>NC_073629.1:8624350-13624350 GCF_029407905.1 Bubalus kerabau | reverse complement strand
CACATTTTTTTTTTTTTTTTTTTGGTTGTGGAGCTACTTACTCCTGTCCTTTCAAGCTATGTTTCCATAGCCAGCAGCTGTCCCCTCCCTGAGTCCACACTCCAAATTCTACTTTTCAGCACCTAGACCACCTCTACAGCAAGCAATTCACAACTCAGACTGGGATGCACAAACCCTGTGTGTAGTTCTTACTTGTCGTGCCTCCTAGTCTTCCATCTTGACTTCTCCCCCTGTTTTTAAATTAACTCTAAATCCTCTGCTTTGGCTATTTCTCACATCCCTAGAGCACTTACATGCAGACCCAGGAGCCTGATTTCCACATGTTGGACCAGTCTCCTCCAGTTTGTACCTGCTGTGGTCTCTGTCAGGAACAGACACGCTGTTCACACGCCCCCTCCCCCAAATTGCATCACTTGTGATTTCTGTAACCCCTTCCCCTCTTTGTGGCTGTGTGTATTCCGCTTGTCTTCTGAAGGTCATCTTGCATGCCTTCTCCAAGAAGCCTTCTTGCTTTCTTTTTTTTCAGTTTTCACATGTTCTGTTTTGTTATCTTTGGTGAAAGAAAATGTTTCTTAAGAGCCTCTGTACTGTAGCACTTACAATCAGCAGTGAAGTGATTTCTGCTTCCATCTCCCCGCACTGAAGTTTGGACTCCCCTAATACAATGACTTTTCCTCCTGTTTCTGTATCCCAAAGACAAACAATTGCATGCAGTTGACACATGTTATACATCTGTTGAATGTTGACCTAATATTAGAAGACACACTCAGGAAATTTCTAGGACAGTTTGATCTTCAGCTGCCAGATGGCACCAATGCTCAAGTGCTGTGGGAGAGCTGGGAAAAGTGAAAGCAAAAGTGATAGTCGCTCAGTGGTGTCAGATTCTTTGTGACCCCATGGACTATAGCCTGCCAGGCTCCTCTGTCCATGGAATCCTCTAGTCAAGAATACTGGAGTGGGTAGCCATTCCCTTCTTTTGGGTACTTTCCTGACCCAGGGAGAGAAACTGGGTTTCCTTCATGGCAGGCAGATTCTTTACCCTCTGAACCACCATGGAAGCCAGAGAGTTGGGAAGGAAGACGCTTTGAGGGATGTTTGAATGTTGGTTGCAACTGGTTCTGGTGGGTCGTGAAGTCATTCCCTTTTCTCTCCAAGACTTACTGCTTGGTCTTCTGAGAAGACTATTTCAAAATCCCATAGACTGGATGGCGTAAACTACAGAAATTACTTTTCTTATAGACCTGGAGGCTATGAATTCCAAAATCAAGCTGCTGTTTGATGCATTTTTTGGCAAGGGCCCTCTTCCAGGATTGCTGTCTTCTTGCTGTATCCTTACATGAGGGGCAGGGAAAACTCTGCTCTCCCCTCCTCTTCTAATGAGGGAACTAATCTCATCCTTGGGGCTATACCCTCATGACTTGATCATAAAGCAACCACCTTCCAAAGGGCCACCTCCTAAAACCACCACATTGTGGGTTATGGCTTCACCATATGAATTGTGTGGGGATACAAATATTCAGCCTTTAACACTGCCTTCAGGGGCTTATGAGATCATGGCATCCAGTCCCACCACTTCATGGGAAATAGATGGGGAAACAGTGGAAACAGTGGCAGACTATTTTTCTGGGCTCCAAAATCACTGCAGATGGTGACTGCAGCCATGAAATTAAAAGACGCTTGCTCCTTGGAAGGAAAGTTATGACCAACCTAGATAGTGTATTCAAAAGCAGAGACATTACTTTGCCAACAAAGATTCGTCTAGTCAAGGCTATGGTTTTTCCTCTGGTCATGTATGGATGTGAGAGTTGGACTGTGAAGAAGGCTGAGCACCAAAGAATTGATGCTTTTGAACTGTGGTGTTGGAGAAGACTCTTGAGAGTCCTTTGGACTGCAAGGAGATCCAACCAGTCCATTCTGAAGGAGATCAGCCCTGGGATTTCTTTGGAAGGACTGATGCTAAAGCTGAAACTCCAGTACTTTGGCCACCTCATGAGAAGAGTTGACTCACTGGAAAAGACTCTGATGCTGGGAGGGATTGGGGGCAGGAGGAGAAGGGGACAACAGAGGATGAGATGGCTGGTTGGCATCACTGACTCGATGGACATGAGTCTGAGTGAACTCCGGAAGTTGGTGATGGACAGGGAGGCCTGGTGTGCTGCGATTCATGGGGTTGCAAAGAGTCGGACACGATGAGTGACTGATCTGATCTGATCTGATCTGATCAGGGGCTTATGAGAAGGCAATGGCACCCCACTCCAGTACTCTTGCCTGGAAAATCCCATGGACAGAGGAGCCTGGTAGGCTGCAGTCCATGGGGTCGCTAAGAGTTGGACACGACTGAGGGACTTCACTTTGACTTTTCACTTTCATGCACTGGAGAAGGAAATGGCAACCCACTCCAGTATTCTTGCCTAGAGAATCCCAGGGATGGGGGAGACTTGTGGGCTGCCATCTATGTGGTGGCACAGAGTCGGACACGACTGAAGCGACTTAGCAGCAGCAGCAGCAGTCAGGGGCTTATAGGTGTGGTTAGAACTAGATGTGTGGGGGATGGGGAGGTGGATTGAAGGTGAAGCATTAATTCAGATGTAAAGACGCAGCCTGGATTCAGGCATTAGGGGTCAGGTCCCTGGGCAATATGAGCCTAGGTGAGAAGTCATAGTGGGATAACCTACATGGAGGGTTCACATTCATGATTATGGTGGTGAGAATTGTTAATACTTTGTGGTGGGATTTAGATTCATGTGGGAGATAGTACAGCTTGGGAATATGGTGGGTATCACTGGGTATGGCAGACTCTTGAGAATCCTATGTCTCAGATCTGAGCTCTTGATCCAGATAAGAGACCTCTGAGGCGGAGCTGCCACAGAGAGGAGGGTGGGGAGACTGGCTTTCCCAACTATATCTCTGTCTCCCTGTAAATCCTCAGTTCATTTCTTCTGTGAGCAGTTTTAGTTTTGTTTTACTTGCCCTGTTTTTCTATAGAAGGTGGACAGGCTCATTCCTGCCTCTCAGGTCAGTTTGGAGACAGCCTGGGCTGATGGATGCACAGCACTCTGGAACTTGTAGGGTACTTCCTGCCTTGTTCTCATCCTGAGTGCTCACAATTGGGCTCCTGCCTTCCCTGTTGTGTGACCCCGAACTTGTGATTTCTCATGAGCCCAATGAGGATCTTAACAGGACAGGGGTCATTAATTATTGTAATGATTAAATAAAATAAGGTATGACTCAGTGGTAAAATTAATATTCATCAAATAGTACCTATTTGAAAGCAATCCAACATTTATTAGGTTAATTTTTTTAATATACATTTATTTATTTTAATTGGAGGCAATTTCTTTATAATATTGTATTGGTTTTGCCATATATCAACATGAATCCACCATGGGTGTGCACATGTTCCCCATCCTGAACCCCCCTCCCACCTCCCTCCCTGTACCATCCCTCTGGGTCATCTCAGTGCACCAGCCCCAAGCATTGTGTATCATGCATCAAACCTGGACTGGCGATTCATTTCATGTATGATATTATACATGTTTCAATGCCATTCTCCCAAAGCATCCCCCCTCTCCCTCTCCCACAGAGTTCAAAAGACTGTTCTGTATATCTGTGTCTCTTTTGCTGTCTCGCATACAGGGTTACCATTACCATCTTTCTAAATTCTGTATATATGCATTAGTATACTGTATTCGCATTTTTCTTTCTGGCTTACTTCACTCTGTACAGTAGGCTCCAGTTTCATCCACCTCATTAGAACTGATTCAAATGTATTCTTTTTAATGGCTGAGTAATACTCCATTGTGTATATGTACCACAGCTTTCTTATCCATTTATCAGCTGATGGACATCTAGCTTGCTTCCATGTCCTGTCTATTATAAACAGTGCTGAAATGCACATTGGGGTACACGTGTCTCTTTCAATTCTGGTTTCCTTGGTGTGTATGCCCAGCAGTGGGATTGCTGGGTCATAAGGCAGTTCTATTTCCAGTTTTTTAAGGAATCTCCACACTGTTCTCCATAGAGGCTGTACTAGTTTGCATTCCCACCAACAGTGTAAGAGGGTTCCCTTTTCTCCACACCCTCTCCAGTTTTTATTGCTTGTAGACTTTTGGATAGCAGCCATTCTGACTGGCGTGAAATGGTACCTCATTGTGGTTTTGATTCGCATTTCTCTGAAAATTAGTGATGTTGAGCATCTTTTCACGTATTTGTTAGCCCTCTGTATGTCTTCTTTGGAGAACTGTCTATTTAGGTCTTTGGCTCATTTTTCTATTGAGTCACTTATTTTTCTGGAATTGAGCTGCAGGTGTTGCTTGTATATTTTTGAGATTAGTTGTTTGTCAGTTGCTTCATTTGCTATTATTTTCCCCCATTCTGAAGGCTGTCTTTTCACCTTGCTTATAGTTTCCTTTGTTGTGCAGAAGCTTTTAATTTTAATTAGGTCCCATTTGCTTATTTTTGCTTTTATTTCCAATATTCTGGAAGGCGGGTCATAGAGGATCCTGCTGTGATGTATGTCAGAGAGTGTTTTGTCTATGTTCTCCTCTAGGAGTTTTATAGTTTCTGGTCTTACATTTAGATCTTTAATCCATTTTGAGTTTATTTTTGTGTATGATGTTAGAAAGTGTTCTAGTTTCATTCTTTTACAAGTGGTTGGCCAGTTTTCCCAGCACCACTTGTGAAAGAGATTGTCTTTTCTCCATTGTATATTCTTGCCTCCTTTGTCAAAGATAAGTTGTCCATAGGTGCATGGATTTATCTCTGGGCTTTCTATTTTGTTCCATTGATCTATATTTCTGTCTTTGTGCCAGTACCATACTGTCTGATGACTATGGCTTTGTAGTAGAGCCTGAAGTCAGGCAGGTTGATTCCTCCAATTCCATTCTTCTCTCTCAAGATTGCTTTGGCTATTCGAGGTTTTTGTATTTCCATACAAACTGTGAAATTATTTGTTCTAGCTCTGTGAAGAATACTGTTGGTAGCTTGATAGGGATTGCATTGAATCTATAGATTGCTTTGGGTAGTATACTGATTTTCACTATATTGATTCTTCTGATCCATGAACATGGTGTATTTCTCCATCTATTAGTGTCCTCTTTGACTTCTTTAACCAGTGTTTTATAGTTTTCTATATATAGGTCTTTGGTTTCTTTAGGTAGATATATGCCTAAGTATTTTATTCTTTTCGTTGCAATGGTGAATGGAATTGTTTCCTTAATTTCTCTATTTTCTCATTATTAGTGTATAGGAATGCAAGGGATTTCTGTGTGTTGATTTTATATCCTGCAAGTTTACTATAATCATTGATTAGCTCTAGTAATTTTCTGGTGGGGTCTTTAGGGTTTTCTATGTAGAGGATCATGTCATCTGCAAACAGTGAGAGTTTTACTTCTTCTTTTCCAATTTGGATTCTTTTTATTTATTTTTCTGCTCTGATTGCTGTGGCCAAAACTTCCAAAACTATGTTGAATAGTAGTGGTGAAAGTGGGCACCCTTGTCTTGTTCCTGACTTTAGGGGAAATGCTTTCAATGTTTCACCATTGAAGGTAATGTTTGCTGTGGGTTTGTCATATATAGCTTTTATTATGTTGAGGAATGTTCCTTCTATTCCTGCTTTCTGGAGGGTTTTTTTTTTGTTTTTTTTTGTTTTTTTTTATCATAAATGGATGTTGAATTTTGTCAAAGGCTTTCTCTGCATCTATTGAGATGATCATAGGGCTTTTATTTTTCAATTTATTAATGTGGTGTGTTACATTGATTGATTTGCAGATATTGAAGAATCCTTGCATCCCTGGGATAAAGTCCACTTGGTCATGGTGTATGATCTTTTTAATGTGTTGTTGGATTCTGATTGCTAGAATTTTGTTTAGGATTTTTGTATCTATGTTCATCAGTAATATTGGCCTGTAGTTTTCTTTTTTGGTGTCATCTTTGTCCGATTTTGGTATTAGGGTGATTGTGGCTTCATAGAATGAGTTTGGAAGTTTACTATCCTCTGCAATTTTCTGGAAGAGTTTGAGTAGGATAGGTGTTAGCTCTTCTTAAATTTTTAGTAGAATTCAGCTATGAAGCTGTCTGGGCCTGGGCTTTTGTTTGCTGGAAGATTTCTGATTACAGTTTCAATTCTGTGCTTGTGACGGGTCTGTTAAGATTTTCTATTTCTTCCTGGCTCAGTTTTGGAAAGTTGTACTTTTCTAAGAATTTGTCCATTTCTTCCAAGTTGTCCATTTTATTGGCATATAATTGCTGATAGTAGTCTCATGATCCTTTGTATTTCTGTGTTGTCTGTTGTGATCTCTCCATTTTCATTTCTAATTTTATTGATTTGATTTTTCTCCCTTTGTTTCTTGATGAGTCTGGCTAATGGTTTGTCAATTTTATTTATCCTCTCAAAGAACCAGCTTTTGGCTTTGTTGATTTTTGCTATGGTCTCTTTTGTTTCTTTTGCATTTATTTCTGCCCTAATTTTTAAGATTTCTTTCCTTCTACTTACCTTGGGGTTCTTCATTTCTCCCTTTCATAGTTGCTTTAGGTGTAGAGTTAGGTTATTTAGTTGACTTTTTTCTTGTTTCTTGAGGTATGCATGTATTGCTATGAACCTTCTCCTTAGTACTGCTTTTACAGTGTCCTACAGGTTTTGGGTTGTTGTGTTTTAATTTTCATTAGTCTATACATTTTTTATTTCTATTTTTTTTCTTCTGTGATTTGTTGGTTATTCAGCAGCGTGTTGTTCAGCCTCAATATGTTGGGATTTTTAATAGGTTTTATCCTGTAATTGAGATCTAATCTTATTGCATTGTGGTCAGAAAAGATACTTGGAATGATTTCAATTTTTTTTTTTTAATTTACCAAGGATAGATTTATGGCCCAGGATGTGATCTATCCTGGAGAAGGTTCCGTGTGCACTTGAGAAAAAGGTGAAATTATCAATTAGGTCTAACTGGTCTATTGTATCATTTAAAGTTTGTGTTTCCTTGTTAATTTTCTGTTTAGTTGATCTATCCATATGTGTGAGTGGGGTATTAAAGTCTCCCAATATTATTGTGTCATTGTTAATTTCCCCTTTCATACTTGTTAGCATTTGTCTTACATATTGCGGTGCTCCTATATTGGGTGCATATATATTTATAATTGTTATATCTTCTTCTTGGATTGATCCTTTGATCATTATGTAGTGTCCTTCTTTGTCTCTTTTCACAGCCTTTGTTTTAAAGTCTATTTTATCTGATATGAGTATTGCTACTCCTGCTTTCTTTTGGTCTCTATTTCCATGGAATATCTTTTTCCAGCCCTTCACTTTCTCTGTATGTGTCCCCTGTTTTGAGGTGGGTCTCTTGTAGACAACATATATAGGGTCTTGTTTTTGTATCCATTAAGCCAGTCTTTGTCTTTTGGTTGGGGCATTCAACTCATTTATGTTTAAAGTAACAATTGATAAGTATGATCCCATTGCCATTTACTTTATTGTTTTGGGTTCAAGCTTATACACCCTTTTTGTGTTTTCTGTCTAGAGAAAATCCTTTAGCATTTGTTGGAGAGCTGGTTTGGTGGTGCTGTATTTTCTCAGCTTTTGCTTGTCTGTAAAGGTTTTCATTTTTCCTTCACATTTGATTGAGATCCTTGCTGGGTACAGTAATCTGGGCTGTAGGCTATTTTCTTTCATCACTTTAAGTATTTCCTGCCATTCCCTCCTGGCCTGAAGAGTTTCTATTGAAAGATCAGCTGTTATCCTTATGGGAATCCCCTTGTGGGTTATTTGTTGTTTTTCTCTTGCTGCTTTTAATATTTGTTCTTTGCGTTTGACCTTTGTTAATTTGATTAATATGTGTCTTGGGGTGTTTCTCCTTGGGTTTATCCTGTTTGGGACTCTCTGGATTTCTTGGACTTGGGTGATTATTTCTTTCCCCATTTTAGGGAAGTTTTCAAGTATAATGTCCTCAAGTATTTTCTCATGGTCTTTCTTTTTGTCTTCTTCTGGGGCTCCTATGGTTCGAATGTTGGGTGTTTAATATTGTCCTGGAGGTCTCTGAGATTGTCCTCATTTCTTTTAATTCATTTTTCTTTTTTTCTCTCTGATTCATTTATTTCTACCATTCTATCTTCTACTTCACGAATCCTATCTTCTTGCCTCCGTTATTCTACTATTTGTTCCCTCCAGAGTGTTTTTTTTAATCTCATTTATTGCATTATTCATTATATATTGACTCTTTTTTATTTCTTATAGGTCCTTGTTAAACCTTTCTTGCATCTTCTCTATCCTTGTCTCAAGGCTATTTATCTGTGATTCCGTTTTGATTTCAAGATTTTGGATCATTTTCACTATCATTATACGGAATTCTTTATCAGGCAGATTCCCTATTTCTTCCTCTTTTGTTTGGTTTGGTGGGCATTTATCCTGTTCCTTTACCTGCTTGGTATTCCTCTGTCTCTTCTTGTTTATATTAGTGTTTGGGTGGCCTTTCTGTATTCTGGCAGTTTGTGGGGTTCTCTTTATTGTGGAGTTTCCTCGCTGTGGGTGGGGATGTACAGGTGGCATGTCAAGGTTTCCTGGTTAGGGAAGCTTGTGTTGGTGTTCTGGTGGGTGGAGCTGTATTTGTTCTCTCTGGAGTGCAATGAAGTATCCAGTAATGAGTTATGAGATGTCAGTGGGTTTGGAGTGACTTTGGGCAGCTTGTATATTGAAGCTCAGGCCTGTGTTCCTGTGTTGCTGGAGAATTTGTGTGGTATGTCTTGCTCTGGAACTTGTTGGCCTTTGGGTGGTGCTTGGTTTCAGTGTAGGTATGGAGGCGTTTGATGAGCTCCTGTCGATTATTGTTCCCTGGATTCAGGAGTTCTCTGGTGTTCTCAGGATTTGGACTTAAGCCTCCTTCTTCTGGTTTTCAGTCTTATTTTTACAGTAGCCTCAAGACTTCTCCATCTATACAGCACCATTGATAAAACATCTAGGTTAAAGATGAAAAGTTTCTCCACAGTGAGAGACACCCAAAGAGGTTCACAGAGTTACATGGAGAAAAGAAGAGGGAGGAGGGAGTTAGAGGTGACCCGAATGAGATGAGGTGGAATCAAAAGAGGAGAGAGCAAGCTAGCCAGTAACCATTTCCTTATGTGTGCTCCACAGTCTGGACCGCTCAGAGATGTTCACGGAGTTATACAGAGAAAAGAAGAGGGAGGAAGGAGACAGAGGTGACCAGGAGGATAAAGGGGGGAATCAAAAGGAGAGAGACAGATCCAACCAGTAATCAGTTCTCTAAGTGTTCTACACCGTCTGGAACACACAAAGAGATTCACAGAGCTGGGTGGAGAAGAGAAGGGGGAGGGAGGAGATAGAGGTGACCTGGTGGAGAAAAAAGAGAGTCCAAAGAGGGAGAGAGCAGTCAAGCCAGTAATCTCTCTCCTAAGTAAAAATGGGTACTGAAGGTTGGGTTCTTAAAGGTACAAAATTGATAACAAATACCAAAAAGCAAAGATTAGAAATCTGGAGTAGAGGTTGGATTTTCAAAAATACAATATTAAAGAAAAGAAAGAAAAAAAAACAAAGTCACAAAATTATTTAAAAACACATATATATATATATATATATATATATATATGAAGTTTGCTTTAAAAAATAGGGTCTCTTTTTTTGCACAATAATAATAGGTTATAAAAATGAAAATTACAGGAGTAATAGAGGACTTAAAATTTAAAAAAAATAAAAAAAAGAATGATAGTAAAAATAGTAAAAATATATCTAGGACTTTCTCTGGTGTTGTTGTGGGCAATGTGGGTCAGTTCATTTTTGGATAGTTTCTTGGTCTGGCTTGTATTTCTCAAGATCTATAGGCCCCTTCCTATGTAGTAGGTACTAACTACAGGGCTTTAATCTATTGCACCTGTCACTTCCAAGGCAGTTCCCTCTGTTTTAGTTTCTTCTGTTTGCTGGTCTCTTCAGTGTCTGATTTTTGCTCTGACACAAAGGGGTGGTGGTGGACACTTTTTTTGGCTCACTTGTTCAATTGCGCTGTGGGGAGGGAGGGACACTGCAAACAAATAACACTGGCATGTGCTTGCAGTGTCTCAGCCACACTAGGGCTTCCCCTGCTCACAGCGCGTGTGCCCTCCTTGTCCACACTGCTCAGGCTCTAGGTTGCTCCACGGGGAACCGTCCAAGGCTGGCCCCGGGCCATATGCACCTCCCAGGTCTAAGCCACTCAAGTTCAGGCATTTGGGTAGTCCTCAGAGGCACAAACTCTGTTGGACCTGCATTTTGTGGCCTTCCCAGGTCCGAGCAGCTCAGGTAACCAGGTGTTTGGCGAGTGTGGTTGCTGTGACTTATTGCCTCCTCCATCCCTGCCGCTTGGTTTTCTGGGTGTACAACTGGTGCACCTTCTCAGGCAGATGTTGACCATCCAGAACACCAAGAAGTATTAGTTAGCAAAGAAGCCTGCTAGCAGTTTGGTAGATAATGCCTCTCTGGGGCTGTGATTGTCCCCTGGGGCTGTGATTGTCCCCTTCCGGTTCTGGCTGCCCGTCACCAGAGGGGGATGGTCTGCAGTTGGCTAGCTCTGTTCAGCCCTTTGTTCTGTGAGCAGGCCTGGCGGTGTCTTAGGTTAGGGCTTTTCGTGTGGTAGCTATCCCACAGTCTGGTTTGCTATCCCAAGTTAGTTCCCTCAGATTGTCCTCAGGGCATTCAGGCCCAGTTCTTACTCTAAGCAATGCAACGGGCCTCCCTGCCCAGCCCCCAAGTTGCTAGTGGCGGGTGCAGGCATCTGCGCTGCTTCTCCGCTGGCAGAGTTACCATTGGGCATGTGATCTGTGGGTTTTAATTATTTATTTTTCCTCCCAGTTATGTTGCCCTTTGTAGTTACAAAGCTTGCCACAGACTCAGCAGTGAGAGTGTTTCCTGGTGTTTGGAAACTTCTCTCTTTTTAAGACTCCCTTCCTGAGATGGATCTCTGTCCCTACTGCTTTTGTCTCTCTTTTTGTCTTTTATATTTTTTCCTACCTCCTTTCGAAGACACTGGGCTGCTTTTCTGGGTGCCTGATGTCCTCTGCTGGCATTCAAAGTTGTTTTGTGGAATTTACTCAGCGTTTAAATGTTCTTTTGATGAATTTGTTGGGGAGAAAGTGGTCTCCCCATCCTATTCCTCGCCATCTTAGGACTGCCTCTCACCTGTCTTCTTAGTGGTGGTTTTGTAGGACAGGAAGAAAGAGGACTGTATCTTCCAGTTCTGAGAGCTCCTCATCCTAGACACTTTTGCAGAGCTTTTACAGTGGGGCCCCAACAAGGGTCCTCCTGCCTGGGGTCCTTGGAGCTAATAGAAGGAATGTGTTCACTTCAAAAGCAAAGGAAGGTTTTCTTCTTTGATTAAACAAGATGTAGGAGCACCCACTCCAGAGCGCACTGCTCCCAACACGCTGCTTTATGGAGATCTCATCAGTGGGGAGGGAAGCGGGCAGAGTTCTCGCAGGGCTCTGGTTTACTTTTTAAGACAATAGGGACACAAAGAGAACAATTTATTATGTTCTCTGTGGAAGAGACCCTTGATGGCAAAGATCTCATACATATTTAAAAATTAAAGTAAATATTTAAAGAAAAAGACAATATCCTTTCCAACTTTGTTTTCCACAGCCACTTTCTTCAAGGGTAACCTCTCTTGTTTTCTTACAATTAATAGTAATAGTTTCAAATCTAAATTTGTTGGATGTTTAGAAACATCAATATTTTTTGAGCCACTAAGTAATATTGACTCAAAAGATGTGTGCCAGATTCAACAGTGTTACATGTGAAAAACATGGGTGCAAGGATTTGACACACAAAATACCATCACTCCTCTCCCCTGAACCCCGCACAGCAGCAGACTTGACTACAGCCTCCTTTGTAGTCTTATCCCTGCATCTTAGTTCAAGCTGCTTCCTCCCCCTGGAGTGGCCTTTCCTCCCACTCCTAAGTCAGCTGAGTGAAATCCTGGCCCTGGGCTGAGGTGTAGCTCAAGGCATCACTTTTCCTTGAGGTTTTACAGACTGTTTCCTTGACCACCAGTGCTTTTGTGTTTAATAGTGTTGGCCCCCACTGAAGTGTGCTCTGTCCCCATGTCCTCCCTGCTGGAAGATAACATTCCTACAGGAAGGCTTGCATGTCCCTCACCTGTTACCACCATGAGGCCTCAGTCAGTGTTCAGTAAATATTTTTTTTTAATTTTAATGCCACCATATTTAATTACATATTTTGAAATGGAATAAAACTGAGGAAGGGATATCTTGAGTGTTAAGAATGCAGACATAGCTATGCTCTAATAAACCCATGAGCTCACAATATTCCCAACAATTTCACAAGGTGTATCTTTAATGATACAGTTGTGCATTTTCCTAATTTAATGGAATTACCTAAAAAGGAAAGGAGAATCATTTTTTACAGACTTATCACAGATTTGATAGACTTACAATTGAGTCAAAGTTGTAGGACACAAGCAGAGCATTTGGTCCACATTTAATTAAAGGTGTGTGTGTGTGTGTGTGTGTGTGTGTGTGTGTGTGTGCATAAAAGCAAATACTTACTTCAAGTGCATTTTATGTCATATGTCACCCATGAGCATCCTGCACCCTAAAACTGAAAGAAGGCATTGAAGAAACCTTGGAAGAGTTATGTCTTGGGACTCACAATTAACCTGAGGACTTAGAACCTTAACTAGGTTGGAAAGCGTTTCCCAAAGTTTTGGCATAGATTTTCTCCCTTGTTCTGTAGGCATTTAAAAACATACCATACAATTAAGAGATTATTGTCATGTTAAGACACACCTATTTTTTTTCAATTTTATTTTATTTTTTAAACTTTACATAATTGTATTAGTTTTGCCAAATATCAAAATGAATCCGCCACAGGTATACATGTGTTCCCCATCCTGCACTCTCCTCCCTCCTCCCTCCCCATACCATCCCTCTGGGTCATCCCAGTGCACTAGTCCCAAGCATACAGTATCGTGCATTGAACCTGGACTGGCAACTTGTTTCATACATGATATTTTACATGTTTCAATGCCATTCTCCCGAATCATCTCACCCTCTCCCTCTCCCACAAAGTCCATAAGACTATTCTATACATCAGTGTCTCTTTTGCTGTCTTGTACACAGGGTTATTGTTACCATCTTTCTAAATTCCATATATATGCATTAGTATACTGTATTGGTGTTTTTCTTTCTGGCTTACTTCACTCTGTATAATAGGTTCCAGTTTCATCCACCTCATTAGAACTGATTCAAATGTATTCTTTTTAATGGCTGAGTAATACTCCATTGTGTATATGTACCATAGCTTTCTTATCCATTCATCTGCTGATGGATATCTAGGTTGCTTCCATGTCCTGACTATTATAAACAGTGCTGCGATGAACATTGGGGTACACGTGTCTCTTTCCCTTCTGGTTTCCTCAGTGTGTATGCCCAGCAGTGGGATTGCTGTGTCATAAGGCAGTTCTATTTCCAGTTTTTTAAGGAATCTCCACACTGTTCTCCATAGAGGCTGTACTAGTTTGCATTCCCACCAACAGTGTAAGAGGGTTCCCTTTTCTCCACACCCTCTCCAGCATTTATTATTTGTAGACTTTTGGATCGCAGCCATTCTGACTGGTGTGAAATGGTACCTCATAGTGGTTTTGATTTTCATTTCTCTGATAATGAGTGATGTTGAACATCTTTTCATGTGTTTGTTAGCCATCTGTATGTCTTCTTTGGAGAAATGTCTATTTAGTTCTTTGGCCCATTTTTTGATTGGGTCATTTATTTTTCTGGAGTTGAGCTGTAGGAGTTGCTTGTATATTTTTGAGATTAGTTGTTTGTCAGTTGCTTCATTTGCTATTATTTTCTCCCATTCTGAAGGCTGTCTTTTCACCTTGCTAATAGTTTCCTTTGATGTGCAGAAGCTTTTAAGGTTAATTAGGTCCCATTTGTTTATTTTTGCTTTTATTTCCAATATTCTTGGAGGTGGGTCATAGAGGATCCTGCTGTGATGTATGTCAGAGAGTGTTTTGCCTATGTTCTCCTCAAGGAGTTTTATAGTTTCTGGTCTTACATTTAGATCTTTAATCCATTTTGAGTTTATTTTTGTGTATGGTGTTAGAAAGTGTTCTAGTTTCATTCTTTAACAAGTGGTTAACCAGATTTCCCAGCACCACTTGTTAAAGAGATTGTCTTTAATCCATTGTATATTCTTGCCTCCTTTGTCAAAGATAAGGAAGACACACATATTTTAAAACTTTAATTTTGAACCCTTAATACACAAATTGACCTGTGCAAAATTACTTTCTAGTGATTTAACTTTCATCATTCTGGATGCATAACGTCTCCAAAGGGAGACCTCTGCCATGTATCTCATAGCTCTTACCTGCATATTTGACTATTTCTGACAACACTGAAGACTTCTGTCACAGAGAGAACAGCATACTAAAGCCAGCATCTGCCCCTGGGTAAATTAAAATTCTGACTGTCAATGAGCATGTTCAAAGTCATGATGTACAAAAGCAGGGAATGGCTATACAGAAGTAGCAAGCTGCTATGCATTCTGTGCACAACCCCTTTGTTCTGGAGAAACCTAAATTATTTGCCTCAGATTTCTAGAGAAAAATGACATAATGCTACAGGAGAGAAACCAGGACATAAAATAAAGGAGAAACTAGAATAGAGTTAAAGCCAATTTTTTCCTCTTCATTGAAATTTTGTTGAATTACAACATTATGTGAGTTTCAAAACTACAGCATGATGAGTTGATAGTTTTATAGATTACACTCCATGGTTATTATAGATACTGACCATATTTGCTGTGCTGTACATCTCATCCTTGTAGCTTATAAAATAATATGCCTAGTAGTTTGTGCCTTTAATCCTCTTCCCCATTTTGTTCTTATCTTACCTGCTTCCCTCTCATAATTACTAGTCTGTTCTCTGTATCTGTGAGTCAGCTTCCGTTTTGTCATATTTGATTTAAGACTGAGCAGATGGCATTGCAGATAGCCACACTGTTCCAGATGTATCAATTTCCTTAAAAATCTAATCAATATATGTTCATATGCTGTGCTGGTAGGAAGACACACTGAAATGGCCGAAACCCAAAGGCTAATATTCTTTTGGCCAGAATAATGGAATTATTATTGTCCTAGCTATCAAAGAAGCAAACAGAGCCATCTGTCAGGCAAAGCAAACACACACCTAAATTACAGAAAGTTCAGTTGCCATGAGAGAATTTGGATTGAACTACTAACTAGGACTGTGAAATATGGTGTGATCTTGTATATAATGGATGCTTCTGAGGCATTCCCTAATTAGCATTAATCTTCTTAAACTATATACTCACATTTCTTCTTCAGTAGCTCATTAAGCTACATTCTGCACAAACCAGATGAATGTGGGCACTGGGGAAGAACAGTGTTTTTTCCAATTTGATACAGTATTGACATGGTGACACATCAGTTTCAAAAATGGATATTCTTGATACTAGGCCCCAAACATCTCAAAACTAAGCTTAAACTCTATTAAGGGCTATTATAAAATCAGAAATTTAAACAAGATACAAGAATACTAGTATTGAGGTGACAATAGCCTAGTTTCTATCATTTGATTAGCTAAAGTGCACATGAAATAGAATTACTCTATATACTACAGATAAAAGCTTTCATGTTCTTCTAAGAGGAGTTAGTGGAAGCTTATTCGGATTCTCTAGAGTAAATAGTCATATTGGTCAATGTTTCTTCTCTTCTTGCAACCTTCCCAAATGCAAAATATCTACTATTTACCAACTCTTTTCTTCATTTAACTATTAACCAGCAAATTCGCTAACAGGCAAAAAATTCAAACTGCTGTGGATAAACCTTTCAGTTCAGTTCAGTCGCTCAGTTGTGTCTGACACTTTGTGACTCCATGGACTATAGCATGCCAAACTTCCCTGTCCATCACCAATTCCCAGAGCTTGCTCAAACTCATGTCCATCAAGTTGGTGATGCCTTCCAATCATCTCATCCTCAGTCGTCCCCTTCTCCTTCTGCCTTCAATTTTTCCCAACATCAGGGTCTCTTCCAATGAGTCAGTTCTTTGTATCAGGAGGCCAAAGTTTTGGAGTTTCAGCTTCAGCATCAGTCCTTCCAATGAATATTCAGGACTGATTTCCTTTAGGATGGACTGGTTGGATTTCCTTGCTGTCCAAGGGACTCTCAAGCGTCTTCCCCAACACCACAGTTCAAAAATTCTTTGGCTTTTGAAGACTTCAGCTTTCCTGAAGTCTTTCTGAAATCAAAACTCAGCTTTTTTTATAGTCGAATTCTCACATGCATTCATGACTACTGAAAAAAACCATAGCTTTGACTAGACGGACCTTTGTTGGCAAAGTAATGTCTCTGCTTTTAATAAGCTGTCTAGATTGGGCATAGCTTTTCTTCTAAGAAGCAAGCGTCTTTTAATTTCATGGCTGCAGTCACCATCTGCAGTGATTTTGGAGCCCAGAAAAGTAAACTCTCTTATTGTTTCCCCATCTATTCGCCATGAAGTTGAAAGGTTGTTGTTGAATCACGCGAATACACCGGGATTCTTGGCCCCCAGAGGAGAAGAATTCAATCCGGAGCCAGAGACGAGGCTTGATCACTCAGAGCTTTTGTGAAATAAAGTTTTATTAAAGTATAAAGGAGATAGAAAAAGCTTCTGACATAGGCATCAGAAGGGGGTAGAAAGAGTACCCACTTGCTAGTGTTAACAATGAGGTTATATAATCCAAAGAATGTCTGGAGGTTGCAAAGACCTCATCAGACCTACTCCCATAATTTACATTTTAAGATAACAGAATTAGCCAGAAGGTTTAATCCAAAGACTGTCCTCAGGCAGGATGCATTATTGTTATATAATCCTAAGGAATGTAGAGAAAGACAAAAAAGTTTGTCCTTTCTTCCTCCTTGAGAATTCCAGACCCCTCTCTCCTTGGGGACCCCTAGACTCCCTATCAACTTGCCTAGGAACTGACTCTCTCAAAGTGATGGGATTGGATGCCATGATCTTAGTTAGTTTTTTGAATGTTGAGTTTTAAGCCAGCTGTTTTACTCTCCTCTTTCACTTTCATCAAGAGGCTCTTTAGTTTTTCTTTGCTTTCTGCCATAAGGGTGGTGTCATCTGCATATCTGAGGCTATTGATATTTCTCTCAGAAAACTTGACTCCAGCTTGTGGTTCATCCAGCCCAGAATTTCACATGATATACTCTGCATATAAGTTAAATAAGCAGGGTGACAATATACAGCCTTGACATACTCCTTTCTCAATTAGGAACCAGTCTGTTGTTTCATGTCCAGTTATAACTGTTGTTTCTTAACCTGCACACAGATTTCTCAGGAGGCAGGTCAGGTGGTCTGGTATTCCAGTCTCTTTGAGAATTTTGTACTGTTTGTTCTGATCCACACAGTCAAAAGCTTTGGCATAGTCTATATAGCAAAAGTAGATGTTTTTCTGGAACTCTTTTGCCTTTTTGATGACCTAACGGATATTGGCAGCCTCTGGTTCCTCTGCCTTTTCTAAATCCAGCTTGAACATCTGGAAGTTCATGGTTCATGTGCTGTTGAAGCCTGGCTTGGAGAATTTTGAGCATTACTTTGCTAGTGTGTGAGATGTGTGCAATTGTGTGGTAATTTGAACATTCTTTGGCATTGCTTTTCTTTGGGATTGGAATAAAAATTGACCTTTTCCAATCCTGTGGCCACTGCTGAGTTTTTCAAATTTACTGGCATATTGAGTGCAGCACTTTCACAGCAACATCTTTTATGATTTGAAATAGCTCAACTGGTGTTGCCTGGAGAATCCCAGGGACAGGGGAGCCTCGTGGGCTGCCGTCTATGGGGTCTCACAGAGTCAGACATGACCGAAGTGACTTAGCAGCAACAGCAGCAACTGGAATTCCATCACTTCTACTGGTTTTGTTTGTAGTGATGGTTCCTAAGGCCCACTTGACTTCATATTTCAGGATGTCTGGCTCTAGGTGGATGATCACACCATCATGGTTATCTGGGTTATGAAGATATTTTTTGTATAGTTCTTCTGTGTATCCTTGCCACCTCTTCTTAATGTCTTCTGCTTCTGTTAGGTCCATACCATTTCTGTCTTTTATTGTGCCCATTTTTGCCTGAAATGTACCCTTAGTATCTCTAATTTTGTTGAAGAGATCTCTAGTTTTTCTCATTCTGTTGTTTCCCTCTATATCTTTGCGTTGATCACTGAGGAAGTCTTTCTTTTCTCTCCTTGCTATTCTTTGGAACTCTGCATTCAAAAGGGTATATCTTTCCTTTTCTCCTTTGCCTTTCATTTCTCTGCTTTTCTCAGCTATTTGTAAGGCCTCCTCAGACAACCTTTTGCCTTTTTGCATTTCTTTTTCTTGGGGATTGTCTTGATCACTGCCTCCCGTACAATGTCACCAACCTCCATCCATAGTTCTTCAGGCACTCTGCCTATCAGATCCAATGAGCCTGTTAAGTTAACTGTGTGAGAGTGGTGGTAGAGAAGCCTACTGGTAGGTTGTATGTGACCATCAGTCTAGTAGAAGTGGCCCTCAATAGCAGTAGAGAGGCACAGAGGGCATCTTGCTGATATTTCTCTGAAATGATGGTGTTACTTCAAAGCTGAGGTTAGAGACAAGTGCTGGGTAAGTCACAGGTTAACCATACCTTTGTAAATAGGGTGGCATTGTCAGGGATTAAGAAGAGTTGGTGGTAAAATATATTATATATTATATACATATTTTATATATTTTATATGTATACATATAACATATTTTATATATTTATATGTATGCTTACATATTTTATATGTGTGTATAAAACAATATGTATATATATGTATAAAATGCATATTTTTTACATATATATATATATATAGAGAGAGAGATGTCAACACTTTTCTGTTTGCACTTAATGTTATAGTCTACACATCTTTTCAATCAGTATCTATAGTGCTTTCTGATATCTTCCTGATATTCTTACAGGCGTGCAGTATCCAACCATGGGAACATTTTATAGTACAATTAAAGTGTCCCTACTGATAAATCTTTTTTTTTTTTTTTTTTTAATGGAGAAGGCAATGGCACCCCACTCCAGTACTCTTGCCTGGAAAATCCCATGGACGGAGGAGCCTGGTAGGCTGCAGTCCATGGGGTTGCTAACAGTCAGACACAACTGAGCGACTTCACTTTCACTTTCACTGATAAATCTTTAGATCATGTTCTATCATATGATTTCAGAAACAATTCAACAAAATAATCTTGCATGAATGCCAACCATGGAAAACGATTTTAGAGATAGGATTGAAGAGCAGATGCAGCCAGAGTTTTTACTCTTTGCTGCTACTGCTAAGTTGTTTCAGTCGTGTCCGACTCTGTGCAACCCTATAGATGGCAGCCCACCAGGCTCCCCCATCCCTGGGATTCTCCAGGCAAGAACACTGGAGTGGGTTGCCATTTCCTTCTCCAATGCATGAAAATGAAAAGTGAAAGTGAAGTCGCTCAGTCGTGTCTGACTCTTAGCGATCCCATGGACTGAAGCCTACCAGGCTCCTCTGTCCATGGAATTTTCCAGGGAAGAGTACTGGAGTGGGTTGCCATTGCCTTCTCCATTTGACTCTTTAGTTGTGGCCAAAATTGTGTCCCATATGGGTTCTACCATTTTGCATCACTACCAGCAATGTACAAGTGCGTGTCTTTCTACACCTTTTTTTTTTTTTTTTTTTAAACTTTTGGAAATTTGAACTTTTGGCATTTGGTCTGAGTCAAATGGTATGAGTCCAGAAGCCACACTTTTAACCATTAGGCTATTCCACCTCTGAAGAATATTTATGAGATGTCTACTATTTTTCTCAGTGCTAGGGATACAGAAGAGAGTAAAACGAATAAATTCCTGGTTCGCAAGAATTCACGTCCTAAGGCGGATAGTGGTAATCAACAAATGACAAAATAGATATGCAGGGTCAGGTGGTGGCAAGTGTGTGAGGACAGAACAAGCAGAGAAAGGCAGGAGGGTTTCTATTTTAGATGGAAGTCCAAGGGAAGACCTCTTTGGGAAAGTGGCATTTTGACAGAGCACTGAGTGAGTGTGAATGAGAGCCATTTTAGTAGGTGGAAGGACATTCTGGGCAGAGAATATGACATGTGCCAATGCCCTGAGCTGGGAGCCTACCAAAAGCACTGGAGGAAAGTTCAAGTTCACAAGGCTTATGATGCTGGAGAATGATTGACAGACCCTGAAGAACTGAGGTGGGAAAGGTGGCCTGGGGAACAATGGCATGGAGCCTGGAAGGGCAAGATCAGGGCTTGAATTTCTTTCTAAGTGGAATGAGTAATAACAGAGTGTTTGGAGCAGTAGAAGGACAGGATGTGACAATGGTTCGAAGGTTCACTTTGGCTGTGCATGCGATAGAGCAAGGGTAGGGTCTGGGCATGAGTTGGAAGGCACCAGCAAGAGTCCAGCTTACAGTGGAAGTGCACGAAGTGGTGAGAAGGGAGTTCAGTTCAGGTCAGTTGCTCAGTCGTGTCCGACTTTTTGCAGCCCCATGAACTGCAGCACGCCAGACCTCCCTGTCCATCACCAACTCCCGGAGTCTACCCAAACTCATGTCCATCGAGTTGGTGATGCCATCCAACCATCTCATCCTCTGTCATCCCCTTCTCCTCCTGCCCCCAATCCCTCCCAGCATCAGGGTCTTTTCCAATGAGTCAGCTGTTCACATCAGGTGGCCAAAGTATTGGAGTTTCAGCTTCAGCATCAGTCCTTCCACTGAACACCCAGCACTGATCTCCTTTAGGATGGAGAAGGAGGTGGATCCATGAAATATTATGGAGAGGTAGCAGGATTTTCTGATGGGTCAGATGTGGAGTCTGAGTGAAAACCAGGAATTTGGCACGAGCACTATGGTGATTGACAGTGTCATTTCCTGAGATAAGGACCACCAGGGAAGAATCAGTTTGGGGACTCAGGCATGCAATTGGAGTTTGTGATGTACAGGACCTTCACATTGGGTTTTCAAGTTGGCAATTGTACACATGGGTCTGGAGTTCAGGTGAAAGATTTGTGTAGACAGGGAAGTGGTCCAGGGAACAAGTTTTGGACCTCAGAAGGTCATAGTCAGAGAGGGGAGGCTGAGAAGGAGTGGCCAGTGAGGTGGGTGAAAATCAGGAGACTCTGGTGTCCAAGAAGCCATGTAAAGAAGGTTTCTTGAAAAAAGCAGTGATGAACTGTGCCAAAAGTCAGTAAGGTGAAGACAGGGATCAGCCCACTGGGATTGCCCACGTGGAGCTCATGGCCACCAGAATCTATAGGCCTTGGCTTAGTCACCCTTCCTCAGGGGGGGCCTCCCTGCCCCTTAAGTGCCCTCCTCCCCTCCAAGCACCTTGTACTTTCTCTTCTCTGTAACTGCCATGATACCTGTGTAAGGCATTTCCTTGTTCAACATCTGTTCCCCACTGTGGTGTGGCCTCTGTCCGGACAAGGAATAGGGATGTTGTGTGTACTGTGCCTTATGAGCATCTAGCACATGACAGGCATCTAGGAAGGGCTCAGTAAACATCTACTGAATAAATGTTGTATAAGCATCTGTGAGCCAGGCCTGACAGAAACCAAATGGGGTTTCAATTCTGCTTTCATGGGGTCAGCAGTAGGAACAGGGTTTATTTGAAACAAGTATTCCTGTATAAATAGAGGAAGAGAGTCACGCATAGATCTTGCTGGCCTTTGTGAAAATGGTGAGGAACATGTCTTTCTTGAGCAGTTGTAACTAGAAGGGATATGAGCTCAGGAAGGTAGCAGTTTTTGTTTTAGTAAAATTTATTTTTTTAGAAATCTGTTAGATTAACAGAAAAATTCGGGAAATTGTACTGAGAGTTCCCACATACCCTATATACAGTTTTCCCTATTATTGGTAGATGAAACTCTGAAACTGCCAGCCCTGACCAGGCACCACAGTAACCATTTGCATGAGTTACTTTATAACAGGAGATAAGGAACAGGGAACTAACATGCCACCACCAACTTGAAGAAGTTGGGAAAGGTCAAAAGGAGAGAGGGTACATTAGCTCGTTTGTCCTAACAACCTCCCAGAGTCCTCCTCATTGGAATCCATCTTGACTGAGTTATGTAGGTGCCCCCAGAATGCACCCAGAGTCAGAATGATTAGCCAGAAACAACCTCATCACCATAAAACTGCAAGCAACATGGCAGAGAAGTTCTCTGGGTTCTCCTACCCTGCTGCTCTCTGCTCAGGTGCCCCTTCCTAAATAAAGTCTCTTGTCTTGTCAGCATATGTGTCTCCTTGGACAATTCTTTTCTGAGTGTTAGACGAGAGCCACCCTCAGACTCTGGGGTCCCCCTTCCTACAACATTATCAGCACCTTATACTCCTAACATTTGTTTCTATTAATAAACTAAAATTGATATGTTTTAAAGAAAAGTTCATACTTTACTCAGATGTTCTCCATTTTATCCAATTATCTCTTTTGTTTCAGGATCTCATTCAGGACATCATCTTGTATTTAATCACCGGGTCTCCTTGGGCTCCTCTGGGCTGTGACTGTTTCTCAGCTGTTCTTTTGTCTCATGACAGTTTTGAGGAGCCCTGGTTGGGTGTTTGATGGAGTATCCCTCAATTAGGAAGTTTCCAGTGTTTCTCTCATAATCAGACTAGGGGGTTTGGGATTTGGGGAGGACGACCACAGAAGAAATTGCTATTTTCATTGCATTATATCAAGGGTACATGCAATCACCACGATATACCACAGCATATACTGACCTTCATCACCTGGCTGAATTCAGGGAGTGTTCTTCAGGCTTATCCACTGTGAAATTACTCTTTCCCTTTTCCCATACTGTTCTTATTAAAAGGATTGGGGTCACAGAAATCTGCCCACAGAAAAGTGTTTTTAGTTGGGTCAGGAAGTTTCAAAATGAGGGAGAAAGAAGCCCCTACCATGAACACTGTGGGGTCTGTGCCCAGCAAACCTCCTTATTGCTGGGGAGAGAGCCTGTTCATGGGAAGGGAACCTAGCCCCAGATTTTTATTACAATAACTTGGCATTCCACTTTATAGGTCACCATTGTTTTAATTTTGTCAACATGAGTGTGTCTCCAAGAGTTTGGTGGTTCTTGAATACTGTAAGAATTTAGTTTTCAGACTTGAATTTCTGAGGCTAGCACTGTGGAATTACAGATTATCCTCATGAAGGGTGGATGTTCTTGGGATGCATTTTCAGCACTACTAGAACAGGTCTATGAAAATATGGCCATGGAGGAGCTTGCCTTCATTTTTCTCACAGAACACAGCACCCAGAGTCCTCAGGGGCCCAGTGTCTGTCAGAAGAAAGGTGCTGGGTGAGGTCATGCTGCCTGTAAAGCCATCTCAGGTCCCAGGGACTGCAGCAGATGGTGACGTGGACAGAAAGAAGACTGTGGCAGTGCCGAGAGACACAGGTGTGCTTAGTAAATATTTGCTTACTGGAAACCTGTCACAGGGGCCATGGGCTGCTTAGCTGAAAGCTGCCTGTCTTGTTCAAGAGCACATGTGACCACCAGGGTCCTATCAGGAGGGCTGGGATCAGGGTGAGTCAATAAATAGGGCACCCACTCTCAGCTGCTGATTCATCATTGGCACCAGACTGAGAGTGGGATCTCCTTGCCACCTCTGTTCACAGGAACTGCATTCTGTATCACAAGGGAAGGGCAAGAACAAGTGTTGCCTGGTTATATCACAAGTACCAATGTCCTGCTGAACTGCTGTGGGAGCCCAGTGGCAAGAAGACCTAATTTCACCTTGGGCAGGATGGGAAGACTCCTGGGACACCATCCAAGCTGCATCCGGAATGATCAGGAGACATTTGACAATAAGTGGGAGGGAAGGGTCTTATTCCATGGAGTGGGCAGGTGTGCAGGCAGGAGGCTGATGGAGTTCTTAGGCCGGTAAAGGATGAGGTTTGACCCCTAAAATGGAAAGGTTTTCCCCAGTTATCTGCATCTGCTGGGACTCTCCTTCCCTCTGTGGGTTTCAAAATCCTGTGGGCATGTTCTCATGGGCACTGAGTAGGGATCTGAGGAGCCCACTTCTTCCCTGTGAGGTAGATTAATGTGGTCCAAATGCCTGTTGTGGGAAGATGGTTGTGCTGGGTACCGTGGTCTGTCCTCTCCTCCTGGACAGAAGAGAGATGCTGGCAACAGTCCAGCCAAGAATCACTAGGGAATCTTAGAGGTAAAGGAAGCCCAGCAAAAAGAAGCTGAATGTTGTGGCTGGGGTGAGAGTCATGGACAAACAGGTTGGATGGCAGCCCTCCCAGGAGCTGGGCACAAGCACAGGGTGAGAGTAACCTCTCCACTGGGTGGGCGGGGCTTCTTCAGGTTTAAAAGGTAATGTACTTGGTGTGACTGATAGAAAGGATGTTGAGACTGTCTCTCTGTATCTCACTGTTCGCTGAACCCAGGGTAGGCAAGGCATGAGTGGGGAAGCTGGAAGAAAACTCAAAGAGTCATAGGAACTGTAGACACATTTATTCTCTCTTGACTGGCATAGCAGCCATAGCAGCAGACACACTATAGTCTTTCCTCTCGTGGTTGACCCAGTGGACATAGCATAAGCTTATGAAACAAAAGTGGGCTGTGGCCAAGCAGGTACATTGTGATGTGCATGCACAGCTCTATAAGTGATCTCAACTGTTACATAATCATGTATTTACAAAATATGGGGCAAAAGGCTGTGTGGCAAGAGAGCCTGATCACTGCCATCTTGGCCTGTTTGCTCTTTCCCTACAGAGATGAAAAGACCTTGTGAAATCTGGACCCTGAAGCACCCTAGGAGGACAGCGTTCACTGCCCAGGGAAGAAGGGCAGGGTCCACTAGCCTGCTGGTCACAGACAATAAGGGCCAGACCTGGGAGACTGACCAACTGCGGTTTCTCAGACCAGCCTTTGCCGGTTTGGGTTGGGCTGTTTGTGACACACTGAGTGCAGGCGGAGGTAACAGTGATTGGTCAAGGGCTGCCTTGATCTCAGAGGCTGCTGAGATGCAGCCATACATCTTAGTTTTCCTGCCTGGAATGATGTAAGGAAGATGAGGTCTGCCCTGGGCCAGGCTAGGTCTCCCTCCCCCATCATGTGACTTCTCAAGGGCTGAAACCATCTTGTGTATGAGATTCATTGCACTGAGAAGGACTTGGGTTTCTAAAGGCCAGTGGACTGAAAGTGCAGGGACCTGGTCCCAGGCCGCGCTATACTATGTGTTGACTTTCCAGTCTTCGGTTTATTCACTAAATTCGTTGGATCCTGTTTCCACATGTGTCAACCAGGAGGATAATTGTAATGATATCTGTCTTTCATAAATCTATAAATTTGAAATTTGTAATAAGACCTAGACAAGTTGGGGGTGTTGATAAAGATTTAGCTTTCCAGCTACACAGGATAGCTGGCTGACATGTTGAACTGACCTTAGCTATCTGGATTTTGAAAAAGTCCCTGGTGTTCTGCCAGCATGGAATGTTGGAATATTTGTTGTCTGGCTGTCTCCCAGTGACCCTGGCCTGTAGTTGCATTGCTGTTTCTCTAGGCTCCTCCTCTCTCCTCAGCCCTGGAGCAGACCCACACAGTCCTCACAGCACTTCCAAGAGTAGAGGAAAAATATGAGCCTTGCTTTCCTCATCACCCCGAAAGTGACCAGAGGCGAGTTGCCTGGATTTTGACTCCTTACAGAAGTTTCTGACCAAAGGATTCATTCCCCCCTAACTAGATGGGGTTGGAGGGAATAGAGCAGTATTGGATATTCTCTTGTCTAAGATGCAGCAGAGCAGTTTCCGAAAGCACAGAGTGGACTCAGGTGACTTGCTTGAGGCCACATAGTGGAATGGGACAGTGGCTGATATGTTGGGAAATTTTTTTCCAGAATTTATCAGACTGATGTGACCACGGGGTTGGGGTATCTGCAATATAGTGGAGTTGTTTATACATTTACTCTGCAATTGTTTGCTGAGGTCTTAATGTAGGTGCTGGTGAAATTAATAGGAAACCTCCGAATGGTTTAGTACAGGCTGGTGGGCTATGCATTTAGAACATGTTCAGTTCAGTTCAGTTCAGTCGCTCAGTCGTGTCCGACTCTTTGCAACCCCATGAATTAAACATGTTAGCCCCGCCCTAAGGGTGGAGAAAACACGAGTGCCCTTTGAATGACGCTCCCTCCTCTCTGCTCCTCCTAGATGCTTCCTCTGCAGCCTCACAGGTTGGCAGGCAGCCTGTGATGGGGCCCTGCTCAGAAGACCCCCACCTCTGCGGGGCCTCCAGGCTCCTAGGATTCACCAGCTTCCTCCTCAGTGAGTGATCTGGGCTCCTGGGTGGGAGGGCCTTTGGGTGGAGCAGGGAGGCAGGGTGCCCTTTCCATGTCCTATGTCCTTGGTGAGCAAAAAGACAAAACAGCTCTGCAATTATTTAGCAAATGCAGAGCCTTTGGTTTAGAGACCTGGGGTGAAAAGAACAAAATAATCTTCTTGTTGTGGTGAGTCTGAGACATCTGAGCTCAGGAAGCCTTCCCTACATTAAGGAAAACATTTCTAGGAAGGTAAGTCTGTCTGCAGCAGAAATGTGAAGCTGGGTGAACTGGGAGCTGCCTGCAGAGAGAGGGAGAGACTAAGAAGCTGGCTCCTTGCCTTGGACGGGCTGGGGAACAATTCAGAGGGAAACTGACAGTCTGTGCAGCTGCCCTGTGGAGGAGGAGGTTGACTAGAACCCTGTGTCTGAGATGGAGGAAGCAACTGTAGTCTTGATTTCTTAGGCAAGATGCAGGATGTTAAATACAATGAAATGAAATTCTGCTTGTGTAAAAGGAACAGCAGCCTCTGAAATTTAAGGGTTTCTGTATACCACCTGTTGTAAGAATATGATGAAACTAAGGGAAGAGTAGACTAGTAATGTGGGCTCTTAAGTGGGTGAACTAGAGGAGGAAAGAAGGGAAAGAGACATAGAAAACTATGCAGAGTTAAGTGAAAAGTGAGCTACAGACTGGACAAAACCCAAATTATATACGTGACTTCCTGGAGACTATCTGATTATGTGTGAGAAAATTAAAAATTAATGAGTAAACACTAATGCCCAAGGAATTATGAATTCTGGAGAAAGTTGGAAAGCTTTTATTGCTTAAGCTTTTATTTCTAATTAAAGTTTAAAAAAATTTAATTATTTTTTTCAGTATTCCAGCCACTAAATGAACTTTCAGGAACTATATGAAATTTAATGAATTATAGACTTTATAAACAGATGTCTTGAATTAAGAATGAGCTTTGTAAAACCTTACCTTCTTTTCAGTAATGTAACTTTATAAGGTAACAGTAAAATATAGAGCTTCTCTTCTCTTCAATTTTATTTAACTTGAAAATAAGTTATGTTATTTAGAGTTTTCTCCATAGGCTCTGCAGTTGGAAGATTACATAAAAGAAAGAGAGGGAAAATGGACAAAATTGTAAACTGATTCACAACTACTAAATTTTATATTATTTAAATAAACTCTATCTTGTTTGTAACCACACTCTCCCTGGCTTTATTTTCTTCTTCAGGATTAGATCTTTTGGAGATCACATCTCTCACTCCCTTCCTTCTCTTTCCAAGTCTTCTTCTACCTTCCTCATAGCTCAGCTCACCATCCCCCCAGGGTGGATTCTCCCTGCCTTTCAGGGCTGAAATTCCTCTCTCTCTGGTTCCTGTTTTTCCAGCATGTATGGAGTTTGGACAGGCTGCTGGTTAACCCTCAGCTGGCCAGAAGTCCCTGCCCTGCTAAACCCCTCTAAGTACTTGCTTCCCCTTTCTCAGGACAGGAAAGTTGGAGGATGAGCCTTCAGGAGCTTCTCAGATCCTGATGATGAGACAGTGGTGCTGGAAGGGGAGCTCCTGGGGAGGTCAGGGACAGGTGGGGAGCTGGTGGGAGCTCCTGCAGGGGAGAAGCCCTGGGCTGGGAGCGGGCAGCCCCAGTGCCAGGTGTGGCTCTGCCCTGTGTGACCCAGGACGGGTTCACCCCCTGGGGAGTCTCCTGCTCTGTGCCGGGGTGGGGGAGCCCTGGTTAGATGTCCCCTAAGGCCTGACCTGGAGAAGATGACTGAGTAAATGAATACAAAGAAATATCTGAAATCCTTAGGCATATGAACACTGTCATGAGTTATTCTCTGCTTCCAGTGAGAGCCAGGAATGAGAATAAGTATAGCCGGAGGGAGACACGTCTGAAATGGTGAGAATTTATTGAATTGGAAAGAGGATTGGGACTGTGGAAGGCTGACAAGAAACTGAGGGAGCCTCTGGCCAACATCTAGAGAGGAACTGAGACCAGCAGGTGCATCCTGACATGATGGAAGAAGCAGATTGATCATCTTTTCAGGATGAGGGACTTTCCCTCAGCCTGTTCTGTCCTACTTCATCCCCAGAAAGGGTAGAGGATATCAGGTCCCTTGGGCCTATGTCTGAAAAGGGAAGGTGGGCTCAGGAGGTGGTGGCCCTGCAGCAAATGTGCCCACTGGTCACAGCTTTCCGGCAAAGTGTCTGAGGAAGGCCCACTGTGGCCTGGCAGGGACTGACTGGGAAGTGTTGTCTTGGTGGCAGGGACAGTAGAGCTCATTAAATGACCACTTGCTCTCCCCCTCATATTCTAGTCCTTGGCAGGTAGCCAGGGCCTTGTCACGAGTGCTGGTCAAAAAACACGAGCAGAGAGCACACTACTTGTGGACAGTTGCAGTGAAACCCTGTATGATTCTCCTCTCTCCCCTCCTGCTGTGGGGCTGGGAGCCTATGAAGATGCTGTGAGTTCCATGGGTACAGCTACAAGGAGGTGGAGTTTCCTCCATGAATGACAGGGCCTCTCCCTCACTCTCTCATGGGACCTGTGGTGGGGACTATGGACTCCCCTTATTTTAAGACCCTGAGGTATTGTAACTGTTTGTTACACAGCACAGCCTGTAGTTTCCTGACTACTGCACTGCCTAGAAAGAGCAGGAAGGATAGCAGTCTTCATATTTGTGTTAGGTATCTATTGCTGTATAGTGAATCGCCACAAAACGTAGTACCTTAAACACCACTGGATATAATCTCAGTCTCACAGTTTCTGTGGGTCAGGGCTTAGGGTTGGATCAGCTAGGTCCTCTGACTCAAGGTCTCCCAGACTGAAGTTATAGTCTTAGCTGGGGCTGGGGCTGCATCAGCCCATGGTCTACTGGGCAAGCTATGATTCCAAGATCTCTCAAGAGATTGCTGCTGGGAAGCAGTTCCTGTGGCTGTTGGGCTGAGGGTCCCAGTTCCTCTCTAGATATTGGCCAGAGGCTCCCTCAGTTTCTTGTCATGTGGGCCCCTCCTTAGGCAGCTGACAACATGGCAGCTGGATTCCTCAGAGTGAGCAAGAGAGAGAGTGTGAAAGACAGGATGTGTGTGCAGGCAAGAGGAAAGTCACAGTCTTGTATAACCTAGTATCACTGAGTGACATCCATCATGTCTGCTCTAGTCTATTCCTTGGAAGCCAATCACTAGATGTATCCCACTCACCAGGGGAGGGCATTACAAAAGGATGTGAACACAAGGGGACAACAATTAAGAAGTTAATCCTACAGTTATGCATTTGGTATTGACAGAAAATCTGCTAGGTGCTTTTGATACATGAAGGTGAAAGTGGAAATCACTCAGTTGTGTCTGACTCTTTGTGACCCCATGGACTATATAGTCTATGGAATTCTCCAGACCAGAATACTGGAATGAGGAGCCTTTCCCTTCTCCAGGGGATCTTCCCAGCCCAGGGATCGAACCCAGGTCTCCTGAATTGCAGGCAAATTCTTTACCAACTGAGCTATCAGGGAAGCCCCATGATCCCATTCAATTTATGAGGTAGGTGGGGAAACTCCAAATTAGAAAATTTAAGTTACCTCCTCAAGGTAACAATTCCCTAGAACCAGGATTTAATTCCAAAATTGCTTAAATTCACTTTACTAGGCTGCCTCCTAAGAATCAAGGGAGTATATTGGATGAATTTCATTTACAATATAGGTTATGGAGTTTTCTCCTTTATTCTTACTGAAAAAAAAATTATGGTTCCTGTGTCCTACCTGTGCCCTAGGTGTCTGCTGCACTGGGATCAAGAGTTCTGCAGCACCTGGTCCTGGAGTTCAGGATTCTGGACTTGTTCCCCTGCAGGGGATCCGAGGAGGTTCTGTGTTGTTTCATGTGACCAAGAATCGAGGAGCTGACCCAGAGGAGGTCTCATGGGGCTTTGGCCCTGAGTTAAACTACAGCGTCATGCTGCAAGTCCACCGTGGGGCAGACACCCCAACCTGGGTCAGCCTCCAGGACAAGTACCAGCACAGGGTCCATGTGCCCAACATCCTGTCCCTGAGGATTGATAACCTGATCCCAGAGGACAGTGGGCAGTACCGGGCTCGAGCCAGCTTCACTAGAGGAATCGAATTAAACCAGGTGTTCCTCCTCACTGTCTATGGTAAGTGACACCTCCTCATCATGGCTTCCCTCCTTCTTTTGAGCGAGGAGTGTCAGGTAGGCCCCATTTTTCAGGATCCCTTCCAGACACCAGCGTTCAGACTATTTTCTCCCTTGAATTAGGGTAAGTGGGTTTACTGCAAATGGTGAGAGGAGTTGAGATTCACTCCAGGGATAAAACCACTTTAGAATTTTGGGAGAGGAGAACGGAAATTTGGGGAAATGATATTGCCATAGGAATTGTTCTTTATATGTCTAGGTTTATTTAATGTGTGTATTGCTTATCTGTTGCTGCTATAATGCTGCTTTCATTTGGAGGCTGAGCACAGCACAAATCTTTTATCTTACTAGGCTCTAGGTCAGAAGTCAGACATAGGTCTTACTGGGCCGAAGTTGAGTTGTTGGCAGGACTGTGTTCCTCTATAGAGGTCCCAGAAGGAAACTCATTTACTTGTATTTCCCACTTCTAGTGGTTGCTTACGTCACTTGGCTATGACCACCTTCCTCTACCTTCAAAGCTGGCAATAGTGGGACCAATTCTTCTCACATTCTAACACCTCTGACCCCCTTACTCTTCTTTCTTCCATTTCTAAGGACCCCTGTGATTGCATTGGTCCCAACCAGGTAATCAGAACAATTTCCTTATTTTGAAGCCAGCTGATTAGCACCTTAATTCTTTTACCTTAATTCCACCTTGCCCTGTAACCTATCATAGTCATAGGTTCTGAGGATTGGACATGGAAGTATTGGGGCCCATTATTCACCTACCAGCAGAGATATTACTTTGCCAACAAAGGTCCATCTAGTCAAGGCTATGGTTTTTACAGTGGTCATGTATGGATGTGAGAGTTGGACTGTGAAGAAAGCTGAGCACCGAAGAATTGATGCTTTTGAACTGTGGTGTTGGAGAAGACTCTTGAGAGTCCCTTGGACTGCAAGGAGATCCAACCAGTCCATTCTAAAGGAGATCAGTCCTGGGTGTTATTTGGAAGGACTGATGCTGAAGCTGAAACTCCAATACTTTGGCCACCTCATGTGAAGAGTTGACTCTTTGGAAAAGACTCTGATGCTGGGAGGGATTGGGGGCAGGAGGAGAAGGGGACGACAGAGGATGAGATGGCTGGATGGCATCACCAACTTGATGGACATGAATCTGAGTGAACTCCGGGAGTTGGTGATGGACAGGGAGGCCTGGCGTGCTTTGATTAATGGGGTCGCAAAGAGTCGGACACGACTGAGCGACTGAACTGAACTGATTCACCTACCATAATCCAGAAATTCATGTGTAGTCAGTGCCTCTTCCCCTTTAACTCAGTGCCAGTCCAAGGCCAGCCTCACTCGCAAGACTGCAGCAATCCAGCTCTAGAAGCCTGGGGTAGATGTAGGAGAATGGTTACACGGGAACACTTCCAGAGAGCCTCACTTAGCCAACACTTTCTTTCCCGAAAGTCCCTGCCTTCATAAGAAAATATCTGCTGTGAGAGAGTGACTGTTGCTGCTTTAGGTCCCCATGTGACACTTATCAGTGTCACACTTATCAGTGTCACACTTATCAGTGTGTCACTTCTCAAGTTCAGTGGCATGTTCTAACCAGACTCAGACTTATGATTCCTAGTTGCTGCTGCTGCTGCTAAGTCGCTTCAGTTGTGTCCAACTCTGCAACCCCAGAGATGGCAACCCATGAGACTCCCCTGTCCCTGGGATTCTCCTAGTTGCTACTATTGACTTAAAAAAATGCACAACGTTTGAGCTCTGAATTAAGTTTTTATTTGGAGCAAAATGAGGATGGCAGCGTAGGAGACAGCACTCCAGATAGCTCTGAGAAACTGCTCCAGTGAGAGGGAAATGTCAGTGTATATGTGACCCTGGTGAAGGAGGAATATAAGCAATACGAACATTTTTTTTTCAGAAGTCTTATACTAGTCTCCAGAAGCTTTTTCTAGTCACCAGGAGTAGTCACCACCAAGAAGGATTTTAGTGATTTTCTAGATATGATGAGATACCAGAATTTGGCTCATAAAATAGGCTCCTGAAAATATCGAGCTATCTGAAGACCTGTCCTGCTAGTCCCTGCTCTCCCACACCAGCACAGAGTGCCTCATCTCTTCTTTCCACCCTGAACTCCTTCAGGGGGGTGTGAAGGTCAGCAGCTACAGCAACACATGATTTGACCCTTGTAGAGGGAGACAGCAAGTGCCAATTTGTAGTTGACACTGCCACTGCGTCTCCCATACATGTCTCCACTATTGGGAGCACAGAACCTTTCTCTGGGCTCCCAGCTCTGACCAGGTATCTTCTTCTCTACAGGCTATAAAATGCCAGGCATTATCTGAGCAGAAGAGGCCAAGTTCCTGATCTGTGATTAGCCCTTCTGTCTGAGACTTCCTCCACGTCTAGAAGGAGCCCCATTTTCTTAGAAATAATTGGTCTTGGGAAGGTGGGATCAGGCTTTATTTTCTTGTTGGAGATGTTTAACACTTCCTCAACATGCACACAATCTAGTGAAATCACATGTGGCTTAATTCAGTGGCTCCCCTCTTTATTGTCATTTGCTATGTATTAAGTACTGGGCAAATTCTGTTTATCTATATAATGCATTCACTATCATTAAAGGGAGAATGCCAGGGTTTCAGTGAGATAATGGATGAGAATGCACAGACTGGAATGTTCTCCAGTCATGTGAGCTCCTTTCTTTTGTCCCTCCTTTCCCAGAAACTGTACCCCTTCCTAAGATCCTTGTCAAGTCAGCATCCTTCACACCAGGCTGGTGCAATGCCACTCTGGAGTGCACAGCCCCAGGGGACACAAAGGACCTGAAGGTGACCTGGGAGATCAAGGGCCTTCCCAGGGAGCTGGAGCAGACAGTGACATCAGAACTACCCTCCAAGTCCTGGAACCTGACTCTGTACCTGCCCATGAGCCAGCCTAGTGGCAACTTGACCTGTATGGTCAGCAACCAGGTGGACCAGAAAACTACCACCTTAGACCTTGGAGAAGTCTGTGTCTCTGGTGAGTGCACCTGTCAGAAGGGAAGGGCACTCTGAGAACTAGGGGCTTTGGGCTTTTTCTCCCCACCATGCTATTAGCACCACCTTCCTACCAGGTCACCCCTTTCAGGAGCCTGGGAGGTATAGTCAGTTCATGTCTGCATTAACTGTCTCTCAAGTCCATGCCTGCCTCTCCTCCCCCCTTTTTTTTCCCCAAGAAAAAAGGAATTTGTTTTTGATCCAAATCAAGTGGGTTCACTTCCAGATGAGCAACTCTCAGTTCCAGCTGGCCCTGGAGGTAGAGCAGGTGTGGTGTGGGGGAGGCCAAGAGACCTGGGGCTGCAGCAGCAAAAGCATTCCCTAGAGATGTATGTCCCTGAGGGCTCACCCCTCCCCTGACCCATGCTCCCTGCTGCCTGCACCTGCCTGCCTGTTGCCCTCTGGGCACTCCTTCCCTCCCAGCTGCTGCAGGGCAGTGTCAGGTCTGGTCCACGGCAATAGCTTTCTAACCCTTCTCCTACCTCATCCATTATCCATAGTGTGTCATCCACTGTAGTCTTTTGAAAAACAACTGGATTTTGTGATTGGTCTATATCATCTGTAGGAGTCTGACCCAGGGACTCCCTTCAGGATTCAGGGCTGCAAAGCTCCTCTGCCCATGTTCCTTACCTAACACACTTCACACTGAACTGTTTGCTTGGCTTCCCCGAATGTGTCCTGAAGTTGCAAGCTTCTGAGCCTCTGGAAATGCTGTTTCCACATCAAATCTCCCAAATCAAGAGTTCCTTGCTTATTCCTATTGAAGGATTTCCCTCAGGTCACAGGCATATAACCAATGTCCTGCACTTGGTTATAGTTCTGTTAGGAATCAAGTTTGAACAAAAGATGCCTCAATCTCATGTGGCACAAGCACTGCAGCTGCTGTAACCATCCTGCCTCAGGCATCATCTGCTTTAAGGCACAGTCCATGGCCACCCCACACTGAATAGCAATGCTATTGATGGATTTGTCTTTTCCATAGCCTGGAACACCTTGAGGGCAAAGGACATGTCTTGTTCTCCTTTGAATTCTTATACCAAACAAAGTTTCTGGTGCTATTCACACTCAGTATTTCACTGAGTGAATAAATGACCTGGTATCCTGTGTGCAGTCTAGCCCCTCTAACCCATCCCCCATGAGCTGCTGGTGGGAGCTGATATGTCAGCATCACTTAAAATCTCATGATACCTTTCCCTTTGTCCCATTCTAGAGTCTCAGATAAAGTTCAACACTCAGCATGACCCATAAAACCCTCCGGAAAGAGCCTCTTCCTCCCTCTGATCCTCCTTGCCCAGCTCGCCCTTGCTCTATCCTCTCCTTCCTGCTGGTCTAGGGCGACTGCAACCCCTAGGGCTGGAGATTTGTCGTGGAACAAACAAATGGAAGTGGAAACAGCCATTTCCACTCCTTTTTGGAAAGCTGTGCCCAGCCTGAATGTCTGGTAAACTCATATTCCTCCCTCAGAGGTGAAGTCTATGCATCACTTCCTCCGGGAGGCCCTCCATGAAGGCCAGTGTACAAGGTGCTAACTTACACTGCACTGCTGTCTCTCTAGCTGGAAGACTTTGGTATTTTCTCCATCTCTCCGAGGGTGACTTGTATTGTTTATCTCAGTGTCCCTGGCATCAAGCAGAAGCTCAGGACCTTGAGTTAATGATACTGCCTTTCCCCTTCCTCTTTAGCTTCAGACCTCTCCACTTGCTCTTCTGCATCTTTCCTCAGCAATGGGTGTCTCAAGTTCTGTTTGCATTAACTTTCTTTATTGTTTCTGTGTGAGAAAAACAGATTCACCTGGAAACAATGGTGCTAAGACCCTGTCAGGCATCATAGGGACTGTCGTGATTATCCTGTTGATCTTCATAACTGGACTATTCCTTTGGAAGAGCTATGTGAAGAAGAGGAAGATGAAGACTGGAAGAGGCAGGTTGCATTTCTGCTTCTTGCCCCAGGTCCCCGCCCACACCACCGCCGCCCACCCCCCCCCCCGCCCCGAACCCTTGGTTGCCTTCCTCCTGCATTTTGCTGCTCAAGGAATATCAATGCAGAAGGGGAAGGTGGGTGTGGGCTTGGCCTTGGGTTCATTGCCATGGGGCAAATTATATGCTTTCAAGGCTGAGGTTCAAGCTCCACTCTGTGTATGACACAGGTGTAGAAGTTCAGGAGGATCAGAGGGACAATGATGGTGGCCTCCACTATGCAGAGCTGAGCCAGCAGGAGTCTGCTGCACACAAGGTGAGAATGGGAGCTGAGACCAGTCTGGGATCTAGTGGGTCTATCTCCTGGGTCTGTCAACCCAGTCATCTGCTGTTCCTGGCCCATCTGTCTCTGACTCTTTCAAGGTCGTCAGTGGTATTTACTAAGAAAATTTAAAACTTGGGGCCAGTGTAGTGCTGGCCACTTTGGGGGAATTCAAATACATTTCTTGTCAACAGCACAGCTTCCTTCTGGGTCACTCTAGGACCTCTCTCATCTTTTTTAGAAACTCTCTGACTTCAATTCCTAGGGTGTTGATAAACAACATTTAGAAGAAAAGGAGTCTAGTACTGTCTACAGTGAGGTCTGCAAGCCAGAAAGGGAGGCCATGAAGATACTTTAATTGGAGAAAGCAGAAGAATTGGAACTACTAGGACACCTCCACTCGGCGCTTGATTCCTGAAGACACCTGCGTCTCCCAGCTCTGGTCCAGCTCCAGCTGCCCCGTGACCCTCCCGCCCTTAAGTCCCTGTGCGCATGTGGCCTTCTCACAACCTGTGTCGACTTCCCCAGCTGTCTTCTCACTCAAGATCCTCACCCTGCAGGACGAGAGCTCTTCTTCCATCACTGACCCAGCGCCTAGCCCCTCTTCTCCTGAAACTTCCCAAAGAGGACCTTCCTGCACATGATAATCCCCACAGCCTCTGCTGTGTGGTTGATATGTATCTTTCTGAGCACTCAAGCCCAGGCGTGGAGACTGTTGACCAGACTACAGAGGACAAGGTTAGGCTTTGGTGCTGGGTGCTGAGTTGGGCGTCTGTGGAGGCAGCATGGGTAGGTGGGAGCTTATAAAAGACTGGCCTGAGGTTTCCTTTGCCCCTTATGTAGGGCAAAAGTTGTATGTCGGGCAGTGTGTTTGTGTGTGTATATCTATTTGTTGGTATGTGTGCTGGGGGGATAGCCAGTGCACATTGTACAGTGGTCCAGCCCTTGTCCTGATCACTAGTACTAACTAACCTCAGCTTCAGCCCATGGACCTCAAATCCACCTCCTGTGGAGTGGGTAGAATTTGTACTGTTTTTGGCCCTTCAAGCACCCAGGTTGGGATTTGAGTCCTTAGAAAAGCAACTTCAGGGCATTTCTGTCTAGGGTGGCGGTCATTAGAATGGAAGTGCAGTGTGCTACCCTACCCCCCGACACACACACACACTCTCTAATGAAGCTGCTGTGAGAAGTGAAGCTTGTGGGAAGGTGTGAACCAGCCCTCTCCTGCCTCTTCTGCTGACCCTCATCCCCCACAACCTGCTGGCCTCAGATCCTAGTCAGCTTCCTGTTTGGTCACTCACATACTTCTGCCTGAAATAATGGCTCCCTCCCTGCCCCTTACTCCTGTCCCTGCCTGTTGGAATCCTAGCATTCCACCCAATCCTAGACCCCCTTCCAGGTCACATGGTCTACATGTACCCAAAGATTTGGAAATGGTCTCTCCCACATCTAACTTTTTTGGACACAACTGACATACCCAATTTGGCTGCCATAGTTTGACTTGGGTTGGTCATCAGTTTTCCCTGCCTGCATCACCTAGAGCTCCCTCAGGAGGGTGTCATGGCTTTAGGAGGCCAGTGCCAAAGAGACAAGCATCTCTCTTTGTGAATTGTCTGAGCTATTCTTCCTCTCAACTACCACAGGAACTCAGCAGATTGATCTCAGAGCACAGCATCTACCGAAGGTGTTTCTGGTAGTAAGTCCACAAGGAAACAAAGATGGACGTGATGAACCCCAACAATCCTGCCTAATCAGGATTGCTTGAGGATCTGATGTCACCTTCACTGTATTGTGTGGGATCTTCTAGTCTTCCTGGGGGTCTTCCTCTCCTCAAAGCCTCTGTCTCCTGCCTTCTGTTTCAGCTCTTGAGTTGGAGATGAACTCACTCTGGTACTATGATCCTTTTGTCTGCTGGCCTGTATTCTTGAATCTCTTGGTTTCCCACCCAGCTTAGCAATCTCAGCTTCTTCATTTCTGACCTCAGAAAGAAAAGTTCTGAACTAAAATCTTGAGGAATAAGAAGCAATGCTAGGATCCTGCTGGATGAGGAAGAAGCAGAGTTTCCTTAATAAGGCCGTTTCTAGCCTGTTTATTGTCAGGCTGAACAGCAGGCTGAGAGGGAAAAAGATGACTTCTCTCACTGGAATCCTAGGTGACTGGTCATGGCTGGTATCAGTGCCATCAGTCCAGAAGCAGTGTGAGATGTGACCATCCATTGACCCCCTCCCACCCACCTCGATTCCCAAAGCATAAGACAAAAAAGAAAAAAGAAGGGAACTCAACATTCCAAGCCTATATTGAACCAGCTTTTGTCCCATGAATTTTATAAATATTATTTCTTCTTAATAAGAACTCTCTTATTTTTAAATTTTTATTTATTTATTATTTTTTGGAGGCTAATTACTTTACAATATTGTATTGGTTTTGCCATACATTGACATGACTCTTTTAGAGTAGATATTACTATTTATTCCTGGACTTCCCTAGTGGCTCAGATGGTAAAGTGTCTGCCTACAATGTGGGAGATCTGGGTTCAATCTCTGTGTCAGGAAGATCCTCTGGAGAAGGAAATGGCAACCCACTCCCGTATTCTTGCCTGGAAAATCCCATGGATGGAGGAGCCTGGTAGGCTACAGTCCATGGGGTTGCAATTACTATTCCTATTTTGTAGGACAAGCAACTAATATCCCAAAATAGTTGATAGCAGAGCAAATTGTTAAATTCAAAGCTAGGTAACTCCAGCATTCATATCTTTCCTTTGCCACATGGTCAATGAAGTTCTTGGAATCCTGGAGTATTCAGAAAAGAGTATCTTCCATTTGTTCCTCTTCCAAGGTTCCTGGTTCTGACTCAAGTGCCTCAACTTGAACAAGTTCATCCTGATGATGAATGGAGCAGTTGGTGGGTAAAGGGGAATTGTTCCTTAAGAGGACAATGGAGTGGGAGATGTGGTTGGGAGACATGCAATGACAGGCCCTGTGCTCTGGTTCAGAGGAGACATTTGAAGCAGAGTTGCTTCTTCTTGGGTCTTATGGGAGTTCCTTCCTCTTATACAAGGTGTGTTGTGGATTTCAGCATCTCTGTTCTCAAGTCAGCTTCCCTTTCCATTATTATTCATAATTTCATTCAAGAACTGTGTGATGCTGAAATCTCCAATGTACAAATGAAAAATTAAAATCCAGAGATACTAAGTATTCTACAAAAGTTCTCATGAGTGTAAGTTATATAGGCATGATCACTTATAGGCACGATCAGTTATATAGGTGATAATAATTTCACTCATTTTGATTCCTTTCTCTGTCATTCTGGACACCCAATCAGTTACCAACTTCCACTGTGCTATCCTTCATAAATCTTCCTGTACTCCATTCTCCACTTCTTTCATCCCCATCTTCCACCACCATTTTTGCAGTTCCACTAGCAGTGTGTGAGAATTTCTCTGCTTTATGACCAACTCTTGTTATTTTTAGATTGTATCCATCCCAGTGCTGATGAAGTGGTATCTCATTGTGGTTCTGAATTACATTTCTCAAATGATTCATGCTGAACATGTTTTCATGAGCATATTGACCTTATTTGAAGAAATTTCTTTCTCTCTTGAATTCTTTCTTTTTTTTTAAATTTTATTTTATTTTTAAATTTTACATAATTGTATTAGTTCTTTCTTGTTATGCAATCACCCTATGTCTCCACTGAGTCTGCTTTTTTTCCAGTCACCAGGGAACTCCACATTGTTAAATTTAGTGGTCAATTCTCAATCCTCATTTCTCATAAGTTCTCAGCCACAGTGGATATATATTTCCTGGAAATATTGTTTTCACTTTGCTATTTTCTACCTACTGGGTGGTTGCTCTGTAGTTTTCTTTATCAGTATCTTTCCAACCTCTAAATTTTGGAATAACCAAGGTTCATACCCAGACCACCTCACTTCACTGTCTACACTCATTTCTGTTTGATGCTCTGGCCATGCAGTAATCTTGTGACTATAGGACCTTATCTGGTAAAAGGGACTTAGAGGTGTGATCTGTCCCCTGAACTCCACACTGTGAATATCCAACTGTTTACTTGACATTTCCGCTTGCGTGTATAACAGGCATCTCCATCTTGACATGTTTAAACTCAGACTCCCCAAACATGCTTCCTACAGTTTCCTATCCCTCCAAATGTCACCTCAGTCCTTCCCTTTGTTCTGGCCATAAAACTTGGGTGTCATCCTTGACTTCCTTCTTTTTTCTTCATTTTCATTTCTTTTTCACTCTCTATTAGAAAATACTGATAGCTCAACATTCTATATATAGTTGAATACTTATTTTTGTATATCTATATGAAAAAATATGTTTATAACAAAATGCCTCTTATCACCTCCCTGGTCCAATTTCGTCATCATTTCTCACTTGGATTATTATAGTGGCCTCAGAGTCTCCCACTTTTATCCTTAATCCTTTAATGTCTATTTTCATAATATCCAGATGAATCTTTTCAAAACCTAAGTTGCATCACATTCTTTGTTGCTCAAAACTTCCACTTTATCTGGAAGATTTTGTATCAGCTGGCCTCCTCTCCCACACACCCCTCCTTCCTTAATCCACTAAAGGACACTGGGCTTCCTGCCAGTCCTTCAATACTCCATGCATGCTCCTTCTTCTCTAGAATTCTCTCCTTCTAGGTACCGATGCCTCATTCCCTGACCTCCTTCAAGTCTTTTTATAGATGCAAACTTCTCAGTAAGACCTACAATGACCTCCCTATATAAAACTGCGAACTCTTTCTGGTGACCTCCTCCCTTCTCCATGTGCTATTTTTCTCCATAGCTAGTGTAACAGGGTACAGTTAGTTATTCTGGGCTGTAGATAGTACGTATTGAGGCCTCAAAATATAAACTGCCATCCTGTAATGCAAATACCATTATTATTCCCAGGAAATGGCTACACTGGTAAATCAATGAATTTACTCATGTCACATAACTAATAGATGGCAGAGCTGGAATTGGAATCTTGGAGTTGGATTCTGAAGCTCTTGACCACTAAATACTGGTGAAATAAACTATATTTTCGCCATATGATGGAATACTATTTGTGTACTAAGAAGAGTTAATTATATCCTTATATATTTGAATGGAAAGTTTCCCATGAAATAGTCAATTAGTTATGGAAAATGCATGGTATTAGCCTACATTATAAATATATAAAAATATGTTTATGTGGGGATGAAGTGTTCCAACAGTTAGTATGTCAAGAATTTAACAGTAGCTAACTTCTGTGGTCTGTCTCCTTTTCTATATCATTAGTTTCTTTACAACACTAACTAAAAAAATTATCTATTAAAATTTTTGAACAGTGAAGTGACATGATAAGAAACGCTTCAGATAGATAAAGCCACATATATGCCAATAAGAACTTTATCATCTAAACCAGCTAACGAACTTATGCTTATTTCCACTTCTATTTTATTGATTTATGGCTTCAGGATCTTTACTGAAATAACCCCTAACAGGTCTATATCAGTCTATATAGTTCAGGCAAAGCAAAAATTTTGGTCTGATTTTTTTTATCCAAATGGACACTCCCCATGTATTGCTCACAATCCAGGATGTTCATTAAATCAACTAGAGAACTTTAATGAACAGATGCTTGGACTGTATCCTGAAACTGGGCACCACTTATATTTTATTTTTTTATTTTTTCCCCCATCCTGAACCTCCCCTCCTTCCTCCCTCCCCAACACTCTCCCACCTCCCTCCCCATCCCATCCCTCTGGGTCATCCCAGTGCACTTATATTTTGAAATACTCATTAGATGTTTGATCAGGCTTGAGAACTGAAACCTTGGGCCTACATGAAGTATTCATGAAATTCAAATGGGAATGTGCATGGCAAAGAAAGTCTGTGAATGTGTTTTCCAAGTTGTTTCTCAAATGTGTCTTTTGTTTCTAATAGATTGAGCTAAGGAATGAATGAATGACAAAACCCTACAGTTTGTCATTACAGTTGACTCTTGAGCAACATAGGGGGCTCCCACTCCCCGAACAGTCAAAAATTCACCATAGAACTTTATAGTCACCCCTCTGTATTCACAGTTCCACATACACTGGTTCAAGCAACCACAGATCATGTGTACTGTTGTACACATTTATTGAAGAAAATCACCGTGTACCTATGGACCTAGCAGTTCAAACCCATACGATTCAAAGATCAGCTGTACTTCAATGTGTTCACCAAGGTTCAGAGTCTGACATGTAGGTCCTGAGCCAAAACCCAGAATCTCCATTTCACCCTTTTGTCTTGTGGGTGCAAACTCTTGATAATAGATGTGAAATGACACTGGTTAAACAAAACAAGAAAGTTTATTTATTAATTTACAGTGGGAAGTATACTTGCTAACTCAGATGGGTATTCCTGTTAGCCTGACCAAGTCATCCTCTTCCCAAAGATAGGCCACACTGGAAGCCGAGGTACCACTGGACTACTTGGGGAGCACTGAGTTGGGGCAGGTGAGCAGATGCTGCTGGTGTGGATTCCAAAGGCCTTCTCATCTGAGCTCTTCATCTTCATGGTAGGACCTAAGCACCCAGGACATGGAATTCTCCTGCCAGCCTGATGGAACATTTTGTTTGCTTCTGTCATCCATCTCTCTTTATGCCCCATTTCTTATTAACCATCCTTCTGATTGACATTTTTTGGTTATGGGCATATGTAAGAATAAGACTTTCCTTGATATCAATGGGAATTGCTATATCTGTCCTGTGATCCAGATATATAGTGTTTTATTTAATCTCTAAAAGTAAAATATAATCCCTCTAAAATACCCATCCTATTTCTCTCATTTCCAAATTGTAGTTGAGGATGTGGAGGGTGAAGATACTCCCTCAATACACCATTTGTCACTAGCTGAGCCACCAAATTGCTTTTGCTTTTTGCCCAGAAAGAAAAGCTACAAACTGGTTAGTGGAATCCCGTGGCTCTCAAGGCTAGAAGCGTCACCTAATTTATCACTTACCCTTTCAGCAAGATCTCACATTTAAAACAGCAAAGCAACAATAATAACTAGAGAAACTCTTAAGAGAATGTAGTTTTTAATTAATGTCTATTTAATTTTAAATCTTCATTAAATGGATAATTTCTAGAAAAATATGAATTGATAAAATTAATCTAAGTGTGGGCACACTCATTTTGCTTGGCATGCTTTTGATCCCAAACAGAGCTCCCCAAGGTCTATGGTGGCAGTTTTCTGGTCCACATGGTCATTGACCACACAGGTGAGACTGGAGTTGGGCTGGCTCAGGGGCAGACTCAGAGCTTGGTCCCAGGTTCTTCTGCTCCAGCTCCCCGGGGGGCCCTTGATTATCCAAGTCATCTTCAGGTCCTTTGTGGCCCTGTGGTGCAGGGTGACCATTGCACCAGCCTGGTGTGATGGACTGTTACTCAGCCAGGATCTGGGAAAGGGGCGAGAGGGAACAAAAGCTTATTATTGTATTTGGAGAGACTGTTATTCACCCAATATCATGCCATTCTGAGCAGTCAACTGGGAAGACAGGGCTTTTCACAGCTAAAGAAACTGAGGCCTTAGAGACGTGAAATAGTTTTCAAAATTATATAATGAGAAAGCAGTACCAAATCTCAGTTTAGAGAAGTGCGGACAGCCAGTCTGTCAGCTCTTTTTCATCTGTGGTACCCCCCCAACTGTCACCACACACAGCTGAAATCACATCTGTTTGCCCTCCACATGCATTTTCAGAAACTTTATGGGACTTTCCTGGTGCTCTAGTTGCTTAGACTCTGCACTCCCAATGTAAAGGGTCCAGGTTTGACCCTGCTCAGGGAACTAGATCCCACATGCCACAACTAAAGAGCCCGCATGCTGCAACCAGGACCTGGCATAGCCAAATACATAAATATTAAAAAAAATTAATAAAATAACATATGGGGAAATTTGTTGTTGTTGTTCAGTCACCAAGTCATGTCTGACTCATCACGACCCCATGGACTAACTGCAGCATGCCAGGCTTCCCTGTCCCCCACCATCTCCTGGAGTTTGCCCAAGTTCATGTCCATTGAATCAGTGATACCATCCAACCAATGGGGAAAATACATTTATATTAACAAATAAAAGAACCTTCACAATCTCTCTAGCACTTGGACAGTGTGATGAAACTTCTTAGGCGTATACTTTTTTCATCTGTAGAATTTTTAAAGAAGTTTCTGAAAACTCATTTGAGATTCTTAACCCTCTCTCACCCAAACTGAAGACATAAGGTTAGGGTTTGGAGATAAAGGGGAAGAGAATGGCTTTGGAGAGAGCTGTGCTGCATAAGTCCCCTTTTAATCTGAGGGGTACCTGCCTCTCACCTCAACATGGTGAAGAGGCTTCAGTGAGACCATTCTAAGAGCTGGATGTGTGTTCCCTGCAGTTTGGGGATGCACTGGACAGGTGTCTGATTGATACCTGAGAAAATGAAGGGATGAGATGCTGTAGAAACAGCCTGCAGTATTTAGGTGTTGGTTTCTAATTGAAAACAAACTGCAAACACATTGATGAGCTAAATGAACATGCTTTTAATTGACTAGAAGTAGGGTCTTAAAAGAACTGTAACAAGAAGGGCATCTGGAGAGGCAATAGGTTTCCAACAAAGAGAGCCTATGGAAACAGACCAGCCAACACAAGAACCAAAGAGAATGATATAGGTGGCTGTCCTGAGAGTGTCACCTATGACAGGGTAGGTGAGATCCCCAGCATGGTAGAGGAGAGGCATCCAAGGGACTTATGAAAATGCCCTGTGGGAGGAACAACCAGCATCCTAAATGCTCTCACACCCAGAGAACCCAAGAGCTTGATCGCCACAATAGGAAGAGTCAACCACCACCCTCCTTACTGTTCCTCACTGCTTCCCTGTGCCTGCGGAGTTGGGGAGAGAGCTCAGTTTATTTGGCTGTTCTCTCTGATCCTTGTGGGCTTTTGCCAGGGAACTTTGCCCTGGTCTGGGTCTCATTCTACTGCTGCATTTTCTGTGGATGTGGCTACTCCTGCTTGTCTGGGGCCAGTGTGGGTAACACTGGTGATGACCTTAGTTCCTGCCACAGTCTCCTCTGGAGTGAGGTCCCTGTACTCTGACCTTTCTTATTCTGAACTCAGGCACTTTCTGGCCTATGGCCCCTCTCAGCACCTCATCTCCCTTATAAGAAACCTTGAGAGCATCTGAACCTCCCCAACATGGAACACAAGCTAAAGGGACGTTGTAGTGCTTCTAGAGAAGCCCTTTATTGCCCAAACACACGAGGCTCAATTTACTAAACATGACTCCCTAGGAGGAAGTACTATCCTATCAAAGAAGTGGACCCATGCTGCTTCTGATTTGCATTCCTGCTCATCTTATCTGGAATTCCTATCACCTGACTTGCTCCTCACCCCTGCCACAGAGACCTTTTCTGTTGAGCCCCTAGGGAATGACATACCACATTCCTTTTAATTTTTAATTACAGGTTCATCCTTAATGCATTTTTAACGTTTACTTACTTCCAGATATATGTATAAAACCACTCTGAAGTCTTACCTGGCATCTTTTAAGTTTGTGACTTGCCAAATGAACTCTCTTTTCTTAGTCTACTGTCTGATTTTGGAGCACACAAGTCTCTTTTGTTCTATCAATAAAATATGGCTCTTGCCTATTTTGGAAGTCAAAGGATGAACACAGATTTGCATCCTCAGTGGGGTTCTGGCCTCTGCCTGAAGCAATGACTGTCTCAGCCCTCTGTTGGAGGGTGTGAGGAACAATGATTAAACTTTGGAATTCTCCAGAGAATAAGATACATTAACTCAGGAGCTTCTCCTTAAACTCTAACCACACAGCCAAACTTGATTGAAAAGTGAAAGTAGCTCAGTCGTGTCCAACAGTTTGCGACCCTATGGACTATATAGTCCATGGAATTCTCTAGGCCAGAATACTGGAGTGGATAGCCTTTCCCTTCTCCAAGGGATTTTCCCAACCCAGGGGTCGAACCCAGGTCTCCCACATTGCAAACGGATTCTTTACCAGCTGAACCACAAGGGAAGCCCCAGACTTGATTAAATGTAATTAAAATGTTTAAATTATGTTACTTAAATTCAGAGACAAGAGGGAATTCAGTGTTGAAGAGCTGAGTGGAATTAGAAATTCTTGTGTCCCAAGGGGTTATCAGACTCAGAAATATACCTTAGAGGCCAAAGTTATACATCTGTAAATGGGGATGAAATATTAGTGTGGCCTTGAACTTGTAGGGATGCTGTGAAAAGTTACATGAGAGGTTGGGAGAATTAGTGTAAGAGAGTGTCTGTCTTTTGTTCTGGGAGACCAGTATGTGGGCTGAAACTTGCCCTGTTCTATGAGAGTAATGTGAAAATTTGGAATCCAGGCCTGCATTATGCATGGGGATGGATGTAAATTCTTACAACCAGAGACAACGTCGCCAGTCCAGGTTTGATGCACGACACTGGATGCTTGGGGCTGGTGCACTGGGACGACCCAGAGGGATGGTACGGGGAGGGAGGAGGGTTCAGGATGGGGAACATGTGTATACCTGTGGCAGATTCATGTTGATGTATGGCAAAACCAATACAATATTGTAAAGTTTAAAAAATTAAATTAAATTAAATTTTTTAAAAAATAGGCAAAACTTACAAAGACTCAAGCTGGGGAAAATACTAAACTGTTTTATGGGGAGATTTCCTCATCAGGGTATATGTGTGAACTAGATTCCCTGGAGGAGGAAATGGCAACCCACTCTGGTACTCTTGCCTAGAAAATTCCATGGATGGAGAAGCCTGGTGGGCTACAGTCCTTGGGATCACAAAGAGTCGGACACGACTGAGTGACTTCACTTCACCTGTTCAAAGAGATTAAGAAAGGAATCAAGCCTATAGTACAAAATAAACATTTTGAAGAATTAACAGACATAAGGGAGAGAGAAGAAGTGGAAATATTGTGGAAAAAAACAGATAAAGGACATAAGTAAAATTAATGTATTTAACAGATATTTAGAAAGTAAAATTGAGAAGACTCACTGATCAGTTGGCTATGGAGTTGAGGTAGAAAAAGATGTCAAGGGTGATAGTAAGGATGCATCATTTGCTAGGGTAGGAGACACTCAAGGAAGATCAGGCTTAGATGCTCAATTTTGAACTGATTGAGTGTGTGATGACTTTGAGACATACAAAGGGAGCCGTCAGTACAGATGGGCTTAAAAATTTAGATCTTAAAGGTCTCTAGACCTAAGGCTCAAAAATCCCTGGGGAACCATACCCTAGAGAATCACATTCACACTGATGGGTAGAGATCTAATATGGAGCTATGTCATTATAAAGCTAAAATGCCTGAAACTTTTATGTAAGAAAAAATATACAAAGAAGTTCAGAAGAGGGAGAGGTCACTTCTGGCTGGTGCAATCAGCAAAGACTTCATGAGGAAGGTGTTTTGTGGCCTGCTTCTTCAGGTTGAAGCATTTTAGTCCCTTCAGCTCCTCTTGATATGGCCCAAAGGGGTCACCTTCAAGACCTACATCAGTGGGGTCAACATAGCGCCCTTTTCTACCTGGACTATCCAGGTCAGCCTCATTCCGAATTTAAGGCTTTTCCTTAATGTCTGTTCTTGTCCACATCCCACATCTTCCTGCTGTTTGTCTAGCCCAGGAGGCAGTTTTATCTGCGCTTTCATCATACTCCCCACAGAGCATGCCCTCAATATGAGGTGAACAGCCTGACATAGGTCCTTGAGGGGTAGACTGAGAAGAGATGCATGAGATTTGCTGCATGGGAAGGGCCCTTCCAAACTAGTCATGACACAACCGGATCAACTGGTCTCAGGACGCAGTGCTCACATATCAGTAACAGGAGGGGACAGAAGTCCACACTAACCCCCTCTGAGCTTCAATTCCCTCTCTTATGTATCCACAGGATTCTGAGTATATTAGGATCTCCAATGTCTTGAGGAAAAGAAATCCAAGTCAGCCTGTCCCAGTTCCATGCGTTGACATTCCAGGTGAAGCATTCTGTCTGCTGAGGGACTCCTTCCCGTGTGCAGAAAGAGGTTCAAGTTCTGTTGCAGCCATGAGTGACTCTGAGTCATGAGAAGCGGCTGCCCTTCTCAAGACACTTGTGCACCCTCCTCCTCTTACAAATCGGACCAGGGCCCTCCAAGTGAAAGCTCTTCCTGCCCGCACTGCTCCCAGCCCTTGTCCCAACATGGCAGATGTGGGAAAGCAGCAGGCCTGAAGCAGAGGAGGTTCTGGCTGTGGTAGGCAGTGCCACAGCAACCCCAGTCAGTGATCACAGAGTCACCTGGGTTAGAAGTCTAGCTCTCACTGTCAAGGACAGGAGTAGGAAGGTGAAGCGGCGAAGGTGGTCTGAAGGTGCTAATGATTTCCTCACAGCCTGTGGGGGAGGGGAGGATGGCAAGACTGTCCCTAAATGCCAAGGATGAGGCATAGGGGTGGAAGCAGAGGTTCCTGGGTAGCTGCTCCAGAGCGCTTCACGACAGTGGGGAGAAAAACCAATCCCATGGACACACTCACTTGCAACTCCCTAAGAAATCATTGCTATAGCCATTCCCAGATGCCTGAGAAACCACCATCCACACAAGGCCACTCCCCAGAGTGTGGCGCAGCCAGGAGGCTAAGCAGGCCCACTCGTGCATCTGCCACTGTAGACCCTGGTTTTGTCCCACCTCTCAGCAACTGACTTTTGCCTTTTTTCAAGCAGGGGAAAAGCATCTTTCTGATTAATCTAGGTCCTGAAGGACCCTGTTGACGCTGCATTTACATGACTGAGGAAGGGTACATACATGACTTCTAGCTGGAAATTTTCTGTCAGAGCCTACATTGAGGAGCAGCCAGAGCCTTCTTTGGGTTAAGAAGGGACAGGGGTGTTCAAGCTTCCATATGATAAAGAGTATGATTCCATTTTTGATGTTTGACTCCTCATTCTAGCTTTACTGAGGTATAATTGATATAAGAAACTATATGTAATCAATAAATACAAATAGGTGAGTTTGAACACATGTATACACTTTTGGTATCTTCACCACAGCCCAGGCAATAAACATTTTCATCACTTCTGCAAGTTTCTTGTGTCCTTTTAGGGTGTGCATATATGTATGTATGTGCATAATAATGTTTAACATGAGATATTTACCCTCTTAACAAAAGTTACTTTATTGTTAATTATAGGCACTCCATTTTACAACAGGTCACTGGAACATATTCATCTTGTGCAACTCTATGTGAAAGTAAAAAAGTGTTACTTGCTCAGTTGTGTCTGACTCTTTGCGGACTATAGCCCACTAGGCTCATTTGTCCATGGAATTCTTCAGGCAAGAATATTGGAGTGGGTAGCCATTCCCTTCTCCAGGGGATCTTTCCAACCCAGAAACAGAACTGAGTCTCCTGCATTGCAGGTGGATTCTTTACCGTCTGAAGCCACCAGGGAAGCCCAGAACATGCAGTATATGTCATTCTGTGCCTGGCTTATTTCATTGAGCATAATGCCTTACAGGTGCATCCATGTTATTCCAAGTAGTAGGATTTCATCCTTTTTTAAGGCTTAATAATACTCCAGCCTTAAAAATAAGTATTCACATTTCCTTTATTTATTTACCTATTGATGGATATTTGACTTGTCTCCATATTTTGGTTATTGAGAATAATGCTACAACAATTATGGGAGTTCAGATATCTCTTCAAGATCTTGATTCCAAAGCTTTTAGATATATGCCCAGAAGGGAGAATACTAACTCATTTGACACACTCATTCAGGACCTACAGATCCTCACAAAGGAACTCACAAAGAGTTGGACCATTGCTCCACACACAGTGTAAGATCCTTCCACTTTGTTTAAGTTTCTCAAAATTATTTAGGAAGCCAAGGGTTGATCCACCCCTGACACAATCAAGAAACAATTGACCCTTTCAGCACTCATGACATTAAAAAAAGCCCAACGTCTTTTAGGCATTTTTGGTTCTGAAAGCAATGTATAACATGTTTACAAATTTTACTGAAGCCCATTTCTGCTCTTACTCACAAAGCAGCCCACTCTGTATGTGCCCCTTACAAGAAATGGCTCTAGAGTCTGTCCAAATCACAATACGACAGGCACTCCTATTAGTGTCCCCAGACTCTCCTTCACTGTAGAGACTATCAAACTTCCTGCAGGTCTCTAAGAGTCTCTGGAGCCCCATGGCCAAAAGTTGCCCACTGCTGACCTCATGCTATATGCCATTAGAGCAACATATGGCAACTGCTGCTTGCATCCCAAGGCTTCCTGGAAAAACAGACTCTCACAGGTTCCAGGCCTATCCTTCACACCTAGCAGTTCATCATTCCTTATGTCATGCAAACACCACCTGCATGTTTGGCATGGCTGCTGAGGCCTCCTTTCTAAAATAAAGGCCTTTATAAAGCTTTGAGCACAGAATCTGGTCCAAACAATACTCAATAAAGCTATTACTGTTATTATTACTTGACCAAGGCCATAGGCATAACCAATATTCCCCAGCCAGTGCCCTTTTCTCCACCAAGCACCCCTACCAAGGACTCCTCCCCAGAGAGCATTGGACAACTTCAGATACAGGGTTCAAATCCAGAGAGTCATGCATCTGTATATTCCGTTGCACAGGAGGAAGCTGTGGTCCCATCAGAACCTTTATGTTCAACACATTGACTTTACTGGGACATTCATTGCATCGTGTTGAGAGCAGCTGGATTCCTCAGTCACTGTCAGGTACCAAGTACATCTGTGCTGAGCACATCTGTGCAACTGGGAGAAGAGTGGCAGAGGGAAGACCGGAAGGACAGTCTATATATTTTGTAGTTCTGTGTAGAAAAAAGTTGAATATTTAACATAACCTAAAACACACATATAAATCATATATATACATAGCTATCTATCTCTTAATTGGCTCCCACGATTTCTCTTCTCACTCTAATTTCCAGAGCTGTGAACATGATGGATTACACTTCTTGATTAGATTATGTAGTTTTAAGGAAGGAAGATAATTGAGAAGGCCTAATATATTCACATGGAGAAGGCAATGGCAGCTCACTCCAGTACTCTTGCCTGGAAAATCCCATGGACGGAGAAGCCTGGTGCGCTGCAGTCCATGGGGTCGCTAAGAGTTGGACACAACTGAGCAACTTCACTTTCACTTTTACTTTCATGCATTGGAGAAGAAAATGGCAACCCACTCCAGTTTTCTTGCCTGGAGAATCCCAGGGATGGTGCAGCCTGGTGGGCTGCCGTCTATGGGGTCACATAGAGTCGGACACGACTGAAGCGACTTAGCAGCAGCAATATATTCACAAGAGTTTCTCAAAAACAGTTTTCTCCAGATGGAAAAAGAGGAACAGAGAGATTAAAGCGTGAGAGGTTCTACACTGCTGTGATGGAGGGGGCCCTGGGAGAAGTACGTGGATGTGGCCTCCAGGAGTTGGAGGTCGTCTCCAGTTAACATGTAGCAAGACCTGTAACCACAAGAAACTGATTTCTTCCAACAATAAGAATGAGCTTAGAGAAGGACCCCAAGCTCCAGATAAAATGCTATCAGCTGAAACACTTATATCAGCTTTGTGAGACCCAGATCAGAAAACTCACCCAAATGTGTCAAACTTCTCACCTACAGAACTGAGAGATATTAAATGGGTGCTACTTTAAGAGTTTGTGGTATTCTGTTATGAATCCACTACATGTTTAAGTAAACAACATTTTTTATGAAAAACTATTTTCCAAAACAAAAATGTGGGTGCAATAGACATACTTTATGAGATATATAAGTATATCTCCAATTTTGTGGCAGCCTCATTGCAGATTCTTTTCTAAGGTGGAAGCTCATTTCTCCCTTAAATTTTAGACCTGAAGCGGGACAAGGACCCCACCATGGGTTTTCGGGGAGTTTTTTCAGAAAGGCTGAATAACAGAGTGGATTCAGAGCTTTGTTTACAGAGCAATAGCTATTCCCCAAGGGCAGGAAAAAAAGGAACACTCCCTTCATTTGCCAGCTTTCCAAGACTGATGCTAGGAAGTGAGTGAGTCTTTTGGAACACAGGATGAGAATGAGAGTAACTGAGCTGAAGCTCAGTGGGTGCAATAGTGAGGATTCCAGTGGCTCATACTGTCTCAGCTGCCCCCAGTGGCTCAGCTTCCCAGGCCCTGGCAGCTTAAACAGCCCTCCAGATGGTCAGGATCCATCTATATCCTGGCACCACTCTGTTGCCATGCAAGTCCCAGGAAACTTGAACCATAATCCTAACCCTGCAGGAGGCAAATGCAGCCCAGAAGCTGGGAGGCCCAGCAGGGACCCATGTCAGGCTACCTGCTCAGCTGCAGATGACAGAGAAGAACAACGCTATCCAGCCACAGAAACTGTGACTAGATTTGCTTACCACTGGCTAAGAAATGGGGACTTCCCTGGTGGCTCAGAGGTTAAAGCATCTGCCTGCAATGCTGGAGACCTGGGTTCAATTCCTGGGTCAGAAGATCCCCTAGAGAAGGAAATGGGGCTAAGAAATTAGTTCTCGGAAGATGACCCTGAGAGAAAACCAGGCTGATAGGCTAAAATGAAGCCAAAACTCCTTCCAAAGGATGTTAGCTTCTAGTAACAGAGAATTCCTCTGCCATCTTAAACATTCTGAACTCTTTGCCCTTCTGTGTCACCATGTGCTATTTTCTTCCCAAGCACACATTCTTTAAACCGGTTCTCAATTGGCAAACTTGCAGTGACCTGCCAACTGCCTTCACCTTCTTTACTTCTGGGAACATCATGGAGCATTCAGGCCAGTGGAGGGTGTTTCTAGGCTCACAACTGTGTTGTGGGTATAACAACAGCATAGTGATTTTCTTTTTCTATTATGGGTGTTTGAGTTTCTCCCTGGACTGTCAGCCCCTTGAAGGTTGGGATTGAACTTGATCATCTCTGCACTCCCAATATCTTCTTTGCTGAATCAGAATAAGCATTGAAACCCCAGCAACACAGCAGGCAGTGAACAAATAACGCTAGACTATATGAATCACTTTAGGACCTGCCTGCAATCATGCTGGGGAGTCCCCACACGCATCATCCACCCACACTTTGCTGCTGTCCTGGGTCAATAGCTCTACCCCAGCAGCCTTGATCATCAATGACTACCTATGGTGAGACACAGAAGTCATGCTTTTATAGCAAGATTGGGCTAGGCTTTCCTGGATATGGTAGTTGTCTTCGGTTCTTACCCTCTTCAGTGTGAGTCAAATTTCCTTTCTCATTTTCAATAAATGTCAACTGTCAGTTGCCCAGCTACAAAGCTCTGAAAGGAAAGTGTCAACTCCCCATATCCCCAATGCAAATATTGGTATTTATCTTGTGCTGGGAACCAGTATTCAAGGCTTTATAGTCTTTAGGTTTGATTTCACTCCCACACACTCAAGAAAGTCAGGTCACTGCATATAAAACCATATTACAGATGTGAAACATGGGTCCTAAAGGCGTTATGTGACCCATAAAAGGTCACGCAGCTAATCAACAGATAGAGATAGGGACTTATAAAATAAATTCAGGAATTACTCTCCAACATCACAGCCCCTCTCCCATCCCACTGTGTGGCCTCTAGCAAGTCACCTACAGTCTAGCCTCTCCCCTCCCCCAAACTGCTCTGAAGCATCCCAGACAAGAAACTTTTCAGCAAAGGCTTTATTTCCCATCTATTCTGCATAGTAATATGAAAATATCTAACAAAGGCTATCTGTGCAGCCTGTGGTCAGAAGCTTCTTATTTTGGAGTCAAAATAGAAACAGTTCATCCCCTGGTCACCTGAATAATAATGCAGAGCCAGTCTCATCTGCCACTACTCTCTCTTATGTCCTCTATTTCTCTCCTGAAAAGGCCCTTTCTTTGGTAACTGTTTGATTATGAAATTATTTTTGTGGAAGAGGGTGGAGAAGACGGGTCTGGAGACGGGAGCCAGTCACGTGGCTGGAGGCCTGTGACATTGGAAAGAAGTCAGCCAAAACACACTCCATGCTGATAAAATGCCAAGGACTTTTTAAGGGAGTCTAATCTTAATGTTCTATCCATCCTGTCAAGGCATAAACAAGCACACGCATACCAACCACAGAGCATTTTGGTAAGTTAAGAGTTTACGCAATGGCCTTGTGACAGCAATGTTTGTGAAATAAAAGGAAAGCTGTTGGGGGCCGGCGTGAGGCACTCCGCCCATGGCAAAGGTCCTGAGGAAGGAGGCTCGACATACGCAAAGGCGGGATCGAGCCTCAGGAGTCCCCCTGGAAATCCTCGAGCATCTACCCCCATAACCAGAGTCTGCCTACTTTACTACTTTGTGCTCTCACCTACACCTCTGACTTTATGGGGGGCTGTCCGCCACCACCTCTTTTGGAGAAGAAGTTAACTTAGAGCTCCAGTTAATAATAATTCCTGGGCTTGATAGGAGTGTTTCAACCTACAAACTCCTCTGAAGGTTCTCTAGCCTGCCTGACAGGCTTGTCCGGCCACATGTGATTGCTCACAGCCTCCCAACCGTGAGAGGCACAAGATGCTTTAAACCTTCTAAAAACAGGTTCCTTAGAAAAGTTAGAAAACCATTAGTATAAGTATAGTGGGCTGATTAGAAATTGTATTGGTGAAGGGTTTTTCATTTGTTGAGCCAATGTTTACTGCTAAGACTCCACATCCCCTGCCCTTACACACATTAATGAATATATAAAAGAAATAAGTATTAACCTTTGATATAAATCACGTTAGACCTTATGCCAAGTAAATTCTTTCCTTAACTAAAACCCACTACACCCTCACCCTATAGGAATGTAACTTTATTTGAGTGACGTCTGTTTTAAGAATAATCACCCTTGGAGAAAAAAGTGTTCTGGTTGACTGACCACTGTCACAAGGAGAGGGTCATAAATTGTCAGCAGGCCCCCTGGCCAGAAGATGATGTAACACCCCTAAGACCTCTGTATACATTTGTGTGAAGCACCTGACTTTAATAAAAGTCAGGACTGCTGTCCCCGCGTGACTTTTGTATAACATCTCAGTGTATAAAAACAGACTCTGGAAAATAAAGAAATCAGTTCCTCGAAAGACTGGTCTCCCCATGTCTCTCTCTCTCTCAAATTCTGGCTGAGTCTCCATCTGGAGCGTGGAACCTGCCATGCTTACTAATTATGCCTGGGCTTCTAAGATCCAACTGGGGAGGCCTCAGTATCTTATCCTTCAGGAGAACGGAAGGATGCCTGCGGCCTACATAAGTGGTGCAAGCTTCTTGTCTTGAAGTTTTATTGGTCTCCAGCTTAAACCAAGCTACTCAGCCTCTTTTCTCCACTGAATTTTCCTACTGAGCTATCCTCATTCTATTATTCTTTATATCTTTGATGAATAAATAAATAAATAGGTCGCCGACGCCGTCCCCGCTTCGAATACCCTGGATCAGCCGGGGCTGGACCCCGGCAGAAAGCGGACTTTGATCTGCAGCAACAGATCATGCATGTGTGTGGGGGATGGGGGGAGTGGGGGCAGGTGCCATATGGGAGAGAAATACGGAGTCTAGTGAGATGAGGAGTCCAGGAAGAACAAAAGATCTGAGATGCAAGCCCCGCAGAAATTGTAGGGCAGTCTCTGGACCACTACAGGACTTTTCCTGTCTCCCCTACCCCCAACTCTGGCCACCACCAATCTTTTTTTCTGTTTCTATGAAGTTTTTTTTTTTTTTTTTTAAGGTTCCACATATGAGTAAAGTCATAGTGTTTGTCTTTCTTCATGTGACTTATTTCACTTAACACAAGCCCTCAACTTTCATCCATGTTGTTTCAAATGACAGGATTTCCTCCTTTTATATGGCTGCATATATTTCATTGGAATATACATCATATCTTCTTTATCCACTCATCTGTCAATAGACACAGGTTGTTTTCATGTCTTGGCTACTGTAAATCAGTTCAGTTCAGTTCAGTCACTCAGTCATGTCCAACTCTTTGTGATCTCATCAACTGCAGCATGCCAGGCCTCCCTGTCCATCACCAACTCCTGGAGTCCACCCAAACCCATGTCCATTGAGTCAGTGATGCCATCCAACCATCTTATCCTCTGTTGTCCCCTTCTCCTCCTGCCCTCAGTCTTTCCCAGCATAATGCTACAATAAAAATGAGGGTGCAGACATCTCTTTGAAATGATGATTTCATTTCCTTAGGATACCCAGAAGTGCAATTGATGAATATATGGTAGTTTTCTTTTTAATTTTTGGGGAAACATCTGTGCTCTTTTCCATTGTGACTGCACCAATTTACAAATTCATCAACAGTGCACAAATGTTCTCTTTTCTCCACCTCTTTAGCAGCACTTTCTATCACTTGTCTTTTTGGTAATAGTCATTTTAACAGATGTGAGGTGATATCTCACTCTGGTTCTGATTTGAATTTCCCTGATGACTAGTAATTGAGCAACTTTTCACATACCAATAGTCATTTGAATATCTTCTTTGGAAAAATGTCTATTAAGTTCCTTTGTACTTTTGAAAAATGTATCATTTGTGTATTTTTGCTACTGGATTGTGCCTTGTTTGTATTTCAGATATTAACCCTTTATCTGATATATGATTTGCAAATATTTTTTCCCATTCCCTATGTTGCCTATTCATTTTGTTGATCATTTATTTTGCTGTGCAGAAGTTTTTTAGTTTAATGTCATAGTTAGTAATATCTTATATTACACAATAAGGGGATAAGAGATGGAATAAAAAAAGATATTTAAGACGTTATATATAATATAAATATATACACTGCACACACAAATGTCCTCATAACAAAATGAGAAAAAATATATGACAATTACAGCCCTTGCTTCTGATTTCTGTAACTTGATTATGGTAGCTGGTATTTATAACTACATAACCCATTTTGTATTTCCTTTGCTTTCAGCATGATAGTTTGGTGGTCTGTGGTTAAACGTCAATCTTTACTAAGGCCCAGCAGTAGGCCAAATGCTGTTTCTTAGAAAGAGAATAATTATCCACAATGACAGGGCTGTGCTTCAAAATCCTGAGGGCCTTCACTGTGACTCACTTATAGAGAGCTGCTAAGTCTCCAATCAGAAACCCCTTCAAGCACCAGTGGATCTGTTGGATCACATGACTTGAGCACAAAGAAGCTAGCTCAGCAGCCTGGATCTATCACACAGCCTTCTCTTGTTCTGGGCCCTACTCGAAACTCATAGCTTTTCAGGTCATCTGATAATGGGCTGGAGTAGCACATACAAATGAGGAGCAAGTTATTTACAAAATCCAAACAGACTTCCAGGCATTGTGCCTAGGTTGTTTTTTGTTTTGGTTTGGGTCTTTTGGTTGTAGGAGGGACCAGATGTACAGCAATGTATCCTCTACCTTAGAAAGGATATTTCAACTTGCCCTGTACCATCAAACCCCTAGAGGTTTCACTAAAGTAGAAAGTCCCTGAGTTTTTGTTAAGTTTATTTCCCACCCTCTAATACACATATGTTTTAACCAATATGTCTAGAGTTAGTTGCAACTACTCACTCATTAGGTCCAATCAGCACATCAATGTAAAGAACCAATGTGATATATTGTGTAAAGGAGAGGTGACCAAGATTCCTGCAAGTTATGTTGCATTGGAAAAGACCCTGAAGCTGAGAAAGATTAAGGACAGAAGAAGAAGGGGATGACAGAGGATGAGATGGTTGGATGGCATCATTGACTCAATGGACATGAGTTTGAGCAAACTCTGGGAGCTAGTGATGGACCTAGAAGCATGGCAGGCTGCAGTTCATGCAGTCACAAAGCACTGGACATGACTTAATGACTGAACAGCAACAATTCAGGTGAGAGTTGATATAACCTTCAAATAGAACAATGAAAGTTTAATTATTGCTCTCATCAGCAGAAAGAAAACTGCTTCCAGTAATTTTTTTTAACAGGGATGGAGAAATAAGGATTTGCCAGATCATTAGCTATATACCAGGTACCAGTGGATGAGTTAATCTGGTCAAGCAGTGAAACCACATCTGTTACAGCAGCTGTAGTTCAAGTCACCCCCTCAGTCCTCTGTAAGCAAGCCTAACTCTTATAACCCACTGTCATTTTCTAAGACCCATCTGTCTTCTGCAGAGTTAAAATAGGCAAGTTGGTTGGGAATGGGAATCAATGCCCCTGCATCTTTTAATTTCTTGGCACTAATCTGTGAGGTTCCTCTGTAAACACAGAGTTACCCATGGTTTACTTTTTTAGGTAGAGTTGGTTCTAGTGGCTTTCACTTTACCTTTCATACCAGAATAGCTCTCACTTCACGTCAGGGAACCAGTGTGAGGATTCTGCCAGTTGCTGAGTATGTCTATTCCAAACATACATTCCAATTATAAGTTTGTATATTTGTTTACTGACTTAAAAAATATATATATTTCTTTATAGTAAATATATATATATATATATTTCTTTATAGTAAATATATATATATTTCTTTATAGTAAATATATATATATTTCTTTATAGTAAATATATATATATTTCTTTATAGTAAATATATATATATATTTACTTTAAGGAATTGGCTCATGTGACTGTGGAAGATTGGTGCTTCCAAAAGCTCATGGGGTAGGCCAGAAGGCTGAAGCTTCAGAAAACATTTGCAGCTTAAGGCCAAAAGCAGTCTGCTGGAAGAATTTCTTTGTGCTCAGAGGAGATCAGTCCTTGTTGTATTAAGGCTTTCAGCTGATTAGAAGAGGCCCACCCACATTAAAGGGGAGCCCATGAAGGGTAATAAGCTTTACTCAACTTTATACATTTAAATGTTAATCTCATCCTAAAAACACCTTCATGATATCAAGAATAATTTTTCTCCAAATAAGTGGGTGCCATGGCCCAGCCAATTTGACATTTAAAAAATGGCAATGCACTCTTATATTCTTGCCTGGGAAATCTCATGGAGGGAGGAGCCTGGCGGGCTATACAGTTCATGAGGTCGCAAGGAGTCGGACATGACTGAGCACGCATATACATATGAGTATGGAAATAGAAAGTGTGAGCAATACTCTCTAAAACAAACTCACCCTAACAGAAACACATAGACGACTTCACCGAACAACAATAGGATATATTTGTTCTCAGGTGTGCATGAACCATGCTTCAGAGCCTTATATTAGGCCACAGAATAAAGCTCAGTAAAGTTAAGTAGAATCAAATCATACAAAGTATTTTCTCTGATCATGCTTGAATGAAGCTAGAACTCAGTAATAGAAGGGAGACTAGAAACATCACCAATACATGGAATTTAAATGACACACAATAAAACAACCTGTGGATCAAAGGCAAACACACAAGGGAAATAAAAAAAAAAGAAAGAAAGAAAGAAACAGTGGGAGGCTTTTAGTCTAAGATGGCAGTGTAGGAAGACCCTGCAGCACCTCCTCTCATGCAGATAACTGAATCTACACATCTGTAGGGAGCGATTCCTCCTATAGAAGAACTAAAGGCTGATTGAACAGCTTCTGTACAACAAATGATAGAGTGACCACCTAGAGGTGGGTAGGAAAAATGAAGATGTGGTATGAACAGGAAACCAATTTCTGATGTGGAAAAATGCAGTAGAGGAGCCCATGCACAGATTAGCCCACCCTGGGGGGCACAATAATAAAACAGTGGTTTAAAAAATCACCTGGGCTATACATAAAGGAAATCCATTTACTAACTGTTGAACATCTGCCAAATGGGAAAATGGAATTTTCTCCAGGGTTGGAGGCATGAGAGAGTACTATTTTTGTTCTCCTTCCCCTTGATAGCATGGGTGGGAATATGTCTAGACACTCTAGCTGGGCTGCCAAGGTCACCCCAGCACATCCCAGGCACTTGACCCCAACCAACTACAGCTTCCCCTAAGTTGGCCCAGAACCATATACCTTGGTTTCCCCAACTTGTGCCTGCTTTAGCATCACCCGTCTTTCCAAAATGGCCCCAGTGTGGTGTGCCCCAGAACCACCCTTCCCCTCAGGCCTGCACTTACTCCAGCTCTGGTGACGCTAGTGGTAAGAACTCAGCTGCCAATGCAGGTGACGTAAGAGATGCAGGTTCAAACCCTGGGTCAGGAAAATCCCCTGGAAAAGGGAATGGCAACCCACTCCAGTATTCTTGCCTGGAGAATCCTATGGACAGAGGGGCCTGGCGGGCTACAGTCCCTGGGGTCACAAAGAGTTGGACATGAATGAGGCAACTCAGCATGCATGCATGCATGTAGCAGCTCCACTGGAATGGCCCTAGCTCAGTGCATGCTGAGAACCTTGGCCTGTGCTTACTCCTGTTTCAGCCCTCTGGTATATTCTGGGACCCCACCCCTCAATCCATGTCTGCTCCAACTCCAGTCATCCTGAAGAGCAATACTGGCATGGCGCACTACAGGAACCACCTACCCTGTGCCCCCTCCAGCCCCAGCCATCCTGCGAAGACAGCCCCAGTATGGTGCAACCCAGGATATTCCACACTGGCATCTACTTCAGCTCCAGACAACCTGCCAAAGCTTTCTAACACAGTCTACAAATGGGACATACCTCCAAGACCAGGAGAGGTAGTGGTTTGGCCTAATTCATAGACATAAACCCAGAAAGTCAAACTAAATGAAGAGACAGAGATACATGTTTCAAATAAAAGAACAAGATAAAATTCCAGCAATAAAGACTCTAATAAAATGGAGATAAGTGATTTACCCGATGAAGACTTCAAAATAATGGTCATAAGGAGACTAACTGAACTTGGTAAAAGAATGTAGGAACACAGTAAGAAGTTCACAAAGATTTAGGAAAAGTAAGAAAGAACCAGTCAGAGCTAAAGAATGCAACAACTGAAATTAACAATACACTAGAGGGAATCAATTGTAGATTAAATGATACAGAAATGGATGAGTGATCTGGAAGATAATCAAGCAGCAAAAACAAAAAAATAATTTTTAAAAATGAAGATAGTTTGGCATCTGGGAAAATATCAAGTGTACCAACATTTGTATTACAGGGTTTCAGAAGGAGAAAAGAGACAGAGAAAGGGGTAAAAAAAAAAATATTTAAAGAAATAATGACTAAAAACTTCCCTAACCTGGGGAAGGAGACACATATCCAGGTCTAGGAATGACAGAGAGTTTCAAACAAGATGAACTGAAAGAGGTTCATAACAAGACATGATCATAATTAAAATGACAAATGTGAAAGATAAAGAGAGAATTTTAAAGGCTGCAAGAGAAAAATGACTAGTCACATACAAGAGGACCCCCACAAGACTATCAGATGATTTTCAGCAAAAATTCGGTAGGCCAGAGGGGAGTGGAATGATGTATTTAAAGTCCTGAATTAAAAAAAAGAAAAGAAAAGAAAAGAAAAAAGATGACTTACAACCAGAATACTTTACTTGACAAGGTTATCAACCAGGATTGAAGGAGAGGACTTCCCTGGTGACTCAGTGGATAAGAATCCACCTGCCAGTGTGGGGGACATGGGTTTGATCCCTGGATTGGGGAGTTCCCACATTCCATGGAGCAACAAAGCCCATGTACCACAACTACTGAGCCCACTTTTTAGATTCTGAAAGCCACAACTACTGAGTCCACATGCTGCGACTGCGGAAGCCCACACACCTAGAGCCTGTGCTCCACAACAAAAGATGCCACCACAATGAGAAGTCTGCACACCGCAGCAAAGAGTGGCCCCCACTCACCACACCTAGACAAAGCCTGTGCACTGCAAGACCCAGAACAGCCAAAAAATAAATAAATAAAAATTATTTTAAAAAGAATTGAAGGAGAGATAGAGTTTCTTAGGCAAGCAAAACTAAACAAGCTTGACTCAATAAATTGGCTTTAAAGAAATGCTAAAGGGTCTTTAAGCAGAAAAGAAAAGGCCATAACTAGAAATGAGAAAGAAGAATCTCACCAGTAAAGGCAAATATGTAGTAAAAGCAATGGATCAGCCACTTGAAAGCTAGAATGAAAGTTAAAAGACAAAAGTAGTAAAATAAACTGTAACTTCAATAAATATTTAATAAATACACTCAAAGTTAAATGATGTAAAGTATTCCATCAAAGACATTAAATTTGGAGGAAGAGAAGAAAAAATGTAGTACTTTTAGAATGCACCTGAACTTTAAGTGACTGTCAGCTTAACAATTATGTACATATTGTAACAACAAACAATGTGTACAGTAGATATATATATATATAAAAAAGGAATCCAAACATAACACACACACCAAAAAAATAATCAAACTAGAAGGGAAAAGCCAAGGGAAGAAGAAAGGGACAGAAAACCAAATAAACAACCAGACAACAAAATGGCAATAATTACATATTTATCAATAATCACTTTTAATGTAAATAGACTAAATGTACCAATCAAAAGACATAGGGTGGTTGAATGATTTTTTAAAAAAGATCCATCTATACACGTGTTCCCCATCGTGTATAGATGGATCTTTTTTTTTTTTTAATTCATTCAACCACCCTATGTCTTTTGATTGGTACATTTAGTCTATTTACATTCTGGCGGAGTCATGTTGATATATGGCAAAACCAATACAATATTGAAAAGTTAAAAAAAAAAGATCCATCTATATGCTGCCTACAAGAGACAAATGAAAATGAAAAGAAAGCTGGGTTAGCAATACTTGTATCAGACAAAATAGACTATTTAAAAAAGATCATAATAAAAGACAAAGGAGAACATTCCTCTGAGATTAGAATCAAGACAAGGATACTCAATCTAGCCACTTTTATTCAACATAGTATTTGGAGAACTAGCCACAGCCATTGGATAAAGAAATTAAAAAATTGAAACTGGAAGGAAATAAATAAAATGTCATTACTCGTAGATGACATGATACTATATATAGGAAACCATAAAGACTCCACCAAAAAATATTAGAACTAATAAATGAGTTCAGTAAAGTTCCAGGATAAAAAATTTATATACAAGACATTTATTGCATTTCTACACACTACTAACAAACTATCAGAGAGAAAATAGAAATCAATTTTATTTAAAAATGCATCAAAAAGAATAAAAAACCTGAATAAATTTAACCAAGGAAGGAAAAGAACTATACACTGAAAACTATAGGACACTGATGAAATAAATTGATGATGAACAAATAAGTGGAAATAAAATTTTGTTTTCATGGATTTGAAGAAACAATATTGTTAAAATGTCCATACTACTCAAAACAATCTATAGATTTGTTGCAATCTCAACTGAAATTCCAGTGGTAATTTTCAAAGAAATAATCTAAAATTTGTATGGAATCACAAAAGGAAAAAAAAATATGCAAAGCAGTTTTGAGAAAGAAGAACAAAGCTGGAAACATCACACTCCTTGATTTCAAACTATACTAAAATGCTAAAATAATGAAAACAATATGGTACTGGCACAAAAATAGACATATAGATCAACAGAACAGAATAGAGAACCCAGAAATAAACTCATAGTCATAAGATCAATTAGTCTACAACATAAGAGGCAAGAAAATACAATGGGGAAAGACAGTGTCTTCAATAAACGATTCTGAAAATAACTTGACAGCTGCATGCAAAAGAATGAAACTAAACCATTTCCTTTTACTACATATGAAAATAAACTCAGTATAGACTAAATCTAAGACCTGAAACCATAAAATTCCTAGAAGAAAACATAGGTAGTATGCTCTTTATCATCATTCTTAGCAATATTTTTTTGTTTCTGTCTCCTCAGGTGATGGTAGCAGGAAAAACCAAAACAAATGGCACCATTAATATGTTAAACTAAACAGCTTCTGCACAGTGAAGAAAACTGTCAACAAAATGAAAAGGCAACCTCCTGAATGAGAAAAGATATTTGAAAATGATACATTTGATAAGAGATTAATATCCAAAATTTATAAAAGAACTCATATATGTCAATATCAAATGAAAAACTTAAACAGTGCAATTTAAAAATGGGCAGGACTTGAAATTTTTCTGAAGAGGACACAGAGATGGCCAATAGACACATGACAAATGCTCAAATCACTAATCTTTGTTGTCATTTAGTTACTAAGTCGTGTCTGACTCTTTGAGACCCCATGGACTGTAGCTCTCAAGGCTTCTCTGTCCATGGGATTCTCCAGGCAAGAATACTGAAGTGGGTTGCCATTTGCTTCTCCAGGGGATGTTTCTGACCCAGGGATGGAACCTTTGTCTCCTGCTTTGGCAGGCATTGGCAGGCAGATTCTTTACCACCGAGCAACCAGGAAAGCTCCCACTAATCATTAGGGAAGTCCAAATCAAAATAAAAATGAGATATTGCCTCACACCTGTCAGAAAGACAATTATCAGAAGACAAGAAATAGCAAATATTGGCAAGTATGAGGAAAAAGGGAGCACTTTGGGACTGTTGGTGGAAATGTAAATTGGCACAGCCACTATGCAGAACAGAATGGAGTTTCATCAAAAACATAACAGTAGAACTACCATAGGATCCAGCAATTCCATTTCTCTGCATTTATCTGAAGAATATGAAAACATTAATTTGAAAAGATACATGCACTATTTTACAGCATTATTTACAATAGCCAAGATAACGAAGCAACCTGAATGTCCACTGATAGATAAATGGATAAAGAAAATGTAGCTTATGCATATAATGGAATATTACTCGGCATAGAAAAATAAAATCTTGGCATTTGCAATGAGATGAATGGGCCTAGAAGATATCATTTTAAGCTAAATAAATCAAAAAAATAAAGACAAATATGTCTTGATTTCCCTTATATGTAGAATCTAAAAAGCAAAACAAATGAAAAAACATAACTAAACAGATACAGACTCATCGATACCGAGAACAAACTGGTGGTTGCCAGAGGCAGGACTGGTGAGGCAATGGATGAAATAGGCAAAGGGAATTAAAAGATACAAAGTACTAATTATAAATAATTAAGTCATAAGGATGTAATTATACACCATAGGGAATATAGGGAATAATATTGCAATAACATTGTATGGTGACAGATGGTAACTAGAGTTATTGTGGTGATCAAATATATAAAATTTACTATAATGTAATGTATTAAATCACTATGCTGTGCACCTGCAACAAATATGATATTGTAAGTCAATTATAGTTAAATTAAAAAGAGAAAAGCAAACACCTTGAGATGTAGGGAAATGGAAGAAAAACTGCCAAAACATGGGATGCAGCGAGGCAGTAGCCAGAGGGTAATTTATGACAGTAAATGCATATATTTAAAAAGAAGAAAGATCTCAGGTTAATGATCTAACTTTACACCTTAAAGATGTAAATGAAGGGACTTTCTTGGTTGTCCAGTGGTTGTGAACCCACCTGCCAATGTAGATCAGTTGATCCCTGGCAACTGTAGATTGCCAGGCAATGTAGATCAGTTGATCCCTGGCAACTGAGCCCATGAACTGCAATCACTGAGCCCATGTGCAACAAATACTGAAGCCTGTGTACCCTAAAGCCTGTGCTCCACAACGAGAGAAGCCACTGTAAGGAAAAGCCTGCATGCTACACCTAGAGAGTAGCCCCCATTCACCATAACTAGAGAAAGCCCAAGAACAGCAACAAAGAGCCCATGTGCTGCATCAAAAACCCAGCACAGACAAATATAAATAATAAAAAAAAAACTAAAAAGAAGTGTAACAAAACCCAAAATTAACAGATAGAAGGAAACAATACAGATTAGAGCTGAGATAAATGAAATATTCAATAGATAATAGAAAAACAATGAAAAGGATCAACATAACCAAAATTGTTTTTTTTTTAAAAACTCAACAAAATTGGCAAACCATTAATGAGACTGACAAAGGAAAATTAAATAGAAGACAAAAATCACTAATCATAGAAATGAAATTGAATATTCAAACAAAGCAAGTTATATAATGTAGATGAAATGGACAAATTTTTAGAAATACAAATGAGCAAAACTGACTCAAGAAGAAATAGAAAATCACAACAAACCTATAGCAAATAAAAGGATTGAGGGAGTAGCCAAAAGAACATTCCAACAAAGAGAAGTGCAGGACTAGGTCATCACACTGATGATTTTTACTCAAACAGTTAAAGAAGAATTAGCACCAATTCTTCTAAAATTAGAATTAACAGCAGATAAGCAGATTTCTAACTTGTTCTTGAGCATAATACTACACTGATACCAAAAGCAGATAAGGAAACCACAAGAAAATTATAGACCAATATATCTTACGAATGCAGACACAAAAATGATCAGCCAAAAAAAAAAAAAAAATGATCAGCAAAATATCAGCAAACTGAACCTAATAACATATTTAAAAGATTATAAATAACTGAAGAGAATCAAACATTAAAATTATTCTATACCTGTGGCAGATTCATTTTGATATATGGCAAAACCAATACAATATTGTAAAATTAAATAAAATAAAATTAAAAAAAATAAAAAATAAAATTATTCTAATGTTTAAATAAAAAATTCTTAGTATAACAGTGGGCAGTAGCCATAAGTGCCTCATTTAATCTGGGCTCCAGAAACATCTTTTTTTCCAAAAGGGAAAATGGAGCAGTTGGTTTGACTGAGGAACAATATTTTAGGCTCCAATGTTACCTTCCTAAGAGATTTTCACAGGTAATTCTGGCCAAAACAATGTTTGTGTCACTCCCCACAAGCATTAGCAAGAGAATTCACCACCTGTGATCTGCAAGAAAGTAGCTAAATTTTCTGCTAAACCAAGAGGAACTGAGAAAGCTTGGGGAGAATTATTATTTAGCTGCTTCTAAGTTCCTTGGTAGCTCAGATGGTAGCATCTGTCTAGAATGCGGGAGACCCGGGTTCAATCCCTGGGTTGGGAATATCCCCTGGAGAAGGCAATGGCAACCCACTCCAGTACTCTTGCCTGGAAAATCCCATGGACCGAGGAGCCTGGTAGGCTACAGTCCATGGGGTCACAAAGAGTCGGACAAAACTGAGCGACTTCACTTCACTTCTAAGTGGCCCAGCCTGTAGCATATTTTCCTGAGGGTGGTTTGTAGACCAAGTTTTCACACAGTGTGGGGTGAGGTGATGTCCTTCAGCAGGTGGTCTGAGGACACTGGGTCCTGAGATCCCTCTCAGGAGCAGAGGCAGAGAAAATAGAGGGCCAGGCTGAATTCCCAAGGGGATGCTTAAAGAGGAGCACCCCTCTCTCCTTGAAAGCTGAGAAGTGACCACAGGATGGTCAGGGGTCTTCTCTTTGAAGGTGCTCCCCTAAATCGGTTCACCAGTTGTCAGTCCCTGTCAGGATACAAGAATAGAACAGGACAGGGTGAAGAGACAGAGCAGAGGCCTTGAAGTCCCCACAGAAGAGCTGGGTTGGGGAAAGGTGGCTAAATCCCAGGACATGACATGTCCTAAATCCCAGGACATGACAACTCTGAGGGGTCTTAGAGGGGACATTCCCAGCCCCCTCATGTCACAGAGCAGGAGATGCCCCAGGGGGTGAACCTGTCCTGGGTCACACAGGGCAGAGCCACACCTGGCACCGGGGCTCCCCTTTCCCAGCCCAGGGCTTCTCCCCTGCAGGAGCTCCCACCAGCTCCCCACCCTGTTTCTGACCTCCCCGGGGGCTTCTCTTCCAGCACTGCTGTCTCATCACCAGGATCTGAGAAGCTCCTGGAGACTCATCCTCCAACTTGCCTATCCTGGGAAAAGGGAAGGAAAGAACTTAGAGGGGTTTAGCAGAACAGGGGCTTCTGGCCAGCTGAGGGTTAAACAGCAGTCCAGCCAGACTCCCCACTTGCTGAAAAGGAGGGAACCAGGGAGAGAGGTGGCTCGGTCCTCAGACTTCAGGGAGACCCACCCAGGTGCTGACAGTGAGCACCAGCTGCGGTGAAGTTTAAAGAAGACTTAGAGAAGAAAGGCAAAGCGCTCAGATCTACAAAGATGCTAATCTTTAAAGAGGAAAAAAAAAAGGTACTAGAGGAAAGTATGGTAGTAAACAAGATTGAGTTTAACGTGTATTTAAATAATATAAAACTAGAATCGTTCATATGTGTTAACACAAAATTTTATTGACTGTTCTTACCCTCATACCACATTGTGCAACCCACAGGAACCTCTGAACTTATACATCAGATCTGGCCTCCATTTCTTTGTGTGTGGAGCCCATAATGGCAAATGCCTTTCTTACCTCCCTCCTTGCCAACAGACACAGAGACACTCCAGATTCTAGTGACTTCTCTGCTAATGCAACAAAATAGCTTCAACTACCTGGTAAATGGTACTCTCACTGCAGCCTTGTCACCACCATAAGGCCATTTTGCTTTTTCTGTTCATCCCAGAGCTCTAAACAAAATGCACATTCACAAATTACAAGACAGTGCTTTTTTCTCCTTTTGTACACCAAAGACATCAGAATCCAAGGAGCCCTCCTAGAAGTCAGCCACTCCCCTCCATGGCTCTACACAATTCCCTCCCTTCCCAGGAGCCCAGGCCACTCACTAAGGAGGAGGCTGTTATATCCCAGGGTCAAGGAGGCCCAGTAGAGGTGGGGGTCCCCTGAGCCGGGCCTCACTGCAGGCTGCCTGCCACCTGTGCAGCTACCGAGAAATCATCAGAATGGACAGAGGCAAGAGAAAAGTAAAAGCTCGAGCTCTAGGGGCCTTTTACATGATTCTTCCAGGGTGGAGCTAGCAAATCAGTTCTTGTGTGACCTCTGGCCAACAAATTTATTCCAAGCAGACAGCCTCGCCACCGAAGAGAAAAGCCTTTCATCTCATCTCCAGTACCTACAGAGTGAACTCAGTAAATAATTATAGAATAAATGTGGAAATAGCCATGGTCTATGATTTGTCTTGTATTATGTTAGATAGGCCTCATTACCTGCAGTTATGACTACCTTGGTGTTTCCATACATCCCACCCTCATATCCACCTACTTACTATGCTTAGCTGTTTCCTTAGGTTAACAGCTCTGCCTCAGGCAGACCTGACCACCAGGGTCAACCTGTGGTCAGGCACTGAAGTCAAGCTTTACAGAAAGGCTGAACTAGATTTGGGTTCTCTCTCAGCCGCAATCAATGAGCCAGTTTCCTTTCTGACCTTTCATAAACTTCAACTTGTTGATTGCCTACATAAGATGGTATGAGCAAAGCAATTTCTTATTCAGAGTGTGATCTCTCCACATCCCCAGTGCAAATATTGGCATTTAACTTTCCCTGGGAATCAGTATTATGACCCTATAGCCTCCAGGTTTGCCAATATTTACTAATATTATGTGGCTTTACATGCATCATTTCAATTAATCCACAATACATTGACTTGAACCCTCAGAATAACCGTATTATCTAAGAATTATACATAGTTTATGAATAAGCATCCTGGATGTCCAGAGGATTAAATAACTTGTCCACCTTACACGTTCATGCTGCTAAGTCACTTCAGTCATGTCCAACTCTTTTCAACCCCGTGGACTGTAGCCTGCCAGGCTCCCCTGTCCATGGGATTTTCCAGGCAAGAATTCTAGAGGGGTTGCCATGCCCTTCTCCAGGGGCATCTTCCCAACCCAGGGATTGAACTTGCATATCTTTTGTCTCCTGCATTGGCAGGCGGGTTCTTTACCACTAGTGCTACCTGGGAAGCCCTGGCAAGGTGTTCACAAGCTGTCAGCACCAGCTTAAACATGGACATGCCCAGGAAGGGAAGGAGAGTGTTGATTCTGAGAAACTCAAGTCAGGACTGTGAGAAGCCTGAGAAGAAAGAGGATGGATGTTTTCTGGGGAAGATACTGCAACCCTGAAGGATAAGGGATAGGATAAGGGGAAGACTTGGAGTACATGCTCTGAGCTACTGTCTTTTTCATGACCACTGCGCCCAAGATAACCACACCGGGCTAGGTTATAGGAAGGAACAAGCAGCTCTAGGAGCAGGCTCACAGGAGGATGATCTTTGAATATCTGTTCTCTTTCCCTCATCCTCTAGACCTATTTACTATTAAAATATTTTTAATTAAAAAGAACAAAATTTCATAAAATAATAACAGGATAATGGGTGGTTTCAATGGATCATTAAAGGGGGAGTATATAAACAGTGAACAACTTTAGCTTTAAGAAGAGAAAAGAATATAATTCAACACACATGTTAAAGTGTAAAGTATAGAAAATGGTGGGGTAAAAGCCTTCAAAATTCTCTTTTCCATAAAAGCACTGAGAAAATCTGTTATTTTTATTTGTTGGTATTTATATCTTTTAGTATGTAAGGTAAGGAACCTCTGGGATTACAATCAGATAAGAAAAAACAAAAGCATCTCATGAAAGAGATATAATTATAGCTGATACAAAAATAAGAAATGTAGCCTCTTGATACAGCCAAATTATTGTATTAAAAACACAAATTGCAGTTCTAGGGGTGGAGATAGGGAAGACATTTAATAGCTTCCTTTCAATGTACCATGAGGATGAATTTTGAAAAGACAAAAGTGATTTATGAATCTATGGAAATGTCAGTAGGGAAGAAAAACTAGCAGTAAATTTTGTAAGTTTAACTGGAAAAAATCTAACTTGGAAAAAAAATCTTGGTTTCAACTAAGGAAAACCTGTTAACATTAGAGTACTTTTTCAGAACTCTGAAAATTAACCAATGGCTTACAGCAACCCAATGGGAATATATTAAAGAAAAACAGCTTAATCTCAGTAAGAACAGAGAGCTTTGTGGTGTTTTAACTTGCCTCAGTCCCACCCTTTACTCTGTACCTCCCTTGTAGTTTTGAAAAATAACAGTCTGAATTCATGGTGAAACTAACAGTCTAGCAGCCACATGAAAGAGCAGAACAGGGCTGGAGCTCTTTTTAAAGGTTCTTGTGCAAAGAACTGTCCTTATTGGCCTCTTTGGTGGCTCCCTGGAGGAGCCCATTTCCAACGATGCCCGTATTTCACCTAATTCAGTGCTCTCCTTTTACTTGGAAGTGGGTATTTGTTGAAAGTGATACCGAGCAGGGCCCCATGCAGCTTCTGGGCACAAAGCCCTTCTGTGTCTCCTTTTCTTTGATTACAAGAAACAGCCTTCATTCAGCTTCCATGACCTTCCCTGAGATTCCAGCAGTTGTTAATTAGAGAAAGAAAAGGATGTGAGACCAGGAGGAAACAAAACAGTAAGATAAACAATAGTGTAGCCTTGGGACAAGGTCCTAGTTCCCCATCTGCAGATACACACAAAAATATTGTCTGACATTTTACAAATTTATTTTTAATTGAGGGATAATTGCTTTACACTGTTGTATTGGTTTTTGCCATACAACAATGTGAATCAGTCATAAGTACACATATGTCCCCTCCCTCCTAAACCTGCCTCCCACTTCCACCCCATCCCACTCCTCTCGGTTGTCACAAAGCACCCAATTGAGCTCCCTGTGTTATACAGCAAATTCCCACTATCTATTTTACATAATATTTTTTAGCTGTTTTGCAGATACTGAAACCCCCTCCAGATGGGAAAATTTAATGATTAATGATGTTATGCTGCCCACAAGCACGTAGACCCCAGTTGGAACCTGAAGGTTGATAACGGAGACTCCTACTTACCTCACCACCAATTCATCTGAAGAAAGTCCAAGAGCTGATCATATGCTCTTTGAACCATTACTATAAAACTTCTCGCTGTCCTCTCCAAGTTGGGACACATAGTTTTTAGAGGCAAGAGTATGCTATATACCCCTTTTCCTGGCAAAGAAATAAAGCTATCCTCTTCCGTTAAAAGAAGTCCCTTGCATGTATAGGCCTAAGCTCTCGTTTCTTCCTGATGTTGAGAATCTGCACAAGCACGCTTTCCTGGTTGACATGCTGTGTGTATTGTTACACATTGATGCTGGAAACAGTAATGCTATCCTGACTCCATGGTGAGATGCTATGTTTTTCTGAACTTTGCCCTCTGTATTTTTCCTTAATTTTAATCCTTATTTTTCCTTGTAATAAACTGTAATCTTGGGGCTTCCTTGGTGGCTCAGATGGTAAAGAATCTGCCTGCAATGCAGGAGACCTGGGTTTGATCCCTGGGTTGAAAAGATCCCCTGGAGAAGGGAATGGCTACTCACTCCAGTATTCTTGCCTGGAAAATTCCATGGACAGAGGAGGCTGGTGAGCTATAGTCTATGGGGTTGCAAAGAGCCAGACACAACTGAGCAACTAACCCAACACTTGAATATAATAGACTTCAGTGAGTCTATGAGTTCTGAGTCCTGCTGATGAAAAAAAATCAGTCTAAGAAAGAAATAGATTTTTTTTTTTAATTTCATAGAAGTATAGTTGATTCACAATGATATGCCAATTTCTGCTATATAGAAATGTATATATTCTTTTTCATATTCTTTTCCATTATGGTTTATCACAGGCTATTGAATACAGTTCCCTGTGTAGAAAATTTTATTCAAGCCAAATTGAGAGTTATAACCTGGGAACAGCTTCTCATAAAGCTCCAAGAACTGTACTGCCCGTTAGACATCAAAACACAGTTACATGGGCTTCTGAGACAGAGGGCTGTGCATTAAATGATATCAATTGATATCATTGCAGATATCAATCTGCAAAATCCAGATCTTTAAGTACAAAGTGATGGGTCATTGTGACCATTTATAGATCAAGAAGCAATGTTTCTTTTAAGGAGTTTTCTTGTTGGCACTAAGAGAATGTTGTTCTTTAAGACTGAAAAAGTATTTCTGCCCATGGGAAGGTTTGACCAATGCATGATGCAGATACACAATACACTAAAGAGGAGAGACGGCTAAAGGGTAGAGAACATTTTTTAAGTTTACATTTTTTGTCTTGCCATAAAATATGAAATTTTCACAGTCCTTGTAACAAAGGAGTTCTGTGACCACCACAACTAAAAATAAAAATATTTTCTAGAAAGGGAAAAAAGGAGTTCATGAGTCGTTCTAACAAAGCTATCAAAACTTGAGGGTGGCTGGACTTGCAGTTAGTGTCAGATGTGTAAGCGTTCTTGTGTGGACAGTGCCTCCTAACTTAAGAGTGAGCCTGGCTCTCATAGTTGATGCCGGAAGAGGGACTCCATGCAACAGTCTTTGCTCACTGGAAAGACTGAGAAAACTAAGAATGGTTTGAGAAAACTAAGAATGAGAGGCCAAGGACGAGAAATCTTTGATTCCTATATGTCCTCAATGTCACCAGTAGTATGGAATTACAGCTGTGCTGCAATCCAGTTATTAGAGGCTGAAGTTGTCAATTAAATTTAGAAATGATGGATCCAACTCCTGAAGAGCTGGTTTATTCAATGCATGAGAAAATTCAAAGTAGCAAGAAAAAAGCTAGATATTCAATCCATTGGTAATTGTTATCTGTAATAGCTAAAATAAAAATTATAGAGAATGCTAGGGTGTATCCTGGTGCTGGGCCAATGTTGAATTCCAAACACTTCACGCCACAACTGCCAGCCTCAGGATTGCGATCCAAAAGAGAAATTATGCTGAAACAACAGATAATGAACAGAATTAGAGTAATTTACAAGAGAATGAGAAAGTGAATGAGAAGAGTCAAGGGAACATCCTAGGAGGGTGGAAATCTTTAAATGGTTTTTAAGAAGTGAGATGAATAAAGCAGATTTTAATAGTGTAAAAAATGTCAATGTAGCTGCCTTGGAAGTTAGATGGACTAATGGGAACCCCTGCTGGTCCCACAACAGTTAAGGACCTCCAAAAATCTGCTTTATTCGCTCTAGTTTTGAGAAACTTAAAAATCTAGAAAACTAAGTTGAGAATGAGAAATTTGACCTCAAAGCACCTGGGGCAATGATCCTACTGTCTATTCAAGAGAGGAACTGACCAAAGGAGACCCATGGGCATATGCACATGTGTTGGTAACATGGTCAGGGAGTAGAGAAATGCTATTTCTGAAACTCTGACTGGGATTCCCATTAACTGTCATTCCAAAACCAATTGACAAAATCCTAATAGGGGCTACAGTTCAATTGGGGGATATAGTAATGTAACAGGTGATGAGATTATGGTGACAGTTTGGATGAAAATTAGAATGTTTGAATATATACAATGAAAAAATGTTTTGACTCCTTTGCTTGGATATATTATGGGGGTGAATATCATGTCTAAGTTGGAAATGATTCCCCTATGAATACTGTAAAATAGAAGAGATATGTACAAATACCATTCAGTCAATATTCAGAGAACATGCTAAGTGAGAAACAAAAAGATTGCCTGGGTCCACAAATCATTCATTTGAAATGGCATAGACTATCTGGTGGGCTAAAAGAGATTAGTACTTTAATACTCAATTGGTATCTAGCTGGTGACACCTTAAAAAAATGTACAAAGTGAAAGTTGTGAGTTAGGTTTTATTTGGGGCCAAATGAGGACTATAGCCAGGGAGATAGTATCTCACATAGGTTTGAGAAACTGCTCCAAATATGGGGGTAGGGAGACGGGTGGGGAAGGGAGAAATCAGTATATATGTGATTTTGGTGAAGGGGGAGTACATGCAATCAAGCACATATTTTTTTGTAAAAGGTCTCTGCTATCATTAGGAGCAATCATCACCTTGAAGGAATTTAGTGCTTTACTAGATATGAGGAAATACAAGAATTAGGCTCATAAAATCAGCTCCTGAAAATATCTAACTATGTGAAGATTTGTTCTGCCAGTTTTTCCCAGAGCACAGAGTGCCTCATTTTTACTCTTCACTCTGAAATACCTTCAGTAGATGTTGAAAGTCATCAGCTACAGCAGCACATGATTTAATTCTTGTAGAAGTAGATGGCAAATGCCAATTTGTAGCTGACACTGTAGTGATAACACAAACAGATTTTCTGTACAGTAGCCCCATGTTGAGGAAAGACTAGGGGCTTAAGTAAATAGTCAGTGAATAATACATAGAAGTCACTGCTGGCTGGTAGGATTTTGGACCAGAAATTTTAGAGGCAACTATTTGGGAGACAACAAGCTTGATATTGGATGCTAGTTAAAATGGCTCTTATGACTAAAAATTGTAAAATTATACTGAAATACTCAAAATGTCTTGAGAAATATCATAAATATTCTAATGGAGAGGACAATGCCAAGAAGAGTTTCAAAATAAAATGGAAATGATTTATAGATGAATATGCTACTAGAGGAGAGAATGGAGAATTCGTAAGTAGGTGTAGTCTTTTCCCCACGGCCTAACTTTGGAAACATCTGGGAATTGCTAAATCCTATGGCCACTTGGGCCACTTGACAAGTGGCTTATGAGCAACTATTGACCAACAAAAATCTGCTTGCTTTATGAATGGCAGTTCCACGATGAATAGCTGACATTTTGCTTGGAAAGATAACAGCTTGATTGAAGGAAATAAAAATAAAATGGTTCAAGTTTGACTTTTTATTGATTCAAGGGAAGTGGCTAGTGGTCTAGCCATTTAATCAAGTAGAAGTATAATGGAAAACTGTTCTAATATGATATCTGTATGGAATGTGGCCCCACAGGAATGACTATGTGAATATAAGGAACGAATTTTGAAGCACATCAAAAGAACCCCTTTCCAGTAAGGGTGACTGAAACTGACAAGTATATTTCTTGGTTCACTCACTTGAGGTAGCCACCTGGGTCCATGGAATGAGTGAATATGGGGGGACTGAAGCAATGCAGAAATGACCTGAAACTAGGCATATTCTCTCATACCGTCCGAGGTACAAAATGCCAACAAGAACTTTTCCATCTACAAACAAGAAGGATATTCCTCAGGGAGCAGGCTCTTATTTTTCAGTTTGTACCTAGCACTATATAGAGGTATGCTGTAACACTGGTGTATTAGTCTGCTAAGGCTACCATAACAAGATACTGCAGAACGTCATTTAAACAATAGGAATTTTGTCACAGTATTAGAAGCTGAAAGTCCAAGATCAAAGTGTTGGCAGGTTTGGCTTTTCCTGAGACCTCTATTCTTAGTTTTCAGAAGGCCACCTTCTTTCAATGTCTTCACATGGTCTTTCTCCTGCACATGCATACATCATTACTGTCCCTGCCTGTTCTTATAAGGATGTCAATCATATTGTAGTAGGACCCCATTTTTATGACCTCATTTAACCTTAAATTTGGAGAAGGCAATGGCACCCCACTCCAGTACTGTTGCCTGGAAAATCCCATGGATGGAGGAGCATGGTAGGCTGCAGTCCATGGGGTTGCTAAGTGTTCGGCACAACTGAGCGACTTCACTTTCATTTTCCACTTTCATGCATTGGAGAAGGAAGTGGAAACCCACTCCAGTGTTCTTGCCTGGAGAATCCCAGGGATGGGAGAGCCTGGTGGGCTGCCGTCTATGGGGTCACACAGAGTTGGACACGACTGAAGCGACTTAGCAGCAGCAGTAGCAGTAGCAGTAACCTTAAATTACCTCTTTAAAGGCTGTGTCTCTAAATACAATCACACTGGGGTGGCTTCAACATATGAATTTTGGGAAGACATAGTTCAGTCCATAACAACTGGCACTGTAAGATTATAATATTGATATTGATGGTGAAATATATTGACAATTTGAGTTAAAGCTTTCTCAGGATAATTCAGATGAAAAGTCATGAGGAAGAATTGTATTTATCTAAGTATTAGCTAATTTTCATGCTAAAACATTCTGCACAAATTTATCATAGGACATAAATAGTGATAGATCAAGGGAGAAATGAGCAAATAAATTGGAATAAAAATGTGTTCTCACCTACTTGGCAATCCTGGATTGATCCAACTCACCTCCACCTCTGTACTCAAGTTGCCTGGAAGAATCATCAACCTTCTTTGACAAAGTCATTATGAATTAACACCATCGACTGAAGCAACTTAGCAGCAGCAGCAGCAGCCTCAACCAATCTTTAACACCACTCAGCACTTAGCTATGTGCTTAGTAGCTATTTAAAGATAATATGAATTAGTAACAGCTAACATTAAAGCTCAACATTCAGAAAACAAAGATCATGGCATCCGGTCCCATCACTTCATGGGAAATAGATGGGGAAACAGTGGAAACAGTGTCAGACTTTATTTTTGGGGGCTCCAAAATCACTACAGATGGTGACTGCAGCCATGAAATTAAAAGACACTTACTCCTTGGAAGAAAAGTTATGACCAACCTAGACAGCATTTTAAAAAGCAGAGACATTACTTTGCGAACAAAGGTCCGTCTAGTCAAGGCTATGGTTTTTCCTGTGGTCATGTATGGATGTGAGAGTTGAACTATAAAGAAAGCTGAGCACTGAAGAATTGATGCTTTTGAACTGTGGTGTTGGAGAAGACTCTTGAGAGTCCCTTGGACTGCAAGGAGATCCAACCAGTCCATTCTAAAGGAGATCAGCCCTGGGTGTTCTTTGGAAGGAATGATGCTAAAGCTGAAACTCCAGTACTTTGGCCACCTCATGAGAAGAGTTGATTCATTGGAAAAGACTCTGATGCTGGGAGGGATTGGAGGCAGGAGAAGGGGACGACAGAGGATGAAATGGCTGAATGGCATCACTGACTCGATGGACATGAGTCTGAGTGAACTCCGGGAGTTGGTGATGGACAGGAAGGCCTGGCGTGCTGCAGTTCATGGGGTTGCAAAGAGTCGGACATGACTGAGCGACTGAACTGAACTGAACTGAACTGAACATTTATTGAGTGCTTGCCATGTGCCATGTATTGTCCTAATTAGTCTACATGCTTTAAATTCATTGAATCCTCAAAAACACACTGTGAGATAGCTATCATTATCCTCATTTCACAGATTAGTAAAAGGAGAGATAGAAAGACTAAATCATATAATCAAGTCCACACAGCTGGGAAGTATCAGAACCAAGATTCAAATCCAAGTAATTGAGTTCCACAGCCCATCTTTATTTTTTAACATACTACTAACTTTTTTTCATTATACTACTAACTTTTTTTCATATCCTTCCAATCCTCCATTCTACCTTGCCACTTTTGGATAATGAAAGAGCCTCCTATTTATCAGGAAACACAAATAGAAGTCAGAAAGTGATGTCTTGGACGTCTGAGGTTGTCCAGTGGTTAAGAGTCCACCTACTAATGCAGGGGACATGGGTTCAACCCCTGGTCAGGGAAGATCCCGTATGCCTTGGGGTAACTAATCCCAGGTGCCACAACTACTGAGCCCACACTCTAAAGCCCACGAACTGCAACTACTGAAGCCCATGTGCCCTAGAACCCATGCTCTGCAATAAGAGACACTACCACAATGAGAAGCCCCCTTACAGCAAGCATAGAGTAGCCCCTGCTCGCCACAACTAGAGAAAGCCCATTTGGAGCAACAAAGACAGTGCAGACAAAAATGAACAAATGCATTTAAAAAGTGATGCCTTCTGCAACCATGTGTTTGAAACAACAAAGGATGAAACTTTGTTTTGTTGGCTTAGAATTTGAAAGAGCTATGATTGATCTCTCTGGTGAGTGATAGAAGGATCAGATGAGGCGCTACTTCTCAAAACTTCAACCCAGAAGTTTCGGTTACCATGTTTTATACTCTTGTAAATAACTTTCCCCCCAAATTTTAAACACAATAAAATACTTTCTTTGGGAAAAAGAAAAAGTGATGCCTTCAAATCCCTATCACTTAAATTTTAACTGACCCACATTTATTTACACCTGTTCCTGTTTTCTCTTCTGCCCCCACAAATGACACTGAGCTCCTAGAATCTAAAGTTGATACTTTCACCTGTGTTTTAAGCCCCTTCTTCTTGCCCCTTTTCAGGAACTTTACTGTCTAATGTACTTCCTCTTTCTATGGCATGCTTCACTGATGCCTCTAACTCCTTTCCAGTAGTCCTTAAACATTCTCTGCTACTGCTGCTAAATCGCTTCAGTTGTGTCCGACTCTGTGCGACCCCATAGACAGCAGCCCACCAGGCTCCCCCGTCCCTGGGATTCTCCAGGCAAGCACACTGGAGTGGGTTGCCATTTCCTTCTCCAGTGCATGAAAGTGAAAAGTCAAAGTGAAGTCGCTCAGTCGTGTCCGACTCCTAGCGACCCCATGGACTGCAGCCTACCAGGCTCCTCTGTCCATGGGACTTTCCAGGCAAGAGCACTGGAGTGGGGTGCCTTTGCCTTCTCTGTACTCAGTACGCTTTTAAACACTCCCTTGAATTTGCACCTGTAACTATTGTCCTGTTTCTCCCACTCCCACATGACAGCCACTTCTACAGTTGCTCCAAGGGACACACTCCTCAGCATCCCTTCACCCTGACTCCTTTGAGCATCACGAGGTAACCAGCAACTGTTCCAACATTTGACACTGTTGACTCTTCTTTCCTAATAGAAGTCAGAAAGTCTTTCCTAAAGTCTCTTTTTCTTTGGTTTCCTTGATATCATACACCCTAGGCCTCCTCATACTCCTCTACCATCCCCCTTAGGCTTCTTTGTTGGCTGCTCTTCCTCTATCTCAATGCTGTCTACAATATCAGTGCTCCCAGTGTTTTTGTCACAGTTCAGTTCAGTCACTCAGTTGTGTCCGACTCTTTGTGACCCCATGAATCGCAGCATGCCAGGCCTCCCTGTCCATCTCCAGCTCCCGGAGTTCACTCAGACTCAAGTCCATCGAGTTGGTGATGCCATCCAACCATCTCATCCTCTATTGTCCCCTTCTCCTTCTGCCCACAATCCCTCCCAGCATCAGAGTCTTTTCCAATGAGTCAACTCTTCTCATGAGGTGGCCAAAGTACTGGAGTTTCAGCTTTAGCATCATTCCTTCCAAAGAAATCCCAGGGCTGATCTCCTTCAGAATGGACTGGTTGGATCTCCTTGCAGTCCAAGGGACTCTCAAGAGTCTTCTCCAACACCACAGTTCAAAAGCATCGATTCTTTGGTGCTCATCTTTCTTCACAGTCCAATTCTCACATCCATACATGACCACAGGAAAAACCATAGCCTTGACTAGACAGACCTTTGTTGGCAAAGTAGTGTCTCTGCTTTTCAATATGCTATCTAGGTTGGTCATAACTTTCCTTCCAAGGAGTAAGCGTCTTTTGATTTCATGGCTGCAATCACCGTCTGCAGTGATTTTGAAGCCCAGAAAAATAAAGTCTGACACTGTTTCCACTGTTTCCCCATCTATTTCCCATGAAGTGATGGGACCAGATGCCATGATCTTTGTTTTCTGAATGTTGAGCTTTAAGCCAACTTTTTCACTCTCCTCTTTCACTTTCATCAAGAGGCTTTTGAGTTCCTCTTCACTTTCTGCCATAAGGGTGGTGTCATCTACATATCTGAGGTTATTGAGATTTCTCCCGGCAGTTTTGATTCCAGCTCATGCTTCTTCCAGCCCAGTGTTTCTCATGATGCACTCTGCATAGAGGTTAAATAAGCAGGGTGACAATATACAGCCTTGACATACTCCTTTTCCTATTTGTAACCAGTCTGTTGTTCCATGCCCAGTTCTAACTGTTGCTTACTGACCTGCATATAGGTTTCTCAAGAGGCAGGTCAGGTGGTCTAGTATTCCTGTCTCTTTCAGAATTTCCCACAGTTTATTGTGATCCACACAGTCAAAGGCTTTGGCATAGTCAATAAAGCAGAAATAAATGTTTTTCTGGAACTCTCTTGCTTTTTCCATGATCCAGCGGATGTTGGCAATTTGATCTCTGGGTCCTCTGAGATCAAATGTTCCTCTGAGATCAATCCTCTGAGTTCCTTTTCTAAAACCAGCTTGAACATCTGGAAGTTCATGGTTCACGTATTGCTGAAGCCTGGCTTGGAGAATTTTGAGCATTACTTTACTAGCATGTGAGATGAGTGCAATTGTGTGGTAGTTTGAGCATTCTTTGGCATTGCCTTTCTTTGGGATTGGAATGAAAACTGACCTTTTCCAGTCCTGTGGCCACTGCTGAGTTTTCCAAATTTGCTGGCATATTGAGTGTAGCACTTTCACAGCATCATCTTTCAGGATTTGAAAGAGCTCAACTGGAATTCCATCACCTCCACTAGCTTTGATCGTAGTGATGCTTTCTAAGGCCCACTTGACTTCACATTCCAGGTTGTCTGGCTTTAGGTCAGTGATCACACCATCATGATTATCTTGGTTGATGGTTTTTGTCACAGACTCCCTTTAATGCATTTTCATTCTCTCTCTAGGATAGCTACTTTGTGGGTTCCAAATAGCATTCACTTGCTGCTACTGTCCAAGTCTATATCTCCACCCTACACCCTCTGCTTAGCATCAGACCCTGCATCCAACTCTCTACTAGGCATGTCCACTAGGGGTCATGTACAACAAGGCCAATGCCCCGCTCATTGTCTTCAATTTCCAAACTAATGTTAGGTTCCTACTCTCAGTCAATGACCTATTCCAGAAACCAGAGCCTTTGCCTTGACTTTTTCCTCTCCTACTCCCTAGGGTAGTTGACCCAGTGCTTATAAGATGTCAATTCCTATGCTAAGCACCTCACATGCAGTAATTTCATTTTATTGTCTTAATCTGCAGAGGTAAGAAAACAATAATTAAATATTCACTGTTTCTAATCCTTATTACTAAGGAAACTGAGAAGAGTTCTCCAAGTCTTCATACTTTTTCTCAGCTTCTTACCCCACCCCCCTTATTTTGAATGTCTGGAACAGTGCCCCATCCTCATGCCTCTCTCTGGCTTCACACCAGAGGACATGCTCCTTGTATGTCCTCTAGAGCTCTCTTGCCACTCTATTAATATATTCCAACATATCAAGTTCCTTTTTTACAACATACAGCTTGATGGGAAAGGGATGAATCATTTTTTCCCATAGGAAATGAAAGCAGAAGCTATTACTACCTCTGTAATCTGGCAATAGGAGAAGGCAATGGCACCCCACTCCAGTACTCTTGCCTAGAAAATCCCATGGATGGAGGAGCCTGGTAGGCTGCAGTCCATGGGATCGCTAGGAGTCGGATACGACTGAGCGACTTCACTTTCACTTTTCACTTTCATGCATTGGAGAAGGAAATGGCAACCCACTCCAGTGTGCTTGCCTGGAGAATCCCAGGGACGGGGCAGCTTGGTGGGCTGCCGTCTATGGGGTCACACAGAGTCAGACACAACTGAAGCGACTTAGCAGCAGTAGCAGCAGCAATCTGGCAATAAATGTGTTTTGTTTCATGCGAAAGGCTGGAGTATTTTATCTAGTTTACCTGGGCCCATGATAATATTGTAAGGTTATTTTTCATTTTACGATATTTTCTCTCTCCTTTTTTCTGTTACCATCATTATCCCCATATAAACAAAGCAGCCTCCTATTTGCCTAAATTACTAATTCAAACAGAACAAAAGCGTATCTCAGATTTCACTCACTTTAAATTTCCCCAGCTTGGCCAGAAAGCTCAACCTGTAGCAGTTAGACTTCCGAGATTAGAGGAAACTAACTTTACTAAAACCTTAGCCTCTGAAAAGAAACATACACACATGCATGCACATACACACACCCACACATACACACAAACACGTGTACAGCCATGCCATTGTGTGAATTATAATTAAGTCTACTCCAACAATATGCAGATTGTAGTTCAAAGGAGGATTCTAAGGATCTGAGAACATTTTCTTCCAGATGAGTAGGAGAGCAGGGTTGTCTCTCTGAACTGTGCATTTACTGATCTGAGCTAAGCTCCTTACCCTTTAGGATAATGTAACATTGGCTCCTCCCTGTGTCTTCCTCTCTGATAGCCTTTGAAATTGAACCACAGCAACAGATCTCTGGGTCTCCAGCCTGGATCATTTACCCTGAAGTTTAGACTTACCAGCCTTTATAATAATGTAAGCCAATTCCTTAACATAAATCTCTCTATATACAGTCTTCTGATTCTATTTCTCTGGAGTATCCTGACTAATATACATGACATCTTTTTCTGTCTTTCTACTTTTCCCTTATCTATATCAAGCCAGGCAGAGAACTGTGATTACAGAGTGACCAGAGCACTTCAGTCCTGGGTCCAGTTGCCCGTTCCTAAATTTAGCTGAGATGTCCTTTGACCGTGCTCTGCCCGCTTCCTGTTCTTACTCTACCCTGTGTCTATGTTGAAAAGCTTCATGCACTTTTTAATCACCCTATTATCCATACAAGAACTTTGGTTTTTCCTGACTGACAATTTTCCTGAGATCCTCTCTTACAACTATCTTTTCTTTCTATCTTTTCTCTCATTCTCACTCTCTCAGTGAATATTATGTTTTTCTTGTTGTCACAGGGATCCACTTACTTCAGTCATTCTGCTCCAGTGGAACTCTGGCCAGTGTATGAAAATAAATGTTCCAGAACTGGACCCAACAGGGCGGAACAATGTGGGGAAGGAACCATGGAGTGATGATTGGACAGAGTGCCTTATCCCTCCAGTCCCTACTGAGGTTCTTGGGACAACAATAACGGTAACAAAAATATTAATGCTGCTCATCAGAGCTGATTTTCCTTTTATAATGTTTTTAAAATGCTATTTAAAAAAGTAAAATGAGTAGGGGTAGTGGTGAAAGCAGAAAAAGATCAACAAATATGGACAAGTATCTATCCAAAAGTCATGGTCCATAAATAGAAAGACTGTTCATTTGCCACACAGCCAAAAGCAGATGGGAAAGGCTTACAAACACTAGAGGTGCAAACTCTCTGAAAAGGCATTGAACATGTGGTCTGGAAGGGAAACTGAATGGTTCCATGATAGAGAAGAGAAGATCTGATCTGGGTGGATGAGACCTGATGAGTTCCATAAATCTGTCTATTGATGGCATTCTCATCTACCACATACCCATCCAGGGTGAAATGGGGAGACCCAGGTGCCTCTGCCACCTCAACTCCCTCTGCTTCTCACAATTTTCCCTTCCAGCTTCCACATTCACTGTCCTCCGTGGTACAGACCAGAGTCTGGGTCCTGGATGGCTCTCCTACGGAACTCATCAAGACTGTAAAACACCTGCTTTCCTTATTTCTTTTCCAAAAAGTGAACAAATGAAGCTTGTATGAAGGACCTTCTCTCTTCTTTTAACTTCCCTTTCATACCTGATCCCTGATCCTGTCCATAAATGCTAGTTGTGCCTACCAGCATCCTTAGTTTCAGCATTATTTCTCCCTCACTAGACTACAGGCAATTTGAGGGCAGAGGTGTTTGCTCTCTGTTCCATCACCTATATAACTAGGTCAAGAGTTGTTTCCTCACAGCTATTCATTAATTGCTGTTGGAAGATATAAAACATTTGCTCAAAATAATTTGCTCCTTTCCTGATCTCTGGGCTGCTTTTGGAGCTCACTCAAGCACACAGATCCCTTAAAGTTGAATATTATTGTCCCTGCAGATGATCTGCTCAGAGCTGCCCACTGAGTTCTGCTGAAGAAAAGCTTCCTGGGTGTCCTATGAATGGACTTGCTCAGTTTGCATCCAGCCACAGGAATTAAGCTGTTTTGCATCTAAACTGTTCTGCTGATTATATCTCATTTTATCTGCCATTGTGCTCATCTACCATAGGGATTTCATCCTGCTGTGGTAGTGAGAAGGAAGTAGAAGTTACCTTAGATGCCCTCATACAACAGAAAGCGAAAGAAAAATAGATTATAAATCTCATAAAAATTGATGATTCTGACAAAGTTTCCAGGAGTTTAATCATTCAGGGAATATCCACATATTCCCTCAAAGTTAAAAGCAATTTTGTCTTACCTTAATGCCCCGTCATGAGGAAAGAGACACCACGATTTCTAAGTCTTTTTGTATTTGTAGGTAAATGCATCATAACTGGGTATAATATGTTTTAACATTTGTTGAACTTGGGACAAGAGGACAAATGAAGATGCATACATCATATATCTATGTATGATTAAATGTTAAATAAGATACATTTGATTCTCCCACATTGAAATATTGTCCTGTGAGCATAATTGAGTGAGTAAATTCTAACAAATTACTCCTGAATCTGTAATCTGGAAGTTAGTGTTCATCCAATAGAACCATTCCTTAGAAACTGGAAACTTTCCTGGAAGGGAAAGGAGGCCTGTGACCAACACTGGGCTGACATGTGCTTCCTACCTGTTTCATCTAATGAAAAAGAGTTTCTTGAAGCTGATTTTTGCAACTAAGGGAACAACCATCAGGTAGGCTGTTAACAGAAATAAGAAACATTAGCAAAAAATGTAGTGCCTGTGACTGAAGGCATTCCACAGTATGGCTTTGGAGACATAGAATTGACAGAGATTAAAGAAAGTCTGTAGTACCTAGCATTATAGACCATACCTGGGTTTAAAGATGCAAATGCCTCTTTCTCTGTGAAGTCAACGTCTGAAAGGATTTTCACAAATGTTTGGTAATGTTGACAGTCAGAAAGACTTGCCTACAAGGTTTCTGATCACATATCTCTCAAGAGGAAGAAGAGGCCTCTACCCGTGTGTTGAGATTAGAGAGATTTACTTAGTAAGATGATGAAAGTGATGAGGGCATTGCTCACTAGACCATGGCATAGCAGGAGAATTTATAATGAGATCTTACAGACCAGATGAGGCCTGGACTTCACCAGATGGACCTCCAGATTATTGTTCTTGATGGAGCAATTTGAGGAGGAAGAAGAGATGGTAGCAATATTATAAAATATTGGGTTGGATGGGAGGCGGACGACATCAATTCAGCTGGAGACCAATGGAAGTATGTTGAACCTCTAAAGCTAGATTTCTACAAACCAACCTTCCATGTAGGGGAAGAAAGAGCTCCCATCTCTAACCACAGAAGAGGCCTCAGACCAAATTTGTAAGAAGCATTGACATATACAGTATCCACTAATTAATTTTTGTGTTTGTGGGATGAAGGCAAGAAGTTGTCATAGGAATGACACCTGCCCTTAGTACCTAGAAGGCCTAATATATATGGTGTAGATTTGTGTAATCAAAGTACTGCCTGGATCCTGGGAGGCAAAAAAATCCTACCGATTTGTTTCACCTAAATCAGGAGAGGGTATTGTGCTTCAGACTGCACCAGAAGCAAACCCCACCTTGGGAGTCCAGAGATTAAGATCAAGAAATGAGGGGAGTCAGAGTGATGAGTAGTTTTAGATCTACAGTTAAAACAACTTGTAGACAAACTACTCTGTTCTTCTTGTAAGAGAAAGCACACCCACCAAAGAACCACTCTCTTCTAGTGAGCAGGAGCATGATACCAGGCTGGTTCCTGACACTGAACAGGCAGGATGAGTGGCATAAGATCTTCTCTAAACCTGAATGCTGCTAGATTTGATCAAACAACAGTTGCATATTTCCCAGTTTGAACCAAGCATTCTACTGATGCAGTGGGACTTGTACCTGGGTTGGATAGGGAAAGCCATATTTGATTAATTCATGTACTCAAGAAAAGGGCCAGAGACATAAAAGACCAAAAAGTTACAGAATTATTGAAAGTGTTCCCACAGAAGAGTTCTTCTCTAACCATTATAAAAAGCAGGGAGTGTGATATTACACAGGACAGAGGAGCCCAGTTCCACAAGTAAATACTGTGATTTGTTTTCTCTTTCTCAACTTGTAGGAGAAAATTTGCAAGGGGCTACAAATAGTTTTCTAAGAAGTTGTAATGAGATGGAGAAAATCTTATTCACCAAAATTCCAAGGATTGAGAAAGGCATCTTGAAGACATGAGACAGGAAATTGGAGTGAAAAGACAGGTCACCTCACTTTAAGCGAAGAGTCACTTGTCAGGAGAACTTGGCTTTGAAAGGCAATAGACAGCGAGGGGAGTGTCAACAAAATGGTAGAGGCTATGCAGTGTAATTCCTTGTATGACAACCTCCAGAAGTTCAGTGAAGTTATTAGCCCAATAAGATGGTTAGTTCAACTGGATCATTTCAGTGGAATGCAAATAGGGAAGATCTGAAATATCTGGAGGGATTTAGCAATGGAGAAAGCCCCAGGAAGGGACTATGAAGATGTAGAGGTCAAATATTACTGAAGACCAAGCAGGGCTTTTGACCATTCTAGGATATAAAAGTGAGTTTCAGAGCATGTTTAATAAGTTGACAAATGAGTTATGCAAGCATGAATTCCAAGAGATGCCTGAACAGACAAATTTTGTAAATTGAGTTATTCAGTGACAAGTGACAGGGTGTCATTAATTGGTAGTACATGTGGGGTTTTTATGTTGGGTAGAAAATAAAAAAAAAACAAAGTATCTCCCTATTCAGGCTGGATGAGTCTGTAACACCATAAGTCAACCAAGCCTTTGGCAGGAACTGAGCTGATTTCTTCCTCTTCTCAGACATTTCTACTGCTATCAGGAGTAACCCCAGATAGAGACCCTCATTGTGAGCCAAGTATGGGAATTGAATCAACAACTTCCCAGAACATCCTAAACAATCACTTTTCTGTCTCTCTCTTCACCCAGATCTTATGACTCTGATTAACAAGCATCTCTCTTGGCCTTTTCTTCCTCATTAGAATTTCACACGGTCCAGAATAAAACTGAATTTCCCTTTCAGATGCTATGTCATAGAACTTATCTTTATAGGCTCAATCAACTTTCTACACATCTCTAGCTCTGAATACTCTTTACAAACCTAGTCTTGATTTGGGTAGTTTGGATGAGGAGGTGAAGGGTGACTTAGTTGGAAGAGTATTTTGCGTAGACAAACCCCAATTTGTAAAAGTCAATAAGTTAACTTTTAAAAAGATGCTCAAATTCACCAGTTATCAGGGAAATGAAAAGTGAAAAAGATACCGATTTTCATATATCAAATTGATAATCAAGCTAATAATGGCCAATATTGGCAAGGCTATGGAAAAATGGGAACTCTCATACACTGCTTGTGGGAATATAAACATGTACAGTGTTTTGGGGAGGCAATTTGACAATATATCAGTGTTGTAAATGCACATCACATTTTAATTTTGAAATTCTACTTCTAGGGAACTATCTTAACAGGAGCAAAGCCATATAAATGCTCAAAGAATCATGTTTAAGGGTGTTATGGCTGAAACTGCTAGTTGCCTACCTACTCTCTATCCTTTCCAACTATATATTTGGTGGTAGTGATGTGCTTAACTAAAAATGGACATTTCTCAGACCCCTTCATAATACAGGGTAAGGCAATGAGATACAAGCAGAAGTCATTGGGTGGGACTTGAGAAAAAGCCTCTTACCCATCCCTTCTTCTCTTTTTCGCAATGTCCAGAACTTGTACATGATGGTTAGGGCTCCAGCAGCCATCCTGTGACCTCAGGAATGGAAGTGAGTGAAGTGAAGTCATTCAGTCGTGTCCGACTCTTTGTGACCCAATGGACTATAGCTATCAAGCTCCTCCATCAGTGGGATTTTCCAGGCAAGAGTGCTGGAGTGGATTGCCATTTCCTTCTCCAGGGGATTTTCCTCACTCAGGAATCGAACCCAGGTCTCCTGCATTGCAGGCAGATGCTTTACCATCTGAGCCACCAGGGAAGCCCCCAAGAATGGAAACCACACATCAGTGGACAGAAAAATATAAGGACTCTGGGAACTTGGTGCTTCATAGAATTACCATGGCTTGCTTTGCATTGATTCTTACAGAGTTTATCTGAAAACAAGAGAAAAACAAGATGGCAATTTATTTAGGTCATCATGATTATATCTCTCTCACTAGCAGCCGAATGTATTTCTGACAGACCGAAGTTTGCTCTAACACTGCTTTAAAATAGAGGGAATGATGTAAACAGTAGAAATGGCTCTGGCTCCCACTTTCCTGAGATTTTCTGGATTAAATTCCAATCTTAGTACATGAAATCCTGACATTGAACCCCCTTTTTTTCTTAAAACAACTTGATCTTGGCCCCGCTTCAGCACATTACTCTTAAACTGCTAGAGAAGCAAACTTGTAATGTAAATATTTTTAAATTTTTGGAAAAAAGAAGACATAAAGTAAACAAGATTCAATAACTATATAAACTGTATGTGTTCTGTACTTACTAAGTCATTTTAGTCGTGTCCGACTCTTTGAAACCCTATAGACTGTAGCCTGCCAGGCTCCTCTGTCCATGGGATTCTCCAGGCAAGAATACTGGAATGGGTTGCCATACCGTCCTCCAAGGGATCTTCCCAACCCAGGGATCAAACCCACATCTGTTATGTCTCCTGCATTGGCAGGCGGGTTCTTTACTACTAGTGCCATGTGGGAAACCCATATAAACTGTATATAAAACCTCAAATTATATCAACCAAAACTGAGAATTGGGAGAAAGAGAGGAAATATACTCAGTTCTCATTGAACATGGGAAAGGAAATAGCATTCTATGCATATCATTGATGATAAGAGGAAAAACAGGTTCAAATTCATTTTTATTTATTTATAGAAAACTACTAGCAAAACTGAAAATAGGATGGTTATCATCAAAACCATTAAAAGGTAGAGAAGGTATAAAGAAATAGAGTCTATATGAGTAGTCTACAAACGTTTTATGGCAGGGTTGTGAAAGACAAAATATTTTAAGCAGGCAATACCACTATGTATACTTTTTTTTTTTAATTGATAGGCCTTCATTCTTTAATTTTGTTTTTTTTTTAATTTTATTTTATTTAACTTTACAATATTGTATTGGTTTTGCCATATATCAAAATGAATCTGCCACAGGTATACATGTGTTCCCTATCCTGAACCCTCCTCCCTCCTCCCTCCCTATACCATCCCTCTGAGTCATCCCAGTGCACCAGCCCCAAGCATCCAGTATCCTGCATGGAACCTGGACTGGCGACTCATTTCATATATGATATTACACATATTTCAATGCCATTCTCCCAAATCATCCCACCCTCTCCCTCTCCCACAGAGTCCATACTTATTAAATGTGAATTGCATTTTTAAAGTCATACACTAGAAGTTAAAATCTATTTAAAAATCTCTAAAAATATGAGATATCCTTATCCATGAAATAAACAGTATTTAATAGTTGCAGTTCATGAGGGTTCATACAACCTTAGTTTATACTTCAAGACTCAATATGCATTTATAGTAAGGTTATTATTAATGGTAGTGGAGACAAATCCATATTTCATAGGGTATTCTTTAATTTTTGTGAGTTTGAATTTTTTACTTCAAAAATTAAAGCAAGGACATTTAGACTATTTACATTATTCTTCTATTTTAAAGCAATATTACAACAAACACCTGTGTCTGTTAGAAATATACTTGGCAACTAGTAAAAGAGATCTCATCATGACCTAAACAACTTTGAATTTTTTTTCCAATATTTTCCATCTCCAAATGTCAAATTTTACCAATATATACACTATTTCTAATTTGATGCTAAGATGTAAATTTCCTCCTCCAAGATTCCTTTCTAGATTTATACTTGGAAATTTCCAAACATGTTATTTGTATTTAAGTTTTTGGTGACTTTCTTGTCCAGCATAATTTAGTCACCAATTTTACCTCATAATGTGCTGACAACTTAATCAGGTGTAGGAGAGGGTCAGCTGTCTTCTTCTTGTTCTTTCCCTTACATGTGTTTTCTCTAGTTCACACATGTCAGGGGAGCTTCTTACCTTAACCACTCTATTCTGGTTAATTCAGTGATGTTCATGCCGCCCCAAGAGCAATAATCTGAAACTGACCCAGCAAATGAGAGTGCCACTCTCAACTTTAGCATTTCTCTTGAGATAATTCACTCACCTGTGACTGACACATAGCCCAAGTCGGGGTGTCAAGGGAATTCTATTATGTGCTATGAGTGGGTTCTTCTTTCTTATTGTAAATAAAAATATAGTTAGAAAATTCTTCTGTTTTATTCTTCTATTTCAATGCATCATCTCAGGTAACACACTTTGGAGACTACTACTTTGTCTAAAAAGTTAATCTATTTCTTCCCATTATATTTGGAAGTGCACAGACAAACATATCCAGGGGGAGCTATAGAAGAGTGCTTATGATCAATTAAAAAAAATAGACAGAGGAACTGAATAGACATTTTATAAAGAAGACATACAAATGGCCAACAGGTACATGAAAGACATCTAACATCCCTAATCATCAGGGTAATGCAATCAAAATTACAATAAGAAACCATTTCACATCTGTTAGAATGGCTATTGTCAAAAAGACAAGAGACAGTAAGTATTGGTGAGGCTCTGGAGAAAAGGAAACCCTTGTCCACTGTTGTTGTTGTTTAGCTGCTAAGTTTTGTCTGACTCTTTTGCAACTCCATACTTAGACTGCCAGGCTCCTCTGTCTATGGGATTCCTCAGGCAAGAATATTGGAGTGGGTTGCCATTTCCTTCTCTAGAGGGTCTTTCTGACCCAAGGATCAAATCTGAGTCTTCTGCATTGCAGGTGGATTTTTTTTACCACTCAGCCACCAGGCAAGTTCTAGTCACTGTTCAGTCAGTCCAGTCCAGTTCAGTCACTCAGTCGTGTCCGACTCTTCGCGACCCCATGAATTGCAGCACACCAGGCCTTCCTGTCACTGTTAGTGGGGATGTAAATTGGTACAGTCTTTATGTAAAACAGTATAGAATTTCCTCAAAAAATTTAAAATAGAACTGCTATATCATCCAGCAATTCCACTTCTGGGTATATATCCGAAGGAAATGAAATCAGGATCTCAAAGATATATTTGCCCCATCCCTCAATTTCATGTTCATTTCAGTCAAGACATGGAAACACCTAAATGTCCATTGGTGGATGAACAGATAAAGAAAATAATCTGCCATAAAAAGAAGGAAGTTTTGCCTTTTGTGAGAACTTGGTAGACCTTGAGGGCCATATGATAGGGGAGATAAATCAGACAGAGAAAGGCAAGTACTGTATGATCTCACTTATATGTAGGATCTAAAAAAGCTGAACTCATAGAAATAGAGAGTAGAATGGTCATTGTCTGGGCTGGCAGATGGGGAGATGTTGGTCAAAAAGTACAAATTTTAGATAATTAAGATGAATAAACTCTGGAAATCTACTGCATGGCAAGGTGACTGCAATTAGCAATACTGCATTATATACTTGAAACTTGTCAAAAGAATAAATCAATCCTAAATGTTATCATCACAGACACACAGTCATTATGTGAGGGGTGAAAGATATTAACTATCTTCATTGTGGTAATTATTTTGCAATCATACATGTATCTCATGATCATGTGTGTACTTTTAAACTTACATGTACTACATGTCAATAATATCGTGATAACCTGGAAAAATAGAATGTTTATGATGGTTAGATTTGTGAGGTGTGATAACAAATGATTCTTTATTCTTCTGTACAATTTTCTATATTTTCCAAATTTTAAATAATCAACATGGATAATTTTTATCAGAAAAAAACCCTCTAATTTTTTACTTTCTGCTTTGACTCATCAAGTAAGGAGAGACTCTAGTGCAGAGAAGGTCAGAGAGGGGAGGGGCGGGGAGCAAGCAGAGGAGGAACCAGAGGTCTAACACAGTCAGCAGGCAGTCATGGACTCCTTAGGCAGCAGCTGGCTCCCCACCCAGACACTGATTCTCCAAATCAGTCTCATTTTTGGTGAGTAACAGGACAAGTGGGGCTGCTCCTGGGACAGGGTGGTGAGAGGCTGAGTCAGGTATGAGGAAGACTGGTAGGCAGCTGGAGCTTGCCTGGTACCAACATCCTGTTTCTCAAGCTTCTTTGAGGGTTGAAGGGGAGAAAAGAGGGATGAGGGCCTTTCTGGAATGTCTGCAAGTTCCTCAGGATGGGAAAATCACCATCAAACCCTTACTTCAAAAGGCAATTATTAGCCCTGCTTTGTGGGGCTGCTGCTGATGAAATGATTAGAGCAGTCTCATTATTCAGATTCTGGTTTGGCAAAATTATCTCCACAATCTCAGGCCCTTCTCTCCATCCCCTACCCCGACCCCCATCCCCCAGACTTCTTCCGTCTTCTCCTTACAGCCTGAGGGGGACATGTGGGGTGAGTGAGGGGCCGGGATAAGCTCCCATTGCCCCATATTCAGGGACATCTGAGCTGTGGGGACATCTGCAGAGGTGGAGGGGAGTGGGGTCAGGAGGCGGTGGAGGAAGTGGGATCCTGACCTCTCATATGATGACCTTTACGTGCGTTTACAGCTGATGACCTTAATGTGTGGTTACAGTTGTTTTCAGCTCTGCAGAGGCTGAGATAAGGCTGCAGATGCTGTCTTGTGTGTGGATTGTGAGTTGGCCCCCTGACTTTGTACCCCAACTTTTTTATGGTGCAAAGTAAGGCTGAACTCTGCAGTCAGACCCATTGGATCACAAATTCTGGTCCTGCCCCATATTGGCCATAAAATCTTCAGCCAATGTATATACCCTGGGACAAGTGGGCTTTACCTGTCTGAGCTTCAACTTCCTTAATTGCAAAATGGATAGAATAACACCGAACTTCATGCGTCATTTGGGAAATTAAATGAGACAGAGCACATTCTGACTAGTGTCTGACGTAGGGACACAGAATACTCAAGCACATCATGTTATACTTTTCTATCTTGATGAAAGATTTGCAAAGAGACATTTAAAAGAAAAAAGTATTGTTTTGCTGTTTCGTAATTGATGGTTTTATCATAATCCAACAGTTTAAAAAGAGAAAAGATTTTCCTTTTGGAATCAAAGGGGTTGTGGTGACACAGAGATTGCACACTTCCCTAAACTCCTCACCCACCTCCACCTCCAGCACCGTGTTTTGTCTCAGACTGCAGAGACGCTGCTGATGAGGGCTGCTTGGCCCTCATTGTCCTAACCCTCCCCACACCCCACTCCCCACAGAGAACTCTGACCTCTTAATTCAGGGATAGGGGAACCTCTGCTTTTTAAAAGAAACTACTCTCCTCTCCCTATTTCTGACCCTTTCTTCCCTCCCCGACCTCTAGGAAAATGATCCCATTTACATTTTTCAGCAAGGAAACAGCTGCTCCATTAGTGCCCTCCACAATCTGAATTCTTTTTCCTTTTTTTAGTCAGCAAATGTTAAAATTACCTCATTAAGGTCATGGAGTTTGTGTGACCAGTGAGCAGTTTAGGTTGTCCTGAGTTTTTTTCGTGGGGGGGAGGGATGTAGTTACATCTAGGCTGGTCCCTCTGTGCATCCAGAGCTCTTCCCCTGTTCTGCCATTACAGCACCTCTCAATGTTCTCAGAGAGCTGTGTAGGTGGGAGGGCAAGGGCAACACAGGAAGCCATCTGCCCATCTGCTCTCTGTCTGTGCACTTTAGTTGCCAAACAACCACTGAGGGCTGGAAGTCCCCCCAAAGAAAGTGCAGCTCTTCCTGCCTTGCCCAAACAGGCATCAGCTGAATTATAAGCAGACTCAGAGCAACAATAACAAAGCTGTGTGTATGTAAGTCCCACTTGAGAGGCGAGGGCAGGTAGCTGGGTGGGTCCCAGTGGCTCTAGCCAAGTGTCCTTTACATTCCTAAAACAGTGACAAAACAAGAACTCTTTCCTTAAAATGCATCCTGGATTAAAGCTGATTCAGGCAGTACTGGTTTCATACTTTTTAGAATTGATGTTGATTGAACTAGTGAGTGCTTGTCCTTCATTTAAAATTATAATTTCAAGACATTTAAAGGATATGGCATCATATCATCATATTTAATTTCAGTTCCTTCAAAATTTGCAAAAGAAAGTTTTATGGGTGTATTTTTTCATATGCCCTTAAGGCAGGGCACACAGGATGTTTTGGTCTATGTGAGAGATGGAAATGACCTCATTTACATTCTTCTTATCAGCCTTTCAGTCATTGTTGGATTTGATCCTTTTCTGTATGTTCTAATGGATTCCAGAAGCTGCACTAGAAAAAGAATTGGAAATCAGGAATTGGGATCTAGGGATAGTGGCATCAACTTTTCTCTAGTCATTTTTCTCAGTTTTCTTGTTCCCTGATCATGTAAAGAATATTTTCTGTAGCCTGAAAGAAATAAGTTAATAAATTTCTTTAAATGTAAGAGAGAGAGAACCAACAAAAAGCCAAAAAAAAAAAAAAAAGAAACAAAAACTAAAAAGACTTGTGAGTCAGGCAGCTTGGCAATCACAGAAATAAACAGATCTAAGATTGCCCTGAGAAATATCAATAACCTCAGATATGCAGATGATACCACCCTTATGGCAGAAAGTGAAGAGGAACTAAAAAGCCTCTTGATGAAAGTGAAAGAGGAGAGAGAAAAAGTTGGCTTAAAGCTCAACATTCAGAAAACTAAGATCATGGCATCTGATCCCATCACTTCGTAGGAAATAGATGGGGAAACAGTGTCAGACTGTTTTTTGGCCTCCAAAATCACTGCAGATGGTGACTATAGCCATGAAATTAAAAGACGCTTACTCCTTGGAAGGAAAGTTATGACCAACCTAGATAGCATATTCAAAAGCAGAGACATTACTTTGCCAACAAAGGTTCGTCTAGTCAAGGCTATGGTTTTTCCTGTGGTCATGTATGGATGTGAGAGTTGGACTGTGAAGAAAGCTGAGCGTCGAAGAATTGATGCTTTTGAACTGTGGTGTCGGAGAAGACTCTTGAGAGTCCCTTGGACTGCAAGGAGATCCAACTAGGCCATTCTGAAGATCAGCCCTGGGTGTTCTTTGGAAGGACTGATGCTAAAGCTGAAACTCCAGTACTTTGGCCACCTGATGTGAAGAGTTGACTCATTGGAAAAGACTCTGATGCTGGGAGGGATTGGGGTCAGGAGGAGAAGGGGACAACAGAGGATGAGGTGGCTGGATGGCATCACTGACTCGGTGGACGTGAGTTTGAGTGAACTCCAGGAGTTGGTGATGGACAGGGAGGCCTGGCGTGCTGCAATTCATGGGGTCGCAAAGAGTCGGACACGACTGAGCGACTGAACTGACTGACTGACTGAAGCTTTACAGCTGTATAGAGCTCTTTCAAAGTCTCTTCGTTAAATTGCTGCTGCTGCCGTCAAGTCACTTCAGTCGTGTTCAACTCTGTGTGATCCCATAGACAGTAGCCCACCAGGCTCCCCCATCCCTGGGATTCTCCAGGCAAGAACACTGGAGTGGGTTGCCATTTCCTTCTCCAACGCATGAAAGTGAAAAGTGAAAATGAAGTCACTCAGTCGTGTCCAACTCTTAGTGACCCCATGGACTTTAGCCGACCAGGGTCCTCTGTCCATGGGATTTTCCAGGCAAGAGTACTGGAGTGGGGTGCCATTGCCTTCTCCACATTAAATTGCTAGTCTCTGGAAATTCCCTCATTCCTATCTTTTCCTGAACTCTGACTATTTGCTTACTCTTTAGTGATTTAGTTCCCTCTTCAAAAACACCAAACATTGCTTTGCAGTGTTTTGTCTGAAAGAAAATGAAACCGATGAATCACCGCCACCAGCACACCAGCACGATCTTGTGTCTCCAGTCTTTCAAAACACTTGCTTGAAAACCTAAATACCCAAAAAAAGAAATTAAAAACAGGAAATAACCATGTATACAAATAAACAAAACTCTATTCTGCTTAACTTTATGCAAATATATTGAAAACTGAGATGCAGTGACTCTAGAAAAATATAATTTACCAATACTGAATCCAGAAGAGAAAAAAAATCTAAGCAGATAAATTACCTGCTATGGAAATGCAGTCCTGTGTTTCTCCTCTATTCTCTACTGCTAGCACACTACTTCTGATGCTAGATGTAAGACTTCTTTTCCCCACACCAAGCAATTTTGTCATTTACCAGTTACCACTTGGGCTTCCTACAATTTGCCTCAGTTATAACACTATCTCCTGTCAGATCAGCTTGTCAGATCCCACAGACTAAAGGTTCAATCCCTTATTCTCTCCCAACTTCAGACACTGGTAACAAGTCCAGGTTAGCTGTGCTTTTGACAGACTGGCTATAAATTAGAGGTTCCCACGATCTTCTTGTCAGGTTTGATTAATTTGCTAGAGCAGTTCACAGAACAACAGGAGATCAGTCTACTTACTAGATCACTGGCTTATTATATAAAAACATAATTTCTGAACAGCCAGATGAGCAAGATGGATCAGGCCAAGTATGTGGGAAGAGGTGCTGAGCTTGCTTGCCCTCTCCTGTGTGTGCCACCCTCCAAGCACCTACTTGGGTCCACCAACCCAGAAGCTCTCCTAGCCCCATCCTTTTGGGTTTTTATGGGGACTTCATTACATAAGCAGAATCGATTGAATCACTGGTCACTAATGATTAAACTCAGTTGCTAGGCCTTCTCCCCTGTCAGCATAACAGAGCGTGGGACTGAAAGTTTCAACTTGCTAATAGGCTTGGTTCCCTCCCATCCCAAGGAGCTTTCCAAAGTCACCTAACGAATATAAATTTCAGTTGTGGTATGAAAGGGGTTTGTTAGGAATAACAAAAGATACCCATTTCACCTTGTTGCTCTGGAGCTAATTCAGGAACTGGGAACAATATTCAGTTTAGTCATTCAGTCATGTCCAACTCTTTGTGACACCATAGACTGTAGCATGTCAGGCATCCCTGTCCATCACCAACTCCTGGAGCTTACTCAAACTCATGTCCATTGAACTGGTGATGCCATCCAACCAGCTCATCCTCTGTTGTCCCCTTTTCCTCCTGCCTTTAATCTTTCCCAGCATCAGGGTCTTTTCAAATGAATCAGTTCTTCACATCAGGTGGCCAAAGTATTGGAGTTTCAGCTTCAGCATCAGTCCTTCCAATGATCATTCAGGACTGCTTTGCTTTTTAGGATGGACTGGTTGGATCTTCTTTGCAGTCCAAGGGACTCTCAAGAGTTTTCTCCAACACCACAGTTCAAAACCATCAATTCTTCGGTGCTCAGCTTTCTTTATAGTCCAACTCTCATAACCATACATGACTACTGGAAAAATCATAGCTTTGACTAGACGAACCTTTGTTGGCAAAGTAATGTCTCTGCTTTTCAATACGCTGTGTAGGTTGGTCATAACTTACCCCTGGAATGCTTATGTAGGAAGCTGCGAAGACTTTAGGAGCTATGTCCCAGGACTAATAGACAAAGAGACAAATACATATGTTTTTCAAATAAATTATAAAAACATATTACCTTATTTTAAAAATAGGCTAAATTGTCTAAGACCTACTCTTTAAAAGGTAACAGGCACAGTAGTTTCATAGATTAATTATAACCAAAGTTTACACAACAGATGATTCTACCTTCACCACTATAATTTAATAGTATTATACTAGTTAATACAGTTAGATCTGTGTTAAATATGATTAACAAAGGCAACTTAGGTGATCAACGTTATTTAATACTTCATGAAGTGGCCATTCTCCATTTCCAAGGGTCCAGAAAACTGCAAAATAGGCTGAGTGGCAGAAAGCTTTTATAGGATAAAGAGTAATGAATAAGGAAGAGAAAATTAGAAAATAAACAAGGAACAAGAAAATAAGTGCAGAGCCCACAGTTGGTCTGGTGTTTAGGGATTGGCTGCCAGGATATTTCATTTTCTTGTCAAGTGGAACATTTACAAGAATATGAAAGTTACTTAAGTTTGGGTTTGCTGACATGGCACCCCAGACAAGAATGGCTCAATCGTGAGCCTAGAAATTTATTTCAACAGACCAGAGAAAGAAATGAGATATAAAATTTCAAAGAAGAGCATTCTATTATCATAATATATAGATGATTTAATTTTGTACTTGAAAAATCCAACAGAATCCATAGAAAAATTCATACAAGTAATAGAATTCAGAGGGATGGTATGGGGAGGGAGGTGGGAGGTGGGGTTCAGGATTGGGAACACGTGTACACCCGTGGGGGATGGATGTTGATGTATGGCAAAACCAATACAATACTGTAAAGTAAAAAAAATAATATTAATTAAAAAAAAAGAATTCAGGAAAAAGGTTGTACACAAAATTAAATAAAGAAATAAATGAACTTATTCAGTTCAGTTCAGTTCCATTTAGTTGCTCAGTCGTGTCCGACTCTTTGTGACCCCATGAATCGCAGCACGCCAGGCCTCCCTGTCCATCACCAACTCTCGGAGTTCACTCAGACTCACGTCCATCGAGTCAGTGATGCCATCCAGCCATCTCATCCTCTGTCGTCCCCTTCTCCTCTTGTCCCCAATCCCTCCCAGCATCAGGGTCTTTCCAATGAGTCAACTCTTTGCATGAGGTGGCCAGAGTACTGGAGTTTCAGCTTCAGCATCATTCCCTCCAAAGAAATCCCAGGGCTGATCTCCTTCAGAATGGACTGGTTGGATCTCCTTAGGTTACATAATACTAATAACCAGAAAGACATGACGTCAGGAAAACAAAATGCCTAACGTGTAAACATACCGAGAAATGTGTCGAAGATACATGACAAAAATATAAAGTGCTATAGAAGCACACAGAATAATTATTGAACAAATATTAAAAAGTGAAAGTGAAAGTGTTAGTCACTCAGTCGTGTCCCACTTTTTTGTGACCCTATGGACTGTAGCTTGCCAGGCTCCTCTGTCCATGGAATTCTCCAGGCAAGAATACTGGAGCAGATAGCCATTCCCTTTTCCAGGGGATCTTCTTGACCCAAGGATCAAACCCAAACAGGCAGATTCTTTACCCTCTGAGCCACCAGGGAAGCCTGAACAAATAGAAAAACATATCATATGACCCAATCGGAAGATTAAATTATAAAAAAATTGGTTATCCTGAAATTAATCTATAGATTAAATGTGATCCAACTGAAGCAACTTAGCAGCAGCAGCAGCAGTGAAAAATTACCAACGAAATTTTTGTTTTTAAATCCAGATTGTTTATATGGGAAATTATGAGGCAAGAACACTCAGAAACATTCTGAAAAATAAGCATAATGGAGGGAATAGGTCTACCAGATGTTATAACATATCATAAAACTACAGATGTTAAGGCAGCAGAATGTCAGCACGTGAATAGACACCGTAAGTTCAGAAAAGACACAATAAATTATTTTGAGACAATTGGCTAGCCGTAAGGGAAAAAACATTATATTCACACCACATATCTTGTATCAAAATAAATTCTACAAGGACCAAAGATTTAAATATATCTGGAAATTTCCTCTGGAAATGGATAATAGTGATAGTTACACAATATTGTAAATATACTTCAGACATTGATGTGTACACTTCAAATGTTTAAATGGTAAATTTTATGTTATGTATATTTTTAAATTTTTTAAATTGAAGAATAATTGCTCTACAGAATTTTGTTGCTTTCTATCAAACTTCAACATGAATCAGCCATAGGTATTCATATATACCCTCCCTTTTGAACCTCCCTCCATCTCCCTCCCCACCCCATCCCTCTAGGTTGATGCAGAGCCCCTGTTTGAATTTCCGTAGCCATAAAGCAAATTCCTGTTGGCTACCTATTTTACATACGGTGATGTAAGTTTTCATACTACTCTTTCCATACATCTCACCCTCTCCTCCCCTCTCGCCATGTCCATAAATCTATTCTCTGTCTGTTTCTCTCTCCTTTGCAGCCCTGTAAGTAAATTCTTCAGTGCCATTTATCTAGATTCCATATATATACATTAGAGTATATTTATCTTTCTGACTTACTTCATTCCGTATAATAAGTTCTAGGTTCACCCACCTCATTAGAACTGACTCAAAGGTGTTCCTTTTTATGGCTGAGTAATATTTTTTGTGTATGTACACCACAACTTCTTTATCCGTTCATCTGTCAATGAACACCTAGGTTGCTTCCATGTTCTAGCTATTGTAAATAGTGCTGCAATGAACAATGGGATACATGTGTCTTTTTCAATTTTGGTTTCCTCAGGGTATATGCCTAGGAGTGGGATTGCTGGGTCATATGGTGGTTTTATTCCCAGTTTTTTAAGGAATCTCCATATCATCTTCCATAGTGGCTGTATCAAGTTACATTCCCACCAACAGTGCAAGAGCATTCCCTTTTCTCAACACCCTCTCCAGCATTTATTGTTTGTAGACTTTTGGATGATGGTCATTCTGACCGGTGTGAGGTGATGTCTCACTGTAGTTTTGATTTGCATTTCTTTAATAATGAGCAATGTGGTTTTTTTTTTTTTTATGTGTTTGTTAGCCATCTTTATGTCTTCTTTAGAGAAATGTCTGTTTAGGTCTTTTCCCCACTTTTTGATTGGGTGGGGTGTTTTTCTGACATTGAGTTGTAGGAGCTGCTTATATATTTTGGAAATTAATTCTTTGTAAGCTGTTTCATTTGCTATTATTTTCTCCCATTTTGAGGGTTATCTTTTCACCTTGCTTGTAGTTTCCTTTGCTGTGCAAAACTTCTAAGTTTTATCAGGTCCCACTTGTTTACTTTTGTTTTTATTTCCATTACTCAAGGAGGTGGGTCATAGAAGATCTTGGTTTGATTTATGTCAAGTGTTCTGCCTATGTTTTCTTCTAAGAGTTTTATAGTTTCTGGCCTTGCATTTAGGTCTTTAATCCATTTTGAGTTTATCTTTGTATATGGTGTTAGGAAGTGTTCTAATTTCATTCTTTTACATGTTTCTTTCCAGTTTCCCCAGCACCATTTATTGAAGAGGCTGTCTTTGCCCCATTGTATATTCTTGCCTTGTTTGTTAAAAATAAGGCACCCATAGGTGCATGGGTTTATCTCTGCACTTTCTATCTCGTTCCATTGTTCCATATTTCTACTTTTGTGCCAATACCACACTGTCTTGAACTGTAGCTTTGTAGTATAATCTGAAGTCGGGAAGGTTGATTCCTCCAGCTCCATTCTTCTTTTTCAAGAGTGCTTTGGCTATTTGGGGTATTTGTGTTTCCATATGAATTGTGAAATTTTTTGTTCTAGTTCTAGTTCTGTGAAAAATGCCTTTGGTAATTTGATAGAGATCACACTGAATCTGCAGATTGCATTTGGTAGTATAGTCATTTCCACAATATTGATTTTTGCTACCCAGGAACATGGAATATCTCTCCATATTTTTATGTCATCTTTGATTTCTTTTGTTAGTGTCCTATAATTTTCTGTGTACAGTTCTTTTGTCTCCTTCAGTTCAGTTCAGTTCAGTTCAGTCGCTCAGTTCTGTCCGACTCTTTGTGACCCCATGAATTGCAGCACACCAGGCCTTCCTGTCCATCACCAACTCCCAGAGTACACTCAAACTCATGTCCATCTAGTTGGTGATGCCATCCAGCCATCTCATCCTCTGTCGTCCCCTTCTCCTCCTGCCCTCAATTCCTCCCAGCACCAGAGTCTTTTCCAATGAGTCAACTCTTCACATGAGGTGGCCGAAGTAGGAGAGTTTCAGCTTTAGCATCATTCCTTCCAAAGAACACCCAGGACTGATCTCCTTTAGAATGGACTGGTTGGATCTTCTTGCAGTGCAAGGGACTCTCAAGAGTCTTCTCCGACACCACAGTTCAAAAGCATCAATTCTTCAGTGCTCAGCCTTCTTCACAGTCCAACTCTCACATCCATACATGACCACAGGAAAAACCATAGCCTTGACTAGACAGACTTTTGTTGACAAAGTAATGTCTCTGCTTTTGAATATGCTATCTAGGTTGGTCATAACTTTCCTTCCAAGGAGTAAGCATCTTTTAATTTCATGGCTGCAATCACCATCTGCAGTGATTTTGGACGCCAAAAAATAAAGTCTGACACTGTTTCCCCATCTATTTCCCATGAAGTGATGGGACCAGATGCCATGATCTTAGCTTTCTGAATATTGAGCTTTAAGCCATTTTTTTTTTCACTCTCCTCTTTCACTTTCATCAAGAGGCTTTTTAGTTCCTCTTTACTTTCTGCCATAAGGGTGGTGTCATTTGTCTCCTTAGGTAAGTTTATTCCTGGATATTTAATTCTTTTTGTTGCAATGGTGAATGGGATTTATTCCTTACTTTCTGTTTCTGATTTTTCATTTTTAGTATATAGAAATGCAAGTGATTTCTATGTATTGATTTTGTATGCTACAACTTGGCTAAGTTCACTGATTAGTTCTAGTAATTTTCTGATACTATCTTTAGAGGGTTTTTTTTTTGTGTACAACATCATGTCATCTGCAAACAGTGAGAGCTTTACTTTTTCTTTTCTGATCTGGATTCCTTTTATTTCTTTTCCTTCTCTGATTGCTGTAGCTAGGAGTTCCAGATATTATTATTAATTATATAATTAATATAGTTAAGTGTAAAAATATTAATTAAATAATTAAGTGGAATAATATTATTCCACTATGAATAATAGTGGTGAAAGTGAACACCTTTGTCTTGCTCCTGATCCTAGGGGGAATGCTTTCAGTTTTTCACCATTGAGATAACATTTGCTGTAGGCTTATTATATATGGCCATTACTGAGGTAGGTTTATTTCTTTTTTTTTTTAACTTTACAATATTGTATTGATTTTGCCATACATCAACATGCATCTGCCACGGGTGTACAAGTGTTCCCAATCCTGAACCTCCCTCCCACCTCCCTTCCCATACCATACCTCTGTGTCATCCCAGTGCACCAGCCCCAAGCATCTTGTATCCTGCACCGAACCTGGACTGGTGATTCATTTCTTTTATGATATTATACATGTTTCAATGCCATTCTCCGAAATCATCCCACCCTCTCCTACTCCCACAGAGTCCAAAAGATTGTTCTATACATTTGTGTCTTTTTTGGTGTCTCACATACAGGGTTATAATTACCATCTTTCTAAATTCCATATATATGCGTTAGTATATTGTACTGGTGTTTTTCTTTCTGGCTTACTTCACTCTGTATAATCAGCTCCAGTTTCATCCATGTCATTAGAAGTGATTCAAATGTATTCTTTTTAATGGCTGAGTAATATTCCATTGTGTATATGTACCACAGCTTTCTTATCCATTCATCTGCTGATGGACATCTAGGTTGCTTCCATGTCCTGCCTATTATAAACAATTCTGTGATGAACTTGGGATACACGTGTCTCTTTCCCTTCTGGTTTCCTCAGTGTGTATGCCCAGCAGTGGGATTGCTGGGTCATAAGGCAGTTCTATTTCCATTTGTTTAAGGAATCTCCACACTGTTCTCTATAGTGGCTATACTAGTTTGCAGTTCCACCAACCGTGTAACAAGGTTCCCTTTTCTCCACACCCTCTCCAGTATTTATTGCTTGTAGACTTTTGGATCACAGCCATTCTGACTGGCGTGAAATGGTACCTCCTTGTGGTTTTGATTTGCATTTCTCTGATATTGAGTGATGTTGAGCATCTTTTCATGTGTTTGTTAGCCATCTGTATGTCTTCTTTGGAGATATGTCTATTTAGTTCTTTGGCCCATTTTTTGATTGGGTCATTTATTTTTCTGGAATTGAGCTGCAGGTGTTGCTTGTATATTTTTGAGATTAGTTGTTTGTCAGTTGCTTTATTTGCTATTATTTTCTCCCATTCTGAAGGCTGTCTTCACCTTGCTTATAGTTTCCTTTGTTCTGCAGAAGCTTTTAATTTTAATTAGGTCCCATTTGTTTATTTTTGCTTTTATTTCCAATATTCTGGGAGGTGGGTCATAGAGGATCCTGCTGTGATGTATGTCAGAGAGTGTTTTGCCTAGGTTCTCCTCTAAGAGTTTTATAGTTTCTGGTCTTACGTTTAGATCTTTAATCCATTTTGAGTTTATTTTTGTGTATGGTGTTATAAAGTGTTCTAGTTTCATTCTTTTATAAGTGGTTGACCAGTTTTCTCAGCACCACTTGTTAAGGAGATTGTCTTTTCTCCATTGTATATTCTTGCCTCCTTTGTCAAATATAAGGTGTCCATATGTACGTGGATTTATCTCTGGGCTTTCTATTTTGTTCCATTGATCTATATTTCTGTCTTTGTGCCAGTACCATACTGTCTTGATGACTGTGGCTTTGTAGTAGAGCCTGAAGTCAGGCAAGTTGATTCCTCCAGTTCCATTCTTTCTCAAGATTGCTTTGGCTATTTGAGGTTTTTTGTATTTCCATACAAATTGTGAAATTATTTGTTCTAGTTCTGTGAAAAATACTGTTGGTAGCTTGATAGGGATTGCATTGAATCTATAGATTGCTTTGGGTAGTATACTCATTTTCACTATATTGATTCCTCCAATCCATGAACATGGTGTATTTCTCCATCTATTAGTGTCCTCTTTGATTTCTTTCATCAGTGTTTTATAGTTTTCTATATATACGTCTTTAGTTTCTTTAGGTAGATATATTCCTATTTTATTCTTTTTGTTGCAATGGTGAATGGAATTGTTTCCTTAATTTCTCTTTCTATTTTCTCATTATTAGTGTATAGGAATGCAAGGGATTTCTGTATGTTGATTTTATATCCTGAAACTTTACTATATTCATTGATTAGCTCTAGTAATTTTCTGGTGGGGTCTTTAGGGTTTTCTATGTAGAGGATCATGTGATCTGCAAACAGTGAGAGTTTTACTTCTTCTTTTCCAATTTGGATTCATTTCCTTTTCTGCTCTGATTGCTGTGGCCAAAACTTCAAAAGCTATGTTGAATAGTAGTGGTGAAAGTGGGCACCCTTGTCTTGTTCCTGACTTTAGGGGAAGTGCTTTCAATGTTTCATCATTGAGGATAAGGTTTGCTGTGGGTTTGCAATATATAGCTTTTATTATGTTGAGGTATGTTCCTTATATTCCTGCTTTCTTGAGGGTTTTTATCATAAATGGATGCTGAATTTTGTCAAAGGGTTTCTCTGCATCTATTGAGATAATCATATGGTTTTTATTTTTCAATTTGTTAATGTGCTCTATTACATTGATTGATTTGTGGATATTGAAGAATCGTTGCATCCCTGGGATAAAGCCCAGTTAGTCATGGTGTATGATCTTTTAATGTGTTGTTGGATTCTGATTGCTAGAATTTTGTTAAGGATTTTTGCATCTATGTTCATTAGTGATATTGGCCTGTAGTTTTCTTTTTTTGTGGCATCTTTGTCAGGCTTTGGTATTAGGGTGATGGCAGCCTCATAGAATGAGTTTGGAAGTTTACCTTTCTCTGCAATTTTCTGGAAGAGTTTGAGTAGGATAGGTGTTAGCTCTTCTCTAAATTTTTGGTAGAATTCAGCTGTGAAGTCGTCCTGACCTGGGCTTTTGTTTGCTGGAAGATTTCTGATTACAATTTCAATTTCCATGCTTGTGATGAGTCTGTTAAGATTTTCTATTTCTTCCTGGTTCAGTTTTGGAAAGTTGTATTTTTCTAAGAATTTGTCCATTTCTTCCAAGTTGTCCATTTTATTGGCATATAATTTCTGATAGTAGTCTCTTATGATCCTTTGTATTTCTGTGTTGTCTGTTGTGATCTCTCCAATTTCATTTCTAATTTTATTGATTTGATTTTTCTCCCTTTGTTTCTTGATGAGTCTGACTAATGGTTTGTCAATTTTATTTATCCTTTCAAAGAACCAGCTTTTGGCTTTATTGATTTTTGCTATGGTCTCTTTTTTTTTTTTTTTTTTGCATTTATATCTGCCCTAATTTTTAAGATTTCTTTCCTTCTACTAACCCTGAGGTTCTTAATTTCTTCCTTTTCTAGTTGCTTTAGGTATAGAGTTAGGTTATTTATTTGACTTGTTTCTTGAGGTATGCCTGTATTGCTATGAACTTTCTCCTTAGCACTGCTTTTACAGTGTCCCACAGGTTTTGGGTTGTTGTGTTTTCATTTTCATTCATTTCTATTCATATTTTGATTTCTTTTTTGATTTCTTCTGTGATTTGTTGGTTATTCAGCAGCATGTTGTTCAGCCTCCATATGTTGGGATTTTTAATAGGTTTTCTCCTGTAATTGAGATCTAATCTTACTGCATTGTGGTCAGAAGAGATGCTTGGAATGATTTCAATTTTTTTGAATTTTCCAAGGCTAAATTTATGGCCCAGGATGTGATCTATCCTGGAGAAGGTTCCGTGTGCAGTTGAGAAAAAGGTGAAATTCATTGTTTTGGGGTGAAATGTCGTATAGATATCAATTAGGTCTAACTGGTCTATTGTATCATTTAAAGTTTGTGTTTCTTTGTTAATTTTCTGTTTAGTTGATCTATCCATAGGTGTGAGTGGGGTATTAAAGTTTCCCACTATTGTTGTGTTATTGTTAATTTCCCCTTTCATTCTTGTTAGCATTTGTCTTGCATATTGCGGTGCTCCTATGTTGGGTGCATATATACTTATAATTGTTATAGCTTCTTCTTGGATTGATCCTTTGATCATTATGTAGTGTCCTTCTTTGTCTCTTTTCACAGCCTTTGTTTTAAAGTCTATTTTATCTGATATGAGTATTGCTACTCCTGCTTTCTTTTGGTCTCTATTTGCATGGAATATCTTTTTCCAGCCCTTCACTTTCAGTCTGTATGTGTCCTCTGTTTTGAGGTGGGTCTCTTGTAGAGAACATATATAGAGGTATTGTTTTTGTATCCATTCAGCCAGTCTTTGTCTTTTGATTGGGGCATTCAACCCATTTAGGTTTATGGTAATTATTGATATGTATGATCCCGTTGCCATTTACTTTACTGTTTTTGGTTCGAGTTTATACACCCTTTTTGTGTTTCCTGTCTAGAAAATATCCTTTAGCATTTGTTGGAGAGCTGGTTTGGTGGTGCTGAATTCTCTGAGCTTTTGCTTGTCTGTAAAGCTTTTGATTCCTCCTTTGTATTTGAATGAGATCCTTGTTGGGTACAGTAATCTGGCCTGTAGGTTATTTTCTTTCATCACTTTAAGTATGTCCTGCCATTCCCTTCTGGTCTGAAGAGTTTCTATTGAAAGATCAGCTGTTATCCTTATGGGAATCCCCTTGTGTGTTATTTGTTGTTTTTCCCTTGCTGCTTTTAATATTTGTTCTTTGTGTTTCATCTTTGTTAATTTGATTAATATGTGTCTTGGGGTGTTTTGCTTTGGGTTTATCCTGTTTGGGACTCTTTGGGTTTCTTGGACTTGGGTGATTATTTCCTTCCTCATTTTAGGGAAGTGTTCAACTATTATCTCCTCAAGTATTTTCTAATGGTCTTTCTTTTTGTCTTCTTCTTCTGGGACTCCTATGATTCGAATGTTGTAGAGTTTAGTATTGTCCTGGAGGTCTCTGAGATTGTCCTCATTTCTTTTAATTCGTTTTTCTTTTTTCCTCTCTTATTCACTTATTTCTACCATTCTATCTTCTACTTCACTAATCCTATCTTCTGCCTCTGTTATTCTACTATTTGTTGCCTCCAGAGTGTTCTTGATCTTATATATTGCATTATTCATTATATATTGACTCTTTTTTATTTCTTCTAGGTCCTTGTTAAACCTTTCTTGTATCTTCTCAATCCTTGTTTCCAGGCTATTTATCTGTGATTCCATTTTGATTTCAAGATTTTGGATCATTTTCATTATCATCATTTGGAATTCTTTATCAGGCAGATTCCCTATCTCTTCCTCTTTTGTTTGGATTAGTGGACATTTATCCTGTTCCTTTACCTGCTGGGTATTCCTCTGTCTCTTCATCTTGTTTATATTGCTGAGCTTGGGGTGGGCTTTCTGTATTCTGGCAGTTTGTGGAGTTCTTTTTATTGTGGAGTTTCTTCACTGTGGGTGGGGTTGTATCAGTGGCTTGTCAAGTTTTCTTGGTTAGGGAAGCTTGTGTCGGTGTTCTGGTGGGTGGAGTTGGATTTATTCTCTCTGGAGTGCAATGAAGTGTCCAGTAATTAGTTATGAGATGTCAATGGTTTTGGAGTAACTTTGGGCAGCCTGTATATCGAAGATCAGGGCTGTATTACTGTGTTGCTGGAGAATTTGTGTTGTATGTCTTGCTCTGAAACTTATTGGCCCTTGGGTGGTGCTTGGTTTCAGTGTAGGTATGGAGGCATTTGATGAGCTCCTATCTTTTAATGTTCCCTGGAGTCAGGAGTTCTCTGATGTTCTCAGTATTTGGACTTAAGTCTCCTGCTTCTGGTTTTCAGTCTTACTTTTACAGTAGTCTCAAGACTTCTCCTTCTATACAGTATCATTGATAAAACATCTAGGTTAAAGATGAAAAGTTTCTCCACAGTAAGGGACACCCAGAGAGGTTCACAGAGTTACATGGAGAAGAGAAGAGGAGGAGAGAATTAGAGGTGACCTGAATAAGATGAGGTGGAATCAAAAGAGGAGAGAGAAAGCTAGCCAGTAATCACGTCCTTGTGTGCGCTCCACAGTCTGGACCGTTCAGAGATGTTCACAGAGTTATACAGAGAATAGAAGAGGGAGGAAGGAGCAGAGTTGGTCAGGAGGATAAAAGGGGGGAATGAAAAGGAGAGAGAAAGATCCAGCCAGTAATCAGTTCCCTAAGTGTTCTCCACTGTCTGAAACACACAGAGATTCACAGAGTTGGGTAGAGAAGAGAAGGGGGAGGGAGGAGACAGAGGTGACCTGGTGGAGAAAAAGGAGAGTCCAAAGGAGGAGAGAGCAGTCAAGCCAGTAATCTCACTTTCAAGTAAAAATGGGTACAGAAGATTGGGTTCTTAAAGGTACAAAATTGATAACAAATACTAAAAAGCAAAGATTAAAAACCTAGAGTAGAGTTGGATTTTCAAAAATACAATATTAAAGAAAAGAAGAAGAAGAAAAAAAAAACAAAGTCACAAAAATTATATATGAAGTAATAGTAGGTTATAAAAATGAAAATTAAAGGAGTAATAGAGGACTTAAAACTTAAAAAAAGTTAAAAAAAAAGAATGATCGTAAAAATAGTAAAAAATATATCTAAGAATTTCTCTGGTGTCGTTGTGGGCAGTGTGGGGTCAGTTCATTTTCGGATAGTTCCTTGGTCTGGCTTATATTTCTCAAGATTAATAGACCCCTTCCTATGTAGCCGGTACTAACTACAGGGTTTTAATCTATTGCACCTGTCTCTTCCAAGGTGGTTCCCTCTGTTTTAGCTTCTTCTGTTTGCTGGTCTCTTCAGTGTCTGATTTCTGCCCTAACACAAGGATGGGCGGTGGTGGACACTTTTTTTAGGCTCACTTGTTCAGTCGCGCTGTGGGGAGGGAGGGACGCTGCAAACAAATAACACTGGCATGTGCTCGCAGTGACTCAGCCACACTAGGCCTGCCCTTGCTCACAGTGTGTGTGCCCTCCCGGCCCACAAAGCTCAGGCTTTAGGTTGCTCCACCAGGAACCGTCAGAGGCCAGCCCTGGGCTGCATGCACCTCCCAGGTCTAAGACACTCAGGTTCAGGGACTCAGGTAGTCCTCAGAGGCGCAGCTTGGTTGGGCCTGCGTTTTGTCCCCTTCCCAGGTCCGAGCAGCTCAGGTGATGATGTGTTTGGTGAGCGCGGTTGCTGTGACTTATCACATCTCCCGTCTCTGCTGCTCGGTTTTCTGGGTGTACAATTGGCGCACCTTCTCAGGCAGATGATGACTGTCCAGAACCCCAAGAAGTCTTAGTTAGCAAAGAAGCCTGCTTGCAGTTTGGTAGATAATGTCTCTCTGGGGCTGCAATTGCCCCCTTCTGGCTCTGGCTGCCTGTCACTGGAGGGGGATGGTCTGCAGCCGGCTAATTTTGTTCAGTCCTTTGTTCCGTGCGCAGTCCTGGCGGTGTCTTGGGGTTTTCTCGTGGTATCCATCCCACAGTCTGGTTTGCTATCCCAAGTTAGTTCGCTCTGATTACCCTCGGGGCATTCAGGCCCAATCCTTACTCTAAGCAATGCAGCCCGCAACTCCCTGCCCAGCCCCCGCTTGCTAGTGGCGGATGCAGGCATCTGCAATGCTTCTCCACTGGGGGAGTTACCGATGGGCTCGTAATCTGTGGGTTTTAATTATTTATTTATTTTTCCTCCCTGTTATGTTGCCCTCTGTGCTTCCAAGGCTCACCACAGACTCAGCAGTGAGATTGTTTCCTGGTGTTTGGAAACCTCTCTCTTTTTAAGACTCCCTTCCCAGGACAGAGCTCTGTCCCTACCTCTTTTGTCTCTTTTTTTGCCTTTTATATTTTTTCCTACCTCTTTTCGAAGACAGTGGGCTGCTTTTCTGGGTGCCTGATGTCCTCAACCGGCATTCAGAGGTTGTTTTGTGGAATTTACTCAGCGTTTAAATGTTCTTTTGATGAATTTGTGGGGGAGAAGGTGGTCTCCCCATCCTATTCTTCTGCCATCTTAGGACTTCCTTCGAGGTAGGTTTCTTCTATGCCCATTTTTTGAAGAGTTTTAATCATAAATGGATGCTAAATTTTGTCAAAGGCTTTTTCTGCATCTATTGAGATTATCATATGGATTTTAATCTTTCAATTTGTTAATATGATGTATCACATTGATTTCCATATATTGAAGAATCCTTGCACCCCTGGAATAAACCCAACTTAATCACAGTGTATGAGCTTTTTGATGTGTTGCAGCATTCTGTTTGCTAAAATTCTGTTGAGGATTTTTGCATTTATATTCATCAGTGATATTGGCCTGTAGTTCTCTTTTTTGTGTGTTGTTTTTGTCTGGCTTTGGTGTCAGGTTGCCTTGTAGAATAAGTTTGAAAGTGTTCCTACCTCCACAATTTTTTGAAAGAGTTTTAGAAGGATAGGCATTAGCTCTTCTCTAAATATTTGATATAATTCTGCTGTGAAGCCATCTGGTCCTGGGCTTTTGTTTGGGAAATTTTTGATCACAGCTTCAATTTTAGTGCTTGTAATTGAGTTGTCATAATTTCTATTTTTTCCTTCTTCAGTCTTGGCAGGTTGAACTTTTCTAAGAATCTGTCAATTTCTTCCAGGTTATCCATTTTATTGCCATATAGTTGTTCATAATAGTCTTTTATAATCCTTCGCATTTCTGAATTGTCTGTTGTAACCTCTCCTTTTTCATTTCTAATTTTGTTTATTTGATTCTTCTCTCTTTTTTCTTGATGAGTCTGGCTAAAGATTTGTCAATTTTGTCTAGCTTCTCAAAGAACCAGCTTTTAGTTTTATTAATCCTTACTATTGTTTCTTTCATTTCTTTTTCATTTATTTCTGCTCTGATCTTCACGATTTCTTTACTTCTACAATTTTTTTTTTCCAGTTGTTTTAGGTGTAAAGTTAGGTTGTTTTTTTGATGTTTTTTCTTGTTTCTTGAGGTAGGATAGTATTGCTATAAACTTCCATCTTAGAACTGCTTTTCCTGCATCCCATAGGTTTTGAGTTGCTGTGTTTTCACTGTCATTTTTTTTCTAGAAATTTTTTGATTTCTTCAGTAACCTCTTGGTTATTTTTAAAATGCATTGTTTAATCTCCATATGTTTGTGTTTTTTTTTACAGTTTTTTTCTTCTAATTGATATCTAGTCTCATGGCATTGTGGTCAGAGAAGATGCTTGACATGATTTCAATTTTCTTAAATTTACTGAGGTTTGATTTATGACCCAAGATGTGGTCTATCCTGGAGAATGTTCCATGTGCACTTGAGAAGAAGGTGTATTCTTCTGCATTTGGATGGAATGTCCTGAAAATATCAATGAGACCTATCTCATCTAATGTATCATTTAAGACTTGTGTTTCCTTATTATTTTCTGTTTTGATGATCTGTTCATTGGTGTGAGTGGCATGTTAAAGTCTCCTACTATTATTGTGTTACTGTTAGTTTCTCCTTTTATGTCTGTTGGTATTTGTCTTATGTATTGAGGTTCTCCTATGTTGGATGCATAGATATGTACAATTTTTATGTCTTCCTCTTGGATTGATTCCTTGATCATTATGTAGTGTCCTTCCTTATCTCTTGTAGTATTCTTTATCTTAAGGTCTCTTTTGTCTGATATGAGGATTGCTACTCGAGCTTTCTTTTGCTTCCCGTCTGCATGGAATATATTTTCCCATCCTCTCACTTTCAGTCTATATGTGTCTTGAGGTCTGAAGTGGGTTTCTTGTAGACAGAATATATATGGGTCTTGTTTTTGTATCCATTCAGCCAGTCTGTGTCTTTTGGTTCGAACATTTAATCCATTTACATTGAAAGTAATTAATAATATATTTATGTTCCTATTGTCATTTTCTTAATTGTTTGGTGTTGATTTTGTAGATATTTTTTCTTCTGTTGTATTTCTTGACTATAGAAGTCCCTTTAACATTCGTTGTAAAGTTGGTTTGGTGGTACTGATTTTTTTAACTTTTGCTTGTCTAAAGCTTTTTATTTCTCCATCAATTTTGGGTGAGATCCTTTCCAGGTACAGTAATCTTAGTTGTAGATTTTTCCCTTTCAGTACTTTAAATATATCCTGACATTCCCTTTTGGCCTGCAGAGTTTCTGCTGAAAGGTCAGCTATTAAACATATGGAGTTTCCCTTGTATGTTACTTGTTGCTTTTCCCTTGCTGCTTTTAATATTATTTCTTTGTGTTTAGTCTTTGTTAGTTTGATTAGTATATATCTTGGCATGTTTCTCCTTGGGTTTGTCCTGTATGGAAATTTTTGTGCCTCTTGGACTTGATTGACTCTTTTCTTTTCCATGTTGGGGAAATTTTCGACTATAATCTCTTCAAAAATTTTTTCATACCCTTTCTTTTTCTCTTCTTCTTCTCCCCTATAATTTGAATATTGGTGAGTGTGATATTGTCCCAGAGGTCTCTGAGACTATCCTCAGTTCTTTTCACTCATTTTACTTTATTCTGCTCTTCAGAAGTTATTTCCATCTTACAGCTCACTGATTCATTCTTCTGTTTCAGATATTCTCCTATTGATTCCTTCCAGAGTATTTTTAATTTCAGTAATTGTGTTGTTTGTTTCTGTATGCTTATTCTTTAATTCTTCTAGGTCTTTGTTACTTGATTCTTGCATTTTATCCATTTTGTTTTCAAGATTTTTCATCATCTTTACTTTCATTATTCTGAATTCTTTTTTAGGTAGGTTGTCTATTTCCTCTTCTTATCTGGACTTCTGTGTTTCTAATTTATTCCTTCATTTGTGTAGTATCTCTCTGCCTTTTCATTATTTTTTTTTAACTTATTGTGTTTGAGGTCTCCTTTTCCCAGCTTCAGTGTTGAATTATTTCTTCCTCTTGGTTTCTGAGAGGAAACCAAAGGAAAGAGGAGAGAGAGGAAAGGAAAGAAAGTAAAGAAAGAAAGAATAGATATGCAAAGTTAAATAGAGATAGATAAATAAGATTTATATTCATTAGAGATTAACTGCAAGGGAATTAAAACAGTAGGAAAGGCAAATAAAGGACAAATGTAGAAAAAATAATAATAGGTTTAAAATTAAACATTAAAATTAAAAAAAAGAGAAAAGAGAAAAAAATAAAAGGAAAATTCCACAGAACTGCAAAAGTCCAACATAGAGGCATAGGTTTATAACAACAATAAAAAGTGTGACTGAATATACACATATACATACATATACACCCATAAGCAAAATCAAAACCATCCAACAAAAATAATGTACAAAAATAATGTACAATACCTGGTGAACAAAGGAAACCAAAAATTATATCTACCATTTAAGAACAAAACTAACTAAAGCACAAACTGGAAATCAAACTAAAGCAAAGTGCCAACTGGGGAATAAAGCAATGAAAATAAAACTAACAAATACTTTGAGGGTAAAGGAAAGAAAGAAAAGAAGGAAATAATACATATGCCAAGTTAAATGGAAGTAGATAAAGAAGATTTATATACATTAAAGCTTAACTGCAAGAGGGAAAGAACAGTAGGAAAAGCAAATGAATAAATGTAGAAAAATAATAGTAGTTAAAAAAAATTAAAAATAGAAATTCAAAAAGGAGAAAAAAGAAAAGAAAAACTCCACAGAACTGCAAAATCCCAATGTAGAGTCAGAGGTTTATAATAACAATAAAAAATGTTACTGAGGGAAAAAAAAAAACTCAAAAGCTTAATTAGATTTCATAGTGCCAATAAAATCGACAACTACAATGGAAGAGGGAAAAAGGAAAAAAATTCTGAAAGAATCTACAGAACAAGTCAAATAAAATAAAATAAAGAATAATAAATGTTTTTCTTGAGTCACTGGCGTCAGAGTCCTTTCCCTCGCTGGGAGTCACAGTCCACCTCACCTCCCTAGGATGCCCTCAAACACGGTGTTGACCTCTGAACCTGTTGTGGGCGTAGCTCGGATTCTAATCTGGCCTTTGTCCTGTGTGTTCTTGCCTCCAACATCCACAGCTATCAGAACTAGTGCATTTTCTTCTGTGGGAGCTCTCAATGTCCTTTTATATATTCCATAGACATAGAGTCTGCGAGCTGATCATGTGGATTTAATCTCTAGCTTGTACAGGTGGTGGGACAGTTTGGGGTCTTCTTCCTTATCCACCCTGCCCCTGGGTTTCACTTGTGGTTTTATTTCCACCTCTGCATATGGGTCATCCACTGGGGTTTGCTCCTGAGGCTGTCCTGGAGGACTTGAGCCTACCCCAGTGAGGGCCAGGTGTGGTGGTGGTGCAGCTGCTTGGGTCACAGGGGTTCTGGCAGCACCAGGTATTCAGGGGAATTGGTGGCTAGGGCAGCAGGAAATATAATGCTCTAGAAGGGTATGGCAACCATTATTGGCCAATATGCTCCAGTATTCTTGCCTGGAGAACCCCCCAACAGAGAAGCCTGGCAGGCCATAGTCTACAAGGTCACGAAGAGTCGGACATGACCAAAGTGACCCTGCATGCATAGACACAAAACGTTTTTGCCTGTGGCAGCTCTGCCCCAGTGAGAGTTGAGCGTGAAGGTGGCACATCTGCTTGGCTTGCAGGGACTCTGGTGGCGCCAAGTGTGCAGGGACACTGACTGCCTCCACCGCAGGAGTTATGGCCCTATTGGAGTCTTTTTTTGAGCCTCCTGTAGCTGGCGATCAGAAGACCTCTTTGGCCAGTCTTTCTCTGTAGCTTTGCCCCTTCAAGCACTTAGAGGGCTCCCTTGCCTGGGGTCCTTCTCTGTTGTTTGGAGTGTCAGACACATAGAGCAGGGCCCCCCATTTAGGCTGTCACAGATCAGTTGTTTCCCACTCAGCCTTAAATGTTTCTCCTCTGACTCAGACAATGTTTCTCCTCTGACTCAGACAGTTGCCCTGATGTGAGAATCGGATCCCTGCTTCAGTTCCCCCACCCGCCGAGGGCAGGTCCAGTCCTACTAACATCCCTGCTTTACCCACTAGTTCCTTCGTTCTCCCGATTTTTGCGTGGGTCTATATATACTTTTCCACTGGTCAGGTACTCCTATCTGCTCTCAGCTGGTGTTCTGCATGCACTTCTGTGTCTGAAGGTGTATTCCTGATGTATCTGTGGAGAGATGTACTCCATATCCACCTACTTCTCTGCCATCTTGTTCTCTATGTTAAGCATATTTTTTATCACACACACAAAAAAACACATCAGAGATTTAAATTTAAAAATGTAACTATTATTCACTTAATACCATTGTATCATGATTAGTCAACAGAAAAATAAGAGAATTCTATATCACCAAAACTACCATTTAATAGAAAAAACCTGTAATCACTTTTTAAAATCCAGATGCAGATCAGAATTATCTTTGAAGTTTTTGAAAAATACAAATTCCAAAGTTTTGCTCTTATCTCCAGAGCTCCAGATATGTTTCTAATGAGCAGCCATTTTTAAAACAACTGGACTAGATGATGATCTTTTTTACTTTTATCTAGTTTGTTTCAATTTTTCTATTTCATATTCAGTGCCCCCATTTCATTTAGTTTATGTTTTCCAATTTTTCCATCTCTTCTTTTTTGATGTTCTGTCTCAAGTCTTTATCAAGCATAGTAGAAAAGCTTTCATATGCATGTATATAAATAGCATATATAATATGTATTTTAGAAAATTTATGAATTTTTGCCTAACTATAAAATTTATGACATTTTGATTCCACTTGTTTGACTTAGTATGAACAGAATACTAGATTTCTAATTTTAGAAACTAGATATGCAAAAAGCAAAAAAGGTTTACTGTATAGCACAGGGAACTCTAGTCAATATCTTGTAATAATCTATAATGGAAAGTAACCTGACAAATAATATGTGTGTATAGTGAAAGTCACTCAGCCGTGTTTAACTCCTTGCAACCCCATGGACTGTAGCCTGCCATGCTCCTCCATGGGATTCCAAGCAAGAATACTGGAGTGGGTTGCCATTCCCCTTCTCCAGGGTGTCTTCCCAACCCAGGATTCAAACTCGGATTTCCAGCATTGCAGGCAGACTCTTTACCAACTGAGCCGCCAGGGAAGCTAATATATATATATATGTATATGTATAACTGAATTATCTTTCTGTGCACCTGAAATGTTACAAGTCCACTATGTTTCAAAAAAAAAATATATATATATATATATATATGAAGAAAAAAACACAAATGAATTTTAAAAAAGAATCTGCCTGCCAACACAGGACATGCAAGAGGTGAAGATTCAATTTCTGGGTTGGGAAGATTCACTAGAATAGGAAATGGCAACCTGGTCCAGTATTCTTGCCTGGAAAATTCCATGGACAGAGGAGCTTGGCAGGCTACATACAGTCCATGGGGCCACAGAGAGTTGGACACGACTGAGCGACTAAGCATACATTATGTAGGCTGAGAATTTCTATTGTTTTAATAGAAAGATTTATAAGAATTTTTAGGATTTTTTCCTATGTTGCTATTCAGGGTTGACAAGTTTAAAAAGGATGCAATAACTTAGGGGATAAATCTTCCTAGAAATAAAGGTCACATTTAGGGCTTTCCTGGTAGCTCAGACAGTAAAGCATCTGCCTACAATGCGGGAGACCCGGGTTGGATCCCTGGGTCAGAAAGATCCCCTGAAGAAGGAAATGGCAACTCACTCCAGTATTCTTGCCTGGAAAATCCCATGGACTGAGGAGCCTGGTAGGCTACAGTCCATGTAGTCGCAAAGAGTCAGCGACTAAGCGACTTCACTTTCACTTTCACTTTAGATGAAATAACCTTGTCTTGCATTCTTTGGAACATGAATATAGTATGTGGGCAAAAATAATCTCATTGAAATTACTATTATAATTGCTAATAGGAAGATATAGAATAGCAACATAATCCTTAAGTCTGTATCATTGTACTCAGACCTAAAGAGTTTCTTCACTTGTCTGCCTCCAGGATTCTCTCCAATCAAACTGATGCTCAGCACTAGGATTAGACCAATTTTAGAGGTTACCTTCTTGAGAAATCTCTGTTTCTTCCATTGCTTAATTTTTTCAAAACTCCTTTGATTTTTGACAATGTTTGTACTTAATAATTTTCAACAAAGCCAAATTAATTTCCCACAACATGCTAGTACATGACATTTACTTACACTTTGAAAGTGAAAGTCACTGAATGGTGTCTGACTTTTTGCGACCCCATGAACTATACAGTCCATGGAATTCTCCAGGCCAGAATACTGGAGTGGGTAACCATTCCCTTCTCCAGAGGATCTTCCCAACCCAGGGACTAAACCCAGGTCTCCTGCATTGCAGGAGAATTCCTTACCACCTGAGCCACCATTTGAGTGAGACTAATTACAATTATCTTGCTAGATTCTGCATTCAAGCCTCCACTTCTATTATTTATTTCCTTATTGTAAATATTCTCTGTCCTCCTCATTCTGAACTCTCACCTACCCAGTGATAGTCTAATTAACTTCCACTCTTCATTTAAATAATTTCTCCATCTACACCAGTCTAATTCTTTCTTCTGAGAAGCTCTATCCAGATCCAGATGATTGACACAAAATAATTCTCAATGTGTTAGAAAAACTTCCCAAAGACATGGAAGTTTTGTGTCTCTCCCATTTTTTCTAGGTATTTTTGAAATACTTTCTAATGATAGACAATTAACAGAATTCATAATAACCCATTAAAATCAATTGCTATTATTATTGTTAATTGGCTGGAAATAGAAAAAGATTCTTGTGTAAGACTAATGTTTATTAAAAAAAAAAAAAAAAAAAAAAACACCCACCCTTTCTCTAAAGCTAAAATCTCTATTTATGAGGCAAGGAAGAAATATGTTTAGTTGTCCCATCACTACCTCAGTCATGTTAATAGAGAATACTTTAAGGATATTTTTGCTCAAAACTAAATTTTTACCATTCCAAGAAAAATGAAACAATCATGGGATGATTTATTTAATGGCCAAGAGTAAGAAAGGCTTGAGTATGACAAAGACAAGGGCACAATCAAAAACTTCTGAAAAACAGAAAAAGTTGATAGATTTGACCCCATGCTCAGTTGGTTCAGTCGTGTCTGACTTTTTGTGACCCTATGGACTTTAGCTCTCCAGCCTTCTCTGCCCATGGGATTCTCCAGGCAAGAATAATGAGGTGGGTTGCCATGCCCTCCTTCAGGGAATTTTCCCAACCCAGGGATCGAATCTATGTCTCTTGCTTCTCCTGAATTGCAGGCAGATTCTTTATCCACTGAGCCAACTGGGAAGCCCACATGGTTAGAAAAAATGTCACAAATAAGAGAAAATAGTATAACTCATATATTAAAAGTCAAAAAAGGGGAAAATATTTAAATATTCTTCCTTTGGAAGATAAGAGGATCAATAACAATTCAGGAGAATTCTATTGACTATGCAAAAGATTAACTCAGTATTTATGTGCTGTTATAAAATAATTACTAACCTACATCATCAAGGGGGGGGGGAAGCACTGTTCAGAGCAGATTACATAACTTGTTATTCGTGTAAAAAAGAAGGGGAATTATGTATATGTTTTCTATACATAGAGATAGAATATCTTTGAAAAGTTATAGGGTAAAGGAAAAAGGCATGAGTCTTTTCATAGTTTATCATTTTATACCGTTTACATTTTTAGCTATGTGACTTTATTGGCTATTCAAAAGCTTAATAAAGTTGAAAAAATTAAACTGACCTGACTCGCTATAGACATAAAGACATACATAGGATGAAAGGGAAAGAATGGGGGGGGGGGGCGGGGATCTACATAAGTCATAGTGAAAAGAGAGCTAGGGTAACTATTCTGATATCAGAAAGATAGATTTTAAGTAAAAAATAAAGTTATGAGACAAAAATGGGACATTTTATACCTATAAAGAGTCAATTCATCAAGAAAATATAACAAGTATGCAATATGCATGCCAAACAACAGTCTGCAAATTATGAAACAAATATTGACAGAACTAAAAGGAAAAATAATTTTACAAAAATAATTGGAAACTTCAATGCCTTATTTACAGATAAAACATCTAGAAAAAGATCAGTAAATCATGGAGAACTTGGGCAATATTATAAACCAACTAAATTTATAAAATACATGTATAGAACACTCTACCCAACAACAGAATGCACATTTTTATTAATTGCACTTGGACATTCTATAAGGTAAATCATGTTAGACCATGAAATAAAAATTCATGAATTTTAAAAGTTCAAAATTATAGAAACTATCTTCTTAGACCATACTGTGTCCAAGGTAGATATCAATACCCAAAGGTAGAAATCAATAACCAAAAGAAAGCTGGAAAACTTGTAATTACATGAAAATTTAACAAAATACTCTTATTCAACCAATAGGCCAAAGAAAAAATCAGAAGAGAAATGAAAAAATACTTTGTGATGAATGAAAATAAAGCAAAACATACAAAAATTTATAAATGTATTAAAAGTACTGCTCATTACATTACATTATGGTTATAAATCCCTACATTAAAAAATTAAAAAGGATCTCAAATCAACAATGTAAATATATATTTTATGGAACTATCAAAAGAACAAACTAAACCCAAAGCCAGCAGAATAAAAGGAAATAATAATAGAGATTAGTGCAGAAATAAATGAAATAGAATGTAGAAAAGTAATTGAATCAGTGAAATCAATGAAACCACAAGTTAGTTTTTTGAAAAGATCAACAAAATTGAGAGAGGTAATAGTTGCACAACATTGGGAATATGCAAAATGCCACTGAATCATACTCTTTATAGTGCTAATTGTATGAGAATTTCATCTCAAACAAAGACAAGTACCTAAGAGTGACTGCATGTGTACTAAGTTGTTTCAATCATGTCTGACTCTTTGTCACCCTATGGACTGTAGCACACCAGGCATACTGGAGTGGTTGCCATGCTCTCCTCCAGGAGATCTTCCAGACCCAGGGATTGAACCCAGGTCTCCTGCATTTCCTGCATTGACAGGCAGGTTCTTTACCACCAGCACCACCTGGGAAACCTGTACCTAAGAATATGCTGGTACAATTCTTGAAATATAACAAAAAGAGCAAGAAGTTTCCAAAGGGAAAATATTTTTAAAGAAGAAAAAATTATTCAGACTTTTCATCTGCAAACTGGAAGTTTGATGACAGTGAAAAGGCATCTGTGTGCTACTCAGAAGACAGGAGAGCAATCTTTGCCATTCAGCCTCAATGCCATCCTGGCTGGCTCAGCAGTAAAGAATCTGCCTGGAATGCAGGAGACTCAGGTTCAATCCCTGGGTTGAGAAGATTCCCTTGGAGAAGGAAATGGCAACCCACTCCAGTATTCTTGCTTGAGAAATCCCATGGAGAGAGGAGCCTGTTGGGCTACAGTCCATAGGGTCACAACAGAGTTGTGTATGACTTAGTGACTAAACAAGAGAAGACATTAGCACTTAAGTAAGGATTCAGAAAAGCCTCTTGATGAAAGTGAAAGTGGAGAGTGAAAAAAGTTGGCTTAAAGCTCAATATTCAGAAAACAAAGATCATGGCATCCAGTCCCATCACTTCATGGGAAATAGATGGGGAAACAGTGGAAACAGTGTCAGACTTTATTTTTTGGGGGTCTCCAAAATCACTGCAGATGGTGACTGCAGCCATGAAATTAAAAGACGCTTACTCCTTGGAAGGAAAGTTATGACCAACCTAGATAGCATATTCAAAAGCAGAGACATTACTTTGCCAACAAAGGTTTGTCTAGTCAAGGCTATGGCTTTTCCTGTGGTCATGTATGGATGTGAGAGTTGGACTGTGAAGAAGGCTGAGTGCCGAAGAATTGATGCTTTTGAACTGTGGTGTTGGAGAAGACTCTTGAGAGTCCCTTGGACTGCAAGGAGATCCAACCAGTCCATTCTGAAGGAGATCAGCCCTGGGATTTCTTTGGAAGGAATGATGCTAAAGCGGAAACTCCAGTACTTTGGCCACCTCATGTGAAGACTTAACTCATTGGAAAAGACCCTGATGCTGGGAGGGATTGGGGGCAGGAGGAGAAGGGGATGACAGAGGATGAGATGGCTGGATGGTATCACCGACTCGATGGACGTGAGTCTGAGTGAACTCCGGGAGTTGGTGATGGACAGGGAGGCCTGGAGTGCAGCGATTTATGGGGTCGCAAAGAATCGGACATGACTGAGCAACTGAACTCAAACTGAACTGAAGGATTCAGAGAGTATATCACTCACAGAGCCTATTTGAGAAAAATCCTCAAAAAAGTCGTCAATCAAATAAGAAGCTAATCTTAACAGTAGGTGGGCTTCTCAGGTGGTGCTAGCAGTAAAGAACCCACCTGCCAATGCAGGAGACATAAGAGACATGAGTTTAATCCCTGCGTTGAGAAGATTCCTTGGAGGAGGAAGAATAATGGCAACCCACTCCAATATTCTTGCCTGGAGAATCCCATGGACAGAGGAGTCTGGCGGGCTACAGTCCATAGGGTTGCAAAAAGTTGGACACAACTGAAGCAACTTAGAACCCACATGGAACAGTAGAGAAAGATAAAGAATAAACAGTAGTAAGCAAAAAACCACACAACAATTGTAATTAAACTGCATAGATGATGATAATGTAAGATCAAGAAGAGAGAGAAAGAATACACAGAAAAAATGTACAAAAAAGATCTTAATAACCCAAATAACCATAATGGTGTGGTCATGTACCCAGAGCCAGACATTCTGGGGTGTGAAGTCAAGTGGGCCTTGTGAAGCACTGCTGTCAATAAAGCTATAGTAGAGGTGATGGAATTCCAGCAGAGCTATTTAAAATCCTAGAAGTTGATGCTATCAAAGTACTTCACTAAATATGTCAGCAAATTTGGAAAACCCAGCAGTGGCCACAGGACTGGAAAAGGTCAATCCTCACCCCAATTCCCAAGAAGGGCAATACTAAAGAATGTTCAAAGCACTGGACAATTGCACTCATCTTCCACACTAGTAAGGTTATGCTCAAAATCCCCCAAGCTAGGCTTCAGCATTATGCCAACCAAGAAATTTCAGATGTTCAGGTTGGATTTAGAAAAGGCAGAGGAATCAGAGATCAAATTGCCAACATTCACTTTCTTGCTTCCATAAAGAAAGCAAGAGAATTTCAGAAAAACATCTACCTCTGTTTCATTGACTACACTAAAGCCTTTAACTGTGTGGATCATAACAAATTGTGGAAAGCTCTTAAAGAGATAGGAATACCAGACCATCTTATCTGTCTCCTGTGAAACCTGTGTGCATTTCAAGAATCAACAGTTAGAACCTTGTATGGAACAACTGACTGGTTCAGGATTGAGAAAGGACTATGACAAGGCTGTTTATTGTCACCCTGTTTATTTAACTTACACGCATAGCATGTTATGTGAAATGCCAGGCTGGATGAGTTACAAGCTGGAATCAATATTGCCGGGCAAAATATCAACAATCTCAGATATGCAGATGATATCACTCTAATGGGAGAAAGTGAAGAGGAACTAAAGAGCTTCTTGATGAGGGTGAAGGAGGAGAGCAAAAAAGCCGACTTAAAACTCAGTATTAAAAAACTAAGATCATGGCATCTGGTCCCATCACTTCATGGCAAATAAAAGAGGAAAAGGCAGAAGCAGTGACAGATTTCCTGTTCTTGGGCTCTAAAATCACTGCGGATGGTGACTGCAGCCATAAAATTAGAAGACAATTGCTTCTTGGCAGAAAAGCTTTGAAAAACCTAGGCAGTGTGCTAAAAAGTAAAGACATCACTTTGCCGACAAATGTCCGTATAGTCAAGGCTATGGTCTTTCCAGTAGTCATGTACATATGAGAGAGTTGGACCATAAAGAAGGCAGAGCACCAAAGAATTGATGCTTTCCAACTGTGGTGCTGGAGAAGACTTTTGAGAGTCCCTTGGACAGCAAGGAGATCAAACCAGTCAATCTTAAAGGAAATCAACACTGAATACTCATTGGAAGGACTGATGCTGAAGCTCTAATACTTTGGTCACCTGATGTGAAGAGACGACTCATTGGAAAAGACCCTGATGCTGGGAAAGATTGAAGGCAGGAGGAGAAGGGGACGACAGAGGATGAGATGGTTGAGTGGCATCACTGATTCAATGGACATGAACTTGGGCAAACTCTGGGAGATGGTGAGGGACAGGGAACCCTGGTGTGTTGCAGTCTATGGGGTCTCAAAAAGTCAGAAACGACTTGACTACTGAACAACAACAATGACAAAGAATCTTAAAATCAAGGAGTCATATTTTTAGAGAAAATCTAATAAATGTCTAGACACAGAACACTTGACTAAGTCAGTGAAACCTTCAAATTGGAAGAATGTTGCAGGGGGAGGTGTAAGAATAGTACAAGGCTGAGCAGGGAATGTGAGCTAGTGAATGTTCTACATTTTCATTCTAGTTGTGATGGTGGTGAGCAACAGAGAATAAAGAGCAGGATGGGTATTATTTAACTATTTTAATATAATAGTGAAGAAGTATATGTATTAAGGAGATGAGTAATAATGGAATGAGAAGTACAAAGGCATTTTGGAAGTACTAAGAAATAGACAAAGAAAAGAATGAAAGGAAATCTGACCTCAGCTCTCAGTAGGGCTGCCCTAGTTGTCCACCCCTCCTTCGTGAAACACTTTCCTTCTTTGGCTTTTCTGACCCTGCCCTTACCTGGTCTTCCCCACTGGCTGTTCCTTCTCCATCTCTCCCAATGGACCTGAATCCTCTGGTGGTCAGTGCTATGCCCTCTTTCCTTCCCTAGCTATAGTCACCTAATCCCTAGGTGATTTTAGCTAATCCCATGGCTGTAAGTAGCATGACTGCACTAAGGGCCACATTTCCAGCCTGGACATCTCCCCCCAGGCTTAACCCATCTATGTGGCCCATTTAACACCTGTTCTTGGAAGCCAAAGTTGACAGTCTAAAGCTGAATTCTTGTGTTATGCCTACCTTCACCCCAAACCTGCTCCTCCCCAGACTTTAATGATATTTATAGCTCAATAAATGTCACTCCATCTACCCAGTTGTTTAAGCCAAAAACCTAGAAATCATCTTTGATTCTTCTTTTCCTTCTCTCTGACATCCAGTCCATCAAGCATTCTCTATAACTCTACCTCCAAAATTTCCTGAATCTCCCCATTTCTCCTGATCCCCTACCACCATCTTTCTCTCACTTAACCTACTGCAAAAGCCTGTGAACTGGAATCCCTTTTCCTCTTCTTGCCTTCCTATAAATCATTATGCACACATTATGTATTCTAAAGTGATCAATAAAAATGTAAAGCACATATTACCCCACTGAAAACCATTTGGCAGTTTCCTGTGGCAATCAGAATCCATCCAAACCACCTACAAACTCTACAAGGCCTTTCCTGCCTCAGTCTGTCTTCAGATCTCTTCTTCACTCAGTCCGCTCCAGGCACAGTCCTCCATTCATCCCACATGGAGACCATGATCTTTTGCACACTGGAAAATTTGTACGCCTGGAAGAATTCATTGTCCTCTAATAATTCAGAACTCACTTTAGCTGTCACATCTTTTTAAGGTACTTTCTTAATAAACCATCCATGCCTCATACATCCATTAAACCACCAATATCTTATCACATTATCTCTAATTGTCAATCAGCATTCTTGGTTACAAGCAACAGATATCAACTGACTGTGGATGAACATAGAGCCTGTCAAACAGTGAAGTAAACCAGAAAGAGAAAAGTAAATGTTGATATATGGAAATATATATATGCATATAAATGGAATCTAAGAAATTGGTACTGATGAACTTATTTGCAGGGTGGGTAGAGATACAGAAGTAGAGAACAGATGTAGAGAACACAGTGGGGGAAGGAGAGGGTGGGACAAATTGAGAGAGTAGCACTGACATATATACATTGCTGCTGCTGCTGCTGCTAAGTCACTTCAGTCGTATCCGATTCTGTGCGACCCAATAGACGGCAGCCCACCAGGCTCCCCCGTCCCTGGGATTCTCCAGGCAAGAATACTGGAGTGGGTTGCCATTTCCTTCTCCAATGCATGAAAGTGAAAAGTGAAAGTGAAGTCGCTCAGTCGTGTCCGACTCTTAGCGACCCCATGGACTGCAGCCTACCAGGCTCCTCCGCCCATGGGATTTTCCAGGCAAGAGTACTGGAGTGGGGTGCCATTGCCTTACCCTGTGTAAAATAGCAAGTGGGAAGCAGCTGTATAGCACAGGGAACTCAGCTCAGTGCTTTATGATGACCTAGAGGGCTGGGGTTGGGGGTGGGGTGGGAGGAGGCTCAAGAGGAAGGAAATATGTGTATACCTATGGCTGGTTCATGTTGTTATATGGCAAGAACCAACACAATATTGTAAAGCATTATCCTCCAATTAAAAATAAATTTAAAAATCATTTAATCCAGTTACATTTAAAGTAATTATTGATATGTATATTCCTATTTCCATTTTCTTAATTGTTTGGGGTTGATTTTGTAGATCTTTTTCTTCTCTTGTATTTCTTGACTGTATAAGTCCAAGAAATCAACTGATAGTTAAATATTCATATTAAAGGAGGGCAGGTGGTCCACAGACCTTTGAGGGATCCGGTGACCAGGCTCTGAGATGACTCATCCAGGAGCCACACCAGAACTGGTCCAGTAGAAACTGGTCTGTTACTTCTGACACAGACACCACAGCTTACATCCCACTGATGGGATACTTGACTTGCCTCAGAACCGCTGTCACCCTTGCCTCAGGCAATCAGGTGGCTGCTTCCATGACTGTCATTGTCAATAGCACATATACTGTGGTCCTCCTCTCACCATGCGGTAGCTTCTGTTTGGAAGTCTGAGTAGGTGCATCTGACTGGAAGAGCCCAGGTTATGTGCTGTCTCTGCTATAAAGGTGGCTGGGAAAGTATCAGGCATTTTCACACTGGGCTGTGCTTCATAAGACAGAAAATTCCGTAAATATGAGAAAGCAGTTCAGATGAGAAGGGAGTTCAGATGTTCAACCTAACAGAGATGGCTTTCTTGAGCATCAGGAATCTCACCATGGAAATGAGTGGACTACATCACTGACTGGATGGACATGAGTCTGAGTGAACTCCAGGAGTTGGTGATGGACAGGGAGGCCTGGCGTGCTGCAATTCATGGTGTCGCAAAGAGTCGGACACGACTGAGAGACTGATCTGATCTGATCTGATCTGATATACAGCAAAAATCAAATTCCACTCAGGAAAATTGAATGAGGAAGAATTTAGACTCTGTTTATATGGTAAGGTGTGGAACCATGCCCCATGAAATCTGTGCCACATCCTTTTTTAACAGCACTTACAAGTATCTGAAATCTTGTACTTTCTCCTGATTTTTTCAGCAGTCTCCTTGACTACAATGGTAGTTCCATGAAAGCAGGGATCTGATCCACCTGTTCACCACTGTATCTCTGGAAATCTCAGTTATGCCTAGCTCATTAAACATTTATTGAAAGAAAGTGGACTGAGGGCCCAATGAGTAAAAATTTGTATCAAAGAAGTAGAGTTTCAAGAAAGAGTAGTCATATGTCAAGTGCCACAAGATAGTCCCATAAGGTTAGGACTGACAGATTGACTAATAACATGTGGATTTGTTAATTTTAAGTAGTCATCAGTATCTCAATCAAGAGCAATTTCAGAGGAGTGGTGGCCAGAAACCAAAAAGCAATGGGTTGAGGGGGAAAAAAAGATAGCATAGGAGAGAGCTGAAATAATTTTCTTCTAGTGTATAGAAACAATGGGGAAATTGTATTATTACTCATCAACTTCAATATTTTCAGTTTCTATTTCCTAGAATTAAACCATGGAAAAGGCAATGGCACCCCACTCCAGTACTCTTGCCTGGAAAATCCCAAGGATGGAGGAGCCTGGTGGGCTGCAGTCCATGGGGTCGCTAAGAGTCGGACACGACTGAGCGACTTCACTTCCACTTTCATGCATTGGAGAAGGAAATGGCAACCCGCTCCAATGTTCTTGCCTGGAGAATCCCAGAGACAGGGGAGCCTGGTGGGCTGCCGTCTATGGGATCACAGAGTCGGACATGACTGTAGTGACTTAGCAGCAGCAGCAGCAGAATTAAACCAAAGGCCATATTGGCTGCAAGCTGCAAGAAAAGGAAAGAGCATGAATCTGGAAGGGTGATAGACATGTGCTTGAATCAAAACTATCAACTTCTAGGCAAGACCAATGCCTAAGCAAGTTTACCTCTTCAGTTTTGTTTCCTTGTCTGTAAAAATGGAGATAATCTTTTTATAAGTGTAAAATTAGTGTGATGTGAAGACAGCAGATATAGCAAAATATTTGCTCTGCTTCTTTCTTCCTCCAGGCTTATCTAGTCCTTCACCAGATTCTCAAGCTGTCAAATACCCCAGCTCTTCCTGCACATTGAAAAGGACTGTTGGGACATCTGTCCAGCTGACACTGACCACCCCTTTGTATCCTAACATCCGAGAGATTGAATGGAATTGGAAACCTGAGAATGATGAGAAAACACAGCTTCTAGTGTCCTGGAAGCCTCAGACCCCTAATCCTGACTGGTATGAACTTGAAGAAATATACAAGCACAGACTCGACCTAACAGAGATGGCTTTCTTGAGCATCAGGAATCTCACCATGGAAATGAGTGGACTATATACAGCAAAAATCAAATTCAACTCAGGAAAATCGAATGAGGAAGAATTTAGACTCTGTTTATATGGTAAGGTGTGGGACCATGCCCCAAGCATGCATTCCAACAACCACTTTATTTAAAGTAAGTTAGCCTAAACTCAGGGTATTTTTTTTTTTAAGTCATTTCTTTTTTAAGAAATTTTTACATCTCTTCTGATGCCCTAAAGGTAAAACTAAATTTTAAAAATTACATCTTAGGAAAAACTAGCTACAATTTCTTTTTGTTTGTTTAAAAGTATTTATTTAGAACAAGAACAAAAAATCGCTTAAGCTTTATCACCTTCCAGTTAATCCACCTCTAGCAGAACCAAGGTAAGTCCTGACCACCTGACCTCCCCTCCCTGGCTTGACCCTTATCCGAACTCCGCCCGCCCCCCACCCCCCACTCTAGGGACCTACACACAGCTGGTGGAGGGAAGGTACAGGATACAGGATGGGGTCTAATGCTACATATCTCATGAGAAACAACCAATGAAAGTTTTAACAGAGTGATCACTTGAGAGGCTCCCCAGGAGTGTGAAAGTGTGAAAGTAAAAGTGTTAATCACTCAGTTGTGACTCTTTGGGACCCCATGGGCTCTAGCCCATGAGGCCCCTCTCTCCATGGAGTTCTCTAGGCAAGAATGCTACAGTGGGTACCATAGAGGCCCACTCTAGAGTATACAAAAAAAAAAAAAAACTTTTAATTGTAAAATACTGCAAAAATTGATTATTAGAAATATACAGTTGTATCAGAAATGTCTTTATTGGTTGCTTCAAAAACTGATTAAAAAATTTTTTTTTTAATTGGAGGCTAATTACTTTACAAATTGTAGTGGCTTTGCCATACATTGACATGAATCTGCCATGGGTGTACATGTATTCCCCATTCTGAACCCCCCTCCCACCTCCCTCCCCATCCCATCCCTCTGGGTCATCCCAGTGCACCAGCCCCGAGCACTCTGTATCATGCGTCGAACCTGGACTGGCGATTCGTTTCACATATGATAATACACATGTTTCAATGCCATTCTCCCAATCATCCCACCCTCACCCTTTCCCACAGAGTCCAAACACTGTTCTATACATCTGTGTCTGTTTCGCTGTCTCGCATACAGGGTTATCATTACCATCTTTCTAAATTCCATATATATGCGTTAGTATACTGTGTTGGTGGTTTTCTTTCTGGTCTACTTCACTCTGTATAATAGGCTCCAGTTTCATCCACCTCAGTAGAACTGATTCAAATGTACTCTTTTTAATGGCTGAGTAATATTCCATTGTGTATATGTACCACAGCTTTCCTATCCATTCATCTGCTGATGGACATCTAGGTTGCTTCCATGTCCTGGCTATTATAAACAGGGCTGTGATGAACATTGGAGTACATGTGTCTCTTTCAATTCTGGTTGTGTATACCCAGTAGTCGGATTGCTGGGTTATATGGCAGTTCTATTTATGTTTTTTAAGAAATCTCCCCACTGTTCTCCATAGTGGCTGTCCTAGTTTGCATTCCCACCAACAGTGTAAGAGGATTCCCTTTTCTCCATGTCCTCTCCAGCATTTATTCTTGCCATTCTGACTGGTGTGAAATGGTACCTCATTGTGGTTTTGATTTGCATTTCTCTAATAATGAGAGATGTTGAGCATCTTTTCATGTGTTTGTTAGCCATCTGTATGTCTTCTTTGGAGAAATGTCTGTTTAGTTCTTTAGCCCATTTTTTGATTGGGTCATTTATTTTCCTGGAATTGAGCTGCAGGAGTTGCTTGTATATTTTTGAGATTAATTCTTTGTCAGTTGCTTCATTTCAGGAGACCTGGGTTCTATCACTGGGTTGGGAAGTTCCCTGGAGAAGGAAAAGGCAACCCACTCCAGTACTCTTGCCTAGAAAATCCCATGGACGGAGGAGCCTGGTGTCCATGAGGTCGCGAAGAGTCAGACACAACTGAGCGACTTCACTTTCACTTTCATTTGCTATTATTGTCTCCCATTCTGAAGGCTGTCTTTTCACCTTGCTTATAGTTTCTTTTGTTGTGCAAAAGGTTTTAAGTTTAATTAGGTCCCATTTGTTTATTTTTGCTTTTATTTCCAATATTCTGGGAGGTGGGTCATAGAGGATCCTGCTGTGATTTATGCTAGAGAGTGTTTTGCCTATCTTTTCCTCTAGGAGTTTTATAGTTTCTGGTCTTATGTTTAGATCTTTAATCCATTTTGAGTTCATTTTTGTGTATGGTGTTAGAAAATGTTCTAGTTTCATTCTTTTACAAGTGGTTGACCAGTTTTCTCAGCACCACTTGTTAGAGAGATTGTCTTTTCTCCATTGTATATTCTTGCCTCCTTTGTCAAAGATAAGGTGTCCATAGGTGTGTGTATTTATCTCCGGGCTTTCTATTTTGTTCCATTGATCTATATTTCTGTCTTTGAGCCAGTACCATACTGTCTTGATGACTGTGGCTTTGTAGTAGAGCCTGAAGTCAGGCAAGTTGATTCCTCCAGTTCCATTCTTCTTTCTCAAGATTGCTTTGGCTATTTGAGGTTTTTTGTATTTCCATACAAATTGTGAAATTATTTGTTCTAGTTCTGTGAAAAATACCATTGGTAGCTTGATAGGGATTGCATTGAATCTATAGATTGCTTTGGGTAGTATACTCATTTTCACTATATTGATTCTTCCAATCCATGAACATGGTGTATTTCTCCATCTATTAGTGTCCTCTTTGATTTCTTTCATCAGTGTTTTATAGTTTTCTATATATAGGTATTTTGTTTCTTTAGGTAGATATATTCCTAAGTATTTTATTCTTTCCGTTGCAATGGTGAATGGAATTGTTTCCTTAATTTCTCTTTCTGTTTTCTCATTATTAGTGTATAGAATGCAAGGGATTTCTGTGTGTTGATTTTATATCTTTCAACTTTACTATATTCATTGATTCAGATCAGATCAGATCAGATCAGTCACTCAGTTGTGTCCGACTCTTTGCGACCCCATGAATTGCAGCATACCAGGCCTCCTTGTCCATCACCAACTCCCGGAGTTCACTCAGACTCACGTCCATCGAGTCAGTGATGCCATCCAGCCATCTCATCCTCTGTCGTCCCCTTCTCCTCCTGCCCCCAATCCCTCCCGGCATCAAAGTCTTTTCCAATGAGTCAAGTCTTCACACGAGGTGGCCAAAGTACTGGAGTTTCAGCTTTAGCATCATTCCTTCCAAAGAACACCCAGGGCTGATCTCCTTCAGAATGGACTGGTTGGATCTCCTTGCAGTCCAAAGGACTCTCAAGAGTCTTGCCAACACCACAGTTCAAAAGCATCAATTTTTCTGGTGGAGTCTTTAGGGTGTTCTATGTAGAGGATCATGTCATCTGCAAACAGTGAGAGTTTTACTTCTTCTTTTCCAATTTGGATTCCTTTTATTTCTTTTTCTGCTCTGATTGCTGTGGCCAAAACTTCCACCACATGTTGAATAGTAGTGGTGAGAGTGGGCACCCTTGTCTTCTTCCTGACTTCAGGGGAAATGCTTTCAATTTTTCACCATTGAGGATAATGTTTGTTGTGGGTTTGTCTTATATAGCTTTTATTATGTTGAGGTATGTTCCTTCTATTCCTGCTTTCTGGAGGGTTTTCATCATAAGTGGATGTTGAATTTTGTCAAAGGCTTTCTCTGCATCTATTGAAATAATCATACAGTTTTCATCTTTCAAGTTGTTAATGTGGTGCATTACGTTGATTGATTTATGGATATTGAAGAATCCTTGCATCCCTGGGGTAAAGCCCATTTGGTCATGATGTATGATCTTTTTTAATATGTTGTTGGATTCTGATTACTAGAATTTTGTTAAGGATTTTTGCATCTATGTTCATCAGTGATATTGACCTGCAGTTTTCTTTTTTTGTGGCATCTTTGTCAGGTTTTGGTATTAGGGTGATGGTGGCCTCATAGAATGAGTTTGGAAGTTTACCTTCCTCTGCAATTTTCTGGAAGAGTTTGAGTAGGATAGGTGTTAGCTCTTCTATAAGTTTTTGGTAGAATTCAGCTGTGAAGCCATCTGGACCTGGGCTTTTGTTGGCTGGAAGATTTCTGATTATAGTTTCAATTTCTGTGCTTGTGATGGGTCTGTTAAGATTTTCTATTTCTTCCTGGTTCAGTTTTGGAAAGTTGTACTTTTCTAAGAATTTGTCCATTTCTTCCAAGTTGTCCATTTTATTGGCCTATAGTTGCTGATAGTGGTCTCTTATGATCCTTTGTATTTCTGTGTTGTCTGTTATGATCTCTCCATTTCCATTTCTTTCTTTCTTTTTAATTTATTTATTTTAATTAGAGGCTAATTACTTTATAATATTGTATTGGTTTTGCCCCATTTCCATTTCTAATTTTGTTGATTTGATTTTTCTCCCTTTGTTTTTTGATAAGTCTGGCTAATGGTTTGTCAATTCTATTTATCTTCTCAAAGAACCAGCTTTTGGCTTTGTTGATTTTTGCTATGGTCTCTTTTGTTTCTTTTGCATTTATTTCTCCCCTAATTTTTAAGATTTCTTTCCTTCTACTAACCCTGGGGTTCTTCATTTCTTTCTTTTCTGGTTGCTTTAGGTGTAAAGTTAGGTTATTTATTTGACCTTTTTCTCGTTTCTTGAGGTATGCCTGTATTGCTATGAACCTGCCCTTTAGCACTGCTTTTACAGTGTCCCATAGGTTTTGGGTTGTTGTGCTTTCATTTTCATTCATTTCTATTTACATTTTGATTTCTTCTGTGATTTGTTGGTTATTCAGCAGCATGTTGTTCAGCCTCCATATGTTGGAATTTTTAATAGTTTTTCTCCTGTAATTGACATCTAACCTTACTGCATTGTGGTCAGAAATGATGCTTGGAATGATTTCAATTTTTTTGAATTTACCAAGGCTAGATTTATGGCCCATGATGTGATCTATCCTGAAGAAGGTTCCATGTGCACTTGAGAAAAAGGTGAAATTCATTGTTTTGGGGTGAAATGTCCTATAGATATCAATTAGGTCTAACTGGTCCATTGTATGATTTAAAGTTTGTGTTTCCTTGTTAATTTTCTGTTTAGTTGATCTATCCATAGGTGTGAGTAGGGTTATTGTGTTATTGTTAATTTCCCCTTTCATATTTGTTAGCATTTGTCTTACATATTGCGGTGCTCCTATGTTGGGTACATATATATTTATAATTGTTATATCTTCTTCTTGGATTGATCCTTTGATCATTATGTAGTGTCCTTCTTTTCTCTTTTCATACCCTTTATTTTAAAGTCTATTTTATCTGATAAGAGTATTGCTACTCCTGCTTTTTTTGGTCTCTATTTGCATGGAGTACCTTTCTCCAGCCCTTCACTTTCAGTCTGTATGTGACCCTTGTTTCAAGGTAGGTCTCTTGTAGACAGAATATATAGGGGTCTTGTTTTTGTATCCATTCAGCCAGTCTTTGTCTTTTGGTTGGGGCATTCAACCCATTTACATTTAAGGTAATTATTGATAAGTATGATCCCATTGCCATTTACTTTATTGTTTTGGGTTCGAATTTATACCTTTTTGTGTTTCCTGTCTAGAGAAGATCCTGTAGCATTTGTTGGAGAGCTGGTTTGGTGGTGCTCAATTCTCTCAGCTTTTGCTTGTCTGTAAAGCTTTTGATTTCTCCTGCATATTTGAATGAGATCCTTGCTGGGTACAGTAATCTGGGCTGCAGGTTATTTTCTTTCATCACTTTAAGTATGTCCTGCCACTCCCTTCTGGTCTGAAGAGTTTCTATTGAAAGATCAGCTGTTATCCTTATTGGAATCCCCTGTGTGTTATTTGTTGTTTTTCCCTTGCTGCTTTTAATATTTGTTCTTTGTGTTTGATCTTTGTTGATTTGATTAATATATGTCTTGGAGTGTTTCTCCTTGGGTTTATCCTGTTTGGGACTCTCTGGGTTTCTTGGACTTAGGTGGCTATTTTCTTCCCCATTTTAGGGAAGTTTTCAACTATTATCTCCTCAAGTATTTTCTCATGGTCTTTCTTTTTGTCTTCTTCTTCTGAGACTCCTATAATTAGAATGTTGGGGCATTTAATATTGTCCCAGAGGTCTCTGAAGTTGTCCTCATTTCTTTTAATTCATTTTTATTTTTTCCTCTCTGCTTCATTTATTTATACCATTCTATCTTCTATCTGATTTATCCTATCCTCTGCCTCCGTTATTCTACTGTTGGTTCCCTCCAGAGTGTTTTTGATCTCATTTATTGCATTATTCATTATATATTGACTCTCTTTTTTATTTCTTCTAGGTGCTTGTTAAACATTTCTTGCATCTTCTCAATCCTTTTCTCCAAGCTATTTTTCTGTAACTCCATTTTGTTTTCAAGATTTTGGATCATTTTCACTATCATTATTCGGAATTCTTTATCAGGTAGATTCCCTATCTCTTCCTCTTTTGTTTGGTTTGGTGGGCATTTATCCTGTTCCTTTACCTGCTGAGTATTTCTCTGCCTTTTCATGTTGTTTATATTGCTATGTTTGTGGTGGCCTTTCCGTATTCTGGCAGTTTGTGATTCCTCTTTATTGTGGAGGTTCCTCTCTGTGGGTGGGATTGGATGGATGGCTTGTCAAGGTTTCCTGGTTATAGAAGCTTGTGTGGGTGTTCTTGTAGGTAGCGCTGGATTTCTTCTCTCTGTTCCTGAGAATTCCCAGTGGTTGGGACTCTGTGCTTTCATTGTCAAAGGTGCTAAGAACACAGGTTAAATCCCTGCTTGGTGAAAAAGATCCCGCAAGCTGCCAAAAAGAAAAAAAAACAAAAACAAAAACAAAAAACTGTTCCTGAAAACAAAATATTACTCCATGCTTTGGGGAAAGTTGATTTAAAATTTCTTAAGTGACAAAAAGATGTTGGCAAAACTGAAACAACAGAACTTGGTGGAAAAAAACACCAAGTAGGAGTTTTGATCACGTAAAATGCTTTTAAACTAGTTGATCTGAAGTCCAGTTAGAGAGATTTCAGAACAAAGCTTTGTCCTAGATGCAAGTTGGAGATACCAGAGAAGACCCAACACCTGCTCCCTGGAGCTCCCAGGCTAGTAAGGAGTCCAAGTACAGTACAGGAGGTACTGTACCTCCTGGGTAGACAGTACAATGGAGAAATACAGGAAAGAGTGAGAAGAAGGTCCAGATAAGGAGTATCTAACCTGCCAGAGCAATCTCCCATCGGTCGTCTTTGCCTCCATCCTCCACCACCTCTGCTTGGATTATCACATCAGCCTCCTGACTGGCTTCTCTTCTGCTTTCCAAATCAACCTCCATGCAGCTGATATTTTGATCTTCTTTGAAATGTAGTGCTCTTCCTGTTGTTTACCTGTTTAACACCAAACAGTCCCCATTCCCATTCTGCACAGAATAAATGGCACTCAGAAAAAGAAGTGCAACTCTGCACAGGATCTGGTCCCTGGCTGCCTCTTCAGCCTTGCTTTCCAACACTTTCCTCCATGTGCCATGCTCTGAATTTTCCACCCTTCTCCTTGCCACCTGGTCCTTTCCTTCTTGACATACACTGGTGGCTTTCCCGGGTTTTCATCTCATGTTTTCATCTCAAAAACATTCCCTGCACACCTCACCTAGTGGGAGCCGGGGAGGAGTGGGGGATTGGAAATCTTATGAGAAGAGGCTAGGTTGACTGGGTTGATTATCCAAGCTGGGTTTTTCTGTTGATAGGAGATGGAGAGCATATTAGCTGCTCCCTGGCCTCCAGCTTCTGATTCCTGAATTTGTCTTTCTCTCCTCCTTGACTGATAAATTCCTGGCATAGCTTTCTCAGTGACATCATACCAATAGAGTTTCATCCTATCTCTTTTAGCATCAAGAAATGGAAGCCTACTTAAATTAGTCGATAAGAGTGTTTTTGTGATAAAAATGCTTAGATCTCTAGGAGCAAGATCAGTAAATGAGTTCCTCTGGCCCTCATGCTCACAGGAACTGAAAAACTGACAGGAGCTCGCTTCTGTATTCAGGAACCACGTACTCTTTCATCTTCTTTTTCAGTGTCTCTCTCTCTCTCTCCTCCTTTCCTATCAGCTTTCTTCTCCTGGGCCTCTCCAAGTAGTTGGGAGTGTGGCTTTGTGCAGCTATGCATCCCACTCAACCAGAGAGCAAAGGGAGTTTCCTGGCTCATTTCACATGGGAAATTCTAGGGAGAGGCTCTTACTAGTTGGGCTAGGTTCTCAAGATTACCCCTAGATGGGTCACTGACCAGGGAAATAACATATTCTGATTGTCAAGGCCTGGAGCTTGTGCTGGCATGTGTAACCAGGGTCAGAATGCTTTGACTAACAAGTCATATGAAAACCACAATGGTGGAGCAAAAGAAGAGTTGCTTGAAAAAGTAGAAGTGCTACTAGCTGGTTTCATTTTGTCTTACTTCCAACTTACCTGATAATTTACCAGCTCCCTTATTGAATTTTACAATAATACTTGCTTACTTACCATTGCTGTAGAACTAAGCACTCATCACAGCATGAGAGATCAACCATCAGTTAATGCCAGTGTTCTAGCCTTGTTTCTAGCCAAACACATTGTTCTTCAAGTACAGCCTTTCTTTCTCGCTCTCTCTTACCTCATGGGCTTTCAGAATTGTTGTATCCTATAAAGGCTTTTCTCACCCCTGTTAAATGAGTATGCCCATTTTGAAGTCTGCAAGTTCTTTTTCCTAATTCTTTTATGACTCATATTTCTCTCTGCCTTGGACTAAAGTTATTTGTGTGTGGTGTGCTGTCCACGTGGGAGCAGGAGCCATGCCCTACTCTTCTTGCATCTGTCTGATGTTTTATAGAGGCCCCAGGAGGCATCAAAGAAGTATTCCTTTAAACAAATAGATTAAGGCAAATTTTTAAGGAAAATGATAGAAATGCACCTAATTTTTCTAAGATTTTTGTGTTATTCAATCTTGATTAATATTCCTTTGCCTATTAAAAAGAGCTTAACAAAAGTTCATAAAAACCACATGCCAAGTGAACACTTTAAATGCCTAAGAACATACTCTGCCTTAACACCTATCTATGCTTCATGACACTTTGTAATAGACATTCCATTTGATTTTACATTTAAATTGTTATCTGCTCATTAAATCAGATCTTTTAAAGTGATGTAAAAATATCATTTTTCCCAGATGCATGCTCAGTGAGTCTTGGGAAGAGCCCATAAATTTGTATTTTAAACAATTACCCCAGACCAACGGTTGGCAAACTATAGCCATTGGTAAATCTAGCCCAATCAGATCAGATCAGATCAGACGCTCAGTTGTGTCTGACTCTTTGCGACCGCATGAATCGCAGCACGCCAGGCCTCCCTGTCTATCAACAAAGCCCAATACCTGACTTTATAAATAAAGTTTTATTGGAACACAGCCACACACCCATTTGTTTAGATGTTGTATTTGGTTGCTTTCTCCCTATAATGGCAAAGTTGACTAGTTGTTTCAAGAGACCATCAGATCAGATCAGATCAGTCGCTCAGTCGTGTCCGACTCTTTGCGACCTCATGAATCGCAGCACGCCAGACCTCCCTGTCCATCACCAACTCCCAGAGTTTACTCAGACTCATGTCCATCGAGTCAGTGATGCCATGCAGCCATCCCATCCTCTGTCGTCCCCTTCTCCTCTTGCCCCCAATCCCTCCCAGCATCAGAGTCTTTTCCAATAAGTCAACTCTTCTCATGAGGTGGCCAAAGTATTGGAGTTTCAGCTTTAGTATCATTCCTTCCAAAGAAATCCCAGAGCTGATCTCCTTCAGAATGGACTGGTTGGATCTCCTTGTAGTCCAAGGGACTCTCAAGAGTCTTCTCCAACACCACAGTTCAAAAGCATCAATTCTTCGGCGCTCAGCCTTCTTCACAGTCCAACTCTCACATCCATATATGACCACAGCAAAAACCATAGCCTTGACTAGACGAACCTTTGTTGGCAAAGTAATGTCTCTACTTTTGAATATGCTATCTAGATTGGTCATAACTTTCCTTCCAAGGAGTAAGCGTCTTTTAATTTCATGGCTGCAGTCACCATCTGCAGTGAGGTTGGAGCCCAGAAAAATAAAGTCTGACACTGTTTCCCCATCTATTTCCCATAAAGTGATGGGACCGGATGCCATGATCTTCATTTTCTGAATGTTGAGCTTTAAGCCAACTTTTTCACTCTCCACTTTCACTTTCATCAAGAGGCTTTTTAGTTCCTCTTCACTTTCTGCCATAAGGGTGGTGTCATCTGCATATCTGAGGTTATTGATATTTCTCCCAGCAATCTTGATTCCAGTTTGTGTTTCTTCCAGTCCAGCATTTCTCATGATGTACTCTGCATATAAGTTAAATAAACAGGGTCATAATATACAGCCTTGACGTACTCCTTTTCATATTTGGAACCAGTCTGTTGTTCCATGATTAGTACTAACTGTTGCTTCCTGACCTGCATACAGATTTCTCAAGAGGCAGATCAGGTGGTCTGGTATTCCCATCTCTTTCAGAATTATCCACAGTTTCTTGTGATCCACACAGTCAAAGGCTTTGGCATAGTCAATAAAGCAGAAATAGATGTTTTTCTGGAACTCTCTTGCCTTTTCCATGATCCAGCAGATGTTGGCAATTTGATCCTTGGTTCCTCTGCCTTTTCTAAAACCAGCTTGAACATGTGGAAGTTCACGGTTCACATATTGCTGAAGCCTGGCTTGGAGAATTTTGAGCATTACTTTACTAGTGTGTGAGATGAGTGCAATTGTGCGGTAGTGTGAGCATTCTTTGGCATTGCCTTTCTTTGGGATTGGAATGAAAACTGACCTTTTCCAGTCCTGTGGCCACTGCCGAGTTTTCCACATTTGCTGGTATATTGAGTGCAGCACTTTCACAACATCATCTTTCAGGATTTGAAAGAGCTCAACTGAAATTCCATCACCTCCACTAGCTTTGTTCGTAGTGATGTTTTCTAAGGCCCACTTGACTTCACATTCCAGGATGTCTGGCTCTAGGTGAGTGATCACACCATCGTGATTATCTGGGTCTGAGGATCTTTTTTGTACAGTTCTTCTGTGTATTCTTGCCACCTCTTCTTAATATCTTCTGCTTCTGTTAGGTCCATATCATTTCTGTCCTTTATCGAGCCCATCTTTGCATGAAATGTACCTTTGGTATCTCTGATTTTCTTGAAGAGCTCTCTAGTCTTTCCCATTTTGTTGTTTTCCTCTATTTCTTTGCATTGATCGCTGAGGAAGGCTTTCTTATCTCTTCTTGCTATTCTTTGGAACTCTGCATTCAGTTATTTATATCTTTGCTTTTCTCCTTTGCTTTTTGCTTCTCTTCTTTTCACAGCTATTTGTAAGGCCTCCCCAGACAGCCATTTTGCTTTTTTGCAAGAGACCATATAGCCTATGAAACCTAAAATATTTACTGTCCAGTCTTTTACCCTTTGCTTACCCCTGCCCTAGATGACTCCACTGACAGCTAATCCATGTAACTTTATAGGGTTATTATGAGGCTAGATGAGCTCATGTAAAGCCTTTGGAACTAAGTCTAGAAATACATACCTGCCCAGTAAATGTTAGGTGTTGTGTTTTCTTTTCATCTGCTAATGGCATAAACTGTGTTAGTAAATTTCCTAATTATACTGTCTTTGCATTCCTATAATAAATCCAACTTGATCATAGTGTATTGTGTGATTATATTTGCTAATATTTAATTTAGGAATTTTAAATTATCTGTTTGAAACTGACATTAATCCGTGAATTTGTGTGTTTTGTCTTGTTTTGGTTTTGGTATTCTTGTCTGATGTGAGCGTTAAACTGTACTTTCAGAATGACCCGGAGGTTTATTTTGCCATTTCAAGCTCTGAGACAAAGTATATAATGCAAGAGTTTTCTTTCTTTGGTCATTTGGTCACACTCACCCCTGAAACCAAATACTCTTCATGACCTTTATAAGGACAGATCTTTGGCCGTGTTTCTAAGGCAATGGGTGTATTCAGGTTTGCTGCTGCTTCTTAATAAGATTTTGATCATTAACACTTTCTTAGAAAAGCATTATTTCGCTTATATTTTAAAATCTATTGATATTTAGTTGTACACAGTGTTTCCTTATAATTTTTCATCTTCTCTTATCTCTAGTGGTAATAGTGTTAGTCTGTCAGTTGTGTCTGATTCTTTGCGACTCATGGACTGTAGCCCACCAATCTCCTCTGTCAATGGAATTCTCCAGGCAAGAATACTGCAGTGGGTAGCCATTCCCATCTCCAGGGGATCTTCCTGATCCAGGGATCAAACCTGCATTTTCTGCATTGCAGGCAGATTCTTTACCATTTGAGCCACCAGGGAAGCCCTTCTCTTATCTGTAGTTATGCCCAATTCTCATTCTATGTGACATTTACTTATAACTTTAAGTGTTTGGTTAGCAGTATTTATTCTTTTGATTGATCTCTTTTTTAAATGGCTTTGATTTAGCTGATCAAATCTTTTTATTGTTATCTATGCATGTAAGTTAGTTATATATTTGACTTCAATTAGCATTAAGCTTGATTTTTAAAGGCTTGAGAAAATGGGGGTTTACTTTTCTCATATAACCAGAAGTCAAGAGGTAACTTTCTCTGGCATCCATGTGTCTGTTCATCTTTGACCCCTGAGGTGGAAGCTCACTCTATTTTTCTGTTCTGCCATCATTGGCACATGGGTTTTGTTCTCGTGCTTGTTGCTTTGAAACAGGATGGCTGTTTATCTAGGTATCATTCTAGAAAAAAAAAAATAATAATAGCAAAAAAAGAAAGACAGGGGGAATAATCTTTCTTGTGTTGAAGCTTTCTCTTTTCAGGAGTGAAGATTTTTCCTCTCATGCAGCAAATTGCCCCTACTTCACTGCTCAGAACAAGTGCAAGTATAAGAAAGACTGAAATGGAGAATTTTGCTTTCTAGATTCTTCAATAGACAAAGTCAAGGACAGTGAGGAAAGAGGGACTGAGCATAGAGTGAGTTACCTACCAGATTGGCCACCTGGCCATTAACATCTGTGTTTACCTATGTTACATCCTGTCCTCTCATCCATTTATATCTGCCATAGTAAAACCATCTATTGTAGTATTAGTGGATTTGATTTATGCATTTCCAAATCATGTTGCTAGGTACATAGTAATCTAAAATATCTCTGGCCTGCTTAATGTTTTTCATCTCAGATGAAAGCAGTCTATAGTGACTGTTGCCACACTGACAATCATTTGGTTGACATTTTCCTCATTTATTATTTTTCATCTGTCTTTTTGATCTTTCTGTATCATTAATATAAATAACACACAGCTGGTTTTACCTAATTTGGGTCTTGGTTTTTTAATAGGGGGCTATAATGCATTCAGATGTATTTTAATTTTTTACATGTATGGACCTACTCCAGACATCTTATTTAATGTTTCTTATCAGTTTTTTCTTGCCTTTTGTTTTATTAATACAGTTTTCTTTTATCCAAACTTCTCTAGCAGTTTGGAAATTATACAAAATTGTACTTTTATTTCACTGGCTACTAAACTTACATTTTTACTTTAACATTTGAAGATAATCAATATTTTTTAATTCTCTAAACAAAACAAGACTGTAAACATGTCTTTACAGTGTATTTTAAGTGTTTCTCATGTTTCATTTATTGTATATACAATAATATATATGGTTACCATATATTGACATATCATGTATCTACTTATAATTATATAATTATTAGATTGTTGCTGTTGTTCAGTCACTAAGTCATATCCAACTCTTTGTGACTCCATGTACTGCAGCACTCCAGGCATCCATGATAATTTAGCTGTCTAGACATAACTGAGCATGGAAGGTTAAGCTGTCAGTGGACTGGGAATCAGAACTTCCTAGGCCAGGTAGAGTAGGTTCCTTCCCCAGGCCTACAGTTAGAAATCTCATGCAGATGTATCACATGCTGAGAAAGGTGATGCATTCAGATTGGCCTCCAGTCCTGAAGCTCAGCTTCTCTCTTGTCCCCTCTCACCCCAGATCCCATCCCACACCCCCAGATCCAGATTCTTTCATCATCTAACACATCAGGCTGGTGCAACATCAGTCTAGAATGTGAGATCCCAGGAAACGCAGGGAACCTGACAGTGACCTGGCTAAGCCAGGGCCTCCCCAGGCACCTGGAGCAGAGAGGGATACTCCCCAACTCCAGGAACCTAAGCCTGAGCCTGCCTATCAGCCACATCAACAGTCACCTCACCTGCTTGATTAGCAACCCTGCAGAAGAGAAGAATGCAACCTTACACCTGGAGGACATCTGTCCCTGGAGGGGTGAGTGTGATCAGCTAGAAAGGTGATGAAAATGAGCCAGCAGAGACTAGGGGAGGGCAAGGCTGGTAAGTCTCAAATAAAATGGGGAGTACTGAGGAACATTTTAAGGCAATGTATGTGAATGCAACCAAAACATCCCCACCTCAGTGAATGACCACAGCCTCATTACAGTCTTGAAACCTACAAATCCAGAAACTGGACCAATTACAGAGACTAATGCTTCACCCTGAACATAAATGTGAGACTGGCATGTGTGCACTCCCTTTCAATATCAATGAGCCTGGGAGGCTGAATTAGACATCAGATCCGAGCAGAGGAGGAGAAAGATCTGAAGAGTAAAGACTAAGGAACTCAGGGCACCCTGCCCCCAACCATGGAATACTCCTGTCACCCAGACTCTGGCCCTTACCCTGGGTGGGCGTGACTCGCATAGCACATTCAGGCTGATAGATGCCCAATCTTTGCTGCATTCCAGACTTGTCCTTTCAAAGGATGGTTACCACCTCTGAGTACATAAACCACAGTTCAACCCTCCTCTGAGCAGTGTGAGAACCTGTGGTCACTACAACCCATTACTATACTTTCCCCATCAGCCTAGAGCAACACCTTGGTTACATAAAGGGATTAAGTGGGGTGGGTTATGGGGTGTGAACCCTTACAAAAGAGCCTCAGACTGTGGCATTGTAAAATGCCTAGGGAAAGAAGTCCCCTACTTTCCCTAGGAATATAAAGCAGGAACAACTGATGTTAAAAAGGAGGTGTAATTACTATTTCAGTTGCCCTATCCCACCAATGCCCTCCTGACCCCTACTTGCTTACATGGGGCTCTTGTCTGAATGGTCTCTTTCATCTCGTTTCCTCATTCACTCAGATTTCAAACCTCACAACTGAGTGCCTACTGGGTGCTGATGATGGGGGGAAAGGCTCAGTGAAAAATAAGATAAATCCCTGTCCTCAAGGAACTTACAGTGCAGTGGGGGCTTCACCACCCTCTGGCTGTGAGACTTGAACAGGTTACTTAATTTTTATAGCTTTTCCATAATGTGGATAATAATTGTATCTACTTCACAAGGCTCTTGTGAGAATGAAAAGAAGTAATCTGCAAAGAGATATCAGCACAGTATCAGATATCAGTAATATCAAATATCAGATATCGGTTATATGTGTGACACAGAACATATCAGTAATTATCAGAAGATAGTTCAAAGAAGGTGAAGAGTAAATTTCTAAATATAAAAACAGAAAACAGCAAAATTCTGTAAAGCAAGCATCCTTTAATTAAAAAATAAATTAATTTTTAAAAACCAGATGTTAAACAATAAAGTTGGAAAAAATACAAAATATATGGTTTTGGTATGAAAGAAAGGAAGGAAGAGAGGAAGGGAGGGAAGGAGGGAGGAAAGAAGGAAAGAAGGAAAAGAAAGAGGGAGGGAGAAATGGAAAGAGGGAGGAAGGAAGGAATAAAAAGTTGAGCAACTGTTGCCTGAGTTGGGAAAGGCATCACTGATACAGGAACACTTGGGATGGGCCTTGAAGGATGAATAGGAGTTTTCTTGTGGGGTTATAGAAAAGACATCCCAAACAGAGAAAAGAACAAGTCTAAGGTCTATCCCAGTGTCCTTTATCCCTTCCTCCTCCTAGAATGTATTTTTCTTGTGGGAGTCTGAGAAAAGAGGCAGGTGAAGGGGATGAACAATGTCACACACAACTAATGGAAGCCTCTGAGGGTCCTGTTCAGAGATTGGACAGAAAGTCTGGTGATGAAACATTATAGTAATAGTGGTTAGCGTGTAGAGAGACTGGAAAGGAAGAAACTTGTCAGAGCTACACCAAGGATGTACACTCAAGATACAGGCTCTGAGCCAGGGGTGGGGGGGGGACCCACCTGCTCCCCATTGCCTACCCAACAGGCCTGACTGAGCAGATCTGACACCAGCTTTTGACTCCAGGTTCTCTTCAGAGAAAATGGCTTTGGCTTGGCATCCTTCTCATGGTCCTGATGGTGAGCCTAGGGGCTGGAGTGTGGATCTGGATGAGAAAGAAGATGCAGACCAGGAGAGGCAGGTGCTGGGTAGACCCTGAGGGGAGGGCTGGGGTGAGGGGGATCTGGAGGAAGGGCATGGATCAAGACCCCAGGGAGGAGGGCAGGGCAGTGGGCAGGTAGAGGCTCGTTGACCTCGTCCATGAATCATCTTGATAGAAGCCTGGGGTAAAGCAATGCTGGGGGCGGAAGCTACGTGCATGTCCAGAAAGGAAGAACAGGAGGGCAGGGACAAGACAGGAGTCTGGGACCTGATCCATGACCCAGAGAGCATTGACTGCTCTCACTCAAGGGCTTACAAGGATTCACCTCCAATTCCATTCATTCTCATTGAGCATCTGCTGTACATAGGTGGGTCCACTCTCCTGCCAGAGGCTTCAGGCTTGAAAGCTACTCCCCAGGCCCTTCCTACAGAGGAATCTACTAACCTTCAGACTGGTGTGACCAACAGCCTAGACTCTCCCTACGAAGAGATCAGCTTCCAGAGACACCTTAAGGTGGGTCCAAGGGAATCAAATCATACCAGGTCTGCTATGTGCTCAGAGGCAGTAAGTCTGGGGAAATCCAGAGTATTCTATTCCCTATCACATTCTGGGTCCAATCCTTGCTTTGGACAATATGGTTGCTGTGCTTGGCTACCCACAGCATGCTGGGAGCTGAGGTGCCAAGTTAGGAAACCACTAATGGGGAGCATACTCCACTCATATGTCCACAGCCTCATCACATCCTTTCCAATACCCAAGGAGGAGGGTTGGCAGAGAAGAAAAGTGCAAATGACCATGTGTCTCGTAGACCCCATAACCTATATAAGACCCAAGGGAGTAAAAGGAGGGCACACTAGCAGGTCCAGGGTTGAAAGCAGACCTAAGGAGCTGAGGAGCGCCAGGAAAAACTCATTTCCTCTTCTTCCTCAAGTCTTTCCCTGTCCTACCTACCTGGGATCCTACCAATAATACCACATCTTTAGGTACATGTTTTGATGCCCTCCCATTGGTGAGGTGTTCCTAGGAGGGCATCTCATGTTGGCTACTGACCCTTGGTTGGAAATTGGTGCTACAGTCACAGATGGAATGATTTCACCAGCGGGGAAGAACTGAAGACAGCAATTACAGGAGGAAAAGAGGACATCTAAGGGACTTTCCAGAGCAATGATTCTCAAATAGAACTTGCATCAGGAACACCTGAAGGGCTTGGTAAAAATTAAGTTTTCTGGGCCCACTCCAGGAGTTTTTGATTCAGTAGGTCTAAGGCAGCCCTGAGACCTTGTATTTCTAACAAATTCCCAAGTGATACTGATCCCAAGTGATCCTGGTCCTACATTGAGAACCACTGGACTAAAAGGGTGAGCAGAAGAGAAGCAGGGTTGCCCAGGAGTACCCAATGGCCAGGTCCTCTCCTCTCTCATCCTTTGACTTCCCCAAAGAGGGGACAATGCTAGATGATTGAGTCACAAAGCATCAGGATCTAGTCCAGTCCCAGCAGGTTATAGTAGGGGAAAGTGAGACATAGAAGGAATACTTGGACTTATCAGAGAACTATGCAAACGAGGCAGAATAGGGATGTCTTCGTTCCCAGCCTAGTCTTCCACACACTGTCCCCAACTGCCTCAATGCCCTCCACATTGTGACTTCCCATGTCAGTCCCTCTGGGTTACATCCTTACCTAACCTGGGCCTCGGGGAACTTAGGAAATTGTTCTTTGTGACCCAAACCCTAATACCCCTGCAGAGAAGCACAGGAGGGGAACAATGAGTGACTTTGGCATAGAGAAACAGATGAGGCAACATCTGACCCAGACATGCAGCCCCATGCCGAAGCCCCTGACACCTCAGTTTCTGCCCTTGGGGAGCTCCCAGTCTGGTGGAGAAAATAAACTCCCTTCAAGGAGACAGGAAGCTAAGTGCAAAAAAGATGAGGGTGACATAAAGAAGAGTCTGGAGAAATGGATATGAGGCTCTGACACAGATTTCTTTTTCTTTTTTAATGAAGTATAGTTGACTTACAATGTTGGGTTAGTTTCTGGTGTACAGCAAAGTTATTCAGTTTTAGATAGATAGACATATACTTTTCCATATTCTCTTCCATTATGGTTTGTTACAGGGTATTGAACATAGTTCCCTATACTGTACAGTAGAACCTTGTTGTTTATCCCATCTATATATAGTATTTTATGTCTACTAATCCCAAACTCCTAATTTATCTCTCCTCACCCCCTCTTCCCCCTTAGTAACCATACATTTATTTTCTATGTTTGTGAGTCTGTTTTTGTTTCATAAAATGAGTTTGTGACACAGACTTCTTGATCAACTCTAGAAAATCACTTCCCTCCCTCTGCCTCAGTCTATTCTTTTATAAAATGAGGATTACAGTAATAATAGCTTACATTTACTTGACACTTTTAAGCTTTCCACAGCAACTTTGAGAGCAAAGTGATTTACAAATTAAAGTTCATCAAATATCTGTTGAGCACCTACTGTGTTCCCTGAATTCTTTTTAATCTGAGCTATGAAAGTCTACAAAGTAAGAAAAGTCCTTGGTCTCATAGAATATTCTAGGTTGAGGGGATGGAGAGTGACAAATCAATAAGCAAACCATCAAGTTCTGGGTGATGATAAGTGTTAGGAGAAAATAAAGCAGAAAAGAGAGGTGGGGTAGGTAGTGTCTGATTTTAACTAAGGCTGTCAGGGGAAAACTCACCAAGAAGAGAGACCCTGAAAGAAATGAGGGGGTGAGCAAAATGGAGGTCTTGGAGTGGGGAGAGAGGTAGTATCTTGGGTAGAAGACAGAGCAAGTGCAAAGATCCTACAATGTTCAAGAGAGAGTCTGTGCTGAAGCTGTATTTGGGGGAGTTATCAGGCTTGAGAGCCAGAACTACCTGGTTGAAGACAAGAAGCTCATAAAGAGATGTAGCTTGACTGATCCTTCTACTTGATGCTTAGAAATTGATCAAGACCACTCCTAAACTCTGCTTGAATTGTAGAAAGACTTGGAGAAGGGCAACTGCCACACAGATAACCCTGAGTGTACTTTGGCCATCCATACTGTCTACGAGAAGATCCGGACAAGTCCAGAACCCCAGGGTGATGCTTAGACCATGATAAAACCAGAGCATGAGGGGGACCTTGGCAAGGTCTGCCCCATCCCTTTACCCCTTTACCCTTGGGCCCCCAAAGATCCCTCCTTAAGGTGGATCTGGGACTAGAGCCTAGGTCTTCCTGACCAATCTCACTGAGCTGCTTCCCCAAATTCCCACAAAATTTTTCTCACATCATAGATGGTAGGTGGTGGCACTGCCAGTTAAATAACCAAATATGAGAAGCAAAGCCTTCAGCCTTCAGCCACACTTTGGACCTGTGAACCTATTAACCCTATTAGGGTTTACTCATTGTCAGGCAAGACCTGCACAGGGATAGTAGGGGGAAAGAGATGATTTATCTGAATAGGGAGGAACCTGGGGCCCCTGAGAAGGATGGGCCTTGTGGGGAAGACCTTCAGGGTTTCACAGTCAGCTCACCACTATGAATAGTGAAAAGAATGCCCCTTGACTATTATAAAAAAGAGGCCTGTAGATACAAGATTCAAGGTCAGCTGTATTGTAGAGGGGAGTGGTGGAAAGAAAAGTAAACTGTTTTGTTTTGTTTTTTAGCTCTGTTATATACTAGAATTAATTATAGACACAGGAAATGTACTATCTAGGTTCTCAAAGTTCAATTCACATACTCTTATAGTTTCATTAAATTATACATGCTTGCACAAAAGTCAAAAGGCATATCTTATTGAAATACTAATTCTTCATCATTTTGTTGTTATTAAAAATAGGGTCTTGTTCCCCTGTGTATTCTAATTTTATTAAGATAACACATATGAACCATATATTAAGCCATGTTACTCAATGTCTCTACTGTTTGTAACAGTTTTTCATTTGATCCCTTTGAATTTAGGGAGAAATAAAAATGTTAACAAGTGATTATAACTTTTGCTTCCTTCTTTCCAATGTTTATGCTTCATTCCCTTTTCTTATCTAATTGAATTGGCTAATATTTCCAAAACCATGTTAAATAATCATGATGATAAAGAATATCATTATATTGTTCTTAACTCTGATATAAATGCTTCTATTATTTCTCCATTAAGCATGATGTTGTGTTTTGGGTAAGGCATATCTGCTGTATCATGTTAAGGAAGTATGTATTTAGTCTTATTTTATCTCACATATTAGAATTTTACCAAGAATAAAGTATTAAATTTTATTGTTTCCCACTTATCACCTGTGAAGATAGCATATAGTTTTCTTTTTTAATACTTAATAATAAATTAATATATGTCTTAGGATTGAACTATTTCAATATTAGATAAATCTCAGTTAATGTATATTATTTTTTAATGTGATAGTGTTTGACAATATCTTTAGGATTTTTGCATCTTTATTTATAAAAGAACTTCTCTTGTACTTTCTTTAGTGCTTTACTTGGTCAGTTTGGTATTTGTGTCATGCTTATTAGAGATCCCTTTATCCTCATTTTGTGTAATAATTTAAAATTTGCTTTATGGTTAAAAAAAGATTTTTTTTAAGAAAATGGTTCTCATTATTCAGTGTTAATTTAATTTTTATTATGTTATATGAAGATGTATAAATATGAAACTCTATATCAATGTCTTGTGCTTATATTTTTTATATTATAAACCAAAACAATGTATATAAAATAAATTAGAACCAAGCAGCAAAACAGTGGGGCAATGATTATTCAAACATATTCAGACTGAAACATACAACTTTAAGGTAACATGATGGGTGTTTTGGTTTTGCTGAAATTAAACCATTGGTTTGGTATTAAGAGGGAAAAAAAACTGCAGGCTCACATCAGGTTCTATATTTAATATTTTTTAAACTTTAATACAAAAAATGCTAATTCACATACATTTATTATACCAACACTTGATTAAAGTCTTTGTTTACCAGAACCTCATCTTAACCAAAACTCTGCCTAGTAACAAATGATAGACCTGCAAAATTGGTTTCTTCACCTGAAAAAAAAATATATTAGCATGGCATTATTGAAGTCTTCATTCAACACATATCTATTTACTTGCCACTGGAATCACAGGATAAGAATGTTCTTTATTGGGTATTTGCACCCATAATGGGTATTTACAACATTACTGCTAATGAACTTTTATGAATTTGTACCACAAAGATGAACCCCATAACTCTTCTCACAAGTCAGACATGTCCCTGACAGCTATCTAGCAGGAACTTTTGAATTTGATGTGCCTATTGGAGAGGTGCTGAGGGGAAGAAGGGAGCCAATTTGTCAAATGCCAATTTAGTGAATGATCAAGTCATCAACAAGTCATCAAAGTGATCAAATATATTCATTTACCAGAAACTTATTTTTTTAGCTATGTGTAAAACTTAAAGCAATTCATATTGGACAAAAAATGGTTTAACAGCTTTTGAAGATTTCTGTTATTTTAGCTGGCAGGTTTTCATTATTTCTTCCTAGGAGCACTTAAAGCAATGTTCCATGTCTCTCTACCCAGCTCCCTGCTGGAGACACAGAGAGAAGTCAGTTCGCAAGACAGCCTGAGAGGAGAGACTGGAGGGCAGAGAGATGAGACTGACAGGCAGAGGGACTGGCAGGCTGAGGCCAGGGAGGTGACTCTGAAGCCAGATCCCTGGGGTCTTTTCTCCCCAAAGTTCTCATGGGGTCTGGTAATCCATCTGATTCAAATAACAAATTTTTATTAACAATTAATAGAAACAAATATTTTATAAATGTATCAAATTCATCAACTTGTTCATCCTGTGATTTGCCCACTTAGAAAATGGATTTTTCTATAAACTATCTTTCAGCAAACTGGTTTTAGCTGAATTAACCTTTGGGCAAATGTACATGAGCCTTACAGCTTAATGGATAAGAAATTAAGCTTTGGGGCCCAGGTGCCTGCATCATATCCTCATACCACTTACCAGCTGCATACATATGCTTGAGCAAGGCTTTGACCTCCCAGTGCCCTCACGTCCTGAGCTGTGAGAGGGGCGTTGTCAGGCCTTCCCTCACAGCTGTCGGCAGTCACTGAGTTACCAGATGCACAGCACTTGGAGTGGGGCCAGCATTAATAGTAAGGATATTACTGTCACTCTGCCCCACCTCAGGACCTCCCACCTGTCTTCTCCATGTGAACCATCCACCAGGTGGTCTGTGCCATTATCTGGTCCCCCCCATGAAGATTCTTTAACACAAAAGCAAATGCAGCCCTGAAAATGCCTTTATTACAAGGTGGGCACCTGCAAGATCCAAATATATACATACTAATTATCAGATTATTAAACTCTCAGATTATTGTTGAAATGAAAGCAAGAAATATAAACATTCTAACAGGGCACTTGCCTGAGACTATAAAATGCACCAGTTTGAGAAATGCCATTCCAGGAGCAAGAGACCCAGATGGTAAAGGCAGCAGACACGGGGCAGTGGGGTGAGGGGACGGAAAGCCTGTGACCCACAAGGAGGCCACATCACAGCCGGCCCAGGCTGATGGGGAGGAGGGGAAAGGGAGCAGAACCACACAGGCACTCCTAGGGAAACAGGAAGACCCCACTCAGAGGAGACTGTTTCTCTGTGGTTTTCATAGAACTGAAGCAAGTGGAGCAGGCAGGTTCTCCAACTCCCATTGCCCAGAGCCCATGCTCTCCTCCCACCCTCACCAGGCAGCTGTGAGACCACACAAAGAACACAAGCCATTACATGTAGGTCTCTAACTCATGTCCTCAGACTTCAGGGTCCTGACAGAAGGCAGGGTCAAAGGAATGCAAACGCACAGGTTTGCCGAGTCAAACAGCAGAACAAACAGAAAGACTCCAATCAAAGATGAAAAAGCAGAAAACAAAACAAAACAAAAACCTAACAAGAGACCTACACAAATATTTGATCCTCCAAAATAAAGGAAAGAAACAACAGGTTGCAAAACAGATTGATGAAACCACAGGTAAAAGATGAACTCATAGAATATGAAGGGAGTTGGGGTGAGGCAGCTAAGAAAATAATTGAGGAGAAAATTCTTTTGAAGAATTTAAAAATACAAAGAATAGCATCAACATGACAGAAAATCCCATCAGTGATGTGAAAGACAGAATGAGAAAATAATGTAGAAAACAAGAGGGGAGCAATTAGAGCAAAATGGACTGACCATGGGAATCAAACATGTAGATAACTCGTTCCTCAAGAAAGACACAGAAGGAATGGAGAAATAAAATACTTCCACTTTCTCCCCCAGAGCCTTCCCTTTTCTTACTAACAGAGCCCTGACTGATCCTACTACAAGATGAGATATCTGGTATATGGGGTGTAGGTGGGGAAATCCCCATGGTCTTGTGGCAGGTGAAAGTGAAAGTCTCTCAGTCATGTCTGACTCTTTGCAACCCCATGGACTATACAGTTCAAGGCTACTGGAGTGGGTAACTTTTCCCTTCTCCAGGGGATCTTTCCGACCCAGGGATCAAACCCAGGTCTCCTACATTGCAGGTGAATTCTTTACCACCTGAGCTACCAGGGAAGCCTCATGGTGGGTAGGTGACCCTATTCTGGCCAATGATAGGTAAGAAAAGTTTTCTGGGAGCTTCTGAAAATGGCTTCCATCCTGACTAGAGGAAGGCGGGAGAGGAGAAATTCCTACCCCAAGTTGCCCACTGGTGTTTGCCTCTGACTATGGCTGTGTGACAGTGAGGAGCTTGAAACTGTTGGAGCCATTTCAGAGCAGAAGGAAGGTCGGGAGATGCAGAGGCTGAGCCATAGCTCTTCTCTGGGCTTAGGAGTTACCAAGGGAGCAGCAAAAGTGATGCCACAGATGTAGGGAAAGAGCTGTGTGAAGATGGGTGAAAGGAAACAGTTTTGGAGTTTGTATTTGCCAAATTACAGAGTGTAAAGTTGTGGTTGAATATGGGCGTTGGACATGTAGACTGAAATTAGGTTTTGGACTTCTTATTTGGACTCTGTGGGAGAGGGAGAGCATGGGATGATTTGGGAGAATGGCATTGAAATATGTATAATATCATATATGAAACGAGTCGCCAGTCCAGGTTCGATGCATGATACTGGATGCTTGGGGCTGGTGCACTGGGACAACCCAGAGCGATGGTATGGGGAGGGAGGAGGGAGGAGGGTTCAGGATGGGGAACACATGTATACCTGTGGCAGATTCATTTTGGTATACGGCAAAACCAATACAATATTGTAAAGTTAAAAAATAAACTAAAATTAAAAAAAAAAAAAGATGTTCGTGAACCAGATAAATGCATGTGTGTTCTCTTCTTCCCTGGAACTATAAAACTATAGTAAAAGTATTTTGCTTAAGTGTATCAGTCACATCAAAGAGAAACAGGGAGGCAACCATTCAGCAGACCAGAGATTCCTGGAATTTCAGAGACAAGGAGAATTGTTGCCTAGTAAGGCAGAATCAGACCTGGGGCCAATTACATCAGAATCTCTGGGGTTGTGCCCAGGGGGCAGGATTTTGTTAATGACTCAGATAAGCCCAGTGTGCAGCCAAGTTTGAGAACTACTGACCTAGAACACGCACGCAGGGACACAGCAAAGGATGGAGTCATCTGTCCAGAGAAACCACAAGGACTCAAGCTCAGAGGGCCAGGTAGAAAGGAGAGTGGGGTGAGAATGGGGCTGAAACAGAGAACCAACCTACTGGGAGGTCTGGGCATGAAACAGTCAATACTTGAACCCTCCCCCAGCCCAGGCGTGACCATCCAATGACCATGACGCCAAGCATTTCTTTCTCAGACATTAACAAAGGAAAGCTCTTCTAAAACAAAAACAAAACTTCAAAATCCTGAATGCACAGTCTGGAGAGAACTCAGCAGCTTGTGTGGGTATTGGGCCTCAGGAAATCCTTCTCATTCTGACATCCCTGCCCCCCAACCCTAAGGTGGCACCTGACTGTGCACAGAGCTGCCTGGCTGTATTTCAAACATAAGATGAAAACCTCTCTGGTGGGTGAGGGGCCCCCAAAGGTGGGTGATGGGAGGTCCTCTGCTTAAGTAATTGAGACGGGACCCTGTGCCTGTGACCATGAGGTGGGATCCCAGCCCTGAGCTGAATTCTAAAGGATTAAGGATGGGAGTGTATGTGAGAGTTGGACTGTGAAGAAAGCTGAGTGTTGAAGAATTGATGCTTTTGAACTGTGGTGTTGGAGAAGACTCTTGAGAGTCCCTTGGACTGCAAGGAGATCCAACCAGTCCATTTTAAAGGAGATCAGCCCTGGGTGTTCTTTGGAAGGAATGATGCTAAAGCTGAAACTCCAATACTTTGGCCACCTGATGTGAAGAGTTGACTCATTGGAAAAGACTCTGATGCTGGGATGGATTGGGGGCAGGAGGAGAAGGGGACGACAGAGGATGAGATGGCTGGATGGCATCACTGACTCGATGGATGTGAGTCTGAGGGGACTCTGGGAGTTGGTGATGGACGGGGAGGCCTGGCGTGCTGAGATTCATGGGGTTGCAAAGAGTCGATACGACTGAGTGACTGAACTGAAGGATGGGAGAAATCTGACTCCTGGATACACGGGGCACCACTTCACCTCTTCCTGCTGAATCTACACGACAGACATTTCCCCCAGTGTCCAGCCCATCAGGGGCACCCAGGAGCTAAACCACCATCAGTGCCTCCCGCCTATCTAGTTACTTTCCAGTGCAAAAGCACTTTCACCTGTGAGAGGCAGATAAGTACTCTTGTGATCACCTTCCCATTTTTCAGATGAGGAAAGTGAGGCTCCAGAGAGGTTAACTAGTGAACCCCAAGGTGTGGAAAGTCAGTCCATGGCAGAGTCTGGCCTAAGACCAGGTCCTGCTCTTTCAGACCACTGGTCTTTCCAAGTCCAAGTTCTTCTTGGTGCAGTGAATCTCCCACTCGAGATGGTTTCAAACCTTGAGAAGCCACATGAGAGGGAGGGAGGCCAGGACTGTCCAAGGGCGGCCTCTCACCGTCCTCACACACCACAGATAGAGTAACTAAGGCCCATGGCTGCATCTCAACCATCTCTGAGATCAAGATAATCTCAACCACAACCACTTCCCCAGCATTATTGAGTCACAAATAGGCCTTAATCTCCCACCACAACCCAGACCTGCAGAGCCTGCTGGCCTGCAAAGCCTCAGCTGGTTGGTCTCCCAGCAGGGCCCAGGGACCCTCGCTGTCTGTGAGCTGCAGGCTGGTGGACCTGCTCTACTCCCTGGGGCAGTGAACTGTCCTCCTAGAGAGTCTCATGGTCCAGTTTTCACAGGGTCTTTCCTGCTTAGTCTGAACATCCATCCCATCAGACATACAACTACATTGCCATTTAAACCTGGAGAATTCCCCCGGTAGAGGGACTTCTCCCACCCCAGTCTTGTGCCCAGCTCCTGGGAGGGCTCCAGCCCAACCTCAGTTTGTAGGTGACTCTCACTTGAACCACATCAGTTGGGCCTCTTTCTTCTGGGCTTCATATATGACAAGGTTTCCCTTCTTGTTCCTGGCTGGAGAAGTTATCAGCATCTGTCTTCCACCCAGCAGGATTTGGACCAAGCACAAGGTTCTACCCACACCAAGGGCTCAGGATGACTGCCCCACAGGGAAGAGGCAGATCCCTACTCACAACCCTGAAAATGTGCTCACACAGAGTGGAGGGAGAGCCCCAGCAGGAGCAGGTAACTGGGAAAAACCTCCCCATTTTAGGGGTCAATCCACATGGGCCCCCTCACGTGGCCCCCTGAGACCTTGCCCCATTCTACCCCAGCGGATGTCCTGTTGACTCACCCTGGTCCCATCCCTCTTGGGAGAATGCTGGGATATCACACATGTTAAACAAGGCAGACAGCTTTCAGCTAAGCTGCACCCATGACCGATTTCAAGTCAGCAAATATTTACTGAGCACACTTGTAAGAAGCACATCGCCAGGCCCCTCCTTTCCTGTCCAGTCACCATCTGCTGCAGTCACTGAGTCTTGAGGTGAGCATCACGCATGCTCTGTCCCTCCACAGTTCACCCCACAGCTGCCCAGTCCCCTGCGGGTGCCCCGCTCTTTAGGACCCAGGCAGTGTCCATCACAGGTTGGGCCCAAAGACAGAGTCTGCTTCCACCATCTTGCTTCCAGTGGAGACACAGCTTATGGATGTTGCATACTCAGTTATTTGCTCTCAGCAACAATAAGGAATAGAGAAGAAAAGAGCAATTTCAATTGTGCAGCAATTCCACTCTAGGAGAATCTACTCTCTTCTCTAACTGAAGGCCTGGAGTGAGCTTGAGATGGAAGCTGTAAATCCACAGGTTCCTTCAGGCCCTTGGTCCATCTCTCTGCTCCCACCCACTTTCCCCAGGGGGACAGTGGTGCTGGGAACTGTTTAACAGCTGCCTCTTCAGGAGGAGAAAGCTCTGGTCTCTAGCATTTGTCAGTCTCTGTAGTGTGGATACCCTCTCCATGGCTCATTTCAAACCACCAGCATGCTGACACGGAGCACAGACTCGGGAAAAGACGCATAAAGCCAGCTTTCACAAGCCAGCTCCAGGTGTTTCTAGCACATCACTGTCTGGGGAGAATCTAACATTTCAATCTGCAGACACATGTTCATGTAGCATTGCCCAGAAACACAGACAACTGTTACCAGGAGGAAAAGGCAGCCTCCCCCAAGGCAGGAGGACGAATTCCCCAGGGTGGTCCATGGGTCTGCAAGTCAGCAGCATCTTAGGGGTCCACAGGAGTGGTCTTCACTGTACTTTCAGTTCAGTTCAGTCGCTCAGTCATGTCCGACTCTTTGCGACCCCATGAATCGCAGCACGCCAGGCCTCCCTGTCCATCACCAACTCCTGGAGTTCACTCAAACTCACATCCACCGAGTCAGTGATGCCATCCAACCATCTCATCCTCTGTTGTCCCCTTCTCCTCCTGCCCCTAATCCCTCCCAGCATCAGAGTCTTTTCCAATGAGAACTCTTCACATGAGGTGGCCAAAGTATTGGAGTTTCAGCTTTAGCATCTGTCCTTCCAAAGAACACCCAGGGCTGATCTCCTTTAGAATGGACTGGTTGGATCTCCTTGCAGTCCTGCCGGTGCCAGCCAGCAAAGTCAATCAGGTCCTGAGAACGTGCACAATACGGCTGAGAAAGAAAACTACAGCAAAAGAATGCTACAACAAAGATGGAGTCGAGAGGATCAGACACATCTCCACGAAGGGACGCAGTCTGACCACGACTTTATTCAGCATCTTATATTTATACAGGAGAGCATGAGAAAGACAAGACAGTTAGCATTTTTCTTGGTTGACCTATACATCTTACAAAAAGTCACAAGAAATCTTGAGAGCATGGGAATGGCACCGTGTTATTATTTCTTACACCAGATAACATTTCTCTGTGCGTGAGAAGCTTGTCCAGAACTCCAGGTGTCTGCAGTAAATAATCGCCTAATCTCTGGGGTGGCGGGACAGAGAGCTATGTTTGCAAGCAAACCCTCAAGGACTGAGGCAGCTCCCAGAGCTGTGTCCTTCAGACAAAGGACCCCGTTCTCACGGGCAGCTCCCTGCATCTCCCCCTTTCTTTTTATATAGGCGCATGCTTATGTTCCTTTAACTGCAGCCAGTTTCCATAAATGGAAGCCTTTATCATCCATAGATCATCAATCAGTTTTTTAATTAAACAAGGTGTAAGAAATAAAACAGTTAAAATTATTAAGAATAGTCCTCCTATGGCTGCTCCCAAGTACCAAATACTATTGACGGTAGGTACATGTCGAAAAAGTTCTTTAACAAAAGACTCAGCTCTTTTTGCAACATCCAAATCAGGTCTGGGTGCATTTTCAATGTTCATTATTTCCTGATGTAGATGCAGCAAATCTAAGGAAATATTTTCATTATGCCAAATACCTTCTAAATGAGCTTTCACCTTATCCCAAGCAGTTATGCTACCATTATATTTTTCTGGGGTAACACAGATCCATCGAAAATCAGCATGACATTGTACCCGTAATCTCAACTTTATACTTTGAACCTCTTCACCTAAAAATTTTACAACATTATAAAGGGCATTCAATCGATCTTCTAGCTTTTTGTCAATATCTTCTTGAGTCCCCAGGGTAACGGATACATTTTGTGCCAGATTATTAACAAAAGTTGCAGTTTGCACTGATTGTGCCAGGGTCAGGGCTGCAGTAATCGAGGCAATAAGGGTTACCAAAGCTACAAATCCCAGAATTATTAACCCTATTCCCCTACGATAATGCATTAAAGCACCCTCTACTCTCCAAAGTTCAAGTCCTCTTTCATCATACCAAGACCCATTAATCTTTACAGGAACCATAACAGAAGCAGGCTGTCTTAAGACTAGAACCCTAGTTTGATTAGTAATTCCCCTGACGCAGTTAGTTAAGGTACAATTGTTACAAGTTACATTATAATTTTGTAACCCAGGTTGTATTTTTACAGATCCTACTAGTAAAACATAAGGGTGAGGCACACATGCACGAGGGTACCTCATGATGAGATTCCATAAATAACCGTGTCTCACTTTTGATCCCACCTGAAGGTAGGAACCCTCACATCCAAGGGCGGCAGCTAATTTCCAGATTTCTGTTTGGAATACTTTAGAGCCACCTAAATTTCAAATACGGGATGCAAAGCTTCTATTGTCCTGAGCTCCAGGGTCTCGGGCCGAGTCTGGAGACCAGTCCCACAATGACTCATTTGTCCCAAATATGGTATTAAACCGTAGCAGTTCCATCTCGACACAGTTTCCATGGTGCAGCAGTGACTCTTCCCCTTGTTCCAAAGTCGCAGAAAGGGATATCTAAAGGACCAGTTCCATTATGACGTTGAGGAATTCCAGATTCTTTCGTTACTCCAGGAATGTCCAGGTTCCAACTACTGTCAGAATTGGCATATCTTGCCTCCCCAACAAAAAGGCTTCCTGTTGAATTAAAATATCTAGACAGACAAATAGGTAAACGATCAAACACTCCATGATAAGAGAAATTAACTTGATTAGGAATATGTTTATCTGAAAAACCACCCAAAGCCACAGTGTCATTAGTGTATATGGGAATGGACCGACCCTCTCAGCCCACTGGTTGGAGAAGGGGAGGATCAGGAAAATAAGCCCGGTAAACATTTGAATATTCTTTAGAATGTGCAGTATTAATCTGATTTAAGATAATTAATAAGGTTATCAGGAAGCTTAAAGGCGATATCGGATCACCCTGCACAGCAACACGATTCTGTGCCTCTCGCATCAATGCCTGGGGTTGTTGCCGAGATGGTAATTCATCATGCTCTTGAATCGTCAATCTCCTCATCTGGCTTACTAGAGATCGTCTCCACCGTGCGTACCAACCTTTCTGGCAGCCAGTGCGGCGCTTCGGCATCCTGTGGGAAAACACAAACATGCCCTCGTCCCCAGATTATTACAGGATCTAGTCCATACCATTTTCCCACAAGTGGGTCTTTCCAAAAGACTTTAGGTCTTATTGTTTGCACATCAAAGTTCCAAAATCGTTGTGCTGCTGAATGGCCACATATATCCAATTGTAAGAAATTTAGAACAAATAAAGCATGGTTTAGAGAGTTGGAGGGGGTATTGGGATACAATCCCCCCTTCTTTAGTTTTTGCAATTGATGTTTGAGAGTTTGATGTGCCCGTTCAATTATTCCTTGACCTTGAGGATTATAAGGGATACCTGTTTTATGTGAGATAGACAATTGTGTACAAAATAGTTGAAAATTTTTCCCAGTGTATCCTGGACCATTGTCTGTTTTTATGGTCTTAGGGGTTCTCATAACAGCAAAACATTTAATGCAATGAGCAATACAATGTTTGCTAGCTTCTCCGGATTGTAAAGAGGCATGTAAAAAGCCAGAGAAGGTGTCAATAGTAACATGAACAAATTTTTGTTTACTAAATTCAGGAATATGAGTAACATCCATTTGTCATATGTCATTTGGCAACAATCCTCGGGGATTAACTCCATAATGGGGGATGCTAAAAAATTGAGGACATGTTTGACATTGCTTAACAATCTGCCTGGCAGCTTCTTGAGTAATGCCAAATTGAAGTCTCAAGCTATTGCTGTTTTGATGGTGTAAGCTGTGGGAAGTTTTTGCCATTTGTTCCAATGAAGGAAATATCATACGTGTAGCTTCGTCAGCCAAAGCATTGCCTCGTGCTAAAGGTCCAGGAAGTCCAGAGTGAGCACGAATATGACCAAAATAGCACTTATTAACTTTGGAGCAAATTAAATTTTGTATATCACGAAAAAGAGTTTGGATAGTAGAATTCAGAGTACCAATAAATGGAACAGTCTCAATAGTGTTTAAGGCTCTTATGATATATTGACTGTCTGAATATAAATTAAATGGAGCAGAGATTTGTAATAAAGCCTGAAAAACAGCAAATAGTTCTACTTCTTGAGCTGACTTATAATTAGTATGCCAGGTGGTGGTATTGTCCTGTATAATCAAACTAGCTATTGCATTAGAAGAGCCATCAGTAAATACAGTTAGGGCGTCAGCAAGGGGCTGAGAAACAACGATTTTTGGGAAGATAAATTGGTGATAGTGAGCAAATTGCAAAATTTTATCCCTTATCTCGCTTTTGTTGTTGATACAGTACTTTTTTGACTGTCTTTTTTTGTAATGCCGCGGCCAAAGTTATGTCTTGAACGTATGAAGGACCGATATCGGCACAGATCCATACATAATCTGATAAGCCTCCCTTTTTTCTGTAAGGTCTCAGGGCAGCTTGACAAGCTGAATTGGCATTCTCATAAGCAAGCTGTTTAGCCAACACCATTCCTGCCTGCTCGTCCCCTATCATTTTACTAATTGCCTCAAGCAGGCGGGCAACAAAATCCTGATATGGTTCATCGGGCCCCTGGCAAATTTTAGATAAATCTTCGGTCTTTTTATCAGAATTTGGAAGTTTTTTCCATGCTCGCAGAGCCGCAGCACCAATCTGAGGGTAGGCTCCAGGCAAATAATTAAGTTGATTATTGGTGTCTCGATAATCCCCCTCTCCCACCATCATTTCATAAGTGGTATTCAGTCCCTGTCACCGATTGATATCGGCTGTGATCCTACACTGCTCAGCAAACTCAGATTTCCATAGTAAATAATCTCCTCCAGATAAACAAGCCCGAGCAACCTGTTTCCAATCATTAGGTGGCAGATTTTGATTTCTTAAAGCCTCTATAATAGCCTGAGCAAATGGCGCAGTCAGGCCGTATTGTGTACAAGCCATTTTAAACTCTTTTAGTTGCTTAAAGGGCAGCGGTTCATAATACCTCTGCTGTTGAGCATTTTCAAATACTGGATAGATTCCTGAAAACCCGGGAATATGTTCTCCTTCATCATTAGCTCGCTTTGTCGTTTGTTGAAGAGGAGATAATAATATCTCACTTCTAATTTTTATGTTTTCACTGGGCAAAGAAGCAGGGATAGATATAAGCTCTCAAGGTTCTACAAAAGGCGGAGGTGGATAGAGCCCAGCCAAGAACAGAGGGAGGACATGCTGGAGGCACAGGCTGGCTGGAGTGGGAGTCTCCCTGTGCTTCACTTTTTACTGCTATAACAATTTTCTGAATTAAATTCTCCAGCTGTTCTTCGGAAAGCCCTGAATGCTTTAATTCTCCTTTTCCTGAGGGGGGTTGCGTGCCAACCATCATTTCCCAAGGCACATCCTCTCTATGGTACTGAGCCACTTGTTCATCTAATTCTTCCTGTTCATCAGAGCTTAACACATCGTCATTCCTTCCAGCCTTACAAGCTGTTCCCTCAGGCACAGCATAAAGCAGCTCAGGCGGAGGGACAGAAGACTCTGCAACTTCGGGTTCTGTGGAATCCCTGAGGGCCATCTGAATCTTATGCCCCTCATGTTCAGGATCCAGACAGTCTCTTATGAGAGTCCACAAAGAAAAAGCATCAACAGGGACACGATTGGGACCATGTAAGGAATAATATGTCTGTAATTGTTTTCTTGCTTTCTTCCAAGTTTCCAGACTAACTGTTCCTTCCTCTGGAAACCAAGGACAAACTTCCTCTATAAAAAGTAAAAACTTCTCTAGCTGTAACTTATTTACATGAATTCCCCTATCTTTCAACATAGTTTTCAACATATGTACAAATAACTGGCGGCTATTGCCTTGTCCCATGATTTATTACTCTCGACAATAACACTCCCTGCCCTTTACTTCATACAATTAGGAATTCCTTGTTTCTTACCTCAATCCGGGCCGGCAGCGGCAGTCGTCATGCTCCGATTCTCGAGTCCCTGTTTGGGTGCCACCTGCCGGTACCAGCCTGCAAAGTCGATCAGGTCCCGAGAACGTGCACGACGCGGCTGAGAAAGAAAACTACAGCAAAAGAATGCTACAACAAAGATGGGGTCGAGAGGATCAGACACATCTCCACGAAGGGACGCAGTCTGACCACGACTTTATTCAGCATCTTATATTTATACAGGAGAGCATGAGAAAGACAAGACAGTTAGCATTTTTCTTGGTTGACCTATACATCTTACAAAAAGTCACAAGAAATCTTGAGAGCATGGGAATGGCACCGTGTTATTATTTCTTACACCAGATAACATTTCTCTGTGCGTGAGAAGCTTGTCCAGAACTCCAGGTGTCTGCAGTAAATAATCGCCTAATCTCTGGGGTGGCGGGACAGAGAGCTATGTTTGCAAGCAAACCCTCAAGGACTGAGGCAGCTCCCAGAGCTGTGTCCTTCAGACAAAGGACCCCGTTCTCATGGGCAGCTCCCCGCACAATCCAAGGGACTCTCAAGAGTCTTCTCCAACACGACATTTCAAAAGCATCAGTTCTTCGACACTCAGCTTTCTTCACAGTCCAACTCGCACATCCATACATGACCACTGGAAAAACCATAGCCTTGACTAGATGGACATTTGTTGGCAAAGTAATGTCTCTGCTTTTGAATATGCTGTCTAGGTTGGTCATAACTTTCCTTCCAAGGAGTCAGCGTCTTTTAATTTCATGGCTGCTGTACTTTATTCCACCCTAAAACCTAAATCTCCCCTGCAATAACCAAAGTGAAGGCCTAGACAATCCTCACCCAGCTTTCTCCTTCACTAGACACCCCACCCCAGGCTCGTCACCCTGCCCACCAGGCTGTGTATCCTGAGAACACAAAACGACTTTGTATTTAGGAGATCAGCCTGCTGGGAGGCAAGACTTTTACAGACAGACACACACTGATTCCATTCCTGCTGATACCACGGGCTGGATAATCATGGGCAGATCCTCAACGTCCTCCTCTATAAAATGAGATAATACCTGTTTCCCAGAGTTGTTGGGAGAACTAAGTAAATATGGTGAAAACCATCCAGCACCCGGCAACCCCCACAGACATCCTTCCTCCTATCCTCCCAGGGGAGGCAGCCTGAACCATAGCCCGGCAATGTCGTCACCTGGTGGCTAGTCTCAGAATTGCCCAAAAGGCCCACAGCTGTTCTATATTTGAGGGTAAGTTTATACAGTGGAAGTGAGAAATAGATTTAAGGGACTAGATCTGATTGATAGAGTGCCTGATGAACTATGGACTGAGGTTCGTGACATTGTACAGGAGACAGGGATCAAGACCATCCCCATGGAAAAGAAATGCAAAAAAGCAAAATGGCTGTCTGGGGAGGCCTTACAAATAGCTGTGAAAAGAAGATAAGTGAAAAGCAAAGGAGAAAAGGAAAAATATAAGCATCTGAATGAAGAGTTCCAAAGAATAGCAAGAAGAGATAAGAAAGCCTTCCTCAGCGATCAATGCAAAGAAATAGAGGAAAACACCAGAATGGGAAAGACTAGAGATCTCGTCAAGAAAATTAGAGATACCAAGGGAACATTTTATGCAAAGATGGGCTCGATAAAGGACAAAAATGGTATGGACTTAACAGAAGCAGAAGATATTAAGAAGAGGTGGCAAGACTACACAGAAGAACTATACAAAAAAGATCCTCACGACCCAGATAATCACGATGGTGTGATCAGTCACCTAGAGCCAGACATCCTGGAATGTGAAGTCAAGTGGGCCTTAGAAAGCATCACTATGAACAAAGCTAGTGGAGGTGATGGAATTCCAGTTGAGCTCTTTCAAATGCTGACAGATGATGCTGTGAAAGTGCTGCACTCAATATGCCAGCAAATTTGGCAAACTCAGCAGTGGCCACAGGACTGGAAAAGGTCAGTTTTCATTCCAATCCCAAAGAAAGGCAATGCCAAAGAATGCTCAACCGCACAATTGCACTGATATCACACAATAGTAAAGTAATGCTCAAAATTCTCCAAGCCAGGCTTCAGCAATACGTGAACCATGAACTTCCAGATGTTCAAACTGGTTTTAGAAAAGGCAGAGGAATCAGAGATCAAATTGCCAACATCTGCTGGATCATCAAAAAAGCAAGAGAGTTCCAGAAAAACATCTATTTCTGCTTTATTGACTATGCCAAAGCCTTTGTGTGGATTACAATAAACTGGAAAATTCTTCAAGAGATGGGAATACCAGCCCACCTGACCTGCCTCTTGAGAAATCTGTATGCAGGTCAGGAAACAACAGTTAGTACTAATCATGGAACAACAGACTGGTTCCAAATAGGAAAAGGAGTACATCAAGGCTGTATATTGTCACCGTGCTTATTTAACTTATATGAAGAATACATCATGAGAAACGCTGGACTCGAAGAAGCACAAGCTGGAATCAAGATTGCCAGAAGAAATATCAATAACCTCAGATATGCAGATGACACCACCCTTATGGCAGAAGGTGAAGAGGAACTTAAAAAGCCTCTTGATGAAGGTGAAAGAGGAGAGTGAATAAGTTGGCTTAAAACTCAACATTCAGAAAATGAAGATCATGGCATCTAGTCCCATCACTTCATGGGAAATATATGGGGAAACAGTGAAAACAGTGTCAGACTTTATTTTGGGAGGCTCCAAAATCACTGCAGATGGTGACTGCAGCCATGAAATTAAAAGACGCTGACTCCTTGGAAGGAAAGTTATGACCAACCTAGATAGCTTATTCAAAAGCAGAGACATTATTTTACCAACAAAGGTCCATCTAATCAAGGCTATGGTTTTTCCAGTGATCAAGTATGGATGTGACAGTTGGACTGTGAAGAAAGCTGAGCACCAAAGAATTGATGCTTTTGAACTGTGGTGTTGGAGAAGACTCTTGAGAGTCCCTTGGACTGCAAGGAGATCCAACCAGTCCATTCTGAAGGAGATCAGCCCTGGGATTTCTTTGGAAGGAATGGTGCTAAAGCTGAAACTCCAGTACTTTGGCCACCTCATTCGAAGAGTTGACTCATTGGAAAAGACTCTGATGCTGGGAGGGATTGGGGGCAGGAGTAGAAGGGGACAACAGAGGATGAGATGGCTGGATGGCATCACTGACTCGATGGACGAGAGTCTGAGTGAACTCCGGGAGATGGTGATGGACAGGGAGGCCTGGCGTGCTGTGATTCATGGGGTCGCAAAGAGTCAGACACGACTGAGTGACTTCAATTTCTTTCTTTCTTAGAGAAGAGAAGGGCTGGTAAGGGTCTGGGGAGGATCAAGACCACGGTTTCTGAGAGGGCACCTGATATCATGAAAGGATGTGGGGCACTATCATTAGGTTAACAGTTCTGCCAGATACTAGCTGTTTGACCCTCAGTAAGTTATTTAACTTCTAAAGCCTCAGTTTCCTCGACTGAAAATGGACATGATTACTGTATCATTAGATAAACACTCAATAAGTGTCTGTTGCTCTCCTCCTTGCTCTTGACCCCTCTTCCTGCTTTCCCTTCTTAGATCCTAATACATATCATCTCACTGCCTCTTATAACTCCTCAGTGATTCCACCAAGTACATTTCATCAGCGCTGTTTTCAGGGGTTTTGGCTAATTTCTCTAAAGACACTCACTCCTCAATAAGAAAATCTCAAAGTCCACAGACTTATCTTCAGCACTTCATGCCCCCAAACTCTAAATTTTTAGAACATTTCATTTGTATTTTTACATGTATATATATATATATATATATATATATATATATATATTTTTGAAGTAGAAGAAGAACTAAAGAGCCTCTTGATGAAAGTGAAAGAGGAGAGTGAAAAAGCTGACTTAAAACTCAACCTTCAAAACACTAAGATTATGGCATCTGGTCCCATCACTTCATGGCATGTAGATGGGGAAACAATGGAAACAGTGAAAGATTTTTTATTTTCTTGAGCTCAAAAGTCACTGCAGATGACGATTGCAGCCATGAAATTAAAGGACGCTTGCTCCTTGGAAGAAAAGATATGACCAACCTAGAAAGCATATTAAAAAGCAGAGATATTACTTTGCCGACAAAGGTCCATCTTGTCAAAGCTATGGTTTTTCCAGTAGTCATGTATAGATGTGAGAGTTGGACCCTAAAGAAAGCTGAGCACTGAAGAATTGATGCTTTTGAACTGTCGTGTTGGAGAAGACTCTTGAGAGTCCCTTGGACTGCAAGGAGATCCACCAGTCCATTCTAAAGAAGATCAGTCCTGAATACTCATTGGAAGGACTGATGCTGAAACTCCAATACTTTGGCTACCTAATGCGAAGAGCTGACTCATTTGAAAAGACCCTGATTCTGGGAATGATAGAAGGCAAGAGGAGAAGGGGACGACAGAGGGGGAGGTTGGATGGTATCACCAACTCAATGGACTTGAGTTTGAGCAAACTCCTGGAGATGGTGAAGGACAGGGAAGCCTGGCGTGCTGCAGTCCATGGTGCTGCAAAGAGTCAGACATGACTGAGCAACCTAACAACAATAGTTGATTTATAATTTTGTGTTAGTTTCAAGTGTACAGCAAAATGAATCTATATATGTGATTTCCCTGGTAGCTCAAAGGTTAAAGCGTCTGCCCGCAATGCAGGAGACCCGGGTTTGATCCCTGGGTTGGGAAGATTCCCTGGAGAAGGAAATGGCAACCCACTCCAGTATTCTTGCCTGGAGAATCCCATGGATGGAGGAGCCTGGTGGGCTATAGTACACAGGGTCACAAAGAGTTGGACACGACTGAGCGACTTCACTTTCACTTTCATATATATATATGCTTCCTGGGTAGCTCAGCTGGTAAAGAATCTGCTTGCAATGCAGGAGACCCCCATTTGATCCCTGGGTTGGAAAGATCCCCTGAAGGAGGGCAACCCACTCCAGTATTCTTGCCTGGAGAATCCCCATGGACTGAGGAGCCTGGCGGGCTATTGTCCATGGGGTTGCAAAGAGTCAGACATGACTGAGTGACTAAGCACAGAGCGTGCGCACATGCGCACACACACACACACATACTAAATGTATATATACATATAGTGTAGCTCCCTGTGCTATACAATAGGTTCTTATTGTTGCCGAAACTCGGCCTCTGTTCATTGGTGCCAAATAGAAACATGGAGACAGAGTTTTGAGTGAAGTGGAAAAGAATAGCTTTAATTACTTTTGCAGGCAAAAGGGGCCACAGGAGCTAGTACCTGGAAGACCATGTGACCCACCTTGGAAAGGGTAGTGAGGAGTTTTATAGTGTTCAAGGAGCAGGGCATGATCAGCTCCCAGACAGTTCTTGGATTGGTTGGCATTAGATCATATTTCAAGCATCATTAACCTTCTGGTTCATGGGGTCAGCAGTTTTCATCTGGAGGGAGCCTGCTCCCTGTGAAAAATGACTTAGAAATGTGTGTCAGGCCTTTATCTATATCTTTCGGGGAACTGGGAGTTTGGTGATTCTGTTATTTGGAAGTTCAGTTCAGTCGCTCAGTCATGTCCAGCTATTTGTGACCCCAGGGACTGCAGCATGCCAGGTCTCCTTGTCCATCACCAACTCCCAGAGCTTACTCAAACTCATGTCCATTGAGTTGGTGATGCCATCCAACCATCTCATCCTCTGTCATCCCCTTCTCATGCTTTCAGTCTTTCCCAGCATCACGGTCTTTTCAAATGGGTCACTTCTTTGCATCAAGTAGCCAAAGTATTCAGCTTCAGCTGAAGTTTCAGCTTCAGCATCAATCCTTCCAATGAATATTCAGGACTGATTTCCTTTAGGATGTACCGGTTGGATCTCCTCGCAGTCCAAGGGACTCTCAAGAGTCTCCTCCAACACCACAGTTCAAAAGCATCAATTCTTCGGCCCTCAGCTTTCTTTATAGTCGAACTCTCACATCTGCACATGACCACTGGAAAAACCATAGCCTTGACTAGATGGACCTTTGTTGGCAAAGTAATCTCTGCTTTTTAAAATGCTTTCTAAGTTGGTCATAACTTTTCTTCCAAGGAGTAAGCGTCTTTTAATTTCATGGCTGCAGTCACCATCTTCAGTGATTGTGGAGCCCCCCAAAATAAAGTCAGCCACTGTTTCCACTGTTTCCACATCTATTTCCCATGAAGTGATGGGACCAGATGCCATGATCTTAGTTTTTTGAATGTTGAGTTTTAAGCCAACTTTTTCACTCTCCTCTTTCACTTTCATCAAGAGGCTTTTTAGTTCTCCTTCACTTTCTGCCATAAGGGTGGTGTCATCTGCATATCTGAGGTTATTGATATTTCTCCTAGCAATCTTGATTCCAGCTTGTGCTTCATCCAGCCCAGCGTTTCTCATGATGTACTCTGCATATAAGTTAAATAAGAACAAGAGTTGTAATCTAAATTCTCACCAGTTCCTTAGCCCAAGTATTCTTTGTTTTTGTGACTGCATACCACATCTTCACATTTCCCAACCATTAACTCTCAAGTCAGCATTTTACTTTAAAAGACAGGAACACAATGGCCTGTACACAGTTTCATTATTAGTTATCTATTTCATATATAGTAATGTGTATATATGAATCCCAACCTCCTAATTTATCCCCTCTGTTTCCCCTTTGGTAATCATAGTTTGTTTTTTATATTTGTTTTGTAAATAGTACATTTGTATTTTAGTTTTTAGATTCCACTTGCAAACAATATCATATTTGTCTTTGGCTTACTTCACTCAGTATGATAATCTCTAAGTCCAATCATGTTGCTGCAAATGGCATTATTTCATACTTTTTAATGACTGAGTAGTATTCCATTGTATACACATATACTACACCTTCTTTATCCATTCCTTTGTTGATTGACATTTAGGTTGCTTTCTTGTCTTGACTAATGCTGCATTGAAGATTGGAATGCATGTATCTTTTCAAATTATAGTTTTTGCCAGATATATACCCAGGAGTGGGATTGCATAAGATAGCTCTATTTTTAGTTTTTTTAAGGACCCTCCTTACTGTTCTCTATAGTGGCAGTAGCAATTCACAATTCCCACCAACAAAGTAGGAGGGTTCCCTCTTCTCCACACCTTCTCCAGCATTTATTGTTTGTAGACTTTTAAATGATGGCCATTCTAACTGACGTGAGGTGATAACTCATTGTAGTTTTGATTTGCATTTCTCTAATAATTAGCAATGTTGAGCATCTTTTCATGTGTATCTTGGCCATCTGTATGTCTTCTTTCAAGAAATATCTGTTTAGATCTTCTGATCCTTTTTTTTGTTCTTGTTGCATTGTTTGTGTTTTTGATATTAAGCTGTATAAGCTGTTTGTATATTTTGGAGATTAATTCCTTGTTAGTTGTATCATTTGCAACAATATTTCAATAATACTTGGATTTTTTTGACATACACTCATGCTGACAAAATTATGTCAAAGATGAGATACAGAATAAAATGACAAGTTTTTTATTTGTTATAAAAAACTCCTCAGTCTGGGGACAGGTGTCAGACCAGGGGACCAGGGACCTTAGACATCCCTGTCCCATTAACAAGGTCTTTCCCCAACAGCAAGGAGGCTTGCTGTGCACTGATCCTGTGATGGTCAGTGTGGGAACTCTTTCTCTCACATTCAGAATCTTCCTGAAATTTCCTGACCCAACTAGAAGCATGTTGCTGCCAGCGGATTGTTGTGACCCTGATTCTGAGGACACACAGTGACCAGCATTTTTTAAGTGCTGACTGGTGTCCTTGAGGTTATAAATCCTCCCTGAGTGCCTCCTCCCAATGCCATATCTTATTTGCTTATTATATCTGAAAATCATCTCATTTACTTATTACCTGAGTGCTCTGGACAAATATCTGAACTTATCTGAGCCTGTGAGCTGTCACAGAACCGGAGATGTGTTCCTGCTTCAGGAGTCTCTGGGTTTAGTAAGTGAAGCCCTTTGGATGTCCTCAGTGAGGCCACAAATGCTCCACAAACACATCTGTTCTCCAGAACCCATTCTCCAGGAGATGCTTCTCTTATGAATACTTGGCTCTACCACTGGACCAGGCTTCCAGGAGTGCCCCTTCATGGCACCAGATTTTCCTAATTTTCTTTTTTAAAAGTAAGACTCTTCTTGGGGATAGAAAATAATTGAGGATAGATACTGTTTTCTACAAACTCATTTCTACATTTTAAATTTGAGCCACAGAAACTTGTTTACAATGAAATAAAAATGCATCAGTAGATATGCATCAGTAACTCACTTGCTCTCACAAACACTGGATTTTTCATTCACCAGAAAGAAAAGCCATTAAATCAAAGCAAATGGATAAGGAAAATAAATTATACAGACAAACCTTGGAGATATTGTGGGCTGGGTTCCAGATCACTGCAACAAAGCAAACATCACTATAAAGCAAGTCACACAGTATTTTTTTGTTTCCCAGGGCATATAAAAGTTATACTTAAACTATACTATAGCTATTAAAGGCTCAATAGCATTATATCTTTAAAAACCATGTACATACATTAATTTAAAAATAATGCTATTGGGAAAACAACTCTGATAGATTTTCTTAATGCAGGATTGCCACAAATCTTCAATTTGTAAAAAACATGCTGCTAAGTCACTTCAGTCGTGTCTGACTCTGTGAGACCCCATAGACAGCAGCCCACCAGGCTCCCCCATCCCTGGGATTCTCCAGGCAAGAACACTGGAGTGGGTTGCCATTATTTTCTTAATGCAGGATTGACACAAATCTTCAATTTGTAAAAAAAAAAACAACATAGTATTTATAAAATGCAAAGAAGTGAAATGCAGTAAATAAAATGAGATGCATCTATGTATTTGTGGTCATAAGACTGGAATAAGCAGGTAACAAAACAAGAAATGCAATTATTTCATATATGCATTAGAAAAAATGAGGTAACTGAATAAATGTTCACCTCTAGTGTTGCAATCTCTGGTATGGAGTTTTAAATGCATGCATACTTCCCACTGTCCTCACCATCTGAAAGAACAATTGGAGAAAAAACAGACTAATAATGAGGCAGAGGCCCCTGCATCCCACTTGGGGATTTGTTTAGAGAGAAAAGTCTTGTTCTCACCGCCACCATTATATGAGATGCCAACCCCATTAAAAAGTGAATACTTTCTTCCCCACTGGCCTTCAGAGTCCATGGGACCCCACAAATGATGTTGATATATACTGCCAGACTCATCAAAGTCTGTCCACAAGGATGAAGGAAGAAACTCTCTTGCCAGGATGACTCTCCCATAGGCTAACTCCATCCATCTGCTTTTATCTTCCTCTGATTCTCATCAAGACCTGGATGGACAGCTAGCCTCTGCATATTTCATTAATGTAAAAATTCCGCTGTCCTGTCTGCTCTTTCTTTCCCTTGAGCCTTATGCTTAGCAACATGTGGGAGAGAGGGGCTGCTCACTTACCTTCCTTCTCTACAGGGCTGGCAGATCTAAGAGGCTCCTTTATCAGAATCTGAGCAATAGAGCAGCCCCCACCTCCTGCCAACCTGGGAAAAATATTTACCACTAATTTCTCTGCCTGAGTGTCATTTTGGGCCTTGAAATATTTTTGACTCATTTGCTATTGCTGTCCACACCTAAAGGCTAAAATCTGCTGTTCTAACAAAGTTCCTTTTCAGCTGGCTAAAAAGGCTTTGTGTGCCTCAGACATTTGCTCTGTGTATTTTCCTTCCTATGTACAGGGCTATGAGGCTAAGCTCTTGATATGCAATACCTTATTAATTCTCAAAGTCTATGAGGAAAGTGTGACCATTATCTCCACTTTACAGATGAAAAGTGAGGCTGAGAGGAGTAGAATGACAAACCCAGATCAGCCTCTTTCCAAAGCACATATTCTTATTCTACACTTCAAATACAATCACGTTTTAAAAGCTGAGATATATATTTTACACTTAAAAAGCACAATTCAATATTTGAGTATATTTTCATTTTTTTAATTTTTCTTATTTTTTTAAATTTTATTTTATTTAACTTTACAATATTGTATTGGTTTTGCCGTATATCAAAATGAATCTGCCACAGGTATACATGTGTTCCCCATCCTGAACCCTCCTCCCTCCTCCCTCCCCATACCATCCCTCTGGGTCAATATATTTTTAGATAAGTACAGCCATTGAGAGTCAATTTTAGAATACTTTCATCACCTCAAAAAGAAACTTCATACCCTTTAGCTATCATTTGTTTTCCATGCCCTCTCCAGACCCTAAGCAACTGCTCATCTACCTTCTGTCTCTGTAGAGTTCTCCACTCTGGACTTTCATATCACAGGAATCCTACAGTACATGGTCTTTGGTGATCTGGCTTCTTTCACATAATGTAATGTTTCAAGTTCATCCATGTCATCTCATGTGTCAATATTTCATTCTTTTTATGACTAATATTCCTTGGTACGGACATACAACATTTTGGATTTGTTTCATTTTGTCTGAGCAAAACTGAACGTTTATTATGTGTAAGCCACTATCATTGAGGTATTTCTGTTATACACAGCCAAAATAATGTTTAACAGATACATTCATACCATCTGCTGTTTCATTTGAGACCATGGCTAAGAACATAACAGGGCAATTAAAAGTGGAAGATGTTTTATGGGACTCTGTTGGTTGACAGCAGTAGATTAAACAAGACAGTGTGAAAGAAGATTGTTGTGGGTCTGAGAACCACGTTCAGTCCAAGGCTGTCCCAGGGCCCTTGGCAGACGGCTGGGTAAGGTGGATCAGAGATTGTGGCACTCAGTCTCCAAGGCCCCTTCTCTGTGTTTCCTGTCTTCGCAAACACATTTAGGAAACCCTGCAACTGGTCACCACCACAAAGTAAAGGACACAGATTTTAGGGCCATGGGAAAGGGGGATAGACGGCCAAGAAAAGCCCTTTCTTCCTGAGCACAAGCCTAAGGAGGATTTAGGGGAAAGTATAGCAAAACACCCCTTGTAATGTCAAATGCACTTTCTTCACCTAAAGGAAGAGACTCTTACCTGCTATGAAAAGTGTGAACAATTCCCCTTTTAATAGAAGATGCACTAGTTGGATTGAACTTCCTTCACTTCCAATACTGAAACCCATAATTTCTGAAATTGAACTTTCTGCTAGAATTTAAACCTGGTTTTTGTTGACTACTCAGTGGAAGTGAAGCAGAAATTTTCCTGTATATGTTTGTAACCTATAAAGCACATTTAAAATGTACATTATAAATCATAACTCTCTTGAGAATGATATGGCAAATTTACTTTCTCTTAAGACCCATCTTAAAACTTGTCTTATCAGAGCATTCTTCTTCGGTTTAGATTTTCTTTCCTTCCTTTATGTTGCTGTGAGTCCCTGACTCTTCTGTTTACCACTATATCTCCAGCAGCTATTAATATAATATTTTGCTAGGAAAGGGCTGGAAATGTTCTCTTGTAGTCAGTTTGACATCGGCAAAAGCAGTCCATATGTTTCCTCAAGAAATAAATTTTTTGAGGTCTTTTGATAAGACTAATGGCTATATGCAAATTATTTGAAGAGAGTATTTAAAGTGTATACTGGCAGGAATTACACATTCAAGAGTAGTAAGCTTAATTGATCAAGAGATTTCTTTTTCAGATGATGTGGCAACGTTAAGAAAATGTATTCAGTGAGAATGTACTTTTAAAAATATATTTGAATGATTGATTTCCTCTATAACTCCTCCATAAAGAAGCTTCTTTGTTCCAGCTGAAATGAAGCCATCACTCAAGGACTATGAAAGGCATCATGGACGTGTCTGTAAAGAACTCAGCCAGAGAGACCTGTCCTTGTCCAAGCTGGATGCACCTCCCCTCCTAGGGTATGTAGAGCCACAAACAGAGGGGTCCACCTCCTCTTTCTTCATTTGTTGTTGTTTCATCAGTCATGTCCGACTCTTTGCAACCCTATGGATTGAAGCCCACCAGGCTCCTCTGTTCATGGGATTTCCCAGGCAAGAATATTGGAGTGGGTTGTCTCTTCCTTCTCCAGGTGATCTCCCTGGTCTGAGGATTGAACTCACGTCTCCTGCTTGGCAGGCAGATTCTTTATTACTGAGCCACCTGGGAAGCCCCATTCTTCATTTAGGGTGGTTATATTTGCTGTGCTGAATTGTTTAGGTTGCCTTGCACTCCCCAACAAGAGGCCTCCAGAGTTTCTAGGACTTAGAGATGGTGGGTAGCAGTGACAAGGTGTGTGTGTATGTGTCTGTGTGTGTGAGAGAGAAAGAGTGTGTGTGACATTTTGTTTATCCATGTATCCACTGTTTGATATTTGAGTTGTTTCTACCTTTTAGTTATTATGAATAATGTTGCTATAAACATTTGTGTGGGCTTCCCTGGTGGCTCAGTCAGTAAAGAATCTGCTTGCAATGCGGGAGACCTGGGTTTGATCCCCAGATTGGGAGGATCCCCTGAAGGAGGGAATGACAACCTGCCAGGAGCTGGCATATTGCATATTGAGTGCATATTGCATATTGTATATTGTATATTGAGTGCAGCACTTTCCACAGCATCATCTTTCAGGATCTGGAATAGCTCAACTGGAATTCTATCACTGCCGGGAGCCAGCGTGAGGAACTCTGCCCATGGCAAAGGTCACGAGGAAGGAGGCTCAGCATACGCAAAGGCGGGATCCAGCCTCAGGAGTCCCCCTGGAAATTCTCGAGCATCTACCCCCAAAACCAGAGTCTGCCTACTTTCTGCTTTGTGCTTTCACCTCTGACTTAATGGGGGGGCTGCCCCCACTACCTCTCTCTGAAAAAAAAGAGTTAACTTAATAAAGTTCCTGGGTGTGATAGTGTTTCAACCTACAAACTCCTTTGGAAATCCTCTAGCCTGCCTGAATAGGTTTTTCCGGCCACATGTGATTGCTCAGGGCCTCCCAACTGTGAGAGGCATGAGATGTTCTAAACTGCCTAAATACAGATTCCTTAGAGCAGTTAAAAGATTGATTAGAAATTGTATTGGTGAAGGGTTTTTCACTTGTTGGGCCAATGTTTGCTGCTAAGTCTCCATATCCCTTACCTGCTGTGTCCCTGGCAGTGTATTGATTAATATAATTGGTGTAAGTAGTAGCTTTAATGTTTGTAACCTTGGACCCTTGAGTTAATTCTTTTTTGTTGTAGCCCACCACACCTTTGCCCTATAGGAATGCAACTTTAATGCTTTTGGAGGGTGGCGCCTGCCTAATCACCTTTAGAGAAAAATAAGTTTTCTGAAGAAAGGGTCTTAAAATGTTAACAGGCCTCCGGGCCAGAAGATGATGCAAATCACCTAAACTTTTGCATATGATAAGTTTGCAGGAAGAAAGCCTGGCTTACTGCATGACTCTACCCCTTCCCCTATTATCCTCTATGCATAACTTAAGGTATTAAAAACTACTTTGAAAAATAAAGTGTGGGCCTTGTTCACCGAAACTTGGTCTCCCCATGTCGTTCTTTCTATCACCTTCTGGCTGAATTTTTCCTCTGAGGCGGGGAAGCTCGTCAAGCCTACTAATTTTGCCTGGGCTTCTAAGATCTGACCGGGGAGGCCTTAGTGTCTCCTCTGCTTTGGGAGAAAGGGAGGACGCCTGTGGCCTTCGTAGGTGATATAAATTCCCTGCTTTGGAATTTTATTCAGCCTCTTTTCTTCACTGAATTTTCCTACTGAGCTATCCTTATTTCAGCCTCTTTTCTCCACTGAATTTCTTCACTGAGCTATCCTTATTTCACCACTCTTTATATCCTTAATTAACGTTTAATTAAGCCGTTGTTTTCTGATTCTCGCCGACGCCGTCCCCACTTCGAATTCCCTGGATTCACCGGGGCTGGACCCCGGCAACAACCCACTCCAGTAGTCTTGCCTGGAGAATCCCCATGGGCAGAGGAGCCTGGCAGGCTGCAGTCCATGGGGTTGCAAAGAATCAGACACAACTGAGTGACTAAGCACAAACATTCTTGTACAAGTTTCTGAGAACATATCTTTTCAGCTCTCTTAGGCACATACCAAGAAGTAGAATTATTGGATTATGGGGTAATTCTATTTTGATCATAGAAATCATTTCAGGATCAGCTAGACTGCATTTTGGGTTTCCCTGATGGCTCAGCAGGTAAAGAATCTGCCTGCAGTGCTGGAGACACAGGAGATGTGGGTTTGATTATTGGTTCGGGAAGATCCCCTGGAGTTAGAAAATGGCAACTCACTCCAATATTCTTGCCTGAAAAAATCCCATGGACAGAGCAGCCTGGCGGGCTATTGTCCAAAGGGTTGCAAAGAGTCTGACACGACTGAGCAATTAAGCACAGCTTGGTGTGAGGTAAGGGTCTAACATCATTCTTTTGCACCAAACTATCCAATGTTTTGAGCACCATTTGTTGGAAAGATTTTTCATTTTTCATTGAATAGCTGTGGCACCCTTGTTGAAATTAGTTGATCGTGTTGGCTCTTTCCTGGACTCTCAATTTATTCCATTGATCTATATGTCTGTCCTTGTGCCAGTACCATATTATCTATGTTACTGTTGTTTTTTAATAACTTTTGAAATCTGGAAGTGTGAGTTCTCCTACTCCTCTTTTTCAGGATTATTTTGGCTATCTTACATTCCTTAGAAAACTGTATTAAACTTGCATGCTCTGACCTTGCTGAACTCATTTATTAGTTATAATAGTTTTTAAGTGGATTCTTTAAGATTTTCTATGTAGAAAATCATGTTATCAGCAGATTGTGATAGTTTTACTTCATTATTTATGATGGTTTATATTCCCTTTCCTTGCTTAATTGCCCTCACTAGAACCTCTCGGACAATGTTGAATAGAAGTCATGAGAGTAGGTATCCTTGTCTTGTTCTTGGCCTTAGGGGGAAATCATCCAGTCTTTCATCATTAAGTATAATGTTAGATGTAGATTTTTCATTGATGTGCTTCATCAGATTGAGGAATTTCTATCTATTCTTTGTTTTTCAGCTGTATTTACTATAAAAGGCTATTGGATTTTGTAAAATACTTTTTCTGAATTTATTGACATAACCACTCTCGAGTCCAGTGATTTTTGTACTTCAGACAGATACTAGTTTCAGTCAGTTATATTCATGTATTACTATGATATTATGATTTACAATAAGAAGTACATATTTAATCTTCATCCCCATTCCAGGCACAAAGCTCCTAAAACCCTTGGAATTTCCTAAGTTTGGAGAGCTTAGAAGGTGTCTTATGTTGATGGGATGACTTTTAGAAAGCACCTAAGCCTGGGGCTGGTTTCCAGGGGAACAGACCATGTGATTAGAGCATTGAGACTTTCAGTCCCACCTCCCAGCATTGGGGGAGGGAAGAGGGGCTGGAGGTTGAATCAGTTGCCAACTACCAATTATTTAAGCAATTATGACTATGTGATGAAGCCTCCAGTAAAAACAAAATGAAATAAAACTTGTTCAGAGAGTTCCTGGGTTGATGAACACAGAAATCAGGGTAAGTGGCATGCCCAGCAAGATCATGGAAACTCCATGCATCTTTCCCACATACTTTGTCCTATGTGTCTCTTCCATCTGGCTGATCCTGAATTATGGCTTTTTGTAGTGAACTGGTAACCTACTACGTAAAATGTTTCTCTGCATTTTGTGAAATACTCTAGCAAATTAATTTAACCTAAGGAGGGGATCATGGGATCTTTTGATTTAAGCCAGTTGGTCAGAAGCACAGTGACAACCTGAACTTGCATTTGGAGAGTCTACACCCACAGTCAATGTCCCATGAGGTCCTGAGCTCTATCCATTGGACAGAAGGCTTACAAATGTCCCACAGCCCCCAAGACACTGGTGCTGGGCTGCTTGCAACCCCAGAAAACTCTTATAAATTTCTGGCACTTAATGCAGGCTTTTACTTCCTATCCCCTTACTGTCAAGCCCGCTTTCACCCCTTGCCTTGTAAGAAGGGGGAATGACCTGGGATCTAAGTCCTTCCTCTAGAACACAGTTCCCATCTGTGTGTCAAGCAAATTGTTGAGCTCTGGCCACTCCTTTCCAAGTGATGATAAGAGAGCCAGGGTCACTTCCTCTTTTTTTCTTGGCCAACTTCCCTAAGTTTCCATGATAAAGCCTGCTCCCTATCCTATAGGAATTTTCAAGGACTTTCCCTCTGAAACCTGATATACAATAGTGGCATCACAAAAGACCCACTTTGCAAAAGGGCACAAGACCCTGGAAACTGAGCAGTGGGTTCACAACAGTGATTTTCTTAAAGGACAGAAAACCAAAGGCACCAGGGCTATTTCTTCAGCTTCCACTCTGCCCACCACTGCCCCTCTCCAACAGGCAGCTTCCCTACCATCCCTATGCTTCAACCCTGAACAATCATCTGTTTCCATTTTCCAGATTTTTTTTCTCTTGCCTCCACTTCTTCGAAATAGATGTCCAAAAAGTCTGAGTATTTTCTTCTTTTTTCCTCTGCAATACAGATTAAACCATTACTACTTAATGATTGAATTAAATCATGTAAATTTAATTACTACATTAAATCACTACAACTATTGCTGAAATGAAGGATATAGTAAAGAATGAGGAGGAGGAGTAGGAGACAGAGGGGTGGGTTCTGCCTGGGTTGGCTTTGTCCTGTTCCTAGAACATCCTAAGGAATTCTCGGAGGGTGGGAGCTGTGTGAACAGCAGAAGATAAAATGCTGAGACAGCTCTGTTGCTGGTGGCCAGAGTGACAGAACTCAGTTTCAGGATGCTGGCAAGAATTAGTGGTAGCAGGAGAGGAAGCAGATCAGTACTGAGGGTGGGAGCAGGCAGAATCCTGTTTCGATATGCAGTTAGACCCAAGTCATAGCAGGAAGGTAAGAATGAAACTGTATTAAGTCCACACCACGTACAGGGCATTGGGCTAGGAGCTTATATACATTCTTCCATGTACTCCTATAATCTGGAAGAGTGTTATAGTTTGGTAATGTAATGTTTAATGTAATGTTTGGTTCTGTTCATAACTACCTGGTCTGCACAGATGCATGCACCTGGCTTCAAGGGACATGAGGAAAAGGCTCTTTTAATGTTGGGTGAAGCCAGGGAGGAGAGAACACAAACTCTGTGCATTCTTTTTTGTGAACCCTCCAAACGGTAAGTAATTCATCATGTTCATGGATGCCTAACTCTGGAGTAAAGCAAGGAAGTGCTTATCTCTAGGGATGGGAACCTTGTGATTTGTAGGGGACACAGGGATTCCTGGGGTGCAGGGGTGTTCTATCTAGTGACCTGTGGTGCTTATGTGGATGTTTCTTTATAATTCATTAAGCTATACATTGATTGTTATGTTCTTCCAGAATTGTTTTTCACAACTAAAAAGGTCTTTAACAAAGAATACTGTGAACGGCTTTGGAGCATAAAATGTTCCAGTGTTTGGGTTTTTCCCTTAGGATTTATTCCAAGATATGGGCAATAGAGCAGATGGCATGAACATTTTATAGTTCCTGATACACATTACATTTGCATTTCTACCACTACAAGTACGTTTAAACATGTGCCCAAATGACCTTTAAGTGCTTGTATTTTTCCTTGTTGAACTATTTATACATATCTTTGAAAATTATTCGCCAGAGAAATCCAGTCATGTTTAGGATGCTGACTACTAGCAGTTTGAAGGCAGAGAGGTGTCCATGGAGATGAAGCTACTAAAGACACCAAGCGGGGAGGGTGTAACTGGCGGGAGCAGCTGGTGTCCTTTCCCCAGGCTGCAGGTGCAGAGCTGTCAGAATCCTTTCTGTTTGGCTCCACCCATGGGAGAAATCTTGTTCACGCTTCAGAAGCAGGAGACCAGGCCTCTAACTTGTTTCTGACCTGCCTGGACACTGCCTGGATTCTGTGCCTGCCTGCAAACACAGCAAGTCAGGTGGCACTTTAGATAAGAAAGGGAGTGGTCTTGGAATTCTTTAGCCCCTGGAGGTCTGAACAACCCCGTGGAGTCTAACAAAATCCTATGGTTCACAATGTGAAACAAACAGCATTGTAAAAAGATTAAGGTAAAACCAGAGCTACATTTTTGCTCGCAAACTGATAATGGTATCAGTTTGCAGCCTGGGATTATAAACTGAGCCCCCGAAACTGCAATTTGTAGTCTTGCCCATTGGATGGATGCATCCCCTGGGACCTTTTCCCAATTAGGACTCCAGATTGTTGCTAATGAGGGACTTCCCAGAGCTAAGTCTGCACCGTTGGTTGGCCCAATTTTGTGATGTATGTGCTCTTACTTTTCTCTATTGTTTCTATTTCTCTTCTTTCATTGACTGCATATTGCAATTAAGTCCATTAATCCTCCATTATATATTGAAATTGTTTATGGTGTGTGACAAGAAGTTTGTTTTGTTAATGAATCCTTCAAACCTAAAACAAAACTAAAACTTTTGGTAAAGCACCAGTGTTCACTGAAACAGCTCATGAAACAAGACTTGGGATGCAGAGTGAGCATACTTCGTATCTGCCTGAGAGGAGCAGGTCCAGAGGGGCTCAGACAAAATGAAACAAGGCAACTGAGACACAGGGCTGGATGAACACACACAGGCAGAAGGTGGAAAGGAGCGCTTGAGCTGGGCCAGATTATTATTATTGGCAAATTCAGACTTAAATTGAAGAAAGTGGGGAAAACCACTAGACCAATACAGGTATGACCTAAATTGAATCCCTAACGATTATACAGTGGAAGTGAGAAATAGATTTAAGGGACTAGATCTGATAGACAGAGGGCCTGATGAACTATGGACAGAGGTTTGTGACACTGTACAGGAGACAGGGATCAAGACCATCCCCATGGAAAAGAAATGCAAAAAAGCAAAATGGCTGTCTGGAGAGGCCTAACAAATAGCTGTGAAAAGAAGAGAAACCAAAAGCAAAGGAGAAAAGGAAAGATATAGCCATTTGAATGCAGAGTTCCAAAGAATAGCAAGGAGAGATAAGAAAGCCTTCTGCAGTGATCAGTGCAAAGAAAACAATAGAATGGGAAAGATTAGAGATCTCTTAAAGAAAATTAGAGATACCAAAGGAACATTTCATGCAAAGATGGGATCAATAAAGGACAGAAATGGTAGGGACCTAACAGAAGCAGAAGATACTAAGAAGAGGTGGCAAGAATACACAGAAGAACTGTACAAAAAAGATCTTCATGACCCAGATAATCACGATGGTGTGATCACTCACCTAGAGCCAGACATCCTGAAATGTAAAGTCAAGTGGGCCTTAGAAAGCATCACTATGAACAAAGCATGGAATTCCAGTTGAGCTATTTCAAATCATGGAAGATGATGCTGTGAAAGTGCTGCACTCAATATGCCAGCAAATTTGGAAAACTCAGTAATAGCCACAGGACTAGCAAAGGTCAGTTTTCATTCCAATCCCAAAGAAAGGCAATGCCAAAGAATGCTCAAACTGCCGCACAATTGCACTCATCTCACACGCTAGTAAAGTAAAGCTCAAAATTCTCCAAGCCAGGCTTCAACAATACATGAACCATAGACTTCCAGAAGTTCAAGCTGATTTTAGAAAAGGCAAAGGAACCAAAGATCAAATTGCCAACATCTGCTGGATCGTGGAAAAAGCAAGAGAGTTCCAGAAAAACATCTATTTCTGCTTTATTGACTATGCCAAAGCCTTTGACTGTGTGGATCACAAGAAACTGTGGAAAACTCTTCAAGAGATGGGAATACCAGCCCACCTGACCTGCCTCTTGAGAAATCTGTATGCAGGTCAGGAAACAACAGTTAGAACTAGGCATGGAACAACAGACTGGTTCCAAATAGGAAAAGGAGTACATCAAGGCTGTATATTGTCACCGTGCTTATTTAACTTATATGCAGAGTACATCATGAGAAATGCTGGGCTGGATGAAGCACAAGTTGGAATTAAGATTGCTGGGAGATACATCAATAACCTCGGATATGCAGATGACACCACCCTTAGGGCAGAAAGTGAAGAACTAAAGAGCCTCTTAATGAAAGTGAAAGAGAAGAGTGAAAAAGTTAGCTGAAAGCTCTACATTCAGAAAAATAAGATCATGGCATCTGGTCCCATAACTTCATGGCAAATAAATGGAGAAACAGTGGAAATAGTGGCAGACTTTATTTTTTTGGGCTCTAAAATCACTGCAGATGGTGACTGCAGCCATGAAATTAAAAGACGCTTACTCCTTGGAAGAAAAGTTATGACCAACCTAGACAGCATATTCAAAAGCAGAGACATTACTTTGCCAACAAAGGTCCACTTAGTCAAGGTGATGATTTTTCCAGTAGTCATTTATTGATGTGAGTTGGACTATAAAGAAAGCTGAGTGCCAAAGAATTGATGCTTTTGAACTGTGGTGTCGGAAAAGACTAGGATTGCAAGATCTATCCAGTCCATTCTAAAGGAAATCAGTCCTGAATATTCACTGGAAGAACTGATGTTGAAGCTGAAACTCCAATATTTTGGCCACCTGATGTGAAGAGCTGATTCATTTGAAAAGACCCTGATGCTGGAAAAGATTGAAGGCAGGAGGAGAAGGGGATGACAGAGGGTGAGACTGTTGGACGTCATCACCGATTCAATGGACGTGAGTTTGATGGACTGGGAGGCCTGGCATGCTGCAATCCATGGGATTGCAAAGAGTTGGACGCGACTGAGAGACTGAACTGAATTCAACTGAAAGATACTGGCTCTTTGGAAGAAAAGGTATGACAAATCTAGACTGTGTATTAAAAAGCAGAGACATCACTTTGCAAACACAGGTCTGTATAGATGAATCTATGGTTTTTCCAGTAGTCATGTATGGATATGAGAGTTGGATCATAAAGCAGGTTGAGTGCTGAAGAACTATGGTGGTGAAGAAGATTTTTGAGAGTTCCTTAGACAGCAAGGAGATCAAATCAGTCAATCCTAAGGAAATCAACTCTGAATATTGGTTGGAAGGACTGATGCTGAAGCTGAAGCTCCAATACTTTGGCCACCTGATGAGAAGAGCTGACTCACTGGAAAAGACCTTTATGCTGGGAAAGATGGAGAGCAGGAGGAGAAAGGGATGACAGAGGATGAGATGGTTGGATGGCATCACTGATTCGGTGGACATGAGTTTGAGCAAACTCTGGAAGATAGTGAAGGACAGGTAAGCCTGACGTGCTACAGTCTGTGGGGTCGCAAAGAGTCGGCCACGACTGAGTGACTGAACCACAACAGCAGCAAGAAGTTTAGACATGGGGAGTAGGGTGGGAGGAGAAGCTAAAAGAGCTGTGAGCAAATAGGGAACTGCATGGAATGGGTGAAATGTTGGGCATGTTTGAGATTAGACTTGGATGTCATGCTCAGAGTTAAACTTTACCTTGTAAGTTGGCATTTTCCAAAGTATGTTATACCTTGACTCAGACGCTAATTTAGTAAAGCTCAGGAATGCTTTTGCTTGAAAAAATAAGAAGGAACGTGGAATCCCAAGGTTATGTATGCTGTGACATACCAGATTAAAGAATTTAAACTGATGTTCCCACAGGAGTAGGGATTGTGACTATCTCAGAAGGGACCAGTCTGTACATTTCCCAGAGTTTTCTGAATTTGTGCCCCATCTCCTTTCTTGGGAAGTGTTTCTCAGAACTGCTGGTCTGGAATACGCTGATGGAACACAGTGGGAATTGCTGATGTAGGTGAACCGGATGCCAGCTTGTGGTACAGTGCGTGCGGGAGATAAGCTATGTTCTGTTCTTCCCATGAGCCCTCACCTTCCCCTCCACTTCCCTCCTTCAGTAGCTCGTCAGAAATGTGATCCTTTCAATGAAACCCCACTATATTGTCAGTAGCACAACCACATCTCTGCATGAAACGTGAGCTGTTTGAGGTAGACCTGTCTGCCCCCACCACAGACCCCCTTCTGTGGTACACTGGTTCCTTCTACATATATTAATAAGCCCCTGTGTGCTGTGCTGTACTCAGTTGCTCAGTGATGTCAGACTCTGTGACCCTGTGGACTGTAGCCCACGAGGCTCCTCTGTCCATGGGATTTTCAGGCAAGAATACAGAGTGGGTTGCCATTTCCTTCTCCAGGGGATCTTCCTGACTCAGGGGTCGAACTCACATCTCCTGCATCTTCTGCATTATAGGCAGATTCTTTACAACTGAGCCATAGTGGGGAGTCCTAATGAGCCCCTACGGTATACCAGTGCTCCAAGTGCTTAGGATACAACCACGAATGAATCCAAAAAATACTCTATCTCCTTCATTCCAATAGAAGGAGAGGGACACTACACAACAGTCATGATAAATAAGGGAATGGTATAGTGTGTTAGGGGATAAGGCTCAGGAGAGTGGTTTCAGTTTTACATCAGGAGGTCAGAACAGGCTTCGTCAAAGAGAAGACCTCTGAGGAAAGACTGGGAGGAGATGATGGAGTGGACATCTTAAGGAATAGTTTTCCTGGCAGAAGTGCCAGCTCTTGTAATGGCCCTTGTGGGGACTGTGCCTGGTGTGTTCCAGGAACGAGGCCAGTGTGGCTGAGGCAAGAGCCGTAAGAGAGTCTGAGATCAGAGCAGAAACAGGGAGCCAGGTCAGGTCCATCTAGACCTGGAACCTCACAATGCCCATGCCAGAAGGGGCCTCGAAGATGTGCATGATGATCCACCACTTGCTGGTCAGATGAGAAAATGAGGTGGACAGGGTTGACAGGCACTGAAATAGACCCTGGTTCCTGCGCAGTTTCTCAAACCCAGCTCTTGCTAGTGAGGACCCTGCCTGGGTCCTGCGCAGGGCTGTGCCCTCCACTCTGTCCAGACGTCCAGGAAAGACCACCCAGGTGGCCACAACCGCGGGTCAGAGACTGGGTGGCTGCCGTTGCAGCACTGCCACCAGGGGGCGCCGGGCCGGCGCGCAGCTTCTCCCTTCATCCCTGGAAACTCCCCGATCGGCTCCTCAGGACTGCCCCTACCTGACCCCAGCTTCGGCCCCCGCGGTGGTTCCTTCCTACCCAGGCTTGCCGCTTTGTCTCAACTAACCTCCGGCTCACTCCTCTCTATCTCCGCCATCCCCCACCCCTCTTACCTCTGCCCCAGCTGTGGGGTGAGACAGCCCGGCCTGAAGAAGAGCTCTGAAAAGGGGACCCCCCCACCCCCGGGTTTTGAGGGGCGGAGGAATGGGACATGCGGAGGGGCGGCTGCAGGCGGGGGCGGGGGCGGGGCGGGGTGGAGTGTGCGCATCACCCGTGTTGTCTACCCTGCTCCCCCGGGGCTGGCTCTTGCTCTTTCCCTGTTGTGTTTGCTGCTGAGGGGTCCCAGGGGGCTCATTTGGAGCCAGGGAACAGGGCAACCTGGGAGTAAGGGCTGAAGAGAGATTCAGAGAGAAGGGGGGCCTTTGCCCGCCAGAGCCCCTGGGAAAGGAGGCTGCCTCTCCCCCTAACCTCACTCGCAGGGTTTATCCCCTTTCATCAGCCACAGCCCCGGGAGGGGAGACTGAGGCACCAGAGGAAGGCTTCCAGGCACCTCCTTTCCTGCCTCTGGTTCCTGAAAGTGTCAGGACCAGGACAAGCAGGGGGTGGACTCTGCCCGCACACCGCTCTGCTCCGGGCCACTCAGGAGCCCACAGGGCTGGGGCAGCGCTGCTGCAGCCCCTTATCAAGGCTCTGTGCCCAGGCCACACCCGCCTGGCACACACAACCAGCCTGGAGAGGAGAGACGTCCAGAGAGCCCCCTCCCCACTGCTCCACAGCCTGGGGGGCCGAATCCAGCTTGGGGTGATGCAGGTCTCCCCCCATCGCCCTCCAGGGCCTCCGACTGGTCCCCACCCTGACCTGGGGTTGCTTTCTGGGCCTCTGAGGCCTGAACCCCGAACCTGAAGAGTAGAGATCAGCGGGAGTCCCCAGGCGCCTTCCCTGAACTATGGTCTGGCTGAATAGCTGGCCTGAGGCCGGGAGCAAGTTTCCCCTCTCCAAGGGCAAACTTCCTGCTGGCCACAGGCCCGGGAAATCCCAGAAGCCAGCTTCCCCTGCCCCACAGGGACTCCCATCTGCCAGGCCAAGGCAGGGAGCTGCTGGGCCCTCCCACAGCAGAGGGAGTGCCAGGCAGGGGGAGAGCTGAGAGCACTGGGGGCAGGGCTGGGGCTGGGGCCTGCCAAGGACAGAGGACTGGGCGAAAGAGGAGCTGGGGAGACTGAGGAGCAGGGCCAGAAGCCCAGGAGGGAAGGCGAGGGGACTCCCTTCACCCTTCACTTCTGGGTATCAGGCTGTATCACTGTTATCCTGCTCAGGGGAGAGGGTGAGGGCACAGTGGAGGTGGGCAGCCAGGAGACACAGAGAGGTAGGTGCCAGGTTTGCCTGTCAGGCCTAGGAGGAGGGGATCTGATCGTGATGGGCTGAGGTGGGGAGGAGACAGCTGGCAAGACCCACTTTCTCCCATGGGCTGGAACATGGTGGTCCCGCCTGCCCCCACCCCTACTCCCACCACACACAGTCTGCTGGGGGCAGGAAAATAGGAGAGGGGGGAAGGACAGTGTGAGAGGGAAGGTGTCCTCGTGGCAGAAGGCAAAGTCCCACCCCAACCTCCCATCCCCAACCCAGGCACCCTCCCACCCACCCCCAAATCCCCCCAGCAGGAGAGAAGGCAGCGCACAGGGACTGGTGCTGGGCATTTCAGTGGTTATTCTTGTCCTGTTTCCCTAGAGATCTTGCCCCCTCACAACAGCTGTGATGGGTTCCTCCTCCAGCTCATCCTTGCATTCCAGGGCTCCTCATCCCCACCACAATGGCCAGAAACCCTTTTCTGGGCTCTGATACGTGGCTGCATAAGTGTTCTAAACACTGCGGTTTCCTGGGTGTGCCTCAGGTCTTCCATTAGTAACAAGTCCAGGGCAGGGACCTTGACCTCAGGTCACAAGCCAGTCTATGTGGAGAGGGGATGGGGGAGCCACCAATGGATTTTTACAGCTCCAAATCCTAATTAAAGATTCCCTGTCTCTCCATCACAACCTACCCAAACCTAACCTTACATCTCTCCTTTCTCCACTTTCTTCTCAAATCCAGGCCATCAGCCTCTTCCAACTTCCTGGTCTTCACCAACTGGTCTGCCCTTCTCCCACTTACTGAGGCTGGAAACCTGGAGTCATCTTCATTCCTTCCTCCAACAGCACAGATACAGGCTCACATCCAGCCCTGCCTTTTTCAGGGCTCCAACCCAGGTCACAAAAGATGAGTAAGGCAGTGGCCTTGCCCTCAAGGGCATCACCGTGGTGTTCCTGCTGCTGCTGCTAAGTCTCTTCAGTCGTGTCTGACTCTGTGCGACCCCAGAGATGGCAGCCACCAGGCTCCACCACCCCTGGGATTCTCCAGGCAAGAACACTGGAGTGGGTTGCCATTTCCTTCTCCAATGCATGAAAGTGAAAAGTGAAAGTGAAGTCTCTCAGTCGTGTCCAACTCTTCACGACCCCATGGACTGCAGCCTATCAGGCTCCCCCATCCATGAGATTTTCCAGGCAAGAGTACTGGAGTGGGTTGCTATTGCCTTCTCCCACGGTGGTGTTAGTCACACTGTAATAAGTTCTATACTGGAAGGCCTGAGAGCTTTGGAGTCAGAGAGCTGCATTTCCACTAGGGGCATGAGGAAGGCAGCCTGGACTGTTTCTGTGCTTCCTTCATGGAAAGGACAAAGTTCTGCTCAGTGACTGGCTGGGGGACTTGGACAAGTTACTTCGCCTCTGAGCTTTTGTTTTCACAACAACAATATGGGGATGGTAAACTCTTGCAGGATTTGGGAGGATTAGCTGTGATGATAGCTAACATTTACTCACCCTTATTAGGTACCGAGCCCTCTCCTAAGAGTTCTGTAGGGACTTTTCCCTCTTTGTTGACAGCTGTCTAACCCGGGGTCTGAAAGCTTCGAACTCTTCAGAGCCTCAGACCAAGACTCGGGGGCTGGGCTGATAGATGCAGAAACTGTGAAAGAGTTGTTAACCAAAACTTTAGAAATGGAGATCTGATTGAAATAAAAAGGTAATTATTGGAGACTTGTTATGACTGCAGCCCAGGAGATAGATTCCTCTAGCCCAGAAAGGAGGACTTGGAGGAGGAAAGGGCAAGGAATGGATGAGGGGGAGGAAGAGGTGGAAAGATAGGGAAAATAAGAAGAGGAAGTAGCAAGTGAAACCAAAAAAGGAAATGGGTATTATAGCTACATACCTGCACACACCCTTATGTCCACAGCAGCACTACCCACAAAAGCCAAAACACAAAAACAACCTAAATGCCCATCAACAGATGAGTGGGAAAAAAAATCTGGGGTATATATACCACTTAGCCATAATAAAGGATGAAATAATGCCACTTACAGCAACATGCATGGACCTAGAGATTATCATACTCAGTGAAGTAAGTCAGAAAGATAAGTACTATATGATATCTCTTATATATGGAATTTAAAACATGACACAAACTTACCTGCAAACCAAAACAAGCAAACATAGAGAACAAATTTGTGGTTGCCAAAGGGGAGGGGCTGAGGGGAGGGATGGATTGGGAGTTTGGGACCAGCAGGAGCAAACTATTATATAGAGAATGGATAAAGAACAAGATCCTATCACAGGGAACTATATCCAATACCCTGTAATAAACCATAATGCTAAAGAAACAAGTTATTTAAAGAAATACACACAAAAAAAGAAGTACTTGAATTTTGTTCCATGGGACAACTAATGGGGGAGGTTTATGAAGTCAAAACCTCCAAGGTTATTGTTAGTTACAAGAGTTCTCAAGAATTATAAGCAAAGTTGGCAAGAAGTAAGGGTGCTGGTTAGGGAAGGATTGGTTGAGGTCTGAAAAGTTTGCATAGTTACAAGGGGAGATCTTAAGACCTCCCCTTGGTAAGGTTGCAGCTGGCAGATATTCAAAATGCCCTGGTGATGTCCTTAGGTCTGGTACAGTTCAAAAAAAGTTCAGGTTCTTAGTTGTGCAGAAACATGTCTGAGACCAGATCCTCAAATGCCAACTAACTCCATTTTTGTGTTAATTATGATTCAGTTCAGTTCAGTCGCTCAGTCGTGTCCGACTCTTTTAGACCCCATGAATCGCAGCACGCCAGGCCTCCCTGTCCATCACCAACTCCCGGAGTTCATTCAAACTCACGTCCATCGAGTCGGTGATGCCATCCAGCCATCTCATCCTCTGTTGTCCCCTTTTCCTCCTGCCCCCAATCTCTCCCAGCATCAGAGCCTTTTCCAATGAGTCAACTCTTCGCATGAGGTGGCCAGAGTACTGGAGTTTCAGCTTTAGCATCATTCCTTCCAAAGAACACCCAGGGCTGATCTCCTTCAGAATGGACTGGTTGGATTACTTTATTGTAATTTCAACTTGTCATCAGAGTGGGGAGAAGTGCCCCCAAGGGCACTGCCACACAACCCCCCAGCCCCATTGCCCAGTTATGGTTATGGAACACAACACTGAGAAACCACAGTCCTTCCAGCTAAAGGTACCACAGATCAGAGTTCAGGGCTGTCAGCACCTGGAAGTTTAAAGGGGAAAAAATCTGAAAGCATGACAATCTAAAAGGCATGAGATCCAAGTTACAAAGTAAATTGTCTAAATCCCTGGGTGGAAGCTAGACATATAAGAGGGAGACCATATAAAAGTAGGGATATAGCAGAGAAAAATCTGTTACTGACAGATAAAGATACCAAAAAAAAAAAAAAAATCAGACCTGTGAATATTTTTTAAAAAAACTGAATTCATACCCCATTGTTGTACAGCTTGTTGGTAAAAAGCTGAAGCCAGATAGGCTTCAAGAACAGAGTCCAAATCCGGCAGAACAACTCACAAAAATGAGAGATTACTGACAAGTAAGGAAGCCAGTGATGAACAACTTCTGAAAATGAATGAATAATTTGAAAGACACTTCACTGAAGGGCAAATTGCAAAGAAGCACATGAAAGGTGGAAAAAGTGCGTACATCATTAATTATTAGAGAAATGCAAATTAAAATCACACATTACACAACCCTATCATGGCTAACACGAGAAGACCAAAAATGCCAATTGTTGGAGAGGATTCGGAGCAACTAGGATTTTCATGCATTGCTGGAGGTACTGAAGATGGCACATCCACTCTGGGAATTTGGCAATTTCTTATCATTTTAAATGTACACTTATCATATAACTCACTGTTCTACTCAAATATGGACTCAACGATCCTAAAAAAATAAAAAGCAAGGATGAGATTAGGTAACACAATACAGGTACCCAGAAAGCAAAATTTAATTCCCAGGGTTGACTTGGGTGACCTGAGAGTTGGTATCTGCTTAAATTTTGTACCTTACATGTCTTCCTTGCCTCACCCTAGTCCTAGTTTTGAGAAAACACATCTACACAAAGACAGGCATCTTCTTAGTGTCTTCATTGTGTTAGTTGTGTTAGCTGCTCAGTCATGTCTGACTCTTTGTGACCCCATGGACTGCAGCCCGCTAGGCTCCTCTGCCCATAGAATTTCCCAATCAAGAATACTGGAGTGGGTTGCCATTTCCTCCTCCAGGGAATCTTCCAGACCTAGGGATTGAATCTGGGTCTCCTCCATTGCAGGCAGGCGCTTTATCCTCTGACCCACCAGGGAAGCCATAGTGTCTTTATTGCTAACAGTCAAACTCTGGAAGCAACCCACGTGTCTATCAACTGGTAAACTGATAATCACACTGTGGTACATTCATACAGTGGAATAATACACAGCAACAAAAAGAAATAAGAAATGAACAACCAATATACACAAAAACATGGTGGAGTCTCCAGTGCTTTATGCCAAATGAAAGAAGTCAGACACAAAAGACTACACACTGTAAGATTCCATTCACATAAACTCTAAGGAAGGACAAAATTAGAGTGTCGGAAAGTAGATCAGCGTGGCCTGGATCAAATGGGATCCAGAGGAAGGGGATTGGTTGAAAAAGGATACAGGAAGTTTTGAAGTGATTGAAACAGCTTTATTGATTGTGGTAGTGGCTATCTCATGGTATTCATTTGAGTAAATGTGTGAATGAATAAATACATCCAAATTCAAACCGAATTTGTTGAATTCCCATAAAGCAGGCTTAGAAACCCTGAGTCTCAAGGATAAATACAGACTGTACTGGGAACTGACCCAAATGCCAGACAAGTATTTATTCAGAGTCCTCTTCTTTTCACCAAATAAGGACAGAGTGAGAGGTAGTGTCCTGGGCTCATCAGTGATGAACAAGGAATCATCCATGGAGCATACATCTAAAGGGTGTATGCTTTCTTTACCTTGTGGTAAAGAAAGACACACACCCATCCTTAATTACAAATAACACACGCTTCAGAGGCAAAGTAAACGATGCCAGTGACCAGATCTAGTAGGATGAAGCTGGGATTTGGAAGAAAATGGAGGCTTAGGGGTAAGTGGGAGCAAGGTTCATTTTTCAGGGCTGACCCAGTCTTTATTGAGACCTGACCTGCCTCTTGAGAAACCTGTATGCAGGTCAAGAAGCAACAGTTAGAACTGGACATGGAAGAACAGACTGGTTCCAAATAGGAAAAGGAGTACATCAAGACTGTATATTGTCACTCTGCTTATTTAACTTATATGCAGAATACATCATGAGAAATGCTGGGCTGGAGGAAGCACAAGCTGGAATTAAGATTACCAGGAGAAATATAAAAAACCTCAGATATGCAGATGACACCACCCTTATGGCAGAAAGTGAAGAGGAACTAAAAAGCCTCTAGATGAAAGTGAAAGAGGAGAGTGAAAAAGTTGGATTAAAGCTCAACATTCAGAAAACTAAGATCATGGCATCTGGTCCCATCACTTCATGGCAAATAGATGGGAAAACAGTGGAAACAGTGGCTGACTTTATTTTTCTGGGCTCCAAAGTCACTGCAGGTGGTGATTGCAGCCATGAAATTAAAAGACCCTTATTGGACTTCCCTGGTGGCTCAGATGGTAAAGCGCCAGTCTACAATGGGATAGACCTGGGTTCGATCCCTGGGTTGGGAAGATCCCCTGAAGAAGGAAATGGCAATCCATTCCAGGACTATTGCCTGGAAAATCCCATGAACAGAGGAACCTGGTAGGTTACAGTCCATGGGGGTCACAAAGAGTCAGACACGACTTCACTTTCACTTTCACTTACTCCTTGGAAGGAAAGTTATGACCAACCTAGACAGTATATTAAAAAGCAGAGACATTACTTTTCCAACAAAGGTCCATCTAGTCAAGACTATGGTTTTTCCATCGGTCATGTATGGATGTGAGAGTTGGACTATAAAGAAAGCTGAGTGCTGAAGAATTGATGCTTTTGAACTGTGGTGTTGGAGAAGACTCTTGAGAGTCCCTTGGACTGCAAGGAGATCCAACCAGTCCATCCTAAAGGAGATCAGTCCTGGGTGTTCATTGGAAGGACTGATGTTGAAGCTGAAACTCCAATACTTTGCACCTGATGCGAAGAGCTGACTCATTTGAAAAGACCCTGATGCTGGGAAAGATTGAGGGCAGAAGGATAAGGGGACAACAGAGGATGAGATGGTTGGATGGCATCACTGACTCGATGGACATGGGTTTGGGTGGACTCTGGGAGTTGGTGATGGACAGGGAGGCCTGGCATGCTGTGGTTCATGGGGTTGCAAAGAGTCAGACACGACGGAGCGACTGAACTGAACTGAATTTGCATACAGTAAAAGTCACTGATTTTACACATACAAGATTTTCTTGTGTTTCATAGAGAAAAGTATTAATTTTTCTGCAACTGTGTTTTAGATCCATTCAGGTTTTTACCTCCTGGATTGGAGTGGGGACATTTGGGTCTGGTATTTGCCTCCATTTATGGTATTTGCCCCCTTTCTGTTTGGATCTCCCCCTTAGAACCTAAATGTTAGGGCCAGGTGGTGTTGTCTGCATAGCTACTCAGTTGCTGAAACAGGTGGGGTTAGACATGGGAACCATTCTGAGAGCTAAGCCTCTGTGGCTTTTCTCTGAATTTGCTAGAAACACTTGCATTTCAGGCCAGTACCCTTGGCTTTTATGTGCTAAGTCACTTCAGCAGTGTCTGACTCTTTGTGACCCTATGAACTGTAGCCCTCCAAGCTCCTCTGTCCATGGGATTCTCCAGGCAAGAATACTGGAGTGGGCTGCCATGCCCTCCTCCAGGGGATCTTCCTGACCCTGGGGTCAAACACATGGGGTGGAACATGTCTCTTACATCTCCTGTTTTGGCAGGCAGGTTCTTTACCACCAGTGCCACCTGGGTTTATAAGCTGGTTCTATTTCCTGATGAGAGGAGTGCCCCTTTGAGTTTTGTGTGCGTGTGTTTCCATTTCCACGTGACCCAGCCACTCTGGGAGGCATCATTGCTAATATCGTTACCTCTAGGAGCCAAGCTTGAGAAAACAGCATGCTGGCAAACACCGCTCCCTGAAAACCCCCTTTGGGAAAAATCCTTGGGTGAGATTAAAGAGCTCTGCAGAAGTTACAACGTTGTTGTTGTTGTTGTTGTTGTTGTTGTTTTCCTGTACGGGATACAGCAGGCTATTTTGTCTTTTGCAGGACTGGTATTTGGGTTCGCTTGGAATTAAGCAGTTTCCCACACTTGAGAAGTTTGTCTGTGTTGGTGCAGAGAATCCCCAATGCAAAAGTTCAGCAAGAATGTTGAAGCTACAATGGAAAGTTGGGAAACTTTTTTGAGCAAATGTTCGGACACGTCCTCACATGTCTGATTGTGTACAGTAGCACCACTGGAAACAGCTAATAGCTCAGGTGAGCGGATGGGGCTACTCTCCTTATCCTTTAATTTTCAGAGACTGGGAGTGAGTGGACCCCTCTCATGGATTCCTAGCTTTTCACTTGATTCCTCAGCATTCGATGCAGTTCTGCCCAGTCCCCTTTCAGACCCTGCCTCTGAAGACCCAGAACTAAGGCTGTTGAGCCAAACTGAGTCAAGCTAGGAGAGGAACCCAGATACTTGGCCTCACAGATTAGACCAGCTGCAGAGGCTCGTAGCTCTGGAGCCAGTAGTGTTTGAAGCAAAAACTGATGGAGGCAGCTATGGTGGGGCCTTGGGGCTAGGAGGACCTCCAGAGCAGGGTTGAAGCAGCTATGCATCTGCACCTCGTGGGGCTGTCAGGAAGGATGGAGGGGATCTGGTAGTTTTTGCTGCTCAGGGTCTGACTAGCTCTCATTGGCTGAGAAGCACAAGGAAAATGTTAATAGTAATTGTAACGGTCTATAACTCTTTTAGGAGGATATTTAAAAAATAATTAGCATTATAATGAATTAAAACTGCAAGAGATTGTGTAGAATGGGATATGAGTACATTCAGTTAATGAGATTGCTTTCTTCAAATTATTGGCTCATCAAAGAATGGGTTGATAGTTTAAAATGAGTACATTTTTATATAAGCATTTTATAAGTGATTTTAATGATGATCCATCGTGTTTGTTCCCTAAAGTGTTAGTTTCCCTGGTGGCTCAGATGGTAAAAGGTTTGCCTGCAGTGCAGGAGACCTGGCTTGGATCCCTGGGTGGCAAAGATCCCCTGGAGAAGGAAATGACAACCCACTCCAGGATTCTTGCCTAGAGAATCCCATGGACGGAGGAGCCTGGCAGGCTACAGTCCATGGGGTCACAAAGAGTTGGACATGACTGAGCGACTTCACTTTATCGTATTTGTAGACTCAAGTCCATAGCCAGTAGACCCCCAAAAAGTGTGAATACACATTCATCCAATTAAATTAGATATTGCCAATTTAGTTCTGACAGAATGACACTATCCACCACGTTAAACTTATATTAAGTCTACAAGTAATAAATGCTGGAGAGGGTGTGGAGAAAAGGGAACCCTCTTACACTGTTGGTGGGAATGCAAACTAGTACAGCCACTATGGAGAACAGTGTGGAGATTCCTTAAAAAACTGGAAATAGACCTGCCTTATGATCCAGCAATCCCACTGCTGGGCATACACACTGAGGAAACCAGAAGGGAAAGAGACACGTGGACCCCAATGTTCATCGCAGCACTGTTTATAATAGCCAGGACATGGAAGCAACCTAGATGTCCATCAGCAGATGAATGGATAAGAAAGCTGTGGTACATATACACAATGGAGTATTATTCAGCCATTAAAAAGAATACATTTGAATCAGTTCTAATGAGGTGGATGAAACTGGAGCCTATTACACAGAGTGAAGTAAGCCAGAAAGAAAAACACCAATACAGTATACTAACGCATATATATGGAATTTAGAAAGATGGTAACAATAACCCTGTGTACGAGACAGCAAAACAGACACTGATGTATAGAACAGTCTTATGGACTCTGTGGGAGAGGGAGAGGGTGGGAAGATTTGGGAGAATGGCATTGAAACATGTAAAATATCATGTATAAAATGAGTTGCCAGTCCAGGTTTGATGCACGATACTGGATGCTTGGGGCTGGTGCACTGGGACGACCCAGAGGGATGGAATGGGGAGGGAGGAGGGAGGAGGGTTCAGGATGGGGAACACATGTATACCTGTGGCGGATTCATTTTGATATTTGGTAAAACTAATACAGTTATGTAAAGTTTAAAAATAAAATAAAATTTTAAAAAAAATCCAAAAAAAAAAAAATTATATTGCTCCATTTCTATTTTATACTTAAAATTTTTATTTTTATGAAATAGCCATATGGTGTATAGATTTTTTGTGTGTATACCTTTGATAACAGTAATGAAATAAGTTTGTGAAAATTGCAGTTCAGAGTATGCATGCTGCTGCTGCTAAGTCGCTTCAGTCGTGTCCGACTCTGTGTGACCCCATAGACGGCAGCCCACCAGGCTCCCCCATCCCTGGGATTCTCCAAGCAAGAACACTGGAGTAGGTTGCCATTGCCTTCTCCGTCAAAGTGTGCATGGTGACTTTTAAAAGGAAATAGAACTGCCGTACGACCCAGCAATCCCACTGCTGGGCATACACACTGAGGAAACCAGAATTGAAAGAGACACGTGTACCCCAATGTTCATCGCAGCACTGTTTATAATAGCCAGGACATGGAAGCAACCTAGATGTCCATCAGCAGATGAATGGATGAGAAAGCTGTGGTACATATACACAATGGAGTATTACTCAGCCATTAAAAAGAATACATTTGAATCAGTTCTACTGAGGTGGATGAAACTGGAGCCTATTATACACAGTGAAGTAAGCCAGAAAGAAAAACACCAATACAGTATATTAATGCATATATATGGAATTTATAAAGATGGTAATGACAACCCTGTATGCAAGACAGCAAAAGAGACACAGATGTATAGAACAGTCTTTTGGATACTGTGGGAGAGGGAGGGGGGATGATTTGGGAGAATGGCATTAAAACATGTATAATATCATATAAGAAACAAATTGCCAGTCCAGGTTCGATGCAGGATACAGGAAACTTGGGGCTGGTGCACTGGGATGACCCAGAGGGATGGTATGTCGAGGGAGGTGGGAGGGGGGTTCAGGATGGGGAACACGTGTACACCCGTGGTGGATGCATGTTGATGTATGGCAAAACCAATACAATATTGTAAAATAAAATAATAATAATAATAATAGTAAATAATAAATAAATAAAACAAAAAATAAATAAAAGAGATCTGATTCTCAGCCTAAGCGCAAGTAATATCTGTCACGCTTGATGTCAGTGACACCTAGTGGCCTGAGGCAGAACTGCACATTCACTGGTGATTTAAACAGCCTCCTCTTGAATAAATTTTAGTATTTATCTGGTCTTGAAATGAGGTGACCACCAGTCCCTGTGGCTCTGCAGCTATTTGGAGCATCTGTATGGAGTAACGAATTACATGTCTGTGCTAGGAACAGGACGTGGAAACAAATGATGACTTTTAGAGTGAGGAAGTCTTCAAGAAGGCATTTCTCACATTACAGTGGGCTGACAATACACACAGTTTGACTTGAAATTCTCCTGTTTTTTCTTTTTGTATGTGTGGTGGCTCTAACATTCCTTGAACTTGTGCCCTCTGGGTAATAAGCTACCCACCACCGGAAGTGTTTAACATTAGATAATGACCAGTTAGGGATTCTACTGGGTTGGCCAAAAAGTTCATTCAGATTTTTCCATAAGATAGTACAAAAACTCAGATGAACTTTTTGGCCAACCAAGTATTAAAGTGTCTTCTGCACTGGACAAGGAGATGGATTAGACAGCCTCTTGGTCCCCTTGCTGCCTTGAGGATCTTTGAATTCAGAACTGAATCTGATTCCAGTGAGTCCATGGCAGATAGAGATGAGAAAGAAGGGACTGCTTCAGAGCAGGTGGGCAGGACCCCTGGATCCAGGGTGTGGGCTCAGGCCCACTCTGCTCCATCCCCTTCTGAAATGTGTCCATTCAAGTCTCCACTTTCACCATCTCCACATCACTGGAGCTCTTATCAGGGTCAGTTGAACAAAAAGTTGCCACTGCCCTCTCCCCTGGGGTATCGTAGAAGTCACTTTGCCTCCCAGAGGACAGTGGTGGTCAGCCTCTGGACTGTCCTGAGCCAGACCTGAGCGGGTACTGCTCTGTCTTATGGGATGGGAGTCTTGCCAAATGAATGAGGAGATAATCCAGTCATCTCAGGGCAGGCTGGGCTCAGAATCCTTGTCCTGCTGGTTTGGGATGGTCTCGCCTTCACTCAGACACAGTGCAGGAGCTTCATGGACCTTGAGACAGGACATGCTCTATGGATGGAAGCCAAGGAGGCCTTTCCCTGACCCTGTCTTGAGCGGCCCCAAGAGAAAAAGGAGAAAAGGGCAGAATTTTACTTATAGTGAACAGTGGCTGAAAAACAAGACCGGTTGTTTACATGAGAAATCTTAATGACGTGAGGTTACAGAGCACAGATGTGTCATTGCGTTAGTTTTATACCTGGTATTTGTGTGATGATGACAGCCCAAAATAGGTACAAGATTAACCAAAACACTGGGGACACTCCCCAAATCAACTTAATGGGGGACATAGTCCAAAAGACAAAATATTATGTGGGAGATACATGTTGAAGACTGCCCCACAGATGACTCTGACCTCCTGTTTGCCTCCCACATGGATGTGACTCTTCTCAGCTCCCTGAAATTGAAGGTGCCTGCCTGGATGAAGTAGGTTTCCTCCCCAGAAGTAATGGAGCAGAGGCTGAAGGAACTCTTGGCAAGGACCAGAGATTCTCAAATGTTTTTGCCCCTGACCCACGGTAAGAAATACATATTACATCACTGACTCTATGACATGCGATGAACCTTGATGGTGTCTATTGTTTTCTATTCTACTTCACTTTACCATTTTATGGCCCACTAATTTGCTTTTAGAACATTGGGACTTTGAGATTTTGCTTTTTTAATTAGTGTATCCTTAGCTGCAGAAGATGGCTTGGAATACAGTAAATGCCTAATAAACACTGGTTAAATGATGGAGAATTAATATGGACTTATGACTTGTGCCAGGACACTTGTGGTTTGTGATGCCTTCAACAGTTTGCAACTTGTTTGTGTGTGTTTTAAAGTTACCTGTTGCATCTGACTGTTTTGTGACTCATTGATTTTATTTGGAGAGTGTAACTTTCTGTCTTTTTAAAAGTAGTTCCCTGTATGGAATTGATTTGGAGTAGGTGTGTGTCCCCAGTTATTTTTGGTTAATTGGGTGTATGTGAGTGTGAAAAAGTGTGTGTGTGGTTTTGACTGCCGTAGTCACAGAAGTACCAGATATAAAACTAAAGCAATGACACACTCGTACTTTGTAACTGATGTAATCAAAGTTCCACATATAAAAACTGGGTCTTATTCTTCAGGCTGTTATTTACCACATACACATAAGGTTCCACTTAGAAGACTCTTCCTGCATCTTTTGACTCACAGGGCCTGGTAAAGGACGTCTCCTCTGCATCAGGACATGTGATGCCCCTGCCTCTGGAGGCCAATGGGTAAAAGGCTATGTGACACAGTGACCCATTGGGGAAGAGGTGCATGTGCTTCAAACAAAGTTTCTCTGCTCCAGAGACAACGGTACTGCTTAAACCAGTGGCTCTGAGTGGGTCTCTGTACCAGCAGCATGGCCATCACCTGGAACTTACTGGAAATGCAAACTCGTGGGCTCTGTGTCAGAACATCATAAATTCTTTGAGTGGGGCCAGGCAATCCATGGTCCAGTAGGCCCTCCAGGTGAGTCTGATGCCGCCTGAGTTTGAGAACCACTGCGCTAGAGGAAGATGCCTGAGCCTGGATAAGGGTCTTTCTTTTTTGAGTATTAATTCTTGGCGTGTTTTTTTTTGTTTTTTTTTTTTAGTTTTATTGAAGTATACTTGATTTACAACATTCTGTTAATTTCTGCTATAGAGCAAAGTGATTTAGTTATATGTACATATTCTTTTTCATATTCTTTTCCACTATGGTTTATCATGGGATATTGAGTATAGTTCCCTGTGCTCTACAGTAGGACCTCTTGTTTATTCATCCTATACACAGGAGGTTTGAAAAGCTCTTTTTGAAAAGAGGAGCTGTGCTCCAAATTGTGAACAGACCAAGGGGAAAAAATTATGCTTTTGTCACTGTGAAAGGGTCAAAGGTGGCCATGGGCTTAATGTGTCCAATGGAGACCCAGGGGTCAGGGCAGTAGACTGACCGAGTAATCCCAATAAGAACAACAGGGAAGAACACAAGCGTGAGGCCTGTCAACTAACATGTCTTAACAAAGGCTAGGAAGGAGAATGACAACAATATAAAGCTGTTTAAAACAAATGTCATAAATTTATAGAGGTCATGGACAGAGAGGTGTTGAAAGGATAGGAGACATTCATAACAAGTGCCGCTGTGACTGAGGTCCTATTTATACAGGAGAGAGTTATAGGGATCCTGAGATAAGAACTTGTGTTCTAAAGAAATGTTGAAAACAAAAAGGGACAAAGGAGAGTGCGGGCAGCACAAGAGAATTCTCATTAAGTGAAAGAGGCGCCTATCACTAAGAGGAGCGTGGCAGCCTCGTTGCTGCAGGCTCTCCAGAATCGGGAAGAGATCAGCTGCACAGAGTTTCCGCATAGCCCTTCTCAGCAATGCCCTGAGGACTTTCCTTGGAATTGGGTTCCTGGCCATTGAGCCCTGTGCTGTAGGCCCTGGGTCTGTGCTGTTGGAGGGAGATGCTACTCACCCTGGAAGATCTACCTAATCTAAGCTCTGAGATCCACATGTTATGCACGATGACCTGACCATCCCCTCTGTGATTTGTTTCCTGCCTACCAACGACCAACTGTAGATTGTGTGTGTGACTTGACTGAGCTTGACAAGAATTATCTCAGGATCAAGTAACCTTGAGCCCTGGGAGACTTGGAGCTGAGCAGGACCCCTCCCCCATACTCTGCTTTACCTCTCTCTGAAGTACCTAGATAACAGTACCTGGTGCAAATTTCCTGAGTTGTTTTACAGATGCTCAACCCCCACCAAAGTGGAAGATGTTAACTGCTTGATGACCATGAGCTTGTAGCATCCAGACATACTGGAGCTTATGGATTGATACCATTAATCCCTCGACACCATCCTGATATCTCACCATCAATCAGTCAGACAATTGTGCATAAACTGACCACACATCCTGCAACTCCTCTCCTTCACCTTGTCTTTAAAAATGCCTCCCTGAAACCCACTGGGAAGTTCAGGCTTTTTGAGCATTAGCTACTTGAACTACTTGTCTGGCTCAATAAACTCTTTGTCAGCCTACCGTAAAGTCTACACTTTCCTTCAGCACAACCCTGTGTTAGTAGATTGGCTTTACTGTGCCTGGGTGAGCAGACCCAAATTGGGTTCCATAATACACCAGAATTCTTCAGGGAGTCTGACCTTTGGGCTCACTTGGGAGCCCCTGGCAGCGTGGCAGCATTGAGTGCAATCCTAGGGTTTCCATGTGGGGGCAGGATGGTCCCTATGGAGACATGAGGAGGGGGTGTCTGATGTCCCACAAGGATTGGAGGTGGTTGGTTAGCCTGGGGATGAAGTACAGGTTTGTAGGTCCCACGTATTCTGGACCAACTGGTGATCATGCAGGCTCTGCAGAGGCCCAGCTAGGTCACATCCTAACTGGGTGGGCTCAGGCAGGGTACTGAACTTCATTGAGTCTCTGTTTTCCTTTTCTCTAAAATGAGAACATAAATATATTAGTTGCACCTACCCCATAGTGCCAGGCTTCCCTGGTGGCTCAGTCAGTAAAGAACCTGCCTGCAATGCAGGAGACTGCTTCAGTCCCTGGGTCGGAAAGATCTCCTGGAGAAGGGAATGGCAACCCACTCCAGTATTCTTGCCTGGAGAATCCCATGGACAAGTGAGCCCTGTGGGCTACAGCCCATGGGGTTGCAAAGAGTCGGACCCGACTGAAGTGACTTAGTATGCATGCCCTGCTTTAAGGAAGCTCTAACCCTTTTGACCCTTTTCACCATCATGGCTGACGAAGCAAGTGAACTGATAAATTCACTCTTCTCACCTCTTGCCCCTGACTGAGAGAAACACACATGCATGCCCCCTCCAGAAGGTACTGGGCACTGGTACACTTTCTTTCATCAGGTTGAATGTTTCTCAGCTCCTTTACATAGAGCACAAGAGCAAATTTTCTGGTATGTTTGTGGATGTCAGTCCAAAGACCAGGGAGCAGTTCAGGTGAGGAATTGAGCCACCTTACCTTCCCATTCTGCCATTGCCCTACTCAGAAGCTTTCTTTCTGGATGCTTCTGGCTTTGTCTTTTTACAAGTCTCCTTTTCTTTTAATACAGGCATGCTCCTTTGCTGAGTGTTCATGGGAACATTGGTAATAGCCCCACACGGTATAGCCTGTGTCTGTTTGGGTGATAAATTCTTCCATATGTGCTGGGGCAAGCTGATGTTCTTACATACATTGATCACTGGTATTTATGTCCTAGTCAAGCCTCTTCCCGCAGTATTATCAAGGGCCCTTTTGCAATTGTATGCAGATGGCCAGACTGGAGTGACGGCCTGGTTGTGAGAGAGGGAAAGTATAAATTTCTCCATTGAGAAGCCACCAGCCTTTTAGTGGCTCTGCTGGTGCCTGCTTGGTGGATATGAGGCTATGCTGAGTTCACCTGTCAGGCTGAGACTGCTTCCCATCATTTTTCTTGAGTTTTTTTTTTTTTTTTCTATTTGTTTGAAAGAACTCATTTTATTACTTGAATTGTCAGTCTTATAAAAATAGCTTTCACAAACAACAAAGTGTAGGTGTTTCTCTATAAAATATATATGTATACTGTGAAAGCCTTTTGCATCCAAGTGGGGAGTTTTTGAGGCTTCAGACAGTATGTCATTGATTATCAAAAAGTTGACCTTCCCCTTGAGGAAATGTTTACTGTCTTCAAGTGACAGCAGCAAGCTCGCCCCAAAGGGATGCATGAGAATTCGTGTTGTGTACCCTTACATAGCTGTGCCAAGGGCAGGAAAATGTTTCTTCAAGTCCACGTGATGATATTTTAATGTCACATTTTATTTTTTTAGTTTTGGTTTCTGGTTTTTCTTTTTTAAATAGCCCTCTTACCAGAAATGGGCAGAGGCAGGTGGCGGTGAGAGGGCCTGGGGAAGTGGGAACCCATGAGAAGGGTGCTACCAGCATATGTCAGGGATTCAGAGACCCGAAGCCCAGTTTTTAAATGATCATTTGGATATTTTATGTATTTTCTTGATGTGCTTTTTCCCTCCAGCTTCCTCTCTTTCACTGAGCACTTCCTATTGTGCACCATCTCGCTTTGATGCTCGAATGCTTGCTTGTTATCACTGGCTCTTCTAGAAAACACGGCAGACAACGAAGCTGCCTCTGGAGACCTGATACCTGCCTCACCCGCTGGCCACACAGCTGCCACATGCCTTGCTTTTGGTCACCTGAACCCTGCAGATGTTCTGTTTCTATGCCCCTGTGGACCCACCACACAGGATTAGTGGTTTTCAAGGGCCTTAAAAGAAGGATGGAAACTGAAGATTCCCTTCATTTTGAGGCCAGTGACCTAATGAATGTGGCTCCCGGTCCTGCTGTGGATTGAGAGCCTGAGTAGTATCTATGATTTCGCCAGCCTTCCTGTCGGAATCCCAGATCTGCCTACACCCCCATCCCTTCCCTTCCACAGGGTCCAGGGCCTAACGTTTTTCTTTCCCTTTAAAGCTTTCCCCAGCCATTTTAACTGGACTTTTCTCTCCCCTGACTCTGACTTTGTACTCAGCTCCCTTGTGCCTGCTTATTCCTGGACCTCTTTGATTTGGGGATTTTATTAATACTCCGTTGTCATTGTTCAGTCATTCAGTCATGTCTGACTCTTTGCAACCCCATGGACTGCAGCATGCCAGGCTTCCCTGTCCTTCACCATCTCCTGGAGATTACTCAAATTCATGTCCATTGAGTCAGTGATACCGTCCAACCACCTTATCCTCTGTCATCCCCTTCTTCTCCTACTTTCAATTTTTCCCAGCATCAGGGTCTTTTCTAATGAGTTGGCTCTTCCCATCAGGTGGCCAAAGTATTGGAGTTTCAGCTTCAGCATCAGTCCTTCCAATAAATACTCAGGGTTGATTTCCTTTAGAATTGACTGGTTTGATCTCCTTGCAGTCCAAGGGACTCTCAGGAGTCTTCTCCAACACCATAGTTCAAAAGCATCAGTTCTTCTGTGCTCAGCCTTCTTTATGGTCCAATACCTTGCTCAGGAAATATAAGCTAGGGATACAAAAGTAGGCAAGGTATAAAGTTCAGTAACCTCTGAAACTTAATAGTAGTGTAACCTGAGGTTTAAGCTCTGCTGAGAGCTTTTGTGAAAACATGGGTTGCAGGCCCTGGGGCAGCTGCCAACGTAAGGAAGAAGAGAACGGTTGGGAGTTATGGCCCCAAGTCTCAGGTGTATTTTTTTTCATCCTTCTTGAGAGCTGGGAATAGGGCAGAGTTTATTTAAGAAGTGGAAGACAGTAATTACCAAATCACCACAAAGTGATCACCAAATTACACATCATTACATTGGGTTTAGGTTTTAATTTTTTAAAATCCAGAAATTGCTTAAAATGTTGTTGTTGGAAGAGAATAATGAAATCATTCCCTTGACACTATGACTATCTTTTCAGCATTCAAAATAAATCCTTGAATACTGTGTATTTTGGAAGTTTGACAAGTTTACTGAATTGTTTGTATCAACCTATGAAAATTTTCAAATCACTTTTTATTCTTACCCTAATTATTTTTTATAACTTAAACAACTTATCTTGGAGAAGGCAATGGCACCCCACTCCAATACTCTTGCCTGGAAAATCCCATGGACGGAGGAGCCTGGTGGGCTGCAGTCCATGGGGTCGCTAAGAGTCGGACACAACTGAGCGACTTCACTTTCACTTTTCCCTTTCATGCATTGGAGAAGGAAATGGCAACCCACTCCAGTGTTCTTCCCTGGAGAATCCCAGGGACGGGGGAGCCTGGTGGGCTGCCGTCTATGGGGTTGCACAGAGTCGGACACGACTGAAGTGACAGAGCAGAGCAAACAACTTGTCTAAAAGCATTTCCACACACTCATCTAAATGTGAGTAAAGCTCCTCCTGGTGGTGAGTCTGAGTATTGAAGTCCCACCATCCTTTTTTGTTCAATGATTCCAGCAGTATATGACCCAAGCTGCCCGAAGTGCAGACTGTGCCAACATTTTGCTAAAGCTCTTATTTGCACTGACGTGTGTGTGTGTGTGTGTGTGTGTGTGTGTGTGTGTTAGGGGGTGGGTGGGCATAATGTGCACAGAGGCTGTGGAGACAGAAAGACCATGGGTTGTATTTAGGCAGGACCAACTTGTCCCTCCGCATCCCAGTCCCTCTATCAGCAAGGCTGAATTCCTTGCCCCCAAAAGGACCCTCATTACACAGGGGAGTTGTGTGCTCCCCACTATCTAACCAGAGGCTGCCCATGTCTGAGGCACTGCTGTCTATACACCGAATGCCAGTTCCTGCCGCTGGCAAAGCCACTGGCCGCCAGCTGCTGCCTCCCTCTGTCCTCCTTCCCAGTCCAAACCCTGAGATTGTTACTGGGGACTCTGCTCCCAGACCTGGCACCAGCCCAGAGAGCAGTGACATCTAGTGGTCACTCGTTAGAACTGCGGCTTTACTTTGAATTTTCAATTTGCAGGTTAATAACTACTTGGATGCACCTCCATGCTAAATAAACATATTTGTGTGTAAAAAATACATGTTCGTGAACTTATGGTTTCCAGGGGAGAAATAATGGGAGGAAGAGATAGTTAGGAAGTTTGGGATGGACAGGTACACACTGCTATATTTTAAAAGGCTAAACAACAAGGACCTATTATATAGCACAGGGAACTCTGCTCCTTTATGGGGCAGCCTGGATGGGAGGGGAGTTTGGGAGAGTAGGGATGCATGTATATGTATAGCTCAGTTCCTTTGCTGTCCACCTGAAACTATCACAGCATTGTTAATCTGCTAAACTCTAATATAAAATAAAAAGTTAAAAAAATACATGTTCATGATTAAAACTAGAACAATTAATAAAGATATTCAATTTTTTTAAAAAAAGCTTAAGTTTCTCTTCCTTGTTGCTCCATGTTTACTCCTGCATTGAGCAATTTCTGTTTTGAGTCATCTGGATATTAGCACACAAATGTAAATAATGTAATAATATGTAAATTCTTGATTTATCAACTTTAAGTAATATCTGTTAACAACCTTGAAGGAAAGATAAGGAATTTAGGGCATTAGAAGGGCTTCCTTTCTCTCTGCCCCTTCTACTTGCTGGCTTTGATCTGTAAGGTTACTAGGTTTTCCAGTGGTTGTGTGTGTATAAGTTGCTCTGTTGTGTCCGACTTTTTGCAGCCCCATGAACTGGAGCCCATCAGGCTCCTGTGTCCATGGAATTCTCCAGGCAAGAGTACTGGAGTGGGTTGCCATTTCCTTCTCCAGGGGATCTTCCCCACCCAGGGATCAAACCCACATCTCCCACATTGCAGGCAGATTCTTTACCGTCTGAGACACTTCTGCTTCTTGGTGTGTCACCGTTGGACAACATCTACTGATTTTCCACTCCACAAAACAAGGAAATCAGTTCATGTATATGTCCCTCTGCTTTCCGCCTCCACATTTCTGTCAGCCATACTATCATTTTTATATTGAGCATGTTTATAGTAGCTAAATGCTGAAGTCACCATAATTAAGTTTCCTATGTTTTAGATTGATTCTGAAAACTGAAACCCCTTAAATAGTATTTAAGGCATTATGATTCTGTAAACATTATTCATCGCAGAACCAACTGCTGTGACTAACCCACAAAAAAGAAAAGTAACATGTAATTAAACCTTGGGCACTCAGAGGAGAAAGTTCTATGAATGAAATCCACTTTTCTTCCACTCTGTCATTTTTTCAATTATCCCACACTTTAGTTTGCACCAAATTTGAACCATGACTTTCTTTTTAAAAAAATTAATTTATTTATTTTAATAGGAGGCTAATTACTTTACAATATTGTGGTGGTTTTTGCCACATGTTGACATGAATCAGCCACGGATGTACATGTTTTCCATCCTGAACCCCTCTCCCAGCTCCCTCCCCATCCCATTCCTCAGGGTTGTCCCAGTGCACCGGCTTTGAGTGCCCTGTTTCATGCATCGAACCTGGACTGGTGATCTATTTCACATATAGAAATATACATGTTTCAATGCTATTCTGTCAAATCATCCCACCCTCTCCTTCTCCCAGAGTCCAAAAATCTGTTCTTTATATCTGTGTCTCTTTTGCTGTCTCACATATAGTGTCATTGTTACCATCTTTCTAAAATTCCATATATATGGGCTAATATACTATAATGGTGTTTTTCTTTCTGACTTACTTCACTCTGTATAATAGGCTCCAGTTTCATCCACCTCATTAGAACGGATTCAAATGTGTTCTTTTTAATAGCTGAGCAATATTCCACTGTGTGTATGTACCACAGCTTTCTTGCCCATTCATCTGCCAATGGACATCTAGGTTGCTTCCATGACCTAGCTATTTTAAACAGTGCTGAGATAAACATTGGGATACACATGTCTCTTTCAATTCTGGTTTCCTCAGTGTGTATGCCCAGCAGTGGGATTGCTGGGTCATATTGCAATTCTTTTTCCAGTTGTTTAAGGAATCTCCACACTGTTCTCCATAGTGGCCGTACTAGTTTGCATTCCCACCAACAGTGTAAGAGGGTTCCCTTTTCTCTACACCCTCTCTGGTGTTTATTGTTTGTAGACTTTTTGATAGTAGCTATTCTAACTGGAGTGAGATGGTACTTCATTGTGGTTTTGATTTGCATTTCTCTGATAATATGTGATGTTGAGCATCTTTTCATGTGTTTGTTAGCCATCTGTATGTCTTCTTTGAAAGAAATTAAAGATGACACAAATAGATGGAGAAATATACGATGTTCATGGATCGGAAGAATCAACATAGTGAAAATGAGTATACTACCCAAAGCAATCTATAGATTCGATGTAATTCCTATCAAGCTACCAACAGTATTTTTCACAGAATTAGAACAAATAATTTCACAATTTTTATGGAAATACAAAAAAACCTCGAATAACCAAAGCAGTCTTGAGAAAGAAGAATGGAACTGGAGGAATCAACCTGCCTGACTTCAAGCTCTACTACAAAGCCACAGTCATCAAGACAGTATGGTACTGGCACAAAGACAGAAATATAGATCAATGGAACAAAATAAAAAGCCCAGAGATAAATTCATGCACCTATAGACAACTTATCTTTGGCAAGGGAGGCAAGAATATACAATAGAGAAAAGACAATCTCCTTAACAAGTGGTGCTGGGAAAACTGGTCAACCACCTGTAAAAGAATGAAACTAGAACACTTTCTAACACCATACACAAAAATATACTCAAAATGGATTAAAGATCTAAATGTAAGACCAGATACTATAAAACTCCTAGAGGAAAACATAGGCAAAACACCTTCCGACATAAATCACAGCAGGATCCTCTATGACCCACCTCCCAGAGTAATGGAAATAGAAGCAAAAATAAACAAATGGGACCTAATTAAACTTAAAAGCTTTTTCACAATGAAAGAAACCCTAAGCAAGGTGAAAAGACAGCCTTCAGAATGGGAGAAAATAATAGCAAATGAAGCAACTGTCAAAGAACTAATATCAAAAATATACGAGCAGCTCATGCAGCTCAATACCAGAAAAATAAATCACCCAATCAAAAAATGGGCCAAAAAACTAAACAAACATTTCTCCAAAGAACCATGACTTTCTTATACTGGATTTTCCCCAAGGTTCCTAATTGTCATTTCAGTTGTTGTTATTGGAGAATCATATATCTTCATCTTATCTTTTAGAATTAACTCAGACCTGCCTAGGACCTTTGAGTTCTTATTCATATAATTTGTACAATATAGGTGACTTGCTTTCTGAATACAATCTTCACAGAACCCTCTGTCTTTGGACCATTGCTTTCTAGGGTTGCTATGCTGTTGTCAGCTTCAGATTTTTCTCATTCCACACCCAAGCCCCATGTTTTCTTGGATCTTGGATGGCTTTTTTTCTTTGAATTTATTTTTATTGCCAAAGTTTAGATTTGCTGGAGCACATACTCCCATGACATAGCAGTTAAGAGTTGACTTCCTGAGTTTGAAACCTGGCTTCATCATTTATTCATTCTGTGGTCTTAGACAACTGTGTGTGCAGGGCTTTGGTATCATAATCTATAAAATGGGCATAATTCAGCTCCCTCACTGGTTATTTAAGGATGGCCTAAGATAATATAAAGCTTTGGTTTTTCTAGTAGTCATATATGAATGTGAGAGTTGGACTATAAAGAAAGCCGAGGGCCAAAGAATTGATGCTTTTGAACTGTGGTGTTGGAGAAGACTCCTGAGAGTCCCTTGGACTGCAAGGAGATCAAACCAGTCAATCCTAAAGGAAATCAGTCCTGAATGTTCATTGGAAGGACTGACATTGAAGCTGAAGCTCCAATTCTTTGGCCACCTAATGTGAAGAACTGACTCCATTGGAAAAGACCCTGATGGTGGGAAACATTGAAGGCAGGAGGAGAATAGGATGACAGAGGATGAGATGGTTGGATAGGATCACTGACTCGATGGACATGAGTTTGAATAAGCTCCGGGAGTTGATGATAGATAGGGAAGCCTGGCGTGCTGCAGTCCATGGGTTTGCAAAAAGTTGGACATGACTGAGTGACTGAACTGAAGATAATACATGCAAACTGTTAGGACAGTCACCAATAAATGATAACAATTAATATTTTGGTGGATTTAGAGAAAGAGAGGAATAAATTGTTGTGCTCATTGACTATTTGACCATCCTAAAACATGGCAGGCCACCAAAGTGAATTTCTGAAGTGGTCATGAAGGAGCTCCCTGCCACTGGGCACTCCCTTGATGGTCTTGTGCTGTCTTTATGCCAATGATTCCCACATGCATGTATCCAGACCTCTCTTTCCATCCCAGACTTTCATCCCTGACTGTCTATTTGACATCTCCACTTACACATCCAATACACATCTCAAATGCAACTTGTTCAAAACTAAACTCCTGATCTTTTCCCCCAAACTTGTTTCACTTCCACCATTCTCCAGCTCAGGACTGAGTTGTCATCCTTCTTGTTGCTCAGGTCAACTACTTCAGAGTCATATTGAGTTTTTTTTTTCTCTTTCATATTTTACATCTACTCTATCAGGAAATCCTGTACACTCTGTGTTCAAAATATATCCAGTATCCCACCCCTTCTGATCACCCCCCCCCCTTATCTGAGCCATCATGCCATCATCACCTCTCACCTGGACCATGCAGTAGCCTCCTAACTGGTCTCTCCACCTCCACCATTGTTCCCTGCCATCTATTCTAAAACTTGTCAGATATAATACTGCCTTGCAGCCTATGCCTTCTTCCCAGGATCCTCCTCCCTTGAAGGCCTATTAGCTGTCCAGTGAACCTATATTGCCTTTGTTCAGATGTCACCTTTTCAGTGAGGACTTCCTTGACCACCCTACTTAAAACTGCAGCCTGCTGGCCATTCCTGATCCTCCTTACTCTGCTCTACATCTTCTTTCTCCATGGCACATGTCACCCTCTAAATTACTACATCTGTTACTTATTATCATGTTTATTGTTTCATATCTTTTCCTCAGCTAGGTTGTCAGCTTCTTGAAGGCAGGGTCTTGATCTATTGTGTTCACTGGTGTATTCCAAGTGCCTAGTGTGCTGCCAGACTCAGTTATAGGCACAAACTAAAATTTGGTGAACTAGTGAAAGAATGGCAGTGAGGAGAACTGGGGTTCTCCCACGCTGGTGTGCTCCACCAGCCCTGCTGCTTGAAGGTGACCCCTGGAGGAAGCAATCTAGTTAATAAGTCCAAGGAGCAGAATCTCCTTAAAGGTGACAGTTACAGGGAGGTGGCTTCCAGAGTGCAAGGTTAACAGGCAGCATGAGGATTTTCCACCACAATATTCACTGGTCCAATTGGTCTCAAGGCTTCCCTCCACCTCCAACCTTCTGTAATTTCAGACCATGTGAAGTGCTGAGCTTCCTGTACCTTGATATATTCCATCATAGGCTGGATGGTGTCTCAGGAAGGATAATTTGGAGGGAATCAAGCATGAGAAAAGTATTAATAGTGGATGACCTTCAAGTTCTCCTCTAAAAATAAGATTTGATCATTAGACTGACCTCCCCCTGGTTGCTCACATCCCTCAAATCCTGAGTCACATCCTTGGAATCCCTAGTCCTCCTGGGTCCCCCGGGCCATTCCCTGACCTTCTCTACACCCCTGTTATTCCATGGTTATGGGCACAGAAGTTCTCCTCCTCCTGCCCCCCCCACACAGAACTTATTCTATTTTTGCCAAGGCACTGTAAAGTGTCCTTGATGGAGAGAGGGTAGCCTGGACCAATAGAAGGAGGGTGAGTGAAGGATATCTTCCTTTCAACCTTATTCTTCATCTCTTCTTCTAATTCTCACCCAGTCTTATTGACATGGCCACATGGCCAGCTCTGGACCAGACCTATCCATTGGGTTTGTACTGTGATTCTCCACTTGAAGACTTAAGTGGACATGCAGGTTCATAAGTGTGGAACAAGCACAGGAGAGATGTGAATGAGAATGGTAATGGTCAGGCAGAAAGGGAAGCTGAGAGCTGGAGCATGGAGAAAAAGCCTTGAAATACCCATCAACCCAAGCACTCTCATCTTCTCTCTTTCATACCAGTCTTTGATCTCCTCAGCTACCTGGTACCAGCAAACCTAGAGCTACAGGATATTCTGGGCCCTGGCCCAAGGAATTAGAATTTATTCAAAGCTCTTTTGTGAGCAAACAACATGATCTTTTGTCAATAAGAGACCTGGGAGAGTGTATCTAGCAAAATCACCCCTTTGCTTTTATTTCTCTGCTAAATGATCATATAAACCCAAATTACATAGGTCAGTCCCTGAAATACTAAAGGCACATATTCTGACACCTCCAATCTAATTATCCCATTCGTTTCACATTAAAAGGGCTAACAAATTATTTTCCACTCTCTTCTTCTGGAGTATCTTTTTGGCAGTTCAGCAGCTGCTTCACTGTAATGATGGAGTAGGGACCAATAACAGCAAACAGATAGCAATACAAACTTTGTAATGAACACAGGTACCTCACCACCTGCTCTGAGAACACCTGCACAATGTTTATACAAACATTATCTCTTTCGATAAATAACACAGCCAAGCAGCTGTTGTTATTTTTTCTGTTTTATAGGTGAGGGAAACAGAGCTTGGAGAGGCCGGATAGTTAGCAGTAGGAGACCGTACAGGAGCCAGGCCTCTGACTCCAGATGTCATGATTCATGAAGCCCTCTACTACTGATTCATGAAGCCCTCTAAGGACTCTGGGTGAAAAGGCGAAGAGTATGCACTGAAGAGTTATGAAGCTGCCAGCTTCAACTTACTAGTGTGTGCTCTTTTCTTTCTATGGCTAAAATGTATTTATCTATTTATTTATTTTAAAAATGTAATTGAAGTATAGTTGATTTACAATGTTGTGTTAGTTTCAGGTGTACAGCAAAGTGATTCAGTTATATAATATATATATATATATATATATATATATGTGTGTGTGTGTGTGTGTGTGTGTGTGTGTGTGTATTCAGTTATATATTATATGTAAGGGGCTTCCCAGGTGGTGCTAGTGGTAAAGAATCTGCCTGCAATGCAGGAGACATAAGCAACGTGGGTTCGATCCTTGGGTTGGGAAGATCCCCTGGAGGAGGGCATGGCAACTCACTCCAGTATTCATGTCTGAAGAATCCATTCAGTCATACATATATATTCTTTTTCAGGTTGTTTTCCCTTATAGCTTAGTACAAAATATTGAATATATTTTCCTGTGCTGTATAGTAGATCCTTGTTGGTTATCTATTTTATATATAGTAGTATGTATATGTTTATTCCAATTTCCTAATTTATCCTTCCCCCATGCCCTTTCCACTTTGGTAACCATAAGTTCATTTTCTATGTCTGTGCATCTATTTCTGTTTTGTACATAATTTTATTTGTGTCATTTTTTTTTTTAGATTCCACATAATCATGATATCATATATTTGTCTTTGTCTGACATACTTCACTTAGTATGATAATCTCTAGGACCATCCATGTTACTGAAAATGGCATTATTTCATCCTTTTTATGTCTGACTAGTATTCTATTATATATATGTACCTCATCTTTATCCATGAACATCTAGGTTACTTCCATTTCTAGCACAATGCCCTAGCATGCTGCCTTATATTTATTAATTCTTCAATAAATCACAACTATTCTTATGAATTAGATCTCTGCTGAGTGGGTAGTATTGATCAGAGGAGATCAGAAGTGGGGAAAGACAGCAAGGTTGTCTAGTTGACACAGAAGTTAAATCAGGAGATTTTGTATGAGTCAGTCAGATATCAAAGAGAAAGCTGGACCTTGAGAAAGGACAAAGGACAAAAACAGAAAGAGAAAGCCAGTGTATGTTTGAAATGCTTAGCATTCTTTTAATCACCAAAGTGACCGAGGCCAGGCAGGTACCTCTCCTCTTTGAGGATATCCTCACCCCCTGCCTCCAAAGAAACACTACTCTTCCCTGTCAGAGTTCTGAACCAATTAAGAAGAAAACCAAAACATTTATTGTAGCCTGTAGATCGCTTTTATGTTGATGATGATAAATTTTATATACAACTTGATTGGGTCATATGGTGCCTAGACAGTTGTACAAATACTGTTCTAGGTATGTCTGTGAAGGTGTTTTTGAATGAGATTAGCATTTGAATTGGCCAACTGAGTAAAGCAGACTGTCCTTCTTAATATGGGTGGACCTCATCAATCAATTGAAAGCTGGAAAGAACAAAAAAAGCTGGCCCTCTTCTAAGTGAGAGAGGATTTCTCCTGCCTGACTAGCAGGGACATCCACTTTTCTCCAATTTTGGACTCAAATTGAAATATTGGCTCTTCCTAGGTCTCTAACCTTTTGGCGTTGGAACTAGAATTATACCAACAGCTCTTCTGGTTCCCCAGATTTGCATTTGGCAAACTGGGGACTTGTCAGCCTCCGTAATTGCATGAGCCAACTCCTTATAATAAATCAATCCCTCTTCTAGATAGATAGATAGTAGATAGATAGATCTACTACCAGCTCTGTTTCTCTGGAGAATCTTAATGCAATTATTAATAAAGCTGAAACATGAGAACCAAATGGGGTGGCTAACTACCTCTCCCCAGGCTGGAACTTGAGACAGGCCACCTGAAGGAAAGTTTCAGCCCTCAGAGAAGACACACTTATCTAGATTACAGGCTCACACTGGTCCTGGGTAGAGAGGAAGAAAACAGGGAACAAATCCCATGCCTAGAATTTGGATAGAATAGACTTGTCAGTTAAAACATGTGGACAAATGGCCATCATCCACTAACTGGGGAAGAATAGGGAGTGTTTAGAGAAAATCTTAAAGCTCCCTAGATTTTGGTTCAGTTCACTATTGTTGTTAAGCCTGTGGTCAGTTACAGGTGTGGGCAACAAAAAAAATATATACTGATCCCATCTATGTGAGACTGTATCCCCAAACCAAATATTCCATCTCTGTGTTGCCTCCTGGGAACAGAGCTGGGAAGCTGGGGTTTTATAGAGAGCTCCAAAATGGGTCAGAGCAGTGACTAACGAAAGTCCACTCCAGCTCACGGTGCACCTGAAGCTGAGAGTTTCTTCTCTGTTACCCATCACTAGTTATTTCATCTATATTTCCTAACCATCTATCAGAGGTCCTGTAGCGAGGTCTGGTGATATTTACTTCTCCAATCATAACATGCCAACACAAAGATACTCTGATGTTGAAGACAAACTCCACCCCATTAGGAAATGTTCAGGAAAGAAAGGCAGTTCAAAAATTAAATTCTCAAGGATTCTAAAGTAAAATATTTTAAATGAAAAGCCTCAGTCATCGTCCCTGGTGTCCTGTGTGGCTTTATCCTTGGCCAACGTGTCTCAGTGCCTGAGCCAAACAGGATTCTCATGACCCCAGTAGTGGGAAATCATGGCACGCAGGGCTGGGTGAGTTCTTTCAGCACCTCAGGGCACCTATCAGTTTGATGCCAAGTGTCTGAGGTGCTTCTCCCCTACCTGATTTATTTTAAAAGTTTTCAAACTTCAGAAAAGCTGGAAAAGAGAACAGTACAATGAAAATCTGTATGCCTTCCCTGCATTCACCAATCAACTTTTTTGCCACATTTGTGCTCTTTCTTTCACATGAATCATTTGAAAGCATTCAGCATATATTTTAAAATATTTATATAATAATATTAGGTTATTGATTCAATATTATCAATAATGTATAGCCCATATTCAATGTCCCCTAATTTCTCCTATGGCTTTTTTGGGATCCAGAATTCAATCACAGTTCCTATGAGATCGTCATGTCTTCAGTCTCCCTTGGTCTCACTGCTCTTTTTTTTTCATTTTTTGTGACATTGGCAGTTTTGAGGAATCTCCCTCAGAATGGCCCACATTCTGAATTTGTCTCCTCACGTAGGTTCTCGGTCAGCTTCTTTGATAACAGCTCTGTGAAAGGGAGACTGGACTTCCCATTGCGCCACATTAGAGATCACCCAGGGTCCCCCATTACTGGTGATGCCACATTTGATCACTTAGTGAAGACTGGCCCTGCCAGATCTCTCCATTGCAAAGGTAAAATTCCCCTTTTGATTAGCGAGTACTGTGGATAGAGATGAATTGAGATCATGTGGATCTCTCTAGCAGCCTCTCATCCAATAATTTTAACATCCATGGGTGATCCTTGCCTGAGTCTATTGTTACCATGGGACTGCAAAGTGGTGATTTCCTAATGTCAGCATTTTTTTCTACATTTATTATTTGTTGTCTTCTGTAAATAAGAGCTTTTGCCTGCTCTTTTTTTCCTTTGAGAATAATTATCACATACATTCTTTTAAAGCTTAATGTGTTATCACTTATTACTACTAATATTATTTTTCATGCTCAAATTATCCAAAGGCAAACTCATAGATTGTGTACCTTACAATTTGCTATACACTGAATGCTTGTGACCCCTTCAAATTTATATGTTGAAACCTAATCCTCAATATAATAGTATTAGGAGGTGAGGGCCTTTGGTAGGTGGGTAGGTCATGCAGGCAGAGACCCTCATGAAGGGGATTAATGCCCTTATGAAAATACCCCAGGGAACTCTTTTTACCCTTTCTGCCATGTGAAGACATATTTAAGTACCAAAAAGCAAACGCTCACCAGATACTAAATCTGCCAGCACCTTGATTGTGGATTTCACAGATTCTAGCACCCTAAAGGAATAAATTTCTGCTGTTCATAAGCTACTCTGTCTATGGTATTTTTGTTATGGCAGCCAGAGTGGACAAGTATACTATTTACAAGAATCCAGGGAGTTAATAGGACATGTCAGAATATCATAGCACTGACCTTACACTTACCGACTTTAGAAAAGAAGCTAATATCAAGGTCCTAAAACATTTATCCCAACATAAGTGGGCCCCAAGAGTCTAGTTTTTAGCATTGCCAGACAGACTGGTGTCTGAATCATGGAGGGTATATGGAAAAGATTCACCAGAATTAAATCTTTATAAAGTTTAGAGTCTATAATTTGTGACCTACCACAAAACTAAAAAGGAAGAAATCTTAAGATTTGTTTGCAACTATGAATTCACCATCCTGGGAAAGGGGTAGAAATTCACCTAGGAGACATCCTTCTTTTCCACTGAAGAATTTTAAAATTTCCTTTTTAGAGCCTGGTAGCACCACCTTCTCAAAGCTGCACTGAGTATGAACTTTGTTGGGTCTGTGGCCCCAAAATCAGAGACAGTGAGCAGATCTTTTCCTTTAGTCCTGAGTTGTTCTTGCTGTTGTCATCTCTCAATTTGCAGCCAGGCCTAAAACCGTGGCTCCCAGGGATGCATTCTCTTGTTCTGTCTTTGTATTAGTTGAAGTTCTGTAGTGGAGACAAGTGTCCTCCCTTGTGCTCTGTAAGGCAGCACAGGGCTGCAGTTCAGGCTCATGTCTCTAGTGTTTGGTGTCCTTGTCAAAACGTGAATCTGTGGTTAGATCAGCAGACCCAGCCCTGCCTATCTTGGCAAGGCCCTAATGTTGAACAGTTTTCAAAGTTCTGTGACACACATGGAAATAGCTGCCATTACATTGAAAGCAGAAAAGACTGCCCTGGCTTTCAATACACCAAAGGCCTTGAATGAACGTATTCTGTTTAATGGCTGAAGCTTGGCCACAGCCATAGTTGTTCAGAAAAATCGTTCAGTTGAAGGAAAAATGAGCCCCTTTTTCAGGCTGCTAGCTTTGCTGGGCCCTTGACTTTCATCTAGAAGATAGCCTGAAGCAGAAGCTCATGAGCTAACACACTATGGGTGAGTATAATCTCAGGGAAGCAGGAGGGAGAGGGGATAGGACAGAGGCAGGGAAAGAACACATTTAAGATTGTGTAGCACTCCAGTGTTCTTGCCTGGAGAATCCCAGGGACGGGGGATCCTGGTGGGCTGCTGTCTATGGGGTCGCACAGAGTCGGACACGACTAAAGCGACTTAGCAGCAGCAGCCCTAACTTGGGATTTGCCACTAGGTGGCACCAGTGGTTAAAAAAAAAAACTCAAAAACAAACCCTGCTTGCCAATACAGGAGACCTAAGAGACAGGTTCAATCCTTAGGTTGGGAAGATCCCCTGGAGAAGGGCATGCCAACTCACTTAGTATTCTTGCCTGGAGAATCCCATAGAGGAGCCTGGCCGGCTACAGTCCATAGGGTGGCAAAGATTTGGACACGACTGAAGCAGCTTGGCATGCATGCACCCTAAACTTGCCACAGTTTTGCAACAAATCAATTGCTTTTTCACTCAGGGAGCCCTCAAAGACGTTATGTAAATAAAGCTTTGCATCTCTGAATGGTGCATTTAGGCATGGGACTGTGGAGAGGAGAAAAGGGGCAAAATCTTTCCACTGCTTCCAATATCCCATTGTCAGAATCAACTTTTCTGCACGTTTGCACTTCAGCCTGATTGCGAGCCCTAGACTATAGAGGGAAGGTTCATGGCATGTGTATGAGAGAGGTTCTGCCCCCGAGTGCCAGAAGGAACTGGAACCTTTGACCAGCAGAAGCAGCTGCCTGAATTCACAACCACAGGAATAGTGCAAGCTATGTCTGAGGCCGCTGCAACCAGAAGAGTCTGTGCACTTGCTCACCATAGCTTAACGGTCAATGTGTGCATCCCCAGCCCTACAGCCCTTGGTCAAAATTTTGCCCAAGTTCTAGTGACCTGCCACCAAACAATGCAGTCTGAGGCTTAGAGCTCCTCTCTCAAGTTCAGCCCCCGAAAGCCAACTCAGCTCCAAACATTGTCATTTAAAAAAAAACAAAAAAACCAAAAAAAACCACAGTAAAAAATACCCACATGGTTTATATCTGGTAAACACCACCAAAGCGTAGAGCTGTCTGCCCTGCCTGGAACAGAAACCTCCATCTCTTGCTATGCATTTGGTTCCCCTGAATTCTCTATTTTGCTTCTCAAGGTTTGAAGCCTCCTGTGCAAAACACTGAGGTCAGGGTTATGCCTGTGAAACTGTCAGTATTCCATTGTAGAGGCAGACCCTTTAGAATTTAGAACAGAGAGGAACATGCAATCCTGTGGGTTGCTCTTGGCCATAAAAAAGAGGGGCTGGACTATGCTCTCCTTCTAAAACCACTGGAGGCCAGAAATGTGATGCTAATAGAACTCTCTTCCCATGAGAGGAAACTACAAGAGTGGGAAATAAAGTGTGCTCTCTAACATCCCCAAGCCCCAGGGCACTCATGTCAGGATCTCTTAAATGCTCTCTCATTGGGCTCTGCTCTCTGCTTGAGGATCAACAGTTCTCCTTGAGTTGTAAGGTGAGGGGTGGAGTCCTGCCTTCTCCTGGCTGGAGTGGGGAGGGAAAGTAAAATGCCCATTGCTCCTCACCAACCATAATCTCCTCCCCCATCACCCATTTCAGCGAACTCTGACCAACAGCTGATAGAGGAGGTGTGAGAAGCCAGGGAGGTGCTCAAGAGTCATGCAGCCACTTCCGAGTCAATCCTGTGGGATTGTGTCAAAAGTTCCTCTGCAGCACATGTAAGTTGCTATCAACTTTTGAGCTCAGCTTTGAGGCTTTTTAGGTGTTATTCTGAGGAAAATAGGGAAAGTCTATTCAATACTGTTGCACATTCATTTATTCACTATAAATTGAGTCTCTGTGATTCACCAGGCCCTGTGTTGTATGCTGAGGCTGATACGAGGATGATAGGAGGGTTATAAACTAGAACTAGCTGTAACACTCAACTCTAGATAGGCTTTAAGTAGTCTGGGGAGAGAAGTATATGTGCGTGTGTGCACGCACACACACACACACACACACACACACGCACTTTTGTAAGAAGTATCAGAAACATAGATGCCAAAGGTTATGGAAACCCATTGAGAGAAATGAGGCCTCACTGAGTGGTGACTTTTTAATTAGGTGTTGAAGGATGAGTTTGATAGAAAAAAAGGGGGGAAAGTCATGGCTTCTTGAAAGAAGGTGGTGTGTGTAGGAAATGGAAAGAAGTTTGTGTGGCCAGAATACATGGTAAGTGTTCTTGTCTGTTAAAGGAGATTTTGGGAGATAGTGCTGTAAATGTAAGTTGGATCTAGGTCAGGAAGAGCCTTATACCCCATGATGAAGCCTGAACTCTGAATAACTGAAGGATTTCAAGCAGAGTAATAAGTGGAGCTGGGTTTTAGAAAGATCATACTAGCAACTCTGTTGGGAAGGCATCCTGGCACATCTTTTGGGAGTGGTTGTGCCAGGAGGGAATCCAGAAGTGGAGAAAGCACTTGTGAGACTACTATGTAGTCCTGGTGGTAGGTGACAAGGGCGTGTACTAAGGCAGTGGGGGTGGGCACTAAAGGGAGATGTGATTTGGGAGATAGTTCAAAAATAAAGTTGACTAGGAATTCCATGGTGGTCCAGTGATTAACACTCTGTGCTTCTATTTCATGTCCCCCAGGATTTGATTCCTCATCGGGGGCCTAGGGTCTTGCATGCTGTGTGGCGTGTCCAAGGAAAGACAGTTGACTGAACTGGCTTGGGTGACCAATTCGATGTAGAGACTCAGAGATGGCTATGCATCTTCTGTCTTGGGTGATTAGATAGAGTGCTATCTGCAACTAGGAAAAGAAGAAGATGGAAAACACAGAGAGAGAGGGGCAGAGAGAAGACAAGGAAAAGCAGAAGAAGAAGGGGGAAGGGAGGAGAAGAAGAAGGGAAAGGGAGGAGCAGGGAGGAAGAGATAGGGAAGGAGATAATGAAGAAAAGGAAGAGAGGAGGGAAGGAAGGAAGGAAGGAAGAGAACACAGGAAGGAGAGCAGATTTCATGGGGACAACAGACTGGGTTTTATGTCATGTTTGAGATACCTGCAGGTCACCCAGGTTTTGAACAAAACACAGTGTTCATCTCAAACTGATAGATGGATCTCATAACAATGATGTGTCCGACTCTGTGCAACCCCATAGACGGCAGCCCACAAGGCTCCCCCATCCCTGGGATTCTCCAGGCAAGAACACTGGAGTGGGTTGCCATTTCCTTCCCCAATGCATGAAAGTGAAAAGTGAAAGTCAAGCCGCTCAGTCGTATCCGACTCTTAGCTACCCCATGGACTGCAGCCTACCAGGCTTCTCTGTCCATAGGATTTTCCAGGCAAAAGTACTGGAGTGGGGTGCCATTGCCTTCTCCTTACTGAGATTATATATATATATATATATATATATATATATATATATATATATATAAAAGCTTTGAGATTGAAGCACATGTATGCACTTCTCTGGGTTATAGATGAATTTGTGGAGGTGAAGTTTATTTGTCAGGGGATTTAATAGACATCCAATTTGACAATCATTCATTGAGCATCAGTTGAATATCAGGCACCATGCTGGCCACCCAGGCTTTGCTTTTAAGGAACTCAGTCTTGTTGATGACCCAAAAATGCACATGTCTTTGTAGCAGAGGAACCACATAGAGGAAAGAGCACTCTCCTGGGTTTAGTTTAGTTTACTATGTGCTTTGCCACTAACTGGTTGCTTAATTTTCAGCTAGTTACACTTCCTCTCTGGTTCTCAACTTCCAACCACAAAGTTAGAGAAGTGGTTTAGATTACACTATGCTGGGAGGGATTGGGGGCAGGAGGAGAAGGGGACGACAGAGGATGAGATGGCTGGATGGTGTCACTGACTCGATGGACGTGAGTCTGAGTGAACTCCGGGAGTTGGTGATGGACAGAGAGGCCTGGCGTGCTGCGATTCATGGGGTCCCAAAGAGTTGGACATGACCGAGCGACTGAACTGAACTGATGTTCCCTCCAAACATCAACCATTAGTGATTCCAAGTCTCACTGTATAGAAGTGCTATGGGTTCTCTGAGTTATACAGCAAATCCCTACTGGCTGTCTCACATATGATATTATAAATTTCCCTGTTACCATTTCCATACATCTCACCCTCTCCATCCTCCCCTTCTGCTGTGTCCTGAGGTCTGTTTTCTATGCCTGTTTCTCCATTGCTGCGCTGATAATAAATTCATCAGTACCATCTTTCTAGATTCCAGGTATGTGCATCAGTATATGATACTTATATTTCTCTTTCTGACTTACCTCACTCTGCATAATAGGCTCTATGTATGACTCAGGGGACTCAAACAGGGGCTCTGTGACAATCCAGAAGGGTGGGGTGAGGAGGGAGATGGGAGAGAGGTTCAGGAGGGAGGGGAGATGGGTGTACCTATGACTGATTTTTGTTGATGTATGACAGAAAACCACAAAATTCTGTGAAGCAAATATCATTCAGTTAAAAAAACAAAGTGGCCAAAAAAAAAAAAAGTGCTATGAGATCCCGAAGACAGATCCATCCTAGGAAGGTCTGACATTTGACTCAGGGCTTGGTGAATGAACAGGATTACAGGATATGCAAATAACAGGAAAGCCCTTCTATGGAGGAAGTACAAAGAGTCTATATTAGAAAATAGGGAAGATCACCCTGTGACTGAGAATAGGGTGTGGTGAACAACAACTGTGGGAAAGCCTGGAGAGGGAAGTGGGCAGCACTGGGTGGAGAAGGATCATGAACTCCTTGCTAAGGATTTTATTCTAGGCCATGGGGCTTGGAAATGATTCCCTCTATACAATCCACTGGAGGTGGAGATCAAGATAAGGTGTGTTGGGCATCATAAAAATAGAGGAAAGCATCCCATGGCTCAGAGGTGAGACAGATCAACTTTGAATGGAGAAAGCTAAGGGGTGTATTTATTCACAATGTATTCAATCCCTTTATGGGAAAAATATGAGGTCCGAGATGAGGAAACAAAGATAGTGGCAGCTACTTTTTCCCAGACCCAGGGTGACTGATGCATCCCAGCATATATAAGAGAAGTTCTTTTAGCAACAGCAGTTGATGGTGTTCTGGTGGAAGAACAGTGCAGGAATCCTGGGAGCTATATCAGTGGCCCCCATGAAGTTGGGCAATGGACAGACAGAGCCCTCACCACTTCTCCATGAACCTCTGCCAAAACCTACAGGGTCTGGGTACTTGGTAGACTCCTATGATTAGTAGACTCTTAGGATCAGTAGCATCAGCATCACATGGGAGCTTGTTATAGATACAGGGTCTTAGCCTCCATCCAGACCCACTGAATAAGACTCTGTGATCCCCAGGTGATCCATAAGCACTTTGAAGTTTGAGAAGCCTTCTTGCTTTCTGAACAGATCTCTCCTCACTCAAACTCCTTCTCTGAATTTATTTCCTATTTCCTGGATTTCCTAGGAAGCACACTGTATCAGATGCCAGTTTGAGGGTAAAAATACATCATAATGATCCACAATATCTTCCTTATTTATTCATTCATTCAAATAGTAATAAAGCACCTCCTATATTTCAATGTGCATTCTATCTGCATCTCTGGTCCTCCTGGCCATGACTGTGCTAGGTTCCTTCTGGCAGGATGGGAAGGATCTAGGTCCAAGTGTGTGAAATCCACATACTTGGACAGGTAGATATTGTTACATGGGCAGGAGAGAAGTTATCCTGGTGTCAGATGCTGAGCTTAGAGTTTCAGACACACAGGTGAGTATGGAATGCAGTCCCACCATGGAGAGGTCTATAACAAATCCAGTGTACACATCTCATGGGTGTGTGCTATTGCGTTCAGCAGAGCCCACCATAGCCATACCAGGCTGATGGCAACTGAGAAAAGCATTGACTGAGAGCAGGTTGTATTCATGGCAGAGCTTGGGTGTCGTCCTCATGGAAGAATAGTGGGGATATGTCTGAAGCTCAAGCACAATAAGGAAGCCAGGCAACATTATGGGCCCTAGGTTGGGAACAATATGCTGTTTGGGATATGTGGCAGGGCTGTCAATTTGGAAGTAGACAGGAGTCCCTTGGGGCCCTGTGTTTTGTTCAGATGAGGGTGTGGGCACTTGGGGCACTGGCTGCTGGGTGTGGCCTGGGGTGGCTTAAATCTTCCCACTTCAATGTCCCTTCCCCCACCCTGCAAGAATGGCCCTGGCGTGCAGAGGTTGAGGCAGCATTCTGGAGCTATGTGGACTCATCTGTGAGGAGTTAATGGATCCAAGAACTGGGGCTTAGAGGCTGCGGTGGAAGCCCCCTTCACCTGGGAGTAGATGACACAGGAATCCTGGGAGAAAGAGCACACAGGTGAGGGCCAGAGACCAGTGGGCCTGAGATGGGAGGGTGCACAGGGCATGGGACTCACCATGTTCTTAAAAGGCTCTTGTTCAGAGGCCGCTGTGGAAAGAAGGGAAGCATTCAACTGTAAACTCAATTCTCCACTTGTATCCAAGCCATCAGCCCAGCCACAGCCTTCTCCATGGGGCCCGCACAGCCACTGAACCTTTTCTAAGACCCTCAGCCTCACAGCTTCCACCAGCTATCTCTGCAGCATCACTACACTCTTTGTTCCCCATGCAGAGCTCCCCCAGGGGCTCTCAAAAGGAAGAAATCTACTTTTATTTTGTTTATGCTTTGATCATAGATTAATAGTGGATATTATGGAGAGGGGCTTCCCATGTGGCTCAATGGTAAAGAAGCCACCTGCCAGCGTAGATGTGGGTTCGATCCCTGGGTCGAGAAGATCCCCTGGAGGAGGAAATGGCAACCCACTCCAGTATTCTTGCACGAGAACCCCATGGACAGAGGAGCCTGGTGGGTTACAGACCACGGGATCACTAAGTCAGACACTGACTTAGCATGCACGCACATTATGGAGAAGCAGCTGACTTTGAGCAGATTCCAGATCCAGACCACCTAAACTGAGCTCCAGGACAGTTGTACCACCTCTGTGGCCTTGGACAAGTCACTCAATATCTCCTGCTTTAGTTGTCTCATCTGTATGATGGGAATAATAATATCTATCTATAGGGTTGTGTGTCCATGTGATTTCTAATATCTGTTATACATTGAGCAAGTCCAATGTGAGGGTACAATTCTGAAGGCTATTAACAAACTATAAATATGTATGTATATTTTTAGGGCATATACAATTTAACATTTATTTATAGTACTCAGAACTGTACCAGGCACATAAGAACTGCTCAACACATGTTGATATGATACTAGAAGTTGCTAGTATTATTACTATATTTTCTTAAAGCTGGAATGAGATACGGCATTCATCAAGCAGGACTTTGTCTTTTAGCTTGGAGTGAATTCTAAGGCTCCCTGGAACTGTCCTGAGAAGCAGAGCTTGGCCCAACACTTGGATTCTGGAGACAAACTGTTCTGTGACTTCAGGCTGGTCATTTAAGGTCTCTTTGCCTCCATTCCCTCATCTAAGAAGTGGGGATAATAGCAATACTCTCATCAAAGGGGATTATAAGTGTGAATGAGTTCATTCATGTTAGAGGTCAAGAGGCCACTGAACCAAGAATAGAACAAAAAATACAGTTCATTTGTCATTTGATTTTATATAAGAGGGATCAAAAAAAGGGGGGGAAGCAGAATAGCTAAAATCACATGGCAGATTTTTTCAGAATAGAATTAGAACAGCCCCAAAGGTTGTTCTTTCCTTTGGCTGCAGGCAGAAGCCAGGCTGGGATTGTTCACTGCAGACCATCTACCGGGGGGAGAAATAATGACGCAGCCAGACAACCAGCATAGACTCATCATAAAAGGTGCTCAGATTCTGTTGCTGCTATAGCATCTCTACATCTGCTTCCTCATCTGGTCCTTACAATAACCCTATGAGAGAGTGTGGTTAGCTGAATAATGTCTCCCACAAAGATGTCCAAGTCCTGACCCCTAGAACCTGTGAATATGTGACCGTAGATGGAGAAAGGGATTTTTGCACATGTGATTAAGATTAAGGACCTTGAAATGGAGGGATTTTCCTAGATTATCCAGGTGGGACTTTAAGGAGAACTTTAAAATCTGAGAACCTTTCCTAGCTGTGATCAGAGGCAGCACTATTGAAGGAATGGTTATAGATGCCACATTACTGGCTTTAAGGACAGAGGGATGGGCCCATGAGCCATGGAAAAGGGTATCCTTTAGAAGCTGGAAAAGGCAAGGAAATACATCCTTCCCTGGAGCTTCCAGGAAGGAACTCTGTGGACACTTATTTTGGTCCAGTGAGACCTGAGTTAGATGTCTGATTTACAGCACGGTAAGATAATTAACTAGTATTGTTTAAGCCCTTGTGGTTGTTTGTCACAGCAGCAGTAAAAAATAGATACAGGCATTAAAGACAGTCCTGTCTCATTTCACAGACAGGACATGGAAGCTCTGAGGGATTAAGTGACTGCCCAGGGCAATGGCTTCATTACTCAGATGATGCTGAGGCCATCGATAGAGAATGGAGAAAGCAGTTCTGCACAATAAGCTTGAGTTAATCCCAGTAATATAGCTGGGCATAACTCAAGAAGTCCAGTGACCCAGCGCAAGGGACACATCTATGTCTGGTTGGCCCAGACCCACTGAAGGGGTGGAGACTGAGCCACACACAGCAATCAACCACCAAAATCAAGGGTCCTTGGGTCTTACCTGTGAGTTTGTTCTCCTTCTTCACACTCCGGACTTCCGAGTACACCACCTCTCCTCTGTTAGGATTTACTTGGAGAGAAGTTGACACTTGAGAGGATTCTAAGATTCTTGCCCCCTTGTCTTGCTACTTCTTTGTCCCCCAGTCATAGCTTATTCTCTAGAGGGAGCAGAGACCTCTGAGCCTCTGCACTGTCCCTTCCTCATTTCCTGTCCCACCCCTTCCCAGACCAACCCTGGGGTCCCTGCCAAAATGGAGGGTCTTCAGTCCTCACCATTGCTGTATACTGGTTGCAGTTCTATCCAGCCTGGTACATTGTGGTAGGTGGACTCTTGGGGATCTGGGGCTGAAGGATTCCTATGAAACAGAAACATTGATGTTTCCCAGAAATCCTGAAAAAGTAGATCTAAGGATCATTCCCTGTTAGCAAGTCTTTATCACAGGATAGTTGCCAAGCCTGGAAACATAGATGAGTGTATAAAAAATACTCTATTGTTAGAGACGATTAAATTATAAATCATAATATTAATCCAGACTTTATGATATGTATCTGGTATGTAACAAGCACTGTGCTAGTACCTATAACAATATTAAGTTGATTCTGTTTTTTTCTCTATTTTATAGATGGAAAAAAATGGAGGTTCTAACAGATGATTTGCTGAAGACTATGTAACTAGAAAAGGAAAGAGCCAAGATTCAAACCTGGCTCCAAAGTCTATACTTTCAGAAAGATTGGTATCTCAGAGAAATCCATAATCAGAAAGGCTCAGAGGAACTCGGGATGGTTTGGATGTTGCTACCATGAGCTTGCCCAGGAATAGTTGTGGTGTGGCTCCTAAAGCCAACCTTGCGAATCCAAGATGGCAGCCCCTTCTTCACAGGCCCCACCTCCTATTAGCAGAGAGGTGTCTCTGGATGGCCAAGTTGTGTGACTTCATCTTCTTGGCTGTCATCACAACAGATATTGGTTAGGCTGGGCTGGCCATGACCTAATCAGAGCTTTCCAGGCTTATTAACCTTAGAGCATGTTAGGAAATAGATGGGTTCTGTGCTTGTGGTGATCACTCATAGAAACTAGGCAACAGTGGACCAAGGATGTAAGTTTATAAATAAAAAGCAATCACTTGCTGAAAGAAAAAAAAAAATGGAGAAGGAAATGGCAGTATTCTTGCCTGGAGAAGTCCATGGACAGAGGAGCCTGGAGGGTTACAGTCCATGGGGTTGCAAAGAGTCAGACGCAACTGAGCATACAGGCATGAAAGGAAAAAAGGCCTGTTTAGCTAAGTTGGTGGGTGAGAAAGTCCGGGGAATTGCCTTGAGATAACCCAAGGGAGGTGGCAACATGGAATTGGCATAACCCATCTCAGTAACATGAAGCAGTGACTGTGCTCTCAGCAATGAAAGTGACAGTGTTAGTCTCTCAGTCATGTCCCACTCTTTAAGACCCCATGGACTGTAGCATGCTAGGCTCCTCTGTCCTTGGAATTCTCCAGGCAAGAATACTGGAGTGGGTAGCTATATCCTTCTCCAGGGGATCTTCCCAACCCAGGGATCAAATCCAGGTCTCCCATATTGAGAGCAGATTCTTTACCATCTGAGCCACCAGGGAATCCCCGTTCTTAGCAGTAGCCAGATTCAATTTCATTTTTATACCCAGTGGGCATTTCATTAACCATATGGGAATACAGCCAGACCTTACCTGGAGGAGTCAAATGTAGGCTTTCCTCCTGAAAGGAAAGCAGAGAAGCATTGAGTCCAGGAAAAGGAAGACTTCACAAGTCTTCCTGTGAGCAGAGCTCACAGTAGGCTCATCTAGAACCTGCCAGAAGTCACTGTCACTAAAATGTGAACCATGCTTTGATATTCACAATGGAGGTAGCAGATTGGGCAAAAACTACTGATCCTGGCTTCCAGAAGTTTATAGTTATAATGCAAAAGTGTAGCCCACAATCCATAATTGTTTAACCTGGAGTTTATGAAGAACAATGGTCAATAGCTGGATTGGGAAAAGAGACTTATCTACTATGAAAGTACCATACATTTACAAAATTAATAAGTTATAAAAATTTCATTTGATTTCTGTTCTTGCTCCCATTTCTCAGAGTTTTTCCTTCTTCTATTTCTGTTCCTAGGGAGTCTTTCAAGGGTAGCGAGGGAGATACACGGCAATTTGTCACATTGGATAAACTACATCTTGTAAAAGCAACTTCCACCCAAAAGGGCTGTTTTGGCAACTTGGCATTTGAAGAAGACAAATTCTGGAGGATCTAGAGGGGAAGGTAGGAGCTGTGGAATTGTGCAGAAAGGAACTGTTGAGAGCTTGGGGGTGGTTCCAAAGGCAGCATGAGCCTAAAGGAACAGAGATGGGAAGGACAGGGACTCAAGCAAAGGTTAGCCAGGGAGTCACCCACCTGCTTTTCTCAGGAGCCAGCAGTAGAACAGCAGTGCCACGGCAGCAATGGCCATCATGCTGAGCAGACCCCCGGTGACACTGGTGGCAATAAGGCTGTTTTTGCTCCCGGTCAGTCCTGAGGGGGAGACCCCAGGCATGAGCCAGAGGGAGAGGCTTGTGGTTTTGAACTGCCTGACCCCTGAAGCTGATGCCTGGGAGAGAGGATGAACCAAGGGGAGCAGGACTCTTGAGATTAAGCAGGTATAGATGTGGCCCAGGAAATGGCTCTTCTCTTTGTGGGGAAGACTATATCTGTGGCTGATGTGAGGGTTGAGGGTCAGGATGGATGATACTAACTGATGAACATTAAATTCAATGGTCCTCTTTGGCTTTCCTTTCCCATCCAAATTACATGCTCTCAGAAACACTTCTGAAAATAACAACTTGGAATGCTTCCTGCTTTGTGTACCTGTTCCTGAGAGGCACCACCCTGGTCAAGTATTGAGAGGGCACTCAGAGCATCCTTGGAGGACATTTTTTGTCCTCCATGCCCTGTAGCCTGGGCATGGAAAACTTACCCATGACAGAAAGTGTCACTGCCTCACTGTGCTGGGGACCCAGGCCATTGTCAGCCTCGCAGGAGTAGGTCCCAGAATGATCTGCAGTCAGCGAGAGGTTTAAGGACACTCCTTGTCCAGAGTGAGACGTGCTGGTCTCCAGGGTGATATTATTGTGATAAAACCAGTACAGGATCGGGGTAGAGCCTCTCTGGGCCTCACAGTGAAGTTCTAATACATCGCCCACCACAACCTGGGCCCTGGCGGTCCTGAGGGTGAGGACAGGGCGAGACACTGGAACTGGGGGAAAACAAAAAGTCAACAGAAGGTCCTATTGCCAACATATTTATAAAGGAACAAAAAATAATGTAAACAAATAATAAAAGTCAGTTCACAACCTAGGAAAATGGGTTGAAAACATGTATGACAGACAAAGCTAGTGACCTGAATCCACAAACAGCTTTCAATGCACAAGAATATCCAACAAGAAAGTGTGAAAAGGCTATGAGCCACTAGAAACTTCAAATAGCCAATAAATATATGAAAATATTATCTTCCTCATTACTTATTAACTGTTTACACACAAAATACCCATCAGATTGGCAAAGGTTAATACAGGCAGATAATTATGATGGAGTTGTGGATTAACAGGCACCTTGATAGGCTCTTGGTGGGAACGCATATTTGAGACACTTTCTTTAATGGAGATTTGGCAGTATTGACCAAATTGAAAATGCACTTAAATTTTGACCCAGCAAATCTACTTATAAGACTATTTTCTTTAGGGCTACTAACATGACTAACATGGGAGAAAAGATGGCAGAGGAGTAGGTGGACATGGAGTGCATCTCTCCCCATGGATACATCAGGAATGCACCTTCAGACACAGAAATGCACGCAGAACACCAGCTGAGAGAGGACAGGAATACCTGACCAGCGGAAAAGAATATATAGACCCACACAAAACTTGGTAGGATGAAGGAACTAGGGGGGAAAACAGGAGTGTTACTAGGACTGGACCCGCCATCCTATGTGGGGGAACTGAAACAGGGGTCCAATCCCCACATTGGGGCAATGTCTGAGTCGGAGGAGAAACATTTAAGGCTGAGAGTGAAACAGCTCATCTGCGGCAGCCTAAATGGAATGAGAATCAGAGAGTCCTTGCCGCAGCCATATATACCCTGGACAGGGACACAGGTCCCCTGAAAGGTACAGTAGCTGGGAGCTGAAGTGTAGGGATTGTGGAGCAATCCCAGGGTGAGGGCTGCTGTTGACTGTGGAGAAACAGATCGAGGGGATATGAAGGAGGAGACTGTGGTGGGAAATGCTTGTGGAGGAAAGCCAGACAGCCATGGAAGCAAGGCGATACTGCTGAGTCACACTTAGGGGGTGGAGTCGTCACCATACCCTTTCTCTCCCTACATGCCAGCATTTGCAGCTAAACAATAGAGAGGCTGGCCCATCAAATGCCTGATGAACTGAACTACAGAGTAGGACCCCACCCAGGGTGCCCCTTAAAGTGCCTGATATACTGATCTACAGAGTAGGAACCCAGTCAAGGGGGGCCCTCTATGTGTCAGACACACCAAACAACAGAGAAGGACCCCAGGCAAGGGAGCCCTCTAAGTTCCAAAACAGGAGGAGCTATGGAGAAAGACTAGTCAAAGAGGCTTTCTGATCGCCAGCTACAAGAAGCCTGAAAAAAGACTCTGATAGGGCCATAACTCCTGTGGTGGAGGCAGTCCATGTCCCCTACACACTTGGTGCCACCAGGGTCCCCACAAGTAAAGCAGCTGCACCACCTTCACACTCAACCCTCACTGAGGCAGAGCTGCCATAGGCAAAAACGAAAACAAAAACAAAAACAAAAACAAATCTTGCATCTATGCACTCAGGGTTGCTTTATCGTGTCTAATTCTTCTCTGTCAGGGGGGATCTCCAGGCAAGAATACTGGACCGTATTGGCCAATACTGGTTGCCATACCCTTTTAGAGCACTATATTTCCTGCTGCCATAGCCTCCAACTCCCCTGAGTACCTGGTGCTGCCAGAACCCCTAAGACCCAAGCAGCTGCACCACCTCCACATCTAGCCCTCACTGGGGCAGGCCCAAGTCCTCCAGGGCAGCCTCAGGAACAAACCCCAGTGGACGATCCACATCAGAAGTGGAAATAAAGCCACAATTGAAACCCAGGGGCAGTGTGGCTGGCTAAGGAAGAAGACCCAAAACCTTCCCACCAGCTGTACAAGCTGCAGATTAAATCTATATGATCAACTAGGCAGACTGTGTGTCTATGGAATATATAAAAGGACATTGAGAGCTCCCACAAAAGAAAATGCACTAGTTCTGATAGATGGACATTGGAGGCAAGAACACACAGGAGTAAGACCAAATTAGAATCTGAGCTGCCCCCACAGCAGGTCCAGAGACCAGCACAGTGTTGGAGGGCATCCTAGGGAGGTGAGAAGAAAAAGATCTACAAAATCAACCCCAAACAATTAAGAAAATGGCAATAGGAATATATATATATCAATAATTACTTTAAATGTTAATGGATTAAATGCTCCCACCAAAAGACACAGACTGGCTGAATGGATAAAAAAACAAGACCTATATATATGCTGTCTACAAGAAACCCACTTCAGACCTAAAGACACTTACAGACTGAAAGTGAGAAGATGGAAAAATATATTCCATGCAAATGGGAAGCAAAAGAAAGCTGGAGTAGCAATCCTCATATCAGACAAAACAGACTTTAAGATAAAGAAGATTACAGGAGATAAGGAAGGACACTACTTAATGATCAAGGGATCAATCCAAGAGGAAGACATAACAATTATAAATATCTGTGCACCCAATATAGGAACACCTCAATACATAAGACAAACGCTAACATACATAAAAGGAGAAATTGACAGTAACACAATAATACTAGGAGATTTTAACACGCCACTCACACCAATGGACAGATCATCAAAACAGAAAATTAATAAGGAAACACAAGTCTTAAATGATACATTAGATGAGATGGGTCTCATTGATGTCTACAGCACATTCCATCCAAATGCAGAAGAATACACATTCTTCTCAAGTGCACATGGAACATTCTCCAGGATAGACTACATATTGGGTCACAAATCAAACTTCAGTAAATTTAAGAAAATTGAAATCATATCAAGTATCTTCTCTGACCACAACACTATGAGACTAGGTCTCAATTACAAGAAAAAAAAACTGTAAAAACACAAACACATGGAGATTAAACAATACATTTCTAAATAACCAACAGGTTACTGAAGAAATCAAAAGGGAAGTAAAAAAATTTATAGAAATAAATGACAACGAAAACATGACAACTCAAAACCTATGGGATGCAGCAAAAGCCATTCTAAGAGGGAAGTTTATAGCAATACAATCCTACCTCAAGAAACAAGAAAAACATTGAATAGACAACCTAACTTTACACCTAAAACAACTGGAAAATGAAGAACAAAGAAACCCCAAAATTAGTAGAAGGAAAGAAATCATAAAGATCTGAGCAGAAATAAATGAAAAAGAAATGAAAGAAACAATAGTAAAGATTCATAAAACTAAAAGCTGGTTCTTTGAGAAGATAAAATTGACAAATCTTTAGCCAGACTTATCAAGAAAAAAGAGAGAAGAATCAAATCAACAAAATTAGAAATGAAAAAATAGAAGTTACAACAGAGAATGCAGAAATACAAAGGATTATAAGAGACAATTATGAACAGTCATATGGCAGTAAAATGGATAGCCTGGGAGAAATGGACAGATTCTTAGAAAAGTTCAATCTTCCAAGACTGAGCCAGGAAGAAATAGAAATTATGAACAACCCAATTACAAGCTTTGAAATTGAAGCTGTGATCAAAAATCTCCCAAAGCCCAGGACCAGATGGCTTCACAGGAGAATTCTATCAAACGTTTAGAAAAGAGCTAATGCCTATCCTTCTAAAACTCTTTCAAAATCTTGCAGAGGAAGGAACACTTCCAAACTCACTCTACAAGACCACCCTCACCCTGATACCAAAACCAGACAAAGACAACACAAAAAAAGACAACTAGAGGTGAACATAACTGATGAACATAGATGCAAAACTCCTCAACAAAATTTTAGCAAATAGAATTCAGGAACACATCAAAAAGCTCATAAACCATAATCAAGTTGGGTTTATTCCAGGGATGCAAGGATTCTTCAATATATGGAAATCAATCAATGTGATATACCATTTTAACAAATTGAAAAATAAAAACCATATGATAATCTCAATAGAGGTAGAAAAAGCCTTTGACAAAATTCAGCACCTATTTATAATTAAAAGTCTTCAAAAAATTGGCATAGAAAAAATCTACCTCAGTTAAGGCCATATATGATAAGCCTACAGCAAACATTACTCTCAGTGGTGAAAAACTGAAAGCATTCTCCCTAGATCAGGAACAAGACAAGAGTGTTCACTTTCACCACTATTATTCAACATAGTTCTGGAAGTCCTAGCTAGAGCAATCAGAGAAGAAAAAGAAATAAAAGGAATCTATATCAGAAAAAAAGAAGTAAAGCTCTCACTGTTTGCAGATGACATGATACTGTACATAGAAAACCCTAAGGATAGTATCAGAAAATTACTACAGCTAATCAGTAAATTTCACAAAGTTTCAGGATACAAAATCAATACACAGAAATCACTTGAGTTTCTATATACTAACAATGAAAAATCAGAAAGAGAAATTAAGGAATCAATCCCATTCAGTACTGCAACAGAAAAGAATTAAATATCTAGGAATAAACTTATCTAAGGAGACAAAACAACTGTATACAGAAAATTATAAGACACTAATGAAAGAAATCAAATATGGCATAAATAGATGGAGAGATATTCCATGTACCTGGGTAGGAAGAATCAATATTGTGAAAATGACTATACTGCCAAACACAATCTACAGATTCAGTAAGATCCCTATTAAATTACCAATGGCATTTTTCACAGAACTAGAACAAAAAAAATCACAATTCAAATGGAAACACAAAAGACCCCAAATAGTCAAAACAGTCTTGAGAAAGAAGAATGGAGCTGGTGGAATCAACCTTCCTGACTTCAGATTATACTACAAAGCTATAGTCATCAAGATAATATGATACTGACATAAACAAAAATATAGACTAATGGAACAAGATAGAAAGCCTAGAAATAAACCTATGCACCTATGGGTACCTTATTTTTGACAAAGGAGGCAAGAATATACAATGGGGCAAAGACAGCCTCTTCAATAAATGGTGCTGGGAAAACTGGACAGCTACATGTAAAAGAATGAAATGAGAACACTTCCTAACACCACACACAGAGATAAAATCAAAATGGATTACAGACCTAAGTGTAAGACCAGAAACTATAAAACTCTTAGAGAAAAACATAGAACACTTGGTGACACGAATCAAAGCAAGATCCTCTATGATCCACCTCCTATAGTAATGGAAATGAAAATAAAAGTAAACAAGTGGGACCTGATTAAACTTAAAAGTTTTGCACAGCAAAGGAAACTATAAGCAAGGTGAAAAGACAACCTTCAGAATGGGAGAAAATAATGGCAAATGAAACAACTGACAAAGGATTAATTTTCAAAATATACAAGCAGTTCATACAACTCAATACCAGAAAAACAACCAACCCAATTAAAAAGTGGGAAAAGGACCTAAACAGACTTTTCTCCAAAGACATACAGATGGCTAACAAACACATGAAAAGATGTTTAGTATTGCTCACTATTAGAGAAATGCAAATCAAAACTACAATGATATATCACCTCACACTGGTCAGAATGGCTGTCCTCCAAAAGTCTACAAACAATAAATGCTGGAGAGGCTGTGGAGAAAAGGGAATGCTCTTGCACTGTTGGTGGGAATGTAAATTGATACAGCCACTATGGAAGACGGTACGGAGATTCCTTAAAAAACTAGGAATAAAACCACCATCAGTTCAGTTCAGTTCAGTAGCTCAGTCGTGTCCGTCTCTTTGCGACCCCATGAATCACAGCACACCAGGCCTCCCTGTCCATCACCAACTCCCGGAGTTCACTCAAACTCACATCCACCGAGTCAGTGATGCCATCCAACCATCTCATCCTCTGTTGTCCCCTTCTCCTCCTGCCCCCAATCCCTCCCAGCATCAGACTCTTTTCCAATGAGTCAATTCTTCGCATGAGGTGGCAAAAGTATTGGAGTTTCAACTTTATCATCATTCCTTCCAAAGAAATCCCAGGGCTGATCTCCTTCAGAATGGATTGGATGGATCTCCTTGCAGTCCAAGGGACTCTCAAGAGTCTTCTCCAACACCACAGTTCAAAACCATAAATTCTTTGGTGTTCAGCTTTCTTCACAGTCTAACTCTCACATCCATACATGACCACAGGAAAAGCCATAGCCTTGACTAGACAGACCTTTGTTGGCAAAGTAATGTCTCTGCTTTTGAATATGCTATCTAGGTTGGTCATAACTTTCCTTCCAAGAAGTAAGCGTCTTTTAATTTCATGGCTGCAGTCACCATCTGCAGTGATTTTGGAGCCCCCCCAAAATAAAGTCTGACACTGTTTCCACTGTTTCCCCATCTATTGCCCATGAAGTGATGGGACCAGATGCCATAACCTTCATTTTCTGAATGTTGAGTTTTAAGCCAACTTTTTCACTCTCCTCTTTCACCTTCATCAAGAGGTTTTTTAGTTCCTCTTCACTTTCTGCCATAAGGGTGGTGTCATCTGCATATCTGAGGTTATTGAGATTTCTCCCAACAATCTTGATTCCAGCTTGTGCTTCTTCTAGCCCAGCGTTTCTCATGATGTACTCTGCATAGAAGTTAAATAAGCAGGGTGACAATATACAGCCTTGACGTACTCCTTTTCCTATTTGGAACCAGTCTGTTGTTCCATGTCCAGTTCTAACTGTTGCTTCCTGACCTGCATACAAATTTCTCAAAAGGCAGGTCAGGTGGTCTGGTATTCCCATCTCTTTCAGAATTTTCCACAGTTTCTTGTGATCCACACAGTCAAAGCCTCTGGCATAGTCAATAAAGCAGAAATAGATGTTTTTCTGGAACTCTCTTGCTTTTTCCATGATCCAGAGGATGTTGGCAATTTGATCTCTGGTTCCTCTGCCTTTTCTAAAACCAGCTTTAACATCAGGAAGTTCACAGTTCACGTATTACTGAAGCCTGGCTTGGAGAATTTTGAGCATTACTTTATTAGCACGTGAGATGAGTGCAATTCTGTGGTAGTTTGAGCATTCTTTGGCATTGCCTTTCTTTGGGATTGGAATGAAAATTGACCTTTTCCAGTCCTGTGGCCACTGCGGAGTTTTCCAAATTTGCTGGCATATTGAGTGCAGCACTTTCACAGCATCATCTTTCAGGATTTGGAATAGCTCAACTGGAATTCCATCACCTCTACTAGCTTTGTTCATAGTGATGCTTTCTAAGGCCCACTTGACTTCACATTCCAGGATATCTGGCTCTAGGTCAGTGATCACACCATTTTGATTATCTTGGTCATGAAGATCTTTTCTGTACAGTTTTCTGTATATTCCTGCCACCTCTTCTTAATATCTTCTGCTTCTCTAAGGTCCATACCATTTATGTCCTTTATCGAGCTCATCTTTGCATGAAATGTTCCCTTGGTATCTCTGATTTTCTTGAAGAGATCTCTAGTCTTTCCCATTCTGTTGTTTTCCTCTATTTCTTTGCAATGATTGCTAAGGAAGGCTTTCTTATCTCTTCTTGCTATTCTTTGGAACTCTGCATTCAGATGTTTATATCTTTCCTTTTCTCCTTTGCTTTTTGCTTCTTTTCTTTTCACAGCTATTTGTAAGGACTCCCCAGACAGCCATTTTGCTTTTATGCATTTCTTTTCCATGCGCGGGCGCAGGAGGGCCTAGAGGAGCTATTCCACGTTCAAGATCAGAAGGGGCGGCGGTGAGGAGATACCCCCTTCCAAGGTAAGGAGCAGCGGCTGCGCTTTGCTGAAGCAGCCATGAAGAGATACCACACATCCAAGGTAAGAGAAAACCAAGTAAAACCACCATATGGCCTAACAATCCCACTCCTAGGCATATACTCTGAGGAAATCAAAATTGAAAAAGACACATGTATCCCATTGTTCATTGAAGCACTATTTACAATAGCTAGAACACGGAAGCAACCTAGATGTCCATGAACAGATGAATGGATAAAGAAGTTGTGGTACATATACACAATAGAATATTAATCATAAAAAAGAATGCATTTGAGTCATTTCTAATGAGGTGGATGAGCCTAGAACCTATTATACAGAGTGAAGTAAGTCAGAGAAAGATAAATACTGTATTCTAATGCCTATATACATAATCTAGAAAAATGTTACTGAGGAATTTATTTACAGGGCAGCAATGGAGAAACAGACATAGAGAATAGACTTATGGACATAGGGAGAGGGGAGGAGAGGGTGAGATGAATGGAAAGAATAACATGGAAACTTATATTACCATATGTAAAATATATAGCTAATAGGAATTTGATGTATGGCTCAGGAAACTCAAACAGGGGCTTTGCATCAACCTAGAGGGGTGGGGTGGGGAGGGAGATGGGAGGGAGATTCAAAAGGGAAGGGATATATGTATACCTATGGCTGATTCATGTTGAGGTTTGACAAAAAAACAACAAAATTCTGTAAAGCAATTATCCTTCAATCAATCAATAAATAAATTTTAAAAAATGACTAACACATCATTGTAAAATAACTATACTTCAATTTAGAAAAGGAGAGATTCCCTGGTGATGACAGTGGTTGAGAATCTGTCTGCTAACACAGAGGATGTGGGTGTGATCCCTGGTTGGGAAAGGTTCCACATGCCATGGGGTGAGTGAGCCCATGCACCACAACTCCTGAAGCCTGCACGCTCTAGAGCCTGTGCGCTGCAAAAGGACAGGTCACCACAATGAGAGCCCCCACACCGCAACTAGAGAGTATCCCCTGCTTGCTGCAACTAGAGCCCATGCACAGCAACAAAGACAGCACAGCCAAATATACATAAATAAACAAGTAACTTTACAAAAGGATTTGCAAATATATCTGCACAAATACTTCTGTTGTAGGTTTTTTGCAATTGCTAAAAACTAGAGACAATCTAATCAACTCACTTATAAAACATGAAAGATGCCCAAAATAAAATTTTAAGTAAAAATGCAAGCTGCGTAACTATACATGTAGTATGATTCTGCTTGTAAAATTTCTATGCCTTTATAATATATTTTAATATTTCTAGAAAAATACACCTGCAAGTACTGACAGTGGTTATGTCTTGGAAGCATGTATAAAAGTGTGTGCACGCAGGTAGAAAGAGAACTTTACTTTTCATATTGTCCCTTTTGTACAATTTGATTTCTTTTTATCATGAAGGTTCATGTATTCCTTCAAATAATAAATTATTAAAAAGTCGTGTTAAAGCATGAGATCACATCAAAGGGATGAGAGGTGTCATAATGTAGATTTACATTAAGAGTTGGATAGGCTTGTTTTTCTACGTGGCTTTACCATTGTTAACTGTGTCTGTAAGCTCATTACTTCCCCTCTCTAAGCTTCAGTTTCCTCTCCTGCAAACTGAAGATAAAAAATGATCTCATTTATAACTCAGTTCTTCATCTTAAAGATTAAAGGAGATGTGTGAGGCATATTTATCCCTGGCAGTGAAAGAGGCTCAAGTGTAGAGGTTCATTGGGAGTCAGTGTAAGAAAAACCTGGCCCAACATTTTTGGAGCAGAAAAACCTATACTTAGAATTCTTTAGTTTCCCTTTTGTATCATAGTCATAGATCAAAATGCAGTCTATGTTCTTAAAAACCTTCTTTGCATTTTTACTGAGAGTTCTTTTTTTAATCACACTCAATAAGACTTCTTTAACTGTGCTGTTGGGAAAGTCAAGGCTCCTAAACAGTAACCACAGTAAGGACCCCAGACTTCAGTTAGAGGTTCTGTGGGCAGGAAGTACGCTGGGCTGTTACCCAGCAAACAGTAGTCCTGGAGCTCCGTTTTGGAGGCCAGGGAGAGAAGACTGTCAGTCCTTGGTTGTGATGCTTGTGGGCAGGACCAACTCACCTCTGACATTGAGTGACACTGACTCACTACGCTGGACCCCCAAGCCATTGTCAGCCTCACAGGAGTAGTTTCCAGAAATTTCTGTGGTCAGGGAGAGGTTGAAGGATGTTCCTCCTCCAGAGAGGCTTGAGAAGCTCCCCAGGGCAACATCCTCATGGTAAAACTGGTACCTTATGGGGGGAGAGCCTCTCTGGGTCTCACAGTGAATTTCCAGTATGTCCCCCACCACAGCCTGGACCCTGGGAGTCCTGAGGGTGAGGACAGGATGAGACACTGGAACTGAGGGAAGAAAAAGGGTTAACCATCATTTCCTATTGTATAAATGTGTTCCACCATAGAAAAGACATTTCAAACAGAAAAATATCTTACTCAGTTTTTATGACCTTGTGATATCATTAAGAACTGAGCTATAATTTCTTCAAATCTGAAGAAATAGTATCATTTGTGTAGTGTTATATATATATATATATAGTGTTATATAGTTTGGAGTACTTAATCAGTTCAGTTCAGTCTCTCAGTTGTGTCCAACTCTTTGCGACCCTGTGGACTGTGGCACATCAAGCTTCCCTGTCCGTCACCAACTCCTGGAGCTTACTCAAACTCATGTCCATTGAGTCAGTGAGGCCATCCAACCATCTCATCCTGTCATCCCCTTCTCCTCCTGCCTTCAGTCTTGCCCAGCATCAGGGTCTTTTCCAATGAGTCAGTTATTCATATCAGGTGGCCAAAGTATTGGAGTTTCAGCCTCAGCATCAGTCCTTCCAATGAGTATTTAGAACTAATTTCCTTTTGGACTGGTTGGCTCTCCTTGAAGTCCAAGGGATTCTCAAGAACCTTCTCCAACTCCATAGTTCAAAAGCACCAATTTTTCAGTGCTCAGCTTTCTTTATAGTTCAACTCTCACATCCATACATGAGTACTGGAAACACTATAACTTTGACTAGACAGACCTTTGTTGGCAAAGTAATGTCTCTGCTTTTTAATATGCTGTCTAGGTTTGCCATAGTTTTTCTTCCAAGGAGCAAGTGTCTTTTAATTTCATGGCTGCAGTCACCATCTGCAGTGATCTTGGACCCTGAAAAAATAAAGTCTCTCACTGTTTCCCTTGTTTCCGCATCTATTTGCCATGAGACCAGATGCCATAATCTTAGTTTTTTGAATGTTGAGTTTTAAGCCAGCTTTTTCACTCTCCTCTTTCACTTTCATCAAGAGGCTCTTTAGTTCCTCTTCACTTTCTGCCATAAGGGTGGGGTCATCTGCATATCTAAGGTTACTGATATTTCACACTATCATAGCAAACACCCTCTTCCAACAATACAAGAGACAACTCTATACATGGACATCACCAGATGTTCAATACTGAAATTAGGTTGATTATATTCTTTGCAACCGAAGATGAAGAAGCTCTATACAGTCAGCAGAAACAAGACCAGGAGTGGACTGTGCCTCAGATCATGAACTCCTTATTGCAAAATTCAAATTTAAATTGAAGAAAGTAAAGGAAAACCACTAGACCATTCATGTTATGACCTAAATCAAATCCCTTACAATTACACAGCGGAAGTGACAAATAGATTCAAGGGATTAGATCTGATAGACAGAGTGCCTGAAGAACTATGGATGGAGGTCTGTAACATTGTACAGGAGGCAGTGATCAAAACCATCCCCAAGAAAAAGAAATGAAAAAGGCAAAATGATTGTCTGAGCAGGCCTTACAAATAGCTGAGAAAAGAAGAGAAGTGAAAGACAAAAGAGAAAAAAAAGGTATATCCAGCTGAATGCAGACTTCCAAAGAATAGCAGGGAGTACTTAATACACAATCTCAAAAATGTTTGAGGAATCTGTAAATAAAGATTAAATTGAAACTCAAGTATCAAAGTAGTCAAAAGAAGTAATCAGTTCAATAGAAAATGAGAAACAAGGAAGACTGATGCTTACATAGCCAGGGATGTAATTGAGCCTTGGCTACATCAAAATTAAGACCCAAAAGAGAATAGATATTGATCAAATTATTGGCTCACTTTTATATTTATTCATCTATCAGAAATTAATTTAGCAATTAATAAGCCTTAGGAACAGGATGGTATACTGGGGATTCAATAGTAAGAAAGACACAGGCTCTTCTCTCATGAAGACTACAATCTAGATGAGATGTTAAGGAGCAGTTAAATAAAAATACAAGTATTTTTATTTTATTGATATAAAGAATAGGATGCTATGAAATGTATAGTACTGGGGCTTGATCTAGTATGGGTTAGTCAAGGAATGCTTCCTCACAAAGTGACATTTGGATTAATCAGGTGAAGAAGGGAATGAAGACTGGACAGGTAGGGAAACTGTATGTGCAAAGGCCCTGAGATGGTAGGAACGTTGGAGCTTTTGTGTTATTGAAACAAGGTAACAGCAGCGCTATGGGAAGCATTTGAAGAATGCCAAGAAATAGGAGGCTGAAGAGCTAGGCAGAGCTTCACAAGCCATGGTATGGATTTTGATCCTTCTTCACAGAGCAATGGGAAATCTGTAAGTGTCTCTCTACAGAGGCATGAGATGATCAAAGCTATCTTAAAAAAAAAAAAAAAAAGACAATTCTGATCTCAGTGTGTAAAATAGATCATAATGGCACAAAATTGGAGTGGAAAGGTTATTAGAAGTGGACTGGAGTAGTGGCATTGCAGTAATTGAAATAATGGTAGATATAGCTATGATAGTAGCAGTAAAGATAGAAAAAAAAAAGATTTGAGAAATATTTAGAAAAAACAAAAGCAACAGGACTTAATAATTAACTGGCTATGGAGAGCAAGGGAGAGAAATGTGAAGGAAGACTCTTGGATTTTTTGCTTTGTGTATCTGAATGAACAGAGTTATCTTTCACAGAAGTGGGGATATTTGAAGGAGGACCAGGTCTGGGGGGAATTCCATGCATTTTAAAGGTGTTTCAGGTCATGAACTTTTAAGAGATATGGCATAAGCATGTACTCACGTGGGAGGTTTTGTAGTTAAAAGTTTAATAATGAGAAAATAGAAAGAGAAATTAAGGAAACAATTCCATTCACCATTGCAACGGAAAGAATAAAATACTTAGGAATATATCTACCTAAAGAAACTAAAGACCTATATATAGAAAACTATAAAACACTGGTGAAAGAAATCAAAGAGGACACTAAGAGATGGAGAAATATACCATGTTCATGGATTGGAAGAATCAATATAGTGAAAATGAGTATACTACCCAAAGCAATTTATAGATTCAACGCAATCCCTATCAAGCTACCAATGGTATTCTTCACAGAGCTAGAACAAATAATTTCACAATTTGTATGGAAATACAAAAAACCTCGAATCACCAAAGCAATCTTGAGAAAGAAGAAGGGAACTGGAGGAATCAACCTACCTGACTTCAGGCTCTACTACAAAGCCATAGTCATCAAGACAGTATGGTACTGGCACAAAGACAGAAATATAGATCAATGGAACAAAACAGAAAGCCCAGAGATAAATCCACGCACATATGGACACCTTACCTTTGACAAAGGAGGAAAGAATATACAATGGATTAAAGACAATCTCTTTAACAAGTGGTGCTGGGGAAACTGGTCAACCACTTGTAAAAGAATGAAACTAGGACACTTTCTAACACCATATACAAAAATAAACTCAAAATGGATTAAAGATATAAACATAAGACCAGAAACTATAAAACTCCTAGAGGAGAACATAGGCAAAACACTCTCCAACATACATCACAGCAGGATCCTCTATGACCCACCTCCCAGAATATTGGAAATAAGAGCAAAAATAAACAAATGGGACCTAATTAAACTTAAAAGCTTCTGCACAACAAAGGAAACTATAAGCAAGGTGAAAAGACAGCCTTCAGAATGGGAGAAGATAATAGCAAATGAAGCAGCAGACAAACAACTAATCTCAAAAATATACAAGCAACTTCTACAGCTCAATTCCAGAAAAATAAATGGCCCAATCAAAAAATGGGCCAAAGAACTTAAAAGACACTTCTCTAAAGAAGACATACAGATGGCTAAGAAACACATGAAAAGATGCTCAACATCACTCATTATCAGAGAAATGCAAATCAAAACCACTATGAGGTACCATTTCAGGCCAATCAGAATGGCTGCGATCCAAAAGTCTACAAGCAATAAATGCTGGAGAGGGTGTGGAGAAAAGGGAACCCTCTTCCACTGTTGGTGGGAATGCAAACTAGTACAGCCATTATGGAGAACAGTGTGGAGATTCCTTAAAAAACTGGAAATAGAACTGCCTTATGACCCAGCAATCCCACTACTGGGCATACACACTGAGGAAACCAGAAGGGAAAGAGACACGTGTACCCCAATGTTCATTGCAGCACTGTTTATAATAGCCAGGACATGGAAGCAACCTAGATGTCCATCAGCAGATGAATGGATAAGAAAGCTGTGGTACATATACACAATGGAGTATTACTCAGCCATTAAAAAGAATACATTTGAATCAGTTCTAATGAGGTGGATGAAACTGGAGCCTATTATACAGAGTGAAGTAAGCCAGAAAGAAAAACACCAATACAGTACACTAACGCATATATATGGAATTTAGAAAGATGGTAACAATAACCCTGTATACAAGACAGCAAAAGAGACACTGATGTATAGAACAGTCTTTTGGACTCTGTGGGAGATGGACAGGGTGGGATGATTTGGGAGAATGGCATTGAAATATGTATAATATCATATAAGAAACGAGTCGCCAATTCAGGTTCGATGCACGATACTGGATGCTTGGGGCTGGTGCACTGGGATGACTCAGAGGGATAGTATGGGGAGGGAGGAGGGAGGCGGGTTCAGGATGGGGAACACATGTATACCTGTGGCAGATTCATTTTGATATATGGCGAAACCAATACAATATTGTAAAGTTAAATAAAATAAAATTTAAAAAAAAACACCACGAAACAAAATAAGACAATGCATTCAAAAATAGCTTGTATGAAAGTTACAGCAAAATCTTCCTCTGGCAGAACGGAATCTACCTACCAGGTTCAGGAACATGACGTTTGTTTATGCCATTACTGAAAAATGGGGAGCTGTTTGTTAAGATGGGAGCCTGGAGCCTGGGTCACTCTGGTGACTCATATAGAAAATTCTTTCCTCTGTTGTACAGCAGAAACTAACCCAACATTGTAAAGCAATTATATTCCAATTAAAAAAAAAAAGAATCACTTATATAGATGACATCCCCAGGATCATCCAGAGAAAGAACATATTAATATATAAGACAAGAGGATACATGCCAGACAAAGTTCTGGAACACACCAATGCTTGGTTCATCTATAAGGTGAGGAGCTCATAAAGGAGACTGAGAAGGAATGGCAGAGAGAGATGATCCAGGAGACAGTGAAGTCATTGAAGACAAGGAAGGGATAGCTTCCAGAAGAATAAAAAGATAAACAACATGGACTGTTTCTGAGAGATCAAGTAAGGTGAAGATTGGAAAATGGCCATTGGATTTAAAGCCATGGAGGTCATTAGTGACCTTTGTAAGAATAATTTTGGTATAAAGTTCAGAAGAAACCAAGGCTTAATCTTAGTGGATAATAAGGAAATGGAGGCAACCTGTGCAACTGACTCTTCTTTTGGAAATTTAGTCATAAGAGAACAGTGGCTGGAGGGATGTGTACTCGATTGCTCAGTCGTGTCCAGCTCTGTGGTCCCATGGACTGTAGCCTGCCAGGCTCTTCTGTACATAGAATTTCCCAGGCAAGAATGCTGGAATGGGTTGCCATTTCCTACTATAGAGGATCTTCCCTACCCAGGGACCAAACTCACGTCTTTTGTGTCTCTTGCATTAGCAGGCAGATTCTTTACCACCTGGGAAGCCCAACTGGAGGCATAAATGAGATCAAATGGGTTTTTTATTTTTCCCCCTTAGACACGGGGGAGATATAGCATGTTAAACTCAATAGGAAGGATCCTATAGAGCAGGTGTTAAGGGACATAAGAGAGAAAGTTGTTCAAATTGTCTGAGAATGCAAGCAAGGATAGAATCTATTATAGAAATGAGATGGTGATTTTCACCTTTTATAGGAAGCAGTCTTCTATTCTGTACCTTAGGAAGAGGAAGGATAAGTTACTGGATGGATACAAAGACAAACAGGAGCCAAGGGTGTTATTGTCTGGGAGGAAGTAAAGGTGCTAATGAACTGGGAGTTCTGTTGAGGTCTGAGGACAATAGTGATTAGAGGAGTTGAAGAAACAAGCAGAAGGATAGAAGGCTGTGGTCAGGTAAGTGGAGTGGTGTGTGTACCGGGGAGTGCATGAGAGTTGTGGAAAGGATGACAAGCCATGGTGTTGAGTAGGTCATCCATGTGGGCATTACAGTCATAGAATGATGACAGAGTGTAGAGTGGAAGACTATGAGAGTGGTGTCAAGCTTGCACTGGAAGTGGGCATGACTAGGAGGCCAGCCCATGATGGCCAGGTGGGAAAGAGTGATACTGTTGAATGACAGGTAAGAGAGAATTCAGGAGAATGATGTTGAGAAGCCTTTTAGCAGGAGTTCAGGGTGAGGATCTGAGCTGCCCTGGGACAGTGGCAGGAGAGGCTAGAGCAAAATTTATGAGCCCTTGAAAGAATGAGTTGGCCTTTTTATTGATTGAAAGATAGAGGAAACCCCAACTAAATCTCTTCTGAGACAAGCTGAACTTTATAGTTTCTTTTAAACTTTTTTTTTTTGCTGATCATTGTTGGCCAGGATGCAACTTGCATTTGAAAAGCCTTTATTCCTACATTAGGATACTTTGGGTCAAAATGGCTGCAGTGTTGCTACCAGGAGAGGCAAAGCAAGCAAAAGGAAGGCTCAAGTTCCTAAAAATGTAGAATACAGAACTCTCAGATGGAGGCTGTGTAGACAGCAGGCTAGCAATGATGTCCCACAGCAAGTGTTCCTGGGGTAACTCCAATCTCGGCTACTGGGAAAGGTGGGGGAGATGGTCTGTCTCTGGTTGTGCTGTAGTTGGGTCCACTTACCTCTGACGCTGAGTGACACTGTGTAACTGCGCTGGACCCCCTGGCCATTGTTGGCCTCACAGAAGTAGTTCCCAGAATGCTCTGTCTTCAGAACGAGGTTGAAGGAAGCACCCCCTCCAGAGGCACTTGAGCTGCTCCCGAGGGTGACATCCTCATGATAAAACTGGTACAGGATCGGGGGAGAGCCTCTCTGGGCCTCACAGTAAAGTTCCACCACATCCCCCACCACAGCCTGGTCCCTGGGAAGCCTGATTGTGAGAACAGGGCGAGATACTGGAACTGAAAGCAAAAACGAGTTAGTTGATATCAGTATCTTTTCCCATTTCCTCTATTTTTGTTTTCCAGAGGTTACCTCTGCTGATAATTTGGTGACACTTTCTAGATCTTTTCTATGTGTAAGAACACTCAGCCTTATCAATACAAATAAATGCATAAAAAACCCACATATATGCATGGGAGCACAAGATACATACTGGTCTACAAGCTGATTTTCCCAATTAGCAAAATATCATGACCATCATTCTATGTTATTACTTAAGGATCTATCTCACTTGCTTAAAAAATAAGTTTTATTGAGGTGTAATTTACATGCATAAAAAGCAACTCTTTTAAATTTAAAATTTGATATTTTAGGGTAAATATTGCTTGGTTATTTTTAACAACCACAAAGCATCCCACAGTATGAATTTACTGTAACACACTTAAGCAATCCCCCTTTATGGAACTTTAGGTTGCTATCTTTTTCTAATTTTGAATAAGGCTCCATACACAATTCTGTATATATATCATTGTGCTTCGTCAATAGATTTCTTAGGATAAATTCTTACAAGTGGGATTTCTGGAACTGTGATAAAGCATTCAAATAATGATATATAATGCTACATTGTTCTTCAAAAAGTTTCAACCAATTTGCACTTACACTCATGGTTTATAAGAGTCTCCTTCCCCCACTCTCTGATCAATTACAGTCACATAAACACACAGACTTATTTTCCTTATTATGTCTCTTTTCCTAGTCTTAAACTTTACAGTTGTTTGTCTGAAGAATTTACTTATTCTATCCTATGGGAACCTTACACTTTACTGATTTTTTATGGACTGCTAGTGAATTATAATCCATTAATTGATGAGTTGCAGTCTATAAAAGTATTCAGAAATTATTTGCAAAATGAAAACTTTTGAATCTGTCATTAATTTTTCTAAATTACCAAATGAATTTTTGTCCTCCATTATGAAATAGGAAGAAAATTGTTTTTTTTTTATTTCCTCGATTCCCTCTGACTGATTTTTCTTTGTTACACGTATTTTTAACTGTTTTCAGTTCAGTTAAGTTCAGTCGCTCAGTTGTGTCCAATTCGTTGTGACCCTATGGACTGCAGCACATCAGGCTTCCCTGTCCATCACCGACTCCCGGAACTTGCTCAAACTCATGTCCACCGAGTCACTGATGCCATCCAACCATCCCATCCCCTGTTGTCCCCTTCTCCTCCTGCCTTCAATCTTTCCCAGCATCAGGGTCTTTTCCAATGAAGTCAGTTCTTCATATCAGGTGGCCAAAGTACTAGAGTTTCAGCTTCAGCATCAGTCCTTCCAATGAATATTCAGGACTGATTTCCTTTAGTATGGACTGGTTGGATCTCCTTGCAGTTCAAGGGACTCTCAAGAGTTTTCTCCAACATCACAGTTCAAAAGCATCAATTATTTGGCGCTCAGCTTTCAGTATGGTCAACTCTCACATTCATACACAACTACTGGAAAAAACAGCTTTGACTAGATGGCCCTTTGTTGCCTTTTACTGTTTTAACATTTATAATAGTTGCTTTCTATTCTGTAGCCATAACTCTTATATTGCCTAGCCTTTGTTTTTTGTCTTAATCAGTGATTTTCAACCCTATTTGTACAATATTTTCAACTGAGGATGTGTTAAAAAAAAAAAAAAGGATTATGAGGCCTCATCTGAAAGATTCTGAATTAAATTGGTCTGGAGAGAGCTTAGTAAAATATCTTTTTCAATACTCCTAGGTAACTCTTTTTTCATTTAATTTTTGATTGGAGGATAATTACTTTATAATATTGTGATGGTTCTTCCATACATCAGCATCAATCTAATATGGAGCCAAGGCTGAGACCTACTGATGTGAATAGATTCAGTATTCACTTTTCATATCACAGTTTCTTCATTTTGAGTCTTTTATATTAATTTTTATCTCTGCTAGGCTAGAGTTTGTCATCAAATAATTTTTCAAGAGGGGTTAATGGGTACTAAGTTCTTTGAATCCTGGCACATTTGAAAATGTCTTTTTGATTTGATATCAGTTCAGTTCAGTTCAGTCACTCAGTCGTGTCTGACTCTTTGCGACCCCATGAACCACAGCACGCCAGGTCTCCCTGTCCATCACCAACTCCCAGAGTCCACCCAAACCCATGGCCATTGTGTCGGTGATGCCATCCAATCATCTCATCCTCTGTCATCCCCTTCTCCTCCTGCCCTCAATCTTTCCCAGCATCATGGTCTTTTCAAATGAGTCAGCTCTTTGCATCAGGTGGCCAAAGTATTGGAGTTTCAGCTTCAAAATCAGTCCTACCAATGAACACCCAGGATTGATCTCCTTTAAGATGGACTGGTTGGATCTCCTTGCAGTCCAAGGGGCTCTCAAGAGTCTTCTCCAACACCACAGTTCAAAAGCATCATTTCTTCTGCACTCAGCTTTTTTATAGTCCAACTCTCACATCCATACATGACCACTGGAAAAACCATAGCCTTGACTAGACGGAACTTTTTTGACAAAATAATGTCTCTGCTTTTTAATATGCTGTCTAGGTTGGTCATAACTTTCCTTCCAAGGAGTAAGTGTCTTTTAATTTCATGGCTGCAGTCACCATCTACAGTGATTTTGGAGCCCAGAAAAATAAAGTCTCTCACTGTTTCCACTGTTTCTCCATCTATTTACCATGAAATGATGGGACTGGATGCCATGTTTTCTGAATGTTGAGTTTTTTTTTTAATTTAATTATTTATTTTACTTTACAATATTGTATTGGTTTTGCCATACATTGACTTGAATCTGCCATGAGTGTACATGTGTTCCCCATCCTGAACCCCCCTCCCACCTCTCTCCCCATCCCATCCCTCTGGGTCATCCCAGTGCACCAGCCCTGAGCACCATATATCATGCATCAAACCTGGACTGGCAATTTATTTCACATATGATATTTTACATGTTTCAATGCCTTTCTCCCATATCTTCCCACCCTTGCCCTGAGCTTTAAGCCAACTTTTTCACTTTCCTCTTTCACTTTCAAGAGGCTCTTTAGTTCTTCAGTTTCTGCCATAAGAGTGGTGTCATCTGTATATTTGAGGTTATTGATAAAATTCTCAATTCTCATTTCTCCTCTGAAACTGCCAGTCTGAACATTGTTTCTCTCTTTTAGTATTGACTTCTATGTAAAATCTAAGACCACTTAATATTTTTTCTTTCTGAGATGACTCTTTTTTTTTTTGCCATGATCATACACACACACACACACACACACACACTCATGCATGTGCACGTGTATATTTTTAGCCTTGAAAATCAATAACCTCATTAAGATATGTCTTTTAATCTATATACTCAAGTTTTCTTCAAGTCAATAATTTTTTTTTAATTTTATTTTATTTTTAAACTTTACATAACTGTATTAGTTTTACTAACGCATATGTATGGAATTTAGAAAGATGGTAACAATAACCCTGTGTACGAGACAGCAAAACAGACACTGATGTATAAAACAAGTCAAGAAATTTTTAATTAAATCTTTGAGTTTTGTTTCTCTCTTTAGACACTTAATTATCGACACTTGTGGTCTTCATTATCTGATCTCCATATTTTAATTTCTTTTTCCTTTTTCTGTGTCTTTCTACCTTGGGCTCCATATTATTTTCTTATACCAACTCCATTCAGTTAACAGATTTCAGAAGTATGCATTTCCATCAAATTTGGATTTTATTTCTAAAATAGCTTTATTGTTTTCTTTGGTTTTTCTCCTGAGCTCTGATTATATATATATATATATATATATATATATATATCACACACACACATACATACATACATATACACATACTTGTTTTTCTTTTCTGTTATCTTATCATCTCTTCTTTAACCTCATTAATTTCCCCATTGTACTTTTCTCCCCCTGGAGTCCATAAGTCTTTATGGACATAAGTCTTTTCTTTAATTGTATTAAGAATATCCAGAAAACTTTTTTGTTTCCTAAAGCAATTCTTCTTCTTAAAGTTATTACGAATTTTGTGCTTTTTCTCTCCCTTTTATAGTTTTAAATGCATTGAAGCAAAAATTCCCATATTAGACTTCTTTTGTTTATGGCTTATACTTCAATGAATAAAGTTATATTCAGGCTCTTGTATTTGCTTGAGAATGCTCTGTGTATGTGTGTGTGTTGATAGATTCAAAATGGGCATATCTTATCAGTTTATATTCCCATGAAATTTCCATGTCTTCTCTTTGGGGTATATTCCCTCAAAAAACACACACACACACACACAAAACAAATTATTTTGTCAGAGAGTCTGCATGGCTCAGTGTGAAGCTGCTCAATTTGTGTGTTAATTTAAGGCTCATTTATTTCTGTTCAGTTGGTATAAGCAGATGCGAAGACCAGAGTTCTCTCCCTAGTCTTTTCTTCCTCATCTCACCTGAAAGACATTTTGTTCAAGGAATTACAAATGCTCACTGAAGACCTATTTTGTGCCAGACACCGAGTAGGCACAGGGATGCAGAGCGGACCAAAACTAAAAAGGTTCCATTTTCATGGAGCTTATACTCTGGTATTCAGAAAGATACACATGAAATAAGAAATAAAAAGGTTTTAGATAACATTAAATCTGAGAAGAAAATAAAACATGGTCATGAGAAAGAGGATGTCTTTAGGACTTGGGACTTTCCTTGATAGCTCAGCTTCAAGCTTTAGAGTTTGAATCTCAGAGCATTTACATTTCATAAGTAATCTCTTTACTCAACAATTTATATAGAGGCAGTGTCTTCCTTTGGTCATATTTTACTATGATCTGAAACAAGAACTGTCAAGGAGCAAGAGATCTTTCAGACTGATCAGTTTCAGGATAGGACCACAGTAATAAGGACTCCAGATGGACTCATGGGTTCCTAACAGGAACCCACAGACCATAACAGGAACGTGCCTAATTTAAAGTCTGACCAGACCACACTTGTAGTTACCATCATATTCTGACTAATTTCTGTTTCTCAAACCCTAAAAGTGATTTCCCCTAACTCCTCCCCACCACCTTGAAGGATGATGAGACTCTGTCAAAGTGATGCTCTCCTTTGCTTTTCCAGGTAAAAAAAAAAAGGGACACCCACCTTATTTCTTCCAGAGAATCATGAATTCATTACCTTTGGGTTCTTATTCCAACTCAAATCACAGAATGCTGGGGCTTTAAGGAACACTAATTACTGTCTTATCTAACTTTCAAGAGAAAGTTAAACAGTAAGACAAAGAAAAATTTAAAATTTTGCCTAAATTATGAACTAGCTATTTTCACAACTAGGGCTAGAATTCGGATATTCTTATCCACAATGATATCACACAACTCAAGCAAGATGTTTTACATGTACACTTCTCTTTCTAGGAAACCTCAGAGGCCCTGCTGCGTATATCATTCCTAGAAAAACTATTTTCTTCAATGTAGTTCATTATATGTCATGTTGTCCCAATTGACCCTGCTCCCTCTGCCACCACTTGTTGAACTGGAGGTAGGCAGTTGGTTTAAGAACATTTCATGTATAGACTTGCCTGTGGCTTGTGAGGTGTCTTAGAGTTAGGCTGCTTGGCTAATTAGACTTGTTAGAAGCACTGCTTTGGTAGCAAACCATACAGCATTGGCAGTTGGGGCAGATGTTAAAATACAGAGCAGGATATCCTATTGAAAAGTCTAAGACAGTCAATGATGAAATTTGCAGGAGGTTTGAGGCAAGATAAGTCATAAGATAGAGTCTTAAGAATGAGAGTGAAAGCACTTAGGAGCAATACGAAAAATGGGGCAGAAGGACAGAGAAAAGAAACAGATGGCAGGGCTAGGAGTAGATAATAATGAAAGCATCTAGCTCATCAAGCATCAATATAATCTGTTTTTGAGAAATAAGTTGAATTCTGAGAAATCTCTCAGTTCTTATTCCATGAATCTAGATATGTTGTCTTCCTTTTTTTTTATTCCCTGGATTTTCTTAGCAAACCCTCACCCCCCAGAGACATCAAGGTCTTTTTATTTCTTATCTAAAATGATCTGGTACATCTGACTCAAGATTTCTCTGTATTTCTGCTTCTCTGAAAAGAAAACTGAACTTTCACTCTCTTCTACATGAAGATTCCAAAAGTAAATGGAAGCAATTTTGATCCTAAAATGACACTTTTTCATGGTTCTATAGGCAACCATGAACTGTACACTGATGGTTCATATACATGTACAAATATATGTCATACTGCAACAAAACTGTTGAAAACATAATACAAAGAAATGACACTTGTGTTATTACTGGGTTAAGTCAAAAGATCCCAGAAACCCCAGAAAACCCAGTGAGTTGGCTTCCAGGAAGCCATTTCTTCTCTTCCTTTCACTTTCAGCCCTCTTTAAACCTACTGTAAGAGTCTGAACTGGAGAAGGCAATGGCACCCCACTCCAGTACTCTTGCCTGGAAAATCCCATGGATGGAGGAGCCTGGTAGGCTGTAGTCCATGGGATTGCTAAAAGTCGGACACGACTGAGCGACTTCACTTTCACTTTTCACTTTCATGCATTGGAGAAGGAAATGGCAACCCACTCCAGCCTGGAGAATCCCATGAATGGGGAAGCCTTGTGGGCTGCCGTCTATGGGGTCGCACAGAGTCAGACACCACTGAAGTGACTTAGCAGCAGCAGCAGCAAGAGTCTGAACTGCTTCAGAAGCTTTTGGAGAAAGTAAGCTCTTGCCCACTATATGTCCATATGCCTGAGCTTGTAGCTAAATTAATATGTAGGTATTAGTGGGGAGATATGAGATGCTTCTGTGCATCCAGTTAAGAGAAATTGGCTTGGAGACTGAACACGCAGGGCCTGAAAAAATAATTTGGGAACATAAAAGTGTTAGTCTCTCAGTCATGTCCAACTCTTTGTGATACCATGGCCTGTAACCAGCCAGGCTCCTCTGTCCATGGAATTTTCCAGGCAAGAATACTGGAGTAGGTTGCCATTTCCTACTTCAGGGTATCTTCCTGACCCAGGGCTGAAAACTGGGTCTTCTGCACTGTAGGCATATTCTTTACCATCTGAGCCACCAGGGACTTTTGGGAAAATAAATTCATTTGGTAAAAGTGGGGGAAGGTGTTGAGCTATCTTAGGGGCCTGGTTGAGTGAGGGCTGAATGAGGACTGAAGCCCACAGATAGATGGTTCTTTGAGAAGGGAAACAAGATGAGCATTAGGTTGATGGTGTAGGAAACTTGGAGATCCATGAAAATCTCTGAAAGGAGTTGGCATGACAAGGATCTGGGTCAGGGACGGGTCACTAGCAGGAATCCAGAACTTACCAATGACAGAGAGGTTAATGGTCTCACTGCTCTGAGGGCCAAAGCCATTGTCAGCTGTGCAGTAGTAGTTCCCAGAATGCTCTGCAGTCACAGAGAAGCTATAGGACCTTGTTCTCCATGAAGTAGCTTCTATCCTTGTGAGTAACACATCTTCATGAAAAAACTGGTACCAGATGGGCGAAGACCCTCTCTGAACTTCACACTGAAGTCTCACCTCATTTCCCACAAGAGTCCGGGTTCCAGGAGGGCTGAGGGTGAGGATAGGTTGAGACACGGGCACTGAGGGAGAGAAAAACTTAGTCAACAGTTGCTTCTCCCGCTGCCTGGAGCTGTTAATCAGTGACTAGTGAAATATCCAGTCTTATGTCCACTGGCCCTCAGGACAGCATGAATCACACTGCCCCCTAAAATTGGGCTTGGAGCTTGGCCACACATAGATGGCAAAAAAAAAAAAAAAAAAAAAAAAAAAAACGAGATTCAAGGCTCAACAGAAACCATTTTAACTTCATACTGAGCTGACAGTCACTTTCATGGACTTTGGGACCTTAAGCCAAGCAAGCAGAGGTGAATTCTTCTTGACTCAGAATGGATGCCCCTTGCCCTGCTTCCAGGCCCTCCCCTCTGTGTCCTCTCACACTGCTGCCTAAACAACTCTAAAAGTGCTTACTCAAGAAGGACATCTTTGGTATAACTATGATCCTGCTCCCTGTCTTTGTATCTTTTATGGTTTTGTATCTGTAAATGGATCAGTGCTTGTGTGCTCAGTTGCTCAGTCATGTCCAACTCTTTGTGACCACATGGACTGCAGTCTACCAGGCTCCTCTGCCCATGGAATATTTTCAAGCAAGAATACTGGAGAGGGTTACCATTTCCTACTCCAGACTATCTTTCCAACCCAGGAATCAAAACAGCATCTCCTGTATCTCTTGCTTGGGCAGGCAGATTCTTTACCACTGAATCATCTAGGAGTATCCGATAGCAAAGGGACAAGTGACAACTCAATGACCATCGGAACTGATTTTGTAGCTATGGGGAACAATGTAATTAATGAAAATCAGAAATCTGTGGATTAGCAGGGCAAGAGGACAGAAAAAGAGAAACATTGGGGCTCCTCAGAGTTGGGGTCCAGGAGAGAGCTGCTCTGCAGGAGGCTAGGGGTGTGATAACATCTGAGTTGCTCATAGTACAAGGCTCAAAAGCAACAGACAGCTGTCTCAAGAGAACCTGGGTATTGAGAATGACATAAGTTTGGCCAGAGGAAGAATCAGGGAAAACTTGAAGGTGGGAACACATTTTTGGAGGGGTCAAGGATACAGGCCAGCCTTCCCTTGTGGCTCGGCTGGTAAAGAATCTGCCTGCAATGTGGAAGACCTGGGTTTGATCCTTGGGTTGGGAAGATACCCGGAAGAAGGGAAAGGCTACCCACTCCAGTATTCTGGCCTGGAGAATTCCATGGACTGTATAGTCCATGGGGTCACAAAGAGTTGGACATGACTGAGTGACTTTTACTTTCACAAGGATAGAGGCCAGGGATGGGTCACTAACAGAACTAGGGCTTACCGGTGATGGAGAGGCTTATGGCCTCACTTCTCTGAGGGCCAAAGCCATTGTCAGCTGTGCAGTAGTAGTTCCCAGAATGCTTTACAATCAGAGAGAAGCTATAGGATTCTGTTATCCATGAAATGGCTTCTCTCTTTTTGAGCAAGACATCTTCACGAAAAAACTGGTACCAGATGGGCAGAGAACCTCTCTGAACTTCACACTGAAGGCTCATCTTATCTCCCACAAAAGTCCTGGTCCCAGGAGAGCTGAAGGTGAGGACAGGTTTAGACACAGGGACTGAGGGAGAGGAAAAACCTTAGTCAGCAGTTGCTTCTGCCACTTTCTGAAGCTGTCAATCAGTGGCTAGTGAAATGTTCAGTCTCAAGTCCACTGGCTGTCAGGGCACACCAGAGCCTTCCTGGCATTTCTCCCCACCTCTCTTCTGTTCTCCTTGTTGGTCTTCTCCTTTCCCATTAGACCTGGCCCTTCTCCTTTCCTGTCTCCTCTTGTTAGGTCACCTCACTCCCATTTTCCAGAGGAATAGATGTTATTGAGGAAGAAGTCCCTTAGTTTGCTGCCACCAGACTCACACCATTTACCTGCATCAGCCCCTTGCTTCTCCCCTGTCTGGTGACCTTGGACGAGCTGCCCCTCCACCAACTCAAGGAGGATCCTGCTCTTTCTTGACCCTGAGCTCACCTCCATGTGTCCCAGATATAAATTCTCTGCATCTATTCACTTCTTCCAAACACCACTTAGATGTGCTTAATCCTCTCCCCTTTAGTAAAACAACAAAACAAAATCCTATCTACATTTAATGTTCTCAATGTTTCTTTTCTGTGGAAAGACTCATAGAAGAAGCACTGTCTCTACTTTTTTCTCTCACTCTGATAATTTGCTCAATACAACCTTGTTTTTATCCCCACCAACATACTAAAGTTAATTTTCATGTTTGTGATTATAATGATAATGATGATAATAATAGATACTTATGATATAATACGGGAGAAAGAAATGGCACCCCACTGCAGTACTCTTGCCTAGAAAATTCCATGGATGGAGGAGCCTGATAGGCTACAGTCCATGGGGTTGCAAAGAGTTGGACACAACTGAGCGACTTCACTCACTCACTCACATGATATAATATAATGTTTTTAACTATGTGTCTGGTGTGCATTTGTCATATATTATTTGTAAACATATGTAGGCAAACACTAATTTAATGATCAAAACAATCCTGAGAAGCTATTATTACTGCCTTTATTTCACACATGAGGAAAGTGAGGCCCACTGGGGTTAAACTGCATAGCTAGTATGTGGTGAGGCAGCCATCAAACCCAGCTATCAAACCAGGTTCTCCCCTGTATTCTTCTGCTTTCCTTTTCAGTGCTTTGTGGCTAAATTCAGGGGATGTGACTCAATTCTTATCTTTCATCATATATCAGCTCTGCCTTCTCTGACTTGGCCTCTACTGTCTTTTGCTTAAAACTCTCCCTCACTTGGTTTCACTTTGTTAAAAACTCCTACAGTGTTGGTCTAGTCTATGTATCCTTAGATGTCAGTATAGTCTGACATACATACTATATGCAGTGATTACCTAGGAGGTGGATAAAGCAGCCATTCTATAGAACTTTGTGCATCTCTGAGAGCATCTGATGATGACCTCTTGCCTCCAAATTCCTTGGGTCTGTGGATGTCAGGAGCACAGCTTCTCTGTCTCTTTCATTTGATGTCTCCTTCCAGGGTTCCCTGATCCTTTCCTTTAAAACTTTTGCATATTTATTGTGGGAGGGGCTGCATTCTGGCTTATCTCCAGCCTGGCTCAGCTTTTTGTTGTTGTTGTTTGTTTTTCAAACAGAAGAGAAAACAGGTTGCTTCCAGGACCAGCCAGGACTGGACTCTACCATCAGTACAAACCCAAATCACACTGCTCCCTAAAATTGGGCTTGGGCTTTGGCCACACATAGATGACACAAAACTGAGATTCAGGGATCAACTGAAACCTATCTAACTTGATTTTGAGTTGACATTCGCCATTAGGGCCTTAAATCAGGCAAGCAGAGGTGAGTTCCTCTTGGCTCACAGTGGTTATCTCTTGATCTGCTGCCAGCCCTTCCCCATTTGGACCCCTTTCACATTGCTACCTAACCAACTTTAAAAGAGCTTACTCAATGTGGTTATGTTGAATTAAACTTATCGTTTACTTATGGTAAACTTGTGGTTACCAGGGGGTAAAGGAGTGAGGGAGGGAATAAATTGGGAGATCGGGACTGACATATACATTACTGCTATATATAAAAGGGATAACTAATAAAGACTACTGTAAAGCACAGGGAACTTAACTCAATATTCTGTAATGACCTATATTGGAAAAGAATCTAAAAATGAATGTGTATATATTTATGTATAACTGATCCACTTTGCTGTACACTTGAAACTAACATAACACTGTAATTCAACTACACTCTGATAAACATTTTCTTAAAAAGAGGGTCATATTTGGAGTAACTATGATCATGCTCCTTGTCTTTACATCTTACCTGGTTTTGTACACTGTAAATGATCAGTATCTGATATGAAAGGGACAAGAGACAAATCTGTGCCTCAGGGAGAACTGATTTTGTGGCTACAGGGGACAGTGTAATGGATGAAAATCAGGAATCTGGGGGGTTCACAAGACAAGAAGACAAAAAGAAAGAAGCACTTGACTCCTCAGAGGTTGGGGTCCAGGAAAGACAGAGCTGCTGTGCAGGCAGCCAGGGGCACAATGGCACACGGTCTGCTGAAGGAACAAGGCTCAAAAGCAGCAGATAGCTGTCTCAGTGAGCTGGGGTGTTGAGAAGGACATTGGTTTGGCCAGATGAAAAAGTAGGTGAAATTTGAAGGTGGGAACACATTTCTGGAGCAGTCAGGGATAGAGGCCAAGTATAGGTCTCTAACAGATCCTAGGCTTACTAATGATAGGGAGGCTTACTTACTCACAGCCTCACTCCTCTGAGGGCCAAGGCCATTGTCAGCTGTGCAGTAGTACTTTCCAAAGTGATTTTCAGTCAGAGACAATCTATGGAACATTTTTCTCTCTGAAGTGGATTTTGTCTTCATAAGCAACACATCTTCATAAAAAAACTGGTACCAGATAGGCAGAGAACCTCTCTGAACTTCACACAGAAGGCTTATCTTATCTCTCACAAGAGTCCAGGTCCCAGGAGGTCTGGGAGTGAGGACAGGTTGAGACACAGGGACTGAGGAAGAGAAAAAACTTAGTTAACAGTTGCTCCTAACACTTCCTGAAGCTGTCAATCAGTGGCTAATGAAATGTCCAATCTCATGTCCACTGGCTTTCAGGGCAGCTCACCGTCTCCTGACTTTTCTCCCCAGCTCTTTCCTATTCTCCATGTTGGTCTTCTCCTTCTCCATCAGACCTGGCCCTTCTCCTCTCCTATCTCCCCTTGTTAGGTGACCTGACTCCCATTTTCCAGGGGAAATGATGTTCTTGGGGAAGAAATCCCTGATTTTGCTACCATCAGACTGACACATTTACCTTGCTCCTTCCCTCTGCCATATGACTTGGAAGATTTGTCCCCTCACCTGCCCAAGCCACTCTTAGTCTTCCTGTCAGTCCCTGCTCTCCTTTTTCCCTTTGCTGGGATTGGCCTCAGGCCTCTGCCCCATTCTCTTTTCTGTCAGACATTCACATACTCTTCTAGAATCTTCTCCATTCCTATACTCTCCCTGTATCCAGCCTGACCCTCTCTATTTATAGGTGAGAAAACTGAGTCAGGAAGAGGTTAGGAGATCTGTCTGTGATAACTCATCAGGATGTTTTCAGGGCCAGACAGGGCCTAAGTCTGTCTCTTGACTCCTGTTCCAAAGTTAAATAACATCGACTCCTTAAAAGTGGAACTGGAGCTTTCCACCAATGAATGGAACAGCACAGGGCTCTATCAAAGCTATTTTCCTGTCACTACCACAACCACCTTAACAGTACTGAGGGTAAGATGGTATTAGATACTGGTAAAGGAGGTAGGGTAGTTTGGGGTGGTGTAGTAACCATAGTTACATGGTTGGAGTAACTGATGTTACTACCTGTTGCTGTATCCTACATGGATTTGCACATTGGTTATTGAAAATAATTAACTATTGATGGGAACAACAGATATCTCCATAACCCTGGGATAGAGGAATTATTTGAGAATTACTATGATTGATTGGAAACTCAAGCATATGTGGATTCAACGGATAAAGAAAGAAAAGAGAAAAATGGTGAGTTCTACAGATGCTGGAGATCAAGAAAGGAGAGAGAGAGATGTTGCAGACATATTAAGGGGTATGATAGTATCTGAACTGGTTGAAGGATGAGGACCACAAGATAGAGACACTTATTCAAAGCCAATGGGGATGGTGTTATGGAGTGAACTGTGTTCCTCTTTAATACATATATTGAAGTCACGACCTCCAATATGACTATATTTGGAGACAGAGCCTTTAAGGAAATAAGGTTAAATGACTGAAGCGTCAGCTTCTTGGCAGCTGAAGATTGTAAATCTCTATACAGTGAGCAAAAACAAGACCTTGAGTTGACCATGGTTCAGATCATGAGCTCCTTATTGCAAAATTCAGACTTAAATTGAAGAAAGTAGGGAAAACCACTAGGCCATTCAGGTATGACCTAAATCAAATCACTCATGGTTATACAGTGAAAGTGATGAATAGATCTAGTAGACAGAGTGCCTGAAGAATGATGGATGGAAGCTCACACCACTGTAGAGGAGGCAGTTACCAAAATCATCCCCAAGAAAAAGGAATGCAAGTAGGCAAAGTGGTTGTCTGAGGAGGGTTTACAAATAGTTGAGGAAAGAAGAGAAGCAAAAGGTAAGCAAGAAAGGGAAATATATACCCAACTGAATGCAGAGTTACAGAGAACAGCAAGGAGAGATACACAGAACACAGACACAGAAGTCGCTCAGTCGTGTCTGACTCTTTGCGACCCCATGGATTGTAGCCCATCAGGCTCCTCGGTCCATGGGATTTTCCAGGCATGAATACTGGAGTGGGTTGCCGTTTCCTTCTCCAGGAGAGATAAGCCCTTCTTAAATGAACAGTGTAAAGAAATAGAGGAAAACAATAGAATGGGAAAGACTAGAGATCTCTTCAAGAAAGTTGGAGATGCCAAGGGAGCATGTCATGCAAGGATAGGCACAATAAAGGACAGAAACAGTATGGACCTAACAGAAGCAGAAAAGATTAAGAAGAGGTGGCAAGAATACACAGACGAACTATACAAAAGAGGTCTTAATGACTGGGATAACCACAATGGTGTGGTCACTCACCTAAAGCCAGAAATCCTGGAGTGTGAAGTCAAGTGGACCTTAGGAAGCAATACTATGAACAAAGTTAGTGGAGATGATGGAATTCCAGCTGAGCTTTTTCAAATCCTAAAAGATGGTGCTGTCAAAGTGCTGCACTCAACATTTCAGCAAATTTAGAAAACAGCAGTGGCCACGGGACTGGAAAAGGTCAGTTTTCATTCCAATCTCAAAGAAGGACAATGCCAAAGAATACTCCAACTACCACACAGTTGTGCTCATTTCATGCACTAGCAAGGTTATGTTCAAAATCCTTCAATCTAGTCTTCAGCAATATGTGACCTGAGAACTTCCGGATGTACAAGATGGATTTAGAAAAGGCAGAGGAATTAGAGATCAAATTGCCAACATTCATTAGATCATAGAGAAAGCAAGGGAATTCCAGTAAAACATCTGCTTCTGACTATGCTCAAGACTTTGACTGTGTGGATTACAACAAAATGTGGAAAATTCTTAAAGAGATGGGAATATCAGATTTCACTGGTGGCCCAGTGGTTAAGAATCCGCCTTGCAATGCAGGGGATACAGATTTGATCCCTGGTCCAGGAAGAGTCCCACATGCCATGGAGCAACTAGGCCTGTTTGCCACAACTACTGAACCCGAACACCTAGATCCCATACTCCATAACAAAAGAAACCACTGCAGTGAGAAGCCTGCTCACTGCAACAAAGAGTAGCCCTCACTTCAATGAAGAGTAGCCCCTACCGCAACTAGAGAAAGCCCAGATGCAGCAACAAAGACACAGTGTAGCCATAAATAAACAAAACTTTTTTACCAGACCACCTTACCTGTCTCCTGAGGGACCTGTATGCAGGTCAAGAAGCAACAGTTAGAACCAGACATGGAACAATGGACTAGTTCAAAATTGGGAAAAGAGTACAACAAGACTGTATATTGTCACCCTGCTTATTTAACTTATATGCAAAGCACATCATGTGAAATGCAAGACTGGATGAATTACAAGCTGAAATCAAGATTACCAGGAGAAGTATCAACAACCTCAGGTATGACACCACTCTAATGGCAGAAAGTAAAGAGGAGCTAAAGAGCCTCTTGTTGAGGGTGAAAGAGGAGAGTGAAAAAGCTGGCTTGAAATTCAACATTCAATAAATGAAGATCATGGCATCTGGTCCCATCACTTCATGGCAAAAAGAAGGGGGAAAAAGTGGAAGCAGTGACAGATTTTCTTTTCTTGGGCTCCAAAATCACTGCAGATGGTAACTGCAGCCGTAAAATTAAAACACGCTTATTCCTTGGAAGGAAAGCTATGACAAACCTAAAAGACAGCATATTAAACAGCAGAAACATCACTTTACTGACAAAGGTCTGTATCATTATCAGTGATATAGCTTTTCCAGTAGTCAGCCAGGTATGGATGTGAGAACTGGACCATAAAGAAGACTGAGTGCTGAAGAATTGATGCTTTCAAATTGTGGTGCTGGAGAAGACTCTTGAGAGTCTTTTGGACTGCAAGGAGATCAAACCAGTCAATCCTAAAGAAAATCAACCCTGAATATTCACTGGAAGGACTGATGATGAAGCTAAAGCTCCAATACTTTGGCCACCTGATGCAAAGAGCCAACTCATTGGAAAGGACCCTGATGCTAGGAAAGATTGAGGGCAAGAGGAGAAGGGGGTGGCAGGGGATGAGATGGTTAGATAGCATCACTGACTCTATGGATATGAATTTGAACTAACTCTGGAAGATGGTGAAGCATAGGGGAACCTGGCATGCTGCAGTCCATGGTGTTGCAAAGAGTCAGACACAACTTAGAGACTGAACAACAACAAAGGTTAAGTGAGGTCATAAGAGAAGATTGACCCCCTAATCAGATAGGACTGGTGTCCTTACAGGAGAGGAAGATACCAGAGACCTCTCTCTCTTCAAGGACAGAGAAGAAAGGTTATGTGAGGACACAGAGAGAATGTGACCTACTACAAGAGAAAGAGGGCCCTCCTATCAAGAGACAAGGTCCCAGATCATTCCAGCTCTAAAATTCTATTTGTTCAGGAACCATTTCATTTAAAAAGAAATTTTTAAATATGAAGATACCACACATATGCCAGTCATTGAATACTTTTTCTGTCCTCCATTTCTAGGAGTTTCCAAAAGCTCCCACAACCCATTCTACCCCTAAATCCCCCTGCTGTTAATCTAACTTCTGGTAGATTATTCATAGCAGTAAATTATTGGCAACAATCAACACCCACTCCCACTCAACCACCTCATGGTCTTTACAAAGTTTGAAAAGCTGTTCTGCAAATGATACTTGGCAGACACACCTTTCACACTGATGATCACTGAGTTGCTCTCAAGGGAAAAGCGACCGTTTCTGGCAATACAGTAATACTCTCCAGCATCGCTGCTTTGCACCACAGGGACCTTGAATTCTGTTTTTGAGGAAGTTTGAAGCTCTCTGTCCTTCAGAAGTCTGGGTTGTTTTTTGTACCAAGAGACTGTGATGGGCCTTGGAACTCCATTTACTGAGCAGATGAGAACCAGCTCCTGACCTTCAAACACGAACTCTGGGTGGGAATGTATTCGGACGTCACGAACAATTTCTAAATGAATAAAAATGACATGTGGGATTCTTGGCATTGGGGTGTCACAGAATGAGACACATAAGAAGAGTCACAGAATGGGAAGGGCTAAGTCTGCTGACCTGATGGGAAGTTGACCTGCGGTGGAATGGAGATTTCTGCTTGGGAAGAGGGAGAAAGTGCTGGAGAGACAATGGTTTGAGAGAACTTCAATTCCTAATGAACTGGTGGAGCCAGTTCCTGAAATTGAGAGTGTTAGTTGCTCAGTCCTGTCCAACTCTTTGTGACCCCATGGACTAGAGCCCACCAGGCTCCTCTGTCTTGCCTGGAATTCCCCAGGCAAGAATACTGGAGTGGGTAGTCATTCCCTTCTCTAGGGGATCTTCCCAACCCAGGCATCAAACCCAAGTCTCCAACCCAAGTCTCCCACACTGCAGGCAGATTCTTTACCATCTGAGCCACCAGGAAGCATTTATTCCACAAGGAATAAAATGTCCACCCTCTCCTCATGCCCTACCTGACAGAGCATGGGCCAGTCATCCTGGAAATTACACCCAGTGCCCAACATTGAAGTGGTGGGGATGGAAAGGACAGGAAGACTTGGCACTGGAGGTACTTGTTCTGAAGTTGTGACAACTTCAGTGCTTTGTTGGAAATCAATCATTGACATATACAGCAAGCTTGCCCTGGAGTAAGCACTTCTTAACACCTCTGCCTGTCAGTTAGATGGTCAGAGGAGGTGGACCTGTGACAGTCCACCTAAAATAGGAAAATCTGGGATGAAAGTGTTCTACACTCCAGGTGGTTATGGTTTTACACTAGGATATTGGCTAAAGGCAATGCCTTTTTGAGTCATCCTGGAGGCTTGAAGAACAAGGGAAGATACCTGGGAACAGATTAGGAGTAGGATTTGGGGTCTGGGTTCCATCAGTAACATGAAGGGAGATCCTATGCTAGAAATCACTATGTTGCAACTGTTGAGTAACACCCTCTACTTCCTCTCAATTGTCCAGACCAAATCATATACCTAAGAAAAAAATGTTGCCTATGATTAGAAAACAAAGATTAATAGTATCTAGACAGTTTCAAGGACTTCCCTGGTGGCTCAAACGGTAAAGAATCTGCCTGAAATGTGGGAGACCAGGGTTTGATCCTTGGGTTGGGAAGATCCCCTGGAGAAGGGAATGACTACCCACTCCAGTATTCTTGCCTGGGGAATTCCATGGACAGAGGAGCCTGGTGGGCTCTAGTCCATGGGGTCGCAAAGAGTTGGACAGGACAGAGCAACTAACACTTCCAATTTCAGACAGTTTGGAAGAAACATGGAACTGTCTCTTTTGCTTGGGAATGGGAGCAAATTGATGGAGAATGCTAACCACTTTCACTATTTCCTCACTCAGGAGAGCATGCACCCCAGATCTGCATCCTTCCTAGTGCTCCTATGAGATATCAATAGGTCAAAATAAATCAGAAGAGGCATTTGACCATTGGTTGGCATTCATGCTTGAAGACCTATACAGTTTCAGAGACTTAGGAAAAAGCAATAGGGGTATAAAGTGAAATTGAAAGTCACTCAGTCATGTCCGACTCTTTGCGACCCCATGGACTGTACAGTCCATGGACTTCTCCAGGCCAGAATACTGCAGCAGACAGCTTTTCCCTTCTCCAGGGGATCTTCCCAACCCAGGGATCAAACCCAGGTCTTCCACATTGCAGGCAGATTCTTTACCATCTGATCCACAAGGGAAGCCCAGTGGGAACAACATCATCCCTAAATACATCCAGTTAGAAATATTTGCTCCCCAAGCTCTTGTCCTTTAGTTTTCTTATTCTTAAGTGCTCACCTCCGGGCATCTAACATTCTAAGAATCTGTCCATCTGGCTAAGCAGAGTCCATCTAGCTCAGTCAAAGGGCTCTGTGGTTTATGCCTATAGTGTATGTGTGTGTGCTCAGTCGCTTCAGTTGTGTCCAGCTGTTTGTGACCCTATGGGCTGTAGCCCGCCAGGCTCCTCTGTCCATGGAACTCTCCAGGCAAGAATACTGGAGTGGGTTGCCATGCCCTCCTCCAAGGGATCTTCCCCAACTAGGGATCAAACCCGGGGCTCTTATGTCTCCTGCATTGGTAGGCGGGCTCTTTACCACTAGCACCACCTAGGAAGCCCATGCCTATAGGCCCACCAGGGGAAAAAAAAAAAAAAATGATGTCAAGGAAGCCTAACTTCAGAGGAAAAAAGAACGAATTGTGTCTCACAGTACTGAAAGAAAAACAAACTGTTGTGTCATTCTGCCCGGCCCTTCCCAGCCCCATTCCGGCAAATCTCAGAACCCACTACCACTCACCTTGTACCTGTATCTGTAATTCCTGGCTCCGTTTCTGGACAAGGGAATTCAATCTCCGTGCCTCACACCAGTAAGACCCTGAGTTTTCTCTACGTATGGGAGAGAACTGGAATTCTGGGGAGATTTTCCATTCTGACCGCATGGATGATTTGACGAAGCGGAACAGGAGCTGGAATTCTGGCCTCTGTAGAGAGAGCTGGGTCTCACAGGTCAAGGTCACTGTGTTCCCCTCAATGGGCTGGGTGGAACTGGCTTTCAGCACGGGACTTGGAAACAGCTCTAGAGAGAAGGATCACAATATTTCTCAGCGAAGTGAGGCTTGGAACTGCTTTGGAGAAAACCACAGTTCATCCTCAGCACCCGCAAGCAGAACATACAAAAGCAGGCAGAAAAGATGCTGCCTTTGATTACTAATATCCTTCAGCCCAAAGCACAGTAGTACTTTCTCTATTCCTTGTAGGAATGCTCCCTGAGATTCAGTAGTATTTCAGACCACCCTTTTTATCCTCTACAATCTCAGGAGTCTTCATTTTGACTAACCCATTTCACAAAATAAAGAACGCTTTACCTTGGACTACGATTTTAATTTTGTTTGAAGAAACCGAGTGAGTATCTTTAACTCCACTACAGTAATAGTCGCCATTGTCCTTCATACTTGCTTGATGAATATGGAAGTCAGAAGTTTTGTCAAGGATTTGCAGGACTTTTCCATTCTTGTACAATGTCATGTTATTTAGTATTATGTTTGCCTTTGCTTGGCATCTCAGAACCACGGAGTCTGCTTCAAACACATCAGATGGAGCCTGCAGGATCAGGTTGGCTGTAGGAAACACAAGGGAGGTTGTTTGTTTCTTCTGATTGTTTCTCCCTTCTTTTTGCTATTATTCTAAAAGATTTTATAAGACTGGGAACTAGGGAAAAGGATTCTTAAAGTAATCATCATTTCTTTTTCTGATTTTATCTATTTAATTAAATTATTTATTTTTGGCCATGCCACATGTCTTGTGGGATCTTAATTCCCCAACCAGGGATCAAATCCATGCTCCCTGAAATGAAAGCACAGAGTCCTAACCACTGGACCACCAGGGAAATCCCTTTTTTTCCCCTGGCTTTAAAAGGAACACATATGCTTGAGAAAATGCTTAAAACAGAAATGCAAATTAATCTTATCAACTCACCAGATTTTGGCATATATTTTTCTAGTTCTTTTATCTATGTGCATGTATATAAGAGTCTGTATGTATTTCTTTAATGAAATTAAAATATTTATCCACGTGATAATTTGCTTTTCACTTACTGTACTATGAATAATTTCCTATGTCATGAATATCATTCTTTAACCTGGTTTTCAATAACCACAACATTTTCCTTCAATGGCAGTAAGATTATTTAATGAATTTTTTCTCTTCTTGACCATTTAAGATTCTTCAATTTTGGTTGTATATATCTATGACTACTTCAGTAGGTAAGTTCTTAAGAGAAGAATTGTCAGGTCAAAGAGGCTAAGCATTTTCTTAGCTCTTTGCTACTATACTGTTCCTTGTTCACTAACTTAAAGAGCATTATATTATAACTAGAAAGATACTGCCTCAAATTCATTCAAAATAGGTGGTTTTAGGACAGAAATGGAAATTACTCCCTCTCTATCTTCTATCTACCTATCTATAAAATATTAATAAATCCTCACATAGATTTTTATTCCAAATAAATTTTATAAGCCTCAAACTAAACATAGATTCAGAAACCATTAAAATAAATTGCTTCTCAAATTTTCTTTTACCTGAGCAGCTTGTAAAATATATAAATTCTTGGACCCTATTTCTAGAGCTTTTGAATTAGTAAATGCAGCTGGGTTTTGAGTCACTTTATTATGCCTAAACTTTTTTTTCTTTCATTTCTTTCCCACCTTCAGTAAAGAGCAAGTCCACACGGTCACTTGAGTGTGAGTCCTGGGCCTGGCATTTGTACCCTCCAGATTCACGGACCTCATAGGTGTTTCCTGTTGTCTCATTTTGTATTTCTCCAGGAAGATACCAACGGTACCATTTTCTCTTCTGTGGTGCATTGGACTGAAATGCTTTGCAAGTCAGTGTCACAGTCTCTCCTTGGAAGAGAGTGGTCCATGGAGGATGGAGGGAAATTACAGATTTTATTTCAGTTGCTGTGGAGGAAAAAGAAAGAATCTGAGGTGGAATGGCCTACAGTGCCCATCAGAGTGGTTTGTGAGGCACAGTCTAGAGGCCTTGACTTTGGAGAATCCCCAAGAAATCCCTGGGAAGGTCACTGTTCATGGCTTTGTTTCAACCAGAACTCTCACCCAGGAGAAAGCTACTGCTGAGGAGACGGCAGTGAGCAAAGAGATTTCAAGATTGCAATACCCAGCAAGATTCACTGCCAAATGTCAATAGGAAAAATGGTTGGTTAGTCTGTTGTGGAATTGTATTCTGGAAAAAGTCATCCTCTGCCACTTTATCATGTTCATAAACTCATAAGAACTTCACAAGGCGTTGTTAAAATCACAGTTTTGCACTTTGCACAAAAGAAGGGATAAATCATATTAAGATTTTGGCACTGACAAAAGCTTGAGAGATTAACTTGCTTAGCACTTTCATTTTATAGATGATATACAGAAAAAGATAAAGATAAGACCACATATTTCTCATTCTCAAAGTCAAGAAAGCCTTCCCAACAAGAAAGCTCCTTGGAAGTCAAGAGAGAGTGATGATCCTAGTAGGGGACTATAGATAGAGAAGTAAACTTAGGAAACATTGGGAGACCATTGCAAGTTAATGACAGCCCAAGAAAGCTATTGGAACATTGTTCAATGAAGCAAGCTTGCTTAATTATAAAACCATAAACAAAACCACAGATATGCCCCAGGCCACTAGATGGAAGAACTGTCACCACCCTTCCACTAATATGATAATCCTAGTTTGACCTCATAGGGTCAGACAATTTTCTGCCTAATATGAAGGAGGAGCTAATGATGTATGCCTTATGTCTGCATCTACATGTACTTGAAGAAGGAGGTCTTCTCCCCTCCTCTTTTTTTCATTATAAAACTCACTCAATCCTCGGGACAGAGATCACTCAATCCTCGGGACAGAGATCACTCAATCCTCGGGACAGAGATCACTCAATCCTCGGGACAGAAATCCCTCACCTGTCCATTTGCATCTCTTACAAGCACCCTATATTAATAAATTTGCTTCTTGCCTATCAGAAAAAAAAAAAAGTGATGCTCAGTCTCCACATAGGTCTCTTCACCACAATCCATCTTGGCTAAGAGATGTGTACACACAGACTCAGAACCAGGCAAATCAAAGTGATTGGCCAAAGGGAACCAGGAAGAAATGCCCCATGTAAGTGATTTAAATTACCATGATGGAGCAATTCTCTCTCTGAGTCTGCCCATGTATCTATCCACATGCACTGTACCCTTTTTCCTCCTAATAAACACTTAACAGTTTCACTATCAAAAATAAATAAAAAGTCCATCATAGATAATTATGGTAAAGCAAGGAATGGACAAGGTGTTAGCTAGAATCCAGAGATGATCTAGGTAAGGATGAAACACTGATGCATCTGATTTTGGACAGGAGAGAGGTTGTAGACAGTTCTTGCTATTCATGGGTCTTCAAATATCCAAGATACCCTCTGATCCAAACGAATGTCAATGAAGAGTCAGAACTCTAAAAAAATGTAGGAAACAGACAGTTTATCTTCTCCCCCAATCTCCTCTTATTGTGCATTTCTTCCTTTTAAGGGCCCATCTGTTGGATGCCCTATTCTCCACACATTTCCTGGAGAGAAAACTGTAGAGAATGAAATATTCCCACTGTGATGTTTTCAGAGCAATTTTTTGGGTTTGATGACTGGAGAACATCTTATCCCAAGTCCTAAACATTTGACATGGAGTTAAGATGTCCTGCCTTGTGATCTGAGGTTCATTTGCAATAGGTGTAAGTGCAGGGCCCAGTGAAAGCCAGTAGCTGCTTGAGCATTTGCTACTTCTCCCAGGGAGGGTCTGAGGATGACTATTTGGCTATCCAGGCCATAGGACAATGCCAGTAAACCGGGTAACACTTTCACATCCTTGTCGATGTCAGCGAGAGAAACAGGAGATATTAGAGCTCCTCAGACAATTGTCACAAGTATTTCATATTTATTAGAGAGACACTCTTTATCCAGTAACACTGAAGAACATAAGGAGAACTCACCAAACTGTCCACCGACAGGAGCTGTAAAAATATAAAGAGCCAGAGATGAGCACAGAGCAGAGATTCTTTGGCTTTTCAAAAGTAAAGCTTGCTTTTTTCCCATTCACTTATTATTTTTTCATTAGAATTTATTTTAAAAATATAACAGTCATTTAACAAATGTCTATATATATATATATATACTGGTCATTGTGCTTGGACTATTAAGATGAATTTAAAAAATAGTATCTGGTAGCAAGAAGTTAATTGGGGGGGATGGGTGGTAAACAGAAACCTGAAGAATAAGTATTATAATACAGGGTGTAAATACTAAAAATACACATGGGGGCATCATAAAGGCAGAAGGGCCACCCATCCCAATATGGAGGGTCTGTGTGTGGGAGCGAGTGTGTAGCAAAGGAAGTGATGCTTGAGAAAACTGGATGAGAACATAGGAGTCAGCCAGGGAAAGGTGTTTCTGTGTAGGAAGAGATGATGAGAGGGCAGTCGAGACAGAAAGGCCCCAGATGTGAAGAAATAGCACTGGGTGTTCAGCTGGGTAGGAGAGTGGTTCTGGAAGGTAGAGAATTTAACCGAAATCAGATTGGACAAGCAGACAGGGTCTAAGTTATGAGAGGAAAGCAGCTATGGTTTCATCATAAAAGTAACAGGGAACCGTGGAAACGTTTCAAGAGGAGGAGTGACAAGATTAAAAGTTGTATCTTCGTTGGAGCACTCTGGAAGAGGTAAAGCAGAAGGACTGGAGAGAAGGCAGAGCAAGATATAATGATACTTAATTTTCTTCAGAGTACTTATCTGAAATCATCTTGTTTGTTTGTTCACTTTCCCTTCTCTACAATAGAATCTGCATGACAGCGGGGACTTCTTATTTTCACCATACATCACACAGAATTTATAACAGTGCCTAACTCATCAGACCTGTTTCATAAATGATTATTGAACAGTGAATTAATTAGAATTACTAGATCAGTAAGTATCTCTCCTTGAGACGATATGGGTTTTTTAAATTATTTTAATTGAAGGATAACTACTTTACATATTGTGACGGTTTTTGCCATACATCAACATGAATTGGCCACAGGTACCTGTGGTCCCTACATCCTGAACCCCTCCCTCCCTTCTCTATTCCTCTGGGTTGTCCCAGAGCACTGCCTTTGGGTACCCTGCTTCATGCATCGAACTTGCACTGGTCATCTATTTTACATATGGTAATGTAGATGTTTCAGTGTTATTCTCTCAAATCATCCCACCCTCACCTTCTCCCACTGAATCCAAAAATCTGTTCTCCTTTGTTCTCCATCTGTGCCTCCTTTGTTGCCCTGCACATAGTATTGCCGGTACTGTCTTTCTAAATTCCATACATATGCATTAAAATACAGCATTTGTCTTTCTCTTTCTGACTTACTTCACTCTGTATAATAAGCTCCAATTTCATCCACTTCATTAGAACTGACTCTAAAGGGTTCCTTTTTATAGCTGAGTAATATTACATTGTGTATATGGACCACAACTTCTTTATCCATCCATCTGCTGATGGACATCTGTGTTGCCTCCATATCCTGGGTATTGTAAACAGTGCTGCATTTAACACTGGGGTACATGTATCTCTTTCAATTCTGGTTTGAGAGGATACAGGTTTGAGAAAGGGGTAATCAAGAGGCAGAGAAGGCAAAACTGACAGGTTTGTACATTAATTACACATTCCAATGAGGAACAGACTTGAGTCATTCATTCAACAGGAATTTGTGGAATTTGTCTAACCATATCTAGGAACTGGACAAGGCAATGGAAATCCAGCAGTGAGTAAAAGGGATATTATTTCTGTCCACATGGGGCTGACGGAGAAGTAATCCAAACCTAAGTGTTATAATCAGAACAATGGATTATTTGCCATTTTCTGAAAACCTTGACACCATGGATTTTGTATTGTTCTATAAGTAGTGATTGTTTTTCTGAGTGTATTCTATATGGTAGATATGCAACCTATATCATTCCATGTAATCTATTCACTATCCATATGAGGAAAGTTTGATGATCGTCCTCATTTTACATACAAGAAACTTTAGGCTAGCAGAGACATCATTATGCCAACAAAGGTCCATAGAGTCAAAGCATGGATATGAGTTTGAACAAACTGTGGGAGACAGTGGAGGACAGAGGAGCCTGCTGTGCCACTGTCCATGAGGTCACAAGAGTTGAATGCAACTTAGCAACTAAATGATGAACAACAACAACAAATACTTTTTTGAGTGTATTCTATATGGTAGATATTCACCTATGTTATTTCATGTAATCTTGTCACTACCCCTATGAGGAAAATTCTATGATTATCCCCATTTTACAGACAAAAAACTGTTTGATAGCTGGTAGGGGCAGAAGACTCTACACATGGACATCACCAAATGGTCAATACCAAAATCAGATTGATTATATTCTTTGCAGCCAAAAATGGAGAAGCTCTATACAGCCAGCAAAAATAAGACCAGGAGCTAACTGTGGCCCAAATTGTGAACTTCCTATTGCCAAATTCAGACTTTAATTGAAGGAAGTAGGGAAAACCACTAGACCATTCATGTATGACCTAGACCAAACCCCTGACAGTTATACAGTGGAAGTGACAAATAGATTCAAGGGACTAGATCTGATAGAGTGCTTGAAGAACTAAGGATGGAGATTCATGACATTGTACAGGAGGCAGTGATCAAGACTATCCCCAAGAAAGAGAAATACAAAAAGGCAAAATGTTTGTCTGAGGAAGCCTTACAAATGGCTGTGAAAAGAAGAGAAGTGAAAGGCAAAGGAGAAAAGGAAGCATATACCCATCTGAATGGAGAGTTCCAAAGAATAGCAAGGAGAGATAAGAAAGCCTTCCTCAGTGATCAATACGATGAAATAGAGAAAACAACAGAATGGGAAAGACTATAGACATTTTCAAGAAAATTAGAGATACCAAAGGAACATTTTATTCAAAGATGGGCACAATAAAAGATAGAAATGGTATGGACCTAATGGAAGCAGAAGATATTAAGAAGAGGTGGCAAGCATACACAGAAAAACTATACAAAAAAGATCATCACAACCCAGTAATCACAATGGTGTGATCACTCGCCTAGAGCCACACATCCTGGAATGTGAAGTCAAGTGGGCCTTAGGAAGCATCATTATGAACAAAGCTAATGGAGGTGATGGAATTGTAGTTGAGCTATTTCAAATCCTAAAAGATGATGCTGCTAAAGTGCTGCACTCCATATGCTAGCATATTTGGAAAACTCAGCAGTGGCCATAGGACTGGAAAAACTCAGCTTTCATTCCAATCCCAAAAAAAGTCAATGCCAAAGAATGTTCAAACTACTGCACAATTGCACTCATCTCACACTCTAGCAAAATGGTGCTCAAAATTCTCCAAGCCAGGCTTCAACAGTATGCGAACTGTGAAATTCCAGATGTTCAAGCTGGATTTAGAAAAGGCAGAGGAACCAGAGATCAAATTGCCAACATCCTCTGGATCATCAAAAAAGCAAGAAAGTTCCAGAAAAAAAATCTGCTTTATTGACTATACTAAAGCCTTTGACTGTGTGGATCACAACAAACTGTTGAAAAGTCTGAAAGAGATGGGAATATCAGACCATCTGACCTGCCTCCTGAGAAATCTGTATGCAGGTCAAGAAGCAACAGTTAGAACCGGACATGGAACAACAGACTGGTTCCAAGTTGGAAAAGGAGTACATCAAGGCTGTATATTGTCACCCTGCTTATTTAACTAACATGTAGAGTACATCATGAGAAACACTGGGCTGGAAAAAGTACAAGCTGGGATCAAGATTGCCAGGAGAAATATCAATAACCTCAGATATGCAGATGACACTACCTTTATGGCAGAAAGTGAAGTATAACTAAAGAGCCTCTTGATGAAAGTGAAAGAAGAGAGTGAAAAAGTTGGCTTAAAACTCAACATTCAGGAAACTAAGATCATGGCATCTGGTCCTATCACTTTATGGTAAATAGATGGGGAAACAGGGAAAGACTTTATTTTTGAGGGCTCCAAAATCACTACAGATGGTGATTTCAGCCATAAAATTAAAAGGCATTTGCTCCTTGGAAGAAATGTTATGACCAACCTCGACAGCATATTAAAAAGCAGAGATATTACTCTGCCAACAAAGGTCTATCTAGTCAAAGCTATAATTTTTCCAGTAGTCATGTATGGATGTAAGAGTTGGACATAAAGAAAGCTGAGCAGTGAAGAATTGATGCTTTTAAACTGTGGTGTTGGACAAGATTCTTGAGAGTCCTTTGGACAGCAAGGAGATCCAACCAGTCCTTCCTAAAGGAAATCCATCCTGAACATTCATTGGAAGGACTGATGCTGAAGTGAAACTCCAATAGTTTGGCCACCTGATGAGAAGAACTGACTTATTTGAAAAGACCCTGATGCTGGGAAAGATTGAAGTCAGGAAGAGAAGGGGACAACAGAGGATGAGATGGTTGGATGGCATCACTGACTCAATGGACATGAGTTTGAGCAAACTGGGGGAACTGGTGATGGACAGGGAGGCCTGACATGCTGCAGTCCACGGGATCACAAAGTCAGACATGACTGAGTGAACTGAACTGAACTGAACTGAGGGGCAGAATATAATTTTTAACCCATTTATTTGAACTCATCTTGTTCAATTCCAAAGCATATGCTCCTGGCCATTATCCTATTCTGCTCCTCTGTTTTGGTGCCACACTAGGACATCTTCCCATTTCTGGAGTATTCCATGCAGCTTCCAACTATGAGGTCCCTTTTTATTACATTTTCCTGCACTCCATCCCTGCCCCCTCCAGCTCTTACTGTCCCTCTGTTTCATGAAGTCATTAGCAACGACTTCGCATATAGCTTAATATCCACTTTTACCATCATTGGTAACTTTTGCTTGAACAATTGTTTACGTGAGATCTTGCTGCATAGATATATCTTGTACATTGCCCTTGTAGAATGAAGACCCTTATATATCGTGAGCTTCCTAAGTACAAAATGCTGTTTCCCATGTCTTCTCAATGTAAACACTGTGAGAAAGCATACAGATACCACATTTCTCTTTGATTCCATGAAAGGAGTCACATTGGAGAGAAATCCTGTGTAAACAATGTGAAAAAGCTTTTTGCAGTCATAAAAGCTTTCAATCACAGGAAAGATTTCACACTAGAGAGAAACCCTATCAATGTAAACACTGTGAGAAACCATTCAGAAACTGCAAGTCTCTTTGAATCCATGAAAGGACTCACATTGGAGAGAAGCCTTTAACAGTGTTAAAAAGAGGGTCAAAGGTCATGAAGAACCCATATTTGAGACGAACCCTCAGTTGCAGCTTGTAGACTCTTAGTTGTGGCATGTGGGATCTCATTCCCTGACCAGGTATTGAACCCAGGCCCCCTGCGTTGGGAGTTCAGAGTCTTATCCATGGACCACCAGGAAAGTCTCAGGTGTATAGTTTTTGTTTTTTGAGGGTTGAGTTTTTGTTTGTTTGTTTTGGTAGTTAACTTTTCACTTTTCATATTACAGTAGTAACAGTCTCACAAAATAAGTGTGAAGTATAACCTAGATAGCATATTCAAAATCAGAGATATTACTTTGCCAACAAAGGTCCATCTAGTCAAGGCTATGGTTTTCCTGTGGTCATGTATGGATATGAGAGTTGGACTGTGAAGAAGGCTAAGCACCGAAGAATTGATGCCTTTGAACTGTGGTGTTGGAGAAGACTCTTGAGAGTCCCTTGGACTGCAAGGAGATCCAACCAGTCCATTCTGAAGGAGATCAGCCCTGGGATTTCTTTGGAAGGAATGATGCTAAAGCTGAAACTCCAGTACTTTGGCCACCTCATGCGAAGAGTTGACTCATTGGAAAAGACTCTGATGCTGGGAGGGATTGGAGGCAAGAGGAGAAGGGGACGACAGAGGATGCGATGGTTGGATGGCATCACTGACTCAGTGGATGTGAGCCTGGGTGAACTCCGAGAGTTGGTGATGGACAGGGAGGCCTGGTGTGCTGCGATTCATGGGGTCGCAGAGTCGGACACGACTGAGCTACTGAACTGAACTGAACTGATTGTCTCCTTTGAGAAGACTTTGTGAACAACAGTAATATATATTGTTGAAAACTTTTGAAGAACTTTGTATAGAAGTCATCTACTCAGAGGTACGGTCTGGGTTTATTTTATGGGTGTTTTCTGGTTTACTAATTCAGACACTTCACCTTTTAAAAATATATTTATATACTTATTTGGCTGCATCAGGTATTAGTTGTGGTGCACAGGCTTGGTTGCCCTGAGGCATTGGCATCACAGTTCCCCAAATAGGGATTCAAGCCCTATCCCCTGCATTGGAATAGGGATTCTTAACCACTGGACCACCAGGGAAGTCCCTCAAGCACTTCACTTTTTGTAGTTCTGCTTTGATTTTGGGTTTTATGGTTTATTTATTTTTGTTTTATTTTCATAGTTTCAATAATTTGTTTCCTTCAGGGAAATTATGCGTCTCATGTAAGTCGTCTTAGATTTTGGCATATACTTGTTCATTGAATTTTTTCATAGTCCTTTTCTATTTCTGCAATGTCCATAGTAATATCCCTCATTCTTCCTGACTGTATACATTTGAATATTCCCTCTTTTTCCTAGATCAACCTTGCTTAAGATTTGTCAATTTTGTTTATTTTTCTATAAAACTCACTTTTGGTTTCACTGGTTTTTCTCTATGATTTTTTCACTCCCCATTTCATTCATCCCTACTTTAAATTTTATTATTTCCTTTCCTCCTCAGATCAGGTTTGGTGAGTCATCTTTAAAGTCTGTGAAGGTCAACAGACATGGTACTGATTTTCAGTCTCTCTCACTTGCTAGCAGAGGCATGAAAAAGGCTACACCTTTTTTTTTAGGTTTCACTTCAGATGCAAGCCATAACATTTGAGACTTTGGGAACCGTATAATATCCCTCAATATCTCTATTAATATTTTTTGTTTTCAAGTGCATTTTGCACAATGTTTATACAACCTCTTTTCATGTTGGTGTCATTCACAGGTATATCTATCACACACTTGGACTTTCACTCTTAGTATCTTTCACCTAAAGTGTGCTTTCTAGACTTCCCTGGTGGCCTAGTGGTTAAGAATCTGCCTGCCAAAGCACAGGACACAGATTTGATCCCTGGTCCAGGAAGATTCCACATGCCTCAGGGCAACTAAGGACATGCTATGCAACTAATGAGCCAGTGTTCTAGAGCCTGTGCTCCACAACAGGAGAAGCCACTGCAAATGAGAAGACCAAGCATCACAACTAGAAAAAAGCCCATGCTCAGCAATAAAAAGACAGCACAGCTGAAAATAAATGAATAAATAAATAAAATTAAGTTAAAAATATAATAAAAAATACAGTCTACTTCTTCTACATAGTACATACTTAGATCAGGGTTTGTCTATTTCATATGAGGTGAAACTCTCTTCCTCCTGTTTGGACCATATCATTCATTCACTCTTAGTATTATTGACATAGATGCAATACACCTGGCATTTACCTTTTGTGTTTTACAGCTCTTAAATTTTTAATTCTTACAGAAGGTAAAGAATCTGCCTGCAATACAGTAAACCCAGGTTCAATCACTGGGTCGGGAAGATCCCCTGGAGAAGGGGATGGCTACTCACTCCAATATTCTTGCCTGGAGAAATCCACGGACAGAGGGTTGCAAAGAGTTGGACATGACTGAGCAACTAACACTTTTAATTCTTATGCTATGCTATGCTAAGTCACTTCAGTCGTATCTGACTCTGTGTGACCCTATAGACGGCAGCCCACCAGGCTCCCCCATCCCTGGGATTCTCCAGGCAAGAACACTGGAATGGGTTGCCATTTCCTTCTCCAATGCATGAAAGTGAAAAGAGAAAGTGAAGTCGCTCAGTCGTGTCCAACTCTTAGCGACCCCATGGACTGCAGCCTACCAGGCTCCTCCGTCCATGGGATTTTCCAGGCAAGAGTACTGGAGTGGGGTGCCATTGCCTTCTCTTAGTCCTTTATAAATTTATTTTTCATTAAATGAATATATTCTAGTACTTTCATTTCTAAATGGCTTCTCCATTAGATATTTAAAAAAAATTTAAAGGTTCCTCTTTAAAAATATATGCATTGATTACTTATTATCATAGCTTAATCCCAGGGATACAAGAAAGCATTCATATAAAGCTTTATTCTTTTCCCTTTTTTTATTATTGTCATGCAGATTATATTAATGACACAATCCTCTCAAATAGTCTGGTACACTTGTGTACCATCTGTGGTCATTTCCTTTGCTCAGTACAGTTTACTGTCACACTTGTGCTTTTGAATGGTAAATGTACTAACATGGGTATCACATTGCTATATATTGTAGTGTACTAACACATGACACACATAGGATTTTACATAGTTCCTTTCACATCAATTAAAAGAAAATTGTATTACTTCTGCCTTTTATTCTTATGGCATTAAATATACAAGTGTTTTTCTTTGTTAACGTTAATATGAACTACTTTCTGGAAACCCTGGTATTCAAGCTAAAGAACTCCTCTTGTAATTCCTGTGAGGCAATTGTCTATTAATATATTTTTTCAGTTGTTATTGATTTGAGAGCATCTTTGTTTTGTCTCTTTCAGAAGGTAGTTTTGGTCAAGATGGACTTCTTGGTTGATAGGTTTTATTCTTAGCACACCTTGAATGTTTCCCTCTGCCTTTTGGCCTCCCTGTTTTTTTGCTGAGATATCACCTAATTTTACTGGTCATTTTTCAAATGCCCTTTATCCCCACTATACAGTTCCAACTCCTATTTCTATGCATGTCTAATATTTCTGTTATAAACTAGATATTTTAGGCAATATAATGCAGGTACTCTGGGTACTGGACATATTTCTTCAGGACTTTGTTATAAGAGTACCAGCTTTATCAGTTTTTTGTTTGTTTTTTGGTGGAGAATGTGAGTAATGATCCAGCATTATTTTAATGAAGCTTGATCCCTACTTTTTGAGAAGACAGAGTTAGTGTATTGAATTATGGATATGCAGATTATGATCTCGGAGAAGGCAATGGCACCCCACTACAGTACTCTTGCCTGGAGAATCCCAGGGATGGGGGAGTCTGGTGGGCTGCCATCTATGGGGTCGCACAGAGTCGGACACAACTGAAGCGACTTAGCAGCAGCAACAGCAACTTGAAAACACATGAAATTGTAAAACTCACTAGTAAAGGTGAATATTCAGATGGTTTGACCTATGATTTTTCAACTTTGTGATGGTGCAAAAGCAATATGCATTTGGTAGAAGCCAGACTTTGAATTTTGATCTTTTCTTGGGCCAGCAACACACAGTGTGTTACTGTCTTGAGATGCTGGGCAGCTGCAGTGTGCCAGTGCTCCCAGTCAGCCACACAATCACAGGGGTAAACAACAGACACGCTTACAACAATTCTGCATCTATGCAGTCATTGTATTTTTCACTTTCAGTGCAGTATTCAGTAAATTACATGAATTATTCAACATTCTATTATAAAATAGGCTTTGTGTTAGCTGATTTTCCACAACTATCGGCTAAGGTAGTGTTCTGAGCATGTTTAAAGCAGTCTAGGTTAGGCTATAATATTTGATAGGCTGGGTGTATTAAATGCATTTTAGACTTATGATATTTTCTGCTTATAATGAGTTTATTAGGATATAACTTCATCATGAATTGAGGAAGAGGACGTGAGTTTGAGTGAACTCCGGGAGTTGGTGATGTACAGGGAGGCCTGGTGTGCTGCAATTCATGGGGTCCCAAAGAGTTGGACATGACTGAGTGACTGAACTGAACTGAGCTTAATCAAATTCAGAATATGCTAAATACTGTGTCTTAGTCTATACAATTTGTTATGACAAAAGTGCTGTACTGGGTAACCTATAAACAACAGAAATTTATTTCTCAAAGTTCTGGAGATTAGTAACTCTGGCTGGCTCTCTCTGGCACAGTCCACTTCATCAAAGACAGCCACCTTCTCACTATAATCTCACATGGAAGAAGCATAACAGGACTCTCTTTGACCTCTTTTATAAGGGCACTAATCTCTTTTATGATGGTTGTGTCCTCATGACATAATCATCTCCCAAAGGCCCCTCCATCTCCTAATACTATCACTTTCAGTGTCAAAATTTTAATATATGAAGTTTGAGGGGAAATAAACATTCATAAAATCCTATATAGTGGTATGTAAAACACTTTTAACTCTAGCAAAAAGTTTAAAAAGACAAAAGTACTAAAAATTAACTATAGCTACAATAAATTGTTAATGTATACAAAATGCAAAAGTATGTAAATTGTGATATCTATAATAAAATGGGGGATAATTAAAGGATAGTTTTAATACTTGATTTAAATAAATTTCTTAATTTAAATTCTTATATTTTATATAGGTCCCATAGCAATCACAAAGAAAAAATCTGAATAGATACAAAGGACTCCCCAAAAGTCAAAACTATCTTGAGCCAGAAGAACAAAACTGGAAAACATAATTTCTGACTTCTAACTATTACAAAGCTGTGGTAATAATCAAAACTATCCATGTTGATATATGGCAGAGGCCAACACAATATTGCAAGAATACACAGAAGAACCTTACAAAAAGAATACACAGAAGGACTGTACAAAAAAGATCTTCATGACCCAGATAATCACGATGGTGTGATCACTCACCTAGAGCCAGATATCCTGGAGTGTGAAGTCAAGTGGGCCTTAGAAAACATCGTTATGAACAAAGCTAGTGGAGGTGATGGAATTCCAGTTGAGTTATTTCAAATCCTGAAAGATGATGCTGTGAAAGTGCTGCACTCAATATGCCAGCAAATTTGGAAAACTCAGCAGTGGCTACAGGACTGGAAAAGGTCAGTTTTAATTCCAATCCCAAAGAAAGGCAATGCCAAAGAATGCTCAAACTACAGCACAATTGCACTCATCAAACACGCTAGTAAAGTAATGCTCAAAATTCTCCAAGCCAGTCTTCAACAATATGTGAACTGTGAACTTCCTGATGTTCAAGCTGGTTTTAGAAAAGGCAGAGGAACCAGAGATCAAATTGTCAACATCTGCTGGATCACTGAAAAAGCAAGAGAGTTTCAGAAAAACATCTATTTCTGCTTTATTGACTATGCTAAAGCCTTTGACTGTGTGGATCACAAGAAACTGTGGAAAATTCTGAAAGAGATGGGAATACCAGACCACCTGACCTGCCTCTTGAGAGACCTATATGCAGGTCAGGAAGCAACAGTTAGAACTGGACATGGAACAACAGACTGGTTCCAAATAGGAAAAGGAGTACGTGAAGGCTATATATTGTCACCCTGCTTATTTAACTTCTATGCAGAGTACATCATGAGAAACGCTGGGCTAGAAGAAGCACAAGCTGGAATCAAGATTGTTGGGAGAAATATCAATAACCTCAGATATGCAGATGACACCACCCTTACGGCAGAAAGTGAAGAGGAACTAAGAAGCTTCTTGACGAAAGTGAAAGTGGAGAGTGAAAAAGTTGGCTTAAAGCTCAACGTTCAGAAAACTAATATCATGGCATCTGGTCCCATCACTTCATGGGAAATAGATGGGGAAACAGTGGAACCAGTGTCAGACTTTATTTTTGGGGGCTCCAAAATCACTGCAGATGGTGATTGCAGCCATGAAATTAAAAGACGCCTACTCCTTGGAAGGAAAGTTATGACCAACCTAGATAGCATATTGAAAAGCAGAGACATTACTTTGCCAACAAAGGTCCAGCTAGTCAAGGCTATGGTTTTTCCTGTGGTCATGTATGGATGTGAGAGTTGGACTGTGAAGAAGGCTGAGTGCCAAATAATTGATGCTTTTGAACTGTGGTGTTGGAGAAGACTCTTGAGAGTCCCTTGGACTGCAAGGAGATCCAACCAGTCCATTCTAAAGGAGATAAGTCCTGGGTGTTCTTTGGAAGGAATGATGCTAAAGCTGAAACTCCAGTACTTTGGCCACCTCATGCAAAGAGTTGACTCATTGGAAAATAGCCTGATGCTGGGAGGGATTGGAGGCAGGAGGAGAAGGGGATGACAGAGGATGAGATGGCTGGATGGCATCACTGACTCGATGGACGTGAGTTTGAGTGAACTCCGGGAGTTGGTGATGGACAGGGAGGGCTGGCGTGCTGCAATTCATGGGGTTGCAAAGAGTCGGACATGAATGAACGACTAACTGAAGTGAACTGAACACAACATTGTAGAAAAACTATTTTCCAATAAAAAACAATCAAAACTAGAATAAAAATAGACATATAGATCAATGGATCAGAACAGAGAGCCTAGAAATGAATCCACACTTTTATAGTCAACTGATCTTAAAAATAAGCTGTGGAAAATTCTGAAAGAGATGGGAATACCAGACCACCTGACCTGCCTCTTGAGAAACTGTATGCAGATCAGGAAGCAACAGTTAGAACTGGACATGCAACAACAGACTGGTTCCAAATAGGAAAAGGAGTACATCAAGGCTGTATACTATCAACCTGATTATTTAACTTATATGCAGAATACCTCATGAGAAACTGGGCTGGAGGAAGCACAAGTTGGAATCAAGATTGCCAGGAGAAATATCAATAACCTCAGATATGCATATAACACCACCCTCAGATATAAGCATCTGAATGCAGAGATCCAAAGAATAGATGAGATGGTTGGATGACATCACTGACTCAACGGACATGAGTTTGGGTGAACTCTGGGAGTTGGTGATGGACAGGGAGGCCTGGTGTGCTGCGGTTCATGGGCAAAAAGTCAGACGCGACTGACCGGCTGAACTGAACTGAACTGATCTTCAAAATCTGTACCAAAAACACACAAAGGGGAAAGAAGAGTTTCTTTCATAAATCACTCTGTGAAAACTGAATTTCCACATGAAAACAAATAAAATTGGATTCTTGTATCTCATCATATACAAAAATCAATTTGAAATAGATGACTTAAATGTATGACCTGAAACTGTAAAACTGCTAAAAGGGAACACATGGAGAGAGCTTCTTGGCATTGACCTGGGATGTGAGTTTTGGATATGAGCCCAAAAGCATAGGCAACAATAACAAGAACTAAAACAAATGGGAGTGCATAAAAAATAAAAATTTTGCAAACAAAGGAAATAATCAACAATATTGTAACCTATGAAATGGGAGAAAATAAAAGAAAACCATCTATCCAATAAGGGGTTAAAATGTCTAAGGAACTTTAACAAATAAACAGCAAAATATGAATAACCTGATTAAAAAATAGTGAAGAATATGAATAGATATTCTCAATAGAAGATGTACAAATCTCCAAAAGTTTATAAAAAGATGCTCAAACATTGCTGCTGCTGCATCGCTTCAGTCGTGTCTGACTCTGCACGACCCCATAGACGGCAGCCTACCAGGCTCCTCTGTCCCTGGGATTCTCTAGGTAAGAACATGGAGTGGGTTGCCATTTCCTTCTCCACTCAAACATTAGGGAAACACAAATCAAAACCAGGAGATAACACCTCACACTAATCAGATTGGCTATTATCAAACAGACAAAAGATAACAAGTGTTGATAAAGGAACCTTGTACATTGTTGGCAAGAATACAATTCACACAGTCATAATGCAGAAATAGTCTGGAAGTTCTTTAAAAATTAAAAGTAAAACTATCATATGATCCAGTAATTCCACTTCTGGGTATATATCTGAAGGAAATGAAATTAGTATCTCAATGAGATTATGGCACTCCCATATTCATTACAACATTATTCACAGTAGCTAGAATATTGAAACAATCTAAGTGTCTGTCTTTTGTTTAATGGATAAATAAAAGATAGCATGTGTACACACACACACACACACACACACACACACATGCAATGGAATATTATTCAATTTTTAAAGAAAGAAAGAAATCCTGACATTGCGACAACATGGATAAACCTGGAGGACATTACGCTAATGAAATAAGCCAGACAGAAAGACAAATACTACATGATCTCACTTACATGTGCAATCTGAAAAAGTTAAACTCACAAAAGCAGAGACTAAAATGGTGTTTGCCAGCAGTGAGTACTCTGTAGGAGAACTGAGGACATGTTGGTCAAAGGAACAAACTTTCAGTTGTAAGATGAGGCAGTACTGGAGATCTAATGTAGAGTACGGTGACTAGTTAATAATAACGTTAAGTTGAAATTTGCTAAGAGAGTTGATCCTGAGTGTTCTTACCACACACACAAGGTGACTATGTGAAGTGAGAGGAATACTAACTAGCTGATTGTGGTAATTATTGCATAATATATGTGTATCAAGACATCTTACACATCTTAAATACATAAAATTTTAATTTGTCAATTATGCTTCAATAAACCTGAAGGGGAAAAGAAAAATATCAAGCATCTTAAGTTTTTCCCCTGCCTTGCTCACTTCCCCCTGTGAGTCCCTGTCTTCATCTCCCTTTCTTTGTGCTCTTAAACTGCCAATCACTGATATCGTTTGCATTTGTGTGCAAAAGAAGGAGACATCTTTTGTCTTAGAAAACTTGTCCTCTCATGTCCAGCACCACAGCCTTGGATTGTCACATAAGGAATAAACACACCTCCTTCACAGATAGAAAGATAAGGTCTTCTCTGAATGAGACTATATGAACAAGCAAACAGAATACACTTGCTGCACTTCATGATGTAGTATTTTTTGTAGAAAAAAATGAATAATCCCTTAGTGCTGTGGTCACTGTGGTTTCCTTTTTTGTAAAGTTCAGGCTCTGACCACTCTTGCAGCCTCAAAGTAAGAATCTCTGAGCTATATGGTGAAGTCAGAGAACATAATCTCTCGAGTCAGGAAAGAATCTTTGAGAAGGGGCTGAGCCCCCCAAAAAAGCCAGGTCCGTGGTAGAGAGATGCTGTCCTAACCCCACCCAGGGCCCATGTTGAGCTTTTCTACTTACCCAAGATCAGCAGTGATGCCCACAGCAGCATGAAGACTTGGTCTGCCCAGGGCAGAGGCCAAAAGAGAAGCTTTCTCAGGAATAACGCTTTTGTGGTTGATCTCAAAGTTGTACACTACCACCCTAGCCCGAAGATAGGCATCTGTGAAATAGCTTTTTCAAAGAGCAGGATGCATTAGTAAACTAGAAAAAAGGAAGTGGGAGTTCCCATTTTTAACTACTAATCAAAGTTTCCTGCCCTGTGATCAAAGTGATAAAAATAAATGTTAGGGTTTTTGACACCACGTTTCTATTGCTGGAAAAATGGCTTAAGGAAAGCATGGAAGATAGCTCTAAAATAATGTTTATTATGACATCATTCATATTAGCTAGACACTGGAAGAAACATTATAGGACTGAATAAACATGGTGATGGTTTAGTCACTAAGTTGTGTCCGACTCTTGTGGCCCCAAGGACTGTAGCCTACCAGGCTCCTCTGTCCCTGGGATTCTCCAGGCAACAATACTGGAGTGGGTTGCCATTTCCTTCTCCAGAATAAACATAGGACTGCTTAAGAATATTCTGATACATCTAAATAATGACACACCATGAAGACATTAAGAATGAGATAAGCTTGTACATGTAAGAAAGCAAGACAGCCTTGATAAATGTGAAGACAAAAACGTGGGGAGGAGATTGGTATTTATACTAATATTACATTGGGGTAAATGTAAAATATAGAGTACATGTATAAATAAATTGATATAAGAATCCTTTCTTATTTCCTGGGAAATAAACCTAAAATAGTGGTTATATTTTCAGAACTATGGAATGGAAGAAGATATTTTATTTTATGTCTTTCTATACATGCTATCCAGAGAAGGCAATGGCACCTTACTCCAGTACTCTTGCCTGGAAAATCCCATGGACGGAGGAGCCTGGTAGGCTGCAGTCCATGGGGTCGCGAAGAGTCAGACACGACTGAGCGACTTCACTTTCACTTTTCACTTTCATGCATTGGAGAAGGAAATGGCAACCCACTCCAGCGTTCTTGCCTGGAGAATCCCAGGGACGAGGGAGCCTGGTGGGCTGCCGTCTATGGCGTCGCACGGAGTTGGACACGACTGAAGCAACTTAGCAGCAGCAGCAGAAGCATACATGCTACATGCTTAGTCGCTCAGCTGTGTCTGACTCTTTGTGACACCATGGACACCTCTGTCCATGGGGTTTTCAAGGCAAGAATACTGGAGTGGGTTGCCATTTCCTTCTCCAATGTCTTTCTATACAGTTTTTTTGTTGTTTGTTTTTAATTTCTGTATATGTGAATTGCTTCGATAACTTTTTAAAAGTCAGGTTTTCATCCTGGTATACTGACATTACCTGCCATGAGGAATGCCAGTTTCTTATTTTCAAATAGTTTTCCCCACCTTTTCTTTCTGGGTCTGTATTCTGGTCTTCTTAAAGTGAAAGTGAAAGTGGCTCAGTCGTGTCTAACACTTTGCAATCCCACTGACTGTAGCCTGCTAGGCTCCTCTGTCCATGGAATTCTCCAGACAGGAATACTGTGAGTGAGTGTAAAGTCATTCAGTAGTGTCTGACTCTTTGCAACCCCATGAACTGTAGCCCACCAGGTTTCTCTGTCCATGGAATTTTTCAGGCAAGAGTACTGGAGTGGGCATTTCCTTCTTCAAAGAATACTGTAGTGGATGGCTATTCCCTTCTCCAGGGGATCTTCCCAACCCAGGAATGGAACCCAAGTCTCCCTTATTGCAGGCAGATTCTTTTCCATCTGAGCCACCAAGGAATCCCTTAAGGGACCATTTAATTTCATATTAAAATGGCAGAAGTTAACAATGAAGAGAAAATATTAAAAGCATCTAGAGTAAGCATTTTGTTACATATAAGGGAACATTCATAAGATTATCAGTAGATTATATAGTAGAAACTTTGCAGGCCAGAAGGGAGTGAAGTGATATATTCAAAGTGCTTAAACAAAAGAATATTTAAAAAAAATCCAACCAATAATACTCTACCCAGAAAAGTTATCATCTAGAATAGAAGGAGAGGGAAGCACAGGCTAAAGGACTTTTCACCACTAAACTGGCTTTACAAGCAGTATAAAAAGGGACTTATTTAAACAGAAAAGAAAGTTTAGTTTCTAAAAAATATATATATATATATATATATAAAAGAAAATATTTCAGTAAAAAGGTAAATATACAGTAAGCCAGTCAATCAGTTCAGTTGCTCAGTCATGTCTCACTCTTTGCAACACCATGGACTGAACATGCCAGGCTTCCCTGTCTACCACCAATTCCTGGGGCTTGCTTAAAGTCATGTGCATCGAGTTGGTGATCCCATCCAACCATCTCACCCTCTGTCATCCCCTTCTCCTCCTGCCTTCAATCTTGCCCAGCATCAAGATCTTTTCCAATGAATCAGCTCTTCACATCAGGTGGCCAAAGTATTGGAGTTTCAGCTTCAGCATCAGTCCTTCCAATGAATATTCAGGATTTATTTCCTTTAAGATTGACTCGTTCAATCTCCTTGCCATCCAAGGGACTCTCGAGAGTCTTCTCCAACACCACAGTTCAAAAGTATCAATTCTTCAGTGCTCAGCTTTCTTTATGGTCCAACACTATCATCCATACATGACTATTGGAGAAGTCATAGCATTGATTAGACAGGCCTTTGTCAGCAAAGTTATGTCTCTGCTTTTTAGTATGCTGTCTAGTTTGGTCATAGCTTTTCTTCCAAGGAGCAAGTGTCTTTTAATTTCATGGCTGCAGTCACCATCTGAAGTGATTTTGGAGCCCAAGAAAATAAGGTCTAACACTGTTTCCATTGCTTCCCTGTCCATCTATTTGCCATGAAGTGTGGGGACCAGATGCTATGATCTTAGTTTTTTGAATGTTGAGTTTTAAGCTAGCTTTTTCACTCTCCTCTTTCATTTTCATCAAAAAGCTCTTCACAATACTGGATGTTTGGGGCTGGTGCACTGGGACGACCCAGAGGGATGGTATGGGGAGGGAGGTGGGAGGAGGGTTCAGGATGGGGAACACATGCATACCTGTGGTGGAATCATTTTGATATATGGCAAAACCAATACAATATTGTAAAGTTAAAAAATAAAATTAAAAAAAAAAAGCTCTTCAGTTTCTCTTCACTTTCTGCCATAAGGGTGGTGTCATCTGCATATCTGGGGTTATTGATATATGTCCCAGCAATCTTGATTCCAGTTTGTGCTTCATCCAGCCCAGCATTTCACATGATGTAGTCTGCATATAAGTTAAATAAGCACGGTGACAATATACAGCCTTGATGTACTCCTTTTCCTATTTGGAACCAGTCTGTTGTTCCATGTCTGGTTCTAACTGTTGCTTCTTGACCTGCATACAGATTTCTCAGGAGGCAGATCAGGTGGTCTGGTGTTCCCATCTCTTGAAGAATTTTCCACACTTTGTTGTGATCCACACAGTCAAAGGCTTTGGCATAGTCAATAAAGCAGAAGCAGATGATTTTCTGGAACTCTTTTGCTTTTTGTGTGATCCAGTGGATGCTGGCTCTTTTGATCTCTGGTTCCTCTGCCTTTTCTAAAACAAGCTTGAATATGGAAGTTCATATTTCATGTACTGTTGAAGCCTGGCTTGGAGAATTTTGAGCATTACTTTGCTAGCCTGTGAGATGAATGCAGTTGTGCAGTAGTTTGAACATTCTTTGGCATTGACTTTTCTTAGGATTGGAATGAAAACTGACCTTTTCTAGTCCTGTGGCCACTGCTGAGTTTTCCATATTTACTGGCATATTGAGTGCAACACTTTAACAGCAACATCTTTTAGGATTTGAAATAGCTCAACTGGAATTTCATCACCTCCACTAGCTTTGTTCTTAGTGATGTTTCCTAAGGTGAAGGGTGAAGTAAATGAAAGGCAAAGCCTGGCGACCCCACCATGGGGATACAGAGTGGGAAGGGGTTGGGGGTGTAGGGGTGGGCGTGGAAGTGATAAGTCTCATCTTAGCTTTCCAGTCCTAGGAGGAGATTGGAAAGGACCAAAACAAGGCAGGGGATGGGAAGTAGGGGAAGAGCATCTTAGCTTTCTTACTCTGTCGCCTTAAATTTGTTGTGTAAGATGACAGGAGCATATTATTATCTTTGTCCCAACTGTGCTTCATGAGAGATTTAAGGAATCCCCAGTCACCAGGAAAAATTGTGTCCAGGCTTAGGCTCCAAATAGGTTTGATTCAAGAGTAGCTATGTGTCCACTCTCTGGGACTGTGCTGTAAGATCTGGAATAAGCAAGACCCTAGGGAAGGTAAAGATGGCAGAGTAGAAAGATATGTGCTCACCTTCTCCTGTGAGAACTCCAATATTTCAGCTCACTGCTGAACAACCATCAACAGGAGAATGTTGAATCCTACTAGAAAAAGATACCCCACATCCAAGGGCAAAGGAGAAACCCCAACAAGACAGTGCGAGGGGAAAATTCTTATTTATAATCAAACCCCATATCCACCAGAGATGCTTGGAGGGCTCAAATGAAATCTTATGTGCACCAGGACCCAGAGACACTGCAGAGACTGAGCCAGACCTGCCTTTGAGTGTTTGAGTCCCCCCTGCAGAGCCATGGGTCAGCAGTGGCTTTCCATGGGGACAGGGGCTCTTGGTGCAGCAGACCTGGGTCATGCAGCGTGTGGCACAAGCCCTCTTGGAGGAGGTCACCATTAGCCCCACCATAGAGCCCCTGACTGACCTACCCACAAACTGTAGAACAATTATACCAAGAAATTCTCATATTGTTAAGAAAGTTCTAGGACCCACAACAGATTTCCCAACCTGGAGATCTGGCAAAGGGACTAAGAACCCCCAGGGAATTTGACTTTGGAGGCCAATGGGATTTAATTACAGAATTTCCACAGGACTGGGGAAACAGACTCTTGGAGGGCACAAACAAAAGTGCCCTTTTGTGCAAGAAAGCCAGGAGCCAGGAGAAAGGAACAGTGTCCCAACAAGAGACTAAACCAGACTTGCCTGTGAATGTCCAGGAGTCTCCAGTGGAGGCATGTGTTGACAGTGGCCTGCTGCAGGGTCATGGGAACTGGATACAGAATACAAATATATAGTAAAGGTAGTGGTTCAATCACCTATAAAGCTAGTGTAAAAATTAAAATAAAAAAGTAGTTAAAATAACTATTATAATCACTACTTAAGGGATACACAAGATATAAAGATATAAACTGTGATGAGAAAAATAAAAATGTTGAGCTTTAGGGATCAAATTTAAGTTCTTACCAACTTAAAATAGAGTGCTATGTTATTATATGAAAGCCTCCTGGTAACCACCAAGCTATCCTATAGTAAATACTAAAGCAAACAAACAAATCAGAATGAGAGAAAGAGAAAGTAACATAAATATAACAGTTAAAAAAAGAAAGAAAGAAAAAGTCATTAAACAAAAAGGAAGAGAGCACATTCAGTAAGTGGTGCTGGGAAACCAGACTGTTACATGTAAAAGGATGAAATTAGTATAATTTCTCAAAACATATAGCAAAAAAAAATTAAAAGGGATTAATACCTGAAAAAAATTCTTAGGAGAGAACATAGGCAGAACACTCTTTGGCATCAACTATAGCAATATTTTTTATGGATCAATTGCCTAAGGGAAAAGAAACAAGGGCAAAGATAAACAAATGGGACCTAATGAAAAGCTTTTGCATGTCAATGGAGAAAATATTTGCAAATAATATAACCAATAAGGGGTTAATATCCAGTAAGCTCATACAACTCAACTTCAAAAAAAAAAAAAAAAAAACAGATTTTAAATGGGCAGAAGAATTCAATAGATATTTTTCCAAAGAGGAAATGCAGATGGTCAACAGGTATATCACTAATTATCAGGAAAATGTAAATCAAAGCCACAATGAGATATCACCTCACACATACCTGAATGGCTGTCATAAAAAAATAAATAAATGACAAATGTTGGCAAGGATATGGAGGAAAAGGAACCCTTGTACATGGTTGCTTCGGTTCGGTTCAGTTCAGTTGCTCAGTCGTGTCTGACTCTTTGCAACCACATGAACCTCGGCACACCTGGCCTCCCTGTCCATCACCAACTCCCAAAGTCTACCCAAACCCCTGTCCATTGAGTCAGTGATGCAATACAACCATCTCATCCTCTGTCATCCCCTTCTCCTCCTGCCCTCAATCTTTCCCAGAATCAGAGTCCTTTCCAATGAGTCAGCTCTTCGCATGAGGTGGCCAAAGTATCGGAGTTTCAGCTTCAACATTAGTCCTTCCAATGAACACCCAGGACTGATCTCCTTTCGGATGGACTGGTTGGATCTCCTTGCAGCCCAAGGGACTCTCGAAAGTCCTTTGCAACACCACAGTTCAAAAGCATCAATTCTTCTGTGCTCAGCTTTCTTTATAGTCCAACTCTCACATCCATACATGACCAATGGAAAACCATAGTCTTGACTAGATGGACCTTTGTTGGCAAAGTAATGTCTCTGCTTTTAATATGCAGTCTAGGTAGGTCATAACTTTCCTTCCAAGGACTAAGCATCTTTTAATTTTATGGCTGCAATTACCATCTGCAGTGATTTTGGAGCCCAGAAAAATAAAGTCAGCCACTGTTTCCACTGTTTCCCCATCTATTTCCCATGAAGTGATGAGACCGCATGACATGATTTTCGTTTTCTGAATGTTGAGCTTTAAGCCAACTTTTTCACTCTCCTCTTTCACTTTCATCAAGAGGCTTTTTAGTTCCTCTTCACTTTTTGCCATAAGGGTGATGTCATCTGCATATCTAAGGTTATTGATATTTCTCCCGGCGATCTTAATTCCAGCTTCTGCTTCTTCCAGCCCAGCATTTCTCATGATGTACTCTGCATAGAAGTTAAATAAGCAGGGTGACAATATACAGCCTTAATGTACTCCTTTTCCTATTTGGAACCAGTCTGTTGTTCCATGTCCAGTTCTAACTGTTGCTTCTTGACCTGCATACAGGTTTCTAAAGAGACAGGTCAGGTGGTCTGGTATTCCCATCTCTTTCAGAATCTTCCACGGTTTCTTGTGATCCACACAACCAAAGGCTTTGGCATAGTCAATAAAGCAGAAATAGATGTTTTTTTCTGGAAATCTTGCTTTTTCGATGATCCAGCGGATGTTGACAATTTGATCTTTGGTTTCTCTGCCTTTTTAAAAACCAGCTTGAACTTCTGGAATTTCATGGTTCACGTATTGCTGAAGCCTGGCTTAGAGAATTTTAAGCATTTCTTTACTAGCGTGTGAGATGAGTGCAATTGTGCGGTAGTTTGAAAATTCTTTGGCATTGCCTTTTTTTGGGATTGGAATGAAAACTGACCTTTTCTAGTCCTGTGGCCACTGCTGAGTTTTCCAAATTTGCTGGCATATTGAGTGCAGCACTTTCACAGCATCATCTTTCAGGATTTGGAATAGCTCAACTGGAATTCCATCACCTCCACTAGCTTTGTCCATAGTGATGCTTTCTAAGGCCCACTTGACTTCACACTCCAGGATGTCTGGCTCTAGGTGAGTGATCATACCATCGTGATTATCTGGGTCCTGAAGATCTTTTTTGTACAGTTCTTCTGTGTATTCTTGCCACCTGTTCTTAATATCTTCTGCTTCTGTTAGGTCCCTACCATTTCTGTCCTTTATTGAGTCCATCTTTACATGAAATGTTCCCTTGGCATCTCTAATTTTCTTGAAGAGATCTTTAGTCTTTCCCATTCTATTGTTTTCCTCTATTTCTTTGCATTGATCACTAAGGAAGGCTTTCTTTTTTTTTTTTTAATTTTATTTTTAAACTTTACATAATTGTATTAGTTTTGCCAAATATCAAAATGAATCCACCACAGGTATACATGTGTTCCCCATCCTGAACCCTCCTCCCTCCTCCATCCCCATTCCATCCATCTGGGTCGTCCCAGTGCACCAGCCCCAAGCATCCAGTATCGTGCATCGAACCTGGACTGGCAACTCATTTCATACATGATATTTTACATGTTTCAATGCCATTCTCCCAAATCTTCCCACCCTCTCCCTCTCTCTCAGAGTCCATAAGACTGTTCTATACGTACCATTTCACACCAGTCAGAATGGCTGCGACCCAAAAGTCTACAAGTAATAAATGCTGGAGGGGGTGTGGAGAAAAGGGAACCCTCCTACACTGTTGGTGGGAATGCAAACTAGTACAGCCACTATGCAGAACAGTGTGGAGATTCCTTAAAAAACTGGAAATAGAACTGCCTTATGATCCAGCAATCCCACTGCTGGGCATACACACTGAGGAAACCAGAAGGGAAAGAGACACGTGTATCCCAATGTTCATCGCAGCACTGTTTATAATAGCCAGGACATGGAAGCAACCTAGATGTCCATCAGCAGATGAATGGATAAGAAAGCTGTGGTACATATACACAATGGAGTATTACTCAGCCATTAAAAAGAATACATTTGAATCAGTTCTAATGAGGTGGATGAAACTGGAGCCTATTATACAGAGTGAAGTAAGCCAGAAAGAAAAACACCAATACAGTATACTAACGCATATATATGGAATTTAGAAAGATGGTAACAATAACCCTGTGTACGAGACAGCAAAAGAGGAAGGCTTTCTTATCTCTCCTTGGTATTCTTTGGAACTCTGCATTCAAATGGGTATATCTTTCCTTTTCTCCTTTGCTTTTCGCTTCCCTTATTTTCACATGGTTGGTAGGAATGCAAATTGGTGCAGCCACTGTGGAAAACAGTATGGAGGCTTCTCAAAAAACTAAAACTTGAACTACCATATGATCCAATAATTCCACTCCTGGGTATACATCCAAAAAAAATGCTAATAAAAAAATACATGTACCCCAATGTTCATAACCGTATTATTTACAATAGGCAAATATGAAAGCAGCCTATTAATGAATAAAGAAGATGATATATTTGTTATAATTGTTGCTGCTGCTGCTGCTAAGTCACTTCAGTCGTGTCCGACTTTGTGCGACCCCATAGACAACAGCTCAACAGGCTCCTCCGTCCCTGGGATTCTACAGGCAAGAACACTGGAGTGGGTTGCCATTTCCTTCTCCATGCATGAAAGTGAAAAGAGAAAGTGAAGTCGCTCAGTCCAACTCCTAGCATCCCCATGGACTGCAGCCTACCAGGCTCCTCCATCCATGGGATTTTCCAGGCAATGAATACTGGAAAATTGTTAGGTAGTTAGAATAGGAAAAAGGAATCCAAAATAGCAGTGGCTAAAACACAAACTAGGGGAAAGCCTGCAAAAATAAAATAAAGAAAGGTCCAAGGACTGGAATAAGAACCTAAGGTGAAGCGAATAGCCCTCCTGGCTAGCCCAGCTTACATAGGGCAGACTAAGGGGCAGGAGAAAAAAAACATATAAAAACATGAGCCATATTGAGCTTCTTCTCCTCTCTTCTCTCTCTCTTTGCACTTCTTTTGTGTTGGTCCGCCTTCACGCCTTGAGAGTGTATTTTCCTTTGCTTGCCAAATAAAACTGAGCTGTAATACCGAGCTGTAACACTGGTCCATCTGTTGCTTCAAATTTTTGCTGTGGCAAGACAGAACCAAGGAAATTATAAACTCCCCTGACATGATGGAACTTCCCTAGTGGCTCGGAAAGTAAAGCGTCTACCTACAATGCAGGAGACCCAGGCTCAATCCCTGGGTTGGGAAGATCCTCTGGAGAAGGAAATGGCAACCCACTCCAATGCTCTTGCCTGGAAAATCTCATGGACAGAGGAGCATGGTAGACTACAGTCCATGGGTTCGCAAAGAGTTGGACACGACTGAGCAACTTCACTTTCACTTTCACTTTGACATAATGCAATGTTACTCAACCAAAAAACAAAAATGAAATTCTGCCATTTACAGAAACATGGATGGACCTAGAGCTTACTATACTTAGTGAAATAAGTCAAACAGAGAAAGATAAACCCTGTATCTCATCACTTATAGATGGAATCTAAAAAATAAAACAAACTTAAAAATAACAAAACAGGAAAAGACTCAAAGGTATAGAGAACAAAGAAGTGGTTACCAACAGGGAGAAGGAAGGGGGATGGGCAAGATAGGGGTAATAAAGTAAAAGATATAAACTGCTGTATAAAATAAATACTTTTATTGTATGGCATTGGAAATGTAGCCATTGTTTTGTAATAACTGTAAAGGGATCATAATCTATAAAAATATTGAATTAGTATGTTGTATACTAGAAACTAATGTAATATTGTAAATCAACTAAACATGAATTAAAAATAATTATAATTTAAACTGGTACACTCTTACAGAGAGACCAAAGGTGATTTTGAAACTAATCTGAAAGATAACATTCAAATTTCTAAAAAATTATAAAGATTGCTTAGGATGAAAAGCTTACTCTTGTAAATTTGGCATGAGAAGTTTACAAGAACTAACCTTCATACAAACACATGAATGATTGTAATTTAATTTTGTTGAACATATAAATTCACTTGCTTGTATAAATTTTGTTGATAAAGAGTATCACTTTAAGAGTAAAAAATGATGTAAAATTGAAATAGTCTATTAAAAAGGAAAAGCTCAAGATAAGAAAAAGAGAACTATAGAAGAACTACAGAAAACAACTAGGAATGGATTAGCAAAGTGGCAATATGTACATATCTATCAATAATTATTTTAAATTCAAATTTACTAAATGCTCCAACCAAAATGCATAGAATGACTGACTGATAAGAAAATAAGACCCATATATATAATGCCTACAGGAGAGTCATTTCAGATGTAAGGACAGGAGGACACAGACTCAAAATGAAGGGAAAGTAGTCTATGCAAATGAAACCAAAAGAAAGTTGGAATCAGTTCAGTTCAGTTCAGTCACTCAGTCGTGTCCGACTCTTTGAGACCCCATGTATCGCAGCACACTAGCCCTCCCTGTGCATCACCAACTCCCGGAGTTCAGCCAAACTCATGTCCATCGAGTGGGTGATGCCATCCAGCCATCTCATCCCCTGTCATCCCCTTCTCCTCCTGCAACCAATCCCTCCCAGCATCAGGGTCTTTTCCAATGAATCAACTCTTCACATCAGGTGGCCAAAGTACTGGAGTTTCAGCTTTAGCATCATTCTTTCCAAAGAACACCCAGGACTGATCTCCTTCAGAATGGACTGGTTGGATCTCCTTGCAGTCCAAAGGACTCTCAAGAGTCTTCTCCAACACCACAGTTCAAAAGCATCAATTCTACGGTGCTCAGCTTTCTTCACAGTCTCAACTCTCACATCCATACATGACTACTGGAAAAACCATAGCCTTGACTAGACGGACCTTTGTTGGCAAAGTAATGTCTCTGCTTTTGAATATGCTATCTAGGTTGGTCATAACTTTCCTTCCAAGGAGTAAGCGTCCTTTAATTTCATGGCTGAAATCACCATCTGCAGTGATGCTGCTGCTAAGTCGCTTCAGTCGTGTCCAACTCTGTGCGACCCCATAGACGGCAGCCCACCAGGCTCCCCTGTCCCTGGGATTCTCCAGGCAAGAACACTGGAGTGGGTTGCCATTTCCTTCTCCAATGCATAAAAGTGAAAAGTGAAAAGTGAAAGTGAAGTCGCTCAGTCGTGTCTGACTCCTAGCGACCCCATGGACTGCACCCTACCAGGCTCCTCGGTTCATGGGATTTGCCAGGCAAGAGTACTGGAGTAGGGTGCCATCCTGTACTTATATCAGAGAAAATAGACTTTAAAACAAACAGTGCAGTAGGAGACAAAGATGGACATTACATAATGATAATGGAGTCAATCCAACAACAGAATATAACATTTGTAAATATTTGTGCATCCAACATAGGAGAACATAAATGTATAAAGCAAATTTAAACAGATTTAAAGAAATAAATAAACAATAATAGTAGTGGGAGATTTTAATGCTCCATTTACATGAATGAATAGATCATTCAGAGAGAAAATTAATAAGGAAATACTGGCCTTAAAGGACATGTTAGCCAGATGGACCTAACATATATATTAGAGATACATAGAGATACAAAGGAACATTCCATGCAAAGATGGGCACAATAAAGGACAGAAATGGTATGGGCCTAACAGAAGCAAACAATATTAAGAAAAGGTGGCAAGAATACAAGAAGAACTATATAAAAAAGATCTTAATGACCCAGATAAATACGATGGTGTGATCGTTCACCTAGACCCAGATATCCAGGAGTCCAAAGTCAAGTGGGACTTAGGAAGCATCACTACAAATAAAGTTATTGGAGGTGATGGAATTCCAGTTGAGCTATTTCAAATCCTAAAAGATGATGCTGCACTCAATATGCCAGCAAATTTGGAAAACCCAGCAGTAGCTACAGGATTGTAAAAGGCCAGTTTTCATTCTAATCCAAAAGAAAGGCAATGCCAAAAAAATGTTCAAGTTAATGTACAATTGCAGTCATCTCACATGCTATCAAAGTAATGCTCAAAATTCTCCAAGCCGAACTTCAACAGTACATGAACAATGAACTTCCAGATGTTCAAGCTGGATTTAGAAAAGACAGAGGAACCAGAGATCAAATTGCCAACATCCAGTGGATCACAGAAAAAGCAAGAGAGTTCCAGAAAAACATCTGCTTCTGCTTTATTGACTACACCAAAGCCTTGACTGTTGGATCACAAAAACTGTGGAAAATTCTTCAAGAGATGGGAATACCAGACCCCCTGACCTGCCTCCTGAGAAATATGTATGCAGATCAAGAAGCAACAGTTAGAACAGACTGGAACAACAGACTGGTTCCAAATTGGGAAAGGAGTATGTCAAGGCTGTATATTGTCACCCTGCTTATTTAACTTCTATGCAGAGTACATCATGAGAAATGCTGGGCTGGAAGAAGCACAAGCTGGAATCAAAATTGCTGGGAGAAATATCAATAACCTCAGATATGCAGATGACACCACCCTTATGGCAGAAAGTGAAGAAGAACTAAAGAGCCTCTTGATTATAGTGAAAGAGGAGAGTGAAAAAGTTGGCTTAAAGCTCAACATTCAGAAAACTAAGGTTATGGCATGCAGTCCCATCACTTCATGGCAAATAGATGGAAGGATAAGCAATGGAAACAGTGACAGATTTTTTTTGTGGGGAGAGGAGGGCTCCAAAATCACTTCAGATGGTGACTGTAGCCATGAAATTAAAAGACACTTGCTCCTTGGAAGAAAAGCTATGACCAACTTAGACAGCATACTAAAAAGCAGAGACATTACTTTGCCAACAAAGGTCTTTCCGGTCAAAGCTATGGTTTTTTCAGTAGTCATGTACGGATGTAAGAGTTAGACTGTAAAGAAAGCTGAGAACTGAAGAATTGATTCTTTTAAAGTGTGGTGTTGGAGAAGACTCTTGACAGTCCCTTGGACTGCAAGGAGATCCAACCAGCCCATCCTAAAGGAAATCAATCCTGAATATTCATTGGAAGGACTGATGCTGAAGTGAAACTCCAATACTTTGGCCACCTGATGAAAAGAACTGACTCCTTGGAAAAGACCCTGATGCTGGGAAAGATTGAAGGTGGGAAGAGAAGGGGATGACAGAGGATGAGGTGATTGGAAGGCATCACCAACTTGATGGACATGAGTTTGAGTAAGCTCCAGGAGTTGGTGACTGACAGGGAAGCCTGGTGTGCTGCAGTCCATGGGGTCTCAAAGAGTCGGACAGGACTGAGCAACTGAACTGAACTGAACTGAGTCTACCATCTCCCAGATTGCTGACATTGTGATTAAAAGCAACTTTCCTTTCTACCCATATTTGCTTCTCTTAGTTAATGATTTTTGAGCAGTTGGACCTGATTCAGTAGTACTTTTAAGAAAATTATAAAATTTATTGACATAAAAAAGCTAGATAAATTGAGAGTTGCATCATTTTTGTGGAGAGCAGCACAATGACCTTAAATCTTACCAAATTAATCTACAGATTTAAGATGAAAAAAAGAGGTAATAGAAGTTTAAGGAGGATGATAAGGAGTGACCTGGATACTCAATAACTCTTTCCCAGAAACATCCTGCTAAGTTAAGCATAAATGAATCAGAAAAAGATGGATTTTTTTTTCTTGAAACACACATGAGTTAATTTTACATGAGTTTAAATACCAAGGCAAAATATGCTTGGAAAAATTGTTTTGTTAAAGCCTTTCCTCCCCCAAAAAAGTTTCATTCAAGGTAGATTTTTTTTTAACTTATTTTTATCATTTGTGATTTGTCTCAGAAAGTAAAATGTGGTAGATATGCTCTTATTCTGAACTCAAAGTGATGGTTTTCCTAATAGTTACCATATTTTGGATGCTTACTATAATACAACATCACACCAGGTACTATGTATATATTATCTTATTTAATGTTTGCATCAACACTATAACAGTTAAATAATGAAATAAGAGAGGCAATATTCTTTCAGGTCGGTATTATCATCTTCATTTTATATATGAGGAAAACTGAAGCTCAAAGAAACTAAGTACCTTAATTTCAAGTACCTTGTAAGCCTGAAGACTCTTAAGCAGTAGTGAAGCAGGCATTCATCCCAGATCTATCTGAGACTGAACCTAACCAATTCAATAAAGAGATTCAACAGGCATTAACATTTGAATAGGAATCTAGATACAACATTGCCCTTGTTGGAGAAGACTCTTGAGAGTCCCTTGGACTGCAAGAAGATCCAACCAGTCCAAGGAGATCAGTCCTGGGTGTTCATTGGTAGGACTGATGTTGAAGCTGAAACTCCAATACTTCAGCCACCTCATGCGAAGAGCTGCCTCATTTGAAAAGACCCTGATGCTGGGAAAAATTGAAGGGGACAACAGAGGATGAGATGGTTGGATGGCATCACTGACTCAATGGACATGAGTTTGGGTAGGCTCCGGGAGTTGGTGATGGACAGGGAGGCCTGGCGTTCTGGGGTTCATGGGGTCGCAAAGAGTTGAACACAACTGAGCGACTGAACTAAACTGAAAGCCATCTGTAGCAGCAACATTTTCCATGGTCAAATGATTATATCTCAAAGGCAATTACTAAGGACCTATTCTGGGTCCCTGGTGGCAGGAAATGGAAACTTAGTTTTATGAAGTCTATAAATAAATGTTGTACTCTCTATAACAGTACAGGTTAAAGCTAAAAGGTTTTGGAGGACAAAGGAAGAGACATATTTAAAGTAGGATGTGAGGAATTAGCCACAGTAATCTCATGATCATTGGATAAACCATGTAGCTCAAGGCCTCTGTCAATCATTGTGGAACAGGGTTGGAACCTCTCTGGCTATCAACAGCTGGAGGGAAAATCTCAGATGCAGTGATGAAAGAGGATTGATAGAGATGAATAAGGAGTGCCGGCAGCATAAACAAATCTAGACAAAGGTAGGATTTACTTTAAATGTTACCATCAGGTCATTTTCCAGGGGGAAAATGTAACAGGCAATGGTTCTATCCTGACAGAGAGGTAAAGAAGCACAGGCTGTGTTACCAGAAAGACTCAGAGCGCTTCCGCTTACAAGAGGGATGACCTCAAGCACGTTTTCAAACTTGACCTCAGGCCTCTTCATCTTTATAAAGGAGACAACACCACCCTTCTAGGTAGGTTGGTGCCAACCTATTCAAAACTCAAATCTGCATGAAACCAAAATGTGCTATTGTTTTAAATACGCACTTTCTACTCGACAACTTTTTACCAAATTGCCTTTATTTGTGGTGATGAATACTTACTGAAAATCCCTGGATGAATCTATATATATTTAACAATTCTACTGAAGTATAATTTTCAATAATGTAATCCACTTGCTTTATCACCACAATCTAATTTTTAAAAAATTTCCACCACCCCAAATAGGAACTTGGCACCCATTTGTACTCTCCATTCCCACCCACAGCCCAGGCAACAGATTACTAATTTACTTTCTTTCTCTGTAGATTTACCTATTCTAAGCATAGAAATCAATTTACAATACGTGGTTTTTTGTGTCTGGTTTCTTTCACTCAGTATGTTTCCAAGTCTCATTCATGTTTTAGCATTCACGAATATTTCTGTGAATGTATGTTTTGTTTTTTGAATCTTATTGGCTAAGATAACAAGATTTATTAATAATACACTTGAATATTTCACAATTTCCATGAAGGTACTGTCTACAACAATCTGAGTCTGATAAGAGCAACAGTCAGAGATAACAGAAGAAATGGAGAAGGGAATGGCAACCCACTCCAGTATTCTTGCCTGGAGAATCCCATGGACAGAAGAGCCTGGCAAGCTACAGTCCATCGGGTCCCAAGAGTCGAATATGACTTAGCGAGTAGATCATCATCATCAGAGATAACAAAGAAAGAACATATCTGATATCTACCACTGAATTTTGTAGGGTTCTGAGGGGAACTACCCATCCCTAGGGGTCAATTTGCATACTTGCTACCATTTTTATGACCATGTCCAGAAAAGATATAAAGTCAGATTAGGCTGCCCTTAACCTCTATTTTGGCTGCTGAACATTATTTTCGTGTGCTGTGGCTTTGCTACCTTAAACAGGTAGCAAAGAACAAAAGCTCCCCAGCCTTCCAACTTTTTATTAGTTCTCTAATCTATGTCCTTTTCCTCCACCTAATTCAACCTCTGAATATGTGCTATTCATCATTTTCTATTGACTTTTATTTCTTATTAATTTATCTACCTGATTACATTTTTTTTTTTTTTTTTTTACTTTTTTTTTTTTTTTTTTTTTTTAATTTTATTTTATTTTTAAACTTTACATTTTAAAAGGTAATCCAAAGAGGCACCCTTCACTGGGATGGTCAAGCAAATCTCTCCCCATCTTAAAATACCTGCTGGACCTGCCAAGGTGAACCTCACCTATAATGTCTGTGCAAAGACTCTTTTCTCTGTGTTTTTCTTTTTTTCCAATTTGGCCATCTCAATACATCATCTGCCTTGTATAAACTGATCATTGGTCAGAGAGGAAGCTTGGTGTATGGGGAGAACATTGGGATTCAAATTGGATGGACATGAAGCTGAATCTTAGCTGTCAGTTACCCTCTGGGTGACTTTTGGCAAACTAGGCAGGATTTTTAGCCCCGGTTTTCTCATTTATAGGGCTTCCACATAGCTCAGTTGGTAAAGCATCTGCCTGCAATGCAGGAGACCTGAGTTCAACTCCTGGGTCGGGAAGATTCTGTGGAGAAGGAAATGGCAACCCACTCCAGTATTCTTGCCTGGAGAATCTCATGGACAGAAGAGATTTTGAGCCCCAGTTTTCTCATCTATAAAGCTAATATTAATTATACTTGCCTTCTAGTTATTGTTGACATTAAATGAGATATTTGCAAAGTATATATCATAAGCATATAGTAGATACTGCATAAATGGCAGTTATGAAGTTTATTAACCTGTCACCCTGAACTCAGCTCTTTTTTTTTTTTTTTCATTCATGTAACCAACCAGGAGATTTTGGAGCTTACCCAGAACAAACCCCTCCCCCGTATCCTCAGCTTTAGCTTCTTTCTGAAATACCCAGATATTAGTATCTCATGCGTATTTCCTGAGTTTTTCAGATGCTAAAAACCACCACCAAATATAAGAAATTAACTTCTCGGTGATCATGAGAACATAGCACGCAGATCTACTGACACACAAGGACTGATAAAATTAACCACCCCGTTACTTCAACATCAACCAATTAGAGAACTGTGTACAAGCTGATCACGTAACCTGTCGCCCCCCCCCCCCCTCACCTGGCCTTTAAAATGCTTTGCTGAAACCTTTTGAGGAGTTCAAGTTTGGGAGGAGGGGGCATGAGCCACCCATCTCCTTGAATGGCCCTGCAATAAATCTTTCTCTACTCCAAACTCTGACGTTTCAGTTTTTTTGGCCTCACTGCTCGTGGAGCACATGAACTTGTGTTCGATAATGTTCACACAGTGACTCTTTCACCAAGGCTGCCCTCAGCCCAAGGTTTTCAGATCCAATCGCCTTCTTATACCAGCACAAGCATGATCACAAATTCCAATGATGGGTTCAAATAATTAGAAAGAATTTATAAAAAGAGAATTAGAACTTGTGTTGGGCCTGTTTGATTCTGGAAGGTCCATTGGAGAAGACCTCTGACTAGCCACTTGTGACTTGCTGGAAGCATCAAAACTATATCCGGTTTCATGAGCTTATGACCTGTGCAGTTACACAGGGTCCTGCACTATAAAGGCCCTGAGCTTGGTTTAATGCTCTGCTGTTGCCATCTTGAAATTTCTAATACCTTTATATTTAAATTTGTGCTTTGTAAATGAAGCCTAATGGGACAATGGAGTCAGCACATGAGCAGAGAAGATACTTACAATAGGTGTATCCACTTTCCTTGCTGCCTAAATGCAAACAGCATTTAAATACCCCATGAACACAGAATTCCAGTTGGATCCACCATGCTCAGGAAGACTCAAAGGGAGTACAAACTAAACATTAGATCAATAACTAACAGCCCCCAAAAGCCACACTTTCAATTTGAACCAGAACTTGATTCAAACACAGTAAGAAGGAAGTTGCGTTCTAAGAAACTTGAACAACCAAGAAACCCTATTGTATCCTTTCTTATGGTACTTCCCTATATCAGTTAATCATGTATGTTGAAAATAACATAGAAGGAAAAGGAAATATAAAGCAATCTCAGTATTTCAGTCTTTCCTTACTTGTCAGTAATCCACAAATAGAAAGTATTGGCATAATGTGCTTATATTAAGAAACGAAATTTTAAGTGAGAGGTGTTTTTTTTTGTTGTTGTTGTTGTTGTTTTTTTTAGAATTTCCACTCTTCTTGTAAGAATAAAATGCATATGCATGAATGAACTATGAAATACCAATTGTCTAATTTCTGTGGTTCTACATATGAGTGAAATACTCTCATATTTCCAGTTAAAGCTGGCACTGCAAAATATAGAGGTGATCCTTTATATTGCTAATAATTTAAAATTTTGTTTTTTCTTTTCTTATGATGACCTTAAATAGCAAATAAGAAACATCATGGCAAGAAGAGGGAGAGACCATGGAAGAAAGAAAAAAAAAAGTTTTATATATTAGTACTTTTAGCATCACTTTTTTTCTCTTGGTTTTTGAACAAGGGGTCTTCCATTTGTGCCGGGAGCCAGCACGGGAGTTCCCACCCATGACAAGGTCATGCAGGAGAGCCCTGACGGGCAAGGCGAGTCAGGGCTTGAGGACCCCCCTGGATCTGCCTGAGCGTCTACCCCAAAACCAGAATCTGTCTGTTTTACTATTTTACAACTTTCACCAACTCCTCTGACATTAATAGGGGGCTATCCCCGACCACCTTTCTCTGAAGGAAATCAACTTAGAGCTCTAGTTAATTACCCTCCTGGGCATAATAGGAGTGCTTCAATCCAAACCCCTCAGACGGCTCTCTAACTTGCCTGACAGGTTTACCCGGACTCCTACAGCTACGCATACGATTGTTTACAGCCTCCCAACCGCGAAAGGCATGGGAAGCTTAAGATATTCAAATAGTATAGAGCCTCTCGGAGAGTTAGAAATTGTTAGAATAGAACTAGTAGAAGATTTCATTGTTGAGCCAATGCTTGCTGCCAAGTTTCCACATCCCCTGTATTGTATCCTCAGAAGTGTATTAATTAATATAGTTGGTATATAGAAAAAAATAAGTAGTGGCCTTGGTGTTAACAACTTTAGATCCTTAAGGTAATAAATTCTTTCCTTTGTTGTAAGCCCACTGCACCTTTGCCCTATAGGAATGCAACTTTATCTAACACCTTCGGAGGATGGCGCCAAACTTTAAAATAATTACTCTTAGAGAAAATAAGTCTTACGGTTGACAAACCTTTATCAGAGTCATAAAATGTTAACAGGCCTTCTGGCCAGAAGATGATGTAAATCACTTAAACCATTTGTATATGATAAGTTTGCAGAAAAGAAAGCCTGGTCTCTATAAGGATCAAAGACTGCTGACTTTGCATGATTTTACACCCCCTATTATCCTCTATGCACAAATTAAGGTATATAAGCTCCCTTTGAAAATAAAGCTACGGGCCTTGCTCAAAGCTTGGTCTCCCCATGTCGTTCTTTCTTCCTTCCTTTTCTCTCCTTTTCTTCTCTGTTCTTCCTTCAGGGTAACTGACTTGGAGCGTGGGGGCTCTCTGAGGCCACTTACTTGCCTGGGCTTCTAAGACCCACTCGAGAAGGTGCCTAAGGTGGGGCACCTTCCACTATTCTAGAGGGCGCCTGTGGCCTCCGTGGTCAGTGCAAACCTGGTGTCACAGGTTTTATTAGTTTCCCACGTAAACCAGTCAGATCAAATGTCTGTGTCTTTTTCCTTTTATCTATCTTTTTCGCCAACGCAGTCCTCCTGAGGGAATCCCTGGATCCAACCGGGGCTGGACCCCAGTACATTTTCACTTTTCACTGGGTCATAAAAGTTATGTAATGTCCTGAATCTAACTCTGCCCTCCTCTTCATGACCCTGAATAGCTTCTTGGGGAGAACTTGGACTTCCTGTGTTCTCAGGGAAGGAGGCCCTGTGCAAATAAGCTAATTTCCTTTCATAATGAAAATTCTGTTTTTTTTTTCTTTTTTTAGCTAGAAAATAATAGAAGCCAACTGGTTTGAGGCTTTCCCCTTGCCCCTCCAGCTTATGTAAATTTCTGAGGTGTTATTTTTCCATGCCTCTGGCAAGTCTGAAGACATAACACAATTTTGCATAAACATAAATGATATATTTATCTTGGGGTTCCTCTTTTTGAGACTCTTGAGCTGACATTTGGGTAGGGGCTGTTTTTACATCTTATCTCAAGGCCACGCTTAGCTTTAGAGATTTTATTAAATATAATAAGCAAGAAGCTGGGATGGTGCTAATAAGACCAAAGGCTGGTGGCAAGCACAGCAGACTCATCAAAAACACAAGATGGAATTATCATAGTGATTATCTAGGTAAACTTCCTAACAACTCGAGAGTGAAGGCAATGAATCAAATTCTTAAAGAAAAGGAAAAAGACTAGGCCCCAAAGTGATTGGCCAGGAGGAGAGAGACGTGATGTGAATCTCAAATTTTCCACAAAATTTTTGGCATATAAAGTCTTAGCGCATAAAATGCAACACTGAGCACAACTGGGTGAGGCTGCAGTTTTGCCAAGAAGTTTTTGAATTATACTCCAGTTTGTCTCCATCTATGGCATCATAGTTCCCCTGAGCAGCCTAAGCCAAATGCCTGGGAGCTGTCCTCGATGCCTTTCTTCACTTCTAATCGATCAATTACTTTTACTGAGTTTCTCACAAAACAAGCTTTGTGCCCCTCCCCTATACTGCGTCTGTGGCTCTACCCTGTTCATCTAACCTAGACTACAATGACAGTACCCAAGCACTCTCCCTGTCACCATTACCCACCATGCAGCTGTGACAGAACCACCAGAAAGAGCTCTCTGAAGGACACAAATCTGAGACACACTGTGAGACCAAATCATCCATGGCTCCTGATGGTTACAAGATAAATCTCCTTATGGTGCCAAGGTTACTGGGATAGCTACCTTTCCAGACTGACACAATTTTCCAGTAAGCAGATTTTTACCCTGAACATATACTAATCTGCTTATAAGTTCCTGAACACATTTTTCTGTTTTATGCCTGAGCACAGTTATCTATGTCTGTCTAGGCAACCCACTCCAGTGTTCTTGCCTGGAGAATCCGAGGGACGGAGGAGCCTGGTGGGCTGTCGTCTCCGGGGTCACACAGGGTCAGACACGACTGAAGCGACTTAGCAGCAGCAGCAACAGCAAAGCCCTTTGCCTCATTTCCTAGCCCATTCTTTATGTGTCTAGTTTTCTAATTCAGTTTCCTTTTCCTCTCCTTACTGTTCCTTCCTTTCTCCTCTTCCTGACAGCTAACATTTCTTATTAATAAATGTTTACTGTGTCTTAAACTTTATGCTTAAGACTCCACACATTTAATCCTCACAGCATGTTTATGAATTAGGTTCTACTGCTCTCTCATTTTTAATCTCTAAGGAGATATTTGAGTAACTTAACAGTCAATCCTAAAGGAAATCAACACTGAATATTTATTGTAAGGACTGATGCTGAAGCTGAAGCTCCAATACTTTGGTCACCTGATGCAAAGAGCTAACTCATTGGAAAAGATCCTGATTCTGGGAAAGGTAGAAGATAGGAGGAGAAGGGGACAACAGAGGATGAGATGGTTGGATGGCATCACTGACTCAATGGACGTGAGTTTGAGCAGACTCCGGGACCTGGTAATGGACAAGTCCATGGATCACAAAGAGTTGGTCACAACTTTGCAACTGAACAACAACAGCTAAGGTTACATAGATATGAACTGTGACCTGGATCTGAACTCCAATCTGGTTGGTTCCTACATGTTAATACCCTCTTGCTTACTGTGTGCTATCTCTTCCAGAAAAATTTTCCCTGAAAATTTCCCTTGGTTGAGTCATGCAGTGACTAGCTGGGGTGTCCATAAGATCTGTGGCTTCTGATTTCCAGGCCTCAGCTGGATTCCTACTCCCACTCCTGAGTTAGGTAGGGAAACTGTGGCTAAGTTCTGGTCAGTGGCCTGTGGGAGCAATGAAATGTATTCCACTTTCAGGACTGGGCCCTAAAGTCTTTTGGCTGACCTTCCATGCTCTCCCCTTTTGCAGAGGAACTGGAAGCACTGAAGATGGCAGTACCATGAGATGTAAGCAACCTATGTTCCTGAATGGCTGGGTGGAGTGCAGCCTTACCCTTCACTCTGAGAGCAACTGATGATTTGTTTGGAAAGTTCCTGAGTCTTCTGGGCTCACCTGTTACAACTGTTAATGTTACTTTCCCTAACACATGGGCTAAGTGCTCCATCTAATCATGCTGCTAAGTCGCTTCAGTTGTGTCCGACTCTGTGTGACCCCATGGATGGCAGCCCACCAGGCTCCCCCGTCCCTGGGATTCTCCAGGCAAGAACACTGGAGTGGGTTTCCATTTCCTTCTCCAATGCATGAAAGTGAAAAGTGAAAGTGAAGTCTCTCAGTCGTGTCCGACTCTTCACGACCCCATGGACTGCAGCCTACCAGGCCCCTCCGTCCATGGGATTTTCCAGGCAAGGGTATTGGAGTGGATTGCCATTGCCTTCTCCCCATCTAATCATACTTTCCCATTATACTGGAATTATCTCTTTATGTATCTATCTCTTCCAGTGCGTTACTTTGGAAACGTTTTAATTTTATTTTTAATTGAAGAATAATTGCCTTACAATAGTGTGTCGGTTTCTGCCACACATCAATATGAATCAGCCATAGGCATATATATGGCCCCTCCCTCATGAACCTTCCTCCCACCCCCCCACCCCTTTCCACACCTCTAGGTTATCACAGAGCCCTGGTGAGTTCCCTGAATCATACAGCAAATCCCCACTGGCTCTATATCTTACATTTGGCAGTGTAAATGTGTTCATGCTGCTCTGCCCATTTGTCCCACCCTCTCATTCCCCTTCCCTTGTAGCCAGTCTGTTCTCTACTGGAAACTTCTTAAGGAGAAACATTTTTTTCCTGATCTATCTTTATGTTTGGTATACTAAGTACACAATAAATATTTTTTGACCTAGAAAATAAATCAGTGGCTTACTAAACAGTGGCAATTAATATGTATTGAATGCTTATATACAAAAGGCACATTATCAGACACTTACATTGATTGCTTTATATAATTCTCATAATTCATAAATGTTAACTAAGTGCTTACCATGTGTTGGGCTCTGAAAGAGGGTACATTCTTAAACAAAACAAATAAAATTCTTGTTTACATAGAGCATAAATTATGCTTTGGGTAATCAGATAATAGACAAATAAAAATTTATAATGTCATATGACAAAAGTGCTTTGGATAAATATGAGGTAGCATAAAGAAGAAGAGCTGATGAAGATTAGGTGATGTGTCTATCATAAACAGGTAATACTGGAAGACTTTATGGAGATTACAACATTTGAGTAAGCTCTAAAGGATGAGAGGAAACAAGTAGTGGTTATCAAGAGGAAAGGCATTACAGACAGAGGGAACTGCAAGGACAAAAGCCTTGATTAGGAATGTACTCACAATGGTCATACAAGGTATGAGCATGTGTGCTAAGTTGCTTCAGTTGTGTCAGAGTCTGCTATCCTTTGGACTCTCGCCCACCAGGCTCCTCTGTCCTTGGGATTCTCCTGGCAAGAATACTGAAGTGGGTTGCCATGCCTGCCTCCAGGAGATCTTTCTGAGCCAAGGATCAAACCCGCGTCTCATGTCTCCTGCATTGGCAGGTAGTTTCTGAGAGTCAATCCTTAGGCAGGTTGATAAGAAGTCCAGGGTCCCCAAGGAGGAGTAAGGGGTCTGGAATTCTCAAGGAAGAGGAAAGGACAAGGCTCTTTTCTACATTCCTTAGTAAGGATTATATAACTATAATGTATCCTGCTTTGAGGACATGTTTCTCTTTCCTGAAAACCTTCTGACTAATCCTGTTGTCTTAAAATGTATATTGTGGAAATGGGTCTAGTAATATCTTTACAACCTTGAGACATCCTTTTGATTTATTGTAATAAACAATTAAAAAGTATATAACTCCCTTGCTAAGACTAAGGATGGGGACACTGTCCGGCTCCTTCCTGATGTCTATGTCAGAAGCTTTCTCTGTTCCTTTTTCACTTTAATAAAACTCTGTTACACAAAAGCTGTTGAGTGATCAAGCCTGATGCCTGGCCCCAAAGTTAAATCTTCTTCGAAGACCACAAATCCACCATCGTTCACCATAAGCTATGAGTTCTTACTACTTGGGAAGCCCATGAGGTACATAGTATCTTCATTTTGCATAGAAGGAAATTAAATGCAAAAAATGTATATAACTTATCTAAGAAATTATAAGTGACAATTCAAGTCTTGAACTAAAATCTTTTGGATTTAAAACCCATATTCATTTTGATACACTGCTTTTGCTAGCTACACTAAAAGTACACACACATACACACACACACACACACACCATTCTAAAAGAACTGTCATGGCAGATCTTTTAGAATGAAATAGGTAATTCAGGTATTCAAAAGTATTTATTAAGTACCTAGAATGTATCAAGCATAGTTCTAGGTGCTTGGGATATGTCAGTGAACAAAAAAGACAAACGTTGTTTCCCTTAATTTACTTTCCAGAGGACTGACATACAATAAGCATAGTACATAAGCAAATTGTATGGTATATTTTAAAGTGATAAATGCTTGGGGGATAAAAGTAAAGCAGAGTAAGGGAGATTAGGAGTGCTTAACATTCTTTTTAACTTTTTATTTTGTATTGGAGTATAGCCAATATTAATGCATATTATAGCTTCAGCTAGACAGCAAAGGAACTCAGAAACACATATACATGTATCTGTTCTCCCCCCCAGATTTCCCTTCCGTCCAGGCTGCCACATAACATTGAGCAGAGTTTCCCATGCTATATACAGTAGGACATTGTCAGCTATACATTTTAAATATAGCAGTGTGTACATGCCCATCCCAAACTCCCTAACTATCCCTTCCACCCTAGGTCCACTCTAGGTCCAAATAAAAGTAAATTTTATTTACTTTTAATTGGAGGATATTGTTTTACACTACTGTGTCAGTTTCTGCCATACATCAACATGATTCAGCCATAGGTGTGCATATGTCTTCTCCCTCTTGAACCTCCCTCCCAGCCCATCCCACCCCTCCAGGTTGTCACAGAGCCCTGGTTTGAGTTCTCTCAATCATACAACAATTCCTACTGGCTATCTACTTTACATATGGCTTTTACATACTTTACATATTTGTTTGTCTCTTTCTGACTTACTTCACTCTGTATAATAGGCTCTAGGTTCATCCACCTCATTAACATTGACTCAAATGTGCTCCTTTTTATGACTGAGCAATGTCCAAAGAAGACATACAGATGGCTAATGAACACATGAAAAGATGCTGAACATTGCTCATTATTAGAGAAATGCAAATCAAATTACAGTGTGAAATCACCTCACACTGGTCGGAATAGCCATCATCAAAAAATCCACAAACAATAAATGCTGGAGAGAATGTGGAGAAAAGGGAACCCTCTATCATTGTTGGTGGAAATGCAAACTGATACAGCCACTATCGGAGCCAGTATGGAGTTTCCTTAAAAAAACTAGGAATAAAACTACGATATGACTCAACAATCCCACTACTGGGCTACCCTGAGAAAATCATAATTGTAAAAGACACATGTACCCCAATGTTCCTTGCAGCACTATTTACTGTAGCTAGGACATGAAACAACCTAGAGATCCATTGGGTAAAGAAGCTGTGGTACATATATACAATGCAATGCTTAACTTTTTATCATCAAAATTTAAGACATACAAAGAGGCTAGTATAAGCTCTACTTCCTCCCTTTACATACCTATCATCCAGCTTCAGAAATGGTGCTCACATGACCAATTTTGCTTTATCTGTACCTCTATCCACTTCCTGCCCACCCAACTCTTATTGGATTATTTCAAGCAAAATCATAATATTTAATGTACAAATACTTCAGTATTAAGTAAAAGATGAATATTTTTAATAAAAACATAACCATAATACTATCATTTATACCCAAAACATAAATTCTTCAAACATATAAATTATCCAAACAAAATTTCTTCATATTAATGTATAAATTTCATTTAGTATTCCATAAGTAATTCTTTTTAAACTTGATTTGTTTGAGGCAAGACCCACTCATTCCTTTTGACTGACATGGCTTAAGTATCATTTAATTTATAAGTCTTCCCTTTCTCCTTTCTTTTTTTGTTAAAGAAACCAGATCATTTATCCTTTAGAATTTTTCCATAGTTTAGATTTATCTGATCACAATCCCATGGTGCTATTTAACAAAATCCTTTGTCCACTGTATTTCCTATAAACTGGTAGTTAGATCTAGAGACTTCAATAGATTTACTTCTGATAATTCAGGCTTAAATACTTGGTAGGTGGTATTGAATACTTCCATTAGGAGGCCTATAATATTAGGCTGGGTTTTTTTATATCAACTTGATCATTAGGTGTTGCATGAAACATTCACACAAAATAGTTGCTTTCTATTTCTTTCAGTCCTTCTTCATTTATTGGAAGAATTATTCTAGCATCACCTATTTGATAACTCAAAGATACAGCTCCTACAAGGAAGGTAGCTCTATATCCTTTGAGTAGGAAAAAGTATTTAGAAACTACAGCATGTGCAATGGATGCTCATTGTTACTGAATTATTAATTATTTCTAGACCTTTCCAGTGGATGACCTCAGAAATAGATACCATTTTTAAAATGAGCAGTTTTTGTCATCAGTTTGTACTGACATTTCCAATTCAAATTTAGGTTTTCCAGGTTGTTACTTAACTTTTTACATTTGTTGTATTTCTTGTCTCCAGTGTTAAAAATCTTTGCCCCTAATAACATTAATGTAATCAGGTTTTGCTTTTGGAAGCTCAGTCTAGAGCCTGCTTCTCCAGCTCTTCAAATGATTTTTCAAAGTAGCCAATATAAACTTTTTAATTCCTTTATCTGTAAACCACTTGAAATGGATTCTTTTGTCTGCAACTGAATCTTGACAGGCAGTGTAAGCAGAAGGGATGGACCTGTGCTTTGCTTGTGAAGTATGCATGCAGCCACTCATAGTGAAACCAATTGATGCAACCTACTCCCCACAGGGAGAGTTGCTGAATATGTATTAAACAGAGACCTGATTCACTCAGTCCTTTCTATCTAGGTACAAATCCCAATTCTTCAAAATTTGTCCTTCTGTTTTTCTACAGCAGTCTTTCTCCCTCTCCTGAAATCAGATAGTAAGGAGCACATTAGGTTAGGCTCAGAGAAGGTATATAGGCTTCTCTCTTGACCGTGGATCTTGGTCATTTCAATGTAGTCTCTGAGGGGTCTTCCCATCACTGCCTCAGACTGGATGAATCAGAAGTCCTTGGAGTGAACGCACATGGGCAAGAAGAACTGGAAAGCTGGGACTAGTTGGCCGCTCCAGAGTCCTCAAGGACTGCACTAAGCTGGGTCTTTGGATCAGAGACAAGTCGTATAAGTAGGATATTCTCATAACTTTCCATGGCATCTTCATCTTTAGAGCTGACCTTTCCAGCTGAATCATCTCAGAGCTGTGTCTTCACTTCAGAGTAGACAATTGAGACATGCTGGGGTGGAAAAAAGATAGAAGAAGAACTGGAAGGAGAGGGAATGTGGGGTGATAGGTAGTAATGGGAGAGAAAAACAGTCAGGAAATGAAACTCACCTGGTCTTCTAGAGATGTTCTGAAGGTATTGGCTGTGGAAAAAAAGAAAACCACAGGGTGATGAATGTTTGGATCCACTCCAAACCCAGTCTTCTAGCTTATTTCCCAGAATCTGGGAGTCATTGGGCTTTCTGCATTGATTGTCATTTTCTCTTCTCTGCCACCTAACACCTTCTACAACACAAGTGATCTTGTTTTACCATTTCTTAACCCAATCCTCTGGATGTTCTTTGGAAGCTCCATTGATCTATAAAGTTCTCCCTCAATACCACAAAGAGAAACCTCACTCCCTTTCTTTACCAGATGCTAAGAGATAATTTCTCTCTTAGTTTCAATTATTGCCTCTCTTAATTTACAGCACCTCCATCTCACCAATCGCAAAGTCCAACCCCTGCTTTTTCTGCAAGTTCACACTAGAATCCTTTAAATGTATGCCCTGAGGGAAAAACTGTCTTACATTATCATGTTCTGGTTTTGATTTGATTGCCAAAGTTTCTTGGAGATGGAGCCGCAGTAAGAGAAAACTTTCAGTTCAGTTCAGTTCAGTCGCTCAGTCGTGTCCGACTCTTTGCGACCCCATGAATCGCAGCACGCCGGGCCTCCCTGTCCATCACCAACTCCCGGATTTCACCCAGACTCACGTCCATCGAGTCAGTGATGCCATCCAGCCATCCTCTGTCATCCCCTTCTCCTCCTGCCCCCAATCCCTCCCAGCATCAGGGTCTTTTCCAATGAGTCAACTCTTCGCATCAGGTGGCCAAAGTACTGGAGTTTCAGCTTTAGCATCATTCCTTCCAAAGAAATCCCAGGGCTGATCTCCTTCAAAATGGACTGGTTGGATCTCCTTGCAGTCTAAGGGACTCTCAAGAGTCTTCTCCAGCACCACAGTTCAAAAGCATCAATTATTTGGCACTCAGCCTTCTTCACAGTCCAACTCTCACATCCATACATGACCACAGGAAAAACCATAGCCTTGACTAGATGAACCTTTGTTGGCAAAGTCATGTCTCTGCTTTTGAATATGCTATTTAGGTTGGTCATAACTTTCCTCCCAAGGACTAAGCGTCTTTTAACTTCATGGCTGCAATCACCATCTGCAGTGATTTTGGAGCCCAAAAAAATGAAGTCTGACACTGGTTCCACTGTTTCCCCATCTATTGCCCATGAAGTGATGGGACCAGATGCCACGATCTTAGTTTCCTGAATGTTGAGCTTTAAGCCAACTTTTTCACTCTCCACTTTCACTTTCATCAAGAAGCTTTTTAGTTCCTCTTCACTTTCTGCCATAAAGGTGGTGTCATCTGCATATCTGAGGTTATTGAGATTTCTCCCGGCAATCATGATTCCAGCTTGTGCTTCTTCCAGTCCAGCGTTTCTCATGATGTACTCTGCATAGAAGCTAAATAATCAGGGTGACAATATACAGCCTTGATGAACTCCTTTTCCTATTTGGAACCAGTCTGTTGTTTCATGTCCAGTTCTAACTGTTGCTTCCTGACCTGCATAAAAATTTCTCAAGAGGCCGGTCAGGCGGTCTGGTATTCCCATCTCTTTCAGAATTTTCCACAGTTTATTGTGATCCACACAGTCAAAGCCTCTGGCATAGTCAATAAAGCAGAAATAGATGTTTTTCTTGAACTCTCTTGCTTTTTCCATGATCCAGCGGATGTTGGCAATTTGGTCTCTGGTTCCTCTGCCTTTTCTAAAACGAGCTTGAACATCAGGAAGTTCACGGTTCACATATTGCTGAAGCCTGGCTTGGAGAATTTTGAGCATTACTTTACTACCGTGTGAGATGAGTGCAATTGTGTGGTAGTTTGAGCATTCTTTGGCATTGCCTTTCTTTGGGATTGGAAAGAAAACTGACCTTTTTCGGTCCTGTGGCCACTGCTGAGTTTCCAAATTTGCTGGCATATTGAGTGCAGCACTTTCACAGCATCATCTTTCAGGACTTGAAAGAGCTCAACTGGAATTCCATCACCTCCACTAGCTTTGTTCGTAGTGATGTTTTCTAAGGCCCACTTGACTTCACATTCCAGGATGTCTGGTTCTAGGTCAGTGATCACACCATTTCTCACATCCTCCTTATTAAACATAAAGAATCTCAGAGCAGATAGAATCATGAGAACTATATAGTAATTTTATGGAGGGATAGAGCCTGGGAAAAAGGATACATCCTGGGATACTCTATTTTTCACCATATTTTTTCCATGGATCTTTTGGGGTTACAGATCTTTTTAATGACCAAATAGAAGCTATGTACTGTCTCCCTGGAATAATAGACATATCCAAGGAACTGCATGCAATTTCAGGGCCTTCATGCAAACACTCAGGCACTGGTGAAGAAATATTGCTACAGATCATCAACACAGAAAGTGCCTGAAATATAACTCATCCACCAATACAGTGCTCAGCTTCAAGGGTGTTTTGACAAATATGTCAAAGACAGTGTGAAGAGCAGCAACTGATCAAGGTGACTCGATAAGAAGCACCCAATTAACCCAATCAAATTGGTGGCAATTCTAATTCTATCATTCAAAAGATCCTGATTAGTGAGGATGGCTGAGAAATCAGTGACAGACAAAGCAGGTGTTCAGAGGATATGCATTAGTCAAATATAGCAATAGGCACTATATGCAGCAAATATTATAGTACAACAGAAGACTTAGTCTTCATTGGATTTGGGACCTTGCAGAAGTCCTAAACCTCATTTGTAAACCAAGTTCAGGATCAGCTTACAATTGAAATTTCTACTAGACACAAGGATACTGAAAAGGCAACTTACAAGATGGAAGAAAACACTTGCAAACCATAATATCAGATAAGAGATTCATATGCAAAATATATAAGGAATTCATACAACTCAACAGCTAAACTAACAATAATAACAACCCAATTTTAAAATGGGCAAAGGATCTGAAGAGATGTTTCTCTAAAGAAGACATACAAATGGTCAGCAGTTATTGAAAAGGTGCTCAACATCAGTAATCATCAGTGGAATCAAAACCAGAGTGAGATATCACATCACACCTGTTAGGAGGGCTATCATTAAAAAGATAAAAGATAACAAGAGTTGGCAAGAAAAAAAAAAAAAGAGTTGGCAAGGATGTGGAGAAAAAGGAAGTCTGGAACACTGTTGGTGAGAGTGTAAATTGGTACTGTTAATATGGAAAACTGTATGGAGTTTCTTAAACAGTTAAAAATAAAACTACTGTATGATCCAGCAATTCCACTTCTAAGTACATACCCAAAGGAATTGAAATTAGGATCTTGAATAGATCAGAGCAAGATATAGAAACAACTTAAAAGTTTATTGGTGGATGAATGAAAACAGAAATATGATACACACACACAGACATACACACACACATACAATGGAATATTATTCCACCTTAAGAAAGAAGGAAATCCTGTCATTTGTGACAACACAGTTCGATCTGGAAGACATTATGCTAAGAAAAATAAGCCAGATACAGAAGGACAAATATTGTATTTTTTTCAAACTCACAGAAGCAGAGTAGAATGGTGGTTACAAGGAGCTTGGGGAAAGGAAACTAGAAGTAAGGCTCAAAAGGTGCAAAGTTTGAGTTATCAAGGATGAATACATTCTGGAGATATACTGTGTAGTAAGAAGGGAAGTGGAAGGCAAAGGAGAAAGGAAAAGATATACCCAACTGAATGCAGAGTTACAGAGAATAACAAGGGGAGATAAGAAGGCCTTCTTAAGGAAACAGTGCAAAGAAATAAAGGAAAACAATACATGGGAAAAACTAGAGATCTCTTCAAGAATACTAGAGATATCAGGGAATATTTCATGCAATAAAGCACAATAAAGGACAGAAACAGCAAGGACCTAATAGAAACAGAAGAGATTAAGAAAAGGTGGCAAGAATATACAGAACTGTGCAAAAAAAGCTCTTAATGACCCAGATAACCATGATGGTGTGGTCACTCACCTAGAGCCAGACATCCTGGAATGTGAAGTCAAGTGGACCTTAGGAAGCATACTACGAACAAAGCTAGTGGAGGTGACGGAATTCCAGCTGAGCCATTTCAAATCCTAAAAGATGATGCTGTTAAAGAGCTGCACTCAATATGCCAGTTGCTGCTGCTAAGTTGCTTCAGTCGTGTCTGACTCTGTGCGACCCCATAGATGGCAGCCCACCAAGCCCCCCCATCCCTGGGATTCTCCAGGCAAGAACACTGGAGTGGGTTGCCATTTCCTTCTCCAATGCATGAAAGTGAAAAGTGAAAATGAAGTCGCTCAGCTGTGTCCGACTCCTAACGACCCCATGGACTGCAGCCTGCCAGGCTCCTCCGTCCATGGGATTTTCCAGGCAAGAGTACTGGAGTGGGGTGCCATTGCAATATGCCTTCTCCGCAATATGCCAGCAAATATGGAAAATTCAACAATGGCCACAGGACTGGGAAAGGTCAGCTTTCATTCCAATCCCAAAAAAGGACAATGCCAAAGAATGTTCCAACTCTTGTACAATTGCCCTCATTTCACATGCTAGCAAGATTATGCTCAAAATCCTTCAAGCTAGGCTTCAGCAGTACATGAACCGAGAACTTCCAGATGTACAAGCTGGATTTAGAAAAGGCAGAAGAACTAGAGATCAAATTTCCAACATCTGCTGGATCATAAAGTGAAAGTGAAGTCGCTCAGTCATGTCCGACTCTTCGCTACCCCATGGACTGTAGCCTACCAGATTCCTCCGTCCATGGGATTTTCCAGGAAAGAGTACTGGAGTGGGTTGCCAATTCCTTCTCCAAGAAAAAACAAAGGAATTGCAAAAAAAATCTTTTTCTGCTTCAATGACTATGCTAAAGGCTTTGACTGTGTGGATCACAAGAAACTGTGGAAAATTCTTAAAGAGATGGGATTATCAGACCACCTTACCTGTATCCTGAGAAGTCTGTATGTAGGACAAGAAGCAACAGATCCAGACATGGAACAACAGACTGGTTCAAAATTGGGAAAGGAGTACATCTAGGCCATATATTGTCACTCTGCTTAATTAACTTAAATGCAGAGTACATCATATGAAATGCTGAGCTGGATGAAGCACAAGCTGGAATATCAAGATTGCTGGGAGAAATATCAACCTCAGATATGCAGATGATATCACTTTAATGGCAGAATGCAAAGAGGAACTAAAGAACCTCTTGATGAAGATGAAAGAGAAGAATGGAGAAAGCTGGCCTAAAACTCAACATTCAAAAAACTAAGATCATGGCATCCAGTCCCATCACTTCATGGCAAAAAGAAGGGGGAAAAGTGGAAACAGTGAGAGACTTTATTTTCTTGGGCTCCAAAATCACTGCAATGATGACTGCAGCCATGAAATTCAAAGACACTTGCTCCTTGGAAGAAAAGCTATGACAAACCTAGACAGCATATTAAAAAGCAGAGATATAACTTTGCCAACAAAGATACATCTAGTCAAAGCTATAGTTTTTCCAGTAGTCATGTATGTGAGAGTTGGCCCATAAAGAAGGCTGAATGCCAAAGAATTGATGCTTTCAAGCTGTGATGCTGAAGAAGACTCTTGAGAGTCCCTTGGACTGCAAGGAGATCAAACCAGTCAATTCTAAAGGAAATCAATTTTGAATATTCATTGGAAAGACTGATGCTGAAGCTCCAATCATTTGGCCATCTAATGTGAAGAAGTGACTCACTGGAAAAGACCCTGAAGCTGGGGAAGATTGAAGGTAGGAGGAGAAGAGGGCAACAGAGGATGAGATGGCTGGATGACATCAATGCACATGAGTTTGAGGAAACTCCAGGAGATAGAGAAGGACAGGGAAGCCTGGCATGTTGTAGTTCATGGGGTAGCAAAGATTTGGACATGACTTAGCAACTGAGCTACATATTGCAATCACTAACTATATTTTATTGTATACTTAAAATTAGTAAGAAGGTAAATTTTATGTTAAGTGTCCTTACCACACATCATCATTATCATCATCATAAAGGGTGTGAAAGAAAACTTTGGAAAATGGTGCATATATCTATGGCCTTAATGGTAGTAACAGTTTCTCTGGTGTTGATTCATCCCCTAACTCATGAGCTGTATATATTAAATAGGCATAGCTTTTTACATGTCAAAAAATTAGTGAACTACTTATGCTAGAATGTGGATGAGTTTCAAAACATTGTGTTAAGTGAAAGAAGCCAAACAAAAGGATTGCATTATAAAAGAATCTGTTTATGTGAAATTATAGAATAGCAAACTATAGGACAGAAGGCAGATCAGTAATTGTCAAGGGTGAAGCTGGAGGGAGATTAACTGCAAAGGAGTATGAAAGGATTTTCTGGGCTTCTGGAAATGTTCACACATCACAGTGTTATTGTGGTGGTGATTCTGTGAATGGATACATTTGTTAAAATAATTTGAATGTGCATTTAAAAGTGGTGAATTATATTTTATATTGTTGATACCGCCATAAAGTTGATTAAAACAATCAATTTGAGTGGAATAGAAAATTGAGTGCATCACACTAAGCATTATCTCCTAAAACCTTTGGTTTAGGTATGTGTGTGTGCATATATGTGTGCACATTCACATTTCTTGACAGTACAACTTGTATTTCTTTTTTTTTTTTACACAGCTTATATTTATTACTGCAAATTACAATTAAAAAATATTTCAACACCCCTTATCAGGAGCATTGAGAGTTCTAACTCACAACAAGTGGTGGGATCAAAAGAAATCTGCTGGGCCAGCTAGGACCTGAAATTCTCAGGTGTCCCCAGGTACAGATGTGGTCCACATGGGAGACAGAACAAGCAGAAGTGTGGTCACCTTAAGTCCTGTTCAATAAAGCCTCCAGGTACCAAGGGACTCCAGCAGCAGGAATTTGGATGTGACTGATTGGAGGTGAGGCCAGTGAAGGAGCAAGAAACAACTCATGGAATTAGAAATGCCTCAGCTGTGCCTAAGGAACTTTAGGAAGGAGGGCTCCATCATATATATGAGAGACCATATATATACGTTATAGGATGGAGTGCCCACTTAAGTATCTGTCATCTCAGGAAGGCAGAAGCCAGCTTACACAGTACCAGTTGGAGTAACTTCTTTCCCACTCCTTTCCCCAAGCTAGTTAGAGGAAGTCAACCCAAGAGATAGGGAAGAAGCCAACTCTGCCTGGTCCTCCCCATCACCCACACCATTGCCAGCTTCATTCTGAAACCTGCCTGCGCTAGGTGAGGAGAAAGTTCTGATTAACCATCTTCAAACTTGGAGTTCTATTTACTTACTAAGTAAGAGACTACGAGAATGTGACATAAAGTGTCCACCTACTGTCTATCACCTAAGAGAATGGAGAATGTGTTGAAAAGCCTTTGGTTGCCAGAATTTTCAACCCGAGTGCCCAGGAAAATCTCTCACAGAAGAAAGTTTAAAGACACAGTGGGGGACAGAAAATTTTTGTAAGTAAGTCATGAGTCTTGCTTGCTCAGTATGTGGGTTACACAGGGTTGTTATATAGATTAACTAAACGTGTATATATTACACATATTAATATTTATATATTATAATGATAATATTCTTATCACATGGTAGGTGCTTTGCAATAATTCATTCATTACTTTCAGGTAAACTTTGAACATATGCCTTCATGATTACAATGTCTATTAGAAGAATGTTTAATTTTTGTTCTGACATCAGGAAAGATGCTACGTAGCTTTCTGTATCTGTCCTCTTTCTTTGGAATCTAAGCGCTACTGTAGGGATTTTTAATCTGTCTTGATCACTGATTCACTCCCTTTACTCAAAGGAGACTCAGCAAACATGTGTCAAATGAATGGATGCAATTTGAAGCCAGAATCTCTCCCCAGTAACGTACCTTCCCCTTCTGCCCCAGGCTGCGTAATCTGGATCTCAGAATATACCAAGTCTCTTTCTCTGGGATGCACTGAGAAGAAAAAACAAAACAAAACAAAACAAAACACTTTGTAAGCAGTGCCAGTCAGTGGGGCATGCTACAGATGCTTCTTCATAAACAATTGTTTACCATGAATGTCTGGGATACTTAGGGAGACCAGGGCCTTTTGCCAGGCCCCAAAACAAGTATCTTTCTCTGGCTCAGGCCCAGAGCAGCTTCCTACCAGGGAGTCCTCACCATTGATGTACAACTGCTGCAGCTCCACAGGGGCAGGGCACATGGGGTTGAGGGGTCCTGGTGGGCCTACAGTCAGGGGTCTCCTGTAAGGCATAGAAACACTGATCATCCTTGGAACATTACACTGTACATGAAAGTGGGATAGAGAGAAAAAAGAATGGGGAGAAGTCAGCAGAACGAGGCCAGAAGAGTCTTTGACGTCATAGAAATGATCATCTCATAAACAGAATGGTCACCCTCAATTGGTAAAAAAACAAACAAACAAACAAAACCCAGCCTCATCATCAGGAGGAAGTGTCTTCACAGCATTCTGCCTGGATAATTCAAGAAGCAATTAGACATAATCCATGATCCAAGACCCTGACTATGTCCTAAGACCGAGACACTGACACAGATAGAAGAACAAGACCATATTTACCAAACCAAATTAAAAACACAAAATTTGATGAGTAAATAAGCACATTTGGGACAAAAAGAGGATTACTAGAAGCTGAGACCCCACTGTAAAATCTAGGACTAACAATCATTTTATACAGTTATAGTAACATGTGATCTAACTATAGGACTATTTGCACCAGAAATATTTTGTGCCAATCTAGAAAATCTATAACCTTTAGTATCATCCATTTAATGGAATGGGTAAATTTGAAATAAGAAACTGATCTATTTATGTGGGAAAATCCATTGTATACACTATTAGAAGGATTCTAAGAAGCTGTGATTATGGCCATTTTAAAGAATGTGAAAGTGGGAGCATCAAGCCACAGGGACATAGAGAAATCACTTGGCCTAATCTTGTATCCCCACAGTTCTGCATGTTTTATTCTTGGGAAACCAGAAGGCTGAGACCTCACCTGATTGTGTCTCCCTGAAAGACATCACCTGCAAATAAAACAAAGGCAGATTTGTGTCAGCAGAGGGAGCCCGTCCTCAAATATTGCACACATGTACCACCTGAGCTGTGCGCTGTGCTGTGCGGTGCTCAGTTGTGTCTGGCTCTTTCGACCCCATAGCCTGCCAGGCTCCTCTGTCCAGGGCTATTCTCCAGGCAAGAATACTGGGGTGGGTTGCCATGCCCTGCTCCAGGGGTTCTTCCCAATCCAGGGATCAAACCCAGGTCTCCCACATTGCAGGTGAATTCTTTCCCATCTGAACCACCAGGGAAGCACAAGAATACTGGAGTGGGCAGCCTAGGTCTCCAGGGGAACTTGCCAACCCAGGAATCAAACTGGGGTCACCTGCATTGCAGATGGACTCTTTACCAGCTGAGCTACCAGGGAAGCCCATGTGCTAACAGAGTCAATTCAAATGTGGGTGCAGTCTCGGATTCCCATGAAAAAGAACTGAACCAAGCACATAACTTGCTGGGGTCAGGGCTACACATTGCTGTGTTGAATATGCAAACATCTGATACTTGATTAGGGTTCAAGGCTGTGTTGATATACCTTAAGAAATACTAAATACAACCAAATTGTTTTTCTTGCAGAGTAGTGTGGGGTTACAAGTGGATTTCCAGAAGAAACTGTGGTTATGCCCAGAACCTCAGACTTCACCTCAGGCTTGTTAAGGACACTTTGGTCAGAGGTCCAAAGCTCTGTACATCCAGCCCAGTGCAGGATACGCAGGAGGTGCTCAGAAGGATCCGGTGAGTTGAGTTGAATTAAGTTAAAAACACAGAGTTGTGCTTCCCTGGTGGCTCAGACAGGAGAGCATCTGCCTGCAATGCAGGAGACATGGATTTGATCCCTGGGCAGGAAAGATCCCCTGGAGAAGGGAAGGGCTACCCACTCCAGTATTCTTGCCTGGAGAATTCCATGGACAGAGGAGCCTGGGGGGCTACAGTCCATGGGGTCACAAAGAGTGGGACGTGACTGAGCATGTACTCAAAACACAAAGTTAAAGCATGTGGGTAACTGCACTAGAGCTGAAAAAGCTTTTGTATATGCTTCTACACCAGCTGAAACTAGCCTGACCTGGGCTAAAGCAAGAAGGCTTTGAAAGCAAAACAGATAGTACGTGGGAGAAACTCTCTCCTCTGGGTGGAGGGGGAGCCAGTAGCCTGACCTGTAGAGAGCGGAGCCATTGGAATACGAGATGCTGGTCCCAGGCTTTGACTCAAGGACATCTCTGAGGAAGAAGGATAGATTAGTCAGCTCCCATTCTCAGTCATTTCTTCATAGGGCCTTTCAAGTTTTATTTGATTGTCCACTTATGGGGGATGTAGGATGGGCTGAAGTATCTAGTGGACCAGTCTGTTTGGACCAAAGAAACTATCCAAGGAAACTGTTTGAAGTTCTTGAAACTTTACATTAAAATGTGTATTCCCTCCCCATCTTTCACCTGAGGCTTCATAAGTTAGACTAGACATCTGTTAAGAAAACTGCCTTTTGAAGAAAGCACGTGAGCCCATCTATTAGCACTGGGATGGTGAGGTGGAGAATAGTAATGTGGCAGTTTCCAAGGCTGCAATGAATGGGGTTTCTGAGGCAGGGACAGGTTGTGGAGGTTAGCAAAGGGTAAAAGAGAACACAAACCCGGTTTCCTCTGGTACCAGCAGTAAAACAGCAGGGCCACAGCCAGGAGAATGCTGAGTGATCCCCCAGTGGTTCCTCCCGCAACAAGGCCTCTTTTAATCCCGGGAATGCCTGGACAGAAAAAGTGTGTGTGAGCCTCAGGGGGAGGGATCTAGAGCCTGGAGGTGCCTTGAAGCCCTGGAAACTTTCCTTGGCCTGGCTGGGGTCCTGCACCCTGGGAAAGGGAGGGATCTAGCAGACAAGGACCCATGAGGGCCTTTGAGGACTGGACTAGGACTGTGTGGCACAGGAAGCAGGTTTCCACTGTGGGCAGCACAGTCCTGAACCTGCATATGACAGGAAGTGACTCACCACGTGGGGGCAGAAGGCAGGAATCTGAGGGGATTGTAGCAAAGGGGAGAAAAGGAAGCCAGCTCCCTCTACTGACCCACTCACTTCACTTTGGACATTAATATTCGGAGGGACATATATGGTTTCCCAGGTGGCTCACTGGTCAAGAATCTGCCTGCTAACGCAGGAGACACAAGAGTTGTGGAACCAATCCCTGGGTCAGGAAGATCTCTTCGGTAGAAGGCAACCCATTCTAGTATTCTTGCCTGGAAAATTCCCTGGACAGAGGAGACTGGCAGGCTATATAGTACATGGGGTTGGAAAGAGTTGGACATGACTGAGTGACTGAGCACACACACACTACATCTGTCTATCTATCTAACCAGTTGTCTATCTATTCTGTACTCTTGTAATTTGGCCATTTGGAAATTTCCCTTAGACATCTGGAAAGATGTTATTATGATGACTTGGCAGAATCTAACTTGGAACAGCAACATGCCTGAGAAAGAAAGCAAATATCTCCACTGATTAGGGCACTAGTTGAACCAACAATAACTCTGATATTGCTCTCCATTAAAATAATAACCTGGGACACCACAATGAAATGACATCAGTTTCCTTCCTCCTAGAAGCCTGAGTCTTATGTGCTTTGAAGAGGTGGGGGAAAAAAAAAAAAACTGATAGAAGGAATAGACTAAATTGTTGGAGAATTTTGATTTTTTTCATCAGATACATTCTCCAAGGCCAGGGTGCCCTCTCTCCACTCCTATTCAACATAGTTCTAGAATTCCTAGCCAGAGTAATCAGACAAGAAAATAATAATAATAAAAGGCCTCAAAATTGGAAAGGAAGAAGAAAAATTGTCTCTGTTGGAAGATGTGACCTTAAATAAAGAAAATCTTAAAAACTCCCCAGAAAATCTGTTAGAACTAATGAACTAATTCATAGAGTTTCAGAATACAATATCAATACAAAAATCAGATGTGCTGTATACAACAAGGGATTATCTGAAGAAGAAATAAAGAAAACAATATTATTTTCAGTAGCATCAAAAACAATAAAAGAGTTATTATTGATTGCAAATTTAATCAAAGAGATTAAAGATCTGTATATTGAAAACTATAAGATATGGTTCAACAAATGAAGACACAAATATACAGAAAGAAATCCCATGTTGGTGAATTGAAAGAATTAATATTGCTAAAATGTCCATATTGTTCAAAGCTATTGAAGCCAAACAGAGTTAATGCAATCCCTATCAAAATTCCAACATCATTTTTTAATAGAAATTAAAAAAAAAAAATTGTATGGAACGACAAAAGACACCAAATAGCTAAAGCAATCCTGCAACAAAAGAACAAAGCCAGAGGCTCTACACTTCCTGATTTCGAACAATACAACAAAGCTTGAGCAAACAAAAGAAATTGGCATTGGCATAAAAAACATGAGAAACATGAACCAGTGGAATAGAATCAAGAGCCCAGACATAAATCTGTGAATATCTCATCAACTAATATTTGACAAAGGAGTCAAAAATACTCAGTGGAAAAGATAATCTCTAAATAAATGGTGCTGGGGAAACTTGCTAATTCACATGCAAAAGAATGAAACTGGACCTCCATCTTAAACCACTCACAAAAATTAACTGGAAATGTATTAAAGACTTTAAGAACAGAAACCATAAAACCCCTAGGAGAAATTATAGGGGAAAAGTCCTTGGTAATAATATGAGGAAGTCATACAACTCTATAGCCAAAAAAACCTTCAAATAATAATTTAAAAATGGACAAAGGATCTGAATAGTCATTTTTACAAAGAAGACATGCAAATGCCAACAGACACAGGAAAACGTGTTCAACATCACTAATCATCAGGGAAATGCAAATCAAAACCACAGTGAGGTAGCACCTCACACCTGTTACAATGGCCTTTTTTTAATAAAATTGTTTGAAATCAGAGCGTAAGCAAAAGAGTTAAGAATAAGTTTACATGCCTTATTTTAATAAAGCAGTCTAGGTTATGGTGTCCTTGGACTGCAAGGAGACCAAACCAGAGCCAATCCTAAAGGAAACCAACCCTGAATATTCATTGAAAGGACTGATGCTGAAGCTGAAGCTCCAATACTTTGGAGCTTTACACTTGATGTAAACAGCTGACTCACTGGAAAAGACCCTGATACTGGGAAAGATGGAAGGCAAAAGGAGAAGGGGTCAGCAGAGGATGAGATGATTAGACAGCATCACTGACCCACTGGACTTGAATTTGAGCAAACTCTGGGAGATATTGAAGCCTGGCTTGCTACAGTCCATGGGGTTTCAAAGTCAAACATGACTTAATGACTGAACAACAACAAGGTTATGGTGATTTAGCAAAACATAGGAAAGCAAGAAAATGTGTCACACTTATACCAAATTAAGCATGTTGAGTTATGTTACTAATGTACACAATTTTAATTTTGCTTTACACTTTTCATCAAAATAAACTTTATTCCCTATAACGTAAAAAAAATGGAGACAGGAAATGTGTTGGTAAGGACAAGGAGAGAAGAAAACCCTTGTACAATGTTGGTGAGAATGTAAATTGGTGCAGTCACAGTGAAAAGCAGTATGTAGACTCCTAGAAAATTAAAAAAAGAAAAAAAGAACTATTATATGATCTAGCAGTCCCACTTCTGGGTATATATCCAAAGAAAACAGAATTACTATCTCAAAGAGATATCTGCATCCCCATGTTTACCGCAATATTATTTACAATAACCAAGATATGTGCAACCTAAATATCATTGATGTATGAATAGATAAAGAAAGTGCTCGCGACTGAATTGCATCTGGCTGTCTTAAGAAATAAAAAAGGGGGAGATGCCGGGAGCCAGCACAGGAGTTCCCACCCATGACAAAGGTCATGTGGAGAGGCCCTGAAGGCAAAGGCAAATCAGGACTCAAGGGGGCCCCCCTGGACCTGACTGAGCATCTACCCCAAAACAAGAATCTGTCTGTTTTACTATTTTATGACTTTCACCTACTCCTCTGACATTTATAGGGGGCTATCCCTGACCACCTTTCTCTGTAAGAAAATCAACTTAGAGCTCTAGTTAATAAGTCTTCAGGGTATAATAGGTGTGCTCCAATTCAAATCCCTGAGAAAGCTTTCTAACTTGCCTAACAGGTTTCCCAACTCTTACACCTATGCATGTGATTGTTCACAACCTCCCAACCACAAGAGGCACGGGAAGCTTAAGATATTTTAACAATTTAGAGCTTCTCGGAGAGTTAAAATTGTTAGACTAGAACTAGTAGAGGATTTCCTTGTTGAGCTAATGCTTGCTGCCAAGTTTCCATATGCCTTACCCACTGTGTCTCTGGGAGTGTATTGATTAACATAGTTGGTATATAGAAAAATAAGTAGAAGCTTTAATGTTAATAATAACCTTAGACCCTTGAGCTAATAAATTCTTCCCTTGATTATCCCCCACTGCGCCTTTGCCCTATAGGAATGCAACTCTATCTAGTGCTTTCAGGGAGTGGCGCCAAACTTTAAGAAAAATCACCTCTGGTGAAAATAAGTTTTTCTGGTTGACTAATCTTCATCAGAATAAGAATGTTAACAGGTCTCCTGACCAGAAGATGATGTAAATCACCTAAAGCCTTTGTATATGATAAGTTTGCAGAAAGAAAGCCTGGTTTCGATAAGGGCCAAGGACTGCTGACCTTGCATGACTTTGCACCTCCTATTATCTTCTATGTACAACTTAGGGTATAAAAGCTCCTTTTGAAAATGAAGCTACGGGCCTTGTTCATCAGGCTTGGTCTCCCCGTGTTGTTCTTGTTTCCTTTTCTCTCCTTTTCTTCTCTGTTCTTCCTTCAGGATGACTAATTTGGAGCGTGGGGGCCCTCTGAGACCACTTAACTGCCTGGGCTTCTAAGACCCACTCAAGAAGGTGCCTAAGGCGGGGCACCTTCAGCTATTCGAGAGGGCGCCTGTGGCCTCCATGGTCAGAGCAAGTTTGGTGTCACAAATTTTATTGGCTTTCTGTGTAAACCAGTTAGATCAAGCCTCTGTTCTCTCCGCTTTGCTATCCTTTAACCAACGCTGTCCTCCTAAGGGAATCCCTGGATCCAACTGGGGCTGGACCCTGGTAGGGTTTCCCTGGTGGCTCAGTGGTAAAGAATCCCCCTGCCAATGCAGGGCTACAGTCCAACTGGTCACAAAGAGTCAGACACGACTGAGTGACAAAGCACAAGCCAACGCTGGAGACACACGTTCGATTCTAGGTCGGGAAGATCCCCTACGGAAGGAAATGGCAACCCACTCCAGTATTCTTGCCTGGGAAATCCCATGGACAGAGGAGCGTAGTATGCTACACTCCATGGGGTCACAAAAGAGTCAGACATGACTTAGCAACTTAACGACAACAAACACACACTATTCAATCATGATGGAATGTGAATATGATAGACTATTATACAGCTATAAAAAAGAAAATTCCATTTACAACAACATGTATGAAGCCTGAGGGCATTATGCTAAGTGCAACAAGTCAGACAGAGGGAAAGACAAATATTTTATGATCTCACTTACATATAGACTCTTAAAAAAAAAAAACTCACAAAAACAGAATGAATTGGTGGTTGCCAAGGGTAGGGGCTGGAGGGTGGGAGAAATGGGTGAATGTGGTCAAAGGATACAAACTTCCAGTTATAAAATGAGTAAGTTTGGAGGATGTGATGCATACAATGGTGATTATAGCTAAGAATATATTGTAAATATATTTGAAAGTTGCTAAGATAGACCAACCTAGACAGCATATTAAAAAGCAGAGACATTACTTTGCCAACAAAGGTCCATCTGGTTAAGGCTATGGTTTTTCCAGTAGTCATGTATGGATGTGAGAGTTGGACTATAAAGAAAGCTGAGTGCTAAAGAATTGATACTTTTGACCTGTGGAGTTGAAGAAGAGTCTTGAGAGTCCCTTGGACTGCAAGGAGATCCAACCAGTCCATACTAAAGGAAATCAGTCCTGAATATTCATTGGAAGGACTGATGTTGAAGCTGAAACTCCAATACTTTGGCCACCTGATGCGAAGAGCTGACTCATTTGAAATGACCCTGATGCTGGGAAAGATTGAAGGCAGGAAGAAAAGGGGATGACAGAGTATGAGATGGTTGGATGGCATCACTGACTCAATGGACACGAATTTGAGTAAACTCTGGGAGTTGGTTATGGACAGGGAGGCCTGGTGTGCTGCAGTCCATGGGCTTGCAAAGAGTCAGACATAACTGAGCAACTGAAGTGAACTGAAGATAGTAGATTATAAAAGTTCTTATCACACATACACTCACAAAATTGCAACTGTGTAAGGTGATGGATGTGTTAACTAACTTTTTTTGTGGTAATAAATTTGAAATGCAGCAAATCACTATATTGTATACTGTAAACTTACATGATGTTGTATTTCAATTATATCTCACTGTAAGTTGAATAGCAACAAAAAGGAAGGCATAAACTCTAAAATTAGGCTGTTAGGTTAGAGTCATTCCTCTTTTTACTACCTGTGTGGCCAGCAACCTTTATTTAATCTTCCCTGTTTGTCAGTTTTCTTATCTGTAAAATGGAGATAACGGTAACTATAGCAGTACTATTGTTGGTGGATAAAAATGAGTTAATAAAGTGTTTTGAATGGTTCTTAACATATGATAGGACTTCCCTGGTGGCTCAGATGGTAAAGTGTCTACCTACAATGTGGGAGACCCAGGTTCAATCCCTGGGTCGGGAAGATCCCCTGGGGAAGGAAATGGCAACCCACTCCAGTACTCTTGCCTGGAAAATCTGGATGGAGGATCCTGGTAGGCTACAGTTCATGGGGTCACAAAGAGTCAGACACGACTGAGTGACTTCACTTTTTTTTTTTTTTAACATATGATAAGTGCTATGTCTATGTAAGTATTAGCTCTTATTCATTGCCCTTACATTATGCCCTCAGTTCAGTACAGTTGCTCAGTCATGTCTGATTCTTTGCAACACCATGGACTGCAGCACGCTAGGCTTCCCTGTCCATCACCAACTCCCGGAGCTTGCTCAAAATCACGTCCATCGAGTTGGTGATGCCATCCAATCATCTCATCATCTGTCAATCCCTTCTCCTTCTGCCTTCAATCTTTCCCAGCATCAGGGTCTTTTCTAATGCCCTAGACCCTCAGAAATTTCATGGCCCTTTGACCAGTTTCAGGAACATCCTCACACATTAGGCTCACTTTCACACAGCATCAGGTGACACAATGGTAAAGAATCTACCTGCCAACGCAGGAGATACAAGAGGCTCGGGTTCAATCCCTGGGTTGGGAAGACCCCCTGGAGTAAGAAATGGCAATCCACTCCAGTATTCTTGCCTGGACTATTCCCTGGACAGCAGAGCCTACTGGGCTACAGTCCTTCGGGTCACAAAGAGCCGGACACAACTGAGCATGCACACATGCATGCATGCACACAGCACTACCTTAGCCAACTTCAGCCCATTCTATGGACTGAATTGTGTTCCACCAAAATTCATAAACTGAAGTGGTTCTAACCCTAGTGTGATGGCTTTGGAGATGGTGCCTTTGAGAAGTACTCAGGTTTAGATGAGGCCGTGAGAATGGTCCTTCATGCTAGGATTCAGTTCAGTTCAGTTCAGTCACTTAGTCATGTCCGACTCTTTGCCACCCCATGAATCACAGCACGCCAGGCCTCCCTGTCCATCACCAACTCCCGGAGTTCACTCAAACTCATGGCCACCGAGTCGGTGATGCCATCCAGCCATCTCATCCTCTGTCATTCCCTTCTCCTCCTGCCCCCAATCCCTCCCAGCATCAGAGTCTTTTCCAATGAGTCAACTCTTCACATCAGGTGGCCAAAGTATTGGAATTTCAGCTTTTGCATCAGTCCTTCCAATGAACACCCAGGACTGATCTCCTTTAGGATGGACTGGTTGGATCTCCTTGCAGTCCAAGGGACTCTCAAGACTCTTCTCCAACACCACAGTTCAAAAGCCTCAATTCTTCAATGCTCAGCTTTCTTCACAGTCCAACTCTCACATCCATACATCACCACTGGAAAAGCCATAGCCTTGACTAGATGGACCTTTGTTGACAAAGTAATGTCTCTGCTTTTGAATATGCCATCTATGTTGGTCTTAAGTTTCCTTCCAAGGAGTAAGCGTCTCCTAATTTCATGGCTGCAGTCACCATCTGCAGTGATTTTGGAGCCCAGAAAAATAAAGTCTGACACTGTTTTCATTGTTTCCCCATCTATTTCCCATGAAGTGATGGGACCAGATGCTATGATCTTAGTTTTCTGAATGTTTTAGTTTTCTGTAAGCCAACTTTTTCACTCTCCTCTTTCACTTTCATCAATAAGCTTTTTAGTTCCTCTTCACTTTCTGCCATAAAGGTGGTATTCATATCTGCATATCTGTGGCTATTGATATTTCTCCTGGAAATCTTGATTCCAGCATGTTCTTCTTCCAGCCCAGCATTTCTCATGATGTATTCTGCATATAAGTTAAATAAGCAGGGTGACAATATACAGCCTTGACGTACTCCTTTTCCTATTTGGAACCAGTCTGTTGTTCCATGTCCAGTTCTAACTGTTGCTTCCTGACCTGTATATAGGTTTCTCAAGAGGCAGGTCAGGTGGTCTAATATTCCCATCTCTTTCAGAATTTTCCACAGTTTATTGATGGGATTAGGGCCCTTAAAAGAAGAGATTGCAGAGATCTCTCTCACTCTCTCCCCAACTCTGTCTCATGAGGACACAGGGAGAGGGCAGCAGTCTGCAGACCAGGAAGAGGGGTCTCTCCAGAAACTAACCATGCCAGCATCCTGATTTCAGTCCTGATCTCAGACTTCCAGCCTCTGAAACTGTAAGAAATAAATTCCTGCTCTTAAAGTCACCCTGTCTACTGTATCTTGTTATAGCAATGCAAGCTAAGACAGCCTACCTTGGCACTAGTGCTCCAGGCTACCTCAGAGTTTCTATCCTGCTATGCTATTTGCTATGCTATATAACATTTCTAAGCACAGAGATTTTGCAGGAGGTCCACAAATTAAAAAGAAGACATTCTGGTTCTGTTGCATATCAACTGAATCCTCGAAATCTGCTTAAACTCTGAGATCATCTGTTTCCTTGCAGAACAGTTGTGAGAATAAAATGAAATTACATGTGTGAAGGAACCAGTTCACTGCCTGTATCAGAGGATGCTGATTCATTCTACTGACCTTAAAATTCAAAAGGAAAGATGAGAAATTTTACCTGTAGGTGTAAATTACCAACAGATTCACAATTATTCTCTTTCAGGGATTGTAAGTAAACTTTTCAGTATGCATCTTCCTGGACTCATATTGAGTGCAGTAAATCAAAGAGAGAAAGACAAATATCACATGATACCATTTATATGTAGAGTCTGAGAAAAAAAGGGTACGAATGAACTTATCTGCAAAACTGAAATAGTTACAGAGGTGGAAAGCAAACTTGGGCTCCCCTGGCGGCTCAGATGGTAACGTATCTGCCTTCAGTGCAGGAGATCCGGGTTTGATCCCTGGGTCTGGGAGATCCCCTTGAGAAGAGAATGGCTATCCACTCCAGTATTCTTGCCTGGAGAATCCCATGGACAGAGGAGCCTGATGGGCTATGGTCCATGGAATTGCAGAGTCGAACATGACTGAGCGACTAAACACAAGCATACAAAACAAACTTATGGTTACTAAGGGATAAATTAGGAGATTGGGATTGATGTATGCACAGTGCGCATGCATGCTAAGTTGCTTCAGTTGTGTCTGACTCTTTGTGACCCTGTGGACTGGAGCCCACCAGGTTCCTCTGTCCATGGAGATTCTCCAGGCAAGAATACTGGAGTGGGTTGCCATGCCTTCCCATACATACACTGCTACATACAAAACAGATCACTAATAAGGACCCACTGTATAGCACAGGGTAATTGTTAGTTGCTCAGTTGTGTCTGACTCTCACAACCCCATGGACTGTAGCCCTCCAGGCTCATGTGTCCATGAAATTTTCCAGGCAAGAATACTGGAGTGGGTTGCCATTCCCTTCTCCAGGGGATCTTCCCAGCACAGAGATCAAACCTGGGTCTTCTTATTGCAGGTGGATTCTTCACCATTTGGGCCACCAGGAAGTCCTATATAGCACAGGATATATCTCAATACTCCATATATATAGCTCAATGCTCCATAATGACCTATATGGGGAAAGAATCTTAAAAAGAATTGATATATGTATATGTATAGCAGATTCATTTTGCCACACACCTGAAACTAACACAACATTGTAAATCAACTATACTACAATCAAAGTTAAAAGAAAATCAGTTAGCAAAGAAAAGCCTTCCTGGAGAAGCAATGTTCCTACCCTCAGTGTCACTCTGGATTCTAGGGCGTTCAAGACTCTTCAGAGGGTGTCTTTGGGCAGCTTTCAACTTTGCTAATCTCTTTTTCCCTTCACCCACCTAATTCTTGAAATGTCATTTTAATGGTATTTCAGGCTTAGTCTCTGTCCTTCTCTGCTGGGAATTACACCAAATATTACTGTTCAAGAAATTTTGAGGGTGACATGCAGGCCCTCCTGTGGCATCTATTTGGGGGAAGACATGTCAGTTCCCCTGACTTGGGAAGGCCCTGCTTGATCACGGGACATGCCCCGAGGGAGTTGAAGGGAAAATTGTAGAGCAGCTGTGCCATTAGCATAGCAACCCCTTGCCAGAGCCACTCACCGAACTGTTTAGGTTTATGACTCAGTCAGGGCTGACTGGTTTTATATAAATAGCACAGTTCTATGCTTATTTAGCATGGTGGATAGTGGTACTTCTTCAAAAAACTTTGACAATGGTTTCTGTCTCTCTGAACTAAAAGATTGTATTGAGGTTCAAATCCAGGCTGCTAGGTAGAAGCTTTGTGACCTAATGCAAATCAGCAAACTTTTTTGAGTTTCACTCTCTTTTTCTGTAGAATGAAGATAACGATTTCTTTCTTTTCTAGGATTATTACTATGATAAGTAAAAGTGATATATGCAAAATATATTCACTCAGCAAATATTTACTGAATGCTTATTATGAGCTGATCAGTAGAATAGGTACTTGTGATAACAAATGGTCAAAATAGAGATCTACCTTCATGAAGCTACTATGGTAGGTGTGGAAGTGTTGAAAGTGTCAGTCACTCAGTCATGTCCAACTCTTTGTGACCCCATGAACTATAGCCCACCAGGCTCTCTCTCCTTGGGGATTCTCCAGACAAGAATACTGGTATGGGTTGCCATTCCCATCTTCAGGGGATCTTCCCAACTCAGAGACCGAACCCAGGTCTCCTTTATTGCAGGCAGGTTCTTTACCATCTGAGCTACCAGGGAAGCCCTCATGGAAGGTGTGGAAGGAGACAGCAAAGACTACATAGTATGGGAGTTGGTGACACATGCTGCAAGGAAGAATCAAGAAGGACCAGGAGAGGGAGGGCTTGAGGAAGAGCTGCTACATTGCATAGTATGGCTGGGAAGGTCTCATTGAGAAGGTGAGTAGAGTTCTGAAGGAAGCAAAGGAATGAGCATGAGGATATCAGGGAAGAGCATTGCAAAGGCCCTGTGGTGGAATGTGACTGAAAGGTTTGAAGAAGAGACGGGGGGCCCTGGTGGCTCAGGTGGAGAAGGGGAGTGGTGAGCCATTAGGTCACAGTAGTAGAACCAACAGATCACAGCTTAGAGATTTACAGATTTACAGCTTAGAGTTCCTCTGATGCTGTGTTGAGAACAGGCTGTGTAGAACCACAGATGAAGCAGAAGAACAGTATTATTGCAATCATCCAGGTGCCTTGGATCAGGTGGTAGGAGTGGACTTGGTGGGAATTAGTCATATTCTGGGGGTATTTTGAAGGCAGAGCTATCAGACTTGCAGGTAGATTCGAGGTGAAAGGTCTAGAATGATGCCCGGCTCATGGGCTATAGCCCACCAGGCTCCTCTGCCCATGGGATTTTTCCAGGCAAGAATACCAGAGCGCAGTGCCATTTCCTACTCCAGGGAAAAATGTGATGAAGGTCCAGTAACAAAAACTTAAAAGGAGCATCTGATGAATAGGTATAATAGTACCTATTAGAGTGAGGAAAGCCTGATAGTGATGAGTCTGAAAGAAAATGGAAGTGAAGACAGTGAGTAGAGATAACTCTTTTAAGAGTTTTAAATATAAAGGAAAGCAGGAAAATCTTTCCTTTCCCGTAGTTAACCCACGATGCAAGTGAACCTGAAATAGAGGCTGCATTGAAGCCCCATAGGAATCATTTCTTCAGTGCCACAGTGGCTGAGTGGAAACCTGGCTTGACTTTATATGACTCCTTGGAGATAGATGAATGGAGAGAGAGATAGAAGCTAGGACTGTGCAATCCCAAAGGAAGGCTTATCTCCTCTATAGACATTTCGGGGCTCCATATTCACTCTTGGTACTTGCAAGCTTCTTAACTTGCATGCCATTTGGTACTAAGATACTCTTAGACCCTCAGTAACAGAGTAAAATGATGCCTTAGATCTTTGGTCCTGTGGGATGATTTACTGAAAGGAGAATATAGTTGACACTTAGGATGGTGGAGCTATGCACTACCCTAAAACACTACTAATGACATGAGGCTGTTCTTGGAGAGCAATAAAACAATGGATCAGCATAAAAACACACAAAATCATCCCCAAGGGGTTAAATGGTTCCTGGACAGCATTAGCTCACTGGAGTACCTCCTTACAACTTGATTTATTGATATTTAATGGAAGAAAGTGTCTATCACCTTGGAAGATGGCAAAGTGGAAATGAAATTTAAAAAGGAGAATCATAAAGATAGTTGGCTATGTCCACCCCTAATTTGAGAAATATGAGAATAAATAAGATCAATGGGGATTAAACCTTACTTCTCACAGTGACGTTCACTGCCTCGCTCTGGATGAGGCCGTAGCCGTTGTCAGCTGTGCAGTAGTAGCGCCCGGCATGGCTCTCCCCGATAACAGGGATCTCCAGCTCTGCTCTCTGGGAGCGCTGGCTTTTCTGCCCCAGACTCTCCCTCGTGTTCTCTCTGTGCCAAGAGAATGTGGTGTTCCCAGTGCCTTTGGCCACAGAGCAGACAAGGACCAGCGTCTCCCCTTCAACCACCTGGTCTTCTTGGGGCTGGGTTTCCAGAAGCACTCCAGACACAGGGATTCCTGTGTGAACACAGGACGACAGGTGAGGGCGTGATGGGAGGAGGATGGGGCTGGGATGTTGGACAGGGGCACTTTTATGGGACTTGAAGTTACACTCTTCTGCAGGTGCTAGCACTGTAGCCCAGAGATTGCAGATTTCAGACCTAGAGCATCACTAAATGTAACAACCTTTTCATCCTGATACACGGGCTCCAGGAGAGAAAAATTGACTCTCCTTGGAAAAGTGTTTGGGTTTTATGTCATGTCCTAGTTACTAGTCTGCATTATTTTGATCCCACAGAGATAATAGCAATAGTCGCTGTCATTACATTGGCCTAGACTACATCCTTTTCCACCAGTCCTTCTTTGGCACTTAAGGCAAGCTGATATTTGCTGTATTTATCTTCCTATGTATGTATGTCCTCCTCTTCCATTTTACACATCCCACTGTTTATTGTTATCAGCTGAGGTCCACCTCTGTGGTTATGTGTTTTCTAAACAGTTTCCCCAAAGACCTGACATCCTAGAATCTGTCAATTCAGTAGCAAAGCATTTAGCTTCATGTTTTCATTTTGTTTTCCCCAACTCTGTGAATCACCTATGTCATTTCAAGGTGCTGGAATTTTAAAGAAAAGCTAAGTTTTTAGAGAAATATAGATGGAAGCAAAATCCTGTATTTCTTTTATTATAGTACCTCACTTCTCATGAGATCTAAGCCTGGAGCCTCTGTCAGGCTGACAAAATCCATCTGTGCTGGGCCCCCACAGGGCCAGACAGAGCAGCCAGGGGAGACATCACCACCTGGCCCTCCAACACTCACTCTGCACGTCAATCTGAAGTGGGAGGCTGCGTTTGTGGATGCCACCGGTCAGTGTTTCAGCATCACACCAGTATGATCCTGAGTCTTCTCTCCAAATGGCTGTGATCTGGAGGTCCGGGGACCTGCTCCAGTTCGAGATCATGACCCCGTCGTTTCTCAAGAACACAAAGTGAAGCCGAGTGTCTGGCCGTTCCAGTGGGAGCCGTGTCCCGCAGCTCAGGTTTACAGGCTTCCCCTCTATAGGCTGGGAATCTGTGACTTCCAGCTTTGGACGTGAAAATAGTTCTAGAGAGAAGAGGGAAACCAAGCTCTCAGTATGAGGCTGGCTTGGATTCTTGGTTGCAGAAAACTTCAGGCATTTAACAAGACAAACTTATTAGCCCATTACATTTTTCTTTCCCAGGACTCTTTAAGTTAAATTACTCCGCTTTCTCTACCTCTTAGAGGACTTAGGTCATGAATTTATCCAACATTTGCTAAGGTATCGACTTATATAGGGAATTTCCTGGAGGTCTAGTTGTAAGGACAGTGTGCTTTCACTGCCAAGAGCCCTGTTTCAATCCTGATCAGGGAACTAAGAAAATCCCAAAAGCCATGAGGCACACCAAAACTAATCAGTAAACAAACAGAAAAACTACTCATATAGATCCCCACTCAGGTGCCCAGTTTATCCCACCCTGACACTGATAAGGAAATGTGTATGAAATGAAGGGTTTACCTTGAATTTGAATATTTGTCTGACTTGTTCTCAATACATAAGCATTTTCCAAGAATGCAATGCACTGGTAACAGCCACTGTTATTTAAACTTGCTTTCGGTATCAAAAGATCAAAGCTTTCATCAGTACCAGAAATAATTTTTCGATTCCAAGTATACTTCACAACAGCCAGTTTCTCTCTCCCCCTTTTCTGGCATCTCAGAACCAGCTCATCACCTTCAAACACAGAATATGGCGCCTGGAGGATGAGGGAGGCTGGAAATCACACAGAGATAAGACATTGTCATTCAGGCACTCTTTCCTCTGAGTCTCCTTAATTGCAGAGTTTTTCTTTTCTTCCTTTTCCTTCCCCAGGATTTAGTCTCCTGATCCAAGCTCATTCATCTCCTTCCAAATCAGTGTGACTTGCTTCAGATACAATTCCTAAATAAATCCTAGACACATCTATTTAATCATTCAAGGACAGATTCAAAAATAAAAGGATTCTAACATGGAGAGGAAAAGCTGAGAGACGTGACCAAAATCTCTGACATCGTTGAATACAGCAAAGATCAGCACCAACCTGCTGACTAGATAACAGGAGTTATCAAAGATGTTTTTGGAGAAATACACTAGAAAGTGTTACAGTGCATTGAAGTGCACTAGGCAGAGGGTTTGTGGTCATAGACACAAATCCAGGGTCAAGATACAGTGAATGTGATCCACTCATGAACCTCTCATGCTCTACAGATTCTGATTAGAGGCAAGTTCTACACTTTCTCTCTGAGATGACAGCAGTGAATGCCTGCTCCTACTGACCAATGCCTGGGGAGTGATCAAACCAGGGATCCGCAACACCCAGACCACGGACAGTGGCCTGTTAGGAACCAGGCTGCACAGCAGGAGGTGAACAGCAGGCAAGCAAGCGAAGCTTCACCTGTATTTACAGTTGCTCCCCATCACTCACATCACCACCTGAGATCCTCTTCCTGTCAGAGCAGCAGCACCATTAGATTCTCATAGGAGCATGAACCCTACTGCACTTGAATCATCCCAAAACCATCCCCTAACTCCCTACTCCGTGGAAGAGTTATCTTCCACTGAAGTGGTCCCTGGTGCCAAAAAGGTTGGGGACCACTGCTCTAAATGAAGATCTTTAGAATAGGAAAAACTGGACAAAGAGATATGTGTGCCAGTTAGACAGGAAAGTAGTGGAGAAGGGACAAATCCTAAGACAGGTGAGGACATGAGGCCTGAGGCTGGAGATTTCCCACCTCTGAATTCTTGTTTTATGGCACTTTTTGCTTTCTATTTTGTGCTCAGCACATTCATGTAGACGCAATTTCTCCCAAAGGAGGCTACAATGTCATTAAAGACAGGACCTAAGACAGCTTCACTTCTGAATCCCCTAAAACTAACTCCTTCCTTTAATTATGTAAGTGTGCAAGATGTCTGCTGATTAATGTTAGACGTTTGAACTCTGATGTCAATAGTAGTTTGAAAAACACCTATAGACAATGCGGGAGGTCGGACGTGAAACTGAAAGGTCAAGGCTTAGAGTAGAATGAAGACTTTCCTTGGGAAATCCAGGGAGCTAAGATGTACTGAAACCGCTTCCCAAGTTTTCACTACTTCACCTACTTTCTCACCTGAAGAAAAGATCAAGTGCACAGGGTTACTTGGGAGTGAGCCTGGGGCCTGGCACCTGTACTGTCCAGAATCACGAACCTCAAGGGTATTTCCTGGAGTTTCACGTGGACGTGCTTTCCCAGAGAACCAACGGTAGCCTTGTAATTTCTCTTGTGCATAGAAGTGAAATCCATTGCAAGTCAGATTCACTCTCTCTCCATGGAAGACAGTGGTCCACGGAGGCTGGACGGAAATCACGGATTTGTGTACAGTAGCTGGAGAGAAGAGAAATAAGTCTGAGGTGAAGGTGCCTGCATTCCCACTTGGGCGGTTTGTGTGGAATGGACCAGAAGACCTGGCTTTGGAGGATCTCTGAAAGAACCTGTGGCAGGACTGCTGTTTCCCCAGGTTTCAAATTTGCTGACTGTTTGTCTTACTCAAGAGTGTCAGCAGCTGCTCTGTGGTCTACAGCAGAATACTGGCCTTTCAGAGGGCAACCCCAGAAGGACCTACTCAGCATGGGAGATCAGTGATGGGAGACTTGCCAACCCCCTTACCTTTTCAAACAGGCCACATCCTCAAGCAGATTCCTCCTGGGCTCCTTCCCACCCAGACTCTTCATGTTACACGCATTTCTCTAAGATGGGCATTTGTTTGGCAAGGCCACAAAGTGGGGTGAGGGATTATAGAGGAAGGGAGTGTAGGAATTTGAGGTCAGTTCCGCAGTTATAGAAAAGGGTCTAAATAGTATTTTTACCAACAAGAAGTAGGTAGCACTGCTATGAGCAGGCTGTTGTCTGAAGTGGGAATTACCCTGAAATAACTACAAAGGGTATGAGTGATGGGAACTAGGTGCTTCTAAATCCCCACACCTCAAAGATGCTCTTTCATGAAAATAAAATATGGGCCCTGAATAAAATCAAGCCTTAAGGTCTTTGAATTATTGATGGACAGAAGCTGGAGAATGTAAGCGTAAATACAAATTAAAAAGAAGAGGTATCATTCTCCCTGTTTAAAGTAAGAGATACAACTCTCTCTCTCTGTTTTTTTCTTCAGAATTTCTTTCAAATATATGTGAATCTTTATAATTTCTAAAAAGTCTCTTGCCTGTCTCACAACTCGGAACCATCTTTCTCAAGAAGGAGCCATCTTTTTGAAATGCAGCCATGTAGGGGGACAGCTCCTCTGGCTCCTGACTCCCCATTACCATGGAAGGGTAAGAGTTTATCTTTGGTGTGTACCTTGCTCCAGTATGCAATAGTACCTCCAGTCTTACCTAAAGATATGTGCGAGCTAAGTTGCCTCAGTCGTGTCTGACTCTATGTGACCCTGTGGACTGCAGCCTGGCAGGCTCCTCTGTCTATGGGATTCTCCAGGCAAAAATACTCGTATGGGTTGCCATGCTCTCCTCCAGGGGATCTTCCTGATCTAGGGATCAAACCCACATCTCCTGCATCAAAGGCAGATTCTTTACACACTGAGCCTCTTGGAAAGCCTCCAACATAAATATATGAAACAGTTATTTCTCCTCTGGATAAAAGATAACTAGAATGATAAGTTGGATTTCCATGGTGGCTCAGAAGGTAAAGAATCCTCCAAAATACAGGAGACTCAGGTTTGATCCCTGGGTTGGGAAGATCCTCTGGAGAAGTGAATGGATACCCACTCCAGTATTTTTACCTGAAGAATTCCATGGACAGAGGAGCTAGGTGGGCTGCAGTCTATGGGGTCTCAAAAGAGTCAGACACAACAAAGCGACTGACACTAAATATGTGGCAAAAGGTGCTGTCAAGTCCTCCTGCTTGAGAACTAATTATTCTTTAATCTTGAAAACATGGATGTAATGGGCTGAATCCCCTTGGTCATATAAGAATGAGAGATCCCTTTCTATCTTTGCAATCTCTTGGTGGATTGCCTGTGATGGGCATTGTATTCTGCTTTAATGCTTTAGTTCAATTCAGTTCACTTGCTCAGTCATGTCTGACTCTTTGCAACCTCATGGACTGCAGCACGCCAGGCCTTCCTGTCCATCACCAACTCCCAGAGTTTACTCAAATTCATGTCCATTGAGTCGGTGATGATATCCAAACATCTCATCCTCTGTCATCCCCTTCTCCTTCCACCTTCAATCATTCCCAGCACCAGGGTCTTTCCCAATGAGTCAGCTCTTCGCATCAGGTAGCCAAGTATTGGAGACTCAGCTTCAACATCAGTCCTTCCAAAGAATATTCAGGACTGATCTCCTTTATGATGGACTGAATGGATCTCTTTGCAGTCCAGGGGACTCTCAAGAGTCTTCTCCAACACCACAGTTCAAAAGCATCAATTCTTTGGCGCTCAGCCTTCATCACAGTCCAACTCTCACATCCATACATGACCACTGGAAAACCATAGCTTTGACTAGATGAATCTTTGTTGGCAAAGTAATGTCTCTGCTTTTCAATATGCTATCTAGGTTGGTCATAACTTTCCTTCCAAGGAGTAAGCGTCTCCTAATTTCATGGCTGCAGTCACCATCTGTAGTGATTTTGGAGCCCAGAAAAATAAAGTCTGACACTGTTTCCACTGTTTCCCCATCTATTTTCCATGAAGTGGTGGGATCGGATGCCATGATCTTCGTTTTCTGAATGTTGAGCTTTAAGCCAACTTTTTCACTCTCCTCTTTCATTTTCATCAAGAGGCTTTTTAGTTCCTCTTCACTTTCTGCCATAAGGGTGGTGTCATCTGCATATCTGAGGTTATTGATATTTCTCCCGGCAATCTTGATTCCAGCTTGTGTTTCTTCCAGTCCAGCGTTTCTCATGATGTACTCTGCATTAAGTTAAATAAACAGGGTGACAATATACAGCCTTGACGTACTCCTTTTCCTATTTGGAACCAGTCTGTTGTTCCATGTCCAGTTCTAACTGTTGCTTCCTAACCTGCATACAAATTTCTCAAAGGCAGATCAGATGGTCTGGTATTCCCATCTCTTGAAGAATTTTCCACAGTTTATAGTGATCCACACAGTCAAAGGCTTTGGCATAGTCAATAAAGCAGAAATAGATGTTTTTTTGGAACTCTCTTGCTTTTTCTATAAAACACTGGTGAAAGAAATCAAAGAGGACACTAATAGATGGAGAAATATACCATGTCCATGGATTGGAAGAATCAATAGAGTGAAAATGAGTGTACTACCCAAAGCAATCTATAGATTCAATGCAATCCTTATCAAGCTACCGATGGTATTTTTCACAGAACTAAAACCAATAATATCACAATTTGTATGGAAATATAAAAAACTTCGACTAGTGAAAGCAATCTTGAGAAAGAAGAATGGAACTGGAGGAATCAACCTGCCTGACTTCAGGCTCTACTACAAAGCCACAGTCATCAAGACAGTATGATACTGGCACAAAGCCAGAAATATAGATCAATGGAACAAAATAGAAAGCCCAGAGATAAATCCACACACCTATGGACACCTTATCTTTGACAAAGGAGGCAAGAATATACAATGGATTAAAGACAATCTCTTTAACAAGTGGTGCTGGGAAAACTGGTCAACCACTTGTAAAAGAATGAAATTAGAACACTTTCTAACACCATACACAAAAATAAACTCAAAATGGATTAAAGATCTAAATGTAAGACCAGAAACTATAAAACTCCTAGTGGAGAAGATAGGCAAAACACTCTCCGACATAAATCACAGCAGGATCCTCTATGACCCACCTCCCAGAATACTGGAAATAAGAGCAAAAATAAACAAATGGGACCTAATTAAAATTAAAAGCTTCTGCACAACAAAGGAAGCTATAAGCAAGGTGAAAAGACAGCCTACGGAATCGGAGAAAATAATAGCAAATGAAGCAACTGACAAACAACTAATCTCAAAAATATACAAGCAACTCCTGCAGCTCAATTCCAGAAAAATAAACAACCAATCAAAAATTGGGCCAAAGACCTAAATAGACATTTCTCCAAAGAAGACATACATATGGCTAACAAACACATGAAAAGATGCTCAACATCACTCATTATCAGAGAAATGCAAATAAAAACCACAATAAGGTACCATTTCAAGCCAGTCAGAATGGCTGCGATCCAAAAGTCTACAAGCAATAAATGCTGGAGAGGGTGTGGAGAAAAGGGAACCCTCTTACACTGTTTGTGGGAATGCAAACTAGTATAGCCACTATGGAGAACAGTGTGGAGATTCCTTAAAAAGCTGGAAATAGAACTGCCTTATGACCCAGCAATCCCACTGCTGGGCATACACACTGAGGAAACCAGAAGGGAAAGAAACACGTGTACCCCAGCGTTCATTGCAGCACTGTTTATAATAGCCAGGACATGGAAGCAACCTAGATGTCCATCAGCAGATGAATGGATAAGAAAGCTGTGGTACATATACACAATGGAGTATTACTCAGCCATTAAAAAGAATACATTTGAATCAGTTCTAATGAGGTGGATGACACTGGAGCCTATTATACAGAGTGAAGTAAGCCAGAAAGAAAAACACCAATACAGTATACTAATGCATATATATGGAATTTAGAAAGATGGTAACGATAACCCTGTATGCGAGACAGCGAGAGACACAGATGTATAGAACAGTCTTTTGGCCTCTGTGGGAGAGGGAGAGGGTGGGATGATTTGGGAGAATGGCATTGAAACATGTATAATATCATATAAGAAACTAATCGGCAGTCCAGGTTCGATGCACGATACTGGATGCTTGGAGCTGGTGCACTGGGATGACCCAGAGGGATGGTACAGGGAGGGAGGTGGGAGGGGGGTTCAAGATGGGGAACACGTGTACACCCGTGGCAGATTCATGTTGATGTATGGCAAAACCAATACAATATTGTAAAGTAAATGTACATATATATATATATATATATATATATATATATATATATTACTTCTTCTGAAAAAAAAAAAATTTTATGCAGTTTCTTATGATCCACACAGTCAAAGGCTTTGGTGTAGTCAATAAAGCAGAAATAGATGTTTTTCTAGAACTCTCTTGCTTTCTCGATGATCCAACAGATGTTGGCAATTTGATCTCTGGTTCCTCTGCCTTTTCTAAAACCAGCTTGGATATTTGGAAGTTCACAGTTCATGTATTGTTGAAGTCTGGCTTGGAGAATTTTAAGCATTGCTTTACTAGCATGTGAGATGAGTGCAATTGTGTGGTAGTCTGAGCATTCTTTGGCATTACCTTTTTTGGGGATTGGAATGAAAACTGACCTTTTCCAGTCCTGTGGCCACTGCTGAGTTTTCCAAATTTGCTGGCATATTGAGTGCAGCACTTTTGCAGCATCATCTTTTAGGATTTGAAATAGCTCTACTGAAATTCCATCACCTCCACTAGCTTTGTTCATAGTGATGCTTCCTAACACCCCTTTGACTTCACATTCCGGGATGTCTGGCTCTAGGTGAGTAATCACACCATCATGATTATCTGGGTCATGAAGATCTTTTTTGTACAGTTCTTCTGTGTATTCTTGCCACCTCTTCTTAATATCTTCTGCTTCTGTTAGGTCCATACCATTTCTGTCCTTTATTGTGCCCATCTTTGCCTAAAATGTTCCCTGGCATCTCTAATTTTCTTGAAGAGATCTCTAGTCATTCCCATTCTATTGTTTTCCTCTAGTTTTTTGCACTGATCACTGGTGCTACTGCTAAGCCGTTTCAGTCGTGTTCGACTCTGTGTGACCCCATAGACGGCAGCCCACTAGGCTCCACTGTCCCTGGGATTCTCCAGGCAAGAACACTGGAGTGGGTTGCCATTTCCTTCTCCAATACACTGATCACTGAGGAAGGCTTTCTTATCTCTCCTGCTATTCTTTGGAACTCTGCATTCAAATGGGTATATCTTTCCTTTTCTCCTTTGCTTTTGGATTCTCTTCTTTTCACAGCTATTTGTAAGGCGTCCTCAGACAGCCATTTTGCTTTTTTGCATTTTTTTGCCCCTTGGGGATGGTCTTGATCCCTGTCTCCTATACAATGTCACAAACCTCTGTCCATAGTTCGTCAGGCACTGTATAAGTTCTAGTCCCTTAAATCTATTTCTCATTTCCGCTGTATAAGCGTAAGGGATTTGATTTAATGCTTATTTAGTACTAAAAGCATTTGCTCTCTTTCTTACCTTTGTGGAGAGGATTTCTGGGTTGGCAGATTTTGTTTTAATTTTACTTCCCACAGTTATTACTGTGGTTCTTTCTTATCTGAATGTTTATTTTCTAAGTTTTGTAGTTTCAAGGTTGTGAGAGTTAGTAACAGATGGGTGAAGGTACAACTATGGCATAAAAATTATTCTGAACTGAGGGCATAAGATAAAAGATTCTATTTATTTATATTTCTTCTGAATTCCCTTATCTGCCTAAAAGCAAAGCCACGGAAAACAGTTCAATTGTCATAAATCACCTCCCCAGGAGCAAATAAATGATCATTTCCTATCACCAGATACTGAAAGTCAACAGCACAGCTAAACAGACATTGTGACAACACTAGCTGAGCGCCCATCTGTTCTTCTAAGGGCCTATTTATCTCTCCTGAAACTTATTTGTTTTCCAGTAAGTGGCCTTCCAGTCAATCCTAAAGGAAATCAACCCTGAATATTCATTGGACGCCCTGATACTGAAGCTGAAGCTCCGATACTGTGGCCACCTGATGCCAAGAGCTGACTCACTGGAAAACACCCCGCCTGATGCTGGGAAAGGTTGAGGGCAAGAGGAGAAAGGAGCGACAGAGGATGAGATGGCTGGATGGCATCCCTGGCTCAATGGACATGAGTTTGAGCAAACTCCGGGAGATGCTGAAGGACAGGGAACACTTCCGTGCTGCAGTACCTGGGGTCACTAAGAGTCAGACACGACTGAGCAACTGAACAACAACAACAAAGTGACCTTCTTGCCCTTCTCCCCTTCTTTCCAATCCAGATAGTACATAATTCCCGAATTCTAATGCCTCCTTAGGTTATATTTTTCTATGTACTCCTGAAGTTTTGAATAAAAATTTTTATTTTCTCTTGCCAATCTATCTTTTGTCAGTTTAATTTGCAATTCTCCATTATAAACATAAGAGGATAGAAAAAAAAGTTTGCATCTTTGACATAATAAAAGTAATTGCAAACCAAATTATTCACAAATATCCACGCAAACTTTCTCACTCCTTTAATAGCTGCTATCTAGACAGAACAATGCTTTGACAGGCTAATCTTTCATGGTATGTACAATGAAAACTGATTGTTAAAGTGATACTTCTGATTCTGTCAAAGACGCAGTAATTCATGAAGGTGGTAAAAGTTTTGTGAGACCACTGCTCTGATGCCTCCAAAGTCACTGACAAGTGTAGTAGAGAAAGATCTGTTAACAACCGAAGAGGGGAAATCAGTGATAGCGACAATACTTGTTTGGCTTCTGAAAGTTAGTCCCAGAGCCCATCTGTTGAGCCTATTGCCCCGCCGATAAGTTTGAAAAATGGAAGCACTAACTGCCCAGCAATGTGACACAGTTCTGAGTAAGGAGATGTCAGAAGAATAAAGCTAGGAGTGAACTAAGGGGTGAGGATTCTGGGAAAAGGTTTTTCCTTTATGATGAAGGGAGAGAAGCATAGCAGGGGAGCTCCTCTGCCGTTTGAATTTCCTACTGCTCCCTCCCCCTCTTTCCTGCCTTGCACACAGTCACGGTGCCTGCAGCTGTGACTGCGATCACATACCAAAAAAAAAAAAATCAATATTTGCTTCATGCTTTGTTCTACAAATTGCCTATGGTAATCTAAATTTTGTGATGTAGAAAACAAAGTAGATTACTTCCATTTATATTATCTTTTTTTCAAAAATAATATCTCAGTGTTGAGGATATGCAGTTTACCGTAAAATTGTAAGTGGAATCACTTAAGTGTGTTTTTATCTTAGTACATGTCATACTCAGATAAGAAGGACTATCTGTATTTGAAGGTGTATAAGCAATTACTTTTTTTTTTCTGATTTTTTTAAATTTTATTTTATTTTTAAACTTTACATAACTGTATTAGTTTTGCCAAATATCAAAATGAATCCACCACAGGTATACATGTGTTCCCCATCCTGAACCCTCCTCTCTCCTCCCTCCCCATTCCATCCCTCTGGGTCGTCCCAGTGCAATTACTTTTTTTAAAGCTTGAGACTTTTCATGCATGAGTGCTACGTCGCTTCAGCCGTGTCTGACTCTTTGTGCCCCTATGAACTACAGCCCTCCAGGCTCCTCTGTCTATGGGATTCTCTAGGCAAGAACACTGGAGTGGGTGGCCATGTCCTCCTCCAGGGGACTTTCCTGACCCAGGGATTGAACCCACATCTCCTACAGCTCCTGCATTGTGGGTGGATTTTTTTTTTTTTCCTGCTGAGCCACCAGGGAAGCCCTGAGACTTTACCTATTCTCAACTTTTTCCGTAAGAAGTGCCCAAATACACCTTAGAATTATATGCAAATGTAATGAAAATACTCTGGGGGCAAAAACTGTAGAGTGACCTGAATGCTTGTTCTAAACAAGCAAACTAAGTGTTCTGTTTGGTTATATAAACATTCACGTGTCTCTGCAGACCTTTTTTCTCTCTCTTTCTTTAGAGGTTTGTACAGATATACTATGTCCCCAGCAGGTATGGGACTGTGTTTCTCTTGAAGAGAATAAGAATCTGCATTATCTATGTTCCTGGGAAGAGCCTGGGATTGAGGAAATGGAGACTTGGGCAGTGGGTCTTTTTCTAGGGAGAAGGGAAAACTTCCTTTGGTGGACACAGCTTCATTCCTTGCCGCACCAAGTAAGTTGCCCCTGCTACATACAGGCAGCCCTGTGGCCAGGAGGAGACACATCTTGTCAGGGTCTTTCTGAGGTTGGGACAGAGACAGTGGGTTCTGAGATTACCCACGTCTACTGGCTGACACTCTCTGTATTTTATTTCGCCATTATAGGACTTTTAAGAAAGCTTTGTCAAGTTATGATCTCCTCCCAGTTACTTGTGGGAAAAAGTGTGTATCCACGGCACTGAGGGGGAGACTCTTCTGGAAAGTTTCACGGGACACTGTGCATCAAGGGGCAGTGACTCCCGCTGGCTGGAGTTAACTGACCATAATCAGCTCCCTGGATAGAGGAGACTTGAATGAATCCTCAGGGACTGCCAAAATTCCTGGAAACAGCTCCCCATAGAGGCCTGGACTTTCTGCTAAGTAGTAGGATAGGGGCTCAAAGTCATCATGATCTGAGCTTATTAACAGAGAAATATCTACAAAGAATGCTGAAGTTTGGGATTAGTTGGTTGCACTTGCTTAGGGGCAGTGATTTGTCAGAGGCTTCCCAGGTGACTCATGGTAAAGAATCTGCCTGCCAATGCAGGAGCCACAGAAGACATGGCTTTGATCCCTAGGTGGGGAAGAACCCCTGAAGGAGGAAATGGCAACCCACTCCAGTATTCTTGCCTGGGAAACCGCATAGACAGAGGAGCCGAGCAGGTTGCAGTCCACGGGATCAAGAGTAGGACATGACTGAAGCAGCTGAGTATGAGCATGCAACTGATCTGTCAAAGTGGGGGAAATATGGAGAAGCCAGCAAGTTGTTTGCACCTCCACCTCCCCCATTGAGGTAATAGTTTATTTCTATGCTTCCCCCTCAGGAGTCTATGCATTCTGTCAGATCAGCTAGAATTCCACATCAGAAGGGGACACACCTTCTCCTTGAATTCCATGACATTTATCCCAGGTCCTCCTCCAAGATCATCCAGCACAACAGCAAGTTTGGTCCTGGAGTGTGACCCCCAAACTCTTAGGGTCAGAGTCCTAACACATGTTTTTATCTACCCGTAGTCCTCAAGAAAAGGATGCGGGCATGACAAGGTCCCTTTTGACAAATATTTGAGATACAGGATGTCTGTTAGGACATCCAGAAATGTAAAGAGAAAGGAAAAGAAGGACTTACCAAGTGGTCCACTGACTGGAGCTGCTGCAAGAGAGTAAAGAGTCAGGTGTCAGCACAAGACGATGAGTCCCAAACAGTTTCACCCTAAGAGCCCACCTGCCACTTTCAACTTCCCCCCAAAAGGAGGAAAAACACGCGCAGATCCACCCACCCTGGAGAAACAAGGTGATGTCATGGTCAGAGTCTCAGGCTGCAGACTCAGGTGGAAACAGGTTTGAATTTTAGCTGTGTGACCCTGGGCAAGCTACATAAAACCTCCAAGCCTCAATTAATTTCTTCATCTGTAAAATTAGGACCGTCAAAGTTACCTCATGGCCTTATTTTAAGGAGTTAAATTAGTAAGTTGTCAGTCAAGGGTTGCTAGAATTATTTTTTAGCATAACTGTGGCTGCTGCTGAGGCTTAGCTTTGCTATCTTCTTGCCTGGAGTGTTTTTCTCCTACCTCAGTATGAAGCAAAAGCAAAGTACTTCCACGCATTAAAGCCCAGGTGAAATTCCACCTCTTCCATGAAGCCCTCTGAGATACATCTATGCCACAGCACCATCACTTTTCTTTTAATTTAGAACCCCTCCCATTTGAGTTCACATGAAATCCTCAACTGGACATGCAGTATGGGGCAGTGTTTAAAAGCATAACTACTCTGTCAGATTAGAGGTTTGAATCCTGACTCTGCCACCTAAGAGCTGCATGAAACTTAAGGCAAGATGTCATCTCTTTGCCTTAGTTTCCTCACCCATAAAACAGGATTTACAGCAGTTCCAGCTCTTCATTTGTTAAAGAATTAGATACATTAACACAGTGAGATATTCTTAGAAGACTATCTGACACAGGGTTATCAGCAATAATTAATTATCATCACATATTATCCTATAACCCATTATGCAATATTTTTCTTGTATTGCCAGGTCAAATACTCTTGATTTCCTTATGAGAGTGTCAATTCTTGAGGACAGAGTCTATGTCTTCCATGTTCTGCATCCTCTGCATTGCCCAACACTGTGCTATGCCCCATATAGCCACTCATTCACTATTTACTGAATTCCTATAATGCGCCAGTCACACTAATAACTCTTCCCTTCTTAATTAGAGCCTGGAGATATAGCTGAGAACAAGACAAACACGTTTAACAAAATTCATTGTACAAATGACTGGCTAGTCTTTATTTCCCAAAGCTTGAACTACTAGAGATTCAGTGTCTCATTTGGATAGATATTAGCAAGTAACACAGAAGCAGGGAAGCAAAATCAAAGGAAAACTTCTCACGCTCTTTGCAAACATTAGAATAGATTTGATCTCTTAATACAGAGAAAGAAGTAACTATTCTCAGCAGAGGATCATTCTACATCAGTCCATGGTCAGAACATGGCCCTTTCACGAGGGTGTTAGTTCATCTTTTACTCTTGGTCTTCATGATCTGTGATTAGAGACGTAACAAAATCTAATTGTAGGTTTTTTTACATGGAAAAATAAGTCCACTTTTTGGAGAGTAAAAGGAATTTTTCAATTAAGCAATTAAAAGCAAATGAAGAACACATTTTTGGAAATAATTTTTTTTCCCTATCATTCCATTAAATTGATATCTTTCTCCTTTGTTCATTTTCTGCTGTTCTAAATGGGAGTAAAATCTTTTTTCAGCAGCCAGCCCAGAGAACCTATTTGTCTATGGAGAGACTCAGTTTTCCCAGTGAGCAGACTTCCCCTCACCACTTACCGAGGACCAGCAAGGATGCCCACAGCAGCATGGAAGCCTTCTCTAGCATCCTGAGGAGCATCTCATAGGAGACAAGCCAGTTCCCAGCACTGGGGAGTGAGTTCAGCGATACTCTCTGAGTATCGCTGCTCAAGTTAATGAAGTGAAAAGGGGAAGTGGAGGAATCCTTCTTTAAATACCAAATAGCACATTACCCTGTGTGAGAAAATTTCAACGATGAAAGTCAACATTTGATCACAATATTTAAGAACAGCTCAGATATCTTGGTATGAATAGCTTCTCAAGGCTTTAGTTGTCTTATTTTCAGAAACCTCCAGACTCTGTCTTCTGGGAAAACTGTAACTTATCCTCTCTGCTACCAGATATCAGGTAAGACTGCAGTCCAGTTGAGATCCACATAATCCAAGGATGTGGCTGTATCATTCCAGTGTTGAAAAACTTCCCATTCAATGCAGAAATGACCCTTGATGAACTCTACTGGGCCACCTCCAGATAACCATTTATATAGGACAAAGTATCTGAATCATAAGACAACTTGTACCTTGTCTGACCTTTATGAAAATTCCCTGGTTCGTTTGTCTCAAATGAAGATACAGACTGATCTAAGAAGGCTGCAAAGAATAAATTACAGCCCCATCATGCTTTTCCTGGAGAACGGACTGTGAAATTTTTTATTTAAGATCCTAGAATCCAAAATTTGCTACAAGAATGTCTCGACCAATATATATATTAATTACATAAGTATAGCTCAGTTGGTAAAGAATCCTCCTGTAATGCAAGAGACCTTGGTTTGATTCCTGGGTTGGGAAAGTCCACTGGAGAAAACATAGGCTACCCACTCCAGTATTCTTGGGCTTCCCTTGTGGCTCAGCTGGTAAAGAATCCACATGCAATGTGGGAGACTCCTGTTTGATTCCTGGGTTGGAAAGACTCCCTGGAGAAGGGAAAGGCTACCCACTCCAGTATTCTGGTCTGGAGGATTCCATGGACTTATTCCAGGGGGCTGCAAAGAGTCGGACACGACTGAGCCACTTTCACTTTCAGGCATAGTGCCAGGAGAATAGTGGTAAGCAAGACTCGATAAGCTTTCATCCTAATGGGGAGACAGTAAAGCCAACAGGAAGTTAAATAGAATGAAAAGTGCTCTGATAGTCCAAAAGAAGGGAAATCTGACCCAGTTCTGGAGAATCAGGAGAAGTTTCCCACGGAAGAGACATCCAAGTAGACTGAGAGATGAGCGTGGTCAAAGGTGGAGGCAGTCACATCACTGTCATCATCACACTCATAGCATCTGTGACTAAATGACCCCTGGACTTCTTAGGAGAAGGAGATAACAGACATACATAGGATGAATTAGGTGAATGATCCATATTTTTCTCATAATCACATTTTTCTATATACATACAGTTGTTTCTCTAATTAGGAATTGTATTGGACATCAATTCCAGGCAATGTCCATGACCTTAGAAGTATCACAAAATAAATAAAATGCATCTCCTTTAAAGACTTTGTAAAATGTGGTAAGGATGAAAGTATACATAGACACAAGGCACCATGGGAACATAAAGAGTGTCAAGGTGGCACTTAGGTCCTTTATCCCCTGGCTCTGTGACCTATCACCTTCCAACTGTCACTATTTGTCTCAGGAGGGGTGAGGCATGGATTCAGATCTTGTCCCCACCTCTTATTAGTTGTATGACTTTACAACTAATACAATCTAAAGTACTTAACCTCTTTAGGTCTCAGATTCAAGACTGGTAAAAACAAGATAAATATAATATTCACTTAAAGGGCTTCCCTGGTGGCTCAGACAGTAAAAAACCTGCCTGCAGTGCAGGAGACCTGGGTTCAATCCCTGGGTCAGGAAAATGCCCTGGAGGAGGAAATGGCTACCCACTCCAGGATTCTTGATGAGAAATCCTATGGACAGAGGAGCCTGGCAGACTACAGTCTATGGGGTTGCAAAGAGTTGGACATAACTGAGCGACTAACACTTTCTTTCAAAGGGGATGTTGCTATTGTCATGTGTATGAATGAGATAATGATGTAAAACTCATGGTCCAGTGCTAAGCACAATGTAAGCATTCAATAAATCACTATTATTATTTTAGTGCTATGAACTAGAAAGCACTTTATAATTGATACAATGTTCTACAAAGAGTATTTTACACTAAGTACTTCAATATTATTGATTCTGGGTAGAGGGGAAGCTGAAATCACATCTTCTGTTTTCTTGTTTTTGGCATCAATTTTGATGAATGAAGGATATTCAATTAGCAAATAAAATTTTATATTTATGACATTACAAAAGATGTCCAAGCACAAAAATCACATTGACAACCATTATGTAAAAGTTTACATGGTTTAAGTCAAGTAATATTTTTGTTGTGTTTAAGTCACTGCTATAAAGGCATATTAATGTTATCATAACTATAGTTTCATCTCAAAACATCAGCAAATACCACAATTTATTAGGCAGTTGCTTAAACAATCAAGAACAACTTTTAGATTTTATATTAATGAGAAACAGTAATATTTATCTTTACTGACAATGTAAGAAACTGATCTTTTTCATGTATGAAAAAATATTTAAAACTCTGCATTTTAAAAATAAATTTTTAATTTTGGAATAATTTTACATCTACAGAAAAATTGCAGAGATAGTACAGAGGGTTCCTATGTATCCCTTATCCATTGTCTCATGTTATAGTGGAGCATTTGTCAAAACAAAGAAACCCTGATTGGTATATTACCTTTTTAAAATTTTTACTGGCGTACAATTGTTTTACGACGTTTCTGCTGTACAATGAAGGAATCAGCCGTATGTGTACATGCATCCCCTGCCCCGTGAACCTCACTCCCACCCCCATGCCCAGCCCACTCTCCTGGGTCATCCCAGAGCACACGCTGAGCTCCCTCAGCTGTACAGTGGCTTTGTCCCACTAGCTATCTATTTTACACATGGTAGTGTGTGTATATGTCGATTCCCAATCCATCCTCCTCCCCTTTCCCCACTGCGTCCACAGGCCTGTTCTCTACATCTACATCTCCATTCCTGCCCTGCAAATGGGTTCACCTGTACCATTTTTCTAGATTCTATATATATGCATTCATTTTAACTTCACACTTTACTCAGATTTTACCATTTTTTCCTTTAATATTCTTTTTCTGTTTGTAGTATCCAATCTAAGATACCACATTACATTTAGATATTTCTACTTAGTCTACCCTGGTCTGTGACAGCTTCTCAGTCTTTGTTTTTCATGACTTTAAGGATTATTGGCCAGATATCCTATAATGCTGTTTCATCTGCATTTATCTGATGTTTTTCTCAGGATTCGACTAGGGTTATAGGTTTGCAGAAAGAATGCCACAGTGTGCTTCTCATCACTTCATATCAAGGGATACACAACATCAACATGTCTTATTGCAAGTACTGCTTATCTCAGTCACTTGGTTATGGTGGTGTTTGCCAGTTTTCTTCAAGGTAATGTTACTATTTATCCCTTTCCATCCTTTAGTGTTTGGAAGCAAGTTCCTAAGTCCAACCCACACTCAGGAAGTGGGGTTGAGAGGGTGTTAAGTTCCAATTTTGTAAGGAAGATTTGTCTTTTGGTCCTCATTATTTATTTATTTGTCTCTGTGTGTTCATTCATTCATTCAATCTTTGTTTATATCACTATGAACTCATGTATATTCACTTTATACTTTAGGTATAATCTAATGCTACTTTATCTCATTGCTTAAAATATTTCTGCTTTGGCCGTTGGGAGCTCTTGCAATTGCATGGACAGGTTCCTCTGTCCATGGGGTTTTTCAGGCAAGAGTACTAGAGTGGGGTGTCATTGTCTTCTCCACAATAAAGTATTATGTGATGTATATACACAAGGAAGTATTATGCATATGTATATATGTTCATATATAGATAGATAGATAGATAGATACATAAAGGCACAAGGAAATAGTACTCAGACATAAAGAAGAATCAAATCTTGCCATTTGTGACAATATGGGAGGATCCAGAGGGTATTATGCTTAGTGAAGTAAGTCAGACAGGGAAAGATGAATATTGTTTTATTCACTTATATGTGAAATCTAAAAAACAAATGAACAAATGTAACTAAACATAAATAGTCATAGATAGAGAGAACAAAAAGTGGTTCACAGAGGGAAGAGGGGTGAGGGGGTGGGGAAGAGAAATAGATGAGGAAGAGTAAGAAACAAACTTCCAGTTTCAAAATAAATGAGTCATGGGTATGAAATGAACAGTGTGGAGAATATAGTCAATAATTATGTAATATCTTTGTATGGTAACAGATGGTAACTAGATTTATCACGATGATCATTTTGAAATGTATGGAAACATCAAATCACTATGTTCTATGACAGGGACTAATTGTATTTTAGGTCAATTACACTTCAAAAACATACAAATGCATAGAAATGTGATCAAATTTGTAGTTACCTGAGATGGGGGAGGGATTTGTGAGGGGGAATTGGATAAAGGTAGTCAAAAGATACAAACTCTCATCAAAAGGAAGCACATTTTTTTTCAACTAAGATCACAACACAGCATGTGGGATCTTACAGTCAATACAGTCCAGTACAGTCAATACAGTCCAGTATTCTTGGACTTCCGTGGTGGCTCAGATGGGAGTGAATTTGCCTGCAATGCAGGAGACCCAAGTTCAATCCCTGGGTTTTGAAGATCCCCTAGAGGAAGGCCACTCCAGCATTCTTGCCTGGAGAATCCCTATGGACGAGGAGGCTGGCAGCTACATGGGGTCGCCAAGAGTCAGACATGACTGAGCGACTAAGCACAGCATATCACATAATACTAATGAATGTTTCCCTGAGAAATAGTGTTTAAATGTATTGAATCATCCACTAAAAAACCAAGTATTTGACCTAATCTTTGGTGGGGCGCCAAGGTCGATGACATGAATGAGTTTCTTTCAGTTCTCTATGGTATCATGTCACAAGTAAGTCACCTAAAATTCAGGTACGAATGACTATACTCTGCCTCTTATTCATCAAGTAACATGGCTAGTCTTTCTGTAATCCCAGGAATATAGCTGGCTTATGGTTTTAATTATTGAGTTTGAGATGTGTTCTGTTTCAGCATAGAGTGATTTCTTATGAATGGTGCAATGATCAAATTTAGTTCCTTTTCATTGCAAATCATAAGTTCAGTATTAGCACTGACCACTGTAAGAGCACATTTATGTTTTTCTTACTAATTTTGACCAGGCTATATTCAACTTTGGGTTTCCCAGGTGGCTCAGTGGTAAAGAATCCACCTGTAAATGCAGGAGACACAGGGTATGCAGGTTACATTCCTGGGATGGGAAAAGCCTCTGGAGAAGATGAGGGCAACCCACTCCAGTATTCTTGCCTGGGAAATCCCACGGACAGAGAAACCTGGTGGACTACAGTCCACAGGGTGACAAAAGAGCCAGATACGACTGAGTGACTGAGCACATATTAACTTTTCAAGACTTGTGGTAGATGCAAAAATAGCCACAAACTCTTCCCCAACCTGCATCTGTGACCTTATAATGTGACTTGGTAGCTTCTCTCATAAAAGAAGGGAATCTGTTTCTTTATCTCTTGAATACAGTCTGGCCTAATGTCTTGCTTTGGCCAATAAAAAGTTGCAGAAGCAATGATATGAAAATCATGAATGTCTCAAGAGGTTTTGCATGCTTCTGCCTTCACTACTTAAACCAGATAGCCCAAACCCAATCATCAGGTGACAGCAGAAATGCATAAGAGAAACCAGCCAATAACTGTTGAGCACTGCCTAGGCCGAAACAGCTGTCAAGATAAACCCAAGCCAAGTAACTGTATTGCCAAATCATAAGATAAATAAATGTATGTTAATTTAAACCATTAGGTTTTAAGGTGATTTGTTACACAGATTTACTATCTGATGGCTTTCCCTGGTGGTTCAGTGGTAAAGAATCTGCCTACAATGCAGGAGACACAGGAGATGTGGGTTCGATCCCTGGGTTGGGAAGATCCCCTGGAAGAGGGCTTGGTAACATACTGCAATATTCTTGTCTGAAGAATCCCATGGACAGAGTAGCCTGGTGGGCTACAGTCCAGTGAGTCACAAAGAGTCAGACATGACTGAATCGACTGAGCATACGTGCATGCACTATCTGATGTGATTTATCTCAATACACTATTAGCATCAGGACCAAACCTTTTAGTTCCACCTTAATTCTTAAAGATATTGAAGTAAATAGTTATTCCAGGTGGTGGTAGTATTTATCTTTATACTTTTATAAACTGCTGTAAAAATGGCATGCATTGGTTAAAAATTTCACACACTTATCCTTTCAGCTCTTAAATCATATCTTCAACTTCCTGAACATCAGCCAATGCTCAATAATCTTCAGGAAACACAATATTTTTGCCCTCAAGAAACATTCTTTTATAGATTTACCCTCTGTGAAAGTTATTGTACTTAGAAAACTTTTTGTTTCTTATTGAGCATGTAGCTGCATTTCATAGTGGTAATATTTAATTTATGAACACTAAAAAGAGGCCCTCTTTAAATTTCAGCCTTTTATTTTTTAGTTCATTAAGTTCTTCAATGTGCATCTTTCTCTAGCCTGTCATAATTCTTGCTATAGTCTGTTTTACAGTAGTAACTTTATTTGTATCTAATCAAAAAAGACACATTTTGGAAGTTCCCTTGTGGTCTAGTGGTTAGGATTTGGCACTTTCACTGCCAAGGCCTGGGTTCGATCCCTGATCAGAGAACTGAGATCCTGCAAGTCATAGGGCTTAGCCAAAAGAAAAAAAAAAGATACTTTATTTGCATGGATATATAAGACATATATATGGGTCAATTAGTCATATTTTAAGGTGACTGAGTTAGTGGTGCTAGCAGACTCTTGTCATTTGCTTTATTTGATGTCTTGAGTACAACACACCGTTCTTATCATCACTTTGATTTCTGTTTAGGTGGACTCACCTGATGCATGGTGGAATAGTGCAATGTATCCTTTTAAAAGCCTAATGAACAAGACTATTCCATCCCCCATTCCTGTGCTGTCAAGAGATAGATGTGCGACCCATGCTCAGCCTGTTAGTCCTCTACCCCAGGACTTTGCAGTTTGAGCTGGTGGTATTAGGGTATGGGGTTGCTACAGTGGACAGATCAGGGGTAGACCACATTTCTGTAGCATGACATTTGCTGTGGGCTCTACTGCTTGGGCTGCTTACTTTCTTGTTCCTATCCATTTCCTAAGCCTAGTCATTCCACTTTTGGAGTCGCTAATACACTTTCAGTTAAATATCCCCATTTTGAAAAGTAAGCCAGAACTGATTTCTGTTCTAGAACAAAAAACCCTGACTAAAATATTATCTGAAGACTGGAGAAGAGAAGTGGGCTTTCTGTAGTCTACTCCATTGATTAGACTATATGAGTGTATGTAGGGTTCTTTGCATTTGCCTGTGTTTGGAAAAAGGTGGTAGCAGTAACATGGGTAAAACTCACTAAAGACCTCTTGATAAATTGTATTTTGGAATGTCTGTAAGGAACAGTGCTTTCCATAACAATGATGATAATAGCAATCCAAATATTAAAATTACCACTTATTATATGCCTTCTTTACAATAAGCATTTATTTCTTAGAAGGTCTCAATCTTATAACAGCCCTATAAGAACAATTACTCCCACTTTATAGATAAGATAACTGAGGTTCAGAGAGGATAATAATTTCCCAAAGTTAGACAAGTGGTAAAAAATCAATCAGCATTTCCATCCAGTCCAAATCTTGTCTTTTTGTCCTGCCATGTCACTTCTCTTCCAAAAACACAGAGGATTCTAGCCCAGAATACCTTGTTAAGTCTCTGCAGTTACCTTTTAACCAGTAGAACATGCATAGATATAACCAAAGGGACTGACACATGATTGAGAAGACTAAGTCTCATGATGTGTTGTCTGCAAGTTGAAGGCTCAAGGCAGCCAGTAGTATTGTCCTAGTCCAAACCTGAAAGCCCGAGAGCCAGAGGAGCCAACGGTATAACACTCTGAGTCTGAAGGCCCAAGAACCAGGAGTGCTGATATCTGAAGTTAGGAGAAGATGGATGTCCTGGCTCAAGATTTTTCTTCACCTTTGTGTTTTAATCCGGTCCTCAACAGATTAGGTGATGCTCACCTGCATTGATGAGGCTAGGTCTTTACTCAGCCTATGATTCAAATGCAATTCTCTTCTACAAACACCTTCACAGATACACCCAGAAATAATGTTCTACTAGCAACATTGGCATCTCTGAGCCTAGTCCTGTTGACAATTTACCATTGTATGCCTCAACCTAAAGTTGTTTGTCAGATTTTTATTTTTTCTTTTCTTTTTTTCACCTTCCTTTTGTCTATGATATATTAGTTCTGCAGACACCAGGGACTGTTTTGACCCACCATTCCTCTTTTTAGAATTTATTTTCTTTCCTTTATTTTCCTGAAATATATGTCTTGCATACTTTGCCTAAAGTTTCTGGAAATGTTTCAAAGATTTAAATTTTTTCCTTCAATGAGCAAAGAGTCTGATGGTGGTATATGGCAGGAAGTGAAGGTGGAGACAAGGAGGACAGGACAAACTGTGGTTTTTGGGGGACCATGGACTCTGAAAATTTTGGTATAAAAGGAGAGAGGCAGGTTTGTGCTTCAGAGACCGTGTAATAAACTTTCTATAATGGTGGAGTTATATTGGCCTCAATTATTTTGTATTTCATGTTATGGAAACCTCATTTGATAACTCTTTAAAATACCTAGGACTAAGGATTAAATGGATTCTGGAAAGAATCAGATAAGATCAGTCACTCAGTCGTGTCCGACTCTTTGGGACCCCATGAATCACAGCACGCCAGGCCTCCCTGTCCATCACCAACTCCCAGAGTTCACTGAGACTCACGTCCATCGAGTCAGTGATGCCATCCAGCCATCTCATCCTCTGTCGTCCCCTTCTCCTCCTGCCCCCAATCCCTCCCAGCATCAGAGTCTTTTCCAGTGAGTCAACTCTTTGCATGAGGTGGCCAAAGTACTGGAGTTTCAGCTTTAGCATCAGTCCTTCCAAAGAAATCCCAGGGCCGATCTCCTTCAGAATGGACTGGTTGGATCTCCTTGCAGTCCAAGGGACTCTCAAGAGTCTTCTCCAACACCACAGTTCAAAAGCATCAATTCTTCAGCGCTCAGCCTTCATCACAGTCCAACTCTCACATCCATACATGACCACAGGAAAAACCATAGCCTTGACTAGACAAACCTTTGTTGGCAAAGTAATGTCTCTGCTTTTCAATATGCTATCTAGGTTGGTCATAACTTTCCTTCCAAAGAGTAAGCGTCTCCTAATTTCATGGCTGCAGTCACCATCTGTAGTGATTTTGGAGCCCAGAAAAATAAAGTCTGACACTGTTTCCACTGTTTCCCCATCTATTTTCCATGAAGTGGTGGGATTGGATGCCATGATCTTCGTTTTCTGAATGTTGAGCTTTAAGCCAACTTTTTCACTCTCCTCTTTCATTTTCATCAAGAGGCTTTTTAGTTCCTCTTCACTTTCTGCCATAAGGGTGGTGTCATCTGCATATCTGAGGTTATTGAGATTTCTCCCGGCAATCTTGATTCCAGCTTGTGTTTCTTCCAGTCCAGCGTTTCTCATGATGTACTCTGCATTAAGTTAAATAAACAGGGTGACAATATACAGCCTTGACGTACTCCTTTTCCTATTTGGAACCAGTCTGTTGTTCCATGTCCAGTTCTCACTGTTGCTTCCTAACCTGCATACAAATTTCTCAAGAGGCAGGTCAGGTGGTCTGGTATTCCCATCTCTTTCAGAATTTTCCACAGATTCTTGTGATCCACACAGTCAAAGGCTTTGGCATAGTCAATAAAGCAGAAATAGATGTTTTTCTGGAACTCTCTTACTTTTTCCATGATCCAGCGGATGTTGGCAATTTGATCTCTGGTTCCTCTGCCTTTTCTAAAACGAGCTTGAACATCAGGAAGCTCACGGTTCACATATTGCTGAAGCCTGGCTTGGAGAATTTTGAGCATTACTTTACTAGCGTGTGAGATGAGTGCAATTGTGTGGTAGTTTGAGCATTCTTTGGCATTGCCTTTCTTTGGGATTGGAATGAAAACTGACCTTTTCCAGTCCTGTGGCCACTGCTGAGTTTTCCAAATTTGCTGGTATATTGAGTGCAGCACTTTCACAGCATCATCTTTCAGGATTTGGAATAGCTCAACTGGAATTCCATCACTTCCACTAGCTTTGTTCATAGTGATGCTTTCTAAGGCCCACTTGACTTCACATTCCAGGATGTCTGGCTCTAGGTCAGTGATCACACCATCGTGATTATCTGGGTCATGAAGATCTTTTTTGTACAGTTCTTCTGTGTATTCTTGCCACCTCTTCTTAATATCTTCTGCTTCTGTTAGGTCCATACCATTTCTGTCCTTTATCAAGCTCATCTTTGCATGAAATGTTCCTTTGGTATCTCTGATTTTCTTGAAGAGATCCCTAGTCTTTCCCATTCTGTTGTTTTCCTCTATTTCTTTGCATTGATTGCTAAAGAAGGCTTTCTTATCTCTTCTTGCTATTCTTTGGAACTCTGCATTCAGATGTTTATATCTTTCCTTTTCTCCTTTGCTTTTCACTTCTCTTCTTTTCACAGCTATTTGTAAGGCCTCCCCAGACAGCCATTTTGCTTTTTTACATTTCTTTTCCATGGGAACAGTCTTGATCCCTGTCTCCTGTACAGTGTCACGAACCTCCGTCCCTAGTTCATCAGGCACTCTATCAGATCTAGGCCCTTAAATCTATTTCTCACTTCCACTGTATAATCATAAGGGATTTGATTTAGGTCATACCTGAATGGTCTAGTGGTTTTCCCCACTTTCTTCAATTTCAGTCTGAATTTGGCAATAAGGAGTTCATGGTCTGAACCATAGTCAGCTCCTGGTCTTGTTCTTGCTGACTGTATAGAGCTTCTCCATCTTTGGCTGCAAAGAATATAATCCATCTGATTTCGGTGTTGACCGTCTGGTGATGTCCACGTACCGAGTCTTCTCTTGTGTTGTTGGAAGAGGGTGTTTGCTATGACCAGTGCATTTTCTTGGCAAAACTCTATTAGTCTTTGCCCTGCTTCATTCCATATTCCAAGGCCAAATTTGCCTGTTACTCCAGGTGTTTCTTGACTTCCTACTTTTGCATTCCAGTCCCCTATAATGAAAAGGACGTCTTTTTTGGGTGTTTGTTCTAAAAGGTCTTGTAGGTCTTCATAGAACCGTTCAACTTCAGCTTCTTCAGCGTTACTGGTTGGGGCATAGACTTGGATTACTGTGATAGTGAATGGTTTGCCTTGGAAACGAACAGAGATATTCCCACTCAAATTGCCAAAGGAAGTCTTTTTTATTCTTTTTTTTTTCCCCAATTTTTAAGTTACTTTTTTTTAATTTTATTTTATTTTTTAACTTTACAATATTGTATTGGTTTTGCCATATATCAAAATGAATCCACCACAGGTATACATGTGTTCCCCATCCTGAGCCCTCCTCCCTCCTCCCTCCCCATACCATCCCTCTGGGTCATCCCATTGCACCAGCCCCAAGTATCCAGTATCGTGCATCGAACCTGGACTGGCGACTCATTTCATATATGATATTATACATATTTCAATGCCATTCTCCCAAATCATCCCACCCTCTCCCTGTCCCACAGAGTCCAAAAGAATGTTCTATACATTAGTGTCTCTTTTGCTGTCTTGTATACAGGGTTATTGTTACCATCTTTCTAAATTCCATATATATGCGTTAGTGTACTGTATTGGTGTTTTTCTTTCTGGCTTACTTCACTCTGTATAATAGGCTCCAGTTTCATCCACCTCATTAGAACTGATTCAAATGTATTCTTTTTAACGGCTGAATAATACTCCATTGTGTATATGTACCACTGCTTTCTTATCCATTCATCTGCTGATGGACATCTAGGTTGCTTCCATGTCCTGGCTATTATAAACAGTGCTGCGATGAACATTGGGGTACATGTGTCTCTTTCAATTCTGGTTTCCTCAGTGTGTATGCTCAGCAGTGGGATTGCTGGATCATATGGCAGTTCTATTTCCAGTTTTTTAAGGAATCTCCAGACTGTTCTCCATAGTGGCTGTACTAGTTTGCCTTCCCACCAACAGTGTAAGAGGGTTCCCTCTTCTCCACACCCTCTCCAGCATTTATTGCTTGTAGACTTTTGGATTGCAGCCATTCTGACTGGCGTGAAATGGTACCTCACTGTGGTTTTGATTTGCATTTCTCTGATAATGAGTGATGTTGAGCATCTTTTCATGTGTTTGTTAGCCATCTGTATGTCTTCTTTGAAGAAATGTCTATTTAGTTCTTTGGCCCATTTTTTGGGTCACTTATTTTTTTTAAATTTATGTAAAGTTGAAAGTTAATCCATTGACAGAAATAGTATCAAGAATTAATTGGGGTTTTGGTCAGGGAGAATGAAAAATAGAAGGTGCAGTGTGAGGAGGGAAACTCTTTATCTAGGAACTTAATGGTTTTAAGGTAGTTTTTCATATAATTAAGCTACATTAATGGAATACAATGTAGCCTGGCTACATAGTTGCAGTAGAGGCAGATGAATATAAAAATATACCATTGACATAGAGTCATTGTAACCATTTGTTTTTCACAACTAGTTTTCTTATGCCAATTAGAACTACTTACACCACATTATTATGTTTAATTTGTTGATTTATTCTAACCTCATGAAGTGGATGATGATATGATGATCATCAGTAATATGATGATCAAGGCTTGAATGCATGTCAAAAGACTAAAAGTGAAGAAATGGGGTAAACTAGTAAAACAAACCATGGGTGAACATGACATGCATGCCAGAAGGTTTGCCTGATGGTAAAAGTGCTTTAAAGGTTATCTCCTCCCACTGCTTGCCACATTGAGGGCCCTCTGTCACAGTTAAACCTAAGAATTGTGGTAAAGTTTCCCCCAGGGGGTCTGTGACTTGCAGCCAACGGCCTGGTGCAAGGCTACTGCTCACTCTGTGTGTGCAGGTGCTGACTGCATAGCCACCCTCAGGGGATTTGGGGGCAGCCCCTACTCACGAAGGTTCCCTCTCCCTCGTGTCCTCTCTGTGACCTGGTTCTTCCAGCTGAGGGCTGTAGACTATACTGGCTTCACTGTAGTATAGTATAGTCTAGGTGAGAGGGTGAAGAGAACTGGAAAGACGGCTCCAACTGCCAACCCTGGTCCCTGAAGGAACACAAGGTCTGGGTCATGAGCAGGTCATGAGGACGATGTTTCCATAACCTTCTCTAGTATCCTCAGAGGGTACTTCTTAGCCCTGACTTTCCTTGCTGTTGTTCAGTCTGTAAGTCGTGTCTGACTCTTTAAGACCCCAAGGACTGCAACATGTCAGTCTTCCAAGTCCTTCACTATGTCTTGGAGTTTGCTCAAATTCATATACACTGAGTTGGTGATGCTATGTAACCATCTTATCCCCTGCCACCCCCTTCTCCTTTTGCCTTCAATCTTTCCCAGCATTACGGTCTTTTCCAATGAGTTGGCTCTTCGCATCAGGTGGCCAAAGCATTGGAGCATCAGCTTCCTACTTCAGCATCAGTCCTTCCAATGAATATTCAGGGTTGATTTCCTTTAGGATTGACTGGTTTGCCCTCATTGCAGTCCAAAGGACTCTCAAGAACCTTCTCCAGCACCACATTTGAAAGCATCAATTCTTTGGCACTCAGCCTTGCTTATGGTCCAACTCTCATATTCATACAGAACTACTGGAAAAGCCATATGAACTATATGGACTTAGTCAGCAAAGTGATGTCTCTGCTTTTTTTTTTTTTTTTTTTTTAGGTTTGAGACAAGGTTTAATTGAAAAGGAAAATCCCACCACCTATTCACTTTTTTTTTTTTTAATTTTATTTTATTTTTAAACTTTACATAACTGTATTAGATTTGCCAAATATCAAAATGAATCCGCCACAGGTATACATGTGTTCCCCATCCTGAACCCTCCTCCCTCCTCCCTCCCCATTCCATCCCTCTGGGTCGTCCCAGTGCACCAGCCCCAAGCATCCAGTATCGTGCATCGAACCTGGACTGGCATCTCATTTCATACATGATATTTTACATGTTTCAATGCCATTCTCCCAAATCTTCCCACCCTCTCCCTCTCCCACAGAGTCCATAAGACTGTTCTATACATCAGTGTCTCTTTTTGCTGTCTCGTACACAGGGTTATTGTTACCATCTTTCTAAATTCCATATATATGCGTTAGTATACTGTATTGGTGTTTTTCTTTCTGGCTTACTTCACTCTGTATAATAGGCTCCAGTTTCATCCACCTCATTAGAACTGATTCAAATGTATTCTTTTTAACGGCTGAATAATACTCCATTGTGTATATGTACCACTGCTTTCTTATCCATTCATCTGCTGATGGACATCTAGGTTGCTTCCATGTCCTGGCTATTATAAACAGTGCTGCGATGAACATTGGGGGTACTCGTGTCTCTTTCCCTTCTGGTTTTCTCAGTGTGTATGCCCAGCAGTGGGATTGCTGGATCATAAGGCATGTCTATTTCCAGTTTTTTAAGGAATCTCCACACTGTTCTCCATAGTGGCTGTACTAGTTTGCATTCCCACCAACAGTGTAAGAGGGTTCCCTTTTCTCCACACCCTCTCCAGCATTTATTACTTGTAGACTTTTGGATCGCAGCCATTCTGACTGGTGTGAAATGGTACCTCATAGTGGTTTTGATTTGCATTTCTCTGATAATGAGTGATGTTGAGCATCTTTTCATGTGTTTGTTAGCCATCTGGATGTCTTCTTTGGAGAAATGTCTATTTAGTTCTTTGGCCCATTTTTTGATTGGGTCATTTATTTTTCTGGAGTTGAGTTGCAGGAGTTGCTTGTATATTCTCGAGATTAGTTGTTTGTCAGTTGCTTCATTTGCTATTATCTTCTCCCATTCTGAAGGCTGTCTTTTCACCTTGCTAATAGTTTCCTTTGATGTGCAGAAGCTTTTAAGGTTAATTAGGTCCCATTTGTTTATTTTTGCTTTTATTTCCAATATTCTGGGAGGTGGGTCATAGAGGATCCTGCTGTGATGTATGTCGGAGAGTGTTTTGCCTATGTTCTCCTCTAGGAGTTTTATAGTTTCTGGTCTTACATTTAGATCTTTAATCCATTTTGAGTTTATTTTTGTGTATGGTGTTAGAAAGTGTTCTAGTTTCATTCTTTTACAAGTGGTTGACCAGAGTTCCCAGCACCACTTGTTAAAGAGATTGTCTTTAATCCATTGTATATTCTTGCCTCCTTTGTCGAAGATAAGGTGTCCATATGTGCGTGGATTTATCTCTGGGCTTTCTATTTTGTTCCATTGATCTATATTTCTGTCTTTGTGCCAGTACCATACTGTCTTGATAACTGTGGCTTTGTAGTAGAGCCTGAAGTCAGGTAGGTTGATTCCTCCAGTTCCATTCTTCTTTCTCAAGATCGCTTTGGCTATTCGAGGTTTTTTGTTTTTCCATACAAATTGTGAAATTATTTGTTCTAGCTCTGTGAAGAATGCTGTTGGTAGCTTGATAGGGATTGCATTGAATCTATAGATTGCTTTGGGTAGTATACTCATTTTCACTATATTGATTCTTCCAATCCATGAACATGGTATATTTCTCCATCTGTTAGTGTCCTCTTTGATTTCTTTCACCAGTGTTTTATAGTTTTCTATATATAGGTCTTTAGATTCTTTAGGTAGATATATTCCTAAGTATTTTATTCTTTCTGTTGCAATGGTGAATGGAATTGTTTCCTTAATTTCTCTTTCTGTTTTCTCATTATTAGTGTATAGGAATGCAAGGGATTTCTGGGTGTTGATTTTATATCCTGCAACTTTACTATAGTCATTGATTAGTTCTAGTAATTTTCTGGTGGAGTCTTTAGGGTTTTCTATGTAGAGGATCATGTCATCTGCAAACAGTGAGAGCTTTACTTCTTCTTTTCCAATTTGGATTCCTTTTATTTCTTTTTCTGCTCTGATTGCTGTGGCCAAAACTTCCAAAACTATGTTGAATAGTAATGGTGAAAGTGGGCACCCTTGTCTTGTTCCTGACTTTAGAGGAAATGCTTTCAATTTTTCACCATTGAGGATAATGTTTGCTGTGGGTTTGTCATATATAGCTTTGATTATGTTGAGGTATGTTCCTTCTATTCCTGCTTTCTGGAGAGTTTTGATCATAAATGGATGTTGAATTTTGTCAAAGGCTTTCTCTGCATCTATTGAGATAATCATATGGTTTTTATTTTTCAATTTGTTAATGTGGTGTATTACATTGATTGATTTGCGGATATTGAAGAATCCTTGCATCCCTGGGATAAAGCCCACTTGGTCATGGTGTATGATCTTTTTAATGTGTTGTTGGATTCTGATTGCTAGAATTTTGTTAAGGATTTTTGCATCTATGTTCATCAGTGATATTGGCCTGTAGTTTTCTTTTTTTGTGGGATCTTTGTCAGGTTTTGGTATTAGGGTGATGGTGGCCTCATAGAATGAGTTTGGAAGTTTACCATCCTCTGCAATTTTCTGGAAGAGTTTGAGCAGGATAGGTGTTAGCTCTTCTCTAAATTTTTGGTAGAATTCAGGTGTGAAGCCGTCTGGACCTGGGCTTTTGTTTGCTGGAAGATTTTTGATTACAGTTTCAATTTCCGTGCTTGTGATGGGTCTGTTAAGATTTTCTATTTCTTCCTGATCGAGTTTTGGAAAGTTGTACTTTTCTAAGAATTTGTCCATTTCTTCCTCGTTGTCCATTTTATTGGCATATAATTGTTGATAGTAGTCTCTTATGATCCTTTGTATTTCTGTGTTGTCTGTTGTGATCTCTCCATTTTCATTTCTAATTTTATTGATTTGATTTTTCTCCCTTTGTTTCTTGATGAGTCTGGCTAATGGTTTGTCAATTTTATTTATCCTTTCAAAGAACCAGCTTTTGGTTTTGTTGATTTTTGCTATGGTCTCTTTTGTTTCTTTTGCATTTATTTCTGCTCTAATTTTTAAGATTTCTTTCCTTCTACTAACCCTGGGGTTCTTCATTTCTTCCTTTTCTAGTTGCTTTAGGTGTAGAGTTAAGTTATTTATTTGACTTTTTTCTTGTTTCTTGAGGTGTGCCTGTATTGCTATGAACTTTCCCCTTAGGACTGCTTTTACCGTGTCCCACAGGTTTTGGGTTGTTGTGTTTTCATTTTCATTCGTTTCTATGCAAATTTTGATTTCTTTTTTGATTTCTTCTGTGATTTGTTGGTTATTCAGCAGTGTGTTGTTCAGCCTCCATATGTTGGATTTTTTAATAGTTTTTCTCCTGTAATTGAGATCTAATCTTACTGCATTGTGGTCAGAAAAGATGCTTGGAATGATTTCTATTTTTTTGAATTTACCAAGGCTAGCTTTATGGCCCAGGATGTGATCTATCCTGGAGAAGGTTCCATGTGCACTTGAGAAGAAGGTGAAATTCATTGTTTTGGGATGAAATGTCCTATAGATATCAATTAGGTCTAACTGGTCTATTGTATCGTTTAAAGTTTGTGTTTCCTTGTTAATTTTCTGTTTAGTTGATCTATCCATAGGTGTGAGTGGGGTATTAAAGTCTCCCACTATTATTGTGTTATTGTTAATTTCTTCTTTCATACTTGTTAGCATTTGTCTTACATACTGCGGTGCTCCCGTGTTGGGAGCATATATATTTATAATTGTTATATCTTCTTCTTGGATTGATCCTTTGATCATTATGTAGTGACCATCTTTGTCTCTTTTCACAGTCTTTGTTTTAAAGTCTATTTTATCTGATATGAGTATTGCTACTCCTGCTTTCTTTTGGTCCCTATTTGCATGGAAAATCTTTTTCCAGCCCTTCACTTTCAGTCTGTATGTGTCCCCTGTTTTGAGGTGGGTCTCTTGTAGACAACATATGCAGGGGTCTTGTTTTTGTATCCATTCAGCCAGTCTTTGTCTTTTGGTTGGGGCATTCAACCCATTTACGTTTAAGGTAATTACTGATAAGTATGACCCCGTTGCCATTTACTTTATTGTTTTGGGTTCGAATTTATACACAATTTTTGTGTTTCCTGTCTAGAGAATATCCTTTAGTATTTGTTGGAGAGCTGGTTTGGTGGTGCAGAATTCTCTCAGCTTTTGCTTGTCTGAAAAGCTTTTGATTTCTCCTTCATACTTGAATGAGATCCTTGCTGGGTACAATAATCTGGGCTGTAGGTTATTTTCTTTCATCATTTTAAGTATGTCTTGCCATTCCCTCCTGGCTTGAAGAGTTTCTATTGAAAGATCAGCTGTTATCCTTATGGGAATTCCCTTGTGTGTTATTTGTTGTTTTTCCCTTGCTGCTTTTAATATTTGTTCTTTGTGTTTGATCTTTGTTAATTTGATTACTATGTGTCTTGGGGTGTTTCGCCTTGGGTTTATCCTGTTTGGGACTCTCTGGGTTTCTTGGACTTGGGTGATTATTTCCTTCCCCATTTTAGGGAAGTTTTCAACTATTATCTCCTCAAGTATTTTCTCATGGTCTTTCTTTTTGTCTTCTTCTTCTGGGATCCCTATGATTCGAATGTTGTAGCGTTTAATATTGTCCTGGAGGTCTCTGAGATTGTCCTCATTTCTTTTAATTCGTTTTTCTTTTATCCTCTCTGATTCATTTATTTCTACCATTCTATCTTCTAATTCACTAATCCTATCTTCTGCCTCTGTTATTATACTATTTGTTGCCTCCAGAGTGTTTTTAATTTCACTTATTGCATTATTCATTATATATTGACTCTTTTTTATTTCTTCTAAGTCCTTGTTAAACCTTTCTTGCATCTTCTCAATCCTTGCCTCCAGGCTATTTATCTGTGATTCCATTTTAATTTCAAGATTTTGGATCAATTTCACTATCATTATTCGGAATTCTTTATCAGGTAGATTCCCTATCTCTTCATCTTTTGTTTGGTTTGGTGGGCATTTATCCTATTCCTTTATCTGCTGGCTATTCCTCTGTCTCTTCATCTTGTTTAAATTGCTGAGTTTGGGGTGTCCTTTCTGTATTCTGGCAGTTTGTGGAGTTCTCTTTATTGTGGCGTTTCCTCGCTGTGTGTGGGTTTGTACAGGTGGCTTGTCAAGGTTTCCTGGTTAGGGAAGCTTGTGTCGATGTTCTGGTGGATGGAACTGTATTTCTTCTCTCTGGAGTGTAATGAAATGTCCAGTAATGAGTTATGAGATGTCTATGGTTTTGGGGTGACTTTGGGCAGCCTGTATCTTGAAGCTCAGGGCTGTGTTCCTTTGTTGCTGGAGAATTTGCTTGTTATGTCTTTCCCTGGAACTTGTTGGCCCTTGTGTGGTGCTTGGTTTCAGTGTCGGTATGGAGGCGTTTGATGAGCTCCTGTCAATTAATGTTCCTTGGAGTCAGGAGTTCCCTGGAGTCAGGGTTTGGACTTAAGCCTCCTACTTCCAGTTATCGGTCTTAATTTTACAGTAGTTTCAAAACTTCTCCTTCTATACAGCACCACTGATAAAACATCTACGTTAAAGATGAAAAGTTTCTCTACTGTGAGGGTCACTCAGAGAGGTTCACAGCGTTACATGGAGAAGAGAAGACGGAGGAGGGAGTTAGAGGTGACCCAAATGAGATGAGGTGGAATCAATAGTGGAGAGAGTGGGCTATCCAGTAGTCACTTCCTTATGTGCACTCCACAACTGGACCACTCAGAGATGTTCTCGGAGTTATACAGGGAAGAGAAGAAGGAGGCAGGAGACAGAGGTGGCCAGAAGGATAAAAGGGGGAAATGAAAAGGAGGGAGACAGATCCAGCCAGTAATCAGTTCCTTAAGTGTTCTCCACCGTCTGGAACACACAGAAATTCACAGAGTTGGGTAGAGTAGAGAGGGGTTAGGGAGGAGATACAGGTGACCTGGTGGAGAAAATGGAGAGTCCAAAGGGAGAGAGAGCAGTCAAGCCAGTAATCTCGTACCCTAGTGAAAAATGGGTCCTGAAGATTGGGTTCTTAAAGGTACAAAATTGGTAACAAATACATAAAAACAAAAATTAGAAATCTAGCGTAGAGTTTGGAATTTCAAAAATGCAATGTTAATGAAAAGAAGAAGGAAACGAAAGAGAGAAAAAACGAACAAAGAAAAACAAACAAGGTCGTGAAAGTAATAAAGAAACTACAGGTACAAAATTGATAACTAATACCAAAAAGCAAAAATTAAAAATCTAGAGTAGAGTTTGGAATTTCAAAAATACAACGTTAAAAAAAAAAAAGAAGAAGAAGAAAAATAAAGAGAGAAAACAAACAAACCAACAAAAACAATGTCGCAAAAATTATAAAGAAAATACAGGTACAAAATTGATATCAAATACCAAAAAGCATAAATTAAAAATCTTGAGTAGAGTTTGGAATTGCAGATATATGATGTTATATAAAAGAAGAAGAGAAAGAAACAGAGGAAAAAAAAAGTCACATAAATTATGAAAAAAACTATAGGTACAAAATTGATAGCATATATCAAAAGGCTAAAATTAAAAATCTAGAGTACAGTTTGGAATTTCAAAAATACAATGTTAAAGAAAAGAAGAAAAAGAAAAAAGAAAAAAAAAAAAAACCACAGTCAAAAAATTATAAAATATATATATGAAGTTTGCTGAAGAAGAAAAAAAAAAAAAAATAGGGTCTTTTTTTTTTTTTTTTTTGCAAAGTAATAGTTATAAAAGTGAAAATTAAAGGACAATAGAGGACTTAAAAATTTTTTTTCTTTTTTAATTAAAAAAAAAAAAGAAAGAAAGATTGATCGTAAAAATAGTAAAAATATATCTAGGTCTTTCTCTGGTTTTGTTGTGAGTATTGTGGGTTCAGTTCATTTTTGGCAGTTCCTTAGTCCGACTTATATTTCTCAAGATCTATAGGCCCCTTGCTATGTAATCCGTAGTAACCACAGGGTTTTAATCTATGGCCTGTAGCTTCCAAGGCGTTTCCCTCTGTTACAGCTTCTTCTGTTTGCTGGTCTCTTCAGTGTCTGGTTCCCGCCCTGACACAAAGGGGATGGTTGAGGACACTATTTTTTTTTTTTTTTTTTTTAATTTAGGCTCAGTTGTTCAGCCGCGCTGTGGGGAGGGAGGGAGGGATGCTGCAAACAGATAACACTGGCGTGCGCTCGCAGTGCCTCAGCCACACTGGGTCTGCCCCCGCTCACGGCGCGTGTAGCCTCCCTGCCCACACTGCTGGGGCTCTAGGTTGTTCCGCCGGGAACAATCAGAGGCCGGCCCTGGGCTGAGCTCCCAGGTCCAAGCTGCTCAGGTTCAGGCACTCGGGTAGTCCTCAGAGGCGCAGACTCGGTTGGGCCTGCGTTTTGTGCTCTTCCCAGATCCGAGCAGCTCAGGTGATGTGTTTGGCGGGCGCCAATGCTGCGACTTATCGCCTCCCCGCCACTCGGTTATCTGGGTGTAAAACCGGCGCACCTTCTCAGGCAGATGTTGACTGTCCAGACCCCCAAGAAGTTTTAGTTAGCAAAGAAGCCTGCTTACAGTTTTATAGATAGTGTCTCTCTGGGGCTGCGATTGCCCCCTTCCAGCTCTGGCTGCCTGTCACCGGAGGGGGAAGGTCTGCAGCCAGCTATCTCTGCTCAGTCCTTTGTTCCGTGCGCGGGCCTGGCGGTGTCTTAGGTTAGGGCTGGCTTTTCGCGTGGTAGATATCCCACAGTCTGGTTTGCTAGCCCAAATTATTTTGCTCAGATAGCGCTCAGGACATTCGGGCGGATTCTTACTCTAAGGGACACAGCCCGCGCCGCGCTTCCCTGCCCAGCCCCCGCTTGCTAATGCCGTGTGCTGGCGTCTGCACTGCTTCTCCGCTGGGGGAGTTACCGTAGGGCTCACAATCCGCGATTTTTAATTGTTTATTTTTTTTCCCCTCCCTTTTATGTTGCCCTCTGTGCTTCCAAAGCTCGGCACAGATTCGGCAGTGAGAGGGTTTCCTGGTGTTTGGAAACTTCTCTCTTTTTAAGACTCCCTTCCCGGGACGGAACTCCGTCCCTCCCTCTTTTGTCTCTTTTTTTGTCTTTTATATTTTTTCCTACCTCCTTTCGAAGAGTTGGGCTGATTTTCTGGGTGCCTGATGTCCTCTGCCGGCATTCAGAAGTTGTTTTGTGGAATTTACTCGACGTTTAAATGCTCTTTTGATGAATTTGTGGGGGAGAAAGTGTTCTCCCCGTCCTACTCCTCCGCCATCTTGGCTCCTCCCCCACCTATTCACTTTTAAAGCGTGAATTGCATTCAACACACAAATCCTTCATTATTCATACATGGAAATATGTGCTTAATGATTAAGTCTGCTTTTTAATACACTGTCTAGGATTGTCATAGTTTTCCTTCCCAAGGAGCAGGCATCTTTTAATTTCATGACTGCAGTCACCATTCACAGTGATTTTGGAGCCTAAGAAAAGAAAATTTGTCACTGCTTCCATTTTTCCCCCAGGTATTGGCCATGAAGTGATGGGACCAGATGCCATGATTTTAGTTTTTCTTCTGTTGAGTTTTCCTTGCTGAGTCCTGACAGATAATTATCCTTATCCTTGAAACAATGACTGAGGACTCCTAGGAGAGAAGCACATGGGTATCCTGGTGAGTACTTCAAGACACCAAGGATCTGAGTCAAGGTCAAGACATGCCTGTAGGACCTGTTCTGACTCACTGCAGGTTCCTCTCAGGCTCCTTTCATGCTCAGACCTGCTCAGTGGGGCTGCTGGGGACTGTCCTTTCTCCACTTCAGAAGAGACAACACAGGAATTTTGAGGAGGAAAAAACTCATAAAGAGAAATGAAGCTAATGCTTTGTTGAGGGACTACTGTGTCTCATACACTGAACTACATGTTTCATTGAGGGAGAATAAATACTGGGACAAGACAAGCCAGGAACATGGAACCACTTTGCTTTCCAGATGTGTTCCTAGGTGCTCTGCTGGAGAAGAAATTAGAAAATTAAAAAGAGGGTTTGTGGTGGAGGGCTTTTTTATCCAGTCCTTAAACTTCATCCCCCAGGATTTCTGTCTTGCTCCCAAGACAGGGAAGAGACACAGAGGCTCTGATAGATATGGCCATCGAGAGAGACCCACAGTCTCTTCCTATGTGCAGAGTGATGGCTGATATCAGTGTCAAGGGGCAGAAGTTACTGCTCTGGAAATCTCTGCTGTGTCCAGCAGCCCACTTAACCCCTGAGCTACAACAAAGACAGAAGCACTGCCCCAAAGCTCACCTTCACCCTTTGGTCCCTGCTGGGTGCTCTAGACCTGGGAATGAACCATGCACGGACACATTAGATTCACTGAAAAAAGGGGACAAGGTTAGAGAGGAGGTGGAGGTCAAGGGCTCACAGAGGCACCTTTTCCCAACCACATGCTTCATACTTCTCTTCACCACTCCAGTTGAGTCTCAGTGGAACCTGGTATGTTAAGGACGTCCCTGCAAGCCTCACCTCATTGGTCCTTTCCCTATACCTTTCCTTACCTGGAGACCTTACCTAACAGCCCTTACTCATTCACCATTGATATACACAAGCTCCTGGTCCCTGGCTGGGGCAGATGAACTGGAATAGAGGCATTTCTTCAGACCTGAGCTGAAGGATTTCTGAAAGCACAGGAAGAAGTGTCAGTCCTGGGAACAGTCAATTAAGAGGGAAAGAAAGGCTGGCAAGGGGGCTAATATTTAGACAGAGTTTCAGAGGATTCAGTACCCAGAAAGGCGCAGGGTCTTGAAAGGTTGGTAGACTGCAGCCTGATACACCTGTGCATGGGCAATGTCATGGAGGCCCAGCAAGGGCAACCCCTGACGCCTGGTGGGACCAAAACAAGTCTAATCTGGGGACGTCCAGATCAAGTTCAGAGAAAAATAATCAGTTGTTTGGAAATTTTCATCAAAAGTATAGCTCATTATCATTTCCTTCAAAGATACAGATTGTGTAAATATCTTTCTATTATGTTGGGCTAATATCACAGAAAAGATACTTAACTTTCAATAACACATGATTTAATCAGGCGACAAAAATAATCTTGGACTTTAAACAAAGTGTCATTGTCTCTCATGTACCTCACAATGATATTGTCACATCTAAAACAGAGATTCCTGTGCATTGCTGTTGACCAAAGTGGTTCAGAAAAAGTTCAAACTCTGAATGTGATGAAGTCTTAGACAAAAAACGTAGTAATATCCAGGAAGAAAATGGGATGCCATATGTGAATATATATCAATTACCATCACCATGAGGTTTTAGTTTATATTTAAAGAGTGTTTCTTTTTTGTGTTCCAAAATGTGTCATAAAATATTGTCTTAAATCTATAGCATCTTTGTATAGAATTCTGGTGCCAGAATTCTAGTTTCAAAACTAGACTTTATCACTTTTTAGCTGTATGATCTTGACTAACTTACATACCCTCTCTGTGCCTAAGGTAAGGTAAGTCACTTCAGTCGTGTCCAACTCTATGTGACCCCATAGACAGCAGCCCATCAGGTTTCCCCATCCCTGGGATCTCCAGGCAAGAACATTGGAGTGGGCTGCCATTTCCTTCTCCAATGCATGAAAGTGAAAAGTGAAAGTGAAGTCACTCAGTCGTGTCCGACTCCCAGCGACCCCATGGATTGCAGCCTACCAGGCTCCTCCGTCCATGGGATTTTCCAGGCAAGAGTACTGGAGTGGGGTGCCATCGCCTTCTCCTCTCTGTGCCTAATTCCCTCATAAATAAACAATACTCTATATGATCAATTAACATATGTCAAGCATAAGAACAAAGTAAATGCTATAGTAAGAACTGGCTATTATTATCAGCAGGAGTTAGGGTATTTCATTATTATCTCTGAAAGCAGAGTTGGGAGGAGAGTTAGACTTGTCAGATACATTGACACATGAATTGAAATGTGAAGAAGTAGAAATCAGACAGGGATAGAAAGTGAGGGTAGAAGAAGGGCTTGTTCCTGAGGAAATAGCTTGAGCTTAGTCCCAGAAAGGGGGAGGGATGCAGAACATGGCATGTCCAAATTTCCATTTTTGAATCATTTCCCAAATCTTCCATTTTGAGCTTTGAATAAATCAGAAGGAGAATGCCAGCATCTTTAGCATATGGGACATACACACAAGATATTGAACAAATGAACCAACACACGAAGGTGTACTAGACGTAGAGGCCTCACCTGTGGGGACTGACACCAGAACCTGTTCCTGTGAGGCTGAGGAAAGCAAGTGTCCTCCAAGGAGAAGCTCTGTCTCAGATGGATGTGATGTAAGAGGAGTCTACTCATTTCACATATCCATAGATGATGGTCTGGAAGGCCCTGTGCTGGGAAGTTTACACTCAGGATAAGCACCCCACATTCCACATGACCGCTGTATGTGTATTCCTTGGCAATAAACTCCTGGCTCTGTCCCACTGTGTTTCTAGTTCCTGGCACAGTGCCTGGGGTCAAATTAGTGCTTAATATATGTTAGTGGAATGAATGAAAAATATGAAATGCCTGTCTTCCCAGGGGCAGATAATACATGCCTTACACCTGGAAAATTTAGTGATTTGCCTACTGGCTGTGTAACCTAAGTGAATCACTTTCTTCTGGAGACCTTGGTGTGCTCTTTATGAGCTTACTGTAGTGCATTGTGGTTGGGTCACTTTAGGTAAATTACTCACCATTCCTGTATCTCAGTTTCTGTATTTGTGAAATGAGGAAAACAGTAATAATAATAAAAAGTGAAGATTTAATTAGTCACTGCATGGTAAATGATTATAACAGTATTTGCCACATGGTAAGCACTCAATCTTTGTTTCTATTATTTTTATGATCATTTTTTTATTAAATAGCCCAAACTAACCCAACATCTCTATGCATTTGGGTTACTATACAAGAACTATTGCTTGATCCTCATTTCCAGAAATTAGAATCAGCAAGAGAGTTCCAGAAAAACATCTATTTCTGCTTTATTGACTATGCCAAAGCCTTTGATTGTGTGGATCACAAGAAACCGCGGAAAATTCTGAAAGAGATGGGAATACCAGACCACCTGACCTGCCTCTTGAGAAATCTATATGCAGGTCAGGAAGCAACAGTTAGAACTGGACATGGAACAACAGACTGGTTCCAAATAGGAAAAGGAGTATGTGAAGGCTATATATTGTCACCCTGCTTATTTAACTTCTATGCAGAGTACATCATGAGAAACGCTGGACTGGAAGAAGCACAAGCTGGAATCCAGATTGCTGGCAGAAATATCAATAACCTCAGATATGCAGATGACACCCACCCTTGTGGCAGAAAGTGAAGAGGAACTAAAAAGCCTCTTGGTGAAAGTGAAAGAGGAGAGTGAAAAAGTTGGCTTAAAGCTCAACATTCAGAAAACGAAGATCATGGCATCTGGTCCCATCACTTCATGGGAAATAGATGGGGAAACAGTGGAAAAAGTGTCAGATTTTATTTTGGGGGGCTCCAAAATCACTGCAGATGGTGACTGCAGCCATGAAATTAAAAGATGCTTGCTCCTTGGAAGAAAAGTTATGACCAACCTAGATAGCATATTCAAAAGCAGAGACATTCCTTTGCCAACAAAGGTCCATCTAGTCAAGGCTATGGTTTTTTCAGTGGTCATGTATGGATGTGAGAGTTGGACTGTAAAGAAGGTGGAGAGCCGAAGAATTGATGCTTTTGAAGTGTGGTGTTGGAGAAGACTCTTGAGAGTCCCTTGGACTGCAAGGAGATCCAACCAGTCCATTCTGAAGGAGATCGGCCCTGGGATTTCTTTGGAGGGAATGATGCTGAAGCTGAAACTCCAGTACTTTGGCCACCTCATGCGAAGAGTTGACTCATTGGAAAAGACTCTGATGCTGGGAGGGATTGGGGGCAGGAGGAGAAGGGGACGACAGAGGATGAGATGTCTGGATGGCATCACTGACTCAATGGACGTGAGTCTCAGTGAACTCCGGGAGTTGGTGATGGACAGGGAGGCCTGGCGTGCTGCGATTCATGGGGTCACAAAGAGTTGGACATGACTGAGCTACTGAACTGAACTGAACTGAAGTCTGGGTTGGGATGGGATGTTTGTTGATTTTATGGTTGATTCTGCTGTGCAGCCAGATTTATTGGCTCCAGAGCCATGCACAGTGCTATGGGATGCTGTCTCTATAGACTGCAAAGTGAATGACATCCCCACGTGAATACCATGTAGTGACTCTGACCTGGTTTCTTCCGGTCCTAGGTTGTGCTTCTGTTCTGTATCCCAAATAGGCACAGTTAAGAGTAACCCTATGACATAAATTCAGGATATATTTGATTTTGAAATTAAAGCAGCCACAATTTTGAATCCTTGAGGATTTTTAATTATTTGGTCATCACTGATTCGCTTATACAATCTTGCCTGGAAGGTTTAAAAAGTGAATACTTAAATTAAATCCATATGAACTTTAATAGGTACCCTCAGCAGACACAGTAGTCTTCACCCTGCTGGAGTCTATATTCTCCTTTCCTTTGTCCTACAGGTAAGGCACTTTGAAATTTTCTAGACATCCTTTAGGGACATGAGATCTTCAGCCACTTGTTTGATGTATGCCAAGCTCTCCTTGTCCTTCTGGTTAATGTCTTCATGGAGGTCCTCTGCAGTTTCTTGGCACAGGGCATTTTAACAGGCTCCTTTCATGACTGGGGGACACTTAGTGAGGGCTGGGATCATTTTCCCTCCCTGTGTTAGTTAGGATTTTCCCTAAGTTTATTATTTGTCTTTATGTGAGCTTACTGGGTATCTGGAGGGCTCTTCAGGATGGAAGTGCATCCTTGGCACCAATATGCTGGGCATCCCCAATGCATCTAGTGAGTGCATTATGTCATAATATTACAAGAGCCTTTTTTTAGAAAGGTAAAAGAACTGGAAAGACTTCTCAAAGAGAAACATCAAAAGCCTCTCTTGGGATGAACAGCTCTTCTTATGCCCTAAGAATTGAAAAAAGTAATAGGAGGGACTTCCCTAGTGGCTCAGAGATTAAAGCATCTGCCTGCAATGTGGGAGACCTGGGTTCAATCCCTGGGTTGGGAAGATCCCCTGGAGAAGGAAATGGCAACCCACTCCAGTACTCTTGCCTGGAAAATTTCATGGACAGAGGAGCCTTGTAGGCTACAGTCCATGGGGTCCAAAGAGTCGGACACGACTGAGCAACTTCACTCACTCAATGGGAGGGAGGTGAATTGGAAAATAAATGTGATTATTTTATTGTGGGTAAAGACCTAGCCTATAGTAATTTTGGAAAAGTGACTTCTTGGAGTCAAGGTAGTAATGGCTAATTGTCTGTTGTCAAGTTCTTAGCTGGCTTTGTGTGCCCAATGCAACCTTCTTTTGATTGGAGGCATGCATGCCTGCCAAGTTGCTCAGTCATGCCTGACTCTTTATATCCCTAGGGGCTGTAGGGATCCACCAGCCTCCTCTGTCCATGGGATCTCTGTCCAGCCAAGAATACTGGAGTGAGTTGCCATGCCCTCCTCTTGGGGATCTTCCTGACCCAGGGATCCAACTCAAGCCTCCTGCACTGCAGATGGATTCTTTACCACTAGCACCACCTGGGAAGCCCACAGGAGAGGCACCCCTCACCTATTATATGACAATTGTGCTTGGTTCATGAGATTTTGGTGAACCTGACGACTCCTTCTTCACTCTGGTGAAGGGAGGGTTGTGTGCCATTCATGCCCTAGGCCGGCTCAGCCCAAGTTCTTAAGACTTCTGGAGGAGCAATCTGGAGCCTGAGTATTAAACAAGCAGCAGGCTTGGAGCAGCCAGAACTCTCCTGCTACCAAGAGAGCAGTCTAGGACTAGACTCTCTGTGATTACAAACTGAGGCAAGCAAGCTGTAGCTAACTTCCAACTATTTATGTTTTCCATGGGCTTGATTCTCTATTTGCACCTCATTCTCTGTTGATAGTTTTTTGTCACAAGCTTTCTCATGAAGTGAATTAGGAATATAACTAAATGAAAAAATGGAGTGAGACATTTTATATAAAATGACTCAGAATGCCTCTGTGAAGGCAAGGAGAGGATGCATGAATATCTCCATTTTCAGAGAAAGAAAATGAAACTCGGATCAAATCATTGTCTTAAAAAAAAAAAAATCATTGTCTTGGTAGGTTTTTGATATATCCCGCTCAGCAAGTGGCAGAACTGTGGCTAGAACTCATCTCTTTTATTCAAGTCCAAAGCTCTTTCTATATTATATTACACATAGTATGGTATGTTATGTTTTAATTAAATATCAATGATATTATACTTAGTATATCAATTGTATTATAGTCTATTGTTGCTATTCAGTTGCTAAATCATGTCCAACTCTTTGGGACCCCATGGACTGTGCTGCACCAGGCTTCCCCATCCTTCACTATCTCCCGGAGTTTGCTCAAACTCATGTCCATTGAGTCAGTGATGCTATCCAACCATCTCATCCTCTGCTCCCCTCTTCTCCTCCTGCCCCATGAACTGTAGCCTAACAGGTTCCTCTGTCCATGAATTTTCAAAGCAAAAATACTGGAGTGTGCTGCCATTTCCTACCCCAGGGGTCAAACCCACATCTCTTGTGTCTCTTGCACTGGCAGGCAGATTCTTTACCAACTTGCCACCTGGGAAGCCCATTATAGTCTATAGTACTTAGACTACTCAGATTATTTCTTATAAAATATAGCTCCCTGTTGTTTTTCCCATTTATGCATCTTCATGGAAATTGTTTCTCACTGAGAGTTATTTTTTCAGAGTTCTATTGAAGAAACAAATGTAAATGTGCAATTAATACTTACTTGGAGGGCTAAATTGCTTTAATTGACAGTCTCACCCATTGGGTGGCAACTTCCAGGCTACCTGTGTGTCATCTACTCCACCAAAGCAGCATTTCTGAGAGAGCAATAAAGAATAAAAGCAGAAGTTACAAACCTGACTTCCTCTGGAACCTGAGGTTAAAAAAACAAAAAACGGAGCAGCAGTTGCCAGTAAACCAAGCAGAGATCCCCCCAGCCCCCACTGCCATCACTGCAGCCAGAAGGTGGCCCTTGTCCTCTGTAAACCCTGAGGATAGAGGCCTGGGACTCCGGCTGGAATCCTGCGGATATTGTGGGGGAGGGGTGTGAGGTGGGGATGGGGCAGAGGTCTCAGTGAGTTTCGCCTTAGCTAGAAGTGGTGAAGTGGATGTTCAGTTATTTGTCCAATGACCTGAAGTGTAGTCCACTCCTCTCAGGTTAGTGTGAGGCTGGCTGTTAACTTTCACAATCTCTAGTCTCTGCTTCCCGTACAAGTCACTGAGGAATTTCAAACATTTTTTTTTCTTTTTCAGCTGTGCCATGTGGTCTGTGGAATCTCAGTTCCCCAAATAGGGATTGAAAGTGAATCACAGCAGTGAAAACACAGAGCTGGGGCACGAGGGAATTCCCAAGGAACCCTAATCTTCTTCCCTTTTTTTTTTTTTTTTTTTTGCACTTCCTTTTTAATTTATTTTTTAATTGGAGGAAAATTGCTTTACAACATTGTGTTGGTTTCTGCAGCATAACATGAATCAGTCACAATTATACTTCTATCCCCTCCCTCTTGAGCCTCCCTCCCTCACCTCCCACCATTCCAGCCCTCTACGTCATCAAAGACCACCAGGCTGCGCTTCCTGCATTATATAACAACTTTTCACTAGCTATGTGTTTTGTACAAGATAGCATATATACGTCAATGCTACTTTCTGAGGGATCCCGATCTTAACCAAATGCCCTTCAGTGGTAAAAAAAACAAAAAACAAAAAACAAAAAAAAAACCTGCCTGCCAATGCAGGAGATGTAAGAGATGCGAATGCAATCCCTGAGTCAGAAAGATCCTCTGGAGAAGGAAATGGCAACCCACTCCAGTATTCTTGCCTAGGGAATCCCATGGACAGAGGAGCCTGATGGGTTACAATCCATGGGGTTACAGAGTCGGACATAACTGAAATGACTTAGCACACATTGACTGGCACACTTGTCTTTCCTCTAGAAGGGAATCCCATAGCTCTGGCTCAAGTAACTCACAAATGATATTTAATAGCGGTGCCTCACTCCACTGGGCCCCCAGGCCATTGTCAGTCTCAAATAATAGTTTCCAGAATGTTCTGTGGTCAGAGAAGTTGAAGGACACTCCTCTTCCAAAGGGGCCTGAGCTGCTGCCCAGGGCAACATCCTCATGATAAAACTGATGTGGGATTTGGGGAGAGCCTCTCTGGGTCTCAGAGTGAAGCTCCACCATGTCCCCTCCCACAACACCACCTGGGTCCCTGGAGCTCTGAGGGCGAGGATAGGGCAAGACATTGGACCTGAAGGGGAAAATGGGCTGTCAGAGGGTGTCTCTTCTGCTTGACATCTCACCACCTACCCCTGCCTCTGTCCCCACATTCCAGATTTAATCCTTAGAGCAGGGCTGTCCAACAGAATTTCCTGTGATGGTGGAAATGTTTGACATCTGTGCTGCCCAGCAGAATACCTACATATGGCTGTTGTGAACTTGAAATGTGACTAGTGTGAATAAAAGAATATATTTTATTTTAATTAATTTAAATGCGGGGCTTCCCTGTTGGTTCAGACAGTAGAGAATCTGCCTGCAATGCAGGAGACCTGGGTTCGTCTCTGGGTCAGGAAGATTCCCTGGAGGAGGAGATGGGAACCCACTCCAATATTCTTGCCTAGAGAATCCCATGGACAGAGGAGCCTGGAAGGCTACAGCTCAGGGGGTTGCAAAGAATCGGACACGACTGAGCAACTAATAACAATTTAAACGTAAATAGCCATATGTGACAAGCAGCCCCTGTATTGAACAGCACAGGTGTAGAGGCATTTACCCTAGAGCTGAGGATGAATTCTAGGAAGGCTTTCTCTGGCTTACTGACTGCAGCAGTGTTCTTTCACCTTACTATCTCTTCCACCTTAAAGTGAAAAGTGAAGTCACTCAGTCGTGTCCAACTCTTTGTGACCCCCTGGACTATGGCCTATCAGGTTCCTCTGTCCATGGGATTTTCCAGGCAAGAATACTGGCGTGAGTTGCCGTTTCCTTCTCCAGGAGATTTTCCCAACCCAGGGATTGAACCCGGTTCTCCTGCATGGCAGGCGGATGCTTTACCGTCTGAGCCACCAGGGAAGTCTTCCACCTTACTATCTTCTTTTTCTACCAGATTTATAGCTCCCCTAAGGCAGCTGTTTATTTTGGAAGGTCTGTTTTTGTCAGAAAAGATTTAGCTCTTCATAGCTCTGGTTGCTGTGAGCACCTTAAAGTGTTCTCACGATCCTATAGGATCCCTGAGCCTTATCTGAGAACCTCTGTTTGAACTGTGGGATCTCATCTTTCACAGGGATATTTCCCGCCTCAGTTTGGATGAGGCCATAACTGTTGTCAGCTGTAGAGTAGTACCCTCCAGCCTATCTGCATCCCCCACAACCTGGTGATAACCAGTATTTCCAGCTCTGCTCCCTGGAAATGCCATGTTTTCATCCCCAAACTCTCCTACATGTCCCCTCTGTGCCAGGAAAAGGTGGTTTCCCCTGTGCCTTCAGACACAGAGCAGATAAGGACCAGTGTCTTCCCTTCAATCACCTGCCTTCTGAGGCAGAGTTTCCATGGAGACATAAGACACAGGATCCCTGTGCAAACAGGAGACAGCAGATATGACTTGACTCTGGGGAACATCAAAACTGAAGTAGTTGGTATCTCCCTAAACATGACAGCAGGGAGAATTGGCAATTTTGAGCAAGATTAGAAAACATAGATATTTGCAAACAATTGAGGATGATGATTGTCAATTCTGAGTATATTTCTATGGGAGGCACTTCCCAGCCTTCAGTCACATGAGGTTTCTCATCTCATAAGGTACTCACTTCAGGAGTCTGATTCCTCTAGGGGGCCAGAGTGGGCAGTTCCAGGGAAAAGCCCTTGGGTTTGTGTTTGGTGACAATGGGTTGAAGTCTTGTGTTGAGAACTAGGAAGGAAATGGAAAATATTAGCCTTCCTTTAAGATGACACCACACAAGATGATAAATTACTTTTCTCCCATCTCTTCAGACCTGCTTCAAGACCCCTGCTTCAGTACTGTCTTCTCTGCTGCTGCTGCTAAGTCGCTTCAGTCATGTCCGACTCTGTGTGACCCCATAGATGGCAGCCCACCAGGCTGCCCCATCCCTGAGATTCTCCAGCCAAGAGTACTGGAGTGGGGTGCCATTGCCTTCTCCGACTGTCTTCTCTAATTGCCCCAATATAAAATGAGTCTCTATGTTCTTTCAAATCCTATTGTGTTGGATTTGCTGCTAAGCTATTCTCTGGCTGTCAGCTCCTTTTACAGCCTCTGTAGCATAATTATAGGCACCTAGAATATATCTGCTCAGGAAGAGGAAATGGCAACCCACTCCAGTATTCATGCCTGGAGAATCCTATGAACAGAGGGGTCTAGAGGGCTACAGTCCATAGGGTCACAAAGACTTGGACACGACTAAATGACTGAGCACACACACAGTATCTGACTATTTTACAAGAGGAATATGGTATACCTGCCAAGGTTCTGGGTGGTTCTTGAAGTCTCTTGAGAACCGTTTCAGTTCTAAAGCACTATTATAAATGAGAGGGACACCAGATAGCATCAGTATCTCTCTACAGCAGACCCCCATTCCTACCTTATGGGAAAAGAAGGAACTAAGGTCTGAATTGCGCCCTGCTCTACCTCTCTTTTCCAGACCCAATGACCCTTTTCACCAAAACACTCCACATGTGAATTTGGGACCTCTGACTCTGTTTGCAGACCCAGGAAGCTACTGTCTGTGCCTCGTACCAGACGACCCTGAGTCTTCTCTTCACCTGGCAGTGATCTGGAGCTTTGGGGGCCTGCTCAGCCTGACACCAGGTCCTAGACTTCTCTGAAGAGATGAAATTGAAGTTGGGCGTCTGACTCTGAAAAGAGCAGAGTCTCAGATCAGCGTTATTGGACTCCCTTTGGTGAGCCAGAGGGTGTTGGCTATCAGCACAAGAGTTGGAAACAGTTCTAAAGAGAACAAAATCTCAGGGTAGCAGGGTCATAACACCTGGAGAGACTCATTTGTATCCTCAGCAATATCTAATAGATCCCCCAGAATCAAGTCAATAACATTACCACCCATCTCCCTGACACAACTGAATTATCATAACTTCTACCTCTGGCTTTCTAGAAAAATTTAATAAACATACCCTCTCCTTCCGTACTCTTTGACCAGCCTTGTTTGCACCCAACCCTGCTATACCTGGAGTATAGTCATTACCTTGAACTTTGATCCTTTGGGCTTCCCTGGTGGCTCAGATGGTAAAGGATCTACCTGCAATGCAGGAGACCCAGGTTCCATCCCTGGGTTGGGAAGATCCCCTGGAGAAGGGAACGACTACCCATTCCAGTATTTTAACATGCAAAATTCCATGGACCAAGGAGCCTGGCGGGCTATCATCCCTGGAGTCACACAGAGTCAGACACAACTGAATGCCTTTCACTTTCACTGCTATACCTGGAGTGTAATCATTACCTTGGACTTTGATCTTTACAAGGTTTGAAATCCTTTCCCATAGAGATACATAACATTCTCCAGAAAACAGTGTAGTTACTAATATATAAGCCACTGTTTCTGGAGACTGGTTTTGGTACACTAAAAAGCTTGATTCCTTGCAAAAGCAGCAAGTTTTTTTCCCATCCTTGTAGTAAAACATTTCATTCAATTCCCCTCCCTCCCTTCCCTAGCATCTCAGAATCACTCTGTCTTCTTCAAAGATAGAGCAAGGGACCTGAAGAATCAGCCGGCCTGCAGCAGACAGCAGACACTCAATTCACTCCTTGATTTTCCATCATCTGTGTGCCTGGTGATACCTTGCACTCACTTTCCTCACAAAACCTATGCATTCACAGTCTATTCAATGACAGTTTTGCTTTTTCCTCATGAATTTGATCCTTTGCCCAGGAACAGGTGATTTCTGAAGTCTGAGCCTCTTCTCCCTCACTTGAAGAGACTCCTGGGTGCACAGGGACTGGGACTCAAGTTCAGGTTATAGCACTTCTAAAGGAAATCAACTCTGAATATTCATTGGAAGCACTGATGCTGAAGCTGAATCTCTAATACTTTGTCCACCCAATGCAAGAGCTGACTCATTGGAAAAGACTCTGATGTTGGGAAAAATTGAGGGCAGGAGGAGAAGGGTGGTGACAGAGAATGAGATGGTTGGATGGCATCATCGACTCAATGGACATGAATTTGAGCAAACTCTGGGAGATACTGAAGGACAGGGAAGCCTGGCACGCTGCAGTTCATGGGGTCACAGAGAGCTGGACATGACTTAGCAACTGAACAACAACTGGTACTTTCCAGCATGTGTCTCCTGAATAGTGTTTGAAAGGAAATTATGAGTCCATCTTTGTTCTTAAGCTCATCATGCTCTCTCTGTTTCAGGATAGACAGATGCTTTGCATGTCATTGTTAGCACTGCGATGGTCCACAGAGAATGGAAGATAGCACAGCTCATGATTGGGCGACTGATGGAAAGAACCTGACATGAATCAAGTTTCCACTACACCTGTTACACTCTTTATATGAAGTCGTGGGGGGGGGGGGGGGCTCACAAATACCCATGGGGTCATTATCATCACATCTAATTTGTAAGCATGTAAATGAGTGGAGGTTCAGACCTTTTTGCCGTTGGTCACAGAATTAGAATGCAGGAAGTTCAGACCATTTTGCCCATGGTCACAGAACTAGAATGTAGCAAAGGTAGGATCTGAACTTCATTCATTAAATTTTAGGACCATAGTCTTTCTACTAAACCATGCTCTATGCTTGAGAAGTCTGCCGAAACCCTCATCCTCTGCTCGGTAGTTGCCAAGGAAGTGATGAGCCCACATTGCTCTGGGGTAGTTCTGGGACTTTCTTTCATGAATCTTTATCAGCATCTGAAATGAATCGGCAAATGAATAAGCAGTTTTTTCTGCCACACCCAAAACACTTCTGATTCTTGTTCAGACAAGAAAATAAGAAGTTGAAACAAGGTCAGTATGAAATACTGAGTTTGTAGGTAAAAATGATGGAAAAGACAGGAGTTTGTCCTGAGCCTGGATAAAAGATTTGAGTGAGATTGTGCCTGTGAATATTTCTTTCAGAGCTGCCTTCCTGCTCCTAATAGGGACTTCCAGTTGCGCCCCCTCCCCAGGAGCCTTAGTGCACCTGCAGACAGGTGAAGACGTTGTCTCCTTGCCTGCCTTTCCTTTATCAGGTTTGTCCTCCTCTTCCTGCAGAAGAGGTCAAAGAGCAAGCTTTTGAGCAGAGCAGAGCAGGAAGGTATCAGGAACAGAGAGGTAGAAGGACTAGAATGACTGGAGCTAGAGGAAAGGGGGACCCTTCCCTGCAGCTTTGGGGAGAAGGACTGCAACTTCGCCAGGCTCCTGTGTTGGCCATAACTTCAAGGCCACAAAGAAGAAACAGAGATGAACTTACAGGACTCTCATCAGCCAGAAACTGCGATGAAGAGAGAGAGAGACGTGAGAAATGAGCACAGCACAGGGATCCCTTCCTCACTGCACACTCATATTTCCTCTGCCTCTCTGTGCCTTTTCTATGTCACCCTGTCCCTACCCAAACAACTGATGGACACTTCTCAAGTTCATTATCAGAGCCTTTTGGCTACTCAGCAGTTCTGTTTTTTGTGTGTTGTTGTTGTTGTTGTTTTAGTCTCAGATACTGGTTTAGAATAGCACAGAGGCAGGAAGGACAGTGGAGAAAGACTTGTAGCCCTTCCCTTTCCTCAGCACTGATGTCCCCTACCTGCTTTCTGGTTTGACTTTGGTGTCCAGAGGAGGGTTTAGCAGAAGTCTGATCTCACCAAGTCCTCATATGAGGGATTGGACCTTTGTACTCAGTAGAGGCAACTTCCTTCTTCACTCACCCATTCATTCAACAAGCATTTGGTAAACACTTACTGTGCCAGGAGTGGGTCTAAATATCAGAGTTACCAAGAATAAAACACTGTCCCTACCTTCAAGATAATTACAGTCTAATGGAGGAGATGCTAAATTGATAAAGAATCACAATACAGTGTGATAGGGCCATGCCAGTGGGAAGAGAGAGAATTATTAAGGACACAGAAGTGAGTATAAAACTTCTCTCTTTTACTGAATAAGAAAAGATCATTTAGGTAGTTTTGCAAAATTACAGGAATACATCAGAGTAAAAATGCTAAGCCTATTATCAGAATTGAAACTCATCCTTTTTCAAACATTTAGATACTATTTATATTTAAAAAAATAAAACAGTCCACGTGTACTTTCACTTCCACAGCTCATTAGGTTTCACTATTTCCTTCCAGACATTTTTCTTGTCTGTATATTTGCTTAACCTAATTTTAGCGCTTGTTAAGATATATTTTAGAATTTTGCTCTCATTACTTCAATATTATCATATCATAATAAATACAGTGAAATCATCATTGTATATATTATCTTCTCCATGCTTACCCATTTATTTTAGAGTCCCAGACCTGGGATTACTAGGTCACCATGGATGTCATTTTTTAACTGGCTTTCCAAACATGCTTTACCACTTTTGTTACCAAGAGCAGTGTATGACTACACCTGCTTCACTCAGTCTTCCCACACTGGGAAATTAGCATTTAGCCTTCTGGGGTTGTTGTTGTTGTTGCAACTTTAATGACTATAAACTGTACTGCCATGTTTTAGGCTGTGTTTCCTGAATGGATTTATTCATTCATATAGGAAATATTAACTGAGTGCCAACTATGGGCTAGGGACTCAGCTAGGTTTTAGGGACAGACAGTGCTTTTTGTGATGCTGATGGTCAAGGAAGCAGTTGCTGGAGGAAGTAATTTTTAGCAGATCATCATGATCTTTATCCATTTACCCAAAACATTTTCAAGCTTTCTTTCCAACTTATATGAATACTTTGCATCCTATCTCAACTCCTTGCTTTATTTACTGCAAATATTTTCCAAAGGCTGTACTCACTTTTTTTTATAGTTATACTATTATCATAATACAGAAATATTAAAAGTTTATTTTATAAAATATTATCAGAATTTTCTACTACTTCAATATTTAGAAGAACATAATCTGTATAAAAATCCAATATAGCCTTATCTCATTTTCCATCATGTTTTTGAGAATTAAAAAAATACACTTATCTCAATTATCTGGTTTATTTTAAAATTTACAGTGGAATCTGTAAATATCTCTTGTGTGATGAAATCTCTTTATCATAAATTAAGCTAATGTATAACTAAATGTATTTCTAGATTTCTGTTATTTTCCAGTGACCTATACTTATATCCTATACCCACAATACCATCTTTCTATATTGTTCTACAATCTATTTTTAAAATATTATGAACTAGATTTCCAATGTTATTCTTTTTAAAAAAAAAACTATTCTTTGATATTCTCACCAATAAATTTTTTCAGATAAATTTTTGAATATTTTATTGAGTTATAAGGAAAAATTCTGCAGGTAGCTTGTTTGAAATTATATAGAATCTATAAATCAACTTGTGGAGGACTGACATCTTTATAACATTTCTACTTTAGTGTTCCTATCTAGACTAATGACATGTCTTCATTCATTGAAGTTTTCTTTGTACAGTAAAAAACATTTTTATCACTCCTATTCTTTCACTTTTATGGCTATTTTAGATGGAATTTCTTCACTATAATCTGAAAGTAGTTTTTGATAATTTTCAAGGATGTCACTGTTTTGAATGTTTATCTTGAATCCTCCTAATTAATTAATTCATATGCATGTACTTCTAACTATACCACATAGATGATATAATCAAGAATAGAAGCTGTATAGTTTGTAACACAAGCAAGTGCCAAATAAGTATGGTGGGAATGTATAAAGAATGAATAACATATTTTAAATCTTGCCTTCCAATGAGTACGCCTCTTACTTTTGCTACCAAAGTTAGTGTAGTGGCAGAATTTAAAAACTATAACAAATAACAATGATAGCAAGTATCTTGGTTTAACTCCAATTTGAATGGCAATTTTAGTGCTGTTCTGTTATGTATAATATTGACTTTCAGTCTAGAAAAAGCATTCTTTGTTATGTTAAATAAGTAGTCTTCTGAAATACTTATTTTAGGAATAGATATTGATTTTTTTATATGGGCTTCCATGGTGGCTCAGATAGTAAAGAATCTGCCTGCAAAGCAGGAGACTGAGGTGTGATCCCTGGGGGAGGATCTCCTGGAGTAGGAAATGGCAACCCACTCCAGTATGCTTGCGTAGAGAATTCCATGGACAGAGGAGCCTGGTGGGTTTTGCAAAGAGTTGGACATGCCTGAGCAACTATCACTTTCACTTCATTGATTTTTAATACCTATTCTAATACCCTTGGCACCTGTTGTCACCATTTATTTTTATTTGGCATTTTGGTGTGGATTATTATATAATGACAATAGCTTTACAAATTCTTCAATTCTGACACAAATTCTATTTGGTAGTAGTTAGTGTAAGATGAAAGTACTTAATACAAGCAAATTGCTAGTGAGGAGCCCAGGTGGCACAGTGGTAAAGACGCCACATGCTAATACAGGAGATACAAGAGATGCAATTTCAGTCCCTGTGTTGGGAAGATATCCTGGAGTAGAAAATGTCAATTTGCTCCAGTATTCTTGCCTGGAAAATTCCATGGACAGAGGATCCTGGCAGGCTAGTCTCTAGGGTCACAAAGAGTTGGACATGACTGAGCGAGTGAGCATACACAAGGAGTACACGAATTACTAGTGAACACTCAATAAACATTAGCATTTCTATTGTCATCATTTTTATTTTGACATGCTGCTAAATTCTCATTTAAGAAGATAAGGGCCCACATTCCAAGTAAAGCTCGCCCAGTCCCTTCTAACTCTAGAGAATGTCTGAGTGCAAAGCCCAAGAAAAGTTCTTATGGGCATCTGAGCTGAGAGCTCTGAGGAGGCTGAGCAATCCATCCCATCCAGGTTCTGCTCTGTGGTGCCCACTCACCTAGAACCCACAGCAAGAACCATAGCAGCATGGAGTCCTGTTCCAATAGACTCCAAGGAAGTTTCTCTTGGAAATTGACAGTTGTACTTGGATCTGAGGACAGAGACTGTCCACAGTGGCACCAATAAGCATGGCCCAGAAGATTTTAAAAAGGGGAACCCAAGGACACTGATACTTGCTAATTGCCATTTCCTCTGGGGTGGGTTCTAAGGAAGTGAAATTGTTCTCTTGTTTATAGATTTGCTTAAATATAGATCAACAATGTAGCTAAAGTAGTCGAAAGTCATCCAGAAACGTGAGACTTGGTATCTCATTCACTTCAGTTCAGTTGCTCAGTCATGTCGTACTCTTTGTGACCCCATGAATTGCAGCACGCCAGGCCTCCCTGTCCATCACCAACTCCCGGAGTTCACGCAAACTCACGTCCATCAAGTCAGTGATGCCATCCAGCCATCTTATACTCTGTCATCCCCTTCTCCTCCTGCCCTCAATCTTTCCCAGCATCAGGGTCTTTTCCAATGAGTCAACTCTTTGCATAAAGTGACCAAAGTATTGGAGTTTCAGCTTTAGCATCAGTCCTTCCAATGAACACCCAGGACTGATCTCCTTTAGAATGGACTGGTTGGATCTCCTTGCAGTCCAAGGGACTCTCAAGAGTCTTCTCCAACACCACAATACAAAAGCATCAATTCTTCGGCACTCAGCTTTCTTCACAGTCCAACTCTCACATCCATACATGACCACTGGAAAAACTATAGCCTTGACTAGATGGACCTTTGTTGATAAAGTAATGTCTCTGCTTTTTAATATGCTATCTAGGTTGGTCATAACTTTCCTTCCAAGGAGTAAGCATCTTTTAATATCATGGCTGCAGTCACCATCTGCAGTGACTTTGGAGCCCAAAAAAAAATAAAGTCTGCCACTGTTTCCACTGTTTCCCCATCTATTTCCCATGAAATGATGGGACCAGATGCCATGATCTTTGTTTTCTGAATGTTGAGCTTTAAGCCAACTTTTTCACTATCCTCTTTCATTTTCATCAAGAGGCTTTTTAGTTCCTCTTCACTTTCTGCCATAAGGGTGGTGTCATCTGCATATCTGAGGTTATTGAGATTTCTCTTGGCAATCTTGATTCTAGCTTGTGCTTCTTCCAGCCCAATGTTCCTCATGATGTACTAAGCATATAAGTTAAATAAGCAGGGTGACAATACACAGCCTTGATGCCCTCCTTTTCCTATTTGGAACCAGTCTGTTGTTCCATGTCCAGTTCTAACTGTTGCTTCCTGACCTGCATATAGGTTTCTCAAGAGGCAAGTCAGGTGGTCTGGTATTCCCATCTCTTTCAGAATTTTCCACAGTTTCCTGTGATCCACACAGTCAAAAGGTTTGGCATAGTCAATAAAGCAGAAATAAATGTTTTTCTGGAACTCTCTTGCTTTTTCGATTATAATAATGTTATATAATATTATAATCTCCCTAGTTTCTGCCTTTGGGGGGGTATCATTTAACTACTGCTTATTTGGGTTTGCCAGGTGGTGCTAGTGGTAAAGAATCCACCTGCCAATGCAGGAGACATAAGACGTGTGGGTTCAGTCCTTGGGTTGGGAAGATCCCTTGGAGGAGGACATGGCAGCCCACTCCAGTACTCATGCCTGGAGAATCTCTGTGGACAGAGGAGCCTGGTGGGCCACAGTCCACAGTGTCTCAAAGAACTGAACGTGATTGAAACGACTTGGCATGCATTGCTTAGGTACAGTGTCATGGACTGTGTTATATAGGTGAGTCATATCTTCCTGGCTGTGTTGTGTGGAATGAAGCTGACGTAAAGAATGACATATCTTCTATTTTCCTGGTAAGATCAAAAACTTACTTGATGTCTCTCAACAGCATGCTTCTCATCTATCACTTGTTTATGCTCCATGTAGTTCCTTATAGGTAGTGTCTACTCTGCCCACAGCCTGCAAACACAGTCATATGCTCTAAGTCTCATTGTCTCTCACCTTGAGCAGAAATCTCAACTTCTCCATTAAATGTTGCTATGTAAAAACACTTAAATTCGTACCCGACACATGTATGAAATAAATGATTGAGAAGGGAATATCTGTCTGTCTGTCCCATACTCAGTGTGTACCAAATTGTTTCCATTCACCTCCAGAGTGTATGCATTACCAAATTAGGTCTGGTTGCTCACTGCCCAAAAAATAAAACCTCAAGAAAGAAAGATGTTGGTAAAAAGGGAAGTTGCTTTTAATCAAAATGCCAGCAATCTGGGAAGATAGGGGACTCAGTGTCCTCCGAAAACCATCTCCAAAGACTCTGTTGGACCATGAAAGTTTTAAAGGAAAAAAGGGAAGTGATCTCAGTTAATCACTGAGATAGGGGATCAGAGTCATCACCATCCCCCACTGCGTACAGGCCCATTGACGTCTTGTGATCTTCCTCTAGATGCTAGTTTGGTCACATAGTTTGCAAGATTACTGAAGAGGAAGCTAGGGAAGAGATCTGGTTTTCTATTAATTACTTAGTCTTCATTTCTACTTTTTGATCTAGGAAAGAACCAACAAAGTATTGTGTGATCAAATGATTTGAAAGGTGTGCTAAGCCTGGAGATGAGTAGAGCCCAGGAAAATCCCATGGACGGAGAAGCCTGGTAGGCTGTAGTCCATGGGGTCGCTAAGAGTCGGATACGACTGAGCGACTTCCCTTTCACTTTTCACTTTCATGCATTGGAGAAGGAAATGGCAACCCACTCCAGTGTTCTTGCCTGGAGAATCCCAGGGACAGAGGAGCCTGGTGGGCTTCTGTCTAAGGGGTCGCACAGAGTCGGACACGACTGAAGCAACTTAGCAGCAGCAGCAGCAGGGCAGGGGGTAGGGTGGGAGGTGGGGCCTTGGCTTAAAAGTTAGTTACAATGTAGCTTTGATAAAAATAACAAGAAAAAGGGTTTCTTGCTGAGGCAGTTTTCTGCAAAGACTTGCTTTCACATGCACTCCAGCTCCTCCACCCCCAAGTTTTCTAGTGATTCCACAGGGCTTGCAAGTTTCCTGGGATATGTCCTGTTCAAGTTCCACAGGTAAGTGGTGTTCAGTGCACTGAAGCCTGTGGGTGACGATGATATCACTCATGTGGCAGGAGTGCTTCCTTGCAAAGAGTACTGCTAGGGTGGGTCCTCTGTTTTAGGATCTGTCCATCACTGCTAGTGTCCATCATTGTCCGTTTAGCAGTGTCTGTCACTGCTGGACACTTTCAAGATGCCCCTCCCGGTAGTGGAGCCTATGGCTGATTAATCTTGGGATGTCCTGGGACACAGACCCTGGAAGCAGTGTGAGAGAGATACTCAGGAGAGCCATCTGTTCAGGGCAGGTGACCACCTCTCTCCTTGACCCAAAGCCTCTATTTCTTTTCCTCCCCCTATTTTCATTCCAGGTCAGCCACTGCCTCTGCCTTGTCAACTAAAAAAATATAGTCACAACCTAAAAGTAGAGAGTTGTTTTCTTTGGTAGGAATGTTTAGTTAGGACTCTGAGCCATCATCTCAGTAGCTCTGAGAAAACTGCTCCAAGGAGGAGGGAGTGGGAATCAGGTTATATACAAGTTTGCAACAAAGGGAGCAGTCTGAACATCCAAGATCAGCTATTAAGTTAAGGAATTCAACATTCTATGTATGGGAAGATGCAAGCCTCTGGGCTCACTGGATTCATTCCTTTCATATGCACTGTATGGGCTGCTGCTGCTAAGTCGCTTCAGTCGTGTCCAACTCTGTAACTATATGGGCTGCTGCTGCTGCTGTCGCTTCAGTCGTGTCTGACTCTGTGCGACCCCATAGATGGCAGCCCACAAGGCTCCCCCATCCCTGGGATTCTCCAGGCAAGAACACTGGAGTGGGTTGCCATTTCCTTCTCCAATGCATGAAAGTGAAAAGTGAAAGTGAAGTCGCTCAGTCATGTCCGACTCTTAGCGACCCCATGGACTGCAGCCCACCAGGCTCCTCTGACCATGGGATTCTACAGGCAACAGTACTGGAGTGGGTTGCCATTGCCTTCTCCAAACTATAAGGGCTATCTGGGGGGGTTGGGCAGGCTGGAAGCAGCCCATCTGCCACAACTGCCACTCTTTAAGGTGAATAAGGAAACAGGATTTGGCCCCAGATACTATCTGGGGCCAAATGATTGGCCAAATGCTTCTACATATGGAAAGGAAGCTGAGAGGGCTAAACAGAGTCCAGGACTTCATTAGCTGCTAAGTCTTGCCAGAACAAAGACTTCCTCCTTCTCTTCCTGGTCAGGCTCCACTACCATCACAGGATGTGAGAGGCCCCCCTGCTTGTCTCCTGGCTCTAATTGCAATTCCTGTTCATTAACTTTACAGCAGAGATCTAAGCAGGCTTCTTGAACTTAATAGCTGCTCTTTATGAGATACGAATACAATTGTGACTACCTCAGATGTGGTCTCTATTCCTTTCTGTGGTCTCTATTCTTTTCCCCAGATGCTATCTGGGGCCAAATCCTGTTTCCTTATTCACCTTAAAGAGTGGCAGGTATGGCAGATGGGCTGCTTCCGGCCATGCCGAACCCCCCACTCCTCAGCAATCACCACTGGGGATGAGGGTACAGTTTTTGAGCCTTCATTCACTTTTGGAGGCCATAAATCACTTGTTGTGACATTTCTTGTTTCTTGCTTGTTGATATGGCAAGAGATATTTCCATTTCATGGCAAATAGATTCCATTTCATGGCAAATAGATGGAGAAACAATGGAAACAATGAGAGACTTATTTGGGGGGTTTCAAAATCACTTCAGATGGTGACTGCATCCATAACATTAAAAGACGCTTGCTCCTTGGAAGGAAAGCTGTGACCAAACTAGACAGCATGTTAAAAAGCAGAGTCATTACTTTGCCAACAAAGGATCATCTAGTCAAAGCTATGGTTTTTCCAGTGGTCATGTATGGATGTGAGAGTTGGACTATAAAGAAAGGTGAACACCAAAGAATTGATGCTTTTGAACTGTGCTGTTGTAGAAGACTCTTGAGAGTCCCTTGGACTGCAAGGAGATCCAACCAGTCCATCCTTAAGCAAATCAGTCCTGAATATTCATTGGAAGGACTGAAGCTGAAGCTGAAGCTCCGATGCTTTGGCCACCTGATGCAAAGAACTGACTCATTGGAAAAGACCCTGATGCTGGGAAAGATTAAAGGCGGGAGGAGAAGGGGATGGCAGAGGATGAGATGATTGGATGGCATTACCGACTCGATGGACATGAGTTTGAGTAAGCTCTGGGACTTGGTGATGGGCAGGGAACCCTGGTGTGCTGTGGTCCATGGTGTCACAGTGAGTCAGACACGACTGAGAGACTGAATTGAACTAAACTGATTTCCATTTCATACCTTCTAAACTGAAAGTATTCATTCCTTTTTTGAAAGTAACAAATTGAATTGTCTATTAGGAAGGCCTTAGCCCACAGAAACACATAAAGTTGTGTTTATTCTTCCTAGAATTACAGAGGGTTTGGTATTTAGGAACCCAAAGGCCTTTGTCCCCCTGGGGGTGGAGGTGGCAGTTCCCCTGACCGTCCCCACACCCCTGCCCTGCATACACATTCACCCAAATATACTCAGCAAGTATGGACCAAGGACAAACTTCACTTCTTGTCACTTTCTTGCTAAAAAAGAATAGTCTAGGACTCCACTAGAATATAATACATATGAAATGATTTGAACATATAACGGCAGTTTGTACTGTTGACCTGGTACAAATAGGCCACCAGATACTTCTCCAGCAAAGATGGGTTAATTCGGAATCAGGAAAGAATTACAGTTCTTCAGGGTCTGCAACCATGGTGAGTCACATGTAAGTCCCCATACAGCAAGGGAAGGAGAATACTTCTACATATGGAAAGGAAGCTGAGAGGGCTAGAGTAAACAGAGTCCAGGACTTCATTAGCTGCTGAGTCTTGCCAGAACAAAGACTTCTCCTTCTCTTCTTGGTCAGGCTCCACTATCGTCACAGGATGTGAGAGCTCCCCCTGCTGGTCTTCTGGTTCTAATTGCAATTCCTGTTTGTTAACTTCACAGCAGAGATCTAAGAGGGCTTCTTGAATTTGATAGCTGCTCTATATGAGATATGAATACAATTGTGACTACCTCAGATGTGGTCTCTATTCCTTACTGACTCTGTTTATTGTATTGTGCAGTGGTGAGGACACGAATGAGCGACTTCACTTTCACTTTTCACTTTCATGCATTGGAGAAGGCAATGGCAACCCACTCCAGTGTTCTTGCCTGGAGAATCCCAGGGATGGGGGAGCCTTGTGGGCTGCCGTCTATGGGGTCGCACAGAGTTGGACATGACTAAAGTGACTTAGCAGCAGCAGAGGAGTGGGAATAAAGAAAGATTTTAAAGGTCTGAAAAGGCCTTCACTATGCAGTCTTGCTGAAATTTCAAATATAGTAACAATAATAAACAGAATCATCATCACCCCCATCATCATAAGAGCTAATAATTATTAAGCCCCTATTCAATGCCACTCATTGTGCCAAGTAGCTCATGTTCTCCTCCCAGACCTATAAGTTAGATGATATTATCACACCCATTTCAGGACATCACCAGAGTTAAAGCCAATTATTCCAACTTGCACCTCCCCCCTTATCACCAAAGAAGAGGAAAAATGTTTGGTACATTTTTGTTTTTATTTTGGAGGCACTGTCTTTCACATTTAAGTATGCTCCTCTGACCCAGTCACTGAGTAGCCCAAATGACTGTCAGTTCTGAGGGAGGCCCAGGGCAAGAGGCCACTCTGCAACCAGTCCAAGTTGCCATAGAAGCTGCTCAACTGTGTGAGGGGTATGATCCAGAAGATCTGATGTTGCCTGAAGTGACTGTGGCAAATAAGAATGTTGCATGGGGCATCAGAGGAGCCAGGAAAGGAGAATTACAACACAGGATCCTAAGAGTTTAGAGCAACACTATATACCCTCTTCTGGAGATAGCTGTTCAGGTAACTTTTCTTTTGAGAAGTAGCATCAAAGTTGTTACATGGTCTTACTGGAAATCAAATGCTTAACTTTGGGACATCAAGTGACCACACAATCTGAACTTCTCCTCATGAACTGAAAGTGAAACTGTTAGTCATTCGGTCGTGTCGGACTCTTTGTGACCCCATGGACTGTAGCCCACCAGGCTCCTCTGCCCATGGAGTTTTCCAGGGAACAATGCTAGAGTGAGTTGCCATTTCCTACTCCAGAGGATCTTCCCGACCCAGGGATCAAACCTGCATCTCTGGCATTGCAGGCAGTTTATTTACCATCTGAGCCACCTGATGTTGAATAATCATATTGTGTATCCTTAAGAGGAAAAAAAAAAAAAGACTGGATTCAAGCAGACATAAGTAGGATGTATGAGCAGGTAGCTCAGGTTTCTATGGCAGCAACTTTTGCCTCATTTTCTCCTCTCTCTGTCTACACCTACAGCTTCATGTTGAGTTCTTTATAACTAGTTAACTAAAGAAGAAAAACTAGTGCGTGTTTCATGATGACATTGCACAAAATGCTGAAATTAATTGGAAGTGAACCACTATAGCGTTACAACCCCAATTAGGATTGTTCTTGAAAGAAAATGATGAAGGGAATCCTTCCAAGGGGCAGAACTTCAAGCATTATACATGGTCATCTTCTCAATCAGTCCGACTTTAAACCAAATGAATTCTGATTGATTTATCCTTACAGTTGAGGCTCAAGGAGCTCCCCTCCATGGGGCAGGAAGTGCAGCTTTTAGCTAGGAAGATAGAACCAGCCCTGGAGATGAGACACAGTCAGTTTCCAGAATACAAGTCTGGGTAAGAAGCAAGCTGAGAGTTCTCTGCACCAGCAAACAGGGCACACAGAAAGACTCCCATTGTCCTTGAGGTTGTAAAGAAACTTACATACTATAAGAGAAGGCAGATTCTATACAAATAAATGATATGTAAATAAGATAATTTCAGACTGCGGGGCTTTCTATGAAAGAAACAAAATAGAAATCAAAATATGTGGGCAAATAGACTGAAATCAAAAGCAACAAAAATAGCTGCTATTTGAATGTTTAGTAAATTTCAGACATAGTTCCAAGCCCTTTGAATATGTTAACTCATTTAATCATCCCAAAATCTTATGAGAAAATAAATTAATGTCATTGTAATATGAGGAAACTGAAGAATAAGAAACTGGAGTGTCTTGTCCAAGGACACAGGTCACTGGTGGAGGCACCTGCCTGGTTTCAGAGGCAGATTAGTGTCGAGGTTCCCACAGCATCCCGATTTCTGATGCCAGTTTGTTTTCTAAAAGTAATTGTTTTTTTAAATTATAATTCCCCATTTCTATTTAAGGTCACATAACTTGGTCCATGCTTCCTGATATCAAAAGAGTGCTGTCAATATTTTATGAATAAAAGAGCAATTTCTACTTTCAGTAGATTGAAACCTGTGTGGAGAACAAGGCTCTTCTCTTTACCATATTACTGTTAGTGTTTGGGGACTTTCTTTCGATCACGGGTTGAAGGACAAAAAATTGTAGGTAGAAATACTTAAGGCACCTGCTTAATCTGAAGCTGAAACTAAATGACAGGGTTGGATATTGAAAGCAGAGGTTGATCACAAGAATACTACTTTATTCTGGACATGATCATGGATTTATCTGTAAGATTCTCTTTGCTTTCAAGACCCATCTCAATTGCCAAACCCCTGGGAGACTAATGGCATAGATGATGTTCCATCAATAGCCCCCTGTATAACCTACCCTTCCCTTTGAAGAGCTCTTACTCCACCCTTATTAGCATTTCTCAGCAGGTAGGGTTACCTTTTAAGGCAGACAGACAGACCCTGGTCGCACAGAATGACAGGCAGGAGATTAGAGTACAGATGGGTATAACCACAGAACTCCCTTGGCCTCAAGTGATGGGAGCCACACTCTTGTAGCATTAGAGAGAAGGGGCTTGGATATCTTGGATAGATATTTATGACTCTTCTTGTTTACTGACAAAGAGAGCTAACTTTGCCTGGAAATCATAAAGCAAGAACAGAAGTTGTAGATTTTTTTTCTTCTTCTTTTTCTTCCTGGAACTGTCAAAGAAAAGAACCAGACACTTGCACAGAATTGCTCATTTTCCAATCTTTTCAATTTGCAAACTTCTGAGAACTTTCTCAGTAACCTACTAACCACTACTTCTTCCTTTTGTGCTTACTTCCCTCTGTTCCTTTTTTTACCCCTCACACCATATGTAAAGCAGTCCTGTCCTAGTTGAAGGGCTGAACAAATAATAGTTGTTAAACATTAATTATTCATCAGTAGAGAAGAGGGAACTTCCTTCAGTCTAAGGGAGAGAGAGAGAAGAATTTACAATTGTCAGGGAGGGTAATTTGCAAATATGATTTCATCTATTAAAAGGACAGTACAGGGAGGAAATTAAAATGCCAAAGGGATCTGTGAAAGGCTATTGCATTGTAAGTTATAATCCTTGATATGAATGTGTTTTTATTCATGAACAAGTCACTGCTTTTGGTTTGCGTATTAAGAGTATGTCCCCCTGTAAGTGCATAGCACAGGCTAAAGTGGATGCTTTAATATATATTCCACCATACTTGCTTTTGGAAAAAGGAAGCTGTTCTCTAGATGGAATAACCCAAAGATTATGGTTCTTTTAGGGCTTCCCAGGGGGTGTTAGTGGTAAAAAAAAAAAACAAAAAAAAAAACCACCTGCCAATGCAGGAGACGTAAGAACTGAGAGTTTGATCCCTCAGTCACAAAGATCTCCTGGAGGAAGGCATGGCAACCCACTCCAGTATTTTTGCCTGGAGAATCCCATGGACAGAGGAACCTGGCAGGCTACAGTCCATCGGTTCATAAAGAGTCGGATATGACTGAAGCAACTTAGCATGCGTATGGTTCTTTTAAAGAGTAACCTTAGTCCATGATTCTGAAATTGTCCCTTGCTGTTAGGTTGTTTGCAGTTAGGAATCCCTGGCTTTAATTATTTCTGTCTGGAATCTAATTTTCAGATTTTTGAGCATCATGACACTACTCTGCTTAAAGAATGCAACTCAAGAAGTGGCTTGTCCTCTGTATTACACATGGGTATTTCTTCTCCTCAGGCCAGGTTTTGGTTTCATGTTTAGAGAATTTAGAGAAGTTTCAGCAGATGTCCTGTCTCTTTACACATGGCTAGAAGAGACATTTTCATAAATGAATATATCTTTATATTCTACTAGATAACTTTGGCATATTAAAATACCATGGGCAAAAGTATAAGGCAAAAGACACACGATGAATATCTACATCATACATAATAAAGGATTACTATCTATCATTAGTTCATGGGGCCTCCCAGGGGGCTCTAGCGGTAAAGAATCCACATGAAAGTAATCACATGGTTCACTAGAAAAAGAAGATTTCAATTTCTAGAAAGAAATATAAAAATATTATCACAAACTCACTATTGGTTTAAAAAAATAGAATACCCCAAACACATGAAATGATATTCAACTATGTTAATGACTAAATAAACTGTAAGCAATCAAATATAACTTCTACTTTCATATATGTTAAAAAAAAATACACTATCCAAAGTTGGAACTCATGTACATTTCTGGTAAATAAAATATAAATTTGTATTGAATTAAGAACTTTAATATTATTTATACTCTTTTTCTTAATAAGAATGTATTGTGAAAAAATAATCAGAGATGCAGACAGAAGTCATTACATTTGAAAATTTTTATAAGAGTAGAAAAAAAAATCAAATATCCAAAATGGAAGAGTGGTCATTAGAGTATACCTATATGGTGCAATACTATATAACTATTAAACTCATGTTTTAGAAGAGCATAAAAAAATGTTGAAATATGTTAAGTACTGAAGGAAAATGATATCAGAGAGAAACTTGGATCTTCAGGAAAAGTTAATAATATTGAAGTGGCAAATATCTGTATAAAAATAGAAGATTACAATTTTCTACCTATTTAGAATATGTGTGGCTTCTTAAAACATAAATTACAACCATCACTTATGTGATTTTTTACATGTATGTAAATACAGTACCTGTAACGAATATACCACAAAGAATTCAAGAGCCAGAGATATAAAGATATCTATATGGTTTCAAACTTTCTACATTTTATATGGAGAAGTTGAAAACTAATTTCAAGTAGATCAGGAAAGATTAAGAATGTGTATTGTAATCTCTAGATCAGCCTCCAAAAATAATGCAGACATATAGCTAAAAAGATGATAAAATTACCATATTTAACATACTAAAATAAGATACTAAAAATATACAAATAATTCAAAAGAGGGAAAGGGGGAAATAAAGGAACAAAAAACAGTAGAGAAAAATTAGAAACAAAAATAAAATTAATAAATCCAACTATAACAATAATTGTATGAAATATTAGTGGTCTAAACACTAATTAAAGGAAAGAGATTATCTGAATAATTTAAAAAATAAGGCCCAACTATACATTGCTTACAAGAAACACACTTGGAATATAAAGATACAAATAGATCAAAACTATACGGATAGAAAAACATATATTATTCAAACAATCATCATAAGAGAATTGGAGCGGTTACACTAATATTGGATAAAATAGACCTCAAGACAGATTATTATTAGAGATAAAATAGAATTTCATAATGATAAAAGAGATAATTTCAGGAAGCCATAATTATTAATGTGTATAGAGGCTGAAACTCCAATTCTTTGGCCACCTCATGCGAAGAGTTGATTCATTGGAAAAGACCCTGATGCTGGGAGGGATTGGGGGCAGGAGGAAAAGGGGACGACAGAGGATGAGATGGCTGGATGGCATCACTGACTCGATGGACATGAGTCTGGGTGAACCCTGGGAGTTGGTGATGGACAGGGAGGCCTGGCGTGCTGCGATTCATGGGGTTGCAAAGAGTCGGACACGACTGAGCGACTGAACTGAACTGAACTGATACATCTAGTATGAGAGCCTCAAAATACGTGATGCAAAAATTCATGGTAAAAATAGAAAAATTGGTAAATCCACAATGGTAGTAGGAAATTTTAGCACTCTTTTCTCAACTCTTGAAAGAACATTAGACAAAAACTCAATAAAGATGCAGAAAATTTGAATACCACTCTGAACTTCCTCAACTTAATTGATATTTATAGGAGACTTCAAAGTTGCAGAATATATATTATTTTCAAGTGTACCGGGTATATTCACCTAGATAGACTATCTACTGGGTCATAAAACAAGTCCCAATAGGTCTGAAATGATTGAAATACTAGAATGTTCTCCAATAACAGTGCAATTAAATTAGAAATCAGTATCGAAACCGTGTACAAACCGCTGTGTCCTTGTCTTTTTAAAGTAAAAGGCTGACACAAGAGTTAATGACCAGGGAAAGGGAAACTGGGAAAAATTAGACTATAAATCCACCAAATAGCAGAATCGTGAACTCCCAGTTCCCTGAAAAATATAGATAAAGGCCTGACAAGCATTCTTAAGTTGTTTTTACAGGAAGCAGATACCCTTCAGATGAAAACTGCTGACCACAAGAACATAGACTGATTGAAACCAGAGGGTTGATGATGCTTGAAACTTCACCTTGATGCCAACCAATCCAAGAATGGTCCATGAACTGATCATGCCCTGCTCCTTGAGCACTAACTCCCCCTCACTATAGGGTGGCTCACACAACCTTGAGGGCATTAGCCCACTGTGGCCCCTTTTGCCTCTCAAAGCAATAAAAGCTACCCTTTTCTACTTCACCCAAAACTCGGTCTCTGTATTTCTGTTTGGCACCAGTGAACAGGGGCCAAGTTTCAGCAACGCTAGGACTAGTCAGGCGTGAAGAAAGAAACAAGATAATTGGCCAAAGGTAAACAAAGGCCCGGAAGAACTGTCCTATATAAAGTGATTTAAATCACCTCTTTACTGCACTCTTCATTTCAGGATGCCCACACTCCTCTCCAAGTGTGTGTTTCTGCCTAGCTTCTGACTTAAATCAAGTGCTTCTCTGAGTGCTCTCCCATGCATTCTGCTGTGTCTAATGATAAACTTTGTGCCTGTTTTTACAGTTCTCACCTCCTTGAAACAGTGTTGCTTTCAAGCCAGGCAAAGAATCAGAATCACTTTGTTTCTAGCCTCAAGTCCATGGAGGTCTAGTGGTTAGGTTAGTGGTTTTCATCCAGACTCAGTTCAGTTCAGTTCAGTCACTCAGTCATGTCTGACTCTTTGCGACCCCATGAATCACAGCACGCCAGGCCTCCTTGTCCGTCACCAACTCCCGGAGTTCACCCAAACTCATGTCCATTGAGTCAGTGATGCCATCCAGCCATCTCATCCTCTGTCGTCCCCTTCTCCTCCTGCCCCTAATCCCTCCCAGAATCAGAGTCTTTTCCAATGAGTCAACTCTTCGCATGAGGTGGCCAAAGTATTGGAGTTTCAGCTTTAGCATCAGTCCTTCCAATGAACACCCAGATGATCACCTTTAGAATGGACTGGTTGGATCTCCTTGCAGTCCCAGGGACTCTCAAGAGTCTTCTCCAACACCACAGTTCAAAGGCATTAATTCTTTGGCACTCAGCTTTCTTTATAGTCCAACTCTCACATCCATACATTACTACTGGAAAAACCACAGCCTTGACTAGACGGACCTTTGTTGACAAAGTAATGTCTCTGCTTTTTAATATGCTGTCTAGGTTGGTCATAGCTTTTCTTCTAAGAAGTAAGCATCTTTAAATGTCATGGCTACAGTCACCATCTACAGTGATTTTGGAGCCCAAGAAAATAAACTCTGCCACTGTTTCTACTCTTTCCCCATCTATTTGCCATGAAGTGATGGGACCAGATGCCTTGATCTTAGTTTTCTGAATGTTGAGCTTTAAGCCAACTTTTTAACTCTCTTCTTTCACTTTCATCAAGAGGCTCTTCAGTTCTTCTTCCCTTTCTGCCATAAGGGTGGTGCCATCTGTATATCTGAGTTTGTTGATATTTCTCCCAGCAACCTTGATTCCAGCTTGTGCTTCATCCAGCCCAGCATTTCTAATGATGTACTCTGCATGTATGTTAAATAAGCAGGGTGACAATATACAGCCTTGACATATTCCTTCTCCTATTTGGAACCTGTCTGTTGTTCCATGTCTGGTTCTAACTGTTGCTTCCTCACCTGCATACAGATTTCTCAAAAGGCAGGTCAGGTGGTCTGGTATTCCCATCTCTTGAAGAATTTTCCACAGTTTATTGTGATCTACACAGTCAAAGGCTTTGGTGTAGTCAATAAAGCAGAAATAGATGTTTTCTGGAACTCTCTTGCTTTTTCCATGATCCAATGGATGTTGGCAATTTGATCTCTGGTTCCTCTACCTTTTCTAAAACCAGCTTGAGTATCTGGAAGTCCATGGTTCACATATTGTTGAAGTTTGGCTTGGAAAATTTTGAGCATTACTTTACAAGCGTGTGAGATGAGTGCAATTGTGTGGTAGTTTGACCATTCTTTAGCATTGCCTTTCTTTGGGATTGGAATGAAAACTGATCTTTTCCAGTGCTGTGGCCACTGCTAAGTTTTCCAAATTTGCTGGCATATTGAGTGCAGCACTTTCACAGCATCATTTTTAGGATTTGAAATAGCTCAGCTGGAATTCCATCACCTCCACTACCTTTGTTCAAAGTGATACTTCCTGAGGCCCACTTGACTTCACATTCCAGGATGTCTGGCTCTAGGTGAGTGATCATACCATCGTGATTATCTGGGTCATGAAGATCTTTTTTTGTACAGTTCTTCTGTATATTCTTGCCACCTCTTCTTAGTATCTTTTGCTTCTGTTAGGTCCATACCATTTCTGTCCTTTATTGTGCCCATCTTTGCATGAAATGTTCCCTTGCTATCTCTAATTTTCTTGAAGAGATCTCTAGTCTTTCCCATTCTATTGTTTCCCCTATTTCTTTGCACTGATCACTGAGGAAGGCTTTCTTCTCTCCTTTCTATTCTTTGGAACTCTGCATTCAAATGGGTGTATCTTTCCTTTTCTCCTTTGCTTCTCTTCTTTCCACAGCTATTTTTAAGGCCTCCTCTGACTTTTCTGCATTTTTTGCATTTCTTTTTCTTAGGGATGGTCTTGATCCCTGTTTCCTGTTAATGTCACGTACTCTGTCCATAATTCATCAGGCACTCTATCTATCAGATCTAGTCCCTTAAATCTATTTCTCACTTCCACTGTATAATTGTAAGGGATTTGATTTAGGTGATACCTGAATGGTCTAGTGGTTTTCCCTACTTTCTTCAATTTCAGTCTGAATTTGGCAATTTGGCAATGATCTGAGCCACAGTCAGCTCCTGGTCTTGTTTTTGCTGACTGTTTAGAGCTTCTCCATTTTTGGCTGCAAAGAATATAATCAGTCTGATTTCAGTGTTGACCGTCTGGTGATCTCCATGTGTAGAGTCTTCTCTTGTGTTGTTGGAAGATGCTATCTGCTATGACCAGTTTGTTCTCTTGGCAAAACCCTATTAGCCTTTGCCCTGCTTCATTCTTGTTCCAAGGCCAAATTTGCCAGTTATTCCAGGTGTTTCTTGACTTCCTACTTTTGCATTCCAGCCCGCTATAATGAAGAGGACGTCTTTTTTGGGTGTTAGTTCTAGAAGGTCTTGTAGGTCTTCATTGAACTGTTCAGCTTCTTCAGCATTACTGGTGGGGGCATAGACTTGGATTACCGTGATATTGAATGGTTTGCCTTGGAAATGAACAGAGATCATTCTGTTGCTTTTGAGATTGCATCCAAGTACTGCATTTTGGACTGTTCTGTTGACTATGATGGCTACTCCATTTCTTCTAAGGGATTCCTGCCCGAAGTAGTAGATATAATGGTCGTCTGAGTTAAATTCACCCATTCCAGTCCATTTTAGTTCACTGATTCCTAAAATGTCGATGTTCACTCTTGCCATCTCCTGTTTGACCACTTCTAATTTACTTTGATTCATGGACCTAGCATTCCAGGTTCCTATGCAGTATTGTTCTTTATAGCATTGGACTTTACTTCCATCACCAGTCACATCCACAAGTGGGTGTTGCTTTTGCTTTGACTGTCTCTTCATTCTTTCTGGAGTTATTTCTCCACTGATCTCCAGTAGCATATTGGGCACCTACAGACCTGGGGAGTTCCTCTTTCAGTGTCCTATCCTTTTGTCTTTTCATATTGTTCATGGGGTTCTCAAGGCAAGAATACTGAGGTGGTTTGCCATTCCCTTCTCCAGTGGACCACATTTTGTCAAAACTCTCCACCATGACCTGTCTGTCTAGGGTGGCCTTACACGGCATGGCTCATAGTTTCATGGAGTTAGACAAGGTGTGGTCCATGTGATTAGATTGGTTAGTTTTCTGTGATTGTGGTTTTCAGTCTGTCTGCCCTTTGATGAAGAAGGATAAAAGGCTTATGGAAGCTTCTTGATGGGAGAGACTGACTGAGGGGAAAATGGGTCTTATTTTGATGGATGGGGCCATGCTCAGTAAATCTTTAATTCAATTTTCTATTTATGGGTGGAGCTGTGTTCCCTCCCTGTTATTTACCTGGGGCCAAACTATGGTGGAGGTAATGAAGATGATGGTGACCTCCTTCAAGAGATCCCATGCATGTACTTCTACACTCAGTGTCCCAACCCTGCAGCAGGCCACCACTGATTCATGCCTCCACTGGAGACTCCCGGACAGTCACAGACAAGTCTAGGTCAGTCTCTTGTGGGGTCATTGCTCCTTTATCCTGGGTACTGGTGCACACAAGGTTCTGTTTGTGCTCTCCAAGAGTCTATTTCCCAGTCCTGTGTAAGTTCTGGCAGCTCTACGGTGGGGTTAATGGTGACCTCCTCCAAGAGGGCTTATGCCATACCCAAGTATGCTGCACCGAGAGCCCCCATCCCTGTGGCAGTCCACTGATGACCTGTACCTCCACATGAGATGTTCAGACACAGTTCTGTCTCAGTCTCTGTGGGGTCCTTAGAGCACACTCCTTAGAGCAACCAAAATTAAAGATGGAAAATGCCAAGTATTGGCAAGGATGTCAAGCAACTGTAACTATCAAGCACTGCTTATGGGGGGTTAAAATGGTACAGCCATTTTGGAAAAGAGTGTTGCACCCTCCTAAAATGTTAAGCATCAATCTACTATGTGATCCTGCAATTACACTCCAAAGTGTTTACAAAGAAGCAGTGGAAACATATGTCCATACAAAGAACTGTACATGAATTTTCATAACAAAGGAAACAATCCAAACGTCCATTAAGAGGTCAATAGATAATCAAAAGTGGTATATCTGGATAATGGAATATTTACTCAGCAATAAAATATATACACTATGAATACATGAAACAATGTGAATGAATCTCAAATTCTTTCTGCTTGGTAAAGGAAGCCAGGCACAAAAGAGTGTGTACTCTCTGATTCTATCTGTAAAAACCTTAGAGAGTACACTGCAATCTACAGTGACAGAAAGCATATCAGTAATTATATAACATAAAGGTGGAGGGAAAGATCTATTGCTTAGGAAATAAGGAAACTCTGGAGGTGATGGAGATATTTGGGATCTTGATTGTGGTAGTGGTTTCATCAATGCATATATTTATCAAAATTCATCAAATTCTACTCTTTAAATAGGTGCAACTTATTGTGCATAAATTATTCAATTATTTACAAATAAAATTAATGTAAAGAAAGAAATTATAATAACGTCTTTAATCCTAATGCCTCAACTGTTACCTTTTGACCAGAAGTGAAAGTGTTAATTACTCAGTGGTGTCCTACTCTTTGTAACCCCATAGACTGTAGCCCGCTAGGCCCCTCTGTCCATGGGATTCTTAGGCAAGAATACTGAAGTGTATAGCCATTCCCTTCTCCAGAAGACCTTCCCAGCCCAAGGTTTGAAATTGGGTCACCTGCATTGCAGGCAGATTCTTTACCAACTAGTTGGAAACAAAATTTCCTCATGAATCTTCTCCCAAATATTCCTTAGACTCTCCCTGACTACTTACAGATACTCTATCTGCCTTCCACTTGAAGACTTGTATAAGGGGAGGAAGGTCTTCCATATACTTGGAACTATTCTATGGGCTTAGATCCCCTCTGGTGTCCCTCTTTCTGGTTGGCATTTCCTGATTCTCTTCATCTTAGATATTGCTGTCCCTGGTGCTGCTTGTACTTCTGGCTTGCATTCCCGGAGAATGACTCTTTACTATCCACGGGAAGCTACTTCAACCATGTCTTTCTCCCTCAGGAATTCTTTTCCCTATTAAGTCAATAGAGAAAACCTGGCTTTTGCCACCACTCTTAACTTAGATGGGCTTCCACATCTGGATCTAGTGGCATGTTCCCTTTTCCCTGTATACTTTTATTCATTCTGGAACTCAGAGTGGGGAGACACTTGGAGCAAAATTTAGGCTCAGACACAGACCTGGATTCCCTGCTCTCGCTAAAGGCCAGACATACATTATTATGGATTGCATATTGTACCTATTAACACAGAACAAGACATGTTAAGTCCCTCTTTCATAATAAAAATATTTATTTCCTCTTTAAGAAGGTGATCATTTTTTCTCTCAGCAAATGACTTTGATGTCAGTCAGTTTAGTTGCTCAGCTGTGTCCGACTCTTTGAGACCCCATGGACTACAGCATGCCAGGCTTCCCTATCCATCACCTACTCCTGGAGCTTACTCAGACTCATGTCCATCAAATCGGTGATGCCATCCAACCATCTTATCCTCTGTCGTCCCCTTCTTCTCTCGCTCTCAATCTTTCCCAGCATCAGGGTCTTTTCAAATGAGTCAGTTCTTCACATCAGGTGGCCCAAGTATTGGAGTTTCAGCTTCAGCATCAGTCCTTCCAATGAGTATTCAGAACTGATTTCCTTTAGGATGGACTTGTTGGATCTCCTTGAAGTCCAAAGGACTCTCAAGAGTCTTCTCCAACACCACAGTTAAAAAGCACCAATTCTTCAGTGCTCAGCTTTCCTTATAGTCCAACTCTCACATCCATACATGACTACTGGAAAAACCATAGCTTTGACTAGACAGACCTTTGTCAGCAAAGTAATGTCTCTGCTTTTTAACATGCTGTCTAGCTGGTCATAGCTTTTCTTCCAAGGAACAAGTGTCTTCTAATTTCATGGCTACAGTCACCATATGCAGTGATTTTGGAGCCCCAAATGAAGTCTCTCACTGTTTCCATTGTTTCCCCATCTATTTGCCCTTAAGTGATAGAACTGGATGCCATGATCTTAGTTTTCTGAACGTTGAGCTTTAAGCCAGGTTTTTATTCTACTCTTTCACTTTCATCAAGAGGCTCTTTAGTTCCTCTTCAGTTTCTGCCATAAAGGTGGAGTCATCTGCATATCTTAGGTTATTGATATTTCTCCCAGCAATCTTGATTCCAGCTTGTGCTTCATCCAGCCTGGCATTTCACATGATGTACTCTGCATGTGTTAATTAAACAGGGTGACAATATATAGCCTTGACATACACCTTTCCCAATTTGGAACCAGTCTGTTGTCCCATGTCCAGTTCTAACTGTTGCTTCTTGACCTTCATACAGATTTCTCAGGAGGCAGGTCAGGTGGTCTGGTATTCCCATCTCTTTAAGAATTTTCCACAGTTTGTTGTGATCCACACAGTCAAAGGCTTTGGAATAGTAAATAAAGCAGAAAAAGTTGTTTTTCTGGAACTCTCTTGCTTTTTTAATGCACCAGCAGATGTTGGCAATTTGATCTCTGGCTCCTCTGCCTTGTCTAAATCCAGCTTGAACATCTGGAAGTTCACAGCTCATGTACTGTTGAAACCTGGCTTGGAGAATTTTGAGCTTTACTTTACTAGTGTGTGAGATGAGTGCAATTGTGTGGTAGTTTGATCATTCTTTGGCATTGCCTTTCTTTGGGACTGGAATGAAAACTGATCTTTTTCCAGTCCTGTGGCCACTGCTGAGTTTTCCAAATTTGCTGGCATATTGAGTGCAGCACTTTAGCAGCACCATCTTTTAGGATTTGAAATACCTCAGCTGGAATTCCATCACCTCCACTCCTTTGTTCATAGTGATACTTCCTAAGACCTGCTTCACTTTGCATCCTGGATGAATGCGAAGATCCCTTTCTCCAGGGGCTCTTCCCAACCCAGGGATCGAACCCAGGTCTCCCAAATTGCAGGTGGATTGTTTACCAGCTGAGTCACAAGGGAAGCCCAATGGTTCTGCTAGTTGAATTCATTAGTTGAGGATAAATCCTCAAGTCAGATTGTATTTTGATATATCTTATACTTTCTGATGTCTAAGCTTCTGACACCGGTGGCGGGTGGGGTGGGTAAATATAAAACTTGAAACACACAATACTTTTATGCTTGAGTTGTTTTCAAGTTTACAAAGTGCAGTTGCATTATTTATTTACAGTTATCAACAATGGCTGGTGTTAAATCAACAATGCCCATAAATTGTATCAGTTGAGGTACATGAGTCCTTAATGACCTTTTAGCTTCTTAAGTTCTAATTTTTTGTTTTCAGAGATAAAAAAAATTCAGTATAACACTAGGTAATAGAGGCTAACAATTTGATTTATTCCTTTTCTGCCTCAGCAGAACTCATGAATAAAAGTGCTTCTGTCATTTTTTTTGACATACTTAAAAAGATGTTTTATTCTTCACTGGTAGACACCCAAAGCCTGTCAGTCAATTGAGGAACTGATTAGGAGTCACAGAGCAATGCAAAGGCTGTCCTCCCTTGAACCTGCTAATTACCTTCCATGTCTACATATACTGCCAGCTCAGCTCAAGGGGGCTCCTGATTGACACTAAGCTTTTTCATCTAAGTCTTGTGAATCACTGGCTCTAATGACTTTCCAAGACTGGTGTTGATGCTTCTATAGACATCAAATAGTGGATGTTGAATAATTAAACAGTAAAATTGAGCTGCTACTGGTAGGAGGAATATTTGGTCTTATGTGAGAAGAAGTATCTTGAAGACTACAAATTCTATGTGGGCTGGGATGTACAAACACTGTCACACACCAGCAACTATCTTATCTATGTATCTAACTAACTATTATCTATCTGTCGATCATGATTATCACCCTCAATCATTTATCATCTATCTATGTATAAATCTGTGCTAGCCTGCTCTGGCTGTCACAACAAAATACCACAGACTTGGTGGCTTAAACATCAAAAATTTATTTGATCATAGTTCTAGAAGCCCAAGATCAAGGTGCTGGCAAACTTGGCTTCTGCTGAGATCCGTCTTCCTGCCACCTCTGGCTTTATAGATGCCTGCCTTCCTGTTTGTCTCCACATGGCCTTTCCTCTGTGTGCATGAAGAAAGACAGAGAGGGCTCTGTTGTCTCCTCTTCTTCTTGCAAAGACACCTGTCCACTTCAGTTAGGGGCCACCCTTAAAATCTCATTTAACTGTAATTACCTCCTAAAAGGTCCTATCTCCAAGAATGGTCACACTGAACTTTGAGAGAATAGAATTGGTCCATAATACTGTTTAGTCAGACAGTTTGGAAGTTCTTGCCCATTAAACTGGAGAAGGAAATGGCAACCCACTCCAGTATTCCTGCCTGGAGAATCCCAGGGACAGAGGAGTCTGGTGAGCTGCTGTCTATGGGGTTGCACAGAGTCGGACAGGACTAAAGTGACTTAGCAGCAGCAGCCCATTAAACAGAATGGGTTGTTTTTGAAAAATCTTAACACTGATGTATATTTCATGAAGAAATAGTATATCGGTGGACAGAATAAAGCTTTTTGATCATTTGCAGTGGGTAGCTGGAACAAAGCATGTGCACCAGAACATCATCAATGACACTATCAACAAAATTGGAAAGGGAAACAAGATGTTTAGAACAAGCAAACTGTTTATGTGAGACAGTACCCTAGAAGCTTTTGATCCCTCTCAGATCAACTTTCGATGATTGCATCCTTGTGATCCTGGCTAGACTGCTCTTCCCTCCTCTTTAACAGGCCCAGGAGCTGAAGGCCTACCTGCCTTGCCTTCCCAAGTATCCCTACTGTGAAAAGATTGCAGAATTTACTCAAATTCTGCTCACTGTGTTCCTAGAGAACACACAGACTTGGGCACAGAGGAAGTTGGCAGAACTTTCACACAGTCTCACATCCCCCATTGTCCAGTCTTTTGGGATGCTGAGCACTGGAGGGAAAGAAGAAGTATGGCTGGAGATAACCGAGAGAATGACACAGGCTGCTTCACAGGGTCTCTGTGAGCCACTATGGGTACAGAGCTAGCGGTCTAAGGCTGATAATGTACATGGAACATTCTCATAGTTTTCTGCAGCATCTTCAAGGTCACTATCTCCAATGCTGGCTTGCCCTGTGGAGTCATCTGGATATGCCTTCTTCAAATCTGAATAGATGACTGTGGGTTCCTAGTGGGAAGGGAGAAAGCACAAACAGTTAGTACCAAAATATAAGTAAGGAAGAGCAGAGGGGAAAGAAAGCCAGGAAATGTGACTCACCTTATCTTCCCAATGTTTCCTTGGTGAATTTGCTGTTGAATTGGAAGAAGAAAGAAAACTATTAAACTGTGGGTAATATATTGTAACTTACAAAATACTCACAACACATTCTAAACCAATTTTTCCTCTACTGACTCATTTCCTAACTGTCTCCTCTGATGAATTCTTTCAAACCCTCACAGACCAAGTATCCTGTCCTCACACACACACAATAAAGCCTTTCCTCTGCCCTTAAAATGTCCAGAATGACTTTCCTGAAAATATCTTTCTTTCTCCACTGCTCATCACAACTATAGCAGTGAAGCCCTGCTATTTCCACCTCCCCACCTCTATTCAGCACCTCTATGGCTTCCAACAACACAAGAGATGACTCTACACATGGACATCACCAGATGGTTACTATGGAAATCAGATTGATTATATTCTTTGCAGCTGAAGATGGAGACACACTATACAGTTTTCAAAAATAAGACCTGGAGCTGACTGTGGCTCATATCATCAGCTGCTTATTGCAAAATTCAGGCTCAAATTGAAGAAAGTAGGGAAAACCACTCGGAGAAGGCAATGGCACCCCACTCCAGTACTCTTGCCTGATAAACTATGGATGGAGGTTCATAACACTGTACAGGAGACAGTAACCAAAACCACACCCAATAAAAAGAAATGCAAGAGGCAAGGTGGTTGTCTGAGGAGGCCTTAGAAATAGCTAAGAAAAAAAGAGAAATGAAAGCAAAGGAGAAAGGGACAGATATACTCAACTGAATGCAGAGTTTCAGAGAATAGCAAGGAGATAAGAAAGCTGTCTAAAGTGAACAATGTAAAGAAATAGAGGGAAACAAGAGAATGGGGAAGACTAGCAATCTCTTTAAGAATATTGAAGATACCAAGGGAATATTTCATGCCAAGACAGGCGCGATAAAGGACAAAAATGGCAAGGACTTAACAGAAGCAGAAGAGATTAAGAAGAGGAGGCACTACACAGAATACACAGAACTGTACGAAAAAGCTCTTAATGCCCCCAGATAACCAAGATGGTATGATCACTCACCTAGAGCCAGACATTCTGGAGTGCAAAGTCAAGTGAGCCTTAGAAAAAATTGCTACAAACAAGCCTAGTTCAGGTGATGGAATTCCAGTTGAGCTATTTCAAATCCTAAAAGATGATGCTGTTAAAGCACTGCACTCAATATACCAGCAAATTTGGAAAACTTAGTAGTGGCCACAGGCCTGGAAAAGGTGAGTTTTTGTTCCAATGTCAAAGAAAGGCAATGCCAAAGAAAGTTCAAATTACTATACTATTGCACTCATTTCACATGCTAGCAAGATTTTGCTCAAAATCCTTCAATCCAGACTTCAGCAGTAAGTGAACCAAGAACTTCCAGATGTACAAGCTGGATTTAGAAAAGGCAGAGGAACCAGACATCAAATTGCCAACATACGCTGGATCATATAAAAAGCAATGTAATTCCAACAAAACATCTACTTCTGTTTCATAGACTATGCTTAAGCCTTTGACTGTGTGCATCACAATAAACTGTGGAATATTCTTAAAGAGATGGGAATACCAGACCACATTACCTGCCTCCTGAGAGACCTGTATGCAGGACAAGAAGCAACAGTTAGAACTGTACATGGAACAGTGGACTGGTTCAAAATTGGAAAAGGAGTACATGAAGTTTGTATATTGTCAGTCTGCTTATTTAACTTACATGCAGAGTACATCATACAAAATGCTGGGCTGGATGACTCACAAGCTGGAATCAAGATTGCTGGGAGAAATATCAACAACCTCAGACATGCAGGTGATACCATTTAGTGGCAGAAAGTGAAGAGGAACTAAAAGCCTCTTAATGAAGGTGAAAGAGGAAAGTGAAAAAGCTGGCTTAAAACTCAACATTCAAAAATTGAAGATCATGGCATCTGGTCCCATCACTTCATGGCAAATAGAAAGAGGAAAAGTGGAAGCAGGGACAGATTTCATTTTCTTGGGCTCCAAAATCACTGGGGATGGTGACTGCAGCTATGAAATTAAAAGATGCTTGCTCCCTGGAAGAAAATCTGTGACAAACCTAGATAAGTGTATTAAAAAGCAAAGACTTCACTTTGCCAACAAAGGTCCATTTAGTCAAAGCTATGGTTTTTTTCAGTAGTCATGTATAGATGTGAGAGTTGGACCATAAAGCAATTCTTCTCTGGACACTGAAGAATAGATGCTTTTGAACTGTGGTATTGGAAAAGACTCTTGAGAGTCCTTGGACAGCGAGGAGATCAAATCAGTCAATCCTAAAGGAAATCAGTCCTGAATATTCATTGGAAGGACTGATGCTGAAGATGAATCTGCAAAACTTTGGCCACCTGATGAGAAGAGCTGACTCATTGGAAAAGACCCCAATGCTGGGAAAAATTGAGGACAAGAGGAGAAGGGGGCAACTGAGGATGAGATGGTTGGATGGCATCACCAACTCAATGGACATGAGTTTGAGCAAACTCAGGGAGATAGTGAAGGGCAGGGAAATCTTGTCTGCCTCAGTCCATGGGGTTGCAAAGAGTTGGACACAACTTAGCAACCAAGCAACAACAACAGTGTCTATATTGGTCATTTGGGAGAAGGAAGTAAATATGATTCACTTCACTTTGCACAGAGAAATTGGAGGAGGCTTCTCCAATGGCAGCTTGGGATTCTAAGATCACAAAGAAAATTCCCAGTAAGCCAAAGATTTGCAACATTAACACTAGAAAATTCAGTGTGTGTATTTCTCTTATCCTTCCAAGAGACTATTTGGATTTCTTTTATTTACTTAACCACCCAGTAAGTATTTAGTAAATAATCTATAAGGAGGCAAAAATGACACAAACTCAGTGCATATGATCAGGAATCTTACCATTAACGAGAAAAATAGAGATGAAGACAAATCAACAAGTATTATAAGCACCAAGATAAAAATGTATATTAAACTATGCTGCTGCCCCAAAGAGTAATCAGTTCCTCTCAGGTTTGGAGATAGGGAGGGCTGGTGGGAATCATTGTGAGTTTGGTAGTGATAACTGAATTATGCCTGGAAATGTGACTAAGGGTTATAGGCCAACTAGAGGCAAGAACATTACAAGACAGATAAGAAGCACAAAATAGCTCAGTTTGATCAAGGAAATGCTGAGAGTTTAACATGGCTAAAGCAAGGACATAAGGCAGAGCTTAGAGGAAGGACAAAAGCATGGAGGAGGCAAAGGTCGTGCTTTAAAATGAAGAATCATTGAGGACAGTTAATCTAGACAATGATGTGATCAATTGTGCATCTCAGAGGGATCATGCTGGAAACAGATTGTTAGAAGGTTGGAAAGTTAAAGTCACTCAGTCATGTCTGACTCTTTGCAAGCCCATGAACTATACATTCCATGAAATTCTCCAGGCCAGAATACTGTAGTGGGTAGCCTTTCCCTTCTCCAGGGAATCTTCCCAATCCAGGAACTCAGGGATCAAACCCAAGGTTGGAAGGAGAACAATATTGGAAATAAAGAGACCAGTTAAAAGAATTACAATTCTTTACTCATTAGATAATAAAAGGCTTAATTTAGTAATTATGTTCATTCATTTACTAAAAAAAAAAAAACTATTTGAGGGGGCCTACAGTTTTCTAAGCATAACACCAGATGCTATTGACATATTAGCAAAGAAATACAGTGTCTGTATTTAATGAATTTAATGAATTTTGGGGGTAATGATGGCAGTGTACACAAGTAAGAAGGAATAGATATGATTATAGGATTTGTAATATAAGAGAATAGTTAATGCCTTTCATGTTGGATTCATATTTGAGATGACTCTTTGATCAAAACTCCCTTGCTGGATCTGATAAAACACTGCCACATTACCTCTACTTATTTCAAATTTGTCTTACCTGAATTTTCGTTTGTATGTTGGGTGCTCCAGATCTCGGAATAAACCAGGTCGCTATCTCCAGGATTCCCTGTGAAAGAACAGATTACAGTTGGCTGTAGTCAAGAAGTCACCAAGTTTATAACCACCTACTATCCCTGACATAGGGCCAGAAATGTCATTTTAAAATTGAATACGACTGAACCATGGACCATTGCTCAATCTCTCTTCCCTCCCTGATTCATTCCTGGAGCTCTCTGTCCCTTAGGAAATCCTTACCATTGTCGTACACTGGCTGCGGTTCCACTGGGTCCGGTGGCTCTTGGGGATTTGTGTTGGAGGTTCTGGAAGGTTCCTTAAACTCCCTGGGACTGTAACTATGACAAGGGGATGAGAGAAAAAAAGAGAAATGTATTTGTGGATTATATCAAATTTCAGGAAAATCAATATGCAGGAAGAGCCCAGCATGGTTATGTAAAATATCATGGCTGCTTACTTTAAAAGTCTGCATGGCTCTTTTGAGAAAATGTCAGAAGTATGGTGCAAGATATAGCCAGGGCAACATTAAAGAGAAGACCAGCTGAGGCAAGGTCAGAGGGCAAAGACTACACAGTTCAAGATCCCTTTGACAGAATAAACACTTGTATTTACATATTTTTTAAATTATTTTCAAAAGTTGAAATGCTTCAGCATCAATTAACAGAGGCTTCTACATTCCCTCAGAAATTGGCCTTTGTCTTTTTTTAAGGTCCCTTTCAGTTTTTGACCTCATATTATAATGATCTACCTTTCCTGTAAAATACTATGAAAGCTCTTCAGGAAAAGTATTTTTTTCCAGTTTTCATTTTGTTCCACAGTTAACATTGTGAGTTGAACACTGCCAGCATTCAATCATAGTCTGCTGAATAAGTGTATGAGTGGGAAAATGAACAATAAGGGAATAAATAAATAAAGCCTTAAGAAAGATGATGTCATTAAGTGGTCAGTTCTCTGCGGGAGCACACTTAAGGAAGAAGATAAATTAAGATGGGTGGATAGTAAATAACATTAACTCCATGTATAAGTAAGTATTTTTCTTATTTTCTTATTGTTCAGTCGCTCAGCCATGTCTGACTCTTTGCAACCCCATGGACTGCAGCTTGCCAGGCTTCCCTGCCCTTCACCATCTACTGGAATTTGCTCAAACTCATATATATTGAGACGGTGATGCTGTCCAACCATTTCATCCTCTGTCATTCCTTTCTCCTCCTGCCTTCAGTCTTTCCCAGCATCAGGTATTTTCTAATGAGTCAGCTCTTCACATCAGGTAGCCAAAGTATTGGAGCTTCAGCTTCAGCTTCAGCACCAGTCCTCCGAATGGATACTTAGGGTTGATTTCCTTTAGGATTTACTGGTTTGATCTCCTTGTAGTCCAAGGGACTCTCAAGAGTCTTCTCCAGTACCACAGTTCAAAAGCATCAATTCTTTGGCACTTAGTCTTCTTTATAGTCCAAGTATCAGTATGCTCATTCATAACTATGATTGAAAGTAGTCTTCCTAACCACATTTCAGTTCAGTTCAGTTCAGTTGCTCAGTCATGTCTGACTCCTTTCAACCTCATGGACTGCAGCACACCAGGCTTCCCTGTCCATCACCAACTCCTGGAGTTTACCCAAACTCATGTTCATTGAGCCGGTGATGCCATCCAACCATCTCGTTCTCTGTTGTCCCCTTCTCCTCCTTCCCTCAATCTTTCCCAGCATCAGGGTCATTTCAAATGAGTCAGCTCTTTGCATCAGGTGGCCAAAGTATTGGCATTTCAGCTTCAACATCAGTCCTTCCAATGAACACCCAGGACTGATCTCCTTTAGGATGGACTGGTTGGATCTCCTTGCAGTCCAAGGGACTCTCAAGAGTCTTCTCCAACACCACAGTTCAAAATCATCAATTCTTCAGTGCTCAGCTTTCTTTATAGTCCAACTCTCGCATTCATACATGACTACTGGAAAAACCATAGCCTTGACTAGACGGACATTTGTTGGCAAAGTAATGTTTCTGCTTTTGAATATGCTATCTAGGTTGGTCATAACTTTCCTTCCAAGGAGTAAGTGTCTTTTAATTTCATGGCTGCAGTCACCATCTGGAGTACCACATTTATGTCATGAGAATTTGAAACTAAAAAAAAAAAAATTATTGGGGTATAATCTACAGTGTTGTGTTAGTTTCAGATGTACAGCAAAGTGAATCTGTTATTTTATATATATATATACACACACACCATTTTTTTTTTTTTTTTTTCGGAGAAGGCAATGGCAACCCACTCCAGTACTTTTGCCTGGAAGTACTCTTGTCCCATGGACAGAGGGGCCTGGTGGGCTGCAGTCCATGGGGTTGATAGGAGTCAGACACGACTGAGCGACTTCACTTTCACTTTTCACTTTCATGCCTTGGAGAAGGAAATGGCAACCCACTCCAGTGTTCTTGCCTGGAGAATCCCAGGGACAGGGGAGCCTGGTGGGCTGCCGTCTATGGGGTCGCACAGAGTTGGACACGACTGAAGCGACTTAGCAGCAGCAGCAGCATACCCTTTTTAGCTTCTTTATCCATGTAGGCCATTACAAAATATTGAGTAGAGTTCCCTGTGCTATACAGTAGGTCCTTATTAATTATCTATCTTATTGATATACATTGTAATGTGTGTGTGTCAATCCAGTTCTAATTTATCCCTCCCCACCAAGCATTTGAAAATTTAATAGGAAATCCAGTAAAATACTTTTAAATGCACATAGTTTCATGTTCTATCCTGGAAACATAAATAAAATGAAAAGGCTCGCAGCACCAGAAGCAGAAACCTTACCTAGGTGTTCCGGTGGTGGAAAATCTTTCTGAAAAACAACAAAGGAACACTGATGATAAGTGATCTGTGTGGACAATGTGCTATATGTTAGAATGTCCTTTCCCAGAAATCAAATCCATCCTAGATTTCAGCTATGGCAAATCTTTGAGAACATCTGGCTCCACCCCGTAGGTCATGTTATAGAGAAGGAAGGTGGGATCTGAAGAGATATTTGCACAGAATCACAATTATTCTCATTCAGTCAATAGAATGAACTCTATGTAGTTTGTAACTGAGTAGCAGAAGACAGACAACTTACTGTTTACCTCTAGGCCAAGTGCTACCCATACTCCCACTTCTCTATTCTGACTGCAGCCCCATGAGGTGGAGAAAAGGAGACTGTGGCCTAGAGAGGGGTTAAAATTAATACTGAATTGTTACACAAGTGTGATTCAATGGGACTACAAGACTCTTGTAAGTCCATTTCAACAGCATTTGGTGCTTATTGTTTTCTCCATATCCCTTCTTTCCTTCCCTTTCACCTAATTCAATTTATCCTTCCTCCTCCAGAGCTTCCCCTGATGCACATAGAACCCTGCTATATTAAAATTACCATATTGCATTGTAATTATCAATTTCTGTGTTTGCCTCAAACACTGCTTCATGAAAGGGTATGTTACTTGAAGGTACAAAACTCATCTTAATTATTTTTGTATTTCCTGTGCTTAGAAGTTTGAAAATATTTAATAAAGATTTGTTAAACAACTGAACTATGTACTAATTAACTATGTACTACATAGTTTGTACATGTACAAATTAAACTATGTACTACAAGGACTAAAAGACAAGTTGACAATTATCTGAAGTGAAGTAAAGTGAACTGAAGTCGCTCAGTTGTGTCCAACTCTTTGCGACCCCATGGACTGTAGCCTGCCAGGCTCCTCCATCCATGGGATTTTCCAGGAAAGAATACTGGAGTGGGTTGCTATGTCCTTCTCCAGGAGATCTTGCCAACCCAGGGATTGAACCTGGGTCTCCTGTATTGTAGGCAGACGCGTTACCATCTGAGCCACCAGGGAAGACAATTACCCAATCGGTGATTAAATGTAAACATAATCCGGAAGCCTATTCCATCAGCCTTAAAAATACACAATATTTCCATCAACACTGAAATATTGAAGTCTTTCTGGCCTGTCCAATACAACCCTCCTCCTAAGCTTCCCATCTCTGTCCTTTGCCTTTTACCTATGACTCTGTATCTGTCTAGAGAAGGCAATGGCAACCCACTCCAGTACTCTTGCCTGGAAAATCCCATGGATGGAGGAGCCTGGTAGGCTGCAGTCCATGGGGTCACGAAGAGTTGCACACGACTGAGTGACTTCACTTTCACTCTTCACTTTCGTGAATTGGAGAAGGAAATGGCAACCCACTCCAGTATTCTTGCCTGGAGAATCCCAGGGATGGGGGAGCCTGGTGGGCTCCTGTCTATGGGGTTGCACAGAGTTGGACACGACTGAAGCGACTTAGCAGCAGCAGAAGCTATATCTGTCTTGGGTTACCCTGTTGGATCAGTGGGTAAAGAATCTGCCTACAAGGCAGTAAACTTGGGTTTGATTCCTGAATCAGAAAGCTCCTCTGGAGGAGGAGATGGCAACCCACTCCAGTATTCTTGCCTGAAACATCCCATGTACAAAGGAACCTGCCCGTGAGGCTCCATAACAGTCACATAGTCAATCCATAAAGGTCGTAGAGTTAGGCACGACTGGGCAATTAAGCATGCATGCACACTGTATCCATCTCACTGGGCTTAGAGAACACAGGTTATTGCCCAAAGTAGACATATTCAGGCTTGTGTGTGTGATCAGTCACTCAGTCATGTCCAACTCTTTGAGACTCCATGGACTGTAGCCCACCAGGCTCCTCTGTCCATGGGATTTCCCAGGCAAGAATACTGGAGTGGGTTGCCACTTCCTTCTCCAGGGGATCTTCCCGACCCAGGGACCAAAGCCATGTTTCTTGTGTCTCCTGCATTGGCAGGTGGATTCTTTACTGCTGAGCCACCTTTACATACCACAAAAAATGACTGATTAATGTCTTCAGACCCTGTCTTTGGGAACCAGGTGTCCTGAGTTAAACTAAAGGCATGCAAGCAGAATCCTAGCCTGTATCTCTCTCCTCTGGAATTGTAACATCATCAATCAACAACCAACATTCTTACTTGTAGACAGGTTAACTAAGTTTAGGGTGCATCTGAGAGTCAGACTATCTCTTCATTTGCCTGAAGGAAAACAGACCCAAAACGTGGCTATTTATAATATAAGCTAATATTCACTGAAGATATTTTGGCCAGGCACTGTGCTCAGCAGTTTATATAGACTGTCTCATAGTGCCTATAATGTAGATACTATTATCATGACCATCACAGAGCTAAGGAGACTGGGGTTTGGGGGCATTACATTACCAGAATGCTAATCCAAGCAGTTATAGAACTAATAAATATACCATTCCTTTTGGTAACTTGGAGGAAACAATCAGGCTTAAGGAGCAGAATTCTTCATTTTTAGAGGAATTTGGAAGGCCTGAGCTCTTCCCTGAGAAGACTGGTCAATAATGAGAAGGAAGACTTTGCTTGGAGGGAAGTACAATAGGCAAGATTTTGAGTTGTGATAGGCAGAAGCCCTTTGATTGGTAGCCTGTCAGAATTTCTTAGTCATGTTTGTCATTTAAAACAACAATTTCCCCTAAATCTGGAGGACAGAACCTCCTGGGCCTCTGCCCTCATGGACCACATAAAATAATGATTGGTAATCTTTCCTTCTCTTGTGTTATTTGGTGTTGTACTGACAGCAATCTGTTTTTGTTTTTTACTATTATCAACTGCAATACTGAAGTTCCCATGCCTGCATGCCTAGTATATTATTGATTAATAAATGAAATCCAGACAGGCAATGATATAGAAAAGTAACTTTTTAAAGTAGGAGGTGCAACCAGCATTTTACAAGTCACCAAGACCTAATGGGGTCTTCCCTCATAGCTCAGTTGGTAAAGAATCCTCCTGTAATGCAGGAGACCCCAGTTGGATTCCTGGGTTGGAAAGATCCCCTGGAGAAGGGATAGGCTACCCACTCCAGTATTCTTGGGCTTCCCTTGTGGCTCAGTTGGTAAAGAGTCTGTTTACAATGCAGGAGACCTGGGTTCAATCCCTGGGTTGGGAAGATCCCTTGGAGAAGAGAAAGGCTACCCACTCCAGTGTTCTGGTCTGGAGAATTCCATGGACTGTATAGTCCATGGGGTCTCAAAGAGTCAGACACAACTGAGTGACTTTAAAAAAAAAATGTAATGGAGAGAATATGGACTTAAGGGCTAGGGAGACCCCAGTTATGCCCTAACTCTGACTCTTACTAGGTATACATGAATCTGGAAAGGTTGCTTCCTGAATTCTTCATTTCTTCATCTTCAATATAGTTATAGCAATAGTGGTTGAACTGAAGTCAAATGTACATAAAAGTGGACACATTAAAAAATCACATATAATAGATTCCAATTGAATGATAGATTTTATGATGAGTACTATCAAAGTTAGACTCCTTGCATTGGTCATAGTAAATGTTCTCTTCCAACAACCCAGAGAAGTTTCTACACATGGACATCACCAAATGGCCAATACTGAAATCAGATTGATTATATTCTTTGCAGCTGAAGATGGAGAAGCTCTATACAGTCAGCAAAAACAAGACTGGGAGTTGACAGTGGCTCAGATAAACAACTCCTTATTGCAAAATTCAGACTGAAATTGAAGAAAGTAGGGAAAACCACTAGACCATTCAGGTATGACCTAAACAAATCCCTTATAATTATACAGTGGAAATGACAAATAGATTCCAGGGATTAGATCTGATAGACAGGGTGCCTGAAGAACTATGGACACAGAGGTTTGTAATATGGTACAGGAGGCAGGTGGCTCAGACGGTAAAGGTGTCTGTCTACAATGTGGGAGACCTGGGTTCAAGCCCTGGGTTGGGAAGATCCCCTGGAGAAGGAAATGGCAATCCACTCCAGTACTATTGCCTGGAAAATCCCATGGACAGAGGAGCCTGGTAGGCTGCAGTCTATGGGGTCGCAAAGAGTCAGATGACTGAGCAAATTCACTTCACTTCACTTCACAGGAGGCAGTGATCAAGACCATCCCCAAGAAAAAGAAATGCAAAAAGGCAAAATGGTTGTCTGAGGAGGCCTTACAAATAGCTGAGAAAAGAAGAGAAGTGAAAGGTAAAGACAAAAGGAAAGATATATCCATCTGAATGCAGAGTTCCAAAGAATAGCAAGGAGAGATAAGAAAGCCTTCCTCAGCGATCAATGCAAAGAAATAGAGGAAAACAATAGAATGGGAAAGACTAGGGATCTCTTCAAGAAAATTAGAGATACCAAGGGAACATTTCATGCAAAGATGGGCACAATAAAGGACAGGAATTGTATGGACCTAATAGAAGCAGAAGATATTAAGAAGAGCTGGCAAGAACACAGAAGAACTATACAAAAAAAAAAAAAAAAAGATTTTAATGACCCAGATAACCACGATGTTGTGATCACTGGACTAGATCCAGACATCCTGGAATGCGAAGTCAAGTGGGCCTTAGGAAGCATCACTATAAACAAAGCTAGTGGAGGTGATGGAATTCCAGTTGAGCTATTTCAAATCCTAAAAGATGATGGTCTACAAGTGCTGCATTCAACATGCCAGCAAATTTGGAAAACTCAGCAGTGGACACGGGACTGGAAAAGGTGAGTTTTCATTCCAATCCAAAAGAAAGGCAATGCCAAAGGATGTTCAAACTACCACACAATTGCACTCATCACATGCTAGCAAAGTAATGCTCAAAATTCTCCAAGCCAAGCTTCAACAGTATGTGAACTGTGAACTTCCAGATATTCAAGCTGGATTTAGAAAAGGCAGGGGAACCAGAGATCAAATTGCCAACATCCACTGGATCATCAAAAAAGCAAGAGGGTTCCAGAAAAACATCTATTTCTGCTTTATTGACTATGCCAAAGCCTTTGACTGAGTGGATCATAACAAACTGTGGAAAATTCTTAAAGAGATGGGAATACCAGACCACCTTACCGGTCTCCTGAGAAATCTGTATGCAGGTCAGGAAGCAACAGTTAGAACTGGACATGGAACAACAGACTGGTTCCAAATTGGGAAAGGAGTACATCGAGGCTATATATTGTCACCCTGCTTATTTAACTTATATGCAAAGTATATCATGTGAAATGCCAAGCTGGATGAAGCACAAGCTGGAATCAAGATTGCTGGGAGAAATATCAATAACCTCACATATGCAGATGACACCACCCTTATGGCAGAAAGCAAAGGAGAACTAAAAAGCCTCTTGATGAAAGTGAAAGAGGAGAGTGAAAAAATTGGCTTAAAGCTCAACATTCAGAAAACTAAGATCATGGCATCTGGTCCCATCACTTCATGGTAAATAGATGGGGAAACAGTGGAAACAGTGAGAGGCTTTATTTTGAGGGGGGCGGGGGGGGGCTCCAAAATCACTGTAGATGGTGACTGCAGCCATGAAATTAAAAGACACTTGCTCCTTGGAAGAAAAGCTATGATGTAGGCATCATATTAAAAAGCAGACATTATGTTGCCGGCAAAGGTCCATCTAGTCAAAACTATAGTTTTTCCAGTAGTCATGTATGGATGTGAGAGATGGACTGTAAAGAAATCTGAACATCGAAGAATTGATGCTTTTGAATTGTGGTGTTGGAAAAGACTCTTGAGAGGCCCTTTGGACTACAAGGAGATCAAACAAGTCCATCCTAAAGGAAATCAGTTCTGAATATTCACTGGAAGGACTGATGGTGAAGCTGAAACTCCAATACTTTGGCCACCTGATGCGGAGAACTGACTCATTTGAAAAGACCCTGATGCTGGGAAAGATTGAGGGCAGGAGGAGAAGGGGATGACAGAGGATGAGATGGTTGGATGGCATCACCGACTCAATGGACATGAGTTTGAGTAAGCTCTGGAGTTGGTGATGGGCAGGGAAGCCTGGCATGCTGCAGTCCATGGGATCACAGAGTCAGACATGACTGAGCGACTGAACAGAACTGAACTGATCAGGGTTAGTGCTACATAAAAATTGTATACGTAATATTATTTGAAAAAATATTAGGTAGCTGTAAATATCAGTCACAAAATGATGTGAAATGATGCCATTTTTATCAAAGAAGAAGGATAAAGGACCATTGATTGACCTGAAAGTAGAAGTAAGAAGACATGCTTAACCACCATCATTAAGATGGTTTTCATTAAACTGAGATCCAATTATTTGTTTATTTGCTTGATTTTCAGTATGAGCCCTAAAACAAAAAAGGAAAGCAGAATCACTTGGTCTAATAGAAAAGGAGAGTTCGTGTTATACCACAGAGAAAGACAGAAAGTAAAGGATTAGTAGTTCCAAATATAAAGTCTTGAAACCTTATAAGCACCCAAAGCACTGAATAAAACAGTCCATACATCCCAAGATTTCTGATCCACAAAAAGCATTCAGAGAGAAAAATTAAAGCAGTCACATAAGAAAAAAGTCAAGAATGATGGCAGATTTCTTGTCAGAAGCCATGCACACAGGAAGACAGTACAGCAACATCTTTTAAATATTGAAAGAAAAAAATTTTTTTTCAACTTAGGATTCTATGCCAGTAAAAATATTTCACAAATGAATGCAAAACAAAGACTTTTATAGTCATACAGAAGTGGAGATAATTAATCACTAGAAGACCCATCCTACAAGAAATCTTTTTGCAGAAAAAAAAATGATATCAGATGAAAATATGGATACACATAAAGGAATGAAGAACATTGAAGTGTTAGCTGTATGAGTAAATGTATAATATTTTTAAATTATATGTAAGCTTCTTTTAAAAATAACTGTTTAAAAAGTAATAACAATGTACCAGGGAAAGGAGAAATGGAGTACACAATGATAATATTCTTATGCTATACATGCAGTGATACAATGTCACTTGTAAGTAGACTGAGAAGTTAGATATGTACACCATGTACCTTAAAGTAACCACTAAAATAACAAAACAAAGAGTTATATAGCTAATAAACCAACAAAGGAAATAAAATGGAATCACAAAAATACCCAAGAGGGTAGACAGAAAAAGGAAATAGAAAACAAAGAACAAATGAGACAAGCAGATAGCAAATAGGGAAATAATAGACATAGGAACCTAATTGTATCAACAATCATATTAATGTAAATGGTCAAAGTTTTTAAAGTTAGAAAGTAGAAAGAGACTGCCATATTAGATAAAAAACAGAATTAACCATATGCTATCTATAAAAATATGCTTTAAATATAGAAGCACAAATAGGTTAAAATTTTAAAGAGTGGAAAAAAGAAATGTCAAGCTAACATTAATTATATGCATATGTGTTCAGTTGTGTCCAGCTCTTTGTAACCTCATGGACTGTAGCCCTCCAGGCTCCTCTGTTCATGGGCTTCTCCAGGCAACAATACTGGAGCAAGTTGCCATTTCCTCCTCCAGGGGACCTTTCCAACCCAGGGATCAAACCCATGTCTCTTGTGTCTCCTGCTTTGGCAGGCAGATTCTTTACCACTGAGCCACCTGGGAAGCCCAACATTAATTATATAGCTTTTTATTCCTGGTAGTATAATTTACCTTGAAATATTATTTGATATCAATATATTAATATAGGCTCCTCTTTCCATGGGATTCTCTAGGCCAGAATACTGGAGTGGGTAGCCATTCCTTTCTCCAGGGGGGTCTCCTGCATTACAGGCATATTCTTTACTATCTGAGCCACCAGGGAAGCCCTATAGTTAATACAACATTAATTAATTTTTATTAATATCAAATAGTGTTTCAGGGTTAAATGATACCACCAGGAATAAAAAGGTCATAAAGTCATAAAGGATAACGTGGTAATTTCATCAAAAACACATAATAGTGATAAACATTTGTGCACCAAATAATAGAGTTTCAAGATACATGAAGCAAATCTGATAAAATTGCAAGAAGAAATGAAAAAATCCACAATTATTGTTGAAAATTTTAATATCCTCTCAATAATCAATAAAGTAGGAGAAAAAATAGTACAGATATCGAAGACTTCAACACTATCAATCAAATTCACCAACAAACTCATACTACAAGAAATGTTAAAAATAAATCCTTTAAGCAGAGAGAAAATGATACCATGTGGATGTATATATGTAGAAAGAGGAATGAAGGATTCTGGAGGTCGTAACTAAATGGATATTACCTTGACATCCAGCCAGAAAAAGAAATGATAAGAAATAAAGCTACCAAACCAATATCCCTTATGAACATAGGTGCAAACATTCTTAACAAAATTTTAGCAAATCAAATTCAAAAATTATAACCAAGTGAGGTTAACCCCAGAAATGCAAAGCTGTTTCAACATTCAAAATCCAAAATCTGTATCAGTAGACTAGAAAATAAAATCGTATGATTTTCTCAATGTAGAAAAAGCATTTGTCATTGTTCTGTAAAAACTGTCAGTAAATTACAATTAGTAGGGACTTTTTCAGCCTAACAAACAGTAGCTACAAGAAATCCATAGCTAGGATTATCAAATATAAATGGTGAAAGTTCAAGTACTTTCCCTTCCCTAAGCTCAAGAACAAAACAAAGACATCTGTTCTCTTAACACTTCTGTTGAACATTGTGTACAGGAGGTTCTAGCCAGTACACTAAGGAAAAAGAAATAAAAGGAATTGAGATTGGAAAGGAAGGCATAGAATTATCTTTATTCGTAGATGACTTGATCATCTATGTAGAAAATCTGATGAAATCGACAAAACTAATACTAGAACTAATAAGTGTGTTTAGCAAAGCTGTAGGATATGAGACCAACATAGAAAAATCAATTGAATTTCTATATACTAGCAACAAGGGGCTTCCTTGATGGCTCAGATGTTAAAGAATCTGCCTGCAATGTGGCAGACCCGTTCAATCCCTGGGTTGGGAAGATACCCTGGAAAAGGAACTGGTAATCCATTCCAGTATTCTTGCCTGGAGAATCCCATGGACAGAGGAGCCTGGCAGGCTAGAATCCATAGGGTCACAAAGAGTTGGACATGGCTGAGGGACTAACACACACATAATAGCAACAAACAAGCAGAAACTGAAATTTTAATTTCATTCTCAGAATATCTTAATTTTATCTAAATATCACTATATTTAAATGGTATTTAAATATATATGAGTTTATGGATTGTACCTATGGCTATTGTTTATTTCTGTTGTTGTTACAGATGAAGGACTTTCTCTTTCATTCTTTTTATTTTCACTAAGCTTTGGACTGAGGTTGGAACAATAAATACTTAACTTTCTAATTTTTGAGTGGAAACAAGACTCTACTCTCTGATTTAAAACTCAAATGAAACACATGGAATAACAACTTCATTAAGAAATTTGTTCTGCCTTTTAATCTCTGCCAATCTGTGTGATCAGTACTGGGAAAAGAATAATCAACCTTTGTAGGATACACTACACAAGTAGAAATAATAATAGCAATGGCAAAAGTCACAATATTAAAGAGTGAGATATAGCCACTTACCTGAATCCCTCTGGGTCCTGAAGTGACGCACCAGAGCAGCAGTAGCAGCAAGGCCAAGGATGCTCAGTAGCCCTGCGGTGACTCCCTCAGTGATAAGGGTTGTTTTGTTACTGGGTGGTCCTAAGTGAAGAGACCTGTACTTGAGTTCAGTGCCAAATATATTTCATCCAGACAAAAACTATGTAGGTGCAGGACTAGCTATATATTAGGACAGGTTTTTGCCAGGTTCTGATTTCTCAATTGGAATCATTTCCAGTATAGTTTGTAATTTTCAAAATAATATTACTGCTGCTGCTGCTGCTAAGTTGCTTCAGTCGTGTCCGACTCTGTGAGACCCCATAGACAGAAGCCCACCAGGCTCCCCCGTCCCTGGGATTCTCCACGCAAGAACACTGGAGTGGGTTGTCATTTCCTTCTCCAATGCATGAAAGTGAAAAGTGAAAGTGAAGTCGCTCAGCCGTGTCCGACTCTTAGCGACCCCACGGACTGTACCCCACCAGGCTCCTCCATCCATGGGATTTTCCAAGCAAGAGTACTGGAGTGGGTTGCCATTGCCTTCTCCTAAAATAATAGCACAGGGAGAGTGATTACCAGAATCTAACATTAAAATTTATTTCTTTTCCTTCCCCTGTCCCCATGAAATCAGTACCAATCTCCAGAAGCCCCAAGCCTTGGTTTCATGTTAATAACTCTTTGACATTGGGAGGATTTGTACAGTCTATTGGAGAAATATTTTATTGACTATAAATGTAACCTGTAGCCCAGGTACCACAAACCTACCTATGATGCTGAGTATCACCATCTCACTGTGCTGCACCCCTAGGCCATTGTCAGCCCCACAAGAAAAGTTTCCGGAATGCTCTGCCATCAGAGTGAAGTTGAAGGATGCTCCTCCTCCAAAGGGGGCCTCTCTGCTCCCCAGCGTGACATTCTTGTAATAAAACCAGTACAGGATTGGGGGAGAGCCTCTTTGGGCCTCACAGCGAAGCTCTAACACATCTCCCGCCACAGCCTGGGGCACAGCAGGACTGAAGGTGAAGAGAGGATGAGACACTGGAACTGAAAGAGGCAACATAGCTTATGAGCCGTCTTGGTTAAGTATGTACAAAATAATTTAATAAAGGAAATATTCAGCATAGTTCAGTAGTAGGAGCATGGGCTTGTAATTCAGGAAAACCTGAATTTAAATCCCATCTCTGCTCTTTATTAATGGCAGAGACAGGATTTAAACTCAAGTTCCTTGGTGGCTCTGATGGTAAAGAATCTGCCAGCAGTGCAGGAGACCCAGGTTCAATCCCTGGGTCTGGAGAAGGGAATGGTTACCTACTCCAGTATTCTTACCTGGAGAATTCCATGGACAGAGGAACCTGGCAGGCTACAGTCCATGGGGTCACAAAGGGTCGGACTCAGCTGAGTGAATAACACTTTCACTGCCCTTTATTAGCCCTGTGATCTTGATGTTTTAAAACATTTAACTTTCTCCAAGTCTCAGTTTATTCCTTTTTAAAGTGGAGGTAATAGTAAGAATCACGTATGTAAAGCATTCAATAAACTAAATTACTAAAAGCAAGAGGAATAATTACTAAACGCAAGGTTTGTTGCTCCATATTATTAATTCCTGAGACTTAACTTTAAACCTAGATATCTACACCTATTTGAAGTATCCTCTACTCAGTTACCTTGCTTTATTTTTCTACTTAGCATTAGCACTAACATCTATCAATCTGTTATTTATGTATCTATCCATTTATCATTGTTATCATTGTTATATATCTGATTCCAACAGAATGTAAGTTTCATAAGAACAAGGACTTAACTCTTTGTTCATTTTTGTATTTCCAACTGCTATAATTTTGCCTTGGCATGTAATAGATTATCAATAATTGGTGAATAAGTGGATAAATAAATTAATTTATATTTGGCCCCAAAATATCCAGATACAGCAATAGCAAGAAAGATTTCTGTTTTAATTTGTGATTATAGAGATAGGGAAGCCAGGAAAAACAGAAAATCATTATGTTTTAAATTAATATATGGAATTATTCATCAATAATAAATTAATGTGAAATGTGAACTGTAAGATTGCTGATTCTGTTGTGAGGAAACCCAGGTAAACCAGTCTGTGTGCAAGGACTTTAGATATAAACTGTGTGCTTCATCGGCAAGAGAAGTTTGGCAAGGATCTAGAGCTTAGCTTTGCATCTGAGATTGGGTAAAGGAGAGAGGTAATGGAGACAATCAGTTAAATGGGGATAATTCAACTCAAAAATGTACCATCTGCTGGCTGTAAGGCAGATGGCACCAGCGGTCTCATCTGGGTGGAAATGCCAAGTCGTGCTTTTGTAAAATTCAAACAGATGGCTTGAGTTTTGGCCTTCTGTATATCCTTTACAATATACAATGACTTAGGCCAGATGCTAAGGTTCTCAGGGGTAAGTCTTTATATGTTTGTGCATCTCAGTGTGCCTTTTCACCCATGTCACCACTTCTTATAGGTTTATTCAATTTGTATTGCTGTAAAATATACATACATACCTTAAAATATTCCACCATAAACCTTTTAAGTGTAGAGTGAAGTGGTATAAACACTTTCATAACACTGTGAAACCAACACCATCATCAATTTCCATAACTTTTTTCTTGTAAAACTGAAATTACATACCCATTAAACAATAAGTCCCTATGCTCTTTCTCCCCAGCCCCTGACAAACATCAGCCTACTTTCTGTTTCTATGATTTTGATTACTCTGAATATATTATATAAGTGGGATCATATAGTATTTGTCTACTTTTGACTGGTTTATCTCACTTACCATAATGACCTCAAGATTCATCCATGTTGTTACATGTATCTGAATTTTCTTTCTTTATAAGTCTGAACAAATTCCATGTCATGTGTATACCACATTTTGATTACCCATTTATATTTTAATGGACACGGGTTGTTTCCATGTTTTAGCTATAATGAATAATGTTCTGTACATGAGTATACAAATGTCTTTGTGAGAATATATTTTCAATTTTTTCTCTTTTTTGGGGGGCGGGGGGAGGGAGTATCCAGAACAATAGAATGGGGAAGACTAGAGATCTCTTTAAGAAAACTGGAGATACCAAGGGAATATTTCCTACAAAGATAGGCACAATAAAGGACGAAAATGGCAAGGACTTAACAAAAGCAGAAGAGATTGAGAAAATGTAGCAAGAATACACAAAAGAATTATACAAAAAAGGTCTTAATGACCCAGATAACCATGATGGTGTGATCACTCACGTAGAGCCAGACATCCTGATGTGTGAAGTCAAGAGGGTATTAGGAAGCATCACTACAAACAAAGCTAGTGGAGGTGATGGAATTCTGGCTGAGCTATTTCAAATCTTAAAAGAAGATGCTGTTAACACACTGCATTCATTATGCCAGCAAATTTGGAAAACTCCGCAGTGGCCACAGGACTGGAAAAGGTCAGTTTTCATTCCAATCCCAAAGAAAGGCAAGGCCAAAGAATGTTCAAATTACTGTACAATTGCCCTCATTTCACATGCTAGCAAGATTTTGCTCAAAATCCTTCAAGCCAGGCTTCAGCAGTATGTGAACCAAGAACTTCTTTAGAAAAGGCAGAGAAACCAGAGATTAAACTCCCAGCATACACTGGATCATAGAAAAAGAAAGGGAATTTAAAAAAAAAATCTCCTTCTGTTTCATTGACTATGCTAAAGCCTTTGACTGTGTGAATCACAGCAAATTGTGAAATATTCTTAATGAGATGAAATACAAGTCCACATTACCTGCCTCCTGAGAAATCTGTATGTAAGACAAGAAGCCACAGTTAGAACTGAACATGGAATAATGGACTGGTTCAAAATTGGGAAAGGAGTACATTGAGGCTGTATATTATCACACTACTTATTTAACTCATATGCAGAGGACATCATGTGAAGTGCTGGGCTAGATAAATCTCAAGCTGCAATCAAGATTGCTGGAAGAGATATCAACAACTTCAGATATGCAAATGATACCACTTTAATGGCAGAAAGTGAAGAGGAACTAAAGAGCCTCTCGATGAAGGTGAAAGAGGAGAGTGAAAAAGTTGGCTTAAAACTCAACATTCAAAAAACTAAGATCATGGCATCCAGTGCCATCACTTTATGGCAAATAGATAGGGAAAATGAGGAAACAGTGTCAGATTTCACTTTCTTGGGCTCTGAAATCACTTCAGACAGTGCTTGCATCTACGAAATTAAAAGATGCTTTCTCCTTGGAAGAATAACAATGACAAGCCTAGACAATGTATTAAAAAGCAGAGACATCATTTTGCCAACAAAGGTCCATATAGTCAAAGCTATGGTTTTTCCAGTAGTGGTGTACAGATGTGAGAGTTGGACCATAAAAAAGGCTGAGTGTCTAAGAACTGATTCTTTCTTTTTTTTTTTTTATTTTACTTTTAGACTTTACGTAACTGTATTAGTTTTGCCAAATATCAAAATGAATCCGCCACAGGTATACATGTGTTCCCCATCCCGAACCCCCCTCCCTCCTCCCTCCCCATTCCATCCCTCTGGGTCGTCCCAGTGCACCAGCCCCAAGCATCCAGTATCGTGCATCGAACCTGGACTGGCGACTCGTTTCATACATGATATTTTACATGTTTCAATGCCATTCTCCCAAATCTTCCCACCCTCTCCCTCTCTCACAGAGTCCATAAGACTGTTCTATACATCAGTGTCTCTTTTGCTGTCTCGTACACAGGGTTATTGTTACCATCTTTCTAAATTCCATATATATGCGTTAGTATACTGTATTGCTGTTTTTCTTTCTGGCTTACTTCACTCTGTATAATAGGCTCCAGTTTCATCCACCTCATTAGAACTGATTCAAATGTATTCTTTTTAATGGCTGAATAATACTCCATTATGTATATGTACCATAGCTTTCTTCTTTCAAACTGTGGTGCTGGAGAAGACTTTTGGACAGCAAGGAGATCAAACCAGTTAATCCTAAAGGAAATCAGTCCTGAATATTCATTGGAAGGACTGATGCTGAAGATGAAGCTCCAATACTTTGGCCACCTGATGAGAAGAGCTGACTCATTGGAAAAGACCATGATGCTGGGGAAGACTAAGGGCAAGAGGAGAAGGGGGTGACAGAGGATGAGATGGTTGCATGGCATCACTGCCACAATGGACATGGGTTTGAGCAAACTCAGGGAGATAGTGAAGGTCAGAGAAGGCTGATGTGATGCAGTCTATGGGGTCATAAAGAGTCAGACACGACTTAGAGACTGAACAACAATTCACAAGTGGAATTTATGTGTCGTATGGTAGCTCTATTTTTAATTTTCTTAGGAACTTCCATAGTGGTATCAATAATGATTTTATTATTTTACATTCCCACCAAAATTACGTAACATTTAGAATCAAACTCCATACCCGCCAGAGATGCTCAGAAGGCTCAAACAGAATCTTGTGTGCACCAGGACCCAGAAACCTCACAGAGACTGAGCCAGAGCTGCCTTTGTGTGTTTGAGTATCTCCTGTGGAGGCATGGGTCAGCAGTTGTCTGCTGCGGGGACAGGGACTCTGGCTGGCTGCAGCAGACTTGGGTCACGCAGCATGTGGCATAAGTCCTCTTGAAGGAGGTCGCCATTAGCCCCACCACAGAGCTGCTGAGCAGATGACCCACAAACTGCAGAACAATTATACCAAAGAAATTCTTCACTGTTAAGAAAGTTCTAGGACCCGAAACAGATTTCCCAACCTGGATATCCTGCAAAGGGACTGAGAACCCTCAGGGAATTTGACTTTGGAGGGCAGTGGGATTTGATTACAGAACTTCCACAGACTGGAGAAACAGGCCCTTGGAGGGCACAAACAAAACCTTGTGCAAGCAAGCCAGGAGCCAGGAGAAAGGAGCAGTGTCCCCACAAGAGACTGAGCCAGGCTTGCCTGTGAGTGTCCAGGAGTCTGTTGTGGAGGTGTGGGTCGACAGTTTGGCCTCAGGCCAAACAACAGGAAGGGAACACAGCCCTGCCCATCAACAGAAAGTAGGATTGAAGATTTACTGATCATGGCCCCACCCATCAGAATAAGACCAGTTTCCCCCACAGTCAGTCTCTTCCATCAAGAAGCTCCCATAAGCCTCTTTTCCTCATTCATTAGAGGGCAGACAGAATGAAAACCACAATCATACAAAACTAGCCAATCTGATCACATGGAACACAGCCTGTCTAACTCAACGAAACTATGAGCCATGCTGTGTAAAGCCAAGACAGACAAGGTCATGGTAGAGAGTTCTGACAAAATGTGGTCCACTGGAGAAAGGAATGTCAAATCACGTCAGTATTCTGGCCTTGAGAACCCCATGAACAGTATGAAAAGGCAAAAAGATATGACACTGAAAGATGAACTCCCTAGGTCTGTAGGTGCCCAAAATACTACGGAAGAAGAGTGGAGAAATAACTCCAGAAAGAATGAAGAGATGAAGCCAAAGCAAAAACAACACCCAGTTGTGGATGTGACTGGTGATGGAAATAAAGTCCTATGCTGTAAAGAACAATATTGCATAGGAACCTGGAATGTTAGGTCCATGAATCAAGGTAAATTGGAAGGGGTCAAACAGGAGATGGCAAGAGTGAACATCGACAGTTTAGGAATCAGTGAACTAAAATGGACCAGCATGGTTGAATTTAATTCAGATGACCATTATATCTACTACTTTGGGCTAGAATCCCTTAGAAGAAATGGAGTAGCCTTCATAGTCAACAAGAGTCTGAAATGAAGTACTTGGATACAATCTCAAAAATGACAGAATGATCTCTGTTCATTTCCAAGACAAGTTAAAGTCACTCAGTCATGTCCGACTCCTTGCGACCCCATAGACTATACAGTCCAAGGAATTCTCCAGACCAGAATACTTGAGTGGATAGCCTTTCCCTTCTCCAGGGGATCTTCCCAATCCAGGAATCCAACTGGTGTCTCCTGCATTGCAGGTGGATTCTTTACCAACTGAGCTATCAGGGAAGCCCAACCATTAAATATCACAGAAATCCAAGTCTATGCTCAATCACTAATGCCGAAGAAGCTGAAGTTGAATGGTTCTATGAAGACCTACAAGACATTCTAGAACTAACAGCCAAAAAAGATGTCTTTTTCATCATAGGGGACTGGAATGCAAAATTAGGAAGTCAAGAGGTACCTGGAGTAACAGGCAAGTTTGGCCTTGGAGTACAAAATTAAGCAGGGCAAAGGCTAACTGAGTTTTTTCAAGAGAACGAACTTGTCATAGCAAACACCCTCTTCCAGCAACACAAGAGACAACTCTACTCATGGACATCACCAGATGGTCAAAACCAAAATCAGATTGATTATATTCTTTGCAGCCAAAGATGGAGAAGCTTTATACAGTCAGCAAAAACAAGACTGGGAACTGACTGTGGCTCAGATCATGAACTCCTCATTGCCAAATTCAGACTTAAATTGAAGAAAGTAGGGAAAACCACTAGACCATTCAGATATGACCTAAATCAAACCCCTTATGATTATACAGTAGAAGTGAGAAATAGATTCAAGGGATTAGATCTGATAGGCAGGGTGCCTGAAGAACTATGGATGGAGGTTTGTGACATTGTACAGGAGGCAGGGATCTACACCATCCCCAAGAAAAAGAAATGCAGAAGGCAAAATGATTGTCTGAGGAGGCCTTACAAATAGCTGAGAAAAGAAGAGAAGCTTTCACAAAAGAGAAAAGGAAAGATATACCCATCTGAATGTACACTTCCAAAGAACAGCAAGGAGAGATAAGAAAGCCGTTTTTAGTGATCAATGCAAAGAAATAGAGGAAAACAATAGAATGGGAAAGAGTAGAGATCTCTTCAAGAAAATTAGAGATACCAAGATAACATTTCAAGCAAAGACAGGCACAATAAAGGACAGAAATGGTATGGACCTAACAGAAGCAGAAGATATTAAGAAGAGGTGGCAAGAATACACCGAAGAACTGTACAAAAAAGATCTTCACTACCCAAATAACCATGATGGTGTGATCACTCACAACGATCACACAAGGATTCCAATTTCTCCACATCCTGGCCAATACTTGTTATTTTCTGTTATTTTTTATAGTATCCATCCTAATGAGTATGAGGCGGTATTTCATTGTAGCTTTTTTTGGTCTGAATTTCCCTAATAATGAGTAATGTTGAGCTTTGTGTGTGTGTACTTAATAGACATTTATATATCTTTTTTTGGAGAGATGCCTATTCAAGTCCTTTACTCATTTTTTAATGGGTTCCCCCTGGCCCCAGTTCTGGCCCCTACCCCTTAACCCGTAGCAGCAGAGTCCACAAACTTTCCAGCAAGAGACAAGGCAGAGGTGCCAGTCTCACCCTGGCTCCCATCCTGCCCTTTCTTTCTCCCTGCGTTGGTAAAACTATGACTCAGGGGATCCCAGACATGAGGGAAGAGCCCGCCATCCTGGGGCACCGGGTGACAATAATAGCCTCACTTCCGGGGCAAAGCAGCAGTAACCCCGGAGACACAAGAAGCGATAATAGAGCCACACCTTTTGCAGAGACGGGGAAGGATGGAAAGTGACTACTCCCAAATATAACCGGAGTAAGCCTAGGTGTGAGAAAACAGAAACTTATGCCATAGCACCACCTACTGGAAGACAAAAGAAAGGCCTCTAACACTACATCAAACGCACCAGCAGAGGGAAAACTCAAGTACCATGAAGAATCACAGTAGCACTGTACCAAGAAAAGAAAATGGCAATTCTCCAGAAACCAAACTTACTGTCATAAAATATTATGATCTAACTGAGAAAGAATTCAAAATTGCTGTCATGAAGAAACTCAGCAAGCTGCAATAAAAATCAGAAAGCCAGACTAAAGAGCTCAGAAATAAAACTAATAAACAGAAAAAATACCAGAGACATTAAAACTCTTAAAAAGAGCCAAACAAAAATTTTGGAATTGAAGAACTCAGTAAATGTTAAGAATAATGTCTTGGAAAGCTTTGGAAATAGATTAGACTCTATGAAAGAGAGAATTAGCAGGCTTGATAATAGAAATTTAGAAATGCTACAAGTATATGAGGAGAAAAAAGTAAGATAATTTAAAAATGAGGGAATTCTCCAGAAGCTATGTGACTCTTTTAGGAAAGGCAACATTAGATAAAGGGGTATCCCAGGAGAAGACAGGGAAAGGGGAAGTCTCTCAGTTATATTTAAACAAATAATAACTGAGAGAGTATATTTAAACAAATAATAGCTGAGAACTTCCCAAATCTGGGAAAGAAATTGGGTATATAAATTTATGAAACTAACACCTAATTACCTCAATGCAAAAAGACCTTGCACAAGACATATTATATTAAAATTGTCAAAAGTCAATGACAAAGAAAGGATTTTTAAGGCAGCCAGGAGGAAAAAAGTATTGTACCTACATGAGAATCCCCATGAGCCTATGATCAGGTGTCTCAACAGAAACTCTACAGGACAAGAAGGAATCGAGTGACATTCTCAAAATACTAAAAAATAAAAAGTGTCACTCAAGACTATTTTTTCTAGCAAAGTTATTATTCAGATGTGAAGGAAAAACAAAGATTTTCCCAAACAAATGAAAGCTGAGGAAATTCATCAACACTGGTTCTGCTTACAATAAATGTTTAAAGAAGCTCTCTACTAAAAACAAAAAGGCAAAAATAAACAATACTTTGAGGAAAGTTATATATAGAATCAGAAAACTGCAACTCAGAATAGGCTTTAAATACTTTATTATAGCATAAAGGTAAAAGGAGGAAGCAAAAAAAAAAAAAAAAAACTATTGCTACTTCAATTTGGTAGCAATCTCACAGCATAAAAAGAGATAACTTGAGACAACAAAAGCATAAGAGGGGAAGAGGGAAAGAATAAAACTCACATCATTAAATGAAAATAAAATGTTCTCAGCAGTGTGTGCTTCAGTTGTGTCCGACTTTTGTGACCCTATGGGCTGTAGCTCACCAAGGCTCCTCTGTCCATGGGATTCTCCAGGCCAGAATACAGAAAATGGACTACTTTATCTATGAGAGCTTTTATGTAGACCTCAAGGTAACCACATAACATAAATCTAAAGCAGAGATACAAAAAAAAAGAGGAAATTAATAAAAATTTCATAGAAAGCCACAAAACCAAGATGACATGCAAAACTTAAGAGGAAAAAAAAGGAGATAGAGAGCAACCAGAAAATAAAAAGGACAGCACTACAAAATAAAATGGACAGCACTAAAGTTTTCCTTTATCAATAACCACCTTAAATGTAAATGGATTGAATTCACCAATCAAAAGACCTAGAGTTGCAGGACAGAGTAATAGAAGATGATACTCCATGCATATGGCAACCAAAATAAAGTGGGTGTAGCCACACTCATATTAAGTGAAATAAGCCTCAAACCAGGAAACGTAACAAAGGACAAAAATGGATATTATGTAATGGTAAAAGGGACAATTCACCAAGAAGATAGAACAGTGATAAATGCATATGTAGCTAACATAGCAGCACCCAAATATACAAAGCAATTATTAACAGACCTAAAGGGAGAAACGGAGAGCAACACAATAACAGTAGGGAACTACAACACCCCACCTACATTAATGAATAGAGCATACAGGTAAAAAGTCAACAAGGAAATAGCAGCCTTAAAAGAAACATTAGACCAGGCAGTCTTGATAAATTTATATAGAACATTCCATTCAAATGCGGTACAATACACGTACTTAGCTGCTCATGAAACTTTCTCAAAGATTGACCATGTATTGGAACACAAAACAAGTCTCAATGACTTTAAGATTGAAATCATATCAACCATCTTTCTTGATTACAATGGTATGAAATTGGAGATCAACCACAAAAAGAAATCTGGAAAATCACATATATGTGAAGACTAAACAATTTGCTGAGAAACAACTATTGGGTCAAACGAGACAGCAAAGGAGAAATGAAACAATGAAGACAAGTGACAATGAAAATATGACATAAAAAAATCTAACTTTGCACATAAAGGAACTAGGAAAAGAACAAATGAAGCCCAGAGTCAGTATGAGGAAAGAAATGATAAAGATTAGAAGATAAATGAAATATACGCTAAAAGCAAAATACAAAAGATTGACAAAAACTAAGACCTACTTCTTTTAAAAGCTAGATAAAAATTTACAAACCTTTTGCTACATTCACTAAGAAAAATGAGACAAAGCTTTGATAAATAAAATCAGAAGCAAAAGAGGAGCTATAACAATGGACGCCCAAAAATACAGAGGATTATATAAGAATATTATGAACAGTTATGTGCCAACAAATCGGGCAACCTAGAATAAATGGACAAATTCTTAGAATCATACAACTGTCCAAGACTGAATCATAAAAAGTGAAATTTGAATGACTAATCACTAGTAAATAGAAAAACAAGAATCAAAAACTCCCAAGAATAAAAAAGCACAGGATCAGATAGATCAGCACACTATCAGATAGGATCAGATAGTGACTTCACAGGTCAAATTCTAGCAAATAGTCAAAGGTGATTTAAATCCTATTCTTCTCAAAATAGTTTTTTTAAAAACTGAAGAGAAAAGAATACTTCCTGACATTTTACAAAGCCAGGATTCTGATACCAAAACCAGACAAAGAAAATTATAGACCATTATCTCAGATAACATAGACACAAAAAATCAACAAACTATTAGTAAACCAAACACAACAATACTTTAAAAGGATCGTACACTATGATCAAGTGGGACTTATTCTATGTATGCAAGGATGGTTCAACATTTTCAAATCAGTCAACATGATATGCCATATTAATAAAGTGAAGAATACAAATCATATGATCATCTCAATAAATGTAGGAAAAACATTAGGAATGGCCTAAGTTCCTGAATGTATAGTCAGAAGAAGGAATCCCAGGACTCTCAGGTAGAGGCAGAAGAACAAGGAGTCTGATGGAATGTCACGCCAGCAGGTAGCCTAAAGGAGAGGACATACTCTGTTCTTGTCTGTAATTGCTGTGGGCATATCCTACTCACCTGTGACACTGAGAATCACCCTGTCACTGCGCTGGACCCCCAGGCTATTGTCAGCCTCACAGGAGTAGTTGCCAGAATGTTCTGCAGTCAGAGAAAATTTGAAGTTCCAGAGGGAACTGAGCTGCTTCCAAGGATGACATTCTCATGATAGAATCGGTACAAGATAGGGGGAGAGCCCCTTTGGGACTCACAGTGAAGCTCCACCACATCCCCCACCATAGCCTGCATCCTAGGAGATGTGAGGGTGAAGACAGGGCGAGATACTGGAACTGAAAGATACAAAAGAGTTGTCAGAGGACTCTGATGCTGTGCCAGATTCATAACCACACTCAAGAAGCCTGGTGGTGGTTTAGTCACTAAGTTGTGTCTAACTCTTATGACCCCATGGACTGTAGCCTGACAGGCTCCTTTATCTGTGGGATTTTTTTAGGCAATAATACTGGAGAGCATTGCCAGTTCCTTCTCCAGGGGATCTTCCCAACCCAGGGATCAAACCCTGGTCTCCTGCATTGCAGGCAGATTCTTTACCAACTGAGCTACCAGGGAAGCCTAAATATGGATATATCGCTTGAACCATGAAGAGTAATCTTAGATGATTTTGCTTTCATCACTACTACTGTTTTCAGTTTGCTCCATAAGACATAAGATGTCTTCAACTTTTGTCATCTTGGCCATTCATTAGTTAGCTTCTAAATCTTTACACCTCTATTCCTTTGCCTCCTTCCAAAGAGCTTCATGGCTAACTGACAAGCTAAACACTGGCTTGTGAACTGAGGCTGAATAGAAAGAATCGAGAACTTACTTCTCAGAGTGACTCTGATCACTTTACTGAGGATGGGACCGTGAATGTTGTCAGCTGCACAGTAGTATCTCCCAGCATCGCTCTCCTTCACAGTGAGTATCTGCAGCACCGCCGACAAGGAACGCTGGGTCTTTCTTCCCAAACTTCTTACTGTGCCCTCTCTGTGCCAGGAGAATGTGACAGTCCCTGTACCCTTGGCTACTGAGCAGATAAGGAGCAGATTTTCTCCTTCAGTAAGCTGCCCCTCAGGGGGCTGGATCTCTAGAGTTACATCAGACACAGGGATTCCTGGGAGGACACAAGATGATACATGAAGATTCTCATGGCAGAAACTTCAGGATCAAGGAGAAGGCTGGTTCTGCCATGAATAAGTCAATAGCAGCAGACACAATAAGCAGGGGGCCAAAGTAAGCAACAGGGAATTAAGTGTGTGTGTTATTATAAAGGTAGCAAATACCCCTCCCACCACACACAGCAGTTCCCATCCTTGGAGAATGCAGTGACGGGTTCTTGATCTTAAACCTAATATTGATAGCAGTCACATTTTATGGACACCTATACTTAAGGAATCTTTGGTGCACCAATGACCACAAAATGAGTGGTCTTACTTCTGTTCAAAAGAAACAGAACCCTGAGAATATTACTTCTATCCTAAAATTCAAACCCCTCTCCTATCCTTCAAGACTCTTCTCCATTCTCACTCCCATCTTCCCATGTATTTTTCTGATTACACCAGTTCATGTTTAATTTCCTCTTTTATTTTAGAATATGTTTAGGTCAACAAATGGAAGAAGCATAGGGACCTCTAAAGACTGCATGTGGTCATCTGTGCTTCTAATTATCTGTGGCTCTTGAGAGAACATATGCTGTATGGCTCTGTCACCTCCAAAGGGCTGGGGACCCAGCAATTGATCAACAATTGCTATTAACTGAGTTAGATGGAAGAGAATGTTCTAGGGACATTAGGCCAGTGTTGAACCTGAAGTGAGAAGGATATCAGGATAGCAGAAAGCTCCTCTTGGTTATGTTCACTGTCCCAGGGAGCAGGAAATGTCATTGCTCTGCTTTCATCTCCCCAGCTCTGACTCTGGAAGAGCAACTCCATAAATACTCACTCTGCACATATAACTGGGATCTCAAGCTTCTTTTTCTGATAGGTGGAGTCACTGACTCTGCCTGGCACCAGTAAGACTCTGCATCTTCACTCCACACAGTGGGTAATTTGAACTCTGGAGAGCTGCTCCAGCATTTCCCCAAAGCCTTGTCTTCTCTGAAGAAGCAGAATTGAAGCTGAATGTGTGACCTCTGTGGAGGGAGCCTCGTCTCACATTTCAGGGTCACCGGGCTCCCCTCTGTGGGTGCAGAGGGGCTGGCTATCAGCATAGGAGGGGAAAACAGCTCTAGAGAGAAGAACAAACACAGTTCTCAGGATAGCGCAGCTCAGGGATCCTGGAAAGACGCATATGAGCACTCAGCATCAGCCAGTAGAACACAAGGACCCAAGCAGGTGGAATCACCTCCCATCTCCCTCCTAGGACAGGAGGCATTTCATGAAATCCCCGTTGATGAGCCACTCCCTAAATTGTCACACACTGTTTCCCTGCTGAGTCCTATTACCCACAGGAGGGCAGCCGTTACCTTGAACTTGAATCGTTAGATGTTTTGAAATTTCTTTATTCCATGTCCAAAAACCTCTCACAAGAGCAGTACAATGATATTTGTCATTGTTCATGGAGACTGACTGTAGAGTGAAGTTTGGTTGAATTTGTGTTTCATTTCTGTAAAATCTTTTTTCTTTTGCTTCTTCTCTTGCCTGGCATCTGAGAACAACCTCATCTCCTTCAAAGACAGAGTGTGGAGCCTGAAGGATCAGCTTGTCTGCAAAGAGTAGAGGAATACACTCAGTTTATTCCCTGATGCTTCTTTCTTCAAACTCTCATTTCTGCACATGAAGAAAGAGCTACGATCCTGTACACCTGAAAATACCCTCCATCAACATTTCTACATGGTCCCCAAGCACAGTTCTCCCTTATCCTAGGATAATGAAGTCATTTCCAGAAAATGTCCTTAGGCAATCCCCATGCATATGGTTAAAAGAGGAATTTTATACCTCATCTTTCTTCAGACTTGAACCCCTTTTACCTGGTGATTTCTGACTTATACTTCTCTGGATGGAAAAGATGGACAAGACAGCATTCTGTTGCTGCCCTATCTCCTTATTTCCCCCGCTGGGGTCAGTACATCAAATATCCTCATGCCTATTTACAATCTTATCTCAGCTCCCATCAGTTCCCCAGCCCTTAGACATACTGCCCAGGGGTTTAGTTTCAGAGACCACCCCCTTTCCTTTCTCACCAGATGAAAAATCCACATGTACGGGGTCACTGAGAGAAGATCTTTGGGTCTTGCATTTGTAATATCCAGTCTTGTGTATTTGGATCTCTTCAGACTTTTTATTCAACAAATTCTCATTATAATACCAATATATGTCTCCTTGGGCTGGAGAAAGGGAATCCCTGCACGTGAGAGTCACTTTGTCTTTGTGGAAGTTTGTGGACCATGGAGGGTTGAGGAGAAGGAAAGCTTTTGGAGTTACTCCTAAAGGCGAAATAGGGAAGACAAAGGCAGGTGAAGGTGAATAGGAGGTGGGTGGAACATAGGGAAAGGCCCAGCTGCAACTAGGAGTTTTTCTGGGCTAATTCCTATTAGGAACAGGATTGGAAATGGAGTAATACCTCCATTTGGAGGTATTAACTTGGAGAAATACCTCATACAGAATCTGTTCTTTTTTTTTTTTTTTTTTTGCCTAGTTGTGGTGGGGGTGTAGGTTCCTGGAATGGGCTCAGAAAACTTCAGGAGATATGATTTATAGATGGGTGAAGACTGAGCTATATTTGAGGGCCTGTAAGTGGGCTGATTCTGAAAGCTCTTGTCCTACACATTCTTGTCAAGGGAAAAGTGAACCTGGGATGTATATACCTCAGAAGCAGTTTCTAGACTGAAAAACCAGTTCCTTCTTGGTTGTTAATATTTAATGAGCAAGATTTTTTTCACTTACAATTCTTTTAAACCTCGCTTAATTTTAGATTCTATGGGGAGGGCAATGTTTTTCAACTCTCCACCTAAGGTGAACATAATCAGCAATTGATACACAACACATGAAAAAAGATTAAACAAAGGGGCATGGACTGCTTGCATAATCATATTTGTGTATATAATTGCAAATGACCAACGGGACCAGAAATTGAAACAGTTCTGTGACATGAGTTTCTTTTAGAGATATATAAAGATTTGGCCATAGCATTTCCCTCTGTGAATAGGAGCTGTTTCTGTGCTCTTTGATAGTGGCACCGGCTTGGACATACAGAGGGCGGGGTCTTAGGGAATACAGGAGCTTAAATCCGAGGATCTTTAAACATCAGTTTCCTGCCTCTGTCGTTCCTTCTGCAAACATTTTCTTCCCTTATACACTATGGCATTCAATAATAGGGAAAGAACTGAAGACAGGAGAGATCAGAGGAGGGTTTGCTCACCCACTGTCGCAACAGGTGTGACCTCAGAGTAGCAACACCACTGATGTTGGTGCGTTACCACAGGCCTCATTTACGGGGACAGGTGGTGCTGGCTGGGAGGACCAATGCCCGGAGACCGGGAGGAACAGAGAAAAGGGAAAACTGACCTGATTGATTTCTTCCAGGAGCTGTGAGGAAGCCAAGATTTAAGGATTAGCACAGAGCACAATTTTTCAAACATTTTCACTTAGACAATCTGAGAAATGTTCCAATAACACAGCCACCACCACTCTTTTAGTTTTTCCTTCCCATTTCTTTGCCCCCATTCTATGATTCCCGTAGTCCTCAAACAAACAGAAAAAGAATAGCCTGTAATTTGCTTTATAAATATGAATGACTTGTATCCACAACCCTGGCTCATCTCTTAGCAGTTTCATAGTTCATTCCTTCCTTCTCTTCTCTAGCCTGAACTCAGCAATGTAGAGAAGGGCTTGTAGAAATGGTTTATTCTCCTCTCATTTCTTGGACATTGTTCCTCCTCCTTTTTCGATCTCTGGTTAAATTATGGCATCAAGTCTCAAGAAGGGAACCATATTTCTTAGTAGATCTTCCCTTACTCACCTAAATTTTGAAAATAATTATTTATGTGAGGGATACAGAGAGGGTTTGACAGAAAGAAACATCTAAACTTCCTACAAAATGAAAAAAAAAAAAATTGGTTGAGGAACCAAGGGTAATATAATTGATTTGCCATGCTGGTTGTATGCAGAGTCTTTTAGTTCTCCTGCGACCCAACTCTGCTCATTTTCCATCTCTTGTGTAAAGAAAAAAATGTTGCCTGCCATTGCAGTTTGTACAAGGATCAAGCTATTAGCCACCACAATTGCCCACAGTGTACTCTGCAGGAAGTTCAGGATAAAGAAAGACAGGAGACATTCTGTGCTTTGGGTATATTGGCTCCTTAGATAAGATGCATATCTAAGGGAAATTTTCAAGTGACCCCAGATTCTTAAGTCTTCCCATACAGAGAAAAGCACTAAAATCATTGAGATTTCTCTTCCATGTGATTAGCAGTAACCTTTTGATGCTTGACTACATGTTTTTCCCACCGAAAAAGTTCATGTGTATGTCCTGGCTCCTGCCTTACTTCTTCAGACCAGTTACTTGGAGCTCAGAGGCTGTCTTTTGGACTATAGTACTCAGTAAGGTCGCACATAAAACTTGACTCAAATTTTACATTGAGAGCTTCTCTTTCATTCAATGGTATTGGTGATCACAAAGGAATCCAGAGCAGACTTCATTCCTTTGCCTTAACTCTACAAAGATCCGGAGCCCTGATACCAGCAGGGACTCTTGTGCCCATTCTTCTCTTCTGCGAACTTAGACAAACTTGGATGAGTCCCTCCTGGCTTTCGGATCTCCCAATTATTGGTTGATGATCTTGAGTTTTATTCTTTGATATACGACAGAGATCTAGCCTCTGCCTCCCCCAACCCCAGTTTAAAGGTACTGGGGGAGCCTGGTTGAAAGACACTGAGCATTCTAGACTGGGTGAAATGAGGGGCGTCAGAAAGTCAGCCCCCAACTAACACTCCAGCCTTGTTTATGTCCCTATGGAATTTATTCTTATAGGTACTTGCTTAATTGGAAATCAAAGGAAATCTTGTCCTCAAGTGGCCAAGATAGGCTTCTTTTGACATTTCAAGACTGATTAGAAGAAAGTCAGCCTGATAAAGCATGTTTTCAAAATTCTGACCTTAAAGGTTGTAACAAAGCCCTTCCAGGAGGAACTTGAATTTCTCTCCTTGTGCCTTTGAGAAGTAAATGTTATATCTGGACTTCTTAGGCATTTTATCCTGTGTTTTGAGAGCTAAGTCTCTGCCATGGGAAGGTACACATATGGTGTACATTTGGCAGGCAATTGAATCAACTGGGATTTCAAGCAGTCATTTTGTCTGGCTATGCCAGCTCTTGGGAAAATTTGTTATAAAGAATCCTAGCCTACATGAAAAGATGCTCAATATCACTCATTATCAGAGAAATGCAAATCAAAACCACAGTGAGGTACCATTTCATACCAGTCAGAACAGCTGCTATCCAAAAGTCTACAAACAATAAATGCTGGAAAGGGTGCGGAGAAAAGGGAACCCTCTTACACTGTTGGTGGGAATGCAAACTAGTACAGCCACTATGGAGAACAGCGTGGAGATTCCTTTAAAAACTGGAAATAGAACTGCCATACAACCGAGCAATCTCACTGCTGGGCATACACACCAAGAAAACCAGAATTGAAAGAGACACATGTACCCCAATGTTCATTGCAGCACTGTTTACCATAGCCAGGACATGGAAGCAACCTAGATGTCCATCAGCAGATGAATGGATAAGAAAGCTGTGGTACATATACATGATGGAATATTACTCAGCTAGTTAAAATAATGCATTTGAATCAGTTCTAATGAGGTGGATGAAACTGGAGCCTATTATACAGAGCGAGGTAAGTCAGAAAGAAAAACACCAATACAGTATATTAACGCATATATATGGAATTTAGAAAGATGGTAACGATTACCCCATATGCAAGACAGCAAAAGAGACACAGATGTAAAGAACAGACTTTTGGACTCTGGGAGAAGGCAAGGGTGGGGTGATTTGAGAGAATAGAATTGAAATATATATAGCATGTATATTATCATATGTAAAATAGACTGCCAGTCCAGGTTTGATGCATGAGACAGGGTGCTCAGGGCTGGTGCACTGGGATGACCCTGAGGGATGGGATGGGGAGAGAGGTGGGAGGGAGGGTCAGGATGGGGAACACATGTACATCCGTGGCTGATTTATCTGAATGTATGGCAAAAACCACTGCAATATTGTAAAGTAATTAGCCTCCAATTAAAAGAAACAAAAAATAGAATCCTAGCCCATAAAGGGCCTTTGTCATTTCAGTCTTTGCTGTGTCTACCTGTGCAACAAAGGCATTAATTTCTTAGGCTGTTTGGGGGAATAAACTTTCTGTATCTTATGAAAGCTGCATCCTTTGTATTCTCTTCTGAGAATGCCTCTTATGTCTTATGGGTTTGAGTCAGTATTTAGATACTATTCAGGGCTTCTCCGGTGTCTCTAGTGGTAAAGAACCAACCTACCAATGCAGGAGATGTAAGAGATGAGGATTTAATCTCTAGGTCGAGAACATTCCCCTGGAGGAGGGCATGGCAACCCACTCCAGTATTCTTGCCTGAAAAATCCCACAGACAGAGAAGCCTGGTGGGCTACAGTCCAGAGGGTCACAAACAGTCAGACACAACTGAAGCAACTTAGCATGCTCACAAGATACTATTCATCAATGGCCAGACAATGGATTCTTTAAATAGGAGAAACTTCTAAACTGGTAAATTTTTAGAGAGCTCTGAAATTAAAGAGCTGTTCTATTGTTGCCTATGAAAAATACTACACATATGTAACAGCTAATCTTAAAAACTCCCTTAGTTTAAAGGAACAAACAAAAACTGTTTGGGGAAGCTTTATTTGTGGTCTCAGCTTCCCTTCAATGAGCCTTAAAGATGCTAACAAAAAATTAGCTTAATTAATGTAAGTTAGGTAGATTAACAGAGAAATAAGAAACTGAGAGGCAAGTCAAGAGACTTCTTTCTAACCAGGTGAAAATTTTAAAAGGGCTTATCTCAACAGGATGGAAATCTTTAGATGGTTATTAGGAAATGAGATAAATAAAATAGATGCTGATGGGATTAAAACAAAGGTTTTGAGTTAACACTACCTGAGGTTGAATAGACCAAAGGGACCCCCCAGTTGGTCCCTGCAACAGTGTAGTTCACTCTACTTATCCCTGTTTTGAAACAAAATTTAAAGGCTGGAAGAAAATTACGCTGAGATACCTGACTAGCATTTACTTGGGACAACAGTGAGATCAATTAATCAAGTTAAGACTGACAAAAGGGCCTGTGTCCCTGGGCTTGACCCCTCACTGGGGACCCAAAAACCTTTTACACACAAATGGATTAAATGGCCAGGGTGATAAAAAGGAAAGTTTCAGGACTCCTTTTAAGACCAAAACTTGTTGATGGGGTCCTGATGGAGGGAGGGTAGAGTTAAAGGTATAAGAGTTATACAACTAAAATGAAATCTTATAAAAACTGGACTATTTGAATGAGCTTTCAATAAGATGGTTACATCTCTTTCACCTAATTGTACTGTGGTATAGACATTACATCTCTGAGCAATGCTTCCCTTGCCTTGTATTATAAGATGGAGCATATACATCTGCCCCTTGGGCAGTATTAGTTAAACATACTAAAAGAAACCAATAGAGTTACCTAAGCCCACACAGTATAAAGTAAAAACTGGGGCTAATATTCAGGGACTAATAAAAGCAATAATTTTTTTTTTCTCTAGGATAGATTGCTATGTTTAACTTGTCAAATCACAAAGAGTGTCCTTATTGAATATCTTGTATACACTTTTGAAGACATAGTAAATTGAATCTAAAAGTTCTAGAATATAGAACTCTTGTCTTCCAGTTTAGCTGAATATCATCTTGTTGATATATTAAAAAAGTAAATTAAAGAAAATATAGCTGGATATAGCTGGGCAAATCAACTTTTTAAAATCATTTAGGCAAAAAAAATAAAAATAAAATCATTTAGGCAGCAGACCAGTTCTTTGGGGAATTAAAAGCAACTGTCTTTGTCCCTCAAATGGCTACAAATCAGAAAATACAACTCACAGTGACCTGAGACTAAGCCTAATTAAATCAATCAGGTTGAATCTGAAGATGAAGAGGGGAAAAAAGGAAAAAAGAGACCTTTTAAAACTCAAACTGCTGGCACTCTTGCCTCCTGAGATGGCCCACACTCTGTAGAGTGTCTTTCTTTCAGGACTGCCTTCCTTGCTTTTTCAGATGGACTGTGTTCTGTTTGTGGAATGTGTGTCCCTCTAAATAAATCCACTTTTTACCTATCTAAAACAAAAGCAAACAAAATAACTCAAGCTGCTGGAAAGTTTCTCTCACCCAAAATCTAATTAATGGCTTTCTTAAGGATTTATCAAGGACAGATACAAATCTCAAAGGCTTTTCCACAAATAGTAAAAAGCCTTCATCATCTGAGCAAATAATTTTTACAATAATTGTTATTTATAAATTGGTACATTTATATTGTAATACCTCGTGACAAAGTTTTAAATGAAGCTATGCAATCTCAGTTATGTCTACTACACATCTGTGAGCATGTCCGGTTAGAACTGGACATGGAACAACAGACTGGTTCCAAATCGGGTGTACATCAAGGCTGTATATCGTAACCCTGCTTATTTAACTTGTATGCAGAATGCATCATGTGAAATACCAGGTTGGATGAAGCACAGGATGGAATCAAGATTGCTGGGAGAAATATCAATAACCTCAGATACTCAGATGACACCACCTTTACAGCAGAAAATGAAGAACTAAAGAGCCTCTTGAGGAAAGTGAAAGAGAAGAGTGAAAAAGCTGGCTTAAAACTCAACATTCAGAAAACTAAGATCATGGCATCTGGTCCCATCATTTCATGGCAAATAGATGGGAAACAATAGAAACAGTGAGAGACTTTATTTTGGGGGGCTCCAAAATTACTGTAGATGGTAACTGCAGCCATGAAATTAAAAAACTCTTGCTCCCTGGAAGTAAAGCTATGGTCAACCTAGACAGAGTATTAGAAAGCAGAGACATTTCTTTACCAACAAAGGTCACTCTAGTCAAAGTTACGGTTTTTCCAGTAGTTGTGTATGGGTGTGAGAGTTGGAGTATAAATAAAGCTGAGCAATGAAGAACTGATGCTTTTGAACTATAGTGTTGGAGAAGACGCTTGAGAGTCCCTTGGACTGCAAGGAGATCCAACCAGTCCATCCTAAAGGGAATCAGTCCTGAATATTCATTGGAAGGACTGATGTTGAAGCTGAAGCTCCAATATTTTGGCTACCTGATATGAAGAACTGACTTATTTGAAAAGACCCTGATGCTGCAAAAGATTGAAGGCCAGAGGAGAAGGGGACAACAGAGGATGAGACGATTGGATGGCATCACTGACTTGATGGACATGAGTTTGAGAAAGCTCCGGGAGTTGGTGATGGTCAGCGGAGCCTGGCGTGCAGCAGTCCATGGGGTTGCAAAGAGTCAGACACAACTGAGTGACTGAACTGAATTAAGTATGTTATACAGATGATATATCTTTACCTTCAGATAATATTATCAAAATTAAATTTATAACAAATCTCTATCTAATAGACTTAAAAGTAGATACTTACAAATTAAATATTTTTAAATGTTTTAGAAACTTACCCAAGTGAATTTAAAATTCACACAATCTGGGAAATATTTGATATTAAATTAATATTTGGTATTATATTCAAGTTTGTTTAATTAATACAGATATGTCTTACTTTTATTACACTTAGGTTTACTAAAATTCAAATAAGATCATATTATCTCTGTTATAAAATTTATCAGCAAGAAAAATAGCTTGGGATGATGGGTGACTTGGTCTCATGTCTCATAAAGTTTTCATGGGTAAGCTAAATAGAACTGTTGAAAACAAATTAATTTAATATTTACAAATGGGGTAAGAACTTTGAGGTGAACACTTAAGAAATAATTGTGTTTTATGGTACATCTACTTGAAAATATTTTTTCCAGATTTTTGATTTCTTAAAACTTTAGAATTTTTCTAAGTGAATTCAAATGAGGAAAATTTATTAAATATCAGATCATTTGCAAATAAAATAATGAAATATTAATTACTAAATATAGGCTTCATTTTACAGAGAAACTAAAGATACTTGGAACTATTAATAAAAATTTTGGTGCCACACTAAAAAATATCCTATAAAAAACACAAATTTTTAGGAATCATAAATAATATTTATATTTTCCAATCTACAGAATGCTAATGTAAAAGACAGTTCATCATTTCTTACTTCTTAGTGACTACTAGAAATTAAGGTACTTAAAAGTTAAGAATTCTAATTTATATATAATCTAAAGTACTAAAATTATTAAAGGCAATATCTTTGTGTAAAAGGAAAAGGATTAAAGAATGGACATTCATTTTGTTATGGGAAAAAACAGTCATTTTATTCCAGAGAGAAAGAAAGAAAGAAAAATCCCTGGGCAAAATCTGAAAGCAAAAAAGAAAGTTATAGAAGGTTTGTGGGAAACGAGCTTCAAAGAGTTTTGTGCATGGTCAGGACTGGCTAAGATTAAAATAAAATTTGAGTAAATAAATTTATATATTAAAAGTAAGCTGGTACAAGCTAGAATTTTTTTTTTTTATGTTCAGAGAACAGTTTTTTTTAGAATATTGATCTGCTTTTATTAACGGATTGTAAAGTTTCTTTACCTTTTAAGTAATTTGTTGTAACTTTCTGTCTGTATATGCCTTTAAAATCTTTTATTATCACTTTAGTTGGGTGAATAAGAATTGTTTCACAGTGACCTATGGTCCTACTTAACCAAATATTTTAAAAACCTTTTAATATCTTTGATGAACTTCTCAAGTCAAATTCCACATGAAGTTCTTTAGACTTCTAGCTAACTTTGAGATGCTTCAAAGTAAAGAGAGGTATTAAACTAATTAGGTTTGTTGGGTATGTTAAATTATTAATACATGGGAAATATTGTCAAATCAGTTCAGTTCAGTTCAGTCGCTCAGTCGTGTCCGACTCTTTGCGACCCCATGAATCGCAGCGCTAGGCCTCCCTGTCCATCACCAAGTCCCAGAGTTTATGCAAACTCATGTCCATTGAGTCAGTGATGCAACCAGCAGTCTCATCCTCTGTCGTCCCCTTCTCCTCCTGCCCCCAATCCCTCCCAGCATCAGGGTCTTTTCCAAATAAGTGGTGATAAAACTTCTTAGGTTTTATTATATGGATATATGTCATTAACATAGAGATTCCAAAAATTCTATGAAATTTCTAAAAATTTGATATATCCTGGTATAATGTTATTAGTCATCATTCTAACTATTATCTCAAAATATTGTATGTCGCAAAATATTGTATATTCTTTGTCAGTTAAAAGCAATCCGATATTTAACCATGCCATTTAAAATCTGTTGCCTTTTATAGACAGTCATTGTTTTACTCTGATGGTTTTACAAAATGAAGATCTTTAAGAAGATTCACAAAAAGGACTTTTTAACAAACAAGTTTTCTGAGACTTTTAGATCATACCACTGAACTGGGTAAGAAATTACAAAACAAACAAAAAAAAAATGATAATTTCATCCAGATCAATAAGAATCAATTTATGGGACTGAAATAGCTAATATGCTGCTGCTGCTGCTAAGTCGCTTCAGTCGTGTCCGACTCTGTGCGACCCCAGAGACGGCAGCCCACCAGGCTCCCCCGTCCCTGGGATTCTCCAGGCAAGAACACTGGAGTGGGTTGCCATTTCCTTCTCCAATGCATGAAAGTGAAAAGTGAAAGTGAAGTTGCTCAGTCGTGTTCGACTCTTAACGACCCCATGGACTGCAGCCCACCAGGCTCCTCCGTCCATGGGATTTTCCAGGCAAGAGCACCAGAGTGGGGTGCCATTGCCTTGTCTAGCTAATATATATATATATATATATTTTTTTTTTTTTTTAATTTAACTGCTATGTACCATATGGGATCTTAGTTCCCTAACCAGGGATCGAACCTGCACCCCTTGCATTAGAAGTGTTGACTTCTAACCACTGGACTGCCAGGTAAGTCCCTATAATTTATATTTTTTTCTGAAGTATTGCTGACTTTTAATCCTTAGTTTTCCAGAAAACCTTTCCTTTAACACTATGACTTACAACCAATTGATAATATATACCTTTGTAAACAAATACAAAACATTTATCTTTTTCTCTCTACCTGATCCTCCAGAATTTGGCTTTTTGTGATTCAGGTTATACCTAGTTATACAAATCATTTTAATCTGTTCTCTCTTTGTTGTTTTCAAACTACAAAGAGATGCTTTGTATCTCTTTCTGCTCTAGTCTGACCCTGTTAATGTTCCTAGCTCTATTACTTATATTCTGTCTATTTTGTAAAATTGTTGTCTCTTGAATTACCTAATGTGTGTAATGAAGCCTCCAACAAAATTAATAATGGCTAAAAGTCTTGAAGCAATGATTACACATATAACTCTGTACAGAATAATTGTAATCATGCAACTCTAGACATGGGAAAAAGTAACAAGGGAAAAACATTTCCTGGATCATAATAGATTAGTAAGATAGATGATCCAGAGAACTATAAGTTACTAGCAGGGCCTAATCCAGATATAGTACATGAATGCCCTATCATGGAGATCTTTGCCTTAATTAGGAATAAACATTCTTAGCACCATGGGATAAATCTATCATGAAATGCCTCCCAAACCTTGGTCAAATTTATGACCAACAAAGACCACTGTAAGGAAAAAACTGTTGCTTGCTATTCCAGTTCTACAAGGATCAAGCCATTAGCTGCAGCGGTTGCCCACTGGCAGTAGGCTCCGAGGACAATTCAGGATGAAAAAAAAAAAAAAACAAACAGAAAACATTCTGTGCTTTGGATTTACTCATCCTTAGATAGTTAAGATGCATACTAAGAAAAAAAAAATTCAAATGACTCGGCTTTTTCATCTTCCCATACATCGAAAAGCATTTAAATTGCTAACTTGAGATTCCCATTCTTTGTGATTAGCAGTGATCTTTTGATGCTTGACTACATGTTTTTCCCAGAAAAAAGTTGATAATATCCTGGCTTCTGTCTTAGTTCTTCAGAGCAGTTCCTCAGCTCTATCTGAGAGGCTGTCTCCTGGTTGATGGTCCTCAGTAAGGTTCCCGAATAAACCTTAATTCACATTTACATTGTACATTTTTCTTTTGCTTGACACTTGCTATATGTCTCTAAACCCTGAGTGGGAGCAGAGGCAGAAGCTCCTTGGTTTTTCCCTGGCTGGTTTTAGGAACAGAGGCCACTGTCCAGTCCAACCCATCTACTCACCCAGGATCAGCAGCAGCAGCAGCCACAGAAGCATGGGGAACTGGCGTGGCTGAGAGCAGGGCAAATCTGTCTCACCAAAGCTGGGCTTATTTCCCATCCACAAAGAAGACAGAAGGGAGGTACTCAAAGGAGATCTGCAAGAATCAGAAAAGGGGAAGTGAAAGAATCATATTTCACCTTGGGTTCTGAAAAATTAACACAGCTACCTTTAAAAATGTTGTTTGTATTTCAACCCCGGCAGCTGTGCATTTTCAGATGTTGACAGTCATCTTTCAACAGCTCAGCTCTTAGGAGAATTGTCTCCAAGGTTGTGCTGGGTTCTTTGGTCATGCTATGGATTTGCTAGCATTTAAATAACTTTTTTTTCCCATTTTTTAAAATGGAAAATCCTTCATTACCTTGAATTCATACAACTTTTGGTTCTGCATGAGGCTTCTAATATAGATTGTGATGTCCCACTATGATTTGTAGTGTGAGTCACAAAGAATCAAAGTGTCAAAGCAGACATGAAAACCTTTTGACCTAATACACATTGGCATGAAGTTTTTGAAGAGGACTTTTTTTTTTAATTCACAGACTAGCTAAAGGGTCTGTCTGTAAATTCCTCCTAGATATAGGCAAATTAGGAGGTAAATGAACAAGCATTAAATAAGAAACGGTTTTGTGCCCACCTCAGTTTATAACTGGGCTTCCCAGGTGGCAATGGTGGTAAAAAGCACACCTGCCAATGCAAGAGACATAAGAGACACAGGTTCAGTCCCTCTGTCAGGAAGATCTCCTGGAGGAGGGCATGATAACCCACTCCATGGAGTGGTGAATCCCATGGACAGAGGAGCCTGATGGCTGCAGTCCATAGGGTCTCAAAGGGTCAGACACAACTGAAGGGACTTAGCACATGCACACCCAGCCTATATAACCAGTGGTGTGGCTGCGCAGAACCTTGTGGTTCTGATTATGATCTCCAGACACCCTGTCGACTTAAAAAGAAAAAAGCACAGTGTGAAAATTGAATTAAGCTTTATTGGGGGGCAAAATAAGGACTGCAGCCCAGGAGTCAGCATGTCAGATAGCTCTGAGAAACTTCTCCAAAGAGGCAGTGGGGAAAGGTCAGTATATCTGTGATTTTGGTGAAGGGGGGATATCTACAATCAAGCATATATTTTCACAGAAGGTTTCTACTAGTCACGTGAAGCTTTCTGCTCGTCATAAGGAATAGTCATCGCCATGTGCTTTTCTAGATATGAGCAGATACAAGAATTAGGCTCATAAAATCGGCTCTTGAAAATATCTAACTATCTGAAGACCTGTCCGGCCAGTCCCACTCCCGTTGAGCACAGAGTGCCTCATTTCTGATCTCCACCCTGAACTCCTTTCAGAAGGTGTTGAAAATTGGCAGCTGCAGCAGCACACGATTTGATCCTCGTAGAGGTAGACGGCAAGTGCCAGTTTGTAGTTGACAACCCTCAGCAATAAGCACGAAGAAAGTTTGAAAAAGAAAAGTTTATTACTCACAGAATCCGGGAAAGCACATGGCTCGCCTGAGGCTACACTATGAGGTCAAAGGCCTGAGGTTCTGCTTTTATTGACCTTGAAGGGGGGTGGGGCACAAGAAGGGGGGGGGGGGGGGGCGGGGGAACCGCCAAGCCCAGATTGTCAGTTATGAAAATCAATCAATGTCTCTAAAACTAGAAAGTCTGGGATTGGGGGATGGGCCTTCATGCTGCCTTCTTATCCAGTGGCTGGAAACATGTTTATTCAAAGTAGTTCTTTGAAGTGGATGCCTCAGCAAACAAAGCTTAAGTTAGGCTTCTGCCTTACAAAGGAAAGACCAGGTGTTAGGCCTCATTCTGCAAAACTTCTGTTTTTAAAGCCAGAGCCCTAACCTTTCAGTCGAAGAGGTCTCAGCTGCTTATTTTCTATCTCAGGCCTTTGTACCCTTTTTCCACAGCATTTATCATAATTTGTAATTGTTTCCTCTGTTTTCTTGCTTGCTTTTATGTCTTTTCTTCAGCTAACATTTAAGGGCCCGTGCTTATCTTACCCAACATTGTATCCCCTGTGCCTCTACCAAATCTCTCTTGCAGGGAGGCATTTAATAATTATTTTTTAAAGAAACTATCAAAAACTCTAGACCAGGATTTCTCGACATTTATTTCATTAGCACATCCCAAAGGGCCTATTTAGATTTTTTTTTTTTCCCTAACCACCTCCCTACTGTATGAAGCAATAGCACAGATAAGCTGTATATCTTTATGTATTCATTATATATGTTTTATACATAAAAAATAAGATTTTTTTTTTCACCTCTACAAGGACCAATTTTTGCTGCCTTGAGGTTGATATCACCTCTGCTGGGAAAGCATGTTCTACACATAGACAGACCATTCTCAGTAGGATAGAAAGTTATGACCATTCAAAGACATTTTTATCTTAGAGAAATCTCTGATCAAGTTTCCCTTCTTTGAGGAGGCCATCCTGAGGCTACAAGGGAAAGAAGTCCTCTTTAAACAAATGTCTTTCTATTCATTCCCCCCATGACAGTTATGAAATTTTGTTTTTCTGTATGCATTTATGTGATTGCATTGTTGAGGCAGTCCAAGCGCAGGATGGAAAATAATTTCCAGGCACAGAATACTGCAGAAAGGAGTCAGTTTATTAAGAATAAAGAGCAGAGATAAAGTGGGCACTGTGAGCACAGTGGGCCGACCTCCTGACAGACCACGGAGAGCAGACAGTTTTTATGGGTTAATAGCTAATTCTTATGGCCTCAAGACAAAGAAGATTCCTGCTGGAAGGCAATGGCACCCCACTCCAGTACTCTTGCTTAGAGAATCCCATGGATGGAGGAGCCTGGTAGGCTGCAGTCCATGGGGTCACTGGGAGTCGGACATGACTGAGCGACTTCACTTTCACTTTTCACTTTCATGCACTGGAGAAGGAAATGGCAACCCGCTTCAGTGTTCTTGCCTGGAGAATCCCAGGGACGGGGGAGCCTGGTGGGCTGCCGTCTCTGGGGTCGTACAGAGTCGGGCACGACTGAAGCGACTTAGCAGCAGGGAGACTATAGGGTGTTTCCTAGAGTGGACATCTTTGCCTAACTAGGAGTCAGGAAGTTTGCTGCTGATAATCAAGAGCTTTTGGGAATGGTTACAGTGGGTCTCAGTCAGCTTCAGAGATGACCTTGGGTTCTGCTTCTGTGGCCTTTGCAAGGCATCTCACCTGTGGCCTGGGGCAGGACTCAACATGTATGATGTTCCTTTCTCTCCTTAAACTATAGTATCACAGGAGCTGAAAAGAGTCTGGTGTGTTCTCCATCATGCTTGCTTTATTTTCTTCTTCCCTTCTCTTCTTCCCTTCTCTTCTTTCCTCCTTCCTTTCTTCCTCCCTTCCTTTCTTTTTCTATTATAGAAGGAACACTTTACATGATGTCTATCTTCTTAATGAATTTTTAATTATATGACACATTATTTTTGACAATAGATGCAACAGTTATGCAGCAGGGCTCTAGAGCTTGGTCACTGGTAATAATTTTTGGCTAGTAGAGTGTTAGTGAGGATCAGTATGGTATATCATTTGAAGAAATTCTTTAGATTCTTGGACTTGCAACTAATATACTACAAAGAGATATACTTATGCTGAAAATGCTAAAAACACAACACCTTTATGAAAGTGTTGGTTAATAAAAGGTGCCTGCTTTTATACTTCTAGTAAGCAGGTCAAGAAGCAACAGTTAGAACCTGGAACACTGGACTGGTTCCAAACAAAGAAAGGAGTATGTCAAGGCTGTATATTGTCATCCTGCTTATTTAACTTATATACAGAGTACATCATCTGAAATGCTGGGCTTGGTGAATTACAAGCTGGAATCAAGATTGCTGAGAGAAATATCAATAACCTCAGATATGCAGATGACACCACCCTTATGGTAGAAAGCAAAGAGGAACTAAAGAGCCTCTTGATGAGTGTGAAAGAGGAGAGTAAAAAAGCTGGCTTAAAACTTAACATTCAAAAAATGAAGATCATGCCATCTGGCCCCATCACTTCATGGCAAGTAGATGGGGAAACGATGGAAACAGTGACAGACTTTATTTTCTTGGGCTCCAAAATCACTACAAATGGTGACTGCAGCCATGAAATTAAAAGATGCTTGATCCTTGAGAGAAAAGCTATGACCAACCTAGACAGCATGTGAAAAAGCAAAGACATTACTTTGCCGACAAAGGTCCGTCTAGTCAAAGCTATGGTTTTTCCAGTAGTCATGTATGGATGTGAGAGTTGGATCACAAAGAAAGCCGAGTGCTGAAGAATTGATGTTTTTGAACTGGGGTGTTGCAAAAGACTCTCAAGAGTCCCTTGGATTGCAAGGAAATCAAACCAGTACATCCTAAAGGAAATCAGTCCTGAATATTCATTGGAAGGACTGATACTGAAGCTGAAACTCCAATACTTTGGCCACCTGATGCGGAGAACTGACTCATTAGAAAAGACCCTGATGGCTGGGAAAGATTGAAGGCAAGAGGAGTAGGGGATGACAGAGGATGAGATGATTGGATGGCATTACCAACTCAATGGACATGAGTTTGAGCAAGCTGCAGGAGTTGGTGATGGATAGGGAAGCCTGGCATGCTGCAGTCCTTGGGGTCACAAAGAGTCAGACACAACTGCATGACTCAGCTGTGAGGTTGGGAGGCATGGATTGGAATTCATGTTGGTGAGTGTGTGGAGATGTTTAAAATATGGGTGTAATATAAAAAAGAATAAAATACTGCCATTTGCAGTGACATGGATGGATCTGGAGAATACTTCACTTAGTGAATTGTCTGACCAAGACAAATTATATCACTTATACATCTAATCTAAAAAATAATACAAAGTAATCTATACCAAACAAGAAAGAGTGGGAGGGAGGGATAAATTAGGAGTATGGGATTAACATATACAAACTATTATATATGAAATAGTTAAGCAATAAGAATTTACTGTATAATATGGAAATTATATTCAATATCTGGTAATAATTTATAATGGAATATAATCTGCAAAACAAAGACAAATCACTGTGTTGTACACCTGAAATTAATGCAATATTGTAAACCAACTATACTTCAATTTTAAAAATACATATGGTTCTAAAATTTTTGACAGTTCCTTTATTTAGAAGTGGAGTCTATACTCCCTCTCTTTGCATCCAGACAAGTTTGTTGGACACTGTTGTTGTTATTGTTTAATCAGTAAGTTGTGTCCGATTCTTTCACCCCATGGACTGTAGCCCACCAGGCTCCTCTGTCCATGGTATTTTCCAGGCAAGAAGACTGTAGTGGGTTGCCATTTCGTTCTCCAGGGGATATTCCTGACCCAGGGATTGAACCCATGTCTCCTGCATTGGCAGGCAGATTTTTTACCACTGAGCCACCTGGGAAGCCCTTGTTGGGCACTGTGCTCAACTGCCCAGTCATATCTGACTCTTTTTGACCCCATAGACCGTGGTCTGCCAGGCTCCTCTGTCCATGGAATTTTTCAGGCAAGAATACTGGTGTGGGTTTCCATGTACTCCTCTAAGAGATCCTCCCCACCCAGAGATCAAATTGGCATCTCCTGCATTTCCAATGAAATTGTGGTGGAAGTGATACTGGTAGTTTTTTAATTAGTTGATGAGATGTTGTAGATTCACTATCACACTTTTTTTTTTTTTTTGGAAGCCTAAGCCAACACGCAAAAAGGCCTACCCTGAGGCCACCACACTACCCGAGAATCCAGACCACATTTACATTCACTCTCTAATTGACTGTTCTGGTCTAGGTCCCAACCCATACCCAGTATCAACCACCAGACATGTACATGTAGATGGCCACTTATGATCTGTAAAATAAATTCATGAATTCATAAAGGAGTCTCTATTCTTGTAATGAGGAGGGTAACTGAAAAGAAATTGATAAGTAAAAGGGAAAATATTGTACTAAGTTGTTTTAATTTATTTAAATATAACTCCTTATTATATCCTACTCCATTGAGTATAAACTAATTTTGTCTATTGAGATTGTTAAATTATATTTAATAATTGGACTTTTTATTTAAAAGTCAAGCATGGAGGAATGTGTTAATGATTTTAGTCTCAAGTGACTACATGCAGGGGAAAATGACATATTGCAAAATTAGTAATATAGCAACATTGCCCACTGAATGGAACCTTAGAAAATTGTGAAGCATAAAAATAATTGAGCAAATTTTGGAAGGTTTTGTTTTTTCTTTCTCTCTTTTTTTTTCAAATCCAATCTATATCAGTAATGAGCCCTGGAATCCTTGCCGGTACTATGCAGGAACGGTAAATATAAATTCATGTAATTTTATCTAAATATAGTGTGTACTTCTCAGGTTAGTGCAGAGAGAACAAAAGCAGTCAAACTTGGAATAAGCTCATTTTCTCCAACTCCTCCCACTAAGCCAACATCACCTAGATATTTCCACCTCTTTTCTTAAATTCCCATGTGTTACCAATAAAAAGTCATTGATTATAATACTATCCCTGTATCCGGGGGTTCCCTGATAGCTCAGTTGGTAAAGAATCCACCTACAATGTAGGAGACCCTGGTTCAATTCCTGGGTTGGGAGGATCCACTGGAGAAGAGTAGGCTATCCACTCCAGTATTCTTGGGCTTCCCTTGTGGCTCAGCTGATAAAGAATCTGCCTGCAATGTGGGAGACCTGAGTTCCATCCCTGGTTGGGAAGGTCCCCTGGAGAAGGGAAAAGCTACCTACTCCAATATTCTGGCCTGGAGAATTCCATTGACTGTATAGTCCATGGGGTCGCAAAGAGTCGGACACGACTGAGAAACTTTCAGTTTCGCTTTCCATATCCAGGGACCATCAACCCACCTGAGACAAAGAGTGGCACCAGTTCACTGAGCTGGACCCCCAGGCCTCTGTCAGCCTTATAGTAGTTTCCAGAACGTTTGGTGGTCAGGGAGAGGTTGAGAAATGCTCCTCCTCCAGAGGGTGCTAAGTTGTTCCCCAGATTGGTGTCCTCATGATAAAGCCAGTACAGGACTGGGAGGATGTGGGAGCAGCTTCAAATCTTACAGCAAAGTTCCACCACATCCCCCAGGACAGTCTGGGTCCTGGGAACCCCAAGGGTGAGGACAGGACAAGATGATGGAATTAACAGACCCAAAGTAGGGCTATCAGAGAGGATTGGTGATGCCCATTAGACTCACAAATTCCCATACCAGGATCTCAGCAAAGAGCCTGGCTCTCAGTCATTATGTATTCCTTCCATTTCCTCATTCCCACTAGCATTATCAGAAGTTGTTTCTGCAACAGTATCATTAGAAGTTTGGGGAAATATAATTCTGGATATTGTCTGGAGACATGATCATTTGTCCTTCTCATCTTATTTGTTTCTAATGCCAAGCCAGTCCCCTTTGTGTTTTCTTCCATAAAAAGAAAGAAAGATGTCAGCAGTTTAACTTGTAAAAGAAACCCATCCTCAAATTGTTGTTGGTTCTACACAGCACTGATTGCTGGGATCTCCTGGGATTTCATCATGACTCCTGGCTCTTGGTTTGGGGATTTCTGTCTGAGATGAAACAGCGTGAAACTTCCTTCCTACAGGGATATTCATCACCTTGCTCTGGGTGGGATTGTGGCCATTGTCAGCTCCACAGTCATACTGGCCAGCATGGTGGCCCTTCACAGCTGGGATCTCCAGATCTGCTGATGGAGAATGCTGGACTTCTGTCCCAAACGGGTTCCTGTGGCCTCTCTGTGCTAGGAAAATGTAATGTTTCCTATATCTTCAGCCCCTGAGCAGAACAGAACAAGATCTCCTCCTTTAATCTCTTGTCCTTTAGGGACCTGAGTATCTTAGCTTACATCACAGATTGGGACTTTTATCTGAATAGAAAATGACATGTGAAAACCTTGACTATGAAAAACTCTGGGACCAGAAGGTAGACTTATTTCACTCTCTAATGCAAGGAGGCGTAATACGGGTATTGCCTATGTAACATATAATAAGCACACAATGGTATGGAATCCATGGTAATTATCCTTGAAGTATGTGGATACTGATGCTTGCATGACCTGACCCAGATCTTAGCTAATTTCTCGGGGGGCAATCATTAAATAACTGTGATGAATCCACTCCATGAGAGAAGAAACATTTTTTTTAGATGAGTCACTGTGCAGACACACTTTTCACATAGAATGAAGAGGGTCACTGATAGCCTCAATTCTACCTTGAAAAAGACACTGTTCCTAATAATAATAGTAACACTTCCTCTATTATTCCCAATTCTAAGGGACAACACAAATCATCACCCCTCTTTTGACCACTCCTGTTCACTTTGATTTCTCCTTTCTCTGATACTTCATTTAGCTAAATATGTGTTGCAGTTCAGCACATGGAGCCATTTGGAGAATAGGAGCCTTGCCTTTTAAAGCCCCCAGCCCACTGCTAAATGCCAGAGCACACAATGAGTGATCAATGAAGATTTGATTGATGATATTACTTTCATGAAAAAGAGAAAGATTATAAGGAGCTTAGTGCATTTGTTATTCTTATGAAATGCCAACAGCAATTTGCAGAGTGTCTCTAGTCCAACTCCTACTTTCCACAAGGACAGGAATTGCACAAAGAAACAGAAGACTAGCAATCCATGCCAAAGGTACAGTGTTCACATTTTCCCCATGCTCAGCTCCACTGATACTTATTCTGCTCATGAATTTAGGATTGGAGGCTCCGACTTCTGACGCTGTGAATCACTGTCTCTGCCTGCCACCAGTAAGATTCTGAGTCTTCATTCTGTATGGTGGATATCTGGAGCTCTGAAGAGCTGCTCTAGTCTGACCCCAGGGTTCTGCTGGCTCTTAAGAAGCAAATTAGAGTTGGGCATCTGGGCTCTGCAAAAAGGACTGGTCTCTCAAGAGAGGTCAGGGTCACTGGGTCCCCGTCAGTGGGCCCAGAGGAGCTAAATGTCAGCCTAAGACATGGAAACAGCTCTGAAAAGAGGGATCACAATGGTTTTCAGAACAGTGTGACTTACGGTTCCTGCTGAAAAGGACCTAGCGAAAAGCAATCCCAGCAAAGAGGACATTCAAAACAAGACACATATCATCTACCTTGTCTCTCTTGTATGGTCACACCACAAGGCTTCAATTCATATTTGATGTAGGTTAGGTTTCCACTAGAAGGTTCTCACCTGCTCTGCTACCACTGTCTCCTGTCCAGCCCAGCTTCCACAGGAGTGATGATTTTACCAAAGACAGTAATCTTTGCTATTATTATTATTATTATTATTTTGGTTGTGCCAGGTCTGAGTTGTGGCATGCAATGAGATCTTCAACCTTTGTTACAGCTCGTGAACTCTTAGTTGAGGTCTGTGGCATCTAGTTCCCTAATCAGGAATTGAACCTGGACCCCCTGAATTGGGAGCTCAGACTCTTAACCATTGGACCACCAGGGAAGTCCCCCCACTATTTTTCCCCCTACTATTTCTTTCTTTAGAATTTTCTCTGAGTAACAGTACAGTAATATTTGCCACTGTCACTCACAACTGCCAATTTTGGACAGGAAAGCTTAAGACTTCATTTGTGAAAAATAAATCCTTTCACAAGATAACTCTTGTGAGTTATTCACAAAATACCTCTTTTCTTTTGTTTGTGGACAAAACTTTTCCAGTTTTATCATAAGTTGCGGTCTTTGTTTTCCAGGTCTTTTCTCTCTGGAGTACCAGAATCACACTGTTTTGTTCAAAAACAGAAGAAGGAGCCAAGAAGGTGAGACAGTCTGAAAGAGAGAGGAGGGGTGGGGACTGGACTTCTCATTTCTGCAGATAATCTAATGTCTAAGCTGCTCCCTTACTCTTAGGCAGTGAGATGGTACTGGGCATAATCTCTTCACCTTTAGACAAAATGGTAGTTGCAACCCATTAGGCAGACAGACGTGCATCTTATTTTTCCTGAGAGAATATCTTAGTCAATTTGGGCTGACTTCCCTGTTGGCTCAGATGGTAAAGCATCTGCCTACAATGCAGGAGACTCAGGTTCAATCCCTGGATTGGAAGATCTCCTGGAGAAGGAAATGCCAACCCATTCCAGTATTCTTGCCTGGAAAATCGCATAGACAGAGGATCCTGGTAGTCTACAGTCCATGGGGTTGCAAAGAGCCGGACATGACTGAACAACTTCCTTAGCACTTAACAAAATATCATAAACCACAATACTGGAGTGGGTTGTCATTCCTTTCTCCAGGGAATCTTCCCAACCCATGGTTCTAACCCAGGTCTCCTGCATTGCAGGCAGATTCTTTACTGTCTGAGCCACCAAGTTGCCAGAGTAAATAGCCTTAACTTCCCATTAGGGAAGCCCCCATCATAAACCAGGGGGGCCTATCAATAACACAAATATTTCTCACAGTTCTAGAGCCTGAAAGCCCTATCTTGGTGCCAGCATGGTCTAGTTCTGCTGAAGCCCCTTATCCAGGTTGCAGACTGCTGACTTGTTTTCTCATACAGCAGGAAGAAAACTAACCAGTTTTGACCTCTTCTTATAAGGGGACTAATCCCATTCATGAAGACTCTACACTTATAATCTATTTACCTCACAAAAATCCTACCTCCAAATACTATCACTTTGGGAAGATGGTTTTAACACATGAGTGGGTAACTGACTAAAACAGTCAGTCCATTGCAGAGAATAACTTTTTACATGGATAAAGAGTATTCTGCTAAATCTCCTACTTCTTAGCTTTCTCCATGGGTGACATCACACAGGGGACCATCATCCTTAGTGGGCATTTGCTTTCCCATAGCTCATGCTTTCTTCCAATCTTTTAAGGCTCTATGCCATATTATAAATTCATGTTCTATTCCTTCTTCTTAACTAGCTATGTGAAACCACAAAGTGGCCTGTATAACTGCAGAATAAGCTGGTTACTAGAATAAAATCCAGTAATTTCAATTCTCAGAACTTTCTTCTTAAATGCTTCCAAAAATGTTTTGTCCATTCATCGAATCTATAATGAGAAAGATATGCATTTAAATCCAAGGTTTAGCTCTTAGGTGACTGATAATTGTGAAAAAAAAAAAAAAAAAATTTCATTACCAAATACAAACGCCCTCCCCAAGGGCTGCTTTTCTTAGATTGGTCATGGATTATCTAATTTCCACCCTGTGTCTTCACTTATTTATGGTACCAAACTATGTTTTGTCTTTGTCACATCTGCATTATATTTTAGGATTATAGTTGAGGATTTTGATCCCAAGATGAGGAACTAAGCTATATCTCAAATGAAAATATTCTCCCTACCACTGTCCAATTACACAATGATTACCAGAATTTGGACGTACAGTGTAAGGAAGGAAAGGTCAGTCATATAAGAGATGTCATACCTCCTGAAGTATCACTGTAAAAGCAGAGCCAAATGCCACAAGAAGCTTATGGAATTTAGAATTTTAATTTTTGAGAAAAAACGTGTGGTTTGTTACTGACTAATACAGGTGAAGAATCAGACTTACCTGTTGAATATTGAGGGACAATCTGTTGTTTAATAAAATTAGAAGAGCAGGAAAGGTGCGTTGCAGTAACGATAGGTTAATTCAAGAATTTTTCTGTCCTTTATAGATGGAGACTAGATCCCATTGGGACTTGGCCCTGGGACTTACAATGAAGCCAATCTTTAAACCATTACTAGAGTCTTCACCTAGAAGCTGGAAAAAATTCCCAGGGATAATGCTTTCCGAGATAGGAAGGAAATATTCTAAGTCATGGTTTGAAATGCTCTGGAAATGGCTCATGATGAGCAACTTCACAGGCTTGGGGTATAGTTGGCTAACTGAACCTTTGAGTCGGTCACTAAGAATTATTCAAAGGATAGAGTGAATGCAAGAGATGAGTCTTGCTCCTGAGGAAGCTGAAAGCTAAAACTCCTGTAAGTGTCCCTATACATTCCTGTTCCATTAATGTCTCACAGTTAAAGGTGAGACAGGAATTTGTTTATCCCAGTACAATTCCTTAGAGCCCACAAAGACCCTCCCACTTGGTGGTTATCATTGGCTAAGCAAGGGAACAATTCTCTGGCTCCTCAGATTTAGTCTTGGCTCATGTGGATTTTCTGTGTATAGAATAAAACATTGTCTTCATTTACCTCTTTTGTTTAGCACAGTTTTAAATCAAGCAGTAAGATGAAATTATCTCTATTCATACTATGTTAGAAAAGAATCACACATATGAAGAAATTCAGAATTGCATAATGGCCTGGAGTCAGAACTAGCAGACAGTGCCTTGTGAGCTGATCAGCTGCATGTTCTGGTAAATCAAGTGTAATTGAGACAAAGTTGTGCCCATTCATTTCCACATGGTCCATAGTGGCTTTTCTGCTATAATGACAGAGTTTACAAAGTTACAACAGAGACCTGAAAAGCCTAAACTATTTACTCTCTGGTCTTTTACAGAGAAAGTTTGCTGACTCCTCATAGAGAGTCAAAGGAGCAATGATAGACACATGGTCATTCTGAAGAATTATCAGCAATAGGAGATGGAGGGCAAGCACATTTGTTGCAGGAAAGGGGACCCCTTCCAGGCCCCGAAACTGGGCTCTTCGGAAAAGAATTGTCCGAGGAGACACGTGCTGACGAAGCAAGAGATTTTATTGGGAGGGCACCCGGGTGGAGAGCAGTAGGGTAAGGGAAGCCAGGAGAACAGCTCTGCCACATGGCTCGCAGTCTCAGGTTTTATGGTAATGGGATTAGTTTCCAGGTGGTCTTTGGCCACCAATCATTCTAATTCAGTCTTTCCTGGTGGCGCACGCATCGCTCAGCCAAGATGGATGCTAGAGAGAGGGATTCTGGGAAGTGGACCAACACGCAGTGTCTTCTTTTGACCTTTCTCGAACTGTTTCAGTTGGTGGTGGCTTATTAGTTCCATATTCCTTATTAGGATCTCCTGTCATAAAACAACTCATGCAAATGGGTACTATGGTGCCTGGCCAGGGTGGGCCGTTTCAATCAGTGTGCTTCCCCTAACACATTCACACTTTGAAAGTTCACAGCTTGAAGGTTCATATGTAGGGGACTTACCGAATTTAGTGCCTACTGAATATAGAAAAAAGAAATCTTGCTTCTCAGCAGCAGCCCTCTTCTCTCCCATTACCCACTATTAAGCAAAGGAACATTAGCTAAAGGTCCCAATACATCTTTTAAGCCAAAATCTTGTTGATAACTATCTAAATACTTTTCAAGGAGAGGTATTAAGACTTATGAAATTTTGAAGTTATGAGAATTTTATTTATGAGAACATATTACTCTCTGAGATTTAAGATAAAACAGATTCATTCATTCACTCCATTCATGGTCAACAAATGGTAAAGGGGCCTGCCCTAAGCATTTAGAATTAGGATGTTTTGCAACAGGATTTTCCTGGGGCCACTGTTTTGCATCTGCCTTTGAAATCTAAGCTGGAAGCAGAGACCCAAACATTTCTATTGGTCCCTGAGCTCTGAGAAATCCTTAGATCTTTCAGGAGCTGGAGATCTCATCCTGCTTCCACTTCAGTTCTAAATTCATGGTAACTCACCAAAGATTATCAGCAATGACCATAACAGTGTGAAGGCCTGGTTCAGCTACTTGAGATGTTCCCACAACTACCTGCTGAATTCCACGATCAGGAAATGAAAACTACTTTTCAAAGTAAGTTTTTCACAATTAGCAAAAAAAGGAAGTAGAAGAGCAGTGTCTCACCACTATCTTCTTTTCTGTAGATGCCAAGAGAATTAAAGATGATCCTCTCAATGACAGAGAAATTCCACATCTTAACGCTGATGATAGCTAACACTTATATATGGTTATTAATAAGCTGAATACATTCAAAGTGCTTTATGTTCACAAAGTTATTTTTAATACTCAGTAAACTTGTAAAATCCGAGCTCTACCTTTCATGCAATAGAAGTAACTGAGGCACCAGAAAAAAAGCCATCAAGATCAACATGGTCAATTTTTAGTAGTAACAACTGGGAGTCAAACCCAGGCAGCTCAGTTCCATAGCCTGCCTTTTAAACACTTTGATGTCTTACTATGAGGTATTGTCTCTCAATCTTCCCTTAAGATAGAAGGGCCATTGTTAAAATGGCTCAGGTTTCTTAGATGAGATTTTCCTAAGTCTTAGGTGAGATTTTTCTAAGTTTATAGAATGAGATTTTCACTGAGATTCAAAGCACTTGCTCTATATCATTGTGAACATTGTCCCCTTCCCTATTTCTAAATCATACTACTTTGTGTACCACAGACTGGTCTTAATATGGCTATACCCTACAAAGCATGTATCATGTTAAAGCCTACTGTCATTCTCATCCTGATAATATGTAGTCCTCATAAATGTTATATAGAACAGTCTGCTAGAGTGTCCAGGCAGATGCAAGTCGTGTTTTTGGACCTTATGCAACATGAAACTTTAAATCACAAAATCATAGATGTTTGTAACCTGGAGACTGACTGATAGTGAGATAATAATCATAGACTCAATGTTATCTGTCCAGGTGAACACTTAATATCATTCACTATAAAAGTAGTTTTATTTTGGGAAATGCTGATGTATATATGTGATGTTATGAACCATTATAATCATGTAAAAAGAAAATGCTAAAAACACCCAACAAAGGCAGTTTGAAAATAAATTATACACAGACTACCAAGCTGCCATTAAAATGATTCTTCAGAAGAATATTTTATAGGAATAAAAGATGTTTGTGATATATTGCTAAGGGGAAAGTGAAAAGAAAGTGAAAGTTGTTCAGTAGTTTCCGACTCTTTGTGACCCCATGGACTACAGAGTCCATGGAATTCTCTAGGGCAGAATAGTGGAGTGGGTAACTTTTCCCTTCTCCAAGGGATCTTCCCAATCCAGGGATCAAACCCAGATCTCCCACATTGCAGGCGGATTCTTTACCAGCTGAGCCACAAGGGAAGCCCAAGAATTCTGGAGTGGGAAGCCTATCCCTTCTCCAGCGGATCTTCCTAACCCAGGAATCGAATCTGCATTGCAGGTGGATTCTTTACCAAGTGAGCTATCAGGGAAGCCATCCAATGCTACTTTAACTATCTGCGTAAATGGTTTCTTCGTGTTTCAAATAGGATAAGTTTTCTTTCCCTGAGACCAGAACCGATCATCAAGTCCTTACCTGCTAGAAGTATTCCTAGTTGGCCTATAATTCCTCCTCTTCTTGACCAGCCAGAAAGTCATAGAATTTTGATGGGTGGAAGCAAATTAGGAAAGACAGTAGAGAGAGGAGAAAGTAAAAGATGGTTGAGGAGTTAGTGGTAGGTATAAGTTTTCATCAACATTTGAGGAAGTTTTTCAAAATATTCACAGTTCAGTTCAGTTGCTCAGTTGTGTCCGACTCTTTGCGAACCCATGAATCGCAGCACACCAGGCCTCCCTGTCTGTCACCAACTCCCAGAGTTCACTTAGACTCACATCCATCGAGTCGGTGATGCCATCCAGCCATCTCATCCTCTGTCGTCCCCTTCTCCTCTTGCCCCCAATCCCTCCCAGCATTAGAGTCTTTTCCAATGAGTCAACTCTTCGCATGAGGTGGCCAAAGTACTGGAGTTTCAGCTTTAGCATCATTCCTTCCAAAGAAACCCAGGGCTGATCTCCTTCAGAATGGACTGGTTGGATCTTCTTGCAGTTCAAGGGACTCTCAAGAGTCTTCTCCAACACCACAGTTCAAAAGCATCAATTCTTCGGCACTCAGCCTTCTTCACAGTCCAACTCTCACATCCATACATGACCACAGGAAAAACCATAGCCTTGACTAGACGAACCTTTGTTGGCAAAGTAATGTCTCTGCTTTTGAATATGCTATCTAGGATGGTCATAACTTTCCTTCCAAGGAGTAAGCGTCTTTTAATTTCATGGCTGCAGTCACCATCTGCAGTGATTTTGGAGCCCAAAAAATTAAAGTCTGACACTGTTTAGACTGTTTCCCCATCTATTTCCCATGAAGTGATGGGACCAGATGCCATGATCTTCGTTTTCTGAATGTTGAGCATTAAGCCAACTTTTTCACTATCCACTTTCACTTTCATCAAGAGGCTTTTGAGTTCCTCTTCACTTTCTGCCATAAGAGTGGTGTCATCTGCATATCTGAGGTTATTGATATTTCTCCCAGCAACCTTGATTCCAGCTTGGGCTTCTTCCAGCTCAGCATTTCTCATGATGTACTCTGCATAGAAGTTAAATAAGCAGGGTGACAATATACAGCCTTAATGTCCTCTTTTTCCTATTTGGAGCCAGTCTGTTGTTCCATGTCCAGTTCTAACTGTTGCTTCCTGACCTGCATATAGGTTTCTCAAGAGGCAGGTCAGGTGGTCTGGTATTCCCATCTCTTTCAGAATTTTCCACAGATTCTTGTGATCCACACAGTCAAAGGCTTTGGTATAGTCAAGAAAGCAGAAATAGATGTTTTTTCTGGAACTCTCTTGCTTTTTCCATAATCCAGTGGATGTTGGCAATTTGATCTCTGGTTCCTCTGTCTTTTCTAAAACCAGCTTGAACATCAGGAAGTTCACGGTTCACATATTGCTGAAGCCTGGCTTGGAGAATTTTGAGCATTACTTTACTAGTATGTGAGATGAGTGCAATTGTGCAGTAGTTTGAGCATTCTTTGGCATTGCCTTTCTTTGGGATTGGAATGAAAACTGACCTTTTCCAGGCCTGTGGCCACTGCTGAGTTTTCCAAATTTGCTGACATATTGAGTGCAGCACTTTCACAGCATCATCTTTGAGGATTTGAAATAGCTCAACTGGAATTCCATCACCTCCACTAGCTTTGTTCATAGTGATGTTTTCTAAGGCCCACTTGACTTCATATTCCAGGATGTCTGGCTCTAGGTCAGTGATCACACCATCGTGATTATTTGGGTCGTGAAGATCTTTTTTGTACAGTTCTTCTGTGTGTTCTTGCCACCTCTTCTTAATATCTTCTGCTTCTGTTAGGTCCATACCATTTCTGTCCTTTATCGAGCCCATCTTTGCATAAAATGTTCCCTTGGTATCTCTAATTTTCTTGAAGAGATCTCTAGTCTCTCCCATTCTGTTGTTTTCCTCTATTTCTTTGCACTGGTCACTGAGGAAGGCTTTCTTATCTCTTCTTGCTATTCTTTGGAACTCTGCATTCAGATGCTTATATTTTTCCTTTTCTCCTTTGCTTTTCCCTTCTCTTCTTTTCACAGCCATTTGCAAGTCCTCCCCAGACAGCCATTTTGCTTTTTTGCATTTCTTTTCCATGGGGATGGTCTTGATCCCTGTCTCCTGTACAATGTCACGAACCTCATTCCATAGTTCATTAGACACTCTATCTATCAGATCTAGGCCCTTAAATCTATTTCTACTGTATAATCATAAGGGATTTGATTTAGGTCATACCTGAATTGTCTAGTGGTTTTCCCTACTTTCTTCAATTTAAGTCTGAATTTGGTAATAAGGAGTTCATAATCTGAGCCACAGTCAGCTCCTGGTCTTGTTTTTGTTGACTGTATAGAGCTTCTCCATCTTTGGCTGCAAAGAATATAATCAATCTGATTTTGGTGTTGACCATTGGTGATGTCCACGTGTAAAAGTATTCACAACCTTTCATTAATTCCAATATGTCCTATACAGAAATGTAGCCTGTTTGGTTGGAAATTAATATTTCCTAAGGTGCTACCACAAATGGTGTGGGATGAAATTCACGATTTGTGTGGGTGAGTGCTGTAGGTGGAAAGGAGAAATAATGAGTTGTTAGAGACAATCATTGTCATAGTGAGGTGGATGGACCACAATGGTGGCAGCAAGTCCTCTGAGATGATTGACAGGCTCCATCTGGGTGCTGATTTTTTTAAACATGTATTTACTTATTTGGCTGCATCAGATCTTAGTTGCAGCACGCAGAATCTTTTGGTTGTGGCCTGTGAACTCTTAGTTGCAGCATGTGGGATTTAGTTCCCCAACTAAGGACCAAACCTAGGCCCCCTAGGGAGTGTGGAGGCTTAGTCACTGGACCATCAAGCAAGTTCCTGGATGCTGTTTTGTATCTGACAGATGGCAGGCATTTGCCTGTGGAAAGACACAGACTGAAAGCACACCTAAACTTGAAAGCGAACTAGGGACCGCAGCCAGATTAGGAAGCTAAGTAGTACTGTGGGACAAAGGGTAACTTAATGCTTAAGACTGTAACGGCGAAAGTGAAATTGTGTGTGGGGGGAGGGGGGAGGTTAACCAAAGTGAGCTGCTGCTGCTGCTGCTGCTAAGTCACTTCAGTCATGTCCGACCCTGTGAGACCCCCATAGACGGCAGCCCACCAGGCTCTCCCATCCCTGGGATTCTCCAGGCAAGAACACTGGAGTGGGTTGCCATTTACTTCTCCAATGCATGAAAGTGAAATGTGAAAGTGAGGTCGCTCAGTCGTGTCCGACTCCTAGCGACCCCATGGACTGCAGCCTACCAGGCTCCTCTGTCCATGGCATTTTCCAGGCAAAAGTACTGGAGTGGGTTGCCATTGCCTTCTCCAAACCAAAGTGAGAGATTTAATAAAATCCCTTGTGCAGAGATAATTAGCCACCAGCAAGATGGAGTCACGGGTACCAGAGGAAAGCAGATTTACGCATAGATAGAAACATTTCTTGGCGCAACCACGTAGATGCTTGACTTGGAGATTCCACAGGTGGTAATGTACAGAAAGATATTTTCTCAGATGCAGAGCAAAAGCAATCTCTGCAAATTCTGTTCAATATCTTGAATAGTACACAAAAAACAGTGCCAAACCAAGATGGAGTATGCCAGAATTGAAACCAAGAGTACTGTCATGAAATACAACTAAGAAGGGAAAAACATAACATCTCCCATTTGAGGAAGTTGGCTACTACGATAGTTAGGATAGAAAAGGTAAACTTCTCTAGGCTGGTGAACTTCAGAGATCTCTGGATGTATCTGGTTGAATGTGGGGCTCCAAGGTCACTCTGACAGATTAAATGTCATTTTATATATATATATATATATATATATATATATATATACACAGTACACATGGCTATAGAAGTAGTCATTGGCAAGGTCATCGTCATTGTGTGGTAGTAGTTGTGGTAGTAATTTTAATAGTTACTATAATTATTTTGAACAACATGATATGTCTCTCTTGATAGGTCTTGACTTAGGAATTTTATGTCCAGGCTAATAAATACATACTTTTGGAGGTATGTAAATGGTAAGGAAATGACAACCCACTCCAGTATTCTTGCCTGGAGAATTCCATGGACAGAGGAACCTCGCAGGCTATAGTCCATAAGATCGCATAGAGTCGGACACGACTGAAGCTACTTCACATGCATGCACAGAAAGTAATGTTTGTTGAAGACTTTCTGGAGAAGAATTGGTAGCTGTTATTTAGGCAGAAACAGGCCCCCCTGCCCAGCAGATTCTCTATAATTCAATTAACCAATTTCTAGAAATCTACTGGGGCCCTATACAGGCCAAAGAGCATGACACAGAATTCAGACTAAGAATGCCTGGAAGTTGTTCTCTGTTACCTCCTTGGCAGATGTAAAGATGGAGATACTCTAGGGATTTTCCCACTGATGGTCCAGTGGGTAAGACTCAGCACTCCCAATGTAGAGGGCCTGGGTTCAAATCCCTGGTCAGGGAACTAGACCCCACATGCTGCAACTAAAGATCCTGTGTACCACAACTAAGACTTAGCACAACCAAATACTTAAAAAAAGAAAGAAAGAAAGAAAGAATGCTCCAGAGATCCAGCTTCTAAAAGAGTTATCCCCATATTTGCTCAATTAGAGAAGGGCAGAAGTAAGTTTTGGCTTCAGATAATGATTTTTTAAGAGACTGAAGTTTTACAGAGCTCAAATTTTTCTTCTTTATGAAGAGTACCAGTTTCCTCAATATTAATAAAAGTTGCTACAAACCCCTTCTACAGAAGGCATTGCCATTCTTGTGGTGGGGAGTAGAGGTAAGCCTAGACTTGGAGTCTGAGGGGAGACAGAGGCACAGGATGACTTACTGAGGTTCTTGACAGATATCTGAGTAGCATCTGCAACAGGGAGCTGCCCTTCCTTTATGTGTAAAAATACCACCTGGTAAGTGGCCTAGACTTCCTGGGGATGGCAGGTGCAGAGGGGCCCCCAAGAATCATACAATTCAATTTGAAGCTTTCTACTTTCTATTTTAATTGTATGTTCATGGATTTTCCAGAAGATGAATGGGTTATGACTTTCCATGTGGGAAGGACAATTACCGAGAACTGTGAACCATGGGTCTTTGACTATCCCATCCCTTAATAGCATCACCTGCAGCAGCTTTCTGTGGATATCTTCCTGGCAGCTAAACATCAGTTTGTGACAGAAAAATAAATAAACACTAAGATCCAAATTATATCCTGGCTTTCAATCTCGATTTCCCTTTAGAGGTTTTTGCTTACTCTTCTAACATGCTCTCCTAGCAACTATTTCCTAGTTTACATAGGTATAATCCCCAGTCCGAAAAAGCATTCATACATTCATTCAGGGATGAATAAATTTCACCTAATTTTTAAAATGCATAGCCAAACAGGTAAGAAGGGAAATTCCTGTATTATAGATTTTAAAAAGGAAGTGAAAACAGAGTGTTAAACATGTAAATTACATTACTGTTCCCCTTGGGAGGAGTGGGGGAGAAAATATTACACTAAATAATTTTTATGGGCTTCACACTTAAAGTCCATATTGAATCAGGAGACAAAACCTTGTTCTTTACATCTGTGTTTCCATTCCTACCCTGCAAATAGGTTCATCAATACCATTTTTCTAGATTATATATATGTGTTATTATAAGATATTTGTTTTTTTCTTTCTGACTTACTTCACTATCTATCACAGGCTCTGTGATAGATAGTTCCTTCACTTCACAGTTCTGCATTTGTACCTTTTGGACAAATGAACTCACAGACTGTAGCAAAAAGAACTAGAAAGTAAAAATTCATGAAGAAAGAAGCTGGACCAGAGTGATACTATCATCATAGCAGAATAAGAATTTTCTTCTGTCTTTCCTTTAAGACCACCAACTTAGACAATCACCAAAGAACAAGAGAGCCTTGTGGAAATCCAGGAGTCCAGCAGAGAATTTCCAACACACTATTGAAGCAAACACTCAGATGTTGGATAGACTGAAGGGGAATATTTAGGTGTGCTGTGTGACAGTGGTGGGGAGCAACTCAGAAAGTGTCAGAAAGGACTCTCAGAGGGGACCAAAGGGACATAAATGTTACTAACTGCATGACAGAATCCATCGAGATGTCCATCCATGAGCCACAGGGGATGGCATTTGTAAGTTCTTACACATCTGTAATTATTTAAATTTAAATTCAATTCTTCAATCAAGTGGCTGAATGGATAATAAAACAAGGCTTAACTATATGCTGCTCAGAATAGAGACACATCAATTATAAAGATACACACAGAACAAAATAAAGGAATGAAAAAACAAATTCTGAGTAAATGAAAATAAAGAAGCTATATTTATAGCAGACAAAATAGACTTTAAGTCAAAAGCTATAACTTTTGGACGCAGTGGGGGACGGAAAGGGTGGGATGAACTGAGAGACAAAGGTCATTGTATAGTCTGCTGCTGCTGCTGCTGCTAAGTCACTTCAGTCGTGTCTGACTCTGTGCAACCCCATAGATGGCAGCCCACCAGGCTCCTCTGTCCATGGGATTTTCTAGGCAAGAGTACTGGAGTGGGGTGCCATTTCCTTCTCCAATGCATGAAAGTGAAAAGTGAAAGTGAGGTCGCTCACTCGTGTCCAACTCCTAGCGACCCCATGGACTGCAGCCTACCAGGCTCCTCTGTCCATGGGATTTTCCAGGCAAGAGTGCTGGAGTGGGGTGCCATTGCCTTCTGGGTCAATTTACCAAGAAGATATAGCAATTGTAAATATTTATGTACCCAACATAAATACATAAAGCAAATACAAACAGAACTAAAGGAGAAATAAGCACCAATGCAATAATATTTGGGGACTTAACTACCCAGGGTCTACAATGAATAGATCATCCAGAAAATCAATAAGGAAAGAGCAAACTGGAACAACATTATAGACCTAATAGACCTGACAGACATATATAGGACATTCCATCCTACAGCAAAAGAATGCATACCATTTTCAAGTACACATGGAACATTTTCTAAGCTAGATAATATGTTAGGCCACAATACAAGTTCTCAACAAATTTTAGGAGAAATAAATTATATCAAGTCTTTTTTTTTCCTACTGTAATGATAAGAAACTAGAAATCAATCACAGGAGGAAAGCTGAAATTTTACAAATACATGGAAATTAAACAACACACTTATGAACAACCAATGGAGCAAAGAAGAAAACAAAAGGGAAGTCAACAAAATATCTTTAGGCAAAATAAAATAAAAACATAACACACCATTACTTGGGAATGCAGCAAAAACAGTTTAATGAGGAACGCTTATGTCTATAAAGGCCTAAATTAAAAAAAAAAAAGAAAGAAAGACCTCATTGAACATCCTAGCATTATACCTCAAAGAACTAGAAAAACAAGAACAAATTAAGTTCAAAGTTAGCAGAAGTAAGGAAATAATAAAGATCATGCAAAAATAAATAAAATAGAGAATAGGAAAACAGTAGAAGACAATAAGAAACCTGGTTCTTTGAATAGGTAAACAAAATTGACAAATCTATTAAACAAGAAAAAGAGGATTCAAGTAAATCAAATTGTAAGTGGAAAAAAGAGACATTACAACTAATATCACAGAAATACAAGGGACCGTAGAAAACTACTATAAACAATTATATTACAACAAATTGGACAACATAGAAAAATAATTGATAGATACCTAGAAACATGCATTTGAATGAATGCTTTCAAATCGTAGTGCTAGAGAAAATTCTTGAGAGCTCCTTGGACTGCAAGGAGATCAAACCAATCAATCTTAAAGGAAATCAACCCTGGATATTCATTGGAAGGACTGATACTGAAGCTGAAGCTCCAATATTTTGGCACCTGATGTGAAGAGCAGATTCATTGGAAAAGACTCTGATGCTGGGAAAGATTGAAGGCAGAAGGAGAAGGGGGTGGCAGAGGATGAGATGGTTAGATAGCATTTCTGACTCAATGGACATGAACTTGAACAAACTCTGCTAGATAGTGGAGGACAGGGAAGCCTGGTGTGGTGCAGCAACAAAATTCCATGGGCGGCAGAGCCTGGTAGGCTGCAGTCCATGGGGTTGCTAAGAGTCGGACATGGCTGAGTGACTTCACTTTCACTTTTCACTTTCATGCATTCGAGAAGGAAATGGCAACCCATTCCAGTACTCTTGCCTGGAGAATCCCAGGGATGGGGGAGCTTGATTGGCTTCCATCTATGGGATCGCACAGAGTCGGACACGACTGAAGCAACTTAGCAGCAGTAGCAGCAGCAAGGAAACATTTAACAGGAGGCTTCCTGTGAGCTGTTTGAGATCTGTCATGAATCCTCCGTCCCTTATTAATTCCTGAATATTAAGGAATTAAGTGGCTCCAATGGCACCCCACTCCAGTACTCTTGCCTGGAAAAATCCCATGGACGGAGGAGCCTGGTGGGCTGCTGTCTCTGGGGTCACCCAGAGTCAGACACGACTAAAGTGACTTAGCAGCAGCAGCAGCAGCAGCAGCAGCAGCAAACTACTCCTGGGGGCTTAGGAATGCATGCATTTCCTTCGTTAGTTTTTCCATAAGGTGATAAGTAACTATTTATGACCCTCTTCCTTTTTATGAACCATATGGTAAAAGTGATTATTTACAACCCTCTCTCTTTGATATGGATTGCTTTATGATACTTTGTAAGTGTGGACTTTTGATTTTTATCTCTGCTGAAAATAGCTACCTTGTAAGACAGTATAAATACCCACACAATGTTGAATAAAACACCTTTGCTCCATCAGATCTTGGGTCCCCGTGTCTTTATTTTTCCCTCTTTCTCTCTCTCTCTCTCTCTCAGGCTAATTCTCTGGAGTGCAGAAGCTCACTGAGTTCATTTTCTTACCCTGGCTTGTAAGACCTTCTGGTGAAGGCGCACTGTGCCTTCACCCCCCAAGAGGGCGCTTGGTGCCTATGTTTAGCAGTGCAAGCCTTGTGTCAAAGGCTTTATTGGCTTTCTGCATAAACCAAGGAATATCAGCCTCTTTCTCTCTCTCTTTTACTTTCTTATCATCGACTCTGGACCACCAGGTTCCGGTCCGTTAAAGGACCTCAACAATAGATTAAAAATTAAAGTTATAAAATTATCTCAGTAAACACAGAAAAGGCATTTGACAAAATGCCAAAATGATAACAACTTTCAAAATTGTATATAGAAGGAATGTACCTCCATATAATAAAAGCCATAAATGACAGATCCACAGCTAATATACTTAAATGTAGAAGGTTGAAACTTTTCCTCTAACACCAGGAACAAGTAAGAGTGCCCACTCCTACCACTCCTATTCTGCTTAAAACTAGAAGTCCTAGCCAAAGCAATTAGAAAATAAAAAATAAATAAAAGGCATCAAAATCAGAAAAGAAGTAAATTTTTGTTTGCAGATGACATGATTTATATATAGAAAACCCTGAAACTCCACCAAAAAAAATTGCTAGAAATAATAAAATGCAGTTAAATTTCAAAATAAAAAATAAAGACAAAAATCAGTTGCATTTCTATGCATTAACTACAAATTATCTGAAAAGAATAGCATTAAAAACAGTGAAATATTTAAGAAGAAATTTAACCAAAGGGGTGAAAGATCTATATATTTAAAACTGTACAACCTTGATGTAAGACATAGAAGACACAAATAAATGTGAATATATCCTTTGATCATAGATTGAAATAATTAATATTGTTAACTATCCAAAGCCATCTCTAAATTTAATGTAATCCCTATCAATATCCTAATGACACTCATTTCACAGAAATATAACAAAGAATTCTAAAATTTATATGGTGCTACAAGAGTCATCAAATAACCAAAGCAATATTGAGAAAGAAGAACAAAGCTGAAGACATCACATATCCAGATTTTAAACTATAGTGCAAAGCTATTGTAATAAAAACAGTATGGTATTGACATAAAAACAGACACATAGACAAAGGAAACAGAATTGAGAGCCCATAAATAAACTTATGCATGTATGGTCAACTAATAGTTTACAGCAGAATGAAGAATACTCAGTGAAGAAGGGACAGTTTCTTCGATAAATGATGTTGGGAAAGCTGGATATTCATATTCAAAATAATGAAACTGGACTTCTATTTTACACTATTCACAAAACAAGACAAAAACAATCACATAGATACAAAGAACAAATTAGCAGTTACCAAAGGTGAAGGGGGGTGAAGATAGCAAAGTGGGTAAGGGAACTAATTATATGGTAATAGATTGAAAGTAAATTCTTGATGGTCAGCACACTGTAGTGTAAATGTAAGTCAAATTATAAATCTACATGCTGCTGCTACTGCTGCTAAGTCACTTCAGTCGTGTCCAACCCTGTGTGACCCCATAGACTGCAGCCCATCAGGCTCCCCCGTCCCTGGGATTCTCCAGGCAAGAACAATGGAGTGGGTTGCCATTTCCTTCTCCAATGCATGAAAGTGAAAAATGAAAGTGAAGTTGCTCAGTCGTGTCTGACTCTTAGCGACCCCATGGACTACAGCCTACCAGGCTCCTCCATCCATGGGATTTTCCAGGCAAGAATACTGAAGTGGGGTGCCATTGCCTTCTCAGATAAATATACATATAAAATGTATACAATATTATAAACCAATGTTATCTCAATAAAAAAAGAAAAATAGAAGGAACACAAATGAGAAAAAAAATAAAAAATTTGACAAGTGGGAAATAAAGAAAAGACTGGTAGCTCAAAAATCATTAAAATGATAAATTTTATGTTATTTATATTTTACTAAAATTAAAAAGAAAAATATGATTTATCATATCATAGGATACTACACAGCCTTTTAAAATAGTACAGACTTTAAAATATTTCATGATATTTTATTAAATATATGTACTTCTAAATATATTCACATGTATGTAGAAGTGTTTCTACAAAAAAATAGAAAAATATCTGCAGAGTTAAGATTTTAACAATGCTAAGCTTTTAACAATGGGTACCACTTGTGGTGTTAACTTATAGGGAAGACTTTAACTTTTACATTATATAATTTTTAAATGTTTTAGTTTATGTGTTAGCTTATGATTGTTTTAAAATTAAAATATGGACTTCAAACCATATTATCACATTTTCAAAAAATCTGTGAATTAAGGAAGAAAACGTATTCCTAAAACTTCTGGAAGCTGCAACAAATATAGAACCGTGGATGTAGTGAAACTTACAAAGATTATATCTCATTATAAATATGGCAGCATCTAGATTAGCTTGTGCATATAAAATATGTCATTAAAACTGAATGCAACCACAACAGAATTTTATGTAACTTTGATTTAATTCTAGTTTGGTAATAGTGACTCAAAAATTCACTGAGTCACATATTTTATGGAGGAACAGGATGATCAATGTAAGAAACATAGCTAGAGCTCTGTACTGTCTGCTCAGAGAAAGCACTTGCCAAAAAAAAAAAAAATATGGATTCAGCTCTCTGTATGGAGCAGTCCCACAAAATCACTAACCTTGGGTTCATGCACTCTAGGCTTCACTGTCTCACTATCTCCAAGATCTCAAGTTCTTTTATTCCCATCCTGTTTCCACTTATAAAAAGAATTTAGAGCAGAGTTTGACCTGTACCTGAAAGAACTAATAGGAATCAAGTTCTAATAACAAAGTTTTTCCCACTCCTGAGTTCAGGTGGGTTCTTCTAGATGATCTCTTCAAAGCTTGAGCAAACTGCACTTCACAGTAGATGCAGAAATAGTTTTATGGAGGAAGGCACCTGGATGAGGTGTACTGGAAAGCTAATTCTCCCAGGATCTCTGAAGGGCATAATAGTTTTGAGGTTTGGAGTCATGGATGGTTTTCCAAGAGCAGAATCTTCTGTAACTCTACATAACATCATCATAGTCCATATCTATAAGATCTGCCTTCTTCAGCCTGGAATATATGGCTGAGGAGTCCTAGAAGCAAAGGTAGAACTTGAGCAGGATAGAACATTGGTAGAGCTTAAGCAGGGAAAACAAATAGAACATATTTTCCGCAGGTTCTCTTTCTGATCTGCCTGGATATACCCTACCATGGTGCACCACTCAAGACAGAACACAGACCTTTCTGAAAGACTGTGGCCCTAGGCATTTTCAAAGGGCTTGTGTCACATTGTTAGGCTACAGACATGGTCCTGATGAGCTGTAAACTGAACTACGTATGCAAAACCTTCTTTCATTTTTATGGGCCTTTATTAGGCTATTCCATAGGCTATAATTTTTTAAGAGTATCAGAATTTTGTATTCATAAACTAAACTTAGCCTGTCACTAGAGTTTATCAAGGACTTGAATTCTGTTCAGAGACAATTGGCTGCCACACCACACAAGACAAAATTACAAAGCACCTCCTCTATTTGCATACATGCAAAGTTGGAGTTTCTACAATTTTCTGAAAGCAATTGTGTATTATTAGTGAAGTCTTGAATTGATCAAGGTTTAGAAATTACCAATTTTTCAATGACAAAAATCACTTTTAGTTTCATTTTATTCAATATCAATTTAGTTTTTGACATGTTGTTTGGCTAGCCTTACAGCACAAAGTGATGTATGCATGGTAAAACAGTATTTCAGAATAAAGATTTTCAAACCAATAGAACTTTTAGACTAAGCATGCACTACAGTTTAGCTACAAACCTTCATACATCCATTGCTAAAAATATGCATATAAGAGCCTCTAGAATTATCTTGTAAAAAGATACTTTACTGTTATAATTGGATGTTTTTATCCCCATTATATGGGGAGATAAAATAGGAGATAGATGATGAGATCTTTTGTTTTTTCCAAGTGGCCATAGTTTTAGAAGTTTGAGACCCAGTCCCCAGAAGAAGGAGTGAAAGAGCAAGGAAGACAGAACAAGGATTCTAACTCACCTTATCCCCAGGATGTGTCCCCAGGCGTTCTTCTGTGAAGACAAATATATGTGAGATTCCCTTTAGAGTCCTTCTTTAAATTAATGTTAATGAAGACTTCTTCCTCTCCTATTTCCTGTAACTTGCATCCATTAATATTTTCTGTCTTACTTTTCTGCCATCACAAATATGGCTAGGAAAATTGGCACATGCGAATGTGAGGGCCAGATGGTCCCTCCTAGCATTTGTTGTTGCTGTTTAGTTGCTAAGTTGTGTCTGATTCTTTTGCAACCCCATGGACTGTAGCCCGCCAGCCTCCTCTGTGCATGGGATTTCCCAGGCAAGAACATTGGAGTGGATTGTCATTTTCTGTTCCAGGGGATGTTCCTGACCCAGGGATTGAACCTGCAGCTCCTGCATTGGCAGGTGGATTCTTTACCACTGAGCACCAGGGAAGCTCCCCTGGCATCAATACCTCTCAGTATTTCTGTGTGCATCAAGCACAGGATGGGACTACAGCCACAACTAGGCAACTGCTTTGGGGTACTATAGAGAATACAGAGTTGGTACCATTTCCAACGCTGCCATCAGACAGGGGGTGAGATACACAAGTTAGCATCATTACTAGGACCTACTCAAGGCAGCTTCCAGTACACAGGCCAACCTTCAAATAGGCATAGCAATACTCATATTCAACTCCAAGGATAGAAGCAGCAGTGCCAGCTGCTATGTTGCCATACACAGTCACTGATTATCCTCCTGGCTCCAGAAAAGGCAAAATCAGAGACAAATTCACTCTCTCATGTCTCACCTGCTGCTGATGGCTGTTCCTGTTGCACACAGTACACCAAAGAATAAACGTCATCCCCACTTGCAATATTCACTGAAAGAGAAAGAAGGAAGCCTCATTATATGACACAGTCCCTTCTTCTTGACATTTAATTCACTTTGTACCTACCACCTATCACAGCCATGAGGACAGAGGAGCCACTGATTAGTAGAGGTGGCAGAGACACAGCAGAGTCAGGTTCGGTTCAGAGACATCACCAGCCCCCTCTGCCTACTTTGGCCCAGGTCATTTGGGAAGCCTCACCATTTTCATAGTCAAAGTGTAGTTGCTCTGGGGCTTGTGAGTTGAAGTAGGTGGATTCTTGGGGTACAGGGCTGGGAATGCTCCTGCAAACACAGAAATATACGTTATCTATCTGGGATAGAATCCCAGATGTTCCAGACATAACTATCTGGGACCATGAGTAAAACAGTGAAGGAGAGAAGCCTGAAGGAGGAAATGTCCTGAGAGAATGCTAATTTATGTGGAAATCAGCAATCAGCACAGCTGTCTGGTACAAGCCACAGCTCTATGCTTGCAGTGAGCAGGGCATTGCAGAGCATCCCTAGAGCACATATTCCAGGAGTGTAAGGTTCTTACCTGACAGCTCTCTGTGGTATCGCCCACACCCAGGATAGTGCTATTTGTATAATAGGTTCTCAGTAAATATTGAATGAAAGAATAGTTATTTACTCCAGATGGAACCAGTTGCTACATAGAACAAGCAGCTTGAGGAAGGAAAAGATAATGGTCTTGCATATGCATGTATAACTGAAAATTTTCAGTAAATCTGATTTGTAATTAGAATTACAAATAGATGAAATTAGTAATTTCAGCTATTTTGTTGTGGAAAAAAATCTGGCTTTTACTGGCAGAAATAATAACATGCTATAAAAATGTATCAACTAAATACTGATATTTCCCAATGAAAGTATTTTAAAAATCTTTTCCCCCTCTAAATCAACAAGGGCCTACTGTATAGCACAGGGAAATATACTCAGTGTTTTGTAATAGCGTACAAGGGGAAAGAATCTGAAAAATATATTAAAATAGCTGAATAATCGTGCTATACACCTGAAAGTAACACAAATCAACTATACTTCAATAAAATAAAATAAAAAATAAATTAAAAAAAATATCTTCCTCCTTTAATCTTCTAAGAAACATCATCAACAGTTTTTCAGTATGTTGTTTATTATCTGGCCTGTATTCTGGAAATGTGTGTATATCTAAACTACTCTAAAATACTTCAAAGCTCTCAAAATCTTTACATGTGCTCATGATTTCTAGAACTCAGCAAAATGATTTACATACTCTCAGATATTGGTTAATTGATTGAATAAATGTATGAAACTAGTCAATATAGTAGAGCTTTCTTATTCTGCAGATTTAGTGAAAGAGAAAAGTTAGGACAAATGATGAAAGGATTTAAATTAATTAGCTAATATATAAAAGAAGAGGAATAGCAAATGAAATTACCAGTGAAAGAACTCTGGAGTGGCAGTTTTAGGTATGATAAAACATGGAGAAAAGCTCACAAGAGAGAACAATTCCCAAAAAATTTTAATAGCTTTATCTATATATTATCAGTGCACACAGAGCAAACAGAGGTCTCACCTGACTGTATCCTTGGCTGTACGTCTTCCTGCAATTCAAACAAATGAACATACATGTCAGTGGAGGAACTCTCTCAGTGTTTTCATACAGTCCTTGTTCAGGGACTTGTCTTATTCTAGCATGCCCATTGCAAGGTGCTCTTTTGTGCCCAGAGTACATCCTGGCAATTATTTGGGCTGATCCTTTATACTGCAGTTGAAGAGCTTTAGGTCCAGAATAGTCAAATGAGTTGCCCAAAGGCAGTTAATATCAACTTTGGACTTGAGTCCAAGCCTCCGTACCCACACCTATAACATTTTTTTATTTTAGCTTTACAACCATACAATCTAATCCTGAAAGTGCTCCCCTGGTGGCTCAGACAGTAAAGAATCTGCCTGCAATGCAAGAGACCCAAGTTCAATCCCTGTGTTGGGAAGATTTCCTGAAGAAGGGAAAGACTACCTATTCCAGTATTCTTGCCTGGAGAATTCCATGAACAGAGGAGTCTGGTGGACTACAGTCCATGAGGTTGCAAAGAGTTGGATACAACTGAGCAACTAACACTCACTCTTCAACCTAATCCTATCATAACAAATTGCACTACCATAGACACATTATAGTTGGGGTGAGGTCTCCAAATATGCCTGAAAATCTTGGAATTTAAGTGAGAATCTCACATCCTCTCTTGCCCCATCTCCAACTTGCTCTATGAAGAACAGGAAACCTGAGATTAAACATGCAAATAAATATGTAATTATCAGTTGAAATGAAGTGTGAAGCTATTGGTACTCTGATCGAGAACGTGTGCTATGATTTGCTTAGTAACTCAATTGTGTACAACTATGACCTCATGGACTGCGGCCTTTCAGGCTCTTCTGTCCATGGGGATTTGCCAGGCTAGAATATCAGAGTGGGTTGCCATGCCCTCCTCCAGGGGATCTTCCCAACCCAGGGATCGAATCCAGGTCTCCTGCATTGCAGACAGATTCTTTACTGGCTGAGCCACCTAGAAGAGAATTGTAGGCTGTGTGGCCAGGTGAAGCCTCTTGGAGAAAATGACATTTAAACTGAAAAGTGACAAAGGCAGCAATGAACAGACTGTGTGAATGCGTGGTTGAGCATGTCAGGGAGAAAAAAAACATGTGTGACAGTACTCTAAGGCAAATAAGAATTAGTGCATTGACTTTAACTGGGAGATAGTCAGTGTAACTGGAACTGTTCATTATATTTCTCTTTCAGTGGCTGATTAGTTATTTTAAATAGTTACATTTGTGTATAAACATTAAACCACTGAAGTTCAAGGTATCAGCTTAACCTCAACTGATAACATGTGGGGTTGAAGGGTTTTACTAAAAACTTTCATTACTTTAATAGATACCCATGTGCTGGAAAGTTGAGGGGAGAGCCTGTGAACAGATAAGTAGGCAAGGTAGCTAATGGAATATATTCATCCTTAATAGTATAGATGTCACAAATCTAGCCTTAACTTCAGTGAAAACAAAGATCACAGTAACAAAATACCAATCTCTATAAATACTAACCTATTTTTCTCTTGAGCCAGCAGCAAAATAATAGGGCCAAAGTGGTGGGAGCAAGGATGCCAAGCACCAACTCAATGACTCCTGAAGTAAGAACTTCATTTCTGTCTTCCATAGGCACTGAAGGAAGAGACCTGTACATGAGCTGCCAAGGAGAAGGGCTTGGGTTTGGGGTGAAGATATTTTGAGCATGGATTGAGGCCATTCCTGCTCTTCTTGGGGCAGGTGGGATTTATTTATGCACCCAGGGACATGCAACTTGTCACATTGATGAGAGGAGAAGAGAGGAACCAGCCTTGATGTCCTCATGGCCCCTTGGATACATCTCCCAGGACAGGACTACCTGCAAAGCCTCATCTTTGGTAGCATACCCACCAGAGACATTGTGGGGTCAGAAAAACTCTTCCAGGATGCTGAGAAGAAACACTGACCAAGACAGCTCCACAACTCAAGCTATACCTGTGATGTTGAGTGGTACCACCTCACTGCGTTGGGCCACCTGGCCATTGTTGGCCTCGCAGTAGTAGTTTCCAGAATCTTCTGCAGTCAGAGAGAGGTTGAAGGACACTCCTCCTCCAAAGGGAGCTGAGCTGTTCCCCAGGGCACCATCTTCATGATAAAACTGGTACAGGATCGGAGGAGAGCCTCTCTGGGCTTCACAGTGAAGTTCCACTATGTGCCCCACCACCAGCTGGGCTGCAGGAGCCCTGAGGGTGAGGACAGGGCGAGACACTGGAACTGAGAGATAGTAGACTGTCACAGGAGGTCTCTGATGATGACACTCCCAAGCCCTGCCCACAGAGGCTCAATCCCAGTGAACTTTCTCAGGGTGCCCCAGAGGAACACACTGGCTGAGCTGAAGGGCAGTGGAACTTACTTCTGACAGTGATGATCACCAGCTCACTGAAGATGGGCCCATAGCCATTGTCAGCTGCACAGTAATACTGGTCAGAGTCACTCTCTCTCACTGCAGGGATCTCAAATGTTGCCATCAGTGAATGCTGGGTCTTCTCTTTCAGACTTAAACCCCGGGCTCCTCTGAACCAGAAGAAGATGATATCTCCTGTGCCCCCAGTGACCAAACACACAAGAACCAGCTTCTCTCCCTCCATCAGGTGTCCACCTGGAGGTTGTATCTCCAAACTCACGTTACCGATGGGGACTCCTACATGAATACAAGATGACACAGGAAGGCCCTGAGTAGGGAAGGTTTCAGGGACAGGGTACTTGTGACAGTCCTGGAAGCAAAAGCCTCTGGTCAAGTCAAAAATTTATGTAAAGGTGGGATGAGGGACAGGTAAGGAGTCCTGCTGATTTGGAATTGGCACTGGTTGGGTTGAAGATGGCAGGGTTAGAAAGACACCATAATATTCCTGTGGAAGATGCAGTGTCTTCTCCCTGCCTAGAATGGTGTGATTACCAGAACCCTGATCTCTCAAACTCCCATTTTTAAAGGCACAGTAGTATAGTGGTTAAAAGTCTAGGTTACAAAGCAAACTGCCTGGGTTGGAATGTTGGATCCAACTCTTCTTGTGTGTGCTTGCTTGTTTGAATTACTTAAGTTCTCTGAGACTCAATTTTCCACCTGTAAAATGGAGATGATAATGGTTGCTACCTCCTACAGTTGCAGGGTTTAATTAAACAACATGTGGGAAGCACTAGAACAGGGCCTGTGGCATATGAACTATCCAGTGGCTTTTGTAGAGATCCAGGTCCACAGTGTTGAGTTTTGAGCAAGTTTGGGAAAGCTCAGCTTTTGGGAGGTATTAACATTTGCTTATGGTAGCATGAAGACCTCTTTGTTTGAGAGTGGGAGAGGATGTCAGAAATGTCAACCCTGATATGGGATAAACATGGTTCAGAACCACAAAACACCTTCAATTCCCTTTTATCTTTCAAAGTCAGACCTTAACTTTTCTTCCATAAGCCTTTCCCCCTTAGCCATTTTTCAAAGCCTCCTTTTACCACCTCAGTCAGATTTATCCCTTCTCTACAGTTTCTATCAATAGTCAACCTGTACAACATGACCACCCTCGTTGTTTTGGATGCCAGCCGAGTGTCAGCTTCTCACAGTCAGGAACTATGTATTATGCAGCTTTCTCCTCCACACCCTCCAGCACAATGATGAAATACAGTAAGGTCTTTCTAAACATTCTTTTGTTTGCTTAAACAGGAATAGCAGGAATAAGGGAAGACTGCTTAAGAACTCTGATAAAATAAATATTAAGATGTTTTCTAAACATCTATTTTAAATACTATATTTTTTAGGTTGAATCAATCAAATCTTAAAAGTTGAAAGTTATTTGAGTTTATTGCCAGTAAATTAAGAGATACCGTAACTTCACATGCCTCACTTTGACATTTATGGTGTCATCTATTAAAATATCCTTTATGATGTGGAAAAATTAAGATTCTCATATAGTTCTGGTGGAGTGAATGATTCAGCCACTTTGGAAGTCAGTCTGGCAGTTTGGTTACCATATAACCCAGCACTTCAACTCCTAGTTCTACACCTAAGAGAACTGAAAGCATATACCTATACAAAAATTTGTGCAGATTATCCATAATAGTCAAAAGTGGAAATGGCCCAAATGTCCATCAACTGATAAATTGATAAATAAAATGCAGTATATTCATATGATGAAATGTTATTCAGCTATAAAAGGGAATGAAATATTGATACATCTAAACATCAAGGAATCTTGAAAATATTGCCTAAGTGAAAGTAGCCAGTGACAAAGGACAACATGCTATATGACTCCATTTATATGACATGTTCAGAATAGGAAAATCCATGGATATAGAAAGTACATGGGTGGCTGCATAGAGCTAGGGAGAGAGGAGGGAGAAATGGGGACTGACTGATAATGGATAAGGGATTTGTTTTGGGGATGATGGAAATGGTTTAAAGTTGATCGTGGTGAAGGCTGCCTAACTATGAATGTCCTAAAAATTAATTGTGGACTTCAAATGGGTGGATTTTGCACTATGTGAATTATATCTCAATAAAACTGTTATTTAAAAAAGTTAAAGAGACGTCCCTGGGGGTCCAGTGGTTAATACTCTGCCTTTCAGTGCAGAGGGCATGAGTTCAATCCTTTGTTGGGGAGCTAAGGCACCACATGCTGTGGGATGTAGCCAAAAGTTTAAGAAATTATCAACTGAAAAAAACAATTTTTTTAATGACTCTGATAAAGAGAAGTTTAGGTGCCTGCCTCAAACAGCATTCATGCATGCAGGAGCAGAACACAATAGTCAGGGAAGACCAGACTCATGTCTCTGCCCGTCTCGGCCCACCCCAGCAGAGGTCCCCACTGGCACTCACTGTGAACTTCTATCTGGACTCTTCGGCTCAATTTGGTTTTGATAGATGTTATCTTTGCTTGACACCAGTAGGACCCTGAGTCTTCCTTCCGCACGACAGGAATCCGGAATTCTGGGAGGTTATCCAAGGCCGGCCCTAGGGCTCGACCATCTTTGTAGAAGAGGAACTGGAGCTTGGCATCCAACTTCTGTGGAGGGGGCTGGGTCTTACAAGTCAGGGTCATTGTGTTCCCCTCTATGGGCCGAGAGGGGCTGACTATCAGAAACAGTTCTAGAGGGAAGAAATAAACACATATTCTAGGGCAATGGAGCTCAGAGATCCTGATAAGAGGCACTTTGTGTTCTCAGCAAGACTCAAAGAACCAGCTCATTGGACACACAGATCACTTCTCACATTACCACCCCACCTGGACATGGCCCATGGGCTTCCAACTGCTCACACACAACTGTTCACATCCTGCCCCTACACAGTGCCACTTCCTTCCACAAGGCAAACTGTTCCCTTTGATCTGGCTCTTACTTTTTGACGTTTCTATCCATGAACTGAAAATACTTTTGGAGACAATGCAGGGATATGGATGACTGACACTAGAGTTGGCATTGGAGAAGGTGAAGCTCGAAGTTTTAGGGAAATATATTTCATTTATGCTTGTGATAAGCCGTACTTGTCATTTTCTTCTGTTCCTCTTTCCCTGATGTCTCAGACCCACATTATCTCTTTTAGAGGTAGAATATGACACATGGAAGATCAGTCAGTTTGGGAAATACTCAGATGAACTTGATTTTTTAAGTATTTTTTCCTGCCCCTTTTATTGCTATTCCTAATGGAAGGAATAAGCATGCACTTGCCAAGAAATAGTCTGCACCCACACATCCATGTGGCCCAGATTCCTTGCTCTGGGACCTCTGTACAACCCCCTACAGAAGCCATGTATCCTTTTTTGGCCATAGGGGCTCTTTTCTGGATGAATTAAAGATGAGTAAAGTTGTATTCTGCTTTCATCTTACGTCCTTATCTATCCCAGTTGCAGCAGTTCATGAAATATCAAAAGCCCTGATAGCATTTGCTCATAGCATTTGTTTATCCAACCTTCAGAGACTCTATTCTTCGAGAAGTTTTAAGAATATCCCTAAGAAAAGCATCTTTGTCTCCTTATCATGTAAAAATGCTAGGTGTTCTAGATCACTGAGGGGTGATTCCTGGTCCAGTGTCTATAATCTCTAAGCCTTCCTATCGGAATGCTTTACCCTTGGACTTTTAACAATTCAATTCAACCGTGGTACCGTGATAGCTCTGTTGGTAAAGAATTCGCCTGCAATGCAGGAGACCCCAGTTCAATTGCTGGGTTGGGAAGATCCACTGGAGAAGGGATAGGCCACCCTCTCCAGTATTCTGGCCTGGAGAATTCCATGGACTATCTAGTCCATGGGGTCACAAAGAGTCAGTCACGACTGAGCAACTTTCTGTTTCATGGTACCAAAATGTTTGCCTGTGCTGAGGCCTGGAATACCCTGTGCATTTAGTCATTTTCTCTCCTTGGAAAATTATAGTCCCCAAAGGACTGAGGAGCAACACAGTCTTGGGAGCAGGGCAGGAAAGGGAATTTTAAAAAGGCAACTGTAACCGACTCTTTTGAATGGGTCTGGGGTAAAGATGGAGTAGGACACTGGACAGGGCAGTTTGCACAGGTCCAAAGGTCAGTCTTGCAGTTCAGTTTGTTTCAGAAAATTCTCATTCACAGAGACTACCTGGCAAATTCCTGGTGGCCAAAGCTTTGATTCTTTATCCTAGATGTGACTTTAAATTTCTACTGAGGCTAAAATGAGTCACACACACTTGTGGAGTAAAAGTAGAGCCAGGCACAAGGCATCATGGCATCAACACAAGGTGTGAGTTAGTCTTAGACAAACATCAGGTGAGTAACTGAGTATTTCTGGTCATGGAATTCCTGTTTCCTAGTTGCACATTAAGCCTGTGTTGGAGTAGCAGGATAACCTCTTTTAAACCCGCACAAGAGAGCAGTCTTCAATATATTGTTGTTATTGTTGTTCAGTCACCAACTCAAGTCCAACTGTTTGTATCCCATGGACTGCAGTATGCCAGGCTTCCCTGTCCCTCATCATCTTCTGGAGTTTGCCCAAGTTCACGTCCATTGAATTGGTGATGCCATCCAACCATCTCATCCTCTGTCACCCTCTTCTCCTTATGCCTTCAATCTTTCCCAGCATCAGGGTCTTTTCCAATGAGTCAGCTGTTCACATCAGGTGGTCAAAGTATTGGAACTTCAGCTTCATACTTTAGTGGAAGATTTCTTCTGCGGGGAAATTTCCTTCCCTCCTTGCCTGGTAAAAGTAAGACTGAATTGGGAGCAAAGTAATGAAATAAGCTTGCATCAACCAGAGTCTGAGAGAGAAATCGCACTGAGATAACAGTTATGGCTGCAGAGGAGGGCTGGAAATAGGAAGAAGGCAGTAGTCTACAATTTGTATGTGCCTCGAGCATTGGCTATAATGTTGTTCTCTGTGGAGGTATGATTTTGGCATTTTCTTCAGTCCTCTAGTGGTGAACTCAACTAGGGAATACACAGGGGCTTTGGAGCTCTTTGAGCAGAAAGCAGAGATTCTTGTGATATCAGTCTTCAGCACTCCCTGACTTCCTTGTGCAAACAGCATCACCCTCCCTAAACTGAGATGTCCCAGTAAAAAAGACTGTCTAAAGAAGATCAGAGCAAGACCTGCTCTATCAGCTGAGTACATACATGACATGTGCAGAGACTGGTGCAAACAAAAGCAATCTGGGCCCAAGGGAGCTGCTGTCATCTGTATACCGGATACCAGACAACCATCCACAGACCTCTTGCACTGGCTCAAGTAACAAGACACCCACAGATCATGAAGAAGAAAAGGAAGTGAGACTCACCGGTTGATCCGCAGAGTGGAGCTGGGAGAGAATTCAGCAGAGATCCGTCAGTATGGGGTGGCAAATCCCAAACATACCTAAAGTTTAACTCCCCAGAGGATTTGCCCAATAGCTCACCTTCCTTTCCTTGTGCCCTTCCTCTCTCCTTTTTCTCTCTGTCCTTCTCTTTTTCCCTCCTTATCACTTATTTTTCTATCCCTTCCCTGCCCTGCTTCCTTTCTCCTTTCTCTCTATTCCTTTTCCCCTATTCCACTTCAATCACCTGCCTACAAAATGACACACAGTTCTGTTTTGTGATCAAAATTTCCAATAGTTTCTCTCATCTGTGATTATGAGATGGTGTCTTTGTTCTGTAACTACTTAGTGACTTCCATCCTCAAGTGCATCATCCTCACCTCGTCTCTCAAAAGTCTGATGACCCAGCTCTAAAGACTTGCTGACTCATCAGGAAGGAGAGTGGATGGGGTCATATGTAAGACATAATGCCCCTTTATTTGACAACTTCAGAGCAGAGGAGGGTTAAGTCCAGAGAAAGAATTCAGATTTCTCCAAAGATTCTCTTATCTCTCAAGAATTTACCATAATATTATAGCATATGGTTAAAAATGGAAAATTCTGGAGTAAATCTAGGCTTTGTAGTTAGATGATGTTGATTTGAATCCTGGCTCTTCCTCTTATGAGCTGTGTGACTCTGGGAAAAACATTTTACCTCTCTGTGTTTTAGTTTCCTGTAAAATAGAGATAATAATAAACCTACCTCACAGAGTTCTGTGAAGGTTAAATGAGTTGATAGCCACGAAATGCTTAAAAGAATGTCTGGAATTCATCTAGCATTCAGTAAATTTTATTTCACTATTAATATCTATTTTGGCCCAGTTTAGTCTGAGATGCCTACAGTTTTAGATTAAATGTTTATTTGAAAAATTAGTTCCTCAGGTACAAGAAGGTAGTCAATGAGGGCTAGCATAGAAATATCAATCACCTCAGATATGCAGATGACACCATCCTTATGGCAGAAAGTGAAGAGGAACTAAGCCTCTTGATGAAAGTGAAAGAGGAGAGTGAAGAAGTTGGCTTAAAGCTCAACATTCAGAAAACGAAGATCATGGCATCTTGTCCCATCACTTCATGGGAAATAGATGGGGAAACAGTGGAAACAGTGTCAGACTTTATTTTTCTGGGCTCCAAAACCACTGCAGATGGTGACTGCAGCCATGAAATTAAGACGCTTACTCCTTGGAAGAAAAGTTATGACCAACCTAGATATCATATTGAAAAGCAGAGACATTACTTTGCCAAAAAAGGTCCATCTAGTCAAGGCTATGGTTTTTGCAGTGGTCATGTATGCATGTGAGAGTTGGACTGTGAAGAAACCTGAGCGCCCAAGAATTGATGCTTTTGAACTGTGGTGTTGGAGAAGACTTGAGAGTCCCTTGGACTGCAAGGAGATCCAACCAGTCCATTCTGAAGGAGATCAGCCCTGGGATTTCTTTGGAAAGAATGATGCTCAAGCTGAAACTCCAGTACTTTGGCCACCTCATGTGAAGAGTTGACTCATTGGAAAAGACTCTGATGCTGCGGGGTATTGGGGGCAGGAGGAGAAGGGGATGACAGAGGATGAAATGGCTGGATGGCATCACCGACTCGATGGACGTGAGTCTGAGTGAACTCTGGGAGTTGGTGATGGACAGGGAGGCCTGGCGTGCTGCGATTCATGGGGTCGCAAAGAGTCGGACACGACTGAGCGACTGAATTGAACTGAACTGAGCATAAAAATTGCGTTTTATTTACTCATCAATACAACAAATAATTTTGAGTGCTTACTGTATGTCAGGCCTTGTACATTGCACTTAGGTTGCAGGAGCGACCTTGAATGACAATCTTTTCCATTAAGAAATTTATATTATAGTGGATGAGATTCAATTATAAAATAAATATGGGCTGATTAATGTTGAAGTTTGACAGAAACAACAAAATTCTATAAGGCAATTATCCTTCAATAAAAAAATAAATATGCAACATGATCTCAGAGAATGGTCAGTGTTATATGAAAAATAAAACAGAAAAATGAGTTTCAGAGTATCTTGGGATGGTCTTGACTATTTATATAGATGTCAATTGAGTAGAAACATGAGTGAAATTAGACAGCAGACCTTCTGAATATTGGGGGAAAAAAACAGTCCTGGCAGAGAAACAGTAAACAAAAAGACCTCGAGAGGAAATGAGCTTGTCCAAGGCAGAATGAGAAGGCAGGTGCACCTGGAACTGTCTAGTTGAGGGAGAGAGTGGTTGATATTTTTGTGTGAGAAGTAAGCCAGGGCCGGTCACAGAAGGCTTGGTGGACTTGGTCATAGCTTTCGATTTCGTTCATGATGTAATTCGGGACCGTGAACAGTTCTGACTTGATATCCATTTGTAAAATCACTCTTCCACTGTAGCAAAACTACAGACTTGCAAGAAAAACAGTATGAAAATCAGTGGGAATTTAGTCTGGAAGAATGAGGATGGTGGCTTGGGTTAGGCAGTACTGGTTGGGCTGTGAAGGGGACAAATTTCAGTATAAGTTTGGAGGTAGAATCAATAGGAATTACTTGTGGATTGAATATAAAGTATAGAAGAAAAAGGAATTAAGTGTATCTAGCTGATTCAATATCACAGTAATCCAAGCCTATGCCCCAACCAGTAATGCAGAAGAAGCTGAAGTTGAATGGTTCTATGAAGACCTACAAGACCTTTTAGAACTAACACACAAAAAAGATGTCCTTTTCATTATAGGGGACTGGAATGCAAAAGTAGGAAGTCAAGAAACACCTGGAGTAACAGGCAAATTTGGCCTTGCAATACGGAATGAAGCAGGGCAAAGATTAATAGAGTTTTGCCAAGAGAACACACTGATCATAACAAACACCCTCTTCCAACAACATAAGAGAAGAATCTACACATGGACATCACCAGATGATCAACACTGAAATCAGGTTGATTATATTCTTGGCAGCCAAAGATGGAGAAGCTCTATACAAGCAGCAAAAACAAGACCAGGAACTGACTGTGGCTCAGATCATGAACTCCTAATTGCCAAATTCAGACTTAAATTGAAGAAAGTAGGGAAAACCACTAGACCATTCAGGTATGACCTAAATCGAATCCCTTATGATTATACAGTGGAAGTGAGAAATAGATTTAAGGGCCTAGATCTGATAGATAGAGTGTCTGATGAACTATAGAAGGAGGTTCGTGACATTGTACAGGAGACAGGGATCAAGACCATCCCCATGGAAAATGCAAAAAAGCAAAATGGCTGTCTGGGGAGGCCTTACAAATAGCTGTGAAAAGAAGAGAAGCGAAAAGCAAACGAAAAAAGGAAAGATATAAGCATCTGAATGCAGAGTACCAAAGAATAGCAAGGACAGATAACAAAGCCTTCCTCAGAGAACAGTGCAAAGAAATAGAGGAAAACAACAGAATGGGAAAGACAAAAGATCTCTTCAAGAAAATTAGAGATACCAAGGGAACATTTCATGCAAAGATGGGCACAATAAAGGACAGAAATGGTATGGACCTAACAGAAGCAGAAGATATTAAGAAGAGATGGCAAGAATACACAGAAGAACTGTACAAAAAAGATCTTCACGACCCAGATAATCACGATGGTGTGATCGCGGACCTAGAGCCAGACATCCTGGAATGTGAACTCAAGTGGGCCTTAGAAAGCATCACTACAAACAAAGCTAGTGGAGGTGATGGAATTTCCAATTGAACTATTTCAAATCTTGAAAGATGATGCTATGAAAGTGCTGCACTCTATATGCCAGCAAGTTTGGAAAACTCAGCAGTGGCCACGGGACTGGAAAAGGGTCAGTTTTCATTCCAATCCCAAAGAAAGGCAAGGCCAAAGAATGCTCAAACTGCCCCACAATTGCACTCATCTCACACGCTAGTAAAGTAATGCTCAAAATTCTACAAGCCAGGCTTCAGCAATACGTGAACCATGAACTTCCAGATGTTCAAGCTGGTTTGAGAAAAGGCAGAGGAACCAGAGATCAAATTTCCAGCATCCACTGGCTCATTAAAAAGCAAAAGAGTTCCAGAAAAACATCTATTTCTGCTTTATTGTCTATGCCAAAGCCTTTGACGGTGTGGATCACAAGAAACTGTGGAAAATTCTGAAAGAGATGGGAATACCAGACCACCTGACCTGCCTCTTGAGAAACCTATATGCAGGTCAGGAAGCAACAGTTAGAACTGGACATGGAACAACAGACTGGCTCCCAATAAGAAAAGGAGTACGTCAAGGCTGTATATTGTCACCCTACTTATTTAACTTCTATGCAGAATACATCATGAGAAATGTTGGGCTGGAAGAAGCACAAGCTGGATTCAAGATTGCTGGGAGAAATATCAAAACCTCAGATATGCAGATGACACCACCTTTATGGCAGAAAGTGAAGGGGAACTAAAAAGCCTCTTGATGAAAGTGAAAGAGGAGAGTGAAAAAGTTGGCTCAAAGCTCAACATTCAGAAAACTAAGATCATGGCATCTTGTCCCATCACTTCATGGCAAATAGATGGGGAAACAGTGGAAACAGTGTCAGACTTTATTTTTTGGGGCTCCAAAATCACTGCAGATGGTGACTGCAGCCATGAAATTAAGACGCTTACTCCTTGGAAGGAAAGTTATGAACAACCTAGATAGCATATTAAAAAGCAGAGACATTACTTTGCCAACAAAGGTTCGTCTAGTCAAGGCTATGGTTTTTCCTGTGGTCATGTATGGATGTGAGAGTTGGACTGTGAAGAAAGCTGAGCGCTGAAGAATTGATGCTTTTGAACTGTGATGTTGGAGAAGACTCTTGAGAGTCCCTTGGACTGCAAGGCGATCTAACCAGTCCATTCTAAAGGAGATCAGTCCTGGGTGTTCTTTGGAAGGACTGATGCTAAAACTGAAACTCCAGTACTTTGGCCACCTCATGCGAAGAGTTGACTCATTGGAAAAGACTCTGATGCTGGGAGGGATTGGGGGCAGGAGGAGAAGGGGACGACAGAGGATGAGATGGTTGGAAGGCATCACCGACTCAATGGACATAAGTTTAAGTAAACTCTGGGAGTTGGTGATGGACAGGGAGGCCTGGCATGCTGCAATTCATGGGGTTGCAAAGAGTCGGACACAACTGAGCAACTGAAATGAACTGTACTGAGGAAATTACTAGGAAGAACAGTGGTGATGTTTACAAAAATGGTAGAATGCTAGGGAGAAATAGGTTAAGTTCCATGGTGGTGGTGGTGGTTCATGTAAATCAAAGGATCTATTTGGACATGTTGAGATTAAAATACATATTAGACAGTTGGATAGCAGTTGAATATATGCAAGGTGTTCAAAAGTGAGATCAAAGTTGGATAAGTAACAATTTAAAGATGTTTAAAATGGTGCATGAAATGACTAAAGTATATAACTTGGGGAAATGAGTATGGATGGAGAAAAGTCTATATGCCAATCTTAGGAAAGTCAAACATTTTGAGATCAGTAAAGCATCCAGTATTAGGTTAGAAAGAAAACCAACAGAATATAATATTAAGAAGCCAAGTGGGAAAATATTTTCCAGAAGTTGGAATGGTCAACTATGATCTGAGATGTTGAATAAAATGAGAAATAAAAATTGAATCCTGGGTGAAGCAACATAGAGGTGGTTGATGATATTAATCAGAGCAGTTTTAGTGGAGTGGTAGAGGCAAAGATTGATTCAAGTGGAATCAAGAAAGGATAAGGAAGAACTATAAGGACTAAAACTGTTTAACAATATCCAAGGGTTAGGAAGAGTTCACTCTAAAAGGATTGAGGACTTGAGAGAATTTTTTACATGATAGAAATGTTCTGTACATTGATTGTGGTGATAGTCACATGACTCCAAACCTTTGTCAAAAATCAAAGTGCAGAGAGGCGGTCCTAAGATGGCAGACGAATAGGATAGGGAGACCGCTTTCTCCCCTACAAATTCATCAAAAGAACATTTGAGCGCCGAGCAAATTCTACAGAACAACTTCTGAATGCTGGCAGAGGACATCAGGTACACAGAAAAGCAGCCCGTTGTCTTCGAAAGGAGGTAGGACAAAATATAAAAGTTAAAAAGAGAGACAAAAGAGGTAGGGACAGAGATCCGCCCTGGGAAGGGAGTCTTAAAAAAGAGAGAAGTTTCCAAACACCAGGAAACACTCTCTCCTGTGGGTCTGTGGTGAGCCTTGGAATCTCAGAGGGCAAAATAACAGGGAGGAAAAATAAATAAATAATTAAAACCCATAGATTATGTGCCCAACAGCAACTCCCAGCAGTGCAACAGCCCAGATGCTTGCATCCCCCACTAGCAAGCAGGGGAGAGACAGGGAGGACCAAGGGGCATTGCTTAGGATAGGGACCAGGCCTGAATGCCCTGAGGGAAATCTGAGGGAACTAGCTTGAGATAGCAACCCAGACTGTGATTGCTATCCCACAATCCCATGAAAAGCCCTAACCACCGCCAGGCACGCTCACAGAACAAAGGACTGAGCAGAGCTATCCGGCTGCGGACCGGCCCATCCCCAATCAGAGACAGGCAGGCAAGGGCAGCCAGAGCCGGAAGGGGGTAATTGCAGTCCCAGAGAAGCATCATATACCAAACTGCAAGCAGACTTCATTGCTAACCAAGACTTCTTGGGATTCTGGACTGTCGACATCCGCTGAGAGGGTCACAGCCAGAATCAGCTTACCAGAAGAGAGAAGGCACGCCCGTTGTACACTCAGAAAATCGAGTGGCTGGGACGGGGAAGGGGATAAGTCTCAGCCTTCAACTTGGGGCAACTACACGTGCCAAGGACCTGGTCACATGAGCTGCTCGGACCTGGGACGGGCACAAAACGCAGGCCCAACCAAGTCTGCACCTTTGTGGAGTACCCTAGAACCTGAACCTGAGCGGCTTCGACCTGGGAAGTGCATGCAAACCAGGGCCCACATCATACAGTTCCCAGCAGAGCAACCTCGAGTCTGAGCAGTGTAGACTGGGAAAGCACACACACTGTGAGTGGGGGCAAACCCAGTGTGGCAGAATCACTGTGAACACACGCCAGTGATATTTGTTTGCAGTGTTCCTCCCTCCCCAAAGCACGACTGAACAAGCAAGCCTAAAAAAAAGTGACTACCACCGCACCCCTTGTGTCAGGGCTGAAATTAGACACTGAAGAGACCAGCAAACAGAAGAAGCTAACATAAACAGAGGGAACCGCTTTGGAAGTGACAGGTGCAGTAGATTAAAACCCTGTAGTTAGCACTGACTACATAGGAAGGGGCCTATAGACCATGAGAAGTACAAGCCGAACCAAGGAACTATCTGAAAATTAACTGACCCCACACTGTCCGCAACAGCTTCAGAGAAAGTCTTAGATATATTTTAACTATTATCATTTTTTAAATTAAGAATTTTTTATTTTATTTTTTTCTTATTTTTAAGTCCCCATTACTCCTTTAATTTTCATTTTTATAACCTACTATTACCTTGCAAAAAAAAAAAAAAAAGAGAGAGAGAAAGACCCTATTTTTAAAGCAATCTTCATATATATACATATGTGTATATATATATATATATATATATATATATATATAATTTCTGTGACTTTGTGTTTTCTTTGTTTGGTTTTTGGTTTTGTATTTTTTAATATTGTATTTTTGAGAATCTAACCTCTACTCAAGATTTTTAATCTTTGCTTTTTGGTATTTGTTATCAACTTTGTACCTTTAAAAACCCAATCTTTAGTACCCAGTTTTACTTGGGAACGAGATCACTGGCCTGATTGCTCTCTCCCCCTTTTGACTCTCCTTTTTCTCTACCAGGTCACCTCTATCTCCCTCCTCCACCTTTTCTTCTCTATCCAATGGGGTGAATCTCTTTGTGTGTTCCAGGCTGTGGAGAACACTTAGGGAACTGATTACTGGCTGGATCTGTCTCTCTCCTTTTGACTCCCCCCTTTATCCTCCTGGCCACCTCTGTCTCCTTCCTCCCTCTTCTCTTCTCTGTAACTCCATGAACATCTCTGAGGGATCCAGACTGTGGAGAGCACATAGGGAAGTGATTACTGGCTAGCTTGCTCTCTCCCCCTTGATTCCCCCTCTCCTCCTTCTGGTCACCTCTATCTCCCTCCTCCCTCTTCTCTTCTCCATGTAACTCTGTGTACCTCTCCGGGTGTCCCTCACTGTGGCAAAACTTTATACATCATTAACCTAGATGTTTTATCATCAGTGCTGTATAGATGGAGAAGTCTTGAGGCTACTGTAAGAATAAGACTGAAAACCAGAGGCAGGAGGCTTAAGTCCAAATCCTGAGAACACCAGAGAACTCCTGACTCCAGGGAACATTAATCAATAGGAGCTCATCAAATGCCTCCATAACTACACTGAAACCAAGCACTACCCAAGCTCCAGAGCAAGACATACCATGCAAATTCTCCAGGAACATAATCCTGAACCTCAATATACAGGCTGACCAGTCATACTAAACCCATTGACATCTCAAAACTTATTACTGGGCATTTCATTGCACTCCAGAAAGAAGAAATCCAGCCCCACCCACCAGAACACCGACACAAGCTTCCCTAACCAGAAAACCTTGACAAGCCACCAGTCCAACACCCTCCCCCTCACAGCAAGGAACCTCCACAATAGAGGAACCACCAACTGCCAGAATACAGAAAGGCCACCCCAAACACAGCAATATAAACAAGATGAAAAGGCAGAGAAATACCCAGCAGGTAAAGGAACAGGATAAATGCCCACCAAACCAAACAAAAGAGGAAGAGATGGGGAATCTACCTGATAAACAATTTCAAATAATGATAGTGAAAATGATCCAAAATCTTGAAAACAAATTGGAATTAGAGATAAATAGTCTGGAGACAAGGATCGAGAAGATTCAAGAAAGGTTTAACAAAGACCTAGAAGAAATAAAAAAGAGTCAATATATAATGAATAATGCAATAAATGAGATCAAAAACACTCTGGAGGGAACCAACAGTAGGATAACATAGGCAGAAGATAGGATAAGTGAGGTAGAAGATAGAATAATAAATGAAACAGAAATGATAAAAGAAAAAAGAATTAAAAGAAATGAGGACAACCTCAGAGACCTCTGGGGCAATGTTAAACACCCCAACATTCAAATCAAAGGAGTCCCAGAAGAAGAAGACAAAAAGAAAGACCATGAGAAGATACTTGAGGAAATAATAGTTGAAAACTTCCCTAAAATGGGGAAGGAAATAGTCACCCAAGTCCAAGAAACTCAGAGAGTCCCAAACAGGATAAACCCAAGGCAAAACACCACAAGACACATATTAATCAAATTAACAAAGATCAAACACAAAGAACAAATATTAAAAGCAGCAAGGGAAAAACAATAAATAACTCACAAGGGGATTCCCATAAGGATAACAGCTGATCTTTCAATAGAAACTCCTCAGGCCAGAAGGGAATGGCAGGATATACTTAAAGTGATGAAAGAAAATAACCTACAGCCCAGATTACTGTACCCAGCAAGGATCTCATTCAAATATGAAGGGGAAATCAAAAGCTTTACAGACAAGCAAAAGCTAAGAGAATTCGGCACCACCAAACCAGCTCTCCAACAAATGCTAAAGGATCTTCTTTAGACAGGAAGCACAGAAAGGGTGTATAAACTCGAACTCAAAACAATAAAGTAAATGGCAACAGGATCATATTTATCAATAATTACTTTAAATGTAAATGGGTTGAATGCCCCAACCAAAAGACAAAGACTGGCTGAATGGATACAAAAACAAGACCCCTATATGTGTTGTCTACAAGAGACTCACCTCGAAACAAGGGACACATACAGACTGAAAGTGAAGGGCTGGAAAAAGATATTCCATGCAAATAGAGACCAAAAGAAAGCAGGAGTAGCAATACTCGTATCAGATAAAATAGACTTTAAAACAAAGGCTGTAAAAAGAAACAAAGATGGACACTACATAATGATCAAAGGATCAATCCAAGAAGAAGATATAACAATCATAAATACATATGCACCCAACATAGGAGCACCACAATATGTAAGACAAATGCTAACAAGTATGAAAGGGGAAATTAACAATAACACAATAATAGTGGAAGATTTTAATACCCCACTCACACCTATGGATAGATCAACTAAACAGAAATTTAACAAGGAAACACAAACTTTAAATGATACAATAGACCGGTTAGACCTAATTGATATCTAAGGACATTTCACCCCAAAACAATGAACTTCACGTTTTTCTCAAGCACACATGGAACCTTCTCCAAGATAGATCACATCCTGGGCCATAAACCTAGCCTTGGTAAATTCAAAAAATTAAAATAATTCCAATCATCTTTTCTGACCACAATGCAGTAAGATTAGATGTCATTACAGGAGAAAGATTATTAAAAATCCCAACATATGGCTGCTGAACAACACGCTGCTGAATAACCAACAAATCACAGAGGAAATCAAAATATGCATAGAAACGAATGAAAATGAAAACACAACAACCCAAAACCTATGGGACACTGTAAAAGTAGTACTAAGGGGAAGGTTCATAGCAATACAGGCTTATCTCAAGAAAAAAGAAAAAAGTCAAATAAATAACCTAACTCTACACCTAAAGCAACTAGAAAAGGAAGAAATGAAGAACCCCAGGGGTAGTAGAAGGAAAGAAATCTTAAAAATTAGGGCAAAAATAAATGTAAAAGAAATGAAAGAGACCATAGCAAAAATCAACAAAACCAAAATCTGGTTCTTTGAGAAGATAAATAAAATTGACAAACCATTAGCCAGACTCATCAGGAAACAAAGGGAGAAAAATTAAATCAACAAAAATAGAAATGAAAATGGAGAGATCACAACAGACAACACAGAAATACAAAGGATCATAAGAGACTATTATCAGCAATATATGCAAATAAAATGGACAACTTGGAAGAAATTGACAAATTCTTAGAAAAGTACAACTTTCCAAAACTGAACCAGGAAGAAATAGAAAATCTTAACAGACCCATCACAAGCACAGAAATTGAAACTGTAATCAGAAATCTTCCAACAAACAAAAGCCCAGGACCAGACGGCTTCACAACTGAATTCTACCAAAAATTCAGAGAAGAACTAACACCTATCTTACTCAAACTCTTCCAGAAAATTGCAGAGGAAGGTAAACTTCCAAACTCATTCTATGAGGCCACCATCACCCTAATACCAAAACCTGACAAAGATGCCAGAAAAAAAGAAAACTACAGGCCAATATCACTGATGAACATAGATGCAAAAATCCTTAACAAAATTCTAGCAAACAGAATCCAACAACATATTAAAAAGATCATACATCATGACCAAGTGGGCTTTATCCCAGAGATGCAAGGATTCTTCAATATCTGCAAATAAATCAATGTAATACACCACTCTAACTAATTGAAAAATAAAAACCATATGATTATCTCAATAGATGCAGAGAAATACTTTGGCAAAATTCAACATCCATTTATGATGAAAAAAAAAAAACCCTCCAGAAAGCAGAAATAGAAGGAATATACCTCAACATAATAAAAACTATATATGATAAACCCACAGCAAACATTATCCTCAATGGTGAAAAATTGAAAGCATTTCCCCTAAAAACAGGACAAGACAAGGGTGCCCACTCTCACCACTACTATTTAACATAGTTTTGGAAGTTTTGGCCACAGCAATCAGAGCAGAAAAAGAAATAAAAGGAATCCAAATTGGAAAAGAAATAAAACTCTCACTGTTTGCAGATGATATGATCCTCTACAGAGAAAACCCTAAAGACTCCACCAGAAAATTACTAGAGCTAATCAATGAATACAGTAAAGTTGCAGGATATAAAATCAACACACAGAAATCCCTTGAATTCCCATACACTAACAATGAGAAAACAGAAAGAGAAATTAAGGAAACAATTCCATTCACCATTGCAATGAAAAAATAAAATACTTAGGAATATATCTACCTAAAGAAACAAAAGACCTATTTATAGAAAACTATAAAACACTGGTGAAAGAAATCAAAGAGGACACTAATAGATGGAGAAATATACCATGTTCATGGATCAGAAGAATCAATATAGTGAAAATGAGTATACTACCCAAAGCAATCTATAGATTCAATGCACTCCCTATCAAGCTACCAACGGTATTTTTCACAGAGCTAGAACAAATAATTTCACAATTTGTATGGAAATATAAAAAAACTCAAATGGCCAAAGCTATCTTGAGAAAGAAGAATGGAACTGGAGGAATCAACCTGCCTGACTTCAGTCTCTACTACAAAGACATAGTCATCAAGACAGTATGGTACTGGCACAAAGACAGAAATATAGATCAATGCAACAAAATAGAAAGCCCAGAGATAAATCCACACACCTATAGATACCTTATCTTTGACAAAGGAGGCAAGAATATACAATGGAGAAAAGACAATCTCTTTAACCAGTGGTGCTGGGAAAACTGGTCAACCACTTGTAAAAGAATGAAACTAGAACACTTTCTAACACCATACACAAAAATAAACTCAAAATGGATTAAAGATCTAAACGTAAGACCAAAAAGTATTAAACTCCTAGAGGAAAACATAGGCAAAACACTCTCTGACATAAACCACAGCAGGATCCTCTATGACCCACCTCCCAGAATATTAGAATAAAAGCAAAAGTAAACAAATGGGACCTATTAAAATTAAAATCTTCTGCACAACAAAGGAAACTCTAAGCAACATGAAAAGACAGCCTTCAGAATGGGAGAAATTAATAGCAAATGAAGCAATGGACAAGGACTTAATCTGAAAAAATATACAAGCAGCTCCTGCAGCTCAATTCCAGAAAAATAAACGACCCAATCAAAAAATGGACCAAAGAAATAAACAGACATTTCTCCAAAGAAGACATACAGATAGCTAACAAACACATGAAAAGATGTTCAACATCACTCATGATCAGAGAAATGCAGATCAAAACCACAATGAGGTACCATCTCACGCCAGTCAGAATGGCTGGGATCCAAAAGTCTACAAGCAATAAGTGCTGGAGAGGGTATGGAGAAAAGGGAACCCTCTTACACAGTGGGAATGCACCAACTAGTACAGCCCCTATGGAGAACAGTGTGGAGATTCCTTAAAAAAAAAAAAAAAAAAAAACTGGAAATAGAACTGCCTTATGACCCAGCAATCCCACTGCTGGGCATACACACTGAGGAAACCAGAATCAAAAGAGACACGTTTACTCCAATGTTCATCACAGCACTGTTTATAATAGCCAGGACATGGAAGCAACCTAGATGTCCATCAGCAGATGAATGAATAAGAAAGCAGTGGTACATATACACAATGGAATATTACTCAGCCATTAAAAAGAATACATTTGAATCAGTTCTAATGAGGTGGATGAAACTGGAGCCTATTATACAGAGTGAAGTAAGTCAGAAAGAAAAACACCAATACAGTATACTATAAGATATGCAGATGACACCACCCTTATGGCAGAAAGTGAAGAGGAACTAAAAAGCCTCTTGATGAAAGTGAAAGAGGAGAGTGAAAAAGTTGGCTTAAAGCTCAACATTCAGAAAATGAAAATCATGGCATCTGGTCCCATCACTTCATGGCAATTAGATAGGGAAACAGTGGAAACAGTGTCAGACTTTATTTTTGGGGGCTCCAAAATCACTGCAGATGGTGACTGCAGCCATGAAATTAAGACGCTTACTCCTTGGAAGGAAAGTTATGAACAACCTAGATAGCATATTAAAAAGCAGAGACATTACTTTGCCAACAAAGTTTCGTCTAATCAAGGCTATGGTTTTTCCAGTGGTCATGTATGGATGTGAGAGTTGGACTGTGAAGAAAGCTGAGCGCTGAAGAATTGATGCTTTTGAACTGTGATGTTGGAGAAGACTCTTGAGAGTCCCTTGGACTGCAAGGCGATCTAACCAGTCCATTCTAAAGGAGATCAGTCCTGGGTGTTCTTTGGAAGGACTGATGCTAAAACTGAAACTCCAGTACTTTGGCAACCTCATGCGAAGAGTTGACTCATTGGAAAAGACTCATGCTGGGAAGGATTGGGGGCAGGAGGAGAAGGGGACCACAGAGGATGAGATGGCTGGATGGCATCACCGACTTGATGGACATTAGTTTGAGTGAACTCCGGGAGATGGTGATGGACAGGGAGGCCTGGCGTGTTGCAATTCATGGGTTTGCAAAGAGTCAGACACGACAGAGCAACTGAAATGAACTGAATGGAACGGAACACATATATGTGGAATTTAGAAAGAAGGTAACGATAACCCTGGATACGAGACAGCAAAAGAGACACAGATGTATTGAACAGTCTTTTGGACTCTGTGGGAGAGGGCAAGGGTGGGATAATATGGGAGAATGGCATTGAAACATGTAAAATATCATATGTGAAACGAATCGCCAGTCCAAGTTTGATGCATGATACAGGGTGTTTGGGGCTGGTGCACTGGGATGACCCAGAATGATGGGATTGGGAGGGAAGTGGAAGGGGGGTTCAGGATGGGGAACACATGTACACTCATGGCAGATTCAAGTCAATGTATGGCAAAACCAATACAATATTGTAAAGTAAAATAAATTAATTAATTAATTTTAAAAATTTAAAAAGTTTTGATTATAAAAAAAATCAAAGTGCATCAAGAAGTGAATCTTACTACAAAGAAAATTAACAACGAATTTTAAAAAGAAAGTATGGGAGGATGCCAGGTAAAGGTAGCAACTCACTGAAAACTATAAAGGGATACATTGAATGGTGAAGCAAATGGAGGTCACATTTCTATGATTTTAAAATAGAAGATATTATAACATATTTGTATATTTATAGGAAGAGCCCAGGATGGAGAAACATTTTGATGATGGAGCCAGGGAGTCTGGGCTCAATGCACAAGTGGAGAGTCCTACCTTCAATAGGATGAGGGAAAATATATCCATAATAGTGGGAGAAAAGGCACAGTATGTAAATACAGAGGTGGGCAGGTTGATAGATACAGCAGTGGGAAGATGAAGAAATTTCCTTTTGATTGCTTTGTTTTCCTCAGTGTTCTAAATTAAGAGCAACAAGAGAAAAGTTTGAGGAGAAAGAAGGGAGTATGAGGAAGTGGTCATCAAGAATGGAAGAGCTTTGACTCCAAAAGAATAGGAGGATTGTGTGGCACCTCTGATAGCCACCTAAGATTGGTGTACTATGTTTAGAAAAAAAGAAAGGCAGCAGGATTGTGCCTTTTGTTTTGGGTCACATTCAGTTGCTCAGGCACAGGTGTAAAGCATGCAGAAAAGAATGTTAGTCAGAAGAGCACTATGGGTAAGAGAGGTGATTATGTATCCGAGAGTATTGTGATGAAATCTGAGAAGTGAGGACACAGAATGTACTAATTTACAATGGAAAAGTAAGACTGGGGAGTGGAAGGCACGTTGAATATGGAGCATTAGACAAAGTGAGCTGGAAATATGCTGTAATTGGATGGGAAGGTGGATGCTGAAATCAAAGACTTTGGAAGTGGGACAGTTGTTGGTAATCACAAGTTTTGGGGTTTGATGGTAGAAATAGGGAAAGCCAAGGAAGGATGTGGGCTTCCCTGATGGATCAGATAGTAAAGAATCTCCCTGCAATGTGGGAGACCCAGGTGATTCTTGGATCAGGAAGATCCCCTGGAGAAGGGAATAATTACCCACTCCAGTATTCTTGCCCAGAGAAAGAATTCCATGGACAGAGGAGCCTAGCAGGCTACAGTCCATGGGATTGCAGAGTCAGAGACAACTGAGTGACTAACACACAACACAAGGAAGAAAATAGGGAAATCATTTTAACGGTAAGAAGGGAAAGGGACTAAGAGGCCAATTTGTTGTATGAATTATCTTTGTGGCTATCAAAACCATCAAGAACAAAGTGAGAATCAATAGAGGAAAGAAAGACAGAAAGTGAACACTTGCTATGAGATAAAAAATAAAAAGACAGTTTTCTTCCAAAATCTGGCTCTCCATTATCTATGACTTTCTGCCCAGCTCTGAGCCGTCAGTGGGGAGTAAAGATCTGAGCACACCTATCACTGGGCAGAAACTCAGTCCTGAGAAACCCCAAATCTTCAGAAGGCAGGGTGCTAGGGGATAGAATCCCATACCCTTCTCTGAGTTGTCCTACTCACCACAGATCAACAGCAGAAGCCTCAGCAACATGAGGACCAGGTTGGGGAGTGGACATGGAACAGAAGGTACTCTCTCATCAAAAAAGAATTCATCTTAGAGTCAAGAGGCTGTGGCTTGTCAGAAGTTTGAGGAAGTCAGGATCAGAAGTCACATGATCGGAAGCACACATGTACAGAAATAGAAGGAACAAGAGTCTCCTGAGAGCCACTCTATTTCGTCTGCTCTGGAGGTCAAGAAGATTAAATACACTCCTGTTTATAGTTTGGTTCTATTTCCAAATTTTGAAGACAGTGCATATTAATACATCAGCACCTTCTTTAAGAACTCAGGTAGCTTAAAGTAAATTTCCCAAAGCAGATTCTGACTAATGGGCATCTCATCAGGCAGTGGTCCTGCTGAAATTCAAATGGCATGTTTGTCACCTTTGGTAAGTGTGTCTTCTCAACCATATCTAATCAGCACATCCTTTTGCCTTGCAGCAGCCTCAACTGTAGTCACCCTACACATACAAGTGTCACTAAAGCAGGGACGAATGGGCTGTCACCCAGGTTGTGGGTAATGTGTGACAGTCGTTGCACATGATGAACAATCATCATGTGTTGATTGAAACATAAAATCAACAACTGGGCATGAAAACAACTGAAAAATAAAATCATGGGAAATTGCAAACTAAGAAACATTTATAAGTGAAATACAGGAACTATGCATAAGCAAATTATCTTCTGGGCATTTGAGGTAAGTTCACCATTATCACTAACCCTGGCATTTGTAATATTGTTCCTCCCCTCTCCCAAAATTAGGATATTTGTAATCTCTCCCATTTCTTCCTTTAGCACCTTGGGGCTACCAGTCCTCCACACTTGAAGACTGTATGTAACTCAGACTGTGCATTAGAAGGGAATAAGCCATCTTAATTTTCAACATTTCTTGAATCTTTGAGTATGTAGAAGTAAGAATATGTGGAAGCTAAGGTATTAGGGGATACGGGAAGATGCTTTTCAGTAATGACATCCAAGTCCAGGTATCGAGTGCAAAGAGGAAGATTAAGAAAAGAAACAAATGGTCTAATAATAACCTAAATAAGAAATGAATTTGTAAAAGAGTAGGCATTGGAGAAGGAAATGGCAACCCATTCCAGTGTTCTTGCCTGGAGAATCCCAGGGACGGGGGAGCCTGGTGGGCTGCCGTCTATGGGGTCACACAGAGTCGGACACGACTGAAGTGACTTAGCAGCAGCAGCAGCAGCAGCAGGCATATATTTGGGCTTCACTGGTGGCTCAGATGGTAAAGAATCTGCCTGCATTGCAGGAGACTAGGTTCAATCCCTGGGTTCGGAAGATCCCCTGGTGAAGGGCATGGCAACTCACTCCAGTATTCTTGCCTGGAGAATCCCATGGACAGAGGAGCCTGACAGAAAAAGAAAGAAACAAATGGTCAATGATGTGCAAAGCTGGAGGCAAGAGGGAGCTATGTTGGGACTAGACTAAAAGCCCCCAGGAAATTGCCACAAACAAGACAGGTGTGCCACAGCTTTGTTTATTGATTTGGGAAAGCCTGTGTGGGGATAAATTCACCTAGTTTAAAGTTTCAGAACAAGGCATAAAGTTCAATGAGCAATGTGGAGCCCTCTGAACTCAGAGCATAAGGCTATGTTTCTGTGTACTCTGTGCTATTTCACACCTCTTTCCTGCGCTCATATGTGTGCCTTCATATTTTCTTCAGATGAAAATATCTGTCCCTTTCTTCTCCATGGGTTTAAAAATGGCATTATTTATTAAGTTCTAACATGTTTATTTTTATAACATTAACCCATACATATCTACTAAGAAGTGGAACACACATTTAAGTTATGTAATACTATGATGAAATGAAAAACCATGAGCCCACCCACAAAGATTCTAATGAGGTCAATGGGGGTACGAGCAGATTAAGGAGGCACTGGGTGAAAGGGCACACTGCTAAGAAAGCAGAGGAATATGAAAATGAGTGCTGTCACTGGGGCTCCAACAGCAGAATAAGAATTTACCCAAAAGGATGCTACTATTGGAAAATCAGCGTCTTTTGCTCCATAGAGCAGTAATGAGGGCACACAGGTGATTTGAACTCAAATGCAAGAGTTTAGAGAGTGAAGTACCACACCACGATGCAGAGTAGAGGTCTGCAGTTCTGACGAGTCATATCTAACAAATACCAGTTTCTGCAGGGGAAGCTGTGTTGGTTAATTTTAACCAACTTGGCTGAGCTATGGGGCCCAGATATGCAGTCAAAAAAAGGAAATTTCATTCTGTATATTATGGATGAAGAAAATGTGGTCCATAGAGGAGAAGAAACTTGTTACAAGTCACTGTAGTAGACTGGATTACTGCCTCCATTGGCTCCCTACCCTTAAGAGAATTGTATATGCATTCTCATTGTCAGGTGATTTGCTCAAGTATCCTTTGGGAGAAGTAGATGTCCCTAATTCACTGGCTTTGGGCTTGGCTATGGGGCATGCATTGGCCAAAGGGACTTAAATGTACAAGGTATTTGCTGCATCCAGATACTTAATTGCAGTTCCATGGTTTGGCTTGACTGCTCCTTCAATCTGTTTCCTAGAATGAGATGACAGAGAAAACCTGAATCCAGCCCATAACCAAAGCCAAACCATGCTGAGGGCAGAGGAACACAGGAAAACCCAACTACCTGCAACCTTCAGTCAGTCTGAAAGTGCAAGTTGTTCAGTCATGTCCGACTCTGTGACCCCATGGACTATACAGTCCATGGAATTCTCCAGCCCAGAATACTGCAGTGGGTAGCCTTTCCCTTCTCCAGGGGATCTTCCCAACCCAGGAATCGAACTGGGGTCTCCTGCATTGCAGGCACATTCTTTACCAACTGAGCTATCAGGGAAACCCTCAGTCAGGGCAAGAAATAAAAGTTTACACTGTAAGTTGTGAGATATTGATATGGTTTATTAGCACAGTGAAAACTAATACAGTCACACAACAGATTTGTGGCTGGGTACTACAAATATGCATTATCACTTTGACTTTGTCTTCAAATTAATATTACTCATTTATTTATTGGATCTCTGCTCTGGACTGTTATTCCTTGTTTTCATAAAAAGGAGAGATTTTCTCTTCATAATTCAAGAAGAATAGTATCGAGGAGATGTGACTTATTAATATTTGATTGACAAATATAGGAGAAACTATTGAGCATGCCTGCCCTGGTGCCACCTGGGCTTTCTCTTTGAGTTAGAAGGCTTCATCATGCTCCAATCTGCCACCATCCATACAAAAGGAGTCTGTCCCTGTTGCAGAGGCCCATGGCTGTCCAGACTGCCTGTGGCTGGGATGATAAACTTACCTAGTACAGTAGTGAGTTATCAGATAACCCACTGAAGTCACATAACTGAAGCCACTCCCTCCAGATAATTTTTATTGGTTAGAAAGCTGAAGTTTCATTCCCCTCTACATGACTCCTGCTATTCTCAGTTTGTTTCAAACTGGAGTGAGTAAGAAAGGGGTGTTACTTATTGGTCTCTGAAAATGGCAACATGTGCCATGAACCATACAGCAAGCTGGATTTACAGAAATTATTTTTTTAAGGCGTGTTTCTTAAGTGTCAGGAACCCACAGTAAAATAAGAGAAGAGAGATATATAAACAAAACACAGTGAAGTGTGACTAGTGAGGACTGAAATAGTCACAAGTATAGAGGAAACAGCAGAGAGTCTATACGTGCTATCAGAGTAGAAACTAACAACGAATGTCTTTTGAGCATTTGAAATATAGATAGTCCAAACTGATATCCACTGTGAGTATAAATTACATTTTGGATTTTGAAAGCTTCAGTTTAGTTTAGTTCAGTCACTCAGTCACGTCCAACTCTTTGCGACCCCATGAATTGCAGCACTCCAAGCCTCCCTGTCCATCACCAACTCCCGGAGTTCACTTAAACTCATGTCCATTGAGTCGGTGATGCCTTCCAGCCATCTCATCCTCTATCATCCCCTTCTCATCCTGCCCCCAATCCCTCCCAGCATCAGACACTTTTCCAATGAGTCAACTCTTCACATGAGGTGGCCAAAGTATTGGAGTTTCAGCTTTAGCATCAGTCCTTCCAATGAACACCCAGGACTGATCTCCTTTAGAATGGACTGGTTGGATCTCCTTGCAGTCCAAGCGACTCTCAAGAGTCTTCAACACCACAGTTCAAAAGCATCAATTCTTCAGCGCTCAGCTTTCTTCACAGTCCAACTCTCACATCCATACATGACCACAGGGAAAACCATAGCCTTGACTAGACGGACCTTTGTTGGCAAAGTAATGTCTCTGCTTTTTAATATGCTATCTAGGTTGGTCATAGCTTTCCTTCCAAGGAGTAAGCATCTTGATTTCATGGCTGCAGTCTCCATTTGCAGTGATTTTGGAGCCCCAAAAAATAAAGTCTGACATTGTTTCCACTGTTTTCCCATCTATTTCCCATGAAGTGATGGGACCAGATGCTATGATCTTAGTTTTCTGAATGTTGAGCTTTGAGCCAACTTTTTCACTCTCCTCTTTCACTTTCATCAAGAGGCTTTTTAGTTCCCCTTCACTTTCTGTTATAAAGGTCATGTCATCTGCATGTCTGAGGTTATTGATATTTCTCCCAGCAATCTTGAATCCAGCTTGTGATTCTTCCAGTCCAGCATTTCTCATGATGTACTCTGCATAGAAGTTAAATAAGCAGGGTGACAATATACAGCCTTGACGTACTCCTTTTCCTATTGGGAGCCAGTCTGTTGATCCATGTCCAGTTCTAACTGTTGCTTCCTGACCTGCATATAGGTTTCTCAAGAGGCAGGTCAGGTGGTCTGGTATTCCCATCTCTTTCAGAATTTTCCACAGTTTCTTGTGATCCACACAATCAAAGGCTTTGGCATAGTCAATAAAGCAGAAATAGATGTTTTCCTGGAACTCTCTTGCTTTTTCGATGATCCAGTGGATGTTGGCAATTTGATCTCTGGTTCCTCTGCCTTTTCTCAAACCAGCTTGAACATCTGGAAGTTTACGGTTCATGTATTGCTGAAGCCTGGCTTGTAGAATTTTAAGCATTACTTTACTAGCGTGTGAGATGAGTGCAATTGTGCGGTAGTTTGAGCATTCTTTGGTATTGCCTTTCTTTCGGGTTGGAATGAAAACTGACCTTTTCCCTGTGGCCACTGCTGAGTTTTCCAAATTTGCTGGCATATTGAGTGCAGCACCTTCAGAGCATCATCTTTCAGGATTTGAAATAGATCAACTGGAATTCCATCACCTCCACTTGCTTTGTGTAGGTCTTCATAGAACCATCCAATTTCAGCTTCTTCATCATTACTGGCTAGGGCATAGGCTTGGATTACTGTGGCATTGAATGGTTTGCCTTGGAAACAAAAAGAGATCATGCTTATATTGTTGTAAAATGCTCCTTAGTACTTACCCAAAAGAGTTTAAAACTTATGGCCACACAAAAATCTGCACACAGATGTTTATAGCAGCTATATTCACGATTGTCAAAACTTGGAAGCACCAACATGGGATTAAGTAGATAAATGTATACAAAAAAGTGGCACATGCAGACAATAGAATATTAGTACTAAAAAGAAATAAGCTATCAAGAAACATTAATAGATATCACTAAGTGAAAAATCAATCTGAGAAGCATATATACTGTACAATTCCAATGATATGACTTTCTTGAAAAGTTAAAGCTTTTCAGTAAAAGGATCAGTATTTGCTAGGGGTGGGAAGAGAGTGAGGGATAAATGAGGATTTTTAGGTAATGAAACTGTTCAGTATGATACTATAGTAGAAAATACATGTTTATAAATGTACCCAAACCCATAGAACAACATCAAAAGAGAATCTTAATGCAAAGTATGGGATTTGGGTGATAATGATATTTCACTGTAGTTTCACTGTTTTTAACAAATATACTATTCTATTGGGAATGCAGAGAATGGGGAAAGTTATGCATGTGTGAGGGCAAAAGGTGTATGGGAAATCTTTGTACCTTCCATTCTGTTTTGTTGTGATCCTAAAATTGTTCTTAAAAAAAATAAAGTCTCAAGATATATACTTTAAAATGTTGGCAAAGAATTCTCCATGAGCACCTTGCATAGTTTCTAGAAAAAAAGGGGACTCAGAAGACCACCAAAATAAAAATACATTAATTAATTATAGTTAATTTATAGTAAAAATAAAATGAGTGGGCCAAATTTCATGTTTCATAATTAGCATGGAGTACTAGATATCTAGAGGTTTTGAGGAAACCCAATGATCATTAGAAATTTGGGGTAGGGGAGAATGAAATTTTGCCATTTGTAGAGACATGGAAGGGCCTAGAGACTGTCACACAGAGTGAAGCAAGTCAGAAAGAGAAAAACAAATATCATATAATAGTGCTTACATGTGGAATCTAGAAACATGGTACAGATAAAGTTATTTGAAAAGCAGAAATAGAGACACAGGTGTAGAGAACAAACATAGAAACACCAAGGGAAGAACAAGTGGATGGGATAAATTGTGAGATTGGAATTGTCGTATATACAGTACTATGTATAAAACAGATAACTAATAAGATACTACTGTACGCACAGGGAACTCTACTTAGTGCACTGTGGTGAACCAAATAGGAAAGAAATCCAAAAAATGGGATATATGTATACGTATAGCTGATTCACTTTGCTGTACAGCAGAGACTAACAACATTATAAAGCAACTATACTCAACTAAAAATTAATTAAAAATAAAATGCATGATATTTAGAAAAAAATTTTTTTTCTGGTGATCTTTAAAGGAATGCAACCGATTTTTTTAAACACTATTTATGACTTTGTTAGTCGACTAAAGTGTTGTAAAAACCACCCCAACATCTCACTGACTTAATACAAATAAAGTTTATTTTTTATTCACAACACAGTCAGCAGAGTATGAGTCATTCAGAGATTCACATAATCATTCAAAGATCCAGGCTCCTTTTAATCTTCTCAATCAGCCCTCCCCTAGAACCTTTGGGTCTTCTCTAACAAGTCAGTTAGAAAGAGAAACAGCATGGAGAAGGCAGACTGTTGTTACCTGCCTTGATGTGAAGTGGCATCATTTCCGCTGTGAGAATGGCCCCACCTAGATAAAAGGACCCCTGGCAGCCCTGGTGGCTGGAGGAGCCTGGGACCACCAGGAAACAAGTCCAAATGGGGACTGAGTGTGGCCAATTTGCAGCTGCAGCCTCAGGGTAAGTATCCAGTCCAGGAGAAAAGAGTCTCCCTCCCTACTGGAGATTATGTAGGTACTTGGTGTTTGGTTCCAGCTCCACGGGGCCTGGAGGCCCACTGCTGCCCAGGACTCCTGTAGGAATATGTAGTGAGCATGTGCGAGCTGAGAAGTTTGGGCATTGCTAGAATCTGGAATGGGGCAAGGGTCAGGAGATTCCAGTTGCAGGACAGGTTCTTCGGGAATAATGCATATGCCAACTGGCAACTCCTAAAATACTCAAGGGGTAACATTTTCATTGAATGCAGAGCTCCACTTTACTCCACTGCCTTGCCAGGGCAGGGGCAGGAATCTGGCTGGGGTACCTTCTAGTAAGACAAACCTGGGATAGACTCGCGGCACGTCCAGGAAGAAGAAACACACATGACTGTTTGTGAGCACTCAGTCATTGTCACTATGCTAATTTCTTCAGGCTCTGATACACTAATTTTACACATGTCCACTTTGGAAATCAAGATAAACAGCCATATTCTCAGGTCAGGAGACACTTTTCTCCTGGACTGTGCTAGCAGGCTACTGTCAACCTTGTCCTTCAGCTTCTCAATTTCCTCTTTAATGACACATTCTTATTAGACCTCTAAGACTACCTTTTAGGCTTCTGTCATGTCTTGCCTTCTTGCTTTTTTGGATCAGTTGGCCTCCTCCAACAGCTGTTGCTTTTATCTGATTGGTTCTCAGGTGTCTTACTGGCTAGAATTTTACTACAGAAATTTTAATGTAAAATTAAAAGGAAATCAAAGTTTCTTTTGTGAAATTCCAACCTTGTTCTACTCTACTTAGGATAAAAGAGCTTTTCAATGACTCAATCAAGGCAGTTCAGCAGGTCTCTAGATTCTGCTGGGTTGGTCAAAAAGTTCATTCAGATTTGTCCATAAGATGTTATGGGAAAACCCAAATGAACTTTTGGCCAACCCAATTGATATTACATGGTTTAGGGAACATGATACTAATCTGTGAGGAAAATCAGGAAGACCTGAGATAACTGATCAAACAGAGGCAAAATCTCTTTGAGTAGACATGATCGATACCAAAGTGTCTATTAGGTCATCTTCTTCTCTTTTGTTAATCTAAGTTTCTCTATTTTTCCTGTGATAGGAAATAGGGAGAAAGTTCTCCATCCAGAGGAGAGAGCTGTATTACACACATGACTGCACCTTCCAGCAGGTTCTCTTCTAGCTAATCCTACCTGAAAGGCCACCCCTGTAAAACTGACGCACCTGCTTTCCCCTTGGGTAGAAAGAGCATACCACACAGAGAGGCAACTCTTGAGACTGTTTAACATCTACTTTATTAGCAAGCATAAATGCAGACACATAACAGGTACTCAACTCAGTCTCAGAGCCTGAAGTTGTCAGTTTGTAGAACCAAGCCATGATTCTCTCCTTAGTATCATTCTGTCTTGCATCAGACTTACAGACCCTAAAATCTGAGTTGACAAAATGATATCATCCGATTGGCATGAGGCACAATGATGGATTCCCCCAAATTCTTTCTGCATCTCTTCCTTTCCCTTCTAGTCTCAGGTCCATACATTTTTCCTGGGGAAATTAAAATACATTTGTGGGATTCTTCTTGTTAAATGCACACCATGTTGGCAAGTTGTATATGGATAGTCAACAAAGGTATTTTATTATGGGCATTCAGAGGGTGTGATATTTCTTTTCCAAGTGTCATGAAAAGGTCTAGGATTACAGGATACTGCTCTGCTCTTGAAAGAATGTGTCTGCTTTTATCAGACAACAGGACAATAATGAGATGTTAATTGTTGAAGGTTAAGAAAAAGTGTTGAAGGCTTGAGAAAAAGCATTCAAGGAGCTTTCCCTCAAGTTTCATCTCATTATTTACCCATATTCCCCTTCAAATGTTCCTTTTGTTGTCTCCTTCCTTTCATGTTCTTTACAGACATGTAGGTTTGGTCTTAGAAATGTCCTGTAGTGGTCAAAGGAACAGACCTGGGGATCCCAGGCTGGTTGAAAAGAGGAAGGAGGGGGCAGAATCAATGCCAGAGGGTCAGCAGTGAAGAGCAGGTGACTGGGAGGTCATCTTCCTTGGCAAGAGAGAATTCAACAACTCATATCTCCAGGAGGTGATGGGGGTGCTTGGCTCTGAGAGCAGAGTGTTCAGATTCTTGCTGAGGGGCTGAGGGAGTGAGAGCTGAGCCTGGAGGCCCAGCGCTTGCACTAAGCCATTTGAGACCAGGAGAAAGCAAAGGACACTCAGGCCCTGCCGGAGTCAGGCCAAACATCAAATGTCAGGCTGCCCTTCTGTAAAGAGAAGAAGAATATACAGTAAGGATGGGGACATGTCAAGAAGGGATTATTTCATTCAAGCCCAAAGAGGTCAAGAAAGAAGACTGGTTCCCAGAATAGGAAAGGGAGACCCTCCCAGATCCTAATCACATACCTATCTCACACTGATGTGAACCACGTCAGAATCTAGTTCAGTACCCCAGATGTATTCAACCAGCTCCCATGTGAGTCACAAACCATATTCACTTATATTAGCACTTCTCACCCTCCACAGTCACAAAGCTCTTTGAGAGAAATGGAACAAGTATCTCCTTTTGACTAGCTAAGATTAACTAGCCTCAGAATGGCAGGCTCAAGACTCAAACACTAGTCTTCCATCACTAAAGCCCTCCTTTTCTGGGCACTAGCTGCTCTTCATATTTTTGATCATCTCTCAGCTCTTACACAATTCCCTGAGTATGTAACCAGGCAGCCCTGCATGCCACATCCCACACTATTACAAAGCTGGGCTTCGGAGTTGTGACTCTCTTGAGTCAGCCACCCAAGGGCTAGGCTTAGCATTTCCTGACTCATATGGGGACAAGTTTTCTGCCTTTACTCTGCTGTGAAGTGAAAGTTAAAGTCGCTCAGTGGTGTCCAACTCTTTGAGACCCCATGGACTATACTGTCCATAGAATTGCATAGGCCAGAATACTGGAGTGGGTAGCCTTTCCCTTCTCCAGGGAATCTTCCCATCCCAGGGATGAAACCCAGGTCTCCCACATTGCAGGCAGATTCTTTACCAGCTGAGCCACAAGGGAAGCCCAACAATAGAGTGAGGTCTACAATTTACAGCTGGAATCCTGGCTTCTCTGAAAAGACACTTTCATGGATATTCACAAAGAGCCCCCTCCCCTAGCCCCATTCCCACAGATTAATTTAAAATCTGGGTAGTGACAATAGGTAGACGGAGGTGGGACCATCTCCTACAGTATTAATTTACAGTTTGAGACCTGGGGTCCTCTAAGTCAACTAATCCTGAGCTGAGCCAAGACTGATCATTTTAGTTCTGCTCCATCATTTGAAAACAATTTTTATGATTTTGGAAAGTTGCTTCTTTTCTCTGACTCTTACTCTCTTCAGATTTAAAAAAGGTGTCAATTCAATAATTTTCAAAACCTCTTTTGTTCTCACACTCAATAACTGTATGGGATTTTAAACTATTATTATCGTTCTATCCACGACTAGGATTCTCAATAATTCCTTGAAGTAACATAAAGTAGGTGACTATTACGGGCAGCTGTGCAGCACCAGTAGAATAACCTTACCCTCAGAGTTCACACCCCACCACCAGCTTCTTCACCTTTGTCCATGCCAGTCCCCATGGGGACTGCCCATTCTACAAGGCTTACCCAAGCAGAATACGACCACATCTTCCTTGTGGTTGCAGTCATGATGCCCCCCAGAACCTATGCTGACACTGCTCCAGGGACTACTCTTGCCTTTTGCAATGGACATCATCTAGCCTGATATGCCCGTCTCCAGGGACAAACTATCTCCGTGCTTTGACAGAAACAAAGATTGGCTTTCACAGCCCAGTTGCCCGCACACCACGTGCTCCTCCTTTGTCCCCCAGCCATCATCACAGAGCCCCATATGCCCCTGTGCAGCACCCCAGTCACCCAGAGCAGCTGGTGTCTCCATTTACCAGCCTCTATTTAAGGGTTCTGCCGAGTCAGGGCATGGAGTGGGGCATGGAAAGAAGAAAAAAAATCGTCTACAGTTCAGTTCAGTTCAATTCAGTCGCTCAGTCGTGTCCGACTCTTTTCGACCCCATGAATTGCAGCACGCCAGGCCTCCCTGTCCATCACCAGCTCCTGGAATTCACCAAAATTCATGTCCATCGAGTCGGTGATGCCATCCAGCCATCTCATCCTCTGCCGTCCCCTTCTCTTCCTGCCCCCAATCCCTCTCAGCATTAGGGTCTTTTCCAATTAGTCAACTCTTCACATGAGGTGGCCAAAGTATTGGAGGTTCAGCCTCAGCATCAGTCCTTCCAATGAACACCCAGGACTGATCTCCTTCAGGATGGAGTGGTTGGATCTCCATGCAGTCCAAGGGACTATCAAGAGTCTTCTCCAAAACCAGAGTTCAAAAGCATCAATTCTTTGGTGCTCAGCCTTCTTCACAGTTCAACTCTCACATGCATACATGACCACTGGAAAAACCATAGCCTTGACTAGATGGACCTTTGTTGGCAAAGTAATGTCTCTGCTTTTTAATATGCTATCTAGGTTGGTCATAGCTTTCCTTCCAAAGAGTAAGCATCTTTTAATTTCATGGCTGCAGTCACCATCTGCAATGATTTTGAAGCCAAAAATGTAAAGTCTGACACTGTTTCCAATGTTCCCCCATCTATTTCCCATGAAGTGATGGGACCAGATGCCATGATCTTAGTTTTCTGAATGTTGAGCTTCAAGCCAACTTTTTCACTCTCCTCTTTCACTTTCATCAAGAGGCTTTTTAGTTCCTCTTCACTTTCTGTTATAAAGGTCATGTCATCTGCATGTCTGAGGTTATTGATATTTCTTCTGGAAATCTTGATTCCAGCTTATGCTTCTTCCAGCCCAGCATTTCTCATGATGTACTCTGCATAGAAGTTAAATAAGCAGGGTGACAACATACAGCCTTGACATACTCCTTTTCCCATTGGGAGCCAGTCTGTTGTTCCATGTCCAGTTCTAATTGTTGCTTCCTGACCTGCATATAGGTTTCTCAAGAGGCAGGTCAGGTGGTCTGGTATTCCCATCTCTTTCAGAATTTTCCACAGTTTCTTGTGATCTACACAGTCTAATGCTTTGGCATAGCCAATAAAGCAGAAATAGATGTTTTTCTGGAACTCTCTCGCTTTTTCAATGATCCAGCGGATGTTGGCAATTTGATCTCTGGTTCCTCTGCCTTTTCTAAAACCAGATTGAACATCTGGAAGTTCATGGTTCACGTATTCCTGAAGCCTGGTTTGGAGAATTTTGAGCATTACTTTACTAGCGTGTGAGATGAGTGCAATTGTGGGGCAGTTTGAGCATTCTTTTGCATTGTCTTTCTTTGGGATTGGAATGAAAACTGACCTTTTCCAGTCCTGTGGCTACTGCCGAGTTTTCCAAATCTGCTGGCATATTGAGTGCAGTACTTTCACAGCATCACCTTTCAGGATTTGAAATAGCTCAACTGGAATTCCATCACCTCCACTAGCTTTGTTTGTAGTGCTGCCTCCTCAGGCCCACTTGACTTCACATTCCAGGATGTCTGGCTCTAGGTGAGTGGTCACACCATTGTGACTTTATGGGTCATGAAGATCTTTTTTGTATAGTTCTTCTGTGTATTCTTGCCACCTCTTCTTAATAACTTCTGCTTCTGTTAGGTCCATACCATTTCTGTCCTTTATTGAGCCCATCTTTGCATGAAATGTTTCCTTGGTATCTCTAATTTTCTTGAAGAGATCTCTAGTCTTTCCCATTCTGTTGTTTTCCTCTATTTCCTTGCATTGATCAGTGAGGAAGGCTTTCTTATCTCTCCTTGCTATTCTTTGGAATTCTGCATTCAAATTAGAATATCTTTCCTTTTCTCCTTTGCTTTTTGCTTCTCTTCTTTTCACAGCTATTTGTAAGGCCCTCTCAGACAGCCATTTTGCTTTTTTGCATTTCTTTTCCATGGGGATGGTCTTGATCCCTGTCTCCTGTACAATGTCACAAACCTCTGTCTATAGTTCATCAGGCACTCTTTCAGATCTAGTCCTTTAAATCTATTTCTCACTTCCACTGTATAATTATAAGGGATTTGATTTATGTCATACCTGAATGGTCTAGTGGTTTTCCCTACTTTCTTCAATTTAAATCTAAATTTGGCAATAAGGAGTTCATGATCTGAGCCACAGTCAGCTCCCAGTCTTGTTTTTGCTGACTGTATAGAGTTTCTCCAACTTTGACTGCAGAGAATATAATCAATCTGATTTCGGTGTTGAACATCTATGATGTCCATTTGTGGTGTCTTCTCTTATGTTGTTGGAAGAGGGTGTTTGCTATCATCAGTGAGTTCTCTTGGCAAAACTCTATTATCCTTTGCCCTGCTTCATTCTGTACTCCAAGGCCAAATTTGCCTGTTACTCCAGGTGTTTCTTGATTTCCTACTTTTGCATTTCAGTCCTCTGTAATGAAAAGGACATCTTTTTTGGGTGTTAGTTCTAAAAGGTCTTATAGGTCTCCATAGAACTGTTCAACTTCAGCTTCTTAAGCATTACTGGTTGGGGCATAGGCTTGGATCACCATGATATTGAATGGTTTGGCTTGGAAACAATCATACTGTCATTTTTGAGATTGCATCCAAGTACTGCATTTCAGACTCTTTTGTTGACCATGATGGCTACACCATTTCTTCTTAGGGATTCCTGCCCACAGTAGTAGATATAATGGTCATCTGAGTTAAATTCACCCATTCCAGTCCACTTCAGTTCCCTGATTCCTAGAATGCTGAAGTTCACTCTTGCCATCTCCTGTTTGACCACTTCCAATTTGCCTTGATTCATGGACCTGACATTCCAGGTTCCTATGCAATATTGCTCTTTACAGCATCAGACCTTGCTTCTATCACCAGTCACATCCACAACTGGGTATTATTTTTGCTTTGGCTCCATTCCTTCATTCTTTCTGAAGTGATTTCCCCATTGATCCCTTGTAACATATTGGGATCTGGGGAGTCCCTCTTCCAGTATCCTATCATTTTGCCTTTTCATACTGTTCATGGCGTTCTCAAAGCAAGAATACTGAAGTGGTTTGCCATTCCTTACTCCAGTGGGCCACATTTTGTCAGACCTGTCCACCATGACCCATCTCTCTTGGGTGGCCCCACACGGCATGGCTTAGTTTCATTGAGTTAGACAAGGCTGTGGTCCATGTGATCAGATTGGCTAGTTTTCTGTGATTGTGGTTTCAGTGTGTCTGCCCTCTGATGCCCTCTCACAACACCTACCGTCTACTTGTGTTTCTCTTATCTTGGACGTGGGGCATCTCTTCACAGCTGCTTCAACAAAGCACAGCCACTGCTCCTTACCTTAGACAAGGTTGCCCCTCCTGACTTTGAACCTTCAAATCCCATCAACACTTGTGAAGCTCTCTACCTGCCTGCATTTCTGTGATAATAGCTCTTGTTCTAGTTTCCAATCCATGTGTCCCAGGTCTGTTTCCTTAACTAAGACCTTTTACTTTCCCATCTAGTTTATAAAAGTCTAATACTTATGAAGGGCTTTCTAGTAGCTGTTTTTTTTAATTGAAGACTTCAACAAGTATGTGGAACTGTATGTCCTACCCCTATTATATAGAATTCAATATAATACTTTATAATAATCTAGCACTTAATACTGTTTAAAGCATGTTCATATACAAAGGCAAGTATCATTAGCTGCATTTTAAAAACAAAAGAATTGATGAGCAGCACAATTGAATAGCTTTGCCACGGTTATTTGATCCATGAGCACTGAGCTTAGTCACTAAGTCCTGTTTGACTCTGCTCCTCTGTCCATGAGGATTCTCCAGGCAAGAATACTGGAGTGGGTTGCTGTGCCCTACTCCAGGGGATCTTCCCCACCCAGGGATTGAACCCACGTCTCTTTAAGTCTCTGCATTGGCAGGTGGGTTCTTTATCACTAGTGCCACTGCTCAACCAAGGAGGACTAACAGTTCTAGATGAGGATATATTTGTCTCCAGGGTCCACAGTTGAGAAAGGGTGAGAAGTGAAGAACAAGGAATCAGCTAACCACTAGTTCATGGTGGAGAATAAAAATAAAGAGGACAAAGAGTGATCATGCGGGTATAGGCAGTTGGCATATAGTCTTTGAGTTCTGCCATACTCACTCTCACATATTGCCCCTGCATCCTCGCTGTGGGAGCAATCAAAAACGTCTTCCAGCTGGTCACATTCAATCAACTCATCTTCCGTCCCATTGCAGTTGACGTCTTGGATGAAGATTTTTTGTTTTTCATCTGCCAGTGGCTTATACAAATTACCACTGGGTATCCCCTTGGCTGCTCCACAGCCCAGCTCCCGGCACACCACTTCCACGTCTTTCATGTTCCAGCCGTCATCACACACAGTGCCCCACTCTCCATTCCGTTCCACTTCCACCCGCCCTTCACAGCGATGGGGACCTCTCACCAGTCGCACTTTGGGAGAAGACTCTGCAAAGAAATGAGATATTGGCTGGAGATTAGGAGTGGCCCAGAGAGTACTCAGGCATGTATGCAGTCTTCTTGGAATTCTACCACTGTCAGGATGTGGAGAACTCAAGGGTGAGAAAGTAAGGGCCAAAAGGGAAGACAAGGAAGAGGAGCTCCAGGACTCCATCTCTGAGTTCTGGTTCTGCTACACTCTTGTATTATTATTATTATTATTATTATTACAATTTAATCTGTAATTTTACTTGGCCTTTGGAGAAACTTCGAAAAACAGGCTTAATATCCCTACCTTTGGATTTGGTACAAACAAGTGCTTCATATGACTATTTCAAAAGTATACTTTCTAACAGGAATTAAGATGCACCATGCTATAATGATCATATCAATAAATACGTTGCATAAAATTTTAGTTTGTCTTGTAATTCCCTTCCAGCTAAAGTATAGCATACATACATGCATTTTTGTCTGAAATTTGAACAAAATCTGTATTTCAGTTAATAATACTGTATTACAAGTTAGTACCCCGTTTGTTTGGATTTCTTAACAACATAGTATTCTTTATATTCTCAGAACTGGATTAGAACTTTCACGCCTCATTCAGTTTTTTTTAAATCTAAGATAAGAAACTTTCTAGATTACCAGCAGTAACCCTAGATGCCAAAATATGTGGAACTGAGTCAAGGTTTTGAGTGAATATAAATTAAAAACCTAGCATTCAGTTCATATTAGGTCAAACAAGTGAAGGCAAAATGTAATAAGTGTTTTAGCTAAGCAAAAAATCATATGTTTTCTAAAATATATGTATTATACAATCTCTCTCTCTATATATATAGATAGATAGATGTAAATATATATATATATATAAAATCTTTTGTGTGTGTGTATATATATATATATATATATATACATATACACACAAAAGATTTTCTACTATGCTTGATGAAGGCTTGAGAGAGAAAATCAAAAAAAAAAAAAAAAAGACAGAAACTGGAAAACATAAACTAAATGAAAATTAAAACAAGAAGCACTGAACATGAAATAGAAAAATTGAAACAGACCAGATAAAAGTAAAAGGGCATCATATATCCAGTTGTTCTTAAACATGGTGGCTCATTAGAAATACATCCGGATCTTTGGAAATAAAAAGCAGTCCCTCAGCATCTGCACTTTTCAAAAATTTCCAAGATAATTCTAATATGCATCTGGATTTTGAAAAGTGACTCCAGGTTTTTCTATTAAACGGTAGTTTTAGTGATACGGAATTCTTTCATTTCTCTGTTGACCAGAAAAATGGCCAATGGTATTAAGCGGCTACCAGTTACATGATCACAATAGTAAAAGATGTTTATTAGTTTCACAATCAATAGCCAGACAAAAAATAAAAGATAACGACAATTGCAAGCCATAGTGGTAACATGATTAACCTAGCAACATAAAATACTTACATACAATTTGGGGAGTTAAGTAGAGTACTGTGATAAGTGTAAGTGCATACGTGCACATGTACTCATCCACCCAGTCAGTCTAAGTCTTGTGGTTGGTGTGTTTAATTCATTTACATTTAAGTTAATTTTCCATATGTATGATCCTATTACCATTTTCTTAATTGTTTTAGGTTTATTTTGTGTATGTCTTTTCCTTCTCTTGTGTTTCCTGCCTAGGGAAGTTTCTTTAGCATTTGTGTAAAGCTGGTTTGGTGGTGCTGAGCTCTCTTAACTTTTGCTTGTTTGGAAAGCTTTCGATTTCTCCATCAAATCTGAATGGGAGTCTTGCTGGGTAATGCGTTCTTGGTTGCAGGTTTTTCTTTCTTCACTTTAAATATATCATACCATTCTCTTCTGGCTTGTAGAGTTTCTGTTGAGAAATCAGCTTACAACCTCATGGGAGTTCCCTTATATGTTATTTGTCATTTTTCCCTTGTTGCTTTTAATATTTTATCTTTGTCTTTAACGTTTGTCAGTTTGATTACTGTGTGTGTGTCTCAGTGTGTTCCTCCTTGAATTTATCCTGCCTGGGACTCTGCACTTCCTGGACTTGTTTAACTATTTCTTTTCCATGTTGGGGAAATTTTCATCTATTATTCGAATATTTTCTTGGGTCCTTTCTCTCTCTCTTCTCCTTCTGGGACCCCTATAATGCAAATGCTGGCGTGTTTACTGTTGTCCCAGAGGCCTCTTAGTCTGGTCTTCATTGTTTCCATTCTTCTTTCTATATTCTGTCCTGTGGCAGCGATTTTCACCATGCAGTCCTCCAGGTCACTTATCTGTTCTTCTGCCTCAGTTATTCTGCTCCTGATTCCTTCTAGTGTATGGTTCATCTCTGTTGGTTTTTTAGTTCTTACAGGTCTTTGGTAAACATCTCTTCCATCTTCTCCATCCTATTTCTGAGATCCTATGATCTTTACTATCATTATCTTCACTAACATTATTCTGAATTCTTTTACTGGAAGGTTGCCTATCTCTGCTTCATTTAGTTGTTTTTCTGGGGCTTTATCTTGTCCCTTAATCTGGGACATAACATAACCCTGTGATTTTTCATCCTGATTAACTTTCTGTAATGTGGTTTTCATTCTAGCCACTGTGGGATTGTGGCTCTTGGCCCAGAGAATGGACCTATTCCCCCCGCACTGAAAGCATGGAGATGTCTAGATATAATTTGGGCTAAACAACTGGACTCTCTCTCTCAGTATCCATGATCCACTCCCAACCAACCTTGCTCCTTCCCATGACATTTTCCCATGTCCAAGAACCTAGCTCAGAAGAAATACAGAGAGTGCTGAGTAAGGGAAGAGTCAGTGCCTCGCAGTCTCAGAGCCCTAAAACTGGGTCTAGAAGATTCTAAGTGTTGGGACTGGGAGATGGGCTTTACAGAGTCTCCAGATAAGTTCTGAGGATACCAAGACTTATTCATGGAGTATAGAGGACTGTGTAGGGAGACAAGGGAAGAGCTTATCAGGAATCAAATTTCTGGACACTACATGCCAAGTACTGCATTATGAACACAGAGAACAGTGATGATCAAGATAGCTGGCATTGCTGTCCTCAAGAAGATTCTATTTAATAGGCTTGAAGCAATCCCATCAAGTCCTCTCAGCCCCAGAGAGACATAGTGATAAACAAGATCTAAGTTTGCCAAGCCTCCAGGGAGAGCTGTGTTATACCTGAAGGGACAACATTTGGACACTTGGCCTGTGGTCTATCAGACTATGAACACTATATGACAACATGGGCTACATGGGATGACTCAGATACCTATATTAATGAAATACAATTTTTCAGGACCCAAATTCTACTGCCTAGATATATATATATATGTTGTTGTTGTATTCCTGTCATATGTTTGCTTTCTATGCATTAATAATTTTCTGTGTGTTTATCTCCTTTTCCATTAGACTGTGATTTGGCTAAGGAACTAGTGTGTATATATATATATATATATATATATATAATCTATATATAATGTTGTATATGAATATGTGTATAGATATAGGCTTTCCAGGTGGCTCAGTGGGTACAGAATCCACCTGGGTTCAATCTCTGGGTGGAAAAGATCCCCTGGAGGAGGGCACAGCAACCTACTCCAGTATTCTTGCATGGAGCATCCCATGGACACAGGAGATTGGCAGACTACAGTCCATAGGGTCACAAAGAGTCAGACACAACTGAAGCGACTGAGCATGCACTCATGCATATATACATATACACAGTTGTTGTATGTTGGTTTCCTATGAGCATCTCCTGTCTACCTAACTAGATGATAGACTCCTTGAGAACTGATAAAATTACATTATATTTTGGAAGCTCATTTCTTCCCCATAATTTCATCTGAGCTTTCGATACAAATGTTTAGTGGTTATTAGATCTGTGCATGTTTGTGTGTATGAAGAAGAGAATCAGATTCTTGGATATATTGAAACTAAGAAAAACTAAGATTGAAAGTAAGACAAAATCATTGGTTCAACCAAGTGTGCTTGCTAAGTTGCTTCAGTCATGTCCGACTCTGTGTGACCCTATGCACTGTAGCCTGCCAGATTCCTCTGTCCATTGGATTCTCCAGGCAAGAACACTGGAGTGGGTTGCTGTGCCCTACTCCAGGGGATCTTCCCCACCCAGGGATTGAACCCACGTCTCTTTAAGTCTCTGCATTGGCAGGTGGGTTCTTTATCACTAGTGCCACTGCTCAACCAAGGAGGACTAACAGTTCTAGATGAGGATATGTTTGTCTCCAGGGTCCACAGTTGAGAAAGGGTGAGAAGTGAAAGACAAGGAATCAGTTAACCATTAGTTCATGGTGGAGAATAAAGATAAAGAGGACAAAGAGTGGTCATGCGGGGTATGGGCAGTTGGCATACAGTCTTTGAGTCCTGCCATACTCACTCTCACATATTGCCCCTGCATCCTCGCTGTGGGAGCAATCAAAAACGTCTTCCAGCTGGTCACATTCAATCAACTCATCTTCCGTCCCATTGCAGTTGACGTCTTGGATGAAGATTTTTTGTTTTTCATCTGCCAGTGGCTTATACAAATTACCACTGGGTATCCCCTTGGCTGCTCCACAGCCCAGCTCCCGGCACACCACTTCCACGTCTTTCATGTTCCAGCCGTCATCACACACAGTGCCCCACTCTCCATTCCGTTCCACTTCCACCCGCCCTTCACAGCGATGGGGACCTCTCACCAGTCGCACTTTGGGAGAAGACTCTGCAAAGAAATGAGATATTGGCTGGAGATTAGGAGTGGCCCAGAGAGTACTCAGGCATATATGCAGTCTTCTTGGAATTCTTCTACCACTGTCAGGATGTGGAGAACTCAAGGGTGAGAAAGTAAGGGCCAAAAGGGAAGACAAGGAAGAGGAGCTCCAGGACTCCATCTCTGAGTTCTGGTTCTGCTACACTCTTTTATTATTATTATAATTTAAACTGTACTTTTACTTGGGCATTGGTCAAACTTGGAAAAACAGGCTTAATATCCCTACCTTTGGATTTGGTACAGATAAGTGCTTCATATGATTATTTCAAAAGTATGTTTTCTAACAGGAATTAAGATGCACCATGCTCTAATGATCATGTCAATAAATACGTTTCATAAAATTTTAGTTTCTCTTGTAATTCCCTTCCAGCCATACAAAGTATAGCATATATACATGCATTTTTGTCTGAAATTTGAACAAAATCTGCATTTCAGTTAATAATACTGTATCACAAGTTAGCTCCCTCTTTGTTTGGGTTTTCTTAACATCATAGTATTCCTTTAATTCTCAGAATTGGATTAGAACTTTCAAGCCTGATTCAGTTGTTTTTTAATCTAAGATAATAAACTTTCTCGATTACCAGCAGTAATCCTAGAGGCCAAAATATGTGGAACTAAGTCAAGGTTTTGAGTGAATACAAATTAGAAATCTAGCATTCTATTCATACTAGGTCAAACAAGTGAAGGCAAAATGTCATAAGTGTTTTATCTAGGCAAAATAATCATATATTTTCTAAAATATATATATTATACTATATATATATATATATATATATATATATATATATATACAAAAGGTTTTCTACTATGCTTGTTGAAGGCTTGAGAGAGAACATCAAAAAAGAAAAAAAGACTGAGAAACTGGAAAACATAAACTAAATGAAACACTGAACATGAAATAGAAAAATTGAAACAGACCAGATAAAAGTAAAAGGTCATCATATATCCAGTTGTTTTTAAACATGGTGGCTCATTAGAAATACATCCGGATCTTTGGAGATAAAAAGCAGTCCCTCAGCATTTGCGTTTTTCAAAAACTTCCAGGATAATTCTAATAAGCATCTGGATTTTAAAAAGTGACTGCAGGTTTTTCTATTCAATGGTAGATTTAGTGATACGGAATTCTTTCATTTCTCTGTTGACCAGAAAAATGGCCAATGATATTAAGCGGCTACCAGTTACAGGATCACAATAGTAAAAGATGTTTATTAGCTTCACAATCAATAGCCAGACAAAAAATAAAAGATAACTACAATTGCAAGGCATTATGGAAACATGATTAATCTAGCAATATAAAATAATTACATACAATTTGGGGAGTTACGTAAAGTGCTGTGATAAGTGTAAGTGCATACGTGCACATGTACTCATCCACCCAGTCAGTCTAAGTCTTGCGGTTGGTGTATTTAATTCATTTACATTTAAGTTAATTTTCCATATGTATGATCCCGTTACCATTTTCTTAATTGTTTTAGGTTTATTTTGTGTATGTCTTTTCCTTCTCTTGTGTTTCCTGCCTAGAGAAGTTTCTTTAGCATTTGTGTACAGCTGGTTTGGTGGTGCTGAGCTCTCTTAACTTTTGCTTGTTTGGAAAGCTTTTGATTTCTCCATCAAATCTGAATGAGAGTCTTGCCGGGTAATGTGTTCTTGGTTGCAGGTTTTTCTTTCTTCACTTTAAATATATCATACCATTCTCTTCTGGCTTGTAGAGTTTCTGTTGAGAAATCAGCTTACAACCTCATGGGAGTTCCCTTATATGTTATTTGTCATTTTTCCCTTGTTGCTTTTAATATCTTATCTTTGTCTTTAACGTTTGTCAGTTTGATTACTATGTGTGTGTCTCAGTGTGTTCCTCCTTGAATTTATCCTGCCTGGGACTCTGCACTTCCTGGACTTGTTTAACTATTTCTTTTCCATGTTGGGGAAATTTTCATCTATTATTCGAATATTTTCTTGGGTCCTTTCTCTCTCTCTTCTCCTTCTGGGACCCCTATAATGCAAATGCTGGTGTGTTTACTGTTGTCCCAGAGGCCTCTTAGTCTGGTCTTCATTGTTTCCATTCTTCTTTCTATATTCTGTCCTGTGGCAGCGATTTTCACCATGCAGTCCTCCAGGTCACTTATCTGTTCTTCTGCCTCAGTTATTCTGCTCCTGATTCCTTCTAGTGTATGGCTCATCTCTGTTGGTTTTTTAGGTCTTACAGGTCTTTGGTAAACATCTCTTCCATCTTCTCCATCCTATTTCTGAGATCCTATGATCTTTACTATCATTATCTTCACTATCATTATTCTGAATTCTTTTACTGGAAGGTTGCCTATCTCTGCTTCATTTAGTTGTTTTTCTGGGGCTTTATCTTGTCCCTTAATCTGGGACATAACATAACCCTGTGATTTTTCATCCTGATTAACTTTCTGTAATGTGGTTTTCATTCTAGCCACTGTGGGATTGTGGCTCTTTGACCAGAGATTGGACCTATTCCCCCCGCACTGAAAGCATGGAGATGTCTAGATATAATTTGGGATAAACAACCTGACTCTCTCTCTCAGTATCCATGATCCACTCCCAACCATCCTTGCTCCTTCTCATGACATTTTCCCATGTCCAAGAACCTAGCTCAGAAGAAATACAGAGAGTGCTGAGTAAGGGAAGAGTCAGAGCCTTGAAGTCTCAGAGCCCTAAAACTGGGTCTAGAAGATTCTATGTGTTGGGACTGGGAGATGGGCTTCACAGAGTCTCCAGATAAGTTCTGAGGAAACCAAGACTTAGACATGGAGTATAGAGGACTGTGTAGGGAGACAAGGGAAGAGCTTATCAGGAAAGAAATTTCTGGATACTACATTCCAAGTACTTTTTTATGAACACAAAGAACAATGATGATTAAGATAGCTAGCACTGCTATCCTCAAGAAGATTCTATATAATAGGCTTGAAGCAATCCCATCAAGTCCTCTCAGCTCCAGAGAGATATAGTGATAAAGAAGATATAAGTTTGCCAAGCCTCCAGGGAGAGCTCTGTTGTACCTGGAGGGACAACATCTATATTTGTTGCCAGTGGTCTATCAGACAATGAACAGTATATGACAACATGGGCTACATGGAATGACTCAGACACCTGTATAAATGAAATACAATTTCTCAGGGCCCAAATTTCTACTGCCTACTTTGTCTCAACTCTGCACAAACTCCCTAGAACTTGGCATCAACCCCAGAAGTAGTTGGGTGAAAGATGTCTGACCTGGTTGATTTTAAACTGCATTGAGAAGTTTATATTTGGTTTATTCATTTGTTCTTGTTTCTCTCCTCTTCATCTATACTTTCTTGAGGGAAATGACATGAGGACTGGAAGTGAGAGACAAAAATTAAAATTGAACGATAAAAACTAAGAAAAGTCCCCATTGTTGCACTCTGAAGTTTAAGGCATATATATATAATTCAAGAAAAGCCATCTGGAATAACTTCTGGATCATTGTAACTAAGATTAGAGTTTGGATAGGCATTATTGTATGCTCTAGCAAATATTAGATATCAGGATCATACACAGGCTATTTTATTTTACTTTGAGTTATAAAATTTGGGGGTTACTTTTTATTTGGCCATGCCACATGGCATGTGGGATCTTACTTCCCCAACCAGGGATCAAATCCACCACCCTGCATTGGAAGCATGGCATCTTAACTGCTGGACCACCAGGGAAACCCTCAAATTCTGGTTTTAAATAAGTTTTCCTTTCCACGGAGTAGAGGACTAGATCACATTGTAGGAGAGAAGAAATGTATTTAAGAGAGAGAAAGAGATTGTGTATCAAAGCAGTGCAGCTAAAGGGAAAAGAAGGGCTGAGAAGATTTAAAAGCTAGAGAGAACAAAGGAGCTCATCAGGGAAGTTGTGTCCTAGACAGTGTTTTAGCCTACTTTATTAGCTGAGGGCTTGAGAGACAAGGACCCAGAGTGGGTCCTCCCTCTCTGGGTATAAAGAGAGCAGCCGTCTCCTGGCACTTGCAGCAAGGCATAACTCTGGAGGCCAGAGAAGAAAAACCAGGTCATCTGTGTATTGGACTGGGGCCCAGAAGCAGCATATCTTTAAGGAAGCAAATTGATCCAGCAGGGTGTAAGATCCTCCACCTTCATAGCAGAGTTTACAGCTGCCCCTCTCTCATAAAGCCTCTACTATCAAGACAAAGAATAGGCTGAAGAGATAATGTCAAAGGAACTCAAAATCCTCAACCAGTTCCCTTGATTTTTGGACCATCAGAGGCTTCCTCTTCCACAGACTAATTTTCTTTGTGCCTCCCCATTCTCTCCTCAGTGGAACCATTTGCTCTGCTGAAAGACCCCTTGAAGAGGTGGCCAGTGGCCACTGAAATCCAGCCTGTACTCTGCTGATGAAACCATGAGGTGCACAGAGGCTGGTGCATTTCTACTTCAATGATAACATTAAAGTTGGCAGAGGGACCAGGAAGTAGTAGAATATAGAAGGGCAGAAGAAAGTTTATTTCCCAGGAGGTGAGGTGTCTTCTGAGCCTGAAAGAAAGCCATCTGTTTTGTTAGATGATGGAGCTACAGCTGGGCTAGCGTCTTGGCTCACACAGGCCAAATGGAGAGGAATCCCTTTGCAGTTTAAACCACTCAAATTTTCTCTAAGTTTTGGAAGTGCAAAACTACCCATACAAGACTGAGTAGGTGGGTTGGGAAACCAGAAAGAAAATCTACTAGTGCTCTTTTGAACCATAGCCTCTCTCCCTGGCCCCAGGAAATCAAAATTTCCACTCTCCAGAGCTGAAAGTCCACCCTCTTAGGACCCCCAAAAATCTTACCTAGAAGTCCAGGTCCAGTGCAAAAGCCTGAGCAAATAAAAAATAGAGAAAGAGAGAGAGAAGTGAATGAGATCAAGTAGTCAATTGCCAAAGCTTTGCTCAAAAACACAACTCTCTGTAAACTTTTGTTAAACTTTGTGAAACAGAAAGGTAATTACACAGCCTCCAAGGTTAGACCTTGTTGAGACCTCCTCCTTCTCCTCCTAGAATGACCAGCCTATAAAAGCACAAGGATGCTGACTAAGAGCCAAAAAGACCCACTCTGCATGGCTAACTAGACCTATCATGTTCCATTTCCATCTGATGTTGGCTCTACCCCAGGCATGGATAGATTTGATTTTCGATTTTAATCTATTAGATTGACCGGTGATGACCACCTAAACTAGAAGTGTGGTGATGTAGTATCTGAGTCCAATAGGAAAACATGTTGGAGGTTTCTGGGAAGATGTGTTGGGGCCAGTGTGAGAGAAGCAAGAGAGACTCCATCTGGAAGCCTGTCATCCATCTTAAAGACTGGATGTGAACTGGGACTGAACCCTGCCCAAGAGTGAGAAAACTGTTGCTAGTGCAAACCAGGTCTGCTGGAGACTTCCCTCCCTACAGATGACAAACGGAGATTGTAGTTGAGGTCAGCCTGCCCCGGTTAGATTAACCATGGAGATATCCTCCTTGATGTATAATCATTGCCCCCCCCACACACACCCTTAACCTTAATTGTTTGTTCTCCTAGGACTTATTTGTTGTAAAACTCAGTCATATACAACAAAGAGGTTGCTAACATGTAACCAGTCACATAGCAGGGTGGGGGCGGGGGTATAAAACTGGGCCTCTCAGAAACATCAGGGTCCTTGTTGGGAACTATTCCCCTTGGACCCGCTGGCGTAATAAACTGTACTCCACTGTCTTGAGTTTCCTCCGAGGTATGTTTTGCGACTCTGGATTCCACAAGAGATGCATGGTTGAGGGGGATAAAGATGTCTTGAAAAGCATATGAGAGGGTAACAGACAGGAAGGCTAGGGGTCTCCAAGTGGAAGAAACAAACTACAGGTGTCAATTTTTTTTTTTTTTTCCTTCTCCACGCCCAAGGTCAGGGGCGGCCGCCGAAAGGAGCAACCCCGCTTCCAAGGACCAGTGGCTGCACAGACGCAGGAGGGCCTAGAGGAGCTACTCCACGTTCAAGGTCAGGAAGGGTGGCAGTGAGGAGATACCCTTCATCCAAGGTAAGGAGCAGAGGCTGCACTTTGCTGGAGCAACCATGAAGAGATACCCCATGTCCAAGGTAAGAGAAACCCAAGTAAGATGGTAGGTGTTGCAAGAGGGCATCAGAGGGCAGACACACTGAAACCATAATCACAGAAAACTAGTCAATCTAATCACACTAGGACCACAGCCTTTTCTAACTCAATGAAACTAAGCCATGCCCAGTGAGGCCACCCAAGACAGGTAGGTCATGGTGGAGAGGTCTGACAGAATGTGGTCCACTGGAGAAGGGAATGGCAAACCACTTCAGTATTCTTGCCTCGAGAACCCCATGAACAGTATGAAAAGCAAAATGATAGGATACTGAAAGAGGAACTCCCCAGATCAGTAGGTGCCCAATATGCTACAAGAGATCAGTGGGGAAATCACTCCAGAAAGAATGAAGGGATGGAGCCAAAGCAAAAACAATACCCAGTTGTGGATGTGACTAGTGATAGAAGCAAGGTCCAGTTCTGTAAAGAGCAATATTGCATAGAAACCTGGAATGTCAGGTCCATGAATCAAGGCAAATTGGAAGTGGTCAAACGGGAGATGGCAAGAGTGAACGTCAACATTATAGGAATCAGCGAACTAAAATGGACTGGAATAGGTGAAGTTAACTCAGATGACCATTATATCTACTACTGTGGGCAGGAATAACTTAGAACAAATCTTCTAGCCACCATGGTCAACAAAATAGTCCAAAATGCAATACTTGTATGCAATCTCAAAAATGACAGAATGATCTCTGTTCGTTTCCAAGGCAAACCATTCAATATCACAGTAATCCAAGTCTATGCCCCAACCAGTAATGCTGAAGAAGCTGAAATTGAATGGTTCTATGAAGACCTACAAGACCTTTTTAGAACTAACACCCCCCAAAAAATGTCCTTTTCATCATAGGGGACTGGAATGCAAAAGTAGGAAGTCAAGACACACCTGGGGTAACAGGTAAATTTGGCCTTGGAATACGGAATGAAACAGGGCAAAAGCTGATAGAGTTTTTCCAAGAGAACACACTGGTCATAGCAAACACACTCTTCCAACAACACAAGAGAAGACTCTACACATGGACATCACCAGATGGTCAACACCGAAATCAGGTTGATTATATTCTTTGCAGCCAAAGATGGAGAAGCTGTATATAGTCAGCAAAAACAAGACCTGAAGCTGACTGTGGCTCAGATCATGAGCTCCTTATTGCCAAATTCAGACTTAAATTGAAGAAAGTAGGGAAAAGCACTAGACCATTCAGGTATGACCTAAATCAAATCCCTTATGATTATACAGTGGAAGTGAGAAATAGATTTAAGGGACTAGATCTGATAGATAGAGTGCCTGATGAACTATGGAAGGAGGTTCGTGACATTGTACAGGACACAGGGATTGAGACCATCCCCATGGAAAAGAAATTCAAAAAAGCAAATGGCTGTCTGAGGAGCCCTTAAAAATAGCTGTGAAAAGAAGAGAAGTGAAAAGCAAAGGAAAAAAGGAAAGATATAAGCATCTGAATCTAAAGAATAGCAAGAAGAGATAAGAAAGCCTTCCTCAGCGATCAATGCAAGGAAATAGAGGAAAACAACAGAATGGGAAAGACTAGAGATCTCTTCAAGAAAATCAGAGATACCAAGGAAACATTTCTTGCAAAGATGGGCTCAATAAAGGACAGAAATTGTATGGACCTAATAGAAGCAGAAGATTTTAAGAAGAAGTGGCAAGAATACACAGAAGAACTGTACAAAAAAGATCTTCATGACCAAGATAATCACAATGGTATCATCACTCACCTAGAGCCAGACATCCTGGAATGTGAAGTCAAGTGGGCCTTAGAAAGCCTCACTACAAACAAAGCTAGTGGAGGTGATGGAATTTCAGTTGAGCTATTTCAAATCCTGAAAGATGATGCTGTGAAAGTGCTGCACTCAATATGCCAGCAAATTTGGAAAACTCAGCAGTGGCCACAGGACTGGAAAAGGTCAGTGTTCATTCCAATCCCAAAGAAAGGCAATGCCAAAGAATGCTCAAACTACCACACAATTGCACTCATCTCACACGCTAGTAAAGTAATGTTCAAAATTCTCCAAGTCAGCCTTCAGCAATACGTGAACCATGAACTTTCAGATGTTGAAGCTGATTTTAGAAAAGGCAGAGGAACCAGAGATCAAATTGTCAACATCTGCTGGATATCGAAAAAGCAAGAGAGTTCCAGAAAAACATACATTTCTGCTTTATTAACTATGCCAAAGCCTTTGACTGTGTGGATCACAAGAAACTGGGAAATTCTGAAAGAGATGGGAATACCAGACCACCTGACCTGCCTCTTGAGAAACCTATATGCAGGTCAGGAAGCAACAGTTAGAACTGGACATGGAACAACAGACTGGCTCCAAATAGGAAAAAGAGGACATTAAGGCTGTATATTGTCACCCTGCTTATTTAACTTCTATGCAGAGTACATCATGAGAAATGCTGAGCTGGAAGAAGCCCAAGCTGGAATCAAGGTTGCTGGGAGAAATATCAATAACCTCAGAAATACAGATGACACCACTCTTATGGCAGAAAGTGAAGAGGAACTAAAAAGCCTCTTGATGAAAGTGAAAGAGGAGAGTGAAAAAGTTGGCTTAAAGCTCAAAATTCAGAACTAAGATCATGGCATCTGGTCCCATCACTTCATGGGAAATAGACGGGGAAACAGTGGAAACAGCATCACAGTTTATTTTGGGGGGGCTCCAAAATCACTGCAAATGGTGACTGCAGCCATGAAATTAAGACACTTACTCCTTGGAAGGAAAGTTATAACCAACCTAGAGAGCATATTCAAAAGCAGAAACATTACTTTGCCAACAAAGATTCGTCTAGTCAAGGCTATGGTTTTTCCTGTGGTCATGTATGCATGTGAGAGTTGGACTGTGAAGAAGGCTGAGCGCCGAAGAATTGATGCTTTTGAACTGTGGTGTTGGAGAAGACTCTTCAGAGTCTTTTGGACTGCAAGGAGATCCAACCAGTCCATGCTAAAGGAGATCAGCCCTGGGATTTCTTTGGAAGGAATGATGCTAAAGCTGAAACTCCAGTACTTTGGCCACTTCATGAGAAGAGTTGACTCACTGGAAAAGCCTCTGATGCTGGGAAGAATTGGGGTCAGGAGGAAAAGGGGACGACAGAGGATGAGATGGCTGGATGGCATCACTGACTCGATGGACATGAGTCTGAGTGAACTCTGGGAGTTGGTGATGGACAGGGAGGCCTGGCGTGCTGCAATTCATGGGGTCGCAAAGAGTCGGACACAACTGAGTGACTGAACTGAACTGATACAAAATTAAAAAGAGGGTTCTTTTAAAATTCTGTGTTGCCATGACAATACCTGGTTCCACCTAAACTTAATTTTTCTCAAATCTGAGCTAACCAATGCATTTTTCTTATGGAAATGTTTTTCTTAAGCTATGTTAATGTATTTACTTTATTTATCTTTCTTCAAGTCGATTCGCCTGACTCAGAACACATAATGGCTCAGCACATCAGTATGTTTTACTCATGGAAGTGTTCTCTTCAGCTATGTTAATGAAACTATGTATTTGCTTGGAAATCTGCCTTTCTTCAAGATTAATGTCAATTGTTCTATGGCCCGGGATGACTCACCTTGTGTCAATGCTATCTCAAAATGCATGTTGTGGGTGAAGGGCCTGGTGTCACTCTCAGCTTTGAGGCTTTTTTTTTCCTCTCTAATTAGCAGCTTGATAATAGGTATACAACTCCTTGCTCAAAACTATCAAGGGGATATTCTTCCTGCCCCCTTCTGATGTCTATGTCAGAAGCTTTCTCTATTTCTTTTATACTTTAATAAAACTTGATTACACAAAAAGGTCTGGCAACCCAGCCTCATCACTGGCCCCAGGTTGAATGCCTCTCCTCCAGAGGCCAAGAATCCCAGCATCATTCACGGTTCATAGCAGCAACCTTTCACATAGAGGAAAATGGCAGTATTTTTCTGTGTTCACTGACACTGCATTTAGACAATGGTCAGCAAACTTTTGTGTGAAAGGCCAGATAGCAAATATTTTAGGCTTCATGGGCTATACAGTCTCTGCTATAACCTATCAGCTCTGTCAACACAACCATATACATGTAAATGAATAAGCATTACTGTGTTCCAATAAACCTTTATTCATGAACAATTAAATTTAGATTTCAAGTCATTCTCATGTGCCACAAAATATTATTCTATTGGCTTTTCCCACAGTTTAAAAATGTAATATCCATTCTTAGTTTGCAGGCTGTAGTTTGCTGAACCTGGTTAAGAATGCAAAAAGCAGTTCTATGCTAATTCCCAAACTTCTAGGTTTAAGTATCAGCACATCTTTGAATGATCAGAGTTTCTTCCTACAAGGTTTCTTTGTAATCAGACTCATCTACTCATTAGGCTCCATCCTAATGCAAACTTTGAGAGATGGTGAAGGACAGGGAAGTCTGACATGCTGCAGTCCAGGGGGTCACAAAGAGACAGACATGACTTAGCTACTGAACAACAGCAAATGCTATAGAGAGAGTGCTATGACTATCAGTGATCTCTGAAACCCAGTATTTTGACCTTCAAAACTCATCATCCCCCAACACCACCCCATCTTATAGGATCTTACTGAAGGAGTTAATATCATTGGACTTCCAGCCTAGAGCTTTTTAGGCAAATCCATGTATTTCATTAACTTATCCTGGAATATTTTCTTCCAAATATTTGCTTTGCAAATAATTGGTTGATAACAACATGATTCAAAAAGACTTTGTCTGCAATTGCCTAAAACTCAAGGTTATATCATGCATAACACTCTACAAGTCTAATAAAGAACACAAAGTATGTATATATGCAAAGGAAACTGAATGTGATGAGCCTGATAGGTGTGAAAGTGACCGAGCCCAAAGGTGACTTGAGAACTCTGTAGTGGGGTTGATCACCATGAGTATCACAGATCAGAAAGACTTCATGAAGGAGGTGCAACTGAAGATAAGCCTAAGAGATTCAATAGTAACTTCACAACAGGAGGTGGGGGACTATCTGTTAGGTAACATAAGGGGTGTATGGGCATTTAGGACTGTGACCAGCACTGTGCATAAAACACACAAATGCCCAACTGAGAGGCCAGTAGGTTTCAGTGGTATACTGGATCATCAGGAAAATTAAAATGGATGTGACTGATTAGGGAAGGGACCTAGCAGGCTCTTTTATCTTGTGGAAAGGCTCCTAACAAACCTCTGAGGAACATAACATTACCTCATAGATATGAGAATGAGATTTTGGAGGGATGTGGTAACTTTAAAATTCAGACAGCTAAGAAATCAAAGAGCAAAGATTGAAATCCAGATCTCTTTGATTCCAAAATCTCAATTGACTTTAAATTAATCTGAGCAATAAGAAACTGGGAAAAAACTAGGGAAACACATGATTTGAGAGGAATCAATATGATCAAAGAAAGGTGTTTGTTCTGCAGTTCTACTTCCTTTTCTTGCTGTTACCCATGGTCCATTTATTTGTTTTTTTATAAATAGTGCATTTAGGAAAATTTGTGTGAAAAAGCTATAGTATAAATTATTACTGAATTGATCATGTGAATATAGGGAAATAGAAAGTTTTCTGGTAATCAAGGTGGATTATGAATTGAGTATAGATCAAGTGGCTTTGGAATAATTATCAGATGTAGAGAAAGGAGAGTAGAGACTTTCCTTGAAAGACACTTAGATCTGTACCAGATGGGCAAGGAAAGGCTTCCCCCAATCAAAGTTCCAGAGTACTCTGAAGCCTGGACCTAAAGGAGCAGAAATACTCACCAAAGATCAAGAAGAAAAACAGAACCATGTCCCAGATGGCTGAAGATAGTGACCTGAAATGTGAGGCTGGAAGGAGGCCCCACAACAGGAGTATGCAGCTTTGGTTGCAAGTGTGCTGTGAGGAGGGAAAGGTCCTGTCTGTACCAGAGCCTATATCAGTCAACCAAAAATCAATGGGCTCAAAGGTCAGGACTGACAGAGCTGGAGTTGCTGAATTCAGCATGCCCCAGAGGAAGGGAGGTGGCCGGAATTGGCAGAAAGGTGATGAAAACAAAAGAAAACAAACAAACAAAACATCCAAAGCTGTATGCTTTGGTTCTGCTGTAATCCCAGCTCCATGGAGCTTTGCTTTAGTCCCCTCACTATGTAAACAAGGAAAACAACTCCCATAAGGAAAGGCAAGTACCAAGAATAAGGGCCATTTCACATTAGAAGATCAAGCAATGCTTGACCCTCATGTATGGTTTGTGGGGGTTAATAAGCCAATTTCAATTCTTTCCTTCCAGATGGAAGTAACTGGAAAATATAGAGGCCAAAGATCATAGAACAATTCCAAAGTTGCCCTTGAAGTCACCATAATTCAGAGTCAGGATGGCAATCCAGAGTCAAGGTGCCAATCTTTGCAAATATGGCTTGATTTATTTCTCTCAAACCAGCTTCTCCAGTGCTAACTAGAGGGCCTAGTACATGGATCTGCTCTTCTGTGCTTGTCCTGGTTTATGCCCATCTTTGGAAACTGAATGGAAGCAGGTTCTTGTCGTAATGAAATCAGGTTGTTCTTAAGTCTAAGATATGGTGGACAGGGAGTTCCAGAAAAACATTTACTTCTGCTTCACTGACTACACTAAAACCTTTGTGTGGATCACAACAAACTGGAAAATTCTGAAGTGCGAGTACCAGACCACCTTACCTGTCTCCTGAGAATCTTGCATGCAGGTCAAGAAGGAACAGTTAGTATAGGACAGGGGGGTATATTCAATATTTGTAATAACCTATAAGGGAAAGGAATCTGAAAATATATGTGTGTTTTTAACTGAATCACTTTCTATACAGTTGAAACTAACACAACATTGTAAATCAACTATACTTCAATAATAATAATGGTGGAAATAAAAAACTAAACAGCCTCTTGATGAGGGTGAACAAGAAGAGTGAAAAAGTTGGCTTGAAATACAGCTTTAAAAAAAACCAATATCATAGCATCTGGCCCCATCACTTCATGACAAATAGATGGAAAACAGTGAAAACAGTGAAAGACTTTATTTTCTTGGGCTCCAAAACCACTGTGGGTGGTGACTGAAGCCATGAAATTAAAAGACGCTTGCTCCTTGGAAGAAAAACTGTGACAAACCTAGACAGCATATTGAAGAGCAGAGACATCACTTTGTCAACAAAGGTTCTTATAGTTAAAGCTATGGTTTTTCCAGTAGTCATATACAGATGTGAGAGTTGGACCATAAAGAAGGCTGAGTCCCAAAGAATTCATGCTTTAAAACTGTGGTGCTAGAGAAGACTCTTGAGAGTCCCTTGGGATGGGGAACACATGTATACCTGTGGCGGATTCATTTTGATGTTTGGCAAGACTAATGCAGTTTTGTAAAGTTTAAAAATAAAATAAAATTTAAAAAAAAAAAAAAAAGAAGAAGAAGTTCAAACCGGTACATCCTGAAGGAAATCAGTCCTGAATATTCATTGGAAGGACTGATGCTGAAGCTGAAACTCCAATACTTTGGCCACCTGATGCAAAGAGCTGACTCATTGGAAAAAACCCTGGTGCTGGGAAAGATTGAAGGCAGGAGGAGAAGAGGATGACAGAGGATGAGATGGTTGGATGTCATCACTGACTCAATGGACATGAGTTTGAGCAAGCTCCAGAAGTTGGTAATGGACACTGAAAACTGGTGTGCTGCAATCCATGGGGTTGCAGAGGGTCAGACACAACTGAGGGAATGAACTGAACTGAACTAATTGCAATAGCATGTAAACACAGCTATAAGAAAGGAAAGTATAAGAAACTTTGGGAACACAATTGAAGAAATGATCACCTTTATTTGGAGCTAATAATAGACTTCAGAGAGATGATGACAGTTGAACAGGAATTAAAGAATAAATAGAATGGAGAATCAGAATGAGAAAAGACTTTGTTGTCCATATGCAGACAAATGAAACAGCATTACCTGTTTACGCAATAAGAACTATTATGGAATGACTGAATCACAGACTGTGTGGTGGTCAGATGTCAGGAGACACTGATGTTGAATTTTAAAAACACTAGATGATATAAAAGTATTAGTAGGACCCGGATGATGAAAAGTTATAAATAGCTTTGTAAATGCTTATTACTCACATTCTACCTTCTGCAGATTCTGAAATGATGCAGTAACAGACACAGAATTCAGAAAAGGCTCAGAATATTAGCTTTACTGGAATCTACATTAGGTTGCAATTGGGATCCAAGAACCTATACATTTATCTTTATTCTTCAGGAGTCACACGTGCCCTACTGATCACACATGAAGGAGAAAAGACTTCATATATCCTTTGGGCAGACAAATCCACCAGAGAGCTCAAGCTTCAAGACTGAGTTATATTTCTCCCCAACTCATATGGAAAATTAAGTGAAAAAAAAGGAGAGAAAAATAAAGATGAAAGTTTTTTCCAGACTATAGTATTTTATTAACAGAGTCAAGAGCATGAAGAAAGAAAAAGGAAGCTGTTTTGGCCAGAAAGAACATTATGCTAAGGACACACACACAGACACACAAAATGAAGGACCATATGCATTTTAGAAGGCTTTCCAGGTTGTGCTAGTGGTAAAGAACTCACCTGCCAATGCCAGAAACATAAGAGATGTACATTCAATCCCTGGGTTGCAAAGATCCCTTGAAGGAGGGACCCTCTCTGAGTCTTCACTAGAGTACTCAGAGTGGGGCTTTAGGGCCTCTAAGAGAAAAACCTGGCAGGAAGTAAGTATTCTGTCTATCTGGGGTTTGCATTATGAAAAGACAATCTGAACAGCTAATAGAATACTAAGTCAATCAGGCACCCACAACCATAATAATGGGATAGGCTATTTTTCCAGAAAGACTCATTCCTTGCACTTGTGCTGGGACAAGGATTTTAACGTGCACCTATCTTATATAGAATTGCCTTTAGAGCTGGGTGGGACTGAACCCACAAGTGAGAGCCACTAAACTGAACTGAGAACCTTGGGGTCTTCTCTAACAAGTCAGTTAGGAAGAGAAACAGCATGGAGAAGGCAGACTGTTGTTACCTGCCTTGATGTGAAGTGGCATCATTTCCGCTGTGAGAATGGTCCCACCTAGATAAAAGGACCCCTTGCAGCCCTGGTAGCTGGAGGAGCCTAGGACCACCAGGAAACAAGTTCAAATGGGGACTGAGTGTGGCCAATTTGCAGCTGCAGCCTCAGGGTAAATTTCCAGTCCAGGAGAAAAGAGTCTCCCTCCCTACTGGAGATTAAGTAGATGCTTGGTGTGTGGCTCCAGCTCCACAGGCCTGGAGGCCCACTGCTGCCCAGGACTCCTGTAGGAATGTGTAGTGAGCATGTGCATGAGGAGCAGTTTGGGAGTTGCTAGAATCTGGAATGGGGCAAAGGTCAGGAGATGCCAGTTACAGGACAGGTTCTTCGGGAATAATGCATATGCCAACTGGCAACTCCTAAAATACTCAAGGGGTAACATTTTCATTGAATGCAGAGGTCCACTTTACTCCACTGCCTTGCCAGGGTAGGGGCAGGAATCTGGCTGGGGTAACTTCTAGTAAGACAAACCTGGGATAGACTCGCGGCACGTCCAGGAAGAAGAAACACACATGACTGTTTGTGAGCACTCAGTCATTGTCACTATGCTAATTTCTTCAGGCTCTGATACACTAATTTTACACATGTCCACTTTGGAAATCAAGATAAACAGCCATATTCTCGGGTCAGGAGACACTTTTCTCCTGGACTGTGCTAGCAGGCTACTGTCAACCTTGTCCTTCAGCTTCTCAATTTCCTCTTTAATGACACATTCTTATTAGACCTCTAAGACTACCTTTTAGGCTTCTGTCATGTCTTGCCTTCTTGCTTTTTTGGATCAGTTGGCCTCCTCCAACAGCTGTTGCTTTTATCTGATTGGTTCTCAGGTGTCTTACTGGCTAGAATTTTACTACAGAAATTTTAATGTAAAATTAAAAGGAAATCAAAGTTTCTTTTGTGAAATTCCAACCTTGTTCTACTCTACTTAGGATAAAAGAGCTTTTCAATGACTCAATCAAGGCAGTTCAGCAGGTCTCTAGATTCTGCTGGGTTGGTCAAAAAGTTCATTCAGATTTGTCCATAAGATGTTATGGGAAAACCCAAATGAACTTTTGGCCAACCCAATTGATATTACATGGTTTAGGGAACATGATACTAATCTGTGAGGAAAATCAGGAAGACCTGAGATAACTGATCAAACAGAGGCAAAATCTCTTTGAGTAGACATGATCGATACCAAAGTGTCTGTTAGGTCATCTTCTTCTCTTTTATGAAGCTAAGTTTCTCTATTTTTCCCATGATAGGAAATAGGGAGAAAGTTCTCCATCCAGAGGAGAGAGCTGTATTACACACATGACTGCACCTTCCAGCAGGTTCTCTTCTAGCTAATCCTACCTGAAAGGCCACCCCTGTAAAACTGACGCACCTGCTTTCCCCTTGGGTAGAAAGAGCATACCACACAGAGAGGCAACTCTTGAGACTGTTTAACATCTACTTTATTAGCAAGCATAAATGCAGACACATAACAGGTACTCAACTCAGTCTCAGAGCCTGAAGTTGTCAGTTTGTAGAACCAAGCCATGATTCTCTCCTTAGTATCATTCTGTCTTGCATCAGACTTACAGACCCTAAAATCTGAATTGACATAATTAAAATGATATCATCCGATTGGCATGAGGCACAACGATGGATTCCCCCAAATTCTTTCTGCATCTCTTCCTTTCCCTTCCAGTCGCAGGCCCATACATTTTTACTGGGGAAATTAAAATACATTTGTGGGATTCTTGTTAAATGCACACCATGTTGGCAAGTTGTATATGGATAGTCAACAAGGGTATTTTATTATGGGCATTCAAAGGGTATGATATTTCTTTTCCAAGTGTCATGAAAAGGTCTAGGATTACAGGATACTGCTCTGCTCTTGAAAGAATGTGTCTGTTTCTATCAGACCACAGGAGAATAGTGAGATGTTAATTGTTGAAGGTTAAGAAAAAGTGTTGAAGGCTTGAGAAAAAGCATTCAAGGAGCTTTCCCTCAAGTTTCATCTCATTATTTACCCATATTCCCCTTCAAATGTTCCTTTTGTTGTCTCCTTCCTTTCATGTTCTTTACAGACATGTAGGTTTGGTCTTAGAAATGTCCTGTAGTGGTCAAAGGAACAGACCTGGGGATCCCAGGCTGGTTAAAAAGAAGCAGGGGGGGCCAGAATCAATGCCAGAGGGTCAGCAGTGAAGAGCAGGTGACTGGGAGGTCATCTTCCTTGGCAAGAGAGAATTCAACAACTCATATCTCCAGGAGGTGATGGGGGTGCTTGGCTCTGAGAGCAGAGTGTTCAGATTCTTGCTGAGGGGCTGAGGGAGTGAGAGCTGAGCCTGCAGGCCCAGGGCTTGCACTAAGCCATTTGAGACCAGGAGAAAGCAAAGGACACTCAGGCCCTGCCAGAGTCAGGCCAAACATCAAATGTCAGCCTACTCTTCTGTAAAGAGAAGAAGAATGTACAGTAAGGATGGGGACATGTCAAGAAGGGATTATTTCATTCAAGCTTAAAGAGGTCAAGAAAAAAGACTGGTTCCCAGAATAGGAAAGGGAGACCCTCCCAGATCCTAATCACATACCTATCTCACACTGATGTGAACCACGTCAGAATCTAGTTCAGTGCCCTAGACATATTCAACCAGCTCCCATGTGAGTCACAAACCAAATTCACTTATTTTAGTACTTCTCACCCTCCACAATCACAAAACTCTTTGAGAGAAATGGAGCAAGTATCTCCTTTTGACTAACTAAGATTAACCAGCCTCAGAATGGCAGGCTCAAGACTCAAACACTAGTCTTCCATCACTAAAGCCCTCCTTTTCTGGGCACTAGCTGCTCTTCATATTTTTGATCATCTCTCAGCTCTTACACTATTCCCTGAGTATGTAACCAGGCAGCCCTGCATGCCACATCCCACACTATTACAAAGCTGGGCTTCAGAGTTGTGACTCTCTTGAGTCAGCCACCCAGGGGCTATACTTTGCATTTCCTGACTCATATGGGGACAAGTTTTCTGCCTTTACTCTGCTGTGAAGTGAAAGTTAAAGTCGCTCAGTGGTGTCCAACTCTTTGAGACCCCATGGACTATACTGTCCATGGAATTCCATAGGCCAGAATACTGGAGTGGGTAGCCTTTCCGTTCTCCAGGGGATCTTGCCATCCCGGGATCAAACCCAGGTCTCCCACATTGCAGGCAGATTCTTTACCAGCTGAGCCACAAGGGAAGCCCAACAATAGAGTGAGGTCTACAATTTACAGCTGGAATCCTGGCTTCTCTGAAAAGACACTTTCATGGATATTCACAAAGAGCCCCCTCCCCTAGCCCCATTCCCACAGATCAATTTAAAATCTGGGTAGTGACAATAGGTAGAAGGAGGTGGGACCATCTCCTACAGTTCTAACTTACAGTTTGAGGCCTGGGGTCCTCTAAGTCAACTAATCCTGAGCTGAGCCAAGACTGGTCATTTTAGTTCTGCTCCATCATTTGAAAACAATTTCTATGATTTTGGAAAGTTGCTTCTTTTCTCTGACTCTTACTCTCTTCAGATTTAATATAAAGGTGTCAATTCAATAATTTTCAAAACCTCTTTTGTTCTCACATGCAATAACTGTATGTATCGGATTTTTAAACTATTATTATCATTCTATCCATGACTAGGAGTCTCAAGTAATCCCTTGAAGTAACACAAAGTAGCTAACTATTATGGGCAGCTGCGCAGCACTAGTAGAATAACACTTACCCTCAGAGTTCACACCCCACCACCTGCTTCTTCACCTCCCTCCATGCCAGTCCCCAAGGGTTCAATCTACGGAGCTTACCCAAGCAGAATACGACCACATCTTCCTTGTGGTTGCAGTCATGATACCCCCAGGACCTATGCTGACACTGCTCCAGGGACTGCTCTTCCCCTTTGCAATGGACATCATCTAGCCAGATGCGCCCATCTCCAGGGACAAACTTTTTCCGCGCTTTGGCAGGTACAAAGATTGGCTTTCCACAGCCCAGTTGCTGGCATACCACCTGCTCCTCCTTTTTCGCCCAGCCGTCATCACAGACAGAGCCCCATATGCCCTTGTGCAGCACCTCCAGTCGCCCAGAGCAGCTGGTGTCTCCATTTACCAGCCTCAATTTAAAGGGATCTGCAGGGTCAGGGGATGGAGTGGGGCATGGAAAGAAGGAAAAAAAAAAAAAAAAAAAACATCATCTACATCCTCATTCAAATCCCATCAACACTTCTGAAGCTCTCTACCTGCCTGCATTTCTGTGATAATAGCCCTTGTTCTAGTTTCCAATCCATGTGTCCCAGGTCTATTTCTTAAATAAGACCTTTTACTTTCCCATCTAGTTTATAAAAGTCTAATACTTATGAATGACTTTCTAGTAGTTTTTTTTTTAATTGAAGAGTTCAACAAGTACATGGAATTGTGTGTCCTATCCCTATTATATACAATTCAATATAATAATATTTTATATTAATCTAGCACTTAATACCAGAGAAGGCAATGGTACCCTCTCCAGTACTTTTGCCTAGAAAATCCCATGGACAGAGGAGCCTGGTAGGTTGCAGTTCATGGGGTCGCTAGAGTCGGACACAACTGAGGGACTTCACTTTCACTTTTCACTTTCATGCATTGGAGAAGGAAATGGCAACCCACTCCAGTGTTCTTGCCTGGAGAATCCCAGGGAGGGGAAGCCTGGTTGGCTGCCATCTATGGGGTCGCACAGAGTTGGACACGACTGAAGCAATGCAGCAGCAGCAGCACTTAATACTGCTTAAAGCATTTTCATGTACAAAGGCAAGTATCATTAGCTACATTTTAAAAACAAGAGAATTGATGAGCAGCACAATTAAATAGCTTTGCCATGGTTATTTGATGCATGAGTGCTGAGCTTAGTCACTCAGTCCTGTTTGACTCTGCTCCTCTGTCCATGAGGATTCTCCAGGCAAGAATACTGGACTGGGTTGCCCTGACTTCCTCCAGGGGATATTCGCAACCCAGGGATTGAACCCAGGTCTTACACATTGTGGGCAGATTCTTTACCATCTGACACACCAGGGAAGCCCAAGAATACTGAAGTAGGTAGCCTATCCATCTCCAGGGGATCTTACAGACCCAGGAATCAAACCAGGGTCTCCTGTATTGTAGTCAGATTCTTTACCAGCTGAGCTACCAGAGTAGTTCTTTATAAACACTGATTGAATAGAACTCTATTTAATCAAATTCATGAATAAACCTAGTCACTGGACTTGTAGGCATTACCTTCACATTCAACCCATGTATCCTCATCATGGGTGCAGTTATTACACCTCTCAAGCCCAGAAAGGCAGTGTTGAAGGTCTTCTTCCCGTCCTGAGCATGATACATTGCTCAGCCAGATGAGTCCTTGGCCCTGGGTATCCTTGTTACAGCATCTTTTGGTCAGTGTGGCCTTCCCACACCCCAGTTGCCGGCACACCACCTTTGTAGCTGAGAGATTCCAGCCTGCTTTGCACATGGTGCCCCATTGCTTTTGGTGCTTCACCTCCAAGCGCCCCTTGCAGCGCCCAGGGCCACCAACCAGCCTCACGGTCTCTGGAACTGTGGGAAAAGAAAGATTAAGTTTCTGCTCCCTGCAAGAAAACAGCCTTCCCACATAAGGGGGCTCCTAACTCTGAATCTTTCTCAGAAATAAGAATGAGACCTCAGAATCGGGCATAAACATTTGGTGACTGTTTGTCTGATAACAAACTGTGGGATAACAAAGAGAAACATAGGCTAATCCCTTAGGCAAATCACAGTCTAATGGAAAAGTAGATAGACAGGCAGAAAATTATTAATGCATACACAACAAATATATGAATGGAATAAAGAATTACAGGAATTATATGTATACAATTGTTGTGTGTGTGTGTGTGTATTGGCTTCCCAGGTGGTTCAGTGGGTACAGAATCCACCTGCAATGCAGGAGACTCAGGAGACCTGGCAGGGTTCAATTCTTGAGTGGAAAAGATGCCCTGGAGGAGGGCATGGCAACCCACTCCAGTATTCTTGCACAGAGCATCCCATGGACACAGGAGACTGGCAGACTACAGTCCATAGGGTCACAAAGAGTCAGACACAACTGAAGCGACTGAGCATGCACTCATGCATACATATATATATACACAGTTGTTGTGTGTTGGTTTCCTATGAGCATCTCCTGTCTACCTAACTAGACGATAGACTCCTTGAGAACTGAAAAACTTACATTATATTTTGGAAGCTCATTTCTTCCCCATAACTCCAACTGAGCTTTAGATACAAATGTTTAGTGTTTATTAGATCTGTGCATGTTTGTGTGTGTGAAGAAGAGAATCAGGTTCTTGGATAGATTGAAACTAAGAAAAACTAAGATTGAAACTAAGACAAAACCATTAGGTCAATCAAGTGTGCGTGCTAAGTCACTTCAGTCATGTCCAACTCTGTGTGACCCTATGGACTGTAGCCCACCAAACTGCTTTGTCCATTGGATTCTCCAGGCAAGAATAGTGGAGTGGGTTGCTGTGCCCTCCTCTAGGGGATCCTCCCCACCCAGGGACTGAACCCACATCTCTTAAGTCTCTGCATTGGCAGGCGGGTTCTTTATCACTAGTGCCACTGCTCAACCAAGGAGGAGTAACAGTTCTAGATGAGGATATGTTTGTCTCCAGGGTCCACAGTTGAGAAAGGGTGGGAAGTGAAGGACAGGAATCAGTTAACCATTAGTTCATGGTGGAGAATAAAGATAAAGAGGACAAAGAGTGGTCATGCGGGGTATGGGCAGTTGGCATACAGTCTTTGAGTCCTGCCATACTCACTCTCACATATTGCCCCTGCATCCTCGCTGTGGGAGCAATCAAAAACGTCTTCCAGCTGGTCACATTCAATCAATTCATCTTCTGTCCCATTGCAGTTGACGTCTTGGATGAAGATTTTTTGTTTTTCATCTGCCAGTGGCTTATACAAATTACCACTGGGTATCCCCTTGGCTGCTCCACAGCCCAGCTCCCGGCACACCACTTCCACGTCTTTCATGTTCCAGCCGTTGTCACACACAGTGCCCCACTCGCCATTCCGTTCCACTTCCACCCGCCCTTCACAGCGATGGGGACCTCTCACCAGTCGCACTTTGGGAGGAGACTCTGCAAAGAAATGAGATATTGGCTGGAGATTAGGAGTGGCCCAGAGAGTATGTATGCAGTGTTTTGGAACTCTTCTACCACTGTCAGGATGTGGAGAACTGAAGGGTGAGAAAGTAGGGGTCAAAAGGGAAGACAAGAAAAAGGAGCTCCAGGACTCCATCTCTGAGTTCTGGTTCTGCTACACTCTTTTATTATTATTATTATTATTATTATTATTATTATTTAAACTGTATTTTCATTTGGCCCTTTGTGAAACTTGGAAAAACAGGCTTAATATCCCTACCTTTGGATTTGGTACAAATAAGTGCTTCATATGATTATTTCAAAAGTATATTTTCTAACAGGAATTAAGATGCACCATGCTATAATGATCATATCAATAAATACGTTGCATAAAATTTAGTTTGTCTTATAATTACCTTCCTGCCAAATAAAGTATAGCATATATATATGCATTTTGTGTGAAATTTGAACAAAATCTGTATTTCAGTTAATAATAATGTATCACAATTTAACTCCCTGTTTGTTTGTTTTTTTAACAACATAGTATTGCTTTATATTCTCAGAATTGGATTAGAACTTTCAAGCCTCATTCAGTTTTTTTTAAATCTAAGATAATAAACTTTCTAGATTACCAGCAGTAATCCTAGAGGCCAAAATATGTGGAACTATATCAAAGTTTTGAGTGAATATAAATTAGAAATCTGCAATTCTATTCATACTAGGTCAAACAAGTGAAGGCAAAAAGTCATAAGTGTTTTAGCTAAGCAAAAAATTATATATTTTCTAAAATATATATATTATACAAACTATATATATATATATATGTATACCAAAGCTTTTCTACTATGCTTGATAAAGGCTTGAGAGAGAACATCAAAAAAAAATGATGGAGAAACTGGAAAACATAAACTAAATGAAACTAAAACATGAAGCACTGAACATGAAATAGAAAAATTGAAACAGACCAGATAAAAGTAAAAGGTCATCATATATCCAGTTGTTTTTAAACATGGTGGCTCATTAGAAATGCAACTGGAGCTTTGGAAATAAAAAGCAGTCCCTCAGAATTTGCATTTTTCAAAAATTTCCAAGATAATTCTAATATGCATCTGGATTTTGAAAAGTGACTACAGGTTTTTCTATTAAAAGGTAGTTTTAGTGATATGGAATTCTTTTATTTTTCTGTTGACCAGAAAAATGGCCAATGGTATTAAAAAGCCACTAGTTACATAATGACAATAATAAAAGATGTTTTAGTTTCACAATCAATAGCCAGACAAAAAATAAAAGATAACTACAATTGCAAGGCATTATAGAAACATGATTAACCTAGCAATATAAAAAAATTACATACAATTTGGGGAGTTAAGTAGAGTGCTATGATAAGTGTAAGTGCATACATGCACATGTTCTCATCCACCCAGTCAGTCTAAATCTTGTGGTTGGTGTATTTAATTCGTTTACATTTAAGTTAATTTTCCATATGTATGATCCTATTACCATTTTCTTAATTGTTTTAGGTTTATTTTGTGTATGTCTTTTCCTTCTCTTGTGTTTCCTGCCTAGAGAAGATTCTTTAGCATTTGTTGTAAAGCTGGTTTGGTGGTGCTGAATTCACTTAACTTTTGCTTGTTTGGAAAGCTTTTGATTTCTCCATCAAATCTGAATAAGAGTCTTGCTGGGTAATGTATTCTTGGTTGCAGGTTTTTCTTTCTTCACTTTAAATTTATCATACCATTCTCTTCTGGCTTGTAGAGTTGCTGTTGAGAAATCAGCTTACAACCTCATGGGAGTTCCCTTACATGTTATTTGTCATTTTTCCCTTGTTGCTTTTAATATTTTATCTTTGTCTTTAACGTTTGTCAGTTTGATTACTGTGTGTGTGTCTCAGTGTGTTCCTCCTTGAATTTATCCTGCCTGGTACTCTGCACTTCCTGGACTTGTTTAACTATTTCTTTTCCATGTTAGGGAAATTTTCATCTACTTTTCAAATATTTTCTTGGGTCCTTTCTCTCTCTCTTCTCCTTCTGGGACCCCTATAATGCAAATGCTGGTGTGTTTACTGTTGTCCCAGAGGCCTCTCAGTCTGGTATTCATTGTTTTCATTCTTTTTTCTATATTCTGTTCTGTGGCAGCGATTTTCACCATGCAGTCCTCCAGGTCACTTATCTGTTCTTCTGCCTCAGTTATTCTGCTCCTGATTCCTTCTAGTGTATGGTTCATCTCTGTTGGTTTTTTAGTTCTTACAGGTCTTTGGCAAACACTTTTTCCATCTTCTCCATTCTATTTCTGAGATCCTATGATCTTTACTATCATTATCTTCACCATGATTATCCTAAATTCTTTTACTGGAAGGTTGCCTATCTCTGCTTCATTTAGTTGTTTTTCTGGGGCTTTATCTTGTCCCTTAATCTAGGACATAACCCTGTGATTTTTCATCCTGATTAACTTTCTGTAATGTGGTTTTCATTCTAGCCACTGTGGGATTGTGGTTCTTTGACCAGAGGTTGAACCTACTCCCCCCGCACTGAAAGCATGGCGATGTCTAGATATAATTTGGGCTAAACAACCTGACTCTCTCTCTCAGTATCAGTGATCCACTCCCAACCATCCTTGCTACTTCCCATGACATTTTCCCATGTCCAAGAACCTAGCTCAGAAGAAATACAGAGTGCTGAGTAAGGGAAGAGTCAGAGCCTCAAGTCTCAGAGCCCTAAAACTGGGTCTAGAAGACTGTACGTGTTCGGAGTGGGAGATGGGCTTCACAGAGTCTCCAGGTAAATTCTGAGGAAACCAAAACTTAGACATGAAGTACAGAGGACTGTGTAGCTAGACAAGGGACAAGCCTATCAGGAAACAAACTTCTGGATACTACATTCCAAGTACTGTTTTATGAACACAGAGAACAGTGATGATCAAGATAGTTAGCATTGCTGTCCTCAAGAGGATTCTATTTAATAGGCTTGAAGCAATCCCATCAAGTCCTCTCAGCCCAGAGAGATATAGTGATAAAGAAGATCTAAGTTTGCCAAGCCTTCAGGGAGAGGACTGTTGTACCTGGAGGGACAACATTTGGACTTGTGGCTTGTGGTTTATCAGACTATGAACAGTATATGAAAACATGGGCTACAATGAATGACTCAGATACCTATAAGAATGAATTACAATTTCTCAGGGCCCAAATTTATAATGCCTGTGTGTATATATATATATATATATATATAAAATTGTTGTTGTATTCCTTTATTCCTTTCATATATTTGCTTTCTATGCATTAATAACTTTCTGTGTGTCTATGTCCTTTTCAATTAGACTGTGATTTGGCTAAGGGACTAGTCTATTAAATACATATATATTAATATAATATATACTATATATATAATTGTTGTATATGAATATGTGTATATATATATATATATATATATAGGATTCCCAGGTGGCTCAGTGAGTTCAGAATCCACCTGGGTTCAATCCCTGGGTGGAAAAGATCTCCTGGAGGAGGTCATGGCAACCCACTCCAGTATTCTTGCCTGGAGCATCCCATGGACAGAGGAGACTGGCAGACTACAGTCCATAGAGTCACAAAGAGTCAGACACAACTGAAGCGACTGAACATGCACTCATGCATACATATATATATATATACACAGTTGTTGTGTGTTGGTTTCCTATGAGCATCTCCTGTCTACCTAACTAGATGATAGTCTCCTTGAGAACTGAAAAACTTACATTATATTTTGGGAGCTCATTTCTTCCCCATAACTCCAACTGAGCTTTAGATACAAATGTTTAGTGTTTATTAGATCTGTGCATGTTTGTGTGTGTGAAAAAGAGAATCAGGTTCTTGGATAGATTGAAACTAAGAAAAACTAAGATTGAAACTAAGAGAAAATCATTAGGTCAACCAAGTGTGCGTGCTAAGTCACTTCAGTCATGTCCAGTGCTGTGTGACCCTATGGACTGTAGCCCGCCAAACTCCTTTGTCCATTGGATTCTCCAGGCAAGAATAGTGGAGTGGGTTGCTGTGCCCTCCTCCAGGGGATCTTCCCCACCCAGGGACTGAACCCACATCTCTTAAGTCTCTGCATTGGCAGGCGGGTTCTTTATCACTAGTGCCACTGCTCAACCAAGGAGGAGTAACAGTTCTAGATGAGGATATGTTTGTCTCCAGGGTCCACAGTTGAGAAAGGGTGGGAAGTGAAGGACAGGAATCAGTTAACCATTAGTTCATGGTGGAGAATAAAGATAAAGAGGACAAAGAGTGGTCATGCGGGGTATGGGCAGTTGGCATACAGTCTTTGAGTCCTGCCATACTCACTCTCACATATTGCCCCTGCATCCTCGCTGTGGGAGCAATCAAAAACGTCTTCCAGCTGGTCACATTCAATCAATTCATCTTCTGTCCCATTGCAGTTGACGTCTTGGATGAAGATTTTTTGTTTTTCATCTGCCAGTGGCTTATACAAATTACCATTTGGTGTCCCTTTGGCTACTCCACAGCCCAGCTCCCGGCACACCACTTCCACGTCTTTCATGTTCCAGCCGTCGTCACACACAGTGCCCCACTCGCCATTCCGTTCCACTTCCACCCGCCCTTCACAGCGATGGGGACCTCTCACCAGTCGCACTTTGGGAGGAGACTCTGCAAAGAAATGAGATATTGGCTGGAGATTAGGAGTGGCCCTGGGAGTACTCAGGCATGTATGCAGTCTTCTTGGAATTCTACTACCATTTTCAGGATGTGGAGAATTGAAGGGTGAGAAAGTAGTGGTCAAAAGGGAAGACAAGGAACAGGAGCTCCAGGACACCATCTCTGAGTTCTGGTTCTACTACATTCTTTTATTATTATTATTATTTAAACTTTTTTTTTTTTTTTTTTTTTTTTGGCCCTTGGTGAAACTTGGAAAAACAGGCTTAATATCCCTACCTTTGAATCTGTATTTGTGGCCTGTGGTCTATCAGACTATGAGCAGTATATGACAACATGGGCTATGTGGAACAACTCAGACACCTCTGTGAATGAAATACAATTTCTTAGGACCCAAATTTCTACTACTTTGTCTCAACTCTGCACAATCTCCCTAGAACATGGCATCAACCCCCGAAGAAGTAGTTGGGTGAAAGACATCTGACCTGGTTGATTTTAAGCTGCATTGAGAAGTTTCTATTTGATTTATTCATTTGTTGTTCTTTCTCTCCTCGTTTCTATAATTTCTTGAGGGAAATTACATGAGGAATGGAGGTTAGAGACAAAAATTAAAATTGAACTATAAATAACTAAGAAAAGTTACCATTGTTGCACTCTGAAGTTTAAGGCATGTAATATAATTCAAGAAAAGTCATCTAGAAATAACTTCTGGATCATTGTAAGTACAATTAGAGTTTGGATAGTCATTACTGTTTGCTCTAGCAAATATTCGATATCAGGATCATGCACAGGCTATTTTATTTTATTTTGAGTTATAAAATTCTGGGTTTATTTTTTATTTGGCCATGCCACATGGCATGTGGGATCTTACTTCCTCAACCAGGGATCAAATCCAACACCCTCCATTGGGAGCATGGCATCTTAACTGCTGGACCACCAGGGAAACCCTCAAATTCTGGTTTTAAATAAGTTTTCCTTTTCCACGGAGTAGAGGACTAGATCACATTGTAGGAGAGAAGAAATGTATTTAAGAGAGAGAAAGAGAATATATATCAAAGAAGTGCAGCTGAAGGGAAAAGAAGGGCTGAGAAGATTTAAAAGCTAGAGAGAAGAACAAAGGAGCTCATCAGGGAAGTTGTGTCCTAGACAGTGTTTTAGCCTACTTTATTAGCTGAGGGCTTGAGAGACAAGGACCCAGGGTGGGTCCTCCCTCCCTGGATATAAAGAGAGCAGCTGTCTCCCGGAACTTGGAGCAAGGCATAACTCTGGAGGCCAGACAAGAAAAACCAGGTCATCTGGAGTATTGGACTGGGACCCAGAAGCAGCATTTCTTTAAGGAAGCAATTTGATCAAGCAGGGTGTAAGATCCTCCACATTCATAGCAGAGTTTGCAGCTGCCCCTCTCTTGTAAAGCCTCTACTATCAAGAGAAAGAATAGGCTGAAGAGACAAAGTCAAAGGAACTCGTAATCTTAATCAGTCCCCTTGATTTTTGGACCATCAGAGGCTTCCTCTTCCACAGACTAATTCTCTTTGTGCCTCCCCATTCTCTCCTCAGTTGAACTGTTTGTGCTCTGCTGAAAGACTCCTTGAAAAGGTGGGCAGTGGCCACTGAAATCCAGCCTGCACTCTGCTGATGAAGCCATGAGGTGCACAGAGGCTGGTGCATTTCTACTTCAATGATAACATTAAAGTTGGCAGAGAGACCAGGAAGTAGTAGAATATAGAAGGGCAAAAGAAAGTTTATTTCCCAGGAGGCGAGGTATCTTCTGAGCCTGAAAGAAAACCATTTGCTTTGTTACATAATGGAGCTAGAGCTGGGCTAGCGTTTTGGGTCACACAGGCCAAATGGAGAGGAATCCCTTTGCAATATAAACCACTCAAATTTTCTCTATGTTTTGGAAGTGGAAATCTACCCATATAAGACTGGTGGGTTGGGAAACCAGAAAGAAAATCTACTGGGGCTCTTTTGAACCACAGCCACTCTCCCTGGCCCCAGGAAATCAAAATTTCCACTCTCCAGAGCTGAAAGTCCACCCTCTTAGGACCCCAAAAAATCTTACCTAGAAGTCCAGGTCCAGTGCAAAAGGCTGAGCAAATAAAAAAGAAAGAAAAAGAGAAAGAAGTGAATGAGATCAAGTAGTCAATTGCAAAGGCTTTGTTCAAAAACACAACTCTCTAGAAAGTTTTGTTGAACTTTGTGATACAGAGAGGTAAATACACAGCCTCCAAAGTTAAACCTCGTTGAGACCTTTTCCTTCTCCTCCTTCTTCTCCTAGAATTACCAGGCTAAAAAAACACATGGAAACTAAGAGCCAAAAAGACCCATTCTACCATGCCTTATTAGACTTATCATGTTCCCTTTGCATCTGATGTTGGCTCTACCCCAGGCATGGATAGATTTGATTTTCAATTTTAATCTATTAGATTGATCGGTGATGACCACCTAAACTAGAAGTGTAGTGATGTAGTATCTGAGTCCAACAGGAAAACATGTTGGAGGTTTCTGGGAAGATGTGTTGGGGCCAGTGTGAGAGAAGCAAGAGAGACTCCATCTGGAAGCCTGTCATCTGTCTTAAAGACTGGATGTGAACTGGGACTGAACCCTGCCCAAGAGTGAGAAAACCGTTGCTAGTGCAAACCAGGTCTGCTGGAGACTTCCCTCCCTACAGATGACAAACGGAGATTGTAGTTGAGGTCAGGCTGCCCCGGTTAGATTAACCATGGAGATATCCTCCTTGATGTATAATCATTGCCCCCCCACCACCACCCTTAACCTTAATTGTTTGTTCTCCTAGCACCTATTTGTTGTAAAACTCAGTCATATACAACAAAGAGGTTGCTAACACGTAACCAGTCACATAGCTGGGGAAGGGGTGGGGGGGGGGGGGGGGGGCCGGGGTTGCGGGGCCGGGGACGTATAAAACTGGGCCACTCAAAAACATCAGAGTCCTTGTTGGGAACTATTCCTCTTGGACCCGCTGGCATAATAAACTGTACTCCACTGTCTTGAGTGTCCTCTGAGGTATGCTTTGCGACTCCGGATTCCACAACAGATGCACTGTTGGGGAAGATAAAGATGTCTTGAAAGGCATATGAAAACTTAACTTTTCTCAAACCTTGAGCTAACTAATGCATTTTTCTTATGCAAATGTTTTTCTTAAGCTATGTTAATGTATTTACCTTATTTACATTTCTTCAAGTCTGTTCACCGAAGACTCAGAACCCATAATGGCTCAACACATCAGTATATTTTACTCATGGAAGTGTTTCCCTTCTGATGTCTATGTCAGAAGCTTTCTCTATCTCTTTTATACTTTGATAAAACTTGATTACACAAAAAGCTCTGGCAACCCAGCCTCATCACTGGCCCCAGGTTGAATGCCTCTCCTCCAGAGGCCAAGAATCCCAGCATCATTCACAGTTCATAGCAGCAACCCTTCACATAGAGGAAAATGGCAGTATTTTTCTGTGTTCACTGACACTGCATTTAGACAATGGTCAGCAAACTTTTGTGTGAAAGGCCAAATAGCAAATATTTTAGGCTTCATGGGCTATACAGTCCTTGTTATAACCAATCAGCTCTGTCAATGCAACCACATACATGTAAATGAATAAGCCTGGCTGTGTTCTGATAAACCTTTATTTATGAATGATTAAATTTAGATTTCATGTCATTCTCATGTGTCACAAAATATTATGCTTCTGACTTTTCCCACAGTTTAAAAATGTAATATCCATTCTTAGTTTGCAGGCTGTAGTTTGCTGAACCTGGTTAAGAATGCAAAAAGCAGTTCTATGCTTATTTCCAAACTTCCAGGTTTAAGTATCAGCACATCTTTGAATGATCAGAGTTTCTTCCTACAAGATCTCTTTGTAATCAGACTCATCTACTCATTAGGCTCCATCCTAATGCAAACTTTGAGAGATGGTGAAGGACAGGGAAGTCTGACATGCTGCAGTCCAGGGGGTCACAAAGAGACAGACACGACTTAGCTACTGAACAACAGCAAATGCTATAGAGAGAGTGCTATGACTATCAGTGGTCTCTGAAACCCAGTATTTTGACCTTCAAAACTCATCATCCCCCAATACCACCCCACCTTATAGGATCTTTCTGAAGAAGTTAGTATCATTGGACTTCCAGCCTAGAGCTTTTTAGGCAAATCCATGTATTTCATTGGCTTGTCCTGGAATATTTTCTTCCAAATATTTGCTTTGCAAATAATTGGTTGATAACAACATGACTCAAAAAGACTTTGCTGCAATTGCCTAAAACTCAAGGTTATATCATACATAACACTCTACAAGTCTAATAAAGAACAGAAAGCATGTATATATGCAAAGGAAACTGAATGTGAGGAGCCTGATAGGTGTGAAAGTGACCGAGCCCAAAGGTGACTTGAGAACTCTGTAGTGGGGTTGATCACCATGAGTATCACAGATCAGAAAGACTTCATGAAGGAGGTGCAACTGAAGATAAGCCTAAGAGATTCAATAGTAACTTCACAACAGGAGGTGGGGGGCTATCCGCTAGGTAACATAAGGGGTGTATGGGTGTTTAGGAATGTGACCAGCACTGTTCATAGAACACACAAATGCCCAACTGAGAGCCTGGTAGGTTTCAGTGGTATACTGGATCATCAAGAAAATTAAAATGGATGTAACTGATTAGGGAAGGGATCTAGCAGGCTCTTTTATCTTGTGGAAAGGCTTGTGTTAGGAAACAAACCTCTGATGAACATAATATTGCTTCATAGATGAAAATGAGATTTCTGAGGGCTATGATAACTTTAAAATTCAGACAGCTAAGAAATCAAAGAGCAAAAATTGAAATCCAGATCTCTTTGATTCCAAAATCCCAAAATACTCTAAATTAAGCTGAGCAATAAGAAACTGGGAACAACTAGGGAAACACATGAAATACATTTGAGAGGAATCAATATGATCAATGAAAGGTGTTTGTCCTGCAGTTCTACTTCCTTTTCTTGCTGTTACCCATGGTCCATTTATTTGTCTTTTTATAAATAGTGCATTTAGGAAAATTTGTGTGAAAAAGCAATAGTATAAACTATTACTGAATAAATAGTGTGAATATAGGGAAATATAAAGTTTTCTGGTAATCAAGGTGGATTATAAATTGAGTATAGGTTCCGAGAAGGCAATGGCAACCCACTCCAGTACTCTTGCCTGGCAAATCCCATGGACGGAGGAGCCTGGTGGGCTGCAGTCCATGGGATCGCTAGGAGTAGGACACAACTGAGAGGCTTCACTTTTACTTTTCACTTTCATGCATTGGAGAAGGCAATGGCAAACCATTCCAGTGTTCTTGCCTGGAGAATCCCAGGGACGGGGGAGCCTGGTGGGCTGCCGACTATGGGGTCGCACAGAGTTGGACACGACTGAAGTGACTTAGCAGCAGCAGCAGCATAGATTAAGTGGCTTTGGGGAATTAGAATAATTACCAGATATAGAGAAAGGAGGAGTGTAGGGAGGAGCCTTTCCCTGAAAGATACCTAGATCTATACCAGATGGGCAGTTCCATAGTACTCTGAAGCCTGGACCCAAAGGAGCAGAAATACTCACCAAAGATCAAGAAGAAAAACAGAGCCATGTCCCAGATGGCTGAAGATAGTGAACTGAAATGTAAGGCTGGAAGGAGGCCCCACAACAGGAATATGCAGCTTTGGTTGCAAGTGTGCTGTGAAGAGGGAAGGAGGCAGGTCTTGTCTGCAACAGAGGCTTCATCAGATGACTAGAAACCAATGGGCTCAGAGGTCAGGACTGATAGAGCTGGACTTGCTGAATTCAGCATGCCCAAGAGGAAGGGAGGTGGCCAGAATTGGCAGAAAGGTGATGAAAACAAAAGAAAACAAACAAAAAAAAATCCGAAGCTGCTATGCTTTGGTTCTGCTGTAATCCCAGCTCCATGGAGCTCTGCTTTAGTCCCCTCACTATGTAAACAAGGAAAACAACTCCCATAAGGAAAGGCAAGTACCAAGAATAAGGGCCATTTCACATTAGAAGATCAAGCAATGCTTGATCCTCATGTATGGTTTGTGGGGGTTAATAAGCCAATTTCAATTCTTTCCTTCCAGATGGAAGTGATTTGAAAATATAGAGGCCAAAGATCATAGAACAATTCCAAAGTTGTTCTTGAAGTCACCATAATCCAGAGTCAGGATGGCAATCCAGAGTCAAGGTGCCAATCTTTGCAAATAGGGCTTGATTTATTTCTCTCAAACCAGCTTCTCCAGTGCTAACTAGAGGGCCTAGTACATGGATCTGCTCTTCTGTGTTTGTCCTGGATTATGCCCTTCTTTGGAAACTGAATGGAAGCAGGTTCTTGTCATAACGAAATCAGGTTGTTCTTAAGTCTAAGATATGATGGACAGGGAGTTCCAGAAAAACACTTACTTCTGCTTCATTGACTACACTAAAACCTTTGCATGGATCACAACAAACTGGAAAATTCTGAAGTGCGAGTACCAGACCACCTTACCTGTCTCCTGAGAATCTTGCATGCAGGTCAAGAAGGAACAGTTAGTATAGGACAGGGGGGTATATTCAATATTTGTAATAATCCATAAGGGAAAAGAATCCGAAAATATATGTGTGCGTATAACTGGATAACTTTGCTATACAGTTGAGACTAACGCACATTTCATTTATTTTTTTATTCTATTTTTTAATTTTATTTTATTTTTAAACTTTACAATATTGTATTGGTTTTGCCAAATATTGAAATGAATCTGCGACAGGTGTACATGTGTTCCCCATCCTGAACCCTCCTCCCTCCTCCCTCCCCATACCATCCCTCTGGGTCATCCCAGTGCACCAGCCCCAAGCATCCAGTATCGTAACACAACATTTTAAATCAACTACACTTCAATAATAATAATAGTGAAAAGAAAAAACTAAACAGCCTCTTGATGAGGGTGAACAAAGAGAGTGAAAAAGCTGGCTTGAAATTCAACTTAAAAAACTAATATCATAGCATCTGGCCCCATCACTTCATGACAAATAGATGGGGAAACAGTGACAGACTTTATTTTCTTGGACACCCACTGTGGGTGGTGACTGAAGCCATGAAATTAAAAGACGCTTGCTCCTTGGAAGGAAGGTTATGACCAACCTAGACAGCATATTAAAAAGCAGAGACATTACTTTGCTGACAAAGGTCTGTCTGGTCAAGGCTATGGTTTTTCCAGTAGTCATGTATGGATGTGAGAGTTGGACTATAAAGAAAGCTGAGCACAGAAGAATTATTGCTTTTGAACTGTGGTGTTGGAGAAGACTCTTGAGAGTCCCTTAGACTGTAAGGAGATCCAACCAGTCCATCCTAAAGGAGATCAGTCCTGGGTGTTCATTTGAAGGTCTGATGTTGAAGCTGAAACTCCAATATTTTGGCCACCTGATGCAAAGAACTGGCTCATTTGAAAAGACCTTGATGCTGGGAAAGATTGAGGGCAGGAGGAGAACAGGATGAGATGGTTGGATGGCATCACCGACTCAATGGACATGAGTTTGGGTGGGCTCCGGGAGTTGGTGATGGACAGGGAAGCCTGGCATGCTGCAGCTCATGGGGTCACAAAGAGTCAGACATGACTGAGCGGGTGAACTGAACTGAACTGAACTGAACTGTTCCTTGGAAGAAAAGCCGTGACAAACCTAGACAGCATATTGAAGAGTAGAGACATCACTTTGCCAACAAAGGTTCTTATAGTCAAAGCTATGGTTTTTCCAGTAGGCAAGTACAGATGTGAGAGTTGGACCATAAAGAAGTCCCAAAGAATTCATGCTTTAAAACTGTGGTGCTAGAGAAGACTCTTGACAGTCCCTTGGACTTCAAGAAGATCAAACCAATGCATCCTAAAGGAAACCAGTCCTGAATATTCATTGGAAGGACTGATGCTGAAGCTGAAACTCCAATACTTTGGCCACCTGATGTGAAGAACTGACTCATTGGAAAAGACCCTGATGCTGGGAAAGATTGAAGGCAGGAGAAGAGGATGACAGAGGATGAGATGGTTGGATGTCTTCACTGACTCAATGGACATGAGTTTGAGCAAGCTCCAGGAGTTGGTGATAGACAGGGAAACTTGGTGTGCTGCAATCCACGGGGCCCAGAGGGTCAGACACAACTGAGCAACTGAACTGAACTGAACTAATTGTAATAGCATGTAAATACAGCTATAAGAAAGGAAAGTATTAGAAACTTTGAGAACACAAATGAAGAAATGATCACCTTTACTTGGGCTAATAATAGACTTCACAGAAATGATGACAGTTGAATAGGAATTAAAAAATAAATAGAATGGAGAATCAGAATGAGAAAAGACTTTGTTGCACAAATGAAACAGCATTACCTGTTTAAGCAATAAGAACTACTATGGAATGACTGAATCACAGACTGTGTGGTGGTCAGATGTCAGGAGACACTGATGTTGAATTTTAAAAACACTAGATGATATAAAAGTATTAGTAGGACCCGGATGATGAAAAGTTATAAATAGCTTTGTAAATGCTTATTACTCACATTCTACCTTCTGCAGATTCTGAAATGATGCAGTAACAGACACAGAATTCAGAAAAGGCTCAGAATATTAGCTTTACTGTTAAGGAATCTACATTAGGTTGCAACTGGGATCCAAGACCCTATGCATTTATCTTTATCCTTCAGGAGTCACACCTGCCCTACAGATCACACATGAAGGAGAAAAGACTTCATATATCCTGAGGGCAGACAAATCCACCCGAGAGCTCAAGCTTCAAGACTGAGATATATTTCTCCCCAACTCACACAGAAAATTAAGTGAAAGAAAAGGAGAGAAAAATAAAGATGAAAGTTTTCTCCAGACTATTTTATTAACATTTTATTAATAGAGTCAAGAACATTAGGAAAGAAAAAGGAAGCTTTTTTGGCCTTGGCCAGAAAGAGCACTATGCTGACACACACACACACACAAAGAAAATGAAGGACAATATGCATTTTAGAGGGCTTCCCAGGTTGTGCTAGTGGTAAAGAACTCACCTGCCAATGCAAGAGACATAAGAGATGTAGGTTCAATCCCTGGGTTAGGAAGATCCCTGAAGGAGGGAGTGGCAACCCACTCCAGTATTCTTACCTGGAAAACCCCATGGGCAAAGGAACCTGGCAGGCTACAGTCCATTGAGTCCCAAAAAGTTGGACACCGTTGAAGTGACTTAGCACAACACAGCAGCATGCATTTTGGAACATTCATTCTGACTGCAATGTAGAGGAGGAACTGGGATGGGGAATGTCTGGAGCCAGGAAGATTCATGAAGAAACCACTGCACCAGTCCAGAAAGTATAGAAGAGAGTCTAAACCAACAGGATGGTAAGGGGAGTCCAGGGGAGGGGATGGATATGAGAGAGAGTTAATTATAAAATCTACAAGAAGACTTTGCTCTTTGAGGAGCAAATGATCATTTAAGATGATTTTCAGACTTCTGAAAGGAAAAAATGTGACAGAGGTGAAAATAAAGATAAATATCAGCAATAGTAGGTAGAATCTAGACACTACATCTGCTAGTGTTTTGGGGGCGAAATGGAGGATGAGTTGCTTAACAGGAGCCAGAGAGGTTGGTTGGACAGGAAGCTTCTGAAAGTTGGTAAGGGTCTAATGTAATCACCTGAGAGGAAAGGGGGCCCTGGGTAAAGACAAGTATTGGACTGAAAGCTTGCATTTGTTAAGCGGCATCAATATACCCTGCTGCAAGGTCCTTTCAAGCAGCAGTCAGAGGGTCAGTGAGAGATAATCAGCCTGCCTGATTCAGAGTTGGAGTTGTATAAGAAAAGAACACATGTATACCTGTGGTGGATTCATTTTGATATTTGGCAAAACTAATACAATTATGTAAAATTTAAAAATAAAATAAAATTAAAAAAAAAAAAAAGAAAAGTATGTTGGGAGTCTGACACAGTCTGGGAGTTTGAAATGAGGAAGCAACTCAAGTGGCCTTCAAGACTTAGATATCAGGAAATGGGCTGATAAAAAGTGAGAACAAAAATAAGTGGTAGGAGAGAGAATCTCACTAAGGAAGGCTGGGGAAAGGAAAATGTTAGAAAGTTCAAGGCATGGAAAGTTTTCAGAGATTTGGAGAGTGGTGTTTATGGTTTTAGAGGAGAAGCAGCTCCGGGCAATGACAAGTTTCAAGTCAGGAGACTGAAAGAGAGTGAAAGTAGAAGTTTCAGAAGCTGAGGAGTTTAGGGAATTGAGAAGGGATTATCAATGTGAGCTCTACCCAGCTAAGGGAGATGGAGTGGGATGCAGGGAGTGGTAAGCCTGTGTAGAAGTAGATAATTGTCTGGAGAACATCAGTATATAACAACATAAGAGTACAGAAGACTCTCTCTGAGTCCTCTAGTGAAGGATAAGCTACAAGTTCAGCTGATTTAGCATCAAGGTTTGGAGAAGACAATTGCACCCCACTCCAGTACTCTCGCCTGGAAAATCCGATGGACGGAGGACCCTGGTGGGCTGCAGTCCATGGGGTCACTAAGAGTTGGACACGACTGAGTGACTTCACTTTCACTTTTCACTTTTATGCACTGGAGAAGGAAATGGCAACCCACTCCAGTGTTCTTGCCTGGAGAATCCCAGGGACGGGGGAGCCTGGTGGGCTGAGTCGGACACGACTGAAGCGACTTAGCAGTAGCAGCATCAAGGTGAAATCCCTCTGAAATATAACTGAGTCTGTCAATTATTAGTGGTCTCTATGAGAACAGGAAATCACCTGAGCTGTTGCCCAGGAATTCCCAATGTTTGACATGCAATAAATGATTGTTGACTCTGTGAATGAATAAATGATTATACTGGCAACCAAAGAAGATCAGTAAGCCTTTAGAATCATAAGAAACATCATCTCTTGTCCATCATGTCCACACTGTCTTACATGGGCTGGGAGACAGGGGCTTTAAGGCCTCTAAGAGAAAAGCCTGGCAGGAAATAAGTATTCTGTCTATCTGGGGTTAGTATTATGAAAAGACAATCTGAACAGCTAATAGGATACTAAGTCAATCAGGCACCCACAACCATAATAATGGGACAGGCTATTTTTCCAGGAAGACTCATTCCCATCACTTTTGCTGGGACAAGGTTTTTAACATGCACCTATCTTACACAGAATTACCTTTAGAGCTGGGTGGGACTGAACCCACAAGTGAGAGCCACTGTGGTCTGCTTCCTGGGTGAGAAAAGGTGAAGACTGACATTCTGAGATGGTTGTCAGAATGACTGGGGCTCTTTCAAGCTGCCTTTCTATAGTAAGGCAGGTCATATGATATTTTTTTTTTTTTTTGAACTAGAAAACAGGATCCTGGTAGGATTGGCTGCTCTTTCCTGTGTTTGTCTGTAAACACCTGTAAATATAATGACACCATTGATTCCTTCTGTTGCTCTCATTTGTTTACCTGTCTCCCTTCCCCATAGTGACCAGGATGAAGAGGAGCTCAGAATAAGGAAGATCCAGGACTTGGGACTCAGGGAACTTTAGCACAGTCTTCAGGTATTTAGAAGGAAATTATTTTACGGTATTCCTGAAGAGATAAAAAGACTTACATATGGACACTTCCTAAAAGCATTTATTTTCAACTCATCATGAGAAAAATCTGAAGACTAAGTTGTTTCAGAGGATCTATAATTGCAGGTGTTTTTTCATGTGGTATCTTAATAGATTCCATTACTTATGGCTAGATGATTATTATTAATTATTTTCTTGTCACCAAGTCTCAAAATTGCAAAAATATTCTAAAAACGGTCAGGAAAAAGATCCTAAGGCTTTCTTAAAATATCAGCATTGCCTCTGTCAGGCTGAGGGCCTGTGTGCATGCTAAGGGACAGGCAGGGCACCTGAGCTGTGGCCTCCCTCAGGACATGACAAAGTCTTAATGGCCTCTCATTCCCCAGTACCTGAAGTGAGAAATCCAAGAGAGAGGAGAATGGGTGATGGCAGCCAAAAGAGTAGAGTGCACAGGGAGGAAACCCAGTAAACTTGACTCTCCTGTGTGCATCCTTCCTGGCTGTCTATGTCCTGCTGGTAGAAGACTGGCCCTGGCTGTCCTTATGGCCTTGGTGTGCTGTCTGCCCAGAATACTTAAACCTGCTTTTCTGGACTTTTCTACAGCTCTACTTACAAACAGGCATTACAGCGTGAAGGCTAAGTGCTTGTGCTTTGGAGGGAAGCTAACCTTGTTACAATTCCAACTCAGTCACTTAATAGTCATATGACCTTAAACAAGTTACTTTGACCCTTTTGGGTAGTTCTGTTAAACAGTATTTATACCGTTTTTGCTAGAATGATCAATTTTCATTTCTGCCTTTTATTGAATAAATATTTAACTAGTTTAATCTTGCTTAATCCACTTTCATGTTCCTTTTTAAAATGGGAAATCAAAAATGACAGCAAAGCAAGTAGCTTATAGAGTGATTCCTCAGATAAGCCAGCTCATTTCTTAATGCCTTCATTAGTTTTTCTGTGCTCCAAAGTTGGCTGGACATCCCTGATCCTAAACCTAGTCCTTCTGAAAGACAGATATTCCCATGTTTAAAAAGCCCCTATTCTGGTAATGTAGGAATAAAAGGTCAGTATGTGACTCACTGGAAAAGACCCTGATGCTGGGAGGGATTGGGGGCAGGAGGAGAAGGGGACGACAGAGGATGAGATGGCTGGATGGCATCATCGACTCGATGGACATGAGTTTGAGTGAACTCTAGGAGTTGGTTATGGACAGGGAAGCCTGATGTGCTGTGATTCATGGGGTTGCAAAGAGTCAGACACGACTGAGCAACTGAACTGAACTGAACTGATGTGACCCATGAGAAGAGAGCAAGAGGAGATGTCTGATAAACCAGTCCCAGATTGGGAAGTTTCCCAGGGGTTACTGGATGTCACTGCACTATGCTGCCTCATTACGATGCTTCAATAAAACAATAAATTTTTTAAGTATATAGAAATTGTAAATATCTATGCAGCCAACATCAGAGCACCTAAATACATAGTGTAAATATCAACAGATACAAAAGAAGGATTAGACAGAAAAACAATAATAGGAATTCCCCAGGAGTCCAGTGGTTAGCATTCTGCACTTCTACTGCAGAAGGCACAGGTCTGATCTGTGGGCAGGGATCTAAGATCCCCCATACAGCACAGCACAACCAATGATAATTAATAATAATAATAAACTTCAGTATCCCACTTTCAACTGTAGATAATCATCAATAAAGAAAAACAATATGGAAATATTGGATGAAACTACACATTCGACCAAATAAACCAAACCTAACAGAGGAAAAAAAAATATTTTCTTCTCAAGTGCATATAGATTGTTCTCCAGGATAGAACATATACTAGGACTTTAAAAACTGGAAAAAGAACAAATTAAGCCCAAAGTTAGTAGAAGGAAGTGAATAACAAAGATCAAGAAAAAAAAATCAATGAAATAGAGATTAGCAAGGTAATAGAAAAGATCAATGAAACTAAGAGCTAGCTTTATAAAAAGATTAACAAAACCTGACAAAACTTTAGCTAGACTAGGAAAAGAGAGGATTCAAGTAAATAAAAACACAAATTAAAGAGAAGACATTACAATTAATATCACAGAAATACTAAGGATCATAAGAAACTACTATGAACAACAGCATGACAATGGATTGGAGCTAGTGGTAAAGAACCTGCCGGCCAGTGCAGGTAGATGTGAGAGATGTGGGTTCCGTCCCTGGGTTAGGAAGATCCCCCAGAGTAAGGCCTGGGAACCCACACTAGGATTCTTGCCTGGCGAATCCCATGGACAGAGGAGCCTGGCAGGCTGCAGTCCATAGGATTGCACAGAGTTGGACACGACTGAAGAGACTTAGTATGCATGCATGGATTAGGAAACCCAGAAGAAATGGATAAATTCCTGAAACACACAAGGTATAAAGACTGAATCGTGAAGAAACAGAAAACCTTAAAAAATCAACAGTGGAAAAGATTCAGTAATCAAAACTCCCCAAGAATAAAAATTGAGGACCAGATGGATTTATAGGAAAATGCTTCCAAACATTTAAGGATGAATTAATACCAATCCTCCCCAAACTCTTCCAAAAGATCAAAGAGGAAGGAACACTTTCAAATTCATTTTATAATACCAGCATGGAAGATCCCCTAGAGAAGGAAATGGTAACTCACTCCAGTACTCTTGCTGGAAAATCCCATGGACAGAGATGCCGGGTAGGCTACAGTCCATGGGGTCACAAAGAGTCTGACACAACTGAGTGACTTCACTTTACCCTTGGACTAAAGACAGACAAGGAAACTAAAAGAAAAGAAAATTACCAACCAATATCCCAGACACGACTGAGTACACAAGTACACACTTAACCCAGATAAACATAGATGCAAAAATCCTCAACAATATATACTAGCAAACAGAATTCAACAGCATATTAGAGGATCATAAACCACAATCAAGTGGAAGTTATTCTTGGGGTGCAAGATAGCACAGCATTACACAAATCAATAAATGTGATACAACTCAGAAACAAAATGACACAGGGACTTTGCTGGTGGTACAGTGGCTAAGACTCTGTGTTCCCTGGACTTCCAGGGAATTCCCCATCATTTTCTTTCCTTTCTTTTTTTCTTTATTTGAGTTGATGACTACTTACTGATACCTAAAAGTGATTAGAAATTTTAGATGATGTCCTACAGATTTCTTTTAATGGTGAAAAGCAAAAAGATTCAATAAAGGGTAAGTTACTAAAAATAATAAAATTAATTTCTGAAAAAGAAGAAACCTAATAAACTGAACTTTAACAACTCAATAATGCTTTGTGAAGAGAGGTTCACTTTGGAATTAAGAAGAGATGAGTACTGTAAAATTGGGCATTGGGAGAACAAAGTTTGCGGCAGAGATGACTACTATCCAGGTTGTTGCTGTTCAGTCACTCAGTCATGTCCAACTCTTTGCAACTCCATGGACTGCAGCATGCCAGGCCTTGCTGTCCCTCACCATCTCCTAGAGCTTGCCCAAGTTCATGTCCATTGCATTGGTGATACCATCCAGCCATCTCAACCTCTGACACCCTCTTCTCCTTCTGCCCTCAATCTTTCCCAGCATCAGGGACTTTTCCAATGAGTTGGCTGTTTGCATCAGGTGACCAAAATAATGGTGACCAAAACACTATCCAGGTCACAGGGGAGAAAAGGACAGGGTACAAAGGGCATGCTGGTCATAATGTGACTGCAATTCAAAATGAAAACTCTGGTTTATACCAATGAATGTTTGTTTTGAAAACACGAATGGTCTGATATTGGGTACTTTACATTTCAATATCAGACATATGTGAAGGATAGATTAAGCTTTCATGCCACTACTCAGATGTGAAAGAATTTAAACTTTCTTTATCTTCATAACCAATCATATCTTAATTTTGAGTTCTGACCCTTGCTGATTCATAAGAAAAAATTTGTGTTTTATCTGCAAGTCAGTGTGGTTTGGTGAGAATAAGCCTACAGTGAACACTGTCTTCTCTATTGGATAACAGAAATTAGCAATAAGATTTACATGTTTCTGCAATTAAGCAAAGCAACTGGCTACTAGGGAAATCTTGGGAGAAATTTCTACCCAAAGAAATTCAATACATTTTCACCCCATTAGGGCATGATGTGACTTGTAGATCCAAGGGAGATAATGGAGATATTTTTGTCGCAGCTTGCAGCTGGTAACAAAGGGTAGTTGTTTTTGCCTCATTTGTATGGAAAACTGTACAAAGCCTCCCTGCTGCCTGCCTTTGGGTTATTCAGCAAACAATGGGGGTTCAGATCTGAAAAGTTTTATCCAATCTTGGAGGCTCTGATATTAACAACTGGAACTGCCAAAGTCCATTTAAGGCTCAAGTCTCACTCAAAGTGAAAATTATCAATGTATTAATAAGAACCACACCCAGGGCAGGATCCAACTGTGAACCCCCAGAAGACTGTTTTTAAGAACTGACCATGTACCCACCCACACCACAAGACTTCTTTCCCTTGGATCTTTTCCCCAGATGTTGTGCAACACTTGAACAATTCTATAAATTTGTGCAACACTTGGACAACTCTCCATAAATTTTTGCCACAGTGAAAGAAATATTAATGGAAATAACCTACAGCTGTGAAACTGTTTACCTTCAACTGGGACTTGAACCCACATGGCTGGAACTCGAACCTGGCCAAAACCCAGTTTGGGACTCTAACCCATGTGTCTGGGACTCAAAACTAGTGAAAACCCTGCTTGGGACTCTAATCCACATGGTTGGGACTCAAACCCAGCCAAAATCCACAGTACCCAGTTTGAGGACCTAATGAAGTTCAGGTTCTTAATGTCTCATTGCAGAAAGAATTCAGTGAGAGACAAAGTGATAGCTACTAAGTGGATTTTTTAGAGAGAAACACATTCCAAACACAGAGTTTAGGCCATCTCAGAGGGCAACTCTGGCAGCCCCAAAATGTGGTGTGGTTAGCTTTTATGGGCTGGGTAATTTCATAGACTAATGAGTGGGAGAATTATTCCAGCTATTTTGAGGAAGGGGTGGAGATCTCCAGAAGTTGGGCCACTGCCCACTTTTTGTCTTTTGATTGTGCTTTGGAACTGTCATGGCACCTCTGGATGTGTCATTTAGCTTGCTGATTGAGGATCAAGATCTAGTCTAAATTGATTCGTCTGCAATCTTGGACCCATTTGATTCTAATCCATTTATGTTGTATTCTTAGGCTATGTCATTCTTTCAAAAGTTGTACCCTGCCCCCTTACATCCTGTTTCAATCCCCACCTCAGAGATTTTACTCCCATATTCGTATGGGAAGCAGAAGGAGGATGGTTCATTTTCTGTAATTGCTTCAAGGCTGAGTAGGGGCATTAACCCTGCCTGTCAGGGAGTAAAAATCTCTAATACCTGATCCAGGGGTCCCAAAGGCAGGGCAGCTCCTTGTTTTAATCCATATGGGCTGGAATCCCCACATAGCCATCATCTTGATGTGAAACTGTTGTAACTGTTTCCTTAGCCTTCTTATGAATCTTCTTGATGATAAAGCACTTTTTGAACCAGTGCCAGGGCACAAAAGTATCTATAAATGACAAAAGACTTAAAAGACATGGCTAATGTAATCAATAAAGATTGGTTACAATAATCAGAATTACAAATGATTATGTTTAACATAGCATACCAAATAATCCTATGGCTTCTCTCTTGACTTATTAACCTCCTATTTTTACCCCAATCTCCTTGGTATAGCAAGGCTGTGGCATTTCCTCTATCAAGTCTGGGACTATTAAAACTGCCTGTATTTTATATGTTGGTATTTGAGCTGCTTTCTTTGCTTCTTGGTCAGCTCAGCAATTTTTTTCAATTTAGACCTGGGAATCTGAGACTGATGTCCCCCATGGTGAACTACAGCTTTTTTTTTTTTTTTTTTTTTTTTTAATAATCTTGTTTAGTAACCATTGGCTGGATACCTTTGACCAGACCTGGAACCTTGATATTACATATTCCAGGGTATACTGAGGTATATCTCAATTTCAAATTCAATCTGTCCCTTTCTGCTTTCTATAAAAACTATTTGGAAAGGAGGGTGGTTCCTTTGTCCCTCAAGAAACAGTGGCCTCTAACTTAGTTTAGAAATCTCTTCCCATTAAAGGGATGGGACAATCAGGCACAAACAGAAGCAAATGTAAAAACTGACCATTAGCATTGCACAAAATGGGCTCCAGAAAACTGTGCCCCTGTTTCTTTCTGACAACCCTATTACATATTCCTTATGATTGCTAAGGTTTCCAATCCTTTGGGTTTAGACTGAGAAGGCTGCACAAGTGTCTATAAGAAATTCTATCAAATGGCCAGCCACATCAATGATGGCTTGAGGCTGGACGTTAGTTATGTAGATAATATTTCTAGGCAGAGCCACTTTAAGCCTCAGGCCCCATTAGTCTTCTTTTGATTGCAAAACTATCGATGGCTGAGGGGCCCCCATTGCTCCCTGGCATCTGGGGTATTCCCTCTGCCAATGCCCTGGCTGTTTGCAAAGGACACATCAATCACAATCCTTCCTCCAGTGCCCCTTTTGTCCATACAGGATACACTGGCCTTGTACGGGTACCCATGGGCCTTGTGGTCTGCCAGGACCAGAGGGCAGCCTCCTAATTGGTGGTCTTTGAGGGACAAAGGCATTGCAATAATTTGGGTCTTTTGCATATTTCTCTGCATTCAGCCTTTTGGGCCATGTCCCTATTATTGAAAACCAAATACACCAATTGGAGCAAATCATTCATTAGACTTTGAGGCCCAGCAGTTGCTTTTTTATACCCTCTATTATGCAGTTAATCATATGATCCCATTGGACATCCCTTCCCAGCAAAGTCTTTTGCTTTGTCAGCTCATGTGTCTCATTGGACACCTCATTTCCAAGTGTTAGACAAGAGCCCACTCTTGGGTCCTGGAAGGGGTCCCCCTTCCTGCAACAGTTGCAGAGCCCTTAACAAATGCCAGACACTTTTCTAGGAGTTCTATATGAATTAACTCATATGGGTCATTTTATTACCCATTGATAAGCAACTTGGTGTAGTGACTAACAGACCTTAATTAGATGAAAGAATTTCAAACCTAAGGACCAAAGGGAAGATCATCTGAATATTGGAGCTGGAAGGAAACTTAGAAACCAAGAGGTCCAGGGGTTTTATCCTACTGTACAAAAAATGACCAAGTTTAGCCTTGTAGGTAAGAAAGCACTGTTGATATTTTGGAAGTAGGCAAAGAAAGAAGGGAAGAATAGAAGAGATTTTTGAGTCAGAGAGCTCTTCCCATGGCTTATACATTATTGTTTTACTTCTTTGAGGGGGGCCATATGGTGGCTTTGAGCCTATAAATAAACCATCCATTAAGGTCTCCTTCCTGGTCTAATTCAAGCCCCTTCTCTTCATATAGAAACTGAAAGCCATAGATGTGAAATAACAGTGGCAGGGGTCACACAGTGCAGCAACAGCAGAGTCACCAGTAGAACACTGGATCCTGATTTCTTCTAGCACATTGTGGTACCTGTTCCACACACCCTGTTACAGCACATAACTGAGGTGGGTCTTCCCCAGATTTGCAGGAACTGGCCCAAAGTAATGATCCTAACATGGAGGGAAAGTTCTGGGTCAGGGTGCACTTTTGTGTAGATTTGTCAGGTAGCGACCACAAATGCCCACTTTTGACTTTTCTCTGTGCATTAAAATCTTGCCTTTACACTGCTTCTTCTAAAGCCATATCAAGTTATTATGTTATAATCAAGTTATATCAAGCTATTATGTTAACATGTATGATCTTGAACAAGTTAGAGGATCTCTTTGGACCTTAGTTTTCTCATTAAAAAAAAAAAAATGATAACTAATACAAACAGCAAAGCTCTTGAAGCTTCTCTCTGCCAAGATCTGTTCACTTCTATCCTCCAGTCAAATCTCTCACATGAATGACCCATATGGGGTTCAGGGAACATAATTCAAGTACTCTTTATTCCCACAGACTCTAAGAGACTAAGACCCAGAGAGTGGAACCCTCTCAATAGCTCCATTTAATCTGAATACCTGATTCAAATCATACAAAAATTCTCAGTAAACTAGAAATGAAAGAAAAGTTCCTTAAGCCAATAAACAATAACTTGGAAGAAGTACAGAAGGCTATTCTAACAGTCTACCCTCACCACTTATATTCTACATTGTACCATTGTCCTAGCCTTTGTGCAATATGACAAAAATGATAAAAGGCATGCACATTTTAAAGAATAAATCAGTAAAACTCTTGTTACTTTTTAACAACATGAATGTGTCCATAATAAACCTATGTAACCTATTAGAACTAACAATTTAGCAATACTGGGGATTCAAGGTCAAAATACAAAGTCAGTTGCTCTTCAATATACTGGGAACCAAAAAACAGAAAATAAAATTTCACAGAGTGGTTAGGTCCAGTGGTTAGAGCACAGCACTTCACCACTGTGGGTCCAGGTTCAATGCCTGGTCACGGAACTAAGATCCCACAAGTGGCTCAGCACAACAAAAAGGAAAAAGAAAATTTTTTTAACAACACCATTTACAATAACATCAAAATACATTAAGTACCTAGTAAATGATCTAATGAAATACATACATCATACATACAATACCTGTATACCAAAAGCTACAGAGTATTGCTAAGAGAAATTAAAGACTAAGAAATAGAAAGTAGACGTGTAGGCTTAACACTGTTAAGATGTCTATTCTCCATAAAGAAATAAAAACGAGATATGTCACACTTCTAAACAGAAAATACAGTCTGTCCAACTTCTGAAAGAAAACTCAGGAAAATATCTTCATGATCTAAGATCTGCTAAGAGACTTCTTAGTACCTAGACTTATGAAGAATTTTTACAAAAAAATTAAAATGAGCAATCCAATTAAAACTGAGCAAAATCTTTGAGCATGCTTTGACAAAAGAAAATATACAAATGATCAATATAGACATGAAAATATGCTTAAGACTATTCGTTAATCATCTAGTAAACTCAGACCACAGTAAAGTGCATAATGAAATGCTTATCAGAATGCTCATAGTTTTTAAAAACTGATAACATTAAATGGTGGTAAGGATGTGAAGCAACTGAGACTCGCACACATTGCTAGTGATAGTATAAACTGGTGTAATCACTTCAAAGGACTGTTCAGCAGTTTCTAAATTTAAAAACACATCTACCTGGTGATCCAGAATTTACATTCCTAGATATTTCTTCTATATTCCATAAAAATATATGTCCTCAAAAAGACTTGTACAAGAATGTTTTTAGTGACCTATTCATAATAGCCAAAAACTAGAAACAACCCAAATGTTTGTCAATAGGATGAAGAAATAAATTATGATATGTTCATATAGTAGTAAAACACTAAGCAATTAAAACACACAGTGTAGTAATATAGGCAAAATTTATTCATTTATTCTCAAAAATATTGTGTCAATTTTTTTTAAAAAAGAACAAAAGAGGAGATAATGTATGATTCTATTTGTATGATATCCAGTATCAGGCAAAAGTAATTAGAAGTGGTAAATCAGAAAGAGATTGGTTTAAGGTAGGCATTGCACACTGATCAGAAAGTGATTTATGGGGACTTCTTGGGGTGATGGATATGTTCTATGTTGGAGGGGAGATAATAATTAAGTAAATACAGTTGTCAAAATACATCAAACTGAACATTCAAAATCTGTTCATCTTATTCTTTTCTAATAAGACTTCAATCTAAAGAAGTTTTTGTAGGTGCTCATCTCTAAAACCGAACTGTGTTGATGTATAAATGTCACTAATTACAAGATAAATAATCAAATACATGAGAATTTAGTACGTGGTAATAAGGTAATATTAATGGGGGAAAGAAGGATTGCTCAATTAATCAGACTGGAAAATTTTGTGGAGACCTGGAAAGAATAAAATTGGGTCTAAACAGGGTAGGGGGAGCAACAAATATTGAGAGACAATTTAAAAAATAAAAACATCTGTGTCACTCAGCTTTACTCATATTAGGGAAAATGTGAATTAAAATACACTGAAATACTACCAGATTTGCAAAGATAATACTGTTTTGCTAAGGCTGTGGGAGGAAAGAGTATTTCCATACATTGTAACAGCTCCATTGATGATATTCTAGTATTCCTTTTATTTTGTCCTCTGAGGCATTTTATTTGCATGTATTACATCCCTAGAAAAAGAATCCAAGGATTTTCCCTCCTGTGTGTTTTTGTCTTGCTTCTTCAGGGTCCATGATGCCAGCTAAGGTTGTCAGTACAATGAAACCAAACTGACAGGATGCAAGCAGGTTATTCTGCCATTTTTCTAGATCTTTGAGTTGCACATCATATCTGGGACTGATCACTCCACACTTATTTAGCCTGCCTGTGAGGTTCACAGCAGTTTTCCGAGCCCTGTGATCATCAATGATTTCAAATTTGCCAATGTAACCATGCTTCATCATCACAGTTAGAAAGCTGATTGATGACTTTGGAGCATGGCCTAATAAAGGACCTGGTGTTTGCCTCTCTTTTTGGCATTGCTGATACTCTTGAGAGCATTAGCCAGGACATTCATGCACACCATTCTGGCATCATGGAAAGATGGCAGAAAGAGCTAATATTCATTTTAAGATATATATTTACCCCAACAATTTCTCTTAGGAAAATTCATTTTACAGACCGACATAATTTATATCTGAAATAATAAATTAATTCCACAAATGTTTATTTATTATCTACTAAGTGCCCACAAGTACAGCTGTGGACACTGAAGATATATCAGTGATCAATATGCATGTTAAAACTAATACACCAATTCAGCACAGTTGTACTATACAAAGTCAACATACAAAAATCAGTTGCATTTCTGTACTCTAAGAATAAACTATCTGAACATGCAAGTAGGAAAACAATCCAACTTAAAAGAGCAACAAAAGAAATAAAACACATGGAATTAAACTTTTAAAAGGTGAAAAACTTGTCTACAGAAAGCTACAAAGTATTGGTGAAACAAATTAAGACATAAACAAATGGAAAGATATCTCATCATGTTCATGAACTGAAAGACAATAGAGCTAAAATGTCCTTACTACTCAAGGTGATCTACAGATTCAATGCAATTACTAGCAAAATTCCAATGACATTTTTCAGAAATAGAATTAGAAAAAAACAATTCTGAATTTCATGTGGGAACACACAAAAAAACAAATAGTCAAAGCAATTTTGAGAAAGGAGAATAAAACTGGAGGCATTGCACATCCTAATTGAAAAATATATCACAAAGCTATAGTAAGTATAACAGCATAGTATTTCCATGAAGACAGACATGTAGATCAATGGAATAGCATAGAGAGTCCAGAAGTAAGTCCACACATATATAGTCAACTGATTTCAATGAGGATGCCAAGAATACACAATAGGGAAAGGAGAGTCCTTTCAATAAATGATGTTGGGAAAATTGAATATCTACATTAAAAAAAAGAAAGAAAAAGAGAGAGATGAATTGGATGCTTATAAACTCAAAATGAGTTAAAAGATTTAAACACCCAAAACTGTAAAACCCCTAAAGGAAAACACAGGGGAAAATCTTCATGACATTTGTCTTGGTAATGATTTCGTGGGTATAACACCAAAAGTACAAGCAACAAAATCAAAAAATAAATGAATGGAACTACCTCAAACTGGAAAACTTCAGTACAGCAAAGAAAACAATCAACCAAATTTAAAAGCAACCTCTGGAATGACAGAGAAAATTTGCAAACCATATATTTGATAAGGGGTCATCTCCAAAATGCACAAGAATGTCCTACAATTTAGTAGTAAAAAAAGAAACCTAATAACCCAATCAAAATATGGGCTAAAGACTTGAATAGACATTTCTTCAAAGACATGCAAAAGACAAACAAGTATATTAAAAGACAATCAATATCACTAATCATGCTGTAGCTGCTGCTGCTAAGTCACTTCAGTCATGTCCGACTGTGCGCCCCCATAGACAGCAGCCCACCAGGCTCCGCTGTCCCTGGGATTCTCTAGGCAAGAACACTGGAGTGGGTTGCTGCTGCTGCTAAGTCACCTCAGTCGTGTCCAACTCTGTGCGACCCCATAGACAGCAGCCCACCAGGCTCCCCCATCCCTAGGATTCTCTAGGCAAGAACACTGGAGTGGGCTGCCATTTCCTTGGGAAATATAAATAAAAAACACAATGAAATATCACCTCACACTATCAGAACTACTATCATCAAAAAGAACACAAATAACAAATGTTAGTAAGGATATGAAGAAAAGAGAACCCTCAAACACTGTTGGTGAGAATGCAAACTGGTGCAACCATGGTGGAAAACAGTATGGAGTTTCCTCAAAAAACTAAAAATAGAATTATCATATGATTCAGCAATTCCACTCCTGGGTATATACCAAAAAAAAAAAAAAATCAAAAACACTAATTCGAAAAAATACACACACCCCAATATTCATAGCAGCATTATTTACAATTACCAAGACATGGAAACAACTGTGTCCATCAACAAATAAATGGCTGAAAAAGATGTGGCATATCTGTACAATGGAACATCACTCAGTCATGAAAAGGAACAAAATGTGGCCATTTGCAGCAACATGAATAGATTTGGAGGGCACTGTGCTAAGTGAAACTAGTCAGACAGAGAAAGACAAGTACTGTATAATATCACTTATATGTGGAATCTGAAAGTACAACAAACTAGTGAATATAACAAAAAAAGAAGCAGACTCAATTACAGAGAACAAATTATTGATTACCACTGGGGACAGGGGAGGGCAGAGGAACAATATAGGAGCAAGGGATTAAGAGGTACAAACCCTTAGGTATAAAATAAGCTACAAGAATATATTGTACAACATATGGAATATAGTAAATGTTTTCTAATAACTATAAATGGAGTATAACCTTTAAAAATTGTGAAGCACTGTATTGTACACCTGTAACTTATATGGTACAGCAACTATACTTCAGTGAAAGAAGGGAAAACAACTATTTCCAAAAGGCAAAAATATCTTGATCAAGATCACATGGCTTTTAAGTTAGTGACTGAGTTGGAATTGTAACAAAGTCCACTGGCCTCCAGAGCACACCTTCTTGGCCTCTGCACTGTGATTCCCTTTTGTAAGTACAATTCCAGGAAAGCCCAGAAAAGCAGGTTTAAGTACCCTGGGCAGACAGCATACCAAGACCATAAGGACAGCCAGGGCCAGTCTTCTACCAGCAGGACATGGACAGCCAGGAAGGATGCACACAGGAGAGTCAGGTTTACTGGGTTTCCTCTCTGTGCACTCTACTCTTTTGGCTGCCATCACCCATTCTCCTCTCTCTTGGATTTCTCACCTCAGGTACCTGTGGAGTGAGAGGCCATTAAGACTTTGTCATGTTCTGAGGGAGGCCACAGCTCAGGTGCCCTGCCGGTCCGTTAGCATGCACACGGGCCCTCAGCCTGACAGAGGCAATGCTGATATTTTAAGAAAGCCTTAGGATCTTTTTCCTGACCGTTTTTAGAATGTTTTTGCAATTTTGAGACTTGGTGACAAGAAAATAATTAATAATAATCATCTAGCCATAAGTAATGGAATCTATTAAGATACCATATGAAAAAAACACCTGCAGTTATGGGTCCTCTGAAACAACTTACTTTGTCTTCAGATTTTTCTCATGATGAGTTGAAAATAAATGCTTTCAGGAAGTATCCATATATACGTCTTGTTATCCCCTCAGGAGTACCACAAAATAGTTTTTTTAATACCTGAAGACTGTGCTAACTTTCCCTGAATCCCAAGTCATGACTATTTCTTATTCTGAGCTCCTCTTCATCCTGGTCACTATGGGGAAGGGAGGCAGGTAAACAAATGAGAGCAACAGAAGGAATCAATCATGTTATTATATTTACAGGTGTTTACAGATGTACATGGGCTTCCCTGATAGCTCAGCTGGTAAAGAGTCTGCCTACAATGCAGGAGACTCCAGTTCAATTCCTGGATCAGGAAGAAGGGAGAAGGGATAGGCTACCCACTCCAGTATTCTTGGGTTTCCTTGGTGGCTCAAATGGTAAAGAATCTGCCTGCAATGCAGGAGACATGGGTTCAACCCTAGGTTAGGAAGATACCCTGGAGGAAGGCATGGCAACCCACTCCAGTATTCTTGCCTGGAGAATTCCATGGACAGAGGATCCTGGGATCACAAAGGATAGGACACGACTGAGCGACTAAGCATAGCACAGCAGCACAGATGTACACAGCCAATCCCACCAGGATCCTAATTTGTAGATCAATTACTATAGAAAGGCAGCCTGAGAGAGCCCCAGTCATTCTGACAATCATCTCAGAATGTCAGTCTTCACCTTCTCTCGTCCAGGAAGCACACCCCAGTGACTTATCTTGTGGCTTCAGTACCTCCCAGCTCCAAAGGCAATCCTGTATAACACAGGTGCACATTGAAAATCCTTGTCTCAGCAAAAAGTGACTGGAATGAATCTTCCTGACCAAATGATCTACAGGCATACCTCAGAGATACCGTTGGTTTGGCTCTAGACACTGCTATAAACGGACATTGCAATAAAGCAAAGTCACAGGAATTTTTAGCTTTCTAGTGTATATAAGAGTTATATTTATACTATAATTTATTCTATTAAGTGTACAATAGCATTATGTCCTTCAAATGTACAGACTTTAATTTAAAATACTTAATTTGTGACTTCAGCAAGGCATAATCTTTCTGCTGTTGGAGGATCTTCCTTCAATGATGGTGCTGACTGATCAGGATGGGGATTGCTGAAGGTTGCAGTGGTTGTGGAAATTTCTTAAAATAAGACAACAGTGAAGTTCTCCCAACTGACTGATCTCACAAAGGGCTTCTCTGTAGCACACAATGCTGTTCGATAGCATTTTACTCACAATAGCACTTCATTCAAAATTCGAGATAGTTTACTGCTTTATCAGTTAAGTTTGTGTAATAGTCTGAATCCTGTGTTGTCATTCCAGTAATCTTCACAGAATCAGGAGTAGATATCATCTCAAGATACCACTTTCTTTGTTCACCAATAAGCAGCCACCTCAACTTTTATCATGAGATTATGGCAGTTCAGTCACATCTTCAGGCTCCACTTCCAATTCTAGTTCTCTTGCTCTTTATATCATATCTACAGTTACTTCCTCTGCAGAAGTCTTGCATTCCTGTAAGTCATCCATGAAAGTTGGAATCAGCTTCCTCCAAACTCCTACTAGTGTTGATACTGTGACCTCCTCCTTTGAATCATGAATGTTTAATAGTATCTAGAATGAATTCTTTCCAGAATGTTTTCAATTTACTTTGCCAAGATCCATAAAAGAAATAACTATCTACAGCAGTTATAGCCTTCCAAAATGTATTTCTTAAAGAATAAGACTTGAAAGTAAAAACTACTCCTAAATCCATGGGATGCAGAATGGATGTTGTATTAGCAGGCATGAAAACAATGTTAATCTTAATGTACATTTCCATGAGAGCTCTTGATTGACCAGGTGTATTGCCAATATGCAATAATGTTTGGAAATAACTCTTTTTTTTTTCTGAACAATAAGTCTCAACAGTGGACTTAAAATAGTCAGTAAACCATGTTGTAAACAGATATGCTGTCATTCAGGTTTTGTTGTTTTATTTACTGAACATAGGAAGAATAGATTCATCACAATTCTCTTAAAGGCCCTAGGATTTCGGAATGGTAAATGAGCATTGGTTTCAACTTAAAATCTCCTGTTACATTAGCCTCTAACAAGAGAGTCAGCCTGTTCTTTGACGTTCTGAAGCCAGTCACTGACTTCTCCTCTCTAGTTATGAAATTCCTTGATGGCATCTTCTTTTAATATAAGGCTGTTTCATCTACATCAAAAATCTGTTGTTTGACTAAAAATAAAGTTACCATATGATCCACTAACTGTGCTTAAAAAGGAGGGAGAAGGAGCTTCCCTGGTGGCTCAGTGGTAAAGAATCTTCTGCCTACCAAGCAGGAGATTTGGGTTCGATCCCTGAGTCAGGAATATCCCCTGGAGAAGGAAACGGCAACTCACCCCAGTATTCTTACCTGGGAAATCCCATAAACAGAGAAGCCTACTGGGTAACAGTCCAGGGAGTCACAAAGAGTTGGACGCAACTAACCTCAAGACTATATGATCCAGCAATCCCACTCTGGGCATGTATCTGGATAAAACTAATTCAAAAAGAAACCTGCACCCCAAAGTTCATAGCAGCACTATTTGCAAAGGCTAAAACTTGGAAGCAACCTAAATGTCCACCAGCAGATGAAAAGATAAACAAGATATGGTATATATATCTTTTCTCTCTCTATCTGTGTGTGTGTGTGTGTGTGTGTATAATGTAATATTTCTCAACCAAAAAAAGAATGAAATAATGCTATTTGCAGAACATGGATGGATCTAGAGATTATCATACTAAGTGAAGTAAGTCGGACAGAAAACGACAAATATATGATTGATATCATATATTATGATGTTTGGAACCTAAAAAAATGATACAAATAAACTTATTTACAAAACAGACATAGGTTCATAGAAAACAAACTATGGTTACCAAAGGGAATAGTACGGCAGGGGAAGGGATAAATTAGGATTTGGGGATTAACAGATACACACTACTATACATGAAACAGATAAACAACAAAAACTTATATCACTGCAACACTGTAAATCAACTAAACTTCAATTTTTAAAATATGGTAATTTTCCAACATTAAAAAATAATCTTTTATTTGATGTAGCTACTTTCATTAATTATTTTAGCTAGATCTTCTGGATAACTTGCTGCAGTTGCTATAATAGCATTTGCTACTTCACCTTATATATTATGTTATTGAGATGGCTTCTTCCCTTAAACCTAATGAACCAACTTCTGCCAGATTTCAGACTGTGTCTGCAGCTTTCTCACCTCTCTCAGCCTTAGAGAATTGAATACAGTTAGGGCCTTGCTCTGGATTAGGCTTTGGCTTAAGGGAATATTGTAGCTGGTTCAGTGTTCTGCCAGACCACTGAAACTCTCTCCATATCAGCAGTAATATGGAGAATATGTTTCACTTTCTTATCATTTGTGTGTTCACTGGAGTAACACTTTTTTCTTTAAGAAGCTTTCTTTTGCATTCACAACCCTGCTAACTTCTGCACAAAAGGCCTAGTTTTCAGCCTTTCTTCATTTTAGACATGCTTTCCTTGGCTTTAGACATACCTTCCTCATTTCTGAGAGCTATAAGACTAAACATTAAGATTAAACTGAGAGATATAAGACTCTTCCTTTCACTTGACAGCATTGTAAGGTTATTAATTGACCTAATTTCAATGTTGTGTGTCTCAAGGAATAGGGAGGCCCAAAAAGAGGAAAAGAGATAGGGAGGAACATTGTTCGGTGGAGCAGTCAGAACACACACAACATTCCTTGAATGTCCACAGTCTTATATGGGAACCCTAAAACAACTTTAATACTAACATCAAAAATAACTGTTCACAGATCATAACAAATATACTAACAGTTGAAAATCTTGAAATATTATGAGAATTACCAAAATGTGACACAGAGACATGAAGTGAGCAAATGCTGTTGGAAAAACGGCATGGATAGTCTTGCTCCACTCAGGGTTTCCACAGACCTGCAATTTGTAATAAGTGTGGTATCTACAAAGTGCAGTAAAGGGAAGCACTATGAAATGAGGTATCCCTGTATTCCATAACTATGCCTGTGATTCTCCTGAATGGTCTGATATCCTATTAGCTCTTTAGATCTCCCTTTGACTATGTATGCAAAGCCCAGATTGACAGAGCATGTATTTCATGCTAGTTACCCCTCTTGGAAATCCTACAGCTGCTATCCTTCAGCCCACACAAGACAATGTGAACAAGGAGTAGAGTCAAAAGATGGAATTTTGGTGAGTCTAAAGGCTCAGTGATGGGTTTTGGCAGCCAATACAATCGTTTGTATACTTTATGTTTAAATATTCATTTAACTACTGATACAATAACCAGTTGCACACCAAACGCTGAGAATGTAATGGTGAGCAATCCAGATGGTTCTCTACTTTTATGAACCCCACAGCTTAGTAACAGTCCATAGAAATTCTAGTGAAAGGAAGGGTGCTATGGAGACTGTAAGACTCCCATCCCCTTTAGGTTACTGGCAGAAGAGCAATAAAATAACGTAAGTAAAAATAGTTAATAGGGAAAAATCACATCATCTCATCCCAAGTGTGGGCCAGGGAGAGCCCTTGTAGACTGGAGCTTTGGGATCTACTCAAAGAGGCTGAGGCAAGTGCAGGAAGGTCCATTTTGATGCCAAACAAACACTAATTGAAGCTCATCCCTCACTGGAGTACCTCCAAAGAGTACCTTACAGCCTCTGGTATGTGTCAGATATCAATATTCTCCAGACAACTGTCTATCTCTGCCCAGCTTTGGCTTCCCCACCCCCTGAATCTCATCCTCTCCCCCATCTGGATAAGCCTCTTACTGATAACCTCACCTCAGTTCCCTAAACTCATCTTCTGAAACTCTCCCCTTTTCGCTCTTCCAGTCTTATGCCTTGAGCCTTGTCACTCCTCAGAACTGCTTCTTCTCTAAAATATTAAATGCCACCACCCAAACCTCTGACACAGTTTCCAGTTCCTGAAACTCCTTCCTCTCCTCCAGCTCTTTCTTATTGAGGTCCTTTATCCCATGACTTGTTTCTTTTTCCATTTTTTATCAGTCCATTTCCTGATCTTCTAAGCTTGAACCCATAGTAGGCAACTTGAGTTGCTCTCTCGACTTGATTTCAACTTATTGGGTATTTAATTATGTGACATCCTGCCTTTTAACATCCTCAAGTAGACAATAAAGTAAACATCTGCACTTTTTTACTTTTTTTCATATACACACTGCTATATTTATTTTGTATTTATTTTATTTTCTTATTTTTGGCTGTGCTGGGTCTTTGTTGCTGCATGCAGTCTTTCTCTAGTTGCAGCAAGCAGGGGCTACTCTCTAGTTACAGTGCATAGGCTTCTCACTGTGGTGGCTTCTCTTATTGCGGAGCACAGGCTCTAGGTCTGTGGACTTCAGTAGTTCCAGCATAGTGGCTCATTAGTTCTGGCTCACAGGCCCTAGAGTGTGCAGGCCTGAGTAGTTTGGCACATGGATTTAGCTGCTCCAAGGCATGTGGAATCTTCCTGGGCCAGGAACTGAACCCATATCACCTGCATTGGCAGGCGAATTCTTATCCACTGTGCCACCAGGAAAGTTCTAGACTCTTTTTCTCTTGATTTAAGCCCTGATGGAGCTTAAACCTGGCACTCACTCATCATTCCTACCCTTAAATTGGAGGCAAGCGTTTCATATATACTCAGTTCAGTTCAGTTCAGTCGCTCAGTTGTGTCCTACTCTTTGCAACCCCATGGACTGCAGCACACCGGGCTTCCCTGTCCATCACCAACTCCTGGAGCTTACTCAAACTCACGTCCATTGAGTCGGTGATGCCATCCAACTATCTCATATATACTCAAATCTCAAGATATCAGTCCTAAAGCAAGGATATAATTGACACTTCCTACACTACACTTGGTTATAACTCTATCTCTAAAACTCCCCCAAATGTAATCCTCATTCTATTACTAGAGCTTACACAATCTCACTGAATAACTGAAACTCCATTCTTACATCTGCAGTAATTCTTAAATTGTCAGCAACATAAAAGTGAGTTTATTTTAATACTGCTGCTACTGCTGCTGCTGCTAAGTCACTTCAGTCGTGTCCGACTCTGTGCGACCCCATAGACGGCAGCCCACCATGCATCTGGCCTACAGGCAAGATCATCCCTCTCCTTGTTGGCATCTCATAAGGCATCCATATTTCTCTAAGTCTGAGAGAAACATCCCATGTCCTTACTTCCTTGTCTCTTTTTTTTTTTTTTTACTTTTTTTTTTTTTTTAACTTCCTTGTCTTAAGTACAGCCCTGGCAGGAGACTTGGTGTTCTGCCTCAGGATCTTTAGGAGAAGAAACGCTCTCTATCTTGTTCATTCTTGCTCTGTGTATAGAATAATATCTCAAATAAAATATATGTTCAATAAATGTTTGTTGACAGGGACTTTTTGTTTCTTGATGTCAACCCAGTCATCCTTAACCTACTTCCATGTTTTGGTAAAATAGAGAATTTCTATCATATTACTAATGCCTAGATCTCTGGCCATGAATCAGCCATGAGTATTAGATTTCCCACAACTTATCTGGAGATTTATGGAATCTACCCCACAATTGTGTCCTCACTAAATTCCTAGAACAGATGTTGGGTACTACAAGTCAGGACAGGGCTGCTGCTGCTGCTAAGTCGCTTCAGTCATGTCCAACTCTGTGCGACCCCATAGACGGCAGCCCACCAGGCTCCCCCATCCCTGGGATTCTCCAGGCAAGAACACTGGAGTGGGTTGCCATTTCCTTCTCCAATGCAGGAAAGTGAAAAGTGAACGTGAAGTCGCTCAGTCGTATCTGACTCTTAGTGACCCCATGGACTGCAGCCTACCAGGCTTTTCCGTCCGTGGGATTTTCCAGGCAAGAGTTCTGGAGTGGGGTGCCATTGCCTTCTCCAAGTCAGGACACTAGTGAACCCCAATAAACTAGGTCTCTAATATCTCTCAAAATCCATTTTGGCAATTTAGCACTTTCAAAAAATACAGAAATTTAACCCTCCAAAATATTAAACAATAATACAGACCTTTATAGACAGTCTCTTAAGGAGGTAGCAAGAATGGGGAGTGATAAGGCATGATGGATATTGCAACATATAGCACACAATAAAACTTTCCAAAGTTCCCTTTTAGAGATGTCTCTCCACAAAGTGCATTAATCACAGCATCTGCCTACCCCCAAATTTTTTTATTTTTCTTAGATCTCCAGTTTCCTGATCTCTTTCCCAACTGCCTTTTTCAATCTCCTTACTTCTCTTCTCTTGCCCCTCATCCTACCTTCTTGAGCTTTTTTCTATATCTTACTTTTGTGTGTTTTCCTTTTTCTAAGTCTCTTTTCCTTAGAAAGACCCTAGTAACTATGGCTTTAGGTCCAGAAGCTGACATGTAAGATATGCTGATTATAATCCTGTGCTATGCAAATATCAATTAAAATTGTATTCCTGCCAGTTAAAAATATGAAGAGAACTTGGAATGAAATTAGTTGAATCCAATCTAATGGCAAAGAGATCTGATGGGGAACCAGTGGCTGAGGGGTGAGCATAAGCTTAAATTAGACTTGAAATTTTGTGGGGATAAATTCAAGGACAGTGAGCTACAAGACTATCCCATTTATAGGGCATGGATTTGAAATATTTATTGGCATGGAGTGTGCAAAACAAGGTTTGACTTATTTTTCATGGTTTTGAGAAAACTTAACCTAGAGGTCTGCAGCTCAAGACCCCACACCTCAAACAAAATCTTTGTTCCATATGCAATATCAGTTCACCTGCACCATAAAGCCAAGGTGATTGACAGGGTGTGGCAGAGACTGCAGGACACTCACCAAACAGTCACTCTCTCCTTATTGAGTAGCAACAGAAGGCAATAATGTGACCACGCGATCATCCAGATTCTGCATCCACTCCCTTTGCAGATAAAGGTAGTCATATGACTGCATTTTGGGCAATGGTATGCAGGCAAAATTTGTTGGGTGGTGCTTCTGGGAAAACTCAAGAGAGGATGAGGCTAACTCAGCAGGGAAGGCTTTCTCTTCTTTCTGCCTACTTCAAATGGGAACATTGTTGCTATAACCTCGAGACAACTGTTAGGGAGGAATCTGTGCGCTAAGCATGACAGAAAATAAAGCCAGAAGGAACCCAAAACATTGGAAAATATTTAATGTCAAATTCAACAGGAGGAAGATAATATCATGAGTGAAGGGTAGAACTTGAAGTGGTAGGGACTCTGCATGATTCAATTAAATTTTGTGAACCTCTTTGAAAGGAATCAATTTTTGCTTTTAGATGAAAGAAAAACAAATTTCTAACATTTTTAAACCATCATCACTTAGGTTTCTGTGATGGCAATTAATCAAATCCCTAATATTTAGTCACTGTAAATTATATCAAAATGTTAAATTGTTTCTTTAAAGGGCTTTATTCCAGTAAAAAAAGAAGAATTGATGTGGTCAAGTTCAAAAACATATTATTAATATTTCTTTACTATGTTGAAAAATGATCTTTAAATATTTTGTGTTTAAAATATTTATAATATGTAAAAAGATAATATGGATATTGAATGCCTAATAACTTAGCTATGAGGTTTCAATTTTTTTAATGTGTAATAAGTAAATGATTTTGAATTGGGGGTAATGAGAAAAAAAATCAGTATTTATTTGAGTTTTAATATGTGTTTAGCACCTGATTCTCTAAACATTTTCTACTTAAGAAAATATTTTCATTATAATCTTAGGAAACAGCTTCAAATACTACAAATAACTGGCATATTTTCTTGAAGACAGCACCTTTTTTCTAATATTCTATGGGTTTAATCTGATAATCTGAAAGTGATGACTCATGTGTTTTTTCATTGTGGTTTTAATTTTTCTCATTTAATAATCTATATAAGCTGTCATTTTTGTTTTATATCATAAAGAACAGAATCCATAGAACAGCCAAATTCAGCAAGAGCATAAACCTTATGTCTGAATTTATAAGAATACCTAGTGGAATACATCCAGCAACCAACTTGCCAGATGGACTCAATGCAGGGGAACCAGGGAACTGTTAGAGAAACAAGTATCATAACTAAGTGTGTCAGAGCACCAAACCTCTAATAGAAAGTTTCTTCGGGTAAACACAGGGCAAGCATGATAAATGGCAGCATGGGATCCGACCAGCCCAGCTTGATAATGCTCTGGATTAAGAGAAACCATAGCACAACCATCTAATTCCTTGGTCAGACCTTCTGGAAGACCAATTAAATAAGCCAAGCCACTAGATGATTAAGGGAAAATTTGTCTAATAGAATTGTTGCTTTAAGTTGAAAGTTATAAGAGAATTTTACTGTTTGTAAACATCATTGAGGAGAACATTATAATCACCATACTTTTAAGAGCCATTTATTTGATTTGTGATTACTTACATATATGAGAAGCTTTGTTAGACTGACAACTTACTAGGAAAGAAAATAGAAAATAGTACATTAAATTTATAAATGTAGTTGAAAATTTCTAGGAAATTTAATTAACTAAGCTATGAAAAATCCCCTTAAAAATACTTGCTAAATTTTCATTAATATAAAGTTACATTATAAAGTAACTTTTTTCTTTCTGTTATTTTTCTTCTGTTGTTTGGGCTTTTATTGTTGCTGTTACTCAATGAATTAAAAAATATCTAATTGTAAATATATACAAAGTATTTTATGAGTCCTCAAACCATTTTCAATAAATTCCAAAATTCACATTAACACTGTCCTTGGATTATTCTCTTAAATTATTTATTTATTTTTTGGCTGCGCTGAGTCTTTGTTGCTATGCAGGGGCTACTTTTCATCGTGGTGCATGGGCTTCTCACCTGGCAGCTTCTCTTGCTGCAGAACAGGAGCTCTGGGCACATGCGTTCAGTAGTTGCAGCACACGGGCTCCGTAGTTGGGGCACTCAGGCTCCAGTAGTTACGGCACACGGATTAGTTGCTCTGTGGCATGTGGAATCTTCCTGGACCAGGGATCGAACCCATGTTCCCTGCGTTGGCAGGCAGATTCTTATCCACTATACTAGCAGGTAAGTCCTCCTTGGATTATATTGACCAGCTCAACAGAGCAGTGCAAACAAGGAATTTTTCTCAAAAGGCAAGGATGAGGGAAATACTGAAAACTCAACATTTTAGTTTTTGTCCCCACAAATTTTCTACTCTGGAAAATTACTGTGATCTTTTTAAAGAGGTTTTAAAAATTTCACTGAGTCTCTTACAGTCCCTTCAATTTCACAGTTCATCCTCATCTTTAATATTAGGCTGCTCTTACTGTGCTCTCATGGCTTCTCCTTCTTCTTCTCTAACCATCTTTAGGGGTGGTTTTGTCTGGCTCAGCCCAGATTTGTCTGTCAAAATCTGTCTTAGAAAATTTTATATTTTGGAGATTTGTAACAGTCCTGAAGAAAATACGTTACTGGGAATGTCTGACAGCATTGTACCTCTTGGTGAGTGAGGAAATGTGTTTGTTTTTCTTCATGGGTGCCACCAGGTGTCACTGTTCTCCAAAACTTAGATCAGTGCTACGGTAAGCACCCTTCCTCTTCATGGATCACAGCCTACAGTGGCGAAGGAGCTTAGAGTAACTCGATGAAGCTATAAGTCATGTAGTGCAGGGCCACCCAAGACAGACAGGTCACAGTGGAGAGTTCTGACAAAACGTGGTCCACGGGAGGAGGGAATGGCAAACCGCTCCAGTATGCTTGCCTTGAGGACTCCACGAACAGTAAGTAGGAAATGGAAAAGCATCAGTGTCTTTCGGAAAGATCCTGATGCTGGGAAAGATTGAGGGCAAGAGAAGGGAGCAACAGAGAATAAGATGTTTGGATAGCATCACCGACTCAACAGACATGAGTCTGAGCAAACTCCAGGAGATAGTGAAGGGCAGGGAAGCCTGGCGCTGCAGTCCATGGGGTCGCAAAGAGTGGGACACAACTTAGCAACCAAACAACAACAATGAAGTACCTTTAGCTTCCCAAATCCTGGGCTTCCCTGGATTTGTTGCCAAGTTTGTGCCACTCGTGGCAGGCATTGCAAGCATCTATTGGGCCTTGCAGAAATCTCACTCAGTGTGCAGTATTGCAGATTGCAGACTGGTCAGCCTGTAAACTTCAGGGTCTTGCTTTTACCACTACTTAATGTATTCCTCTACCATGAGTTTCTCTTGTTTATGGTAGCACACATCCTTTAATCGTGTTTCTACTCTGATGCTGGGAGGGACTGGGGGCAGGAGGAGAAGGGGACAACAGAGGATGAGATGGCTGGATGGCATCACTGACTCGATGGACGTGAGTCTGAGTGAACTCCTAGAGTTGGTGATGGACAGGCAGGCCTGGCGTGCTGCGATTCATGGGGTCTCAAAGAGTCGGACACGAATGAGCAACTGAACTGAACTGAATATTTGCTTAATGGTGCCCACAACAGCCATTCAGTCCCCAGAAGGCTTTGTCTTACATGGTGGAGAAGGGCAAAGGGCTACCAAAACCCTTCTCCTTCTAGGAAAGACCCTAATTTATTAGAAAATTGAGTTTAGAAGAAAGTTGGGTTAAAAAAAAAAGTCTGACCTGTAATGTAAGTTGCTTAGACTTCATATGAGGGCTTCCCTGGTAGCTCAGATGGTAAAGAATCTGCCTTCTATACAGAAGGAGAGCCCAGTTTGATCCCTGGGTCAGGAAAATCCCCTGGAGAAGGGAATAGTTACCACTCCAGTGTTCTTGCCTGGAGAACTCCATGGACAAAGGAGCCTAGCAGGCAATAGTCCATGGGTCACAAAGACTTCATATGAAAGAACTCATTGAACACTGCGATTCTGGTGAGCCTTCTAATATACCCGGATCTAGACTGCTTTACTTCCTCAATAAGTATTATCAAGGTACTACAATTTTCCCTACAGTATCCTTTTAGATTTGAGGGTGTATTCTGGAGACCATTATAACTCGATGGGGATATATTTCTACTTATTTGTGCCATAAGCCAGAGTGTGGGTGTCATGATGAAGGTTATCTCTTTTCCAACTACATTTAAAAAGAAATTTCACTGCACAACACAAAGCGAACTTTTCTTCCATATCTTTTTTCTATATCTTTCTTCCTCAAAATTGCATTCAGTGTAACAGCTATTCCTTCCAAAACTTTTCAAAAATCTCTTTCAACACTGTTTTCCCTAGCTCTCCTCTTTCATCTCCTCTTCTCCTATTTTTAGCCTTCTGCTCTCTTTTGCTCAGAATTTTTCTTTTCTACTGTTTTCTTTCTCTGGAAATCAATCACTCCCTTCTCAGCTTCTCCCAGTTCCTGTTACCTTGATCAGGCCTGGACACTGAGCAAAGCAAGCAATGAATTCTACATAGAAAGAGGAACCAGAGGAAGGGCATGATATTTATATTTCAATATCTTTCCAGGCACAATACAGTTAAATGAACAGAAATCAACATAAAGATACATTGCAGTGATAGTAGATTGTTTGGAAATGAGTATATTACGAGTGGCATTGGAAAATGGTAGTTTTTCAGGAAAGTCATTTTACAATATGTGAAAAGATCCATTCAAATTCTTTCTGATTCAGTAATTCCATTTCAGAAATATGCCCCCAAGAGGAAAGCAAACATCAAAATGTATAAAGATGTTTGAAGCCATGCACTGTGAAGGGAGGTAACAGAGGGTGTCATAAACACTCTACCTGATTCACAATCGAAATAATAATGGGAGCTGCCTATACAGGATCCAGGCCCAGAATTTGAATAAAAATAAAGTGCTCCCATGCTGTGAGATGTAAGCAAACAAGATTCAACATATAATAGAAGGAATATGCCATGGCCTAGTTCTTCTCAATAGGAGTCCAGAAGAATCATTTGTAGATTTGTTTTGATAAGACTTGGAAGTTCGCAGTTCCCAAAAAGCAGCCTAAAGAATAACAAGGTGGTGGTCAGTGAGCTATAATATTGGAAACCACACTATCGAATATTAAGTAAAATATCAGGATCAACTAGCAATACTTCTCAACCATTGTTTTTTAATTTGAGGATAATTGCTTTACAATGTTGTGTTGGTTTCTCCATACAACAATGTGAGTCAGTCATAATTACATACATATATCCCCTCTCTCTTAAGCCTCAGAACTACCATATGACCCAGCAATTCCACTACTGGGTATATATACCCTGAGAAAACCACAATTCAAAAAGACACATGTACCCCCAGTGTTCACTGTAGCACTATTTACAATAGCCAGGACACGGAAGCAGCCTAAACGTCCATTGATAGATGAATGGATAAAGATGTAGTACATACATACAATGGAATACCACTCAGCCATAAAAAGGAATGAATCTGAGTCAGTTGTAGAGAGGTGGATGAAGCTCCTTAATACATTTAGGGCAGATCATTTGCTCCAATCAGACACAGAATCTCACTAGAACTAGACCACTGCCAGGTCTCAGATCTCCACTGCTCTCATGCCCTTCTTCCGAGCCCTTGTCCATTTCAGTTCTCACTGCCCAGATAGTGTCAACAATTTAATCCTTTCCTCCAGTTCTATTTTCTATAAAACTCAAGCTAAAACAGCCATTACACCCTTTCTTATGTTTTCTCTCTTTTTATCTTAGCCAACTTGAGTTGGATTTTTGTCACTTGCAATCAAGAACCCTGAAAACTGTAAGCCCAGCACAAATGTTTACACTATTGGATTTGTTCCTAACACCCTATAATGTTTCTTTAATCACTTTATCACAATTTTAAATATCTGTCTTCCTGCCTTAGACTCTAAGCATCATAGGAATAAGGTCATAAATTTTTGTATACTCAGATGACCATTACACCTACTACTGTGGGCAGGAATCCCTTAGAAGAAATGGAGTAGCCATCATAGTCAACAAAAGAGTTCTATATGCAGTATTTGGATGCAATCTCAAAAATGACAGAATGATCTCTGTTCATTTCCAAGGCAAACCATTCAATATCACAGTAATCCAAGCCTATGCCCCAACCAGTAACACTGAAGAAGCTGAAGTTGAACAGTTCTATGAAGACCTACAAGACCTTTTAGAACTAACACCCAAAAAAGATGTCCTTTTAATTATAGGGGACTGGAATGCAAAAGTAGGAAGTCAAGAAACACCTGGGGTGACAGGCAAATTTGGCCTTGGAATACGGAATGAAGTAAGGCAAAGGCTAAAAGAGCTTTGCCAAGAGAACGCACTGGTCATAGCAAATGCCCTCTTCCAACAACATAAGAGAAGACTCTACACATAGACATCACCAGATGGTCAACACTGAAATCAGATTGATTATATTCTTTGCAGCCAAAGATGGAGAAGCTCTGTACAGTCAGCAAAAACAAGACCGGAAGCCAACTACGGCTCAGATCATGAACTCCATATTGCCAAATTCAGACTTAAATTGAAGAAAGTAGGGAAAACCACTAGACCATTCAGTTCAGTTCAGTTCAGTCGCTCAGTGGTGTCCGACTCTTTCGACCCCATGAATCGCAGCACGCCAGGTCTCCCTGTCCATCACCAACTCCCGGAGTTCACTCAGACTCACGTCCATCGAGTCAGTGATGCCATCCAGCCATTTCATCCTCTGTCGTCCCCTTCTCCTCCTGCCCCCAATCCCTCCCAGCATCAGAGTCTTTTCCAATGAGTCAACTCTTCACATGAGGTGGCCAAAGTACTGGAGTTTCAGCTTTAGCATCATTCCTTCCAAAGAAATCCCAGGGCTGATCTCCTTGCAGTCCAAGGGACTCTCAAGAGTCTTCTCCAACACCACAATTCAAAGGCATCAATTCTTCGGTGCTCAGCCTTCTTCACAGTCCAACTCTCACATCCATACATGACCACAGGAAAAACCATAGCCTTGACTAGACAAACCTTTGTTGGCAAAGTAATGTCTCTGCTTTTCAATATGCTATCTAGGTTGGTCATAACTTTTCTTCCAAGGAGTAAGTGTCTTTTAATTTCATGGCTTCAGTCATCATCTGCAGTGATTTTGGAGCCCAAAAAAATAAAGTCTGACACTGTTTCCACTGTTTCCCCGTCTATTTCCCATGAAGTGATGGGACCAGATTCCATGATCTTCATTTTCTGAATGTTGAGCTTTAAGCCAACTTTTTCACTTTCCACTTTAACTTTCATCAAGAGGCTTTTTAACTCCTCTTCACTTTCTGCCTAAATCAAATCCCTTATGATTATACAGTGGAAGTGAGAAATAGATTTAAGGGCCTAGATCTGATAGATAGAGTGCCTGAGGAACTATGGACGAAAGTTCGTGACATTGTACAGAAGACAGGAATCAAGACCATCCCCATGGAAAACAAATGCAAAAAAGCAAAATGGCTGTCTGGGGAAGGGGGGGGGACCTTACAAATAGCTGTGAAAGGAAGAGAAGTGAAAAGCAAAGGAGAAAAGGAAAGATATAAGCATCTGAATGCAGAGTTTCAAAGAATAGCAAGAAGAGATAAGAATGCCTTCCTCAGCGATCAATGCAAAGAAATAGAGGAAAACAACAGAATGGGAAAGACTAGAGATCTCTTCAAGAAAATTAGAGATACCAAGGGAACATTTCATGCAAAGATGGGCTCGATAAAGGACAGAAATGGTATGGACCTGCAGAAGATATTAAGAAGAGGTGGCAAGAATACACAGAAGAACTGTACAAAAAAGATCTTCATGACCAAGATAATCGTGATGGTGTGATCATTCACCTAGAGCCAGACATCCTGGAATGTGAAGTCAAGTGGGCCTTAGAAAGCATCACTACGAACAAACCTAGTGGAGGTGATGGAATTTCACTTGAGCTAGTTCAAATCCTGAAAGATGATGCTGTGAAAGTGCTGCACTCAATATGCCAGCAAGTTTGGAAAACTCAGCAGTGGCCACAGGATGGGAAAAGGTCAGTTTTCATTCCACTCCCAAAGAAAGGCAATGCCAAAGAATGCTCAAACTACTACACAATTGCACTCATCTCACACGCTAGTAAAGTAATGCTCAAAATTCTCCAAGCCAGGCTTCAGCAATACGTGAACTGTGAACTTCCAGATGTTCAAGCTGGTTTTAGAAAAGGCAGAGGAACAGAGATCAAATTGCCAACATCCACTGGATCATTGAAAAAGCAAGAGAGTTCCAGAAAAACATTTATTTCTGCTTTGTTGACTATGCCAAAGCCTTTGACTGTGTGGACCACAAGAAACTGTGGAAAATTCTGAAAGAGATGGGAATACCAGACCACCTGACCAGCCTCTTGAGAAACTTATATGCAGGTCAGGAAGCAACAGTTAGAACTGGACATGGAACAACAGACTGGTTCCAAATAGGAAAAGGAGTGCGTCAAGGCTGTATATTGTCACCCTGCTTATTTAACTTCTATGCAGAGTACATCATGAGAAATGCTGGACTGGAAGAAGCACAAGCTGGATTCAAGATTGCCGGGAGAAATATCAATAACCTCAGATATGCAGATGACACCACCCTTATGGCAGAAAGTGAAGAGGAATTAAAAAGCTTCTTGATGGAAGTGAAAGAGGAGAGTGAAAAAGTTGGCTTAAAGCTCAACATTCAGAAAACGAAGATCATGGCGTCCAGTCCCATCACTAATGGGAAATAGATGGGGAAACAGTGGAAACAGTGTCAGGCTTTATTTTGGGGGCTCCAAAATCTCTGCAGATGGTTATTGCATCCATGAAATTAAAGAACGTTTACTCCTTGGAAGGAAAGTTATGAGCAATCAGGATAGCATATTAAAAAGCAGAGATATTACTTTGCCAACAAAGGTCTGTCTAGTCAAGGCTATGGTTTTTCCAGTGGTCATGTATGGATGTGAGGGTTGGACTGTGAAGAAAGCTGAGCACCAAAGAATTGATGCTTTTGAACTGTGGTATTGGAGAAGACTCTTGAGAGTCCCTTGGACTGCAAGGAGATCCAACCAGTCCATTCTAAAGGAGATCAGTCCTGGGTTTTCATTTGAAAGACTGATGCTAAAGCTGAAACTCCAATATTTTGGCCACCTCATGCAAAGAGTTGGCTTATTGGAAAAGACTCTGATGCTGAGAGGGATTGGGGGCAGGAGGAGAAGGGGACGGCAGAGGATGAGATGGCTGGATGGCATCACCGACTCGATGGATGTGCGTTTGAGTGAACTCCGGGAGTTGGTGATGGACAGGGAGGCCTGGCGTGCTGCAGTTCATAGGGTTGCGAAGAGTCAGACACGACTGAGCGACCGAACTGAACTGAACTGATTTTTGTATATTAACATTCAAATGGTCTTGAGTTTGTGGCTCTTCTTCCCATCTGAACCACAGAGTCAGCATCCATCACAAAATTCAGCATAAAGTAGGCAGTCATTAAATATTCAGATTTTTGAATGAATAAATTAATAAATGAATGAATTCTATTTTTATGTTACCTTGGGACTAAGCTATAATAATTCAACCAAGTGTTATAAATCCAAAATGATATATTCAATACTCAAAACTTTTAAAAATTGATTTGGGGATTTGTAAATGTGTCTTCTCTGAGATTAGCCAATGAGAAATAATTAAGCTATATGTGCTCAGCTCTGATACTAATAAATTTGAGTTACTAAATCTAAAATATGCACAAACATTCTGTAATAGTTACCAGCTCTGAGGTTTGGGGTATGTCACTGAAACTCTTGAACCTGATCTTTTCATTTACCAAATGATAATAAAGAGTGCTTTCTTCTGCCCATCTTATAGGCAGTTTTGAGGACCCAAAACTTCAAATGATGTGAATGCCTGTGAAATATTGGGTATATGCTGTGTTTGTCGTATGACTACAGAGGACAGCCACTATATAAGGAAGTTCCAGTCTGAAAGAATAATCTCTGACTCTCTAACCCAGCAATGAGAAAAACAGCTGGATATTTTTGAAAATTGAAAATTATTTTCCATACTGCTTAACTCTGTGTTATAACGTTCAGAAGATTTTCAACTATTCATTGTCTTACCTACTATAATCTGGATGAGGTGCTAAGGGTGGGAGTGGGGGAGGTGATGCATTTCTTTTTTGTTGTTTTTGTTGTTTGGGGCTTCTTTTAATCTATTTTTAATTAGAGGCTAATTGCTTTACAATATTGTGTTGGTTTCTGCCATACATCAACATGAATTAGTCATGGGTATACATATGTCCCCTCCCTCTTGAACCTCCCTCCTATCTCCCACCCCTTCCACCTCTCTAGGTTGTCACAGAGCACCAGATTTGAGCTCCCTGCATCACACAGCAAATTCCCACTGGTTATCTATTTTACATATGGTAATGTATATGTTTTAATGCAATGCATTTCTTAACATAATCAAGGAACACACTAAAGGATTTTTCCCTAATAAAAGAGCTGTTTTCTTCCTAAGAAAAATTTTGTTTGTAATCTCTAAACTAACTAACATAGTTGAAATTAAACAGTAATTTCTTCAAAGACATGTAATAGGATCAGACTATAATGCTGCTTTATAACCTACTTTTGTTTTGTTTCTTTAGTTACCAAAAAAACAAACAAACAAAAAAAAAAACAGGTATCTTTACATCAAAAAATACTTTTATTTCACACATAGCAACACATTTCATTTTTCTGAATGTAAAATAATTAAACTAACCAATTCTCTAAAATTAGCTTCATTATTTTTATTTTAATTAATACCTCAACGATGAACATTGTTTTGCAACCATCTAAGCTTGATATATTTTGGATATTTTAATTTGGATTGAGTGCAGTAGTTTAGATGTTTTAAGTTAAGAATTTGCAAACATAAAGACACTGTATTCAACATCAAATTTTTAATCCATATTTTTCCCTGAAGGGAAAGCAGTGATAATTGCCTGAAAAGTATATCCTAAGATACAACCGCAGTTTCTGTCTCTAGATGACAGCTTTGGTAATTTATCAGTCCTGACCCAACAACAACCCTGGCTCCAAGATCACCATGACTACTTTCTGTTCCAGTTCACAGAGGGAACAAGTGGAGGGGTTGCAGGGTCCCTGAGCTTCCCCCTTCACACGTGGCCTCTCCCAAATGAGAAATGCCCTTCTTCCTTCTGGGAAGCTATAGCAGCTTTATTCAGAAACACAGAAGTCGTGCACTCATTCTGTATCGAGATATTTGCTTCCTGGGGGGTAGAGAAAAGGAAGTTACTTCAGCAGTGCCTCCTGACATCTGTGGCTCCAGTCCAATTTACTCCACCCTTGCTACTCTGTTCTCTGCCAGCAGTTCATATGCACTGTACTTTCTTCTCCTTTCTAGGGACAGAACACCACGCTGGTAGAAAGAAAAAAGCAGACACCCGGTATAGGGCCATCTGAAGTAACATATGCAGTTTGAGATAAGCTGAAGTGTAATTCCTTTCCAAGTCAGTAAACTGAGAGTGCAATAAAACTAAACTTTCATTCAGTTCAGTCGCTTAGTCGTGTCCGACTCTTTGCAATCCCATGAACTGCAGCACACCAGGCCTCCCAGTCCATCACCAACTTCCAGAGTCTACCCAAACTCATGTCCATTGAATCAGTGATGCCATCCAACCATCTCATCCTCTGTTGTCCCCTTCTCCTCCTGCCTTCAATCTTTCCCAGCATCGGTTCAGTTCATTCGCTCAGTGGTGTCTGACTCTTTGCAACCCCATGAACCGCAGCCCACCAGGCCTTTCTGTCCATCACCAACTCCTGGAGTTCACCCAAATTCACGTCCATCCAGTCGGTGATGCCATCCAACCATCTCATCCTCTGTTGTCCCCTTCTCCTCCTGCCTTCAATCTTTCCCAGCATCAAGGTCTTTTCAAATGAGTCAGTTCTTCACATCAGGTGGCCAAAGTATTGGAGTTTAAGCTTCAACATCAGGCCTTCCAATGAATATTCAGCACTGATTTCCTTTAGGATTGACTGGTTGGATCTGTTTGCAGTCCAAGGGACTCTCAGGAGTCTTCTCCAACACCATAGTTCAAAAGCTTCAATTCTTCGGCGCTCAACTTTCTTCACAGTCCAACTGTCACATCCATACATGACTACTGGGAAAACCATAGCATTGACTAGACGGGCCTTTATTGGCAAAGTAATGTCTCTGCTTTTTAATATGCTGTCTAGGTTGGTCATAACTTTCCTTCCAAGGAGTAAGCGTTTTTTAATTTCATGGCTGTAGACAGCATCTGCAGTGATTTTGGAGCCCCCCAAAAATAAAGTCTGCCACTTTAATACATTGATATTATTCATTCTCTCCACAGATGCTGAATATTTACACTTAAGAAGTACTATTAGGCATGTATGTTACAAGGCAGGAGGAGAAGGGGACTATAGAGAATAAGACAGTTGGATGGCATCACCAACTCAGTGGACATGAGTTTGAGCAAGCTCCAGAAGTTGGTGATGGACAGGGAAACCTGGTGTACTGCAGTCCATGGGGTCGCAACGAGTCAGACATGACTGAGGGACTGAACTGACTGATACAACAGGAAACAAAAGACAGTCTTTGCCCTTGTTGAGCTTACATTCTAGTCAGAAGAGAAAATGTAAACAAATATAACATATAGTATTTCATATATTGATAAATTTTATTTTTAAAAGACCAAGATGGAGGAGAGAGTTGCAATTCCTTGAGAGTTCATCAGTCAAGGCCTCACTGATAAGGTGCCCTGTAAGTAGAGAAGTGAGAAAATGAAGGGATGGGTTATCTATGGGGTAATATTCTAAGAAGAGGGAATAGCCAGTGCAAAGACCGTGAGACAACAGTGTGTTGAGTAGTTTCACAGAATAACAAGAAGTCTCCTGTGGCTGAAGTTGAGAGCATGAGGGAAAAGCATTAGGAGATGAGGTCAGAAAAGTATATCTGGATCACTAGATCATGTTGGTAGGGACTAAGAACACTGTGAAAGCCTTTGTATTCTTTGATTTGAGATGAAAAATCACTGAGAGTATTTTAAAAGAAAACTAATGTAATCGTTCTCAATCCAAGTTCAGTTGTTTGATAATGAACATGTAATTAAACAAATATTTGTTCTATTAAGTAATTTGACAATATGATTCAAGAGCCTTTAAATAGTTCAGGCCTACCATTAATGAGAAAATAGAATGACTTCCCTGGTGGTCCATTGGTTATATATTCACCTTTCACTGCAAGGGATGTGGGTTCAATCCCTATTTGGGGAACTAAGATGCCACAGGGGAACTAAGCCCATGTGCCACAACTAGAAAGCCTATGCTCTAGAGCCCATGTTCTGCAACAAGAGAAGTCCCTGTGCCACAAGTAGAGAAAGACTGCACACAACAACGAAGAGCCATGTGCCCCAACGAAGACTCAGGGAAGCCAGATTTTTTTTTAAATGGAATGAAAGATCCCATTCACAAATAGAAAAAGTACATCTAGGTTTCTTCCATGTCCTGGCTATTGTAAACAATGCTGTGATGAACACTGTTTATAATAGCCAGGACATGGAAGAAACCTAGACGTCCATCAGCAGATGAATGGATAAGAAAGCTGTGGTACATATACACAATGGAGTATTACTCAGCCATTAAAAAGAATACATTTGACTCAGTTCTAATAAGGTGGTTGAAACAGGAGCCGATTATACAGAGTGAAGTAAGCCGGAAAGAAAACCACCAATACAGTATACTAACGCATATATATGGAATTTGGAAAGATGGTAACAATAACCCTGTATGTGAGACAGCAAAAGAGACAGAGATGTATAGAACAGTCTTTTGGACTCTGTGGGAGAGGGAGGGGGAGATGATTGGGGAGAATGGCATTGAAACATGTATAATATCATGTAAGAAATGAATCGCCAGTCCAGGTTTGATACAGGATACAGGATGCTTGGGGCTGGTGCACCGAGATGACCCAGAAGGATGGTATGGGGAGGGAGGTGGGAGGTGGGTTCAGGATTGGGAACACGTGTACACCCCTGGCAGATTCATGTTGATTAATGGTAAAACCAATACAATATTGTAAAGTAATTAGCCTCTAATTAAAATAAATAATTTTTTTTTAAAAAAAGAATCTTACATAGAGAAATGGTATCCCTCCAACGTCATTGTGAGGAGGTTGAGGACATCTTTTCATGCTCTGTAAGTTGACTCCAGATGTGAGCAGGTTCTCAGTACACATTTGATGACTGAGTTGATGGTGTTATTGAATCACTACAGAATTGATGATTAATCAAAAAGAGGAAGTGTACGTCAAAATTCATGTTAAAATGTGTTTCAATTGACATTAAATTTTAAAGGCATGATGGACTAAAACAGAAACAGGAGTGTAAAATTGATAGAGTTTATTGCATAATGTTGAAAATAAAAAGAGCTCAAAGCTTAAAGATATCAAAAATTAAACAGACATAAAATACAAAATTCAAAACAAATGAAATATAAGAAATTAAAATATACAAAAATGTAATACTCTTGCTAATCAAAATATATATTTCATAATTTTAATTCAATTAACTAAGCAAATATAATAAAGCCTCAATTTAATCTTTAAAAAAAAATAGAAAAAGTAACAATAATATACCTAGGAATAAGCCAAGCAAAAAAATAGCAGAACACATGTAAAGAAATCTTCAAATCTAATGAGTAAGGTAACATAAGATGCAAATAATAATGCAAACCCTATTCTCAGGGTCTCAATATCATAATTTTAATTATTTATGTATTTTAATTATTTATACTTTTCATACATTATTTATGCAGTTATTCATTTATAATTTATATGTAAGTTTAATGTAATTCCAATAAAAATGAAAAAATTATTTTGTCTTTTGTACTAGACAATCTCATTCTAAAGTTCATATGAAGACATAAACCTGTAAGGATGGTCAGATAAATTTTAAAAGAGCAGTAAAAGGTATAAGCCTATGACATGTGAAAGAGCATTTTAAAAGCATGGAAATTATCAAGATGAATAAATGAATAAATAAATATCAATAAATATTAAAACCATGGGAGACTTCCTCGGTTGTCCAGTGGTTAAGAATCCATCTGCCAATGCAGGGGACACAGGTTTGATCCCTGCTCTGGGAAGATCCCACAGACTGTGGGGCAGCTAAGCCCAAGCACAGCAATTACTGAGCCTAGAGCCTGTGCTCTGCGATAAGAGAAGCCACCACAATGAGAAACCTTCTCACTGTGCACAGCAATGCAGATCCAGCACAGTGAAAAGTAAATAAATTTGTTTTTTTTAAATAAGAATTAATCCACAATGACTTGAAGAATTGAACAATCCACTCTCAGCAAGTGATAGAACTATTAGACAGAAAACAAAGATAAAGAAGAACTGGTTGACACCACCAATAAACAGGATCTCAGTAGCATTTATAGAATTCTCCATCCAACAACAGAATGCACAGATTTCCCAAACACTCATGTAACATTCACCATATAGACTATTTCCTGGGTTATTAAACCATAACAAGTCAGAAATGACTAAATCACACATGATAGGTTTTCCAACCATAATAGAATAAAACTAGAAATCAATAACAGAAAAGAAAGAGCAAAATCTTTATAAACAAATTGAAATCAAACAACATATTTGACTTGGCATCATAAAGAGCATCTACAAATCCCTCCAGTAAAAGACAGTATTTCTCTCCCAAGACTGGGAGCAAAAACATCACTCTCATTCAAGAATACTGGAAGCTCTAACCACTGCAATAAGACAAGGTGGGAAAACATGCAAATTGGAAAGGGGAAAAAAAAAAAAAAAAACTGTCTCTATTTGTGAATGTCATGATTGTCTACAGAAAATCCCCCAGTGAAAGTCGCTCAGTCGTGCCTGACTCTTTGCCACCCATGGGCTATGTAGTCCATGGAATTCTCCAGGCCAGAATACTGGAGTGGGCAGCCTTTCCTTTCTCCAGGGGATCTTCCAAAACCAGGGATTGAACCAAGGTCTCTTACTTGGCAGGCAGATTCTTTACCACTGAGCTGCCTGGGAAGCCATCTGGGAAGGAAAACCCCAAGAATATACCAAAACAAAAAAAGCAAAAACAAGCAAACAAAAAAACCTCTTACATTTAATAAATGAGTTCTGTACAATGGATACAAGGTCAATGTGAAAAGCCAACTGCATTTCTATATACTGACAGCAAACAGGTAGAAATAAAATTTTAAAACACATGCTATGTAACTATTGCTACTCCATTAATGTTTTGGGATTGTTTTTGTGGGTTTTTGTTTGTTTGTTTGTGGTTTAATGACTGTCTTTAGTGTTATGTTTGGCTTCCTCTCTCTTGTTTATTTGAGTATCATAATAGATCTTTGGTTTGTGGTTACCATGAAGTTTATATATAGCAATATAATTATTTTAAGTTGCTGATCTCTTAAGTTCAAATGCATTTTAACAACCCTGCATTTTTACTTCCTGCCACACACACATTTACTGTTTTTAACATCATATTCTACATCTTTTTATTTTGTGCATCTCTTAACCACTCATTATGGATATAGATGATTTTATGACTTTTTTCATCTTCCTACTAGCTTTATATGTGATTAATTTACTATTTTTACTATATATTTTGCCTTAACCAATGAGATTTTTTTCTTTCATAATTTTTGCATTTCTAGTTGGGGCCTGAACATCAGTTTAAATTTGATTTTGGTAACCTGTACTCTTAGAACTGGGGCTTTGATACCCCATAGTTCAACATGGTCTCATTTTCTTGGACAATAAGAATATGACACCTGCTTCTGGAACCCGACTCAGAGCACTTGTCTTTGTCCCTGTACCCTTTCCTGATCATCCTCAGTCCTGGAGAAAGACAGGAATTTCTATTAGTGCAAGAACATCAGAACATTGAGGAAATTGAATATTACTATAAATATGACCCTGTCATAGTCACTGAGTGCACATGTCTCTCTCCATGTTTATTTCAGGCTAATGGTCAAATCTAGACTATTACCTAGAATACATAATGGCAGTCAACTACCAGTCAAATGTGCCACAGAGTCCAGGCTGACCCTTTACAGGTTGGGCCAGACCTTGAGACACCACTCCAAAGGAAAAAGAAAGACTTTGAAAATATTTCTATATTAGCATCAGGGATATGGGTTAGGTGGAAGACAAGAGACCATTGTAGGGAATGCACCATTAGAGACTGCACATATCAGACATAAAGTTTGTTGCCTACAGTATTCCTAAAGATTCTGGGAAAGATTACTTCCCTCTCAAAGTTCCCTAGAACATGAGAGCAGATTACACATTTAATTGGATCTTTTTCTTGAAGATCCACAGTCCCTCTGCTATAGTATGTATGACAGACCTGCTGAACAAGGTTCAGTGTCAAGAGAATTGACTTACTGCCTTCATGACTCTTCATTTTCCTGGCAATTTCCCCCATACTAGAGACATAGAGGCAAGACAAGTAAACATTTACAAAATTTCTCAGAGTGTTGCAAGATTTAACTTTTGAAAAGTTCTGCCTGTACTAATTGCCCTGGTGGCTCAGGCGGTAACAAATCAGCCTACAATGCAGGAGACCTAGGTTCAATCCCTGGATTGGGACAATCCTCTGGAGAAGGAAAGGGCAACCCACTCCAGTTTTCGTGCCTTGAGAATCCCATAGACAGAGAGGCCTGATGGGCTACAGTCCATGGGATCTCAGAGTCAGACATGACTGAAATACTAACACTTGCATACCAATTGCACAAGCTTCAACTCCCAGGGTTCATACATTTTCATGAGTTTCCCCTCCTCTTGGTTCTTATAAACCTCTGGGTACTGTGGTACCATAAGACAGAGAGCTATCAGATGCCTCTTTCCATGGCCATTGGCTGTCCAGTACCTTTTGCCAAAGGTTACAGACATGAGCTCTCCTGTTCTCTAATTATGACTGTTTTGAGAACATACTAGTCACTGCCTCTGACATTTGCCTATTCTCTTGGTTTTAAGTGAGGCTTTCCTCATCCAATCTGGGAGGATCAAGACATTTATAGAGAAAAGGATGCATGTGGAGCTGGAGGATATGCAGCTAAGAGATGCTTCAAAATCTCTTTTTCCCATCTGGGCGTCCTCAACAGGAAGGATGAAGGATGCTCTGGAGAACAGGAACCATGGCAACTCTGAAACCTTAGAAGTCCTATGTTCTCTTATTTGGATAAAGCAAACCTGGCAAAAGCAAACCAGGTTTCCTTTCATGTCTCAAAATTCTAATTCACAAAGAGAAGAGCAGCTTTTACCACCCACTGAGAAAACTGTATTTTTTAGGAACTAGTCCTTTGTATAACAGTCCATCTTTCTTTTGCCAAGCCTTTGTGCTGCATAGCAGTAAGCTAGTGGCTCTTAATCTGATATTCCTGGATTGTTTATGAAAGTTTTGAGGCTCCCAAATTGTCTGAAAAAGCTTGTCCCTTTGTGTCTTTGTACATTTGAGAGGATAAGTTGTATGTATATTATAGCAAGATCTCAAAGAAGTATATGTAATAATGAACATCCATCAAGTTTGCAATTCATCTGCTGCTTAACTGTCATGTCTTACTATTAAATCCTTGATTCATGGTTGGAATATTCTGGTGGCACGTTTCTTCTCTGCCTCTGATTCTGTCATTCATTCCTATCTTTGTCACATAATCTTGTTCTTTCTCAAACATTGCTTTGACTTAACCCAGCTTCATATATCTACTTCTGAATGAAAGCTTACCCAGAACAATTATTTGCCAGCCTCCTGGAGGCTGAAACATCAAAGACATCATAAAGTAGAACGTGTATGTATCTATATGGACGGAATTTCTTTGTTACCCTCTCTTCTCCCCTATATTCAACAAAGCAGGCCTGGAGTCTGTGCCCTCAGATGCTGCCTGCTCCAGCCTCCTCATACCTACAGGCTGCAAACATAAATAAATTTAACAAAGAAAGGCCTGTACCCGGTAGCTTAGAGAAGCTCTGGCTTGCTTCAACTCTTATGCACACATCCGTGTTCCAAAGGTTGACTGACTTGTGGAAAAGGAGCTGTAAATTCGCAAAGACTTCAGGCTAAAAAGAGTTATGTTTGGGAATCTGGATCCGAAATTGTATTGAAGGAAGTAATCAAAAGAACGTGACCCGCAGTTGAGCCGAGACCTGGCCCTGGGCAATCAGAAGCTCTTCACGCCCTCCTCTGTGTTTGAAGTTCCTTCCTTCCCACTGTCATTAGAGTGAGAGCTGTTTTTTCAAGGACGTAGCCTTGACGGAACAATGTGTTGTTGAGAGCATCTGGACAGTATACAGACTGAACCCATTTATGGTGTGTTTATTAAAAAAAAAAAAGATTTGGGGGAAGGGTGCAGAAGTTTACTCATCTTGTAGCCACCCAAGACAAGCCTTATGAGTAAGTTCTCTTGCTTGTTAAACCTGCTGCCTAGCAATCTGGAGTGATCTGCCTCTTTCTCTGTCTCTCCTTGCCTTCTGTGCATGGGGGCCGGTTTGCATACCAGCAATTGATGAGCCAGCCAGGACATCAAAGTAAGTGGCCTTGGGAAACAGACATCCATGGGGGAAATCCTGAGTTGGCCAAGGACCTCTATGTGTGGAAGGGTGGCTCCTGTGTTAGGTGTTGTGTGGACTGCCAACTGAGTAGAAGGGTCCCCAGAAAATGCCAGCTGCTTTAACACATTTGAGAAACTACACGTAGTGAGTACACTGTGGCAGAGAAATGAATGGCTGCTGCAGTGGAATGGCCTCTACTTGGGCAGTTCAGTGCCCACCAATGCCCAATTAGAGTTAGGAAGCCTGAATTAGGAAGTTGGGGTGCGAGCTGAGGTTAGGAAAAGATGTGCAACTGTCCACTGCCCTGCTAACCTGCTGCTGGCAGACAGGGCAGAAGAAGAGAATAATCAACTGGAGACCTTAGCATGCTGCTTTACAAAGCTAGGAGGGCACACATTGCCACAGATTAAGGTCCAAGTGCTCATGACAAAGCCTGATTAGGACGCTAAGAGGTAAAAATCTCTGTGAAAGTGATCAGAACAAAGGGGAGGATATTATGATGATTGACAATAAAATGGATGGAGCTCCTCTTGCCATCTGAGCCCTCATACAAAGGAAAATTTTAAATAACAAGTACCCTAGACTTCTGATAATAAACAAATATAGTCCAAAATATATAGGAGGAAAACTTGCATTCTTTCTCTGTCCACTTGAAGTTTTAAATATTATCTTGTCTTTTGAATATTAACCTCAGGAGATAACTAAAACACTGCCCAACACAATCCAAAGACTGAAAAAAAAAGAGGTGGACAGAATTTTTGAAATACAGACTGCTATAGAAGCTCCCTTGCCCAAAATATAATTCACAGACTCCATAAGATTATTCATCAATCTTAAAAGTCTTTCCCCAAAGTACTAATAAAAAGCATTTGTCATATAAGTGGGTACCTGATTCATGGCTAAAGTTTCTGAATAAAAAATGTGGGGTCTATGTTTAAATTTCTGTGTATGGTTACATTTATCTATGACTATATGTTACGTATATGTGATATTTTTCTATCTCTGAAGAATAATGCCAAAATTATTTTATACAGGACTTCCCTGGTGGTCCAGTGGTTAAGATTCTGCGCTTCCAGTGACTCCACTCTGGCAGGGGGTGCCGGTTTGATCCCTGGTAGGGGAGCTAAACCCCACATGTCATGTACAATGCAACCAAATTGCCTTCACGTGGAAGGGACAACAACGGACTTTTCAAGTACTTCCCCAAGGTTACCTGCATTTCCCCACAACATGTCATGGACCAATAACCCTAGATCCGTCCCTCCTTTTCTTCCTCATGTCAATAAAATGGGCCCATTATATTAATGATGTAATGTTAACACATGTGAAGACATACATATGCTGCAGGACACCCTGAAAATTTTGCTGAAACATCTTCAAGACAGAGGCTAGCAGTAAAGCTGCAAAAAATTCAATGCCCAGGCACTATCACAACCTTCTGAGGAGTTGTTTGCTCTGTTAACAAGCATACTGTCCAGGAGCTATTATTGATAAGATGCAACCCTATCAAACCTCTAAGAATGTAAAAGAAATGCAAATTTTTGCAGAGATTTGGGGTTTTGGGAAAGTTTTTACTCCCCTCTGGCCAGTGTCTCTGTCACTTATACTGCAGAGTAAAGAGAAAGCACATGGGGAGCTGGAGGTCAGAACAGTAAGCTACCTTTCTAAAAAAAGTTTTCAGTTATTTGTTTGGCTCCACTGGGTCTTAGTTGTGGCATAAGGGATCTTTAGTTGCAGTATGTGGGATCTAGTTCTCTGAGCAGGGATCCAACCCAGACCCCCTGCATTGGGAGCTTGGAGTCCTAGTCACTGGACCACCATGGAAGTCCCAGCAAGCCATCTTTGAGAAGGCAAAAATACTGCTGCTGCTGCTGCTAAGTTGCTTTAGTCATGTCCGACTCTGTGCGACCCCTAGACAGCAGCCAACCAGGCTCTCCCGTCCCTGGGATTCTCCAGGCAAGAACACTGGAGTGGGTTTCCATTTCCTTCTCCAATGCATGAAAGTGAAAAGTGAAAGTCAAGTCACTCAGTCATGTCCTACTCTTCACGACCCCATGGACTGCAGCCTACCAGGCTCTTCCACCCATGGGATTTTCCAGGCAAGAGTACTGGAGTGGGGTGCCATTGCCTTCTCCGGGCAAAAATACTAATTGAAACAAATTAAAGCTCTGGCCACCTCCCAAACAAGGCTACTGAAACAGTTAGATGTATCTCTGACTCTGGAAGCTGTGGCAGAGACAACAGGAGAGAGTGACCCTAGGACTCTGGAAGGGGACAGGAACCGGACTGACTCCCTCAGAGCAACAGCTCCTAGCAGTGTACATAGCAATCTTCAAGGTACAGCAGCTCACAAAGGAACACAGTAAGAACTTCCCTTCCTATCAAGGGGTGGATTAAAAATATGTTTCATCAACCCACCTTTGCCATGACTCAAACCTGCACTTCAGCTAAGCAGCAGCCTATTTTCTGGGTGGTGCAATGGTAAAGAATCCACCTGCCTATGCAGGAGATGCAAGAGACATGAGTTCAATCCCTGGTTCAGGAAGATCCTCTGGAGTAGTAAATGACAACACTCTTCAGTACTCTTGCTTGGAAAATTCCATGGACAGAGGAACCTGGCAGGCTACAGAGCTCTGGTGAAGTAGCACAGAATCGGACACAACTAAGTGCTTGCACACACACATGCGGAGCTTATTTTCAGCCAAGGAGCACCCTACCTGCCAGTCCACTGTCTCTAAAAATGTAGGTGATACCAGGCCTTGCGGTGGATATTCAGTTCAGTTCAGTTCATTTCAGTCTCTCAGTCGTGTCTGACTCTTTGCAACCCCATGGACTGCAGCACACCAGGCTTCCCTGTCCATCACCAACTCCCAGAGTTTATTCAAACTCACATCCATCGAGTCAGTGATGCCATCCAACCATCTCATCCTCTGTCATCCCCTTCTCCTCCTGCCCTCAATCTTTCCCAGAACCAGGGTCTTTACAAATGAGTTGGTTCTTCACATTAGGTGGCCAAAGTATTGGAGTTTCACCTTCAATATCAGTCCTTCCAATGAATATTCAGGACTGATTTCCTTTAAGATTGAGTGGTTGGATCTCCTTGCAGTCCAAGGGACTCTCAAGAGTCTTCTCCAACACCACAGTTCAAAAGCATCAATTCTTTGACACTCAGTTTTCTTTATGGTCCAACTCTCACATCCATACATGACTACTAGAAAAACCATAGCCTTAACTAGATGGACTTTTGTTGGTAAAGTAATGTCTCTGCTTTTTAATATGCTGTCTAGGTCTGTCATAACTTTTCTTCCAAGGAGCAAGCATCTTTTAATTTTATGATTGCAGTCTCCATCTGCAGTGATTTGGGAACCCAAGAAAATAAAGTCTGTCACTATTTCCATTGTTTTGCCATCTATTTACCATGAAGTGATGGGACCAGATGCCATGATCTTTGTTCTTTGAATGTTGAGTTTTAAATTAGCTTTTTCACTCTCTTCTTTCACCTTCATCAAGAGAATTTTTAGTTCCTCTTTTCTTTCTGCCATAAGGGTGGTGTCACCTGCATATCTGAGGTTATTGATATTTCTCCCAGCAATCTTGATTCCAGCTTGTGCTTCTTCCAGCCCTGAGTTTCTCATGATGTACTCTGCATAGAAGTTAAATAAGCAGGGTGACAATATACATCCTTGATGTACTCCTTTCCCAATTAGGAACCCGTCTGTTGTTCCATGTCCAGTTCCAACTATTTCTTCCTGACCTGTATACAGATTTCTCAGAAGGCAGGTGAGATGGTCTGGTATTCCCATCTCTTGAAGAATTTTCCAGTTTTGTGATTCACACGGTCAAAGGCTTTGGTGTAGTCAATGAAGCAGAAGCAGATGCTTTTCTGGAATTCTCCTGCTTTTTCTAGGATCCAATGGATGTTGGCAATTTGATCTCTGGTTTCTCTGGCTTTTCTAAACCCAGCTTGAACATCTGGAAGTTCACAGTTCACATACTGTTGAAGTCTGGCTTGGAGAATTTTGAACATTACTTTGCACGTGTGAGATGAGTACAACTGTGTGGTAGTTTGAACATTCTTTGGCATTGCCCTTCTTTGGGACTGAAAACTAGTCACTATAGATTCTCCAAATACCACCCTGTCTATATCTGTGGTAGCCCCTGCAGCCTATAAAGAGAGAATGAAAAAAATTCCCACCATGCCTGTTACTCAACTGCCTGGAAACAGACACAAACCACAGCAGCCAATGGGCTAGCCTTGAGCCGTTTGTCTGGTGATTACTCATGACCCCGGGCCATTAACCCCTATTACTGACATTTAGGCTTTTCTATCGGAGAAGGCAATGGCACCCCACTCCAGTACTCTTGCCTGGAAAATCCCATGGATGGAGGAGCCTGGTAGGCTGCAGTCCATGGGGTCGCTAAGAGTCAAACACGACTGAACGACTTGACTTTCATTTTTCACTTTCATGCATTGGAGAAGGAAATGGCAACCCACTCCAGTGTTCTTGCCTGGAGAATCCCAGGGACAGTGGAGCCTGATGGGCTGCTGTCTATGGGGTTGCACAGAGTCAGACACGACTGAAGCGACTTAGCAGCAGCAGCAGCAGCAGCAGGCTTTTCTATAGGGATTAACCCTTGGTTTGAACAACGGAGAGCCCAGGGATAGATGATCATAAATATGCCCTTGTTGGTCAGGGGATGTGGAAAGGGAAAGACGTTTGGGTTCACAAGAGCCTAGGCCATCCTCACTGTCTTCTGCATCCCAACTCATAAGAGGCTGACACCCCCTGATGATTAGGAAGCTGATGCTCTAGCTTGGGTACAAGCCCTAGCAACTGCCCCTTCTGTAGATACAGCAGATTGAGTATATAAAAAAGGGTGCCCACGACAATGTCTGGGTAGGGTGGCATAGTGCCAAAGATGCCAGGTTGCCTTTAAAATACAGCAACTTGGCTAATACAGTAACAGCATGTTTTGTGTGCTCTAAAAAATATCCAAGACAACTGCCAAAGTAGTCTGGAGCCATCCCCCAGAGTTCCCAACTGGTGAGGGACTGACAAATTGGTCATATTGCCCCCCTCCCTCTGAAGCAAAGATTCTAAATATGCCTTTTTGTTTAGTAAACTGTGTCTGGCTTAACTCAAGTTCTTTTCTATTGCCAAGCAAACCAGGCTACTACCATTAGAAGACTGAAGAAACAGCACCATATACAGGTACACTTGTCAAACAGACATTTAGGGTACATTTCAAAAGTCATAATATGGAAGACTGAGAAAAATAACCTGACATTTAATGGAGGTTCCATCTCCCCTATCACCTGCAAGTTGCAGGTTAATTCAAAAAGAGAGAGAGAGAATATTAAAACAGCAGATTAAATTACTAACAGGTAAAACCACCTCGGCCAGGAAGACTAAAATCATGTCCCAGGCTTTAATACATTTGAATGCTCAACCAGCAGGGCCTGCTGCCCCATACAGTAGACTGAGGAGCCCTGCTGAGGCACCGAATACTCTGAAGATATGGAAATCATGGGAAACAGACACCGGATCAATTAGCTATGCTGCTGAGAACACCAAGCCCCATGACACCTGGGCAAGGAATTCTCTACTGGAATTTTCCATGGAACATCTGTTACTGGGCCCTTTCCGAAATCTTGGACAGCAATATCATAGAAATAAATATGGTCTCCATAAGATTCCTAGGCATGCAAAGCTTTTTCTTAAAAGAGATAACTTATGCAGAATAGAGAAGGCAGAAGAAAGATAAAAGAACCAGCTCCCCCAGTAGAAAGGGCAAGCTCCCTTTATAACAAAAGGGAGAATCTGTCTCATGAACACTGGCGCTTTCCAGAAATCATCAGATTTCTTTGATCTGAAGCAGGTGATGCCAGGGTGGCTTCCAGGAATAGAGAGCAACACTTCTATGAGGGGGAAGAAATACATGAGACTTTACTGCAAGAAAGTACAGGAACAGATAAGGTTAAAATCTATAGTTGAACTTCCTGTTTTATGGCAGCTAAGTATACTTATTAGTGCAACAGAGATAAAGCTAATTTTTTTATTCCTGCGAACCTAGCTTTTTGTCTCCAGGACTTGGGTCCCGAGGGCCTTTGTTCTTTAGTTTATAAGCCTTGTTTTGGTCAAGGCATTCCCTGGTCTTTTTGCAAAATAGTTGTACTCCTGTCTTTCTGTCTCAGTCCCACCAGGATGAATGAGTTACTTCGCAGCCTTGGGTGAGGGGGAACTACTCAGTCTCCACTGGGAGCCTATTGTCCTGCTACAGACAGGACTTGTTGAAACACATTATACCTGGAATGGGATACACCCTATTGAGAAAGGAGAGAAGGCAAGAGTTCTGTTCCCACGTATTTTGCCCTCAGACCATCTCCTCAGGCCTATCACCTCCCCCAGCACACAACCAAGTCAAGTTCCTAGATACCAATTTCATTCTCCTCAAGGTCGGGTGGCCAGGTTCTGTTTCCCATTTTGTAATCATGTGGCCACTGTCTGTTCCCTCCATTGGTCTGGAGGACATTACAGCATATATAGAAGTCCTTACAAACTTCACCCAGCAAGTCTTAAATGACAGCCAGCAAAGCCTGTCCTTACGGAACCCTGAAATGCTCTCAATAGAAGAGAAAAGCTGCCCTCCAAAATAAAATGGTCTGGACATTATTACTGCCTCGCAAGGCAAAAGTTGTCCATGATCCACAGTGTTGTATGTTCATAGCTGATATGCTAATGCTATTATCTTTAAACCATATAAAAACACAAGTAAACACTCTGAGTGATCTGACCCTACCCTGGGGGACTTAGTAAAACCATGACTTGGATCATAGGCCTGTTAGTGGAAAAAACTGTTACTTATGTTAGTAATCATTATCTTGATTTGTGTTTTCTCTTACAGTTACCTCTATTACTGCCATGGTATCTGACTCTGGTGCAGCCAGATAACGGCCAAACAAGCCACCTCCAAGCTGGTGAGATCCCATGCTGACTACTCAGGTCACACTGTACAAGAAAGGCTGTATGAGATTGTAAGAGTCAATCTCCAAAGGTAAAATGTTAATGGAAGTAATCAGAGCACACGACTGTCAATGACCCAAGAACTGGACTCAGACAATTGTAGGCTCATCACTCTTCTCTGTGTTCCCACAGTGGGAGCCATTTTCAAGGACACAGCCTTGAGATAGCAGTGCATTACTGAGATCATATGCACAGCGTACATGTCTGAACCCAGCTAAAGCCTCTAAATAAACTCTTAAAATGAGGTTCAGTTCAGTTCAGTTGCTCAGTCGTGTCCGACTCTTTGCGACCCCATGAATAACATCACACCAGGCCTCCCTGTTCATCACCAACTCCCGGAGTTCAGCCAAACTCATGTGCATGGAGTCAGTGATGTTATCCAGCCATCTCATCCTCTGCCGCCCCCTTCTCCTCCTGCCCCCAATCCCTCCCAGCATCAGGGTCTTTTCCAATGAGTCAACTCTTCGCATGACGTGGCCAAAGTATTGGAGTTTCAGCATCAGTCCTTCCAATGAACACCCAGGACTGATCTTGAGTATGGACTGGTTGGATCTCCTTGTAATCCAAGGGACTCTCAAGAGTCTTCTCCAACACCACAGTTCAAAAGCATCAATTCTTCGGCACTCAGCTTTCTTCACAGTCCAACTCTCACATCCATACATGACTACTGGAAAAACCATAGCCTTGACTAGATGGACCTTTGTTGGCAAAGTAATGTCTCTGCTTTTCAATATGCTATCTAGGTTGGTCATAACTTTCCTTCCAAGGAGTAAGCGTCCTTTAATTTCATGGCTGCAATCACCACCTGCAGTGATTTTGGAGCCCCCCAAAATAAAGTCTGACACTGTTTCCACTGTTTCCCCATCTATTTACCATGAAGTGATGAGACCAGATGCCATGATCTTCGTTTTCTGAATGTTGAGCTTTAAGCCAACTTTTTCACTCTCCTCTTTCACTTTCATCAAGAGGCTTTTTAGTTCCTCTTCACTTTCTGCCATAAGGGTGGTGTCATCTGCATATCTGAGGTTATTGAGATTTCTCCCGGCAATCTGGATTCCAGCTTGTGCTTCTTCCAGTCCAGCATTTCTCATGATGTACTCTGCATATAAATTAAATAAGCAGGGTGACAGTATACAGCCTTGATGTACTCCTTTTCCTATTTGGAACCAGTATGTTGTTCCATGTCCAGTTCTAACTGTTGCGTCCTGACCTGCAGGTTTCTCAAGAGGCAGGTCATAGGTGAGTGCAAAAATCACTTACTTGTGGCCACTCAAGACAAACCTCATAAGTTCCCTTGCTTATTAAACCTGCCACCTACCAATCTGGAGTGGTCTGCCTCTTTCTTCATCTATCCTTGCCTTCTATGTGTGAGGGTCATTTGGAGGAACCAACAAATTCCTAGTGAAGAAGTATTCATTTGCCTTGTTTATTCCATTGTCAATATTCCTCCCTGGTATGGCTTACAAGATAATAATATTTAGGTTTTGCCCCCACCTAAATGTCTTTTCGGTCTCATCTCAACAATGCACACACTGATAGCATCAAGTGGGGAACATGGAAAAAGAAAGGTTTTTGCTGGGAGGGAGCTTCTAATGCTGGTATAATCTCCCCCTCCCCCACCATTTAGGTCTCTACAAGTTATTCTCCGCTTGAACCACTTTCATCCCACCCTGGATTCATTGTCTGCCCTTCTTGGCTGCTCTGCACCCTGGCTTGCTGACCCCTGCACACTACATCAGTCAGCCCCACTGACTTGCAGTTGGACTCCATCAATAGAAGAGAGAATGCTTAGGGAAGACAGGGCAGCAGGGAGAGGTCAGGGCATCCCCCCTCCCTCTCAGCCTCAGTGCCTCATCTCCAGCAGTAGCTGCATCCTCCACAGTCACAGCTCTGCCTGGTGGCCTCTCCTTGGTGATTCCAGTTCGCATTGGGCTTTTGTAATTCTCCTTCCTCCCCTTGCTTCTTCAGTACAGGGGCTGAAACAGTGTCCCACTGTGATTGGCCTTGGGGTGACTCATCATCTTTAGTTTGTTATTTCAATCCTGTCCACATCTCTATTAAGTCAGTCCTGTCGTTAAAGTCTCTTCTTTTAAGACTAGTTTGAGTTTATTTCCAGCCTGATACAAGAGCTCTCTTCCAAAATTGATTCTTGACCTTTGGAATGTGAGGAGACAGATGTGACCTGTCCTGTGGGTGTTAAAGCCCTTCAGATCACTGTAAAGTAATTTGGGGCTAATACCTCAAGGTTAATGCCACAGAGTGTATTACTTTTTCCATTCTGCTTGTATCTGTCTGGAACATCTCATGGGCAGAGATGACTTGGGTTGGGCAGAATTTGTATCTTCCTGAGTTCCTGGACTATATAATACCATCTAATACCATTCTAATCCACCATCATTTTTAACAAATGCTTATTATTTCTTCATGTGGTAAAGCAGATCTCCAAAGAGCAGCATCCATGTGGTGTTAGCATGGTGTCACAATATTAGGAATTGAATAACAGACCATGCATTCTGAGTGGTAAAAGGGATTTCTCTTTCAAAAAGACCATGCAGGTAATATGAATTTTAGCAGTCCCGGAATTAAATCAACAGTCACTGCAGAGTCAAAACAAGTTAGACAGCTTCTCTAGAGGGACCTTAGCTACAGGGTGAAGGTATCTTACATTTTAAGGAGCATTTCTAATCAAAACACACATATCTGAGCAAGTCTGTAAAGAAGAATATTTAGAGACTTCCCTGGTGGTCCAGGGTTAAGAATCTGCCTTTCAATGCAGGAGACATGGGTTTGATACCTGGTCAGGGAACTAAGATCCCGCATACTGCAGGGCGACTCAGCCCACACACAGAAACTACTGAACCCGAGTGTTCTAGAGCCCACACACCACAACCAAGACCCAGCACAGCCTCCACTTCTCTCAAAAAAAAAAAAAACAAAACAAAAAAACAGAAGAACAACATTTACTTTCTCAGCATATGTGGGGTCGGGGGTGAGGACAATGCTGATTGTCAAACAGAGAGATTTCTTACTTCCTTTTTTTTTTTTTATTTCTATAAAATAAAACCTGAACCACAGTGCCCAATCCTGGCTTCACAGTCCATGGGGGTAGACTGTGGATTCTGCTGTGGGACCTGAGCTGCACCAGTCACTGGGAGAACTTCTCACCTCCAGCCTCATGTTCCTGTGGCCTTTGCTTCTGGTCCTTGGTGGGTAGGATGCTGCAGCAGGATTTGGGGACAGCCAGGGCAGAACCAGGCTTCCCTCATGGCTCAGAGGGTAAAGAGTCTGCCTGCCAATGCAGGAGACCTGGGTTCGATCCCTGGGTCAGGAAGATTCCCTGGAGAAGGGAATGGCTACCCACTCCAGTATTCTTGCCTAGAGAATCCCATGGACAGAGGAGTCTATGGGCTACAGTTCATGGGGTAGCAAAGAGTTGGACCCTACTGAGTGACTAACACATACACACGGCAGAATCACCTGTACCTGGGCACCCAGAATCTCTTCTTCTTCTGCTAGGATTAGTAGCAATGGGCTTCAGTTTCTAACTCAGGACCAATAATAGATAATATGCAAATAAGTACTGATGAGCAGGGTTCCCAGGAAAACAAAGGACTGTGAGTTTCTTTTCCAAATACTAATGCTTTCTCCCTTTGTTTAATAACCATTTCTACTTTGATCTCTAAGAAAATTGGAAAGCTTCTTAAAAGGACATCAAAGGAATTTTCTGTTAGGATAAATTTTATTTCTAGCCCATTTCGATCCTCCTCTGCCACCAACCCCACTTCCACTTCAAATTACCACATTTTTGGTTAAACTCCAACTTTCCTAGACTTAGGTTTTGGAGAGGCTTCAATACTTGCTACCCAGAGATGAAATTGTGTTTTTTGCTGATTAATATGACTCGTGTGTGTATGCATGCATGCTCAGTCGCTTCATGTCCGACTCTTTGAGAACCCATGGACTGTAGCCCACGGGCTCCTCTGTCCATGGGATTCTCCAGGAAAGAACACTGGGAGTAGATTGCCATGCCCTCCTCCAAGGGATCTTCCCCACCCAGGGACTAAACCACCATTTCCTGTGTCTCTTGCTTTGCAGGCACTCTTTACCTTTGAGCCACTGAAGCCATGACTCTTGTATATGGATGCAAATACAGTACTAGATCTAAATAGGGGAAAAGGGAAACAGTGTCAAGAGGACACCTCCATTTCCTTCCCGACCCTTCCTGGTTTGTGTGTTGCCACCAGGCAGGCAATGTATCTCAAAATAAAACAAAACAAACAAAAATCAGTCTTAAAAACAGAAGGTGGGAGAGGAGATAGTAAGTCATGAAACTGAGAATTTACTTGCAAAATAACCAACTTCTGATAAAGGAGATGGTTTGTGTTTACAGAGTGTTTTGTGTTACAAAACAAACATTCAGTTCTATAGGAATGTTGTGAAGGTAGGAAGGGGAGATAGGAGGGAAAATAGAGGAACTGAGGGAAGGAGGATGGAAGGGAAGGGAGAGTAGGGGTAGAGGGAAGAAGGGATAGAGGAAAGGGGAAAAGAGAATTGTTGGAAACATTTTTAGAGAGTTATAACCTTTTTTTAAAAAGATCATTATTCTGGTCTTGTAGTAACCTCTCTGACTCTATTCCCCCACAGCTCCTATCAACGTGCAGTCAGGTGAGTTACTCTTTTGGTGATGTTGTTCTTTTAGATCTCTAGGAACCATAGTTATTCTGCTATGCAAGGAAGATACCACTTCCCCCAGCCTCTTAGGTGAGGGTTTTGGAGATCAGGGCTTGGACTGGGGTGAAGAGAACAGGAGGCCAGTGTCTCACCCTGGTCCTAGCCGGGGCAGGAATGCTCCGATGTCACATTCATCTTTGCTACCTGCCTGCTTGATGGGCAAAAGACCCTACCCTGACACTCCAAGGCAATGAATTCCTCTCCCTTTACTATTAAGCCCTGGGACAGGAAAGAATTTAACTTATGAAGAGAAAGCAAATCATGCAATGTAGTATTGGGAAAATGTTCTCCTGGTTTCATCCACAGGAGTTCAGTCGCCTCCACCAGAAGCACTAGAGACAGTGATGGAAAATATTTATAATAGAAAACCAGTGGGCTAGGGAGATGCTGTGCAAAAAAAAACAAGAACTTCCCTCAATCTTATATTTGGATTGCAAACTACCCATATCTAACTTATTTTTCTTTCTTTTTTTAAATTAAAATTCTAATGTAATGAAAAAGAAAGTTTGCCTTTATATTAACCTGGAAAGTTACACTTCCTTCTTTAATGATTCCTTTGAGAGAGTATTTATCCTGCTATAGGGATGGAAAGTGATACTTATAGATCTAGTACTTTTATATCTGATGATATACATTATATTTTGTTATTTTAAGCAAAAGTGTTCTTAACACATTAGAGGGTCTCTGAATCAGCTTCATAAGATCCAGTGAACTCCATGAAATTATAGTATAATGTGTACATATGCACAATTGTACCTTCCTCAAGAGAATGGCATGCATGCATGCTAAGTCACTGCAGCTGTATCTGACTCTGTGTGACCCTATGGGCTGTAGCCCACCAAGCTCCTTTGTCCATGGGATTCTCCAGGCAAGAATATTGGAGTGGGTTGCCATGCCCTCCTCCAGGAGATCTTCCTGACCCAGGGATTGAACCCAAGTTGCTTATGTCTCCTGCACTGGCAGGCAGGTTCTTTACCACTAACACCACCTGGGAAGCCCTCAAAGGAATGGGTCTGCAAGTAAACAGGGAAAAGGGTCTAATCTTTGTTCCAGACTCTGTGTAACCTGTAGTCACATTTCTTATCTAACTCCAGCCATTGTCAATATTACCAAGTTGGTCACATAAATCTTATTTTTCAAATATTTCTTTAATTAAGTTTTAATTTCTGTAATCTTGACTGAAAGTGAAGTGAAAGTGAAAGTCGCTCAGTCATGTCCGACTCTTTGCAACCCCATTGACTATACAGTCCATGGAATTCTCCAGGCCAGAATACTGGAGTGGGTAGCCTTTCCCTTCTCTGGGGGATCTTTCCAACCCAGGGATCAAACTGAAGTCTCCCGAATTGCAGGTGGATTCTTTACCAGCTGAGCCACAAGGGAAGCCAAAAATACTGGAGTGGGTAGCCTATCCCTTCTCCAGTGGATCTTCCTGACCCAGGAATCAAACCAAAGTCTCCTGCATTGCAGGTGGATTCTTTACCAACTGAGCTATCAGGGAAGCAAAACCTTACCCAACGTTGAGGAAGAAAACTTTTGGTCTCCAGAAGGACTTAAGACTTCTTTTTCTTTATCAATACTTATGACTCCCACCATCCACTCCAACCTCCTAGCCTAATGGTAGGGCTTTTGAAGTAGCTAAAAAAATACAGAGTAGTCATCTCTGAACTTATTTGATCATTTTGTTCCATCAAGAAAAAGTTTTGAGCATGTTTTTTGTTTGTTTGCTAAGTCGCTTCAGTTGTGTCTGACTCTGTGCAACCCCATAGATGGCAGCCTACCAGGCTCCCCATCCCTGGGATTCTCCAGGCAAGAACACTGGAGTGGGTTGCCATTTCCTTCTCCAATGCATGAAAGTGAAAAGTGAAAGTGAAAGTGAATTCGCTCAGTTGTATCCAACTCTCAGTGACCCCATGGACTGCAGCCTACCAGGCTCCTCTATCCAAGGGACTTTCCAGGCAAGAGTACTGGAGTGGGGTGCCATTGCCTTCTCCTTTGAGCATGTACATTTAATGTATTATATATATGGTGGTGGTGGTGGTTTAGTCCTTAAGTTGTGTCCTACTCTTGGGACCCCATGGACTGTAGTCCACCAGGCTCCTCTGTCCATGGGATTTCCCAGGCAAGAATACTGGGATGGGTCACCTTCTACTTCTCCAATTATATAAATATAGATCCCTATACTGAGTGTCAATGTTGTAAAATACAACAAAAACAGAAAATTTAAAAGATGAGAAAATGTTTATCATAATATGAAAGCTTTCTCTCCACCTCCTTATGAATCCCACTTTGCATTTTTTTTTTAGTTGAAGTACAGTTGGCTTACAAATTTGTTAGATTCTGGTTTTCAGCAGAGTGATTCAGTTATACATATACATTCTTTTTCATTATAAGTTATTACAAGATATTGAATATGTTTCCCTGTGCTATACAGTAAACACATGTTATTTATTTTATATATAATAGTTTGTATCTACTAATCCCAAATTCCTAATTTATCCTTTTCCCCCTTTTGCCTTTGATAACCATAAACTTGCTTTTTATGTCTGTGAGTCTGCTTCTGTTTTATAAATAAGTCCATTTGTATCATATTTTAGATTCCACATATAGGTGGTATATAGTATTTGCCTTTCTCTGTCTGACTTATTTCACTTAGTATGATAATCTCTGGGTCCATCCACATTGCTGCAAGTGGCATTATTTCACTCTTTTATGATTGAGTAGTATTCCACTTAAGTGGAGGACAGGGAAGTCTGGTGTGCCACACTCCACGGGGTTCCAAAGAGTCAGTCGCAACTTAGCGACTGAACAACAACAGCTACAGTATTCATTGTGTGTGTACATCCATATTAATATACATATACATGTTCTTTATCCATTCATCTGTCAATGAACATTTAGGCTGCTTCCATTGCAAACAGTGCTACTGTGAACATTGGGGCGCAAGGATCTTTTTGAATTGGAGTTTTCATTAATCCCACTTTGACATCATGATCAAGTGTCGATCTTGACATCACGAGACAAGACACTGAGACCTAGCACTCCTTCCCTCCACCATCAACTCATGGCTGAAGGGGTGAGCTGGGCAGACAGCCTAAGAAAACCTTCTCAAGGGCAGTCTCTTTTCCCACTCTGTTCCTTCATGTCTGGCACTGCCTCTGTTTACACTGAGGGAGATTGATCCAAAGTTCAGACCAGGGATTAGATTTTACATCAGAACAACAAATATTTTCCCTGCAATTTATCCCAATGTACTACAATATCCCAATGTACTATGCCGAAGAATTGATGCTTTTGAACTGTGGTGTTGGAGAAGACTCTTGAGAGTTCCTTGGACTGCAAGGGGATCCAACCAGTCCATCCTAAAGGAAATCAGTCCTGAATATTCATTGGAAGGGCTGATGTTGAAGCTGAAACTCCAATACTTTGGCCACCTGATGTGAAGAACCGACTCATTTGAAAAGACCCTGATGCTGGGAAAGATTGAAGGCAGGAGGAGAAAGGGATGACAGAGGATGAGATGGTTGGATGGCATCACCAACTCAATGGACATGAGTTTGAATAAACTCCAGGAATTGGTGATGGACAGGGAAGCCCAGAGTGCTGCAATCCATAGGCTCACAGAGTTGGACACGACTGAGCAACTGAACTGAACAACAATTCCAAATTTATTTTTAAACCTGAATTTCTAGTTCCACTGTCAACCAAAAAATTTTCCCCCAAAGAAGCCCAAGGCTGCAGGGTTGAATCGCAGAGCACTGTGGTGGTTGACTCCCCCTTCTTTCTGAACAAACTTTCAGGCAATAGTCTCTTGCTCCTCTCCACTGTATTGTCTGCTTTCCCTCCTGGGGCAGATCCAAAACACCAGGCTGTTCGTGCGCTAACCACTCTCTTTCATGCGGAGGCAATGACCTGAACAAGTAGAGGAGCCCACTTCTCTTCTCTTAAGGATCATCCAGATGCCTCTGAAAAAAGCATCCAAGTGGGGAATTATGAATATTGAAACTGTATATCCCAGGGCTGATATCTCAGTGGCCCAGATTATTTCATCCAAGGAGAATGACAAAAGGAAGCCTTTTGAATTGTACTCCTGGGCTGAGCCTCTAAGGAATGACAAAAGCAAAGGTTAATTATGGCTGCCACAGGGATATGAGGTCACCTTGAATGGATATTAGGGGATGTTAAATGGAACTGTTTTAAATCCATATTTGTTCCAGAAAAGTATTGGCACCCAGGGGAAAAAAAAAAGGGATCAAAATATTTTTAACAGACATAAAGCTATTAGGATGTATGGAAGACAAAATATGTCACTAAGTGAAACAGAGCTCACCTTTGCTGAGCACAGAAGCCAAGAGAGCCAGTAGGTCCCAAGGGACCTATGGCTGCCCAGCTTCTTGTATATGAGTTTGCACTATCCCTTCGCCTTATGAACAGAAGTTAGAGGGCTGGGATGGTATTGGGGAGCCTTGGAATAATAGATATTTTTGCATCTTTTGCAGACTGGCTGAGTATCGATATGCCATACTATGCCTATGAAGGAGAGCAGGTGGTGGTGAGGTGCTCTGGCAGAGACAATAATAAAATAAAGAGACTGACGTTCTACAAAGATGGAGCTTGGCTACCCACTTATTATAACACCTATATCATTTCAAATGCAAGACCCAGTGACAGCGGCTCCTATTATTGTAAGGCAAAAAGGAAAGTGTTCTTATTTATAGATGACATGGAACAAACAAGATCTGTATGGCTCACTGTCCGAGGTGAGGGTCTCACTGTTTAAGTGGATGAGACTGGGAAGGAGTAGGGCCTGTGTGGAAGGAGCAGGGTGCAGAGCAGAGAAGACCACCCAGGAAGGGAGAAATGGTGGGTGGCTGCGTGTCCTGGAGTCTGGGCCTGTTTCCTGCTCACTGGGGCTGAAAAGGCACTTCTCTACAGGAACTCTATACCTCACTGACTGGTGACCTCTGTTTAATTCTTCCCTCCAGAGCTGTTTCCAGCACCTCAACTGACAACCAGACCCTTGCAACCCACTGAGGGAGCCTCAGTAACCCTGTCCTGTGGTACCCAGCTCCCTGCAGACAGATCAGAGACCCAACTTCGCTACTCCTTCTACAGGGGTGGCTACACCCTGAGGTCAGACTGGGACTCACCCGAGTTTTGGATCTCAGAAATATGGAAAGAAGACTCAGGATATTACTGGTGTGAGGCAAGGACAGTATCTCACAGTGTCTCAAAGCAGAGTCAGCAGTCCTATATACAAGTGCAAAGTGAGCATTGGTACTGGGCTGCTAGGTTGGGTGGGCAGAGAAGAAATGTAGTTCCCATTCAGACCTGTGTTCTTCATTTCAACTGTGCTGCCTCTATGCCTGTGGTTGGGGGGCTACAATGACTCAGTCAGGCTCTGCTTTATTAACTCAACCATGGCATCATTTCCCAATAGTTCTGCTCTCCCTACCAGGAAAAAAAAAAAAAAAAAGGATTTCCCTGGTGGTCCAGCAGTTAAGACTCCTTGATCCCAATGCAAGAGGTCCAGGTTCAATCCCTGGTCAGAGAACTAGATCCCATAGAAAGTGGAAGTGTTAGTCGATCAGTCGTATCCAACTCTTTGTGACCTGATAAACTGTATCCCACTTGGCTCCTCTGTCCATGGAATTCTCCAGGCAAGAATACTGGAGTGGGTTGCCAGTCCCTTCTCCAGGGGATCTTCCTGACTCAGGGATCAAACTCGGGTCTTCTGCATTGGAGGTAGACGCTTTATCATCTGAGCCACCCCACAACTAAAAGATCTCACAAGCTGCAACAAGATCCAGTTCAGCCAAATAAATAAATTTAAAATACATATGTATAATTTACATATGTATTTTAAAATAGTTTAAAAAATAATTCTTTTAAAAAAGAAGTAGTTTAAAAAAACAATAATAATCTCTCTGGAGCATTTATGTATGCTTAGCACTGAGGAATGCTCAGTGAACCAAGAGATAAATCATGGTCTCTGTCTGCAGAGAATGACCCCCAACTAGGAGGCACATTTAAGCCAGCTAGAGCAATGAAGGAACAAAGTGATGATGATGATAATGATGATGTGAGAAACATCAATAAGAATCCTCAGCATTTATTAAAAGTTTACTAAATATTAACCTGAAACCAAGCTGTTATATTCAATTTAGAACCCCTCTGATGCTCAGAAATATTTGCAGAGGGGAAGACTTGTAGAAAGTTTATAAAGTACTAGGAAGGCACTGATCAGAGCAGTTTTATATTTAGTCCTCAGAGTAACCCTGTGAAGTAGGTGAAAATTATAAAGTGGATATTATGTCATCCTCACTTTACACATGAGGAACTGAAAGCACAGAGCTGTTTGGTGGCCTGCCCCAAGGGAACCCTGCAAATAAGCGGCACAGCTGGAATCTGAACCCAGGCATTCTGGTATCTCAACCACATCAGTGGAGAGTAGTACCAGTAACAGCCACCATTTGCTGGACATCTTCAGTGTAACAGGTTCTTTGTACATGCATGCTGTTTCATCTTCATGAGAACGCTATGAAGTTAGTATGATTATCCACACTTTACTTTTGAGAAAACTGAGGATCAGAGAGATTAACTAATCTATGAAGATCATGCAATGAATAAGTGGTGGAAGTGGGTGGGGACTCCCCTGTCAGTCCCCTTCCCATCACTCCTGCTGTCTGGAAATCAGAAAGGAGCAAGATCACTAAGGGCTGTGGTCATTAGCAAAGGCTAATGAGTATAGAGGAACTGCAAGTTGGAATTTTTAGAGCATTCAGGAGCAGGGTGATCCTACCTGAGGGCCTTCAGCATGTACCCTCCCTGATAAAAAAAATACTTCTCTGCCTAAACATCCCACCAGCTCTGCCTGCTATAATGCTCAGCAGGTGGTACCAGCCTCCACTCCAGGCCCTCACCCTTCTGCACCTGCGGAAGAGTGTAACTTCAAGTCCCATAAAAAGTGCCCCTGTCCAACATCCCAGCCCCATCCTCCTCCCATCACGCCCTCACCTGTCGTCCTGTGTTCACACAGGAATCCCTGTGTCTGGAGTGCTCCTGGAGACACAGCCCCAGAGGGACCAGGTGGTTAAAGGGGAGACACTCGTCCTTGTCTGCTCTGTGGCCAAAGGCACCGGGAAAACCAGGTTCTCTTGGCACAGAGAGGGCACAAGAGAGAGTCTGGGGCAGAAAAGTCAGCGCTCCCAGAGAGCAGAGCTGGAGATCCCCAGTATCCGGGAGAGCCATGCCGGGCGCTACTACTGCACAGCTGACAACGGCTACGGCCTCATCCAGAGCGAGGCAGTGAACGTCACTGTGAGAAGTAAGTAGCTGATTCTCCTAATTAGCCGGAGAGTCCCAACTGCAATTGGTTTCCTTCTGTGACAGTGAGGATGTTCCAAGGATAAGAATCAGGGCTGTGAAGAGGTTAGGAAACCATTAACATGCTAGGATTGTTATTGCAACGATGGTGGCAGCGGTAGCAGTGACAACAGGGGCAGAAGAGCCGAAGGACGATGGCAAGGGGAGACAGGAAGAAGGCTATGAGGCTCGGTCAGACGTGTGGTCTCCAGAATTCCTCCCCGGAAATTGTCAAAGCGCCGTAGGGAACCGTCTCTGCGGCGTTAGATCAGAAGGTGCCATAGTGGGAAGAAACCCCAGGGCTTGAGAGGTACTGTGTGGATACCGTGAGAATAGAGAGAGTGGGTTATAAGTCTGGGCCCGCACAAGAGACCCTCTCTGATGAACGGCCCTTTATCAGTTCCAGTGTCACGTCCTGTCCTCACCTTCAGTGTTCCTGGGGCCCAGGCCTTGACTGGGGATGTGGTGGAGCTTCGCTGTGAGGACAAGAGAGCATCTCCCCCCATTCTGTACCGGTTTTATCATGAAAATGTTCCCCTGGGGCACACCTCGGCGCCTTTTGGAGGCGGAGCTTCCTTCAACCTAGCTGTGACCGCAAGACATTCAGGGACCTATGCTTGTGAAGCCAACAACGGCCTGGGGGCCCAGCGCAGTAACGTGGCGGTACTCCACGTGGCAGGTAGGACAAGTCCAAAGCCTCCTTCCAGAACACTGGTTGCCGTTATGCCAAACGGTGGCTTGTGTGTCCTTTCCATGGGTTTTCCTCTCCCTCGAGGAATCGGAGTTCGACAAAAGAAGCTGTCAGCTCTCCCTGTCTCTCCTTCTCGCTGGTCTGAACAGCAGCATCGCTGGCCTTCCGGTTTCCCTTTCACTTACATCATCAGATAGGTATGAAATAGATACTGCACTAGGATCAAGTCAGCCCTGGGAGTGGGGTAAGTGAGGCATGGAGAGAGGAGACAAAGATGATTGCATAGTCAGAGCTCTCGCCGAGCAAGGAGCTACAACCAAACCTTGTCAATACTTAAGGCAACAGTGAAATCCCCATGAACAAACCAGATTCTACTGGGCTGCGTCTATGGGGTCGCACAGAGTCGGACACGACTGAAGCGACTTAGCAGCAGCAGCAGCAGGATTCAAAACTTTACTAGGATTATCTCATTTAATGTCCATTGACAACTCTCATTTTACAAATGAGGAAATGATATTTGGAATAAATAACTTACCCACCGTCACACAGCGAGTAGGTGCAAAGATGAAACTCTAGGCAAGAACTACAGAATTGAAAAACTGCTCCTTGCCACTATTTTTAAATGATGGCTGTATATATAATATCTTTCCCTTTAATTTATTATTATGGAGAAGTGCCTTAATAAGTTTCTTAATATGGAATAATCATTGAATTCCTGCTATAAACCCTTCTCAGTCATTATATCATAGGTAGCAGCTACGTACAACTTAATATTTATTTCAAATGTTGCATCTTTATTTATGAGTTTTCTTTTTTGAACTAATTTTGGTTTCAGGGATAGGTTTGCCTCATAAGAATGTTTTCAGAGGTTTTCCATATTTCCTACTCTGCAGTAGTTTAAAACCGTATTGGAATTGTCTATTTGCAAAGTCTTTGGAACTAGCCCAAACAACATTCTGAGCTTCTTAAATCCTTACCTCCACTGTCAAATCTTTTTTATTAGTCTTCAAATTTTCTATTCCTTGTTAAAATAATCTGGACAATTATACCTAAATTTATCACAGAATGTTGTCCATAGTATTCTCATCTAATTTTGAAACAGGCTTTATATATTCGTTTATGCTCTCTTCTCGGAGAAGGCAATGGCACCCCACTCCAGTACTCTTGCCTGGAAAATCCCATGGACGGAAGAGCCTGGTAGGCTGCAGTCCATGGGGTCTCTAAGAGTCGGTCACGACTGAGCGACTTCACTTTCTCTTTTTACTTTCATACATTGGAGAAGGAAATGGCAACCCACTCCAGTATTCTTGCCTGGAGAATCCCAGGGACGGGGGAGCCTGGTGGACTGCCGTCTATGGGGTCACACAGAGTCGGACACAACTGAAGTGACTTAGCATAGCATAGCATGCTCTCTTCTCATTTCTAGTTTGTGCGATCTCTTTTTCTTAATCATATTTGCCATATGCTTGTCAATTTTATTGCTCTTTTTAAAGAACCAGGCTTAGTTTTTTTATTCAAATATATTTGAGTTTTGGTTTTCTGATTCATTTGTTTCTCCTTTATCTTCAATATATCTTTCTTCCTTTTCAGTTTATTTTATGTGGTTCTTTAATTTCTTAAGCAAATCCTTATTCATTTTTCATCTTTGTTTCCTAATAAATGAATTTAAAACTGTATAGTTTCTTCTAAGTACCACTTTCATCCATCCTACAGATTTTGATGTACAATATTTTCATTTGTTTAATTTCCAAAGTATGTAAAATTTGTGTTTCACTTAATTTTATAGCCTGAAACTTAATAATTTCTTATGAATAGATTTTTATCCTCTTTTATTAGTTTCTTTTTTAAATTTTTATTGGAATATAGTTGATATGCAATGTCATGTTAATTTCAGGTGTATGGCAAAGTGAACCACTTGTGCATGCATGCGTGCTAAGTCACTTCAGTTGTGTCCTACTCTTTGCCTCCCTATGGACTGTAGCTCACCAGGCTCCTCTGTCCATGGGGATTCTCCAGGCAAGAATACCAGAATGGGTTGCTATTTCCTCCTCCAGGGCATCTTCCTGACGGAGGGATCAAACCCGCGTCCCTTGCATCTCCTGCATTGGCAAGCAGGTTCTTTACCACTTTGCCACCTGGGAAGCCCCAACCAATTATACATGTACATATATCCACTCTTTTTTAGATTATTTTCCCATATAGGTCATTACAGAGTATTGAGTCAAATTCCTTGTGCTATACAGTAGATCATATTAGTTATCTATTTTATATATAGTAATGTGTATATCGGAGAAGGCAGTGGCACCCCACTCCAGTACTCTTGCCTGGAAAATCCCATGGACGGAGGAGCCTGGTAGGCTGTAGTCCATGGGGTCACTAAGAGTCAGACACAACTGAGCGACTTCACTTTCACTTTTCACTTTCCTGCATTGGAGAAGGAAATGACAACCCACTCCAGTGTTCTTGCCTGGAGAATCCCAGGGACGGTGGAGCCTGGTGGGCTGCCATCTATGGGATTGCACAGAGTCAGACACGACTGAAGTGACTTAGGAGTAGCAGTAGCAGTGTGTATATGTCAATCTTCCAATTTATCCCTCCCTCACTTACCCCATGGTAACCATAAACTTTTTTTCTACATCTGTAACTCTATTTCTGTTTTGTAGATAAGTTCATTTATACACTTTTTAAGATTCTTATAAATTTCTTTTCTGAAAACTTTCTATTATCCCTGTATTAAATTTTATCAAAGAATATGGCCTGTATCATTTGGGGATTTACTAATAATGTCTTTTGAAATAACACAATTAACATTTTTTCTAAATGCTATAAATGGAATTTGAAAAGAATGTGAATTTTCTATTTAGGATATGCAAAGTTCAGTTTTTATTTTTGTATTAAATTAAGCAAGTTGTTTGATGTATTCAGTTTCTATAGAGTCTTACATATGTTTGCTCTTTTCAAGCTATTAATTTTTGAGAATCATATTCACATTATTACTTATAATTCTTAGAAACTTAGCTTTTTATAGGGGCTTTGTCATGAACTTGGTAATTGACTGTGTAAAATGGGGCATTTTTGTTTCAAATGACAGGAATCCCATACAAACAGGGTTGGGCCAGAAAAAAATAGTAAAGTTGATGGGAGGGGTCAGGAATGGACATGGCTTAATGTGTGACTAGCAAAGGGTTCTGTCTCTGCCTCCCCTTTTTCCTCTGCATTTCTCCATTAACTTCTCAGACAGGCAGAGCTGACCACTGACATCTTCAGTCTTATATCCCTCCTTTCTGCTAGATATCCCAAAGAAAAGGGTTTCTTTTTAATTATTTTAAAAAATTTTTAATTAAAAAAAGAAATTTGGCTGAGCCACACGATGTGCAGGATCTTAGTTACTTGACCAGAGATTGAACCCACACCCCGGGCAGTGGAAGCAGGGTCTTAACCACTGTACTGTAAGGGAAGTCCCTACATTTTTTTTTAATTGCAGCGTTTTTGATTTACAATGTCATTTTAGTTTCAGGCATACAACACAGTGATTCTGTTTATATTCCTTTTAAGATTCTTTTCCTTTACACATTATTACAAAATATTGAGTAGAGTTCTCTGTGCTTTACCATAGGCCCTTGTTGGTTATCTATTTCATGTATAGTAGTGTGAATATGTTAATTCCCACCTCCTAATTCATGCCTCCACCACTTTCCCATTTGGTAACCATAAGTTTGTTTACTATGTCTGTGATTCTATTTCTGTTTTGTAGATAAGTTCATTTGTAGCCTTTTTTTTTTGAAATTCCATGTATAAGTGACACTATATGCTATCTGTCTTTCTTAGTATGATAATCTCTAATCCATCCATGTTGCTACAAATGACATTATTCCAACCTTTGTTATGGCTGAGTGGTATTCCATTGTATATATGGACCACATCTTCTTTATCCATTCATCTGTCAATGGACATTTAGGTTGCTTGCATGTCTTGGCTTTTGTAAATAATGCTGAGTGGTATTCCATTGTATATATGGACCATATCTTCTTTATCCATTCATCTGTCAATGGACATTTAGGTTGCTTGCATGTCTTGGCTTTTGTAAATAATGCTGCAGTGAACATTGGTGTTCATGTACCTGAGAAAAGAATCTCTTTAAACATTACCCCAGTTTAGACACAGACTAGAAAACAGACTTATGGACACGGGGCAGGGGCAGGTAAGAAGAAGAAGGTGGGACAAATGGAAAGAGTAGCATGGAAACATATAAACTAATGTATGTGAAATAGATAGCTGATGGGAATTTGCTAAATGACTCAGGGAATACAAACCGGGGTTCTGTGACAACCTAGAGTGGTGGGACAGGGTGAGAGGTAGGAGGCAGACTTAAGAAGGAGGGGACATTTGTATACCTACAGCTGATCCATATTGATGTATAGCAGAAACCAACACAAAATTATCCTTCAATTTAAATAAATAAATTAAAAACAATTACTCCAGTTTAAGAAGCAAAAAATAAAATAACAACAACAACAAAAAAAAACAAATAAATAGAGATTAACCAGTGCATGTGATGTCTTCATCCTTTTCCTCTACAGAGAATATGGCCCTGTGACTGCTGAAGTCAGCAACAGAGTGGAGCAAGAGAAAACTGAGTAACTCAATTGACCTATTCTAGGCCTTTCTTTATTCCAAGTCTCAGTGTCCATTTTTAGGAAAGACCTGATTCTGGACTCCTCTTTTTCTAAGATCTTTTTGAGCTCATAAAAATCAAACCATAAGTTTCTATCTGCCTGTATTCCCTTGTTTTCAGAAAGAAAGGCCTTTTCCCAGCTGACTTTGAGTGGGGGCCTTAGGTGGGGTGGGATGTTTTAGGAGATGGTAATGGCATGGGATAGAGCAAAGCTTGGTGATTCCTGATTTACCAAGTCCTCTGCCTCATACCACATACCACCACCACTATCAAACAACCTCTCTTAACACTGGAAGCTGCCCTAAGAGGACATTTCTGAGTGTGCTCTGACCCCTTCTGTTTGCAGAATTTCCACCTAAAATACGCTTAATGAATGGTCCCCACCGTTGTGAAGGGCGAGTGGAGGTGGAAAAGGAAGGTCGCTGGGGCACTGTGTGTGATGACGGCTGGGACATGAAGGATGTGGCCGTGGTGTGCCGGGAGCTGGGCTGTGGAGCAGCCAAGCACACACCTGCAGGCATGTTGTATCTGCCAGTGGCAGAAGAGGACCAGCCTATATTTATTCAGGTATCCCTGTGCAATGGGACAGAAGAAGCACTGGCTGAATGTGAGCAGGTTGAGACCTTTGACTGTGGGCACGATGAAGATGCAGGCGCAGTGTGTGAAGGTAGGTGATGGCGGTGCCTGGTGAATGGGAATCGGCTTACTCTACTTCAAGGCCCTTCTCTATACTGCCTCCAACTCATCTTGCTAGTCACTGTTGCTCCTGCTGCCTTCAGAACCACTCACTCATTCTACATTAGCATGTGGTCAGGAAAACACCATTAGTTCATATTAGGCAGTTAAGAGTTATAAAGGACTCTCCTACACATTCTGTTAGTAGCCTGTATCTGCCACTTTGAAAGACAAGATATTGCCATTTTCATGGCCATGAGTTTGGCTATAATGCCAGGAAAATAATTATGAAACCATAAAATTATACAGTTTGAGTGATTTTAATCGAGGTCACACTGCTTATATTGTTCTAATCAATATAGATTGATTAGAGCTGATGGGATTAGATTTTCTATGTTCTAATCTAATCCCATCAGCTCTACTGTACTCTCTCCCTGAAATGCCTCTACTCATCAAAACAAATCCCCGAATAAGAGGAGTGCTTGGTAGGGAAGATGCAAGTGCTTTTTCCTTCCCTGGATTCTAATGAGACAGGGAGTGGGGAATGCGAGGCATGTCAGAAAGACTCTGGGTCTTCAAGGAAACCAGGCCACAAATTGATGGTAGAAGTAAAATAAAGTCCACTGCATTTCCCAAAGATTCTATCGAGCCTGTGACTAGAGCAGAAGCCAGTGGGACTGCTACCTCAGGCCCAGCCGCTGATCGTGTCTCTGGTGGAGCACCCCAACTTCCGGGGCATCCTTCCAGAGGTGGTGAGAAGAAGCTTTTAGAACTATTGAGCCAATGTCCAGTTTTAGGAATATCTAGAGGCCTGTGGCTCATTCAGAGAAATGGAATCAGCTTTGGAAACTGGAAAGGATCCAGGATTTGGTGTCAACTAATACAGAGCTTGAGTCCTGCCTCCCCCACTTACCAGCCCTATAAGCATCAAACTTCTCTGAAGCTCATGATCTCTGTCAGAAAAGTGGAATAATACCTGGTCCAGTTACAGAGCTGTGACGAGATCAAACACTCATCATTCATAAAGATCTGTGGTGAAGAGCAAAATCTGGGAAGAAGTCTCCAGGGCCTTCTACCACTTGCTGATTTTGGATGGTCTCCATGAAAGGAGAGGTCTGGAACTCAGGGTTGGCCCTCCTCCATATCCTGGACCTCACCTCTCCAGGAAGACCCCACGAGTTTGTCCGGGGCCTTTTTGTCCAGAGCCCTTTTTGGCTCTTCCTCTCCTTACCACCTATTCCCTTTTCTCTACAGCATTCAAGCCTAGTTCTTTTTGAAGATATGGAGACCGGAGGCCCCCAGACCTCAAAATCTCTACTTTTTTGACCTCCCAGCTCTGGGTGACCCAGTGACTCTGGACAGACCTTAATGCTTTACCTGTGGCTCGCTTGACCCCTCAGCAGGATTCTAAATTGTTCTTCTGAGCCAAAGCATCAACTGTGCCTGCATCTGGGGCAAAACCCAGCTTCCAAGAAGTCAAGCTCAGAGAATGTCTCCCTCTATACTGACACCTTGGCCTGGTCCTGGCTTTTCTAGTCTCTTCCAGAACTGCCTGGGGATCCCAATACTGTCTCCTTAAGCAGATATAGCAGCTTCTGGGATGAAACAAGCAAGGAACTTATTGAAGTGGGCCGTACATCTGCTACAAAATATGTGCATGTAAAACAGACAAAATAAAAGAAAATGTGGGTGTTTGATTTTGTTTCCAAGTGACTTGGGAAGAAAGTAGCTCTAATTTCTTTTTAAAATATTTTTTAAATTACAAAAAAAACACATTATAAAAAGAATAGTATACAAAAAAGAAAAATCAGCCAACATTTTAACACTCAGAAGTAACTCCTGTTAATATTCTGATAATTCTAAAATGTTTTATAAATGTATATGAATGAATATGTATATTTTAGTTTATTTTACTGCAAGCTACATATTATTTTATACTGTTCATTAAATTTAAAAATGCAATAGTAACATTCCATTAACACTAATCTCCTGTGTGTGTGTTTTCACAAAAACTATATGTGTGTGTGTGTGTGTGTGTTCACAAAAGCTAATCTCTCAGGAGAATATTGTCCTACTGGGTTACTTAGAAATGTTCTTGACCTTTTGAGAGTCTGAGGTTTTCTGCCAGCATTCAGTATATATTCTGTGAGAATCAGTCCACATGTAGATACATTTTTGATGTAATGTGGAAGAAGGTGAGCTTCATGTTTGACCATTTCTGCCATCTTGATCGGTCCTCTCAGGAAAATCTTGATTCATGAGCTCTTTTGTTCTGCTGAGTATCTTGATTAGATTTGAGTGTGAAAACTGAAGAAAAGGAAAAAGCCACATGCTCCATGATGTAACCCATCCTATGAGTCCCCCAAAATTCAGTAATGCCTGAAAGTGAAAGTGTTAGTCACTCAGTCATGTCTGACTCTTTGGGACTGCATGGACTGTAGTCTGGCAGGTTCCTCTATCCATGGGATTCTCCAGGCAAGAATACTAGAGTTGGTTGCCTAGATGTCAAAAAATATTTGAGTGATTTCTTTTAGAAATTAATAACTAAATTTTGAATCTGAGTGGATATGGGAAGAAGAAAACTTAAAAGATATATTTCTTTGTCAACAGTTCTCCTTATAATGAATAATTATCACAGTCTTACCTGGTTGTGATGTATATTAATATCCTGCTGAATTCCATTTGATATCTTATCAAATGTAAGATTTTTGTAAGAGTATCTTATGTAAGATTTTTGCATAGGTATTCATAATGAGGATTTGTCTGTAGTTTTTTTACACTTTCTTTGAAAAGCTTGGATGAATGCTGTGTTGGTTTCTTATTATTTTGAAAGATTTCTTTCTCTGTGATTGCTAAAAAAATATAAATACTACTAAATTTATCTTCTTGAAGACTAAAAAATATTAGTGAGTGAAACCATCTGGCTTGATATGTTTGGAGATGTGGCTCTCCAATAATGTTCTCAATTTTTTTCACTATTATTGTTCTGTTTATTTAACCTTCTCTTCTTGAAAAAAAAAATGGTAATTTATATTTTCCTAGAAAGTCATCCATTTAATATAGGTTTTCAAAAGATGTATGTTTAATTCATTGTCCCTTCTTTCTTGATTAGCCTATTTAGTGGTTTATCTATTTTTTAATAGAAAAGCTTTTGAGTGTATTCATATATTCTGCTGGGGTTTTCTGTTTGATTTATTCATTAATGTCTGCTTTTATCTTCATTGGCTTGGGTGATATTTTTCTAAGTCCTTAGTTAATTCATACCTAGTTAATTTATTTTTATTTTTCCTTGTCGGTACTTTTTCCAACTGTTTAAAGACCTGTTTTAATCATGTCTCTTAAGTTTTGATAGGTAGTGTTTTGGTCATAATTGTTATCAAGTCTGTAATATCAGTTTTATTCTCTCCTTGACCTCAAAAATGTTTTAAAATAGGAAATTTTTTAGTTGCCTGGTGAAAGGATTTTCCCTTAATTTTGTGATTTTTTAAAAATAATTGATTGCATTTAAAATTTTTTAAGGTTTTCTTTGTGACCTAAAATATGATCAATTTTGGTAGATCATCTGTGAGTACTTAAAGTGAATTCCCTGTTACGGGAGTCAATGTATATTTATTATGAATTCCTTATTAATCATTCTATTTGATTCATATGCACCCTTACTTTTTAATCTGCTTGATCTACTGCGGGTCTACAGGTGTCATTTGTTATTGTCATTGTCATTAAATTTATTTCTCCTTCCATTTCCTGCAGTCCATGTGTCAAGTATTGATATTTTGATGGCATGATATTTACTTCCAAAGATTTATGAGGCTTAGAGCTTTCTCATATATCTTAGCCTTTTCCACTTTCTTTCAGTGTTGTCTGCCTTGAGATGTCTTTGTCCAGTCTTGCACTTCTAACTTTCTGAGTGACTTTCCTTTAGATATATCCCTTATATATAGCATATAGGGCTTTTTGTTTGGTTTTTGTTTGTTTGGTTTTTGTTTGTTTGTTTTTTGCTTTAACTTATCTTATTCAAGTACAGTTGATTTACAATGTTGTGTTAATGTAACATATAGTTGAGTTTTGGTTTTGTACTGGATAGAAAATTTATTTTATTAACTATTTGCCTTTTCACTCTACATTTTCTCTTATTACTTTCCTCATTTTTTTTGTTTCCTTTTGCTTTCCTTCCTCTTTGTTTTGTAACCTCGGATGCTGAGTTAATCACAACTCCTCAGCTCATGGCTCACTCCCATAGTGGGACCATACCTATTTTCTCTAGCTTTCTTTACTCATAGCCCTGTATCTTTAGGTGCTCTTCTCATTCCTTGGTCTCCAACCATTCTAATGCATCTGATGTGTTACCTTCACTTACATGCATTATTTGTGGTGAGCCTAATTTTTTGTTGTTGTTGTTGTTTGCCTATGTTGTTTCTCCATTTTTCTCTTGGTGCTATTTTTTTTTAATTTATGCACATGACTGTGTGTACATCTAGTTCATTGCTCCTAACTTCTGCACATTATTCCACCACACTGTCCGTATCTAATCCCCCAGTGACAGACACCTAGATTATCCCCATCTTGTCACTAACTGCAGACACTGACTAACTTCCTTTGTCATGTTCCACCATGGACATGTGTGAGAATTTCTCTGAATACATATCTGAGAGTGAGATTAATGCAACAAGTAATGCCAGGTGGTCCCCCAAATTGCTACTGCCCCCAGAAGTGCAAGACCATTCCCTAATCTGACATCCCAAGCAACCTTTGAAAAGTGAAAGTGTTAGTTGCTCAGTCATGTCCAACTCCTGGGAACCCATGGACTGTATCCTGCCAGGCTGTTCTGTCCTTGGAATTCTCCAGGCAAGAATACTGAAGTGGGTTGCCATTCCCTTTTCCAGGGTATTTTCATGACCCAGGGATTGAAACTGGGTCTCCTGCATTGCAGGCAGTTGCTTTATTAACTGAGCCACCCTGCAACTAAGCAGTCTTTGGCATGAGTTAATTAATTAGCCAATTAATTAACTTACCCTTTAAATTTTGCCAACTAAGTGTGCATAAAGAGAGATCTTATTGGCATTTTTGTTTCCATTTTTCTAATTATGGTGCTCTTGTTAGCCTTTTAGGCTTCTTCTAAGAAATAACCACTTGCCCATTTTTTAATTGAAGTATAGTTGATTTATGATGTTGTGTTAGTTTCAAGTGTACAGCAAAGTAGTGCAGTTACCTAGGTATAGATATATATTCAGATACTAGTTATCTATGGGCTTCCCGGGTGGCTCAGTGGTAAAGAAACTGCCTGCCAATGCAGGAGATGCAAGAGATGTGGGTTTGATCCCTGGGTCAGGAAGATCCCTTGGAGAAGGAAATGGCAACTCACTCCAGTATTCTTGCCCAGAAAATTCCATGGACAAAGGAGCCTGATGGACTACAGTCCATGGGGTCCCAAAGAGTTGGATACAACTGAGCGTGCACATGTACACCCATACACATACACACACAGTCTATGTAGTAGTTAAAGCACCAGATTCTTCTAGCTGTAAGAAACCCAACTTCACTCCAGCTTCTGCAAAAATGGCAGAGCTCTGGCAAAAGGCTGAAGCAAGCCCCAGGAGCTTCACATTCTGGGGATAGAGGGGAAAAAAGACTCTACTGTAGTGATGTCAGAGAGAGAATGAGAATGTCATAGGCTATTGGAAGAAAACCAATAATTCCAGACTCATGTAATCAGTGTCAGAGGGACCAGTCTGCCAGACTAGAGCTGAGAAGAGAGGGGCTAATATATCTGTTTATTTTTTTTCTGTTTTGATCTTGGAAATAGGGTTCTGCTTGAAAGCAGATAGGTCCTGGGCTTCCCTGGTGGCTCAGTGGTAAAGAATCTGCCTGACAGTGCAGGAGATGCCCCGATCCAGGAAGATCCCACATGCCACAGAGCAACTTGAGCCTATGCTCTAGAGCCCAGGGCCTACAACTATTGAGCCTGAGTGCTGCAACTACTGAAGCCCATGCACCCTACAGCCCATCTGCAGACTCTAGAGCCCATGCTCCATTGTATTCAAGATCGCTTTCCTTTCCCATAGTAATGTATCCAGTGGCTGATCACCACTGGGGTATAGAAGCAGGGCCCCTTCACTCCAGCTCAGGACCACTTTGAGAGAACACCCCAGTCCAAGTTATCTAGGGGAGGTGGCTGAGACCTCTGTGGAGATTGCATCTAACGGAGGAGGTGAGATAAACTGGGAGATGAGGACTGACATACATATATATATATATATATATATATATATATATATATATATGAAGAGGTGGCAAGAATACACAGAATAACTATACAAAACAGATCTTCATGACCCAGATAACCACAATGGTGTGATCACTCACCCAGAGCCAGACATCCTGGAGTCCTAAGTCAAATGAGCCTTAGGAAGCATCACTATGAGCAAAGCTAGTGGAGGTGATGGAATTCCAGTTGAGCTACTTCAAGTCCTAAAAGATGCTGTTAAAGTGCTGCAGTCAATATCCCAGCAAATTTGAAAACTCAGCAGTGGCCACAGGACTGGAAAAGGTCAGTTTTCATTCCAATCCCAAAGAAAGGCAATGCCAAAGAATGCTCAAACTACCACACAATTGCACTCATCTCACACACTAGCAAAGTAATGCTCAAAATTCTCTAAGCAAGGCTTCAACAGTACATGAACTGAGAACTTTCAGATGTTCAAGCTGGGTTTAGAAAAGCCAGAAGAACCAGAGATCAAATTGCCAACATCCCCTGAATCATAGAAAAAACAAGAGAATTCCAGAAAAACATCTGCTTCATTGACTACACCAAAGACTTTGACTGTGTGGATCACAACAAACTGTGGAACATTCTTAAAGAGATGGGGATACCAGACCACCTGATTTGCCTCCTGAGAAATCTGTATGCAGGTCAAGAAGCAACAGTTAGAACCGGACATGGAACAACGGACTGGTTCCAAATTGGGAAAGGAATATGTCAAGGCTGTATATTGTCACTCTGCTTATTTAACTTATATGCAGATTACATCATGAGAAATGCTGGGCTGGATGAAGTACAAGCTGTAATCAAGATTGCCAGGAGAAATATCAATAACCTCAGGTATGCAGATGATACCGCCCTTATGGCAGAAAGTGAAGAGGAACTAAGGAGCCTTTTGATTAAAGTGCCAACCTGGCCCTCTCTGATGACCCAGAAGGGTGGGAGGGAGGCTCAAAAGGGAGAGGATATGTATGTATCCCCTAAAAGCCGGTGCATGGCAATGAAGAGTAGCCACTACTCACCACAACTAGAGAAAAGCACGTGCAGCAACCAAAGCCAGCACAGCCAAAACTAAATAAATAAAATGTAAAAACCAGAAAGCAGATAGGTCCTGTCAGCCATCCTGGTGTCCTCTGTTTCCCATTGGTGCATAAAGTTGGGAAAGTTATCATGATATTCCAATAATCTCAAAGTTTATAATTCCTCCATATCCCTGTATCCTTGCTCCTTCCAATCAAAGCACCACGTGTTTACTGTAATTATGAGGTTGGGGTACCCATCAGCTGGCCACAAAGATTGTGGGGGTAACGAGGAGTGAGCCCTTTCAACACTAAGCTGGAAAACAACTAGAGCTATCACTCACAAAACTGGAACATTACAGAAGAGAGAGTGTAGACTGGAGCAGAGGGAAAGTGAGATCATGAGACACTTGAGACACTTGGGCTTGAGATAAGTGTGGAAATGTGAGAAGAGGGTTTTATGATCTTTGGGAAAGTCCTTCAAATGAAGATCAATGTCCTTCAGTACCCTCCCCCCTCGGGTCTACCCAATAAGCCCCCAGACACATGCCCAGCAATGTCACTGTCACTGCCCACTCTGACCTCCTAGGGAAATCAGAGTTCCTGAAATGAATTCTTGTATCAGGCGATCACGTGTTCCTAAGCAAGGCGGTAATAGATACATGTTTAAAATCGACTCTGATTTTGTGTGACGGATGCTGTGATGCGCTGCCTAGATCCTCTGTCAGGAATGAAAGACTCACTCCCTCAGTTGCTGAGAATGCCACTGGCAGATAGCCTGCAGTCATCAGCCCTCTTGGGAAAGTGCCTCAGCCGCTGTATTCAAGATCACTTTTCTTTGCCATGGTAATGTATCCAATGGCCAATTAACACTGGGGTGTAGAAGCAAGGCCCTTTCACTCCAGCTTAAGGCCACTTTGAGAGAACACCCTCCGTTCAGTCGCTCAGTCGTGTCCGACTCTGCGACCCCATGAATCGCAGCATGCCGGGCCTCCCTGTCCATCACCAACTCCCAGAGTTCACTCAAACTCACGTCCATTGAGTCGGTGATGCCATCCAGCAATCTCATCCTCTGCCGTCCCCTTCTCCTCCTGACCCCAATCCCTCCCAGCATCAGAGTCTTTTCCAATGAGTCAACTCTTCACATGAGGTAGCCAAAGTACTGGAGTTTCAGCTTTAGCATCATTCCTTCCAAAGAACACCCAGGACTGATCTCCTTTACAATGGACTGGTTGGATCTCCTTGCAGTCCAAGGGACTCTCAAGAGTCTTCTCCAACACCACAGTTCAAAAGCATCCATTCTTCGGCGCTCAGCTTTCTTCACAGTCCAATTCTCACATCCATACATGACCACTGGAAAAACCATAGCCTTGACTAGACGAACCTTTGTGGGCAAAGTAATGTCTCTGCTTTTGAACATGCCATCTAGGTTGGTCATAACTTTCCTTCCAAGGAGTAAGCGTCTTTTAATTTCATGGCTGCAATCACCATCTGCAGTGATTTTGGAGCCCAGAAAAATAAAGCCTGACACTGTTTCCACTGTTTCCCCATCTATTTCCCATGAAGTGATGGGACCAGATGCTATGATCTTAGTTTCTGAATATTGAGCTTTAAGCCAACTTTTTCACTCTCCTCTTTCACTTTCATCAAGAGGCTTTTTAGTTCCTCTTCACTTTCTGCCATAAGGGTGGTGTCATCTGCATATCTGAGGTTATTGATATTTCTCCTAGCAATCTTGATTCCAGCTTGTGCTTCTTCCAGCCCAGTGTTTCTCATGATGTACTAGTCCAAGCTATTTAAGGGAGTTGGCAGAGACCTCTATGGAGGTTGCTTTAAAAGGAAAGGGTGAGATGAACTGAGAGATTGGGATTGACATATATACACGACCATGTGGAAATAGATAGCTAGTGGAAGGCTGCTATATTACACAGGGAGCCCAGCCTGGCACTCTGATGACTCAGAGGGGTGGGATGTGGGGAGGTTCAAAAGGGAGGGGATATATATAGTTATGACTTATTTGTGTTGTTATACGACAGAAACCAACACAACATTGTAAAGCAATTATCCTTCAATTAAAAATATATATTTTTTTAGAGTCTCTGTTGTAGCTCAGCTGGCAAAAATATATATTTTTTAAAAATAGATAGCTAGTGGGAAACTGTGGTTTAGCACAGAAAGCTCAGGTGATAAGCTAAATCAGTGGAATGGGAGGTGGAGAGGGAGGGGATAAGTGTATATAAATAGCTGATTCACTTTATTGTACAGCAGAAACTAACACAATATTGTAAAGCAACTATATCCCGATTTTTTAAAAAGGGGAGCCAGCTTCAGTTTCTCCCTTTATACAAGCTTGCTCCCTCTGGCAATTTTTGATCCTGAGATCACTCCCTTATAAATTTCCTATATGTTAGTTTCCATATCAGGGTCTGCTTCCCTGGAAAATCAGTCTATGATACTTGTGTTCACCTACTGAGCCCCAAGTCTAGAGTGATCACTGAGTCCCATTCCATCCTCTACCCAGAGCAGGGGTAAGAGCTTGAGAGATGCTTGTTCATATCTTCTCAGTGTAAGAGAACACTGAATTCTCCTGGTGCCCAGCAGGCAGAGAGATGGTCTGAGAAGGAACACTCGGTATTTCCAGGGAGTGAACTGTTGTGAGAGACAGTGATTCTGTGCAGCTGGGAATGGTCATGACCATGTTTTTAAGGGGTAGGTAAATGTCACTGTGAGAAGTACATTTCCATTAATTCATGTCAACCGATACTTTCCAAACTAAAGTTATTGTCACTAGAGGGGTCATGAGAACATTTCAAGGAGGAACCAGAGACACACGTAGCTAGTTTACATGGCAGAGCCTATGAGATATCTAGCTAGCTCCTAGGTGCTACTGATGTTACTTGTGGTGATGGTGATAAAGTATCGAAGGGTGCTGGGAAGATCACCATGTGGAATTCATGGAAATGCGACATTAGAATGGTTGCAAAAAAGAATGCTGTCCGAAATTCCTCGTAAGAGTCTAGGGGTGATTCCTCTGAATGTAAGATCAGGACTCTGGGATTGTCGGATATTAAGAATGAATCGTTATGACTTCCCTGGTGGTCCAGTAGCTAAGACTCCTCATTCCCAAAGCAGGGGGCTATGGTTCAATCTCTGGTGAGAGAACTAGATCCCACATGCCCACATGCTACGACTAAGAGTGGGTACAGCCAAGACAAATAAATATTGAAGGAAAAAAAAAAGAATGAACTGTTTACCTACTCTAACCCCCCAAGTAGATAGATTGGAGGGGGTATTTATGGAAACAGCAAGGCCTTTTCTCTTTTCTCTCCTTTGTCTCTGTCATCTCCAGAGTCTCACTCTGTCATGACCATCAGAGCTCCTGGGATTCAGGATAACACAGGCGACACACTGGAGCTTCACTGCCAGGCCTAAAGGAAGAGGTTCTCCCACAATCTTGTATCAGTTTTATCATGACAATGTCACCCTGGGGAACATCTCAGCCCATTTTGGAGAAGGACTGTCCTTCAACGTCTCTCTGACCCACAGAATCAGGGAATATAGCTGTGGGGCTGACAAAGGCACCAGGACCCAGTGCAATGAGGCAGAGACACTTTTTGCCACTGGTTGGCTGTTTCTGGGCCATGAGCCACAGGCCACTGATCCGACATGTAATTTCTACCCTCGTGGCCCGAAGCGACTGTCTGATTTGAGAGCGTGTGGCAGCACCTCTGACAGGTTGCCCAGGCAAGGGGTATCCCAGGACAAGATTTCTCAGTATAGTGATTCTACTTTGAGCTCTCAAAAAGCTTTAGGCAGCATGGTTCCTGCATCATTCGGCCTCAGTTAAAAAAACAGAACCACTAGGCACTACACAGAATAAAAATTTTTAATTAAATCAAAGTGATGAAAATATGAGTATTAACTATATCTTGTATGTTTGAAATTTTTCATAATGAAAAGTAAGTTTAATTTTAAAAAACGAATTTTATTGTAGGGATTTGGGACACACAAATTTGGGGATCTGGTGAAACTATCTATGGTTAGGTTAAACAGCCTTCTGTGTCTGGTGTGGCAGCCTGAAGTCCACAGAGCAGGCATTTTAGGAGGAGTAAGGACAATCTTGAACCTGCACAGTGAGTGAAACCTATGAGGATGAGCTGGGACGTGCATTAGTCTCTCAGAATCGCAAGCCACTCACTTTGATGATGAGGGGACCCTTCAGGAGAAGTCAGCACTCTTCATTACTAAGCTAAACATGAACTAGGCCCAGGAGTCAGAGAACAGAAGGAGAAGATCTGATAGGAGCTGTGCTGCAGGCAGCTGCCCCATACTAGCAAAGTGAGCTACTAAAGAGAGAACCACAGCCGGGCCTCATATGCTGCTATGTCCTGCCAAGTGAACAAAGAATACAGCTACCACTAACATGAAATTGCAAAGCAGCTATACTCCAATAAAGTTAATTTTAAAAATTTATTCTTCAGAATGGGAGAAAATAATAGCAAATGAAGCAACTGACAAACAACTAATCTCAAAAATATACAAACAACTCCTACAGCTCAACTCCAGAAAAATAAATGACCCAATCAAAAAATGGGCCAAAGAACTAAATAGACATTTCTCCAAAGAAGACATACAGAAGGCTAACAAACACATGAAAAGATGCTCAACATCACTCATTATCAGAGAAATGCAAATCAAAACCACTATGAGATACCATTTCACACCAGTCAGAATGGCTGTGATCCAAAAGTCTACAAGAAATAAATGCTGGAGAGGGTGTGGAGAAAAGGGAACCCTCTTACACTCTTGGTGGGAATGCAAACTAGTACAGCCACTATGGAGAACAGTGTGGAGATTCCTTAAAAAACTGGAAATAGACCTGCCTTATGATCCAGCAATCCCACTGCTGGGCATACACACTGAGGAAACCAGAAGGGAAAGAGACACGTGTACCCCAATGTTCATCGCAGCACTGTTTATGATAGCCAGGACATGGAAGCAACCTAGATGTCCATCAGCAGATGAATGGATAAGAAAGCTGTGATACATATACACAATGGAGTACTACTCAGCCATTAAAAAGAACACATTTGAATCAGTTCTAATGAGGTGGATGAAACTGGAGCCTATTATACAGAGTGAAGTAAGCCAGAAAGAAAAACACCAATACAGTACACTAACGCATATATATGGAATTTAGAAAGATGGTAACAATAACCCTGTGTACGAGACAGCAAAAGAGACACTGATGTATAGAACAGTCTTATGGACTCTGTTGGAGAGGGAGAGGGTGGGAAGATTTGGGAGAATGGCATTGAAACATGTGTAATATCATGTATGAAACGAGTTGCCAGTCCAGGTTCAATGCACAATACTGGATGCTTGGGGCTGGTGCACTGGGACGACCCAGAGGGATGGTGTGGGGAGGGAGGAGGGAGGAGGGTTTATGATGGGGAGCACATGTATACCTGTGGTGGATTCGTTTTGATGTTTGGCAAAACTAATACAGTGTTTCAGGTTTAAAAATAAAATTAAATTTAAAAAAATAAATAAATAAAAAATAAAAATAAAAAATTTTTAAAGAAAAAAAAATAGAGCTACTGCTTTCTTTCCACCTTGCAAACCTTGCAAAATATCTCATATGGTCCCCACGGGGAGGGCAATTCTGGGAAATGTATTTCCTGCTTAAGAACACAATACAAGTCTATACTATACAAGTCTATACTACACTTCCCATCCTAGCCCACTCCTCCTAACTGGGGAGGAAGCATAATATGATGGCAATATCATACAATTTTTTAGTCAGATAGACTTGGAGTCAAAATCCAACTCTACCAGTTATGTGTTTTTTAGGAAAATTATCTAACTGCAGAGCCTTTCAACTTCATCTTCTGTAAAATAGGCATGTCAATTCCTATTTTGTTAAATGAGTTGAACATGAATGTGAAGATGCAAACTGACCTAACTAAGCATTGGTTCTCCTCCTTTTCCACCAATTTTTGATTCTCCTAGAGGCTAGAGGAAAGATTAAATAATATATTTATTGCTCAATCCACACCTGTCAGCTTTTCCTCCTGATAACTTCTCAAGGCTTCACTGGGACTTCCATGGTGGTCCAGTGGCCAAGACTCTGAGCTCCCAAGGTAGGGGGCCTTGGTTCAATCTCTAGTCAGGGAACTAGATCCCACATCATGCTGCAACTAAAAATCTTGCATGCCACAACAAAAATCAGCAATCCCAAGTCCCGAAAAAATAGATCTTGGATGCTGGAACTAAGACCTGGTGCGGCCAAATAAATAAATATTTCTTTGAAAAAAAAAAAAAAGCGATTCACTACATTCTGGGAAACAAAGAAGGAGTATGTCCTGTATCACTTAAAACTGTTACTCACACCTTGGGTCTTCCAAGTACAGTCCTCAGGCCAACCCAAGAGTCTTCTGTGTCTCACAGAGTTCCCAGGCCCTGTGCACTTCCCAGCATGGCTGGGCCTCCTCTGCCTGAGGGATTTCAGACACACTATCTGTTTCCCTGACCTGTGGTGGACACATATCTCACAAGATCATTGGTGCCATCTTGACACATTGGAATCTCTGAGGAGCTTTAAAAGGAATGGATGCCTGGATCCCCCATTCAAATTCTTTTAAGAGTCTGATGTGATGTCTGGGAATTAAGATTTTTTTAATTCACTTTATTCTCCAGGTGATTCTAATATTCAGACAAACTGAAAACTACTCCTTTGAGATCTTATAGGTTCCCACATTAATTGCTGGCCCCAAGAGGGACTGTGCATGCATTCACCGTGATCAACTTCCATGCTGCTGATATTCTGATTTTCTTTGGATCCAGGAAAGATAGTGATGGGTAAATTATATTTGGTCTTGTACTCATTTACTATGACTGCCACAACAAAGTACCACAGATTGGATGATTTAAACAATAGGAATGTACTTTCTCACAATTCTGGAGGTTGGAAGTCCAAGATCAAAGTGTTGGCAGGGTTGATTTCTTCTGCGGCTCCTCTCCTTGGTTTGCAGATGGCCATGGTCCTCAAGTGTCTTCGTCTGGTCTTCTCTCTGTTTGTGTCTGTGTCCAAGTGTCCACTATGACACCAGTCATATTGGGATTACAGCCCACCCTACTAATCTCATTTTAACTTAATTGCCTCTGTAAAGGTCCTATCTCTAAATACAGTCACATTCCGAGATATAGGGGCTAGAACTTCAACACATGAATTTCTGGAGTGCACGACTCAACCTATGAAAAGTCTCCTCTCAACTTAATTTCCTATTCATTCAATTTAAAACTTACTCATAACCACCTCATATCTAACCACAGTAAGCTGATGTGCTGTGCTGTGTTAGTCTCTCCGTCATGTCTGACTCTTTGAGACCCCATGCGACCCCATGGACATGCCTGCCAGACTCCTCTGCCGTGGGGATTCTCCAGGCAAGAATACTGGAGTGGACTGCCATGCCCTCCTCCAGGGGATCTTCCCAACCCAGGGACTGAACCCAGGTCTCCCGCTTTGCAGGCAGATTCTTTACCATCAGAACCACCAGGGAAGCCCAAGAATACTGGAGTGGGTAGCCTATCCCTTCTCCAGGGGATCTTCCCAACCCAGGAATCAAACCAGGGTCTCCTGCATCGCAGGCAGATTCTTTGCCAGCTGAGATACCAGGAAAGCCCACAATAGGCTGAAAGTACTCCCCATTCTTCCCTTCTCTGCAGTGACTGACTTAGTTTGTGACCTCATCTTTCTAGCAAATCTCTCCCCAGCTCCCTTAAAGTCTGTCTCAGGGCTCAGTCTTACCCCAGTCTCGAGTTTTCTGCCTCCTTTGTGGACTTTTTTGTCCTTTTGACTGGTTGTTTCTTAGGGGCTGCTTCTTCCATCTAGCCTTTCTGCTCTGAAGAATCCCATCACTATCAGAGCTTTAACTACAGCTTCTATGCAAAGAATTTAAAAAATCTATATCCCCTAACTTCTCTGCTGAGCTCCATGTTTACAGGACTGTTCCACCACCAGAAATTTTGTTCAGGCATTTCAGTCATCTCAACCTAAGGCATGTTAAGTCACTTCTGATGCTGCTGCTGCTAAGTCGCTTCAGTCGTATCCGACTCTGTGCAACCCCATAGACAGCAGCCCACCGTCCCTGGGATTCTCCAGGCAAGAACACTGGAGCAGGTTGCCATTTCCTTCTCAGTCGTGTCCAACTCTGTGCTACTCTATGGACTGTAGCCCACCAGTCTCCTCTGTCCATGGTATTCTCCAGGCATGAATACTGGAGTTGGTTGCCCTCCTCCAGGAGATCTTCCCAACCCAGGGATAGAACCCACATCTCTTAAGTCTCCTGCATTGGCAGGAGGGTTCTTTACCACTATGCTGTGCTGTTCTGTGCTTAGTCACTCAGTCGTGTCTGACTCTTTGTGACCCCATGGACTGTAGCCCACCAAGCTCTTCTGTCCATGGAGATTCTCTAGGCAAGAATACTAGAGTGGGTTGCCATGCCCTCCTCCAAGGGCTCTTCCCAACCCAGGGATTGAACCCAGGTCTCCCTCATTGTGGGCAGATTGTTTACCGCCTGAGCCACCAGTGAAGCCCTCTTTACCACTTAGCACCACCAACTTAAGACATCTAGAATCAAAAGTATCTTCTGCAGAATTAGTTCCCTTCCTCATGTCCTATTTCTGTCATATATTTCAATGTTCTCTCACTTGCCTTCTGGTGAGAAGGTGGCCTTCTCTTCATTCCTTTCCTTCCCTGTTCCTTGCCTCCAATCAATAAGGACAGCATTTGTCATTATCTTTGAGTCTAGACTCTTGTCAGTTTCTCTTCATCACAGTTATCCCCTATTTCCTATATCATTGTCAGTCCTAGAAAAGTGTTCCCACCAGCACAGAGGCTGAGGTTCTCTCTTAGATCAGGGAGTCTGTGTGTAGTCCCTACTAGCTCAGACCTGTGAGCTCCAAGCCCCATGGAAACTGCAGAGCGGGCTATTGAACCCCTCCAACCCACAGGACACAGTCCCTATGGGAGACACGGACCTCCACCCTTGACTCACATAACTGATCACCGACACTTCCACTCTGCACAAAAGGACACTTTGGTATGTTGAAGTGGAAGCTGATTGAAACTCTGCCTTCCAAGTGATCAGATATCTAACCCACACCCCTCAATCTCCTGAGAACTTCTACTCTCTCACAGAGTTGGTTTCAGTGAGCAAGCCAAGAAAAATCAATCTCAAAACACCTCTCTCTCTTTCTTTTTCCTAGCATGGATGACAAAATAAGCAACCAGAGGCTGAGTAGAGGAAACTTCTCCTGCAAAGGCACCTTGTTTCTCAGTTTTTGCAGAGGTCGTATTAACTTAAGCTGCCTGTGTGTGTGTCAGGCTGGCCATAACTACCAGTGGTTTCTGTTCTCAGATGCTGGAGCTGCCCTGAACAGACCTACCTTCTCCCTATCAAAAGGAGAGAATGCGAAAGACGTTCTTCAACGGATTCCTGTTCCTTATGACTTTGCAAGCAAATTGAGCTGAATAGACACTCAAAGGGAAAGCAATGTTTTCAGTGCTAAACTTCTACTGTAGTGTTCAGAACTGACTTACCAACTGCAAACTCTTTGGAGCTGTTGTTACGAAATTTCTATCATAGTATTAATACTGTGATATGCATGGCCTAAGGTATAGAGAGAGAAAGATGAGTCAGACATAGTTCTTCACTCTGAGGGAATTTCACAATCTACCATCAGACACATACATGTAAAGATGCCTCCTTAATGCCAGTATTCTGACATAAGTAGAATCTTTCATTACAGATGGTGAATTTTATTAAAGTTGTATAAAATTACTAAGACTAGTTCTCTTAGAGGCCTATTGAATGCTCCTGCTGAGTTGACTAACTTTACCAGCATTATGACTTTTAACCATCAGAACAGCCCTACAAAGAAGATTATGTTCTTTCTATTTTATGAAGTAATACATAGATATACTGTTCAAAACCTTTTAGCTAGAGATGGTGGGCTAGGGTTCACACTAAGCTCTGTCTCCCCAGCTGGTAGAGGAGCTTTAAGTTGGGTAAATAAGGGACTTCCCTGGTGGCCCAGTGGTTAAGACTAGGTGCTTCATGGCAGCAGGTGTGAGTTTGATCTCTGGTCAGGGAACTAAGATCGTGCATGCTATGTGGTGTAGTCAAAAAATAAATAAAGAATAAAAATTAAAAATGCTTTATCTCTAAAAATAAATTGGGCAAGTAAAAGTTCAATAGGTGGGAAATAAGGAAAAGGATAGCACCACTTTGGATTAAAATCTGCTGGATCAACCCCAGCAGATTTTACCCGTGTATCCTGTACTTGATCAAAGCAATTAATCTTTCAAACGTATGAGACATCGTGGAGAGAACTGGCCCCTCCAAGAAGCAAGAGAAAAAAAAAAGAAATATAAAAAGTCCCAGAGTGCTTATGGTTGTTATGGATGTAATTGTGTGTCCCTCCCCATTCATATATTGAAGCCCTAACCCCAGTGTGATTGTATTTGGAGATTGGGTCTTTAAGGAGGTAATTGAGGTTAAATGAGGTCATAAGTGTGAGACCTGAATCCAATATGACTGGTGTCCTTAGACGAATAGGCACCAGGAGTGTGTTTGCACAGACAAAAGGCCTTGTGAGGATGCGTAAGAAGGTGACACCTAGAATTCAGGAAGAAAGACCTCAGAAGAAACCAACCCTGCTGGACTTCCAGCCTCCAGAACTGTGACAAAATTAATTTCTATTGTTTAAGCCACCCAGTCTGTGGTATTCTACATGACATCCTGAGCTGACAAGTACAGAGGTCAATCAGCAAAATGATACAGAGACGTTGGACAGGCAAGTTTGAACTTGACTTTATGAAAGGCAACGAATGCTCCAGTAAGGGACTGTTTGTTGGTGAAACCTCTGAAGGTTGGTAAGAGGATAGGAAACACTGTTTGTTCCCATTCAGGTTACCACAGTTCATTAAGCAGAATTCCCTGCATTATTACAGAAGTCCACAAGGGAGGGGATATATATATATATGGCTGATTCATTTTGCTGTACAGTCGAAACTAACACACCATTGTTAAGCAATTACACTCCAATAAAAATTAATCAAAAATGAAAAACTAAAGTATCTTTCAAAAAAGGAAGAAGCCCTGTGAGTCCTATTTTACCATTACCCCATTGGTAGGTATATGGAAAGTCCAAAGAGCAGATAGGCTGATGAGGCTCCTGAGAACACAAAAGACACACTTTTCCCAAGCTCAGGCTAGAACCGTAGAGTCCATCAGCCCTGATCGCTGTCATTATACCATAACCCACCTTTCACCATGGGCAGAAGGCACCAGCACAGTGCACGCTCACAAGTTTCGTTGATTTACACTGGCACGACATTGTAAAGCAACTATACTTCAATTTTTAAAAAACAGAAGATTTGTTGATTTGCTAGGCAGTTGGGCATCTAATCTGAACATCAAGGCTGCTTTGGGATGGGTCAACAAAAAGTGGGCACCATAGTCTCCTTTTCATAACTGACAACAACCAGCAACCCCAGCAGATTTTACCCATGTATCCTGTACTTGATCAAAGCAATTAATCTATCAGACATATAAGACATCTTGGAGAGAACTGGCCCCTACAAGAAGCTCATACATAGCCTGCGTGAGTGAAAGGGGGACACTAGGTGTCCTCTGTAACTGCCAGCACTCCAAAAAGGCCACCATCCTGCCCAACTTCTGTTCACACAAATGTCATTGCAGAGCTTTGTGCTGCTTCGTGAGGACGGTTCAGACAATACAGACAACAGTGTGATTTTCAAGACAAGGGACAGATCAACCAGAAACTCTGAAAATCACAACCAGAGCTGCCCTTGTCCATTCAAGGCTTTCTTCCCCAGCTGATCGTTCAGCTGTCACTCAGAAGCAGACAGCCAGCGTCACTTTGAGCTGAGCTCTAACAGCAGGACCCAGAGGCCCTCTATCATGATGTCCTCCAGGACATCACTACTCACGGTGCCTATGTCCACAAAACCTGTGGCTACAGGCAACTCACATCACAACTGAAATCACAGCAAAAGATAACACCCTGCATGAGTAACAACTGCATTTTGACAGAGAAAGAACAAAGGGATTCCAGACCTGCTAGCAAAGTCAAAAGGGAAGACGTTTTCATAGAATCTGAATGTTGAAGTTAGAAAGAATCTTTCCATACAAAGCAGAAATAGAGACACAGAGGTAGGGAACAAACATGGATACCAAGGGGGCGGGGTGGGGGGGGGGGTGAATTGGGAGATTGGGATTGACATATACACACTATCGGTGCTATGTATAAAAGAGAGAACTAATGAGACCCTACTGTATGTACAGAACAGGGAACCACTCAGTGTTCTGTGTTGCGCTAAAATGGGAAGGCAATTCAGATAAGAGAGGATACGCGTGTGTACATGTAGCTGATTCTCTTTCTTGTACAGTAGCAACCCACAACATTATAAAGCAACTATACTCCAATAAAAAATTATTTTTTAAAAGAAAAGAACAAATCTTAGATATCAACTTGATCACAGATTCCCATCTATGTGGGTGGAAGGACAATGCTCACCCTAAAAGCATCGTGGGAGACCATAGCGGCTGCTGGTATGTGCAAGGAGCCAGTGGAGCCTCCCCACGATGGACGCTTTGAGCTGCCAGGTAGACTTGAGGACACTATCACCATGATGGTAGCCAGTCTGCCACCAGCCAGGCCCTTTGATCCAGCTGATCCCTTCCCTTTCTAGGTGAAGAAAACTGAGGGCTAGAGAGAGGAGGTGACCTGCCCAAGCTCACGAGTGGGAGCAGCTCTGTAACACCCCATACTTCTTTCTAGCATTTAGAAGCCTTCCAACTATTTCAACCGTTTTATGTATGAGGTCTTTTTTTTTACCATTTAGATTATAAGTTCTGTATAGGTACTATCGCATTTGTCTTCTCCACACCATCCCCAGCACCTGACAGAGTCCCTGAAATATGGTAGAGTGCTCTATAAATATTTTTTGACAGACTCACTAGAGTGTGAGCCTCATGAGAACAAGACTAATAGCCAGCATTTAACAGGAGCTTATGTGTGCCAGGCAGTGTTCAAAGAATTTATTTGTGTTAGTTTATTTAACCCCCAGAATAGCCCTGAGTCAGCGCTCTTCTCGGCTTTGCCATCTTAGAGAAGACAACTCAGCCCAGAGAGATTAAGTACGTTACCCAGGCTCACACAGGAAGTGGCAGACCTGTGTCTCTAACCCAGGCACCGTATTTCAGACCCCACTCTTTTATTCACCATAAAATACCACCTCTTCATCCATCTCTTCTATATTCACAGCTAACACATGGATGGCACTCAATACCTGTTTATAAAATAAACGCCACAGCAACAGACAAGGGCCCAAGTCTATGACTATTCCAGCATTGGGTAGTCCCGCCGGTTGCACCACATAGGTGGCCACTGTCCCAGCTCTGAATAAGGCACCCGGGATCCCCTCTGGCTGAGAGAAAGGGCTAATTGGCTTCTTTTTTTTTTTTTTTTTTTAAACTTTACATAATTGTATCAGTTTTGCCAAATATCAAAACGAATCCGCCACAGGTATACATGTGTTCCCCATCCTGAACCCTCCTCCCCCCTCCCTCCCCATTCCATCCCTCTGGGTCGTCCCAGTGCACCAGCCCCAAGCATCCAGTATGGTGCATCGAACCTGGACTGGCAACTCGTTTCATACATGATAGTTTACATGTTTCAATGCCATTCTCCCAAATCTTCCCACCCTCTCCCTCTCTCACAGAGTCCTTAAGACTGTTCTATACATCAGTGTCTCTTTTGCTGTCTCGTACACAGGGTTATTGTTACCATCTTTCTAAATTCCATATATATGTGTTGGTATACTGTATTGGTGTTTTTCTTTCTGGCTTACTTCACCCTAAACCTAATTGGCTTCTTACTCTGGCTGAGCCTTCCTTCTCTAGCGCGGTCTTCCAGAGTCAGGCCCGTCTGTTAGGAAAGAGTGCCCTCTGCTGACACGGACGAGCTCTTGCTGCGTCTGTCCCTTCTGTGTTGCTGTGTGAGCTGTGAGAAAGATTCAGCCGGTTCCAGACCCATTAATTCAGATTAATTAATTCAGATTAATCTTAAGACTAAGCCAGATGGAGAATTGAGGTTACTGAATAATGAGCGTGCTTTAGCCCTGCATCCGGTTGCCTGTCCGCTCCTCCTGCTGAGGCTCCCCTTGGCCATCTTCTGTCCCTTCCTGCTCCTCCCCCACTATGGAGTCCTCATTGAAAAATCCCACACAAATTGCATCACTTTGTTATTAACGTAGGGCCTCTGATTTTCCTAACGGTTGATTTTCTGAGATTCTCTCTCTGAGCCCTATTTTCTTACCAGCTCCTCCCCTGTTTTCACATACGGTCTTAGTGAATCCTGTGCGTTCCTTGCTGCCACAGAGACCCACATCCAGCCTGGAATGGCTTCCTGGGGAGCCTTGCCTATTCCAATCCCCCTGCTCCAGTGGGGCTACATCCAGCGTGTGGCAGTGAGGATGATCTCCTCTGGGCTTAAATTCCAGAACTGAACCTAACGGGGAGGAGAGATGTGGTGAAGTGCCACCACTGGGTGAGGACTGGCGGGATCTCCTAGCCACTCCAGCCCCTGCTGAGGTCCTAAGGACAAGAAGAATGACAAGTGATACTGTTGTCATTAACTTTATATTTTTCCTTTGTCAGTTTTTTAAAAATCACATAAAAAAGGAATCCAAGGGACACTGGGAGAGAAATTGACAAACATAGATAAGCATCTACCCAACAGCCATGGTCCAGATACAGCATTGGCCATACCGGATAAGAGCAGGTGAGGGAGACTTTTGGATACCAGAGGGGTAGACTCCCTGAAAAAGCATTGGACGCATGGCCTCTGAGTGATCCAGTTCTGACCATCCATATTGGAGAACTGTGGGAAAGTAGTTCAGTGACTTCATGACACAGAAGAGATGGGTGGATGATATCTAATGTTTTCCATAAATCTCTCAGTTGATTTCATTTCCTTCTACTGAATCCCTATCCAGCATAGAGTAAAAAAAAGAGCCAAACGTGTGGGGAGCCGGCGTGAGGCACTCCACCCATGGCAAAGGTCATGAGGAAGGAGGCTCGAAATACGCAAAGGTGGGATCGAGCCTCAGGAGTCCCTCTGGAAATCCTTGACCATCTACCCCCATAACCAGAGCCTGCCTACTTTACTACTTTGTGCTCTCACCTACACCTCTGACTTTACGGGGGGCTGTCCCCCACCACCTCTTTTGGAGAAGAAGTTAACTTAGAGCTCCAGTTAATAACAATTCCTGGGCGTGATAGGAGTGTTTCAACCTACAAACTCCTCTGAAGTTTCTCTAGACTGCCAGACAGGCTTGTCTGGCCACATGTGATTGCTCACAGCCTCCCAACCATGAGAGGCACGAGATGCTTTAAACCTTCTAAAACCAGGTTCCTTAGAAAAGTTAGAAAGCTATTAGTATAAATATAGTGGGCTGATTAGAAATTGTATTGGTAAAGGGTTTTTCATTGGTTGAGCCAATGTTTACTGCTAAGTCTCCACATCCTCTGCCCTTATACACATTAATGAATATATAGAAGAAATAAGTATTAACCTTTGATATAAATCACGTTGGACCTTAGGCTAAGTAAATTCTTTCCTTAACTAAAACCCACTACACCCTCACCCTATAGGAATGTAACTTTATTTGAGTGACGTCTGTTTTAAGAATAATCACCCTTGGAGAAAAAAGTGTTCTGGTTGACTGACCACTGTCACAAGGAGAGGGTCATAAATTGTCAGCAGGCCCCCCGGCCAGAAGATGATGTAACACCCCTAAGACCTCTGTATACATTTGTGTGAAGCACCTGACTTTAATAAAAGTCAGGACTGCTGTCCCCGCGTGACTTTTGTATAACATCTCAGTGTATAAAAACAGACTCTGGAAAATAAAGAATTGGGATCAGTTCCTCGAAATACTGGTCTCCCCATGTCTCTCTCTCTCTCAAACTCTGGCTGAGTCTCCATCTGGAGCGCGGAACCCGCCATGCTTACTAATTATGCTTGGGCTTCTAAGATCCGACCGGGGAGGCCTCAGTGTCTCCTCTCCTTCGGGAGAACAGAAGGATGCCTGCGGCCTACGTAAGTGGTGCAAGCTTCTTGTCTTGAAGTTTTATTGGTCTCCCGCGTAAACCAAGCTACTGAGCCTCTTTTCTCCACTGAATTTTCCTACTGAGCTATCCTCATTCTATTACTCTTTATATCTTTGATGAATATTTAAATTAAGTCACCAACGCCGTCTCCCCTTCGAATACCCTGGATCAGCCGGGGCTGGACCCCGGAACAAATGCCTCTGGCACCCCTACTCCATCTGCCCATCACAATGCTGCCTTCCCAAATTCCACACTTTTGGGCATCAGTGGGCCGGACCAGAGGTTGTGTCCTGGAAGTCTCTCCTCTGGAGCCCTCCAAGACTCTACAACTTCCACTTTCCTCACTTCATTTCCAAGGAGGGAGCAAATGAAGCCCATATGAGAAACCATCTCTCTTCCTTCCACTTCCCTGTAATATCTGATCCATATACTGTTCACAAATCCTGGTTGTGCTTATCAAGATCTTTAACTGTAGTTAATACCCCAAGTAAAAAATAATTAATTAGTTATTTTCACCTCGTTAAACTGTAGGCAAATTATTCTCTGCTCCATTACCTGTAACTAACATAAAGGTTGCTTCATTGCTATTCAGTAACTAATGATGGAAGAGATGAAACATTTGCTCAAAAGATAAGTTGCCCCTTGGATTTCCAGCATCTGGGTTTTTTTTTTTTTTTTTTTACTCTATCCTGATAGGGATTCAGTAGAAGGAAATGAAATCAACTGAGAGATTTATGGAAAACATTAGACATCATCCACTCAACTCTTATGTGTCATGAAGTCACTGAATTACTTCCCCACAGTCCTCCAATATGCATGGTCAGAACTGGTCAGGAATCCACCTGCCAGTTCAGGGGACACAGGAAGACTCCACATGCTGCAGGGCAACCAATTGCATGTGCCGCAACTACTGAGCCCCCACGCCCTGAAGCCCATGCTTTGCAACAAGAGAAGCCCCCACAAGAGGCAGCCTGAGCACCACAAGGAAGAGCGGCCCCCACTCGCTGCAATAGAGAAAGTCCACATGCAGCAACAGAGACCCCAGATAGCTCTAAATACATAATTTTAGAAAAAATAATAATTATAATAAGTTGCCTCTTCTCTGGGCTACCATGAGAGCCCACCCAAGTACACACGTCAGATCACCTGAAGTTGGATATCATTGTCCCTGGAAAGGACCTGCTCATGGTTGCACACTCAGTTCTGCCAAAGAAAAGCTTCCGGGGTCTCCTGTGAATGGACCTGCTCAGTCTGCTGCCAGCCTCAGGAGCTATGCTCTTTTGTACATCATGTGCTCCTAGGATGGGCAGTATTCCTGGCCCTCCTGGAAAGTATTGACAGGAGCCCTGTGACAGCCTCAAAGATACACTGCTTAGATCTCCCTTTAAGAGAGAGCCTGCCCCAAAGTGTACACCTTTAGGATCCACTACCCATGACCAAACTAGGTAGCATATTCAAAAGCAGAGACATTACTTTGCCATCAAAGGTCTATCTAGTCAAGGCTATGGTTTTTCCAGTGGTCATGTATGGATGTGAAAGTTGGACTGTGAAGAAAGCTGAGCACCGAAGAATTGATGCTTTTGAACTGTGGTGTTGGAGAAGACTCTTGAGAGTCCCTTGGACTGCAAGGAGGTCCAACCAGTCCATCCTAAAGGAGATCAGTCCTGGGTGTTCATTGGAAGGACTGATGCTAAAGCTGAAACTCCAATGCTTTGGCCACCTCATGCAAAGAGTTGACTCACTGGAAAAGACCCTGATGCTGGGAGGGATTGGGGGCAGGACGAGAAGGGGATGACAGAGGATGAGATGGCTGGATGGCATCACCGACTCGATGGACATGAGTTTGGGTGAACTCCAGGAGTTGGTGATGGACAGGGAGGCCTGGCGTGCTGCGATTCATGGGGTCGCAAAGAGTCGGACATGACTGAGCGAATGAACTGAACTGAACCGATTTTGAACCAGTGCTACACTCTCCCCAGGTGGCTCCAGCCATGAGCACTGCAGGGGTGCTGTTGATCCTGAGACAGAGACACTAATGCACGTTCCCAAGCCTCCACAAATCAGAGCACTTGTGCTCTGATTTCAACATGCTCAGAAATATTTCCCTGGATGTGTCTCTGCTTATTTCTCAACAGGATTTGGAGGAAAGGTCGAATGAGAGTGTCTGCCACATAGACAGAGGAAGATGAGGTGAGGATGTGAGGGTCCAGACAGCCAGGGGGAGCACCTTTACTATGCACACTTCATCGTGTAAAGCAGTGGGAAATTGTATTCCCTGGGATCCCCAAAGGTGCTGATGGCTGGGAGGAGGGCTGCAATTGTCTGTACAGGCAGAGTGAGTTATATTTCCCAGGGAATAGGGTGTAGTAAAAATGTCTGCAGGTCTGGAGGGATGTGTGTGTGTGTGTGTGGTCAGGGAGGGAGAACTCCGTAATAGGGAGATGCCTAGAAGGACAGAGAAGTGCACAGGGAACTCTGGGATATGGAGAGTGGAAAAGAGAGGAAAGAGTTGGTTCTAGACCCACTGCCTGGTGAAGGAGAGGGGCTGCAGCTAAGAGGAATGTCTAAAGAAGACTGTGTTGTATGAACATGCGTCTTCTGGTGAAACGTTTGAGATTCTTTCAATTGCATTTTTCTACCAGATGCTATTTCTTTAAATGTGACTTAGTCTAGGGCTTGCCCCCAAAAGTAATAGTCTGGTCACATTTTGTGTGGGCACCTCCTCCCTTGTGCCCTAAGGATTTACACTCTGGGCCAATGATTCTTCGTGAGGTCCCATGACCCTACCAGAGGTGCTGAGCTGTGAAGACCTGACTCAGGGACCAGTATGATGCTGAAACTAAGCCTGATTTACAAGGTACAATTAAGTCAATCTGTCTAAGTTGTTTTTATGTGCACAGCTGTTCCTGAGCTGCCTGTCATTATACAGGGACAGTTCATATGCTGTGTTTCCCCAGTGAGCCAGTGGCAAAGAATCCACCTGCAATTCAGGGGCTTCAGGAGACTCAGGTTCGATCCCTGGCTTAGGAAGATACCCTGGAGAAGGAAATTGCAACCCACTCCAGTATTCTTGCCTGGAGAATCCCATGGACAGAGGAGCCTGGTGGGCTACAGTCCATGGGGTTGCAAACAGTCAGACATGACTAAAGCGACTTAGCATGCATGCACGATTCATATGCTCCAGGGTAAACGGACATTTAGTGAGCTCCTGCTGAATGCCAGGCACTGAGTGCTCAATGGCACTTTCTCATTTGGACTTCAGATCAGTGAGTGGTCCTTGGCCTGGATACAGAGCCCATTCTTGCAGAATACTTGCTGAAAAGGAAAGTTAACAGGATTAACATCATTTAAGGGTCGTTTTCCAGGAACCCATATGTCCTGATTCTACCCTTTCTCTCTGCCTTCTGGCTACAAAGTAACTTCTTAAAAAGTGTTCTGTGGAAAAGGATTATGATGTCTTACTTAAAGCCAATGAGTTAGTGCATGAGACTGTAAGACAGACAAGTTCAGTTTAACATTGTCTACATTAGGGAAGAACTAGAAACAGTTAAATGTGCACCAGCAGAAAACCGATTAAATATATCATTGCACATCATGACAATGACATATTAAACTGTTTCTAAAGATCTGTGCTACTTTGGATAAAATCAAATATCCCTAAGGAATACAGGCATATTCAAATTCTCCAACTTTTCTTAAGCCCCTCCACGACAGTTGAAAAATGCAAAACCTTTATTAAAAATGAAGAAATATTGCTTGCTACACTAGGCAGTTCTAAAAATACTGGTTTATGAAATGGTTGCACACATGACAGAAGAAAAGAAGAGAAATGTATGAGGAAAAATAAAGTGCAATGAAAAGAAAAAAGAAGTAGATCTACATGTAATGACTGAAAATATGCTCAGGATACAGTATACTGCTTAGCAGGAAAAGCAAACAGTAGAATAATATACGTAGAATAATCCCCTCTGATTAATTAAATTATATGGACTGTTTTCAAATTTCATCTCAAGTCCCAAAGCTGAAGACTACATTCTAAAGGGAAGTGCCAAACCCAACTTGCTGAACTTGTGGAAGCATGGCAAAACTTGTCCTTCAACCTTCACTCAGCTGCTGACCACCTGTCTTCCCCTTCTCCCCCACCTCCCCACCCCAGCCAGAGACAGGACTAGAAACGTAAAGGGAAGTTTAGGTTGCTCATATGAGTAGAGTTTTATGGTGCTTTTCTTTTCCTCTCAAACAAGCCAATAGGTGAAACCCTGGAAGAATAATTCACAAGATCAGAAGTGCCTACAGGAAAAGGAGGCTGGTTGCTTACTGCCTCACTGAAAACCTGCTGAGTTGCAGCTTCTCATATGCTTACCTAGGTGCACCATAGGAGGACCAAGGTAAGAGAGTTACCTAGGTCGTGTGAGAGTTCTGGGCAAATGACTGCTGCCTAAGAACCACTGGCTGGAGCTGGACATGACAGAAGGAAGAGGAGAGGGGGTCAGTGGTTTGGCGAGCTGCACTTCCGCCATTCAATGAGTCAAGGCTGGTTTTGATGAATTTCCAATGAGTCTAGTGGAAGCTATGAACAGTAGCCATACTAGAACCACTTTGGTGCGATTCTATCCAAGAAGATTGCCCACTGGGGTGAAGGGAGTCCACCAGTAAGAGGCTGTGCTTTATACCTATAGGAGCATGGCCTAAGTGAGGCTCACAGAGGTCAGCCAGCAGGAGACTGGACAGTGAGGAGGCCCCTGGGACAGGCCTCCCAGAAACTTTCTGCCATAGTAGAGAAGGTACAGCAACTGTAACAGCCAAGAGAGAACTACAAAGAGTAGTCACTGGGTGAAAAGAACTTTATCGCTCTTCCTCTGGCCCTAGAAGGAGGAGACGGAAGGAGAATGAATGCCCCCTTTTTCGCTGCAGGTTTCCAAGCCACAGGTCAAGCCAATGATTGGGGAAAGGAGAAGCTTTGAACTGGATGTGACACTTAAGTTTTAAATTGAGCTAAACTAGACTATTTTTTCAATGCCTGAAAGTGGTCAGAAAGCTATTGTGTCAGCTCCAGGGGCAAGTCAGAGAGCTTCTATATAATGTGATGGATAGCAGCAGCAGAGCTAAGAGAAAAATGAAGCTGTTTCTTGTTTCAAGTTCAGCCCATTCAATAAAACTCTATATATAGCTTTTCTTCTACAACCACAAAAGAATTCTAGAGAAACACAAAAGAAAATGAAAGTGGATACCTCTGCAAACAGAAGAGATAAATGGAGTGAGGCCTTGACTTTTCAGTTGTACTTGTCCCATGTTATTCAGATGCTTCATAACAACTTTGTATTACCTCTATAATTTAAATAATTAATTGTCTAAAATGTGAGTGTAGTAACCAAGGTGTCTAGCCCAGAATCCTGTAGTCCCTCCGCCAGCTGGTGAGTTTTAGGAGGAGAAGGGTTTGTTTGGTGATGCAATGGTAGCCCAATGGCCACAGAAGAAAATAACCTCTTCATTTGTAGTATTTGCTGATTCCCATGATATGAACAGGCTTCCCAGGTGGGGCTAAAGGTAAAGAACCTGCCTGCCTATGCAGGAGACATAAGAGACGTGGGTTTGATCCCTAGATCAGGAAGAGCCCCTGGAGGAGGAAATGGAGCCGACTCCAGTATTCTTGTCTGGAGAATCCCAGAATCCATGGAGGAGCCTCGCAGTCTATAGTGTCGCCAACAGTTAGACAAGACTGAAGCAGCTTAGCACGCATGGTGTAAACACGGCAGCAACAGATGATTTCAAAGTACCAACAGTTTAACCATAACTGGTACCAAATCCCTGGCTATTTAGCCATCAACTTAATCCAGCTCCAGCACACCAGAAGAGCACTGCATGGGAGGCAATAGCCAATGTCTTTTCCCTGGCCCCTGGCCCCTGGCCCCTGGCAGTTTATCTCTAGGCTCTGTTAATTACCATCGGATTAGCAGGCCAGCTTCTGCCCAGTAGTGATAAAGGGTCACCAGTTTCGAGAGCAAAATGTCAGGGCATTTCAGCGGGTCAGCCTACTGCCCCCTAAAACATTTGAGGCAAGTGGAAGATTCTAGAAGAGTTGGGAGGGTGATAGGCAGACGGCTGTGTCAGAAGACGGAGAGCTGGGGCTTCCCTGGTGGTCCAGTGGCTAAGACTCTCTGCTCCCAATGCAGGGAGCCCAAGTGTGATCCCTGGTCAGGGAACTAGATCCCACATGCAGCAACTAAAGGTCCTGCATACTGCAACTAAGGCCTGGCACAGCCAAATAAATAATTTTTTTTAATAGCTGTTATCATGTCCAGCTTCCAGAGCAGGAAACTGAGACTTAGATTAAACAACTTACTCAAGACCTTCAAGTTCATTCCTGGTAAAACTGAGATTCAAACCAACATTTTAGTCCAAAGCAAAGCTAGATTTCTGCACAGCTGCATTAAGCATCTCAGAGTGAAGCACAGTCCCCCACAGTAAACCAGGAGCCAGTAGCAGATGCTAACATCTGATCTGAAAGTGTTCAAGTCTAGGTCCCCCTCCTTGCCTCGCACCAGGACAGGATTGCTAGATCTGGCTACTGCTGCTGCTTGGGAATAGAGTCTAATCCAAGTGCTTTCTAACATTGCTATGGGAGCTTTGGGGCTTCCCAGGTGGCCCTAGTGGTAAGAACCAGCCTGCCAATGCAGGAGACATAAGAGACGTGGGTTCAGTCCCCCAGTTGAGAAGATTACCTGGAGGAGGACATGGCAACCCACTCAGGTATTCTTGCCTGGAGAATCCCATGGACAGAGGAGCCTGGCAGGCAATAGTCCATAGGGTCACAACAAGTCAGACGTGACTGAAGTGACTTAGCACTCACACAAGCAAGAAGGGACTTTGGGCATGTCGTTTCACCTCTCCTGGTCTCAGTCTGTAAAAGTAGAGAATTGAATCGAATAATCTCTAAGAATGAGAGATCCTTGTTGACACATCCATTTTCTCTATCAGTGCAAATACCAGGAAGCCTGGGGAAATTAGTATCTACTTTATGTAACAGTCATTCCACAAATACGTGTCAATATGGGTGAGTCATCATTCTGAAAGACACTGGGGATACGCTCTTTTCCAAGAAAAAGTTGAGGTCTTCAGAAGTCAGAAAAGAGAGATGAACTGGTCAAGGAAATTAGCGATTTCACTCATACATGTACTGAGTGCTGGACATTTCACAAGGTCTGGGGAACCCAATTAAAGGTCAGATTATTACAACAAGAAAGGGAAGGCCAGTGGAGTCAGGCTGACCTGTAGAATAATATGGTCTGGGGCATCTCCAAACCGCTGTTCCTATCTTTAATTCAGTGTGTGTTACTCACTCAGTCATATCCAACTCTTTGCAGCCCCACAGATGGTAGCCCGCCAGGCTCCTCTGTCCATGGGATTCTGCAGGCAAGAATACTGGAGTGGGTTGCCATGCCCTTCTCCAGAGGATCTTCGTGACCCAGGGATTAAATCCAGGTCTCCCACATTGCGGGCAGATTCTTAACCATCTGAGCCACCAGGGAAGCTCTTTAATTCAGGGATAGTGGCAAATTCCCTTCCCTGAATAAGACTGAGATCCTCTTAAGTCGAGAACTTAGTGCAGACTCAAGCATGAGTGGACCCTCAATAAATGATAGCTATACTGATGATAGAGGCTTCCTTGATGGCTCAGCAGGTAAGGAATCCGCCTGCAATGCAAGAGACACAGGAGACACGGGTTCGATCCCTGGGTTGGGAAGATCCCCTGGAGAAGGAAATGGCAACCCATTCTAGTATTCTTGCCTGAACAATCCCATGGACAGAGGAGCCTGGCGGGCTATAGTCCATGGGGTTGCAAAGAGTCAGACACAGCTGAACATCAGCACAAGCAGCGCACTGATGATATAGAAACAGTACTTTATTGGGATCCCACAGGCACAGTTGTTCAGGAATGGGCAGAACCCACAAGACTATTTCGGCTGAGTAAGGAAGTAGTTGAGCCTCTAAGAGGAGGCACAGAGGTATTACTTTTCATGACTCAGCAATATCTATGTGCTACAATAGATCTGGGTGCCTGAAGGTCCAGAGCCTCTGGGGAGGATGAAGAAAGAAGAGGATACCACTGCCACGTTTCCTTGAGCTTTGTAGAGATGACAGCCCCTGATTCTGCAGCTTTGGCCAGCTGGGGAATCTCCCCTTGATACACCTCCAAGATTTGAGGATAGCAAATCCAGCAAAATATATTGCTGATTTCAGGGCCTTCCCACACCTCTGTTCTGCACCCTTGACCCCAAACCTCTGAACTTCACAACTTTCATGTTATTCCCACCTCTATCTAAACTCCAAGGGAAAGCCTATTGATTTTCAGAGCTCTTTCTCTCTCTCCATATATATATCAAGTTACTCATTGGTACCTCATTCCTGCTCTCCGAAAAGCAACACTAGGGACTTTCCCAGTGGTCTAGTGGTTAAGACTTCATGCTCTCAATGCAGGGGACATGGGTTCAATCCCTGGCTAGGGAAATAACACTCCACATGCTTCATGGTGTGGCCAAAAAAAATTTTTTTAAAAGAAAGAAAGAAAAGCAACACTAAGGAACATATGTCCATCAGGGTGGCGTACTCCACGGCTTCTTGCTTGCTGCCTTCCACTTATGGAGGTTGGAAAGCTTCTCCCGCAGCTAGAAGTGGCTGGCAAAATCTAAGGAGACATTTGCTAGGAGTTTTCTGGAAAATCTTTTGCTTCCTCAAGTAACAGAGGCAGTTGGTGCCACTGATTTTCCTCCTTTCTCCCTTGAGTAGTTGTGTCATACTCAAAGTTGGGGTAGCTCTCCTGTGACCTCAGGGTGACAGATATGCAAATGAAAAGCTAAGATGCTAAAGATGGTGAACAAGCCCAGATCCTTAATGATGCTACTGAGCTGCCTATGCCCAGAATGCCTGTTTGTAAACCATAAGCACCCTCAGATAAAAAGCCAATGTTAGTTGAGTATTCTATTTCCTGTAAACAAGAGCATTTTCTTGGAAACAGAAACAAGAGCAAACAGGTAGAATCAAGTAAGCCAGCAGTTCAGACATAAAATATTAGAGAAGACAGGGCTAATAAATAGCGTGACCGACTTGTCTTGATTCGCCTTGGATTTTCTTGGTTTGGCCATTGAAAGTCCCACACCCTGGAACTCGAAGTCAGGTAAACAAGAATAGCTGATCATCCTACTTAGACATACCATCAGTTCATGGACAAAAGTGCTAAGCCCTAAGGAAGAAAGAGGTGTGCCCAGGATAACACAGGTTGTAGCCAATCCTAGACTTTCCTAACTCCACATTGAGGGCTCTTCCATCATGTTGCACATCCACAAAGACATGCTGTCCTTCTCTAGAATCTGAAACTACCAAAATTACCTCCTCCCACTGGACTTCCCTGGTGGGAGGAGGTAAAACAAGACTTCCCTGGTGGCTCAGATGGTAAAGAGTCTGCCTGCAACGTGGGAGCCCTGGGTTCAATCCCTGGGTCGGGAAGACCCCCTGGAGAAGGAAATGGCAACCCACTCCAGTACTCTTGCCTGGAGAATCCCATGGATGGAGGAGCCTGGTGGGCTAAAGTTCATGGGGTCGCAGAGAGTCGGACACGACTGAGTGACTTCACTTTCACTTTCTTTTCACTGGAAAACACATGATTTCCTGGAACTACTAATTAGGACCTGCTTCAGTCTGGTATATAAGCCATATACCAGTGAATGCTGATGAGTCTAGGGGGGTGAGGCAAAACCTACATCTGCAAAGCTGGAGGGAGCAAGACCACCTGTCAGCTCCTGAAATGGGCTGGGACATGTCCAGAGCCCCTGCTCGTCAGACGTTGTGCTTCTTGGTGATGAGTGGCTTCATGTTAAGTCAACAGTCACAGGAGACTCGCGGCACTGCCAGCCCTGTACTCCTTGTGGCTCCACATTCAACAAACACTTACTAGGGCCTGACTATGCGTGGAGCATGGGGGCTTGTGGTTCACTCTGCTTGAGTGGAATACGGGAGCTAGGGGTTTCACTCTGTTATTTCACTAAACTTTCAAAAACAGTCCTGTGAGATAGGTACAATGGTATTATCTCCATGTCATAGATGAAGACATTTTCCCAAAGACCCAGCTTGCCTGGTGACTTCAGACTCAAAGTCTCTGTATTTTGCCTCAGGGTTGTGTTCCTTCTATACCCGCTCCGCCCTCCCTCTCCTTTCTCCTCTGGCTCTCCTGATCATTTCTCCTCTCTGCACCTTTCTCTAGGCTCACACTTACCCTCTTGATTCTCAGGGGACACAGAAGAGCAGCAACCAGCTGTAGCACGCCCCTCTTGTGCATGTAAAGTAGACTCTGGGCGACCACACAGAGAGATGCTCAGGCTGGGGTTCTGTGAAGCAGAGACTGTGCGATCCCCGTAAAAACGGAGGTTAACCCTTCACACTCAGGGATGGATGGATCAGAGCTGTCAGATACCCGTAACTACATCCCAGGCCCAGCGCTCATATTACAATAAATAGTTTGATATCATTCATGCACACAGTTCTCTGGGTTACAAACTCTCTGAGCCTCGGTCTCCTCGTTTGTCAAATGAGTGTGGGATTACTCACCCTACAGGTTGTTATGAAAGCCTGCCTAAGAGAAACCAGCAAACAGGATGCTCTCATTCCGTGGAAGAAAAGGATGGTGTTCAGTTCCTGATAGCCTTTTCCTATAACCTTTTCAGAAGCTCGCCGCTCCCCCACTGCCACACACACAGACTTCCTCTGGACACATGGGAGGTCTTCAGTGCTCCTGTCAAGGGGCACCACACCCACAGCACCAAGACTCCCCCCAGCTTCCCGGCCTGGACCTGGGGGGCTTCTTGGCACTGTGAGGACCTCACCCTTGGGAATTACCTGTCTTTTTCCTTTTGCAGTCAGTTTTCTCCTCAGACCCAAGAGGACAGTTTTCTGTGTCTGCCCTTTTTTTTTCCTTTTTTGAACAGGTTCCTATCATTTTAGTTACTTGCCTTCAGGAGAAAATTAGAGGGATTGGAATTAGGAGAGAGAGCTGGGTGGGATCATGGGGCAAGAGAGATACAGAGTAGTAAAAATGCTTCAGTTACACAAGATAAATTCTAGATATCTATAACATAATACCTAGAGTTAGCAATATTTTATTGTGCACTTGAATTTTTTTTTTTAAGACAGCAGATCTCATGTTAAGTGCTCTCCTACAACAAAAACAAAAGAAAACTACTGCCCCGGCGGCTGGAGTGACTGCTGGCTCTGGCCAGCAGATGGCAGCATTGCACCACAGAATCTGATGTGAGCCTTCTACGTGGACACCAAAGGGTCCAGAACTGAAAGACAGGAGGAACAACAGGAAGCATGGGATGGGTTTGGAGCAGGGAGCAGAGAGGGACACGCTGTGACCGGAGGGTCAGTAGGGAGACTGCTAGACACAGAGCCTCAGCTCTGGAGTTTCACTCCTGGGATGGCTTCAGCAGGATCCAGTACATCCACTGGACCCGATCCTAATTTCAAGACCTCACTGTCACCTAGGCTTTGGGTGATTTTCAGCAAGTCATTTCACTTCTCTCAGCCTGTAAAAAGAAGCTGCCGCAGTCCCTCAGGCTGGCCATAACAACAGAACACGGACTGGGTGTCTTAAACGGCAGGCATTTATTTTCTTACAGGCCTGAAGGCAGGAAATCGAAGACTGAGGTGCCTCAGAGCTGGTTTCTCATGAGACCTCCTTTCCTGGCTTTTTGCTTTGTCCTCACATGTCCTCTGGGATGGAGGCAGGTGTGGGGAGTCGCTGGTGAAGGAGAGAGGAAAACTCTCTTATGTCTCTTGTCTTATCAGATTAGGACCCCATCCTTAAGACTTCATTTAATCTTGCTTTCCTGCTTATAGGCCCTATCTCCAAATACAGTCACGTTGGGAGTTAGGGTTCCAACATACAGATCTGGGGAGAACACAATTCGGTCCCTAACAGAAGCTATTAATAACAACAATACCTATTGGACATGAGTGTTATGGGAATCCATAAAAATAAATAGAAGACAAACTATATGATTCTGTCCACTCCAGTCAGTGACTGGTTTCCCTGGTAGCTCAGACGGTAAAGTGTCTGCCTACAATGCGGGAGTGACTAGAGACCAATTTATAATTCCCTAAGCCCAGAGAGGTTTCAGGAAGGAAGGAGAACTCTGTGTTCAGGAATGATGGTATCCTTTTAACTCATCTCAGGCAGGCCCAGGTTTCCCTCCCTGAAAGATGAGCTGTTTAATATTATATACTTCATTCTTGAGCATCATAGCAAGACTGCCTAAGACAAGACTTTAGGAAGGACTTCCTGGTACCCAAGAGGCATTAGGCAGAGTAAATTCTTTCCTTTCTCTTCCCACTGGAGATCGATGACTAGGGGAAAGTGTCTTGCTGAAGTCTTTGTCATCTATCTGGGCAAGACAGTATTGATGTAAAGGGAGCAGACCTCATTCAGGCGGCCTCAATCTGGGAAGACAGCTAACCCCTTCAAGGTCAGGACCGTGGGAAACCTATTTGGAACCTGTGGGGTATTGCTGGAAGGTGATAGGTGGGATAGGTGTGGCTTGGGAAGGATCTTCAATAAAAGTGTATAGCATGGGGAGTTCTGCAGCGTCCCAGTGGTTAAGACTCCACATTTCCACTGCAGGGGGGCCTGGGTCCCATCCCTGGGAGGGGAACTAAGATCCTGCATGCCAGGCGGGATAGCCAAAAAAACCAAACCAAAAAAGTGTACAGCATGACACTTGCACCTGGATCTTTCTCCACTTGCTTCCTTTCCAGTGACTCCATCCAAACACACTTCTCCAGCCCAACAGGCACTTCGATCTCCACTTACGGTGCCAGCTGGAAACAAAGAATCTTAAAGATTGGCCGCATGCTTCCACTGTTGTCGGGGACTGTGGGAGGTGTGAGAGAGAGAAGGGGAGCAGAGCGGGGATGCTAGGAAGTCAACATCACAGTCGTTTGTATTATCATCCTCGTTATCATCATCAACAACAGCCCACATTGTTTAACTCCCCAGGGGTCGGGAGGAGGTGGCAGGTCTGGGCCAGCTAGGTAGGGGGCCCCGTTCAGTTAATGCTGAGTAGTCCTGGCCCTGTGCGGACACCCAGCATAGCCAGGGAAATAGGCCAATCAGTGTCACGTGCGAGGTACTCAATGTATGCCTGGCACTTAGTAGGTTTTTGAAAACTTCACGGAGGTGGTAAGCATGGCTCAGGTAGTCTGGGAAGGTTTCACCCAGGAGGTGGCTTTGAGCTGAAAACTGAACGAGAAGTAGCCATTAGACAAGAGAATAGAAGGACAATGCAGGCAGGAGGGACGCTGTGAGCAAATGCATAGGGGAAGGACAAGACTTGCCTTGTTCAGGAGCCCCAGCAGCTAGTGCTGAGACAAGAGGAGAAATGAGTGATTTCTTTGGGAACAGTTCTTGGAGGGTCTTGAATGTCAAATGAGCATTTAGATTTCCCTCATGAGGCCCTGGAGAGCTCCGCTCTCTGCCTGGAGCTAAAACCTAACATTTTTAGACCAGTCTCTACACATGTATTTCCTCCCTTTCTGTCTCCCCAAAGATTAGACCAGGGACTCACATCCTTTTGCATCTAACATCAGTGTGACTTAGAGTAAATTTCAAGCCCTCTATGTCCCAGCGTCTGTGCCAGGAAATCAAAAACGCAGACGTGTGCCCTGCAAATTCAGTCTAATGATGGAGACAACAATGAACATATGATGTGACCGAACCCATGCTAGAGGGATAGTTATCTCAGCTAAAGAAACTGCACGCCTTCCTCTTGGATCCAGAAGGTCCAGCATGGATGTGGGGGGAGGACCCTCAGCTGCCCTTCGCTTCCCCAGCTTTCCCATCCCAGCTTCCCCATCTGTGTACTCGCGTGAGATCATAAGTCACAGTACCATAAACCACTCCAGAGTGTGTAATAAGTGAATTATTTACCAATGACCCTGGCTAAATGTTCAGAGGGATAAATGATTAAGCCGCAGATCTGTCAAAAAGTTCTCATAAATAAGTAATTCTGTGCCGCTGTAATGGGCTTTGTAAATTACTCATTCATGCCATTTTGGGATCACTCTGTGAGGTAAATTCCTCACACATACTGATTTACTGTTTCAGTCTGGACAGGATGGGACAAATTCTGCTAGCCAACTGGGTAGATCCCCAGGTGCCAGGCCACCTGGCAGAGTCCCCAGAGATGAGGACATCTTCCGGTGTCACCTCACAGGAATGTGGGGTCAGAGGTAGGCTAGACTTCTTGGCTACCTGGAGTTTCAGAATAACTGCCCAGGGTTCTTTTCCTACAAACAATCACCCAGCAAGAATGTCCTTAACACCCACCATGTCCCAGGCTCTGTGCCAGGAAACCAAAAATGCAGAAGTGTGCCCTGCAAGCTCAATCTAATGATGGAGACAAGACTGGGCACACGATGTGATCAAAGTCACGCTAGAGAGCTACTTGATTCCATTGGAGAGATAGCTGTCTCAGCTGGAGAAACTGGGGACGACTTCTGAGCGTGGGGTCTAAGAGCGTTCACTGTTTACAGAGGCCTGGCTCCAACTCAGTCAAGATGGGCTGCACAGTGTTGCTGTGATAACAAACAGCCCTGCAGTCTCAGTGTCAATCACGAAGACTTACTGCAGCTCAGCTGAGGGCTCTACTCTACCCCCCCACCCCACCCTCCTGCAGGGACCCAGGCTGGTGGGACAGCACCCCTGGGGACGCTGCCACCCCCGGGACGCTGTGGCTAAGGAAGAAGAGAATGGAGCACAGCACACCCTGGCCCCTAGAGTTGCTGACCAGGATGGTCACTTCTCCCATTTCACTGGCCAGAGAAATCAGGTAGTCGTGCTCGAGTGTGACAGAGACAACCTGGAGAAAAAGAAAGAGACGGGGACAAATTGAGAGACAAAAATATTTGTGAACAGCCCTAAGGCTTACCCTAAGTGCAAATTCTGACTCTATGAACTTAATTAGCTGTGCAGCCGTGGGCAAGTTCCTGAACTTTTTTTATCTTTTAATTTCTCCAACTGTAAAAATGGGGATATTAATAATAACTACTGGGGACTCCCCGGCTGGTTCAGTGGTGAAGACTCCACACTTCCACTGCAGGGGGCCCAGGTTCAACACCTGGTCAGGGAATTAGATCCCACATGCTGCACAGTGTAACCAAAAATAGTGATAACTACTAGTTTTTGGAGGATTGAGTGAGATCATCCATGTTATACACTTAGCACTGTGCCCGCCACATGGTGAGCGCTCGGAAGCTTGGTTGGCTAATGTTATTGCAGCTTCCATTATCAGTAGAAGTAGTAGTAATATCCTGCTGTTCAGTCACTAAGTTGTGTGCGACTTTGCGACCCCATGGACTGCAGCACACCGGGCTTCCCTGTCCTTCATCTCCCAGAGTTTGCTCAAATTCATGTCTATCGAGTCAGTGATGCCATCCAACCATCTCATCCTCTGCCACCCGCTTCTCCTCCTGCCCTCAATCTTTCCCAGCATCAGGATCTTTTCCAGTGAGTCAGCTCTTCCCATCAGGTGGCCAAAGTATTGGCGCGTCAGCTTCAGCATCAGCAACATCCTAGTAGAAGCTGAATACTGAAGAGTGAATGGGTTCCCAGTGGCCTGGGAAGAAGGGGAGGGAGCATCAGGTGTGGTGCAGGCTTCCTCTGCCTTCCCAGAGCCTGGAGAAGCATCTGCTCCTGTGGCTTTCACAGCAGCCCAAGTGGCTGCCAAGCGAACAGGAAGAAAAGATCCTGTAAATCAGCTTGTTTTCTCTGAATGTTTCAGGCTGACTGGTAGCGACCCGAACCCGTTGCTGTAAGGAGGGCCATTGACTACCAAGGCTCCGCACCTTCTTCAACTTTCATGGGGATCATGAGGCTAACGAGCTGCCTTTGTTTAGCTTATCAAGGCGATCACTCTGGGCCCACAGGTCATAGCCCTGTCCACCCTGCCTGAGTAAGTCCAGGGCCGCCTCGAGTTTTACCTCCACTCTAAAACTGAAGACATGATTTCCCATCTTTCATAATCCAACCAGCTCACACTTACTCACAGCCTGGCAGGCTACAGAGGAGCGTCAGTCAACTCTTTACTCAGTTCATCCCACATCAAGTCCCTATCCTGAGTGAGGGGCTGTGCTGGGAGAGGTGGGACCCCAGACATCTCTACCGGTACCTTCTGGGCCTCCTGGAAACGTGCCAGCTACTGGGGGAGATGAGACATGGATGCTGGGAAATGATGACAAAATGTGCTACAGGCGTCGAGGGTCAGTGGAAGAACAGTCCTCTGAAACAGGTAAAGGAAAAGCTGTACCTCGGAGGTTCTCCTTACCCACCTTCCAGCCCTGAAGACATGGCCTTGGCCTTGGACTTGGCAGGCACTTTAGGGCCATCAGGGTCTGATCATTGAGCAGAGAGGAAGCAGAGAGCTACAGAGGTGGGAAGAGTGGGACAGGAGAGTGTGAGAAAGATGCTGTGTTTCCAGAAGCAAAAGCGACTAGGCCTGGTGGGACAGGGCCATAAGCACGAGGACACTGACGAGCTTTTGCTCCTCACACGTAATACGTCTCATAGCAAAATCAAAACAAATTTTTGCTGTGTATCTACTATGTTTCATGAACCAGGGTTAGATACTTTCATTCTACGATTTATTTACTCCTCAAAGCAGCCCTTTGCTTGCATTTTGTAAAGTTTGCTTCCCAGATGAACAAAATGAGGCTCAAGGAAAGAACTGGCTCACACATGGGTGAGTGTGGAGCCAGGATACACCATCTGGTTGTGGGAATCCTGCCTCCAGGGTTTTGCTATTCCCCTTACAACCGTCTTCCGGAGCCCCAGTGAACCTCTTAAAACACTCATCAGATTGTGTTGTTCCTCAGCCTAAAAGCCTTCAATGGCAGCCATCCCCAGAATAAAGTCAAAATCTTTAGTATGACATGCAAGTCCCTCCACGTCTGGCTAGGGATGTCTTCAGTCTTCTATCGCTTCAATCTCAGTTATCGTTGTCTGCACCCGTATTGGAAGAGCTAGTATTTATGGAGCATCTGCTACAAACCAAGTGCTTCCTCCATGGCTCAGTGGTAAAGAATCTGCTGGCAGTTCAGGAGACACAGGGGATGCAGGTTTGACCCCTAGGTCGGGAAATCCCATGGACAGAGGAGCCTGGGACTGCAAAGAGTCAGACAAGACTGAGCACACACACACACTCACATGATGTACCAGACACTTAACAAACATTTCACATATACTGTTGTTTCATCCTCCTGACAACCCCCTGAGGCAAATACCACTGCAGCCGCACTTTATGGGTAAGGAAACAGATTCATAGAATGGCTTAGTAATTTGCCCAAGGTCACATATCTTGCAGAGTCTGGGAGTCACACCCAGGCAGTTCACTTCTAGGACAGAAATGCGGATCTCTTCATGATCCCCACAGCCAATTCAGGTTTCCATGGTTTGACTTATATTCTTTCTTCCTTTTTTTTTATCTAAAATATTATTTTCTTCTTTCTTCCCTAGATAAAGATCACTTATCATGCAGGTCCGGATGTAGGACTTCTTTTTAAAGTAATTTTTCCCTCTACATTAGGTTAGAGCTTTTAGATTTTTCTAGAGAGTATTGCTATGGAACCAGCTGAGCATCTCTACGTGCTGACTTCTGCTGATATGTCTATCTCCCCTTTTAGAATTAAAGCAACTTGAGGACAGACTCCACCATATCCACCTTTATTTCCCCAGTCTGAAGGAAAAAGCTTGACCCTACTTCCCCCTCCAGATACCACTGAATTTTTCCTTTTCTTTACAGTGAAACTCCTCAAACAGTTGTCTGGACTCACTGTTTCTTATAGGTCTCTCCTCACCTTCTTTCTGGAACCTACTTCAGCCAGGCCTCAGCCCTCCTGACTCCACCAAAAAAGGCTGATATCAAGGTCACCCAGGACTTCCTTATTTTCACTGTTATCTTGACCTACCGGCAGCCCTTGACACAGCTGACCACTCATTCCTGCTGGAAATTCCTTCTTCCCTTGCTTCCAGCACACCTCCCTGCCTTGTGTTTCTCTCCACTCTCCTTCCAAGTCTCCTCTGCTCGTTCTCTTTTCTCTCCTTGACCTCTAAACATTGGAGTGTCCTCCAGTTCTATCTTTGGATCTCTTCTCTTACCTACACTCACTCACATCTTAGGTGATCTCATCCGGTCTCATGACTTTAAATACCATCTATATGCTAATGACTCCCAAATTTATATCTTCTGCTCAGAATATTCTCTCCTGAATTCTAGATTTCATTAGCCAACTATTTACTGGCTAGCCCTACTTGGGTGTCTGAAACACACCTCAAACTTAGCCTGTTTAAAACCAAGCTCCTGATCGTCCCTCGTGCCCTTCCCCTCCCCTGTGGAGACCTGCCCCTTCTGCCTTCTCCCCTGTCTCAGGAAATGACAGGGCCTCCTCCTTGCAGCCACCAGATCCTGAGAGTCATCCTTGATGCTGCTGCTTCTCCCACACCTCACTTGTAATCTGTCGATGAATCACGTCCATTCTACCGTCAAAGGAAATCTAGACTACTCTCACCCGATCACCAGCTCTCACCTTGGTCCAAGTCACTCTTCCGTGATTGTTGAGCCACACCCTGCCCGCCACCCGGCCTGCCTGCTTCTGCCTGTTTCCCCGTAGCTGCCAAAATGCTCCTGTGAAAATATGTCAGGCAGAATCGTCATCATTCCTCTGCTCACTACCTTCCATTGGCAGCACAACACATCATATCAATATGAAATATCAATATCATATCAATATTAACACTTGGGAGTCTTTGCAATGATCGCTGAGGGTTTTCTGACTTTTCCTTTCTGTTCCTTGATGGGTCTCCTCACCCTCTGGGCTCAAGTGATACTCTTCTCTCTATACTTTCTCAGACACATTAGACATGTGCCCACCTTATGGCCTTACACTTGCTATACCCTCCCTAGAATGTTCTCCCCAGATTTCTGCACATCTAACTCCCTTACCTCCTATAGTTCTTCATTATGTGTCATCTTTTCCATGCATCTTTGCCAGGGCAACCTCCCCTAACATTTTCTATTCCCTCTTTTTACTTTATCTCCTTGCGTGCATGCTAAGTCACTTCAGTCATGTCTGACTCTTTGCAACCCTATGGGCTGTAGACTGCCAATCTCTTCTGTCTATGGGATTCTCCAGGCAAGAATACTGGAGTAAGTTGCCATGCCCTCCTCCAGGGGATCATCCAGACCCTGGGATTGAATCCGCATCTCCTGCACTGGCAGGAGGGTTCTTTACCACTAGCGCCACCCGGGAAGCCCATTTATCTCCTTCAGTTCAGTTCCGTTCAGTCGCTCAGTCATGTCTGACTCTTTGTGACCCCATGAATCGCAGCACGCCAGGCCTCCCTGTCCATCACCAACTCCTGGAGTTCACTCAAATTCACATCCATTGAGTCGATGATGCTATCCAGCCATCTCATCCTCTGTCATCCCCTTCTCCTCCTGCCCCCAATCCTTCCCAGCATCAGAGTCTTTTCCCATAGAGTCAGCTCTTCGCATGAGGTGGCCAAAGTACTGGAGTTTCAGCTTTAGCATCAGTTCTTCCAAAGAAATCCCAGGGCTGATCTCCTTGCAGTCCAAGGGACTCTCAAGAGTCTTCTCCAACACCACAGTTCAAAAGCATCAGTTCTTAGTTACATTTAATTATTTGTCTGTAACTTATTTTGTTAAATATGATGTTTATTTGCTTATTTATTTTGGGCTGTGCCCAGTCTTAGTTGCAGCACTCGGGATCTTCTGGGCTTCTCTCTAGCTGTTGCTTAGTTGCCTCATGGCATGTGGGTTCAATCCCAGGGTTTGGAACATCCCCTAGAGAAGGAAATGGCAACCCGCTCCACTATTCTTGCCTGAAAAATCCCATAGACAGAAGAGACTGGTGGGCTACAGTCCGTGGGGCCGCAAAGAATTGGACATAACCAAGCACACACACACGGCGCAACACAGCCTGTGGGATATTAGTTAAACAGCCTGGGATCAAACCACGTCCCCTGCATTGGAAGGCAGATTTTCAACCACTAGACTACCAGGGAAGTCCCTATCTATAACTTATTTGTAATATTGTCTATTTACCCCAAAATAAATGCAAAGGCTTTGGCGGGGTGCAGGGGGGGGCGGTGATTGGCTAGTTAGCTGGTTTGCTTCCCTGATAGCTCAGTTGGTAAAGAATCCACCTGCAATGCAGGAGACCCCAGTTCGATTCCTGGGTTGGGAAGATCCCCTGGAGAAGGGAAAGGGTGCCCACTCCAGTATTCTGGCCTAGAGAATTCCATGGGCTGTATAGTCCATGGGGTCACAAAGAGTTGGACATGACTGAGCAACTTTCACTTTCTTTCACTTTTGTTTTAATCACTGTTGTTTCTCCAATGCTAGTACAATACTTAGCACATAGTAGGTACTCAATAAACATTGGATGACTAAATGAACAAATCTTTGTAACTCTAGCACCTAGACAAACACTTGTGGGACCACTATTATAGTGGTGCTTCTCCATTGGCAGCAAGCACTGCACATTTTCAAAGCATCAGCTGCCACTCCATTCACATGTAAATACAGAAACACAGCCTCAAGCCAAAGAGAAATTACTTTTGTGTTCCCCTGTATGCGTGGATTGCCTATGCCTCTGTCCCATCTATCAGAGAGGAGAACAGACAGTTGACTGGAATGTAGCTCACTTACACAGAGAAGAAATGACTTGAAAACTAGCTACTTGATGAGTAAAGTTCTGGAAAATGCTCTCTTCAAAAGGAGAGAGGCAGTTTCTCGCTCACCTGGGAGGAAATTTCTGGTTTATTGTGTTTCTCTCCAAAGTTATGGCTTTCCAATCCTGCCAGAAGCCACCAAGGGAGCACTGCCTTTCAGAATGGGGCTTCCAATTCTGAAAAATTAATTTTAAATAGAGACACATTACACCTCCCCACAGAGCACTTAACAGAAAAGTGCTACTTAGACTCAACTTGGCTGCCAAGTCTGCTCAGGCTGGGGGACCATTGGTGGGTGGCTCTCGGTCCCACTAACCCATCCCCATAGACCCAGTCTGGCTCCCAGACCCTCCTCCCTCCCAGAATCACTATAGTCCTGATTTCTTTTTTAAGTGGTTGATATTCCTCATCACCCATTTAAATTCCACACAAATTTACTAATGCCTGTTTTTCACCTTTCACTGTACTAGGTATTGGGAGAAAGTATGAAGACAGAATGAATGTTCCATCATTTCATGAATTAAGGTTGGAGAAGCTATATCATAGGATCCTTCAAGAACCATGATATTCTTCATTAACTCACACTGATTGATTGCAGCCACAGAGCCAAGAACTGTGTACAAGTCAGCAGACACAATGTATATATTTATTAAACAGATTGGATACTAAGAAAAGGCTTTAAATGCAAAACAAGCCAAGAGGCAGTTTGCTGTAATGGCAATAACATGTCATTGGGATTCTAACAATCTGGGTTCATGGTCCATCACGGCTGTTTCTATGCTATGGATAAGTTTCCTTGTTTTCCTCATCTGCAAAATAGAAATAATAATAACTCTACTGCCTACTTCACAGGGCTATCATTTACAAGGATGGATGTGTCATTATTTAAATTGCTATTGCTTCTAGTACAACTGCTGTTGCTACCAGACATAGTCATTATTCTGGGAAGGGTTCCCCAGGAAGGCTTCCTGGGGGAGGTAGAACTTGGAACCTGGTCTGTTGCCATCTCAGCTTAACCATTCTTATCTACAATCTGACCTCTCCCCACTGCAGGCAGTAAGCTCTCTAACCACAAGTCTGCGGTTTAATATCCTTATTATGTACTTCCCTGGTGGTCCAGTGGTTAAGAATCCGCCTGCCAATGCTGGGGACATGGTTTGATCCCTGGTCGGGGAAGACACCACTAAGCCAGTGAGCCACAACTTCTGAAGCCCATGTGCCCTAGAGCCCGGCCCCCACAACAAGAGAAGCCACTGCAGTGATATGCCTGTGTACTGAAACTAGAGAATAGTTCCCACTTGTTGCAACTAGGGAAAGCCTGTGGGCAACAACAAAGATCCAGAGCAGCCAAATATAAATAAATTATTTAATTTTTAAAATATCCTTATTACAACACAGATCACTCTCCTGCTTCCAGCCTTCTAACTCCCCCTCACCGTCAAGAAAATCCAAACACCTCCATTGACTTCTGTGATGCTGGGAAATCCTCTCCAATCTCAGTTCCTGCCAAAGCTGTCCTTATATCTGCATTCTGCCTTTCTCAAGATGCCCCTTGCTCACAGACCTAGGTCAGCCCATGCTCCTTTCCAGATGAAGCCCAGCCAACTCCTCTCTTCACCCATCTCACATCTAGCCAACTTTCAAGACATGGCTCAAGAGCCACCTCCTCCAGAAAGCCTTTCCTGACCCCCAAGTTGAGTTCTGCACTCCACCTCTGTTATCCCACTGTGCCCTAGGCTGACATCTGCTTGTAGCTCGAGCACTTATCATGGTGATTTGTTATTGCTTGCTCATCTGTTCCTTCAGTCTACAAACTTCTTGAGGATCTGGAAGATGACTTGCACCTCTGAATCCCCAGAGTACTCAGAAGTCTCTTAAAAAAAAAAAATTTACTAAGTGAAAATATTAGCAATGGAAAAGAGCAGAATCAGTGGAGAGACATGAAAAAGGTATTCCATCCAGGCAGTGTGGTCAGGAGAAATAAAGATGTGCAAGCTGGAATGGGGTGATGGGGTGAGATGGAAGAGTAATAGGCAGGCAAGTGGGTCCAGAGCCTCTGCTCTAAGGGATGATTAGGAAATAGGACTGGGAGGCATGAGAGTGCTGGTCACCAACGCTGTGAATGCTGAACCTGATCCCATTGGATATAATGTGGGCCTGACAAGGCAGCACTATTCTTTTTTTTTTGGTAAGGCAAACTGATTCATGCTATGCTTTTTTAAAAATTTATTTATTTTTATAAATAAATACAAATAAATTTTATTTATTTATTATAGTTCTGCCGAGCCTTCGTTGCTGCACACAGGCTTTCTCTAGTTGCAGTGAGTGGGGGCTACTTTTTGTTGAGGTATGTGGGCTCCTCATTGCGGTGGGCTCTTTGGCTGCAGGGCACGGGCTTTAGGTGCTTGGGCTTCAGTAGTTGGGCTTAGTTGCTCCGAGGCATGTGGGATCTTCTTGGGATTGAACCAATGTCCCTTGCATTGCAAGGTGGATTCTTAAACCACTGATACTCACCAGGGAAGCCGCAAGGCAGCAGTATTCTGAGACATTTAAGGAGGGAAGGGATGGGACCTGGGTGCCTGGCCTGTGTGCAAGAAGGATATCTGGAGAAGAGACTTGGTTGGTACCAGATTTGGCAGTGATGAGGGCAGGTCAGACACAAACTTGGTGAAGAGATTTTGTGGATATAATTAAGGTCCCAGATCAGTTGACTTTGAGTTAATTAAAAGGGAGATTATCCTGAGCCTACTTAATCAGAAAAAACCCTTAATAAAGGAACCAGGCCCTCACTGGAAAAAGAGATTCAAAGCAGCAGAAACAATCTCCTGCTGGCCTTAAAGAAGAGGACATTCATAGTGTGAGTGGCCTATAGAGAGAGCTGGCTTCTAGGAGCTGACTGCCTCAGTCCCACAACCACAAGGAATTGAGCAGAGAACCTCTTCACAGTCTCCACGACAAAGCCCTACAGACTTCCCTACAGTTGGTAAAGAATCCTCCTGCAATGCAGGAGACCCTGGTTCAATTCCTGGGTGAGGAAGATCCCCTGGAAGAAGGGAAAGGCTACACACTCCAGTATTCTGGCCTAGAGAATTCCACGGACTATATAGTCCATGCAGTGGCAAAGAGTCAGCTTTCACTTTCACAGACTTCCCAAGACATTTTCCCTACATCCTGGACTCTAGACCTCCTGGGCTAGTAATTACCTACTCCTTATTACCCTATTCCGACTTCCCTGGGGGCTCAGATGATAAAGCGTCTGTCTACAATGTGGGAGACCTGGGTTCTATCCCTGGGTCGGGAAGTTCCCTAGAGAAGGATATAGCAACCCACTCCAGTACTCTTGCCTAGAAAATCCCATGGACGGAGGAGCCTGGTGTCCATGGGGTCGCAAAGAGTCAGACACAACTGAGCGACTTCACATTACCCTATTCCAGCTTCATCCCTTTGTTTCTGCCCAGACTTCTGACCTACAGAACTGTAAGCAAATAAATTCATGCTGTTTAGAACTGCTAAGCCTGTGGTATTTGATTACACAGCAATATATCACTAATCTAAGGGATCTTGAGCCAGCAATGTAGCATCAGAGAAATGTGTGCAGGGTGAGCTTCTGAGAGTCTTTTTCATAAAGAAGACTCCACAGAGAAGAACAACTACAGCTCTCCTAGTTCAAAACATCCCCAAAGGCAGAGACCACATCTCCTGCCACCTGCGGATCCTTTCTGCCCACCCCACTGCCTTATCTCCAGGCCCCTACATTTCTCAGGTATTACAAAACTGTAAATTGGTTAAGGTTTTCAAGGCTCTCCTCTCCAGAGAACAGGCACTGGAAACAACCCACGGGTGTCTCTTTAGAGGATTTGTTGAATAAATCATGTTATATCCACATAAGGAAGTACTATTAAAGTGGGGGGGAAAGGAAGCCACCTTTAGAGCTATGGGGAAAATCTCCCGGCTATATTTTTAGGTGAAAAAAGAGAGGGGCAGAACACTGAACACCAGTGTCTAAGAAAAAGTGAAAGTGAAAGTCGCTCAGTCGTGTCCGACTTTGAGACCCCATGGACTATATAGTCCATGGAATTCTTCAGGCCAGAATACTGGAGTGGGTAGCTTTTCCCTTCTCCAGGAGATCTTCCCAATGCAGGGATTGAACCCAGGCCTCCCACATTACAGGCAGATTCTTTACCAGCTGAGCCACAAGGGAAGCTGTCTAAGAAAAGAAGACTCTAAACTCATGCATTTGTATGGGCTTGTGAAGGCACTGGAAAGCAAATTAACCCAGTTCCCTATAAGAGATGGAATGGGGGGGCGGGTTGGAGAGCAGGGATGATGAAGATGGTAAAAATGAGACTTCTCAATACATTCCTTTTTATATCATTCTTTAAACCTTTGAACTTATTCAAAATAAATTATTTAAAGGTACTGAGCAAGGAAAAAATATTTTTTTCTACTTCCTTAATGCTGTATCTATATGAGATGATGGATGTTCACTAGAACTCTTGTGGTAATCATTTCACTATGTACGTAAGTCAAATCATTATGTTGTACACCTTAAACTTATACAGCTCTGTATGCCAATTATATCTCAACAAAACTGTGAAATAAATGAATAAATTAAGGTACTGAAACATTTTGAGGGGAAGAGATTCCTAGAGGACCAAACAAACTGAACAGCTGTGATTCTGTGACAGGCAGCCTCCAAATTGAATAGAAAGAAGACTAGCCAGATATGATTTTGCAACCAGGAAGGTGATATTCCTGTGTGCTAGGTTATACTAACTAGGATCTGTGTGACCAGGTACTTCTGTGAGGTCCTGAATGTGTCAGAGTAAAGTGAGGGAGGTGTTAGGATGTGTTTGTGGGGCTGTGTATGGGAATGTTACAGGGTCCAGTCAATCTAGGGCAACCTAGACAATCCTGATATCTGCAAAATTTGGTGGTAGACTGGTCTGGACAAGGAGGGTGGTAAGAGCTAGATTGTGTTCCCCAAAATCCATGTTTGAGGGTCCTCAGAATGAGACTATATATGGAAATTAGGCCTTTGAAGAAGCAAATAGGACTTCCCTGGTTGTCAAGTGGTTAAGAGTCCACCTGCCAATGCAGGGGACACAGGTTCAATCCCTAGTCCAGGAAGATTCCACATGCTTCGGGGCAACTACTTAAGCCTGAGCCCTAGCACCCACGCTATGCAACAAGAGAAGCCACTGCAATGAGAAGCCAGAGCACTGCACCTAGAGAGTGGTCCTGGATGTAACCAGAGAGAAAGCCAGGAAGACCTTGTGTGGCCAAAAACAAATATTTTAAAGATGTAATTAAATTAAAATAAGATCTTTATGTGAAAGTGAAGTTGCTCAGTCGTGTCCGACTCTTTGCGACCCCATGGACTGTAGCCTACCAGACTCTTTGCGACCCCATGGACTGTAGCCTACCAGGCTCTTCCGTCCATGGGATTTTCCAGGCAAGAGTACTGGAGTGGGTTGCCATTGCTTTCGCCAGGAGATCTTCCCAACCCAGGGATTGAACCCGGGTCTCCTGCATCATAGGCAGATGCTTTACCGCCTGAGCCACCAGGGAAGATCGGTATGGTTGGCCCTAATCCAACATGGCCGGTGTCCTTATTTGAAGAGATTAGGACACACACAAGCACTAAGGGAAACCGTGGGATGGCCTGGGAGAAAAAAAGGAGAGCTGCCTCAGAAGAAACCAGTCTTGCTGACACACTGCTTTGGGACTTCTAGCCTCCAGAGCTGGGAGAAAATGTTTACACCACCCGGTCTGTGGCAGCCACAGCAAACTGATACAGAAGGGAACTGGCCTGAGGGCAGGGAGGACAGCTTTGCTAAGGGGTGAGGTCAGAAGAGAAGCAGGGGCAAGGGGGTGAGAGGGGATGGTGCTGAGGGCGGCACAACTTTGGGGGGTCCTGGAAGAAAAGGAAGAGGGGCAGAGCACAGAAGAGAGGAAGGAGAAGCCCTGTGTGTGCTTGCGGGCTGGTGGGCAGTGAGCGGAAGGTACAAAGTCTCTCATTTCTCTCTCTTAAAATCCCATTTTCCCCAGAGCCAGCCCTTCCCCAGGGCCACACTCTCAATGTCCCTCTGTTCTGCTCGGGGAGCAGAAGGTTTGGCTCCGAGGAGGGCCCAGTACAGAGCCGCTCGCCCCTCCCCGCCATCTGACAGCCCATTGTGCCCACGCAGCTTGGAGGGGTGACTCTGAGGGGCACTCTCCCCCGGCCCGGGAAGGTCTCTGCCTCCCAGGGCTCCCCCGGTGCCGCTGGGAGCAGAGGGGACCGGCTGCCGGGATGGGGAGGGGACGGCGGGTGGGGGCTGGGCAGCCAGGATTGATTGCAGCCTCAGCTGGCGCGGTCCCCTCCCGCCACCTCCGCCCCTCGCCTCGCGGCAGCTGGGCGCGCGCCCTCTCCTTTCTCCAGGTCTTTGTGGCTCCAGTTTATTTTCCAGTTAATGAAGTGGGGAGGAGGCTGCGTGCTGGCTGCTGCCCCTGGAGACGCCGGAGTTCTGAAGGCATCTCCTCCCCGAGGCTGCAGCCTGCGCCCCCACCCCTTCCGCGCCCGCCCCCGCCCCCGCCCCCGCCCCAGGCGGCCTGCGGGTCCCACCTGCCGAGCGTCCGCCGCCCGTGGCCTCACCCCGCCCACCCGGGGCCAAGGCCAAGGCCGGCGTCGGGGGCTGTGGGAGCGTAGGGAAAAGCCTGAGGCCAAAGTTGAACTCTCCTGCCGTTGGTCGGCTGTGTGTCTTCCAGCTTTACACTCAGCCGCTCTGAGTGTAAGACGAGCGGTGAAGTCTGGGAACTTAACTCTCCACTCTGGGGCCAGGGGAGGTGAGGGAACAAGGGTTTAGATCAGCGAATACAGGAAATAAGTTTCTGTGTTGTATCCAGGCTTTGCAGCCTGCCAGCTGAGCAACCTGGGGCAGGTTGCCTTACATCTCTGGGACTTTAGTTCCTTCATCTGTAAAATGGAGAAAACAAGTAGTTTCCAATGGGGGAAACAAGTTGTTATTGAGAGGAGTAAATGAGATAATTTCACAGCAAAGCACTTAGAATAATTCGGGCACATAATAAACTTTAGGAAAAGTGTCGCCATTCAGCATTATCTTAATAAAATATCAATACTATAGACATACATGAATCCTATTTTATGGGGTCCGGAGGTTGCTGCTGTTTTGCTCTGTTTTTTTTTGGGGGGGGGGGCTTCATTAATAAAGGAAAAGAATACAAAATTATAAATGCAAAAGTAGGTAGGAAGTGAACATTTGTTTTAAAAATGAATAAAGGATTCATAACGTTACAACTTTTAAAAAGTTGGCAAATCAAAATCATTACAGTCCAGAAAAAAACATAATCATTTTTATACATTAACTGCCTGACACACCCATTAATATTTTTTGCTACTTTTTTGGCTGCATACCCTTTGATTGATTCCCCATAATGATTCTGTAATTTTTTTTTAGAGAGAGCAGAAGGATAATTCGGTTTTCTTCTGGCATGGTTGATCAAAATTTATCTTTTTATTATCAATAGTCTTTAAAAATGTCTTTCAGCTTTAAAATTGCTGTATTAATGTATGTATGCATGCTAAGTTGCTTAAGTCATGTCCAACTCTTTTCCACTTCATGAACTGTACCTACTAGACTCATCTGTCCATGGGATTCTCCAGACAGGAATACTGGAGTGGGTTTCCATGCCCTCCTCCAGAAGATCTTCCCCACCCAGGGATTGAACCCACATCTCTTATGTCTCCTTCATTGGCACATGGGAAGACCATTATATTGATAATACTATTTATAATTTTAGAGTTGTTATTTTTGGAGGACAAAAAAATCTGTACACTTTTTAAAAAAATAATTGAGCTGTAAGATATCAGGACAGTTTGAGTTTCTTTATGCTGTTGTTGTTCAGTCACTAACTCTTGTCCAATGCTTTGCAAACTATGGACTGCAGCACGCCAGGCTTTCGGTCCTTCACTATCTCCGGGATAGCGATTTGCTCAAACACGTGACCACTGAGTCAGCGATGCCATCCAACCATCTCATGTCACCCTCTGTCTCACCCTTCTCCTCCTGCCCTCAATCTTTCCTAGCATCAGGATCTTTTCCGGTAAGTCAGCTCGTCACATCAAGTGGCCAAAGTATTGTAACTAATCTTAAGTATTTGTTATAAAGGACACCAGTCATTATTAACCAGCTTGTCCTCATTGTAGTGATCTATTATGTTATCTTTATCAAATCACCAAAAAATTGAAAATTTCTCCACTGTAATCATATGTGTTACCCTCTTTATTAATTAGGATATTGAAGAATCCCAGAGCCTTTAGAAAACTATTCTCTTCCTCTTAGCACAGTATCTCTTTGGGGATAAACTGAGTTTTGTGTTACAATTCTCTTCCTAATGTCAGAATAATTTCTATCTAATCATTTCATATAAAATACACAGGAAACATTTTTGTATGGCTTATTTATAATTTATATGCTACATCATTAGGCATATTCCTGACAGGAAAGAACTTCCATTTTGACAGAGCATCAATGAGAACCAAACCCCTCACTTGCCACATTACATGTCAGGTGATTAGAAAAACTTTCCGTGGACTAGCTTTCCGTGCCTCCAGGTCTGGGTACTAGAGGACATGTTCTCGCCACCACGACCCTCTTGTTCTGCATCTACACGTCCTGATGCTGCCTGAGTCAGCTTGGTGACCACAGGAGCATTCCTAGAATCCACCCTTATACCAGAGGGTGAACATAACCATACATGCAAGTGATTATGAGCTGTATTGTGTAAACACTTTCATCCAACCTAAATGGACTTCCTACTCAATCTCCCCTTAGCCAGGCCCGCAGAATGTCCATGACCTCCTGACCTGAGGGAAAGTGGGGTGGAGGAAAGTAATAATGAAAAGAAAACAGCAGACGTAATCAACTGTGATTACAGTATCTTACTCTTGCATTTTTTATGCAGAACCACATGAAAGCGCTGGAGCATAGATGAGGTGCCACCCGGGGCCTTAGAAGGTCCTGAGCAACTGAGCTTCATTAACTTCACGGGAATTCTCGCTCTGCTTGTAGACTATTGGGTGAGTTGTCATTTCATGGGCCCTAGAAGGTTTCTCTATAATACCCCCAAAATGCCTCCTTACCAAGTATACACTGTCAGACATACTTTTCCTTGGTTAAAACATTGTCCCAGGAACTGCCCTAGTGGTCCAGTGGTTACAATTTATACATATTATATAATATCTGGGGTGTCAGGGGGAGGATATGGAGTCCTTCACATTTTAGCATAAGCTCATTCGCCAGGGAAGGTTTAGAGCAGAAAGAGAGCTCTCAAGATTGTGGAATAATGCTTCAAGAAAGATACCGGATCATCAAAGACAAACTTCTTTCACTTCACACTTTGCGTGAGGAAGGAATGTGCTGGATTCTGCAGCCAAATATGGGGTTGCAAATAGCCTATGTGAGAAGGTGGAGCGGGGGGAAACACTTATAGGAACTCAGCATCATTTGTAATCACTTTTCAATTCTGAGCAATAATAGAAGAGATAAGAATTATTTGTAATATTAATAGAAATTTTTTAGCAAAATCACTTTGCTCGGTAAATATTTTTTATTTTATTCAGTGCCTTAAGCCACATGCTGGTGACCTAGCTGAGCATGAGTTGGGAAGACACATATTTTTTCTGATTTGCTCTGGCTTGCTTCCCCCACGATCACCTGCCCACACTTCCCGGTCTCTGCTTCCCAACCTCTGCTTGCCTAAGGTCATGACTCAGATCCCAGCCTATCTGAACTACACCACCAACACCCTACTCCCCACCCACCTTGGGTAATTTCTAGTTCCCACTGTCCCTGAGGTAAACATTTGATGGTTTATTTGGGAGAAAGAGAATCTCAGTTCACCATTGCTTTTCTTTCCTTTTTTTTTTTTTTTTTTTTTTTTTGACCCTTCTGCTAAGAATGCGGGATCTTAATTCCCTACCCTGAGATCAAGCCCATGCCCCCTGCATTGGAAGCACAGTCTTAACCGCTGGACCCCCAGGAAAGTCCCTTTTTCCATTTAGACTCTGAATAGAGGTGGTGGTAAAATCATCCAAGAAGATCCAGAAGCGGAGGAGGGGAGATGCAGAGGAAAGCCAGGGTCCTGGGCAGTGGGTGGTTTGGCTGCCAGGTGACTGTTTTTCTCACATTATCTCTCCCTGACTCTTAGTTTTCCTTCCCCCCACATAAATGAGGTAGGGGAGGGGTAGGTCCCCAGGACACAAAAAAAGCCCTGGGGCTTCTTCTTTCAAAGCAGTGATTTCCTGACAAGCCCCCTCAAAAGAACACTTCATTTGGTGGTCCAGTGGTTAAGAATCTGCCTCCCAACACAGGGGACACAGCTTCGATCCCTGCTACAAGGAGCTAAGATCCCACATGCCAAGGGGCAACTAAGCCCCCGGGGCAGCAACCAGAGAGGCCATAAGCAGCAAGTCTCAACTAGAGAAAGCCTGTGTGCGGAAATGAAGACTCAATGCAGCCCCCCAAAAAAGAAACTTCATTCTGATGACTCCAGCACCTGAGTAAGCGACCCTGAAACCAGCTGTGAAAAGGCAGGTTATTAGCTGGCTGTGTGCAGTGCTTTTAATAAGAGAATGCATATCCTGGGATGTTAGATAGAAACCAGACTATAGACCAGACAGCCCAAGGTCTTCAGGAATAGGAAAAACATGGTAGATTTTGACATACTGATTGAGAATCCTATGGTCACGCTACTTGCTGTATACCTTGGGTAAGCTATTTCACCTCTCTCTGCCCCAACCATCTTACACAGAAGAGGGGATGCTGACACCTTCCTAGTCATGTGAGGATTGAAAATTGTGCCAGTAGAGCTTCTAACTGGACATGGCTGCAGATGTTCAAGGGGGACTAGGTTCACAGAAGGAACAGATATTTGATAGAACAAACATTCTCTGTTTCTGCCATGTGGCAGGACCTGGAGCAGACCTTGAGAAAGGAACTAAGATATGTGGGGCAGGGACTCACCATTTGAGTTGGAAACAAGACATGTCTGGGTGCACATTTATCATGGCGAACAGGTGACCTCAAGGAGCAGAGAAGGCAGTCAGTGGTGTTGGGAGGAGAGAACCGAATGGAAAGAATCTTGCACTGGGCATCTCAGTGAAAATGCTGCATCTGCGTTGGGCCTAATAAAGGCGCAGTTTTGACTGGAGATTTATAGTCGAAAAACACAACACATGGAGGGGAAATCATGAGCAAATACTTGGAGGGATGAACACCTAGGAGCTATTTGGGGAAACTCAATGAAGACTGGGGACCACATGGCAAATGTGGATAAAGTTGTGCTGTGCTCAGTCTCATTCAACTCTTTGTGACCCCATGGACTATAGTCCGCCAGGCTCCACTGTCCATGGGATTCTCCAGGAGTGGGTTGCCATGCCCTCCTCCAAGGGTTCTTCCCCACCCAGGGCCATACATGGAGCCCAAAGGTAAGCAAAGGCCAAGGCGGCTTTGCATATCTTAAGTGTCCACAGTTCATCGGTAAATGGGGAACTGCGGCAGATTTTTGAATGCATGGTTTTGGAGAGAACTCCCCATGCCTCAGTGCCCCCAGTACCCCCAAAGCAGGGGCCTGGCCCAGCCATGCTGTTTCATGAGAAGAGCAGGACTTTGGCCACCATCAAACAGGAGGATGAGGGAGGGCAGGCAGGCAGGGAGAAGTACTAGTGAGTTACACCGTTATAAATACACTTTAGGGCCGTGTGACTTGCCCATAAATCGCCGCACTGTGCTCAGGTGATGTCACTCGACGCTCGGCTGTATTTATAGCTTTGTTCACTGCTCCCTGGGTTTGTTTTTTTTTTTTTTTTTTTGCACATCCGAGGTAATATGTGTCTCCCACACACACACTCACTCTGAACAGAGAAGATAAACTAACGTGCCATTTTTGCTCTTCTTCTGGTACCTTGCATAGATGATTTCCTGGAACTTGCTAAATGCCTACTTAGTGGGGAAGTTCCTCCTGGAGTCTAAGTGCTAGCCCTCTGGCTCTACTTTGTTACGTGGACACTAGCCTCCTCTCTACTCCAAGAAATCCTTTCCAGTATTCAAAATAGGGAACATATCTCTTTCTCAGTCCTAACAGCCTACTATGTACCAGGCACTATGGCGGCAGCAGCGAACAGTACTGGCAGGCTCTACCTGTACAGGGCTTAGGATCCAACAGGGGAAACAGACACTGAATACCTAATTACAAGTGTGATTAATGCTGCCATTGAAAATAGAGGGTGCTTGAGGGCAATGATGAGCTGATCTAACCTGTTTGGAGGAATTAGAGAGGCTTCCATGGAGAAGTGACATTCAGTGTGAGGTCTGAGAGATGAGCAGGACTTAGTCTAGGGGATGAGGTAGGGGCAAGGGCCAGGGTGGAAAAACATTGCAGGCAAGGGAACAGGACACGTGGAGGCCCCGCTGATGACCCATATGTGGCCAGTTCCAAAAACTCGGAGAAGCCTGTGTTTAAAGGGGGAAGAGGGAGTGTCAGAGCAGAGAGGCTGGGAGGCAAGGCAGAGCCATCCCAGGCAGGATCTGGTAGCTGATGGGAAGATTCTGGGTCTGATCCATGGGGCTGTAGAGTTACCAGTGAGTTTTAAGCAGGAGAATGAGGTGATCCAGTTTAAGCTTGAGTAAGACCACTGGGGATGCAGACATACAGAACTGCAGAGAACAGAACTGAGCAGATGCCAAGAGGCTGTTGCTAGTGGTCCAGGCAGGAGTGGACCAAGGCAGTGACAGTGGAGGTGGAAGGAAGTGGATATAACTTATAGCAGCCGACGGGAATTGGAGACTGACTGGGGGTGGATGGGGAGAAAGAAGAAACAGTCAAGTGCAGCAGGTCTTTGGTTTAAACAACAGGATGGAAGCTGGTACCTATCCTTTTTCTTTTTTAATCACATTATGAAGGATGATTAACATACAAAAAGCTGCACACATTTAATGTATACAACTTGTTGAGTTTGTAAATAAGTATACACCCAGGAAACCATCACTGTATCTGTGCCATAAACATATCTACCACCTCCAAAATTTCCTTCTGCCTCTTTTTTAAAAAAACTTTAATTAATTAATTTGACTCTGCCAGGTCTTAGCTGTGGTACGGGGATCTTCGATCTTCATAGCGACATTCAGGATCTTTAGTCCTGGCATGTGAACCCTTAGTTGTGGCTGCGGGATCTAGTTCCCGACCATGGTTTGAACCCAGGCTGCCTGCATTGGGAGTGCAGAGTCTTAGCCACTGGACCACCAGAAGGAAGTTCCCTTCTGCCTCTTTTTATGTATTATTATTATTTTGAGATAAGAACACTTAACGTAAGATTTACTCTCCTAGCAAATGCTTGAGTACAATATAGCATTGTTAACTCTAGGTACTAAGCTGTACAGCAGCTCTCTAGGATCACCTCCTTTTGTGTCTGAAACTTTGTACCTTTTGACTAATGCCTCTCCTTTCCCCATTCTCATCCCCTGACAACAGAATCCTGCTCTCAGGTGGTACCTCTTGAAGCACCACTAACGGAGGACCCAGGTTTCCATTGTTTTGTTCTTTTTCATCGGTGGCAAACTTTTCATAGGGATTTGCTTTCCCCTAGACCGTGGGGCTTCCCAGGTGGGTCAGTGGTAAAGAATCTGCCTGCAATGCAGGCGACTCAGGTTTGATCCCTAGGTCAGGAACATCCCCTCGAGGTGGAAATAGCAACCCATTCCAGTATTCTTGCCTGGGAAATCCCATGGACAGAGGAGCCTTGCAGGCTTCAGTGCAAAGAATCACAAAAGAGTCGGCCATGATTTAGCAACTCAACAGCAACAACTGAAGACCTATTCCCAGAGCCTGGACTCAGACTCTGTGTTGAGAGGACTTGGGGATGGGGCTGGAGGAAGCTGGAGGCTCAGGGATGAAGGCTGTTGGAGGAGGGGCACTGCCATGCCTGCCAGAGGAGGACTAGGTGCCAGGGCCTTATTGCTGGCTGTGTCTGGGAAGCTGGAATAGAGGCACTGGAGGGACATTAAATCAACATTCTCCATCTGTCCATTTAGGAAATACCACCAAAACCAGCAGCCAGACCCTCCCTGGCAGTCACTGCTAGGCCTGTTCATTGGCACAGAAGCTGGGAAGCTAGTGGGATCAGGGAGGAATACTTTGGCTGGGAGCATGGCTGTCTCACATAGGAAGGCCCACTGTGTTGTATGCAGGGAGTTAGGAGATGGGTTCCTGACCCTGGATCTCAGGAGGAATAGAAGCGAATAGAAGCAGTTCTCAAATAGGGAGCATTTCTAGAACAACTTTATAGATATCCCGATGGAACCTCTCAGCAGGCATCTCTAGGGAACAGCCTTTGCCTCCTTAGTATAAACAAACATTTAACTGTACTGCAGGGCTGTCAGAGCTACAGGACATGAGGCCCAGAGAGGGGAACTATCTTATTTAAGGCCCTATTTCAGATTTTGAAGATCCTAATTCTCAAGTCTAGGAAACTTTACTTGACATCTACAAGCTAAGTTCAGTAATTCATGCTTTGCACTCTTAAGGCAATGGGCATGTTTCTATCTCTGCACCTCCCAACTCAGTTGTGGTTATCTGTTGGACTTTCCCACTAGACTGTGGCTTCAACAAGCGGCGCATTTTATTCATCTTTGTGTCCTAAGTGTTTAGCCTAGTACCTGGGCATCTGCTAAGTCACTTCAGTCGTGTTCGACTCTCTGCGACCCCATAGACGGCAGCCCACCAGGCTCCCCCGTCCCTGGGATTCTCCAGGCAAGAACACTGGAGTGGGTTGCCATTTCCTTCTCCAATGCATGAAAGTGAAAAGTGAAAGTGAAGTCGCTCAGTCCTGACTCTTCGCGACCCCATGGACTGCAGCCTACCAGGCTCCTCCGTCCATGGGATTTTCCAGGCAAGAGTACTGGAGTGGGGTGCCATTGCCTTCTCCGACCTGGGCATAGAGTAAGCTTTTAATATGTGTTTATGAGATGAAGAGATGGATGGATGGGTGAACAAACTAATTACTAATTAATTAATCTTAACCCAAACCCTTTGCAAGCATCTATTGGGGTTATGAGGGCTGGAGTGACTTTTTTTTTTTTTTAGTGTTTTAAAATTTTTATTAGTTAAGATTAAATTGTTTAGTGCTATTAATTTTCCCTTTAAGCACAGCTTTGGCTACATCCTGTCAGTTTTTGTGTGTTTTTTTGGCTGTGTTTGGTCTTTGTTGCTTTGCTTGGGCTTTCTCTAGTTGCAGCAAGTGGGGGTTACTCTTCATTGCAGTGAGCGGGCTTGTCACTGTGGTGGCTTCTCTTGTTATGGACACAAGTTCTAGGGCACTTGGGCTTCAGCAGTTGTGGCACAAGGGTCACTAGTTTCAGCAAGCTCGGGCTCAGTAGTTGTGGTGCATGGGCTTAGTTGCTCCAAGGCACGTGGAATCTTCCCTGACCAGGGATGTCCCCTACATTACCAGACGGATACTTACCCACTGTGCTACCAGGGAAGTCCAACTTTGTTTTCTTTTTTAACTGAACTATAGTTTATACACAATGTTAATTTCTGCTATACAGCAAAGTGATTCAGTTATACATATTATATATATATATATATATGCACTCTTTTTCATAATCTTTTCCATTCTGGTTTATTACAGGGTATTGAATATAGTTCTCTGTGCTGTACAGTAGGATCTTGTTATTTATCCATTCTATATATAATAGTTTGTGTCAGCTAATCTCCAACTCCTAATCCTTCCTTCCTGGAGTGACATAGTTAAGAAAGTGAAAGTGAAGTCGCTCAGTCGTGTCCGACTCTTTGCGACTCTATGGACTGTAGCCTACCAGGCTTCTCCATCCATGGGATTTTCCAGACAAGAGTCCCAGAGTGGGTTGCCTTTTCCTTCTCCAGGGGATCTTCCCGAATCAGGGATTGAACCCAGGTCTCCCACATTGCAGGCAGACGCTTTACTCTCTGAGCCACCAGGGAAGCCCAACATAGTTAAGGGTTGTGCTTTAAAGTAATGAGTCCTCTTATAATAAGGGTAGGGCCTCCATGATAGCTCAGTTGGTAAAGACTCTGCCTACAATGCTGGAGACTTGGGTTCTATTCCTGGGTTGGGAAGATCCCCTGGAGAAGGGAACAGCTACCCACTCTGATATTCTGGCCTGAAGAATTCCATGGACTGTATAGTCCCTGGGGTTGCAAATAGTTGGACATGACTGAGTGACTTTCACACACACATAATAAGGGTTGGGGCTTCCCTGGTGGCTCAGATGGTAAAGAATCCGCCTACAATGCGGGAGACCTGGGTTAGATTCCTGTGGGCTACAGTCCATGGGGTCACAAAGAGTTGGATATGACTAAGTGACTAAGCACATAATGAGGGTTAAGTAAGCCTAACTGTATATTTCCGCTCATGTGAACCTTATTCAACGTCACTCTTAAACCTACTATGTTGTTCAGTGACCTTAATATAACTTCTGACCATAATCTTAGCTGCCAGCTTGATCTCATGTCTAGCTTGAATGTAAACATAAACCGTAACTCTCATAGCCAGTCCTGATACTAAATAGATCTAATGATGGGAAGTTTTAGGTCTTTGAAGAAGCACCAAGGAACGCTAAAAATTGGGAGACTGTGAACTTGGGGATAGGATCCAAGGAACTAAAAGCAAGGGCCAAAGGTAGATGAGAGAGACACTTCCTTTCACCTTCATAACTCCCCCTTCTGCTTAGTTGAGTCTCTGATTTTCAGATACCGACAGGAGACCAGAGCTATGGAGCTATGATCAGAGCTGTTTGGATTTATGGGTTGACTTTGCTGATAAAAACACTGGAATGGATCTGGGGTGCAGGGATGGGGAGCTGAAGTTTACAAGATACGCACGCAAGTGAATCCTGGCCTAAGAGGCAAGAGGCCTGGCTTCTGATCCCAGTCTTATCTTCCTCTACTATAATTTGCTTTGTCATTTCACCATTTCAAGGGAGAAGGGGCCTCATGTTTTTTGAGGTTTCATATAGTTCTGGAGCTTAACATTTGAGTCATTAGTTGACATTTCTTTCCATTTTTTCCTAATTAAATCTATTCCCCACTCTCTCCTCCTCAATACCCACACCCCCACCCACTCCCCCTCTTCTGTGCCCCTACCCAGGGCCCCTAAGCCCTGGCTCTCTCCTCTTTCTCTGAGCTGATCTTCTCAACTGGGCTGCTCATTGGAAGCAGGAATCTTCCAATCCCTGTGAGCTGAGGCAATGAAATCCTCATTAAACCTAATAAGAGATAACTGGTCCATTTAGCACAAATTGTCTCCCCATGTTGGAGCTGGGATGTGATGCAGTGAGAAAGAGGGGGCTGAAACGGGTGGGAAGGAATGGATCACAGTTGCTCACAGGCAAGGCTGGTGCGTGGTAAACACACCCTGGGAGCCTGTCTTTGCCAAGGTCATTCTTTCTATGTCCCTGCCTCAGAGCAGCATCAGCCTACCCAAATCGCTCCTCAAATATTTTGGACACTCCTCCCTAGTAGATGGTCCCTTCTGAAGTCTAGTCTTTAGCCCTTTGCTTCCGTAGCAGCAGTGCCCCCTCAGATAACCTCTGCCACCCATGCCTCATCCAAGGAGCCTGATTCCTTGATGCACCCTCCCCCAAGGGGCCACTAAGGGTTGGTCAGAGCACTTCAGCTGCTGTTGCTCTTCCTCACGTCTCATGTCCCCCGGCCCTCTCCCACATCCCTCACAGTGCAGATCTGAATCTCTCCCCATCACCATTAAGCCTGTCCTCTGTCTCTGCTCCGATTTTCATACATCTCAAAGCAGGGTGACTGCAGCCGTGAAATTAAAAGACGCTTACTCCTTGGAAGGAAAGCTATGACCAACCTAGACAGTATATTAAAAAGCAGACACATTACTTTGCCAGCAAAAGTCCATCTAGTCAAACTATGGTTTCTCCAGTGGTCATGGATGGATGTGAGAGTTGGACCATAAAGAAAACTGAGCACCAAAAAATTGATGCTTTTGAACTGTGGTGTTGGAGAAGACTCTTGAGAGTCCCTTGGACTGCAAGGAGATCCAACCAGTCAATCCTAAAGGAAATAAGTCCTGAATATTCACTGGAAGGCCTGATGCTGAAGCTGAAGCTCTAATACTTTGGCCACCTGATTCAAAGAGCCAACTCATTGGAAAAGACCCTGATGCTGGGAAAGATTGAAGGCAGGAGGAGAAGGGGATAACAGAACATGAGATGATTGGATGGCATCATCGACTCGATGGACATGATTTTGAGCAAGCTTTGGGAGATGGTGATGGTCAGGGAAGCCTGGTGTGCTCCAGGCCATGGGGTCACAGAGTCAGACACAACCGAGCGACTGAACTGAACAAGGCTGGGCATCGTAACAAAAAGAACAGACTGGTATAGCAGCAGGAAAGCCCAAGGCCTGATATCTGGAAGAACTTACACTATTACCTAGGTTCTAAGACACAAAACAGGAGCAGGAGTGAAAGCAAGCCCCTTTGCTGGGGGTACTTTGGAAGAAGAGGTGCTTCTCTCACTGCTCTGGGCGGTAGTCTCTATAGCAGCAGGAGAGACACGGTGACCTCCAGCAGCTCCTCACTCTTAGGGACTCAGGGTTTCCCTTACGGTCAGGATTACTTTCCAGGCTGAAAATCAGGATCTTGGCCTTTCCCTTTTGAGTTTCTGGTAAGCAGCAGGAACACAATCCTCCAAGCCCTCTGAGGGGAAAGAGGACAATTTATAGAATTGTTCTGCTGTTCTTAGCCCTTATTGAGATAAAGAATTCATTTCCATCTCTCAGGGTGGCTTCTGCTACTGATGGTCATAATTTGCCTTCCTCTCACTCCCTGACCTCTTGGTCTCTTTGCTTTTGTGCTCAAAAAATTATTAATATTTCTCTGAACTCCATATACAACCTCTGGCTGCTTCTTTCCTTTTTTTCAGGGTGAAGTAGCATCCTTAGGGATTACTTCCTCCACCTCCACACCTGCACACTTCTCTGTGGGCAGGGCCCTGGGCATGGGGATAAAGACTAATCCAGCAGGAGGAAGACTGGAAAGGTCCCTGCTTTGGGGACCTCGCAAATTGAAATTAATCACAGCTAGCATTTACTTCTCACTGGGTGCTCTGCAGTGTTGTAAGAGCTATGTGGATATTGACCCATTTAATCCTCCCAACCACTCCATAAAGTAAGTACTATTATTATCTCTGCTTTCAGATGAAGAAATCAAGGATTAGAAAGGGGAGGTAAATAAGCTACCCAAGGTAACACGGAAAGTAAGGGGTAGAACCTGGATTAGGATCGCCTTGGGTGGTTTCTATGCTCATGTGTTTTGCTTTCAAATATTCTGCTGCATCTTTGCTGTGGAGAGGGGTTCCCAGCTTCTTCCTTGCCCCTGGGGAGCTCCAGACTGAGAGGACATGCTTAGGTCTTGCCCCAAAGGCCCAAAGTTTGATGGGGAGGCAGATATCCTGACCTGGGGAGGTTATGTCTAGTCTGATGGAAAAGACACAGGCTTTGCTTCCAGGACCATCCATCAGATACTGGAGACTCAACCCCACGATGTCCCCAGTTTGATGAGTTATGTGATGAAATTCCAGTAGACTCAGTTAATCCAATTAGAATTGAGAATATTACCATGAGAGAGATTAGAATGGAAGAAAGTTGTGAGAGCTTGACTGGGGTCCTCCCTACAAGGAGGGGAGGAAGAAGCAGGATTAGCAGGAAGCAAAACTGCTGGTGGAGGGAAGAGGGTACAGCACCCCATGGTGTGTGGCTTTGCTGAGGTCAATGCCTGGAAAGCAGGGGCTTGCTTCCTGGTTCTCAACCCTGGCTGGCCATCAGAATTACCTGGGGAGGTTAAATCCTGATGCTTGGGGATTCACTACAGAACAATTAATCTTTGGGAGTGAGGCCAAAGCACTGGTGTTTTTTAAAGGTCCCTCAGGAGATCTAATACACAGCTGGTGTTGAGGACCCCTGGCTGGAGATGGGGTCTTAAACTTTGGCATCTGGAATGTTGACTGGCTTTTGTGGAGGGGAGTCTGGAGAATTGTGTTTGCTGTGAACAGAGCTGGTAAGAATCGGAGATTAAAGGGAGCAGGCAGGGTGGGAAGTTAAGGGGCCAGGAGAGGGGAGTGAGATTACTATTTGGCTGTTAAGGATCTAGAGAAATTTAGCTTCTCTGTTGCTGGGGTTTCGAGGTGAGATAAAAGGCCAAGGGAAGGGTAAAGCTCTGATAACCCAGTCCCTCGTCACATTGAGAATCACCATCAAACCTGAATAGCAGAAGGTAGACAGGAAGCACTCACTAAGCTAAGAATATTCTCTTCCTTGGCTCTGGATTTTTTTATTTGAAAATTTTCCTAAATAGTATTGCCATAGGCCTCCTTTCCATGCAGAATAAAAAGGAGAAAAGGCTGTCTCACAGATGATATTCCAAGAGCATCCCTTCCTCAGGGCCCTTCTATTATACTTGCTATTTCTACCTACCTGCTACAGTCTCCACTTAGATGCCTGCCTGACCACCTGTATCTCTGTTTCTTCAGGTATCTGCTTAGATGTTATTTTAGCAGAGCAGCTTTCCCTGACTCTGGAAAGAGTAGCAATTGCTCCTTTCCTTCCACTCCCTATTCATTGTATCCTGCTTTATTTGTCTCTCATAGCATTTACTACAACCTTGTGTTTTCTATTATTTTTCTATTGCCTCTTCCTGGTCTCCAGTATAGAATACTCTGAGGGAGGGACTTTGTAAAAAAAAAAAAAAAAAAAAAATTTTTTTTTTGTTTGTTTTTTCATTGCTATAGCTCCAGGGCCTAAAATTATGACTGGAACATAAGCAAACATTGAAGAATGCAAGATGCAAGAATATCTGCAAAATGCAAGATTAATGATGAGTAAATTAAAAGCCCTTGTCTCTGCATGCTGATGTGCGGCTGTTTGTATGTATTTGTGATTATATTTATTCCTATTTCTCTGGGTTAGGTATACTCTTTATTTTTAAACTGTGTGTTTGACCGTACACATGTGTTTTAGAACATATGAAGGACCCTCTGGTCTGTGCATAGAATGCTTCTGAATGTGAGTTTGTGTTTCTGTGTCCTCCTATGTGGATGTGCCTAGACCATTCAGCCTAGAGTCAGTTATCTGTGGAAGAAAGAGGTATCATAACTGCCTCAAACCAGCAGAGGGCACCAACGAGCCATGAACCTTGGCTCCGGGGGCTGAAATCCAGAATCTTGGCGGGTAATGAGGGACCCAGGAGACTTAAGATCTGGGAGGAAAGAAGTGGAGACCTCTCTAGACCAATTTTGTAAAGTTGTGCAATTCCTGTGCAATTTCTGTTATGTATCCTCAACTCATTGCCTAGGACCCAGAGGTTCAGGCACCCCCGGTCCTGTGAGCAGAAGCATCTAGTTAGGGGTTGGGAGAGAGGCTGGTTGTTAAGAAAGAGGAGACCCCTATTGAATGCCTTCATCAATCTCACCAGGAATTCCTTCTCTCCAGCACCCAGAACCCTCAACCCCAAAGGATCTCAAACTGTGCTTGGTGATCCTCCTGTGGCTGCCCTCCTCTTCGCTATTTGAAGCCCTCCAGTTGAGTACTTCTCTTTCCGGAGGGGAAGATAAGATGAACAAAGGAAGGAGTCATTTACTCCTGTCCTCCACCAGCTGAGGACTCACTGTGTGCTGGGTGAGGCCCCCTGGCGGGGGCCTCAAGCCACTCCAGGAAGCAGCTGGAATTCTCCAGCTTTGCCTTTAGTAGGTGGGAAGAGGAGTGATTCCTTCCCCACCCCCAGCATTCATAAATCAATTGAGAATTCCCAATTTGAGAATCCAGAGGTTAGATTCTGGGTGTGGAATTAACAAGAGAGAGAGAAAGGAAAAAAAAAAAAAAGGATTTTAAGCTTCTTGATTCCATGAACCACCGCCTGCCCACCCCCTCCTCTCCCAAACACGCTTACACACACCCAAACACACACAAACACTCACACACCCTTCCCCACCACAGTCATCCCCTGGGCTAGAAGCTGGTCCTCAGCCCATGCCCCGCCTCCCCAATCCACTGCCTAGTTCGGTAGCCTGGGACCAGGGCTGTGTATATAGATGGGAGGGAGGTGCGGGTGGCCAGGGGTCCCGCCGTCTCTGCCCCAGTGCCTGCGACTCTCACGTTGTTACCCGCTTTGCCCTCCACCGCTTTCTCTCTTGGCGCTCCGTCCATCTCAGTTGCAGCGAGGGGTGTGAGTGAGTGTGTGCGCGCGCACTGGGGGGGCAAGGGGAGGGCTGTGGAGGGAGGCGCCGTCGGAGGGAGAGTAGACGTCAGGAGGAGGGACGGAGGGAGAGAGGGAAGGAAGACAAGGGGGGAGAAAGGGAGAGCAGAGAGCGAAAGAGACCCGGAGAGATAAAGCTCCAGGCGAGAAATAATAAAAGGGCGAGGGGGAAGGAAAGCGGGGCGAGAGAGAGGGAGAGGGAGAGAGAGACGGGACCGCGAGGAAGGAGAGATAAAAGAGAAGCGGAGGGAAGGGAAGTGAGTTTGTGCGCGCGAGTGAGTGTGCGTGTGAGTGTGCAGGGGCGGGCGCGGGCGGGCGGGGGGCGGGCTCCCGGGCTCCCCTCCTCCCCAGCCCGCTCCTCTCGCTCCCTCGCCAACTCCGGGCCCCAGCCGCGGGCGGGCGCACGGCGGAAGGACAGCATGCTGAGCCTCCTCGTCTGGATCCTCACTCTCTCCGACACTTTCTCCCAAGGTAAGCTCCCCCACCCCCCCGCTCCGCCAGCTCCTGCCCTTGCTCCCCCTCACGCTTACCCCGGGGGCCGGAGTGTGCGCCCCGACCCGGGGAACGCCGAGGGGCTCGGCAGCCCGCGGCCGGTCCGCGGGGGTCGGGACGCCACGAGGTGGGGGCTGGGTCCCCGCGCGGAGTAACGGGGGCTGCGGGGAGGAGTTTTCCGTTGATTTGCCCAAGTTGTTTCCTCTGGCTGCGCGGGAGAACCGAGAATCGGGGCCGCGAGGGCCGGGGGTCGGGGTGAAAAAGGGATCCGACCGCTCAAAGTCTCTTCCGGAGCCTCTGGCAGCTCTACTCACCTCCACCCTCCGAGACCCGGAGTCCGGACGCCTGGGTCCCGGCGGGAGGGAAGGCTGGGAAGAGGGTGGGATCTCAGATTCGGGGGGCGGAGGTGCGCGGAAAGCGGGGGACCCAGGCTGCCGAAGATGTAGCTAAGGGAATCCCGGCCCTCCTTCAGCCCAGCCCCTGGCGTGGCTGAGTCTGAGCCGCGGTTCCAGACTGCCTGGGGCTGCCCCCTCTAGAGAAAGGGAGGGGTGCCTCGGGGCCTCTGGTGGGGATTTGAACCCTTGCCCGCGGAGGCTCCCTGTCTGGAGTGGAGTTCCAAAGGCAGCTTCGGGCCCGCTGCGTATGGAAGTGGCCATTCGCTGGGGCGGCGGGAGTCGGGGGCGGCTTAACACCCTCGGGTCAGAAAAGTACTGATGTGGCTTTATTTGGGATCGGCTGGGAAGAGCCTGGGAGATGGAGGAGAGGTTGAGAGATGCGGGAGAGGTTGAAAGAGATGAGGATGTTAGTGTATCCCAAGGCTGGGCTGGGGGGGCGGCAGGGGAACTGAAGAAACCGAGGGCCCAGACTTCAGCCCCTACTGGGCTCTGTTTGAGTGGATTCTTGTCTCTTGGATCTGACTCTAAGGAAGACTTAACCCTGCTGAGCTAGCCGCCCCCCCACTCCACCCCCGCCCCCAAGATGGAGCTGACACAGAGAGATTGACATACAAACACCAAAAACCAGTCCTAGACACTGAGACAGACTATTCACCTACTGAGACAGACATACCCGCAAGCATTCCCCACACGGAGACAGACACATATACACAAAGACACTGACACATCCGAGGAAGACAGATTCCTCCCCCATATCAGCGTATTCGTGCACCCAAACACACCATAACTCACAGACACAGTACATGTATGCAGTTGGGCGTTTGCGAGGACACAACACGTACCCACACACAGAAACCCTTCTGTGAATCCCAACCCTCCAGCAAACAAAGAAACTTGAACTGGCATTCCTATAGGCAGATACCTATGGAGATGTTCAGGCAACAAAATGGAGGAGGTGGGCTCCTCTTGGGTGGTGGTGGGAGGGTGGATCTGGGAAGAGGAAAGTTACTGGGCACTGAGCACCCTCAGGCGCGGCCCTGCTACCGGTTCCCTTCCTGGCCTGGTGGGTGTGTGTTTAGGGGTGGGATGTTGTATTGGACCCCTCCCCTCTCCTCCTGGCGGGGCCCTCCTGCCTCTGAAGGCAAAGCCTGGCAGAGTTGGTGGGGGCGGGCCTCCCATCATGTCCCCTAAGGCTCCCACCCCCCTGGGTCACACACATGCATACTTAGCATTTGGGTAGGGCGCACGTTCATAGTGTGAGTGGGGTGGAAGTGGTGCTGGGGGAAAGGAGGCCTGGTCCTGAGGTTGGCAGGCCAAGCCAGCCACTTGGCAGAAAGTTGGGAGGATGACTTAAGTTCTGACTTTGTTCAGCCAGGCTGCTGGAGGAGGGGGAGGGGAGGAGGGCCCACCGCAGTGGGGGAGGGGTCAGCTGGGTCAGTACTGGTATGTGCTGGGGGCCAGCGTCTGTCTACCCCTTTCCTGCAGCCTTAATGTGTCAGCAACATGGATACGAACAAGCTTCAAGGAACAAAAGCTGCTGTTCGCAAACAGGAGAGGCATGTGGACTGAGGCAGGATGGAAGGGTCCGAGAGAAGAGTGTTGGGTGCCTTTCTGTCTTGGCGGGGGAGGGGTCAGGGGTTAGCTGAGCTTCCGTCGCCCATCCTCCTGTAGGGGTGAAAGCAAGACCTGATGAAAGTGTACAAAAGTATTTGGGGGTGGGAGGGGGGATACCAAAGGGAGCAAAAGGGAAAGGATAGAGCAGAGGGGAGAGGAAGTCACTCCTGAGTGTTCCTGGGAGGCTGAGCAGGGACTGGAGAGGAGGCAGGGTTGGAAGGAAGTAGGGACCTGGGGAGACGGGGATGCTCACGGGACTGGGCGGGAGAGGAGGGGGGCGGTGGCAGGACCTCTCTCCTCAGCCTCCATCCTTAGAAAGAAGGAGTTGTAGGCTGGGACTGGGGCAGTGAGAGGAGAAACTGAGGGGGGTCGCCAGGCATTTGAGGGAGGGTGATGGGCAAGTGCGGAGAAGGTGGGAGGAGAAGGCAGTTGAATTGAGGGGAGCGGAGAGGAGAGAGGAAGGGAACGTTCAGCCTAGGCAGAGAAATAAAAATCGTGTTTTAAAGAATTTCAATGGGCTTCATCAATCTTCATTTTTCACTAAATAATTTTCTGTATCTTATCTAAATGAAAACCATTATCCTTCCCCCCGTTTCCATCATGCGCTGGCTCCTCAGACTGATTGCGCCGAAAATTGAAATATTTATTCATTTTCTGGGAGATTTTCTCGCTCCCCAGTCTCAGGGAGGAGAAATTGAAAAAGAAAGATTATAGCTAATCAGAGCAATGTGGGATGACAGGCCGGCTCGGGGCGGGAGCTGCCTCCAGGGGAGGGTGGAGGTTGGGGTAGGGGAAAAATGTGTCCCTCCAGCCCCTAGATGTCCCCTGGGCATTCCTGCCACCACTTGGCAGGGTGGCGAGGAGTAATGGGAAGAGGCCCCAGGGCCTCCTAAATTCCCAGTATTCAACTGCCTGAGTACAGCTACATCCAGACAGAGAACAAGAGTCTGGAAAAAAGAGTAGCTGGGAATGGACTCCCTTCTCATCGTGCCCTCCTACCCACCCCGCCCCCACCCCCACCCCCCCACCCCCCACACACACACTTCAGATGGCCCACATTTCTGACCCAAAGCAGGATCTTGAGGTTGGGGAAGAGCAGCGGGAGATACGGCAGAATTCAGGATACCTGGTCCCTCTCCTTGACCTTGATTGGACTTCTGCTCAGACCCCAAGAGAAGGGTGTAGACCCAGTTTTCAGGGCCTAGCATTACCTCCAGCTGTCGCTCTGGACCCCAGAAGATCCTGGATCAGGAAGAGGAGGTGAAGGTGTCTAGGCCTCCCACCTTCCGCTGGCTCCCATGGTTGCATGGTTGGTTGTCTCCTCTGCCCTTGGCTCTCTGGTCGGGTAGGGAGGAGGCAGCCCAGCCTTGTCCCTGTTGTCTCCTCCATGGCTCTCTGGTGGGGTAGGGATGAAGCAGCCCAGCCTTGTCCTTGGCTCTCACCCCATGTTGACCTGAGAACCAAGTGCTCTGATGGAAACTCCTGTAGAGCTTTATATCCTCGGGGACTAAGTCTTCATTTCTCTTTTATCCTTTCACTTTCTGACACAGTGCTAAGTGTGCGATAAGTGCCCTTAAATATCTGATCAATTGATTGACTCGATGAGAGCGCTACGGTGTTGGAAGGAGGCAGTATTAAATGGTGCTTAAATCACAGACTCCTGTTCAGCTCCCTGGCAAAACCCCTTTCCCCCCAGGCCACTGGATAGTTGTGTCAGCTTGAACAAGCTGTGTGCTTTCTCTGTGACTCAGTTTGCTCGTCTGTACAGTCAGGATAGAAATAACATTTCATACGGTGGCAATGGCGTGTTAATCCACATAAGGTGCATGGAGCAATGTCTGGAAAGACATGCCCTGCCAGTGCTTCTATTAGGACTTCGTGGCTGGACACGGGCAGCCCAGTTGCTTGCTTCCTTTCTAGCTCCTCCTTCTCTTTTTGTTTTCTAATTCCAGAGGCCCAGATTTTTGGTCCTGGGCTCCAGCACCTCTGCCTTGTATCTCTTGTGGAGAGAACTGGGTTGTGGAGGACCCAGAAGGGGAGGCTAACCAGCCTTGGTTGGAGACCTCAGGAAGGGTTTGGGGAAGAAGAGGACCAAGTGGAAGAGTGTGGCATTCTAGTGAGAAGGAGCCAAAGCTCTTATGAGAAATGAGGAACACTAGCCCCGAGGTGGCAGCATTTCAGAGTCTGGAAATCATATGGATCATTTATGGAGCCCTTGTGCTAACTACTTTATTTGCATTATCTAATTTAATCTGTACAACAGCCCCCTGAGATCGGCTCTGTAATTATCCCCATTTCATGGCTGAGAAATCGAGGTTTAGACAGATTGGGTATCTTGATGGTATTAATGGCTGGGGAACCAGCTCCTCTCAAATACTTCCCCCACCTTCCTTTGACTGGGATCCCACATGCCAGCAGGGATAGATGCTGAGCCAGGACAGGGTCCTTCCTGATCCAGAACTGAAGGAAAACTCAGAGGAAAAAGGAGAGAGTGCTTATAAATGGAAATTCATTCAAATTCCTAAAACCATCTTTTATTCTGAGATTCTGTCCTACATTTTTGGGTGTTTAACGGGTTTTTCTTTGGTAATATAACAGTGCCCATAAATGACTTTTAATTTTTTGCTTGTTTATTTCTATTTTTTATTTATTTGACTGCTGCGGGTCTTAGTTGCAACAAGTAGGATCTAGTTCCCTGATCTGGGATTGAACTTGGGTCCCTTTCATTGGGAGCCCGAAGCTTTAGTCACCGGACCGCCAGGGAAGTCCCATAAAAAGCGCTTTACTTGGCAAATGGAAAGATTTGCAGCTTTGTGTTTGTTTCTAAAACTACACACAGCCTTTACAGGTCTGTGAGCCGCAAACTTGGAAACTACCCCTGCAATGTGCAAGACTGACTTGTGAAGAGTCAGGGGGTGGGGTCCCCACTGAGTGGGGGCCTGGGGAGAAAACCAAGACAGTGAGCTTCTAACTCAGCCCCATCCCTGGCAGACACAGAGGCTGGGGTCTGGTGTTCTCATCTGCTTTGGGAGGCCCTGCCTGCCCTAGGGTAGGGAAAAGTGACTGTAGAAGAGGTGGTCTCCCAACCAAAGCATCAAAATGACTTCTTGTCAAATCCCTACTGTGCGCTCTTCACACTCATTGTTTATTCCTTTTAACAATGCCCTTGTGAAGGAAGTGTTACCCCCATTTTAAGGATGAGGAAACCAAAGCCAATTTTAATTAACTTGCTCAGGGCCATACCGGGAGTATTAGATCCCAGATTCAAACTCTTTGTTTTACCACAAAGCCCATGGTCCCCTGGGCACCCTTCACCGCAGAGGCACCTGTGCGGTGACCTCCCTTCGGTTGAGGTGGCTTTGGAGGGCAAAAGAGGGCGTCTTCCTGCTCTTCTTCCCCACAGTGACACCGTGCTCCTCCTGGTGCCTGGCTCAGCCTGCTCCCCCAGGGCTCAGCCGAGATGCCTAGACCACCAGCATCTTGCTGTCTTGCTTGGATGACCATCTGTTTTATTTAGTGGGGATGGGAACTCCTTGTCTCTCAGGAGCAGGAGGTTTGTAATGCTGCAGATCTCTTCTTCCCACTTGTAGAGTCTTTCTAACTTTGTGTTGTTTAGTCACTAAGTAAGTTGCATCGGATACTTTTGTGACTCCATGGACTGTAAGCTGCCAGGCTCCTTTGTCCATGAGATTTCCCAATCAAGAATACTGGAGTGGGTAGCCATTTCCTTCTCCAGGGGAGCTTCCCCATCCAGGGTTCAAAGCTGCATCTACTGCATTGGCAGGTGGATTTTTTTTTCAGCCACTGAGCCACCAGGGAAGTCCTGTATTTATATAGTGCGTTCCAATTTTAGCAACTTTTTCACATGTACAATCTCATTTGGTAGATATATTACAACTGTCCTATGATACGAGCAGTGTAGTTATTATTTCCCCCATTTAATACATAATATAATAGTCTTAGAGAGCTGAAATGACTTGCTAAGGGGAGGTTGGGCTGGAGGGAGGGGATAGGGGCAAATGCCTCCATCATCCCAATTTTAGGGATGGTTTCCAACCAAGGATAGGGACATCCCTGTCCATGCATCCAGAGCTGGGAAGGCTGTGTCCCTTCCCCACCTACCAGCTCCTGCCTGGTTTCTTCTCAAGGCCTCCAGGCCACTTTACTTGGCCCTGTCCTGGAAGATGCTTTGACCTGGAAAGGGCTGGGATTGAGGGCGGGGGAGCGGCAGGCAGTGGTCAACAGGAAAGAACAAAGAGGCTGCCATGTCCTCAATTCTGAAATGTTATGTGAAAGAGAGGCTATCTCAGGAGTCAGGAAAGAAAATGAGTCCATTCTAAGTGAGAGAGAAGGCAGTTCTCTTCTGTGGAGAGCTTGCTTTGTGTTTTGCTTGCATTAGTAACTCATTTAATACCAACAGTAAGGACTTACCAGGCGGTCTAGTGGTTAAGACCCTGTGCTCCCAATACAGGGGCCATGAGTTCAACCCCTGATCGGGGAACTGGGATCCCACATGCCTCCCAGTGCAGCCAAAAATAAAAATAAATTAAAAAAAATTTATTTTAAGTACCAACAGTAACCTGTTAGGAGTTATCCCCATTTTGTGAGTGGACAAAGAAAAACAAAGAAGTTAAGCAGATTGGCCAACATGATATATTTAAGTAGTGACAGAGCCAGGACCAGAGCCCAAGCAGGGAAGTGGGAGTGCGAGGCAGGAATGATTCCAGAGGGAAGCCCCTGAAGATGGATGGGCACACCCACCCGTTCCACATTGCCGCCGCATGCAAGTCTCACTGTGCAGTGTGTGTGTCCATGTGCACACGTGTAGATTCCCTCATGGTCTCCTGTGCACTTGCATACACAGCTGCTTCTCACCCCCATACACCTATGAACAGATCTCTCTCCCTTTCCCCCGGCCCACCAATTCACCAGAGAATACAGCCGTGTTCTGTGTCCCATTCCCCTGCCAGCCATGGCAGCCATCCTCTGAAGAGTCTTTGAAGGTATGAGTTTTTGTCTTGTCTTGCTCTGAAGATGCACACACTACAAGGTTGAGAAAGTTGGAACCCTCAGGTTCCCCATTGTGTGATTCTGGTCTCTCTCTGTCCTGCAGCCCCCGCTCTTACACCTTCCCACCCACTGATTCACAGACAGTGCAACCTGACCGAGTTCTTTGAGCTCCCGGGATGAAAGCTGACTTTCTTTTTTGCTGAAGATCGCATTTTTCTTTCTCCATCCTGCTCTCCCCCACCCTGCATCAACTCTCTCCAAGCTCCCAATTTCTCCCCCTCCACATTTAATTTCTCCAGCAACTTTTATTAACCTCTGTAGTCTCAGGGAGCTGAAGCCTCATTCCTCTCTGCCCTCCTTGAGTCCATTTAACAAAATTGGGATCATATTGAAATAAATGGGCCTTGTAGCCAGCCAGCTTCCTCAGGATTCAGGGTCTTAAATCCAGGATGGAACTCTGTAGTACTCCCTAGCAAATTCCATTAGTTTCCCAGGGGATGCTGCTGATGCTTCATTCCTCCAGGGGCCTGACTCTGGGAAGGTGATGGAAGAATCTCCCAGAAGGCCATGGGGACTGGGTTTGAGGCAGCAAGGGACAGCAGGTATCGGTGCTCTGTGCTGGCAGGGCTGTCCCCATAGCCTGCCCCACTCCAGGCCAGATTAGGAGTCATACATCCCTCTTCCCAACTGGCCATGTGATGCTTTTCTTCTCTGCCTCTTCTTTCCTTCTAAAGCAGTTGAAGGAGTCCATCCTCACTGTGTGGGAAGAGAGTCCGGACTTGGTTCCTTTATCCCACAGAAATGTGTTGTGTACTTACACTATGTTCCAGGCACCAGTGTTGCCAAAAGAATAAAATACTACCTTTGCCTTTAAGGGTCTCGCTTTGTGATTTAGATGCAAATAACTTAGCTTCTGAAGGTGTCAGTTTACTCTTCCATAAAATGGGGAGAATTAGTTTTTTTCAAGTCAGCAAATGTATATTACTATGTATGAAACATACATTATGAGCTACCAGGGAAGCCCTATGTAGGCATTATGGGGAATAAAAAAAACCCACGATATCATATGGTCCCTTCCCTTTAAGAAACTAAGATGTACAAATATATGCAAAGGTTCCAGGTAATGCTAGGCTTGGGTGTATTTGGTGCCAGGAGAGCAGTGTGCGCAGTCAGAGCTGGGGAGCTTGCTGTGGGCTGAAGAGGCCAGGAAAGGCTCCATGGAGGAAGTGGGTCTAAGGATGGACAGGATGTGGATGTGGCAGGAAGAGGGAGAGCATTACCAGGCCGGCTGAACTTCCCGAGTCAAGGTGTGGCTGCCGGAATGCGCAGGGTCCATGGAGGCTGGTGGCAGCTGAGGATTTGGGTTAGGGAGAAATAATGGAGGTGATCCAGAACAGTAGTCTGGGGCCTGACCCAAAAAAAGCCTGGAAATGCCAGGCCTGAGACCTCTTGTTAGAAGGAAGAGACAGGGATTTCTGTTTTTAAAGCAAAGGAAGTGTTAAAAATGTTGTGATCCCTACTTCATTCTTCACCAAACCCTCCTCTCCTCTTAAACTCCTCAGCTGTTGGAGCCACTATAGAGGTTTGTGTGCGTGTGTGCTCAGTCCCTCAGTCATGTCCAACTCTTTGTGACCCCCATGGACTGTAGCCCGCCGGGCTCCTCTGTCTGTGGAATTCTCCAGGCAAGAATACTGGAGTGAGTTGCCATGCCCTCCTTAGGGGTTCTTCCCGATCCAGGGCTCAAACACCCATCTCTTGCGTCTCCTGCAAGGGCAGGTGGATTCTTTACCACGAGTGCCACCTGGGAAGCCCACTGTTGGGGTTTACACACTGTTGAGGTTTACAGCCCCTTAAGTTGGCAAAAAAAATGAAACGGGCAGATGGTCGGGCTTGACTGGGTAGAAGTGAGCAGAAAAACTTAAGAGAAAATCAGTTCGCCTTGGGAAGTCTCAGATCTGTGACCAGAATTGGGGAGGCTTGAAATGATGAGATCTTTTTTCTCTTCGAATCCTCAGGTCTAATAAGATAAAGATGCTCAGAGGCAGAGTTCAGTGGTAAGCGCTGCAGCTTGGTGGATACCTAGGTTCTTTGTCCTATGTTCTCTGGGAACCTGGGCTGGGTCTGCATTCCCAGAATCTAGGGGATCCACCTGGTTTCATCAGAGGGCCAATCTGGATTTATTTAGTCCCTGCAGGGTCAATCCTGGGCCATTTCCTCTGGTCAGTGGCCAGAGTTGTGTGTGCATTTGGGAGCTGAGCCTAGGAGATTCTTCAAACCTCTTCAAGGAAGCCGGCTCTGGCTTTTCAAATGGAAACCTTTGAAGGAGATTCCCACCATGGGAGTGAGCCACAGGGGTTCGTGCCAGTGTCCCACCAAACTGGTGTGTTTTTAATGGCGGGGCTGGGCTGGGCATGCATGTCGACACCAGAGATCCAAAGGTAAGTGAGACATGGTCCTTGTCCTTGAGCCACTCTGGGGCAGGTGTGGGAGATGGGTGTATAAACACGTATTGACAATACTATAAGATAAACGCTGAAAGGGAGGTATGTGAAAAATGCTCAAGTCTAGCTATCGGAGAGGGGGGAGTGGAAGAGGCCGCCTGGCAGGGGGAGGGCACAGCCACAGATGTGAGGCTGGGGCTGCGGCTGGAGCCTCTGGAATGCAGCGCTGTTCAAGATATCCCGGGCTCGGACAATCCCTGATTGTGCCCCCTGCTCCGGATGGAAGGAGCTGAGGAATCCGAAGGAGTGAGCGAGGTCCCTCCCAAGGATTATGATTTCCAGGAACAAAGGCAGTTTATATAAAACGTGCTTTCCCCAGATCTCCCAACCTCTTGTGTCCAGTTCCCTCTCCCCTATCTGTACTCCCACCCTACTGAGCTGATTTCTAAATTAACTTTGTCCTTGGTTGAGTTTTTTTTTTCTTCTTTTTCCTCCCCTCCTTCCTGAATTCTCCCAGGAACAGCCTGGGGCCCTGCTCGCTCCATTACCCGGCATTGTCAAGCCATGAGGTGCTTTTAACTGCTTCTTCCCATTCAATTCACTTAACTGGGAGGTTATTAAAAGGAAAGAAGCTGAGATGGGCAGATGGGGGCAGAGAGAGAGAGACAAGGGAGTGGGAGCAGGCAGACTGGTTAGGTGAAGCCCCAGAGAGAAGTTGGGGTTTTCTTCATTGGGATTCCCTGGTCATCCAGTGGACTCCTGGGTTTTAATCCCAGACCCTGAGCAATTGACCTCAAACCCTGTGTTCTGCTCTGAGCCTCAGCCCCCACCTCCTTGGAAAGCTATCCGCTTGACCGCACTGTGGGGATGATTTGAGGGGACTCCCAGAAGCCCCTGAAGCCCGCTCCATCTTTGTCCACCACCTCTCCCACGCTCTCCTGCTGCCAGCCCTGACAGCCCTCCAGCCTCCATCCCCAGTCGGCTACTGCCTGGATGATGTTTGAGTCTACACTGATGTGCCTATCACCCTGCACACATCTGGGACTTCTTCCCTTACCAGGCCATCGGTGAAGTGAGAATACAAATTCATTTTAATGTCAGTTTGAGCCAAATATAATTAGAAGGGGAAATCTGACTTGGCAAAAAAAAAAAAAAAAAAAAATTAATGCATTGCAAAGCAAGTTGAAATGACTTCTGGATTATCTGCACTGCTGCTGCTCTCCATTTGTGCAGAAAATTGAGAGAGGAGCCCATATCTAAGGGATTTGGTTTGTGCATGTTGCCTTTGGTTTTATACCAGGGTCGTGTCCTAAGCCTGGTCTCTTTCAACACACCCTTGGAATTGGATAACCCCTCAAGTGCCCTGGGACCTCCTGACCAGAGGGCCAATGGGAAAGCCAGAGAGGCTGCCACCTGCGTGAGCAGGACCAGGTCATGTCACTGGAGCCTCAGTTTTCTCATCTATAAAATGGAGACAATAAGACCTACGTTAGAAGGTTGCTGTGAGGACTGAATGAAGGAATCGATGTTAAGGAACAGTATTTGGAACACAGTCGGTTTTCAGTAAATCATATTGCACAGTGCCTGCTTTTTGTTTTACAGCTCATAGTCCAAGGCAGATCAGTAGGATGAGTGAAGAACAAATAATGGTGCAAATACAGATAAGTCTATGTGAACCATGCCAGTGATGTTGGTAATCCCTGAATTTATGGTCTCCGGAGTGCCGTGACGTGAGGCGGGAGCTTTGAGATGGCAGCAAATAGAAAGCACCCTGCTTTAGAATTAGGTCTAATCCTGGCTCTGAAGATTCAGCAGGCTCTTCATCTTTGTGAGCCTTAGTTTCCTCATCTGTTAAATGGAGTGATAGCAACCATTTACCTCTACTTTAAGCCCTGGGAAAGCACTCCTTGGGCAATGCACAGTAAGCAGGACCAGAAGGTTTAGGTTTAAATCCCTCTATCCCCACAAGTTTCAACTCAGGATGTTAGAACAGTGATTCTCAAACTTGAACATGCTTGTGAAGCACCTGGGGAATCTGGTTAAAAAGTGCAGATTCTGATTCAGAAGATCTGGGGTCAGACGGGATTTCTGTGTTGGCACCAGGCTCCCAGGTGATGCCAATGCTGCTGGTCCTTGGACCACACTCTGAAGTGTTAGAGGATGTGTTTCCTCTAGGGAAACAGAGCTTTAGTGTTCTAATGGGAAGCAAGAAAAAATAGAATTCATTTACCTGAATTCACTTTTCAGTCGGCTTGGTTGTGTAACGGAGCCTGGATGGGTCATTGATTCAGGACCATCGATGTGTTTGTTTTAGAGAAGCAGGTTGTGCGACAGGAGAACAGGCAGTGCATGCTGGCCTGCCCATCTTCGGCCCCAAGACTAACCTGCCCAGCCTTATCCCCACCACCTCCCACGCTCCCAGCCACCTCTACTCCACCCCACCAAGTGTTCACTCATGCCAACAGCTGCCGGCTGCAGAGTTGAAAAGCAACTAGCCAGTATGTTGGTGGAGACATGCATCCATGCACGAGCCAATCAGTCCTCTCCCTTCTTTTTTGAAATGAAAAGAGTAACTCCTCATAACCCAGCTCTCAATTGGTGGGGTTTTGGGGGGGAAAACATGTTGACTGAGCTGCTAGCCAGGGCCTAGGCTTTGTTGGCTTTGGCTTGAAGGTTTGATCATGAGCAAAGTGAGATCTGGGAAGGAAGGTGGATCGTAGACCTACTTGGGGTCATTGTTTTCAGGGAGGAATGGAGGACCACCCCTGGGCAGGTCATTTTCTCACACTCATGTAGACCTAATGGTTGTTCAGGCAACGTGATGAGCTAACTCACTCTCTCCCTCCCTTCGTGATCTGGGTGCAGAGCCTCAGGCTGTCGAGGCAGGTCCACAGGCCAGAGAAGAGCGCCTCTGCCCTCAGAGTTTTCTGATAAAATGGGTTACTCCGTATATCTAGGGAATCCTGTCCACTAGGGGAAAGAAGAACCCCCAGAAAACTGACTACACTTTCAGCCATCTTCAAGTGCAAACTACACACACCCATCCTGAGGAGTTTCAGAGTAAACAAAGAAGGAGGTAGGGTCAGTCAGACCGGGCTTCCTAGAACACAGATCCTAGGGTCAGGAGTGAAGGTGGAGAGACGATTCTGGAAGAATCTGAACACCTTTGGACTCTCAAGATCTCTCTTTTTAGGCAGGACCAACTTGAAACAACCTGGATGCATCCATGTTTGTCCTTTTTCTGAAGAGAAGGGAATTTCATTTGCTCTCTCTGCCTGCTCACCTTCATGTCAGTTAATCCCTGGCAAGCAGAAAGTTCTTCTTTGTGTCCAACCCCAATCCTTCCTGCTCTTTTTGAAAAAAAAGAAAAAAAGCTGTCTTATTGGAGACTATAACTGAGTAAGAGTCCAGTATTCTGTATGCCTGGAAGAATAACATTTCCCCTAATAGGTTCATTTTTCTCTCAGTGCAAGCCTAGAGAGGTCAGAGGTGACACTGTCTTTGAGGCCTCAGTTGAGGTCGAGCAGGTTGTCTCTTTAGGGAGCAGGTCTACTTTCCAACAAACCGCCAAGGCTGTCTATCTTCCCAGTGTCCCCAGTCAGGGCCAGAACTGTAGTGTTCCCAGGAACCTGGCTGAGCCACCATGCCCTTCCTTGTCCAGTTTCCCCTTCTCGGTGGCTCAGAGCAGCTGGAGGCTGTCGGGCTCTGGTGTCCTTCACCAGGCCATTGTCTCTGGTGGATGGTTTGAGGGCCCCTCCTACCCCCTCCTCAGGGGCCAGGCTGAGAGAAGCTCTGGCATCTGGGGCAGCACTGGGTACCTGGAGGAGAGTGGGACCTGCAGGGGAGATGGCAGAGGTGAGCCTAGGCCACAGTCAGGACCTGATCTAGCTTCAGAGCAGGAACATCTTCCTCTTGGAATCACATATTGTGTATGTGTGCATGCTAAGTTGCTTCAGTCGTGTCTGACTCTTTATGACACTATGGACTGTAACCATGAGACTCTCCTATCCATGGGATTCTCCAGGCAAGAACACTGGAATGGGTTGCCATGCCCTCCTCCAGGGCATTTCCCGACTCAGGGATCGAACCCGTGTCTCCTGTATTGCAGGCGGATTCTTTACCACTGAGCTACCAGGAAAGCCACACAGGGATGTCCTCAACTGAGCCAGCCATGCCTGGGTGGACAGGGTGGATCCCAAGTGACATCAGTGTGGGCAGAGAAAGAAAGGGATAGGGTGTCTGCCTTTGGAAATCTACTAATCTGATGGAGTGTGGACTAGGATACCAGACTGTATTAGATCAGTGCAAACTTGCAGCCCTAAGCTTGAACTTGAGGGCAGAAGCTTGGTTTCTGCAGCTCATTGTAATAGAGGAGACAGGTTGCCATCTTCCTCAGGGTCTAAACACACAGAGATCATCTAAATAAGCGAGGCATTTTGAACCCTGTTGTACATTTGCACAGGAGAAGATGGAAAGAGATACTGGAGCTGTGGGATCAGTTAGGGAAGGTTTCCAGGAGGGGACAAGAAAAGGAAAATGGACCCCAGTGGGAAGGACTGGTAGGGCAGGACCCAGTGGGAAAGAAGAGGCTGTTCTTACAGGAGGGTTGGGTGGGAGAAGAGTGGGAGCCAGGTGGGGGAGGGCTATCCAGCTAGGGCCCTGTGGGCTGCTGGCTCCGGGAGCTATGAGCTATGGTGTCGCCTTGTCAAGCTGTGGCCCCTGTAGCATTCGCACCGGCCGCGTGACATACTCCCACATGCCAAGGCGGGGAGAGGAATGGTGTTACAGCAGCTCCTGGTCCCTTGAGGACAGGGGAGAATGTGAGTCCTTGAAGAGGAGGACCTGACATGTCTGGGGGGAGACAGGCGCCTGGCCCTCTGGTCCTTCTGCAGGAGACAGTGGGGGTGTTCCAAGTTGGCTCTGCTGTGGAGCCTGCCTGAGGGGCAGCCTGTCTTTGTCAGGCTACCCCTGTTTCAAGGGTAGCCACGGCCCGAGGGCCTGGAAGTGCTGCCTGGCGGCCTGGCACGGGACAATCTGTCCACCAGCACAGACGCGCGCTCCACTGCGCAGGGCCTCTCCCTGCCCCCAGCTGGATGCTCCCCAGGCCCCTTCCTCCCGCTGTCCTTCCCTGTCTGTCAGTCTGTCACTCGGCTGGAGTGAAATGTGCCCTGCTCCTGGAGCATTTGGTGCTTGATAATTTGTGGATTATAGCTAACTCTCGATAAAGATTCCCCTAATTGCTTGGCTCACCTCAGGTTCTATCATCAAAGCAAAGCCGTGAGGCCCCCCTCTCGCCCTCCTTTTCTTTTTATTATCTCTTAATTAATCACTCTGGCTTTCACACTTAGCAGATAATTACAGTCTCCTGGGCACGCAGCTCATTTTCATAACCTCCTGCTCCAAGCCCGCAGCAGAGGGGGGAGGGGAGGAAGCAGGAGAGAAGGGGAGAGTGGGAAGAGAGATGCTGGAGGGAGGTGGGGGCAGCTGGCTGTGGGTGCTGAGACCAAGGGAGGGGAAGAAAGGGACGTCAGGCAGCAGCACTGAGCGGGTGCGTGGAATGCTGAGCGGAGCATGGGCCCAGAACCCCTGGTCAGCCCAGCAGTCTGGTGAAGGCTCTGCTGGTGGTGGTCAGGGAGTATGGTCATGCTCCCTGGGGGAGGCTCCACCTGGTCTATCAGAGCTGCACGTGGCTGGCTCCCTTGGCCTCCCTGGTTGTGGGGTGGGGTGAGGCAGGGTGGGAGACAGCAGGAGGTGCGCGTAGGCTGGTGACCAGAACACTTGATGAGGAGCAAGAGATGGTCCCAGTGAAGTTCATCAACCCTATGCTGGGAAGTGAAGTCTGCAGGGGTGAGAAAGGATGACAGGGAAAGAAAGGGCAGGGCCACCACCCAGTTAGGACCCAGGACTTGGCCTGGGGACATTTTCTGAGGAGAGCGGGACACACATTCTGGGGCTGAATCCCTAAGTCGCTTCAGTTGTGTCCAACTCTTTGCAACGCTATGGACCGTAGCCCATGAGGCTCCTCTGTCCATGGGATTCTCCAGGCGAGAGTACTGGAGTGGGTGGCTATGCCCTCCTCCAGGGCATCTTCCTGACCCAGGGATCGAACCTGCCTCCCTTAAGTCTCCCGGGCTGGCAGGTGGGTTCTTTACCAATAGCGCCACCTGGGAAGCCCACTCAGGGAATAACCACTCCATAATGGTGACTGGGTGAAGAGGGGGAAGGCCTAGCACTTAGACTTACACCTTGCAGGTGCTGTGCCAGGAGTTGACAATATGCTCCATTTCACGGATGAGGAAAACTGTGACCCAGGAAGAAGAGGTAAGGGAGGGAGAGAGCACTATTCCTGATGGGCCCTCAGCCCCGACATAACCACAAACCTTGGGGCTTTCCTTGGGCTTCCAACCTGAAGATAAACAGCGAGGAGGATGTCCAGATGATGCATTTGAGAAGACTGAGAGACAGTAGAGTTTACTCAGAGGGTTAGACACAGAGCAGGACTGGAACCCAAAGTTCTGGCAACTCACCACTGTTCCCCACTGCTGCTCATCTTGTCTCTGAGGGCAGGGCTGCTGGTCTGCAGGACGTGGTGGAGAATGGGGGATATCCATTCTTTCGCTCTCTGTATTGAATTTTCTTTCTTCACCCTAGCACAATGCTTGGTCTTGAGAAAGAAAAGAATTGGATCCTATGGACCTTTTTGCCATTAACTAGCCATGAGACCTCGGAATTGTCATATAATCTGAGTCTCCGTTTCTTCGTTGGTCAATGGGAATCTTGGAAAAACTGCAGATGGTGTATGTAAACAGAGTTCCTGGCATATGACAGGTGCTTAACAAATGGGAGCTGTGGCTGCTATTGCTATTCCTATTGTTATTACCACTACACATGGAAGCACCTAGCCCATGACCTTAGAAGCCACATCAAACAAGTTAATTTTTTAAAAAGCGGATGAAGGAGGGAGAGTGCTTTTGTTCACCTTCCTCAGTAAGGGACGGCACAAAATTTCTACACTGTGCCACTTCTGGGATGTACTGTTGAGCTGTGACAACCCAGGTCACTCTGTCCCGGTGCAGTTTTTCTTTTCACAAAGAAGTTGTCTGGTTGGGCCAGGGCTACTTCCAGCTCAGAGCTTATTGGCATCCAGCTCCAGGTAGGGTTGACATTCCCCCTTTGCTGACCTCCACGCCTCAGACTGCCCACTGCACCTGCCGCAGAGCCCCTGTGCCAAAGGGTTAAATGTGTCCAGTCTCACTCAGATGGTTTGTAGCTTCTGTCTCGGCTCCTGGTTTCCCAGGGACTATGGTAGGAAAGTCGACATTCAGGAGGCAATATGGAAGGGGCACTGGATTGCGAGTCTAGCTGTGAATTTTAGCTCCATTGTGGTTGTTGGGAAGTGTGCCTTATGCAGTGACCTGAGCCTGTTTTCTTATCATAAAATGAGAAGGGTAATAATCTCCAAGATTCTGGCTGCACCGTTTTCTGACTCTTTGCCATCCGGGGGGAGTTCACATAAAGGACTGCTTCTTCCTGAATGAGGCCCTGACTCTCTCTGATTTGGTTTTTGAGCCAAAACCAGAGGTATTGATTTCAGAGAGCCAGAGTTGGGGTGCCCCCGGAGAAGCATTGCTTGATTAGGAACCAGGGTGGAAGCAAACTTTTTATACATTTTTCAGATCTGGTCTGGACTCTGGGTAAGGACAGAAGTACCCTTCTCCCTGCAAACACACACACACACACACACGCACAGAGTCTGCCATCCTGGGAATGGAGATAATCCAGCCTGCTCTGGGAAGGTTGGGGACCCTGGATCAAGGATGTGGGTGCTTGTGTGTGCCTGTTGATAAGAGTTTGTTCCTTAAGAAACGTGCTCTGATCTCACCCTCAACTTTAGCTTTGGTCTGTGAAAAGGTTTTGCAGAGTCTTGTGGGAACATAAACATTTGGTGGATTTCTTTCCCTGAAAGCTATTTCTTCTCTCTTTTTCTGGGAACTTTCGCCAGCAAGATCAAGGCCCCTCCACCCTCCCCTCCTCCCTCCCCTCTGCCTGAGACACCCTACCCCCTCTCTCCTCCTCCCCACAATGAAAACAAAGTCATCTGGTGGGTACTGGGGATCATCGCAGAGCAAACTCAGCCAGAAGAAAAGAGTGAGGCAAACAGATAGCTCTCCCAAGAGGAGAAATTATAAGAAGGGAGGGGAGAGAGAGAAAATAAGCAAATGGCATCAGTGGTGAAAAGTGAATTCCAGGCATTTAAAATTCTTTTGGTTTTAATCATCTCAGAGGCCGACCAGAGCTGAGCTGTGGGGGGAAGGGAAAAAATGAAAACCAGGGCCCTCTCCTAGGAGCCAGAGCCCAGGAATTTCGGTCTGTAAAGACCTAAAGCCTGCGCTATGTAAGCTTCTCCATCCTCACCCTCCACCTCCCGCATCTGATTCTCAAAAGGGTTACCTCCTCCAAGGGCCTTTTCTGACAAACCCTCCCTTTATCTCAGTTCACAGGCTCAGTTTATACTCAGTTTTTAAGCACTGACCTTTCAGTTTTCTACCAGATTGCAAGTTCCCCAAGGCCCTGGATTCTGTTTTGTTCAAAACAAAACAAAAAATAACAAACAAGAAACCCCAGCCTCTTTCATAAGTCATGCCCGGGCCTTCTCGGGGAGGGTCAGGGCCCCCAGAGAAGCTTCTGGGCCTGCTTTCCTCATTTGCAAAATGGATTTGAAGAGAGAAGCTGAGCCTGGAAGAATCTCCAGGAGGAACTGGGAAGCTGGGAGGGAGCCTGGCAGGTCCCGGTGCCCACTATGTGCTGCATTCTATGTTGGGTGTTTTGGTCTCGAGGCCTGTCCTTTCTTCTTGCCCCCTCCCTCAGGGCTGGGGCTGGGTGTTAGGAAAAGCAGCAAGTGAAGCCCCTGGACACCTGGGTTGGGGATTTGGGGGGCGGGTCACAGATTCTAAGTTCTTCTCGTTCCCCGGCCAGAGGGACAGGGTTGTTGAAAGGGTCTGGATATCTTGACAGCCTAGCTGGCTGATAGGTGGCGAGGCACGGAGAGAAGCCCACCTGAGGTTTCAGAAAAGTGTTAGTTGCTCAGTTGTGTTTGATTCGTTGCGACCCCGTAGATTGTAGCCTGCCAGGCTTCCCTGGCCATAGGATTTTCCAAGCAAGAGTACCGGAGTGGGTACCCATTCCCTTCTCCAGGGGGTCTTCCTGACCCAGGGATTGAACCCAGGTCTCCTGCACTGCAGGCAGATTCTTCACCCTCTGAGCCACCAGGGCCTCCTCCTCCCCTAGCCTGGCCCCTCCCTGTGTGCTCAGCATCTTGCTCCTTTCCGAGCGCCCTCCCTCTCCTCCCCATCCTCCACTATCTCCTTCACCATCTGGAGGCAGCTCTTTCCTTTCTCCTGACCACTAGGTGTTTCTCCCACTTTTCCACGTCCTCTTTCCCTTTCCCTTTCTGACTTTGTCTCTTATAATGCTCCTCCCACTGCCTTCCCCCAACAGGTCTATAGACATTGAGAGCTCAAGGGTATATTTGAGCTGATCTTAGATTGGGTGACCTGGATTTTCATCCTGATTCTTCTTGGGCAAGTGATATGCTATTTTGGAGCCTTGGTTTATTCAACTATAAAACAAGGAGTCACTAGCTTCCCAGGTGGTACTAGTGGTAAAGAACCCGCCTGCCAATGCAAGAGACATAAGAGACCCAGGTTCAATCCCTGGGTCAGGAAGATCCCCTGGAGGAGGGCATGGCAACCCACTCCAGTATTCTTGCCTGGAGAATCCCTATGGACAGAGGAGCTTGGCAGGTTACAGCCCATAGTGTTGCAAAGAGTTGGACATGACTGAAGTGACTTGGCACTCATAGATGATGCAGATGATGCTGCCCCGGAAGTACTCTTGAGCTTCTGAGCAAAAGGGCAGGATCTGGAGTTCAGAGTGCTTGGGTTCAGATCCAGAACCTGCTGCCATCATGACCCTGTGCAAGTCCCTTCACTTTGGTATAGAAGAATAGCAGCATCTGCTTCGTAGAGTGATCATAAAGATTGAATTAAATAATCTGTGTAGAATGCTTCGAAGAGGTATCTGAGATGCTTTAAGTGGTATATGATAGCTCTTATTGCTGAATTGAATCCTAATATTTTGTGGTGTGGAGTGATGAGAAGGGCCCTTGGATTTGTAGTCTGAAGACCTGGGTTCAGATTCCAGCTTCCTTCCCAATTTTCTGTGTGACCTTGTGCAATTTCATTTCAAGTTGTGAAGATAAGTTAATGTCTTTGGGGACAAGGGGACCTTCTCTCTTGATCTTGCACCTGCTCCACCCTCTGTGCCTAGAAAGATGCCTGACCTGGGCACTCAGGAAATGTGTGTGACCTAAATCATTGAGTATAAGGTACTAACCTATGAACGAGGACATTGAGGCTCTGAATGGGAAAATGAATTGATTGAGATGGATACAGCTAATGTTTGGTGTGTTTGCATGTGTGGGTGTGTTTGTGTGTGCGTGCATTCAGGGAGAGGGGGTGCTGTTGTGTACTGTAGGATGTCTAGCAGCATCCCTGGCTTCTACTCACTAGAGCCAGTAGCAACACACCTTCCATTCACTGGTGTGATAATAAAAGATGTCTCTGGACATTTCCAAGTGCCCCCTGGGATAAAATTGCCCTTAGAAAAAGTGAAAGTGAAAGCTGCTCAGTCGTGTCCGACTCTTTGCGACCCCGTGGACTGTAGCCTGCCAGGCTCCTCTGTCCATGAAATTCTCCAGGCCAGAAAACTGGAATGAGTAGCCATTCCCTTCTCCAGGGGATCTTCCCAACCCAGGGATCGAACCCACGTCTCCTGAATTGCAGTCAGACTCTTTACCATCTCAGCCACCGGGGAAACCCAAGAATACTGGAGTGCGTAGCCTATCCCTTCTCCAAGGGATCTTCCTAACCCAGAAATTGAACCGGGGTCTCCTGCATTGCAGGTAGATTCTTTGCCAGCTGAGCTACCAGGGAAGCCCTGGAAATCAAGTCTTCTGACCCCCAATCCATAGTTTTCTCTAAAATGCCAGATTGTTGTTTATTTCTCCCTTTACCCAAGTATTTAACCTTGACCCATATCATACAATTAAGAGAGAATGGTTTATGTTGTTAAGGAGTAAGTAGAATATTTCAATCTCTAGACCATTTTAGGAATGATTAAGTCTCCACTTAAACCATGACTTACAAACAGAGGGGCCAGGGAATGACTGGGTAGCTGGCAAAGACAGCCACTTGGACAGTCCATTGGTGGGAAGTGAGTGGAGGCCCTGACTTTCTTTAGAAACATGTGATGCGGATTTCTGGGAGGTCTACCTCACCTCTGCCTTGAGCAGATAAAAGCAGGCCCCTGTGGTGCCAGACTGTAGGACTAGCTCTTTTGGGTCTCAGGCACCTGATTCACCTCCCACTTCCCTCAAATCCCCCCCTCCTCACCCTGGCCCCTACCCCCACCAGCTATAGCTGCTGAGACTTCTCTGATGTCCTTGGGCACCTTAAAGTACAGAAAAATCAAAGATTTAATCCAGCCCTTGAAAGTTGCCAATGAAAACCAAGACTCAGGAGTATAAGTGATTCACTGCCCCAGAGCAGATAGGAGAAGTTCCGCCTTCACCCTGCCCTGCCCTCCATCCAACACACACACACACACACACACACAGGCCACCCAGCAGTTTGGAAAACTACTGCTTTATCTCCACAGACCTCCCTGTCTCCTCCCCCACCATTCCCAATTGCACAGATCAAAAAGTCCTTTCTTGGTGCCTGGGGGTGGGGTGGGGAATAGATAAGGAATCTATTGCCCATTAATTGCTAGAAGAGTTGAGGCCCAGAGAGGAAGGTGGTGGTCCCCAAAGAATCTTGGGTAACACTGCTTCTGGGACTACCAATAGATCACATCCCCACCACACACCACCCCCTCCCCAGCCAACTTCCCTTATCCTTCAACCTCTGCCCCCATCCCTCCTAAAGGGCCTTGTCTTGCTGTCATGGCAACCAGGGGATTAGGGCCATCTAGGAAGCCCAATGACAGGGGAGAGGGCTTAGAGGAGAGTCAGGTGGAAGGAGGAAATGAGAGAATGAGGTGATGATAAGGAAACCGAGTCCGGTGGGGGGAGAGCAGGGCAGAGAGGAAGGTGAAAGGAAGGGAGGGGATGAGAGAAACCTCATCCATCCTGAGAGAAGGAGGGAGGGGCGAGGAGGGAAGAGAGAGAGAGAAACCTCAACTTTTATTTAAAATCAGAGAGCAGTTGTACGCCTGGAGTCGTTGCCATGGCAACGGCAAAGAAAAGGAGATAGAGAGCTTGTGAAGCCGTGAAAACCCAATAGGGGTAAATGTTTAAAGCCAGGAACAAAAACCATTCAGAGATAATTAAGTAACAGGCTGCAGGTTCCAGACTCCTGCCCATTGTCAGGGGACTTGGCCTGAGATGCCAGCTTGCTCTACCTCTCCTTCTCCCCCGCCTTTATCCTTGTCTTCACTCACCAAGAGGATATCCAAGCAGCAGCTAGGGAGCCCCGACCCTCCTTTCAACCTTATTCCCTTTAACTGGGGACTGCCCCTCTCACTCCAGTGCCAGCTCCCTGGACCAAGGCTGGACAAGCTTTCTGTCCTCCACTATTAGGAAAAATACAGTCTTTGTAGGGAAAACAGCAAAAAAAAAAAAATGCTTTGGTCAGATAGAAGAACTTGTGGACACTAAATTGCTAGATGGACAATTAAGTTGCAGACTTTATTCCCTCGGAGGACTTCGAGGTTAAGGGATGCAGATGTCACCGGCAGGCTGACCTCTGTGCTGACTGTCACCTTCTGGGTCTCTGAAATGCTGGGGTGCCTGGGCTCTTCCTTCAGAGGGGGAAGTCTGGGAGCTTTGCTGGGGCTGTTTAACTGTGTTTAATTCTACCTCTAATTCCTCTTTGAATGCTCCTTAGGATTTTTTTTCCCAGCAGGCTTAATCTCCCCAAGCTTCAAGATGGCCAAAAGCTAAGCTGATATTTTGAGGGTTAGGTATACTCAGCAGAAATAAAAAAGAAAGAAAATGCCAAAGTACTTTTTTTGTATTTTAAATGAGTCTCACTCATTCACCTCACTCCCACCCTAGACATCACAACAACTGGCTGTCCCTTTGCCCCATCTCCTCAGGGAAATAATCTTTTGAGTTCTGCCTCCCCCTACCTTCAGATGCCTCCCAAGAAATCCTGGATATCAGAGAAGGCTGTGATGTTCTTTCCTTCCTCTCATCTCGGGATGCAGTTCTGAACTGAAGGCCAAAATAGCTAAGTTGCAAGAGTCCTGTTTTATATCGACAGCCTTCCCCCAGCCCGCCACCCACTGTTATCACCCACCTCCAGTCCATTCCTCCAGATACTCTCAATTTTATCCTTAGACCAAGCCAGCCCGTCAGAGACTGGCAAACCGAGACTGAGTGGTTTGGGCCCCTCCAAGAATTGCTTTTACTGAGCTGAGCCTCTGGCACTGTGCCATCTGCCCGCACTGAGGAATGTTCTAAGGGGCAGCTCTGTGCAATTCCTTATTTTATTTATGGTAGGGACGTTACCCAGAACATGGTTCTACACATCACAGTGGGCCTTGTATGGGGATCCACAGAAGAGAGTTCTGTAGTGGCACTTTTCCTAAGGTACCAGTTAGTGTTTATTTTATGGGTACTGTACATTGCATCACTAATTTTGAATTTTTTCCTCTGCACATGCTGCTTGGAAGCTCAAGGCTAATCTTGCAGTTCATCTCTGATGAGGGGCTGACGATCTTGTGGCATATATTTAATATATAACTTTACCTTCCCCTCAGTTTATTTCTCCAGTGTTTACTCTCTTTCCCTGTTTGCCTAAGGACCACCATCTGTGCACAGTGTCTCATGTCACCTCTTCATTTACTGTTTTTTTTTTTTTTTTAATATTTATTTATTATTTGGCTGCACCGGATCTTAGTTGCAGTGTGGGAACACTTAGTTGCGGCATGTGGGATCTAGTTCCCTGACCAGGGATCAAACCTGGGCCCCCTGTATTGGGAATGGTGAGTCTTAGCCACTGGACCACCAGGGAAGTCCCAATTTATTGTTTACATAATTGACCCTGTGTGTGCTGCCTCAGGTCTTTTTTGTAATGAATAAATGAAATGAGTTAAAATATATAAAACGTATACCATAGTGCCTGGCACACAATAAGCTAGCAGCTACTGAAATGTCAGCTACTATTTTAAGTAACAAATAATATAAGTTGTCTGTAATCTTCCTTTTAGAGGTGCTATAACGATGGAGCAGAGGCTGTGGAGAGCTGAGTCCCCCAGATTAAAGTCCGTCTGTAAATACAGTTAACTCCCAATTGACCCAGTAGAGGGAGAGCCTTGACAGAGATAACACTCAGCCACTGTTTCTTTTTAATCTTTTTTTATTTTTTTTAACTTTGGGATGCATCATGGTGGTGCTCATGATGATAATAATCAGATTTACTTTGCTTATTAGAGTTGACTTGGACGGCTATTTAAATGAGTTTCTAATTCCCTGCTCACACCAAGACTGGCAACCGAGACATTCTGGGTGGCAAAAGGAATCAACCTGCCTGGGATTAAGATTTTTCCATGGATAATCCCCAGAGTGAGAAGCCTATATGCGAGTAATGGAGAGCTGATAGCGTTTCATTGGATGCCTGACGCCCAGCTAGAAGAGGGTGAGGACTAAGCCCAGGGAAGGTAGTAGGGTGAGACAAAGAGAGGTTGACAAAACGTGACCTCTGCTTATAAGCTTGGCGCAACCTGATCTCTGTCATGTGAGGCTGACCCTTTTTTTCCCCAGTCAACCTTTCATTGAGTCCTGGAAGAAGAAGAAAGCACAGACACAAGCAACAAAAAACAGTCACCCATAACCAACTTGTTTTGTTCAGCCCTGCATTTATTGAGCATTTACTATATGCTAGGCACTGCTAAGTGTGCAGTATGCAAGGAGAGGAGAGTTCTCTTTATGGCCTCAGAGTGGGCTTCTGGCTCTTTCTGTTCCCTATGAGTTGGAGAAACTGTCCAGTGAGTACACAGTCCTGAAATGAGCACCTCCAGTCACTCGTCATATTCCTCCTTCCCCCCTTTCTGCGCATGCATTGCTTAAGTCCCTTTTAAGCTCTTCTTTCTCATGTTTCTCTCCAGCCCTCCCTCCTTTTCTCTGTTACCGTTCCAGGGTCCTTTTCTCTTCAAAGTTCTTTTCACACTTTTCAAGATCTTTCTCTTGTAAAGTTTCTATTAAAATAATTTATTTTAAGAAGGAAAATAGCTTTATATTGTTTTCTCCCCCTACCTTCTCTTCTTTTTTTTTTTTTAAAAAAAAACAAAAAACTCTTTCCCAATTACTTACAAGAGGAAAAAAAAAAAAAAAACCCAGCAGCCCTCCCAGTCTCTCAGTTCTTTTGCTCAAAAGACAAAAGATCCTTCAGAATTAGAGAGGAAGGGGGGAAAGCAAAAAAAAAAAAAAAGATTCCAGTTAAAAATCTTCATCAGGGTCAAAAACCTGACTGAAAAGCTTTGTTTGAAGGGAATGTGAAGCGGGGGGAGGAGGGAATTGGCAACTAGCAACTCTCAACCTCAAAAGGCAAATATCTTGAGGGTTGGAGGGAATCTGGAGATAGTGAGCATTCCCACTGAAGTATTGGAATAGCTTTGATTTCCTTTTTAACCAGAGAGGCTTCTCCTTCTGAGGCTACTAGAATATGCTGAGAAGAACTAAGGTGGCAGGAAGGAAAGAGAAGCTGGAAACTACCGTTTTAATGTCATCTGGTTGAGAACTGTCAAGAGTCAGAGTCGGGATGAGTGGAAAGAAAATCCAGGCCTTGAAATCTCAGACCCCAAAGGGCTGCACTGCTGTTCCTGGACTTAAAACTTTCTGAGAGCGAGAACAGGAAGAGAGTAAGCAGGGTATAGGCGTTGGGGAGGACCAGGGGAACTTACACCGTGAAACCCTAGGAGAGATCTGTGGGCAGGTGGGCGGCCACAGGGAGAATGGAGAGGGATGGCTGCCCACCTGGGAATGAAACCTGAGAGGGCGTGTGCTATACGGAAAGAGATGGAGGTGGGGAAGCAACGTTCCAACTGATCATAACTTCTCCAGGACCTACGGGCATTAAAGATTCAGAAATGTCCTTTGAATTGAGGAACAGTGAAAGCAGGGTGACATGGGGCGTTACTGAAGGAGTGTCACGAATGAGAAGACTAGAATGAGGAAGAAACCACAAAGCTGGACACCTAGACAAAAAAGAAGTGCAAAAAACACAGGAACCCATATAAATGCCTACCTTCTCAGGAGGCCACGCTGATGCTGGTAGACGGGGCAGCTTGAGAACTATTTGTGGCCAGTGTTTAAATCCCAGGCTGCTTTTGCCCCAGCACCTGGTATCCAGCCATCGATGGATGTGTGACAAGGGAATATGAACCCATTTTAATATTAGCCTGAACAAAACATGATTGGGAAGAGAAATTTGCTTCAGCAGTTCTGGCTGCTGCAGCAGAGAAGTTACATAAGGTTTACATAAATGACTTGAGACCATCTTCCCCATTCCCATTCCCAGGTCTCTGACTTGAACAAAGAAGTAGAGGCCCAGAGCCTCCACCCTTGCCTTCTAAAAGTTCCAGAGACAGACATGCTGCCTGGGAGCAGAGCTAAGACCTTCAGCCTATAAAAGGACATTGAACAAGGGCACAGATCAAATAAGTCAGTACATAATGACATACAGGCAAAGGGGAAAAGGGGAGAGGAGGGCAGGGAGGGGCAGATTGGAAGGGGAAGGAAAAATTGCTGAGGCAAAGTGTGGCTCCTGACTCCTCTCCTGTGATGGGGGAAAGCAAAAAAAAAAAAAAAGAAGGAGCAGAGTTACTCTGGGACAGTTGCAGAAGAACAGGATGGATTTAGGAAGGAATTAACTCTATATGTCCTGTATTATTATGGCTACAATTTAAGGTGGGCCAAGGAAAGGAGGCGGAGCATTTTGGAAGGGACTCTTTAGGTGATTGGGAAGGACTGAGGGAGTCGGTGGCAATGGGGATGACTCTCGGGGTGACGTTCCTGTGGTACGGAGACGTCCTAGACTGAGCTCCACGTGGCCCCCTTAGAGCGAGCTCTTCACTCAGGGTACTTCATCTGGGTGGAGGAAGGCAGGAGTGGAAACTCCAGGCCTAATTGCTAGGTCTCTCTCAGCTCTTCCAGGGAGCACAGGGCAGGAAATTCCTCAAATTCCAGGCTTGTAGGATCATTGCTGAGCGTAACCGCAGAGCAAGGGAAAGAGGCAGAGAGGCAGAGAGGGCGTCCTCTCCATCTTTTTTCCTCCCCAGTTTTAAAGCAGCAGCAAATTAGAAGGGTTTAGCGGGGCTGATAGCTAAGAGAGAGGTCCCAAACATAACAGTCTCCTGTAAGGAAAGTTCCAGGTCTGGGAATCCCAGAGAAGCTAGACCTGGATTGAGTAAGTCTGAGGTTGAAAATAGATTGCTGTGGACTGGGACAGGAATTTTTCCCAGGGTGATTTTTTTTTTTTTTCTTTTTAAAGCTCTAAGGAGTAACTAGTGGAGAGGAACTTGCTTTAGTAGGGCATGAGCAAGAACTATCTTGTTGAAATAAATGATGGTGGAGCAGGGAGAACATTGAAAGAGATCTTGGGGGTTTACAGAATTTCGTTTTGCTCAAAGGAGGAGGTCAGTCAGGTCTCCTCCCACAGCACTGGGTGGGGAGGGGAGAATCAGTGCTATTCCTCACACTGTTCCCTGCACTGCTCATACATCTTCTCAGCCTCCATGCTCATTCAGACCAGTGACCCCTCTTCCCATCCCGTGCCCTCTGAAATCTGGATTTGCCTCCAAGATGTACATTTAGTGCCTCTCTCTTAAGTAGTCTTCTCTGCTCCCTCCAAAAATCTGTTCTTTCCTTTGAGCTTCTAAAGCAAATTGCTTGAATTTCTTGATGTGGCAGTTATATTCTGTCTTAATCATAGTGAGTTGTTTACCTCCGCCTGTCTCACCAGACTGGAGGATAGAGTGTGTCTTATTGCTATTTGTAATTTCCCTCTTCTCCCCAGCACCAAACAGAGTGCCTCCTGCACAAGTCCACAGACACACACACACACACACACACACACAGCTGTTGAATGAATATTCTGGTCATTGGCAGGTCCCCATAATGAAATTTTAATTCAAAATCTGGTTCCTCTTCCAGCTAGCCACTTCTGTTCCTCCCTATCACTTAATATGTGCTCAGAGAATGCAAACACTTTTTTAATATTATCTTCAGTAGAACATAATTAGGTGCCACTAAAAATTCATTATCATGCTTTCCAAAGCCAAAAAGAAATGACTTTTCATTATCCACACCACCGGTCTTCCTCAGTGGTACCAATAACAGATGCGAGTGTTTACACCAGCGCTGATGGTGGGCCCCTAGCGGAGGACAGTGGCGCTCACTGGGGTGGCGGAGGCCAGGGCGTGGCCCTCGGCCGCTGCACGCCTGGATTCTCAGTGGCTGTGCGTTCCAGGATCTGTCCAGGGCACTTAGGGTTGGTGCTCTCACCGTCTGCAGCAACCTAAAAATGGCCAAAGTGGGCTGGCGTCAAGGAAGTGGCTCCACCAAAACCTCAAAAATTCAGTCCAAAGTGGTGTACCCTGGGTTTCATTCTAGGGCTGTTACATTCTTTCTTGGGACAGAAATAGGGAGCCTTTTTGGTGCTTCTTCAGACCCTCACGTCCCCTTTTGTTATCAGATCTCTTTCCTGGGTAGCAAGTGCAGGGTTTTCACTGCCCTTGTATGTGGATTCTCCACCAAACAGTTCAGCTGGCTGCACAGTGTCAAAATGACCCCTTGGTTTGGATACTTGGGTCAGCTGGTGAAAAGATCGCACTGCACAACGCATTGTCTTGGTCTCCTTCCTGATTGCTGAATGAGCTTTGTGACTTTGAACAAGTTGCTTAACCTCCCTGGGTCTCAGTCTCCCCTAATGTGAAGAAGTTGGGCCAGGGGAAAGCAGAGGCTCTTTTTAGCTGTTGCTTTCGTGTCTATATATAAAGTTATTATGTTTTTAACTTTCTTCCCTTACCTGTGGGAAGACTGAGAGAGGGGTCTTTATGAAGGAGTTTTCTTTAGTCCTTTCTGTGCATTTCAGGGGTAAATTATACCTATACTCACCAGGAGATATATATATATATATATAAAAGAAACTACAGATAAATATAACGTAACCTGAGGCGTTAAATACTGAAGGGACTGGACATAATACTGGCTGTGGTTATAGATGGTGTCGTTTGGCCAGCCTTCCTTAAAAAGGTAAGTCTGGAGCAGGGTGCAGAAGGAAGAGACACGGCTTGGATTGCAAGGGGAGAAAGAAATCCAGTCCAGGTGTGTGGGCGGGTGCGTTGGGGGTGGGGCTCGGTGGGCAGCTATTAAAGCCTTGTGCACCTGGATTCTCATAGGCAGCTATTGTGGGTTCTTGAGAAGTGGGTCAAGATAATGAAGTTGGAGAGGCTGCAGTCAGATCTCTGGGCAAATGGAAGTGGGGAAAGTCAGAAGCAGGGAGGATGCTGAAGGGGCCATTATCATCCAAATGAGATCAGTGGGATGCCTGCAGTGTGGAAAACTTTGTAAGTATCTGGAGGAAGGCAGTCTCAGAATTATATGGGTTCAGTCATTTAGCTTGTGCTAAACACCTCCTATGTTCTGGCATGTCAGTTCTGGAGGTGCCTAGTCCATGAACCAAGATACTGAAGATCAGATAAGGGATGGAACTAGTCCAGTGCCACAAAGCTGATTCTGCTGAAACCAGGGCTGGAAATCTCAAATGCTGATTCCTATTCCAGTGCTCTTTCTATGACAGCTAAGTACCACCCAAATTCCTTGGACTCAGTTTCCCTATTAACTTTGACATAGCTTCTGAGGAGTTCCTCTGAATTTAGACTGTGTGACCTTAACACACCCTAGGAGCTCTGCAAACGATGGGCTGTCCCCAACAGTCAAAAGTCAGGACTTGCCCCAGATGCTTTGCCAGCTGCCAGAATCCCAGGCTCTGAGATTTAAACTCCCCACACAGCTTCCAGCACCGATTGCCCAATAACTTGATCGGAAGGGAGGAAGGGGATCCAAGTGTTCAGGCAAGTACTGCTCTGCTGGGCTCCTCTCCTGCCTGTCCACATCTGTATCCCTTTGAAGAATGTGAGAACATCTGCGAGCCTTCTGCTGAAGTGCCATGGGCCCTGTTTCCAGGCTGCTTCTTCCTCCTGTGGATTCTAGTCCGGGTGTACCCGGTGGGGGTGCAAGTGAGGGGAGACCTAGGACTTGGTCCAGGAGGAGCCAGGAGTGACCGCCCTAGATGATGCTAGGGTCCACAGGTGTCTTCTGGAGTTCTTTTTTTTGGAGCCCTGTGTGGCTCCCACAATTTCCTCTCCACAGGTTTGGCCTGCAGCCGTGAAGTGGGCCAAGCAATTGCTAAGTTCCTGGCCTGGAAGTCCATGCCTTTCTCTTTTGGCCTCGGAAAACAGTAGAAGGAGCAAGTTGTACCCTTAAGTGATTGTTTTACATCCCCATTGTCTTTTGTGAGTGATAGTGAGTGACAGGAGGGGGCTGACCCCAAATGAACATGGCTGTGCTTTATCATCTTAGTCAACAGAAACCTCCGTCATCTTACTGAGGGTGAGGGCGCCGCTGCTTCAGAGGGTCAATAGTGTGTTTTCATTTCAGTTAGTTTCAGTTCGTCAAGCAATTATTGAGTGCCAGGCCCTGTTTGGTGCTGAGGAAAGAGAGATAAATACAGTATGGTTGCTTGCCTTCAAGGCACACAGTTGAGTAAATTTTTATTTAAGACCAACAACACATATCTCAGACAGAGCAGAGACTGACTACAGGGAAAGGTATTTGGGGATAGAGAACAAGGGACAGTTATGGAAATCCCCTACTAGCAGACCAGGCCAGCTATTCTGCCTTCTCTGAGGAGCCGGCAGCTTCAGGACAGAGGAAGAGCACAAGAGGAGGAGTTAGGAAACGTGGGTGTCTTCTCCTTGCATCGCCATACTGTATGTACCAGGCAAGTCCTTTAATTGCTCTGGCACTGTGTCCTCATTCTAAATTGTGTGTGTGTGTTAAGTCTCTTCAGTCATATCAGATTCTTTTCGACCCTATGGGCTGTAGCCTGCCAGGCTCCTCTGTCCATTGGATTCTCCAGGCAAGAATACTGGGGTGGGTTGCCATTTCCTCCTCCAGGGATCAAACCCATTCTCTTGTCTCCTGCATTGGCAGGTGAGTTCTTTACCAATTCTAAACTGAAGGGCAATTAAATAATTTCTTAGATCGCTTCCATCTTTAAGAGTCAATCCAGGAAAACTTCCTGGAAGAAGTGCAATTTCTCTGTTTGAAAAAGGGAGAGGGGGGAGGAATATTAAGTTACTGTTCTGGAAAAGGTATCCCTGTTGTGTAGTATCATCTGGAAAAAAACAGGTGGAAAAGGATGGAGGGAGGGAGAGAATGGAGACAACAGATTTTTTTTTTTTAATATATCTTTTTAAAATATTTATTTATTTGGCTGCACAAGAGACTTAGTTGTGGCATGCAAGATCTTCAGTTGAGGCATGTGGGATCTAGTTCCCTGGCCAGGGATTGAATCTGGGCCCCCTGCGTTGGGAGTGCAGAATCTTAGCCACTGGACCATCAGGGAAATCCTGAGACAACGTGTTTTGAACAGATACTGTGAATAAGTAGCAAGGGAACTGGCAGATCTGGAGGATGAGTGTGGAAAGGCTTTTGGACCCAGTGCTTAGATCATAAGGGTTTGTAGAGAGAAACTTGAAACAGACCTAGCAGACGAAATCCGGATGTTTTCCTTAAGCAAGTATCCCCTCCAAGGCGCTGCAGGGTCCGCCCTGACCCCAGAATAAAGGCAGCTCACCACCAGCTGTATTTTTAGGAGAGAGGGCGGTGTGGTGAAAACTAAGACAGTGATTCCTCAAAGGTTGGAATGACTTGCCCTCAGCTGAGGAAACAAGACCAAAAAAAGTGGTCCTCCCAGCAGCTGTGGGCAGCCCAGGTGTGGCTGGCCGATACCCTGTCACCAAGGTTGCCATGGCAACTCCTCCAGAAAGCCCCTTTGTATCTGCCTCCTCTGGGTGGAGAAGACATCGTGGAGTTTCTTCTCCGTGGTCCTGACTCCACAAGCTCTTCCCAACTGTGTTTCATGTTGGGAACTCCCTAGTGGGTTGTGAATGGAAAAGAGCACTTAGGATGAGACAGGTCATGAGTGTCCTCCCCCAAAAATCCCCCCATTCTCTCCTGCTCACCAGAAAAAGGTCAGAACGTATACAAATTCCTCAAAACGCACCTTTCTTTCAGTGTGCTGGGTGCCCTGAGTGGGAAAGGGGAGAGAGTGAGCCAGAATGGAGGGGCCCAGTAAGAAAAGGGGAAAGAGAGAAATAGGAGAAGTAGACCAAGAAAGGTGAATGAGAAAATAAAGAAAACATGGGCTTCCTTGGTGGTTCAGTGGCTAAGACTCTGCACTCCCAAAGCAGGGGTCCCAGGTTTGGTCCCTGGTCAGGGAACTAGATCCCGCATGCTGCAATGAAGATCAAAGATTCCGGGTACCCTAGCTAAGACCCGATGCAGCCAGATAAATAAAGAAAAGAAAGAAAGCAGAAGAAAGAAATGGAGCAAAAGAACACGTGAAGTGACGTTAAAGTCGCTCAGTTGTGTCCAACTCTTTGTGACCCCATGGACTACACAGTCCATAGAATTCTCCAGGCCAGAATACTAGAGTGGGTTGCTATGCCCTCCTCTAGGGGATCTTCCCAACCCAGGGATCGAACCCAGGTCCCCCTCATTGCAGGAGAATTCTTTACCAGCTGAGCCACCAGGGAAACCCACAAGAACAAGAGAGGCAAGGAAATAAGGCTTCTGAGGTTGAGCATGTAGCAGGAAGGGCAGGTGACCTAGAGAAATCGGCTGAGACTGGAAGCTGGGAGGCCAGAATCAAGAGAAGAGGGTCTTGGGGGATGGGAGGAAGGAAAGGTCAGGGGGCAAAATAGCCAAAGAAAGAAGAGCAGAAACAGTGAGATGAGGAGGGAGAAGTATAGCCAGGAGTGGTACAGAAGAGAAAAACAAGCAAAAAGGTTAATGAGGAGGGGAGGCCAGAGGGGTGAGGGGACCAAAGAGGGACCCAGGAGCAGAGAGGAGAGGGCAGGGAGGGAGTTGCAGAAGAGGCACGCCTGGCTGGGTTAATGAGCTGCTCTGCCTCTCCCACTCCCTAGGAGAAGTGCACTAATTATGCCTCCATCCTCCCAGACAGGAGGAGGTCGGGAGGGCTCAAGAAATGCCCTCACCCAGCTGAATGGCCGGTGGAGTGAAGGGTGGGAGGCGGCCAGGCTGGGGTCAGGGGCAGGATGGCAGCTGGCGCCCCTGCCCCGGATTAATCAGGCCTCCCCCGGACTGGTGGTGGGCGGGCACACTGCCAGACGCGGGTGGTGTGGTAGGAGGAGGCACACCTATCTCAATTGGCCTTGTGGACTGCTGTCCTCTTGGGGATGTGCTAAGAAAGCCAAAGAGCTCATGAGAAGTGGGGAGGAAGGAACTGCAGACAGGGGCTTCTTCTCCTCGGCATGGGATATTTTCCCCTGCCCAGGATCACTGCTGGTACTGATGCTCTGCCTCAAATCTCAAAGGCACTAAAGTGAATCAGAGGCAGGTGAAACTCTAGCCTCAGGCTGCCCCAGTGTACCCTCTACTTCTGTTCTGCTGGGTATCAGAGGAGCCGAGTTTCATATACTAACACCTGGACTCACTTATCTGCACTCGTGTATCATACACCCTCTAGGTGCTGTGGAGGACGAGGGGCAAATGGGAGCCTACCAATGTCCCCTGCGTGGTTTATAACCTAAATCAGGGAGAGATGGGGAAAGTATACTTAGGGAAATCCAAGGGAGTGAAGCACTCTATGGAATTCCAGCTGTGTAGCTTTTAAATGCTAAGTCGCTTCAGTCATGTCTGACTCTGTGCGACCCCCTAGACGGCAGCCCACCAGGCTCCCCCGTCCCTGGGATTCTCCAGGCAAGAACACTGGAGTGGGTTGCCATTTCCTTCTCCAATGCATAAAAGTGAAAAGTGAAAGTGAAGTCGCTCTGTCGTGCCCGACTCTTAGTGACCCCATGAACTGCAGCCTACCATGCTCCTCCAACCATGGGATTTTCCAGGCAAGAGTACTGGAGTGGGGTGCCATTGAAGGTCTTGAGCAAATTTCTGAGCATCCATTCCCTTGTGCGTGAACCATGTGCCAGGCACCTTTCTGAGCAACATTAGTACATCTATGCATTAATGATCTTCGGTTGTCCAGGTATTTTGGCATCCCCATTGGACTGAAGAGGAACCTGAGGCACAGAGAAGTTAAGTGACTTGTCCAAAGTCTCACAGCTAAGACATGACAGAGTAGCTGCGATTGCAGTCCGTCTGGCCTGGAGATTGTGCTGCCCACTACCTACCCTGCTCTAAGGCCTTTCTCTGAGATGGAGATAATGAACTGAGTGCAGGGCTGCGGGGAGGAGTGCATCAGTTGGAAGCATCTAGCACACACTAGGTCCTTGATACCTTTGTGTCCTACTGGAGCAAGGCAGTAGATGCTGTATTGCCCTGTGAGTAGCAGAGCCAGAAAGCTCAGAGCAAGGACAACTGACTTCATTTTAGGGTGCTCTGGGAAAGCTTGACCATCAAAGAGAATTAACAGGAGTTCAATCATAGGGGCAGGGCAGGGGTACCCCCCAAGGAAGGAATGATAATCCAGAGACCACTTCAAAAAGGACCAATACTCCTGCCTTCTCACTCCACCCCTTGCTGGTTTTACTAATTCAATTTCTTCCTACTCCCCTGCACAACCCCACCCCCAACTATTGCCAAGTCCGTAACAGAAGGCCAGCTCACTCTTGCCTCTAGGCTTGGAACAAGCCACCGTTGTCACTACCTGGAATGCCCTCTCTCACTCTACTTCCTACCCTTGACCTTCACTGCCTGCAAAACCAGCCACAGCACTCCAGGAAGAACTGTGACCTGATTTGTCTGCTGATCAGAGTCTCTCCCGCCTGGGCCCCTCAGAGTGTCCTGCATGGTCATCTGCACTAGTTGGTTTATTTTATTTTTTTGTATTTATTTATTCATTTGGCTGTGTCAGATCTTCATTGCATCATGTGAGACCTTTCATGTGGTGAACAGATTGTCTTGTTGGGGTGCATGGGCTCCGTTGCTCTGAGGCATGTGGGATCTTAGTTCCCTGACCAGGCATTGAACCAGCATCCCCTGCAATGGACCACCAGGGAAGTCCACTAGTTGGTCTATTGCTTGAACAATCCCTCCCTAACACTGGGGAATGTGTAGTTAACTGTGTGTATGTATGTTCCATCCAGAATGAGTAGAAATGGGTTGTTGTTGGTGGTTTTGTCTCTAAGTCATGTCCAGCTTTTGCAACCCACCCCATGGACTGTAGCCCAATGCAGCTTAAATGAATTGAGGGTTAATTTGGGCTATTTCTTTTAGCTGTTGCAAAGGTGGATAAAAGTCCAACTTATCACTGTAGCAACTGGCTATCGCAAAGATCTCTGGTGTATTCCATTTGCCAGTAATGTGCCAGGCCTTCAGCCAGCACAGGGAAGCCAGTGAACAAGAGGGTTTCCATTGCTGGGGGGCGGAAAGCAAGGGAGGCTTTTTCTTCTGAGAAACCTCAGGGTCAGCTCAGATGACATTTTTTTCATTAATTTTTCTCTCTTTCTTCCTAAATAGCAGATATATAACACCTTTCCATTTACTGTTTCACAAACCCTTCTTTCAGTTCTCATTACAGACCCATGAAGTAGGTATCATCTCCATTTTATAGTTGGAGAAACTTACCAAGAGAGGATATTTACCTTCTCCGGAGCCAGGTAGAGCCGGGATGCAGATGGTGCTCTTTCTCCAGGTACTAGTGCGTGGTTCCCCTGCACAGCACCGTCTCATAAAAATTACCCCACCTGGAGGCTTCATTTCTCTGTAAGTTAGAATAAATGACCTTTATCTCTGGTCATCTGCTCAAATCTTTATTAAGCACATAATTGTGTCTGGCTCGGAGTGGATGCAGTACAAAGGAATACGTATGGCCCAGCCCCTGCCCTCTGGGGCCTGCAGTCTAAGTCAAGGCACTGACATGGATAAGCCTGCACAGGGCATGCAGGCAGGAGAATGAAAACAATAACCTAACATGAATCGACAGCAAAGTATTTAAAGGCTATGCGAGGCAAGGATGAGTACGTTTTAGGGGTGGGACAGGATGAACAACTCTTGCCAAGCTGCCTGGGCAGTACTCCACAGTGCCAGACCATGGGAGTGCCTTTTCAATCCCCATCCTAATTCTCTCCTCTTGCTATAACAAAGTGTGTGTGTGTGTGTGTCTGCACATGTATAATTCTTCAGGCTGCCAGTGCACAATTTGGGCTTGTTGTAAGGCAAGTAGTTATGGGAGTCCTATATTTAGATAATGATGGGGAAACTTTTAGCCCTCCTGTAGCAATATAGTAAAATTTACTCTCCTTCAATATACATCAAGTTTATCTCTTCACACGGGCGCTTTTATGAGATGGAGTGAGCACCTGTGATGTAGGAAACAGAGAGAGAGAGAGGGAGGGAGGGAGGGAAGGAGGGAAACTGAAATCAGAAAGATATGAATTTTAATCCTCGACCTGCTAATATTTAGTCACATTCATGACACTGGGCAATTTATCTGAGCTGGCTGAGCCTCAGTTGCCTCATGTGCAATTGGGAAAATTATCTCTGCCTTGCAGGGCTGTGGAGAGAAATAAGCGACATTGTGTGTATAAAGCACTCTATAACCTGAAGGCCAAACATATTTTTGTTAAAATTTTTAATATGTTTTTAGCAGATAATGTACATGGCACAACATTTTTTTACTGTGAGAAGGTAAACTGAAAATCTCTTTCCCCTTGTTGCCTTCTAGCCACCATTTCCCTCTTCCTTGTGTAGTTTGATCCTCAAAATTTCTGTATAGTTGGCAAGACAGGGTTTTTTATCTGTATTTTTTAGGAATGGAAACTGAAGCCCAGAGAGGTTAAACAGTTTGAAAACAGTGGAATTAGAACCCAGGTCCTCCTGTTAATAACCCAGCTCGTTGTTCTCTATATGTTATACCAGAAGGCTTGGTCAGAGATGCCCCCGCAAGGTGCTGACTCTTGTGATTTGGGGTCAAAGACTCTTTCAAGAATCTTATGAAAATTGTTGACCTCCCCCGCAGTGCCATTCAGATTCTCCCATATAATTTTATGTGATTTCTGTCAAAGCCCTCCCCATAATGCCTCCTTATATCCTCAACAAGGTGTTAGCTTCATGGGACTTCTCTGGAGAGCAATGGCACATGCCCAGAAACCTGCAAACAGAGATTGCTCCCCACGAAGCCCAGGGTTCTGGAGTCAGAAGATCTGGGTTCAACTCCTGGCCATGTATGCCTTAGTGACCTTAGACAAGTCTGTTAATTTCTCTGAGCTTCACTCTCCTCAACTATTAAATGACGTTGGTGTTCTCTGCTCCCAATGAGTTGGCTACTAACACTTATAAAGTCACTTTGCAAACTGAAAATTACACACAAATCTAAGTATTATTTCTCCTTGCAAGGCCTGGAGAAACTGTTGCAACCACAAAGTAGAGTCATACTTGGACCTTCACCCACTGACTTAGAAAGGGCCCGTTCTGCTTGGTGGAGGCTGTCTAGCTATACTGCCCCCTCTGGAGTTGGCACTGAGAATCGAGGTCCTTAGAACTAGGTGTGAGTGCTGACTCATGTAGCTCTCAGCATCCCATCATCAAATTTCAGCTCCATCTGCTTGTCCTGGTCCAGAATGAGTGATAATCCCACTATTAAGACATGTCTCAGTTAAGACATCTGTAAGATGGAGCCGCAAACAGCCTGGTAGACGCAAGGCTGCTGCCTGGGAAAGCTTCCCCTCCCCTCCCCCATTCATTAATGATTATGGGAGGTTTTATTCCCCCCAACAAAAGTGTTAATTAGATATCATTCTGAACAGGGATATTACACAAATGGATTAAACTCAAACCAATCAACAAGCCAGTTCTGTGCTTCAGGTCTCCTGACTGTGGAGGGAATTGAAGACGGTGATGGGAAACAAACAGTAGGGTGTCTCCCATAATACAAAATAATATGCAGGAAGGTTCCCTTGGCTTCCAGTGCCACGCCTTTGACAGCAGATACTTTTCCTCCTGCTTCCTTTGCCTTCATATTCCTTCCTCTTTATTCCTTTCTTTCTCCTCCACTCCATGTGCACACACCGTCCTGGACTGCCCAGTGGACTGTGGTACTTCCTAGGTAGCCTAATCTTTAGGCTTGGAGCCAGGGTGGGGATGAGAAGAGACTCTGCTGCTGCTGCTGCTGCTAAGGCGCTTCAGTCGTGTCCGTCTCTGTGCGACCCCATAGATGGCAGCCCACGAGGCTCCGCTGTCCCCGGGATTCTCCAGGCAAGAACACTGGAGTGGGTTGCCATTTCCTTCTCCAAGAAGAGACTCTACCTGACCCCAATCCTAATCCTTTCTGTCACTCATCATGTTTCAATGTGGATTCGTTGATAAATCTTTTACAGCCATTAGTTTTCTTATCAGAAGATAGAGTACAGAATTTTTGAGTCCCATGGGTATGCAGTAGGTACTCAGTAGATAGTCTGCTGAGTTGAAAGGACTCAGCGCCTGGAAGCATTTTGTGGCCTCGCAGTGAATTCCTGGTTACTGGTCACTCCCTGTGGGCAGAGAGGAAATAACTGGAAGGGAGAGTCCCATTTTGAGCATTCCCATTTGATTGGGCCTCCCTGGTATCTCAGATGGTAAAGAATCTGCCTGAAATGCGGGAGACCTGGGTTCAAGCCCTTGGCTGGGAAGATCCCCTGGAGAAGGGAATGGCAACCCACTCCAGTATTCTTGCCTGGAGAATTCCATGGACAGAGAAGCCTGGCAGGCTACAGTCCACAGGGTCACAAACAATCGAATATGACTGAATGACTTAACACTGATTGGAGGAACGATTAGAGAAGCCTGAAAAGTCTTAAGAACATGCAAATGAGAACAAGACAGGGTAAAAGTAAGTATTAAATACTTAGCTTGTAGTGGCAGCTGGGGAACTAGAGTAGGAAGGAGAAGTCAGGGGAAGGAGCAGGTTTTTTTCACCATGGGAAAAAAGCCCCTTACACAAGCCTGGAGAGGACTGTGGTGAAGGCTGGGTCTGTGTGGCTGAAGCAGGAAGTGGGGACCAGGAACAGGGAGATGAGGTTGGTATAGCCAGGGGGCTGGTTGTGTAGTGGAGGCTCTCTGAGGGCACCATTGACTTTCTCCCAGCACCCCAGTGCCTGATGAATAGTAGGTACTCGGATGAGTGTATGAAGTTGGATTTGGTGTGATGAACTGTTAGGGAATTAGGACCCCACCCATTATCTCTGGGATCAGTAGGAGTCAGAAGGGTACTGAAGACAGAATTTTTATATTGCTTTCCTTAGGAATGGGGTGCAAAGGGTATAGTGTGGAAAAGGAAGTCCATTCAGAGCCTTCCCATAATGTCTGAGGAGAGATGAACTCTGGCTATCCCTTTCTCTTTTTTTCCCCCCAATATTTATTTATTTATTTGGCTCCTCTGGGTATTAGTGTGGGATCTGTAGTTGCAGCATAATGTAAGAAAGTGAAAGTGTTAGTTGCTTAGCCCTGTCCGACTCTTTGCAGCTCATGGACTGTAGCCCACCAGGCTCCTCTGTCCATGGAATTCTCCAGGCAAGAATACTGGAGTGGGTTGCCATTCCCTTCTCAGGGGGGATCTTTCCGACCAGGGATTGAACCCAGGTTTCCTGTATTACAGGCAGATTCTTTACTGTCTGAGCCACCAGGGAAGTCCAGCATGCAATTCTTAATTGTTCTTAATTGGCATATGAGATCTAGTTCCCTGACCAGAGGTCGAACCCAGGCCCCCTGCATTGGGAGCACAGTCTTAGCCACTGGACCACCAGGGAAGTCCCTGGATATCTCTTTCTTTAACTCCAGATCCGTCTGCTCTACCAAGTGCAAGGGCCCCCCAGCCCCGACCAAGCACCTTTTCACTGGTTGTCCACAATCTTTACAAATCATCCCCGCCAAGGATAGGAGGTTGGGGGAGAGGGAGTTCTCTGCTCCCTTTTTGGAGTACCTCATCCCTGTTCCTATAACTCCGCTTTACAGGAAGCATCATGGTTCTTTCTGAATGGTCACCTGCCTTCTTCTCTCACACCACTCCCCGATTCCAGGCCAGATGGTGAGCTTTTTGGTCTCATTATTCTACCGTACCTTCTCTTTCTTGCTTTGCAGCTCACTTTATTGCTGATCCCTACCACCAGCCCAATCAGCAAGTTGTTTGATCGTTGTCTCAAAGCCTGCTGTTGCAGAAAGAATCCATTTTCTCTTGTTTGGCCCTTGAAAAATGGTCACTAGGGCTGTGGAGCTGATGCTCCAGGAAAAGAATATGAAGTTTTTCTTCATCCTACTCTTCTCTGCTTCTCGGAGCCTCAGATTGCCATAGATTTTTCCTCTCCCAATTTCCATTCTATTTCATAGCCAAGTGGTTGCATTCTTCATGTCCATGAACCCCCAGGCTCTAATAGGATCCTGAGCAATGCCTAAAATAGAAGAGTTGTTGTCAGATCTCTGTTATCTAGCTACCTGGGTATTTTACTTTGTGGTACGCATGTGTGTAAGCATGTAAGTGTTATGAGTGCATGTCTTGGGGGTCAGGACATGTGGGTTCAAATTCATAGTCTCCTCTTACTAACTGTAAGACCTCGGGGCATCACCCTCTTGAGCATCAGCTTTCCAGGGCTGAGTTTTTGTGATTCAAAAGTAAAAAGAAAGTGATTTATGAATTATAAAGCTGTTCATCAAATGGAAGGGATTTTTATTGCTTGGTAACTTTACATTAGTCCTGTTGTCCCTTATCCAGTCCATAGGGGTCAAGAGACCAGAGGCCTTTATGGATCATCCACAAGTTGGATAGTTAAAGAGCAAACATGTTTTAGATAATGCGGGGCTGCTTAGTTATTACTGCAGATCACCCCTTTGTTTCTCATGCTACCAGATATAAATGAGTATAGTTTTTCACTGAAGAAATTGAGGCACGTTAGGGTAAGTCAACATTAGATTCTGTGTTTTCTACCTAGCGAACATCTATATTGAACTGTGTGTGTGTTGTATTTAATTTTGCCTTTGTGTTGTTTTTCTTGCATCCTTCCTTCTATCCCTTTATGTATCACCTCTTAGAATCTACAAACTGTAGCCATTGCCGCTGCCTCCTGGCTAGGTAGCTATTCAGGCGCCCTCCTTACCTCTTGTAAGGGATCAGTTACTTACCATCCAGCAGTTTCTTTTTTCTTATGGAAGGAAATCTGTTTAGAACAGCTCCCTTGAGACAGGGGCCCCGGGCAGCGTGTGTCACAGAGAAGGGAGGTCTGTGTGGCTGATGTCCCGTGTGTGACTTCACGCACACATGCTGACAGCAAGGACTGCAGAGGGTCTGCCCCATCTGTGACATCCCTCGTCCATCAGTGGAGGGCCAAGGATACCAGGAGGGAGACCAGAAGACCCTGCCCTTCATACTAGGTGGGTAGATACAGAGGAAGGAAGGAAATCAGGAAGAGAGAATTAATGCATAATGAGTACCTACTCTGCACTAGACAATCTGCTAAACATTCTACTTACCCATTTCATGTAATTCTCATGGAGCCCTGTTAAGTAACTTTATTTTCTGGGTGAGGTGGTAAGGCCCAATTAGGTGAGAGTGGAGCTGGAATTCAAACCCAGACCTATCTGAGCCCAGGGTTCCTAGTTCTTTTGAACTGGTCCATCCTCTCTCAGGGCTTCTCTGATGAAGAAGACAGGTTCTGTCCCTGCTAGATGGAGACTGGCTGATAACTGGAATGGGGTGTTTGGATGCTTTAGCCACAATCTGTATCCTGAAGCAATAGTGCTAATAATTTGGTAAGAACACACTCCTAGCCTTCAAAAAGACATTTTACTACCCCAGTGTCCCAGAAATCTACAGAGCTCTACAGAACCACACACCACCAAGGAGATCTGGTTTCCAGGGATAGATTTATGCTTTTACAGAGTGTACACATGCACACACACATACATACACACACACTGCCAGCCTGTGCAAAAATTTCAGAGACCCAGGGTGTCAGGAGATACTTCCCTGAAAGTGTTAGTTGCTCAGTCATGTCTGACTCTTTGCAATGCCATGGACTGTAACCTGCCAGCCTCCTCTGTCCATGGAATGGCCAAGAATACTGGAGTGGGTAGGCTTTCCTCTTTTCTAAGGGATCTTTCTGACCCAGGGATCAAACCCAGGTCTCCTACATTTCAGGCGGATTCTTTACCTCCTGAGCCAACAGGGAAGCCCCTTCTCTGTATAACCAAGTATAACCAAGGGATACTGGGATAATCCAAAAATGTTGTGGTTTCTTTGTTTTTATTGAAGTATAGGTGATTTATAGTGTGTTAGTTTCAGGTTGATAGCAAAGTAATTCAGATATATTTATATATTCTTTTTCAGATTCCAAGTTTGTTGGTTTCTTTTTTTTTTGATAGAGAAGAAATCTTGGGCCTTGGACACTGCAAGACAAGGGGCACCAATAACAATAGACTGCAATGAAGAGGGCTCCCCCTGGAGCACAGAATTGGAGTGCGGAATGTCAAAATAGTGTTCATTCGCTTATGAATCATTGTTCCAGACTTATTTTCTGGTTTGACTCATTGAGGCGGATGCAGTGTTGAACTTGTAGTGCTGAGTGTACATATCAGCTGGGGGTGTTGAGGGGCAGTGGCAGATAGTTTAGGCGGTTTGGGGAGCCGCGTTAGGATGAAAAACGCACAGCTCCCTTGCAGACCTGGGCACGATGAAACATGCTTCATGCTTAGGTAACAAGGTCATCTGTTGGGTAACCCGTACTTACAAACGGTGAAGGGGTATAATAGTGTGCTAGAGATGCCGTAACAAAATACCTCAGACTGGGTGGCTTTCACAAGAGAAATTCATTTTCTCACAGTCATGGAGGCTGGGAGTCCAAGGTCAAGGTGTCAGCAGGGTGGGTTTCTCTGCCTGGCTTGCCGAAGGCTGCCTCCTTGCTATGTCCTCACATGGTCCTTCCTTTGCAGGCATATCCCTGGCATAGCTTTTGCATATCCAAATTCCCTCATCTCATGGGGACACCAGTCAAACTGGATTAAAGCCCACCCTCATGGTCTCATTTTAACTTAATTACCCTTTTAAAGGCCCTGTCTTCAACAGCAGTCACATTCTGAGGTCCTGTTAGGGCTTCAACAGGAAATTTTGTTGTTGTTCAGCCGCTCAGTCGTGTCTGATTCTTTGTGACCCCGTGGACTGCAGCAGTCCAGGCTTCCCTGTTCTTCACCATCTGCTGGGGTTTGCTTAAACTCATGTCCATTGAGTCAGTGGTGCTATCCAACCATCTCATCTATCGCCTTCTTCTCTTCTTGCCCTCAATCTTTTCCAGCATCAGGGCCTTTTCCAATGAGTTGGCTCTTCCCATCAGGTGGGGAAATTCGGGGGATACAATTCAGCCAGTAACAGGGGCACAGAGAATGGAAACTTGCAAGAAAGAGAGTAAGAGGGTGCATGGAGCAGAAAATGGTAAGTGCTCCCACAGGAAGTGTAGCTTGTGTGAAGGAGATGAGTTCATGGAGCCTGGTGTGACTGCAAGGGCTGATGTCCTCCAGGTCCAGTGAGGGTTTTGTCTCATGATGCCGAGGACTCCTGATGGCTTTCATGTGCCCTGGTCTAAGGATGGAAGGGGAGGAGAGAAGGCAATTTGAGATGGAGAGCAGGCTGACTGGACGAAAAAGACTGGAAGAGCAGACCCATGAAGGCAGTCAAATGAGCGCAAGGACGCCGGGGGTGAGGTTGGTGAAGGCCCCCAGGCTAGATGATCTGTCATGTGTCTGAGGAGCCTTGGCAGGTCTGCAGAGGACCTCTGTGAGCACTGGACATTAATGGGTCCTGGGGAGGTACAGTCTCAGTTCTGCCCTTGAGAGTTGGCTTTCCTATGATAGAAAAGTCCCAAAAGATGCCACGGGGCCACTGAAGCATAAAAGACCCACTGGGGCCGTGAAGCCTCTTAATGACATGGGGTCTTCTGGTGACGTGAGGTCTTCTGATGACAAGAAGCAGTGAATTCACATTTGAAGTCCCTGGCACCTGGGTTCAAATTCTGGTTGGCCCTTAGCCAAGTTACTTCATCTCTCTAAGCTCTGTTTCTCCACTTGTGAAAGCAGTTAATCATATCTCCTTCTCAGGGTGGTGTGAGCATTAAATGAATCGGTGCCTATAAAGTGGCTAGCAGAGTGCCCAGCATATGTCAGTGTTAAAATGGACATTAGTTTAAATTGTTAGCTGTCAAGCCCCTTTGCTCCTTCCAAGCCTTGTTTGCAGTCCTCCTCCTCCAGGAAAGGCTCTCTGACTAGGTGCACAGGATTCATGTGTTCTTGCAGGCTGAACCTGGGAACTTTGGGTTCCCAGGTAGCTGTTAGCTTGTTGTCCTAAGTGTCCAGAGCAAGGGCCTAGCTCCTCTTCTCCCCGCCTCTCTCCTCGAGGCCCAGAGCAGATTCCTGCCTGCCTGCGGGATGCAGGGCTGAGCCTGGGGGTGCCTGACTGATTGGCCCCCTGTGACTCACTCCCATTTCCTCTCCAGGAAATCATCCCAAGCTCTGTGTCAGCTAGACACCAGGTCAGACCAGCAAGCCAGCCGCTGGCAGCTCTGCTTGAATTGGGGGCTGACTCTGTGGCTGCAGACCTTCCTGGGAGGCTCTCCTGGGGCTGGCCTCCCCTCCGCCTGGCTGGCTGGGTGGGAGGTCGCTGTTTCTTCCTCAGGAAGGTGATGCTGCCTGAGGAGGTAGAGGTCTGAGCATGAGTCTCTGCTGCATGCCTGGCGCTGTTCTGGGCTGTGGTGATCAGCAGTGATGAGGTGAGTGAGGCTCTGCCCTGGTGTGTCTGGAATGAGCTGGTTCATGGCTGTGAGAGTGAGTCCAATAAGGAAATTAACAAGGACATATCAACTAATAGTAAACATCATGATGAAGAAAATTAATAGGGTGACACGAAAAAGGCTGACATCTTCCAGTCCTTTTCTGACATTCCCCATTCAAGGAATGCTTCTTGTTGTGTAATAGGAGAAACTGTTCTCTCTCTTTTTTTTTTCCCTTTGGCCATAAGTGGCTTGTAGGATCTTAGTTTCCTGACCAGGGATTGAACTGCATGCCCTTAGGTGGAAGCATGGAGTCCTAACTGCCGGAATTCCAAGGAATTCCCAGGAGAAACTGCTGTTAGCTCTCAGAGAACTCACAAACTGAAAACTGAACACAAATAGGGTTCCACAGGATCTGGGGAGAAGGGAAAAATCCTGTGTCGTGTGGAGCAAACATTTAACTGGCCCACTTGATTTAAATACTCCAGGGGACTTTGTCTTCTTCATTGCTTTAACTTCACAATCTGGAGAAGTGGGATGCAGGAGGTTCTCAGGAAATACCGTCTGGCTTCAGGGGGCTGAGCCGGGATTAATGGAAGTGGACATTACAGGGAGGAAGAGCTTCATGTTGTTGTTCAGTCGCTATGTCATGTCTGACTCTGTGACCCTGTAAGCTGCAGCCAGGCTTCACTTTACTGTCTCCCAGAGCTTGCTCAAACTCATGTCCATTGAGTCAGTGATGCCATCCAACCATCTCGTCCTCTGCCATCCCCTCGTCCTCCTTCCCTCAATCTTTCCCAGCATCAGGGGCTTTTCCAATGAGTCAGTTCTTTGCATCAGATGGCCAAAGTGTTGGAGCTTCAGCATCAGTCCTTCCAATGAATATTCAGGGTTGACTTCCTTTAGGATTGACTGGCTTGATCTTGCTGTCCAAAGAACTCTCAAGAACTTCTCAAGAGTCTTCTCTAGCACCACAGTTAGAAAGAGCTTCATAGACTGTTTTAAAAAAAAAACAGTTTATGGCCAGAGCTGTCCAGCAAACAAAAAAAGGCTGCTTCAGGAGGCAGAGAGCCCTGCAACCCAGGAGGGTTCAGGATGAGCCAGGCTGACCACACGCTGGGCACACCAGACTGGGAACTTCTGATTGAGAAACGGTGGGCAGAGCGACCTTCATTGTCCCTTCCAACGCTGAGACTCTGCCATGCTGTCACCACCTCTGTCCAGGCCCAGCCTGCCTTGTCTTGCATCATAAATGTTTGGACTATGGTGACAATGCCTGAGCCTTGCTTCAGTAGATTTGCCCACAAAGAGGAGCCCTGACTGCTCCACATGACAAGGGAAAATCACCTGAAAATAGACTTCCCTTCCCTGACCCTGCAGCTCTGTCCCTGTTTTATTTTTTCTGCATCAAACTGCCAGCAGTAAAATTGCTGGACGCACGGCATGTGCTGTTTGCTTCCTTTATGGCCTCTCATTCCCACCAGTTGGCCAGTGGAGGAAACAATTAGTGGCATTGGCCCGAGACACGGGCTGGAGGACAGGAGAGCAGCCAGTGCTGAGCGGGCTGCGGGAGCCAGCCAGGCTGGGGTGGTGAGGGTGGGACGAGCGTGTACTCACGTCGCCATATGCCTACAGCTTTCCATCCCATGCCCACACCAAGTCATCAAGCTGTTTTTCCTCCGACCACTCCAATTGTTCCTGAACCCACTGTCTTTGCGCTTGTGCCTGAGTGCCGTGTTCCCCTGCCTCCCTACTCCTTCACGTCTCCTAATGGGCCGGTGATGTAAATACAGTCTGGCTATGTATTGATTTTCTATTTCTAGGCCTCCTTTCCAAATGGCCTAGATGTTGCTACCTGTGTTGATGTGTCTGTCTCAGAGGGAGTTCCCAGAGGGCAATGGATGTGTCTGTCTTTATCCTTTGTAGGGAGCTGTGCTTGTCACCTCTGGGTGTTGTTGTTATGTTTTTTGGTTTGTTTTGATGTGTTTGGTGCTTTGTTTTTTGGCAACCATGCCATCTCCTTGAGAGCTGATGACTCGCTCATAGAGCAGAACTCCGAAGAGAGGAGGCAGGTGATGCACAAGGGGTTCTCCTGCTCAGAGCATGAGACTGGGTGTCCCTCGTGTTTCTTGTACCCTGGACAGTTCCTCCATTGCTGCTCCCGCCTGGGGGGGTGATGTAATCCTCGGTTCATTCATTCATTCACTTCTTTACTTCTTCAGTTAGCCATGGTAATGAAGATCTTTGAGGAAACCACTCCTGGGCTTGCAGAGAGTGAATGTAAATATAAGACCCAACCTCTAACTGCGTGTCTAAAGGGAGAAACAGAATTGTAGACAGTGTATGCTATAAAGCATAGGACGGAGACCCCCACAGCAGAAGTAAGAGGTGGTGAGATGGAGACGACCAGAGATGGGGACTCAGATCTTGGCTCCAGCTTTTACTGGTTTTGTGACCTTCTTGAGCCCATGTTCAGTGAAGTGATGTCTACTTTCTAGGATTGTTGTGAGGGAGAATTAAGCTGGATAAAGAATCTGCCTGCCAATGCAGGAGACATGAGTTCGATCTCCTGGAGAAGGAAGGGAAGATCTCCTAGAGAAGAGAACGGCAACCCGCTCCAGTATTCCTGCCTGGAGAATCCCATGGACAGAGGAGCCCAGTAGACTACAATCCATGGGGTAGCAAAAGAGGTGGGCATGGCTGAGTGACTAAACAACAAACAAACAAATATGTAGTCAGAACCCTGTCATTATGGATCCCTCTTTTCCATGTCGGGGGAGAATATAAAAGGAGTGTCTCACTTTGCCTGGGAAGTTAGGAGAGCTTCACAGAGGAGGTGGTTATTGAGCTTGATCTTACAGCACAGAGAACAGTTGCCCAGGTGGAGATAGAGGGGAAGAACATTCCAGAAAGTGGGAACTGCCTTTTCCTTAACTCGCCCCTAGTAAGGAAAAGGCCTGGGAATTCCCTGGCCATCCAGTGGTTAGTATTCTGCGCTTTTACTGCCAAGGGCCCACGTTCAGGCCCTGGTCTGAGAACTAAGATCCCACAAGCTGTGTGGCATTCGCCCCTCTCCCCCTGCCCCCAAAACAAATAAAAGCCTGGCCTCTTCAAAGAAGGAGGGCCAGAGTGTGCTGTGGGACCATGGCAGAGATAAGATGGGGAGGAGAGGAGGGATCTGGATTTGGATGGCCCTGGGTGTCCAGCAAAAGATTTTGGATGATATTGCAAAGAGCAGGGACATGATGGAGGCATTTAAGCAATACGTGGTATGAATCGATTTCGTGTCTAGGGTAATAAACTTTAGGGGGCAGTATGGAAGTGGGAAGAGTGTGGGCCTGGGAGAGAATATATTAATAGTCATTCAATAAACATTTACTGAGCAGCTATTACGTGCCAGTCACTCTGTGAGCACTGGGATACAAAGATGGAGAGATTCCTGAAGGTGACAGGTAGATGGTAACACACATTGTGTTATGTGGTGTTGTAAGTTGTGGTGAGGGTTTTGCTGGAGAGCAGCCCTGGCCCTGTGGAGGCCTGAAGGAGGGGCAGCTAATCCTAAAGGCTGTGGACAAGGCCCCTCATTCACCCGCATGGATGTGGACACATGGCACAGTGCCCAGGGGTATCATATACACAGACAACCACACCAGGTGGTCCTGGTATTGAGCTTGTCCACGAGAGCGAGAATATGAGTTAGAACCAAGGGAGTAACAGCTCAGGAAAGGAGGCATTTACCTCCAAAACAGTATTCTGAAGTTGGAATTGGCCATCAAATTGAGGTAAGGATTGAGGGAGAGGGAGGAATCCAGCCTCTCTAGGGAGCAGTCCCTCAGGAAGGTCCCGAGGCTCCAATCTAAGGGGCAGGAAGGGTGGTAGAGCCCCTGGTGGGAGAGACTAGAGAAGACACCCCTTGGGCAGCAACTGCAGTGTGGGGGCTGGCGTATGTCTTTTCTTCATCTTGGAACCTAACCCCGGGGTTGGGGGCTGATTTCTCTCTACCTCCCTCTCCTTCCTCTTCAGATTCCTCATGTTAATCCTCTCCCAGAAGAACCAGATCACCTAACCATGTGCAGGACAGCGAACAAGTCAACCTCCTACTGTGCTTTCTGTACATTATGAAGCCCTAGGCTGGTGTTAGGATTTTGGCCATCATCCTTCTGGGTAGCAGACTGAATGGATGGTTGGAGGGAATGGGTTTGGAGAGCTGGAGATGGGATGGTTTAGGCAGTCGGTCAGTTTCAGAGCTTCTTTCAGGGGAAGGAAGGTGAGAACAAAGTTCAAGGGCCTTCACAGAAGCTCAGAGAATTTGCTGTACTACCCAGCACTCCCAGAGCTCCGGCTGCCAGCAGGGAGGTGTGGGGTGAGGACCAGGAAGAGGAAGAAAGCTCTTCAGAAACCAGAGACCAGAGGCAAACCCAGGGCTGTGAGCGGATGTGTGATGGTGTGGCCCTTCCCCAAGGGACAAGTGTGTGTGTGTGTGAACATGGAAAAATAAAAATAGTGAGTAGGGAGGGATAAATTGGGAGATTGGGATTGACATATACCCTCTATATAAAACTGATAACTAATAAGGACCTACTGAATAGCACAGGGAACTCTACTCAGTACTCTGTAATGGACTATATGAGAAAAGAATCTTAAAAAAAAAGAGCAGATATATGTATAACTGACTCATTTTGCTGTACACCTGAAACTAACAACATTGTAAATCAATCATACTATATTCCAAAAGGATTTCTAAATAAATAAGTAAAATAAACATGGGGACACAATTGCAAGGTATCCTAGTAACCAACTGGCATCTCATCTACCCTCTCATAGCAGGAGGAAGAGGAATACTATCTCCAGGCCAGCACTCCCCCACTCCATGCTCCTGTTTACCTCCACCCTTTGCTTGGCCCCTGCTGCACTCCTCCCTTCCCCCAACCTGTGGCCTCCACCCCAGCCGGGATCAGATATGGCCTTTGTCTTTCTGCCTGGCTGCTCCCTTTCAGGGCATAAAGGCCTCTGTGTCTGGGATCTGGGAACACCCATAGTTCAGGGGAGCTCGAGGGACAGCTTTGGGAAGTCAGACGGGGCTTCCCAAATACATGCCTCCTCTCTCCACCCACTGCCCCTTCTCCTCATGCTCTTCCCCTGGCCTGGATACCCCATGGCAGTGCTGTTCCCAAAGCTGTGGAGGAGGCTTCTGCTTTCCTGGGTCCCTGTTTAGGGAGGGGGAAGAGGAGGAAACAGAGCAGAAAATGTGCCTTCTGGAGAGCACTGAGGAGCTGGGCCTGGGAGCCACAGTATGGAGGGGAGGCATCTTCCCCTGCACCCCCCCTTACTTCTGCCAGTACCAGCTCTGGGGGCACCTAGGGGTCTGGGGATCTGGCAGCCCATGCTTGCTGGCCAGTGGGGGCTTCCTGTGAGGACCCCTTGGACTCACTCCCAGGTAAGGGAAGGTGCCCATGACTAACTAGCTTAAGGTGAATGGAAAGCCACGGTGTGGATGACAAAAGGGCTAAGGCAACTTCACGTCACTGTAGAGTCATAACTGTTCCTAATAGCTACCATCTACATAGCAGTTGTATGGTTAAGCACTTTCCATGCTTTCAGTTCCTCTAATCTTTGCAGTCGTATTTTGCAGATAAAAGAGACTGAGATTCAGAGGGTGGCTTCACTCGTCTACAGTTACACTGCCATTGAGGCAGTAGAGCACTCAGGTTGGGCTCCTTGCTCTTTGATGCCAAAAAGAGCCAGTGTTCAATTTTATTTTTCTATTCTAGCACTACAGATTCCTAGACAAGTTAGGAATTAGACAAGTTACTTAATTTCTCTTAGACTCCACATTTCTGTCTGTAAAATGGGGTTAATGATATGTTTCGTAATGGTAGCTGTTGAGGATTCAGTGAGACAATCCACACAAAATGACAAGCTTGATGTCTTGAATATTCATTCATTCATTTAGCAGATGTGAACTGGGTGCCAGTTTGATGCCAGGGATGTGCTACATGCTTGATTTACAAAAGTGAGCAAAGTGGCCATGGACCCTGCCTTTTTGGAAACAAGCAAAGTCTGCAAGGCCTGATAAGTGCCATATATAGGAAGCATGATGTAAAAGGCAGGTATAAAAAAAATGTGGCAGAACAGGAGGTAAACCCACTTCTGCCTGCCTTGAAAGGCAGGGAGGTAATACCCCAGCCTACTGCTTCAGGGCTTACTGTCACATCTTCCGTGGAGGAGGGGACAGTCCTCTGCATGCATTGGGAAGTCCATGCCAGAAGAGCTTCCATCCTTTCTGGACACCCACTTAGTAGGAAGTGGACATACTGGGCTTCCCTAAGGGACAGTGGTAAAGCTTCTAGAAGTCATAACAGATTCATTTATCCATTCAGTACTTTTAAAGTACCAAGCACTTTTTCTAAAGAGTGAGGATACAGCAATGAACAAAGCAGAGGCAAAAATTCCTGTCCTCATGGCCTTTATAAGGTTCATGCAGGAAGAGAGACAATAAATAAGTTAGTAGGTAAAATACATTGTAAGTTAGATATTGATATGTGCTATGGGGATAATAAAGCAAGAGAAAGGGAATCCAGAATGTGCTGGGGTAGTGGTGCAATTTTAAGTAGAATTTTAAGGGAAGAACTTACTCAGAAGGTGGTAATTGAGAAAGAAGCGATAGAACGCCCATACTTTTGACCAACTGGCTACAAATTCAGGGGTTCCCACAGCTCCTTCAGTTTCAATAATTTGATAGAGCTCACAGAATTCAAGAAAGTGCCATACTTACTTAGAGTTTGGGGTTTTATTTATTTATTGGCCACAGCAGGAAGGCTCTTAGTTCCCAGACAAGGGATCAAACCTGCACCCCCTGCAGTGGAAGTGTGGTGTCTTAACTACTGGACCACCAGGGAAGTCCCCAGTTTTATTTTTAAAGGATACAAATCAGGGCCAACCAAATGAAGAGACACATGGGGCAAGGCCTGAGAGGGTCCCAGGTGCAGACCTGTGTCTTCCACTTGTGGAATGAGGCCCTCACCCTCCTGGCAGAGGATAGGACACCCTCCCATCAATGTATTCCCCAACCAGGAAGCTCCCCAGTGCCCAGAGTTTTTTTTGTTTGTTTGTTTACTATTGCTCCAGTCTCCAGCCTCACCCTCTTCTTGGAGGTGAGCAGGTCAGGTCTGGCTGATATCAGTGGCCCAAAGCCCCACATGGTTGGTCTTTCCAGCAAAACCAGCCCCATCCAGAATCAAGTCACTTCATCAGCATAAAGCCAGGTAGGGTCCAAATGCCCACTATGAATAACAAAGACTCTCCTATCATTTGGGGAAATCCCAAGAAGTTAGAATCCCTGTCCCAGGAACCCAAGACAAAGACCAGACAGATTATTACAGGACAAGAACCTTGAAAGAATCCCAAGGACTTGGGTTTTTACTTTGAATAAGATGAAAAGTCAGTGGCAGGTTTCAGGCTGAAGTGACATTATATAATTTCTGTTTCAACAAGGTCACTCTGGCTGCTATGTTAAGAGTAAACTATGTGAGGAAAGGGTGGAGACAGGAGACCCTTCAGGAGGCTATTGCAGTAATCCAGACACAAGATGATGGCTTGGGCAACAATGGTACCAATGGAGGCCTCGTGGAGTGGTCCTTCTCTGGAATTAGCAGATTCATGGCTGGATTGGGTGCAGGGGGAGAGAGAGAGAACAGAGTGCAGGGTGACTCTGAAGTTTGTCTTGAGAACCCAGAGGAATGAAGTTGTCATTTACTGAGAGGATCGGGTTTGGGAGTGGAAGATCAGGAGCTCAGTCTTGGACATGTTAAGTCTGAGATGCCAATTATACATCCGGTTGGAGATGTTAAATAAGCAGATTTGACAGGTGTGGCTGGAGTGTGAAGGAGAGATCAGAGCTGGGCAGAACTGCTAGAATACCAGTGTAGAGATGGTATTTTAAATTATATAACTGGATGAATTCACTGACGGGGGTGAATGGAGCGGGAACACAGCCAAGGACAGGCCCGTGGGACCTTTGGTGACTCCCAGTGAAAGATGAGGAGTTACTAGCCAAGGAGGCTATGGATGGGGCTGGGGAACAGGAAGGGAACCAAGAGAGTGTGGGGTCCTACAAGCTAAGGGAGGGATTACTGACTGTAATAATTGCAGCTGATCCATCAAGCAAGATGAGGGCTAAGAGGAAGATAAATGTTGGATGTAGCAACTTGGAGGTTGCTGGTGACCTTGACCAGAAAAGTTCTGGTGTGAGTTCATGACAGAGTGGGGAAAGTATGCATTACAGGTGCTCTAAAGGAGAGCAGAAAAAGGGAGCTGGGTATGGGATCCAGAGAGTTTTAAAAGGGGAGAAAATGTAGCCCATTTGTATGCTGATGCCCGTGGAGAGAAAATAGCAGTTTAAGAAACTGGGGATGTTTGGTCATGAGAAGAGGAGACTCTGGGGGCATGTCATAACTCTTCACGTGCTTAAAGGACTGTCATATGGAAGAGAATTAGATTCATTTTATGTGACTCCAGAGAGAAGAGCTGAGGGTTAGAAGCTGCAAAGAGGATTGTACCATAGCCTCAATAAGAATTCTGTGTCCCCAATTATTTACTCATTCAAGAAATCAATGTTGAGCTTATAAGGAAAGGAAATTCACAAAAGAGAGGATATACATATATCTGATATAGCTATAGCTGATTTACTTTGCTGTACAGCAAAGTAAACATTTTACTTGGCAACATTGTAAAGCAACTATACTCCAATACAAATTTTAAAAATTAAAAAATATGAAAAAAGAAAATCAGTGTTGAATGCCTGCTTTGTGACAGGCACTGGCATAGGCACCAGGGAGGGTATGAGGAAGACTCCTTTGGCCAGTGGGTGAGAACAACACAGGCTGAGAGTTGTAATAATATGTGTGGAAAGTGCTGACAAGGGCCCCTGTATCTGACTGGGGAGGGGTCCGGGGTAGTGAATGGGGGTTCAGGGAAAGGTCAGGCTGGGCAGGGGAGTCATAAATGATCGCGGAGGATCTTCTGTCTCCTGATAACTGAGAACCTATTTGGCCTAAATAAATGAGGCTTAAAAAGGTACTTGAGCCTCAGTTATCAGGTACATTTTCTGGATGACTAGGCCATGTAGATACAGCCTTAATAAAAATGATGGCTGATAGGTGGGTGGTGCTTTATCATTTACAGAGCACATTTAATCCTCAAAACAGCTCTGCCAACATCATTCTGTTATCCCTGTTTTATCGTCAGGCTAACTGAGACTCAGAGATGTGAGCCTTGCCTCAGGTTGCATAATTATACTAAGGATGGAGTTGGGGCCAGAACCAAGTTCACAAGTCCCCAGTCCAATGTGCACACCCTTCCTGGGGCTGCCAAAGGCTCAGCCATGCTGATTATAACCTGCTCCGACCCATGCAGGGAAGGGCTTTGGTGCCAGAGTTTGGGTCTCTTGTGAAATGTCTCATAACCCGTGCCCCCTCCCGTGATTTCTTGGAGCTTTCGGCAGTCTGCTTCCCACAGAAAATAATCTGCTCTGATTACGCCAGTTTCCTGGCCTCTGCCCAGGACTTTCTCTCCTGCGGCTCCCCCCTGGCCCTGACCCGTCCCCTGTTCTTGTTCTTGCATCATCATTCTCTTACTTCCAGGAGATCTCTGGAACGCAAGAGTTTGGCTTAAAGCCAGATTCTTTTGACTTCCTGGATCAGCAGTCCTTGGGTTTCTCTGGTGTTGAGGAGAACTATAGCATCCAACTCAATGGACTTGAACTTGGGCAAATTCAAGGAGATAGTGAGGGACTGTTGTGCTGCAGTCCATGGGGTCACAAAGAGCTGGACACAACTTAGCAAATGAACAACAGGAACAATAGCACCCAAACAATTAAAGAGGGTGAGATATCCAAAAAATGTTAGGATGGAAGGAAGAAGGATAGGGTAAGGATAATAGTAATAATGGTGATGATGATGATAACAACAGCTTACCTCGGGCTTACTACCTATGAGGAAATACTAATATTAATATTATCTCCGTTTTGCAAGTGGGGAAACTGAGGCACAGAGAAGGCAAGCCCGCTGCCCCAGGTTGAGCAGCGGAGTCCGTTACTGAGTCAACTAGTTGAGCAGATGTGCCCTACTGCCTCCCTTAACAGAGAAAAGGAGGAGAGAAATAAAGACTCAAGGACGCTTTCATTCAGCAGGACTTTTTTGAGGCTTCGTGGTGGTGCTGAAGCTACAGGGGAGGAAATAGATCTAGTTCCTGCCCTCAGTGAACTCACAACTCCAGCCTCACAGAGCATCAGAGTGGGGAGGATCTCAGAGATGCTGTCCAAACTGGGACACGGGGAGGTGAAGCAAAACACCTCCGAAGGAACAGGGAGCATGCACCTTTGCCCACATACAAAAATAACATAAAGCATACAAGTTGGCAGTTCAACACAGGCCCTTGACAACTGCAGCCAAATACCTGTTGTAGGAAATTTGTGGCTGGGGCCTGCCACAGGCAGGGCTCAATGTCCTTGCCACCCTCAGCTGGAGGGGAGTTGCAAGGCTAAGAAATAGTATGATGTTGGCCAAGAGCGTGTAAAGTGTTAAACTGTGAGAAAGAACAAGCGGTCCAGTTTGGAAGGGGTAGAGCTTACTTGTAAGGGAGAAGTAGAAGGTAAGGGAAAGATGCTAAAGGATGTGGCCCAAGCTGAGCTCCGAGATACTGAGAGAAGCAGTCAGGTGGGACTCCTCCAGAAAGGCTTCCTAGAGGAAGGGACCTTTGGGTTGCATTTGAGAGGAAGAACGAATAAAATATTTGTAGGACAAGGTGGTGTGGGAAGTGGAAAGGGAGGAGAAACTTGCCTTTTGAATTCAACAGCTGTTAGTGAGTATCTAAGAGCCAGACTTCCATGATCGTAATTAGGATGAACTAAAAACAGCATCCTTGGACTTCCCTGGTGGTTAAGTGGTTAAGAATCCACTTGCCGATGCAGGGATATGGATTCGATTCCTGGTCCGGGAAGATCTCACATGCTGCGGAGCAAGCTTGGGCTAGGCGCTAGGGCTCTGCTCCGCAACAAGAGAAGCTGTCCCAATGAGAAGCCCATGCACCACAATTAGAAAGGAGCCCCCACTCTCCGCAAGTAGAAAAAAGCCCACACACAGCAATGAAGACTCAGCACAGTCAAAAATAAAGTAAATAAATAAATAGAGCAGAGAAGATCTGAAAGATAACATCAACCACCCAAGAAACTGACAGTTATAAAACAGTATACCTAATAACTGAAGAATAAAAGTTCATTAAAATAAATAAAAATATAGTATCCTCAAGGAGCTTATAGTTCAGTGCTTCATGGAGTCATATGGTGCACAAGCAATATGGGAGCTCGGGGTGGGGTCTAGGCCCGGCTGAGGAGTTGGGGTAAGTTCCTGGGGGCATGAACCCTGAACCGCCTCCTGAAGGTTGCCAAAGAGTGAGGCAAGTGGTAGGGAAGGGGAGTGTGCAAAGGTGGAGGGCTGGAGGCAGCTCAGTGTGCAGAAACCTCTGACATCTGAAATTTCTAGATAGTAAAGTGCACGTTGGAGAGAGCAGAAGGTGAGGCTAAAGTCAATAGCAGCTAGGTCAGGCAGGACCTAACCTAATTTAAACTTCATCTGAAGTCACTGGGGAGTCACTGAAGGGTTTTACATGGGATGATGATACCAGATTTGTCTTCTGGAAAGATCGTTCTAGCAACTGTGTGGAGAACGGATTTAAGGGAGGCAAGCTGGAAGCAGAGGAGCCAATTAGGAGGTTATTGCAATAGTCCTGGGGAGCAAAGACAAAGACTTCAACCAAGGGAGTCAGCATGGAGAGGGAGGGATAGGATTGAGACCTATGTAGGAGGAGTGTTCGCGGTACCTGTTATGAGCTAAGAGAGAAGAAAATGCCTGGGATGAGTGCCTGGTTTAGATGAGGATGGGGAAATTGCAGGTCGGTGACCAGAAGGCCTAAGGAAATGAGATTGATGATGCCGAGATCACAGAGTCACGGCTCGCTTGTGACCCAGGGTCGGAGTCCACGGCTTATGTGGACTGAACTGGTCTCAAGTGCTGGTGAATAATTCCTAGAAATCCCTGGATGAAGACCAAGGGCTTGGCGGTTTTCATGTTTAAAGCCACAAATCAGTTTCTGGAGGTGGATATTGGGTGGGAGGATTGTCTGTGTGTATGAATGGTTGGAGAGTGTTTCTAGAACATTCGACCAGTGATTCCTGAGTTTTAAGGACTTCTGCATCTCAGGCAGTAGCACTGCCCTCCAAGGCACTGGCAGCCTCCTAGTGAGAACAGAGGGTCAGTCCCAGCTCCTTCCATCCCAGGCTTCTGCCAGAGGTCAGGAATATCAGATAGAGGACTTGGAGGCCCACAGAAATACAGGAGAATATTGCTTATGAAAGCAAGGAATCACTTAATCTTGAGAGGCCACTTAGCACTGCAGTACAGAGTGTTCAGTGCTCAAGGAATCTTTATGGTGACAGGGAACTGGGGAGGGGAGAGGTGGAGATGGCACCTGATTAGGAGTCTAGTGAGACCGGAGTTTATGTCCTGGCTTTGCTGTTGACTTTGGAGGATTCACTTCACCTCTTCGGGTCTTAGGTTTTTCATCTGTGAAATAAGAGGATTGGATTAGATCAGCTCATATGGTTTTTTCCCAGCTCTAAAATTCTGTGATTCTGAAGAATGGAGTCAGATAACTGCTGCCCATTTGATCCTTCCCTGGTCTCACTATCTATACTTTTTCCGAAATCTTGCCTTTTCTTGATTCTTGAAAACTCAAGAAACATCTGCACTCCGTTTCTCCTGCTTCAGCACAAACCTTGTTGGGGAGAATGAACATCTTCTCACTGTTGCTCAGAACCAAGTCTCCCTCCTCTCAGCCTTCAGTGTTGGCTGAAGAGTGTCCTCGTCTATTCTGTTGATGGAAGGCCCTGGCGAGTGGAGAGCAAGGAGCATGTAGGCAGCCCCTGGCAGCTGTAAAGTTCGCTCACACACTAAGTGCCTTCTCGATCCTTCCACCCTGTGCCTGTGCTTATTCTGTTTTCTCCCCTTCCCGCGGCCTTTCCTGAAGCCAGGGGAGGTGTGAGAACCTGGCTCTCAGCTCCTCTTTTCAGCTCTGGTCGTCTACAATCACAGGTGATGAGCTTCTACTGTTTTTCGTTCACGGCCACTCAACAAATATCCATGGATGACAGAGATGATGTTAATGAAATAATAACAATGACTAATATTTTAAAGAATTTACTGTATGTATACTTCATACAGGGGCTTCCCTGGTGGATCAGTAAAGAATCTGCCTGCAGTGCAGAAGATGCAGGTTTGATCTGGGTCAGGAAGGTCCTCTGGAGGAGGGCATCGCAACCCACTCCAGTATTCTTGCCTAAAGAATCCCAAGGACAGAAAAGCTTGGAGGGCTACAGTCTAAAGGGTCATAAAGAGTCAGACATGACTGAAGCGACTGAGCATGCACGCATACCTCATATAATCCTCACAATTATTGACACTACCGATAAACAAATCATAGCCACAATAATGCCAACAACTAGGGTGCCTGTCACTCCACTTGACTTCTGCTCATCTCTTCTTTGGAGGGACATACAGAGTGGAGGCCGACTGTCTTCTCCCTCCCTTCTCCTAACTCATTCTCCTCTCTTGCTTACTCTTCCCCTGGAGTGGGTGCAAGAGTCATTTCCCTCAAATCCATCCTTCAGTGGCTCCCCATCATCAACAGGGTCAGGTTCATTCTCCTTAGAATGACCTTGGAGGGCTGCCAGGCCATCCGCACCACCACCGCCTCCACCAGGATTCCCAGAGCCTTCACCTGCTCTCTGGTTCCCCAAGCTGAACATGGTTTCCCTTCCCCTTCCTTAGTTAAAACATTTTCCCAACCATTAAGTCCTGTGGATGCTACCTCCTTCATGTATTTCATGTATTTCAAATGTATTTCCAATCTATTCCATTTCTCTTTATCCACTGTCTTGGTTTTACATCCTTATAATTTCTCTCCAGGAACAGGGCTGCAGCTCCCTGCTGTGTTACCCTCCCCTATGGCTGGCAGAGTATTTTATCTAATTCTTCATTTACTCCTCTCAACCACTGTGTTAAAATCCAAAGTCTTGGTCCCGCAGGTAAATCTCTTTATGATCTGGCCCCAGCCTGCCTCCCTTGCCCCATTTCTTTTTCTCTCTTTGTCTCCCTTCCTCATCAGAACCACTTGCAGAGGGACTTCCCTGGTGGTCCAGTGGTTAAGATTCTGTGTCCACTGCAGGGGGGCATGGGTTCGATCCCTGCTCAGGGAATTAAGATCCTTCAGTCACACAGTGTGGTCAAAAAGAAAAAAAAGGACCACTTGCAGATCAGAGTTCACCAAAAATCCTTGTCTCTGAGCCCTTGCTAACTTTTACATTCCGCCTGGAGGAATTCCTCCACCCTCACCCTAGTGCCCCTCTTATCTGCTTTTAAGTGAATGTCGCTCAGTTGTGTCTGACTCTTTGTGATCCCATGCACTATACAGTCCATGGAATTCCCCAGGCCCAGAATACTGGAGTGAGTAGCCTTTCCCTTCTCCAAGGGATCTTCCCAACCCAGGGATCGAACCCAGGTCTCCCACATTGCAGGTGGATTCTTTACCAGCTGAGCCACAAGGGAACCCATGAATACTGGAGTGGGTAGCCTATCCCTTCTCCAGCGGATCATCGGGATCTGCTTGTAAACACCTCCCATTTTTCAAATCTAAGTGATATCTAAGTGATATCACCTCTGATAGTACTCCTGATCACCAACCTCTACCCCTCCTCATCCAGTCATGTCCAACTCTTTGTGACCCCATGGACTGTCAAAGTGTTAGGAATGGGTTGGAGCTGAGGGTGAATGAGGGTGAAATCAGGAGCAGACAGCTTCAACTTGGCAGAAATTCTTCCAAGAAGTTATCAACAGGATTTCTCACCAAGTTGCCTGTGGATGCCTATGGAAGCATCCTTATTGCTCTTATTTAATTTTTGATTATTCCAAACTGCATGCTGAGTGCTGAGCAATGTGCCAATGGCCAACCCAGGCTCATGCCAGGAACTCCTCATGACATCTCCTTACGGTGGTTCTTGAGCCCACTCCCCATCCTCCTACCATCTCGGGGTTGGAGGTCTTCTTACAGATCTTCTGTCCAACACCTGCTCTTTGTAGATGAGGGTTCAGGGGCCTGGACAGGAGTGCTGGCTCCATCACCATCTCCCTGGTTGTAAACGGCGAGCTGGAGTTCAAGCCAGTTCTGATTTCCAGCTGATGCACTCTTTGCTACTCCCTCTACTAAAACCTGCTCCCACCAAACTGCTGTGAGAGTTCCTTGTTCATCTATCTTCCTCCATTCTGTTCAATTCAACAAATATTTATTTTATTGAATTTCCACTCCTGCAGAGCAGGCCGTGCCAGGGAATATTGAAACGAGAGAGAGAGAGATGGGGAAGATGAAGTTCCTCGTGCTGACAAGTTTACTGCCTAAATGGTGGGTGGAGGTGGGGTGCAAGGGAGGCGGATATACAGGGGGAGCGTCCTGCTGCCCCCTTTCCTGGTCCATCCACTATCCCTGTTTGACCACTGATGAAACAGGGGTTCTTAGCTGGCACTCAGTGCAACCAAAGCCCCAAGGACTTGCCACTGTGCCATCTGCCTTTCCCTCTGATGAATGAGAAGGAGGGAGCAGGGAGGGGCTGGGAGTATATTGCTGGCCCACCTGAAGAAGCAGGGAGCTGAGGAACGGACCACACTCAGGGAGGGGAGGGAACCGTTTCTGAACTGTGAGAACCTGACATTTGCTGTCATCCCCAGCAGCTGTTCACAGCGCTGCAGCTCCTCTCACCTCACCCCACCAGGCGCTTGTCCACTTCCTTCTGGAAGAAACACAACTTAAATCCTTTACATTTGCAGCCCTAACAGATCTGGGGGGAGTTCCAAGAGAGATAAACTGGTCAGTCTGGGGGACTTGAAGAGTGGGCAGCTTTGACGAAGGACCAAGGAGGGGGTCTGTGTCAGCAACCTCGGCTCCTCCAACCTCCTAGGCAGGAGCGGCAGCCCCTCCCGGTGCCCTGGCCGTCCAAGCACCATCTTGGGAATGCCAACATGCCATTAATTTGTGTGCTTTGCAAATACTTTATTGGCATCTCATGGTGATGAAAGTCATGTAATTATGAGCAGAATTTATATGTCACCAGGGCTGCCTGGGCACCCTCCCTTCATCTCCTTCCAGGCACTGCAAATATTGAAGGCTGCCTTAGAAAAGAATCAAACCCACCCACCTTTATATCTTTGCACCCCGTAGATAAGATTTTAATTGAAAATCGGTTTGTCTGTTCCCCGTGCCTAATGACTAGCCTTGTGCATGGCTAATGGAGCACACGGGCAGGAGCCCAGCACCCTCATGGAAGACCAGAGTGGGTCCTGGGATGGGGGAATGGCAGTCACTTTGACATCTTCTCCCCTCCAGCACTCACTTTGGGAGGTCCTCTGATTTCTTACTGATGAGTAGGTGCTGGTCTTTGCAGGCAGGATTCCCCTCATCCCCCTCCTCCCTCCCCATTTCATGGCCCGTGAATCTCCAATAAGGACAGGATGCAGCTCAGTGCCTGCTTCCTCCCTTCTGCCCAGGACACACTCCTCCCACCCCCATCCTGCCCACTCCTTTCCTTCCAGCCCAATTGGGCGAAACACCTCCCTGTTTGTCATCATGGCTCTCTTTTTCACCTCTGGAACTGCTGGGAGGCCTCTCACCCTACCCAGGACACTCGTCCCAAACTCCTCATTGCACTCCTTCCCCCACCTGCCCTGAGCCCTCTTGTTCCATGAAGCCCCTGTAGTGGTTACTTAGGGCCCATCGCCCTTCTAGATCTGCCCCTGTGTGTCCATCCTGAGTACTTGCCTCATGCATCGGACTGGAGCATCCTCCACCCTCTGTAACCCCTCCTGCACCTGAGGAGGTGCTCAGCATGTCCTGGGGTGAGGGGCTGGGTCACAGGCTCTGCCTTCTGCCAGGGACTCCTGTCAGAGTGGTTGATCTGAAAGGTTGATCAAGTGGGAGAGGGAGGGGTCAGCTTGATTGCCTTGCCTGGGCATGGGTAGAGTGGTTCGAGGCTCCAGGTGGAAGAAGAGCCCCCAGGACTTGCCGGGCATGGGCGCCCATGGCCTCGACCCCCCACTGCCCTCTCTTGGCCCCTAGTCACATGGCACTGCTGTCACATTCGGCTCCAATGATCATTCCCCTGCCAGAGACCAGGAGGAAGAATTCATTTCCCAGCTTCAGCCAGGCGACTGTGAAATATGATTTCTAAAGTGTTAATAATGCATCACATTTAGATAGCACTTTACATCTTGCAGAACGGCTGGCTGGGCAGGGGGGCTGGCAGCCTGGGCTTGGGGCTGTGGGGCTGGCTGCTGGCTTTCATTTCAGGACTTCTCATCTGGAACGCATGTCTACTCCTTGGGTGCCTTAGTTGCTCTTTCTAAAAGAGTCTTGGCCTTCTTCAAGGGTGTAGAAGTGCCCTCCCTTTGCCACACCCCACCCCCTGCTTCCAGACCTTTATTTATCATCTCATCAAAAGCCCCCAGCACTTCTTTCTTCATTCATCAAACCCTGGTTAAATGAGTGTTGTGTGCCTGGTCTGGGGATGAAGAGATGTTACAGTCCCCAGGGCTCTTGGGATTGGATGGGATAGACGTGTGAGTCCCCCACCCCCAGCACTGTGGCTGAAAGTGAAGGCAACTGAGGGTTTGACACCCACCCACCCTTCTGCTGGATTTTAGGGTTGAGGGAAGTGTGGGGTGCTCTCTGCAGACTGCCAGGGCTTCCAGCTTCCAGGGGAGCCCAGCTAGCTTACCACTGTGGAGTTGGAGGGGAAACCCTGCCTTGTCTTTGGTGGTCTGCTTAGAGCCAATAAACTTTTAGGGTCCTTAAACTCCTAAGGACTGGAACCGTTCTGAGCTCTCACACATCAGCCTCTGTGCCTTTCACACATGTTTAAGTACGCTCATCTTTTCATTCCTTTCCAAGGCATTTTATAGACCTCAAATATTCCCCTCTATCTATGTCACTAAACCCTTTTGTACCTATCACTGCAAGGGCTTGAGAAATCTCTCCATTTCCCAGCCTACATCCATAGCCACTGATTCCAGGAAGACTTCCTAGAATGATCTGAGCAAAAGAGAAGGAATGTAATCGTTATGATGGGTTACTCCAAGTTCCCCCATGGCTCCCACCTAAAAGGTAGCTGCCTTGGCACACTGGAGTCCTAGGGTACTGCCCTCTCTGTAGCAGTTGGCCCTGGAAAAATATACGGAAATTCTATTTTTATAAAATCATATTTATTTTTTGGAGACCCGGATCTCTCATTTCAAGGAGTCCTGCCCAGCCACCAACTGTCTTTGCAACCTCTTTGGACCTCAGTGTCCTCATCTGAAAAATGAGGGGAAGATGGTCACCAGGGTTTTCTCCAACAGTGTCTTTGATGACAGTCCTACTTCAAACAATTCCTTAGTGAATTATTAGGTAAAGAGAAGGAGCCCTTTGATAAGTGTATAATTGCCTTCCAGCTGATTGGCTTCAGAAATTAAGCTGGGGGCTGTGTTTTCCTGGAAGGTGGCTTGCCTGTGCTCTGCAGTGACTTCATAGACTGCTCCTGTCCTCAGCCCTGGCCATGGCCCATGGTTCTGGCCCAGAGTGGAAGCTCCCAGAGGGCCAGGCCTGGGGCTCTGTGACTCTGTTTGCACTTCACCCGGCACCACTGGCTGGATGCTAACTCAAAGCTCTGTGCAGCCAGGGATGAGGAGGACGCTTCTCCTCGCCCTCAGCCCTTGTGACTCCTCTCACTTCCCAGGAAGACAATTCCTCACAAAGTTTTCCCAACGGGTTCTGCTGCCGCTGCTGTTGAGCTGACACCATAGCTGACGAGTTATTAAAAATCCTTCATTATTATTCTGTACCATCGCTCTCCCTCCTCCCTGCCTGCCCTGCCCCAGGCTTCCAAGGCCCATGGCTGTCACTGAGAAATGCCTGGAGGCCCCAGCCGCACAGAGGCAGGCTTTTCCACTCCCTCCCTCAAAGTGGTCCCCCGCAGAGGCGGCAGCTGGCCGGAGCCACTGGGTCTCACCCAGGGCCGGGGATTCTCACACCGGGGCTCCCAACCCAGCTTTCGCCAGAGCCCAGGGAGCTGGTGCAGGTGTTTCAGAGGTCTTTCTGTCAAGAAGTAGTTGGAGAGGGATCTTCCAGGAATCTTGGTTAGGGAGACATCTCAGAGGTGTGCGCATCCCAGACGACATCAGGGACTGATGCTTCATCCCCTGGGGAGAGTGACAGGCTAACTCCATCCTCCCACTCCCTGAGCTGGGGGGTCCAAACCCAGCTCATCCATCACACGTCCCGATAATCAGATTTGGCTGCAACAAGAGCAGAGTACTCAGCTCCTCTCCCAGGCACTGCGGCCACAGGTCCTGAGAGATGGAGAAAGCCTTGCTCCTTGGAGGAAGGATAGCCCAGAGGGACCTGTTCCCTGTTCCAGAGTCAGGGGGCCAATTGGCAAAGTCTCTGGGGCATCCTGGTGCCCTCCCAGCACCTTCCCTGCTGCGGAGCTTCCCATGGACACCCCATGAAGGCTTCCTGTGCCCAGTGTCCTGGCAAGTGACCCCAGGGTCAGAGCTGTGAGCAGGAGATAGATGTTGGGTCTCTGCTTTCTGACCTGGAGCCCATTCACGTATTCTCTGTCATATTTCTCTCTGCTCACGCTGCCTCTTCAGATCTGACTCACTCCTCCTGGGGTCTCAAGCATTAGGCTCCTTTGCCCTGAACCTCACAGTTGTGTTCCATCCCACTTTGTAGGACCCTGGGGCAGAAAGTTCCAGGCAGAAAAGAAAACATCCATGATTAGCCTGACAATTCAGGGCTACCTTCCCACCTTGTTTTGGCCTCCAGGTGGAGTTGTTGTCTTTAATTTGTCTCTACCATTGATTGCCCAGATGAGTTTGAACCACCTACCCAGAGGTGTGGAGGGAGAAAAAAAAAAGAAAGCAGATTATAGTTAATGAAGTGAAACTGTAGTTAAGAACATGGCCTTTAGGATTGTGGTAGGAAGAGAGTGAGAGCTGGGGCCTAGAGTTGACCAGTGCACAGCAGGGCACTGGGGTAGGCCAGAAGGGTCAGGCTTGGAACAGGGGTGACTGTTAAGGGGTGGGGGGGGGGTAAAGATTTGGTTTCTGTGTTCCTATATTCAAGAAACATCTGTTGATCACTTCTGCTGACCAGACCCTGAGGAAATCTGAGATGCGTTGCCTTCTAAAAGCTCATGTTCTAGTTCAGATTTGGGGTTAGAATGATTGTTAGGACAGGTTCAGATTGGTATGAATGTTTGGGTTGATGCTGGGTTAGGGGTTCTTGCTTGAGGTTAGTGTGGAAGGAGGAATTAGGAGGGTTGATGTGGGTAGATGTGTAATCGTACATGTCGGTGTGGGGCTTCCTCCAAGGCTCTGCTCCTTGATTCCCCCCTCCCACTGCTTACCCGAGCCTGTCTCTGCTGTCTAAGGCATCCTGGACTTACTGGAATCCGTTTAATGACAGCAACCATCTGCTCTCCCTCCTGGCGATCAGCCCCTTCCTCCTTCCTCTTCGGCACCTCCTTCCGCCTCTCCTGGCAGGTGTCCTGCCTCCTGCCTTCCTGGGGGCGGTGGGCCTGATACTCCTGTCCCCTCGCGGCTCATGTCCTGGGCATCTTCGTCCTTTGCCCCTCCTTCTCCATCTCCCCACCATATGCGCCCACCCCACTCCTTTCCCCTGCACACTGTCCATCTAGCTCAGGCTCTCTTCTGTGGGCACACGTTTGGGACCCTCTGTCTCCAGTGGGGTTCTCCTGATTCTCTGGCCTCCCCTCGTTTCCCCTCTTACCCTGAAACAATATTTCCTCATGACTCCCCTCCCTGCTTCCCTTTTAATCCATTTTCTAGGGTCCTGTCAGAAGTCCCCTGTGGCTCTGATCTCAGCCTGCCCTTCCTTCTCCGTAGATTCCTTTCAGAGAATCTCCCACCCCATCCTTCCAACTCACTGCCTCTTGGGCTGGAGAAATTTCTTTTCATCTCCCCTTATCAGTCATGTGGGGCAGATCCCAGCCGGGAGCAAATGATTTTGTTCAGGAAAGTCATTTCCATGGGACACAAGGGGTTGAGGAATGCTGGAGTGGGGGGCCTGGGTTCCGGAAGTGACTCTTCCTCCCTTGTTTCATTCCAAGGTGAAATAGAGTGACTCCAGGGCATCCTTTTCCTCCCTCCCTTAGCCCCACACCAAGATCTAGAGGGTGGCTGGATGAAATGCCAAGGGTCTCAGGCGTGGCTTAGGAAGGAAGTTCCAGAATTATCTGAGTCAAGGTCACACCACTCCCATCCCCATCTCAGAGAAGCTGCACATAAGCTGCTAAGAGCCAGGTTTCCAGAGGCTTCTATTTATTCCCCATCAACCTCCTTGTCTTTTTCTTGCTCTTGGAGCTCTCCTGTGCTCCCATGAGAACCTTCTCCCACCCCACCCTTCCATCCTTCCTTCCCAGAGCTGTGAGCTTGATTGACTCTGATACCCAGGCAAGGCATAAGCTACTCGTTGGAATGCACGGCACCCTGTCCCCCTCACAGGGAGATAATCGAGGAGGAATATTGGCTCGTCCAGGAAACGAGGTGCTAAATTTGTTGTGAGATTGGTGTCACAAGCAATCAAAGGGCGCCTCTCCCCATCGAGGGCTAGGCAGCTAAATGAGAAATCATTAGGTTATTGCAGAGACCGGGTACAACAGAGGTGGAGGAAGGAGAGGACTCCCCCCGCTTCCAACTCTCCATTTCCCTGGGGGGCAACACAGGGAGATCAAAAAGGGAAAGAAAGAATCAGAGATGCAGAGAGAAAGCATGAAGGGAGAGGCAGGCTGCTTTCTCCAGGGTTTCTCCTGTATCTGAATGGATGTCTGTGCATCCATCAGGCATGTTCCTGGCTTCTCCTCTGGCATCTGGGCTGTCCTGAGGCTGACACAGAACACAGGACAGAGAAACAAGTGAGCAGGACTAGGTGTCTCCAGGTCAGTGAAATTCTTACAGAAATTTTGTAGCAGAAAAGTTGAAAAGGGCACGAGCACATGGGAGAAGCTGATGAGGGCCCAGGCCAGAGGGGCTGGTTTGGAAGGGATGGGAGAGGAAGATCAATACTTTCTTCATAACCCCTCTGGGAAGACTGCCTGGAAAATAGGAATTTGAAAGATTCATAGCAGACACTGAATGGGAGCAGATGTTGACCTGCTAGATGTTGGGGTGGCTGTACATGTAGGGTGCTCTCCCCTTTCTGCTAAATTCCTGCCTCCTTGTTGGAAATAAGACCAAAGAGCTGCTTTGGCTTTCACATGCTTTGGGGAACAGTCCCCGGTGTTCATGGCCTAGAAGAGAAGATCTCTCCATGGACTCTTGCCTTGGTCATCAGCACCAGGTCTTCCCATCAATATTCTGTAAACTTCCAACTGTAGTTAGATGAATGATTTGGTTTTCCTGGATTTCTCTGTTCTTGGGGCATTTGTGTTTCATTTGGCAGGCAAACTGAGTCAGGCAGAACAAGAAAGATCAGGAGCAAACAGAGACCAGTGTTCATCAACACTGAAGACCTACCTGTGGGTGCTCCCTCCCCTGTGCTGGCTGCTGCAACTGAATACCATATTGAGACCCTGCTCCTCCAGCTGTTAATTACAGAGCCTCCACTGCTGGGCTCCCTCAGCTCCCCGCAGCAAATTAACATTCTGTGCCCCTTGCACGTGTAGGATGAACCAAGTTAGATGGATCGATTGAGCCGCCGGTCGGAGCTGCTTTTACTTTATGCAGGATTGATCCAGATGACCCCAACTTGGGGCCTCTAGAAGCGCCTTTGCGGGAAATCTTTTTAATGGAGATTAATTGGAAAAGCCCCGAATGTCCTAGTTATAGGCAGAAAGTGCCCCATTCTCCGTTTGGGTGGCTACGTACCTATGCTGGTATGTAGATGTGCACTAACACACACACAAGCTCACTAGACATGTGAACAAGCACACATCGAGCACCCAGTCTCACACACACCATCCACCTTCAAATAGCCACCTTGGTCCTTTTGATCCTTCTAAGCCCATCCCCAGATCTTACCAGGTGGACACAGGGTGAGTCTGTGCAGCCTGGATCAGCCCCAACTTCTACTTCTGTCTTCCTGAATCTGGACCTCTTTCTATGTCATGCCCCCAGTCTTTCTCAACAGCCTGGAAGTTTCTGGAGGGCAGAGACAGGAATGCCCAGAAGGAGAAACTGTTTAATTTTTAAAGAGATATGACCTTGGTTCTAATTTCTTTATCTGCTTAAATTCCCGCCACTTCCAACTGCTTGCTGGTCTTTTATGTCTCCATGACTTGGCTCACGCTGTTCCTTTTGTCTGGAATGCCCTGCCCCCAGCACTCTGGCTGTTGAAATCCATCTTGTCCTCAAGACTCAAGGCAGTTCTAATCAGTAAATGAGTGTTTACTGGATACCTACTGTGCGCCAAGCAAGGTCTACAATGTTTAACCAGTACAGTGTAGAAAGGACTGACGACTAACAAAGGGCAACAAGACAGGGGTCTCAGCCCAAGGGCAGACCGGGGTGGAAGTCAGACTTGGGAAAAATTCATCGATGTAACGCTCTTTCCTTGACATCACTCCATCGGGACCTTCATCATGCCATCTTGCCCGGATATTCGAGTAGAAGCTGGGTGGTGGCAGGAACAGGTCTGTCGTCTTGTTCACTTTGCATACCGGAGCCCAGGGCCGGTTGGTAGTAGACACTCCTAAAATGCTTGTTACATGAATGAATGAATGTCAAATTGAGTTGACGTCCTCTGGGTGCGGGTGCTTTATCCATTCATTCAGATCATCGTATGATAAACATTTATTGAGCACCTATTGTGTGCAAAGCACATTCTGGGACAAAAACAACCAACATCATATCTGTCACCTCAAGGAGTTTGCAATCTCTTCATGTGAATAAGGAGCGAGAATAAAATACAATATAGTTAGTTACAGAATAAACTGCAGGTCTCAAACTACACGAAACATTGAAGTTTCACGGTTATTTGCCATGGGACCAAAGTCTTACTTAATCCTTGACTGCCAGCCTAGATGGTTTTTTGAACTGTTTTTTTTTCCCCCCTGCAGATGGCTCTGTTTAGAATTCCTTCTTTTAAACTTCAGTTCTGCAAATCATTTCAGTCCACCTTGATCGAACTGTTACAAATTGATTATTTGATAAGTGTGTGTCCAAAATAAGATATGAGGTGTGTGAATAGAATCATAAAGAGCCAGAATTGAAAGGGATCTTAAATATTATCCAGAGCCCTCTGGAACATTGCTGTCTAGTGGTCATCCACCCTTATCTTGAATACTTCTAGTGACAAGGAGCTCACTGCCAAGTGCTACTAGAAAGTTCTTATGTGAATTAAAAAAATCTGCTCCCCTGGGAGCTACAGTCATTAATGTCCATTCTAGGGGTTTGTAAGGAAGGCTCAGTGATGGAGCCTGGGGATGCGCCTTTGTTATGGGCGTGATGCATGTCTGCCAAGGCAGCCTTTCTCAGAGGCACTAGTGCGGAGCCAGAGCCAAGGTCAAGGCCACTCATCAGAGCCCCATGCCCTCCCAGGTTAGTTGCTCGCCTGGCTCTCAGAGTCAGGTAGTCCGTCTGGAAGTGCTGGAGAATCTGCAGCGTCCCCTGTGCTGAAGGGTTCCAGACTCTAGGAGGCGATTAAGGTCTAACACCTGGATCTGACCTGCTGCTATTTCTTTCTTTCTTTCTTATTCTTTAACTTTGAGGTGGGTGGAGTATGAGTTGATGCAAAAATATAATAAAGCTTATTAAACTTAGCAATGGAGAAGTGTCCGCAAGAGGTCCTGTCTGGTCTCTGTGCTGTGCTTAGTCACTCAGTCATGTCTGACTCTTGGCGACCCCCTGTAGTCCGCCAGGCTCCTCTGTCCATAGGGATTCTCCAGGCAAGAATGCTGGAGTGGGTTGCCATGCCTTCCTCCAGGGGATCTTCCCTACCCAGAGATCAAACCCAGGTCTCCCACATTGCAGGCGGATTCTTTACCATCTGAGCCACAAAGGAACCCATGAATACTGGAGTGGGTAGCCTATCCCTTCTCCAGGAGATCTTCCCAACCTAGGAATTGAACCGGGGCTCAGAAGACCCATATTTCCTTCTGGATCTTTTGGTTTCCAGTTAAAGAGGAGAATGCCCTCCTTTCTGCTGCCCCAGCCCTCACATTTCTGGATTTCTCAGAGTTAAGGCTATTTATTCTGGCAACTTGTTGGCTCAGACAGTAAAGAATCTGCCTGCAATGCAGGAGACCTGGGTTTGATCCCTGGGTCAGGAAGACCCCCTAAAGAATGGCATGGCAGCTCATTCTAGTATTCTTGTCTGAAGAATCCCATGGACAGAGGAACCTAGCACGCTACAGTCCATGGTGGTCACAGTCCATGGTGGTCGCAAAGAGTCGGACACAACTGAGTGACTAGCACTTTTCTGAAAACTGCCAGGAGATGTCTATGGAGACGGTCTGGGGACCAGCCTGCATTTCTTCCTGGGCTTCAAGCCTGCCAGGGAGCTTCAGGGGTACAGTGCTCGCTACTTTCAGATTGTATTCTGAAGCTGTATTCATAACATGGTAACTAAGTATGTTAAAGCAAGAGAGGGAGCTTTCAGAGTGGAACTTGTAGAGGCCCCTGTGCCTCCCTGCCTGAGGGGGGAGCCAGAGGGAAGTGGTTCACGGTGGGAAGAGGGAATGGGATCAGACCCGAGGATGGACTTCTTGTTTCCCTGGGGTTGGTAGGTGGCTGACAGGTGACACGCTGGCTTCCCTCCTGGTGGGCACACTGCTGCCCAGGGCAAGAATGCACTAGCCCCCTCTGGGCTCCTATGGGAGGGGGAGCAATGACTTGGGCCCCCTTTTGTTTGTGGGTAGACACCAGGGCCTTCCATGGGCTGCCTTAGGAATTGCCTCAGATCCAGCCCACCTCATCCTCTCCTCCTCCCCCACCTTGGCTAATCCTTTCCAAAATCCCTTCCATTTCTCAAGGATTTCACTCCTTTACTTTGACCTAAATGCTCAAGACCTTCAGTTGAGGCCAGAGGGTGGTAATCCGCCCCAGATCTCCCTGCCCATCTGCCTGCACAGCCCCCAAGGGCCTCTGCTGCCCCCACCCCTTCTCCTCCCCGGTTCCCTCTCCCAGAAGGTCCATTACACCTTTCCTGACTCTCACTCCCCATTTACAAATGACGTCTTCCCGGCTTCTCTAGTTTCTCCCTTGCTGCTTCCCCAACTTCTTTTAGGGAAGGCAGGGTGCCCAGGTAAAGATTCCTGACCACCCCCCATCTTGCCCCCATCATCATTGCAGGATGAGGAGATCTGGGGCTGCACCCTGACCCTGAGGGAGAGGAGCCTTCTGTAACTTGGAGGCTGCCACCAGAATTTTGGGGGGCATGCTTCCCCCAAATACCTTTTTCCTTTTACCGACCCCAGGGTTCTTCAAAATAAAGGTTCTGAACTGGTGATTAAGGTCCTTTCCAGCACCAGCCTTTAGATTCTCTCTCTAAGTTAACATTCTCTTTCTCTGTTCTGTCTCTTTGTCTTGTCCTCTGTCCCTTCTCTGACTTTGTGACTGTCCTCCTCGGCTCTCTCTTCTGCTTCCCTCTCTCCCTGCCTTTTGCTGTCTTTCTCCGTCTTACCCTCTGTCTTTTCTCTGAGCGAAGTCCTTGCTGGCCACCTGCCTCCTCTCTCCTGCACTGCCCTTCCCTCGCCCACTGAAGCCAGATTGAAATTCAGTTTTTCAGTAGACCATCCACCACCCCTGCCACCCTCCCCACTTTCTCCTCCCGCCTGTCATACGTGCTCCAGCCAACCCCACTTGGGCTTGCAACACTGTTGTCCTTCCCATAGAACATTCTCAGAGTCCCCTGCCAGGGTGCATTTGCATAAAGTTGTCAGATCAGGTCTGGCCCAGGTGCCTCAGGCTGGCAGGGCAGAGGGGGCTGGACGGCCAAATACAGCAGGGTGGGGGGAGTGTTCCCAGCTGCACCTGCCCATCTTTTTTAGTTTAGGAGCTCAACATCCTTGTGAGTGGGTCTGGGCTGGCAGGTCACTTTGGAAACCCAGGATTGTCTTATCCTCTCTTTTTTTTTCCACCATGAACCTACTGGAAGGGAACCAAAGACTGGCCTTTCTCAGCTACTGTCTTAATGTCATAAACTTGCAGCCTTCCTTCCACATGCCTGCTGGAAGGAAAGGCCAGGATGGCCCCAGGTGTGCCAACTCTCTCACAGTCTGGAGCCCTGGGCTGAGTCCTTAGAAATGTCAGCAAGGTCCACCTGAGGCCCCAGAAGAGCAGCGGATGCAGTGGAATCTTAGAACCTCAGAGCCAGAGAGGTCCTTCAGAGCCTAGTACTTTACCCCCTGCTCGTTACAAAGAGCTGAGACCCAGAGAAGTGAAGTGAGCCCTCCTCCCCACCCCGCAAAGTCCTGCTGCTGGGTGGGGTGGAGTCAAGACCGGAAAGCCCCTGCCTCCTGACTTCTGGCCCATTGTACTCTGTCCCTCCCAGCAGGCAGTGCTGGGCCAGTTCCCCTGGCCTCTTTCAAGGTTCTGTTCTGGCCTCTTGCAGTGACTAACACGCTGGCCCAGACCCTAAACTCCTGTGTCCTGTCACCATGAATACCAGCCCTGCAGCCAGTCGCTCTGGTCTGTTCAATGCAAGGAAACCAGGCCAGATTGTGGCCACTTGTAAAAGCCCATCTGGTCCCTGGAAAGATTCCCCTTCAGCTGTCCCTACCAAACCCCAGCCTTGGAGATAGACATCAGGGTGGCTTGGGCAAGCTGGTTGAAGGGAGGGATGGGAAACTGGTTCTTCTGCCTCTGGCTTTGACCTTGTGGGGTGAGAAAGGACCAAACATGGGAAGAGGGTGAAGTTGGAGTTGAGGCATCTGTTCCTTAGGCCCGTGCTGCCCACTGGGTCTTTTCCACTTCAAACTGTGAAGTGCAGGCAAAATACTTTGGTATGGTAAATGCTGGTGGGTAGCAGGGTCGGGGCGATAATAGTCTTTGAATGCTTAGTAACTTGTCATAGGGGCATCCATCTGATATCTATATCACCAGACCTCTACTCACAGCCAAGCCCGAGATTACCTGCTGGAAGCAAGTCAGTGCAGCTTTCTGACCCCTGACTTGTCCAAGAAGGGGCCTTATCGTCACTGGGTCACATCACGTTTGGACACTTGGATTCTAGGCTGGGCCCTGTATAAAGCAGAGTCTACAGACCCACAGCCCTCATGCCAGTCAGCTAGATGGAGTGGTACTTCCCTCCTGGCAGCTTCTCTCCCAAGGGTCCTGAACCTGCTTCTCTCTCTGCCTCCATGTCTCCGCTGTGGGGCAGCCAGGATCTCTGTCTTTCCTCCTAGGTTCTATGTCTTTGCCCCGCCAGCGCTTGCTCTTGCTTGCATTTTCTCTCTCTTCAACCCCCCTTCCTCCCTTCTCCCCCCTGCCTTCTCGCCTCTATTAAAAGTGCAAATCTCTCTTTCTTCTCTCCTCTCCCTTTTGCTGGCCTAGCCCAGAGAATCTCAATCCTCTTTTCTTCATGAGAGAATCCAACCCAGGGGAGGGGCCCTCTCTGGCTGTTGTATTTTTCATACAGAGGGAGAGGGGATGGCTGGGGAGGGGGAGAGAGCCTGAGGGAGGGTGGGAGAGCAAAGATGTGAGGGCAGAGAGAGAGAGAGGGAGGGTGGCAGGAGGAAGAGTAGAGTGTGCAGAGATTTAGTTCCATCTGAAAGCTGTCGGTGCGAATCAAAGGCTTCCCTTTGAACCAGCAGCGATCTGGAGTGGTGAGCATGGGGACTGCTCCGGCCCAGGGGGTTCATTACTGCTCGTTTGATAAATCCGGGGAGACAGGGCTTGGCCTCCGCCACCCCCATCTCCTGCAGCCCGGCTTCCTTGGAGGCTCCTGTGCTTGGCCCCACTCCCTCTCTGGTTCCCAGCTGGCCTGGCGGGCAAGGCTCCGGGAACATGACCACCAAGGTCCATGTGCCAAGACACGAGTGCCAAAAGGCACCTGTGCAGTGTATTTGAATGCAGAAGTGCAAGAGGGTGTGTGTGTTTGTGTGTATGTAGGCACTAGTGAACATATGTGCTTATATGTACATGTGTGCACAAGAAGTACACAACTGTGTCTGAGGATCGACAGACAAGCATTTCCAGCCTCTCTACGGTTCTACGGTAGATGTAGAGGTCACTTCCTAGTTTTCAGTCAAAAATGGGATTCAGGGACTTCCCTGGTGATCCAGTGGCTAAGACTCCGAGCTCCCAGGGCAGGGGGCCTGGGCTCAACCCCTGGTCAGGGAACTAGATCTCACCAGTGCAGACAAATAAATATTTTTTTTGAAAAATGGGATTCAAGGACTTCTCCATTGGTTCAGACTCCTCACTCCCAAGACAGGGGGCACAGAGTTAGATCCTTGGTCAGGCAACCGAGATCTCACAGGCCACATGGGGTGGCCAAAAAGAAAATTTTATTTAAGGGATGGAAATCTCACTGTCTTCATCAGGCCTTTGTGGAAGCCTGGTCCCCAGTCCCGGGAACACACCCAGTGGGAGCACATGTGTTCACACGCAGAGGTAGGGACAGGTGGCCTCTTCTGTGCTGTGTGGAGGAGGAGGGGGGTGGAGAGCTAGCTGGGCTGGACAGCAGTGTCGCCCCAGGACACTCAGGGTGGGGAAGGAGGGGCGGCGTGGTGCTGAGAGACAGGAGAGGGTGTCCTAGAGAGGGGACCCTGCCAAGGGGAGATGGAGAGGCCCCAGTCTGCACAGTGGCCAGAGTCTGAGCTGAGAGGCCCAGGAGATGGTGCAAGACCAGGCTGGAGAGATGGCATTCCAGGGGAGCCGGGTGTCCTGGCCCCTCACTGTGCTTGCTGGCCCAGACTCTTCCCAGCTGTGTGCCTGGAAGGAAGCTGCTTATCTCTTTGAATCTTGTGCCCTTGTCATGGCTAATAATCGTACCTACCGTATCAAGTTGTCAGGTGCATTGAGTAAACTAGTCTCAGTGCGGTGCCCGGTACAGTGACTGGCACGCCATAAGCAGGGGCTGTATGAGCCCCACGACTCCTACTAGGGTGTTGGTGGCTTAATGGATGGCGTTTTGTGATCGACTGAAACCTCTAGGTGCTGGTAACGGACCTGCCAGGCTTTGGACCCACTCTCTGTTCATGTAGGAACATTTACACCAAGCCTTCTCTGATGGATGGCGGCTGCACGTGCGGCAAAGCCTGAGTGGTTACAGAGTACAGGCCAGATCTGAGGAGGGGGCATTGCCCTTCCGGGAGGTAAACACAGTTAAGATGCAGGTCTGAGTGTAGAGTGGAGATCAGAAGAGTACATGAGTGCAGGGGTCGGGGGCACCAGAATTTCTCTGGGGTGGTTGTGGTGGGAGCGGGGGGGTGGGGGGCATGAGTCCCATACATTCAGGAAATGCTTCTTGGATATTCTTATGGCACAGCATGGTACCAAGAGCAGTGTGTGTGTGTGTTAGTCATTCAGTCTTGTCCAACTCTTTGCAATCCCATGGACTGTAGCCCACCAGGCTCCTCTGTCCATGGAATTCTCCAGGTCAAGAGTACTGGAGTAAGTTGCCATTCTCTTCTCCAGGGGATCTTCCTGACCCTGGGATCAAACCAGGGTCTGCCGCATTGCAGGCAGATTCTTTACCGTCTGAACCACCAGGGAAGCCCCAGGGAGTATACTGCCTAAAAATCCTGAGTTCATCCCCATCTCTGCCGCTTCCTTATTTCCCTTGACTCTAACATGGAGACCATAACCACCCCTGTGCCGGGAACAGTGTCTCTGAGGCATGTGCAGCAGCGCCCAGTACATAGTCAGTGTCTTCTAATAGGGAGTTAGCATTACTAAGGAACATGGCTAGCTCTGAAGGAAAGGAAAATTCAAGCATCTCTGTTCTCCAGGGGCTCCCAGGAGAGCGGGAGAGGCAGAAACGCACACACATGAGTAACTTTTAATCCAAAGCAGGCTGTGATAAGTGCTAAGACGAGAAGCTCAAACAATGGGGAGGAAGAATAGGGAGAAAGCATCCCAAGATGAGGGCCAGAGGTGCTTTGAGCTGTGGGGTAGGGTGGTGAGGCCCAGGGTTAACTCAGAAGGAAGGAGGGCTGGGGGGACATCAGGGAGGAGTCCAGAGGCCTCTGCCCTATGGCACCCCTGGTTTGCTCTTCTCATTTCTCCCCAAGGTCCCTCTGTGCTCCCCTTGCCCTCCCCACCCTGTTGAGCTCTTCACCTGCCTGCAATCCCTGCCTGAGCCTCCTTGGAATCTCCTGTCCTAGTGACAATACTGAGGTGGGGGCACCTGGAGTCTGAGATGCCCCAGCCTCCTGGCAACATGTCTAAAGGATGGAAACAATCTGGAGATGAGGCCCTGGCCCCCTGTGACCACACTCACCATCACCTCCCTGCCCTGCTGTCCTTGTCTTTCTCTGTGTCCCCATCTGCCTGCCATCCTCAGCCTGCCTTGGCCTGGGTTTCTGTGGCTCCCTGGGTCTTTGTATCACTAGATCTTTGCTGGTGCTTGTCTCTCTGTGTCTCTGCCCCGGGCGCATGTCTTCTTTTTTCCTGGGCTCTTTCCAACCAAGATCTTCTCTTCCTCTTCCCTTCCTGCTTCTCCTCCATTCTCTTTTCTCTCTCCCTCTGCCGGGTGGGTGTCTGTCTTTGCCTCTGCTTCCCAGTGTCACCAGCGCCCCTGCCAGGCTCCCTGTTGGTCTGTGAGTGTGCGAGCTCCCGTGCACCCGTGTGCAGCACACTTCTTCTCTGCCTGCCTTCACAATGGCTGCTTGAGCACTCACCAACATCTGCCAGTGTCTGAAGACAGGGAAGCAGCAGGCTGAAAGCAGAAGGGAATTCACTTAGACACACACATGGGGCTTTGCACTTGCACCAGACTGGAGCTGCTGGCAGGAGAGGCTGCTTATTCGAGGGCCCTGCTTTTGCTTCCGAGGCTGGTCTGTTGTCAGCATTCTGTTTGTGCTCAGGCCCTTCTTGATTCCCCTCCCACCTGGCTCTCCATCCCACATCAGACCATTCCCCTGCATTTTTAGTATTTCTTGGAAGTAGCATGTAGATGTGGCAATGGGGCTGACATTTCACCCCCATGAAATGCAGACTCCGTTCTGTGTCACATATGTCACAGCCGGTGGAAGACCCAGGCCACCAGGACTTCCAAGGCATGTGTGTGTTCTCTGATTTGTGTGTGTGCTTGTGAGGCCGCTGGTACCAGTTCCTGGTGCCTTCTTGACACCCAGTACCTCCTTTTCAGTTGTAAAGCGACCTCTGCCCTTCCTATTGTGCCTGTTGATGCCTATATGTCTCTGCTCGCTTTCTAGGCTTTTTTTCTCAGCAGTCCCCATATCCCCTCTTCACTCACCGCCATCATTGCACCAGAACCTTCCAGAGTTCTGTTCCCCTCCCTATCCCAGCTCTGCCTCACATTCCCTGCTTCAGGGAGCCCCCCAGGCCTGCCCCCAGCATTCTTACTCCTTTGCCTGCAGGGAGAACCCTGTCCTGTCCTCCCACTCTCCTGCCCTGCCTGCCTTTGCCACAGTCCATGAGCCTGACCAGGAGAACGGGGTATCTGCCTCCTTCCCTAATGGGGTTGCATGGGCAGGACTGTTTATTCAGGCATTTGCTCATTCTCACTCCATCAATCAACAGACTTATTCACAACTCCTTTGTGTGCCTGGCAGTCAGGCCCTGTGCTGGGTGATGGGGCAGACGCTCTGAGTGACACAGTCCAGATGCAAGGAGTTCTCCCTGGGCAGGGCAAGGGTGGGTAGTGCAGCAAGGTCTCGCCCACTAGCAGAAGTGGGAACTGGGTACAGAGGGCTCTGATGCCATTCGGACAAGCAGGGAGGACTTCACAGGGGAGGTGATTGTTTGAATTCCAAGGGAAGGGGAGGGAGCAGTGTTCTGCCCAGGAAAGGCCTGTATAAGGACCTGGAGACAAGGACAGAAGTCTAGGGTGTGCAAAGAAGAGTGAGTAGGCCTTAGCCGTGGCACAGCAGGCTTAGGGCTTTCTCCTAATCGTGATCCAGGTCAGGACAACCCACAGGCATCTGGACTGTGGCTCAGATACTGTTTTGGCTGCAGAGGCTGTTTGGGGGTCAGCAAACACTGCCTGTCACTTTTGCAGGCTCAGGATCCACAGGACCTTTCCATTCGGTTAAACTCCTGAGACCCTTTGTTTCTCCTCCTCTCTGGACTCTCTTGGGAGTCATTGCTTCCATCCCCCTGTCTCCAGACTAAATTGCTTCAACCAAGCCTACGCCAAGAGGGAACTGTATTTCAAAAACCCCAAAATGACAGATGTCATCTTTGTCATGTCACTGCTCAGGTTTCCGTCCGTCCCTCTGATTATCTAACTGCCCAGGATAAATAAGCTCATAGCTACCATTCAGAGAGCACACTCCAGGGAAGGTACCAGGCAAATCATCCACCTCTTCCCATTTAACTCTCCAGCAGTCCGAGGTAGATGTCATTGTCCCCCAGTTCACCAGTAAAGAGAATGAGGCTCAGAATAACTTGGCCACAGTCACACTGGTAGGAAGAGCGTGGCAGAGGCACTATGCAAACCGAAGTGTTTCCTAAACCTCTACTCTTCAAAGGGACTTTGCAGTCCTTGGCCCAGACTTGTCACTGTATAGGTGAGCACACGGAGGAGACCGAGAAGGGGCAGTGACAAGGCCAAGGTCACAGCACTCCCTCTGGCGAGACGCCCACCCATCTCTGACGCACTCCCAGGACCTCCTGCCTCCATCCTGCTGCCTCCTTGACCTACCAGTGGACAAGGAACCAGCTTCTCACTGTCCTCAGGAGACTTCAACAGGAGACCAGGGTGTCCAGGCCCCATGCAGGAAAGCTGTGAATATAAATTCCATCTCTGAGCCAGGGTGCACAGGCCACTCTACTCGGGAGCCCTTGACTTGGGCTCCGGGGGCCGTGGGAAGGAGAAACATGCGTGTGGAGAATTTGCAGCCTGTAGCTGCATTAGAGAAATGCGCAATGATATGAATAAATTTGAATAATAATGAGGGCAATGACTGAATTAATAATACCGGCTGCTCACCTGACCCACCTCTTCCCCAGGATATCAGCACCTGCCACCCTAATCCCAGGAAATATGGGTGAGCCTTTTCCTTTCCCCTTAGAAGACATAGATGGGCTGTCAGATCAGGAGAGTTGGGGAGCTGCTGTTTTTAACTTCCTGACACCCTGGAGACCCAAAAAACTGGATTTACACACTTAACCAAGAGAGGCTGCATGGTCGTAGTAAATCATATGCTGGCCATCAGTCCACTCCTAGCTCTGCCCCTTTCTCACTTGGTCTACTTGATATGCAACGACCAATGTGGATGCCAAATGTCCAGGGAGACTCAGAGAAAAGAGACAGTGTGGGCCTTGGCCTTGCGGAGAGGTCCCCATTCTAATGGAACAGGTGAGGGGGGCAAAGACTGCCACCCGCAGCCGCCCTCTACCCACAAACAAAAGCATGGACGTAGACACTGATAGCTTAGGGGAGGAAATTCCATGGATAGAGCTGTGACAGCAGGTGAAAGGTGGGACAAGCTGTGTTTGCCCAGGAAACTAAAAGATCAATCTAGGAGGACTTCCTGGAAGAAGCAGGAAGGTGAGGCAGTTTCGGGAAGGTGAGAAATGGAGCTGGAGGAGGAAAAAGAAGAAGGGAGGGATGAGAAGAGTCCTGTTCCTGGTGAATAAGAGGGAGGTATTGGAATGGGCATGGGACCATTCATTTGCATACTCGTAGGCGTGATGGAGGATCAGAGAGATTTTGGAAAGCTGGGTTAGGAAAGAGTTGGATCTGAGGACTGTGGTCTCTAAAAGACTTGGAAGCTGGGGAGGGAAAGAGAGGGAGGAGTCCCCAGAGTTCCGGGGGAAAACTGATTTGGGTTACCGAGTGTGACAGATTGGGGACGTGCGTGGGAAGCCCCAGACCTCTCCCTGTGCTGTCCCGCAGCCCTTCCATCTCCTGGGGCCCAGCGCGGGAAGCTGGCAGTCACAGTGCAGTGCCCAGGACTGCCCACCGCCAGGCCGACCAGCGGTGGCTGGAGTTGGGGGGCGGGCAAGGGGGAGAAGAAACCTGAAATCCAATTCCCTGCTCCATTTAGGTTCTGCAATTAAAGGCAATTACTCTGCAGTTCTCTAATCAAATGCTCCCGGCCGAGCTGCCAGCCGGGCAGCCATGTGTAGCTCCGGCAGCCAGAGGGAGAGTGGAACGAAGTCACGTGGCCCTGTCAGCTCCCACGGGGTGGGAGGCTGGGCGTGTGCTGGTGTGTCCATCGTGTGCATGCACTCATGCCTCCAGAGCTCGGGGGCAAGGGGTGAACACGGGACCGGACAAGCGTACAGGAAGTGGGTTCAGAGCTGCTTTGTTTGGGATCCGCCACCAGCCACCCAGGAAGCTTATTTATACACATACAGGTGGACGTGACTGTCCCACAGAATATGCCGTTATGTCCTCTCTGGGTGCGTCCCAGCGGGGATTGCAGTTGGCGTAGTTGCACTCGTGTGTCACCTTACTTTGGCTCATGTACACAGGTCCAAGCGGGGATATGGTAGGATATTCACCTCTCAGGGGTTGCAGGCAACCATGCTATCAGCAGCGGCATGTGTTCTGGATTCGTCACCCAGTGATGTGGGTGTGGGGATGGGTGAGCCCTGGTCGAGGTAGTTGAGGAGGAGCCCAGGACCTGAAGTGCTTAGGCTCAGGTTTGCATCCTGCTCTGTCCTTAACTCGCTGGGTGCCCTTGGGAAAATGACTCTTTCTCCTCAGTGTCCTCGTCTGAACAAGGAGAGGCTTGGACTAGCCTGGTCTCTGAGGCCTTTACATAACACTGCACCACTTTCTATGCTTGCTGAGTGCCTCTGCTTCTGAAACCCAGTCCCATGGGCCATGGAAGGAAGGAAGAATCAAGGGCCAGCACATGGCTTCTTGGAGGGAAGGGTGTGGGGCTGATGTGGGGTGGGGACCAGAGGGTCCAGCTTCCTGACCTGTGTCTCTCTCTTGGGCCACCACGGGGTGGGAGCGGAAGCCTGGGAGGCACGGCCTCTTGCGCAGCCCTCTCCTCACTCATCTCCTGACCCCGTGCCAACTTTGGCTTTGACAGGGACCCAGACCCGCTTCAGCCAGGAGCCAGCCGACCAGACCGTGGTGGCCGGACAGCGGGCTGTGCTCCCCTGCGTGCTGCTCAACTACTCGGGGATCGTGCAGTGGACCAAGGATGGGCTGGCACTGGGCATGGGGCAGGGCCTCAAAGGTGAGTGGGGCAGCCCAGCACCTAGCCTACCCCATCTTGGCCTCCCTCCTCCTACCAACAAAAAGTAGTGGACTCAACATCCTTTCGTTCCCCACCACGTTCCTTCTCTGGGCTGTAGCCTCCCCTCTCCCACTTCTGTGTGAGTCCGTCTCTCTGCCTGTCCCAAGCTCTCTCTGCTGATGTCCAAGCTCCACAGCTCTGCCTGTCCTCCTGGGTTGCAGACTGGCTCACAAAGGGCCAATGGGAAGCCCAAGGAATCAAGGGAAACCAATAGACCTTTACGTAGGACAGCTTTAGACAGACAGACACCACGAGAGGAGCCGCAGGCAGCCAGGCCAAGCAGGAGGGGCTGGGAGGCTCCAGAGCCCCCTGCAAGAGCCGAGGGAGCACACAGCAGCTTCTAGGTCCTGCAAGTGTTTCCTGCCAGGTTGGCTTTGCTCCAGCCTCTCTCTTGCGCCCTGCCCAGGCAGTGTCTGTTCTGTGGCCACAAATTCATTTTAATTTCAGCCTAAGCGCTTATTTATTTATTTAACAAGCACTATGGAGCCACTTCGGAAACAAACATAATGTGCCAAGGTGGGGACAGGGGGAAGCCTCCTTTATTTCAAAGCAAGTAAAGATACTTCTGGAAAGGCCGCCTGGCAGAGTGGATGCGGGGGTCAGAACCCCCCTCTGCTGCCTTCCAGCTAGGTGACCTCAGGAAAGCCACTTCACCTCTCTGGGCCTTAGTTTACCACTGTGTAAAATAGGCCTAGTAGTTGCAGTCTGCCAGCTTTATAAAAGTGTTTGTGAGTTTGGAACCAAATGAGAAAATATGTGAAAACACACTGCTCGCTGTCAAGCAGTGTAATGGTAAAAGCATGGGAGGGATTATGCATTTTTATTCTTATTGTTATCCAGGGCTTGAGACTATTTGCTGCGGGTTCTGTGCATTAGAGCAGGTAGGAGAAATTTGTCTGTGTGGAGCAATCTCTATGAAGGAAGGAGAGGGGCTGGCGGATCTATTGATGATGGAAAGAGAAAGAAACTAGGAGAGAGAGAGAGATCAATAGATATGGAGTGAGAGGAATCAATAGCCTCTGAACAGAGGGAGGCAGTGGGAGGGAGCTGAGGGCAGGGACCATGAGAGCTGACAGAATGTGAGGGGTGGACGAGAGCCTGGAGGCAAGAGGGAGAAGAAGGCTGGATTGGAGAAGCACAGAGGTATGCCTGCCACAGCCGGGCGAGGCTCCTGCAGGTGAGGGGCTCCTTGGGGCGTGGGCAGGACCCTGCTTCTCGCATTCCTCCCTTGGTGAGTGAGGGTGAGACCTTCGCCCGCCTTGGGCTTCCCTGTGGCCCCAGTGAGCTCATGTCTGAGCTGCAATGGCCTATATTTCCTAGTGCCCACACACCCTCCCCTCTTCCTCTCCTTTTCTCCCTGCTGTCTGCCTTTTTTTTTTTTTTTTTTTGCCTTTTCTTTCCTATTATTATGAGAGACATTTGTCTGCAAACAGCTTCGGAGATTTCATCTGCTCCTGCTCAGCTCCCCCTTCTGCTCTCCCTCATCTCGTCCTGCTTTGTGGCTCCCCGCCTCAGCGGAGGAGGCTGTGACGTCGCAGCGTCTGCACGGGGACCTCATCCCCGTCGAGGGCCCCCTGGACCCCAGGAGAGGGTGGAGGGAGGGGTGCTGGCTCCCAGTGAGACCCCTGGGCCCTGATGTGGGGAGAGGATGTGCCCTTGGGGGCAGGGCGGTCCAGGCGAGCCCCAGGCTTGGGCTGGGCTCACCTGGGCTAGCCCTTTCTCTTCCTGCAGCCTGGCCACGGTACCGCGTCGTGGGCTCTGCAGAGGCCGGGCAGTACAACCTGGAGATCACAGACGCCGAGCTCTCTGATGATGCCTCTTACGAGTGCCAGGCCACGGAGGCCGCCCTGCGCTCCCGGCGAGCGAAACTCACCGTGCTCAGTAATAACCCCCAACATCCCGCATGCACCCCACCTCCACCCTCACCGCCCCGCCACCTCCTCCTGTCTCTTTCTCTTGGTGTCCTGGCTGTCCCCCGCTTCCCCAGTGTCCACTTGCATTTCCCAGTTCTCTTTGATCCTGGCCTCATGTACTGTCCTGACTATCTCCCTTGCTTCCCCTCCCCCAATCCTTTAAACTCCTTCCAAAGCCAAGTTCAGATAGAAGAGAAAAAAATGGGCACGTGGGCACCCATTCAGGACACGTGGGCTGTGTGAGCTCTGGCATCCTCTCTGCCCCCGCCTGTGCCCAGGCCTCGCGGGGACTGGGCTCCACCTTCAGGACATAAACTGCCCCTGCCAGAGTAGGGGCATGGCAGGGCAATGGAGACCAGGCCTCTCCTGGCAGATGGGCTTGTTGGAAGCTTCTCCCTTCCTCTCCCTCGCAGCTGCCCCAGAAACTGCTCCCTTCACTCCTTTCCCTCCATTCAGCCCCTCTTCCCTTCTCGGCCTCTGTTCCCGTTCTCAGCACTCACCCCACCTTCTCCACTTCACCTCCAGGCTTCCTTAGGGAACTGGGGAGCAGAACTGGAAGGATCGGGCCTCCAGGGCTGAGAAACGGGGAGGGGGTGGGGCAGGGGTCCTGGCTGAGTCTGCAGGAGCCACTGGAGGGGGGTTTGTCTCTGAAGAAGCCTGCTGGCTGCCGCCCACAGGGCACAGAGCAGATGTCCCTCTATGGTAACACCCGGGGCTATTTGCATAATGAGGGGATCCTCTCCTGCACGCACCAGGCAGGCGGGACCCAGTACCGGAATGAGGCCAGCTCTGACACGCCCTCACCCCCCGCCCCCCACCTCCCTGGCGGCACCTCCAGCTCCATCCATCTTTCTGTCTCCCTCAAGCTCTGGTGTTCTGCCTGGGCCTCTGACTCTGCTCCACTTGTCTCCGGCTTGGCTCAGTCTGCCTGTGAGCCTCTTCCTTCCCTTTTGTCATCTGCTCCATCCCTTTCTCTTTGCTGCTCCCATCTGATCTGTCCTGCCCCCTCTCTTTTCTCTCCCCAAATTCCGTTGAAGTGGGGGATCCCCCCAGGAGGGATGGGAGGAAGGAGCGGGGAGCTGAGCTAAGTGAGTATGGACACAAGGAAGATTCTTAGCTGGGGGAGAAGGGTGAGGACGCGACAAGTCATCCGAGCGTGGCGGGAAGAGGTGGGCTGGGAGTCAGGAGACCCGGGCCATTCTGGCACCGTGACCCTGAAGAGGTCATGACCTCTGGTCATCTGTTTTCTCATCAGTAACATGGCATGATGATGCTGGCCTTTTCTTAGCAACTGCCGCTTTGCTGCTCCCTGAGTGGGGAGTTGTAAACTGTGAAGGTCTGGGCAGATGTGAGGTGTCAGAATAAGTGAGCACCAGAGGGACCCGGCAGTCTGGATGTAAAGGCCCTGAAGGACTAGGACTCCAGGCTGGTAGATGACTCACTTTTCCTCTCTGGTGAAGACACATGGGGAGAATTAGCATCGAGCAGGATGGAGGTTAGGGGGCAGGAGTTAGCTGACCACCAGGGGTAGGCGTGGAGTGCTAAGGCATCAACTTCCCCTCCTCACTGGAGAGGGTATGAGCCCCCATGCTGGACCAGGCATTCCAAGGGAACACGAGATACTTACGAGACCTTATCTCTTCTTTTTTCCTCCCTAACTGCCTCGGCTTAAGTCCTGGAAGGTGCTACTTCCAGACTGGAGACTGCCATTTGAATGAGGGGTGTCCTGATACTGTTCCTTCCCCCTCCTGCCCCAACAAAGAGAGGGAGAAATAGCAAAAGATGGGTAAAGGCCAGCCAAGACCCTAGATATATAACAGGAACTTAGTAATGACATCCTGCAACTTGGTTCAATCAAGGTAGGCTTCCTGGCAGAGGAGTATATCAATGGGAACCCTTGGTGGAGAAGTATCTTGTCTAAAAAGCTTGCGAGTCAATGAGGGAGGTGTACAGGAGCAGGGAGCTGGCTGGCTTATCTGGAGGGTGTTGAGGATGTGAATCTGTAGCCTATCTGGGTGGATGAGGCCCCAAGAGTAAAAGAGATGGAAGATGCATCCGTCTATTCCTTTCCCCTCACTCTGTCCCCTCCTCGTCTCTCTGGAACTCTCACACCCCCTGCCTCCTGCAGCCACGTGGAGGCAGTGAGAAGGCAGGACAGTTTGTGCAGCTTCCTCTGCTCACCTGCTTGTACACAGCTTTGTTCATTTGGGGCTCAGAGACTGGGCAGGACCGAGTGGAGAGCATGCTGTGTTCGGTGTGTGGAATCGGCCTCCCTGCACATGGCCAGCCTCGTCACCTCCCCTCTCCTGCAGCTATAACCCTCGGTGGTCAACCCCCCACCCCAGACCAGCCCAGGCCACAGAATGGCCTTGCAGAAGTCTGAGCAGCTGCCTCCCACTCCCTAGCAGGCAGACACAGACATAAGACAGATCTACAGACCCACGGCTCCCTCATTATTCACAGCAATAACCTCGAGTGCAGTGGTGATGAGCACAGCTCTGGGTCGGCAGGCCTAGTCCTCGTCCCAGCCCTGCCGCTGAGCTCTGAGCACGCTGGCCTGACCTGTCTGAACCTCAGTGCCTTGTCTATAAATGGGGGTTGGGGGGCAGTCAATGGTATTTACCATGAAAGGATTAATGAAATATACTCTGTGGTGAGGATGCAATGAAATCCTATGCACGAAGCACTTGAGCTGACACCTGGTGATCGGTCAGTGAGTGGTGGAGATGTTGTCGATCATGTTACAATTTACAGTCGGTTTCACACCCTTGATCTCCTTTCAGTCTCCCAATAGGAACTGTGGGGAACAGATGTCAATGTGCTTTTTGAAATTTTACAGACAAGGAAACTGAGGCCTCAGACACGTAAATACTGATATACAAAATTAAGTTTCAAATCCTAAAAATGTGCTCATAAACGCACTCATGGGGACTTCCCTGGTGGTTCAGTGGTTAAGACTCCAAACTCCCAATGCAGAGGTCCTCGGTCCTATCCCTGGCCAGGGAACTAGATCCTGCATGCCACAACTAAGATCTGACTCACTGGAAACGACTGAAGGCAAAAGGAGAAAGGGGTGGCAGAGGATCAGATAGCCGAATGGCATCACCAAGTCAATAGACATGAATTGGAGCAAACTCTGGGAGATAGTGAAGGGCAGGGGAGCCTGGTGTGCTGCAGTCCATGGGATCACAAAGAGTCGGACATGACATACAGACTGAAAAACGACAGCCAAATTAAAAAAAAAAAAGAAACAGCTGGACACATGCCGTCTAAGCTTAGTAGACACCTCAAAGGCCATGTTTTCTTCTCCCCAGATACTAAGGTGGGCTAGTGACAAAGGTGGCAGGTAGGCGGTCTTTTCCTAAATAAAGGGTGAGGACCAATGTTCCAAGGGAAGGGAAAGCTGATGGGAGAAGAAGATTTCCCCTCTTCTGCCCAACTAGGACTGTCCTCCTGGGGTATGATAGCGCTGTGTGACCTCAGAGGGGCCCCACACAGACCAAGAGAGCCTGAGTGGCAGCTCCATTTCTCCCTGCCTTTCTCTCCTTCCCACCCCGTTTGCCAGTCTGCATCCATCTGCCAATGGAACCATGTACACTAGCAAGCAAAGAGGAAGAACCCGGGACGCAGCAAGCAGATCACTGGCCAGCCAGGAGCTGGAGGCACTGCTGGCTCTTGTCCGAGCACTAACGTGAACACGTTGCGCGTGTCACACGTGACGGCCTCTCTTCCGCCCTCGTCCAGCCTGCATGAGGACACTGGGGATGGGCATCATATGTGCCTGTTGAAGAAACTGACCTGGCAGCGTCACCCACGGTCGCTTGAAGGATGAATAAAGGCGCCAGGACTTGAAACCAGGGCAGCCTGTTTCTAGATCCTGGGCTGGCCCCACCCTCCCACTCTGCGTGCACCAGTTGAGCAAAGTGCTGGGATGGGCTGCAAGAGGTTCCTCTCCCCGGAAACCCTAAAAAAGGAGACTGTCATCTCATAAACTCCAACACAGCCCTGCCCACGACTGGCCTCATGGGCACCCCAGGGTCTCCTCTCAAGGGCTCCCTTGGAAAGAACCTTCTGTGTTTCTCTGGTCTTCCTAGCAAAAAAGCAAACGAAACCCTTTCACATTGCTGGCTGATGAACACGAGGTAGACCAAATATCAAAATTGTAATCAAAACCCTTCCGTCTTTATCTCATCAACTACTTATTCCACTAATAGCCCCAAGGATGCATTATCAACTAGCCTCTGCACGAGATCTTAGGGCTTTAAGAGAAAAAAGTAGCCCCTGTTCCCAGGGAACTTGCAGCCTGGTTCACCTGAGTGTTTCAAAGCCTGTGGGTATAGGACAGGGAACTATTTCCTGTTAATATTTCAGACATCTGACTGATTCAATTCCTTAAGCATTTAGCCAGAGCCTGCTTTGGTCATGTTCTAGGCACCGGAGACTGTATAAATATTAATGTGATGGAGTTCCTGCTTTTCCAGGGATAATGGTTTTGTTGGGGAGGGGACATGGATAACCCTCATAAGTAACCCAAAGACAAGCTATTGATAGATGTTGCTCAGAGCTTTGAGTGACTGGCTGGGAAGCACAGAGGCGGTGGTTGAGGGAGGGGGATGTTGCGTGGAAGGCCCTGTGCAGCAGCTGGGATGTGAAAAGGATGGACAGCAGTTCAAGAGAAGCTGTGAGGGAAGGGAGAAGAAATAAGAAGAGGAGGTGGGGAAGTGCAGGACTTGACCTGGGGAACATTGGTCACAGGTCGAGAGGCTTGCAACTCATGCCCGTGGCAGCTGGTAGACATGGAAAGTGGTTGAACAGGGAAGTAGTACAGACTTGGCTGATCTGTAGAGAAAATAACCTGCCAGCCATGATGGATGGGTTGAGGCCAGCAGGGGCTGGAGGCAGGGAGTCTGTTTGGGAGGCTGCTATGATAGACCCACTCATCCAGCTGCGCCAGGGCGGAGGAGCAGACAGGAGGGAATGGATGTAAGAAGCTACGTTGGAGGCAGCCACCTTTCTGTGCCAGGTCCCCCAGACTACAGGAGCAGCAGATTCAGTGATTGTGAGTTAGGGGGTAAGGATGGCACTGCCCCACCAAGGGGTGGACGTGCGGTAGGAGAGATGCCTCCAGGAGCAGGGCTTTCTGTCCTCAGGGCACTGTTGGCCACATCCTGGACTGACTCTGCTCTGCTCTTCCCCACAGTCCCCCCAGAGGACACCAGGATTGACGGCGGTCCTGTGATCCTGCTGCAGGCAGGCACCCCTCACAACCTCACATGCCGCGCCTTCAGCGCCAAGCCTGCCGCCACCATCCTCTGGTTCCGGGACGGGACGCAGCAGGAGGGTGCTGTAGCCAGCACGGTGAGACCCTGCCTGCTCCCCCAGCTCCTCCAAGGCCGCCCTCTAGGTCACCTTCCCTTTCCCACATGAATCTGACCACAGACTAGTGGGGAACACAGATGTGGAAAGCGGCCTTAGAAGTCATGTGGTTCAATCCTCTCATTAAATAGCTGGGCAAATTGAGGTCCAGACAAGAGAATTCTCAGGGCCATTCAGTAGTTAGCAGAGACTAAGAATAATATTGAGAATAGCCACATTAATTAAGCACCTATAGTGTAGCAGGCACTGTGCATGCTAAGGTCTATGGACAGTCTCTCTTAATCCTCACAGGGGTTTCATAAGTTAGCTGTTAACTTCCAACTCAAAAAGAGTGAACTGATGTTTAGATTGGGTGATTTGCCCAGGGTAACACACAGCTGACACGCAGCAGAGCTGGGGTTTATAGCTGGATCGGACTGTAGTCTCTTGCTAACGAGCCTCTCAACTTTCTTCTCCCAGCTTCTAGTTGGTGCATGTTCCCAGTCGGCACAACTAAGAGCTTGGGGAAGCAGCGATTATATGGACGTTTTATAGATGAGTAACCTGTTGCCGAGAAGGACATCAAATGACTTGCCCAGGATCACGTGGCAGAGTTGCGGTGGAGCTGGAGTTAGAATCCAGATCTCCTATTTGGAGCTCCTCTTGCCAGCTGGGGACAGGCACAGGTGTACCCAGCCACTTGCTAGATGCTGCAGGAGGCACTTCTCATTGAGGGGAGAGACCTTCCCCCTGTGCGGCCCCAGGGACTGCCTGGATTTGCTCTGCCCGGGACACTCTGTGTCACCTCGGACAGTTCACATCTCTCTGGCCTTCAGTTCACCATTTGACAAACCGTTTGGCTTCAGTGGTGCTTAACTTTCTCACCACCAAGAACCCTGTCATTTTTCCCCTCTATGGTTACATGTTTTGAAATATTTTGGCAACCAAACAAGCCGATTGGTCAATGGCCATTTGTCATCTGCTGCCCCTTCCTTTTTTTATATATTTATTGAAGATGGAGCTTTGAAGCAGCAGGAGGAAGCCAGTGTTACTGCACTGGGCCGGTACTGCTCCAGTACCGCGTCAGGCCTAGTAAGACGCTTGTACTGCTGTCAAACTGTGGGCCGCCCCTTTGCCTAATATTATGGTTTCCCCTAGGCAGTGTGCAAACAGCCTTGGAAAACAGCCCAAGGGTCCTACGATCATGTCTGGGGACCTCAGGTTGGGTATCATGGAACCATTATGAGACTTTGAGCCTGTGAGTCCCTTCCCTGCCCTCAAGGAGTTTATGGTCTAGCTGCAGAGACCCATACACAGCACAGTGCCTAAGAGGCAAGGCGGATGTGACCAGAGCAGTGTGGAGGATAGATTGCCTGTGAGGGCCACACGTTCAGTCTTGGAGAGAGTCCTGAGAGCTGGGATTAACAAAGGAAGACTTTCCAGAAAAGGACGGGCTTGGGTTGGACTCAGGAACGAGACTTAAAACCATGGGGTTAGTAATAGGGTATCAATGTTGGTTCATTACTTTTATGTATCAGGTGTAACATGTATCACACTAATGCATCATGTTAATAATAGAGGAAACTGGGGTTGGGGAGGAGGATATATGGGAACTCTGTATTTTCTATTCAATTTTTCTGTAAAATTAAAACTTCTCTTAAAAAATAAAGTCTATTAGTTTTAAAAAAAAAAACCTAAACCTGAGGAGGAGATAGGGGCTGGAGGAAGGGCAGATCTTCAGGTTGAATGCCCCTCCAGCAAACCTAGCTCTGTGTGGGTCACCCCAAGAGCAGAGGAAGGGGATTTTAGCTTGACCATGTCTCCCACCCTTATCCCCCACCTCATCCTCCCACCCCAGGAACTGCTGAAGGATGGGAAGAGGGAGACTACCATTAGCCAGCTGCTCATCAACCCTACAGACCTGGACATTGGGCGTGTCTTCACCTGCCGCAGCGTGAACGAGGCCATCCCAAGTGGCAAGGAGACGTCCATTGAACTAGACGTGCACCGTGAGCAGGGTCCTGGGGAGGGCGGTGGGGGGCGGGGGGGGGGGGCAACGTGCACCCTGGGGGGCGGCACCCTTTGGGAAGCACAGAAGAATCCCCCAGGGGCCCTGGGACAGATGCTCCATTTCTTTGTCCTCTTCGATTCCCTGCTTTGAACCGTAGGCTTTGAGAGCTGGCACATGAGGCATCAGCTGTGAGCCAGGCAGTTCCCGGGTTTAAACCGTGTGACTTTGGGCAATGACGTAATCTCTCTGAGCCGTAGTTTCTAATTCTGAATATGTGCAGAAAATAAAATGCAGGCCTACAGCTCCTTATCGGAAATTCCAAACCAAAAGTGATTGGGTGGCAAAACCTGAACGGAAGCTTTTTGTAGTCTTTTATTTAATAACTCAGTTGGAATAGCCATACATTTCACTGCAGATATATTAATGTGTGTTTCTATGGGATGTTGCCCAGATTCTGCTGGGGGTCTTAAACAATAAATGGTCTGTGGTCACCATAACCTTTCTAACATTTGAAAAATTCCAAATTCTGAAACACATCTCATTCCAGGGGTTTCAGATAAGGGATTGTGATGACCTATACCTGCTTCTCAGGGTTGTGAGCGTTAAGTGAGATATAGTGTAAGAGCATCTCACATGGAGTATGCTACTGGGTAAGTGCTCAATAAATTCCCACTGCCCAGGGAAGAGTGGAAGTGTGGGCAGCAACTGGAGAGACGCCCCACCCCCATCCTGGCTAGTGAGCCTAGCGAACCCACACTGACGCCTAGTGGTCACAATTGGTCACTACACCGTCTGACTAATTTGTCCCTTTGGTATCATCCTTGGTCCTCACCCTAGCCGGCCCCTAGAGGCTCCTGGAATAAAGGTGAGGAAAGCTTATTTACTGGAGCTGGTACACTGCAAACTCAAATTCCCAGATCACCACACGGGTGAGGTCTCAGTGTATGTGCTAGAGAGAGAAAAAGAAATTTGAGGGACAGAAAAGACCCTGACCTGCCGTCCTCTGCTTTGCAGACCCTCCTACAGTGACCCTGTCTATTGAGCCCCAGACGGTACAGGAGGGCGAGCGCGTCATCTTTACCTGTCAGGCCACAGCCAACCCGGAGATCCTGGGCTACAGGTAGGAGGGGAGGGGCGGGGCAGGGGCACACCCTGGGGAGGGATACTGGGAGGCCCTTGAGATCCGGAGTAGGGGACTGGGGAAGACAGGCCACTGGATGTGGGGGAGAGAGCTCCAAGGCCTGAACCTGCTCTGTGTTGCCTCCTCCAGGTGGGCCAAGGGGGGCTTCCTGATTGAAGATGCCCATGAGAGTCGCTATGAAACCAATGTCGATTATTCCTTCTTCACGGAGCCCGTGTCCTGTGAGGTTCACAACAAAGTGGGGAGCACCAATGTCAGCACTTTAGTCAATGTCCACTGTGAGTAGCTGCAGGGGCAGGGGCGGGGTGGGGTGGGGTGGGGGAGGCTCTGTGGGGCTGAGGAGACAAGGCAGGAGGAGGATTGGAATCCCCCCCACCTCCGCCCCCGCCCCGATGAGATCAGGGCCCTGATGATCTGTTTCTCCCTTTCTGCCTCAGTTGCCCCTCGGATTGTAGTCGACCCTAAACCCACGACCACAGACATTGGCTCTGATGTGACCCTCACCTGTGTCTGGGTTGGGAATCCCCCCCTCACCCTCACCTGGACCAAAAAGGACTCAAACATGGTAAGAAGCTCTCCACCTCTCCTGAACACTGGGTGGTAGGAGCCTGGCCACAGGTTGGGAAGAAGGGGGCGCAGGGGGCACAGCATTCTTTTTCAAGTTGAACCTGGGATATTCCCCAAGTTCTCTGGATTTGGAAGAGAAGGACGGTGCTTGCAGTCAACCCCAGCCCTCCTTGGCAGACAGCTGGCTGCTTCAGTGGCCGTGAGAGGGACAGTGACCTGTGGGTGGGAGGGGAAAGGGGGCCGGAGTGGAGCTGCTGCTGTGGCAGGATACCTGGTCAGTGATGCCGCACAGGAGGGTGGAGTGGCTGGGCTGATGCACTAGAGAAGACTGAGTTCTACAGCTCTGCAGAGACCTATCGGAGAAGGCACTGGCATCCCACTCTAGTACTCTTGCCTGGAAAATCCCATGGACGGAGGAGCCTGGTAGGCTACAGTCCATGAGGTCACAAAGAGTCAGACACGACTGAGTAACTTAGCAGCAGCAGCAGCAGAGACCTATATGGGACAGTTTGGGCCAAAGTTGCAGAAAGAGGGATTTTAGAGCGAAACCTCCTCATTTGGCAAGAGAAGCACTAGGAGAGGCCATCAGCAGTGGCTGCATCCTCTTTTAAAAATCAGGGCAGCTTCACCCGCCCTCATGCACCTCCACCCAGGACTGTCCACTCTTACAGAGATGCTGTGTCTAAGTGCTAACCTCTTTAGAGTCAAGGGATGGACCAGATAAGATTCAGGACTCTGCTTCCCTTCTGGGAATTCACTTGTGGCCCTTCCTGCTTTCTTTCCAATGCCTCCAATGCGGGGGCCCACACGGATCTAGGGGCCCAGGCCTCCTGGCTCCCCACCCGAGGCTGCTCTCTCTGCCCAGGTCCTGAGTAACAGCAACCAGCTGCTGCTGAAGTCGGTGACCCAGGCCGATGCTGGCACCTACACCTGCCGGGCCATTGTGCCTCGGATCGGAGTGGCTGAGCGTGAGGTGCCACTTTACGTGAATGGTGAGGGGCCTGAGGAAGGCAGGTGGGGGGGCCTGGGGGCGGGCTGCTGGAGGTTCCAGCTGGCCCTGACCCTGTCCTCTTGCTTGCAGGGCCCCCCATCATCTCCAGCGAGGCCGTGCAGTACGCCGTCAGGGGCGACGGCGGCAAAGTGGAGTGTTTCATCGGGAGTACGCCACCGCCAGACCGCATTGTGAGTGGGCCAGGCCTTGGGCCAGCCGCTTATTTCCCTACCCGCCTCAGCCTCCCCTCTGGCTTTCCCCAGGCCCTTCCTATGCCCTGTGCTTCTCATCCCCTGACTCTGTCCCTCTCCCTGCTCACATGCCACCATCTCTCTTCCTTGTTGTGTGACCCTGAGCCAGTTACTTGGTCTTTGGAACCTCAGTGTCCTCATCCATAAAACGGGGGCAATGATCCTTACTGAACAGGGTTGCTGTTGCCTTAGTGTGAGAGGCCTGGTGAAGTCTCCTTGGATGCACTGCCCATTCCCCTGGGCTTTCACTCCTGCTCGCTCCTGTCCCTCATCTCCTCCTTCATCTCCTCCTCCTTCCTCAGCCTCCCCATCTCTTCCTTGCCCCCTCCCCTGCCCTCCGCCCCAGCCCTGCCCCATCAGTTCCATCCCACCCAGCCACCCACTCCCCTCCCTTCTCCTGCCTTCCTTCTCCTCCCAGCATCCCGCCCGCCGCTCTCCACCCCCTCCCTCTCCCCCACACCACGAGCCATTAATTCCTTCCGTGACCATTAACCGTCAAACCCCTCATCACATTTAATGACCATTTGGCTAACTCCAGGGCTGCCCAGGGACACTTCATTACCACGGCCGCCTGGGCAGCGGGCGGCTCGGCTCCCGGGGGGCCTCACTTTCAGAGCTAGGAGGACTGATCCCTGGAAAAGAGCCAGTTCTCGGCGGCTCCCTCTCCCTGGGGCTCCACTCTGAGGGAGGGGACACAATGGAGGGGGCATGCCCCAGCCTGGGGAATGGGAGATGGAGGAGCCCGGGAGAGACTCCTCCCAGTGACAGTTCCCACTCATTTATAAGGGTCTGTGGATGGGTCTCCAGAGCCGGTGGGTGGGTTCATGCGGGGCTGGCTGTGGGGTGGTTAAAGGCGAGGCCGAAGTTATGTTTAGTTAACAGCCTCAGACTATCAGAGCTGGAGGGAAGCTGGAGCACTATCTACTCTATCTAGCCTGGTCCTCTCCTTTTATAGGTGAAGTAAACTGAGGCCCAGAGATGGGAGGGGGTGGCCACCCAGGGCTCAAAGGGAGGATCAGGCCGAGAGCCCAGGGCTCTTGGCTGTCCGTCCAGGGCTTGTTCCCACATGTTGGTTCATTGGATCAGCTGGGGTTGTTACAAAAATAGAGATTTCCAATAAGAGAAGCCTGAATTCTAACTTGGGAATGATGTGTCTTTGGGACACTGGTCTACCATCTTCCAGGTCTACTGGCTTCCCGAATAAAATTGCTCTCCGTTGCCTCAACAACCACCACCACCAAATAGAGATTCCTGTGCCTGTGCCCTAGAGAGTCATATTTAGGAGCTAAGTCCCAGGAATACTCATGTTAAAGAGTGTCCCTACGCTTATCTGAATGGTCACAGCATGTGTCTCGAGCACGTCTGGGAGCCACTGCTCTTCTTAGACAGGAGGTTTGATGCCACGGTTGGAGGCAGCAGGTGTGGCTTGGGCTTGTTGTAGGGTAAGCATGGATCTGGGCTGAAGGGCACACGGGGTGAGGCTATGACTGTGCCTTGTGGTGGGTCAGGTGTTTCCACCACCTGCCTCTTCCTCATCCCATCCTGCCCTCCCCACCCCAGGCCTGGGCATGGAAGGAGAACTTCCTGGAGGTGGGGACCCTGGAACGCTACACGGTGGAGAGGACCAACTCGGGCAGTGGGGTCCTGTCCACGCTCACCATCAACAACGTCATGGAGGCCGACTTTCAGACCCACTACAACTGCACCGCCTGGAACAGCTTCGGCCCGGGCACGGCCATCATCCAGCTGGAAGAGCGAGGTAACCGCGGCGCTGGCTGTGTCGCCAGGGCACAGGGCAGCCTGGGGACTCCGTTCGCTCTTCTCTCCAGGGGCATGGCTCAGAGACACTGCTCTCTCCTGGGCCCACCACAGCCCGGTCTTGTGCTCAGCTGGGAAACCCACTCACTTTTTTAAACATTCATTGAGCATCTGCTATGTGCCAGGCCTGGCACTAGGAGCCGCAGGGACAGATGTACATGAACACAGTCCTTGCCATCCGGGAACTTTCAGTTTAGTGGAGGACCTAGAGAGTGGCAGGAAATGACTTCAAATGCAGAAAAATGAAATGATCTGTAAAGGCAGTAACACTCCATACTTCACTAGGTTGGTAAGAGGATTAAATGAGATGATATTCATGGAGTACTTGGCATAGAATAGGAAGCTTTGGTTCCCCCACCTCTTCCCTAGTGGTAAAGAATCTGCCCGCCAATGCAGGAGACACAGGTTTGATCCTTGCGTTGGGCAGATCCCCTGGAGAAGGAAATGGCAACCCACTCCAGTATTCTTGCCTGGAAAATTCCACGGACGGAAGCACCTGGAAGGCTGCAGCCATGGGGTTGCAAAAGTTGGACATGACTGAGTGCACCCACACGCGCGCACACACATACCTTTTCATAAATCCTTAGTGTGAAAGGAGACATATATTCTCTCCCTTAAGGCATTTCTAGCCTGATAAAAGAGACATAATACTTTTGAGTTTCTTGAAAGCTCCCAACTCTGATGAGGAAAAAAGTTTTTTTTTTTTTTTTTGTAAGAACTAGCTATTTGATGTGGGAGATGGGGAGAAGTAACCGTGGGGGGTGGGGGAGGGGGTCTGTCTTAGCTAAGGGCACCCGCAAGAGCAAGGAGTTGGTGGGAAAGAAGAGAGAAGATGAATAAGGAGGACTCTGCAGGAAACACTTCTGAAAGGGAAGAGCCCTACATGGATCTGATCTATCCAGGACAGACAGGAAGGCAGAGAAGACTGGAGGCAGGATTCCTGGGTCCTTCTCATCTCCAAGGAACAGGGGGATCCAACCAGAACTGCCTGAGCCCTGGGAGGATAGGTGCAGATGGAGCAGTCACAATGGTGTGGATGAGGAAGGCAGTGAAATAGGTGGAAACACAGGTGCCAACGGGAAAGTCTGGGGACAGCCAATCTCAGAAAAGACAAGTCTCCCAGGCAGGTGGGCTGCAAGAGAGGGACAGACAGACCACCACGGCCAGGGTCAAGTCGATCCCAACTCTGATGACGTTGAAGTGAAGGTCTAAATCCAAACACAATGCAGACTTCCTCTCAAATCCCACCTTGACTTTAACTGAACTCAGCTGAAACATAACCCTGTGCGAAGTCCAGGGGGCCTGGAGCTCGGCTGTTGTGAACTTCAGCCATCACTGAGCTCAGATCCCCCGTGTGACCTCATCCTCACCCTCCTCCCTTCCTTCCCACATCTGAAGAGGTGTTACCCGTGGGCATCATCGCTGGGGCCACCATTGGTGCAGGCATCCTGCTCATCTTCTTCTTCATCGCCTTGGTGTTCTTTCTCTACCGGCGCCGCAAAGGCAGTGAGTATGGGCCCTTTTGGGGCCACAGCCCTCCTAGGGTCTCTGACAGGCAGGGCTTGGGAGGGGCGAGGAGGGATTGGCAGCTGCGCTCTCCAGGCCAGGTAGGTCCAGGCTGCGGCCCTTGTCCCCAGGTCGCAAAGACGTGACCCTGAGGAAGCTGGACATCAAAGTGGAGACCGTGAACCGGGAGCCACTCACGATGCATTCTGACCGGGAGGACGATACTGCCAGCGTCTCCACAGCAACCCGTGTCATGAAGGCCATCTACTCGGTGAGAGTCCGCTCCTCCCTGGCCTACCCTCTTCTTCACACTCTTGGGACCAGCCCCACCCCAGGTCACTGAAACTGCCACTCTCTGCTCCCTCAGTTGACCTACTTTGGTCCCGTCCCCTCCCCGCCACACACTCTCATACATACAGACACAGAAACATGCACACGCTCCCCAGGCTAATTTTCTTCCAGCAGAGGACAGGCAGGTGGGACCTACATAGGCTTCCTTCACCCCATTCCCCCCGCAACAGTGTGTCAAGAGTTTTTTTGACCCAACTATAAGTTCTCTGGCCCAACTGCCTCAGTGCTCAGATGAAGAACAGCCCCAGAGAGGGGCAGGGACATACTCAAGCACTGCACATTATCACAGAATTGGTGCTAGAACCCATATCTCTGGCCTCTTCCCACTACACTCCAGAGTCTCTGCGGGGAGAGGACAGGACCTCTGCCCCTGCCCCAGACCCTTCCTCTTAACAGGCAGCCTCTGGATGTGGGGATGGTTGGGCAAGGCGGGCGAGAGCAGGCGTCCATCTCCTGATGCCCAGCTCTTGCTCCTCTGCAGTCCTTCAAGGATGACGTGGACCTAAAGCAGGATCTGCGCTGTGACACCATCGATACCCGGGAGGAGTATGAGATGAAGGTGCGGACTGGGGAAGGGCCCCCTGGAGGGGCACGGGACATGGATCGCGGGCCCCAGGGGTGGGCAGAGCGGAGGTGAGGGCAGGTGTGCGGAGGAAGGGTCAGGAGATTACTGAGGGAACAGAGGAGATGAAGAGTTACCAGGTGAGAACCTCGGCAGAGCCAGAGGAGGCCCAGAGGGCCTCGATGAGACTCCACACCCCTCCCCAAGAGGAACCCACCTTCTCATTCTCTTCTCTCATTGCCACCCAGGACCCCACCAATGGCTACTACAACGTCCGGGCCCACGAAGACCGCCCATCTTCCAGGGCAGTGCTCTATGCTGACTACCGTGCCCCCGGCCCTGCCCGCTTCGACGGCCGCCCCTCCTCCCGCCTCTCCCACTCCAGCGGCTACGCCCAGCTCAACACCTACAGCCGGGCCCCGGCCCCCGACTACGGCCCTGAGCCCACGCCCCCTGGTCCTGCTGCCCCCGCTGGCAACGATACTGCCAGCCAGCTGTCCTACGAGAACTATGAGAAGTTCAATTCCCATCCCTTCCCCGGGGCGGCAGGGTACCCCACCTACCGACTGGGCTACCCCCAGGCCCCACCGTCCGGCCTGGAGCGGACCCCATACGAGGCATACGACCCCATCGGCAAGTACGCCACCGCCACGCGATTCTCCTACACCTCCCAGCACTCGGACTACGGCCAGCGATTCCAGCAGCGCATGCAGACGCATGTGTAGGGCCGGCGCCTGGCCGGGGCATCTCTGCGGGGCAGAGGAGAAGGCTCTCACAGCTGTTCCCTGATATTCAGGGACATTGCCCGTTGTTGCTCCCGTCCTGGACCGGCCTTCCTCCTCCCACCGCAGCAGGCAGGGAGCAGGTCTCCCGGAAACACCCCGTCCCGAGGATGGTGCTCTGCGCATGCCCCAGCCTCCTGGGCCTGCCCTTCCCTCTTCTTCGGGAGGATGTGTCTCTTCTGACCTGCACTCTTGCCTGGCCCTAGTCTGGGGACTGGGAAAGTGAAGGTTGCGGAGAGCAGAGGGGCCACTTTTTAGCATTCCCTTTCTATGCCGTCCCTCTGGTCTCACGTGAGCGGATGGGGGCGTCCTGTGGGGAGGAGCAAGCTTTGGCCCAGGGGACACGGAGTGTCGGGGTGGGTGGCTCTGGTACAGATAGATTGCCTGGCCGGTCCCATCTGTTGTCCGCGTCACACCTTGGGTGCATCTCTCCCGCCTCGGGACTGCAGAAGGGACCTTGGATTTGTTTTTTTAGCCCTGGCACCGAGTTCAGATCCAGCCCTCGTTCAGCTGGGATTAAAATGCCAAGTCATCTTGGCTGCCCACTGCGGACCCCTGTCTCTCTGCCTGCAGAGGGATCCAGGTATCTCTCCTAACGCTGCCCTTTCCTCCTCCTCCTCCTCCTTCTCCTCCTCTGTGCTGGGCCAGCCGGATAGGTCAGGGGGGTCGTGATGGAGAAGGATAGGTCAGGAACCACGTCCTGAGTCACCAGCAAGACAGCAGCGTGCTACATAGCAGTTTCCAGAACCCGCGCTAGAGGGGGCCCATCCAAGCCCCCTCTCCTCCCCAGGAGGCCCCACTATCTGCTTTAATGAACCTGCCTGGGGAGTGGTGGTGAAAGGGCATGCTATAGGCTTTTTCAAAGACAACAAAACACAATTTTAAAACAAACAAACAAACAAAAAACCTCACTTGGGGTAAAAATATAAAAAGAAGCTGTAGGGAGCTCCCCACCCAAGTACAAGTCCCAGTGGAAAGGAAAGGGTGAACCTGTTCTCTATCAGATTTCCAGTACCTTCCATTACTCTTTCAATCTCGAAGCACTTTGAATCCATTTTTAAACATTCAGGTGGTGAGACCTGTCACCCGATGGGCTCTATAGGACCAGAAGAGGGCCTGGCTGTCAGGCTCTGCTGTCCTACCCCAGAGCTGACCAGCTGGTTAGAGAGGCCACCTTCTGGGGGACATCTGTGGGAGATGTTCTCTTTAGACGGGTTTTCGTTTGTTACGTATCTTTTTTTTCCCGCCCCCCTGGACCAATCAGATTCTTTCTTCCACTTTCAGTGCCTTGAGTGTCCGGCTTTGGTTGACCGGCCTTGTGTGGGTGGCTGCACAGGGATCCGGTACTGTCAGCGCAAACTCACTGCCAAGTGTTGCAGAGTTTAGGGGATAGACGGGCGAGGGGACCTAGTAAGAGAAAGGGCTGACCCAGTAAGGTCACGCGGAAAGGCACTGCAGGCAGCCGCGGCCCACGAAGCCTCCCACGCCCAGCCTCACCTCCATACACGCTCCTGCACTCACGCCCACATACGCATTCCACATTCTCAGCCGCCACCTCCTGACCAAAGAGAATGGGCGCTCCAAAGAGAACTCACTCCTCTGCCCCGACCTTCCCTTGCCAAGAAGCGTGGTCTGCTCTTCCCTTAGCTCAGCCCTAACGGGAGGGTCCTCTGTTAGAATTCCCAGAATGCGTTTTGCCCTTTCTCGTGGTCGCCATTCATTAGTCATGTTCGCTTTAATGAGTTACATGCTCATCAGCCACGGGCCATCGCCACCTTTGCAAATGGGTCTGTGGGGTGACATTCCTCGCCATCCCCTGGCAGTAAGGACAGCACATACCCTGCAGCTCCAGTTCTGGCCTCTTCAGGCTGCGTCTGCATCCTCCTCCACTTCAGCAGGGGCAAGTCCCATGGACCAGCCCTTTCAGAGGCCTCATACAGGTTCACAGCGTTATTCCAACCTTACCCCTGGAAGCTGACTCCTTCCTGCACAAGCCTTTTCTGTGAGTTTGGTGACATGTCCAATAAGGATGCAGGTCCCTATGCAAATTCAGGCATATTTTGATGATTTTCACAGAAGCCACGGGGTAATCTAAACAGTTAAAATCTAAAGATGGTGGCTTTTTAAACAGGAACATTCCAAATGACTTCTGTTTGGCCGTGTTCTCTTGTTCCTCCTTTTTGGTTTCAGTACTGGGTCCATTCTGTTGGTGGAGAGGAGGCCTTGAGGTCACGGTAACTCAGCTGACACTGCAGGGAGCATGAGTGTCGGAAGCCAGATAGACTTACTTGCCTGTGAACACCGTGCAAGGCACAGGGAGGTGTCAGCATTCAGGACTGCCTCTACCCTGTGCAGTGTTTACTCTGGGCTGATCAGAGAGTGGGGACCGACCTGTTAAGCCAATGGAATTGCCTTTCTCGGGCGTGGCAGATGCCCTTGAGCTTGGGCGGTTGTTACCTAAGGCTGGAATCCCCCAGCATGGGGCCTCTGCCCTTGATGTGGTCACTTTGGTGATTCTGACTGCCTTCGACGTTCTAGTGCTGGTGAGAAGAGCAAGGCATCCAGAGAGGTGGGACCCAGTTCTGAAGCTGCCATTTACTGAGTGACCTTGGCCTAACCTCTAGGTTCATTGCCCACTATTTTCTAGTCTTTAAGATGAGGAGGGAGAATTGTACAAACCTCAGATTGTCCGACTCTTGCGTATTTTCATTTGGTGAGGTGGAAGGGCCTGCCATTCCTGGCAAGGATTTGGTAACAGCGGGTGGATGGGTGGGGGGAAGTTGAAAGGTTCTTCTCTTGAAAGAAGTTTTCACTATGGACTTCATCCTCTTGTCAGAAGTGTTGTGAATGAGTTTCCACTAAAAACTCCTTGATCTCAAACAGCAGCAGAAAGAATATCCTAAACCTCAGTGAAATTGATGTGGGATTATCCTTTGGACATTGTGCTGCTCCCCACTCAGAAGGCTGACAGGTTTGCAAAGATGCCTCTGGCCAAAGCAGGGCATGGTGAGTTTCCTTCACTGTGCCCCCAGGTTCCAGGTAACCTCTGTGGGAAAAAATGGAAGCAGCCACACTCCGCCCACGTCCTCTGGAGCACTCCCATGGCCCAGAAAGCTGGTCTCACTGAGCAAGGGGAAGCCTGCAGACTAAGGCGTCTTGAGCTAGAGGGCAAGGTGTGAGAACAGTTGACCTGTCTGTTCAGGAGCAGTTCAGAAGGGCAGGTGGTAATGAGGAGGGAGTCCAGCAGTTATTGACTTCAGTTCTGCGTCTTGAAGAGGTTCTTGTGATTCTGGATGACCCACAGTCTCCTTGTGGAGGGTCCAGCTTGCATCCTAAATTGGGATCCCCCACCAAAGTCTAGCCACAATATTTGCATGAAGCAAAGTCCAGCGTAAGTCAGAAAGGAAAGGGGCTGTATGCTCTCACAGATAATCTTGCCTGCTTGGGATGAAAGAGATTAGTTTGATCTCACCCCACCCCTTCTTGTCTCCAAGCACTGCGCGCCCTAGTCCAGGTGCTGCCTTTCTGGTAATTTTGAGGGCAGCCTTTTCTGCTTGACAAGATGGAGCACACTGCCCCGGAGTCTCTTTTGCCCGGGTACCCTCTCATTAAATGGGTGGCTGTCTGTCAGGAGCCACATGTCCCGGGCTTTCTCAAATGGAATCAGATGGCGTCTCAGTGTATTTGGCTCATGTGCGCTGCCATTGTACACGGGCCACTCGTGTTTGGAGAAAGCCGTGTTAAAGCCGAGGCCTACCCCAGCTGTGCTGAAGTGGCTCAGTGACATCACTTCCTCAGTCTTTGCTGAGAGGGTGATTCTGTCCCCACTGCTGTATGCAAAGCACCCAGGCCGCAGAAACCCTGGCTTCTCTGCCAGTTTGGTGCTGCGTGCCATGAGCCAAGTCACCCACTCTGTGCCTCTCCAGGCCCTTCTGCACGGCAGGGAATCACTTGAAAGGCATCAGTGAAGCTTCTGACTCTGGTGGGACCAGTGAGGACGTGGTAACAGGCCACTGAAGTGCGCAGACCAAGGGATGTAATTGGAAAGGCATTTATTTTTGTGAAGAGGCTATAAAATTAGCATTTAAATATCCCATCCCCTTCTCCTGGCCTTCCCCTTACCACTGTCGCTCCCTTCTTGGAGGCCAGCCTCTTTCTGAAAGGCATTGGCCTCACTTATCAGCTGGGTCCTGACACTCCACCTCTGGGCTTCTGGAGAGGATGGAAGGATGTGTGGCTCGGGATGTTTCAGAATTAGGGAGATGGGGTTGGGGGGTGGGGGGGGGTGGGAGGATCACATTTTCTTGCATCACTGTGAGTGAGTTCCAGGCCCTGCCCCTGGAAGAATAATTGCTGCGCAGAAGTCACAGGCCATACTGGGCGATTCTGGTACAAGCTTGCCCTTAAAAATAATAACAGTAATGATAATAACTCTGTTTGCATAGAGCTGTCTGTCACTCATTGCTACCAATCTCCTGTCCCCTAATCCTGGCTTTTTGCTGTCCCCAACCACTGCCCTTTGCAAGTGTTGGTGGGCCAATGGGGGTCTTCTTCATCTGGAGATTTTTAGATGCTGTCTCCTGGGAGTACCCCTGACTCTGGGGAGAGAGCAGCCAAGTTGCCAATACAATCAAACTCTGACACAATCTTGCTAGCAATAGTGACCCAGGAGATTTGGCTGCCTCCAGTCACACCAGAATGAGGTCCAGGGCTCCCTGTGGTCACGTTTTCTAACCCCACTCTTCTTGGGATTACAACCGCCATTTCTGACTCCAGTTAAATTTTCTCCACTCAAGCCCCGATAATAAATGGATCCATGATGATAATTAAGAGGAAAAAAAATATTATTTTTGTTAGGACAGACCATCGTAGATTTTTAGCAATGTGTATCTGTGTCCCTCACACTTTTCCTATTCTGCCTTTTTTCATTTTCCTTTTTTTTAAATATTATGTACTATATTTTTAGTCTCAAACACACTATATATTATATATATTTAATTTTTTTATATATATAAATATAAATGTTTTAAAAAGTACCATGTTTTGTGGTGTTTAATGTACAAGCAGCTCTAGTTACTTAAAAGCTTGGCTGATTTGGGGTGAAATGACCTGAATTGGAGGAGAAGATCGACTTTGGGATTGAGATGGCAGAGACGATCTATTTGTGTCACCTCCAGGCTGTGGGGAAACACGTTTTGTTCACCAGTTTGTGAGTGTCACAAAAGCCTGAGGCCAGTTGTGGCAGTTCAGGGACAAGCAGCCAGGGGCCCCCTGCTTTTGGAACACAGCATCCAAATGTTCAGTGCCAAATTTGATTATGGGGATAGGAAGGGGAGACTGACTCTGGGATCCAAATCCCAAAGGATTTGGGAGTGTGAGGGTGAACAGGACTGATTTCATTTATTTTAAAATGCAGTGGTTTGGGTAAAAATTCAAAATTGCCGGGTCACCAGCCCTTTGAACTTGAAGTGAAACAGAATGAAAAAACAGATGGTGTAGCAGTACACACACACAGGCCATCCTGCTGAGAAATTCTGGATCCCCAAGTTTAGTAGAATTTGCAGAGATTTTGCTTTGCTCTTTTCACAGCAGTGTTAGAGGATAACTGGCAAAAAAAAAAAGAAGCTGCTTTCAGATAATGTTTTTGAAAACTATAAATCACAAAAGAAATACAAGGGTTTATTTCCTTCAGCCAGGCTTCCCTAGTGGCCTAGACGGTACAGACTCTGCCTCCAATGCGGGAGACCTGGGTTCAATCCCTGGGTCGGGAAGATCCCCTGGAGGAGGACATGGCAACTCACTCCAATCTTCTTGCCTAGAGAATCCCATGGACAGAGGAGTCTGGTGGGTTGCAGTCCATAGGGTCGCAAAGAGTCGGACATGACTGAGCAGCTAACATACACATTTCCCTCATCCGGTTAAGAGTCCGGCAAACCAAAGATGGTCCACAGCAGCCTATTTGTACACAAGGGACATGAGACACCGTCATAGACAGATGGGACGTAGGAGCTGAAAAAAATATTTGAGAGATAATGCAGCCCATTTCCAAGAAGACCTGTAGAGCACGACCAAGAGCTTCTACGGAGGGAGGGGCAGGATGCAGTGGGGACTGCAGTTTAAGTGTGTCCTGGACCATGAGCCTGTAGGTAGTCCATGAGGCGTTCAGTGATGAACGCCTGGATGAGGATGAGAGGCCCATGCAGTGTGAATCTCGAGTCTGCAGCCAGGTAAGTTGAACTGGCACAGGTAAAATATGGCATGATAGTTGAGATCCAGAAGTGAACAGAAGAATTGAAAAAAAAAACAAAGAGAAGAAGCAAGTTTATGCCATCATGGAGGCCCAAGTGCATTCTGTTAGGCCAAGTAGCGTTAGGGTATCTCCTGTGCTGTGTGTGTGCTTGGGATGCACTTTATTTGTCTCTGCATCCCCAGAGCCCAACCCCAGGGTCAGCAGGCACATGGGGACAAGTCTGTGAGCTGTATAGGGTGCCACATGCTGCTTGTCACACCAAAGTTCGTGTGCCCTAGGTCCAAACTGAAACACTGGAGTTTGGAGCAGGGAAAGAAGACCAACGAAGAAGATGGGAGACGTAGGTTTGTCTCAGGTTCATCTTCCAAGCCAGCTGAGGTGTAAGATTTGGGGGGAATGAGGGTGGTAGGGGGCATGACCTCCTTTTTGGTTGGTGGCAGATGACAGTGTGGTGTTTCAGGAATCGTAATCATCAGCCTCCTGGTTCCAACCGGTCTGGGGTCTATGGATTTGTGGTCAACATGTAGTCATCATCCTCCACCTGGGTGGGGAGTCTTAGTTCCCACAGAACAACTCAAAGAAGTGTGTCCGATTATTAGCTGTGTCCCTCAAGAGGAACTAGGACTCTGTTTCATCACTGAACTGTTGTTTCTTGACTGCTTTCCCTGTGTTTGTAGATCCCCTCACTTCCCTCATTAGTAACTGCTAGGGTCTGCCCTTCGGAACTCAGAGAAGGCCTAGGACAAATAAGAAATGGGGGACACAGGCCCCTAGGAGGGTCCTGCAGGGTCCTCTTCAGTTTCAAGTCCCCCTTTTCTTTGATATTCCTCAATCCTTAAGGGAACAGGGGTGGGTGGGACAAGAAATGGAATAAGGTTTTAGATGGTGAGATTAATCATAAGCTTGGCATGGGGACTCGGTTTTAGGGGGAATCCATTCATATCTAGGCCACAGGAGCCTGTCTCCTGTATTAGACCTATTCCTGTGCAGGGGCCCAGGCCCTTCTTCAAGTCAGTTCCAGCCTGAGGGCAAGTAGTAATGACACCAACAGCCGCTTTACCACCGCTGTCTGCAGAGTTTAACAAGCTACTGTCTCCTTGAGAGTGCTCCTGCCTCACAACAGGAGCTCTTGCCCTTGGTACAAACCTGCTCCTGTCTGTACTTTCACACCCAAAGTGTGAACTTCAAAGTCCTCCAAGATCACCTTAGATCCCTCAGCCCTCCCTTTCACTCACCCAACATTTCAACACAGTCTAACGGAATCATGCCTTGTTTGGAGTAACCCCTGCACTTTGCTGCCTCTATGCTTTTGTCCAGGCTCCTTTTTTTTGCCTGGAATGCCCATGTCCTTTGACTTGCTTATTGCAAATTTTACCCATATTTATGGCCCAGCTCAAAGGCCATCTCTCCCAGGAAGCCCTGCCTGATTTATCACGTACTCACAACAGGAGCTCTTGCTGTGAGCTCTTCTCTCCCTCCTGCGAAGTCTTAGGACAGGTGGCTACATCTCACTGATTTTATTTGTGACGGATGCTTTGATCACAGGGTTTTGTGTATAACACATCAGTATTTTCCTCTTAAAATAAGGGCATTTGAAGGCAGGGATCCTACATCTTTTTGTTTGTTTGTTTGTTTAGTATGCTCATCACCCAACAGAGTCCCCGGCATATAGTTGCTCAATATGTGCTAAAGGAATACAGGGATGGAGAGAAGGGAATCAAGCACACCAACATAATGCATAAAGGAGATTTACCCTGGAGGAGTCCATCCTTGATGAAGTGGGATAGCATGGTGATTAAAGCATGGGCTCTCAAGTCAGTCTGCCAGGCTGACAGACATTACCAGTGCTCACTAATATTGAGTCCTCTATTTGAGTCCCCTGGCTATTGGGCAAGGCCAGCCTGACTAGTTTTGGCCAGTGTTCTGTAAACAGAAGTGACATGTCACTTCCAGACCAAAGCATTTAATTGCTAGTGAGACCCTCCAGCTCTTTCTTTGCCTGCCATAGCAACGGGAGCTCATTTATTCCAGATGGTATAACTTCAGTGGAAGTCCCTCTCGGCCTGGGTCCCTGAGTGGTAATGTGAAGCAGAACCCTTTTGCCAACCCACGATGAACATGCAGTTTGAAGGAGAAGTGAATCTTTGTTTTGTTAAGATACTGACGTTTTGGAGCTGTTTGTTACTGCGACATTGTTGTGCCCTATCCTGATTGATACATAGCTTCATTATTTGCTCCTGCTTCATCTTGAATAATGTTGGGGATGAAGAAGTTTTCTTCTACCCTTCTAGGTTCTTCAAACTTGTTTAAGAATTAAATTGACATGAGGCAGATTAATAAGAGCAAATCACCCAGAAATTAGTAGCATGTATACAGGGTAAAGATCCAGGAAAACTGAGTAGCTTACTTGACCAAAGCCCTTTCCTTAAATACCATCCTCAGCTAAAGACAAAAGAGGAGGTTGAGGGTGGGGAGAGTCAGTTATGGGAAGTTACAGTCACCCACAAACAAGGGTGAGTATGATACACGTTTAGGTTTTTGTCTTCTTCCTTGGTAAAAACTTCTAGAGATCTGGTCATCCTACTCTTCCCAGTACAGGGAGGGAGACTCTGACAAGTGGAGGTTTCCCTTAGAGGTGAAATGTTTCTTGTTCAGTTGCCCAATCCTGTCTGACTCTTGACTGTTTCTTACAATAGGGCAATTCCAACTTCCTTTAGAGCTTGTCCCAAGTCTCCTGTTTCACAGAAGATACCCAGATTAAAACAATATGCCAAAAACATATTTTAGGGTGACAAATTCTGTTCCTCTACAGTAAGTTACTCTATCTCTCTGCATCTCACTCGCCTCCCTGTGAAATGGACTAGTAGTTCCTTTTCCCATATAAAGTACTCAGCAGAGTTCCCAGCAAGTGAGTATTCAGTAAATGTTCGCTTGTATTAGCCTGGAGAAAGGGGAGCAGGGAGCATATACCCCTTTCCCCTCTGCCCCTTTTCCTTAGAGACATCACAAAAGATGTCAGCAATTGCCAAAGGGTTATGAAAAGACCATGGCCTCTGGAATGAGAAGATTTAGGTTAACATCCCAGCAGTGTCTCCTGAAAGTCTGTTTCAGGGCAGGTCAGCACATCTTTCTGAACTGCCTTTTCTTTATCTGTACAATGTTGTGAACACTCAGTGAGATGAGGTACACAAAAACCCTTTGTAAATAGCTAAAAGCTATTCAAATGTGAGTTGATTACTTGGGTCTATTAACACTCTAGCATCCCACTCCCACCCATCGCCACTCTCTGCAGCATGCATGCCACACACCTTGCTCCTACAACCATACCCCGACCCCTACCCTTGCACACAAGATACTGGGAGCTCTAAGCGTGGCCTGGTATTGACAGAATGTTCCCATCCAGCTGGGATGACAGAGACCGTCTTTCTGGTCCCCAAGGTTCTAAAACCAAAAGACCCACTCTGCAAAGCAGAAACCTGGGGGAGGAGAGAGATCACTTCATGGCACTCACTTTCCCATTTCCTTTACTCATTGTAATTAACTACACAGAGGCTACCTCCTGGGGAGAGCAGGGCCATCAGCTCCCAGAACTGAACCAAGAGCTTTGTCTTTTTGTTCCTCTCCACATAATACTGCTCTCTTGGTGGTCGCTATGCAAACACATCCTGCATTCATTTGCAAACTGGGGAATATTTCATATTTTGAGACTCAGATAAATGTTCCATCTCCCCAGAAGAGACACAGGTTGGGACTTCTTTGCAAATAGTCTCATGTCAGTCCTCTTAGTCTGGCTGCTCAGTGATATTGTAGCCTGAGGGATGACCAAAACCTTGCTCTTCTCAGAGCCCTCACAAAAATAGATGCTTACCTGTGGAGAAGAGAATCTCAAAAATTGAAGGCATCTCTCGAGCCAACTACGGACCCAAAGGAGGAGCCGCTATTCTGCCTCAGAGACAAGGCTTTGCGTCAGGGCCGTCAGGGGACTGGAAAACAGGGTGGCTTTTTATGGAGTCTGGGCTTTGGAATCTGAATGTTTGGGCTTCCCTCCAGCTTTCCCAGGCACCAGCTGGATGCCTTTGGGAAAATCATTTGACCTCTTTGGGCCTCGGTTTTCTCGCTGATAAAAATTATTCCTTCATTCATGAAAAAAATATTTATTGAACATTCCCCATATGTCTGGCATTATTTCAAGCCCTGGGGGCTACAGCATGGAACATTGCAAAGTCCCTGCTCTTGTGGCACTTATGTTATAATGATGTGAGAGGGACAATAAACAGATAAGTGTGTGTCAGATAATGGTAAGTACTCGGGAGAGACACAGAGCTGAGTACAGGGGATCATGAGGGATGGACTGGGTTGGGTGGTCAGAGAAAGCCTCTGTAAGAGGACAGGTAAACTTGGAAAAAGAATATTCCAGGCAGAGGGAACAGCAGCTGTGAAGATCCTGAGTCAAGAAATGACTTTAAAAGATTTAAGGCTCAGCAAGGAATCTGTCCAGAGAGAGTAGAAAGAGGTGGTAGGAGATCCTATTAGAGAGAAAAGATGGAGTCAAACAGATCCATGAGAACTTGCAGGCCATTGAAAGGACTTTGGAAATTATTCTGAGATGGGAAAATGAAGTAAATCAAGCCATATATGATTGCTGTGTTCATAGATCAGAAATGGTCGAACATCAGCGATTTTATATGGTTCAACCTAATAGATGTAAATATTGCTGTTGCTGTTTAGTCGCTAAGCCATGTCCAACTCTTTTCAACCCCATGAACTGTAGCCCGCCAGGCTCCTCATGCAGTATTGTTAATTTATTATTACTACTTTTTTAAGAAACCAAATTTTTCTATTATTTCAGCAGGATTAATTAAAAGACATTTCTTCCTTCCACTGAGCACGAATCTGCCTCCTTGCAGTTTTCTCCCAACGCTGTAATTCTGCCTTCAGGGCACTGCTGTCTGTAGTCACCACCCCCTTTTCCCAAACTACTCTTTTGATATTGAAATACAGTTGTCAAGATGTCATGCTTCTTCCCAGATACCTCTTTTCCGAGTTAAATAATATTTCTGATTCTTCATTTTCTCTTATGATATGGTTTCCTGACTCTTCCACATCTGCCCTTTAGAGTGAGTTTTGAACAACTGCTAGAAAACAACCTCACCCACTTCACCCCACAGTCTGAAGGATATTCCCAACCTCAACCCAGTAAGGTTCTCTATGTTCCTTCACCTTCTTACAGTCAATAAGTACAGACAGTATCTTCTGACTCTTCCCCAAAAGAAAGTGGAGGCCCCTTAATTTTCCAGTGACCCTGAATGCTACCCCCTCCACTGCAGTGAGAATACCAGATTCTCACACAATAATCCCTAGAAGATGGAATAAGAGGGGTTCCCAGGTCTGGCACTTCAACCTAGATTCTTCAGGGTCCCCCAAGGCTTGGAATGCTCTGTGTGGAATGGCCACATTCTTGGAATGGCCTACTTGGAATTTTTTAATGGCTAGCATCACAGTGTTTCAGACTTGGCTTCTAGGATTTAAGATCTTTTAGCTGTCTGGTTTCGAAACTGTGCAACTCAGATTGGGACTTGAACCCTCTTAACTGAGATCACACACCTGGTCTCAGGAATTAATGAAGCACAGATTCTTTATGTCTCCTTACAGAAAGAATTCAGAGACAAAGTGATAGGTAAGAAGTGGGTTTATTTAGAAACACTCTGCAGACAGCGTGTGGGCCAGACCAGAAGGTGAGAGCAGCACCAGGGCATGGGGTTGTGTTTTCATAGGGGTGGGTAATTTCATAAGCTAATGAATGGGAGGAGTGTTCTAGCTATTTGGGGGAAGGGGTGGGGATTTCCAGGAATTGGGCTACCACCCACTTTTTGACCTTTATGGTCAGTCTTGGAACTGTCCTGGCACCTGCGGTACATCAGCTTGCTGATGTGTCAAAATGAGTATGCACTGAGGCTTAAGGTCTAGTGGAAATTGACTCATCTACCATCTTAGACCTAGCTGGTTCTAATCAGTTTATGTCATGTCCTTGGGCTATGTCATTTTTTTTTTTTAAAGATTGTGCTCTGTCCCCTTCCTTTCTGTGTTCAGTTTGAGAATCAGGGGATATGGGTTCAAGTCTAGTTATGGAAGCTTTCTGAGTCTCAGTTTTCTTATCCATAAAATGGGAATAATGATCCTATGTCATCAGCTGAGGGAAGAGCTAGCACAATGGGATATTAAATAAGCATGTTTCCCCAAACCCACCATGAGGCCTGGCCTTCACTGCTATCCCCTAATCGGTCCTTCGGCACTGCCCAGACCTCTGCAGTGACTAGATGTTTTCTCCATTTCCATTCTTTGTGTCCTTAGATTCTGTTCTCCACAGCGGGGCATTGATAGTGATTCCCTAGGGGATTGTTACCCTGGGTGCATGTATGTGTGGTCAGTCATGTCCTACTCTTTATAACCCCTCTTTATAACAAGGAGTGTAGCTTGCCAGGCTCCTCTGTCCATGGGATTTCCCAAGGAAGAATACTGAAGTGGGTTGCCATTTCCTTCCCTAGGATATCTTTCCAGCCCAGGGATCAAACCCAGGTCTCCTGCATTGCAGGTGGATTCTTTACTACCAGGGAAGCCATTATTACCCTACTTGGGGAGAAAAAGAATCTCTTCTTAGTTTCACCATCAATATTATGCAACCTGAGTAATCATTTTAAAATGTAAATCATATCACTTCACTGCTTTGCTCTGGGCCTGTCACTTCTTACTCCACCTAGAATAGAATCCACTCTCACCTCCAACAGGCCCTGACTTACCTGGCTCCTGCCACCCTCCATCCTCAATTGGTCGCTTAGCACTCTGGTTCCACCAGCCTTGCTCTCTTGATCCCTGGATCCCTTTCTTCAGTGAAACTACCTGAAGTGCGGTGGGGGTACTTCTGGGGTACCAGAAACTACCTGGAGTGCGCTTAGTATAGGGAAAGGAAGTGTTGCTCAATCGTGTATGACTTTTTGTGACCCCATGGATTGTAGCTCACCAGGGATTCCATGGCTTTCTCCAGGCAAGAATACTGAGTAGGTAGTCATTCCTTTCTCCAAGGGATCTTCCTGACCAAGGGATCGAACCCTAGTCTCCTGCATTGTAGGCAGATTCTTCATTGTCTCAGCCACCAGGGTAGGGAAGAAGCTAACATTTATTAAGTAAATGTGCCAAGCACTTTCATAAATGTGATTATGTGCAACGTTCAGAAGAATGGGCCTTGGAAGCCAAGCCTTAAAGGGAATTCCCCATTCTCCATCCCAGGTCCCATGGGGCCAACTCAGAAAAGCTCAGGAAATAAACCCAAGAAACTTCCAGCCTCAGAGCCCCCAGGCCTCCAGCTCTCTCCTTCTAATAACCTAAAGGGCTATTAACAATCTTTTCACTTATTAAAGCAATATATTTTTTTTTTTGGATGCCTGTCCCTTTGGTCTGACCACATGTCACAGAATGAAGCTGGAATGCCAGATCGTCCTTTAAAAGGGCAGCCCCTCCCTAGGGTAGGAAAAGAGAGACAGATCTCATTGTTCAAAACCACCCCTTTCTTTCTCTTTTAAAAAAATATTTATTTATTTGGCTGTACCAGGTCTTAGCTGCAGCATGAGGGATCTTTGATCTTCACTGTTGCTTGCTGAATTTTTAGTTGAAGCAATTGAACTCCTAGTTGCGATGTGTGGGGTATTATTCCCTGACCAGGGAGCAAACCTGCGCCCCCTGCATTGGGACCGCAGAGTCTTGGCCACTGGACCACCAGGGTAGTCCCAAGAATTGTCCCTTTCTTATGGGCGGGCATAGCCCCACCCAGTGCTGGGCACAGGTTTGCCTTGGATTAGAAACTCCATGGCGAGGAGGAGAATTCGCTGGTGGTCCAGTGGTTAGGACTCTTTACTGTCACTGCCAAGGGCCCAGGGTTCAATCCCTGGTCAGGAAACTAAAATCCCACAAGCCATGTGGCCAAAAAAAAAAAAAAAAAGAGAGAGAGAGGGAGAGAGAAAGAAAAAAGAAAATTCCATGGAGGTAGAAAAACCTTAGGGCAAATGTAGATACTTTGGGAATTCTGGTAGGTTGAGGACAAAAAGTCTAATATTTGAGTTCAACCATGTGGGCTGGTTGTGCTCTGAATCAGGGAACTGGGATCTGTCAATGATGGTGAACTCCCTGAGGACAGGGAAACATCTTTACACTTTTTATCTGTCAAAAATTAGGGGGAATTTGGACCACTGAATTGCGAGTTTGCTTCTAAGCACGAACAACTAGGATTCCATGATTCTGATATCTTCTAGGGATACCAACCTAGTGGCAATGAAGCAACCTGGATTTTTAGGACAGTACATTTCCAAATGCTCCTCACCAATTTTCCATTCAGAACACTTGGCTTCTGTGTAATATTTATGGCAAACCGGTAGCAAGAGGAAGAATGCAAGTTTTTTGACCTTTCAAAAAAAAAAGTCTTTCCCACCAGAACTTGTTTCCTTCATACTTGGCATGGACTTAATGCAACATCTCTGACTCCTGGGCCTCCATAATCACAAGAAAGAAAAAGAAAAAACAAAAAGTCAACTCACTCCTATTTAAAGACTCAAATCAGGAGTTATCTCTTCTGGGAAGACCTCCACTCCTATGACAAATAAGTGATCCTTGCTTGTCATCCCGAAGCACCTCCCTAATACTCTCCCCTCCATTTGTGCCTCTGCCATTGTTATTATATCCAGCACAGCTTACCAAAGTATCAACACTTGAAAACGGAATTGTGGTGCCAGCCATAAAAAAAAACAAAAACAAAACCAAAAACCAAAAAACTTCTTACTTTCCATAATATGGTGCCCTCCAGCTAATAGCCAAACTCTTCCCTTCCATTCCCAGCTAAGTTTCTGGAAATCCAAGGCCGGTACTTTCCCGCTTTTATCACTTCACCCTCTGAACACACTACAGTCTATCTTCTGATCCTTCCAAACCTTCCAAATGGATCTTGCTCTAGTCATCAGATCCAATGGTCACTTTTCAGTTATTTTCTTCTGTTATAGTGTCACTTTAAAAGTTTTGTTTATTTGGCTACCCTGGGTGTTATCTGCAGCATTTGGGATCTAGTGCCCTGACCAGGGATCAAACCCCAGCACATTGCATTGAGAATGCAGAGTCTTAGCAACGGGGCCATCAGGGCAGTCCCTTGGATCATTTTTTTTTCTACGTGGCTGCCTTGGATCTTAGTTGCAGCTCCTGAGTTCTTCCTTGTGTCATGTGGGATTTTTTCATGCCACTCTCCAGTTGTGGCTTACAGACTCAGTGGTCGCAGCACTTGGGCTCAGTTGCTTCAAGGCATGTGGGATCTTAGTTCCCCAGCCAGGGATTGAATCCACTCCTGCATAGGAAGGTGGATCCTTAACTACTGGACTACCAGGGAAATCCCACGAGAATAATTTTTTTTAACAAAAATTAATCATGATTTTCATACAAATACAAAATAAATGTGTCAAAACTGTATTTAATCATTAATGAGAGACACAGTTAGATGTTTCAACTGCTTTAAAGGAAAATTCAAAAAATCACACTTAGGTCAACCAGGACTTCTGAAATGAATTTTTGTGCACGAGGCACTAATCAATTGCACTCTACCATACACAACTTGTTTGCATTTCGATGGACAAGAATCATTTGAATTATTAGCTTTCCACAACTTAGAGGGTATAAAACAGCAAATAGACAGTGAAGAACAGAGATAACCTTGATGGGGAAGTTAGGCAGGACATCCATCCATCTTTTTTTCTCCCTTTTAAAGCCTTTCCCAGTACCTCCTTGACCTGTCTACTAACGACCATGCCTAAAACTCTCCCTTTTGCTCTGCAGTGTCACCTCAAATTCTCCTACACCTGACTACTCTTTCTCAGCAGGAGTAGACTCTTTCTCTATCTGTCCCTTAAATGCAGGTAGTATCCAGTGTATTGTCTTGGACCCTCTTCTCCCTTTACTCAGGCTTTTGAAGTTAATCTCCTCTATTCTTTTGTCTTTAAGTCACTAGAGTTGCACTGATGACTCGCAACTGTCTATCTCCAGCATAGCTTCCTTCAGAGTTGCAGGCCCTATATTTTTAAGATACTTTCCCAGAACCTCAAATACAACATGCTTTACCTACAAATCCACCTTTTCTTCCTTGGATAAAGTCACCTTTTATCCACTTACTTAATCTAAAACCTTGGGAAGCAAGGTTATCTTTTCCCCCTTCCTTCTGCCTCATATGCAATCAGTCACCAAGACCTGCAGATGCTGCTTCCTTGCTGGTGCTGAGTCTTGCTCCCCATTCCCATTATGCTTGCCTTGGTTCAGGCTTTCTTCACTTGTCTGGATTAATATGGGAGACTTCCATCTGATCTTTCTCTCTCCAGCCTGATTCCATCTAATCCATATTTGACTTGGTTGCTAAACAATCGTCTAAAATGCAAATCTGATGTGATACTCTTGTCCCTGAAGTCATCCCATGCATGGCTCCCTGTCAAGGTCAGAACAAAATTAAGCCCATTAGCAAGTCAGTCGAGGGCTCCATGAACTGGCCCTCTCTGTTGAGCCTCATGTCTGGTTCAGTCCGTTTCTAGGACTTTAGGAGAACACTTGTGAGTCTACTTACAGTTCCCCATCATGTGGGCCATGCCATTTCCTGCCTCCCTTAAATGGGTTCTCTCCTTGAAAGAGAGAGAGAACTCTCTTGTTCATCCCCCTTCACCTTTTCTAAGCTAACCCCTGGGCTTTTCTGCCTGGAGATTTTCTCACCTCCTGCATTGTCTTGATATGGGTTCCTCATGGGTGCTCTTTTACTGTGCCCCTATCTCTGGACCCAGAGTCACAGACAGGTTTGTGATTGTTGGCCTATCTCAGGAAAAACTCTGGCTCCCCTGCTTTTTTCTTTCTATGCACTCGGCACACTGGCTTCTCACTGTTTATTTGAGTGGTTTCCTCATGAGACTGGGAGCTCCTTGCAGGTAAGGACTAGGCTCCATATGTACTCCTTTCCCCACTCAATGTCTTCTTCCTACAGAGTTTCTGAGGATGGCTAATCTCCCCTGAGGAGGTTTTGAAATCATGTAACTCAGACTGGGACTTGAATCCACAGTCTTTTAATTGAGATCACACACCTCATCTCAGGACCTATTGAAACTCAGGTTCTTGATGTCTCATCCCAGAAAGAGTTCAGTGAGAGACAAGTGGTAGGTAAGAAGTCAATCTGTGTTGAGAGAGTCATTTCAAAAGCTGAGAGGCCCCCAAATATGGGGTGGTTAGTTTTTATGGGCTGGGTAATTTCATAGGCAAGTAAAGAACCTGCCTGTTAATGCAGGAGACATAAGAGCTACGGATTTGATCCCTGTGTTGGAAAGATCCGCTGGAGGAGGGCATGGCAACTCACTCCAATGTTCTTGCTTGGAGAATCCCATGGACAGAAGAGCCTGGTGGGCTACAGTCCATAGGGTTGCAAAGAGTCAGATATGACTGAAATGACTTAGCACACACACAATTTCATAGGCTAATAATAGGTAGGAGGATTATTCCAACTATTTCAAGGAAGGGGCAGAGATTTCCAGGACTTGGGCCACTGCTCTTGTTTTGCTCTTTGACGGTCCTCCTGGTGATTGTCATGGTGCTGGTGGGTGTATCACTTAGCATGCTAATGTATTACAATGAGCATGTAATGAGGCTCAAGGTCCATTGGAAGTCAAATCTTCTACCATCTTGGACCTAGTTGGTTCCAACCTGTTTTTGTCATTGTTCTGTGACTATGTCATTCTCCCAAAGACTGTGCCCTGCCCCCTTCCCTCCTGTCTCAAGTTCAGCCAATATGTAACATCATGTATAGTTCCTCTGCCCTATATAGAATCTCAAGGCAGAACAAGAATTGCAGGAAGCCAATAGTAAGTGGCGGAAAAGAACCTGTGATGAATTGATTTGGATCTCTAGTTTCATTTTTTACATCCATTCATTGTTTCATTCAGTGCCTCAGTGCTAAGTCTCTAGGGTATACTGGTAAGTAAGTAAAGCTTTCTGCCCTTCAGAAATGTGCAGTCAAATAGTAGAGACCTTTATGCATGCAAATGTAATTTGTGACGTAACTGCTAGATACCAGGAATCTGAACACAGTGCCACCTTAGCAGAAAGAAGACAGCCATTGCTTGTAACTGTTGGGAGTTCAGAGTGAGAACTGCTGCCCTCTGACAGGGACTGGAAGTATGAGAAAGCCTGCTTTTTCAAAAGCAGAAAGGCATTCCAGGCAGAAGCAAGTGACCCGAAAAGACAGAAGCTCTTGGTATCGTTTTTCCTGGGATCAGCCAATAGTCAAAAACTTGTCTGTGGACTGGATGCAGATGGGCATACGGGTGCAAACCGGTGTTTAGAGTTTGGAGATTCTCCCAGACCTATCCCCACGCGCCCTTGACCTCTCGGGCACCCGGTGCAGCCACCCACGCCGGGATAGGGACTCTAGGCTCCGGGAGCGGTGGGGGCGGGCGGCGCTGCGGACCCGGCGGGCACCGCGGGGCTGCCTCTGCCCGCCGGCAGCCGGGGCCTCCTCCGTGCGCCTCTCCACGCCTGGTTTATTATGCACGAGGCAGGCAATTTGCCTTCCGCCCCGGGGACCCATCTCGGAGACAAGAAGGTAGTTTGTTCTCTGTAATGGCTTCTGCTGGAGTGTGGCGGGGCCGAGGCGCGAGGCGGGAGCAGGGAGTTCGGGCGGGCGGGGAGCCGGGAGTAGGGAGCAGGGAGCGGGGAGAGGAGAGCGCGGTGCGCAGGGCGCCTCCCAGCGGCCATTCGGAGCCCGAAGCCAGAGCGGAGGAAGCCAACTCGTTTTCTCTACCCTTCTTTCTGCTGCCTTTTTTGCCTCTTAAGCGGTTTCCTTTGTTTCTTCCACTTCCCTCTGTCTTTCGGCTTCATATTCTTGAGCCTCACTTAGTGTTTCCTTCCCTCTCCGTCGATTCCTCCCTATCACCGGAGACGAGATGGGTAAGAGGAATACAGGGATGATTAAAACAGTCATCTCTCCTCGCGTGGAATTCAGGCTCGCAGGGAAATTTGGCTCACTCCTTTCCTGGTCTCGGCTACCTCTGCCTCTCTTTTCCCCTTTGGCATATTCCTTTTCAGTTTCTTAGCCAATTCTAATCTCTGTCCCTATGCCCACAGGAAGACATCTTCAGTACCTTGCCTATCATTTCCAGGGGGTGAAAAATCAAGATTGATATCAAGGAACTTCGCTGGTGTTCCAGTGACTAAGACTGGGGCTCCCAATGCAGGAGTCCCAGGTTCAATCCTTGGTCAGAGAACTAGATCCCACATAGTGCAACTAAATTTGTGCGCTGCAACTAAAGATTCCGAATGCCAGAGCAAAGATCCGGAGTGCCCCAAACTAAGACCCCATGCAGCCAAAAAAAAAAAAAAAAGGACTGATTCCAAGAATGAGCATTTCCTCCTCATTCACCTGAAGTGTTTCCTTCCTGAAGCCAAAAGTCTTCTAGGACAGAGAGAGAGAGAGAGTAAGGACAGATAGAAATCCAGAGACTGCCAGGCTGGGATTTCTTGGGATTATCTTCTCTCAGTGAGGGTTGACTGAATCAGCCACTTGACCATCTTCTCAACTGTAAGTTTCACTCACAAGTCTTAGAAAGAAGGTGGAAGTTGTGTGTCTCTTTCAGAATTATTCCTCGAGATTTCATCACCCCCAACCTCTTTACTGTGCCATCAAACCACCACTTCAGGCAATGGAACTTGTGTCCATGGAGGCATCTGCATAGCAGGATATGAGCGCTGAGTGAGCAGCGAGTGCTTGCCGTTTAATTCAGGTGGATGAGCTGTGTGCTCCTGATCCTTTCCTCCTCTCTGAACCTCAGTTCTCTCATCTGTAAAAGTAAAAAGGTTGCATTGGATGGGCTTGGAAATCCACAGACTGTGTTAATCCATGACTCTATGTTAGAGGTAGAGACTGTCCCTAATATCCCAGGCAGGAGACTGTCTTCTACGGTCATAGATTCAGGAAGGTTCTCTGTACAAGGGGAGCCTGTGAATAGAAGGGAGTGTCAGGGTAGGCAGGGGCAGGGAAGAAGGAGCAAGAGTCATCTGGGGCAGATGTGTCTGAAGGAAGCAGGGGATGAGGAGCTGGGCTGGGATGCAAGTGTAGCCTCAGGAAGAGAGTGTGGGGACTGGGAAGGTTGGAAAGTGAAGGGGTGGGGGTTGAAGCCCAGAGCTTGAGGACATATCAGGTGATGTCTTCAGTGTGGAGGAAGTTGAAAAGCTCTCAGGGAGCGAGGAGGGAGTGGCAGGAGGAGCCAGAAGGGCCCCAGCAGACCTGGAGGAAGAGAACAAGAGAGGGCCCGGACCAGGGGTTGAGCAGGGACAGTGGTTTATGAGCTTCAAGGGCATGTGACTTGGAGAGTGAGGAGGAGCTGTGTTGTGGGGGATCTGAACCTTCCTGCTGAATCCCTTCCAAGCCCGCTGTCATCTGAAGACCCTGTCCCCTGAGGTTTACTGGACTTTCTTATTCCAAAGAACTTGTGGGTTTATGCCCAAGGAGTCTCCTCCTCCTTCTCAGGAAAAGAGAAGTGGTTTCTTGTGGAAAGGCAGGAAGACCCTGGGTGTGTGTGTTTGTGTGGGGCAGGTGTATGTACAGCGAGGTCTGTGTAGGGAATGGGGATGCACATATGGACTGGGGTGTGCCTGGATCAGGACGTGGATGTGTGTGTGTGTGCACATGCGCCCACAGGAATGGGGATGCTGCTGGGGCTGCGTGGGGCTTAAGAGCACCTGCCAGAGCCCAGCCACAGCTCTGGGAAAAGAGGGAGGAGCCAAGGGAAGGTTGAGAACCCGAGAGGAGTGATATAAATGGAGCAGGCCCAGGCTGCATGGCGGAAGGAGAATGAATGGGCCTGACAAGGAGGAGGAACCTTTCCTCAGTTACCCATCTTATGAAAGAGAACAAAGGAACAGGGAGGAGGCATAGCACAGAGAGAGAGAGGAGCCAAATGGAGGAGGAGGACGGGGGTAGAGAGGGCAGGAGGAGAATGACAAAGCTTGTCGGAGACTGATCCGAGAAGGCGAGGCCCATTCAGCTCAGTAATACTCGTGTGCCTCCCCTGGGCACTGTGAGGCTGGGCAGGGAAAAGGCGGTTCCAGCCTTTCGGGTGGTGGAAGATGCAACCACAGGTAATTCCACTATGAGATGGGGTGGGGGAAGCTGCTAACCTCACCTGGGATTTCAGAGGAGGCTCTAGGGAAGAATGAGCAACATACTGAGATACAATATATAGATACAGCAAGAGGAAGAGTGTGACAGGCTCTGGGCTAAAGAACGTGGTCCAAGAGAGAACTATCGATCACAGAAGCCTCCTCACTGGAGCTCTCTCCGTCCCTCGATAGACGACATCAATCACTCTGTCTTGGTGGGCTGCCCAATATGCTGCACATATTCTGCTCTGCTCTTTGGTGATACAGACCAGTCTATGTCACACTCGGTGCCAGACATTCCATTGATGCTCAATAGATGCTCCACGAATAAATGACCGAACAAGGGACAATATTTTGGTTTTAGTTTTATTGATGAGGGAGTCAAAGCTGTCCCTCAGCTTTGGAAGAACTGAAAACTAAATTCTTTGTAGATTCCCTGGGCTTAAACAGTCCGTTTTTCTCTTTCTTAAAAAAGAAAAAAAAAAGTATGTTCATAGGTTTGATTTATTTTTATTAGCTTTCATGCTGGTCAACATAAAATAATTATAAGAATACAGTGAAATCACCACCATTTTATTTATTTATTTAAAGTTTAGAAAGTTCGTAGGCTATATACATTATCTTCCACGTTTTCTCCTGGGAACATTAAAAAATAAAATCCTGTCATGCAACAGAAAAAGTTTTAATCGAAAGAGGAAGGAAAAAGGGGAAGATAGGGGAAGGAAAAGGGGGAAGATAGTGGGTGTGGGGAGAATGCAGGTAGGAGTCTGGGAGACGGGGAGACCCTCCCCCTATCCGTGAGAAACTGCAATTCCCACCAGCTCCCAGAGCAGAACCAGGGGCGCCAGTTGGGACCCCTCCAGGCTCTGGGCGGCTTCTCCTCTAGAGGGCGCAGCAGAGCACCTTGTGTCGGGTCCGCACGGCCCCTGGGGGTCTGGCATGTGGCCTCTCACAGAGCAACTAGCTTTGGACGAGGCGCAGGGAGCGCACTGACTGTCCCTGCGTCTGTCATCGCCTAAGAGAGCCACGACACAGTCCAGAGAAGCCTTTGCGCTTCAGCCAGGGCCCGCCCCAGTCCTTCCTGGCTCCACTGTCCGCCCAGCTGTGGATGAGTAATGGGTCAGCCGCGCTCAGCATTGCCCCCTCCCGCTCTTCCACGCCCCCTGCCCCCGCCCCGCCCCCTCCTTCCCTCCACCACACGCAGCGTCTGGAGGTTGCCATACTCGGAGAAGGGTAAGGCCGAGCACAATTTATCTCTGTGTAATTATCTGTCAGGTACAGCTTGTGAAGCCTCGGCCACCTCCCCCCAGCCCTGCAAGAAAATAAATTACACACATGCACTTGGAGACACGGATGGCACGATGCTGCCCTGCACCCCGCAGCGGGCTCATCTCTGGGAGGAACGCGCTGCTCAGGCGAGCCCAGGACTGCTGATACCTGCACTGCGGCCGGACACCCATCCTCCGTCCTCCAGCCCTGACACGTCTGCTTTCATCTTTTTCAGCCCGAGTGCCTCGCCTGGAGAGAAGGGGAAGAGCCATTTGGCCGCTAAGAAGTCATGGATGCGGAGAGAGAAGGAAAACAAATTCTTAGCCGTTTCTGATAAGAGGAGTTGGAGATGGGAGAATGGCCTGAAAGTTGCCTATAATTTCTAAAATAGACTGTAAGGCAACCGCGATGCAATGACTGAGTCTCTTCTCTGTGACCAGTGATGGTGGCCAGTGTACAGTCAGCGGATCTGGGGCCCATGCTGAGCTCTTTACACACGTTGTTTCATGGAGCTCCGCCAGGAAGCCCTGTGGGATGGGTGTTTTTTGTTCCCCCTGCGGAGATGAGGACTCGGAGACTCAGAGAAATTGAGTGACCTGCCCTCAGTCACACAGCTGGTTGTGCCTGACTTGAGGCCAAGCTCTTCACTATTATGGGGTGGGGCTCCACGGAGCTTTAGCCCTTGAAGGCAGAGGGCAGGAGATGGGCTGTTGTGCATTTCTTGTGTGAGCTTCTGTTTCTTCCTCTTTAAAATATGCACAATATGGTCTTCTCTGAATTCTTGTAACAGTTAAACAAGATAGCAAGTCAGTGTAGGAGAAAGGAGATACTGCACTCTTCTGCCCTCTCTCCACTGTCTCTCTCTATGCAGGGAGCCTGGTTGGACACAGACATCCTTGAGGACTCAGAGAAGCATTTGGGGTCAGGGGGCCTGATCCTTTCTGTGTGCAGGACTCCACTGGCAGTCTAGTGAAGCCGATGTTCCCAAATGCATACACTGAAACACCTAAGATTACGAAGGAAGCCAATTGTACTGAAATACTGTTATCGAAAGAGTTAAAAAAAAAACAACAAAAAAACCCACACCAAATTTCTGACAGAGTAATCTACCACTTTTTTTTAACAAGGCATTCAATAACAAGATCTAGCAGCAGATCTAATAACTACCATAATTTCCAAGTTGTGATGAGTGCAAATAATATTTCAAGAGACCTGCAGCAACTGAGAGAATGTGAAAGCATCTTGATTTCAGTTAGTGACAGGAGCACAGGCACTGCTAATCCTACTGGGGCTCGTAGTGGAGAAATACTAAATTCACTTAGAGGTTAGTGAGATGTATCACCCTCTCCAGTTTGTTCCCAGAACCCATCGCCCCCTAAAATCTATCCATGGGTCCAGGTTAAGAGTAGAAGTGACTGGCTGAAATACATATTAGTGTGAATTACAAAGTACAATTTAAGGGTAGACAACTGGGGAGACAGGCCTTCCCTGGTGGCTCAGACAGTAAAGAATCTGCCTGCAATGTGGGAGACCTGGGTTCAATCCTTGGATTGGGAAGATCCCCTGGAGTAGAGAATGGCTACCCACTCCAGTTTTCTGGCCTGGACAGTTCTATGGACAGAGGAACTTGGCAGGTTACAGTCCTTGAGGTCTCAAAGAGTTGGACACAACTGAGCGACTTTCACTTTACAATGGGGGAGATCAGATGAAGCCTTCCTTCAGACAGAGAGGTCTGGCACAGAGAGCACTTGGGCCTTCCTTTGCCTTGTGTTTATACACGGAATAAAGGTATATTTGGGAATATACAAGGTGTATCTATGAATGAAGCAACCAAGGAGTAGGGTGGTTCAAGGATCTGCTTGAGTGCCCTGAGGAATAAGTGGAAGTTAGCTCAAAGTCTTCAGTGCCCCAGATTCTGGTCCTAGGTCGTCTCCACCTCACTGTGGCCCCTTTTCCCTCTGCCTTCTGTTGGGCTCTGCTGCCCCCTTGCTTCCACACTGCCCTGTGCCCTCAGCTGCCACATGGCTAGTGTGACTCTACATGGCTCAGTGCTGCACCGCTGTGGGCTGTGAGGAAACTGCCCTGGAGGGTTTGGGCTGGGTGCCAGGAGGGAATCGGGCTCAGAATAGTGGTGGCAGGTCCTTAAAACTGAAGAGTAAGGCCATTTTGCATTTCAAGAAAAAGCCACCTGTATTTGCTGGAGGTTGAGGAAGTGGGGCCAGGAGCCCTCAGGCTGGATAAAGTAGGCCTTGCAAAGAGGTTGGTGATGGAGCTGCCCACATGCCATGTCTGAGATGTGAGATGGAGGTGGTGATACCTTCACCACCCCAGTCTTCTGAGGCTGCTCAGTGGAGAGAATGCAAACCTTGGACTCAGAGGGTCCGGCTGTACCCCTGACTTGCTTTGAGATCTTGAGCAAGTGACTTCACTTCTTTGGGCCTGTTTTCTAACTATGAAAGAAGATAAATGAGAATGTCTTCCTCTGTTCTCAGGAGGAGTTGGGGGAATGTGAGCAAAACCACTTTGTAAGCTATAAAGTGTTGCTGCTGCTGCTGCTAAGTCGCTTCAGTCATGTCTGACTCTGTGCGACCCCATAGACGGCAGCCCATCAGGCTCCCCGTCCCTGGGATTCTCCAGGCAAGAACACTGGAGTGGGTGTTACATAGGTGTTAATTCTTATTAACGGGAAAGCGTGGTTCTCCTCAGGTCACATTTGTATGGTTGTCTTCTAGATCCATCTTATTTGGACCGAGCTTTAATTAAATCAGGAGACCCATAAAACTCTAAGGAACTTGATCTTGCTCAGTCACCGGGCCTTTCTGATCCAAGTCAAGCATATATATATTTGGCACACAGTCAAAAAGACTTACATATCTATATACATAGATCTATATATATCTCTCTCTATATACATATGTATATATATATACATAGATCTATCTATATATATATATATCATGCATGTGTGTTAAGTCACTTCAGTTGTGTTTGACTCTTTACAACCCCATGGTTATATAGTTAGCCTGTCAGGCTTCTCTGTCCATGGGATTCTCCAGGAAAGAATACTGGAGTGGGTTGCCATGCCCTTCTCCAGGGGATATTCCCAAACCAGGGATGGGACCCGTGCCTCTTATGTCACCTGCATTGGCAGGCGGGTTATTTACCACTAGCATCACCTGGATTTACCTATTTGGCTTTTCCTAAGATATAAAATTATTAAAGAGCTTATAGCACCTCAGACTTCACAAAGATTCTTTACATCATTCTCCTTCGAGCCTCATAATCCTATGAGATGGTTATGCTTTTTTCTTCTTTACTGATGAGGAAATGGGCTCACTTATACAGGGAATTAGTTGCCAAGTGGGTCCAGCAATCCATTTTATGACTCCTAGCATTTGCTTTCATTGACATTAAGACGGGCTTATGGAGTCAGCAGTGACAAGTTGGGGACTTTGGGATGGTCATGTACACATTGCTATATTTAAAATCTATAACCAACAAAGAGCTACTGTATAGAACATGGAACTCTGCTTAATGTTAGGTACCCGCCTGGATGGGAGGGGAACTTGGGGGAGAATGGATACATGCATATGTGTGGCTGAGTCCCTTCGCTGTTCACCTGAAACGGTCTCAACATTGTTAATCAGGTATACACCAACAACATGTTTTGGGTGTTAGATAAATAAATAAAACACTAAAAAAAAAAAAAAGGGGTGGGGACTGGGGAGGTAATATGACTTTTGAAACCTTTATTTGAAAACAGATCACTGGGACTCTTCAGGGTTGTTTCAAATATCATCCACAGGGTTTATCATCCCTGTTGCCAAGTCAGCTGGCAACTGGTTGTTGGAGAATGTCACAGATGTTTCAGGAGCTTCCCTTGTGGCTCAGCTGATAAAGAATCCGCATGCAACACTAGAGACCTGGGTTTGACCCGTGGGTTGGGAAGATCCCCTGGAGAAGGGAAAGGCTACCCACTCCAGTATTATGACTTGGAGAATTCCATGCATGGACTGTATAGTCCATGGGGTCCCAGGGTTGGGCATGACTGAGCAACTATGACTTTTCTGGCAGGTCAGCTCCCCTTACTAGTTGTTGGAAGAATGTCACAGAGGTTTCAGGGAGACACTCTCTGAAGGGAGGCATTCTCTGAAGTAACTTTTTCTGCTCTGAAAGCGCCAAGCTTATTTTTCGTCCTGAGTGGGCTCTGCTGTTCTACCTGTGGGAGCATGCTGCCCTCAGGTGGTGACCGAGGTGAACTGCAGATGCACAGAGGTTTCTGGGCCCTCGCTGTGGCACAAGGCAATCTGGTAGACTTGTCACTCTGTTTGCTGACCTTGGTATGGAGATCTGCCTCAGGCACGCAAGGGGACTTTGTGCCTGCAGACACTGGCTTCCAGTAGCATAGCATCTTCATACTCCACTATGCTTCATCCCCCAGACTCTAGGGTCTCTGAAGTCAAAGTGTGAAAGTGTTAGTCATATCCGACTCTTTGCGACCCCCTGGACTGTAGCCCACCAGGCTCCACTGTCCATGGAATTCCCCTAGCAAGAATACTGGAGTGGGTAGCCATTTCCTTCTCCAGGGGATCTTCCTGACCCAGGGATCGAATATGGGTCTCCCACATTGCAGCCAGATTCTTTACCTTCCCAGAGAAAGCCAAGAACAGATCTGAGGCGAGGTTGGAGAGGCCATTGTTCAAGAAACACAATACCAGGAGACCTTGAGCAAATGTTTTGCATTTTATCAGGAGTATCTTTTTTTTAAGTCTCAAACTATCCTGTGAGGTAATATGCCCATTTTGCAGATAAGGAAATGAAGACCTAGAGAGTTTAAATTCCTACTTCTCAAACTTTTTAGTTTCATTATCCTCTTATACTTTTATGAAGTATGGAGAACCCCAAGGAACTTTTCTTTATGTAGGTTATATTTATCCATGTTTGCAATATTAGAAATTAACACTGAACTTTAACAAGAACTTATTGATTCATATAAAATAACAACAAACTTATGTGTTAACATAGATAAATTCTAGAAAGGAGGAAGAAGACTACTGTTTCACAGTTTTGCAAATCTAACTCTTGACTTACTAGAAGACATGTCACGTACCCTCTCAAAAACTCATGAGGGAATAAGAATGAAAAAAGAAAATAAGAATTTACTGTTTCTATGAAAATAGTTTCAATCTTTTGATTTCCTGAAAAGGTCTTGGGGGAGCCCCAGGGATCCCAGGATCATACTTTGAGAGCCACTGGCTTAAATAATTTGCCTGTGGATGCATAGCTAGTGTGAAGTGCTGAAACTAAGATTTCACCCTACACTTGTCTGATCTTACCTGCTCTGGCCTCTCTTCCACACTCACTGTTTCCCTCACTTCCCGTCTGGGCATCAGGGGCCTCTTCTGTAAAATGAGAGTGGGGTTCTGGATGGCCTAAGGCCCTTCTGACGCTGACGCTTGATGGTTCAGTCCAGATGGTGGCAGCTCTGATTCCCAGGCTGCAGTTGGTTTAAGGAATCCCCAGTGTTTGAGCTTCCCTCGGCTGGAACAGTTACAGCACCTAACGGACTAGAGAAAGAGCAGTGGGGGCGGGGAGGGGGAGGCCTACTCCCACTCACACATCCTCTTGAAAAGACAGCTCCCAGAGTTTAAACTTTTCCAAGGAAACAGACATCTCACCCCACCCCCAGCTTGTAGCATCATCTGTTTCAGCCCCTGACACAGTCACTCAGCTCTCAGGGCCAGGAGAATGGGGAGAGGCAGAGGTCCTCACCTCTTTGGCCTGCTTTTAGACGAAGTCCTAGGATGTACCTCTCTGGATTCCACTCTCCCTTAAAAACTATTGAGCAGAGAAAGGTTTACAAAAGGGCATTTCAAGTGGAAGGAATAGAATGAGCAAAGTCACAAAAACAGGAAAGTACCAGAAATTTCATAGAGTTTTGTCACTCAGCTGGCATTTTTACTGGTCTTCCTGCTCAGTCTCTCCTCCCATTTGCCTGATGCATTGACTATGTCAGAGTAATCTTGTTTAATGTTTATTTCACTTGTCATTCCCCTTGTCAAAAATCTTCACTGGGTCCCCCTTAGTTGAAATCCAGCACTCTCGTCTGGCATTCAAGGCCCTTTCCCACTGACTGGTACTCTATTCTAGACCTGATTTCCCATTTGCTTCCCTTCATGCATTGTTTGGTTGACTCACTGTCCCTTATGTCTATCACATGCTCCTTCCCACTCCTAAATCCAAGCCATGTATTTTCCTAACAATTCCCCTGCTTCAGGGAGCCCCTCACCCCCAATTGATTTAGCACACAGGGGTTCCCCAGGCTTCAGAATATTTAAAGCTTTCCATTAGTACCCCATCCCTGGGCTTTCTCAGAACCTGCCTGGCACTGTGATTGAGGAAGCCCTCAGTCACAACTGGCTCAGAAACTCCCTGCAGAAGGGAGCAATGTCTTATCTTTTTCCACTACCTTTCCCCTCTGGTTCCTATTACCCACAAGGAAAGATTGAAGGCAGGAGGAGAAGGGGGTGACAGAGAATGAGATGGTTGGATGGCATCATCGACAATAGACATGAGTTTGAGCAAATTCTGGGAGACAGTAAATGACAGGGAACCCTGGCATGCTGCAGTCCATGGGGTCACAAAGAGTCAGACATGACTGAGCTACAGAACACCACCACTTCCTACACTATGCACTATGGTGGTTGGTATTTGTTGACTTCATCCCTACAAGTGCAGGACCTGGAGTTGCAGACAGACCTCTCTGAAGGTGCTGGGGAGAAGCCAGAGGAGGTGACAACAGAGGAAGATGCAGGGCACAATATCAACTCATGCCAGTGGCAATTTGGAGCAAAGAGACTTCTGATAGGGAAAGAAGAGATGCCTCTGAGCAGGAGATGTCTTATTCCTCAATGAATGTAGGAGGCAGCAGGAAGAGGAAAGATAATCTGGCCCTGCTGTGAGACACTGGATAGAGAATTAGCCTGTTTAGGAGTTGAGCCTTACTCAACTTCCCACCTGTGGGCATAATGTCCTTTTCATAGTGTAGTTAAGCAGAAGAGAGAAACTGCTAAGAGCCAGCACATAATTGATGCTAAAAAATTATGAAATCTCTAGCCCAGAAGATCTGGATAAGAGATTCCCATTATCGTAAATAACCTGATTATCGTCTCTTAGGCACTAACTTTCCAACTCTCATAGGGTGAAGGAGCGAGGCTCGCCCAGCCTAAGGGTTGCCGCAGGAGCCAGGTTTGCTGTCTCTCTGCTGCCATCAGGTGGCCATAAGCTCACAATGCAGTCCGATTGATTTGTCTGCACGTATCCAAATTCGGATAAAGCGGAAGAGATTTGGGTGCGTGAGAAGTTTGGGGAGGAGATCCTGGAGGGTAGAAGAAAATGGGAAAAGGGTCACTTCGAGTCCCCGGGGAGCATGGAGTGACCTGGCCCAGGAGTCTCGTAATCAGGCACAGCGGTTAATTCAAGGAACTTTAGAGGACTGAGCCATCTCCCTCACCATCATCCTGACTAGTATTGCCCACAGAGGTGTGGTGAGATCCCGTCCCACAAACTTCTCCAGCTCCATACGGTTCCGTGGTCGTGCTCCAGAATCACTGTCTTTCTGGCCCATTCTTACAACAGGCCTGCTGATACAGGCCTTTGCACGCGCTGACCTCTGTCTAGAAGGCCGTGCCCCTCCGCCCACATCCGTCAGCGTCTAACTTTCGCTAGCTCCTCAGTTCATAGCTCAGCTGGGAGTGACTTCCTCGGGTAAACCTTCCCCAGGCCACGTCAGTTTCCTTTGATACACGCTCTCACAAAGCCACATTCTCTTCAGAGCACTGTTCTCAGTTGATAATGAAGCGTTCATCCCTGTGAGTAGTTGGTTAACATCCATCCGGCACTGCTGTGTAAGCTCTCCTATCCCGAGCTCCCAGGTCCGGAGCCTGATACACATCAAGAGCTTAGTAACCCTCTGCTGGATGAATAAAGGCATTGCGGGATAGGAGAGAAAGATCTGGAGGCAGTGAGGAGTGGTGAGGATCTTTCTGCCAACTCTGAGGCATGACTGACCTTTCACGGACCGTCCCTGCCCCAAAAAGAGGTGCGTAAGAACCCCACGCACCTCATTTCCCACTCCACTCCATCCTACCTCACCCCCCACCTACTTCCCAAGCAGGCAAGCTGGACTGAGAAAAAGTGTGACAGTCATCTTGAATGGAAGGTTCGCTGCCTCTATATAGGGTCCGCTCTACCAGAGGGGACAGGGATATGGCTTCCTTGGCCATGAGGCCTTAGGTCCTCTTGTGGGCCACCTGTAATCAGTCTCTGCTGAAGCTGGTCAACCCCCAAAACACACACCACCACTGCCAGGCACTGGCGGAAGCAGGTGTGAGCGAGGCGCATGTGGGCTCCCCTTGGGTCTGATAGCATAGTGACCTCTCCTCAGCAACGAGTGAGCAAGCTCCTTCATTTCTATGGGTTAAAGTGAAAGGGAATGAATGACCCATGGATTGAGATCCAAAGTACACAACCCAGAAAGCGGGGGTTGTACTCAAGCCTAATTTTCTGAGAGTATGGATTTTCAAAACATTGTGGCTTTAATTTATATTTCATTTGAAAAGGAAGTTAATGTGTTCCAAATTCAGAAAAAATTCTTAAAAATCAAACAAAAGTATGGCTTTAGAATATGCTATTTTAAAAATTTGCCAACCCACAAAGTTGGAGGATGGGGAAGAAAAGAGATAAAGTACTTGGTGCTTCAAATCTTTTTTGTGAGAGGAAATACTCTTTATTCCCAGAATTAGGTGAGGAGGAGGGAGAATTTTACCTAGAATTCAGGGTAGGTGAGCCTTTCAAGGATCTTCTGGAACTGAGCTTCCACTATGGTTTCATTGTAGAGTTTGAGATGCTATGAGTTTCCAATAATTTCAATATCCCAGAGTCAACACATATCCAATTTTAAAAATTTGGGCTTTGTAAGTGATTTTTAATCCTCCATTTTTCCTTTTCATCTGTTAATGCAAAAATCAAAAGCCATTTATAATTTCAGTCTGGAAAGATCCACGGAGAGAAGACATTTAAACTCAGGAGTTGGAGAAGACAAAGAGCAGCAGAATGAATGTGAATTATAGCAGAAGTGGCCATAGAGGAGGAGGCCAAGGGGAGCATCTGGCAGGGGGCATGCAGTGCCCGAAGCTGTTCTTCTATCCCACGCTCTACTTTTAAGACAGCTCCTAAGTGGTCCGCCTCTTGGCCTCCAGGTCTTCACCTCAATGGAGTCTCCACCAAGAACCATAGGTCTTCAAGCCAGCAATGTTGCCTCCTTTCTTTGGTCTGGTTCTCTGTTTTTGTTGCCTTTGTCTCTGGTTACCTTCCAGACTAGGATAAGTAATGTGACCAGAGTCATGAGGAATGCAAAGAAGAAGAGGACTTTGACCAGGTAAGCAGGATCGGATAAGGTAGTGGTTAGTGTATGCTTGTCCCATAAGAAGGCTGGAAGCTGTGGGGAAGACATAGGTTTCTCAAAGACAGCTGAGATATGTGGTAGAAACAGACTGCCCGCACGACCAAGAAAACACGAGGAGAATTGGTCTTGCCCTTTGTAAGAGCTTAGGAATGAGTGTCAAACGGTTGAACTTGTTGCTCACATGGGGCCATTTTCCTTCCGATGTAAGTGAACAAGCAGATCAGTTTGCTCAGCAAGGTTGAACAACTGCTTCCAAAGCAAACACAGGCCTGACATGTAGTTCAGCTGGCAAGACTTCTGAGTGGTAGGCGGGGCTTCTGAGGCTTTGTGATGTCACTTGAGGATAAGGTGAGGGTCTGACTGAAGGTTCCTATCCAGAACGCTCTGTTCTCTGGGCACCACCTCCCTTCATGTCTGGCCTCCAGAGTTAAATGGGAGCTCCCTAAGTGCCTGTGAAGTTGCCCCTTCAATCCTCTTTTATTTAAAAAGTTTTCATTTTGAAATTATTTTAGATGCATAGGGATTTACTTAGATAATACAGAGAGGTTCCATGTGTCTTTCACCCAGTGTTCCCCAGGGTGCCCCAGTGGCTAATCTTGTGTAAGTATAGTACAAAATGAAAACCAGTAAATGGACTTAGAAACCAATGTGTGCATATAGTATATGTGTGCATAAAGTATATGTATAGGCATTTTACCACACAAGTAGATTCAACCCTGAAATCAAGATATGGAATGATTCCATCATCATGGAGATCCACTGGTGTTCACATTGTCAGTTGGAGATAAGTGTAGAAAACTCACCTCCCGTTAAGTCCCCTTACCACCTCCATTTACAATATAATTTTATTAAATATTTCTTCTACATTCTTTGAAATTAACATTTAGATAGTGTTATACTTTTCACTTTAATTTTCAAACATAATTTAGAAAACACAAGAGGAAAAGGAAACTATTATTTTTACCCAAATTACTCCTTTTGGATAATTGACTCAACTTGGGTCATTTATATTGTTTGGTCTTCAAGTTCATTTGTTCATTGATTCTTTTCCTCCTTCCCTTCCATTCTGCTGTTGAGCTTATCCATTGAGTTTTTAATTTTGGTGATTATATTTTCTAGTTCTAAAATCTCCATTTGGTTCTTCTTTATATCTTCAGTTATTTCACTGAGATTTTCTATTTTAAAATTGTTTGTTGAGACATTTTGTGATTCTTCAAAATCCTTGTCAGATTATTTCAATATCTGCATCATGTTGGTTTGGGCCTCTGCCAATTGTCTTTTAAAATTTAAGATGAGATTTTCTTGGTTCTTGGTATAATTTATGATCTTGGTTGCCTGCTGGACGTTTTTGGTGTAATGAGACTCCGGATCGTGTTTAAATCTTCTGTTTTAGCAGGGTTCCTCTGACATCATGCTAGTTGTGGGTAAGGGGCATCACCTCACGAACACCGGGCAGGAATGAATGTCCACGTTCTCCACTCAGGCCCGTTTGTTCACCCAGGGGAGAGGGGAGAGGTCACTCCTTATTGCAGGGTGGATGTGAGATTTCAAACCTGCTAGGTGGCCTCCTCTGACACTCTGACAGAGAGGGGGAGGGGTGTCTTATTACCTCCGGAGGGGGAGCTCACTACCTCTGGGCAGGAATGAAAGCCCAGGCTCCCCACTCTCCTCTGATACTGCTCTGAGGAGGGATGGGGTGTGGGGAAGGGTACCTCATTATGGCCAGAGCCTAGGGTCTCCACATCCCTATAGGGTTGGAGATGGGACCATGATTTTTTTCCATGGTGTTTGGCTGGAGTAAGGCAGCGAGTGTCCAAAGGTTTTCTGTCTTGCTGAATTGCCTTTTTCCTTGTCCTTTGGCAAGCAGGCTTTGCTTGGGACTTCGTTTTGTCTGTGCCTCTTGACATTTCCAGGTTGTTTTCTAGTATCCAGTCCAGGATATATATGAGGCAAGAAAACCCAGAAACTCTTGTTATGTCAATCTTTGGGTTCCAAGAGCCCTCGCCAGTCTGACTTCTTCTTCCCACCTTTAAGATCTTCCTATGTTGGTTTTATATAAAGTGTCCAGGATTTCCAGCTGTGCTTAGCAGGAAGAATAGGGAGAACTGAATTTACTCCAAGTGCATCTACCCTATCCCGGTCTAGAACCTCTTGATGCTATACCAAGATTCAGGCAGGTGATGGTAGAATGGGAACCAAAGGATGTGGAGGGCAAAGACAAAGGCCGGAGTCCAACCCTGGCACCTTCCAGCGTGGGTGACCTTGGTTAGAGCACTTACTCTTTCTCACCCTCCATTTTCTCATTGGAAATGAAATTATAGTGATAATAACAAATTTACAGGTTTTTATGGGATTGCAATGAGCTGACAAATGCATAATAACTTTTCAAACCATAAAGTTCCATACAGATGGAAGTTATTTTAAATATGAACTAGGAAGGAAGGGAAGTGAGGAAGGAGGTGTTTAGAGAATGTAAGGCAGTTAAAATTTTCTCAAGTTTGTTCTCTCAACTCTCCTATAAACTTGCAAAGATCTATATATGAATTACCCCCCTTCCCTCAAGATATCTATGTCAGTCACTTGGAACACGTGAATGCTACGTTATATGGCAAAAGATGTGATTTAGTTAAGGATATTGAGAGGAGTTTATACTGTATATCCAAGGGCTTCCCTGGTGGCTCAGAGGTTAAAGCGTCTGCCTGCAATGTGGGAGACCTGGGTTCAATCCCTGGATTGGGAAGGTCCCCTGGAGAAGGAAATGGCAACCCACTCCAGTATTCTTGCCTGGAGAATCCAATGGATGAAGGAACCTGGTAGGCTATAGTCCACAGGGTTGTAAAGAGTTGGACATGATTGAGCGACTTCATTTTCACTATCCAAGTGGAAAGACAGAGCAGAGAAAGATGCAGACACAAGCCTAGGAACAAACCCAGAAAAGACAAGGAATGCATTCTCACCTAGGGCCTCTGGAGGGAGCATGGTATTGACAATACCTTGATTTCAGCCTTACAGCCTTGAGAACTGTGAGAGAATAACTTTCTGTTGTTTTAAGTTTGTGGTAATTTATTAGAACAACTCCAGGAAACTAAGACAGGAACCTTATAGGTCATCTACTCCAATGTCATCTACTCATCTAACAGGTGAGGAAAATGAGGCACGAGAAAGGAAAGTGACCAAAGTCACACAGAATCCACCTGTGAATGTAGGAGATGCAAGACAGCAGGTTGGATCCCTGGGTCAGAAAGATATCCTGGAGTAGAAAATAACACCCCACTCGTATTCTTGCCTGGAAAATTCCATAGACAGAGGAGCCTGGAGGCCAGTTTGAGCTCCTTTCAGTAACTCCAGAGGAAATAGTCCATGGGGCTGCAAAGAGTCGGACGGGACTGAGCGACTGAGCAACTATAAACGAGGCCACACAGTTACTGGCACAATAAGGACTGGAATTCTGGTCTCTCTTCTCCTAGTCCACCACAGCTAGTGGCCTGTGTCTTTTTTAAAAGAAATTAATCTTCTTTATTGAGGTATAATTTACATACCATACAATTTACCCATTTAAAGTATATAGTTCAGGGGTGTTCCCTGGTGGCCTAGTGGTTAGGATTCTGGGATTTCACTGCTCTGGCCTGGGTTCAACCCCTGGTTGGGGAACTGAGATCCCACAAGTTGTGTGGCACAGCCAAAAAAAATAAACATACTACAGTCCAATTTTTTTTTTTGTAGATTCATGGGACTGTTCAAACATCATCACAATTTAATTTGAGAATATTTTCACCCCTCCCAAAAGAAATTCTGTATCCATTAGCATTCTTGCCCATGTCTGTTATCCTTCCTTGATTCAGGTATATTGGTCTTATCTCCCCAATCAGACTAGATTTCTCCATCTCTTATCTTTTATACTCTTTTCTCCTTCTCTAGGCTGATGCTTTATTGGGGTTGTGGTTTGATTGCTGACAGTAACTCACTTCAGATGAGGTGCTGAGGAGTCTTTGGCAAAGCTCTGGACCTGGCAGTTTCTTTTATGTTCCCCGGTTATGTTGCTGACTTGTAGGAAATGACTGATCAATTCATCATTCTCTGAACTGACAGCCAAAGATAAGCAGGTTGAATTGTCCTTCATGTATTTTTGGAGAGGTAGGGCCCAGAAATGAGTCACAAAAGCCAGACAGTTTGAGCTCCTTCCAGAATCTCCAGGGGAAATTCCACTGTGTCACCCACTACAGTGTTGAGGAAGACTGGCCTGGCCACCACCTGATGACCTGAATGGTGATGTGTGGAAGCCTAAGGGGAAAAAAGAAGCAGAGTGTGGTATTGGGGGAACACTTTTTCCACATTCCTGATGTTTTATCTTCGAAGACAGAAGCCTTTTACTGACACTCCTGGCATCTCTCTACTCAGCTTTCACTCCCTTTCTCCCAGGTGCAGGGAGCAGCCACCTGGATCTGCTCCTTTCTATACATTTCAGAGAGGCACACCCCCACAAGTCAGAAATCTACAGTTTTCCATGGATAATTATGATGGGGTGGTGAGTCATCTAATTTTTTTAATAAAGGGAGTTTCCTGGAGGCCTGCTGGTTAGAACTCCGTGTTTTCAATGCTGTTGCCCAGGTTCAGTCTCCCGTCAGGGAGCTGAGATCTGAAAAGCCATGCAGCACAAGTAAAAAAAAAAACCAACTTCATGTTAGGAAGCCCACGGTGGCTGCACATCTAAGCCATATCTTCCAATATGGTCTTTATCTGTTTTAAAGGTGAGCGTTGCCATCTGCCTCATTTTTCTGTCTCCACTGGTCCAAAACTTGGGTGGAGAAGAGAAACCCTTTTATGTATACAGGTGGGGAAAAGGGAGGTGTTATGCACTGACCACTTAGATCCTAACGCATGTGTCTTCCATGAATTCTGGAGGTCCTGAGCTGTGATGGTGAATTTTCTGTGTCAGCTTGACTAGTATGTGATGCCTGTATGTGTGTGTGCATGCTCAGTGGCTCAGTCATGTTTAACTCTTGGAGGCCCCATGGACTGTAGCCCACCAGGCCTCTGTCCATGGAATTTTTCAGACAAGAATACTGGAGCAAGTCGCCATTTTCTATTCCAAGGGATCTTCCCAACCCAGGGATCAAACCGTGTCCCCTGTGGCACTTGCAGTTGGCTGGAGGATTCTTTAGGATGCCTGAAACTGGAAGTCGTTCAGTTGTGTCCGACTCTTTGTGACCCCATGGACTGGAATTTTCCAGGCTAGAATACTGGAGTGGGTAGCCTTTCCCTTCTCCAGGGGATCTTCCCAACTCAGGGATCAAACCCAGGTCTCTTGCATTGTGGGCAGATTTTTTATCAGCTGAGCCATCCTGGAAGCCCATGAACACTGGAGTGGGTAGCCTATCCCTTCTCCAGGGAATCTTCCCTACTCAGGAATCGAACCGGGGTCTCCTGCATTGCAGGCAGATTCCTTACCAATTGAGCTATCAGGGAAGCCTCTTAGGATGCCTAGATAAAAGTAAACAATTTTTCTGAGGAAGTCTGTGAGGGTGTTTCCAGAAAAGATTAAGATTTGAATGGGTAGAATAAATAAAGATTGCTGTCACCAATGCAGGTGGATGCATCCAAGCCACTGAGGGTCTGGAAAGAACAAAAAGGTGAAAGGAGAGAGAATTTACTCAGTTTAAGTTGGGGCATCAGTCTTCACCTGTCTGTGGTCATCAGTGCTTCTAGTTCTCAGGTTTTTGGACTTGGGCTGCATGAAACCATTGCCAGCTTCCCTGGATTAAACCCATCCAGCTTGCAGATGGCAGATCATCAGACTTCTTGGCTTCTGTCATCCTGTGAACCAATTCCTATAGCACATGCACTCACACACACACAGACACACACACTTCTGTTGGTTCTGTTTCTCTGGACACCCCTGACTACTATATGAATCTTTTCACCTAGATGACGGTAACAGAATCTCAAGAGCTTCCCAGCTTCCAGAGCCTCTCTTGCCCTGTTTACAGAGAGCATTTAGTTTAAATTTTTTATGCAGAGCATTTAGCTTAAATTTCTAATATGAAAGAGAGGAGATTAAAATTCACTGAGCCTCTGTTAAGACACTATCCTTGGTGCTTTGATGTGTTATTTTATTTAAAACAATAACTCTGAGAGACAGTAATAGCAATAATTTATTGTATTATTTCTTTACGTAGCTTCTGGGCTAAGTGCTTTACCTGTATGAGCTGGCTTCATCCTCTCAGGCAACTGAAGCGCAAAGAGATTGTGTAATTTGCTCAAGGTCATGCAGAAATTAATTCTAGAACCAGGCATTTAAACAAAATGAAACAAAACAAAACAAAACCCCAACATAGTGTTTCTTTTTTTAAAATTCCAAGTCTCTTTCTATTGTAGTGCTGTTATTACATCTTTTAGAATCCTAGGGCAATTCTTAGTTTATCTTGTATCAGTGCTAACTCATTCTTGGGGCTTGTAATATCCTCTACTGATTACCTGCTCAATCAGCTCAGCCAGTATTTAAGGAGGGAAACTTGATCCCAACATGCCACCTTGCACTCCCATATTCTTTTCTACCTGTGAAGAATCCTTCTTTCCACCTGCAACACCTCCTATTCTGTTCTGTTTTTTGTTTTTTTTTTTTTAGTTTTTTTTTAATGTTTATTTTGGTTTATTTGGCTGCACTGGGTCTTAGTTGTGGCATGTGGATCCCTCCCCTTCTGTTCTTTAAGCTCATTCTTTTCAGGCCTTTGTGCAGAAGTCTTCATTGTTGGGAATTGCGAAGCCTTACCAACCATCTTGATCACCTTAAATCAATATTCTCCCAGTCCTTTAAGTTTGTTAATTTCTTTTTTCATCAGTTCATTTATTTTCTCATTTCCAAATATTTATTGAGCTTCTGTTTTGCAAAAGAGGCTAAGCCAGAAGCTCTGGGAGAAACAATGATCAGTCAGAAGTGAAATTTTGGGGACCTTACATGACTGCATGTGGGGGGGCTTGTCAGGCTGAAGCAGTGACAAAACAATGGTCCTTCACTGGTGTAGGCACACTTAAAAGAATAAAGGAGAAAAACAAATATGAATTGAATGATATATTAAAATTTTTTGTCATTATCTCACTTAATGTCCAGGACCCACAACGTTCCTTCCTCTATCTGTGTTCTGAATACAACCCTTTAGGACTAGGGGTTCTTGCTTTCTCTCTCTCTGAGTCTCTCTCCCTCTCCTATGTTTGTAATGTCTTTCTGATAGCTCTATCTCTTTAATGTATACATTTAAATATTATTATCCGTAATAATATTTTGAGCAACTACTGTGTGCCAAAAGTGATGAGCTGTGAAATGTCTCTTCAAAGATATTCCATCCTAATCCTCAGGAACATGTGGATATGTTCTCGTACATGGTAAAAGGGGGTTTTTGAAGATATGATTAAGTTAAAGATTTTGAAATGAAGAAATTATCCTGAATTATCTGAGCAGGCCAGATGTAGTCACCAGTATCCTTTTAGGAGTCAGACAGAAAGGCAATGTGACAAGAGAGGCAGAGAGAGAAGCAGAGGCCGGGGGGAGAGAGAGACAGAGACAGAGATTGGAAGACACTACTTTGCTGGCTTTGAATATGGAGGAAGGGGCCACAAACCAAAGAATACAGGCAGCCTCTAGAAGTTAGAAAAGGCAAAGGAATATATTTTTTCCTAGAACCTTCAAAAGTAAAACAGTCTTGCCAAACATTTTAAGACTGCTGATCTCCAGAAGTTAAGATACTAAATTTGGGTACTCCCCCGCCACACCCTGCCTTACTGCAGTCTGCAATTTGTGTACTGTTAAAGCATGAAGTTTGCAGTAATTTGTTACAGCAGCAATAGGAAACTAATATACCAAGCTAAGTCTCTCTCTTATCTTAAAAAGAAAGAAAGGAAGGAAAAACCCATTCTGAAATGTTGTGTTCTCTCTCCTTTGAATGAAAATTTCTTGAAAAGTGCTTGTCTCCACCTCCTTCCTCCCACACTTGCTTCTAACCCCACTTTGATCTGGTGTCCATCTCTATTACTGAATCATTTTTCCCCAGAGTCAATAACAATGTCTTCGTCCCAAATATATAAGCACTTTTGAAATTCTATCCTGATGTTTCAGAATTGGCCAATTATTCTTTCATGAAATACTTTGCTCCACCTATTTTTTTAATTAAAACATACTTATTTTTGGCTGTACTGGGTCTTTCTTGCTGCAAGAGAGCTTTCTCTAGTTGCAGTGCAAGGGGGCTACTCTCTAGTTGTGGCATTTGGACTTCTCATTGTGGTGGCTTCTTTTGTTGCAGAGCATGGGCTTTAGGGTGCTGGGCTTCAGTAGTTGTGGTGCATGGGCTTAGTTGCTCTGCAGTATGTGGAATCAAACACAGTTGCTGTTGTTGGTCAGTCACTCAGTAGTGTCTGATTCTTTGTGACCCCATGGACTGTAGCATGCTAGGCTTCCCTGTCCTTCATCATCTTAAACTCATGTCCATTGAGTCAGTGATACCATCCAACCATCTCATCCTCTGTCATCCCCTTCTCCTCTTGCCTTCAATTTTTCTCAGCATCAGGGTCTTTTCCAGTGAGTTAGCTCTTTACATTGGGTAGTCAAAGTATTGGAGCTTCTGCTTCAGCATCAGTCCTTCTAATGAATATTCAGGATTGATCTCCTTTAGGATTAACGGGTTTGATCTCCTTGCAGTCCAAGGACTCTCAAGAGTCTTCTCCAATACCACAGTTCAAAGGCATGATTTCTTCAGTGCTCAGCATATATTATTGTCCAGTTCTCAAATCTGTATATGACTACTGGAAAAACTATAGCTTTGACTCTGTGGACCTTTGTAGGTAAAGTAATATCTCTGCTTTTCAGTATGCTGTCTAGGTTTGTAATAGCTTTTCTTCCAAGGAGCAAGCATCTTTTAATTTCATGGCTGCAGTCACCATCTGCAGTGATTTTGGAGTTCAAGAAAATAAAGTCTGTTGCTGTTTCCATTGTTTCCCCATCTACCTGCCATGAAGTGATGGGACCAGATGCCATGATCTTAGTTTTTTGAGTGTTGAGTTTTAAGCCAGCTTTTTCACTCTTCTCTTTCACCTTCACCAAGAGGCTCTTTAGTTCCTCTTCACTTCTTCATAAAGGTGGTGTCATTTATATATTTGAGGTTATTGATACTTCTCCTGGCAATCTTGATTCCAGGTTGTGCTTCATCCAGCCTGGCATTTTGCATGATGTATTCTTCATATAAATTAAATAAGCAGGGTGACAATATACACCCTTGACGTTCTCCAGTCCGTTGTTCCATGTCTGGTTCTAACTGTTGCTTCTTGACTTGCAAACAGGTTTCTCAGGAGGCAGGTAAGGTGGTCTGGTATTCTCATCTCTTTAAGTAAGAATTTTCCACAGTTTGTTGTGATACACACAGTCAAAGGTTTTAGTGTAGTCAATGAAGCAGAAGAAGATGTTTTTGTGGAATTCTCTAGCTTTTTGTATGATCCAACGGATGTTGGCAATTTGCTCTCATTCCTCTGCCTTTTCTAAATCCTGCTTGAACATCTGGAAGCTCTCAGTCATGTACTGTTAAAGCCTAGCTTGGGTAATTTTGAGAATGACCTTTTCTAGCATGTGAAATGAGTGCAATTGTTCAGTAGTTTGAATATTCTTTGGCATTGCCCTTCTTTTGGATTGGAATGAAAACTGACCTTTTCCAGTCCTGTGGCCACTGCTGAGTTTTCCAAATTTGCTGACATATTGAGTGCAGCACTTTCACAGCATCATCTCTTAGCATTTGAAATAGCTCAGCTGGAATTCCATCACCTTCACTAGCTTTGTTCGAAATGATGCTTCCTAAGGCCCACTTGACTTCGCACTCCAGGATGTCTGGCTCTAGGTGAGTGATCACACCATCGTGGTTATCTTGGTCATGAAGATCTTTTTTGTATAGTTCTTCTATGTATTCTTGCCACCTTTTCTTAATATCTTCTGCTTCTGTTAGGTCGATACCATTTCTGTCCTTTATTGTGCCCATCTTTGCATGAAAGGTTCCCTTGGTATGTCTAAGTTTCTTGAAGAGATTTCTAGTCTTTCCCATTGTATTGTTTTCCTCTATTTCTTTGCATTGATCACTTAGGAAGACTTTCTTTTCTCTCCTTGCTATTCTTTGGAACTCTGCATTCAGATGGCTATATCTTTCCTTTTCTTCTTTGCCTTTCACTTTTCTTCTTTTCAAACTACAGACCAGGGATTAATTCCATGTCCCCAGCATTGGCAGGTGGATTCTTAACCACTGGACCACCAGGGAAGTCCAACTCCCCTTAGTTTTGGCAGCGTTAGTCACTCAGTTGTGTCTGACTCTTTGTGACCCCATCAATTGCAGCCTGTCAGGCTACTCTGCCCATGGAATTCTCCAGGCAAGAAGACTGGGGTGAGTAGCCATTCTCTTCTCCAGGAGATCTTCCTGACCCAGGGATTGAACCAGTCTACCACATTGCAGGCAAATTCATTACCATCTGAGCCACCACAGAAGCCCCAGTTTTGGTAGATGCCTACACAATCTTCCTCCTACTTTGGCTCCTCCTTAGTCTCTTTGCATCCAATTACCTTTGTGTATGCTTGGTATTTCCTCAGGGTCCACCCTCAGTTTTCTTATCCTCTGAAATTCTCTTTGAGTGTTCTCATCTATTCTCATAGTTTCAGTGACAACCTGTATGCCAGTGGTTCTCCAATTTGTGTTTTTACTCAGATCTCATTCCTTACTCCACACTCCTAAATGTAACTGCTCATTGTCTTGCTTAGTTAACTGTTCAACGGTAACACAAACATCTCAAACCCTCATATCCAAATTCATTTTAAATATCTTTCCTTTCAAGCCTGCTTCTCCTCTATACTTAGTCTCTGAAATAAAATAAGAAATCTGGGAATCATGAGAGAATGCTTTTTCTCCCTGACTTTCTGCACTTATTATCAATATACTGTCAGTTCCACTTCAGAATCACATTTGCTCCTCTTTATAGTCATTGCTACTACCTTAGTTCAAACTTTTATTTCCTAGTCCTTATTCATTCTTTCCTGCATCACTGCAAGAGCTTCTTCTTTTTAAAAGTGAAGCATAGTTGATTTACAATGTTCTCACTTCTAGTACTCTTATTCCCTTATAACTTATCCTACTCCATGTTAACAGAGTAATAAATATAAATAAGTCAGACCACTTTACTCCTCGAAATCCATCATTTGGCTCCCTGTTACCTTTAAGATAAAGTCCCAATGTCACCAATGTGGTATATAAACTCTTCATTCATATTGTCTTCCCCTGCCTGTGTAGGTGTGAGTGCCGAGTCATGTCAAACTCTTTGCAACTTTATGGACTGTAGCCCACCAGGCTCCTCTGTCCATAGGATTTCCCAGGCAAGAATATTGGAGTGGGCTGCCACTTCCTTCTCCAGGGAATCTTCCCAACCCAGGGATTGAACCTATGGCTCCTGCATCTCCTGCATTCACAGGCAGATTCTTTACCACTAGAGCCACCTGAGAAGTCCTTTCCCTGCCTGTCTACCTAGTTTATTTTTCAAGTATGCTTTGCCATGAATCTTATACTCCTTTATGAAAGACAACTCATCAACCCCAAGTACCAGGTAAGAAGGTGGTGGAGGGTAGCATTTCTGGACTCAAACTTTCTGATTTGTGTCTTGGCTTCATTACTTATTGGCTTCCCAGATGACACAATGGTAAAGAATCTGCCTGCCAATGCAGGACGTGCAAGAGATGTAGGTTCAATCCCTGGGTTGGGAAGATCCCCTGGAGAAGGAAATGGCAACCCACTCCAGTATTCTTTCCTGGGAAGGGCAAGAGGAAACTGGCAGGCTGTCATCCATGAGGTTACATCATTTATTAAGTAAACTGTGATCTTGTTCAATATTTACATCACCTTTCCATGCCTCATCCATAGCTTATACTTTAATTACTTCATCTATCAAGGTGCCTACTATCCATTTCAAAGAGTTGTTGTGACAGTTTAATGAGGTAATACTTGTTGAACTCTTAGGGTGGTGTCCAACAGTGCTTAGCACGGGTTTTCTTATGTTATTTCTTGGCCTCTGTACTTGGTGTGCATCCTGCATCGCTTCCCTCCCTTTTCCTGCTTGGTTAATTTCTACTTTAAGGCTAAACCAGTGTTATTTCTATTGGGAAGCTTTCCCTGACTTCTACCACCTCCAGGCCATAGATGCAAAACTCTATCATAGTTCTTAGTGCTGAAATTGGTTTTCTCCTTACTAGATTGTAATTTGAGAGCAGGAATTGTGTCTTTACTGTAGTATACCCAGAAACAAGCATATAAATACTGCTCCACATATATTTGTTGGATAAATGGGTGAATGTGATATTCTGGATAAATTCATATTTTAGTTAATCCAGGAACTTGGGGCTTCAGGCAAAATGCTGCCCCCATTTTAAAAGAGAGAGTAGACAATTCAGGGTGTGGGACAGTAAGAGGATCTTTTGTCTGGAACTGACTTCCTAAAAAACGAGATCATATTTCATGTCAGGGTTCTGAAAGCCAAGGGGCATTTTCCCATAGGCTTGCAGCACAGCTTTTCCTTTCGGCTCCATTGCAGAGGCATGGACAGGAAGGGAAAGGGGAGAGGGAAGGAATGGCTTGCGCTCTTGAGAACTCTAGGGTCCGAGCATAGGTATATGCTTATTTTGGGAATTTGTTTATCCTTCATCCTGTTGCCAGTAGCCTGAAGGGCCCTGGTAGGACACACTGAAAAGCTCCCTCAGCTCTTCTAGGTCAGTTAAAAATGTTTTGCATGAAGGAATGTTGCATCGAGACTATAGTGTAGTCATAGGAGAAGCCATCATTTCCTTCCACCACAGACAAATAGTGGGAAGGGAGCTCCTACTGGGCACACTCAAACTTCTAAACAACTGGGAAGGGAATTCTGGGCATGTAAGGAATGGAGTCAAAAGTGTAGGGTAACACCCCACCCTTGACTGCCTCACACTTTCCTCTTTTACAAACTTTGCTGATGCTTATATAGCTGGTTGAGCGAATAAAACTAATTTATAAAAGTACAGATTTTAATACAGCACTTTAGATGTTTCAGAGATGTTCCAGCAACACAACTTGATATACAAAGTAGGCGTAGAGCACAGCAGCTCTCAGGGAGGTAGAAGCAGCAGGGACGGAGGCATTGTAGCAGGACCCAGGCTCTTTATTTTCTATTTTTAAAACTGGTTATTTTGGCTGCACTGGGTCTTCATTGTGGTGTGTGGTCTTCTCATTGTGGTGACTCCTCTTGTTGTGTAGCTTGAGCTCCAGAGAGTGTGGGCTCAATGAGGGCTTAGTTGCTCTCTGGCATGTGGGATCCTAGTTCCCTGACCAGGGATAGAATCTGCATCCCCCACATCGGAAGGTGGCTTCTTAACCACAGGGCATGGAGAGGGAAATGGCATCCCACTCCAGTATTCTTGCCTGGAAAATTCCTTGGACAGAAGGCCTGGTGGGCTACAGTCCATGGGGTCCCAAGGGGTAGGACACGACTAAGCACACATCATTTTTTTAACCACTGGACCACCAGGAAAGTCCCACAACCCTAGGCTCTTTCAAACCACATAGACTCTTCCCCAAAGCCTGGGAATCCTTCGTTTATGTATTTAGTGCTTTCTGTGTGTAAGAGACAATGAGACGAAGATGAGCAAAACTGACACTGTCCCAGCCGTTGTGGTGCCTGGGCTCATGGGGCAGATGTACTGTCGAGAGTCATTTAGAACATAATGTGGTAAATGTTATGATGAGGGAGGCAAGAGGAACTTTGGAGGTGATAGATCAGTCTGCTGCCTTAGGCTTGGCAGTGTTAGAATTTCTTCTTGGCAGTGATGATATTTACAGTGATACATTGATAGTAAAAGATGAGAAGGAGCTAATCACAGATAAAGGGAGGGGGGAAGAGAAGGTGTTGAAGTATGTGGCAAGTATTTTGGGCAAAGGAGATAGCTTTTTTTGTTTCAGGATGTTAAGCAGGATTCATTCGGTACCCTGGAATTCTCAGTTTTGCCACAAAAGTAAAAGGTACCATCAAGAGGTGGCAAGTCAGTTCTGCTATATCCCCAGTACCCCGTCCTCTACCTCCCCAGGAAATAAATAGAAGATGGTGTGGAGGTGGAAAGGGGAAAGGGATTGATGGAGTCACGTGTCCATCACCAGTCAGAGGATCAAGTGCTGTGCATTTTGTCCTCACCTCCTTAGAGTGAGGGGTCTCTTAGAAATTGGTGGCTTGGCAAGGAGAGACTGCATCTCAGTCCTTGGTTGGATATCTGCTGATGGGCTTGCTGATCTCTTCTCTGTGATCACTGGAGTAAAGAATGAGGGTTGACTGGAAAAGAGCTGTCACTTGTACAATGTGGTTTAGTAGGATGTATGAATTTCCTGTAAGTCAAAAGAACAGTGTGAAAAGTCAGAGTTTGAGCCATCTTGCTGGTCGTCCTCCCAAGAAGACCAGTAGCCAGGGAGCTTAGTTATACAGCCAAAGGCAGGACCTGAGGCATTGTGGGAAGCAGTTAGATTGGAGCAGATTTCCCATCAGGGGATTGTGCAATGGGGAGAGCTCCCAGGAAACTAATCCATGTGCCCATAAGCATTAGCATTTGGGCATCTTCTAAATGGAAGGTATCCACTATCAGTCAGCTTTAGCCTGAGAGTCTAAGCATTAGCATTTGGGCATCTTCTAAATGGAAGGTATCCACTATCAGTCAGCTTTAGCCTGAGAGTCAAACGACAAACAGATGATTACCATGACTTGCCCAGTTAGGGAAAAGGACATTTTGCCCTTCCTCCTAGGCCGTCCCAGTCCTTCCTCCAGGTTCCAACACAACAAGTTAGCAAAACAGAGAGTTCTATTAAAGGACAGGATGTACCAGTTCCCCAAATGGCATCCCATGCTGAAGGTTGGCTGGTGCTGAGGGTAAGGAAGCTATGTAAACTTGATGTGAGACTGAAGCTTTAAAATGGACTCATTACACTAGGCTGGACTTCTAATAACTAAACAAATAGAAAGCTACAGAATCTTTCAGAGAGGAAAAGGAAGAATTGATGGAGTATGGTGGAAGGCACTGCTTGAAACCAACCCAGGACTGTGATCAGCAGAATTCAGAGTGTTTGTTACATTGTTTCCACACATAAAAAGGCCAGGCATTAAGAAGCAGCCTCCTGTGTTAAAAGTATTTGAAGGTGATTCGAACAAAGAGTGAGAGAAGACTGGTGGAGAAGGAAGAGACCAGACAATAAGAGCAAAGAGAAGTCATGACACATTTTAATGATCATGTTTGCAGTTTAGTTCAACAGGGGGTGGGGTGGGGACTGGAGAGAATTTAAGCAAGAGATGATCTTGATCTGTGAATGACAATAGGGGTGGAGAAAAGTCAGATGGGATGATATTTAAATGGAGAATTATCAGCAATTGCAGATAGAAGGGAAAACCCAACAAAACTTTTATTTCCCCATTTCTCCTTCCAGCTGGCCCCACAAATGCCGTCCCATTTCCAGTTCCTTTCTTTCACTGCATTCGACGATGCTCCACCAATGCTCAGCTCGGTCATTTGGTTTTCTGGTGCACTCCTCTTAAAAGTTTCCAGTGGCCTGGAAACTACAGTCCTACGGGGACCTGGAGGGCTGTGGGCACCAGTAGTTTGCATACAGCCCTGCCAGCAGCGAGAATAAATGACCTGCTCAATACCCCAAAGCTGGTGTGTTACAAAGTGCATATTTCAAATCCAGCTTTAGGGATTTTTCAATAACACTTCATTGCTGCTTCCCGATGTTAAACAAGAGAAAGTTAAAACAACAACATCAAAAAACAGCATTACCCAAAATACAATGTCCTGAGCATAGCAACGGAAACAACCAGAAACCCCAGACAGTCTGTCAGGTCTTTGTCTAGGGGTACTAGTGTTGCAAGTCCGAGGTCAGTCCCAGAGAATGTGAAGTGCGCATGTGCTAAAGGTCCTAGGCTCGCCCCATCACAGGGGCGGAGGAAGGACAGTGCGCATGTGTTGAAGGTCTGAGGTCCGCCCCGGAAGAGGTGAGGAAGGGGCCTAAGAGCAGAGGTTTGGTGCCATCTGTTAGCCTAAACAGCTCACGTTCTGTTAGCGGAACCCATGCCATGGACCATCCCTTCATTACACCTAGGACCGCTGCCTTACGGCTTCTCCGTAAGCTCTACATCTTTGGATTCCCTGAGGGCCAAAGAGAACACGGGACCGGAAGCGCTGACTCCCCCTGTGGTATTTCCAGGGGCAGAGGAAGATGGCGAAACCCATTGGCTAGTGGGGATCAGAAGAGGGCGGTTCACTCGGCCTGCGCGTGGGGCACTATGGGTATTGTAGTTCAGCGCTCCGCGGTGCAGCTTGTAGCGAGGAATCTTGGAAGCCAGTGGGTCCAAGCTGGTCAGGGAAGCACCTTGCACGGGGGCATTAGGTGTGAAGTAGCTGCAGGGGTGTGTCTTCGTTCTGCTATTTCTCTTTCGGGTGAGGCCTCACTCTTTCTCGCCTTTAGGGGCCTTCACTTCATCCCATACTTGAGGCTGCTTTATAAGCCCCAGTCACTTACAGATTATCCCTTACAATTCCAAGCTGGTCTTGAGTTCCTCTTCTCGTCTATCTCCCGCACATCCAGGCCCTGGAATTCTTCTCTGTCCTTCTTTCTCCTGTGAGTACCTTTTCTTGTTTCTGTCCTAGACAGAACCTCTCTTAACACTCTGCCCTTAACCCATGACGCATGTCAACAGCTCCAATAAAAGGCTGTCACAGCAAATGTTTGTAGGCACGAGAAGATTTGAGCCTTCCCTTTCAGCAGCCTGGCAGCTCACTTCTTTTGTGTTTCTCTTATGATCATTGCAATTGCCTTTTTTTCTGATGCCATTTCTGTGTAGTCTCTGCCTAAGTCTGGCGGGCAGCTTTGGTCATAGACGGTTCCCCTTTGGTCCTATCATTTTGGCTCTGGCTGCCACATTTTGGTAATACGACAGAGGGCGCACACGTGGGTTGACTTACAGGACAGAGGAGGGGAAAAAAAAAAAAAAAAAGCTGAATAGAAACAAAAGAATAAATAGCAAACTAGGTTTTATAGAAGTCAGGAAGATATATGGTGAAAGAGGGGGAAGAGAGAGCAATCCTTTCATTTTCATACCTCCACAAACAATTTAGTGCTGAGTGTGAGCAGGGCTTAGTGGGCTCTGTGCTGGGAATGCATCACTACAAACCACCTAGATACTGGGGGATCCAATCCAGGAGGGCACAGACACACAAGTAAACCACAGTGCGGGATGATATCAGTGTGTGCCCTACCTTCCTGTGTGTTTCTCTTTTCATTCTCCTCCCTCCATTAGTTCATTCCAAAGTACTTTCTCTTTTCACATCTTCTGTTCCATGCTCTTCTTTCCATTCTCAAACTCCGTTCTCCCCTTGTTCTGACCCAAGCTGTTTCTTTTGTATTTTTCTGTTTTGCTACTTTGACAGCAGAAAGTGTTGCAAGGAAAGTCATGCTCATAGGGGATTTAGTAACACGGAATGCCTGACCTTCATCTTTGTGTGAGAAATATCTATTAATTATCATCTCATTCCAGGGCAATCTCAGCATTTATACACACTGCTTGTAGTAGAATCAATTGCAGATCTTTTATACCCCTTGTGCTAGAATCATGGAATGTAATTCACAATTGATGTAATTCTTATGCTACCTGTTGAGTGATTGGAGGAATCTGAGGTTTGGAAGTTTAATCTCATGGAAACAGTAGTCAGGAACGACCCTTGATGTGTGATGAGAAGTAGAACCCTGCATGACTGGAGAAGATAAGCCTTGGCCTTTTTTAAAAAAAGCATAGCTTAGTGGATTGACTAGGATAGAACAGGAATACTGCCTTGGCTAGAACAGGAAAATTACCTTTTTGAAAGATATTTTTGAACTGTTATTTCAGAAATCTACCCTCCCCCTCAAGTCTATTCTAAATTGTCTTATTGGAGACAATAAGATTCTTAGTGTAGGGTGGGAGTGGATAGATTTCCAAGTAATAAATAATAATCATGCTTACTTAGTTTAAGAATGTTTTGCAATGCCTTTGAGCAGTAGATCTACCTCTAAGATTTTCTACAACTAATCCTATTCCTTTGTGTTTTTTGAGAATGGGACTCACCATAAAGAAGTGAAATTTCATCTTCAATTACACCTAAAGAAATTCATATCCAAGTCCCTACATAATTTGATCCCCAGTCACCTCTCTAATCTCATTGCCTTACCCTTGTCCTTATGGTCCCTCTGCTGTAGCTACCGTGGCTTTCTTGCTGTGTCATAAACACCCTGTGCACTTTTCTGTCTGGAATACTCTGTTTCAGGTACTTTTGTTATGGGCTTTACTCATATTCATCTCATCAGAGAGACCTTCTCTGATCATCTTATCTAAACTAGAGCCTTTATAAGAAAAATTACAGCCTTCATCACTCTATCCCTATGTTAAGTGGTATCACTTCTTGAAAATATTATGTATTTGTTTACTGTCTGTTTCTCAAACTAGAAGATAAGCTCCGTGAGAGTATGGTTCTAATCTGTTTCCTTGGTCCCTGGAACATGGTGTATAGAAAGTGCTCATTTGTAAAATGAAAGGATTTTTAAAAAAGCACTAACAGAGCACTTATGTGTAAGTCACTGTGTGTACAGTGAATAATGAAGGATTTACAGATAGAAATAAGATATAGTCCTTAATGTTGAACAATCTGCGGTGTAGAAAGACTATAGAATAATCTAAGGATCTTTCATTAAATTGTAGCTGAGCAAAAAAGTCTTAAGTCTGAAGAGCCAGGGTCAGCTATGGTGTATTTGGTATGTAGAAGCATTTGTCCCTTATATCATAGTTTTGAACTGGCCTCTGTGCTGCTCTATTATTTCTGTGACCAATTCCTACTGTGTCCTTGTGTAGGATGAACTTGACCAATCAGGGACCACATAAAAGGAGCTATTGCTTTATTTCTATCTGACCTCCTAGCTGCCATTCTCACTTCTTTTCCAGGGCATCCAGTTCGTTTCCACCAGTGTGCCTGTCATCAACCACATATCTCACAATGTCTCCCACTTAAAACCCTTCAAGTGGCAACTTCTCAGTTGGCATTCCAGACATCCCCTTCTCCCCTCTCCCTACTCTGACTCCTTTTTACCTCAGCATCATTTTTTTCTTTTAAATTATTTATTTATATTTGTTTGTTTATTTGGCCGCATCAGGTCTTAGTCGTAGCATGCAGGATCTTTAGCTGTGGCACATGGGATCTAGTTCCTTGACCAGGGGTTGAAGCTGGGCTCCCTGCATTGGGAGCACAGAATCTTAACCACTGGATCACCAGGGAAGTACCCTACCTCAATATCTTTATCTTCCTCAGTACTCTTCCTGAATGTATGACTCAGAAATGTGAAATTTGCAGTTCCCTATTTGATTTTTCTCTGTGTGTTTTCTTTGCCCAGAATGCCCTTTCCCTTAATTCTTACCTTACTATAGTCGCTGGTCTTCCACAGCTTAGAGGAACCAGCCATCTTCCAAGAAGCTTTAGCAACTCTCCTCTCCTATCCAGGATAGGTGAGTTTCCTTCCCTCCAGCCCACTCCTTTCCTCAAAACAAAACACATTTCAGTATTGATCAATCTCTTTTATCTACTAGATTGTAGGTCCTTTGAAGGTGGTCATTTGGAGGGCTGTCTGCTTTTAAGAGTCCAGGCATTTGAATTCCAGTTCTGTCTCTTGTTGGCCAAAATAATTGTCTTTGGGCCAGTCATATGACTCATTGAGCCCATTTCCTTTTCAGTAAAATCTAATTGTACTTGCCTTTGTATCCCCAGCCTCTGGTACCATGCTCAATGCACTCAACTTGGTTATCTCGCTGTAGATTTCTTTACATTCTCTGCCCATCTCTTGTTCCTACAGGTTTGAGATGCTGACTCTTGGCTATAAGGACAGTAGACCTGACCTGAGTGAATGATGAATGATTGTGTCTCTGTGTATCTGAGAGAGAGAAGGAGAGACAAAGAAGGTGAATATTAATGTGTGAGTAGGCTGTGTCCCACTCAATTTTGCTCTGTTAAAGAGTTAAAAGTGGATAGTGTATACCTACTTAAGGTCAGGTGGTGACAGTAGGAAAGAAGAATAGATTTGTAAGCAAAACAACACTGGAAAAGATCAAACTTTCAAACTACTTGCTTTTTATGCATTTCCAGTTTAAAACCCACAAAACAGACTAACTTTGAGTATGGTTAATTAAATTAACCTCTTAAACTTTAAGGTGGTTTTTATTTTGATTCATAGTATGGAAACCTGACCTGCCTCCTGAGAAATCTGTATGCAGGTCAAGAAGCAACAGTTAGAACTGGACATGGAACAACAGACTGGTTCCAAGTCGGGAAAGGAGTATGTCAAGGCTGCATATTGTCACCCTGCTTATTTAACTTATATCCAGAGTACATCATGAGAAATGCTGGGCTGGGTGAAGCACAAGCTGGAATCAAGATTGCCAGGAGAAATATCAATAACCTCAGATATGCAGATGACACCACCCTTATGGCAGAAAGTGAAGAAGAACTAAAGAGCCTCTTGATGAAAATGAAAGAGGAGACTGAAAAAGTGGACTTAAAGCTCAACATTCATAAAACTAAGATCATGACATCTAGTCCCATCACTTCCTGGCAAAAAGATGGGGAAACAATGGAAACAGTGACAGACTATATTTTTGGGCTCCAAAATCACTGCAGATGGTGACTGCAGCCATGAAATTAAAATATGCTTACTCCTTGGAAGAAAAGTTATGACCAACTTAGACAGTATATTCAAAAGCAGAGACATTACTTTGCCAACAAATGTCCATCAAGTCAAAGCTATGGTTTTTCCAGTAGTCATGTATGGACGTGAGAGTTGGACTATAAAGAAAACTGAGCAGCAAAGAATTGATGCTTTTGAACTGTGGTGTTGGAGAAGAGTCTTAAGAGTCCCTTGGACAGCAAGGAGATCCAGCCAGTCCATTCTAAAGGAAATCAGTCCTGAATATTCATTGGAAGGACTGATGCTGAAGCTGAAACTCCAATACTTTGGCCACCTGATTTGAATAACTCATTGGAAAAGATCCTGATGCTGGGAAAGATTGAAGGCGGGAGGAGAAGGGGACGACAGAGGATGAGATGGTTGGATGGCATCATTGACTCGATGGGCATGAGTTTGGGTAACCTCTGGGTGTTATTGATGGACAGGGAGACCTGGCGTGCTGCAGTCCATGGGGTTGCAAAGAGTCTGATACGACTGAGCGACTGAACTGAACTGAACTGATGGAAACTTATAGAGAAGGAAATGGCAACCCACTCCAGTATTCTTGCCTGGGAAACTCCATGGACAAACGAGCCTGATGGGCTACAATCCATGCGGCCGCAGAGTCAGACATGACTGAGTGACTGAGCATGGCAACTTTAACTTAGTCATTTACTTTTTCATTTACTTAGTCATTTACTTGTTTCAAAAACCCATAAGAGAGGCAATCCTTTTGGAGAATCACCACAATTTCCTGCTTCAACAGTGCTTGGATGGAACTTGGTGCTCGTCCCTTGCCTTGGCCAGCTGCTCAGAGTCAGCCCTCAGCACCACCCACCCAGAGCCCTCTACCCATCCCAGGCCCCCACCTCCACCTCTCAGCCACCTTCCAGGATGACTGCATCCTCTTGCAGATGCTGCCTGGACTACTGCCAGGACTCGGAGGATGCCATCGACTACCCCATCGATCTGGAGCTGTTTGCCTGCTATGTCTGTGTTATCCTATTTTGACTGTGATGATGTAGCTTTGAAGAACTTTGCCAAGTACTTTCTTCACCAATCTTGTGATGAGAGGGAACATGCTGAGAAACTAATGAAGCTGCAGAACCAGTAAAGTGGCCGAATCTTCCCTTAGGATGTTAAGGAACTAGACCTTGATGACTGGGAGAATGGGTGGAATGCAATGGAATGTGTGCTACATTTGGAAAAAAGTGTGAATCAGTCACTACTGGAACTGCATAGACTGGTCACTGACAGAAATGACCCCCATTTGTGTGACTTCATTGGGACTCATTACCTGAATGAGCAGGAGAAATCCAACAAAGAACTGGGTGACCATGCAACCAACCTGTGCAAGACGGGGGTCCCCTGAGTCTGGCATGGCAGAGTATCTCTTTGACAAGCACATACTGGGAAACTGTGATGAGAGCTAAGCCTTAGGCTGACTTCCCATAGTTACAGGGATGACTTCCCTGGTTATCAAGGCAGTGGATCTGTGTTTGGGTTATGCTACTTAAGTTCTTTCCTTAGTACCATTCCTTCAAGTAAAGTAATTTGGTATGCCACCCTCCCCTCACACCCCAAAAGGAAAAAAAAATGCGAGAAAAAGATTTGAGAAGTCTGTGTGCCAAGTCGCTTCAGTCATGTCTGACCCTTTGTGATCCTATGGACTGTAGGCTGCCAGGCTCCTCTGTCCAGGCAAGAGTAATGGAGTGGGTTGCCATACCCTCTCCAGGGGATCTTCCTGACCCAGGGATTGAACCTATGTCTCTTATGTCTCCTGCATTTGCAAGTGGATTCTTTACCACTAGCACCACCTGGGGAGCCCTTCAGAAGTCTGTGCTTAATTACCCAGTGGTCCAGCTCTTTGCGACTCCATGACTATAGCCTGACAGTCTCCTCTATCCGTGGAATTGTCCAGGCAGGAATATTGGAGTGGGTTGACATGCCCTCCTCTAGGGGTTCAATCCAACCCAGGGATTGAACCCAGGTCTCCTGCATTGCAGACGGATTCTTTACCATCTGAGCCACCAGGGAAGCCCTCAGAAGTCTAAAATATGTCATTTGATGGATGCCCTGGTAGATCTGCTTTAGAGAATGAGTTAATAATATCTCATATTAAAGTCTGACTTCAGCCAAGCTTTTAAAAAACTTGTGGTTGTAGGACTTCTAGAATCTGCTTACTATGTCTGTCAAAGCATGATGTGTGCTTTATTGTGCTTCTCTTAAAAAGAAATGGTTAATGAAAGCTGAAGGTTAACAGTTAAAAGTAGACAGTGATAATGGATAATTGAAAGTTGACCATGGAGAAGGAAATGGCAACCCACTCTAGTATTCTTGCCTAGGAAATCCTATGGATGGAGGAGTCTGGCAGGCTACAGTCCATAGCGTTGCAGAAGAGTCAGATACAACTTAGTGACTAAACAACAACAAATGTGTATGCCATGGATATTAGCACAGGACCTCTTTCAACAATGTCATAAAATCTAACATCCGTTGCAGGATATTGAGTTTCATGCTGCCTTTTGTTTACATTGAATTTTTATTTTGAACAATAGGCAACAAGTGACTCAGCAGTGATATTGATTCAAAGGCCATGAATCAATTCAATGATTTGCTGGTAAATCTTGAACAATAAGTTCTCAGAAAAACAAAGAGATCTGGTTTATAGTGTTTCCCAATTGCCTCGTATAGATTCTCCACTGTGGTCTATTCCAAGTGACCAAATGTGATGTCACTGAGTGTGGAGTTGGAAAGGCACATGTACACCATTTCTGAGAGCCTGTATGAGCCAGCTCCAGGAGAAAACTCCTAGAGATAGTGAAAGACAGGGAAGCCTGGAGTGTTGCAGTCCATGGGTTGCAAAGAGTCGGGCATGACTTGATGACTGAACAACAATAATTAAATAGAAAGTGAGCCTTGAGTGTTTACCAATGTTTCAACTGGTTAGTTTTTAGTGGGTATTTCCATGTTGTAATGACTTGTCTTCTTAATAAACCTTGTATAACCTATAGGATTAAATAATTAAGATTCTCATGTATATCATATAAAGTCCTAGAGCTGCTCTAAGAAAGTAAATAAAAATCTTAGCAATATTTCATATTATCTCTAGAACAGACCCTGATTTGCTCTCAGGGGATTCCCTGGTAACTCAGCTGGTAAAGAAACCTCCTGCAATGCAGGAGACCCCAGTTCAATTCCTGGGTTGGGAAGATCCACTGGAGAAAGGATAGGCTACCTACTCCAGTATTCTTGGGCTTCCTGGTGATTCAGCTGGTAAAGAATCTGCCTATAATGCAGGAGACCCTGGTTCGATCCTTGGGTTTGGAAGATCCCCTGCAGAAGGGAACAGTTACCCACTCCAGTATTCTGGCCTGGAGAATTACATGGACTGTATAGTCCATGGGGTCTCAAAGTGTTAGACACAACTGAGCGACTTTCACTTTCCTTGTATCTTGGTGAGTTCTCTTTTTCTCCAAAACAATACTCCCCTCCTACATTCACCATCACTCCTACATTCAGGGATTAAATAGCAGGCCCCTCACATCTTTTTAGCAATATTCTCCAGAAATACAATGAGACTTGAAATGAGGCCTAAATTCCTCTGTATTTCTTTTACACCCTCCCCCCCGCCCCGCAAAGCACAGGAGCTGAATTTTTGTACCCCTCCCCCAACCCATCCAATTCATATATTGAAGTCCCTTCACCCAATGGGACTTTGTTTTGAGATAGGACTTTTAAAGAGGTAATTTTGGTTAAGTGAGGTTGTAAGTGTTGGGTCTTAATTGAATATGACTGATGTTCTCTTTAGAAGAGGAAGTGACACCAGAGAGGGACACACACAGAGAAAAGGCTACTCAAGGACACAGCAAGAAGGCAGCCATCTGCAAGCCAGGATGAGAGGTCTCTCTAGAAACCAATCCTGCCAGCACCTTGATCTTGCTTGACTTCTAGACTCCAGAATAGTAAGAAAATAAATGTCATTTGTTTAAGTCACCCAATATGTGGTATTTTGTTATTGCAGCCCTAGCAGTCTAATACACAAATGAATCATTAGAATGACCTTGAACATCATGTAGTTCTTCTTGATAAATTCATTTGGCCCTGGGATATGTGCAAACATGTTTGTAAGCATAAATTTATGTATTACTCTTTTTATTTTTATTTTTTTTAAATATAACTTTATTTATTTTAATTGGAGGTTAATTACTATACAGTATTGTATTGGTTTTGCCATACATCAACATGAATCTGCCACAGGTATACACGTGTTCCCCATCCTGAACCCCCCTCCCTCCTCCCTCCCCGTACCATCCCTCTGGGTCGTCTCAGTGCACCAGCCCCAAGCATCCAGTACCATGCATCGAACCTGGACTGGCGATTCGTTTCATATATGATATTATACGTGTTTCAATGCCATTCTCCCAAATCATCCCACCCTCTCCCTCTCCCACAGAGTCCAAAAGACTATTCTATACATCTGTATCTCTTGCTGTCTTGCATACAGGGTTATCATTACCATCTTTCTAAATTCCATATATATGCATTAGTATACTGTATTGGTGTTTTTCTTTCTGTCTTACTTGACTCTGTATAATAGGCTCCAGTTTCATCCACTTCATTAGAACTGATTCAGATGTATTCTTTTTAATGGCTGCATAATACTCCATTGTGTATATGTATCACAGCTTTCTTATCCATTCATCTGCTGATGGACATCTAGGTTGCTTCCATGTCCTGGCTATTATAAACAGTGCTGAGATGAACATTGGGGTACACGTGTCTCTTTTTTTTTTGCTTTTGGTTATCTCTTGTTTTACAGTTTTAGTCAATAAACAATTTTGAAAATAATGCCATGACTCACTTTTGATGTATGGCAAAACCAATACAATATTGTAAAGTAAAAAATAATAATAATAATAAAAAAATTTTAAAAAATAATTAGAAAAGAAGCTAACAATATTGTTAGTTAATGGTGTTTTATCCTTCTGCTTACTATCAATAATTTCAGATAATTTTAATTAATTTTTAACATATTAGTCTCCAAATTAATAATAGCACAAAAATAATCTTAGTAAATTATTTTGGTAATAATTCTCTTTGTCGGTAGAATCTGGTTAGCTAGCATGTATCTGTTACTTGCAGGGATTCTGTTGCATTATGTAGAAGAAACAATCATAGAATAGTTATTTAGAGCTAAAACGTGTTTCTGTGAAAGAAATAAATATAATTAAATATAATTTTTCTATATTAAAAATATACTATTGTAATGCCCCAAAGCCTCTGAATATGTGGTTATGTTATATGTGAAATAAAGACTCCTTTCTGTTATTTCCAGTAATGCACTCCATCTTGGTCTAGACCCAAGACAGACCCATATTATATTAAATAAATGCAATAGTACTTCATATTAAAGTGAGAATTCAGTTTGGGTTTTGGGCAAACTCTGACATAGTGTGTATGAAATTGTTTTCATACATTTCTATGTTTAAGAAAATATAGAAATTGTTTTCTTAAAAGATGTAATTATGCACTTCAAACATGAAACATTTATGGAATCATTGAAATAGCTAGTATAAACATGAAAATATAAAAGGAAAATACCACAACCGTTTAGGTTGTGTGTGTGGTTTTTTTTTTGATTAAATATATTTAAATTTTTTGTGTTATTTTTTTTCTTTTTTTTCTCTGTTGATCTTTTCTTTTTTCTTTTTTTTTTCCTTTCCTTTTTTTTTAACTTTACAATATTGTATCGGTTTTGCCATACATCAACATGAATCTGTCACAGGTATACACGTGTTCCCCATCTTGAACCCTCCTCCCTCCTCCCTCCCTGTACCATCCCTCTGGGTCATCCCAGTGCACCAGCCCCAAGCATCCAGTATCGTGCATCAAAACTGGACTGGCGACTCGTTTCATATATGATATTATACATGTTTCAATGCCATTCTCCCAAATCATCCCACCCCTCCCTCTCCCACAGAGTCCAAAAGACTGTTCTGTACATCAGTGTCTTTTTTGCTGTCTCGTATACAGGGTTATTGTTACCATCTTTCTAAATTCCATATATATGCGTTAGTATACTGTATTGGTGTTTTTCTTTCTGGCTTACTTCACTCTGTATAATAGGCTCCAGTTTCATACACCTCATTAGAACTGATTCAAATGTATTCTTTTTAATGGCTGAGTAATACTCCATTGTGTATATGTACCACAGCTTTCTTATCCATTCATCTGCTGATGGACATCTAGGTTGCTTCCATGTCCTGGCTATTATAAACAGTGCTGCAATGAACATTGGGGTACACGTGTCTCTTTCCCTTCTGGTTTCCTCGGCGTGTATGCCCAGCAGTGGGATTGCTGGGTCATAAGGCAGTTCTATTTCCAGTTTTTTAAGGAATCTCCACACTGTTCTCCATAGTGGCTGTACTAGTTTGCATTCCTACCAAGAGTGTAAGAGGGTTCCTTTTTCTCCGCATCCTCTCCAGCATTTATTGCTTGTAGACTTTTGGATCGCAGCCATTCTGACTGGCGTGAAATGGTACCTTATTGTGGTTTTGATTTGCATTTCTCTGATAATGAGTGATGTTGAGCATCTTTTCATTTGTTTGTTAGCCATCTGTATGTCTTCTTTGGAGAAATGTCTATTTAGTTCTTTGGCCCATTTCTTGATTGGGTCATTTATTTTTCTGGAACTGAGCTGTAGGAGTTGCTTGTATATTCTCGAGATTAGTTGTTTGTCAGTTGCTTCATTTGCTATTATCTTCTCCCATTCTGAAGGCTGTCTTTTCACCTTGCTAATAGTTTCCTTTGATGTGCAGAAGCTTTTAAGTTTAATTAGGTCCCATTTGTTTATTTTTGCTTTTATTTCCAATATTCTGGGAGGTGGGTCATAGAGGATCCTGCTGTGATGTATGTCGGAGAGTGTTTTGCCTATGTTCTCCTCTAGGAGTTTTATAGTTTCTGGTCTTACGTTTAGATCTTTAATCCATTTTGAGTTTATTTTTGTGTATGGTGTTAGAAAGTGGTCTAGTTTCATTGTTTTACAAGTGGTTGACCAGTTTTCCCAGCACCACTTGTTAAAGAGATTGTCTTTAATCCATTGTATATTCTTGCCTCCTTTGTCAAAGATAAGGTGTCCATATGTGTGTAGATTTATCTCTGGGCTTTCTATTTTGTTCCATTGATCTATATTTCTGTCTTTGTGCCAGTGCCATACTGTCTTGATGACTGTGGCTTGGTAGTAGAGCCTGAAGTCAGGCAGGTTGATTCCTCCAGTTCCATTCTTCTTTCTCAAGATTGCTTTGGCTATTCGAGGTTTTTTGTATTTCCATACAAATTGTGAAATTATTTGTTCTAGCTCTGTGAAGAATACTGTTGGTAGCTTGATAGGGATTGCACTGAGTCTATAAATTGCTTTGGGTAGTATACTCATTTTCACTATATTGATTCTTCCAATCCATGAACATGGTATATTTCTCCATCTATTAATGTCCTCTTTGATTTCTTTCACCAGTGTTTTATAGTTTTCTATATATAGGTCTTTAGTTTCTTTAGGTAGATATATTCCTAAGTATTTTATTCTTTTTGTTGCAATGGTGAATGGAATTGTTTCCTTAATTTCTCTTTCTGTTTTCTCATTATTAGTGTATAGGAATGCAAGGGATTTCTGTGTGTTGATTTTATATCCTGCAACTTTACTATATTCATTGATTAGTTCTAGTAATTTTCTGGTGGAGTCGTTAGGGTTTTCTATGTAGAGGATCATGTCATCTGCAAATAGTGAGAACTTTACTTCTTCTTTTCCAATTTGGATTCCTTTTATTTCTTTTTCTGCTCTGATTGCTGTGGCCAAAACTTCCAAAACTATGTTGAATAGTAATGGTGAAAGTGGGCACCCTTGTCTTGTTCCTAACTTTAGAGGAAATGCTTTCAATTTTTCACCATTGAGGATAATGTTTGCTGTGGGTTTGTCATATATAGCTTTTATTATGTTGAGGTATGTTCCTTCTATTCCTGCTTTCTGGAGAGTTTTTATCATAAATGGATGTTGAATTTTGTCAAAGGCTTTCTCTGCATCTATTGAGATAATCATATGGCTTTTATTTTTCAATTTGTTAATGTGGTGTATTACATTGATTGATTTGTGGATATTGAAGAATCCTTGCATCCCTGGGATAAAGCCCACTTGGTCATGGTGTATGATTTTTTTAATGTGTTGTTGGATTCTGATTGCTAGAATTTTGTTAAGGATTTTTACATCTATGTTCATCAATGATATTGGCCTGTAGTTTTCTTTTTTTTGTGTAGGATCTTTGTCAGGTTTTGGTATTAGGGTGATGGTGGCCTCATAGAATGAATTTGGAAGTTTACCTTCCTCTGCAATTTTCTGGAAGAGTTTGAGCAGGATAGGTGTTAGCTCTTCTCTAAATTTTTTGGTAGAATTCAGCTGTGAAGCGTCTGGACCTGGGCTTTTGTTTGCTGGAAGATTTTTGATTACAGTTTCAAATTCTGTGCTTGTGATGGGTCTGTTAAGATTTTCTATTTTTCCTGATTCAGTTTTGGAAAGTTGTACTTTTCTCGGAATTTGTCCATTTCTTCCACACTGTCCATTTTATTGGCATATAATTGCAGATAGTAGTCTCTTATGATCCTTTGTATTTCTGTGTTGTCTGTTGTGATCTCTCCATTTTCATTTCTAATTTTATTGATTTGATTTTTCTCCCTTTGTTTCTTGATGAGTCTGGCTGATGGTTTGTCGATTTTATTTATCCTTTCAAAGAACCAGCTTTTGGCTTTGTTGATTTTTGCTATGGTCTCTTTTGTTTCTTTTTCATTTATTTCTGCCCTAATTTTTAAGATTTCTTTCCTTCTACTAACCCTGGGGTCCTTCATTTCTTCCTTTTCTAGTTGCTTTAGGTGTTCAGTTCAGTTCAGTCACTCAGTCGTGTCCGACTCTTTGTGACCCCATGAATCTCAGCATGCCAGGCCTCCCTGTCCATCACCAACTCCTGGAGTTCACCCAGACTCACGTCCATCGACTCAGTGATACCATCCAGCCATCTCATCCTCTGTCGTCCCCTTCTCCTCCTGCCCCCAATCCCTCCAAGCATCAGAGTCTTTTCCAATGAGTCAGCTCTTCGCATGAGGTGGCCAAAGTATTGGAGTTTCAGCTTTAGCATCATTCCTTCCAAAGAAATCCCAGGGCTGATCTCCTTCAGAATGGACTGGTTGGATCTTGCAGTCCAAGGGACTCTCAAGAATCTTCTCCAACACCACAGTTCAAAAGCATCATTTCTTCAGTGCTCAGCCTTCTTCACAGTCCAACTCTCACATCCATACATGACCACTGGAAAAACCACAGCCTTGACTAGACGAACCTTTGTTGGCAAAGTAATGTCTCTGCTTTTGAATATGCTATCTAGGTTGGTCATAACTTTCCTTCCAAGGAGTAAGTGTCTTTTAATTTTATGGCTGCAGTCACCATCTGCAGTGATTTTGGAGCCCAGAAAAATAAAATCAGACACTGTTTCCACTGTTTCCCCATCTATTTCCCATGAAATGATGGGACCAGATGCCATGATCTTCATTTTCTGAATGTTGAGCTTTAAGCCAACTTTTCCACTCTCCACTTTCACTTTCAATAAGAGGCTTTTGAGTTCCTCTTTTCTTTCTGCCATAAGGGTGGTGTCACCTGCATATCTGAGGTTATTGATATTTCTCCCGGCAATCTTGATTCCAGCTTGTGCTTCTTCCAGCCCAGCGTTTCTCATGATGTACTCCACATAGAAGTTAAATGAGCAGGGTGACAATATACAGCCTTGATGTACTCCTTTTCCTATTTGGAACTGGTCTGTTGTTCCATGTCCAGTTCTAACTGTTGTTTCCTGACCTGCATATAGGTTTCTCAAGAGGCAGGTCAGGTGGTCTGGTATTCCCATCTCTTTCAGAATTTTCCACAGTTTATTGTGATCCATACAGTTAAAGGCTTTGGCATAGTCAATAAAGCAGAAATAGATGTTTTTCTGGAACTCTCTTGCTTTTTTGATGATCCAGCGGATATTGGCAATTTGGTCTCTGGTTTCTTTGCCTTTTCTAAAACCAGCTTGAACATCTGGAAGTTCATGGTTCATGTATTGCTGAAGCCTGGCTTGGAGAATTTTGAGCATTACTTTACTAGCGTGTGAGATGAGTGCAATTGTGTGGTAGTTTGAGCATTCTTTGGCATTGCCTTTCCTTCGGATTGGAATGAAAAGTGACCTTTTCCAGTCCTATGGCCACTGCTGAGTTTTCCAAACTTGCTGGCGTATTGAGTGCAGCACTTTAACAGCATCATCTTTCAGGACTTGAAAGAGGTCAACTGGAATTCCATCACCTGCACTAGCTTTGTTCATAGTAATGCTTTCTAAGGCCCACTTGACTTCACATTCCAGGATATCTGGCTCTAGATGAGTGATCATACCAACATGATTATCTTGGTTGTGAAGATCTTTTTTGTACAGTTCTTCTGTGTATTCTTGCCACCTCTTCTTAATATCTTCTGCTTCTGTTAGGTCCATACCATTTCTGTCCTTTATCCAGCCCATCTTTGGATGAAATGTTCCCTTGGTGTCTCTAATTTTCTTGAAGCGATCTCTAGTCTTTCCCATTCTGTTGTTTTCCTCTATTTCTTTGCATTGATCACTGAGGAAGGCTTTCTTATCTCTTCTTGCTATTCTTTGGAACTCTGCATTCAAATGCTTATATCTTTCCTTTTCTCCTTTGCTTTTTGCTTCTCTTCTTTTCACAGCTATTTGTAAGGCCTCCTCAGACAGCCATTTTTCTTTTTTGCATTTCTTTTCCACGGGGATGGTCTTGATCCCGGTCTCCTGTACAATGTCACAAACCTCCATCCATAGTTCATCAGGCACTCTGTCTATCAGATCTAGTCCCTTAAATCTATTTCTCACTTCCACTGTATAATCATAAGGGATTTGATTTAGGTCATACCTGAATGGTCTAGTGCTTTTCCCTACTTTCTTCAATTTCAGTCTGAATTTGGCAATAAGGTATTCATGATCTGAGCCACAGTCAGCTCCCAGTTTTGTTTTTGCTGACTGTATAGAGCTCCTCCATCTTTGGCTGCAAAGAATATAATCAATCTGATTTTGGTGTTGACCATCTGGTGATGTCCATGTGTAGTCTTCTCTTGTGTTGTTGGAAGAAGGTGTTTGCTATGATACTAGTGTATATGGTAGTTATTATACTAGTATATTCCATGACCATTTTTCCCAGGAAGTCCGGCTACCCAAAGGGGTAAGATTAATGCAATTTCTCCTTTTCTTTGTACTCCAAAAGACAAGAACAGTGAGCCTTCTAGTTTTTTAATTTCATGAGTTTATTCTTATTCACTACAAGGACCTATGGGAAAGTTATAAAGAATCCAGAATCTTAGAAAGATCTTACAGTCATTACTTCTATGCTTTTTAATTTTATTCTTTTATAACAAAGTATAGGTATGTGACAAACTGGTAGCAATGGGACAATTAAGCAACAGGGGCAAAGCCTAATTTGTAGGACTGTTGTAAGGATCCATATGAAAAGTGCATGTAAAGAACTTAATATAAGCCTGGCATGTAGAAACTGCCCGCCAAATACTAACAATTGTAGTTTATATATAATAAGATCTATCCATGGGATTTCCCAGGCAAGAATACTAGTGTGGGTTGCCATTTCCTTCTCTAGGGGATCTTCCCAACCCAGGGATCAAAGCCACACCACCTGCATTGGCAAGCCGATTCTTTACCACTGACCCACCAGGAAAGCTCCATTACTCCATTATGGTTCCTTTTCTTGACACCTAGGCTTTTCTGCAGATGACTTTCAAACTTTGGCTGAGATTCTCACTAAAAAAAAAAAAGTTTTTCATCTTGTCCTAGTACATACAATTATTTCATAAGACAAGATTTACTTTTGCTATTTTTGATTCATTTGGATAGTTTCTGTTATATATATATATATATATATATATATATATATATATATATATCCCCCAGTCTAGTTTATTTCATTAAAACAGAAATACTTGTAGTGACTCAATTAATTTCACAGGTTTTAATGAACTTTTCATTATGGCTTGCAAAACACTGTTTTAGAGGAAATCTGGGAAGAGCAAACAAATATTTGCCTCCTGAATTCTTGGAAGCTGGATGAGAAGCATATGATAGCAATTGACTCATCCGAGCAACTCCTTTCATATTACCACTGAAAAAACAAAATATGTCTACATACCTAGTAGAATGGCCAAAATCTGGAACACTGATAATACCAGGTGCTGGCAAGTGTAGGGAACAGTAGATATCCTCGTTCATTGCTGGTGGGAATGCAAAATGGCATAGCCTCTTTGGAGGACAGTTTGGCAGTTCCTTTCAAAATTAGACATACTCTTACCTTATGATCCAGCAGCTGTGCTCCTTGGAATTTACCCAAAGGAGTTAAAAACATATGCCCACACAAAACCCTGCACACAGATCATTATAGTAACTTTATTTGTAATTGTCACAGCTTGAAAACAATAAAGATGTCCTTCAGTAGGTGAATGGATATGTAAACTGTGGTACATCCAGATGGTGGAATACTATATAGCGCTAAAAAGAAATGGGTTATCAAGCCATGAAAAGACTTGGCTTAAATGCACATTACTAAGTGAAGGAAGCCAATTTGAAAAGGTTACATGCTGTGTGATTCCAACGATGTGACATTCTAGAAAAGGCAAAATTAAGCAGACAGTCAAAAGATCAGTGATTATTAGAGGTTGGAAGTGGGGGGAGGGAGGAATAGGCAGAAGCACAGAATAGTTTTAGAAAATACTCTGTACAATAACATAATGATGTATTCATGTCTCTATACCTTTGTACAAATCCAGAGAATGTATAACAACAGGAGTAATCCCCAAGGTAAACTGTGGACTTTGAGGGATAAAGTTGTGTCAGTGTAGTTTCATCAGTTGTAAGAAATGTATCAGTCTTATGGGGGATGTCAATAATGGCTATGCATATGTGGGGGTAGTAGGTTATGAAAAATTGCTGTACTTTTCTCTCAGTTTTGCTTTAAACCTAAAAGCACTCTAAAAGAATAAAGTATTATAACACAAAAAGAAAAGTGTGTTAAGTTCACACTTGGCAGTTTTGACAGAGACTTGAATTCACAAGATTAGTTTGGGAGCCTGCTAGGTAGACAGTGTTTGTGTGATGAGAGCCATAAAAAGGGCACATACATACACAAGGATCTACAGGAAAAGCAACTGCCAGTTAACTGAGATTGAGGGCGTGAGAGGTGGTGGTGAGAGGCATTTCTGAATTAAATATTAGAATTGGTGGATGATTGGAATTACCTGGAATGGGTCTGCCCATGTTGAGGAAGGGAGTGTGTTACTAGAAGAAATTGGATTAAGATTCAACTAAAAGATACCAAGTATCTACTATATGCCAGAAATGTAAACACTTTATCTAATCTCCAACATAAACTCACATAAAAAATCCACTTCATAAATGAGGAACCTGAGACTCAGAGATGTTAAATGACTTTTCCATAAAATGGAGAAGTTGGATTTTAACTCCTCTTTTTAGACTTTCTTAGTTCTCCGTGTTTCTGTTTTTAAAAGTGATATGTGCTGTGCTTAGTGGCCCAGTGGTGTCCGACTCTTTGTGACCCCACTGAACTGTAGCCTGTCAGGCTCGTCTGTCAATGAGGATTCTCCAGGCAAGAATACTGGAGTGAGTTACCATGCCCTCCTCCAGGGAATCTTCCAAACCCAGGGATTGGACCCAGGTCTCCTGCATTGCAGGTGAATTCTTTACGAGTTGAGCTTCCAGGGAAGCCCAAAGGTGATATAGGGAAAGCTAATCAGATCTTGCTGCCTAATTTCTCTTAGTGTCATCACACAAAGTGGGCTGAAAAGCACATTATTGAATGCAGGGATATCTGGCCTTACTTTGAATATACCAAACCATTTCAAGCATAGCAGTGGATAAGACACAGGAGTAAGACCCTTCGCCACTTCCCCCACCTCTGGTCAAGACTGAATTCTTGAGTAGTTAAGAACCTGACTCTGGGCTCAAATCCCATCTGTGCCATCTCAAACTGCATAACTTTTAGCAAGTTACTCTGCACTTCTAACAGCAAGGTGATTAAAAAGAGTAACTAATATATCAGGCTGTTGTGAGATTCAAAAGAGAAAAAAAAAAAAACCATAAAATGCTTACTGTAGTAATGGTGTGTAGAAACTGCTCAAGAACTATTTGCAATTAAAGCTTTAGGAAGAGGCTACTTCACTTCCCTAAATTAGTTTCACTCATTGCCTTGAACCTTGGTTGACTTGTCACCTTCCCTAAAGCCTACATTGTGAATAAAATAGAAACTGACCAAAGTGGGTATGGCCCAAGCAGTCATGGGAAAAGCACAAAAAGCTTTTTAAAAAATGCTCCTGGATAGTGCTCTGCTGCTGCTGCTAAGTCGCTTAAGTCGTGTCCGACTCTGTGCGACCCCGTAGATGGCAGCCCACCAGGCTCCCCTGTCCCTGGGATTCTCCACGCAAGAACACTGGAGTGGGTTGCCATTTCATTCTCCAATGCATGAAAGTGAAAAGTGAAAGTGAAGTTGCTCAGTCGTCTCTGACTCTTAGCGACCCCATGGACTGCAGCCTACCAGGCTCCTCCATCCATGGGATTTTCCAGGCAAGAGTACTGGAGTGGGGTGCCATTGCCTTCTCCAGGATAGTGCTCTGAATCCCTAGAATATTACAGGCACATTTACATTTGGAATGTGGGAGAATAACTGTCTCAGGAGCTGAAATACAAGGTGGGGATGAAATGATGAATGGGAAAGAGGAAGGGAGAAGAAGTAGGAAAGGAAGGAGGAAGGAGATGATTCTGCTGTGTATGGGTGAAGATGTACAGCAGCCAGGAAGAGAGAAGAGGGGGAAAGATGGGAGAGGTAGAGAGATGGGGTAGGGGAGAAGGAAATGAGAATAATGAAAGATTCAAGAGATATTGGCAACATATGTTAAAAGAAATAACACATGTCAGTTGTAGCTATGTGTCTGTTACATCATGCTTACTTTTCAAAGGCATCTGCTTTGTGAATTGTGAGTCACCAAGGGATCATGGCATCTGGTCCCATCACTTCATGGGAAATAGATGGGGAAACAGTGGAAACAGTGTCAGACTTTATTTTTGGGCACTCCAAAATCACTGCAGATGGTGATTGCAGCCATGAAATTAAAAGATACTTACTCCTTGGGAGGAAAGTTATGACCAACCTAGATAGCATATTTAAAAGCAGAGGTATTACTTTGCCAACAAAGGTCCATCTAGTCAAGGCTATGGTTTTTCCAGTGGTCATGTATGGATGTGAGAATTGGACTGTGAAGAAAGCTGAGCACCGAAGAATTGATGCTTTTGAACTGTGGTGTTGGAGAAGACTCTTGAGAGTCCCTTGGACTGCAAGGAGGTCCAACCAGTCTATCCTAAAGGAAATCAGTCCTGGGTGTTCCTTGGAAGGAATGATGCTAAAGCTGAAACTCCAATACTTTGGCCACCTCATGCGAAGAGTTGACTCATTGGAAAATACCCTGATGCTGGGAGGGACTGGGGCAGGAGAAGGGGATGACAGAGGATGAGATGGTTGGATGGGATCACTGACTTGATGGACATGAGTTTGGGTAGACTCTGGGAGTTGGTGATGGACAGAGAGGCCTGGCGTGCTGCAGTCCATTGGGTCACAAAGAGTCGACACGACTGAGTGACTGAACTGAACTGAACTGAGGGACCATTAGAAAAGTGTAGGTGCTCCTTTGAAGTCGAAGTCGAGAACTGTGAGAAAGCAGCCATTAACTCATTATTGACCAGTGGATTGTTGCAGAAACTAGTGTCTGCAATTTATGGATATTTATATTGTCCAGCCAAAAATTAATTCTGTTATATCACTTCCCTGAATTCGTTTCACTCATTGCTTTGAACCTTGGTTGACATGTCACTTTCCCTAAAGCACTTTGCAGGTTATTACATTCAATAGTTTCACCTGACATACCTGTAAAATCATCTAATTTTTGTGAGATGTTTTCTTCAATCCACTCTTCTATAGAAGCAAGGAGCATTTTCCAGCACCATTTCATTTTCACATTCTGCATCAGAATTTATCACTAAGGTTTTTCTTTTATTGTCTTTTTATTGGTCTAATATTCATATTGTCTGAATCAGAACTATATTTTGAAGAACTATCACCTTCTGAGGCACTAGTATATATGTCTCTCGACTGATCAAAAAAAGTATCTGCATAATATTCACTGAAAAATTCTTCTTCACTCAAAATTTCACGATGCATCATTTTAAAAAATTTTGTGTTTATAATATGCACAAGAGTGAAACAAAAGCTTAATGGAACAAGATGTGAGTGATAATGACAACCATAAATTTCTTAATGAACCCTCAATTTTAAGCTCTAACAACTTCTTACGGTGATGTTAATTGCATCACTGTCTAAAAACGTATTTGTATGTCTCCAGTCAATAACGTTTGGGTAACAAAAGACATATTAATAGCTCTCTGGTCAATAGCATGTTTTAAGATATCTTCTGGTACTCTATGAGCTTTGTTCAATTTTACTGGTGGCTAATGACTTCTTAATATGTCTAGGATATAAGCTTAGATATCCAGGCTAATTGAATCACAGACAATGAAAATTGAGGTCACAGGATTAGAATTTTGTCACAAAACAAAAGGACCTTATAATTACAAGACTCCATGCTCACAAAAGTGTTCCCCAGTGTCTCAGACAGTAAAGAATCTGTCAACAATGCCAGAGATCCAGGTTCAGTCCCTACGTCAGGAAGATCTCCTGGAGAAGGAAATGATTACCCACTTCAGTATTCTTGCCTGGAGAATCCCATAGATGCTTCTTCTTCATTGACTATGCTAAGTCCTTTGACTGTATGGATCAAAACAAACTGTGGAAAATTCTTAAAGAGATGGGAATACCCGACCACCTTACCTGCCTCTTGAGAAACCTGTATGCAGGTCAAGAAGCAACAGATAGAACAGGGCATGGAACAATGGACTGATTCCAAATTGGGAAAGAAATACTTTAAGGCTGTCTGTATATTGTCACCCTACTTATTTAACTTCCATTCAGAGTACATCATGTGAAATGCTGGGCTGGATGAAGCACAAGCTGGAATTAAGATTGCCAGGAGAAATATCAATAACCTCAGATATGCAGATGACACTATCCTTATGGCAGAAATAGAAGAGGAACTAAAGAGCCTCTTGATGAAGGTGAAAGAGGAGAGTGAAAAAGCTGGCTTAAAACTCAACATTCAGAAAACAAAGATCATAGCATCCATTCCCATCACTTCATGGCAAATAGGGAAACAAGGAAACAGCAACAGACTTTATTTTGAGGGGCTCCAAAATCACTGCAGGTGGTGACTGCAGCCATGAAATTAAAAGCTCCTTGGAAGAAAAGCTATGACCAACCTAGACAGCATATTAAAAAGAAGAGACATTACTTTGCTGACTAAGGTCCGCCTAGTCAAAGCTATGGTTTTTCCAATAGTCACGTATGGATGTGAGTGAAAGTTGCTCAGTCGTGTCTGACTCTTTGTGACCCCATGAACTATACAGTCCATGGAATTCTCCAGGCCAGAATACTGGAGTGAGTAGACTTTCTCTTCTCCAGGGGATCTTCCCAACCCAGGGATTGAATCCAGGTCTCCCTCATTGCAGGCAGATTCTTTATCAGCTGAGCCACAAGGGAAGCCCAATGGATGTGAGAGTTGGAACATAAAGAAGGCTGAGTGCCAAAGAACTGATACTTTTGAACTGTGGTGTTGGAGAAGACTCTTGAGAGTCCCTTGGACTGCAAGATCAAACCAGTCAATTCTAAAGGAACCCTGAATAGTCATGGGAAGGATGAATGCTGAAGTTGAAGTTCCAACACTTTGGCCACCTGATATGAAGAACTGACTTATTGGAAAAGACCCTGATGCTGGGAAAGATTGAAAACAGGAGAAGGAGGTAACATAGGGCAAGATGGTTGGATTGTATCACTTACTCAATGGACATGAGTTTGAGCAAGCTCTGGGAGATGGTGAAGGACAGGGAAGCCTGATGTGCTGCAGCCCATGGGGTCACGAAGAGATGGACACGCTTGAGAGACTGAAAAACAAAATGCTCAAAATATCTTCACATATTCCATGTATTTGGCAGATGGCCAGCAAAGTCCAGTATGAACATCTTTATTGACAGAGTTCATTAAAATAAAACAAAAACAAAAAACTCAGACTATTCTTAATATATTAATATACAGTTTTCAGTCCTTCAGCAAAAATAAAATCTAGACTAAATTTATGGTAAAAGCAAATTCAAAATCAGACTATCCTTACTGGATAATTTTAACAGCTATGAACTTTGCTCATTCTTGCATTGATCTAAGTTTTGTCTTCTGGTAACTTTCACACACTGGACCTAATGCCACCTCCAAAGCCACTGAGAACTGAGTGAATTTCCATTTTCTTATGACAGATCTTTAAACATTGTCTGGAGACCCACAGTCCCCTAGATTGTTTTTCATTTTGATAATTTCAGACCCTTCCCATTTTGAATGACCTCTTCTGGATGAGATGCAATTGTAAAAACTCCTCTCCTGTCAGGGTGCTCAGCGTAATATCAAATATCATAGTGGGTAACAAGGTAACAAGACAGAGTAAGGTAATAGAGACTGCTCACTCATCTCAACACATACTTCAAAGACTTTAAATGCTGAGTGAAATGTAACCTAAAGATTATAGACTATGCAGTCAAGCTCAAGCCTGTCTGTAACAAAGAGAAATGCTAAGTCCATAATAGTAAGAGTGAAGTGACAGAGTGGCAACTCATTTGTGTTCTGGTCATGGCAAATAGATGGGGAAACAGTGGAAACAGTGAGAGACTTTATTATTTTTTGGGCTCCAAAATCCCTGCAGATGGTGATTGCAGCCATGAAATTAAAAGACACTTACCCCTGGGAAGGAAAGTTATGGCCAACCTAGATAGTATATTAAAAAGCACAGACATTACTTTGCCAACAAAGGTCCGTCTAGTCAAGGCTTTGGTTTTTCCAGTGGTCATGTATGGATGTGAGAGTTGGACTATAAAGAAAGCTGAGCCCAGAAAAATTGATACTTTTGAACTGTGGTGTTGGAGAAGACGCTTGAGAGACCCTTGGACTTCAAGGAGATCCAACCAGTCTATCCTAAAGGAGATCAGTTCTGGGTGTTCCTTGGAAGGACTGATGCTAAAGTTGAAACTCCAGTACTTTGGCCAGCTGATGCGGAGAGCTGACTCATTTGAAAAGATCCTGATGCTAGGAAAGATTGAGGGCAGGAGGAGAAGGGGACAACAGAGGGTGAGATGGTTGGATGGCATTACCGACTCAGTGGACATGAGTTTGGGTGGGCTTCCGGAGTTGGTGTTGGACAGGGAGGGAGGCCTTGCGTGCTGCAGCTCATGGGGTCGCAAAGAGTCGGACATGACTGAGACACTGAACTGAACTGGTTATTCCTAGGTGCTGGGGGCTGCGTTTCTCTTGTTCATATGGGGATCAAACACTTTGCCTTTGGACCAGTGGGGGGTGGGGCTCTGCAAAAGAGGCCCCCTGAGTAAAGCTGTATCCTTTAACAGATGAAAAGCTTATGACTAATGGGCAAGAAAACCCTGCCCACTGGTCCTGAGAAGTGATGAAAAAACTTACTAGGTCTGTGGGTATAAGAAAAAAAAAAAATCCTGGAGTAATTAAAACCCCAAGCTTGTGATATGCACTGGTTTGAGGCCTTGATATTTTGTTGTCTGCATGGAGTGTGAAGTATGTGCTAAGAATTAACACAAGAACTGTTCTGGGACCATTAACATTCCTGGGACCTTGACAGAGCAAATACAAAATAGTTCTATATGGATTTCCCCCCTAATCTAGGTCAGATGGGACTTCTGTGGAGAAAAATATATAAAATATTAATTAAAAAAACCCCTCTGTGGCAATGAGGACACAATAAATACAAATCACATTAGTAAAAGAATCAGTAGACATAAAAGAAAACTCACATCCCAATAATTAAAGATAATAAAATAATGTGAAAGATAATAAAATAAGTCTGCTCAAAATGTTTAATAAGCTAAAAGAAGGAACAGAAAGCATAATAAAAATAGGACAGCACAATAAAAAGAACAGGATTAAAATAAATCAGGTAAATCTCTGAGAACTGAGAAATTAGTCTCCAATATTGACAAGTCAGTGTGCAAATTAAATAGCAGAACAGAGATGATTGAAGGTAAACTTAGTGAAATAGAAGGTAGCTCTAAAGAAATTACCCAAAACGCACGAAGAGAAATTAAATGGAGGAAAGAATAAAAATGAGCCATAGAGATATAGAAGTGAGAATAAGAAACTCCAACACATAGCCAATTGAAAGTCTAGAAGAAAACAGCAAAGATAATGGAGAAGGATCCATCAAAAAGATTGTTCCAAAATAAAGAAAAATGTAAAGGTTCCATCTAAAGAAGTACAACCACTCTGCATTAATAAATTAACACATTTTCAGTTTGGGGTCATTACAAGGAGCTTCCCAGGTGGTACAGTGGTAAAGAATCCACCTACCAAGCAGGAGACCCAGGTTCGATCCCATGGTTGGGAAGATCCCTTGGAGAAGGAAATGGCAACTGGCTCCAGCGTTCTTGCCTGGAGAATCTCATGGACAGAGGAGCCTGGCGGGCTATGGTCTATGTAAAGAAGTATAAATGCACTTGATTGTTAAACAAACACATTTTCAGTTTGGGATCATTACAAACAATACTGCTATGATCATGTCTCATGGTATACCCAGGTGAGGCGGAGGTAGATGAGTTCCAGTCTTGGCATTCACATCAAGCCTCCTATTTACATTTCTTGGGTAAGGAGGCAGATGGTCTCTAGGCTAGATATTTACAATCAACCTCCTGTTCCCACTTTGGGATGAAAATAACAACAGGAACTGGGCATTGTCTTCTGTGGACACTTAAAGACAACAAACAGCATGGCAGAGACAGAGAGGGCCTAAACCCTGCTGCGTAAAAGATCAATAAGTCACTTATTTCCCATCCTTGAGGCAAGGGAGACACTGCATACCCTTTCTCCCCAGCTGTGTATCTCTGCCTTGGCTTCTGTCTTAAATTGCTTCTCTGTGTGCTCTTCCACTTGTTGTACTGTACCTCTAATAATAAACTACGAACCTGTTTTTACAGTTTTTGTCTCCTTGAGAAATTCATTTTTCAATGAATTGAATGGGCAAGAGCCAGGGGAATTCTGCGTCTAGCCTCCAGTCCCTGGTAGATTAGCAGTTAGGATTTCTGGTTTTCACCCAGGCTGCTCAGGTCTAATTCCTGGGCAGAGGACTAAGATCTTGTTTCAAGTCAGTGCTCACTGCTGCCTTTCAGAGCTCACAGGCATGCATTTATATAGGCACTCAGGAGAGGAACTGCTAGGTCAGACCTAGATCTGGATTGCTGTCTGATATACATAATACTTATTTCAATTTACTGTGCAAGTAAGGTACTGTGCACGGTATCCATGCACTGTCGATTTACAGACCTGGTACGGAAATCTTTTTTTTTTTTTAGATTCTTTGACTCTGCTACATGACCATAACATATAGTGCACAATTCTTTTCTGCTGAACACAGAGTATATCCACAGTATCTGCAACTCCCAAGGCTTCTACCTTCTCTAATGATGCTTGCTGGATACACTGCTGCTATGTTAGCCCGAATATTCATTCTTATATTCCATTCCACTCTCCCTCACAATATTCTCTACTCCTGTGTCTGTGTCTTTCTTTCTGTCTTTTACCTACACATAGTGCACAATCACCCTCAACTGCAACAAAAAAATGTTGTCTGCTTTTCCAATAAACAACAGTATTGCTGCCATTAAGCCATGGATTATTGCAGACCCTCCCCCCCCATCCCCCAGTGGTGCACCCTCAGGGGAATTCAGGGTGAAAGAAAACAGAATACTGGCCCTACATAGTTAAGGTGCATATCTAATGAATAATTTCAGTGTGTCTAGATTCTTGCATCTTCGCACACATGGGAAAGCACGAAAATCACTAACTCTAGATGTCTGTTTTTTGTGATTAGCAGTTATCTTTGATGTTTGATTAATTATTTTTGAGCAAAACTCGTATATATCCTGACTTCTTACCTCTTCCGAGCAGTTTCTCAGAGCTATTTGAGAGACTGTCTCCTGGGTTATAGTTCTCAGTAAAGTCCATAAAACATGTAACTGTTAGGTTGTGCGTTTTTCTTCAGTCAGCAATACTTTATCTACATACGCTTTAGGTTGATTCTCTCTTGAGAGCAGGTTTTCCAAGTATCTTTAGTCCTGAAGCTGCTGGCTCTCTCTCACTCTAAATTACTTTTTCCACCTTAACCACTCAGCATACTCAGATGATCCCTGGGGGTAATATGAGAGATATGACATTACCCTGGAGGTAATATGAGTGCAAGGAACATGACATTTGGGAAGACACTTAAGTTAGACTCCTACAGTCAATATTTACAAGCTGATGAGAAGTTATTTAAAATCTAAAATTTCCCCCAGAAATAAAATGTGGATTAATACCACTTACCTTCATTTTTCTTGGAAAAATACTTGAGTGCTTAAAAACTGTCCCAGGGACTATTCTAGGTGAATGAAACCAGTAAGATATCTTGTGGATATCTGTGGAAAACTGTCCCAGGGACTATTCTAGGTGAATGAAACCAGTGAGATATCTTGCAGATATCTGTGGAAAACTGTCCCAGGGGCTATTCTAGGTGAATGAAACCAGTAAGATATCTTGCGGATACCAGGATTAAGTAAGACAATGACTGTAAAGTACTTAGAATAGCTGCAGACCTAGAAAATGTGCTTGGCAAAAAAAATTTTTTTTAACTTAACAGATATTTATTGAGTATCTACAGTGTTCTCGTCCGTGGTGTACCCAGTGGGGATACAGTACTGAGAAAGACGGAAGAAACAGATCCTGAAAATAAATAAGCAACATAAATGAGTCAGTTTCAGATCGTGATATGTGCATGTGATTCACATAAATCAGTAAGAGTAAATGAAAGTACTATTGAGATCAGAGGGGAAATTTTATTCAGAAATTTGAACCAAGCCAGCCTACTGAACAGTAATGCTAAGAGTAAAAAGAGAATCAAAAAGTACTTCCAGGCGTAAAAAGAGAACTAAGGAAATCAACATGTGGTGATCAGAACCAATCAGGATACACCAGAGAGAGAGAGAGCTGACCTTGAAGCAAACAGTGTGGTAAAATCAACAGCAAGCAGGAAGTTCCCATTATATATCTCACTTCCCATATATCTCATATATATGGGAAGAGGGTTGAGGTGGGGAGGTGAAAGAGGGATCTCACAAAGCCTTCATGATACTTGGGCTTCTGATTATTTAATACATAACCAATTATATTTGTGACCATTTTCAGTCAAATCATCTTTGATTCTTGAATTCTAGGCCAACCTCACTTCCATCCAAGAAATCCCTATTCCATTCTCTAGCTGTGATGACCTTGGATCACAGACTCTCAAGGTTAGCAGAAACCACATCCATCATATCACTTAACCACATCCTTAGAGTAGGACTCCTTATTGCCAAATTCAGACTTGAATTGAAGAAAGTAGGGAAAACCACTAGACCATTCAGGTATGACCTAAATCAAATTCCTTATGATTATACAGTGGAAGTGAGAAATAGATTTAAGGGACTAGATCTGACAGATAGAGTGCCTGATGAACTATGGACGGAGGTTCACGCCATTGTAGAGGAGACAGGGATCAAGACCATCCCCATGGAAAAGAAATGCAAAAAAGCAAAATGGCTCTCTGGGGAGGCCTTACAAATAGCTGTGAGTGAAAAGCGAAGCAGAAAAGGAAAGATATAAGCATCTGAATGCAGAGTTCCAAAGAATAGCAAGAGAGATAAGAAAGCCTTCCTCAGCGATCAATGCAAAGAAATAGAGGAAAACAACAGAATGGGAAAGACTAGTGATCTCGTCAAGAAAATTAGAGATACCAAGGGAACATTTCATGCAAAGATGGGCTAGATAAAGGACAGAAATGGTATGGACCTAACAGAAGCAGAAGATATTAAGAAGAAGTGGCAAGAATACACAGAAGAACTATACAAAAAAGATCTTCATGACCCAGATAATCACTATGGTGTGATTACTCACCTAGAGCCAAACATCCTGGAATGTGAAGTCAAGTGGGCCTTAGGAAGCATCACTATGATCAAAGCTAGTGGAAGTGATGGAATTCCAGTCAAGCTATTTCAAATCCTGAAGGATGATGCTGTGAAAGTGCTGCACTCAATATGCCAGCAAATTTGGAAAACTCAGCAGTGGCCACAGGACTGGAAAAGGTCAGTTTTCATTCCAATCCCAAAGAAAGGCAGTGCCAAAGAACGCTCAAACTACCGCACAATTGCACTCACCTCACACATTAGTAAGGTAATGCTCAAAATTCTTCAAGCCAGGCTTCAGCAATATGTGAACTGTGAATGTCCAGATGTTCAAGCTGGTTTTAGAAAAGGCAAAGGAACCAGAGACCAAATTTGCAATGTCCTCTGGATCATGGAAAAAGCAAGAGAGTTCCAGAAAAACATCTATTTCTGCTTTATTGACTATGCCAAAGCCTTTGACTGTGTGGATCACAATAAACTGTGGAAAATTCTGAAAGACATGGGAATACCAGACCACCTGACCTGCCTCTTGAGAAACCTATATGCAGGTCAGGAAGCAACAGTTAGAACTGGACATGGAACAACAGACTGGTTCCAAATAGGAAAAGGAGTATGTCAAGGCTGTATATTGTCACCCTGCTTATTTAACTTATATGCAGAGTACATCATGAGAAACGCTGGGCTGGAAGAAGCACAATTGGAATAAAGATTTCCGGGAGAAATATCAATAACCTCAGATATGCAGATGAGACCACCCTTATGGCAGAAAGTGAAGAGGAACTAAAAAGCCTCTTGATGAAAGTCAAAGAGGAGAGTGAAAAAGTTGGCTTAAAGCTCAACATTCAGAAAATGAAGATCATGGCATCTGGTCCCATCATTTCATGGGAAATAGATGGGGAAACAGTGGAAACAGTGTCAGACTTTATTTTTTGGGGCTCCAAAATCACTGCAGATGGTGATTGCAGCCATGAAATTAAAAGACACTTACTCCTTGGAAGGAAAGTTATGACCAACCTGGACAGCATATTCAAAAGCAGAGACATTACTTTGCCAACAAAGGTCCGTCTAGTCAAGGCTATGGTTTTTCCAGTGGTCGTGTATGGATGTGAGAGTTGGACTGTGAAGAAAGGTGACTGCTGAAGAATTGATGCTTTTGAATTGTGGTGTTAGGGAAGACTCTTGAGAGACCCTTGGACTGCAAGGAGATCCAACCAGTCCATTCTAAAGGAGATTAGTCCTGGAGTGTTCTTTGGAAGGAATGATGCTAAAGCTGAAACTCCAATACTTTGGCTACCTTGTGTGAAGAGTTGACTCATTGGAAAAGACTGATGCTGGGAGGCATTGGGGGCAGGAGGAGAAGGGGATGACAGAGGATGCTGGATGGCATCACCGACTCGATGGACATGAGTTTGAGTGAACTCCGGGAGTTGGTGATGGAGAGGGAGGCCTGGCATGCTGCAGTTCATGGGGTTGCAACGAGTCGGACAAGACTGAGCGACTGAACTGAACTGAGAGTAGGACATGCAACCTCAGAAAGCAACCATGAGGGACAAAGAACCAGGAGTTAGAAGATTGAGTTCTAGGGCAGAATCTGAATCATTATTGTGCATCGCATCGTTCTCTCTTTGACCTGGTTTCTTCATTTACAAATTAGAGTAATGATCCCTACTTCTCACAGTTGTTATGGGGATTAAACAAAATGGTATACATGAAAGCTCTTTCGGAGCCAGAAACACTCTAGAAATCAGAGACATGATTAATCTAGATGCATGGATTGCAGCCAGTTTCTGGGCAACATGAAAAGTACTCTCCCTACCATGGGCTGATTTTGAGGACCTGAGTAAATCACCACCTTGCTATTATCTGGTTTTCTGACCTCTGGTATGTGAGCATAAGTCTTGCCCCCAAAAGGTTCTTCCATGATTCCATGAGTCTCTTCCCAGAGGAAAGTAGTGAAACCTGGAATAGGTTAAAAACTATCTGACTCAACTGACTTTTGGAAAAATATATTTATTTCCAATCCTAACTACTGAATGCCATGCTGTCTGCTTTTTTTATTGTTGTTGATAAAAAACAGTTCTTGTATTTATTTCTGAAAGGATAATAGCACTTGCAAATTTTAAGATACAGATAAATAAATACAACTGTGCAAATTCTAAAAGGGAGGTAGGAAATTTCAAGAATGCAAAGTTGGATATTGCTCCATGATTCATATATAACCATTTTTCCTTTTACTTTCAGCTTCATAGCTTCCCTCTGCTCCAGGCTTCTATCCACTATTTGGACAATTTTGTATCCCGATTTAATCACTTGGCCTCTTACTTCAAATAACAGAAATAATTTTTCCACTTTATTGCAAACAGTTTTGGGGCAACATTAAACATCATAAGATAAGCTGGGAAGGGCTAGCTCCAAGACGGCAGCAGAAGCAAGAGCAGAAGTCTGTTTTCTCTAGGGCTCTTACTATGGCAGAGTGACGGAAGATGGAAACATTACTGTTGGCAGAATGGGGAGAAAACATGATATTTGAATTCTGGCCACTCTCTAGTGGATTAAGGAAAAGACAGAGAGACAGATGTGTGAACACTTCTATAATTACAAGCTTTGTATGTACTGGGAGGAAAGGTTTACAAGGCTAGCTGGTGTACAAGGAGTGGAGGTGCGGCTGACCTAGTTTTTCTGCCTTTGTTCACACAGCCTGGGAGGCCTGGAGAACTCCTCTGAGAAAAGAACTTTCCAGCTGAGATCTGAGCAGGAAGGAAAAAACTAGGTGTTGTAAGGGGGTGTGGGGAGGAGGGGACCAAGAGATTCCCAAGCAGAGAGAACTATTTGTGCAAAGACCTTGGGCAGGAAGAGGCTTTGCATATTAGAGGAAGTGAAAGCATGTCCGCTGGGTTAAGGTCAAAATTAGTGAGACTAGAGTGAGAGATGATGCTGAAAGGCAGACCAAGGTCAGACTGCACACAATCTTGTATCCTGAGAAAGCTATTTCAGAAGATGAGGCAAAAGAATGGATGGTGGTGGAGGTGGAAATGTAGACAAGTGGGCACATGCAAGAGATATTTCAAAAGAGGTATAATAGAGGAGATTTGTGATGGACTGGATAAAAGAAGGGGGCAGGAGGTGCCAGGTGCTGTCCTGGTTCTGATTCTCCAAAGACAGGACTTTCTTTTTCATGGTGATCTGAAGTTCTGAACCACTACGCCTCATTGCTCTTATTTTCAGCGTGATAACTGGAGAGCTGGCTGCTCAGGAACACATCATAATCTTGTCTCTGTTCTTTAAAACAGAAGCTCATAATTGGAGAGTGAAGAGGCAGAGGAGAAAATGAGCAGGCAGAGACCAGGTGGGAGATGGAATGGGAGGAAGAGAGTCTCCCAGAAGGAGGCAGGGAAGACAGAGAGATTGGAGGAGTGGATTCAGGGACCATTACAGGAGGAAAGAGAGGTTGGGGATGGGGGACAGTGAGTTGGAAGGATCCTGGGATATTAGCTTGAAAATTTTTAGCCAGCCCAGTCCAGTCCTGTCAATGTAGAGCTGAGACAATTAGGGCTTATGTGAATATTTCATTTGTTTATTTGGCCGTGTGCTTTGGATCCTACTTGCAGCACATTGGGTCTTGTGATGTGGGATCTTTCACTGCAGTTCAAGGATTCTCTAGTTGTGTCTTGTGGGCTCCAGAGCTCGTGTGATTCATTCAGCAGTTGTGGCATGAGGGCTTGTCCCCCTGAGGTAGGGGGTAGATGACCTCCCCCTGCCTGCCAGGGTAAAGTGATTGGAGATTCATTCCTTGTGAATTGAAACTCCAAGACAAGAATAGCAGGTGTTTTGCTGAAAGTTTTCACTTTCGTCTAAGGTTCAAAGAATTTGTTAACAAAATCAGCCACTCTTTATATACAAATAAGTAATACAAATATTTATCAGAGAATTATCTAGCTCACTTTCAATATACTAAATTAAGAGAAAACAGAAATAGAAACAGTAGAGGATACATCACCAAATTGGGTTTTGACCAACATCCAGACTCAAACACTGCTGGGAAGTCCCATGACATAGCACAAATGGAGTCCCAGTTGGGAAAAGGTCCCAGGCAAAGAGTCCCCTCCATGGGTGAGACTTCAAAGACTGCAGCTCAGGGTTCCTGTTTATAATCCCAGGATGCAAACTGATACCATCACCAATCTGTAAGCAAATTGCAGCTCTGATTTCATGTGAATGCAGTTTGTTTTGTCATGTAAAACTTGGGATTGTTGTTAAGCCTGGGGCCTGATTGGCCAATTTTCCCTCCAGGGGCTCATAATCTCAGGATTACTTCCTCATTTTATCTATGGTGCTGCAAGACTTGCACTCACAGCAGGCAGTCACTTCCAGTCACTTCCAGACATACCTAGTTAGGGCAGTGTCCAGGCAGGTTAGAAGCAAGGTCACAGGCCTGCTCTGCTTTGTCTCTGAAACCTAACTCAGTTCAGTTCAGTTCAGCTCAGTCGTGTCCGACTCTTTGCAACCCCAAGGACTGCAGCACTCCAGGCCTCCCTGTCCATCACTAGCTCCTGGAGTTTACTCAAACTTATGTCCATTGAGTCCGTGATGCCATCCAGCCATCTCATCCTCTGTCGTCCCCTTCTCCTCCTGCCCCCAATCCCTCCCAGCATCAGAGTCTTTTGTAATGAGTCAGTTCTTTGCATCAGGTGGCCAAAGTATTGGAGTTTCAGCTTCAGCATCAGTCCTTCCAATGAATATTCAGGACTGATTTCCTTTAGGATGGACGGGTTGGATCTCCCTGCAGTCCAAGGGACTCTCAAGAGTCTTCTCCAACACCATAGTTTAAAAGCATCAATTCTTCAGGGCTCAATTTTCTTTATAGTCCAACTCTCACATGCATACATGACTACTGGAAAAACCATAGCTTTGACTAGAGAGAACTTTGTTGGCGAAGTAATGTCTCTGCTTTTTAATATGCTGTCTAGGTTGGTCATAGCTTTTCTTCCAAGGAAAAATTAATTTCATGGCTGCAGTCACCATCTGCAATGATTTTGGAGCCCCCAGGTCATATATATGCCTACTCTTGAACATACACAGCAAATCTGAACTTTCCAAAGCTATTTCTTGAATTTTCTTTTGCTCATAAGTCTATGGTATGGAGTTGACCCACTTTGTTGTGTGGTTTAGCTCTTCCTCGAAGAGCACAGATTTCATATTCTCCTCTGCAAAACCTTCCTCAGGAGTCATTAACTGCCCCACTTTTAGTGCACCTGCTCTTCTCATTCACAGGGACTTGTTGAGAGGGTTGTGGTTAATAGTTTGAACAGGACAGGTGTTATTTCTGTTATTTATTATTTTCTATTTCCGCTGTGCAGTTGCTCAAACTACTGCACAATTGCACTCATCTCACATGCTAGTAAAGTAATGCTCAAAATTCTTCAAGCCAGGCTTTAGCAATACGTGAACCCTGAACTTCCAAATGTTCAAGCTGGATTTAGAAAAGGAAAAGGAACCAGAGATCAAATTGCCAACATCCGCTGGAGCATTAAAAAAGCAAGAGAGTTCCAGAAAAACATCTATTTCTGCTTTATTGACTAAGCCAAAGCCTTTGACTGCGTGGATCATAAGAAACTGTGGAAAATTCTGAAAGTGATGGGAATACCAGACCACCTGACTTGCCTCTCGAGAAATCTGTATGCAGGTCAGGAAGCAACAGTTAGAACTGGACATGGGACAACAGACTGGTTCCAAATAGGAAAAGGAGTACGTCAAGGCTGTATATTGTCACCCTGTTTATTTAATGTCTATGCAGAGTACATCATGAGAAACGCTGGGCTGGAAGCACAATTGGAATAAAGATTTCCGGGAGAAATCTCAATAACTTCAGATATGTAGATGACACCACCCTTATGGCAGAAAGTGAAAGAGGAACTCAAAAGCCTCTTGATGAAACTGAAAGAGAGTGAAAAAGTTGGCTTAAAGCTCAACATTCAGGAAATTAAGATCATGGCATCTGGTCCCATCACTTCATGGGAAATAGATGGGGAAACAGTGGAAACAGTGTCAAACTTTATTTTTTGGGGCTCCAAAATCACTGCAGTTGGTGACTGCAGCCATGAAATTAAAAGACGCTTACTCCTTGAAAGGAAAGTTGTGACCAACCTAGACAGCATATTAAAAAGCAGAGACATTGCTTTGCCAACAAAGGTCCGTCTAGTCAAGGCTATGGTTTTTCCAGTAGTCATGTATGGATGTGAGAGTTGGACTGTGAAGAAAGCTGAGCGCTGAAGAATTGATGCTGTAGAACTGTGGTGTTGGAGAAGACTCTTGAGTGTCCCTTGGACTGCAAGGAGATCCAATCAGTACCTTGTAAAGGAGATTGGTCCTGGGTGTTCATTGGAAGGACTGATGCTGAAGCTGAAACTCCAATACTTTTGCCACCTCATGTGTAGAGTTGACTCATTGGAAAAACCCTGATGCTGAGAGGGATTGGGGGCAGAGGAGAAGGGGACGACAGAGGATGAGATGGTTGGATGGCATCACCAACTCAATGGACATGGGTTTGGGTGGACTCCGGGAGTTGGTGATGAATAGGGAGGCCTGGCGTGCTGCGGTTCATGGGGTTGAAAAGAGTCGGACATGACTGAGCGACTGAACTGAACTGACTGAATGGTTCAACCCTGGCTCTTCTGGTCTGCTTCCTGGGTTGGCCTCTACCTTCTGGTTACATAAATCTTCCCACTCCCATGGCCCACTCCTCAATTCTCTTGTTCCTCTGATCTTCCTTTGTCTTCTGTGTTCATTATCGCCCCTCATTTTCAGCTGAGATACAATGATGGGAAAGTCTTTATTCTCTGAAACTTCTTTTACTACCTCTAGCTGAATCTTCACACGACTTGCCTTCTTCTTTTACTGAGGTTATTGAACCAGCTCTGTGGCAGTGTTCCCCTACATTTTTGTCCCTGCTTTTCACCCTGCAGAACCACCTTTCCTATTTTCTTGTGAAAATCAGGATTATCCAATAACACCTCCCTCGTCTTTGCTCCCTGGTTTATATATGACCTTTGTACAACTTTCCATCTTCCCAAAACACATGGAAACTTTCCAGCTTTCCAAAAATCCTTCTTGTCACTTTGTTAACAGTACCTCATACCCTTGGTCTCATGCAACCACTGCTCTGCTTTCTGTCTCTATAGATTTGTTTCACCAACCTGAGAATTTCATGTACATAGAATTGTGCTTGTTGTTTTGAGAATCATCCGTATCATTGCATGTGTCAGTAGTTCAATCCTTTTCATTTTTATGTAGTATAGTATTTTCTTGTCTGAACATAGCATGACCATCCATTGACCTACTGATGAAAATTCTGGGATTCTTAGGAATAGGACTGCTGTGATCAGATGTGTATGTCTTTTTGTGGACTTAGATTTTTATTTATTTTGGTTAAATATGTAAGTTGCTGAGTTGAATAGTAAGCATATTTAACTTTTTGACCCATTGGTTATTTAAAAGTGTGTTGTTTAATTTCCAAATATTTGGAGATTTTCCATGTGCCCTTTAGTTATTAATTTTTTTTTTAATTTTTTAAATTTTATTTTATTTTTAAACTTTACATAATTGTATTAGTTTTGCCAAATATCAAAATGAATCCGCCACAGGTATACATGTGTTCCCCATCCTGAACCCTCCTTCCTCCTCCCTCCCCATTCCATCCCTCTGGGTCGTCCCAGTGCACCTACAGCTCAACTCCAGAAAAATAAATGACCCAATCAAAAAATGGGCCAAAGAACTAAATAGACATTTCTCCAAAGAAGACATACAGATGGCTAGTTATTAATTTTTAATTTGATTATCTTTGGTCAGAAAACACAACCATGTGATGTCAATCCTTTAAAATCAGCTGAGACTTTTTTAAGGTCCACTATGTGTTGATCTTGGTGAATGTTCTATGTGCATTTGAGAAGAATATGTAGTCTGCTCTTGTGGGATGGACTGTTCTATAAATGTCAGTTAGGTTGTTAGTTGATCAGATCAGATCAGTCTCTCAGTCGTGTCTGATTCTTCGCGACCACATGAATCGCAGCACACCAGGCCTCCCTGTCCATCACCAACTCCCGGAGTTCACTGAGACTCAGCTCCATCGAGTCAGTGATGCCATCCAGCCATCTCATCCTTTGTCGTCCCCTTCTCCTCCTGCCCTCAATCCCTCCCAGCATCAGAATCTTTTCCAATGAGTCAACTCTTCGCATGAGGTGGCCAAAGTACTGGAGTTTCAGCTTTAGCATCATTCCTTCCAAAGAAATCCCAGGGCTGATCTCCTTCAGAATGGACTGGTTGGATTTCCTTGCAGTCCAAGGGACTCTCAAGAGTCTTCTCCAACACCACAGTTCAAAAGCAACAATTCTTTGGAGCTCAGCCTTCTTCACAGTCCAACTCTCACATCCATACATGACCACAGGAAAAACAAAAACCTTGACTAGATGAACCTTTGTTGGCAAAGTAATGTCTCTGCTTTTGAATATGCTATCTAGGTTGGTCATAACTTTCCTTCCAAGGAGTAAGTGTCTTTTAATTTCATGGCTGCAGTCACCATCTGCAGTGATTTTGGAGCCCAGAAAAATAAGGTCTGACACTGTTTCCATTGTTTCCCCATCTATTTCCCATGAAGTGATGGGACCAGATGCCATGATCTTCGTTTTCTAAATGTTTAGTTTTAAGCCAACTTTTTCACTCTCCACTTTCACTTTCATCAAGAGGCTTTTGAGTTCCTCTTCACTTTCTGCCATAAGGGTGGTCTCATTTGCATATCTGAGGTTATTGATATTTTTCCCGGCACTCTTGATTCCAGCTTGTGTTTCTTCCAGTCCAGCGTTTCTCATGATGTACTCTGCATATAAGTTAAATAAACAGGGTGACAATATACAGCCTTGACGAACTCCTTTCCCTATTTGGAACCAGTCTGTTGTTCCATGTCCAGTTCTAACTGTTGCTTCCTGACCTGCATACAAATTTCTCAAGAGGCAGATCAGGTGGTCTGGTATTCCCATCTCTTGAAGAATTTTCCACAGTTGATTGTGATCCACACAGTCAAAGGCTTTGGCATAGTCAATAAAGCAGAAATAGATGTTTTTCTGGAACTCTCTTGCTTTTTCCATGATCCAGCGGAAGTTGGCAATTTAATCTCTGGTTCCTCTGCCTTTTCTAAAACCAGCTTGAACATCAGGAAGTTCACGGTTCACATATTGCTGAAGCGTGGCTTGGAGAATTTTAAGCATTACTTTACTAGCATGTGAGATGAGTGCAATTGTGCGGTAGTTTGAGCATTCTTTGGTATTGCCTTTCTTTAGGATTGGAATGAAAACTGACCTTTTCCAGTCCTGTGGCCACAGCTGAGTTTTCCAAATTTGCTGGCATATTGAGTGCAGCACTTTCACAGCATCATCTTTCAGGATTTGGAATAGCTCAACTGGAATTCTATCACCTCCACTAGCTTTGTTCGTAGTGATGCTTTCTAAAGCCCACTTGACTTCACATTCCAGGATGTCTGGCTCTAGGTGAGTGATCACACCATCGTGATTATCTGGGTCATGAAGATCTTTTTTGTACAGTTCTGTGTATTCTTGCCATCTTTTTAATATCTTCTGCTTCTGTTAGGTCCATACCATTTCTGTCCTTTATTGAGCCCATCTTTGCATGAAATGTTCCTTTGGTATCTCTGATTTTCTTGAAGAGATCGCTAATCTTTCCCATTCTTTTGTTTTCCTCTATTTCTTTGCATTGATCGCTGAAGAAGGCTTTCTTATCTCTTCTTGATATTCTTTGGAACTCTGCATTCAGATGTTTATGTCTTTCCTTTTCTCCTTTGCTTTTCGCTTCTCTTCTTTTCACAGCTATTTGTAAGGCCTCTCCAGACAGCCATTTTGCTTTTTTTGCATTTCTTTTCCATGGGGATGGTCTTGATCCCTGTGTCCTGTACAATGTTACGAATCTCATTTCATAGCTCATCAGGCACTCTATCTATCAGATCTAGGCCCTTAAATCTATTTCTCGCTTCCACTGTATAATCGTAAGGGATTTGATTTAGGTCATACCTGAATGGTCTAGTGGTTTTCCCTACTTTCTTCAATTTAAGTCTGAATTTGGCATCTGAGCCACAGTCAGCTCCTGGTCTTGTTTTTGCTGACGGTATAGAGCTTCTTCATCTTTGCCTGCAAAGAATATAATCCATCTGATTTCGGTGTTGACCATCTGGTGATGTCCATGTTTAGAGTCTTCTTTTGTGTTGTTGGAAGAGGGTATTTGTTATGACCAGTGCATTATCTTGGCAAAACTCTATTGGTCTTTACTCTGCTTCATTCCGTATTCCAAGGCCAAATTTGCCTGTTACTCCAGGTGTTTCTTGACTTCCTACTTTTGCATTCCAGTTCCCTATAATGAAAAGGACATCTTTTTTGGGTGTTAATTCTAAAATGTCTTGTAGGTCTTCATACAACTGTTCAGCTTCAGTTCTTCAGCGTTACTGGTTGGGGCATAGACTTGGATTACTGTGATATTGAATGATTTGCCTTGGAAACGAACAGAGATTATTCTGTCGTTTTTGAGATTGCATCCAAGTGCTGCATTTTGGACTCTTTTGTTGACCATGTTGGCTACTCCATTTCTTCTGAGAGATTTCTGCCTGCAGTAGTAGATATAATGGTCATCTGAGTTAAATTCACCCATTCCAGTCCATTTCAGTTTGCTGATTCCTAGAATGTCGACATTGACTCTTGCCATCTCTTGTTTGACCACTTCCAATTTGCCTTGATTCATGGACCTGACATTCCAGGTTCCTATGCAATATTGCTCTTTACAGCAGCAGACCTTGCTTCTATCACCAGTCACATCCACAGCTGGGTATTATTTTTGCTTTGGATCCATCCCTTCATTCTTTCTGGAGTTATTTCTCTACTGATATCCAGTAGCATATTGGGCACCTACTGACCTGGGGCGTTTCTCTTTCAGTATCCTGTCATTTTGCCTTTTCATACTGTTCATGTGGTTCTCAAGGCAAGAATACTGAAGTGGTTTGCCATTCCCTTATCCAGTGGACCACATTTTGTCAGATCTCTTCACCATGACCTGCCCATCTTAGGTTGCCCCACGGGCATGGCTTAGTTTCATTGAGTTAGACAAGGCTGTGGTCCTAGTGTGATTAGATTGACTAGTTTTCTGTGAGTATGGTTTCAGTGTGTTTGCCCTCTGATGCCCTCTTGCAACACCTACTGTCTTACTTGGGTTTCTCTTACCTTGGATGTGGGGTATCTCTATACGGCTGCTCCAGCAAAGCGCAGCCGTTACTCCTTACCTTGGACGAGGGGTATCTCCTCACCGCTGCCCTTCCTGACCTTCAATATGGGATAGCTCCTCTAGGCCCTCCTGGACCTGCACAGCCACGGATATTGTGCTTCAAATCTTCTAGATTTTTAAAAAACATTCTATCTGTTCGGTTACTGAGATTTTTGTTGTTCAGTCGCTCAGTTGTGTCTCACTCTTTGCAACCTCATGGACTGCAGCATGCCAGGCTTCCTTGTCCTTCACCATTTCCCAGAGCTTGCCCAAACTCATTTCCATTGAGTCAGTGATACCATTCAACCATCTCATTCTCTGTTGCCCCCTTCTCCTCCTGCCTTCCATCTTTCCCAGGGTCTTTTCCAGTGAGTCACCTCTTCACAACATGTGGCCAAAGTATTGGGGTTTCAGCTTCAGCATCTGTCCTTCCAATGAATATTCAGGATTGATTTCCTTTAGGATTGATTGGTTTGGCCTCCTTGTAGTCTAAGAGACTCTCAAGAGTCTTCTCTAACACCACAGTTCAAAAGCATCAATTCTTTGACACCCAGCCTTCTTTATGGTCCAACTCTCATATTCATACATGCCTACTGGAAGAAACATAGCTTTGACTATGTGGACTTTTGTTGGCAAAGTAATGTCTCTGCTTTTTAATATGCTGTCTAGGTTGGTTATGGCTTTTCTTCCAAGGAGCAAGCATCTTTTAATTTCATGGCTGCAGTCACCATCTGCAGTGAAATCTGCAACTATAATTAGGGATTTATCTATTTCCCCTGCATTTCTGTAGGCTTTTGCTTATGGATTTTGAAACTCTATTATTAGGTTCAGACACATTTAAGATTGTTTTCTTGATGAGTTGACTTTTTTTTTTTTTGGTCAAGCAGCTTGCAGGATCTTAGTTTTCCGACCAGGGATTGAATCCAGATCTTAGTAGTGACAGCATTGGGTCTTAGGGAATTCCCATGATTGACACTTTTACCATTATTAAATGGCCTTTTTTTTTTCTTCTGATATTCCTTATCCTGAATTCTACTTTGTCTGACACTAAAATAGTCACTCTTGCTTTCTTATTACTAGGGTTCACTTGGTATATCTTCTTCAAGATTCTGTTTTTAACCTATATGTTTCTTTATTCTTAAAGTATGTTTTTGGTGGCTAGCAAATAGTTGGGTTTTTCTTTTTAATTCATTATAACAATTTCTGCTTGTTTTTTTAATTTATTTTATTTTATTTTTTTATTTTTTTAAATTTTATTTTATTTTTTAAACTTTACATAATTGTATTAGTTTTGCCAAATATCAAAATGAATCCGCCACAGGTATACATGTGTTCCCCATCCTGAACCCTCCTTCATCCTCCCTCCCCATTCCATCCCTCCGGGTCGTCCCAGTGCACCAGCCCCAAGCATCCAGTATCATGCATCGAACCTGGACTGGCAACTCATTTCATACATGATATTTTACATGTTTCAATGCCATTCTCCCAAATCCTCCCACCCTCTCCCTCTCTCTCAGAGTCCATAAGACTATTCTATACATCAGTGTCTCTTTTGCTGTCTCGTACACAGGGTTATTGTTACCATCTTTCTAAATTCCATATATATGCGTTAGTATACTGTATTGGTGTTTTTCTTTCTGGCTTACTTCACTCTGTATACTAGGCTCCAGTTTCATCCACCTCATTAGAACTGATTCAAATGTATTCTTTTTAATGGCTGAGTAATACTCCATTGTGTATATGTACCACAGCTTTCTTATCCATTCATCTGCTGATGGACATCTAGGTTGCTTCCATGTCCTGGCTATTATAAACAGTGCTGCGATGAACATTGGGGTACACGTGTCTCTTTCCCTTCTGGTTTCCTCAGTGTGTATGCCCAGCAGTGGGATTGCTGGATCATAAGGCAGTTCTATTTCCAGTTTTTTAAGGAATCTCCACACTGTTCTCCATAGTGGCTGTAGTAGTTTGCATTCCCACCAACTTTTATTTTTATTTATTTATTTTTTTAAAATTTTATTTTTAAACCTGAAACACTGTATTAGTTTTGCCAAATATCAAAACGAATCCGCCACAGGTATACATGTGCTCCCCATCCTGAATCCTCTTCCCTCCCTCCCCACACCATCCCTCTGGGTCGTCCCAGTGCACCAGCCCCGAGCATCCAGTATCGTGCATTGAACCTGGACAGGCAACTCGTTTCATACATGATATTACACGTTTCAATGCCATTCTCCCAAATCTTCCCACCCTCTCCCTCTCCAACAGAGTCCATAAGACTGTTCTATACATCAGTGTCTCTTTTGCTGTCTCGTACACAGGGTTATTGTTACCATCTTTCTAAATTCCATATATATACGTTAGTATACTGTATTGGTGTTTTTCTTTCTGGCTTACTTCACTCTGTATAATAGGCTCCAGTTTCATCCACCTCATTAGAACTGATTCAAATGTGTTCTTTTTAATGGCTGAGTAGTACTCCATTGTGTATATGTACCACAGCTTTCTTATCCATTCATCTGCTGATGGACATCTAGGTTGCTTCCATGTCCTGGCTATTATAAACAGTGCTGCGATGAACATTGGGGTACACGTGTCTCTTTCCCTTCTGGTTTCCTCAGTGTGTATGCCCAGCAGTGGGATTGCTGGATCATAAGACAGTTCTATTTCCAGTTTTTTAAGGAATCTCCACACTGTTCTCCATAGTGGCTGTACTAGTTTGCATTCCCACCAAGAGTGTAAGAGGGTTCCTTTTTCTCTGCACCCTCTCCAGCATTTATTGCTTGTAGACTTTTGGATCGCAGCCATTCTGACTGGTTCTGCTTGTTGACTAGAGTGTTTTGATCATTTAAAGGTCATGATTAAATTTTTGACATGAGTTATGTCTAGTTTCTTGCCATCTGTTTTCTATTTGTCCCATCTGTTGTTGTTATTCATTCACTAAGTCATGTCCAGCTCTTTGAGATCCCATGGACTGTGGCATGCCAGACTTTCCTGGCACTTCCCTGTTCACTGTCTCCCAGAGGTTGCTCAAACTCATGTCCATGGAACCAGTTAATGCCATCCCACTGTCTCATCCTCTGTTGCCTCTTTCTCCTCCTGCCCTCAATCTTTCACAGCATCAAGGTCTTCCCCAATAAGTCAGCTGTTCACATCAGGTGGCCAGAGTATTGGGGCTTTAGTTTCAGCCTTATGTCTTCCAATTCAGTTTAGTTCAGGATTAATTTCCTTCAGGATTGATTGGTTTGATCTCCTTGTGCTCCAAAGGACTCTCAAGAGTCTTCTCCAGCACCGCAATTTCAAAGCATCAATTCTTTGGCACTCAGCCTTCTTTATGGTCCAACTCTCACATCCAACATGATTTCTGGAAAAACCACAGCTTGGACTATGCAGACCTTTGTTGGCAAAGTGATATCTCTGCTTTTTAACATGCTGTTTAGGTTTGTCACAGCTTTTCTTCCAAGGAGCAAGTGTCTTCTAATTTTGTGGCTACAGTCTCCCTCCACAGTGATTTTGGAGCCTTAGAAAATAAAATCTGCCACTGTTTTCACTTTTTTCCCTTTCTATTTGCTATGAAGTGATGGGATCGGATGCCATGATCTTCACTGTTTGCATCTTAAGTTTTAAGCCAGCTTTTAAACTCTCCTCTTTCACTCTCATCAACAGGCATTTCAGTTTCTTTTTGTTTTCTGCCATTAGAGTGCTATCTTCTGCATGTGTGAGGTTGTTGATATTTCTCTCAGCAGTCTTGATTTCAGCTTGTGATTCATCCAGCTCAGCATTTCCCATGTGCTTTGCATAGATGTTAAATAAGTAGGGTGACAATGTACAGCCTTGATGTACTCCTTTCCCAATTTGGAACCAGTCCATTGTTTCATGTCCAGTTCTAACTGTTGCTTCTTGACCCTCATACATGTTTCTCAGGAAGCAGCTTAAGTAGTCTGGTATTATCATCTCTTTAAGAATTTTCCACAGTTTGTTGTGATCCACACAGTTGAAGGCTTTATCATAGTCAGTGAAGAAGAAGTAGATTTTTTTTTTGGAATTCCCTTGCTCTCTCTATGATTCAATGAATGTTGGCAATTTGATCTCTGGTTCCTCTGACTTTTCTAAATCCAGCTTGAACATTTGGAAGTTCTCAGTTTTTGTGCTGTTGAAACCTAGCTTGAAGGGTTTTGAGCATGATCTTACTAACACGTGAAATGAGAGCAGTTGTTCAGTAGTTGGAACATTCTTTGCCATTGCCCTTCTTTGGGATTGGAATGAAAACTGACCTTTTCCAATCCTGTGACCACTACTGAGTTTTCCAAATTTGCTGACATATTGAGTACAGCACTTTGACAGCTTCATGTTTTAGGATTTGAATAGCTCAGCTGGAATTCTATGACTTCCATTGGCTTTGTTCATAGTAATGGTTCCTAAAGCTCATTTGACTTCACCCTCCAGGATGTCTGACTCTAGGTGAGTGACCACACCATCATGGTTATCTGGGTCATTAAGAAACCTTTATGTGTAGTTCTTCTGTGTGTTCTTGCCACCTCTTCTTACTCCCTTCTGCTTCTGTTAGGTCCTTACCATTTCTTTGCTTTATCATGCCCATCCTTGCATGAAATGTTCCTTTGATATCTCCAAGTTTCTTGAAGAAATTGTTGGTCTTACCCCTTCTATCATGCTCCTCTCTTTCTTTGCATTGTTCACTTAAGAAGACTTTCTTACCTTTCCTTGCTATCTTTGGAACTCTGCATTTAGTTGGGTATAACTTTCCCTTTCTCCTTTGTCTTTCACTTGTTGCATCTGTGGATTTTCCTTTTTAGGATTCTATTTTTTACCCACTAGTGCCTTACAGGCATGCCTCTTTTTAAACCTTTTTAAAGGAATTTCCCTAGGATTTATGATTGTTTTCAATGTATTGCTGGCTACCTTTAAATAATATTATATTACTTCTCATATGCAGTTCCCAGGTGACTCAGTGGTAAAGAATCTGCTTGCCAATGCAGGAGATGCAGGAGATATGGGTTTGATCCCTGGGTTGAGAAGATCCCCTGGGGTAAGAAATGGCAACCCACTCCAGTATTCTTGCCTGGGAAGCCCCATGAACAGAGGAGTCTGGTGGGCAAAGGGTCACAGAGTTGGACATGACTGAGTACCCATGCATGCCCTTCATATATATTGTAAGGACCATGCACAAGATATTTTCATTTCTCCGTTCCTGTTCTTTGTTGTTGTAACATTTAGTTTTCTTTCTGCCCTACTGCATGGCATGTGGAATTTTAGTCCATGAAATCCAGTCCAGGAAATCAAACCTGAGCCCCTTGAATTTGAAGCACTGATTCTTAACCACTGCACTGCCATGGAAGTCCCAAAGTTTATTTTTTTTCTTTTTGAAGAAACATAAACCTATTACCTTTATTTTTTTGTCATTAATATTTTAAATTTATTTTAGTTTCTTTAAAAAAATTTTTATTACAGTAAAGTTGTTTTACCATGCTGTGTTAGTTTTTAAGGTACAGTGAAGTGAATCAGCTATGGATATACACATGTCCCCTCTGTTTTGGATTTCTTTCCCATTTAGGCCATCAAATTTTCAGTCACTCAGTTGTGTCTGACTCTTTGAAACCCCATGATCTGCAGCACGCCAGGCTTCCCTGTCCATCACCAAGTTCCAGAGTCCACCGAAACCCCTGTCCATTGAGTCAGTGATGCCATCCAACCATCTTATCCTCTGTCGTCCCCTTGTCCTCCTGCCTTCAATCTTTCCCAGCATCAGGATCTTTTCCAATGAGTCAGTTCTTTGCATCAGGTGGCCAAAGTATTGGAGTTTCAGCTTCAGCATCAGTCCTTCCAATGAATATTCAGGACTGGTCTCCTTTAGGATGGACTGGTTGGTTCTCCTTGCAGTCCAAGGGACTCTCAAGAGTCTTCTTCTACCCCACAGTCAAAAGCATCAATTCTTCTGTGCTCAGTTGTCTTTATAGTCCACTCTCACATCCATACATGATGACTGGAAAAACCATAGATTTGACTAGACAGACCTTTGTTGGCTAAGTAATGTCTCTGCTTTTTAATATGCTGTCTAGGTTGGTCATAGCTTTTCTTCCAAGGAAAAATTAATTTCATGGCTTCAGTCACCATTTGCAATGATTTTGGAGTCCCCCACAATAAAGTCTGTCACTGGTTCCATTGTTTCCCCATCTATTTGCCATGAAGTGATGGGACCAGATACGATGATCTTAGTTTTCTGAATGTTGAAGCCAACTTTTCACTCTCCTCTTTCACTTTCATCAAAAGGCTCTTCAGTTCTTCACTTTTTGCCACAAGGGTGGTGTCATCTGCAAATCTGAGGTTATTGATATTTCTCCTGGCAATCTCGATTCCAGCTTGTGCTTCCTCCAGTCCAGATTTGCATGATGTACTCTGCCTTTAAGTTAAATACCCGAGTGACAATATACAGCCTAATTAAGACTATTTATTTAAGTTTCCTAACAGCAGAACAGTTAAGAGAGAATGTTGGGCCCTGCCCAGGGCACATATTTCTCAAAGTCAGGAGACCTCCCAGACCACACATGTGTAGAAAAGGCTCCTTGGAGGCCAAAGGAGAGTTATGTCAAGGGATGTTCTACTCAGATGCCTTTTCAGTAAAATCCATCTTGGCTAAGAGGTGCATGCTCACACATGGGAGGATCTTGAAATATACCAAATATGGACTGTGAAACAGGCTAATTAAAATGATTGGCAGAAGGAAAACTGGAAGAAATGCGCTATAAAAGTAGTCCAAACTGCCAGGAGGCTGCGACTCAGTGACTTTCTCTCCTTGAGTCGTATTCTCCCTATTGTACTGTCCTTTTTTCCTCTCAATAAATACCGTACTTGCTTCACTACTTTCTTTCTTTGTGGGAATTCTTTTCTGCAAATCTGAAGGCCAGGGCCTTTGTCACTGACCACTAGTCTACTGGCTAGGATCTGGTGTTCTCCCCGCTTCAACCCAACCTCAATCTCTGGTTGGGAATCCAAGCCCTTTTGGGAGCTGTTTCAGGCTGAGATCACCTGAGATCGCCCTGACCAGGGATCCAACCAACACCCCCTGCATTGCAAGGTGGATTCTTAACCACTGGACCACCAGAGACGTCCCTTATTATTTTATCATTAACATGATGTTTGCACTCCTAGACATTTTGGAAAACAAAAAATGTAAAATAAATTAAAATCTTCCATAATCTCTTTGCCTAGAGACATCCATTGCTTGCCTCCCAGTCTAAACTTTGTTTTAAAAAACATGGTAGACGTTATACCATAGATACAACTTTATGTCCTGTTTTTATTTTTTATGTCTGCATCATTTATTTTAATAGTTTATAATATTCCATTATGTTTACAATATATATTTAAAAAATACATCTCTGTGTACTTAGTCTATTTTTAATATTTTGCTCTTGTAAACAATGAAACAATGAGTATCATTTTGCTTACTCTTTTTGCATTTATGATAGTTTTTCTTTTGAACAGTTTTCTAAAGGTTTACTTCATCCTGTTATAAGGATATCTAATTTTGATAGATATTTGAATCTGCCTTTCTTTAAAACTTAAATAGTAGTTGTAAAGTTTTTTCCACATACTATCTGTAACTCTACGTTGGAAAAAGAGATTTAGACAAGCCAGTTGTTGGAAACATGATACTTAAGTGAGTGGCTGTGACCACGGCTCTTTGCAGCTCAGATAGCTAATGAGAGGGACCATCTGGCAGATGAAAAAGGGATCCCTGGACTGGAGGGGGTTGGAAGCAAGTCCCGGGAGAGTCAGAATGGGAGTCCTTCCTGTCTCTAGGCTTAAGAATTGGCCAGCCACAGGGTCAAGTTCAGGACTCTTTTGGCAGTCCCGGAAACCCGTGGTGTGTGGGCGGGCGTTGCGGAAGGACCCAAGGGGCGGGGGGTGGGGGACGCAGATTCGAGGTCCGAGAGCAGAGCTAGGAAGTGGGGTGCCTGCTGTTTTTTTTCTTCTGGGGGCTTCCCCAGATTTGGGGAACTTTGGGGGATGGGTGGAACCGGGGCTCCCCGGCAGAGGTCGGCGAGAGGGAGCCGAGCAGGGAAAGGGGACAACGCTCGCGGCGGGCGTGCGCAGACTGATGTACCTCCGAAAGCCGGGAGCTTGATCCACCAGCCCGAGAACCTGCTACTCCCTGCCTCCAGCTGCTTGGCCCCTGGAGACCGAGCTCGATTCAGAGACAGCAGACATCACCCTTTCTTCCCAAACTTAACTGTTTCTTTCTTTCTTTTTTTCTTCCTTGTCCCTTCTGTGCTCTCCCTCCCGTTTCCCCGGCTCCTCGGATCTGTATTCTCTCCAGACCCGCTAACGCCGTTCTCCTTCCACGGCCTCCAAATCTCCTCCTTGGCCAACAGCAGCTGGACACGCACGGACTGCCTGGGGTGGCTGGGGGAGCTGCAGCCCTATACTTGGCGCAATGAGTCGGACACCATCCGCTTCCTGAAGCCTTGGTCTAAGGGCACATTCAGCGACCAGCAGTGGGAGCAGCTGCAGCATACGTTTCAGGTTTATCGCAGCAGCTTCACCAAGGTCATCTGGGAATTCGTCAAAATGCTGCACGCCGAATGTGAGCTGAGGGATGGGATCGCAGTGGGGACAGTGGATTCTGAAGCCCAACCGGGAGATTCTGGCCCCACGTGATTCTCTCCAGGCTCTCTTTAGAGTCCCACTTCTGCCTGAGAGGTCCCAGCTTGAGTCCTCAAAATACCCCTTGTTCATCCCACTGCAGGTCAGCCATTCTCATTTACATGAACTTTGGGGTCCCTAGTATAACCCTCACACCAATTTCTTCAACTCCTTTCAGTCTTCATAGATTTCTTTCCATTCCTCTCCTCAGTACCTCTTGAGATCCAGGGATCTGCAGGATGTGAGTTGCTTCCGGGGAACACCTCAGAAAGCTTCTTACGTGCAGCATTTCAAGGAAGGGATGTCCTGAGTTTCCAAGGAATGTCTTGGGTGGCAGCTCCAGATGCCCCGCCTTGGATCCAGGAGGTCTGCAAGGTGATCAATCGGGACCAAGGGACCAAGGAAACAGTGCACTGGCTCCTCCATGACATCTGCCCCGAGTTGGTCAGAGGCCTCTTGCAGACCGGGAAGTCCGAGCTGGAGAAGCAAGGTCAGCCTGCCTTTGTCACCTCCTGCCCTCCACTCCACTCTGGGCTCCATATGGGGTTTTCATTCCAGGGTTCACATCCTTTTAAGCATCACGGGAAGAGGAGGGGATGGATAAGGTGTGAGGGTATTTAAACACTCCACAGACATTAACTAGGTACCTTTTGGGTTCCATGAATTGAATTAAATAAACCCTGGGGGTCAGTCAGGATCTGTGCTTGAGGAGGGAGAGAAGCAGATGAACAGTTAAAGCAGTGTCCTGGTGGCTCAGATGGTAAAGGGTCTGCCCACAATGCAGGAGACCCGGGTTTGACCCCTGAGTTGTGAAGATGCCCTGAAGAAGGAAATGGCAACCTCCTCTAGTATTCTTGCCTGAAAAATTCCGTGGACAGAGGAGCCTGGTGGGCTACAGTCCATGGGGTTGCAAAGAGTCAGGCATGACTGAGTGACTAGCACTTAGAAACTTGCTACGTATGTTACAGCTGAACACAGGGTGCCCTGGGAGTACAGAGTAGGGGCATTTACTGGAGACTGGACCAGGGAAGGGAATGGGGATCCGGGAAGGCTTTCCAGGAGAAGCTAATACAAACGGATTGAAACGGTGGGAGTTCATCTCCAGAGGTAGAAATGTAGGACTGATGAGCCTGCTGTGAAGTCCAGAGCCTCTGATGTGGAGTCTTCACTCTAAGATGTCTCATTCTCCTATTGAATACAGTGAAGCCGGAGGCTTGGCTGTCCAGTGGCCCCAGTCCTGGGCCTGGCCATCTGCTGCTGGTGTGCCACATCTCAGGATTCTACCCAAAACCTGTGTGGGTGATGTGGATGAGGGGCGAGCAGGAGGAGCCTGGCACTCTGCAAGGAGACGTCATGCCCAATGCCGACTCAACTTGGTATCTGCGAGTAACCCTGAATGTGGCGGCTGGGGAGGCGGCTGGCCTGAGTTGCCGAGTGAGGCACAGCAGTCTAGGAGACCAGGACATCATCCTGTACTGGGGTGAGAAGGAACTGAGGCCCGGCTGGGGATGGGAGGTGATGGTCCTCAAGCACAGAGGGAAGGCCTAGGGAAGGGGAGGGAAATGACACACCTTGGATGGAGGAAATGAAGCCCCAGCCAGGAGTGATAGAAGGAGAGGATTCTCAAAGGGGAGGAACAAAGATCTGAACTCAACAAGGATTGAGACAAGGTATTCCCTATTCAGGAAAGAACAGACTAAAATCCCCTCAGATCCAGAAATAGGCGGCAAGTACAGAATGCCAGGAAGACTTGTCCCCCAGAGGACGGAACTGGGGACTTTGAAAGGCAGGGTAACAAAGATAGCTGTGGTTTGTTGAGTGCTTTCTCGGTGTCAGCTGAACACTCTGCGTACAGCAGAGTATGTATGAACATCATCCCAGCTCTCTTTGAGCAGGTACTATTGTTTTCATGTTACAGATGAGAAATTGAGGTGAAACTAGGTCAACCTGTCTGATTCTCATCATTAGAAAGTGGAAGAGCTGGATTTAGACTCAGGTTTGGACTAGCTGTGAAACTAGTGCCTTCCTCCATATGAGTACTAGCATATGCTGAAGTGAACCGAATTATAGATGCCCAGACCCCAAGAAAAGATGGGGCGTCTAAAAACTTCAGAGGAATATAAGTGGGCAACATTAAACAGGACAAGAAATAAGCATCTGGCATGCTCACATGTGCTTATAGTAGGGGATATATGCAGATTCCTGGACTGAGACACATCCTGTGTCCCCCACACAGATGGGAACCGTGTCTCCAGGGGCTTGATTGTCGCCCTGGTACTACTGGTGCTCGTCCTTCTGTTTGTTGGAGGCTTAGTCTTCTGGTTTAGGAAGCACCGGTAAGTCTCTCCTTTCCATCTCCTCCCTACCTCAACCCCTCTGCCCAGGTTTTCTCCTCTTCCCTTTTCCTTAATGGTCTCTGTTTTCTCTCACAGCCGCTATCAAGATATCCCGTGACTCTCCTCAGCACACCTATCTGTCTGGACTTCAGGATCTCAGGGCTTTAGCCCTCAGAATTTGAGGGTTACCTTGAAGAAGCGGAGAACAGGCAGCTCTTTTCACACACTTTGAACATTTTATCTAAGAAGTGTTAAGTATGTTTTTTTTTTTTTTCTTTTAGTATACTGCAAGTGTATATGTCCAAGTAGTTCTGTAAAAAACAGAAGTGCAAACTCAGATACCTCTCAGGGACAAGCAGATAAAGGCTGCAGTGTAACTGTGTGTGGTCCTTATTTGAATGATGGAATATGCAGTCAACTGGAAGATCCTTTTCCTGTTCCAAGGAAGCATGTGCAACTGTTCCTTGTGAAATATAAAGTAGGACTTTGTCTTGGCTCTAACTCACCTTTTTTTCAAGAAAAACAGGTCTAGCATTATATGTGAACAAGCCTATATTAGCGTGTTGACAGAAACCTTTACAATATGTGGGGTGTTGTTCAGTGGCTCAGTCGTGTCTGACTCTTTGCGACCCTATCAGTTCAGTTCAGTTGCTCAGCATACCAGGCTTCCCTGTCCTTCGCCATCTTCTGGAGCTTACTCAAACTCATGTCCATTGAGTCAGTGAAGCCATCCAACCATCTCATCCTCTGTCGTCCCCTTCTCCCGCCTTCAATCTTTCCTCGCATCAGGGTTTTTTTCTAACGAGTCAGCCATTGGAGCTGCACCTTCAGCATCAGTCCTTCCAATGAATATTTTGGGTTGATTTCCTTTAGGATTGACTGGTTTGATCTCTTTGCAGTTCAAGGGACTCTCAAGAGTCTCCAACACCACAGTTCAAAACAGCAATTCTTCGGCGCTTACCCTTCTTTATGGTCCAACTCTCACATCCATACATGACTACCGGAAAAGCCATAGCTTTGACTAGATGGACCTCTGTTGATGAAGTAACGTCTTTACTTTTTAATATGCTGTCTAGGTTTGTCAGATATTTCTTCCAAAGAGCAAGCATCTTTTGATTTCATGGCTGCGGTAACCATCTGCAGTGATTCTGTGTGGGAACCATGTTTTACTGATTTCTCAGAAATGTCTCCTGGAATTGAATACTCATTCCCTCTTCCTTGCTTACTCTCCTCCACCCTTAATTTGGACGTTCTGACTGACACGTCAGTGTTAGCTAGATGCTGTTCTGTACACAGAACAAGCCCCCTTATCTTCAAAGACCTTTCCTTACGATTCTTATATAATTACCTTCAGACCTCCAGGAGGAAGCCTCCTTGATCCCTGAATTCTAGTCTCTGTCTTGCTTTCCTGCGCTTAGTTAAAGATTACAAGATAAGTTACCAATAAAATATGTGCTCTGTAGGTTCTTGGGGAGTTGCTTCTCTGTACGCTTTCCCTGTGCTGTCTGTCATAATACTGTGTTTGTATTATTCAGTGCGAAACCACCACAAATTTGGAACCCAAGAGAATAAAGTCTGCTGCTTTTTCCACTGTTTCCTCATCTATTTGCCATGAAATAATGGGACCGGATGCCATGCTCTTCGTTTTTTGAATGCTAAGTTTTAAATCAGCTTTTCTGGGGTTGTGGGATACTCCAAATACACCTCTGCTGGATGACCATAGGCCTCTCAGTTTGTGTGTGTGGTATAAAAAGTTTGTCTTGAATGATACATTGAGAATTTCAGAAACTTCTCTGGTAGTTCAGATGTAAGGAGTCTTCCTACAATGCAGGAGACCTGGGTTTGGTCCCTGGGTGAGGAAGATCCCCAGGAGAAAGGGATGGCAACCCACTCCAGGATTTTTGCTTGGAGAATCCCATGGATGAGGCGACAATCCATGGAATCACATAGAGTTGGTCATGACTGAGCGACTAATGCTTTCACTTTCAGAACCTAGCTTCTATTTTGAACCTGAATTTACAAAGAGAGACATTTTAAAAGAAAGGTTGTAGGAAACAGAGGTGTCTCAAGTTTTTACTTCATGTAAGTTGGTTAAAAGAGGAGAAATCATAGTGTGGGTATTTAATGTGGAAAAAGCTACTTTTGGAAGTGATATTTCTCTCACGTGGCCAGTTGTTTTTTTAGAGTGGATGGAGACAGATTCTCCCACTTATAGCTATTAAATGAGACTATACATGAGCTGGGCTGAACCAATTTGGACAGGCATGAGCGCTAGTGGAGGCCCAGCTGCCTGCTCTATTCTTAGCCTAGATAAAAGATGCAGGAAACGTAGAGGAACAGCAGCCCTTCCCGATGCGAAGAAATTTGAAGGTCAAGATAAAATCCTCTGTAGCTACCAGGGAAGTAGTCGCTTGGCACTCAAGGCCCTTGAACATCGAGAAAAATGCCTAAGCTTTTGAAGTCTTTGCTTGAGAAAATTAAGATTTGGCATCTTCTGTGTTGGACTTGCAGATAAAACCTAGGATATGTGTGGAAATGCAGCTAGTTTCTAAATCCATGGTTTCTAAACTGGTTTCCTAACCTGTAGCCTCATCACCTGGAAAGTTGCAAATTATGTTGAGCCACCCCCTGCCAATGAGCCCTACTAAATGAGAAACCTTATGAGTGGGCGCAGTCATCTGTGTTTTATCAAGCCCTCGGGTGATTCTGGGGCTTCATAGGTGGTCAGTGGTAAAGAATCTGCCTGCCAGTGCAGGCGGTGCAAGAGACGTGGGTTCGATCCCTGGGTCGGGAAGCTCCCCTGGAGTAGGAAATGGCAACCCGCTCCAGTATGCTTGCCTAGAAAATTCACTGGACAGAAGATCCTGGTGGGCTACAGTCCCTGGGTCACAAACAGTCATACGTGACTGAAAGACTTGGCACACACACACACACACACATACACACACACAGAGTTAATTCTGATGTTCAGTTAGAGAATCACTGTTTGTAAGTACTGTACATTGCTATTCAACAGATTCCTCAGAATGCTAAATGAAATGCTGGCTTGAGGTTAGTTAGGGAAGGCCTCCTAGAGGGAGGGGAAATTGAAACAGGAAGTAGAGATCCACTGAGGTGAACCAACAAGTGCACTGGATCAGGAGACAAGGATGTCCTCTTTATTCATGCACTTTATTCCTGTGCCAAAAGGGGATACTAATGTCTGTTTTGACCATGCTACAGATTGAATGTCTATGTCCTGTGTCCTCTGTTGAAAACCTAATACCCAAGGTGATGGTTTTAGATGGTGAGTTCTTTGGGAGGAGATTAGACCATGAGGTCTGAGCTCTCATGAATGGGATTAGTGACCTTATAAAAAGGGTCCTTATCTGTATATAGCACAGGGAACTCTACACAATACACTGTTGTAATCTATATAAGAAAAGATCTCAAAAAGAATAATATGCATCAGTTCAGTTCAGTTCAGTCGCTGAGTCGTGTCCAACTCTTTATGACCCCATGAATCACAGCACGCCAGGCCTCCCTGTCCATCACTAACTCCTGGAGTTCACTCAAACTCATGTCCATCAAGTCACTGATGCCATCCAGCCATCTCATGCTCTGTCGTCCCCTTCTCCTCCTGCCCCCAATCCCTCCCAGCATCAGAGTCTTTTCCAATGAGTCAACTCTCCTCATGAGGTGGCCAAAGCTCTGGAGTTTCAGCTTTAGCATCATTCCTTCCAAATAAATCCCAGGGCTGATCTCCTTCAGAATGGACTGGTTGGATCTCCTTTCAGTCCAAGGGACTCTCAAGAGTCCTCTCCAACACCACAGTTCAAAAGCATCAATTCTTCAGCACTTAGCCTTCTTCACAGTCCAACTCTCACGTCCATATATGACCACAGGAAAAACCATAGCCCTGACTAAACAGACCTTTGTTGGCAAAGTCATGTCTCTGCTTTTCAATATGCTATCTAGCTTGGTCATAACATTCCTTCCAATGAGGAAGCGTCTTTTAATTTCATGGCTGCAATCACCATCGGCAGTGATTTTGGAGCCCCAAAAATAAAGTCTGACACTGTTTCCACTGTTTCCCCATCTATTTCCCATGAAGTGATGGGACCAGATGCCATGATCTTCGTTTTCTGAATGTTTAGCTTTAAGCCAACCTTTTCACTCTCCACTTGCACTTTCATCAAGAGGCTTTTGAGTTCCTCTTCACTTTCTGCCATAAGGGTGGTGTCATCTGCATATCTGAGGTTATTGATATTTCTCCTGGCAATCTTGATTCTGGCTTGTGCTTCTTCCAGCCCAGCGTTTCTCATGATGTACTTTGCATATAAGTTAAATAAGCAGGGTGACAATATACAGCCTTGACATACTCCTTTTCCTATTTGGAACCAGTCTGTTGTTCCATGTCCAGTTTTAACTATTGCTTCCTGACCTGCATACAAATTTCTCAAGAGAGAAGTCAGGTGGTCTGGTATTCCCATGTCTTTCAGAATTTTCCACAGTTGATTGTGATCCACACAGTCAAAGGCTTTGGCATAGTCAATAAAGCAGAAATAGATGTTTTTCTGGAACTCTCTTGCTTTTTTGATTATCCAGCGGATATTGGCAATTTGATCTCTGGTTCCTCTGCCTTTTCTAAAACCAGCTTGAACATTAGGAAGTTCACGGTTCACGTATTGCTGAAGCCTGGCTTGGAGAATTTTGAGCATGACTTTACTAATATGTATATGTATAACTAAATCACTTTGCTGTGCACCTGAAACTAATGCAACATTGTAAATCAGCTCTAAAAGTGAAGTGGCTCAGTCGTGTCCACTCTTCACGACCTGACGGACTGCAGCCTCCCAGGCTCCTCCGTCCATGGGGTTTTCCAGGCAAGAGTACTGGAGTGGGTTGCCATTTCCTTCTGCAGGGGATCTTCCCGACTCAGGGATTGAACCCGGGTCTCCCACATTGCAGGCGGACACTTTACCCTCTAAGTCACCATGGAAGCCCAAATCAGCTATACTCCAGTATAAATAATTAAAAAGGTCTTTGTCTCCTCCACCACTTGTGAATCAAGACACAGCAAGAATATGCTGTCTACAAACCAGGAGGTGGACTCAGTTGATCTGATAGTTCTCAGCCTCCAGAATTGTGAGAAAAACATTTCCATTGTTTTTAAACCACCCAGTTTATGGTATTTTGTTATGGTAGCCAAGTGAACAAAGATAGATCATCTTATAAATGCCGTGGGAAGCAATGTGTACAAATGTGTGGCAGTCCACAACGCTTTTAAAAATATAGCACCTGTTCACAGTTTTTGGTACCATGCTGACCTCAGGGGATGCTCTTCAGCTTAGCTTCCTTGAGCAGTGTCTAGCTTCTGAACAATCCCATTGGTCTTCTACAGTTTTCAGGCTTGTGTGTTAATGTTCTTTCTGAAATCTTTTTTGGAATGCTTCAGCATGAATTTACCATAACTCTGGTTCATTCTTGAAAATAAATGTAATTAATTAATTAATTAATTTTACTTTTTGGCTGCACTGGGTCTCTTTGCTATGTGCAGGCTTTTTCCAGTTGTGGAAGCAGGAGCCCTCTTCCTTGTGGTGTAGTGGTTTCTCATTGTGCTGGCTTCTCTTCTTGTGGACCTTAGGCTCTAGGTGCTCGGGCTTGTAGTTGTGGGCCATGGGCTTAGTTGCTCTGGGCATGTGGAATGCTCCTGGAATGAGCCTGTGACCCTTGCATTCACAGGCAGATTCTTAACCACTGGTCCATCCTGGAAGTCCCACTCTGGTTCATTTTTAAGCAACTTTGGTTTGTTTTGGGAGTAAATGCTTATTCTCCAGGAAATGTTGTCTCCTTCCTTTAAATACTCAGTTCAAGATATCTCAGAAAACCCTTCAAATTCACTTCAGAATGTATATTCTCTTTATGGATATTGTGTTACTTATTGAGTGCTGTGCTGAAAGTCAATTTATTGACCCTTAAGTCATGCTTCATTTTATACTCTGATAATCGGTGAAATTCTTCTAATAATTTCTTCTTGAGAGTTAGCACAATGTTAAACACGTTTTCAGTAGAGCACCCTGGAGAGGTAGTGTTGTAGGGAGGTGCTCTTCCAACTTCTGCAGGTCAGGTCAGCGGAGTGGGTGAGAAGGCACCCTGTGGGGTGCTGCCCCAGCCATGTGCCCAGAGCTCATGGACACTCAGTAACCTTGCAGCTTCAGCCTGGCAATACCTTCCCATGGAAACCAGCACTCTGAAGGCTTCCTGCCCCTCCCAGTGCCCCATCCTCTCTTCGGATGCTCACATGGCCTATGCTAATAGGTTCATCTTCTGCCCAGAGCTTTCTGCTAAGTCTCACTCTCTCTGCCTGCCCTCACCTGTGGTCTGGAGAAAGGCTTTCAGCTTGTCTGGTGACTGCAGACAAGCTATGCCCTGAACAAACCCGTAAACTTCTTCGTTACCCAAGGGGCTAAACTGCACCATCTCAAGGAGATCTGTACTCCAGCCTGTTGTTGTTGTTGTTCATTCTCTTAGTCATGTCAGACTCTTTTGGGACCTCATGGACTGCAGCACACCAGACCCTCACTATCTCCCGGAGTTTGTCCAAGTTCATGTCCATTGAGTTGGTGATGCCATCCAACCATCTCATCCTCTGCTGCCCCCTTCTCTTTTGCCTTCCATCTTTCCCAGCATCAGGGTCTTTTCCAATGAGTACTCCAGCCTTGGGGAGGGGTAATACTTCCAACTTTATTCTGCCTTACAGATTCTCCTTCAGTCCTAGAGTTCCATGAGGAGTTTTTAATCTTTCCCATTAGAGTTTAATAATTCTATTAAAATTTTTCTGTTTAGCTCACTGTGTGGTTTCTATTTCCTAATTGAACTCAGGTCATACATGTGCCTACTCTTGACCATACACAGGAAATCTGAACTTTCCAAAGCTATTTCTTGAATCTTCTTTTGCTCTTAAGTCTATGGCATGGAGGCGACCCACTTTGCTGTGTGGTTTAGCTTTTCCTCCAAGAGCTCAGATTTCATGTTCTCCTCTGCAAAACTCTCCTCAGGAGTCATTAGCTGCCCCACTACTAGTGCACCTGCTCTTCTCATTCACAGGGACTTGTAGTTGAGAGGGTTGAGGTTAATAGATTGACCAGGATAGGTGTTAACTGTCTTGTGTTCTGGCTCAAACTTTCTGTTGATTTATTATTTTCTATTTGTGCTGTGCAGTTGGTCAAACTACCGCACAATTGCACTCATCTCACATGCTAGTAAAGTAATTCTCAAAATTCTCCAAGCCAGGCTTTAGTAATATGTGAACCATGAACTTCCAGATGTTCAAACTGGATTTAGGAAAGGCAGCAGAACCAGAGATCAAATTGCCAACATCCACTGGATCATCAAAAGAGCAAGAGAGTTTCAGAAAAACATTATTTCTGCTTTATTGACTATGCCAAAGCCTTTGACTGTGTGGATCACAATAAACTGTGGAAGATTCTGAAAGAGATGGGAATACCAGACCACCTGACCTGCCTCTTGGGAAACCTGTATGCAGGTCAGGAAGCAACAGCTAGAACTGGACATGGAACAACAGACTGTTTCCAAATAGGAAAAGGAGCATGTCAAGGCTGTATATTGTCACCCTACTTATTTAACTTCTATGCAGAATACATTATGAAAAATGCTGGGCTGGAAGAAGCACAAGCTGGGATCAAGATTGCCGGGAGAAATCTCAATAACTTCAGATATGCAGATGACACCACCCTTTTGGCAGAAAGTGAAGAAGAACTGAAGGGCCTCTTGATGAAAGTGAAAGTGGAGAGTGAAAAAGTTGGCTTAAAGCTCAACATTCAGAAAATGAAGATCATGGCATCCGGTCCCATCACTTCATGGGAAATAGATGGGGAAACAGTGGAAACAGTGTCAGACTTTATTTTGGGGGGCTCCAAAATCACTGCAGATAGTGATTGCAGCTATGAAATTAAAAGATGCTTACTCCTTGGATGGAAAGTTATGACCAACCTGGACAGCATATTAAAAAGCAGAGACATTACTTTGCCAACAAAGGTTCATCTAGTCAAGGCTATGGTTTTTCCATTGGTCATATATGGATGTGAGAGTTAGACTGTGAAGAAAGCTGAGCGCCGAAGAATTGATGCTTTTGAACTGTGGTGTTGGAGAAGACTCTTGAGTGTCCCTTGGATTGCAAGGAGATCCAATCATCCATCCTAAAGGAGATTGGTCCTGGGTGTTGATTGGAAGGACTGATGCTGAACCTGAAACTCCAATACTTTGGCCACCTGATGCAAAGAGCTGACTCAATGGAAAAGACCCTAATGCTGGGAAAGATTGAGGGCAGGAGGAGAAGGAGACGACAGAGGATGAGATGGCTGGATGGCATCACCAACTCAATGCACATGGGTTTGGGTGGACTCCAGGAGTTGGTGATGGACAGGGAGGCCTGGTGTGCTGTGCTTCATGGGGTTGCAAAGAGTCGGATATGACTGAGCAACTAAACTGAACTGAACTGAGTGGTTCAACCCTGGCTCTTCCGGTCTTCTTCCTGGGTCGGCCTCTACCCTCAGGTTACATAAATCTTCCCACTCCTGTGGCCCATTCCTCAATTCTCTTGTCCCTCTGATCTTCCTTTGTCTTCTGTGTTCATTATCGTCCCTCATTTTCAGCTGAGATACAATGATCGGAAAGTCTTTATTCTCTGAAACTTCTTTTACTACCTCTGGCTGAATCTTCACACGACTTGCCTTCTTTTACTGAGATTATTGAACCAGCTCTGTGGCAGTGTTCCCCTACATTTTTGTCCCTGCTTTTCATCCTGCAGAACCACCTTTCCTATTTTCTTGTGAAAATCAGGATTATCCAATAACACTTCCCTCGTCTTTGCTCCTTGGTTTATACCTGACCTTTGTACACCTTTCCATCTTCCCAAAACACATAGAAACTTCCCAGCTCTTCAAAAATCCTTCTTATCACTTTGTTAATAGTACCTCATAGCCTTGGTCTCATGCAACCACTGCTCTGCTTTCTGTCTCTATAGATTTGTTTCACCAACCTGAGAATTTCATGTACATAGAATTGTGCTTGTTGTTTTGAGAATCATCTGTAACATTGCATGTATCAGTAGTTCATTCCTTTTCATTTTTATGTAGTACAGCATTTTCTTGTCTGAACAGACTATGACGATCCATTGACCTACTGATGAAAATTCTAGGATTCTTAGGAATAAGACTGCTGTGATCAGATGTGTATGTCTTTTTGTGGACTTAGGTTTTTATTTATTTTGGGTAAATGTGTAAGAATGGACTTGCTGAGTTGAATAGTAAGCATATTTAACTTTTTGACCCATTGGTTATTTAAAAGTGTGTTGTTTAATTTCCAAATATTTGGAGATTTTCCATGTGCTCTTTAGGTATTAATTTTTGATTCCCTTTGACCAGAAAACACACTCCATGTGATGTCAATCCTTTAAAATCAGCTAAGACTTTTTTAAGGCCCAGTATGTGTCGATCTTGGTGAATGTTCTATGTGCATTTGAGAAGAATGTGTAGTCTGCTGTTGTTGGATGGACTGTTCTATGAATGTCAGTTAGGTTGTTAGTTGATATTGTGCTTCAAATCTTCTAGATTTTTTTTAACATTCTATCTGATCTGTTACTGAGATTTTTGTTGTTCAGTTGCTCAGTTGTGTTTGACTCTTTGCAACCTCATGCACTGCAGCACGCCAGGCTTCCTTGTCCTTCACCATTTCCCAGAGCTTGCTCAAACTCATGTCCACTGAGTCAGTGATACCATCCAACCATCTCATGCTCTGTTGTCCCCTTCTCCTCCTGTCTTCCATCTTTCCCAGGGTCTTTTCCAGTGAGTCACCTCTTCACATCATGTGGCCAAAGTATTGGGGTTTCAGCTTCAGCATCTGTCCTTCCAATGAATATTCAGGATTGATTTCTTTTAGGACTGATTGGTTTGACCTCCTTGTAGTCTAAGGGACTCTCAAGCGTCTTCTCTAATACCACAGTTCAAAAGCATCAATTCTTTGACACCCAGCCTTCTTTATGGTCCAACTCTCATATTCATACCTGACTAATGGAACAAACATAGCTTTGACTATGTGGACCTTTGTTGGCAAGGTAATGTCTCTGCTTTATAATATGCTGTCTATGTTGGTCATAGCTTTCTTCCAAGGAGCAAGGGTGTTTTAATTTCATGGCTGCAGTCACCATCTGCAGTGAAATCTGCAACTATAATTAGGGATTTATCTATTTCCCCTGCATTTCTGTATGCTTTTGCTTATGGATTTTGAAACTCTATTATTAGGTTCAGACACATTTAAGATTGTTTTCTTGATGAGTTGACTTTTTTTTTTTTTTTTGGCTAAGCAGCTCGCAGGTTCTTAGTTTTCCAACCAGGGATTGAATCCAGAGCTTAGTAGTGACAGCACTGGGTCTTAAGCGCTAGATCTCCAGGGAATTCCCATGATTGACAGTCTTACCATTATTAAATGACCTGTTTTTTTTTTTTTTTCTGATATTCCTTATCCTGAATTCTACTTTGTCTGACACTAAAATAGTCACTCTTGCTTTCTTATTACTAGGGTTCACTTGATATATCTTCTTCCAGTTTCTGCTTTTAACCTATATGTTTCTTTATTCTTAAAGTATGTTTTTGGTGGCTAGCAAATAGTTGGGTTTTGCTTTTTAATTCATTATGACAATTTCTGCTTGTTGACTAGAGTAATTTGACTATTTAAAGGTCATGATTAAATTTTTGACATAAGTTACGTCTAGTTTCTTGCCATTTGTTTTCTATTTGTTCCATCTGTTGTTATTCATTCACTAAGTCATGTCCAACTCTTTGAGACCCCATGGACTGCAGCATGCCAGACTTTCCTGGCACTTCCCTGTTCACTGTCTCCCAGAGGTTGCTCAAACTCATGTCCATTGAATCAGTTGATGCCATCCCACTGTCTCATTCTCTGTTGCCTCTTTCTCCTGCCCTCAATCTTTCCCAGCATCAAGGTCTTCCCCAATAAGTCAGCTCTTCATGTCAGGTATTCATAATACTAAAGCCAGAGTACTGGGGCTTTAGTTTCAGCATCACATCTTCCAATTCAGTTTAGTTTAGGATTAATTTTCTTCAGGATTGATTGGTTTGATCTCCTTGTGCTCCAAAGGACTCTCAAGAGCCTTCTCCAGCGCCAAAATTGCAAAGCATCAATTCTTTGGCACTCAGCCTTTTTTATGGTCCAACTCTCACATCCAACATGATTTCTGGAAAAACCACAGCTTGGACTATGCAGACCTTTGTTGGCAAAGTGATATCTCTGCTTTTTAACATGCTGTTTAGGTTTGTCACAGCTTTTCTTCCAAGGAGCAAGTGTCTTCTAATTTTGTGGCTACAGTCCCCCTCCACAGTGATTTTGGAGCCCTAGAAAATAAAATCTGCCACTGTTTTCACTTTTTTCCCTTTCTGTTTGCCATCAAGTGATGGGACCGGATGCCATGATCTTCGCTGTTTGCATCTTGAGTTTTAAGCCAGCTTTTAAACTCTCCTCTTTCACTCTCATCAACAGGTATTTCAGTTTCTTTTTGTTTTCTGCCATTAGAGTGCTATCTTCTGCATGTGTGAGGTTGTTGATATTTCTCTCAGCAGTCTTGATTTCAGCTTGTGATTCATCCAGCTCAGCATTTCCCATGTGCTTTGCATAGATGTTAAATAAGTAGGGTGACAATGTACAGCCTTGATGTACTCCTTTCCCAATTTGGAACCAGTCCATTGTTTCATGTCCAGTTCTAACTGTTGCTTCTTGACCCTCATACATGTTTCTCAGGAGGCAGCTTAAGTAGTCTGTTTTATCATCTCTTTAAGAATTTTCCACAGTTTGTTGTGATCCGCACAGTTGAAGGCTTTATCATAGTCAGTGAAGCAGGAGTAGATGTGTTTTTTTTTTTTTTTTTGGAATTCCCTTGCTCTCTCTATGATTCAATGAATGTTGGCAATTTGATCTCTGGTTCCTCTGACTTTTCTAAATCCAGCTTGAACATCTGGAAGTTCTATTTTTGTGCTGTTGAAACCTAGCTTGAAGGGTTTTGAGCATGATCTTACTAACACGTGAAATGAGAGCAGTTGTTCAGTAGTTGGAACATTCTTTGCCATTGCCCTTCTTTGGGATTGGAATGAAAACTGACCTTTTCCAATCCTGTGACCACTACTGAGTTTTCCAAATTTGCTGACATATTGAGTGCAGCACTTTAACAGCTTCATGTTTTAGGATTTGAATAGCTCAGCTGGAATTCTATGACTTCCACTGGCTTTGTTCATAGTAATGGTTCCTAAAGCTCATTTGACTTCACCCTCCAGGATGTCTGACTCTAGGTGAGTGACCACACCATCATGGTTATCTTGGACATTAACAAACGTTTTTGTGTAGTTCTTCTGTGTGTTCTTGCCACCTCTTCTTACTCCCTTCTGCTTCTGTTAGGTCCTTACCATTTCTTCGCTTTATCATGCCCATCCTTGCATGAAATGTTCCTTTGATATCTCCAAGTTTCTTGAAGAAATTGTTGGTCTTACCCCTTCTATCATGCTCCTCTCTTTCTTTGCATTGTTCACTTAAGAAGACTTTCTTACCTTTCCTTGCTATCCTTGGAACTCTGCATTTAGTTGGGTATAACTTTCCCTTTCTCCTTTGCCTTTGACTTGTTGCATCTGTAGATTTTCCTTTTTAAGATTCTATTTTTTACCCACTAGTGCCTTACAGGCATGCCTCTTTTTAAACCTTTTTACAGGCATTTCCCTAGGATTTATGATTGTTTTCAATGTACTGCTGGCTACCTTTAAATAATATTATATTACTTCCCATATGCAGTTCCCAGGTGACTCAGTGGTAATGAATCTACTTGCCAATTCAGGAGATGCAGTAGATATGGGTTTGATCTCTGGGTTGAGAAGATGCCCTGGAGTAAGAAATGGCAACCCACTCCAGTATTCTTGCCTGGGAAGTCCAATGAATAGAGGAGTCTGGTGGGCTATAATGCAAAGGGTCGCAGAGTTGGACACGACTGAGCTCGCATGCATGCCCTTCATATATATTGTAAGGACCATGCACAAGATATTTTCATTTCTCCCTTCCTGTTCTTTGTTGTCATAACATTCAGTTTTTTTTTTTTTTTTGGCTTCACTGCATGCATGGCATGTGGAATTCTAGTCCATGAAATCCAGTCCAGGAAATCAAACCTGACCTTTGAATTTGAAGCACTGAGTCATAATCACTGGACTGCCATGAAAGTCCCAAAGTTTATTTTTTTTTCTTTTTGAAGAAACATAAACCTATTATATTTATTTTTTTGACATTTAGTATTTAAAGTATATTTTAGTTTCTTTAAAAATTTTTTTATTACAGTATAGTCGTTTTACCATGCTGTGTTTTTAATGTACAGTGAAGTGATTCAGCTATGGATATACACATATCCCTTGTTTTTTGGATTTCTTTCCCATTTAAGTCACCAAAGTTTCAGTTGAGTTCAGTCGTCAGTCGAGTCTGATTCTTTGCTACTCCATAACTGCAGCACGCCAGGCCTCCCTGTCCATCACCACCTCCTGGAGTCCACCGAAACCCATGTCCATTGAGTTGGTGATGCCATCCAACCATCTCATCTTCTGTCATCCCCTTCTCCTCCAGTCCTCAAAGTTTCCCAGCAGCTGGGTTTTTTCAAATGAGTCAGTTCTTTGCATCAGGTGGCCAAAGTATTGGAGTTTCAGCTTCAGCATCAGTCCTTCCAATGAATATTCAGGACTGATTTCCTTTAGAATGGACTGGTTGGTTCTTCTTGCAGTCCAAGGGACTCTCAAGAGTCTTCTCCAACACCACAGTTCTAAAGCATAAATTCTTCTGTGCTCAGTTTTATTTATAGTCCAACTCTCACGTCCATACATAACCACTGGAAAAACCATAGCTTTGATTAGATGGACCTTTGTTGGCAAAGTAATGTCTCTGCTTTTTAATACGCTCTCTAGGTTGGTCATAGATTTTCTTCCTAGCAGCAAGCGTCTTTTAATTTCATGGCTGCAGTCACCATCTGCAATGATTTTGGAGCCTCCCAAAATAAAATCTGTCACTGTTTTCATTGTTTCCCTATCTATTTGCCATGAAGTGATGGGACCAGATACCGTGATCTTAGTTTTCTGAATGTTGAAGCCAACTTTTCACTCTCCTCTTTCACTTTCATCAAAAGGCTCTTCAGTTCTTCTTCACTTTCTGTCATAAGTGTGGTGTGATCTGCAAATCTGACGTTATTGATATTTCTCTCGGCAATCTTGATTCCAGCTTGTGCTTCATCCAGTCCAGCATTTCTCATGATGTACTTTGATTTAAGTTAAATAAACTTATATTTAACTTATACAGCCTAACTAAGACCATTTATTTAAGTTCCCTAACAGCAGGACTGGAGAAGCCAGGCACCCCACTCCAGTACTCTTGCCTGGAAAATTCCATGGATGGAGGAGCCTGGTGGGCTGCAGTCCATGGGGTTGCACAGAGTCGGACACGACTGAAGCAACTTAGCAGCAGCAGCAGCAATTAGCAGGATGATTAAGAGAGGATGCTGGGCCCTGTCCAGAGCACATATTTCTCAAAGTTAGGAGACCTCCCAGACCATACATATGCAGAAAAGGCTCCTAGGAGGCCAAAGGAGAGTTATGTCAAGGGATGTTCTACTAGATGCCTTTTCAGTAAAATCCATCTTGGCTAAAAGATGCATGCTCACACATGGGAGGATCTTGAAATATACCAAATATGGACTGTGAAACAGGCTAATTAAAATGACTGGCCAAAGGAAAAGTGGAAGAAATGCCCTTTATTATAAAAGTAATTCAAACTGCCAGGAGGGTGCGACTCAGTGACTCTCTCCTTGAGTCGTATTCTCCCTGTTGTATTGTCCTTTTTTCCTCTCAATAAATACCATACTTGTTTCATTACATTGTTTCTTTGTGGGAATTCTTTTCTGCAAAGCTGAAGGCCAGGGCCCTTGTCACTGATCACTGGTCTACTAGCTAGGATCTGGTGTTCTCACCGCTGCAACCCAACCTCAGTCTCTGGTTGGGAATCCAAGCCCTTTGGGAGCTGTTGCAGGCTGAGGTCACCCTGACCGGCGATCCAACCAACACCCCCTGCATTGCAAGGTGGATTCGTAACCACTGGACCACCAGATCAGATCACCAGAGACGTCCCTTATTATTTTATCATTAACATGATGTTTGCACTCCTAGACATTTTGGAAAACAAAAAATGTAAAATAAATTAAATCTTCCATAATCCCTTTCTAGAGACATCCATTGCTTGCCTCCCACTCAAAAAACTTTGTTTTTAAAAACATGGTAGACGTTATACCATAGATACAACTTTATGTCCTGTTTTAAAACTTAAATAGTAGTTGTAAAGTTTTTTCCGCATATCTATCTGTAACTCTCCGTTGGAAAAAGAGATTTAGACAAGCCGGTTGTGAAAAACATGATACTTAAGTGAGTGGCTGTGACCACGGCTCTTTGCAGCTCAGATAGCTAATGAGAGGGACCATCTGGCAGATGAAAAAGGGATCCCTGGACTGAGGGGTTGGAATAAGTCCCGGGAGAGTCAGAATGGGAGTCCTGCCTGCCTCCAGGCTTAAGAATTGGCTAGCAACAGGGTCAAGTTCAGGCTTTCGGGAGCCCCGGAAACCCGGGGTGTGTGGGCGGTCGTTGGGGAAGGACGGAGGAGGTGGGGGGTGGGGCGGAGATTCGAGGTCCGAGAGCAGAGTTAGGAAGTGGGGTGCTGGCTGTTTCTGTTCTTCTGGGGGCTTCCGCAGATTTGGCGGAGTTTTGAGAATGAGTGGAACCGGGCTGAGGGCGGAGAGAGGGAGCCGAGCAGGGAAAGGGGACGACGCTCGCGGCGGGCGGGCGGAGACTGATGCACCTCGAAAAGCCGGGAGCTTGATCCACCAGCCCGAGAACCTGCTACTCCCTGCCTTCAGCTGCTTGGCCCCTGGAGACCGAGCTCGATTCAGAGCCAGCAGACATCACCCTTTCTTCCCAAACCCAACTGTTTCTTTCTTTCTTTTTTTCTTCCTTGTTCCTTCTGTGCTTTCCCTCCCGTGCCCCCGGCTCCTCCGATCTGTATTCTCTCCAGACCCGCAATTGTCTTTCCCATTCCGCGGCCTGCAGATCTCCTCGTTCGCCAACCGCAGCTGGACGCGCACAGACGGCCTCGCGTGGCTGGGGGAGCTGCAGCCCTATACTTTGCGCAATGAATCGAACACCATCCGCTTCCTGAAGCCTTGGTCTCGGGGCACATTCAGCGACCAGCAGTGGGAGCAGCTGCAGCATACATTTCTGGTTTATCGCAGCAGCTTCACCAGGGACGTCTGGGAATTCGTCAAAATAATGCCCGGCGACTGTGAGCTGAGGGATGGGATCGTGGACAGCTGCCCAGGGGGAGACAGTGGATGTTGAAGCCCAACCGGGAGATTCTGGCCCTACGGGATTGTCTCCTCTCTCCCTTTTGAGTCCCACTTCTGCCTGAGAGGTCCCAGCTTGAATCCTCAAAATACCCCTTGTTTATCCCGCTGCAGGTCACCCATTCTCATTTACATGAACTTTGGGGTCCCCAGTATAGCCCTCACACCTATTTCTTCAACTCCTTTCAGTCTTCTAAGCTCTTCATAGATCTCTTTCCATTCCTCTCCTCAGATCCACTTGAGATCCAGGTATCTGGAGGATGTGAGTTACTTCCGAGGAACATCTCAGAAAGCTTCTTACGTGCAGCATTTCAAGGAAGGGATGTCCTGAGTTTCCAAGGAATGTCTTGGGTGTCAGCCCCAGATGCCCCGCCTTTGATCGAGGAGGTCATCAAGGTGCTCAATCAGGACCAAGGGACCAAGGAAACAGTGCACTGGCTCCTCCATGACATCTGCCCTGAGTTGGTCAGAGGCCTCTTGCACACCGGGAAGTCCGAGCTGGAGAAGCAAGGTCAGCCTGCCTTTTTCACCTCCTGCCCTCCACTCCACTCTGGGGCTCCATATGGGGTTCACATCCCTTTAAGCATCACGGGAAGAGGAGGGGATGGATAAGGTGTGAGGGTATTTAAACACTCCACAGACATTAACTAGGTAGCTTTTGGGTTCCATGAATTGAATTAAATAAACCCTGGGGGTCAGTCAGGATCTGTGCTTGAGGAGGGAGAGAAGCAGATGAATAGTTAAAGCAGTGTCCTGGTGGCTCAGATGGTAAAGAGTCTGCCCACAATGCAGGAGAACCGGGTTTGACCCCTGAGTTGTGAAGATGCCCTGGAGAAGGAAATGGCAACCCCCTCCAGTATTCTTGCCTGAAAAATTCCGTGGACAGAGGAGCCTGGTGGGCTACAGTCCATGGGGTTGCAAAGAGTCAGGCATGACTGAGTGACTAACACTTAGAAACATGCTACGTATGTTACAGCTGAACACAGGGTGCCCTGGGAGTACAGAGTAGGGGCATTTACTGGAGACTGGACCAGGGAAGGGAATGGGGATCGGGGAAAGCTTTCCCAGAGAAGCTAATACAAACGGATTGAAACGGTGGGAGTTCATCTCCAGAGGTAGAAATGTAGGACTGATGAGCCTGCTGTGAAGTCCAGAACCTCTGATGTGGAGTCTTCACTCTAAGATGTCTCATTCTCCTATTGAATACAGTGAAGCCGGAGGCTTGGCTGTCCAGTGGCCCCAGTCCTGGGCCTGGCCATCTGCTGCTGGTGTGCCACATCTCAGGATTCTACCCAAAACCTGTGTGGGTGATGTGGATGAGGGGCGAGCAGGAGGAGCCTGGCACTCTGCAAGGAGACGTCATGCCCAATGCCGACTCGACTTGGTATCTGCGAGTAACCCTGAATGTGGCGGCTGGGGAGGCGGCTGGCCTGAGTTGCCGAGTGAGGCACAGCAGTCTAGGAGACCAGGACATCATCCTGTACTGGGGTGAGAAGGAACTGAGGCCTGGCTGGGGATGGGAGGTGATGGTCCTCAAGCACAGAGGGAAGGCCTAGGGAAGGGGAGGGAAATGACACACCTTGGATGGAGGAAATGAAGCCCCAGCCAGGAGTGATAGAAGAAAGGATTCTCAAAGGGGAGGAACAAAGATCTGAACTCAACAAGGATTGAGACAAGGTATTCCCTATTCAGGAAAGAACAGACTAAAATCCCCTCAGATCCAGAAATAGGCAGCAAGTACAGAATGCTAGGAAGATTTGTTTTTCAGAGGCGGCAACTGGGGACTTTAAAAGGCCGGGTAACAAAGATAGCTGTGGTTTGTTGAGTGCTTTCTCGGTGTCAGCTGAACACTCTGCGTACAGCAGAGGATGTATGAACAATCATCCCAGCTCTCTTTGAGCAGGTACTATTGTTTTCATGTTACAGATGAGAAATTGAGGCGAAGGTAGGTCAACCTGTCTGATTCTCATCATTAGAAAGTGGAAGAGCTGGATTTAGACTCAGGTTTGGACTAGCTGTGAAACTAGTGCCTTCCTCCATATGAGTACTAGCATATGCTGAAGTGAACCGAATTATAGATGCCCAGACCCCAAGAAAAGGTGGGGCGTCTAAAAACTTCAGAGGAATATAAGTGGGCAACATTAAACAGGACAAGAAATAAGCATCTGGCATGCTCACATGTGCTTATAGTAGGGGATATATGCAGATTCCCAGACTGAGACACATCCTGTGTCCCCCACACAGATGGGAACCGTGTCTCCAGGGGCTTGATTGTCGCCCTGGTACTACTGGTGCTCGTCCTTCTGTTTGTTGGAGGCTTAGTCTTCTGGTTTAGGAAGCACTGGTAAGTATCTCCTTTCCATCTCCTCCCTACCTCAACCCCTCTGCCCAGGTTTTCTCCTCTTCCCTTTTCCTTAATGGTCTCTGTTTTCTCTCACAGCCGCTATCAAGATATCCCGTGACTCTCCTCAGCACACCTATCTGTCTGGACTTCAGGATCTCAGGGCTTTAGCCCTCAGAATTTGAGGGTTACCTTGAAGAAGCGGAGAACAGGCAGCTCTTTTCACACACTTTGAACATTTTATCTAACAAGTGTTAAGTATGTTTTTTTTTTTCTTTTAGTATACTGCAAGTGTATATGTCCAAGTAGTTCTGTAAAAAACAGAAGTGCAAACTCAGATACCTCTCAGGGACAAGCAGTTAAAGGCTGCAATGTAACTGTGTGTGGTCATTATTTGAATGATGGAATATGCAGTCAACTGGAAGATCCTTTTCCTGTTCCAAGGAAGCATGTGCAACTGTTCCTTGTGAAGTATAAAGGAAGACTTTTGCTTGGCTGCAACCCAACTTTTTTTCAAGAAAAACAGAGGTCTAGCATTATATGTGAACAAGCCTATATTAATGTGTTGATAGAAAACTTTACAATATGTGGGGTGTTGTTGTTCAGTGGCTCAGTCGTATCTGACTCTGCAACCCTGTCAGTTCAGTTCAGTTGCTCAGCATACCAGGCTTCCCTGTCCTTTGCCATCTTCTGGAGCTTACTCAAACTCATGTCCATTGAGTCAGTGAAGCCATCCAACCATCTCATCCTCTGTCATCCCCTTCTCCTCCCACCTTCAATCTTTCCTCGCATCAGAGTTTTTTTCTAACGAGTCAGCCAAAATATTGGAGCTGCACCTTCAGCATCAGTCCTTCTAATGAATATTTTGGGTTGATTTCCTTTAGGATTGACTGGTTTGATCTCTTTGCAGTTCAAGGGACTCTCAAGAGTCTTCTCCAACACCACAGTTCAAAACATCAAATTCTTCAGCACTTACCCTTCTTTATGGTCCAACTCTCACATCCATACATGACTACTGGAAAAGCCATAGCTTTGACTAGATGGACCTCTGTTGGCAAAGTAACATCTTTACTTTTTAATACGCTGTCTAGGTTTTTCAGAGCATTTCTTCCAAAGAGCAAGCATCTTTTGATTTCATGGCTGCAGTAACCATCTGTAGTGATTCTGTGTGGGAACCATGTTTTACCGATTTCTCAGTAAACCATGTTTTACTGATTCTCCTGGAATTTATTTTTTTATTTTTTAAATTTTATTTTATTTTTAAACTTTACATAATTGTATCAGTTTTGCCAAATATCAAAATGAATCCACTCATTCCCTCTTCCTTGCTTGCTCTCCGCCACCCTTAATTTAGATGTTCTGACTGACACGTCAGTGTTAGCTAGATGCTGTTTTGTACACAGAACAAACCCCATTATCTTCAAAGACCTTTCCTTATGACTCTTATATCATTACCTCCAGACCTCCAGGAGGAAGCTTCTTTGATCCCTGAATTCTAGTCTCTGTCTAGCTTTCCTGCGCTTAGTTAAAGATTATAAGATAAGTTACCAATAAAATATGTGCTCTGTAGGTTCTTGGGGAGTTGCTTCTCTGAACACTCTTCCTGTGCTGTCTGTCATAATACTGTGTGTTTGTATTATTCAGTGCGAGACCACCAGAATTTTGGAACCCAAGAAAATAAAGTCTGCTGCTGTTTCCGCTGTTTCCTCATCTATTTGCCATGGAATAATGGGACCGGATGCCATGCTCTTTGTTTTTTGAATGCTGAGTTTTAAATCAGCTTTTCTGGGGTTGTAGGATACTCCAAATACACCTCTGCTGGATGACCCTAGCCCTCCCAGTTTGTGTGTGTGGTATAAAAAGTTTGTCCTGAATGATACATTGAAAATTTCAGAACCTTCTCTGGTAGTTCAGACTATCAGAGACTTCTGGTAAGGAGTCTTCCTACAATGCAGGAGATCTGGGTTTGATCCCTAGGTCAGGAAGATCCCCTGGAGAAAGGGATGGCAACCCATTCCAGTATTCTTGACTGGAGAATCCCATGGACAGAGGAGATAATCCATAGAATCACATAGAGTTGGTCATGACTGAGTGACTAATGCTTTCACTTTCAGAACCTAGCTTCTATTTTGAACCTGAATTTATGAAGAGAGACATTTTAAAAGAAAGTTAGGTTGTAGGAAACAGAGGTGTCTCAAGTTTTTACTTCATGTAACTTGATTAAAAGAGGAGAAATCATTGGGTGTATAATGTAGAAAAAGCTACTTTTGGTAGTGATATTTCTCTCACGTGGCCAGTTGTTTTTTCAGAGTGGATGGAGACAGATTCTGCCACTTATAGCTATTAAATGAGACTATACATGAGCTGGGCTGAACCCATTTGGACAGGCATGAGTGCTAGTGGAGACCCAGCTGCCTGCTCTATTCTTAGCCTAGATAAAAGAAGCAGGAAACATTAAGGAACCTGAGCAGGCCTTTCGGATGCGAAGAAATTTGAAGGTCAAGATAAAATCCTCTGTAGCTACCAGGGAAGTAGTCGCTTGGCACTCAAGGCCCTTGAACATGCAGAAAAATGACTAAGTTTTTGAAGTCTTTGCTTGAGCATATTAAGATTTGGCATCTTCTGTGTTGGACTTGCAGATAAAACCTAGGATATGTGTGGAAATGCAGCTAGTTTCTAAATCCATGGTTTCCAAACTGGTTTCCTAACCTGTAGCCTCATCACCTGGAAAGTTGCAAATTATGTTAAGCTACTGCCTGCCAATGAGCCCTACTAAATGAGAAACCTTATGAGTGGGCCCAGTCATCTGTGTTTTATCAAGCCCTCGGGTGATTCTGGGGCTTCATAGGTGGTCAGTGGTAAAGAATCTGCCTGCCAGTGCAGGCAGTGCAAGAGACGTGGGTTCGATCCCTGGGTCGGGAAGCTCCCCTGGAGTAGGAAATGGCAACCCACTCCAGTATGCTTGCCTAGAAAATTCACTGGGCAGAAGATCCTGGTGGGCACAGTCCCTGGGTCACAAACAGTCATACGTGACTGAAAGACTTGGCACGCACACACACACACACACACACAGAGTTAATTCTGATGTTCAGTTAAAGTTAGAGCATCACTGTTCGTAAGTACTGTACATTGCTATGCAACAGATTCCTCAGAATGCTAAATGAAATGTTAGCTTGAGGTTAGTTAGGGAAGGCCTCCTAGAGGGAGGGGAAATTGAAACAGGAAGTAGAAATCCACTGAGGTGAACCAACAAGTGCACTGGATCAGGAGACAAGGATCTCTTTATTCACTCACTTTATTCCTGTGCCAAAAGGAGATACTAATGTCTGTTTTGAGCATGCTACAGATTGAATGTCTATGTCCTGTGTCCTCTGTTGAAAACCTAATACCCAAAGTGATGGTTTTAGATGGTGAGTTCTTTGGGAGGAGATTAGACCATGAGGTCTGAGCTCTCATGAATGGGATTAGTGAGTGATCTTATAAAAAAGGGTCCTTATCTATATATACACAGAGAAGGCAATGGCACCCCACTCCAGTACTCTGGCCTGGAAAATCCCCATGGATGGAGGAGCCTGGTAGGCTACAGTCCATGGGGTCACGAAGAGTCGGACGCGACTGAGCAACTTTGCTTTCACTTTTCACTTTCATGCATTGGAGAAGGAAATGGCAACCCACTCCAGTATCTATATATAGCACATATATATAGTTCCCTATATATATAGGGAACTCTACGCAATACACTGTTGTCATATATATGGGAAAAGATCTCAAAAAGAATAATATGTATATGTATAATTAAATCACTTTTCTGTACACCAGAAACTAATGCAACATTGTAAATCAGCTATAAAAGTGAAGTGGCTCAGTTGTGTCCGACTCTTTGAGACCCCATGGACTGCAGCCTCCCAGACGCCTCTGTCCATGGGATTTTCCAGGCAAGAGTACTGGAGTGGGTTGCCATTTCCTTCCAAGGGATCATCCTGACTTGGGGATTGAACCTGGGTCTCCTGCATTGCAGGCAGACTCTTTACCCTCTAAGTCACCAGGAAATCCCAAATCAGCTATACTCCAGTATAAATAATTTAAAAGGTCTTTTTCTCCTCTGCCACTTGTGAAGCAAGACACAGCTAGAATATGTGGTCTACGAACCAGGAAGTAGACTCAGTTGATCTGGCAGTTCTCAGCCTCCAGAATTGTGAGAAAAACATTTCTATCGTTTTTAAGCCACTCAGTTTATGGTATTTTGTTATGGTAGCCAAGTGGACAAAGATAGATCATCTTATAAATGCCGTAGGAAGCAATGTGTACAAATGTGTGGCAGTCCACAACGCTTTTAAAAATATAGCACCTGTTCACAGTTTTTGGTACCGTGCTGACCTCAGGGATGCTCTTCAGCTTAGCTTCCTTGAGCAGTGTCTAGCTTCTGAACAATCCCATTGGTCTTCTACAGTTTTCAGGCATGTGTGTTAATGTCTTTTCTGAAATCTTTTTTGGACTGCATCAGCATGAATTTACCATAGCTCTGATTCATTTTTAAGCAACTTTGGTTTGTTTTGGAAGTAAATGTTTATTCTCCAGGAAACGTTGTCTCCTTCCTTTAAATACTCAGCTTAAAAATATCCCAGAAAATCCTTCGAATTCATTTCAGAATGTTTATTCTCTTTATGGATATTGTGTTCCTTATTGAGTACTGTGCTGAAAGTCAATTTATTGACCTTTAAATCATGCTTCATTTCATACTCTGATAATCGGTGAAATTCTTCTAATAATTTCTTCTTGAGAGTTAGCACAATGTTAAACACTTTTTCAGTAGAGCACCCTGGAGAGGTAGTGTTGGAGGGAGGTGCTCTCCTGTAGGTTCCAACTTTTGCAGGTCAGGTCAGCGGAGTGGGTGAGAAGGCACCCTGTGGGGTGCTGCCCCAGCCATGTGCCCAGAACTCATGGACACTCGGTAACCTTTCAGCTTCAGCCTGGCAATTACCTTCCCATGGAAACCAGCACTCTGAAGGCTTCCTGCCCCTCCCAGTGCCCCATCCTCTCTTCGGATGCTCACATGGCCTATGCTATTAGGTTCATCTTCTGCCCAGAACTTTCTGCTGAGTTTCGCTCTCTCTTTCTGCCCTCACCAGTGGTCTGGAGAAAGGCTTTCAGCTTGTCCGGTGACTGCAGACCAGCTATGCCCTGAACAAACCTGTGAACTCTTTTGTTACCCAAGAGGCTAAACTGCACCTTCTTTGTCAGCATTATATTAAGGTAATAAAATCAACAAAGAGTTGAATAGAGGAGTAGAATAGAAAGGTAAGAAATAGATATCAGTTTATATTGAAATATATGAGTTTTATTTTATATCACTGGAAAAAATAATGAGCGGGCTGGCTTCTCGTCTACAAAAAATAATATTGGAACTCTCCCTCATAAAATAAATATAAGTAAATTCCAGATGTAGTAAAGACTGAGGTTTTGAAGATTTTTTAAAACCAAAATATGAATTCAGAAATTATAAAATATACACATGTTACAAAATAAAAGTTTGTATGGCAGTAGATGACATAAATCAATTTTAGGTTGGGGGAATGTCTAAACTGCAAAATACAAGTAATGTTAACTAACATAAATACTGAGAAACGTATAAATTTATGAGAAAATGTATAACACTCAAGCAATAAATTGGCAAGACTGAATAGATAAATCATAAAGAGCAAATCTAAAATGGCTAGTAAACATAAGAAAAGATAATCATCCTTATTAATAGTCACAGAAAAGGAAATTGAAGTAAAAATGAAATATCCATTCTATCATAGCAGACTGACAACAATGAAGGAGAGTACCACATATATGATTTTTAAAAGCGGCCTTTTGGGAAGCTATTTGATAAAATCTCTTCACATAAAAAATTTGCAGACTTCTCAATTCAGAAATGCTACTCTTGACACTGTATTTTATTAAAATAAGAGCATCAGAATGTGAGGCTGTATGTTCAAGAATGATTGTTGCTGCTCTTTCATAGGCATGTAGGCGTATACGCATTTTGTTTTGGCAAAACACAGAAGCAAACGTTAATTAGGATTAGGTGTACTTGGTTAAAGCATAAACAACTCAAATAAAGGGAGCCGAAACAAAGTAAAAGTTTATTTCTCTTTATATGTATTTTGTTGCAGTAAAAACCTGAAGCTAGCATGAATTAGGATTTGGTACAGTTGCTTAAAGCATAAACAGCTCAAATAAAGGGGACTGAAACAAAGGAAAAGTTTATTTCTCTTTCACATAATACAAGTCCAGAAGTAGGCACTCAAAGGTTAACATGAAGTTAACAAACACAGGCTTCTTCCACCTCATTGCTCTACTTACTGTCAGGCTTCAACATGAAATGCTACTGTTTTATCAGGATACATTTCTGGGTAGCCTCCTGGAGGAAGGGAAAGACCTCTTCCCTTCTCCTTACTTTAAGGTGAATTCTCAGAAGTAAGACACATCCATGACCCTCTTGCTGCTTCTTGGCAAGTAGTCACAGAAGCACACCAACCAAATTTACAAGTGAAGCTGGGGCATGTATTTAGTTTGGTGATAATGTGCCTAGCTAAATATCTGGTTTTGTTATCAATGAATTTGGGGAGGCACCTAGAAGCCTTTGTTAAGGGCAAACCATAGGACAACATACAACTTCCCTGATAGCTCAGTTGGTAAAGAATCTGCCTGTAATGCAAGGAACCTCGGTTCAATTCCCTGGTTGGGAAGATCTGCTGTAGAAGGGATAGGCTACTCACTCCAGTATAGCATTTCATGTTGAAGCCTGACAGTAAGTAACAGAGCAATGAGGTGGAAGAAACCTGAGTCTCTGTTAAGTTCATGTAGCTATACAGGCTACTGTATAGGCCATAGGGACGAAAAGAGTCGGACACGACTGATCGACTTTTATTTCACAGAACAAGGAGTTAATGAATAAAATAAATCAGATATATTAAAGGTGACTAGGAAGAGCTAAAAGAACTTTATGAAGCTTTAAGAATCCTTTATCTTAAATTTTTTTGTTTATTGAAAGAATAAATAATATCTATGTGTTCAGTTCAGTTCAGTCGCTCAGTCGTGTCTGACTCTGCAACCACATGAATCACAGCACACCAGGCCTCCCTGTCCATCATCAACTCCCGGAGGTCACTCAAACTCACGTCCATCGAGTCAGTGATGCCATCCAGCCATCTCATCCTCTATCATCCCCTTCTCCTCCTTCCCACAATCCCTCCCAGCATCAGAGTCTTTCCAATGAGTCAACTCTTCGCATGAGGTGGCCAAAGTACTGCAGTTTCAGCTTTAGCATCATCCCTTCCCAAGAACACCCAGGACCAATCTCCTTTAGAATGGACTGGTTGGATCTCCTTGCAGTCCAAGGGACTCTCAAGGGTCTTCTCCAACACCACAGTTCAAAAGCATCAATTCTTTGGCGCTCAGCTTTCTTCACAGTCCAACTCTCACATCCATACATGACTACTGGAAAAACCATAAGCTTGATTAGACAGACCTTTGTTGGCAAAGTAATGTCTCTGCTTTTTAATATGCTATCTAGGTTTGTTATAACTTTCCTTCCAAGGACTAAGTGTCTTTTGTAGAGAGATTTAAAAGAAATAAAAAAATACAAGTTAGAAGATGAAATGATAAAAATACTGTGTTCATTTGGCAGTGTTTTTCCTTTTCTAGTGGTACCTAAAATAATGGTGTACTTAAATTGATGATGGAGAAGGCAATGGCACCCCACTCCAGTACTCTTACCTGGAGAATACCATGGATGGAGGAGTCTGGTAGGCTGCAGTCCCTGGGGTCTCTAGGAGTCAGATACGACTGAGCGACCTTATTTTCACTTTCCACTTTCATGCATTGAAGAAGGAAATGGCAACCCACTCCAGTGTTCTTGCCTGGAGAATCCCAGGGACAGAGGGCCTGGTGGGCTGTTGTCTATGGGGTCGCACAGAGTCGGACACGACTGAAGTGACTTAGCAGTAGCAGTAGCAAATTGATGACATCTTTTGTAACATAGTATGATGAATGTTATCATCAGATCAGATCAGATCAGTCACTCAGTCGTGTCCAACTCTTTTCGACCCCATGAATCGCAGCACGCCAGGCCTCCCTGTCCATCACCAACTCCCGGAGTTCGCTCAGACTCACATCCATCAAGTCAGTGATGCCATCCAGCCATCTCATGCTCTGTCGTCCCCTTCTCCTCCTGCCCCCAATCCCTCCAAGCATCAGTCTTTTCCAATGAGTCAACTCTTAGCATGAGGTGGCCAAAGTACTGGAGTTTCAGCTTTAGCATCATTCCTTCCAAAGAAATCCCAGGGCTGATCTCCTTCAGAATGGACCAGTTGGACCTCCTTGCAGTCCAAGGGATTCTCAAGAGTCTTCCCCAACACCACAGTTCAAAAGCATCAATTCTTCCGTGTTCAGCCTTCTTCACAGTCCAACTCTCACATCCATACATGACTGCAGGAAAAACCATAGCCTCAACTAGACGAACCTTTGTTGGCAAAAGAATGTCTCCGCTTTTTAATATGCTATCTAGGTTTGTCATAACTTTCCTTCCAAGGAGTAAGCGTCTTTTAATTTCATGGCTGCAGTCACCATCTGCAGTGATTTTGGAGCCCTGAAAAATAAAGTCTGACACTGTTTCCACTGTTTCCCCATCTATTTCCCATGAAGTGATGGGTCCGGATGCCATGATCTTCATTTTCTGAGTGTTGAGCTTTAAGCCAGCTTTTTCACTCTCCACTTTTACCTTCATCAAGAGGCTTTTTAGTTCGTCTTCACTTTCTGCCATAAGGGTGGGGTCATCTGCATATCTGAGGTTATTGATATTTCTCCTGGCAATCTTTCAGCTTGTATTTCTTCCAGTCCTTTCTCATGATGTACTCTACATATGAGTTAAATAAGCAGGGTGACCATATACAGCCTTGACGAACTCCTTTCCCTATTTGGAACCAGTCTGTTGTTCCATGTCCAGTTCTAACTGTTTCTTCCTGACCTGCATACAAATTTCTCAAGATGCAGATCAGATGGTGTGGTATTCCCATCTCTTTCAGAATCTTCCACAGTTTATTGTGATCCACACAGTCAAAGGCTTTGGCATAGTCAATAAAGCAGAAATAGATGTTTTTCTGGAACTCTCTTGCTTTTTCCATGATCCAGTGGATATTGGCAATTTGATCTCTGGTTCCTCTGCCTTTTCTCAAACCAGCTTGAACATCAGGAAGTTCATGGTTCACATAAGGCTGAAGCCTGGCTTGAGAATTTTAAGCATTACTTTACTAGCATGTGAGATGAGTGCAATTGTGCGGTAGTTTGAGCATTTTTGGCATTGCCTTTCTTTGGGATTGGAATGAAAACTGACCTTTTCCAGTTCTGTGGCCACTGGTGAGTTGTCCAAATTTGCTGGCATATTGAGTGCAGCACTTTCACAGCATCATCTTTCAGGATTTGGAATAGCTCAACTGGAATTCTATCACCTCCACTAGCTTTCTTCATAGTGATGCTTTCAAAGGCCCACTTGACTTCACATTCCAGGATGTCTGGCTCTAGGTCAGTGATCACACCATGGTGATTATCTGGGTCGTGAAGATCTCTTTTGTACAGTTCTTCTGTGTATTCTTGCCATCTCTTCTTAATATCTTCTGCTTCTGTTAGGTCCATGCCATTTCTGTCCTTTATCGAGCCCATCTTTGCATGAAATGTTCCTTTGGTATCTCTGATTTTCTTGAAGAGATCTCTAGTCTTTCCCATTCTGTTGTTTTCCTCTATTTCTTTGCATTGATCGCTGAGGAAGGCTTTCTTATCTCTCCTTGCTCTTCTTTGGACCTCTGCATTCAAAAGGGTATATCTTTCTTTTTCTCCTTTGCTTTTCACTTCTCTTCTTTTCACAACTATGTGTAAGGCCTCCTCAGACAGCCATTTTGCTTTTTTGCTTTTCTTTTCCATGGGGATGGTCTTGATCCCTGTCTCCTGTACAATGTCATGAACCTCATTCCATAGCTCATCAGGCACTGTATCTATCAGATCTAGGCCCTTAAATCTATTTCCCGCTTCCACTGTATAATCATAAGGGATTTGATTTAGGTCATACCTGAATGGTCTAGTGGTTTTCCCTACTTTCTTCAATTTAAGCCTCAATTTGGCAATAAGGTGTTCATAGTCTGAGCCACAGTCAGCTCCTGGTCTTGTTTTTGCTGACGGTATAGAGCTTCTCCATCTTTGGCTGCAAAAATATAATCAATCTGATTTTGGTGTTGACCATCTGGTGATGTCCATGTACACAGTCTTCTCTTGTGTTGTTGGAAGAGGGTGTTTGTTATGACCAGTGCATTATCTTGTCAAAACTCTATTAGTCTTTGCCCTGCTTCATTCCGTATTCCAAGGCCAAATTTGCCTGTTACTTCAGGTGTTTCTTGACTTCCTAGTTTTGCATTCCAGTCCCCTATAATGAAAAGGACATCTTTTTGGAGTGTTCGTTCTACTAGGTCTTCACAGAGTCGTTCAACTTCAGCTTCTTCAGCATTACTGGTTGGGGCATAGACTTAGATTACTGTGATACTGAATGGTTTGCCTTGGAAATGAACAGAGATCATTCTGTCGTTTTTGAGATTGCATCCAAGTACTGCATTTTGGACTCTTTTGTTGACCATGATGGCCACTCCGTTTCTTCTGAGGGATTCCTGCCCGCAGTAGTAGATATAATGGTCATCTGAGTTAAATTCACCCATTCCAGTCCATTTCAGTTCGCTGATTCCTAGAATGTCGACATTCACTCTTGCCATCTCTTGTTTGACCACTTCCAATTTGCCTTGATTCATGGACCTGACATTCCAGGTCCCTATGCTATATTGCTCTTTACAGCATCGGACCTTGCTTCTATCACCAGTCACATCCACAGGTGGGTATTGTTTTTGCTTTGGCTCCATCCCTCCGTTCTTCCTGGAGTTATTTCTCCACTGATCTTCAGTAGCATACTGGGCACCTACTGGCCTAGGGGAGTTTCTCTTTCAGTATCCTATCATTTTGCCTTTTCATACTGTTCATGGGGTTCTCAAGGCAAGAATACTGGAGTGGTTTGCCATTCCCTTCTCCAGTGGACCACATTCTGTCAGATCTCTCCACCATGACCCACCTGTCTTGGGTTGCCCCACAGGCATGGCTTAGTTTCATTGAGTTAGACAAGGCTGTGGTCCTAGTTGATAAGATTGACTAATTTTCTGTGAGTATGGTTTCAGTGTGTCTGCCCTCTGATGCCCTCTTGCAACACCTACCATCTTACTTGGGTTTCTCTTACCTTGGGCGTGGGGTATCTCTTCAAGGCTGCTCCAGCAAAGCGCAGCCAATGCTCCTTACCTTGGACGAGGGGTATCTCCTCGCCACCGCCCTTCCTGACCTTCAACTTGGGATAGCTCCTCTAGGCCCTCCTGTGCCTGCCACAGTGTGGGGTTGTTCCTCCCGGCCACTGACCCTGGCCTCGGGTGTGGGGTAATTCCCCCCACCGCCGCCCTTGGCCTCCGGCTTAAGGACGTGGGGTATCTCCTCTCGGCCTCCGCCCCTGACTTTGAACGCGGGGTAACTCTTCTCATCGCTGCCTCTGACCGGGGACGCTGAGTATCTCCTGTCTGCCGCCCCCCCCCCGCCCCCACCCCGACCTCGGACGTGGGGTAGCTTTTCTTGGCTGTTCCTGCGCCACCGCACTCTGGCACTCTCGGCCGCTGCCCCTGACCTCGGACGTTGGGTAACTCCTCTTGGCTGCTGCCCTTCGGGCATGCAGGCTAAAGTGCAGGCAGCTGCGATGGGCATAGTTATAACAATAACTAGTTAATATGAAATAGTATTATATAAAATAAGGCAACAGAATATAAATCTGATAATGCTGCTGCTGCTGCTAAGTTGCTTCAGTCGTGTCCGCCTCTGTTCGATCCCATAGACGGCAGCCCACAAGGCTCCCCCATTCCTGGTATTCTCCAGGCAAGAACACTGGAGTGGGTCGCCATTTCCTTCTCCAGTGCATGAAAGTGAAAAGTGAAAGTGAAGTCGCTCAGTCGTGTCCAACTCTTAGCAACCCCATGGACTGCAGCCTACCAGGCTCCACCGTCCATGGGATTTTTCAGGCAAGAGTACTGGAGTGGGGTGCCATTGCCTTTTCTGAAATCTGATAATAACTGTACCCAAAATTTTGCATAATTTTCCTCTTTGTCATTATCCTAAACAATTCAAATCTTAATACATGGCTGTCCCTTGCTATCACGGCACATCTTTCTTTCTTCTGGTATCTAACTCTTTGGACTATTTGGGCAGCTCCATTCCTCAGCTTCCTGGAACCCATTGACCCATTGTTAGCTTTCCTGGTGTGTGTGTGTGTGTGTTGGCTCCCTTGCTCCAAAATCTAGTGATCAGTTGCAGTTCACTCTAGAGTTTTTCAAAGTGTGAAAGTGAAAGTTGCTCATTGATGTCTGACTGACTCTTTGTGACTCCTTGGACTGTAGCCTGTTCATGGAATTCTCCAGGCAGGAATACTGGAGTCAGTAGCCATTCCCTTCTCCAGGATACCTTCCAGACCCAGGGATTGAACCTGGGTCCCCTGCATTGCAGTCAAATGCTTTTCCACTTGAGCCAGCAGGGAAGTGTTAGAAAAATACATATATATTTGGGGGAGGACTACAAATGTTATTTTTTCTTTTGTTTTCCCTATCATTGGAATCTAGCGAAAAAACCCCACTTTATTCAAAATGCAGAGTGGTTTGCTAAATTTTTTTTTTTTATTTTATTTTTAAACTTTACATAATTGTATTAGTTTTGCCAAATATCAAAATGAATCCGCCACAGGTTTTATGGCAAAGTCTAGGAAGGCAAAAACTACATTTCTTAAACTTTTTTGCAGCTAGACTTTGTAAATTCAGTTCAGTTCAGTTCAGTCGCTCAGTCATGTCCGACTCTTTGTGACCCCATGAACCACAGCACACCAGGCCTCCCTGTCCATCACCAACTTCCGGAGTTCACTCAAACTGATGTCCATCGAGTCGGTGATGCCATCCAGCCATCTCATCCTCTGTCGTCCCTTCTCCTCCTGCCCCCAATCCCTCCCAGCATCAGAGTCTTTTCCAGTGAGTCAGCTCTTTGCATCAGGTGGCCAAAATATTGGAGTTTCAGCTTTAGCATCATTCCTTCGAATGAACACCCAGGACTGGTCTCCTTTAGGATGAACTGGTTGGATCTCCTTGCAGTCCAAGGGACTCTCAAGAGTCTTCTCCAACACCACAGTTCAAGAGCATCAATTCTTCAGTGCTCAGCATTCTTCACAGTCCAACTCTCACATCCATACATGACTACTGGAAAAACCAAGGCCTTAACTAGACAGACCTTAGTTGGTAAAGTAATGTCTCTGCTTTTTAATATGGTATCTAGGTTGGTCATAACTTTCCTTCCAAGGAGTAAGTGTCTTTTAATTTCAGGGGTGCAATCACCATCTGCAGTGATTTTGGAGCCCCCAAAATGAAGTCTGACACTGTTTCCATTGTTTCCCCATCTATTTCCCATGAAGTGATGGGACCAGATGCCATGATCTTCATTTTCTGAATGTTGAGGTTTAAGCCAACTTTTTCACTCTCTACTTTCACTTTCATCAAGAGGCTTTAGAGATCAAATTGCCAACATCTGCTGGATTATGGAAAAAGCATGAGAGTTCCAGAGAAACATTTATTTCTGCTTTATTGACTATGCCAAAGCCTTTGACTGTTTGGATCACAAGAAACTGTGGAAAATTCTGAAAGGGATGGGAATACCAGACCACCTGATCTGCCTCTTGAGAAATCTGTATGCAGGTCAGGAAGCAGCAGTTAGAACTGGACATGGAACAACAGACTGGTTCCAAATAGGAAAAGGAGTACGTCAAGGCTGTATATTGTCACACTGTTTATTTAACTTATAAGCAGAGTACATCATGAGAAATGCTGGACTGGAAGAAACACAAGCTGGAATCAAGATTGCCGGGAGAAATCTCAGTAATCTCAGATATGCAGATGACACCAGCCTTATGGTAGAAAGTGAAGAGGAACTCAAAAGCCTCTTGATGAAAGTGAAAGTGGAGAGTGAAAAAGTTGGCTTAAAGCTCAACATTCAGAAAACGAAGATTGTGGCATCCGGTCCCACCACTTCATGGGAAATAGAAGGGGAAACAGTAGAAACAGTGTCAGACTTTATTTTTCTGGGATCCAATATCACTGCAGATGGTGACTGCAGCCATCAAATTAAAAGATGCTTACTCCTTGGAAGGAAAGTTATGACCAACCTAGATAGCATATTGAAAAGCAGGGACATTACTTTGCCAAGAAAGATTTGTCTAGTCAAGGGTATGGTTTTTCCTGTGGTCATGTATGGATGTGAGAGTTGGACTGTGAAGAAGGCTGAGTGCCGAAGAATTGATGCTTTTGAACTGTGGTGTTGGAGAAGACTCTTGAGAGTCCCTTGGACTGCAAGGAGATCCAACCAGTTCATTCTGAAGGAGATCAGCCCTGGGATTTCTGTGGAAGGAATGATGCTAAGGCTGAAACTCCAGTACTTTGGATACCTCATGCAAAGATTTGACTCATAGGAAAAGACTCTGATTCTGGGAGGGATTGGGGGCAAGAAGAGAAGAGGCTGGATGGCATCACTGACTGGATGGATGTGAGTCTGAATGAACTCTGGGAGTTGGTGATGGACAGGGAGGCCTGGCGTGCTGCGATTCATGGGGTCTACAAAGAGTCGGACACGACTGAGCGACTGATCTGATCTGATCACTTTCTGCAATAAAGGTGGTGTCATCTGCTTATCTGAGGTTATTGATATTTCTCCCGGCAATCTTGATTCCGGCTTGTGCTTCTTCCAGCCCAGAGTTTCTCATAATGTACTCTGCATATAAGTTAAACAAGCAGGGTGACAATATACAGCCTTGACGTACTCCTTTTCCTATTTGGAATCAGTCTGTTGTTCCATGTCCAATTCTAACTGTTGCTTCCTGACCTGCATATAGGTTTCTCAAGAGGCAGGTCAGATGGTCTGGTATTCTCATCTCTTGAAGAATTTTCCACAGTTTCTTGTGAGCCACACAGTCAAAGGCTTTGGCATAGTCAATAAAGCAGAAATAGATGTTTTTCTGGAACTCTCTTGCTTTTCCTTTGATCCAGTGGATTTTGGCAATTTGATCTCCGGTTCGTCTGCCTTTTCTAAAACCAGCTTGAACATCTGGATGTTCACGGTTCATGTATTACTGAAACCTGGCTTGGATAATTTTGAGCATTACTTTACTAGCATGTGCAATGAGTGCAATTGTGCAGTAGTTTGAGTATTCTTTGGCATTGCCTTTCTTTGGGACTAGAATGAAAACTGACATTTTCCAGTGCTGTGGCCACTGCTGAGTATTCCAAATTTGCTAGCATATTGCGTGCAGCACTTTCACAGCATCATCTTTTAGGATTTGAAACAGCTTAACTGGAATTCCATCACCTCCTCTAGCTTTGTTTGTAGTGATGCTTTCTAAGGCCCATTTGACTTCATATTCCAAGATGTGTGGCTCTAGGTGAGTTTGTAAATTAGGTTTCACCAATTAGATGTACTCCTGTGATACTTGTGGGAAGGTTTTTTTAATCTACATTTGTAGCTAAACTTTCTTTGATAGAAATAAACTTATTCAGCTGATCTCTTTCATTTTATTTTTTTTATTTTTTTTTTTTTTAAATTTTATTTTATTTTTAAACTTTACATAACTGTATTAGATTTGCCAAATATCAAAATGAATCCGCCACAGGTATACATGTGTTCCCCATCCTGAACCCTCCTCCCTCCTCCCTCCCCATACCATCCCTCTGGGTCGTCCCAGTGCACCAGCCCCAAGCATCCAGTATCGTGCATCGAACCTGGACTGGCAACTCATTTCATACATGATATTTACATGTTTCAATGCCATTCTCCCAAATCTTCCCACGCTCTCCCTCTCCCACAGAGTCCATAAGACTGTTCTCTACATCAGTGTCTCTTTTGCTGTCTCGTACACAGGGTTATTGTTACCATCTTTCTAAATTCCATATATATGCGTTAGTATACTGTATTGGTGTTTTTCTTTCTGGCTTACTTCACTCTGTATAATAGGCTCCAGTTTCATCCACCTCATTAGAACTGATTCAAATGTATTCTTTTTAATGGCTGAATAATACTCCATTGTGTATATGTACCACAGCTTTCTTATCCATTCATCTGCTGATGGACATCTAGGTTGCTTCCATGTCCTGGCTATTATAAACAGTGCTGCGATGAACATTGGGGTACTCGTGTCTCTTTCCCTTCTGGTTTTCTCAGTGTGTATGCCCAGCAGTGGGATTGCTGGATCATAAGGCATGTCTATTTCCAGTTTTTTAAGGAATCTCCACACTGTTCTCCATAGTGGCTGTACTAGTTTGCATTCCCACCAACAGTGTAAGAGGGTTCCCTTTTCTCCACACCCTCTCCAGCATTTATTACTTGTAGACTTTTGGATTGCAGCCATTCTGACTGGTGTGAAATGGTACCTCATAGTGGTTTTGATTTGCATTTCTCTGATAATGAGTGATGTTGAGCATCTTTTCATGTGTTTGTTAGCCATCTGTATGTCTTCTTTGGAGAAATGTCTATTTAGTTCTTTGGCCCATTTTTGGATTGGGTCATTTATTTTTCTGGAGTTGAGCTGTAGGAGTTGCTTGTATATTCTCGAGATTAGTTGTTTGTCAGTTGCTTCATTTGCTATTATCTTCTCCCATTCTGAAGGCTGTCTTTTCACCTTGCTAATAGTTTCCTTTGATGTGCAGAAGCTTTTAAGGTTAATTAGGTCCCATTTGTTTATTTTTGCTTTTATTTCCAATATTCTGGGAGGTGGGTCATAGAGGATCCTGCTGTGATGTATGTCAGAGAGTGTTTTGCCTATGTTCTCCTCTAGGAGTTTTATAGTTTCTGGTCTTACGTTTAGATCTTTAATCCATTTTGAGTTTATTTTTGTGTATGGTGTTAGAAAGTGTTCTAGTTTCATTCTTTTACAAGTGGTTGACCAGAGTTCCCAGCACCACTTGTTAAAGAGATTGTCTTTAATCCATTGTATATTCTTGCCTCCTTTGTCGAAGATAAGGTGTCCATATGTGCGTGGATTTATCTCTGGGCTTTCTATTTTGTTCCATTGATCTATATTTCTGTCTTTGTGCCAGTACCATACTGTCTTGATAACTGTGGCTTTGTAGTAGAGCCTGAAGTCAGGTAGGTTGATTCCTCCAGTTCCATTCTTCTTTCTCAAGATCGCTTTGGCTATTCGAGGTTTTTTGTTTTTCCATACAAATTGTGAAATTATTTGTTCTAGCTCTGTGAAGAATGCTGTTGGTAGCTTGATAGGGATTGCATTGAATCTATAGATTGCTTTGGGTAGTATACTCATTTTCACTACATTGATTCTTCCAATCCATGAACATGGTATATTTCTCCATCTGTTAGTGTCCTCTTTGATTTCTCTCACCAGTGTTTTATAGTTTTCTATATATAGGTCTTTAGATTCTTTAGGTAGATATATTCCTAAGTATTTTATTCTTTCCGTTGCAATGGTGAATGGAATTGTTTCCTTAATTTCTCTTTCTGTTTTCTCATTATTAGTGTATAGGAATGCAAGGGATTTCTGTGTGTTGATTTTATATCCTGCAACTTTACTATAGTCATTGATTAGTTCTAGTAATTTTCTGGTGGAGTCTTTAGGGTTTTCTATGTAGAGGATCATGTCATCTGCAAACAGTGAGAGCTTTACTTCTTCTTTTCCAATTTGGATTCCTTTTATTTCTTTTTCTGCTCTGATTGCTGTAGCCAAAACTTCCAAAACTATGTTGAATAGTAATGGTGAAAGTGGGCACCCTTGTCTTGTTCCTGACTTTAGAGGAAATGCTTTCAATTTTTCACCATTGAGGATAATGTTTGCTGTGGGTTTGTCATATATAGCTTTGATTATGTTGAGGTAGGTTCCTTCTATTCCTGCTTTCTGGAGAGTTTTGATCATAAATGGATGTTGAATTTTGTCAAAGGCTTTCTCTGCATCTATTGAGATAATCATATGGTTTTTATTTTTCAATTTGTTAATGTGGTGTATTACATTGATTGATTTGCGGATATTGAAGAATCCTTGCATCCCTGGGATAAAGCCCACTTGGTCATGGTGTATGATCTTTCTAATGTGTTGTTGGATTCTGATTGCTAGAATTTTGTTAAGGATTTTTGCATCTATGTTCATCAGTGATATTGGCCTGTAGTTTTCTTTTTTTGTGGGATCTTTGTCAGGTTTTGGTGTTAGGGTGATGGTGGCCTCATAGAATGAGTTTGGAAGTTTACCATCCTCTGCAATTTTCTGGAAGAGTTTGAGCAGGATAGGTGTTAGCTCTTCTCTAAATTTTTGGTAGAATTCAGCTGTGAAGCCGTCTGGACCTGGGCTTTTGTTTGCTGGAAGATTTTTGATTACAGTTTCAATTTCCGTGCTTGTGATGGGTCTGTTAAGATTTTCTATTTCTTCCTGATCGAGTTTTGGAAAGTTGTACTTTTCTAAGAATTTGTCCATTTCTTCCACGTTGTCCATTTTATTGGCATATAATTGTTGATAGTAGTCTCTTATGATCCTTTGTATTTCTGTGTTGTCTGTTGTGATCTCTCCATTTTCATTTCTAATTTTATTGATTTGATTTTTCTCCCTTTGTTTCTTGATGAGTCTGGCTAATGGTTTGTCAATTTTATTTATCCTTTCAAAGAACCAGCTTTTGGTTTTGTTGATTTTTGCTATGGTCTCTTTTGTTTCTTTTGCATTTATTTCTGCTCTAATTTTTAAGATTTCTTTCCTTCTACTAACCCTGGGGTTCTTCATTTCTTCCTTTTCTAGTTGCTTTAGGTGTAGAGTTAGGTTATTTATTTGACTTTTTTCTTGTTTCTTGAGGTGTGCCTGTATTGCTATGAACTTTCCCCTTAGGACTGCTTTTACCGTGTCCCACAGGTTTTGGGTTGTTGTGTTTTCATTTTCATTCGTTTCTATGCAAATTTTGATTTCTTTTTTGATTTCTTCTGTGATTTGTTGGTTATTCAGCAGCGTGTTGTTCAGCCTCCATATGTTGGATTTTTTAATAGTTTTTCTCCTGTAATTGAGATCTAATCTTACTGCATTGTGGTCAGAAAAGATGCTTGGAATGATTTCTATTTTTTTGAATTTACCAAGGCTAGCTTTATGGCCCAGGATGTGATCTATCCTGGAGAAGGTTCCATGTGCGCTTGAGAAGAAGGTGAAATTCATTGTTTTGGGATGAAATGTCCTATAGATATCAATTAGGTCTAACTGGTCTATTGTATCGTTTAAAGTTTGTGTTTCCTTGTTAATTTTCTGTTTAGTTGATCTATCCATAGGTGTGAGTGGGGTATTAAAGTCTCCCACTATTATTGTGTTATTGTTAATTTCTTCTTTCATACTTGTTAGCATTTGTCTTACATACTGCGGTGCTCCCGTGTTGGGTGCATATATATTTATAATTGTTATATCTTCTTCTTGGATTGATCCTTTGATCATTATGTAGTGACCATCTTTGTCTCTTTTCACAGTCTTTGTTTTAAAGTCTATTTTATCTGATATGAGTATTGCTACTCCTGCTTTCTTTTGGTCCCAATTCGCATGGAAAATCTTTTTCCAGCCCTTCACTTTCAGTCTGTATGTGTCCCCTGTTTTGAGGTGGGTCTCTTGTAGACAACATATGCAGGGGTCTTGTTTTTGTATCCATTCAGCCAGTCTTTGTCTTTTGGTTGGGGCATTCAACCCATTTACGTTTAAGGTAATTACTGATAAGTATGACCCCGTTGCCATTTACTTTATTGTTTTGGGTTCGAATTTATACACAATTTTTGTGTTTCCTGTCTAGAGAATATCCTTTAGTATTTGTTGGAGAGCTGGTTTGGTGGTGCAGAATTCTCTCAGCTTTTGCTTGTCTGAAAAGCTTTTGATTTCTCCTTCATACTTGAATGAGATCCTTGCTGGGTACAATAATCTGGGCTGTAGATTATTTTCTTTCATCATTTTAAGTATGTCTTGCCATTCCCTCCTGGCTTGAAGAGTTTCTATTGAAAGATCAGCTGTTATCCTTATGGGAATTCCCTTGTGTGTTATTTGTTGTTTTTCCCTTGCTGCTTTTAATATTTGTTCTTTGTGTTTGATCTTTGTTAATTTGATTACTATGTGTCTTGGGGTGTTTCGCCTTGGGTTTATCCTATTTGGGACTCTCTGGGTTTCTTGGACTTGGGTGATTATTTCCTTCCCCATTTTAGGGAAGTTTTCAACTATTATCTCCTCAAGTATTTTCTCATGGTCTTTCTTTTTGTCTTCTTCTTCTGGGACCCCTATGATTCGAATGTTGTAGCGTTTAATATTGTCCTGGAGGTCTCTGAGATTGTCCTCATTTCTTTTAATTCGTTTTTCTTTTATCCTCTCTGATTCATTTATTTCTACCATTCTATCTTCTAATTCACTAATCCTATCTTCTGCCTCTGTTATTCTACTATTTGTTGCCTCCAGAGTGTTTTTAATTTCACTTATTGCATTATTCATTATATATTGACTCTTTTTTATTTCTTCTAAGTCCTTGTTAAACCTTTCTTGCATCTTCTCAATCCTTGCCTCCAGGCTATTTATCTGTGATTCCATTTTAATTTCAAGATTTTGGATCAATTTCACTATCATTATTCGGAATTCTTTATCAGGTAGATTCCCTATCTCTTCCTCTTTGGTTTGGTTTGGTGGGCATTTATCCTGTTCCTTTATCTGCTGGCTATTCCTCTGTCTCTTCATCTTGTTTAAATTGCTGAGTTTGGGGTGTCCTTTCTGTATTCTGGCAGTTTGTGGAGTTCTCTTTATTGTGGCGTTTCCTCGCTGTGTGTGGGTTTGTACAGGTGGCTTGTCAAGGTTTCCTGGTTAGGGAAGCTTGTGTCGATGTTCTGGTGGATGGAGCTGTATTTCTTCTCTCTGGAGTGTAATGAAATGTCCAGTAATGAGTTATGAGATGTCTATGGTTTTGGGGTGACTTTGGGCAGCCTGTATCTTGAAGCTCAGGGCTGTGTTCCTTTGTTGCTGGAGAATTTGCTTGTTATGTCTTTCCCTGGAACTTGTTGGCCCTTGTGTGGTGCTTGGTTTCAGTGTCGGTATGGAGGCGTTTGATGAGCTCCTGTCAATTAATGTTCCTTGGAGTCAGGAGTTCCCTGGAGTCAGGGATTGGACTTAAGCCTCCTACTTCCAGTTATCGGTCTTAATTTTACAGTAGTTTCAAAACTTCTCCTTCTATACAGCACCACTGATAAAACATCTACGTTAAAGATGAAAAGTTTCTCTACTGTGAGGGTCACTCAGAGAGGTTCACAGCGTTACATGGAGAAGAGAAGAGGGAGGAGGGAGTTAGAGGTGACCCAAATGAGATGAGGTAGAATCAATAGTGGAGAGAGTGGGCTAGCCAGTAGTCACTTCCTTATGTGCACTCCACAACTGGACCACTCAGAGATGTTCACGGAGTTATACAGGGAAGAGAAGAAGGAGGCAGGAGACAGAGGTGGCCAGAAGGATAAAAGGGGGAAATGAAAAGGCGGGAGACAGATCCAGCCAGTAATCAGTTCCTTAAGTGTTCTCCACCGTCTGGAACACACAGAAATTCACAGAGTTGGGTAGAGTAGAGAGGGGTTAGGGAGGAGATACAGGTGACCTGGTGGAGAAAATGGAGAGTCCAAAGGGAGAGAGAGCAGTCAAGCCAGTAATCTCGTACACTAGTGAAAGATGGGTCCTGAAGATTGGGTTCTTAAAGGTATAAAATTGGTAACAAATACATAAAAACAAAAATTAGAAATTAGAGTAGAGTTTGGAATTTCAAAAATGCGATGTTAATGAAAAGGAGAAGGAAAAGAAAGAGAGAAAAAGCGAACAAAGAAAAACAAACAAGGTCGTGAAAGTAATAAAGAAACTACAGGTACAAAATTGATAACTAATACCAAACAGCAAAAATTAAAAATCCAGAGTAGAGTTTGGAATTTCAAAAATACAACGTTAAAAAAAAAAAAAAAAAGAAGAAGAAGAAGAAAAATAAAGAGAGAAAACAAACAAACCAACAAAAACAATGTCGCAAAAATTATAAAGAAAATACAGGTACAAAATTGATATCAAATACCAAAAAGCATAAATTAAAAATCTTGAGTAGAGTTTGGAATTGCAGATATACGATGTTATATAAAAGAAGAAGAGAAAGAAACAGAGGAAAAAAAAAAAAGTCACAGCAATTATGAAAAAAACTATAGGTACAAAATTGATAACATATATCAAAAGGCTAAAATTAAAAATCTAGAGTAGAGTTTGGAATTTCAAAAATGCAATGTTAAAGAAAAAAAAAAAAAAAAAAAAAAAAAAAAACCACGGTCAAAAAATTATAAAATATATATATGAAGTTTGCTGAAGAAGAAAAAAAAATAGGGTCTTTTTTTTTTTTTTTTTGCAAAGTAATAGTTATAAAAGTGAAAATTAAAGGACAATAGAGGACTTAAAAAAATTTTTTTTTTTAATTAAAAAAAAAAAAAAAAAGAAAGAAAGAAAGATTGATCGTAAAAATAGTAAAAATATATCTAGGTCTTTCTCTGGTTTTGTTGTGAGTATTGTGGGTTCAGTTCATTTTTGGCAGTTCCTTAGTCCGACTTATATTTCTCAAGATCTATAGGCCCCTTCCTATGTAATCCGTAGTAACCACAGGGTTTTAATCTATGGCCTGTAGCTTCCAAGGCGTTTCCCTCTGTTAGAGCTTCTTCTGTTTGCTGGTCTCTTCAGTGTCTGGTTCCCGCCCTGACACAAAGGGGACGGTGGAGGACCCTATTTTTTTTTTTTTTTTTTTTTTAATTTAGGCTCACTTGTTCAGCCGCGCTGTGGGGAGGGAGGGAGGGATGCTGCAAACAGATAACACTGGCGTGCGCTCGAAGTGCCTCGGCCACACTGGGTCTGCCCCCGCTCACGGCGCGTGTAACCTCCCTGCCCACACTGCTTGGGCTCTAGGTTGTTCCGCCGGGAACAATCAGAGGCCGGCCCTGGACTGAGCTCCCAGGTCCAAGCCGCTCAGGTTCAGGCACTCGGGTAGTCCTCAGAGGCGCAGACTCGGTTGGGCCTGCGTTTTGTGTTCTTCCCAGGTCGAGCAGCTCAGGCGATGAGGTGCTTGGCGGGCGCCAATGCTGCGACTTATCGCCTCCCCGCCACTCGGTTATCTGGGTGTAAAACCGGCGCACCTTCTCAGGCAGATGTTGACCGTCCAGACCCCCAAGAAGTTTTAGTTAGCAAAGAAGCCTGCTTACAGTTTTATAGATAGTGTCTCTCTGGGGCTGCGATTGCCCCCTTCCGGCTCTGGTTGCCTGTCACCGGAGGGGGAGGTCTGCAGCCGGCTATCTCTGTTCAGTCCTTTGTTCTGTGCGCGGGCCTGGCGGTGTCTTAGGTTAGGGCTGGCTTTTCGCGTGGTAGATATCCCACAGTCTGGTTTGCTAGCCCAAATTATTTCGCTCAGATAGCGCTCAGGACATTCGGACCGATTCTTACTCTAAGGGACACAGCCCGTGCCGCACTTCCCTGCCCAGCCCCCGCTTGCTAATGCCGTGTGCAGGCATCTGCGCTGCTTCTCCGCTGGGGGAGTTCCCGTAGGGCTCACAATCCGCGATTTTTAATTGTTTATTTTTTTTTTTTCCCCTCCCTTTTATGTTGCCCTCTGTGCTTCCAAAGCTCGGCACAGATTCGGCAGTGAGAGGGTTTCCTGGTGTTTGGAAACTTCTCTCTTTTTAAGACTCCCTTCCCGGGACGGAACTCCGTCCCTCCCTCTTTTGTCTCTTTTTTTGTCTTTTATATTTTTTCCTACCTCCTTTCGAAGAGTTGGGCTGCTTTTCTGGGTGCCTGATGTCCTCTGCCGGCATTCGGAAGTTGTTTTGTGGAATTTACTCGATGTTTAAATGCTCTTTTGATGAATTTGTGGGGGAGAAAGTGTTCTCCCCGTCCTACTCCTCCGCCATCTTGGCTCCTCCCCCTCGATCTCTTTCATTTTAAGTGAACTTTAGTGGTCTATGTTTTTCAAGGAGTCTATTCATTTCTTCAGAGTTGTTAAATTTTATGATATAAAGTAATTTGTAATATTCCGTTATTGATCTTTTAGCATGTAGAAGGTCTGTAGTTATGTCATCTTTTCCCTTTCCTTTCTGTTATTATTAATTTGTTTCTTTCCTCTTTTTTTTTTTTATTTACTGACTAGTCAGGCTAGAGTTTTATCAATCTTATTGATCTGTTCCTTAATGTCCTTTTTCTATTTACTTCATTTGAACTCTGTTTTGGATTAAAACTAAGTTACTTGGAAATTTTTCTGATCCTTTAGAGGGTTGATTTTAAGTGTCATTAGGTAGGATCAGTGCAAACTTTGGGGTTAATTTTGACTCACTGCTTTATATAATACCATCTTAACACTTTACTGAAGTACTGTTGTTCATTTGCTAAGTTGTGTCCGACTCTTTGCAACCCCATGGATGATAACCCGCCAAGGTTCCTCTGTCCTTGGAATTTTCCAGGCAAGAATACTGGAGTGGGTTGCCATTTCCTTCTGCAGAAGTACTGAAATACTAGAGGGGTTCCAAATCTGTGGACTTCTCTGTGCAGCTTTTTCCTGTCTGCAGCTCTGCCCTGTGAAATATGACCACCTTGTTGCAACCACATGGACTATAGAGTCCATGAAGTTCTTTAGGCTAGAATACTGGAGTGGGTACCTTTTCCTTCTCCAGGGGATCTTTCCAACCCAGGGGTCAAACCCAGGTTTCCTGCATTGTGGGCAAATTTGTCACCAGCTGAAGCACAAGGGAAGCCCTTGGCCTTTCTGAATTCCTAACTCTGCATCCTCAACTCAGGGAGATTGCCAGGCTCTACATATAACCCTTTCCCTGGATGCAGCTTAAAAGCTCTCTTCCAGAAGTGAACTGGGGGTAATTGACTCACCTTGCTTATTCCTCTCTCTTAGAGTTCGCTGCCCTGTGATGCCTGATGGTCAATGTCCAAACATTGTTGTTCCATATAGATTTCCCACTTTTTAATATTTTATTTTTAATTGTAAGTTTATCACTTTACAATATTATGATGTTTTTTGCCATATATCAACATGAAACAACCATAGGTATACATATGTCCTCTTCCTCTTATACGCTCCTCCCACCTTCCTCCCCTGTCCACTTTTTTAGTTGTGTCAGGCCAGAATAAATATGGTTCTTGTTTTTCCATCTTGTCTGGAAGAGGAGTTCCACTTAAGTGACCTTTGGAGGTCAGGAATAAATAAAGAGCTTTTCCTACTTCATTTCTGTTCACTGGCAAATAGAGTTGTGGAGATGGCTATGGTTTTTCTAGTGATCATGTATGGATGTGAGAGTTGGACTGTGAAGAAAGCTGAGTGCCGAAGAATTGATGCTTTTGAACTGTGGTGTTGGAGAAGACTCTTGAGAGTCCCTTGCACTGCAAAGGAGATCCAACCAGTCCATTCTGAAGGAGATCAGCCCAGGGATTTCTTTGGAAGGAATGATGCTGAAGCTGAAACTCCAGTACTTTGGCCACCTCATGAGAAGAGTTGACTCATTGGAAAAGACTCTGATGCTGGGAGGGATTGGGAGCAGGAGGAGAAGGGGACAACAGAGGATGAGATGGCTGGATGGTATCACTGACTCGATGGATGTGAGTCTGAGTGCACTCTGGGAGTTGGTGATTTACAGGGAGGCCTGGCGTGCTGCGATTCATGGGATCGCAAAGAGTTGGACATGACTGAGCGACTGAACTGAACTGAAGGTTTTTTGTATTCCAGTTTCCATTCTCCAAACCTTTGTGTTCATAGACAGTAGCTGTGGTTAGCGGTGATAGAAGAATCTCTCTAACTCCAGCTTCCCTGGATTACAACCACTGTATTGAACTTGGATTTGAATTCAGTAGATTAAAGATCCCTCCTTCCCTTAATCACCACCATGACTCAGTTGTAAAGTGTCCTGTGTGCTAATCATGTTTTTAAAATTTTCTATATTGTATAAGGCTTTGGCATCTTGAAGTCCTTACCTGCCAAGGAAAGACTGCCCCTCCCAGGGATAGCTAATTCCTTGAGAGAGTAAACTCTCCTTTAAGTAAACCTTTCATGTGCAGGTTAACAAATCCAAATTGCATATTCCAACCACCTCCATTACTGACTCGCACATACCAGATCAATATTTCCCCTACCCCTAATCACCCCAAGACCAGGTGCCAAACAACTGGTTGTTGTTGTTCAATCACTAAGTCGTGTCCAGCTTTTTGGAACCCCATGGACTGTAGCATCCCAGGCTTCCCTGTCCTTCACTATGTCCCAGACTTTGCTCAAATTCATGTCCATTGAGTCAGTGATGCTATCTGACCATCTCATTCTCTGCTACCCCCTTCTCCTTTTGCCTTCCATCTTTCTCAGTATCAGGGTCTTTTCCAACCACTCAGCTCTTTGAAACAGGTGACCAAAATATTGGAGCTTCAGCTTCAGTCCTTCCAATGAATATTCAGGGTTGATTTCCTTTAGGATTGACTGGTTTGATCTTCTTGCTCTCCAAAGGGCTCTCAAGAGTCTTCTCTAGCACCATAATTTGAAAGCATCAATTCTTTGGCTCTCAGCCTACTTTATGGTCCAACTATCACCAGACAACTGGAGACCACCCTTATAACTCATTTTGTTTTTATTGTTGTTAGTAGCTAAGTCATATCTGATTTTTTTGTGACCCCCACAGACTATAGCCTGCCAAGATCCTCTGTCCATGGGACTTCCCAGGCAAGAATACTGGAGGAGGTTGCCTTTTCCTTCTGCAGGGGATCTTCACAACCCAGTGATCGAACCTGTGTCTCTTGCATTGACAAGAGAGCTTGTTACCACTGAGCCACCAGGGAAGCCCATTTATAACTCATAACTCGCTGAAATTATTCAAATAACCCAATTCTAAACTATTTACTTTGCCCTGCCTTGCCTTTCCTGTGGAAATCACAATAGAGTCTTATGCCCATGCTGTCCCCTTATTCCTTCTCTCTCCTGACTGCTCTTGATTTTATCCAATGTGAACTTGCATGATGTGGTATGCCCCCTTCTCTTGAGAACTGTTAAGTAATAATTTCTTCCAGCAGAGGCAATTGTCTCTGTGTCTGTCACATTATCATACTTGATTAAATGAAATCCTGGCCCAAGTTAAAACATCCTGGGAGTCATTTCTGCAGTTCTCAGCCTAGACTGTTCTCTCCACCTTCCAACAGTTTTGTAACACTCCATTGCTTGTAATGAAATCTCTTATTGCCTAAAACACTTACTCATCTCATTCATCACTGACTTCATCATGCAGCCACATGAAGGAGACACTATAAGAAAAATATTCTTGCTATTAAAAGCTATATCCCATGGTAATATTAAAAGTCACATGCTTAAGACTAAATGAGTGGTGACGTCCCTGGTGGTCCAGTGGTTAATAATCTGCCTTGCAATGATGCAGAGAATGAGGGTTCAGTTCCTGGTTGGGGAACTGAGATCTCACAGGCTGATGGGAAACTGAGCCTGCAATCTGGAGCCTGTGCGCCACAACTAGAGAAGCCCATTCACCTCCAGGAAGCCAAATAAATAAATATTTTTTAAAAAGACTAAATGAGTAAAGGGAATGGTAGAATGGAGAGCATAAAAGGGCATAAAAGAGTCATTGGTAGAAAGCGTCAACTACAAATTGGCCCTTTCCCTCTGCCTCTACAAGTATATCCCATGCTGCTGACCTTTAACACACTCTGAAAGGAGTTCAGGGATCAGGAAAGAAGCACCCAGTGTCCTGGGAAAAACTGGCATAGTAGGCCTTCAGATAGTTAGATATTTTCAGGAGAAGATTTTATGAGCCCAATTCTTACATCTCCTCATATCTAGAAAAGTACTAAAATCTTTCATGGTGATACTGCTACTTGTGACTAGCAGCAACTTTCTGCAAAAGCATGTGCTTGATTGCATGCATTCACCCTTCACCAAAATCACATGTATAATAATTCTTCCTTACTCCTTGCTTCTTTGGAGCAGTCAAAGCTATCTGAAATGCTGCCTCTTGGGCTATAGGCCTCATTTTGCCACAGATAAGATTTAATTCACAATGCACTCTCACACTCTGCATTTTTTTCAGTCAACAAAGCTTACGTAGTCACAGAATATTAAGAACAATGCTGACATGACGTGAGCTCACGTCCAAGGGCTTCAGCTAAGATCATGCTTCATTTTCCAGGATTAACCAAGAGACCACTAATTCTTTCTGAAGTCTTTTAAAGTGCTTTCTGGAGTAACAGAGCTTCCTATTGCTTAGCAAGACAGGGGGTGGGCCAGTTAAGTGTGTAAAATTGTTGAATCTCAAAAGTTTTTGCTATTATAGAATCTATCATATGGATATTCAGACAGATTCGTCACTTCTATATGGTATTCAAAAATTCCGGAAATATAAGTACTGCTATAATATTATGTGAAGGTTGAAGAGATTGTTAACATAATACCATTAGTAGCCAAAGTGGCCCTGGCCCATCTTTGGACTCAGGACGTGTGTGAGAAGGGTGGACTAGAGTCTTGACTATCTTGAGTCAAAAAAAAAAAAAAAAGAAAAAAAAAAAAAGCATTTCCAATCATGAGTACAGTGTGTCCTGGACAGCTGTTCCCTCTGGTGGGTGCACAGCCTCTTAGCTGACATCACTATGAAGGTCCTTATCAGCAAGGGCTTCCATCTGGAGGTGGCTTGTAACCAGATATTAGTTTGCTCCTACTCTAAATAAAGTCATATAATTCTAGGCAGGGCTGCAGCATAAGCAGAGTTCCTAGCAAGGCTAGGAGTGATTGAGATTATAGAATAGGCCAGAGACTGTCGATTTTTTTTTTTTTCTGTAGGGGGCCAGATAGTAAATATTTCAGGCTTTGTGGGCTGTATTGTCTCTATTGCAATAGCTCAATCCTGCTTCTGTGGCACAAAAGCAGCCATAGGAAAGAAATGAATGAGTTCACCTGTGTCCTAATAAAACTTTATTTATAATATTAAAATATGCATTTTGTATACTTTTATGAATTATGAAATATTATTCTTTTCCCCCCAATCATCTAAAAGTGTAAAAATTATTTTCTTTAACACACTGGACCTGTAATGGAAGCAGATAATTATTGTTTTAGGTGTGGTTGTGGTATTGTGATATGCTTCAAAATGCCTATAGATAAAATAATAAGATGGCTGGATTTGGTTCAGAACATTAGTGAGGGTGTAGAGAGGCAGACCAAGCCCAAAGGAGGAGGGGGGTGGGTCCAATTAGGTTCATCATGCCATTCTGTCTTTTTTGTATATGTTCAACTCTCCATAAGAATGTTTAAAAAATGGGGGAGCTGCAATATTCTGCCAAGTAACTTCAACTTTTTCAAGCGGTCATCTGCCAGGAGTATCATTTAACCCAAGAAAGGCTGGAAAGCTGTGGACTCAAGACCCTGGAGTGCCATGCAGGCAAGTCATGGTCCTCCTACCCTGGCCTGGATACCATTGTCTTGCATCTTGGGCTGGCCAAGGAGCATCAAATAGAATATCTGGCTGACACTGCTGGCCAAGAGGCCATAAAACCATTCTTAGTCTATGGGCCATTCAAAAAGAGGTGACAGGCTGGAATAAGACTACAGGCTATAATTTGCTGACCCCTGGAACAGGGTAACTATCTATTTGTTAATTGTAGCTCTCCAGTGCACAGATGATCCAAAGTATGAAGAGAATAAAGAACATTCCCCATTATACCTGTTTTAGGTAAAAATTCTTCATGGTTTACAATTAATTTGGGCTATAAGCAATTGAATGGTAGTCTTAGGTGGTGATATAGGTGGACTTGTGAACCTTTCTTACCTATTCTGATGGTAAATTTATGATATGATCAGAATTCATATTTGTCTTATTTTTACCAAGAAAGAAAACTCAACCAAATTAGCAGATTTAGAAAATTTTCAATGGAAGAAAATAGAAAGCCCAGAGATAAATCCACGCACATATGGACAACTTATATTTGACAAAGGAGGCAAGAATATACAATGGATTAAAGACAATCTCTTTAACAAGTGGTGCTGGGAAATCTGGTCAACCACTTGTAAAAGAATGAAACTAGAACACTTTCTAACACCATACACAAAAATAAACTCAAAATGGATTAAAGATCTAAATGTAAGACCAGAAACTATAAAACTCCTAGACAAGAACATAAGCAAAACACTCTTTGACATACATCACAGCAGGATCCTCTATGACCCACCTCCCAGAATATTGGAAATAAAAGCAAAAATAAACAAATGGGACCTAATTAAACTTAAAAGCTTCTGCACATCAAAGGAAACTATTAGCAAGGTGAAAAGACAGCCTTCAGAATGGGAGAAAATAATAGCAAATGAAGCAACTGACAAACAACTAATCTCGAGAATATACAAGCAACTCCTACAAGCTCAATTCCAGAAAAATAAATGACCCAATCCAAAAATGGGCCAAAGAACTAAATAGACATTTCTCCAAAGAAGACATACAGATGGCTAACAAACACATGAAAAGATGCTCAACATCACTCATTATCAGAGAAATGCAAATAAAAACACTATGAGGTACCATTTCACACCAGTCAGAATGGCTGCGATCCAAAAGTCTAAAAATAATAAATGCTGGAGAGGGTGTGGAGAAAAGGGAACCCTCTTACACTGTTGGTGGGAATGCAAACTAGTACAGCCACTATGGAGAACAATGTGGAGATTCCTTAAAAAACTGGAAATAGAACTGCCATATGATCCAGCAATCCCACTGCTGGGCATACACACTGAGGAAACCAGAAGGGAAAGAGACACGTGTACCCCAATGTTCATCGCAGCACTGTTTATAATAGCCAGGACATGGAAGCAACCTAGATGTCCACCAGCAGATGAATGGATAAGAAAGCTGTGGTACATATACACAATGGAGTATTACTCAGCCATTAAAAAGAATACATTTGAATCAGTTCTAATGAGGTGGATGAAACTGGAGCCTATTATACAGAGTGAAGTAAGCCAGAAAGAAAAACACCAATACAGTATACTAATGCATATATATTGAATTTAGGAAGATGGTAACAATAACCCTGTGTACGAGACAGCCAAAGAGACACTGATGTATAGAACTGTCTTATGGACTCTGTGGGAGAGGGAGAGGGTGGGAAGATTTGGGAGAATGGCATTGAAACATGTGAAATATCACGTATGAAACGAGTTGCCAGTCCAGGTTCGATGCACGATACTGGATGCTTGGGGCTAGTGCACTGGCATGACCCAGAGGGATGGAATGGGGAGGGAGGAGGGAGGAGGGTTCAGGATGGGGAGCACATGTATACCTGTGGCGGATTCATTTTGATATTTGGCAAAACTAATACAATTATGTAATTTTAAAAATAAAATAAAATAAAATAAATAAATAAAAATGAAAAATTTCACAAATGGTGTTTGATATATCTGTCATCTCTATTTATCTATCTGTTACCTTTCTTACCTTTTTTCTCCTAAACATTGTTTTAAGATTTGTCTCTACTCCTGCATGCACATCTAATTTGTTGTTTCTAATTGCTGCATAGTAAGATGTTCATCCACGACATAGCACTTATCAGGACTATGTCCTGCAAAACAGGTGGGCTAAAAAACAGATGTGTTTTTTATCTAGGTTTTTGGGTGGGCAGGTGTGTTTTCCTAAACCCTCTAAAGCAAATTCTTCAATGCTGCTGTCATTTGGGCCCTATTTTTTCCACCAAGGACACTACATATTATTTTCATTTGGGCCATATGTTCACATAGGTATGTCTGCTCATCCCACTAAGAACACAACAATCATTTAATTGTCCTTCCAGCACACATAGCAGAAAAGAGCAATTGCTGATGTGCAGCAAATGCCAGATAGCTGATGCCCTTCTGCAGCACCACCAGCATCCCAGGAAACCAGGATACAAAAGAGGGGGATTACCCTTATTCAATCCATAGATGACAGAACTTTATTTTAAACCCTAAATCAATAGTTTAAATAGATGTAGATTTCATGTGCCAGGAGAGAGAGGAAGACTTGAGGCTTTACATTTTTCAGATGTGCACTTTTGCTGTTCAGTTCAGCTCAGTCGCTCAGTTGTGTCCGACTCTCTGTGACACCATGAATTGCAGCACACCAGGCCTCCCTGTCCATCACCAACTCCAAGAGTTCACCCAGACTCATGTCCATCGAGTCAGTGATGCCATCCAGCCATCTCATCCTCTGTCATCCCCTTCTCCTCCTGCCCTCAATCCCTTACAGCATCAGAGTCTTTTCCAATGAGTCAACTCTTCTCATGAGGTGGCCAAAGTACTGGAGTTTCAGCTTTAGCACCATTCCTTCTAAAGAAATCGCAGGGCTGATCTCCTTCAGAATGGATGGTTGGATCTCCTTTCAGTCCAAGGGACTCTCAAGACTCTTCTCCAACATCACAGTTCAAAAGCATCAATTCTTCAGTGCTCAGCCTTCTTCACAGTCCAACTCTCACATCCATACATGACCACTGGAAAAACCACAGCCTTGACTAGACGAACCTTTGTTGGCAAAGTAATGTCTCTGTTTTTGAATATGATGTCCAGGTTGGTCATAACTTTCCTTCCAAGGAGTAAGCGTCTTTTAATTTCATGGCTGCAGCGACCATCTGCAGTGATTTTGGAGCCCCAAAAATGAAGTCTGACACTGTTTCCATTGTTTCCCCATCTATTTCCCATGAAGTGATGGGACCGGATGCCATGATCTTCGTTTTCTGAATGTTGAGCTTTAAGCCAACTTTTTCACTCTCCACTTTCACTTTCATCAAGAGGCTTTTTAGTTCCTCTTCACTTTCTGCCATAAGGGTGGTGTCATCTGCATATCTGAGGTTATTGATATTTCTCCTGGCAATCTTTCAGCTTGTGTTTCTTCCAGTCCAGCGTTTCTCATGATGTACTCTGCATATAAGTTAAATAAGCAGGGTGACAATATACAGCCTTGATGTACTCCTTTTCCTATTTGGAACCAGTCTGTTGTTCCATGTCCAGTTCTAACTGTTGCTTCCTGACCTGCATACAAATTTCTCAAGAAACAGATCAGGTGGTCTGGTATTCCCATCTCTTTCAGAATTTTCCACAGTTGATTGTGATCCACACAGTCAAAGGCTTTGGCATAGTCAATAAAGCAGAAATAGATATTTTTCTGGAACTCTCTTGCTTTTTCCATGACCAGTGGATGTTGGCAATTTGATCTCTGGTTCCTCTGCCTTTTCTAAAACCAGCTTGAACATCAGGAAGTTCAAGGTTCACATATTGCTGAAGCCTGGCTTGGAGAATTTTGGGGATTATTTAATAGCGTGTGAGATGAGTGCATTTGTGCGGTAGTTTGAGCATTCTTTGGCATTGTCTTTCTTTGGGATTGGAATGAAAACTGACCTTTTCCAGTCCTGTGGCCACTGCTGAGTTTTCCAAATTTGCTGGCATATTGAGTGCAGCACTTTCACAGCATCTTCTTTCAGGATTTGAAAGAACTCAACTGGAATTCCATCACCTCCACTAGCTTTGTTCGTAGTGATGCTTTCTAAGGCCCACTTGACTTCACATTCCAGGATGTCTGGCTCTAGGTCAGTGATCACACCATGGTGATTATCTGGGTCGTGAAGATCTTTTTTGTACAGTTCTTCAGCCTTCAGCAATATGTGAACCTTGAACTTCCTCATGTTCAAGCTGGTTTTAGAAAAGGCAGAGGAACCAGAGATCAAAATGCCAACATCCGCTGGATCATGGAAAAAGCAAGAGAGTTCAGGAAAGCATCTATTTCTGCTTTATTGACTATGCCAAAGCCTTTGACTGTGTGGATCACAATAAACTGTGGAAAATTCTGAAAGAGATGGGAATACCAGACCACCTGATCTGTCTCTTGAGAAATTTGTATGCAGGTCAGGAAGCAACAGTTAGAACTGGACATGGAACAACAGACTGGTTCCAAATAGGAAAAGGAGTACGTCAAGGCTGTATATGGCCACCATGCTTATTTAACTTATATGCAGAGTACATCATGAGAAACGCTGGACTGGAAGATACACAAGCCGGAATCAAGATGGCCCGGAGAAATATCAATAACCTCAGATATGCAGATGACACCACCCTTATGGCAGAAAGTGAAGAGGAACTCAAAAGCCTCTTGATGAAAGTGAAAGTGGAGAGTGAAAAAGTTGGCTTAAAGCTCAACATTCAGAAAACGAAGATCATGGCATCCAGTCCCATCACTTCATGGGAAATAGATGGGGAAACAGTGGAAACCGTGTCAGACTTTATTTTTCTGGGCTCTAAAATCACTGCAGATGGTGACTGCAGCCATGAAATTAACAGATGCTTACTCCTTGGAGGAAAGTTATGACAAACCTAGATAGTATATTGAAAAGCAGAGACATTACTTGCCAACAAAGGTTCGTCTCGTCATGGCTGTGGTTTTTCCAGTGGTCATGTATGGATGTGAGAGTTGGACTGTGAAGAAGGCTGAGTACTGAAGAACTGATGCTTTTGAACTGTGGTGTTGGAGAAGACTTTTGAGAGTACCTTGAACTGCATGGAGATCCAACCATCCATTCTGAAGGAGATCAGCCCTGGGATTTCTTTGGAAGGACTGATGCTAAAGCTGAAACTCCAGTACTTTGGCCACCTCATGTCAAGAGTTGACTCATTGGGAAAGACTCTGATGCTGGGGGGGATTGGGGGCAAGAAGAGAATGGGACGACAGAGGATGAGATGGCTGGATGGCATCACTGACTCGATGGATGTGAGTCTGAGTGAACTCCGGGAGTTGGTGATGGACAGGGAGGCCTGGCGTGCTGTGATTCATGGGGTCGCAAAGAGTCGGACACAACTCAGCGACTGATCTGATCTGATCTGTGTATTCTTGCCATCTCTTTTTAATATCTTCTGCTTCTGTTAGGTCCATACCATTTCTGTCCTTTATCAAGCCCATGTTTTCATGAAATGTTCCCTTGATATCTCTAATTTTCTTGAAGAGATCTCTCGCGTTTCCCTTTCTGTTGTTTTCCTCTATTTCTTTGCATTGATCGCTGAAGAAGGCTTTCTTATCTCTTCTTGCTATTCTTTGGAACTCTGCATTGAGATGCTTATATCTTTCCTTTTCTCCTTTGCTTTTCGCTTCTCTTCTTTTCACAGCTATTTGTAAGGCCTCCCCAGACAGCCATTTTGCTTTTTTGCATTTCTTTTCCATGGGGATGGTCTTCATTCCTGTCTCCGGTACAGTGTCACGAACCTCAGTCCATAGTTCGTCAGGCACTCTATCTATCAGATCTAGGCCCTTAAATCTATTTCTCACTTCCACTGTATAATTATAAGGGTTTTGATTTAGGTCATACCTGAATGGTCTAGTTATTTTCCCTACTTTCTTCAATTTAACTCTGAATTTGGAAATGAGGAGTTCATGTTCTGAGCCACAGTCAGCTCCTGGTCTTGTTTTTGCTGACGGTATAGAGCTTCTCCATCTTTGGCTACAAAGAATAGAATCAATCTGATTTCGGTTTTGACCATCTGGTGATGTCCATGTATAGAGTCTTCTCTTGTGTTGCTGGAAGAGGGTGTTTGTTATGACCAGTGCATTTTCTTGTCAAAACTCTATTAGTCTTTGCCCTGCTTCATTCCGTATTCCAAGGCCAAATTTGCCTGTTACTCCACGTGCTTCTTGACTTCCTACTTTTGCATTCCAGTCCCCTATAATGAAAACGACATCTTTTTTGGGTGTTAGTTCTAAAAGGTCTTGTAGGTCTTCATAGAACTGTTCAACTTCAGCTTCTTCAGCGTTACTGGTTGGGGTATAGACTTGGATTACTATGATATTGAATGGTTTGCCTTGGAAATGAACAGAGATCATTCTGTCGTTTTTGAGATTGCATCCAAGTACTGTATTTCGGACTCTTTTGTTGACCGTGATGGCTACTCCATTTCTTCTGAGGGATTCCTGCCCGCAGTAGTAGATATAATGGTCATCTGAGTTAAATTCACCCATTCCAGTTTATTTTAGTTCGCTGATTCCTAGAATGTCGACATTCACTCTTGCCATCTCTTGTTTGACCACTTCCAATTTGCCTTGATTCATGGACCTGACATTCCAGGTCCCTATGCAATATTGCTCTTTACAGCATCGGACCTTGCTTCTATCACCAGTCACATCCACAGCTGGGTATTCGTTTTGCTTTGAGTCCATCCCTTCATTGTTTCTGGAGTTTTTTCTCCACTGATCTCCAGTAGCATATTGGGCACCTACTGACCTGGGGAGTTCCTCTTTCAGTATCCTATCATTTCGCCTTTTCATACTGTTCATGGGGTTCTCAAGGCAAGAATACTGAAGTGGTTTGCCATTCCCTTCTCCAGTGGACCACATTCTGTCAGGTCTCTCCACCATGACCCGCCCATATTGGGTTGCCCTACAGGCATGGCTTAGTTTCATTGAGTTAGACAAGGCTGTGGTCCTAGTGTGATTAGATTGACTAGTTTTCTGTGATTATGGTTTCAGTGTGTCTGCCCTCTGATGCCCTCTTGCAACACCAACCGTCGTACTTGGGTTTCTCTTACCTTGGGCGTGTGGTATCTGTACTGACTGTTAAAAAGTTATGTGTAAATTCAAGAAGAAAGGCATTAGGAGTTTCTTAGCACAGAGTAATCCTAGTTTCCTGGAGATTTAATGAGATGTGGCTCACAGAAATTTCTGGCTCCATCTGCTGTTAAATGAAAAGTGCTAGCACTCTTGTTGTGCTTCAGGGTGAATTTCCTGAATGTGAACCTAGCCATATTAAATATGAGCCTCACAGCTGTTGTCTTATCACTATCATGGTATTTATCGGACATGGAAATAGCTTCTTTTATATTAGCCTGGATGACAAGCCTATGCATTCATTACATGGGAACAAGGTAACACCCACAGTTTCAAATCAGCCAAATTTTTGTTTGTGATGACATTCAGCTCATAATGGCACATGTAAAGATATTTGGTACCCAGATTACTCTCCAAGGTAGCAGGTCATTGCTATTGCATCTAATCCCTACTGTCTTGTTTTCTGCCTTTGGGATCCAGGCTCTGACTTGGGAATTCGGATCTTTGCTTTTCCGTGCTGACAATAAGAAGGCCATTGCCATCCAAAATTCAGACTGTTACACATAGTCACTCTCTTTTTTCAGGAAATTTCACTCAAGCTGTGTTCTCATGGCTGACCCCCAGTCATCCTCTTGTCCAGGACCTGCAAACCTGCAGGTTCCTGTTACCACAATCAAAGCATGCCCAGGCTATTGGCAATGTCATAAACAGGTCATCTAGCTCACAAAATTTCAGTGTTTCCTTGTTCCAATACAAACATTTTAAAGTTTACAGATTTCTCTTGAAATTCCACTTTGCTCAAAAATTGATGGACTTTCAAGGGAGGTTTCAATACAACTCTCGCAATTATTAGTAAGTACAGTAGCCAAAAAAATCAGCATAGGTATAAAAGATTTGAGCAACAAAAGAAAAATACTAATCTAATTTACATAGAATCTACCTTCAGAACCCAGACAGTAAAACTGTACATCTCACAGGTTTTGATGTGTAATATTTTTATTGTTCTTTGGTCTTAAGGTTTTTTTTTTTATTTTTCAGCATATTTTCTCTTTTGACTAATAAATTCCCCAGAAGTAGGTTTGTAAACCAAGTATATGGAAATTTAAGCACTTACTTTTTTGTTATTAACTTTAGGTTAGTGATGCTATGGTCAGAGAATGTGAACAGAGTTTATAAGCTACCTGTTCATTGAAAAGTATTGGGACTTTATGTCTTAGAACATAGCCATTTATATATTTGATTCTTATATGCTTGAGGAGCTCATGTACTTCCTAATTTTTAGATGTAGAATTTTATACAGACCCAAATAACTTTTCTCAGGTTCATTGAGCTTTGAAATTATAATATATTTAAAGTATAAAACATGATTATTTGATGTACATACATATTGTGAAAGTCTTCCCACAACTGAGTTGATTAACACATACATCACCTCACATTTTGATCTTTTTATGTAAGAGAGCTAAGTTCTACTATCTTAGCGAATTTCAATTATGCAATACAGTATTCTCAACTCAAGTCACCATACACTGCCTTAGATCCTTAGACTTTATTTATCTTATAATTCAAAGGTTGTATCCTTTTACCAACTTCTCATTCCTCCATCCCATAGTTACTGGTAACCACCGTTTTATACTCTGTTGCTAATAACTTTTGCTATGAACTTGACTGAAAAAAAATATTCCACATATTAGTGATACCATTCAGTATTTGTCTTGTTTTTGTCTGGCTGATTTAGCATAATGCTCTCTGTGCTTACCTATGCTGTCACAAATGGAAGGATTTCCTTCTTTTTAAAGGCTGAATATGTTCCATTATATGTATTTTGTTATGATTTTTTTTTTTAAAGTTTGCCCTTGTTAAGTGGAGCATAAGGTAAGCTGATGTTCAACAACAGATTATTAGAGAAATTGAAATAGATGTTTACTACTCACAGGTCCTGGAGGTATTTGGCAAGCCTAGAGGGACCACGAAGAAGGCAATGGCAACCCACTCCAGTACTCTTGCCTGGAAAATCCCATGGGCAGAGGAGCCTGATAGGCTGCAGTCCATGGGGTCGCGAAGAGTCGGACACGACTGAGTGACTTCCCTTTCACTTTTCACTTTCATGCATTGGAGAAGGAAATGGCAACCCACTCAAGTGTTCTTGCCTGAAGAATCCTAGGGACAGGAGAGCCTGGTGGGTTGCCATCTATGGGGTCGCACAGAGTCCGACACGACTGAAGTGACTCAGCAGCAGCAGCCAGTATTCTTGCCTGGAGAATCCCAGGGACAGAGGAGCCTAGTGGACTGCCGTCTATGGGGTCGCACAGAGTTGGACAGGACTGAAGTGACTTAGCAGCAGCATCAGCAGCAGAGGGACCACATCAGGAGGTCAAGGTAGAGTGCAGACAGAGCAACAGATGTGGGGTACATACCTTTATTAGGGTCTTTGGGTGGCATGCTTTGGGGTTCCCAGGTTAAGGCTAACTGGGCAATTAGAACCAAAAGAGTGGGAGTCTGGAAAGCCCCTCTAGGGTCATATTAAGGGGAAAACTACAGGAAGGTTTTTCCAGTAGTCATGTACGGATGTGAAAGCTGGATGATAAAAAAGGCTGAATGCCGAATAATTGATACTTTCTAACTGTGGTGTTGGAGAAGACTCTTGAGAGTCCCCTGGATTGCAAGGAGATCAAACCAGTCCATCTTAAAGGAAATCAACCTTGAATATTCATTGGAAGGACTGATGCTGAAGTTGAATCTCAAATATTTTGGTCACCTGATGCAAAGAGCTGACTCACTGGAAAAGACCCTGATGCTGGGAAAGATTGAAGGCAGTAGGAGAAGCAGGTGACAGAGGATGAGATGGTTGAATGGCATCACCGACTCAATGGACATGAGTTTGAGCAAACTCCAGGAGATGGTGAAGGACAGGGAAGCCTGCCATGCTGTAGTCCACCGGGTGGCAAAGAGTTGGACATGACTGAGTGACTGAACAACAACAAAGAGGAAGGCACTGGGAAGCAAGCAAAGAGAACTGCTGATCCCAGGCATTGCTGGAGACGTCATATCAGGAATTTACATGTGACTCTATGGGCTGCAAATCAGGACATGTGCTTTCATGGGTTTAAGGTTACTGCAGGCCCTGTGGTCAAACAAAATTTAGATTTTCATTTTCTTGATGATAAGTCAGGTTGAGGAACTTTTAAAATACCTGTTTTCTTTGGAAAAATGTATATTCAGGTCCTTTGCCTATTTTTAATTGATTGTTATTTTTGCTTATGAGTTGTATGAGTTCTTTGTATATTTTGGATAATACCTTCTTATTAAATATATCCTTTGCAAATGTTTTCTCCCATTCCATAGGTTGTATGTTCATTCAGTTGATGGTTTCATTTGCTACTTAGCATCTTTTTAGTTGATGTAGTCCCAGTTGTTTATTTTTGCTTTTGTTGCCTTTGCTTTTGGCACCATTGGTGTTTTTCAGTGACTAAGTTGTGTCCAACTCTTTGCAACCCCGTGAGCTGCAGCATACCAAGTTTCCCTGTCCTTCACTATTTCTCAGAGTTTTCTCAAATCATGCCCATTGAGTTGGTGATGCTATCTCATCCTCTGCTGCCCTCTTCTCCTTTTGTTTTCAATTTTTCCCAGAATCAGAATCTTTTTCAGTGAGTTAGCTCTTCACATTAGGTGGCCAAAGTATTGGAGCTTTAGCTTCAGCATCAATCTTTCCAATGAATATACCAGATGAATTTAGAATTGACTGGTTTGATCTCCCTGCTGTCCAAGGGACTCTCAAGAGTCTTCTAAAGCACCACAATTCAAAGACATCAATTCTTCAGTGCTCAGCCTTCTTTAATGGTCCAACTCTCACATGTATACATGACTACTGGAAAAACCATAGCTTTGACAATATGGGCCTTTGTTGGCAAAGTGATGTCTCTGCTTTTTAATACACTGTCTAGATTTGCCATAGCATTTCTTTCAAGGAGCAAGTGTCTTTTAAATTCATGGCTATAGTCACTGTCCTCATTGATTTGGAGCCCAAGAAAATAAAATCTGTCACTGCTTCCACTTTTCCCCCAATCTATCTGACATGAAGTGATGATACCTGATGCCATGATCTTAGTTTTTTGAATGTTGAGTTTTTAGCCAGTTTTTTCACTCTCTTCTTTCACCCTCATCAAGAGGCTCTTTATTTCCTCCTCACTTTCTGCCATTAGAGTGATATCATCCACATATATGAAGTTATTGATATTTTTACCAGCAATATATTAAAAGAAATTATTGCCAATACCAATGTTAAGGTGCTTATCCCTGTTTTATTCTGTGTTTTTAATAGTTTTAGGTCTTACAGCCAAATCTTTAATTGATTTTGAGTTGATTTTTATGTGCAGTGTAATATAGAAACCTAGTCTCATTCTTTTGCATGTAGATAACCCAGCACCATTTATTGAAGAGACTATCCTTTTCCCATTGTATATTCTTGGTGCCTTCATCAAAAATTAATTAACCATACATGCATGAGATTACTATTGGGATTTCTATTCTATTCCACTGATCTATGTGTCATTTTTATGCCAATGCCACACTGTTTTGATTACTAAAACTTTGTAATATAGTTTGAAGTCAGGAAGTGTGATGACTCCAGCTTTGTTCTTTCTCAAGTTTGCTTTGACTACTCAAAGTGTTTTGTGGCTTTATATAAATTTTAGGATTGTTTGTTGTATTCCTATGAAAATTCCAATGAAATTTTGATGGGGATTTCACAGGATCTATTGATTATTTTGGGTAGCATGGATATTGTAACATTATTAATTCTTCCAATCTATGAATATGGATTATCATCCCATATATTTTTGTCTTAAATTCCTTTTACCAATGTCTTATTTTTTTTCACAATTCCACAATTGAGATTTTTTAATGTAAATATTATAAAAGTGATTCATACAATAAAAATACATACTCATAATAGGTTAAGATGGAAAGTAAAAATCTTCCTTCCCACTCCTTTAATCTTCTAGCATCACAACTATAAATACAACAGTTTCTTTCTTTATTTTTTAAAAAATTTTTATTTTATTTTATTTTTTAACTTTACAATATTGTATTGGTTTTGGCATATATCAACATGAATCCACCAGAGGTATACACGTGTTCCCCATCCTGAACCCTCCTCCCTCCTCCCTCCCCAACAACAGTTTCTTTAATATATTGGAATTTACATATTCTAAGAAGTCACAAGGCTTTGTTCTGTGTTGGTTTGTTTTACATAGTGTTGAGATACATTTTAAAATCTTAAGCATCATTACTGTTAGAGTAGTAATGAAACAATTTTATAATAATTTATAGTTAATGTTGGGTTGCCAAAAGTCCTATTTTCTTCACATTTTATGTTTTCTCTTCCTCATTAAAATAATATTGCTCAAAACATATCTGACCCCTGTTGATCACCAAGATTTTATAGTCTTGTCTTGCAAGCGCAGTACATATATAATTAAGCAGTTGATACACATACAGAGGTTGAGCACAAATAAAGCCCACAATGTACTTCTGTGTAATGTATGTACTAACAGGTTGATTTTGTCATTGTTACATTTGACAGCAAGAAAAAATTAATTTGTTTCTGTTCATTGCTGTAATTAAACCAAGAGTGGGTTTTCTTTCAGCTTCAGAGAGTAGATATTCTGAATGCTTTTTATTTGCAGCATGTGATGGAATAAATTTTCAAGAACATGGTAATACTGTACCCTTAATTAAAAATTTGGCAAAACTCAAAATTTTATCATCCAGTGTTAAACTACTAAGGAGGATCAGGTAAGAAGCAATTACCCAAATATAAAAGGCTAAGCTGTCCATTCTTTAGGATGCTAGTTCTACATTTACCTGAACTATGTAAAGTGATATGAAGAGGCCAATAGATGTCAGCAGATTATATGTTACTTTTATCCAGTCTTTGATAAGTGATTTCTTTTTTTAAGTTCATTTGACGTAGTGTGAACACTAGCCATGAGTACTGTGATATACCACAAGGTAGAGGTTATTTTTTCTCTGTTGGCATTTAGTAAACCAACCCCTGTGCCATACAACATTTATCTCTTCAATGGGGTAAAATCAAGGCTAATTGGTATAATACAGTAATGCTGATGGCCACAATTGAGGGTTTATTTAGGGGAAAATAATCAAAAGCTGTGATGCTATAAATTTCACAACTATTAAGGTAAAGGAAATGTTCCATTGAACTCCATACTCAGTTAAATGTTCCTGAGATCCTACAGATCTTATAATAATTAATCATCCCATTCCTAGGAAGACTAATGGCCAGAGTACAGTGATTTCATAAAATAAAATCTGGACCCTTTGTGTATTTTCTTCTAATCTTTGGAGAAATCATTGCAGTCCTCAAAGGAAATCTTCCTATTTCAAAATCCATTGCTCCTATCCTATAGAGCCCGATTTTGGGAAGTCTTCTAGGAAAACATGGGAAGTCTATAGCCAAAAATGGCAACAGCAGTAAATGCACTGTCAATTACATGAAAACAAGAGAGGCCTGCAATGTATTCTGAATCCAGACTGACTTTCAAGAATTTTTCAAGAATTTTCCAGACAAGCATTCTGACATATCAAATTTTCTTGCAGTATATTTTATAGAACAGCCCGGCCCCAAAGATAATTACAAGATGCTCAAGGAGAAAAAATGTAGAGAAAATGGTCAAAATTGTTACCAGGGGAACTATCAAGAATGTAAAGTCAATGAAGAATCAAGTTCTCCAAGTGTGTGAGGAAAAAGATAAGTGCTGTGAGAAAATGATCCCGAGCCCTCTACACAGGATAAGGAGTGTAGGCAAGCCCAAGCCCTCAATGATTTCCAGCATGCTTGTTCCATTGTGGTCACTGACAAAGGATTCCTTCATCTGCTTTTGAGAATTTTTCTTCTTCTCCAGGGTTTCAAAATACTTTGTCCACCAGAGAGACCCCAATTCTGGATCCTCATGTCCCTGATAAGTCAGGGATGCCCTGCGCTGAATGTGTGCTCTGCCCCAGGAGAGGAGCTGTGGGTTCTGGCCACTTAGCCAGAGTGTCAGTTCATGGCTCAAGTGTCTCATGGATCTGAATATACTGATCTTTTACCTCCTTGGTTAATTTATTCCCAAGTGTTTTATTCTTTTTAATTTTATTGTAAATGGGATCATTTTCTTAATTTCTTTTTCTAAGAGTTCACTGTTAATATTTGGAAATGCAACTGATATTTTGTATATTGATTTTTGTACCTTTCAATTTTACTAAATTTGTTTATTAGTTCCAGTTTTTTGGTTGGGTTTTTAGGGTTTTCTATATATAAGATTGTCATCTGCAAATAGATACAGTTTTACTTCTTTTCTAACCTAGATGCCTTTAAGTTTTTCCTTATCTAAGTGCTCTGGCCAGAAAACTTCAGGTACTATGTTGACTTAAATTGGCAATAGTGTGTATCTTTGTCTTATACCTAATCACAGAGGAAAAACTTTCAGAGTTTCAACATTGAGCATGATTTTAGTTGTTGATTTGTAATACACTGCCTTTACTAAGTTGAGGTATATTCCATCTGTATCTAATTTATTGAGAATTTTTTCCTTGTCATGAAAGGTTGTTGAATTTTGTCAAAGGCCTTTTCTGAATCTATTAAGGTCATCATACAATTTTCAATTTTTATTTTGTTAATGTTGTGTATCACATTTATTGATTTGTGTATGTTGAACCATCTTTGTGTTCCAGAAGTAAATCCCACTTGATCATGGTGTAATATTCTTTTTTAAAAAATAATTTTATTTATTTATTTTTGGCTGTGTTGGGTCTTTGTTGCTGCTTGGGCTTTTCTCTAGTAATGGCTAGTGGGGGTCACTCTTCGTTTTGGTGCCCCAGGCTTTTATTGCAATGACTTCTCTTCTCGTGGGGCATGGGCTCCACAAGGGTGAGGGCTTCAGTAGTTGCAGCACATGAGCTCAGTGGTTGCAGTTTGCTGGTCTTAGAACACAGGCTCAGTAGCTGTGGTGCACGGGCCTACATGTGGGATCTTCCGGGACCAGGGATCAAGCCCATGTCTCCTGCATTGGCAGGCAGATTCTTTACCATTGAGTCACCAGAGAAGTCCTGTGTAGTATTATTTTAACACACTATTGAATTTTGTTTGTTCTTATTTTGTTGAAGAATTTTGTATCCATGTTCATAAGAGATATTGGCCTGCAGTTTTCTTTTTTTGTAATGTCCTTGTCTGCCTTTGGTGTCAGAGTAATGTTGGCTTCATAAAATGAGCTTGGAAGTGTTCAATTCTTGAGACGAGTTGGAGAAAATTAGCATTAATTCTTTTATATATTTTTGGTAGAATTTATCAGAGGTTTTTTTTTTTTTTTTGTGGAGGTTCTTGATTACTGATTCAGTCTCAGTTGTTATTGGTCTCTTCAGATTTTCTATTTTTTATGATTCAGTCTTGGTAGGTTGGATGTTTCTAGAAATGTATTTGCTTCTTCCTAGTATCTTGGAGAAGGCAATGGCAACCCACTCCAGTACTCTTGCCTGAAAAATCCCATGGACAGAGGAGCCTGGTGAGGTGCCATCTATGGGGTCACACAGAGTTGGACATGACTGAAGCGACTTAGCAGCAGCAGCAGTAGCAGTATCTAGTTTTCCATACTACTATTGTATTGCTGTCTATTTTCCCTTCAGCCCTGTTAATATTTGTTTTAAAAATTTTGGTGGTCTTTTGCTTATTTTTTCATTTTCTACACATTTTGTTTGTTTCCATTTGAAGGAGAGGAGTTAGACATATTTTAACTTTTGTGAGTCATAGACCCAGAGGATATATCCCATCTGGGTTATATTTTTATCATAGGCTCTCTTAGGCTCATGACAGAAAAATGGAATTTTTGATCCCACACTAAGTTTTAACAGAACTACATTCTTTTCTTCTTTCTTTTCTTTTTACCTAGGAGGAGATAATTATGGAAAGAACCAGATAAGTTATAGATAAAGAAACTATAATTTCCTTCACTATTTGGCTACAATTCAAATACAATAAACAGTTTTCTGACTAGGATATGAGAGGATGTAGAAAATCTTTGTTCACATGGTAACACCAAAAAATTAGATATTATAAAACTTGTACTTATTTATGAAACTATTGAAGAGAGGTGGCTGTACAAAACCCCAGATAGACTGATTTTTAGAGAGAAGAGCTCTTTATACATAACTATCAAGAAATGGCAGTTTCTGGAGGCAGCATTGGAGAAGAAAGCCTGCCAAGACTGAGACAGATGAAAGATTAACAATAGTGGGAACATGTTGGAGAGACTGCAGTCTTGAAGATTCTCAAATGTTGTGATACTTTACTTGGACTAACAGTTCTCCCTGGCTTACCCTTCCTGTCTTGCTGGGTAAAGGACAGTGATTGTGGACCTAGTCTAGAGAATACACGAGACTAGAGGATATAGTAGGTGCCTAGAGAAAAGGGCTCTCTACCATGGATTCAAAATGATGAAACTGGAATCTGACTTCCAGCAGGCCCCAGGACTCCAGAGCAGGGGGGCTTCAGTAGTTGTGGCATGTGAGCTCAGTATTGGTGTATTGATAAGATCAAAGAGATTAGACTTGGACAGAAACAGCTCTGGCACTGGGAGGAAGGCTAACCACAGATGAAGTCAATATTAAAAATTGCTTCTTTAGGCTAAAATTAACTTGCTACATAGTGATATATGAATATGATTCACATAGTGATTATATGAATAATTGCCTCTTTAATAGTCGCATGTTGGAAAGAGATTTCACATTCTTGGAAATAAATATAAAGCAAAGAGTTGTGTAATTATATCTCCACTGCTATCTATAAACAATGTCTAGTGTATCACGAAGCATTGTGAGATATGTGATAAAAATGGAACACATAAAAACAAACCAAGGAAACATATTCATAGAAATGCAGATATTGGAATTAACAGAGCAGCTTAAAACTAGTATTATAAATATATTTGACTTGTGGCCCTAGCTGGGTTTTGTCCCTCAAATAAAGATCATTGCTCCTCTCAAACTGGCCAACTCTGTATGACTTTTTCTCTTTCCAGGCTCTAGTAACAATCCCTTCTCTTAGGTCACTAAAGCATTTTGGTAGAAATAATGGCTACAAGAAGAGAAAACCTGATAAAAGCAATACTTTTACAGGCAATATTTAACATTTGACTTTACAATTAGTTTTTACCATGTATAATATTTTTTATATGAAAAATTGATCCCAATGAATATACTTCTAATAAATACATAAATAAAATTGGGAAACTAATTTATTTAACTGCAATTTTATTTATTTTTTTTTTGTGGACTGTGCTTTAATTTTTTTTTTGTTGTTGGCAAAGCAATATCTCTGCTTTTTATTTTTATTTTATTTTTAAACTTTACAATATTTTATTGGTTTTGCCATATATCAAAATGAACCCACCACAGGTATACATGTGTTCCCCATCCTGAACCCTCCTCCCTCTTCCCTCCCCATACCATCCCTCTGGGTCGTCCCAGTGCACCAGCCCCAAGCTTCCAGTATCGTGCATCGAGCCCGGGCTGGCGAATAATGGAATTAAATGGGCTTAAAGGAATTTACTTGGTATACTTTCTCATAGATATTTTAATTTGAAGATTTAACTAGAGTGAATCCCCAAAGCTGGAGAAATTAGGATTTTTTAGATCACAAAAGAGATCACACTTAAGGCTGATTGTAACCATGGGAAAAATACGGGGGAATTGGAAAAAAGTCAGATAAAAGCTTCCACTACAGCAAAGTCTTACTACAAAGCTCCCCACATTAATGAACTGATAGTTAATTACACGGTACCAAAATGAGTTTGCCTGCTCTTCTTGAAGTGGTGGGTTAAAATAAGTGTCCCAACAGATGAATAGCTGTCACTGAATGTGTCTGTCTACATCAGGTACTGAGCTTTTGATTCAGAATGGAGTGAAACTAGGCTACATAGAATTTACTGAGGAATTTCCTTTTAGACACCATTAAAAGCTGTAAACTAAATCTTGTGAATGTTCATATTTCACCACTAGATGTCACTGGGAGATAAACAGTTACTGACCAGACTGGTGTATTGTAAGTTTTCCTATGAAAAAAAATTGATTGATCTTGTGAATATATTTTTTGTTTGCTCAGAAAAATCAGATAGTGTCAGACACTTCCTATGCTTCACATCTTCTCAGCCGAGTATTTTTTCCCCAGCCATTGCTAAGATGAAAACTGGTTAGAGAACCTAACGTCATCTGCACTGTCTATCTTCTGCATTTTTACACTAAGGCTTTTCTTATGATGTGGTTGGGACATCTGTGAGCAGCTGCTTATCATGTTTGGATGCTCAAAACTGCAAGTGTGGGGGAATGAACACTCCTTGGTGCACAGGGGAACATGGCTCTTCGGGGACATGAGTCAGGTCATGGATATGTGCTACCCTCGTAGCCCTCAGGCTTACAGCACTGAGCCACAGTCTGTGGAATTCCTCAGAGGCTTCCAGTGGGATCAGATTCTAGTTTTCTGGAGTGGTGACCACTCTGATAATACACCACTGTTTGGACTTTCTCTCCTGTTGTACTTGCCAAGTCTCCCACTCCTAATACCTGGTATCATGTCCCTAAGTAAAGTCTTACCTATAAAACTTCCTTTGTCATTGCAGTGTCCTTTGACTTTCTTGCCTTTCCTATTTTAGATCTGCTTTCTGGAAGGAACTTAAACACAACCCCCAGCCCTGATAAAGAATATTTTCAACCCCTCATAGCTCCACTTGCAGTCAAAGAATATTTTCAGCCCCTTAGGGCTCCACTTGCAGTCAACATCTTTTCAAAACAACAAATATTCTGATCTCTATGTCCAGAGTTTAATTTTGATTCTGCTTTTGAACTTCATGTTACTAGAATCATACAGTAAGACATATTTGTGTCTGTCTTCTATCATTCAACAACTTTTTTGTGAGGTTTATTCATGATGTGACATTCAGCAGTAACATTATTTTTCATTGCTATATATTATACTGTTTTAGTCTATTTTATCTGATATGAGTATTGCTGCTCCTGCTTTCTTTTGGTCTCTATTTGCGTGGAATATCTTTTTCCAGCCCTTCACTTTCAGTCTGTATGTGTTCCTTGTTTTGAGGTGGGTCTCTTGTAGACAACATATATAGGGGTCTTGTATCTATATCCATTCAGCTGGTCTTTGTCTTTTGGTTGGGGCATTCAACCCATTTACGTTTAAGGTGATTATTGATAAGTATGATGGTGTTGCCATTTATTGTTTTGGGTTCAAGTTTATACACGCTTTTTGTGTTTCCTTTCTAGAGAAGATCCTTTAGCATCTGTTGGAGAGCTGGTTTGGTGGTGCTGAATTCTGTCAGCTTTTGCTTGTCTGTAAAGCTTTTGATTTCTCCTTCATATTTGAATGAGATCCTTGCTGGGTACAGTAATCTGGGCTGTAGGTTATTTTCTTTCATCACTTTAAGTATGTCCTGCCATTCCCTCCTGGCCTGAAGAGTTTCTATAGAAAGATCAGCTGTTATCCTTATGGGAATCCCCTTGTGTGTTATTTGTTGTTTTTCCCTTGGTGTTTTTAATATTTGTTCTTTATATTTGATCTTTGTTATTTTGATTAATATGTGCCTTGGGCTGAATGCAGAGTTCCAAAAAATAACAAGGAGAGATGAGAAAGCCTTCCTCGGCGATCAATGCAAAGGAGTAGAGGAGAACAACAGAATGGGAAAGACTAGAGATCTCTTCAAGAAAATTAGAGATACCAAGGGAACATTTAATGCAAAGATGGGCTTGATAAAGGACAGAAATGGTATGGACCTAGCAGAAGCAGAAGATATTAAGAAGAGGTGGCAGGAATACACAGAATTGTACAAAAAAGATCTTCAAGACCAAGATAATCACGATGGTGTGATCACTGACCTAGAGCCAGACATCCTGGAATGTGAAGTCAAGTAGGCCTTAGAAAGCATCACAAAGAAGAAAGCTAGTGGAAGTGATGGAATTCCAGTTGAACTATTTCAAATCCTGGAAGATGATGCTGCGAAAGTGCTGCACTCAATATGCCAGCAAATTTGGAAAACTCAGCAGTGGCCATAGGACTGGAAACAGTTAGTTTTCATTCCAATCCCAAAGAAAGGCAATGCCAAAGAATGCTCAAACTACCGCACAATTGCACTCATCTCACATGCTAGTAAAGTAATGCTCAAAGTTCTCCAAGCCAGGCTTCAGCAGTACGTGAACCGTGAACTTCCTGATGTTCAAGCTGGTTTGAGAAAAGGCAGAGGAACCAGAGATCAAATTGCCAACATCTGCTGGATCATTAAAAAAAGCAAGAGAGTTCCAGAAAAACATCTATTTCTGCTTTATTGACTATGCCAAAGCCTTTGTCTGTGTGGATCACAATAAACTGTGGAAAATTTTGAAAGAGATGGGAATGCCAGAACACATGACCTGCCTCTTGAGAAACCTATATGCAGGTCAAGAAGCAACAGTTAGAACTAGACATGGAACAGCAGATTGGTTCCAAATAGGAAAAGCAGTACATCAAGGCTGCATATTGTCACCCTGCTTATTTAACTTCTATGCAGAGTACATCATGAGAAACGCTGGGCTGGAAGAAGCACAAGCTGGAATCAAGATTGCCAGGAGAAGTATCAATAACCTCAGATATGCAGATGACACCAGCCTTATGGCAGAAAGTGAAGAGGAACTAAAAAGCCTCTTGATGAAAGTGAAAGAGGAGAGTGAAAAAGTTGGCTTAAAGCTCAACATTCAGAAAAGGAAGATCATGGCATCTGGTCCCATCACTTCAAGGGAAATAGATGGGGAAACAGTGGAAACAGTGTCAGACTTTATTTTTCACTGTAGATTGTGTAGTGGCTTGTCAAAGTTTTCTGGTTAGGGAAGCCTGTGTCGGTGTTCTGGTGGGTGGAGCTGGATTTCTTCTCTCTGGAGTGCAATGTAGTGTCCAGTAATGAATTATGAGATGTCAGTGTGTTTGGAGTGACTTTGGGCAGCCTGTATATTGACACTCAGGGCTGTGTTCCTGTGTTGCTGGAGAATTTGCATGGTATGTCTTGCTCTGGAACTTGTTGGCCCTTGGGTGGTGCTTGGTTTCAGTGTAGGTATGGAGGCGTTTGATGAGCTCCTGTTGATTAATGTTCCCTGGAGTCAGGAGTTCTCTGGTGTCCTCAGGATTTGGACTTAAGCCTCCTGCCTCTGGTTTTCAGTCTTACTTTTACAGTAGCCTCAAGACTTCTCCATCTATACAGCACTGTTGATAAAACATCTAGGGTAAAGGTGAAAAGTTTCTCCACAGTGAGGGACACCCAGAGAGGTTCACAGAGTTACATGGAGAAGAGAAGAGGGAGGAGGGAGATAGAGGTGACCAGGATGAGATGAGGTGGAATCAAAAGGAGATAGAGAAAGCTAAGCCAGTAATCACTTCCCTATGTGCACTCCACAGTCTGGACCGCTCAGAGATGTTCACGGAGTTACACAGAGAAAAGAAGAGTGAGGAAGGAGACAGAGGTGGCCAGGAGGATAAAGGGGAGAATCAAAAGGAGAGAGACAGATTCAGGCAGTAATCAGTTCCCTAAGTATTCTTCACCGTTCGGAACACACAAAGAAATTCACAGAGTTGGGTAGAGAAGAGAAGGGGGAGGGAGGAGATAGAGGCTACCTGGTGGAGAAAAAGGAGAGTTCAAAGAGGGAAGAGAGCAGTCAAGCCAGTAATCTCGCTCCCAAGTAAAAATGGGTACTGAAGATTGTGTTCTTAAAGGCACAAAATTGATAACAAATACCAAAAAGCAAAGATTAAAAATCTAGAGTAGAGGTTAGATATTTTTTTTCTTTCAAAAAAAGAAAGGGGGGAAAAAAAAACAAAGTCACAAAAATGATTATAAACATATATATATATATATATATATATATATATATGAAGTTTGCTTTAAAAAATAGGGTCTTTCTTTTTGCGAATTAGTAGTAGGTTTTAAAAATGAAAATTAAAGGAGTAATAGAGGACTTAAAAAATTAAAAAAAATTAAACAAATAAAGAATGATAGTAAAAATATATCTAGGACTTTCTCTGGTGTTGTGAGTATTGTGGGGTCAGTTCATTTTCGGATACTTCCTTGATCCGGCTTATGTTTCTCAAGATCCATAGGCCCCTTCCTATGTAGTTGGTACTAACTACAGGGTTTTAATCTATTGCACCTGTCACTTCCAATGAGGTTCCCTCTGGTTTAGCTTCTTTTGCTTGCTGGTCTCTTCAGTGTCTAATTTCTGCCCTGACACAAGTGGGTGGTGGTGGACACTTTTTTAGGCTCACTTGTTCAGTCGTGCTGTGGGGAGGGAGGGACGCTGTAAACAAATAACGCTGCTGTGTGCTCACAGTGTCTCGGCCACACTGGGTTTGCCCCCGCTCATGGCGTGTGTGCTTTCCCTGTCTACACTGCTTAGGCTCTAGGTTGCTCTGCCAGGAACTGTCTGAAGCCAGCCCTGTGCTGTATGCACTTCCCAGGTCTAAGCTGCTCAGGTTCAGGTATTCAGGTAGTCCTCAGAGACGCAGACTCAGTTGGGCCTGTGGTTTGTGCCCTTCCCAGGTCCAAGCAGCTCAGATGACCAGGTGTTTGGTGAGCATGGTTGCTGCGACCTATCACCTCCCCCGTCCCTGCCACTCGGTTTTCTGGGTGTACAACTGGCACACCTTCTCAGGTGGATGTTGACCATCTAGAATCTCAAGAAGTCTTAGTTAGCAACGAAGTCTGCTTGCGGTTTGGTAGATAATGCCTCTCTGGGGCTGCGATTGCCGCCTTCTGGCTATGGCTGCCTGTCACCAGAGGGGGATGGTCTGCAGCCGGCTAGCTCTGCTCAGTCCTTTGTGCTGTAAGTGGGTCTGATGGTGTCTTAGGTTAGGGCTTTTCACATAGCTCTAGTTAGTCCTCTGTTCTGTGAGCGGGCCTGGTGGTGTCTTGGGTTAGGGCTTTTCGTGTGATAGCTATCCCACAGTCTGGTTTGCTATCCCAAGTTAGTTCCCTCAGATTGCCCTCAGGGCATTCAGGCCCGATCCTTACTCTAAGTAATGCAGCCTGCACCTCCCTGCCCAGCCCTGGCTTGCTAGTGGCGGATGTAGGCGTCTGCGCTGCTTCTCCGCTGGGGGAGTTACTGTTGGGCATGTAATCTGTGGGTTTTAATTATTTATTTATTTTTCCTCCCAGTTATGCTGCCCTCTGTGGTTCCAAGGCTCACCACAGATAGACTAGGCCATGAGAGTGTTTCCTGGTGTTTGGAAACTTCTCTCTTTTTGCAGACTCCCTACCTCTTTTGTCTCTCTTTTTGTCTTTTATATTTTTTCCTACCTCCTTTTGAAGACAATGGCTGCTTTTCTGGGTGCCTGATGTCCTCTGCCGGCATTCAGAAGTTGTTTTGTGAAATTTACTCAGAGTTCAAATGTTCTTTTGACGAATTTGGGGGGGAGAAAGTGGTCTCCCTGACCTATTCCTCTGCCATCTTAGGACCGCCTCCCCAACATTATTTTTATGAGATTTATTCATGTTGTTACATGTAGCAGTAATTTATTGTTTTTCATTGCTACGTAGTAGTCATTGTGTGAATATACCACAATCTACCTGTTGTACTATAGATAAACATTTGAATTATGTCTAGATTTTAGCTATATTGAATAATGCTGCTTTGAACACTTTTTTGCACATCTTTGTGAACATAAACACTCATTTCTCTTATATTTATATACATATAAATGAAATTGCTGGTTCACAGGTTATATACACTTTTCATATTTAATAAATACTGACAAACAGATTTTCATAGTGTTTATACCAATCTACCTTCCATCTTATTAGCATCCTCAATCATACTGATATATTAACATTTTTAATTTTAACCTTCTGATGGATGTGTAGTGCATCCAATTGTTATTTTGTTTCATTTCTCCCTGTTGACTAATGGTACTTAACATCTTTTCATATTCCCCTTAACCATTTGGATACACTCTTTTGTGGAGTACCAGTTTAAGGCTTTAGCTATTTGTGTGTGTGTGTGTGTGTGTGTGTGTGTGTTGGTGTGTGTGCGTGGTGAGGAGGAGACCACACCACCATTTTTTCCCACCATATTGAAAAACAATTCAGTATTTAACTTACTGAATTGAAGTTCTTTATAAGTTTTTATACTAGTCTTTTGTTTGATATGCATTGTGAGTATATCTATCAGTCTCTGGATACTTTTCACTGTCTTCAAGTTGCATTTTGATGAAAAGTATACCTTATTAATGGATTGCAGTTCATTGATATCTTTATTTATGATTATTTTATTCTACTCTTGTAAATTATTTACCCAAACCTGGTGGCCATGATGAAATAGTCTCAGTCTCTGGTTCTCATACTTGTGTGGACATCAGAATCATCTAGAAGGCTTTTTAAAGTACATATTGTTGAGACAAACTTCCAGAGTTTTTAATTCTTTAGGTCAGGGGTAATGTTTAAGAACTTAATTTCTCATTACTTCCAGGTGATGCTGATTCTGCTCATCTGGGAATCCCACCTTGCAAAGCACTTTACTATTTTATCTTTAAGAAACTTAATTACCTTTTGTATTTATATCTACACTATACCTGGGACTTCTCAGGTGGTGCTCAGTTCAGTTCAGTTGCTCAGTCATGTCTGATTCTTTGTTACCCCATGGGCTGCAGCAGACCATTTTTTTTTCTGTCCATCACTAACTCCCGTAGCTTGCTCAAACTCAGGTCCATCAAATCGGTGATGCCATCCAACCATCTCATCTTCTGTCAACCCTTCTCTTCCTGTCTTCAGTCTTTCCCAGCATCTGGGTCTTTTCCAATGAGTCAGTTCTTCACATCAGATGGCCAAAGTATTGGAATTCAGCTTCAGCATCAGTCCTTCCAAGGAATATTCAATGCTTATATCCTTTACAATTGACTGGTTTGATCTCCTTGCAGTTCAAGAGACTCTTAAGGGTCTTTTCCAACACCACAGGTCAAAAGCATCAATTCTTCAGTGGTCAGCTTTCTTTATGGCCCAACTCTCACATTCATCCATGACTACTGGAAAAACCATAGCTTTGACTAGACAGACTAGTCAAAGCTAGTGGCAGTGCTAGAGGTGAAGAATCTGCCCCTGCCAATGCAGGAGACACAGGAGATGTGGGTTTGATCTTTGGGTCGAGAAGATCCTCTGGAATAGGAAATGGCACCTACTCCAATATTCTTGCCTGGAAAATTGCATGGGCAGAGGAGCCCGGTGGGTTACAGTCCATAGGGCCACAGAGAGTTGGGCAAGACTGAGCACACAATACAATATACTTAGACTTGATTTTTGTGTGTGGTGTGAAATGGAGGTAAAATTGCATTTTCAGTGTTAGTTATTGATTAATAACACTGATATGAAGTATTAATTATGGTGTAATGTAAGTGTCCCTATGTGTATATTGTTCTGTTGTGAAGTAATGTCTGACTCTTTGCAACCCCTTGGAACCCGTCTGTATATACATAGGTCTGTCTTTGGGCCCCTTATTCTGATCCTTTCGTCTATAAATCTATCCTTATGTCACTGCAATGTAGTAGTTTTAATTACTCTAGGTTTATTATAAATCTTGATAACCAATAGAGTGACTCTTTCTACTTTCTACATTTCAAAAAGAAAATGTATTGTTTTCCTTTATGTTTCATGAAGAAAAGTCAGAAAAAGAAATAAATAAAATTCAGAATTATTTCTACATTTTAGAAAGCAGAGATGTCTATTTAAATGTAAATACTGGAGTAACAATTATTAATAAGAAACAATACAGAGTTACAGACATCTTGGAAGTTACAGGTTACTTTCTTAAGCCATACCAACAGTCTCTGAAGTCTGGATATCTATAAGACACTTCTGTTAAAAAAAAAAAAAAAACCAAATTTGAAAGTCAATAAGAAGTAAAGTGAAGAAGATTTTGAAAGTGAATGTTTCCGGTGTTATGGGCTGAATTGTGTCTTCCTAAAATTCATATTTTGAAGCCCTAATGCCTAGTGTCTCATAATACAGCTGTACTTGGAGAGAGGGCCTTTTAAGAAGGTAACTAAATGAAGATGAGGCTATTAGGGAGGTCCCTAATCTAATCTGAATGGTATCCTTACAAGAAGAGGACATTTGCACATACACAGTCAAAAGGGATGTGCATGCACAGAGAAAAGATGGTGTGAAGACACTGATGTGAGAAGATGGCCATCTATAAGCTAAGAGAGAGACCTCAAGAGAAATCAAACCTTCTGACAACTTGACCTTGGACTTCTGGCCTCTAGATCAGTGAGAAAGAAATTTTTGTTTTTTGAGTCACCCAGTCTGTGGTAACTGTTATGGCAACACTAGCAAACTAATACATGCAGTGTTGGCAAACTTTTCTTCTAGATGATTAGTCATGAGGCAAAGTGGACAAGTAAACAAGCACATAAGCTTTGTAGAATAATAGTTAAAAACATAGAATTTTCAGAACATATTAAAATCAACATTGTCTTAAAACAGTTTTTATAGAGGATGCTCTTAAGGCGAATTCTGAGTAGGCATAGAGCAAAAATCATCTTTGCCTACTATCCATCTGATCATGAAAGAGTTAGTCACTCAGTCTTGTCTGACTCTTTGGGACCCCGTGGACAGTAGCCCACCATGCTCTTCAGTCTATGGAATTCCCCAGACAAGAATATTAGAGTGGGGTGCTATTCCATTCTCCAAGGGGGCTTCCCAAATGAGAGATTGAACATGGGTCTCTTGCATTGCAGGCACATTCTTTACTATCTGAGCCACCAGGTAAGTCCCCTATCTAATTATAAGTGTCCTCAAAAATATAATGGGAAAAAAAAGGGTATCAAATGCAATTGGTATAAGAATAGGCACCTAATAAATGTGTTAATTATCATCCATATTACCTAGTGATTGCTGAAACAAGTAAAATCCAGAAAGCACTATGGCCAAGAAAATGCTCTCTGACTGTCCAAGGTTCTCATCAGTTTCCTGCAGAGAAATTAGAAGTTGATATCTAACATGCCAGGTGTTATACATGGTGCTTATTATGTAGGTTCAATCTCTAATATCTTGATATCTTCATCAGTTGCCAAATTGAAAACCACTTGAAATATTCTCATGGATGTACAATCTCACTGCTCCTGCTTGGTTATTGTAGCCAGTATTTGGGGCTCTGAATGAACAAGACCATGTAAGCAGCACTACTATAGGTAAAATGACTTAATGAGGACTTAATGAGGCTCATTGCATCCCTGTACTTTCTCTCACAAGGGAAATACTCTCTGCATTTATGGTTGGTTTACCCGTTTCTTTCTCTAGAGCTTCTGTATTCTCCCATTTCTCATCTTAGTGTTTAGCATGTCCCTTGGTATTTATTAACTACTGATTGAGTTAAGACATATGGAGATCTAAAGGAAAGAGCTTTGGTTTAAATTGATTTATATTCTAAGCTGCCTACAATTCTGTGTTGCTCTTCACTATGAAAAATAAACATTGTTTTTCAAACTTATTAATTTGCTTTGGAGCTTTGGTCTTTCCTGAATCTAAAGATTTATGCCTTTCATTGATTCTGTAAAATTATCAGCCACAGTTTCATCAAATATTTGCTCTGCTCATTATTTGTATTCTCTCCTAATGAATTTCCTATTAGACTTATATTGGATTTCATGTTAGTGTTCATATCTCTTAAGTTTTCTGTTTGTACTCAAGAGCTATTTAGCTCTGTCTTGTGCTATAAAAAAATCCTTCAGCTCTCTTAATTTAGAAATATTCAAAAATTGCTTTCTCTGTTTTTTGCTTAATGCATGAATCAAGTTTTAAATTACAATATTTGGAATATTCATGTCTAGAAGCTTAATCTTCCTGGTGTTTTTTGATGTCACTTTCTCTTCTGGTGTTGTTTCTTTTCACATCTTTAAGCTTTAAAAATACAATTTTGTCAGTGTGTGATTTCTTGAGGGATCTAGCCTTTATTTGTTTGTCTGTCTACTTTCTTTTATGCTGAATTATTTCTCTCCGTATCCTGTAATTTTGGATTATGCACTCATATTAGGAAAGGCTTTATGTGTAGGAATTTTTTACAGACTGCGTTGAGCGTTCTCAAAATAAACTTTGCTTTAAATTTTACCTAGTGTTGGGAATTCCCTGGTAGTGTGGTGGTTAGAACGGGTGCTCTCACTGCCCATGGCCCAGGTTCAGTCCTGGGCCTGGGACCTAAGATCCCACAAGCAGGTGGGCCCTCCAGAATTTTCATTCACCAAGTGTCACAGAGATATCACAAACTTGGAATCACCTTTTAATTTTTTGGTTTGTGTATTCTAAGATCACACAAGGAGAATATTTTTGAGCTCCACTCTCAGACTTGTGATTAGTAATTCTCAGAATGAGAGGCAAGCAAACCAGCCAATGTTCAGTGAATACCTAGCTAAGCACACTTCCTTCCCTGACAATTAGGTGATATTTGTTAGTCCGTTTTATCACTGAGACCAGTGTATAGCAGGAAACTTAGTTTCAAATTTCACTTTATTTGAGACAAAGTCTCAAGGCCTTGTCTCCTTTTTTATTTTTTGGCTATCTGTGCAGAAATGGCAACCCACTCCAGTGTTCTTGCCTGGAGAATCCCAGGGATGGGGGAGCCTGGTGGGCTGCCGTCAGTGGGGTCTCACAGAGTTGGACATGACTGAAGTGACTTAGCAGCAGCTCATGTGAGATCTTAGTTCCCCAACCAGGGATCAAACTCATTCCCCATGCATGGGATCACAGAGTCTTAACCACTGGACTGCCAGGGAAGTCCCAAGGCCTTGCTTCCTGATCCAAGTAACCACAATAGCCAACCCCCTAGGGAATACACAGGGTGTCTTGAATGCCTGAGCATCATTTCCTGTTTGTATCTCTGGGTTTCTGTTTTTTTCCTGTGTTTGATTCCCTTATTTCATCAAGAGGGCAGCTATGTATTCAAAAAAGAATGAAAAGACATTTTTTTATCTTGAATTTCTTAGTCTATTCAAGTTACACAATGTGCCATCTTGCCAGAAATAGAATCCATAACTATAGACTTCCCTGGTGACATAATGTATAAGAATTTGCTTTCTAGTGTAGGGGACATGCATTCAATCTCTGGTCCTGGAAGATTTCACATGCCACGGAGGAACTAAGACCATGTGCCACAGCTACTGAGCCTGTGTGCTGCAACTTCTGAAGCCGTCACACCTACAGCCCATACTCCACGAGAAGAAAACCCACCACAATGAGTAGCCCCCATGCGCTGCAACTAGCGAAAGCCCATGCAAAGCAACCAAGACTTAGTGCAGTCAAATAAATAAATAAAAATTAAGAACATAGTACCAGCATTTGTTGAAAAATATTTCTAACAAAAAGAAAAAAGAATTCATAACTGTGTTTCATGTTCTTATACAGAGAAATCTAACAATCCTGATAAAACAACGCTTTAGATTTGAAAGTGAGTTAGAAAGGAATACTGTAATTGGGTTGAATGGGTAGGGACAATAAGAAAATGGAGAAGAGGACTGCGGGCTGAGATAAAGGCTTAGAGGAATGACTAGGAAAACACGGAAGAGTGAGAAAGAAGGAGAGAGTAGAGTGGCAAAGAGGAGAACACAGAACACACAGGTGGGAAACAGCAGGAGTCCAGTAAGGACCAAAAATGCTGGAGCCAAATTTCATATTAGAAAACGCTCAGTTTTTCCCACTCAGTCATTTTTACAGATAAGAAAACTGAACTCAAAATGCTGATATAATTTCTCCAATACACTGTGTCCAGCAGGTATCCACTCAGGAGTTCATCTTGACTCTCAGTCCAAAGCTCCTTTTGGGAAAATATTTTCTGTGGCCAGGGTTGGGGTGGGTGAGAAGCACACAGATCAAATGATTGAAGAAGGAAAAGGCAAGGGAAAACTTGATGCAGAGTGGGAGGGAAAATGAGGTCAGTAAAAGATAAATTGGTATAAGAGGCAGTGGATTTCTGTAGAAGGGAAGTTGGGGTTTCTTTGGGCAGGGAGAAGGATGTAAGATGAGCCTGTGAGACAGTGTGGGGAGTGAAGCTCACATCTGGGTCCTGAGGAGAAGGAATTCAAGAGTTGTGACGGTGTTTGGTGTTTGGAGGAGCATTAAATAAGAGATGTTAGAAAGAACAGGAGAATTCTGATGGTGTAAGCACCAGTGAATCAAGAGGGAGGAACCTGGGGAGGTCTGGTCACACAGGGAAGAATACTTGACTCCCTTGTATCCTGTCAACTTGAATTCTGATTAGGGTTTATCTCACCTATTCTGATTTTCTGTTCTGGAGTTTCTTGGTCCAGGGAGCACATAGTTATCAGTGACTTAAATGACCACCTTATTTTCTCCCAACTCCCCCCCCCCCCCCCAGATCATGGCCACCTTCCCTCTGGCCCCACTTTAGCCCTTGAAGTTGACCTCTGGTTCTGCTTTTCTTCAGCTTCTCTAGTTCTCAGAATTCCTTAGGCAGCTCCTGAGAAGCCCCTGTCCTTTCTCCTCCTTCAGATCTGTCCTTCATCCATCATAGCTGAGTTTGTGCTCAGGAGTGGAGTGGCTGGGGAAACTGCAGATCCATGGTGGGGCCATGACTCAGTTACCAGCTGACTAGGTAACTCCTAGTCAGCTAGGAGTTAACTAACTAGCTGACCTCCCCCTGACTAGGATCAACTCTGCTATAGAAGTTGACCTGAAGAATCAGGGGCTCTGCTCCACTTCTCTTTCCAGTCCTCTTCCCACTCTTCCCGTTCAGCTTCCTCTCCCTCCTCCTCCACTTTTAGCCTCTGCCTCCCTCCTCTTCCCTTCATCCTCTTCCTCTTTTGAGCTTCCTCCTCTCCTCCTCCACCTGTTGTGTCCCTGGGTGACTCTGCCCAGCTCCTCACCTGTTGGTCCCAGACTCCATTCCTCAGTTAATTAACTCTTGTTTCTCTTCTACCTATCCAAACTCAAACTGCCCCCTCCATGCTTTTCCCCAGTCCACAGTGAAGGGTATAAGCACCCTGTGGCTACACAGTTTTGGGGTCTAGTATTCTTGAGAGTCCTTTGGACTGCAAGGAGATCCAACCAGTCCATCCTAAAGGAAATCAGTCCTGAGTGTTCATTGGAAGGACTGATGTTGGAGCTGAAACTCCAATACTTTGGCCACCTGATGTGAAGAGCTGACTCATTTGAAAAGACCCTGATGCTGGGAAAGATTGAAGGCAGGAGGAGAAGGGGACGACAGAGGGTGAGATGGTTGGATGGCATCACCGACTCAATTGGGTAAACTCCAGGAGTTGATGATACACAGCGAGGCCTGGCATGCTGCAGTCCATGGAGTCGCAAATAGTCAGACAAGACTGAGTGACTGAACTGAACTGAACTGAACAAAATGTAAATATGGGGCCTCATATTTAAAAGCAGGGAAAAAGACTTTTAATGGTTCTAAGACATAAATCTTTTCCCTTTCTTTTGATGTCAACTTCGTTCTGTCTCTCTTTCTGTCTTTCAAGCTATGTTTGTTTAGTGTGTGTGTATGTGTGTGTGTGTGTGTGTGTTTTGTTTGTTTGTCTGTTTTAATTGGCTAGAGTCACTGTCTCTAGGGCAAAGGAAATCTTACAGCAAGTGCAGACTATCTTAGTTTCCTGGATGCTTTACTTTCATGACTCTATTTTGTGTGTTTAATAACTCCTGGTTAAAATGCAATTATATTGTGTACACGAGACACTGAAGTAAACAGTGTTTTTGTTTATTTTTTTGGCCTTGAAATAGACTTTTGTGAAGCACTGAGTGTGTAGATTTCTGTCAGGTTTTAACCGGATTCATGTTTTGTTGTTGTTTTAACAGTCTGCAAATTCCTCTAGCATTACTTTGTTCAGTGTGGATAGAGAATTTTTCTTAATGTCTGCTTCACTCACAGGCTTTGGTATTTCCTTTGTGAGGTGCTTCAAGATTTATGACCACACTGTTGCCTCTTGTGCAGCAGTGGAAAGTTCCTACTACTCCATGCTGGCTCATCTGGTTGGGAGACTGAGTAGAAGCATTATTTTTATTCTGACTCAGTCTCATTCTTAGGCAGGTGCCTAGTCTTTCAGTTTTGGGGGTTAGGCCCTCTAAGTGTTCCACCTTGCTCTCGGCAGGATGGAACCTCTAAAAATTAAGGACAGGCTGTTTTAGTGTCGCTTCTTCACTTTTCTCCTTCCTCCAGCTGCTGTGTGTCTTCACCTATGTCCTGAAGACAACAGAGCTTTCTTCCCTTCCCCCTCCCACACTCCCACCCTCCCTCCTTTTCTGTGTGGGAGATAGTGGAGAAGATCTGGTTGGGACTTCTTGCCTATCTCAGATCTCAGTCTTGTACCATGAGGAAAGATTTCTGTGGCCTATATCCTTGATTCCAATCTTTCAGGAGACCCTGGTGAGGTCCATGGAAAAAAGTGAGTTTCCCTTATCTGTATGGAGTAGGAAATGGCAACCCACTCCAGTGTTCTTTCCTGGAAAATCCTATGGATGGAGGAGCCTGGTAGTCCACTGGGTCACCAGGAGTCAGACACGACTGAGTGACTTTCCCTTATCTGTAACTCTCAGTGTGTAGCTACTCATGCCTTTAGGAGTTTATAAACAATATTATGTGAATTATTCTCACTGGCTTGTGTAGCATCTGACATCTGTCCCAAGTAAGCAAGGATTTGCATCTCATGTTTCCTTGGAGGAATCTGTCTTTCCTTAAGTTTTGGGTTAATTGGTGGTCCTGATACTTCAGTGATGTGATGGTTTCAAGAAAAGTTGTGATTTTGCATGTCTAGCTTTTAAAAATTACAAATATTCAAGTGAAGCTCTTTCTAGATTTTTATTTTCTAATCTTAATTAAAAAATTTTTTTCTTCCTTGAATTAGCCTGAAGTAATTTTTGTTTGCTTATATACTAAGAATTAACAAAATAAATAGCCTAAATACATCTATCCAGGTTATAAGTAGCATAAACAAATATTTTAGTGACTTTAGACAGTTACAAACACCATGAATGAGTGAGATCCACATTTCCAGCAGAGAGCAGCATATGATAAAGCAAGCATGAAGCATTCAGGTAAGACCAGTAAGAAAATAATCATGGATAAATGACTTCATTATATTCTATTAACTTTACTTCCTATATATTCCAGTGGCTTCTTATTATGTGTTGCCCTAAAACAAGTAGATGACCACATATATCCCCAAACAAGATTGGTTCATTCCGGATGAGCAGAGAATTGCAATTTGGCATCTGCAATCATGGTGACCCATGTGAAAGCTTGAGAGCCCCCACTTTGGGTCTCCCAACTCTATTTAATTGAAGTTTCTCTTTATTATTTTTTTACATCATAAATAAGAGATTTACTGCAGGACCCTTTATGTAAACTTCATGTTTATTAGCATATACCTTAATCTGAAGTAAAACTCTAAAGTTTTCACTTCATCAAGTAGGGGTAAGTAATGTTTTCTGATGTCTTGAATAATTTTATGTTGAAGAACACTATAACATACAATATCATTTGATGCCTGTATCAAATTATGCCAACACTCAAAAATATTCACTGAACACCTACCACTTGCCAGGCACTCTGTTAGATGTTGGGGATCCAGTACAGTAGGGGTTGTTGAAGAGAAAACCACAGGCCCATAGTGGAGTCACTTGGGTAAAGTGCATGATGCCAAATCTAGATTCAATATCTGACTTAACTGCATTTCCAACCTTCACCAGAAATGTAATCTTAATCAACTATTTTGGAATTTTCTGATCAGCACCAATGGGATAATCTCCCTGTGAGGCCCTCTCCATCCTCCAGAGGAAGAAAAGGCAATCTACATGATAAAATTCTCGCTATTCCTGCAAGGTTGTTGTTGAATCACGCGAATACACCAGGATTCTTGGCCTCCGGAGGAGAAGAATTCAATCCGGGGCCAGAGACGAGGCTTGATCGCTCAGAGCTTTTGTGTAATAAAGTTTTATTAAAGTATAAAGGAGATAGAGAAAGCTTCTGACATAGGCATCAGAAGGGGGCAGAAAGAGTATCCACTTGCTAGTGTTAACAACGAAGTTATATAATCCAAAGAATGTCTGGAGGTTGTAAAGACCTCATCAGACCTACTCCCATAATTTACATTTTAAGATAACAGAAGGTTGAATCCAAAGACTGTCCTTAGGCAAGATACATTATTGTTATATAATCCTAAGGAATGTGGAGAAAGAAAAAAATTTGTCCTTTCTTCCTCCTTGAGAATTCCAGACCCCTCTCTCCTTGGGGACCCCTAGACTCCCTATCAACCTGCCTAGGAACTGACTCTCTCATTCCCTTCCCCTCAAAAAGAAGATGTCCTGGTCTAAAATAATCTTTTCTGTTGATAAATAGCTTACCTGACCTGCCCTTTTTATAAAAACCTTCCATTTTACGCTGTTTCTCTGAGTGCCTTTGTAGTTGCTAGATGGGATGTTGTCCAATTCATGAATCATTGAATAAAGCCAAAAGATCTTCAAATTTACTCAGTTAAAACTTTTTTTCCCCCCCCCACACAGGCTATATATGTAACACCTCAGGACAATCTCTGAAGTCAAGATCCTGTTGGGTAAACAAAACAGTTAAGGGTCACCATTTTGGAAAATGTTGTTTCAATAATGCTTTTTGGGTGTGTGTGTGTTTTTTTTTTTTTGGTTTAGAGTTTATACATTATAATAAGTCTCAGCACAGCAAGATTTACAATTCTTGTTTCAGTGTTTTATCCGCCAAGGCATCTAAAAAGTCTTTGAATAAGGTTATTGCATTGTGTAACATGATTCACAAGTGTAACAGATGCTTGTTCTCAGGCAGGTGCTACGTGATTGTTTGATGAGTGACTGTATGTCAAAGCAGGTCAAACAGAGGAGGGTTTTCTTTATGTTGCAATACTCCTGTGATCTCTGTGATGGCTACTGGCTAATCCCTAAGAATAATGAAGAATATGTGTCAGTTTATACTGTTTCTCAGGGAAATCATAGGGGATCCTGAAAAAGCTAATAAAGCAATGAGTGAGAACTCGGAGGCATGAATGAGGTAGGTGGGAGTGAGAAAGGGGGAGAGAATATTTGAGGAAATATTTAAAAAAAAGCAAGAGAAAGACAGAGTAACAGAAAAGAGCAGTGGCATGAGAACTTTAATCAGGTTGCTGGGAAGACATTTAGTTTCATGCTTTTATTTCATGGTTGAAAAAGTCCTTACTGGTACATTGACTTTTTTTTTTTAATTTTATTTTATTTTTAAACTTTACATAACTGTATTAGTTTTGCCAAATATCAAAATGAATCCGCCACAGGTATACATGTGTTCCCCATCCTGAACCCTCCTCCCTCCCCATTCCATCCTTCTGGGTCGTCCCAGTGCACCAGCCCCAAGCATCCAGTATCGTGCATCGAACCTGGACTGGCAACTCGTTTCACACAAGATATTTTACATGTTTCAATGCCATTCTCCCAAATCCAAATAAGACTTGGTCCATAACAGTTAGATTGGGGAAGATGAACAGGATGGAAGCTGGTGACAAGGAGAGAACTTGGAAGCCAGAGAAGAGAGTCAGAACTGGAAGAGAAATGAGCATTTGGGTAGGCGGTCTTGGGATTATGGAAGGAGCAGATTGTTTTTTGTTTTTTTTTTTCTTTCTTCAGACAGTGAATAAAGGGAAGGTTCGTTGGTAAGAGAAGGAAGTCAGAGTAGTGGTGTTGTGTGGTAGGTTTGCTTAGAACAGAAATCAAAGACCAACTTTTCTGAGAGAAAAAAAACATCTGCAAATGAGATGCTGTTTCTGCAACTTCCATTGCTCCTGGCTCTCCTCGTGGGTGGAGACAATAAAGAGAATAAGAACTCTGTTCCAAAAGGTAGGTATATGTGTGTGTGTGAATGTGTGTGTGTGTGTGTGTGTGTGTGTGTGTGTGTGTGTATGTGCGCATGTGCATACCTGTGTGTATGGGGTGGTTTCCCAAACCAGAAGATTAAGAATATCAGCCTAGTTTCATTCTGAGCATCCCTGACCCAGACCCCTGTGCTCTCATAGCACATAGGGCTCTGGGGCAGCATGTGCCTGCTGAGATACCTTGCCTTTCATCTAGATTCTGAGTTTCCTTTCTTTGGCATCTTTCATTCTCCAGTCTCTCCTTCCCAATGCCCCTCCTCATTGTCTTTGTTCTTTTCCCACAGACTTTCAGGAGCCCGTTTCCTTCGAAGTCATCTGTGTCTTATCCTTTCACAACAGTTCTTGGGTGCAAAGTCTGGGCTCAGGCTGATTGGGTGAGTTGCAGACTCATGGCTGGAAGAGCAACCCTGGCACTATTATTTACCTGTGGCCTTGGTCCAAGGGCAAATTTAGCAATGAGGAGTTGATGGAACTGCAAAGTTTTTCTCACATGAGCTTCATTTGATTTGTTCAGGCATTTTATAGCCATGCCAGGAAATGGCAATTTGAATGTAAGTTCATTTTCCTTAACAGGGATTGGGGATATGGTAGGGGGTGTGTGGGTTTTACTGAGTTTATTTCTCTAAAAAACAACCTCCAATCAATTCTGAAACTTAACTCTCCAAACCATAGCATTGCAATTGTATCCTTTTGGGCAGAGGGTATAATCCAGACCCTGATTTCGTAGAAGGTTCAAGACTTCTGCTATTTACGGACTCCTCTCTCATTGACTGCAGGCTTGTGCTTTATTATCTTGCATCTTGGTCACTTGCAAGAGCCCCTTTCCCCAGTTTCCAACTAGGCATCTATGTCTATATATTCAGTGTTATCTATTGCATTTCATTCATCCTGGGTTATTTTAACCCCCACTTTCTCACATTAAGTCCTTCCTTATTCTCTTGCTCACATAATTTACACTGCCTTCTTTAAATATTTTACCCTCTTCCTTATGTCATCCATCTCTTCCTATATTCCCAGTTGCCAATAATTCCCCTTTCTCTGAATATCTGATGAAACCAATCTTGCTTCATTTCCTCAAATCATCTGAAATTCTCCCTTCTGTTTCCATCATCCTTTGATTAATTTTATCTTTTTTTATGCACTCTTTTCTCTAATTTTTTTTGCCAGATCCCTTTGAGGTACAGATAGCAAAAGGCTGTGAGCTGCAAGCTGGGGAAGCCCCAGTAAGCTTTATGATAGTTGCTTATCAAGGATCAGACTTCTTGAGCTTTCAGAACAAGTCATGGGTGTCCTCTCCAGAGGGTGGAAGGAGGGCTCAGGTCCTCAGAAGATTATTCAATTTGTTCCGAGGAACCCAGTTAATAATACACAAGCTCCTCAGTGATACCTGCCCACGTTTCCTCTAGGGTCTTCTTGATGCCAGGAAGGCATATCTCCAGAGACAAGGTTAGTCCCACACCCTTTTCCATTAATATTTTGTTCTAAAATCATACCTTTTCTTTTCCTAACAAGGAACTAAGAGGGGGAGGGGATAATGGGTGACAGTCCTAGATATGGGAAAGTGAAAGTTGCTCACTTGTATTTGATTCTTTGCAACCCCATGGTCTACTACAGTCCATGGAATTCTCCAGGCCAGAATATTGGAGTGGGTAGCCTTTCCCCTTCTCCAGGGGATTTTCCCAACCCAGGGATTGAACCCAGGTCTCCTGCATTGCAGGTGGATTCTTTACCAGCTGAGCCACAAAGGAAGCCCAAGAATTCTGGAGTGGGTAGCCTATCCCTTCTCCAGAGGATCTTCCTGATCCAGGAATCAGGCCAGGGTCAATGTGGGAAAGTGTGTCTATCTCAATTGATGTGAAAATCTGAACTTCTTGGTTTGCATTAGAGTCCTCATCTGACTATCTTCCCTGTCCTTTGCAGTACGACCAGAGGCCTGGCTCTCCCTTGGCCCCAGTCCTGACCTGGCCAACTGACGCTGGTTTGTCATGTCTCTGGCTTCTACCCAAAGCCTATTTAGGTGATGTGGATGCGGAGTGAGCAGGAGCAACAGGGCCCTCAGAGAAGTGATGTCTTACCTAACGCTGATGGGACATCGTATCTTCGGGTTTCCTTGGATGTGGAAGCCAGTGAGGCATCTGGCCTGAGTTGCCCGGTGAGGCACAGCAGGACATCATCCTCTACTGGGGTGAGGAAAAACTGGAGCCCCGCTGGGATGGGAATAGGTGGTTCTTAAGCAGACTAAGAGAGCCAGGTGAAAAATTGGGGATTCTAGGGACTCCAGACCCAAAAAGAATAAAAATAAAATAAAAAAATATAGAAGTTGAAAATGAGAACTCTAGAGACATAGGGAAATCTTGAGGTTAGATGAAGGAGGGATGAGAGAAGAAATAGGGAAGAAGGAGAAGGTGAGGTGACACTCCAGTAACAAAGGAAGAGCACAGAAATGCAGTAAAACAGTGGGTGGGTTTGTGAGGACACCTGTGTGTGTCCTGTCCACAGATCATCACAGCTCTGTGGGCTGGATGGCCTTGGCAGTGAGTGTGACCCTGGTGCTCATGGCAGGTCTTGCATTTTGGCTTTGGAAGCACTGGTGAGTTCTTTGTGTGCATCCTTCCTGCCCCTTTTCAAGTGTCCACTTGTCTGTCCATCCTTTTTCTTCTCTCTCTCATCAGTTTTCCTCTTTCCAGCCCTCTTCCTTCTTAGCAGTCATTTCTTACCTCCACTCCATCTTTGTTCTCATTAGGACACACCATGAATCCCCAAACTCTGTTCTCCCTTTGGAATGAGATCCCAGCTGCACAGGAGCTCAGGACACATCTAAACAGACTTAGGTGATGATGGCCTTTCCACTCTCCTTACAGAGAGTTTTTAGTTGTTGTGATTTTCTGCTTTATGATCAGCTGTCAATGAAGCTAAATGCATTTTTGCAGAATTTGTCATTCTAACCTGTGTTTGGGATTTTAAATTCTGAATGGAATAAGGTCCTAGGATCCTTCACGTATTCAAATGTGAGTGCATCATCAGGCTTATTTCAGATGTTACTTCCTCCAGAGGGTCTTCCCTCATTCACAAGTGGAAGCTGTCTCTGCCTCATCTGAACTGCCATTGTAATTTAACTGAACTTTTAAAAATCCTCCTCACGTTAGACCCTTTGTTGTAGCTATTTATTTCCCCTTTCCCTTCTATTTTATAAGCTTTTGAGAACAAAGTCCATGTCTTTTTACTATTTGTATCTATGGCAAAATGTCTTATCTGTATGTAGTATATTGTAAGTAAAAATCTGGGCTGAATTTATTCTGAATTTATGATCTTAAAAACATTTTTTTCCTTTCTGTCATCTTTGTAGTAGTTGATACATCTGATGCTCTTCTGGTTAAAGGTCTTTTCACTTGGCCAAGGGACTGCACTTAGTGATCTTAGTTTTTAGTCATTTCTCTGAGCTCTTGAGGAGAAACAGTTTTATATTTGACCATTCTTATTTTTTAACTCTAGAGATTAATTTGGATGAAAATATTTCTTTATATTGAGAGTCAATTGTACTGCAAGGATATCAAACCAGTCAATCCTAAAGGAAATCCATCCTGAATGTTCATTGGAAGGACTGATGCTGAAGCTGAAGCGACAATACTTTGGACACCTGAGGCGAAGAGTGTACTCATTGGAAAATACCTTGATCGTGGGAAAGATTGAGTGTAGGAAGAGAAGGGGATGACAGAGGATGGAAATAGATGGATGGCATCACTGACTCAATGAACATGAGTTTAAACAATTGTGAGATAGGGAAGGACAGGGAAGCCTGGGCATGCTGCAGTCCATGGGGTCGCAAAGAATTGAACATGAGAGTCATTGAACAAATTGATTTATAAGTATTCTAAATAAAAAGCAGAAGGCAGAATGTAGGCTCATATTATTTAAAATATTTCAGTGATAAGGAACAGAGTTATCACCTTGCTAGACATATAGAATCTTGGACCTCAGCTGAGACTTCCTGAAACACAATTTGTATTTCAGAAAAATCAGCAGAGTTTATAAATGCATTAAAATTTGAGAAGTACTGATATTGGTGATATCCACAGCTGGGTATTGTTTTTGCTTTGGCTCCATCCCTTCATTCTTTCTGGAGTTATTTCTCCACTGATCTCCAGTAGTACATTGGGCACCTACTGACCTGGGGAGTTCCTTTTTCAGTATCCTATCATTTTGCCTTTTCATACTGTTCATGGAGTTGTCAAGGGAAGAATATTGAAGTGCTTTGCCATTCCCTTCTCCAGTGGACCACATTCTGTCACAATAGACTGGTTCCAAATAAGAAAAGGAGTACATCAAGAAAATACCCATAATACCAGAACTGTCACCCTGCTTATTTAACTTATATGAAGAGTATACCATGAGAAACGCTGGGCTGGAAGAAGAACGAACTGGAATCAAGATTGCCGGGAGAAATATCAATAACCTCAGATATGTGGATGACACCACCCTTATAGCATAAAGTGAAGAGGAACTCAAAAGCCTCTTGATGAAAGTGAAAGAGGAGAGTGAAAATGTTGACTTAAAGCTCAACATTTAGAAAACGAAGATCATGGCATCTGGTCCCATCACTTCATGGGAAATAGATGGGGAAACAGTGGAAACAGTGTCAGACTTTATTTTTAGGGGCTCGAAAATCATGGCAGATGGTGATTGCAGCCATGAAATTAAAAGACGCTTACTCCTTGGAAGGAAAGTTATGACCAACCTAGATAGCATATTCAAAAGCTGAGACATTACTTCGCCAACAAAGGTCCGTCTAGTCAAGGTTATTGTTTTTCCTGTGGTCATGTATGGATGTGAGAGTTGGACTGTGAAGAAAGCTGAGTGCCAAAGAATTGGTGCTTTTGAACTGTGGTGTTGGAGAAGACTCTTGAGAGTCCCTTGGACTACAATGAGATTCAACCAGTCCATCCTAAAGGAGATCAGCCCTGGGTGTTCTTTGGAGGGAATGATGCTAAAGCTGAAACTCCAGTACTTTGGCCACCTCATGTGAAGAGTTGACTCATTGGAAAAGATTCTGATGCTGGGGGGGATTAGGGGAAGGAGGAAAAGGGGACGACAGGGGATGAGATGGCTGGATGGCATCACTGACTCGATGGACGTGAGTCTCAGTGAACTCCGGGAGTTGGTGATGGACAGGGAGGCCTTGCGTGCTGCAATTCATGGGGTCGCAAAGAGTCGGACACGACTGAGCGACTGAACTGAACTGAACTGAACCCCAAGATTATGAGATATTTTCTTTAATCTATAGTGCTCAAACTCGAGTGGATGTGAGCATCAACTGAAAGGATTTTAAAGCAAATGTCGCTCTCTGGGACCTACCTCCAGAGTTTCTAATTCTTTAAGTCAGGCAAAAGTCCTAAGAATTAATTTTTTTTACAATTTCCAGATGATGCTGATTCTCTTGGTCTAAGGATTTGACTTTGTAAATCACTGTACTATTATATCTTTGAGAAGCTTAACTATTTTCCTTTTTACTAAAAGTAAATATGTAGACTATACCTGGACTTGATTTTTGTGTGTAGTATGAAATAGGGGTAAAGTTGTATTTTTCAGTATTATTTAATTGATTAATAACACTACATACAGTACCAGTTGTATTGTAATTTAAGTGTCCATATGTATTATGGGCATTTTCTGGACTCCTTATTCTGGTCATTTCTTGCATAAATCTACCCATTTGTCAGTGCAATGTAGTAAAGTGATCTTGGTTACTCTAGTTTGTAATAAATCTTGATAACCACTAGAGTGAGTTTCCCCTACTTTTCTCATCTTCTTTAAGTGCATCTTCTGAAAGGAAAGGAAAATATAATGTTGACCTTCAGGCTTAATAAATAAATGTCAGACATCTCTACATTTTAGAAAACAGAGTTGTCTATTTCAGTGTAAACATAAACACTGGGGCAACAATTATGAACAAGAAAACAATAGAAAATTAAAACCTTTTTGAAGTTAGAGGTTACTTTCAGAAGCTATAGCAACGTGTGTGAAGTCTGCATATCTATGACCTCTGTTAAAAATTACATTTGAAAGTCAATAAGACTTTGAAAAGTGAAAGAGATAAAGTGAAGAGGATTTTGAAAGTGAATATATCCAGTGTTATAGCCTGAACCGTGTCTCTCTAAACACGGTTGAAGCTGTAATAACCAGTGCTTCAGAACACAGCTGTATTTGGAGGGAGTGCCTTTACAAAGGCAATTAAATTAAGACAAGGCTGTTAGAGTGGGCCCTAATCAAATCTGAATGGTATCCTTACAAGAAGAGGACATTTGGACACACAGAGAGTCAAGAGGGATGTGTGTGCATAGAGGAAAGATGGTGTGGGGACACTGATGTGAGAAGATGGCCATCTACACACTAAAGAGAGAGCCTGTGGGAAGAGGCAAACCTGCTGACACCTTGACCTTGGACTTCTGGCTTCTAGATCAGTGAGAAATAAATATCTGTTCGAATCGCCCAGTCTGTGGTACCTCTTATGGCAACACTAGCAAGCTAAGAAATACATCCAGTGTTGGCAGAGTCTTCTTTTAGATGACTAGGTATTAAGCAAAGTAGGCAAGTAAACAAGCAAATAAGCATTACAGGATAATAGGTAAAAACTTAGCATTTGCAGAACATGTTAGAGACAAATCAAAGTTTTCTTAAAATATTTTTTGTAGAGGATACTCTTAAGGAGAACTCTGAGTAAATATATAGCAAAGGATGTCTTCATCTGCTTTCTATCTGAATATAAGGGTCCTCAGAATAAAATGGGAAAAAAAGTATTAAATGCAATCGGTACAAGAAAAGGTACCCAACAGATGTGCTATTATCCTTCTTATGTAGTGATTGCTGAAACAGCTAAGAGCCATTAAGCAGTTGACCAAGCAAATGTGCTTTGTTCAAGATTCTCATCAGGTTCTTATGGAGGAGTTAAAGTTGATATCTAACAGGTGAGGTGTTATATAGGTGTTCGTCATGTAGGTTCAGCTCAAACCTTCTTGATATCTTCATCAATTTATGAATTAAAAACCACTTGAAATATCCTCATGGATATACAGAATCTCTGTCCTACATGATTATTGCAGCCAGTGTTGTGGGTTCTGAGTGAGCAGGACCATGTAAGCAGTTCAGATATAGATAAAATTAATTTAATGAGGTTCATTCATTCCTATACTTTCTCTCATAAGAGAAATATGACTCTTTACATTTATGGTTGGTTTACATGTTTCTTTCTCTAGAGTATGACCTTCTTTATTTTACTCTTTCTCATCTTAGTGTTCAGCACATCCTTTGGCATTTATTAAATACTAGTTGAATTATTAAGATATAATTGAAATCTAAAAGAAAGAAACTTTGCTTAAATGGATTTGTATTCTCAAGTTGCCTACAATTTTCTGTTGTTTTCTTCACTGTATAAATGAACATTATTTGTCAAGTTCATTAATATGCCTTGGAGCTTTTCTTTTTCTTGAATCTAAAGATTTATCCCTTTCATTAATTCTACAAAACTCTCAGCCATATTTCTTTAAATATTTCCTCTTCTCATTACTTGCTTTGTCTCTAATGAAATTCCTATTAGACTTATACTGGATTTCATGTTAGTCTTCATCACTCTCAACTTCTTCGTTCATATTCAACAGCTCTTTAACTTTGCACGGTGCTATAGGAAATTCTTTAGCTTTCCCAATATAGAAATAATTAAAAATTGCTTTTTCTATTGGTTGCTGAATACATGTGTCAATATTTTAATTATAGTGTTTAGAATAGTTATTTTTATAGGCTTAGTACGCCTGGTATTTTTTGATGTCTCTTTCTCTGCTGATATTACTTCTTTTCATATCTTTAAGCTTTTAAAATATTAATATAATTTCCTTTATGTGTGATTTCTTGAGGGATCTAACCTATATTTGCTTGCCTGCCAACTTTCTTTTTGCTGAATTCTTTCTTTCTGTGTCATGTAATTTTGGATTGGGGAAATTAAATGTTGGGAATTCTCTGATGGTCTAGTGGTTAGGATTGGGCCCTTTCAAGCCCAAGGCTCAGGTTTGATCCCTGGCCCAGTAACTAAGATCCTGCAAGTGACACAGCCCACATTTTGTTTTAATTGATTGGATTGTGATTTCTAGAATCACACATGAGAAATATTTCTGATCTCTAGTATCAGATTTGTGATGAGCAATTCGGAGAATGAGAATCAAACAAGTCAATGTTCAGTGAATACACAGCCAGGCAAACTTTCTTCCCTGGATTAATTAATGGATTCTTTCTAGTTCATCTTGTCACTTAGAAGACTGTATAGCAGGAAACTCAGTTGCAAATTTCACCTTATTTGTCTGGTCTCAAGGCCCTGTTTCCTGATACAATTAACCACAATAGTCAAATCCTTATGGAACCTACGCGTTGTCTTGCATGCTCAAGTATCATTTCCTGTTCGCATCTCTGGGTTTCCATTTCTTCTATGCTTGGTTCCCTTATTTCTTCATGAATGCAGCTATGTATTTAAAAAAGAATTAAAAGACACTTTTTATCTTGAATTCTGGATCTTTTGGAGCTATGTAGTGTGCCATCTTTCCAGAAATAGAATCCATAATTGCATTTTATGTATTTATACACTGGAACCCACAGTAGTAGATATAATGGTCATTTGAGTTAAATTCACCCATTACAGTCCATTTTAGCTCTCTGATTCCTAAAATGTCAATATTTACCCTTGCCTTCTGTTTGACCACTTCCAATTTGCCTTGATTCGTGCATTCAAGGTTCCTATGCAATATTGCTCTTTATAGCACTGGACTTTACTTCCATTACCAGTCACACCAGCAACTGGATGTTGTTTTTGCTTTGGCTCTGTCTCTTCATTCTTTTTGGAGTTATTTCTCCACTGATCTCCAGTAGCATATTGGGCACCTACCGACCTGGGGAGTTCATCTTTCAGTGTCCTATCTTTCTGCCTTTTCTTACTGTTCGGGGTCTTCCCTGGTGGCTCAGAGGGTAAAGTGTCTGCCTGAAATTCGGGAGACCTAGGTTGATCCCTGGGTTGGGAAGATCCCCTGGAGAAGGAAATGGCAACCCACTCTAGTATTCTTGCCTGGAAAATCCCACTGACAAAGAAGCCTGGTAGGCTACAGTTCATGGGCTCGCAAAGAGTCAGACACAACTGAGCGATTTCACTTTCACTGTTCATGGGGTTCTCAAGGCAAGAATACTGAAATGGCTTGCCATTCCCTTCTCTAGTCAGCCACGTTTTGTCAGAACTCTCCACCATGACTCGTCCATCTTGGGTGGCCCTACATGGCACTTCCAGATGTTCAAGCTGGGTTTAGAAAAGGCAGAGGAACCAGAGATCAAATTGCAAACATACACTGGATCATCAAAAAAGCAAGAGAGCTCCAGAAAAACATTTACTTCTGTTTTGTTGACTGTGCCAAAGCATTTGACTGTGTGGATCACAACACACTATGGAACATTCTTCAAGAGATGGGAATCCCAGACCACCTGACCTGCCTCCTGAGAAATCTGTATGCAGGTCAAGAAACAACAGTTAGAACTGGACATGGAACAACAGATTGATTCCAAATCAGGAAGGGAGTCCATCAAGGCTGTATATTGTCACCCTGCTTATTTAAACTTAAATGCAGAGTACATCATGAGAAATGCTGGACAGGATGAATCACAAGCTGGAGTCAAGTTGCTGGGAGAAATATCAATAACCTCAGATAAGCAGATGACACGACCCTAATGGTAGAAAGCAAAGAAGAACTAAAGAGCCTCTTGATGAAAGTGAAAGAGGAGGTTGAAAAAGTTGGCTTAAAACTCAATACTAAGAAAACTAAGACTATGACATCTGGTGCCATCACTTCATGGGAAATAGATGGGGAAACAGTGGAAACAGTGACAGAATTTATTTTTCTGGGCTCCAAAATCACTGCAGATGGTGACTGCAGCCATGAAATTCAAAGATGCTTGCTCCTTGGAAGGAAAGATATGACAAACCTAGACAGTCCATTAAAAAGCAAAGACATCACTTTGTGACAAAGATCCATATAGTCAAAGATATGGTTTTTCCAGTAGTAGTGTAAGGATATGAGAGTTGGACCATAAAAAAGGCTGAGCACTGAAGAATTAATGCTTTTGAACTGTGGTGCTGGAGAAGACTCTTAAGAGTCCCTTGGGCATCAAGGAGATCCAACCAGTCCATCCTAAATGAAATCAGTCCTGAATATTCACTGGAAGGACTGATGCTGAAGCTGAAGCTCCAATACTTTGGCCACCTGATGTGAAGAACAGACTCATTAGAAAAGACCCTAATGCTGGGAAAGTTTGAAGGTGGGAGCAGAAGGGGATGACGGAGGATGAGATGGTTGGATGGCATCACCAACTCAATGGACATGAGTTTGAGTACACTCTGGGAGTTGGTGATGGACAGGGAAGCCTGGCGTGCTGCAGTCCCTGGGGTCACAAAGAGTCAGACACGACTGAGCGACTGAACTCAACTGAACTGAACACTGGAATCCAAGAATCACATGATAAAACAGTGCTTTAGATTTGAAAATGACTCAGAAAGAAAGGTGAGATTAGGTTGTAGGGTAGGGACTATGAAAAGATGGAGAAGAAGACCAAGAGTTGAGATAAAGGCTTAGTGGAGAATGAAGGGAAGACACAGAACAATGAGAGAGGAGGGAGACGCAGAGTAGTGAAAGAGGAGAACACACTGGTCAGAAGGTGTAGGAGCATAGTAAGGCACAAAATTGTTGGAACCAAACGTGTTGCTGGACATATTCAGTTCTTTTCACTTAATCATGTTACAGATAAGAAAACTAAGATCAGAATGCTATGATCGCTCCAATATACTACTATATCCAGCAAGTGTCTATCCAGGAGTTTATCTTGCTCTCAGTCCAAAGCTCCTCTTGAAGTGTGAAGTGACAGTCACTCAGTCATGTCTGACTCTTTGCCACCCTGTGGATTGTAGCTGGCCAGGTTCCTCTGTCTATGGAATTCTCCAGGCAAGAATACTGGAATGGGCAGCCATTCCCTTCTCCAGGGGATCTTCCTGACTCAGGGATCAGACTGGGATCTCTCTCATTGAAACCAGATTCTTTACCATCTGACCACCAGGAGTGCAAAGTATTTGCTGTGAGGGATGAGAAGCAAACAGACCAGATGCATGAAGCCAGAAAAGTGAAGGGGAATCTTGAAGCAGAGTGGGAGGGAAAATGAGGCCAGTGAAAGGCACATCATTGTAAGAGGCAGTGGATTTCTTTAGCAGGGAAGCTCAGGTTTCTTTTGGTGGGGAGGAGATGTAGGATAAGCCTGTGAGATAATGTAGGGAGGGGAGCTCACACCTTGGTCCTGAGGGGATGGAATTAAAGAGCTAGATTGTGTATGGAGGAGCACCAAGAGACAATTGTTAGAAAGAATATGAGATTGCTGGTGGCCTAAGCACCAATGATTTAAGTCTTGACCAATGCATCAAGAAGGATCCTCAGGGAGGTCTGGTGACCCAGGGAAGAATACCGGACTCCCCTAGGATATCCAGCCAACTTTATTTATAATTAAGGTATATCCCAGCATGCTCAGATTTCTCTTCTAGGTTTTGCTGGCCCACCCTTAGTTCTTTTCCTTCTTTTTTCCCTCTCTGGTCACAGTCATCTCACTCCTGCCCCCACCTTATCCCTTGAGTTTGGCTTTCAGTTCTGTTTTTTCTCAGCTCCCCCATTTCTCAGTATTTCTCAGTCAGCTTCTGAGAAACCCCTATCATTTCTCCTCCTTCAGAGCTGCCCTTCATCCACCATAGCTGGGTGTATGCTCAGGAGTGGTGCTCCCTGGGAAGCTTCAGGTCCACAGTGGGGCCACAACTCAAGTACCAGCTGCTTCCTGCTCCCTGATTAGGACCAACGTTGCCCACAGAGGTGCGATGAAGAATCAGGGGCTCTGCCCCACTTTTCTCTCCAATCCTCCTCCTGCTCCTCCCTCTCAGCTTCCTTTTCTTCCTCCTCCCATCCCAGCCTCTACCACTCTCCTCCTCTTTCTTCTTGTTCCTCCCTCCTCCCCTCTTCTTTCTCTTCTGGGCTTCCTTCTCTCCTCCTCCATCTGTTATGTCCTTGGTCTCTTTGCCTTGCTCCTAACCTGTTGTTTCCAGTCTCCATTCCTCAGGTAGTTAACTCCTCTTCCTCTTCTTCCCACCCAAACTCAAACTACCTCCTCCTTGCTTTCCCCCAGTCTACAGTGAATTGTATAAGCACTGGTGGCTACAGAATTTTGGAGTCCAGCACCAAATATAAATGAGGGACCTCATATTTAAAAAGCAGGGGGAAAATGCCTTTCCTGGTTCTCTTGCAGGCTTGCAGGCTTTGGTATTTCCTTTGTTCTCTTGTATCAATGGAAAGTTCCTTTGTGTGGTTCTTAAAGAAGATTTATGGTCACACTGTTGCCTCTCTTGCATCAGTGGAAAGTTCCTACTACTCCTTGCTCTCTCACCTGCTTGGAAGAGAAAGTAGGGGCATTATCTTAATCTGGCTCTGTCTTATTCTTAAGGGACTTGGGTCTTCTAAGTGTTCCCACATTGCTCTCAGCATGATGTAATCTCTAATAGGTGAGGACAGGCTCTTTTAGCGTCCCTTCTCCACTTTTCTCCTTCCTCCAGCTGCTGTGTGTCTTCACCCGTGTTCTGAAGACAATAGAATTTTCTTCCCTTCCCCTCCCATGCTCCCAGCCTCTCTCCTTTTCCGAATGGGAGATAGTGGGGGCAAGATCTGGTTGGGACTTCCTGCCTTTCTCAGGTCTCAGGCTTGTACTGTGAGGAAGGATTTCTCTGGTCTACATACTTGATTCCAGTCTTTCAGGAGCCCTTGGTGAGGTACATGGAAAAAAGTGAATTTCCCTTGTCTGTGGATCCTAAGGGTTTTATACATTCACACCAGCCTTTAGGAATTTATTAACAGTTTTAGCTGAATTATTCTTACTGTCTTGTGCAGCATCTGGCATCTGTCCCAAATAAACAAGGATTTGCTTTTCTTATTTCCTTGGAGGAATATGTCTTTCCTTAGGTTTTGGGTTAATTGGTGGTCCTGATACATCAGTATTGTGATGGTTTCAAGAAAAGCTGTGATTTTGCTTATCCAGCTTTTAAAAATTATAAGTATTCAAGTGCAGCTCTTTCCATCTTTCTATTTTCTAATCTTAATTTTCCATTCTTTGAATTAGCTCAAGATAATTTCTGATTAGTTGTATACCAAGAAATAAGAAAATAAATAGCCTAAATGCATCTATCCAGGTGATAAGTAGCATAAACAAATATTTAAGAGACTTTGCTGCTGCTAAGTCGCTTCAGTCATGTCCGACTCTGTGCGACCCCATAGACGGCAGCCCATCAGGCTCCACCATTCCTGGGATTCTCCAGGCAAGAACACTGGAGCGGGTTGCCATTTCCTTCTCCAATGCATGAAAGTGAAAAGTGAAAGTGAAGTCGCTCAGTCGTGTCCGACTCTTAGTGACCCCACGGACTGCAGCCTACCAGGCTTCTCCGTCCATGGGATTTTCCAGGCAACAGTATTGGAGTGGGGTGCCATTGCCTTCTCAGTTATAAACACCATGAATGAGGGAAATCAGCATTTCCAGCAGAGAGCAGCATATGATAAAGCAAGCATGGAACATTCAGGGACGACCAATAAGAAGAGAATCTTGTATAAATAACTCCAGAATACTCTATTCACTTTACTTCCCACATATTATTACTAGTTTCTTATTATGTGTTGACCTAAAACAAATAGATGACCAGATGTATCCCCATACAAGATGGGTTTATTCAGGAAGAACAGAGAATTGCAATTTGGCATCTGCAATCATGCTGAGCCATGTGAAATCCTGAGAACCCCCACTTTGGGTTTCCTGACTTTACTTAATTGAGGTTTTTGTTTATTAATTTTTACATCATTAATAGAGACTTACAGCAGGATCCTTTGTGTAAACACCATACTTATTAGCATGTACTTTAGTCCAAAAAACAAAACAAAACAAAACCCTAAAGTTTCTCATTTCATCAAGTAAGGTTTTTTTTTTTGCTGTTGTTCAGTTGCTAAGTCAGGTCTGACTTTGGGACCAATGGGCTACAGAACACCAGGCTTCCTGTCCTTCACTATTTCCCAGAGTTTGCTCAAACTTATGACCATCTCATCCTCTGTCACCCTTTCTCCTTTTGCCTTCAATCTTTCCCAGCATCAGGGTCTTTTCCAGTGAATCAGCCCTTTGCATCAGGTGGCCAAAGTCTTGGAGCTTGAACTTCAGCATCAGTCCATCAAATGAATATTCAGGGTTGATTTCCTTTAGGATTGACTGGTTTTGATCTCCTTGCTGTCCAAAGGACTCTCAGGAGTCTTTTCTAGCACCACAGTTTGAAAGCACCAGTTCTTTGGTGCTCAACCGTCTGTATGGTCCAACTCTCACACCTGTACATGATTACTGGAAAATCCATAGCTTTGACTCTATGGAGCTTGGTCAGCAAAGTGATGTCTTTGTTTTTTACTTGGTAATTTCTTTTTTTTTTTTAATTTTATTTTATTTTTAAACTTTACATAACTGTATTAGTTTTGCCAAATATCAAAATGAATCCACCACAGGTATACATGTGTTCCCCATCCTAAACCCTCCTCCCTCCTCCCTCCCCATTCCATCCCTCTGGGTCGTCCCAGTGCACCAGCCCCAAGCATCCAGTATCATGCATCGAACCTGGACTGGCAACTCGTTTCATACATGATATTTTACATGTTTCAATGCCATTCTCCCAAATCTTCCCACCCTCTCCCTCTCCAACAGAGTCCATAAGACTGTTCTATACATCAGTGTCTCTTTGGCTGTCTCGTACACAGGGTTATTGTTACCATCTTTCTAAATTCCATATATATGCGTTAGTATGCTGTATCGGTGTTTTTCTTTCTGGCTTACTTCACTCTGTATAATAGGCTCCAGTTTCATCCACCTCATTAGAACTGATTCAAATGTGTTCTTTTTAATGGCTGAGTAATACTCCATTGTGTATATGTACCACAGCTTTCTTATCCATTCATCTGCTGGTGGACATCTAGGTTGCTTCCATGTCCTGGCTTTTATAAACAGTGCTGCGATGAACATTGGGGTACACGTGTCTCTTTCCCTTCTGGTTTCCTCAGTGTGTATGCCCAGCAGTGGGATTGCTGGATCATAAGGCAGGTCTATTTCCAGTTTTTTAAGGAATCTCCACACTGTTCTCCATAGTGGCTGTACTAGTTTGCATTCCCACCAACAGTGTAAGAGGGTTCCCTTTTTGTTTTAACTTTCCTTTCAAGGAGCAAGCATCTTTTAATTTCATGGCTGCATTCACCATCCACAGTGATTTTGGAGCCCAAGAAAGTAAAATCTGTCACTGCTTCTACTTTTTCCTCTTCTATTTGCCATGAAGTGGAAGGAAAGTTATGACCAACCTAGATAGCATATTCAAAAGCAGAGACATTACTTTGCCAACAAAGGTTGATCTAGTCAAGGCTATGGTTTTTCCTGTGGTCATGTATGGATGTGAGAGTTGGACTGTGAAGAATGCTGAGCGCCGAAGAATTGATGCTTTTGAACTGTGGTGTTGGAGAAGACTCTTGAGAATCCCTTGGACTGCAAGGAGATCCAACCAGTCCATTATGAAGGAGATCAGCCCTGGATTTCTTTGGAAGGACTGATGCTAAAGCTGAAACTCCAGGACTTTGGCCACCTCATGTGAAGAGTTGACTCATTGGGAAGGACTCTGATGCTGGGAGGGATTGGGGGCAGGAGGACAAGGGGACGACAGAGGATGAGATAGCTGGATGGCATCACCAACTCAAAGGACGTGAGTCTGAGTGAACTCTGGGAGTTGGTGATGGACAGGGAGGCCTGGCGTGCTGTGATTCATGGGGTCACAAAGAGTCAGACATGACTGAGCGACTGATCTGATCTGATCCTATCTGATGGGCCCAGATGCCATGATTTTAGTTCTTGAATGTTGAGTTGTAAGCCAGCTTTTTCACTCTCTTCTTTCACCTTCCTCAAAAGGCTCTTTAGTTCCTCTTCATTTTCTGACATTAGGGTGGTGACATCTGCATATCTGAGGTTGTTGATATTTCTCCCAGAAATCTTGATTCCAGCTTGTGATTCATCTAGCCTGACATTTTGCATGAAGTACTCTGCATATAAGTTAATTAAACTGGGTGAAAATATATAGCCTATGGTACTCCTTTCCTAATTTTGAACAGTCAGCTGTTCCATGTAAGGTACTCATTGTTGACCCACATATAAGTGGGCCTTCAGAAGCATTACTACAAAGCTAGTGGAGGTGATGGAATTCCAGCTGAGTTATTAACTAAAAGAGGATGCTGTTAAAGTGCAGCACTCAATATGTCAGTAAATTTGAAAAACTCAGCAATGGACATAGGTCTGGAAAGGATGTTTTCATTACAGTCAAAGAAAGGAAGTTGAAAGAATGTTCAAACCTTGATTCAATATCTAACTTAATTTCAGTTTCGGCCTTCATCAGAAATGTAATCATAATCAACCATTTTGTAATTTTGAATTGGCACTGATGAGATAATCTTCCAGGTAGGCTCTCTCCACCTTCCAGAGGAAGAAGAGGCAATCTACATGATAAAATTCTTGCCATTCCCTTCCCTTCAAAAATACATCCTGCCCTAAAATAACCCTTTCTTTTCTTTTGAAAATTGCTCCTCTGCAATGAGGTTCGTGACATTGTCCAGGAGACAGGGATCAAGACCATTTACATGGAAAAGAAATGCAAAAAAGCAAAATGGCTGTCTGGGGAGGCCTTACAAATAGCTGTGAAAAGAAGAGAAGCAAAAAGCAAAGGAGAAAAGGAAAGATATAAACATTTGAATGCAGAGTTCCAAAGAATAGCAAGGAGAGATAAGAAAGCCTTCTTCCACGATCAATGCAAAGAAATAGAGGAAAACAACAGAATGGGAAAGACTAGGGATCTCTTCAAGAAAATCAGAGATACCAAAGGAACATTTCATGCCAAGATGGGCTCGATAAAGGACAGAAATGGTATGGACCTAACAGAAGCAGAAGATATTAAGAAGAGGTGGCAAGAATACACAGAAGAACTGTACAAAAAAGATCTTCATGACCCAGATAATCACAATGGTGTGATCACTGACCTAGAACTAGAAATCCTGGAATGTGAAGTCAAGTGGGCCTTAGAAAGCATCACTACGAACAAAGCTAGTGGAGCTGATGGAATTCCAGTCGAACTATTCCAAATCCTGAAAGATGATGCTGTGAAAGTGCTGCACTCAATATGAAAGCAAATTTGGAAAACTCAGCAGTGGCCACAGGACTGGAAACGGTCAGTTTTCATTCCAATCCCAAAGAAAGGCAATGCCAAAGAATGCTCAAACTACTGCACAATTGCACTCATCTCACACACTAGTAAAGTAATGCTCAAAATTCTCCAAGCCAGGCTTCAGCAATATGTGAACCGTGAACTTCCTGATGTTCAAGCTGGTTTTAGAAAAGTCAGAGGAACCAGAGATCAAATTGCCAACATCTGCTGGATCATGGAAAAAGGAAGAGGGTTCCAGAAAAACATCTATTACTGCTTTATTGACTATGCCAAAGCCTTTGACTGTGTGGATCATAATCAACTGTGGAAAATTCTGAAAGAGATGGGAATACCAGGCCACCTGATCTGCCTCTTGAGAAACCTGTATGCAGGTCAGGAAGCAACAGTTAGAACTGGACATGGAACAACAGACTGGTTCCAAATAGGAAAAGGAGTTCGTCAAGGTTGTATATTGTCACCCTGTTTATTTAACTTCTATGCAGAGTACATCATGAGAAACTCTGGACTGGAAGAAGCACAAGCTGGAATCAAGATTGCTGGGAGAAATATCAATAACCTCAGATATGCAGATGACACCACCCTTATGGCGGAAAGTGAAGAGGAACTCAAAAGCCTCTTGATGAAAGTTAAAGTGGAGAGTGAACAAGTTGGCTTAAAGCTCAACCTTCAGAAAACGAAGATCATGGCATCCGGTCCCACCACTTCATGGGAAATAGATGGGGAAACAGTGGAAATAGTGTCAAACTTTATTTTTCTGGGCTCCAAAATCACTACAGATGGTGACTGCAGCCATCAAATTAAAAGATGCTTACTTCTTGGAAGGAAAGTTATGACCAACCTAGATGGCACTTTGAAAAGCAGAGACATTACTTTGCAAAAAAGGTTCGTCTAGTCAAGGCCATGGTTTTTCCTGTGGTCATGTATGGATGTGAGAGTTGGACTGTGAAGAAGGCTGTGCTCCAAAGAATTGATGCTTTTGAACTGTGGTGTTGGAGGACTCTTGAGAGTCCCTTGGACTGCAAGGAGATCCAACCAGTCCATTCTGAAGGAGATCAGCCCTGGGATTTCTGTGGAAGGAATGATGCTAAAGCTGAAACTCCAGTACTTTGGCCACCTCATGCGAAGAGTTGACTCATTGGAAAAGACGCTGATGCTGGGAGGGATTGGGGGCAGGAGGAGAAGGGGACGACAGAGGATGAGATGGCTGGATGGCATCACTGACTCGATGGACATGAGTCTGAGTGAACTCCGGGAGTTGGTGATGGACAGGGAGGCCTGGCGTGCTGCGATTCATGGGGTCGCAAAGAGTTGGACACGACTGAGGAACTGCTCTGATCTGACCACCTTTCTTCCTATAAAAACTCTCCATTTCATACTGTTCCTCTGTGTACCCTTCTAGCTGCTAGAAAGAATGCTGCCCAATTCATCGAATAACGTCCATTAGATCTTCAAATTTACTCAGTGAAAACAGTTTTTTAAACAGGCTATAGATCAAATACCTCAAGGCAACCTCTGAAGACAAGATCCTGTTGGGAAAACAAAAAAGTTAAGGGCCACCATTTTAGCAAATGTTTCAAGGAGGCTGTTTTTTTTTTTTTCTTTGTTGTTGTTTGTTTAGAGTTTATACTTTATAATAAGTCTCAGCACGCCAGGATTTACAATTCTTGTTTTAGATGTTTTTTTCTCCCAAGGAATTTAAAACGTCTTTGAATAAAGTGATTGTATTTTCAGCCACTACATAACACAATTCACAGGTGTAATAGATGCTTGGTTTAGGCAGATGCTAAGTGATTCTTTGGTGAGTGAATATATGTCCATATAGGTCAAATAGAGGAGGTTTTTCTTTACATGTTTCAATATTCCTGTGGTCTTTGTGATGGCTACTGGCTATTCCCTGAGAATAATGAAGAATATGTATCAGTTTATACTGTTTCTCAGAGAACTCATAGGGGATTCTGAAAAAGCTAATAAAGGAACCAAGACAAGTCAGAGATATGAATGAGGTGGGGTGAAGATGAGAAAGAGGAAGAGAATATTTGAGGAAATATTCAGAAAAGCAAGAGAAAGACTAACTGACGGAAAAGTGCAGGGGCATGAGAATATTAGATATGGTGCTAAGAAGATGGTTAGCTTCATTCTTTTATTGTAGGAATGAGAAAAGAGGCCTTACAAATACATTGACTTTCTAACAAGATTTGGTCCATAGCAGTTAAATTATAGAAAGGTGAGCAGAATGGATGTTGGTGACAAAGAGAGAAACTGGAATCCAGAGAGGAGTATCAGAACTGGAAGGGAAATGAATATCTGAGTATGTGGTCCAGGGCTTAGGGAAGGAGCAAGCTTGCTTTTTTCAGTCAGGGAGTAAAGGAAAGGTTTGCCTGTTGGCAGGAAGAGGAAGTCAGAACAGAGGTGTTTTGGGGTAGGTTTGTTTAGAACAGAAATCAAAGACCTACTTTTCTGTGAGAAAGGACATCTGCAAATGAGATGCTGTTTCTGCAACTTTCATTGTTCCTTACTCTCCTCCCAGGTGGTGACAATAAAGAGGGTAAGAGCTCTGATCCAGGAAGGTGTGTGTGTGTGTGTGTGTGTGTGTGTGTGTGCACGCGTGTGCATGCATGTGTGCCTGTGTAATGGTTTCCCCAAGCTGGAGATTGAGAGTTATCAGCCCAGTTCCATTCTAAGTATCCCTGACTCCAGGTCTCTGTGCTCTCTTGAAGGCTGCGTATAACTAACTCTTGGGACCCTGGGGCAGCCAAATGTCCACTGAGATATCGATGGCTTGCCTTTTCTATTATATACCAAGTTTCTCCTCTTTGGTACCTTTCTTTCTCCATTCTCTCTCCTTCCCAATGTCCCTTCTCATTCTTTTGGTTCTTTTCCCACAGGCTTCCAGGAGCCAATCTCCTTCTAATACATTTGGATTTTATGATTTTACCACCATCCCTGGGTACAAAATCTGGGCTCAGCTTAGTTGGGTGACTTGCAGACTCATGGCTGAAAAAGCAGCTCTCACATAGTCATTTATCTTTGGCCTTGGTCCAAGGGCCACTTCAACAATGAGGAGTTAATAGAACTGCAAAGTGTGTCTCACAGGAGATTCACTATAGTTTTGCAGGTATTTCACAACAATGCCAATCAGTGGCAACTTGAATGTAAGTTCATTTCCCTCAATGGGGATTGGGGATACAGTGCGAGGTGTGTGTGTGTGTGTGTGTGTGTATCTCTGAGTTTCTTATTTCTCTAATATACATCCTCCAATCAATTTCCACTCAATTCTGAACCTTACCTCTCCCTACTATAGAACAGCAGTTGGGCAAGGGGTGTAATCCAGACCCTGTCTTTCCATAATTTTCAAGACTTCTGCTACTTATACATTTCCCTCTCATTGACTGCAGGCTTGTGGTTTATTATATTCCAACAGTGGTCACCTGTGACAGCCCCTTTCACTCAACTCTGACTAGATACCTTCAGTTTCCTCACTCTATGATGGACTCCTTAAAGTGTGACTTTCGTCCCCATTCAATCTCTTCAGCTATCTCTATTTACACACTCAATATAACCTATTGCATTCCACTCACTCTTGATTATTATACTCCCCACTGTCTCACTAAGTCCTTCCTTATTATATTATTATCTATTATCTACATCCTTTATATTGCCTTATTCAAACACTTCTCCTTATGCCATTCATCTCTTTCTCAATCTCCAACTACCACCAATTTCCTTTTCTTTGAAATTTTCTCAAGCCAATCTTGCTTCATTTCCTCAAATCTTCTAAACTTCTTCTTTCTGCTTCCAACATTTTTTGATTCACTTTTTCCTTTTAATGTCCTCCTTTCTCTGATTGGTAACTCCTCTTCCCTAGATCCCTTTGAAATACAGATAACAGAAGGCCATTAGTTGCATGCTGGTGAAGCCTCAATAGACTTTGTGTAGTTTGCTTATCAAGGATCAGAACTGCTGAGCTTCCAGACAAGTCATGTTGGTCAGCACACTATTCAGCTTTTACAGACACACCCAGGAAATATATGAGGTGCTGAATGACATCTGCCCATGTTTCCTCTTGGGTCTTCTTGAGGCTGGAAAGGCATATCTCCAGAGATGAGGTCAGTCCTGCACCCTCTGTCCACAAATTTTTTGTTCTAAAATCACGCCTTCTCATCTTCCTAACAAGGAGCCAAGTAGGGGAGTGGATAATGGGTCACGACTGCTAACGGTGGGAAAAGTATGTCCATCTAAAATGACATGAAGCTCTGAACCTCTGAGTCTGTACTAGAATCCTCATCTGACTATTTTCTCTGTCCTATGCAGTAAGACAAGAGGCCTGGCTCTCCCTTGGCCCCAGTCCTGGCCCTGGCCATCTGTGGCTGGTTTGTCATGCCTCTGGCTTCTACCCAAAGCCCATTTGGGTGATGTGGATGCAGGGTGAGCAGGAGCAATAGGGCACTCAGAAAAGTGATGTCTTGCCTAAAGCTGATGGGACGTGGTATCTTCAGGTTTCCTTGGATGTGGAAGCCAGTGAGGCATCTGGCCTGAGTTGCCAGGTGAGGCACAGCGGTCTAGGAGGCCAGGACATCATCCTCTACTGGGGTGAGGAGGAACTGGAGCCCCGCTGGGATGGGAATATGTGGTCCTCAAACATAGAAGGAGAGCTAGATGAAAAATTGGGGGATTCTTGGGACTCCACACCCAAAATGAATAAAAATAAGAAATACAGGAGTTGAAAATGAGAGCCCCATAGATATAGGAAGGAGGTTAGATGGAGTCATCTCTGATGAGGGATAGGAGAGGAAATAGGGAGAAGGAGATTGTTGAGGCAGATACTTGAATAACAAATGAAGAGCACAGAAATGCAGTAAAGCAGTGGGTCAGTTTGAGAGGACACCCTTGTGTGCACATCCATCCACAGATCATCACTGCTCTGTGGGTTGGATCATTTTGGCAGTGATTGTGCCCCTGGTACTCCTAACAGGTCTTGTATTTTGGCTTAGGAAGCACTGGTGAGTTTTTGTGTCCGTTTTTCCTACCCTTTCCCTCAGTCTCCACTTGCTTGCCCATCTTTATTTTCTCTCTCTTTTCTCAGTTTTCCTCCTCCCAGCCCCTTTCTTCTTATCTATCAGCCCCTTCCTTCTCACCTCCATCCCATGTAGAATGACTTCCATCTCTATGCTCATCAGGACACACTTTGAACCCCCAAGCACTCTTCTCCCTTTGGAAAGAGATCCCAGCAGCTCAAGAGCTCAGGACACATGTAGACATAGGACTGTGATGATGACCTTTCCATTCTCCTTGTCTACAGCTGTTTTGGTTGTTGTTTATTTCTACCTAATGATCGATATAAGCTAAATGTAATTTTGCAGAATTATTTTTCTATCCTGTGTTATAAGGCTTTAAAATTCATAATTTAAATTCTGAATGGAATTAAGCCCAAGGGCCCTTCATGTATTTAGATGTGAAGAAACCATCAGGCTTATTTCAGGTATCCCTTCCTGAAGAAGACCTTCCCTGATTCACAAGCGGGAGCTGTCTCTGCCTCATCTAAAGTGCTATCACAGTTTAACTGGATTTTGCTAAATCTTCTCCTCATTTTAGACCTTTTGTTGTGGCTATTTAAGTTCCTTTTCCCTTTTAATTTTTAAGCCTTTTGAGAGCAACATCCACGTCTTTTTACTATTTGTATCCCTGTCAAATTGTCTTACCTGCATGCACTATGCTGTCAGTAAAAGTCTGTGTTGAATTTGCACCAAATTTATAGTCTTCTAAAACTCTTTTACTTTCTGCTATCTTTGTTGTGTTGAGGCATCTGATGCTTGTCTGGTTAGAAGTCTCACTTTGGCAAGAAATTTTGCACTTTCCTAGTTATTTAGTGATTTCTTTGAGTTGAAACAGATGCAATTTTCCATTGACTGCTCTTTTTTTTTTTTAAAAAATTTGTTTTACTGAAGTATAGTTGATTTCCAATGTTGTGTGAATTTCTGCTCTAGAGCAGTGTGATTTATATATATATACACACACACACAAGAATATATAAAAGAATATGATAAGGAATATATTTCATATTACATATATTTTATTTATTTATAATATATTAATTATTATATATCACTTAATTAATATATATTTCATATTCTTTTCCATCATGGTTTATCACAGGGAATCGTGGTCTATTGAATACAGCTTATATCATTATATCACTTATATCATGGTTTATTGAATATAGTTCCCTGTGATATGCAATAAGACCTTGTTTATCCATTCTATAAACAGTGGTTTGCATTTGCTAATCCCAAAATCTCAGTCTATCCCTCGCTACTTTGTTTCTCCCTTGGCAATCACAAATCTATTCTGTATGCTTTAGAGTCTGTTCCTGTTTTGTAGATAAATTCATTTGTGTCATAGTTTAGATTCCACACATAAGAGATATCACATCGTATTTCTATTTCTCTTTCTGACTTACTTCACTCAGTATGATAAGCTGTAGGTCCATCCACGTTGCTGCAAATTGCATTATTTCATTCTCTTTTTGTGGTCGAGTAGTGTTTCATTATATACATGTACCACATCTTTATTCATTCATCTGTTGATGGACATTTACCTTGTTTCCATATCTTGGCTATTGTAGGTAGTGCTACTCTGAACATAGAGGTGCATGTGTCTTTCTGGATTAGAGTTTTGTCTGGGTACATGCCCAGGAGTTGGACTGCCAAATCATGCTACTGCTAAGTCACATCAGTCGTGTCCGACTCTGTGCGACCCCACAGACAGCAGCCCACCAGGCTCCTCTATCCCTGGGATTCTCCAGGCAAGAATACTTGAGTGGGTTGCCATTTCCTTCTCCATTGTCTGAAAGGTAACCAAAGGTAATTAAACCCAGAAGCAAGCTGAGAAAAACAAAACAAAACAAAACAAAAACCAAACCCTAAAAACCCCAGCACTACTTCAATCATAAGACAGCTCTAATTTTAATTTTTGATGAACCTTCAGACTTGCCTCTGACCATTCTTATTATCTAACTCTGGAAGCCTATTGGTGTGAAAGTTTTGCCCCAAGTGTTTAAACAGAAAGAAGAAGGTGGAATGTAGGCCCTAATTATTCAGGGTGGTTTAGGGACAGGTAGCAGAACTTGTTAGAAATATCAAGCCTTTCAATTCTGGTTTTCTCAGTGTGTATGCCCAGCAGTGGGATTGCTGGGTCATAAGGCAGTTCTATTTCCAGTTTTTTAAGGAATCTCCACACTGTTCTCCATAGTGGCTGTACTAGTTTGCATTCCCACCAACAGTGTAAGAGGGTTCCCTTTTCTCCACACCCTCTCCAGCATTTATTGCTTGTAGACTTTTGGATCACAGCAAAACCAATACAATACTGTAAAGTTAAAAAAAAAAAGGAAATTAAAAAAAAAAAAAGAAATATCAAGCCTTGAGTCAATGGACTTGATCTAGTAGGTCTACAGGTGTAAAGTAGAAACTTTCCAAAGAGGAACAAAAAGAAGACAAATCTACATTTGGAACACTGGCATCAATGGCAGACACTCCCAGAAAGATCCATCTGACAAAGCAGAATGGTCATCACCCCTTTTTTCCACAAGACTGTGGAATGGACTTTGACAGTGCATAACTGTTGCAGAGAAGGAGTAATTGTTGCAGAGAAGAACTAATTTTGAATCCATGTTGGAAACTGTTTCTTTGACCTGTTTTTCACTGGTACTGTTATTAAGAGTTCAGTTCAGTTACTCAGTTGTGTCTGACTCCCTGTGACCCCATGGACACCAGGCCTCCCTGTCCATCACCAAAACTCAGATGTATGGAGTTGGTGATGCCATCCAACCATCTCATCATCTGTCATCCCCTTCTCCTTCCACCTTCAACCTTTACCAGAATCAGGGTCTTTTCAAATGAGTAAGCTTTTTGCATCAGGCGGCCAAAGTATTGGAGTTTCAGCTTCAACATCAGTCCTTCCAATGAACACTAAGGACTGATCTCCTTTAGGATGGACTGGTTGGATCTCCTTGCAGTCCTAGGAATTCTCAAGAGTCCTCTCCAACACCACAGTTCAAAAGCATCAATTCTTTAGCACTCAGCTTTCTTTATAGTCCAACACTCACATCCATACATGACTACTGGAAAATCACAGCCTTGACTAGATGGAACTTTGTTGACAAAGTAACATCTCTGCTTTTTATTTTCTTTTTATTTTTCTTTTCTTTTTTCTCTTTATTTTTTGGGAGGCTAATTACTTTACAATATTGTATTGGCTTTGCCATAGATTGACATGAATCCGCCATGGGTGTACATGTGTTCCCCATCCTGAACCCCCTCCATTCCCCCTCCCCATCCCATCCCTCTGGGTCATCCAGTGCACCAGCACCCTGTATCATGCATCGAACCTGGACTGGCGATTCGTTTCACATACGATAATATACATGTTTCAATGCCATTCTCCCAAATCAAATGACCCTCGTCCTTTCCCACAGAGTCCAAAAGACTGTTCTATACATCTATTTCTCTTTTGCTGTCTTGCATAAAGGGTTATTGTTACCATCTTTCTAAATTCCATATATATGTGTTAGTATACTGTATTGGTGTTTTTCTTTCTGGCTTACTTCACTCTGTATAATAGGCTCCAGTTTCATCCATCTCATTAGAACTGATTCAAATGTATTCTTTTTAATGGCTGAGTAATATTCCATTGTGTATATGTACCAAAGCTTTCTTATCCATTTGTCCACTCACGGACATCTAGGAGGCTTCCATGTCCTGGCTATTATAAACAGTGCTGTGATGAACATTGGGGTACACGTGTCTCTTTCCCTTCTGGTTTCCTCAGTGTGTATGCTCAGCAGTGGGATTGCTGGGTCATCAGATCAGATCAGTCGCTCAGCCGTGTCCGATTCTTTGCAACCCCATGAATCGCAGCACGCCAGGTCTTCCTGTCCATTCACCAACTCCCAGAGTTCACTGAGACTCACGTCCATCGAGGCAGTGATGCCATCCAGCCATCTCATCCTCTGTCGTCCCCTTCTCCTCCTACCCCCAATCCCTCCCAGCATCAGAGTCTTTTCCAATGGGTCAACTCTTTGCATGAGGTGGCCAAAGTACTGGAGTTTCAGCTTCAGCATCATTCCTTCCAAAGAAATCCAGGGCTGATCTCCTTCAGAATGGAGTGGTTGGATCTCCTTGCAGTCCAAGGGACTCTCAAGAGTCTTCTCCAACACCACAGTTCAAAAGCATCAATTCTTTGGAGCACAGCCTTCTTCACAGTCCAACTCTCACATCCATACATGACCACAGGAAAAACCATAGCCTTGACTAGACGAACCTTTGCTGGCAAAGTAATGTCTCTGCTTTTCAATACGCCATCTAGGTTGGTCATAACTTTCCTTCCAAGGAGTAAGCGTCTTTTAATTTCATGGCTGCAGTCACCATCTGCAGTGATTTTGGAGCCCAGAAAAATAAAGTCTGACACTGTTTCCACTGTTTCCCCATCTATTTACCATGAAGTGGTGGGACCAGATGCCATGATCTTTGTTTTCTGAATGTTGAGCTTTAAGCCAACTTTTTCACTTTCCACTTTCACTTTCATCAAGAGGCTGGGTCATATGGCAGTTCTATTTCCAGTTTTTAAAGGAATCTCCACACCGTTCTCCATAGTGGCTGTACTAGTTTGCATTCCCACCAACAGTGTAGGAGGGTACCCTTTTCTCCACACCCCCTCCAGCATTTATTGCTTGTAAACTTTTGGATAACAGCCATTCTGACTGGTGTGAAATGGTACCTCATTATGGTTTTGATTTGCATTTCTCTAATGATGAGTGATGTTGAGCATCTTTTCATGTGTTTGTTAGCCATCTGTATGTCTTCTTTGGCGAAATGTCTGTTTAGTTCTTTGGCTCATTCTTTGATTGGGTCATTTAGTTTTTTGGAATTGAGCTGCAGGAGCTGCTGGTATATTTTTGAGATTAATTTTTTGTCAGTTGCTTCATTTGCTATTATTTTCTCCCATTCTGAAGGCTGTCTTTTCACCTTGCTTAGAGTTTCCTTTGTTGTGTAAAAGATTTTAATTTTAATTAGGTCCCATTTGTATATTTTTGCTTTTTTCCCAAATATTCTGGGAGGTGGGTCATAGAGGATCCTGCTGTGATGTATGTCGGAGAGTGTTTTGCCTATGTTTTCCTCTAGGAATTTTATAGTTTCTGGTCTTACGTTTAGATCTTTAATCCATTTTGAGTTTGTTTTTGTGTATGGTGTTAGAAAGTGTTATAGTTTCATCTTTTTTTTTTTTTTTTTTACAAGTGGTTGACCAGTTTTCCCAGCACCACTTGTTAAAAAGATTGTCTTTTCCCCATTATATATTCTTGCCTCTTTTGTCAAAGATAAGGTGTTCATAGGTGCATAGATTTATCTCTGGGCTTTCTATTTTGTTCCATTGGTCTATATTTCTGTCTTTGTGCCAGTACCATACTGTCTTGATGACTGTGGCTTTGTAGTAGAGCCTGAAGTCAGGCAGGTTGATTCCTCCAATCCAATTCTTCTTTCCTAAGATTGCTTGGGCTATTCAAGGTTTTTTTGTATTTCCATACAAATTGTGAAATTATTTGTTCTAGCTCTGTGAGAAATACCATTGGTAGCTTGATGGGGATTGCATTGACTCTATAGATTGCTTTGGGTAGTATACTAATTTTCACTATATTGATTCCTCCAATCCATGAACATGGTATATTTATCCATCTATTAGTGTCCTCTTTGATTTCTTTCACCAGTGTTTTCTATATATAGGTCTTTTGTTTCTTTAGGTAGATTCATTCCTAAGTATTTTATTCATTTTGTTGCAATGGTGAATGGAATTATTTCCTTAATTTCTCTTTCTGTTTTCTCCTTGTTAGTGTATAAGAATGCAAGGGATTTCTGTGTGTTGATTTTACATTCTACAACTTTACTGTATTCATTAATTAGCTCTAGTAATTTACTGGTGGAGTCTAAAGGGTTTTCTATGTATAGGCTCATGTCATCTGCAAGAAGTGAGAGTTTTACTTCTTTTCCAATCTGGATTACTTTTATTTCTTTTTCTGCTTTGATTGCTGTGGCTAAAACTTCCAAAACTATGTTGAATAGTAGTGGTGAGAGAGAGCACCCTTGTCTTTTTCCTGACTTTAGGGGAAATGCTTTCAATTTTCAACATTGAGGATAATGTTTGCTGTGGGTTTGTCATATATAATTTTTTATTATGTTGAGGTATGTTCCTTCTATTCCTGCTTTCTGGAGGGTTTTTTTAAAAATCATAAACAGGTGTTGAATTTTGTCAAAGGCTTTCTCTGCATCTATTGAGATAATCATATGGTTTTTATTTTTCAATTTGTCAATGTGGTGTATTACATTGATTGGTGGATATTGAAGAATCCTTGCATCTCTGGGATAAAGCCCACTTGGTCATGATGTATGACCTTTTTAATATGTTGTTGGATTCTGTTTCCTATAATTTTGTTAAGAATTTTTGCATCTATGTTTATCAGAGATATTGGCTTGCAGATTTCTTTTTTTTGTGGCATCTTTGTCAGGTTTTGGTATTAGGGTAATGGTGGCCTCATAGAATGAGCTTGGAAGTTTACCTTCCTCTGCAATTTTCTGGAAGAGTTTGAGTAAGTTAGGTGTTAGCTCCTCTCTAAATTTTTGGTAGAATTCAGCTGTGAAGCCGAGTGGTCCTGGGCTTTTTTTTTTTGTTGTTGTTTGCTGGAAGATTTCTGATTACAGTTTCAATTTCTGTGCTTGTGATGTGTCTGTTAAGATTTTCCATTTCTTCCTGGTTCAGTTTTGGAAAGTTGTACTTTTCTAAGAATTTGTCCATTTCTTCCACGTTGTCCATTTTATTGGCATATAGTTGCTGATAGTAGTCTCTTATGATCCTTTGTATTTCTGTGTTGTCTGTTGTGATTTCTCCATTTTAATGTCTAATTTTGTTGATTTGATTTTTCTCCCTTTGTTTCTTGATGAGTCTGGCTAATGGTTTGTCAATTTTATTTAACTTCTCAAAGAACCAGCTTTTGCCTTTGTTGATTATTGCTATGGTCTCTTTTGTTTCTTTTGCACTTATTTCTGCCCTAATTTTTAAGAATTCTTTTCTTCTACTAATCACTGCAGCCCTGAAATTAAAAGACACTTACTCCTTGGAAGGAAAGTTATGACCAATCTAGATAGCATATTCAAAAGCAGAGACATTACTTTGCCAACAAAGTTTCGTCTAGTCAAGGCTATGGTTTTTCCAGTGGTCACGTATGGATGCGAGAATTGGACTGTGAAGAAAGCTGAGCACCGAAGTATTGATGCTTTTGAACTGTGGTCTTGGAGAAGACTCTTGAGAGTCCCTTGGACTGCAAGGAGATCCAACCAGTCCATTCTGAAGGAGATCAGCCCTGGGATTTCTTTGGAAGGAATGATGCTAAAGCTGAAACTCCAGTACTTGGTCCACCTCATGCGAAGAGTTGAGTCCTTGGAAAAGACTCTGATGCTGGGAGGGATTGGGGGCAGGAGGAGAAGGGGACGACAGAGGATGAGATGGCTGGATGGCATCACTGACTCGATGGACATGGTACTGGTTGAACTCTGGGAGTTTGTGATGGACAGGGAGGCCTGGTGTGCTGCGATTCATGGGGTTGCAAAGAGTCGGACACGACTGAGCGACTGAACTGAACTGAACTTAACTAACGCTGGGGTTCTTCATTTCTTCCATTTCTTGTTGCTTTAGGTGTAGAGTTAGGTTATTTATTTGATTTTTTTCTTGTTTCTTCAGGTAACCCTGTATTGCTATGAACCTTCCCCATAGCACTGCTTTTACAGTGTCCCATAGGTTTTGGGTTGTCGTGTTTTCATTTTCATTCATTTCTATGTATATTTTGATTTATTTTTTGATTTCTTCTGTGATTTGTTGGTTATTCAGCAGCGTGTTGTTCAGCCTCCATACGTTGGAATTTTTAATAGTTTTTCTTGTGTAATTGAGATCTAATCTTACTGTATTGTGGTCAGAAAAGATGCTTAGAATGAGTTCATGTTTTTTTGAATGTACCAAGGCTAGATTTATAGCTCAGGATGTGATCTATCCTGGAGAAGGTTCCATGTGCGCTTGAGAAAAAGGTGAAATTCATTGTTTTGGGGTGAAATGTCCTATAGATATCAATTAAGTCTAACTGGTCTACTGTATCATTTAAGGTTTGTGTTTCCTTGTTAATTTTCTGTTTAGTTGATCTATCCATAGGCGTGAGTGGGGTATTAAAGTCTCCCATTATTTTTGTTTTACTGTTAATTTCCCCTTTCATACTTGTTAGCATTTGCCTTACATATTGTGGTACTCCTATGTTGGATGCATATATATTTATAATTGTTATCTCTTCTTCTTGGGTTGATCCTTTGACCGTTTTTAGTGTCCTTCTTTGTCTCTTTTCACAGCCTTTGTTTTAAAGTCTATTTTATCTGATATGAGTATTGCTACTCCTGCTTTATTTTGGTCTCTGTTTGCATGGAATATCTTTTTCCAGCCCTTCACTTTCTGTCTATGTGTCCCCTGTTTAGAGGTGGGTCTCTTGTAGACAACATATATAGGTGTCTTGTTTTTGTATCCATTCAGCCAGTCTTTGTCTTTTGGTTGGGGCATTCAACCCCTTTACATTTAAGGTAATTATTGATACATATGATCCCATTGCCATTTACTTTATTGTTTTGGGTTCGAGTGTATACACCTTTTCTATGTTTCCTGTCTAGAGAAGATCTTTAGCATTTGTTGGAGAGCTGGTTTGGTGGTGCTGAATTCTCTCAGCTGTTGCTTGTCTGTAAAGCTTTTGATTTCTCCTTCATATTTGAATGGTATCCTTGCTGGGTGCAGTAATCTGGGTGGTAGGTTATTTTCTTTCATCACTTTATGTCTTGCCATTCTCTTCTGGCCTGAAGAGTTTCTATTGAAAGATCAGCTGTTATCCTTATGGGAATCCCCTTGTGTGTTATTTGTTGTTTTTCCCTTACTGCTTTTAATATTTGTTCTTTGTGTTTGATCTTTGTTAATTTGATTAATATGTGTCTTGGGGTGTTTCACCTTGGGTTTATCTTGGTTGTGACTCTCTGGGTTTCTTGGACTTGGGTGACTATTTCCTTCCCCATTTTACAGAAGTTTTGAATTATTATCTCCTCAAGTATTTTCTCATGGCCTTTGTTTTTGTCTTCTTCTGGGATTCCTATGATTTGAATGTTGTGGCATTTAACATTGTCCCAGAGGTCTCTGAGGTTGTCCTCATTTCTTTTAATTCTTTTTTCTTCTCTGTTTCATTTATTTCTACCATTCTATCTTCTGTTCACTAATGCTATCTTCTGCCTCCATTTTTCTACTGTTGGTTCCCTCCAGAGTGTTTTTGATCTCATTTATTGCATTATTCAATATATATTGACTCTTTTCTTGTTTCTTCTAGGTCCTTGTTACACATTTCTTGCATCTTCTCAATCCTTGTCTCCAGGCTATTTATCTGTAACTCCATTTTATTTTCAAGATTTTGGATCATTTTCACTATCGTTATTCGGAATTCTTTATCAGGTAGATTCCCTATTTCTTCCTCTTTTGTTTGGTTTGGTGGGCATTTATCATGTTCCTTTACCTGCTAAATATTTCTCTGCCTTTTCATTTTGTTTATATTGCTGTGTTGGGATGGCCTGTATTCTGGCAGTTTGTGATTCCTTTTTATTATGGAGGTTCCTTGCTGTGGGTGGGGTTGGATGTGTGGCTTGTCAAGGTTTCCTGGTTAGGGACGCTTGTGTCAGTGTTTTGGTGGGTAGAGCTGGATTTCTTCTCTCTGGAGTGCAATGAAGTGTCCAGTAATGAGTTTTGAGAAGTCAGTGGGTTTGGTGTGACTTTGGGCAGCCTGGATATTGATGCTCAGGGCTATGTTCCTGTGTTGTTGGAGAATTTGTGTGGTATGTCTTTCTCTGGAACTTCTTGGCCCTTGAGTAGTACTTGGTTTCAGTGTAGGTAAGGAGGTGTTTGATGAGCTCCTGTTGATTAATGTTCCCTGGATTCAGGAGTTCCCTGGGGTTCTTAGGATTTGGACTTAAGCCTCCCATTTCTGGTTTTCAGTCTTATTCTTACAGTAGCCTCAAGAATTCTCCATCTATACAGCACCAATGATAAAACATTTAGGTTAATGATGAAAAGTTTCTCTACAGTGAGGGACACCTGGAGAGGTAACACAGAGTTAAATGGAGAAGAGAAGAGGGAGGAGGGAGATAGAAGTGACCAGGAGGAGAAGAGGGGAAATCAAAAGAGGAGAGAGCAAGCTAGCCAGTTATCACTTCTCTATGTGCTCTCCACAGTCTGGACGCCTCAGAGATGTTCATGGAGTTACAGAGAGAAGAGAAGAGGGAGGAAGGAGACAGAGGTGGCTAGGAGGATAAAAGGGGGAATCAAAAGGACAGTGACAGTTCCGGCCAGTAATCAGTTCCCTAGGTGTTCTCCACAACCTGGAACACACAAAGAGATTCACAGAGTTGGGTAGAGAAGAGAAGGGGGCGGGAGGAGATAGAGGTGACCTGGTGGAGAAAAAGGAGAGTCCAAAAGGGGGGAGAGCAATCCAGCCAGTAATATGGCTCCCAAGTAAAAATGGGTACTGAAGATTGGGTTCTTAAAGGTACAAAATTGATAATAAATACCAAAAAGCAAAGATTAAAAATGTAGAGTAGAGTTAGACTCTCAAAAACACAATATTAAGGGCGGGCCTAAGATGGCAGAGGAATAGGACAGGGAGACCACTTTCTCCCCCAAATTCATCAAAAGAACATTTAAACGCTGAGTAAATTCCACAAAACAACTTCTGAATGCTGGCAGAGGACATCAGGCACCCAGAAAAGCAGCCCATTGTCTTAGAAAGGAGGTAGGAAAAATATAAAAGACAAAAAAAGAGACAAAAGAGGTAGGGACAGATCTCCGTCCCGGGAAGGGAGTCTTAAAAAGAGAGAAGTTTCCAAACACCAGGAAACACTCACTGCCGAGTCTGTGGTGAGCCTTGGAACCTCAGAGAGCAACATAACAGGGAGGAAATAAAATAAATAATTAAAACTCACAGATTACGAGCCCAAAGGTAACTTCCCCAGCGGAGAAGCAGCACAGACGCCTGCACCTGCCACTAGCAAGCGGGGACTGGGCAGGGAGGTGCAGGCTGCATTGCTTAGAGTAAGGATCGGGCCTGAATGCCCCGAGGGCAATCTGAGGGACCAACTTGGGTTAGCAAACCAGACTGTGGGATAGCTACCACGTGAAAAGCCCTAACCTAAGACACTGCCAGGCCCGTGCACAGAACAAAGGACTGAACAGAACCAGCTGGCTGCAGACCATCCCTCTCGTGTGACAGGCAGCTAGAGCTGGAAGGGGACAATTGCAGCCCCAGAAAGACATTATCTACCAAACTGCAAGCAGGCTTCTTTGCTAACTAAGACTTCTTGGGCTTCTGGACAGTCAACATCTGCCTGAGAAGGTCCCTGGTTGTACACCCAGAAAACCCAGTGGCAGGGAGAGGGGAAGGTGATAAGTTGCAGCAACCACGCTTGCCAAACACCTCATCACCTGAGCTACTCGGATCTGGGAAGGGCACAAAACGCAGGCCCAACGGAGTCTGTGCCTCTGAGGACTACCCAAGTGCCTGAACCTGAGTGGCTTAAACCTGGGAGGTGCATGTAGCCCAGGGCAGGCCTCGGATGGTTCCTGGTGGAGCAACCTAGAGCCTGAGCTTTGTGGGCAGGAAGGGGACACGTGCTGTGAGCGTGGACAGGCCCAGTGTGGCTGAGACACTGCGAGCACATGCCAGTGTTATTTGTTTGCAGCATCCCTCCCTCCCCACAGCGTGACTGAACAAGTGAGCCTAAAAAAATGTCCAGCACTGCCCCCCTTGTGTCAGGTCGGAAATCAGACACTGAAGAGACCAGCAAACAGAAGAAGCTAAAGCAGAGGGAACTGCCTTGGAAGTGACAGGTGCAATAGATCAAAACCCTGTAGTTAGTACTACAGGGAAGACTACATAGACTACATAGGAAGGGGCCTATAGATCTTGAGAAATATAAGTCAGAACAAGGAACTATCCGAAAATGAACTGACCCACACTGCCTGCAACAACACCAGAGAAAGTCCTAGATATGTTTTTGCTATTTTTATGATCATTCTTTTTTTTAATTAAAAAAATTTTAAGTCCTCTATTACTCCTTTAATTTTCATTTTTTAAAGTTAGTGCATTTTTTTTCTTTCTTTTTTTTTTTTTAATTTAATTTTATTTTTTAAAATTTTATTTTATTTTACTTATTTTTTTAAATTTTATTTTATTTTCAAACTTTACATAATTGTATTAGTTTTGCCAAATATCAAAATGAATCCACCACAGGTATACATGTGCTCCCCATCCTGAACCCTCCTCCCTCCTCCCTCCCCATTCCATCCCTCTGGGTAATCCCAGTGCACCAGCCCTAAGCATCCAGTATCGTGCATCAAACTTGGACTGGCAACTCATTTCATACATGATATTTTACACGTTTCAATGCCATTCTCCCAAATCTTCCCACCCTCTCCCTATCCCACAGAGTCCATAAGACTGTTCTATACATCAGTGTCTCTTTTGCTGTCTCGTACACAGGGTTATTGTTACCATCTTCCTAAATTCCATATATATGCGTTAGTATACTGTATTGGTGTTTTTCTTTCTGGCTTACTTCACTCTGTATAATAGGCTCCAGTTTCATCCACCTCATTAGAACTGATTCAAATGTATTCTTTTTAATGGCTGAGTAATACTCCATTGTGTATATGTACCACAGCTTTCTTATCCATTCATCTGCTGGTGGACATCTAGGTTGCTTCCATGTCCTGGCTTTTATAAACAGTGCTGCGATGAACATTGGGGTACACGTGTCTCTTTCCCTTCTGGTTTCCTCAGTGTGTATGCCCAGCAGTGGGATTGCTGGATCATAAGGCAGGTCTATTTCCAGTTTTTTAAGGAATCTCCACACTGTTCTCCATAGTGGCTGTACTAGTTTGCATTCCCACCAACAGTGTAAGAGGGTTCCCTTTTCTCCACACCCTCTCCAGCATTTATTACTTGTAGACTTTTGGATCGCAGCCATTCTGACTGGTGTGAAATGGTACCTCATAGTGGTTTTGATTTGCATTTCTCTGATAATGAGTGATGTTGAGCATCTTTTCATGTGTTTGTTAGCCATCTGTATGTCTTCTTTGGAGAAATGTCTATTTAGTTCTTTGGCCCATTTTTTGATTGGGTTACTTATTTTTCTGGAGTTGAGAAATCAAAGAGGACACTAACAGATGGAGAAATATACCATGTTCATGGATTGGAAGAATCAATATAGTGAAAATGAGTATACTACCCAAAGCAATCTATAGATTCAATGCAATCCCTATCAAGCTACCAACAGCATTCTTCACAGAGCTAGAACAAATAATTTCACAATTTGTATGGAAACACAAAAATCCTCGAATAGCCAAAGCAATCTTGAGAAAGAAGAATGGAACTGGAGGAATCAACCTACCTGACTTCAGGCTCTACTACAAAGCCACAGTTATCAAGACAGTATGGTACTGGCACAAAGACAGAAATATAGATCAATGGAACAAAATAGAAAGCCCAGAGATAAATCCATGCACATATGGACACCTTATCTTTGACAAAGGAGGCAAGAATATACAATGGATTAAAGACAATCTCTTTAATTTTCATTTTTATAACCTAGTATTACTTTGCAAAAAAAAGACTTTATTTTCTAAAGCAAACTTCATATACATATTTTTTTTAATAATTTTTGTGACTGTTTTTTTTCTTCTTCATCTTTTCTTTAATATCATATTTTTGAAATTCCAACCTCTACTCTAGATTTTTAATCTTTGCTTTTTGGTATTTGTTATCAATTTTGTACCTTTAAGAACCCAATCTTCAGTACCCATTTTTACTTGGGAGTGAGATTACTGGCTTGACTGCTCTCTCCCCCTTTGGACTCTCCTTTTTCTCCACCAGGTCGCCTCTGTCTCCTCACTCCCCCTTCTCTTCTCTACCCAACTCTGTGAATCTCTGTGTGTTCCAGATGATGGAGAATACTTCGGGAACTGATTACTGGCTGGATCTCTCTCCTTTTCATTCCCCCCTTTTATCCTCCTGACTACCTCTGTCTCCTTTCTCCCACTTCTCTTCTCTGTATAATTCCGTGAATATCTCTGAGCGATCCAGACTGTGGAGCACACATAAGGAAGTGATAACTGGCTAGCTTGCTGTCTCCTCTTTTGATTCCACCTCATCTCATTCGCTGGTGGCTCAGACGGTAAAGCATCTGTCTGCAATGCAGGAGACCCAGGTTCGATCCCTGGGTTGGGAAGATCCCCTGGAGAAGGAAACAGCAGCCCACTCCAGTATTCTTGCCTGGAAAATCCCATGGACAGCAGAACCTGGAAGGGTACTACCCATGGGGTCGCAAAGAGTCGGACACGACTGAGTGAAGGGAAGATCAAGAAGAAGATCATCTCATTAGGGTCACATCTAACTCCCTCCTCCCTCTTCTCTTCTCCATGTAACTCTGTGAACCTCTCTGGGTGTCCCTCACTGTGGAGAAACTTTTCATCTTTAGCCTAGATGTTTTATCAACAGTGCTGTATGGAAGAAGTCTTGAGACTACTGTAAAAATTAGACTGAAAACCAGAAGCAGGAGACTTAAGTCCAAATCCGAGAACACCAGAGAACTTCTGACTCCAGGGAACATTAATCGACAGGAGCTCAACAAACGCCTCCATGCTGTGGCTACTGCTGCTGCTAAGTCACTTCAGTCATGTCCGACTCTGTGCAACCCCATAGACGGCAACCCACCAGGCTCCCCCGTCCCTGGGATTCTCCAGGCAAGAACAATGGAGTGGGTTGCCATTTCCTTCTCCAATGCATGAAAGTGAAAAGTGAAAAATGAAAGTGAAGTCGCTCAGTTGTGTCTGACTCTTAGCGACCCCATGGACTGCAGCCCACTAGGCTCCTCCATCCATGGGATTTTCCAGGCAAGAGTATTGGAGTGGGGTGCCAATGCCTTCTCCGAATGCCTCCATACCTACAGTTAAACCAAGCACCAACCAGGGGCCAACAAGTTCCAGAGCAAGACATACCACACAACACAGGAACACAGCCCTGAGCTTCAATATACAGGCTGCCCAAAGTTACTCCAAATCCATTGACATCTCATAACTCATTACTGGACACTTCATTGCACTTCAGAGAGAAGAAATCCAGCTCCACCCACCAGAACATGGACAGCAGCTTCCCTAACCAAGAAACCTTGACAAGCCACCGATACAACCTCACCCACAGCAAGGAAACTCCACAATAAAAAAACTCCACAAACTGCCAGAATACAGAAAGGCCACCCCAAACACAGCAATATAAACAAGATGAAGAGACAGAGGAATACCCAGCAGGTAAAGGAACAGGATAAATGTCCACCAAACCAAACAAAAGAGGAAGAGATAGGGAATCTACCTGATAAAGAATTCTGAATAATGATAGTAAAAATGATCCAAAACCTTGAAATTAAAATGGAATCACAGATAAATAGCCTGGAGACAAGGACTGAGAAGATGCAAGAAAGGTTTAACAAGGACCTATAAGAAACAAAAAAGAGTCAATATATAATGAATAATGCAATAAATGAGATCAAAAACACTCTGGAGGCAACAAATAGTAGAATAACAGAGGCAGAAGATATGATTAGTGAGGTAGAAGATAGAATGGTAGAAATTAATGAATCAGAGAGGAAAAAAGAAAAACAAATTAAAAGAAATGAGGACAATCTCAGAGACCTCCAGGACAATATTAAATGCCACAACATTCAAATCATAGGAGTCATAGAAGAAGACAAAAAGAAAGACCATGAGAAAATACTTGAGGAGAGAATAGTTGAAAATTTCCCTAAAATGGGGAAGGAAATAGTCACCCAAGTCCAAGAAACCCAGACAGTCCCAAACAGGATAAACCCAAGGCGAAACACCCCAAGACACATATTAATCAAATTAACAAAGATCAAACACAAAGAACAGATATTAAAAGCAGCAAGGGAAAAACAACAAATAACACACAAGGGGATTCCTATAAGAATAACAGCTGATCTTTCAATAGAAACTCTTCAGGCCAGGAGGGAATGGCAGGACATACTTAAAGTGATGAAAGAAAATAACCTACGGCCCAGATTATTGTACCCAGCAAGGATCTCATTCAAATATGAAGGAGAAATCAAAAGCTTTACAGACAAGCAAAAGCTGAGAGAATTCAGCACCACCAAACCAGCTCTCCAACAAATGCTAAAGGATCTTCTCTAGACAGGAAACACAAAAACGGTGTATAAATTCGAACCCAAGACAATAAAGTAAATGGCAATGGGATCATACTTGTTAATAATTACCTTAAACGGTAATTTAAGGTATTTAAATGGGTTGACTGCTCTACCAAAAGACAAAGACTGGCTGAATGGATACAGAAACAAGATCCCTATATATGTTGTCTACAAGAGACCCACCTCAAAACAAGGGACACATACAGACTGAAAGTGAAGGCCTGGAAAAAGATATTCCATGCAAACAGAGACCAAAAGAAAGCAGGAGTAGCAATACTCGTATCAGATAAAATAGACTTTAAAACAAAGGCTGTAAAAGAAACAAAGAAGGACACTACATAATGATCAAAGAATCAATCCAAGAAGAAGAGATAACAATTATAAATATATATGCACCCAACATAGGAGCACTGCAATATGTAAGACAAATGCTAACAAGTATGAAAGGGGAAATTAACAATAACACAATAATAGTGGGAGACTTTAATACCCCACTCACACCTATGGATAGATCTACTAAACAGAAAACTAACATGGAAACACAGACTTTAAATGATACAATGGACCAGTTGCTGTTGCTGCTGCTGCTGCAACTAAGTTGCTTCAGTCATATCTGACTCTGTGCGACCCCATAGACGGCAGCCCACCAGGCTCCATAGTCCCTGGGATTCTCCAGGCAAGAACACTGGAGCGGGTTGCCATTTCCTTCTCCAATGCATGAAAGTGAAAAGTGAAAGGGAAGCCACTCAGTCGTGTCTGACTCTTCGTCACCGCATGGACTGAAGCCTACCAGGCTCCTCCGTCCATGGGGTTTTCCAGACAAGAATGCAGGAGTGGGCTGCCATTGCCTTCTTCAAATGGGCCAGTTAGACTTAATTGATATCTATAAGACATTTCACATCAAAACAGTGAATTTCACCTTTTTGGCAAGTGCACACGGAATCTTCTCCAGGATAGATAACATCCTGGGCCATAAATCTAGCCTTGGTGAATTCAGAAAAATTGATATAATTCCAAGTATCTTTTCTGATCACAATCAGGAAGATTAGATGTCAACTACAGGAAAAAAGCTATTGAAAGTACAGACATATGGAGGCTAAACAACAGACTTCTGAATAACCAACAAATCACAGAAGAAATCAAAAAAGAAATCAAAATATGCATAGAAAAGAATGAAAATGAAAACATAACAATCCAAAACTTATGGGACTCAGTAAAAGCAGTGCTAAGGGGAAGGATCATAGCAATCCAAGCCTACCTCAAGAAACAAGAGAAAAGGCAAATAAATAATCTAACTCTACACCTAAAGCAAATAGATAAGGAAGACATGAAGAACCTAAGATCATAAAAATTAGGGCAGAAATAAATGAAAAAGAAATAAAGGAGACCATAGACAAAATCTACAAAGTTAAAAGCTGGTTCTTTGAGAGATAACTAAAGTAGACAAACCATTAGCCAGACTCATCAAGAAACAAAGGGAGAAGAATCAAATCAACAAAATTAGAAATGAAAATGGAGAAATCACAACAGACAGCACAGGAATACAGAGGATCATAAGAAACTACTATCAGCAACTATATGCCAATATAATGGACAACTTGGAAGAAATGGACAAATTCTTAGAAAAGTATAACTTTCCAAAACTGAACCAGGAAGAAATAGAAAATCTTAACAGACCCATCCGAAGCATAGAAGTCAAAACTGTAATCTGAAATCTTCCAACAAACAAAAGCCCAGACCAGAAGGCTGCACAGTTGAATTCTACCAAAAATTTAGAGAAGAGCTAACACCTATCCTACTCAAACTCTTCCAGAAAATTGCAGAGGAAGGTAAACTTCCAAACTCATTCTATGTGGCCACCATCACTCTAATACCAAAACCTGACAAAGATGCCACAAAAAAAGAAAACTACAGGCCAATATCACTGATGAACATAGATGCAAAAATTCTTAACAAAATTCTAGCAAACAGAATCCAACAACATATTAAAAAGATCATACATCATGACCAAGTGGGCTTTATCCCAGGGATGCAAGGATTCTTCAATATCTGCAGATCAATCAATGTGATATACCACATTAACAAATTGAAAAATAAAAACCATATGATTATCTAAATAGATGCAGAGAAAGCGTTTGACAAAATTCAACATCCATTTGTGATAAAAATCCTCCAGAAAGTAGGAATAGAAGGAACATACCTCAACATAATGAAAGCCGTATATGAGAAACCCACAGCAAACATTATCCTCAATGGTGAAAAATTGAAAGCATTTCCTCTAAAGTCAGGAACAAGACAAGGGTGCCTACTCTCACCATTACTATTCAACATAGTTTTGGAAGTTTAAGCCACAGCAATCAGAGGAGAAAAATAAATAAAACGAATCCAGATTGGAAAAGAAAAGTAAAACTCTCACTGTTTGCAGATGACATGATCCTATACATAGAAAACCTTTTAGACTCCACCAGAAAATTATTAGAGCTAATCAATGAATTCAGTAAAGTTGCAGGATATAAAATTAACACACAGAAATCCCTTGCATTCCTATACAGTAACAATGAGAAAACAGAAAGAGAAATTAAGGAAACAATTCCATTCACCATTGCAACGAAAAGAATAAAATTCTTAGAAATGAATCTACCTAAAGAAACTAAAGACCTATATATATAAAACTATAAAACACTGGTGAAAGAAATCAAAGAGGACACTAATAGATGGATAAATATACCATTGGAAGAATCAATATAATGAAAATGAGTATACTACCCAAATAATCTATAGATTCAATGCAATCCCTATCAAGATACCAATGGTATTTTTCAGCGAACTAGAACAAATAATTTCACACTTTGTATGGAAATACAAAAAACCTTGAATAGCCAAAGCAATCTTGAGAAAGAAGAATGGAACTGGAGGAATCAACCTGCCTGACTTCAGACTATACTACAAAGCCACAGTCATCAAGACAGTATAGTTCTGACACAAAGACAGAAATATAGATCAATGGAACAAAATATAAAACCCAGAGATAAATCCACGCACCTATGGACACCTTATCTTTGACAAAGGAGGCAAGAATTTACAATGGAGAAAAGACAATCTCTTTAACAAGTGGTGCTGGGAAAACTGGTCAACCACTTGTAAAAGAATGAAACTAGAACACTTTCTAACACCATACACAAAAACAAACTCAAAATGGATTAAATATCTAAACGTAAGACCAGAAACTATAAAACTCCTAGAGGAGAACATGGGCAAAACACTCTCCGACGTAAATCACAGCAGGATCCTCTATGACCCACCTCCCAGAATATTGGAAAAAAAATAAAAAATAAACAAATAGAACCTAATTAAACTTAAAAGCTTTTGCACAACAAAGGTAACTATAAGCAAGGTGAAAAGAATGCCTTCAGAATGGGAGAAAATAACAGCAGGCAAATCAACTGACAAAGAACTAATCTCCAAAATATACAAGCAGCTCCTGCAGCTCAATTCCAGAAAAATAAATGACCCAATAAAAAAATAGGCCAAAAAACTAAACAGACATTTCGCCAAAGAAGACATACAGATGGCTAACAAACACATGAAAAGATGCTCACCATCACTCATTATCAGAGAAATGCAAATCAAAACCACAATGAGGTACCATCTCATGCCAGTCAGAATGGCTGCTATCAAAACGTCTACAAACAATAAATGCTGGAGAGGGTGTGGAGAAAAGGGAACCCTCTTCCACTGTTGGTGGGACTGCAAACTAGTACAGCCACTATGGAGAACAGTGTGGAGATTCCTTAAAAAATTGGAAATAGAACTGCCATATGACCCAACAATCCCACTGCTGGGCATACACATTGAAGAAAGCAGAATTGAAAGAGACATGTGTGCCCCAATGTTCATCGCAGCACTGTTTGCAATAGCCAGGACATGGAAGCAACCTAGATGTCCATCGGCAGATGAATGGATAACAAAGCTGTGGTACATACAAACAAAGAATATTACTCAGGCATTAAAAAGAATGCATTTTAATCAGTTTTAATGAGATGAATGAAATTGGAGCCTATTATTACACAGAGTGAAGGAGAAGGCAATGGCACCCCACTCCAGTACTCTTACTTGGAGAATCCCATGGACAGAGGAGCCTGGTGGGCTGCAGTACATGGGGTCGCTAAGAGTTGGGCACGACTGAGCGACTTCACTTTCACTTTTCACTGTCATGCATTGGAGAAGGAAATGGCAACCCACTCCAGTGTTCTTGCCTGGAGAATCCCAGGGACGGGGGAGCCTGGTGGGCTGCCGTCTATGGGGTCGCATACAGTCGGACACGACTGAAGCGACTTAGAAGCAGCAGCAGCAGCAGCGGCATACAGAGTGAAGTAAGCCAGAGAGAAGAACACCAATACAGTATATTAATGCATCAGTTCAGTTCAGTTCAGTCGCTCAGTCGTGTCCGACTCTTTGCAACCCCATGAATCGTCACACGCCAGGCCTCCCTGTCCATCACCAACTTCCAGAGTTCACTCAGACTCATGTCCATCGAGTCAGTGATGCCATCCAGGCATCTCATCCTCTGTCATCCCCTTCTCCTCCTGCCCCCAATCCCTCCTAGCATCAGAGTCTTTACCAATGAGTCAACTCTTCGCATGAGGTAGCCAAAGTACTGGAGTTTCAGCTTTAGCATCATTCCTTCCAAAGAAATCCCAGGGCTGATCTCCTTCAGAATGGACTGGTTGGATCTCCTTGCAGTCCAAGGGACTCTCAAGAGTCTTCTCCAACACCACAGTTCAAAAGCATCAATTTTTCGGAGCTCAGCCTTCTTCACAGTCCAACTCTCACATCCATACATGACTGCAGGAAAAACCATAGCCTTAACTAGATGGATCTTTGCTTGCAAAGTAATGTCCCTGCTTTTCAATATGCCATCTAGGTTGGTTATAACTTTCCTTCCAAGGAGTAAGCGTCTTTTAATTTGATGCCTGCAGTCACCATCTGCAGTGATTTTGGAGCCCCAAAAAATAAAGTCTGACACTGTTTCCACTGTTTCCCCATCTATTTCCCATGAAGTGATGGGGCCCAGATGCCATGATCTTCGTTTTCTGAAGGTTGAGCTTTAAGCCAACTTTTTCACTCTCCACTTTCAATTTCATCAAGAGGCTTTTGAGTTCCTCTTCACTTTCTGCCATAAGGCTGGTGTCATTTGCATATCTGAGGTTATTGAGATTTCTCCTGGCAATCTTTATTCCAGCTTGTGCTTCTCCCAGTCCAGCATTTCTCATGATGTACTCTGCATAGAAGTTAAATAAACAGGGTGACAATATACAGCCTTGATGAACTCCTTTTCCTATTTGGAACCAGTCTGTTGTTCCATGTCCAGTTCTAACTGTTGCTTCCTGACCTGCATACAGATTTCTCAAGATGCAGGTCAGGTGGTCTGGTATTCCCATCTCTTTCAGAATTTTCCACAGTTGATTGTGATCCACACAGTCAAAGGCTTTGGCATAGTCAATAAAGCAGTAATAGATGTTTTTCTGGAACTCTCTTGCTTTTCCCATGATCCAGCGGATGTTGGCAATTTGATCTCTGGTTCCTCTGCCTTTTCTAAAACCAGCTTGAAGATCTGGAAGTTCACGGTTCATGTATCGCTGAAGCCTGGCTTGGAGAATTTTGAGCATTACTTTACTAATGTGTGAGATGAGTGCAATTGTGCGGTAGTTTAATATTCTTTGGCATTGCGTTTCTTTGGGATTGGAATGAAAACTGACCTTTTCCAGTCCTGTGGCCACTGCTGAGTTGTCCAAATTTGCTGGCATATTGAGTGCAGCACTTTCACAGCATCATCTTTCATGATTTGAAATAGCTCAACTGGAATTCCATCACCTCCACTAGCTTTGTTTGTAGTGATGCTTTCTAAGTCCCACTTGACTTCACATTCCAGGATGTCTGGCTCTAGGTGAGTGATCACACCATCGTGATTATCTTGGTCATGAAGATCTTTTTTGTACAGTTCTTCTGTGTATTCTTGCCACCTCTTCTTAATATCTTCTGCTTCTGTTAGGTCCATATCATTTCTGTCCTTTATCGAGTCCATCTTTGCATGAAATATTCCTTTGGTATCTCTGATTTTCTTGAAGAGATCTCTAGTCTTTCCCATTCTGTTGTTTTCCTCTATTTCTTTGCCTTGATCACTGAGGAAGGCTTTCTTATCTCTTCCTGCTATTCTTTGGAACTCTGCATTCAGATGTTTATATCTTTCCTTTTCTCCTTTGCTTTTCGCTTCTCTTCTTTTCAGAGCTATTTGTAAGGCCTCCCCAGACAGCCATTTTGCTTTTTTGCATTTCTTTTCCATGGGGATGGTCTTGATTCCTGTCTCCTGTACAATGTCATGAACCTCTGTCCATAGCTCATCAGGCACTCTCTCTATCAGGTCTAGTCCCTTAAATGTATCTCTCACTTCCACTGTATAATCATAAGGGATTTGATTTAGGTCATACCTGAATGGTCTAGTGCTTTTCCCTACTTTCTTCAATTTCAGCCTGAATTTGGGAATAAGGAGTTCATGATCTGAGCCACAGTCAGCTCCCAGTTTTGTTTTTGCTGACTGTATAGAGCTCCTCCATCTTTGGCTGCAAAGAATATAATCCATCTGATTTCGGTGTTGACCATCTGGTGATGTCCATGTGTAGTCTTCTCTTGTGTTGTTGGAAGAAGGTGTTTGCTATGATACTAGTATATATGGTAATTATTGTACTAGTATATCCCATGACAATTTTTCCCAGGAAGTCCGGCTACGCAAAGGGGTAAGATTAATGCAATTTCTCCTTTTCTTTGTACTCCAAAAGACAAGAACAGTGAGCCTTCTAGTTTTTTAATTTCATGAGTTTATTCTTATTCACTACAAGGACCTATGGGAAAGTTATAAAGAATCCAGAATCTTAGAAAGATCTTACAGTCATTACTTCTATGCTTTTTAATTTTATTCTTTTATAACAAAGTATAGGTATGTGACAAACTGGTAGCAATGGGACAATTAAGCAACAGGGGCAAAGCCTAATTTGTAGGACTGTTGTAAGGATCCATATGAAAAGTGCATGTAAAGAACTTAATATAAGCCTGGCATGTAGAAACTGCCCGCCAAATACTAACAATTGTAGTTTATGTATAATAAGATCTATCCATGGGATTTCCCAGGCAAGAATACTAGTGTGGGTTGCCATTTCCTTCTCTAGGGGATCTTCCCAACCCAGGGATCAAAGCCACACCACCTGCATTGGCAAGCCGATTCTTTACCACTGACCCACCAGGAAAGCTCCATTACTCCATTATGGTTCCTTTTCTCGACACCTAGGCTTTTATGCAGATGACTTTCAAACTTTTGCCTGAGATTCTTACTAAGAAAAAAGGTTTTCCATCTTGTCCTAGTACATACAATTATTTCATAAGACAAGATTTCCTTTTGCTATTTTTGATTCACTCTGATAGTTTGTTTTATATATATATATATACACACACATACCCCAGTCTAGTTTATTTCATTAAAACAGAAATACTTGTAGTGACTCAATTAATTTCACAGGTTTTAATGAACTTTTCATTCTGGCTTGCAAAACACTGTTTTAGAGGAAATCTGGGAAGAGCAAACAAATATTTGCTTTCTGAATTCTTGGAGGCTTGATGAGAAGCATGTGATAGCAACTGACTCATCCGAGCAACTCCTTTCATATTACCACTGAAAACAAAATATGTCTACATACCTAGTAGAATGGCCGAAATCTGGAACACTGATAATACCAGGTGCTGGCAAGTGTAGGGAACAGTAGATATCCTCGTTCATTGCTGGTGGGAATGCAAAATGGCATAGCCACTTGGGAGGACAGTTTGGCAGTTCCTTTCAAAATTAGACATACTCTTACCTTATGATCCAGCAGCTGTGCTCCTTGGAATTTACCCAAAGGAGTTAAAAACATATGCCCACACAAAACCCTGTACACAGATCATTATAGCAGCTTTATTTGTAATTGTCACAGCTTGAAAACAATAAAGATGTCCTTCAGTAGGTGAATGGATATGTAAACTGTGGTACATCCAGATGGCAGAATATTATATAGCGCTAAAAAGAAATGGGTTATCAAGCCATGAAAAGACTTGGCTTAAATGCACATTACTAAGTGAAGGAAGCCAATTTGAAAAGGTTACCTGCTGTGTGATTCCAACGATGTGACATTCTAGAAAAGGTAAAATTAAGCAGACAGTAAAAAATCAGTGATTACTAGAGGTTGGAAGTAGGGGAGGGAGGAATAGGCAGAAGCACAGAAGAGTTTTAGAAAATACTCTGTACAATAACACAATGATGTATTCATGTCTCCATACCTTTGTACAAATCCATAGAATGTGTAACAACAGGAATAATCCCCAAGGTAAACTATGGACTTTGAGGGATAAAGTTGTGTCAGTGTAGTTTCATCAGTTGTAAGAAATGTATCAGTCTTATGGGGGATGTTGATAATGGCTATGCATATGTGGGGGTAGTAGGTTATGGGAAATTGCTGTACTTTTCTCTCAGTTTTGCTTTAAACCTAAAAGCACTCTAAAAGAATAAAGTATTATAACACAAAAAGAAAAGTGTGTTAAGTTCACACTTGGCAGTTTTGAAAGAGAAGACTTGAATTCATAAGTCTAGTTTGGGAGCCTGCTAGGTAGACAGTGTTTGTGTGATGAGAGCCATAAAAAGGGCACATACACAAGGATCTACAGGTAAAGCAACTGCCAGTTAACTGAGATTGAGGGGGTGAGAGGTGGTGGTGAGAGGCATTTCTGAATTAAACATTAGAATTGGTGGATGATTGGAATTACCTGGAATGGGTCTGCCCATGTTGAGGAAGGGAGTGTGTTACTAGAAGGAATTGGATTAAGATTCAACTAAAAGATACCAAGTATCTACTATGTGCCAGAAATGTAAACACTTTATCTAATCTCCAAAATTAACTCAATAAAAAATTCACTTCATAAATGAGGGGCCTGAGACTCAGAGATGTTAAATGACTTTCCCATAAAACAGAGAAGTTGGATTTTTAACTCCTCTTTTTAGACTTTCTTAGTTCTTGGTGTTTCTGTTTTTATTTATTTATTTTTTAAATTTTATTTTATTTTTAAACTTTACATAATTGTATTAGTTTGGCCAAATATCAAAATGAATCCACCACAGGTATACATGTGTTCCCCATCCTGAACCCTCCTCCCTCCTCCCTCCCCATTCTATCCCTCTGGGTCGTCCCAGTGCACCAGCCCCAAGCATCCAGTATCGTGCATCGAACCTGGACTGGCAACTCGTTTCATACATGATATTTTACATGTTTCAATGCCATTCTCCCAAATCTTCCCACCCTCTCCCTCTCTCACAGAGTCCATAAGACTGTTCTATACATCAGTGTCTCTTTTGCTGTCTCGTACACAGGGTTATTGTTACCATCTTTCTAAATTCCATATATATGCGTTAAAATACTGTGTTGGTGTTTTTCTTTCTGGCTTACTTCACTCTGTATAATAGGCTCCAGTTTCATCCACCTCATTAGAACTGATTCAAATGTATTCTTTTTAATGGCTGAGTAATACTCCATTGTGTATATGTACCACAACTTTCTTATCCATTCATCTGCTGATGGACATCTAGGTTGCTTCCATGTCCTGGCTATTATAAATAGTGCTGCGATGAATATTGGGGTACACGTGTCTCTTTCCCTTCTGGTTTCCTCAGTGTGTATGCCCAGCAGTGGGATTGCTGGATCATAAGGCAGGTCTATTTCCAGTTTTTTAAGGAATCTCCACACTGTTCTCCATAGTGGCTGTACTAGTTTGCATTCCCACCAACAGTGTAAGAGGGTTCCCTTTTCTCCACACCCTCTCCAGCATTTATTACTTGTAGACTTTTGGATCGCAGCCATTCTGACTGGTGTGAAATGGTACCTCATAGTGGTTTTGATTTGCATTTCTCTGATAATGAGTGATGTTGAGCATCTTTTCATGTGTTTGTTAGCCATCTGTATGTCTTCTTTGGAGAAATGTCTATTTAGTTCTTTGGCCCATTTTTGGATTGGGTCATTTATTTTTCTGGAATAGAGCTGTAGGAGTTGCTTGTATATTCTCGAGATTAGTTATTTGTCAGTTGCTTCATTTGCTATTATCTTCTCCATTCTGAAGGCTGTCTTTTCACCTTGCTAATAGTTTCCTTTGATGTGCAGAAGCTTTTAAGGTTTATTAGGTCCCATTTGTTTATTTTTGCTTTTATTTCCAATATTCTGGGAGGAGGGTCATAGAGGATCCTGCTGTGATGTATGTCGGAGAGTGTTTTGCCTATGTTCTCCTCTAGGAGTTTTATAGTTTCTGGTCTTATGTTTAGATCTTTAATCCATTTTGAGTTTATTTTTGTGTATGGTGTTAGAAAGTGTTCTAGTTTCATTCTTTTACAAGTGGTTGACCAGATTTCCCAGCACCACTTGTTAAAGAGATTGTCTTTAATCCATTGTATATTCTTGCCTCCTTTGTGTCCATATGTGCGTGGATTTATCTCTGGACTTTCTATTTTGTTCCATTGATCTATATTTCTGTCTTTGTGCCAGTACCATACTGTCTTGATAACTGTGGCTTTGTAGTAGAGCCTGAAGTCAGGCAGGTTGATTCCTCCAGTTCCATTCTTCTTTCTCAAGATCGCTTTGGCTATTCTAGGTTTTTTGTGTTTCCATACAAATTGTGAAATTATTTGTTCTAGCTCTGTGAAGAATGCTGTTGGTAGCTTGATAGGGATTGCATTGAATCTATAGATTGCTTTGGGTAGTATACTCATTTTCACTATATTGATTCTTCCAATCCATGAACATGGTATATTTCTCCATCTATTAGTGCTCTCTTTGATTTCTTTCACCAGTGTTTTATAGTTTTCTATATATAGGTCTTTAGTTTCTTTAGGTAGATATATTCCTAAGTATTTTATTCTTTCCTTTGCAATGTTGAATGGAATTGTTTCCTTAATTTCTCTTTCTGTTTTCTCATTATTAATGTATAGGAATGCAAGGGATTTCTGTGTGTTGATTTTATATCCTGCAACTTTACTATAGTCATTGATTAGTTCTAGTAATTTTCTGGTGGAGTCTTTAGGGTTTTCTATGTAGAGGATCATGTCATCTGCAAACAGTGAGAGTTTTACTTCTTCTTTCCCAATTTGGATTCCTTTTATTTCTTTTTCTGCTCTGATTGCTGTGGCCAAAATTTCCAAAACTATGTTGAATAGTAATGGTGAAAGTGGGCACCCTTGTCTTGTTCCTGACTTTAGAGGAAATGCTTTCAACTTTTCATCATTGAGGATAATGTTTGCTGTGGGTTTGTCATATATAGCTTTTATTATGTTGAGGTATGTTCCTTCTATTCCTGCTTTCTGGAGAGTGTTTATCATAAATGGATGCTGAATTTTGTCAAAGGCTTTCTCTGCATCTATTGAGATAATCATATGGTTTTTATTTTTCAATTTGTTAATGTGGTGTATTACATTGATTGATTTGCGGATATTGAAGAATCCTTGCATCCCTGGGATAAAGCCCACTTGGTCATGGTGTATGATCTTTTTAATGTGTTGTTGGATTCTGACTGCTAGAATTTTGTTAAGGATTTTTGCATCTATGTTCATCAGTGATATTGGCCTGTAGTTTTCTTTTTTTGTGGGATCTTTGTCAGGTTTTGGTATTAGGGTGATGGTGGCCTCATAGAATGAGTTTGGAAGTTTACCATCTTCTGCAATTTTCTGGAAGAGTTTGAGTAGGATAGGTGTTAGCTCTTCTCTAAATTTTTGGTAGAATTCAGCTGTGAAACCGTCTGGACCTGGGCTTTTGTTTGCTGGAAGATTTTTGATTACAGTTTCAATTTCCGTGCTTGTGATGGGTCTGTTAAGATTTTCTATTTCTTCCTGATCGAGTTTTGGAAAGTTGTACTTTTCTAAGAATTTGTCCATTTCTTCCACGTTGTCCCTTTTATTGGCATATAATTGTTGATAGCAGTCTCTTATGATCCTTTGTATTTCTGTGTTGTCTGTTGTGATCTCTCCATTTTCATTTCTAATTTTATTGATTAGATTTTTCTCCCTTTGTTTCTTGATGAGTCTGGCTAATGGTTTGTCAATTTTATTTATCCTTTCAAAAAACCAGCTTTTGGTTTTGTTGGTATTTGCTATGGTCTCGTTTGTTTCTTTTGCATTTATTTCTGCTCTAAGTTTTAAAATTTCTTTCCTTCTACTAACCCTGGGGTTCTTCATTTTTCCTTTTCTAGTTGCTTTTGGTGTAGAGTTAGGTTATTTATTTGACTTTTTTCTTGTTTCTTGAAGTGTGCCTGTATTGCTATGAACTTGCCCCTTAGGACTGCTTTTACCGTGTCCCACAGGTTTTGGGTTGTTGTGTCTTCATTTTCATTCGTTTCTATGCAAATTTTGATTTCTTTTTGATTTCTTCTGTGATTTGTTGGTTATTCAGCAGTGTGTTGTTCAGCCTCCATATGTTGGAATTTTTAATAGTTTTTCTCTTGTAATTGAGATCTAATCTTACTGCATTGTGGTCAGAAAAGGTGCTTGGAATGATTTCTATTTTTTTGAATTTACCAAGGCTAGCTTTATGGCCCAGGATGTGATCGGTGTTTCTGTTTTTAAAAGTGATATGTGCTGTGCTTAGTGGCTCAGTGTTGTCCGACTCTTTGTGACCCCATTGGACTGTAGCCTGCCAGGCTCCTCTGTCAATGAGGATTCTCCAGGCAAGAATACTGGAGTGAGTTACCATGCCCTCCTCCAGGGAATTTTCCAATCCCAGGGATTGGACCCAGGTCTCCTGCATTGCAGGTGAATTCTTTCCGAGTTGAGCTTCCAGGGAAGCCCAAAGGTGATATAGGGAAAGCTAATCAGATCTTGCTGTCTAATTTCTCTTAGTGTCATCACACAAAGTGGGCTGAAAAGCACATTATTGAATGCAGGGATATCTGGCCTTACTTTGAATATACCAAACCATTTCAAGCATAGCAGTGGATAAGACACAGGAGTAAGACCCTTCGTCACTTCCCCCACCTTTGGTCAAGGCTGAATTCTTGAGTAGTTAAGAACCTGACTCTGGGCTCAAATCCCATCTGTGCCATCTCAAACTGCATAACTTTTAGCAAGTTACTCTGCACTTCTAACGTCAAGGTGATTAAAAAGAGTAACTAATATATCAGGCTGTTGTGAGATTCAAAAGAGAAAAAAAAAAAAAACCCAAAAAACAACAGCAACAACAACAAAAAAAACAAACGTAAAATGCTTACTGTAGTGATGGTGTGTGGAAACTGCTCAAGAAATATTTACAGTTAAAGTATTAGGAAGAGGCTACTTCACTTCCTTACATTAGTTTCACTCATTGCCTTGAACCTTGGTTGACTTGTCACCTTCCCTAAAGCCTACACTGTGAATAAAACAGAAACTGACCAAAGTGGGTATGGCCAGAGCAGTCATGGGAAAAGCACTAAAGGCTTTTTAAAAAATGCTCCTGGATAGTGCTCTGAATCCCTAGAATATTACAGGCACATTTACATTTGGAATGTGGGAGAATAACTGTCTCAGGAGCTGAAGTGCAAGGTGGGGCCGGGGGTGGGGTGGGGTGGCGGGGGATGAAATGATGGATAGGAAAGAGGAAAGGAGAAGAAGTAGGAAAGGAAGTGAGCTGAAGTGAACTGAACTGAGGGACCATTAGAAAAGAGTAGGTGCTCCTTTGAAGTCGAAGCCGAGAACTGTGAGAAAGCAGCCATTAACTCATTATTGACCAGTGGATTGTTGCAGAAACTAGTGTCTGCAATTTATGGATATTTATATTGTCCAGCCAAAAATTAATTCTGTTATTTCACTTCCCTGAATTCGTTTCATTCATTGCTTTGAACCTTGGTTGACATGTCACTTTCCCTAAAACACTTTGCAGGTTATTACATTCAATAGTTTCACCTGACATACCTGTAAAGTCATCTAATTCTTGTGGAATGTTTTCTTCCATCCACTCTTCTATAGAAGCAAGGAGCATTTTCCAGAACCATTTCATTTTCACTTTCTGTATCAGAATTTATCACTAAGGTTTTTCTTTTATTGTCTTTTTGTTGGTCGAATATTCATATTGTCTGAATCAGAACTATATTTTGAAGAACTATCACCTTCTGAGACACTAGTATACATGTCTCTCGAATGATTAAAAAAAGTATCTGCATAATATTCACTCAAAAATTCTTCTTCACTCAAAATTTCACGATGCATCATTTTAAAAAATTTTGTGTTTATACTATGCACAAGATTGAAACAAAAGCTTAATGGAACAAAATGTGAGTGATAATGACAACCACAAATTTCTTAATTAACCCTCAATCAATTTTAAGCTCTAACAACTTCTTAAGGTGATGTTAATTTCATCACTCTCTAAAAACCTATTTTTATGTCTCCAGTCAATAACCTTTGGGTAACAGAAGACATATTAATAGCTTTCTGGTCAAGCATGTTTTAAGATATCTTCTGGTACTCTATGAGCTTTGTTCAGTTTTACTGGTGGTTAATGACTTCTTAATATGTCTAAGATATAAGCTTAGATATCCAGGCTAATTGAATCACAGACAATGAAAATTGAGGTCACAGGATTAGAATTTTGTCACAAAACCAAAGGACCTTATAATTGCAAGACTCCATGCTCACAAAAGTGTTCCCCAGTGGCTCAGACAGTAAAGAATCTGTCAGCAATGACAGAGATCCAGGTTCAGTCCCTAGGTCAGGAAGATCTCCTGGAGAAGGAAATGATTACCCACTTCAGTATTCTTGCCTGGAGAATCCCATGGATGCTTCTTCTTCACTGACTATGCTAAATCCTTTGACTGTGTGGATCAAAACAAACTATGGAAAATTCTTAAAGAGATGGGAATACCAGATCACCTTACCTGCCTCCTGAGAAACCTGTATGCAGGTCAAGAAGCAACAGATAGAACAGGGCATGGAACAATGGACTGATTCCAAATTGGGAAAGGAATACTTTAAGGCTGTCTGTATATTGTCACCCTACTTATTTAACTTCCATTCAGAGTACATCATGTGAAATGCTGGGCTGGATGAAGCACAAGCTGGAATCAAGATTGCCAGGAGAAATATTATTAATCTCAGATATGCAGATGACACTATCCTTATGGCAGAAATAGAAGAGGAACTAAAGAGCCTCTTGATGAAGGTGAAAGAGGAGAGTGAAAAAGCTGGCTTAAAACTCAACATTCAAAAAGCAAAGATCATAGCATCCAGTCCCATCACTCATGGCAAATAGATGGGGAAACAATGGAAACAGCAACAGACTTTATTTTGAGGGGCTCCAAAATTACTGCAGGTGGTGACTGCAGCCATGAAATTAAAAGCTCCTTGGAAGAAAAGCTATGACCAACCTAGACAGCATATTAAAAAGAAGAGACATTACTTTGCTGACTAATGTCCGCCTAGTCAAAGCTATGGTTTTTCCAATAGTCACGTATGGATGTGAGTGAAAGTTGCTCAGTCGTGTCTGACTCTTTGTGACCCCATGTGACAGTCCATGGAATTCTCCAGGCCAGAATACTGGAGTGGGTAGACTTTCTCTTCTCCAGGGGATCTTCCCAACCCAGGGATTGAATCCAGGTCTCCCTCATTGCAGGCAGATTCTTTACCAGCTGAGCCACAAGGGAAGCCCAATGGATGTGAGAGTTGGACTATAAAGAAGGCTGAGTGCCAAAGAATTGATGCTTTTGAACTGTGGTGTTGGAGAAGACTCTTGAGAGTCCCTTGGACTGAAAGGAGATCAAACCAGTCAATTCCAAAGGAACGCTGAATAGTCACGGGAAGGATGAATGCTGAAGTTGAAGTTCCAATACTTTGGCCACCTGATGTGAAGAACTGACTCATTGGAAAAGACCCTGATGCTGGGAAAGATTGAAAGCAGGAGAAGGAGGTGACAGAGGGCAAGATGGTTGGATGGTATCACTGACTCAATGGACATGAGCTTGAGCAAGCTCTGGGAGATGGTGAAGGACAGGGAAGCCTGATGTGCTGCAGCCCATGGGGTCACGAAGAGATGGACACGCTTGAGAGACTGAAAAACAAAATGCTCAAAATATCTTCAGCATATTCAGTGTATTTGGCAGATAGCCAGCAAAGTCCAGTATGAACATCTTTATTGGCAGAGTTCATTAAAATAAGATAAAACAAAACAAAAAACCCCCATACTATTCTTAGTATATTAACATACAGTTTTCAGTCCTCCAACAAAAATAAAATCTAGACTGTAAAAAATAAAATCTAGACTGTAAGAAAATAAATCTATACTGTAAATTCAAAATCAGACTATCCATATTGGATAATTTTAACAGCTATGAACTTTATCATTCTTGCATTGATCGAAATTTTGTCTTCTGGTAACTTTCACACACTGGACCTAATGCCACCCCCAAAGGCACTGAGAACTGAGTGAATTTCCATTTTCTTATGACAGATCTTTAAACATTGGCTGGAGACCCACAGTCCCCTAGATCGTTTTTCATTTTGATAAACTCAGACCCTTCCCATTTTGAATGACCTCTTCTGGACAAGATGCAGTTGTAAAAACTCCTCTCCTGTCAGGGTGCTCAGAGTAATATCAAACCTCATAGTGGGACATTTCTGGTAACAAGGCAGAGAAAGGTAATAGAGACTGCTCACTCATCTCAACACATACTTCAAAGACTTTAAATGCTGAGTGAAATGTAACTAAAGATTATAGACTATGCAGTCAAGCTCAAGCCTGCCTGTAACAAAGAGAAATGCTAAGTCCATAATAGAAGAGTGAAGTGACAGAGTGGAAGCTCATTTGTGTCCTGGTCATGGCAAATAGATGGGGAAACAGTGAGAGACTTCATATTTTTGGGCTCCAAAATCACTGCAGATGTTGATTTCAGCCATGAAATTAAAAGACGCTTACTCCTTGGAAGAAAAGTTAGGACCAACCTAGATGGCATATTGAAAAACAGAGACATTACTTTGCCAACAAAGGTCCATTTAGTCAAGGCTATGGTTTTTCCAGTGGTCATGTATGGATGTGAGAGTTGACCTATAAAGAAAGCTGAGCACTGAAGAATTGACGCTTTTGAACTGTGGTGTTGGAGAAGACTCTTGAGAGTCCCTTGGACTGCAAGGAGATCAAATCAGTCCATCCTAAAGCGTTATCAGTCCTGGGTGTTCATTGGAAGGACTGATGCTAAAGCTGAAACTCTGATACTTTGGCCACCTGATGCAGAGAGCTGACTCATTTGAAAAGACCCTGATGCTGGGAAAGATTGAGGGCAGGAAGAGAAGGGGTGACAGAGGGTGAGATGGTTGGATGGCATTACCGAGTCAATGGACATGAGTTTGGGTGGGCTCCCGGAGTTGGTGTTGGATAGGGAGGCCTGGCGTGCTGCAACTCGTGGGGTCACAAAGAGTTGGACACGGCTGAGCCACTGAACTGAACTGGTTATTCCTAGGTGCTGGGCGTTGCGTTTCTCTTGTTCATATAGGGATCAAACACTTTGCCTTTGGACCAGTGGGAGGTGGGGCTCTGCAAAAGAGGCCCCCTGAATAAAGCTGTATCCTTTAATAGATGAAAAGCTTATGACTAGTGGGCAAGAAAACCCTGCTCACTGGTCCTGAGAAGTGATGAAAAAACTTACTAGGTCTGTGGGTATAATAATAAAAAAAATATCCTGGAGTAATTAAAACCCCAAGCTTGTGATATGCACTGGTTTGAGGCTTTGCTATTTTGTTGTCTGCATGGAGTGTGAACTACGTATTAAGAATTAACACAAGAACTGTTCTGGGACCATTAACATTCCTGGGACCTTGACAGAGCAAATACAAAATAGTTCTATATGGATTTTCCCCCTAATCTAGGTCAGATGGGACTTCTGTGGAGAAAAATATATAAAACATTATTAAAAAAAAAAAAACCCTCTGTGGCAATGAAGACACAATAAATACAAATTGCATTAGTAAAAGAATCAGTAGACATAAAAGAAAACTCACATCCCAATAATTAAAAATAATAAAATAATGTGAAAGATAATAAAATGTCTGCTCAAAATGTTTAATAAGCTAAAAGAAGGAACAGAAAGCATAATAAAAATAGGACAGCACAATAAAAAGAACAGGATTAAAATAAATCAAGTAAATCTCTGAGAACTGAGAATTAGCCTCCAATATTAACAAGTCAGTGTGCAAATTAAATAGCAGAACAGAGATGATTGAAGGTAAACTTAGTGAAATAGAAGGTAGCTCTAAAGAAATTACCCAAAACGCACTAAAAGAAATTAAAAGGGAGGAAAGCATAAAAATGAGTCATAGAGATATAGAGGTGAGAATAAGAAACTCCAACACATAGCCAATTGAAAGTCTAGAAGAAAACAGCAAAGATAATGGAGAAGGATCCATCAAAAAGATTATTCCAAAATAAGGAAAAATGTAAAGGTTCCATCTAAAGATGTACAACCACTCTGCATTAATAAATCAACACATTTTCAGTTTGGGGTCATTACAAGGGGCTTCCCAGATGGTGCAGTGGTAAAGAATCCGCCTGCCAAGCAGGAGACCCAGGTTCGATCCCATGGTTGGGAAGATCCCTTGGAGAAGGAAATGGCAACCGGCTCTAGTATTTTTGCCTGGAGAATCTCATGGACAGAGGAGCCTGGCGGGCTATGGTCTGTGTAAAGAAGTATAAATGCACTTGATTGTTAAACAAACACATTTTCAGTTTGGGATCATTACAAACAATATTGCTATGATCATGTCTCATGGTATACCCAGGTGAGGCAGGAGGTAGATGAGCTCCAGTCTTGGCATTCACATCTAGCCTCCTATTTACATTTCTTGGGTAAGGAGGCAGATGGTCTCTAGGCTAGATATTTACAATCAAACTCCTGTTCCCACTTTGGGATGAAAATAACAACAGGAACTGGGCATTGTCTTCTGTGGACACTAAAAGATAACAACAGCATGGCAGAGACAGAGAGGGCCTAAACCCTGTTGAGTTAAAGATAAATAAGTCACTTATTTCCCATCCTTGAGGCAAGGGAGACACTGCATACCCTTTCTCCCCAGCTGTGTATCTCTGCCTTGGCTTCTGTCTTAAATTGCTTCATTGTGTGCTCCTCCACTTGTTGTTCTGTCAGATCAGATCAGTCGCTCAGTCGTGTCCGACTCTTTGCAACCCCATGAATCGCAGCACGCAAGGCCTCCCTGTCCATCACCAACTTCCAGAGTTCACTCAGACTCACGTCCATTGAGTCAGTGATGTCATCCAGCCATCTCATCCTCTGTCGTCCACTTCTCCTCCTGCCCCAATCCCTCCTAGCATCAGAGTCTTTACCAATGAGTCAACTCTTCACATGAGGTGGCCAAAGTACTGGAGTTTCAGCTTTAGTATCATTCCTTCCAAAGAAATCCCAGGGCTGATCTCCTTCAGGATGGACTGGTTGGATCTCCTTGCAGTCCAAGGGACTCTCAAGAGTCTTCTCCAACACCACAGTTCAAAAGCACCAATTCTTTGGCGCTCAGCCTTCTTCACAGTCCAACTCTCACATCCATACATGACCACTGGAAAAACCATAGCCTTGACTAGACGAAACTTTGTTGGCAAAGTAATGTCTCTGCTTGTGAATATGCTATCTAGGTTGGTCATAACTTTCCTTCCAAGGAGTAAGCGTCTTTTAATTTCATGGCTGCAATCACCATCTGCAATGATTTTGGAGCCCTGAAAAATAAAGTCTGACACTGTTTCCACTGTTTCCCCATCTATTTCCCATGAAGTGGTGGGACCAGATGCCATGATGTTCGTTTTCTGAATGTTGAGCTTTAAGCCAACTTTTTCACTCTCCACTTTCACGTTCATCAAGAGGCTTTTGAGTTCCTCTTCACTTTCTGCCATGAGGCTGGTGTCATCTGCATATCTGAGGTTATTGATATTCTCCCGGCAATCTTGATTCCAGCTTGTGTTTCTTCCAGTCCAGCGTTTCTCATGATGTACTCTGCATAGAAGTTAAATAAACAGGGTGACAATATACAGTCTTGACGAACTCCTTTTCCTATTTGGAACCAGTCTGTTCTTCCATGTCCAGTTCTAACTGTTGCTTCCTGACCTGCATACAAATTTCTCAAGAGGCAGGTCAGGTGTTCTGGTATTCCCATCTCTTGAAGAATTTTCCACGGTTTATTGTGATCTACACAGTCAAAGGCTTTGGCATAGTCAATAAAGCAGAAATAGATGTTTTTCTGGAATGCTCTTGCTTTTTTAATGATCCAGCGGATGTTGTCAATTTGATCTCTGGTTCCTCTGCCTTTGCTAAAACCAGCTTGAACATGTGGAAGTTCACGGTTCACATATTGCTAAAGCCTGGCGTAGAGAATTTTGAGCATTACTTTACTAGCGTTTGAGATGAGTGCAATTGTGTGGTAGTTTGAGCAATCTTTGGCATTGCCTTTCTTTGGGATTGGAATGAAAACTGACCTTTTCCAGTCCTGTGGCCACTGCTGAGTTTTCCAAATTTGCTGGCATATTGAGTGCAGCACTTTCACAGCATCATCTTTCAGGATTTGGAATTGCTCAACTCGAATTCCATCACCTCCACTAGCTTTCTTCATAGTGATGCTTTCTAAGGCCCACTTGACTTCACATTCCAGAATGTCTGGCTCTAGGTCAGTGATCACACCATCGTGATTATCTGGGTTATGAAGATCTTTTTTGTACAGCTCTTCTGTGTATTGTTTCCATCTCTTCTTAGTATCTTCTGCTTCTGTTATAGCCATACCATTTCTGTCCTTTATCGAGCTCATCTTTGAATGAAATGTTCCTTTGGTATCTCTGATTTTCTTGAAGAGAGCTCTAGTCTTTCCCATTCTGTTGTTTTCCTCTATTTCTTTGCATTGATCGTGGAAGAAGGCTTTCTTATCTCTTCTTGCTATTCTTTGGAACTCTGCATTCAGATGTTTATATCTTTCTTTTCTCCTTTGCTTTTCACTCCTCTTCTTTTCACAGCTATTTGTAAGGCCTCCTCAGACAGGTATTTTGCTTTTTTGCATTTCTTTTCCATGGGGATGATATGATTCCTGTCTCCTGTACAATGTCATGAACCTCATTTCATAGTTCTTCAGGCACTCTTATCTATCAGATCTAGGCCCTTAAATCTATTTCTCACTTCCGCTGTATAATCATAAGGGATTTGATTTAGGTCATACCTGAATGGTCTAGTGGTTTTCCCTACTTTCTTCAATTTAAGTCTGAATTTGGCAATAAGGATTCATGGTCTGAGCCACAGTCAGCTCCTGGTCTTGTTTTTGCTGACGGTATAGAGCTTCTCTATCTTTGGCTGCAAAGAATATAATCCATCTGATTTCGGTGTTGACCATCTGGTGATGTCCATGTATAGAGTCTTCTCTTGTGTTGTTGGAAGAGGGTGTTTGTTATGACCAGTGCATTTTCTTGGCAAAACTCTATCAGTCTTTGCCCTGTTTTATTCCGTATTCCAAAGCCAAATTTGCCTGTTACTCCAGGTGTTTCTTGACTTCCTAGTTTTGCATTCCAGTCCCCTATAATGAAAATGACATCTTTTTGGTGTGTTAGTCCTAAAAGGTCTTGTAGGTCTTCATAGCACCATTCAACTTCAGCTTCTTCAGTGTTACTGGTTGGGGCATAGACTTGGATTACTGTGATACTGAATGGTTTGCCTTGGAAACGAACAGAGATCATTCTGTCGTTTTTGAGATTGCATCCAAGTACTGCATTTTGGACTCTTTTGTTGACCATGATGGCCACTCCGTTTCTTCTGAGGGATTCCTGCCCGCAGTAGTAGATATAATGGTCATCTGAGTTAAATTCACCCATTCCAGTCCATTTCAGTTCGCTGATTCCTAGAATGTCGACATTCACTCTTGCCATCTCTTGTTTGACCACTTCCAATTTGCCTTGATTCATGGACCTGACATTCCAGGTTCCTATGCAATATTGCTCTTTACAGCATCGGACCTTGCTTCTATCACCAGTCACATCCACAGCTGGGTATTGTATTTGCTTTGGCTCCATCCCCTCGTTCTTTCTGGAGTTATTTCTCCACTGATCTCCAGTAGCATATTGGGCACCTACTGACCTGGGGAGTTTCTCTTTCAGTATCCTATCATTTTGCCTTTTCATACTGTTCATGGGGTTCTCAAGGCAAGAATACTGAAGTGGATTGCCATTCCCTTCTCCAGTGGACCACATTCTGTCAAATCTCTCCACCATGATCCGCCCATCTTGGGTTGCCCCACGGGCATGGCTTAGTTTCATTGGGTTAGAAAAGGCTGTGGTCCTAGTGTGATTAGATTGACTAGTTTTCTGTGAGTATGGTTTCAGTGTGTTTGCCCTCTGATGCACTCTTGCAACACCTACCATCTTATTTGGGTTTCTCTTACCTTGGGTGTGGGGTATCTCTTCACGGCTGCTCCAGCAAAGTGAAGCCATTGCTCCTTACCTTGGATTAGAGGTATCTCCTCACCGCCGCCCTTCCTGACCTTCAACGTGTGTTAGCTATGGACCTATTTTTAGTTTTTGTCTCCTTGAAAAATTCATTTTTCAATGAATTGAATGGGTAAGAGTCAGGGGAACTCTGCTTCTAGCCTCTAGTCACTGGTAGAGTAGAAATTAGGATTTCTGGTTTTCACCCAGGCTGCTCAGGTCTAGTTCCTGGGCAGAGGACTAAGATCTTATTTCAAGGCAGTGCTCACTGCTGCCTTTCTGAGCTCACAGGCATGCATTTATATAGGCACTCAGGAGAGGAACTGCTAGGTCAGACCTAGATCTGGATTGCTGTCTGATATACATAATGCTTATTTCAATTTACTGTGCAAGTAGGGTACTGTGCACAGTATCCATGCACTGTCGATTTACAGACCTGGTACAGAAATCTTTGAATCTAATTTTTATTTTTTTTTTAAATTTTATTTTATTTTTAAACTTTACATAATTGTATTAGTTTTGCCAAATATCAAAATGAATCTGCCACAGGTATACATGTGTTCCCCATCCTGAACCCTCCTCCCTCCTCGCTCCCCATTCCATCCCTCTGGGTCGTCCCAATGCACCAGCCCCAAGCATCCAGTATTGTGCATTGAACCTGGACTGGCAACTCGTTTCATACATGATATTTTACATGTTTCAATGCCATTCTCCCAAATCTTCCCACCCTCTCCCTATCCCACAGAGTCCATAAGACTGTTCTATACATCAGTGTCTCTTTTGCTGTCTCGTACACAGGGTTATTGTTACCATCTTTCTAAATTCCATATATATGCATTAGTATACTGTATTGGTGTTTTTCTTTCTGGTTTACTTCACTCTGTATAATAGGCTCCAGTTTCATCCACCTCATTAGAACTGATTCAAATGTATTCTTTTTAATGGCTGAGTAATACTCCATTGTGTATATGTACCACAACTTTCTTATCCATTTATCTGCTGAGGGACATCTAGGGTTGCTTTCATGTCCTGGCTATTATAAACAGTGCTGCGATGAACATTGGGATACACGTGTCTCTTTCCCTTCTGGTTTCCTCAGTGTGTATGCCCAGCAGTGGGATTGCTGGATCATAAGGCAGATTCTTTGACTCTGCTACATGGCCATAAGATATAGTACACAATTCTTCTCTGCTGAACACAGAGTATATCCACAGTGTCTGCAACTCCCAAGCCTTCTACCTTCTCTAATGATGCTTACTAGATACACTGCTGCTATGTTAGCCCTAATATTATGTAATGGATGATGCAGTTTCATTCTTATATTCCATTCCACTCTCCCTCACAATATTCTCTACCCCTGTGTCTCTGTCTTTCTTTCTGTCTTCCACCTACATATAGTGCACAGTCACCCTCAACTGCAACAAAAAAATGTTGTCTGCTTTTCCAATAAACAACAATATTGGTGCCATTAAGCCATGGATTATTGCAGACACCCCCCCCCCCGCCAATCCCCCAGTGGTGCACCCTCAGGGGAATTCAGAGTGAAAGAAAACAGAATACTGGCCCTACATAGTTAAGGTGCATATCTAATGAATAATTTCAGTGTGTCTAGATTCTTGTATCTTCGCACACATGGGAAAGCACGAAAATCACTAACTAGATGTCTGTTTTTTTGTGATTAGCAGTTATCTTTGATGTTTGATTAATTATTTTTGAGCAAAACTCGTATATATCCTGACTTCTTACCTCTCTGGAGCAGTTCCTCAGAGCTATTTGAGAGACTGTCTCCTGGGCTATAGTTCTCAGTAAAGTCCATAAAACATGTAACTGTTAGGTTGTGCGTTTTTCTTCAGTCAGCAATACTCTATTTACATACACTTTAGGTTGATTCTGTCTTGAGAGCAGGTTTTCCAAGTATCTTTAGTCCTGAAGCTCCTGGCTCTCTCTCACTCTAAATTACTTTTTCCACCTTAACCACTCTCCCACCCCCAGCATACTCAGATGATCCCTGGGGGTAATATGAGGGACATGACATAACTCTGGAGGTAATATGAGTGCAAGGCATATGACATTTGAGAAGACACTTAAGTTAGACTCCTACAGTCAATATTTACAAGCTGATGAGAAGTTATTTAAAATCCCAATTTCCCCCCAGAAATAAAATGTGGATTAATACTACTTACCTTCTTTTTTTTTTTTTTTTTGTAAAAATACTTGAGTGCTTAAAAACTGTCCCAGGGACTATTCTAGGTGAATGAAACCAGTAAGATATCTTGCAGATACCAGGATTAAGTAAGACAATGACTGTAAGATGCTTAGAATAGCTGCAGACCTAGAAAATGTGCTTGGCAAACTTCTTTTTTTTAACTTAACAGATATTTATGAGTATCTACAGTGTTCTAGTCCGTGGTGTACCCAGTGGGGATACAGTACTGAGAAAGACAGAGGAAACAGATCCTGAAAATAAATAAGCAACATAAATGAGTCAGTTTCAGATCGTGATATGTGCATGTGATTCACATAAATCAGTAAGAGTAAATGAAAGTACTATTGAGATCAGAGGGGAAATTTTATTCAGAAACTTGAACCAAGCCAGCCTACTGGGCAGTAATGCTAAGAGTAAAAAGAGAATCAAAAAGTACTTCCAGGCGTAAAAAGAGAACTAAGGAAATCAACACGTGGTGGTCAGAACCAATCAGGATACATCAGAGAGAGAGAGAGAGAGCTGACCTTGAAGCAAACAGTGTGTGGTAAAATCAACAGCAAGCAGGAAGTTCCCATTATATATCTCACTTCCCATAAATCTCATATATATGGGAAGAGGGTTGAGATGGGGATGGGAAAGAGGGATATCACAAAGCCTTCATGATACTTGGGCTTCTGATTACTTAATCCATAACCAATTATATTTGTGACTATTTTCAGTCAAATCATCTTTGATTTTTGAATTCTAGGCCAACCTCACTTCCATACAAGAAATCCCTATTCATTCTCTAGCTGTGATGACCTTGGATTACAGACTCGCAAGGTTAGCAGAAACCACATCCATCATATCACTTAACCACATCCTTAGAGTAGGACTTCTTATTCCCAAATTCAGACTTAAATTGAAGAATGTATGGAAAACCACTAGACCATTCAGGTATGACCTAATTCAAATTCCTTATGATTATACAGTGGAAGTGAAAAATAAATTTAAGGGACTAGATCTGATAGAGTGCCTGATAAACTATGGATAGAGGTTCACGCCATTGTAGAGGAGACAGGGATCAAGACCATCCCCATGGAAAAGAAATGCAAAAAAGCAAAATGGCTGTCTGGGGAGACCTTACAAATAGCTGTGAGTGAAAAGAAAAGGAGAAAAGGAAAGATATAAGCATCTGAATGCAGAGTTCCAAAGAATAGCAAGGAGAGATAAGAAAGCCTTCCTCAGCGAGCAATGCAAAGAAATAGAGGAAAACAACAGAATGGGAAAGACGAGAGATCTCTTCAAGAAAATTAGAGATACCAAGGGAACATTTCATGCAAAGATGGGCTCGATAAAGGACAGAAATGGTATGGACCTAACAGAAGCAGAAGATATTAGGAACAGATGGCAAGAATACACAGAAGAACTGTACAAAAAAAAAAAAGAAGATTTTCACGACCAAGATAATCATGATGGTGTGATCATTCACCTAGAGCCAGACATCCTGGAATGTGAAGTCAAGTGGGCCTTAGGAAGCATCACTATGAACAAAGCTAGTGGAGGTGATGGAATTCCAGTTGAGCTATTTCAAATCCTGAAATATGATGCTGTGAAAGTGCTGCACTCAATATGCCAGCAAATTTGGAAAACTCAGCAGTGGCCACAGGACTGGAAAAGGTCAGTTTTCATTCCAATCCCAAAGAAAGACAATGCCAAAGAATGCTCAAACTACCTCACAATTGCACTCATCTCACATGCTAGTAAAGTAATGCTCAAAATTCTCCAAGCCAGGCTTCAGCAATATGTGAACTGTGAACTACCTGATGCTCAAGCTGGTTTTAGAAAAGGCAGAGGAACCAGATAGATCAAATTGCCAACATCCGCTGGATCATCAAAAAAGCAAGAGAGTTCCAGAAAAACATCTATTTCTGCTTTATTGACTATGCCAAAGCCTTTGACTGTGTGGATCACAATAAACTGTGGAAAATTCTGAAAGAGATGGGAATACCAGACCACCTGACCTGCCTCTTGAGAAACCTATATGCAGGTCAGGAAGCAACAGTTAGAACTGGACATGGAACAACAGACTGGTTCCAAATAGGAAAAGGAGTTCGTCAAGGCTGTATATTGTCACCCTGTTTATTTAACTTCTATGTGGAGTACATCATGAGAAAAGCTGGACTGGAAGAAGCACAACCTGGAATCAAGATTGCCGGGAGAATATCAATAACCTCAGATATGCAGATGACACCAGCCTTATGGCAGAAAGTGAAAAGGAACTCAAAAGCCTCTTGATGAAAGTGATAGAGGAGAGTGAAAAAGTTGGCTTAAAGCTCAACATTCAGGAAACTAAGATCATGGCATCTGGTCCCACCACTTCATGGGAAATAGATGGGGAAACAGTGGAAACAGTGTCAGACTTTAATTACGGGGCTCCTGAATCACTGCAGATGGTGATTGCAGCCATGAAATTAAAAGACACTCCTTGGAAGGAAACCTATGACCAACCTAGATAGCATATTGAAAAGCAGAGACATTGCTTTGCCAACGAAGGTCCATCTAGTCAAGGTTATGGTTTTTCCAGTGGTCGTGTATGGATGTGAGAGTTGGATTGTGAAGAAAGCAGAGTGCTGAAGAATTGATGCTTTTGAACTGTGTGTTGGAGAATACTCTTGAGAGACCCTTGGACTGCAAGGAGATCCAACCAGTCCATTCTAAAGGAGATCAGTCCTGGGGTGTTCTTTGGAAGGACTGATACTGAAGCTGAAACTCCAATACTTTGGCTACCTTGTGTGAAGAGTTGACTCATTGGAAAAGACTGATGCTGGGAGGGATTAGGAGCAGGAGGAGAAGGGGACGACAGAGGATGCTGGATGGCATCACCGACTCAATGGGCATGAGTTTGAGTGAACTCCGGGAGTTGGTGATGGACAGGGAGGCCTGGCATGCTGCAGTTCATGGGGTGGCAACGAGTCGGACAAGACTGAGTGACTGAACTGAACTGAGAGTAGGACATGCAACCTCAGAAAGCAACCATGAGGGACAAAGAACCAGGAGTTAGAAGATTGAGTTCTAGGGCAGAATCTGAATCATTATTGTGCATTGCATCATTCTCTCTTTGACCTGGTTTCTTCATTTACAAAATAAGAGTAACGATCCCTATTTCTCACATTGTTACTGGGATTAAACAAAATGGTATACATGAAAGCTCTTTGGGAGCCAGAAACTCTAGAAATCAGAGACGTGACTAATCTAGGTACATGGATTACAGCCAGTTTCTGGGCAACATGAAACGTACTATGGCTGATTTCTCCCTACCATGGGCTGATTTTGAGGACCTGAGTAAATCACCACCTCACTATGCTCTGGTTTTCTGACCTCTAGTATGTGAGCATAAGTCTTGCCCCCAAAAGGTTCTCCCATGATTCCATGAATCTCTTCCCAGAGGAAAGCAGTGAAACCTGGAATAGATAAAAACTATCTGACTCAACTGACTTTTGGAAAAATATATTTATTTCCAATCCTAACTACTGAATGCCATGCTGTCTGCTTTTTTTTTTATTGTTGTTGTTGATAAAAAACAGTTCTTGTAGTTATTTCTGAAAGGATGATAGCATTTGCAAATTTTAAGATACAGATAAACTAAATAGAACTGTGCAAATTCTAAAAGGGAGGTAGGAAATTTCAAGAATGCAAAGTTGGATATTGTTCCATGATTCATATATAACCATTTTTCCTTTTACTTCCAGTTTCATAGCTTCCCTCCGCTCCAGGCTTCTATCCACTATTTGGACAATTTTGTATCCCGATTTAATCACTTGGCCTCTTACTTCAAATAACAGAAATAATTTTTCCACTTTATTGCAAACAGTTTTGGGGCAACATTAAGTATCGTAAGATAGGCTGGGAAAGGCTAGCTCCAAGACGCCAGCAGAAGCGGGAGCAGAAGTCTATTTTCTCTAGGGTTCTTACTATGGCAGAGTGAAGGAAGATGGAAACGTTACTGTTGGCAGAATGGGGAGAAAACATGATCTTTGAATTCTGGCCACTCTCTAGTGGATTAAGGAAAAGACAGAGAGACAGATGTGTGAACACTTCTATAGTTACAAGCTCTGGTATGTAATGGGAGGAAATGTTTACAAGGCTAGCTGGTGTACAAGGAGTGGAGGTGCAGCTGACCTAGTTCTTCTGCCTTGGTTCACACAGCCTGGGAGGCCTGGGGAACTCCTCTGAGAAAAGAACTTTCCAGCTGAGATCTGAGCAGGAAGGAAAAAAACTAGGCATTGTAAAGGGGTGTGGGGAGGAGGGGGCCAAGAGATTTCCAAGCAGAGAGAACTATTTGTGCAAAGACCTTGGGCAGGAAGAGGCTTTGCATATTAGAGGAAGTGAAAGCATGTCTGCTGGGTTAAGGTCAAAATTAGTGAAACTAGAGTGAGAGATGATGCTGAAAGGCAGAGCAAGGTCAGACTGCACACAATCTTGTATCCTGAGAAAGCTATTTCAGAAGATGAGGCAAAAGAATGGATGGTGGTGGAGGTGGAAATGTAGACAAGTGGGCACATGCAAGAGATATTTCAAAAGAGGTATAGTAGAGGAGATTTGTGATGGACTGGATAAAAGAAGGGGGCAGGAGGTGCCAGGTGCTGTCTTGAAGGCGGGACTTTCTTTTTCACGGTGATCTGAAGTTCTGAACCTCTACGCCTCATTGCTCTTATTTTCAGCGTGATAACTGGAGAGCTGGCTGCTCAGGAACACATCATAATCTTGTCTCTGTTCTTTAAAACAGAAGCTCATAATTGGAGAGTGAAGAGGCAGAGGAGAAAATGAGCAGGCAGAGACCAGGTGGGAGATAGAATGGGAGGAAGAGAGTCTCCCAGAAGGAGGCAGAGAAGACAGAGAGATTGGAGGAGTGGATTCAGGGACCATGACAGGAGGAAAGAGAGGTTGGGGATGGGGACAGTGAGATGGAAGGATCTTGGGATATTAAAGCTTGAAAATTTTTAGCCAACCCAGTCCAGTCCTGTCAATGTAGAGCTGAGACAATTAGGGCTTATGTGAATATTTTATTTGTTTATTTGGCTGTGTGCATTGGATCCTACTTGCAGCACATTGGGTCTTGTGATGTGGGATCTTTCACTGCAGTGCAAGGATTCTCTAGTTGTGTCTTGTGGACTCCAGAGCTCATGTGATTCATTCAGCAGTTGTGGCATGAGGGCTTGTCCCCCTGAGGTAGAGGGTAGATGACCTCCCCCTGCTTGCCAGGGTAAAGTGATTGGAGATTCATTCCTTGTGAATTGAAACTCCAAGACAAAAATAGCAGGTGTTTTGCCGAAAGTTTTCACTTTCATCTAAGGTTCAAAGAATTTGTTAACAAAATCAGCCACTCTTTATATACAAATAAGTAATACAAATATTTATCAGAGAATTATCTAGCTCACTTTCAATATACTAAATTAAGAGAAAACAGAAATAGAAACAGTAGAGGATACATCACCAAATTGGGTTTTGACCAACATCCAGACTCAAACAGTACTGGGGTGTCCCATGACACAGCACAACTGGAGTCCCAGTTGGGAAAAGGTCCCAGGCAAAGAGTCCCCTCCATGGGTGAGACTTCAAAGACTGCAGGTCAGGGTTCCTGTTTATAATCCCAGGATGCAAACTGATACCATCATCAATCTGTAAGCAAATTGCAGCTCTGATTTCATGTGAATGCAGTTTGTTTTGTCATGTAAAACTTGGAATTGTTGTTAAGCCTGGGGCCTGATTGGCCAGGTCCCCTCCAGGGGCTCATAATCTCAAGATTACTCCCCCATTTTATCTATGGTGCTGCAAGACTTGCATTCACAGCAGGCAGTCCCTTCCAGTCACTTCCAGACATACCTAGTTAGGGCAGTGTCCAGGCAGGTTAGAAGCAAGGTCACAGGCCTGCTCTGCTTTGTCTCTGAAGCCTAACTCAGTTTAGTTCAGTTCTGTTTAGTCACTCGGATGTGTCTGACTCTTTGCAACCCCAAGGACTGCAGCACGCCAGGCCTCCCTGTCCATCACTAGCTCCTGGAGTTTACTCAAACTTATGTCCATTGAGTCCGTGATGCCATCCAGCCATCTCATCCTCTGTCGTCCCCTTCTCCTCCTGCCCCCAATCCCTCCCAGCATCAGAGTCTTTTGCAATGAGTCAGTTCTTTGCATCAGGTGGCCAAAGTATTGGAGTTTCAGTTTCAGCATCAGTCCTTCCAATGAATATTCAGGACTGATTTCCTTTAGGATGGATGGGTTGGATCTCCCTGCAGTCCAAGGGACTCTCAAGAGTCTTCTCCAACACCACAGTTCTAAAGCATAAATTCTTCTGTGCTCAGTTTTATTTATAGTCCAACTCTCACGTCCATACATGACCACTGGACAAACCATAGCTTTGATTAGATGGACCTTTGTTGGCAAAGTAATGTCTCTGCTTTTTAATATGCTCTCTAGGTTGGTCATAGATTTTCTTCCTAGCAGCAAGTGTCTTTAAATTTCATGGCTGCAGTCACCATCTGCAATGATTTTGGAGCCTTCCAAAATAAAATCTGTCACTGTTTTCATTGTTTCCCTATCTACTTGCCATGAAGTGATGGGACCAGATACCATGATCTTAGTTTTCTGAATGTTGAAGCCAACTTTTCACTCTCCTCTTTCACTTTCATCAAAAGGCTCTTCAGTTCTTCTTCACTTTCTGTCATAAGTGTGGTGTGATCTGCAAATCTGACGTTATTGTATTTCTCTCGGCAATCTTGATTCCAGCCTGTGCTTCATCCAGTCCAGCATTTCTCATGATGTACTCTAATTTAAGTTAAATAAACTTATATTTAACTTATACAGCCTAACTAAGACCATTTATTTAAGTTCCCTAACAGCAGGACCAGAGAAGGCAATGGCACTCCACTCCAGTACTCTTGCCTGGGAAATCCCATGGACAGAGGAGCCTGGTGGGCTGCAGTCCATGGGGTGGCTAAGAGTTGGACACGGCTGAGCGACTTCACTTTCATTTCACACTTTCATGCATTGGAGAAGGAAATGGCAACCCCTCCAGTGTGCCTGGAGAATCCCAGGGACGGGGGAGCCTGGTGGGCTACTGTCTATGGGGTCGCACAGAGTCGGACACGACTGAAACAACTTAGCAGCAGCAGCAGCAGCAACAGCAGGACAATTAAGAGAGGACTGGGCCCTGTCCAGAGCATATATTTCCCAAAGTTAGGAGACCTCCCAGACCATACATGTGCAGAAAAGGCTCCTTGGAGGACAAAGGAGAGTTATGTCAAAGACTGTTCTACCCAGATGCCTTTCCAGTAAAATCCATCTTGGCTAAGAGATGCATGCTCACACATGGGAGGTTCTTGAAATATACCAAATATGGACTGTGAAACAGGCTAATTAAAATGATTGGCCAAAGGAAAAGTGGAAGAAATGCCCTTTATTATAAAAGTAATTCAAACTGCCAGGAGGGTGAAGACTTAGTGACTCTCTCCTTGAGTCGTATTCTCCCTGTTGTACTGTCCTTTTTTCCTCTCAATAAATACCCTACTTGCTTCACTATATTGTTTCTTTGTGGGAATTCTTTTCTGCAAAGCTGAAGGCCAGGGCCCTTGTCACTGACCACTGGTCTACTAGCTAGGATCTGGTGTTCTCACTGCTGCAACCCAACCTCAGTCTCTGGTTGGGAATCCAAGCCCTTTGGGAGCTGTTGCAGGCTGAGATCACCCTGACCGGGGATCCAACCAACACCCCCTGCATTGCAAGGTGGATTCTTAATCACTAGACCACCAGAGACGTCCCTTATTATTTTATCATTAACATGATGTTTGCACTCCTAGACATTTTGGAAAACAAAAAATGTAAAACAAATTAAATCTACCATAGTCCCTTTCTAGAGACATCCATTGCTTGCCTCCCACTCAAAAAACTTTGTTTTTAAAAACATGGTAGACATTATACCATAGATACAACTTTATGTCCTGTTTTAAAACTTAAATAGTAGTTGTAAAGTTTTTTCCACATACTGTCTGTAACTCTCCGTTGGAAAAAGAGAATTAGACAAGCCGGTTGTTAGAAACATGATACTTAAGTGAGTGGCTGTGACCGCGGCTCTTTGCAGCTCAGATACCTAACGAGAGGGACCATCTGGCAGATGAAAAAGGGATCCCTGGACTGAGGGGGTTGGAATAAGTCCCGGGAGAGTCAGAATGGGAGTCCTGCCTGCCTCCAGGCTTAAGAATTGGCCAGCAACAGGGTCAAGTTCAGGCTTTTGGCAGCCCCGGAAACCGGGGTGTGTGGGCGGTCGTTGGGGAAGGACGGAGGAGGTGGGGGGTGGGGCGGAGATTCGAGGTCCGAGAGCAGAGTTAGGAAGTGGGGTGCTGGCTGTTTCTGTTCTTCTGGGGGCTTCCGCAGATTTGGCGGAGTTTTGAGAATGAGTGGAACCGGGCTGAGGGCGGAGAGAGGGAGCCGAGCAGGGAAAGGGGACGACGCTCGCGGCGGGCGGGCGGAGACTGATGCACCTCGAAAAGCCGGGAGCTTGATCCACCAGCCCGAGAACCTGCTACTCCTTGCCTTCAGCTGCTTGGCCCCTGGAGACCGAGCTCGATTCAGAGCCAGCAGACATCAACCTTTCTTCCCAAACCTAACTGTTTCTTTCTTTCTTTTTTCCTTCCTTCTCCCTTCTGTGCTCTCCCTCCCGTTTCCCCGGCTCCTCGGATCTGTATTCTCTCCAGCCCCGCAAACGCCTTTCTCCTTCCAGGGTCTCCAGATCTCCTCGTTTGCCAACCGCAGCTGGACGCGCACAGACAGCCTTGCGTGGCTGGGGGAGCTTCAGCCCTATACTTGGCGCAATGAATCGAACACCATCCGCTTCCTGAAGCCTTGGTCTCGGGGCACATTCAGCGACCAGCAGTGGGAGCAGCTGCAGCATACACTTCTGGTTTATCGCAGCAGCTTCACCAGGGACATCTGGGAATTCGTCGAAAACCTGCACGTCGAATGTGAGCTGAGGGATGGGATCGTGGACAGCTGCCCAGGGGGAGACAGTGGATGCTGAAGCCCAACCGGGAGGTTCTGGCCCCACGTGATTGTCTCCTCTCTCCCTTTTGAGTCCCACTTCTGCCTGAGAGGTCCCAGCTTGAGTCCTCAAAATACCGCTTGTTCATCCTGCTGCAGGTCACCCATTCTCATTTATATGAACTTTGGGGTGCCCAGTATAACCCTCACACCAATTTCTTCAACTGCTTTCAGTCTTCTAAGCTCTTCATAGATCTCTTACCATTACTCTCCTCAGATCCACTTGAGATCCAGATAGCTACAGGATGTGAGTTGCTCCCGAGTAACATCTCAGAAAGCTTCTTCCGTGCAGCATTTCAAGGAAGGGATGTCCTGAGTTTCCAAGGAATGTCTTGGGTGTCAGCCCCAGATGCCCCGCCTTTGATCGAGGAGGTCATCAAGGTGCTCAATCAGGACCAAGGGACCAAGGAAACAGTGCACTGGCTCCTCCATGACATCTGGCCCGAGTTGGTCAGAGGCCTCTTGCAGACCGGGAAGTCCGAGCTGGAGAAACAAGGTCAGCCTGCCTTTTTTACCTCCTGCCCTCCACTCCACTCTGGGGCTCCATCTAGGGTTTTCATTCCAGGGTTCACATCCCTTTAAGCATCACGGGAAGAAGAGGGGATGGATAAGGTGTGAGGGTATTTAAACACTCCACAGACATTAACTAGGTACCTTTTGGGTTCCATGAATTGAATTAAATAAACCCTGGGGGTCAGTCAGGATCTGTGCTTGAGGAGGGAGAGAAGCAGATGAACAGTTAAAGTGGTGTCCTGGTGGCTCAGATGGTATAGAGTCTGCCCACAATGCAGGAGACCTGGGTTTGACCCCTGAGTTGTGAAGATGCCCTGGAGAAGGAAATGGCAACCCCCTCCAGTATTCTTGCCTGAAAAATTCTGTGGACAGAGGAGCCTGGTGGGCTACAGTCCATGGTGTTGCAAAGAGTGAGGCATGACTGAGTGACTAACACTTAGAAACATGCTACATATGTTACAGCTGAACACAGGGTGCCCTGGGAGTACAGAGTAGGGGCATTTACTGGAGACCGGACCAGGGAAGGGAATGGGGATCGGAGAAGGCTTTCCTGGAGAAGCTAATACAAACGGATTGAAACGGTGGGAGTTCATCTTCAGAGGTAGAAATGTAGGACTGATGAGCCTGCCGTGAAGTCCAGAGCCTCTGATGTGGAGTCTTCACTCTAAGATGTCTCATTCTCCTATCGAATACAGTGAAGCCGGAGGCTTGGCTGTCCAGTGGCCCCAGTCCTGGGCCTGGCCGTCTGCTGCTGGTGTGCCACGTCTCAGGATTCTACCCAAAACCCGTGCGGGTGATGTGGATGAGGGGCGAACAGGAGGAGCGTGGCACTCTGCAAGGAGACGTCATGCCCAATGCCGACTCGACTTGGTATCTGCGAGTAACCCTGAATGTGGCGGCTGGGGAGGCAGCTGGCCTGAGTTGCCGAGTGAGGCACAGCAGTCTAGGAGACCAGGACATCATCCTGTACTGGGGTGAGAAGGAACTGGGGCCCAGCTGGGGATGGGAGGAGGTGGTCCTCAAGCACAGAGGGAGAGCCTAGGGAAGGGGAGGAAAATGACACACCTTGGATGGAGGAAATGAAGCCCCAGCCAGGAGTGATAGAAGGAGGGGATTCTCAAAGGGGAGGAACAAGGGTCTGAACTCAACAAGGATTGAGACAAGGTATTCCCTATTCAGGAAAGAACAGACTAAAATCCCCTCAGATCCAGAAATAGGCGGCAAGTACAGAATGCCAGGAAGATTTGTTTTTCAGAGGCGGCAACTGGGGACTTTGAAAGGCAGGGTAACAAAGATAGCTGTGGTTTGTTGAGTGCTTTCTCGGTGTCAGCTGAACACTCTGCGTACAGCAGAGTATGTATGAACAATCATCCCAGCTCTCCTTTGAGCAGGTACTATTGTTTTCATGTTACAGATGAGAAATTGAGGCGAAGCTAGGTCAACCTGTCTGAGTCTCATCATTAGAAAGTGGAAGAGCTGGATTTAGACTCAGGTTTGGACTAGCTGTGAAACTAGTGCCTTCCTCCATATGAGTACTAGCATATGCTGAAGTGAACCGAATTATAGATGCCCAGACCCCAAGAAAACATGGGGCGTCTAAAAACTTCAGAGGAATACAAGTGGTCACATTAAAGAGGATAACAAATAAGCATCTGGCACACTCACATGTGCTTATAGTAGGGGATATATGTAGATTCCCAGACTGAGACACATCCTGTGTCCCCCACACAGATGGGAACCGTGTCTCCAGGGGCTTGATTGTCGCCCTGGTACTACTGGTGTTCGTCCTTCTGTTTGTTGGAGGCTTAGTCTTCTGGTTTAGGAAGCACCGGTAAGTCTCTCCTTTCCATCTCCTCCCTACCTCAACCCCTCTGCCCAGGTTTTCTCCTCTTCCCTTTTCCTTAATGGTCTCTGTTTTCTCTCACAGCCGCTATCAAGATATCCCGTGACTCTCCTCACCACACCTATCTGTCTGGACTTCAGGATCTCAGGGCTTTAGCCCTCAGAATTTGAGGGTTACCTTGAAGAAGCGGAGAACAGGCAGCTCTTTTCACACACTTTGAACATTTTATCTAAGAAGTGTTAAGTATGTTTTTTTTTTTTTTCTTTTAGTATACTGCAAGTGTATATGTCCAAGTAGCTCTGTAAAAAACAGAAGTGCAAACTCAGATACCTCTCAGGGACAAGCAGTTAAAGGCTGCAATGTAACTGTGTGTGGTCATTGTTTGAATGATGGAATATGCAGTCAACTGGAAGATCCTTTTCCTGTTCCAAGGAAGCAAGTGCAACTGTTCCTTGTGAAGTATAAAGTAAGACTTTTGCTTGGCTGCAACCCAACTTTTTTTCAAGAAAAACAGAGGTCTAGCATTATATGTGAACAAGCCTATATTAATGTGTTGATAGAACTTTACATATGTGGGGTGTTGTTGTTCAGTGGCTCAGTCGTATCTGACTCTGCAACCCTATCAGTTCAGTTCAGTTGCTCAGCATACCAGGCTTCCCTGTCCTTCACCATCTTCTGGAGCTTACTCAAACTCATGTCCATTGAGTCAGTGAAGCCATCCAACCATCTCATCCTCTGTCACCCCCTTCTCCTCCTGCCTTCAATCTTTCCTCGCATCAGGGTTTTTTCTAACGAGTCAGCCAAAATATTGGAGCTGCACCTTCGGCATCAGTCCTTCTAATGAATATTTCAGGTTGATTTCCTTTAGGATTGACTGGTTTGATCTCTTTGCAGTCTAAGGGACTCTCAAGAGTCTCCTCCAACACCACAATTCAAAAACATCAATTCTTTGGCACTTACCCTACTTTATGGTCCAACTCTCACATCCATACATGACTACTGGAAAAACCATAGCTTTGACTAGATGGACCTCTGTTGGCGAAGTAACATCTTTACTTTTTAATACGCTGTCTAGGTTTGTCAGAGCATTTCTTCCAAAGAGCAAGCATCTTTTGATTTCATGGCTGCAGTAACCATCTGCAGTGATTCTGTGTGGGAACCATGTTTTACTGATTTCTCAGTAAACCATGTTTTACTGATTCTCCTGGAATTTAATACTCATTCCCTCTTCCTTGCTTGCTCTCCGCCACCCTTAATTTAGACATTCTGACTGACACGTCAGTGTTAGCTAGATGCTGTTCTGTACACAGAACAAACCCCCTTATCTTCAAAGACCTTTCCTTATGACTCTTATATAATTACCTCCAGACCTCCAGGAGGAAGCCTCTTTGATCCCTGAATTCTAGTCTCTGTCTTGCTTTCCTGAGCTTAAAGATTACAAGATAAGTTACCAATAAAATATGTGCTCTGTAGGTTCTTGGGGAGTTGCTTCTCTGAACGCTCTCCCTGTGCTGTCTGTCATAATACTGTGTGTTTGTATTATTCAGTGCGAAACCACCACAATTTTGGAACCCAAGAAAATAAAGTCTGCTGCCTTTTCCACTGTTTCCTCAAGTTTTTACTTCATGTAACTTGATTAAAAGAGGAGAAATCATAGTGTGGGTGTATAATGTAGAAAAAGCTACTTTTGGTAGTGATATTTCTCTCACGTGGTCAGTTGTTTTTTCAAAGTGGATGGAGACAGATTCTGCCACTTATAGCTATTAAATGAGACTATACATGAGCTGGGCTGAACCCATTTGGACAGGCATGAGCGCTAGTGGAGGCCCAGCTGTCTGCTCTATTCTTAGCCTAGATAAAAGAAGCAGGAAACGTTGAGGAACAGCAGCCCTTCCCGATGTGAAGAAATTTGAAGGTCAAGATAAAATCATCTGTAGCTACCAGGGAAGTAGTCACTTGGCACTCAAGGCCCTTGAACATGCAGAAAAATGACTAAGCTTTTGAAGTCTTTGCTTGAGAAAATTAAGAATTGGCATCTTCTGTGTTGGACTTGCAGATAAAATCTAGGATATGTGTGGAAATGCAGCTAGTTTCTAAATCTATAGTTTCCAAACTGGTTTCCTAACCTGTAGCCTCATCACCTGGAAAGTTGCAAATTATGTTAAGCTACTGCCTGCCAATGAGCCCTACTAAATGAGAAATCTTATGAGTGGGGCCCAGTCATCTGTGTTTTATCAAGCCCTCAGGTGATTCTGGGGGCTTCATAGGTGGTCAGTGGTAAAGAATCTGCCTGCCAGTGCAGGCAGTGCAAGAGACGTGGGTTCGATCCCTGGGTCAGGAAGATCCCCTGGAGTAGGAAATGGCAACCCGCTCCAGTATGCTTGCCTAGAAAATTCATTGGACAGAAGATCCTGGTGGGCTACAGTCCCTGGGTCACAAACAGTCATACGTGACTGAAAGACTTGGCACACACATACACACACACACAGAGTTAATTCTGATGTTCAGTTAAAGTTAGAGAATCACTGTTCGTAAGTACTGTACATTGCTATTCAACAGATTCCTCAGAATGCTAAATGAAATGTTGGCTTGAAGTTAGTTAGGGAAGGCCTCCTTAGAGGGAGGGGAAATTGAAGCAGAAAGTAGAGATCCACTGAGGTGAACCAACAAGTGCACTGGATCAGGAGACAAGGATCTCTTTATTCACTCACTTTATTCCTGTGCCAAAAGGAGATACTAATGTCTGTTTTGATCATGCTACAGATTGAATGTCTATGTCCTGTGTCCTCTGTTGAAAACTGAATACCCAAGGTGATGGTTTTAGATGGTGAGTTCTTTGGGAGGAGATTAGACCATGAGGTCTGAGCTCTCATGAATGGGATTAGTGAGTGAACTTATAAAAAAGGGTCCTTATCTATATATATACAGAGAAGGCAATGGCACCCTACTCCGGTACTCTTGCCTGGAAAATCCCATGGATGGAGGAGCCTGGTAGGCTGCAGTCCATGGGGTCGTGAAGAGTTGGACGTGACTGAGCAACTTCGCTTTCACTTTTCACTTTCATGCATTGGAGAAGGAAATGTCAACCCACTCCAATATCTATATATAGCACACATATATAGTTCCCTATATATATAGGGAACTCTACTCAATACACTGTTGTCATATATATGGGAAAAGATCTCAAAAAGAATAATATGTATATGTATAATTAAATCACTTTTCTGTACACCAGAAACTAATGCAACATTGTAAATCAGCTATAAAAGTGAAGTGGCTCAGTCGTGTCCGACTCTTTGAGACCCCATGGACTGCAGCCTCCCAGACTCCTCTGTCCATGGGATTTTCCAGGCAAGAGTACTGGAGTGGGGTGCCATTTCCTTGTCCAGGGGATCTTCCTGACTCGCGGATTGAACCTGGATCTCCCGCATTGCAGGTGGACTCTTTACCCTCTAAGCCACCAGGAAATCCCCAATCAGCTATACTCCAGTATAAATAATTAAAAAGGTCTTTTTCTCCTCTGCCACTTGTGAAGCAAGACACAGCTAGAATATGTGGTCTACGACCCAGGAAGTGGACTCAGTTGATCTGGTAGTTCTCAGCCTCCAGAACTGTGAGAAAAACATTTCTATCGTTTTTAAGCCACTCAGTTTATGGTATTTTGTTATGGTAGCCAAGTGGACAAAGATAGATCATCTTACAAATGCCATGGGAAGCAATGTGTACAAATGGGTGGCACTCCACAATGCTTTTAAAAATATAGCACCTGTTCACAGTTTTTGGTACTATGCTGACTTCAGGGGATGCTCTTCAGCTTAGCTTCCTTGAGCAGTGTCTAGCTTCTGAACAATCCCATTGGTCTTCTACAGTTTTCAGGCATGTGTGTTAATGTCCTTCCTGAAATCTTTTTTGGAATGTGTCAGCATGAATTTACCATAGCTCTGATTCTCTTTTTTTTTTTTTTTCAATCAGGGCTGCTTTTATTTTTTATTTATTTTTATTTTAATTTAATTTAATTTTATTTTTAAACTTTACATAATTGGTTTGTTTTGGAAGTAAATATTTATTCTCCAGGAAACGTTGTCTCCTTCCTTTAAATACTCAGCTTAAAATATCCCAGAAAATCCTTCGAATTCATTTCAAAATGCTTATTCTCTTTATGGATATTGTGTTCCTTATTGAGTACTGTGCTGAAAGTCAATTTATTGACCTTTAAATCATGCTTCATTTCATACTCTGATAATCGGTGAAATTCTTCTAATTATTTCTTCTTGAGAGTTAGCACAATGTTAAACACTTTTTCAGTAGAGCACCCTGGAGAGGTAGTGTTGGAGGGAGGTGCTCTCCTGTAGGTTCCAACTTTTGCAGGTCAGGTCAGCGGAGTGGGTGAGAAGGCACCCTGTGGGGTGCTGCCCAAGCCATGTGCCCAGAGCTTATGGACACTCGGTAACCTTGCAGCTTCAGCCTGGCAATTACCTTCCCATAGAAACCAGCACTCTGAAGGCTTCCTGCCCCTCCCAGTGCCCCATCCTCTCTTCGGATGCTCACATGGCCTATGCTATTAGGTTCATCTTCTGCCCAGAGCTTTCTGCTGAGTTTCGCTCTCTCTTGCTGCCCTCACCAGTGGTCTGGAGAAAGGCTTTCAGCTTGTCTGGTGACTGCAGACCAGCTATGCCCTGAACAAACCTGTGAACTCTTTTGTTACCCAAGAGGCTAAACTGCACCTTCTTTGTCAGCATTATATTAAGGTAATAAAATCAACAAAGAGTTGAATAGAGGAGTAGAATAGAAAGGTAAGAAATAGATATCAGTTTATATTGAAATATATGAGTTTTATTTTATATCACTGGAAAAAATAATGAGTGGGCTGGCTTCTCATCTACAAAAAACAATATTGGAACTCTCCCTCATAAAATAAATCTAAATAAATTCCAGATGTAGTAAAGCCTGAGGTTTTGAAGATTTTTTAAAACCAAAGTATGAATTCAGAAACTATAAAATATACACGTTACAAAATAAAAGTTTGCATGGCAGTAGATGACATAAATCAATTTTAGGTTGGGGGAATGTCTAAACTGCAGAATACAAGTAATGTTAGCTAACATAAATACTGAGAAAAGTATAAATTTATGAGAAAACGTGTAACACTCAAACAATAAATTGGCAAAGACTGAATAGATAAATCATAAAGAGCAAATCTAAAATGGCTAGTAAACATAAGAAAAGATAATCATCCTTATTAATAGTCACAGAAAAGGAAATTAAAGTAAAAATGAAATATGCATTCTATCACAGCAGACTGACAACAATGAAGGAGAGTACCACATATATGATTTTTAAAAGCAGCCTTTTGGGAAGCTATTTGATAAAATCTCTTCACATAAAAAATTTGCAGACTTCTCAATTCAGAAATGCTACTCTTGACACTGTATTTTATTAAAATAAGAGCATCAGAATGTGAGGCTGTATGTTCAAGAATGATTGTTGCTGCTCTTTCATAGGCATGTAGGCGTATATGCATTTTGTTTTGGCAAAACACAGAAGCATACGTTAATTAGGATTAGGTGTACTTGGTTAAAGCATAAACAACTCAAATAAAGGGAGCCAAAACAAAGTAAAAGTTTATTTCTCTTTATATGTATTTTGTTGCAGTAAAAACCTGAAGCTAGCATGAATTAGGATTTGGTACAGTTGCTTAAAGCATAAACAACTCGAATAATGGAGACTGAAACAAAGGAAAAGTTTATTTCTCTTTCACATAATACAAGTCCAGAAGTAGGCACTCAAAGGTTAACATGAAGTTAACAGAAACTCAGGCTTCTTCCACCTCATTGCTCTACTTACTGTCAGGCTTCAACATGAAATGCTACTGTTTTATCAGGATACATTTCTGGGTAGCCTCCTGGAGGAAGGGAAAGACCTCTTCCCTTCTCCTTACTTTAAGGTGAATTCTCAGAAGTAAGACACATCCACGACCCTCTTGCTGCTTCTTGGTAAGTAGTCACAGAAGCACACCAACCAAATTTACAAGTGAAGCTGGGGCATGTATTTAGTTTGGTGATAATGTGCCTAGCTAAATATCCGGTTTTGTCATTAATGAATTTGGGGAGGCACCTAGAAGCCTTTGTTGAGGGCAAACCATAGAACAACATACGACTTCCCTGATAGCTCAGTTGGTAAAGAATCTGCCTGTAATGCAAGAGACCTCGGTTCAATTCCCTGGTCGGGAAGATCTGCTGTAGAAGGGATAGGCTACCCACTCCAGTATAGCATTTCATGTTGAAGCCTGACAGTAAGTAACAGAGCAATGAGGTGGAAGAAACCTGAGTCTCTGTTAAGTTCATGTAGCTATATAGGCTACTGTATAGTCCATAGGGTTGAAAAGAGTTGGACACGACTGAGCAACTTTTACTTTCACAGAACAAGGAGTTAATGAATGAAATAAATCAGATATATTAAAGGTGACTAGGAAGAGCTAAAACAACTTTATGAAGCTTTAAGAATCCTTTATCTTAAATTTTTTTGTTTATTGAAAGAATAAATAATATCTATGTGTCCAGTTCAGTTCAGTTCAGTCGCTCAGTCGTGTCTGACTCTGCAACCACATGAATCACAGCACACCAGGCCTCCCTGTCCATCATCAACTCCTGGAGGTCACTCAAACTCACGTCCATCGAGTCAGTGATGCCATCCAGCCATCTCATCCTCTATCATCCCCTTCTCCTCCTTCCCACAATCCCTCCCAGCATCAGAGTCTTTCCAATGAGTCAACTCTTCGCATGAGGTGGCCAAAGTACTGCAGTTTCAGCTTTAGCGTCATCCCTTCCAAAGAACACCCAGGACCAATCTCCTTTAGAATGGACTGGTTGGATGTCCTTGCAGTCCAAGGGACTCTCAAGAGTCTTCTCCAACACCACAGTTCAAAAGCATCAATTCTTTGGCGCTCAGCTTTCTTCACAGTCCAACTCTCACATCCATACATGATCACTGGAAAAACCATAAGCTTGACTAGACAGACCTTTGTTGGCAAAGTAATGTCTCTGCTTTTTAATATGCTACCTAGGTTGGTCATAGCTTTCCTTCCAAGGACTAAGCGTCTTTTGTAGAGAGATTTAAACGAAATAAAAAAATACAAGTTAGAAGATGAAATGATAAAAATACTATGTTCATTTGGCAGTGTTTTTCCTTTTCTAGTGGTACCTAAAATAATGGTGTGCTTAAACTGATGACGGAGAAGGCAATGGCACCCCACTCCAGTACTCTTGCCTGAAGAATCCCATGGATGGAGGAGTCTGGTAGGCTGCAGTCCCTGGGGTCGCTAGGAGTCGGATACGACTGAGCGACCTTATTTTCACTTTTCACTTTCATGCATTGGAGAAGGAAATGGCAATCCACTCCAGTATTCTTGCCTGGAGAATCCCAGGGACGGAGGGCCTGGTGGGCTGCTGTCTATGGGGTCGCACAGAGTCGGACACAACTAAAGTGACTTAGCAGTAGCAGTAGCAATTTGATGACATCTTTTGTAACATAGTATGATGAATGTTATCATCAGATCAGATCAGATCAGATCAGTTGCTCAGTCGTGTCCGACTCTTGGGACCCCATGAATCGCAGCACGCCAGGCCTCCCTGTCCATCACCAACTTCTGGAGTTCACTCAAACTCATGTCCATCGAGTCAGTGATGCCATCCAGCCATCTCATCCTCTGTCGTCCCCTTCTCCTCTTGCCCCCAATCCCTCCCAGCATCAGAGTCTTTTCCAATGATTCAACTCTTCGCATGAGGTGGACAAAGTACTGGAGTTTCAGCTTTAGCATCAGTCCTTCCAAAGAAATCCCAGGGCTGATATCCTTCAGAATGGACTGGTTGGACCTCTTTGCAGTCCAAGGGATTCTCAAGAGTCTTCTCCAACACCACAGTTCAAAAGCATCAATTCTTCCATGTTTAGCCTTCTTCATAGTCCAACTCTCACATCCATACATGACCACAGGAAAAACCATAGCCTTGACTAGACGAACCTTTGTTGGCAAAATAATGTCTCCGCTTTTTAATATGCTATCTAGGTTGGTCATAACTTTCCTTCCAAGGAGTAAGCGTCTTTTAATTTCATGGCTGAAGTCACCATCTGCATTGATTTTGGAGCCCTGAAAAATAAAGTCTGACACTGTTTCCACTGTTTCCCCGTCTATTTCCCATGAAGTGATGGGACCGGATGCCATGATCTTTGTTTTCTGAGTGTTGAGCTTTAGGCCAACTTTTTCACTCTCCACTTTCACCTTCATCAAGAGGCTTTTTAGTTCATCTTCACTTTCTTCCATAAGGATGGGGTCATCTGCATATCTGAGGTTATTGATATTTCTCCCAGCAATCTTGATTCCAGCTTGTGTTTCTTCCAGTCCTTTCTCATGATGTACTCTACATATAAGTTAAATAAGCAGGGTGACCATATACAGCATTGATGAACTCCTTTCCCTATTTGGAACCAGTCTGTTGTTCCATGTCCAGTTCTAACTGTTGCTTCCTGACCTGCATACAAATTTCTCAAGAGGCAGATCAGATGGTGTGGTATTCCAATCTCTTTCAGAATCTTCCACAGTTTATTGTGATCCACACAATCAAAGGCTTTGGAATAGTCAATAAAGCAGAAATAGATGTTTTTCTGGAACTCTCTCGCTTTTTCCATGATCCAGTGGATATTGGCAATTTGATCTCTGGTTCCTCTGGCTTTTCTCAAACCAGCTTGAACATCAGGAAGTTCACGGTTCACATATTGCTGAAGCCTGGCTTGAGAATTTTAAGCATTACTTTACTAGTGTGTGAGATGAGTGCAATTGTGCAGTAGTTTGAGCATTCTTTGGCATTGCTTTCTTTGGGATTGGAATGGAAACTGACCTTTTCCAGTCCTGTGGCCACTGCTGAGTGTTCCAAATTTGCTGGCATATTGAGTGCAGCACTTTCACAGCATCATCTTTCAGGATTTGGAATAGCTCAACTGGAATTCTATCACGTCCACTAGCTTTGTTCATAGTGATGCTTTCTAAGGCCCACTTGACTTCACATTCCAGGATGTCTGGCTCTAGGTCAGTGATCACACCATCGTGATTATCTGGGTCATGAAGATCTCTTTTGTACAGTTCTTCTGTGTATTCTTGCCATCTCTTCTTAATATCTTCTGCTTCTGTTAGGTCCATGCCATTTCTGTCCTTTATTGAGCCCATCTTTGCATGAAATATTCCTTTAGTATCTCTGATTTTCTTGAAGAGATCTCTAGTCTTTCCCATTCTGTTGTTTTCCTCTATTTCTTTGCATTGGTCTCTGAGGAAGGCTTTCTTATCTCTCCTTGCTCTTCTTTGGACCTCTGCATTCAAATGGGTATATCTTTCTTTTTCTCCTTTGGTTTTCACTTCTCTTCTTTTCACAACTATGTGTAAGGCCTCCCCAGACAGCCATTTAGCATTTTTGCTTTTCTTTTCCATGGGGATGGTCTTGATCCCTGTCTCCTGTACAATGTCACTAACCTCATTCCATAGCTCATCAGGCACTGTATCTATCAGATCTAGGCCCTTAAATCTATTTCCCGCTTCCACTGTATAATCATAAGGGATTTGATTTAGGTCATACCTGAATGGTCTAGCGGTTTTCCCTACTTTCTTCAATTTAAGCCTCAATTTGGCAATAAGGAGTTCATGGTCTGAGCCACAGTCAGCTCCTGTCTTACTTTTGCTGATTGTATAGAGCTTGTCCATTTTTGGCTGCAAAGAATATAATCCATCTGATTTTTGTGTTGACCATCTGGTGATGTCCATGTTTAGAGTCTTCTCTTGTGTTGTTGGAAGAGGGTGTTTGTTATGACCAGTGCATTTTCTTGGCAAAACTCTATTAGTCTTTGCCCTGCTTCATTCCGTAATCCAAGGCCAAATTTGCCTGTTACTCCAGATGTTTCTTGACTTCCTACTTTTGCATTCCTGTCCCCTATAATGAAAAGGACATCTTTTTTGGGTGTTAGTTCTAAAAGGTCTTGTAGGTCTTCATAGCACCGTTCAACTTCAGCTTCTTCAGCGTTACTGGTTGGGGCATAGACTTGGATTACTGTGATATTGAATGGTTTGCCTTGGAAACAAACAGAGATCATTCTGTCGTTTTTGAGATTGTATCCAAGTACTGCATTTCAGACCCTTTTGTTGGCCATGATGGCTACTCCATTTCTTCTGAGGGATTCCTGCCCACAGTAGTAGATATAATGGTCATCTGATTTAAATTCACCCATTCCAGTCCATTTTAGTTCGCTGATTCCTAGAATGTTGTCATTCACTCTTGCTGTCTCTTGTTTGACCACTTCCAGTTTGCCTTAATTCATGGACCTGACATTCCAGGTTCCTATGCAATATTGCTCTTTACAGCATCGGACCTTGCTTCTATCACCAGTCACATGCACAGCTGGGTATTGTTTTTGCTTTGGCTCCATTCATTCATTCTTTCTGGAGTTATTTCTCCACTGATCTCCAGTAGCATATTGGGCACCTACTGACCTGGGGGAGTTTCTCTTTCAGTATCCTATCATTTTGCCTTTTCATACTGTTCATGGGGTTCTCAAGGCAAGAATACTGGAGTGGTTTGCCATTCCCTTCTCCAGTGGACCACATTCTGTCAGATCTCTCCACCATGACCCGCCTGTCTTTGGTTGCCCCACAGGCATGTCTTAGTTTCATTGAGTTAGACAAGGCTGTGGTCCTAGTGTGATTAGATTAACTAGTTTTCTGTGAGTATGGTTTCAGTGTGTCTGCCCTCTGATGCCCTCTTGCAACACCTACCATCTTACTTGGGTTTCTCTTACCTAGGGCGTGGGGTATCTCTTCAAGGCTGCTCCAGCAAAGCGCAGCCAATGCTCCTTACCTTGGACGAGGGGTATCTCCTCACCACCTCCCTTCCTGACCTTCAACTTGGGATAGCTCCTCTAAGCCCTTCTGTGCCTGCCACGGTGCGGAGTTGTTCCTCCCGGCCACCAGCCCTGGCCTCGGGTGTGGGGTAGCTCCTCCCGCCGCCGCCCTTGGCCTCCGGCTTAAGGGCGTGGGGTATCTCCTCCCAGTCGCCGCCCCTGACTTCGGACATGGGGTAACTCTTCTCATCGCGGCCCCTGACCTGGGACGCTGGGTATCTCCTCTCTGCCACCCCCCCAACCTCGGAGGTGGGGTAGCTCCTCTCGGCTGTTCCTGCGCCGTCGCAGTCTGGCACTCTCGGCCGCTGCCCCTGACCTCGGACGTTGGGTAACTCCTCTTGGCTGCCGCCCTTCGGGCATGCGGGCTAAAGTGCAGGCAGCTGCGATGGGCATGGTTATAACAATAACTAGTTAATATGAAATAGTATTATATAAAATAAGGCAACAGAATATAAATCTGATAATGCTGTTGCTGTTGCTAAGTTGCTTCAGTCGTGTCCGCCTCTGTTCAATCCCATAGATGGCAGCCCACAAGGCTCCCCCATTCCTGGTATTCTCCAGGCAGGAACACTGGAGTGGGTCGCCATTTCCTTCTCCAGTGCATGAAAGTGAAAAGTGAAAGTGAAGTCGCTCAGTCGTGTCCAACTCTTAGCGACCCCATGGACTGCAGCCTACCAGGCTCCACCATCCATGGGATTTTTCAGGCAAGAGTACTGGAGTGGGGTGCCATTGCCTTTTCTGAAATTTGATAATAACTGTACCCGAAATTTTGCATAATTTTCCTCTTTGTCATTATCCTAAACAATTCAAATCTTAATACATGGTTGTCCCTTGCTATCACAGCACATCTTTCTTTCTCCTGGTATCTAACTCTTTGGACTATTTGGGCAGCTCCATTCCTCAGCCTCCTGGAACCCATTGACCCATTGTTAGCTTTCCTGGTGTGTGTGTGTGTGTGTGTGTTGGCTCCCTTGCTCAAAAATCTAGTGATCAGTTGCAGTTCACTCTAGAGTTTTTCAAAGTGTGAAAGTGAAAGTTGCTCATTCATGTCTGACTGACTCTTTGTGACTCCTTGGACTGTAGCCTGTTCATGGAATTCTCCAGGCAGGAATACTGGAGTCAGTAGCCATTCCCTTCTCCAGGATACCTTCCAGACCCAGGGATTGAACCCGGGTCCCCTGCATTGCAGTCAGATGCTTTTCCACTTCAGGCAGCAGGGAAGTGTTAGAAAAATACATATATATTTGGGGGAGGGGTACAAATGTTATTTTTTCTTTTGTTTTCCCTATTGGAATCTAGCGAAAAAACCCCACTTTATTCAAAATGCAGAGTGGTTTGCTAAATTTTTATTTCATACCTTTTTTTATGGCAAAGTCTAGGAAGACAAAAACTACATTTCTTAAACTTTTTTGCAGCTAGACTTTGTAATTCAGTTCAGTTCAGTTCAGTCGCTCAGTTGTGTCCGACTCTTTGTGACCCCGTGAACCACAGCACACCAGGCCTCCCTGTCCATCACCAACTTCCAGAGTTCACTCAAACTGATGTCCATCGAGTCGGTGATGCCATCCAGCCATCTCATCCTCTGTCGTCCCTTCTCCTCCTGCCCCCAAACCCTCCCAGCATCAGAGTCTTTTCCAATGACTGAGCTCTTCGCATCAGGTGGCCAAAGTATTGGAGTTAAAGCTTTAGCATCATTTCTTCGAATGAACACCCGGGACTGGTCTCCTTTAGGATGGACTGGTTGGATCTCCTTGCAGTCCAAGGGACTCTCAAGAGTCTTCTCCAACACCACAGTTCAAAAGCATCAATTCTTCTGTGCTCAGCTTTCTTCACAGTCCAACTCTCACATCCATACATGACTACTGGAAAAACCATAGCCTTGACTAGACAGACCTTAGTTGGTAAAGTAATGTCTCCGCTTTTTAGTATGGTACCTAGGTTGTTCATAACTTTCCTTCCAAGGAGTAAGTGTCTTTTAATTTCATGGCTGCAATCACCATCTGCAGTGATTTTGGAGCCCCCCAAAATAAAGTCTGACACTGTTTCCACTGTTTCCCCACCTATTTCCCATGAAGTGATGGGACCGGATACCATGATCTTCATTTTCTGAATGTTGAGGTTTAAGCCAACTTTTTCACTCTCTACTTTCACTTTCATCAAGAGGCTTTAGAGATCGAATTGCCAACATCCGCTGGATTATGGAAAAAGCATGAGAGTTCCAGAGAAACATTTATTTCTGCTTTATTGACTATGCCAAAGCCTTTGACTGTGTGGATCACAAGAAACTGTGGAAAATTCTGAAAGGGATGTGAATACCAGACCACCTGATCTGCCTCTTGAGAAATTTGTATGCATGTCAGGAAGCAACAGTTAGAACTGGACATGGAACAATAGACTGATTCCAAATAGGGAAAGGAGTACGTTAAGGCTGTATATTGTCACCCTGCTTATTTAACTTATAAGCAGAGTACATCATGAGAAACGCTGAACTGGAAGAAACACAAGCTGGAATCAAGATTGCCGTGAGAAATATCAATAACCTCAGATATGCAGGTGACACCACCCTTATGGCAGAAAGTGAAGATGATCTAAAAAGCCTCTTGATGAAGGTCAAAGTGGAGAGTGATAAAGTTGGCTTAAAGCTCAACATTCAGAAAACGAAGATCATGGCATCCGGTCCCATCACTTCATGGGAAATAGGTGGGGAAACAGTGGAAACAGTGTCAGACTTTATTTTTCTGGGCTCCAAAATCACTGCAGATGGTGACTGCAGCCATGAAATTAAAAGACGCTTACTCCTTGGAAGGAAAGTTATGACCAACCTAGATAGCATATTCAAAAGCAGGGACATTACTTTGCCAAGTAAGGTTTGTCTAGTCAAGGCTATGGTTTTTCCTGTGGTCATGTATGGATGTGGGAGTTGGACTGTGAAGAAGGCTGAGTGCTGAAGAATTGATGTTTTGAACTGTGGTGTTGGAGAAGAGTCTTGAGAGTCCCTTGGACTGCAAGGAGATCCAACCGGTCCATTCTGAAGGAGATCAGCCCTGGGATTTCTGTGGAAGGAATGATGCTAAGGCTGAAACTCCAGTACTTTGGCCACCTCATGGGAAGATTTGACTCATAGGAAAAACTCCGATTCTGGGAGGGATTGGGGGCAAGAAGAGAAGAGGCTGGATGGCATCACTGACTCGATGGATGTGAGTCTGAATGAATTCTGGGAGTTGTTGATGGACAGGGAGGCCTGGTGTGCTGCGATTCATGGAGTCATAAAGAGTCGGGCACAACTGAGAGACTGATCTGATCTGATCACTTTCTGCCATAAAGGTGGTGTCATCTGCATATCTGAGGTTATTGATATTTCTCCCGGCAATCTTGATTCCGGCTTGTGCTTCTTCCAGCCCAGAGTTTCTCATAATGTACTCTGCATATAAGTTAAACGAGCAGGGTGACAATATACAGCCTTGACATACTCCTTTTCCTATTTGGAACTAGTCTGTTGCTCCATGTCCTATTCTAACTGTTGCTTCCTCACCTGCATATAGGTTTCTCAAGAGGCAGGTCAGATGGTCTGGTATTCTCATCTCTTGAAGAATTTTCCACAGTTTCTTGTGATCCACACAGTCAAAGGCTTTGGCATAGTCAATAAAGCAGAAATAGATGTTTTTCTGGAACTCTCTTGCTTTTCCTTTAATCCAGTGGATGTTGGCAATTTGATCTCTGGTTCTTCTGCCTTTTCTAAAACCAGCTTGAACATCTGGAAGTTCACGGTTCACGTATTGCTGAAGCCTGGCTTGGATAATTTTGAGCATTACTTTACTAGCATGTGAGATGACTGCAATTGTGTGGTAGTTTTAGCATTCTTTGGCATTGCCTTTCTTTGGGATTAGAATGAAAACTGACATTTTTCCAGTATTGTGGCCACTGCTGAGTGTTCCAAATTTGCTGGCATATTGCATGCAGCACTTTCACAGCATCATCTTTTAGTATTTGAAACAGCTCAACTGGAATTCCATCACCTCCTCTAGCTTTGTTCGTAGTGATTCTTTCTAAGGCCCATTTGACTTCATATTCCAAGATATCTGGCTCTAGGTGAGTTTGTAAATTAGGTTTCACCAATTGGGTGTACTCCTGTGACACTTGTGGGAAGGTTTTTTTAATCTACATTTGTAGCTAAACTTTCTTTGATAGAAATAAGCTTACTCAGCTGATCTCTTTCATTTTAAGTGAACTTTGATGGTCTATGTTTTTCAAGGAGTCTATTCATTTCTTCAGAGTTGTTAAATTTTATGACATAAAGTAATTTGTAATATTCTGTTATTGATCTTTTAGCATCTATAAGGTCTGTAGTTATGCCATTTTTTTCCTTTCCTTTCTGTTATTATTAATTTGTTTCTTTCCTCTTTTTTCTTTATTTACTGACTAGTCAGGCTAGAGTTTTATCAATTTTTTTGATCTGTTCCTTAATGTCCTTTTTCTATTTACTTCATTTTAACTCTGTTTTGGGTTAAAACTAAGTTACTTGGAAATTTTTCTGGTCCTTTAGAGGATTGATTTTAAGTGTTGTTAGGTAGGATCAGTGCAAACTTTGGGGTTAATTTTGACTCACTGCTTTAAATAATACCATCTTAACACTTTACTGAAGTACTGTTGTTCATTTGCTAAGTTGTGTCCGACTCTTTGCAACCCCATGGATGATAACCCGCCAAGTTTCCTCTGTCCTTGGAATTTTCCAGGCAAGAATACTGGAGTGGGTTGCCATTTCCTTCTGCAGAAGTACTGAAGTACTAGAGGGGTTCCAAATCTGTGGACTTCTCTGTGCAGCTTTTTCCTGTCTGCAGCTCTGCCCTGTGAAATATGACCACCTTGTTGCAACCCCATGGACTATAGAGTCCATGGAGTTCTTTAGGCTAGAATACTGGAGTGGGTACCTTTTCCTTCTCCAGGGGATCTTTCCAACCCAGGGGTCAAACCCAGGTCTCCCGCATTGTGGGCAAATTTGTCACCAGCTGATGCACAAGGGAAGCCCTTGGCCTTTCTGAATTCCTAACTCTGCATCCTCAACTCAGGGAGATTGCCAGGCTCTACATATAACCCTTTCCCTGGATGCAGCTTAAAAGCTCCCTTCCAGAAGTGAACTGGGGGTAATTGACTCACCTTGCTTATTCCTCTCTCTTAGAGTTCACTGCCCTGTGATGCCTGATGGTCAATGTCCAAACATTGTTGTTTCATATAGATTTCCCACTTTTTTATATTTTATTTTTAATTGTAAGATTATCACTTTACAATATTATGATTTTTTTTTGCCATATATCAACATGAAACAACCATAGGTATACATATGTCCTCTTTTTCTTATTCCCTCCTCCCACCTCCCTCCCCTGTCCACTTTTTTAGTTGTGTCAGGCCAGAATAAATATGGTTCTTGTTTTTCCATCTTGTCTGGAAGAGGAGTTCCACTTAAGTGACCTTTGGAGGTCAGGAATAAATAAAGAGCTTTTCCTACTTCATTTCTGTTCACTGGCAAATAGAGTTGTGGAGATGGCTACGGTTTTTCCAGTGGTCATGTATGGTTGTGAGAGTTGGACTGTGAAGAAAGCTGAGTGCTGAGGAATTGATGCTTTTGAACTGTGGTGTTGGAGAAGACTCTTGAGAGTCCCTTGGACTGCAAAGGAGATCCAACCAGTCCTTTCTGAAGGAGATCAGCCCTGGGATTTCTTTGGAAGGAATGATGCTGAAGCTGAAACTCCAGTACTTTGGCCACCTCATGAGAAGAGTTGACTCATTGGAAAAGACTCTGATGCTGGGAGGGATTGGGAGCAGGAGGAGAAGGGGACGACAGAGGATGAGATGGCTGGATGGCATCACTGACTCAATGGATGTGAGTCTGAGTGAACTCTGGGTGTTGGTGATGGACAGGGAGGCCTGGCGTGCTGCGATTCATGGGGTCGCAAAGAGTTGGACACGACTGAGTGACTGAAGTGAACTGAAGGTTTTTTGTATTCCAGTTTCCATTCTCCAAACCTTTGTGTTCATAGACAGTAGCTGTGGTTAGCAGTGATAGAAGAATCTCTCTAACTCCAGCTTCCCTGGATTACAACCGTTGTATTGAACTTGGATTTGAATTCAGTAGATTAAAGATCCCTCCTTCCCTTAATCACCACCATGACTCAGTTGTAAAGTGTCCTGTGTGCTAATCATGTTTTAAAAATTTTCTATATTGTATAAGGCTTTGGCATCTTGAAGTCCTTACCTGCCAAGGAAAGATTGCCCCTCCCAGGGATAGCTAATTCCTTGAGAGAGTAAACTCTCCTTTAAGTAAACCTTTCATGTGCAGGTTAACAAATCCAAATTGCATATTCCAACCACCTCCATTACTTACTCGCACATACCAGATCAATATTTCCCCTACCCCTAATCACCCCAAGACCAGGTGCCAAACAACTGGTTGTTGTTGTTCAGTCACTAAGTCGTGTCCAGCTCTTTGGAACCCCATGGACTGCAGCATGCCAGGCTTCCCTGTCCTTCACTATGTCCCAGACTTTGCTCAAATTCATGTCCATTGAGTCAGTGATGCTATCTGACCATCTCATCCTCTGCTACCCCCTTTTCCTTTTGCCTTCCATCTTTCTCAGTATCAGGGTCTTTTCCAACCAGTCAGCTCTTTGAAACAGGTGACCAAAATATTGGAGCTTCAGTCCTTCCAATGAATATTCAGGGTTGATTTCCTTTAGGATTGACTGGTTTGATCTTCTTGCTCTCCAAGGGGCTCTCAAGAGTCTTCTCTAGCACCATAATTTGAAAGCATCAATTCTTTGGCTCTCAGCCTACTTTATGGTCCAACTACCACCAGACAACTGGAGACCACCCTTATAACTCATTTTGTTTTTATTGTTGTTAGTAGCTAAGTCATATCTGATTTTTTTGTGACCCCCGCAGACTATAGCCTGCCAAGATCCTCTGTCCATGGGACTTCCCAGGCAAGAATACTGGAGGAGGTTGCCTTTTCCTTCTGCAGGGGATCTTCGCAACCCAGTGATCAAACCTGTCTCTTGCATTGGCAAGAGAGTTTGTTACCACTGAGCCACCAGGGAAGCCCATTTATAACTCATAACTCGCTGAAATTATTCAAATAACCCAATTCTAAACTATTTATTTTGCCCTGCCTTGCCTTTCCTGTGGAAATCACAATAGAGTCTTATGCCCATGCTGTCCCCTTATTCCTTCTCTCTCCTGACTGCTCTTGATTTTATCCGATGTGGTCTTGCATGATGTGGTATGTCCCCTTCTCTTGAGAACTGTAAGTAATAATTTCTTCCAGCAGAGGCAATTGTCTCTGTGCCTGTCACATTATCATACTTGATTAAATGAAATCCTGGCCCAAGTTAAAACATCCTGGGAGTCATTTCTGCAATTCTCAGCCTAGAGTGTTCTCTCCACCTTCCAACAGTTTTGTAACACTCCATTGCTTGTAATGAAATCTCTTATTGCCTAAAACACTTATTCATCTCATTCATCACTGACTTCATCATGCAGCCACATGAAGGAGACACTATAAGAAAAATATTCTTGCTATTAAAAGCTATATCCCATGGTAATATTAAAAGTCACATGCTTAAGAGTAAATGAGTGGTGACCTCCCTGGTGGTCCAGTGGTTAATAATCTGCCTTGCAATGATGCAGAGAATGAGGGTTCAGTTCCTTGTTGGGGAACTGAGATCTCACATGCTGATGGGCAACTGAGCCTGCAATCTGGAGCCTGTGCGCCACAACTAGAGAAGCCCATTCACCTCCAGGAAGCCAAATAAATAAATATTTTTAAAAAAGACTAAATGAGTAAAGGGAATGGTAGACTGGAGAGCATAAAAGGGCATAAAAGAGTTCGTTGGTAGAAAGCATCAACTACAAATTGGCCCTTTCCCTCTGCCTCTACAAGTATATCCCATGCTGCTGACCTTCAACACACTCTGAAAGGAGTTCAGGGATCAGGAAAGAAGCACTCTGTGTCCTGGGAAAAACTGGCATAGTAGGCCTTCAGATAGTTAGATATTTTCAGGAGAAGATTTTATGAGCCCAATTCTTACATCTCCTCATATCTAGAAAAGTACTAAAATCTTTCATGGTGATACTGCTACTTGTGACTAGCAGCAACTTTCTGCAAAAGCATGTGCTTGATTGCATGCATTCACCCTTCACCAAAATCACATGTATAATAATTCTTCCTTACTCCTTGCTTCTTTGGAGCAGTCAAAGCTATCTGAAATGCTGCCTCTTGGGCTATAGGCCTCATTTTGCCACAGATAAGATTTAATTCACAACGCACTCTCACACTCTGCATTTTTTTCAGTCAACAAAGCTTACGTAGTCACAGAATATTAAGAACAATGCTGACATGACGTGAGCTCACGTCCAAGGGCTTCAGTTAAGATCATGCTTCATTTTCCAGGATTAGCCAAGAGACCACTAATTCTCTCTGAAGTCTTTTAAAGTGCTTTCTGGAGTAACAGAGCTTCCTAGTGTTTAGCAAGACAGGGGATTGGGCCAGTTAAGTGTGTAAAATTGTTGAATCTCAAAAGTTTTTGCTATTATAGAATCTATCATATGGATATTCAGACAGATTCGTCACTTCTATATGGTATTCAAAAATTCCAGAAATATAAGTACTGCTATAATATTATGTGAAGGTTGAAGAGATTGTTAACATAATACCATTAGTAGCCAAAGTGGCCCTGGCCCATCTTTGGACTCAGGATGTGTGTGAGAAGGGTGGACTAGAGTCTTGACTGTCTTGAGTCAAAAAAAAAAAAAAAAAGCATTTCCAATCATGAGTACAGTGTGTCCTGGACAGCTGTTCCCTCTGGTGGGTGCACAGCCTCTTAGCTGACATCACTATGAAGGTCCTTATCAGCAAGGGCTTCCATCTTGGAGGTGGCTTGTAACCACATATTAGTTTGCTCCTACTCTAAATAAGGTCATATAATTCTAGGCAAGGCTGCAGCATAAGCAGAGTTCCTAGCAAGGCTAGGAGTGATTGAGATTATAGAATAGGCCAGAGACTGTTGATTTTTTTTTTTTTTTTTCTGTAGGGGGCCAGATGGTAAATATTTCAGGCTTTGTGGGCTGTATTGTCTCTGTTGCAATAGCTCAATCCTGCTTCTGTGGCACAAAAGCAGCCATAGTAAAGAAATGAATGAGTTCACCTGTGTCCTAATAAAACTTTATTTATAATATTAAAATATACATTTTGTATACTTTTATGAATTATCAAATATTATTCTTTTTCCCCCAATCATCTAAAAGTGTAAAAATTATTTTCTTTAACACACTGAATGTGTAATGGAAGCAGACAATTATTGTTTTAGGTGTGGTTGTGGTATTGTGATACGCTTCAAAATGCCTATAGATAAAAGAATAAGATGGCTGGATTTGGTTCAGAACATGAGTGAGGGTGTAGAGAGGCAGGCCAAGCCCAAGAGAGGAGGGAGGTGGGTCCAATTAGGTTCATCATGCCATTCTGTCTTTTTTGTATATGTTCAACCTTCCATAAGAATGCTTAAAAAATGGGGGAGCAGCAATATTCTGCCAAGTAACTTCAACTTTTTCAAGCTGTCATCTGCCAGGAGTATCATTTAACCCAAGAAAGGCTGGAAAGCTGTGGACTCAAGACCCTGGAGTGCCGTGCAGGCAAGTCATGGTCCTCCTACCCGGGCCTGGATACCATTGTCTTGTATCTTGGGCTGGCCAAGGAGCATCTAATAGAATATCTGGCTGACACTGCTGGCCAAGAGGCCATAAAACCATTCTTAGTCTATGGGCCATTCAAAAAGAGGTGACAGGCTGGAATAAGACTACAGGCTATAATTTGCTGACCCCTGGAACAGGGTAACTATCTATTTGTTAATTGTAGCTCTCCAGTGCACAGATGATCCAAAGTATGAAGAGAATAAAGAACATTCCTCATTATACCTGTTTTAGGTAAAAATTCTTCATGGTTTACAATTAATTTGGGCTATAAGCGATTGAATGGTAGTCTTAGGTGGTGATATAGATGGACTTGTGAATCTTTCTTACCTATTCTGATGGTAAATTTATGATATGATCAGAATTCATATTTGTCTTATTTTTACCAAGAAAGAAAACTCAACCAAAGTAGCAGATTTAGAAAATTCTCAGAATAGTATTGAAAAGATAAATCACACTTTATAGAAGAATATAATTGAAAAAATAAAACCATTTATTTGGGACACAGCTGCTAGTGTTATTACAATGAAGTCTATTTTTAAAAATTTAATTAAGCTAGTTGAATTGAAAGTCCTTAAATCTAATTTTAATGTTTCTCTGTTCATACTTTTTTGAAGTATGAAACTATGAATCTGCACTCAGCTTGCACTTCCTTCATGGTTCCACATATTTATTGCATACCACAGACAGCATAGAAATTCTAAATCCTGTATACATGGCAATTCTCATTCATGGTTTCTGTGACACCTTGCAAATATTTTATTATGGATTTGTGTTTGCCTGTTGGACTTCAGTTACAGATGGTCGAATTAGTTATATTCCTTAGTCGATGGCATATTAGCATGCTTGGTCTGGGAAAGAATTTTTTTTGTTTAACTGATTTATTGCCTTTAATCTCATTAGCCAACTCCATTCCCAATTTCATTCATAGGTAACTATTCATATGCTGCATGGGTAACTTTTTGTTTATTTATGTCCTTAAGAATTGTTCTGTGTGCATGTGTTTTAGAGAAGGCGAGGGTGGGATGACTTGAGAGAATAGCATTGAAACATGTATATTACCATATGTGAAATAGATCACTAGTCCAAGTTCAGTGCATGAAACAGGGCACTCAAAGCCGGTGCACTGGGACAACCCTGAGGGATGTGATGGGGAAGGAGCTGGGAGGGGGGCTCAGGATGGGGGACACACGTACACCTATGGCTGATTCATGTCAATGTGTGGTGCAAAAACCACTACAGTATTGTAAAGTAATTAGCCTCCAATTAAAATAAATAAATAAAAATAAAAAATTTCACAAATGGTGTTTGATATATCTGTCATCTCTATTTATCTATCTCTTACCTTTCTTACCTTTTTTCTCCTAAACATTGTTTTAAGATTTGTCCCTACTCCTGCATGCACATCTAATTTGTTGTTTCTAATTGCTGCATAGTAAGATGTACGTCCACGACATAGCACTTATCAGGACTATGTCCTGAAAAACAGATGTGCTAAAAAAAAGATGTGTTTTTTATCTAGGTTTTTGGGTGGGCAGGTGTGTTTTCCTAAACCCTCTAAAGCAAATTCTTCAATGCTGCTGTCATTTGGGCCCTAATTTTTCCCCCAAGGACACTACATATTATCTTCATTTGGGCCATACGTTCACATAGGTATGTCTGCTCATCCCACTAAGAACACAACAATCATTTAATTGTCCTTACAGCACACATAGCAGAAAAGAGCAATTGCTGATGTGCAGCAAATGCCAGATAGCTGATGCCCTTCTGCAGAACCACCAGCATCCCAGGAAACCAAGATACAAAAGAGGGGTATTACCCTCATTCAATCCATAGATGACAGACCTTTATTTTAAACCCTAAATCAATAGTTTAAATAGATGTAGATTTCATGTGACAGGAGAGAGAGGAAGATTTGAGGCTTTACATTTTTCAGATGTGCACTTTTGCTGTTCAGTTCAGTTCAGTCGCTCAGTCGTGTCTGACTCTTTGTGACCCCATGAATTGCAGCACGCCAGGCCTCCCTGTCCATCACCAACTCCCAGAGTTCACCCAGACACACGTCCATCGAGTCAGTGATGCTATCCAGGCATCTCATCCTCTGTCATCCCCTTCTCCTACTGCGCTCAATCCCTCCCAGATTCAGAGCCTTTTCCAATGAGTCAACTCTTCACATGAGGTGGCAAAGTCCTGGAGTTTCAGCTTTAGCACCATTCCTTCCAAAGAAATCCCAGGGCTGATCTCCTTCAGAAAGGACTGGTTGGATCTCCTTGCAGTCCAAGGGACTCTCAAGAGTCTTCTCCAATACCACAGTTCAAAAGCATCAATTCTTCAGTGCTCAGCCTTCTTCACAGTCCAACTCTCACATCCATACATGACCACTGGAAAAACCATAGCCTTGACTAGACAGACCTTTGTTGGCAAAGTAATGTCTCTGCTTTTTAATATGCTGTCCAGGTTGGTCATAACTTTCCTTCCAAGGAGTAAGTGTCTTTTAATTTAATGGCTGCAGGGACCATCTGCAGTGATTTTGGAGCCCAAAAAATAAAGTCTGACACTGTTTCCACTGTTTCCCCATCTATTTCCCATGAAGTGATGGGACCGGATGCCATGATCTTCGTTTTCTGAATGTTGAGCTTTAAACCAACTTTTCCACTCTCCACTTTCACTTTCATCAAGAGGCTTTTGAGTTCCTCTTCACTTTCTGCCTTAAGGGTGGTGTCATCTACATATCTGAGGTTATTGATATTTCTCCCAGCAATCTTTCAGCTTGTGTTTCTTCCAGTCCAGCGTTTCTCATGATGTACTCTGCATAGAAGTTAAATAAACAGGGTGACCATATACAGCCTTGACGTACTCCTTTTCCTATTTGGAACCAATCTGTTGTTCCATGCCCAGTTCTAACTGTTGCTTCCTGACCTGCATACAAATTTCTCAAGAGGCAGATCAGGTGGTCTGGTATTCCCATCTCTTGAAGAGTCTTCCACAGTTTATTGTGATCCACATAGTCAAAACCTTTGGCATAGTCAATAAAGCAAAAATAGATGTTTTTCTGGAACTCTCTTGATTTTCCATGATCCAGCGGATGTTTGCAATTTGATCTCTGGTTCCTCTGCCTTTTCTAAAACCAGCTTGAACATCAGGAAGTTCATGGTTCACATATTGCTGAAGTCTGGCTTGGAGGATTTTGGGCATTACTTTACTAGCGTGTGAGATGAGTGCAATTGTGTGGTAGTTTGAGCAATCTTTGGCATTGCCTTTCTTTGGGATTGGAATGAAAACTGACCTTTTCCAGTCCTGGGGCCACTGCTGAGTTTTCCAAATTTGCTGGCATATTGAGTGCAGCACTTTTGCAGCATCATATTTTAGGATTTGGAATAGCTCAACTGGAATTCCATCACCTCCACTAGCTTTGTTCATAGTGATGCTTTCTAAGGCCCACTTGACTTCACATTCCAGGATGTCTGGCTCTAGGTCAGTGATCACACCATCGTGAATATCTGGGTCATGAAGATCTTTTTTGTACAGTTCTTCAGGCTTCATCAATATGTGAACCGTGAACTTCCTGATGTTCAAGCTGGTTTTAGAAAAGGCAAAGGAACCAGAGATCAAATTGCCAACATTCCCTGGATCATGGAAAAAGCAAGAGAGTTCCAGAAAAGCATCTATTTCTGCTTTATTGACTATGCCAAAGCCTTTGACTTTGTGGATCACAATAAACTGTGGAAGACTCTTCAAGAGATGGGAATACCAGACCACCTGATCTGCCTCTTGAGAAATTTGTATGCAGGTCAGGAAGCAACAGTTAGAACTGGGCATGGAACAACAGACTGGTTCCAAATAGGAAAAGGAGTACGTCAAGGCTGTATATGGTCACCCTGCTTATTTAACTTCTATGCAGAGTACATCATGAGAAACGCTGGACTGGAAGAAACACAAGCTGGAATCAAGATTGCCGGTAGAAATCTCAATAACCTCTGATATGCAGATGACACCACTCTTATGGCAAAAAGTGAAGAGGAACTCAAAAGCCTCTTGATGAAAGTGAAAGTGGAGACTGAAAAAGTTGGTTTAAAGCTCAACATTCAGAAAACGAAGATCATGGCATCCGGTCCCATCACTTCGTGGGGAATAGATGGGGAAACAGTGGAAACAGTGTCAGACTTTATTTTTCTGGGCTCAAAATCACTGCAGATGGTGACTGCAGCCATGAAATTAAAATACTCTTACTCCTTGGAAGGAAAGTTTTGACCAACCTACATAGCATATTCAAAAGCAAAGATATTACTTTGCCAATAAAGGCTCATCTAGTCAAGGCTATGGTTTTTCCTGTGGTCATGTATGGATGTGAGAGTTGGACTGTGAAGAAGAATTGATGCTTTTGAACTGTGGTGTTGGAGAAGACTCTTGAGAGTCCCTTGGACTACATGGAGGTCCAACCAGTCCATTCTGAAGGAGATCAGCCCTGGGATTTCTTTGGAAGGACTGATGCTAAAGCTGAAACTCCAGTACTTTGGCCACCTCATGCGAAGAGTTGACTCATGGAAAAGACTCTGATGCTGGGAGGGACTGGGGGCAAGAGAAGGGGACGACAGAGGATAAGATGTCTGGATGGCATCACTAACTTGATGGACGTGAGTCTGATTAAACTCCGGAAGTTGGTGATGGACAGGGAGGCCTGGCGTGCTGCGATTCATGGGGTCGCAAAGTGTCGGACACGACTGAGTGACTGATCTGATCTGATCTTATCTGCATATTCTTGCCATCTCTTTTTAATATCTTCTGCTTCTGTTATGTCCATACCATTTCTGTCCTTTTTCAAGCCCAGCTTTGCATGAAATGTTCCCTTGGTATCTCTAATTTTCTTGAAGAGATCTCTAATCTTTCCCATTCTGTTGTTTTCCTCTATTTCTTTGCATTGATCACTGAAGAAGGCTTTCTTATCCCTTCTTGCTATTCTTTGGAACTCTGCATTCAGATGCTTATATCTTTCCTTTTCTCCTTTGCTTTTCACTTCTCTTCTTTTCACAGCTATTTGTAAGGCTTCCCCACACAGCCATTTTGCTTTTTGCATTTCTTTTCCATGGGCATGGTCTTCATCCCTGTCTCCTGTACAGTGTCACGAACCTCAGTCCATAGTTCATCAGGCACTCTATCTATCATATCTAGGCCCTTAAATCTATTTCTCACTGCCACTGTATAATCATATGGGATTTGATTTAAGTCATACCTGAATGGTCTAGTGGTTTTCCCTACTTTCTTCAATTTAAGTCTGAATTTGGCAATAAGGAGTTCATGGTCTGAGCCACAGTCAGCTCCTGGTTTTGTTTTTGCTGACGGTATAGAGCTTCTCCATCTTTGGCTGCAAAGAATAGAATCAATCTTATTTCGGTGTTGACCATCTGGTGATGTCCATGTATAGAGTCTTTTCTTGTGTTGTTGGAAGATGGTGTTTTTTATGACCAGTGCATTTTCTTGGCGAAACTCTATTAGTCTTTGCCCTGCTTTATTCTGTATTCCAAGGCCAAATTTGCCTGTTAATCCAGGCTTTCTTGGCCTCCTACTTTTACATTCCAGTCCCCTATAATGAAAAATACATCTTTTTTGGGTGTTAGTTCTAAAAGATCTTGTAGGTCTTCACAGAACCGTTCAACTTCAGCTGCTTCAGTGTTACTGGTTGGGGTATAGACTTGGATTAGTGTGATACTGAATGGTTTGATTTGGAAATGAACAGAGATCATTCTGTCGTTTTTGAGATTGTATCCAAGTACTGCATTTCGGACTCTTTTGTTGACCGTGATGGCTACTCCATTTCTTCTGAGGGATTCCTGCCCACAGTAGTAGATATAATGGTCATCTGAGTTAAATTCACCCATTCCAGTCCATTTTAGTTCGCTGATTCCTAGAATGTCGACATTCACTCTTGCCATGTTTTGTTTGACCACTTCCAGTTTGCCTTGATTCATGGACCTGACATTCCAGGTTCCTATGCAATATTGCTCTTTACAGCATCGGACCTTGCTTCTATCACCAGTCACATCCACAGCTGGGTATTGTTTTTGCTTTGACTCCATCCCTTCATTCTTTCTGGAGTTATTTCTCCACTGATCTCCAGTAGCATATTGGGCACCTACTGACCTGGGGGAGTTACTCTTTCAGTATCCTATCATTTTGCCTTTTCATACTGTTCATGGGGTTCTCAAGGCAAGCATACTGGAGTGGTTTGCCATTCCCTTCTCCAGTGGACCACATTCTGTCAGATCTCTCCACCATGACCCGCCCGTCTTGGGTTGCCCCACTGGCAGGGCTTAGTTTCATTGAGTTAGACAAGGCTGTGGTCCTAGTGTGATTAGATTGACTAGTTTTCTGTGATTACAGTTTCAGTGTGTCTGCCCTCTGATGCCCTCTTGCAACGCCAACCGTCTTACTTGGGTTTCTCTTACCTTGGGCGTGGGTATCTGTACTGACTGTTAAAAAGTTATGTGTAAATTCAAGAAGAAACGCATTAGGAATTTCTTAGCAGAGAGTAATCCCAGTTTCCTGGAGATTTAATGAGATGTGGCTCACAGAAATTTCTGGTTCCATCTGCTTTTAATTAAAAAGTCAGTAACACTCTTGTTGTGCTTCAGTGTGAATTTCCTGAATGTGAACCTAGCCATATTAAATATGAGCCTCACAGCTGTTGTCTTATCACTATCATGGTATTTATCGGACATGGAAATAGCTTCTTTTATATTGGCCTGGATGACAAGCTTATGCATTCATTACATGGGAACAAGGCAACACACACACTTTCATATCAGCCAAACATTTGTTTGTGCCGTTCAGCTCATAATGGCACATGTAAAGATATTTGGTACCCAGAATACTCTCCAAGGTAGCAGGTCATTGCTATTGTATCTAATCCCTACTGTCTTGTTTTCTGCCTTTGGGATTCAGGCTCTGACTTGGGAATTCGGATCTTTGCTTTTCTGTGCTGATAATAAGCAGGACATTGCCATCCAAAATTCAGACCGTTACACATAGTCATTCTTTTTTTTCAGGAAATTTCACTCAAGCTGGGTTCTCATGCTGACCCCCACTCATCCTCCTGTCCAGGTCCTGCAAACCTGCAGGTTCCTGTTACCATAATCAAAGCATGCCCAGGCAATTAGCAATTTCTTAAACAGGTCATCTAGCTCACAAAATTTCAGTGTTTCCTTGTTCTAATACAAACATTTTAAAGTCTACAGATTTCTCTTGAAATTCCACTTTACTCAAAAATTGATGGACTTTCAAGGGAGGTTTCAATACAACTCTCGCAATTATTAGTAAGTACAGTAGCCGAAAAAATCAGCATAGGCATAAAAGATTTGAGCAACAAAAGAAAAATATTAATCTAATTTACATAGAATCTACCTTCAGAACCCAGACAGTAAAACTGTATATCTCACAGGTTTTGATGTGTAATATTTTTATTGTTCTTTGGTCTTAAGTTTTTTTTTTTTTTCAGCATATTTTCTCTTTTGACTAGTAAATTCCCCAGAAGTAGGTTTGTAAACCAAGTATATGGAAATTTAAGCACTTACTTTTTTGTTATTAACTTTAGGTTAGTGATGCTATGGTCAGAGAATGTGAACAGAGTTTATAAGCTACCTGTTCATTGAAAAGTATTGGGACTTTATGTCTTAGAACATAGCCATTTATATATTTGATTCTTATATGCTTGAGGAGCTCATGTACTTCCTAATTTTTAGATGTAGAATTTTATACAGACCCAAATAACTTTTCTCAGGTTCATTGAGCTTTGCTTGACAAAATTATAATATATTTAAAATGTGAAACATGATGATTTGACGTACATACATATTGTGAAAGTCTTCCCACAACTGAGTTGATTAACACATACATCACCTCACATTTTGATCTTTTTATGTAAGAGAGCTAAGTTCTACTATCTTAGCGAATTTCAATTATGCAATACAGTATTATCAACTCAAGTCACCATACACTGCCTTAGATCCTTAGACTTTATTTATCTTATAATTCAAAGGTTGTATCCTTTTACCAACTTCTCATTCCTCCATCCTGTAGTTACCGGTAACCACCATTTTATACTCTGTTGCTAATAACTTTTGCTATGAACTTGGCTTTAAAAAAAATATTCCACATATGAGTGATACCATTCAGTATTTTTCTTGTTTTTGTCTGGCTGATTTAGCATAATGCTTTCTGTGCTTACCTGCTAAGTCGCTTCAGTCGTGTCCGACTCTGTGCAACCCCATAGACGGCGGCCCACCAGGCTCCCCCATCCCTGGGATTCTCCAGGCAAGAACACTGGAGTGGGTTGCCATTTCCTTCTCCAATGCATGAAAGGGAAAAGTGAAAGTGAAGTCGCTCAGTCGTGTCCGACTCTTTGCGACCCCATGGTCTGCAGCCTACGAGGCTCGTCCGACCATGGGATTTTCCAGGCAAGAGTACTGGAGTGGGGAGCCATTGCCTTCTCCATGTGCTTACCTATGCTGTCACAAATGGAAGGATTTCCTTCTTTTTAAAGGCTGAATATGTTCCATTATATGTATTTTGTTATGATTTTTTTTTAAGTTTGCCCTTGTTAAGTGGAGCATAAGGTGAGCTGATGTTCAACAACAGACCAGGAGAGAAATTGAAATAGAGGTTTACTACTCACAGGTCCTGGAGGTATTTGGCAAGCCTAGAGGGACCACGAAGAAGGCAATGGCAACCCACTCCAGTACTCTTGCCTGGAAAATCCCACGGGCAGAGGAGCCTGGTAGGCTGCAGTCCATGGGGTCGTGAAGAGTCAGACACGACTGAGTGACTGCCCTTTCACTTTTCACTTTCATGCATTGGAGAAGGAAATGGCAACCCACTCCAGTGTTCTTGCCTGAAGAATCCCAGGGACCGGGGAGCCTGGTGGATTGCCGTCTATGGGGTCGCACAGAGTCGGACACGACTGAAGTGACTCAGCAGCAGCAGCCAGTATTCTTGCCTGGAGAATCCCAGGAACAGAGGAGCCTAGTGAACTGCCATCTATGGGGTCGCACCGAGTCAGACAGGACTAAAGTGACTTAGCAGCAGCATCAGCAGCAGAGGGACCACATCAGGAGGTCAAGGTAGAGTGCAGACCGAGAGACAGATGTGGGGTACATGCCTTTATTAGGGTCTTTGGGTGGCATGCTTTGGGGTTCCCAGGTTAAGGCTAACTGGGCAATTAGAACCGAAAGAGTGGGAGTCTGGAAAGCCCCTCTAGGGTCATATTAAGGGGAAAACTAGAGGAAGGTTTTTCCAGTAGTCATGTACGGATGTGAAAGCTGGATGATAAAAAAGGCTGAATGCCGAAGAATTGATACTTTCGAATTGTGGTGTTGGAGAAGACTGTTGAGAGTCCCTTGGATTGCAAGGAGATCAAACCAGTCAATCTTAAAGGAAATCAACCTTGAATATTCATTGGAAGGACTAATGCTGAAGTTGAATCTCAAATATTTTGGTCACCTGATGCAAAGAGCTGACTCACTGGAAAAGACCCTGATGCTGGGAAAGATTGAAGGCAGTAGGAGAAGTGGGTGACAGAGGATGAGGTGGTTGAATGGCATCACCGACTCAATGGACATGAGTTGGAGCAAACTCCAGGAGATAGTGAAGGACAGGGAAGCCTGGCATGCTGTGGTCCACCGGGTGGCAAAGAGTTGGACATGACTGAGTGACTGAACAAAAACAAAGAGGAAAGCACTGGGAAGCAAGCAAAGAGAACTGCTGATCCCAGGCATTGCTGGAGACGTCATATCAGGAATTTACATGTGACTCTATGGGCTGCAAATCAGGACATGTGCTTTCATGGGTTTAAGGTTACTGCAGGCCCTGTGGTCAAACAAAATTTAGATTTTCATTTTCTTGATGATAAGTCAGGTTGAGGAACTTTTAAAATACCTGTTTTCTTTGGAAAAATGTATATTCAGGTCCTTTGCCTATTTTTAATTGATTGTTATTTTTGCTTATGAGTTGTATGAGTTCTTTGTATATTTTGGATAATAACTTCTTATTAAATATATCCTTTGCAAATGTTTTCTCCCATTCCATAGGTTTTATGTTCATTCAGTTGATGGTTTCATTTGCTACTTAGCAGCTTTTTAGTTGATGTAGTCCCAGATGTTTATTTTTGCTTTTGTTGCCTTTGCTTTTGGCACCATTGGTGTTTTTCAGTGACTAAGTTGTGTCCAACTCTTTGCAACCCCATGAGCTGCAGCATACCAGGTTTCCCTGTCCTTCACTATCTCTCAGAGTTTTCTCAAATCATGCCCATTGAGTTGGTAATGCTATCTCATCCTCTGCTGCCCTCTTCTCCTTTTGTTTTCAATCTTTCCCAGCATCAGAATCTTTTTCAGTGAGTTAGCTCTTCACATTAGGTGGCCAAAGTATTGGAGCTTTAGCTTCAGCATCAGTCTTTCCAATGAATATACCAGATGAATTTAGAATTGACTGGTTTGATCTCCCTGCTGTCCAAGGGACTCTCAAGAGTCTTCTCAAGCACCACAATTCAAAGACATCAATTCTTCAGTGCTCAGCCTTCTTTAACGGTCCAACTCTCACATGTATACATGACTACTGGAAAAGCCACAGCTTTGACAATATGGGCCTTTGTTGGCAAAGTGATGTCTCTGCTTTTTAATACACTGTCTAGATTTGCCATAGCATTTCTTTCAAGGAGCAAGTGTCTTTTAAATTCATGGCTATAGTCACTGTCCTCATTGATTTGGAGCCCAAGAAAATAAAATCTGTCACTGCTTCCACTTTTCCCCCAATCTATCTGACATGAAGTGATGACACCTGATGCTGTGATCTTAGTTTTTTGAATGTTGAGTTTTTAGCCATTTTTTTCACTCTCTTCTTTCACCCTCATCAAGAGGCTCTTTATTTCCTCCTCACTTTCTGCCATTAGAGTGATATCATCCACGTATCTGAAGTTATTGATATTTTTACCAGCAATATATTAAAAGATATTATTGCCAATACCAATGTTAAAGTGCTTATCCCTGTTTTATTCTGTGTTTTTAATAGTTTTTGCTCTTACATCCAAATCTTTAATTGATTTTGAGTTGATTTTTATGTGCAGTGTAATATAGAAACCTAGTTTCATTCTTTTGCATGTAGATATCCCAGCACCATTTATTGAAGAGACTATCCTTTCCCCATTGTATAGTCTTGGTGCCTTCATCAAAAATTAATTAACCATATATGCATGAGATTACTATTGGGATTTCTATTCTATTCCACTGATCTATGTGTCATTTTTATGCCAATGCCACACTGTTTTGATTACTAAAACTTTGTAATGTAGTTTGAAGTCAGGAAATGTGATGACTCCAGCTTTGTTCTTTCTCAAGTTTGCTTTGACTACTCAAAGTGTTTTGTGGCTTTATATAAATTTTAGGATTGTTTGTTGTATTCCTATGAAAATTCCAATGAAATTTTGATAGGGATTTCACAGGATCTATTGATTATTTTGGGTAGCATGGATATTGTAACATTATTAATTCTTCCAATCTATGAATATGGATTATCATCCCATTTATTTTTGTATTAAATTCCTTTTACCAATGTCTTATAATTTTTTTTCACAATTCCACAATTTAGATATTTTAATGTAAATATTATAAAAGTGATTCATACAATAAAAATACATACTCATAATAGGTAACATAAGATGGAAAGTAAAAATCTTCCTTCCCACTCCTTTAATCTTCTAGCATCACAACTATAAATACAACAGTTTCTTTCTTTATTTTAAAAAAAAATTTTATTTTATTTTTTAACTTTACAATATTGTATTGGTTTTGGCATATATCAACATGAATCCACCAGAGGTATACACGTGTTCCCCATCCTGAACCCTCCTCCCTCCTCCCTCCCCAACAAGAGTTTCTTTAATATATTGGAATTTACATAGTCTAAGAAGTCACAAGGCTTTGTTCTGTGTTGGTTTGTTTTACATAGTGTTGAGATACATTTTAAAATCTTAAGCATCATTACTGTTAGAGTAGTAATGAAACAATTTTATAATAATTTATAGTTAATGTTGGGTTGCCAAAAGTCCTATTTTCTTCACATTTTATGTTTTCTCTTCCTCATTAAAATAATGTTGCTCAAAACATATCTGACCCCTGTTGATCACCAAGATTTTATAGTCTTGTCTTGCAAATGCAATAGATATATAATTAAGCAGTTGATACACATACAGAGGTTGAGCACAAATAAAGCCCACAATGTACTTCTGTGTAATGTATGTACTAACAGGTTGATTTTGTCATTGTTACATTTGACAGCAAGAAAAAATTAATTTGTTTCTGTTCATTGCTGTAATTAAACAAAGAGTGGGTTTTCTTTCAGCTTCAGAGAGTAGATATTCTGAATGCTTTTTATTTGCAGCATGTGATGGAATAAATTTTCAAGAACATGGTAATACTGTACCCTTAATTAAAAATTTGGCAAAACTCAAAATTTTATCACCCAGTGTTAAACTACTAAGGAGGATCAGGTAAGAAGCAATTACCCAAATATAAAAGGCTAAGCTGTCCATTCTTTAGGATGCTACTTCTACATTTACCTGAACTATGTAAAGTGATATGAAGAGGCCAATAGATGTCAGCAGATTATATGTTACTTTTATCCAGTCTTTGATAAGTAATTTCTTTTTTTAAGTTCATATGACCCTGTTTAAACACTATCTTTGACCCCAAAGATAATTACAAGATGCTCAAGGAGAACAAATGTAGAGAAAATGGTCAAAATTGTTACCAGGGGAACTATCAAGAACACAAAGTCAATGAAGAATCAAGTTCTCCAAGTGTGTGAGGAAAAAGATAAGTGCTGTGAGAAAATGATCCCGAGCCCTCTGCACAGGATAAGGAGTGTAGGCAAGCCCAAGCCCTCAATGATTTCCAGCATGCTTGTTCCACTGTGGTCACTGACAAAAGATTCCTTCATCTACTTTTGAGAATTTTTCTTCTTCTCCAGGGTTTCAAAATACTTTGTGAACCAGAGAGCCCCCAATTCTGGATCCTCATGTCCCTGATAAGTCAGGGATGCCCTGCGCTGAATGTGTGCTCTGCCCCAGGAGAGGAGCTGTGGGTTCTGGCCACTTAGCCAGAGTGTCAGTTCATGGCTCAAGTGTCTCATGGATCTGAATATACTGATCTTTTACCTCCTTGGTTAATTTATTCTCAAGTGTTTATTCTTTTTAATTTTATTGTAAATGGGATTGTTTTCTTAATTTCTTTTTCTAAGAATTCATTGTTAATATTTGGAAATGCAACTGATATTTTGTATATTGATTTTTGTACCTTTCAATTTTACTAAATTTGTTTATTAGTTCCAGTTTTTTGGTTGAGTTTTTAGGGTTTTCTATATATAAGATTGTCATCTGCAAATAGATACAGTTTTACTTCTTTTCTAACTTAGATGCCTTTAATTTTTTCCTTATCTAAGTGCTCTGGCCAGAAAACTTCAGGTACTATGTTGACTTAAATTGGCAATAGTGTGTATCTTTGTCTTGTACCTAATCACAGAGGAAAAACTTTTAGAGTTTCAACATTGAGCATGATTTTAGCTGTTGATTTGTAGTACACTGCCTTTACTATGTTGAGGTATATTCCATCTGTATCTAATTTATTGAGAATTTTTTCCTTGTCATGAAAGGTTGTTGAATTTTGTCAAAGGCCTTTTCTGAATCTATTAAGATCATCATACAATTTTCAATTTTTATTTTGTTAATGTTGTGTATCACATTTATTGATTTGTGTATGTTGAACCATCTTTGCGTTCCAGGAGTAAATCCCACTTGATCATGGTGTAATATTCTTTTTTAAAAAATAATTTTATTTATTTATTTTTGGCTGTGTTGGGTCTTTGTTGCTGCTTGGGCTTTTCTCTAGTAGTGGCTAGTGGGGGTCACTCTTCGTTTTGGTGCCCCAGGCTTTTATTGCAATGACTTCCCTTCTCGTGGGGCATGGGCTCCACAAGGGTCAGGGCTTCAGTAGTTGCAGCACATGAGCTCAGTAGTTGCAGTTTGCCGGTCTTAGAACACAGGCTCAGTAGCTGTGGTGCACGGGCTTACATGTGGGGTCTTCCGGGACCAGGGATCAAGCCCATGTCTCCTGCACTGGCAGGCAGATTCTTTACCACTGAGTCACCAGGGAAGCCCTGTGTAGTCTTATTTTAACACACTATTGAATTTTGTTTGTTCTTATTTTGTTGAGGAATTTTGTATCCATGTTCATAAGAGATATTGGCCTGTGGTTTTCTTTTCTTGTAGTGTCCTTGTCTGCCTTTGTTGTCAGAGTAATGTTGGCTTCATAAAGTGAGCTTGGAAGTGTTCCCTCTTCAATTCTTGAGAAGAGCTGGAGAAAATTAGAGTTAATTGTTTTATACATTTTTGGTAGAATTTATCAGTTTTTTTTTTTTTTTTTTTTTTTTTTTTTTGGTGGAGGTTCTTGATTACTGATTCAGTCTCAGTTGTTATTGGTCTGTTCAGATTTTCTATTTTTTATGATTCAGTCTTGGTAGGTTGGATGTTTCTAGAAATGTATTTGCTTCTTCTTAGTATCTTGGAGAAGGCAATGGCAACCCACTCCAGTACTCTTGCCTGAAAGATCCCATGGACAGAGGAGCCTGGTGAGGTGCCATCTATGGGGTCACACAGAGTTGGACATGACTGAAGCGACTTAGCAGCAGCAGCAGTAGCAGTATCTAGTTTTCCATACTACTATTGTATTGCTGTCTATTTTCCCTTCAGCCCTGTTAATATTTGTTTTAAAAATTTTGGTGGTCTTTTGCTTATTTTTTCATTTTCTACACATTTTGTTTGTTTCCATTTGAAGGAGAGGAGTTAGACATATTTTAACTTTTGTGAGTCATAGACCCAGAGGATCTATCCCATCTGGGTTATATTTTTATCATAGGCTCTCTTAGGCTCATGACAGAAAAATGGAATTTTTGATCCCACACTAAGTTTTAACAGAACTACATTCTTTTCTTCTTTCTTTTCTTTTTACCTAGGAGGAGATAATTATGGAAAGAACCAGATAAGTTATAGATAAAGAAACTATAATTTCCTTCACTATTTGGCTACAATTCAAATACAATAAACAGTTTTCTGACTAGGATATGAGAGGATGTAGAAAATCTTTGTTCACATGGTAACACCAAAAAATTAGATATTATAAAACTTGTACTTATTTATGAAACTATTGAAGAGAGGTGGCTGTACAAAACCCCAGATAGACTGATTTTTAGAGAGAAGAGCTCTTTATACATAACTATCAAGAAATGGCAGTTTCTGGAGGCAGCATTGGAGAAGAAAGCCTGCCAAGACTGAGACAGATGAAAGATTAACAATAGTGGGAACATGTTGGAGAGACTGCAGTCTTGAAGATTCTCAAATGTTGTGATACTTTACTTGGACTAACAGTTCTCCCTGGCTTACCCTTCCTGTCTTGCTGGGTAAAGGACAGTGATTGTGGACCTAGTCTAGAGAATACACGAGACTAGAGGATATAGTAGGTGCCTAGAGAAAAGGGCTCTCTACCATGGATTCAAAATGATGAAACTGGAATCTGACTTCCAGCAGGCCCCAGGACTCCAGAGCAGGGGGGCTTCAGTAGTTGTGGCATGTGAGCTCAGTATTGGTGTATTGATAAGATCAAAGAGATTAGACTTGGACAGAAACAGCTCTGGCACTGGGAGGAAGGCTAACCACAGATGAAGTCAATATTAAAAATTGCTTCTTTAGGCTAAAATTAACTTGCTACATAGTGATATATGAATATGATTCACATAGTGATTATATGAATAATTGCCTCTTTAATAGTCGCATGTTGGAAAGAGATTTCACATTCTTGGAAATAAATATAAAGCAAAGAGTTGTGTAATTATATCTCCACTGCTATCTATAAACAATGTCTAGTGTATCACGAAGCATTGTGAGATATGTGATAAAAATGGAACACATAAAAACAAACCAAGGAAACATATTCATAGAAATGCAGATATTGGAATTAACAGAGCAGCTTAAAACTAGTATTATAAATATATTTGACTTGTGGCCCTAGCTGGATTCTGTCCCTCAAATAAAGATCGTTGCTGCTCTCAATTTGGCCAACTCTGTATGACTTTTTCTCTTCCCAGGCTCTAGTAACAATCCCTTCTCTTAGGTCATTAAAGCATTTTGGTAGAAATAATGGCTACAAGAAGAGAAAACCTGATAAAAGCAATACTTTTACAGGCAATATTTAACATTTGACTTTACAATTAGTTTTTACCATGTATAATATTTTTTATATGAAAAATTGATCCCAATGAATATGCTTCTAATAAATATATAAATAAAATTGGGAAACTAATTTATTTAACTGTGATTTTATTTTATTTTATTTTTTTGTGGACTGTGCTTTAATTTTTTTTTGTTGTTGTTGTTGGCAAAGCAATATCTCTGCTTTTTATTTTTATTTTATTTTTTAACTTTACAATATTTTATTGGTTTTGCCATATACCAAAATGAATCCACCACAGTATACATGTGTTCCCCATCCTGAACCCTCCTCCCTCCTTCCTCCCCATACCATCCCTCTGGGTCGTCCCAGTGCACCAGCCCCAAGCATCCAGTATCGTGCATCAAGCCCGGGCTGGCAAATAATGGAATTAAATGGGCTTAAAGGAATTTACTTGGTATACTTTCTCATAGATATTTTAATTTGAAGATTTAACTAGAGTGACTCCCCAAAGCTGGAGAAATTAGGATCTTTTAGATCACAAATGCAATGTAGAGATCATATTTAAGGCTGATTGTAACCATGGGAAAAATACGGGGGAATTAGAAAAAAGTCAGATAAAAGTCTCCACTTACAGCAAAGTCTTACTCCCCACATTAATGAACTGATAGTTAATTACACGGTACCAAAGTGAGTTTGCCTGCTCTTCTTGAAGTGGTGGGTTAAAATAAGTGTCCCAACAGATGAATAGCTGTCACTGAATGTGTCTGTCTACATCAGGTACTGAGCTTTTGATTCAGAATGGAGTGAAACTAGGCTACATAGAATTTACTGAGGAATTTCCTTTTAGACACCATTAAAAGCTGTAAACTGAATCTTGTGAATGTTCATATTTCACCACTAGATGTCACTGGGAGATAAACAGTTACTGACCAGACTGGTGTATTGTAAGTTTTCCTATGAAAAAAATTGATTGATCTTGTGAATATATTTTTTGTTTGCTCAGAAAAATCAGAGTGTCAGACGCTTCTTATGCTTCACATCTTCTCAGCCGAGTATTTTTTCCCCAGCCATTGCTAAGATGAAAACTGGTTAGAGAACCTAACATCATCTGCACTGTCTTCTGCATTTTTACACTAAGGCTTTTCTTATGATGTGGTTGGGACATCTGTGAGCAGCTGCTTATCATGTTTGGATGCTCAAAACTGCAAGTGTGGGGGAATGAACACTCCTTGGTGCACAGGGGAACATGGCTCTTCGGGGACATGAGTCAGGTCATGGATATGTGCTACCCTCGTAGCCCTCAGGCTTACAGCACTGAGCCCCAGTCTGTGGAAATCCTCAGACGCTTCCAGTGGGATCAGATTCTAGTTTTCTGGAGTGGTGACCACTCTGATAATACACCACTGTTTGGACTTTCTCTCCTGTTGTACTTGCCAAGTCTCCCACTCCTAATACCTGGTATCATGTCCCTAAGTAAAGTCTTACCTATAAAGCTTCCTTTGTCATTGCAGTGTCCTTTGACTTTCTCGCCTTTCCTATTTTAGATCTGCTTTCTGGAAGGAACTTAAACACAACCCCCAGCCCTGATAAAGAATATTTTTAGCCCCTCATAGCTCCACTTGCAGTCAACATCTTTTCAAAACAACAAATATTCTGATCTCTATGTCCAAAGTTTAATTTTGATTCTGCTTTTGAACTTCATGTTACTAGAATCATATAGTAAGACCTATTTGTGTCTATCTTCTATCATTCAACAACTTTTTTTGTGAGGTTTATTCATGATGTGACATTCAGCAGTAACATTATTTTTCATTGCTATATATTATACTGTTTTAAAGTCTATTTTATCTGATATGAGTATTGCTACTCCTGCTTTCTTTTGGTCTCTATTTGTGTGGAATATCTTTTTCCAGCCCTTAACTTTCAGTCTGTATGTGTCCCTTGTTTTGAGGTGGGTCTCTTGTAGACAACATATATAGGGGTCTTGTTTCTGTATCCATTCAGCCGGTCTTTGTCTTTTGGTTGGGGCATTCAACCCATTTACGTTTAAGGTGATTATTGATAAGTATGATGGCGTTGCCATTTATTGTTTTGGGTTCGAGTTTATACACCCTTTTTGTGTTTCCTTTCTAGAGAAGATCCTTTAGCATTTGTTGGCGAGCTGGTTTGGTGGTGCTGAATTCTGTCAGCTTTTGCTTGTCTGTAAAGCTTTTGATTTCTCCTTCATATTTGAATGAGATCCTTGCTGGGTACAGTAATCTGGGCTGTAGGTTATTTTCTTTCATCACTTTAAGTATGTCCTGCCATTCCCTCCTGGCCTGAAGAGTTTCTATTGAAAGATCAGCTGTTATCCTTATGGGAATTCCCTTGAGTGTTATTTGTTGTTTTTCCCTTGGTGTTTTTTAATATTTGTTCTTTATATTTGATCTTTGTTAATTTGATTAATATGTGTCTTGGGCTGAATGCAGAGTTCCAAAAAATAGCAAGGAGAGATAAGAAAGCCTTCCTCAGCGATCAATGCAAAGAAATAGAGGAAAACAACAGAATGGGAAAGACTAGAGATTTCTTCAAGAAAATTAGAGAAACCAAGGGAACATTTTATGCAAAGATGGGCTCGATAAAGGACAGAAATGGTATGGACCTAACAGAAGCAGAAGATATTAAGAAGTGGTGGCAGAAATTCACCAAATTGTACAAAAAAAGATCTTCAAGACCAAGATAATCACGATGGTGTGATCACTCACCTAGAGCCAGACATCCTGGAAGGTGAAGTCAAGTGGGCCTTAGAAAGCATCACAAAGAAGAAAGCTAGTGGAAGTGATGGAATTCCAGTTGAGCTATTTCAAATCCTGGAAGATGATGCTGTGAAAGTGCTGCACTCAATATGCCAGCAAATTTGGAAAACTCAGCAGTGGCCACAGGACAGGAAACAGTTTTCATTCCAATCCCAAAGAAAGGCAATGCCAAAGAATGCTCAAACTACCGCACAATTGCACTCATCTCACACGCTAGTAAAGTAATGCTCAAAGTTCTCCAAGCCAGGCTTCAGCAGTACGTGAACCGTGAACTTCTAGATGTTCAAGCTGGTTTGAGAAAAGGCAGAGGAACCAGAGATAAAATTGCCAACATCTGCTGGATCATTAAAAAAGCAAGAGAGTTCCAGAAAAACATCTACTTCTGCCTTATTGACTATGCCAAAGCCTTTGACTGTGTGGATCACAATAAACTGTGAAAAATTCTTCAAGAGATGGGAATACCAGACCACCTGACCTGCCTCTTGAGAAACCTATATGCAGGTCAGGAAGCAACAGTTAGAACTGGACATGGAATAAGAGATTGGTTCCAAATAGGAAAAGGAGTATGTCAAGGGTGTATATTGTCACCCTGCTTATTTAACTTATATGCAGAATACATCATGAGGAATGCTGGGCTGGAAGAACATGCTGGAATCAAGATTTCCAGAAGAAATATCAATAGCCACAGATATGCAGATATGAATACCACCTTTATGGCAGAAAGTGAAGAGGAACTAAAAAGCTTATTGATGAAAGTGAAAGAGGAGAGTGAAAAAGTTGGCTTAAAGCTCAACATTCAGAAAACGAAGATCATGGCATTTGGTCCCATCGCTTCAAGGGAAATAGATGGGGAAACAGTGGAAACAGTGTCAGACTTTATTTTTTTGGGCTCCAAAATCACTGTAGATGGTGTAGTGGCTTGTCAAAGTTTTCTGGTTAGGGAAGTTTGTGTCGGTGTTCTGGTGGGTGGAGCTGGATTTCTTCTCTCTGGAGTGCAATGTAGTGTCCAGTAATGAATTATGAGATGTCAGTGGGTTTGGAGTGACTTTGGGCAGCCTGTATATTGACACTCAGGGCTGTGTTCCTGTGTTGCTGGAGAATTTGCATGGTATGTCTTGCTCTGGAACTTGTTGGCCCTTGGGTGGTGCTTGGTTTCAGTGTAGGTATGGAGGCGTTTGATGAGCTCCTGTCGATTAATGTTCCCTGGAGTCAGGAGTTCTCTGGTGTTCTCAGGATTTGGACTTAAGCCTCCTGCCTCTGGTTTTCAGTCTTACTTTTACAGTAGCTTCAAGACTTCTCCATCTATACAGCACTGTTGATAAAACATCTAGGGTAAAGGTGAAAAGTTTTTCCACAGTGAGGGACACCCAGAGAGGTTCACAGAGTTACATTGAGAAGAGAAGAGGGAGGAGGGAGATAGAGGTGACCAGGATGAGATGAGGTGGAATCAAAAGGAGATAGAGAAAGCTAGCCAGTAATCACTTCCTTATGTGCACTCCACAGTCTGGACCGCTCAGAGATGTTCACGGAGTTACACAGAGAAAAGAAGAGTGAGGAAGGAGACAGAGGTGGCCAGGAGGATAAAGGGGAGAATCAAAAGGAGAGAGACAGATTCAGCTAGCAGTTAGTTCCGTAAGTGTTCTTCACCGTTCGGAACACACAAAGAGATTCACAGAGTTGGGTAGAGAAGAGAAGGGGGAGGGAGTAGATAGAGACGACCTGGTGGAGAAAAAGGAGAGTTCAAAGAGGGAAGAGAGCAGTCAAGCCAGTAATCAGCTCCCAAGTAAAAATGGGTACTGAAGATTGCATTCTTAAAGGCACAAAATTGATAACAAATACCAAAAAGCAAAGATTAAAAATCTAGAGTAGAGGTTGGTTTTTTTTCTTTCAAAAAAAGAAAGGAACAAAACAAAACAAAGTCACAAAAATGATTATATATATATATATATGAAGTTTGCTATATATATATATATATATATATATATATGAAGTTTGCTTTAAAAAATAGGGTCTCTCTTTTTGTGAAGTAATAGTAGGTTATAAAAATGAAAATTAAAGGAGTAATATTGGACTTAAAAAATTGAAAAAAAATTAAAAAAAATAAAGAATGATAGTAAAAATATATCTAGGACTTTCTCTGGTGTTGTTGTGAGTATTGTGGGGTCAGTTCATTTTTGGATACTTCCTTGATCTGGCTTATATTTCTCAAGATCCATAGGCCCCTTCCTATGTAATTGGTACTAACTACAGGGTTTTAATCTATTGCACCTGTCACTTCCAATGAGGTTCCCTCTGGTTTAGCTTCTTCTGTTTGCTGGTCTCTTCAGTGTCTAATTTCTGCCCTGACACAAGTGGGTGGTGGTGGACACTTTTTTAGGCTCACTTGTTCAGTCGTGCTGTGGGGAGGGAGGGACGCTCAAACAAATAACACTGGTGTGTGCTTGCAGTGTCTCAGCCACACTGGGTTTGCCCCTGCTCACGGCGTGTGTGCTTTCCCTGTCTACACTGCTTAGGCTCTAGGTTGCTCTGCCAGGAACTGTCTGAAACTAGCCCTGTGTTGTATGCACTTCCCAGGTCTAAGCTGCTCAGGTTCAGGTACTTGGGTAGTCCTCAGAGGGGCAGACTCAGTTGGGCCTGTGGTTTGTGCTCTTCCCAGGTCCGAGCAGCTCAGGTGACCAGGTGTTTGGTGAGCATGGTCGCTGCGACTTATCGCCTCCCGCGTTCCTGCCGCTCAGTTTTCTGGGTGTACAAGTGGCACACCTTCTCAGGCGGATGTTGACCATCTAGAATCTCAAGAAGTCTTAGTTAGCAACGAAGTCTGCTTGCAGTTTGGTAGATAATGCCTCTCCGGGGCTGCGATTGCTCCCTTCTGGCTATGGCTGCCTGTCACCAGAGGGGGATGGTCTGCAGCTGGCTAGCTCTGCTCAGTCCTTTGTTCTGTGAGTGGGTCTGATGGTGTGTTAGGTTAGGGCTTTTCGCATAGCTCTAGTTAGTCCTTTGTTCTGTGAGTGGGCCTGGTGTTGACTAATGGTACTTAACATCTTTTCATATTCCCCTTAACCATTTGGATACACTCTTTTGTGGAGTACCAGTTTAAGGCTTTAGCTATTTGTGTGTGTGTGTGTGTGTTTGTGTGTGTGTGTGTGTGTGTTGGTGTGTGTGCGTGGTGAGGAGGAGACCACACCACCATTTTTTCCCACCATATTGAAAAACAATTCAGTATTTAACTTACTGAATTGAAGTTCTTTATAAGTTTTTATACTAGTCTTTTGTTTGATATGCATTGTGAGTATATCTATCAGTCTCTGGATACTTTTCACTGTCTTCAAGTTGCATTTTGATGAAAAGTATACCTTATTAATGGATTGCAGTTCATTGATATCTTTATTTATGATTATTTTATTCTACTCTTGTAAATTATTTACCCAAACCTGGTGGTCATGATGAAATAGTCTCAGTCTCTGGTTCTCATACTTGTGTGGACATCAGAATCATCTAGAAGGCTTTTTAAAGTACATATTGTTGAGACAAACTTCCAGAGTTTTTAATTCTTTAGGTCAGGGGTAATGTTTAAGAACTTAATTTCTCATTACTTCCAGGTGATGCTGATTCTGCTCATCTGGGAATCCCACCTTGCAAAGCACTTTACTATTTTATCTATAAGAAACTTAATTACCTTTTGTATTTATATCTACACTATACCTGGGCGTTCTCAGGTGGTGCTCAGTTCAGTTCAGTTGCTCAGTCATGTCTGATTCTTTGTTACTCCATGGACTGCAGCAGACCATGTTTTTCTGTCCATCACGAACTCTCGTAGCTTGCTCAAACTCAGGTCCATCAAATCGGTGATGCCATTCCACCATCTCATCCTTTGTCATCCCCTTCTCTTCCTGCCTTCAATCTTTCCCAGCATCTGGATCTTTTCCAATGAGTCAGTTCTGCACATCAGATGGCCAAAGTATTGGAATTCAGCTTCAACATCAGTCCTTCCAATGAATATTCAGTGCTTATATCCTTTACAATTGACTGGTTTGATCTCCTTGCAGTTCAAAAGACTCTTAAGGGTCTTCTCCAACACCACAGGTCAAAAGCATCAATTATTCAGTGGTCAGCTTTCTTTATGGCCCAACTCTCACATTCATCCATGACTACTGGAAAAACCATAGCTTTGACTAGACAGACTAGTCAAAGCTAGTGGTAGTGCTAGAGGTGAAGAATCCGCCTGCCAATGCAGGAGACACAGGAGATGTGGGTTTGATCTTTGGGTCGAGAAGATCCTCTGGAGTAGGAAATGGCACCCACTCCAATATTCTTGCCTGGAAAATTGCATGGGCAGAGGAGCCCGGTGGGCTACAATCCATAGGGCCACAGAGAGTTGGGCAAGACTGAGCACACAATACAATATACTTAGACTTGATTTTTGTGTGTGGTGTGAAATGGAGGTAAAATTGCATTTTCAGTGTTAGTTATTGATTAATAACACTGATATGAAGTATTAATTATGGTGTAATATGTGTCCCTATGTATATATTGTTCTGTTGTGAAGTCATGTCTGACTCTTTGCAACCCCTTGGAACCCATCTGTATATACATAGGTCTGTCTTTGGGCCCCTTATTCTGATCCTTTCTTCTATAAATCTATCCTTATGTCACTGCAATGTAGTAATTTTAATTACTCTAGGTTTATTATAAATCTTGATAACCAATAGAGTGACTCTTTCTACTTTCTACATTTCAAAAAGAAAATGTATTGTTTTCTTTTATATTTCATGAAGAAAAGTCAGAAAAAGAAATAAATAAAATTCAGAATTATTTCTACATTTTAGAAAGCAGAGATTTCTATTTAAATGTAAATACTGGAGTAACAATTATTAATAAGAAACAATACAGAGTTACAGACATCTTGGAAGTTACAGGTTTCTTTCTTAAGCCATACCAACAGTCTCTGAAGTCTGGATATCTATAAGACACTTCTGTTAAAAAACCAAATTTGAAAGTCAATAAGAAGTAAAGTGAAGAAGATTTTGAAAGTGAATGTATCCGGTGTTATGGGCTGAATTGTGTCTTCCTAAAATTCATATATTGAAGCCCTAATGCCTAGTGTCTCATAATACAACTGTACTTGGAGAGAGGGCCTTTTAAGAAGGTAACTAAATGAAGATGAGGCTATTAGGGAGGTCCCTAATCTAATCTGAATGATATCCTGACAAGAAGAGGACATTTGCACATACACAGTCAAAAGGGATGTGCATGCACAGAGAAAAGATGGTGTGAAGACACTGATGTGAGAAGATGGCCATCTATAAGCTAAGAGAGAGACCTCAAGAGAAACCAAACCTTCTGACAACTTGACCTTGGACTTCTGGCCTCTAGATCAGTGAGAAAGAAATTTTTGTTGTTTGAGTCACCCAGTCTGTGGTAACTGTTATGGCAACACTAGCAAACTAATACATGCAGTGTTGGCAAACTTTTCTTCTAGATGATTAGTCATGAGGCAAAGTGGACAAGTAAACAAGCACATAAGCTTTGTAGAATAATAGTTAAAAACATAGAATTTTCAGAACATATTAAAATCAACATTGTCTTAAAACAGTTTTTATAGAGGATGCTCTTAAGGCGAATTCTGAGTAGGCATAGAGCAAAAGTCATCTTTGCCTACTATCCATCTGATCATGAAAGAGTTAGTCACTCAGTCGTGTCTGATTCTTTGGGACCCCGTGGACAGTAGCCCACCATGCTCTTCAGTCTATGGAATTCTCCAGGCAAGAATACTAGAGTGGGGTGCCATTCCATTCTCCAGGGGTCTTCCCAACCGAGAGAGTGAACGTGGGTGTCTTGCATTGCAGGCAAATTCTTTACTATCTGAGCCACCAGGTAAGTCCCCTATCTAATTATAAATGTCCTCAAAAATACAATGGGAAAAAAAGGGTATCAAATGCAATTGGTATAAGAATAGGCACCTAATAAATGTGTTAATTATCATCCATATTACCTAGTGATTGCTGAAACAAGTAAAATCCAGAAAGCACTATGGCCAAGAAAATGTTCTCTGACTATCCAAGATTCTCATCAGTTTCCTGCAGAGAAGTTAGAAGTTGATATCTAACATGCCAGGTGTTATACATGGTGCTCATTATGTAGGTTCAATCTCTAATATCTTGATATCTTCATCAGTTTCCAAATTGAAAACCACTTGAAACATTCTAATGGATGTACAATCTCACTGCTCCTGCTTGGTTATTGTAGCCAGTATTTGGGGCTCTGAATGAACAAGACCATGTAAGCAGCAAAACTATAGGTAAAATGACTTAATGAGGACTTAATGAGGCTCATTGCATCCCTGTACTTTCTCTCACAAGGGAAATACTCTCTACATTTATGGTTGGTTTACCCGTTTCTTTCTCTAGAGCTTCTGTATTCTCCCATTTCTCATTTTAGTGTTTAGCATGTCCCTTGGTATTTATTAACTACTGATTGAATTAAGACATATGGAAATCTAAAGGAAAGAGCTTTGGTTTAAATTGATTTATATTCTAAGCTGCCTACAATTCTGTGTTGTTCTTCACTATGAAAAATAAACATTGTTTTTCAAACTTACTAATTTGCTTTGGAGCTTTTGTCTTTCCTGAATCTAAAGATTTATGCCTTTCATTGATTCTGTAAAATTATCAGCCACAGTTTCATCAAATATTTGCTCTGCTCATTATTTGTATTCTCTCCTAATGAATTTCCTATTAGACTTATATTGGATTTCATGTTAGTGTTCATATCTCTTAAGTTTTTTGTTTGTACTCAAGAGCTATTTAGCTCTGTCTTGTGCTATAAAAAAATCCTTCAGCTCTCTTAATTTAGAAATATTCAAAAATTGCTTTCTCTGTTTTTTGCTTAATGCATGAGTCAAATTTTAAATTACAGTATTTGGAATATTCATGTCTAGAAGCTTAATCTTCCTTGTATTTTTTGATGTCACTTTCTCTTCTGGTGTTGTTTCTTTTCACATCTTTAAGCTTTAAAAATACAATTTTGTCAGTGTGTGATTTCTTGAGGGATCTAGCCTTTATTTGTTTGTCTGTCTAGTTTCTTTTATGCTGAATTATTTCTCTCCGTATCCTGTAATTTTGGATTATGCACTCATATTAGGAAAGGCTTTATGTGTAGGAATTTTTTACAGACTGCGTTGAGCATTCTCAAAATAAACTTTGCTTTAAATTTTACCTAGTGTTGGGAATTCCCTGGTAGTGTGGTGGTTAGGACAGGTGCTCTCACTGCCCATGGCCCAGGTTCAGTCCTGGGCCTGGGACCTAAGATCCCACAAGCAGGTGGGCCCTCCAGAATTTTCATTCACCAAGTGTCACAGAGATATCACAAACTTGGAATCATCTTTTAATTTTTTGGTTTGTGTATTCTAAGATCACACAAGGAGCTCCAGTCTCAGACTTGTGATTAGTAATTCTCAGAATGAGAGGCAAGCAAACCAGCCAATGTTCAGTGAATACCCAGCTAAGCACACTTCCTTCCCTGACAATTAGGTAGATATTTGTTAGTCCATTTTGTCACTGAGACCAGTGTATAGCAGGAAACTTAGTTTCAAATTTCACTTTATTTGAGACAAAGTCTCAAGGCCTTGTCTCCTTTTTTATTTTTTGGCTATCTGTGCAGAAATGGCAACCCACTCCAGTGTTCTTGCCTGGAGAATCCCAGGGATGGGGGAGCCTGGTGGGCTGCCGTCAATGGGGTCGCACAGAGCTGGACATGACTGAAGTGACTTAGCAGCAGCAGCTGTGAGATCTTAGTTCCCCAACCAGGGATCAAATTCATTCCCCATGCATGGGATCACAGAGTTTTAACCACTGGACTGCCAGGGAAGTCCCAAGGCCTTGCTTCCTGATCGAAGTAACCACAATAGCCAACCCACTAGGGAATACACAGGATGTCTTGAATGCCTGAGCATCATTTCCTGTTTGTATCTCTGGGTTTCTGTTTTTTTCTATGTTTGATTCCCTTATTTCATCAAAAGCACAGCTATGTATTCAAAAAAAGAATGAAAAGACATTTTTTTTTAATCTTGAATTTCTTAGTCTATTCAAGTTACACAATGTGCCATCTTGCCAGAAATAGAATCCATAACTATAGACTTCCCTGGTGACACAATGTATAAGAATTTGCTTTCTAGTGTAGGGGACATGCATTCAATCTCTGGTCCTGGAAGATTTCACATGCCACGGAGCAACTAAGACCATGTGCCACAACTACTGAGCCTGTGTGCTGCAACTTCTGAAGCCGTCACACCTACAGCCCATACTCCACGAGAAGAAAACCCACCACAATGAGTAGCCCCCATGCGCTGCAACTAGCGAAAGCCCATGCAAAGCAACCAAGACTTAGTGCAGTCAAATAAATAAATAAAAATTAAGAAAATAGTACCGGCATTTGTTGAAAAATATTTCTAACAAAATGAAACGAGTTGCCAGTCCAGGTTCGATGCACGATACTGGATGCTTGGGGCTGGTGCACTGGGACGACCCAGAGGGATGGAATGGGGAGGGAGGAGGGTTCAGGAAGGGGAACACATGTATACCTGTGGCGGATTCATTTTGATATTTGGCAAAACTAATACAATTATGTAAAGTTTAAAAATAAAATAAAATAAAAAATAAAATAAAAAAAGAAAAAAGAATTCATAACTGTGTTTCATGTTCTTATACACAGAAATCTAACAATCGTGATAAAACAATGCTTTAGATTTGAAAGTGAGTTAGAAAGGAATACTGTAATTGGGTTGAATGGGTAGGGACAATAAGAAGATGGAGAAGAGGACTGGGGGCTGATATAAAGGCTTAGATAAAGGAAAACACAGAAGAGTGAGAAAGAAGGAGAGAGTAGAGTGGCAAAGAGGAGAACACACAGGTGGGAAAGAGCAGGAGTCCAGTAAGGACCAAAAATGCTGGAGCCAAATTTCATATTAGAAAACGCTCAGTTTTTCCCACTCAGTCATTTTTACAGATAAGAAAACTGAACTCAGAATGCTGATATAATTTCTCCAATACACTGTGTCCAGCAGGTATCCACTCAAGAGTTCATCTTGACTCTCAGTGCAAAGCTCCTTTTGGGAAAATATTTTCTGTGGCGGGGGGTGGGGTGGTTGAGAAGCACACAAATGATTGAAGAAAGAAAAGGCAAGGGAAAACTTGATGCAGAGTGGGAGAGAAAATGAGGTCAGTAAAAGATAAATTGGTATAAGAGGCAGTGGATTTCTCTAGAAGGGAAGTTGGGGTTTCTTTGGGCAGGGAGAAGGATGTAAGATGAGCCTGTGAGGCAGTGTGGAGAGAGAAGTTCACATTTGGGTCCTGAGGAGAAGGAATTCAAGAGTTGTGACGGTATTTGTTGTTTGGAGAAGCACTAAATAAGAGATGTTAGAAAGAACAGGAGAATTTTGATTCACTGGCCTAAGCACCAGTGAATCAAGAGGGAGGAACCCGGGGAGGTCTGGTCACCCAGGGAAGAATACTTGACTCCCTTGTATCTTGTCAACTTGAATTCTAATTAGGGCTTATCTCACCTATTCTGGTTTTCTCTTCTGGAGTTTCTTGGTCCAGAGAGCACATAGTTATCAGGACTTATATGACTGCCTTATTTTCTCCCAGTTGCCCCCACCCCCGCCCCCCGCCTAGGTCATGGTCACCTTCCCTCTGGCCCCACTTTAGCCCTTGAAGTTGACCTCTGGTTCTGCTTTTCTTCAGCTTCTCTAGTTCTCAGAATTCCTTAGGCAGCTCCTGAGAAGCCCCTGTCCTTTCTCCTCCTTCAGATCTGTCCTTCATCCATCATAGCTGAGTTTATGCTCAGGAATGGAGTGGCTGGGGAAACTGCAGATCCCTGGTGGGGCCACGACTCAATTACCAGCTGCTTGCTGCCCCTGACTAAGATCAGCTCTGCTATAGAAGTTGACCTGAAGAATCAGGGGCTCTGCTCCACTTCTCTTTCCAGTCCTCTTCCCACTCTTCCCGTTTAGCTTCCTTTCCCTCTTCCTCCTACTTTTAGCCTCTGCCTCCCTCCTCTTCCCTTCATCCTCTTCCTCTTTTGAGCTTCCTCCTCTCCTCCTCCACCTGTTATGTCCCCTGGTGACTCTGCCCAGCTCCTCACCTGTTGGTCCCAGACTCCATTCCTCAGTTAATTAACTCTTGTTTCTCTTCTACCTATCCAAACTCAAACTGCCCCCTCCATGCTTTTCCCCAGTCCACAGTGAAGGGTGTAAGCACTGGTGGCTACACAGTTTTGGGGTCCAGTATTCTTGAGAGTCCCTTGGACTGCAAGGAGATCCAACCAGTCCATCCTAAAGGAAATCAGTCCTGAGTGTTCATTGGAAGGACTGATGTTGGAGCTGAAACTCCAATACTTTGGCCACCTGATGTGAAGAGTTGACTCATTTGAAAAGACCCTGATGCTGGGAAAGATTGAAGGCAGGAGGAGAAGGGGACGACAGAAGATGAGATGGTTGGATGACATCACCGACTCAATTTGTAAACTCCAGGAGTTGATGATAGACAGGGAGGCCTGGCGTGCTGCAGTCCATGGGGTCGCAAAGAGTCAGACACGACTGAGCAACTGAACTGAACTGAAATGAACGAAATGTAAACATGGGACCTCATATGTAAAAAGCAGGGAAAAAGGGTTTTTAATGGTTCTAAGACATAAATCTTTTCCCTTTCTTTGGAAATCAACTTCGTTCTGTCTCTCTGTCTTTCAAGCTGTTTGTTTAGTGTGTGTGTGTGTGTGTGTGTGTGTGTGTTTGGTTTGTTTATCTGTTTTAATTGGTTAGAGTCACTGTCTCTAGGGCAAAGGAAATCTTACGGCAAGTGCAGACTATCTTAGTTTCCTGGGTGCTTTACTTTCATGACTCTTTTGTGTGTGTTTAATAACTCCTGGTTAAAATGCAATTATATTGTGTACAAGAGACACTGAAGTAAACAGTTTTTTTTTTTTTTCAAGTTTTTGGTCTTGAAATAGACTTTTGTGAAACACTGAGTGCGTCAGTTAGGTGTTAACCGGATTCATGTTTTATTGTTGTTTAACAGTCTTCAAATTCCTGTAGCATTACTTTGTTCAGTGTGGATAGAGAATTTTTCCTAATGTCTCCTTCACTCACAGGCTTTGGTATTTCCTTTGTGAGGTGCTTCAAGATTTATGACCACACTGTTGCTTCTTGTGCAGCAGTGGAAAGTTCCTACTACTCCATGCTGGCTCATCTGGTTGGGAGACTGAGTAGAAGCATTATTTTTATTCTGACTCAGTCTCATTCTTAGGCAGGTGCCTAGTCTTTCAGTTTTGGGGGTTAGGCCCTCTAAGTGTTCCACCTTGCTCTCGGCAGGATGGAACCTCAAAAATTAAGGACAGGCTGTTTTAGTGTCGCTTCTTCACTTTTCTCCTTCCTCCAGCTGCTGTGTGTCTTCACCTATGTCCTGAAGACAACAGAGCTTTCTTCCCTTCCCCCTCCCACACTCCCACCCTCCCTCCTTTTCTGTGTGGGAGATAGTGGAGAAGATCTGGTTGGGACTTCTTGCCTATCTCAGATCTCAGTCTTGTACCATGAGGAAAGATTTCTGTGGCCTATATCCTTGATTCCAATCTTTCAGGAGACCCTGGTGAGGTCCATGGAAAAAAGTGAGTTTCCCTTATCTGTATGGAGAAGGAAATGGCAACCCACTCCAGTGTTCTTGCCTGGAAAATCCCATGGATGGAGGAGCCTGGTAGCCCATTGGGTCACCAACAGTCAGACATGACTGAGTGACTTTCTCTTATCTGTAATTCTCAGTGTGTAGCTACTCATGCCTTTAGGAGTTTATAAACAATATTATGTGAATTATTCTCACTGGCTTGTGTAGCATCTGACATCTGTCCCAAGTAAGCAAGGATTTGCATCTCATATTCCCTTGGAAGAATCTGTCTTTCCTTAAGTTTTGGGTTAAGTGGTGGCCCTGATACTTCAGTGATGTGATGGTTTCAAGAAAAGTTGTGATTTTGCTTGTTCAGCTTTTAAAAATTACAAATATACAATGAAGCTCTTTCTAGCTTTTTATTTTCTAATCTTAATTAAAAAAAATCTCTTCCTTGAATTAGCCTGAAATAATTTTTGTTTATTTATATACTAAGAATTAACAAAATAAATAGCCTAAATACATCTATCCAGGTTATAAGTAGCATAAATAAATATTTTAGTGACTTTAGACAGTTACAAACACCATGAATGAGGAAGATCAGCATTTCCAGCAGAGAGCAGCATATGATAAAGCAAGCATGAAGCATTCGGGTAAGACCAGTATGAAAATAATCTTGGATAAATGACTTCATTATATTCTATTAACTTTACTTCCTATATATTCCAGTGGCTTCTTATTATGTGTTGCCCTAAAACAAGTAGATGACCACATATATCCCCAAACAAGATTGGTTTATTCCGGATGAGCAGAGAATTGCAATTTGGCATCTGCAATCATGGTGTGCCATGTGAAAGCTTGAGAGTCCCCACTTTGGGTCTCCCAACTCCATTTAATTGAGGTTTCTGTTTATTATTTTTTTACATAATTAATAAGAGATTTACAGCAGGACCCTTTCTGTAAACTTCATGCTTATTAGCATATACTTTAGTCTGAAGTAAAACTCTAAAGTTTTTCACTTCATCAAGTAGGGGTAAGTAATGTTTTCTGATGTCTTGAATAATTTTATGTTGAAGAACACTATAACGTGCAATATCATTTGACGCCTGTATCAAATTATGCCAACACTCAAAAATATTCACTGAGCACCTACCACTTGCCAGGCACTCTGTTAGATGTTGGGGATCCAGTACAGTAGGGGTTGTTGAAGACAGAGGCCCATAGCAGAGTCACTTGGGTAAAGTGCATGATGCCAAATCTAGATTCAATATCTGACTTAACTACATTTCCAACCTTCACCAGAAATGTAATCTTAATCAACTATTTTGGGATTTTCTGATCAGCACCAATGGGATAATCTCCCTGTGAGGCCCTCTCCATCCTCCAGAGGAAGAAGAGGCAATCTACATGATAAAATTATCGTTATTCCCTTCCCTTCAAAAAGAAGATGTCCTGGTCTAAAATAATCTTTTCTGTTGATAAATAGCTCATCTGACCTGCTCTTTTTGTAAAACCTTCCATTTTCTGCTGTTTCTCTGAGTGTCTTTGTAGTTGCTAGATGGGATGTTGTCCAATTCATGAATCATTGAATAAAGCCAAAAGATCTTCAAATTTACTCAGTTAAAACGTCCCCCCCGCCCCCCCAGGCTATATATGTAACACCTCAGGACAATCTCTGAAGTCAAGATCCTGTTGGGTAAACAAAACAGTTAAGAGTCACCATTTTGGAAAATGTTGTTTCAAGAAGGCTTTGTGTGTGTGTGTTTTTGGTCTAGAATTTATACATTATAATAAGTCTCAGCACAGAAAGATTTACAATTCTTGTTTCAGTGTTTTAACCCCCAAGGAATCTAAAAAGTCTTTGAATAAGGTTATTGCATTGTGTGTAACATGATTCACAAATGTAACAGATACTTGTTCTTAGGCACGTGCTACGTGATTGTTTGATGAGTGACTATATGTCAATGCAGGTCAAACAGAGGAGGGTTTTCTTTATGCTGCAATGCTCCTGTGATCTCTGTAATGGCTACTGGCTGCTCCCTAAGAATAATGAAGAATATGTGTCAGTTTATACTGTTTCTCAGGGAAATCATAGGGGATCCTGAAAAAGCTAATAAAGCAATGAGTGAGAACTCAGAGGCGTGAATGAGGTAGGTGGGAGTGAGAAAGGGGGAGAGAATATTTGAGGAAATATTAAAAAAAAAAAAAAAGCAAGAGAAAGACAGAGTAACAGAAAAGAGCAGTGGCATGAGAACTTTAAGCAGGCTGCTGGGAAGACATTTAGTTTCATGCTTTTATTTCATGGTTGAGAAAGTCCTTACTGGTACATTGACTTTTCAATACCACATAAGACTTGGTCCATAACAGTTAGATTGGGGAAGATGAACATTATGGAAGCTGGTGAGAAGAGAACTTCCAAGAAGAGAACTTGGAAGCCAGAGAAGAGAGTCAGAACTAGAAGAGAAACTAGCATTTGGGTAGGTGGTGTGGGGATTAGGGAAGGAGCAGATTGTTTTTGTTTTTTTTTCTTCAGACAGTGAATAAAGGGAAGGTTCATTGGTAAGAGAAGGAAGTCAGAGTAGTGGTGTTGTGTGGTAGGTTTGCTTAGAACAGAAATCAAAGACCAACTTTTCTGAGAGAAAAAAACATCCGCAAATGAGATGCTGTTTCTGCAACTTCCATTGCTCCTGGCTCTCCTCGTGGGTGGAGACAATGATGAGAATAAGAACTCTGCTCCAGAAGGTTATATGTGTGTGTGTGTGTGTGTGTGTGTGTGTGTGTGTGTGTGAATGTATGTGTGTGTGTGCGTGCATGTGCATACCTGTGTGTATGGGGTGGTTTCCCAAACCAGAAGATTGAGAGTATCAGCCTAGTTTCATTCTGAGAGCCCCTGACCCAGACCCCTGTGCTCTCAGAGCACATAGGGCCCTGGGGCAGGCATGTGTCTGCTGAGATATCTTGCCTTTCATCTAGATTCTGAGTTTCCTTTCTTTGGCACCTTTCATTCTCCAGTCTCTCCTTCCCAATGCCCCTCCTCATAGTCTTTGTCCTTTTCCCACAGGCTTTCAGGAGCCCGTTTCCTTTGAAGTCATCTGTGTCTTATCCTTTCACAACAGTTTTTGGGTGCAAAGTCTGAGCTCAGGCTGGTTGGGTGAGTTGCAGACTCATGGCTGGAAGAGCAACCCTGGCACTTTTATTTACCTGTGGCCTTGGTCCAAGGGCAACTTCAGCAATGAGGAGTTGATGGAACTGCAAAATTATTTTCACATGAGCTTCATTAGATTTGTTCAGGCATTTTACAGCCATGCCAGGAAATGGCAATTTGAATGCAAGTTCATTTTCCTTAACAGGGATTGGGGATGTGGTAGGGGGTGTGTGGGTTTTACTGAGTTTATTTCTCTAAGAAACAGCCTCTGATCAATTCTGAAACTTAACTCTCCACACCATAGAATTACAATTGTATCCTTTTGGACAGAGGGTATAATCCAGACCCTGATTTCTCAGAAGGTTCAAGACTTCTGCTATTTACAGACTCCTCTCTCATTGACTGCAGGCTTGTGCCTTATTATCTTGCACCATTGGTCACTTGCAACAGCCCCTTTCCCCAGTTTTCCAACTAGGCATCTATGTCTATATATTCAGTGTTATCTATATATTCAGTGTTATCTATTGCATTTCATTCATCCTGGGTTATTTTAACCCCCAGTTTCTCACATTAAGTCCTTCCTCATTTTCTTGCTCACATAATTTACACTGCCTCCTTTAAATATTTTACCCTCCTCCTTATATCATTCATCTCTTCCTATATTTCCAATTGCCAATAATTCCCCTTTCTCTGAATATGTGATGAAACCAATCTTGCTTCATTTCCTCAAATCATCTGAAATTCTCCCTTCTGTTTCCATCATTCTTTGATTAATTTTATCTTTTTTATGCCCTCTTTTCTCTAATTTTCTTTGCCAGATCCCTTTGAGGTACAGATAGCAAAAGGCTGTGAGCTGCATGCTGGGGAAGCCCCAGTAGGCTTTATGTGGATTGCTTATCAAGGATCAGACTTCTTGAGCTTTCAGAACAAGTCATGGGTGTCCTCTCCAGAGGGTGGAAAGAGGGCTCAGGTCCTCAGAAGACTATTCAATTTGTTCCAAGGAATCCAGGAAATAATACACAAGCTGCTCAGTGATACCTGCCCACGTTTCCTCTTGGGTCTTCTTGATGCCGGGAAGGCATATCTCCAGAGACAAGGTTAATCCCACACCCTTTTCCATTAATATTTTGTTCTAAAATCATACCTTTTCATTTCCTAAAAAGGAACTAAGAGGGGGAGGGGACAATGGGTGACAATCCTATTTGATTCTTTGCAACCCCATGGTCCATGGAATTCTCCATGCCAGAATACTGGAGTGGGTAGCCTTTCCCCTTCTCCAGGGGATTTTCCCAACTCAGGGATTGAACCCAGGTCTCCTGCATTGCAGGTGGATTCTTTACCAGCTGAGCCACAAGGGAAGCCCAAGAATCCTGGAGTGGGTAGCCTATGCCTTCTCCAGAGGATCTTCCTGATCCAGGAATCAGGCCAGGGTCAATGTGGGAAAGTGTGTCTATCTAAATTGATGTGAAAATCTGAACTTGTGGGTCTGCATTAGAGTCCTCATCTGACTACCTTCCCTGTCCTCTGCAGTACGACCAGAGGCCTGGCTCTCCCTTGGTCCCAGTCCTGGCCCTGGCCAACTGACGCTGGTTTGTCACATCTCTGGCTTCTACCCAAAGCCTATTTAGGTGATGTGGATGCGGGGTGAGCAGGAGCAACAGGGCCCTCAGAGAAGTGATGTCTTACCTAATGCTGATGGGACATTGTATCTTCGGGTTTTCTTGGATGTGGAAGCCAGTGAGGCATCTGGCCTGAGTTGCCGGGTGAGGCACAGCAGTCTAGGAGGCCAGGATGTCATCCTCTACTGGGGTCAGGAAGAACTGGAGCCCTGCTGGGATGGGAATAGGTGGTCCTCAAGCAGACTAAGAGAGCCAGGTGAAAAATTGGGGATTCTAGGGACTCCAGACCCAAAAGGAATAAAAAATAAAATAAAAAAATATAGGAGTTTAAAATGAGAACCCTAGAGACATAGGGAAATCTTGAGGTTAGATGAAGGAGGGATGAGAGAAGAAATAGGGAAGAAGGAGAGGGTGAGATGACACTCCAGTAACAAAGGAAGAGCACAGAAATGCAGTAAAACAGTGGGTGGGTTTGTGAGGACACCTGTGTGTGTCCTGTCCACAGATCATCACAGCTCTGTGGGCTGGATGGCCTTGGCAGTGAGTGTGACCCTGGTGCTCATGGCAGGTCTTGCATTTTGGCTTTGGAAGCACTGGTGAGTTCTTTGTGTGCATCCTTCCTGCCCCTTTTCAAGTGTCCACTTGCCTGTCCATCCTTTTTCTTCTCTCTCTCATCAGTTTTCCTCTTCCCAGCCCTCTTCCTTCTTAGCAGTCATTTCTTACCTCCACTCCATGTAGAGTAACTTCCATCTTTGTTCTCATTAGGACACACTGTGAACCCCCAAGTTCTGTTCTCCCTTTGGAATGAGATCCCAGCTGCCCAGGAACTCAGGACACATCTAAACAGACTTAGGTGATGATGGCCTTTCCACTCTCCTTACAGAGAGTTTTTAGTTGTGTTTTTTTTTTTTTTTGCTTAATGATCAGTTGTCAATTAAGCTAAATGCATTTTTGCAGAATTTGTCATTCTAACCTGTGTTTGGGATTTTAAATTCTGAATGGAATAAGGTCCTAGGATCCTTCACGTATTCAAATGTGAGCGCATCATCAGGCTTATTTCAGATGTTACTTCCTCCAGAGGGTCTTCCCTCATTCACAAGTGAAAGCTGTCTCTGCCTCGTCTGAACTGCCATTGTAATTTAACTGAACTTTTAAAAATCCTCCTCACTTTAGACCCTTTGTTGTAGCTATTTATTTCCCCTTTCCCTTCTATTTTATAAGCTTCTTGAGAACAAAGTCCATGTCTTTTTACTATTTGTATCTATGGCAAAATGTCTTATCTGTATGTAGTATATTGTAAGTAAAAATCTGGGTTGAATTTATTCTGGATTTATGATCTTTAAAAAAATTTTCTTCCTTCCTGTCATCTTTGTAGTAGTTGAGACATTTGATGCTCTTCTAGTTAAAAGTCTTTTCACTTGGCCAAGAGACTGCATTTAGTGATCTTAGTTTTTAGTCATTTCTCTGAGCCCTTGAGGAGAAACACAGTTTTATATCTGACCATACTTAGTTTTTTTTTTTGTTTTAAATTTTATTTTATTTTTAAACTTTACATAATTGTATTAGTTTTGCAATTCTTATTTTTAACTCCAGAGATTAATTTTGAATGAAAATATTTCTTTATATTGAGAGTCCATTGTACTGCAAGGATATCAAACCAGTCAATCCTAAAGGAAATCCATCCTGAATGTTCATTGGAAGGACTGATGCTGAAGCTGAAGCAACAATACTTTGGCCACCTGAGGCGAAGAGTGTACTCATTGGAAAATACCTTGATCCTGAGAAAGATTGAGTGTAGGAAGAGAAGGTGATGACAGAGGATGAAATGGATTGGATGGCATCACTGACTCAATGAACATGAGTTTGAACAATAGTGAGATAGGGAAGGACAGGGAAGACTGGGCATGCTGCAGTCCGTGGGGTCGCAAAGAATTGAACATGAGAGTGATTAAACAAATTGATTTATAAGTATTCTAAATAAAAAGCAGAAGGCAGAATGTAGACTCATATTATTTAAAATATTTCAGTGATAAGGTACAGAGTTATCAGCTTGTTAGACATATAGAATCTTGGACCTCAGCTGAGAATTCCTGAAACATAATTTGTATTTCAGCAAAATTAGCAGGGTTTATAAAAGCATTAAAAGTTTAGAAGCACTGATATCGGTGACATCTGAGAGGTAGTAGTGTGAGTATGTCCCTGAAGTGAAAAGAAGATGATCAAGAAAAGAAAGCAAGAATGTTTATCCTGAGGTTGAAGTGAGGTCAAGGCAAAGAGATTACATAGAACACATTCTTATGGATTTTTGAGAATATGTCTTGCAATTCAGAGAACATGGGTTTCATGTGTCCCATCCCTGGTCAGGGAACTAAGATCCCACACGCCATGGAGCAACTAAGTCCATGCACCACAACTAGAGAGCCTGGGTGCTGGAATGAAAAGATTCTGCATGCCACAACTAGGACTTGACCCAGCCAAATAAAAACAAACAAACCAAAACTGGTCATCATCTCATGAATCTACAAGTCTAGTTCCTTTCTCACATTTTCCATATCTTCATCTTAGCATTATAGATAGTATGTTATATATAACGTTTCTTGTTTCAATATAGTTTACTTTGATGTTCTCTCCTCTCCAGATTTAGGTCTGCTTTCTGGAGGGAATCTAAGCATAATTCACTACCATGGTATAGAATATTTTCAGCCCCTAGAATTTTTCTCCCTCATGCTTCTAATTCCCAGTCAATATCCATTTTTTTATTCAGTATCTTTTTAAAGACAACAAATATTCTAATTTTTATGACCAGAGTTTAGATTTGTTTTTGAATTTCATGTTACTAGGGTCATATTGTAAGACCTATTTTGTGTCTGCCTTCTTTCAGTCAACATTATTTTTGTGAGTTCTATTCATGTTGTAACATATAGCAGTAATTCGTTATTTTCCATTGCTGTGTAGTATTCCATTGTGTGATTGTACCACCATTTAGCTGTTCTACTGTGGATGGACATTTTCATTGTTTCCAGATTTTAGTTATGTTGAATAATGTTGCTTTGAACACTTGTATACATGTCTTTTTGCAAACATAAAGAGCCCTTTCTCTTGGAAATAGACATACAAATGAAATTGCTGAGCCTGGTTTATACGTATTTTTCACATTTAATAGATAAGTGGCAAACAAGTTTTCAGTGGCTATACCAATCTACCTTTCATCTTCTCAACATTGTCACTCATATTTGATGTATTTACCCTTTAAATTTTAACCTTTCTAATGGGGGTATAGTGTATCCAAATTTTTTTGTTCATGTTTCCATGGTGGCTAATGGTACTTGACATATTTTCACATGCCTTTGAGCATTTATATACACTGTTTTGTGAAGTACTAGTTTAAGGTTTTAGCTGTGTGTGTGCGTGTGTGTGTGTGTGTGTGTATGGGAGAGTGTGTAGTGATAGGGAAGGGATTCAATTTTTTCTTATTTATACTTTCTTGCATACTACTCCTTTGTTGGATATGCAATGGGAATATTTTCTATGTCTTGGTTCACTTTTCATTCTCTTAAAGCTGAATTTTGATTAAAATAATTTCTTGCTGATGGGATACAGTTCATTGATATTTTTTCTTATGGCTATTTTATTCTACTCTTATAAATTACTTACCCCTACCCCACGGTCAGTTTTCATTCTAATCCCAAAGAAAGGCAATGCCAAAGAATGCTCAAGCTACCACACAATTGCACTCATCTTACACACTAGTAAAGTAATGCTCAAAATTCTCCAAGCCAGGCTTCAGTAATACATGAACCATGAACTTCCAGATGTTCAGGCTGGTTTTATAAAAGGCAGAGGAAACAGAGATCAAATTGCCAACATCCACTGGATCATGGAAAAAGAAAGAGAGTTCCAGAAAAAACATCTATTTCTGCTTTATTGACTATGCCAAAGCCTTTGACTGTGTGGATCACAGTAAACTGTGGAAAATTCTGAAAGAGATGGGAATACCAGACCACCTGATCTGCCTCTGGAGAAAGCTATATGCAGGTCAGGAAGCAACAGTTAGAACTGGACATGGAACAACAGACTGGTTCCAAATAGGAAAAGGAGTACTTCAAGGATGTATATTGTCACCCTGCTTATTTAACTTCTATGCAGAATACATCATGAGGAATACTGGACTGGAAGAAACACAAGCTGGAATCAAGATTGCTGGGAGAAATCTCAATAACCTCAGATATGCAGATGACACCACCCTTATGGCAGAAAGTGAAGAGGAACTCAAAAGCCTCTTGATGAAAGTGAAAGTGGAGAGTGAAAAAGTTGGCTTAAAGCTCAACATTCAGAAAACGAAGATCATGGCATCTGGTCCCGTCACTTCATGGGAAATAGATGGGGATACAGTGGAAACAGTGTCAGACTTTATTTTTGGGCTCCAAAATCACTGCAGATGGTGATTGCAGCCATGGAATTAAAAGACACTTACTCCTTGGAAGGAAAGTTATGACCAACCTAGACAGTGCATTAAAAAGCAAAGATATCACTTTGCCAACAAAGGTCCATATAGTCAAAGATATGGTTTTTCCAGTAGTCATGTAAGGATGTGAGAGTTGGACCATAAAGAAGGCTGAGTACTGAAGAATTGATGCTTTTGAACTGTGGTGCTGGAGAAGACTCTTGAGAATCCCTTGGGCATCAAGGAGATCCAACCAGTCCATCCTAAATGAAATCAGTCCTGAATATTCACTGGAAGGACTGATGCTGAAGCTGAAGCTCCAATACTTTTTGTCCACCTGATGTGAAGAACAGACTCATTAGAGAATACCCTAATGCTGGGAAAGTTTGAAGGTGGGAGGAGAAGGGGATGACAAAGGATGAGATGGTTGGATGGCATCACCAACTCAATGGACATGAGTTTGAGTAAACTGTGGGAGTTGGTGATGGACAGGGAAGCCTGGCGTGCTGCAGTCCCTGGGGTCACAAAGAGTCGGACACGACTGAGAGACTGAACTGAACTGAACACTGGAATCCAAGAATCACATGATAAAAGAGTGCTTTAGATTTGAAAATGACTCAGAAAGAAAGGTGAGATTAGGTTGTAGGGTAGGGACTATGAAAAAATGGAGAGGAAGACTAAGAGTTGAGATAAAGGCTTAATGGAGAATGAAGGGAAGACACAGAAAAATGAGAGAGGAGGGAGAGGCAGAGTAGTGAAAGAGGAGAACACACTGGTCAGAAGGTGTAGGAGCATAGTAAGGCACAAAATTGTTGGAGCCAGATGTGTTGCTGGGCATATTCAGTTCTTTTCACTTAATCATGTTACAGATTAAGAAAACTAAGACCAGAATTCTATGATCGCTCCAATATACTGCTATACCCAGCAAGTGTCTATCCTGGAGTTTATCTTGCTCTCAGTCCAAAGCTCCTTTTGAAGTGTGAAGTGACAGTCACTCAGTTGCATCTGACTCTTTGCCAAACTGTGGACTGTAGCTGGCCAGGTTCCTCTGTCTATGGAATTCTTCAGGCAAGAATACTGGAGTGGGCAGCCATTCCCTTCTCCAGGGGATCTTCCTGACTCAGGGATCAAACTGGGGTCTCCCTCATTGAAACCAGGTTCTTTACCATCTGAACCACCAGGAATGCAAAGTATTTGCTGTGAGGGGTGAGAAGCAAACAGACCAGATGCATGAAGCCAGAAAAGTGAAAGGGAATCTTGAAGCAGAGTGGGAGGGAAAATGAGGCCAGTAAAAGGCACATCATTGTAAGAGGCAGTGGATTTCTCTAGCAGGGAAGCTGAGGTTTCTTTTGGCGGGGAGGAGATGTAGGTTAAGCCTGTGAGATAGTGTAGGGAGGTGAGCTCACACATGGGTCCTGAGGGGATGGAATTAAAGAGCTAGATTGTGTATGGAGGAGGACCAAGAGACAATTGTTAGAAAGAATATGAGATTGCTGGTGGCCTAAGCACCAATGATTTAAGTCTTGACCAATGAATCAAGAAGGATCCTCAGGGAGGTCTGGTGACCCAGGGAAGAATACTGGACTCCCCTAGGATATCCAGCCAACTTGATTTATAATCAAGGAATATCCCAACATGCCCAGATTTCTCTTCTAGGTTTTGCTGGCCCAGGGAGCAGATCTCTTAGTTCTTTTCTTTCTTTTCCCCCTCCTCTGGTCATAGTCATCTCACACCTGTCCCCACCTTATCCCTTGAGTTTGGCTTCCAGTTCTGGTTTTTCTCAGCTCCCCCATTTCTCAGTATTTCTCAGTCAGCTCCTGAGAAACCCCTATTCTTTCTTCTCCTTCAGAGCTGTCCTTTATCCACCATAGCTGAGTGTATGCTCAGGAGTGGAGCTCCCTGGGAAGCTGCAGATCCACGGGGCGGGGGGGTGGGGGGGTGGGGTGGGGGTGAGCAGCTGCTTCCTGCTCCCTGATTAGGACCAACGTTGCCCACAGAAGCTGAGTTGAAGAATCAGCAGCTCTGCCCCACTTCTCTTTCCAATTCTCATCCTGCTCCTCCCTCTCAGCTTCCTCTCCTTCCTCCTCCCATTCCGGCCTCTGCCACTCTCCTCCTCTTTCTTCTTGTTCCTCCCTCCTCCCCTCTTCATCTTCTGGGCTTCCTCCTCTCCTCCTCCATCTGTTATGTCCTTGGTCTCTCTGCCTTGCTCCCAACCTGTTGTTTCCAGCCTCCATCCCTCAGGTAGTTAACTCCTCTTCCTCTTCTTCCCACCCAAACTCAAACTGCCTCCTCCTTGCTTTTCCCCAGTCTACAGTGAATGGTATAAGCACTGGTGGCTACACAATTTTGGAGTCCAGCACCAAACATAAATGTGGGACCTCATTTTTTTTAATTTTAATTTTATTTTATTTTTAAACTTTACAATACTGTATTGGTTTTGCCAAATATCAAAATGAATCTGCCACAGGTATACATGTGTTCCCCATCCTGAACCCTCCTTCCTCCTCCCTCCCCACACCATCCCTCTGGGTTGTCCCAGTGCACCAGCCCCAAGCATCCAGTATCATGCATCAAACCTGGGCTGGCGACTCATTCCATATATTATATTATACGTATTTCAATGTCATTCTCCCAAATCATCCCACCCTCTCGCTCTTCCACAGAGTCCAAAAGACTGTTCTATACATCAGTGTCTCTTTTGCTGTCTTGTATACAGGGTTATCGTTACCATCTTTCTAAATTCCATATATATGCGTTAGTATACTGTATTGGTGTTTTTCTTTCTGGCTTACTTCACTCTGTATAATAGGCTCCAGTTTCATCCACCTCTTTAGAACTGATTCAAATGTATTCTTTTTAATGGCTGAGTAATACTCCATTGTGTATATGTACCATAGCTTTCTTATCCATTCATCTGCTGATGGACATCTAGGTTGCTTCCATGTCCTGGCTATTATAAACAGTGCTGCGATGAACATTGGGGTACACCTGTCTCTTTCCCTTCTGGTTTCCTCAGTGTGTATGCCCAGCAGTGGGATTGCTGGATCATAAGGCAGTTCTATTTCCAGTTTTTTAAGGAATCTCCACACTGTTCTCCATAGTGGCTGTACTAGTTTGCATTCCCACCAACAGTGTAAGAGGGTTCCCTTTTTTCCACACCCTTTCCAGCATTTATTGCTTGTAGACTTTTAGATCACAGCCATTCTGACTGGCGTGAAATGGTACCTCATTTGATTTGCATTTCTCTGATAATGAGTGATGTTGAGCATCTTTTCATGTGTTTGTTAGCCATCTGTATGTCTTCTTTGGAGAAAGGTCTATTTAGTTCTTTGGCCCATTTTTGGATTGGGTCATTTATTTTTCTGGAATTGAGCTGTAGGAGTTGCTTATATATTTTTGATATTAGTTGTTTGTCAGTTGCTTCATTTGCTATTATTTTCTCCCATTCTGAAGGCTGTCTTTTCACCTTGCTAATAGTTTCCTTTGTTGTGCAGAAGCTTTTAAGTTTAATTAGGTCCCATTTGTTTATTTTTTCTTTTATTTCCAATATTCTGGGAGGTGGGTCATAGAAGATCCTGCTGTGATGTATGTCGGAGAGTGTTTTGCCTATGTTCTCCTCTAGGAGTTTTATAGTTTCTGGTCTTACGTTTAGATCTTTAATCCATTTTGAGTTTATTTTTGTATATGGTGTTAGAAAGCACTCTAGTTTCATTCTTTTACAGGTGGTTGACCAGTTTTCCCAGCACCACTTGTTAAAGAGATTGTCTTTAGTTCATTGTATATTCCTTTCTCCTTTGTCAAAGATAAGGTGTCCATATGTGCGTGGATTTATCTCTGGGCTTTCTATTTTGTTCCGTTGATCTATATTTCTGTCTTTGTGCCAGTACCATACTGTCTTGATGACTGTGGCTTTGTAGTAAAGCCTGAAGTCAGGCAGGTTGATACCTCCAGTTCCATTCTTCTTTCTCAAGATAACTTTGGCTATTCGAGTTTTTTTGTATTTCCATACAAATTGTGAAATTATTTGTTCTAGCTCTGTGAAGAATACCGTTGGTAGCCTGATAGCGATTGCATTGAATCTATAAATTGCTTTGTGTAGTATACTCATTTTCACTATATTGATTCTTCCAATCCATGAACATGGTATATTTCTCCATCTGTTAGTGTCCTCTTTGATTTCTTTCACCAGTGTTTTATAGTTTTCTATATATAGGTCTTTAGTTTCTTTAGGTAGATATATTCCTAAGTATTTTATTCTTTCCGTTGCAATGGTGAATGGAATTGTTTCCTTAATTTCTCTTTCTGTTTTCTCATTATTAGTGTATAGGAATGCAAGGGATTTCTGTGTGTTGATTTTATATCCTGCAACTTTACTATAGTTATTGATTAGTTCTAGTAATTTTCTGGTGGAGTCTTTAGGGTTTTCCATGTAGAGGATCATGTCATCTGCAACAGTGAGAGCTTTACTTCTTCTTTTCCAATTTGGATTCCTTTTATTTCTTTTTCTGCTCTGATTGCTGTGGCCAAAACTTCCAAAACTATGTTGAACAGTAATGGTGAAAGTGGGCACCCTTGTCTTGTTTCTGAATTTAGAGGAAATGCTTTCAATGTTTCACCATTGAGGATAATGTTTGCTGTGGGTTTGTCATATATAGCTTTTATTATGTTGAGGTATGTTCCTTCTATTCCTGCTTTCTGGAGAGTTTTTTTTTTTTTTTAATCATAAATGGATGTTGAATTTTGTCAAAGGCTTTCTCTGCATCTATTGAGATAATCATATGGCTTTTATTTTTCAATTTGTTAATGTGGTGTATTACATTGATTGATTTGAGGATATTGAAGAATCCTTGCATCCCTGGGATAAAGCCCACTTGGTCATGAGGTATGATATTTTTAATGTGTTGTTGGATTCTGATTGTTAGAATTTTGTTAAGGATTTTTGCATCTATGTTCATCAGTGATATTGGCCTGTAGTTTTCTTTTTTTGTGGCATCTTTGTCAGGTTTTGGTATTAGGGTGATGGTGGCCTCATAGAATGAGTTTGGAGGTTTACCTTCCTCTGCAATTTTCTGGAAGAGTTTGAGTAGGATAGGTGTTAGCTCTCCTCTAAATTTTTGGTAGAATTCAGCTGTGAAACTGTCTGGACCTGGGTTTTTGTTTGCTGGAAGGTTTTTGATTACAGTTTCAATTTCCGTGCTTGTGATGGGTCTGTTAAGATTTTTTATTTCTTCCTGGTCCAGTTTTGGAAAGTTGTACTTTTCTAAGAATTTGCCCGTTTCTTCCACGTTGTCCATTTTATTGGCGTATAATTGTTGATAGTAGTCTCTTATGATCCTTTGTATTTCTTTGTTGTCTGTTGTGATCTCTCCATTTTCATTTCTAATTTTATTGATTTGATTTTTCTCCCTTTGTTTCTTGATGAGTCTGGCTAATGGTTTGTCAATTATTTATCCTTTCAAAGAACCAGCTTTTGGCTTTGTTGATTTTTGCTATGGTCTCTTTTGTTTCTTTTGCATTTATTTCTGCCCTAATTTTTTAAGATTTCTTTCCTTCTACTAACCCTGGGGTTCTTAATTTCTTCCTTTTCTAGTTACTTTAGGTGTAGAGTTAGGTTATTTATTTGACTTTTTTCTTGTTTCTTGAGGTATGCCTGTATTGCTATGAACTTTCCCCTTAGGACTGCTTTACTGTGTCCCACAGGTTTTCAGTTGTTGTGTTTTCATTTTCATTCATTTCTATGCAAATTTTGATTTCTTCTGTGATTTGTTGGTTATTCAGCAGCGTGTTGTTCAGCCTCCATATGTTGGAATTTTTAATAGTTTTTCTTCTGTAATTAAGATCTAATCTTACTGCATTGTGGTCAGAAAAGATGCTTGGAATGATTTCAATTTTTTTGAATTTACCAAGGCTAGATTTATGGCCCAGGATGTGATCTATCCTGGAGAAGGTTCCGTGTGCACTTGAAAAAAAGGTGAATTTCATTGTTTTGGGGTGAAATGTCTTATAGATATCAATTAGGTCTAACTGGTCTATTGTATCATTTAAAGTTTGTGTTTCCTTGTTAATTTTCTGTTTAGTTGATCTATCCATAGGTGTGAATGGGGTATTAAAGTCTCTGACTATTATTGTGTTATTGTTAATTTCTCCTTTCATACATGTTAGCATTTGTCTTACATATTGCAGTGCTCCTATGTTGGGTGCATATATATTTATAATTGTTATATCTTCTTCTTGGGTTGATCCTTTGATCATTATATAGTGTCCTTCTTTGTCTCTTTTCACAGCCTTTGTTTTAAAGTCTATTTTATCTGATATGAGTATTGCTACTCCTGCTTTCTTTTGGTCCCTATTTGCATGGAAAATCTTTTTCCAGCCCTTCAGTTTCAGTCTGTATGTGTCCTCTGTTTTGAGGTGGGTCTCTTGTAGACAGCATATGTAGGGGTCTTTTTTTTTGTATCCATTCAGCCAGTCTTTGTCTTTTGGTTGGGGCATTCAACCCATTTACGTTTAAGGTAATTACTGATAAGTATGATCCTGTTGCCATTTACTTTATTGTTTTGGGTTCGAATTTATACACCATTTTTGTGTTTCCTGTCTAGAGAATATCCTTTAGTATTTGTTGGAGAGCTGGTTTGGTGGTGCAGAATTCTCTGAGCTTTTGCTTGTCTGAAAAGCTTTTGATTTCTCCTTCATATTTGAATGAGATCCTTGCTGGGTACAATAATCTGGGCTGTAGGTTATTTTCTTTCATCATTTTAAGTATGTCTTGCCATTCCCTCCTGGCTTGAAGAGTTTCTATTGAAAGATCAGCTATTATCCTTATGGGAATTTCCTAGTGTGTTGTTGTTTTCCCTTGCTGCTTTTAATATCTGTTCTTTGTGTTTGATCTTTGTTAATTTGATTAATATGTGTCTTGGGATGTTTCACCTTGGATTTATCCTGTTTGGAACTCTCTTGATTTCTTGGGCTTGAGTGATTATTTCCTTCCCCATTTTAGGGAAGTTTTAAACTATTATCTCCTCAAGTATTTTCTCATGGTCTTTCTTTTTGTCTTCTTCTTCTGGGACCCCTATGATTCGAATGTTGTAGCGTTTAATATTGTCCTGGAGGTCTCTGAGATTGTCCTCATTTCTTTTAATTCGTTTTTCTTTTATCCTCTCTGATTCATTTATTTCTACCATTCTATCTTCTAATTCACTAATCCTATCTTCTGCCTCTGTTATTCTACTATTTGTTGCCTCCAGAGTGTTTTTGATCTCATTTATTGCATTATTCATTATATATTGACTCTTTTTTATTTCTTCTAGGTCCTTGTTAAACCTTTCTTGCATCTTCTCAATCCTTGTCTCCAGGCTATTTATCTGTGATTCCATTTTAATTTCAAGATTTTGGATCAATTTCACTATCATTATTCGGAATTCTTTATCAGGTAGATTCCCTATCTCTTCCTCTTTGGTTTGGTTTGGTGGGCATTTATCCTGTTCCTTTATCTGCTGGGTATTCCTCTGTCTCTTCATCTTGTTTAAATTGCTGAGTTTGGGGTGTCCTTTCTGTATTCTGGCAGTTTGTGGAGTTCTCTTTATTGTGGCGTTTCCTCACTGTGTGTGGGTTTGTACAGGTGGCTTGTCAAGGTTTCCTGGTTAGGGAAGCTTGTGTCGGTGTTCTGGTGGGTGGAGCTGTATTTCTTCTCTCTGGAGTGCAATGAAGTGTCCAGTAATGAGTTATGAGATGTCTATGGTTTTGGGGTGACTTTGGGCAGCCTGTATCTTGGAGCTCAGGGTTGTGTTCCTGTGTTGCTGGAGAATTTGCTTGGTATGTCTTGTCCTGGAACTTGTTGGCTCTTGTGTGGTGCTTGGTTTCAATGTATGTATGGAGGCATTTGATGAGCTCCTGTCAATTAATGATGCCTGGAGTCAGAAGTTCCCTGGAGTCAGGGTTTGAACTTAAGCCTCCTGCTTCCAGTTATCAGTCTTATTTTTACAGTAGTTTCAAAACTTCTCATTTTTACAGTAGTTTCAAAACTTCTCCTTCTATACAGCACCATTGATAAAAGATCTATGTTAAAAATGAAAAGTTTCTCCACCATGAGGGTCACCCAGAGAGTTTCACACCGTTACATGGAGAAGAGAAGAGGGAGGAGGGAGTTAGAGGTGACCCGAATGAGATGAGGTGGAATCAATAGAGGAGAGAGTGGGCTAGCCAGTAATCACTTCCTTATGTGCACTCCACAACTGGACCGCTCAGAGATGTTCATTGAGTTATACAGAGAAGAGAAGAAGGAGGAAGGAGACAGAGGTGGCCAGGAGGATAAAAGGGGGAAATGAAAAGGAGGGAGACAGATTCAGCCAGTAATCAGTTCCCTAAGTGTTCTCCACCGTCTGGAACACACAGAAATTCACAGAGTTGGGTAGAGTAAAGAGGGGTTAGGGAGGAGACACAGGTGACCCAGTGGAGGAAAAGGAGAGTCCAAAGGGAGAGACAGCAGTCAAACCAGTAATCTCACTCCCTAGTGAAAAATGGGTACTGAAGATTGGGTTCTTAAAGGTACAAAACTGGTAACAAATACATAAAAGCAAAAATTAAAATTCTAGAGTAGAGTTTGGAATTTCAAAAATACAATGTTAAAGAAAAGAAGAAGGAAAAGAAAGAGATAAAAAACAAACAAAAACAAAGTCGCAAAAATTATAAAGAAAGTATAGGTACAAAATTGATAACAAATACCAAAAAGCAAAAGTTAAACATGTACAGTAGAGTTTGGAATTTCAAAAATACAATGTTAAAAAAAAGAAGAAGAAAAAGAAATAGAGAGGAAAAACAAACAAACAAACAAAAACAAAGTCTCAAAAATTATAAAGAAAATATAGGTACAAAATTGATAACAAATACCAAAAAGCATAAATTAAAAATCTAGAGTACAGTTTGGAATTTCAGATATACAATGTTATATAAAAGAAGAAGAGAAAGAATGAGAGCAAAAAAAAAGTCACAAAAATTATTAAAAAAATATAGGTACAAAATTGATAACAAATACCAAAAAGCTAAAATTTAAAATCTAGAGTAGAGATTGGAATTTCAAAAATACAATGTTAAAGAAAAGAAGAAGAAGAAGAAATAAAACAAGGTCATAAAAATTATAAAAAAAATATATATATATGAAGTTTGCTTTAAAAAAATAGGGTCTTTTTTTTTTTTTTTTGCAAAGTAATAGTAGGTTATAAAAGTGAAAATTAAAGGAATAATAGCAGACTTAAATTTTTTTAAAAATTAAAAAAAAGAGAGAATGATTGTAAAAATAGTAAAAATATATCTAGGACTTGCTCTGGTTTTGTTGTGAGTATTGTTGGGTCAGTTCATTTTCGGCTAGTTCCTTGGTCCGACTTATATTTCTCAAGATCTATAGGCCCCTTCCTATGTAGTCGGTACTAACCACAGGGTTTAATCTATTGCCTGTAGCTTCCAAGGCGGTTCCCTCTGTTATAGCTTCTTCTGTTTGCTGGTCTCTTCAGTGTCTGGTTTCCACCCTCACACAAAGGGGATGGTGGAGAACACTTTTTTTTTTTTTTAGGCTCACTTGTTCAGTCGCACTTTGGGGAGGGAGGGACGCTGCAAACAAATAGCACTGGCGTGTGCCTGCAGTGCCTCAGCCACACTGGGTCTGCCCCCGCTCACAGCGCGTGTAGCCTCCCTGCCCACACTGCTCAGGCTCTAGGTTGCTCTGCTGGGAACCATCCGAGGCCGGCCCTGGGCTGCTTGCACCTCCCGGGTCCAAGCCGCTCAGGTTCAGGCACTCAGGTAGTTCTCAGAGGCGCAGACTTGGTTGGGCCTGCGTTTTGTGCCCTTCCCAGGTCCAAGCAGCTCAGGTGATGAGGTGTTTGGCGAGCGCGATTGCTGCGACTTATCGCCTCCCCGCCGCTTGGTTATCTAGGTGTACAACCGGCACACCTTCTCAGGCGGATGTTGACCGTCCAGACCCCCAAGACGTTTTAGTTAGCAAAAAAGCCTGCTTACAGTTTTATAGATAATGTCTCTCTGGGGCTGCGATTGCCTCCTTCCAGCTCTGGCTGCCTGTCAGCAGCCGGCTATCTCTGTTCAGTCCTTTGTTCCGTGCGCTGGCCTGGCAGTGTCTTAGGTTAGGGCTGGCTTTTCGCATGGTAGATATCCCACAGTCTGGTTTGCTAGCCCAGATTATTTCGCTCAGATAGCACCTGGGGTATTCAGGCCAGATCCTTACTCTAAGCGATGCAGCCTGCGCCGTGCCTCCCTGTCCAGCCCCTGCTTGCTAGTGGCCTGTGCAGGCGTCTGCGCTGCTTCTCTGCTGGGGGAGTTACCGTAGGGCTCGCAATCTGCAGATTTTAATTGTTTATTTATTTTTCCTCCCTGTTATGTTGCCCTCTGTGCTTCCAAGGCTCGGCACAGATTCGGCAGTGAGAAGGTTTCCTGGTGTTTGGAAACTTCTCTCTTTTTAAGACTTCCTTCCCGGGATGGAACTCCGTCCCTCCCTCTTTTGTCTCTCTTTTTGTCTTTTGTATTTTTTCCTACCTCCTTTCGAAGACTTGGGTTGCTTTTCTGGGTGCCTGATGCCCTTTGCCGGCATTCAGAAGTTGTTTTGTGGAATTTACTCGGCATTTAAATGTTCTTTTAATGAATTTGTGGGGGAGAAAGTGTTCTCCCCGTCCTACTCCTCCGCCATCTTAGCTCCTCCCAGGGACCTCATATTTAAAAAGCAGGGGAAAAAATGCCTTTCCTGGTTCTCTTGCAGGCTTGCAGGCTTTGGTATTTCCTTTGTTCTCTTGTATCAGTGGAAAGTTCCTTTGTGAGATTCTTAAAGAAGATTTATGGTCACACTGTTGCCTTTCTTGCATCAGTGGAAAGTTCCTACTACTCCTTGCTTGCTCACCTGCTTGGAAGAGGAAGTAGGGGCATTATCTTAATCTGGCTCTGTCTTATTCTTAAGGGACTTGGGCCTTCTAAGTGTTCCCACATTGCTCTCAGCATGATGTAATCTCTAATAGGTGAGGACAGGCTCTTTCAGCGTCCCTTCTCCACTTTTCTCTTTCCTCCAGCTGCTGTGTGTCTTCACCCGTGTTCTGAAGACAATAGAACTTTCTTCCCTTCCCCCTCCCATCCTCCCTCCTTCTCCGAGGTATGGGAGTTAGTGGGGCAAGATCTGGTTGGGACTTCCTGCCTTTCTCAGGTCTCAGGCTTGTACTGTGAGGAAGGATTTCTCTGGTCTACATACTTGATTCCAGTCTTTCAGGAGCCCTTGGTGAGGTACATGGAAAAACGTGAATTTCCGTTGTCTGTGGATCCTAAGGGTTTTATATATTCACACCAGCCTTTAGGAATTTATTAACAGTTTTAGCTGAATTATTCTTACTGTCTCGTGCAGCATCTGGCATCTGTCCCAAATAAACAAGGATTTGCTTTTCTTATTTCCTTGGAGGAATATGTCTTTCCTTAGGTTTTGGGTTAATTGGTGGTCCTGATACTTCAGTATTGTGATGGTTTCAAGACAAGTTGTGATTTTGCTTATCCAGCTTTTAAAAATTACAAGTATTCAAGTGAAGCTCTTTCTGGCTTTCTATTTTCTAATCTTAATTTTCCCAAAAGTTTTCTTCTTTGAATTATCTCAAGATAATTTCTGATTAGTTATATACCAAGAAATAAGAAAATAAATAGCCTAAATGCATCTATCCAGGTGATAAGTAGCATAAACAAATATTTGCTGCTGCTGCTGAATGGCAACCCACTCCAGTATTCTTGCCTGGAGAATCCCAAGGGCAGGAGAGCCTGGTGGGCTGATGTCTATGGGGTCACACAGAGTTGGACACGACTGAAGTGACTTAGCAGCAGCAGCACGTGTCCGACTCTGTGAGACCCCATAGACGGCGGCCCACCAGGCTCCCCCATCCCTGGGATTCTCCAGGCAAGAACACTGGAGTGGGTTGCCATTTCCTTCTCCAATGCATGAAAGTGAAAATGAAAGTGAAGTCGCTCAGTCGTGTCCGACTCTTAGCGACCCCATGGACTGCAGCCTACCAGGCTCCTCTATCCATGGGATTTTCCAGGCAAGAGTACTGGAGTGGGATGCCATTGCCTTCTCCAAAAAAAATATTTAAGAGACTTTAAATAGTTATAAACACCATGAATGAGGGAGATCAGCATTTCAAGCAGAGAGCAGCATATGATAAAGCAAGCATGGAACATTCAGGGAAGACCAATAAGAAGAGAATCTTGTATAAATAACTCCAGAATATTCTATTCACTTTACTTCCCACATATTATTACTAGTTTCTTATTATGTGTTGACCTAAAACAAATAGATGACCAGATGTATCCCCAGACAAGATGGGTTTATTCAGGAAGAACAAAGCATTGCAATTTGGCATCTGCAATCATGGTGAGCCATGTGAAATCCTGAGAACCCCCACTTTGGGTTTCCTGACTTTATTTAATTAATTTATTTAATTGTTTATTAATTTTTACATCATTAATAAGAGATTTACAGCAGCAGGATCCTTTGTGTAAACATCATACTTATTAGCATGTACTTCAGTTCAAAAAAAAAAAAAAAACCCTAAAGTTTCTCATTTCATCAAGTAAGGTTTTTTGCTGTTGTTCAGTTGCTAAGTCGGATCTGACTTTGGGACCAATGGGCTACAGTACACCAGGCTTCCTGTCCTTCACTATTTCCCAGAGTTTGCTCAAACTCATGACTATCTCATCCTCTGTCACCCTTTCTCCTTTTGCCTTCAATCTTTCCCAGCATCAGGGTCTTTTCCAGTGAATCAGCCCTTTGCATCAGGTGGCCAAAGTCTTGGAGCTTCAACTTCAGCATCAGTCCATCAAATGAATATTCAGGGTTGATTTCCTTTAGGATTGACTGGTTTTGATCTCCTTGCTTTCCAAAGGACTCTCAGGAGTCTTTTCTAGCACCACAATTTGAAAGCACCAGTTCTTTGGTGCTCAACCTTCTGTATGGTCCAACTCTCACACCTATACATGATTACTGGAAAATCCATAGCTTTGACTCTACGGAGCTTGGTCAGCAAAGTGATGTCTTTGTTTTTTAATATGCTGTCTAGGTTTGTTTTAACTTTCCTTTCAAGGAGCAAGCATCTTTTAATTTCATGGCTGCATTCACCATCCACAGTGATTTTGGAGCCCAAGAAAGTAAAATCTGTCACTGCTTCTACTTTTTCTTCTTCTATTTGCCGTGAAGTGATGGGCCCAGATGCCATGATTTTAGTTCTTGAATGTTGAGTTGTAAGCCAGCTTTTTCACTCTCCTCTTTCACCTTCCTCAAAAGGCTCTTTAGTTCCTCTTCAGTTTCTGACATTAGGGTGGTGACATCTGCATATCTGAGGTTGTTGATATTTCTCCCAGAAATCTTGATTCCAGCTTGTCATTCATTTAGCCTGACATTTTGCATGAGGTACTCTGCATATAAGTTAAATAAACTGGGTGACAATATACAGCCTATGGTACTCCTTTCCTAATTTTGAACCAGTCAGCTGTTCCATGTAAGGTTCTCACTGTTGACCCACATATAAGTGGACCTTAAGAAGCATTACTACAAAGCTAGTAGTGGAGGTGATGGAATTCCAGCTGAGTTATTAACTAAAAGAGGATGCTGTTAAAGTGCTGCACTCAATATGTCAGTAAATTTGAAAAACTCAACAGTGGCCACAGGTCTGGAAAGAATGTTTTCATTAGTTGAAAGGATGTTCAAACCTTGATTCAATATCTAACTTAATTGCAGTTTTGGCCTTCATCAGAAATGTAATCATAATCAACCATTTTGTAATTTTGAATTGGCACCGATGAGATAATCTTCCAGGTAGGCCCTCTCCACCTTCCAGAGGAAGAAGAGGCAATGTACATGATAAAATTCTTGCCATTCCCTTTCCCTCAAAAATATGTCCTGGCTTAAAATAACCTTTTCTTTTCTTTTGAAAATTGCTCCTCTGCACCACCTTTCTTCCTATAAAAACCCTCCATTTTAAACTGTTCCTCTGTATACCCTTCCATCTGCTAGAAAGAATGCTGCCCAATTCATGAATCATCGAATAAAGTCCATTAGATTTTCAAATTTATTCAGTGAAAACAATTTTTTAAACAGGCTATAGTTCAAATACCTCAAGGCAATCTCTGAAGACAAGATTCTGTTGGGTAAACAAAAGAGTTAAGGGCCACCATTTTGGCAAATGTTTCAAGGACTTTGTTGTTGTTTGTTTAGAGTTTATACTTTATAATAAGTCTCAGCACACCAAGATTTACAATTCTTGTTTTAGATGTTTTTTCTCCCAAGGAATTTAAAACGTCCTTGAATAAAGTGATTGTATTTTCAGCCACTACATAACACAATTCACAGGTGTAATAGACGTTTGGTTTAGGCAGAGGCTAACTGATTCTTTGGTGAGTGAATATATGTCCATATAGGTCAAATAGAGGAGGTTTTTCTTTACATGTTTCAATATTTCTGTGGTCTTTGTGATGGCTACTGGCTATTCCCTAAGAATAATGAAGAATATGTATCAGTTTATACTGTTTCTCAGAGAACTCATAGGGGATTCTGAAAAAGCTAATAAAGGAACCAAGACAAGTCAGAGATATGAATGAGGTGGGGTGAAGGTGAGAAAGAGGAAGAGAATATTTGAGGAAATATTCAGAAAAGCAAGCGAAAGACTAACTGACGGAAAAGAGCAGGGGCATGAGAGTATTAGATTTGATGCTAAGAAGATGTTTAGTTTCATTCTTTTATTGTATGAATGAGAAAAGAGGCCTTACAAATACATTGACTTTCTAACAAGATTTGGTCCATAGCAGTTAAATTATAGAAAGGTGAGCAGAATGGATGTTGGTGACAAGGAGAGAAACTGGAATCCAGAGAGGAGTATCAGAACTGGAAGGGAAATGAATATCTGAGTATGTGGTCCAGGGCTTAGGGAAGGAGCAAGCTTTCTTTTTTCAGTCAGGGAGTAAAGGAAAGGTTTGCCTGTTGGCAGGAAGAGGAAGTCAGAACAGAGGTGTTTTGGGGTAGGTTTGTTTAGAACAGAAATCAAAGACCTACTTTTCTGTGAGAAAGGACATCTGCAAATGAGATGCTGTTTCTGCAACTTTCATTGTTCCTTACTCTCCTCCCAGGTGGTGACAATGAAGAGGGTAAGAGCTCTTATCCAGGAAGATGTGTGTGTGTGTGTGTGTGTGTGTGTGTGTGTGTGTGTGTGTGCGCACGCACACGTGCACACATGCGTGCATGCATGTGTGCCTGTGTAATGGTTTCCCCAAGCTGGAGATTGAGAGTTATCAGCCCAGTTCCATTCTAAGTATCCCTGACTCCAGGTCTCTGTGCTCTCTTGAAGGCTGCGTATAACTAACTCTTGGAACCCTGGGGCAGCCAAATGTCCACTGAGATATCGATGGCTTGCCTTTTCTATTATATACCAAGTTTCCCCTCTTTGGTACCTTTCTTTCTCCATTCTCTCTCCTTCCCAATGTCCCTTCTCATTCTCTTTGTTCTTTTCCCACAGGCTTCCAGGAGCCAATCTCCTTCTAATACATTTGGATTTTATGATTTTACCACCATCCCTGGGTACAAAGTCTGGGCTCAGCTTAGTTGGGTGACTTGCAGACTCATGGCTGGAAAAGCAGCTCTCACACAGTCATTTACCTTTGGCCTTGGTCCAAGGGCCACTTCAACAATGAGTTAATAGAACTGCAAAGTGTGTCTCACAGGAGATTCACTATAGTTTTGCAGGTATTTTACAACAGTGCCAATAAATGGCAACTTGAATGTAAGTTCAGTTCCCTCAATGGGGATTGGGGGTACAGTGCGAGGTGTGTGTGTGTATCTCTGAGTTTCTTATTTCTCTAATATACATCCTCCAATCAATTTCCACTCAATTCTGAATCTTACCTCTCCCTACCATGGAAGAGCAGTTGGGCAAGGGATGTAATCCAGATCCTGTCTTCCCATAATGTTCAAGGCTTCTGCTACTTACTTATACATTTCCCTCTCATTGGCTTGTGATTTATTATATTCCAACAGTGGTTACCTGTGACAGCCCCTTTCACTCGACTCTGACTAGATATCTTCAGTTTCCTCACTCTATGATGGACTCCTTAAAGTGTGACTTTCCTCCCCATTCAATCTCTTCAGCCATCTCTTTTTACACACTCAATATAACCTATTGCATTCCACTCACTCTTGATTATTATACTCCCCATTGTCTCACACTAAGTCCTTCCTTATTATATTGTTATCTATTATCCACATTCTTTATATTGCCTTCTTCAAACACTTCTCCTCATGCCATTCATCTCTTTCTCAATTTCTAACTACCACCAATTTCCTTTTCTTTGAACTTTTCTCAAGCCAATCTTGCTTCATTTCCTCAAATCTTCTAAACTTCTTATTTTTGCTTCCATCATCTTTTGATTTGCTTTTTCCTTTTATTGTCCTCTTTTCTCTGATTGGTAACTACTCTTCCCTAGATCCCTTTGAAATACAGATAACAGAAGGCTGTGAGTTGCATGCTGGTGAAGCCTCAATAGACTTTGTGTAGTTTGCTTATCAAGGATCAGAACTGCTGAGCTTCCAGACAAGTCATGTTGGTCAGCAGACTATTCAGCTTTTACGGACACACCCAGGAAATACATAAGCTGCTGAATGACATCTGCCCATGTTTCCTCTTGGGTCTTCTTGAGGCAGGAAAGGCATATCTCCAGAGATGAGGTCAGTCCTGCACCCTCTCTCCACAAATTTTTTTCTGCTAAAATCACACCTCATCTTCCTAACAAGGAGCCAAGTAGGGGAGGGGATAATGGGTGATGACTGCTAACGGTGGGAAAAAAGTATGTTCATCTAAAGTGACATGAAGCTCTGAACCTCTGAGTCTGGACTAGAGTCCTCATCTGACTATTTTCTCTGTCCTATGCAGTAAGACAAGAGGCCTGGCTCTCCCTTGGTCCCAGTCCTGGCCCTGTCCATCTGTTGCTGGTTTGTCATGCCTCTGGCTTCTACCCAAAGCCCATTTGGGTGATGTGGATGTGGGGTGAGCATGAGCAATAGGGCACTCAGAAAAGTGATGTCTTGGCTAAAGCTGATGGGACATGGTATTTTCGGGTTTCCTCGGATGTGGAAGCCAGTGAGGCATCTGGCCTGAGTTGCCAGGTGAGGCACAGCAGTCTAGGAGGCCAGAACATCATCCTCTACTGGGGTGAAGAAGAACTGGAGCCCTGCTGGGATGGGAATAGGTGGTCCTCAAGTAGAGCAGGAGAGCTAGATGAAAAATTGGGGGATTCTGGGCTTCCCTGGTGGCTCAGAGGTTAAAGTGTCTGCCTCCAATGCGTGGAAACCTGGGTTCTATCCCTGGGTTGGGAAGACCCCCTAGAGCAGGAAATGGCAACCCACTCCAGTATTCTTGCCTGAAGAATCCCATGGATGGAGGAGCTTGGTAGGCTACAGTCCACTGGGTTGCAAAGAGTCGGACACGACTGAGTGACTTCACTTTCCCTTTTACAGGGACTCCAGACACAAAAGGAATAAAAATAAGAAATATGGGAGTTGAAAATGAGAGCCCCATATAGGAAGGAGGTTATATGGAGTCATCACTGATGAGGGATAGGAGAGGAAATAGGGAAGAAGGAGATTGTTGAGACAGATACTTGAATAACAAATCAAGAGCACAGAAATGCAGTAAAACAGTGGGTCAGTTTGAGAGGACACCCTTGTGTGCATATCCATCCGCAGATCATCACTGCTCTGTGGGTTGGATCATTTTGACAGTGATTGTGCCCCTGGTACTCCTAACAGATCTTGCATTTTGGCTCAGGAAGCACTGGTGAGTTTTTGTGTCCATTTTTCCTACCCTTTCCCTCAGTCTCCACTTGCTGGCCCATTTTTTTTTTTTCTCTCTATTTTCTCAGTTTTCCTTCTCCCAGCCCCTTTCTTCTTATCTATCAGCCCCTTCCTTCTCATCTCCATTCCATGTAGAATGACTTCCATCTCTATGCTCATCAGGACACACTGTGAACCCCCAAGCACTCTTCTCCCTTTGGAAGGATATTCCAGCAGCTCAAGAGCTCAGGACACATGTAGACATAGGACAGTGATGTTGACCTTTCCACTCTCCTTTTATACCTGTTTTGGTTGTTGTTTATTTCTACCGAATGGTCGATATAAGCTAAATGTAATTTTGCAGAATTATTTTTCTATCCTGTGTTATAAGGTTTTAAAATTCATAATTTAAATTCTGAATGAAATTAAGCCCAAGGGCCCTTCATGTATTTAGATGTGAATAGACGATCAGGCTTATTTCAGGTATCACTTCCTGAAGAAGACCTTCCCTGATCCACAAGCGGGAGCTGTCTCTGCCTTATCTAAAGTGCTATCACAATTTAACTGGATTTTGCTAAATCTTCTCCTCATTTTAGACCTTTTGTTGTGGCTATATATGTTCCTTTTCCCTTTTAATTTTTAAGCCTTTTGAGAGCAACATCCACCTTTTTTTTTACTATTTGTATCCCTGCCAAATTGTCTTACCTGCATGCACTATTGCTCTCAGTAAAAGTCTGTGTTGAATTTGCACCAAATTTATAGTCTTCTAAAACTCTTTTCCTTTATGCCATCTTTGTTGTGTTGAGACATCTGATGCTTGTCTGGTTAGAAGTCTCACTTTGGCAAGAAATTTTGCACTTTCCTAGTTATTTAGTGATTTCTTTGAGTTGAAACAGATGCAATTTTCCATTGACCACTCTTTTTAAAAAAATTTTGGTTTTACAGAAGTATAGTTGATTTCCAATTTTGTGTGAATTTCTGCTCTAAAGCAGTGTTATTCAGTTCTTATATATATATATATATAAGATTCTTATATATATATATAAAAAATAATATGATAAGGAATATATTTCATATTACATATATTTTATTTATTTATAATATATTAATTATTATATATTACTTAATTAATATATATTAATATATATTTCTTTTGTTTGCGTGTGTGTGTTTATTTTTTAACTTTATAATATTGTATTGGTTTTGCAATACATCAACATGAATCCACCACAGGTATACACGTGTTCCCCATCCTTAATCCTCCTCCCTCCTCCCTCCCCGTACCATCCCTCTGGGTCGTCCAAGTACACCAGCCCCAAGCATCCAGTATCATGCATCGAACCTGAACTGGCGACTCGCTTCCTACATGATATTATACATGTTTCAATACCATTCTCCCAAATCATCCCTCCCTCTCCCTCTCCCACAGAGTCCAAAAGACTGTTCTATACATCACTGTCTCTTTTACTGTCTTATATACAGGGTTATTTGTACCATCTTTCTAAATTCCATATATATGCATTAGTATACTGTATTGGTGTTTTTCTTTCTGGCTTACTTCACTCTGTATAATAGACTCCAGTTTCATCCATCTCATTAGGACTGATTCAAATGTATTCTTTTTAATGGCTGAGTACAGTGGAAGTGAGAAATAGATTTAAGGGCCTAGATCTGATAGATAGAGTGCCTGATGAACTATGGAATGAGGTTCGTGACATTGTACAGGAGACAGGGATCAAGACCATCCCCATGGAAAAGAAATGCAAAAAAGCAAAATGGCTGTCTGGGGAGGCCTTACAAATAGCTGTGAAAAGAAGAGAAGCGAAAAGCAAAGGAGAAAAGGAAACATATAAGCATCTGAATGCAGAGTTCCAAAGAATAGCAGGAAGAGATAAGAAAGCCTTCGTCAGTGATCAATGCGAAGATATAGAGGAAAACAACAGAATGGGAAAGACTAGAGATCTCTTCAAGAAAATTGAAGATACCAAAGGAACATTTCATGCAAAGATGGGCTTGATAAAGGACAGAAATGGTATGGACCTAACAGAAGCAGAAGATATTAAGAAGAGATGGCAAGAATACACAGAAGAACTGTACAAAAAAGATCTTCACAACCCAGATAATCACAATGGTGTGATCACTACCTAGAGCCAGACATCCTGGAATGTGAAGTCAAGTGGGCCTTAGAAAGCATCACTATGAACAAAGCTAGTGAGGGTGATGGAATTCCAGTTGAGCTATTTCAAATCCTGAAAGACGATGCTGTGAAAGTGCTGCACTCAATATGCCAGCAAATTTGGAAAACTCAGCAGTGGCCACAGGACTGGAAAAGGTCAGTTTTCATTCCAATCCCAAAGAAAGGCAATACCAAAGAAGGCTCAAACTACTGCACAATTGCACTCATCTCACACGCTAGTAAAGTAATGCTCAAAATTCTCCAAGCCAGGCTTCAGCAATATGTGAACCATGAACTTCCTGATGTTCAAGCTGGTTTTAGAAAAGGCAGAGGAACCAGAGATCAAATTGCCAACATCTGCTGGATCATGGAAAAAGCAAGAGAGTTCCAGAAAAACATCTATTTCTGCTTTATTGACTATGCAAAAGCCTTTGACTGTGTGGATCACAATAAACTATGGAAAATTCTGAAAGAGATGGGAATACCAGACCACGTGATCTGCCTCTTGAGAAATTTGTATGCAGGTCAGGAAGCAACAGTTAGAACTGGACATGGAACAACAGACTGGTTCCAAATAGGAAAAGGAGTATGTCAAGGCTGTATATTGTCACCCTGCTTATTTAACTTCTTTGCAGAGTACATCATGAGGAATACTGGACTGGAAGAAACACAAGCTGGAATCAAGTTTTCTGGGAGAAATCTCAATAACCTCAGAAATGCAGATGAGACCACCCTTATGGCAGAAAGTGAGGAGGAACTAAAAAGCCTCTTGATATAAGTGAAAGTGGAGAGTGAAAAAGTTGGCTTAAAGCTCAACATTCAGAAAACGAAGATCATGGCATCTGGTCCTGTCACTTCATGGGAAATAGATGGGGAAACAGTGGAAACAGTGTCAGACTTTATTTTTTTGGGGCTCCAAAATCACTGCAGATGGTGACTGCAGACATGAAATTAAAAGACGCTTACTCCTTGGAAGAAAAGTTATAACCAACCTAGATAGCATATTGAAAACCAGAGACGTTACTTTGCCAACAAAGGTCCGTCTAGTCAAGGCTATGGTTTTTCCAGTGGTCATGTATGGATGTGAGAGTTGGACTGTGAAGAAGGCTGAGCACTGAAGAATTGATGCTTTTGAACTGTGGTGTTGGAGAAGACTCTTGAGAGTCCCTTGGATTGCAAGGAGATCCAACCAGTCCATTCTGAAGGAAATCAGCCCTGGTATTTCTTTGGAAGGAATGATGCTAAAGTTGAAACTGCAGTACTTTGGCTACCTCATGTGAAGAGTTGACTCATTGGAAAAGACTTATGCTAGGAGGGATTGAGGGCAGGAGGAGAAGGGGACGGCAGAGGATGAGATGGCTGGATGGCATCACTGACTCAATGGACTTGAGTCTGGGTGAACTCCGGGAGTTGGTGATGGACAGGGAGGCCTGGCGTGCTGCAATTCATGGGCTTGCAAAGAGTCGGACACGATTGAGTAACTGAATTGAACTGAATACTCCATTGTGTATATGTACCACAGCTTTCTTATCCTTTCATCTGCTGATGGACATCTAGGTTGCTTCCATACCCTGGCTATTATAAACAGTGCTGTGATGAACATTGGGGTACACGTGTCTCTTTCAGTTCAGGTTTTCTCAATGTGTATGCCCAGCAGTGGGATTGCTTGGTCATAAGGCAGTTCTATTTCCAGTTTTTTAAAGTAATCTCCACACTGTTGTCCACAATGGCTGTACTAGTTTGCATTCCCACCAACAGTATAAGAGGGTTCTCTTTTCTCCACACCCCCTCCAGCATTTATTACTTATAAACTTTTGGATAGCAGCCATTCTGACTGGCGTGAAATGGTACCTCATTGTGGTTTTGATTTGCATTTCAGCAGGTAAAGGAACACAATAAATGCCCACCAAACCAGACAAAAGAGGGGCAGATAGGGAGTCTACCTGAAAAAGGATTCAGAATAATGATAGTAAAAATGATCCAAAATCCTGAAAACAAAATGGAATTACAGATAAATAGTCTGGAGACAAGGATTGAGAGGATGCAAGAAATGTTTAACAAAGACCTAGAAGAAATAAAAAAGAGTCAATCAATAATGAATAATGTAATAACTGAGAATCAAAAACACTCTGGAGGGAATCAATAGTAGAATAACTGAGGCAGAAGATAGGATAAGTGAGGTGGAAGATAGAATGGTGGAAATAAGAAGAGAGGAAAAAGAAAAAAGAATTAACAGACGTGAGGACAACCTGAGAGACCTCTGGGACAATGTCAAATGCCCCAACATTTGAATCACAGGAGTCCCAGAAGAAAAAGACAAAAAGAAAGGCCTTGAGAAAATACTTTAGGATATAATAGTTGAAAACTTCCCTAAAATGGGGAAGGAAATAGCCACTCTAATCCAAGAAACCCAGAGTCCCAAACAAGATAAACCCAAGGCAAAACACTCAAGACACATATTAATCAAATTAATGAAGATCAAACACAAAGAACAAATATTAAAAGCATCATGGGGAAAACAGCAAATAACAAACAAGGGGATTCCCATAAGGATAACAGCTGATCTTTCAATAGAAACTCTTTAGGCCAGAAGGGAATGGCAGGACATACTTAAAGTGATGAAAGAGAAAAACCTACAACCCAGATTACTACCCAGCAAGGATCTCATTCAAATATAAAGGAGAAATCAAAAGCTTTACAGGCAAGCAAAAGCTGAGAGAACTCAGCACCACCAAACCAGCTCTTCAACAAATGCTAAAGGATCTTCTCTAGACATGAAACACAGAAAAAGTTTATAAACTTGAACCCAAAACAACAAAGTAAATGGCAACGGGATCATACTTATCAATAATTACCTTAAACGTGAATGAGCTGAATGCCCAAACCAAAAGACAAAGGCTAGCTGAATGGATAAAAAAATAAGACCCCTATATATGCTGCCTATAAGAGACCCACCTGAAAACAAGGGACATATACAAATTGAAAGTGAAGGGCTGGAAAAAGATATTTCACACAAATGGAGACCAAAAGAAAGCAAGAGTAACAATACTCATATCAGATAAAATAGACTTTAAAATAAAGGCCGTGAAAAGAAACAAAGAAGGATACTATGTAATGATCAAAGAGTCAATCCAAGAAGAAGATTTAATAATTATAAATATATATGCACCCAACATAGGAACACCACAATATGTAAGGCAAATGCTAACAAATATGAAACGGGAAATTAACAGTAAAACAATAATAGTGGGAGACTTTAATACCCCACTCACACTTATGGATAGATCAACTAAACAGAAAATTAACATGGAAACACAAACTTTAAATGATACAATGGACAAGTTGCTGCTGCTGCTGCTAAGTCTCTTCAGTCGTGTCCATCTCTGTGCGACCCCAGAGATGGCAGCCCACCAGGCTCCACCGTCCCTGGGATTCTCCAGGCAAGAGTGCTGGAGTAGGTTGCCATTTCCTTCTCCAATACATGAAAGTGAAAAATGAAAGTGAAGTCGCTCAGTCGTGTCCGATCTTTGCCACCACATGGACTGAAGCCTACCAGGTTCCTCCATCCATGGGGTTTTCCACGCAAGAGTGCTGGAGTGGGTTGCCATTGCCTTCTCCAAATGGGCCAGTTAGACTTAATTGATATCTATAAGACATTTCACACCAAAACAGTGAATTTCACCTTTTTCTCAAGTGCACATGGCATCTTCTCCAGGATAGATCACATCCTGGGCCATAAATCTAGCCTTGGTAAGTTCAGAAAAATTGAAATCATCCAAGTATCTTTTCTGATCACAATGCAGTAAGATTAGATGTCAAATACAGGAAAAAGACTATTGAAAGTACAAACATATGGAGGCTAAACAACAGACTTCTGAATAACCAACAAATCACAGAAGAAATCAAGAAAGAAATCAAAATATGCATAGAATTGAATGAAAGTGAAAACACAACAATCCAAAACCTATGGGACTCAGTAAAAGCAGTGCTAAGGGGAAGGATCATAGCAATTCATGCCTACCTCAAGAAACAAGAGAAAAGGCAAATAAACAATCTAACTCTACACCTAAAGCAACTAGAAAAGGAAGAAGTGAAGAACCCAAGATCATAAAAATTAGGCAGAAATAAGTGAAAAAGAAAGAAAGAAGACCATAGAAAAAATAACAAAGCTAAAAGCTGGTTCCTTGAGAAGATAACTAAAATACACAAAACATTAACCAGACTCATCAAGAAACAAAGGGAGAAGAATCAAATCAACAAAATTAGAAATGAAAATGGAGAAATGACAACAGACAACACAGAAATACAGAGGATCATAAGAAACTACTATCAGCAACTATATGCCAATATAATGGACAACTTGGAAGAAATGGACAAATTCTTAGAAAAGTATAACTTTCCAAAATTGAACCAGGAAGAAATAGAAAATCTTAACAGACCCATCACAAGCACAGAAATTGAAATTGTAATCTGAAATCTTTCAAAAAACAAAAGCCCAGTACCAGATGGCTTCACAGCTGAATTCTACAAAAAATTTAGAGAAGAGCTAGCACCTGTCCTACTCAAACTCTTCCAGAAAACGGCAGAGGAAGGTAAACTTCCAAACTCATTCTATGTGGCCACCATCACCCTAATACCAAAACCTGACAAAGATGCCACAAAAAAATAAAACTACAGGCCAATATCACTGACGAGCATAGATGCAATAATCCTTAACAAAATTCTAGCAAACAGAATCCAACAACATATTAAAAAGATCATACCTCATGACCAAGTGGGCTTTATCCCAGGGATGCAAGGATTCTTCAATATCCACAAACCAATCAATGTGATATATCACAATAACAAATTGAAAAATAAAAACCATACAGTTATCTCAATAGATGCAGGCAAAGCGTTTGACAAAATTCAACATCTGTTTGTGATAAAAACCCTCCAGAAAGTAGGAATAGAAGGAACATGCCTCAACATAATGAAAACTGTATATGAAAAACCCACATCAAACATTATCCTCAATGGTTAAAAATTGAAAGCAGTTCCCCTAAAGTCAGGAACAAGACAAGGGTGCCTACTCTCACCACTACTATTCAACATAGTTTTGGAAGTTTTAGCCACAGCAATCAGAGAAGAAAAATAAATAAATGGAATCCAGATTGGAAAAGAAGAAGTAAAACTCACTATTTGCAAATGACATGATCCTATACATAGAAAACCCTTTAGATTCAACCAGAAAATCACTACAGCTAATCAATGAATATGCTAAAGTTTCAGGATATAAAATTAACACACAGAAATCCCTTGCATTCCTATACAGTATCAATGAGAAAACAGAAAGATAAATTAAGGAAACAATTCCATTCACCACTGCAATGAAAAAAATAAAATACTTAGAAATGAATCTACCTAAAGAAACAAAAGACCTATATATAGAAAACTATAAAACACTGATGAAAGAAATCAAAGAGGACACAAATAGATGGAGAAATATACCATGTTCATGGATTGGAAGAATCAATATAGTGAAAATGAGTATACTACCCAAAGCAATCTATAGATTCAATGCAATCCCTATCAAGCTACCAACGGTATTTTTCAGAGAACTAGAACAAATAATTTCACAATTTGTATGGAAATATAAAAAACTTCGAATAGCCAAAGCAATCTTGAGAAAGAAGAATGGAACTGGAGGAATCAACCTGCCTGACTTCAGGCTCTGCTACAAAGCTAGTCATCAAGACAGTATGGTACTGGCACAAGGACAGAAATACAGATCAATGGAACAAAACAGAAAGCCCAGAGATAAATCCATGCACCTATGGACACCTTATCTTTGACAAAGGAGGCAAGAATATACAATGGAGAAAAGACAATCTCTTTAACAAGTGGTGCTGGGAAAACTGGTCAACCATTTGTAAAAGAATGAAACTAGAACACTTTCTAACACCATACACAGAAATAAACTCAAAATGGATTAAAGATCTAAATGTAAGGCCAGAAACTATAAAACTCCTAAAGGAAAACATAGGCAGACCACTCTCCGACGTAAATCACAGCAGGATCCTCTATGATCCACCTCCCAGAATATTGGAAATAAAAGAAAAAATAAACAAATGGGACCTAATTAAACTTAAAAGCTTTTGCACAACAAAGGAAACTCTAAGCAAGACAGCCTTCAGAATGGGAGAAAATAACAGCAAGTGAAGCACCTGGGAAAGAACTAATCTCCAAAATATACAAGCAGCTCCTGCAGCTCAATTCCAGAAAAATAAACGACCCAATAAAAAAAATGGGCCAAAGAAATAAACAGACATTTCTCCAAAGAAGACATACAGATGGCTAACAAACACATGAAATATGCTCACCATCACTCATTATCAGAGAAATGCAAATCAAAACCACAATGAGATACCATCTTATGCCAGTCAGAATGGCTGCTATCAAAAAGTCTACAAACAATAAATTCTGGAGAGAGTGTGGAGAAAAAGGAACACTTTAAAATTGCTGGTGGGAATGCAAACTAGTACAGCCACTATGGAGAACAGTGTGGAGATTCCTTAAAAAACTGGAAATAGAACTGCCATACAACCCAGCAATCCCACTGCTGGGCATACACACTGAGGAAACCAGAATTGAAAGAGACATATGTACCCCAATGTTCATTGCAGCACTGTACAATAGCCAGGACATGGAAGCAACCTAGATGTCTATCGGCAGATGAACAGATAAGAAAGCTGTGGTACATACACATAATGGAATATTACTCAGCCATTAAAAAGAATACATTTGAATCAGTTCTAATGAGATGAATGAAATTGGAGCCTATTGTATAGAGTAAAGTAAGTCAGAGAGAAAAACACCAATACAGCATGCTGTTAAGTCACTTCAGTCGTGTCCGACTCTGTGCGACCCCATAGACGGCAGCCTACCAGGATCCCCTGTCCCTGGGATTCTCCAGGCAAGAACACTGGAGTGGGTTGCCATTTCCTTCTCCAATGCATGAAGGTGAAAAGTAAAAGTGAAGTCACCCAGTCATCTCCGACTCTTCGCAACCCCATGGATTGCAGCCCACCAGGCTCTTCCGCCCATGGGATTTTCCAGGCAAGAGTACTGGAGTAGGGTGCCATTTCCTTCTCCACCAATACAGCATATTAACGCATATATATGGAATTTAGAAAGATGGTAATGATGACCCTATATGCGAGACAGCAAAAGAGACACAGATGTAAAGAACAGTCTTTTGGACTCTGTGGGAGAAGGCGAGGGTAGGATGATTTGAGAGGGTAGCCTTGAAACGTGTATATTATCATGTGTGAAGTGGATCACTGGTCCAGGTTAGACGCATGAGACAGGGTGCTTAGGGCTGGTGCAGTAGGATGACCCTGGGGGATAGGATGGGGAGGGAGGTGGGAGGGGGGTTCTGGTTGGGAACACATGTGCACCCATGGCTGATTCATGTCGATGTATGGCAAAAATCACTACAATATTGTAAAGTATTTAGCCTCCAATTAAAATAAATAAGTTAAATTTAAAATAAAAAAGAATATAATCAATCTGATTTTGGTGTTGACTATCTGGTTATGTCCATTTGTAGAGTCTTCTCTTGTGTTGTTGGAAAAGGGTGTTTGCTATGACCAGTGCATTCTTCTGGCAAAACTCTATTAGCCTTTGTTAATAATTTGTTATTATTAGCCTTTGTTAATCATACATAATGGTCTGCCTCAAGGGGCCTTACCTCTCTGTGTGACTGTTAAAGTGCCTTTGTTTAGCTCACAAAGTGATAATCTGACTCCACTCACTCGTGAATGGCTATAAAAACAAGAGATTAACACACCCCTTCCAAAGGCTCGCCCTTCTGGGAGATATTCTGCAAGACTGTAGACGCTTTTTACTTTACTTCCCTGCCTCTCCCTCTCTATTCTGCCTTTTGACTTTAGTTCTTCAATGCTTCTCTCTCTGACTCTATGAAAGAACTTGGTTTCCAGGCCCCAGTAAGATGGTTACTTTGAGGCATTAGTCTGCTGTCTTCTTGGTCAGCTGGCTTTCTGAACAAAGTCATGTTTCTTGCCTCAACACATCATCTCTCAGATTCATTGGCCTGTTGTGTGATAAGCAGAGTAAGCTTGGAGTCAGTAACACCAGGATTTCTCTCCAGTTCTTCTTTCTTTTGGGGCCCATATTGCTTTTGGAGTGAGTCACAATAACGTGACTTGCTTTAGCCAAAAAAATGTTAGCATAAGAAATGTGTATCACTTCTAGATGGAATAAACATGTCAAACTCTTCCATTCTCCATGCTCTGTGTCCCTGTCCCAGCAAACCCTGAAGCCTTGCGTTGAGGTGGTTGCACCACAAGATGGACCAAAGTGGACCATGGAGTGACTATGATGAACAAAGCCCCTCTGATGACCAGTGTAGGAAACGTAGTATGAATGAAAAAAAGAAAACTCAAAACTGATTATAAGCCACTGAGATTTGGAGATGATTTGTTTACAGCAGTATAATTTAACATAATATGACTAATACACTGATCAACAGAAAATGTATGTAGGGACCAGGCAACTAATAACCAAAACCCTGAAGTGTCACAAAAAGGAAATATCTCTGTAGGCTACAGTGGTCATACAAGGCAATACTGGTCAACTGGAATAATTGGACATAGACCAGATGCAGTTTAGCAGAGAAAAAAATTAAGGATTATGCACTTGGAGTTGAAAAGTAAATACATTCAAGGGCAAGATGTTGGCTACTCAAAGGCAATTGAGTGGAAAATTAAAAGTATAGCTTTATTTAATAGCCAGCTGACTGGCAGGAATTGTCACAACTCTGCAGTTCTGTTTACTGAAAAAAAAAAAAAAATACAAGCAGAAAACTGTGGCAAATGAGAAGCATGTTTGTATCATGAGGTAACTGCTATACTGGTCCACACAGATCAGAACTGTTATGAAGCTGGGCCAGTTCTGGTCTCCATTGCTCAATGGGGTTGAGAGAATATGGAAAGAGTTCAGAGTAAAAGCAAAATAGTCAATCAGTGACCAGCAAAGAAGGGCTAAAGACCTGCGATTATTTACCCTAGAGAGAAAAAGCTACAGGATCACTTGAGAAGCATCAACATTGAGCATAGACTTCAGAAGTGTCACAGTATAGAGGATGATGGCTATTTTTTTCTCTGCTGCCAAGAACACAAAAAGAATGGCCTCATTAGTGTTAAGCAAAAGGAAGAATTTCCTGACCCCAAGGCTTGTTTGACCCCAGATAGGATGGGAGATTTATCTCTAGAGGACATGACAAAAATCATTGTTCTTTTGAATGTAATGGAATCCTTGGGTCCTTCCCAAAGTAAAGGGATGGAAGATTTTACATCTCTTTTCTGCTATGACCCAGGTGATGGATGATGTTCACCATGGGATACACTCCCATGGGCATGCTGATATTTTGAACAACTCTCAATATGCTACTGGTGACTGCATCCTTTTCCTTCTCTCAAGAAAACATCAGATAACAAGAGAGAGTCATGTTGTGATCAGGATCACTGCAAACCCTCTTTTTTGAAAAAAAGGTAAATGTAAGTGTCCATTTTTTTAACTTTTGTTTTTAAAAATTAAAAAAAAAAGAAAGAAATACCGAGTCTTGGACCTCACCTTAGACGTCCTAATTCATAATCTGCATTTCTGCAAAATCAGAAGGAGTTCATAAGTGCATTAAAATTTTAGAGTCACTGATATGGGTGACATCTGAGAGGTAGTAGTGGGAGTGCATCTCTGAAATGAAGCTGATCAAGAAAAGAAGAGTCTTGATCCTCAGGACTGAAGTGAGATCAAGGCAATGAGACTATGTAGAACATGTTCTTGTTCTGTTAAAGTCACAGGGAATGCTGACTTAGAGATTAAAAGATATATACATTTCCAAATAATTTATTGTATGCAGTATTTCTTTATAATAAAATACTAGCTAAGAAGTGTTTAACCTTGTCATAATCCTGGGTAACATGGACATAAATTTCTTTGGCTTTTAGGTACACAGCTTGCCCTCCACTATATTTTTAAAACAACAGACAAATAAAAACCAGCCATGACATCATGAATTCACAAGTCTAACTCCTTTCCCATATTTTCATCATAGCATTATAGATAGTATTTTAGCACTTTCTGGAGTGTCTCCATATACAGATAAATGAATTTCCTCTTCTTTTTCTGTTGATTCCTTAACACTGAACTCATGGCTTAAAACCCTACAATTCATACCTGAACAAATCTCATCTACATGTGTATTTTCTCCATAAGGCATATACCAGTCTTCTTGTGCTTAGCAACACTTGACAACACTGTGGCATTTTGATTTAGGGCTGCTTTAAGCAGCAAAATCATCAAAACAAAGAAAACAACAAATGTGGCACTAAACAGACAGTAAAAAGGACACATTTGAAGTTTGAGAACTGAAAAAAAAAAGACAGAACATCACCTTGTGCAACCTCATCTGGGAACTAGTTAGGCGGGTGGCATTTTGAACCACTCTAAACATGTCCATGAATGACTATGAAAGCATTGTGAGTATTGTTTTGATGGTTACAGGTAAATTTTTGCAGGTAGGCCAACTAACACATGCCGAATTGGAGAATGTTGAAAATCGATTCTTCATGACTAATGCCCCAAAAAACAGAATGAGTTAAGCTATCCATGTCTAGATTTCAATTATTTTAGGATCCATTAATTAATCAAATACTTATTAGACACTTACCACGCAGCAGGGACACAGTGAGTACAAAGTAGTGGGGTGTAGGGAAATAGTAATTAGCTAAGATGGCGGTGGTCAGGCTCTCTCACCCCACATCCTCTCGCTCTCACTCTACATTCTGTAAATAATGACTTTGCATGGTCATGTAACAGCTGAGGTCATTTATAACAATGTGCACATGCATCATGATGTACTCACTTGGCCACTTGCCACCTTTGGTCTGTATACCTATATAAGCACCACCTGAAAAGCCCTTGTGACTGCCTCTGCTGTGTCAGCCATGTTTGGATTGCTGCTGCGGCAGCCACTGAGAATAAAACATGTCTGCAGTTCCTATGGCTTCCTACATTTTCTTCCATTTTCAGCACTCATGCCTCGTCTGCCCTGGGTTCAGTGAACAATGAGACATGGGAAGAGAAAGATCATCATTGTCTTCTGAGCTGGAAAGTTTTGCCTTGCTAATTTGATTTCACGGTTTACTGTTTTCATAGTTTGTTGTTTCTTAGTTTCTTAGTACAGCAACTTATTTGGGTTGAACTAAGAAGGCAATGGCAACCCACTCCAGTGTTCTTGCCTGGAGAATCCCAGGGATGGGGGAGCCTGGTGGGCTGCCATCTATGGGGTCGCACAGAGTCGGACACGACTGAAGCGACTTAGCAGCAGCAGCAGCAACAGCAGCAGGGAAAGGCAGCTTATCCTAAGTTGATTGCTTTAAATTGGTTAGGGGTCTGAGAGAGGAGGCCCAGGGAATGCAGAACATCTGGAGGGACCAAGTGCAGGTGGCTGTTTTTGAAAAACGAAGTTGTGATGGGAGAGGGAGCAAAGGTGAAGAATATGGGATAGGGGAGGGCAAACAAAGGAGCTGCTGCAATCTTCCTACCTGCATTACAGTGGTTAGTTACTTCTCTAGGTTTGAATCTACCTCGTCACACTTGCATAGCAGCTGTGTGGTGTTTGGTTTGTTGACTCCACCCTCATCTGTAGTTCTGGACTCGGATCAGCCTAAGGCCATTCTGAGAAAGCATCCTTGACAATGCATTAAAAGATGGACAGGTAACTTATAGTTTAAGTCAATCATCATATACATCCATGATTAGAGTGATGGTTCAGGGTGAAGCATTTACTCTATGAAGCCCAATTCTTGAGTTTCACAGTGGGATAAAGATATGTTCTCTCTGGTCCTGGATGTTATGGTGTGGGGTGTAAAGTTTGCAACAACTACAACTATTTGTCCAGCACAAGATAAACAAGCCCAAGGAAGAAATAATGCATACAATAAAGCAGGTCATTGTACCACTGAAATTTGATAGAAGGGTAGGTCTAAAGTGTTCTCACCACAAAAACAAACAAAAAAAGAAAATGGTAATTCTTTGAGGTGGTGAATATATTATTTAGCTTGATAGTATTGATCATTTCACAGTTTATATGTATATAAAATATCTAGTTGTATACTTCAAATATGTACAACTTTCATTTGTCAGTTATACTTCATTAGAATAGAAAACAACATCTACAACAAAACATTAAGAAAAAGAAGACAGAGACAACTGACCACAGAAGAGTCCAGATTCAGTTCAGTTCAGTTGCTCAGTCGTGTCCGACTCTTTGCAACCCCATGAACCACAGCACACCAGGCCTCCCTATCTATCACCAACTGCTGGAGTCTACCCAAACCCATGTCCATCGAGTTGGTGATGTCATCCAACCATCTCATCCTCTGTCGTCCCCTTCTCCTCCTGCCCTCAACCTTTCCCAGCATCAGGGTCTTTTCCAATGAGTCAGTTCTTTGCATCGGGTGGCCAAAGTACTGGAGTTTCAGCTTCAGCATTAGTCCTTCCAATGAACACCCAGGACTCATCTCCTTTATGATGGACTGGTTGGATCTCCTTGCAGTCCAAGGGACTCTCAAGAGTCTTCTCCAACACCACAGTTCAAAAGCATCAGCTTTCTTTATAGTCCGACTCTCACATCCATACATGACCACTGGAAAAACCATAGCCTTGATTAGATGGACCTTTGTTGACAAAGTAACATCTCTGCTTTTTAATATGCTGTCTAGGTTGGTCATAACCTTCCTTCCAAGGAGTAAGCATCTTTTAATTTCATGGCTGCAATCACCATCTGCTGAGTCCAGATTAACCTGTAGCTAAAGCCTGAATGACCCTGGGCTTTTCATTTGCATCATTCAATAAATCCCATTTTGTTTCAGTCTCACCAGTTGGATTTTTCTCTCATTAGTGACAAAAGCATCCTCTCTGACATACATGAACTTCAGGGGACTCTCAGCTAATTTTTACTCTTACTTGAAAGATTCCTCTTCACTTCCATCTTTTTCCCCCCATCTAGTCTTTAAAATTGATTTCTTAACCTTTTGTTTTAAACAAACAAACAAACAAACAAACATGTGTTTTCACCTTGTTAAACTCTTAAACTGTCTTGTTAACTATGACATCTGGGTCAATCCTCCTCCTGGACTCTTCTCATATATTTCTAACAAACCACCAATCAGGGATCAAAGTGCTGGTCCTGCTGCTGTGTGAGTGACTTGGAAAGGCTCCTTGCTCCTTGTTGTGTTCTTTAGTTAAATGGGGACAAAAATCTATACTCTCAGGGTTTTCATCGGGATGAAAAGACAATCTAACACCAGTGTTGAATAAATGTGAAATGCCGTTATTTTAACAGTTAAATAATCAAAATGCAAGATACTTTCCTTGGATTTACTCCTAAAAAATGTTTGTTCATTTGTTCATTCATTCATTGATCACATATTCAGCTGTTAATATTTTTATGTTAAACATATTCATTCAGAGAGTTTTTAAAATATGAGAATCAACTGGGTCTCTAGGTATTTAAAACACAGTGAGTAATTTCTTCCTCCAAACTTATTTCTGTTTTGATGTCTATATTTAATTACCCAGAGTAAAACTTCAGAGTGCTTTTTAAAAAATTAATTTATTTGGTTATGCTGGGTCCTGAAACATATTATGGTGTGGGATATAAAGCTTGCAACAACTACAGTATACCAGATCTTTTATTAATTGAAGCATGTGGAATCTAGTTCCCTGACCAGGGATCAAACCTGGGCCCCCTGCATTGGGAGCATGGAGGCTTAGTGATTGGACCACCAGGGATGTCCCTCAGAAATCTCTGTAGACTTTATTTTCCAATTTTTCTGTTAACCAACTTACTATCTATAAATCCCTGAAAATTATTTCTCCTTTGCACTATTAGTGGGCTTTATTATCCTTGGCATAGGATGAATATAGAACCTGCCTCTTTCTTGTTATACATTCTTGTCGATTTCCTAAATGAACACTCTGTCTCAGCCATGGTGGGCTCCTGCTGAGGGAATAGAAGTTTCTGCTACAGAGAATCTCCCCAAGGAAGGGTCAAGATCCTAAAATAAAATGGGAGGTAGATAACATATTAAAAAGATCATACATCATGACCAAGTGGGCTTTATTCCAGGAATGTAAGGATTCTTTAATATTTTCAAATCAATCAATGTGATACACCATATTAACAAAATTAAAGACAAAAACCATATGATTGTCTCAATAGGTGCAGAGAAAGCCTTTGACAAAATTCAACACTCATTTATGATAAAACCTCTCCAGAAAGCAGGCATAGAAGGAACATACCTCAACATAATAAAAGACATATACGACAAACCTACAGCAAACATTATCCTCAATGCTGAAAATTGAAAGTATTTCTTCTAAAATCAGGAATAAGACAAGGGTGCCCAGTCTCACCATTACTATTCAATATAGTTTTGGAAGTCCTAGCCACAGCAGTCAGAGAACAAAAAGAAATAAAAGGAATCCAGATTGGAAAAAAGAAGTAAAACTCTCACTGTTTGCAGATGACAGGATCCTCTACATAGAAAACCCTAATGATACTACCAGAAAATTACTGGAGCTAATCAATGAATATAGTAAAATTGCAGGATATAAAATTAATACACAGAAATCCCTTGCATTCCTATACAGTAAAAAAAAAAAAAAAAAAAAAGAAGAAGGAGAAAGTAAGGAAAAAGCCCCATTCACCATTGCAATGAAAAGAATAAAATACTTAGGAATAAATTTACCTAAAGAAACAAAGAACCTATATATAGAAAATCATAAGACACTGATGAAAGAAATCAAAGATGACACAAACAGATGGAGAAATATACCCTGTTCATGGATTGGAAGAATCAATATAGTGAAAATGAGTATACTACCCAAAGAAATATGTAGATTCAGTGCAATCCCTATCAAGCTGCCAATGGTATTTTTCACAGAAATAGAACAAATAATTTCACAATTTGTATGGAAACACAAAAAACCTCAAATACCCAAAGCAATCTTGAGAAAGAAGAATGGGACTGGAGGAATCAACCTTCCTAGCTTCAGATTATACTACAAAGCTCAGTCATCAAGACAGTATGGTACTGGCACAAAGACAGAAATATAGATCAATGGAACAAAATAGAAAACCCAGAGATAAATCCATGAACCTATGGACACTTTATCTTTGACAAAGGAGGCAAAAATATACAAAGGAGAAAAGACAGTCTCTTTAACAAATGATGCTGGGAAAACTGGTCAACCACATGTAAAAGAATGAAACTAGAAAACTATTTAACACCACACATAAAAATAAACTCAAAATGAATTAAAGAAATGTAAGACCAGAAGCTATAAAACTCTTCTAGGAAAACATAGGCAGAACACTCCCTGACATAAATCACATCAAGATCCTCTATGACCCACCTCCCAGAATAATGGAAATAAAAAAAAATTAAACATATGGGACCTAATTAAACTTAAAAACTTTTGCACAATGAAGGAAACTATAAGCAAGCTGAAATGCGGCCTTCAGAGTGGAAGAAGATAATAGCAAACAAAACAACTGACAAAGAATTAATCTCCAAAATATACAAGCAACTCATGTAGCTCAATACCAGAAAAATGGAACAGCCCAATCAAAAAGTGGGCAAAAGAATTAAATAGACATTTCTCCAAAGAAGACATAGAGATAGCTAATAAGCACATGAAAAGATCACTCTTTAGTTCAGTTCAGATCAGTTCAGTTGCTCAGTCGTGTCTGACTCTTTGCGACCCCATGAACTGCAGCACACCAAGCCTCCCTGTCCATCACCAACTCCCAGAGTCCATCCAAACCCATGTCCATTGTGTCAGTGATGGCATCCAACCATCTCATCCTCTGTTGTTCCCTTCTTCTCCTGCCCCTTTCCCAGCATCAGGGTCTTTTCAAATGAGTCAGCTCTCCGTATCAGGTGGCCAAAGCATTGGAGATTCAGCTTCAGCATCAGTCCTTCCAATGAACACCCAGGAAACTGATCTTTAGGATGGATTGGTTGGATCTCCTTGCAGTTCAAGGGACTCTCAAGAGTCTTCTCCAACACCACAGTTCAAAAGCTGTGGTGCTTTTGAACTGTGGTGTTCAAATTCTTCGGTGCTCAGTTTTCTTTACAGTCCAACTCTCACACCCATACGTGACTACTGGAAAAACAATAGCCTTGACTAGACAGACCTTTGTTGGCAAAGTAATGCCTCTGCTTTTTAATATGCTGTCTAGGTTGGTCATAACTTTCCTTCCAAGGAGAAAGCATCTTTTAATTTCATGGCTGCAATCACCATCTGCAGTGATTTACTAGGGAAGTGCAAATCAAAACCACAATATAGTATCATCTCACGCCAGTCAGAATGGCCACCATCAAAATGTCTCACCCTGGAGGAGGAAATGGCAACCCATTCCAGTATCATATCATGACAGTCAGAATGGCTGCCATCAAAAAGTTTACAAACAAATGCTGGGGAGGGTGTGGAGAAAAGGGAACCCTTTTACACTGTTGGTGGGAATGTAAACTGGTGTAGTCACTATGGAGAACAGTGTGGAGATTCCTTAAAAAACTGGAAATAGAACTGCCATGTGACCTAGAAATCCTACTGCTGAGCATGCATACTGAGGAAACCAGAAATGAAAGAGACACATGTACCCCAGTGTTCACTGCAGAACTGTTTACAATAGCTAGGATATGGAAGCAACCTAGATGTCTATCAGCAGATGAGTGATAAGGAAATTGTGGTACATATACACAATGGAATATTACTCAGTTATAAAAAGGAATGCATTTGAGTCAGTTCTAATGAAGTGGGTGAAACTGGAGCCTATTATACAGAATGAAGTGAGTCAGAAAAATAAATAAAAATACTGTATATTAATGCATATATATGGAATTTAGAAAGATGATAATGACAATCCTTTATGTAAGGCACCAAAAGAGTCACCAATGTAAAGAACAGACTTTTGGAATCTGTGGGAGAAGGTAAAGGTGGGACAATCTGAGAGAATAGCACTGAAACATGTATATTGCCATATGTAAAATAGATGAGTGGTGCAAGTTCGGTGCACGAAGCAGGGCACTCAAAAGCCAGTGCTCTGGGACAACTCAGAGGGATGGGGTGGTGGGAGGAGGTGGTAAGGTGGTCCAGGATGGGGGGACCCATGTGTCCCCATGGCTGATTTATGTTGGTGTATGGCAAAAACCATTACAATATTGTAAAGTGCTTATCTTCCAATAAAATAAATTAATTAATTAAAAAAAAATGTGAGGCAGGTTTGTAATTACACTGGGAAGAAAATAGAAGTTGAAAAACCTGGGATTTCACAGTTGGGAAGAGTTGGCTGTATTGTCCAACTTAGTAGGCAGACCACAGAAGTAAGTGAAGGATGACAAACGGGCTCCACTGTGAAAACATGTAAAATTCTGAATTATTGTGGCCCACCCACCTAAGTTCTATCTCCTAATTACTTGATAGAAAAGTAACTTGAACAAGTTGGAAGATGAGATGTTAAAGTGTAAAATTGTGTTGAATAGTAAAAGTGTATGTTAGTATTTTATTAATTAGAGTTTAATTTTGTTCTAATTTTTTTAATGGCATGTATAAGATTCTTTATTTTTTTAAAAGGAAATCCAGATATGTGATCAGATGGCCGTAGTTAGCTTTGTAAATGAGAGAAGATTTAACACGTCATTGCATCATCACATTTATCAATATTTATGCTTATTAGTTATAACATTTAATTATGTATTCTTTAGTTATTGATTATTTTAATTGCTTGTGGTGAATTAAAAAACCTTTTTCATATTCACACATGTGAGGAAGGTTAACTGATCAAGTTGACAGCAAGCTGCAAGTTTATAGGAAATATATTAGTGCTGCAAAGAAGGATTAAATAGAATTTGTGAGTGCAAGGATTTACAATTCTGGGAAATATAGGAAAGATAATTTTTTCTTAAAAGATCCCTGGCTAAAGCTGCACACAAAAATATGTTTCATCATAGGCAGGAGTAACAGATTAGGAGGAATTTGAGCAAAAATGAATGAAAAGCCAATGTATATCATGTTTATCAAGCCATTCTTGCTTTGAAATCCACTTTCTGTATGACTATAGTTTGGTATCTAGAAAACTTCTTTGGTCAATCTGATAATTGTTGTGGTCTGTAAGTTTCAGAAATGATTCATTTATGCTTTGTTCAGTTTTCTTTGGTGATTCATACATTCAGTGCCTCAGTGTTAATATGGAACTTAAGAGATTGACCATCTTCACTCACACCTTTCTACTTTCTGCTTTTCTGGATTTTTAAACAGTGGTCACTAAGGATTCCTTTTTGCAGTCATATTACCATGCATTGTTTGTGCATAGGTGGGCACACATCTTTTTCTACATGAAAAAAAAAAAGTTCATGTAGAAGTTCATACATGATTTTAAAGTGATACATATAGAAGGATTAACAGATTTAAAGTTATTTATTTGTAAATAAGACAGACCCAAAGCATATAAGCTAAGATTTTAATTGAGGAAGCTATAGCAACACAATCAATAAAAATTTAACCATAGAAAAGTGGGGAAAAAAAAAAACAACAAAAAATTGATAAAGGTGGCACAACACTTAAAGAACACTCCTTGAGAAAATTAATAAAAATATTAAAACCTCTTTCAGAGCTAATGAAAAGAGTAATACGTTTTAGAAAAGTAGACATATTACTGCATAATACAGAAGTTAAAATAAGAAAATGCTGTGAATAATTTATATCATCGTATTTGTTATAGATAAAATTTTGTTTTTAAAAACTCCAAGTAAAGGGAGAAAATATGAACATATAAGTAACTGGTAAGGAAAATAAACAAGTAGTTAAAGTTTTTACTAGCTGTGCAGGTTCGAAATCCAGACTATAGGGGATGGCAGGTAATTGTACTTCATGCACATTGTTCTAGGTAGAGAAAAAGATGGAAAACAATTGCAACTGATTTTAGGAGGCAATATTTTCATTATATCAAAGCCAGCAAGATTTTTTCCAGGAAAAAAAAAAAAACAAATATTAAACTAGTAGCTAATAGCAAATCTTGTTTATGCACATTTATGTAGAAACTATCTCTATATAGACTCAAATAAAATACTTGCAAACAGAAACCAGCACCACATGAAGTGGCATTTATCCAGAGAATGGAAAAATTATTTACCAATAAAAAATCACTTGATAGAATCCCTTTCTTTAAAAGATTAAGGAAATATAACCATATAATCATCTCCAAAATTATAGAAAAAACATTTGATACATTTAAGTGCCCATTCTGATAAAACATTACTAACTCAGAACAAAAGGAAACTTCCACTGCATTGTCAAATGTAGCTATTAATACACATAGCCTACATGAGGTAAATTCAATTGTGAATGTTTGAAAGCATTCCATTGAAAATCAAATACAAGTTGTCTGCCTGCTTTAATCTTCACCATTCAATAGAATACTAAGAGTCCTAGTTAATCCAGCAAGGTAAGGAAAATAAGGAGGGATTAAAAGAGAAATTAAACAAAAAGTATTATTTCTTCTGGCTCAAGATGATGGAGTAGATGAACATGTAATCATCTCCTCCTGCAAGAGCACCAAAATCAAAACTAGCTGTTGAACAACCAAAGACAAAGAAGAAGCCACAGTAAGATGGTAGAATGGGCACAATCACAATAAAATCAAATCCCATATCCAATGGGTGGGTGGCCCACAAACTGGAGAACAATAATACCAAAGAAGTTCTACCTCTGTTGTGAAGGTTCAGATCCCCATGTCAGGCTTCCCAGACTGAGGACTCAATAAAGGGACTGGGAATCCCCAGGGAATCTGACCTTGAAGCACAACAGAATTTGATTATAAGACTTCCATAGGACTGCGGGAAACAGACTTCAGGCTTGGAGGGCACAAACAAAACCTTGTGTGCACCAAGTCTCAGAGGAAAGGAGCAGTGACTCCACAGGAAACTGGAGCAAAACTACCTGCTAGTATTTGAGGGCTTCCTGTAGAAGTGTGGGTTAGCAGGGGCACACTACAGAGACAGGGGAACTGGCAGCAGCTGTCTGGGAAGGTCTCCTTTGGCATAAACACTCTTGGAGGTCACCATTAACCTGACCATAGAGCCTGTAGACAGAGGGCTTCGTCACCTCAGGGGGGGAAAAAAATTCAGGGAAGGAGTGCAACTGCACTCATCAGCAGATAATTGAATTAAAGCTTTACTGAGCAAGACCCTGCCCATCAGAGCAATACCCAGTGTTTCTCACCACCAGTCCTTCCAGTCAAGAAGATTGCATAAGCCTCTTAGCCTCCTCCATCAGAGGGCAGACAGAAGCATCAGTTGAGTTCAGTTCGGTCTCTCAGTCGTGTCCGACTCTTTGCAACCCCATGAATTGCAGCATGCAAGGCCTCCCTGTCCATCACCAACTCCCAGAGTTCACTCAGACTCACATCCATTGAGTCAGTGATGCCATCCAGCCATCTCATCCTCTGTCGTTCCCTTCTCCTCCTGCCCCCAATCCCTCCCAGCATCAGAGTCTTTTCCAATGAGTCAACTCTTCGCATGAGGTGGCCAAAGTACTGGAGTTTCAGCTTTAGTATCATTCCTTCCAAAGAAATCCCAGGGCTGATCTCCTTCAGAATGGACTGGTTGGATCGCCTTGCAGTCCAAGGGACTCTCAAGAGTCTTCTCCAACACCACAGTTCAAAAGCATCAATTCTTTGGTGCTCAGCTTTCTTCACAGTCCAACTCTCACATCCATACATGACCACTGGAAAAACCATAGCCTTGACTAGACGGACCTTTGTTGGCAAAGTAATGTCTCTGCTTTTCAATATGCTATCTAGGTTGGCCATAACTTTTCTTCCAAAGAGTAAGTGTCTTTTAATTTCATGGCTGCAGTCACCATCTGCAGTGATTTTGGAGCCCAAAAAAATAAAGTCTGACGCTGTTTCCACTGTTTCCCCATTTCCCATGAAGTGATGGGACCAGATGCCATGATCTTCGTTTTCTGAATGTTGAGCTTTAAGCCAACTTTTTCACTCTCCACTTGTACTTTGATCAAGAGGCTTTTGAGTTCCTCTTCACTTTCTGCCATAAGGGTGGTGTCATCTGCATATCTGAGGTTATTTCTCCCGGCAATCTTGATTCCAGCTTGTGCTTCTTCCAGCCCAGCGTTTCTCATGACGTACTCTGCATAGAAGTTAAATAAGCAGGGTGACAATATACAGCCTTGACGTACTCCTTTTCCTATTTGGAACCAGTCTGTTCTTCCATGTCCAGTTCTAACTGTTGTTTCCTGACCTGCATACAGGTTTCTCAAGAGGCAGGTCAGGTGGTCTGGTATTCACATCTTTTTCAGAATTTTCCAGTTTATTGTGATCCACACAATCAAAGGCTTTGGCATAGTCAATAAAGCAGAAATAGATGTTTTTTTCTGGAACTCTCTTGCTTTTTCGATGATCCAGCGGATATTGGCAATTTGATTTCTGGTTCCTCTGCCTTTTCTAAAACCAGCTTGAACATCAGGAAGTTCACAGTTCGCGTATTGCTGAAGCCTGGCTTGGAGAAATTTGAGCATTACTTTACTAGCATGTGAGATGAGTGCCATTATGCAGTATTTTGAGCATTTTTGGCATTGCCTTTCTTTGGGATTGGAATGAAAACTGACCGTTTCCAGTCCTGTGGCCACTGCTGAGTTTTCCAAATTTGCTGGCATATTGAGTGTAGCACTTACACAGCATCATCTTTCAGGATTTGAAATAGCTCAACTGGAATTTCATCACCTCCACTAGCTTTGTTCGTAGTGATGCTTCCTAAGGCCCACTTGACTTCACATTCCAGGGTGTCTGGCTCTGGGTCAGTGATCATACCATCGTGATTATCTGGGTCATGAAGATATTTTTTGTATAGTGCTTCTGTGTATTCTTGCCACCTCTTCTTAATATCTTCTGCTTCTGTTAGGTCCATACCATTTCTGTCCTTTATCGAGCCCATCTTTGCATGAAATGTTCCTTTGGTATCTCTGATTTTCTTGAAGAGATCTCTAGTCTTTCCCATTCTGTTGTTTTCCTCTATTTCTTTGCAATGATCGCTGAAGAACACTTCTCATCTCTTCTTGCTATTCTTTGAACTCTTTTCAGATGCTTATATCTTTCCTTTTCTCCTTTGCTTTTTGCTTCTCTTCTTTTCACAGCTATTTGTAAGGCCTCCCCAGACAGCCATTTTGCTTTTTTGCATTTCTTTTCCATGGGGATGGTCTTGATCCCTGTCTCCTGTACAATGTCACGAACCTCATTCCATAGTTCATCAGGCACTCTATCTATCAGATCTAGGCCCTTAAATCTATTTCTCACTTCCACTGTATAATCATAAGGGATTTGATTTAGGTCATACCTGAATGGTCTAGTGGTTTTCCCTACTTTCTTCAATTTAAGTCTGAATTTGGCAATAAGGGGTTCATGATCTGAGCCACAGTCAGGTCCTGGTCTTGTTTTTGTTGACTGTATAGAGCTTCTCCATCTTTGGCTGCAAAGAATATAATTAATCTGATATGAATGTTGACCATCTGGTGATGTCCATGTATAGAGTCTTCTCTTGTGTTGTTGGAAGAGGGTGTTTTCTATGACCAGTGCATTTTCTTGGCAAAACTCTATTAGTCTTTGCGCTGCTTCATTCCGTATTCCAAGGCCAAAACTGCCTGTTACTCCAGGTGTTTATTGACTTCCTACTTTTGCATTCCAGTCCCCTATAATGAAAAGGACATCTTTATTGGGTGTTAGTTCTAAAAGGTCTTATAGGTCTTCATAGAACCATTCAACTTCTTCAGAGTTACTGGTTGGGGCATAGACTTGGATTACTGTGATATTGAAAGGTTTGCCTTGGAAACGAACAGAGATCATTCTGCCATTTTTGAGATTACATCCAAGTACTGCATTTTGGACTCTTTTGTTGACCATGATGGCTACTCCATTTCTTCTGAGAAGAAGTATGAATAACCACAATCACACAGCAACTAAAACAAACCATAATACAGAAAGTTAATCAGAATGAAAAAGCAGAAAGTTACATCCCAGATGAAGGGACAAGATAAAACTATAGAAAAACAACTAAATGAAGTAAAGATAGGCAAGCTTCCAGAAAAAAAGAATTCAGAATGATTATCAGTTCAGTCCAGTTGCTCAGTCATATCTGACTCTTTGCCACCCCATGGAGTGCAGCACATCAGGCTTCTCTGTCCATCACCAACTCCTGGAGTTGACTCAAACTCATGTCCATTGCATCGGTGATGCCATCCAACCATCTTATCCTCTGCTGCCTTCTTCTTTCCTTTTCAATCTTTACCAGCATCAGGGTCTTTTTCAGTGAGTTGGCTCTTCTCATCTGGTGGCCATGGTACTGGAGTTTCAGCTTCAGCATCAGTCCTTCCAATGATATTCATGTTCTTTAGGATTGACTGGTTAGATCTCCTTGAAGTCCAAGGGACTCTCAAGAGTCTTCTCCAACACCACAGTTCAAAAGCGTCAATTCTTCAGCACTCAGCTTTCTTTATAGTCCAACTCTCACATTCATACATGACTACTGGAAAAACCATAGTTTTGACTAGACAGATCTTTGTTGGTAAAGTAATGTCTCTGTTTTTTAGTATGCTGTCTAGGTTGGTCATAGCTTTTCTTTCAAGGAACAAGCATCTTTTAAGTTGATGGCTGCAGTCACCATCTGCAGTGATTTTGGAGCCCAGAAAAATAAAGTCAGCCACTGTTTCCCCATCTATTTGCCATAAAGTGATGGGACCAGATGCCATGATCTTAGTTTTCTGACTGCTTAGTTTTAAGCCAACTTTTTTACTCTCCTCTTTCACATTCATCAAAAGACTCTTTAGTTCTTCTTCACTTTCTACCACTAAGGGTGGTGTCATCTGCTTATCTGAGGTATTGATATTTCTCCCGGCAATCTTGAATTCAGCTTGTGCTTCATTCAGTCTAGCATTTCTCATGATGTACTCTGCATTTAAGTTAAATAAGCAGGGTTACAATATACAGCCTTGATGGACTCCCTTCCCAATTTGGAACCAGTCATGTATTCCATGTCTGGCTCTAACTGTTGCTTCTTGACCTGCATACAGATTTCTCAGGAGGAAGGTCAGGTGGTCTGGTATTCCCATCTCTTGAAGAATTTTCCACAGTTTGTTGTGATCCATACAGTCAAAGGCTTTGGCATAGTCAATAAAGCAACTCTCTTAGAACTCTCTTGCTTTTTTGATGATCCAGCAGACGTTGGCAATTTGATCTCTGGTTCCTCTGCCTTTTCTAAAACCAGCTTGAACATCTGGAAGTTCACAGTTCATGTACTGTTGAAACTTGGATTGGAGAATTTTCAGCATTACTTTGCTAGTGTGTGAGATGAGCGCAATTGGGCGGCAGTTTGAACATTCTTTGGCACTGCATTTCTTCGGGGTTGGAATGAAAACTGACCTTATCCAGTCCTGTGACCATACTGAGTTTTCCAAATTTACTGGCATATTGACTTCAACACTTTCACAGCATCATCTTTTAGGATTTGAAATAGCTCAACTGGAATTCCATCACATCCACTAGCTTTGTTTGCAGTGATGTTACCTAAGGCCCACTTGACTTCGCATTCCAGGATGTCTGGCTCTAGATGAGTGATCACACCATCATGATTATTTGGGTCGTGAAGATCTTTTTTGAATACTTCTTCCATGTATTCTTGCCACCTCTTCTTAATATCTTCTTCTCTTAGGTCCATACCATTTCTGTCCTTTATTGAGCCCATCTTTGCATGAAATGTTCCCTTGGTATCTCTAATTTTCTTGAAGAGATGTCTAATTTTTTCCATTCTGTTGTTTTCCTCTATTTCTTTTCATTGATCACTGAGGAAGGCTTTCTTATCTCTCCTAGATATTCTTTGGAACTCTGCATCCAAATGGGTATATCTTTCTTTTTCTTTTTTTCCTTTGGCTTCTCTTCTTTTTATAGCTGTTTGTAAGGCCTCCTCAGACACATATTTTGCCTTTTTGCATTTCTTTTTCTTGGGGATGGTCTTGATCCCTGTCTCCTGTACAATGTCATGGACCTCAGTTCTTCAGGCACTCTGTCTATCAAATCTAGTCCTTTGAATCCATTTGTCACTTCCACTGTATAGTTGTAAGGATTTGATTTAGGTCATACCTGAATGGTCTAGTGGTTTTCCCTACTTTCTTCAATTTCAGTCTGAATTTGGCAATAAGGAGTTCATGATCTGAGCCACAGTCAGCTCCTGGTCTTGTTTTTGCTGACTGTATAGAGCTTCTCCATCCTTGATTGCAAAGAATATAATCAATCTGATTTCAGTATTGACCATCAGGTGATGTCCATGTGTAGAGTCTTCTCTTGTGCTATTGGAAAAGGGTGTTTGCTGTGACCAGTTCTCTTGGTAAAACTCTGTTAGCCGTTGACCTGCTTCATTTATACTCCAAGGTCCAATTTGCCTGTTACTCCAGGTCTCTTGACTTCCTATCTTTGCATTCCAGTCCCCTATAATGAATAGGAGATCTTTTTTGGGTGTTAGTTATAGAAGGTCTTGTAGGTTTTCATAGAACTGTTCAATTTCAGCTTCTTCAGCATTCCTGGTTGGGACATAGACTTGGATTACTGTGATATTGAATGGTTTTCCTTGCTAATGAACAGAGATCATTCTATTCTTTTTTTATTTTTATTTTTTGGATTGCATCCAAGTACTGCATTTAGGAATCTTTTGTTGACTGTGATGGCTACTTCATTTATTCTAAGGGATTCTTGCCCATAGTAGTAAATATAATGGTCAAATGAGTTAAATTCACCCATTCCAGACCATTTTAGTTCACTGATTCCTAAAATGTAGATGTTCACCCTTGCCGTCTCCTGGTTGACTGCTTCCAATTTGCCTTGATTCATGGACCTAACATTCCAGATTCCTATGCAATATTGCTCTTTACAGCATCAGACTTTACTTCCATCATTGTCACAGCCACAGCTGTGTATTGTTTTTGCTTTTGCTCCATCTCTTCTTTCTTTCTGGAGTTATTTATCCACTGATCTTCAGTAGCATATTGGGCACCTACTGACCTGGGGAGAATAATGATAGTCAATATGATTTAGGATCTCAGAAAAAGAAAGCTTGCCAGGATTGAGAAAATGCAAGAAATGTTTATCAAAGACCTACAAGAGCTAAAGAATAAACAGATGAATAAAACACTAGAAGGAATCCATAGCAGAATAACTGAGGCAGAAGCACAGATAAATGACCTGGAGGACAGAATGGTAGAAATCACTGCCTCAGAACAGAATATAGAAAAAAGAATGAAAAATAATGAAGACAACTTTAGAGACCTCTTGAACAGCATTAAACGCATGAATATTCACATTGTAGGGATTACAGAAGCAGAAGAGAGAGAGAAATGACCTGAGAGAATACTTGAAGAGATAATAGCTGAAAACTTTTCTAACATGGTAAAGGAAATAATTGACCAAGTCCAGGAAGCACAGAGAATCCCATGCAGGATAAATCAAAAGAGGAACATACCCAGATACATACTCATCAAACTGACAAAAATTAAAGACAGAGATAAAATATTAAAAGCAGCAAAGGAAAAATGACAAATAATATACAAGGGAACTCCCATCAGGCTATCAATTGACCTCTCAACAGAAACTGTACAAGCCAGAACGGAATGGCATGATATATTTAAAGTGATGAAAGGGAAGAACTTACAACCAAGAATACTCTACCTAGTAAGACTCTCCTTCAGATTTGATGGAGAAGTCAAAAGCTTACCAGACAAGCAAAAGTTAAGAGAATTCAGCACCACCAGCTTTACAATAAACGCTAAAAGAACTTCTCTAGGCAGAAAACAATATAAGGAAAAGACCTACCTACAGAAAATGAACCCAAGACAATTAAGAAAATGGTAATAGAATCATACATATTGATAATTACCTTAAATGTAAATGGATTAAATGCACCAACCAAAAGACATAGACTGGGTGAGCAGATGAAAACTGTGCATGTATGCATTTACACTTACCACATCACTCTGCTTGACCCCCCAAATTGTATGTAATTATTTTATATTGTTAGGCTAATCATGTTCCTGTTATGGCTTGCAATTGTTATTATCTTTTATGTTTTGTTTGGCTATTGATTGTGAAAACTGATAAACATCTTTTACTATTGTGATTATATAGTTATTACTCACTTAATACCATTGTATAATGGTCAACAGAAAAAATTATAGAATTCTATATCACCAAAACTACCATTTAATAGAAAAACCTCTAATCACTTTTCAAAATCCAGATGCATATCAGAATTATCTTGGAATTAAAAAAAAAATACAATTGCCTAGGTATGGCTTTTTTTTATTTTGCCAGAGCTCCAGATATGTTTCTAGTAAGCAGCCATTTTTAAAAGCAACTGGACTGTATAAGGATCTTTTACCTTTATCTAGTTTGTTTCACTTTTTAAATTTCATATTCAGAGCTCCCATTTCATTTAGTTTATGTTTTCCAACTTATACAGCTTTCTTATTTTTTTTTTGATGTTCTTTCTTAAGCCTTTATCAAGCATAGTAGAAAAGCTTATGTATGTATATATATAAATAATAGGTATAATACATATATTTTAGAAAACTTATGAATTTTTCCCTAACTAAAAAATTAATGACATTTTGACTCCACTTGTTTGAAATAGTATGATTAGAATGCTAAATTTCTAGTTAAAAAAAATAGATATGCAACAAGCAACAAAGGTTTGTTGTATGGCACAAGTAACTATAGTCAATATCTTGTAATAACCTATAATGGAAAATAATGTCAAAAATAGCAAATGTATATACATATAACTGAATCACACACACAAATGAATTTGTTTTGAAATTTAGTAATGCTTATCTTTTTGCCAGTTTTTCTAAATATCCTATGTACATCTAAAAACAACATATGAGATGCAAAATTTTAAATGTATTTGTGTAGGATATGATTAAATACTAATTAATAAAATATAATTAACTGAATATCAGATCAGATCAGATCAGTCGCTCAGTCGTGTCCGACTCTTTGCAACCCCATGAATCGCAGCACGCCAGGACTCCCTGCCTATCACCAACTTCCGGAGTTCACTGAGACTCATGTCCATCGAGTCAGTGATGCCATCCAGCCATCTCATCCTCTGTCGTCCCCTTCTCCTCCTGCCCCCAATCCCTCCCAGCATCAAAGTCTTTTGCAATGAGTCAACTCTTCGCATAAGGTGGCCAAAGTACTGGAGTTTCAGCTTTAGTATCATTCCTTCCAAAGAAATCCCAGGGCTGATCTCCTTCAGAATGGACTGGTTGGATCGCCTTGCAGTCCAAGGGACTCTCAAGAGTCTTCTCCAACACCACAGTTCAAAAGCATCAATTCTTCGGCGCTCAGCCCTCTTCACAGTCCAACTCTCACATCCATACATGACCACAGGAAAAACCATAGCCTTGACTAGGCGAACCTTTGTTGGCAAAGTAATGTCTCTGCTTTTCAATATGCTATCTAGGTTGGTCATAACTTTCCTTCCAAGGAGGAAGCATCTTTTAATTTCATGGCTGCAGTTACCATCTGCAGCAATTTTGGAGCCCAGAAAAATAAAATCTGACACTGTTTTCACTGTTTCCCCATCTATTTCCCATGAAGTGGTGGAACCGGATGCCATGATCTTTGTTTTCTGAATGTTGAGCTTTAAGCCAACTTTTTCACTCTCCACTTGCACTTTCATCAAGAGGCTTTTGAGTTCCTCTTCACTTTCTGCCATAAGGGTGGTGTCATCTGCATATCTGAGGTTATTGAGATTTCTCCCGGCAATCTTGATTCCAGCTTGTGTTTCTTCCAGTCCAGCGTTTCTCATGATGTACTCTGCATAGAAGTTAAATAAACAGGGTGACCATATACATCCTTGACGAACTCCTTTTCCTATTTGGAACCAGTCTGTTGTTCCATGTCCAGTTCTAACTGTTGCTTGCCGACTGGCATACAAATTTCTCAAGAGGCAGATCAGGTGGTCTGATATTCCCATCTCTTGAAGAATTTTCCACAGTTTATTGTGATCCACACAGTCAAAGGCTTTGGCATAGTCAATAAAGCAGAAATAGATGTTTTTTTGGAACTCTCTTGCTTTTTCTATGATCCAGCGGATGTTGGCAATTTGATCTCTGGTTCCTCTTCCTTTTCTAAAACCAGCTTGAACATCAGGAAGTTCATGGTTCACATATTGCTGAAGCCTGGCTTGGAGAATTTTGAGCATTACTTTACTAGCATGTGAGATGAGTGCAATCGTGCAGTAGTTTGAGCATTTTTGGCATTGCCTTTCTTTGGGATTGGAATGAAAACTGACCGTTTCCAGTCCTGTGGCCACTGCTGAGTTTTCCAAATTTGCTGGCATATTAAGTGCAGCACTTTCACAGCATCATCTTTCAGGATTTGGAATAGCTCAACTGGAATTCTATCACCTCCACTAGCTTTGTTCGTAGTGATGCTTCCTAAGGCCCACTTGACTTCACATTCCAGGGTGTCTGGCTCTAGGTCAGTGATCACACCATCGTGATTATCTGGGTCATGGAGATCTTCTTTGTACAGTTCTTCTGTGTATTCTTGCCATCTCTTCTTAATATCTTCTGCTTCTGTTAGGTCCATACCATTTCTGTCCTTTATCAAGCCCATCTTTGCATGAAATGTTCCTTTGGTATCTCTGATTTTCTTGAGGAGATCCCTAGTCTTTCCCATTCTGTTGTTTTCCTCTATTTCTTTGCATTGATCGCTGAAGAAGGCTTTCTTATCGCTTCTTGCTATTCCTTGGAACTCTGCATTCAGATGTTTATATCTTTCCTTTTCTCCTTTGCTTTTTGCTTCTCTTCTTTTCACAGCTATTTGTAAGGCCTCCCCAGACAGCCATTTTGCTTTTTTGCATTTCTTTTCCATGGGGATGGTCTTGATCCCTGTCTCCTGTACAACGTCACGAACCTCATTCCATAGTTCATCAGGCACTCTATCTATCAGATCTAGGCCCTTAAATCTATTTCTCACTTTCACTGTATAATCATAAGGGATTTGATTTAGGTCATACCTGAGTGGTCTAGTGGTTTTCCCTACTTTCTTCAATTTCAGTCTGAATTTGACAATAAGGAGTTCATGGTCTGAGCCACAGTCAGCTCCTGGTCTTGTTTTTGCGGACTGGGTAGAGCTTCTCCATCTTTGGCTGCAAAGAATATAATCAATCTGATTTCAGTGTTGACCATCTGGTGATGTCCATGTACAGAGTCTTCTCTTGTGTTGTTGGAAGAGGGTATTTGTTATGACCAGTGCATTTTCTTGGTGTTACTCCAGGTGTTTCTTGACTTCCTACTTTTGCTTTCCCGTCTCGTATAATGAAAAGGACATCTCTTTTGTGTGTTAGTTCTAAAAGGTCTTGTAGGTCTTCATAGAACCGTTCAACTTCAGCTTCTTCAGCGTTACTGGTTGGGGCATAGACTTCGATTACTGTGATATTGAATGGTTTGCTTTGGAAACAAACAGAGATCATTCTGTCGTTTTTGAGATTGCATCCAAGTACTGCATTTCAGACTCTTTTGTTGACCATGGTGGCCACTCCATTTCTTCTGAGGGGATTCCTGCCTGCTGTAGTAGATATAATGGTCGTCTGAGTTAAATTCACCCATTCGAGTCCATTTCAGTTCACTGATTCCTAAAATGTCGACATTCACTCTTGCCATCTCTTGTTTGGCCCCTTCCAATTTGCCTTGATTCATGGACCTGACATTCCAGGTTCCTATGCAATATTGCTCTTTACAGCATCGGACCTTGCTTCTATCACCAGTCACATCCACAGCTGGGTATTCTTTTTGCTTTGTCTCCATCCCTTCATTCTTTCTGGATTTATTTCTCCACTTATCTCCAGTAGCATATTGGGCACCTACTGACCTGGGGAGTTTCTCTTTCAGTATCGTATCATTTTGCCTTTTCATACTGTTCATGGGGTTCTCAAGGCAAGAATACTGAAGTGGATTGCCATTCCCTTCTCCAATGGACCACATTCTGTCAAATCTCTCCTCCATGACCCGCCTGTTTTGGGTTGCCCCACGGGCATGGCTTAGTTTCATTGAGTTAGACAAGGCTGTGGTCCTAGTGTGATTAGATTGACTAGCTGTCTGTGATTATGGTTTCAGTGTGTCTGCCCTCTGATGCCCTCTTGCAACACCTACCATCTTACTTGGGTTTCTCTTACCTAGGGCGTGGGGTATCTCTTCATGGCTGCTTCAGCAAAGTGCAGCCATTGCTCCTTACCTTGGACGAGGGTTATCTTCTCACCTTAGCCCTTCCTGACCTTCAATGTGGGATAGCTCCTCTAGGCTCTCCTGCACCGGTGCAGCCAAAGCTCCTTGGACATGTGGTTGCTCCTCCCCGCTGCCGCCCCTGGCCTCGGGCTTAGGAGCGTGGGGTAGCTCCTCCTGGCCGTGGCCCTTGACCTCGGACTCGGGGTAACTCCTCTTGTCGCCGCCCCTGGCCTCGGGCGTGGGTTGCTCCTCCCGGCTGCCGCCCCTGGCTCAATAACATCATTCAAGATGCTCTTATTCTTATCTTTTCTGCACTTGATAAAATATTCTCAGAGAAATGTTAATGTCTGACTATGATTATATTTTTTTCTTTTATGTTTCTTCTGATTTTTGGTTTATGTATCGGTTTCTTTGTTGTTAAGGTGTCTAATGGTTTATGATGTTTATCTTCTTTGTGAATTGTACCTTTTATCATTAAAAATATTCATCTTTGCTTCATTTAAAATAAGTAAATTAAAAAAATAAACTACAAAGTTATATTGTACAACACAAAGAATATAGCCACTATTTCATAAATTGAGATTATACATTTTATAAATGTAATTGTGTAAATTTTGTATATTTTATAAATGGAGTTTAACCTTTAATGAAAATGGGGACTTCTCTGGCAGTCCAATGGTTAAGAGTTTTTTTTTCCATTACTAGGGAGATGGGTTTGATCCCTGGTTAGGGAAGTAGGATCCCACATGCCCCCAGGTGTGGCCAGTAAATAAATAAATAAATGGAATGGAAATGAAAAAAAAATATGAATCACTATATTGTATATAGTGTATACCTATTACTTGTATGACATTGTACATCAACTATAATTCAATATAAATAAAATTAAAATAAAAAAGTATCATTTGAAGATTATATGATTATGTATAAGTAAAATATTGGGAATAAAAAGAACTCAGGAATTATCTAAAAATGAACAAATATAAACTGAATGGATTTCTAGAGAATTGGTATTCTTTCAGATGATAAAATTTCTACCTATAAAAATAATGTAATAAAAAGTGAATCATTAGAGCTAACATGAAAATTTAGCAAGGAATGTAGACACAAAATAAATATTAAAAATAAACAAACTTTAAAAAATATAAGTAATAAACAAATATAATAAGATACCATCCATGGGCAGAGAAGCCTGGTAGGCTACAGTCCATGGGGTCACAGAGAATTGGTGAGCGACTTCACTTTCTTTCTTTACCATTCATAATAACATAAAAAACTATAAAATAGCTAAAAATCAGATAAAGAGAGAATATAACAGTGTTCTGCAGAGAAATTCTAAAAACTATAAAGACCACGAGAGTATTTCCAATTAATAGAAGTTGAATGGAAGAAGTTATTACAAGGAATTATAATTTTCTTTAAATTATTCTATAACTTCAGTAAATTCCTAGTTAAAATTCCAGGTGAATTTTTCTAGATACTTAATAAACTTATTATTTTTTTATATCATGTGGAAGAATAAATGACTATGTAGGTCTAAATCATTTTTGAAATAGAAGAGTGAAGTTTTATTCACAATGGAATAAAGTCTTAAATGCAAATGATAATACTAGAAAGTTAATAGTATATAATATGGCAGAATATTAGGGCCATACTGTTAGTGCAGAATTATTTCTTGAATTAGATTTCCAGACTTGAAACTCTAGAGCCTTGGGAGAACTGGCCTATGGTGGGTTATTCTTCCCTTGCCATATACATGACTAGTTAACTAGTGGACACTTAAGGGAGCCTAAGTGCTGCTGTCTCTCCTTCCCAGCTTTGACTCCTAAGGGCTTAGTTCCTATCAGAGCCTGTAACTAGCTTAGGTCCTGCTAGGCAGTGGTCCTGGGCTGGCCACTTCTTGGGGGATAGGAATGGGCATGTCCAGGAGGAGTGGGGGTGACATAAGAGTGCCACTGTTTGCATATTGTTTCTTCTGTGCCACAAGGTATACTGATGTTTCTGCCCCCCCTCCCTGCCCAAAAGGATTAATTTAAAAGTGAAAATTGTTGAATTTTGCTTTCTAAAAGTAAGACTTTCTCCTCAATAATGTATATATCCAACAAAATTAGTGGGCAAAAACTTGAGGGAAGTATTTGAAATTTTGAAAAAAAAAAAGGTATTTTGTACATATATACAGAGAATAATATGGGAAACTTTTAAAAAGAGTGCTGAATGAATTACATTAATAAAGAACACATATAATACTTCTGTTGAAATTAGAGTTGAACTTTAATAGCTACAGAAATGCAAATTAAGATAAGATCTTGTTTTATACCATTTAACTTGCAAAATTAAAAAGCTGCAGCAGCCCAGTGTTTACATGGATCTGAAATAATTGAGTTGACCAAAATATTTGTTTGAGTTTTTAATGTCATGGAAAGCCTGAAAGAACATTTTGGCAAACCCAGAAAGTGTAAATTCCAATGAATTGATGGTGATGAGGTAATTCTGGAGAGTTTGCTGTAGTAACTTGTCTAATGATGTTCATGTTGACCCTGAAATCCTACTTCTGATTATGAGTAATGGAAAATATTTACCCAGCTCCAAGAGGAAACATATGTAGAGATGTTTATCTCAGAGTTTTTATGGTAGTGAGGTGTTGGAAGCATAATAGATGTTCATCTCTATTATGGGATTCTGTGTAGCAAGTAGAGACAACAGACTCAACACAGAGTAGTACGGGAAGATCTTTAAAAGAGTGCTGAATGAAATAATATTGATAGGTGAAGTATATACAGTGTAATACCATTTGTGGAAATTAAAGTTGTACATATCAAATATAGTACATTTTATAAGAATACCTAACAGGATAACATATTTATATATTAGAATGTGGGAAAGAGAAGGCTATGGGGATAAACAGATGAATCAAATATTTCACAGAGAAAGACTGCTGGACCAAATGATGTCCATGAGGCCATAATGGAGGAGAATGATTAACTCAACAATCTGTACTTAAGATTCCAAAGGCAAAACACAGCACAGAAAAATCATTGGAAAATATTTAATGAAAGAGCTAGGATGATGGGTTACACCATGAGTAGTTTCTTCTCAGGGAAAAATATATAATATTGTATAAAGTACTTTTATGTCTAAGAACAGAATCAAAATATCTGCAATATCAAAACACTGGTTGAAAATGTCAAGGTTTTTGTACTCAGCAAAGCTACAGATAGAGAAAAGTTTCTATATTTTACCACCGGGTGGTAATAGAGATTAAAACAGCTTCAGCATCTTAGTTATTCAAAAATTAGAAGTTTTAGGCTCAGAGAGTAAAGAATCTGCCTGAAATACAGGGGATCTGGGTTTGATCCCTGCGTGATGAAACTTTCCTGGAGAAGGGAATGGCTACTCAATCCAGTATTCTTGCCTGGAGAATTCCATGGACAGAGGAGCCTGGCAGACTACAGTCCACAGGGTCACAATGAGTCAGACACAACTGAGCGACTAACACTTGTTTCACTTTCAAGGCCCCCACATCATCAAACAGCTTACAAACTCAAGCTTAAATGGATAATAACTTTTTATATCTAAAAATAATTGAAAATTACTTACAAAAACATGCACAAAACCTCCTCACCTTTCTTGGTCCTGAGGCCACAAGGAAATTTCTCTCACTAGTTCTCATAGAGGAGAAACTATTTGGTATAGTAAAAGATGATCTCAAGGAGTATTATTTGAGTAAATTTCATGAGGTTCACAGGCATGTTTAAGTTTCTTAAAGTAGGGTAATCATGTCAGCCTGAAAAAAAAAAATGGGCAAAGTATTTTTACACAACATGCAGGATCTGGTCCATGGGAGCAGCTCTCTGATGTTCTGGAAAACTCAATGGCAAGTTTTGCATAACCTACATGAATGAGTAGACTATAAGTCCCATAAATATTGTTTATTTTGAAATAATTTGAATTATGTTTTTTATCAGTGCAGACTTTTTAGGTTATGTACTCTAACATACACCTGTGTACAACAGTTTTATACTATGTTAAATGCAGAGAAATAACATTAATAATCGGTGGATTATTAATAATACAGATGGAATTTGCAATTGGAAATTTTTGTGGCTTTTGGATACTTACTCCAGGACCATTGTTTGAATCTCAGGTTTGCTCCCAGGAGACTGATAGTATCTGTGCTACCGCTAAGTCGCTTCAGTCGTATCCGACTCTGTGCGACCCCATGGACGGCAGCCCACCAGGCTCCCCCGTCCCTGGGATTCTCCAGGCAATAACACCGGAGTGGGTTGCCATTTCCTTCTCCAATGCATGAAAGTGAAAAGTGAAAGTGAAGTCGCTCAGTCGTGTCCGACTCTTAGCGACCCCATGGACTGTAGCCCACCAGGCTCCTCCATCCATGGGATTTTCCAGGCAAGAGTACTGGAGTGGGGTGCCATCTGTAGTGAGGACCAATATTCTTCTCGAAACATAATTTGGTCCTGCTCTAATACAGAGGCTTTTCTTGACCTTCCTACAACTCTGTCCAACTCTAATATGCAACCAATTGCACTTCAAAGAGAATGCCAAAGACTTTAGAAAGAGAAATATTTAAGATGAGTATGAGCCCTAATTTGGGCATAAATTGTCCTGAGACAAACATCCACAGTTTTTGAACAGTGATATTTCCAGATGACCTATTTAAGTTACTAACTATACATTTAGTACCTAAATAGATAGATACTGCCAAATAGGGTTATATGGAAGAGACTAGTGATTGTCTCCAAGAATCTACTTTGTACTCCCTCTAGAATAAATCAGCTCCCAATTATAGCCAGCAGAATAAGACTGCACCTCTTAGGCAACCTTTTAGCTGGCTGTGGTCATGTGCCTGTGGTCTGTTCAACGTAGTGTACAGCTACCGCAAAGTGGAACTGAGGCAGTGTGGGGTGAGTATGCTTCACGAATTCCTTTTTCCTTATGCTGATTAAAAGGAGAATTTGATGAAAGATCCTCTTGAATCATTTCAGAGAACAGGATGACCTTTGGAATGAGGACCAAGCATGGTAAAGACCTAAAGTAAACAAAAAAGCAAAACCCCACGCCCCCCAAACAAAAGAGGAAACTAGAACCAAGTCCCCCACACAATGAAATGTCATAACAACACTGAACTACCTGCTTCTCATCTTTTCACAAGAAATATAACTGCATGTTTTTAAAGATTTTGTTAATCTGAAATTTCTGTCACTTACAGTCGAACTTGATCCTAACTAATCCAGGGTATTGCCTGAATATCAATGAAAGGTTGATAACTTTGGCTTTCCTTTTGCCACTGTGGCACAGCCACGATCATGCTCAGGCTTCAGTGTCCTCCAATGCAAGAAAAATAGCTGGTTGGACCCCACTGAGACTAATGAAATATCTAATGCCAACTCCCATCAGCAGATCCAGAAGCTGATCCTAGATGGGCTGACTATCCAGAAGACTATCACTGTCACTGTTCATTTCTGGGCTTGAAGCTGAAAAAAACACCTTGGGCTGCCGAAAGGGTAGGCATATGGGCATAGGTATGTGAAAGGGTATCCAGTGCTGAAAAAGGTAACCTAGATGAAGAGGATGAGGATGAAAGTTGTGCACAGACTACTCAGAAAATACCACAAATCTAAGAATAATGACTGCCATATGTATCACAGCCTCTACCTGAAAGTGAAGGGTAATTTATTCAAAATCAAGTGTATTTTCACAGAACATATCCATAAGTGGAAGGTGGACAATGCTTGTAGGAAGCTTCAGGCCCACCAGGCTTAGGCCTTTCAGACCTAAGGCTAGAGAAGCAGAAAGGACTTTGAAGAGGGGCTCCAGGCTGAGAAGGAGGAAAGTATCAAGGCTCTGTCCAAGGAGGAAGAGATCAAGAAATAGGTTCTATCCTTCTTGTGTGTACACAGTGGCATTGGCAATTACGTAGATCACTCATTCAATAAAACAAGTTTTTGTCTTCCTAAAAACAAAAAAAGGTTGATAACTTTGATTTAAAAAAAAATTTGCTAAGGCTAAATTAAAATTTTCACAATAACACCTATGTTACCTGTATCTAATTTTATTTTTATCTGTATGTTTTCTAAGGCAAAGGAGAAAATGCAACTAGCCATTCCAAAATTTATATGAAAAGAAACATGTTAGATATCAGTGTGAACTTCTGGGAAAATGATAGAGAGAAATATTTCATAATTCATCTCACTGAGATAAATCCAAAATAGAAAAAGGAACTTTCTCTGTGTTGAACTCAGAGAAGAGCTGCAACTTGAAACCAAGAAAAGTCTGTAAGTTATAAACAAAGTTGGAATAACGTTTAAGCACACAGTTTCACTCATTTTAAATAAAATGGAAGGTCAATGGATGTCCATGGTTTAGGATAATAAGTTTAATTCAGAAGAGAATTAATGAAGGTTACTGGGGCCTTTGTTAGAAGATAAGCATGGAGGGAAAAATCATTATGGAAATGGAGAACAAATTAATGTATGAGAAACGTTTGGCTTTAGAAATTAGGGAATGACAACATGAGGTTTTGATCTTGTTAGTATGCAGTGGCTTATGTGGTTTAACATGGAGTTTTAAGAAATTTTTAATTAAAAAGATTATTGTAGTATAGTTGATTATAATATTGTGTTAGTTTCAGGTGTATCACAAGGTGAGTCAGTTCTATATATACATACAGTCAACTCTTTTTCAGATTCTTTTCCCATATAGGTCATTATAGAGTATTGAGTATATTCCTGTGCTATTTAGTAGATTCTAATTAATTATCTATTTTATATTTAGAAATATGTATATGTCAATCCCAGTCTCCCAGATTATTCCTTCCCCTTTCCCCTGGTGACAATAAGTTTGTTTTCTACATCTGTGACCCTATTTGCATCTGGTAAATGTGTTCATTTTTACTATTTTTTAGATTTCATATACAAGCAATATCATATGCTGTCTCTCTGTCTGACATTTTACTCATTATGACAGTCTCAGGTCCATCCCTGTTGCTACAAATGACATTATTTTGCTCTTTTTTTTTTTTTAAATGGCTGAGCAGTATTCCACTATATATATGGGCTACATTTCCTTTATCCATTCCCAACATAGAGATTTTTGTATGCTGTGTAGCCTTTTTATTGTTGTGGCCTGGACAGGCTTTAGAAGGAATTTGCTTCTAGTGTCAACTTGAGGGTTACTGTGCTAGGTTGCTGCTACTTAGGATGGTTTTGTCCAAGTCAAGTGGCTATTTTTTATACAGATGAGTGTCCTAGGTCAGTTTCTAAGGAAACACACTCAGGTGCATGCAGGAGGCTTGCTGGGTGTGCTCTCAGCAACAGCAGGATCAAGGAGAGGGTGAGGCTGAACTGTGCTGCAGATTCTGTAGAGGATTTAATAAAACTCACAGAGACTTCTGGAGCTAGGAGGACCCTTCAGAGACTTCCTAAAGCTAGGTAATGTGATGTACTTTTTACTCATATATTTGATATATGCTTTCTGCAGGGAAGAGATGTTCCCTTGGACAAACCACCTCTTCCAGTGAAGGCAATTCCTGGAGAGAGCATGTCTGTGAGCTGCCAGCAGCCAACACTCCCTGAGACTGAGAAAACATGCATGCTCATCTTGAAGGGGGTATGCTGGTGGCTCCACAGCATCTGCTAGAGCAAGGGTGCATTTCTATGGAAGTAGAGATTGACTTGCTAAGCCTTGAATAAACACACAGACCTCACAAAGTCAGTGTTGAAAACACAGGCCACAAAGCAAATCTTAAAAAAATGTGCATGAGATTCTATAAGCAATGGCCTTCGATTAGGTTGCCTCTGGATGAATGGCTCAGGCAAAGAATCTGTAAAAGGAACCAGAGACTCTTAGATATGGGCTATTTTAAAACATTGGTACCAGTTTTTGCCCTTGTTTCCAGTTTGGACTAGGTGGGGAGCTTAGATAAGATATCCCAAATTTGGTTCCTTTACTATATTATTTTGAACTGGCTTCACAGTCAAGGAGACTTGTGAAGAAATTCACCTTGAATTCACACATTTTTTATATAGGCTCAGGGGTCACTTCTCATTATAGAGTCTTAACTTGTTTGTTCCAGCTCTGCTGTGGCCTGGATTTCTGAGACAGAAATTGAGGCTTACACATGGAAGGATGGTAGGTTTTATTAATAAACAATCTAAAGGCTTCCCTGGTGGCTCAGACAGTAAAGAATCTGCCTTCAGTGCAGGAAACCTGGGCTCGATCCCTGGGTCAGGAAGATCCCCTGGAGAAGGGAATGGCTACCCACTCCAGTATTCTTGTCTGGAGAATTTAATGAACAGAGGAGCCTGGCAGGCTACAGTGCATAGAGTCACAAAGAGTCAGACATGGCTAAGTGACTAACACTTTCACTTTTTTCAGAGGCCTTCTGCTTCTAGAAACGGTGGACTATCCAATTTGGACCAACTCTTTTGTCAAAGAGAAGTAGAAAAAAACAAGAAAATATGAAATAAAATCTGCCTCAAGACATTGAGGAACTAACAAAGGAGAAATAAATTACTGGCTTAATATCTAGGAGAAAACAGAAATTCACAAATGAGTCTTACAGTTGGGCTGCTTTTCCACTACAAGCATCTTCTGATTCCATGAGAGGTGCTGAAAACACTGAAAAAGCTATATTTTAAGGAGTTGTTTATTAATGTTAGGAGAATGTTGCTTTTTATGGTTGAGCAAGTATTTCTGACAATGGACAGTATTTGGTCAATATATAATGCAGATATACAATGCACAGTAGGAGGCAGAGAGGAGGCCAAAAGGCAGAGACAAATTTTTATGTTTAAATCTCTCTAGTCTTGCCATAAAATATGCATTTTACTCCACAGTACTCAGCAAGTGTTCATTCCTTCTTGATCTTGTAAGGGGTCACAAGCTAGGATGACACTTAGATCTGGATCATGTAAATTGTCAATAATACATCATTTAATCCACATTCTTTTGTCTCCAAAATCTTCTGTAACTGTGACTTGTTATAATCCTCAAATTTGGCTTGAATAAAATTTTCCATTTCTTTCTTAGAAAAACAAACAAAAACCACACTGAGAAGCTCATCAAAGCTTTCAACAGAGTTGCAAATCTTTAAACGTATCATGGCCTGAACTTTGGGTTACAATCTTAAAGGCTGCATCAAAAGTCAGTGGAGATCAGAAGGAGTGTAACTTTGCAGGGACTGTAACCAAGTTTCAGCTTATTGTAATTTCTGAAATTAATAAGGTCATTTTTTATTGTCAATACCCACAAATAATTCTGGGTGAAGGTAACATTTTCCTAAGCCCCAAATTTCTGTATATTTTTGAAGTGTAAGTGATCAACACTAAAAAACAAAATTTAAAACAAAAACAAAATCCAAATACCGAGAAACATAGAGACAAGGCAAAATAAATAATTTTTCTTTAGAACAATACAGACAAAAGTACAGGCTTACTAGCATCCTAGATAATGAAGTAATCGGGCCCAGACTTTAAAATGAGTAGGCTTAATACACTATGGTGTTGGAGAAGACTCTTGAGAGTCCCTTGGACTGCAAGGAGATCCAACCAGTCCATTCTGAAGGAGATCAGCCCTGGGATTTCTTTGGAAGGAATGATGCTAAAGCTGAAACTCCAGTACTTTGGTGAAGAACTTCATGCAAAGAGTTGACTCATTGGAAAAGACTCTGATGCTGGGAGGGATTGGGGGCAGGAGGAGAAGGGGACAACAGAGGATGAGATGGCTGGATGGCATCACTAACTCGATGGATGTGAGTCTGAGTGAACTCCGGGAGTTGGTGATGGACAGAGAGGCCTGGTGTGCTGTGATTCATGGGGTTGCAAAGACTCGGACATGACTGAGCGACTGAACTGAACTGAACTGAAGTCTTAGTTATGGCATGTGGGACCTAGTTCTCTGACCAGGGATTGAACTCACTCCCCTTGCATTGGGAGCACAGAGTCTTAACCACTGGAGCACCAGGGAAGCCCGAATCAAGCAATTTTAAATAAGGTGCTGCTGTTGCTGCTGCTAAGTCGCTTCAGTTGTGTCCGACTCTGTGTGACCCCATAGACGGCAGCCCACCAGGCTCCCCCGTCACTGGGATTCTCCAGGCAAGAATTCTGGAGTGGGTTGCCATTTCCTCCTCCAATGCATGAAAGTGAAGAGTGAAAGTGAAGTCACTCAGTCCTGTCCGACTTGGAGCGACCTCATGGACTGCAGCCCACCAGGCTCCTCCATCCATGGGATTTTCCAGGCAAGAGTACTGGAGTGGGGTGCCATTGCCTTCTCCGTTTAAATAAGGTAAGAGATGCTAAATATTTTCCAGTAAGATTTGATGATATCATCTCATATATGAGTCAGGTAAAACATAATTATTAGATTTATGTGTTTATAAATGCATAAAACATTGTGTGTGTGTGTGTGTGTGTGTGTGTGTGTGTGTGTGTTGAATAGCTAGCTTAGTACATGAGATGATTGGAAAGGAATTTTATAAATCATCAGATCAGATCAGATCAGTCACTCAGTCGTGTCTGACTCTTTGCGACCCCATGAATCACAGCATGCCAGGCCTCCCTGTCCATCACCAACTCCCGGAGTTCACTCAGACTTACGTCCATCGCGTCAGTGATGCCATCCAGCCATCTCATCCTCTGTTGTCCCCTTCTCCTCCTGCCCCCAATCCCTCCCAGCATCAGAGTCTTTTCCAATGAGTCAACTCTTCGCATGAGGTGGCCAAAGTACTGGAGTCTCAGCTTTAGCATCATTCCTTCCAAAGAAATCCCGGGGCTGATCTCCTTCAGAATGGACTGGTTGGATCTCCTTGCAGTCCAAGGGGCTCTCAAGAGTCTTCTCCAACACCACAGTTCAAAAGCATCAATTCTTTGGAGCTCAGCCTTCTTCACAGTCCAACTCTCACATCCATACATGACCACAGGAAAAACCATAGCCTTGACTAGACGGACCTTTGTTAGCAAAGTAATGTCTCTGCTTTTGAATATGCTATCTAGGTTGGTCAAAACTTTCCTTCCAAGGAGCAAGTGTCTTTTAATTTCATAGCTGCAGTCACCATCTGCAGTGATTTTGGAGCCCAGAAAAATAAAGTCTGACACTGTTTCCACTGTTTCCCCATCTATTTCCCATGAAGTGGTGGGACCGGATGCCATGATCTTCGTTTTCTGAATGTTGAGCTTTAAGCCAACTTTTTCACTCTCCACTTTCACTTTCATCAAGAGGCTTTTGAGTTCCTCTTCACTTTCTGTCATAAGGGTGGTGTCATCTGCATATCTGAGGTTATTGAGATTTCTCCCAGCAATCTTGATTCCAGCTTGTGTTTCTTCCAGCCCAGCGTTTCTCATGATGTACTCTGCATAGAAGTTAAATAAGCAGGGTGACAATATACAGCCTTGATGAGCTCCTTTTCCTATTTGGAACCAGTCTGTTGTTCCATGTCCAGTTCTAACTGTTGCTTCCTGACCTGCATACAAATTTCTCAAGAGGCAGATCTCGTGGTCTGGTATTCTCATCTCTTTCAGAATTTTCCACAGTTTCTTATGGTCCACACAGTCAAAGGCTTTGTCATAGTCAATAAAGCAGAAATAGATATTTTTCTGGAACTCTCTTGCTTTTTCCATGATCCAGCAGATGTTGGCAATTTGATCTCTGGTTCCTCTGCCTTTTCTAAAACCAGCTTGAACATCAGGAAGTTCATGGTTCACATATTGCTGAAGCCTGGCTTGGAGAATTTTGAGCATTACTTTACTAGCGTGTGAGATGAGTGTAATTGTGCGGTAGTTTGAGCATTCTTTGGCATTGTCTTTCTTTGGGATTGGAATGAAAACTGACCTTTTCCAGTCCTGTGGCCTCTGCTGAGTTTTCCAAATTTGCTGCATAGCTACAAAAGCCGAATACAGACAAAAATGATTTGAAACATCAGGTATATGATAGTGCCACCCTGTGTGGAAAATATAATTGACGGGCATCTTAAAATACTTAAAAAAAAATTGATGGCATTCTATATACTTTGATCTGTGCATATTAATTTTAAAATTTTGATAGTAAAAGATATAGTAAAAGCACCTGTCCAGGTTCGATGAATGATACTGGATGCTTGGGGCTGGTGCACTGGGATGACTCAGAGGGATGGTATGGGGAGGGAGGAGGGTTCAGGATGGGGAACACATGTACACTTGTGGCGGATTCATGTTGATATATGGCAAAACCAATACAATATTGTAAAGTTAAAAAGTAAAATTAAATTATATTAAAAAAAATCATACAAGAATGAGACTATCACTTTTCAGTTTCCAAAAAGGCACTTGGATGTATTGAAAATATAAATAAATATAAAATTAAAATCATAGTTAAATATAAGATGAGGTGCTAATGTCATCATGGGATTAAGAATTCAATTTGTGATAATGTTCAATACTTTTTTGGAAATTTTGAAGACATTGATAAAATTATGGGTTTTAGAAAACAGGCCAAATGTATACTTCTAAAAATATCCTTTAAACTGATGGACTTAGTAGTTGTTTGGCTTTATATTCAGTAAATTAATACCATAAAGAGAATGATATTATAATCCTAATCCAATGCACTTAATTCCTCCCAAACTTCAGGGGATTAAGGAATTCTTTAAAGAAAAAATAAAATGATATGTCAAAAAGACGATATTATGCAAGAATATACAATGGATTAAAGACAATCTCTTTAACAAGTGGTGCTGGGAAAACGGGCCAACCACTTGTAAAAGAATGAAACTAGAACACTTTCTAACACCATACACAAAAATAAACTCAAAATGGGTTAAAGATGTAAATGTAAGACCAGAAACTATAAAACTCCTAGAGGAGAACATATGCAAAACACTCTCTGACATACATCACAGCAGGATCCTCTATGACCCACCTCCCAGAATATTGGAAATAAAAGCAAAAATAAACATATGGGACCTAATTAACCTTAAAAGCTTCTGCACAACAAAGGAAACTATAAGCAAGGTGAAAAGACAGCCTTCAGAATGGGAGAAAATAATAGCAAATGAAGCAACAGACAAACAACTAATTTCAAAAATATACAAACAACTCCTATAGCTCAATTCCAGAGAAATAAATGACCCAATCAAAAAATGGGCCAAAGAACTAAATAGACATTTCTCCAAAGAAGACATACAGATGGCTAACAAACACATGAAAAGATGCTCAACATCACTCATTATCAGAGAAATGCAAATCAAAACCACTATGAGGTACCATTTCACTCCAGTCAGAATGGCTGCACTCCAAAAGTCTACAAGCAGTAAATGCTGGAGAGGGTGTGGAGAAAAGGGAACCCTCTTACACTCTTGGTGGGAATGCAAACTAGTACAGCCACTATGGAGAACAGTGTGGAGATTCATTAAAAAACTGGGAATAGAACTGCCTTATGATCCAGCAATCCCACTGCTGGGCATACACACTGAAGAAACCAGAAGGGAAAGAGACATGTGTACCCCTATGTTCATCGCAGCACTGTTTATAATAGCCAGGACATGGAAGCAACCTAGATGTCCATCAGCAGATGAATGGATAAGAAGCTGTGGTACATATACACAATGGAGTATTACTCAGCTATTAAAAAGAATACATTTGAATCAGTTCTAAAGAGGTGGATGAAACTGGAGCCTATTATACAGAGTGAAGTAAGCCAGAAAGAAAAACACCAATACAGTATACTAACACATATATATGGAATTTAGGAAGATGGTAACAATAACCCTGTATATAAGACAGCAAAAGAGACACTGATATATAGAATAGTCTTTTGGACTCTGAGGGAGAGGGAGAGGTTGGGAGGATTTGGGAGAATGGCATTGAAATATGTATAATATCATATATGAAACGAGTCACCAGTCCAGGTTCAATGCACGATACTGGATGCTTGGGGCTGGTGCACTGGGATGACCCAGAGGGATGGTATGGGGAAGGAGGAGGGAGGAGGGATCAGGATGGGGAACACATGTATACCTGTGGCAGATTCATTTTGATATATGGCAAAACCAATACAATATTGTAAAGTTAAATAAAATAAAATTAAAAAAAAAAGAAAGGGAAAAAAATGTAGAATGCTTAGTGCAGTGCCTGCTATATAGTAAGTGGTTAAAAAAAAAAGAAGATATTATGAATGCTAATAAATTATAATTTTTAAATATTGAGTCTAAATCTTACAATGTAAAGTAAATTTTTCCTTGCATGATAGTGTGGGACTCTAAAAAATGATCATGGCAAGGTGAAACCAAGCAAAAAGACTTAAATTATCAATGGGAAAATTAGGATCATTCCATCACCTTTAAAAGTTTTTGTCACAGCATTCAAAATTTTCTTATTGTTGGTTTTAAATACACAGTTGATCCTTGAACAATGTAGGGGTTGAGGTCATGAAATCTGTGTAAAACTGTGCAGAGGCTGGCCCTCTATATCTGTGGTTCAATATCTGTGGATTGTGCAGTGCTGTAGTACATATTTATTGAAAAGAATTCATGTAAAAGTGGACTCACATAGTTTAAAACCATGGTGTTCAAGGGTCAACTGTATAGAGAAGTTGAAAAAAATAGTAACACTACTATTACTTTAGCACACTGTCACTGAAAACAGTGAAACAGAGAAAAATAGTGAAAACACTGAAAAGAGACTATGGTGCTGGAGAAGACTCTTGAGAGTCCCGTGGACAACAAGGAGATCAAGAGGAAATCCTTTTTGATTTGAAGTCAAAAGTCAAATCCTAAAGGATTTGATCAAAAGTCAATCCTAAAGGAAGTCAACCCTGAATATTCATTGGAAGTACTGATGCTGAAGCTGAAGCTCCAGTACTTTGGCCACCTGATAAGAGCCAACTCAGGTGAGAAAGACCCTGATGTTGGTAAAGATTGAAGGGAAAAGGAGAAGAAGGCAGCAGAGGATGAGATGGTTGGATGGCATCACCAACGCAATGAGCATGAGTCTGAGCAAACTCTGGGATATAGTGAAGGACAGAGAAGCCTGGCATGCTGCAGTCCATGGGTTTCAAAGAGATGGACATGACTGAATAACTGAACAACAACAGCAACACTGAAAACAATAGAAATGTCCAGAATTTAAATGTTTTATTTTCTTGTAAATATTTATCTAGAGCTATTTTAGCCATGCATCCCTTATTCTCCTTATATCACTTATAGATATGGAATATCTTTTCTAGGCCTTGGTGAAATTTCATAATTCCTTCTAAGAATGGATCAGTCTCCAATTAACACTGACTCTTTGATACATTGAGGGTTCCTCAAATGTGAAATTTTCTGTAGGCATCACTTAATCTGGGACACCTTCATCCTCTTGTCACAATTATTTTCCTCATTTATGTTCATAAGTTTGCCTTCACTAAGTTCCTTTAAGTTCATACCTATAATTTCTCAACCAGTGGTAGTATCAACATTCCCCAGGTCTGCTATATCTCCTATGGCTTCATTTAGATTCAATTCAAATCTCACTTCTAGCATTTTCATTTTCATCTATGTTGGCTGATTCCTTTTTTTCTATTTTTGTCCATATAAATGTCACATGGATTGATTATTGAAATACAAGGAAATAATGTAGGTACAGTTGACTCTGAAACAAGCTGGAGTTAGGGGGCCAACTCTTTCTGCAGTTGAAAATCCATGTATAACTTCACAGTTGACCCTCCAAAACCACAGTTCTACACGTGCAGATTCAACTGACCTCTGATCATGCAATACTGTAGACTGTATTAACTGAAAAAAAAGTCACCTATAAGTGGACTCATGTAGCTCAAATCACATTATTCAAGGGCCAACTCTACACACTTTGCTATCTGTGCATGGAATTAATAGTCACTAACAAGCTTGAGAAACCTGTATGCAGGTCACAAAGCAAGAGTTAGAACTGGACATGGAACAACAGACTGGTTCCAAATAGGAAAAGGAGTATGTCAAGGCTGTATATTGTCACCCTGCTTATTTAACTTCTATGCAGAGTACATCATGAGAAACGCTGGACTGGAAGAAGCAAAAGCTGGAATCAAGATTGCCGGGAGAAATATCAAAAACCTCAGATATGCAGATGACACCACCCTTATGGCAGAAAGTGAAGAGGAACTAAAAAGCCTCTTGATGAAGGTGAAAGAGGAGAGTGAAAAAGTTGGCTTAAAGCTCAACATTCAGAAAACGAAGATCATGGCATCTGGTCTCATCACTTCATGGAAATAGATGGGGAAACAGTGGAAACAGTGTCAGACTTTATTTTTTTGGGCTCCAAAATCACTGCAGATGGTGACTGCAGCCATCAAATTAAAAGACACTTACTCCTTGGAAGAAAAGTTATGGCCAACCTAGATAGCATGTCGAAAAGCAGAGACATTACTTTGCCAACAAAGGTCCATCTGTAAAGGCTATGGTTTTTCCAGTGGTCATGTATGGATGTGAGAGTTGGACTGTGAAGAAGGCTGAGCACCGAAGAATTGATGCTTTTGAACTGTGGTGTTGGAGAAGACTCCTGAGAGTCCCTTGGACTGCAAGGAGATCCAACCAGTCCATTCTGAAGGAGATCAGCCCTGGGATTTCTTTGGAAGGAATGATGCTAAAGCTGAAACATTGGCCACCTCATGCGAAGAGTTGACTCATTGGAAAAGACTCTGATGCTGGGAGAGATTGGGGGCAGGAGGAGAAGGGGACGACAGAGGATGAGATGGCTGGATGGCATCACTGACTTGATGGATGTGAGTCTGAGTGAACTCTGGGAGGTAGTGATGGACAGGGAGGCCTGGCATGCTGTGATTCATGGGGTCGCAAAGAGTCGGACACGAGTGAGCAACTGAACTGAACTGAACAAACTTTGAAAGAAGCTTGTGATTGTTGTGATTGATCACTGATGTCATTGGTTACTGATTGCACATTTATTATTTCCGCTGTCTTTCATAGAATGAAGAGCTACTAGTAAAGTTTGTGCTTTATTCAATTACTAGTATTTAAAATACTGTGGTAACTGAAATTTGAGCCATGTTGGGGATTTGGTGTTATTTAAATAAACTATTTAAGTTACCATTAAAAAAAATGGTAACTAAAACCTTTATATATTGAAATTGCATAAAGCAAGGACAGCATATATTAGAAAAAAAGAAGATTATGTTGGTCATGGATCCCTAGAATTCAGTTCTGTGTTCACTTTTGCCAAGTGAACAGTCTGAAACGTTTTAAAAAATTAGCTATGAGATACTCGATATTTAAAAGACACAACAGAAATGACAATAACTTTTTATTTTAAAAGGCTGACAAACAAGGATATATTGCACAACAGAGAGTATAGTCAATATCTTATAATATCTACAAATGGAGTATAACATCTAAAAATTCTGAATCACTATATCATATGCCTGTGATTTATATACAGTTTTATGTAAACTGTACTTCAGTTTTAAAAAAGCTGAAAAAATACCAGAAGTAATATATCATCCAAAGAAATAAGAAAATTAAAAAATTATCATCTTACTTAGAGAGCATGGCAAGGTAATTCAGTCTGTTGTCTAGCATAAGTTGATCAGAATTGATTTTCTTTTTAAACTGGCTGTTTAGAAAAGGTTTTGTGCATTCTGTGCATGCTCAGTCACTTCAGGTCACAAACTCTTTGCATACCCATGAGCTGTAGCCCGCCAGGTCCTCTGTCCATGAGATTCTCCAGGCAAGAAAACTGGAGTGGGTTGCCATGCCCTCCTCCAGGGGAATCTTCCCAACGTAGAGGTCGAACCCACATCTCCTACATCTCCTGTATTGGCAGGCAGGTTCTTTACCTCTAGTATCACCTGCGGCATTCTGTGGATTTGGGCAAGTGTATAGTGGCATATGGGCTTCCCAGGTGGCACTAGTGGTAAAGAACCTGCCTGCCAATGTAGGAGACATAAAAGACATGGGTTTGATCTCTGGGTGGGGAAGATATTAAATTCTTAGATTGGGCATTAAAAATTAAGTAGATATTTTCAATGCCAAACTCATGTTAGTAAACCTGTGATTAAGAACTTTCATAAGAATAATGTAAAAATTTTCTAGGCAGAGCATAAGGCAACCATAAGTTTTCTTATTATTTCCCTGTTCATATGGGTGGATTTTCTTTTTTCCTAATTCAGTTTCACTGAGAGTGTAGCAAAAAGTCCCATGCACTCGTGCATGCCAAGTTACTTCAGTTGTGTCCAACTTTTTGTGACCTTACAGACGGTAGCCCGTGAGGTTTCTCTGTCCGTGGGATTCTCTAGGCAAGAATACTGGAGTGGGTTGCCATGCCCTCCTCCAGGGGATCTTCCCAACCCAGGGATCAAACACACATCTTTTATGTTTTGTACATTGGCAGATGGGTTCTTTACTACTAGCCCTACCTGGGAAGCCCCAAAAAGTCCCATGATAACTTGCATTTTGGGAGGGGGGTGATCTCAAGACATTACTTCCTCACCCATGTGGCTACCATAGACATAAGTCTTGGGAACCAACTAATGACAATGCCCTGGGAAGCCTAAGTGTCGGCTTCCATTTCCCACTCTTATTTTCAATGTCTTATTTGAGTTCCTTCTTAAAGATTTTATCCATCTTGTGAGGTTAGCATATGCATGTATTAGTAATTTACAAAGCTATATAGCTTACCTGATATACCTCTGTCTTGTGGTAGTTATTTCTTGTTCATTTCTTGGCTTTTATTTTACAAAAAAAGCATTTTGCCTGTTGTTAATATATTTACACAAAGAAAAGTTAAGGTCCAGTGATAAGGCAATACTTTAGGTTTCAAAATTTAGCCAAGGTGGTGGGCAGCACTTAGAATGAATGGATAAGGAAGAGTGGTGATAAAAGAGAGGAGACCTAGGGGACTCAGGTTAAAGGTAAATAGAGAATATTATAGAACCACAGAAAAGAGGTCCAGGAGGTAGAGAAAGAAAAGACTATGTAAATAAAAATAAATGTATATACAAACCAAGTTAAAAAATGTTAGAGTTTAAGCAGAATTGGAGAATGTCAAATTCTTTTAGTGCAGTCATTTTACAGTGGGAGAAATTGAGACCCTGGGCAATAATCAGTGTACTCTAGTAAGAAGTTTATCCTGGATCTCAGGGTGGTACCCTTTCCACTGCTGTAGATGTGAGAGGTAGGAGGACCCAGAACAGAAGCAGAGACTGATGCTGGGAGCCAGGAAGGGGAGAGAATCACTTGAAGAAGTGCTGATGGGGAAATGAAAGACCAGTAAAAGGCATGTGTTATGGGAGGCAGTATGGTTTCTTGAGCAGGGAAGTGGTCAGAGGGTGAGGTTTATGCTGGCAGAGAGGGGATGATGGAGTAGAGTGTGACACTGTGGGGTGGGCATACAACAGTGGAGTGCTGAGGACAGTGATCTCTAGCGGTTAAACAACCCACTGATGTGAGCTTGGTGGAGGGCCAGGTAAGAGCCCAGGCAAAGGTGAGCATGAGGACACCAGTGGCTAGGCACCAATGGGGTGAGAAGAGGGAGCGTGGGGAAGGCTGGTGACAGAGGAAGAGCACTGGGATCCCCCATGATGGGCAAGGGCCCTCAGGCAGGACACATTCTTTTTAATATTTATTTACTTATGTGGCTACCTCAGTTCTTCCTTGTGGCATGTGGGTCTTCATTGCATCATGTGGGATATTTTGTTGCTGTGCATGGACTCTCTAGTTGCAGTGTGTGGGCTTAGTTGCTCTGCAGGATGTGGGATCTTAGTTCCCTGACCAGGGATTGAACCCATGTCTCCTGCATTGCAAGGTGGATTCTTAACCACTGGACCACCAGGGAAGTCCCAGGTTGGATTTTAATCAGGATGTCCCACCCATATCAGATTATTTTGTGGGGATCATGTGTGTCTAGAGAGCTTATATAACCACCTCCTTCTTTCCCTGTTGCACTTCATACAGATTTCAGACTCTTGGATACATGTTCATAAATGTTCCCTGATATAAATAGTCTGTCAGTTTCCCTTCTTGCACATCTCACTCCTTTCACCTCCTCAACCCTTTTTGTTGGGTAATGATATATTAATATACAAACCTTTGTGTATAAAACTGACATATATAGGAGTTTGGATTATTTTTTTTGAAAGTAAATGAGTTATTAAAAGCCAGTCCAGGTTCGATGCACGATACTGGATGCTTGGGGCTGGTGCACTGGGACGACCCAGAGGGATGGAATGGGGAGGGAGGAGGGAGGAGGGTTCAGGATGGGGAACACATGTAAACCTGTGGCGGATTCATTTTGATATTTGGCAAATCTAATACAGTTATGTAAAGTTTAAAAATAAAATAAAATTAAAAAAAAAAAAATAAATAAATAAATAAATAAAATAAAAGCACGAACTTGACATGATGAAGTTTGCTTTCTTTTGTAGCAATGATGACCAGAGTGCTGAAAAGATAGAGAGAGGGTTTGGATTGCATTGTCTAGATAAAGGGTTGCGGCCTTGACCTGGGTCATATGTGATGAAAGTAGAACTAAATGATAGTGAGGTTAGAGAGGAAGAGGCATATTTTATAGATTATGGAGACAAATGCCATGGTGACTGTGAGGAGTAAAGGAGAGATCAATTTTTAAAAAATACAGGTTTCTAGGTTTCTGTTTGAATGCGTGGATGGGCATTGTCATTTCAGGGGTGGAGCTGATACCATCTTATTTCCCCTAAATATTTTTTTTTCTTATTCCTATTCTTTCCCATGACAATAGAGTGAATTAGCTCTCTGGTGACTCCAGGAGAGAAACTGGGTTTGTGATATGTCTCAACAGCTTCTTCCTGCTCTTTGTCTCTGGAGCCAAGCAGCTCTCAGAAGTGTCAGCTCTGGTCTCTCCTCCATCCCCTGACTTGATCAGAAACACACCCTCAGGTGGGGGTGCTTGGAGATTTTCCAGAATTGCCTGGACTAGATGAGTATATTAGTCTGTCTAGGCTGCATAGCAAAACACACAACCTGGGTTACATAACACCACAGACATATTTTTTCACAATTCTTGAGAAGTCTGGTGAAGGTTCTCTTTTTGGCTTGCTTATAGACAGCCACCTTTTTGATATGTCCTCGTGTGACCTTTCTTCAGTGCTTGTGGTGAGCGGGGGGTGGGGGATAGGAGAAAGAGAGAGAAAGGGAAAGAGAGAGAGGGAGAGACAGAAGGTGAGAGTTCTCTGGTGTCTCTTCTTAAAAGTTCCCACACTCAGGACATTATTTAACCTCAATTATCAATACTTTCTTAGAGGCTTCATTTTAAATATAGCCACACAGGAAGTTAGGGCTTCAACATATGGATTTTGGGGCTTGAACAAAAACAGTTTATACGAGTGAGTAAGGCCACTTCAATTTTCAGTGCCAGCAAGATTACTTGGATTACACACTTAAGAAAAATTCTCTAGGAAGTTTATCAGAAATTAAATTGACAATTTGATCCACATATCTTATCCTCTATATCTGTATCTCATTTCGTTCTGAATTCAGGAGAAGGGAAAGAATACTAGTTACTGGGATCTATAATATGGTAACTGAGCAGGACCCTGCAAGGCCTTTCTGGGAACAAACCCAGTGTTCTCTGTTTTTTGTCTGTAGAAAAGCTTTCCCCTCCTAGGCCATCTCTGAATTCCCAAGGGCAAACTTAATTGGAGAAGTGAGGAAATGCAGAAACAAAGGAAAATAGTCAAGCATGACAAGATAATATTATAGTTTAGCTACAGAACAAAGTCAACAGCCTTTAATTCCTCCTCAAGGGACATAGATAATATTCCAAACCATATCTGTGTGCTATTTTGCAGATGCTAAAACCTTTGTCAGGTGAAAGAAGTTAACTGCAGGCTGACCACCAACAGATAAATCCCAGACTAGTTGGAACCAGAGGTTGATGATTTTAACTGCTGAAATACCACCCAGTTACCTCATCATCAACCCATCAGAAGGGTGTGCACAATCTGATCATGCACCTGGAGACCTTCTCCCTCATTCAGTCTTTAAAAAATCGTTCCTTGAAAGCCTTCAGGGAGTTCAGGTCTTTCGAGCATGAGTTGCCCATTCTCCTTGCTTGGTCCCATGCTGGGCACCTTGCAATAAATGCTGTATTTTCCTTCACCATCATGCAATGTCAGTAGATTGATTTTACTGCAAGTTGGACAAGTGGACCCAAGTTTGGTCTGGTAACAATATTAACCAGTAAAGCTAGTTGTGTTGCAGTTATAAATAAATCTGAGAATCTTAGCGGCTAAAGACAACAAAGTATATTTCTCATGCAAGCAAATCTCATGTAGGCCAGACAGCCCTTTGTATTTGCCATCTGTAACAGGTAACTTTTGGGATCCTTTAATGGACCGGAACCTGGTGGTTCAGAGTTGACGATAAGAAAGTGAAAGAGAGAAAGAGGCTGATATTCCCTGGTTTATGCAGAAAACCAATAAAGACCTTGACACAGGGCTTGCATTGCTCACAAAGGCACAGGGTGCCCTCTCGATGGGGTCTTGGAAGCCCAGGCAGGAGAATGAGCACGATGGGTTTCTACACTCCAGAGAATTAACCGGAGAGAAAGAGAGAAAAGAAAGAAAGACACAGGGACCCAAGCTCTGATGGAGCAAAGGTGCTTTGATGATCTTTCTGTGAGTATATATAGGCTGTTGTACAAGAAATTTCTTTCGACAATGATAAAGATCAGAAAACCAAATGTACAGCAACTGTTACCAAGGGAACAAGGGATTAATATTGGTCAAAAGGTCAGGAGACAATCCATATCTCAAGAAAGAGGATCAAGACTAAGCAGTTTTGTCATAAAGAGAATGTTTACTGAAGGAGAACAAACCTGTATCATATAATGACCTCAGTCCTGGGAGCAGCTTGCTGTTCCACTGATAAGGAACAGACGATTTATGAGAAACAGCACATAGGAATCCTCCTGTTAAACATTCCCTAACAGGTGACCTCCAGGATGGCACTGCATGGCAAGATGATCAGCCGCCATTGCCTACATGGTCAGGCCTAGAGGAAGCTACATCTCCAGCACACTCCATTTCATTGCTCAGAACTCCGTAACATGGCCTTGAGTCAATTACAAGAGAGAAAAACAGAGGCATTTTAAGAATAGGTTACTAGGCAAAAAATATGGTTAACATGTAGCATTATATCAGCTATAGCTTCCTAAAACTGCAAACTAAGTGCTTGCTACTGACAAGAAGATTCAATAAAGATGAGATCTGGTGCTTGTGAGTGATTTGGGTGGGGCTTAAATTGTGTTTGGTTCTTGGAGGAGTTTGGAGGTCAAAGAGGTTGCCAAATACCTGTATCCAGAAGTCAAGGAAAGCATGGAAACAACCCCATGTTAGTTGCTTCTCCCATTGTTCTTGCTGAGGTTCAGGTAGTTCTTTGAATAGCTTTTGTTCCATATCTTTGGTGATTTTCTAGAAATCTAAAATTGGTTATTTTGAAAATTTTGTCCAACTATTATTATCAATATTTGGAGAAAGGATTTGCTGAGCTCCTAACTCTGACATTCAGGATGTCCTGCTCCACATAGACATTTAATAACATGATAAATTGAACAAACAGGAGTTTTAATTCCTAAAAATTAAAGCAAAATGCAACAAGGAGCATAACTGCTTATAAAGTTTGTAACACACCAGAATTCAGGGTGATTTAAAGCATAAAAATTTATTTGTCTCCAGGGGATACACTGTAGGGTAAGAAAAAAAATCTTAAATTATCCCACATCATATTTTTGGTGGTAGGGTTTTTATTGTTGTTCTAAGACTATCGTGTGTATATAGGCTAGTGAGATAGAGTGTACAGTGGGACAGGTAGATAGTATAGAGTATAGTATATAGTGAAATTAGATGAGTACATTTGTGTTGATTACCTGGGAACCAGGATTTTCTTTGTGGAGAAGAGAAGTTGATATGAGATGGACAAATAAAACTGTAGTTTTAAACTTGAAATATACATAAAAGTATAAAATATATTTATTGCAAGTATAAATTAAAAAAAAATCATAATATTTAAACTTCAGAAAAAGGTCCTAGCCACTTGAAAATCCCCCAAACCAATGCTTAGGACTCAGAGTATGGTTTCCACATATTATTTTCCCATTGAAAGTCACCAAAGCATCTTGGGGAAATGGCTAATTTCTAGTTTGGGGTAGGAAGTTTCTACAAGAGTCTTGACCAACTTTGCTGTACCAGAAGGTAAAGGGACGCTAAATGATAAAGCCATGTTGAAAGGATTCATAAGTGACTGGCTTTAAAAGGCTCCCATGTCACAGCTGGGGACAGTTTGAATCTCAAGAAAAACAATGGCCAGGATAGATTCAAGTATTTTTAATATGCTGAAATTCATGACTGTTCAAGAATGCAAAAACTTACCATTGTTCTCCTAGGAAGCAGTATAAGCAATTCATTCTCTCAAAAATTGGTAAATATATGGAAAGAATCAAGTACTCATTCTGCCTTTGGTTACCTCAGGGTAATGAGATAGTTATTTAAAATGAATTTTTTTTGGAAATATTCTAACTTAGAAGACATGATACCTTCACACATCCCCTACAGAAATAACAGATCTAGGTCAGTTGTTCTTGAGGTGTGTTCAGGGACACTTGCCTGCTCCTGACATGAGTTCAAAGCTATTTTTATACCAAAACCAAGATGTCATTTGAGTGTATATTGTTTTCCAGAGACTATAGGACATCAGATTGTATTTGGGAGCAGATATGAAAATATACCTGTATTCTACTAAGTCAGATGTTCAAAACAACTGCAAAAATATTTAAAAATTCTCTATTACTATTAGTTTATTTTTATTTTTAATAGTTAATAATGTGTATTTTAAAATGTTATTTTTTACCCCTAATATAGTATGCATCTATTATATATGTATGTATCTATCCACCCATTTAAAATTCCATCCCTCACACATTGCTTGTGTGAATGTAAGATTGTACAGGTGCTATGGAAAACTGATTATTACACAAAATTAGACATTGAGGTAATCATTTCACTCAACAATTCCACTTCTAGGTGTAATACCCATAATGACTGAAAACAGATGTTCAAAGAAATATTTGTACATGGAGGTACATAGAAGCACTGTTCACAATCAGTTCATTTCAGTTCAGTCGTTCAGTTGTGTCCGACTCTGTGACCCCATGAATTGCAGCATGCCAGGCCTCCCTGTCCATCACCAACTCCCAGAGTTCACTCAAACTCACGTCCATCGAGTCGGTGATGCCATCCAGGATCTCACCCTCTGTCGTCCCCTTCTCCTCCTGCCCCCAATCCCTCCCAGCATCAGAGTCTTTTCCAATGAGTCAACTCTTCGCATGAGGTGGCCAAAGTACTGGAGTTTCAGCTTTAGCATCAGTCCTTCCAAAGAACACCCAGGACTGATCTCCTTTAGAATAGTGAATAGTAAATAGGAGGAAATAGCCAAATGTCTTCTCATTGATGACTGAATAAATAAACAAACAAAAAAAGGTATGTACGTACAATGGAATATTATCCAGCCCAAAACGGCATGAAGGATGCAGCCTTGATGTACTCCAAAAATATTATGATCAGTGTATTATGCTAAGTGAAAGAAGTTATACACTAAAAGACATAATATGCGATTCCATTTATAAGAAGTAACCAATACAATATTGTAAAGTTAAATTAAATAAAATTAAAAAAGAAGAAGAAGAAGAAGAAGAAAAAAGAAGTATCTCAAATAGGTAAATCCATAGAGACAGAAAGAAGATTACTGGTAAGGGTTTGAAGTGAAGGAAAAATGGAGATTGGTCACTGCTTAATGGGTACAGGATATTTTTGGGGTGACAAAAATGTTTTGGAAGTTGTTAGAGCTGGTGGTTGCACAACAAAATAGTATACTACATGTCATTGAATTGTGCAGTTATTAGTAATTTTTGTTATATTTCACTCCAGTGAAAAATGAATAAACAATTGTGAGATACTCACACTATAATAGAAACTCTAGAGTCTAAGATGGTCCATTATATAATAATGGAAGAAAAGATGGAAAATCTTTAGAGAGACAAATTGCTTATAAAGTAGTAACAGGTAGACTAGCCGTAGTTTCCTCATCAATAGCAGGTGCAGCAAACCATAAAATAGAATTTGATACTAGAATTTGAAATACAGATTTACCTGGATCTGTATCTGTTATTCAGCTACAAGGCTGATATGGACCTCACTATGTGCAGTCTTAAAAGGTAGAGAACCGTAACTAATCAGTCAATCAGTCTGTCTCAGAAGCTGAAATCTTTCTGTGTCCAAGTAACTGGGGAGGCAGGCAAATTTTCACTGAAAAGATGTCCCTTTCAGATCAATTTTGAGGTTTTTCTCTAATACTTAAGAATCTATGGATCCTGAAATATTTGAAGAGAAAATATTTGAAGAAAATAGCTGAAAATATCTCTAACATGGGAAGTGAAATAGTCAATCAAGTCCAGGAAGCACAGCAAGTCCCAGGCAGGATAAACCCAGGGAAGAACATACCAAGACATACATAGTCAAACTGACAAAACTTAAAGACAAAGATACAATATTAAAAACGACAAGGGAAAAATGACAAATAACATGTAAGGGAACTTCCTTCAGGCTATCAGCTGATTTCTCAACAGAAACTCTACAAGTCAGAAGGGAAAGGCACGATACATTTAAAGTGATGAAAGAGAAGAAACTACAACCAGGAATACTCTGCCCATCTAGACTCTCATTCAGATTTGATGGAGAAATCAAAAGCTTTCCAGACAAGTAAAAGTTAAGAGAATGCAGCACCACTTAACTGACTTTACAACAAATGCTAAAGGAATTTCTCTAGGCAGAAAACACAAGAGAATGAAAAGACCTACAGAAAATAAACACAAAATAATTAAGAAAATGGTAATAGAATCATACTTACCAATAATTACCTTAAATGTAAATGGATTAAATGCACCAACCAAAAGCCACAGACTGGCTGAGCAGATGAAAACATGTGCATGCATGCACTTCTATTTATCACATCGCTCTGCTTGGCCCTCCCAAATTGTATGTAATTATTTTATATTAAGTTAATCATGTTCCCATTATGGCTTGCAATTGTAATTTTGTTTTTTGTCTGGCTCTTGATGGTGAAACCTAAACATCTTTTACTATTGTGATTATATAAGTATTACTCACTTAATACCATTATGTCATGATTGGCCAACAGAAAAATAGAACTTTATATCACCCAAACTACAGTTTAATAGAAAGATCTCATCACTTTTCAAAATCCAGATGTGTATCAGAATTATTTTGGAATTTTTTGAAAAATACAAATGCTCAGGTATTATTTTCTTTTTTCCAGAGCTCCAGATATGTTTCTAATGAGCAGCTATGCTTGAAAATAACTGGACTGTATGATGATCTTATACTTTATCTAGTTTGCTTCATTTTTTCTATTTTATATTCAGAGCTCCCATTTCATTTAATTTATGTTTTCCAATTTCTCCATCTCTTTTTTTTGTTGTTGTTGTTCTGATGTTCTTTCTCAAACCTTTATCAAGAGTAGTAGAAAAACTTCTGTATACATATATATATATATATATATAAAATGTGTATAATATATATAATTTAGAAAGCATGAATTTTTGCCTAATTTAAAATTAATGACATTTTGATAGAACTTGTTTGAATTGGTATGAATAGAATGCTAGATTTCTAATTTAAAAAATAGATATGCAGCAAGCAAGAAGGTTTACTGTTTAGCACAGGGAACTATAGTAAATATCTGTAATAACCTATAATGATAGGATACTGAAAGAGGAACTCCCCAGGTCAGTAGGTGCCCAATATGCTACTGGAGATCAGTGGAGAAATAACTACAGAAATAACGAAAGGATGGAGACAAAGCAAAAAGAATACCAGCTGTGGATGTGACTGGTGATAGAAGCAAGGTCCGATGCTGTAAAGAGCAATATTGCATAGGAACCTGGAATGTCAGGTTCATGAATCAAGGCAAATTGGAAGGGGCCAAACAAGAGATGGCAAGAGTGAATGTCGACATTTTAGGAATCAGTGAACTGAAATGGACTGGAATGGGTGAATTTAACTCAGACGACCATTATATCTACTACCGCAGGCAGGAATCCCCTCAGAAGAAATGGAGTGGCCACCATGGTCAACAAAAGAGTCTGAAATGCAGTACTTGGATGCAATCTCAAAAACGACAGAATGATCTCTGTTTGTTTCCAAAGCAAACCATTCAATATCACAGTAATCGAAGTCTATGCCCCAACCAGTAACGCTGAAGAAGCTGAAGTTGAACGGTTCTATGAAGATCTACAAGACCTTTTAGAACTAACACACAAAAGAGATGTCCTTTTCATTATACGAGACGGGAAAGCAAAAGTAGGAAGTCAAGAAACACCTGGAGTAACAGGCAAATTTGGCCTTGGAATATGGAATGAAGCAGGGCAAAGACTAATAGAGTTTTGCCAAGAAAATGCACTGGTTGTAACAAACACCCTCTTCCAACAACACAAGAGAAGACTCTACACATGGACATCACCAGATGGTCAACACTGAAATCAGATGGATTATATTCTTTGCAGCCAAAGATGGAGAAGCTCTATCCAGTCAGCAAAAACAAGACCAGGAGCTGACTGTGGCTCAGACCATGAACTCTTTATTGCCAAATTCAGACTTAAATTGAAGAAAGTAGGGAAAACCACTAGACCATTCAGGTATGATCTAAATCAAATCCCTTATGATTATACAGTGGAAGTGAGAAATAGATTTAAGGGCCTAGATCTGATAGATAGAGTGCCTGATGAACTATGGAGTGAGGTTCGTGACATTGTACAGGAGATAGGGATCAAGAACATCCCCGTGGAAAAGAAATGCAAAAATCAAAATGGCTGTCTGGGGAGGCTTTACAAATAGCTGTGAAAAGAAGAGAAGCGAAAAGCAAAGGAGAAAAGGAAAGATATAAACATCTGAATGCAGAGTTCCAAAGAATAGCAAGAAGAGATAAGAAAGCCTTCTTCAGTGACCAATGCAAAGAAATGGAGGAAAACAACAGAATGGGAAAGATTAGAGATCTCTTCAAGAAAATCCGAGATACCAAAGGAACATGTCATGCAAAGATGGGCTCGATAAAGGACAGAAATGGTATGGACCTAACAGAAGCAGAAGATATTAAGAAGAGATGGCAAGAATACACGGAAGAACTGTACAAAAAAGATCTCCACTACCCAGATAATCACGATGGTGTGATCACTGACCTAGAGCCAGACATCCTGGAATGTGAAGTCAAGTGGGCCTTAGAAAGCATCACTACAAACAAAGCTAGTGGAGGTGATAGAATTCCACTTGAGCTATTCCAAATCCTGAAAGATGATGCTGTGAAAGTGCTGCACTCAATATGCCAACAAATTTGGAAAACTCAGCAGTGGCCACAGGACTGGAAAAGGTCAGTTTTCATTCCAATCCCAAAGAAAGGCAATGCCAAAGAATGCTCAAACTACTGCACAAATGCACTCATCTCACACGCTAGTAAAGTAATGCTCAAAATTCTCCAAGCCAGGCTTCAGCAATATGCAAACCGTGAACTTCCTGATGTTCAAGCTGGTTTTAGAAAAGGCAGAGGAACCAGAGATCAAATTGCCAACATCTGCTGGATCATGGAAAAAGCAAGAGAGTTCCAGAAAAACATCTATTTCTGCTTTATTGACTATGCCAAAGCCTTGACTGTGTGGATCACAATAAACTGTGGAAAATTCTGAAAGAGATGGGAATACCAGACCACCTGATCTGCCCCTTGAGAAATTTGTATACAGGTCAGGAAGCAACAGTTAAAACTGGACATGGAACAACAGACTGGTTCCAAATAGGAAAAGGAGTTCATCAAGGCTGTATATTGTCACCCTGTTTATTTAACTTCTATGCAGAGTACATCGTGAGAAACGCTGGACTGGAAGAAACACAAGCTGGAATCAAGATTGCCGGGAGAAATCTCAATAACCTCAGATATGCAGATGACACCACCCTTATGGCAGAAAGTGAAGAGGAACTCAAAAGCCTCTTGATGAAAGTGCAAGTGGAGAGTGAAAAAGTTGGCTTAAAGCTCAACATTCAGAAAACGAAGATCATGGCATATGGTCCCATCACTTCATGGGAAATAGATGGGGAAACTGGAAAAAGTGTCAAACTTTATTTTTATAGGCTCCAAAATCACTGCAGATGGTTACTGAAGCCATGAAGTCTGCAGACTGATGTGAAGCTTGGGGACATGAATTTACAGAATGACTTACAGAGTAAAAATGAGGACGTTATTAATTTTTACAGTGATTGGTTATTATAGTGGAAGTTTCTCATGCCATTTTTAGGAAGATGACTTTTTCTTTCATGATTGTCAGAGCCATTTACAAAGAATAATCTAGGTTGAATTTCACTTACAGTCATGAAATAAGCCGGATTTAATTTTTGTTACATGGTTTAAATGTCTGCTCAGGAAATTCCCAAATACAGACTCCATTTGTATTTAATACTAATACTCTTAGATACTGTGAACACCACTCAAACTGTATAAGATTGCACGCAGTAGCGGCCCTCAGGCAACCATTAGGCACCAGCTCACTTGGGCACCTGCCAGGTACTTCAGTGGAAGGTCCTCTGTTGTCCTCAGGCTTAGAAGTCTTAATTCTGGACCCACGGTGTATGTTTCTCCTGCTTTTGGAGTAGACTGTAAGATATTTGTTGTATTTATTTTTTTAGGGAATCAGAGGTAAATTTTTACCTTTTCCTTGCTACCCTTTCACTCTGCTTTTCACCAATAAAGATAGGACCTTGTCTTCTGAGCTTCTTGATTGCTGTAACTGAGCTTCAGAAATAATTTATTTTCACTCAGGTTTTTGCTTTGGCAACATGGGCTTTTGAGAGAGGATATGAACAAGGGTCTCCTGCATTGCAGGCAGATTCTTTATCATCTGAGCCACTAGGGGAGCCCAAGAAAACTGGACTGTGTTTTATAGTATTAGTATGGAACAAAAATTAAGTTCTGAGAGCCCTTATTCCTGGCCATCATCTTCATGTCCCAGCGAGTCTGTCAATACCTTTAACCAAGTTTAAGCCAAGTAGGAGATACTAATGGTGACGGTAACAACAGTACAAGAGCACAGATTCACTTTTCCAGTGTCTGACTCCCTGAAATGAGGCTGGGGTTCTCAGAATCTCCCTTTCTATGGTATGTCTCCATTCTCAGAGGAGGTCTCTCTGTGAATGTACACCAAGGTACAGTGGCCACTCACACTGATCCATTTGGTATTCTCTCCAAGAGTACCTGCACTACCTCTCTGTTACTGCTACATCACTGTCAGTGTTATATTTGCTGTATGAGAGAATGAGATAGGTGGACAAACCAAAGGAATACTTCTAGATTAAAAGAGACTGGAAGTTGAGCAATTGTTTAGTATTACCCTCTTATTGAATAGATGTGGCAATAAAGGATTAGGAAGGTGAAATAACTCTTCAGCATCACAAGAGAGCTTTTCCAGAGTAGAATGTATAAAAGAGATGAAGACCAAAGAATGGAAATGAGATGGAGTGGGAGTTCAGAGCTGTGGGAGGCACAGTTTTTCTGAGATGTGCAATGTGGGTCAAAGATTTGTCAGTTGGGGAAAAGAGGAAGTCAATTTAGAGTACTGAAAAAAATGCTGAAATTAGAGATCAAACACCAGCTCTGAGAGTCAGAAGTTCTATTTCCCAGTGAAATGCTGCTTCTACCACTTCTGTTACTTGGAGTTATCCTCCCAGGTGGTGACAATGAGGATGGTAAGAATAACTCTGGCTGCTCCCAGCACGGGTGCAGGGGTTCTGGATAAAAGCATGCTTTACCTACCACTAAGGGTCTGGGCTCTGCTGTCTCCAGCCCTTTCCCCTATTCTGGAGGCTGGAGATGGAGCCAGAAGCTTTGGGGGCAGGGGACCGTTTCAAGTTCTGTATTGTTGCTCAGACTCTGGGTTCTTTTTCATACTATCCTGATTCCACATTTCCCCCTCATTCTTCTTATCTTTCCACCACTACAGTGTTCCAGGGGCCAACCTCCTACCAGGTTATGATGATTTCAACCTTTGTCAATAGCACATGTGCTCAAAATCAAGGCTCAGGCTGGTTGGATGACTTGCAGATTCATGACTGGGAGAGTGACTCGGGCACTGTCACTTTCCTGAAGCCGTGGTCCAAGGGCAACTTTAGTGATGATGAGATGACTGAGCTGGAGGACCTCTTCCGAGCCTACTTCATTGGATTCACTCGGGAAGTACAGAATCGAGTCAATGAGTTCCAGTTGGAATGTGAGTATAGTCCTGTGATCTGGAAAGACTCTCAATGACTTTTCTTTCTCTTGTGTCAGGCTACTGCTCCCTCTGATGATGGTCCCTTTCCCCCCTCTTTATCCAACTGCATGTACACACTTGTCCAGAGTAGCCTTCAATTCCGACTCCATACCTCAATCTGGTATCTGAGATTCTTCCTGTTTCTTGCTCTCTTCTGTGTACATGACCACTCTTGTGGTTATTTCTTGTTTGCGTCTATGTAACTTGCTTCTCTAAAACCCCAAGGAAGAATCTTCTTTTCCTACTCTGTGCTTGAGTGAACTTAAGTGTGACTTCCTACTTCTCCAATTGATGTGCTCAAGCATCTTCTGCCTGATCCCTTCTCTACACGTAACCATTCCCTACACCGTGGAATGCTGCATCACATTTTTGTGTGATGCATCACATCGTTGCCATCGCAACTCCATCACACGTTGCCCCTCTCCCCTCTTGCCCCCTCTACATCCTTAAAACAGCCTAACCCCACCACTGATGATATGCATACCTCTCCCCAGTGCTCTTTCTGAAAAGTCCTGAATTGGTTTTATGTCAATAATTTCACCTCTCAACTTCTTGCCACTAAAGTAAAAAATCCTATGCCTTTTTCTCGTCTCTTTCTTTCCTGTTTGCTTTTTAATAACTTGTCTCAGTTTTCCTTTACACAGACCCCTTTGTGATCCAGGTCACAGCAGGCTGTGAGCTGCATTCTGGGGAGGCCATAGAAAGCTCTTTGAGAGGAGCTTTAGGAGGACTGGATTTTGTGAGGATCCGGAATAATTTCTGTGTGCCTGCACTGAACAGCGGCAGCAGGGGGCAGAAGTTTTGTGCACTCATGTGTCAGTATCAAGGCATCTCTTGTATCATTGAGAGACTCCTCTCAGAAACCTGTCCTCGATATCTTCTGGGTGTCCTCGATGCAGGGAAGGCAGAACTGCAGAGGCAAGGTTAGTCTTGTGCTCTCCCCAAGATGTTTCTATTTCTCCTCTCACAACTTTCTTTAAATTCAAAAGTGAGAAGTACCTAAATAGAGAAATGATAATCAATAAGTCATTTGGTGCCCATAGGAGTGGAAGAGGAAACTGTCCAAATTTGTGGGTTTCTGAGTCCCCATGCTCTGGATTAGAGTCATAATCTGACATTCTTACTGCTCCTTCCTACCCCAGTGAAGCCTGAAGCCTGGCTGTCCAGTGGCCCCACTCCTGGGCCTGGCCGCCTACTGCTGGTGTGCCATGTCTCAGGATTCTACCCAAAACCTGTGCGGGTGATGTGGATGAGGGGCGAGCAGGAGCAGCCTGGCACTCAGCAAGGAGACCTCATGCCCAATGCAGACTGGACTTGGTATCTCCGAGTAACCCTAAACGTGGCAGCTGGGGAGGCAGCTGGCCTGAATTGCCGAGTGAAGCACAGCAGTCTAGGAGACCAGGACATCATCCTGTACTGGGGTAAGAAGGAACTGGGGCCCTACTGGGAATGGGAGGAAATGGCCCTCAAGAACAGAGAGGGGGACACAGGAAGGGGAGGGATTTGATGGATGAGGGAAGGATGGAGAGAGGAAGACAGGCATGGAGAGAGGATAGGCGGGGAGGAAAGAGAATCAGGGAGACAGAAAGAGAGAGTCAGAGAGACAGAGTTTGAGATTTATTTCTAGGACTACAGTGCCAGAGGAATGAAAATAGCTGATCTAAGCTGTACAGTAGATAAAAATGAAGTAGTCTTCACTACTAGAGTAGTAGTCCCACTGTAGTCTCGGTGGGATTCAGCAAGAAGGAAAGATTAAGGGTGGCTGTGCGTATAAGACCTCTGGGAATATGAGAAAGGGAACCAGAGATGCCCATGCATCAGAAGCAGTTAATGATGGTGCTGACACTCAGATGGGCAAGAAGGCCTGGAGAACTAGAGAATGGGTTTGAAGTGACATTCCTTTGTCTTCTCCCAATTGCCAGGACCCCCCACATCCATTGGCTTGATACTTGTGGCAATAATAGTACCCTCCTTGATCCTTTTGATATGCCTTGCATTATGGTTCTGGAGACGCAGGTGAGTTTTCATTTTTTAATCTTTTTTTTTTCTGTCCATCCTTTTATTCTTTCCCTCCTTTTTATCTATTAATATTACATCTCTTTAGTCTCAAAATTTCTGCTAGAACATTTCCCTTTTGTCCCCAACTCTCACCTGTAGGTAAATTTATTTTTTTTAAATTGAGTAAAATATGTCTTGGAAAATTTACTGCATTAGCCATTTTTACACATATAGTTTAGTAGTATTAAGTACATTCACATTTATGCAGCCAATCCTTAGAATTCTTTTCATCTTGAACAACTAGAAGTCTATGCCCATTAAACCACTTTCCCCAATCCTTTCTCCCTCAGGCCTTGCCAACCATCATTCTACTTTCTGTCTATATGAATCTGTCTACTCTAGGTACCTCATAGAAATGAAATCATTTGTCATTTTGTGAATGGCTTACTCCACCTAGTATTATGTCCTCATAATTCATTCATGTGGTGGCCTGTATTAGAATTTCTTTCCTTTTAAATGTTGTTTTGTTTACCTGTTCATCTCTCAACAGACACTTGGGTTAATTCACATTTTAGCTGTTGTGAATATTGCTGCTATGAACATAGTGTACAAATATCTCTTAAGTTGATCATTTTTTTGCTTGTGTTCTTAACAGGTCATATGAAATATCTTGTGAGCCCTGACCATGTCTCCTTTTCCATTTGGAATAAGTATCCAGGAACCCTGAAACTCAAGTTGTCAGTCTAGGAGTCAAGCTCATCATATTTCATCAAATAATCATCACATTTGATCAAATCATTGTTGCTGTAGGTTGCAAGATAAATCATAATTTATACCCTAGCAGAAACATAAATGAAAATTGTTATTATGAGACAATACCACTAGCAGGATCCACTCAGATTTCATAGATGTTATTTGTGAGAAAGAATATACCTTGGAATAAATGAAATGATGTACACAATTCATGGTGACATGTCTTTGATTTCTTATTTAAAACTTTTTTTTTGCTTCTGCTGAAATATCATTTTTCAAATTGAACTAACTATAGTTGACTGGAAGAAACACAAACTGGAATCAAGGTTGCCGGGAGAAATCTCAATAACCTCAGATATGCAGATGACACCACCCTTATGGCAGAAAGTGAAGAGGAACTCAAAAGCCTCTTGACGAAAGAAAGTGGAGAGTGAAAAAGTTGGCTTAAAGCTCAACATTCAGAAAACGAAGATCATGGCATCCGGTCCCACCACTTCATGGGAAATAGATGGGGAAACAGTGGAGACAGTGTCAGACTTTATGTTTCTGGGATCGAAAATCACTGCAGATGGTGACTGCAGCCATCAAATTAAAAGACGCTTACTCCTTGGAAGGAAAGTTATGACCAACCTAGACAGCATACTGAAAAGCAGAGACATTACTTTGCCAACAAAGTTTCATCTAGTCAAGGCTATGGTTTTTCCTGTGGTCATGTATGGATGTGAGAGTTGGACTGTGAAGAAGGCTGAGCGCCGAAGAATTGATGCTTTTGAACTGTGGTGTTGGAGAAGACTCTTGAGAGTCCCTTGCACTGCAAGGATATCCAACCAGTCCATTCTGAAGGAGATCAGCCCTGGGATTTCTTTGGAAGGAATGATGCTAAAGCTGAAACTCCAGTACTTTGGCCACCTCATGCGAAGAGTTGACTCATTGGAAAAGACTCTGATGCTGGGATGGATTGGGGGCAGGAGGAGAAGGGGACGACAGAGGATGAGATGGCTGGATGGCATCACTGACTCGATGGATGTGAGTCTGAGTGAACTCCGGGAGTTGGTGATGGACAGGGAGGCCTGGCGTGCTGCGATTCATGGGGTCGCAAAGAGTTGGACAGGACTGAGTGACTGATCTGATCTGATCTGATAGTTATGCTGAGGTAATTGTATTTGAAGAGTTGCTGAACATTTTTAACATAATTTCAATCTCTTTATTTGGATGATTTTCTAACTATGAGGGTCAGCTGAGCAGCTTGTTTCTCTAGATAGCCTTCCTTACTGTTAGAGTAGAAGTAACTCTCCCTTGACTGGTATTGTGCAGAGATTCATTTTACTCTGTACCCAGAACACTGCAGTTCCTTTTCTTTTTCTTTTCCTTCTACTCATGAGTTCCTTGAGAGAATGGCTTGTTCTCAGTGGATCTCTGTCAAAAACTTTTTTTTGATGGTAGAGTTATTACTGTTATTTTAAGATTATCATGTTTGTATAGGCTAGTGAAATATAGTATACAGTGTGATAGGTGGATAGTTTAGGTGATTATATAGTTGTGTTAATTCACTTGGAACCAAATTTTCTGTTTAGAGAAGGTGATGTGAGATAGATGTAATATTAAACTCTTTAATCTTAAACTTGAATTGCAAGCATAATTAAAAAATCATAATATTTAGGCTTAAAAAATGTCCTGACTACTTAAAAAACCACAAAACCAAGACTTAGTGCTCACATTATGGCTTTGACATATTTTCACACTAAAGGAACCAAAACACCTTGAAGAAATGGCTGATTTCTAGTTGGGGCAGAAAGATTCTTCAAGAATCTGAAAAAACTTTGCCATCAATTCAGTTTAGTTCAGTTCATTTGCTCAGTCATGTCCAACTCTTTGTGACCCCATGAATTCCAGCACACCAGGCCTCCCTGTCCATCACCAACTCCCAGAGTTCACCCAATCTCATGTCCTTCGAGTTGGTGATGCCATCCAGCCATCTCATCCTTTGTCGTCCCCTTCTCCTCCTGTCCCTAATCCCTCCCAGCATTAGAGTCTTTTCCAATGAGTCAACTCTTCGCATGAGGTGGCCAAAGTACTGGAGTTTCAGCTTTAGCATCAGTCTTTCCAAAGAACACCCAGGAATGATCTCCTTTAGAATGGACTATTTGGATCTCCTTGCAGTCCAAGGGAATCTCAAGAGTCTTCTCCAACACCACAGTTCAAAAGCATCAATTCTTCAGCGCTCAGCCTTCTTCACAGTGCAACTCTCACATCCATACATGACCACTGGAAAAACCATAGCTTTGACTAGATGGACCTTTGTTGGCAAAGCAATGTCTCTGCTTTTGAATATGCTATCTAGGTTGGTCGTAACTTTCCTTCCAAGGAGTAAGCATCTTTTAATTTCATGGCTGCAGTCACCATCTACAGTGATTTTGGAGCCCAAAAAATAAAATCTGACACTTTTTTCACTGTTTCCCCATCTATTTGCCATAAAGTGATGGGACCAGATGCCATGATCTTCGTTTTCTGAATGTTGAGCTTTAAGCCAACTTTTTCACTCTCCACTTTCACTTTCATCAAGAGGTTTTTTAGTTCGTCTTTACTTTCTGCCATAAGGGTGGTGTTATCTGCATATTTGAGGTTATTGAGATTTCTCCTGGCAATCCTGATTCCAGCTTGTGCCTCTTCCAGCCCAGGGTTTCTCATGATGCTCTCTGCATTAAGTTAAATAAGCAGGGTGACAATATATAGCCTTGACATACTCCATTTCCTATTTGGAACCAGTCTGTTGTTCCATGTCCAGTTCTAACTGTTGCTTCCTGACCTGAATATAGGTTTCTCAAGAGGCAGGTCAGGTGGTCTGGTATTCCAATCTCTTTCAGAATTTTCCACAGTTTATTGTGATCTGCACAGTCAAAGGCTCTGGCATAGTTAATAAAGCAGAAATAGATGTTTTTTCTGGAACTCTCTTGCTTTTTTGATGTTCCAATGGGTGTTGGCAATTTGATCTCTGGTTCCTCTGCCTTTTCTAAAACAAGCTTGAACATCTGTAAGTTCATGGTTCACGTATTTCTGAAGCCTAACTTTGAGAAATTTGAGCATTACTTTGCTAGCATGTGAGATGAGTGCAATTGTGTGGTAGTTTGAGCATTTTTGGCATTGCGTTTCTTAGGGATTGGAAAGAAAACTGACCTTTTCCAGTGCTGTGGCCACTGATGAGTTTTCCAAATTTGCTGGCATATTGAGTGTAGCACTTTCACAGCATCATCTTTTTTGGATTTGAAAGAGCTCAACTGGAATTCTATCACTTCCCTAGCTTTGTTCGTAGCGATGCTTTCCAAGGCCCACTTGACTTCACATTCCAGGATGTCTGGTTCTGGTGAGTGATCACACCATCGTGATTATCTTGGTCGTGAAGATCCTTTTTGTACACTTCTTCTGTGTATTCTTGCCACCTCTTCTTAATATCTTCTGCTTCTGTTAGGTCCATACCATGTCTGTCCTTTATCAAGCCCATCTTAGCATGAAATGTTCCCTTGGTATCGCTAATATTCTTGAAGAGAGCTCTAGTCTTTCCCATTCTGTTGTTTTCCTCTATTTCTTTACATTGATCACTGAGGAAGGCTTTCTTATCTCTCCTTGCTATTCTTTGGAACTCTGCATGCCATAAGATAAAGGGAAGCTCAATGATAAATGTGTGTTGAAAGAATTCACAAATGACTGGTGTGAAAAGGCTCCCATGTCACAGTTGGGACAGTTTGAGCCTCAAGAAACAATGGCTAGCATTTGTTGTTGTTCAGTCACTCCTGTGTAACTGAACAACAGTTACACAGGAGTCTGACTCCTTGTAATCCCAGGGACTTTACAGCATGCTAGTCTTCCCTCTACTTCGCTTTTTCCTGAATTTTGTCACATTGAGTTAATGATATTATATTGATTATATTAATGATATTATCTAACCATTTCATCCTCTGCTGCCTCCTCTCCTTTTGTCGTCAATCTTTCCCATCATCAGGGTTTTTTTTTTCCCAGTGCATCAGCTCTTCACATTATGTGGCCAAATTATCAGAGCATCAGATTCAGCATCGGTGCTTCTAATGAATAATCAGGGTGGATATCCTTTATAATTGACTGGCTTGATCTCCTTGCAGTCCAGGGAACTCTCAAGTCTTCTCCAGCACCACAATTCAAAAGCGTCAATTCTTTGATGCTCAACCTTCTTTGTGGTCCAACTCTTTTATCTGTACACGACTACTGGAAAAACCAAAGCTTTGACTATGTGGACCTTAGTTGGCAAAGGGATATCTCTGTTTTTTGTATCATGCTGTACAAGTCTGTCATAGCTTTCCTTCAAAGGAGCAAGCGCCTTTTAATTTCATGGCTGCAGTCACAGTATGCAGCGATTTTGGAGCACACACACAAAAATATCTCACTGTTTCAACTTCTATTTCCCTTTCTATTTACCATCTCATACCCATTAGATGGCAGAGTAGAAGAATGCACATTTATCTTCTCTGTCAAGAACAGCAATATTTCAATGGGCTGCTGAAAAAGCATAGACAGAATATTGGATCCCACCAAAAAAAGATACCTCATGTCCAAGGGCAAAGGAGAACCTGAAACAAGATGGCAAGAGTGAGGCAATTGCACTTAAAATAAACCTCATACCCTCTAGAGACACTTGGAGCATGCAAAGGAAACTTGTGTGCACCAGGTTCTAGGGAGGGAGCAGTGACCTGCACAGCTGACTGAGCCAGACCTGCCTTTGAGTATTTGAGTGTCTCCTGTGGAGGTTGTGGGGGTAAGTAGTGGCCTGTCATGGTGACAAGGACTTTGGCAGCAGCAGTCCTGAGAGTTGCAGTGTGTGGCATAAGTCCTCTTGGAGGAGGTCACCTTTAGCCCCACTACAGAGCCTCAGATATGCAGATGACACCACCCTTTCGGCAGAAATTGAAGAGGAACTAAAGAGCCTCTTGACGAAAGTGAAAGAGGAGAGTGAAAAAGTTGGCTTAAAACTCAACATTCAGAAAACGAAGACCATGGCATCTGGTCCCATCACTTCATGGTAAATAGATGGGGAAATAATAGAAACAGTGAGAGACTTTATTTTCTTGGGCTCCATAATCACTGCAGATGGCGATTGCAACCATGAAATTAAAACACTTGCTCCTTGTAAGAAATCCTGTGACTAATCTAGACAGCATATTAAAAAGCAGAGGCATTACTTTGCTGACAAAGGTGCATCTAGTCAAAGCTGTGATTTTTCCAGTAGTCATATAAGGATGTCAAAGCTGGACCATAAAGAATACTGAGCACCAAAGAATTGATACTTTTGAACTGTGGTGTTGGAGAAGACTCTTGAGTTTCTCGGACTGCAAGGAAATCAAACCAGTCAATCCTAAGGGAAATCAGTCCTGAATATTCTCTGGAAGGACTGATGCTGAAGCTGAAGCTCCAATACTGTGGCCACCTGATGCGAAGAACTGACTCATTTGAAAAGACCCTGAAGGTGGGAAAGATTGAAGACAGGAGGAGAAGGGGACAATAAAGGATAAGATGGTTGGATGGCATCACTGACTTCATGAATGTGACTTTGAGTAAGATCTAGGAGTTGCTGATGGACAGGGAAGTCTGATGTGCTGCAGTCCATGGGTTTGCAAAGAGTTGAACATGATTGTGACTGAACTGAATAGAGCAACTGAGCATACGACCCACAAGCTGGAGAATCAAAGGAGTTCTGGTATAACAAATTTAACAACAGTTCTTTCTCACTGTGAAAGTTCTGGGGCCACAAGAAATTTCCCAACCTGGGGATCTTGCAGAGGGGCTAAGAACCCCCAGAGAATATACCTTTGAAGGCCAGTGGGATTTGATTACAGAACTTCCACAAGACTGGGTAAACAGACTATTGGAAGGCACAAACAAAACATTGTGTGCACCAGGACCCAGGAGAAAAGAGCACTGATCCCACAAGAGACTGAACCAGACTTGCCTGTGAGTATTTGGGAGTCTCTGGCAGAGGTGTGGGTCCACATTGGCCTGTCCCAGGCCAGAGACATTGAGTGCAATAGTCCTGGGATATGCAACATGCTGGCATAAGTCCTGGAGGAGGTTGCCATTACCCCTACCAGGGTTTGGCTTTAGGCCCTCCCATCAGCAGAAAATTGGATTAAAGATTTACTGAGCATGACCTTGCCCATCAGAGCAAGACACGGTTTTCACCACGGTCAGTATCTCCCACCAGGAAGCTTCCACAAGCTTTTATCCTCATCCATTAGAGGGCAGACAGAATGCAAACCACAATCCCAGAAAACCAAACTGATCACATGGATCACAGTTTTGTCTAACTCAGTGAAACTATGAGGCATGCCATGTAGGGCCACCCAAGACGGATGGTGGGGAGTTCTGACAAAATGTTGTCCACTGGAGAAGGGAATGGCAAATCACTTCAGCATTCTTGTCTTGAGGACCCCATGGGCAATATGAAAAGATAAAAAGGTATGAAATTGAAAGATGAAGTCCACAGGAAAGTAGGTGCCCAATATACTGCTGGAGAAGAGCAGAGATGTAGCTCCAGATGGAATGAAAGTATGGAAATAAAAGCAAAAATAAACAAATGGGACCCAATTAACCTTAAAAGCTTCTTCACATCAAAGGAAACTATTAGCAAGGTGAAAAGACAGACTTCAGAATGGGAGAAAATAATAGTAAATGAAGCAACTGACAAATAACTAATCTCAAAAATATACAAGCAACTTCTACAGCTCAACTTCAGAAAAATAAATGACCCAATCAAAAAATGGGCCAAAGAACTAAATAGACATTTCTCCAAAGAAGACATACAGATGGCTAACAAACACATGAAAAGATGCTCAACATCACTCATTATCAGAGAAATGCAAATCAAAACCACTAGGAGGTATCATTTCACACCAGTCAGAATGGCTGCGATCCAAAAGTCTACAAGTAATAAATGCTGGAGAGGGTGTGGAGAAAAGGGAACCCTCTTACACTGTTGGTGGGAATGCAAACTAGTACAGCCACCATGGAGAACAGTGTGGAGATTCCTTAAAAAACTGGAAATAGAACTGCCTTATGATCCAGCAATCCCACTGCTGGGCATACACACTGAGGAAACCAGAAGGGAAAGAGACACGTGTACCCCAATGTTCATCGCAGCACTGTTTATAATAGCCAGGACATGGAAGCAACCTAGATGTCCATCAGCAGATGAATGGATAAGAAAGCAGTGGTACATATACACAATGGAGTATTACTCGGCCATTAAAAAGAATACACTTGAATCAGTTCTAATGAGGTGGATGAAACTGGAGCCTATTATACAGAGTGAAGTAAGCCAGAAAGAAAAACACCAATACAGTATACTAATGCATATATATGGAATTTAGAAAGATGTTAACAATAACCCTGTGTATGAGACAGCAAAAGAGACACTGATGTATAGAACAGTCTTATGGACTGTGAGAGAGGGAGAGGGTGGGGAGATTTGGGAGAATGGCATTGAAACATGTAAAATATCATGTATGAAATGAGTCACCAGTCCAGTTTTGATGCACGATCCCTGATGCTTGGGCCTGGTGCACTGGGACGACCCAGAGGGATGGTATGGGGAGGGAGGAGGGAGGCGGGAGGAGGGTTCAGGATGGGGAACACATGTATACCTGTGGTGGATTCATTTTGATATTTGGCCGAACTAATACAATTATGTAAAGTTTAAAAATAAAATAAAATTAAAAGAAAAGAAAAGTATGGCCCAAAGTGGAAAAAAAAAGTCCAGCTGTGAATGTGCCTGGTGGTGAAATTAAATTCTGATGCTATAAAGAGCAATAGTGCATAGGAACCTGGAATGTTAGGTCCATGAATCAAGATAAATTGGAAGTGGTCAAACAGGAGATGGTGAGCGAACATTGACATTTTAGAAATCAGTGAACTAAAATGGACTGGAAAGGGCGAATTTAATTCAAATGGGCAAGAATGTGGGCAAGAATCCCTTAGATGAAATGGAGTAACCCTCATAGTCAACAAAAGAGTTTGAAATGCAGTATATGGGTGAAATCTCAAAAATGACAGAATGTTCAGTATCATAGTAATCCAAGTCTATGCCCCAACCACTAATGCCAAAGAAACTGAAGTTGAATAGTTCTAAGGCCTACAAGAACTTCTAGAGCTAACACCAAAAAAGATGTCCTTTTCATCATAGGAGACTGGAATGCAAAAGTAGCAGTTGAGAGATACCTGGAGTAACAGGCAAGTTTGGCTTTGGAGTCCAAAATGAAGCAGGGCAAAGGCTAACAACGTTTTGCCCAGAGAATGCACTGGTCATAGCAAAGAAACACTTCCAACAACAAAAGGGATGACTTTACACATGGACATCATCAGATGGTCAATATTGAAATCAGATCGATCATATTTTTTGCAGCCAAAAGAAATTCTACACAGTCAGAAAAAAGGAGACTGGGATCTGACTGTGGCTCAGATCCTTATTGCAACTATCAGACTTAAATCGAAGAAAGTAGGCAAAACCACTAGGTCATTCAGGTATGACCTAAATCGATTCCCTTACAATTATACAGTGGAAGTGAGAAATAGATTCAAGGGATTAGATTTGACAGATAGAGTGCCTGAGGAACTATGAACAGAGGTTTGTAACATTGTACAGGAGGCAGTGATCAAAACCATGCCCAGGAAAAAGAAATGCAAAAAGGCAAAATGGTTGTCTGAGGAAGCCTTACAAATAGCTGAGGAAAGACAAGAAGTGAAAGGCAAAGGAGAAAAGGAAAGATATACCCATCTGAATGGAGAGTTCTAAAGAAGAGCAAGGAGAGATAAGAAAACCTTTCTAAGTGAACAATGTAAAGACATAGAGGAAAAAAATAGAATGGGAAAGATTAGCATTCTCTTCAAGAAAATAAAAATACCAAGGCAACATTTCATGCAAAGATGGGCACAATAAAGGACAGAAATGGTATGGACCTAACAGAAACAGAAGACATTAAGAAAAGTGGCAAGAATAACAGAAGAACTACACAAAAATGATCTGGATAACCAAAAGGTGTGATCAGTCACCTACAGCCAGACATCCTGGAGTGAGAAGTCTAGTGAGCCTCAGGAAACAGCACTACGAACAAAGCTAGTGGAGGTGATGGAATTCTAGCTGAGCTATTTCAAATCATAAAAGATGATGCTGTGAAAGTGCTGCACTGAATATGCCAGCAAATTTGGAAAACTCAGCACTGGCTACAGGCCTGGAAAATGTCAGTTTTCATTCCAATCCCAAAGAAGGGCAATTCCAAAGAATTTCAAACTACTTACAATTGCAGTCATTTCTCATGCTATCAAGGTCATGCTCAAAATTCTCCAAGCTAAGTTTCAACAGTATGTGGACCTAGAACTTCCAGATGTAAAAGCTGGATTTAGAAAAGGCAGAGTAACCAGAGATCAAATTGCCAACATCCATTGAATCATAGGAAAAGCAAGAGAATTCCAGAAGTATACCCCCTTCTGCTTCATTAACTATGCTAAAGCCTTTGGCTGTGTGGAGTAGAACAAAATGTGGAAAGTTCCTCAAGAGATGGGAATACCAGACCACCTGACCTGCCTCCTGAGAAACCTGTATGTAGGTCAAGAAGCAGCAGTTTGAACCAGATAAAGAGTAAAAAACTGATTCAAAATTGGGGAAAAAAAGGCTGTATATTGTCACCTTATTTAACTTATATGCTTATTTAACTTATATGCAGAGTACATCATGAGAAATACTGGGCTGGATGAGCACGAGTTTGAATCAAGACTGCCGGGGGAAATACCAATAACCTCAGATATGCAGATGACCTCACCCTTATGGCAGAAAGTGAAAAAGAACTAAAAAGCCTCTTGATGAAAGTGTAAGAAGAGAGTGAAAAAGTTGTCTTAAAGCTCAACATTCAGAAAAATAAGATCATGGCATCTGGTCCCATCACTTGACAGCAAATAGATGGGGAAACAGTGGAAACACTGACAGACTGTACTTTGGGGGGCTCCAAAATCACTGCAGATGGTGACTGCAGCCATGAAATTAAAGGACACTTGCTCCTTGGAAGAAAAGCTATGACAAACCTATACAACGTATTAAAAAGCAGAGACATTACTTTACCAACAAAGGTCCATAGAGTCAAAGCTATGATTTTTCAGAAGTCATGTTTGGATGTGAGAATTGAACCATAAAGAAGGCTGAGTGCTGTAGAATTGATGCTTTTGAACTGTGCTCTTGGAGAAAAGTCCTGAGAGTCCCTTGGACAACAAGGAGATCAAACCAGGCAATCTTAAAGAAATCAATCCTGAATATTCATTGGGAGGACTGTTGCTGAAGCTGAAGATTCAATATTGTGGCTACCTGATATGAAGAGCTGAGTCTTTAGAAAAGGCTCCAATGCTGGGAAATATTGAGGGCAGGAGGAGAAGGGGGTGACAGAGGATGAGATGTTCAGATGGCATCTCCAACTCAATGGATATGAGTTTGAGCAAGCTCTGGGAAATGGTGAAGGACAGGGAAGCCTGGTGTGCTGCAGTCCATGGGGTTGCAAACAGGCAGACACAACTGAGCAACTGAACCGTGGCAACAATTTGCCAGTAAGTGATGGGACTGGTTGCCATGATCTTAGTTTTAGAATACTGAGTTTCAGGCCAGCTTTTTCACTCTCCTCTTTCGTCCTCATCAAGAGGCTTTTTAGTTCTCTTCACTTTCTGCCATTAGAGTTGTATCATCTGCTTATCTGTGGTTGTTGATATTTTTCCTGGCAACCTTGATTCCAAGCTGAGCTTTACCCAGCCCAGCATTTCACATGATGTATTCTGCAGAGACATCAAATAATCAGGTTGACAATATACATCCCTGATGTAGTTCTTTCCCAATGTTGAACCAGTTCGTTTTTCCAAGTCTGTTTCTAACTGTTGCTTCTTGACCTGCATACAGGTTTATCAGGAGGCAGGTAAGATGGCCTGGTATTCCCATCTCTTGAAGAATTTTCCACAGTTTGTTCTGCTCCACCCAGCCAAAGGCTTTAATGTAGTCAATAAAGCAGAAGTAGATGTTTTTCTGGATTTCCCCTGTTTTTTTCTTGTGATCTATGATCCAATAGATGTTAGCAATTTGATCTGCGGTTCCTCTGCCTTTTCTATATCCAAGTTGTACATCTGGGAGCTCTTGGTTCATGTGCTGTTGAAGCCTAGCTTGAGGGACTTTGAGTATTGAAGGATGAAGTCTATTTGATTTATTTCCAGGAAAAAAGAATGTTTTATTACTCATATTGTATCTTCTTATCTATGTAAATAGGATGACTAGTGAAAACCTCTCTTTACACTCAAAATATAGATGATATATATCCACAAATTTGGAATATTTTCCTGAGTGGAGAAAACCAAGAATTATCCTGAGAGCCAACATATTGATTACAGTCCAAATATTTCTCCAGTGAATGCTAAATGTATTGTTGAAACTTGCCAAATGTATATAAAGAGGATGTAGGATATGACATCTTAAGAAAAACATCTCTGAATTTTGGTGAAAAAATGCCAAGTTACTTGCTGACATAGCAATGCTTTATTTGGTAATAGGAAAGATCAAAATATAGATGGAGATTATAAAATATTACAAAAGGAGAAGGAAGTTCTACTGTTAATGAGCCTACTACAAAAAGTTATTTTGACTTGGCCTGAAGCTGGGGCATAATTCCTGAAGTTTTATTTGTCTCATGAAGATTGGTTACTGAAAGTAGTAGAGGAGAAGAGCTACTGAACAGAAGGTCACATACCATTGGCCAATGTAATTGTCAACCTCAAAAATTCCTGTGGTGTAAGAGAATTTTGGTCAGAATATAAAGTATTTATTATATTTAATTCCGGGATTTGGGCCCCAGAATCAATATAAAAAAGACAGTGATTGTTAACACACATGCACACTCAGAAAATTTAACGTGGAATTAAAAAGCCAGGTAAGAAGAATGAGATAAGAAAGAAGGACCATTGAGATGTTGGGAAGAGGTAATGACAAAGTGCCAGTGGTGAGAAGGCCATGGGGAGGGAGAACAAGACAGGTAGAGAAGCCAAAGGTATTCTATATTACAGAGATGGGAAGCTAAGCAATTGTTTAATATTATCCTTTTATTTCAAAGATGTGGAAATAAGAACTGGGAAGGTGAAATAACCTTTCATCATCATTTGCTACCTTGGAAAATGCTTTTCCAGGGTAGTAAGTATAAAGGAGACTGAGTTCAAGGAATGGAAATGAGAAGCAGAGTGGGAGTCTAGAGCTGTGGGAGGTACAGTTTTTCTGAGACGTGCAATTTGGTTCCGAGATTTTTCAGCTGGGGAAGAGAGGAAGTCACTTTAGAGTACTGAGAAAAGGGTTTGCTGAAATAAGAGATTACATACCAGCTCTGAGAGTCAGAAGTTCTACTTCCCAGTGAAATGCTGCCTCTACCTCTTCTATTGCTAGTGGTTATCCTCCCACGTGGTGACAGTAAGGATGGTAAGCGTAACTCTGGCTGCTCCCAGCACAGGTGCAGGGGTTCTGGATAAAAGCATGCCACACCTACCACTAAAGGTCTGGGCTCTGCTGTCTCCAGCCCTCTCCCCTATTCTGGAGGCTGGGGATTGAGTCAGGGGGCTTGGGGAGAGAACTGTTTCAGGCTCTATATTGTTCAGACTCTGGGTGCCTTTTCATTCCATCCTGATTCTACATTTTTCCTCGTTCTTTTCAATCTTCCACCAACACAGTGTTCCACTGGCCAACCTCCTACCATATCATCCATATTTGGACCTTTGCCAACAGCTCCTGGGCTCAAAACCAAGGCTCAGGCTGGTTGGATAATTTGCAAATTCAAGGCTGGGATTCTGACTTGGGCACTACCATTTTCCTGAAGCCCTCGTCCAAGGGGAACTTTAGTGATGAGGCGATGACTGAGCTGCAGGACCTATTCCGAGTCTACTTCATTGGATTCACTTGGGTTGTGCAGGACCATGTCAGTGAGTTCCAGTTGGAATTTGAGTACAGTCCTCTGATCTGGAGAGACTCTCAATGACTTTTCTCTCCCTTGGTCAGGCTACTGTTCCCTCTGATCATGGTCTACTCCTTCCCTCTTTACTCAACTGCATGCACACAGCTCTCCAGAGTAGTCTCCAACCCTGACTCCTTATCTCCACCCAGTATCCCATATTCTTCCTGTTTCTTGCACTTTTGTGTAATAGATGATGTTCATGCTTTGTAGCCGTTTCCTGTTTTGCGTGTATGTCACTTGCCACTCTCAAAACCTAGGAAAAACTCCTTTTCCTACTGTGTGCCTGAATGAACTAAAGTATGACTTCCCCATCCTCCAATTCGTATCCTCAAGCATCTGCTGCCTAATCTCCTCTCTCAGTGTAAGCTTCCCCTTCATCCTGGAATGCCGCCCTCCTGACTCCATCACACATTGCTCCTCTTCTTCCCTCTTGTCCACTGCAGATCCTTAAAAGAGCAAATCCCCACCGTTTACAATAGGCATACCTCTAACCAATGCTCTTTTTCCTGAAAAGTCCTGAATACTGCAATTGGTTTTTGACTGATAATTTCACATCTCAGACCTTTCTTGCCACTAAAATCCAAAGGCCTATGCCTTTTCCTCATCCTTTTCTTCATTGTTTGCATTTTAATAACTTGTCTCAGTTTTCCTTTACACAGACCCCTTTGTGATCCAGGTCATAGCAGGCTGTGAGCTGCATTCTGGGGAGGCCATAGGAAGCTCTTTGAGAGGAGCTTTAGGAGGACTGGATTTTGTGAGGATCCAGAATCATTCCTGTGTGCCTGCCCCAGACAGCAGCAGCAGGGGGCAGAAGTTTTGTGCACTCAAGAGTCAGTATCCAGGCATCTCTGATATCATTGAGAGGCTCCTCTCAGAAACCTGTCTTCGATATCTCCTGGGTGTCCTCGATGCAGGGAAGGCAGAACTGCAGAAGCAAGGTTAGTCTTGTTCTCTCCCCAAGACTTTTCTATTTTACCTCCTATCACCTTCTTTAAATTAAAAAGTGGAGAATACCTAAATTGAGAGGTGTTTAATCAATAAATGATCTGATTTCCATAGAAGTGGAAGAGGCAACTATCCAAATTTGTGGGTTTCTGAGTCCCCATGCTCTGGATTAGAGTCATTCTTACATTTCACATTCTTACTGCTCCTTCCTACCCCAGTGAAGCCTGAAGCCTGGCTGTCCAGTGGCCCCACTCCTGGGCCTGGCTGCCTACTGCTGGTCTGCCATGTCTCAGGATTCTACCCAAACCTGTGTGGGTGATGTGGATGAGGGGCGAGCAGGAGCAGCCTGGCACTCAGCAAGGAGATATCATGCCCAATGCTGACTGGACTTGGTATCTCCAAGTAACCTTTGATGTGGCGGCTGGGGATGTGGCTGGCCTGAGTTGTCGAGTGAAGCACAGCAGTCTAGGAGACCAGAACATCATCCTGTACTGGGGTGAGAAAGAACTGGAGCCCAGCTGGGGATGGGAGAAGGTGGTCTTCAAGAACAGAGGGCAGTCCTGAGGAAGGGGAGAGACTTGATGGATGAACTATGGAGGGAGGGAAGGAGAGGGGGAAGAAAGAGTGACAGAAGGAGAGGTAGGAAGGGAGAGACAAAGAAAGAGAGATAGAGTTTGGGATTTATTTCTGAGACTCCAGTGCCAGAGGAATGAAAATAGCTGATCTAAGGCAGGCAATAGGTAGGAATGAAGGACTATAAACTAGGTGGGATGGAGCAAGAACAGACTGTGGGTGGCTGTGAGAATATGACATCGGGGAATATGAGAAAGGGGATCAGAGATGTCCAGTCATCAAAAGCAGGTAACAGTGGGTGTTGACACTTGGGTGGGCAAGAAGCCATGGAGAACTAGAGGATGGATTTGAAGTGATATCCCTTTGTGTTCTCCCAATTGCCAGGACATCCCACATCCATTGGTTTGATACTTGTGGCAATAATAGTGCCCTCCTTGATCCTTTCGATATGCCTTGCATTATGGTTTTGGAGATGCTGGTGAGTTTTCATTTTTTAATCTTTCTTTTCTGTCCATCCTTTTATTCTTTCCCTGCATTTTATCTATTAATATTATGCCTTTTTTAGCCTCAATATTTCCACTAGAAACTTTCCCCAACTCCTATCTGTAGGTAAATTTATTTTTAAAAAATTGCAGTAAAATACGTCATGGAAAATTTACTGCATTAGCCATTTTTACACATATAGTTTAGTAGTCTTAAGTAAATTCACATTTTATGCAGCCAATCTCTAGAACTCTTTTCATCTTGAAAAACTAGAAGTCTATGCCCATTAATCTACTTTCCCCAATCCTTGCTCCCTCAGACCCTGGCAACCACCATTCTATTTTCAGTCTATATGAATCTCTATACTCTAGGTACCTCTAGAAGTGGAATCATTTGCCTTTTTGTGAATGGTTATTACATTTAGCATTATGTCCTCATAATTCATTCGTGTGATGATCTGTATTAGAATTTCTTTCCTTTTAAAGATCGTTTTGTTTACCTGTTGATCTCTCAACAGACACTTGGGTTAATTCAACAGTCACCTTTTGCCTGTTGTGAATTATGCTGCTATAAACATAGTGTACAAATATTACTTAAGAAGAGCAATTTTTCACTTATGTTCTTAACAGGTCATATCAGAATATCTCATGAGCCCTGAATGTCTCCTTTTCCATTTGGAATAAGTATCCAGGAACCCTGAAACTCAAGTTGTCAGCCTAGGAGTCAGTCTCATCATATTTCATCAAATGATCATCACATTTGATCAAATCATTGTTCCTGTAGGTTGTAAGATAAATCATAATTTATACACTAGCAGAAACATAAATGAAAATTGTTATTATGAGACAATATCACTAGCAGGATCCACTCAGATTTCATAGATGTGAGTTGGAGAAAGAACATACCTTGAAATAAATGAAATGATGTACACTACTTCATGGTGACATGCCTTTGATTTCTTATTTAAAACTTTTTTTTGCTTCTGCTGAAATATCATTTTTCAAATTGAACTAACTGTAATTATGCTGAGGTAATTGTATTTGCAGAGCTGCTGGGCATTTTTAACAAAATGTCTCCATCTTGGCCTGATGATTTTCTAACTATAATGGTTAGCTGAGCAACTTGTTTCTCCAGAAAGCCTTCCTTAGTGCTACAGTGGAAGTAACCCTCCCTTGACTGGTATCCTGCATAGACCCACTTTACTCATACCCAGAACACTACAGTTCTTATTGTTTTTCTTTTCTTTCTACTTATAAGTTCCTTAAGAGAAGAACTGGCTTTTGGTGGATCTCTGGCCCAAATCATATTTTTGTGTGTAGTGTTTTTATTGTTATTCTAAAGCTATCTGTGTGTATAGGCTAGTGAGATATGGTGTATAGTGAGACAGGTGGATAGTATGAAATATAGTGTATAGTGGATTTAAGTGAGTACATAATTGTGTTGATTCACAGGAAACTAGAATTTTTCTATGTGGAAAAGTTGATGTGAGTAAATGAGTAAAACTGTAGTTTTAAACTTGAATTGCAAGTATAAATAAAAAATCATAATATTAAGAGTTAAAAAAAAGGTCTTGGCCACTTAAAAAACCCTAAAATGAAGGCTTAGAACTCAGATTAAGGCTTTCACATAATATTTTCCCACTACAAGGAACCAAAGTACCTTGGAGAAATGGCTGATTTCTAGTTTGGAGCAGGAAGTTTCTCCAAGAGTCTGGAACACCTTTGCTATACCTGAAGGTGAAGGGAAGCTCAATGATAAATGTATGATAAAAGGATTAATACGCGACTGGGTTGAAAAAACTCCCACGTCATAATTGGGACAGTTTGAGTCTCAAGAGAAACAATGGCTAGGATTTGATGTTGTTGTTTAATAGCTAAGTTGTGTTGAATCTTTTTGACCCCATGGACTGCAACATGCCAGGCTTCAGTGTCCTTCATGGTCTCCTGGAGATTGCTCAAATTCATGTCCACTGAATCAGTGAAGCTATCTAATCATCTCATCCTGTGACACTCCCTTCTCCTTTTGCCTTCCATCTTTCCCAGCATCAGAGTCTTTTCCAATTCATCGGCTCCTTGCATCAGGTGGCCAAAGTGCTGGAGCTTCAGCTTCATCATCAGTCTATCCAATGAATATTCAGGGTTGACTTCCTTTAAGCCTGACTGGTTTGATGTCTTTGCAGTCCAAGGAACTCTCAAGAGTCTTATTCAGCCCTTCAGTTAGAAAACATCAATTCTTTGTCACTCAACCTTCTGAACAGTCCAAATCTTACATCCATACATTGTTGCTGTTGCTCAGTCTCTCAGTCCTGTCCGACTCTTTGTGACCCCATGGACTGCAGCATACCTACCAGGTTTCCCTGTTCATCACAAATCTGGAGTTTTCTCAAACTCATGTCCATTTAATCAGTGATGCTATCCAATCATCTCATCCTGTGTTGCCCCTTTCTCCTCTTGCCTTCGATCTTTCCCAGCATCAAGGTCTTTTCCAATGAGTCAACTTGTCGCATCAGGTGGCCAAAGTATAGGAGCTTCAGCATCCATCCTTCCAATGAATGTTCAAGTTTGGCTTCCTTTAAGATACACTGGTTTGATCTCTTTGCTGTCCAAGGGACTATCAAGAGTCTTCTTTGGCACCACAGTTTGAAAGCATCTTTTCTTAGGCACTCAGCTTTCTTCATGGTCCAAATCTCACATCTGTACACGACTACTGGAAAAACCATAACTGTGACAATACAGACCTTTGTTGTCAAGGTGATGTCTCTTCTTTTCAATATGCTGTCTATGGTTGTCATTGCTTTTCTTCCAAGGGCAAGTGTCTTAATTTTGTGGCTGCAGTCATTGTCCACAGTGATTTTGGAGCCCAAGAAAATGAAATCTGCCACTGTTTCCATTTTTCCCCGTCTATTTGCTGTCACAGAGAAGGCAATGGCACCCCACTCCAGTACTCTTGCCTGGAAAATCCTATGGACGGAGGAACCTGGTGGGCTGCAGTCCATGGGGTTGCTAAGAGTCGGACACGACTGATGCGACTTAGCAGCAGCAGCAGCATTTGCTGTCAAGTGATGGGACCAGCTGCCATGATCTTAGTTTTCTGAATATTGAGTTTTAAGCCAGCCTTTTCACTCTCCTATTTCACCTTCATGAAGAGACTCTTTAGTTGCACTTCACTTTTTCCATAAGGGTAGTGTCATCTGCACATCTTAGGTTATTGATATTTCTCCTGGCAATCTTGATTACAGCTTGTGCTTCATCCAGGCTGGCTTTTTGTATGATGTACTCTGCACAGAAGCTAAATAAGCAGGTTGACAATATACAGCCTTGATGTACTCCTTTCCCAGTTTTCACCAGTTTGTTGTCCCACGTCCAGTTCTAACTGTTGCTCCTCGACCTGCATACAGGTTTCTCAAACCAACTCTTGAAGAATTTTCAAAAAATTGTTGTGATCCACACAGTCAAAGGTTTTAGCATAGTCAGTGAAGCAGAAAGTGAAAGTCTCTCAGCTGTGTCAGACCCTTTGCCACCCCATGGACTATACAGTCCATGGAATTCTCTAGACCAAAATACTGGAGAGGGTAGCTTTTGCCTTCTCTAGGGGATCCTCCCAACCCAGGGATCAAACCCAAGTCTCCTGCATTGCAGGTGGATTCTTTACTAGCTGAGCCACAAGGGAGATCTTCAGTGATGCAGAAGGAAATTCTCACATCCATACTCCATATGTATGTAGTTTTAATACTCTTTTTTTGTTGTTGTTCTTTGTTTGGAGTTCCCTTCCTTTATCTATGTTCCAGCAGATGTTAACAATTTGATCTCTGGTTCCCCTACCTTTTCTAAATCCAGCTTGGACATCTAGAGGTTAACTTTTGGCACAGGGTTTAAATTACAACATTAAAAACAAAAGTTATAGCACAGGTTACATGTTGCTTGAGTTTCCTTTGTTTAGTTTATCAACATGCCCCAAATCCAGAAATGGAAAAATTAAAACCACCAAATCAGTGAGTAATATTTAGTAAGAATTTATTGTGGATATGAAAGCAGTTCACAAATGGGGAGATTCCAAATTAAAAGATTGATGTGAAGTTCAGGGGCATGAAATTACAGAATGACTTACAGAGCAAAAATGAGGAAGTTATTAATTTTTACAATGATTGGTTACTACAGTAGAAGTTTCTCTTGCCATTTTTATGTGGTTGACTGCTGTTTCTTTTATGATTGTCAGAGCCATTTACAAAACAAACCTGGCATGAGTTTCACTTACTTTTGTGAAATAAGTTGGTTTTAGTTTTCTTACACAGCTTAAACGTTTTCATCTGTTCAGGAAATTCTCACATCCATACTCCATGTTTATGTAGTTTTAACACTCTTTAGATATGTGACCACCACTCAGACTGTATAGGATTGCTCAGTAGCTGTCCTCAGGCAACCATTAGATACAAGCTTGCCTTGTACTTCAGTGGAAGGAACTCTGGTGTTTGCAGAAATCTTACTTCTGGACCTGAGGTGTGTGTCTTCCTTACTTTTGGAGTAGAGTTTAAGGTACTTGTTGTATTTATTTTTAAAGGGAACTTAAGGGAATCAGAGGTAAATTTTCACCTTTTTATCTCTACCATCTCAGTCTAATTTTCACCATTAAAGGCAAGATCTTGTTTACTGATCCTCTTGATTGGAGTAATTGAGATTTAAAATAATTTGTTTCCACTCAGGTTTTCACTTTGGTACCAAGGGCCATTGAGAGAGCAGCCTTTGTAGTATTAGTGCGGAGTGAAAATCAAGCTCTGAGCACCATACTTCCTGGACATCATCTTCGTGTTCCAGTGAGTCTGTCAGTACCTTTAGCCAAGTATTAGCCAAGCAGGAGATACTAATGGTGATGATAAAAATGGTATAGAGAGCATAGGTTCACTTTTCCAGTGTCTGACTCCCTGAAATGGGGCTAGGGTTCTCAGAATCTCCCTTTCTATGGTATGTCTCCATTCTCAGAGGAGGTCTCTCTGTGAATGTACACCAAGGTACTGTGGCCACTCACACTGATCCATTTGGTATTCTCTCCAAGACTACCTGCACAACCTCTCTGTTACTGCTACATCACTGTCAGTGTTATATTTGCCGTATGAGAGAATGAGATAGGTGGGCAAACCAAAGGAATACTTCTAGATTAAAAGAGACTGGAAGTTGAGCAATTGTTTAGTATTACCTTCTTACTGAATAGATGTGACAATAAAGGATTAGGAAGGTGAAATAACTCTTCAGCATCACAAGGGAGCTTTTCCAGGGTAGTACATATAAAAGAGATGAAGACCAAAGAATGGAAATGAGATGGAGTGGGAGTTCAGAGCTGTGGGAGGCACAGTTTTTCTGAGATGTGCAATGTGGGTCAAAGATTTTTCAGTTGGGGAAGAGAGGAAGTCAATTTAGAGTACTGAAAAAAAAATGCTGAAATTAGAGATCAAATACCAGCTCTGAGAGTCAGAAGTTCTATTTCCCAGTGAAATGCTGCTTCTACCACTTCTGTTACTTGGAGTTATCCTCCCAGGTGGTGACAATGAGGATGGTAAGAATAACTCTGGCTGCTCCCAGCACAGGTGCAGGGGTTCTGGATAAAAGCATGCTTTACCTACCACTAAGGGTCTGGGCTCTGCTGTCTCCAGCCCTTTCCCCTATTCTGGAGGCTGGAGATGGAGCCAGAAGCTTTGGGGGCAGGGGACCGTTTCAAGTTCTGTATTGTTGCTCAGACTCTGGGTTCTTTTTCATACTATCCTGATTCCACATTTCCCCCTCATTCTTCTTATCTTTCCACCACTATAGTGTTCCAGGGGCCAACCTCCTTTCATCTCATGCCGATTTCAACCTTTGTCAATAGCACATGTGCTCAAAATCAAGGCTCAGGCTGGTTGGATGACTTGCAGATTCATGGCTGGGAGAGTGACTCGGGCACTGCCATCTTCCTGAAGCCCTGGTCCAAGGGCAACTTTAGTGATGATGAGATGACTGAGCTGGAGGACTTCTTCCGAGCCTACTTCATTGGATTCACTCGGGAAGTGCAGGATCGAGTCAATGAGTTCCAGTTGGAATGTGAGTATAGTCCTGTGATCTGGAAAGACTCTCAATGACTTTTCTTTTCTTGTGTCAGGCTACTGCTCCCTCTGATGATGGTCCCTTTCCCCCCTCTTTATCCAACTTCATGTACACACTTGTCCAGAGTAGCCTTCAACCCCGACTCCATACCTCCATCTAGTATCTGAGATTGTTCCTGTTTCTTGCTCTCTTCTGTGTACATGACGACTCTTGTGGTTATTTCTTATTTGCATCTATGTAACTTGCTTCTCTAAAACCCCAAGGAAGAATCTCCTTTTCCTACTCTGTGCTTGAGTGAACTTAAGTGTGACTTCCTACTCCTCCAATTGATGTGCTCAAGCATCTTCTGCCTGATCCCTTCTCTACACGTAACCATTCCCTACACCGTGGAATGCTGCACTTCTGACTCCATCACACGTTGCCCCTCTCCCCTCTTGCCCCCTCTACATCCTTAAAACAGCTTAACCCCACCATTGATGATATGCATACCTCTCCCCAGTGCTCTTTCTGAAAAGTCCTGAATACTGCAATTGGTTTTATGTGAATAATTTCACCCCTCAACTTCTTGCCACTAAAGTAAAAAATCCTATGCCTTTTTCTCGTCTCTTTCTTTCCTGTTTGCTTTTTAATAACTTGTCTCAGTTTTCCTTTACACAGACCCCTTTGTGATCCAGGTCACAGCAGGCTGTGAGCTGCATTCTGGGGAGGCCATAGAAAGCTCTTTGAGAGGAGCTTTAGGAGGACTGGATTTTGTGAGTATCCAGAATCATTCCTGTGTGCCTGCACCAGACAGCAGCAGCAGGGGGCAGAAGTTTTGTGCACTCATGACTCAGTATCAAGGCATCTCTGATATCATTGAGAGACTCCTCTCAGAAACCTGTCCTCGATATCTCCTGGGTGTCCTCGATGCAGGGAAGGCAGAACTGCAGAGGCAAGGTTAGTCTCGTGCTCTCCCCAAGATGTTTCTATTTCTCCTCTCACAACTTTCTTTAAATTCAAAAGTGAGAAGTACCTAAATAGAGAGATGATTAATCAATAAGTCATTTGGTGCCCATAGGAGTGGAAGAGGAAACTGTCCAAATTTGTGGGTTTCTGAGTCCCCATGCTCTGGATTAGAGTCATAATCTGACATTCTTACTGCTCCTTCCTACCCCAGTGAAGCCTGAAGCCTGGCTGTCCAGTGGCCCCACTCCTGGGCCTGGCCGCCTACTGCTGGTGTGCCACGTCTCAGGATTCTACCCAAAACCTGTGCGGGTGATGTGGATGAGGGGCGAGCAGGAGCAGCCTGGCACTCAGCAAGGAGACCTCATGCCCAATGCAGACTGGACTTGGTATCTCCGAGTAACCCTAAACGTGGCAGCTGGGGAGGCAGCTGGCCTGAATTGCCGAGTGAAGCACAGCAGTCTAGGAGACCAGGACATCATCCTGTACTGGGGTAAGAAGGAACTGCGGCCCAACTGGGAATGGGAGGAAATGGCCCTCAAGAACAGAGAGGGGGACACAGGAAGGGGAGGGATTTGATGGATGAGGGAAGGATGGAGAGAGGAAGACAGGCATGGAGAGAGGATAGGCGGGGAGGAAAGAGAATCAGGGAGACAGAAAGAGACAGAGTCAGAGAGACAGAGTTTGAGATTTATTTCTAGGACTACAGTGCCAGAGGAATGAAAATAGCTGATCTAAGCTGTACAGTAGATAAAAATGAAGTAGTCTTCACTACTAGAGTAGTAGTCCCACTGTAGTCTCGGTGGGATTCAGCAAGAAGGAAAGATTAAGGGTGGCTGTGCGTATAAGACCTCTGGGAATATGAGAAAGGGACCCGGAGATGCCCATGCATCAGAAGCAGTTAATGATGGTGCTGACACTCAGATGGGCAAGAAGGCCTGGAGAACTAGAGAATGGGTTTGAAGTGACATTCCTTTGTCTTCTCCCAATTGCCAGGACCCCCCACATCCATTGGCTTGATACTTGTGGCAATAATAGTACCCTCCTTGATCCTTTTGATATGCCTTGCATTATGGTTCTGGAGACGCAGGTGAGTTTTCATTTTTTAATCTTTTTTTTTTTCTGTCCATCCTTTTATTCTTTCCCTCCTTTTTATCTATTAATATTACATCTCTTTAGTCTCAAAATTTCTGCTAGAACATTTCCCTTTTGTCCCCAACTCTCATCTGTAGGTAAATTTATTTTTTTTAAATTGAGTAAAATATGTCTTGGGAAATTTACTGCATTAGCCATTTTTACACATATAGTTTAGTAGTATTAAGTACATTCACATTTATGCAGCCAATCCTTAGAATTCTTTTCATCTTGAACAACTAGAAGTCTATGCCTATTAAACCACTTTCCCCAATCCTTTCTCCCTCAGGCCTTGCCAACCATCATTCTACTTTCTGTCTATATGAATCTGTCTACTCTAGGTACCTCATAGAAATGAAATCATTTGTCATTTTGTGAATGGCTTACTCCACCTAGTATTATGTCCTCATAATTCATTCATGTGGTGGCCTGTATTAGAATTTCTTTCCTTTTAAATGTTGTTTTGTTTACCTGTTCATCTCTCAACAGACACTTGGGTTAATTCACATTTTAGCTGTTGTGAATATTGCTGCTATGAACATAGTGTACAAATATCTCTTAAGTTGATCATTTTTTTGCTTGTGTTCTTAACAGGTCATATGAAATATCTTGTGAGCCCTGACCATGTCTCCTTTTCCATTTGGAATAAGTATCCAGGAACCCTGAAACTCAAGTTGTCAGTCTAGGAGTCAAGCTCATCATATTTCATCAAATAATCATCACATTTGATCAAATCATTGTTGCTGTAGGTTGCAAGATAAATCATAATTTATACCCTAGCAGAAACATAAATGAAAATTGTTATTATGAGACAATACCACTAGCAGGATCCACTCAGATTTCATAGATGTTATTTGTGAGAAAGAATATACCTTGGAATAAATGAAATGATGTACACAATTCATGGTGACATGTCTTTGATTTCTTATTTAAAACTTTTTTTTTGCTTCTGCTGAAATATCATTTTTCAAATTGAACTAACTATAGTTGACTTGAAGAAACACAAACTGGAATCAAGGTTGCTGGGAGAAATCTCAATAACCTCAGATATGCAGATGACACCACCCTTATGGCAGAAAGTGAAGAGGAACTCAAAAGCCTCTTGACGAAAGAAAGTGGAGAGTGAAAAAGTTGGCTTAAAGCTCAACATTCAGAAAACGAAGATCATGGCATCCGGTCCCACCACTTCATGGGAAACAGATGGGGAAACAGTGGAGACAGTGTCAGACTTTATGTTTCTGGGATCGAAAATCACTGCAGATGGTGACTGCAGCCATCAAATTAAAAGACGCTTACTCCTTGGAAGGAAAGTTATGACCAACCTAGATAGCATATTCAAAAGCAGAGACATTACTTTGCCAACAAAGTTTCATCTAGTCAAGGCTATGGTTTTTCCTGTGGTCATGTATGGATGTGAGAGTTGGACTGTGAAGAAGGCTGAGCGCCGAAGAATTGATGCTTTTGAACTGTGGTGTTGGAGAAGACTCTTGAGAGTCCCTTGCACTGCAAGGATATCCAACCAGTCCATTCTGAAGGAGATCAGCCCTGGGATTTCTTTGGAAGGAATGATGCTAAAGCTGAAACTCCAGTACTTTGGCCACCTCATGCGAAGAGTTGACTCATTGGAAAAGACTCTGATGCTGGGATGGATTGGGGGCAGGAGGAGAAGGGGACGACAGAGGATGAGATGGCTGGATGGCATCACTGACTCGATGGATGTGAGTCTGAGTGAACTCCGGGAGTTGGTGATGGACAGGGAGGCCTGGCGTGCTGCGATTCATGGGGTCGCAAAGAGTTGGACAGGACTGAGTGACTGATCTGATCTGATCTGATAGTTATGCTGAGGTAATTGTATTTGAAGAGTTGCTGAACATTTTTAACATAATTTCAATCTCTTTATTTGGATGATTTTCTAACTATGAGGGTCAGCTGAGCAGCTTGTTTCTCTAGATAGCCTTCCTTACTGTTAGAGTAGAAGTAACTCTCCCTTGACTGGTATTGTGCAGAGATTCATTTTACTCTGTACCCAGAACACTGCAGTTCCTTTTCTTTTTCTTTTCCTTCTACTCATGAGTTCCTTGAGAGAATGGCTTGTTCTCAGTGGATCTCTGTCAAAAACTTTTTTTTGATGGTAGAGTTATTACTGTTATTTTAAGATTATCATGTTTGTATAGGCTAGTGAAATATAGTATACAGTGTGATAGGTGGATAGTTTAGGTGATTATATAGTTGTGTTAATTCACTTGGAACCAAATTTTCTGTTTAGAGAAGGTGATGTGAGATAGATGTAATATTAAACTCTTTAATCTTAAACTTGAATTGCAAGCATAATTAAAAAATCATAATATTTAGGCTTAAAAAATGTCCTGACTACTTAAAAAACCACAAAACCAAGACTTAGTGCTCACATTATGGCTTTGACATATTTTCACACTAAAGGAACCAAAACACCTTGAAGAAATGGCTGATTTCTAGTTGGGGCAGAAAGATTCTTCAAGAATCTGAAAAAACTTTGCCATCAATTCAGTTTAGTTCAGTTCATTTGCTCAGTCATGTCCAACTCTTTGTGACCCCATGAATTCCAGCACACCAGGCCTCCCTGTCCATCACCAACTCCCAGAGTTCACCCAATCTCATGTCCTTCGAGTTGGTGATGCCATCCAGCCATCTCATCCTTTGTCGTCCCCTTCTCCTCCTGTCCCTAATCCCTACCAGCATTAGAGTCTTTTCCAATGAGTCAACTCTTCGCATGAGGTGGCCAAAGTATTGGAGTTTCAGCTTTAGCATCAGTCTTTCCAAAGAACACCCAGGAATGATCTCCTTTAGAATGGACTATTTGGATCTCCTTGCAGTCCAAGGGAATCTCAAGAGTCTTTTCCAACACCACAGTTCAAAAGCATCAATTCTTCAGTGCTCGGCCTTCTTCACAGTCCAACTCTCACATCCATACATGACCACTGGAAAAACCATAGCTTTGACTAGATGGACCTTTGTTGGCAAAGCAATGTCTCTGCTTTTGAATATGCTATCTAGGTTGGTCGTAACTTTCCTTCCAAGGAGTAAGCATCTTTTAATTTCATGGCTGCAGTCACCATCTACAGTGATTTTGGAGCCCAAAAAATAAAATCTGACACTTTTTTCACTGTTTCCCCATCTATTTGCCATAAAGTGATGGGACCAGATGCCATGATCTTCGTTTTCTGAATGTTGAGCTTTAAGCCAACTTTTTCACTCTCCACTTTCACTTTCATCAAGAGGTTTTTTAGTTCGTCTTCACTTTCTGCCATAAGGGTGGTGTCATCTGCATATCTGAGGTTATTGAGATTTCTCCTGGCAATCCTGATTCCAGCTTGTGCCTCTTCCAGCCCAGGGTTTCTCATGATGCTCTCTGCATTAAGTTAAATAAGCAGGGTGACAATATATAGCCTTGACATACTCCATTTCCTATTTGGAACCAGTCTGTTGTTCCATGTCCAGTTCTAACTGTTGCTTCCTGACCTGAATATAGGTTTCTCAAGAGGCAGGTCAGGTGGTCTGGTATTCCAATCTCTTTCAGAATTTTCCACAGTTTATTGTGATCTGCACAGTCAAAGGCTCTGGCATAGTTAATAAAGCAGAAATAGATGTTTTTTTCTGGAACTCTCTTGCTTTTTTGATGTTCCAATGGGTGTTGGCAATTTGATCTCTGGTTCCTCTGCCTTTTCTAAAACAAGCTTGAACATCTGTAAGTTCATGGTTCACGTATTTCTGAAGCCTAACTTAGAGAAATTTGAGCATTACTTTGCTAGCATGTGAGATGAGTGCAATTGTGTGGTAGTTTGAGCATTTTTGGCATTGCGTTTCTTAGGGATTGGAAAGAAAACTGACCTTTTCCAGTGCTGTGGCCACTGATGAGTTTTCCAAATTTGCTGGCATATTGAGTGTAGCACTTTCACAGCATCATCTTTTTTGGATTTGAAAGAGCTCAACTGGAATTCTATCACTTCCACTAGCTTTGTTCGTAGCGATGCTTTCCAAGGCCCACTTGACTTCACATTCCAGGATGTCTGGTTCTGGTGAGTGATCACACCATCGTGATTATCTTGGTCGTGAAGATCCTTTTTGTACACTTCTTCTGTGTATTCTTGCCACCTCTTCTTAATATCTTCTGCTTCTGTTAGGTCCATACCATGTCTGTCCTTTATCAAGCCCATCTTAGCATGAAATGTTCCCTTGGTATCGCTAATATTCTTGAAGAGAGCTCTAGTCTTTCCCATTCTGTTGTTTTCCTCTATTTCTTTACATTGATCACTGAGGAAGGCTTTCTTATCTCTCCTTGCTATTCTTTGGAACTCTGCATGCCATAAGATAAAGGGAAGCTCAATGATAAATGTGTGTTGAAAGAATTCACAAATGACTGGTGTGAAAAGGCTCCCATGTCACAGTTGGGACAGTTTGAGCCTCAAGAAACAATGGCTAGCATTTGTTGTTGTTCAGTCACTCCTGTGTAACTGAACAACAGTTACACAGGAGTCTGACTCCTTGTAATCCCAGGGACTTTACAGCATGCTAGTCTTCCCTCTACTTCGCTTTTTCCTGAATTTTGTCACATTGAGTTAATGATATTATATTGATTATATTAATGATATTATCTAACCATTTCATCCTCTGTTGCCTCCTCTCCTTTTGTCGTCAATCTTTCCCATCATCAGGGTTTTTTTTTTCCCAGTGCATCAGCTCTTCACATTATGTGGCCAAATTATCAGAGCATCAGATTCAGCATCGGTGCTTCTAATGAATAATCAGGGTGGATATCCTTTATAATTGACTGGCTTGATCTCCTTGCAGTCCAGGGAACTCTCAAGTCTTCTCCAGCACCACAATTCAAAAGCGTCAATTCTTTGATGCTCAACCTTCTTTGTGGTCCAACTCTTTTATCTGTACATGACTACTGGAAAAACCAAAGCTTTGACTATGTGGACCTTAGTTGGCAAAGGGATATCTCTGTTTTTTGTAACATGCTGTACAAGTCTGTCATAGCTTTCCTTCAAAGGAGCAAGCACCTTTTAATTTCATGGCTGCAGTCACAGTATGCAGCGATTTTGGAGCACACACACAAAAATATCTCACTGTTTCAACTTCTATTTCCCTTTCTATTTACCATCTCATACCCATAAGATGGCAGAGTAGAAGAATGCACATTTATCTTCTCTGTCAAGAACAGCAATATTTCAATGGGCTGCTGAAAAAGCATAGACAGAATATTGGATCCCACCAAAAAAAGATACCTCATGTCCAAGGGCAAAGGAGAACCTGAAACAAGATGGCAAGAGTGAGGCAATTGCACTTAAAATAAACCTCATACCCTCTAGAGACACTTGGAGCATGCAAAGGAAACTTGTGTGCACCAGGTTCTAGGGAGGGAGCAGTGACCTGCACAGCTGACTGAGCCAGACCTGCCTTTGAGTATTTGAGTGTCTCCTGTGGAGGTTGTGGGGGTAAGTAGTGGCCTGTCATGGTGACAAGGACTTTGGCAGCAGCAGTCCTGAGAGTTGCAGTGTGTGGCATAAGTCCTCTTGGAGGAGGTCACCTTTAGCCCCACTACAGAGCCTCAGATATGCAGATGACACCACCCTTTCGGCAGAAATTGAAGAGGAACTAAAGAGCCTCTTGACGAAAGTGAAAGAGGAGAGTGAAAAAGTTGGCTTAAAACTCAACATTCAGAAAACGAAGACCATGGCATCTGGTCCCATCACTTCATGGTAAATAGATGGGGAAATAATAGAAACAGTGAGAGACTTTATTTTCTTGGGCTCCATAATCACTGTAGATGGCGATTGCAACCATGAAATTAAAACACTTGCTCCTTGTAAGAAATCCTGTGACTAATCTAGACAGCATATTAAAAAGCAGAGGCGTTACTTTGCTGACAAAGGTGCATCTAGTCAAAGCTGTGATTTTTCCAGTAGTCATATAAGGATGTCAAAGCTGGACCATAAAGAATACTGAGCACCAAAGAATTGATACTTTTGAACTGTGGTGTTGGAGAAGACTCTTGAGTTTCTCGGACTGCAAGGAAATCAAACCAGTCAATCCTAAGGGAAATCAGTCCTGAATATTCTCTGGAAGGACTGATGCTGAAGCTGAAGCTCCAATACTGTGGCCACCTGATGCGAAGAACTGACTCATTTGAAAAGACCCTGAAGGTGGGAAAGATTGAAGACAGGAGGAGAAGGGGACAATAAAGGATAAGATGGTTGGATGGCATCACTGACTTCATGAATGTGACTTTGAGTAAGATCTAGGAGTTGCTGATGGACAGGGAAGTCTGATGTGCTGCAGTCCATGGGTTTGCAAAGAGTTGAACATGATTGTGACTGAACTGAATAGAGCAACTGAGCATACGACCCACAAGCTGGAGAATCAAAGGAGTTCTGGTATAACAAATTTAACAACAGTTCTTTCTCACTGTGAAAGTTCTGGGGCCACAAGAAATTTCCCAACCTGGGGATCTTGCAGAGGGGCTAAGAACCCCCAGAGAATATACCTTTGAAGGCCAGTGGGATTTGATTACAGAACTTCCACAAGACTGGGTAAACAGACTATTGGAAGGCACAAACAAAACATTGTGTGCACCAGGACCCAGGAGAAAAGAGCACTGATCCCACAAGAGACTGAACCAGACTTGCCTGTGAGTATTTGGGAGTCTCTGGCAGAGGTGTGGGTCCACATTGGCCTGTCCCAGGCCAGAGACATTGAGTACAATAGTCCTGGGATATGCAGCATGCTGGCATAAGTCCTGGAGGAGGTTGCCATTACCCCTACCAGGGTTTGGCTTTAGGCCCTCCCATCAGCAGAAAATTGGATTAAAGATTTACTGAGCATGACCTTGCCCATCAGAGCAAGACACGGTTTTCACCACGGTCAGTATCTCCCACCAGGAAGCTTCCACAAGCTTTTATCCTCATCCATTAGAGGGCAGACAGAATGCAAACCACAATCCCAGAAAACCAAACTGATCACATGGATCACAGTTTTGTCTAACTCAGTGAAACTATGAGGCATGCCATGTAGGGCCACCCAAGACGGATGGTGGGGAGTTCTGACAAAATGTTGTCCACTGGAGAAGGGAATGGCAAATCACTTCAGCATTCTTGTCTTGAGGACCCCATGGACAATATGAAAAGATAAAAAGGTATGAAATTGAAAGATGAAGTCCACAGGAAAGTAGGTGCCCAATATACTGCTGGAGAAGAGCAGAGATGTAGCTCCAGATGGAATGAAAGTATGGAAATAAAAGCAAAAATAAACAAATGGGACCCAATTAACCTTAAAAGCTTCTTCACATCAAAGGAAACTATTAGCAAGGTGAAAAGACAGACTTCAGAATGGGAGAAAATAATAGTAAATGAAGCAACTGACAAATAACTAATCTCAAAAATATACAAGCAACTTCTACAGCTCAACTCCAGAAAAATAAATGACCCAATCAAAAAATGGGCCAAAGAACTAAATAGACATTTCTCCAAAGAAGACATACAGATGGCTAACAAACACATGAAAAGATGCTCAACATCACTCATTATCAGAGAAATGCAAATCAAAACCACTAGGAGGTATCATTTCACACCAGTCAGAATGGCTGCGATCCAAAAGTCTACAAGTAATAAATGCTGGAGAGGGTGTGGAGAAAAGGGAACCCTCTTACACTGTTGGTGGGAATGCAAACTAGTACAGCCACCATGGAGAACAGTGTGGAGATTCCTTAAAAAACTGGAAATAGAACTGCCTTATGATCCAGCAATCCCACTGCTGGGCATACACACTGAGGAAACCAGAAGGGAAAGAGACACGTGTACCCCAATGTTCATCGCAGCACTGTTTATAATAGCCAGGACATGGAAGCAACCTAGATGTCCATCAGCAGATGAATGGATAAGAAAGCAGTGGTACATATACACAATGGAGTATTACTCGGCCATTAAAAAGAATACACTTGAATCAGTTCTAATGAGGTGGATGAAACTGGAGCCTATTATACAGAGTGAAGTAAGCCAGAAAGAAAAACACCAATACAGTATACTAATGCATATATATGGAATTTAGAAAGATGTTAACAATAACCCTGTGTATGAGACAGCAAAAGAGACACTGATGTATAGAACAGTCTTATGGACTGTGAGAGAGGGAGAGGGTGGGGAGATTTGGGAGAATGGCATTGAAACATGTAAAATATCATGTATGAAATGAGTCACCAGTCCAGGTTCGATGCACGATCCCTGATGCTTGGGGCTGGTGCACTGGGACGACCCAGAGGGATGGTATGGGGAGGGAGGAGGGAGGAGGGAGGAGGGTTCAGGATGGGGAACACATGTATACCTGTGGTGGATTCATTTTGATATTTGGCCAAACTAATACAATTATGTAAAGTTTAAAAATAAAATAAAATTAAAAGAAAAGAAAAGAAAAGTATGGCCCAAAGTGGAAAAAAAAAGTCCAGCTGTGAATGTGCCTGGTGGTGAAATTAAATTCTGATGCTATAAAGAGCAATAGTGCATAGGAACCTGGAATGTTAGGTCCATGAATCAAGATAAATTGGAAGTGGTCAAACAGGAGATGGTGAGTGAACATTGACATTTTAGAAATCAGTGAACTAAAATGGACTGGAAAGGGCGAATTTAATTCAAATGGGCAAGAATGTGGGCAAGAATCCCTTAGATGAAATGGAGTAACCCTCATAGTCAACAAAAGAGTTTGAAATGCAGTATATGGGTGAAATCTCAAAAATGACAGAATGTTCAGTATCATAGTAATCCAAGTCTATGCCCCAACCACTAATGCCAAAGAAACTGAAGTTGAATAGTTCTAAGACCTACAAGAACTTCTAGAGCTAACACCAAAAAAGATGTCCTTTTCATCATAGGAGACTGGAATGCAAAAGTAGCAAGTTGAGAGATACCTGGAGTAACAGGCAAGTTTGGCTTTGGAGTCCAAAATGAAGCAGGGCAAAGGCTAACAACGTTTTGCCCAGAGAATGCACTGGTCATAGCAAAGAAACACTTCCAACAACAAAAGGGATGACTTTACACATGGACATCATCAGATGGTCAATATTGAAATCAGATCGATCATATTTTTTGCAGCCAAAAGAAATTCTACACAGTCAGAAAAAAGGAGACTGGGATCTGACTGTGGCTCAGATCCTTATTGCAACTATCAGACTTAAATCGAAGAAAGTAGGCAAAACCACTAGGTCATTCAGGTATGACCTAAATCGATTCCCTTACAATTATACAGTGGAAGTGAGAAATAGATTCAAGGGATTAGATTTGACAGATAGAGTGCCTGAGGAACTATGAACAGAGGTTTGTAACATTGTACAGGAGGCAGTGATCAAAACCATGCCCAGGAAAAAGAAATGCAAAAAGGCAAAATGGTTGTCTGAGGAAGCCTTACAAATAGCTGAGGAAAGACAAGAAGTGAAAGGCAAAGGAGAAAAGGAAAGATATACCCATCTGAATGGAGAGTTCTAAAGAAGAGCAAGGAGAGATAAGAAAACCTTTCTAAGTGAACAATGTAAAGACATAGAGGAAAAAAATAGAATGGGAAAGATTAGCATTCTCTTCAAGAAAATAAAAATACCAAGGCAACATTTCATGCAAAGATGGGCACAATAAAGGACAGAAATGGTATGGACCTAACAGAAACAGAAGACATTAAGAAAAGTGGCAAGAATAACAGAAGAACTACACAAAAATGATCTGGATAACCAAAAGGTGTGATCAGTCACCTACAGCCAGACATCCTGGAGTGAGAAGTCTAGTGAGCCTCAGGAAACAGCACTTCGAACAAAGCTAGTGGAGGTGATGGAATTCTAGCTGAGCTATTTCAAATCATAAAAGATGATGCTGTGAAAGTGCTGCACTGAATATGCCAGCAAATTTGGAAAACTCAGCACAGGCTACAGGCCTGGAAAATGTCAGTTTTCATTCCAATCCCAAAGAAGGGCAATTCCAAAGAATTTCAAACTACTTACAATTGCAGTCATTTCTCATGCTATCAAGGTCATGCTCAAAATTCTCCAAGCTAAGTTTCAACAGTATGTGGACCTAGAACTTCCAGATGTAAAAGCTGGATTTAGAAAAGGCAGAGTAACCAGAGATCAAATTGCCAACATCCATTGAATCATAGGAAAAGCAAGAGAATTCCAGAAGAATACCCCCTTCTGCTTCATTAACTATGCTAAAGCCTTTGGCTGTGTGGAGTAGAACAAAATGTGGAAAGTTCCTCAAGAGATGGGAATACCAGACCACCTGACCTGCCTCCTGAGAAACCTGTATGTAGGTCAAGAAGCAGCAGTTTGAACCAGATAAAGAGTAAAAAACTGATTCAAAATTGGGGAAAAAAAGGCTGTATATTGTCACCTTATTTAACTTATATGCTTATTTAACTTATATGCAGAGTACATCATGAGAAATACTGGGCTGGATGAGCACGAGTTTGAATCAAGACTGCCGGGGGAAATACCAATAACCTCAGATATGCAGATGACCTCACCCTTATGGCAGAAAGTGAAAAAGAACTAAAAAGCCTCTTGATGAAAGTGAAAGAAGAGAGTGAAAAAGTTGTCTTAAAGCTCAACATTCAGAAAAATAAGATCATGGCATCTGGTCCCATCACTTGACAGCAAATAGATGGGGAAACAGTGGAAACACTGACAGACTGTACTTTGGGGGGCTCCAAAATCACTGCAGATGGTGACTGCAGCCATGAAATTAAAGGACACTTGCTCCTTGGAAGAAAAGCTATGACAAACCTATACAACGTATTAAAAAGCAGAGACATTACTTTACCAACAAAGGTCCATAGAGTCAAAGCTATGATTTTTCAGAAGTCATGTTTGGATGTGAGAATTGAACCATAAAGAAGGCTGAGTGCTGTAGAATTGATGCTTTTGAACTGTGCTCTTGGAGAAAAGTCTTGAGAGTCCCTTGGACAACAAGGAGATCAAACCAGGCAATCTTAAAGAAATCAATCCTGAATATTCATTGGGAGGACTGTTGCTGAAGCTGAAGATCCAATATTGTGGCTACCTGATATGAAGAGCTGAGTCTTTAGAAAAGGCTCCAATGCTGGGAAATATTGAGGGCAGGAGGAGAAGGGGGTGACAGAGGATGAGATGTTCAGATGGCATCTCCAACTCAATGGATATGAGTTTGAGCAAGCTCTGGGAAATGGTGAAGGACAGGGAAGCCTGGTATGCTGCAGTCCATGGGGTTGCAAACAGGCAGACACAACTGAGCAACTGAACCGTGGCAACAATTTGCCAGTAAGTGATGGGACTGGTTGCCATGATCTTAGTTTTAGAATACTGAGTTTCAGGCCAGCTTTTTCACTCTCCTCTTTCGTCCTCATCAAGAGGCTTTTTAGTTCTCTTCACTTTCTGCCATTAGAGTTGTATCATCTGCTTATCTGTGGTTGTTGATATTTTTCCTGGCAACCTTGATTCCAAGCTGAGCTTTACCCAGCCCAGCATTTCACATGATGTATTCTGCAGTGACGTCAAATAATCAGGTTGACAATATACATCCCTGATGTAGTTCTTTCCCAATGTTGAACCAGTTCGTTTTTCCAAGTTTGTTTCTAACTGCTGCTTCTTGACCTGCATACAGGTTTCTCAGGAGGCAGGTAAGATGGCCTGGTATTCCCATCTCTTGAAGAATTTTCCACAGTTTGTTCTGCTCCACCCAGCCAAAGGCTTTAGTGTAGTCAATAAAGCACAAGTAGATGTTTTTCTGGATTTCCCCTGTTTTTTTTTCTTGTGATCTATGATCCAATAGATGTTAGCAATTTGATCTGCTGTTCCTCTGCCTTTTCTATATCCAAGTTATACATCTGGGAGCTCTTGGTTCATGTGCTGTTGAAGCCTAGCTTGAGGGACTTTGAGTATTGAAGGATGAAGTCTATTTGATTTATTTCCAGGAAAAAAGAATGTTTTATTACTCATATTGTATCTTCTTATCTATGTAAATAGGATGACTAGTGAAAACCTCTCTTTACACTCAAAATATAGATGATATATATCCACAAATTTGGAATATTTTCCTGAGTGGAGAAAACCAAGAATTATCCTGAGAGCCAACATATTGATTACAGTCCGAATATTTCTCCAGTGAATGCTAAATGTATTGTTGAAACTTGCCAAATGTATATAAAGAGGATGTAGGATATGACATCTTAAGAAAAACATCTCTGAATTTTGGTGAAAAAATGCCAAGTTACTTGCTGACATAACAATGCTTTATTTGGTAATAGGAAAGATCAAAATATAGATGGAGATTATAAAATATTACAAAAGGAGAAGGAAGTTCTACTGTTAATGAGCCTACTACAAAAAGTTATTTTGACTTGGCCTGAAGCTGGGGCATAATTCCTGAAGTTTTATTTGTCTCATGAAGATTGGTTACTGAAAGTAGTAGAGGAGAAGAGCTACTGAACAGAAGGTCACATACCATTGGCCAATGTAATTGTCAACCTCAAAAATTCCTGTGGTGTAAGAGAATTTTGGTCAGAATATAAAGTATTTATTATATTTAATTCTGGGATTTGGGCCCCAGAATCAATATAAAAAAGACAGTGATTGTTAACACACATGCACACTCAGAAAATTTAACGTGGAATTAAAAAGCCAGGTAAGAAGAATGAGATAAGAAAGAAGGACCATTGAGATGTTGGGAAGAGGTAATGACAAAGTGCCAGTGGTGAGAAGGCCATGGGGAGGGAGAACAAGACAGGTAGAGAAGCCAAAGGTATTCTATATTACAGAGATGGGAAGCTAAGCAATTGTTTAATATTATCCTTTTATTTCAAAGATGTGGAAATAAGAACTGGGAAGGTGAAATAACCTTTCATCATCATTTGCTACCTTGGAAAATGCTTTTCCAGGGTAGTAAGTATAAAGGAGACTGAGTTCAAGGAATGGAAATGAGAAGCAGAGTGGGAGTCTAGAGCTGTGGGAGGTACAGTTTTTCTGAGACGTGCAATTTGGTTCCGAGATTTTTCAGCTGGGGAAGAGAGGAAGTCACTTTAGAGTACTGAGAAAAGGGTTTGCTGAAATAAGAGATTACATACCAGCTCTGAGAGTCAGAAGTTCTACTTCCCAGTGAAATGCTGCCTCTACCTCTTCTATTGCTAGTGATTATCCTCCCACATGGTGACAGTAAGGATGGTAAGCATAACTCTGGCTGCTCCCAGCACAGGTGCAGGGGTTCTGGATAAAAGCATGCCACACCTACCACTCAAGGTCTGGGCTCTGCTGTCTCCAGCCCTCTCCCCTATTCTGGAGGCTGGGGATTGAGTCAGAGGGCTGGGGGAGAGAACTGTTTCAGGCTCTATATTGTTCAGACTCTGGGTGCCTTTTCATTCCATCCTGATTCTACATTTTTCCTCGTTCTTTTCAATCTTCCACCAACACAGTGTTCCACTGGCCAACCTCCTACCATATCATCCATATTTGGACCTTTGCCAACAGCTCCTGGGCTCAAAACCAAGGCTCAGGCTGGTTGGATAATTTGCAAATTCAAGGCTGGGATTCTGACTTGGGCACTACCATTTTCCTGAAGCCCTCGTCCAAGGGGAACTTTAGTGATGAGGCGATGACTGAGCTGCAGGACCTATTCCGAGTCTACTTCATTGGATTCACTTGGGTTGTGCAGGACCATGTCAGTGAGTTCCAGTTGGAATTTGAGTACAGTCCTCTGATCTGGAGAGACTCTCAATGACTTTTCTCTCCCTTGGTCAGGCTACTGTTCCCTCTGATCATGGTCTACTCCTTCCCTCTTTACTCAACTGCATGCACACAGCTCTCCAGAGTAGTCTCCAACCCTGACTCCTTATCTCCACCCAGTATCCCATATTCTTCCTGTTTCTTGCACTTTTGTGTAATAGATGATGTTCATGCTTTGTAGCCGTTTCCTGTTTTGCGTGTATGTCACTTGCCACTCTCAAAACCTAGGAAAAACTCCTTTTCCTACTGTGTGCCTGAATGAACTAAAGTATGACTTCCCCATCCTCCAATTCGTATCCTCAAGCATCTGCTGCCTAATCTCCTCTCTCAGTGTAAGCTTCCCCTTCATCCTGGAATGCTGCCCTCCTGACTCCATCACACATTGCTCCTCTTCTTCCCTCTTGTCCACTGCAGATCCTTAAAAGAGCAAATCCCCACCGTTCACAATAGGCATACCTCTAACCAATGCTCTTTTTCCTGAAAAGTCCTGAATACTGCAATTGGTTTTTGACTGATAATTTCACATCTCAGACCTTTCTTGCCACTAAAATCCAAAGGCCTATGCCTTTTCCTCATCCTTTTCTTCATTGTTTGCATTTTAATAACTTGTCTCAGTTTTCCTTTACACAGACCCCTTTGTGATCCAGGTCATAGCAGGCTGTGAGCTGCATTCTGGGGAGGCCATAGGAAGCTCTTTGAGAGGAGCTTTAGGAGGACTGGATTTTGTGAGGATCCAGAATCATTCCTGTGTGCCTGCCCCAGACAGCAGCAGCAGGGGGCAGAAGTTTTGTGCACTCAAGAGTCAGTATCCAGGCATCTCTGATATCATTGAGAGGCTCCTCTCAGAAACCTGTCTTCGATATCTCCTGGGTGTCCTCGATGCAGGGAAGGCAGAACTGCAGAAGCAAGGTTAGTCTTGTTCTCTCCCCAAGACTTTTCTATTTTACCTCCTATCACCTTCTTTAAATTAAAAAGTGGAGAATACCTAAATTGAGAGGTGTTTAATCAATAAATGATCTGATTTCCATAGAAGTGGAAGAGGCAACTATCCAAATTTGTGGGTTTCTGAGTCCCCATGCTCTGGATTAGAGTCATTCTTACATTTCACATTCTTACTGCTCCTTCCTACCCCAGTGAAGCCTGAAGCCTGGCTGTCCAGTGGCCCCACTCCTGGGCCTGGCTGCCTACTGCTGGTCTGCCATGTCTCAGGATTCTACCCAAACCTGTGTGGGTGATGTGGATGAGGGGTGAGCAGGAGCAGCCTGGCACTCAGCAAGGAGATATCATGCCCAATGCTGACTGGACTTGGTATCTCCAAGTAACCTTTGATGTGGCGGCTGGGGATGTGGCTGGCCTGAGTTGTCGAGTGAAGCACAGCAGTCTAGGAGACCAGAACATCATCCTGTACTGGGGTGAGAAAGAACTGGAGCCCAGCTGGGGATGGGAGAAGGTGGTCTTCAAGAACAGAGGGCAGTCCTGAGGAAGGGGAGAGACTTGATGGATGAACTATGGAGGGAGGGAAGGAGAGGGGGAAGAAAGAGTGACAGAAGGAGAGGTAGGAAGGGAGAGACAAAGAAAGAGAGATAGAGTTTGGGATTTATTTCTGAGACTCCAGTGCCAGAGGAATGAAAATAGCTGATCTAAGGCAGGCAATAGGTAGGAATGAAGGACTATAAACTAGGTGGGATGGAGCAAGAACAGACTGTGGGTGGCTGTGAGAATATGACATCGGGGAATATGAGAAAGGGGATCAGAGATGTCCAGTCATCAAAAGCAGGTAACAGTGGGTGTTGACACTTGGGTGGGCAAGAAGCCATGGAGAACTAGAGGATGGATTTGAAGTGATATCCCTTTGTGTTCTCCCAATTGCCAGGACATCCCACATCCATTGGTTTGATACTTGTGGCAATAATAGTGCCCTCCTTGATCCTTTCGATATGCCTTGCATTATGGTTTTGGAGATGCTGGTGAGTTTTCATTTTTTAATCTTTCTTTTCTGTCCATCCTTTTATTCTTTCCCTGCATTTTATCTATTAATATTATGCCTTTTTTAGCCTCAATATTTCCACTAGAAACTTTCCCCAACTCCTATCTGTAGGTAAATTTATTTTTAAAAAATTGCAGTAAAATACATCATGGAAAATTTACTGCATTAGCCATTTTTACACATATAGTTTAGTAGTCTTAAGTAAATTCACATTTTATGCAGCCAATCTCTAGAACTCTTTTCATCTTGAAAAACTAGAAGTCTATGCCCATTAAACTATTTTCCCCAATCCTTGCTCCCTCAGACCCTGGCAACCACCATTCTATTTTCAGTCTATATGAATCTCTATACTCTAGGTACCTCTAGAAGTGGAATCATTTGCCTTTTTGTGAATGGTTATTACATTTAGCATTATGTCCTCATATTTCATTCGTGTGATGATCTGTATTAGAATTTCTTTCCTTTTAAAGATTGTTTTGTTTACCTGTTGATCTCTCAACAGACACTTGGGTTAATTCAACAGTCACCTTTTGCCTGTTGTGAATTATGCTGCTATAAACATAGTGTACAAATATTACTTAAGAAGAGCAATTTTTCACTTATGTTCTTAACAGGTCATATCAGAATATCTCATGAGCCCTGAATGTCTCCTTTTCCATTTGGAATAAGTATCCAGGAACCCTGAAACTCAAGTTGTCAGCCTAGGAGTCAGTCTCATCATATTTCATCAAATGATCATCACATTTGATCAAATCATTGTTCCTGTAGGTTGTAAGATAAATCATAATTTATACACTAGCAGAAACATAAATGAAAATTGTTATTATGAGACAATATCACTAGCAGGATCCACTCAGATTTCATAGATGTGAGTTGGAGAAAGAACATACCTTGAAATAAATGAAATGATGTACACTACTTCATGGTGACATGCCTTTGACTTCTTATTTAAAACTTTTTTTTGCTTCTGCTGAAATATCATTTTTCAAATTGAACTAACTGTAATTATGCTGAGGTAATTGTATTTGCAGAGCTGCTGGGCATTTTTAACAAAATGTCTCCATCTTGGCCTGATGATTTTCTAACTATAATGGTTAGCTGAGCAACTTGTTTCTCCAGAAAGCCTTCCTTAGTGCTACAGTGGAAGTAACCCTCCCTTGACTGGTATCCTGCATAGACCCACTTTACTCATACCCAGAACACTACAGTTCTTATTGTTTTTCTTTTCTTTCTACTTATAAGTTCCTTAAGAGAAGAACTGGCTTTTGGTGGATCTCTGGCCCAAATCATATTTTTGTGTGTAGTGTTTTTACTGTTATTCTAAAGCTATCTGTGTGTATAGGCTAGTGAGATATGGTGTATAGTGAGACAGGTGGATAGTATGAAATATAGCGTATAGTGGATTTAAGTGAGTACATAATTGTGTTGATTCCCAGGAAACTAGAATTTTTCTATGTGGAAAAGTTGATGTGAGTAAATGAGTAAAACTGTAGTTTTAAACTTGAATTGCAAGTATAAATAAAAAATCATAATATTAAGAGTTAAAAAAAAGGTCCTGGCCACTTAGAAAACCCTAAAATGAAGGCTTAGAACTCAGATTAAGGCTTTCACATAATATTTTCCCACTACAAGGAACCAAAGTACCTTGGAGAAATGGCTGATTTCTAGTTTGGAGCAGGAAGTTTCTCCAAGAGTCTGGAACACCTTTGCTATACCTGAAGGTGAAGGGAAGCTCAATGATAAATGTATGATAAAAGGATTAATACGCGACTGGGTTGAAAAAACTCCCACGTCATAATTGGGACAGTTTGAGTCTCAAGAGAAACAATGGCTAGGATTTGATGTTGTTGTTTAATAGCTAAGTTGTGTTGAATCTTTTTGACCCCATGGACTGCAACATGCCAGGCTTCAGTGTCCTTCATGGTCTCCTGGAGATTGCTCAAATTCATGTCCACTGAATCAGTGAAGCTATCTAATCATCTCATCCTGTGACACTCCCTTCTCCTTTTGCCTTCCATCTTTCCCAGCATCAGAGTCTTTTCCAATTCATCGGCTCCTTGCATCAGGTGGCCAAAGTGCTGGAGCTTCAGCTTCATCATCAGTCTATCCAATGAATATTCAGGGTTGACTTCCTTTAAGCCTGACTGGTTTGATGTCTTTGCAGTCCAAGGAACTCTCAAGAGTCTTATTCAGCCCTTCAGTTAGAAAACATCAATTCTTTGTCACTCAACCTTCTGAACAGTCCAAATCTTACATCCATACATTGTTGCTGTTGCTCAGTCTCTCAGTCCTGTCCGACTCTTTGTGACCCCATGGACTGCAGCATACCTACCAGGTTTCCCTGTTCATCACAAATCTGGAGTTTTCTCAAACTCATGTCCATTTAATCAGTGATGCTATCCAATCATCTCATCCTGTGTTGCCCCTTTCTCCTCTTGCCTTCGATCTTTCCCAGCATCAAGGTCTTTTCCAATGAGTCAACTTGTCGCATCAGGTGGCCAAAGTATAGGAGCTTCAGCATCCATCCTTCCAATGAATGTTCAAGTTTGGCTTCCTTTAAGATACACTGGTTTGATCTCTTTGCTGTCCAAGGGACTATCAAGAGTCTTCTTTGGCACCACAGTTTGAAAGCATCTTTTCTTAGGCACTCAGCTTTCTTCATGGTCCAAATCTCACATCTGTACACGACTACTGGAAAAACCATAACTGTGACAATACAGACCTTTGTTGTCAAGGTGATGTCTCTTCTTTTCAATATGCTGTCTATGGTTGTCATTGCTTTTCTTCCAAGGGCAAGTGTCTTAATTTTGTGGCTGCAGTCATTGTCCACAGTGATTTTGGAGCCCAAGAAAATGAAATCTGCCACTGTTTCCATTTTTCCCCGTCTATTTGCTGTCACAGAGAAGGCAATGGCACCCCACTCCAGTACTCTTGCCTGGAAAATCCTATGGACGGAGGAACCTGGTGGGCTGCAGTCCATGGGGTTGCTAAGAGTCGGACACGACTGATGCGACTTAGCAGCAGCAGCAGCATTTGCTGTCAAGTGATGGGACCAGCTGCCATGATCTTAGTTTTCTGAATATTGAGTTTTAAGCCAGCCTTTTCACTCTCCTATTTCACCTTCATGAAGAGACTCTTTAGTTGCACTTCACTTTTTCCATAAGGGTAGTGTCATCTGCACATCTTAGGTTATTGATATTTCTCCTGGCAATCTTGATTACAGCTTGTGCTTCATCCAGGCTGGCTTTTTGTATGATGTACTCTGCACAGAAGCTAAATAAGCAGGTTGACAATATACAGCCTTGATGTACTCCTTTCCCAGTTTTCACCAGTTTGTTGTCCCACGTCCAGTTCTAACTGTTGCTCCTCGACCTGCATACAGGTTTCTCAAACCAACTCTTGAAGAATTTTCAAAAAATTGTTGTGATCCACACAGTCAAAGGTTTTAGCATAGTCAGTGAAGCAGAAAGTGAAAGTCTCTCAGCTGTGTCAGACCCTTTGCCACCCCATGGACTATACAGTCCATGGAATTCTCTAGACCAAAATACTGGAGAGGGTAGCTTTTGCCTTCTCTAGGGGATCCTCCCAACCCAGGGATCAAACCCAAGTCTCCTGCATTGCAGGTGGATTCTTTACTAGCTGAGCCACAAGGGAGATCTTCAGTGATGCAGAAGGAAATTCTCACATCCATACTCCATATGTATGTAGTTTTAATACTCTTTTTTTGTTGTTGTTCTTTGTTTGGAGTTCCCTTCCTTTATCTATGTTCCAGCAGATGTTAACAATTTGATCTCTGGTTCCCCTACCTTTTCTAAATCCAGCTTGGACATCTAGAGGTTAACTTTTGGCACAGGGTTTAAATTACAACATTAAAAACAAAAGTTATAGCACAGGTTACATGTTGCTTGAGTTTCCTTTGTTTAGTTTATCAACATGCCCCAAATCCAGAAATGGAAAAATTAAAACCACCAAATCAGTGAGTAATATTTAGTAAGAATTTATTGTGGATATGAAAGCAGTTCACAAATGGGGAGATTCCAAATTAAAAGATTGATGTGAAGTTCAGGGGCATGAAATTACAGAATGACTTACAGAGCAAAAATGAGGAAGTTATTAATTTTTACAATGATTGGTTACTACAGTAGAAGTTTCTCTTGCCATTTTTATGTGGTTGACTGCTGTTTCTTTTATGATTGTCAGAGCCATTTACAAAACAAACCTGGCATGAGTTTCACTTACTTTTGTGAAATAAGTTGGTTTTAGTTTTCTTACACAGCTTAAACGTTTTCATCTGTTCAGGAAATTCTCACATCCATACTCCATGTTTATGTAGTTTTAACACTCTTTAGATATGTGACCACCACTCAGACTGTATAGGATTGCTCAGTAGCTGTCCTCAGGCAACCATTAGATACAAGCTTGCCTTGTACTTCAGTGGAAGGAACTCTGGTGTTTGCAGAAATCTTACTTCTGGACCTGAGGTGTGTGTCTTCCTTACTTTTGGAGTAGAGTTTAAGGTACTTGTTGTATTTATTTTTAAAGGGAACTTAAGGGAATCAGAGGTAAATTTTCACCTTTTTATCTCTACCATCTCAGTCTAATTTTCACCATTAAAGGCAAGATCTTGTTTACTGATCCTCTTGATTGGAGTAATTGAGATTTAAAATAATTTGTTTCCACTCAGGTTTTCACTTTGGTACCAAGGGCCATTGAGAGAGCAGCCTTTGTAGTATTAGTGCGGAGTGAAAATCAAGCTCTGAGCACCATACTTCCTGGACATCATCTTCGTGTTCCAGTGAGTCTGTCAGTACCTTTAGCCAAGTATTAGCCAAGCAGGAGATACTAATGGTGATGATAAAAATGGTATAGAGAGCATAGGTTCACTTTTCCAGTGTCTGACTCCCTGAAATGGGGCTAGGGTTCTCAGAATCTCCCTTTCTATGGTATGTCTCCATTCTCAGAGGAGGTCTCTCTGTGAATGTACACCAAGGTACTGTGGCCACTCACACTGATCCATTTGGTATTCTCTCCAAGACTACCTGCACAACCTCTCTGTTACTGCTACATCACTGTCAGTGTTATATTTGCCGTATGAGAGAATGAGATAGGTGGGCAAACCAAAGGAATACTTCTAGATTAAAAGAGACTGGAAGTTGAGCAATTGTTTAGTATTACCTTCTTACTGAATAGATGTGACAATAAAGGATTAGGAAGGTGAAATAACTCTTCAGCATCACAAGGGAGCTTTTCCAGGGTAGTACATATAAAAGAGATGAAGACCAAAGAATGGAAATGAGATGGAGTGGGAGTTCAGAGCTGTGGGAGGCACAGTTTTTCTGAGATGTGCAATGTGGGTCAAAGATTTTTCAGTTGGGGAAGAGAGGAAGTCAATTTAGAGTACTGAAAAAAAAATGCTGAAATTAGAGATCAAATACCAGCTCTGAGAGTCAGAAGTTCTATTTCCCAGTGAAATGCTGCTTCTACCACTTCTGTTACTTGGAGTTATCCTCCCAGGTGGTGACAATGAGGATGGTAAGAATAACTCTGGCTGCTCCCAGCACAGGTGCAGGGGTTCTGGATAAAAGCATGCTTTACCTACCACTAAGGGTCTGGGCTCTGCTGTCTCCAGCCCTTTCCCCTATTCTGGAGGCTGGAGATGGAGCCAGAAGCTTTGGGGGCAGGGGACCGTTTCAAGTTCTGTATTGTTGCTCAGACTCTGGGTTCTTTTTCATACTATCCTGATTCCACATTTCCCCCTCATTCTTCTTATCTTTCCACCACTATAGTGTTCCAGGGGCCAACCTCCTTTCATCTCATGCCGATTTCAACCTTTGTCAATAGCACATGTGCTCAAAATCAAGGCTCAGGCTGGTTGGATGACTTGCAGATTCATGGCTGGGAGAGTGACTCGGGCACTGCCATCTTCCTGAAGCCCTGGTCCAAGGGCAACTTTAGTGATGATGAGATGACTGAGCTGGAGGACTTCTTCCGAGCCTACTTCATTGGATTCACTCGGGAAGTGCAGGATCGAGTCAATGAGTTCCAGTTGGAATGTGAGTATAGTCCTGTGATCTGGAAAGACTCTCAATGACTTTTCTTTTCTTGTGTCAGGCTACTGCTCCCTCTGATGATGGTCCCTTTCCCCCCTCTTTATCCAACTTCATGTACACACTTGTCCAGAGTAGCCTTCAACCCCGACTCCATACCTCCATCTAGTATCTGAGATTGTTCCTGTTTCTTGCTCTCTTCTGTGTACATGACGACTCTTGTGGTTATTTCTTATTTGCATCTATGTAACTTGCTTCTCTAAAACCCCAAGGAAGAATCTCCTTTTCCTACTCTGTGCTTGAGTGAACTTAAGTGTGACTTCCTACTCCTCCAATTGATGTGCTCAAGCATCTTCTGCCTGATCCCTTCTCTACACGTAACCATTCCCTACACCGTGGAATGCTGCACTTCTGACTCCATCACACGTTGCCCCTCTCCCCTCTTGCCCCCTCTACATCCTTAAAACAGCTTAACCCCACCATTGATGATATGCATACCTCTCCCCAGTGCTCTTTCTGAAAAGTCCTGAATACTGCAATTGGTTTTATGTGAATAATTTCACCCCTCAACTTCTTGCCACTAAAGTAAAAAATCCTATGCCTTTTTCTCGTCTCTTTCTTTCCTGTTTGCTTTTTAATAACTTGTCTCAGTTTTCCTTTACACAGACCCCTTTGTGATCCAGGTCACAGCAGGCTGTGAGCTGCATTCTGGGGAGGCCATAGAAAGCTCTTTGAGAGGAGCTTTAGGAGGACTGGATTTTGTGAGTATCCAGAATCATTCCTGTGTGCCTGCACCAGACAGCAGCAGCAGGGGGCAGAAGTTTTGTGCACTCATGACTCAGTATCAAGGCATCTCTGATATCATTGAGAGACTCCTCTCAGAAACCTGTCCTCGATATCTCCTGGGTGTCCTCGATGCAGGGAAGGCAGAACTGCAGAGGCAAGGTTAGTCTCGTGCTCTCCCCAAGATGTTTCTATTTCTCCTCTCACAACTTTCTTTAAATTCAAAAGTGAGAAGTACCTAAATAGAGAGATGATTAATCAATAAGTCATTTGGTGCCCATAGGAGTGGAAGAGGAAACTGTCCAAATTTGTGGGTTTCTGAGTCCCCATGCTCTGGATTAGAGTCATAATCTGACATTCTTACTGCTCCTTCCTACCCCAGTGAAGCCTGAAGCCTGGCTGTCCAGTGGCCCCACTCCTGGGCCTGGCCGCCTACTGCTGGTGTGCCACGTCTCAGGATTCTACCCAAAACCTGTGCGGGTGATGTGGATGAGGGGCGAGCAGGAGCAGCCTGGCACTCAGCAAGGAGACCTCATGCCCAATGCAGACTGGACTTGGTATCTCCGAGTAACCCTAAACGTGGCAGCTGGGGAGGCAGCTGGCCTGAATTGCCGAGTGAAGCACAGCAGTCTAGGAGACCAGGACATCATCCTGTACTGGGGTAAGAAGGAACTGCGGCCCAACTGGGAATGGGAGGAAATGGCCCTCAAGAACAGAGAGGGGGACACAGGAAGGGGAGGGATTTGATGGATGAGGGAAGGATGGAGAGAGGAAGACAGGCATGGAGAGAGGATAGGCGGGGAGGAAAGAGAATCAGGGAGACAGAAAGAGACAGAGTCAGAGAGACAGAGTTTGAGATTTATTTCTAGGACTACAGTGCCAGAGGAATGAAAATAGCTGATCTAAGCTGTACAGTAGATAAAAATGAAGTAGTCTTCACTACTAGAGTAGTAGTCCCACTGTAGTCTCGGTGGGATTCAGCAAGAAGGAAAGATTAAGGGTGGCTGTGCGTATAAGACCTCTGGGAATATGAGAAAGGGACCCGGAGATGCCCATGCATCAGAAGCAGTTAATGATGGTGCTGACACTCAGATGGGCAAGAAGGCCTGGAGAACTAGAGAATGGGTTTGAAGTGACATTCCTTTGTCTTCTCCCAATTGCCAGGACCCCCCACATCCATTGGCTTGATACTTGTGGCAATAATAGTACCCTCCTTGATCCTTTTGATATGCCTTGCATTATGGTTCTGGAGACGCAGGTGAGTTTTCATTTTTTAATCTTTTTTTTTTTCTGTCCATCCTTTTATTCTTTCCCTCCTTTTTATCTATTAATATTACATCTCTTTAGTCTCAAAATTTCTGCTAGAACATTTCCCTTTTGTCCCCAACTCTCATCTGTAGGTAAATTTATTTTTTTTAAATTGAGTAAAATATGTCTTGGGAAATTTACTGCATTAGCCATTTTTACACATATAGTTTAGTAGTATTAAGTACATTCACATTTATGCAGCCAATCCTTAGAATTCTTTTCATCTTGAACAACTAGAAGTCTATGCCTATTAAACCACTTTCCCCAATCCTTTCTCCCTCAGGCCTTGCCAACCATCATTCTACTTTCTGTCTATATGAATCTGTCTACTCTAGGTACCTCATAGAAATGAAATCATTTGTCATTTTGTGAATGGCTTACTCCACCTAGTATTATGTCCTCATAATTCATTCATGTGGTGGCCTGTATTAGAATTTCTTTCCTTTTAAATGTTGTTTTGTTTACCTGTTCATCTCTCAACAGACACTTGGGTTAATTCACATTTTAGCTGTTGTGAATATTGCTGCTATGAACATAGTGTACAAATATCTCTTAAGTTGATCATTTTTTTGCTTGTGTTCTTAACAGGTCATATGAAATATCTTGTGAGCCCTGACCATGTCTCCTTTTCCATTTGGAATAAGTATCCAGGAACCCTGAAACTCAAGTTGTCAGTCTAGGAGTCAAGCTCATCATATTTCATCAAATAATCATCACATTTGATCAAATCATTGTTGCTGTAGGTTGCAAGATAAATCATAATTTATACCCTAGCAGAAACATAAATGAAAATTGTTATTATGAGACAATACCACTAGCAGGATCCACTCAGATTTCATAGATGTTATTTGTGAGAAAGAATATACCTTGGAATAAATGAAATGATGTACACAATTCATGGTGACATGTCTTTGATTTCTTATTTAAAACTTTTTTTTTGCTTCTGCTGAAATATCATTTTTCAAATTGAACTAACTATAGTTGACTTGAAGAAACACAAACTGGAATCAAGGTTGCTGGGAGAAATCTCAATAACCTCAGATATGCAGATGACACCACCCTTATGGCAGAAAGTGAAGAGGAACTCAAAAGCCTCTTGACGAAAGAAAGTGGAGAGTGAAAAAGTTGGCTTAAAGCTCAACATTCAGAAAACGAAGATCATGGCATCCGGTCCCACCACTTCATGGGAAACAGATGGGGAAACAGTGGAGACAGTGTCAGACTTTATGTTTCTGGGATCGAAAATCACTGCAGATGGTGACTGCAGCCATCAAATTAAAAGACGCTTACTCCTTGGAAGGAAAGTTATGACCAACCTAGATAGCATATTCAAAAGCAGAGACATTACTTTGCCAACAAAGTTTCATCTAGTCAAGGCTATGGTTTTTCCTGTGGTCATGTATGGATGTGAGAGTTGGACTGTGAAGAAGGCTGAGCGCCGAAGAATTGATGCTTTTGAACTGTGGTGTTGGAGAAGACTCTTGAGAGTCCCTTGCACTGCAAGGATATCCAACCAGTCCATTCTGAAGGAGATCAGCCCTGGGATTTCTTTGGAAGGAATGATGCTAAAGCTGAAACTCCAGTACTTTGGCCACCTCATGCGAAGAGTTGACTCATTGGAAAAGACTCTGATGCTGGGATGGATTGGGGGCAGGAGGAGAAGGGGACGACAGAGGATGAGATGGCTGGATGGCATCACTGACTCGATGGATGTGAGTCTGAGTGAACTCCGGGAGTTGGTGATGGACAGGGAGGCCTGGCGTGCTGCGATTCATGGGGTCGCAAAGAGTTGGACAGGACTGAGTGACTGATCTGATCTGATCTGATAGTTATGCTGAGGTAATTGTATTTGAAGAGTTGCTGAACATTTTTAACATAATTTCAATCTCTTTATTTGGATGATTTTCTAACTATGAGGGTCAGCTGAGCAGCTTGTTTCTCTAGATAGCCTTCCTTACTGTTAGAGTAGAAGTAACTCTCCCTTGACTGGTATTGTGCAGAGATTCATTTTACTCTGTACCCAGAACACTGCAGTTCCTTTTCTTTTTCTTTTCCTTCTACTCATGAGTTCCTTGAGAGAATGGCTTGTTCTCAGTGGATCTCTGTCAAAAACTTTTTTTTGATGGTAGAGTTATTACTGTTATTTTAAGATTATCATGTTTGTATAGGCTAGTGAAATATAGTATACAGTGTGATAGGTGGATAGTTTAGGTGATTATATAGTTGTGTTAATTCACTTGGAACCAAATTTTCTGTTTAGAGAAGGTGATGTGAGATAGATGTAATATTAAACTCTTTAATCTTAAACTTGAATTGCAAGCATAATTAAAAAATCATAATATTTAGGCTTAAAAAATGTCCTGACTACTTAAAAAACCACAAAACCAAGACTTAGTGCTCACATTATGGCTTTGACATATTTTCACACTAAAGGAACCAAAACACCTTGAAGAAATGGCTGATTTCTAGTTGGGGCAGAAAGATTCTTCAAGAATCTGAAAAAACTTTGCCATCAATTCAGTTTAGTTCAGTTCATTTGCTCAGTCATGTCCAACTCTTTGTGACCCCATGAATTCCAGCACACCAGGCCTCCCTGTCCATCACCAACTCCCAGAGTTCACCCAATCTCATGTCCTTCGAGTTGGTGATGCCATCCAGCCATCTCATCCTTTGTCGTCCCCTTCTCCTCCTGTCCCTAATCCCTACCAGCATTAGAGTCTTTTCCAATGAGTCAACTCTTCGCATGAGGTGGCCAAAGTATTGGAGTTTCAGCTTTAGCATCAGTCTTTCCAAAGAACACCCAGGAATGATCTCCTTTAGAATGGACTATTTGGATCTCCTTGCAGTCCAAGGGAATCTCAAGAGTCTTTTCCAACACCACAGTTCAAAAGCATCAATTCTTCAGTGCTCGGCCTTCTTCACAGTCCAACTCTCACATCCATACATGACCACTGGAAAAACCATAGCTTTGACTAGATGGACCTTTGTTGGCAAAGCAATGTCTCTGCTTTTGAATATGCTATCTAGGTTGGTCGTAACTTTCCTTCCAAGGAGTAAGCATCTTTTAATTTCATGGCTGCAGTCACCATCTACAGTGATTTTGGAGCCCAAAAAATAAAATCTGACACTTTTTTCACTGTTTCCCCATCTATTTGCCATAAAGTGATGGGACCAGATGCCATGATCTTCGTTTTCTGAATGTTGAGCTTTAAGCCAACTTTTTCACTCTCCACTTTCACTTTCATCAAGAGGTTTTTTAGTTCGTCTTCACTTTCTGCCATAAGGGTGGTGTCATCTGCATATCTGAGGTTATTGAGATTTCTCCTGGCAATCCTGATTCCAGCTTGTGCCTCTTCCAGCCCAGGGTTTCTCATGATGCTCTCTGCATTAAGTTAAATAAGCAGGGTGACAATATATAGCCTTGACATACTCCATTTCCTATTTGGAACCAGTCTGTTGTTCCATGTCCAGTTCTAACTGTTGCTTCCTGACCTGAATATAGGTTTCTCAAGAGGCAGGTCAGGTGGTCTGGTATTCCAATCTCTTTCAGAATTTTCCACAGTTTATTGTGATCTGCACAGTCAAAGGCTCTGGCATAGTTAATAAAGCAGAAATAGATGTTTTTTTCTGGAACTCTCTTGCTTTTTTGATGTTCCAATGGGTGTTGGCAATTTGATCTCTGGTTCCTCTGCCTTTTCTAAAACAAGCTTGAACATCTGTAAGTTCATGGTTCACGTATTTCTGAAGCCTAACTTAGAGAAATTTGAGCATTACTTTGCTAGCATGTGAGATGAGTGCAATTGTGTGGTAGTTTGAGCATTTTTGGCATTGCGTTTCTTAGGGATTGGAAAGAAAACTGACCTTTTCCAGTGCTGTGGCCACTGATGAGTTTTCCAAATTTGCTGGCATATTGAGTGTAGCACTTTCACAGCATCATCTTTTTTGGATTTGAAAGAGCTCAACTGGAATTCTATCACTTCCACTAGCTTTGTTCGTAGCGATGCTTTCCAAGGCCCACTTGACTTCACATTCCAGGATGTCTGGTTCTGGTGAGTGATCACACCATCGTGATTATCTTGGTCGTGAAGATCCTTTTTGTACACTTCTTCTGTGTATTCTTGCCACCTCTTCTTAATATCTTCTGCTTCTGTTAGGTCCATACCATGTCTGTCCTTTATCAAGCCCATCTTAGCATGAAATGTTCCCTTGGTATCGCTAATATTCTTGAAGAGAGCTCTAGTCTTTCCCATTCTGTTGTTTTCCTCTATTTCTTTACATTGATCACTGAGGAAGGCTTTCTTATCTCTCCTTGCTATTCTTTGGAACTCTGCATGCCATAAGATAAAGGGAAGCTCAATGATAAATGTGTGTTGAAAGAATTCACAAATGACTGGTGTGAAAAGGCTCCCATGTCACAGTTGGGACAGTTTGAGCCTCAAGAAACAATGGCTAGCATTTGTTGTTGTTCAGTCACTCCTGTGTAACTGAACAACAGTTACACAGGAGTCTGACTCCTTGTAATCCCAGGGACTTTACAGCATGCTAGTCTTCCCTCTACTTCGCTTTTTCCTGAATTTTGTCACATTGAGTTAATGATATTATATTGATTATATTAATGATATTATCTAACCATTTCATCCTCTGTTGCCTCCTCTCCTTTTGTCGTCAATCTTTCCCATCATCAGGGTTTTTTTTTTCCCAGTGCATCAGCTCTTCACATTATGTGGCCAAATTATCAGAGCATCAGATTCAGCATCGGTGCTTCTAATGAATAATCAGGGTGGATATCCTTTATAATTGACTGGCTTGATCTCCTTGCAGTCCAGGGAACTCTCAAGTCTTCTCCAGCACCACAATTCAAAAGCGTCAATTCTTTGATGCTCAACCTTCTTTGTGGTCCAACTCTTTTATCTGTACATGACTACTGGAAAAACCAAAGCTTTGACTATGTGGACCTTAGTTGGCAAAGGGATATCTCTGTTTTTTGTAACATGCTGTACAAGTCTGTCATAGCTTTCCTTCAAAGGAGCAAGCACCTTTTAATTTCATGGCTGCAGTCACAGTATGCAGCGATTTTGGAGCACACACACAAAAATATCTCACTGTTTCAACTTCTATTTCCCTTTCTATTTACCATCTCATACCCATAAGATGGCAGAGTAGAAGAATGCACATTTATCTTCTCTGTCAAGAACAGCAATATTTCAATGGGCTGCTGAAAAAGCATAGACAGAATATTGGATCCCACCAAAAAAAGATACCTCATGTCCAAGGGCAAAGGAGAACCTGAAACAAGATGGCAAGAGTGAGGCAATTGCACTTAAAATAAACCTCATACCCTCTAGAGACACTTGGAGCATGCAAAGGAAACTTGTGTGCACCAGGTTCTAGGGAGGGAGCAGTGACCTGCACAGCTGACTGAGCCAGACCTGCCTTTGAGTATTTGAGTGTCTCCTGTGGAGGTTGTGGGGGTAAGTAGTGGCCTGTCATGGTGACAAGGACTTTGGCAGCAGCAGTCCTGAGAGTTGCAGTGTGTGGCATAAGTCCTCTTGGAGGAGGTCACCTTTAGCCCCACTACAGAGCCTCAGATATGCAGATGACACCACCCTTTCGGCAGAAATTGAAGAGGAACTAAAGAGCCTCTTGACGAAAGTGAAAGAGGAGAGTGAAAAAGTTGGCTTAAAACTCAACATTCAGAAAACGAAGACCATGGCATCTGGTCCCATCACTTCATGGTAAATAGATGGGGAAATAATAGAAACAGTGAGAGACTTTATTTTCTTGGGCTCCATAATCACTGTAGATGGCGATTGCAACCATGAAATTAAAACACTTGCTCCTTGTAAGAAATCCTGTGACTAATCTAGACAGCATATTAAAAAGCAGAGGCGTTACTTTGCTGACAAAGGTGCATCTAGTCAAAGCTGTGATTTTTCCAGTAGTCATATAAGGATGTCAAAGCTGGACCATAAAGAATACTGAGCACCAAAGAATTGATACTTTTGAACTGTGGTGTTGGAGAAGACTCTTGAGTTTCTCGGACTGCAAGGAAATCAAACCAGTCAATCCTAAGGGAAATCAGTCCTGAATATTCTCTGGAAGGACTGATGCTGAAGCTGAAGCTCCAATACTGTGGCCACCTGATGCGAAGAACTGACTCATTTGAAAAGACCCTGAAGGTGGGAAAGATTGAAGACAGGAGGAGAAGGGGACAATAAAGGATAAGATGGTTGGATGGCATCACTGACTTCATGAATGTGACTTTGAGTAAGATCTAGGAGTTGCTGATGGACAGGGAAGTCTGATGTGCTGCAGTCCATGGGTTTGCAAAGAGTTGAACATGATTGTGACTGAACTGAATAGAGCAACTGAGCATACGACCCACAAGCTGGAGAATCAAAGGAGTTCTGGTATAACAAATTTAACAACAGTTCTTTCTCACTGTGAAAGTTCTGGGGCCACAAGAAATTTCCCAACCTGGGGATCTTGCAGAGGGGCTAAGAACCCCCAGAGAATATACCTTTGAAGGCCAGTGGGATTTGATTACAGAACTTCCACAAGACTGGGTAAACAGACTATTGGAAGGCACAAACAAAACATTGTGTGCACCAGGACCCAGGAGAAAAGAGCACTGATCCCACAAGAGACTGAACCAGACTTGCCTGTGAGTATTTGGGAGTCTCTGGCAGAGGTGTGGGTCCACATTGGCCTGTCCCAGGCCAGAGACATTGAGTGCAATAGTCCTGGGATATGCAACATGCTGGCATAAGTCCTGGAGGAGGTTGCCATTACCCCTACCAGGGTTTGGCTTTAGGCCCTCCCATCAGCAGAAAATTGGATTAAAGATTTACTGAGCATGACCTTGCCCATCAGAGCAAGACACGGTTTTCACCACGGTCAGTATCTCCCACCAGGAAGCTTCCACAAGCTTTTATCCTCATCCATTAGAGGGCAGACAGAATGCAAACCACAATCCCAGAAAACCAAACTGATCACATGGATCACAGTTTTGTCTAACTCAGTGAAACTATGAGGCATGCCATGTAGGGCCACCCAAGACGGATGGTGGGGAGTTCTGACAAAATGTTGTCCACTGGAGAAGGGAATGGCAAATCACTTCAGCATTCTTGTCTTGAGGACCCCATGGGCAATATGAAAAGATAAAAAGGTATGAAATTGAAAGATGAAGTCCACAGGAAAGTAGGTGCCCAATATACTGCTGGAGAAGAGCAGAGATGTAGCTCCAGATGGAATGAAAGTATGGAAATAAAAGCAAAAATAAACAAATGGGACCCAATTAACCTTAAAAGCTTCTTCACATCAAAGGAAACTATTAGCAAGGTGAAAAGACAGACTTCAGAATGGGAGAAAATAATAGTAAATGAAGCAACTGACAAATAACTAATCTCAAAAATATACAAGCAACTTCTACAGCTCAACTTCAGAAAAATAAATGACCCAATCAAAAAATGGGCCAAAGAACTAAATAGACATTTCTCCAAAGAAGACATACAGATGGCTAACAAACACATGAAAAGATGCTCAACATCACTCATTATCAGAGAAATGCAAATCAAAACCACTAGGAGGTATCATTTCACACCAGTCAGAATGGCTGCGATCCAAAAGTCTACAAGTAATAAATGCTGGAGAGGGTGTGGAGAAAAGGGAACCCTCTTACACTGTTGGTGGGAATGCAAACTAGTACAGCCACCATGGAGAACAGTGTGGAGATTCCTTAAAAAACTGGAAATAGAACTGCCTTATGATCCAGCAATCCCACTGCTGGGCATACACACTGAGGAAACCAGAAGGGAAAGAGACACGTGTACCCCAATGTTCATCGCAGCACTGTTTATAATAGCCAGGACATGGAAGCAACCTAGATGTCCATCAGCAGATGAATGGATAAGAAAGCAGTGGTACATATACACAATGGAGTATTACTCGGCCATTAAAAAGAATACACTTGAATCAGTTCTAATGAGGTGGATGAAACTGGAGCCTATTATACAGAGTGAAGTAAGCCAGAAAGAAAAACACCAATACAGTATACTAATGCATATATATGGAATTTAGAAAGATGTTAACAATAACCCTGTGTATGAGACAGCAAAAGAGACACTGATGTATAGAACAGTCTTATGGACTGTGAGAGAGGGAGAGGGTGGGGAGATTTGGGAGAATGGCATTGAAACATGTAAAATATCATGTATGAAATGAGTCACCAGTCCAGTTTTGATGCACGATCCCTGATGCTTGGGCCTGGTGCACTGGGACGACCCAGAGGGATGGTATGGGGAGGGAGGAGGGAGGCGGGAGGAGGGTTCAGGATGGGGAACACATGTATACCTGTGGTGGATTCATTTTGATATTTGGCCGAACTAATACAATTATGTAAAGTTTAAAAATAAAATAAAATTAAAAGAAAAGAAAAGTATGGCCCAAAGTGGAAAAAAAAAGTCCAGCTGTGAATGTGCCTGGTGGTGAAATTAAATTCTGATGCTATAAAGAGCAATAGTGCATAGGAACCTGGAATGTTAGGTCCATGAATCAAGATAAATTGGAAGTGGTCAAACAGGAGATGGTGAGCGAACATTGACATTTTAGAAATCAGTGAACTAAAATGGACTGGAAAGGGCGAATTTAATTCAAATGGGCAAGAATGTGGGCAAGAATCCCTTAGATGAAATGGAGTAACCCTCATAGTCAACAAAAGAGTTTGAAATGCAGTATATGGGTGAAATCTCAAAAATGACAGAATGTTCAGTATCATAGTAATCCAAGTCTATGCCCCAACCACTAATGCCAAAGAAACTGAAGTTGAATAGTTCTAAGGCCTACAAGAACTTCTAGAGCTAACACCAAAAAAGATGTCCTTTTCATCATAGGAGACTGGAATGCAAAAGTAGCAGTTGAGAGATACCTGGAGTAACAGGCAAGTTTGGCTTTGGAGTCCAAAATGAAGCAGGGCAAAGGCTAACAACGTTTTGCCCAGAGAATGCACTGGTCATAGCAAAGAAACACTTCCAACAACAAAAGGGATGACTTTACACATGGACATCATCAGATGGTCAATATTGAAATCAGATCGATCATATTTTTTGCAGCCAAAAGAAATTCTACACAGTCAGAAAAAAGGAGACTGGGATCTGACTGTGGCTCAGATCCTTATTGCAACTATCAGACTTAAATCGAAGAAAGTAGGCAAAACCACTAGGTCATTCAGGTATGACCTAAATCGATTCCCTTACAATTATACAGTGGAAGTGAGAAATAGATTCAAGGGATTAGATTTGACAGATAGAGTGCCTGAGGAACTATGAACAGAGGTTTGTAACATTGTACAGGAGGCAGTGATCAAAACCATGCCCAGGAAAAAGAAATGCAAAAAGGCAAAATGGTTGTCTGAGGAAGCCTTACAAATAGCTGAGGAAAGACAAGAAGTGAAAGGCAAAGGAGAAAAGGAAAGATATACCCATCTGAATGGAGAGTTCTAAAGAAGAGCAAGGAGAGATAAGAAAACCTTTCTAAGTGAACAATGTAAAGACATAGAGGAAAAAAATAGAATGGGAAAGATTAGCATTCTCTTCAAGAAAATAAAAATACCAAGGCAACATTTCATGCAAAGATGGGCACAATAAAGGACAGAAATGGTATGGACCTAACAGAAACAGAAGACATTAAGAAAAGTGGCAAGAATAACAGAAGAACTACACAAAAATGATCTGGATAACCAAAAGGTGTGATCAGTCACCTACAGCCAGACATCCTGGAGTGAGAAGTCTAGTGAGCCTCAGGAAACAGCACTACGAACAAAGCTAGTGGAGGTGATGGAATTCTAGCTGAGCTATTTCAAATCATAAAAGATGATGCTGTGAAAGTGCTGCACTGAATATGCCAGCAAATTTGGAAAACTCAGCACTGGCTACAGGCCTGGAAAATGTCAGTTTTCATTCCAATCCCAAAGAAGGGCAATTCCAAAGAATTTCAAACTACTTACAATTGCAGTCATTTCTCATGCTATCAAGGTCATGCTCAAAATTCTCCAAGCTAAGTTTCAACAGTATGTGGACCTAGAACTTCCAGATGTAAAAGCTGGATTTAGAAAAGGCAGAGTAACCAGAGATCAAATTGCCAACATCCATTGAATCATAGGAAAAGCAAGAGAATTCCAGAAGTATACCCCCTTCTGCTTCATTAACTATGCTAAAGCCTTTGGCTGTGTGGAGTAGAACAAAATGTGGAAAGTTCCTCAAGAGATGGGAATACCAGACCACCTGACCTGCCTCCTGAGAAACCTGTATGTAGGTCAAGAAGCAGCAGTTTGAACCAGATAAAGAGTAAAAAACTGATTCAAAATTGGGGAAAAAAAGGCTGTATATTGTCACCTTATTTAACTTATATGCTTATTTAACTTATATGCAGAGTACATCATGAGAAATACTGGGCTGGATGAGCACGAGTTTGAATCAAGACTGCCGGGGGAAATACCAATAACCTCAGATATGCAGATGACCTCACCCTTATGGCAGAAAGTGAAAAAGAACTAAAAAGCCTCTTGATGAAAGTGTAAGAAGAGAGTGAAAAAGTTGTCTTAAAGCTCAACATTCAGAAAAATAAGATCATGGCATCTGGTCCCATCACTTGACAGCAAATAGATGGGGAAACAGTGGAAACACTGACAGACTGTACTTTGGGGGGCTCCAAAATCACTGCAGATGGTGACTGCAGCCATGAAATTAAAGGACACTTGCTCCTTGGAAGAAAAGCTATGACAAACCTATACAACGTATTAAAAAGCAGAGACATTACTTTACCAACAAAGGTCCATAGAGTCAAAGCTATGATTTTTCAGAAGTCATGTTTGGATGTGAGAATTGAACCATAAAGAAGGCTGAGTGCTGTAGAATTGATGCTTTTGAACTGTGCTCTTGGAGAAAAGTCCTGAGAGTCCCTTGGACAACAAGGAGATCAAACCAGGCAATCTTAAAGAAATCAATCCTGAATATTCATTGGGAGGACTGTTGCTGAAGCTGAAGATTCAATATTGTGGCTACCTGATATGAAGAGCTGAGTCTTTAGAAAAGGCTCCAATGCTGGGAAATATTGAGGGCAGGAGGAGAAGGGGGTGACAGAGGATGAGATGTTCAGATGGCATCTCCAACTCAATGGATATGAGTTTGAGCAAGCTCTGGGAAATGGTGAAGGACAGGGAAGCCTGGTGTGCTGCAGTCCATGGGGTTGCAAACAGGCAGACACAACTGAGCAACTGAACCGTGGCAACAATTTGCCAGTAAGTGATGGGACTGGTTGCCATGATCTTAGTTTTAGAATACTGAGTTTCAGGCCAGCTTTTTCACTCTCCTCTTTCGTCCTCATCAAGAGGCTTTTTAGTTCTCTTCACTTTCTGCCATTAGAGTTGTATCATCTGCTTATCTGTGGTTGTTGATATTTTTCCTGGCAACCTTGATTCCAAGCTGAGCTTTACCCAGCCCAGCATTTCACATGATGTATTCTGCAGAGACATCAAATAATCAGGTTGACAATATACATCCCTGATGTAGTTCTTTCCCAATGTTGAACCAGTTCGTTTTTCCAAGTCTGTTTCTAACTGTTGCTTCTTGACCTGCATACAGGTTTATCAGGAGGCAGGTAAGATGGCCTGGTATTCCCATCTCTTGAAGAATTTTCCACAGTTTGTTCTGCTCCACCCAGCCAAAGGCTTTAATGTAGTCAATAAAGCAGAAGTAGATGTTTTTCTGGATTTCCCCTGTTTTTTTCTTGTGATCTATGATCCAATAGATGTTAGCAATTTGATCTGCGGTTCCTCTGCCTTTTCTATATCCAAGTTGTACATCTGGGAGCTCTTGGTTCATGTGCTGTTGAAGCCTAGCTTGAGGGACTTTGAGTATTGAAGGATGAAGTCTATTTGATTTATTTCCAGGAAAAAAGAATGTTTTATTACTCATATTGTATCTTCTTATCTATGTAAATAGGATGACTAGTGAAAACCTCTCTTTACACTCAAAATATAGATGATATATATCCACAAATTTGGAATATTTTCCTGAGTGGAGAAAACCAAGAATTATCCTGAGAGCCAACATATTGATTACAGTCCAAATATTTCTCCAGTGAATGCTAAATGTATTGTTGAAACTTGCCAAATGTATATAAAGAGGATGTAGGATATGACATCTTAAGAAAAACATCTCTGAATTTTGGTGAAAAAATGCCAAGTTACTTGCTGACATAGCAATGCTTTATTTGGTAATAGGAAAGATCAAAATATAGATGGAGATTATAAAATATTACAAAAGGAGAAGGAAGTTCTACTGTTAATGAGCCTACTACAAAAAGTTATTTTGACTTGGCCTGAAGCTGGGGCATAATTCCTGAAGTTTTATTTGTCTCATGAAGATTGGTTACTGAAAGTAGTAGAGGAGAAGAGCTACTGAACAGAAGGTCACATACCATTGGCCAATGTAATTGTCAACCTCAAAAATTCCTGTGGTGTAAGAGAATTTTGGTCAGAATATAAAGTATTTATTATATTTAATTCCGGGATTTGGGCCCCAGAATCAATATAAAAAAGACAGTGATTGTTAACACACATGCACACTCAGAAAATTTAACGTGGAATTAAAAAGCCAGGTAAGAAGAATGAGATAAGAAAGAAGGACCATTGAGATGTTGGGAAGAGGTAATGACAAAGTGCCAGTGGTGAGAAGGCCATGGGGAGGGAGAACAAGACAGGTAGAGAAGCCAAAGGTATTCTATATTACAGAGATGGGAAGCTAAGCAATTGTTTAATATTATCCTTTTATTTCAAAGATGTGGAAATAAGAACTGGGAAGGTGAAATAACCTTTCATCATCATTTGCTACCTTGGAAAATGCTTTTCCAGGGTAGTAAGTATAAAGGAGACTGAGTTCAAGGAATGGAAATGAGAAGCAGAGTGGGAGTCTAGAGCTGTGGGAGGTACAGTTTTTCTGAGACGTGCAATTTGGTTCCGAGATTTTTCAGCTGGGGAAGAGAGGAAGTCACTTTAGAGTACTGAGAAAAGGGTTTGCTGAAATAAGAGATTACATACCAGCTCTGAGAGTCAGAAGTTCTACTTCCCAGTGAAATGCTGCCTCTACCTCTTCTATTGCTAGTGGTTATCCTCCCACGTGGTGACAGTAAGGATGGTAAGCGTAACTCTGGCTGCTCCCAGCACAGGTGCAGGGGTTCTGGATAAAAGCATGCCACACCTACCACTAAAGGTCTGGGCTCTGCTGTCTCCAGCCCTCTCCCCTATTCTGGAGGCTGGGGATTGAGTCAGGGGGCTTGGGGAGAGAACTGTTTCAGGCTCTATATTGTTCAGACTCTGGGTGCCTTTTCATTCCATCCTGATTCTACATTTTTCCTCGTTCTTTTCAATCTTCCACCAACACAGTGTTCCACTGGCCAACCTCCTACCATATCATCCATATTTGGACCTTTGCCAACAGCTCCTGGGCTCAAAACCAAGGCTCAGGCTGGTTGGATAATTTGCAAATTCAAGGCTGGGATTCTGACTTGGGCACTACCATTTTCCTGAAGCCCTCGTCCAAGGGGAACTTTAGTGATGAGGCGATGACTGAGCTGCAGGACCTATTCCGAGTCTACTTCATTGGATTCACTTGGGTTGTGCAGGACCATGTCAGTGAGTTCCAGTTGGAATTTGAGTACAGTCCTCTGATCTGGAGAGACTCTCAATGACTTTTCTCTCCCTTGGTCAGGCTACTGTTCCCTCTGATCATGGTCTACTCCTTCCCTCTTTACTCAACTGCATGCACACAGCTCTCCAGAGTAGTCTCCAACCCTGACTCCTTATCTCCACCCAGTATCCCATATTCTTCCTGTTTCTTGCACTTTTGTGTAATAGATGATGTTCATGCTTTGTAGCCGTTTCCTGTTTTGCGTGTATGTCACTTGCCACTCTCAAAACCTAGGAAAAACTCCTTTTCCTACTGTGTGCCTGAATGAACTAAAGTATGACTTCCCCATCCTCCAATTCGTATCCTCAAGCATCTGCTGCCTAATCTCCTCTCTCAGTGTAAGCTTCCCCTTCATCCTGGAATGCCGCCCTCCTGACTCCATCACACATTGCTCCTCTTCTTCCCTCTTGTCCACTGCAGATCCTTAAAAGAGCAAATCCCCACCGTTTACAATAGGCATACCTCTAACCAATGCTCTTTTTCCTGAAAAGTCCTGAATACTGCAATTGGTTTTTGACTGATAATTTCACATCTCAGACCTTTCTTGCCACTAAAATCCAAAGGCCTATGCCTTTTCCTCATCCTTTTCTTCATTGTTTGCATTTTAATAACTTGTCTCAGTTTTCCTTTACACAGACCCCTTTGTGATCCAGGTCATAGCAGGCTGTGAGCTGCATTCTGGGGAGGCCATAGGAAGCTCTTTGAGAGGAGCTTTAGGAGGACTGGATTTTGTGAGGATCCAGAATCATTCCTGTGTGCCTGCCCCAGACAGCAGCAGCAGGGGGCAGAAGTTTTGTGCACTCAAGAGTCAGTATCCAGGCATCTCTGATATCATTGAGAGGCTCCTCTCAGAAACCTGTCTTCGATATCTCCTGGGTGTCCTCGATGCAGGGAAGGCAGAACTGCAGAAGCAAGGTTAGTCTTGTTCTCTCCCCAAGACTTTTCTATTTTACCTCCTATCACCTTCTTTAAATTAAAAAGTGGAGAATACCTAAATTGAGAGGTGTTTAATCAATAAATGATCTGATTTCCATAGAAGTGGAAGAGGCAACTATCCAAATTTGTGGGTTTCTGAGTCCCCATGCTCTGGATTAGAGTCATTCTTACATTTCACATTCTTACTGCTCCTTCCTACCCCAGTGAAGCCTGAAGCCTGGCTGTCCAGTGGCCCCACTCCTGGGCCTGGCTGCCTACTGCTGGTCTGCCATGTCTCAGGATTCTACCCAAACCTGTGTGGGTGATGTGGATGAGGGGCGAGCAGGAGCAGCCTGGCACTCAGCAAGGAGATATCATGCCCAATGCTGACTGGACTTGGTATCTCCAAGTAACCTTTGATGTGGCGGCTGGGGATGTGGCTGGCCTGAGTTGTCGAGTGAAGCACAGCAGTCTAGGAGACCAGAACATCATCCTGTACTGGGGTGAGAAAGAACTGGAGCCCAGCTGGGGATGGGAGAAGGTGGTCTTCAAGAACAGAGGGCAGTCCTGAGGAAGGGGAGAGACTTGATGGATGAACTATGGAGGGAGGGAAGGAGAGGGGGAAGAAAGAGTGACAGAAGGAGAGGTAGGAAGGGAGAGACAAAGAAAGAGAGATAGAGTTTGGGATTTATTTCTGAGACTCCAGTGCCAGAGGAATGAAAATAGCTGATCTAAGGCAGGCAATAGGTAGGAATGAAGGACTATAAACTAGGTGGGATGGAGCAAGAACAGACTGTGGGTGGCTGTGAGAATATGACATCGGGGAATATGAGAAAGGGGATCAGAGATGTCCAGTCATCAAAAGCAGGTAACAGTGGGTGTTGACACTTGGGTGGGCAAGAAGCCATGGAGAACTAGAGGATGGATTTGAAGTGATATCCCTTTGTGTTCTCCCAATTGCCAGGACATCCCACATCCATTGGTTTGATACTTGTGGCAATAATAGTGCCCTCCTTGATCCTTTCGATATGCCTTGCATTATGGTTTTGGAGATGCTGGTGAGTTTTCATTTTTTAATCTTTCTTTTCTGTCCATCCTTTTATTCTTTCCCTGCATTTTATCTATTAATATTATGCCTTTTTTAGCCTCAATATTTCCACTAGAAACTTTCCCCAACTCCTATCTGTAGGTAAATTTATTTTTAAAAAATTGCAGTAAAATACGTCATGGAAAATTTACTGCATTAGCCATTTTTACACATATAGTTTAGTAGTCTTAAGTAAATTCACATTTTATGCAGCCAATCTCTAGAACTCTTTTCATCTTGAAAAACTAGAAGTCTATGCCCATTAATCTACTTTCCCCAATCCTTGCTCCCTCAGACCCTGGCAACCACCATTCTATTTTCAGTCTATATGAATCTCTATACTCTAGGTACCTCTAGAAGTGGAATCATTTGCCTTTTTGTGAATGGTTATTACATTTAGCATTATGTCCTCATAATTCATTCGTGTGATGATCTGTATTAGAATTTCTTTCCTTTTAAAGATCGTTTTGTTTACCTGTTGATCTCTCAACAGACACTTGGGTTAATTCAACAGTCACCTTTTGCCTGTTGTGAATTATGCTGCTATAAACATAGTGTACAAATATTACTTAAGAAGAGCAATTTTTCACTTATGTTCTTAACAGGTCATATCAGAATATCTCATGAGCCCTGAATGTCTCCTTTTCCATTTGGAATAAGTATCCAGGAACCCTGAAACTCAAGTTGTCAGCCTAGGAGTCAGTCTCATCATATTTCATCAAATGATCATCACATTTGATCAAATCATTGTTCCTGTAGGTTGTAAGATAAATCATAATTTATACACTAGCAGAAACATAAATGAAAATTGTTATTATGAGACAATATCACTAGCAGGATCCACTCAGATTTCATAGATGTGAGTTGGAGAAAGAACATACCTTGAAATAAATGAAATGATGTACACTACTTCATGGTGACATGCCTTTGATTTCTTATTTAAAACTTTTTTTTGCTTCTGCTGAAATATCATTTTTCAAATTGAACTAACTGTAATTATGCTGAGGTAATTGTATTTGCAGAGCTGCTGGGCATTTTTAACAAAATGTCTCCATCTTGGCCTGATGATTTTCTAACTATAATGGTTAGCTGAGCAACTTGTTTCTCCAGAAAGCCTTCCTTAGTGCTACAGTGGAAGTAACCCTCCCTTGACTGGTATCCTGCATAGACCCACTTTACTCATACCCAGAACACTACAGTTCTTATTGTTTTTCTTTTCTTTCTACTTATAAGTTCCTTAAGAGAAGAACTGGCTTTTGGTGGATCTCTGGCCCAAATCATATTTTTGTGTGTAGTGTTTTTATTGTTATTCTAAAGCTATCTGTGTGTATAGGCTAGTGAGATATGGTGTATAGTGAGACAGGTGGATAGTATGAAATATAGTGTATAGTGGATTTAAGTGAGTACATAATTGTGTTGATTCACAGGAAACTAGAATTTTTCTATGTGGAAAAGTTGATGTGAGTAAATGAGTAAAACTGTAGTTTTAAACTTGAATTGCAAGTATAAATAAAAAATCATAATATTAAGAGTTAAAAAAAAGGTCTTGGCCACTTAAAAAACCCTAAAATGAAGGCTTAGAACTCAGATTAAGGCTTTCACATAATATTTTCCCACTACAAGGAACCAAAGTACCTTGGAGAAATGGCTGATTTCTAGTTTGGAGCAGGAAGTTTCTCCAAGAGTCTGGAACACCTTTGCTATACCTGAAGGTGAAGGGAAGCTCAATGATAAATGTATGATAAAAGGATTAATACGCGACTGGGTTGAAAAAACTCCCACGTCATAATTGGGACAGTTTGAGTCTCAAGAGAAACAATGGCTAGGATTTGATGTTGTTGTTTAATAGCTAAGTTGTGTTGAATCTTTTTGACCCCATGGACTGCAACATGCCAGGCTTCAGTGTCCTTCATGGTCTCCTGGAGATTGCTCAAATTCATGTCCACTGAATCAGTGAAGCTATCTAATCATCTCATCCTGTGACACTCCCTTCTCCTTTTGCCTTCCATCTTTCCCAGCATCAGAGTCTTTTCCAATTCATCGGCTCCTTGCATCAGGTGGCCAAAGTGCTGGAGCTTCAGCTTCATCATCAGTCTATCCAATGAATATTCAGGGTTGACTTCCTTTAAGCCTGACTGGTTTGATGTCTTTGCAGTCCAAGGAACTCTCAAGAGTCTTATTCAGCCCTTCAGTTAGAAAACATCAATTCTTTGTCACTCAACCTTCTGAACAGTCCAAATCTTACATCCATACATTGTTGCTGTTGCTCAGTCTCTCAGTCCTGTCCGACTCTTTGTGACCCCATGGACTGCAGCATACCTACCAGGTTTCCCTGTTCATCACAAATCTGGAGTTTTCTCAAACTCATGTCCATTTAATCAGTGATGCTATCCAATCATCTCATCCTGTGTTGCCCCTTTCTCCTCTTGCCTTCAATCTTTCCCAGCATCAAGGTCTTTTCCAATGAGTCAACTTGTCACATCAGGTGGCCAAAGTATAGGAGCTTCAGCATCCACCCTTCCAATGAATGTTCAAGTTTGGCTTCCTTTAAGATACACTGGTTTGATCTCTTTGCTGTCCAAGGGACTATCAAGAGTCTTCTTTGGCACCACAGTTTGAAAGCATCTTTTCTTAGGCACTCAGCTTTCTTCATGGTCCAAATCTCACATCTGTACACGACTACTGGAAAAACCATAACTGTGACAATACAGACCTTTGTTGTCAAGGTGATGTCTCTTCTTTTCAATATGCTGTCTATGGTTGTCATTGCTTTTCTTCCAAGGGCAAGTGTCTTAATTTTGTGGCTGCAGTCATTGTCCACAGTGATTTTGGAGCCCAAGAAAATGAAATCTGCCACTGTTTCCATTTTTCCCCGTCTATTTGCTGTCACAGAGAAGGCAATGGCACCCCACTCCAGTACTCTTGCCTGGAAAATCCTATGGACGGAGGAACCTGGTGGGCTGCAGTCCATGGGGTTGCTAAGAGTCGGACACGACTGATGCGACTTAGCAGCAGCAGCAGCATTTGCTGTCAAGTGATGGGACCAGCTGCCATGATCTTAGTTTTCTGAATATTGAGTTTTAAGCCAGCCTTTTCACTCTCCTATTTCACCTTCATGAAGAGACTCTTTAGTTGCACTTCACTTTTTCCATAAGGGTAGTGTCATCTGCACATCTTAGGTTATTGATATTTCTCCTGGCAATCTTGATTACAGCTTGTGCTTCATCCAGGCTGGCTTTTTGTATGATGTACTCTGCACAGAAGCTAAATAAGCAGGTTGACAATATACAGCCTTGATGTACTCCTTTCCCAGTTTTCACCAGTTTGTTGTCCCACGTCCAGTTCTAACTGTTGCTCCTCGACCTGCATACAGGTTTCTCAAACCAACTCTTGAAGAATTTTCAAAAAATTGTTGTGATCCACACAGTCAAAGGTTTTAGCATAGTCAGTGAAGCAGAAAGTGAAAGTCTCTCAGCTGTGTCAGACCCTTTGCCACCCCATGGACTATACAGTCCATGGAATTCTCTAGACCAAAATACTGGAGAGGGTAGCTTTTCCCTTCTCTAGGGGATCCTCCCAACCCAGGGATCAAACCCAAGTCTCCTGCATTGCAGGTGGATTCTTAACTAGCTGAGCCACAAGGGAGATCTTCAGTGATGCAGAAGGAAATTCTCACATCCATACTCCATATGTATGTAGTTTTAATACTCTTTTTTTGTTGTTGTTCTTTGTTTGGAGTTCCCTTCCTTTATCTATGTTCCAGCAGATGTTAACAATTTGATCTCTGGTTCCCCTACCTTTTCTAAATCCAGCTTGGACATCTAGAGGTTAACTTTTGGCACATGGTTTAAATTACAACATTAAAAACAAAAGTTATAGCACAGGTTACATGTTGCTTGAGTTTCCTTTGTTTAGTTTATCAACATGCCCCAAATCCAGAAATGGAAAAATTAAAACCACCAAATCAGTGAGTAATATTTAGTAAGAATTTATTGTGGATATGAAAGCAGTTCACAAATGGGGAGATTCCAAATTAAAAGATTGATGTGAAGTTCAGGGGCATGAAATTACAGAATGACTTACAGAGCAAAAATGAGGAAGTTATTAATTTTTACAATGATTGGTTACTGCAGTAGAAGTTTCTCTTGCCATTTTTATGTGGTTGACTGCTGTTTCTTTTATGATTGTCAGAGCCATTTACAAAACAAACCTGGCTTGAGTTTCACTTACTTTTGTGAAATAAGTTGGTTTTAGTTTTCTTACACAGCTTAAACGTTTTCATCTGTTCAGGAAATTCTCACATCCATACTCCATGTTTATGTAGTTTTAACACTCTTTAGATACTGTGACCACCACTCAGACTGTATAGGATTGCTCAGTAGCTGTCCTCAGGCAAGCAACCATTAGATACAAGCTTGCCTTGTACTTCAGTGGAAGGAACTCTGGTGTTTGCAGAAATCTTACTTCTGGACCTGAGGTGTGTGTCTTCCTTACTTTTGGAGTAGAGTTTAAGGTACTTGTTGTATTTATTTTTAAAGGGAACTTAAGGGAATCAGAGGTAAATTTTCACCTTTTTATCTCTACCATCTCAGTCTAATTTTCACCATTAAAGGCAAGATCTTGTTTACTGATCCTCTTGATTGGAGTAATTGAGATTTAGAAATAATTTGTTTCCACTCAGGTTTTCACTTTGGTACCAAGGGCCATTGAGAGAGCAGCCTTTGTAGTATTAGTGCGGAGTGAAAATCAAGCTCTGAGCACCATACTTCCTGGACATCATCTTCGTGTTCCAGTGAGTCTGTCAGTACCTTTAGCCAAGTATTAGCCAAGCAGGAGATACTAATGGTGATGATAAAAATGGTATAGAGAGCATAGGTTCACTTTTCCAGTGTCTGACTCCCTGAAATGGGGCTAGGGTTCTCAGAATCTCCCTTTCTATGGTACGTCTCCATTCTCAGAGGAGGTCTCTCTGTGAATGTACACCAAGGTACTGTGGCCACTCACACTGATCCATTTGGTATTCTCTACAAGACTACCTGCACTACCTCTCTGTTACTGCTACATCACTTGTCAGAGTTATATTTGCCGTATGAGAGAATGAGATAGGTGGACAAACCAAAGGAATACTTCTAGATTAAAAGAGACTGGAAGTTGAGCAATTGTTTAGTATTACCTTCTTACTGAATAGATGTGACAATAAAGGATTAGGAAGGTGAAATAACTCTTCAGCATCACAAGGGAGCTTTTCCAGAGTAGAACGTATAAAAGAGATGAAGACCAAAGAATGGAAATGAGATGGAGTGGGAGTTCAGAGCTGTGGGAGGCACAGTTTTTCTGAGATGTGCAATGTGGGTCAAAGATTTTTCAGTTGGGGAAGAGAGGAAGTCAATTTAGAGTACTGAAAAAAATGCTGAAATTAGAGATCAAACACCAGCTCTGAGAGTCAGAAGTTCTATTTCCCAGTGAAATGCTGCTTCTACCACTTCTGTTACTTGGAGTTATCCTCCCAGGTGGTGACAATGAGGATGGTAAGAATAATTTTGGCTGCTCCCAGCACAGGTGCAGGGGTTCTGGATAAAAGCATGCTTTACCTACCACTAAGGGTCTGGGCTCTGCTGTCTCCAGCCCTTTCCCCTATTCTGGAGGCTGGAGATGGAGCCAGAAGCTTTGGGGGCAGGGGACCGTTTCAAGTTCTGTATTGTTGCTCAGACTCTGGGTTCTTTTTCATACTATTCTGATTCCACATTTCCCCCTCATTCTTCTTATCTTTCCACCACTACAGTGTTCCAGGGGCCAACCTCCTTCCATCTCATGCAGATTTCAACCTTTGTCAATAGCACATGGGCTCAAAATCAAGGCTCAGGCTGGTTGGATGACTTGCAGATTCATGGCTGGGAGAGTGACTCGGGCACTGCCATTTTCCTGAAGCCCTGGTCCAAGGGCAACTTTAGTGATGATGAGATGACTGAGCTGGAGGACCTCTTTCGAGCCTACTTCATTGGATTCACTCGGGAAGTGCAGGATCGAGTCAATGAGTTCCAGTTGGAATGTGCGTATAGTCCTGTGATCTGGAAAGACTCTCAATGACTTTTCTTTCTCTTGTGTCAGGCTACTGCTCCCTCTGATGATGGTCCCTTTCCCCCCTCTTTATCCAACTTCATGTACACACTTGTCCAGAGTAGCCTTCAACCCCGACTCCATACCTCCATCTAGTATCTGAGATTGTTCCTGTTTCTTGCTCTCTTCTGTGTACATGACCACTCTTGTGGTTATTTCTTATTTGCATCTATGTAACTTGCTTCTCTAAAACCCCAAGGAAGAATCTCCTTTTCCTACTCTGTGCTTGAGTGAACTTAAGTGTGACTTCCTACTCCTCCAATTGATGTGCTCAAGCATCTTCTGCCTGATCCCTTCTCTACACGTAACCATTCCCTACACTGTGGAATGCTGCACTTCTGACTCCATCACACGTTGCCCCTCTCCCCTCTTGCCCCCTCTACATCCTTAAAACAGCTTAGCCCCACCATTGATGATATGCATACCTCTCCCCAGTGCTCTTTCTGAAAAGTCCTGAATACTGCAATTGGTTTTATGTCAATAATTTCACCTCTCAACTTCTTGCCACTAAAGTAAAAAATCCTATGCCTTTTTCTCGTCTCTTTCTTTCCTGTTTGCTTTTTAATAACTTGTCTCAGTTTTCCTTTACACAGACCCCTTTGTGATCCAGGTCACAGCAGGCTGTGAGCTGCATTCTGGGGAGGCCATAGAAAGCTCTTTGAGAGGAGCTTTAGGAGGACTGGATTTTGTGAGTATCCAGAATCATTCCTGTGTGCCTGCACCAGACAGCAGCAGCAGGGGGCAGAAGTTTTGTGCACTCATGAGTCAGTATCAAGGCATCTCTGATATCATTGAAAGACTCCTCTCAGAAACCTGTCCTCGATATCTCCTGGGTGTCCTCGATGCAGGGAAGGCAGAACTGCAGAGGCAAGGTTAGTCTCGTGCTCTCCCCAAGATGTTTCTATTTCTCCTCTCACAACTTTCTTTAAATTCAAAAGTGAGAAGTACCTAAATAGAGAAATGATTAATCAATAAGTCATTTGGTGCCCATAGGAGTGGAAGAGGAAACTGTCCAAATTTGTGGGTTTCTGAGTCCCCATGCTCTGGATTAGAGTCATAATCTGACATTCTTACTGCTCCTTCCTACCCCAGTGAAGCCTGAAGCCTGGCTGTCCAGTGGCCCCACTCCTGGGCCTGGCCGCCTACTGCTGGTGTGCCACGTCTCAGGATTCTACCCAAAACCTGTGCGGGTGATGTGGATGAGGGGCGAGCAGGAGCAGCCTGGCACTCAGCAAGGAGACCTCATGCCCAATGCAGACTGGACTTGGTATCTCCAAGTAACCTTTGATGTGGCGGCTGGGGATGTGGCTGGCCTGAGTTGTCGAGTGAAGCACAGCAGTCTAGGAGACCAGGACATCATCCTGTACTGGGGTAAGAAGGAACTGCGGCCCAACTGGGAATGGGAGGAAATGGCCCTCAAGAACAGAGAGGGGGACACAGGAAGGGGAGGGATTTGATGGATGAGGGAAGGATGGAGAGAGGAAGACAGGCATGGAGAGAGGATAGGCGGGGAGGAAAGAGAATCAGGGAGACAGAAAGAGAGAGTCAGAGAGACAGAGTTTGAGATTTATTTCTAGGACTACAGTGCCAGAGGAATGAAAATAGCTGATCTAAGCTGTACAGTAGATAAAAATGAAGTAGTCTTCACTACTAGAGTAGTAGTCCCACTGTAGTCTCGGTGGGATTCAGCAAGAAGGAAAGATTAAGGGTGGCTGTGCGTATAAGACCTCTGGGAATATGAGAAAGGGACCCGGAGATGCCCATGCATCAGAAGCAGTTAATGATGGTGCTGACACTCAGATGGGCAAGAAGGCCTGGAGAACTAGAGAATGGGTTTGAAGTGACATTCCTTTGTCTTCTCCCAATTGCCAGGACCCCCCACATCCATTGGCTTGATACTTGTGGCAATAATAGTACCCTCCTTGATCCTTTTGATATGCCTTGCATTATGGTTCTGGAGACGCAGGTGAGTTTTCATTTTTTAATCTTTTTTTTTCTGTCCATCCTTTTATTCTTTCCCTCCTTTTTATCTATTAATATTACATCTCTTTAGTCTCAAAATTTCTGCTAGAACATTTCCCTTTTGTCCCCAACTCTCATCTGTAGGTAAATTTATTTTTTTTTTAAATTGAGTAAAATACGTCTTGGAAAATTTACTGCATTAGCCATTTTTACACATATAGTTTAGTAGTATTAAGTACATTCACATTTATGCAGCCAAACCTTGGAATTCTTTTCATCTTGAACAACTAGAAGTCTATGCCCATTAAACCACTTTCCCCAATCCTTTCTCCCTCAGGCCCTGCCAACCACCATTCTACTTTTTCTATATGAATCTGTCTACTCTAGGTACCTCATAGAAATGAAATCATTTGTCGTTTTGTGAATGGCTTACTCCACCTAGCATTATGTCCTCATAATTCATTCATGTGGTGGCCTGTATTAGAATTTCTTTCCTTTTAAATGTTGTTTTGTTTACCTGTTCATCTCTCAACAGACACTTGGGTTAATTCACATTTTAGCTGTTGTGAATAACGCTGCTATGAACATAGTGTACAAATATCTCTTAAGTTGAGCATTTTTTTTGCTTGTGTTCTTAACAGGTCATATCAGAGTATCTTGTGAGCCCTGACCATGTCTCCTTTTCCATTTGGAATAAGTATCCAGGAACCCTGAAACTCAAGTTGTCAGCCTAGGAGTCAATCTCATCATATTTCATCAAATAATCATCACATTTGATCAAATCATTGTTGCTGTAGGATGTAAGATAAATCAAAATTTATAACCTATCAGAAACATAAATGAAAATTGTTATTATGAGACAATATCACTAGCAGGATCCACTCAGATTTCATAGATGTGATTTGTGAGAAAGAATATACCTTGGAATAAATGAAATGATGTACACAATTAATGGTGACATGCTTTTGACTTCTTATTTAAAACTTTTTTTTTTTGTTTCTGCTGAAATATCAGTTTTCAAATTGAACTAACTATAGTTATGCTGAGGTAATTGTATCTGAAGAGTTGCTAAGCATTTTTAACATAATTTCACTCCCTTTATTTGGATGATTTTCTAACTATGAGGGTCAGCTGAGCAGCTTGTTTCTCCAGATAGCCTTCCTTACTGTTAGAGTAGAAGTAACTCTCCCTTGACTGGTATTGTGCAGAGATTCACTTTACTCTGTACCCAGAACACTGCAGTTCTTTTTCTTTTTCTTTTCCTTCTACTTATGAGTTCCTTAGAGAATGGCTTGTTCTCAGTGGATCCCTGTCAAAAAGTTATTTCTGGTGGTAGAGTTATTACTGTTATTGTAAGACTATCATGTTTGTATAGGCTAGTGAAATATAGTATACTGTGTGACAGGTGGATAGTATATAGTTTAGGTGATTATATAGTTGTTTTAATTCACTTGGAACCAAGATTTTCTGTCTAGAGTAAGTGATGCAAGATAGATGTATTATTAGACTCTGTAATTTTAAACTTGAATTGCAAGCATAATTAAAAAAATATATATTTAGGCTTAACAAATGTCCTGACCACTTAAAAAGCCACAAAACCAAGACTTAGTGCTCACATTATGGCTTTGACATATTTTCACATTAAAGGAACCAAAGCACCTTGAAGAAAAGGCTGATTTCTAGTTGGGGCAGAAAGTTTCTTCAAGAGTCTGGAACAACTTTGCCATCAATTCAGTTTAGTTCAGCTCACTTGCTGAGTCATGTCCAACTCTTTGTGACCCCATGAACCGCAGCACACCAGGCCTCCCTGTCCATCATCAACTCCCTGAGTTCACCTAAACTCATGTCCATCAAGTTGGTGATGCCAGCCAGCCATCTCATCCTTTGTCGTCCCCTTCTCCTGCCCCTTATCCCTCCCAGCATCAGAGTCTTTTCCAATGAGTCAACTCTTTGCATGAGGTGGCCAAAGTATTGGAGTTTCAGCTTTAGCATCAGTCTTTCCAAAGAACACCCAGGAATGATCTCCTTTAGAATGGACTGGTTGGATCTCCTTGCAGTCCAAGGGACTCTCAAGAGTCTTCTCCAACATCACAGTTCAAAAGCATCAATTCTTTGGTGCTCAGCTTTCTTCACAGTCCAACTCTCACATCCATACATGATCACTGGAAAAACCATAGTCTTGACTAGACAGACCTTTGTTGGCAAAGTAATGTCTCTGCTTTTGAATATGCTATCTAGGTTGGTCATCACTTTCCTTCCAAGGAGTAAGCGTCTTTTAATTTCATGGCTGCAATCACCATCAACAGTGATTTTGGAGCCCCAAAAATAAAATCTGACACTCTTTTCACCATTTCCCCATCTATTTCCCATGAAGTGACGGGACCAGATGCCTTGGTCTTCGTTTTCTGAATGTTGAGCTTTAAGCCAACTTTTTCACTCTCCTCTTGCACTTGCATCAAGAGTCTTTTTAGTTCCTCTTCACTTTCTGCCATAAGGGTGGTGTCATCTGCATATCTGAGGTTACTGATATTTCTCCTGGCAATCTTGATTCCAGCTTGTGCTTCCTCAAGCCCAGCGTTTCTCATGATGTACTCTGTATTAAGTTAAATAAGCAGGGTGACAATATACAGCTTTGATATACTCCTTTTCCTATTTGGAATCAGTCTGTTGTTCCATGTCCAGTTCTAACTGTTGCTTCCTCACCTGCATATAGGTTTCTCAAGAGGCAAATCAAGTGGTCTTGTATTACCATCTCTTTCAGAATTTTCCACAGTTTCTTGTGATCCACAGAGTCAAAGGCTATGGCATATTTAATAAAGCAGAAATAGATGTTTTTCTGAAACTCTCTTGCTTTTTTGATGTTCCAATGGGTGTTGACAATTTGATCTCTGGTTCCTCTGCCTTTTCTAAAACCAGCTTCAACATCTGGAAGTTCATGGTTCACGTATTTCTGAAGCCTGTCTTGGTGTAATTTGAGCATTATTTGCTAGCATGTGAGATGAGTGCAATTGTGTGGTAGTTTGATCATTCTTTGGTATTGCATTTCTTAGGGATTAGAATGAAAACTGACTTTTTCCAGTGCAGTGGCCACTGATGAGTTTTCCAATTTTGCTGGCATACTGAGTGTAGCACTTTCACAGCATCATCTTTCAGGATTTTGAAATAGCTCCACTGGAATTCCATCACCTCCACTAGCTTTGTTCATAGTGATGCTCTCCAAGGTCCAACTTGACTTCACATTCCAGGATGTCTGGGTCTAGGTGAGTGATCACACCATCGTGATTATCTTGGTTGTGAAGATCCTTTTTGTACAGTTCTTCTGTGTATTCTTGCCACCTCTTCTTAATATCTTCTGCTTCTGTTAGGTCCATACAATTTCTGTCCTTTATTGAGCCCATCTTTGCATGAAATGTTCCCTTGGTATCTCTAATTTTCTTGAAGAGAACTCTAGTCTTTCCCATTCTGTTGTTTTCCTCTATTTCTTTACATTGATCGCTGAGGAAGGGCTTTCTTATCTCTCCTTGCTATTATTGGGAACTCTGCATACCATAAGGTAAAGGGAAGCTCAATGATAAAGGTGTGTTGAAAGGATTCACAAATGACTAGTGTGAAAAGGCTCCCATGTCACAGTTGGGGCAGGTGAGCCTCAAGAAACAATGGCTAGCATTTGTTGTTCAGTCACTCAATCATGTCTGACTCCTTGTAATCCCAGGGACTTTACAGCATGCCAGTCTTCCCTCTACTTCGCTATTTCCTGAATTTTGGTCACATTCATGCCCATTGAGTTGATGATATTATCTAACCATCTCATCCTCTGCTGCCTCCTTTCCTTTTGCCTTCAATCTTTCACATTATCAGGTTTTTTTTTTTTTTTTTTCCCCAGTGCATCAGCTCTTCACATTATGTGGTCAAATTATTGGACCATCAGATTCAGCATCGGTCCTTCTAATGAACATTCAGGGTGGATATCCTTTATGATTGACTGACTTGATCTCCTTGCAGTCCAAAGAACTCTCAAGAATCTTCTCCAGCACCACAATTCAAAAGCGTCAATTCTTTGATGCTCAACCTTCTTCGTGGTCCAACTCTTATCTGTACATGACTACTGGAAAAACCAAAGCTTTGACTATGTGGACCTTAGTTGGTAAAGTGATATCTTTGTTTTTTGTAACATGCTCTACAAGCCTGTCATAGCTTCCCTTCAAAGGAGTAAGCACCTTTTAATTTCATGGATTCAGTCACAGTATGCAGTGATTTTGGAGCACACACACACAAATATCTCACTGTTTGCACTTCTATTTACTTTTCTATTTGCCATCTCATACCCATAAGATGGCAGAGTAGAAGAATGCACATTTATCTTCTCTGTCAAGAACACCAATATTTCAATGAGCTGCTGAAAAAGCATAGACAGAATATTGGATCCCACAAAAAAAAAAAAAGATACCTCATGTCCAAGGGCAAAGGAGAACCTGAAACAAGACGGCAAGAGTGAGGCAATTGCACTTAAACCTCATCCCCTCCAGAGACACTTGGGGCATGCAAAGGAAACCTGTGTTCACCAGGACCTAGGGCAGGGAGCAGTGACCTGCACAGCTGACTGAGCCAGACCTGCCTTTGAGTATTTGAGTGTCTCCTGAGGAGGTAGTGGGGGTAAGTAGTGGCCTGTTATGGTGACAAGGACTTTGGCAGCAGCAGTCCTGGGAGTTGCAGTGTGTGGCATAAGTCCTCTTGGAGGAGGTCACCTTTAGCCCCACTACAGAGCCTCAGATATGCAGATGACACCACCCTTTCGGCAGAAGTAGAAGAGGAACTAAAGAGCCTCTTGACGAAAGTGATAGAGGAGAGTGAAAAAGTTGGCTTAAAACTCAAAATTCAGAAAACAAAGATCATGGCATCTGGTTCCATCGTGTCATGGCAAATAGATGGGGAAATAATAGAAACAGTGAGAGACTTTATTTTCTTGGGCTCCATAATCACTGCAGATGGTGATTTCAACCATAAAATTAAAACACTTGCTTCTTGTAAGAAATGCTGTGACCAAACTAGACAGCATATTGAAAAGCAGAGCTATTACTTTGCTGACAAAGGTGCATCTATTCAAAGCAGTGATTTTTCTAGTAGTCATATAAGGATATCAAAGCTGTACTATAAAGAAAATTGAGCACCAAAGAATTGATACTTTTAAACTGTGGTGTTGGAGAAGACTCTTGAGTTTCTTGGACTGCAGGGAAATCAAACCAGTCAATCCTAAAGGAAATCAGTCCTGAAAATTCACTGGAAGGAGTGATCTGAAGCTGAAGCTCCAATACTTTGGCCACCTGATGTGAAGAACTGACTCATTTGAAAAGTCCCTGAAGCTGGGAAAGATTGAAGTCAGGAGGAGAAGGGGACAATAAAGGATAAGATGGTTGGATGGCATCACTGACTTCATGAACATGAGTTTGAGTAAGCTCCAGGAGTTGGTGATGGACAGGGAAGTCTGATGTGCTGCAGTCCATGGGTTTGCAAAGAGTTGAATATGATTGTGACTGAACTGAATACAGCATCTGAGCATATGACCCACAAACTGGAGAATCAAAGGAGTTCTGGTATAACAAATTTAACAACAGTTCTTTCTCACTGTGAAAGTTCTGGGGCCACAAGAAATTTCCCAACCTGGGGATCTTGCAGAGGGGCTAAGAACCCCCAGAGAATATACCTTTGAAGGCCAGTGGGATTTGATTACAGAACTTCCACAGGACTGGGTAAGCAGACTCTTGGAAGGCACAAACAAAACATTGTGTGCACCAGGACCCAGGAGAAAAGAGCACTGATCCCACAAGAGACTGAACCAGACTTGCCTGTGAGTATTTGGGAGTCTCTGGCAGAGGTGTGGGTCCACATTGGCCTGCCCCAGGCCAGAGACACTGAGTGCAATAGTCCTGGGATATGCAGCATGCTGGCATAAGTCCTGGAGGAGGTTGCCATTATCCCTACAAGAGTTTGGCCTTACGCCCACCCATCAGCAGAAAATTGGATTAAAGATTTACTGAACATGACCTTGCCCATCAGAGCAAGACACAGTTTTCACCACGGTCAGTATCTCCCACCAGGAAGCTTCCACAAGCATTTATCCTTATCCATCATAGGGCAGACAGAATGCAAACCACAATCCCAGAAAACCAAACTGATCACATGGATCACAGTTTTGTCTAACTCAGTGAAACTATGAGGCATGCCATGTAGGGCCACCCAAGATGGATGGTGGGGAGTTCTGACAAAATGTTGTCCACTGGAGAAGGGAATGGCAAATCACTTCAGCATTCTTGTCTTGAGGACCCCATGGACAATATGAAAAGATAAAAAGATATGACTTTGAAAGATGAAGTCCACAGGACAGTAGGTGGCCAATATGCTACTGGAGAAGAGCAGAGATGTAGCCCAGAAGGAATGAAAAGTATGTCCCAAAGTGGAAAAAAAAAGTCCAGCTGTGAATGTTTCATGTGGTGAAATTAAAGTCTGATGCTGTAAAGAGCAATACTGCATAGGAACTTGGAATGTTAGGTCGATGAATCAAGATAAATTGGAAGTGGTCAAACAGGAGATGGTGAGTGAACATTGACATTTTAGAAATCAGTGAACTAAAATGGACTGGAAAGGGCGAATTTAATTCAAATGGGCAAGAATGTGGGCAAGAATCCCTTAGATGAAATGGAGTAACCCTCATAGTCAACAAAAGAGTTTGAAATGCAGTATATGGGTGAAATCTCAAAAATGACAGAATGTTCAGTATCATAGTAATCCAAGTCTATGCCCCAACCACCTATGCCAAGAAACTGAAGTTGAATAGTTCTAAGACCTACAAGAACTTCTAGAGCTAACACCAAAAAAGATGTCCTTTTCATCATAGGAGACTGGAATGCAAAAGTAGGAAGTTGTGAGATACTTGGAGTAACAGGCAAGTTTGGCTTTGGAGTCCAAAATGAAGCAGGGCAAAGGCTAACAACGTTTTGCCCAGAGAATGCACTGGTCATAGCATAGAAACACCTCCAACAACAAGAGGGGTGACTTTACACATGGACATCATCAGATGGTCAATATTGAAATCAGATTGATCATATTATTTGCAGCCTGAGGAACTATGAACAGAGGTTTGTAACATTGTACAGGAGGCAGTGATCAAAACCATGCCCAGGAAAAAGAAATGCAAAAAGGCAAAATGGTTGTCTGAGGAAGCCTTACAAATAACTGAGAAAAAAAGAGAAGTGAAAGGCAAAGGAGAAAAGGTAAGATATACCCATCTGAATGGAGAGTTCTAAAGAAGAGCAAGGAGAGATAAGAAAACCTTTCTAAGTGAACAATGCAAAGACATAGAGGAAAAAATTAGAATGGGAAAGATTAGAGTTCTCTTCAAGAAAATAAAAATACCAAGGCAACATTTCATGCAAAGATGGGCACAATAAAGGACAGAAATGGTATGGACCTAACAGAAACAGAAGATATTAAGAAAAGTGGCAAGAATAACAGAAGAACTACACAAAAATGATCTGGATAACCAAAAGGTGTGATCAGTCACCTACAGCCAGACATCCTGGAGTGAGAAGTCTAGTGAGCCTCAGGGAACAGCACTACGAACAAAGCTAGTGGAGGTGATGGAATTCTAGCTGAGCTATTTCAAATCATAAAAGATGATGCTGTGAAAGTGCTGCACTGAATATGCCAGCAAATTTGGAAAACTCAGCACTGGCTACAGGCCTGGAAAATGTCAGTTTTCATTCCAATCCCAAAGGAGGGCAATTCCAAAGAATTTCAAACTACTTACAATTGCAGTCATTTCTCATGCTATCAAGGTCATGCTCAAAATTCTCCAAGCTAAGTTTCAACAGTATGTGGACCTAGAACTTCCAGATGTAAAAGCTGGATTTAGAAAAGGCAGAGTAACCAGAGATCAAATTGCCAACATCCATTGAATCATAGAAAAAGCAAGAGAATTCCGGAAAAATACCCACTTCTGCTTCATTAACTATGCTAAAGCCATTGGCTGTGTGAAGTAGAACAAAATGTGGAAAGTTCCTCAAGAGATGGGAATACCAGACCACCTGACCTGCCTCCTGAGAAACCTGTATGTAGGTCAAGAAGCAGCAGTTAGAACCAGATAAAGAGTAAAAACTGGTTCAAAACTGGGAAAAAATTGCAACAAGGCTGAATATTGTCACCTTATTTAACTTATATGCTTATTTAACTTATATGCAGATTACATCATGAGAAATGCTGGGCTGGATGAGCACGAGTTTGAATCAAGACTGCCGGGAGAATTATCAATAACCTCAGATATGCAGATAACCTCACCCTTATAAGCAGAAAGTGAAAAAGAACTAAAAAGCCTCTTGATGAAAGTGAAAGAAGAGAGTGAAAAAGTTGTCTTAAAGCTCAACATTCAGAAAAATAAGATCATGGCATCTGGTCCCATCACTTGATAGCAAATAGATGGGGAAACAGTGGAAACACTGACAGACTGTATTTTGGGGGGCTCCAAAATCACTGCAGATGGTGACTGCAGCCATGGAATTAAAAGAGGCTTGCTGCTTGGAAGAAAAGCTATGACAAACCTATAAAATGTATTAAAAAGGAGAGACATTACTTTACCAACAAAGGTCCATAGAGTCAAAGCTATGATTTTTCAGAAGTCATGTTTGGATGTGAGAATTGAACCATAAAGAAGGCTGAGTGCTGTAGAATTGATGCTTTTGAACTGTGCTCTTGGAGAAAAGTCTTGAGAGTCCCTTGGACAACAAGGAGATCAAACCAGTCAATCTTAAAGGAAGTCAATCCTGAATATTCATTGGGAGCACTGTTGCTGAAGCTGAAGATCCAATATTGTGGCTACCTGATGTGAAGAGCCGACTCTTTAGAAAAGGCTCCATTGCTGGGAAATATTGAGGGCAGGAAGAGAAGGGGGTGACAGAGGATGAGATGTTCAGATGGCATCTCCAACTCAATGGATATGAGTTTGAGCAAGCTCTGGGAAATGGTGAAGCACAGAGCTATTATTTGTTGATAGGAAAGAGCAAAATGTAGATAGAGATTATGAGATATTACAAAAGGAGAAGGAAGTTCTACTGCTAATGAACCTACTAAAAAAAGCTATCTTAGACTTGGGTAAAGCTGCACATATCATAACACCTGTGTACTTGTCTCATGAAGATTAGTTACTGAAAATGCTAGAGGTGAAGAGTGACTGAAGGGAAGGTCATATACGAGTAGTATATATAATTTTCAACCTCAAAAATTCCTATGGTGTAAGAGAATTTTGCTCAGAATATAAACTATTTATCATATTTAATTCTGGGATTTGGGTTCCAGAATCAAATATAGAAAAACTGTATGATCAACACATACCCACTCTCAGAAACCATAATGTGGAATTAAAGAGTCTAGGTAAGAAGAATTAGATAAGAAAGAGGGCCAAGTGAGACAGTGGGAAGAGGTAATGACAAAGTTCCAGGGGAGTGAAGGCAGTGGAGAGGTAGAATGACATAGGTGGACAAACCAAAGGAGTTCTTTTAGATTAAAACAGACTGGAAGCTGAGCAATTGTTTAATATTAGCATCCTATTTCAGTTCAGTTCATTTGCTCAACTGTGTCCAACTCTTTGTTACCCCATGGACTGCAGCATGCCAGGCTTCCTGGTTCATCACCAACTCCTGGAGTTTATTCAAGCTCATGTCCATTGAGTCGGTGACGCCATCCAACCATCTCATCCTTGGTTGTTCTCCCCTTCTCCTCCTGCCTTCAATCTTTTCCAGCATCAGGGTCTTTTCAGATGAGTCAGTTCTTCACATCATGTGGCCAAAGTATGGAGTTTCAACGTCTGCATCAGGACTGATTTCCTTTAGGATGGACTGGTTGGATCTCCTTGCTGTCCAAGGGGTTCTCAAGACTCTTCTCCAACACCACAGTTCAAAAGCATCAATTCCTTGGCACTCAACTTTCTTTATAGTCCAACTCTCATATCCATACATGACTACTGGAAAAACCATAGCCTTGAGTAGACAAACATTTGTTGGCAAAGTAATGTCTCTGCTTTTTAATATGCTGTCTAGTTTGGTCATAACTTTTCTTCCCAGGAGCAAGCGTCTTTTAATTTCATGGCTGCAGTCACCATATCCAGTGATTTTGGAGCCCCCCAAAATAAAGTCTGTCATTGTTTCCACTGTTTCCCCATCTGTTTGCCATGAAGTGATGGGACCAGATGCCATGATTTTAGCTTTCTGAGTGTTGAGTTTTTTTTTTTTTTATTTTATTTTTAAACTTTACATAACTGTATTAGTTTTGCCAAATATCAAAATGAATCTGCCACAGGTATACATGTGTTCCCCATCCTGAACCCTCCTCCCTCCTCCCTCCCCATTCCATCCCTCTGGGTCGTCCCAGTGCACCAGCCCCAAGCATCCAGTATCGTGCATCGAACCTGGACTGGCAACTCATTTCATACATGATATTTTACATGTTTCAATGCCATTCTCCCAAATCTTCCCACCCTCTCCCTCTCCCACAGAGTCCATAATGTTGAGTTTTAAGCCAACTTTTTCATTCTCCTCTTTCACTTTCATCAAGAGGCTCTTTAGTTCTTCTTCACTTTCTGCCATAAGGGTGGTGTCATCTTCATATCTGAGGCTACTGATATTTCTCCCAGCAATCTTGATTCCAGCTTGTGCTTCATCCAGCTCAGCATTCCTCATGATGTACTCTGTATTAAGTTAAATAAGCAGGGTGACAATATACAGCTTTGACGTACTCCTTTTCCTATTTGGAACCAGTCTGTTGTTCCATGTCCAGTTTTAACTGTTGTTTCCTGACCTGCATACAGATTTCTCAAGAGGCAAGCAGGTGGTCTTTTATTCCCGTCTCTTTAAGAATTTTACACAGTTTGTTGTGATCCAAAAAGTCAAAGGCTTTGGCATACTCAATAAAGCAGAAGTAGATGATTTTTGGAACTCTCTTGCTTTTATGATGATCCAACGGATGTTGGCAATTTGATCTCTGGTTCCTCTGCCTTTTCTAAAACCAGCTTGAACATCTGGAAATTCATGGTTCACATACCTGGCTTGGAGAATTTTGAGTATTATTTTAGTAGAGTGTAAGCATTCTTTGGCATTGCCCATTCTTTGGAACTGGAATTAAAACTGACCTTTTCCGGTCCTATGGCCACTGCTGAGTTTTCCAAATTTGCTGGCATATTCAGTGCAGCACTTTCACAGCATCATCTTTTAGGATTTGAAATAGCTCAGCTGCAGTTCTATCACCTCCACTAGCTTTGTTTGTAGTGATGCTTCCTAAAGCCCATTTGACTCGCATTCCAGGATGTCTGACTAGGTAAGTGATCACACCATTGTGATTATATGGGTCATGAGGATCTTTTTTGTATAGTTCTGTGTATTCTTGCTACCTCTTCTTAATATCTTCTGCTTCTGTTAGGTCCATACCATTTCTGTCCTTTATTGTGCCCGTCTTTGCATGAAATGTTTCCTTGGTATCTCTAATTTTTTGAAGAGATCTCTAGTCTTTCCTATTCTATTGTTTTCCTCTATTTCTTTTTATTGATCACTGAGGAAGACTTTCTTATTTCTCCTTGCTATTGTTTGGAACTCTGCATTCAAATGGGTATATCTTTCCTTTTCTCCTTTGTTTTCACTTCTCTTCTTTTTACAGCTATTTGTGAAATAGCTGTGACAACCATTTTGCCTTTTTGCATTTCTTTTTCTTGGGGATGTTCTTGATCCCTGCCTCCTGAACCATGTCATGAATCTTCATCCATATTTCTTAAGGCACTCTGTCTATCAGATCTAATTCCTTGAATCTATTTCTCACTTCCACTGTATAATTGTAAGGGATTTGATTTAGGTCATATCTGAATGGTCTAGTGGTTTTCCCTACTTTCTTCAGTCTAAATCTGAAGGACTGACATCTTTCTTCAATCTAAGTCTGAAGGACTGAGAAACAGACTCTTCAAGGGCACAAACAGAGCCTTGTGTGCACCAGGACCCAGGAAAAAGAAGCAGTGACCCCACAAGAGACTGACCCAGCCTTGCCCGTAAGTGTCCAGGAGACTCTGGTGGAAGCATGGGTTGACGGTGGCCTGCTACAGGGTTGGGGGTACTGAGTGCAGCAGTGCATGCATGGGACCTTTTGAAGGAGGTCGCCATTATCTTCATTACCTCCACCATAGTTTGGTCCCAGGTAAATAGCAGGGAGGAAACACAGCCCCACCCATCAAAGCCTCCTATTTAATGGATATGAAAATAAAAGTTTGGGAAGGTGAAATAACTTTTCAATATCACATGGGAGCCTTTCCAAGGTGGTAACTATAAAGGAGGCTGAGACCGAGGAGTGGAAATGAGAGGCAGAATGGGAGTCTAGAGAGCAGTGGGAGATATAGTTTTTCTGTGGTGTGCAACGTGGGCCAGAGATTTGTCAGTTGGGGAAAACATGAAGTCACTTTAGAATTATGGGGGAAAGGTGTGCTGAAATTAGATATTAAATACCAGCTCAGAGAGTTAGAAATTCTACTTCCCAATGAAATGCTGCTTCTACCACTTCTGTTACTAGTGTTTATCATCCCAGGTAGTAACAATGAGGGTGATAAGAGTAACTTTGGCTGCTCCCAGCACAGGTGCAGGGGTTCTGCATAAAAGCATACTGCACCTACCATGACGGGTCTGGGCTCTGCTGTCTCCAGCCCTCTCCCCTATTCTGGAGGCTGGGGATGGAACCAGAAGCTCTGGGGGCAGGAAACTGTTTCAAGCTCTATATTGTTGTTCAGACTCTGGGTTATTTTTCATTCCATCCTGATTCTACATTTTCCCTCACTCTTCTTATCCTTCTACAGTGTTCCAGGAGCCAACCACCTTCTATCTCAACCAGATTTCGGCCTATGCCGAGAGAACCTGGGTTCAAATCAAGGCTTAGGCTGGTTGGATGACTTGCAGATTCATGGCTGGGAGAGTGACTCGGGCACTGACATTTTCCTGAAACCCTGGTCCAAAAGCAACTTTAGTGATGAGGAGATGACTAAGTTGGAGGACCTGTTTTGAGTCTACTTCATTGGATTCATCCAGGAAGTGCAGGACCACATTAGTGAATTCTCGTTGGAATGTGAGTACAGTCCTCTGACCTGAAGACACTCTCAATGACTTTTCTCTCCCTTGGTTCAGGCTATTACCCTCCTTTCCCCTCTTTATCCAACTGCATGTACACACTTGTCTAGAATAGTCTCCGGCTCTGACTCCACATGCCCACCCAGTCTCACAGATTCTTCCTATTTCTTGCATTCTTGTGTGACACATGAATTTCCTCCTTTGTAGCCATTTCCTGGTTTGCTTGCATGTAACTTGCTTCTCTAAAACTCCAAGGAAGAGCCTCCTTTTTCTACTCCATGCCCGAGTGATGTAAAGTGTGACTTCCTACTCTTCTAATCAATGTCTTCAAGCATCTGTTGTCCAATCCCTTCTCTACATGTAACTATTCCCTGCACCATGGAATGCTGCACTTCTGACTCCATCACATGTTGCCCCTCTTCTCCCCTCCTGTCTATTGTACATCCTTAAAAGAGCCTAACCGTACCATTTATGATATGCATACCTCTCCCCAGTGCTCTTCTTTCTGAAAAGTCCTGAATACTGCAATTGGTTTTTGAGTTATCATTTCACATCAGACCTTTCTCGCCACTGAAAACTAAAGTCCTAGGCCTTTTCCCCATCCTTCTCTTCATTGTTTGCATTTTACTAAGTTCACTTCTGTTTTCCTTTACACAGACCCCTTTGTGATCCAGGTGATAGAAAGCTGTGGGTTGCATTCCGGGAAGGCCATAGGAAGCTCTTTGAGAGGAGCTTTAGGAGGACTGGATTTTGTGAGGATCCAGAATCATTCCTGTGTGTCTGCACCAGACAGTGGCAGCAGGAGGCAGAAGTTTTGTGCACTCATGACTCAGTATCAAGGCATCTCCAATATCATTGAGAAGCTCATGTCAGAAACCTGTCCTCGATATCCTGGGTTTTCTTGATGCAGGAAAGGCAGAACTGCAGAGGCAAGGTTAGTCTTGTTAGTCTTGTTAGTCTCTACAAGACTTTTCTATTTCACCTCCCACTACTTCCTTTAAATTCAAAAGTGGGAAGTACCTAAGTAGAGAGGGGTTAATTAATAAATGATTTGGTTCCCATGGAAGTGGAAGAGGTAACTGTCCAAATTTCTGAGTTAGTATGCTCTGAGTTAGAGTCATAATCTGACATTCTTACTGTTGCTCCCTACCCCAGTGAAGCCTGAGGCCTGGCTGTCCAGTGGCCCCATTCCCGGGCCTGGCCGCCTATTGCTGGTGTGCCATGTCTCAGGATTCTACGCCAAACCTGTGCGGGTGATGTGGATGAGGGGTGAGCAGGAGCAGCCTGGCACTCAGCAAGGAGACATCATGCTCAATGCAGACTGGACTTGGTATCTCTGAGTAACCCTGGATGTGGTGGCTGGGGAGGCAGCTGGCCTGAGTTGCTGAGTGAAGCACAGCAGTCTAGGAGACCAGGACATCATCCTGTACTGGGGTGAGAAGGAACTGGGGCCCAACTGGGGATGGGAGGAGATGGTCTTGAAGAACAGAGAGGGGAACAAAGAAAGGGAAAGGATTTGATGGATGAGAGAAGAATGGAGGGAGGAAGACAGGCAGGAGAAAGGAAAGACAGGGAGGAAAGAGAGAGATTCAGGGAGACAGAGAGAGAGTCAGAGTTTAAGATTTATTTCTAGGACTACAGTGCCAGAGGTATGAAAATAGCTGTTTTAAACTACACAATAGATAAGAATGAAAGACTGTAGTCTGGGTGGGATGTGGCAAGAAGGAGAGACTAAGGGTGATTGTGAGTATGAGACCTCTGGGAATATGAGAAAGGGAACCAGAGATGCCCATGCATCCAGAATAGGTCATGGTTGTGTTGACATTCAGGTGGGCAAGAAGGCCTGGAGAACTAGAGAAGGGGTTTGAAGTGTTATTCTTTTGGCCTTCTCCCAATTGCCAGGGTGCTCCACATCCATTGGCTTGATACTTGTGGCAATAATATTGCCTTCCTTGATCCTTTCGATATGTCTTACATTATGGTTTGGAGGAGCTGGTGAATTTTCATTTTTTGACCTTTCTTTTCTGTTCATCCTTTTACTCTTTCCTTCCATTTTATCTATTACTATTATGTCCCTTTAGTCTCAATATTTCCACTAGATCATTTTCCTTTCTTCTCCAATTCTCATTTGTAGGTAAATCTAATTAAAATAAAATAGCAGTAAAATATATATGACATAAAACTTACTGCACTAGCCATTTAAAAATGTGCAGTTTAGTTGTATTAGGTACATACATGTTTTATGCAGCCAATCTCTAGAACTTTTTTCATCTTGAAAAACTAAAAGTCTCTTCCATTAAATTACATTCCCCAATCCTTGCTCCCTCAGGCCCTGGCAATCACCATTCCACTTTTTGTCTATATGAATCTATCTACCCGTGCTACCTCATAGAATTGAAATCATTTGTGTTTTTTGCTAATGGCTTATTCTACTTAACATTATATCTTCATAATTCATTCATGTGGTGGAGTATATTAGAGTTTCTTTCGTTTTAATGGCTGTTTTGTTTACCTGCTCGTCTCTCAATAGACTCTTGGGTTGATTCCACCTTTTGGCTATTGTGTATAATGCTGCTGTGAACATGGCATACAAATATCTCTCAAGAAGAGCAATTTTTTGCTTGTGTTCTTAACAGGTCATATCGGAATATCTTGTGAGCCCTGACCATATCTCCTTTTCCATTTGGAATAAATATCCAGGAACCCAGAAACTCAAGTTGTCAGCTTAGGTTTCAATTTAATCATATTTCAACAAATAATCATCACATTTGATTAAATCAGTGTTCTTGTAGGCTTTAAGATGAATAATAATTTATGCACTAACAGAAACATAAATAAAATTGTTTTTATGAGACAATATCAATAGTAGGATCCACTGAGATTTTGTAGATGTGATAGGTAAGAAAGAATATACCTTGAAATAAGTGAAATGAGGTACATGACTTCATGGTGTTATCACTTTGACTTCTTATTTAAATTTTTTGTCTGTTTGTTTCTGCTGAAATGTGATTTGTTAAAATGAACTAACTATGATTACTCTGAGATAATTGTATTTGCAGAGCTGCTGAACATTTTAAACATAATTCCACTCTCTTTGGATGATTTTCTTTACTTTTATTATTTTAAAAATATAAATTTATTTATTTTAATTGGAGGCTAATTACTTTACAATATTGTATTGGTTTTGCCATACATTGACATGAATCCACCACGGGTGTACATATATTCCCCATCCTGAACCCTCCTCCCACCTCCCTCCCCATCCCATCCCTCTGGGTCATCCCAGTGTACCAGCCCCGAGCATCCTGTATCATGCATCAAACCTGGACTGGTGATTTGTTTCACATATGATAATATACATGTTTCAATGCCATTCTCCCACATCATCCCACCCTCACCCTCTCCTACAGAGTCCAAAAGACTGTTCTATACATCTATGTCTCTTTTGCTGTCTCACATACAGGGTTATCATTATCATCTTTCTAAATTCCATATATATGCATTAGTATACTGTATTGGTGTTTTTCTTTCTGACTTACTTCACTCTGTATAATAGGCTCCAGTTTCATCCATCTCATTAGAATTGATTCAAATGTATTCTTTTTAATGGCTGAGTAATATTCCATTGTGTATTTGTACCACACCTTTCTTATCCATTCATCTGCTGATGGACATCTAGGTTGCTTCCATACCCTGGCTATTATAAACAGTGCTGTGATGAACATTGGGGTACACGTGTCTCTTTCCCTTCTGGTTTCCTCAGTGTGTATGCCCAGCAATGGGATTGCTGGGTCGTATGGCGGTTCTATTTCCAGTTTTTTAAGGAATCTCCAAACTGTTCTCCAGAGTGGCTGTACTAGTCTGTATTCCCACCAACAGTGTAAGAGGGTTCCCTTTTCTCCACACCCTCTCCAGCATTTATTGTTTGTAGACTTTTGGATAGCAGCCATTCTGACTGGCATGAAATGGTACCTCATTGTTATTTTAATTTGCATTTCTCTGATGAGTGATATTGAGCATCTTTTCATGTGTTTGTTAGCCATCTGTATGTCTTCTTTGGAGAAATGTCTGTTTAGTTATTTGGCCCATTTTTTTACTGGGTCATTTATTTTTCTGGAATTGAGCTGCAGGAGTTGCTTGTGTATTTTGGAGATGAATTCTTTGTCAGTTGCTTAATTTGCTATTATTTTCTCCCATTCTCAAGGCTGTCTTTTCACCTTGCTTATAGTTTCCTTTGTTGTGCAGAAGCTTTTAATTTTAATTAGGTCCCATTTGTTTATTTTTGCTTTTATTTCCAATATTCTGGGAGGTGGGTCATAGAGGATCCTGCTGTGATTTATGTCGAAGAGTGTTTTGCATATGTTCTCCTCTAGGAGTTTTATAGTTTCTGGTCTTAACGTTTAGATCTTTAATCCATTTTGAGTTTATTTTTGTGAATGGTGTTAGAAAGTGTTCTAGTTTCATTCTTTTACAAGTGGTTGGTTGATCAATTTCCCCAGCACCACTTGTTAAAGAGATTGTCTTTTCTCCATTGTATATTCGTGCCTCCTTTGTCAAAGATAAGGTGACCATAGGTGCATGGGGTTTATCTCTGGGCTTTCTATTTTGTTCCATTGATCTATATTTCTGTCTTTGTGCCAGTACCATACTGTCTTGATGACTGTAGCTTTGTAGTAGAGCCTGAAGTCAGGCAGGTTGATTCCTCCAGTTCCATTCTTCTTTCTCAAGATTGTTTTGGCTGTTCGAGGTTTTTTGTATTTCCATACAAATTGTGAAATTATTTGTTCTAGCTCTGTGAAAAATGCCATTAGTAGCTTGATAAGGATTGCATTGAATCTGTAGATTGCTTTTCTAACCATGAGGGTCAATTGAGCAGCTTTTACTCCAGAAAGCCTTCCTTAATGCTACAGTGAAAGGAGACCCTCCTTTGGTACTGCAGAGATCCACTTTACTCTGTATCCAGAATTTGACAGTTCTTTTTGTTTTTCTTTTCTTTCTCCTTATCAGTTACTTGAGAGAACAGCTTGCTCTCTGTGGATCCCTGGCAAGATCTCTTATGTTTTCTTTAGTAAAATAATATGAGTTGCTATAACTGCCACATTACTAGTCTTCCCCCGCCCCGCCCCCCAAGTCATCTCTTCACTTTTTTTCCTCTTGACTTTATATTCTCTATTTTCTTCTAAATCTTTCTACTAAAATATTCACATATAGGGAAAAATGCTGTGCTCTCCTTGTTTCTACCTTGAATTCCTTTCAAGGAAATCAGCTCTGTCCATACTACAACTGTGGTTTACAATAGAGATAAATCAAGAAAGGATCCTGTTTCTCATTTAGCAGTTAGAATGAGTGACAGGCAGGATAGTTGAAGGGTAATAGTGGAAATGGGTTGTGAAATCTTCAAGCAAAGGGTCAAGAGGACTTTACTTGCTCTCAGAAACATTGATCTTTGCTTTAACAAGTCAGTTTTATCCAGCTTCCCTGTGGCTCAGATGGTAAAGTGTCTGCCTGCAATGCAGGAGACCCAGGTCCGATTCCTGGGTCAGGAAGATCCCCTGGAGAAGGAAATGGCAACCGACTTCAGTATTCTTGCCTGAAAAACGCCATGAACTGTTGCCTACATGGACTGTCGCCTACATGGACTGTCGCCTGAGGAGCCTGATAGGCGACAGTCCATGGAGTTGCAAAGACTTGGACACGACTGAGCGACTGAGCGACTTCACTTTATCGTTGACCTTTGTTTATGTTTATTGATTATTTTGCTTATTCCATAGTTTTCTAGAAACCTCATTAAAAAAGTCCAAACTCATTTAATTAAAACAGTAGGAAAGTGGAAGAGGGGAGAAATTGTGAGCCAGAGGTACTAGAAGCAGTCCTGCCACCCAATTATACTAGGACAAAACAGACTTTAGGATTTGGTCATGGTAGGAAATGAATGAAAGCATATATATTTTTTTTTTCCCTCATCAATTAGCACAACATGTTATTTCTCTAGGATGCGTTAAACCCCAAATCATCTTATAGGGTATGCATACTTACCTGTGCTTCACTACAGTCTCAGCTAAGGCCTGGGTTCTGATTGGTGTACTTCTTGGAGTGTGAGCTATGGACCACAAGCAGCAGTAGAGCCTGAGAGATTGTTAGATAAAAACATTTACAGGCCCCACTCTAGAGCTCAGAAAATCCTGGAAAGAGAACTAGAATGCTGTATTTTAATAAGCCTGTTAGGTTATTCCAATGCACATTTAATTTTAAGAACCTCTTGTCTAAAGACGTCTTAAGCTTTGAGCTATTGACATTTGGGGCTGGATAATTCTTTGTTATGGAGGATTGTTCAATAAACTGTAGGATTTTTAGCAGCACCCCTGCCCTCTACTCACTGGATGCCAGTAGCACCTTCCCAGTTATAATAACCAAATACATTTTCAGATATTTCCAAATGTTCCTAGGGGGCAAAATTGATTCCAGATGAAAACTAAGGTCTGAGATGATATACAGAATTTCATCTCCCCCATCATCACTTAGTTGGAATAATTGGTGATCCCATTTAAATGAAGCAAATTTGCTGGTTGAAGAAGAAGGGACTCTTCATCTGGATAGTATGATTTCTTCAAGTCTCAAAGCTGCTATTGAATTTTGTTCCATAGGTAAACTGGCCCAGGAATGAAGCTCACAAATAGAACAGAATGATGACAGCATCAAAGACCAGATCTGGAGACCAACCTATCTCGGGATATTTTAGTTATATGAGCACAATAGATTTCATTTTCCTTTTAAAAGGACTGAGTTAGAATATTTACTTGCTTAAAAATTCTGATATTACTCTGCTTTCTGATGCCTTGCAACAGCTTTTTCACATCCTTTTTATTCTTTATCTTTGTTTTCTTTATTCTTCTTATTCTCCTCCCTCCACCAAGTCACATTCCTCAAAGGTAGTTTCTTGGACTTGTGTGCTTACCTTCCTCTAAGTGTCCTTACCTTGGAAAACTTTAATTTATTCATGACTTTATGACATCTGGATGATTGACTTTCTGTAATAGATCTTCAGTCTCAGAATATAAGGGCTCCTCAACTCTTTTTATTTGAGAGTTTGTGTGCTTCTGATGTGTTTGTGTGATTTTTTTTTTTCTAATATATGGGAATATGTTAAAAATATTTTGTCCTGTTTCCAGTATCTGTGTTAATTTATTAAGTTTAACCCTTAATCTGTATGTCCTTTTGGAATTTTGATGTGTACTCTTATTACAGGTTTAAATGTGAAAATTCCAGTTGTTTCTTTTCAATCCTCACACTATCTTTTATTGCATATTCTTGCCCAATGGCACTTGTTATAAAGACCAGTACACTGATGAATAGAATTGACAGCTGGCATCCTTCTCTTTTTATTTGTATTGGATAAAAATAATTCAAGAGCTAATACTAGCTATGATAATTAATGTGTTTATACTTTTAATCAGATTTATCACTTTCAAAGTTGTTACATTTTTTATTATCATTATTATTATGGATGACTATTGAATTTCATTAGGGTTTATAATGAAATGACAAAGCATCTTACATATTTTTTTCCTTTTAATGTCATGAGTATACATTGATTCTCAAATGGTAAAACAAAATTTTGTTTTTGTAACTTATCTGTCTTGTTCATAATGTATTATGTGGAAAATTATATTTCATTTTGTTCATAATGCTTTTTTTTTTTTTTTTTGTTTTGTCTATTTCAGAATATTGTCTTTTTTTTTTTTTTTAATTTTATTTTATTTTTAAACTTTACATAACTGTATTAGATTTGCCAAATATCAAAATGAATCCGCCACAGGTTTACATATGTTCCCCATCCTGAACCCTCCTCCCTCCTCCCTCCCCATTCCATCCCTCTGGGTCGTCCCAGTGCACCAGCCCCAAGCATCCAGTATCGTGCATAATGCTTTTTTAGGTCTTATAATTTCTTTGGTAAGTTGAAAATTTCTCCCTCCTAAAACATGTTAAGAATTCTGTCCTCTGTTTTTGTTCTCATGGATGGTTTCTGTTATATACTTATTTTTTACATGAGTAGTCAATAAAATTCAGTAGTGAAGACTTAGGTGTTGGAAATTTTTTAGAGGGGAGGGAGTTTTAAATTTCACAGATAAGTTTTTAAAATAAAAATAGCTCTTTTCAAATCATTTATTTCTCTTTGTGTCTTCTTTGGTAATTTAGGTTTTAAAAGATTTGTTTAAGTTGTTCAAATTTCTGACTTACTGTTGGCTTGCATGTATCTTCTTTTTTATCACATTAATATGGATAGAATTCACAATTATGTATTCCCCTTTTTAAAACCAGAAATTAAAAATTGGTTCTCTCTTCTTTGATAATTGAGATTACCAATTTTATACATTATTTCAATAATTACATTTTGGTTTGTTGGTTCTTTCTTTCTTTTTTTCATTTTTAGTATTTTTGTTTATTCTCTAGTTGTGTCATATAGCACTTGGGCTCAGTAGTTGCAGCACATGGGCTTAGTTACTCCACAGCATGTGGGATCTTATTCCCCAGCAGGGATCTAACCCACATTCCCTGCATTTCAAGGTGGATTCTTGACAACTGGATCCTGAGGGAGTCTTAATGTGGGGGTTATTGCTATGATCATATCATTTTCTTTATTATCTCCTTCCTTCTACTCTTTTTGCATTTATTTTGTTGTGATTCAAGGATTCTGATAACACAGTTCCAGTTTATGAATGAGACGATTTCTCCACACATCCAACAAGCAACACTTTGGAATTGAAGGAGGAAACAGAACAGGACCTATGTTGAAAGCAGGACTCCAGCTTGGGCTGGACTGTGGACTTTGAGCTATATGCCCAGTATCTATGGAAACGACATGCCAACTGTAAATCCAGGCCCCAGGAAGGAAGAGCCCCAGGGGTCTTCCTTCGCTAAAAGAATACCCTAATTATCTGTGTAACCGAATTGAATCATACATGCTATTATGCTTATTGGGGTATGACCACAGGCCTATTGATAATTGTCCACTGTTAACTACCTAGGCTTAAGGCATATGAATCATGGGTTAACTTTGATTGTCAGGGAGTTTGGGGAAGTGGGTTTGTGCATGTACACTTAGAGTATATAAGGTTTTCACAAAAACTGGTCAGGGTCCTTGGCTAAGAGGAGACTCTGCCTTGGTCCCGCGGGTGTAATAAACTGCACTCCATTATCTGCATTGTCTTTCTGAGTGAGTTTGTTTCCTGGAACGTGTGGCTACAACAGAATAGCTAAGGGTCCTGTAATTCAACTCAGTTCTGACACTATCTACCTGAAGATACTGTCAGATTCCACAGGTTAAGGATTCAGACCTACAAGACTGTGGAGGGCAATTAGACTTACCAATCACAAATAGATTGGAAGTTCCCATGACCTTCTTTTTAGATTTGATTTTTTTTTAGAGTATCTCACAGAACTCAGAAAAATATTTACTTATTAGATCACCTATTGTAAAAGGACTGTAATAGCCAGATGGAAGAGATGCATCAGATAAGATATGTGGTAAGGTAATGGTGTTTCTGCACCACTTTAAGCCTGCTATTCTCCTGTATCTCAACATGTTTATCAGATTGAAAGTTCTCCAAACATCATTCTTAGGGGTTGTTTATGGAGACTTCATTACATAGGCAAATTGAACTATCAGTTATAGAATTCAATTCAAGGTTATTTAGGAGGGTCATAAGGGTAGTTTCCAAGGTCACTTCATTATTTAACAGACAATAGCTTGATTATTTTCCACACTTAGGAAATTCCAAAGGTTTGAAGAACTCTGTGCCAGAAGTTGTCACACCAAAGGTCAAGCACTACTGAAAAGAAGGTCATACAAATAGTAGTACTATAGAACACAAGTTTGTGTGTTGGTGAGTGTACAGTGTACAGTGAGGTTAGGCAAGCTGAAACATCACATTTTGGAGGAGAGAAAAGTTTATTCAGGGCCAAACAAAGAGAACGGGAGGCTCATGCTCAAAGTTCCAAACACGTGGATGATTTTGGAGGAAAAGGTTTCATATGCAATATTTGGGGTAAGGGCTACAGGGTGTGACTTCATTCTGATTGATTGGTGGTGAAGTACAGGGTGGGATTCCAGGAGTCATCTGCTTAGCCTGAAGTTGCTATACTCCCCCTGGGATGGGGGCTTTATTTCCTATAGAACTCAAAGATGTTGGTATATTATTGCTTGAGCAGAAACCAGGACCCTTTCCCAAGGTCACCTTGTTGTTTCTTGATTGCTCCTCCTTTGCTTCTTCTTTCCCTCCTTTTCTTGATTAGCAACTGTTTGAAGGAGTAATTTCTACAAACAAGAAGTGGGAGACAGAAAGGCTTTCATGCCCAGGATGGTCTCATAAGATCTTGCTCTGTTTCAATCCCTCCTGCTTTTTCTTTTTTTTTTTAAACTTCTCACTCTTGAGAACAAGTGCTAGATAAGAAAGGAAATAACGTATTGAGTATAAAGGATAATCATCAACTCAGCAGAGGATCTCAGGTTTAGGGGGACTGGGTTTCAATTGCCCCTTGTCTTTCAACCTTCCCCATATCTTTCAGGGAGCGAGAGGGGAACCACTCTGGGTACTTCCTACTGAAATAGGACATAGTCCTGGATCTGCATCTGGTATGATTACCCCTCTATCCCTTAGCCTGCCATTTTGGTGCAACAGACTCAGTTAAAACTGACTTTAATAGAGAAAACAGATGTCATTACCTAAGGAATTCAAGAGAATAAACATGAAACTTAGTCTGGACCTAGCACCTTGGGAAGACTTGTAGCCAGTCTTTTATCTAAGCTTTAACATCCAAGCTCGCTCTGCTCATCAGACAGATAGGCCAATAAATTTAAGACCAGGGCATTGAGAGAAAGAAGGAACTTTATTTGGGAGCCAGCTGACTGAGAAGATGGAAAGCTAGTGCCTCAAAATAACTATCTTGTCAGAGGCCTGGATGCCAGGTTCTTTTATGGATCAAAAATGGGGTGGAAGGTGAGAAAACAAAGTAAAAAGGCTATTCAATTCTTGTAAGTGTCCTCTAGAATGGTGAGCTTCAGGCAGGGGGATGTGTTAGTTTCACTTCCTTACAGTCCTTCACTGGTGGGTGGACTCAGGCTATCTCTCTGAGGCAGGCCATTATGTATGTCTACAATAACAAAAACAGCAAGATGAGGGTTAAAGTCACAGAAGCAGATCCAGCATGAGTTTAAAATTAACCTCTCCTGGTTACATAAGTAGCTTTTTATTTCTGATATGGTACTAATATTAATAAATACACAATAAGAGCTATCTTAATGAAAGTGAAAGAGGAGAGTGAAGAAGTTGGCTTAAAACTCAACATTCAGAAAACTAAAATCATGGCATCTGGTCTCATCACTTCATGGCAAATAGATGGAGAAACAATGAAAAGAGTGACAGATTTTATTTTCTTGGGCTCGAAAATCACTGCAGTTAGTGACTGCAGCCATGAAATTAAAAGACACTTGCTCCTTGGGAGAAAAGCTATGACCAACCTAGACAGCATATTAAAAAGCAGAGTCATTACTTTGCTGACAAAGGTCTGTCTAGTCAAAACTATGGTTTTTCCAAGAGTTATGTATGGATGTGAGAGCTGGACCATAAAGGAAACTGAGCACCAAAGAATTGATACTTTTGAACTGTGGTGTTGGAGAAGACTCTTGAGAGTCCCTTGGACTGCAAGGAAATCAAACCAGTCAATCCTAAAGGAAATCAGTCCTGAATATTCAATGGAAGGACTGATGCTGAAGCTGAAGCTCCAATACGTTGGCCACCTGATGTGAAGAGCTGACTCATTTGAAAAGACCCTGACACTGGGAAAGATTGAAGGCAGGAGGAGAAGGGGATGACAGAGGATGAGATGGTTGGATGGCATCACCAACTCTATGGACATGAGTTTGAGTAAGCTCCGGGAGTTGGTGATGGACAGGGAAGCCTGACGTGCTGCAGTCCATGGGGTCACAAAGAGTTGGACACGACTGAGAGACTGAACCAAACTTACTGAATAAGACCTACTGGTCATTACAAGTCTCTTTTTTTCTCTGCTAACAAGTGATCTTATTGCAGTAAAAAGAAAAAAAAAGGGGGGGGATGAGTATTTACTTTCCCTTTCCTGAGAACAAAGAAGATAAAGAGACTAGTGAGCAGGGCTGAACATTCCTAGTTTTCTTTACTTTAACTGCTCCTAACTCTGAACGTCTGTAACTAAGTTTATTTGCTTTTCTGCCCCCAAACTCTGCAGGAGCTAAACTTCACACTTATTTTCCTTTGACTCTAGACTAAGTATATCTGTATTGGTGCTTACCTCTACAACACTCTTCCTCTTATGGTTCTTTTTTACATATCAGAAAGAAGACTGCTGAGCCACTGAACTGCCAGACTCAATTATTGGATTACTTATGTCAGACTATAACTGTCTTTGAAATGAGGCACGAGAAAGAAATCAAGATCCTAACATCTTTGTTCCTCATCCCTGACTCCTGACTTCAAGCTCACATCTTATATAATCCCTTAGACTCCTCATGGTTCTGGGTCACGCCTGAGCTAAAAGTGGATGGATTTAGTAAGAGTCTTTTTTCTTCCTTCCTCTGCAGTCTTATCATTACTCTTTATTCTTTCTTTTTTATTTTTAATTTGAAGGCAAGACAACATCATTAAAATTTTTTTCTTACCAATTTTTTTCACTTTTAGGTATTTGTTGATGTCATTTAAATGCTATAAATGTCATTTAAATGATTTTAAGTCAAATGGTTTTGACTTAAAATCAATGAAAGAAATTGAAATCTCATTACACCTGATAGTTCTGGTTTATGATTATTTGAGAGAAGTTAACAGGCATTTTTTTCTTTCCTCCTGCTTTTTAGTGTCTCAAGTGACATGAGTACATTCTCCTTGTAAAAATGAAGCACAAATTCTTATGATTCCTCCAATTTGTTTCTCACACGCACCCTTAGAGAGGTAACATGTTCTGTTTCCTGAATATTCTTCTAGACCTTTTCCTTTGAATTCTCACAAGCACATGTGTACATATAGGAATGCTGTAGGAGTATGTGTGTGACCTGCATGTATGATGTCATATTGTAAATATTTTTTTGCAACTTGCTTTTACATTACATCTTGGAGATCTTTGCATGGTCATAGAAATAGATCTATCTGTACAGTCTTTTAAACTGTTGCATAGTATTTAACAGTATGAAGGTGTCAGGGTTGACTCAACCTTCTTTTTTTCTGTACATTTGCTGTTATTAACAGTGAACATCCTTGTATCAGTACGTGGTTTTTGTGCATGTGTTCTAGGATAAGTACCTGGAGTGGTGATTAATCATTTTAAAATTTAATATGAATAGAGAGTGCTCGTTTAAACCATTAACCTAAAAGATGTGCAGTATTTCTTTTAATATTTACTTGCTGAGAAATAACTTAATTCTAGCTTAATAAAAAGAATACATGTTCTACATGAATGAATTTATATGTGCGCCTTTATTTCAATTTAGTTGGAGCATTTGAATGAGTAGTAATTATATTTAGTTTTATTATTAATGTTTTCTGCTGGCTCAGTTCAATTGTAGCTATGATAAAGTCAATTAAAATATAGTAAGATAATAAATTTTCTTTTTCCCTTCCTCTTCTAGCTCCATAATGGAAGTGAAGTTTGTCTTGGGTGGAGGGGAATTGAAGAATGTGACTTCATTGTCTTTATTAGAAAGTCTGAATTACAGATTTTCAAACATATATATTCATACAATGAATTCCATATCTTACATAATATTTTAAATGTGCTAATAATATATACTTTATAATTATCGCATTCTTGAAACAGCTTCCTTTAAAAGTGGGTTTTTTTAAATATTCAGAAATAGTTTGAAAAGTAATTTCTTGGCCTTAGGAGACATTCTTTATACTTTTAGTTTATCTAGCTCATCCACACTCCAGTGCTAATCTTGGCTTAGCATTCAGGAAACAGCAAAATCCACATTAGCACTGTCTGAATTAATGAGATTTTTTAAAAATAATTAAACAATTATTTATTTGGTGCACAGGGCCTTAGTTGTGGCATGTGGGATCTTCTGTCTTGGTTGCAGTATGACGAATCCTTAGCTGTGGCTTGCAAGCTCTTAATTGCTGCATGTGGGATCTGGTTCTCTGACTGGTCAGTGATTGTACCTGGTCCACCTGCATTGGGAGCTGGAGTCTTAGCCACTGGACCACCAGGAAAGTCCCCCAGAAATAATACTTTGAAGTACTCATAAAATCTTTTTTAAAAGCCTCTTTTAAAAAAGGGTTTTAAAAAGTAAATGGATTCTTATTTTTTTGGAGACTTCAGTATTTAAACATTTTGATTGTTTATAATATCATAGGTTAAATGTTTCTCTAATTATCCATTATATGTATTTCTAATAATGAATTACTTTTAACTAACAGTAAAATGGGATAGAAGCTACTGACTTTTTTTTTGGTAACATATGCTTTTCAAATTAATCATAGCGTGTATCTTTTGAATAGTATTGAAACATTACAGGTGATTTTATTTAAATTTGGTTAATTATCTCTTTTCCTCCCATCAAAGAAAATTATTTCAACAGAAATTTAAGTTTCAAAATTTGGGAAGCTGGAACAAACCATATGTGTTCACATGGTCAGGTTCTAAGTCTAGTGGGGTCCCTGCTTCCTGGTTCATAACCATCTTTTCACTGTAACCTCACAAGGCAGAAGAGGTAAGCTAATTATCTGGGGTCTTTTTTATAAGGGCCCTAATCCAAGTCTTGGGGAAGGAAATGGCAACCCACTCCTGAATTCTTGCCTGGTAAATCCCATGGACAGATCCCATGTAACCCAACAGGCATGGAGCCTGTTGGGTTACAGTCCATGGGATTGCAAAGAGTTGAACACGATGGAGCATGCACACACCCAAGACTCCTCAGGGAGGCAGGCACAGCTCTTGAGGCATGAGCCTACTGTGTTCCCCTCTCTGCCAGCTTAAAATTAAAGCCATCTTTGTATTTACTCCAAACTCTGTCTCTATTTTTTATTCAGCCTTCAGTGGGCAGAGAGGGCCAAGATTTTGGCCAGCAGCAATCTATAGAATCTTATTGTCTAAAAATTTGATACAGAAGAAACCTTGAAAACATAAATTTGCATCTACCAGCTGCCAGCAGACATTGCTTTGAGAATGGCTAGTGGAATTTCAAAGTTTGACACAGTTCAGAAAACTCAACAATACAGTAACATATCTGAAATCACATCCACAATGACCACCTGGTATTACCTTGGATGTGTGAACCAGTAACTTTCTTTTTGACTTTAAATGTATTTTTGTCTTCAGTGACCAAAGTGGATGTACAATGCATATCTGAAAGGCCACAAAACAGGACAGTTTGGTCAATAAAGGTTAAGTTAAGCATTGTATAAGCCAGACTAATTCCCCTTACTTCAGTATGTGCAGATCTCCCCTTTTGATTACAGGTCTTTCAATAGAAAATGTTGATGATCAAAATATGCATTTGTCGAGGTTGAGGTGATTCAACTACTTGCCCCAGGTGTAGATTATATATCTTTGTTCTAGATTTCCTTTATATTTACTTAGTTATTCACATTTTGGAAAACTGATCAGATAACAAGCTCAGAGATATGTTAATAGGGAAAGATTTTATATATACCCATTATACCCATTTGTATACATCCATTGTCACATAAGCACTATACATGTGCTTTTGACAACAGACTTAAAGCAAGCAGTATTATACACCATGAGTAGCTATACTCTGTGATAACTCCAGGAGATAACTTTTTTTTTTTTTCTTTCTGACTATGAGGGTAAAAGAGTGCTTAACATAGTAACTTCAACAAAACAAGAATTTAATATGTATTGAAACAATATTTTTGTCTCTAATTACCCTATCTCATCAAACAGGGCCAAATCAAGACTAATTTATTTCCAAAATAAGTCCAGTCTATTGACTACATAGGCTCCTCCACACTGGATGTTGTGGAACTCCTCAGGAGTCTCAGACTGAATTCCCAAGACAGCAAGAGTCTCCTACAGGCCAGAAGATAGTCTTCCACATTCACCAGATAAAGCTGCTCAGAACCCAACACTCTCCAATTTCTGGAGGGAGCAGACAGAGAGAAAAGAACAATATTTCAATTCTACCCATAGAGGTCTACTTTACTTAATTGCTGATAAGTCATAGTAGCTTGAGGGGAAGAGCTTCCTTTTATCTGGAAAACATAGATCAAAAGCAATAATATTCCAGACAAAATATCCCGTAAACATTATGATCATAATCACCAGTTCACTCAGTAACTAATTCTTTTATTAACTTTTATGAAGCCACCAGGTTTCCCCAGGTTTCTTTAATTTTTTACCTAGTTCAGTGGTATAATCTGAAATTTATCAGAGACTTGTAGTTGTCAAAAGTTCCTTTCTCTGAGTCTACTTCAAGATGAAGCACTTTGGCAGAAGCATTAGAGTGCAACAATATCTGTCTTTAAATGACAGAAAGACTTAAGTCCACAGTTAAATGCCTAATTACAATGTCATTGGTTAAGAAATTTGATTACAATAAGCAGAATTATGACTCTTAACATTTTATGAGGATATAACAACTTTTTTTTCTGTTTTTCTTTTAATTTTATTTTATTTTAAACTTTACATAATTGTATTAGTTTTGCCAAATATCAAAATGAATCTGCCACAGGTTAGAATATCTGTATTAATAATACTTATCCATACAGTATAACCTGAGAAGGCTCATCATTCCTTGACCATACTCCCATATAATTTAATTTACCAGATTTTCCTGGTTAATACAGTATTTCTCTTAGATGCCTCAGAATTCCTCTGAAGCATCTCAATGTTAGTTGGAGGTCAAAATTTAGAATCTGTCAAACTATACTTATACACTTAATTAAAGTGAAAAGATTTCAAAGGTAAATACAAATCACTTAAAGACAAAGAAACTCACACAATCTGTTATCAAAAGAAGCATTCCAAGAAAACTATTCTCTTAACAGAGAAACCAAATTCAGTCTTGCCTAAGCCCAATCCCAACAAAATCCATTTACCCAACTAAATTCAATCCAATCTTAGAGAATCCTGATCAAGGACAACTCTTCTTAGTGTTTCCTTTCACAAACCTTGTACAGGTTTATCCATATCACTTTGGTCCTTATTACTTTGGCTCTTTTCCATTCAGAAACATCCAGTACTAGGAAAAAATTGTCCTTTTTCTCTTTAACTAAATATCATTCCATTCCTTGTGCCTTCTTTTATTGAAAACATGAATCCAATTTTCCTGGCATATTGCAATGCCTCCCCTATTTACTACCTTTAATTGCATGTTTAAATAGATTCCTGGACTTCCTAGTGAAAACTAAGAAGCAGTTATGAACTGCCTTTCCTACTGGCATTCTGTAGGTTGCTAAATGTAAAGTGCAACAGTTATTTCTGAAAATGTGTGCTTTCTTATAGATTTGGCACCAAACATATTCATAATAGTCCTTTGTTTTCTTTTCTTTTCAAAAGGAAACCAATGTTTGTTAGTTAATATTTCAGTAACATTTTATTTGAGTGATCTATCTATTCAATAACTTACATCATTTTACTACATCTGGGTCCAGAAGCAACCCAGACAGTAAAATTCCTTTCTGTTCTTATACCATTTACCTTGTGCTGTACACCAACAATATCGCTTCCTTGTCTCTAAATTTCCATACCCTCTTTATATAGCAAGTCATGCCTATTATTATTATTTCTCTGGTCCATATCTAGGTACCCAGTCAGAGTCCTGCAGCATTCAGGGTTGACTGGGCTGCCAAAAATGGTCTAACTTTGGTGGAGCATCCTCCCTGGTACTCATAGTACATGGCATCCCATGGTTCTTCTAGGACTGAAACATCAGTTCTCAACATTCTTACCTTACTACCAAATTCTAAAATTTCAAGTTATCTAATATCTGGAAAGATTATTTTAGATAGACATTTCCAAAACATAATTTGTTTCTATAGCATTTACCTAGAAGCACTCTCATCTCATTTGCATTAACTTCATGAACTTGGGTGAACTGCAGGAGGTGATGAGGGACTAGCCTGGCATGCTGCAGCCCATGGGGTCACAAAGAATTGGACACGACTTGGTGACTCAACAACATTTTTATCATAGGGTGTCCCAGGTGGCACTAGTGGTAAAGAATCTGCCTGTCAATGCAGGAGATGCAGATTTGATCCCTGGGTCAGGAAGATCCTGGAGAAGGAAATGACAGCTCACTCCAGTAGTTTTGCCTGGAAAATCCCATGGACAGAGGATCCTGATGAATTATGTCCATAGGATCACAAATGTTGGACATGACTTAGTGACTAAACCACCACCATTTTCATCATATCAGGTTATTTTCCTTGCTGATATATTTGCAAATCATATAAAATTTTGTTTGATCTCTAATAAAACTAGGTACAACAGCAATATTACACTTAACAGCAATGACTCTAAAGACATGTCTATATAAATCAAAGCAACAAACTTAAGCTAGCTTTTCTACCAGATGCTGATTCAGTATGGAATATTTCCTAGATCATGTGGACCTAAGAGTCATCCTGATCAATTTCCTAAATATGTAGAAGTTTTTAATTTGTATGCAATTATTTTTAGTCCATTAACTAGAACTCATTTGCAAGTTAATTTTCATGTGAAGACAAAACCAGAGATCTCACAGCTTTTCTGCTTGAGTTTAAAAAAGCCTCCCCCATCCTGTCTCTCTTTTTTTACTTTTAGTGTTAGGAATTAAAGATGGCCTAGATAAGATGTGTTCCTGAGACCCTTGATAGAACATTTACATCAAGGCACAGGGGGACAGAAATACCAATTCTTTTTCATGGGAGCAGAGCATGTAAAATATCATGTATGAAACGAGTTGCCAGTCCAGGTTTGATGCACGATACTGGATGCTTGGGGCTAGTGCACTGGGACGACCCAGAGGGATGGTATGGGGAGGGAGGAGGGAGGAGGGTTCAGGATGGGGAACACATGTATACCTGTGGTAGATTCATTTTGATATTTGGCAAAACTAATATAATTATGTAAAGTTTAAAAATAAAATTAAAAAAAAAGAAAAAAAAAGAAAATAAATCATGAAAAAAAAAATAAAGTACAGGGGTTACAGACAACAAAACTAATATTACAAACATTAAACTTGCCAAAAGATGACATTCTTATTTGTTCCCACCACTAGAACAGATGATATTTCTGTGGCACAACAGAGGCTAACTAATGCAATAATGGCAATCATACTACAGTATAAATGTATCAGATAAATATGTTGTACACCTTACATGTACACAGAGTTATATGTCAATTGTATCTCAATACATAAAAGAACAGAATGGGAAAGACTAAAGTTCTCTTCAAGAAAATTAGAGATACCAAGGGAACATTTCATGCAAAGATGGGTTTAATAAAGGACAGAAATGATATGGACCTAACAGAAGCAGAAGATATTAAGAAGAGGTGGCAAGAATACACAGAACTGTACAAAAAAGAGCTTCACGACCAAGATAATCACGTTGGTGTGATTGCTCACCTAGAGCCAGACATCCTGGAATGTGAAGTCAAGTGGGCCTTAGAGAGCGTCACTACAAACAAAGCTAGTGGAAGTGATGGAATTCCAATTGAGCTATTTCAAATCCTGAAAGATGATGCTGTGAAAGTGCTACACTCAATATGCCAGCAAATTTGGAAAACTCAGCAGTGGCCACAGGACTGGAAAAGGTCAGTTTTCATTCCAATCTCTAAGAAAGGCAATGCCAAAGAATGCTCAAACTACCGCACAATTGCACTCATATCACACGCTAGTAAAGTAATCCTCAAAATTCTCCAAGACAGGCTTCAGCAATATGTGAACCATAAACTTCCAAATGTTCAAGCTGGTTTTAGAAAAGGCAGAGGAACCAGAGATCAAATTGCCAACATCCGCTGGATCATCAAAAAAGCAAGAGAGTTCCAGAAAAACACTTATTTCTGCTTTATTGACTATATCAAAGCCTTTGACTGTGTGGATCACAAGAAACTGCGGAAAATTCTGAAAGAGATGGGAATACCAGACCACCTGACCTGCCTCTTGAGAAACCTATATGCAGGTCAGGAAGCAACAGTTCGAACTGGACATGGAACAACAGACTCGTTCCAAATAAGAAAAGGAGTACATCAAGGCTGTATATTGTCACCTTGCTTATTTAACTTATATGCAGAGTACATCATGAGAAACGCTGGGCTGGAAGAAGCACAAGCTGGAATCGATTGCCAGGAGAAATATCAGTAAACTCAGATATGCAGATGACACCACCCTTATGGCAGAAAGTGAAGAGGAACTAATAAGCCTCTTGATGAAAGTGAAAGAGGAGAGGGAAAAAGTTGGCTTAAAGCTCAACATTTAGAAAACTAAATCATGGCATCTGGTCCCATCACTTCATGGGAAATAGATAGGGAAACAGTGGATACAGTGTCAGACTTTATTTTTTTGGGGCTCCAAAATCACTGCAGATGGTGACTGCAGCCATGAAATTAAAAGACATTTATTCCTGGTAAGGAAAGTTATGACCAACCTAGATAGCCTATTGAAAAGCAGAGACATTAGTTTGCCAACAAAGGTCCATCTAGTCAAGGCTATGGTTTTTCCTGTGGTCATGTATGGATGTGAGAGTTGGACTGTGAAGAAAGCTGAGTGCTGAAGAATTGATGCTTTTGAACTGTGGTGTTGGAGAAGACTCCTGAGAGTCCCTTGGACTGCAAGGAGATCCAACCAGTCCATTCTAAAAGAGATCAGTCTTCGGTGTTCTTTGGAAAGACGGATGCTAAAGCTGAAACTCTAATACTTTGGCCACCTGGTGCAAAGAATTGACACTTTGGAAAAGACTCTGATGCTGGGAGGGATTGGGGGCAGGAGGAGAAGGGGATGACAGTGGATGAGATGGCTGGATGGCATCACCGACTCTATGGACATGAGTTTGAGTGAACTCTGGGAGTTGGTGATGGACAGGGAGGCCTGGCATGCTATGATTCATGGGGTCGCAAAGAGTTGGACACGATTGAGTGACTGAACTGAACTGAACATCTCAATAATTAATGGATAAATAAAATAAAAATGAAGCCTTAAATAGTTTTAAGTAGTAAAGTAAAATCCAACTATTCATAAGTTTGTCCTTATGGCTTTAGATTGTAATTTTAGATAACATTTTTGTATCCTAATTTAAATTTAAAAGGCTTCATAAATCAAGGCATCACCTAAGACGATGTTTTTTTACAAGCAACATTTGCAGAGCTGTTCTCAAACTTCTGGCTTTCCTGGTATGGTGTATAGCACACAGTACATATTAATTCAGGTATTTCTCTCTCAAACACCTCCCCCACCACCCAACAACAACAACAAAAGAAACCAGCCAATAAATTGTCGTAGGTTTCTCATGAAAATCAGAAAAAAAGTCATAAATACATTTTTTTTTTTGCCTGTTACATCTACTTCTTTCTCCCTTGTTTTTTAAATATTCCTGTGGTTGCTTTTTCAATGTTTAGTAAAGGTAGAGCTATGGTTGAAGATCTTTGAAATTGCACAGTAGCCACTGGTTCTCTCTCCTTTATTCTCAGATGCAATGTCCTAGGATGGATCCATTTCCTAGATGCTTCTTCCGATGACAATAAGTGATGACTGGTCTCAGAAGATTTTCTCACAGCATATGGACACTTATTTCTCTTTGGTATAATTCCTCAGAGTAAGACGCTTCCTCTGTTCAGAAGATTTTCCCCAGAAGTTACATTCAAAAGGTCTTTCTCCAGTATAAGTTCTCTGATAGTGCCTGAGCCAAGTCCAGTTGTAAAAGGCTTTCACCGATTTCTTATGCTCACAGGGTTTCTCCCCAGTATGAATACTCTAAGGCTTGGTAAGGGATGAATGAAGGCGGAGGGACTGTCCACATTCACTGGATTCACGGGGTTTCTCCTTCCTGTGAGCCTTCCCATGTGGAATCAGGGAGGCGCTATATCGAAAGGCTCTCTGATATTCTTATACTCAAAGGGTTTTTCTCTAGCATGGATCCTATTAGGCCAGACAAATAAGAGTGAGTAAAGGTTTTTCCACATTCACTGCACTTAGTGCACTCCTGTGAGAATCTCTCCTGTGGGAACGTCTCCTGTGAGAACCCTCACATGATGAGTGAAAAAACAGCTGTCACAAAAGGTATACCCACATACTTTGCAATCAAAGTATGACTGTCTTTGGAGCGGGAAATGTTACTTGGGACAAATGCAGAGCAGACACAAGACACGTTCCCATATTCTTTGCATTCATAAGACTTCTTAGTCTGAATGTGCTGTTGCTGCATGAGTCTGACTACTCACATGGTTCTGCTGAGCATAAATTCTCATGTGCTGACTCGGGCCCACCCTCATGAGAAAGGCACATCAATGTTTGTTGAAGCCTTCACCACATTTCTTCCACTTGCAGAGATTCTTCTCTGCGTAGATCATGGATACTTTCCCTGGTGCATGTGAGTTCTGTTTATGAAAAGCATCTTCCGGAGGATTGCTAGAGTAATTGCTGTAGTGCAGACTGTCACCTGTCCTCATATCACTGTGTTCACAGTTCATCCTCCTGAGGAGACTCTCCTTATGGGAAAAGTCCTTGGGCTCAAGGGCTTTTCCTGCATTTCTGATTCCTAGTTTGCTCCAACCCAGAATCCCAGAATCAACTGACCCTGGAGCAACATTCCTTCTGACAAGGGCCACTGAGAAGCAGAAGGCTTTATGGTCTCAGTTGTGCTTTCTGGCTCAATGGGAACCCAATACCCAAAAGGACCTCTTAGCCATGACAGCAGAGAAAAAGCTCCCGACATCCCCGCGTGGCCTTTCCCCATGCTGACGGGCCTGGTGAGGGCCCAGAAGTTCTCTCCACCCTCCCTGCAAGTGAAGGCCGTCTCTGATGCACATGATCCACAGTGCTTTACAAACGAAGCCTGGATTTTCTCTTCTGAAGACTCCATTCCACCTCTTCTGCATCCGGTCGAGATTTACACTACACCTGAAGTCTCTCCCCATGATTCACCTGCTGGGAGTTCCCGATGGCTCAGCCAGGGGCCAAACTGTCTTTCAAGACTGGGCCACATATGTCACAGGGGTGAGCCGTGTGGGCGGAAGGCTCAGGCTGGGGAGTTCTCATCTGTGGCCGGCTCACAGGGAAGCCCCTGCTCAGAAGTTACAGCCACACCTGCCACTCCGGGCCAACGACCAGGTCCAGGCCTCCTCCAGGTCTTCTCTGCTATGACTGGAGCAGTGTCTACCTCCTCAGATACCCCAGGCTCCCCTCCGGCTCCAGCTGAGTAGCCCCATGAGACCTGGAAACCACAAGCCCCAGCGATGACACAAGTGCAAAGTTCTCCAGCATCGCATTAGGGTACAGGAGCCTCTAAGCTTCTTCTAACAGCTCCCACTTCTCCCAAGAGAAGTACAGGAACACATTCTCAAAGGTCACACAGCCCTGCGCCAGGTTCATCAGTGCTGCCGCACCTGCCACTGCCACAGGACACAGTCGGTGGAATGAGGCGGGAGACCAGCGCAGGGTCACCTCAGGCGGCGCGTCAAACTCTGAACCTCTCTATAAAATGATGTCAAACAACAGCAAAAACATGACGTCAAATGTTCGAAAGGCCCAGGCTGCTGTCCTCAGTCCCCTTGGCAACTGAGCTCGGGCAGAGGCCCGCAGAAACATGCCGTCTCCGCGGAGCTTAGCAAATGCGAGGCGCAAAGTCTCCTGTCCCATAGATGGGTACACAGTGTCACAGCGAAAGAGACAGGGCTGGGGGGTCAGGGTTCCGATGAGGTGGGGAGACAGGCCCCGGGTACCTCACTCGCCTTCCCCACCCGGCCTTTGAGACACCATCGGGGAACTGAGCTCCGGTCCACGTTATCGCCTTTCAACCATCACCCGCTCTGGGAAGTCAATTGCTTCTTTTGCAAACATTTTCTTCCATTCTTTTTCTTAATGTATTTTTAATTGGAGGATAATTGCTTTACAATATTGTATTGGTTTTGTACAAAGAACACGAATAAGCCATAAGTATACATATATGCCCTCCCACCCCATCCCCCATCCCACCCCCTCAGGGGTGTCAGAAAGCACTGGGTGAGCTCCCAGTGCACACTGGGAAAGATGTTACACAGCATCTTTCCACTAGCTATCTATTTTACATATGGTGGTATATATATGCTTCAATCCTACTCTCTCAATTCATCCCACCCTGTCCTTCCCCTGCAGTTTCCACTAGTCTGTTCTCCACCTGTGGGTCTCTATTCCTGCCCTGCAAATTGGTTCATCAGTACCATTTTTCTAGAATCCATATATATGATATTTGTTTTTCTTTTTCTGACTGACTTTGTTCTGTATAACAGACTCAGTTCAACTGCATTTAGGTTGCTTCCATGTCCTGTCTATTGTAAATAGTTCTGCAATAAACAGTGGGGTACATGTGTCTTTTTAAATTATGGTTTTCTCAGGGTATATGCCAAGTAGTAGAATTGCTGGATCATATGGTAGTTCCTAGTTGTTGTTGTTTTTTTTAAGAATCTCCATACTGTTCTCCATAGTGGCTGTATCAATTTACATTCCCACAAACAGTGCAAGAGGGTCCCTTTTCTCCACATCCTCTCCAGGATTTACTGTTTGTAGATTTTTTTGATGATGGCCATCCTGATAAGTTTGAGGTGATACCTCATTGCAGTACTGATTTGCATTTCTCTAATAATGAGCAACGTTGAGAATTTTTTTCATGTTTTTGTTGGCCCTCAGTATATCTTTGGAGAAATGTCTGTTTAGGTCTTCTGCCCAGTTTTTGATTGGGTTGTTTGTTTTTCTGATATTGAGCTGTATGAGCTGCTTTTATATTTTGAAGATTAATCCTTTGTCAGTTACTCCATCTGCAATTATTTTCTCCCATTCTTAGAGTTGTCTTTTTATCTTGTTTATAGTTTCCTTTGTTGTGCAAAAACTTTTAAGTTTAATTAGGTCCTATTTATTTATTTTTGCTTTTATTTCCATTACTCTAGGAGGTGGGTCAAAGATCTTGCTGTGATTTTTGTTTGAGACTGTTCTGCCTATGTTTTCCTCTAAGAATTTTATAGTTTCTGGTTTTGTATTTAGGTCTTTAATCCATTTTGAGTTTATTTTTATGTATGGTATTAAGAAGTGTTATATTTCATTCTTTTACATGTAGTTATTTAGTTTTCCCAGCACCACTTAACTAAGAGACTGTCTTTTTTCCATTGTATATTCTTGCCTTTTTTGGTCATAGATTAAGTGACCATAGGTTCATAGATTATCTCTGGGCTTTCTATCCATTTCATTGATATATATTTCTGTTTTAGTGCCAGTATCATACTATCTTGTTTACTGTAACTTTATAGTACCTAGAGTTGGGAAGCCTGATTCTTCAAGTTTCCTTTTTTTTTTTTTTCCTCAAGATTGTTTAGCTATTCAGGGTTTTTTGTGTTTCCACACAAATTGAAAACATTTTGGTCTACTCTGTGAAAAATGCCACTGGTAATTTGATAAGGATTATATTAAATCTGTAGATTGCTTTGGGTAGTATAGTCATTTTCACAATATTGATTCTTCTAATCCAAGCACATCATATATCTCTCCGTCTTTTAGTATTGTCTTGATTTTTTTCATCAGTGTATTGTAGTTTTCTGCATACAGGTCTTTTACTTCCTTAGGTAGGTTTAGTCCTAGGGTTTTCATTCTTTTTTTCTTTTTTGCAGTGGTGAATGAAATTGTTTCCTTAATTTTTTTTCTGATCCTTTGTTATTAACATATAGGAATGCAAGATTTCTGTATGTTTATTTTGTATCCTGCAACATTACTAAGTTCATTGATTAGCCCTAGTGGTTTTCTGGTGGAATCTTTAGGTTTTTCCATGTACAGTATTTTGTCATCTACAAACAATGACTCTTTTAGTTCATCTTTTCCAATTTAGATTCCTTTTATTTCTTTTTCCTCACTGACTGTCATGGCTAGGACTACCATGACTATGTTGAATTATAATGGTGAGAGTGAACACCCTTGTCTTATTCCTGATCTTAGAGGAAATGCTTTTAGTTTTTCACCATTGAGAATAATATTTGGTGTGGATTTGTCACATATAGACTTTATTATGTTGATGCAGTTTCCCTTTAGCTTCATTTTCTGGAGAGTTTTTTTTTTTTTAATCATAAATGCATAAAAAATGAAACTTTTTTATGCATCTATCTAGAGGATTATATGATTTTTATTCTTCAATTTGTTAATACAGTTTATCACATTGATTGATTTTGTGTATTGAAAAACCCATGCATCCCTGACATAAATTTTACTTGATCATGGTGTCTGATACTTTTAATGTGTTACTGAATTGAGTTTGCTAGTATTTTGTTGAGAATTTTTGTCTGTATTTTTATCTGTGATATTGGCAGGAAAAACAGGAAAAACACACACACACAAAAACCAACAAAATAAAAAATAAAAAAAGTTAAATAAAAATAAGAAAACATATAGTAAAATAAAATAAAAAGTTAGAATAAAAGATAAAAAACAATAAAAGCAACAACAGCACCAAGTGAACAAAATGAAACAAATACAAAAAAGAATAATACTAATAAGAGTGTTTTCCTGGTAATTCCTGGGAATTCATGCTGTCAGGGGGATCTTGCTCCCACAGTGGTCCAAAATCAATCCCTGCTTCCCCAGGAATCCTTTCAATGCCTCTAGGTAGTTCTCTGGATCTGCTGTGGGCACTGTGGGGCCAGTTCAGACTCTGATCTGGCCCAATTCCTGCATGTATTTGCTCCCTATGTCCAGTGCTATGAAGGCTAGACTGGTTTCAGTTGTAGGAGTACTCACATCTATTTAGGTATTCCACACATACAGGATTTACCTAGCTTATCTCAGGGATTTTGTATGTGGCTTGTGAAACTGTACAGAAATGTTTCCATTCCTCTTCCTAAGTCACACTGCCCATGTGGCTAAGCTTGGGTTTTGACTCAATTTCTGCATGTCTGCTGCCCTCAGACACTTGTTCCCTGTCCAGGCAAGAGGGAGGGAAAGCAGCAGCTGCTTGGGGCAAAATTACTCCCTCAGACAGGATTGTAAGCACCTGTGGTGGCTCACTCTGGTGGAAGTCCCTCCCAGGGCCCATGGAAGCAGGAGCTGGCATGTGGGGATGGTGTCAGCACTGCCCTCCCTGTGTGCCTGTCTACAGTGGTGCATCTCCTTCCAGGCAGATCTTGCTTCCTCTAGGGGCATTCTTAGCCATGCACCCCCACCCTTCTGTCGCCTCTGCTGTATCCATGGAGCCAACAGTGTTCCTCTTCCTCGCTCAGTTCTCTCAACCCCATGTTTTAGCACTCAGTCCCTGCCAGTATCAGTGGATTCTTTTCTCAGGAAATGCCCATGATTGATTCCCAAGAAGGCTTAGGAATGGGTGGTGCTCAGACCTCTGGAGCCCTCGCAGGCAGTGGAGACCCTGGCCCGAGGGGTGGGCAGGGCCCACTCAGAAGGAAGCCCCTCTCAGCACCCATGAGTGACAAAGAGATTGGCAGGTGGTGGAAGGGGTTGTAATGGCAGTTATATCCCTAGTTCACCGTTCAACAATGATATCATGCTTCTGTGGTGTCCAGCACTTTTCCCACAGACTTTCCCAGTTGTGGAGCTCCTTACTCCTGTCCCTCTTTTTAGCTAGTATCTGTCCCCTCCCTGGGCCTATACTCCCAACCCCACTTTCTAGCAACCGGTTCCTCTTTGCAACAGACAACTCATGATTCAGGCTGGAATGTGCAGAGGTGTGGTGTAGGTCATGTGTGAAGTTTAACTTACTTTGTCCTGCTTTTCACAGATCATACACTGTGTTCTTTGATCCTGGAGGGTCCTTTTCTGTCCCAGTTGATTTTCCCACCTTGAGGGTTTTTTCTTTTTCTGAGTGTAGGGACCTCCCTTCATATTCATATTCAGCATCCCATCAGGGTTGCTGGTCCCTTTTTAAATTCTTTTTATCTTTCTTTCATCTTACTTGGTTGTGAGGGCATTTTGTTTTTAGTGTTCAGCAAATGCTCTATGACAATTATTAAATTTATAGGTATATTTTTGATGTACTTGTGTTCAGTTGTTTCAGTTGTGTCTGACTCTTTGCAACCCTATGTACTGTAGCCCACCAGGCTTCTCTGTTCATGCGATTCTCCAAGCAAGAATATTGGAATGAGTTGCCATTTCCTCCTCTAGGGAATCTTCCCAAACCAGGGACTGAGACTTGGGTTCCAGAATCAAATATGATAAAGAAGAGTTTTAAATGATTTTCCTGCATGTAAGTGATTGTCAACACACACACACACACACACACACATAGTAAGGAGAATGTGAGATTAGAGAGATGAGGCAAGAGGGGTGAGATAAAAAAGAGGGGCCATTGAGAACACTGGGAAGAGGTAATGGCAAAGTGCTAGAGGAGAGTGGCCATGGACACAGAGTTCAGGTTGGGTGGATAAACCAAAGGAATTCTAGATTTAAAAAGACTGGGGACTTCCCTGGGTGGTCCAGTGGTTAAGAGTCTGCCTGCCAATGCAGGGGACACAGGTTCCATCCCTGATCTGGGAAGATTCCACATGTCCTGGAGCAACTAAGCACAGATGCCACGACTACTGAGCTCACGACCTAGAGCCTCTGATGCACAATTACTGAAGCCCACAAGCCAAAGAGCCTGTGCTCAGCTACAGGAGAAGCCACAGCCATGAGAAGCCTGTGTACTGCAACTAGAGAGTAGACTCCACTCACCACAAGTGGAGAAAGCCTGCATGTAGCAAATAAAACAGCACAGCCATACAAAAAAAAAAAAAAAAAAAACAGAATGGAAGCTGATCAATTGTTTAATATTATTTTTCTGTTTAATAGATGTGAAAATAAAGGATCAGGGAGGTGAAATAACCTTTCAACATTGCACGGTAACTTTTCCAAGGTAATAAATATGAAGTGAGATAAAAAAATATGAACTGAGATCAAGGAGATCATTTGGACCAGAGACATTAAAACAAAATCTACAAGTCATGAGCTGGAGAGGAAACAAGAGACAGAGTAAAAGCCCAGAGCCGTGGGAAGCACAGTTTTTCGGTGATGAGCAATGTGTGTGCAGAAGAGATTTGTCAGTTGAGGGAGAGAGGAAGTCACTATAAAGTACTGAGAAAAAGGTTTGCTAAAACTGGAGATCAAATACCAATTCTGAGAGTCAGAAGCTCTACTTCCCGTTGAAATGCTGCTTCTGCCACTTCTACTGCTAGCAGTTATTGTGCCAGGTGGTGACAATGAGGATGGTAAGAGTAACTCTGGCTGTTTCCAGCACAGGTGCAGGGCTTCTGGATAAAAAGATGCTGCACCTACCACTAAGGGTCTGGGCTCTTCTATCTCCAGCTCTCGCCTTGGGGCAGGGAACTGTTTCAGGCTCTATATTGTTCATACTCTGGGTTCTTTTTCATTCTATCCTAATTCTCTTTTGCCTCACTTTTCTTATCCTCCCACCACCACAGCATTCCAGGGGCCAACCTCCTTCCATGTCATCCAGATTTCAACATTTGCCAACAGCACTTGGGCTCAAAATCAAGGCTCAGGCTGGTTAGACAATTTGCAGATTCATGGCTGGGACAGTGACTCAGGCACTGCCATCTTCCTGAAGCCCTGGTCGAAGGGCAACTTGAGTGATGAGGAGGTGACTGAGCTAGAGGAACTATTTAGAGTCTACCTCATTGGATTTATTCGAGAAGTGCAGGACCATGTCAGTGAATTCCAGTTGGAATGTGAGTACAATCCTCTGAACTGGGGATGCTCTCTGCATGTATATACCTCTCCAGAGTAGTCTCCAACCCTGACTCCATACTTCCACCTGGATCCCAGATTTTTCCTATTCTTTGAACTCTTGTGCCATAGATGAAATTCCTCCTTTGCGAACATCTCCTGGTTTGTTTGTGTATGACTTGTTTTTCTCAAACCCCAAGCAACAAGTCCTCACTTTACCTACCCTGTTCCTGAGTGAATGAATCCCTCCAATCTGTCTCCTCAAGTATCTTATGCCTGATCCCTTCTCTCAGTGTAATTCTCCCCTTCAGGCTGGAATGCTGTACTTCTGACTCCCCTCTTGACTACCCTATTCCTTATAAGAGCACATCTCCACCATTTACAACATGTGTAACTCTCCCAAATGCTCCTTTTTTTCTGAAAAGTCTCTGAATACAGCATTTTTTTTTTGAGTCATTTTGCATCTCAGACCTTTCCATCAAAATCCAAAGTCCCATGTCCTTTTCCCATCTCTTTCTTTCTTGTGTGCTTTTAAAAATAACTTTGTCTCTGTTTTCTTTCTACCCAGACCCCTTTGTGATCCAGGGCATAGCAGGCTGTGAGCTGCATACTGGGAAGGCCATAGGAAGCTTCTTGAAGGGAGCTTTCAGAGGATTGGATTTCATGAGCATCAAGAATGATTCATGTGCACCTGCTCCAGAGGGCGGCAGCAAGGCCCAGCGTTTCTGTGCACTCATCATTCAGTACCAAGCTATCTGTGACACTATAGCTAAGCTCCGCTTAGAAACCTGCCCTCGATATCTCCTGAGTGTCCTTGATGCAGGGAAAGCAGAACTGCAGAGGCAAGGTTAGTCCTGTTCTCTCCCCAAGACTTTTCTGTTTCACCTTTCATCACCTTCTTTAAATTCAAAAGTGGGAGGTACCTAAAAAGAGAGTGTTTTAATTATTCAGTTATTTGGTTTCCGAAGAAGGGGAAGAGGTCACTATCCAAATTTGTGAGTTTCAGAGTCTCTATGCTCTGTATTAGAGTCCTAGTCTGACATTCTTACTGCTCCCTCGTACCCCAGTGAAGCCTGAGGCCTGGCTGTCCAGTGGCCCCAGTCCTGGGCCTGGCCGCCTACTGCTGGTATGCTACGTCTCAGGATTCTACCCAAAACCTGTGCGGGTGATGTGGATGAGGGGAGAGCAGGAGCAGCCTGGCACTCAACATGGAGACATCATGCCAAATGCAGACTGGACTTGGTATGTCCGAGTAACCTTGGATGTGGCAGCTGGAGAGGTGGCTGGCCTGAGTTGCCGAGTGAGGCACAGCAGTCTAGGAGACCAGGACATTATCCTGTACTGGGGTGAGAAGGAACTGGGGCCCAGCTGGGGATGGGAGGAGGTGGTCCTCAAGTACAGAGGGAGGGCCTGAAGAAGGTGAGGGATTTAATGAATGAGAGAGGGTGGGAGAGAGTGGGAGAGGAAATAGAGAGAGAGATTGAGACAGAGATGGAGAGTCAGGTTGAGATTTATTTCTGGGACAACAGTGTGAGAGGAATGAAATTAGCTAATCTAAGGTATAGAATAGGTAAGAGAGGAAAATGTAGACTAGATGAGATGGGACAAGAGAGAGACATAAAATGTGGCTGTGAGTATAAGCCTTCCAGGAATATGAAAGAGGGAACCAGAGATACCCATGTGTCAGAAGCGGGTAGTGGAGGTGCTGACGCTCAAGTGGGCAAGAAGGCCAAGAGAAACAGAGCATGGGTTTGAAGATATCCCTGTGTCCTCTCTCAATTGCCAGGACACCCCACCTCCACTGGCCTGATATTTGTGGCAATAATAGTGCCCTCCCTCATCCTTTTGATCTGTCTTGGCATTATGGTTTTGGAGCCGCTGGTGAGTTTTTCATTCAGTTTTATTTTTCTGTCCATCCTCTCACTCTTTCCCTCCATTTTATCTATCTCTTTAGCCTCAATATTTCCACCAGACCCTTTCCCATTTCTTTCCAACTCCCATCTTTGTGTAAATGTATGTTTTTAATGTGGTAAATATGCATGACATAAAATTTACCACATTAGTCATTTCTAAATGTATAGTTTAGTAGTATTTGTGCAACCACAACCTAGAACTCTTTTTGTCTTGAAAAACTTAAAGTCTATGCCAGTTAAACTACACTTCTCATGCCCTAGCTACCACTGTTCTAGTTTCTCTCTATATTAATCTCTGTATGAATCTTGAACCTCTTAAAAGTGGAATCATCAGTGGTTTTTTTTTGGTGGGGGGGGGCTGGCTTATTTCAATTAGCATTATGTCCTCATAATTCATTCATGTGGTGGCACATATTAGAATTTCTTTTCTTTTTAAGATTGTGTAATGCATTTTAGATTATAAATTAATTTGCTTATGGACAGATGGTTTGATTCCACCTTTTGGCTCTTGTGAATAGTGCTGGCTATGAACATGGTGTGAAATATCTCTTATGCAGAGTGATTTTTTGCTTGTGCTCTTAACAGGTCATATCAGACTATCATGTGAGCCCCTCACCGTCTCCTTTTCCATTTGGAATAAGTACCCAGGAACCCAGAAACTCAAGTGGTCAGCCCAGTAGTCAATTTCATCATATTTCATCAAATAATCATCTGATCAAATCAGAGGTCCTGTAGATTGTAAGATCAGAAACAGAATTAAAGTTGTTCATATATTATAAGACAATATTAATATTAGGATCTGCTCAGATTTATTGGATGTGAGATGTGGGAAAGAATGTACCTTGTAATAAATGAAATGGTGTACACAACTTTTATGGTGACATCTCTTTTGCTTCTTATTTGAAAATTTGTTTTCTGTTTCTTCTGTAATACCATTTGTCAAAGTGAGCTAACTATAATGGTGCCAAGATAATTATATTTTCACAGATGCTGAGCATTTGTAACATAATTTCTCTGTCTCTGCCTGGCTGATTTTCTAACCACGAGGGTCAGCAAAGAAGTTTCTTTCTCCAGGAAGTCTTCCTTAATGGTACAGTGGAAATAACCCTCCTTTGACTGATGTCATGCTCAGGTCCACAGTATTCAGTATCCATAACACTGCAGTTCTTTTTGTTTTTCTTTTTCTTCTACTTATAAGTTCCTTTACAGAGGGGCATATTCTAGGTGAGTTCTAGGCAAGATCTTTAACTTGCCTATGTATTTATTTAGTAATATAATCTGAGTTGATATAATTGTCTCAAATCCCTTTCCCCCAAATCACCTTTCCTTCTTTTTTTCCCCCTTTTTAGTTGATATTCTATATTTTTGTCTTACTAAAATATTTCCACATAACCAAGAATAACATGCTTTCCTTGTTTCTGCTCTGAACTCCTCTGGAGAAAATCACTTGTGCCCTTGTAGTTTACATGTAAAGATTTATTTGTCAGAAAAGGATCATATTTCTTAATGTGAGTTGGAATGGGTGAGGGAGTAATGGTGCAGATGGTTGTTAAATATTTAAGGAAAGAGTCAAGAGGATTTTATTGCTCTCAGGGACTTTGATATCTGTGCTATCTTTGATATCTGTGCTATCTTTATTTATTTATTTATTTTTAAAATTTTATTTTATTTTTTAAACTTTACATTCTTTGATATCTGTGATATCTTTGATATTGAGTTATATTTTTGTCTTTTACTTTGTTCATCCTTTTGCTTATTTTACAATTTTCTAGAAACTTCACTTTAAAAATCTAAACTTATTTAACAAATACAATAGGAAAGGAGAGAAGAGATTCTGAGTACATTTTTTGGTAGGATTTAGGAAGGGAGGTTAGAGCAAGTGGAAGTTTTGGAGCAGCCGGGGTTACTGTTAAACAGTTCTGCCACCCCATCATGCTAGGACATACAGATGTTAAAATTTGGGCAGGGTAGGAAATGACTTTTCAAATGACATATTTTTTTTTCTCTGATCCATTAGTACATCTGGTTATTTCTCCAGCATGCATTAAACACCACCTCATCTTACAGGGTAGGCATGCTGTTCTATGCTTCATTGCACCCTCAGCTAAGGCCAGGACCCTAATTAGTCTGTGTTTCTTGGGGGTGTGGATTATGAAACAGCAGTAGCAGTAGTACCTGTGAGCTTGTCAGAAGAAAAAAATTTCAAGCTCAACTCTAAACCTATTGAAAAAAAATCCTGGAATGGGAACTATAATGCTGTGTTTTCATAAGCCTTTTAGGTTATTTGAATGCACATTTAATTTTAAGAACATCCTATCTAAAGATTTTTCAAGCCCTGGACTACTGATACTTTGGGCTGAATAATTCTTTGTTGTGGAGAGTTGTTCAATGCACTTGTAGGAGTTTTGCAGCATTGGAAGGACTGATGCTGAGCTGAAACTCCAATACTTTGGCCACATGATGTGAAGAACTGACTAATTGGAAAAGACTCTGATGCTGGGAAAGATTGAAGGCAGGAGGAGAAGGAGATGACAGAGGATGAGATAGTTGGATGGCATCACCGACTTGATGGACATGGGTTTGGGTGGACTCTGGGTGTTGGTGATGGACAGGGAGGCCTGGCGTGCTGCAGTCCTCGGGGTCGCAAATAGTCGGACACGATTGAGTGACTGAACTGAACTGAACTGGCCTCTGTCACTGCTGCTGCTGCTGCTAAGTCACTTCATTTGTGTCCCACCCTGTGCGACCCCATAGACGGCAGCCCACCAGGCTCCCCCATCCCCGGGATTCTCCAGGCAAGAACACTGGAGTGGGTTGCCATTTCCTTCTCCAACGCATGAAAGTGAAAGTGAAGTCATTCAGTCCTATCCGACTGTTAGCAACCCCATGGACTGCAGCTTACCAGGCTCCTCTGCCCATGGGATTTTCCAAGCAAGAGAACTGGAGTGGGTTGCCATTGCCTTCTCCAGCCTCTGTCACTAGATGCCAGTAATTTCTCCCCAAGTTATAATAACCAAATAGATCTTCAAACTTTTCCAAATGTCCCTGGATAGTAAATGGACCCCAGATAAGGGCTAAGGTCGAAGATAATATATAGCATTTCACCTCCCCTCTCATCACTTAGTTGTAATAATTGGTGCTCTAACCTAACTGATGGCACCCCACTCAAGTACTCTTGCCTGGAAAATCCCATGGACGGAGGAGCCTGGTGGGCTGCAGTCCATGGGGTTGCTAAGAGTCGGAGACCACTGAGTGACTTTACTTTCACTTTTCACTTCCATGCATTGGAGAAGGAAATGGCAAACCACTCCAGTGTTCTTGCCTGGAGAATCCCAGGGACAGGGGAGCCTGGTGGGCTGCCGTCTATGGGGTCGCACAGAGTCAGACACGACTGAAGCGACTTAACAGCAACCTAACTGAGGTCTACAGTTTATATTCGGTGGTTGAAAAAAGAAGGACTCTTCATCTGGATGGTATAATTCATTCTAAGCTCAAAGTTGCTGTAGAATTTTGTTGTGTAGTTAAAACTGGACCAGGAATGAAGTTCAGAAATAGAATAGGATCAGATCAGATCAGATCAGTTGCTCAGTCGTGTCCAACTCTTTGCGACCCCATGAATTGCAGCACACCAGGCCTCCCTGTCCATCACCAACTCCCGGAGTTCACCCAGACTCACGTCCATTGAGTCAGTGATGCCATGCAGCCATCTCATCCTCTGTCATCCCCTTCTCCTCCTGCTCCCAATCCCTCCCAGCATCAGAGTCTTTTCCAATGAGTCAACTCTTCTCATGAGGTGGCCAAAGTACTGGAGTTTCAGCTTTAGCATCATTCCTTCCAAAGAACACCCAGGGCTGATCTCCTTCAGAATGGACTGGTTGGATCTCCTTGCAGTCCAAGGGACTCTCAAGAGTCTTCTCCAACACCACAGTTCAAAAGCATCAATTCTTTGGCGCTCAGCTTTCTTCACAGTCCAACTCTCACATCCATACATGACCACAGGAAAAACTATAGCCTTGACTAGACGAAACTTTGTTGGCAAAGTAATGGCTCTGCTTTTGAATATGCTATCTAGGTTGGTCATAACTTTCCTTCCAAGGAGTAAGCATCTTTAAATTTCATGGCTGCAGTCACCATCTGTAGTGATTTTGGCGCCCAGAAAAATAAAGTCTGACACTGTTTCCACTGTTTCCCCATCTATTTCCCATGAAGTGGTGGGACCAGATGCCATGATCTTCGTTTTCTGAATGTTGAGCTTTAAGCCAACTTCTTCACTCTCCACTTTCACTTTCATCAAGAGGCTTTTGAGTTCCTCTTCACTTTCTGCCATAAGGGTGGTGTCATCTGCATATCTGAGGTTATTGAGATTTCTCCCAGCAATCTTGATTCCAGCTTGTGTTTCTTCCAGTCCAGCGTGTCTCATGATGTACTCTGCATATAAGTTAAATAAACAGGGTGACAATATACAGCCTTGACGAACTCCTTTTCCTATTTGGAACCAGTCTGTTGTTCCATGTCCAGTTCTAACTGTGGCTTCTTGACATACATACAGGTTTCTCAAGAGGTGGGTCAGATGGTCTGGTATTCCCATGTCTTTCAGAATTTTCCACAGTTTATTGTGATCCACACAGTCCAAGGCTTTAGCATAGTCAATAAAGCAGAAATAGATGTTTTTCTGGAACTCTCTTGCTTTTTCTATGATCCAGCGGATGTTGGCAATTTGATCTCTGGTTCCTCTGTCTTTTCTAAAACCAGCTTGAACATCAGGAAATTCATGGTTCACATATTGCTGAAGCCTGGCTTGGAGAATTTTGAGCGTTACTTTACTAGCGTGTGAGATGAGTGCAATTGTGTGGTAGTTTGAGCATTCTTTGGCATTGCCTTTCTTTGGGTGGACAGAGCCAATGAGCAGATCTGGAGGCTACCTGCCTCTCGATATTTCAGTAATATGAGCACAACAATCTCATTTCTTCCTTTTAAAACTGAGCTAGAATTTTTACTTGTTTTAAAATTCTGATATAATTTTGCTTTCTGATGTCTTGTAACAGCTTTTTCATATCCTTTTTATAGCTTTTCTCTGTTTTCTTCACTCCTCTTATTTCTCCTCCTTCCATCAAGTCATCATATCTTAAAGGTGGTTTTTTGGACTTGTGTTTTTTTCCCTAAGTTTCCTTACTTTGGAAAATGTTAATTTACTCATGACTTTAACTATGACCTTTAGATGAAAGACTTTCAAAAAAAAATCTTAAGTCTCACAATACAAGAGCTCTTTAACTCTTTTTTATATAAGAGTTTTTGTCCCTGTGTATGTGTTAATTTGATTTTGCTAATATATAGAAATATGTTAAAATATTTTGTCCTTGCTTCCAGTATGCATGTTAAATTAACTCATTAAATATAATATTTTATCTGTAAATCCTTTTTGATTTTCTATTCATACTGTCATAATAGCTCTAAATATGAAAATTCTCATTTTTTTTCAGTCCTCTTGCTATCTTCTATTGAATTTTCTTGTCCAATGACATTGACTCTGAACCAGTGCATAGAACTGACAGATGACATTCTCATCTTTTTACTTTTACTGAATAAGAATATTCTAACAATTAATATTAGGTATCAACCCTGAAATTCATTGGAAGGGCTGATGCTGAAGCTGAAGTTCAATACTTTGGCCACCTGATGTAAAGAGCAAACTCTTTGGAAAAGACCCTGATGCTGGGAAAGATTGAGAGCAAGAGGAGAAGGAGATGACAGAGGATGAGATGGTTGAATGTCATCACTGATTCAATGGACATGAGTTTGAGCAAACTCCTGAAATAGTCAAGGACGGGGAAGCCTGGAGTGCTGCAGTCCATGCAGCTGCAAAGAGTCAGACACAACATAGTGACTGAAAAACAACGTTAGGTATGGTAATTGCTCTAAGTGTATCATGGATAATTTTTTTCAGATTAAGAATACTTTCTTTTAAAGTTATTAAATTTTTTATTACCATTTTTATTATGGATGACTATTAAGCTTCATTAAGAGCTTATTCTGAATTTCTTGAGATGACAAAATGTTTTATATCTTTTCTATTTTTAATGTTTTGAGTCACACATAAATTCTCAAATGGTAAAACAAAATTTTGTTTATGTAACTTACTTATAATGTATTATGTGGATCCAATTTCCTAATGTTTTATTTATAATGTTTTTCTATTCTTAAAATTCCTTTGTCAAGTATTGGTATTGAGAGTTTTTTGCCTCATAAAACAAGTCAAGAAATCTTTCCTATCTTTTTATTCTCAGAGAAAGCTTCTGTGATATATCTATTTTTAAAATAAATACTTGGTAAAATTAAGCAGTGAAGGTTTATGTTTGAATTTTTTGTTTTCTTATTTTTGAGGAGGGAGTTTTAAATTTAACAGTTTTTTAAAATAAAAATAGCTCTTTTCAAATTGTCTATTTCTCTTTGTGTCAAATTTGGTAAATTTTGATTTAAGAAAATTTGTCCAATTTTTCAGTTTTCTAATTTACTATTGATTTGTGCATAATACCTTCTTTTTGTTAAGTCATGTTAATATCTATGGGGTTCATAACTACATATATCCCTGTTTTTTTGAAAAAACAGATCTTAGAAATTGGTGTTCTCTCTCTGTTCTCTTTCTGATATTTACAGGAGATTATCAATTTTATAAATTTTTCAAAAACTAAGTTTTAACTTTTTTTTTTCTGTGATCATATCATTTTCTTTATTATGTCCTTCCTTCTATTGTCTTTGCATTTATTCTATTGTGATACAAGAATTTTGAGCACCCAGATCCAGTGTGTGAGGCAGGGGATTTTCCATACATCTAACAAACAACACTTTTGGCCAGCTGGGGATCTTATAACTCAGCCCATTTCTGACACCATGTATCTGGAGATAACATCAGATTCCCCAGGTTAAGTGTTCAGGCTGTTACTGAAAGCTCAGCCTCTCAGAACACTGGTGAAGAAATCTTGAAGACAGAGCTTTGGGTGAATAGAAAAGGACAGATTTTCCAGGCAAAGGGAGACATATTGGGCTTCTGTCTTCAGAATCTGTGTGCCTCAACTCAGAGAGCTTGATGAGGGTTTTATAACAGTGGGTCAAATGTGGAGTCTTGGGGAAGATTAAGGTGTGAGCATGACTTACACTCCCTTAATCTCTTCTTATATTTCATGTTTTCAGCCTCCTAAAGACATACCCATGAAGGCAGAGTTCCAAAGATGGCAAGGAGAGATGAGAAAGATTTCCTAAGTGAACAATGCAAAGAAATAAAGGAAAGTAATAGAATAGGAAAGACTAGTGATCTCTTCAAGAAAATTAGAGATTTCAAGGGTCCATTTCATGCAAAGATGGGCAAAATAAAGGGCAGAAGTAGTAAGGAACTAGGAGAAGCAGAAGGTATTCAAAAGAGATGGCAAGAATACACAGAAGAACTATACAAAAAATAGCTTAATGACCTGGATAACCATGAAGGTGTGATCACTCACCTAAAGCCAGACACCCTGGAATGTGAATTCACCTGGACCTTAGGAAGCATCACTATGAACAAAGCTAGTGGAGGTGATGGAATTCTAGCTGAGCTACTTCAAATCCTAAAAGATGATGCTGTGAAAGGGCTGCATTCAATATGCCAGCAAATTTGGAAAACTCAGCAGTGGCAACAAGACTGGAAAAGGTCATTTTTAATTCCAATTCCAATGAAAGGCAATGCCAAGGAATGTTCAAGCTACTGCACGATTGTACTCATTTTACATACTTCAAGGTAGTAGTAAAAATCCTTCAAGTTAAGCTCCAAAAGTACATGAACTAATTTTCAGGTGTACAAACTAGATTTAGAAAAGGCAGAGGAATCACAGATCAAATTGTCAACACATTGAATCATAGAAAAAGCAAGAGAATTCCAGAAAAATATCTACTTCTGCTTCATTGACTACGCTAAAGCCTTTGTGTGGATCACAACAAACTGTGGAAAATTTTTCAAGAGATGGTGATACCAGATCACCTTACCTGCCTCCTAAGAAACCTGTATTTAGGTCAAGAAACAACAGTTAGAACTGGACATGAAAAAATGGACTGGTTCCAAATTAGGAAAGGAATACATCAAGGCTGTATATTGTCACCCTGCTTATTTAACTTGTATGCAGAGTACATCATGTAAACTGCCAGGCTGAATGAAGTTCAAGCTGTAATCAAGATTGTCAGAAGAAATATCAATAACCTCAGATATGCAGATGACACCACACTAATGGCAGAATGCAAAGAGGAACTAAAGGGCCTCTTGATGAAAGTGAAAGAGGAGAGTGAGAAAGCTGGCTTAAAACTCTACATTCAGAAAACAAAGATCATGGCATCCAATCCCATCACTTCATAGCAAATAGACGGGGAAACAATGGAAACAGTGACAGACTTTATTTTCTTGGTTTCCAAAATCACTGTGGAAGATTGTTGCATCCATGAAATTAAAAGTTGCTTGATCCTTGGAAGAAAAGCTATGACAAACCTAAACAGCATATTAAAAAGCAGAGACATTACTTTTCTGACAAAGGTCTGTATAGTCCAAGCTATGGTTTTTCCAGTAGTCATGTATGGATATGAGAGCTGGACCATAAAGGAGGCTGAGTGCTGAAGAATTGATTCTTTTGAACTGTGGTGTTGGCAAAGACTCCTGAGAGTCTCTTGGACTTCAAGGAGATCAAACCAATCAATCCTAAAGGAAATCAACCCTGAATATTCAAAGGATGCTGACCCTGAAGCTCCAATACTTTGGCCATCTAATGTGAAGAGCTGATTCAATAGAAAAATCGCTGATGCTGGGAAAGGTTTAAGACTTGAGGAGAAGAGAAGGACAGAGTATGAGATGGTTGAATGACATCACTGACTCAATGCACATGAGTTCGAGCAAACTCTGGGAGATGGTGAAGTTCAGGGAAACCTGACATACTGTAGTCCATGGGTGACACATCTAGCACAGCGGGTGAGAAAGACCTGAAATGGGGGCAAGCATGTAATGAAAAGACAGACACATATAATTTGGCAAGCAGGGAGTCAGGGGGCCTTCTTGCTCTCCATAGCAGGAAGACAAAATGGCTCCTATTGGCAGAAGTCACATGAGATCATTAGGGAATAGTTATACTGGGGAGTTTGATTAGCCAAGGCTCTGCTGTTGATCAGGAATATCTTGTTTTGTTTCCATGGGTATTGACACAGGGGTATTCAGTGAAGTGGAGCAGAGAGCCTGCCCCATCCTAAAAATGTCCCTTTGGCATGCTTACTAGGACAATCAAGGCACAGTTTGCTGCACCATGAAGTCATGGGGCAGGTTCTGGTCTATGTTGCAGACATATCTGGTCTATGTTATTGTAGGCTGCAACACATGGGGTTGCAAAGAGTAGGAAAGGAGTGCATGACTGAACAAGGATCTTGATGAGCTTCTTTGGTCTCTTTAATCTTGTTTCCAGTGATTTCTTGGCTGCCTCTCCCCTGATTAGCAACTGTTCAAATCCATGCTTTGGATCTCAGGGAAAGTCATAATGGCTGGAATCTTGCCTTCAGGAAATGGGGGAGCAGAGAGGCCTCCATGCCCGTGATTCCAACTGAATCCCACTCAGTTTCAAAACCTACAAGTTTTGTGGTGGGGTGCAGTCAAAATTATCAGTCACAATAGACTGGAAGTTCCCATGACCTTCTTCTTCAGTTCAGTTCAGTCTCTCAGTCGTGTCTGACTCTTTGCAACCCCATGGACTGCAGTTGTTTGAGTTCTGTTTTAGAAATATGTGTCTGTCAGCATCAGTAAACCCAAAATGTTCCTACTTGTTGTTGAGTGACTAAGTCATGTCTGAATCTTTGCAATCCCATGGACTGCAGCACGCCAGGCTCCCCTGTCCTTCACTGTCTCCCAGAGTTTGCTCAGATTCATGTCCATTGAGTCAATGATGTTCTCTAACCATCTTATCCTCTGCCACTCCCTTCTCCTTTTGCTTTCAATATTTCCCAGCACCAGGATCTTTTTCAATGAGTCGGCTCTTCACATCAAGTGGCCAAAGTATTGGAGTTTCAGAGCCAGGTCTCCCTGTCCATCACCAACTCCTGGAGTCAAACTTATGTCCATTGAGTCCTCTGTCATCCCCTTCTCCTCTTGCCTTCAATCTTGCCCAGCATCAGGCTCTTTTCAAATGAGTCAGTTCTTCACATCAGGTAGCCAAAGTATTGGAGCTTCAGCTTCAACATCAGTCCTTCCAATGAACATTCAGGACTGATTTGCTTTAGGATGGACTGGTTGGATCTCCTTGCAATCCAAGGGACTCTCAAGAGTCTCTTCCAGCACCACAGTTCAAAAGCATCAATTCTTCAAAGCTCAGCTTTCTTTATAGTCCAACTCTCACATCCATACATGACTACTAGAAAAACCAAAGCTTTGACCTTCTTAGATTTGATTACATTTCTAGAGTAGCTCACAGAACTGAGAGAAATGCATACTTATTAGGTCACCTATTATAAAAGGATAGTAACAGACAGATGGATCAGGTAAGACGTGGTAAGGTGTTGGTTCTTCCATACCACTCTAAGTATGCTGCTGCTGCTGCTAAGTCGTTTCAGTAGTGTCTGACTCTGTGTAACCTCATAGATGGCAGCCCACCAGGCTCCCCTGTCCCTGGGATTCTCCAGGCAAGAACACTGGAGTGGGTTGCCATTTCCTTCCCCAATGCATTAGAGTGAAAAGTGAAAGTGAAGTCGCTCAGTCATGTCCGACTCTTGGTGACCCCATGGACTGCAGCCTACCAGGCTCTTCCGCCCATGGGGTTTTCCAGGCAAGAGTACTGGAGTGGGGTGCCATTGCTTTCTTCATCTAAGTATGCTACTCTCCGGTATTTCAATGTGTTCACCAAACTGAAAGCTCTCTATAAACCTTCCTTTTGGGTTTCTATGGAGGTTTCATTATAGAGGCAAATTGATCGAATCATTGACTATAGGTTCAATTTAACTTTAATCTCTATTCTCTCCCTGGATGTCAAGGGAAAGACCGAAAGTTCCAACCCTTCAATCACATAATTGTGTTCACTGACAATCAGTGCCCATTCTTAGGTTATATAGGGCTTTCTAAAATCATTTCAATAACTAGAAAAATATATCTTGATTGTTTTCAACACTTAGGAAATTCCAAGGTTTTAGGAACTCGGAGAAGGCAATGGAAACCCACTCCAGTACTCTTGCCTGGAGAATCCCATGGACGGAGGACCATGGGGTTGCTAAGAGTCGGACACGACTGAGCAACTTCGCTTTCACTTTTCACTTGCATGCATTGGAGAAGGAAACAGCAACCCACTCCAGTATTCTTGCCTGGAGAATCCCAGGGACAGAGGAGCCTGGTGGGCTGCTGTCTATGGGGTCGCACAGAGTCAGACATGACTGATGTGACTTAGCAGCAGCAACAGCAGAAACTCTGTGCCAAGGTCTGTAGACTGAAAGATCAAGAGCTACTGAAAAGAAGTCATATACCAGCACTGTTACAGAACACAAGTCCATGCCTGATGCACACAGAGGCCAAAGAAACTGAAATATCAGAGTATGGAACAGAGAAAGATTTATGCATGGCCAAGCAACAGGAACAGGAGGTTCATGCTTAAGACCCCCAAACTATCTCACAGTTTTGGGGGAAATTTTTTATTGGGGGAAATTTTTTATTGGCAAAAATTGGGAAAGTTGTATGTGATTTTCTTTGGATTGGTTGGTGGTGAGGTACTGTGATAGGAGGGAAAGTGACAGGGCACAACTTTTGAAAGAATAACATTGCCCAGGGACACAACATAAACCAATTAGAATCAAAGGACCAAGGTGACAGACAAGACTAGACCTTGATCCTCAATCAGTAAGCTAAATGACACTCAGAGGGGCCATGACAGTTCCAAGGCACTGTCAAAAGACCAAGGAGTGGGCCATTGCCCAATTTCTGGAAATCTGCACTCCTTCCCCCCAATAGATGGAATAACCCTCCCGCTCATTAGCATATGAAATTAGCCAGCCTGTGAAAACTAACCATGGCACATTTTGTGGCTATACTTGCCCTCTGTGATTATCTACACTCTGTCTGTGGAGTGTGCTCCTCTCAGAATCTGAATAAATCCACTTCTTACCTATCACTTTATCTTTCACTGAATTCTTTCTATGATGAATCTGAGCTTCATTAGGTCATGAAATCAGGTACCATGAGTTTTGGCTGGATTCGAGTCTCAGAGTATGGTTTCAAGCCCCAATCTGAGGTAAACAATTTCAGCAAGGGCAGTGTTCTAGGAATTTTGTGCTCAACCTGAAGTTACATTCTCCATCTATGTGGAGAAGAAAGACAATGTCAAAGAATACTCAAAATACCAAACATTTGAGATCATTTCACATGCTAGCAAGTTAATGTTCAAAATCCTTCAAGCTAGGCTTCAGCAGTATGTGAACCAAGAAATTCCAGTGGCAGATTTTATTTTTTTGGACTCCAAAATCACTGTAGACCGTGGCTGCAGCCATGAAATTAAAAAGACACTTGCTCCTTGGAAGAAAAACTATGACAATCCTAGACAGTATATTTAAAAGCAGAGACCTTTGCTGACAAAGGTTCATATAGCCAAAGATACAGTTTTTTCAGTAGTCATGTACAGATGTGAGAGTTGGACCATAAAGAAGGCTGAGTGCTGAAGAATTGATGCTTTCAAATTATGGTGCTGGAGAAGACACTTTAGAGTCACCGAAACTGCAAGGATATCAAGCCTGTGACCTTAAAGGGAATCAATCCTAAAGACTCATTGGAAGGATTGATGCTAAAGCTGAAACTCCAGTACTTTGGCCACTGACTCATTGGGAAAGACTCTGATGCTAGGAAAGACAGAAAGCAAAGAGAGAAGAGAGTGGCAGAGGATGAGATGGTTGGATGGCATCACTGACTCAATGGACATGAATTTGAGCAAACTCGAGGAGATAATGAAGAACAGGGAAGCCTGGTGTGCTGCAGTTCATGAGATCGAAAAGAGTTAGGATACACCTTAGGGACTGGACAATGACGATGACAACGACCTAGGTGGGGCCTTATTTCCTTCAGAAGAATTCAAAGATATTGCTATGTATATTCCTTGAGGAGCAATTCAGGTCTCTTCCCTAAGTCTGCACTTTTGTTTCTTAATTTCACCTCTGTTTCTGCATTCTTTCTTTTCCCTAATTAGCAACTGTTTGAATCTGCTTTCTGGAACTGAGAGAGGGTCAAGGAGCTGAAAAAAACATGTAATTAGTATGACAAGAAAGATAGATAGACTTTGGGACAGATAGATTTTCAGGCCCAGGATGGCCTCATAGGTCCTGCTTAGTTTCAATGCCCCCTTTTCTTTGCTATTTCTCAATGTTGAGGAGAACATGTGTTGGGCAAGAAAGGAAATAACATATTGGTATAGAGGTTACTAATAAAAGCAACAGAAAACTCAGGTGTAGGAGGACTTGGTTTCAGTTCTCTCTTGTGTTTCAAATTTCCTCAAATCTTTCAGGGAACTGGGAATAGAGCCACTCTGGGTACTTCCTGCTAAAATGGAGTATAGTCTTTCCTCAGTTTGGGGAATGGACACTGAGTTAGAAATATTCCCAATTCTAGGTCATGAATCTGAGTCTGGTATGGCTAAGCATCTATCCCTTTGTCCAGCATTTTGGTGCAACATACCCCATTTGAATAACTTTAATAGGTAAAACAGATCTCATTCCCAGAGGAATTCAGGAGAATAAATTTAAAGCCTAGTCTGTAGCCAGCACCTTGGGAAGACAAAGCCTTGTCTGTATCCAGCACCTTAGGGAGATATAGCCAGTCTTTTATCTAAGTAGATTTTAACTTTTAATGTGGTATTAGCATATACACAGTAGGAGTTATTGGCCACCACACACGTTTTCTTTTTTTCCTGTTTACATCTGATCTACAGAGTCTTATTATTTAACAGCATAACTGTTACAAGAAGAAACTTTCAACACATGGGTAGCAGCTACTAGCTGCCAGCAGACACTGCTTTGAGAATGGCTAGTGGCAACCCCTAGTCCAACACAGCTCAGGAAGCTCAGCAATACAGGAACATGTCTGAAATCCCATCCAAAATGACCACTTAGTATTACCTTCTATGTCTGAACCACAGTTTCTCTATTTTGACCTCAAATGCATTTCTCTCCTCAGCGACCAAAGCAGATGTACAATGCCTGTCTGAACGGTCACAAAACAGGCCACTTTGGTCAGTAAAGGTTAAATTAAGCCATGAATAACCCCAATGATCTCCCCATACTTCAATATGTACAGATTTTCCCATCTTGTCCTTTTTTAATTGCATGACATTTAATTGAAAACATTACTGATCAAAATATCCATCCTTCAATGCCAGAGTGAGTCAGGCTTTTTTCTTAGGTGTAGTCTATGTTCTTTGGTGCTAGGCCTCCTTTATATTTACCTAGTTATTCACATTAGGAGGAAACTGATAAGATATTGTGAAGAAACTCAGAGATATGTTCATAGCTAAACATTCTTGAAACTATAAATTTTATCTATTATATGCATTTGTCACACAAACATTGTACCTGTGTTTTTAGCAATAGACTTTAAAAAAACAATGCCATACATATTTATGCTGTTACTGAAAGTCGAGTCCATCTTGCTCACTACTCAAAAGTCAAGAAAGTGGCACAGTTGATGGAAAGAAGAATTTGCTGTATTTCAGATGCCAGCAACTGGAGGGACAGCAGACTCCTGTCCAAAGGCCAATCTCCTCACTGAAAACTCAGTGGGAAAGAGCTTTTTAGGCAGAAGGTGAGAGCCATATGTAGAAACAGCACAATCAGCTCTGTGGTGGTCTGATCAGCATCATTTGGGTTGTTTTAACTACAGTTAACCTTCAGTTCCAGGGTTAGTTTGTTCCATTTCCTTGAGGCCAATTCTCAAAATTGTGGCAGCTTTTGTCATAGCTACAGTCTGGTCATCATGTAGTTAACTTCTTCTACCAAGTGAGGACTTTAGCATCTATAAGACATCTCAGTGGATATGGCTCAGAATATTATCTATAACCCTTGAAGAGGAATTAAACGTCCCTGAGTATGCTTAATGGCCAATGTATTACCATTTAGTCTCCTTGAACTGTTTCCCTTTTCTTCTACATTTTATCACTTCTCTGTTTAAACTCACTTTTTGGCTAAAGTTTTTCTACAGACAAAAGGCATGTGGAAGACTTGGTTGGTGGTGAGGGGGAAGGACCATAGGACCCTGCTCTGTTTCAATACTCTGTGATAAAGCTACTAGGTAATTTTCTTTTTCTTCCAAATATTAGGGCAAAAGTGTGGTTACAAGAACTTCAACAGAACTGGGATTTAATATACATTGAAACATAATATTTTTCTTCTAAGTATCTTCATCTCCATCAAACACAACTAAATCAACAATAATTTGTTTCTCAAATAAGTCTGGTCTATTTCTATTGGCCACACGAGCTCTTGCACACTGGCTGTGGCGGAACTCCTCAGAAGTCTCAGACTGAATTCCCAAAAAGACCTCTCATGGTCAGAAAATCCATGTCCTGCCATCAGATTCTTCCTCGATGGATTTCTCTCCACTAGAGTTCCCCCAAATAGCAGGATTCCTGCACATGCCCACAGTAGTCCTTCCCATTCATTTGAAAAAGCTGCTCAGAACCCAATCATCAAGTTTCTGGAGGGACCAGACAGAGAGAAAAGAATAACATTTCTATTCTACCCATAGAAGTGGTAATTTACTCAATTGTTGTAAGTCATAATAGCTTGAGGGGAAGGGCTTCCCTATATCTTGAACACTTAGATCAACATGAATAATACTTCAGACAAAAAGCCATGAACCTTATAGCCATATTCACCAGTTTACCCAATAACTAATCCTTTCATTGCTAAATCTCTTCAGTTCAATTCAGTTCAGTCGCTCAGTCATGTCCAACTCTTTGCGACCCCATGAATCGCAGCATGCCAGGCCTCCCTGTCCATCACCAACTCCCAGAGTTCATTCAAACTCACGTCCATCATGTCGGTGCTGCCATCCAGCCATCTCATCCTCTGTCGTCCCCTTCTCCTCCTGCCCCCAATCCCTCCCAGCATCAGAGTCTTTTCCAATGAGTCAACTCTTCGCATGAGGTGGCCAAAGTACTGGAGTTTCAGCTTTAGCATCAGTCCTTCCAAAGAAATCCCAGGGCTGATCTCCTTCAGAATGGACTGGTTGGATCTCCTTGTAGTCCAAGGGACTCTTGAGAGTCTTCTCCAACACCGCAGTTCAAAAGCATCAATTCTTCGGTGCTCAGCTTTCTTCACAGTCCAACTCTCACATCCATACATGACCACAGGAAAAACCATAGCCTTGACTAGATGGACCTTTGTTTGCAAAGTAATGTCTCTGCTTTTGAATATGCTATCTAGGTCAATCATAACTTTCTTTCCAAGGAGTAAGCATCTTTAAATTTCATTGCTGCAGTCACCATTTGCAGTGATTTTGGAGCCCCCCAAAATAAAGTCTGACACTGTTTCCACTGTTTCTCCATTGATTTGCCATGAAGTGATGGGACCAGATGCCATGATCTTCGTTTTCTGAATGTTTAGCTTTAAGTCAACTTTTTCACTCTCCTCTTTCATTTTCATCAAGAGGCTTTTTGCCATAAGGGTGGTGTCATCTGCATATCTGAGGTTGTTGATATTTCTCCCGGTAATCTTGATTCCAGCTTGTGCTTCTTCTAGCCCAGCGTTTCTCATGATGTACTTCAGTTGTGTCCAACTCTTTGCAACCCTATGGACTGCAGTCCACCAGACTCCTCTATCCATGGGATTCTCCAGGCATGAGTACTGGAGTGAGTTACCATGCCCTTCTCCAGGGAATCTTCCTCTTTCAGGTATTGAACCCACGTCTCTTGTATCTCCAGCATTGGCAGGCAGGTCTTTTACTACTAGTGCCACCTGGGAAGACTAATTTTATAAAGCTACCAGGTTTTCCATTAGGATTCTTTAGTTTCTTGCCTAGTTTTGTAATATAATTTAAAATTTATTCAAAACATGTACTTGTCGAATATCCTTCCTTCTTGAAGGTGAAGCACTTTGACAACAAGCATCAGAGTACAGTAATTGTCTTTAAATGACAGAGAGATTTAAAAATCAAAATTAAATACCTGATTGCAATGCAATCCATAAAGATACTTGACTACAACAACCAGAATCACGGCTAGTAACATTTTATCAGGACATACCAGATTTTTAGGAATTTCATGTAATTTTTTAGAATATCTGTGTTAATAGTATTTATTCATACAGTATAACCTGAGCAGGCTTATCATTCATTTGACAATGTTTAGGGCTTCCCTGGGTAGCTCAACTGGTAAAGAATCTGCCTGCAATGCAGGAGACCCTGGTTTGATTCCTTGGTCAGGAAGATCTCCTGAGGAAGTGATAGGCTGCCCACTACAGTACTCTTGAGCTTCCCTTGTGGCTCAGAGGGTAAAGAAACTTCCTGCGATGCTGGAGACTTGGGTTTGACACCTGGATTGGGAGGATCCCCTGGTGGAGGGCATGGCAACCCACTCCAGTATTCTTGCCTGGAGAATCCCCATGGACAGAAAAGCCTGGCTGAAGCATCTCAGTTAGGCAGAGGTCAATTTTAGAATCGGCAAAATGATACTTATTCACTAAACCAAAGTAAAAAGATTTTGAAAGCAAATAAAGATCACTTAAAGGCAAAGAAACTCATACAATCTTTTCTCAAAAGCAGCTTTCTGAGAAAACTGTTCTTTTAACAAGAAACCAAATCCAATATTGTGTCAACCAACTCTCAACAAAATCCATTTATCCAACTAAACTGAATCGAATCTTAGAGAGTCTTGATCATGCGTTCCTTGTCAGTATTCCATTTCACAAACATTCTACAATTTTATTTACCCATATCATTTTGCCCCTTTGTTACTTTTTTCCATTCAGGAGTAACCAGCTCTAGGACAAACTGTCCTCTGCCCCTTTAACCAAATGTAATGTAATTCCATTCCTCATACCTTCTTTTATTGAATACATGAATTAAACTTTCCTTGCATACTGAAATATTTCCCTTATTTAATGCCTTTATTTAAATTTTTAAATTAGATGCCTCAACTTTGCAGTGAGTACTAAGAAGTAAGCAATTATGATCTGTCTCTCACATTAACATTCTGTAGATTGTTAAACATAAATACCAACAGTAATTTCTGAAACATGTACTTTCTTATAGAGAATATCTCAGGATGACAACTAACATATACATCAATAGTCCCTTATTTTCTCTGCAAGGAGAAACCAATTTTTGTTAATTAATGTTTCAGTATCTTATTTTATTTCAAAGTGATCTAGCTAGTCAATAAACTCCTAGACAGTAAAATTCCTTGCTGTCTTGCTGTCTTCATAGCACTTACCCTGTCTTTTACAACAACAGTAAGAGACTTTCTTCTTCTTTGAGCTCCAAACCATCTTTATGCAGCAAGTCACGCCTATTTATTTATATGCAGAGTACATCATGAGAAATGCTGGGCTGGAAGACGCACAAGCTGGAATCAAGATTGCCGGGAGAAATATCAATAACCTCAAATATGCAGATGACACCACCCTTATGGCAGAAAGTGAAGAGGAACTCAAAAGCCTCTTGATGAAAGTGAAAGTGGAGAGTGAAAACATTGACTTAAAGCTTAACATTCAGAAAATGAAGATCATGGCATCCAGTCCCATCATTTCATGGCAAATAGACGGGGAAACAGTGTCAGACTTTATTTTGGGGGGCTCCAAAATCACTACAGATGGTGACTGCAGCCATGAAATTAAAAGACGCTTACTCATTGGAAAGAAAGTTATGACCAACCTAGATAGCATATTCAAAAGCAGAGACATTACTTTGCCAACAAAGGTTCATCTAGTCAAGGCTATGGTTTTTCCAGTAGTCATGTATGAATGTGAGAGTTGGACTGTGAAGAAAGCTGAGCACTGAATAATTGATGCTTTTGAACTATGGTGTTGGAGAAGACTTTTGAGAGTCCCTTGGACTGCAAGGAGATCCAACCAGTCCATTCTGAAGGAGATCAGCCCTGGGATTTCTTTGGAAGGACTGATGCTAAAGCTGAAACTCCAGTACTTTGGCCACCTCATGCGAAGAGTTGACTCATTGGAAAAGACTCTGATGCTGGGAGGGATTGGGGGCAGGAGGAGAAGGGGACGACAGAGGATGAGATGGCTGGATGGCAGCACCGACATGATGGACGTGAGTTAGAGTTGAACTCCAGGAGTTAGTGATGGACAGGGAGGCCTGGTGTGCTGCAATTCATGGGGTTACAAAGAGTCGGACACGCCTGAGCGACTGAACTGAACTGATGCCTATTTACCATCATTTCTCTTGTCCAAATCTAAGTTCTTGACCAGGGCTCTGAAACATTTGCTTTTGACTGGCCTGCTAAACTTTGATGGAGTATCCTTCCTGATCCCCATGATACCTGGCATACCGTTCAACATGATATAGGTACATGGGTACATTGCTCATGTATGACTAAGACTCAATTTTTAAAATACTTACTTTACCACACAACTCCAAAATTTCAGTTTACAAAATATGTGGAGAGGTTATTTTAGATAGACATTCCAAAACATAATTATTCTTATAGAGTTTACCTAGAAGCTCTTGCATCATTTGCATTGATTTAGTATCATCATAGGGCTTCTCAGGTGGTGCTAGTGGTACTACATGTAAGAGATGCAGGTTTGCTCCTTAGGTCAGGAAGATCCCCTGGAGGAGGGCATGGAAACCCACTCCAGTATTCTTGCCTGGAGAATCCTGTGGACAGAGGAGCCTGGTAGGTTCCAGTCCATGGGGTCATAAAGAGTCAGACATGATTGAAGCAACTTAGCACACACTCACAGTATCATCATAGAAAGAAAGAAAGAAAGAAAGTGAAGTAGCTCAGTCATGCACGACTCTTTGAGACCCCATGGACTATAGCCTACCAAGCTCCTCTGTCCATGGGATTTTCCAGGCAAGAGTACTGGAGTGGGTTGCCATTTCTTTCTCCAGAGGACCTTCCCAACTCAGGTATTGAACCTGGCTCTCCCACATTGTAGGCAGACGCTTTACTGTCTGAGCCACCAGGGAAGCCAGTATCATCATAACAAGTTGCTTTTCTTTCTGATATGTTTGCAACAGATATAACGTCTAATAAAGCTAGGTACAACAGCAGAATTATATTGGGTTGGCTAAATAGTCATTTGTTTTTGTCTATAAGATGGCTCAGATAGCACTTAGTTATCTTTAACTTCATTTGAAACAATTTTGCTAGATTGTAATGTGACAGTATATCACAGTCATATCAGTGTGCATTAAAAAATCTTATCAAAATAGGTGAAGTTTTGTGTAGTCATTGAATATTAAAGATGGAAAAAAGCAATTTTTAAATGTTTTTTCATATTATACTTTATTACTTCAAGAAAGGTAATACAACTGAAAAAAAGGGAAAGATTTGTGCAGTATATGGATAAGGTGCTGTGACTGACTGAATATGTCAAAAGTGGTTTGTAAAGTTTCATGCTGGAGATTTTTCATTGGATAATGCTCCACAGTTTGGCAGACCATTTGAAGTAGATAGTGATCAAATTGAGACATTAATTGAGAACAATAAATATTATTCAACTTGGGAGATAGCCAGCATACTCAAAATATCCAAGTGAAGCTCTGAAAATCATTTGGGTTAGCTTGGCTATGTTAATTGCTTTGACATTTGGATTCCACATCAGTTAAGTGAAAGAAAATTCTTGACTATATTTCTGCATGTGATTCTCTATGTTGCAGCAATGAAAACATTTTGTTTTTAAAACAAAGTGTGATGGGTGATGACAAATGAATACTGTACAATAATGTGGAATGTAAAAGTTTATAAGACCAGTGTAATGATCCACCAGAATCAACAAAGCTGTTCTTCATCCAAATTAAGTGATGCTGTGTATCTGGTGGAATTGGAAGGGGGTCCTCTACTATGAACTTCTTCTAGAAAACCAAACAATTAATTACAACAAGTACTGATTCCAATTATATCAACTGAAAGCAGCACTCTACAAAAAGCATCCAGAATTAGTCAACAGGAAACACATAATCTTCCATCAGGATAACACAAGAATGCTTGTTTATTTAATGACCAGGCAAATCCTGCTACAGCTTGCCTGGACAGTTCTGATTTATCCTCTGTATTCAACAGACACTGTACTTTCAGATTTCCATTTGTTTTGATCTTTACAAAATTCTTCTAATGGAAAAATTCAATTCCCTGGAAGACTGTAAAAGGCACCTAGAACATTTCTTTGTTTAAAAAGATAAAAGTTTTAGGAAGATGGAACTATGAAGTTGCCTAAAAAATGGCAGATGGTGATGGAACAAAATGAATATGTTGTTCAATAAAGGTCTTAGTAAAAATGAAAAAAAAAGTGTCTCATTTTTACTTAAAAACTGAAGGAATTTTTTGGCTAATCTAATACTTAACATCAATGATTCTAAAGACATGACTATATTAATCAAACAAGTTTAAGAATGTTTCTATACGAGAACTGATTTAGTACTGAATACTTCCCAGATCCCATGGATCTGAATTCATCCTCATCAATTTTCTAAATATTTAGAGGCATTTAATTTGCAAGTGCTTACTTTTAAGTTCATTAACTAGAGTTCAATTATGAGTTAATTTTCACATGAAGACAGCCCAGAGATCTCATAGCTTTTCTGCCTGAGTTATAAAAAAACCTCCCTGCACTCTTTCATTTTTTCCCTTGAGTCTTAGGAATTAGAGATGATGTGCATAAGTGTTCCTGAGAGCTCTGATAGAACATTTACATCAAGGCACAAAGGGAGAGGAATACCAATTCCTTTTCCTGGGAGTGTAGCTGAAGATCTCTTTGATTTTTGCAAGAATATCCTACCAGATGAAACAGAGCTCTAATTACCCACACTAAATTATTCATAGACAAATAACAAATCAAAGCAATGAAGAAAGGTCTCTGAGAGTTTCAGTTCTCTAGTCCCTGAAAGGGATATTCCCAATGAATGTCCCATCAGAGACAAAATGAATGACCAAGGCTAGTCTAAAAGGGAAAATCCCAACCAATGATTTGACACAGGTGAAGCCCAATGCAATAGAGAGCCGTTACTAAAAAAAAAAAAAAAAAAAAAAAAAAAAACCAAAAACAAAAAACTCATCTCAACTGGCCAGTGCAAATACTGATACACACACACACACAAAAACAGCAAACATGGAAACAAATAAGCTACTGTCATACAGACAGAAAATCAGAGGACATGTAGTCTCATAAGTCTACTTCCACACCCAGATGGAGACCTCAAATAGATTGGCCCAGTTCTTGAAAAAGAGTATACCCAGAGTGGCTCTCAGGGAGACTTGAGTGGCTCAGTTCCTGTCAGGGAAATAGCCCAGATGGAGTGGAGGGATTTCCCAGTGCTAGCTGGAGCAACTTAACCTTAAGTGACACTGAAAGTGGACTGTAGTTTCAGATGTCTTTTGAATCCAAACAGCCTTTCTTGTGGGGTGACTGGTACCTATCAGAGAGAGTCCCTTCCAGTTTTCTGAGCAAAGTGAGCCCCAACATCTGCTAGGGACTCAGGGAAGGGGCTACTTCTTGTTGACCTGCCATGGGCACAGGCTCCTGGATGCCTTGCCAAAAATGTTACTGAACGTAAGTCCAGGTGCCTAAGGCACAGTGAGGCCAAACAAACTGAAATAGACTCTGGAGCAGAGGAAGGTTTTTGCAAGGCCAAGCAAGGAGAGCAGGTGGCTCATGCTCAGCAATCCCAAACTCCATGATAGTTTTGGGGAAAAGTTTTTATAAGCAAAATTTTGGGAGAGGGCTGGAGGATGTGTGACTTTCTTCTGCTTGGTGATGAGGTAACAAGGTGATGTTCCAGACTCTTAGGCTCAGTCTGAAGTTGCTATCCTCCACTTAAGTTGGTATTCCCTGTGGAAGAACTCAAAGATTTTGTTATGTCCATTCTTTGAGGAGGAATCAGGACCTTTCCTCAAGGCTGCCCTATTGTTTCTTGATTGCTGCTTCTTTTTTTCTGCATTCCCTCCCTTCCCTGATTAGCAACTGTTTGGATCTGCCTTTTGGAACTCAGGAAGGTAAAAGAGGCTGAATGAAGTCTATTTCCTACAAATAAGGGACAGGGGACAGAAAAGCTTTTGTGCCCAGGAGGGTATCAATGTCCTGCTCAATTTCAGTAGTAACTGTAATTTTCAAAATAAAAAATTCCTATGGTTTAAGACAATCTTGCTTATATTACAAACTGTGATATTTATCACATATAATTCTGAGATTTGGGCCAGATAGAGCAGTGCTTTAAATATCTGCATGTATATGATTATCAACGCACACATACACACACTAATACACACACACTCACACAAAGAATGGGTAATGTGAGGTTAGAGAGATGAGGCAAAAGGGATGAGACAAGAAAGAGGGGCTATTGAGATTTATGGGCACAGAGTCCATGATGGCTTGCCAAAATTGTTACCAAACACAAGTTTATGTGCCTGAAGCCAAATAGGACAAATGTAAGAGTTTGAAGCAGAGGAAAGTTTAAACAAGGCCAAGCAAAGAGAATCAGTGGCTAGTACTCAAAAATGTCAAACTCTATGATGGTTTTGGGGAAAAGATTTTATAGGCAAAATTTGGGGGGGAGGATGACAGGGTGTGTGACTTTCCTCTGTTTGGGGGTGAGGTAACAGGACAATGTTCCTGGAATCTTGTCTTCATATTGGAGTAACCATCCTCCATCTGTGGTGATGGCCTTGTTTCCTGAAGATGAACTTCAAGATTGCTTTGTAGCCTCTTTGAAGAGGAACTCTTCCAAAGGCTGCTCTAATGTTTATTGATTGTTTCTTCTTTCTGAGTTCTGTCCCTTCCCTGATTGATGTTGTTGTTCAGTTTCTAAGTCTTGTCTGACTCTTTGTGACCCCGTGGACTTCAGCATGCCACTATCTCCTAGACTTTGCTCAAATCCATGTCCATTGAGTCAGTGATGCTATCTAACCATCTCATTCTCTGTTACTCCTTTTGCTTTCAATATTTCTCAGCATCAGGGTCTTTCCCAATGTGTTGGATCTTCATATCAGGTGGCCAAATCTTTAGTTTCAGCATCAGTCCTTTCAATGTATATTCAAGGATGATTTCCTTTACAATCACCTGGTTTGATCTCCTTGTAGTCCAAGGGACTCTCAAGAGTCTTCTCCAGCACCACAATTCAAAACCAGAAATTCTTCAGCATTCAGCCTTCTTTATGGTCCAACTCTCATATCTGTACATGACTACTGGAAAGATCATAGCTTTGACTACAGGGACCTTTGTCAGCAAAGTGATGTCTTTGTTTTTTAATATGATGTCTAGGTTTTCCATACCTTTTCTTTCAAGGAGCAAGCATCTTTTACTTTCCCTCATTAGTAACTGTTTGAATCTACCTGTTGAAACTCAGGAAACAGAAATGAGGCCACATGAAACCTATTTCCTATAATCAAGGAACAAGAGACAGAAAAGCTTTTGTGCCCAAGAGGATATCACAGTGTCCTGCTAGGTTTTAATAGTAAATATAATTTTGATCTCAAAAATTACTATGGTATAAGACAATTTTGCTTAAACTGCAGTATGTATCAAATTTAATTCTGGAATTTGATTCCTAGCCAAAAGAAATGTTTTAAATGAGTTTCCTGCATGTAAATTATTGTTGACACATAAACATATACACATTCACACAGACACACAGACACAGACACACACACACACACACACTAACACACAAAGGAGAATGCAAGGTTAGATGAGGCAAGAGAGATGTGATAAGAAAGAGGGATCATTTAGACACTTGTAAGACGTAATGACAAAGTGCCAGAGGAGATGGGCTGTGGGGAGGGTGGTTAAATTGGATGGATAAACCAGTGTAACTCTTCTAGATTAAAACAGGGTGGAAGCTGAGCAATTGTTTAATATTACCCTCTTATTTCACAGATGTGGAAATAAAGGATTGGGGAGGTGAAATAACCTTTCAACATCACATGGTAGCTTTCCCAAGGTAATACATATGAAAAAAGCTGAGTTCAAGGAGAACAGCTGAAAGTCAGAGACATTAAAATAAAATCTATAAGTGAAGGACTAGAGTGGAAATGAGAGGCAGGGTGGGAGCCCAAATGTGTGGGAGGAACGTTTTTCTGTGATGTGCAATGTAGGTCAGAGATTTGTCAGTTGGAAGAGAGAGGAAGTTATTATAAGGCTAGTGAGAAAAAAGTTTGCTGAATTAGAGATCAAATGCCAATTCTGAGAGTCAGAAGTTCTACTTCCCATTGAAATGCTGCTTCTGCCACTTCTATTGCTAGCAGTTATTGTCCCAGGTGGTGACAATGAGGATGGTAAGAGTAACTCTCACTGTTCCCAGACCAGGTTAGGGGCTCTGAGCAAAAACATGCTGCACCAGCAGTAAGGGTCTGGGCTCTCCTGTCTCTTGCGCTCTCCCCCATTCTGGAGGTTGGGGCTGGAGCCAGGAATGTTTAAGCTTCTATGTTGTTATTCAGACTCTGGGTTCTTTTCCATCCTAATTCTTTCTCCTCACTCTTCTTATCCTTTCACGACCACAGCATTCCAGGGGCCGACCTCCTTCCATCTCATCCAGATTTCGACCTTTGCCAACAGCACCTGGACTCAAAATCAAGGCTCAGGCTGGTTGGATGATTTGCAGATTCATGGCTGGGACAGTGACGCAGGCACTGCCATCTTCCTGAAGCCCTGGTCAAAGGGCAACTTCAGTGATGAGGAGGTGGCTGAGATGGAGGAACTATTCCGAGTCTACTTCATTGGGTTCACTCTGGAAGTGCAGGATATTGTAAGTGAATTCCAGTTTGAATGTGAGTACAGTCCTCTGAACTGGGGAGATTCACTATGACTTTTCTCTTTCTTGGTTCAGACTCCCTCCATGGTCCTCTCCTCTTTTTACCCAAGTGTGTGCATATACCCCTCCAGAGTATTGTCCAACTGTGACTCCATACGTCCACCAAGTATCCCAGATTCTTCCTGTTTCTTGCACTCTTCTGTCATAGATGAAATTCCTCTTTTGTAGCCAACTCCTGGTTTATTTGTGCATAGCTTGCTTCTCTCAGATCCTAAGGGAAAAGCTCTTTTTCCTACCTTGTGCCTGAGTGAACTAAAGTGTGACTTCTCCAATCCATTGCTCAAGCAACTGTTGCCTCATCTCTTCTCTCCGTGTAACTCTCCCTTTTACCCTGGAGTGCTGCACTCCTGACTCCATCACACATTGCTCCTCTTCTCCCCTCTTGCCCACACAACTTCCTTACAAGAGCCCATCTCCACCATTTACAACATGCATACCTCTCCAGAATGCTCGTCTTTCTGAAAAGTCTCTGAGTACAGCAATTGGTTTTTGGGTCATCATTTCATATCTTTGACCTTTCTTTCCATCCAAAGTCCCATGTCCTTTCCCCCTCTCTTTCTTTCTTGTGTGTTTTAAAATCACTATGTCTCTGTTTTCTTTCTTTATAGACCCGTTTGTGATTCAGGGCATAGCAGGTTGTGAGCTGCATTCTGGGAAGGCCATACAAAGCTTCTTGAGAGCAGGTTTTGGAGGACTGGATTTCATGAGCATCAAGAATCGTTCATGTGTGCCTGAGCCAGAGGGAGGCAGTAATGCGCAGTGGTTTTGTGTATTCATTACTCAGTACCAAGGCATCTTGCATATCATAGACACACTTCTCTCAGAAACCTGCCCCCGATATCTCCTGGGTGTCCTTGATGCAGGGAAGGCGGAACTGCAGAGGCAAGGTTAATCCTGTTTTCTCCCCAAGACTTTCCTATTTCACTTCCCACCACCTTCTTTAAATTTAAGAGTAGGAGGTTCCTATGAAGAGAGGGGTTTAATCAATACATTATTTGGTTTCCAAAGAAGTGGAAGAGGTCACTGTCCACACTTGTGGGTTTCTGACTCTGTATGCTCTAGATCAGAGATATAACTTGATACTCTTTCTACCCCTTCCTACCCCAGTGAAGCCTGAAGCCTGGCTGTCCAGTGGCCCCACTCCTGGGCCTGGCCGCCTACTGCTGGTCTGCCACGTCTCAGGATTCTACCCAAAACCTGTGTGGGTGATGTGGATGAGGGGTGAGCAGGAGCAGCCTGGCACTCAGCAAGGAAACATCATACCCAATGCTGACTGGACTTGGTATCTCCGAGTAACCCTGGATGTGGTGGCTGGGGAGGCGGCTGGTCTGAGTTGTCGAGTGAAGCACAGTAGTCTAGGAGACCAGGACATCATCCTGTACTGGGGTGAGAAGGAACTGGGGATGTGAGAAGATGGTCCTCAAGAACAGAGAGAGGGCCTGGGGAGGGGGAGGGATTTGATGGGGGAGATACGGAGAGACGGAGGGAGAGGGGGAAGAAAGAGCGACAGAGGGAGAGGTAGGAAGGGAGAGGAAAAGAGAGAAAGATAGAAATTGAGGTTTATTTCTGGGACTACAGTGCTGAAGGAATGAAAATAATGATCTAAGGTATAGAATAGGTAAGAATGAAGGACTATAGACTGGGAGGGATGGGGCAAGAAGGACAGACTAAGGGTGGCTGTGACTATATGACATCTGGGAATAAGAGAAAGGGAACCAGAGATGTCCGTAAGTAATGGTGCTGCTGACACTCGGGTGGGCAAGAAGGCCAGGAGAACTGGTGAATGGGTTTGAAATGGCATCCTTGTGTCCTCTCTATATTGCCAGGACACCCCAAGTACATTGGCTTGATATCTGTGGCAATAATAGTGCCCTCCTTGATCCTTTTGATATGTCTTGCATTATGGTTTTGGAGGCGTTGGTGAGTTTTCATTTTTAATCTTTCCTTTCTGTCCATTCTCTCACTCGTTCCCTCCATTTAATCTACTACATCATTCTACTCTCAGCATTTCCATCAGAACTTTTCCCCTTTCTGCCCAACTCACTTTTTATGTAAATCTATTTTTTTAAAGTTATGGTAAAATATACGTGACATAAAACTTACCACATTAGTAATTTTAAACATAAAGTTTAGTAGGATTGAGTACATTCACGTTGTATGCAACCAATCTCTAGAACTCTTTTCATTTTGAAAAACTGAATGTCTATGCCCATTAAGTCCCATTCCTCATTCATTGCTCTTCCATCACTTGGCAACCTTCATTTTGCTTTCTGTCTATAGAAATCTGACTGCTTTAAGTAATTCTTATAAGTTAAATCATCACTATTTTTCTTTTTGTGACTGCCTTATTCCACGCAACACAGTGTCCTCATCATTCATTCATGTAGCAACACATATTAGTATTTCTTTCCTTTTTAAGACTGTATAACAAATTTTATCTATTAATCTGCCAATGGAAGTTTGAGTTGATTCTACTTTTTGGCTGTGTGAATACTGCTGCCATGAACATAGCTATACAAATATCTGTTATGTAGAGTAATTTTGTTTGCATCTGTTCTTTTTTATTTAATTTTTTGTCAGAATATAGTTGATTTAAATATTGTGTTACTTTCTGTTGTACAGCAAAATGAATCAGTTATACATATATCCACTCTTTTTAGAATAGAATATGTGGGAATAGAAATTCCCACATAGATCATTACAGAGTATTGAGTAGAATTCCCTGTGATACACAGTAGGTCCCCTGTTAATTATCTATTATATATATATTTGTGCGTATGTGTCAATTCCAATCTCCCAATTTATCCTTCACTCCCTTTTCCCTAGTAACCAAAAGATTGTTGTATAAAACTGTAACTCTATTTCTACTTTGTAGATACATTTATTTGTATCATTTTTTAAATTCCACATGTAAGCAATGTTATAATTTGTCCTTTTCTGTCCGACTGCTTGTGTTCTTAACAGGTCATATCAGACTATCTTGTGAGCCCTGGCCGTGTCTTCTTTCCCATTTGGAGCAATTACCCAGGTGCCCAGAAACTCAGGTTGACAGCCCAGGAGTCACTCTCATTATATGTCATCAAATGGAAATGGCAACCCACTCCAGTGTTCTTGCCTGGAGAATCCCAGGGATGGGTGAACCTGGTGGGCTGCTGTCTATGGGGTCGCACAGAATTGGACACGACTGAAGTGACTTAGCAGCAGCAGCGGCAGCAACCATCATATTTGATCAAATCAGTGTTCTGATAAGCTTTAGATAAATCATAATTCATACACTGTTAGAAAAATGATAAAAAAAATTGTACATTATAAGACAATATCACTAGTAGAATCCACACAGATTTCAGATGTGAAGTGTGAGAAAGAATGTATCTCAGACTAAATGAAATGATGTACAGGACTAAATTGTGACATCCCTTTGGCTTCTTATTTTATAACATTTTTTTTTACTCCTACTGAAATATCATTTGTCATAGTGAGCTAACTGTAATTATGCCAAGATAATCATATTTGCAGAGATGACCAGCATTTTAACTTAATTTCACTGTATCTGCTTGGATGATTTTCTATCCTGGAGAAGCTGAGCTCCTTCTTCCTCCAGGAAGCCTTCATTGGTCCCACAGTAGAAGTAACCATCCCTTGACTGATGTCATGCAGAGATCTACTTTCTTCTTTACCCAGAACATTGCAGTTCTTTATGTTTTTCTTTTCCTTCTTATGCATTCTTTGAAAGAAAGTTCTTTGCAAGGCTTGCTCTAAGTGAATCCTAGGCAAGATCTCTTATGTATGTGTTTGTATAGAAAAATAATCTGAGTTGATTGCCACATTAATAGTCTTTTTTTTTTCTTCAGAATAATCTCCTTTTTTTCCTCTTTAGTTAATATTCTGAATTTTCCTCTTACTAAAATATATCATACTCTCCTTATTTCTACCCTGAACACTTCTGAAGAAAATTACTTGTGCTCATACTGTAACTATAGTTTGCCTATAAGAATTCACCAAAGAAATATCTTGTTCATCATTATTCAGTGAGAATGAATGACAGGCAGGATGTGGAAGGGGTAATATGCAGGTAGGTTGTTAAATATTCAAGCAAAATGAGTCAAGAGGACTTTCCTTGCTCTCAAGGGCTTTGATATCTTTGTTTTATCATGTCAGTTTTATCTCTGACTTTTGTTTACATTTTCTTTTTTTTTTTTTTTTTGACTATTTCATAGTTTTATAGACAATCCTTTTTTTTTTTTTTTTTCTTGGCCATACCACTTGGCATGGAGGATCTTAGTTCCTTTACCAGGGATGTAACACGTGCCCCCTGCATTGGAAGCATGGAGCCTTAACTGGTGGACTACCAGGAAAGTCCTGATACTCCGTTTTAAAAAATCCAAACTCATTTTAATTAAAACATTAGATGGTATAGAATATGAGTATATTTTTTGTAGGGCTTGGGAAAGGAGGTTAGAGAAAGCAGACGTTTTGGAGAAGCCAAGAGGGCTGGAAGCAGTTCTGCCACCTGAATATTTTAGGATGATGTGGACTTTAGGATTCGGGCAGAGTAGGGAATGACTAAAAACATATTTTTTCCCCCTCTCTATTAGCATATATGGTTTTTTCTCCAGGATGCATTAAACTCCAACTCCAACCACTCTTACAAGATAGGTATGCTGTTGTGTGCTTCACTGCACCCTCTGCTAAGGCCAGGGCCCTCGTCAGTATGTTTCTTGGAGTGTGGACTATGAATCAGCTGCAGCAGTAGTGCCTGTGAGCTTGTTAGAAGAAGACATTTTCAGGCTCCCATTCTCTAAGCCTACTGAAACCAAAAATCCTGGAATGGGGGCCAGAATTCTGTTTCCTAATAGGCTTTTTAGGTTATTTGGATGTACTCTTAAGTTTAAGAACCTCTTGTCTAAAGATTTCTCAAGCCCTAAACTTCTGACACTTTGGGCTGAATAATTTTTTGATATTGAAGCTTGTTCATTGGACTGTAGGATTTTTAGCAGTATCATTGACCTCTATTCACTAAATGCCAATAGCACCTTCCCAGTTATAATAAAAAATATATTTTCAAATATTTTGAAATGTCCCTAGGGGGCAAAATTGACCCCAGATGAGAACCAAGATCTGAGATAATGAACAGCATTTCACCTCCTCCTGCAATACTTGGTTGGAATAATTGCTGATCTGACCTCATGGAAGTCTATAGTTATATTTGGTGTTTGAAAAAGGAGGAACTCTCTCTTCATCTGGATGGTATGATGCCTTCAAAGCTCCAAGTTGATATAGAATTTTGTTCCATGGGTAAAGCTGGCCCAGGAATGAAGTTCTCAAATATAACAGAATAATGACAGAATCAAAGAGCAGATCAGTAGACTGACCTACCTCTGGATATTTTAGTCAATGAGCACAAGGAGTTTTTTTTTTCTTTGTAAAACAACTAAGTTAGAGTTTTATTTGCTTCAAAGTTCTGATGTTATTCTGCTTTCTGGTGTTTTGCATCAACTGTCATATCCTTTTTACACCTTTCCTCTTTTTCTTTACTCTTCTCACTCTCCTCCTTCTCCCATGTCAGCCTTCCTCAGAGATGGCTTCTTGAACTTATGGTTTTCCTCTAAAAACCTGACCTTGGAAAATATTAATTTACTCATGAGTTTAACTATGATCTCTGGATAAGTGACTTTCAGAAATAGGTCTTAAGTCTTAAAATACAAGGGCTTTGTATGAGAGTATGCAGGCACGTGTATGTGTTTGTGTGATGTTTTTTCTTAATATATTGAAATATTAAAAAAAATTTTGCCTTTGTTGCCAGTATCTGTGTTAAATTGACTTATTAAGTTTAATATTTAATCTGTGGATCCTTTTGGATTTTCTGTGCATACTCTTATGACAACTTTAAATAAGAAAATTCCTATTGCATCTTTCAATCCTTATGCTATTTTTTATTGAATTTTCTTGCCCAGTTGTATTCTTTATGAATGTCAGTACACTGATGAATAGAACAGACAGCTGGCATTTTTATCTTTTTACTTGGATAAGAATTACTCAAGAGTTAATATGTTATAATTTCTATAGTATTTCATGTATATTTTTTATCAGATTAAGAATACTTTCTTTCAAAGTTGCTAAATGTTTTTTTGTTATATTATGAATGGCTAGGGGCTTATTCTGCATTTCTTGAGATAACAAATTATTTATATCTTTCTTTTACTTTTAATGCCATGAATCACACTTTTTGATTCTCAAATGGCAAAACAAAAGTGTGTTTCTAAAACTTATTTTGTTTGTAATATATTATGTAGATTCAGTTTGCTAATCTTTTATTTACAATGTTTCATTTTTAAAAATTCTTATAATTTTCTCAAGAATTATTTCATTGAGGGTTTTTTGCCTCATAAATTGAGACATCTTTCCTCTGTTTCTATCCTCCGGGAACGTTTTTATTTTTTTATTTTATTTTTTTCATATTAAAAAAAATATTTTGGGGGAAGAGTTTTAAGTTGCACTGCTAATTTTAAAAAATACAATTATTTTTTCAAGTTGTCAATTTCTTTTTTGTGTCAACTTTGGTAAGTTATGTTTTAAAAGGATTTGTACATACAGATGGCCAACAAGCATACAGAAAGATTCTGAAAATTGCTAATAATTAGAGAAATGCAAATCAAAACTGCAATGAGGTACCACTTCACACTAGTTGGAATTGCTATCATAAAAACAACAACAACAGCAAAAACACAAATAACAAATGCTGGAGAAGCAGAGTGTAGAGAAAAGAGAACCCTCATACATTTTTGCTGGGAATATAAATTGGTACAGTCACTATTTAAAACAGTATGGAGGTCCCTCAGAACAACTAAAATAGAGTTGCCATGGACTTCCCAGGTAAAGAATCTGCCTACAATGAAGGAGACACAGGAGATGTGGATTCAATCCCTGGATTGGGAATAACTCCTGGAGGAGAGCATGGCAACTCATTTCAGTATTCTTGCTGGAGAATTGCATGGACAGAGGAGATAGGCAGGCTATAGTTCATGGGGTTACAAAGGGTTAGACTCACCTAAAATGACTGAGCCTGAACACATATGGTACATATATACAGTGGAATACTATTCAGTCATAAAAAACAATGAAATAATGCCATTTGCAGCAACATGGATGGACCTAGGGAATTATCCTACTAAGTGAAGTAATTCAGAAAGAGAGACAAATATATGATATCACTTTTATATATGGAATCTCAAATATGACACAAATGAACCTATCTATCTATGAAACAGAAACATATTCATAGACATAGAGGACAAACTTGTACTTTTCAAGGTAGGATGGGATGGGGGAGGAATGGATTGAGACTTTGGAATTATTGGATGCACACTAAAATATAGAATGAATAAACAACAATGCCCATAGCACAGGGAACTGTGTTCAGTATCCTGTGATAAACATGATGGAAAAGAATATAAAAAAGAATGTATATATAAATATATAAATAAATAAATAACACTTTGCTATACGGCAGATTTGAACATTGTAAGTTAACTATATTGCAATAAAATAAATCAAAAAAATTTGTTCGAGTTGTTCAAATTTCTAATTTACCATTGGCTTGGGCATGATATCTTTTTGTCATGTTAATGTCTATTAACATGTTTCCATAACATCATTCTTAGATTTCTTAGATTTGATTAATTTCCTAAAGTGGCTCACAGAATTCAGAGAAACATTTACTTATTAGATTACATATTACAAAAGAACAGTAACAGGAAAATGGAAGATAAATAGGGAAAGATATGGGTTTAGGTTGTGGAGTTTCCATGCCCTTTCAAGCAAACTATTCTCCTATATTTCAACATTTTTACCAAACTGATAGCTCTCCAAACACCATGTGCTGTGCTTAGTTACCCAGTCATGTCTGACCCTATTGCAACCCCGTGAACCGTAGCCTGCCAGGCTTCTCTGTCCATGGGGATTCTCCAGGCAAGAATACTGAAGTGGGTTGCCATGCTTTCCTCCAGGGGATCTTCCCAACCAAGGGAGGAAACCCAGGTCTCCTGCCTTGCAGGCAGATTCTTTACCAGCTGAGTCACCAGGGAAACCCCAAACATCATTCTTTTGGGTTTTTATGGAAGCTACATAGGCAAAATTGAGCAAATCATTTGCTATTAGGATGAATTCAATCTCTAGTCCCTCTCTCTCCCCAGATGTCAAGGTGTGAGACTAAAAGTTCCAGTCCTCCAATCACATGGTTTTCTCCACTGACAACTCCCTTCATCTTTAGGTTTTCTACGGGCTTTCCAAAATTACCTCATTAACGAACAAAATATTACTTGATTATTCTCAACATTTAGGAAATTCCAAGGCTTCTAGAAACTCTGTGCCAGAAATGGGGACAAATACCATATATGCTTTTTATTATGAATCATAACATTGCATTATATTACTAGTTTCTTGATGTAGATGTTAATTTACAGCCATTATTTTCTTTTTTTATTTTGTAATAACTTTATTTTTATTTTTTTTAACTTTACAATATTGTATTGGTTTTGCCAGAAAGAAAAACATCAATACATCATTTTCTTATATATGTTTTTAAGGCTAATAATTTGCTTTAAGCATGGCTTTTGCTACTTATTAGAAATATTAGAAAGTGTGATATGCCATATTGTCTTCTATCATTTCAATACATTTTCTAATGACCACTTGTACACACTAGTTATTTAGAATTTATATTTCTGAATTTCCAGACATGGAAGAATTTTTGGTTATATTTTTCATCATTGATTTTTTAGTTTAATTCCACTTGTCAGAAAACATTTTGCATGATTTTAAACACTTGAAATTTATTCCCATTGCTTCATGTAAAAAAGAAAACATGTCATACATTTAGCTTTATTAAGGTATAGCTGATATATTAAAAATTTAAAGTGGATATCTTGATGAGTTTGGACACATGCCTGCATCCATGATATCATCACCACAACCAGGGTACTAAATATATCCTTCACTTTCAAAAATTTCCTGTGTTCCCTTGTGTTTGTTTTTGTTTTGGTAAGAACACTTAACATGAGATCTATCTTCTTAGCATATTTTAAAGTGCACAACACCATACTGTTAGCTACAGGTATTATGCAGTGGATCTCTAGAACTTAGCCATCTTGTGTAACAGAAAATTTAAATACCATTAGAAGTCAATTTCCCTTTTCTCCCTTCTTCTCTCCCTGGCAACTACCATCTGATTCCCTGCTTCTATGGATTTGACTATTTTAGATATTTCATATAAGTGGAATCATACAGTAATTGTCCTTCTGTGACTAGTTTCTTTCACTAAGCATAATGCCTTCTAGGTTTATTCATGCTGTTGCAAATTCCCTTCTTCATAAAGCCTGAATAATATTTCACTGTATAGATATACCTCATTTTTTACCCATTCATCTGAATAAATGTTTCATATGTACATAAAAAGTATGCATATTTTTCAGTTGGTAAATTAAAAAATAAATATATCAATTGTCTTATTTATTAATTGTGCTGTTCAAAACTTATACATACTTGTAGATTTGCCTTTTCTATTTTACTTACAAGAACATTAAAAGAACTCACCATCATTCTTATACTTAAAAAAGGTTTTAAAAAATCAGGTTTTGCTTTATAATTTTGAAGATATATTTCCTAGATGTGTAAATGTTTGAAATGTTATAGCTATTTTTGTGATGCATTTCCTTCTTTATACCTTATAATGCTTCCTTTTCTCTAAGGCTACTTTGTCATATCTTAGTATAACCATGCCAGTTTCCTTTTGGCTAGTGTTTTCATAATATATCTTTGTCAATGGACATTTAGGTTGCTTCCATGTCTTGGCTATTGTAAGCAGTGCTGCAATTAACACTGGGGGGCATGTATCCGTTCTGATGATGTTTTAAGTCGCCTCAACTCGGAGAGCCGATTTACAAGGAAAAATTAGTGAGTGGTCAATGATGTGGTTAGAAGAGGTGACAGGAGGTCCTAAAAATCTTACTAAAATTAAAAGCATAAATTAAACAAACATGATCCCACACAAATAGAATATGCAATAAATAAATTAAAAATGGGGGAAAAGGTAAGTCTTCCTTACAGAAAAATCTCAGACTATCTGTGTAGGAACTCCCCATTTAGGATGTGGAGTTTGATTCTCTGCCCTGGAAAGTGGGCTGAACTTAGTTTCTCATTTCCAGTTCATAGAGTGTGAGAGGTAAAGTAGTAACTTGGGTGGCAAAACCTGGCAGACACAGCATTAGTCAAGTGATCTGGATTATCACTGCTAGTCATAAATCATGCTACTATCATGTGCCCCAATATGGTGTGATAAGAAGGGATTGTCACATCTGTTGTATTCTTGCCTCAAACTTGCAACTCCAAACGAATCATGAGAAAATATCAGACAATCCAAAGTGGGAAAATCCTACAAAATATGTGCCCAGTGCTCTTCAAAATCGTTCAGGTCTTGAAAACAAGGGAAGTTGGAGAAGCTGTCACAGATTGGAGAAGACTAAAGAGACACGATAATTAAATGCAGTGTGATATCTTGGATATGAAGTCCAAATAATAATAATAATAATAAAACCAAAATTAGCCAAAGTTCATAAAGTATATGAACTAGTAAGAAGGTCTACACAAGCACTTGCCACAAGAAATAGCACTTGCTCTGAGGCTCTACACTCTATGATATAAACTAAAAAAAAAATTTCCTGGAGTATGAGCAGTGAAATAAAAATTTAAATTAGAAGTACATGGACAAGATGTTGATTTAACAGGAATGAAAAATATAAAAGATGAAGTCTAGTATTAAATCTTTTCTTCAAATATTTCTCATTGAAAGCCTTCATGAACCTAAGAAGTATCAACTACCCTGGCTGGAGATGCTCAGAGCAAATGTACTCAGGCTAATGAGAAACCAGCCTACACAGTGGCCAATTCACCTTCTGATGTATTTCAAAATAGTGCAAAGAATTAGGAAACAGTCATCTTAGCCATAGAATATGAGCTATCATGGACTGGGTGGTGTGGATGGAGTAGGGTAGTGTGTGGAGGAGATGGATCCTCCAGACTCCCTAAATGAAGCACTGCAGTCAGCAATCAAGTGTGTCAGGGGTCCCAGCCTGAGCTGAACCAAGAATCAGACATGAAGAGAAGGTCTGAGTGATTTGTGGGCTAGACACATTTGAATCACAGAAAGGCATAGGGATATAGATAAAAATAAAAAGTTATTGTTTTCAGTTTAAACTGCTCAGTTTAGACTCTTGTTTCTTAAATTAAATTGCTATACTGCTACTGCTAAGTCACTACAGTCGAGTCCGACTCTCTGCGACCCCATAGACGGAAGCCCTCCAGGCTCCCCCGTCCTTGGGACTCTCCAGGCAAGAACACTGGAGTGGGTTGCCATTTCCTTCTCCAATGCATGAAAGTGAAAAGTGAAAGGGAAGCCGCTCAGTCGTGTCCGACTCTTAGTGACCCCATGGACTGCAGCCTACCAGGCTTCTCCATCCATGGGATTTTCCAGGCAAGAGTACTGGAGTGGGGTGCCATTGCCTTCTCCGAAATTGCTATACTAGACATTAAGAATAGAAAATTTTCACCATACAGCTAGTTTTGTTAGACAGCACTACTCTAAGATGTGGTTGATATTGTTCAGTCGCTCACTTGTGTCCAGTTCTTTGGGAGCCCATGGGCTGCAGCAGCCAGGCTTCCCTGTTCTTCACCATCTCTGGGAGTTTGCTCAAATTTATGTCCATTGAGTCAGTGATGCCATCCAACCATCTCACCCTCTGTCATCTCCTTCTCCTCTTGCCTTCAATCTTTCCCAGCATCAGGGTCTTTCCCCAAAAGTGAGCTCTTCGCATCATGTAGCCAAAGTACTGCAGCTTCAGTTTCAGTATCAGTCCTTCCAATGCATATTCAGGACTGATTTCCTTTAGAATTGACTTGTTTGATATCCTCGCAGTCCAAGGCACTCTCAAGAGTCTTCTCCAACACCACAGTTTAAAGGCATCAATTCTTTGGCATTTAGCCTTTTTTATTGTCCAACACTCATATCCATAGATCAGTTCAGTTCAGTCACTCAGCTGTGTCTGACTCTGTGACTCCATGGGCTGCAGCAGTCAGGCTTCCATGTCCATCACCAATGCCTGGAGCTTGCTCAAACTCATATCCATCGAGTTGGTGATGGCATCCAACAATCTCATCCTCTGTTGTCCCCTTCTCCTCCCACCTTCAATCCTTCCCAGTGTCAGGGTCTTTTCCAATGAGTCAGTTCTTCACATCAGGTGGCCAAAATATTGGAGTTTTAGCTTCAGCATCAGTCCTTCCAATGAATATTCAGGACTGATTTCCTTTAGGATGGACTGGTTTGATCTCCTTGCAGTCCAAAGAACTCTCAAGAGTCTTCTCCAACACCACAGTTCAAAAGCATCACTTCTTCAGTGCTCAGCTTTCTTATTAGTCCAAATCTCACATCCATACATGACTACTGGAGAAACCATAGTTTTGACTAGATGGACGTTTGTTGGCAAAGTAATATCTCTGGTTTTTAATATGCTGTCTAGGTTGGTCATAGCTTTTCTTCCAAGGAGCAAGCGTCTTTTAATTTCATGTCTGCAGCTACCATCTGCAGTGATTTTGGAGCCCAAGAAAACAAATTCTGTCACTGTTTCCATTGTTTCTCTATCTATTTGCCATGAAAAATTGGGGCCAGATGACATGATCTTGGTTTTTTGAATGTTGAATTTTAAGTCAACTTTTTGATTCTCCTCCTTCACTTTCATCAAGAGGTTCTTCAGTTCCTCTTCACTTTCTGTCATAAGGGTGGTGTCATCTGTGTATCTGAGGTTATTGATATTTCTCTCAGCAATCTTGATTCCAGCTTGTGCTTCATCCACTCTGGCATTTCACATAATGCACTCTGCATAAAAATTAAATAAGCAGGGTGACAATATACAGCCTTGACATACTCCTTTCCCAGCTTGGAACCAGTCTGTTGTTCCATGTCCAGTTCTAACTGTTGCTTCTTGACCTGCATACAGATTTCTATGGAGGCAGATAAGGTGGCAAGAGGCATCTTGGCAAGATGGCAGAGTAGAAGACATGTGCTCATCTTCTCCTGTGAGAATTCCAAAATTACAACTTGCTGCTGAACAACCATCAACAGGAGAATGTTGGATACCACCCAAAAAAGATACCCCATGTCCAAGGGCAAAGGAGAAGCCCCAGGAAGATGGTAGGAGGGGGTGAAATCATGTTTAGAATTAAACCCCATACCTGCCAGAGAGGCTTGGAGAGCTCAAACAAAACCTTGTGTGCACCAGGACCCAAAGACCCCACGGAGACTGAGTCAGACCCATGTCTGAGTCTTGGGCAAGCAGTTGCCTGCTTCAGGGGCAGGGGCTCTGGGTGCAGCTACCTGGGTCATGCAGGTTGTGGCATAAGCCCTCTTGGAGGAAATCACCATTAAACCCACCATAAAGCCATGGAGCAGACGACCCACAAAATGCAGAACAATTATATCAAAGAAATTCTTGCACTGTTAAAAAAGTTCTAGGGCCCACAATAGATTTCTCAACCTGGGGATCTGGTAAAGGGACTGAGAGCCCCCAGAAACTTTAATTTTGGAGGCCAGTGGGATTTGATTACAGAGGTTACATATGCCTGGGGAAACAGACCCTTGGAATGCACAAACAAACCTTTTGTGCACCAGAACCCAGGAGAAAGGAGCAGTGACCCCAGAAGAGACTGACCCAGATTTGCTTGTTAGTGTCCAGCAATCTCCAGTGGAGGCATGGGTTGGTGGTGGCCTGCTGCAGGGTTAGGGGCACTGAGCATGACATTGTGTGCATGGGGCCTTTTGAAGGAGGTCACCATTATCTTCATTATCTCCACCATAATTTGGTCTCAGGTCAAAAAACAGGGAGGGGACATAGCCCTGCTCATCAACAGAAAATTGAATTAAAGGTTTACTGAGCATGGCCCCGCCCACCAGAACAAGACCCAGTTTCCCTCACACTCAGTCTGCCCCATCAGGAAGCTTCCATAAGCCTATTATCCTTATCCATTAGAGGGTGGACAGAATCGAAATCACAAACACAGAAAACTAATCAAAGTGATCACATGGACCCCAGACTTGTTTAACTCAATGAAACTATGAGCCATGCCATATAGGGCCACCCAAGACTGACAGGTCATAGTGGACAGTTCTGACAAAACGTGGTCCACTGGAGAAGAGAATGGCAAACCATTTCAGTATTCTTGCCTTGAGAACCCCATGAACACTATGAAAAGCAAAAAGATATGACACTTAAAGATAAACTTCCCAGGCCAGTAGGTGTCCAAAATGCTACTGGAGATCAGTGGAGAAATAACTCCAGAAAGAATGAAGAGACGGAGCCAAGGTGAAAACAACACCCAGTTGTGGATGTGATTGATGGAAATAAAGTCTGATGCTGTAAAGAGCAATATTGCATAGGAACCTGGAATGTCAGGTCCATGAATCAAAGTAAATTGGAAGTGGTCAAACAGGAGATGTTTTAGGAATCAGTGAACTAAAATGGACTGGAATGGGCAAATTTAATTCAGATGATCATTATATCTACTACTATGGGCAAGAATCCCTTAGAAGAAATGGAGTAGCCCTCATAGTTAATAGAAGAGTCTGAAATGCAGTACTTGGATGCAATCTCCAAAGTGACAGAATGATATATGTTCATTTCCAAGGCAAACCATTCAATATCACATCCATACATGCCTATTGAAAAACCATAGCTTTGACTATATGGATCTTTGCAAGCAAAGTAATGTCTCTTCTTTTTAATACACTGTCTAGGTTTGTCATTGCTTTTCTTCCAAGGATAAAGTGTTTTTTAATTTATGGCTGCAGTCACCATCCACAGTCATTTTGGAGCCCAAGAACATAAAGTCTGTCACTATTTCCATTGTTTCCCCATCTCTTTGCCATGAAGTGGTTGGACCAGATGCATCATTTTTGTTTTTTGAATGTTGAGTTTTTAACCAGCTTTTTCACTCTCCTCTTTCACCGTCATCAAGAGGCTCTTTATTTCCTCTTTACTTTCTGCCATAAGAGTGGTGTCATCTGCATATTTGAGGTGATTGATGTTTCTCCTGGCAATCTTGATTTCAGTTTGTGAGTTATCCAGTTGGCATTTCGCATGATGTACTCTGCATATAAGTTAAATAAGCAGGGTGACAATATACAGCCTTTGACATACTCCTTTCCCAATTTGGAACCAGTCCATTGTTCCATGTAAGATCCTAACTGTTGCTTCCTGACCTGCATACATGTTTCTCAGGAGGCAGTTAAGGTGGTCTGATATTCCTATCTCTTTAAGAATTTTCCACAGGTTGTTGTGATCTACACAGTCAAAGGGTTTAGAGTAGTCAATGAAGCAGAAGTAGAGGTTTTTCTGGAATTTTCAAGCTTTTTCCATGATCCAACAGATGTTGGCAACTTTATTTCTGATTCCTCTGCCTTTTCTAGATCCAGCTTGTATATCTTAAAGTTCTTGTTTCATATGCTGTTGAAGCCTAGCTTGAAGAATTTTGAGTATTGCTTTGCTAACATGTGAAATGAGTGCAACTAACAGTGGTTTGAGCATTCTTTGGCATCGCCCTTCTTTGGGAGTGGGATGAAAACTGAACTTTTCTAGTTCTGTGGTCCAAATTTTCCAATCCAGATTTTTAGATATAATAAAAATAATAATCCAGATAATTATGTCCAATAATCCAGATTTTAGTCCTATGGTGCTGGATTTTTCAAATTTGCTGGTATATTGAATCACACTTTAACAGATGTGGTTAGCGTAGCTGAAAACTCAGTACTCCTTAAGATACATAAGAAAAATGAAAGTAAAAGTGAGGATAAAGACATGGATTTCCATTTGGAATTAGCACTTTGAGGACTTCAGAGTGTATTGTACATTTTGGGGCATGTGGAACCAGTTCATATCAATAATCACTACTGTAATGGCCAATGTTACTCTGTGTCCTAAGACATGAAAGACAGGGCTGAGAAATTGCACACAGGTTTTCAAAAGGTGAAAGCTGGATGAACTCATTGATAACTTCATGGAAGAATCACAAAGGTGCTGTTAGAAAAAAATTCCCTAAGATTGTGGGGAATCTGAAGGTAATCCAATAAGGGCTAAGGGCAAAGTGAATTAGAACGACCCAGAGACCATTTTGCACCCTGTTACCGAAATTATCTAGGATAGCAGTGGCTTCTTAAATTCACATGAATGGAATCATTATCTAAATGGAAATCACCTTGAAAAGAATTAGACCTCAGAGAGAAAACACCACTGAACTAGATTTGAAAGGAAAAGAGCTGGGATATATAAACATCTTGAAAATCAACCAAAAGAAGGAGCTGACTATGTGGGCAGATTTGGAAGATTAGATAATTGGTTAATAGAAGAATGGAGTTTAGAAACGGCCCAACTATGTGATCATATTGGACAGTCTGAGCACTTTCTCTCCTGTTTCCTGTACCTTTGAAGAAAGAGTAACATCATCTGACTGAAAGATGCTATTTTATTATACAGTGGTTGGTTGGCTATTAAATGCTTGTAGCTATAGTGGGAATTGATGCTTTTTATACATTCTGTTAACATTTTATTAAATTGGCAATGTTTATTCTAATATCATTAAAGTTGTAAATCAGACTTCTTCAGAGGAAATATAGGAAGATCACCTGATAATATAGAGTTTTCAATAGCAGCAGATTGAACACCTCCTTACATTCATATAAATGTGTTCAAAAATACCATTTTAAATTAATTCTAGGTGATTCCTCCCCACCATTGTCTTACGCAAGAAGATTTCTTTGTCTAAGGTGACAACTTGTCATTTATTTCCAGGGAATTTTTAGGCTTGGCAAGAAGGTTAACAAAAGGGGATCTGTGACTGTGGTTGTGGGACAGCCCCAGGGGAATATTCCCCCTCTTCTGTGAAGCAGGGGAGGGGGAATTTCATCTGATAAGAGGCCTGACTGCAAACAGTAAGCAAGCAAGGAAGAAATAATCATACCATTTGTTGTTGTTGTTCAGTCACCCAGTCTTGTGCAACTCTTTGCTACTCCATGGATGACAGCTTGTCCATCCTCCCTGTCCCTCACCATCTCCCGGAGTTTGCTCAAGTTCATGTTCACTGCATCAGTGATATTGGTATCGGCAATATATTATGTGCCAAAAAATTAAAGCTGGCTAAATATTTTTCTTTTTGGAATTTATCTTCTACATGATTTTGTTTAGAAGAAATCTTGTGGTTTTGTTAATTGCTGTGGGGTTGTCAGCAGAATTTTCTTGCTGCTTTGCTCAGTTCATTGTTGGGACTTGTGGTTTCAGTAACCTCAAAATTGAAACTGGTGTGCGGTTATCTTACTGATGTAACAGTGTGATTTCTTGTGGGATAGCAAAATGACTTTCTTCTCCAACATTTTTGCTTTATTTCATTTTGTGAATGATTCTAAAGTTCTTCAAACTAGTACAATTAAATGCAGTATGTTAGGTATATGCCATTTGAATCTTTTGACTATATATTGCTTTTTGTAGGGTAGTGTGTATTCTCTTTAGTACCTATGTATGTCTATAGACCATAAATGGTACATTTACAGAGCAACATATTGCTCCAAGAGTATTTGTAGAGAAGAAGAAATATTAAAAATAAATGACTTAGACATTAACTCAGGAAACAAGTAAAAGAACCATAAAATAAATTGAAAAGTGAAGAAGAAAGGAAATCATTATAAAGATTGTATCTTTAAAATAGAAATTAAAAAAAATAAAATAGAGATTAAAGCATAATAGAAACTACCAAATGAGACTCAGACATCTTTTTTTTTTTTTTTTAAATAATAATATGAAAATAAACTCAGGAAGGAATGACAAGCAAGATAATACACAAATGAAGAACACTGGGATTTAATAAGTGGGTGTTACTGGATACAACTAAGAGTGAAAGTAAGAGAAAACTATGTATAACTTCATTTCAGGTCACTTGAAGTCAGAATGAGATGGAATTTTTTGTTGAAAATTATAAATGATTCAAATAGGACACAAGAGAAAGAGACCCTATAAGTGAACTAGTTACCATAAGCATTGAAATTGATGGCAAAACTGACTAATTCATAGAGCTTCAGGCTCTTAATAATGATCAGTTTTAAGATATATAAAGTAATGGAAAACAAAAATTTAAGTCATTTCATGAGGCTAGAATATCACAACACAAAAACCTAGTAAATTGACAAGAAGACTTGAAGATAAACAAAGCAAATAAAAAACCAAAGCAAACCAATAAACGAAACATAAATGAAACATCCAATAGCTATTATCCAATTTTACTCAGGAGTTTAAGTAAATTTAGATACTACGTGTAGAGTTTTTACTAGGAATATAAGAATAACACAAGAAAATCCGTTAATGTGATTGTCTATATCATCTCACTATGTCTGATGAAACCCTCAATAAAATTAAACATATATTGATGAAAAAAAAATCTTACCAATTTTGAATAAAAAGGGTCTTCCTTTTTTTATTTTTTAATTTTTTTTTATTTTATTTTTAAATTTTACATAATTGTATTAGTTTTGCCAAATACCAAAATAAATCCGCCACAGGTATACATGTGTTCCCCATCCTGAACACTCCTCCCTCCTCCCTCCCCATACCATCCCTCTGGGTCGTCCCAGTGCACCAGCCCCAAGCATCCAGTATCGTGCATCGAACCTGGACTGGCAACTCGTTTCATACATGATATTTTACATGTTTCAATGCCATTCTCCGAAATCTTCCCACCCTCTCCCTCTCCCACAGAGTCCATAAGACTGTTCTATACATCAGTGTCTCTTTTGCTGTCTCATACACAGGGTTGCTGTTACCATCTTTCTAAATTCCATATATATGCGTTAGTATACTTTATTGGTGTTTTTCTTTCTGGCTTACTTCACTCTGTATAATAGGCTCCAGTTTCATCCACCTCATTAGAACTGATTCAAATGTATTCTTTTTAATGGCTGAGTAATACTCCATTGTGTATATGTACCACAGCTTTCTTATCCATTCATCTGCTGATGGACATCTAGGTTGCTTCCATGTCCTGGCTATTATAAACAGTGCTGCGATGAACATTGGGGTACACGTGTCTCTTTCCCTTCTGGTTTCCTCAGTGTGTATGCCCAGCAGTGGGATTGCTGGATCATAAGGCAGTTCTATTTCCAGTTTTTTAAGGAATCTCCACACTGTTCTCCATAGTGGCTGTACTAGTTTGCATTCCCACCAACAGTGTAAGAGGGTTCCCTTTTCTCCACACCCTCTCCAGCATTTATTGCTTGTAGACTTTTGGATCGCAGCCATTCTGACTGGTGTGAAATGGTACCTCATAGTGGTTTTGATTTGCATTTCTCTGATAATGAGTGATGTTGAGCATCTTTTCATGTGTTTGTTAGCCATCTGTATGTCTTCTTTGGAGAAATGTCTATTTAGTTCTTTGGCCCATTTTTTGATTGGGTCATTTATTTTTCTGGAGTTGAGCTGTAGGAGTTTCTTGTATATTCTCGAGATTAGTTGTTTGTCAGTTGCTTCATTTGCTATTATCTTCTCCCATTCTGAAGGCTGTCTTTTCACCTTGCTAATAGTTTCCTTTGATGTGCAGAAGCTTTTAAGGTTAATTAGGCCCCATTTGTTTATTTTTGCTTTTATTTCCAATATTCTGGGAGGTGGGTCATAGAGGATCCTGCTGTGATGTATGTCGGAGAGTGTTTTGCCTATGTTCTCCTCTAGGAGTTTTATAGTTTCTGGTCTTACGTTTAGATCTTTAATCCATTTTGAGTTTATTTTTGTGTATGGTGTTAGAAAGTGTTCTAGTTTCATTCTTTTACAAGTGGCTGACCAGATTTCCCAGCACCACTTGTTAAAGAGATTGTCTTTAATCCATTGTATATTCTTGCCTCCTTTGTCAAAGATAAGGTGTCCATATGTGTGTGGATTTATCTCTGGGCTTTCTATTTTGTTCCATTGATCTATATTTCTGTCTTTGTGCCAGTACCATACTGTCTTGATAACTGTGGCTTTGTAGTAGAGCCTGAAGTCAGGTAGGTTGATTCCTCTAGTTCCATTCTTCTTTCTCAAGATCGCTTTGGCTATTCGAGGATTTTTGTGTTTCCATACAAATTGTGAAATTATTTGTTCTAGCTCTGTGAAGAAAACTGTTGGTAGCTTGATAGGGATTGCATTGAATCTATAAATTGTTTTGGGTAGTGTACTCATTTTCACTATATTGATTCTTCCAATCCATGAACATGGTATATTTCTCCATCTGTTAGTGTCCTCTTTGATTTCTTTCACCAGTGTTTTATAGTTTTCTATATATAGGTCTTTAGTTTCTTTAGGTAGATATATTCCTAAGTATTTTATTCTTTCCGTTGCAATGGTGAATGGAATTGTTTCCTTAATTTCTCTTTCTGTTTTCTCATTATTAGTGTATAGGAATGCAAGGGATTTCTGTGTGTTGATTTTATATCCTGCAACTTTACTATAGTCATTGATTAGTTCTAGTAATTTTCTGGTGGAGTCTTTAGGGTTTTCTATGTAGGGGATCATGTCATCTGCAAATAGTGAGAGCTTTACTTCTTCTTTTCCAATTTGGATTCCTTTTATTTCTTTTTCTGCTCTGATTGCTGTGGCCAAAACTTCCAAAACTATGTTGAAAGTAATGGTGAAAGTGGGCACCCTTGTCTTGTTCCTGACTTTAGAGGAAATGCTTTCAATTTTTCACCATTGAGGATAATGTTTGCTGTGGGTTTGTCATATATAGCTTTGATTATGTTGAGGTATGTTCCTTCTATTCCTGCTTTCTGGAGAGTTTTTTTCATAAATGGATGTTGAATTTTGTCAAAGGCTTTCTCTGCATCTATTGAGATAATCATATGGTTTTTAGTTTTCAATTTGTTAATGTGGTGTATTACATTGATTGATTTGCAGATATTGAAGAATCCTTGCATCCCTGGGATAAAGCCCACTTGGTCATGGTGTATGATCTTTTTAATGTGTTGTTGGATTCTGATTGCTAGAATTTTGTTAAGGATTTTTGCATCTATGTTCATCAGTGATATTGGCCTGTAGTTTTCTTTTTTTGTGGGATCTTTGTCCGGTTTTGGTATTAGGGTGATGGTGGCCTCACAGAATGAGTTTGGAAGTTTACCATCCTCTGCAATTTTCTGGAAGAGTTTGAGCAGGATAGGTGTTATGTCTTCTCTAAATTTTTGGTAGAATTCAGCTGTGAAGCCGTCTGGACCTGGGCTTTTGTTTGCTGGAAGATTTTTGATTACAGTTTCAATTTCAGTGCTTGTGATAGGTCTGTTAAGATTTTCTATTTCTTCCTGGTCCAGTTTTGGAAAGTTGTGCTTTTCTAAGAATTTGTCCATTTCTTCCATGTTGTCCATTTTATTGGCATACAATTGTTGACAGTACCCTCTTATGATCCTTTGTATTTCTGTGTTGTCTGTTGTGATCTCTCCGTTTTCATTTCTAATTTTATTGATTTGATTTTTCTCCCTTTGTTTCTTGATGAGTCTGGCTAATGGTTTGTCAATTTTATTTATCCTTTCAAAAGACCAACTTTTGGTTTTGTTGATTTTTGCTATGATCTCTTTTGTTTCTTCTGCATTTATTTCTGCTCTAAGTTTTAAGATTTCTTTCCTTCTACTAACCCTGGGGTTCTTCATTTCTTCCTTTTCTAGTTGCTTTAGGTGTAGAGTTAGGTTATTTATTTGACTTTTTTCTTGTTTCTTGAGGTGTGCCTGTATTGCTATGAACTTGCCCCTTAGGACTGCTTTTACAGTGTCCCACAGGTTTTGGGTTGTTGTGTTTTCATTTTCATTCGTTTCTATGCAAATTTTGATTTCTTTTTTGATTTTTTTCTGTGACTTGTTGGTTATTCAGCACAGTGTTGTTCAGCCTCCATATGTTGGAAATTTTAATAGTTTTTCTCCTGTAATTGAGATCTAGTCTTACTGCATTGTGGTCAGAAAAGATGCTTGGAATGATTTCTATTTTTTTGAATTTACTAAGGCTAGCTTTATGGCCCAGGATGTGATCTATCCTGGAGAAGGTTCCATGTGTGCTTGAGAAGAAGGTGAAATTCATTGTTTTGGGATGAAATGTCCTATAGATATCAATTAGGTCTAACTGGTCTATTGTATCGTTTAAAGTTTGTGTTTCCTTTTTAATTTTCTGTTTAGTTGATCTATCCATAGGTGTGATTGGGGTATTAAAGTCTCCCACTATTATTGTGTTATTGTTAATTTCTCCTTTCATACTTGTTAGCACTTTTCTTACATACTGCGGTGCTCCCGTGTTGGGTGCATATATATTTATAATTGTTATATCTTCTTCTTGGATTGATCCTTTGATCATTATGTAGTGACCGTCTTTGTCTCTTTTCACAGCCTTTGTTTTAAAGTCTATTTTATCTGATATGAGTATTGCTACTCCTGCTTTCTTTTGGTCCCTATTTGCATGGAAAATCTTTTTCCAGCCCTTCACTTTCGGTCTGTATGTGTCCCCTGTTTTGAGGTGGGTCTCTTGTAGACAATATACGTAGGGGTCTTGTTTTTGTATCCATACAGCAAGTCTTTGTCTTTTGGTTGGGGCATTCAACCCATTTACGTTTAAGGTAATTACTGATAAGTATGATCCCGTTGCCATTTACTTTATTGTTTTGAGTTCGAATTTATACACCGTTTTTGTGTTTCCTGTCTAGAGAATATCCTTTAGTATTTGTTGGAGAGCTGGTTTGGTGGTACAGAATTCTCTCAGCTTTTGCTTGTCTGAAAAGCTTTTGATTTCTCCTTCATACTTGAATGAGATCCTTGCTGGGTACAATAATCTGGGCTGTAGGTTGTTTTCTTTCATCATTTTAAGTATGTCTTGCCATTCCCTCCTAGCTTGAAGAGTTTCTATTGGAAGATCAGCTGTTATCCTTATGGGTACTCCCTTGTGTGATATTTGTTGTTTTTCCCTTGCTGCTTTTAATATTTGTTCTTTGTGTTTGATCTTTGTTAATTTGATTAATATGTGTCTTGGGGTGTTTCACCTTGGGTTTATCCTGTTTGGGACTCTCTGGGTTTCTTGGACTTGGGTGATTTTTTCCTTCCCCATTTTAGGGAAGTTTTCAACTATTATCTCCTCAAGTATTTTCTCATGGTCTTTCTTTTTGTCTTCTTCTTCTGGGCCCCCTATGATTCGAATGTTGTAGCATTTAATATTGTCCTGGAGGTCTCTGAGATTGTCCTCATTTCTTTTGTTTTTCTTTTATCCTCTCTGATTCATTTATTTCTACCATTCTATCTTCTAATTCACTAATCCTATCTTCTGCCTCTGTTATTCTACTATTTGTTGCCTCCAGAGTGTTTTTAATTTCACTTATTGCATTATTCTTTATATATTGACTCTTTTTTATTTCTTCTAAGTCCTTGTTAAACCTTTCTTGCATCTTCTCAATCCTTGCCTCCAGGCTCTTTATCTGTGATTCCATTTTAATCTCAAGATTTTGGATCAATTTCACTATCATTATTCGGAATTCTTTATCAGGTAGATTCCCTATCTCTTCCTCTTTTGTTTGGTTTGGTGGGCATTTATCCTGTTCCTTTATCTGCTGGGTATTCCTCTGTCTCTTCATCTTGTTTAAATTGCTGAGTTTGGGGTGTCCTTTCTGTATTCTGGCAGTTTGTGGAGTTCTCTTTATTGTGGCATTTCCTCTCTGTGTGTGGGTTTGTACAGGTGGCTTGTCAAGGTTTCCTGGTTAGGGAAGCTTGTGTCGATGTTCTGGTGGATGGAGCTGTATTTCTTCATTATGGAGTGTAATGAAATGTCCAGTAATGAGTTATGAGATGTCTATGGTTTTGGGGTGACTTTGGGCAGCCTGTATCTTGAAGCTCAGGGCTGTGTTCCTTTGTTGCTGGAGAGTTTGCTTGGTATGTCTTGCCCTGGAACTTGTTGGCCCTTGTGTGGTGGTTGGTTTCAGTGTTGGTATGGAGGCGTTTGATGAGCTCCTGTCAATTAATGTTCCTTGGAGTCAGGAGCTCCCTGGAGTCAGGGTTTGGACTTAAGCCTCCTACTTCCAGTTATAGGCCTTATTTTTACAGTAGTTTCAAAAATTCTCCTTCTATATAGCACCATTGATAAAACATCTACGTTAAAGATGAGAAGTTTCTCTACTGTGAGGGTCACTCAGAGAGGTTCACAACATTACATGGAGAAGAGAAGAGGGAGGAGGGAGTTAGAGGTGACCCAAATGAGATGAGGTGGAGTCAATAGTGGAGAGAGTGGTTAGCCAGTAGTCACTTACTTATGTGCACTCCACAACTGGACTGCTCAGAGATGTTCACGGAGTTATACAGAGAAGAGAAGGAGGAAGGAGACAGAGGTGGCCAGAAGGATAAAAGAGGGGAATGAAAAGGAGGGAGACAGATCCAGCCAGTAATCACTTCCCTAAGTGTTCTCCACCGTCTGGAACACACAGAAATTCACAGAGTAGGGTAGAGTAGAGAGGGGTTAGGGAGGAGACACAGGCGACCTGGTGGAGAAAAAGGAGAGTCCAAAGGGAGAGAGAGCAGTCAAGCCAGTAATCTCGCTCCCTAGTGAGAAGTGGGTCCTGAAGATTGGGTTCTTAAAGGTACAAAATTGGTAACAAATACATAAAAGCAAAAATTAAAAATCTAGAGTAGAGTTTGGAATTTCAAAAATACGATGTTAAAGAAAAGGAGAAGGAAAAGAAAGAGAGAAAAAACGAACAAAGAAAAACAAACAAGGTCACAAAAATTATAAAGAAACTAAAGGTACAAAATTGATAACTAATACCAAAAAGCAAAAATTAAAAATCTAGAGTAGAGTTTGGAATTTCAAAAATACAATGTTAAAAGAAAGAAGAAGAAAAATAAAGAGAGAAAACAAACAAACCAACAAAAACAATGTCACAAAAATTATAAAGAATATACAGGTACAAAATTGATATCAAATACCAAAAAGCATAAATTAAAAATCTTGAGTAGAGTTTGGAATTGCAGATATATGAGGTTATATAAAAGAAGAAGAGAAAGAAACAGAGGGAAAATAAAAGAAAAAAAAAGTCACAGAAATTATAAAAAAAACTATAGGTATAAAATTGATAACATATACCAAAAGGCTAAAATTAAAAATCTAGAGTAGAGTTTGGAATTTAAAAAATATGATGTTAAAGAAAAAAAGAAGGAAAAGAAAGAGAGAAAAAATGAACAAAGAAAAACAAACAAGGTCACAAAAATTATAAAGAAACTACAGGTACAAAATTGATAACTAATACCAAAAAGCAAAAATTAAAAATCTAGAGTAGAGTTTGGAATTTCAAAAATACAATGTTAAAAGAAAGAAGAAGAAAAATAAAGAGAGAAAACAAACAAACCAACAAAAACAATGTCACAAAAATTATAAAGAATATACAGGTACAAAATTGATATCAAATACCAAAAAGCATAAATTAAAAATCTTGAGTAGAGTTTGGAATTGCAGATATACGATGTTATATAAAAGAAGAAGAGAAAATAACAGAGGGAAAAAAAAAAGTCACAGAAATTATAAAAAAAACTATAGGTACAAAATTGATAACATATACCAAAAGGCTAAAATTAAAAATCTAGAGTAGAGTTTGGAATTTCAAAAATACAATGTTAAAGGAAGAACAAAAAGAAAAAAAAAACAAAACACAGTCAAAAAATTATAAAATATATATATGAAGTTTGCTGAAGAAGAAAAAAAATAGGGTTTTTTTTTTTTTTTGCAAAGTAATAGGTTATAAAAGTGGAAATTAAAGGACAATAGAGGACTTAAAATTTTTTTAAAAAATTAAAAAAAAAAAGAAAGAAAGATTGATCGTAAAAATAGTAAAAATATATCTAGGTCTTTCTCTGGTTTTGTTGTGAGTATTGTGGGTTCAGTTCATTTTTGGCTAGTTCCTTGGTCCGACTTATATTTCTAAAGATCTATAGGCCCCTTCCTATGTAGTCCATAGTAACCACAGGGTTTTAATCTATGGTCTGTAGCTTCCAAGGCGTTTCCCTCTGTTATAGCTTCTTCTGTTTGCTGGTCTCCAGTGTCTGGTTTCCACCCTGACACAAAGGGGATGGTGGAGGCCACTTTTTTTTTTTTTTTTTTTTAGGCTCACTTGTTCAGTCGCGCTGTGGGGAGGGAGGGAGGGATGCTGCAAACAAATAACACTGGCGTGCGCTCGCAGTGCCTCAGCCACACTGGGTCTGCCCCCGTTCACGGCGCGTGTAGCCTCCCTGCCCACACTGCTTGGGCTCTAGGTTGTTCCGCTGGGAACAATCAGAGGCCGGCCCTGGGCTGACCTCCCAGGTCCAAGCCGCTCAGGTTCAGGCACTCGGGTAGTCCTCAGAGGTGCAGACTCGGTTGGGCCTGCGTTTTGTGCTCTTCCCAGGTCCGAGCAGCTCAGACGATGAGGTGTTTGGCGAGTGCCAATGCTGCGACTTATTGCCTCCCCGCCACTCGGTTATCTGGGTGTAAAATCGGCCCACCTTCTCAGGCCGATGTTGACCGTCCAGACCCCCAAGAAGTTTTAGTTAGCAAAGAAGCCTGCTTACAGTTTTATAGATAGTGTCTCTCTGGGGCTGCGATTGCCCCCTTCCGGCTCTGGCTGCCTGTCACCGGAGGGGGAAGGTCTGCAGCCGGCTATCTCTGTTCAGTCCTTTGTTCCGTGCGCGGGCCTGGCGGTGTCTTAGGTTAGGGCTGGCTTTTCGTGTGGTAGATATCCCACAGTCTGGTTTGCTAGCCCAAATTATTTCGCTCAGATAGCGCTCAGGACATTCGGGCCAGATTCTTACTCTAAACAACGCAGCCTGCGCCGCACTTCCCTGCCCAGCACCCGCTTGCTAATGGCGTGTGCAGGTGTCTGCACTGCTTCTCCGCTGGGGGAGTTACCGTAGGGCTCGCAATCTGCGATTTTTAATTGTTTATTTATTTTTTTCTCCCTGTTATGTTGCCCTCTGTGCTTCCAAAGCTTGGCACAGATTCGGCAGTGAGAAGGTTTCCTGGTGTTTAGAAGCTTCTCTCTTTTTAAGACTCCCTTCCCGGGACAGAACTCCTTCCCTCCCTCTTTTGTCTCTTTTTTTGTCTTTTATATTTTTTCCTACCTCCTTTTGAAGAGTTGGGTTGCTTTTCTGGGTGCCTGATGTCCTCTGCTGGCATTCAGAATTTGTTTTGTGGAATTTACTTGACGTTTAAATGCTCTTTTGATGAATTTGTGGGGGAGAAAGTGTTCTCCCTATCCTACTCCTCCGCCATCTTGGCTCCTCCTCAAAAGGGGCTTCCTTTACATGGTTTAGTTTCACTATAACCAACATGCAGCAAATATACTTAGAAACAAAAATTTATGATATTTAAACATTCATTTTATTTATTATTTATTATTTTTTGATGCTACTGTGAATGCATGAAATGTTTCCCCATTAGAGCATTAATTTTTCCTTTTTAGTTTTCAGTGTACCTGTCTTGAATTTCTTTTATTAAAATTTGTTCCTCTCTATTTTATTCTGTTGAGGCTTTTGTAAATGAAATTGCTTTCCTAACTTCATTTTTGGATTCTTGATTGTTAGCATATAGAAATATAATTGATTTTGGTATATTTATATTTTGTCCTACTAGGATCTTATTATACAGTTTCAAATTTTTGATTACTTAAAAAAATTCTCTTTAATGATATTCTCTATTTGTTGCATCATTTTTGTCATACTCTCCTTAATTCTTAAATATGGTCTTTAAACTTATTTATTTAAACTTAAACTTATCTGATGCTCATTGTTTTATAGCTTTGAAGTTTTTCTGCTATGTCTAACACTAGAGCAGCATGAACGGAGAAGGCAATGGCACCCCACTCTAGTATCCTTGCTTGGAAAATCCCATGGACGGAGGACCCTGGTGGGCTGCAGTCCATGGGGTCGCTAAGAGTCGGACACAACTGAGCGACTTCACTTTCACTTTTCACTTTTATGCATTGGAGAAGGAAATGGCAACCCACTCCAATGTTCTTGCCTGGAGAATCCCAGGGATGGGGGAGCCTGGTGGGCTGCTGTCTATGGGGTCACACAGAGTCAGACACGACTAAAGCGACTTAGCAGTAGCAGTAGCAGAGCAGCATGAAAGACAATTTCTATTGATTTCTTTCTTTCCCCTGTGTATAGTCACACTTTCCTCTTCTTTTCATGCTTCCTTTTTTTGTTGTTGAAAAATGGATACTATATTAATAGATGGTATGTGGGTTCTGATGGCCCCTTGTTACTCTTTGTTCCTGTCACTCTTTGTTTGTCATATGTTTGTTTAATGACTTGCCTGGGTGGGCTAATCCGTATAGTCTAACTCTCCCACAGTATTCAGTCACAGGTGTCTCTGCTAACTTTTTTTCTTTCTTTCCTCCTTCCTTCCTGTCTTTTTTGTTTCTTCTCACAGCATGTGTACAAACCTCATCTTCATCTAGGGACCTGCAGAATGCTGAAGTTGGTTGTTTCTGGTCTTTTTGACCATCATTCAGTGTTTCATACATGTGCATCCTTCCAGACTGCTAGGGATATGTGGCAGATTAGTCATATAATACTCATAGGTATCTTAAGTTACCACATTCAACAGGGAAACTTCTCATTTTCATGGACTTCCCTGCCCTAGTAGAACTGCCCTGTGCTTACTCCAAGTTCAAGAGTTTTTCTCAACACTTTTCAATTTGTTGTATACCTTTCTCTATTTCCAGAGACTCAATGTAAAATATAGACCAGTTTTATCTTTTTTGGGGGGTGGGGGAAGAGAGTTAGCCAAGATCCTCACTCCACCATTCTGGAAGTTCCCCATGCTAGAGAAATTAGGGGGTCAAGACTGTTGCAGCACCTCTTAGTCTTCATGGTATTAGGATGCTTTCTGAATATTCCCATTTATTTAAGGGTTTAGTGTCAGGAACAGAAGCAAAAAACTTCAGCAGAAGCCTGGCTGAATGTTTAAAAGAGCTTCAACTCTACTGCAGAAATGAACAAAGCATTGTAAATCAAGTACACTTCAATTAAAGAAAAAGAGCTTTGGAGGTCTCCTGAGTGGTGGTGGGTGTAGCATAAATGAGCTTTAGCTCACAGCTGCTTAAGATGGTGAGGGTGACTGAGGAAGTCCTTGTGTTACCCAGATGTAACATAAAAGCCCATCATTCTGAAACTGTTGGCTGTCCAGCACACCTGGTACCTCATAAATGAATAGAACAATGTGCTTTGACACATTCATTACTATTTGAAACTTGCAGATGCTGTAGGCTACTATGAGTGATTAGCAGATGAAGAGCCCTTTGACTATGTTACCTAGATGTAAACCTGTGCAAATTTTACTAGTGTACACTATGGGATTCAGTGCATAATCATGTCCAAGTGTTTTTTGTCCATTGACGGTAAAGCATCTGTCTACAATGCGGGAGACCCAGGTTCAATCCCTGGGTTGGGAAGATCTCCTGGAGAAGGAAATGGCAACTCCCTCCAGTATTCTTGCCTGGAAAATCCCATGGATGGAGGAACCTGGTAGGCTACAGTCCATGAGGTCGCAAAGAGTCCAACAGGACTGATTGAATTCACTTTCATTTTCTTTAAGGAAAAGTTATACTTGAAATATAGAAGAGGATTTTAATGATATTTGAGAAACCGTGTATTGTGAAATACATGTGAATTGTGGCTGTTTCAGTTTCTCAGATGGGACATAGTCCCTGGTAGGTATACCAGGTCTCTGCATGGACTGTGGTCTCTTTTCCGGGCTAATGCCTCTGTTTCCCCAGAACGCAGGTATGTTGACACTTTCTGGGAATCTTTCCTTGATCTCTCTTTGTCCATTTTTCTTGTCATTTCTCATCATTGCATTGTGTACTTCTACATTCAGTGTTTATGACTATTGTGCTTATATATTGATTGATACTCACAGTAAACTCCACCAAGACAAGAATTATATTCCTCCTTCCTTTCTCTTCTCTTTCTCAGCTCTTAGTGAAATGCTTGGTATATAGTTAGATCAGATCAGATCAGATCAGTCGCTCTATCGTGTCCGACTCTTTGAGACCCCATGAATTGCAGCACACCAGGCCTCCCTGTCCATCACCAACTCCCGGAGTTCACTCAGACTCATGTCCATCGAGTCAGTGATGCCAGCCAGACATCTCATCCTCTGTTGTCCCCTTCTCCTCTTGCCCCCAATCCCTCCCAGCATCAAAGTCTTTTCCAATGAGTCAACTCTTCGCATGAGGTGGCCAAAGTACTGGAGTTTCAGCTTTAGCATCATTCCCTCCAAAGAAATCCCAGGGCTAATCTCCTTCAGAATGGACTGGTTGGATCTCCTTGCAATCCAAGGGACTCTCAAGAGTCTTCTCCAACACCACAGTTCAAAAGCATCAATTCTTTAGCACTCAGCCTTCTTCACAGTCCAGCTCTCACATCCATACATGACCACAGGAAAAACCATAGCCTTGACTAGATGGACCTTTGTTAGCAAAGTAATGTCTCTGCTTTTGAATATGCTATCTAGGTTGGTCATAACTTTCCTTCCAAGGAGTAAGCGTCTTTTAATTTATGGCTGCAGTCACCATCTGCAGTGATTTTGGAGCCCAGAAAAATAAAATCTGACACTGTTTCCACTGTTTCCCCATCTATTTCCCATGAAGTGGTGGGACCGGATGCCATGATCTTCGTTTTCTGAATGTTGAGTTTTAAGCCAACTTTTTCACTCTCCACTTTCACTTTCATCAAAAGGCTTTTTAGTTCCTCTTCACTTTCTGCCAGGTATATAGTTAAGTTCTCAATAAATAATGAGTCAAGCAAAGAATTAATAAATTAACATATTCAAGAGACCTGAACATTTTCTATGACACAGATACTTATTAATTTAACCTAAAAATATAATTTGAAAGTGAGGGACAGATTTATATGCCATCTACACTTCTTTCTATGGTACCATTGTTGAAGTGTTGTAGGTTAGGAAGCAACAGTTAGAACTGGACATGGAACAACAGTCTGGTTCCAAATAGGAAAAGGAGTATGTCAAGGCTGTATATTGTCACCTTTTTTATTTAACTTATATGCAGAGTACATCATGAGAAACGCTGGGCTGGAGGAAGCACAAGCTGGAATCAATATTGCCGGGAGAAATATCAATAACCTCAGATATGCAGATGACACCACCCTTAAGGCAGAAAGTGAAGAAGAACTAAAGAGCCTCTTGATGAAAGTGAAAGTGGAGAGTGAAAAAGTTGGCTTAAAGCTCAACATTCAGAAAACTAAGATTATGGCATCTAGTCCCATCACTTCATGGCAAATAGGTGGAGAAACGGTGTCAGACTTTACTTTTTTGGGTTCCAAAATCACTGCCGATAGTGACTGCAGCCATGAAATTAAAAGACACTTACTCCTTAGATGGAAAGTAATGATGATGAACCTAGACAGGATATGAAAAAGTAGAGACATTACTTTGCCAACAAAGGTCAGTCTAGTCAAAGCTGTGGTTTTTCCAGTAGTCATGTATGGATGTGAGAGTTGGACTATAAAGAAAGCTGAGCACTGAAGAATTGATGCTTTTGTACTGTGGTATTGGAGAAGACTCTTGAGAGTCCCTCAGACTGCAAGGAGATCCAAACAGTCCATTCTAAACGAGATCAGTCCTGGGTGTTCATTGAAAGGGCTGATGTTGAAGCTGAAACTCCAATACTTTGGCCACCTAATGCAAAGAGCTGACTTGTTTGAAAAGACCCTGATTCTGGGAAAGATTGAAGGTGGGAGGAGAAGGGGACGACAGAAGATGAGATGGTTGGATGGCATCACTAACTCAATAGACATGAGTTTGGGTAAATTCCGGGAGTCAATGATGGACAGGGAAGCCTGGCAAGCTGCAGTCCATGGGGCTGCAAAGAGTCGGACACAACGGAGCAACTGAACTGAACTGATTTGCAGTGAAAAGGAAAAAAAAAAGAGGAATGAGTTTTCCTTTCGCTTTCCTGAGAACAAAGAAGATAAAGAGAATAGTGAGCAAACCTGAACACTCCCAATTCTAAATTTTAAAATAAATGAAATAACTGCTTTTGACACTGCATGTCTGTAACTAAGTTAGTTTGCTTTTCTGCCTCCTAACTCTGAATGTCTGTCTCTAAGTTTGCTTTTCTTCCCCCTAACTCTGCAGGGGCTACAACTCACATTTTTTCTTTTGACTCTATGCTAAATACATCCTGTTTTTGGTGTTTACACTTACAATACCCTTCCCCTTTGTAGTTACATATCAAAAAGTAGGCCTCAGAGCCATTGAACAGCCAGATTCAATTACTGGGGTCCTGATGCCCGTATATGACTGTCTTTGAAACAAGGCAAGAGGAAGAAATCAAGATCCTAGCACCTTTGTTCGTCAGCACCTACTCCTGACTGACAGCCCTTGTCTTGTATAAACCCCTGGACTCCTCATGGGGAATCTACTGTGTTCCCCTCTCCACTGGCTGAGAATAAAACCCACCTTTCGATTTTCTGTAAAAATAGAGGAAATCTGTCTCTATATTTTTCATTTGTTTTGATAGGCAGATAAGGCCTATCGAATTTTGATAGATTTTGGCCCTCAACATCATGTTCTTGGCAGGTTCTGTGTCGTCCATAGCACCCCCTTGAAACAATCCATGTACCATGAAACACCCGAGTACCTCCATCTGGAGGCTTACTCTAACATGAACCAATCTGAACTGTGCATCTCCATGCCATCCTCCCCAGACTTGTGCTGCCTGCCTTCACGAATGGCCCTGTTTCTCTCTTCTTGGTCACGCCTTGTTTGACTACTCCTGATGACCTCCAAGATATCTTTGCTATTTCCATTTCTCTCCATTCTCATTGCTACTACCTTTGTCCAGGTCACTACAATCATTGGCCATCATGGTCTCATCATTCTCTGGTACAATCTCCAGTGAATCTCCTTGGGATTTAGAGAATTTTCCTAAAAGGCATTTTAATCACAAAACTCCTATGTTTAAAATCCTTCAGTTGCTTGAAAAATGAGACAGCTCTTCAGTATGACTTAGAGAATAAGGGTTTACTAACATCTCCCATTTTGTCTCTTTTCTCTGATCCTTAAGTTCTAAAGTCCACTTTTCTCCTATAAGTTCCTAGGCATCCTCCACCTGTTTTAGCATTAACTTTCTAATGTTCTTTACTTGTACTCTGGCAATTACTCCTTTCATTATTCTTTAGTTAAAATAATTAGGATCGTAGTCTTTATTTTTTTCAGATAAAGTTGAAAATAAATGTTTCAAATCTACCTGAGCTCTCTGTAGAACTGGGAGGATGCTACTCAAAATATACCCCTGACTTCCTCTGCTTTTCTGTGCAGATGATGCAACTGATTCTTCAGTTTGTAGCAAGAACAAAGGAGGTGATATTTGCAGCAAGGCGCTAAATCCCTGATCTGCTATTCCTGTAAATACAGTGCCTGTTGCCTGTTTTCAGGCTAGATTGTCTCCCTGGGTAAATATGTCATTCTGTTAAGAGAGAAGTTCTTGGATATTGTCATAAAACAAAATGTCTTGTAGCGTGAAAGTCAGTAAAATTAGGGGTAGTAAATAATCTACTTAGTTAAAATATTTTACATTTTCATTTACATTTATAGCTTTTGCAGGCATCCTCTTATATTAGTATTATTTTGCTTCTGCATATGTTTTGGTCTGTGGATTTTGAACCATTTTATTTGCTTTCATTTTAGAAGGACTTTAAAATTTCTCTTCAGCAGTTGGATCCCTTATTTTCCAACATGGATGATGGATTCATTCATCTTTTATTAAAACACATTTTTAAATATTTTAATTACTTTAGACATCTGAGCTAAATGTGCTCTCTGCTACCTTGATTTAATGCAGTTTTCTATAAACATGATGGAAATGATTTTTCTAACTGGCTTTATTTTATATTGTGCTCTTATGATAAATAAAATATAATTTGAAGTACAGAAATCCTTATTTCTCTCCTTTCTTTTCATTTCCCTTCTCAGGTTTTGATGAATTAATATGAAATTTAATTCCTTGAATATTATTACTTTTTCTGAAATAGTAAACAAATGTGTTAAATTTTACAAGTTCATTTTAAACACCTAATTAGACTTAACTATATATTTTTAAAGTAACTTTAAAATAATTTTATTTATGTGTATTTTTTTGGCTGTGCTGGGTCTTTATTGCTGTGTGTCCTTTTCTCTAATTGCAGCAAGTAAGGGCTATTCTGTAGTTGGTGCATAGACTTCTCATTGCAGTGGTTCCTCTTATTGCAGAGCACTGACTCTAGGGTACTCGGTGTTCAGTATTTGTGGCACATGGGCTCAGTAGTTGTGGTTCCCGGGCTCTGGAGCACATGCTCCCTAGTTTTGGCATACAGGCTTGATTCCTGTATGGCATGTGGGGATCTTCCCTGACCAAGAATCGAATCTGTGTCTCTTGCATTGTCAGGTGGACTCTTTACCACTGAGCCACCAGGGAAGCTCTTAAAAATCATTCTATATCAATATTCTTGTGTCATTTCTTGATTTCTTTATTGTTGTTGTTGTCCAGTCTCTAAGTTGTGTCTGACTCTTTGTGATCTTATGGACGGCAGCCTGTCTTTCACCATCTCCTGGAATTTGCTAAAACTCATGCCCATTGTGTTGCTGATGCCATCCAACCATCTCATCCTCTGTCACCCTCTTTTCCTCCTGCTCTCAATCTTTCCCAAGATCAGGGTCTTTTCCAATGAGTTGGCTTTTTTTGCATCAGGTGGCCAAAGTATTGAAGATTCAGCTTCAACATCAGTCCTTCCAATGAATATTCAGGGTTGATTTCCTTTAGGACTGACTGGTTTGATCTTCTTGCTTTCCAAGTAACTCTCTAGAGTCTTCTCCATCACCACAGTTTGAAAGCATCAGCTCTTCAGTGCTCAGCCTTCTTTATGGTTCAACTCTGAGGCAAATTTTTGGTTTTACTTAGTTTCATAAAGGAAGTTGTGTGGCATATTGCCTGGCTTCCTGAGTGTTCAAATATGGCTTAACTTTGCCTTCATGGGGGAATGATAATTTGCCTGAATAAAGTAATTTAGAAGTATCTCATTACCTCAGAGTTCTGAAATATTTCCCCATAGCATCACACATGAGGAGTCTGAAGCCTATGTCATTCTCTTCATTTTAATTAGCTAGTATGTGTCTAAAACTGAGTTGTTTTTTTTTTGTTTTTTTTGTTTTTTGTTGTTTGTTTGTTTGTTTTTGTTTTTTTTTTGTTTTTTTGTCTTTGGAATTCAGGAACAATACCAGGATGAGACTAAATGTGGATCTTTTTCCACAATTATGATCACTATTCAGTAAGCTTTATAGTAAAAGTAGACATTTTAGTCGGGTTTTGTTGTTTTCTCCAAATAAATTTCTTCTCTGAACCTAAGTGTCTGGCAAATGTGTTTGGCACCAAGTGGGCACTGATAGTGATAGTGAAGTCGCTCAGTCGTGTCCGACTCTTTGTGAGTGGGCACTAATTAAATGTCAGATGAATGGCCAAACAGAGGAAATATGTTTCAACTGCCTTAAGGCTGCCATAGCTAATGTCAATGCAAGGAACCAAAATAGAGACTCAACTAAATAATTAATTCTCCCATGCACACTACAGTCCCTTAGAGTCACTTCCCTGCCTCCAATAAAGCTCTTCTCTTGTCAACAACAACCAAAGGGGACACCAGTGCTCCCAGGCCATGCCCACCGTTCATACCCAGAGCCAAGCTTGCCCACCATCAGTAGACATACTTAACTCATTTTGGGTAAGAATGGGTTCCAAGGCCCCTGGATACTCCCCACAGACCCACTCACAGAACATGACTGGAAATCCACCTGCCTCCCAGCTCACCATTTCCAGGTTAAACTCAGACATAGACCCTTCAACAGTGACAACCACTCTGTCCGGGAAAACTGAGCAAAAAGGCATTTTTTATAGATTATCTGATAACCTGTATTGTCACTACTGCTTCTTTTTCATTGTGGATGATGAATGAGGTTTGCCTGTACACTAACAGCTACACTCAAAATGTCTAGTGTTTTCTGGCAATGATTTTGAGAAAAGCAGAATGAAGGGATGAAGGGGACTGAGATGAGGTGGAACAGGCAGGACAGGTGAGAGGAGTGAGTGTAGACTCCAGGGGGAAAGCAGTTAGTAGAGAAAAACAGGGAAGACCAATAAGAAGGGGGAAAGGTAGCCAAGTGGCATACAGGAGGAGGAGACTACAGAAGGATGAGGAGTGAGAAGACTGCTGAAAAGGCCACTGGGCATCACTAATCACCTTCCATCATTTCTTCTCACAGAGAAAGACACTGAGAACCCAAGTATGGACTTGATTTCTCCAACTCTAAAAGATGCTAAGTATTCCAGCCAAATCACAGACAATAGGCTTTCTTCAGAAGCCAGGACTGGCCGCAGTAGAGGGGATCAGGAGGGCGTAGGCACATGCAGAAGAAAATCAGGAAGTCAGATAATGGGAGAAGTGGAGGGGAAGTGAGAGACCGTGTGGGAGGCCTGTGACTGCCAGACGCTGTAGGGTTTCTCTGGCAGGGAAGTCGGCAGAGGGAGAGGTTTGTGTGTTGGTGTACCAAGGGAAGTCATATGAGAGGGTGAGAGGGGAACTGTGTTTGAGTTCTGAGGGCAGCTTGCCTGTGCAGTAATCCTTCACTTAACAGAGCTCCAATGCTGTTTCTGCTGCCTCTGCTCTTCAAGGGACTTCTCTGCCATGGGGCAAGCACAGTGGGTAAGATGATCCCAGGTGGAAAGACACCCTTGGCTGGGCACTCCAGGGTAGAGAGGTTCTGGGGAGGACTCAGGGGAAGGGAGTAATGCACCTACAGGATGCCCTTGGGGTCTGCACACCAGGTTAGTTCCTAGAAAAGTATTCTTTGTCATAGTCTTGGTTAATCTGCTCTTCAGTTAATCTGCCTGATTTTGGGAAGAGGATGCTAGCTCAGAGGCAGAGGCTATGGGAATACATACAACCTGTGTAACCATCTCTCCTCTATGTGTAACCATGCATCCTCTCCTCTATGGGGCCAATTTTTCCCATGCTTTCACTTTCTATCTCAGGTCCTCAGGTTCCAGGACCCCATCATCTGGCTGCAGAAGAATCCCCCTCCTTCCGCTTGATCCAGATCTCCTCCTTTGCCAACCACAGCTGGACGAAGACCCAGGGCTCAGGCTGGCTGGGTGACCTGCAGACTCATGGCTGGGATAGTGTCTTGGCCAGCATCCGCTTTCTGAGGCCCTGGTCCCAGGGTAACTTCAGCAAGGAGGAGCTGAAGAACATCCAGGCACTCTTACAGCTGTACTTCCACAGTTTCCCACGGGAAGTGCAGGCCTATGCCAGTCAGTTTCAGTTTGAATGTGAGTTCTTTATTCCAAGAGAATATTCGCCAGAAGGCTCTGATCATCTTTTAAAGGATAGATGGAATGTGGACGCTGACGTTGTTCCTTGTCTCCTTTTGGGCACTGTCCCTCCTCTGCTGCACCCTTCACCACCACTCCCACTCTATTCTCCCACCCAATACACATAGCTCTCACACCTCTAAACATACCATCAGGTTCTAGACCTTGAATAACTGTCTGTTCTTGATCTTCTGCCCAGCACCCTGGCCTCAGAATCAGCCTTTCCCAACCAAGATTCTGCCCTCCTTTCTTCCATGTTTACAAGGTTCTGCTTGTACCTAACCACTTCCCTGTCTGCTCTTCCAGTTAATGTCCTTTATTTCTCTAACAGAGTTCCATTTAGCCCTTCCCCTTAATTATTTCAAAATACCTTTATTATCTCAAAATTTTCTTCCCACAAACTTCCTCCCCTTTTCCTATCCCACCTCTGGCCTTCCATGTGATCCCCCAGCAAGTTTTCCTTCCTTTAAATCTCTAGGTTGTTTACTTTCCTTCCCTGTAATTCTTTCCATATTGATTCTCTCTTCCTTATCTACCTGCAGACCCCTTTGAGCTCCAGGTATCATTTGGATGTTTAATTCATACTGGGAAGGCTTTGGAAACCTTCTTAAATGGAGCATATCAGGGATTAGATTTCCTGAATTTCCAAGAAAATTCCTGGAAGCCATCTCCAGAAGCAGGAAGTCGAGCTGAGAATGTCTGTAGGGTGCTCAACCACTACCAAGTTATTAAAGAAATTGTGCAGAGGCTTCTCAGTGACACCTGTCCTCGGTTTCTGGCAGGAGTCCTTGAAGCAGGGAAGGCAGACCTGGAAAAACAAGGTGAGCCCAACTCTTTCTCCCCTCCTATTTCTGGTGTTTCAACACCTGTATTTGAGTTTTCTACTCTTTATCAACCTTTTGAAACACATAATAAGAAGCTAGAGGGTGAGATGTTTGGGTTTAGAACTGTTTCCTAGAAAAGAGAAAGAAGTGATTACTCAAACTACTTAAGGAACCCTAAGTCACTAAACTGTAGTCTAGGGTGCCCTCCTAAATTCTATTTATCCTCCTCTTTACTCTCTAGTGAAGCCAGAGGCTTGGGTGTCCAAAGGCCCCAGTCCTGGGCCTGGCCGTCTGTTGTTGGTGTGCCATGTCTCTGGATTTCATCCAAAGCCCATATGGGTGATGTGGATGAGGGGTAAGCAGAAGCACCCAGGGACTCGGCGAGGTGATGTCTTGCCCAATGCTGATGGGACCTGGTATCTCCGAGTAACCCTGGATGTGGCAGCTGGGGAGGCAGCTGGCCTGAGTTGCGAAGTGAAGCACAGCAGCCTAGGAGGCCAGGACATCATCATCCACTGGGGTGAGAGAGAACTGGGGTCTGCTGGGAGGTGATAGTCTTTTCATAGTAAAAACAGCTAATGAGTGAGGAACTTAGAAAAAATGGCCAGAAATGCTATGCGCAAGAGGTTACAGGTGGGGGAATCCATGGAAAGAAAGGTGGAGCATGACACCAGTTAAATTTTAAGAAAATGCAAGAAGAGGATAAGAGGTACTAGAGAGAAAAAAAAGAAGGAGCTGGTGATTTGATGAAAGAGAGAAAAAGTGGACAGACCAGAGACACAGACTCGGGATGAATTGAAATGAGGACTCTAGAAAAGACAGATTAAAACTCTGGGGAGGTCCCACCACTGTGAAATGAGAAGCATTAACTATAGTAGAAAAGAGAGCACTTTATAGATTGATTTTCTTATTTTATCTCCACTTAGGTGGATACTCTGTATTCTGGATATTGATCTGCTTAATTGTAATAGTTACCTTGGTCATGTTGGTTATAGTTGATTCATCGTTTAAAAAGCAGAGGTGAGTCTTGTTTTGTCTCTTCAGCTTCTTATCAGTTTATTCTTTTTTTCTCCCTTTCTCCTTTCTCTGATTTCCCTTATTTGACCGAGATCTTCTTTTCTTCCCACAGCTCAAATCAGGATGTCTTCTCTATCTCCCACTCTACCTTTCCCATAGGAGCCAAAACCCAAGACCCCAGGAATTCAGGACATCAGCTCTGCTTGGCACTGGAATCATGGATCAAAAACAAACTCTTAAAGAAATGGAAAGCCAGGCTAAATCAACTCTAGTGTCATTAGTTTTACCTTCCACATAAAATCATTTTCCGCTTCTGTTTAAACATGATTCATAGCTCTAAACAAAGCTTGATTTTGCTAAAGTGATTTGTTCTGTCAGAGACCAGACCTGCACCCTTTTGAAAATCTGTTTTTTTTTTCCCTCCCATCTTCCAGAATATCTTTTCTACTTCAGCCACATGTTCATCACTATTGATCCTTAAAATTTTAATTCAGATGCCTCTTTCTTAAGAACTTCCCTGGATTGTCCAGGGGAAAGCTCTTCTTTATATCCCAAATTGGACTGTTCTTCCTAAATACACTCATCTCTTCCTACTCCAAACAGTCATTTTAAATTTTTTGTGTTTTTCTCTCATTTGCTTGAAAGCAAGATTTACGTGTTTGTATTTGTGTCCATCATCGAAAACCTCACCTGGTTCTTGGCAGATTGTTGGCAGGTAACCTGTGCAGTTGTTGCCATCTCAAAATCCTGTTCATTTTTGAAGGAGATATTTCATTTTCATTTTATACTGGCCTCACAAATTATGTAGCTGGTTTGTCCTGAAAGAGATCTTTCTCAATAAATACTGACTGAAATAAATGTATCGTCAAATACATTGTCTTAATCCCTTTCTTTTTTGTCATCTCTACATCATTTGGCTATGTTCTTATTAAAACTCTTTGTCTGTCTCCCACCAAAGGTGAAGGAGGCAGCTAAGTGTTTCAGACTTCATTGCTGTCACGGTGTTCATGCATCTTCAGAGATATTTAAAGAAAATAATAACACATGAGATTTTCTCTTGTCAAAGAGAGGGTAGGGTTGGACTGACATTCCTACTTCTCTGAGATTGTGTATTACTATATATGTCTTTGTGGATACACATATTCAGGGGATACATTCATATTTTGGAAAGTTAGGAACAGAACATGGAGACTGAGGATTATTTTTATGGACAAAGCCAAGCAAGGAAAGGATACATTGATCAGATGCCAGCCAAGTTACATTTATTTTCTTTAGCATTTTGACTTATTATTATTATTATTACATATACTTTATTGTCCCCTTAATTTTTAATATGGATATTAAAATTATCTAATTGCTTTAATTGAGATTCATTTGATGAGTCTGTTGGAGATCAGAAAGCTAGTAAGGTGTAGAGTTCATACTGATGTTCATTTGACATCTTCCCTCAGATGGAGTAATTGAGAAGATTGTATAGATTTTTTAGTGGGAACTTAATACTCTATATGGGGCATTCCCAAGTGTCCCATGATCACTTATCCAAGCTGTCCTCTTACACATGAACAACTGAAGTCAGTCCTTTCCCTATTGAGAGTTCATCACCTTCTGAATGCAGAAGGTATACAAACAGCCTATCTAGAAGCAGGCACCAGATTTCAGAGAGGAAGGCAGAATTTTAAAGGGCTTTTGGGGCAATAAATAATGAGGTTCCATCACATGGTAGAAGGTCCTTCTCTATCAAAATGAAAATGTGCAAGGAGGAAACTTTCAGTATCTAACTCAGGTGTGCAATTTAAGTATAGTTCTCATATCTCCTGTTTGAATATAATTTTTCCCCACTACCCTAATTTTTTGGTCACCATAGTTCTTGAACTTCTTATATGGATCAGGCTAACTTCTCTGGTCCCACATCTAATCTTTCCCCTACTGGATATTATGCTTCTTTGTAACTGGACTTCTTTCTGTCTTTTATTAACACCAAAATTCTTTTGACTTAAGGCAATATTATGCATATTTTCCCCTCCATCTGGACCATTCTTCACTCAGATCTTACATGGATTTTTTGGTCCTTCATACTGTGAGTGACAAGTCCAGTTTACCATAACGTGCTACTCTAGATTTCTCTGCTATTGCATTTTAATGAATCCCATGGGAAATAGATGGAGAAACAGTGGAAACAGTGTTAGACTTCCAAAATCACTGCAGATGGTGATTGCAGCCATGAAATTAAAAGATGCTTACTCCTTGGAAGAAAAGTTATGACCAACATAGATAGCATATTGAAAAACAGAGACATTACTTTGCCAACAAAGGTCTGTCTAGCCAAAGCTATAGTTTTTCCAGTAGTTGTGTATGGATGTGAGAGTTGGACTGTGAAGAAAGCTGAGTGCCGATGCTTTTGAACTGTGGTGTTGGAGAAGACTCTCAAGAGTTCCTTGGGCTGCAAGACGATCCAACCAGTTCATTCTAAAGGAGATCAGCCCTGGGTGTTCTTTGAAAGGAATGATGCTAAAGCTGAAACTCCAGTACTTTGGCCACCTCATGGGAAGAGTTGACTCATTGGAAAAGACTCTGATGATGGGAGGGATTGGGGGCAGGAGGAAAAGGGGACGACAGAGGATGAGATGGCTGGATGGCATCACCGACTCGATGGACCTGAGTTTGAGTGAACTCCGGGAGTTGGTGATGGACAGGGAGGCCTGGCATGCTGCAATTCACGGGGACACAAAGAGTTGGACAAGACTGAGCAACTGAACTGAACTGAGGGAATCTCTTAGGGAAGGATGAACGTTGTAATTAGTGACTTTCAGGAAACTCTGGGTTCTTGAACACAATACCTTAATGCATTCTAATTCTACTTTCAACAAAGTACTATAGTTGAGAAGTGGGCATAAATTTGGGTGAGGCACAAGATATACCTCCAGAAGAAGATGGATCTAGGATGCCTGCATATATACACCCATCAATAAAACAGGCATAGATGGGTTTAAAAAGAGCCCTGACAGGTGAACATATGATCACATTGCCAGAAATACCAGCTCAACAGGATTTGGGAAAGTTTAAAATATTGGTTCATGAGATGGCCAGAAAAGCTCTGTGTCATCACTGTAGTATAAACTTTTGGGCTGGGTAATTTAATCTGAGCTCCTGGGTGAGGATCTAGTATTTAAAAGCAAAATATGTCACTTAATCACTCAGAGATGTCATCTAGTTCTTTCTGTTACCATATCATTCTAGATGGAACCCTGGAAGATGGGACTTAATATTCTAGACTCTGGGGTGGGTTTTTCCACAATTAAGGATAATACTTTCCATTCCTGCAAGCTAGAAAACCAAAAAGGTAACCTGTTTTGCTAACAGTGCAAACCTGGGCCTTACTGTATTCTGTTGTGTACACAAATGAAGTAGAAGCAATAGGAGATGGGTTTGGAAAAAGAGATGGAGGCATTGTTCTTGGTTGTTGGTGAATTTCTCTAGGAATAACATTAATTGTTGGAGGCAGGCAGCAGTAGGACTGAATGAATCAGAATATGCTGGGGTCCAAAGCCAGAAAAACACTGTGACCATATGTCCTTGACAAATCATGGGCTTGGAGAATGTTTATCTGAGATCTTCTGCCTAATGAATGAAGTAACCTGAGGATGGGAAAGATTTGAGTTAGTGGAGCAACATAAACTGAAACAGGGATCCAAGCCTTCAGTTTTATCACTTGCAGATGAAAAAAGATATTCACACAGCACCTGCTTGGGAGCCTGTGCTCAAGGGGAGAGGTATTGTTAAAAGTCTCTTCATGCAACCTACAGACAGTATCTACTATAGATCTTAGGGACATGGGATTTACTCTTAGGAAATTAAAACTAGCTTACAAATTTTCTTCACCAATCATTCCTCTTTTCTTATTTTCTTTTGTAATTTCATCATTTTACTAAGTTTCCAAGATCACAAGTTTATTCTCTTTGGTTCATCATTCTTCCTGGATAGCCAGTCTCCAAAGCCTACTTTATAAGTTCACCTATGTCCTATTCCCTTTTCCATAATCCTGAGCTAGATGTGAACACCACTGCCAAAAATGTAATACAGGTTAATCATCCCATTATCTATAATGGGATGACCACAACTTGAGCATTAACTCAATTACTACAGTCAATGAGAAAAGTACCCGTTTTATGGTCAAAGTTGACTGGATGATAGAATACACTTAAGTGGAACCTGTAGTAGGTTAAACACTTTTCTACACACTTTATACATATTAACTCATGGAGTTCTCAGAACAATCCTGAGCTACGTACTATTATTGACATTTTATAGATGAGGATACATAAGTGACAGTGAAAGTCGCTTGGTCACGTCTGACTCTTTGTGACCCCATGGACTATACAGTCCATGGAACTCTCCAGGCCAGAATACTGGTGTGGGTAGCCTTTCCCTTCTCCAGGGGATCATCCCAATCAAGGGATCAAACCTAGGTCTCCCGCACTGCAGGCTGATTCTTTACCAGCTGAGCCATAGGGAAGCCCCATAGGGATACATAGGCCCATAGGATACATAGGCCACATAAATAATAAGTATTACAGGTAGTTTTGCTTCAAAATCTATGCTTTAAGCACTACACTGCAGACTCAACAAATAATTATGGGACATCTACCATGTGATAGATGCTATGATATGTAGTTATGTACAACAGAGATCCAAGAGTAAAATATCCTCACACGGAACACATGTATACCTATGGCGGATTCATTTTGATATTTGGAAAAACTAATACAATTATGTAAAGTTTAAAAATAAAATAAAATTTAAAAAAAAGAACTTAAATGGTAGAGGGCAGGAGAGACAGACAACAAATAAAGAATTATGTATAAAGTCATGATATATGCTATTGATTATATTCTTTGCAGCCAAAGATGGAGAAGCTCTATACAGTCAGTGAAAACAAGACTGAGCTGACTGTGACTAAGATCATGAATTCCTTATTGCCAAATTCAGACTTAAATTGAAAAACATAGGGAAAACTACTAGACTATTCAGGTATGACCTAAATCAAATCCCTAACAAATATACAGTGAAAGTGACAAATAGATTCAAGGTACTAGATTAGATAGACAGAGTGCCTGAAAAACTATGGACTGAGGTCCATTGTACAGTAGGCAGTGATCAAGACCACCCCAAGAAAAAGAAATGCAAAAAGGCAAAATGGCTGTCTGAGGAGGGCTTCAAAACAGCTATGAAAAGAAGAGAAGCAAAAGGCAAAGGAGAAAAGGAAAGACATAACCATTTGAATGCAGAGTTCCAAAGAATAGCAAGGAGAGTTAAAGTATTCCTCAGTGATCAATGCAAATAAATAGAGGAAAATAATAGAATGGGAAAAACTAGAGATCTCTTCAAGAAAATCTGAGATACCAAGGGAACATTTCATGCAAAGATGGGCACAATAAAGGACAGAAATGGTATGGACCTCACAGAAGCAGAAGAGACTAAGAAGAGATGGCAAGAATAGACAGAAGAACTATACGAAAAAGATCTTCATGACCCAGATAATTAGGATGGTGTGATCACTCACCTAGAGCCAGACGTCTTGGAATGCGAAGTCAAGTGGGCCTTAGGAAGCATCACTATGAACAAAGCTAGTGGAGGTGATGGAATTCCAGTTAAGCTATTTCAAATCCTAAAAGATGATGCTGTGAAAGTGCTGCACTCAATATGCCCGCAAATTTGGAAAACTCAGCAGTGGCTACAGGATTGGAAAACATTAGTTTTCATTCCAATCCCAAAGAAAGGCAATGCCAAAGAATGTTCAAACTACCGCACAATTGCACTCATCTCACACACTAGTAAAGTAATGCTCAAAATTCTCCACCAAGCTTTAGCAATACGTGAACTGTGAACTTTCAGATGTTTAAGGTGTCTAAACTTTTAGAAAAGGCAGAGGAACCAGAGATCAAATTGCCAACATCCATTGGATCATCGAAAAAGCAAAAGAGTTCCAGAAAAGTATCTATTTCTGCTTTGTTGACTATGCAAAATCCCTTGTGTGGATCACAATAAACTGTGGAAGATTCTTCAAGAGATGGGAATACCAGACCACCTGACCTGCATCTTGAGAAATCTGTATGCAGGTCAGGAAGCAACGGTTAGAACTGGACATGGAACAACAGACTGGTTCCAAATAAGAAAAGGAGTATGTCAAGGCTGTATATTGTCACCTTGCTTATTTAACTTATATGCAGAGTACATCATGAGAAATGCTGGGCTGGAAGAAGCACAAGCTAGAATCAAGATTGCTGGGAGAAATATCAATAACCTCAGATATGCAGATGACACTACCCTTATGGCAGAAAGTGAAGGAGAACTAAAGAGCCTTTTGATGAAAGTGAAAGAGGAGAGTGAAAAAGTTGGCTTCAAACTCAACATTCAGAAAACTAAGATCATAGCATCCAGTCCTATCACTTTATGGCAAATAGATGGGGAAACAGTGGAAACAGTGTCTGACTTTATTTTTTGGGGGCTCCAAAATCATTGCAGATGGTGACTGCAGCCATCAAATTAAAAGACACTTATTCCTTGGAAGGAAAGTTATGACCAACCTAGATAGCATATTCAAAAGCAGAGACATTACTTTGCAAGCAAAGGTCCGTCTAGATAAGGCAATGGTTTTTACAGTGGTCATGTATGGATGAGAGATTTGGACTGTGAAGAAAGCTGAGCACTGAAGAATTGATGCTTTTGAACTGTGGTGTTGGAGAAGACTCTTGAGAGTTCCTTGGGCTGCAAGGAGATCCAATCATTCTAAAGGAGATCAGTCCTGGATGTTCATTGGAAGGACTGATGTTGAAGCTGAAATTCCTATACTTTGGCTACTTGATGTGAAGAGCTGACTCATTTGAAAAGTCCTTGATGCTGGGAAAGATTGAGGGCAGGATGAGAAGGGGCGACAGAGGATGAGATGAGTGGATGGTATCACCGACTCAATGCATATGAGTTTGGGTAAACTCAGGGAGTTGGTGATGGACAGGGAGGCCTGACGTGCTGCGGTTCATGGGGTCACAAAGAGTCGGACACAACTGAGTGACTGAACTGAACTGAACTGACATATACTATAATTAAGAAATGAAATGAGGGAAGGGGATCATAGGGAAAAATGGGCTATTATTTTAAAGATGATGGACAGAATGTGGGACTCAAGAAGATGGCTTTTGAAGAGACACCTAAAGCAAGAAACAGGCCATGCAATATTTATGGGAAGAACATCCCAAGGCAAGGGAGCACAAATAAGAACAGTATTGCACATTGAAATGTTCTAAATCCAGCACAACTGTACTGGAGTAAGTGATGAGGAACATAGTAGGAGATAAGGGCACTGAATTGAAGTCACATCATAATGGTGGCCTATGAGTCACAACATTGTGATTGAAAGTCATTGGAGAGCTTTGAATCAATGTGTAGCACTTTTTAGGCAAAAGGACACAAGTCCTTAAACACAAATACTGTCTGGTTTCACCATTCTTGCTGTTTAGTTGCTGTCATGTCGACTCTTTTGTGATCCCATGGACTGTAGCCCACTAGGCTCCTCAGTCCTTTGGATTTCCTAGGCAAGAATACTGGAGTGAGTTTCCATTTGCTTCTCCAGGTGCTCTTCCCGACACAGGGATGGAACCCATGTTTCCTGCATTATAGGCAGACTCTTTACCACTGAGCCACCAGGGAAGCCTGGTCTCACAATTAGATGACTATAAAATGGGGCACCATTTTATCTAGACCCAAATTGCAGTGATCCTTATCTGCTTACTGGGTGCAGACTTAATCTTACTAAAAGTGCACCTCACCTATGCTCACAGAGCAGTCTTTCAGCATCAATTACCAAGTAGCATCTTGTTTTTTCCTCTCTAGTTTATGCTTCCACTTGTCAACAGTGTGCTACCCACAAGGTTGCTTTCAGGAGTGTCATAGCTTCCATAAACATTTGCACAATCTCAGGTACGTTTTACAGGGATGCTCCATACAGAGGCATGATGTACTTACTACTCTGTTCTTCTTTTTTCTTTTTCCAGAGGGAGTGCAGTGCTGATGATGCCTTAATTTGATTTCTTTATATAATTTTTAAGGTTATTTTCCATTTACAATTATCACAAAATATTGGCTATATTCCTCTTGTTGTATGACACATCCTTGAATCTGTCTTACACTCAGGGTTTGTACCTCCCACTTCCCCACCCTCATGTTGCCCACCTCCCCACCCACCCCCTACTGGTAGCCAGACACCAGCTTGTAGTTCTCACTAGCCACTAGCTGGTAGTTCTCAATATCTGTGAAACTGCTCCTTTCTTGTTATATTCACTAGTTTGTTGTGCTTTTTAGATTCTACAGATAGTGGTGTCTCACAGTATTTGTCTTTCTCTGTCCAGCATTTCACTTAGCATAATGCCCTCTAAGTCCATGTTGCTGCAAATGGCAAAATTTCATTCTTTTTTATGATTGAGTAGTATTCCATTGTGTGTATGTACCACACCTTTCTCCATTTATCTGTTGTTTGACAGTTAGGTTGTTTTTATACCTTGACAATTGTAAATGGTGCTGCTGTGAACACTGGGGTACATGTATCTTTTCAAATTAGTTTTTTTTTTTTCTTTTTTGGATATACTGAGGAGTGGAATTGCTGGTTCATATGGTAGTTATACGGTACAGTAAAAAAGCTGGCTTAAAACTCAACATTCAAAATATTAAGATAATGGCATCTGGTCTTATCACTTCATGGCAAATAGATGGGGAGACAATGGAATCAGTGACAGACTATTTTCTTGGGCTCCAAAATCAGTGAAGATGGTGATGGCAGCCATGAAATTAAAAGATGATTGGTCCTTGGAAGAAAAGCTAAGGCAAACCTCAGTTCAGTTCAGTCACTCAGTTGTGTCTGACTCTTTTTGACCCCATGGACTGTAGTACGTAAGGCCTCCCTGGCCATCACCAACCGCTGAAGCTTATTCAAAATCATGTCTATCGCATGAGTGATGCCATCCAACCATCTCATCCTCTGTCTTCTTCTTCTCCCACCTTTAATCTTTCCCAGCATCAGGGTCTTTCCGAATGAGTCAGTTCTTTGCATCAGGTGGCCAAAGTATTGGAGCTTCAGCTTCAGTATCAGTCCTTCCAGTGAATATTCAGGACTTATTTGCTTTAGAGTGGACTGGTTGGATCTTATTGCTGTCCAAGGGACTCTCAAGAGTCTTCTCCAACACCACAGTTCAAAAGCATCAATTTTTCAGCGCTCATAGTCTTTCTTTATAGTCCAACTCTTACATCTATATATGACTACCGGAAAAACTATAACTTTAACTAGATGAATCCTTGTCAGCAAAGTAATGTTTCTGTTTTTTAATATGCCACCTAGACAGTGGCATACTAAATGAATTAGCCAAATATTTTAGAAAGAAGAATTAACTATGCAAATTTAATATTGAGACATATATTCTGATATCTCTACTAATTATATTAAATACTAAGGATTTTTGTATAATAAATGTAATGAATTCCATAATATAAACTTTTACTAACAGTAACAAAATAAATACATCATAATGATAGTATAATTGCTCAAGCAATGTCAGCTTCTCAAAAGTTAAAAAGTGATGATTTCTAGAAAGACATGGTGCTTAAGAAATTTAGAAAAAGATACAAAAGATAAAGATTTAAAAATTTCATGGTACAATAATTAGAATTTTCTGCTTGTCACTTGAAACACTGGGTTTGCCTCTTTGTGGGTGTTGAGCCAAAAGACACAAACAAAATGAAGATTGGGAGGAGGAAGTATTCGTTACTTTCAGGAAGTAAGGAGAACACTAGGGATCTTTCCAAAGCAGTATCTCCCTGAACAGCAAAATCAGGGGAGTTTTAAGCTAAGGGTACATGTACATTCATAAATGGACTTGGGTGGTTGACAGAGCTCAAGTTTTAGTTGATTGAAGTCATAAGAATCAGAAAAGTTCAGTATTATCATCCCTGAGGTTTCAGTTGATCTGATGGATGAGTGTCCAATGGGGTTTAAACTCTGCAAAACAGAAACAAACTGGGAATCTTTACAACTGATGTGTTATCCTTGCTATTGTTATTCTCTTGCCCATTTACACTTTGTTCTTTAGTTCCCTTAAGATCATTATTATGGACACCTGTTCAAGGGCAAGAATTGTGGCCAGGCTTATATAGTCACCCTGTTTATTTAACTTCTATGCAGACTACATCATGCGAAATGCTGGGCTGGAAGAAGAACAAGCTGGAATCAAGATTGCCAGGAGAAATCTCAATAACCTCAGCTATGCATATGACACCACCCTTATGGCAGAAAGTGAAGAGGAACTGAAGAGCCTCTTGATGAAAGTGAAGGAGGAGAGTGAAAAAGTTGGCTTAAAGCTCAACATTCAGAAAACGAAGATCATGGCATCCGGTCCCCTCACTTCATGGGAAATAGATGGGGAAACAGTGGAAACAGTGTCAGACGTTATTTTTTTTTCGGCTCAAGTCACTGCCGATGGTGACTGCAGCCATGAAATTAAAAGAGGCTTACTCCTTGGAAGAAAAGTTCTGACCAACCTAGATAGCATATTCAAAAGCAGAGACATTACTTTGCCAACAAAGGTCCATCTAGCCAAGGATATGGTTTTTCCAGAAGTCATGTATGGATGTGAGAGTTGGACTGTGAAGAAAGCTGAGTGATGAAGAATTGATGCTTTTGAACTGTGGTGTTGGAGAAGACTCTTGAGAATCCCATGGACTGTAAGGATATCCAATCAGTCCATTCTAAAGGAGATCAACCCTGGGTGTTCTTTGGAAGGAATGATGCTAAAGCTGAAACTCTAGTACTTTGGCCACCTCATGCGAAGAGTTGACTCACTGGAAAAGACTCTGATATTGGGAGAGATTGGGGGCAGGAAGAAAAGGGGACGACAGAGGATGAGGTGGCTGGATGGCATCACCGACATGATGGACGTGAGTTTGAGTGAACTCCGGGAGTTGGTGATGGACAGGGAGGCCTGGCATGCTGCAGTTCATGGGGTCACAAAGAGTCGGACACGACTGAGTGACTGAGCTGAACTGAATGTAGATCATAAAATAGCTTAGGTTAAAAATGTCTTCTCTAATATCAAGAAAGCCATGCCTGGTTCTCTTTTTCTGAGTCCTCCTACCTTATCTGTTTACATTTTCAGATATACTCAGCTGAATCTTTATTACTTTAATCCATATCCTTATTCATATAAACTCCCATTAAGTTTTCTTCGAGGATTTTCTTTCCTAGTATTTGATTTTTTACCAGTTTCATATATTTAAGGCTTTATAATTAGTTGTCTATTTAATGCCTATTGTATAGAAGGATTGTGAGGGCTTAATGTTTGAATATATTCATGTCATTATTGAAATGACTTTAAGCCAGTAAAAATTCTAGAGAGTTTCCCACTGACACAGTAGGCTCACTGAACCATAAAAGTATATAACAGTAGGTTCATATTCAAACTGTGTGATGCCAGGTGCAGACATTAGGTCAAAAGAAAAAAAAATAATAAATGAAACAAATGAGGTACAACTTTGCCTCAAGTTGAAACAGCATGTTTTCACTCAACAACTAACATGAAAGAACAAAACTATGTCAAACAGAGATCTGAAAGAACACACGCTCTAATTTTCAACATTGCCAGGGAATTTCCCCTTGTTAATCTGTAAACGAAGCTGATGACCCAGTTCACTCATTTCGTACTTTAGGGGTGTTTTATTTTTGACACTGAGAGGAGTTTTTGGTAGGAATGGGCTATAATACTGTCATATTAGAGAGGCATAACGGGTCTAATATAGGCAGTGAATTTAAGAGGTCAATAAAGAGACATTTTCAGTGATTATTATGTAAATTGAGAAAGGACTGAATTAAAATAAGGACAGAAGATTCATCCTGGCTGCACAATTTAACCTAAGTGAGAAGTTAAACGACACATAATTGGGGGAAAAAATCAGTCTGTGTCTAGACAAAGAAGAGTTATTTCTATGGATTCTTAGTGTTTGAATTAATCTTTCAATTATATGGAGCATTCTTCCAAATGAATTTTTAGTTCATGTGATGTTTCCTGTCAACTTAAGCTGAAAACATAATAGCTACCTCTCTTAATCTGCCTGAAATTACTGTGTTGGAAAAGACCTATGGGGAAATGTAACTCAGAGGAACAGAAAGTAGGAAAGCAGTCAGGGATTGGAGCTTCTGACTTGAAGTGAAAAGTTTCTGTTCAATGGGCACAAAGTTTCAGTTATACAAGATAAAAATTTCTAGGGATCTGTTGTACCCTTAACTCTTAATACACTTGAAAATCTGTCACAGGGTTAGACTTCATGGTACGTATTTCTTATCAACATTTTTAAAAAAGACACAGGCATAAAAGATGTCTCTAAAAGTACATATTGCCTGTTGCTTCAGAGTAGTATTACAGTGGTGAATGCATGTGTTCACCTCACTGCGGTGCATATAATACACTATGTAGAGACACAAGTGTAAAAGATGCTTCTAAGAGTCATGGCTGTGCATATGAATCAGGACTGTGCTATTTCAGTGACAGATGTGTTCATTATATTGTGATGTATGTAATAAACCATGTGAAGACATATTTTTTTAAAAAAAGGACACCAGTGGCTATGGATCAGGAGTTGATGTATTTTTCTTTCTTTTTTTGAGTAAATTTGATCCTAAATGGGTTTTGAGTATAAAGATTTATTTGATACCAATGTGTGAAACTTGACTGCAGACTAATTTTTAGTGACAACCAACTGAATTTGCAAAATATTTTATTACTATTCACAAATATGCTTAATATTTTATCTTATGGGTTTTTTTTTCTGCTATTAATCACAAATGATCAGATGAGTAGACTAGTTCATGAGGGGAGTGTGTACATAAAGGAGAAAACATTATTTTTCTTTAGTTTTTAATTTTGTGTGTGTGGTAACTGCTGCTCGGTCACTTCATTTGTGCCTGACTCTTTGCAACCTATAGCCTTCCAGGCTCCTCTGCTCTCGGGATTCTCCAGGTAAGAATACTGGAGTGGGTTGCTGTGCCTTCCTCCAGGGGCTCCTCCTGACCCAGGTCTCCTGTGTCTCCTGAATTTCAGTTGAATTTTTTACCCACTGAGCCACATGGGAAGCCCAACTGATCTATAATACTTACTTAGTATTTTAACACAGCAGTTCACAACCTTTTTCACACCAGAATGGTTTTGTGGAAGACAATTTTTCTGCAGACCTGGGGGAGGGAGGCGGGGATGGTTTTGGGATGACTCAAAAGCACATTGCACTTATTGTGCATAATATTTTTATTATTACTTTGTAATACATAATGAAATAATTACAAAACTCACCATGACGTGGAATCAATGGGAACCCTGAGTTTGTTTTCCTGCACCTAGATCCCTCACATGCACACTTCACAGTAGGGTTCAAGCTCCTATGAGAATCTAACATCACCACTGATCTGACAGGGAGTCAAGCTCAGGTGGTGATCAGAGCTTCAGGAAGCAGCTATAAATATAGATGAAGCTCACCTCCTGCTGTGTGGCCTGGTTCTTAAGAGGCTATGGACCTGTATGGCATTCGTAGTCTGAATGTTAGAGACACCTGTTTTAACACTAAGTAAGATGACTCTGTGTGTGTGTATGTGTGTATACATGTATATATATATATATATATATATATATATATATATATTTAAAAGTAGGGGAGGATGACCATCCAAGAGGACAACTAATAGGAATAGCTAGGGATTTTTTGAGTGCTGAAAATAAGTTTTAGAAAAGGAACCTGTGATTGAGAGGATGAGGTGGCCTTAAAACAGCATGGAAGAGTTATTTCTTTCTAAAATCGATTTGGTCACAAAAACAAAACCAAATAAACTCTGGCAAACTTAGGCCACTGGGACTTACACATAGGATGAGGGAATTAAACCTGTACTCCATGATGCATGGGCTTCTCTGGTGGCTCAGACTGTAAAGAATCCTCCTGCAATGTGGGAGACCTGGGTTTGATACCTGGGTTGGGAAGATCCTCTGGAGAAGGGAATGGCAACCCACTCTAGTATTCTTGCCTGGAGAATCCCCATGGACAGAGAAGCGTGGTGGGCTACAGTCCATGGGATCGCAAAGAGTTGGATGCTACTGAGTAACTAAGCACAGCAGTAAACCAAGAGTTTTGGTTGAGAATTGGAAGATTCAGCAGGCATGAAAACACCATTCATGTCTGGATTCACAAGTACATTTGCTACTGCTAAGTCACTTCAGTTGTGCCCGACTCTGTGTGACCCCATAGACGACAGCCCATCAGGCTCCCCTGTCCCTGGGATTCTCCAGGCAAGAACACTGGAGTGGGTTGCCATGTCCTTCTCCAATACAGGAAAGTGAAAAATGAAAGTGAAGTCATTCAGTCGTGTCTGACTCTCAGCAACCCCATGGACTGCAGCCTACCAGGCTCCTCTGTCCATGGGATTTTCCAGGCAAGAGTACTGGAGTGGGGTGCCATCGCCTTCTCTGCAATTATATTTGAATTCCCAATAAACAACAAAAAAATTTTTTTGGTATATCCCACATGATATTTTAGGAACTCTTAAACTCATTATTTATGTTTACTCAAATTTAAAATTTACTGGGGCATCTTGTAATTTACCTGGCAACTGCAGACTAATTCCACAAGAATTAGGATATAAATGCAGTCAGTTTTGCTAGAAGAAAGAAGAATTCTGGCTCCTACCTAGTTCATTGTCTGGGCTTTACAAACTGAATTCTAGGTTCATTTGAAACACTATTATTATGATACCGTAAGAGCTTATGACTTATCCTGCTTTTAATTTTATGCTATATAAGCTATGACATCACTGCTGCTATATTATTTTTTCTTAGTAGATATATTTATTGTATTTTACTGATTACTTCAGTAATTTAATAATTGCAAATTTTAGAAATATATCATATTAATAACATTAATTATCTAAATATTAGAATAAAACATGAAAGTAATTATTTGCCTCTTTTCCACAGTCTTCTCAATGTTCAGTGTATACAACTCTAGAGGTTTCAGGAAAATTCACATAAGGAAATGATAATTTTTTAGTGCTTCTTTAAGAACTACCAGGTTTTACTTGGAGATTTTAGAACACAGTCTTGAATATTTGTGCTTTCAAAATTTAAACAGTCTCCTTTTATCTGTAAATAAATCTATGTTTCCATAAAATTAAAGAAGAAAAATATCTTTGTGTACAGCAAGTGGCAGGAAAATTTGGTGGTCTTATGTTCAAATTGCCTAGAACTTTATAGCTATCATATAAAGCTATGACATAAAAAACTAGAGCTTTGTGTAGTTTGCATGAGATGAAGATCAAAGTAAAACTTTTTAGCTTTGAAAAAGGAGACAGAAGACCCTGGGGATGCTAAATCATATTTTTGTTCTTAATATTAATGGATAAAAGAGATCAAAATAGCTTTGCTGATCTAGTCTACTGAGATTATTGGTGGATCACATAATTAATTGAATAGTAGATAAAAATCCTAAGACTCAGACGTGGAGAGTAGTGGTTAGTAGCTACTGCCCACATTAGAGAAGATGGAGGGTGAAGATAGGGCTATGCTGGAGGCAAGGTTGCCTTTGTGTAATAGAATGGAGTAATCTAGAGAAGAAAAGATTACATATAACCTATATTCTTGTTTCCAATATCAGGTTTTTCAATATCAAATATAGAACTCTAATCCTGGCAAATGATTTTGAGAAGTTTATTTCTGAAACTCTCTTGAGTCTCTGGACTAATCTTTCTTTGGCACAAGTTTTCAGTGAGAAATCAATGCCCATCAAAAATTTCAACTTTGTTAATCACCAGTCATTGTTTCTGTACCTTTATTTCTTTCTCTGTTTGCAGCTGTTTTCAAGTTCAGAGTTTCCATCTCTGTAGAACTTCCCATCGTGTCTGACCACTGCATCTCTATTTGCCCCAAATGTACTTGAGAAGGAAACACAGCTGACTTTTTTTTGTTACCTACAGTCACGTCCTTGTTTTGCTGTTCACTGAATGTAAAGATGGATCTCGTGTTGTTTCCTTGTTTTAACTTTTTTTCAATTTATTCCCATAGTTACTGCTTTGTTCTCTAGAGAATTTCTTCAGGTGCAGAGTTTATAGTAGAAACACACTGAACATTGCTTTCATGTCTTTTTCTGAATGCATTGATTGATAAACAGTCAGTTTAAGCCTTTTCTTGCCAAAGCTGTTTTCACACTATTGGGATATCTAGAGAAAGTTTTTCAAGTGTCCAAGTAAAGAAAGTGCTGTACATATACCAGTCCATTGCTCTGTCATTTCTCAAAACATACTCCTTTTCATTGAAGCCAAAGTTAGGGTGCAGGATGGATAAGCACAGGTCATTCTTGTCTCCAACCAAAAGACAAAAAGCAAAGAACTACAAGGGAGGGTCATGGGAGGGGGTTACCATTGCTGTCAATTAATCCTCATAATATCCCCAATTTCAGAAAAGAAAATTAAGATATAAGAAGATTTAATTATTTACTTAAAGAAATGCTGCTGAGATAAGAATGTGGATTTGTGCTATTTTTACTCCATATCTAGTGCTTTCTTCACAAGGTCTTCATTTCTCTCATCTCTATTCTCTCTGGATTTTAATACTGCTGATGTTGAACACTAACTTGAATCTATAGCCTTAGTGATGAATAAGCATAAAGTTTTTTATCAATATTTTGAAAATATTTTGCTTTACAATATTTCTGACATTTTGTTAGAACTTTTATTTTCAAAATTTACTTTATATAAGTGTGGATTTTTCTCTAATCAGTGCTTTAAATTTATAATATATAGAATATAATTGATATTACTTTATAAAACTTATTTTATTTTGTATTTCTCCCTTGATTCAACAATTATTTAACAGTATTATAAAATTGTCAGAGGGAGGAGGCATTTTGCTATCATCAATTTTTGTTGTTGTTCAGTTGCTCAGTCATGTCTGACTCTTTGTCATCCATTAATAGTTTATAATGTAGTATTAGGAAGTAAGTTCATACTATGACATTGTTTGGCACTTTATTTTCTTTTTGACTTAATATAGCCAATTTTAGATATATATAGCCAATATAGATAGCCAATTTTTATAAGTATGTTGTGTGCCTTGAAAAGAACATATTCTTTTATTATAATACAAAGTTCAATATGTAACTATAAGATATACTTTACTACATTTTCTGTTTATATTTCCTAAATCATTAGTTATGTATTTCTTGATGTTTTCATCATAATGGTTTATTAAAGTTACCCATTATTAGTGTATCTGTTTCTCCTTGTTAATCTCTTATTTCTTCCTTATGAAACTTGCACCTGTTTGGGGCACATAAATTCATATCTATCATGATTTCATTGTGAATTGCAACTTTTAGCATTGGAAATATCTTTGTCATTGTTTTTGTTGTTGTTAACTTAATGTTCTTGGCCCTAATTTTAAGTTGTCAAACATCAAGAACATAATCTTTACTTTTTTTGATTTGCTTGTGCTGGGTATAATTTCCCTACTCTTCACTTTTTTGACTTTTTGCATCATTTTGTTACAGATGTGTCATATAATGCATAGAATTAAATTCTGCTTTGAGAGAGTATATATATATATATATCAGATCATATCAGATCAGTCGCTCAGTCGTGTCCGACTCTTTGTGACCCCATGAATCACAGCATGCCAGGCCTCCCTGTCCATCACCAACTCCCGGAGTTCACTGAGACTCACGTCCATTGAGTCAGTGATGCCATCCAGCCATCTCATCCTCTGTCGTCCCCTTCTCCTTTTGCCCCCAATCCCTCCCAGCATCAGAATCTTTTCCAATGAGTCAACCTTTCGCATGAGGTGGCCAAAGTACTGGAGTTTCAGCTTTAGCATCATTCCTTCCAAAGAAATCCCAAGGCTGATCTCCTTCAGAATGGACTGGTTGGATCTCCTTGCAGTCCAAGGGACTCTCAAGAGTCTTCTTCAACACCACAGTTCTAAAGCATCAATTCTTCGGTGCTCAGCCTTCTTCACAGTCCAACTCTCACATCCATACATGACCACAGGAAAAACCATAGCCTTGACTAGATGAACCTTTGTTGGCAAAGTAATGTCTCTGCTTTTGAATATGCTATCTAGGTTGGTCATAACTTTCTTTCCAAGGAGTAAGCGTCTTTTAATTTCATGGCTGCAGTCACCATCTGCAGTGATTTTGGAGCCCAGAAAAATAAAGTCTGACACTGTTTCCACTGTTTCCCCATCTATTTCCCATGAAGTGATGGAACCGGATGCCATGATCTTCATTTTCTGAATGTTGAGCTTTAAGCCAATTTTTCACTCTCCACTTTCACCTTCATCAAGAGGCTTTTTAGTTCCTCTTCACTTTCTGCCATAAGGGTGGTGTCATATGCATATCTGAGGTTATTGATATTTCTCCTGGCAATCTTGATTCCAGCTTGTATTTCTTCCAGTCCTATATATAGTTTTTTAAATCTTAGTCTCTTTTTCTTAGGCATTCACTATTTGTTTCATCAGTTTTAAGTGATAATTATTGAATATCATGTTATTTATGCAGCAATAAGTAAACTTTACCTTATTCACAATTTCTCTCTTCATTTTCTTAATTTTTAATATGTTACTTTTTCTTTTTCAGGTACATATCGTTTGCACACTGCTTGGATCTATGGTTAGGTATATGTATTCTATGTCCACCACTAGTCTTTTGGCCAATAGACCTACTAGACATATCATGGTGAATGGATCTCTTCAATTAATGGCTTCATCAAAAAAAGTTACTGGTTTTTAGATTTCTACAGTGTTTGTTAGTTTATCATGTTTACAACTATTTTCCCAAATCTCTAGTATAAGAATTTAGTATGACTGTATAAGAAGTCCCTCCTTGAAACCTTCCTTCCTTCAATTTCTTCATTATCTCCATGTTTTCATCATCATTTTGTATTGCTGCCAAGAAATATGATTTCCACATGATTTTCTTTTTATTGTTAATGATCAGTATTTTTGTCATGACTATGAGTAGAGTGAAAGTATGACATTATTTCAGTGTATAGCTGCAGATATTTTATTTCAGGGAAAATTTCTTAGCAGTTTTAAATAATTGAATTTGTTTTATAGAGACTCCACTACTATAAATACTGGATCTGCACTATCATTCTTCTATGTATATCACTTTCTGTATAATTCTTTTAAAGTATTTCTCCATTTTGTTTTATTATACTTAATTAATGTTGGTTAGTGTTGTTAGAATTTTCATCTGTTTGAGGCTGTTTTTGTTATTTTCTTTTGTCATGTTTTATTTTAGAGATGTCATTTGCTGAAATTTATGAAATACATTCAAGATTTGATTTTTTTCAAGTCTTTAAGTTTACTCTGCTATGTTCCAATGCATTTTATATCACTTTTTCCCTTTTTTCCTAATCCTTGATCAAAGATAGATTTCTTCCAGATGAATGTTAGCATGTTAAATTAAAAAAAAAAAAAGACTCTAAATGATTTTTGTTTCTATATTTTAGAACTTGGGAAGAGGTTGATATAGATTAAGTAAAATAATTGCAATTTAAGATAATATTACTTAATGGGACTCTGTATGACTGAAAATATTCTTGTTTTAGAAAAACATTGAATAGGTAATCTAATTTTACACCAAAAAAACAAAAAAATAAATAAACAAACCCAAAAAACAAAACTGGAAAAAGAACAAAAAAACCCCTGAAATTAACAGAAAGAAATAAATCATAGTGATCAGAGCAGAAATACATGAAAAGTAAATGAACGAAACAATAGTAAAGATTAATAAAACAAAAAGCTGGTTCTTTGAGAAGATAAACAAAATCGACAAACCTTTAGCCAGACTCATCAAGAAAAAGAGAGGAATCAAATCAACAAAACTAGAAATCAAAAAGGAAAGGTTGCAACAGACAATGCAGAAATACAAAGGATTATAAGAGACTATTATGAGCAATTATATGGCAATAAAATGGACAATCTAGAAGAAATGGACAGATTTTCAGAAAAGTTCAATCTTCCAAGACTGAACCAGGAAGAAACAGAACTTATGAACAACCCAATTACAAACACTGAAGTTGAAATTGTGATAAACAAATCTCCCAAAACACAAAAGCCTAGGACCAGATAGCTTCACCTGTGATACTATTAGAAAGATACTATTAGAAAACTACTAGACATAATCAGTGAATTTAGCAAAGTTGCAGGATACAAATCAATACACAGAAATCACTTACATATCTATATACTAACAACAATGAAAAGTCAGAAAGAGAAATTAAGGAACCAGTTCCATTCACAATTGCACCAAAAAGAATGAAATATCTAAGAATAAACCTACCCAAGAAGACAAAAGAACTGTATACAGAAAATTATAAGACACTGATGAAAGAAATCAAAGATGACATAAACAGATGGAGAGATAGTCCATGTTCCTGGGTAGGAAGAATCAATATTGTTAAAATGATATACTACCAAATGCAATCTACAGATTCAATGTAATCCCTATCAAATTACCAATGGCATTTTTCACAGAACTAGAACAAAAATTTCACAATACATATGGAAACACAAAAGACCCTGAATAGTCAAAGCAGTCTTGAGAAAGAAGAATGGAGCTGGTGGAATCAAACTTCCTGACTTCAGATTACTACAAAGTTACAGTCATCAATACAATATGGTACTGGCATAAAAACAGAAATATAGACCAATCAAACAAGATAGAAAACCCAGAAATAAACTCACACACCTATGGGTACCTTATTTTTGACAAAGGAAGCAGGAATATACAGTGTGCCAAAGATAGTTCCCAGTTTCAATAATTGGAGCTGGGAAAACTGGACAGCTACCTGTAAAATAATAAAATTAGAACATTTTCTAACACCATACACAAAGATAAACTCAAAATGGATTAAAGGCCTAAATGTAAGACCAGAACTATGAAACTCTTAGAGGAAAACATAGGCAGAACACTCAATGACATTAAATCAAAGCAAGATCCTCTATGACCCACCTCCTAGAGTAATGGAAATAAAAGCAAAAGTAAACAACTGGGACCTGATTAAACTTTAAATCTTTTTCCCTGCAAAGGAAATTATGAATAAGGTGAAAAGGCAATCCTCAGAATGGGAGAAAATAATGGTAAATCAAACAATTGACAAAGGATTTATTTCTACAATATATAAGCAGCCCAAACAACTCAATACCAGAAAAACAAACAACCCAATCAAAAAGTGGGAAAAAGACCTAAACACACATTTCTCCAGAGAAGACATACAGATGGCTAACAAATACATGAAAAGATGCTCAACATCGCTCATTATTAGAGAAATGCAAATCAAAACTACAATGAGATATCACCTCACACTGGTCAGAGTGGCCACCCTGAAAAAGTCTACAAGCAATAAATGCTGGAGTGGGTGTGGAGAAAAGGGAGCCCTTTGGCACTGTTGTTGGGAAAGTAAATTGATACAGCTACTATAGAAGATAGTATGGAGATTCCTTAAAAAACTAGGAATAAAACCACCATATGACCCAGCAATCCCATTCCTAGGTATATACCCTAAGGAAACCAAAATTGATAAAGACACATCTACCCCAATATTCATTGCAACACTATCTGCAATAGGCAGAACTGGAAACAATCTAGATGTTCATCAACAGATGAATAGATAAAGAAGTAGTGGTACATATACACAATGGAATATTACTCAGCCACAGAAAGGAATGCATTTGGGTCTAATGAGGTGGATGAACCTAGAGCCTATTATGCAGAGTGAGGTAAGTAAGAGAAAGAAAGATAAATATTGTATAGTAATGAATATATATATGGAATCTAGAAAGATGGTACTGATGAATTTATTTTGCAGGGCAGCAATAGAGAAACAGATATAAAGAACAGACTTATGGACACAGGGAGATGGGAGAAGAGGATGAGCTGTATGGAGAGAGTAACATGGAAACTTACATTACCATATGTAAAATAGATAGCCAATGGAAATTTGCTCTATGCCTCAGGAAACTCAAACAGGGGCTCTGTATCAACCTAGAAGAGTAGGATGGGGAGAGAGATGGGAGGGAGGTTCAAGAGGGAGGGGACATATATACACCTATGGCCGACTCATGTTGATGTCTGACAGACAACAGAAAAATTCTGTAAAGCAATTATCCGGCAATTAAAAAATAAGTAAATCATAAAAATTCTTGTTTTCCCCGATTATCAAGTATTTATGTTTATTTACTCTTGCTAGACTAGAAAATCAAAGGTAGCCTATATATTTTTTTTCTTTCTTTCTTACAACAGAAAATGCTATTGCAATCCCATCTCCAATTTGTCTTGCTTTTCATGTCCATAATTTATATGAAATGTTTTTTCTAAAGGCAGTTTATGTGTAAGAATTCAACTACTCTTTCAACAGGCCATGTTTTAAATTAAGCACAGGAACTGTACATGTATCTATAAATACAGATGAAGGTGAGTAAATGAAGAGAAAATAAAAGGTAGAAGGGATGATTCTGGTCACTTAAGAAAATAGTTTTCTTGTGTATTTGTTGTTGTTGCTCAGTTTTCATTTGCGTGTGACTCTTGACTTGTTGTGACCTTATGGACTTCAGCACTCCAGGCTTCCCTGTCCTTCACCATCTCCTGGAGATTGCTCAAACTCCTGTCCATTGAGTTGGCGATGATGCCATCCAACAATCTCATCCTCTGTCATCCCCTTCTCCTCCTGCCTTCAATTTTTCCCAGCAACAAGGTCTTTTCTAATGAGTCAACTCAAGTCTTCACATCAGGTGGCCAAATTATTGGAGGTTACTGGAAAAACCATAGCTTTGACTATATGAACCTTTGTCAGCCAAGTGATGTCTCTGTATTTTTAATATGTTGTCTAGGTTTGTCATAGCTTGGAAGAAATTCCAAGAAGCAAGTCTCTTTTAATTTTTTTGGCTACAGTCACCATCCACAGTAACTTTGGAGCCCAAGAAAATAAAACCTGTCATGGTTACCACTTTTCCCCCATCTATTTGCCATGAAAGGGACTTTCCTATAGCTTAGATGGTAAAGAATCTGCCTGCAATGAAGAACTGGGTTTGATCCCTGGGTCAAGAAGATCCCCTGGAGAAGGAATGGCAATCCAATCCACTATTCTTGCCTGGAGAATCCCATGGAGAGAGGAGCCTGGTGGGCTACAGTCCATGTGGTCACAAAGGATCGGACACAACTAAGTGGCTAACAGACACACATTTGCCATGAAGTGATGAGACCAAATGTGAATGTTGAGTTTTAAGTGAGCTTTTCCCCTCTCCTCTTTCACCTTCACCAAGAGGCTCTTTAGTTCCTTTTCACTTTCTGCCATAAGGATGGTGTCATCTGCATATCTGTGAAGTTGTGAAGTTGCTCAGTCATATCCAACTCTTTGTGACCCCATGGACTGTAGCCCACCAGACTCCTCCATCCATGGGATTTTCTAGGCAAGAGTACTGGAGTGGGTTGTCATTTCCTTCTCCAGGGGATCTATCTGAGGTTGTTGATATTTCTCTTGGCAATCTTGATTCCAGCTTGTGCTTCATCCAGCCCTGCATTTTGCATGATGTACTCTGCATATAAGTTAAATAAACAGGGTGACAATATACAGCCTTGATGTACTCCTTTCCCAATTTTGAACCAGTCCATTGTTCCAGGTCCAGTTCTAACTGTTGTTTCTTCTCCTGAGAGGTTTCTCAGGAGGCAGGTAAGGTGGTCAGGTATTTCCATCTCTAAGAATTTTCCAGTTTGTTGTGATCCACACAGTCAACGGCTTTAGCATAGTCAATGAAGCATGAAGCAGAAGTCTTTTTGGAATTACCTTGCTTTTTCTGTGATCCAGTGGATGTTGGCAATTTGATCTCTGTTACCTTTACCTTTCCTAAAGGCAGCTTGTATGTCTGGAAGTTCTCAGTTCACATACTCCTGAACCCTACCGTGAAGGATTTGAGCATAATCTTTTGAGCATGTGAAATGACTACAATTGCATGGTAATTTGAACATTCTTGGCATTTCCTTTCTTTGGGATTGGAATGAAAACTGACCTTTCCCAGTCCTGTGGCCACTGCTGGCATATTGATTGCAGCACTTTAACAGCATCTTCCTTTATGTTTTTAAATAGCTCAACTGCAATTCCATCACCTCCACTAGCTTTGTGCATAGTAATGCTTCCTAGGGCCCACTTGACTTCACACTCCAGGATGTTTGATTCTAAACCAGGTGAATGACCACACCATTGTGGTTATCCACTTATTAGCATAATTGCAGTCAAATCCCCTCTTATTCCCATCCCATCCCGCTAATCCACTTTCTGTTGATACAGAATTCTCTTTCCTGGGCATTTTGTACAGATATGGTAGTCTTTTACTTAGCATAATGTTTTTGGAGGCAATTTCTGTTGTAGTAGTTACCATATTTCATTTCTTTTTATTGCTGAATAGCATACAGTTTTAAGCTGGTTTTAGAAAAGGCAGAGGAACCAGAGATCAAATTGCCAACATCCGCTGGATCATGGAAAAAGCAAGTGAGTTTCAGAAAAACATCTATTTCTGCTTTATTGACTATGCCAAAGCCTTTGACTGTGTGGATCACAATCAACTGTGGAAAATTCTGAAAGAGATGGGAATACCAGACCACCTGATCTGCCTCGTGAGAAATTTGTATGCAGGTCAGGAAGCAACAGTTAGAACTGGACATGGAACAACAGACTGGTTCCAAATAGGAAAAGGAGTACATCAAGGCTGTATATTGTCACCCTGTTTATTTAACTTATATGCAGAGTACATCATGAGAAACGCTGGACTGGAAGAAACACAAGCTGGAATCAAGATTGCCGGGAGAAATCTCAATAACCTCAGATATGCAGATGACACCACCCTTATGGCAGAAAGTGAAGAGGAACTCAAAAGCCTCTTGATGAAAGTGAAAGTGGAGAGTGAAAAAGTTGGCTTAAAGCTCAACATTCAGAAAACGAAGATCATGGCATCTGGTCCCATCACTTCATGGGAAATAGATGGGGAAACAGTGTCAGACTTTATTTTTCTGGGCTCCAAAATCACTGCAGATGGTGACTGCAGCCATGAAATTAAAAGACGCTTACTCCTTGGAAGGAAAGTTATGACCAACCTAGATAGCATATTCAAAAGCAGAGACATTACTTTGCCAACAAAGGTCCGTCTAGTCAAGCCTATGGTTTTTCCTGTGGTCATGTATGGATGTGAGAGTTGGACTGTGAAAAAGGCTGAGCACCGAAGAATTGATGCTTTTGAACTGTGTTGTTGGAAAAGACTCTTGAGAGTCCCTTGGACTGCAAGGAGATCCAACCAGTCCATTCTGAAGGAGATCAGCCTTGGGATTTCTTTGGAAGGAATGATGCTAAAGCTGAAACTCCAGTACTTTGGCCACCTCATGCGAAGGGTTGACTCATTGGAAAAGACTCTGATGCTGGGAGGGATTGGGGACAGGAGGAGAAGGGGACGACAGAGGATGAGATGGCTGGATGGCATCACTGACTCGATGGATATGAGTCTGCGTGAACTCAGGGAGTTGGTGATGGACAGGGAGGCCTGGCATGCTGCGATTCATGGGGTCGCAAAGAGTTGGATACGACTTAGTGGCTGATCTGACCTGATCTGATCTGATACAGTTTTTTATGGCCATACCTGATTTTGCTTATCCATAAATTTATTTATAAATTGATAGACCATTTCCTTATCTTAGCCATTATGAGTAATGCTATTATAAACCTTCACATATAAGTGTTTGTGTAGATAGTATTCACTTATCTTTGGTGTATTCCTAGAAATGCCATTTGGTAAGTTTATTCTCTAGTACTTTGGCCACCTCATGTGAAGAGTTGACTCATTGGAAAAGACTCTGATGCTGGGAGGGATTGGGAGCAGGAAGAAAAGGGGACGACAGAGGATGAGATGGCTAGATGGCATCACTGACTCGATGGACTTGAGTCTGAGTGAACTCCGGGAGTTGGTGATGGACAGGGAGGCCTAGTGTGCTGCGATTCATGGGGTCACAAAAGTCGGACATGATTGAGCGACTGAACTGAACTGAACTGAAGTTTATTCTTACCTGTAGATGAAGCTGTCAAACTGTTTACAAAAATATGCATAATTTTACACTCCCACACCAATATGTGAAGGTTTCAGTCTCTCTACATCCCTACCAGCACCTTTTAGTGTCTGTCTGGTAGCTCAGTGGTAAAGAATACACCTGCCAATGCAGGAGACTCAGGTTTGATCCCTGTGTTGGGAAGATCCCTTGGAGAAGTAAACGGCAACACATTCCAGTGTCCTTGCTGGGAAATTCCATGGATAGAGGAGCCTGGTAGGCTACAGTCCATGGGTTTACAAAGAGCTGGACACAACTGAGTTACTAATGATCTTAAATGCATTTTCATATATCTATTATGCACTAATAGAGTTTGATGAAATATCTACCAAAAGTTGGGCTTTCGAAGTGGTGCTAGAGGTAAAGAATCCACCTGCCAATATAGGAGACATAAGGGAATGTGTTCGATCCCTGGGTTGGGAAGATCTCCTGGAGTAGGGCATGGCAAACCACTCCAGTGTTCTTGCTTGGAGAATCCCATGGAGAGGAGCCTGGAGGGCTGCAGTCCATAGAGCTGCAAAGAGTCAGACATGATGGAAGTACTCAGGTGTGCTACTGAAAGTCTTCACCCATTTTTTAAATGCCATGTTTCTCTTATTACTTAATTGTAAGTATTATTTGTTTATTTTGGATACAAAGCCCATCTGATATGTTTTGCAAATATATTTTTCTCTATGTGTGATGTTCTTTTATGTTTTCATAATGATGCCTTTTGAAGTGTATATCTTCTGACTCTCAGTTATACCCATTGTCTATATGTCTAACTATGGACAAGTGTGATACTTTCTAGATCACTGAATATTTAGATTAAGCTTTGAAGTCAGAAAGCATACATTATACATTTTACTTTATTCCCCACAATTATTTTGGCTATCTCGATTCTTTTCTATATACTTTTCATGATTAGTTTGTCAATTTTTATAGAAAAATCTTCTGGGAGTTGATAGGAATTATCCTGAATCTATAGGTCTATTTGCTCAGAGTTACCTCTGAGCTAATGGTATTGAGTGTTCCAACCCATAACATATATACCTCTTCATTTATTAAAATCTTATTTAATTTTCCAACAATGTTTGGTAGTTTTTATGTACGTGTCTGCCACCTCAACTGTTGAATTTAATTTTAAATATTTTAAAATTTTATTTTTCTCTTTAGGTTCGAGATGATCAAACCTTACTTGGAAAAGTCTGTGACAATGAAACCCTCTCTCACATTAAATCCATTACTAGCAGTATCTGGATCAGGCTTAAAATGGATGCTTCTGTTGTCAGAGCTAGTTTCAGTGCTGTTTATCAAGTGGGTAAGAAAATTTAATTTTTAAATGTCTCATTTGCATGATTGTAACATTTTCATTTCTTGAAATATTTTAGTCATTCTGTGTCCTCGAGTGGTAAGGGGAAAATTCTAATAGTAAGGTCACATTGCATTATATCTTTTTTTTTTTTAATTTTATTTTATTTTTAAACTTTACATAACTGTATTAGTTTTGCCAAATATCAAAATGAATCTGCCACAGGTATACATGTGTTCCCCATCCTGAACCCTCCTCCCTCCTCCCTCCCCATTCCATCCCTCTGGGTCGTCCCAGTGCACCTAAAGAGAAAAATAAAATTGATCTGTAATCCTAATCAAGAAACTAATCAACAAAGAAAAAGAATAAAAAAGAAAATGAGTACAAATACAAAAAATTTAAAATGACAAAGGTGATAAAAATACACAGATTCTGAATAAACTTGTATAATAATTTTAGGTACAACACTATGTTAATATAGTTGAATGTTTGAAATGTTTATCCCCCCAAAAATCTAGATTACTAAAATTTTCTCAAGAAGGAGAAAAACAGAATCTGAGTAGATAATAAGTCATGGATAAAACTGAAAATATTACAAATAATTAGTTTCCCCCCAAAAAACCTTCTAGAAGATGTTCTACATGGTAAATTAAATTAGACATTAAAGGAAAAGACAATTCCCATACATAGTTTGTTCTAAAGAACCCTCAAACATGGAACAATTCCCAAATAATTATTCTCAGAATCATCTCACCAAAGCCCAACACAGATAATACAAAGGAAAACTACAAGTAGATCTCATCTATTAATATAGATACAAAAATGGGGAGGGAGAAGGGAGGAGGGTTCAGGGTGGGGCACACATGTATACCTGTGGCGGATTCATTTTGATATTTGGCAAAACTAATACAATTATGTAAAGTTTAAAAATAAAATAAAATTAAAAAAAAAAAAGAAAAAGAAAAATTTTAATTCAAAATTCTTATATAAATATTTTAAAATATTTTAATTTAGGGTTAAGGTATTTAATTAATAGACTAAACGATTGGAATTCTTCAGAGCACATCTAGTAGAAGACGGCCCATAGTTTATTAGAAAAATTCTGATGAATTTAAAGATGAACAGCAACTTAGAGACACTTGTAAAATAATCTAAAATCTAAATAATGTTTCTAGATTTTTATGATTTTGTTTTATTCTGTGATTTTTTTCCTCATATTTAATCTTTCCAAAACATTCAACCTTGTATTAGAAATAGACAATCCTTTTTTGCATCATTTTTCCCCGGACTACATGGTACAAAATTATATTTCTCAAGTTGAGTAAAGACTATAATGAATACAACCATCATAGACAGTATTGAGAACAAACATACGTGATTTAACTTGTGAGAGCTGAAATATGTAGCAGGTACACTAGAAACTAATAGCCATGAGTGTTTATTGTGCCATGGGAATCAGCCAGTATGCCTTATAGAGGGAACAGAGGATGCTGGTCAACTTGCATTATAAGAACATTTTCCTTATTTGTATATAATTTTCACAGTCACATAATTAACAATAGCATAGTTTTTCCTTTGTGTGATGCACTATAATTTTAATAAATTAGGATATTTTTATTCTAGTATGGGCTAGATATAGGGTTTAATTCATAGCAATTGATTCTCCAAACAAGAAACACTGTTCTCATTAGATAATCCACATATTCACTCAAAAAAAATCTCAGTTGTCCAGATAAAAAAATTTAGGGCACATCAGTTTCAATAGTTTGAAATGTCTTGTTTCAAATCATATGGCTTGAAATCAATAGAGTTGAAATTTAAAATTAATTGTTTAGTATTTGTTGCTCAAATGTTATAATAAAATATTAGATACATGTAAGTTTTGCATTATGACCATTGTAGAGTTGGTTAACTGAAATATTAGGGCCACTTCTGCCTCTCCATACCATTATGTTCCTCTGTATTAGCAAATGAAAAGATGTTATTATTGCTTAAGTTCATTATTAAAAAAATTAATCCACTGAAACAACAAATCACTATAAAAACAAAGGAAAACTACAAATGAAAAGTGTAATATATTTAATTTCTAACTAACAGAATAAAATTCTAGTACTAAATTTTGAAGAAAATCTACAACTTTGATAGCGTCAACCAATGTTATTTTCACTGAAAAATCCATTTTCTTTGGATTGAAATCTTGGTCCTCATTTAAAATCTAGTTCAAGTTTCCTTTTCTTTCTTCTCAAATTGTTTATTCCATTTTTTTTCCAGAAGAAATAAATATTTGTCCTTTTGGTATACATGATTCTTTATTCAAATTCTTTTAATAGATCTGATTCATCATTTTATTTTCATTTTTATCTTTCTACCTACTCACTTTTACACTTCCATAAATTATCAATTTATTCATCTTGATTTTTCTACTTTTCATAGAACCTGGTACATGGTGCTATATGGTGAGTACTGGGGTTCTAGATAGGATGCTTCTAATAACTTCACATCCCATTCTCTCTATCCAACTAGAAAAGCAATCTTTAGCCAAATTTCATTTTGAGTATTGTGTTTTCCCTTGAAAAAAATATTATGCTTTTCTCTTTTTGCCACATGCATCTTTAAAAAAGGAACAGGTATTAGATAATTTAGCATGTAGATTGATTTGCAGTTCTTCTGAAATAGAAAAGAAAAAGGCAACAGTGGTCTTAGTCGTTGGAAATACTATCCATATCATGATTGAACTGATGAAAAAACAAAAAAATTTTCATGCCTTTGACTTCTTCTATGACTTTCCTAGTTAATTTTTCAATTTTTCATTAGATTACTTGGTTGCCACAGGCATTCCCAGAACTCTTTTCAGTGCAGTCTTTACCTCCTTGTTCCTGAGACTGTAGACAAGAGGATTAAGTAGCGGAGTAACCACTGTGTAGGTCACTGCCACCAGCTGGTCTTTGTCTGAAGCAGACTTGGATTTGGGCCGAAGGTATATGATGGAGGCACAGCCATAGTGGACAAAGACCACAGTAAGGTGTGAGGCACAGGTGGCAAATGCTTTCCTCTTGCCCTCAGCCGAGGGGATCTTCAGGATGGTGTTAACAATGAAGCCATAGGATATGAGAATTAGCAGAAAAGGCATCATGATTACCAGGATGCTGAGGCTGAACAGAGCCAGTTCTTTTACATGAGTGTCTGTGCAGGCTAACTTAATAACTGGTGCCATGTCACAGAAATAGTGGTTGACCCTGTTTGGGCCACAAAAATGCATGCCACATATGAGATTGGTGGCCACCAAAGCAATAAAGAAACCTGTGACTGTTGACAGAGATACCAACCCCAAACCTAGCCTTTTGCTCATGATGAGTGTGTACCTCAGAGGGTGGCAAATTGCCACATAGCGATCATATCCCATCACAGCAATGAGAAAGCAGTTGGTACATGCAAAGCCAAGGAAGAAGAAGAGCTGGGTGGCACAGGCTATGAAAGAGATAGTCTTGGTGGCTGAAAGCAGGTGGACCAGCAGCTGAGGGATGATGACAAAAGTGTAGCAGGACTCAGAAAAGGAAAGGATGAATAGGAAACCATACATGGGAGTGTGTAAAGTCCTGCTGAAGCAGATAACAGTCATGATGATAGCATTGGCCATTAGGATGGTCAAGTACAGAAGGAGGAAGATGACAAAAAGCAGCACTTGGAGCTCCTCCAGGTTAGAAAACCCCACCAGGATGAACTGTGTAACCACAGCGGTTTTATTGAAATCTTCCATCTGAATAACTTCCTTTTGTGAATGAGTTTGGAGAGAGAAAATGGTAAGTATCTTTGTACAAAGAATATTCCCCCAATGCCTTCCCTTTAAGAATTATATTTTCAGACCTAGAGTATTGAAAGATCTCTCTCTCAACCTGTCTAAACATACATATTCTTTTTGATAATTTAAAAATATTATCCTCCAAAATAGGAGAATGATTAGCTATATTATAGAAATATACAAAGATTGTAAAAGGCAACCATGTGATATTACCAAAGAGTATATAAGAACATTAAAAAATTCTCCTAGTATAATAAGAGGAAAAGCAAGACACAAAACCATATTTATAATAAGATTAGAACTGATTGTGTTTGCTTTCTGATATATTTTCTAAATATTTAACAATAAGCTTTTAAAATTTGATGATCCTAAATATACTTCACTTTTATGTAGGCTAGAATATTTCCATCTCTTTTTAGCTACTATCCAAACACAAGAAAAACTTGCTACTTCCAAAAATAATGCTATTATTTTAAAACAATTGCTTTAGAAGCATTCACATTTCTGAATTCAGCATGCCAATTATAACATCTGTTTGCTCAGAAGATTATTGGTAGCTTGATATGCCTGTCCTCTGATAACTGGCAGTCACAGTAGATGGCCTGCTGGGGTGGGGGCAGGTAGGGAAAACACAAGTCAGTGACCAAATACAACCAGTGAGCAGCTACAATAATAAAAGAAAGCTTAAGGATTAATATTTTTTTAAAGTTCAGCAACAATTCTTGTTTGAGAACAGTCAGACAATCCAAGTCATCATTTGATATCTCAGAAGGCATGTTAGAGGAGTTGGGATAGGAGTGGTGATTGAAGAAAAAGGGGGATTTCTCATTCTGTGATTAGTAAACTCATTTCTAATATTCCCTTATGAATAAGGCTATTTATGGCACTTCTGTTTTTAGAGACTGATCAGTCACTTCGTGGTGGCAGATTTGCCTCTGGAAATGTACCATCTCTTCAACTCTTTCTCCGTATCACACCCTTGAAAATTTTCTACCAGTTCATAGTTCAGTTAAAACATGAAAGAAAGCAACTCGGAAAGCAGTTGTAATTGCCTGTTGAAAGCAAAAAAAAAAAAAAAAAAAAAAAAAAAAAAAATTCAGGACTTACTAACATTTCCTTCACTTAATTTTATATAGTGTAATTTAATAGTAAGTGCTTTCATTTAGGGAGATGTTGTTATCATGTGTAAACAATTTTATTGCAAAATATGATCAATATCTATTTTGTAATAAAATAACAAAAATCCATTTTAATTTCATCTTTATTTCTAGCTTGTTAGGCACTACGGTACTCTGGGCTTTTGAGATGACAAAGACAACTTTGGTGGATACCCTCATCCATGGGCTTATGTCATTTGCATTGTTTACATGTATCCTTTGGTTTCCATATCTCCTATTCTTTTTTTTTAAATTTTATTTTATTTTTAAACTTTACAAAATTGTATTACTTTTGCCAAATATCAAAATGAATCTGCCACAGGTATACATGTGTTCCCCATCCTGAACCCTCCTCCCTCCTCCCTCCCCATTCCATCCCTCTGGGTCGTCCCAGTGCACCAGCCCCAAGCATCCAGTATCGTGCATTGAACCTGGACTGGCAACTTGTTTCATACATGATATTACACATGTTTCAATGCCATTCTCCCACATCTTCCCACCCTCTCCCTCTCCCACAGAATCCATAAGACTGTTTTATACATCAGTGTCTCTTTTGCTGTCTCGTACACAGGGTTGCTGTTACCATCTTTCTAAATTCCATATATATGCGTTAGTATACTGTATTGGTGTTTTTCTTTCTGGCTTACTTCACTCTGTATAATAGGCTTCAGTTTCATCCACCTCATTAGAACTGATTCAAATTTATTCTTTTTAATGGCTGAGTAATAATCCATTGTGTATATGTACCATAGCTTTCTTATCCATTCATCTGCTGATGGACATCTAGGTTGCTTCCATGTCCTGGCTATTATAAACAGTGCTGCGGTGAACATTGGGGTACACGTGTCTCTTTCCCTTCTGGTTTCCTCGGTGTGTATGCCCAGCAGTGGGATTGCTGGATCATAAGGCAGTTCTATTTCCAGTTTTTTAAGGAATCTCCACACTGTTCTCCATAGTGGCTGTACTAGTTTGCATTCCCACCAACAGTGCAAGAGGGTTCCCTTTTCTCCACACCCTCTCCAGCATTTATTGCTTGTAGATTTTTGGATCGCAGCCATTCTGACTGGAGTGAAATGGTACCTCATAGTGGTTTTGATTTGCATTTCTCTGCTAATGAGTGATGTTGATCATCTTTTCATGTGTTTGTTAGCCATCTGTATGTCTTCTTTGGAGAAATGTCTATTTAGTTCTTTGGCCCATTTTTTGATTGGGTCATTTATTTTTCTGGAGTTGAGCTGTAGGAGTTGCTTGTATATTTTTGAGATTAGTTGTTTGTCAGTTGCTTCATTTGCTATTATTTTCTCCCATTCTGAAGGCTGTCTTTTCACCTTGCTAATAGTTTCCTTTGATGTGCAGAAGCTTTTAAGGTTAATTAGGTCCCATTTGTTTATTTTTGTTTTTATTTCCAATATTCTGGGAGGTGGGTCATAGAGGATCCTGCAGTGATGTATGTCATAGAGTGTTTTGCCTATGTTCTCCTCTAGGAGTTTTATAGTTTCTGGTCTTATGTTTAGATCTTTAATCCATTTTGAGTTTATTTTTGTGTATGGTGTTAGAAAGTGTTCTAGTTTCATTCTTGTACAAGTGGTTGTCCAGTTTTCCCAGCACCACTTGTTAAAGAGATTATTTTTAATCCATTGTATATTCTTGCCTCCTTTGTCAAAGATAAGGTGTCCATATGTGCGTGGATTTATCTCTGGGCTTTCTATTTTGTTCCATTGATCTATATTCCTGTCTTTGTGCCAGTACCATACTGTCTTGATAACTGTGGCTTTGTAGTAGAGCCTGAACTGCACTATCCCTGTTACAATTTTGAAAATATTTCTGTCCTGAACTTTCTGTATTCAAAAATCTTAATCTATTTTTTATTCTCTATCAATATTTGTTTTAATTTTTCTACCAATGCAGCTACTTTAATGCTCAGTATCCATCATAATCAAACTAGCATAGACAATGTATAGAGTCAGTAGGAAGACTGAGGCCAGGTTAATGGAGGGAAGGAAGGGAGCAACAGGAATGCACCTTGAATCTTTAATAGCCAAAAAGTGTTAGGGTGAAGGAAAAGAAAAGAGACCATCTCAGGGATTTCACATTATCTTGTAGTCTAAGTCATCCAGAGCCCTAGTCATTTTCAATTTTGAGAGTCTGGTTCAAAAATTCAGGAGAAATCAGACTTACTACCTGCAGCACTCAACATCATCAAACTTGTTAGCTACTTTAATGGCTATAAAATACAGAGAGTTGTTTGATGTGACACACTGGGTACATTCACTATTCATCCTGCCATGGTTCCTTCAGTTAGAAGGAATCTCCACAGTCCTGCTAACGTAATCCTTTTCCTTTGCATCAGACATGGCAGAAAACAATAGGTTTTATGTAAGCTACATCAGTTTGTCCTTCACAACCCAGTTGATAGCACAAGTGTTTTGTCTCCCTTCTGCAGTTAATGCAGGGGCACTAAATACCCTCTCCTGAGCAGTGACCTGTGAACATTTTTATCTCTGCATTCAATGTAAGGAGCTGAGCTCATCTCCTTGTATGTTTGGCTCTCTCTAGATTATAGATTTTTTATAGGCAGGGGCAATATTTTTTATTAATAGCTGAATTCTTAGAATGTAGTATAGTTTCTAGTTTATCATGGGTTAAAATTTTTTTGACCTCAATAGAATATAAAAATAATAAATAATATGCTGAAGGAATAGAGTCAGTACCAGAATCCAAGTTTTCTAACTTGTATTTTAAGGTAGAATCACATTTTATTTCTATACCATCTCCCATATATATATATAAAATACACATAGGCATATTGAGATTAATTTTGGAAGGAAATAAAATATTGCCTGTTATTTCCAGAAGTAGGACAATCATGGGTAGTTTTATTTCCTTACATTTACTTTTTATGTATTTTCAAAATTATTTTTCCCAGTTTTATTAAGATATAATTGACAGATATCACTGTATGTCTTCTAACATTTAAACCACTTCCTTCCTATCACATTTTATGTCATTTATTCTTTACCTTGCTGGAAGAGTATCTGCCCCACACTTTTTCCAAAAGACTAAAACATGATCTCAATCTGCTTGTTCAAGTAAAACTCATTTTACCATTTCTGAATTTTCAAGAATAGTCCAATTTTAATTACCTAATGTTCTTAAATTATAAAATTTTATACTTGAAATTTATTATTTCTATGCCTTAGATTAGGAGCATTAAAAAAAAAAGAACAAAGGGAATAAGAAAATTGGTAAGTCAAAGATATGGTGCTGCTGCTGCTGCTGCATCGCTTCAGTCGTGTCTGACTCTGTGCAACCCCATAGACGGCAGCCCACCAGGCCCTGCCGTCCCTGGGATTCTCCAGGCAAGAACACTGGAGTGGGTTGCCATTTCCTCCTCCAATGCGTGAAAGTGAAAAGTGAAAGTGAAGTCGCTCAGTCGTGTCTGACTCTTAGCGACCCCATAGACTGAAGCCTACCAGGCTCCTCTGTCCATGGGATTTTCCAGGTAAAAGTACTTACTGGAGTGGGGTGCCATTGCCTTCTCCAAAGATATGGTAAATACATTCAAAGATTCAAAGATGGGAAAAAACAAGAAGACGTTGCTTAATTTTATCACAGTTTTGTGAATCAAACTTCTTTCAATTTCCTGCTAAATCATGAGCTTCTCTTTCAGTGATTCAAATAAGAATTTAGTTATATTTAAGGAAGGCTTCACTCTTGGCCCCAATCATAGTACTGCTTTTATATTTTCTCTCATGCTGTTTCACATACTTATATAGATTGTTGTTTTCTATATCCAAATCCCTGTTTTTCAGTATACCTTCTCTGGCAACTAGCATCCATATAAATGCTCTTTCTCTTCATAACACTTGGAGATCTTAAAATCATACTGGTATGGAGTATGGGTTAGATACCATCTTTTGTATTTTTAGAATTAATTTATACCTCTTATTTTCTACCTATCTAACTATCGTCCATTTATCTATATCATATCCCTCTGTAGATTGTTTCTTTGGGGAAAGGGACCCATAACAATATATCCCAAATGATCTGCTGCCTCCACCACAGTTTGGAACACATAACAGACTCTAAACAAAACATAATAACAAATAATGGCATTCTTAAATTCTCCCTAGCTTCTCCTTTAATTCTTCTTTAGTTTTCTCATCTACTATGATTTTTATCTAGAATGTGTTCTTTACTCTTTTACTATAATCCATATTATTCATAATATTTTTATTATTCCCCAAATTATTTTTTTAAATAAACCTATGATGATGAGCTTTCTTGCCCCCTAGTTACTTCTATTGTTTGATTTCTCAGTTTTTTAATTTCATATATGGTATGGTATATGTGTATATATGTTTCCATTTATGTGTATATGCAGACTTAATAGGAGTAAAAATCTTGTTTTAAGAAAAATAGAATATATTTTTGTTAGAAAAACTGACTCTGGTATAGAATCTTTTTCATAATACTAAAAACTATGATGCAAATGCATTCAATCTGAAATCCTTGGTGGAAAACAGTTTCTTCTTCAGGTAGTAACTGATAGAGAGATTACACTTACCCACTTATATTCAAATGATCAAGGAAGTTGACATATGACTTTAGTTTTGAGGACTCACAGTCCTGTAGGTCTTTTGAACGTGGAAAGAGGCAGCAGTAGAAGTTTACTTGCAAAAGTAATGTCATCTGTCCTAAAGGAGTAAATGGTTGGGAAAAAATGTGCTGAAATATTTAATAATGGGTTTATTTGGACACGTAGATGTTTTAACCTTTTTAAGTCTTAAATAAGAAGCTGAAATTAGCCCAGTCTCTATTCATATGTCAATTCAGAGTCTGTAATTAGGTTGGAGAGTATTTCTAGCCTTCTGGGATTCTAAGAACTGGGGTCCTCTGAGACAAGGAGAGCTAAAGCAAAAGATAAATGACTAAACTTGGACAAGAACATCTTATCTAATATCAGAAGAGAATAATATAGATTGAAAAAAACTCTATGTGGGCAAAGCATGAAAACTGTAAATAAGAATTCTTTTGGCATAAGGGTAATTAACCTCCAATTAAAATAAATAAATTTATATCAAATGAATAAATGCATTAAAAAATAATAATAAACTTAAACTAGTTCTGAACATGTTTTCAAAATATTTCTGAAAATAATAATACCTATCAACAGTATTTCACTTTGTGTTTTAACAAAGTTATTTCTTAAATAAAAAAAAAAGAAAATTTATAAAACACTGATATGCCAAGAGAAATCAAGTTCACCAACCTGCAGATTTACTTGAAGGTTGATTTGATAAAGCATAAGACATGGAGGCAGGGATTGGTGAATGTAGCTATGTTTGACACTTTAGGGGATTACACTGGTAGGCTGTGTCTTGCTTCTATACCCAATTTGTTATTCAGTCACTAAATCATGTCTGATTCTTTGCAACCCCACAGAGTGCAGGATGCCAAGCTTCCCTGTCCTTCACTATATTCTGGAGTTTGCTCAAATGCATGTCCATTGAATCAGTTATGCCATTCAACCATCTTATCCTCTGTCATCCCCTTCTCCTCCTGCCCTCAATCTTTCCCAACACCAAGGGCTTTTCCAATGAGTTGGCTCTTTGCATCATGTGACCAAAGTATTGGAGCTTCAGCTTCGGCATCAGTATTTCCAATGAATATTCAGTATTGATTTATTTAGGATTCACTGGTTTGATCTCCTTGCTGTCTAAGGAACTCTCAAGAGTGTTCTCCAGCACTACAATTCAAAAGCATCAATTCTTATTTATGGTCCAAATGTCAGATTGCACATGACTACTGGAAAAGGCATATACTAAATAAAAAGTCAAACAACTGGATTTTTAGTTCCCTTAAAAGAATTATTATAAGGGAATGACTTTTATTCAGTGACCAAGTGATACAAAGATAAATAAATTACATGAATCCATCTGATGTAGCAGGGTAGCAAAACTGTGTGTAATAAGAGGCATACTGAAGCATGTGTCCATACTATTTCTGTCCTTTATCGAGACCATCTTTGCATGAAATGTTCCCTTGGCATCTCTAATTTTCTTGAAGAGATCTCTAGTCTTTCCCATTCTGTTGTTTTCCTCTACTTCTTTGCATTGATCGCTGAGGAAGGCTTTCTTATCTCTCCTTGCTATTCTTTGGAACTCTGCATTCAGATGCTTATATCTTTCCTTTTCTCCTTTGCTTTTTGCTTCTCTTCTTTTCACAGCTATTTGTAAGGCCTCCCCAGATAGCCATTTTGCTTTTTTGCATTTCTTTTCCATGGGGATGGTCTTGATCCCTATCTCCTGTACAATGTCACGAACCTCTGTCCATAGTTCATCAGGCACTCTATCTATCAGATCTAGGCCCTTAAATCTATTTCTCACTTCCACTATATAATCATAAGGGATTTGATTTAGGTCATACCCGAATGGTCTAGTGGTTTTCCCTACTTTCTTCAATTTGGACTGTGAAGAAAGCTGAGCGCCAAAGAATTGATGCTTTTGAACTGTGGTGTTGGAGAAGACTCTTGAGAGTCCCTTGGACTGCAAGGAGATTCAACCAGTCCATTCTAAAGGAGATCAGCCCTGGGTGTTCTTTGGAAGAAATGATGCTAAAACTGAAACTCCAGTACTTTGGCCACCTCATGCAAAGAGTTGACTCATTGGAAAAGACTCTGATGCTGGGAGGGATTGGGGGCAGGAGGAGAAGGGGACGACAGAGGATGAGATGGCTGGATGGCATCACTGACTAGATGGATGTGAGTTTGAGTGAACTCCGGGAGTTGATGATGGACATGGAGACCTGGCATACTGCAGTTCATGAGGTTGCAAAGAGTTGGACATGGCTGAGCGACTGAACTGAACTGAACTGAAGCATGTGTCAGTGAAGAGACAGCATAGCTAGAAAGATGAGCACCTCACAGTGAAGATCTTCTTAAACATAACCAGGGCTAAGATTTGACTAATGAGTTATGAATAAAAATACTGAGAATAAGAAAGCTAAGTAGAAACTACTGAATCACTAAACCTAGGATATTCAAAGAAAAAAGACTAAAGAGAATTGCTGAGAATTTCTGTTTCTTCTATTGACTACTCTGGTTGTTTAAACAAATGCTCTTTCTGAAACAACTGAAATTGCTGGGGAATATTTAAAAATTTTCCTTAATGCATATTTATCAGCTGAAAGCATTGTAGGAACTTCCAGGTCATAATCTGAGAGAAAGGAAGAATCCTGAGAGAAATGAAGTACTAAAAATGCCTTTTACACGGAGGATATTTATTTATCTGGATGGAATTACAAATCCAGCTAGTGATATGAGGGAATCACAGGATAAGGCAGACAGAAATTAAGGTTCAAGACCCACCAAAATAGGGAGTCAAACAGTAGATCTACTTTAAACTGGGACTCTAAGAGAGGACACAAGATAAACATAAAACAGAATTAAGCCCATCTTTTAGCTCACTGTGGGAGGTTCTGATGGGAGTTGTCTCAAGGCTGACAGGAGATATGGTTGGGGTGGTGAAAATAGATTCACTTATGAGAGGTTGTAATTGGTAGGCCCTCATTCTGATTTGCATCTCAAAATCACATCATCACTTAACTCAAGAAACCTCAGCTCTGGATCTAACATATAGAGCATCTAAATTGGTAGTGCCTCTAAGAATCTGTCAGATACAAACCCAGATTCAGCTTCTGGAAAGCAGCAATATAGAAATTATAAAAAAAAAAAAAAAAAAAAAAACAGAAGGAAAACATCAAAAGAAAGAAGAAATGAAAGTGTCTCTCTTCATAGATGACATGCTGCTGCTAAGTCACTTCAGTTATGTCCGACCCTGTGCGACCCCATAGATGGCAGCCCCCCAGGCTCCCCCATCCCTGGGATTCTCAAGGCAAGAACACTGGAGTGGGTTGCCATTTCCTTCTCCAATGCATGAAAGTGAAAAGTAAAAGTGCAGTCGCTCAGTCGTGTCCAACTCTTAGCAACTCCATGGATTGCAGCCCACCAGGCTCCTCCGTCCATGAGATTTCCCAGGCAAGAGTACTTAGATGTACAAGAGTACTTAGATGACATGATGGTCTACAAAGAAATTCTCAAGAATAGGCAAAAACAAACAGTCAAAAAACACCACAACAAACTAAAAACAAAAACATAAAACCCTCCTGAAACTAAAAAGGCAAGATTATAGCAACATTGCTATACAAAAGTTCACTTTCCTCTATATATCAGCAATAGGCAATTGGAATTTGAAATTAAAAATGCAAATCATTTATATTAGCAGCAAAAAAGAGAGATGCTTAAGGATAAACTACAAAATATGTACAAGACCTTTATGAGGAAAATTATAAAATACTAGTGAAAGATATTAAAGATCTTGTCAACTAAAAAATGATGCACAGCTTGAGAGTTGTGAGTTAAATTTTATTTGGTGCAAAATGAGGATTGCAGCCCTGGAGACAGCACCTCAGTTTGTTCTAAGAGATTGCTCCAAAAATACAGTGGGAGAAGATCAATATATGATTTTGGGGAAGGGGTAGTTTAGGGCAGTTCAATGCAATTAAGCACTCATTTTACAAAAGATTTTCTGTTAGTCATGAGGAGCCGATGAAGGGATTTAGTGCTTTTCTAGATACCAAGAGAAGGCAATGGCACCCCACTCGAGTACTCTTGCCTGGAAAATCCCGTGGACAGAGGAGCCTGGAAGGCTGCAGTCCATTGGGTCGCTGAGGGTCAGACACGACTGAGCAACTTCCCTTTCACTTTTCACTTTCATGCATTGGAGAAGGAAATGGCAACCCACTCGAGTGTTCTTGCCTGGAGAATCCCAGGGACGGGGGAGCCTGATGGGCTGTCGTCTATGGGGTCACACAGAGTCGGGCACGACTGAAGTGACTTAGCAGTAGCAGTAGATATCAAGAGATGTAAAGATTGAGATCATGAAATCAGTTCCTAAAAATATCTAAAGACATGTTCCACAAGATTCCCTGAAGAACAGAGTGCCTCACTTCACCCGGAATTCCCTCAGGGGTGTTAAGGTCAACAGCTACAGCAACACAGGATTCAGTCTCCACAGAGGCAGATGGCAAATGCCCTTGTTGTTCAGGTGCTGGCAATGCTCTTGACAAATGCCAATTTGTAGTCGACAATCTCAGTACATGGAGAAATAGTCTATGTGGATAGGAAGACTGAATTTTGTTAAGACGTCAGTTCTTCTCAGACTGATCTGTAGATTTAATGCAATCCCAGTCAAAATTCCAGCAAGTTATTTTGTGGGATATCAAGACTGACTGTAAAGTTTATATGCAAAGGCAAAAGATTTAGAATACTAACATAATACTGCATATTAACTATATTTTCTAGGTTCTGTGTCAGATGTTTTGACTCCTTTGATCAGCCTTGATCGCCTTTTGGAGCCTCAATTATCAACGAGGGACTGCTCTTCCTAACTAGGGTTAGAATTATCCAATTCCTGGAGATAACAAAGGACTTTCTTTAGAGCAAGTCTTTCACAGGCAAACTAATCAATCCAGAGCCCATAGCCCCTAATGAGTTAATGTGCTCTTTGAATCTCTGACTGTAGTCTCTCAGGCTCCTCTGTCCATGGGATTTTCCAGGCTAGAATACTAGAGTGGGTTGCCATTTCCTTCTCTAAGGATCTACCTGAACCAGGGATAGAACCTGTCACTCCTGCATTGCAGCTGGATTCTTTACCCACTGAGCCATCTGGGAAGCTTACTTGTCTGCTTTTTCAGGCTCTTACACTGTTCTCTTGTCCTAAGCTTGGCATATCCCATCTTCTCTTGGAAATTGTGTGCAATTAACTATCTTTCCAATGGCAATTGCTTCTTGATATGTCGTCCTCACTACATTTGAAGGAAAGTTAAATCTTTATTTAAAAACATATTGAGATAGGAGTAAAGTTAGAAAACTAATACTACCCAATCCCAGCAGGTTTAGCAACATATGACTCTTTTTAATCTAGTCTACACAAGCAGTGTAATTGCCGAGTCATAGTTCATTGTTGTGGGAGAAGGCAATGGCACCCCACTCCGGTACTGTTGCCCAGAAAATCCCATGGATGGAGGAGCCTGGTAGGCTGCAGTCCATGGGGTCGTTAAGAGTCAGACATGACTGAGTGACTTCACTTTCACTTTCCACTTTCCACTTTCATGCATTGGAGAAGGAAATGGCAACCCACTCCAGTGTTCTTGCCTGGAGAATCCCATGGATGGAGAAGCCTGGTAGGCTGCAGTCCATGGGGTCACTAAGAGTCAGACACAACTGAAGCGACTTAGCAGCAGCAGCAGTAGCAGTTCATTGTTGTAGATTAAATTTTCAGCAAGAGCTCTTTTTCCCTTTCTAAGTCTTCTGCTCTGTGACTTTGCAGTTGCTGCTTTTAGATGCAGAGTATAATTCTCAACCACAGAATTTTGGGCTTCGTTTTGGGATTTAATGCCAAGAAAAAGAAGTACAAAAAGGCAAAATGGTTGTCTGAGGAGACACTACCTGAGAAAAGAAGAGAAGCTTGAGGCAAAGAAGAAAAGGAAAGATATATCCACCTGAATGCAGAGTTCCAAAGAATAACAAGGAGAGATAAAGAAGACTTCCTCAGTGATAAATGCAGAGCAATGAGGAAAACAATAGAATGGGAAAGACCAGAGATCTCTTCAAGAAAATTAGAGATATCAAGGGAACATTTCATGCAAAGATGGAACTACCTAAAGGACAGAAATGGTATGGACCTAAAAGAAGCAGAAGAGATTAAGAAGAGGTGGCAAGAATACACAGAAAAACTACACACAAAAAAAGATCTTAATGACCCAGATAACGATGGTGGTGTGATCATTCACCTAGAGCCAGACATCCTAGAATGCACAGTCAAGTGGGCCTTTAGGAAGCATCATTATGAACAAAGCTAGTGGAGGTGATGAAATTCCAGTTGAGCTACTTCAAACCCTAAAAATTGATGCTGTGAAAGTGTTGCACTGAATATGCCAGCAAATTTGCAAAACTCAGCTGTGGCCACAGGACTGGAAAAGGTCAGTTTTCATTCCAATCCCAAAGGAAGGTAGTTCCAAACAATGTTCAAACTACAACACAATTGCACTCATCTCACATGCTAGCAAAGTAATGCTCAAAATCCTTCAAGTGAGGCTCCAACAGTATGTGAAACAAGTACTTCCACATGTTCAAGCTGAATTTAGAAAAGGCAGAGGAACCAGAGATCAAATTGCCGACATCCACTGGATCATCAAAAAAGCAAGAGCGTTCTGGAGAAACATCAACTGTTTTATTGACTACACCAAAGCCTTTGACTGTGTGGATCACAAAAAACTGTAGAAAATTCTTAAACAGATGGGAATACCAGACCACCTTATCTGCCTCCTGAGAAATCTGTATGCAGGTCAAGAAGCAACAGTTAGAACCAGACATGGAACAATGGCTTGGTTCCAAATTTTGAAAGGAGTATATCAAGGTTGTATATTGTTGCCCTGCTTATTTAACTTATATGCAGAGTACATCATGCAAAATGAGAGGCTGGATGAAGCGTAGTTGGAATCAAGACTGCCTCGAGAAATATTAATAACATCAGATAGGCAGATGACACCACGCTTATGGTAGAAAGTGAAGAGGAACTAAAGAGCCTCTTGATGAAAGTGAAAGAGGAGAGTGAAAAAGTTGGCTTAAAACTCAACATTCAGAAAACGAAGACCATGGCATCTGGTCCCATCACTTCATGGCAAATAAATGGGGAAACAATGAAAACAGTAACAGACTTTCTTTTCTTAGGCTCCAAAATCGTTGCAGATGGTGACTGAAGCCATGAAATTAAAAGACGCTTCCTCCTTGGAAGAAAAGCTATGACCAACCTAGACAGCATATCAAAAAGCAGAGACTTTACTTTGCCGTCAAAGGTCCATCTAGTCAAAGCTGTGGTTTTTTTTCAGTAGTCAAGTATGTATGTGAGATTTGGATCATAAAAATAGCTGAGAGCTGAAGAATTGATGCTTTTGATCTGTGGTGTTGGAGAAGACTCTTGAGAGTTCCTTGGACTGCAAGGAGATCCAACCAGTCCATCCTAAAGGAGATCAGTCCTGAATGTTCATTGGAAGGACTGATGTTGAAGCTGAAGCTCCAATACTTTGGCCATCTGATGTGAAGAACTGACTCATTAGAAAAGACCCTGATGCTGGGAAAGATTGAAGGCGGGAGAAGAAGGGGATGACAGAGGATGAGATGGTTGGATGGCATCACTGACCTGATGGACATGAGTTTGAGGAAGCTCCAGGAATTGATGACGGACAGGGAAGTCTGGCATGCTGCAGTCCATGGGGTTGCACAGAGTCAGAAATGACTGAGCAACTGAACTGAACTGTCTGGGATTTATGTTAGCCAATGAAATACAGGCAGAGGGATAGTTTGCCAGTTTCAAAGTATTGTTAGCCCTTCAGTTGTGTCTGACTCTTTGAGACACCATGGACTGTAGCCTACCAGGCCCCTCTGTCCATGGAATTACCCAGGTGAGAATACTGAAGTGGTAGCCTTTCCCTTTTCCAGGGGGTCTTCCAGACCCAAGGATTGAACCCAGGTCTCCTGCAGAGAGATTCTTTACCATCTGAGCCACTTGGTCAAAAAATGAATTGCAGATTTTTTCAATAAACGCTGGAGAGGATGCAGAGAAAAGGGAATCCTCTCACACTGTTGGTGGGAATGCAAAATAGTACAGCCACTATGGAATAGTGTGGAGAGTCCTTAAAAAATTGACAGTAGAACTGCCATACGACCTAGCAATCCCACTGCTGGGCATACACACTGAGAAAAGCAGAATTGAAAGAGACACGTGTACCCCAATGTTCATTGCAGCACTGTTTACAGTAGCTAGGACATGAAAGCAACCTAGATGTCCATCAGCAGATGAATGGATAAGAAAGCTATGGTACATATACACAATGGATTATTACTCAGCCATTAAAAAGAATAAATTTGAATCAGTTCTAATGAGGTGGATGAAACTGAAGCCTATTATACAGAGTGAAGTAAGCCAGAAAGAAAAACACCAATACAGTATACTAACGCATATATATGGAATTTAGAAAGATGGTAACAGTAACCCTGTGTACGAGACAGCAAAAGAGACACTGAAGTATAGAACAGTCTTATGGACTCTGTGAGAGAGGGAGAGGGTGGGAAGATTTCGGAGAATGGCATTGAAACATGTGAAATATCATGTATGAAACGAGTCGCCAGTCCAGGTTCGATGCATGATACTGGATGCTTGGGGCTGGTGCACTGGGACGACCCAAAGGGATGGTATGGGGAGGGAGGTGGGAGGGGGTTCAGGATGGGGAACACGTGTATACCTGTGGCGGATTCATTTTGATATTTGGCAAAACTAATACAGTTATGTAAAGTTTAAAAATAAAATAAAATTAAAAAAAAAAAAGAAAGCAGTGGTACACATACACAATGGAATATTACTCAGCTATTAAAAAGAATGCATTTGAGTCAGTTCTAATGAGGTAGATGAAACTGGAGCTTATTATACAGAGTGAAGTGAGTCAGAAAGAAAAACACCAATACAGTATATTAATGCATATATATGGAACATAGAATGATGGTAACAATGTCCCTATATGTGAGACAGCAAAAGAGACACAGAAGTAAAAAACAGACTTCTGGACTCTGTGGGAGAAAGTGAGGGTGGGATGATTTGAGAGAATAGCATTGAAACATGTATATTACCATATGTGAAACAGATCACCAGGCCAGGTTGGATGCATGAGACAGGGTGCTCAGGGCTGGTGCACTGGGATGACCCTGAGGGATGGGATTGGGAAGTAGGTGGGAGGGGGGCTCAAGATGGGGAACACATGTATACCCATGGCTGATTCATGTCAATGTATGGCAAAAACCACTACAATATTGTAAGGTATGGCCTCCAATTAAAATAAATAAATTAATTTTAAAAATGCATTTCAGGTTTTCTGCTACCAGCATTAGATGAACTCTCCCAGGCCCTTTAGACATGGTATCTGGAATGAAAATAACTGATGCAAATCTAATTCCAACCTATCCAAAATGGTCAAATCCAACAAATGTGAAACTTGAAGCAGAGTTACCATGTTGAACCCAGCTCAGAACAGCAAACCATAACATAACCTGCTGACACATAACAAGACCTATTTTTATTGTAAGAAAGACATAACATAAAATTTTCTCTTATCCACTTTTATGTGTGTAGTTCAGTAGTATGAACTATAATCACACTGTTATGAAACAGATCTTCAGGACACTTCCATTTTTCAAATCTGAAACGGTAACCATTAAATAACAACTCTCCCTTCCCTAAGTGAAATACGCCAGTCATAAAAAGACAAGTTGTATATACCATAAGGCATTTCCTGATTTAATTCTTATGTAAACAATGTTTTATTTATTTAAATTTTATAGAATTTAAGTTATAGGTACATGCTCACACAGGAAACTTATTTTTAGATCTATGTTATGTGACCCTTCAACTTTTATCCCCCTCCACATAACCAAGTAAGATCTCCTATTACATGTTGATCAATTGGAAGGCTGAGAAATGCACACTTAAGAAATTAGGTTAATATAAAATTATGTTGCTTTATGAGACACATCTTTAACAAAACCCACAAAAAATAGTCATGCAAATAAATGTAATCCACCTATATAGGTGATTACCATTTGGTTATTTCTTATAACGAAGCATGAAAGAAAGAGGGAACCGTAGTTCATTACTCTTTTCCTACAATACCTAGTTTAATATTTTGCTCATATTTGCAGATTCACAGAACTCTTGGATGGTCAACTCAATTTCACACTGCAACTGACATTATTGCAATCCTAGTTTATGGAATAAAGAAAGGAAAATGAAGGGATATGGGAATAAACTAGCAATTTTTAATGCTTTCTGTCAGAAGAGCACCAAATTGTTTTGGATCTATTAAGTCCTTTAGTTCTTACCATGTCCAAATGAGAAGGCATTAAAGATGTCACGTTACATAGGGAATAACTGACCATGAGAGAAGTTAAGTCTGACCCATGGCATTTGGCTGGACAATGATTCAAATCAATATTCAAACCTAGGTCTTTATGATTCCCAAATCCATATTTTCTGCTTTACCATCAGCCTCATGGAACTTTGATCTCTCCTCATCTATCCATAAATGAATTATTCTTTTTGTCTATAATTTTTTATTGTAAAATTGCTTTTACCTCAAAAAATATACTGAAGCATTCAGACACTTTAACAACGTTCTCTACTATTTCCTTCCGTGTAGGAAGAATATTAACAGACTGGGCATTCTCAGAAAAATAATGCAGTATTTATAGTATTTATGAGAAAACTGACATTTTAAATGTTCAATAATAACATAGATTGAGTCTTTGAAAGTTGCCACATTCACATAACTTTCTGGAGACCAAATGGTACAACCTCTACAGTGAATAGAGGGCAAACAGAAAAGTCTTTCCAATAAAAATAACACTACCTTATTCCTTGTTTTCTTTTTTAAATAAAAACTATGTTTATTGGCATCTTATCCTGGATACTTTCATGGATATAATTTTCCTTACCTAGCAACTCATACAGTTTTGGAAAGCAAGTACCTACTGAGAACCTTTTTCAGAGCTGTCTTTACTTCTTTATTTCTCAGTGTATAGACAAGAGGGTTAAGTAGTGGGGTAATCACTGTATAGGTCACTGCCACAAGCCGATCCTTATCCGAGGAGTACAGGGATGTGGGCCTTAAGTAGATAAAGGAAGCACAACCATAGTGGACAATGACCACTGTAAGGTGGGAGGCGCAGGTGGCGAAGGTCTTACGCTGCCCCTCTACTGAGGAAATCTTGAGGATGGTGGAAACAATGAAGACATAGGAGATGAAGATAAGCACTAAAGGAACCAGCAACACCAGAATGCTGAGGAAGAAGATAATCATCTCCTTCAGGTTGGTGTCTGTGCAGCCCAGTTTTATGACAGGGGAAATGTCACAGAAGAAGTGGTTGATCCGATTGGAGGCACAGAAGGGTACACTAAACACCAGGACGTTGACAACCACAGAGATCAGGAAACCACAGAAACTTGAGGCTAAAACCAGCTGTGTGCAGGTGGCTCTGCTGACAATGAGTGTGTAGTTGAGAGGGTTGCAGATGGCAACATAGCGATCATAGCCCATTACAGCAATTAGGAAACAGTTGGTACAAGCCAAGCCCACAAAGAAATAGAGCTGGGCCACACAGCCAGATAATGAAATAGTTGGAGCTGTGGAAAGCAGGTTGGTCAGCATTTTTGGTACAATGACCAAGGTGTAGCAAGTTTCAGAACAGGAGAGGACAAAGAGAAAGAAGTACATAGGGGTGTGCAAAGCCCGATCCAGACGAATGACTGTCATGATGGTGGCATTGGCCATCATAGTGGTCAGGTAGACCAGGAGGAAGATAAAGAAGAGAAGGATCTGCAGATCCCCTAGGTTTGAGAAGCCTATAAGGATGAACTCGGTGATCATGCTCTGGTTCTGCCTTTTCATTGGTCACTGCAAATCAGACTCAGACATTCTGCAACTGGCAACAGAATGAATTTGACAAAAGTGAATGTCCCGGAATAGACCATGTCTGTGTTTCTGTACAAAGTTGACAATACTAATCTAATAAAATGAGTAATAAACAACTTAAGCACATTGATCAAGGGGTGAGGGGAAAGCAGTAGGCTTGAGGAGTAGTGGGATAAGAAAACCCCCAATTCAATAATATCTGAAGACATTATTTTCATTTTTGTAAGTTGTTTCCATTTCTCTGTCTTCTTATCAGCATAGAAGCTTCATACATGATGTGTTAAATCAAGAGGTGATCTTAAAGTCATCTCATCTAAACCTGTGAGTTTATGGAAACTGAATTTCAAAAAGATTAAACCATTTGCTTAACCCACATGAGAGTGACAGTCCTGGAAATCACTTATCTTCAAAGTAATTTTATGAAAGTATGAACTAGAAAAAACAATTGAAAAGTCATCTCTCTAGTCCCTCATATACTTGAGACAAATACCGCTTGCTTACATATACCAAAGTGTTGAGATTTATTTGCTCATGATTAGTTGTGAAACCTTTGAGATGGGCTTAGAATGATCTCATATATTGGGGTTTCTCTTGTCATGAGTGCATGGTAATTTGGGATTAAGAACCTAGCTAAAGCTCAAGTCATGCTCAGAGCATGCCCATTCTTGGGCTGACACTTTCACTCTCTTGACCACTGCCTCAAGATCTGATGCCTCCATAATGTTCTCAGAAAAAGCCTCACCATTTTCTGTGGGAGACCTGTGATTTGATTCAGAAATAACATAATTCTAAAACCTTTACACTAATGACTCACTTGAAAAGACCCTGATGCTGGGAAAGATTGAGGGCAGGAGGAGAAAGGGGCAACAGAGGATGAGATGGTTGGATGGCATCACCGACTCAATGGACATGGGTTTGGGTGGACTCAGGCAATTGGTAATGGACAGGGAGGCCTGGTGTGCTGCGGTTCATGGGGTCACAGAGTTGGAGACGACTGAGCAACTGAACCGAACTGAACAGGAGTCTTCTTTCCTAATCTGCACCTAAGTCTATAAACCATTTAACATAAATATGTGTTGTTCAATCACAGTAGTCAAGTTCCAGTCATAAGGAATCTATTATCTCACAAAGCAGACTGTTCTCTTGTAGATGGCTTAACTGGCCAGAGTCTCCTTACCCTGAGATGAACTATGGCTCCTTAAAACTTCCACTCTTTGGTCTTGATTTGTTCTTTAAAGATACAAGAAAACTCATTCTTTAAAAAAGAAAAAAGTGACAGCCTTCTTGTTATTGGAATAAAATTATCATATCCCTTTATGGGTCTTATTTTCTTCTTAAGTTCTTAGTTCTCTTATTTCCCCACGATTATCTCGAATTCTCTGTTCTAATCACTATCTCAGGTCATTTTATCAGATTTTATCATTTTTTCACTCTTTAGCTAGTCTACAGTCATCACACATTATAAATTTCTATCTTTGACAATAAAAGATTGCTTTTCTTTTCTCACAATTCTTTAACCATCACAATTAATGTTCATCAATCCTTCAAAACCCCATGTTCATATTTATCTTCTAAAAGGCTTTGTTGAGTAGTTCTTATTACTGTGTGCAGTTACTTCTCTGTCAGTTTATTCTGGGATCATTTGCTGGAATGAGGCCAGAAGTGTGTAGTAAGGCCAGAGTGTGTAGGCTATGGAGCTAGACTGCCTAGACTGGGAACATGGCTCTGTCACCTACTAGATTTATGACCTTTAGAAATTGCTTTTATGTGCCTCAGGTTCTCATCTGAAATGACAGAAATAATAATAGCAGAAACAAAACATTTTTGTGAGTACCAAATGTTCACAGCTATGTTTCTAAATGACATTAGTATTCGATGTGCTAGCTCTTAGTATCTAGTTCAACTCCTTCATGTTATAAAGAAATGGAGTCCCAAAAAAGTAAAATGTGAAGATCTAGGTTGCACAGCTACTTAACAGCACAGGTGAAATTGTATCCCAAATATCCTAAACTACCCACTATAAGACTGTATCTTCTAATTAACCAGAATCCTGTTTTTAATATTTTCAATATTTCTTTTGTACTGTGTGCTTATGCACCACTAGAGTAGGAAATTGATCAATATCTTCTTTACTCCCTGTGATCTTCACACAGGCAGCATTTTCCACGCTTCCATTTATTCCTAACTTTTATTCTTCCACCTTAAATACAGCAGATACATTTTTTCCCCTTTTTGCTAAAGTATATATCTGTCCTGCTCTTCAGGCATTTCCTTATTATTTTTCCTACCTTAAGTCATTTTAGGAATATTTTTGTTTTGTGTGCATATGTGCTTAGTTGTTCAGTCATGTCCAACTCTTTGCAACCCCATGGACTGCAACCTGCCGGGCTCTTCTGTCCGTGGGGTTCTCCAGACAAGAATACAAGAATGGGTTGCCACACCCTCCTCCAGGGGATCTTCCCAACCCAAGGATTGAACCCAGGTCTCCCATACTGCAGGCAGATTCTTTACCATCTGAGCCACCAGGGAAGCTCAAGAATATTGGAGTGTGTAGCTTATCCCTTCTACAGGGGATCTTCCTGTCCCAGGAATTAAACTGGAGTCTCCTCCATTGCAGGGAAATTATTTGCCAGCTGAGTTACCAGGGAAGCCCATTTTTGTTTTATATTTTAAAATATTTTTCTAACTTTAGTCTTTCTCCATATTCAGATTGTACTTTCTTCAGCTGGATCTCTGCCTTCCACATATGGTCTCTGTCCCTGTGTTTCTCTCTGGATCCTGATCTTATGACCCACTGCACTTGCATGGTTCTCAACAGCCCTTCTGCCTTTGAATCTTTCTTTGATTCCCAGTATATTTGTACAGTTTGATGGAAAGATGATATTGCTAAAAGAAAAGAGTTGTCCTACAGCTATAATACAAATGAAGCACTTACAGAGTTCTGGCACAATCTCAGTTTTCTTTATCCTGTATATCCCATCAAAGTATAAGCAAGGAGAGAAATGGAGAAATTTGTGAGAACATCATGCAGTATATTTTTCCAGAACTGACTGGAGGAAAATCTAGGCACTAAGATTAGCCTTTAAAGATGAAAGAAAGCTCTGCTCTCTAGCTGAGCTAGAGCTAAGTGGACAGATGCAGTCTTAGCTGCTCTGTGTTCCTGATGGCAGAAGCTCCAGAAAATCCTTGGGTCTTATAGAGTTAGGGTACTCCAGGGGATAAATGCCTTTGAGGGAGTTACTCCTTTGGATTCTCGGCATTAATATAACTTGTAAAAATAAATCAAATAAATTATTTACTTTACTTGATGCATATAGGAGATATATAGTTTGAATACTATGTTTTTTTCATATATAATTTATTTTGACTCAAGTTTTCACTTGCTAATAAGCCCTTAATCATTAATTAGCTTTATAGAATCTGGATATAGATGGACTCTTTTGAAGAATAAAGTAAATGCCATTAAAAAAATAATTTCATGTAGTCTCCTCTTTCTCCTTCAAGTTTTCTAATAGAATAAGCCAGATAATATTTTCTCTATCTCTCCTGCTTTATGTGTCTTAGTTATGTGTCTGCTTTCTAAGACAGCACAAATTATTTTTCTACACTTCTCTATCTGCTAGATTCATCTCTTAAATTTTCAATGTGACATTCATCTATACAACCACTAATTCATTTATTAAATCAGTATGTTTTAAATATTGATGATGTCCCAGGTACTTGATAATTGTTTTGACAAGGAAGACTTCACAAAGATGAGGATGGCATAGAATATGATAATTGTAGTTTTTGAACCACATAGACTTGAGACTTCTGAAATGCATGCGAAGATGCCTATTGCTGGGTTCTGTTCAGGATACTCTGAATTAGAAATATTTGACATGGAGCCTGTGAATATTTTGCAATTGTTTCAGGTGATTTCCTTATTCTTAGAAAGTTTAAAACACTATACTGTCTTCTGTCTGAAAATAACTTAGTATTTAGAGAGGACGATGGAGAGAGAGAGAGAGAGAGAGAGAGAGAGAGAATTCCAGAAGACAAAGAAGGCTAAGAGAGGGTAATTGCAAGGTGCTGTAACATTAATAAGGGGTAACATGATTTTCACATCCAGTAGCAAAAACAGTGTGTCTCAGACTTGTCAAACTGCCCTTAGACATCTATTCCTTCCAGGAATATATCTCTTCCTGAAGAATTCAAGAGTTTTGTTCTATGTAAAGAGAGAAGAAATCATGGATTTCTTGTTTAAATTTCTAATTATGAGAAATATAAGGTTCTCAACTGATGTATATGTGATATGGGTTAACAAAAAGAAGAAGTCTTGTTGTTCCAGTGTTTATCTGACTTCTGTGGAGAAAGAGATAGATATTAAGGAGCAAGAACTATTTAAATTGAGCTCTACAGGGCTGCAGGGCTATAACACTAAGCCTTCCTTTCTACTCATTTTTCATACTGCAAATCTAATACTAAGAGCAGTTTTTTGAACATTCATTAAGCAGCTATCATTATCTATTCATTAGCTTGTCTATAAAAACCTCATCAGGTAAGACAATGTGTGCTCAGTCAGTCATGTCCAACTCTTTGCAACTCCATGGACTGTAGCCCACCAGGCTCCTCTATCCATGGAATTTTTCAGGCAAGAATACTGGAGTGGGTTGCCATTTCCTATTCCGGGGAATCGTCCCGATCCAGAGATTGAAACCATGTCTCTTGTGTCTTGTGCATTGGCAGGCAGATCTTTGACACTGCACCACCTGGGAAACCCAAGGTAATATGGTTTCCATTTTACAGAAAGAATGCAAGGAAAGCACGGTAGTACTGCTGAGCCAAGGAGAGTGAAATGAGTTTTGGGAGGCTAAAGCAGATGTACTTTGTGGCACAAAATACCAAGAAGTTGGGTCAATTTAGAGGAAGAATTTCAGAAATATCCATACGGGTACCTTTTCATAATGAGCTGCATACTGAAATGCTTAGGCATAATATGAAACTCTACAAGATTAAACAATGACCTATGAGGAGTCTAAGTTACACAGTTCCTATAACTCACTTGCAGTTGGGAGATGTTTGAGATCCAACTAGCAAGATTCAGAAAACATCAGAGAAAACTTGGGATGGTCAAAAAAAGAAGCAAAAAACATGTCTTAGTCATAAGGATAAGCTAGATATCAGTAAATGCCACTATCTAACTGTTTTAACAAAACTTAAAAGTAAGTCTCAATATACATAGATGTAGTCAACTGATTTTCAACAAAGGTGTGAGACAATTCAAAGAAGAAAGAAAAATCTTTTCATTGAGTAGTGCCAGAAAATAGATATACTCATGTAAAGAAATAAATGTAGAACTTTTCATATAGGAAATTAACTCAGAAGGGATTATATACCTAAGTATAAACATTAAAATAATGAAACTTCTAAGAGAAATTGTTTGTGATGCTAATGTAGCCAAGTTTTCTTAGAAAGAACACAGAAGTGCAAACCAAAACAGAAAAATAAAAATAGATAAGATTTTATCAAAATATTAACAGTAACATATTTTACTTTTTGAAGGACACCATTAAGAATACGGGGCATAGACTTGGATTACTGTGATATTGGTATTGATAATGGTTTGCCTTGGAAACAAACAGAGATCATTCTGTTGTTTGTAAGATTGCATCCAAGTACTGCATTTCGGACTCTTTTGTTGACCATGATGTCTACTCCATTTCTTCTAAGGGATTCCTGCCCACAGTAGTAGATATAATGGTCATCTGAGTTAAATTCACCCATTCCAGTCCATTTTAGTTCGCTGATTCCTAGAATGTAGACGTTCACTCTTGCCATCTCCTGTTTGACCACTTCCAATTTGCCTTGATTCATGGACCTAACATTCTAGGTTCCTATGCAATATTGCTCTTTATAGCATCGGACCTTGCTTCTATCACCAGTCACATCCACAACTGGGTATTGTTTTTGCTTTGGCTCCATCCCTTCATTATTTCTGGAGTTATTTCTCCATTGATCTCCAGTAGTATATGGGGCACCTACTGACCTGGGGAGTTCCTCTTTCAGTATCCTATCATTTTGCCTTTTCATACTGTTCATGGGGTTCTCAAGGCAAGAATACTGAAGTGGTTTGCCATTCCCTTCGCCAGAGGATCACATTCTGTCAGACCTCTCCACCATGACCCGTCTGTCTTGGGTGGCCCCACATGGCATGGCTTAGTTTCATTAATTTAGACAAGGCTGTGGCCCATGTGATTAGATTGACTAGTTTTCTGTGATTATGGTTTCAGTGTGTCTGCCCTTTGAGGCCCTCTTGCAACACCTTCCATCTTACTTGGGTTTCTCTTACCCTGGACGTGGGCTATCTCTTCACGGCTGCTCCAGCAAAGCACAGACGCTGCTTCTTACCTTGGAGGAGGGGTATCTCTTCACCGCTGCCCCTCCTGACCTTGAACGTGGAGAGCTCCTCTCAGCCCTCCCGTGCCAGTGTGGCCACCGCTCCTTGGACGTGGGGTAGCTCCCCGCAGCTGCTGCCCCTGGCCTCAGACATGGGGTAGCTTGCCCCCCCCCCTTGGGGGGCCTCCCCGCTCTTGGCCGCCACCCCAACCAGTAATTCTAAAGAAGCTGAAGTTGAACAGTTCTATGAAGACCTACAAGACCTTTTAGAACTAATACCCCCAAAAGATGTCCTTTTCATTAAGGGGACTGGAATGCAAAAGTAGGAAGTCAAGAAACACCTGGAGTAACAGGCAAATTTGGCCTTGGAATATGGAATGAAGCAGGGCAAAAGCTAATAGTGTTTTGTCAAGAGAACACACTGGTAGTAGCAAATACCCTCTTCCAACAACATAAGAGAAGACTCTACACATGGACATCACCAGATAGATGGTCAACTCCAAAATCAGATTGATTATATTCTTTGCAGCCAAAGATAGAGAAGCTCTATACAGTCGGCAAAAACAAGACTGGGAGCTGACTGTGGCTCAGATCATGAGCTCCTTATTGCCAAATTCAGACTTAAATCGAAGAAAGTAGGGAAAACCACTAGAACATTCAGATATGTTTGATCAAATCCCTTATGATTATACAGTGGAAGTGAGAAATAGATTTAAGGGACTAGACCTGATAGACAGAGTTCCTGATGAACTATGGACGGAGGTTCATGACATTGTACAGGAGACAGGGATCAAGACCATCCCCGTGGAAAAGAAATGCAAAGAAGCAAAACAGATGTCTGAGGAGGCCTTACAAATAGCTGTGAAAAGAAGAGAAGCAAAAAGCAAAGGAGAAAAGGAAAGATATAAGCATCTGAATGCAGAGTTCCAAAGAATAGCAAGGAGAGATAAGAAAGCCTTCCTCAGCGATCAATGCAAAGAGATAGAGGAAAACAAGAGAATGGGAAAGACTAGAGATCTCTTCAGGAAAATTAGAGATACCAAGGGAACATTTCATGCAAAGATAGGCTGGATAAAGGACAGAAATGGTATGGACCTAACAGGAGCAGAAGATATTAAGAAGAGGTGGCAAGAATACACAGAAGAACTGTACAAAAAAGATCTTCATGACCCAGATAATCACGATGGTGTGATCACTCACCTAGAGCCAGACATCCTGGAATGTGAAGTCAAGAGGGCCTTAGAAAGCATCACTACGAACAAAGCTAGTGGAGGTGATGGCATTCCAGTTGAGCTATTCCATATCCTGAAAGATGATGCTGTGAAAGTGCTGCACTCAATATGCCAGCAAATTGGGAAACTCAGCAGTGACCACAGGACTGGAAAAAGGTCAGTTTTCTTTCCAATCCCAAAGAAAGGCAATGCCAAAGAATGCTCAAACTACTGCACAATTTGCACTCATCTCACACGCTAGTAAAGTAATGCTCAAAATTCTCCAAGCCAGGCTTCAGCAATACGTGAACTGTGAACGTCCAGATGTTCAAGTTGGTTATAGAAAAGACAGAGGAACCAGAGATCAAATTGCCAACATCCGCTGGATCATGGAAAAAGCAAGAGAGTTCCAGAAAAACATCTATTTCTGCTTTATTGACTATGCCAAAGCCTTTGACTGTGTGGATCACAATAAACTGTGGAAAATTTTGAAAGAGATGGGAATACCAGACCACTTGACCTGCCTCTTGAGAAACCTGTATGCAGATCAGGAAGCAACAGCTAGAACTGGATATGGACAACAGATTGGTTCCAAATAGGAAAAGGTGTATGTCAAGGCTGTATATTGTCACCCTGCTTATTTAACTTCTTTGCAGAGTACATCATGAGAAACGCTGGGCTGGAAGAAGCACAAGCTGGAATCGAGATTGCTGGGAGAACTCTCAATAACCTCAGATATGCAGATGACACCACCCTTATGGCAGAAAGTGAAGAGGAACTAAAAAGCCTCTTGATGAAAGTGAAAGAGGAGAGTGAAAAAGTTGGTTTAAAGCTCAACATTCAGAAAACGAAGATCATGGCATCTGGTCCCATCACTTCATGGGAAATAGATGGGAAAACAGTGTCAGGCTTTATTCTTTTGGGATCCTAAATCACTGAAGATGGTAATTGCAGCTATGAAATTAAAAGACTCTTATTCCTTGAAGGAAAGTTATACCAGCCTAGATAGAATAGTCACAAGCAGAGACGTTAGTTTGCTGACAAAGTTCCATCTAGTCAAGGCTATGGTGTTTCCAGTAGTCATGTATGGATGTGAGAGTTGGACTGCAAAGAAAGCTGAGTACCGAAGAATTGATGTTTTTGAACTGTGGTGTTGGAGAATACTCTTGAGAGTCCCTTGGACTGCTAGGAGATCCAACAAGTCCATCTTAAAAAAGATCAGTCCTGGGTGTTCTTTGTAAGGACTGATGCTAAAGCTGAAACTCCAGTACTTTGGCCACCTCATGTGAAGAGTTGACTCATTGGAAAAGACTCAGATGCTGGGAGGAATTGGGGGCAGGAAGAGAAGGGGACGACAGTGAATGAGATGGCTGGATGGCATCACTGACTCGATGGACGTGCGTCTGAATGAACTCAGGGAGTTGATGATGGACAGGGAGGCCTGGTGTGCTGCGATTCATGGGGTCGCAAAGAGCTGGACACGACTGAGTGGCTGAACTGAACTGAACTGATTAAGAATATGAAATGATTGGGTCTAAACTTATTTTTTGTTCCTTATTTTTTTATTTTTATTTTTTTGGATATCCCACATTTTATAAAAAATATAAAAAGCTTGATGAACAGACCAATAAATAAATAAATAAATAAAATGAATCCAAAAAAAAAAAAAAGAGAGAATATGAAATGACCAATTACATATTTGGAGAGAATATTAGCAACACACATCAGACCGAGGATTTCTTGTATTCAGAATATATAAAAAACAATAAAAGGTCTTATCACTTTATGGCAAATAAATGGGGAAAATTTGGAAACAGTGTCAGATTTCATTTTCTTGGGCTCCAAAATAAATGTGGATGGTGACTGCATCCACAAAATTAACAGATGCTTGCTCCTTGGGAAAATAGCTATGCCACACTTAGAAAGTGTTTGTTTGTTTAAGTAATTTATTTTTTGATTGAAGGAAAATTGCTTCACAAAATTTTGCTGTTTTCTGCAAAATATCAAGTTGAATCTGTCATAGGTATACATATGTCCCTTCCCTCTTGAACCTCCCTGCCATCTCCCACCCTATGCCACCCCTTTAGGTTGTTATTGAGCCCCTGTTTGAGTTCCCTGAGTCATACAGCAAATTCCTATTGGCTTTATATTTTACATATGGTAATGTAAGTTTCCATGTTATTCTCTCCTTTCATTTCACCCTCTCCTTCCTCCCCCCCCCCCTCCGTGTCCATGTCTGTTCTCTATGTCTGTTTCTCCATTGCTGCCCTGCCAATGTATTCATCAGTACCATCTTTCTAGATTCCATATATATGCATTAGTGTATGATTTTCTCTTTCTGATTTACTTTACTCTGTATAATAGGCTGTAGGTTCATCTACCTTATTAGACCTGATTCAAATGCATTTGACTAATATTCCATTGTATATATGAACCTCAACTTCTTTATCCATCCATCTGTCGATGGACATCTAGGTTGCTTCCATGTTCTAGCTATTGTAAATTGTGCTGCAGTGAGCATTGGGGTACATGTGTGTTTTTTTTTTTTTTTTTCATTTTTGGATTCCTCAGGGTATGTGCCTAGGAGTGGGATTGCTGGGTCATCAGTTCAGTTCAGTCGCTCAGTTGTGTCCAACTCTTTGTGACCCCATGAACCGTAGCATGCCAGGCCTCCCTGTCCATCAACAACTCCCAGAGTTTACCCAAACTCATGTCCATTGAGCCGGTGATGCCATCCAGCCATCTCATCCTCTGTCGTCCCCTTTTCCTCCTGCCCTCAATCTTTCCCCAAATCAGGGTCTTTTCAAATGAGTCAGCTCTTGGTATCAAGTAGCCATAGTATTGGAGTTTGAGCTTCAACATTAGTCCTTCCAATGAACATTCAGGACTGATCTCCTTCAGAATGGACTGATTGGATCTCCTTGCAGTTCAAGGGACTCTCAAGAGTCTTCTACAACACCACAGTTCAAAAGCATCACTTCTTCAGTTCTTAGCTTTCTTCATAGTCCAACTCTCACATCCATACATGAAGACTGGAAAAACCATAGCCTTGATTAGACGGACCTTTGTTGGCAAAGTAATGTCTCTGCTTTGCAATATGCCATCTAAGTTGGTCATAACTTTCCTTCTAAGGAGTAAGCGTCTTTTAATTTCATGGCTGCAATCACCATCTGCAGTGATTTTGGAGCCCAGAAAAATAAAGTCTGACACTGTTTCCACTGTTTCCCCATCTATTTCCCATGAAGTGATGGGACAAGATGCCATGATCTTCGTTTTCTGAATATTGAGCTTTAAGCCAACTTTTTCACTCTCCTCTTTCACTTTCATCAAGAAGCTCTTTAGTTCCTCATCACTTTCTGCCATAAGGGTTGGTGTCATCTGCACATCTGAGGTTATTGAGAGTTCTCCCGACAATCTTGATTCCAGCTTGTGCTTCTTCCAGCCCAGTATTCTCATGATGTACCATATGGTGGCCTTATTCCTAACTTTATTTAAGGAATCTCCATGTCATCTGCCATAGTGACTGTATCAATTTATATCCCTACCAATAGTGGGAAGATGGTTCCCTTTTCTCCACATCCTTTCCAGGATTTATTGTATGTAGACTTTTTGATGGTGTGAGGTGATATCTCATTGTAGTATTGATTTATATTTCTCTAATCATGAGCTTAAAAATAGCTGTGAAAAGAAGAGAAGTGAAAAGCAAAGGAGAAAAGGAAAGATACAAGCATCTGAATGCAGAGTTCCAAAGAATAGCAGGAAGAGATAAGAAAGCCTTCCTCAGCGATCAATGCAAAGAAATAGAGGAAAACAACAGAATGGGAAAGAGTAGAGATCTCGTCAAGAAAATTAGAGATACCAAGGGAACATTTCATGCAAAGATGGGTGATAAAGGACAGAAATGGTATGGACCTAACAGAAGCAGAAGATATCAAGAAGAGGTGGCAAGAATACACAGAAGAACTGTACAAAAAAGATCTTCACGACCAAGATAATCACGATAGTGTGATCACTCACCTAGAGCTAGATATCCTGGAATGTGAAGTCAAGTGGGCCTTAGAAATCATCATTGTGAACAAAGCTAGTGGAGCTGAGGGAATTTCAGTTGAGCTATTTCAAATCCTGAAAGATGATGCTGTGGAAGTGCTGTACTCAATATGCCAGCAAATTGGGAAACTCAGCAGTGGCCACAGGACTGGAAAAAGGTCAGTTTTCTTTCCAATCCCAAAGAAAGGCAATGCCAAAGAATGCTCAAACTACTGCACAATTACACTCATCTCACACGCTAGTAAAGTAATGCTCAAAATTCTCCAAGCCAGGCTTCAGCAATATGTGAACCGTGAACTTCCTGATGTTCAAGCTGGTTTTAGAAAAGACAGAGGAACCAGAGATCAAATTGCCAACATCCGCTGGATCATGGAAAAAGCAAGAGAGTTCCAGAAAAACATCTATTTCTGCTTTATTGACTATGCCAAAGCCTTTGACTGTGTGGATCACAATAAACTGTGGAAAATTTTGAAAGAGATGGGAATACCAGACCACTTGACCTGCCTCTCGCGAAATCTGTATGCAGGTCAGGAAGCAACAGTTAGAACTGGACATGGAACAACAGACTAGTTCCAAATAGGAAAAGGAGAACGTCAAGGCTGTATATTGTCAACCTGCTTATTTAACTTCTATGCAGAGTACATCATGAGAAACGCTGGGCTGGAAGAAGCACAAGCTGCAATCAAGATTGCTGGGAGAACTCTCAATAACCTCAGATATGCAGATGACACCACCCTTATGGCAGAAAGTGAAGAGGAACTCAAAAACCTCTTGATGAAAGTGAAAGAGGAGAGTGAAAAAGTTGGTTTAAAGCTCAACATTCAGAAAACGAAGATCATGGCATCTTGTCCCATCAGTTCATGGGAAATAGATGGGGAAACAGTGGAAACAGTGTCAGACTTTATTTTTCTGGGCTCCAAAATCACTGCAGATGGTGACTGCCCCCATGAAATTAAGACACTTGCTCATTGAAGGAAAGTTATGACCAACCTAGATAGCATATTCAAAAGCAGAGACATTACTTTACCAACAAAGGTCCGTCTAGTGAAGGCTATGGTTTTTCCAGTAATCATGTATGGATGTGAGAGTTGGACTGTGAAGAAAGTTGAGCACTGAAGAATTGATGCCTTTGAACTGTAGTGTTGGAGAAGACTCTTGAGAGTCCCTTGGACTGCAAGGCGATCCAACCAGTCCATTCTGAAGGAGATCAGCCCTGGGATTTCTTTGGAAGCAATGATGCTAAAGATGAAATACCAATACTTGACCACCTCATGTGAAGAGTTGACTCATTGGAAAGGACTCAGATGCTGGGAGGGATTGGGGGCAGGAGGAGAAGGGGACGACAGAGGATGAGATGGCTGGATGGCATCACTGACTCGATAGACATGAGTTTGAGTGAACTCCGGGAGATGGTGATGGACAGGGAGGCCTGGCGTGCTGCGATTCATGGGGCTGCAAAGAGTCGGACACGACTGAGCAACTAACTGAACTGAACTGAATCAGGAGCGATGATGAGCCTTTTTTCTTTTGTTTGTTAGCCATCTGTATGTCTTCTTTGGAGAAATGTCTGTTTGAGTCTTTTTCCCACTTTTTGATTGGGCTGTTTGCTTTTCTGGTATTGAGTTTTATGAGCTGCTTATTTATTTTGGAAACTATTCCTGTGTTAGTTGTTTCATTTGCTATTATTTTCTCCCATTCTTAGGGTTGTCTTTTCATCTCGTTTATAGTTTCCTTTGCTATGCAAAAGTGTTTAAGTTTAATTAGGTCCCACTTTTTTATTTTTGTTTTTATTTCCACTGCTCTAGGAGATGGGACATAGAGGATCTTCCTTTGATTTTTTTTTGTCACTGAGTACTATGACTATGTTTTCCTTTAAGAGTTTTGTAGTTTCTGGTCTTAAAGTCACTTAGGTATTTAATCCATTTTGAATTTATCTTTGTGTATGGTGTTAGAAAGTTTTCTAATTTCATTCTTTTACATGTAGCTGTCTAGTTTCCCTAGCACCAATTATTGAAGAGGCTACAATTGTCCCAATGTATGTTCTTGCTTCCTCTGTTAAAAATAAGGTACCCATAGGTGTGTGGATCTCTGTGCTCTCTATTTTAAGACAGAATTTAAAAAAGCAGAGACATCACTTTGCTGACAAAGGTCTTTACAGTCAAAGATTTTATTTTTCCAGTATTCATCTATGGATGTGAGGGTTGGACCATTAAGAAGGCTAAATGCCAAAGAATTGACTCTTTCAAACTGTGATGCTAGAGAAGACTCGACATTCTCTTGGATAGCAAGGAGATCAAACCAGTCAATCCTAAAGGAAATCCACCCTGAATATCCATTGGAAGGAATGATGCTGAAGCTGAAGCTCCAGTACTTTGGCCACCTGATGGAAAGAGCTGACACATTGGAAAAGACCGTGATGTTGGGGAAAAGTTGATGACAAGAGAAGTGGGTGACAGAGGGTGAGATGGTTGGATGGCATCACTGATTCAATGCACATGAGTTTGTGCAAACTCAGGGAGATAGTTATGGACAGAGAAACATGGTGTGCTATAGTTCATAAGATCACAAAGAGTCAGACATGACTTAGTGACTGAGCAACAACATCAGCAGGTCAGTAAGAAGAACAATGACCAAATAATACTGGTCAATATCACAAAAACAAATATGGATCAATGTAACAGAATGGAGAGTCCAGGGATAAGCATACACATCTAAGGTCAATTAATCTTTGATAAAGAAGGCAAGAATATACAATGAAAAGAAGACAGTCTCTTCAATAGGTGGTGCTGGGAAAACTGGATAACTACATTTAAAGAAATAAAATTAGAACATTATCTAATACCATATACAAAATAAACTCAAAATGGATTAAAGATTTAGCTATAAACTAAATACAGTAAAGCTCCTAGAGGAAAATATAAACAGAACACTCTTTGATATAAACTGCAGCAATATCTTTTTTGATTGACTTCCTTACAGTAATGAAAATAATAAAAAGAAAAATAAACAAATGGGACCTAATTAAGCTTAAAAGCTACACAGAGCAAAGAACTATAAGCAAGTGAAAAGACAAACTATAAACTGTGAGAAAATATTTGCAAATGATGCAACTAACAAGGGCTTAATTTCTAAAAAATACAAACAGTTCACATAGCTCAATATCAAATACAAAACAAACAAACAAATAAAAAGCAACCCAATCAAAAAATAAATGAAGACCTAAACAGACATTTCTCCAAAGGAGACCTGCAAATGGCCAATGCTATGCAATGCTAAGTCACTTCAGTCATGCCCGACTCTGTGCAACCCCATAGACGGCAGCCCAACAGGCTCCCTCGTCCCTGGGATTCTCCAGGCAAGAACACTGGAGTGGGTTGCCATTCCCTTCTCCAATGCATGAAAGTGAAAAGTGAAAGTGAAGTCGCTCAGTCGTGTCTGACTCCTAGTGACCCCATGGACTGCAGCCTACCAGGCTCCTCCGTCCATGGGATTTTCCAGGCAAGAGTACTGGAGTGCGGTACCATTGCCTTCTCCAAAATGGCCAATAGGCACATGAAAAAATCCCCAACATTTCTATTTATTAGAGACATGTAAATTAAAACTACGATAAGGTATCAACTCATAGCAGTCAGAATGACCATCATCAAAAAGTCTACAAATAATAAATGTAAGAGAGCGTGTGGAGAAAAGGGAACTCTCCTACATTGGTGGTAATGTAAATAGGTGCAGGCATTATGGAGATTCCTTAAAAAAAAGAAAAAAAAAACAAACTGAATAAAGAGTTACCATATGTTCTAGCAATCCCACTCTTGGGCATATATTTAGAAAAGACAAAAACTAATTCAAAAAGATGCATGAACCCCAAAGTTCATAGCAATATGACCTATTTACAATAGCCAAAACATGGAAGCAACCTAAATGTCCATCAACAGATGAGTGCATATCAAAAATGTGGTATGCATATACACAGTGGAATACTGTTGTTGTTTAGTTGCTAGTTTGTATCTGACTCTTTGCTATCCCGTGGACTATAGCCCACCAGGTTCCTCTGTCCATGGGATTTCCTAGGCAAGAATACTGGAGTGGGTTGCCATTTGCTTCTTCAGGAGATCTTTCCGGCCCAGGGATCAAACTTACGTCTCCTGCTTGTAGGTGGATTCTTTACCACTGAGCCACCTGGAAAGCCCTACAATGGAATACATCTTGGCCATAAAAAAATAATGAAATAATGACATTTGCAGCAACATGGATGGGCCTAGAGATTATCATACTAAGTAAAGTAAATCAGAAAGAGAAAGACAATTATCATATGATATCACTCATGTGTGGAATCTAACTGAAAAAAAAATGATACAAATGAACTTATTTACAAAACAGACTCACAGATTTCAAAAACAAACTTATGGTTACCAAAGGGAAATGCAGGGGGTAGGTGGGGCAGTGGAGGAGCTTGGCATTAATATACATACACTGCTGTATATAAAACAGATAATCAATAAGGACCTACTGTATGGTACAGGGAGCTCTACTAAATATTCTGTAATAAACTATATGGAAAAGAATCTGAAAAAGAATAAATGTGTGTATTTGCTGTACACCTGAATCAATTTGCTGTACACCTGAAACTAACACAACTTTGTAGATCAGCTATACTTCAATAAAAAAATAATATATTAAAAAAAAAGAAAGCAAAAGATAAGATAATTTTTAGTCATCAGAATTTATCAATGAGGATTCTAAAGGGCTTTCTTAAAATTGAAATAAAATGGTTGGCAACCAAAAACCTGGGTTCTACTTGAAGTAATGCAAAGTTCTGGAAATGGCAAACATTTCAGTAAATATAAAAGCTATTTTTTAATATAAAGTTTTTTAATGCCAGCCAAATATGTAAAGAATAAAATGAAATACAAAATGGCAATATAATATGAGAGTTATAATGTTTACAATATACAAAAAATAGCATACAACTCAAAAGGAGAAATGAATGTAGAGTGTTGTAAAAGGAATCTTATATATGTAAAGTGTACTGACTTTACATTATGTTTTGAAGATTTGCTATGATAAACTACATATTTTAGGGGAAAAAAATTAAACAAAGATATTGCTAAGGAAAAAATTTAAAAGATGAAATAGAATACTAAAAACATTCTGTTAACCAAATGAAAGTCAAGAAAAAGAGAACACATGGAACAAAGATCTAATGGAACAACTAGATATCAGAATGCAGGATGATACACTTAAACTCAAAAACTAAATAAAATGTGTCAATTATTAATTATCTAAACACATCAATTAAAAAAGAGATGAGCAGACTTTGATTAAAAAAGTAAGGTTTCAATTATATGTTTTCTTCAAGAAAACCATTTGAAATATAAATGTTCATATAATTGTAATAGTTCAGAGAAAAAGCATAAAAATTCTAATAATTAGAAAGCCAAGGGGATATTTTAACATCAGACAAAGTGTATTTCAGCATTAAGAATACTACAGAAGTAAAGGTTGACCACTTTTTAGTGATGAAAAAGTGAGTAAAAATTCTAATGGTTAAAATGAATATGCATACTTATAAGAAAGATTCAAATTCCAGGAAGGAAAAAGTGATGACAGAAAAAAAAAAAAAAAAAAAAAGCAGACAATTCCAAAATTGCAGATAAAGATTTCAAATGTGTTTTTTCTGTAATTGATATAAAAAAGTAGAAAATATGTTAATAACAGTTATATGGCCTAAACAATAATACCAAACATCATATAATTCATATTTATAAAACATCGCAGACAACAAAACATTATTTTTCTTTCAAAGCCTATTTGCATAGGCAGAACACTTCCTGGGCCATTAAACACATAATTTAAGTGATTTCTCAACTCAGAATAAATCAAGGATGTCTACTTTTGTACCTTCAGTTCAGTGTTTTACTGAGAGTACTAGCCAATGCAATAGAGTAAGGAAAACAAATAAAAGGCAATCATGTTAGAAAATTAGTAAAACCATTCACCAAAAAATGTGGTTATTTAAATAGAAAATCGAAGGCAATCAAAGTAAAAAGCTAGTAAAATTTTTTAGTTAAAAATAAAAAACCCTGGGGGAGGAGCTAAGATGGCAGAGGAGTAGGACGGGGAGAACACTTTCTCCCCCACAAATTCATCAAAAGAACATTTAAACACTGAGTAAATTCCACAAAACAACTTCTGAATGCCAGCAGAGGACATCAGGCACCCAGAAAAGCAACCCAACTCTTCAAAAGGAGGTAGGAAAAAATATAAAAGACAAAAAAAGAGACAAAAGAGGGAGGGATGGAGCTCCGTCCCGGGAAGGGAGTCTTAAAAAGAGAGAAGTTTCCAAACACCAGGAAACCTCCTCACTGCCAAATCTGTGCCGAGCCTGGAAGCACAGAGGGCAACATAACAGGGAGGAAAAATAAATAAACAATTAAAACCTGCAGATTAGGAGCCCTACGGTAACTCTCCCAGCGGAGAAGCAGCACAGACGCCTGCACAGGCCACTAGCAAGCAGGGGCTGGGCGGGGAGGCGCAGCGCAGGCTGCATCGCTTAGAGTAAGGATCTGACCTGAATAAGCCAAGCGCTATCTGAGCGAAATAATTTGGGCTAGCAAACCAGACTGTGGGATATCTACCACGTGAAAAGCCAGCCCTAACCTAAGACACCGCCAGGCCCGCGCACGGAACAAAGGACTGAATGGAGATAACTGGCTGCAGACCATCCCCCTCCGGTGACAGGCAGCCAGAGCCGGAAGGGGCCATTCGCAGCCCCAGAGAGACATTATCTATAAAACTGTAAGCAGGCTTCTTTGCTAACTAAAACTTCTTGGGGGTCTGGACGGTCAACATCCGCCTGAGAAGGTGCGCCGGTTGTACACATAGATAACCGAGCAGCAGGGAGGCAATAAGTCGCAGCAATCGCGCTCGCCAAACACCTCATCACCTGAGCTGCTGGGACCCGGGAAGGGCACAAAATGCAGGCCCAACCGAGTCTGTGCCTCTGAGGACTACCTGAGTGCCTGAACCTGAGTGGCTTAGACCTGGGAGGTGCAAGCAGCCCAGGGCCGGACACGGATGGTTCCCGGTGGAGCAACCTAGAGCCTGAGTAGTGTGGGCAGGGAGGCTACACGCACCGTGAGTGGGGGCAGACCCAGTGTGGCTGAGGCACTGCAAGCACACACCAGTGTTATTTGTTTGCAGCATCCCTCCTTCCCCACAGCGGGACTGAACAAGTGAGCCTTAAAAAAAAAAAAAAAAAAAAAGTGTTCTCCACCGTCCCCTTTGTGTCAGGGTGGAAACCAGACACTGAAGAGACCAGCAAACAGAAGAAGCTATAATAGAGGGAACCACCTTGGAAGCTACAGGCAATAGATTAAAACCCTGTGGTTAGTACCGACTTCATAAGAAGGGGCCTATAGATCTTGAGAAATATAAGTCGGACCAAGGAACTAGCCGAAAATGAACTGAACCCACAATACCCACAACAAAACTAGAGAAAGTCCTAGATATATTTTTACTATTTTTATGATCATTCTTTCTTTCTTTCTTTTTTAAATTTTTTAAAGAATTTAAAGTCCTCTATTATTCCTTTAATTTTCACTTTTATAACCTACTATTACTTAGCAAAAAAAAAAAAAAAAAAAACCTATATTTTTTAAAGCAAACTTCATATATATATATATTTTATAATCTTACTTTTTTTTTTATTCTTTTCTTTAACACTGTATTTTTGAAATTCCAAACTCTACTCTAGATTTTTAATTTTAGCTTTTTGGTATTTGTTATCAATTTTGCACCTATTTTTTTTTTTTTTTTGTAATTTTTGTGAATTTTTTGTTCTCTCTTTCTTTCTCTTTTTTATATAACATTGTATATCTGAAATTCCAAACTCTACTCTAGATTTTTAATTTATGGTTTTTGGTATTTGTTATCAATTTTGTACCTATATTTTCTTTATAATTTTTGTGACTTTGTTTGTTTGTTTTTTTCTCTCTTTCTTTTCCTTCTTATTTTTTTTAACATTGTATTTTTGAAATTCCAAACTCTACTCTAGATTTTTAATATTTGCTTTTATGTATTTGTTACCAATTTTGTACCTTTAAGAACCCAATCTTCAGGACCCACTTTTCACTAGGGAGCGAGATTACTGGCTTGACTGCTCTCTCTCCCTTTGGACTCTCCTTTTTCTCCACCAGGTCGCCTGTGTCTCCTCCCTAACCCCTCTCTACTCTACCCAACTCTGTGAATTTCTGTGTGTTCCAGACGGTGGAGAACACTTAGGGAACTGATTACTGGCTGGATCTGTCTCCCTCCTTTTCATTCCCCCCTTTTATCCTCCTGGCCACCTCTGTCTCCTTCCTCCTTCTTCTCTTCTCTGTATAACTCCATGAACCTCTCTGAGCAGTCCAGTTGTGGAGTGCACATAAGGAAGTGATTACTGGCTAGCCCACTCTCTCCTCTATTGATTCCACCTCATCTCATTCGGGTCACCTCTAAATCCCTCCTCCCTCTTCTCTTCTCCATGTAACGCTGTGAACCTCTCTGGGTGACCCTTATGGTGGAGAAACTTTTCATCTTCAACGTAGATGTTTTATCAATGGTGCTGTATACAAGGAGAAGTTTTGAAATGACTGTAAAATAAGACCGATAACTGGAAGTAGGAGGCTTAAGTCCAAGCCCTGACTCCAGGAAACATTGACAGGAGCTCATCAAATGCCTCCATACCTACACTGAAACCAAGCACTACACAAGAGCCAACAAGTCCTAGGGCAAGACATATCAAGCAAATTCTCCAGCAACAAAGAAACACAGCCCTGAGCTCCAAGATACAGGCTGCCCAAAGTCACCCTAAAACCATAGACATCTCATAACTCATTATTGGACACTTCATTGCACTCCAGAGAGAAGAAATACAGCTCCACCCACCAGAACACCAACACAAGCTTCCCTAAACAAGAAACCTTGACAAGCCACCTGTACAAACCCACACACAGTGAGGAAACGCCACAATAAAGAGAACTCCACAAACTGCCAGAATACAGAAAGGACACCCCAAACTCAGCAATTTAAACAAGATGAAGAGACAAAGGAATGCCCAGCAGATAAAGGAACAGGATAAAGGCCCACCAAACCAAACAAAAGAGGAAGAGATAGGGAATCTACCTGATAAAGAATTCCGAATAATGATAATGAAATTGATCCAAAATCTCGAAATCAAAATGGAATCACAGATAAATAGCCTGGAGACAAGGATTGAGAAGATGCAAGAAAGGTTTAACAAGGACCTAGAAGAAATAAAAAAGAGTCAATATATAATGAATAATGCAATGAAATTAAAAACACTCTGGAGGCAACAAATAGTAGAATAACAAGGCAGAAGATAGGATTAGTGAATTAGAAGATAGAATATTATAAATAAATGAATCAGAGAGGAAAAAAGAAAAACAAATTAAAAGAAATGAAAACAATCTCAGAGACCTCCAGGACAATATTAAATGCTACAACATTCGAATCATAGGGGGCCCAGAAGAAGAAGACAAAAAGAAAGACCATGAGAAAATACTTGAGGAGATAATAGTTGAAAACCTCCCTAAAATAGGGAAGGAAATAATCACTCAAGTCCAAGAAACCCAGAGAGTCCCAGACAGGATAAACCCAAGGCAAAACACCCCAAGACACATATTAATCAAATTAACAAAGATCAAACACAAAGAACAAATATTAAAAGCAGCAAGGGAAAAACAACACATAACACACAAGGGGATTCCCATAAGGATAACAGCTGATCTTTCAATAGAAACTCTTCAAGCCAGGAGGGAATGGCAAGACATACTTAAAGTGATGAAAGAAAATAACCTACAGCCCAGATTATTGTACCCAGCAAGGATCTCATTCAAATATGAAGGAGAAATCAAAAGCTTTACAGACAAGCAAAAACTGAGAGAATTCAGCACCACCAAACCAGCTATCCAACAAATACTAAAGGATATTCTCTAGACAGGAAACACAAAAACAGTGTATAAATTTGAACTCAAAACAATAAAGTAAATGGCAATGGGATAATACTTATCAGTAATTACCTTAAATGTAAATGGGTTGAATGCCCCAACCAAAAGACAAAGACTGGCTGAATGGATACAAAAACAAGACCCCTACATATGTTGTCTACAAGAGACCCACCTCAAAACAGGGGACACATACAGACTGAAAGTGAAGGGCTGGAGAAAGATTTTCCATGCAAATAGGGACCAAAAGAAAGCAGGAGTAGCAATACTCATATCAGATAAAATAGACTTTAAAACAAAGGCTGTGAAAAGAGACAAAGACGGTCACTACATAATGATCAAAGGATCAATCCAAGAAGAAGATATAACAATTATAAATATATACGCACCCAACACGGGAGCACCGCAATATGTAAGACAAATGCTAACAAGTATGAAAGGAAAAATTAACAATAACACAATAATAGTGGGAGACTTTAATACCCCACTCACACCTATGGATAGATCAACTAAACAGAACATTAACAAGGAAACACAAACTTTAAATGATACAATAGACCAGTTAGACCTAATTGATATCTATAGGACATTTCATCCCAAAACAATGATTTTCACCTTTTTCTCAAGTGCACATGGAACCTTTTCCAGGATAGATCACATACTGGGCCATAAATCTAGCCTTGGTAAATTCAAAAAAATAGAAATCATTCCAAGCATCTTTTCTGACCACAATGCAATAAGATTAGATCTCCATTACAGGAGAAAAACTATTAAAAATTCCAACATATGGAGGCTGAACAACACGCTGCTGAATAACCAACAAATCACAGAAGAAATCGAAAAAGAAATAAAAATTTGCATAGAAACGAATGAAAATGAAAACACAACAACCCAAAACCTGTGGGACACTGTAAAAGCAGTCCTAAAGGGAAAGTTCATAGTAATACAGCCATACCTCAAGAAACAAGAAAAAAGTCAAATAAATAACGTAACTCTGCACCTAAAGCAACTAGAAAAGGAAGAAATGAAGAACCCCAGGGTTAGTAGAAGGAAAGAAATCTTAAAACTTAGAGCAGAAATAAATGCAAAAGAAACAAAAGAGACCATAGCAAAAATCCACAAAGTCAAAAGCTGGTTCTTTGAAAGGATAAATAAAATTGACAAACCATTAGCCAGACTCATCAAGAAACAAAGGGAGAAAAATCAAATCAATAAAATTAGAAATGAAAATGGAGAGATCACAACAGACAACATAGAAATACAAAGGATCATAAAAGACTACTATCAACAATTGTATGCCAATAAAATGGACAACGTGGAAGAAATGGACAAATTCTTAGAAAAGTACAACTTTCCAAAACTGAACCAGGAAGAAATAGAAAATCTTAACAGACTCATCACAAGCACGGAAATTGAAACTGCAATCAAAAATCTTCCAGCATACAAAAGCCCAGGTCCAGACGGCTTCACAGCTGAATTCTACCAAAAATTTAGAGAAGAGCTAACACCTATCCTACTCAAACTCTTCCAGAAAATTGCAGAGGAAGGTAAACTTCCAAACTCATTCTATGAGGCCACCATCACCCTAATACCAAAACCTGACAAAGATGCCACAAAAAAAGAAAACTACAGGCCAATATCACTGATGAACATAGATGCAAAAATCCTTAACAAAATTCTAGCAATCAGAATCCAACAACACATTAAAAAGATCATACATCATAACCAAGTGGGCTTAATCCCAGGGATGCAAGGATTCTTCAATATCCGCAAATCAATCAATGTAATACACCACATTATCAAATTGAAAAATAAAAGCCATATGATTATCTCAATAGATGCAGAGAAAGCCTTTGACAAAATTCAACATCCATTTATGATAAAAACTCTCCAGAAAGCAGTAATAGAAGGAACATACCGCAACATAATAAAAGCTATATATGACAAACCCACAGCAAACATTATCCTCAATGGTGAAAAATTGAAAGCATTTCCTCTAAAGTCAGGAACAAGACAAGGGTGCCCACTTTCACCATTACTATTCAACATAGTTTTGGAAGTTTTGGCCACAGCAATCAGAGCAGAAGAAGAAATAAAAGGAATCCAAATTGGAAAAGAAGAAGTAAAACTCTCACTATTTGCAGATGACTTGATCCTCTACATGGAAAACCCTAAAGACTCCACCAGAAAATTACTAGAACTAATCAATGATTATAGTAAAGTTGCAGGATATAAAATCAACACACAGAAATCCCTTGCATTCCTATACACTAATAATGAGAAAACAGAAAGAGAAATTAAGGAAACAATTCCATTCACCATTGCAACGGAAAGAATAAAATAGGAATATATCTACCTAAAGAAACTAAAGACCTATATATAGAAAACTATAAAACACTGGTGAAAGAAATCAAAGAGGACACTAATAGATGGAGAAATGTACCATGTTCATGGATTGGAAGAATCAATATAGTGAAAATGAGTATACTACTCAAGGCAATTTATAGATTCAATGCAATCCCTATCAAGCTACCAACGGTATTCTTCACAGAGCTAGAACAAATAATTTCACAATTTGTATGGAAATACAAAAAACCTCGAATAGCCAAAGTGATCTTGAGAAAGAAGAATGGAACTGGAGGAATCAACCTACCTGACTTCAGGCTCTACTACAAAGCCACAGTCATCAAGACAGTATGGTACTGACACAAAGACAGAAATATAGATCAATGGAACAAAATAGAAAGCCCAGAGATAAATCCACACACATATGGACACCTTATCTTTGACAAAGGAGGCAAGAATATACAATGGATTAAAGACAATCTCTTTAACAAGTGGTGCTGGGAAAACTGGACAACCACTTGTACAAGAATGAAACTAGAACACTTTCTAACACCATACACAAAAATAAATTCCAAATGGATTAAAGACCTAAACATAAGACCAGAAACTCTAAAACTCCTAGAGGAGATCATAGGCAAAACACTCTCCGACATACATCACAGCAGGATTCTCTATGACCCACCTCCCAGAATATTGAAAATAAAAGCAAAAATAAACAAATGGGACCTAATTAAACTTCAAAGCTTCTGCACAACAAAGGAAACTATAAGCAAGGTGAAAAGACAGCCTTCAGAATGGGAGAAAATTATAGAAAATGAAGCAACAGACAAACAACTAATCTCAAAAATATACAAGCAACTTCTACAGCTCAATTCCAGAAAAATAAATGACCCAATCAAAAAATTGGCCAAAGAACTAAATAGACATTTCTCCAAAGAAGACATACAGATGGCTAACAAACACATGAAAAGATGCTCAACATCACTCATTATCAGAGAAATGCAAATCAAAACCACTATGAGGTACCATTTCACGCCAGTCAGAATGGCTGTGATCCAAAAGTCTACAAGCAATAAATGCTGGAGAGGGTGTAGAGAAAAGGGAACCCTCTTACACTGTTGGTGGGAATGCAAACTAGTACAGCCACTATGGAGAACAGTGTGGAGATTCCTTAAAAAACTGGAAATAGAACTGCCTTATGACCCAGCAATCCCACTGCTGGGCATACACCCTGAGGAAACCAGAAGGGAAAGAGACACGTGTACCCCAATGTTCATCGCAGCACTGTTTATAATAGCCAGGACATGGAAGCAACCTAGATGTCCATCAGCAGACGAATGGATAAGAAAGCTGTGGTACATATACACAATGGAGTATTACTCAGCCATTAAAAAGAATACATTTGAATCAGTTCTAAAGAGGTGGATGAAACTGGAGCCTATTATACAGAGTGAAGTAAGCCAGAAAGAAAAACACCAATACAGTATACTAACACATATATATGGAATTTAGAAAGATGGTAACAATAACCCTGTATACGAGACAGCAAAAGAGACACTGATGTATAGAACAGTCTTATGGACTCTGTGAGAGAGGGAGAGGGTGGGAAGATTTGGGAGAATGGCATTGAATCATGTAGAATATCATGTATGAAACGAGTCACCAGTCCAGGTTCTATGCACGATACTGGATGCTTGGGGCTGGTGCACTGGGACGACCTAGAGGGATGGTATGGGGAGGAAGGAGGGAGGAGGGTTCGGTATGGGGAACACGTGTATACTCATGGTGGATTCATTTCAATATTTGGCAAAACCAATACAATATTGTAAATTTTAAAAATAAAATAAAATAAAGTCAATAAAAAGATTTAAAAAAAAAAGAGAGAGAGAGGATATTTGTAGAGTGTAAAAAAAAAAAAAAAAAACCCCTGGTAAGTGAATTTAATGAGGTTGTAAGATATGCAAAGAATACAAGGTCATAAGCTAATACATGAAACAGAGCTGTATTTCTTCACAATACCAGCAAAAAAGTGGAAACTGATATTTATTACAATAGCAATATATCAATAAAATGTCATCAAAATCATGAAATATGTAGGTATGGTAAATACTAAAAAAAAAAAAAAATACTGAAGAAAACCAAAGGAGACAGAAATAAATGTAAAATTATAATATGACCGTACATTGATAAACTCAAAATTGTTAACAGGGCAGTTAACATCAATTAGATTTATTGTTAAACACAAGTACAATATAAACCCCAGCATGCTTTTCTCTAGAAATTGACAAGTCGATTCTAAAATTTATATGGCAATTCAAACCACATAGAATAACCAAAATAATTTAGAATAGATAAAACATTTACTATATATAAGCACAATTTAGAAATAGATGACTCAGGTTTCAATGCATACTGTATCACAATGTTGACCAACTGGTACTGTCACAAGAATAGAGAATTGGCATAAGTGACAGAGATCAAGACGTGCACATTTCCAGTAACAAAAGAATGAGTCATGGGATGAAGTATACAGCATAGGGAATGTAGTTATTTATACTGTAATATTTTTGTACGGTGACAGTAACTAGACATAATATAGTGACTATTTTGTATTGTATAGAAATACCAACTGACTGTGCTGTACATCTGGAACTAATGTAATGGTTCAATTTTACTTCAATTAAAGAGATATGTAGACACTGGAAGAAAATCATCACGATGGTAATAATGGTTACCTCTGGGGTAGTAAGGAATATGAGTGATTGTTAATCTTCAATTTATGCTTTTATATTAAAAGTGAAAAAGTATAGACACAGAGTCAATGTAACAGAATGTACACAATGGAAATAGTACTATAAATATAAGGTCAATACATTTTCAATGAAGTTGTGAAGAAATTTAAATGAGGACTGAAAAGTTATTTCAACATACTATATAAGGAAATATTGAATATGCATAAAAATGTCAAAACATACATTTCATAATAAAGCATAGGAGATAGTCTGCGGCTTGAAGTAGACATATATTAGATAAGATAAAGCAAAATACTAATAAAAATAATGATAATTTAGACTATATCAATATTAAAAACATCTGCAAATCTGCAATTACATAAAGTTGATGATTGGACAACTCTGTGAATATATTAAAAACCACTGAACTGTACACTTCAAAAGTGTATATTTTATGGTATGAAAACTATATTTTATTAAAACTGTCAAAAAAAGGCATGATTTTATTTGCAAAGCAGAAACAGAGATGCAGAAGTAGAGAAAAAGCATATGGATACCAAGAGGGGATAGGCGATGGGATGAATTGGGAGAATGGGATTGACGTATAATACTCTTGATACCACATATAAAATAGATAACTAATGAGAACCTACTTATAGCACACGGAACTCTAATCCATGCTCTGTGGTGACCTAAATGGGAAGGAAACCCCCAAAACAGGAATATACGAGGGCTTCCTTGGTGGCTCAGATGGTAAAGAATCCACCGGCAGTACAGGAGACCTGGCTTTGATCCCTGGGCTGGGACAATCCTCTGGAGAAGGGAATGGATACCCACTTCAGTATTTTTGCCTGGAGAATTACATGAACAGAGGAGTACGGCAGGTTACAGTCCATGGGTTCACAAAGAGTTGGACATAACTGAGAGACTAATGCACATACATGAATAGCTGATTCACTTTGCTGTACAGCAGAAACTGACATAGAAGTGCAAAGCTGTGTCCGATTAAAAAAAAAAGGCATGATTAATAACAGAAAAATAAACCACATAGTAAGGAGTAAATATTTGCAAAATATATGTCTAATAAAGGACTTGTATTGAAATCTCAACGTCTGAATACAAAGACAAAAAAGAAAAATTAAAAAAAAAATTAACACACAGTAAAACATTTGAATACATACTTCACAAAGCAAGATGTACAAATAGCCAAAAGCACATGAAAAAATGATCAGCATAATTAATATTCAAGAAAAACACATGATAAAAGTGAAGTAAAATATCACATTTAAGAAATTTAAAAGACTGACTACACTAAGAGTTGGCTGGGATGTGAAAACAGTGATATAGGCATACATTGCCGATGGGAATTAATTATGATACCTCTCTGAAAATAAACAACTTTATTTATAGTTGTTTATAAACAACTAAAAAGCCTTTCTAGTCATGGGTATTCACCAAACATAAATGAACATATATGTCTACATGAGGACATAGAAACTAATATTCATAGGTGTTTTCCTCCTATTAGCCTCAAACTGGAAATAATCTAAATGTCTTTCAACAGGTCAATAGGTGGATAAATCGTGATGATTAATAAATGGGATACTTTAACCAACAACCATGTTAATTAACAAAAAATGGAATACTCTTATGAAACAGCATGTCTCCAAAACATGGTAGGTGAACAAAATGAGACAAAATTTAGTAATCTTCTTGTTTCCATTTATTTAAATTTTAGAAAAGAGCAAACTCTATCAACAGAAAGCAAGGTTACTATTTCTCTTGAGCCAGGACTCAGTGAAACTGACCACAAAAAATAGAAGGAAACTCTTTTGGGTTGAAGAAATGTTCTGTAACCTTGCGGTGGTTGTTGCTTGGATATATGCATTTGTCAAAACTCATTAAACTATACATTTAAATTGGGAAAATTTATTTTATGATGTTATTAAGTTAAACCTACAGAAAGTTAATATAATTATTTTTTTATCCATGCATATCATTTATTTTAAACTTTAAGCTTTATTTGTAAGATAACAAGCATTAATGATAATGCTCAATTAAATACAAAACTACTTGTTAAAAATTTAGATTTTTGTGGATCATCCCAATACTCCTGACTAGAATTTTATTAACAAGAATATGAAAAGATGAATTTATAATTAAGCCCTCCTTTGATTCTTATAAACACTAAATTTGAGAATTGCTGGATAAATATGCTAATATTCTGATTTAAAAATCTATGAAAAATGTCCACTTGGTCTTCAGCATTATAGATCAGATTGCAGTGATTTTCTTTCTCTGTCTTTTTTTTTTTTTCAGAATCCATCACAGATAGACTGAACATCCAATTCTGATGTGGGCTAATTATGTTCATGGCTTCTGCTCCCCAGTTTCCTCACTAAGGGTATCTTTGAGAAACTGGCAACATTTTTTTTTTTTTTTTTTTAGCATAAGTTTGACTTCTAATTAACCTTAAGGAAAAGTCTTCAGGGCAGTAGTAGTTCAGGCCTCAGGAGTCCAGTTATCATAGTGCATGCTTCTAATAATCATATCCCATGTGGTTCTAAGAATTGTATGAACCAGAACTTCTCAAGATTGAGACTTTGGCTGGACAAACAGGTTCCTGCTAGATACAGGAGATTACTTCTCTTGACATAGAGGAGAGTTTCTGTCTCAAGGCAGATTCACTCTCTTTTGCTTTTATTTTCTCGGGTTCTGGTCTCTGGCTTAAGAATCTCCTTTCCTAAGGGATTCCAGATACTGAATAGCTGCTTCTGTCTGAGTTGAAATGAGGAGAGCATTGTAGGTACTTGCTCAAGAGGGGGACTATTGATCTAGTTAGTCTGGGGCTTTGTGGGGTCTAGATGTTGGGGAGGGGTAGTGCTTATGACCTCCTCCACTGCAATTCAGGCAAGTGGCAGGGTTAAGAGGGAGAACCAGGGTCTGCTTTTAACTGAGGTACTAAGAGTGACTGAGCATGGTCTGTATAGTTTTCTAAATTTTTCTTGATGATTACTCTGGATCATTTTTGTTCTCACTAGATTTTCCTTCTTTCTTTCCCACTTCCTTCTTTGTTTCCTTCCTTCCTTTCTCTCCCTCTCTCTTTTCTCTCTCTTCTTCTTTCTTTAATTTCTTCCTCTCTCTTTTCCTTTGTTTTTTAGTATGACTGACTTATGGATCAAATGAAATAATACTTATCTGATCTCAAGTTCTCTTTCTTCTATCTATTCATGGATGTATGATTTTAGCTATAATTGAAAATTGAAACTTAAATTTCATTTTAGTAAGGCAAATTCAGGATGTTCATGTGTACTTAAGAATATAAAAATTCACTTCTTTGCTATCAGAGACTGTCTATAATTTCTCTGTTAATTGATTGATACTTTCCCTAAAGATAAATATTTGAATATCTCAAAAATGTTGCATCTAAAAAATATATAGATTTTCTCTCTTTCGAGGTACACACTATCCTCAAATATAGAATCACTATTTAAATCTAAACTACATAAAATCCCTGTGAAGTATCTAAGGGCTTAGAAAAATAAAGGTGGGACGTGTCATCTCCAAGGATCATAACCTGAATTCCATCCAAAGGCTCTAGAATATTATAAGGGGGCTTGCAGAGTCATCTAACTGGAGGATCTTGGAATCTGTGAGTTGAAAAGTCTGGTAAGGGTCAGTACTCAACTGCTAGCCTAAATAAAATCTCCTTCTGTGTAATATCATGCAAGGAGCCTCTGCTTAAGTATATTCTATGCACCCTAACTGTTTTTTACAGTTATTGCCCTGTTCTTTTTAATTTTAAAATAAAGAGACTGAATATCCAAGGACTTTGTCCAAAGTCACACAAAGCTAGACTGGAAATATAGATCTCATTCCAAATTAAGGGATCTTTTACCTTAATCTTATAGCCAGCAGGTATTTGGCTGGATGATCTTTTTATTCTTCTGCTTGTATATCTTTCTATCCCTAGTACTGATATAACACACTGTGGTGGTCTTTGATGTCTTCTTGAGCAGAGGGGCCTCCCTTCTCAGATACACTGTGCCAGTGGGTCTCCATACACCATGAAAAGGCAAATATATCAATCACATAACTCATTTAGATTATGGGATTATACTAACAGTATATAAAAACCCACTTAACTGAAATCAGTTGCCTTCATGAATCTGAGGGACAAGTAGTCCAGGTTCTTTTTTTGGGGGGTGGGGGTGGGGGTGGATAATGGGTCGATAACAGGCATTATTTCAGAATCAAGTCATTCTAACTTCTGGGGTCTACTTACGATTCATAATGGGGACTAGACATAGATTAGTTGAAAGGAGATCCAGAAAGATCTTGGGAGAGTGATATGACAAGGATAAACAATGATCACCACTGAGATTCCCTCAGTGTCTTGGAATAGATGGAAATTCATTTGTAAAGGTAGAAGTATTCTATAAGGAAACTGTCTCATTGCTTTGTGTTTCTTGATACAGAAAGCATATAATTAGTATACACACACATATGTATATATAATGGGGATAAACATAGTATACACATTCTTTATACTTATATATAACAAATATTTTTTTGGTTACAGAATGAAAAAATTTCTATTTGTGTTAAAGAGCTTTAAAACAAGTGTACATTAGTATTCTAATACTAACTTCAAATAAATGAATAATTATACCTACTAAGCTTAGGACCAGTTTCTAGTAATTAAGAATGAACAAAACTTATTACCTTCAGACTCTAGCAATACATACAATGGACTTCAGAAATTTCCAATTATTTAACTTGGTGTCTTTGCTATTGACTAGGAAAATGCAAAAAAAAAAAAATGTGGTAGCAGATGCAAATAATTCTTCAATAAAAAGTGATATAAAATGATACAAATACACTGAAAAGTATATAAATAAGCACTAGACACAACCAATACATGTTAGGTAATTTTGCATCCAGAAAATAGCTTCTTACTTCTTAGGCTTGGTCAGTGGGAAACACACCTGGGAAAAACTTTCTGATATAAGACTTTACAAATAACCCTTTTCAGCAGTTTTTAAACTGTGTTTAGTAGCAGATCATTCAAAAGGAATCCTATTGACATACCAATAGATAAAAGATATAACCTATGATTTATGTCAGGGGTTGAAATTTGAGAAACTGCTCAATTTTCCCATTCTCTCTCACACTCTGTAACAAGTTCTTGGCCATTTTTGCAACATTCTATTTTTCTGTGTTTCTTTGAGGCACCTATAATGGGCTTTCAAGGTGGCACTGGTGGTAAAGGAACCCGCCTGCCAGTGCAGGAGATATAAGAGATATGGGTTCGATCCCTGGGTTGAGAGGATTCCCTGGAGAAGGGCATGGCAACCCACTCAAGTATTCTTGCCTGAAGAATCCCATGGACAGAGAAGCCTAGGGTCTGCAGTCCATAGGGTCTCAAAGAGTTGGACATGACTGAAGTGAATTAGGACAATCATGCATGTAATAGGAAAAGTGGAGTGTTGCAAAATGCCACAGTTAATGAGTCTCTCTATTTTTTAAACCAACTTAGTGACTCTCGTTTTCCTGAAAAAGAATATTTGCTTAAACTAATGTTATCTGTTCCATCCTTGGCTCATGCTGTCTGAACACTACTCATTCTTTATTCCATACTCTGATCAAGTTCAGATAGCTGAAGTTAACTATCCATATTTTTCGCTTTTGGAGAGTTGGCTTCCTTGGGCTTGTAGTGAGCAAAAAAACCACAATAATTTGTAATTAAGACACACAGGAAAAAATATCAGGTAATTCCTATTCCTTCCTTTAAGAGATAACATGTTTATAGTCTTGGGAAAAGTCTGCTCATACATTGTCAATTATTCTGTTCCATATTTAGCCTTAATTTTTATTTTGGCAGACTATTTTGGAAGGAATGAATGAGTTCCATCAAACATCTGGAGATGCCTGCCACCTGCAGACTTTGTGCTGAGTTCCCCATGCCTTTCTCCATCCCTGGATCCTGGCCTGTGGCTCTGGCTCTGGCTTTCCTGTATAGCAGTGACCATGGAGTGGGCCAATGAGACCTTAGTGACAGAGTTTGTCTTCCTCGGCTTCTCATCTCTGGGTGGGCTGCAGCAGCTGCTATTTGCTGTTTTCCTGCTTGTGTACTTGTTCATGCTGGGCACCAACGCCATCATTGTTTCTACCATTGTGCTGGACAGAGCCCTCCACACCCCCATGTACTTCTTCCTTGGTGTCCTCTCCTGCTCTGAGACTTGTTACACCTTCGTCATTGTACCCAAGATGCTGGTTGACCTGCTGGCCCAGAAGAAGTTCATCTCCTTCCTGGGCTGTGCCATCCAGATGTTTTCCTTCCTCTTTCTAGGTTGCTCTCACTCCTTTCTGCTGGCAGCCATGGGTTATGATCGCTACGTGGCCATCTGTGACCCTCTGCGCTACACAGTGCTCATGGGACATGGGGTGTGTGTGGGACTAGTGGCTGCTGCCTGTGCCTGTGGCTTTACTGTCACACAGATCATCACATCCTTGGTATTTCACCTGCCCTTTCACTCCTCCAACCAACTACACCACTTCTTCTGTGACATCTTTCCTGTCCTCAAGCTGGCATCTCATTACTCTTACCTCAGTCAGTTGGTCGTATTTGTGCTTGGTGTGTTTGTCTTGATTATTCCCCTGTTACTTATCCTGGTCTCCTACATCCGCATCATCTCTGCTATTCTAAAAATCCCATCCTCTGTTGGAAGATACAAAACCTTCTCTACATGTGCCTCTCATCTCATTGTGATAACTGTTCATTATGGTTGTGCTTCTTTCATTTACTTAAGGCCCAAATCCAATTACTCTTCAAGTCAAGACACCCTAATATCTGTGTCTTATACCATCCTCACACCATTGTTCAATCCAATGATTTACAGCCTGAGAAATAAGGAATTCAAATCAGCTCTTCAAAGAACAATGACCCAAACTTCATGTCTTATTAATTAAAGAGCCAAGTTTTCACTATTGAGTTAATTGTATGCCTTTTATGTGACAGATAATATGTGCACTTTCACAGAGTTTCTCAACTGAGTGTAGAACACACTACCATAAGAATATTTTGCATATTAGAAGAATGAAGCTCAGAGAAGTTAAGATGTTTTGACTTTCTACCATCAGTGATACTCTAAGAGGTCTGTGCAGATGAGGGAAAGAATCACTCAGTTAAAGAACAAATTTCATTATATTTCACTGCTATAAAGTTTGATTACTCAAAAACATATACATCAACAGAGATGAGTAAAGATAAATTCAAATTGTGAAATAGAATAAAGGAAACCTCACTTTAAAAAAATTGTTTTTTGACTTCACTATACATGTTGGAGGATCTTAATTCCCCAACTGGGGATTGAACACAGGCCCTCGACAGTGAAAGAATGGAGTCCTAACCACTGGACTGCTAGGGAATTCTGAAGAAACCTCATTTTCAAATTTAAGTATAGTTGATTTACAATGTTGTGTTAATTTAAAGTGTATACCAAATTGATTCATATATATGTATTTATATATGCACTGTGTTGTGCTTAGTCACTTAGTTGTGTTTGATTCTTTGGTGCCCCATGGAATGAAGCCCACCAGACTCCTCTCTCCTTGGTGATTCTCCAGGCAAGAATACTACAGTGGGTTTCCATGCCCTCCTCCAGGAGGAAGATCCCCTGGAGAAGGGAATGGCCACCCACTCCAGTATGCTTTCCTGGAGAATCCCATGAAGGAAGGAGTCTGGCAGGCTATAGTTTATGGGGTCTCAAAGATTCAGACACAACTGTGCGACTAAGCACGACTAAGCGATTAAGCACAAACACGCACACATTTTTTTTATATTCTTTTACTACATATATTATTACAAAATATTGATAATTCTCTGTTCTATCCAGTAGGTCCTTGTTGGTTATTTATTTTATATACAGACCTGTGTAAATGTTAATTCCAACATCCTAATATCGATCCCCTATCTTTTTTGGTAACCTTAAGTTTGTTTTCTGTATCTGAGTCTGTTTCTGTTCTGTAAGTAAGTTCATTTGGGTCATTTTTTTTTTTTTAATTTTAGATTCCACATACAAGTGATCTCATATGATATTTGTCTTTGACTTACTTCACTTAGTACAATAATCTCTAGGTCCATCCATTTTTCTGAAAATAACATTGTTTCATTCTTTTTTATAATTAAGTAGTATTACATTATATATATTTTTTATACCACATACTCTATACACATTTATTAAATGGATATTTATGCTGCTTCCAAGTCTTAGCTATTATAAATAGTGCTGCTATGAACATTGGGATGGATGTATCTTTTTATATTTTGGTTTTCTTTGGATGTATACCCAGAGGTAGAATTGTAGGATCATTTTGTAACTCTAGTTTTTTAAGAAACCTCCATACTGTTCTCCATAGTAATGTACCAATTCATATTCCCATAAACAGTGTAGGAGGGAAATCTCAACTAAAATGGAGCTGGAGGCCTGAAGTGAGAGTCCTCATACATTGCATGCTTATCAATTACAGACGCCTATAGAAAAGCATCAACTACAGACCCCATCAGGAAGAGTTCTCTTTGTCCAGCAATAAATCCAGCAAATGGGTAGTCCTGCACCTTTCTAAAACTCTCTTTTTCTTTCAGTGTCAGTCAGTTCAGTCACTCAGTCATGTCCGACTCTTTGCAACCCAATGGACTGCAGCACACCAGACTTCCCTGTCTATCACCAACTGCTGGATCTTGCTCAAACTCATGTTCATCGAGTTGGTGATGCCATCTCATCCTCTGTGGTCCCCTTCTCCTCCCCCTTCAATCTTTCCCAGCATCAGGATCTTTTCTAATGAGTCAGTTCTTCTCATCAGGTGGCAAAACTATTGGAGTTTCAGCTTCAACATCAGTCCTTCTAGTGAATACTCAGGACTAGTTTTATTTAGGATTGAATGGCTGGATCTCCTTAAAGTCCAAGGGACTCCCAAGAGTCTTCTCCAACATCACAGTTCAAGAGCATCAATTCTTTGGTGCTCAGTTTTCTTTATGGTCCAACTCTCACATCCGTACAAGACTACTGGAAAAACCATAGCTTTTACTAGATGGACCTTCAGTGTAATTTCATTCAAAACAACCCCTTCCAACTTCCACTTTTTTGTCAACAAAGTAATGCTTCTCTCATTTCTTTCTTAGATTTGCCTATAGTTTTTGCTATAGCATGTTTATCCCAAATTGCAGTTCTCTGCTATTCTCAGATAAATCCATTATGCCAGTAGAATAATTGGCTGTTTTATTTTTTAGGACAACACTGTCTAGTTCCATGGAAAAATAGAAGATAATCTGGTTGTCTCCCCTTACCTCTCCTCCTAACAACTTTTTCCTTCATGAAGACAACACTCTGTAGCTGTCCTTGGTGGCCCTTCTCAGTTTCTGATCCACTCACCTCAACCTATGCATTGAAATGTCAAATCTTTCCTTGGGATTTTTTGTTCCTCCTTTGTTTGAGGTTAAAACCTCATTATGGAGTCCCCTTCCTATTTGCATGCAATTATTCCCTGTACTCTCCTCTCTTTACCCACATGCTCCTTCCTGCACATCATACCTATTGATTATCCTCCAGGAAGTGACTAACATTGCATACTTGGTGAAATATCTCAGGTAATCTAAGCAAAGGTTTTGAGACAATAAAATAAGTTGGAGAGCTAGTCTTCCCTAATGACCAGAAAATTTGTGGAAATACCCTCGATGAGTTCCCTTGCCCTATGGAATAAAACTAAGAAGCCTCTGTTAGCAAGAATTTATCACCTAGTTTCTGCCTACCACTCTGACATTTTTTCTAAGATTATTGCTATTCATTTCTCATATGTACCTAGTTAAGCCCTCTGAAGCTAATCAACTATTTGCTGGTGCTTCAAGTGTCATTCTGTATTTTCCTATTTTTCTTCATGGATTCTTTCTTCTCTGTGAAATAGCTTCTCTCCTCTATATAAATTGCATATTTCAAGATATTCTGAGCTATTCCTTCACTTTCTTTTTTTTTTTTTGTCTTTTTAATTTTTAAAATTTTATTTATTTTAATTGGAGGATAATTACAATATTGTGTAGGTTGCTGTCATACATCAACATGAATCAGCCATAGGTATACAAATGTCACCTCCCTCTCGAACCTTCCTCCCACCTCCCTCCCCATTACACCCCTCTAGGTTGTCATAGCACTGGGTTTGAGCCACCTGTGTCATACAGCAAATTTACACTGGTATCTATTTTATATATGGTTATATATGTTTCAATATTACTTTCTCAATTCACCCCACCCTCTCCTTCCCTTACTGTGCCCACAAATCTGTTCTATATGTCTGTGTTTCCATTGCTGTCCTGCACATAAGTTCATCAGTACTGTCTTTCTAGATTCCATATATATGCATTAATATATGATACTTATCTTTCTGACTGACTTCATTTTGTATAATAGGCTCTAGGTTCATCCACTTCATTAGAACAGACTCAAATGTGTTCCTTTTTATGACTAAGTAATAACCCATTGTATATATATATACCATAGGTTCTTTATCCATTCATCTGTCAATGGACATCAACGTTGCTTCCATGTCCTGGCTGTTGTAAATAGTGCTGCAATGAACATTGGGGTACATGTGCTGTTTTCAATGTTGATTTCTTCAGGGTGCATGCCCAGTAGTGGAACTGTTGGGTCATATGGGGCTTCCTTTGTGGCTTAGCTCATAAAGAATTTGCCTGCAATGTGGGAGACCTGGGTTCAATCCTTGGGTTGGGAAGATTCCCTGAAGAAGGGAAAGGCTACCCATTCCAGTACTCTGGCCTGGAGAATTCCATGGACTGTATAATCCATGGGGTCACAATGAGTCGGACACGACTGAGCAACTTTCGCTTTCACTTTTCACTTTTTGGTTTTATTCCTAGTGTTTTAAGGAATCTCCATACTGTCTTCCATAGTGGCTGTATCAATTTACATTCCTGCCAACAGTGCAAGAGGGTTCCCTTTTCTCCACACCCTCTTCAGCATTTATTGCTTGTAGATTTTTTTTTCATCTTTTTAAAAATTTTTTTGTTAAAAGTGTTTCTTCCTCTTCTGAATTCTTTTATTCGTTGTTTTTTTTTTTTTTTTTTTTTTTTTAAATTTCTTTTTTTTCCTTACAAACCCTTGTGTCGAGGGCTGACTTTCAATAGATTGCAGTGAGGAAGCTGCTCTGCTGTGTACAAAACCCGACCCAAAAGCAGGCCCTACATGAATGGTTTAGCACCAGGCATGCAGTGTGTGACCGGCAAGGGGGTGGCTGAATTTCCCGCCGCCAGTGAGTGGGGGGAGGGGAGGGGAGGCGACTCTCCAGGGCCAACCAATGCTCCTGTGGCACTGTAGATTTTTTGATGATGGCCATTCTGACCAGTGTGAAGTGATATCTCATTGTAGTTTTGATTTGTGTTTCTCTAATAATGAGCAATGTTGAGCATCTTTTCATGCATTTATTAGCTATATGTATGTCTTCTTTGGAGGCGTATCGGTTTAGGTCTTCTGCCCACTTTTTGATTGGATTGTTTGTTTTTCTGATACTGAGCTGCATGAGCTGCTTGTGTATTTTAGAGATTAATCCTTTGTCAGTTGTTTCACTTGCTATTATTTTCTTCCATTCTTAGGGTTGTCTTTTCACCTTGTTTATACTTTGCTCTGCTGTGCAGAATTGATTAAGTTTAATTATGTCCAATTTATTTATTTTTGTTTTTATTTTCATTACTCTAGAAGATGAGTCAAAGGATCTTGCTGTGATTTATGTCGGAGAGTATTCTGCCTATGTTTTCCTCTAAGAGCTTTATAGTTTCTGGTCTTACATTTAAGACTTTAATCCATTTTGAATTTATTTTTGTGTATGGCATTAGGAAATGTTCTAATTGTATTTTTTTACATGTAGCTGCCCAGTTTTTTCAGCACCACTTATTGAAGAGACGGTCTTTTCTCTATTGTATACTCTTGCCTCCCTTGTCAAAGATAAGGGGCCCATAGGTGCATGGGTTTATCTCTGGGCTTTCTATCTTATTTAACTGATCTATATGTCATTTTTTTGTGCCAGTATCATACTGCCTTGATGACTGTAGCTTTGTAATATAGTCTAGAGTCAGGAAGGTTGATTCTTTCATCTCTATTTCTCTTTCTTAAGATTGCTTTAGCTATTCAGGATCTGTTGTGGTTCCATACAAATTATAACATTTTTGTTCTAGTTCTGTGAAGCATACCATTTGTAGTTTGATAGGGATTGCATTGAATCTGTAAATTTCTTTAAGTAGTAATCATTTTCACAATATTGATTATTTCAGTCCAAGAACATGGCATATCTCTCCATCCGTTTGTGTCATCTTTGATTTCTTTGATTAGTATCTTATAATCTGCATACAGGTCTTTTGTCTCTTTAGGTAGCTTTATTCCTAGGTTTATTCTTTATTTTATTCTTTTTGTTGCAATGGTTAATGGGATTGTTTCATTCATTCCTCTGAGATTTCATGGTTAGTGTATAAGAATGTAAGTGATTTCTGTTTATTAGTTTTATATCCTGTGACTTTTCTATAACACGGATTCAGTTCAGTTCAGTCCAGTCACTCAGTCATGTCTGACACTTTGCGACTCCATGAACTGCAGCATGCCAGGCCTCTTTGTCCATCATCAGCTCCCAGAGTTTATCCAAACTCATGTTCATTGAGTCGGTGACACCATCCAACCATCTCATCCTCTGTCGTCCCCTTCTCTTCATGCCCCCAATCTTTCAGTCTTTTCAAATGAGTCAGGTCTTTGATTCAGGTGGCCAAAGTATTGGAGTTTCAGCTTTAACATCAGTCCTTCCAATGAATACCCAGGACTGATCTCCTTTAGGATGGACTGGTTGGATCTCCTTGCAGTCCAAGGGACTCTCAAGAGTCTTCTCAAGCACCACAGTTCAAAGCACCAATTCTTCTATACTAAGCTTTCTTTATAGTCCAACTCTCACATCCATACATAAATACTGGTAAAACCATAGCCTTGATTAGATGGACGTTTGTTGACAAAGTAATGTCTCTGCTTTTTAATATACTGTCTAGGTTGGTCATAACTTTCCTTCCAAGGAGTAAGCATCTTTTAATTTCATGGCTGCAATCACGATCTGCAGTGATTTAAGATCCCCAAAAAATAAAGTCAGCCACTGTTTCCACTGTTTCCCCATCTATTTTCCATGAAGTGATGGGACTGAGTGCCATGATCTTAGTTTTCTCAATGTTGAGTTTTAAGCCAACTTTTTCACTCTCCTCTTTCACTTTCATCAAGAAGCTCTTTAGTTCCTCTTCACTTTCTGCCATAAGGGCGGTGTCATCTGCACATCTGAGGTTATTGATATTTCTCCTGGCAATCTTGATTCCAGCCTGTGCTTCATTTAGCCTAGCAATTCTCATGATGTACTCTGCATATAAGTTAAATAAGCAGGGTGACAACAAACAGTCTTGACGTACTCCTTTTCCTATTTGGAAGCAGTCTGTTGTTCCATGTCCAGCTCTAGCTGTTCTTTCTTGACCTGCATACAGATTTCTCAAGAGGCCGGTCAGGTGGTCTGGTATTCCCATCTCTTTCAGAATTTTCCAGTTTATTGTGATCCACACAGTCAAAGGCTTTGACATAGTCACTAAAGCAGAAATAGATGAGTTTGGAACTCTCTTGTTTTTTCGATGATCCAGCAGATGTTGGCAATTTGATCTCCAGTTCCTCTGCCTTTTCTAAAACCATTTTGAACATCTGGAAGTTCACAGTTCACGTATTGCTGAAGCCTGGCTTGGAGAATTTTGAGCATTACTTTACTAGCGTGTGAGATGAGTGCAATTGTGTGGTAGTTTGAGCATTCTTTGGCACTGCCTTTCTTGGGATTGGAGTGAAAACTGACATTTTCCAGTCCTGTGGCCACTGCTGACTTTTTTCCAATTTGCTGGCATATTGAGTGCAGCACTTTCACAGCATCATCTTTTAGGATTTGAAATAGCTCACCTGGAATTCCATCACCTCCACTAGCTTTGTTCATAGTGATGCTTCCTAAGGCCCATTTGACTTCAAATTCCAGGATGTCTGGCTCTAGGTGAGTGATCACACCATCATGATTATCTGGGTCGTGAAGATCTTTTTTGTACAGTTCTTCTGTGTGTTCTTGCCACCTCTTCTCAATATCTTCTGCTTCTGTTAGGTCCCTACCATTTCTGTCCTTTATTGAGCCCATCTTTGCATGAAATGTTCCCTTGGTATCTCCAATTTTCTTGAAGAGATCTCTAGTCTTTCCCATTCTATTGTTTTACTCTTATTTCTTTGCATTGATCACTGAGGAAGGCTTTCTTTGGAACTCTGCATTAAAATGGGTATATCTTTCCTTTTCTCCTTTTCTTTTTGCTTCTTTTCTTTTCACAGCCATTTGTAAGGCCTTGCCAGACAGTCATTTTGCTTTTTTGCATTTCTTTTCCATAGGGATGGTCTTGATCCCTGTCTCCTCTACATTGTCATGAACCTCCATCCACATTTTCTCAGGCATTCTGTTTATAAGAACTAGTCCCTTATATCTATTTCTCACTTCCACTGTATAATCATAAAGGATTAGATTTAGGTCATACCTGAATGGTCTAGTGGTTTTCCCCACTTTCTTCAACTTAAGTTTGAATTTGGCAAGAAGGAGTTCATAATCTGAGCCACAGTCAGCTCCTGGTCTTGTTTTTTTCTGATTGTATAGAGCTTCTCCATCTTTGTCTGCAAATAATATAATCAATCTGATTTTGCTGATGTCCATCTGGTTATGTCCATGTGTAGAGTCTTCTCTTTTGTTGTTGGAAGAGGGCGTTTGCTATCACCAATGTGTTCTCTTAGCAAAACTCTATTAGCCTTTGCCCTGCTTCATTCTGTTTTCCAAGGCCAAATTTGCCTGTTATTCCAGGTATTTCTTGACTTTCTACTTTTGCATTGCAGTCCGCTATAATGTAAAAGGCATCTTTTTGGGGTCTTAGTTCTAAAAGGTCTTATAGGTCTTCATAAAACCATTCAACTTCAGCTTCTTGAATGTTACTGGTCGGGGCATAGACTTGGATTACTGTGATATTAAGTGGTTTGCCTTGGAAATGAACAGAGATCATTCTGTCGTTTTTGAGATTGCATACAAGTACTGCATTTTGGAAACAGTGGAAACAGTTATCAAACTTTATTTTTTTGGGCCTCAAAATCACTGCTGATGGTGACTGCAGCCATGAAGTTAAAAGACGCTTACTCCTTGAAAGAAAAGTTATGACCAACCTAAATAGCATATTCAAAAGCAGGGACATTACTTTGCCAACAAAGGTCCATCTAGTAAAGGCTATGGTTTGTCCAGTGGTCATGTATGGATGTGAGAGTTGGACTGTGAAGAAAGCTGAGTGCCGAAGAATTGATGGTTTTGAACTGTGGTGTTGGAGAAGACTCTGAGAGTCCCTTGGACTGCAAGGAGATCCAACCAGTCCATTCTGAAGGAGATCAGCCCTGGGATTTCTTTGGAAGGAATGATGCTAAAGCTGAAACTCCAGTACTTTGACCACCTTATGCGAAGAGTTGACTCATTGGGAAAGACTTTGATGCTGGGAGGGATTGGGGGCAGGAGGAGAAGGGGACGACAGAGGATGAGATGGCTGGATGGCATCACTGACTCGATGGACGTGAGTCTGGGTGAACTCCGGGAGTTGGTGATGGACAGGGAGGCCTGGCCTGCTGCGATTCATGGGGTCGCAAAGAGTTGGACACGGCTGAGCGACTGAACTGAACTGAACTGTATTTTGGACACTTTTGTTGACCTTGATGGCTACTCCATTTCTTCTAAGGGATTCCTGCCCGCAGTAGTAGATATAATGGTCATCTGAGTTATATTCACCCATTCCAGTCCATTTTAGTTCGTTGATTCCTAGAATGTCGACGTTCAGTCTTGCCATCTCCTGTTTGACCACTTCCAATTTGCTCATGGCATCTGGTCCCATCACTTCATGGGAAATAAGTGGGGAAAGAGTGTCAGACTTTATTTTTTGGGGCTCCAAAATCACTGCAGATGGTGACTGCAGCCATGAAATTAAAAGACACTTACTCCTTGGAAGGAAAGTTATGACCAACCTAGATAGCATATTCAAAAGCAGAGACGTTACTTTGCCAAAAAAGGTCCAGCTAGTCAAGGCTATGGTTTTTCCTGTGGTCATGTATGGATGTGAGAGTTGGACTGTAAAGAAGGCTGAGCACCAAAGAATTGATGCTTTTAAACTGTGGTGTTGTAGAAGACTCTTGAAAGTCCCTTTCAACTGTAAGGAGATCCAACCAGTCCATTCTAAAGGAGATCAGCCCTGGGATTTCTTTGGAAGGAATGATGCTAAATGAAACTCCAGTACTTTGGCCACCTCATGCAAAGAGTTGATTCACTGGAAAAGACCCTGATGCTGGGAGGGATTGGGGGCAGGAGAAGAAGGGGACGACAGAGGATGAGATGGCTGGATGGCATCACTGACTCGATGGACGTGAGTCTGAGTGAACTCCGGGAGTTGGTGATGGACAGGGAGGCCTGGCGTGCTGCGATTCATGGGGTAGCAAAGAGTCGGACACAGCTGAGCATCTGAACTGAACTGAGTTCACCTTGTTTCATGGACCTAACATTCCAGGTTCCTATGCAATATTGCTCTTTACAGCATCGGACCTTGCTTCTATCACCAGTCACATCCACAAGTGGGTATTGGTGTTGGTTTGGCTCCATCCCTTCATTCTTTCTGGAGTTATTTCTCCATTGATCTCCAGTAGCATATTGGGCACCTACCTGGGGAGTTCCTCTTTCAGTGTCCTATCTTTTTGCCTTTTCATAATGTTCATGGGGTTCTCAAGGCAAGAATGCTGAAGTGGTTTGCCATTCCCTTCTCCAGAGGACCACATTCTGTCAGGCCTCTCCACCGTGACCCGTCTGTCTTGAGTGGCCCCACACGGCATGGCTTAATTTCATTTTCTGTTTAGCTGTACCAATTTTCTGGTGCCATCTTTGGGGTTTTCTATGTATAGTATTGTGCCATCGAAACAATGTGAATTTTACTTCTTACTTTCCAATCTGGATTCCTTTTATTTCTTTTCTTCTCTGATTGCTGTGGCTGGGACTTCCAAAACTTTGTTGATTAATAATAATGGCAAGAGTGAGCATCCTTGTCTTGTTCCAAATCTTAGAGGATATGCTTTCAGTTTTTTGCCATTGAGAATAATTGCTGTGGGCTTGTCAGATATGGCCTTAATTATGCTGAGGTATGATCAACTATACATACTCATGCTGCTTCTGCTAAGGTGCTTCTCTCGTGTCTGACTCTGTGCGACCCCATAGATGGCAGCCCACCAGGCTCCCTCATCCCTGGGATTCTCCAGGCAAGAACACTGGAGTGGGTTGCCATTTCCTTCTCCAATAATATCAAAGATATATTTCTCAGAGACAAATGTTTGTTATCACATTGAATAAAAAAAGGAATTTAAAAGGTTCCTTTTTTTTTCTGCGTATTAAAACTTTAGGGGAGGTTTAGATATGCAGTAAATACAGTAAATGTGATCTAACATAATTTTACATAATGGAATTTTACATGGCTAAAATACATTCTTATCTCCCTCTTTGTTAAGTTTTTATTTATTTTTGCTAGAAAATGGAAAGTATTGTGGAGTTGTTTTTTTTTGCTTCTTTGCTACAGAAAACACACACACACACACACACACACACACACACACACAAACACATTATTGCAAGTTCCTGACCCCAATTTGTATTGATTTTCATTCTCCCATGACGTGTATGCAATGCTTTTTCTAAATGCAGTTTAGTTATCAGAATTTAATTATTCTACTATAGAATTTAATTACTCTACCATGTTTTGTTCTAGGTATGGGGGATCCCACACGAATTTATAAGCAGAGATTTTAATAGGTAGTGGATGTGAAAAAGAAAGGTGGTAGGGACAATTTTGGTCACTTCACAAAGTAGTTATTCTGTATGTACAGAGAAGCAGATAAGATAATGAGCCATGGTCTCATCAGTTTGAAGCCATTGATAAGTTAGTTTCTTATCTTTCTTGAATGTCTATATTGTAGCTGTCCAAAGAGGGAAACAAGTGAAATAAATAGGTATAATTTGCCATCTAACAAAATCCATCTCTACTGAATTTGGTAGAACCTCTCTTCCACTTCTCCACTTTGGTAAATAATCTTCTTTTTTGGTATATATTTATGGTTGGATGACACCACAAACTCAATGGACATGAGTTTGAGCAAACTCTGGGAGACAGTGAAGGACAAGGAAGCCTGGCATGCTACAGTCCATGAGGTCGCAAAGAATTGGCCACAACTTAGTGGCTGAAGAACATGGCTGTATCAAAAGTGAGAGTTGAATATAGAATAGGGCATTACTAGTATGGCAAACTCTAAGCCATCAGATTGAAAATGGAAATAGTTAATAATTATTTTTACCAAAATAAAATAAAGATCTAATGTGTTTCAGAAACACTTAAAGATACTAGAGGACTAAAATAATGAATATTAAATGGATCCTCTTGCCCCCAAGTCCTCTAGTTAGTTATTAAAATAGACATGTATAGAAAAAAAAATCAGCATGATTTCTATGAATTTCCTCTATAATAATTAAAAAATAGCTTAATATATCAAATATTCATGCATTTTGATTGTTAAAGTTGAAAAATTGTCTAATTACAACCACAGTCCAGTTTTAGGGCATTTTTAATCATTGCCAGAAGACATTTCTTATCTGTTTCCAGTCAAATTATGTTCTGTCCCTAGCCTATGGTCTAATCTGCTTTCTGCCTGTATAGAGTTTCCTATTCTGGAAAATTCATATAAATGAAGTTTACAGTGTAGCCTTATGCACTTGGCTACTTTAACTTAGCATAATGGCTTTGAAGACAGCAATATCTATACTTTTGTTGATATCTACTATATCCTTTACTTTTAACCTTCTTGATGAATGCTTTTATTTTTATACCTCTGCTATTGTTTTGGTGCATGGGATATATATGAAATACCAAAAGATTTATTTAGAATAAAAAAAGAGATCCTATAAGAAAATTGAGTCAATATTTCTAGAAATATAATGAAATGCTTATTTGTAATGTATACAGTGAAGTATTTGGATTCAGCACTAATGAATCATTACAGGTCACTTATATATAAAACAAATAATGATATTGCATCCTAAAATAGCTACATTAGTAGAATTAAAATAATATGCATGCTAAAATATATAAATGAAAATACTTCACCAGGAGTAAATTGGAAGACACCAATAATAAAAATTAAATAAATTCTAATAATAGAACTTACATTAATCACATTCTCTCACTAACATAAATACTACATAAATTAAAGAAGTTATTTAAATATCAACAAGGGAGTATCTATAATAAATAAGCATTCCATTCCCCCCAAAAATTTGAATAATAAAAAAGGAAAAAAAAAACACAAGAGAACAAAAAATGGAGATAGTCAATATTGTCCTTATAGAGAAATGTAGTCAGTAAAATGACAATTATGCTACTACTAGTAATAATAAAATAACATGCAAAGACTTAATCTAAAAATTAAAAAATTGAGGGATAGAAATAAGAATAGAGATAGTAATTTAAAAATGTGGGAGCCTTATTGATGATTTTATATACTTTGATATGAAAATCTAAATAAAATTAACAAGAAAGAATATGGTTACCTTTTACCCTGAAAATGGAGGTCATACATGAAATATGAGCTCCAGTTTTATTAACTTTTAAAAAGAATACTGATAAGTAAAACACTGCACACAAAAAGCTGAAGTGTCTGAAATTCAAGTTACAGGAGTAAAGGGAAAGGATCAGATTATTAATCATAATTGTCTCAAACACCTGTGAAACAAGATTAGAACTACTGTATGACATAAAAGGCAGAAAATCACAGAGGCAAGTATCAACTAAAATGAGGGGAGATATTGGGTTGGCCAAAAAGTTCATTCGTAAATGAGTATGTTGTTCAATAAAGTTCTTGGTGAAAATGAAGAATGCATTTTTAATTTTTACTTAAAACTGAATAAACTTTTTGGCCAATCCAATAATAATGATAGTTAAAAACAACAGGAATGTACTTTTTGTGATACCTGTCAGGGAAAGCTGGTTTCTCTTGGAGCAGCCATGAAATTAAAAGACGCTTACTCCTTGGAAGGAAAGTTATGACCGACCTAGATAGCATATTCAAGAGCAGAGACATTACTTTGCCAACAAAGGTTCGTCTAGTCAAGGCTATGGTTTTTCCTGTGGTCATGTATCGATGTGAGAGTTGGACTGTGAAGAAGGCTGAGCGCCGAAGAATTGATACTTTTGAACTGTGGTGTTGGAGAAGACTCTTGAGAGTCCCTTGGACTGCAAGGAGATCCAACTAGTCCATTCTAAAGGAGATCAGCCCTGGGATTTCTTTGGAAAGAATGATGCTAAAGCTGAAACTCCAGTACTTTGGCCACCTCATGCGAAGAGTTGACTCATTGGAAAGGACTCAGATGCTGGGAGGGATTGGGGGCAGGAGGAGAAGGGGACGACAGAGGATGAGATGGCTGGATGGCATCACCGACTCGATGGACGTGAGTCTGAATGAACTCCGGGAGTTGGTGGTGGACAGGGAGGCCTGGCGTGCTGCGATTCATGGGGTCGCAAAGAGTCGGACACGACTGAGAGACTGATCTGATCTGATTGATGAAACAATTTCTGTATAGGTGAGAAGTTGAACGAGATGAACACCCAAGTCCTTTATACACTCAGATGATAGATTTGAATCTGGGAATTCTTCCTAATAAATTCGGTGGGGAAAGCTGTGTAGACATCTTCCTCATCCTGAGGCAAGACAGGGTGGTTATTATTTCTTCTATATTTATATAGCATGTCTTCTGTAATATATAAGGAGTAGTTCAAAGGAGTGATAAAAAAGGCATTGAGAAACACCATTTTTGGAGGATTAAAGAAATAAAAGGTCCTCGCAGAGATGTGCAAAATCTTGATTAATATGAGTCTTAGATTCTGTGCAGCTTCTTGCCTGGAAAATCCCATGGATGGAGAAGCCTGGTAGGCTACAGCTCATGGAGTCGCAAAGGGTTGGACACTACTTGACTTTCACTTACATTCACACATGCTTTCTTTTATGTTATCCATTAGATGCAAACAAAACCCATGCAAAATAAAAAATTATATTATCCAGGTTTTCTATATTTTAAAGTTTAGATTCAGAAAATAGCTATAACTTTTTAAATGTTGTGACCTAATCACCTAAAATCCTTTAATTACTAGTAAAATATTTTTTCCCTCATTGTGTCTTACTCCTATGTCAAAATCACCTTCAGGCCTGAGCACCTCATTTTATTTATTATTATTAATTTTTATTGGAGTATAGTTACTTAATAATGTGTTAGTTTCTGCTGTACAACAAAGTGAGTCAGCTATACATATACATACATCCCTTGGTTTTTGGATTTCCTTCCCATTTATGTCACCACAGAGCACTGGATAGAGTTCCCTGTGCTATACAGTAGGTTCTCACTAGCTATCTATTTTACACTATATATATATATATATATATCAACCCCAATTTCCCAATTAATCTCATCCCCCACTTTAGTATCTATACTTTCATTCTCTACATCTGTGTCTCTATTTCTGCTTGGCAAATTAATTCATTTGGACCATTTTTCTGGGTTCCACATCATGAATATATTGCTTTTCTCTTTATGACTTACTTCACTCTGTATGGCAGTCTCTACGTTCATCCATGTCTTTGCAAGTGGCACAGTTTTGTTCCCTTTTATGGCTGAGCAATTTTCCATTGTAGGCTTTCCAGGGGGCTCAGTGGTTAAAAAAAAAAAAAAAAAAAAAATCTGCCTGCCAATTCAGGAGACACAGGTTCGATCTCTAGGTTGGGAAATATCCTCTAGAGAAGGAAATGGCAACCCATTTCAGTATACATGCCTGGGAAATCCCATGGACAGAGGAGGCTGGTGGTCTGCAGAGTTGGATACAATTTAGGGAGTGAAACAAAAATAACAGTGTTCCATTGTATATATGTACCATGTCTTCTTTACCTCTTATTTTTTCTGATGGACATTTAGGTTGCTTTCATGTCCTGACTATTGGAAATAGTGCTACAATGAACATTGGGGTGCATGTATCTTTTTAAATTTTGGTTTTCTCCAAGTATATACCCAGGGGTGCGATCACTGGGTCATATGGTAATTCCATTTTTAGTTTCTTAAAGAATGTCTGTCTATACTGTTCTCTATAGTGGCTACACACATTTACATTCCCACCAAAAGTGTAGGGGGTTGCCTTTTCTCCACGTTGTCTCCAGTAGTTACTGTTTTATAGATTTTTTGATGATGGCCATTCTGACTGGTGTGAGGCTTTTATTTGCATTCCTCTAATCTTTGCAGCTTTGATTTGCATTCCTTTAATAATCAGTAATGATGAAAACCTTTTCATGTGTTTGTTGATCATCTGAAATTCTTATTTAGAGAAATATCTATTTAGGTCTTCCGCTAATTTTTAACTGGTTTGCTTGATTTTTTTTTTTTTTTTAACATTGAGCTGCATAAGCTGTTGTTATATTTTGGAGATTAATTCCTTGCCAGTTGCTTCATTTACAAATATTCATTTGCAAATATTTCTCTTCATTTACAAGTATTTTCTCACAATGTCAAGCAGAACCTCTGTTTAAGTTTCCTGAGCCATACAGCAAATTCCCGTTGGCTGTTTTACATATGGTAATGTAAGTTTCCATATTACTCTTTCCATGTATGGGAAGACATACATCTCACTCTCTCCTCCCCTCTCCCCATGTCCATAAGTCTATTCTCTATGTCTGTTTCTCCATTGTTGCCCTGTAAATAAATTCTTCAGTATCATTTTTCTAGGTCCCATATGTATGCACATTTTGAGTTTATTTTTATGTGTGGTGTTAGGGAGTGCTTTAATTTCATTCTTTTGCATGTGGCTGTCCATTTCCAACACTACTTATTGAAGAGACTGGCTTTTCTATGTTGTAGATTCTTACTTCCTTTGTCATGATTAGATGACCATAGGTGCATGACTGAGCACCTCATTTTAAACTGGATAGAATATGAAACAAAGAATGTTCAAATGCTCATTCAAAGAATGAGCACAACTGTACTCATGTCTCACACTAGCAAAGTAATGCTCAAAATTCTCCAAGCCATGCTTCAACAGTACATGAACTGTGAACTTCCAGATGTTCAATCTGGATTTAGAAAAGGCAGAGGAACCAAAGATCAAATTGCCAGCATCTGCTGGATCATCAAAAAAGCAAGAGTTCCAGAAAAACATCTACTTCTGCTTTCAGTACAGTTCAACCACACAGTCATGTATGACTCTTTGTGACCCCATGGACTGCAGCATGCCAGGCCTCCCTGTCCATCACCAACTCCTGTAGTTTACTCAACTCATGTCCATTGAGTTGGTGATGCCATCCAACCATCTCATCCTCTGTCGTCCCATTCTCCTCCTGCCTTCAATCTTTCCCAGCATCAGGCTCTTTTCAAATGAATCAGTTCTTTGCATCAGGTAGCCAAAGTATTGGTTCTTCAGCTTCAACATCAGCATTTGCAATGAACATTCAGGACTGATTTCCTTTAAGATGGACTGGTTAGATCTCCTTGCAGTCCAATCTCAAGAGTCTTCTCCAAGACCACAGTTCAAAAACATCAATTCTTTGGCACTCAACTTTCTTTATAGTTCAATTCTCACATCCATACATGACTATTGGAAAAACCATAGCTTTGACTAGACGGACCTTTGTTGGCAAAGTAATGTCTCTGCTTTTTAATATGTTGTCTAGGTTGGTCGTAACTTTTCTTCCAAGGAGTAAGCAAACTCCAGAGAAAATGAAGGACAGAGAAGTCTGACAAGCTACAGTTCATGAAGTTGCTAAGAATTGGACAAGACAGTGACTGAACAAGAACAACAACAAACTCCTTTTTGGAAATAACACCTCTAAACTACAAAGCTCAAGTTTGCTAAATTCAAGTCCATTGAGTTGGTGTTGCTGTCTAACCATCTCGTTCTCTTGCTGCTCCCTTCTCTTTTGGTCTTCAGTCTTTCCCAGAATCAAGGTCTTTTCCAAAGAGTCTGTTCTTCCCATCAGGTTACCAAAGTATTGGAGCTTCAGATTCATCATCAGTCCTTTCAATGAATACTCAGGGTTGACTTCCTTTAGAATTGACTGATTTGATCTCCTGTGGTTCAATAATGGAATTATGTCCTTTTCTCTCACATTGATGCTCTGACATATATCATAATTGGTGGATGAGCACAGTCTTTCTTTGCTAGTTAAGAATACATGCTGCTTTAATTAAATATATGGGGTTCCATCAGGTATTGTCACATACTTGGTGCTATAACTAAATTTTCAGCAAGGTATTACATTTTTCCATCAGGACACCTCCTTCTGAGATATGGAACACAGAGGTAGTAAGGTTCCCAGTGTGTGCTAGCTAAGTTGCTTCAGTTATGTCCAAATCTGTGTGACCCTATGGACCATAGCCCTCTGGCCTCATCTGTTCATGGGGATTCTCCAGGCAAGAATCCTGGAGTGGGTTGCCATGCCCTCCTCAAGTTTCCCAGTATCATTTATAAATAACCATAGTTTTCTTCTTCACTGACTTATTAGCCCACTTTTGTCAAAGACAAGGTTCCCAAATACTTTAGATTGATTTCTGAGCCCTCCTTTCCATCTCTTTATACTATTCATCTCTTTCTGTTCCAGTAGTGTGCTCTTTTTACTGCTAAGGCATCTTACTACAGAGAAGAGTAAGCCCTTATATTACTTTTCTTTTTAAAAATTTTGTTATTTTTTTCATGTAAACTTTAGAAATTTGACTTTTAGTTTGGCTTCTCAATTTATACAGTGATTTATATTATTCCCAGAAATAATGGAAGTTAAACCAATGAAACAGTGAAGCAGTAATTAATAAAAGTTTAGTGTGCATACAACACAAAGACAGTTAACCAGAAATATTCAAACCAACCAAAAAAAAAAAAAAAAAAAAAGGCTCAGGGTAATATTGTCATAAAGCAGCTTATAAAGTGAGAAGGCAGTATTTATTTATTACTCAAAGTGGTCTGTTAAAATATTAAATTTTTCTTAAATGATAGGAAATTAATCAGTGGTCATATCAACCTTGGGAAACAGTTTAGGTTTTGAATATGAATTCAAGAGCCATAAACAAGAAATGACCCAGGTCAAGTTAGTCTTGCAAAAATATGCTAAATTAAGCTTTGCATAACTAAACTGGTTTTGATCAAGGAATATTCAAAGTTGTTCTCCATTTGGTTTTGATTTTATAGAATATATGGACTTTATGGGGCTTCCTAGGTGGCACTAGCTGTGAAGAACCTAATGCAGGAGATGTAAGAGACATGGGTTCAATCCCTGAGTCAGGAAGATCTCCTGGATAAAGGACTGGCTACCTACTCCAGTATTCTTACCTGGGAAATCCCATGAACAGAGAACCTAGGTGGGCTATAGTCCGTGGGGTCCCAAAGAGTCCAATAGGACTGAGTGACTCAACATGCACACATGGACTTTATGGGCTGCGACGGTGCACAAGTGCCGTGGAGAGGAGCTACCCCCTGTCCGAGGTCAGGGGCAGCAGCCCAGATTTCCAGGCTGCGACAGCGCAGGAACGGCAGGCTGAGAGGAGCTACCCCACATCTGAGGTCAGGGGCAGTGGCCGGGAGGAGCTACCCCGCATCCGAGGTCAGGGGTGGCGGCCGAGAGTTCCAGGCTGCGACAGCGCAGGAGCAGCCGAGAGGAGCTACACCCGCCCAAGGCCAGGGGAGATGGCTGGGAGGAGCTACCCAAGGCCTGAGGCCAGGGGTGGAGGCCGGGAGGAGCTACCCTACACCCGAGGTCAGGGGCAGCGGCCAAGAGGAGCAATCCCACATCCAAGGAGCGGTGGCTGTGTGGGCACAGGAGGGCCTAGAGGAGCTACTCCACGTTCAAGGTCAGGACGGGCAGCAGTGAGGAGATACCCCTCATTTAAGGTAAGGAGAAGTGGCTGCAGTTTGTTGGAGCAGCCGTGAAGAGGTACCCCACGTCAAGGTAAGAGAAACCCAAGTAAGATGGTAGGTGTTGCAAGAGGGCATCAGAGGGCAGATACACTGAAACCATAATCACAGAAAACTAGTCAATCTAATCACACTAGGACCACAGCCTTGTCTAACTCAATGAAACTAAGCCATGCCCGTGGGGCCACCCAAGATGGGCAGGTCATGGTGGAGAGGTCTGACAGAATGTGGTCCACTGGAGAAGGGAATGGCAAACCACTTCAGTATTCTTGCCTTGAGAACACCATGAACAGTATGAAAAGGCAAAATAGTAGGATACTGAAAGAGGAACTCCCCAGGTCAGTAGGTGCCCAATTATGCTACTGGAAATAGGTGGAGAAATAACTCCAGAAAGAATGAAGGGATGGAGCCAAACAAAAACAATACCTAGTTGTGGATGTGACTGGTGATAGAAGAAAGGTCCGATGCTGTAAAGAGCAATATTGCATAGGAACCTGGACTGTCAGGTCCATGAATCAAGGCAAATTGGAAGTGGTCAAACAGGAGATGCCAAGAGTGAACGTTGACATTCTAGGAATCAGAGAACTGAAATGGACTGGAATGGGTGAATTTAACTCAGATGACCATTATATCTACTACTGCGGACAGGAATCCCTCAGAAGAAACGGAGTAGCCATCATGGTCAACAAAAGAGTCTGAAATGCAGTACTTGGGTACAATCTCAAAAACGACAGAACGATCTCTGTTCATTTCCAAGGCAAAGCATTCAATATCACAGTAATCCAAGTCTATGCCCCATCCAGTAACGCTGAAGAAGCAGAAGTTGAACAGTTCTCTGAAGATCTGCAAGACCTTTTAGCACTAAGACCCAAAAAAGATGTCCTTTTCATTATAGGGGACTGGAATGCAAAAGTAGGAAGTCAAGAAACACCTGGAGTAACAGGCAAATTTGGCCTTGGAATATGGAATGAAGTAGGGCAAAGGCTAATAGAGTTTTGCCAAGAGAACCCACTGGTCATGGCAAATGCCCTCTTCCAACAACACAAAGGAAGACTCTACACATGGACATCATCAGACAGTCAACACCGAAATCAGATTGATTATATTCTTTGCAGCCAAAGATGGAGAAGCTCTATAAAGTCAGCAAAAACAAGACTGGGAGCTGACTGTGGCTCAGATCATGAGCTCCTTATTGCCAAATTCAGGCTTAAATTGAAGAAAGTAGGGAAAACCACTAGAACATTCAGGTATGACCTAAATCAAATCCCTTATGATTATACAGCAGAAGTGAGAAATATATTTAAGGGACTAGACCTGATAGAGTGCCTGATGAACTATGGAAGGAGGTTCGTGACATTGTAAAGGAGACAGGGATCAAGACCATCCCCATGGAAAAGAAATGCAAAAAAGCAAAATGGCTGTCTGGGGAGGCCTTACAAATAGCTGTGAAAAGAAGAGAAGCAAAAAGCAAAGGAGAAAAGGAAAGATATAAGCATCTGAATACAGAGTTCCAAAGAATAGCAAGAAGAGATAAGAAAGCCTTCAGTGATCAATGCAAAGAAATAGAGGAAAGCATCAGAATGAGGAAGACTAGAGATCTCTTCAAGAAAATTGGAGATACCAAGGGAAAATTTCATGCAAAGATGGTCTCGATAAAGGACAGAAATAGTATGAACCTAACAGAAGCAGAAGATATTAAGAAGAGGTAGCAAGCATACACAGAAGAACTGTACAAAAAAGATCTTCAAGACCAAGATAATCATGATGGTATGATCAATCACCTAGAGCCAGACATCCTGGAATGTGAAGTCAAGTGGACCTTAGAAAGCATCATATGAACAAAGCTAAAGGAGCTGATGGAATTCCCGTGGAGCTATTTCAAATCCTGAAATATGATGCTGTGAAAGTGCTGCACTCAATATGACAGTAAATTTGGAAAACTCAGCAGTGGCCACAGGACTGGAAAAGGTCAGTTTTCATTCCAATCCCAAAGAAAGGCAATGCCAACGAATGCTCAAACTACCGTACAATTGCACTCATATCACACGCCAGTAAAGTAATGCTCAAAATTCTCCAAGCCAGGCTTCAGCAATACGTGAACCATGAACTTCCTGATGTTCAAGCTGGTTTTAGAAAAGACAGAGGAATGAGAGATCAAATTGCCAACATCTGCTGGATCATGGAAAAAGCAAGCGAGTTCCAGAAAAACATCTATTTCTGCTTTATTGACTATGCCAAAGGCTTTGACTGTGTGGATCACAATAAACTGGAAAATTCTGAAAGAGATGGGACTACCAGAGCCCTTGACCTGCCTCTTGAGAAACCTGTATGCAGGTCAGGAAGCAACAGTTAGAACTGGACATGGAACAACAGACTGGTTCCAAATAGGAAAAGGAGTACATTAAGGCTGTATATTGTCACCCTGCTTATTTAACTTCTATGCAGAGTACATCATGAGAAACGCTGGGCTGGAAGAAGCACAAGCTGGAATCAAGATTGCCGGGAGAAATATCAATAACCTCAGATATGCAGATGACACCACCCTTATGGCAGAAAGTGAAGAGGAACTAAAAAGCCTCTTGATGAAGGTGAAAGAGGAGAGTGAAAAAGTTGGCTTAAAATTCAACATTCAAAAAACGAAGATCATGGTATCTGGTCCCATCACTTCATGGGAAATAGATGGGGAAACAGTGGAAACAGTGTCAGACTTTATTTTTTGGGGCTCCAAAATCATTGCAGATGGTCACTGCAGCCATGAAATTAAAAGATGCTTACTCCTTGGAAGGAAAGTTATGACCAACCTAGATAGCATATTCAAAAGCAGAGACATTACTTTGCCAACAAAGGTCTGTCTAGTCAAGGCTATGGTGTTTCCAGTGGTCATGTATGGATGTGAGAGTTGAACTGTGAAGAAAGCTGAGTGCCGAAGAATTGATGCTTTTGAACTGTGGTGTTGGAGAAGTCTCTGAGAGTCCCTTGGACTGCAAGGAGATCCAACTAGTCCATTCTAAAGGAGATCAGCCCTGGGTGTTCTTTGGAAGGAATGATGCTAAAGCTGAAACTCCAGTACTTTGGCCACCTCATGTGAAGAGTTGACTCATTTGAAAAGATTCTGATGCTGGGAGGGATAGGGGGCAGGAGGAGAAGGGGACGACAGAGGATGAGATGGCTGGATGGCATCACTGACTCGATGGACGTGAGTCTGAGTAAACTCCGGGAGTTAGTGATGGACAAGGAGGCCTGGCGTGCTGCAATTCATGGGGTCACAAAGAGTCGGACAGGACTAAACCACTGAACTGAACTGATAAAACTGACAGCTTTATTTATTCTAGTATAAGCAATAGATAAAATAAGATAACAATTTAATGATATTCTTAACTAGATTTAAGGTATTTTCTAAAACTCAAGCTTTTGAAAAACACCCCAATGCGCTTGATTAGAATTTCTATGGACAAGAACCTGATAAGACGAATTTGTAACTAAGGCCTCCTTTGATTCGTGTACACACTAAAGGTCAAAGTCCCTGGATAAATACACCAGTATAATGATTTAAAATTCAATGAAAATATGTCCATGGTTTGCTGCATTACACACTAAGTTACAGTGATTTCTTTTTCATCAGTTCAGTTCAGTTGCTCATTCATGTCTGACTTTTTGTGACCCCATGAATCGCAGCACGCCAGGCCTCCCTGTCCATCACCAACTCCCGGAGTTCATTCACTCAGACTCACATCCATCGAGTCGGTGATGCCATCAAGCCATCTCATCCTCTGTCGTCCCCTTCTCCTCCTGCCCCCTATCCCTCCCAGCATCAGAGTCTTTTCAAATGAGTCAACTCTTCACATGAGGTGGCCAAAGTACTGGAGTTTCAGCTTTAGCATCATTCCTTCCAAAGAACACCCAGGGCTGATCTCCTTTAGGATTGACTGGTTGGATCTCCTTACAATCCAAGGGATTCTCAAGAGTCTTCTTAAACACCACAAAATCTTTTTCATAATCTCTTACAAATATACTGAATATTCAATGCAGATGTGAACTCATTACACTCAAGTCTTCTGCTCCCCAGGTTTCTCAACTGAGGGTTCCTTTGAGAAATTGGCAACATTATTTTTTCCAAAATAAAGTTGGCTTCTAATTAACCCCAAGACAAGGTCTTCAGGGCAGTAGATCAAGCCTCAGGAGACCAATAATCAGAGTATATGCTTCTAATGATCAACATCCCATGTGATTTTAAGAATTGCACGAACCACAAGTTCTCAAGATTTTTACTTTGGCTGGACAAATAGATTCCTGATGGATAGCGGATGCTACTTTTGATGCAGAGAACTTCTGTCTCAAGGCAGAGTCAGTCTCTTCTGCTGTTTCCTCAGGTTCTAGTCTTTGACGTAGAGTCTACTTTCCTAGGATTCCAGATACTGAACAGCTGTTTCTGAGTTGAAAGGAGATATATTAATAAGTACTTGCTAAGCAGTGACAATATTGATCTGGTTAGTCTAAGGGCTTTGTGGTGTCTAGACCTTGGCAAAGGGTAGCGTTATGGACACTGAACCTCACTGCAATTCTGGTAAGTAGCAGGGTTAAGAAGGAGTACCAGGAGCTGCTTTTAATTCCAGGTACTAAGAATGATTGGGCATAGTTCTCTGAGTTTTTCTTCATGACTATTATACTGGATTATTTATGCTCTTAGTAGATTTTCCATTCTTGTTTTTTTTTTTTAAAGGTTGGTTGACTAGGATTAAGTGAAACAAATACTTAATCAATATTCTTTCTGCTGTCTACTCATGGTTGTATGTTTTAAGCTATAATTGAAAACTCTACTTAAACTCCATTTTAAAATGTCAAATTCAGGATATCCATGTGTACTTAAGAATATGAAAATTCAATTTCTTTATTATCTGAGGCTGCCTACATGATTTATCTCAGTTAATTAATGCCTTCCATAAGATATATATTTGAAAGTCTCAAAATATTTTACACCTTAAAAATTTGTGAATTTGATCCTTTTTTAAATGTACATGGTAACCTCAAGTATTGAGTCACTTTTAAATCTAAATTACATAAATCCCTGGGGAGTATCTAAGGAGTCAGAAAGCAGAGTGGGAAAGTGTCAGCTGTAAGGATTGTAACCTGAATTCTATCTATAAGCTCTAGAATATTATAAGGGGACTTTCAAGGTTATCTAACTAAAGAATCTTGCAGTCCATGAGTTGAAAATGCTATTAAGGGCCAGTAGTCAATTGCTACCCTAAGTCAAATTTCTTTCTGTAGGATATTCTGCAGAAGTCTCTGTTTAAATACTTTCCATGCATCTTAGCAGTTTATTACAGTTATTTCCCTGACTCTTTCAAGGGCTTCCAAGATAGTTCAGTTGGTAAAGAATCTGCCTGCCATGCAGGAGACTGCATTTCGATTCCTGGGTCGGGAAGATCCACTGAAGAAGGGATAGGTTACCCACTTCAGTATTCTTGGGCTTCCCTTCTGGCTCAGCTGGTAAAGAATCGCCCACAGTGTGGGAGTCCTGGGTTGGGAAGATCCTTTGGAGAAAGGAAAGGCTACCCACTCCAATATTCTGGCCTGAAGAATTCCATGGGCTGTATAATCCATGGGGTTGCAAAGAGTTGGACACAACTGGAAGACTTCCACTTTCACTTTTAATTTTAAAATAAGGAGATTGATATCCAAGATAAGAATTTTGCCCAAAGTCACACAATGCTAGACCTAAAATATAGATCTTCTCACTCCAAACTGAGGGATCTTTTAACTTAATTGTACAGCCTATAAGTATTTGGCTGGAAGATCTTTTTATTCTTCTGCTCTTTAAATTTTTCTATCCCTGCTGCTGCTGCTGCTAAGTCACTTCAGTCGTGTCCAACTCTGTGCGACCCCATAGACAGCAGCCCAACAGGCTTCCCCATCCCTGGGATTCTCCAGGCAAGAACACTGGAGTGAGTTGCCATTTCCTTCTCCAATGCATGAAAGTGAAAAGTGAAAGTGAAGTCTCTCAGTCATGTCCGACTCTTGGCGACCCCATAGACTGCAGCCCACCAAGTTCCTCCATCCATGGGATTTTCCAGGCAAGAGTACTGGAGTGGGTTGCCATTGCCTTCTATCCCTAGTACTGATATAACACACTGTAGTGGTCTTTGATGTCTTCTCATATATACTGTGCCAGTGGGTCTCCATGCACCATGAAAAGAACAAATGCATCAATCACACAACTCATTTAGACTGTGGGGTTATATTATATTAATAATAGTATGAAAAAAATCTACCTAACTGAAATCAGCTACCTTCATGGGTCTGAGGGACAAATAATCCTAACAGTTGTGTTTTATGGTATTGGGTAAATACAGATACTCTTTAAGAATCAGGTAATTCTAACGTCTATAGTCTACTCTACAATTCATACTCAGTGAAGTGAGGGTACGGTGGGTTTACATGTGAATTAGTTGAAAGAAGATTCAGAAAAATTTTGGGAAATTGATAAGACAAGGATAAACAATGACTATAAATTTATATTTCCATCAATGTTTTGAAATGAATGGAAGTCCATTTGTCCAGTTGGAGGTATTATGTAGAGAAACTATTTCATCAGTTTGCTTTTCTTTATATAGAAAACAGACGCTTATTATACATATATATGTGTACATATTGAGGATATAATTTTCCCAGGTGGCTCTAGTGGTATTTGGTATATACACCCTTTGCATTTGTATGTAATAGAAATATCTTTATACTTATTTTTAAAGTTGCAGTCACTGAAAATTCCAATTGTTTGTGTTAAAAAGCTTTAAAACTAGTGTATGTGAATATCCTAATACTAATTTCAGAAAAACAATAATTATACCTACACATTTTAGGACCAGTTTCCAGTGATTAAGAGAGAGTAAAATTATATTCTCCAAATACTAGTAATAGTTGTTTCAGAAATTTTTAATCATTTTACTTAGTTTTTAGAAAGCTAACATTTACTATTGACTAGAAATATTGAAAAAAAACTTTTTGAGAGCAGATGCAAATAATTCTTCAGCGCAAAATGATGGATAAGTATATAAATATACTAAAAGTACATACACAAAGACTGGATACAGTCAATAAGTGCTAGATGATTTTGCATCCAGAGTACACTTTCTTACTTCTTAGGTTTGGTTAGTGGTAAACACACCCATGAAAAAATTATCTGATATTAAAATGACTTTAGATGTCCAGGCTGGTTTTAGAAAAGGCAGAGGAACCAGAGACCAAATTGCCAACATCTGCTGGATCATCAAAAAAGCAAGAGAGTTCCAGAAAAACATCTATTTCTGCTTTATTGACTATGCCAAAGCCTTTGACTGTGTGGATCACAAGAAACTGTGGAAAATTCTGAAAGAGATGGGAATACCAGACCACCTGACCTGCCTCTTGAGAAACCTATATGAAGGTCAGGAAGCAACAGTTAGAACTGGACATGGAACAACAGACTGGTTTCAAATAGGAAAAGGAGAACATCAAGGCTGTATATTGTCACCCTGCTTATTTAACTTCTATGCAGAGTACATCATGAGAAACGCTGGGCTGGAAGAAGCACAAGCTGGAATCTATATTGCCCGGAGAAATATCAATAACCTCAGATATGCAGATAACACCACCCTTATGGCAGAAAGTGAAGAGGAACTAAAAAGCCTCTTGATGAAGGTGAAAGAGGAGAGTGAAAAAGTTGGCTTCAAGCTCAACATTCAGAAAACTAAGATCATGGCATCTGGTCCCATCACTTCATGGGAAATAAATGGGGAAACAGTGGAAACAATGTCAGACTTTATTTTTTTGGGCTCCAAAATCACTGAAGATGGTGACTGCAGCCATGAAATTAAAAGACGCTTACTCCTTGGAAGGAAAGTTATGACCAACCTAGATAGCATATTCAAAAGTGGAGACATTACCTTGCCAACAAAGGTCCGTCAAGTCAAGGCTCCAGTTTTTCCTGTGGTCATGTATGGATGTGAGAGTTGGACTGTGAAGAAAGCTGAGTGCCGAAGAATTGATGCTTTTGAACTGTGGTGTTGTAGAAGACTCTTGCGAGTCCTTGGACTGCAAGGAGATCCAACCAGTCCATTCTGAAGGAGATCAGCCCTGGGTGTTCTTTGGAAGGAATGATGCTAAAGCTGAAACTCCAGTACTTTGGCCACCTCATGCAAAGAGTTGACTCACTGGAAAAGACTCTGATGCTGGGAAGGTTTGGGGGCAGGAGGAGAAGGGTACGATAGAGGATTAGATGGCTGGATGGCATCACTGACTCGATGGACATGAGTCTGAGTAAACTCCGGGGGTTGGTGATGGACAGGGAGGCCTGACGTGCTGCAATTCATGGGGTTGCAAAGAGTCGGACACTACTGAGCGACTGAACTATACTGAACTGAGAACGACTTTAGAAATAATCTTTTCTAGCAGTTTGCAAACTACGTTTAGTAGTCAGATTATTCAAAAGGAACATTAATAACATAGCAAGATACAAAATAAATAAAGCCTATGACTTATGTCAGGGGTTGGAACCCAGAAAACTGCCCAATTATACCTTTGTTTCTCATTCTCTGTAACAACTTCATGGCCATTTTTGCAAAACTCTATTTCTCTTTCTCTGAGGCACCTATTAATAGAATGGAAAAATTAAGTGTGGTACAAAATGCCACAAAGTCAATGTCTTGCTTTTTTTTTTTTTTTACCACCCTGATGACTATTCTTTTTCTGGAAAAAAAAAAAAACAAAAACAAAACCACGAATATTTGTTTAATGTTATTTTCTGTTCCATCCTTGCCCACTGCTCTAGTTTCAGAATTTTCCAGCAGTGTTTCTAATTCGTCTCTTCTTAATGTTAGAAACAACATTAAAGGCTTCTCTTCTATTTTCTTATTGTTTTGGATGTTGACATAAAATTATAATTAATAGTTGACAAAATGTATATGCTATTTTTACCATTATATTTTAGCATATATTAAGTTGTCAATAAGTACAGATCCCTTCACCCTTTTGCTCAGAGATCATCTAATTCTTCTTTTTCCTTCCCATTTTATGGTTGATAAACTGAAGTTCAGATACTGTTTCTGAACATTTCTCATTCTTTTATTCCACATTCTGATCAAGTTCAGATAGCTGAAGTTAACCATATTTTTCACTTTTGAAGAGTTGACTTTCTTGGGCTTCTGGTGAGCAAGAAAACCACAATAATCCATAAGTAAGATACAAGAGAAAACTGTTAGGCAAATCTTTAATCCTTGCCTGGAGAGGTAATGTGTTCATAACCTTGGGAAAAGTCTATTCATCGGTTGTCAATTATTCTGTTCCATATTTAGTCTTAATTCTTATTTTGGCAGACTATTTTGGAGGGAATGTATGAGTTCCATCAAACATCTGGAGATGCCTGCCACCTGCAGACTTTGTGCTGAGTTCCCCATGCCTTTCTCCATCCCTGGATCCTGGCCTCTGGCTCTGGCCCTGGCTCTCCTGTATAGCAGTGACCATGGAGTGGGCCAATGAGACCTTAGTTACAGAGTTTGTCTTCCTTGGCTTCTCATCTCTGGCTGGGCTGCAGCGGCTGCTCTTTGTTGTCTTCCTGCTTGTGTACTTGTTCATGCTGGGCACCAATGTCATCATTGTTTCTACCATTGTGCTGGACAGAGCCCTCCACACCCCCATGTACTTCTTCCTTGGTGTCCTCTCCTGTTCTGAGACTTGCTACACCTTCGTCATTGTACCCAAGATGCTGGTTGACCTGTTGGCCCAGAAGAAGACCATTTCTTTTCTAGGCTGTGCCATCCAGATGTTTTTCTTCCTCTTCCTCATTTGCTCTCACTCATTCCTGCTGGCAGCCATGGGTTATGATCGCTATGTAGCCATCTGTAACCCTCTGCGCTACACAGTGCTCATGGGTTTCGGGGTGTGCATGGGACTAGTGGCTGCTGCCTGTGCCTGTGGCTTTATAATCTCACTGGCCACCACCTCCATGATATTTAACCTGCCATTCCACTCCTCCAACGAGCTCCATCACTTCTTCTGTGATGTCTCTCCAGTCCTCAAGCTGGCATCTCACCAATCGTATCTCAATCAGTTGGTCATATTTGTGCTTGGTGTGTTTGTCTTGGTTATTCCACTGTTACTTATTCTGGTCTCCTATGTCCTCATCATCTCTGCCATTCTAAAAATCCCATCCTCTGTTGGAAGATACAAGGCTTTCTCTACCTGTGCCTCCCATCTCATTGTGGTAACTGTTCATTATGGTTGTGCCTCTTTCATCTACTTAAGGCCCAAATCCAATTACTCTTCAAGTCAAGACACCCTAATATCTGTATCTTATACTATCCTCACACCGTTGTTCAATCCAATGATTTACAGCCTGAGAAATAAGGAATTCAAATCTGCCCTTCAAAGAGCAATGACCCATACTTCATATTCTATTAATTAAGGAGCCAAATTTTAGCTATTCAGTTAACTGTAGACCTTTTATGTGTCTGGTAATATGTGTACTTTCACATTTTTCACAAGTGTAGAGCACACTGTAACATGAGAATGTTTTCATATTCAGAGAATGAGGATCAAAGATGTTAAAATATTTTGACTTTCTGCCATCAGTGATACTCTAAGAAGGTTGTGCTGATGTGGGAAACAATTACTCATTTCTAGAACAAATTTCATTATATTTCACAGCTGTGAAATAGATTGACTATTCAAAAACAATTACATCAACTGATAAGAGCAAATGTACACCCAAGCTGTTGTGAAACAAAATAAAGGATACCTCATTTAAAAAGGAGTCAGAAGGCCAGAGAGAGACCTTGCACACTGCAACTTGACTTCATTACAACACTCACCAGGAAGACATCAATAAGAGACCTCAACAGGAAGAATATTCCTCTCCCAGAAACAATCCAGGCAAAGGGAAATGCTGCACTGTCCAAAACTCTCACTTTGCTTCAACTGACTTTCATTCAAAACAACTCATCTCAATTTCCTCACTTTTCTCTATAAAGTAGCCTTTAACTTTTTTGTTTTAATTGTTAGACTTGCCTATGGCTTTTGCTAAAGCAAGCTTGTCTCAAATGGCAATTCTCCATTATTCCCAAATAAACCCATTTTGCTGATAAAATAATGAACAATTGGCTGTTTTATTTTATTTTTTTAGAACAACACTGTCCAGTTCCTTGGAACAGTAGAAGATAATCTTACTACTCTCTCGCCCCCCCTACTCTCAGTTCTGCCTTTCATGAAAAACTAAGGCAATTTTGGTACTCTCCATGCTTGAGAAAACCCTAGTAATCCTTTTCAGTTCCGATCCACCCACCTCAACCTACATATTGAAATGTCTTTGCTTTTCCATGAGATTGTTTTGGTCTTCCTTTGTTTGCATTTGGAACCTCACTATAGAGTCTCCTTCCTATGTGTATGCATATCCTTCCTGTATTCTCCTGTCTTTCTGCCACATTCATTCCCTGCACATCATATCTATTGCTTCTCTTCCAGGAACCTACTAAGATTGCATAATTGCTGAAGAATCTCAGATAATCTAAGAAAAAAGGGTTGAGTCAGTGTTAACAGTATAAAGAGCAAGAAGGCCCTAATGACCAGAAAATCCATGAAAATACCCTCAATGACTTCCCTTTCCCTATAAGACAAAGCCAAGAATCCTTTGTTAGCAAGAATTTATCACCTAGTCTTTGCCTATCTCTCTGACATTTTTGTTTCTAACATGATTACTATCCATTTCTCATACGTGTCTAGTTGTGCCCTATTTGATTATCCTCCAAGTGTCATTCTGTATTCTGCTATGTTTCCTCATGGGCTCCTTCTTTTCTGTGGGATAGCTCCTCTACTCTATGTAAATTGCATATTTCAAGATAGTCTGAGGGGCTCTCTCTCTTTCTCTCTAAAGCCTTCCTTGCTTCCTTATTTCAATCTTCCCTTGATAGTATACTCTGCCTTGTGTTTTTACAATTATCAAGATCTATTTTTATTATACCTTTTATTATTTCAAGAAATGTTTGTTCATTACTTAATATTACCAGATACTATTTTAGCTTCTTGAAATCAACAATAAATAAATATGTGTGGTCTTTGCCCTCTAGAACTATATTCTGGTTTGAAATAGTCTTATTAAAGAGGTAAATTCAGGGGAAAATAATTTACCACACGTTGAACTGTCATTTTAAAATAAAAGCTGTACATATTGGGGGGGCAGGGTAGATAATAAAATAAATCTAATTCAGATTGAATGGTGTGGAGATGACTTCTCTGAGAAATTGATGGGTAACTTATAATTTGAAGGATAAGTAGGAGTCACCAGGTAAAATGGATTATTTGGGTAGATACTTTCAGATTTAAGGGACAACATATACAAAAACTCTCCTAGCCAGAAAGAACTAGGAGAGTTGGAGGCAGACAAAGAGGTCAGCATAACACATTTTGTTTATCTCTCTGGACAATGAATTTGAATTTCCTGAAGGCACAGATTTTACATTAAACACAACCTTGTCAACACTGTTCTTTGTATAATGCCTGGAACCAAAGAGATGTTTATATATTTAATTTCCTTGTCCATCCTTCCATCTTTTGCTGCCAAGATTGCTCAGCCACCTTCATGTCCTGTCTTGGTGAACGTCAGCTCATCTCATCCACTCAGGCAGCCAAGCACCTGAAAGTGACTTCATGACTCTTTTTTGTTTTTTTCTTTCTACACCACACATTGGCTCAGCTACTAAATCCTATCAGTTTTGTGGATTATGAGTTTTTCAGTCATATTCCTTCTTCATTTCCACAGTATCATCCTGTTTCTGTTGAATCACTTCAAGAACTTCAAAACAGTAGTAAGCAGAACAGCTAAAATTAACACAGGTCTTTAATTATTCTTAGTCTGGTTCTCCTCCTGTCTTGTAAGGCTTTGACCCACTTGTTCTTGATCTCCCTTGAAACATAGTTCTTTAAATGTGGGAGAGAGGCAGGATTACAAGAGGCTTCCAGACCCTCCAGACAACACTTTACAAAATGAATCTAGTGCCAATAGTAGGGGCCAATGCTCTCTTGAAGGCTTCATCGCAATGGCCAGAATGTCAGTCTAGGACTCTTCATCTGTGTTTTGGACTTTGGCTTTCTCCTCCGTTTTTTCACTGACACTATTCTGAGCTGAAGAAAACTTATCCTTCAGGAGAAGGATAGGAGTCAAACACAGAAATACTCTTAATTCCTAATTTTATTTCCATGGCAATAATTTAGCTTAATTCTGTTAGAAACTTATGTTATTAACCAAATCTGTCCAAATCAGTCATTTAATCAAATTATGCTTTTGTTCATAAAGGGACGGAGTGAGGTATCATGAAGGAATCTGCATAACTTCAATCTGAATATTAAAAAATATCACTCAATAAACTACGCATTTAGAGTCCTGTAAAGGAAGAGACTCACAAATTTCTATTTCAAACAATATAGAACTGAAAGTTTGAAAATATAATTTGTGTCTTTCCCTGAAAATTGTATGTCTGTGGGCAAATAATGTACCCTATCTGTACCCCATTCTTCATATCTGTAAATAATAAATTATATATCTTGTCATCTTATATATTATAAGCATTTTAATTTAATTTAATAATATTTTTACTCATCCAGCATTCTTGTTCAAATTGACTTTCTTTTAAACGTACATACCAATTTTAGCTAAATCCTCGCATTAATATTTAATTACAAGGTTTGATATACTCAAAATTTCTAATGTAATTAAAATAAATATAAAAATTGAAATAAAACAGGCTCATTTGTATACCTCTCAAATGTAATGCTGGCCATTACATTTGGGGAAATCCTCCTGTATATTACTTTGGTAATAGTTTCTCAATTCCTGTTTGTTATTGTTGTTGTTATAATTAACATACAAAATTGTATTCATTTCAGGTGTACAACACAGTGATGCAATATACTTTAGGGAATAATCATCAAAATAAGTCCAGTTAACATCTATCACTGCACAAACATGTTACAGTATTATTGACTATATTTTTATGTGGGTATATGACATTCCTGTGACATTTATTTTATTGATATACATGAGTCTGAGCAAACTCTAGGAGCTGGTGATGAACAGGGAAGCCTGGTGTGCTGCAGTCCATGGGGTCACAAAGAGTTGGATATGACTGAGCGACTGAACAGAACTGAACCCCCTTTATCTGTTTTGTCTGTCTATTCTCCTGCCTCTCCTTTGGAGACCACCAGCATGTTCAGTATATGTGATTCTGTTTCTTTTTGTTTCATTTGTTTGTTTTACGTTTTATTTTCCTCATGTAAGTGAAATCAAGTATTTGTTTTTCTCTGTCCTTATTTTATTTAACAATTAGGTCCATGTTGCTGCAAATGATATTTTTTATGGCTGAGTAATATTCCATTGCATATATATATATATATATCAATGTTCACTCATCAGTTAACATTTAAGTTGCTTTTATATTTTGGCTATTGTAAATAGTTCTGCAGTGAGCATTGGGGTCCCTGCATCTTATTGAGTTAGTGTTTTTGTATCTTCAGAGTGTACACCCAAGAGTGGAATTGCTGGGTCATATGGACTGGAAAAGGTCAGTTTTCATTCCAATCCCAAAGAAAGGCCATGCCAAAGAATGCACAAACTACCGCACAATTGCATTCATCTCACACACTAGTAAAGTAACGCTCAAACTTGTCCAAGCCAGGCTTCAGCAATATGTGAACTGTGAACTTCCTAATGTTCAAGCTGGTTTTAGAAAAGGCAGAGGAACCAGAGATCAACTTGCCAACATCTGCTGGATCATGGAAAAAGCAAGAGGGTTCCAGAAAAACATCTATTTCTGCTTTATTGACTATGCCAAAGCCTTTGACTGTGTGGATCACAAGAAACTGTGGGAAATTCTTAAAGAGTTGGGAATACCAGACCACCTGATCTGCCTCTTGAGAAATTTGTAGGCAGGTCAGGAAGCAACAGTTAGAACTGGACATGGAACAATAGACTGGTTCCAAATAGGAAAAGGAGAACATCAAGGCTGTATATTGTCACCCTGCTTATTTAACTTCTATGCAGAGTACATCATGAGAAACACTGGACTGGAAGAAACACAAGCTGGAATCAAGATTGCCAGGAGAAATATCAATAACCTCAGATATGCAGATGACACCACCCTTATGGCAGAAAGTGAAGAGGAACTAAAAAGCCTCTTGATGAAAGTGAAAGTGGAGAGTGAAAAAGTTGGCTTAAAGCTCAACATTCAGAAAACGAAGATCATGGCATCCGGTCCCACCACTTCATGGGAAATAGATGGGGAAACAGTGGAAACAATGCCAGGCTTTATTTTTCTGGCCTCCAAAATCACTACAGATGGTGACTGCAGCCATGAAATTAAAAGATGCTTACTCCTTGGAAGGAAAGTTATGACCAACCTAGATAGCATATTCAAAAGCAGAGACATTACTTTGCCAACAAAGGTTCGTCTAGTCAAGGCTATGGTTTTTCCTGTGTTCATGTATGGATGTGAGAGTTGGACTGTGAAGAAGGCTGAGCGCTGAAGAATTGATGCTTTAGAACTGTGGTGTTGGAGAAGACTCTGAGAGTCCCTTGGACTGCAAGGAGATCCAACCAGTCCATTCTGAAGGAGATCAGCCCTGGGATTTCTTTGGAAGGAATGATGCTAAAGCTGAAACTCCAGTACTCTGGCCACCTCATGTGAAGAGTTGACTCATTGGAAAAGACTCTGATGCTGGGGGGGATTTGGGGCAGGAGGAGAAGGGGACGACAGAGGATGAGATGGCTGGATGGCATCACTGACTCAATGGACATGAGTCTGAGTGAACTCCGGGAGTTGGTGATGGACAGGGAGGCCTGGCGTGCTGCGATTCATGGGGTCACAAAGACTGGGACACTACTGAGCGACTGATCTGATCTGATCTGATGGTAGTTCTGTTTTTAAGTTTTTGAAAAACCTCTATACTGTTTTCCACAGTGGTTATATCAATTTACGTTCCCACTAACAATGCATGAGGTCTCTGCATCCTCATCAGAATTTGTTAGTTGTTTTGATAATAGACATTCCGACAGTTGTGAGGTAATATTTCATTGTGCTTTTCATTTACATTTCCCTTGTGATTAGTGGCATTGAGCATTTTTTTTCATGCACCTCTTGTCTATCTTCATGTCTTCCTTGGAAAAAAAAAGTCTATTAAATTCTTCTGCCCGTATTTTAATCTTGGTTGTTTGTTTTTTGATGTTGAGTTGTATGGGTTGTTTATATATACTATTAACCCCTTATAATATGATCATATAATTAGGGGCATAATTTGTCTTTCATAAAAATACTTTGCAATGGTGGAAGAAGGGCCACCTTGGTCACTCTTACACACTAGTTATGGATTAATTACATTCATATTGTACTTTTTAATTACATAAAACTACAATAAAAGGTAAACCTGTGGACATCAGCTCATCCATGTAGTGCTTCTAAGGTGGAATCTTCATGGAGATGGGGTCTGTGCTAACCTAGAAATTAAAGAATTTCTCAGTCAAAAGGGCTATTACCTCCTTTTACCCATATATAATCCTATCCTTATCAAAGTACCACTTTATTTTTACCTATTTCATAAGATATTTATTTCCTTTCTTCAAAATACCATAGTAATTTAGGCCTCTCTTATGAATTGTTTAGGTAGTTATGTTTTTATCTTATCTCCTCTACCAGATTGTCAGAATATGGGAGGAAGTGCTTTGTCATACCCATGTATTAAGTTTTCTCATTATTGTCTATTTCCTTGAGATAGTATGCAGCATGTAGATTACTGATAAATGTCTCTCAATTATGTTTGAATGATTTTGTGCTCTATCTAGCTAAATGGAACACTTAAAACTACATATGAAAGTGTACAAATAATATGTATACCCTCTCCCAAACTTAGTGATTTAAAACAACAATAATCATTTATTTTGCTCATAAGTCTCTAATTTGGGGAGAATTTGAGGATGCCTTGTTTCTGTTCCATACAATCAATTAAGTAGCTTGACTACATGGAAGGACCCACTTCTAAGATGGGGCTCATTTATGGCTGACAAGATGGTGCTGATAGATGATCAGGTGGTGATCTAAAGCTGTAAATTGGGAGCTTCATTTTTCTCCATGTGGCTCTTTTCATGGAGTTCCTCAGAATTTCTCACAGCCTGGTAACTGGATTCAAAGAGTAAATATTCTAAAATTCAGGAAGTGGGAACTGGTAGTCTTTTAAGGCATAGCACCATTATGGCATATTTCGTTGGTCAAGCTGTCATTATAGGGACCATGTGTGCTGTGGTAAGTCACTTCAGTCATGTCTGACTCTTTGCGATCCTATAGACCATAACCTGCCAGATTCCTCTGTCCATGGGATTCTCCAAGCAAGAATACTGGAGTGGATTTCCTTACCCTCCTTCAGGGGATCTCCCTCACCCAGGGATTGAACCTGTGTTTCTTACTTCTCCTGCATTGGCAGGCGGGTTCTTTACCACTAACACCACCTAGGAAGTCATAAGCAGTCATAATCATGATATTCAAGGGGAAGAGACATAGACAACACTTCTTATTGGGGAAAGGCTCAAAATACTTGTGGCTATCTTTAATTTTACAGTCTTCCCTTTTATCATACCATGTTTACATCCTTACCATTGCAAAATATGCTTACCTTCTTCCCAAGGCCAGTCAAACTCTTAACCAGTTAAAGCATCTGGTTAGTTCTCTCAAGGTCCAGGGTCTTGTGATCTAAATCAAATCCATACACACACGAGCTGCTGTAAGTGAAGTTTTTTTCTGATTTAAAGTTCTAAGGGAATTAAATATGCAGGTTATCTGCTCCTGACACATCTAAAATACAATGGTAAGATAAGCATAGGATAATTGCAACAGACGCTCCCTTTTGAAAAAGGAGGGAATGAAGCACCCAGTGGTCACTGGTCTGTAAAAATCCTGAAATCCAACTGCGCATGTGTTGACCTTGATTAGGATTAGTCTATGTCCTGGAAATGATTCTCCACATCTCTCTGTTCTAACCTGAGGAGTCTTTTTCCTATCCTCTGATCATTCTTCCTTATTCATAAGACAACCAATATTTTCAGGTGGGTCGTTTTCTCGGTCTTATTACTCTGTATAAAAGGCTGGGGATCCTAATATCTATTTCCATTTTTATTGTCTCTCTCCCTCAACCTTAGCAAAAAGTAATACAATTCCTTTTTTAAAAAAGGTATTTTTTTGTTTCTGTTCAGAAAATTAATTTCATTAAAGTCAAACTCACATTTATTTCTTCATTGTGGGCTACCTATGAGGATGATGTTTCTATTAAGATTGTTTTTTTAAAAAATCCAGTAATTTAGAAGATTTATGCCCTTCAGATATGTGGAAACCTTAATTGGCATAGACTTTAATGTTTCTAAATTATAACAAAGAGTCTTACAGAGATATTCTTCAGATCTTTACCCTGAGATGATAGTCTCCTGAAGCACCTTGAATTTGATCTTTTTTTCTGAAACCATTTATTACTGTGAGAAACTTTGCTGGAAGACTTTGGGGATGGGATGAGAAACAATTTTTTTTTCCCCAATCCCAGTGAGTTCTAGGTTCTCTAGAGTTTCTCTAAATTCTTCTCAGAAACTTAATAGCGCCTTCTTTTTTCATTTCTTCCTTCTTATGTTTTAGCATACATTTTCACTTTCTATAATCTTCCTACCAATTTACCAAAGGAAGTTCCATGAACTCACAAAGTGTTTTTTACATTTGCTGAGCTATGGGCTATCCAACTTTTCAACAAAGCTTATACATATCCCCTTTTTACCAGAGTATGAGAGCAATTTCCTCTCTGTCCTTAAAATACTTACCAAGAGTTGCCTCAAGCTTCTTCCACCTTTCAGTGACAGATTTCTTAAGCCTTTACAGAATTTCCTGTTTCAAACTTAATGCCACATTTTAAAAGTTTTTATTACATTAGCACCCTGCCTTTAGACACTAAATTCTAATCTTTCTTTTTTTTTTTTTTCCTGCATAGTAAATTACTGAGAACTTTTGCTGTTAAAATAGCAACACTTACTTATTTTGCACATAAATCTACAGTTTTGGCAGAGTTCCATGGGGAAAGCTGGTATCTGCTCTTTGTGAGGTCACTTTGGGTGGCTTAACTAAGGTTGAAAGATCCATTCACACAATTGTTCATGTATGTGGCTGGTTAGTTTATGCTGACTGTTGACTGTGTGCTTATCTGAGGTTCTTGACTGAGAGCCTTGGTTTGTTACCATGTGGATTCTCCAAGTGCTGCTTGGGTTTCCTTAGAACATCGTGGGCACAAATTCTTGCTTGGAGAATCCCAGGGATGGGGGAGCCTGGTGGGCTGCCATCTATGGGGTCACACAAAGTCGGACACGATTGAAGCGACTTAGGAGCAGCAGGGTACAAAAGTGGATGTTTTATAAGACAGTAGGAAGTTGTTTTGTAGGAAGTAGGAAGCTGAGGTAGGAAGCTCCAGAGTCTAGAGCTCAGAGTTTATAAACCATTGTAACTTCACTTTTGCTGCAATATGCTTATCAAAGTAGTCATTCAGCCTATGTAGTTTCTGGAGAAAGAGGCAATGCAGCATCTCTCCATGTGAGAACTAGTGAAAAAAAAAATGTGACTATTTTTAATCTTTTGTATGTCTAGAGAAAGATAAAGCCTATTAATCAATCTTCTCAGCAAAGCATTTCCTAAAGATCTAGCCATGGTCACAGTCTCTGACACAACTGAAGGAGAATGAAGCCATCAAGTTCTATTCATTAAGTTCTTACTGAATACCTTCAAATTTCCTACTGTTCCATCCCTGTAACTTCTCTGATATAACTTATACCAGAGTAGATTACATGAACCTCTCAAAGAGACTTCCACGGATGTCTAGTGCTTGCCTCATTTGTAGTCCATGAGTCTGGGTTCATTGACGGAATAAATATGCAATCGGAAGTTAAGGGGAAGTTCTTCTAAAGGATAAGTCTCAGCTAAAATTTAAAACATGCACTATCACATTTTACTCCACAATCCACACATTGCTTTTTAATTAATTTATTTAAATTGGAGGCTAATTGCTTTACAGTATTGTGGTGGCTTTTGCCATACATTGACATGAATCAGCCATGGGTATACATGTGTCCTCCCATCCTGAACCCCCTTTCCACCTCCCTCTCCACCCCATCCCTCTGGGTTGTTCCAGAGTGCCCTGTTTCATGCATCAAACTTGCACTGGTCATCTATTTTACATGTGGTAATATGCACGCTTCAATGTTATTCTCTTAAATCGCCCCACCCCCACCTTCTCTCACATAGTCCAAAAGTCTGTTCTTTATATCTGTGTCTTTTTTGCTGTTTTGCATATAGGGTCACCATTACCACCTTTCTAAATTCCATTTATATACTGTATTGATGTTTCTCTTTATGACTTACTTCACTCTGTATAATAAGCTCCAGTTTAATCTACCTCATTAGAACTGACTCAAATGCATTCTTTTTTTATAGATGAATAATATTCCATTGTGTATATGTACCACAACTTCCTTATCCATTCATCTGCTGATGGACATCTAGGTTGCTCTATTTTCTTTTCATTAAATATTTATCATGCTCACATTATATCCCAGGAAAAAAAGTTTCCCATGTGTCCAAAAGACTTATATTGCCTCTGCCACTCTAATATTTTGTCCTGTATTCTTTGTACCTTTCTTCCTCTCTTCTAGATTTCAGAAATGAAATGTGAAAAGGATCTTTTTCTCCAAACTGAGAAAAAAGTAGTCATGAGGTAGGGAAACTTAAAGAAGGTAGTTCCATTATGTCTGTTTTGACAAATATGACCAAGAAAACCTCCACTCCTCTAAGTCCCCAGAGAATTTCTAGGAGGAAACCAACTAACCTCCATGGTATATTAGAAAAGGTCTTTTCTATGACCAACTAATTTTCCTAGTGTATTACCATAGTTCTACTTACTAATTGGGGAAATTATGACAAGAACTGGGCACAGTGTGGTAATTAGATCCCTAGGAGGATGGCTATCTCAATAACAACTAAACTTCTGAAGTCATGGTTAATGTAAAAAGGAAAGACAACTGGTGATACATATTGAGGAAATAGCTAAACTTCCCATGAATAAGGTAACGTGACATTTTTTTCTGTGAAACAATGTATACTTTATATTGGTTCAGAGTTTGTAGGAAGTGGAAGAAAAACTTTGGGGCATTATGACAGGGAAGGTAATTTTGGCAAATAATACCCAGAAATCATAGATGTTTTGGGGATATGTCTGAGAATGAAGACACCTGCATGTCACTGGGTAATAAACTCTGATTCAAAGGAATGTGATTTTTTTTATTATTTTTTAGGAATTTTTATTGAGAAGAGCAGTGACAATCTAGTCATTTACATGTACAACAAATGCAAAAATTGTTGGTGTTTCTTTGGAGTCAGTGATATTTTTCCCCAGTTATTAATAGTGGAAAATAGAAAGGTGATCAAATGATAGAAAGGGTAGCTGAATGGAGGAAAATATAGGGATACATTATTAGAAAGAAAGAAAACAAAAATTTAAGCAGACTATGAACTATATGAAAAAAACAGAAAGTATTTTTACTTAGGAGGTAATTGCCAGGGGCCGGCGAGAGGCACTCCACTCGTGACAAAGGTCATGAGGAAGGAGGCTCGGCATACGCAAAGGCGGGATGGAGCCTCAGGAGTCCCCCTGGGTATTGTCGAGCATCTACCCCCAAAAAGCCAGAGTCTGCCTACTTTATTGCTTTGTGCTCTCATCTCTGACTTTACTGGGGGCTGTCCCCCACCACCATCTCGGTCTCTCTGTCAAAGAGTTAACTTACAGCTCCAATTAATAAAGTTCCTGGGCAATTAGGAGTGTTTAAATCCAAACCCCTCAGATAGCTCTCTAACTCACCTGACAAGTTTACCCGGACTCCTACAGCTATGCATACGATTGTTTACAGTCTCCCAGCCTCGAGAGGCATGGGAAGCTTAAGATATTCAAATAGCTTAGAGCCTCTCAGAGAGTTAGAAACTGTCAGAATAAAACTAGTAAAAGATTTCATTGACAAGCCAATGCTTGCTGCCAAGTTTCCACATCCCCTGTATTGTATCCTTGAATGTGTATTAATTAATATAGTTGGTATGTAGAAAAAAATAAGTAGTGGCCTTGGTGTTAGCAACTTTAGACCCTTAAGGTAATAAATTCTTTCCTTTGTTGTAAACCCATTGCACCTCTGCCCTATAGGAATGCAATTTTATCTAACACCTTCGGAAGATGGCGCCAAACCTTAAAATAATTACTCTTAGAGAAAATAAGTCTTACGGTTGACAAACCTTTGTCAAGAGTCATAAAATGTTAATAGGTCTTCTGGCCAGAAGATGATGTAAATCACCTAAACCATTTGTATACGATAAATTTGCAGGAAAGAAACACTAGTTTTTGATAAGGATCAAAGACTGCTGACTTTGCATCCCCTATTATCCTCTATGTGTAACTTAGGGTATAAAAACCCCTGTTGAAAATAAAGCTATGGGCTTTGCTCACCAAAGCTTGGTTTCCCCATGTCATTCTTCTCAATTTCCAGCTGAGTCTCCATCTGGAGTGCGGAGGTCCTCTGCGACCATTTATTTGCCTGGGCTTCTAAGACCCACTCGAGAAGGTGTCTAAGGTGGGGCACCTTCTGCTATTCAAGAGGGCCCCTGCAGCCTCCATGGTCAGAGCTAACCTGGTGTCACAGGTTATATTGATTTTCCATGTAAACCAAGCTACTCAGCCTCTTTTCTCCATTGAATTTTCCTACTGAGCTATCCTCATTCTATTAATCTTTATATCTTTGATGAATATGTAAATAGTCACCGACGCCCTCTCCCCTTCGAATACCCTGGATCAGCCGGGACTGGACCTCGGCAGGCAATAGCTTTGCAAAGGGGATCAAGGTGATGTCAAGAGTACTAATTGAAATCACTACTAATTCATTTATGGACTGTTTCTTTTCTTTTCTTTCTTTCTTTCTTTTTTTTTTTTTTTTTGTGCTCATCAAGCCCTTATATTCCATATATTTAACTTATTTGAACATTGAACTCTGATTTTTTTGTTTTGTTTTCACTTTTAATTTTATATTGTATTATCATTGATTAATAATGTTGTGTTAGCTTCAGGTGTACAGCAAAGTGATTCAGTCATACACATACATATATCTCCTTTTTTTTTTTTCAAATTATTTTCCCATTTAGGTTATTACAGAGTAGTAAACATAGTTCTGGGAGAAGGCAATGCCACCCCACTCCAGTACTCTTGCTTGGAAAATCCCATGGGTGGAGGAGCCTGGTGGGCTGCAGTCCACGGGGTCGCTAAGAGTAGGACACGACTGAGAGACTTCACTTTCACTTTTCACTTTCATGCATTGGAGAAGAAAATGGCAACCCACTCCAGTGTTATTGCCTGGAGAATCCCAGGGACGGAGGAGCCTGGTGGGCTGCCATCTATGGGGTCCCACAGAGTCGGACATGACTGAAGCAACTTAGCAGCAAACATAGTTCTCTGTGCTATACAGTAGGTCCTTTTTCGTTGGGCTCTGTTTTGAGGATACATAGGGAAAAGTTTTAGTCTTTATTATTGAGTCTGTCAAATCTATCAGAGAAAAAATCAGGAAAAAAATAATTTGGATATAACATTCTGAATATTTTGTGAGGACACATGAAACAATCTTTAAATATATAAGAAAAAATAAACCCTCTTTAGACAGATTAGAGAAAGTTCAATAACTACTGACTTAAAAAGTGTAAAGAATGAGTGGGTCACAGATGAAGGCAAAAGGAAATTGGAGTCTGAGATCTCTCTCTCTCTCTCAGCATGACATCTTGAAATATGATGGCATACATGAAAAACTGTAAGTATATCAGTGTAATTCCAGTGTGTTATATATTTAAAGAATAAGGTTATAAATGTAGATATGGAAGATAATTATTTATCTTTTTAACCAAAGTAAGGGTATTAACTTTATCTTATCTTACAGGTGTCAAAGAGTGATTGAGCAAGATAATAGGTCAATTTACTTTTTCCACTTGTGAAGATAGCTTAATTACCCTATTTTCCTTTTTTTTTTTCCCCTTCTTTTCATCTTTCCAAAAGTTTTTTTTTTTTTTTGGGGGGGGGGGCTATAATATCTTTCTTTCCAAGATTACAACACTATCTTCTATTGGCCAACTATTTTATGCAGAATCTTAGAGCAGGTTAAGTATATCCAAATTTTTCCATAATAAATTATTCTCAAACTTCAATTCCCACATACATCCACAGGATGAGTTTGAAAAAGTAGATGACGATTGCAGAGGTTGGCAGGGGAGTGTCATGGAATAGCCATTGAATAATGTGGTGTGTCTTTCTTCTCAGAAACTCCATCTTGCTTTGGATAACTAGTCACTGTTCTTTCTGAGGATGATCTTATGAAAGAGAAAATACTCAAAGCAAAGAAACCAGGAAATTGAAAATAAAAAGATGGTATCTTAGGAAGAATAATAGAAGAGTCTTTGTTCTGATCAAAAGCACAGTGTGCATTTCTTATAAAGTTTACAGATAAGGCAATTCAAGAAGATATTCAAAGAATATCTAAAGCTTTTGATTTTAGTCCTATTTCAAAATTTTGCTAAATATTTGTCTATGCAGAAGATCAAATAATAATAGAAATAGTGTTATTCTTAAAAGACTTTGAAGTGAAAGTCGCTCAGTCATGTCCGACTCTTTGTGACCCTTTGGACTATACAGTCCATGGAATTCTCCAGACCAGAATACTGGAGTGGGTAGACTTTCCCTTCTCCAGGGGATCTTCCCAAACCAGGGATCAAACCCAGGTGTCCCACATTGCAGATGGAGTCTTTATGAGCTGAGCCACAAGGGAAGCCCTTAAAAGACTTTAAAGCTATCAATAAAGTGCTTTTAAAATTAAAATAGAGAAGTTTGGTTAAGCAGATAATGGAGAAAATCACTTGGTAATTAGAAAAGAAAATGAGACAACAACAATTTTTAATGTATGTTTTGTGTCTGCATTTAGATAACTATGTTAGATTTTTTATCCAAAATTTTTGAAGCAGAAGGTTAATATTGTATGCTAAATTAATATCAGTGGAACAAGTATAGAAAATCTATGAAATCAAATGCTATCTACCTTTTGAGTTTTGAAATAATTTAGAAAAGAAACTGAAATCATTGGTCATTTGTTGTTTCAACAATTTTTCAAGTAACTGGTATATACTAGACACCATGGTAAGTGTTGAGATGCATTTTCTGTCTCAGGCAAGTTATTATATTTGGAGATAAACATGAATATATAATACTAGTGACAAAGGAAGTAAGATTCTAGTGATTGCTAAGGAAATGCAGAGAAAGCTATAAAACATGATTAGGAAGTTGGAGGAAGGATCAATGAGCATGTGTTATTTTAGATGGGAATTTAAGGAAGTTCCTCAAAAGAAAAGAAGGAAAATGATAAATATAAAGCATGGACTATTTCCAGATGTAGGGGATGATATGAAAAATGACATGACTGTTAAAATTTTCTCAATGCCTAAATGCATTTTCTCAATGATAAGGTAAAGGAATATGTGGTGAAAGTTATGAGTGGAAAGGTACATTTGAGAAAAATGAAAGACAAAATACAGTTGCTTTAACTTTTTTGATAATTGCAAATTATTGAGCTTATTAATGGGATAGAATTTGTCCTATTGAAAGAAAACTGTATTGCTATTGTGGAAGCTGGCTTAGAGTGGGACCAGGTGGAATCCTGGGAGCTCATTCATAAAGCTCTAAGTAATAGTTCAGGTAAGAGCTGATTTCTAGCAGAGGGAAAGAAATGGATCCTAGAAGTATTGCAGATCAAAACAAATTGGAAGATGAGAATTTTCAAGTGTTTAATTATTCCTTAGAAATTTACAATGGATGACTAAGAGATTTTGAAAAGTTTTGTTGGGATAGAGAATCCAGATAAAGGAACAGATTTAAGTTTGAAGTGGGAGAGGATAAGGATGTTTTAATTTGAAAAAAACAATAATCTAATACCAGCAATAAGAACTGTATCAGAAGCCTTAGGGAATGTATCTGAGCCTCCCTGCTTAAGAATTTAGAGACAGAACTGGGACCAATAGACTGTTGGGTTTCCAAATCAGGTATATCAAGGTTAAGATATATAACCAAGTGGGCAACCAATGAATACTGAAGCAAAACTTAATTATTCTAGCCACTCATTTTCTGTAAGAGGAAATCAAGCTTAATGTCCTATAAGAGTAAGAAGCAAAATTATGAAACTAGTTCCAAGACAGCATCTGTAGTTCTAATCCAAATTAATTGTAATGAAAACTGCATGAAAATGGGGTATGTGATTAGCAATGAAAGGAAACTCTATTCTAAGGACAAGCAACACAAAACAGTTCAATAGATATTGCCCTAGATGAGGAATGTATTAAAAGAAAATGGGAAGTAGATTTTCAGATATTGGTGCTATTGTTTATAGAATACATGTGTCAGTAATATGAATGAAACTATGATCACTTGTAATAATAATTATTATAGATAAAGAATATTTAAGAATTAAATTATATAAAAAAAAGACCTAAACAGAGACTATATATGTTTGCAAGTTGGGACTATGTAAGTCTTCAAAGCCTGAGGAATAGGCTTTATTTGAGCTAGCATCTGTACATTATATGTAAACACGTGTCCCCAGGTTCGCTGCTAAAATCTTTAGCAGAAAGTTATCACTGTGGGTGCATATTAATTTAGGATAATATTTGGCCACTTTGAAATCCTGTTGTTTCTCTTTCATACCCAGAATGGCTACTTTATGAAGGGTAAGTTTCCTTGATTTCTCACCTCCAGTGGTCTATGGACTTGATCATATTGACTTTATTCTGTAGGATCAACTCTCCATGGCTAATTCCTCCTGTGTTACTGAGTTCCTCCTGCTGGGCTTCTCCAGCCTTGGGGAATTGCAGCTTGTCCTTTTTATGATTTTTCTCTGCCTCTATTTGATCATCTTGAGTGGAAACATCACCATCATCTCAGTCATCTGCTTGGATCACAGCCTCCACACGCCCATGTACTTCTTTTTATGCGTCCTTTCTACCTCTGAGATCTTCTACACAATTGTCATCCTGCCTAAGATGCTTATCAATCTGCTCTCTGTGTTCAGGACACTGTCCTTTGTGAGTTGTGCTTCACAAATGTACTTCTTTCTTGGTTTTGCTGTCACCAATTGCCTGCTTCTGGGAGTGATGGGCTATGATCGCTATGCTGCCATCTGTCAGCCTTTGCACTACCCCATTCTCATGAGCTGGAGGGTATGTGGGCAACTAATATCAACTTGCATTGTTAGTGGTTTCCTAATATCTCTGTTGGGAACAACTTTGGTCTTTAGCCTCCCTTTCTGTGGCTCCAACAAGGTCAACCATTACTTTTGTGATATTTCACCAGTCATTCATCTTGCCTATGCTGGAAGTTACATTAATGAACTCGTCATCTTTATCTGTGGAGTCTTAGTGCTTATTGTGCCCTTGATCTTCATCTGCATCTCTTATGGATTTATTGTCTCCACTATCTTGAAGATACCATCAGTTGAAGGCAAGCGAAAAGCATTCTCCACCTGTGTCTCTCATCTCATTGTGGTCATCATCCACTATGGCTGTGCTTCTTTTGTCTACCTGAGACCCTCAGCCAAACATATTAATACATCAGGCAAAGACAGGCTGGTGACAGTGACCTATACCATCATCACCCCACTGTTAAACCCTGTGGTATACAGCCTCAGGAACAAAGATGTACAGCTGGCCATTCGGAAAATGATTGTGAAGAAGGGGTTTTCTACTAAGACTTTATAATTAAAACACTTTTCAAACAGTACACACACATTTAGGGCAAATGTATCAGTAACTGTTTAAGTCATAAAAGTTTCTAATCTATTTATCTGTATAACTGTATAGCCTTGGATGAGTTTGATATTGTGGGGCCTTAATGTTCTTTTATGTAAAGCAGTCTTGGTACATGTTTATCTCAAGGTTATTGCAAAGATTAAGGGAGATAGCAAAGTATCTGTCACTAAAACATAACTTTCCTACTCTTCTTTTCCCAGATTTATGGTTCTCAAAACTGTCTTAACAGCCATTATCTCTTGCCCTATGTTTGGCTTGTTTGCCAAAAATCTTTATGGTCATTTTGTTAAGGATTGTGTCCAGTTTATAATGAGGTGCTTGGGCCAGAAGGTACTTTGGATCTAGGACTGTGACATGATGTGGTAAAATGTTACTGTACTAGTAATTAGAAGATTTTAGGTTGACACTGGTGAGGTCATGACTTTCGTATAGCTATAGTTGTTTTCTGAATCTAAAAAATATAGAAAATAGGGATAATATGATTTTCTTTTTTTTTAACCTCACTAAGCCTTTTTTTTTTCATCTAATGGATAAGATTTTTTTAAAGCATATGTAATATGTAAAGCTGCACAGAATATAAGCCTCTATTAACATATTAAACAAGCCTTTATACATTTCTCCAAGGACCTTTTATTTCCTCGACTCTGAAGAAATAGTGTTTCTCAATGCCTTTTTTGATCACTCCTTTGAACCACTACTTATGCGATTAAAAGATATGCCATATAAATGAACAAGAAATAATAACCAGCCAATCCTGCCTCAGGCTGAAAAGATGTCTCTGTGTTCTTTACACTAAATTCATTAAGAAGAAGAGCTCCTAGTTTCAAATTTGCCATCTGAATGTATAAGACCGTGAACGCCTTGGGTATTTACCTCGTCCTACCTCTCACCTGCCCAGAAATCCCTATCATCAGCATCTCCAGGGAAACCAGCCTGCCCTGAATGGGTATCACAGAATGTACATCCCTGTTGTTTTCAGCTCTCATGGTCATTTCCCCACAATTAACCTTACGTTTGTCTCTTTGTGATTTTTGTACTTTCTGTCTCTTGCGTCACACAGTAGGGTTAATCTTGGTTAGCAGGTGTTTGAGACAGCTATGATGATAATCTGATCCTTTCCCATCACTCATGTGACCTGAATTTCAGACACATTCAGCAATTTGTGTCCAGTCCTCTCTACATGCTGCTACTTACCAATATTATTTTAAAGCTTAATGATTAAAACTGAAGTTCACATTTCATGTATGACCTCCATTTACAGGGTAAAATGTAACTGTATTCTATTAATTTTGTTTAGATTGTTAAATCAAAGGGTAAAAAATTGTCAATAATGCTATCATATTTTTAATTTACTACCTCTATTCACATTTTTGTCTTCCAGTTTTCAGTTTTTGGATTAATGCTTTTTGTATTATGTTCATTCTTACTAGTTAAATAATTAAGGCATTTTCAATTACTATATTACAACATTGGTCAATTTATTCTGTGGTTTTATTCTTCCTGAGTTTGAAATTGTCATTTATTACACAAATTTTTTTTAGGAATGGAATATTTACTTATTATAGATAATTCCTTGCTGATATTTAAAAGTCTTCTATTAATTATTTATAGTTTTTTTGTATTAGTGAGAGAATGTGATTGATATGTTCAATTTTTAGAATTTATTGAATTTTTATTATTGGTTTCTTCCAAATTATTCCTGATGAAAAATTTCATTTATATTTTAATAGGCCCATTTTTAATAGGCTAAATATAGATGTTATTTTAATGTTGTTAATCAAACTATTTTAGTATGTGATCTCATTATTTGTTTTGTGTATATGTGGCCTGTCATGGTTTAGTGGTACTGAAGCCAAGTACTTTAGTGCATCTGTATTTATTAGCTTTTGAATATTATATTTCTAGCAGTACTGACTTAATAATTTCGTCATGGAATCTATTTTTTAAAATTATAGGTAAACCCTTTGGGATTGAACATATATATTCTACCCCTGAAAGTGAAAAGAAAGTGAAAGTTGCTTAGTCATGTCCAACTCTTTGTGACCCTATGGACTATACAGTCTGTGGAATTCTCCAGTCCAGAATACAGGAGTGGGTAGTCATTCCCTTCTTTAGGGTATCTTCCCGACCCAGGGATTGAACCCAGATCTCCTGCATTGCAGGTGTATTCTTTACTAGCTGAGGCACAGGAGAAGCCCAAGAATACTGTAGTGGGTTGCCTATTCCTTCTCCAGTGGACCTTTCCAACCAAGGAATCAAACAGGGATCTCCTGCGTTACAGGCGGATTGCTTACCAACTGAGCTACCAGGGGAGCCCAATATTCTACACCTGCTGCTGCTGCTGCTAAGTCGCTTCAGTCGTGTCGGACTCTGTGCAACCCCATAGATGGCAGCCCACCAGGCTCCCCCATCCCTGGGATTCTCCAGGCAAGAACACTGGAGTGGGTTGCCATTTCCTGCTCCAATGCATGAAAGTGAAGTCGCTCAGTCGTGTCCGACTCTTAGTGACCCCATGGACTGCAGCACGCCAGGCTCCTCCATCCATGGGATTTTCCAGGCAAGAGTACTGGAGTGGAGTGCCATTGCCTTCTCCATTATACCCCTAGACTTACCAAAATTATAGCAGGAGTAATACACACACACACACACACACACATACTCATAAGTCAAAATGGAAGGATAACACACAGAAGATATTAAAGAAATATATAGAAGCAAAAAAAAAAAAAAAAAAAAGAGTTCCAAGAAGAAGAAAGAGTGCTGAAAATAGACTGACACAAGGCGCAAAATCAACTAAAAGCAACCAATTCACAGCACAGAACTGTGTCTGACCATCATCTTCACAACTGAGATTCTCTTCTGGTGGCTCAGACCGTAAAGAACCTGCCTGCAATGCTGATGATGCGGGTTTGTTCCCTGGGTCAGGAAATTCCCAGAAGCGAATGGGTACCCACTCCAGTATTCTTGCTGGATAATCCCAAGGACAGAGGAGCCTGGTGAGCTTACAGTCCATGGGGTTGCAAAGAGCTGGACATGACTGAAGCGACTAACACTTTCACTTCACGTCAAGGAACACAGATTCTCAACCAGAGCTTCTCCAATCATCTACCATGAGGGACCAGTTAGTTTTATTTTTCCATTTGATTATAAGCCAATACTTCAGCAAAATGCAATAAAAATGAACAATTATAAAAATGAAATGAAAAAATATTTTTTTTTTAATTATTCTCTTCTTCAAGAGGTGTGTCCACTGATTAGATGCTTCAATAATATAAAATTCTATAAAACTTGCTTAATGCTGCTAAGTCGCTTCAGTCGTGTCCGACTCTGTGCAACCTCGTAGATGGCAGCCCACCAGGCTCCCCCGTCCCTGGGATTCTCCAGGCAAGAACACTGGAGTGGGTTGCCATTTCCTTCTCCAATGCATGAAAGTGAAAAGCGAAGTTACTCAGTCGTGCCTGACTCTTCACGACTCCATGGATTGCAGCCTACCAGGCTCCTCCATCCATGGGATTTTCCAGGGAAGAGTACTGGAGTGGGTTGCCATTGCCTTCTCCCCAGAATGCTGCTGCTGCTGCTACGTTGCTTAATACTCACATTCAATTCATATACCCATTTTAGAGCTCATAGATTGGCACTGGACAGCAGACTGTCATTTGAGTAGCATGGCTTTATATTTCTTGGTAGTAGGAGTGGAGTTTTTGTTTTATGGCAGTTAAATTAGGGGACTTCTGGACTAGAGATAGAAGGCAGATCTGGGGCAAATCTGAGGAGCTATACTGAACACAGAGGCTTGGATGTGAGTGCTCTTGTAACCTGGAGCATACCCAGATGATTTCCCATGCTCAAATCCCAGAAGACTGACAGCCAGTCTTAAACAGTTCCATTAAGAAACAGAAGAATATCTTTCTGCAGGAGGTGCCTGGAAGTTAGAGGTTACCTCAACTCAATAGGTAACATTTCTCTGCCTGACTCTCCTATAATGGAGGCCATCAGTTCACAACGAACACCCAAATACAGAGAGCTTCTAATCACACTCTTTATTGCCTTAGTCTGGAATGCATGTGAACAACCAAGGGTTGTCAGACACTTGAAGAAGACTTGATCAAAACGTAAAACAAACAGTTCTCTGAAAGAAAGAAAAAACAAACAAACAGAAAATACATAGAACAGAAAATATTAACATTAATATCCTCACTTAAAATAAATCGTATTCATGAAAGAACATTATAATTGCCTTTTTATGGAAACAAAACACCTTGGCAGAAAGGTGTACAAATCATAATTTGTATGTCAATAAATTATCACAAAGTGAACATAAATGGGTCAAAAGTATGGTTTTACTAACATCTCATTACGCTTTCCTTCTTCTCCAGCAGAAAAAAAAAAACAAAAAACACTGTAACTTTTCATATCATGCATTAGTATTTGCCTGGTCACAAACTTTGTAACAACAGAATTCTAGAAAATATATTCTCTAGAATTATTTTTATCTTTTTCTCTGTTTTTTTTCACTCTATTCACATCTACTATTTCCAGCATGTTTAGTCAGTCTTTTCCTCCAGGTTTAAATTCATTGATGAAATAAATGGTTTTTCTTTCATTTCTAGGTGCTTCCTAATGTTCCTGTTTCCACAAACATCTGTTTTTCCAACCACACATAACAAAATTATTTTGAATTCTGATCTTTGTTGTTACTTCACATCTTTTATCACTTCTTATTTTATTTTTTTAGCTTATTTTGAAATAGTTAGTTTTCACCTATTTTATGAGTAGTCTTTCAGGCTTTTGCAGGTTGTATTCCCTGGGAATTGGAGAAGGAAATGGCAGCCCACTCCAGTGTTCTTGCCTGGAGAATCCCAGGGACGGGGGAGCCTGGTGGGCTGCCGTCTATGGGGTCGCACAGAGTCGGACACGACTGAAGTGACTTAGCATTCTCTGGGAAGCATACTCTAAGACCCCTTGGAATGTAGAATATGTATTTAAAAGTGCTTGGAATTAACACCTGTGGAATGAGAGGAATGTACTAGGCAGGGAGAAAAGCCAAGCTAAAGGCATTCCTAGTGTCAGTATCGGGGCTACCCTGGTGGCTCAGAGGTTAAAGCGTCTGCCTCCAATGCGGGAGACCCAGGTTTGATCCCCGGGTCGGGAACATCCCCTCGAGCATGAAATGGCAACCCACTCCAGTATTCTTGCCTGGAGGATCCTATGGACAGAGGAGCCTGGTAGGCTACAGTCCAAGGGGTCGCAAAGAGTCGGACACGACTGAGCTCACTCAGTGTCAGTATCAGCTGATCTGATGGTGAGCTCTGTAGAGGTGTCCTGGGTTGGGCCAATATGGCCAAGAGTTTATAAAACTGATAATCAATGTTTGAGGGTGGGTGGCTGCTACAGAAAGGATGGTTATTTGGTTGAGGTGTCTATGTTGCTGTCAAAAAGTCTGGAGAGGCAGACAGCTGAAGCCTGCCTACTTACAGCACTGCCATCAGCTGGGGCAACAAATCCTTTATTTGAAATAGAATCTGCACAGTGCAGCTTGGTTTTCGCTACAAAGGCACAGTTATTTCCTGTAGCAATGTTGTTTTGCTTGGCGTTTTTCCTGTAATAACTTTATATGGGATCTGAACATACTCTTTTTCTGGATTCACGTTTCTGTGAAACTGATTTTCTTGTACTCTAAGAACTGGAGGCGGGTATTCCTACTTTTGTAACGGTAGGGCTCCCTCTTGTGTTGTCATTAGGATGTATTTAACTATTTTTTTCAATTTATTTTTTAATTGGAGGAAATCACTTTACAATGTTATGATGTTTCTGCCATACAACAAAGCAAATCAGCCATATATCACCTCCCTGTTGAGACTGCCTCATCCCTCTAGACGAATGGAGAAAGTAGCATAGATCTATATACATTACCATGTGTAAAATAGATTGTGGATGAGAAGTTGCTCTATAATACAGGAAACCCAGCCAGGTGATCTGTGATGATCTAGAAGGGTATATTTAACTCTTAACTGGAAACTATGATTTTCTTTTTTTAGCTGATTTTCTCTGATTGGTCAATTGATTTTTAAGCTGTTACCTTTGGATGTTGTTTTTTTTTTTTTTTTTCTCCTGATATTAGGACTGTCAGAAAAAGTTCTTTTTCTTTACTTTCTCTTGTATAATTTTTAATAACATTCTTTGAGTTCCTTGAATATATTTTGATGATTTGCTTTTTGTAATGTTGCTTTGGGGGGAAAGTCTCAATTTGCCTTTTATATTTACATTTTTGTTCATCTTACTTTTAAATTAAAGAATAATTTATGTAAATAAAATTAAGATATTCTAAGTGCAAGTTATTTGTGAGTTTCTACAAATACGTTCACTCATTTAACCATCACAGCAATCAAGAAATAAAGTAATTTTGTCACCCGCAGATTATTTTATGCCACTTTCTAGTTGATTCCCTACCTTGAGATAACACAGGGTTGACTTTTTTCCAATTGTACTGAAGTATATTGACATATGAGATATGTAAGTTTATAGTGTACAAAATGATAATTTAGTACACTTACATATTATGAAATGAATACCATACTAAAGTCAGTTAACACTTCCATTATCTCAAGTAATAGCCTTTGTGAGTATATGTGTGTGTGTGTGTGTGTGTGTGTGTTGAGAACATTTAAGATACACTTTCTCAGTAATTTTCAAGTATACAATATAGATGTTAACTATAGTCACCATTTTGTGCATTATATCCCCAGAAGCTATTCATGTTCTTGTAACTGAATATTTGTACTCTTTGACTAGTATTTCCCATTCCACTCTCTATTTCTGTGCATCCAGCCTTTTAGAGTCCACATAAAAGTGAGAGCATATAGCATTTTTCTTTCCCTGTCTGACCTATTTTACTCAGCATAGTATATTCAAGGTCCATTCAAGTTGTTACAAGAAGTGATTTCGTCTTTATCATCACTGAATAGTATTCCATTATGTATATAAATAATCTATACATAAGATATATATATATAGTCACAATACTTTGTTCTTTTTATTGCTTTGTAGGATTCCCTTACAGAAGAAACACATTTACTCATTTATTTGTTGATATGCGTTTAATTTGTTGGCAATTGTTTGTTATTATGAATAAACCTGCCATAAACATATTTTGTCAAAGACCTTTGTGGACATTGATTTTCATTCCTCTCTCTTACATGTCTAGGTAGACATATTTAACTCTAGAAGATGTTGCCCAAATGCTTTCTAAAGTGAGTGTGCCAGATAAAACCTCATCAATTACTTCATATGTTTTCCAACTACTGGTACTACCAGTTGTTGTTGTTGTTGTTTTTAATTAGTCATCCTATTAGGGTAAGTAGTGGAATCTTACTTCATTATATCTTGTATTAACCTGATATCAAATTATGTTGGACAATTATTTTTTACTGGCTATTCATGTATCTTTTGGGAGTTTCACAGGTGGCACTAGTGGTAAAGATCTACCTGTCAAAGCAGGAGACACAGGAGATGTGAGTTCGATCCCTTGATCAGGAAGATCCCTTGGAGTAGGAAATGGCAACCTATGCCAGTATTCTTGCCTGGAAAATTCCGTGGACAGAGGAGCCTAGCAGGCTGAAGTCCAAGGGGTTGCAAAGAGTTGAACACAACCAAGCAACTGACCAGATACCTTTCAAGTGAATTGTTCTAGTCTTCTGCTCATTTTAATAAAACTGTTTTTAAATTGTTGAACTCCAGTAGCTTTTTGTATGTATTGAATAGCTTAAAATTGTTTTTAAGATATGTATTGTGAATATTGTTCCCAGGTTTGTAGTCTGCATGTCTATTTTCTCAGTAGTGTCTTCTAATGAGAGTGAGCTTTTAGTTTTGTTTAAATTTACATTTTTCCCTCTTTTATGTTTAATGCTTTTTGTGTCTTATCTAAGAAACAATTTTTTTTTTAAGAAACAATTTCTTAAACCAAGATTAAAAAAAAAAAACTTCCCTTACATTTTGTTTTAGAAGTTTTATACCCTTAATTTTTATTTATTTTTTAATATAAATTTATTTATTTTAATTGGAGGTTAATTACTTTACAATATTATATTGGTTTTGCCATACATCAACATGAATCAGCCACAGGTATACAAGTATTCCCCATCCCAAAACCCCTCCCTCCTCCCTCCCCGTACCATCCCTCTGGGTCGTCCCAGTGCACCAGCCCCAAACAACCATTATCATGCATCGAATTTGGACTGGCGATTCATTTCATATACGATTTTTTTAATTTAAATTTATTTATTTTAATTAGAGGCTAATTACTTTACAATATTGCATTGGTTTTGCCATATATCAACATGAATCCACCATGGGTGTACACGTGTTCCCCATCCTGAACCCCCTCTCTCCTCCCTCCCCATGCCATCCCTCTGGGTCATCCTAGTGCAACAGCCCCAAGCATCCTGTATCCTGCATCCAACCTGGACTGCTGATTAGTTTCTTATATGATATTATACATGTTTCAATGCCATTCTCCCAAATCATCCTCCCCCCTCCCTCTCCCACAGAGTCCAAAAGACTGTTCTATACATCTGTGTCTCTTTTGCTGTCTCACATACAAGGTTGTCATTACCATCTTTCTAAATTCCATGTATGTGCGTTAGTATACTGTATTGGTGTTTTTCTTTCTGGCTTACTTCACTCTGTATAATAGGCTCCAGTTTCATCCACCTCATTAGAACTGATTGAAATGTATTATTTTTAACGGCTGAGTAATATTCCATTGTGCATATGTACCACAGCTTTCTTATCCATTCTTCTGCTGATGGACATCTAGGTTGCTTCCACGCCCTGGCTATTATAAACAGTGCTGCGATGAACATTGGGGTACACATGTCTCTTTCAATTCTGGTTTCCTGGGTGTGTATGCCCAGCAGTGGGATTGCTGGGTCGTATGGCAGTTCTATTTCCAGTTTTTTAAGGAATCTCCACACTGTTCTCCATAGTGGCTGTACTAGTTTGCATTCCCACTAAGAGTGTAAGAGGGTTCCCTTTTCTCCACACCCTCTCCAGCATTTATTACTTGTAGACTTTAGGATCGCAGCCATTCTGACTGGCATGAAATGGTACCTCATTGTGGTTTTGATTTGCATTTCTCTGATAATGAGTGATGTTGAGCATCTTTTCATGTGTTTGTTATCCATCTGTATGTCTTCTTTGGAGAAATGTCTATTTAGATCTTTGGCCCATTTTTTGATTGGGTCATGTATTTTTCGATTGGGTCATGTATTTTTCTGGAAATGAACTGCAGAAGTTGCTTGTATATTTTTGAGATTAGTCCTTTGTCAGTTTCTTAATTTGCTATAATTTTCTCCCATTCTGAAGGCTGTCTTTTCACCTTGCTTATAGTTTCTTTCGTTGTGCAGAAGCTTTTAATTTTAATTAGATCCCATTTGTTTATTTTTGCTTTTATTTCCAATATTCTGGGAGGTGGGTCATAGAGGATCCTGCTGTGATTTATGTCAGAGAGTGTTTTGCCCATGTTCTCCTCTAAGACTTTTATAGTTTCTGGTCTTATGTTTAGATCTTTAATCCATTTTTAGTTTATTTTTATGTATGGTGTTATAAAGTGTTCTAGTTTCATTCTTTTACAAGTGGTTGACCAGTTTTCCCAACACCACTTGTTAAAGAGATTGTCTTTTCTCCATTGTATATTCTCCTTTTTCAAAGATAAGGTGTCCACAGGTTCATGGGTTTATCTCTGGGCTTTCTATTTTGTTCCATTGATCTATATTTCTGTCTTTATGCCAGTACATACTGTCTTGATGACTGTGGCTTTGTAGTAGAGCCTGAAGTCAGGCAGGTTGAGTCCTCCAGTTCCATTCTTTTTTCTCAAGATTGCTTTGGCTATTCGAGGTTTTTTTGTTATTTCCATGCAAATTGTGAAATTATTTGTTCTAGCTCTGTGAAAAATACCGTTGGTAGCTTGATACGGATTGCATTGAATCTATAAATTGCTTTGGGTGGTATACTCATTTTCACTATATTGATTCTTCCAATCCATGAACATGGTATATTTCTCCATCTATTAGTGTCCTCTTTGATTTCTTTCACCAGTGTTTTATAGTTTTCTATTTTTCTGTCTTTAGTTTCTTTAGGTAGATATATTCCTAAGTATTTTATTCTTTTCATTGCAATGGTAAATGGGCTTGTTTCTTTCATTTCTCTTTCTATTTTCTCATTATTAGTGTATAGGAATGCAAGGGATTTCTGTGTGTTGATTTTATATATTGCAACTTTACTATATTCATTGATTAGCTCTAGTAATTTTCTGATAGAGTCTTTAGGGTTTTCTATGTAGAGGATCATGTCATCTGCAAACAGTGAGAGTTTTACTTCTTCTTTTCCAATTTGGATTCCTTTTATTTCTTTTTCTGTTCTGATTGCTGTGGCCAAAACTTCCAAAACTATGTTGAATAGTAGTGGTAAAAGTGGGCACCCTTGTCTTGTTCCTGACTTTAGGGGAAATGCTTTCAATATTTCACCATTGAGGATAATGTTTGCTGTGGGTTTGTCATATATAGCTTTTATTATTTTGAGGTATGTTCCTTCACTTCCTGCTTTCTGGAGAGTTTTTATCATAAATGGATGTTAAGTTTTGTCAAAGGTTTTCTCTGCATCTATTGAGATAATCATATGGCTTTTATTTTTCAATTTGTTAATGTGGTGTATTACACTGATTGATTTGCAGATATTAAAGAATCCTTGCATCCCTGGGATAAAGTCCACTTGGTCATGATGTATGATCTTTTTAATGTGTTGTTGGATTCTGATTGCTAGAATTTTGTTAAGGATTTTTGCATCTGTGTTCATCAGTGATATTGGCCTGTAGTTTTCTTTTTTTGTGGCATCTTTGTCAGGTTTTGGTATTAGGGTGATGGTGGCCTCATAGAATGAGTTTGGAAGTTTACCTTCCTCTGCCATTTTCTGGAAGAGTTTGAGTAGGATAGGTGTTAACTCTTCTCTAAATTTTTGGTAGAATTCAGCCGTGAAGCCATCTGGACCTGGGCTTTTGTTTGCTGGAAGATTTCTGATTACAGTTTCAATTTCTGTGCTTGTGATGGGTCTGTTAAGATTTTCTATTTCTTCCTGGTTCAGTTTTGGAAAGTTGTACTTTTCTAAGAATTTGTCCATTTCTTCCACGTTGTCCATTTTATTGGCATATAATTGTTGATAGTAGTCTCTTATGATCCTTTGTATTTCTGTGTTGTCTGTTGTGATCTCTCCATTTTCATTTCTAATTTTATTGATTTGATTTTTCTCCTTTTGTTTCTTGATGAGTCTGGCTAATGGTTTGTCAGTTGTATTTATCCTTTCAAAGAACCATCTTTTGGCTTTGTTGATTTTTGCTATGGTCTCGTTTGTTTCTTTTGCATTTATTTCTTCCCTAATTTTTAAGATTTCTTTCCTTCTACTAACCCTGGGGTTCTTCATTTCTTCCTTTTCTAGTTGCTTTAGGTGTAGAGTTAGGTTATTTATTTGACTTTTTTCTTGTTTCTTGAGGTATGCCTGTATTGCTATGAACTTTCCCCTTAGCACTGCTTTTACAGTGTCCCACAGGTTTTGGGTTGTTGTGTTTTCATTTTCATTCGTTTCTATGCAAATTTTTATTTCTTCTGTGATTTGTTGGTTATTCAGCAGCGTGTTGTTCAGCCGCCATATGTTGGAATTTTTAATAGTTTTTCTCCTGTAATTGAGATCTAATCTTACTGCATTGTGGTCAGAAAAGATGCTTGGAATGAATTCAATTTTTTTGAATTTACCAAGGCTAGATTTATGGCCCAGGATGTGATCTATCCTGGAGAAGGTTCTGTGTGCACTTGAGAAAAAGGTGAAATTCATTGTTTTGGGATGAAATGCCCTATAGATATCAATTAGGTCTAACTGATCTATTGTATCTTTTAAAGTTTGTGTTTCCTTGTTAATGTTCTGTTTAGTTGATCTATCCATAGGTGTGAGTGGGGTATTAAAGTCTCCCACTATTATTGTGTTATTGTTAATTTCCCCTTTCATTCATATTAGCATTTGTCTTACATATTGTGGTGCTCTTATGCTGGGTGCATATATATTTATAATTGTTATATCTTCTTCTTGGATTGATCCTTTGATCATTATGTAGTGTCCTTCTTTGTATCTTTTCACAGCCTTAGTTTTAAAGTGTTTTATCTGATATGAGTATTGCTACTCCTGCTTTCTTTTGATCTCTATTTGCATGGAATATCTTTTTCCAGCCCTTCACTTTCAGTCTGTATGTGTCCCCTGTTTCGAGGTGGGTCTCTTGTAGACAACATATATAGTGATCTTGTTTTTGTATCCATTCAGCCAGTCTTTGTCTTTTGGTTGGGGCATTCAACCCATTTATGTTTAAGCTAATTATTGATAAGTATGATCCCGTTGCCATTTACTTTATTGTTTTGGGTTCGAGTTTATACACCCTTTTTGTGTTTCCTGTCTAGAGAATCTCCTTTAGCATTTGTTGGAGAGCTGATTTGGTGGTGCTGAATTCTCTCAGCTTTTGCTTGTCTGAAAAGCTTTTGATTTCTCCTTCATATTTGAATGAGATCCTTGCTGGGTACAGTAATCTGTGCTGTAGGTTATTTTCTTTCATCACTTTAAGTATGTCCTGCCATTCCCTCCTGGCCTGAAGAGCTTCTATTAAAAGATCAGCTGTTATCCTTATGGGAATCCCCTTGTGTGTTATCTGTTGTTTTTCCCTTGCTGCTTTTAATATTTGTTCTTTGTGTTTGATCTTTGTTAATTTGATTAATATGTGTCTTGGGGTGTTTCGCCTTGGGTTTATCCTGTTTGGGACTCTCTGGGTTTCTTGGATGTGGGTGATTATTTCCTTCCCCATTTTAGGGAAGTTTTCAATGATTATCTCAAGTATTTTCTCATGGTCTTTCTTTTTGTCTTCTCTTCTGGCACTCCTATGATTCAAATGTTGGGGCGTTTAACACTGTCCTGGAGGTCTCTGAGATTGTCCTCATTTCTTTTAACTCATTTTTCTATTTTTTTCTCTGATTCATTTATTTCTACCATTCTATCTTCTATTTCACTAATCCTATCTTCTGCCTCTGTTATTCTCCTATTTGTTGCCTCCAGAGTGTTTTTGATCTCATTTATTACATTATTCATTATATATTCATTATATCTTTTTTATTTCTTCTAGGTCTTTGTTAAACCTTTCTTGCATCTTCTCAATCCTTGTCTCCAGGCTATTTATCTGTGACTCCATTTTGATTTCAAGATTTTGGATCATTTTCAGTATCATTATTTGGAATTCTTTATCAGGTAGATTCCCTATCTCTTCCTCTTTTGTTTGGTTTGGTGGGCCTTTATCCTGTTCCTTTACCTGCTGGGTATTCCTTTGCCTCTTCATCTTGTTTATATTGCTGAGTTTGGGGTGGCCTTTCTGTATTCTGGCAGTTTGTGGAGTTCTCTTTATTATGGAGTTTCCTCGCTGTGGGTTGGGTTGTACAGGTGGCTTGTCAAGGTTTCTTGGTTAGGGAAGCTTGTGTCAGTTTTCTTTTGGGTAGAGCTGGATTTCTTCTCTCTGGAGTGCAATGAAGTGCCCAGTAATGAGTTATGAGATGTCTATGGTTTTGGAGTAACTTTGGGCAGCCTGTATATTGAAGGTCAGGGCTATGTTCCTGTGTTGCTGGAGAATTTGCGTAGTATGTCTTGCTCTGGAACTTGTTGGCCCTTGGGTGGTGCTTGGTTTCAGTGTAGGTATGGAGGCATTTGATGAGCTTCTGTCAATTAATGTTCCCTGGAGTCAGGAGATCTCTGGTGTTCTCAGGGTTTGGACTTAAGCCTCCTGCTTCTGGTTTTCAGTCTTATTTTTACAGTAGTCTCAAGACTTCTCCTTCTATACAGCACCATTGATAAAACATCTAGGTTAAGATGAAAAGTTTCTTCACAGTGAGGGACACCCAGAGAAGTTCACAGAGTTGCATGGAGAAGAGAAGAAGGAGGAGGGAGTTAGAGGTGACCCTAATGTACAACTGGCACACCTTCTCAGGCAGATGTTGACTGTCCAGAACCCCAAGAAGTCTCAGTTAGCAAAGAAGCCTGCTTGCAGTTTGGTAGATAATGTCTCTCAGGGGCTGTGATTGCCCCCTTCCGTCTCTGGCTGCCTGTCCCCAGAGGGGGATGGTCTGCAGCCGGTTATCTCTGTTCAGTCCTTTGTTCTGTGCGTGGGCCTAGTGGTGTCTTAGGTTAGGGCTGGCTTTGCGCATGATAGCTATCCAGCAGTCTGGTTTGTTAGCCCAGGTTAGTTTCCTCAGATTGCCCTCGGGGCATTCAGGCCTGGTCCTTACTCTAAGCCATGCAGCCCGCGCCTCCCTGCCCAGCCCCCGCTTGCTAGTGGTAGGTGTTGGCATCTGCACTGCTTCTCCACTGGGGGAGTTACCTTTGGGCTCATAATGTGTAGGTTTTAATTATTTATTTATGTTTCCTCTCTGTTTTGTTGCCCTCTGTGCTTCCAAGGCTCGCCACAGACTTGGCAGTGAGAGTGTTTCCTGGTGTTTGGAAACTTCTCTCTTTTTAAGACTCCCTTCTTGGGATGGAGCTCAGTCCCTACCTCTTTTGTCTCTATTTTTTGTCTTTTATATTTTTTCCTACCTCCTTTAGAAGACAATGGGCTACTTTTCTGGGTGCCTGATGTCCTCTGCCGGCATTCAGAAGTTGTTTTGTGGAATTTACTCAGCGTTTAAATATGTTCTTTTGATGAATTTGTAGGGGAGAAAGTGGTCTCCCCGTCCTATTCCTCCACCATCTTAGGACCGCCCCCTTAATTTTTATTTCTGATATGTTATTCATTTGTTTATGTTTCATCTCTTAACCAAATATATTGAAGTATAATTTAGCACAATAAAACATTCCAAGTTGAAGTACATAGTTTGATGCTTTTTGACAAAAATATACACTTGTGACTGCCACCATAATCAAAACATAAAGCATTTTCATCACACCCAAATTTTCTTTCATGTCCCTTCTCTATCAGTCTCCTATACCATCACCAGCCTTAGGAAACCGGTGATTGTTTTTTTTCACTAAAACTTTGTTTAACAATACTAGAATTTCGTACGAATAGAATCATAGTATGTTTGTTGCTCTTTGGCTTCTTTTACTCAGCATATTTTAAAAATATTATCCATGCCAGCTGTGACATAGTATTTCATTCTTTTTATTTCATCGTCATTGTGTAAATATACCATAATTTGTTTATCCAGTCACCTGATAATGGACATTTATTTTTTCCCCCCAATTTTTGAGTCTTAGGAATAGAGCTCTACAAACGCTTGTGCACACATTCTTACACAATTGTAGGAGGATATTTTTCATCCTATTAAGCAAATATCTAAATATAGGATTCCTGAATTATAGAGCAAATATATGTTAAGTGATTGCCACACAATTAGACAAAGTAGCTTTACTGTATTACACTCTCAACAGCAATATATGAGATGTACCAGTTGCTTAGTACTCTCAACAAAACTTGTCAGTCTTAATTCCATTCATTAGGTAGCTTCTTAATGGTATCCAATTGTGGTAATTTGAATATCCTTGATAAAAGGTGCTGAATATCTGTCTGTATATTGGCCTTCTTTTTAATTTTCTTTAGCTGAGTACCTCATCAAATCTTTTATCCATTTCCTAATTGGAATGTCTTTCCAATTTTTAGCTTGGATCATTTATCTTCTTATTGAATTGTAGGAATTTTTAATATTTTTTTAGATATAATTATTTGTCACATAAAAATTATGGAAATATTTTCACCATGTTGTGATTTTCTTTTAATTCTCTACCAGTGTCTTTTGAAGAGTAGAGCTTCACCCTATAGTTTAATAAAGTATCTTTGCAATTAAAATATTTTTGTAATTACTACTGAATCATGATTCAGTTGGAAACTAATGCAGGGAGTACAAAGTTAAGTTAAGTGTTTTAAGAAGAAAATATGATTCAATAAATTGTGCGTCTACAAAGTTTTGGAAAGTTTGAAAGAATTGAGAGACTGTCACTGGAATAAATTATTTCAAGAATGCATGACAATTGCTAAACCCTTATGATAAGGAAACACTACTGCTATTGCTACTGCTGCTATCACCATTTTACAGACTTCTTTCAATACTTACTAAACATAGGAGCAGAGATTGAGTCTAACTACTACAACAAACTCTCAACATTCAGATTCTCATTATTGTACTTCTTTGTATAAATAAGATAAAAGAAAGATGACCTGAGTTTTGCTTTCCATTTTACTACCATGAAGAAAAACAAACAGAGGAGAAACGAGAGCTAAGAAAATAGATAAATTGAACCCCTGGTGATGTTATAGTCTATGATTCACAATTTGTCTGCAGCTCATCGTTCAGGTAAGGGAGTGATGAATTCCTTTCCCTTTTAGGCACTGAATCCAATTTAACTTTTTTTTTTTTTTTTCACTTTTTGCAGTACGGTGAAACATGATTTATCCTCAAACCATTTCAAATATTTCAGTCAAGATACAAACCCTACCTCCTCCATCCCTTGTCATAGGTTGAGTAAAAAGACCTGTGAAATCAATCACACACCACTCCAACTTTTACTCTATCTGGAAAGAATCTTGATGAAATTTCAAAATATAAGGCTGTTAGACTGAGAATCTCTTTTGAATTGCATTACTAGAAACAGATTTAATAATTTCATGTCCCCTTTTCCTGTTATTTGGATAGACAGCTTACAGAGAAATAAACTTAGCACAAAGGGTGAAACTAAGTCAAAAGAAAGAAAGAGAAAAAGATCTATTTACTTATCCAATAAATTTTTATTGAATGTCTATTATGTATCAGGTAACAGCCTAGTGATGGTGCTACAACACTTAGCAAAGTAGGAAAAAAAATCCCAATGGAGACAAAAATAGAGATATGTAAAGGAAAAATGTAATAATAAATGCACATAAAATTGTGATATATGTCAAAGAGAAAAAAGTAAATTACAGATGAGGATGTCTTTCAGAGGTAACCTCTGAGTCAAGACTCAGCATAATGATATAATGCAAGTCTCTGATTTGAGTCATATCTAATCAGATTTGTCTTGAATTTCCCAGTTATTTAAGATAATAGATTTTCTTTCTTATGCAAGACTGTATTATGCTACTTTCACTTGAAACCCAAAGATCGTAACACATCACAGTTTTTTTTTTTTTATAAAACAGTTTTTAAGAGTTTTTCTTTATTATTTCAATTTCTATCTATCATTTATGTGCAGAGTATGTTTTGTGCATTGGTCCATGTTCTCCAGGGCAAAGGAAAAAATAGAATATATGGACCTCTTGCTCATCTATATGTCTTTTTTGGAAAAATCTATCTAGAGAAGCCTAGTAGGCTATTCAGATTTTTCACTCATTTTTTAAATTGGATTGTTCATTTATTTATTTGATATTAAGCTTCAAGAACTGTATATTTTGGAGATTAATCCCTTGTTGGTTGCTTAGTTTGCAAATATTTTCTCACATTCTGTGAGCTTTTTTTTTTTTTTTTTTTTTTATAGTTTCCTTTGCTGTACAAAAGCTTTAAATTTAATTAGGTCCCATTTGTATATTTTCATTACTCTAGGAGGTGGATCAAAAAAGATCTTGCTGAAATTTGTCAGAGTGTTCTGCCTGTTTTTCTCTAAGAATTTTATATTGATAGTATCCAGCCTTACATTTAGGTCTCTAACCCATCAACATCAGTGATTATTAGAGAAATGCAAATCAAAACTACAAAGAGATATCAGTTCACATGGATAGGAGTTGTCATCATCAAAAAAATCTACAAACAATAAATTATAGAGGAATCATAGAGAAAACGGAACCTCCTGCACTCTTGGTGGGATTGCAAATTGGTACAGACACTATGGAGAACAAAATGGAGGTTCCTTAAGAAATTAAAAATAGAGTTGCCATATGATCCAAAAATCCCAGTCCTGGGCACGTATCAAAAGAAAACCATAATTTGAAAAGATCCATGTATCCCAGTGTTCATTGGAGCACTATTTACAACAGTCAGGACATGGAAACAATCTAAATGCCCATCAACAGAGGAATGGATAAAGAAGATGCGGCAAACATATACAATGGAATATCACTCAGCCATAAAAAGAAAGAAACAATTCTATTTGCAGCAACATGAATCGATCTAGAGATTGTCATACTGAATGGAATAAGTCAGAGAAAGACAAATATAATATCACATTTTTTAATATGTGGAATCTAAAAAAAATGGTACAAATGAACTTATTTACAGAATGGAAATAGTCACAGTTGTAAAAACAAACTTATGGCTACCAGGGCAGAAAGGAGGAGTGAGGATAAATTGGAAGACTGAGGTTGACATATACACACTGCTATTTACAAAACAGATCGCTAATAAAGACCTACTATATAGCATAGTGAACTCTACTCAATACTCTGTATTGGGAATACTCTGTATTCCCATACTATATGGGAAGAGAACCTTAAAAGAGTGGATATATGTATATGTAAGGGCTTCCCTGGTAACTCAGACAGTAAAGAATCTACCTGAAATTCCAGAGACCTAGGTTCAATCCCTGGGTCAGGAAAGATCCCCTGGAGAAGGGCGTGGTCACAAAGAGTCAGACCTGACTGAGCAACTAACACTCATTCCTCATTCATATGTATATGTGTAACTGATTCACTTTGTTGTACAGTTGGAAGTAAAGCAACATTGTAAATCATCTATGCTTCAGTAATAATTTAAATATTATTAAATATATTGGAGAGAGAGAGATTTATTGCAAGAAATAGGCTCATATAATTATGAAGGCTGAGAAGCCTCAAATTCTTCGTTTGGCAACCTGGAGAAACAGGAGAGTCAATGGTATATGTGTACTCAGTCACTTATGTCTGACTCTTTGTGACCCCATTGACTGTAGCCCACGAGGCTCCTCTGTCCATGATATTTTCCAGGCAAGAATACTAGAGTGGTTGTCATTTCCTACTCCAGGGGAATCTTCCTGACCCAGAGAGGGAGCTCAAGTCTCCTGCATCTCCTGCATTTAGCAGGCAGATTCTTTACCACTGAGCCACAGGGAAGACCCAGGAGAGCCAATGATATAATTTCAGTACAAATCCAAAGATCTTACAACCAGGAGAGCTGATGATGCGAGTTCCAAGCCAGGTCCAAATCTCAAGGCAGGAGAACACTAATGTGCCAACTGAACAATAGGCAGAGGAAGAGAATGCTTTCTCACTCAGACTCTCTTTACACCAAAGGATCAGATGAGGCTGACCTTCATTGGGAAGGGTAATCTACTTTTCTCGGTCTATCAATTCAAATGTTAATCTCATTCAGAAAAACCCTCACAGACTCAAGCAGAATAATATATGATCAAATATCTGGGCACCCCATGGCCCAGTGAAGTTTGCAGTAATATCTTGTTAATTTTTATATTACACAGTAACTTTGAAGTTTAAATATCCTCTAAGAGCTGTTTTCATTATATCAAATATACAGATTTCCTTTTCAGTTCAGAAGTGTTTCTTAAATTACGTATCAGAAATATTTTTTGAGATCCTGTATTTTTAATGTATTATTAAAATTCACTAATAATTTTAGTGAATTAAGATTGGACTGCAAGGAGATCAAACCAATCAACTCTAAAAGAAATCAACTCTGAATAATCATTGGAGCTCCAATACTTTGGTTGCCTGATGTGAAGAGTTGACTGGAAAAAACTCCGACCCTGGGAATCATTGAAAACAAAAGAAGTGGGCAGCAGAGGATGAGAGGGTTAGACAGCATTACTGACTCAGTGGACATGAATTTGAGCAAACTCCAGGAGATGGTGAAGGACAGGGAAGCCTGTTGTGCTTCCATGGAGTTGCAGAGTTGGACATGACTTAGCAACTGAAAAACACCACCAGTTTTTAAAAGTGCTTTTAACTCTACCTATGAACTCCAGGAGTTGGTGATGGACAGGGAGGCCTGGCGTGCTGCAATTCATGGGGTCGCAAAGAGTTGGACACGACTGAGCGACTGATCTGATCTGATCTGATGATATACAGTATCTTTTTTCACAAAATATCTTTTTTCTTTACTTTAATACAATGCAATATTTTTTGTTCTCTTCTTCCCACTTTGAGGGTAGAGACAGGAGCAATGGGGACGAAGACACCCAAGAATTTTCTTCTCATAGCATCTTAAAGAACGTAAATATCGAAATTGGCACTGATTTCCTATAGCAATTGCTGGAAAATACAACTGAAACCTATGCTTCATATTGTTCTTAAGGCATATTTGGGGTGGTGCCTGATTATACTGGAAAATCCAAGAAAGCCACTTTTAGAGTAGTGTGGACCTAGTGGTTTGGGAATGAAGTCAACATGGCATTTATGGAAACTTGCCTAGAGACCAAGTGTCTCAATTTAAATTCCAATCATATATTTTTCTCTAAATATGGAATTAAAGGATATCCAGGGCTATTTACTTGTATGCATGAACAAAATTGGAGAAGGGAATGGCAATCCACTCCAGTATTCTTGCCTGGAGAATTCCATGGACAGAGAAGCCTGATGGGCTACAGTTTGTGGGGTCTCAAAAAGTCAGACACGACTGAGTGACTAATACACACATGAACCAAATATTTGAAATGGAATATGTTCCATACTAAGTTTATTTGACATGAGTTAAACTCTATCAAAAAGGAATCACTCAGTTAAACATCATGGAAAAGTATCTTCAAATGGATGAAAATGAGATGAAAGGCAGTTCCTAAGTCTACAACAATTATGTCAACAAATGTGATTACAGTATTTTTCAGATTTATTTCTATTTCAAAATCTCAAAGGTATTTAAGCAGGTTTCTTTAAAGGGTTATGCAATAACAAGGCTGAGGACTTTACCAGCACCCTGTGAAGAAATGCTTATTTAGGAAGAAGCACTGAGTAGACTATGTGTGCAAGAAACCCAAGGATTCAGCAGCTATTAGGAGGAACTGTTGTGCACATTTGAAAATTGCTGGAAGCAGTGGTAGCTGCTATCAAATCACTGTTGGTAGCCTCTGAAAATGGTATAGCTGGAAATAAAGACTCTGAGTCAGTAATCATCTCATTTGGAAGTTTCTGCTACTCTGAGGATAACTGCTGGGGACTGCCAACAGGTACATCTCAGCTGGGATCCACTGACAAGATCTCTAAGAGTCAAGTGGGAGGAGAATTTGATGCTAAGTGTCTGCAACCTCTCTGAACTCACTCTTTTGAGTCACTTATGACTCATAAGGGAGAGTAGAGCAGATGAATTTTTCTACATCTCACCAAAGAGGAAGAATTCCAGGAAGCTTGAAGATCTAAAAACTATATTGGCTGAATTCAGCAATAGAGAACAAAACTTTCAACCTCATTTCAAATACAGGATATTAAACCAGTGACACACACATGTAGAACAGTCATTTAATTGTTTTTCCCTAACTCCACAAACTCTCTCATCTATTTTGAGTCCGTCCAACAGAGAATTGCAAGAAAGAACAACTGGGGGATTAGCTAAATCCTCAAGGAAGTTATTTACAAGATTTTAATCCTATCCCTACCCTTGAGCTAGATACTTGGTTAGAGATCTTTTCTTCTCTATAAAGTTAAGAAGAAGCAGAGTAAAACCTTTGTGACCTGCATCTGAACACTCCACAACTTTCCTTCAGTCCTTAAATCTGCTCTTTGCTGTCATTCTTCAAGACCCCAGTTATACCAGCCTCCCTCTCTGTCAACATCTTTGAAAGATTGATTTTTTAAAGAAAATCTTCCCTAGATTATTGAAAAAGAAAGGACAGAAAGCAGTGACTTTCTACAAAAAATGAGCTTCCAAAATTTAGTTCATTTGATGTCTTTTTTCAAAATTCACATTAAACTATTCTCTGGTTACAACAGTATATAAGAAGAGTCTAATAAGCAATGAAATAATGAAAGTGAGTGTATAACTGGGATGTCATTCCTTACAGACTTTCTGCTGTCTTTAGATCTCACAATCCTAGCATTCTATGAACAAATAACCTGTGAACTGCATAAACTTCAGAGATGGAAATGGAGGAAGGAAATAAATTACATTTCTCAGAGGATATCCTAGTGTTTTTTGTTTGTTTGTTTTGTTTTTGTTTGTTTCTTTCATTAACCTTTGAGCAATGCATAAAGGATTGTGAAAAGCCAGAGCAACAACAATACTAGTCTATGGTACAAGCATTCATGAGCATTCATGCTTTACAACTTTTTAGTTGTGTGATAGATTAATATGTGGGTAATACAATTATAATTATGCAATGTGATCTGCTAGGTTGTGGTCTGAATCTCTCCAGATATCTCTTTCCAAGGCTTAAAACTCCACCTTTACTTCCATGAGCTTACATAATGACTTTTACAGATACCATCTGAAAAATCAAATATTTATTCATCAATTTATAGATGGAGGAAACAGTGACAGGTTTTATTGCGGGGGGGGGGGGTCCAGAATCACTGCAGATGGTGACTGCACCCATGAAATTAACAGATGCTTTTTCCTTGGAAGTAAAGCTATGACAAACCTAGATTGCATATTTAAAAACAGAAACGTAACTTTGTTGACAAAAGGCTGTATAGTCAAAACAGGTTTTTCCAGTAGTCGTGTATGGATGGGAGAGTTGGACCATAAAGAGGCCTAAGTGTCAAAGAATTGATGCTTTTGAACTGTGGGGCTGAAGAAAATTCTTGAGAGTCCCTTGGACTGCAAGGAGATCAAACTAGTCAATCCTAAAGGAAATCAGCCCAGAATATTCATTGGAAGAACTGATGCTGAAGCTAAAGCTCTGATATTAGGCCAACTGATGCTAAGAGCTCACCCACTGGAAAAGATCCTGATACTGGGAAAGACTGAGGTCAAGAGGAGAAGGGGGTGGTAGAACATGAGATGGTTAGATGGCATCACTTACTCAATGGAGTTGAGTTTGAGCAAACTCCAGTAGATACTGAAGGACAGGGAAGCCTGGCACTCTACAATTCATGGGGTTGCAAAGAGTTAGACATGACATAGCAACTGAACAATAATGACAAATTAAACATATGGTTCTTTTTTTTTTTAAGGAAAAAATATTTATTTATTTACTTGGCTGCAATGGGTCTTTTTTCTTTTAATTTTATTTTTAAACTTTACATAATTGTATTAGTTTTGCCAAATATCAAAATGAATCTGCCACAGGTATACATGTGTTCCCCTTCCTGAACCCTCCTCCCTCCTCCCTCCCCATTCCATCCCTTTGGGTCGTCCCAGAGCACCAGCCCTAGGCATCCAGTATCATGCATCGAACCTGGACTGGCAACTCGTTTCATATATGATATTTTACATGTTTCAATGGGTCTTAATTGCAGCTCATGGGATCTTCAATCTTTGTCATGGCATGAGGAATCTTTGTGTGTGTATGTGTGTGGCATGTTAATCTAGTTGCTGAGCAGGGATAGAACCCAGGGCCGCAGCACTGGGAGTGTGAAATCTTAGCCACTGTACTACCAAGGAAACCCCCTTTCTAGTGTTTTAAAATTTCAGTTATTGTATTCTTCAGCTCTGTTTGTTTCTTTTTTATATGTTCTAATTCTTTGATGATGTTCTCACTGTGTTCTTTATTCTTTTACTAAGTTTAGTGAATATCTTTGTGAACATTGCTTTGCCACTTTTATCAGGTAAATTACTTATGTTCATTTCATTAGTTTTTCTCGCTGAGGTTCATTTTATTCTTTCATTTGAAACATATTGTCTTTTCATTTTGCTTGAATTTCATTATCTCTATGAAATCAGATGAAACAGTTACCTATCATGGACATAACTATGCAGGTAGTTCTTGTGTGGGAATCTCATTATGCAGTCTGTGTGTACCCAGTAGCTTTGGTGGGAAAGTTGGATCTGAAGCAAACAGAGGTCGTGGCTTCTTCCCAACCATACTAATGGCCACCACCTTGATGGAAGGTAGAACTAGAGCTAGCAATGCTAATTTCAGAGCCTGATGTAGGCAATGCCTTCTTCCACAGCATGATGGTCATCACCTTGTTGAAGTGTGGGCTGCAGCCAGAGGAGTTGGGGTTGGACCCTGGCATGAGTGGCTGCTTTTCCTGTGGAGTGATGGTAATTGCTGTCTTGGTGGGAGTCTGGGCCAGAGCTGAAGGAGCTAGATTCACAGGCCAGTCTGTTCCATGGCTTCCCTTGCAGTATGCTGGCCATCACTGCATTGGTAGGGGATGTGGCAAGAGCTCCAGGAATGTTCTGTGATCATGATGGAGTGAGATGAAAATATTTTTTTAAATATTTTAAGTACTAAATGTTAGAACTTTAGTTATTAAAATTTTCGACAGAGAGGGAATATGAGGCAGTCTCACTGAGTTAGTGAGACAGAGACTGGAGTTCACAGAAGATGAAGGGGATATTTTCAGAGAAATGAACTAGAAAGGAATTAGCATAATGAGTGAGCTCTACATATCAACAAAGGGTTTCCATGAAGTCTTTGGCAGAGTACGGATCAGCACTCCCATTAGAAGAAATTAACCTTTTGCAGAAGTAATTAATCAAATACTTTCTAAAGTTCATACCGAAAGAGTGTGCTTCTAGCAGCCAGAGTGGAAAGACTTTCCCTTAGTAATAATAATAAATCAGCACTAGCCTAAAGACTGCTCTGGAGCATCTTAAAACATTTTTATAAAGGCTTGAAAAGATTGAACCTATAAAACAACAGCACACCAGAACAAAATACAAAACACATGAAACTTACAATTTTTGACACCTAAATAAAAGTTGTAAGGCATTTAAAGATGCAGAATAAATACCATGTAAAGCAGGAGAAAATTACTCAATAGAAATACATTTAAAAATGACAATGATGACAGAATTAGTGAAGAACATTGAAATAATCGTTATAAATATGTTCTGTATGATCAAGAAAGTATAGAAAAATGTAAGCATGATGAAGTGATTAAGAGATGATAGAAAAAAGACCCAAGTGTAACTTACAGAGATGAAACTATATATTATCTGAAATATAAAAATACAATGAATAGGAGTAGTTTGATTGCTTGTTGAGTAGACAGCAAAGAATGCTTGAGAGGTTCAGTTCAGTTCAGTCACTCAGTTGTGTCCGATTCTTTGCGACCCCATGAATCGCAGCCCGCCAGGCCTCCCTGTCCATCACCAACTACCGGAGTTTACCCAGACTCACGTCCATCAAGTCTGTGATGCCATCCAGCCATCTCATCCTCTGTCGTCCCCTTCTCCTCCTGCCCCCAATCCCTCCCAGCAGCAGAGTCTTTTCCAATGAGTCAACTCTTCGAATGAGGTGACCAAAGTACTGGAGTTTCAGCCTCAGCATCAGTCCTTCCAATGAAAACCCAGGGCTGATCTCCTTCAGAATGGACTGGTTGGATCTCCTTGCAGTCCAAGGGACTCTCAAGAGTCTTCTCCAACACCACAGTTCAAAAGCATCAATTCTTAGGCACTCAGCCTTCTTCACTGTCCAACACTCATATCGATACATGACCACAGGAAAAACCATAGCCTTGACTAGACGAACCTTTGTTGGCAAAGTAATGTCTCTGCTTTTGAATATGCTATCTAGGTTGGTCATAACTTTCCTTCCAAGGAGTAAGTGTCTTTCAAATTCATGGCTGTAGTCACCATCTGCAGTGATTTTGGAGCTCAGAAAAATAAAGCCTGACACTGTTTCCCCATCTATTTCCCATGAAGTGATGGGACCAGATGCCATGTTGAGCTTTAGCCAACTTTTTCACTCTCCACTTTCGCTTTCATCAAGAGGCTTTTTAGTTCCTCTTCACTTTCTGCCATAAGGGTGGTGTCATCTGCATATCTGAGGTTACTGAGATTTCTCCCAGCAATCTTGATTCCAGCTTGTGCTTCTTCCAGCCCAGCGTTTCTCATGATGTACTCTGCATAGAAGCTAAATAAGCAGGGTGATAATAGAGAGCCTTGACGTACTCCCTTTCCTATTTGGAACCAGTCTGTTGTTCCATGTCCAGCTCTAACTGTTGCTTTCTGACCTGCATACAAATTTCTCAAGAGGCAAGTCAGGTGGTCTGGTATTCCCATCTCATTCAGAATTTTCCACAGTTTATTGTGATCCACACAGTCAAAGGCTTTGGCACAGTCAATAAAGCAGAAATAGATGTGCCCACTTTAAAGGAGCAAAAGAGGGTTTAGAATTCAAATTTATGATTAGAGCAAGCTCTTTTAGGGTCTAGAAATGTATGAACTACTGTACCTGAGAACAATCAGTCAGTTCAGTCACTCAGTCATGTCCAACTTTTTGCGACCCCATGTGCTGTAGCATGCCAGGATTCCTTGTCCATCGCCAACTCCCTGAGCTTGCTCAAACTCATGTCCATTGAGTCCATGATGCCATCCAACTGTTTCATCCTCTGCCATCCCCTTATCTTCCTGCTTTCAATCTCTCTCAACATCAGAGTCTTTTCCAATGAGTCAGTTTTTTGCATGAGGTGGCCAAAGTATTGGAGTTTCAGTTTCAGCATCAGTCCTTCCAATGAATATTTAAGACTCATTTCCTTTAGGATTGACTGGCTTGATCTCCTTGCAGTGCAAGGGACTCTCAAGAGTCTTCTCCAACAGCACAGTTCAAAAGCATCAATTCTTCAGTGCTCAGTTTTCTTTATAGTCCAACTCTCACATCCATACATGACTACTGGAAAAACCATAGCTTTGACCAGGCAGACATTTGTCAGCAAAGTAATGCCTCTCCTTTTTAATATGCTGTCTAGGTTGGTCATAGCTTTTCTTCTAAGGAACAAGCATCTTATAATTTCATGGCCATAGTCACCATCTGCAGGATTTTGGAGTCCCCCAAAATAAAGTCTCTCACTGTTTCCATTGTTTCCTCATCTATTTTCCATGAAGTGATGGGGCCAGATGCCATATTTATTTTTTGAATGTTGAGTTTTAAGCCAACTTTTTCACTCTCCTCTTTTACTTTAATTAAGAGACTCTTTAGTTCTTCACTTTCTGCCATAAGGTTGGTGTCATCTGTATATCTCAGGTTGATATTCCTCCCAGCAATCTTGAGTCCAGTTTGTGCTTCATCCAGCCTGGCATTTCCCATGATGTACTCTGAATATAAGTTAAATAGGCAGGGTGACACTATACAGCCTTGCGTACTCCTTTTCCAATTTTTAACCAGTCTGTTGTTCCATGTCCAGTTCTAACTATTGCTTCTTGGCCTGCATACAGTTTTCTCAGGAAGAAGGTGAGGTGATCTGGTATTTCCATCTCTTTAAGAATGTTCTACATCTTGCTGTGATCCACATATCAAAGTCTTTGGCATAGTCAATAAAGCAGAAGTAGATGTTTTTCTGTAACTCTTTTGTTTTTTCGATGATCTAATGGATGTTGGGAATTTGATCTCTGTTACCTCTGCCTTTTCTAAATCTAGCTTGAACAGTTCACAGTTCATGTACTGTTGAAGTCTGACTTGGAGAATTTTGAACATTATTTTGCTAGAGTGTGAGATGAGTGCAATTGAGTGGTAGTTTGAGCATTCTTTGGCATTGCCTTTCTTTGGGATTGGAATGAAAACTGACCTTTTTCAGGCCATGACCTGAGAACAATAAGCTGCTTTTATTTATTTTTTTCTGCATCTATTGAGATTATCTTGAAGTTTTATCTTTTATTAATAGTGTATTACATTGATTGAATTTCATATGTTAAAGCAATCTTATATTCCTGGGTTAAACTGCACTTGATCATGATGTATAATCCTTATACACTGCTGCATTTGTTTGCTAATAATTGAGAAATTTTGTGTTTGTGTCCATATGCATAAGGATAAATGCCGTTTTACAGTTTCCTTGTCATGTCTTTTCCTGGTTTTGACATTAACATAATACAGACCTCTTACAATGAGTCGAAAAATATTTCTTTCATTTTCATTTTTTTGAAAAGTTTGTGAAGGTTTCATGCTAATTCTTTGGGCATTTGGTAGAATTCACCATTAAACATTCTAAACTTCTTTTTTTTTTTTTTAACTTTGTGGGTAGTTTTTTGATTAGTAATTCACTTTTTTGTTGTCGTTTTAGATCTATTCATATGTGCTATTTTTCTTAAATCTATTTTAGAAATTTGTCTTTCTAGGAATTTGTCCACTTCATTTATAGATCATATAATTTGTTGAGATAAACCAGTGTGGAGATTCTTTAAAAAACTGGAAATCGAACTGCCTTATGATCCAGCAATCCCACTGCTGGGCATACACACTGAGGAAACCAGAAGGGAAAGAGACACGTGTACCCCAATGTTCATCGCAGCACTGTTTATAATAGCCAGGACATGGAAGCAACCTAGATGTCCATCAGCAGATGAATGGATAAGAAAGCCGTGGTACATATACACAATGGAGTATTACTCAGCCATTAAAAAGAATACATTTGAATCAGTTCTAATGAGGTGGATGAAACTGGAGCCTATTATACAGAGTGAAGTAAGCCAGAAAGAAAAACACCAATACAGTATACTAACGCATATATATGGAATTTAGAAAGATGGTAACAATAACCCTGTGTACGAGACGGCAAAAGAGACACTGAAGTATAGAACAGTCTTATGGACTCTGTGAGAGAAGGAGAGGGTGGGAAGATTTCGGAGAATGGCATTGAAACATGTGTAATATCATGTATGAAACGAGTTGCCAGTCCAGGTTCGATGCATGATACTGGATGCTTGGGGCTGGTGCACTGGGACGACCCAGAGGGATGGAATGGGGAGGGAGGAGGGAGGAGGGTTCAGGATAGGGAACACATGTATACCTGTGGCGGACTCATTTTGATATTTGGCAAAACTAATACAATTATGTAAAGTTTAAAAATAAAATAAAATTAAAAAAAAAAAAAGAAAAAAAAAAGTATTTCCTTACAACCCTTTTTAATTTCTTAAGGTCAATAGTAATGTTCCCTTTTCCATTCCTGATTTTAGTAATTTGATATTTTCACTTTTTTTCCTTTGCCAGTCTAACTAAAGATTTGTTAATTTTGTTGACACTTTTAAAAGGATTTAACTTTTTTTCAAGTTTATCTGTTGTGTTTCTGCTCTCTAATTAATTTTCTCTAATCTTTAGTATTTCTTGTAGTTCAGCCTTTCTAGGGACAATTTGTCTCAATATTTATTCATCTGTGAATAAATTCCTTTGTTTGAAAAGTTACTTTGAAGTATAAATAAGGCAGAAATTCTTAGTTGGTGAAGTATAAGCAAGGTAGAATTGTTGGTTGGAAATTCTTTCCTGTCAACACTTTGTATATCATCCAACTGCCTTGTAATCCCCATGGTTTTTTATAGTAAATAAGGTTTTAATCTTATTGAGGATCCATTGTATGCAATTATTTGCTTCTTTCTTCCTGCTTTATAAGATTCTGTCTTTTGGCTCTTAATAGTTTGATTATCATATGTTTAGATATGAATCTCTTCGAGTTTATCTTATTTGGAGTTTGTTTAGCTTCCTCAATGTATTGATTCATGTATTTCTTCAAATTTGAAATGCTTTTGGCTTTATTTCTCCAAGTATCTTTTTCTCCGCCTTCCGTCTTTCCTCTCCTTCTGAGATTCTCATTATCAATATTTAGTGCTATTCTTGATAATGTCACAGGGATCTCTGGAGTGAAGTTTATTTTTATTTATTATATTTTTATCTCTGTTCCTCATACTGGATACTCTCAGTTAGCTTATCTTTGAGTTTATTGATTCTTCTACCAGCTCAATATACTTTGTGAGTCTTTTAGTGATTTTTTCATGTCAGTTATTGGATTATTTGGCTTCAGAGTTTTGACTTAGTTTTATTTATTTATTTTATTTACTTTATTTTTTTATTTCTTTTTTTATTATTTATTTATTTTACTTTACAATATTGTATTGGTTTTGCCATACATCAACATGCATCTGCCACGGGTGTACACGTGTTCCCCATAGTGAACCCACCTCCCACCTCCCAGCCCCAAGCTTCCTGTATCCTGCATCGAACCTGGACTGGTGATTTGTTTCTTATATGATATTATACATGTTTTAATGCCATTCTCCCAAATCATCCCCCCCGCCCCCACCTCTCCCACAGAGTCCAAAAGACTGTTCTATACATCTGTGTCTCTTTTGCTGCCTCGCATACAGGGTTATCATTACCATCTTTCTAGATTCCATATATGTGCATTAGTATACTCTATTGGTGTTTTTCTTTCTGGCTTACTTCACTCTGTATAATAGGCTCCAGTTTCATCCACATCATTAGAACTGATTCAAATGTATTATTTTTAATAGCTGAGTAATACTCCATTGTGTATATGTACCACGGCTTTCTTATCCATTCTTCTGCTGATGGACATCTAGGTTGCTTCCATGTCCTGGCTATTATAAACAGTGCTGCGATGAACATTGGGGTACACGTGTCTCTTTCCCTTCTGGTTTGCTCAGTGTGTATGCCCAGCAGTGGGATTGCTGGGTCATATGGCAGTTCTATTTCCAGTTGTTTAAGGAATCTCCACACTGTTCTCCATAGTGGCTGTACTAGTTTGCATTCCCACCAACAGTGTAAGAGGGTTGCCTTTTCTCCACAACCTCTCCAGCATTTATTGCTTGCAGACTTTTGGATCGCAGCCATTCTGACTGGCATGAAATGGTACCTCATTGTGGTTTTGATTTGCATTTCTCTGATAATGAGTCATGTTGAGCATCTTTTCACGTGTTTGTTAGCCATCTGTATGTCTCCTTTGGAGAAACGTATATTTAGATCTTTGGCCCATTTTTTGATTGGGTCGTTTATTTTTTTGGAATTGAGCTGAAGGAGTTGCTTGTATATTTTTGAAATTAGTCCTTTGTCAGTTGCTTCATTTTCTATTATTTTCTCCCATCCTGAAGGCTGTCTTTTCACCTTGCTTATAGTTTCTTTTGTTGTGCAGAAGCTTTTAATTTTAATTAGATCCCTTTTGTTTATTTTTTGCTTTTATTTTTGACTTAGTTTTAAAAAATAATTCTAAACTCTTTTTTTGATATTTTATATCAAAGCCATTATCATGACTTCCTTTAATTCTTAAGCATATTTATAATATATAATTTAAAATATTTGTCAATGAAGCTCCATATTCATGCTTTTTAAGAAATGATTTCTAGTTACTACTTTTTTTTCTGTGTAGGTCAAACTTTATGTTTCTTTGCATGTCTCATATTTGATATTGTTGTTGCTGAAAACTGGATATTTTAAATTTGGTAACTCTGTATTTCATACCCCTCTTTCAAAGAAGAAGGTAGACTGATTATGTGACTGGCTGGTATAAGCATAGCTGAGAAACTAGCTACTCAAGTGGTTCCCATTAGTCATATCTGTACCTTTCTAGTTATAAATGCATGGTTGTAGATATGTTTTCTTACTGACATATCAGATTTTCAAGGAGGAGAGCATATTGATGAAGAAGTGCATGAGCATGGCTAATCTAGAATCTGCCTGAACTACAACAGTGATAAACAAACTCCCTGCCAGGATGAGAAGACAGATGCACTGCGTGTCCCCAAGAATGAAAGAGTTCACAGGGGTCCTGTGGTAATGAAATTAGCAAAAAAGAAAATCTAGAAGTCCACATGTGGATGACTTAAACCATGATTCTTAGGAAGGATGGAAAAAGTGAGATTAACCACTTCAATATTCTTTTTCTTCAGAAATTTTGCCAAATTCAAAATTATAGAACATATGACACAAAAATAACTTTTACATTATTAAACTAAGTCATCTCACTTTTTAAAAGAGGAACTGTAGACCAAAAGGCAGAAGTGGTTTGCATAACATCACAGCCCATTGCTAACAGAGTTGGAGTCCAAGTTTCCTGATTTATTGTCCAGCACCATTTTGATTGTGCAGAATGTGACACCAGCATCTTAGACCACAGGATATTTTCCCACATACCCCACAAGGAATCAAAACAGATAAGAAATTTTTATGCTTTTCTTACAGTCCAAATGAAATGTCCTATGACTTTAAATCATCCACCTATACCATATCCCCTGTATCCAATCATCAGTTGTATTTAGCTATGGGAAAAGGAGACATATTTTTCTGAAATATGACAGATAAGTTCCTTCATAGAGCCTCTCTGGAATTCAGGAATGCTGTAAAGGCTGAATGTTATATGGGCTGAAGGAAGAAGAGGTGAGACAAGAAAGATATGTGAACACTCTGGGAAGAATCCCTCAAAGTCCAGAATGATAGGGCACCACAGTAGGCACAGTGCATTCTGAGTAAATATTCCCAGAAGGAATTATGTACTTGGAAGTCTCTAAAGTGTATATGTGCCTGTTTGTGTGAATTGATGAAGTCATGACTCTCTAATGTTGGTATGAAGGGCAATACTATAACATAAAACACATTCTCTTTAGGAATTGGCTTTCTAAACTTGCTTTGCCACTAACTCAAAATGAAAATTGAGCCTGGCCGTTGTTCCTGTCTTTACCTCAACTTGTTCTCATCTAAAATGAATTTTGAATAGATGTTCTACAAAGCCTCTTATAGTCCTAGTAGTCTGTGGTCTTCTAAAGTTACTGAAAAATATTTTAAGGATGAGGCTGGAGAAAGGAGATCTATCCTAGTGTCCCAAGAGCTTTCTTCCTACATCTAACAGACCTCACATAGGAAAGGTCAAAGTCCTCTCTTAGTTCTCTTCTTCAGCTCCTCTCATCTGTGCTACACCATACCTGACCATTACCTGACTGCAGGTGCCATTAAGTCTTGTAGCTTCTTTTTCAGTGTCCTTTTATCTCTAGTACACTCCCCTACAAATAACTTTTGTTCCTAGAAATTTTGGTTTCCCAGGGGCTCCTTGCTGTGTTTCCTGGGGTTGCTGGGTATGACTAGGACACAGCAGAAGTCCTTCTGGGACAGAAGGTCGGGCACAGGAAGGCAAATCAGAGTAGCGCTATTTCTCAAACAACTTTTCTCAACTCTGCAACCCTGATCATAGGGCTCTCGAATTCAATCTCAGGAACATTGTGTCCTCTGGACAACTAGAATTTTTGCAAATTCCATACAGCTTTCTATGGTAAAATATAACTCACTTTGCATAAATGCACATTTTAAGAGTCACACATTGAGCACTTAAGAAGTGAGCTTCATCTTTAAAAAAATTCCTGCAAGAATTCAGCTCTTTTTCTGATTACCACTACATCCAAAGGCAAAGAAGAAGCCACAAAGAGATGGTAGGAGGGGTGCAATCATGATAAAATCAAATCTTTTCATACCAGGTAGATGACTCACAAACTGGAAAATAAGTATACCAAAGAAGTTCTTCCATGGGAGTGAAAGTTCTGAACCCCATGTTGATCTTTAGCCTGAGGGCATGGCAACAGAAAGAGGAGTCCCCAGAGAATCTGGCTTTGAAGGACAGCGGGGATTGACTGCAGAAATTGTGCAAGACTGGAGGAAACAGAAACTGTACCCTTGGAGGATGCACACAGGGTCTCATACCCACCAGAACCCAGGGAATAAAGCAGTAAGTTCATAAGAAACTAGGTCAGAATTCCCATTTAGTATTGGAGGGTGCCCTGTAAAGATAAGGGGAGCTGTGGCTCACTGTGAGAGCAGGGACACTGGCAGCAGAGGTTCTGTTGAGAATTCACTGGCATGGGTTCTCTAGGAGGCTGTTATTTTCTTACCAAGACCTGACCCCAACCAACAGCTTGTAAGCTCCGGTGCTGGGATGCCTCAGACCAAACAACCAACAGGGCAGAAACACACCCAGCAGTAGACAGGAAGCTTAAAGTATTCCTGAATAAACTGCTGCCTGATAATAAACATAACCTCAGGCATGGCCCTGCCTACCATAAGGACAAGACCTATCTCCACGCACAATGAGTGGGTACATCCCTCCCACCAGGAAACCTGCATAAACCTCATAGACAGCCTCATTCATCAGAGGACAGGCAGCAGAATCTAGAAGAACTACAACCCTGCAGGCTGCTGAAAGAATCTGTAATCATAGAAAGTTACACAAAATGAGACAGACAGCAGAGGAACATGTCCCAGATGAAGAAACAATATAAAACTGAAGAGAAACAACTAAGTGTAGTAGAGATAGGCAATCTACCTGGAAAAGAAATCAGAGAGATGATAATAAAGATGATCCAAGATCTCAGAAAAAGAATAGAGGCATCAATCAAGAATATACAAAAATGTTTAATAACCACATAGAAGAACTAAAGAGCAAAATGAACAGGGATGAACAGTATAATAAATGAAATGAAAAACACACTAGAAGGAGTCAATAGTAGAAGAACTGAGGCAGAACAGATAAGTAACCTAGAAGACAGAATGGTGGAAATCATTGCCACTAAACAGAATAAAGAAAGAAGAATGAAAAGAAATGAGGACAGACTAAGAGACCTCTGGGACAACATTATTCATACCAACATTTGCATTATAGGGGTCCCAGAAGAAAAGATAAAGAGAAAGGACCTGAGAAAATATTTGAAGAGATAATAGCTGAAAAATTCCCTAGTATGGGAATGGAAGCAGTCACCCAAGTCCAGGAAATGCAGAGAGTCCCAGGCAAGAAACCCAAAGTAGAAAGCACTGAGACACATAATAATCAAATTGAAAAAAGTTAAAGACAAAGAAAAAACTATTAAAACAACAAGGGAAAAGCAGCAAATAGCATACAAGAGAACTCTCATAAGGTTATCAGCTTATTTTTCAACAGAAATTCTACAGGCCAGAAGGGAGTGGCGATATTTTTAAAGTGATGACAGGGAAGGTACTATTAATACAACCATGAATACTCTACCCAGCAAGACTCTCATTAGATTCAAAAAAGAAAACAAAACTTTCACAAACAAAAAAGCTAAGAAAATTTAACACCGCCAGACCAAGATTGAAACAATGCTAGAGGGAATTCTCTAGGAGGAAAAGAAAAGGCCACAATTAGAAGCAATAAAATTCTGAATGGAAAAGCTCACCAGTAAAGGCAAACATATGTACACAAATATCATATCAAAACCAGTAATTGTAAGAAGTGGATAGCACAAATGTAGGCTATTGTAAATGCATTTGAAATTAAAAGGCCAGTAACTTAAAACAATTCTATCTATATATAGACTGCTATATCAAATCCTCATGGTAATCACAAACTGAAAATCTACAATAGATACACAGAAAAGAAAAAGGAAACCAGGCACAACACTAATGTTAGTTATCAAATTACAACAGAAGAGAACAAAAGATAAAGGGAAGAAAAAATATCAACAAAAGCCAATCCAAAAACTAAAAAATTAAAATAACAACATCACCTCAGTTCAGTTCAGTTCAGTCGCTCAGTCGTGTTCAACTCTTTGCGACCCCATGAATTGCAGCACGCCAGGCCTCCCTGTCCATCACCAACTCCCGGAGTTCACTCAAACTCACGTCCATTGAGTCGGTGATGCCATTCAGCCATCTCATCCTCTGTTGTCCCCTTCTCCTACTGCCCCCAACCCCTCCCAGCATCAGAGTCTTTTCCAGTGAGTCAACTCTTCACATGACGTGGCCAGAGTACTGGAGTTTCAGCTTTAGCATCATTCCTTCCAAAGAACACCCAGGACTGATCTCGTTTAGAATGGACTGGTTGGATCTCCTTGCAGTCAAGGGACTCTCAACAGTCTTCTCCAACACCACAGTTCAAAAGCATCAATTCTTTGGCACTCAGCTTTCTTCACAGTCCAACTCTCATATCCATATATGACTACTGGAAAAACCATAGCCTTGACTAGATGGACCTTTGTTGGCAAAGTAATGTCTCTGCTTTTGAATATGCTATCTAGGTTGGTCATAACTTTCCTTCCAAGGAGTAAGCGTCTTTTAATTTCATGGCTGCAGTCACCGTCTGCAGTGATTTGGGAGCCCAAAAAAATAAAGTCTGACACTGTTTCCACTGTTTCCCCATCTATTTCCCATGAAGTGATAGGATCGGATGCCATGATCTTCGTTTTCTGAATGTTGAGCTTTAAGCCAACTTTTTCACTCTCCTCTTTCACTTTCATCAAGAGGTTTTTTAGTTCTTCTTCACTTTCTGCCATAAGGCTGGTGTCATCTGCATATCTGAGGTTTTTGATATTTCCCTGGGCAATCTTGATTCCAGCTTGTGCTTCTTCCAGCCATTACCTTACATGTAAATGAATTAAATGCTTCAATGAAAAAGCATAGAGTGGCTGAATGGATACAAAAACAAACAAGATCTGTATATATGCTGTTTACAAGAGACCCACTGCAAATCAAGGGACACCAACAGACTGAAAGTGAAGAAATGGAAAAATGTGTTCCAAGGAAATGGAAATGAAAAGACAGCTGGAGTAGCAATAATCATATCAGACAAAATAGACTTAAAAATGGAGACTACTATTAAGACACAAAGGAGGATATTTCATTGTTGAGGTCCTTTAATGGATCGGAACCTGGTGGTCTGGAGTCAACCGATAAGAAGTAAAGGAGAGAGAAAGAGGCTGATATTCCTTGGTTTACACAGAAAGCCAATAAAGCCCCTGCAGGGGGCTTGTTCTGTTCATGAAGGCCTCAGGCACCCTCTTGATGGGGTGAAGGCACAGAGCACCTTCTCAAGAAGGTCTTAGAAGCCCAGGCAGGAAAGTGAACCTAGAGGACCTCTGCACTCCAAGGAAATAGCCTGAGAGAGAGAGATAAAGAGAGAGAGAGAAAAAGAGAAGAGAAAAAAAAAGCAAGACACGGGAACCAAAGCTCTCATGGAGCAAAGTTGTTTTAATCAACATGGTGTGGGCATATATACTATCTTACAAGGTAGTTATTCTCAGATAAAGATTAAAATTCCAGACTTACAAAAATAGGTGATCCATATTAAAGAGAGAGGGTTGTAAATAATCACTTTTACCATATGGTTCATAAAAAGGAAGAGGGTACTTATCACCGTGTAGAAAAACTAACAAAGGGAATGCCTGGATTCCTCAGCCCCCGGGAGAGGCTTGCCTCTTCTCTTAATTCCTGAATATTCAGGAATTAATAAGGAACAGAGAATTCCTGACAGGTCCAAAACAGCACACAGGAAACCTCCTGTTAAATGCTTCCTGACACTGCATAATGATCAAGGGATCAATCCAAGAAGATATAACAATTTTTGATATTCATGCATGCACACAACATAGAAACACCTCCCAGTTTATAAGACAAAAGCTAAAACCATACAAGGAGATATGGATAGTAACACAATAATAGCCAGGAATATTAACGCCCTGGATTCATCATTGGACAAATCAACCAGACAGAAAATCAGTAAGGAAACACAGGCCTTAAATGACACTTTAAACCAAATGGACTTAATTGATATTTATAGAGCATTGCATCCAAAAGCAGCTGAATATACATTTTTCTCAATTGCACATGGAACATTCTCCAGGATTGATCACATGATGAGCCAGAAAGCAAACTTTCATAAATTTAAGAAAATTGAAATCATATCAAGCATTTTTTTCTGACCACAACACTCTGAGATGAGATTAGAAATCAGCTACAAAGAAAAATACTAAAACACACACACATGTGGAGGCTAAACAATTGGCCACTAAACATCCAATGGATCACTGAAGAAATCAAAGAGAAAAAAAAGTACCCAGAGACAGATAAAATCAAAAGCATGACAATCCAAAACCTGTGGGACACAGAAAAAACAGTTCTAAGAGGGAAGACTATAGCAATACAATCTTACCTCAGGAAACAAGAAAAATCCCAAACAAACAAGTTAACCTTCCTTCTAAAGTACCTAGAGAAAGAAGAACAAACCAAACCCTAAGTTAGCAGAAGGAAAGAAATTATGAAGATTAGAACAGAAATAAATGAAATAGAGATGAAGAAAACAGTAGAAAAGGTTAATGAAACTAAGTCAGTTCTTTGAAAAGATAAACAAAGTTAATAAACTTTTACCCAGACTTATCAAGAAACTGGAGAGGACTCAAATCAATGTTAGTCACAAAAAGGATAAGTTACAATGGATACCACAGAAATACAAAGGATTATAAGAGACTACTATATTATCATAAGCAACTATAGCCAACAAATTGTTCAACCTGGAAAAAGTGGACAAATTTTTAAGAAGATACAACCTTCCAAAACCCAAACAGAAAGAAATAGAAAATACGAAAATTCAAATCACAAGCACTTAAATTGAAACAGTGATTTAAAAACTTCCAATGAACAAAATTCCAGGATCAGATCATTTCACAGGAAAATTCTATAAAACATTTAGAAAAGAGTTAACATTTATTCTTCTAAAGCTGTTTTGAAAAATCTAAGAGGAAGGTACACTCCTAAACTCATTCTGAGGCAAAAATCACTCTGATTTCAAAATCAGATACATATACCACCAAAAAAAAAAAAAAAAAAGGAAATCATAGGCCAATATCATTAATAATAACCCTGGAGAAGGAAATGACAACCCACTCCAGTATTCTTGCCTGGAAAATCCCATGGACAGAGGAGTCTGGCAGGCTATGGTCCATGGGGTCGTAAGAGTCCAACACGACTTAGTGACTAAACAACCACAACCATCATTAATAACCATAGATGCAAAACTTCTCCACAAAATACTAGCAAGCCAAATTTGACAATATATTAAAAGAATCAGACACTATGATCAAATAGGAATCATCCAAGAGATGCAAATATTCTTCAATAACTCTAAATAAGTGTGGTACACCACATTAGCAAAAGTGAAGTGAAAGTCATTCAGTCATGGCCAACTCTTTGCAACCCCATGGACTATACAGTCCATGGAATTCTTCAGGCCAGGATACTGGAGTGGGTAGCTGTTCCCTTCTCCACGGGATCCCAACCCAGGAATCGAACCCAGGTCTCCCGCACTGCAGGTGGATTCTTTACCAGCTGAGCCACAAGGGAAGCCCCCACATTAACAAACTGAGGAATAAAAATTATATGATTGTACTTCCCTAGTGGTCCAGTGGTTAAGAATCCTCCTGACAATGCAGGGGACACAGGTTAAATTCCTGTTCCAGGAAGATTCCACATGCAACTAAACCCATGTGCCACAAATACTGAGCCCTTGCTCTAGAGCCCACTAGCTACAACTACTGAGCCCATGCACGACAACAACTGAGCCCACACACGGAGACTCCATGCTCTCCAACAGCAGAAGCCACTGCAGTGAGAAGCCCACACACTGCAGCTAGAGAGTAACCTTCACTCACCACAACTAAAGAAAGCCCTCATGCAGCAATGAAGACCCAGTGCTGTGAAAAATAAATAATTAACATTTAAATATTTAAAAAAAAATCATGGCATCTCAATAGATGCAGAAAAAGCTTTGACAAAATCCAACACCTATTTATGATTAAAAAAAAATCTCTTTCAAGAAGTGGGCATAGAGGAAACATACCTCAGCATAGTAAAGGCCAGATATGACAAGCATATAGCTAACATCATACTCAACAGTGACAAACTGAAAGCATTTCCTCTATGATCAGGAACAAAGTAAGGAATTCCACCCTCACCACTTTTATTCAATATAGTTTTTGAACTCCTAGTCATAGCAATCAGTGAAGAAACAGAAGTGAAATGAATCCAAAGTGAAAAGAAGAAGCAAAACTGTCACTTTGCAGATGACATACTATAAATAGAAAATTCTAAAAACACTATCAGAAAAGTACTAGAGCTCATCAAAAAATTTGGTAAAATTTCAGGATACAAAATTAATGCATAGAAATTTCTAGCATTCGTATATGCTGACAATGAAAGATGAGAAAGAGAAATTAAGGAATCCCATTTACCATCATATCAAAAAGGATAAAATACTTAGGAATAAACCTACCTAAGGTGACAAAAGACCTGTACTCCAAGAACTATATGACACTGATGAAAAAAATCAAAGATGACATGAACAGATAGAAAGATACAGTATATATAAAGATATACTCAGATTTTAATAATAAATATTGTTGAAATAACTATACTATCCAAGGCAATCTACAGATTCAATTCAATCCCTATCAAATTGCCAATGGATTATTTCAAAACAAAAAATATTAAGTTTGTAGGGAAACACAAAAGACCTTGAATAGCCAAAACAATCTTAAGAAATAAAAAGGGAGCTGGAGGAATCAGCCGCCCTGACTTCAGACTATACTACAAGGCTACAATCATCAAAACGGTATGGTACTGGCACAAAATCATATAGATCAATTAAACAAGGTGGAAAGTCCAGAAATAAACCCATGCACCCATGGTCAATTAATCTGCAATGATGGAGGAAAGACATTTAATGAAGAAAAGATGGTCTCTTTAATAAGTTTTGCAGGAAAAACTTGGCAGCTACATGTAAAAAAAATGAAATTAGAGCATTCTCTAACACTCACAAAAAATAAACTCAAAATGTATTAAAGACCTGAACGTAAGACTCAATAATATAAAACTCATAGAGGACAACATAGGCAGAACACTCTGCTGTAAATTTCAGCAGTATCTTCTTGGATCTGTCTCCTAGAGACATGTAAATAAAGATAAAAATAAACAAAAGGGACTTAATTAAAAGCTTTTGCACAGCAAAAAAAAAATGAAAAGACAACCTACAGAATGGGAGAAAATATTTGCAAGTGATGTGACCCACAGGGTTTAATCTCCAAACTATGCAAATAACTCATATAGCTTAATACCAAAGAAACAAACAACTCATTCGAAAAATGGACAGAAGATCTAAATAGACATTTCTCCAAAGAAGGCATACAGTGTATGGAATGGCCAAACAACACATGAAAAGACACTCAGCATTACTAAGAATGGGAAATTATTTGAATTGCTAGAGAAATTCAAATAAATACAGTGAGGTATGTATCACCTCACCAGTCAGAATGACCATAATCCAATAGTCCACAAATAATAAATGCTGAGTAGGATATGGAGAAAAAGAAGTTATCCTATGTGTTGGTGAGAATGTAAACTGGTACAGCTACTATGGAAAACAGCATGTAGATTCTTTAAAAACTGAAAATAGAGCTATCATACAGTTCTGCAATCTTACTTCTGGATATTTACTCAGAAGAAAACCATAATTTGAAAAGATACATGCATCCTAATGTTAATTCAGCACTATTTAGAACAACTGAGATGGAAGTTACTTAAATGTCCACTGACAGATGATTGGATAAAGATGATGTGGTTTATTTATGCAGTGATAAAGTGCTCACCCATTAAAAAAGTATGAAATAGTGCCATTTGTAGCAACATGGATGGACTGAGAGATTTTCGTATTAAGTGAAGTATACCAGACAAAAATAATATAATGTGATATTGCTCATATGTGGAATCTAAAAAAACGATGCAAGACACTTATTTACAAAACAGATGCAGACTCATGGTCTTAGAGAATGACGAGGGGCAAAGGGTTGGGGGAAGAAACATATTGGAGTTTGGGACTGAAATGCACACACTACTCTATTTAAAGTAAATAACCACCAAGGACCTACTATGTAGCACATGGAATTCTCTGTTCACTACTCTATAATAACCTAAATAGGAAAATAATTTGAAAAAGAAGAGATATATGTAAATGCATAACTGACTAATTTTGCTGTACACTAAAACTAACACAATATTGTTAATTAACAACTTCAATATAAAATAATTAAAAAAAAATTAAAAAAAAGACACACTTAACTATTGTGGCCGCACCATAGTAGCATAAGATATTATTACTTATAAATATATAAGCAGACCTGAAGCTAACTGTGGCTCAGATCATGAGCTCCTTAATGAAAAACTCAGGCTTAAATTGAAGGAAGAAGGGAAAACCAATAGACCATTCAGGTATGACCTAAATCAAATCCCTTATACTATACAGCCTAGATGATGTATAGAGTAAAGGGATTCTATCTGATGGAGTGCCTGAAGAACTGTGGACAGAGGTTTGTAACATTGTACAAGACACAGTGACCAAAACCATCCCAAATTAAAAGAAGTGCAAGAAGGCAAATTCTGAGAAGCCTTTACAAATAGCTGAGGAAAGACAGACAAGATGCAAAAGACAAGGGAGAGAGGGAGAGATATACCCAAGTAAGTGCAGAGTTCCAGAAAATAGCAAGGAGAGATAAGAAGGCTTTCTTAAATGAACAATGAAAAGAAATAGAGAAAAATAATAGAACAGGAAAGACTAGAGATTTCTTCAAGAAAATTGGAGATATCAAGGGAACATTTCATGAAAGGATGGGAATGATAAAGGACAGTAATTGTTATCACCTAAGAGAAGAGAAGAGGTTTAGATCTATACAAGAAAATATTGAAAATGAAAGTCACTCAGTCATGTCTGACTCTTTGCAACCCCATGGACTATGCAGTCCATGGAATTCTCCAGGCCAGTACTGGAGTGGGTAGCCTTTCCCTTCTCCAGGGGATCTTTCCAACCCAGGGATTCAACCCAGGTCTCCTGCATTGCAGGTATATTCTTTACCAGCTGAGCCACAAGGGAAACCCAAAAATCCTGGAGTGGGTAGTCTATCCCTTCTCCAGTGGATCTTCCCGACCCAGGAATTTAACCAGGATCTCCTGCAGTGAAGGCGGATTCTATACGAACTGAGCTATGAAGGAAGTCTTTTAAAGACCTGGATAATCACAAAATTGTCACTTACCTAGAGCCAGACATGCGAAGTGTGAAGTCAAGTGGGCCTCAGGAAGCATTACTAAGAACAAAGCTAGTGGAGGTGATAGAATTCCATAGAAATTAAATAGGATTTTAGTTATTTAAAATTCTAAAAGATGCTGCTGCTAAAATGCTACACTCAACATGTCAGCAAAATTGGAAAACTCAGCAATGGCCACAGGACTGGGAAATGTCAGTTTCCATCCCAATCCCAAAGAAGGGCAAGGCCAAAGAGTATTCAAACTACTGTACAATTGTTCTCATTTCACTAATAGCAAGGTTATGCTCAAAATCCTTCAAGCTAGGCTTCAGCAGTACATGAAACAAGAACTTTCAGATGTACAAGCTGGGTTTCAAAGAGACAGAGGAACCAGAGACCAAATTACCAACATCCATTCGATCATAGAAAAAGCAAAGGAGTTCCAGAAAAGTATCTACTTCTGCTTCATTGACTACACTAAAGCCTTTGACTGTGTGGATCACAACAAATTGTGGAAAATTCTTAAAGACATGGGAGTATCAGACCATCTTATCTATTTCCTGAGAAACATGTATGCTGGTCAATAAGTAACAATTAGAAATGGGCATGGAAGAAAGGACTGGTTCAAAATTGGAAAAGGAGTATGTAAAATAAACAGGCTGTATATTGTCACCCTGTTTATTTAACTTATATGCAGAGTACATCATGCAGAAGGCCAGATAGAATGAATCACAAGCTGGAATCAAGATTGTCAGGAGAAATATCAACAATGTAAGATGTGCAGATGATACCACGCTAATGGAAGAAAGTGAAGAGGGACTAGATGGCCTTTTATTGACGGTGAAAGAGGAGCATGAAAAAGCTGGTGCATTGCTGATTCTGTTCACAGCATCAGTTGTCTCATTGTGTCTACTGCGCACACAGTTCGCTGAACCCATGGTAGGCAAGGTGCAAGTTAAGAGGCTGGAAGAAAATGCGAGGAGCCATAGGAACTGAAACGTGTTTATTCTCTCCTGGCTGGCACAGCAGCTGTAGCTGCGGATATAACATAACACAACACAAAATTTCAGGGATTTTCCTTATTGTTCAGTCTCTCAGTCATGTACGACTTTTTGCAACCACATGGAATGTAGCATGCCAGGCTTCCTTGTCCTTAACCATCTCCCAGAACTTGCTCAAACTCATGTCCATTGAGTCGGTGATGACATCCAATCATCTCATCCTCTGTGGTCCTCTTCTCCTCCTGCCTTCAATCTTTCCCAGCATCAGGGTCTTTGTGAAAAAGTAGGCTCTTCTTATCAGGTGGCCAAAGTATTGGAGCTTCAGCTTTAGCATCAGTACTTCCAATGAACATTTAGGATTGGTTTCCTTTAGGATCGACTGGTTTGTTCTCCTTGCAACCCAAGGGACTCTCAAAAGTCTTCACCAACACCACAGTTCAAGAGCATCAATTCTTCAGTGCTCAGCCCTCTTTATGGTCCAAATCTCACATCCATACATGACTACTGGAAAAACCACAGCTTTGACTATACAGAGCTTTGTCAGCAAAGTAATATCTCTGCTTTTTAATATGCTATCTAGATTGGTCATAGCTTTTCTTCCAAGGAGAAAGTGTCATTTAATTTCATGGCTGCAGTCACCATCTGCAGTGATTTTGGAGCCCAAGAAAATAAAGTCTGCCACTATTTCCATTGTTTCCCCTTCTATTTGACATGAAGTGATGGGACCAGATGCCATGGTCTTAGTTTCTTGAATGTTGAATTTTAAGCCAGCTTTTTCACTCTCCTCTTTCACTTTCATCAAGAGGCTCTTGGGTTCCTCTTTGCTTTCTGCCATAAGGGTGTGTCATCTACGTATCTGAAGTTATTGATCTTTTTCTCGGCAAATTTGATTCCAGCTTGTGCTTCATCCAGCCCAGCATTTTTCATGATGTACTCTGCATAGAAGTAAATAACCAGGGTGGCAATATACAGCCTTCATATACTCCTTTCCTGAGTTGGAACCAGTCCATTGTTCCATGTCTGGTTCTAACTGTTGCTTCTTGACCTGCATACAGATTTCTCAGGAGGGAGGTAAAGTGTTCTGGTATTCCCAGCTCTTTAAGAATTTTCCACATCTTGTGATTCACACAATCAAAGGCCTTAGCATAGTCAATGAAGTAGAAATAGATGTTTTTCTGAATTATCTTGCTTTTTCTATGATCCAACGGATGTTGGTAATTTGATCTCTCTTTCCTCTGCCTTTTCTAAATCAGTTTGAACATCCTGAAGTTTAAGAACATCTGGAAGACCTTTTCTAGGTGAAGATACTTACAGAACAAAAGTAGCCCATGGCCAAGTGAGTACTTCCTGACCTGCATGAGAATTGCTATAAGTGATCTCAGTTGTTATACAACTGTGTGAAATCATTGGTTACAGAAAATGAGGTGAGACGCTGCCAGAGAGACTGACTGGCGCCATCTTGTTAATTTCCCCACAGCTGACCTGAAACTCAACATTCAAAAAACTAAGATCATGGCATCGGATCCCATCACTCCATGCAAATAGAAGGGGAAAAAGTGGAAGTGGGGACAGATTTTACTTTCTTGGGTTCAAAAATTACTGCAGACAGTGACTGCAACCATGAAATTAAAGGTGTTTCCTCCTTGAAAGGAAAGCTATGGCAAACGTAGGCAGCATATTAAAAAAACAGAGACATCACTTTGCAAACAAAAGTCTGTATACTCAAAGCTATGGTTTTGTCAGTAGTCATGTACAGATGTGAGAGCTGGTCCATAAAGAAGGCTGAGTGCTGAAAAATTGATGCTTTCGAACTGTGGTGCTGTAGAAGACTCTTGAGAGTCCCTTGGACTGCAAGGAGATCCAACCAGTCAATCTTAAAGGAAATCAACCCTGAATATTCATTGGAAGCACTGTTGATGAAGCTGAATCTCCAATAGTTTGGCTACTTGATATGATTAACCCATTCTTTGGAGAAGACTCTGATTCTGGGAAAGAGTGAAGGCAAAAGGGGAAGAGGGCTGCTGAGGATGAAATGGTTAGATAGCATTACCAACTCAATGGACATGAATTTAAGCAAACTTTGGGAGAGAGTAGAGAATGCAGGAGCCCAGCATGCTACAGTCTATGGGGCTGCAGAGTCGGTCATGAATTTGTGACTAAAAAACAACATAAATATATTTTCTCATATACTAATGGGTGTAATTAGTCTTATTGTGGTGATCCTTTCAATTAACACAAAAAAGATCAAATCATTATGGTGTATGCTGTGCTATGCTTAGTTGCTTAGTCATGTCTGAGTCTGTGCAACCTGGTGGACTGTAGCCCAGGCTCCTCTGCCCATGGGGATTCCCCAGGCAAGAATATTGGAGGGTTGCCATGCCCTCCTCCAGAGGATTTTTCCAATCTAGGGAATAAACCCAGGTCTCCTGCATTATAGGTGGATTGTTTACCATCTGAGCCACCAGGGAAGCCCATTATGCTGTATTCCTGAAACTAATATAATATTTTATGTGCACTATACCTCAACAAAAGATATTTTTTCACCTCAAAAAAAAAGTAGTAGACTTAGCAGGCCAGTGGAAGTGAGTACTGAATTTTTAATTTAGGGGAATAGTGTAGAATTCATGAAAGCTGGGAGCACTCCTTACCTCATGAAAGTTGATTTTTCACAATTAGGTCAAAAGGAGATGTTTAACTTGAATTGTTTGTGAAGCATGTTAAACTAAGCTTTCTTAAGGAAAGAAATCCCCACTGCAGAAATGTATATGAGAAATCTTTGAAGTGACAGTGAGTTAACGTTTGGTGGTGTTGGTTTAGTTGCTCAGTCGTGTCCGACTCTTGCAACCCCATGAACTGTAGCCTTCCAGGCTCCTCTGTCCATGGAATTTTCCAGGCAAGAATACTGGAGTGGGCTGCTATTTTCTTCTCCAGGCAATCTTCCTGACCCAGGGATCAAACCCAGGTCTTCTGCATTGCAGGCAGACTCTTTACCAATGAGCTATGAGGGAAGTCCTGAGTTAACATTTATATAGTACCTAAGGTTCTATTATTCCCCTCATTGTACAGATTAGGAAACTGAGTCACCGGGAAGTTAAGTGTGGTGGGTAGGGCTCCATAGCAAGAAAGTTTTAGAATTAATATTCCTAGTCATACAGGGAAAAATTCCATGTTCTAACCACTAAACTGCTTAGCTTCTGCCTAAATTAAGTGTTGAACATTCAACATGTGTTATTTCATCTGACCTTTAGGACCCTTTGTTGCAGATTTTTTAAAAGACAAAATTGAGGTCAGAGAGTAGTTACTGTCTTTTCTTGTCCAGGATCATATAGTCAAAAAGTAGAAAAATTTGGACCAAAACCTTTTCCTCTCTGTGCTGGATATTCAGATCGTTTCCATCTGAATGTAGTTCAGATCCTGCTTTATTTAAGAACAGTTTCAATCATGTAACTTGCTAAGCAGGAAGGAATGTGGGCAGTTACTCACTCCCTACTCTCATTTGGCAGAAGGACAGAGGAAGGCTGAGGAAGTCTTGCCAAGGTCACCCAGCCCACTAGAGTGGATCTGGGGTTGAACTCATGCTCAGGAACTTTTCTAATTTCATTTTTACATAAGCACAGTTAGAAACATTTTTATAAAAATATTCCTGATTCATAGAATGGCCTGTGTCTGCAAGCTCTGGTCTTGTCTTAGTCCCTAATGAGCTGTTCATCTTTGGTAGCTCATGTCACCTCCTTTGCCCTTAGTTCTCTCATCTGAAAAAGTGAGAAAGCAGAACTGAGTCACCTCAGCAGAGGAACTTGTTGTGGAGACAGGGTAGAGTGCAGGGTACAGGGAGTGGCCAGGGCTTTGGGTCTCCCCATTTCCACTTTCTATTTCAGCCTGTTTTCTACTTTGTTTTATATATGGTAGATTCTATATATCTACTACATGTTTACCACCAACAAATTAGTAGTAATAACAATAATACTATCTACTGAATGCCTACTATAGTGAGTATGTAAATTTACATTTCTGAGGAGACTGAGGATCCCACTAGCCTGAGATCACAGCAAAAATGATGGATCTAGTGTTTGTACATAGGTGAGGGGGAAGGAAAGGGAAATTTTATGTAAAGGACTAATATAGGATAGGTAAGGACAATGGGTTCAATAATTAGTATCCATCTAGAATGGTAAACATATTCTAATGCTATATGTTTGTTTGAAAATACAGGATTAGAGATGATTTCTTGGTCTCTTCTTTGATATTTCAAGAATGCCGGGTCTGCTTCTTGCTAGGGCTACACAGAAATTGCTGGACTAATGTGAAGAAGGAAAGAGCATTCCTCATTCCAGGATACCTGCTTACCTGTGTCAAACATAGACAGGGGTGTATTCTGAACAGATAGTATAATTCAGTACCCTCATCAAAAGAGTCAACAAGACTAGTCAGCATATGGATTGAGGACCAGGAACCAAGGACTGAATAACTGTGTAACTTAACTAAAAACTTCTACCAGTGGTGAGGGGCAGAGCAGATGGTGAAATTAGGATGGAGTCTGAGACCCCTGACACAGTAATGAATCTTCTGTTTCTGCTCTGTTTCACGTAGAAACTGGGTACTTTAAGAGTCCAAGGATGAATCTCTTAGTAGATCCAGAGGCCACAGTTCAATGAAAGGAAAATCAGAATAATGGTGAATTTTAACATTTTCTGAACCTATGATCTCTAACTATGTAACCGATTTATCTCCTCTTGTATGCCTTTCTCTCCATCCATTCTAGATGGATACTAATTATTGAACCCATTGTCTCTACCTATCCTATATTAGTCCTTTATATAAAATATCCCCTTCTCTCCACCTCACCTATGTACAAACACTAGATCCATCGTTGTTGCTGTGATCTCAGGCTAGTGGGATCCTCAGTCTCCTCAGAAATGTAAATTTACATACTCACTATAGTGGGCATTCAATAAATAGGATTATTGCTATTACTACTAAATTGGTGGTGGTAAACATAAGCATATCAAATTGTTGTGTTGAACAAAATGTTTATTTGGGTCTTCCTGTAACATCTTTTGGAAAAATATTGAACAAACTTATTGGCCAAACCAATAAATTACTGATGCTTGGTCTCAATGGGCTGAAGCATAAAGCAATTTTGAATGTCATTTCACCTGTCACTAATAAGGACTAGAAATCCCCCTACCAGTGAAGTCAGTCTCTGTTTCAGGTAGGCTTTTAGAACACCAGGCTCCTACTTGAAAAACAGAGAATAATAACATGTATCCTGTCCTGTCTTGCCTCAGTGGGGAGGTGCTGCTGAAGTGTGATAGTGCTTAGTGAATATGAAAGAGCTGTACCATGATATAGGGTCTGTAGGAATTCTGTATATGGAAAGGAGTACAGACTGCATGGACACCTCTACTTAGAGGGCTGACAGTACAAGATAAGCCTGTAAATCTTTGAGCAGTGTGTCTAAAACAAGTCAGATTTTCTCCTCCTTCTCATTTAGATCTCAGGCAGTGATACTGAACTTCCATTTCCTTAGTCAGCCCAGGCTTGCCCTTCCAGCTCCCTTTGCTCAAGTGGAGGAGCTTTAGTCTACCATTGAATTATTACTGCCCCAACCCCTTGTTTGAAGGACCTGGAATACCAAGATATTCCATAGGGAAGCATGAGAGTCAGATCTATACAGCTAAGGAAATCCTTCCACAAAACTTTTCTTCTGAGGAACTCAGGGGATCAGAGCAATGTGCTAACACATTTGTTTACAAGAAGTCCAACAAGCTGTTTAGTTGAGCTGGGGAAACGAAAGGGTGAGTACAGGGAACTGTTCCCAGGAGAGGCTGTGCCTGCTTAATGAAGCAGAACCTCAACTTTAGTGATTATCAAACTTCAGTGATTATCATTGTCTCAGCAGTGGCCTCTCTCTGCCTGAGTTGAGGAGCAGGGAGCTTTGGGGAGGCCCCAGCTTTCTCCTCATGCCTCCCTCAATTAGTACTAATTGGGAACACGAGAATGCAGAGCAGGATGCAACAAAAGCAACCCTAGAAAACAGTTCTCCTAGGAATCCTTTCCCCAGGCCTGTGGGAGATACCAGCCTCGCAGCTCTGCCTGAACCATGCAGAAGTGCATCTATTCCCTATGTTCATAGGAGGCCCTGTGGATGTAGAGCGGGAGTCAGGAGGTCTGAGCTTTAATCGAGGTTCTGCCACTAACTCTCACCCAAAGTGGGTCACGCACCTTTCCTGAGCTGTATATATTTTTTAGATTCTAGGTATTTTTGCCAGAAGAATCTTTGCCACAAGAAGTTTTCCTGCACAACTAATTGGCCATAAGACAATTTTGCCATAAGAAAAGAACATAGTGAAAAAGATAAAAAGAAGATAATGAAATATGAAAACTTAATAAAATTGTAAAAATATTTCATTGTGAAGAGTGAAAATGCAAAAATATCTGAAAACAAACTGGTGTAGCTTCATAGTTATAGTTGTATTAGGGTATGTCTTGGAGGGTGCAGTGATAGTTCCTTTCTCAAAGTCAATATTAAGGACTCAGGATCTAATACTGGATGCAAGTTGTTTATGATATATATATATATATATATATATATATATATATATATATAAATCTGCCATAAGTCACTTTCAATTTCCCTGGAAGTAAAACAAACAGAGAAGGGATGCAGCTGTTTCTTATCAATATATGTAGTGCATATAGTTGGAAGCATATATCTAGATTACATTTAAATTTTCCATCATATGTCCAGTCCTAATATTTCACCAAATTATCTCAGCTAGATTCTGTGCCAAACACCAAAATTTGTCTACACCATGTTCTCCACTATAAAATAGCAAAAAATAATCACCATTTTCAAGAACCATATTCATCAGGAATCATATGGTTATTTTTTTGAGGCAGGAGAAATCTTATTCTTTTGCTTACAACTTCAAATGTTGCTTGATACATTTGGTAAATACAGCACTCAAGAACAAGTCATTTTATCTAAATTAGCTAAAGAATTGATAATTAATGCTATTGAAGACTGTGGTGAATTATAGTTTTTTATCTTTAATGCCCAAATTGGTGTATGAACAACTTGTTGTGTGGTGAAACTACTTGCAGAAAAAGTGTTTACAGTGAAAATACTAGATAAAATTTTTAAAATATATATGTAAAATATGGAGATTTAATTTTATGATTAAAAATCCAATTTTATGATTGATTTATTTACCTTTAATTTTGTGAAGTATAATGAATGATTGTTTTTTGTTCTGATATACAGGATAACAGCATAAAGAAACAAGACTGTAGTTTCCTTACTTGTACTTAAGGGGAAAAAGTCTACTGAGTGTGAAAAAAGAAAAGGGAGAGTAAGATCAATATATGCCCCAAGAGACAGCTCACCTCCAAAAGAAAAGGGGTGTATTCTGTATTGTCACACTTATTTGCTCTTTCAGAACATTTAAAACATCATTTTCTTTTAGGAAGAACAGCATTTCCTCTTAAGGAAAAAAAAAAAAAAAAGATCAGTTCTGATCACCTGCCTGTGAGTTCATCTCTGCTTTTCTCATACCCGTAGACATGTATGCTACTTATGTCTCATGACTCTGAGTGTACTGAAAAATTGGTACTGCAAGTGAAATTTTTCAGTGTTGATAATATTATAGAAGAACATGCAGTCAGAAAACCTTGGGTTTAAATTCTAATTCCACAAATCAGCAGTTGTAAAATTTAGTTCAGTTTAGCAAACCCCTTTTCCCCTCATTTTTAAAACTGAAAAAGTTAATAATACCTACTTTAAGGCTGTTGGGAGAATAGAGATACTTTCTGCTGGCAGATAAGAGGTGCTATAAGAATAAAACTCAACTTTGCTGATTTCTATTATTATCAGCACTATCATTGCACATCTAGTACCTAATAGGACCAAAGAGATAACTCGTAAATCTATAAGAAAAATAGTTCTTTGAAGAATTCAACTAAAGGCTAAAAATCCCCAATGAGGTTTAATTCTGTGTCTCTTCAGAAGTCCTGCAATCACTCACAGACTGAACTGCTTAAAAGTGGTCAGAAACACTTCTGAAACTGACTCAACTCATTAGTTATCTTTGAGAATCTGAAGTTTTCTGACTAGGGGCAAGCAGATCAGAGCATTTCTTTTAGTCATAATCTAAAAGGAGATCATATCTAGAAACATATGGGACCTCAATTATTGCATACTAGACTTAATAAGTTATTTGGAAAAATCAGGGTGCATGACAAAGTTCCCTGATCAAAGCCCGGTACAGTGAGGAGATTCAGTTAATATTAAATTTCTATCTTCTCCTTTAGAAATGTGAGATTACAAGAATCCTTATCACAGTGTGATCACTTTTCATCTCACAGTACTCACAGTACTGCTTATAAGTTCTGGTCTTCCTGTATGTTCTATTGAAAATACATATTTAATTGACTTTAAATACCAGAAAACATTTTTTTAAAGACAATGTGTAGAGCAGTTTTCGGAGAAGGCAATGGCACCCCACTCCGGTACTCTCGCCTGGAAAATCCCATGGTTGGAGGAGCCTGGTAGGCTGCAGTCCATGGGGTCACTAAGAGTCGGACACGACTGAGCGACTTCACTTTCATGCATTGGAGAAGGAAATGGCAACCCACTCGAGTGTTCTTGCCTGGAGAATCCCAGGGACGGGGGAGCCTGGTGGGTTGCTGTCTATGGGGTCGCACAGAGTCGGAAATGACTGTAGCAACTTAGCAGCAGCAGAGCAGTTTTAGGTTCACAGTAAAACTGAGTAGAAATCACAGGCTACCATATAGCTCCTGCCCCAACACGTGCACTGCCTCCCAGATCATCAACATTCCCCACCAGACTGATACATTTGTTACAATTGATGAACCTGCACTGACACCTCACTGTCAGCCAAAATTCATAAGTTACATCATTATCACTAAAGTACAACAAAGGTGTTGTATATTCTATGGGTTTGGACAAATATGGAATGACATATATCCACCCTGACAGTATATTTTAGTATAGTTTCACTTCCCTAAGAATACAACTGCTACAACTCTTTGTCTCCAACTGCCTAGACCCTAGCAACCACTGATTGTTTACTGTCTACATACTTGATTCTTCCCTAAGAATGATGGAGAATTGGTGTCAGTTTATACTGTTTCTTCAAAGCAATCATAAGGAATTCTGAAAAAGCTAATAAAGCAACCAATAAGAAGTCAGAGATATGAATGAGGCGGGGTGAGGGTAAGAAAGAGGAAGAGAATAGCTGAGAAGATATTCAAAAAGGCAAAAGGAGGACTGTATGACAGAGAAGAGCAGGGGCATGAGAACATTAGCTAGGTCGCTGGGAAGACATTTAGTTTCACAGTTTTATTATATGAATGAGGGCAAAAGTGAATTCTATCCATTGACTTTTCAGTGCCATATAAAGCATGGTCCATAGCAGTTAGACCAGGAGAAGGTGAACAGGATGGAATCTGGTGATAGGAAGAGAAGCTGGAAGTCAGAGGGGACAGTCAGAACTGGAAGGGTAATGAGCATCTGAGTAGGTGGCCCAGGGTTTAGGGAAGGAGCAGATTTTTCTTTTTTCAGATGTTGACTAAAGGGAAGTTTTGCCTGTTGGTAGGAGAAGGAAGTCAGAATAGAGGTATTGTGGGGTAGGTTTGTTTAGAATAGAAATCAAAGACTGACATTTCTGAGAGAAAGAACATCTGCAAGTGAGATGCTGTTTCTGCAAATTTCATTGCTCCTGACTCTTCTCCCATGTGGTGACAGTGAGAATGGTAAGAATTCTGTTCAAAAAGACATGTGTGTGTGTACGTGTGTGTGTGTGTGTGTGTGTGTGTGTGTGCATGCAGGCAGGCACATCCACCTGTTTGAGCTTGTGTGTGTGAATGTGTGGTATGCATGTGTGTATGGAGTGGTTTCCCCAACCTAGAGATCGAGAATATCAGCCTAGTTTCATTCCAGTATCACTGACTCCAGGTCCATGGCTCTTTTGAAGGTTGTCTACTCTGTATGGGTTTGTGGGGCAGCCAAATGTTTGCTGAGGTATCTTGCTTTTGCCCTAAATTCTGAGTTTCCTCTCTTTGGCACCTTTCTTTCTCTGTTTTCTCTCCTTCCCAATGCCCGTTCTCATTCTCTTTGTTCTTTTCCTAGACTTCCAGGAGCCAATCACTTTCAAAATCATTCGGATCTCATCATTTTATAGCCAATTCTTTACACAAAATCTGGGCTCAGCTTGGTTGGATGAGTTGCAGACTCATGCTTGGGACAACAACTCTGACAGAGTCATTTACCTGCGTCCTTGGTCCAAAGGCAACTTCAGTAATGAGGAGTTGATGGATGTGGAAAACGTACTTCATACATTCTTCATTAGACTTGGTCAGGTACTTCACAACCATGCCAGCCAATGGCAGCTTGAATGTAAGTTCAGTTCCCTCAATGGGGGTTGGGGATATGGTGCAAGTTATGGGGTGTGTGTGTGTCTCAGTGAGTTTCTTCTTTCTCTAATAAGCAGCCTCCATCAATTCTGAGCCTTACCAGACACTCTCATCTTCCTCATTCCTTAATTCACTTATTAAAGTATGATTTTATCCCCCATTCAATCGCTTTAGTGATCAGTCTGTATATTCACTATAACTTACAGCGTTCTACTTATCCTACATTATTATAATCCCAAATCTCTCACACTAAGTCCTTCCTTTTTTTTTTTTACCCACATAGTTTACAATGCCTTCTTCAAATACTTTGCCCCTCGTGTCATTCATCTCTTTCTGCATCTCCAACCAGTTCCCAATCTTTGAACCTCCAATCAAACTAAATTTTGCTCTATTCCCTCAAATTTTGTAAAATCCTCCCTTATGCTTCTATCATATTTTAATTATTTTATTTTCTTTTTCCTACTCCTTCTTTCTTCTAACTTAGAACTTTTTTTCCCCAGATCCCTTTGAACTGCAGATAGCAGGTGGCTGTGAGATGCACATCAGAGATGCCTCAGTAGGCTTTGTGCGAATCGGTTATCAAGGATCAGACTTCCTAAGCTTCCAGAAAAATTTATGGGTACCCTCTCCAGAGGGTGGAATTAGCGCTCAGTTTGTCTGCACACTATTCAATTTGTACCGAGGCACACAGGAAATAATACACAAGCTGCTCAGTGACACCTGCCCACGTTTCCTCTTGAGTCTTCTTGATGCAGGAAAGGTGTATCTCCAGAGACAAGGTCAGACCTGCACCCTTCCTCCACAAATTTTCTGTTCTAAAAATCATACCTTCTCATCTTGCTAACAAAGAGCCAAGTGGGGAGGTCATAACGGTTGACAGATTGCTAACAGTGGGAAAAGTATGTCCATCTAAACTGACATGAAACTTTGAACCTCTGAATCTGCATTAAAGTCCTCATCTGACTACCTTCCCTGTCCTCTGCAGTACGACCAGAGGCCTGGCTGTCCCCGGGCCCCAGTCCTGGCCCTGGCCAACTGATGCTGGTTTGTCACGTCTCTGGCTTCTACCCAAAGCCCATTTGGGTGATGTGGATGCGGGGTGAGCAGGAGCAACAGGGCACTCAGAGAAGTGACGTCTTGCCTAACGCTGATGGGACGTGGTATCTTCAGGTTACCTTGGATGTGAAAGCCAGTGAGGCATCTGGCCTGAGTTGCCGGGTGAGGCACAGCAGTCTAGGAGGCCAGGACATCATCCTCTACTGGGGTGAGGAAAAACTGGGGCCCTGCTGGGATGGGAATAGGTGGTCCTCAAGCAGACTGAGAGAGTCAGGTGAAAAATTGGGGATTCTAGGCAGTCCAGACCCAAAAGGAATAAAAATAAGAAATATGGGAGTTGAAAATGAGAGCCCCATAGATATAGGAAAGGAGGTTAGATGGAGTCATCTCTGAGGAGGGATAAGAGAGGAAATAGGGAAGAAGAGATTGTTGAGGCAGACACTTGAATAACAAAGGAAAAGCATGGAAGTGCAGCAAAACAGTGAGTGGGTTCGAGAAGACACTCTTGTGTGCACCCCGCCCACAGATCATCACAGCTCCACTGGCTGGATCATCTTGGCAATGATTGTGCCCCTGGTCCTCCTGGCAGGTCTTGCATTTTGGCTTAGGAAGAGCTGGTGAGTTATTTGTGTCCTGCCTTCCCCCCAGTTCCCATGTGTCTGCCCACCTGTTTTTCTTTCTCTTCTCATTCTTCTCCTCCCAGCCCCTTTCCTTCTTGCCCCTCATTTCTCACTTCCACCTCATGTAGAATGACTTCAATCTCTGTTCTCATCAGGACTTGCTGTAAACCTTCAAACACACTTCTCCCTTTGGAAAGAGATCCCAGCAGCCCAGGAACCCAGGACGCATCTAAATAGAACTCGATGATGATGGTCTTTCCACGCTCTTTGTACAACTTCTTTAGATTCTGCTTTTTTCCTGCTGAATGATCAGTTGTTAATACAAGCAATAACAAGTGTAATTTTGCAGGATTTGTTGTTCTAACCTAGGTTTAAGACTTAAAAATTCATAATTTAAATTCTGAATGGAATACAGTCCTAGGATCCTCCACGTACTCAAATGTGAATGGATCATTAGGCTTATTTCAGATGTCACTTCATCCAAAGGGCCTTTCCTGATTCACTAGTGAAAGCTGTCTCTGCCTCATCTGAATTCCCAGCAAAATTTAACTCGACTTTGGTAAATCTCCTCCTCACTTCAGATCCTTTGTGGCCACTGTCTAGTTCTCTTTCCCCCTTCTAGTTTTTAAGCTCTTGAGAACAAAGTTCACATGTTTTACTATATGCATCCTTGGCAAAATGTTTTACCTGTGTGTGATATGTTCTCCATAAAAATCTGTGTTAAATTTATTTCAATTTTATAGCCTTTTAAACTTCAATTTCTTTCCTGCTATCTTTGTAGTAGTTGAGACATCTGATGCTCTTCTGACTAAAGTCCTTCTCACTTGACCAAGAAATTCAAAATTTTCTAGTTCCTTAGTGATTTCTCTGAGCTCCTGAGGAGAAACAGAGTTTTGCCTCTGACAATTCTAATTATTTAACTCTACAGACCTATTGGGATGAAGTGTTGCTCCAAGTATTCTAAACAGAAAGAGGAAGGCAGAATATATACCCTTATTTTCAGGGTGGTTCATGGATGAGAACCAGAATTATCATCTTGGAAATTGTTATAAATATTGGGTCTTGGATCTCTTCTTAGACATCATGAATCATAATTTGCATTTTAGCAAAATCAGAAGGGGTTCATAGTTGCCTTTAAATTCCAGGAGCACTTACATGAGTGATGCCTGAGAAGTACTGGTGGGAGTATTTCCCTGAAGAGAAAAGAAAAGTCAAGCAAAAAGAACAAGAGTATTGATCCTCAGGACTGAAGTGAGATCAAGGCAAGGAGATTACATAAAACATATTCTTGTTTTTTATGATGTTGTGTTAAATTTATAGGAAATGCTGATTTAGTGAAAATTGAGCCATTGCTTCTAGGGCAAATGCAGGGTTTGGTTCCAATGAGCTTCTGGTCACAACATTTTTCATCAACTAATAAATACATAGCTTTATGTGTGATTCTGCAAATATATATATATATATATATATATATATATTTCAAAATAATCTATTAATTATATACAGTATTTCTTAGTGATAAAATACCAGCCAAGTGTTTAATCTTTTCTTGGTCTTGGGTAATACTATCATAAATTTCTTTGACTTTCAGCCATACCACTGTGCTGTCCACTATACTTTTAAAAACAACAAAAAAAAGGAAACAAAAATCAGTCACACCTCAAGAATCCACAAATCTAGCTCTTTCCCCATCTCTTAAGGAGCTTCATCATAACATTGTAGATGTTACTTTAACGCTTTCTGGAGTGGCTCCACTTACTAATCAATAAATTTTCTTCAGTTTTCCTGGATTTACTGCACTGTTGATTCATTAACACTGAACTCATGGCTCACAATCCTACAATGTGCACTTGAACAAAACTTTATCTACATGCGTGTTTTCTTCATAAGACATGTCCCAACCTTTCTGTGCTTAGGAACACCAGACAACACTTTGACATTTTGCCTTAGGACTATTTTAAACAGCAACATCACCATCAAAGAGCACAGATGCACAGGAAATGTGGCCTAAGTAGATGGTGGAAAGCATATGTTTACAGTTTTAGAACTGAAATAAAAATGCAGGGAGTCACCTTTCTCATCTGGGAACTTGTGAGGCAGGTGGTATTTCATACCACTCTGCACACATCCATGAATGACTGTGAAAGCATTGTGAGTATTTATTTGAGCATTAAAAATAAATTTTAGCAAACAGATAAATAAGCACATGCAGAATTGGTGAATAGTGAAGATAGACTCTTTATGATTAATGAATGAAATTGGCAGTGTGAGTTGAGATATCCATGGAGAGACTTCAGTTATTTTAGGATTCATTGATCAATTCAACAAATAATTATTAAGCACTTATCTTGCATCAGGAACAAATTGAGCATAAAGTAGTAGGGGAGAGAAAGATCACCACTGTGTTCTGAGCTGAAAATTTTTGCCTTGCTAGTTTGTATGTCTTTTTGGGAAAAATATCTGTTTAGGTCTTCTTCCTATTTTTTTTGTAAATTGGATTGCTTACTTTAATGATACTGAGTTGTATGAAATGTTTATGTATTCTGATTAACCCCTCACTGGGTCATGTCATTTGCAAATAAGTGCTCCCATTTAGGGTAGGTTGTCTATTCATTTTGTCCATGGTTTCCTGTTCTGTGCAAAAACTTTTGTTTAATTCGGTCCTGTCTGTTTATTTTTCCTTTAGTTTCCATTGTCTTAGGAAACAAAGGAAATATTGCTGCAGTTTATGTCAAAGAGTGTTCAGCCTGTTTTTTTCTAGGAGTTTTATAGGTTTTGGTCTCATATTTAGGTCTTATTCCATTTTATTTTTGTGTAAGATGTGAGACAATATTCTAATTCCATTTTATTTACATTTATCTAGCTTTCCAAGTACCACTTATTATAGAGGCTGCCTTTTCCTTATTGTATATTCTTGCTTCCTTTGTAGTAGATTAATTGACCGTGGGTTTAATTCTGGGGTCTCTATTCTGTGCCATTGATCTTTGTGTCTCTTTTTGTGTCAATATCATATTGTTTTGATTACCATAGCTTTGTAATGTATTCTGAAGTCAAGAGGGCTTCTATGGCCACTCAGACAGTAAAGAATCTGCCTGCAATGTAGGAGACCGGGGTTCAATCCCTGGGTTGGGAAGATCTCCTGGAGAAGGAAATGGCAACCCACTCCAGTATTCTTGCCTAGAGAATCCCAAGGACAGAGGAGCCTGGCAGGCTACATACAGCCCACATGGTTGCAAAGAGCTGGACACAACTGAGTGACTGATACTTTCACTTTCACTTCACTGAAATCAAGGAGCATAAATACTTCCAGCTCTTTGTCAAGACTGTTTAGGCTATTTGAGGTCTTTTGTGCTGCAATTCATGGGGTCGCAGAGATGGACATGACTGAGCGACTGAACTGAACTGAACTGACTGATGTTTTCATATTTGAAATTATTTGTTCTAGTTTCATGAAAAAATGCCATTGATACTTTATAGAGATTGCATTGAAATTGTGCAGTGCCTTGGATAGTGTGATCATTTTACCAATATTAATTCTTCCAAGCAATAAACATGGTATATTTTCCTATCTGGTTGTGTTGTTTACAATTACTTTCATCAGAAACAGAATCACATTTTATGATAACATATAGAAACAGAAGGATAATACAGTAAGAATGTGGGGAAGAGGAGAGAATGGGGATAAGTCAATCAATCAAGCCATTTACAGAGGAAATCTGTTCAGACCAAATGATATCCATGAACCATAAATGGAGAATAATTCAACAATGCACTAATGATTCTAAAGGCAAAATACAACACAACAAAACAGCAGTTGGAAAATGTTTAATGATGTTGTATAGAATAGAGACTGAATTCAGATTTGCTGTTCAGTTGCAAAGTTGTGTCTGACTCTTTGTGACCCCATGAACTACAGCATGCCAGGCCTCCCTGTCCTTCACCATCTCCCAGAATTTGCTCAAACTCATGTCCATTGAGTTGGTGATGCCATTCAACCATCTCATTCCCTGCCCTCTTCTCCTTTTGCCTTCAATCTTTTCCAGAGCCAGGATATTTTCCAATGAGTGGGCTCTTTGCATCAGGTGGCCAAAGTATTGGAGCTTCAGCTTCAGCATCAGTCTTTCAAATGAACATTCAGGATTGATTTCCTTTACGATTTACTGGTTTGATTTCCTTGCTCGTCAGGGATCTCTCAAGAGTCCTCTCCAGCACCACATTTTGAATTAGGATAATGGGTTTCATAATAGGCAGTATCTTAATAGGAAAAACAAACACAAAACTATGCAATACTGTCAGTTTTATAGCAAACTCCCTGGTGGCTCAGATGGTAAAGTGTCTGCCTGCAATGCAGGAGAACTGGGTTCGATTCCTGGGTCGGGAATATCCCCTGGAGAAGGAAATGGCAACCCACTCCAGTATTCTTGCCTGGAGAATTCCATGGACAGAGGAACCTGGTAGAGACCATGGGATCACAAAGAGTTCGACACGACTGAGCGACTTCACTTCATGCAATAGTTTGCATAGTTTTATAGCAAAACTATGCAATAAAATACTTTTATATCTAAGAAAAGTATTGAAATATCTTCAACCTCAAGACTCTCTGATTTAAAATGTTAAGGTTTTTGCAATCATTAAAGTCTATAAATGGGGGTTCCTTGGTAGCTCAAATGATAAAGAATACACCTGCCAATGCTGGAGACCTGAGTTCGAACCCTGGGTTGGGAAGATCCCCTGGTGGAGTGAATGGATACCCACGCCAGTATTCTTGCCTAGAGAATTTCATGGACAGAGGAGCCTGGCAGGCTAGAGTCCGTGGGGTGGCAAAGAGTAGGACATGACTGAGCGACTAGCACTTTCACACTTTCACAAAAGCTCTAGATAGGGATACATTTCTATATTTTACCACTTGGTGGCAGTAGAGATTAAAACAAAGCTTCAGCTACTTAATACTGGAATTTTCAGAAGGCCTCCAAATCATACTACTTAAATTCACAGTAACTTGTTAGCTCTAAAAATAATTTAAAATTACTTATAAAACTTGCACATAATATTGAAAGTATGTCAGCTATAATATGGAAATATAATCCAAGGGAATATGTGGCCAGTAAAATAAGCTAACCCCAAGAAGGATTAACTTATAAAAGAAAGTGTCATGGTACCCTATGCACAGGCTATATGTGGGTCATGGATTATTAGAGGACTACAAGATGAGTGAGACTGATCAATTACATAGTCACAGAGTCTAGAAGAAACAGACAAATATGTTGTTCAGTAAAGACAGCTCTTCCTGGTCCTGAGGCCTCAAGGAAATTTCTTTCATCAGTTTCCATAGAGAAGAAACTGTTTGGTTCAGGGAACAATGTTCTTAGCAAAGTTCTTTCAGTAAACTTCATGAGGTTCACAGGCCTGTTGGTTTGTAGTCTCAAAGTAGGGTGAGCATATCAGTCTTAAATACATTAAAAATTAAATGGAGAAAATAACTCTATGCAGCACATAGGATCTGGTTCACCTGTGCAGTTCTTTGATGCTCTGGAAAATTCAATAGAAGATCTTACATAACCTACATAAATGAGTAGACTGTAAGTCTTCCATAAATATTGTTTATGTTGAACTAATTTGAATCTTTTTCAGCAACAGAGACTTTTAGATTGTTACTCGAATATACACCATATGTATGACAGTTTTATATAATCTGATAAATGCAGAGCAGTAACCTTAATCAGTGGAGTTGTAGGTGGAATTTGCAATTGGCAATTTCTTGTAACTTTTGGAGATCGCTCATGGCCTGTTGTTTGAATCTCGAGTTTGCTCCCAGGAGGCTGGTAGTACTTGTAGCAAGGACCAAGATTCTTCTCAAGATATAATTTGGCTCTGCTCTAATATAAAGGCACTTGTTGGCCTACCTACAACTCAGTCCATTCCCAATGCACAGCAAATTCCACTTCAGAGAGAATACTAAACAGAACTTGAGAAAGGGAAATATTTAAAATGAGGATGAGCCTTAATTTTGATCTAAAGTGTCCTAAGTAAAACATCCATGGTCTTTGAAAAAGTGATCTATATCCAGATGACCTATTTAAGTGAAACTGTTAACTTATGTCCCTAAATTGACAATTGAATTGCCAAATGGTGCTATATGGCAAAGACCAGATTTTTTTCTTGAAATCTATTTTTCACTTCCTCCAGAATAAATCAACTGCTTAATCATTAGCTGGACAGAATAAAATTATATATCTTACCACCTTTTTAACTGGTTGTGGTTACGTGACTGTGCTCTCAAGTCAATGCAATTTGACAACTTTTGCAAAGGGATCTGAAGTATTGGAAGGTGGTGAGTGTGCTCAGCTTTTTTCTTTCTCTTTATTGTCAGCATAATATGGGTTTGATGGATGGACCTCTGGCATCCATTTCAGAGAATGGGATTGCCTTTGGAGTGAGGATCAAGCATGGTAAAGGACAAAACAAAACAAAGCAAAACAAAAACACCCACCCACCCCCCCCCAAAAAAAAACCCTCAAAGCAAAAGAGGAAACTGGAACCAACTCTGTGACAATGAAATGACATAACAAACCTGAATTGCTTACTTCTAGTCTTTTCACAAGAGAAATTTATCTTTATTTTAAATATCTGTATCTTTTTAAAAGATATTTCTTCCATTTTAATTTTCTGTTACTTGGAGTCAAATTTGATCCTAACTAATCCAGAATGTTAGCTAAATATCAATCTAAAGTTAATACTTTTGGTTTATGAAAGGTTTACCTATAACTCTTTACTTTTTTTCATTGTATTGACACATATGCATTATTTATTTTTTGCTAAGAGTAAATAAATATTTTGACAATAGCACCCATGTTATCTGTATATAAGTTCATTTTTACCTACACATTTTCTAAGGCAAGGAAGCAAATGCAATCATCATCTGAAATTTATATGAAATTGCTATTTAAATGTGCACCCATGGCTGATTCATGTGAATGTATGGCAAAAACCACCACAGTATTGTAAAGTAATTATTTTCCAATTAAAAAATTAATTAATTTGAAAAAAGAAATCATAGTAAACTTCTAGGAAAATGATAGAGTGAAATATTTAATAATTCATTTCACTGAGATAAATCCAAAATACAAAAAGTAATTTTTCTACATCGAATCTAGTAGGGCGGTTTAACTTACACACAAGAACCAAAGAAGATCTATAAGATACATAGAAAGTTGGGGTAAAATTTTACCATACATTCTCACTCATTTTGAATAAAATGGAAGGTTGGTGTCTGTAGTTTAGAAGAATAAATTCAATGCAGGAAAGAATTAACAAAGGCTTCTGGAACCTTTGTTGTAACTCTAGAGAAAAAATTATTGTGAAAATGAAGCATAAATTAATATATGAAAGATCATCCTTAGTCTTGCTATGTTGTTTCATGTCTAAGTGCTTTGCTGATGCTGACTTCCCTACCCAGGCTGCCTTCTATCCACCAATGTCCATTGTGGAAACTTACATTCAACATTTAATGGTCAATGTAAATATCACCCTCTCAGTGGGACCTTAACAAGATGACAGAGTAAAAGGACCTTGAGTTCATCCCCTGTCAGGAGCACACCAAAATCACAACTAACTGCTGAACAACCATCAGTAAAAAAGACTACCGAACCTACCAAAAAAGATATTCTATATCCAAAACATAAAGAAGAAACCCAACAAAATGGTAGGTAGGGCATCCTTGTGACATAATCAAATGTCACACTCCCCAAGTGGAAAACCTACAATCTGGAGAACAATTATATCACAGAAGTTCTCCTTCAGGATAGAGAGCGTTAAGTTCCACATCAGGATGCCCAGCCTGGGGATCTGGCCTTGGGAGGAAGAGGCTCCAGAGGATTTGGTTTTGAAGGCTAGTGGGGCTTGAATGCAGGTGCTCCATAGGAAACAGAAACTTTACTCTTGAAGGGTGAATGCAAGGTCTTATGCATACCAGGACCCAAGGGAAAGAGCAATGGCTTTATAGGGGCCCAGGCCAGACCTGCCAACTGGTTTTAGAGGGTCTCATGGGGTGGTGGGGGCAGCTGTGGCCCAGTGTGGGGACAAAGACACTGGTGGTAGAGGCACTGAAGAATATTCATCTGTGAGCTTTCCTGGAAGCCACCATTTTGGCATTAAGACTTGGCCCCACCCAACAGCCTTTAGGTTCCATTGCTGAGATGTCTCAGGCCAAACAACCAACATGAGAGAAACACAGCTTCATCCATCAGCAGACAGGCTGCTTATAGACTTCCTGAGCCCATGGCACTTCTAGCCTTGCCGCTTGATGCAGCCCTGCTCACCAGAGGGCAAGACTCAGCTCGATTCACCAATGGGTAAGCACCAGTCCCTCCCATCAGGAAACCTGCAAAAGTGTCTAGACCAGCTTCACACACCTTAGGGCAGACATCAGAAACAAAACCCCTACAAACCAGCAATCTGCAGAACCAAGTTCTGCGAACACAGATCAGAACTTTCCTTGGCATCAGCTGGTACCTGGCCCTTGGGTGATGAGAGGATAGTGTACTTATGGAACATATAATGCATCTGCTATAGAAGACCATTTCTCCCAGGTCAAGAAACATAATTAACCTTCCACAGATATTAAAATGCAAGTAGAAATTTAGACAAAATGAGATGGAAGGAAGAATATCCTACAAATAAAAATACTCTATACAACAAGGCTCTCATTCAGATTTTACAGAAAAAGTAAAAGCATACAAAAAGCATACATGCAAAATCTAAAAGAATTTGGCACCACCAAACAAGCTTTACAACAAATGCTAAAAGAACTTCTATAAGCAGAAAAGAAAAGACCACAATTAGAAACAAAATAGTTATGAAATTGGAAACCTCACAGAAAAGGCAAACATACAGTGAAGATAGAAAATCATCTACACACAAATATTTAAACCAGTAACTGTGAGAAGGGAGGGTACAAATGCAGGATGTTTGAAATGCACTTGAAATTAAGAGATCAGCAACTTAAAACAACCATATGTGTGTGTGTGTGTGTGTGTGTACATAAAATAAATGGGGGGCTCTGGGGCTACTATGTCAAAACCTTATGGTAACTACAAATCAAAAATCTATAATAGACAAACACACAAAAGAAAAAGGAATCCAAATGCAACACTAAAGATAGTCATCAAATTGCAAGAGAAGAGAACTAAAGAGTAAGGTAGAAAAAAGACCTACAAAAAAATACAAAACAGTCATCAAACTGGCAATAAAAACATACTTATTGATAATCACCTTAAATATAAGTGGATTAGATACTTCAACCAAAATTCATAGACTGGCTGAATGGATAAAAACACAAGGCCTATATATATATATACAAGAGACCCACTTCAGATCTAGAGACATAAACCGACTGAAAGTGAGGGCATAGAAAAACATATTCCATGTAAATGGAAATCAGAAAGCTGGAGTAGCAATACTTAGATAAAATAGACTTTAAAATAAAGACTATTACAAGACACAAAGAATGACACTGCATAAGTGCCGAAGAATTGATGCTTTTGAACTGTGGTGTTGGAGAAGACTCTTGAGAGTCCCATGGACTGCAAGGAGATCCAACCAGTCCATTCTGAAGGAGATCAGCCCTGGGATTTCTTTGGAAGGAATGATGCTAAAGCTGAAACCCCACTACTTTGGCCACCTCATGCAAAGAGTTGACTCGTTGGAAAAGACTCTGATGCTGGGAGGGATTGGAGGCAGCAGGAGAAGGGGACGACAGAGGATGAGATGGCTGGATGGCATCACTGACTCAATGGACGTGAGTCTGAGTGAACTCCAGGAGTTGGTGATGGACAGGGAGGCCAGGCGTGCTGCGATTCATGGGGTCGCAAAGAGTCGGACACGACTGAGCGACTAAACTGAACTGAATGATCAAGGAATCAATCCAAGAAGAAGATATAGCAATTGCAAATATATATCTACCCAGCATAGGTGCACCACAATATATGAGGCAAATATTAACAGACCTAAAAGGAGAAATTGGCAGTAATATAATAATAGTGGGTGACGTTAATGTGCTTTGTCCATTAATAGAGCATCCAGACAGAAAGGAGATACATGCCTTAAAGGGCATATTAGAATAGATAGACTCTACTGATATTTATTGAGCATTCCATCCAAAATCAGCAGAATACACTTTTTTCTCAAGAGCACATGGAACATTCTCCAGGACTGATCACATGCTGGGCCATGAAACAAACCTCAGTAAAGCTAAGAAAATTGAAATCATATCAAGGATCTTTTCTGATTGCTATAAAAATAATTGATCACAATGCTATGAGATTAGAAATCAACTACAAAAAGAATCCTTACAGAAACACAAGCATGTGGACACTAAACAAAAGGCATCTAAACAACCAATGAAATCAAAAAGAAATTCAAAAAGTTTCTAAAGACAAAGGAAAATAAGAACTTGATGACATAAAACCTATCAGTTCAGTTCAGTTCAGTCACTCAGTTATGTCTGACTCTTTGCGACTCCATGAATCGCAGCATGCCAGGCCTCCCTGTCCATCACCAACTCCTGGAGTTCACTCAAACCCACATCCATTGAGTCCGTGATGCCATCCAGCCATCTCATCCTCTGTGGTCCCCTTCTCCTCCTGCCCCCAATCCCTCCAAAATCAGAGTCTTTTCCAATGAGTCAACTCTTTGCATGAGGTGGCCAAAGTATTGGACTTTCAGCTTCAACATCAGTCCTTCCAATGAACACCCAGGACTGATCCCCTTTAGGATGGACTTGTTGGATCTCCTTGTAGTCCAAGGGACTCTCAAGAATCTTCTCCAACACCACAGTTCAAAAGCATCAATTCTTTGGGGCTCAGCTTTCTTTATAGTCCAAATCTCACATCCATACATGACCACTGGAAAAACCATAGCCTTGACTAGACAGACCTTTGTTGGCAAAGTAATGTCTACAGAGTTACAAACTTAACATCCAGAATGAGTGTTTTAATTCTTTGTAAAAATTTACCAACAGTGGTTTGACCCGTGCTTACTTTATTCTTATCATATAATTTATAAAATATTTTTTCTATGCCTTGGTGAATTTTCATAATTCTTTCTAAGTTTGAATCAGGTTCCAACATTTTTTACTTGTTTTCAGTTTGGGGGAGTCTCTGAAATTTCCTTAAAACTGAAGTCTTCCACAGGCATAACTTCATATGAGACACCTTCATCAATTTTATAACAACCATTCTCCTCGTTTATGTTGATAAGTTCCTCTATCTAGGTTCATATCTATAATTTCTCAACCAGTGGCAATATCCATCTTCCTCAGGCCAGCTATTTCTTCAATGACTTCATTAACATTCAGTTCAAATCTCATTTCCAGCATTTTCATTTTTATCTTTGTTGGTCAATTCATTGTTTTATTATTATTCAATTAAAATGTCACAGAATTTATTATTGAAATACAAGGAGACAATCAAGTATACCCTTTGATGTCTGTTCATGGAAAAGAATAACAGTCAATGATAAACTTTGTGAAGGGTTGTGATTTGTCAGTGATATCATTAGTTATTGATTGCATGCTTATTTATTATTTCCATAGTGATTATTTTCATAGTGATTATGGATTATTTAGTTATTTCCATAGTGATTCATGGAACTAAAAATTAGTAGTTTTGTACTTTACTTACATTTAATATAATGTGGCAACTGAAATTTGAGCCATGCTGTTGGGGAATTGGTGTTATTTAAAGAAACCCTGGTAACTAAAATTTGTGTGTATTGAAAGTGTGCAAAGCAAGCAATACCTATATTAGACAAAAGAAGACTGCATTATCTGTGGATCCCTAAATTTTCCTTGTTTTTTTGCTTCTGCCAAGTGACCAGCTTAGAGCCATTTCTTTGTTATTGTTGTAAGATAGCTAAAACTTATAAGACATGAGAGAAATGACAGTAAACTTCAGTTTTTTTTAAAGTTGACAAATACCAGAAATATATTATTCAGAAAAATAAGATAATTTTGAAATTAACATAGACATACCTCTAATAGTATATCCCTACATGTTTAGCTACATGCTTTTTGATTGCCTCTTATGATAGCAGTTTGTTATATCATTTTCTCCAGGAAACATGAAAAGATCATTCAGTCTGTCTCTAGCATAAATTGATCAGATTTGTTTTTCTTTTTTATTGATTGTTTAGAAGAACTCCTTTTTTGTTTCACAATTTATTGCTACCAATGTAAATTTTAAAATTTGTTTTAAGACTATGTTTTAAAGCAGTTTTTAGGGTTACAAGGAAATTGAGAGGAAAGTGTACAATTTGCCCACACATAGTCATGTCCTCACCATCATCAACATCACTTTCCATATGGCGCTTTTTTTTTTTTTTTTTACCAAGGATAATCTACATTGACACATCATAATCACCCAAAGTCCATAGCTTACCTCAGAATTCACTCTTGGTGTTGTATATTGCATGGGTTTGGATAAATGTATTCTTCATTTAATATTGTAAAGAGAATTTTTACTGTCGTAAAAATTCTCTGCACTCTATTCATCCTTTCTTGCCTAGAACCACTTATTAATATTAGTTTCCTGAGTTGGGCATTTCAAATTGAGTGAATATTATTCAATGTTAAATTCATGTGAAGGAAAACCTACGATCAAGTTTTTTCTAAGAAAAATTAAAAAAAATTTCTAGCTAGAGCATAAAGTAACCACAAGATTTCTTTTTATCTTCCTGTTTAGTAGGGTGGATTTTTTTCTGGTCCAGTCTTACTGAGGATGTAATACAAAATCTAATCAATGAATATAGTAAAGTTGAAGGATATAAAATCAACACACAGAAATCCCTTGCATTCCTATACACTAATAATGAGAAAATAGAAAGAGAAATTAAGGAAACAATTCCATTCACCATTGCAATGAAAAGAATAAAATACTTAGGAATATATCTACCTAAAGAAACTAAAGACCTATAAATAGAAAACTATAAAACACTGGTGAAAGAAATCAAAGAGGACACTAATAGATGGAGAAATATATCATGTTCATGGATTGGAAGAATCAATATAGTGAAAATGAGTATACCACCCAAAGCAATTTATAGATTCAATGCAATCCCTATCAAGCTACCAATGGTAATCTTCATGGAGCTACAACAAATAATTTCACAATTTGTATGGAAATACAAAAAACCTCAACTAGCCAAAGCAATCTTGAGAAAGAAGAATGCAACTGGAAGAATCAACCTGCCTGACTTCAGGCTCTACTACAAAGCCACAGTCATCAACACAGTATGGTACTGGCACAAAGACAGAAATATAGATCAATGGAACAAAATAGAAAGCCCAGAGATAAATCCACGCACCTATGGACACCTTATCTTTGACAAAGGAGGTAAGGATATACAATAGATTAAAGACAATCTCTTTAACAAGTGGTGCTGGGAAATCTGGTCAACCACTTGTAACAGAATGAAACTAGAACACTTTCTAACACCATACACAAAAATAAACTCAAAATGGGTTAAAGATGTAAACGTAAGACCAGAAACTATAAAACTCCTAGAGGAGAACCTAGGCAAAACACTCTCTGACATACATCACAGCAGGATCATCTATGACTCACCTCCCAGAATATTGGAAATAAAAGCAAAAATAAACAAATGGGACCTAATTAAACTTCAAAGCTTCTGCACAATAAAGGAAACTATAAGCAAGGTGAAAAGACAGCCTTCAGAATGGGAGAAAATAATAGCAAATGAAGCAACTGACAAACAACTAATCTCAAAAATATACAAGCAACTCCTACAGCTCAATTCCAGAAAAACAAATGGCCCAATCAAAAAATGGGCCAAAGAACTAAATAGACATTTCTCCAAAGAAGACATACAGATGGCTAACAAACACATGAAAAGATGCTCAACATCACTCATTATCAGAGAAATGCCAATCAAAACCACTATGAGGTACCATTTCACGCCAGTCAGAATGGCTGTGATCCAAAAGTCTACAAGCAATAAATGCTGGAGAGGGTGTGGAGAAAAGGCAACCCTCTTACACTGATGGTTGGAATGCTAACTAGTACAGCCACTATGGAGAACAGTGTTGTGATTCCTTAAAAAACTGGAAATAGAACTGCCTTATGACCCAGCAATCCCACTGCTGGGCATACACACCAAGGAAACCAGAATTGAAAGAGACACGTGTACCCCACTGTTCATCGCAGCACTGTTTATAATAGCCAGGACATGGAAGCAACCTAGACGTCCATCAGCAGCTGAATGGATAAGAAAGCTGTGGTACATATACACAATGGAGTATTACTCAGCCATTAAAAAGAATACATTTGAATCAGTTCTAATGAGGTGGATGAAACTGGAGCCTATTATACAGAGTGAAGTAAGCCAGAAGGAAAAACACCAATACAGTATACTAACGCATATATATGGAATTTAGAAAGATGGTAACAATAACCCTGTATACTAGACAGCAAAAGAGACACAGATGTATAGAACAGTCTTTTGGACTCTGTGGGAGAGGGAGAGGGTGGGATGATTTGGGAGAATGGCATTGAAACATGTATAATATCATATATGAAACGAGTCGCCAGTCCAGGTTCGATGCACGATACCGGATGCTTGGGGCTGGTTCACTGGGATGACCCAGAGGGATGGTACAGGGAGGGAGGGGGGAGGAGGGTTCAGGATTGGGAACACGTGTATACTCGTGGCATATTCATGTTGATGTATGGCAAAACCAATACAATATTGTAAAGTTAAAAAATAAAAAAATAATAAATTATTAAAAAAAAATAGAAAATCTCATGCCCAACTTGTATCTTTTTTTGGAGGTCTCAAGACTACCTCATCATCTGTATGGCTAGTGTAGCCAAAGCCCTTGGGAATCAACCCTTGACAACACTCTGGGAAGTTCAAGTGTTAATGTTCATTTCTAGCTCCAATTTTCAATGTCTCATTTGATTGTTTTCTGGACAATTTCTTTAATCTTATGAGGTGAGCATATATTGAATAAATAATTTATAAAACTATAGTTTATCCAGAATATCTACATTTTTATAGTAGTTTTTGTTGTTGTTGTTATTCTTTCCTGGCTTCAATCTTGCAAAAAAAGCATCTTACTTGTCATGCACATATGTAAGCATGGAAATTGAAGGGTCAAGTGATGTGGAAATACTCTAGGCTTTAAAATTTAACTGAGGTGGTGAGCAGAGTTTAGAAAGAATGGATAGGAAAATTAGGGAGGAGTGCTGATAAAATAGAGATGGGACCCTAGGGACTCAGATTAAAGGTAAATAGAGAACATTATGGAGTCATAATAAAGTAAGTAAGAAATGAGGACCAGGAGGCAGAGCTGGAAAAAACTATGTAAATAAAAATGAATATGAACACAGACCAACTCAAAGAATGTTAAAATTGAAACAGAACTGGAGAATATAAAATTATTTTAGTCCAATCATTTTACAGTGGGAGAAACTGAGACCCAAGACAGTAATCAATGCATTCTAGTAAGGGGTTTATCCTAGATCTCAGGATGGGACTTTTCACTGCTGCAGATGTGAGAGGCAGGAGGACCCAGAACAAAAGCTGAAACTGCTGCTGTGAACCAGGAAGGGGAGAGAATCACATGAAGAAGTGCTGATGGGGAAATGAAACTTCAGGGAAAGGCATGTGGCTCTGAGAAATAGTGGGGTTTCTTGAGCAAGAAAGTGGGCAGAGGGTGAGGTTTCTGCTGGCAGAGAGGGGATGATGGAGTAGAGTGTAACACTGTGGGGTGGACACATGCCAGTGGAGTGCTGAGGACAGTGATCTCTAGCGGGGAACCACTCGCTGACGTGAGCTTGGTGGAGGGCCAGGTAAGAGCCCAGGCAAAGGTGAGCGTGAGCACATCTATAACCTGAGCACCAATAGAGTGAGAAGATGGAGCCTGGGGAAGGTGGGTGACAGAGGAAGAGCACTGACACCCCCAGAAAAGGCAGGGCCCTCAGACAGGCTGGATTCTAATCAGGAGATGTTCCAGCCGTCTCAGGTTATTCTTTGGGGATCATGTGTATCTAGAGGGCCTATATAACCACCTCTTTCTCTCCCTATTGGAGATTTTCAGGCTCTTGGATCTCTGTTAATAATTGTTCACTGGTACAAATTGTTCACTGGTACAAATTTCCCTTCTCACAAATCCTACTTCTTCCACTTCCTCCAACCTTTTTCTTGGGGAATGATATATTAAAATATGAGCCTTTGTGTATAGTACTGGCATATGTAGGAGTTTGGATTATTTTTCATGAAGGCAATTGAAATATTTTAATTATGAGTTTGACAAGATCAGGTGTGCATTTTACATAGCAACTCTGAATCAGAGTGCTGAACAGAGAGGGAGAGGATTTGGATTGCATTGTCCAGATAAGGGATTATGGCAATGACCTGAGTCACACATGATGAAAGTAAGGACTAAATGTTAGTAGGGTTAGAGATAAAGAGGCAGATTTTACAGATTATGGAGAGAAATGCAGTGGTGACTGTGAGGAGAGATAGGTTTGCAAAGATTGTGCATTACTAGTTTTCTGTTTAGATGATTGACTGAATATTATTATCATGGAATTGAATGACACCTTCTAATTCCTCTGAAGGAAAATTCCTTAAATATTTTTTAATTTCTTTTCTCAGTCCTATTCTTTCCTATGAAAATAGGAAATAGAATTAGCTCACTGGTGAGTCTAGGAAAGAAATTGGGTTTGTGATATGTCTCAACAGCTTCCTCCTGCCCTTTGCCTCTGGAGTCAAGCTGCTCTCACAAGTGCCAGTTCTGGTTTCCTCCTTCATCCCTTGACTCGACCAGACCCTTGGGGAGGGTTTGCTTAGAGGCTTTCTAGCACTTCTTGGACTAGGTAAGTGTATTAGTCTGCCTGGGCTGCAGAGGAAAACACACAGCCTGGATGGCTTCAACCATAGACATACTTTCTGACAGTTCTTGAGACTAGCAATACAAGAGAACTTGATTTCTTGTGAAGGCTCTCTTTCTGGCTTGCTTATAGATAGCCACCTTCCTGATATGTCTTCAGATGACCTTTACTCAGTACATGTGAGGAGAGACAGAGAGAGAGAGGGAGAAAGGAGGAAGAGGGAACTCATTCTGTGCCTTTTCACATAAGACCCCACTCTTAAGACCTCATTTAACTCTACTTTCTTAGAGTCATCATCTCCAAGTATAACCACCTTCGGGGTAGGGTTTTCAACATGTGAGTTTAGAGGGGACACAAATAATCCATTTATAAGAGTAAATAAGTCTACTTCTTTTGGTTTTCAATACCAGCAACATTACTTGGATTATACAGTTAAGGGAAATCATCTAGAAGATTTATCAGAAGTGAAGTTGACAATTTGATCCATATATCAATTGCTCTCTATCTTTATCTCATTTGGATTTGAATTCAGGAGGTAGGAAAGGATAGTAGTTACTGGGCTCTATAATACTGACTCCCTTAAAATATCATTTCTTCTTCTACTCAGTTACTTTAAGTCTATGTCCATAGTCCAACAACCATTATGATTCATTTCATGCACCTAGGAATGTTGTTCTCTCCCCTCCCTCACATGAGTTCCTCTTCACCCTCCCCTAACCTATACCATGAACCTCACTTATCATTTACCCTCCAACTTATTCAAATCAAAACCTCAGTTCTTGGCATTTGTCCCTTATGCCCTTTTCCCAATCCCACCAATTCTTCCCTTCCCTGTTCCTGACTGAATATATCATTGACTCACTCTTATACACTTATAAAACCATCTCCTTCTCCACATTTTAAAAAATAAGTCTCAGGTTCCCATATAGTTCCTCTCATTTTTTTCATTAATCTCTCTTTCTTCTTCCTCCCTCTTCCCAGATCCCTTTGAATTACAGGTGAGAGTTGACTGTGAGCTGCATTCTAGGGAAACCACAAAAGGGTTTTTTCAGGCAGCTTATCAAGGATCAGATTTCTTGAGTTTCCAAACCATGTCATGGGTACCATCTCCAGAGGATAAGAGTAGGGCCCAGAGTGTCTGTGATCTAATCAATCAGCATGAAGGCATCAAGGAAACAGTGCATAAACTCATCAGCAACATCTGTCCCCAATTTCTCTTGGGTCTCCTCAATGCAGGCATGATGTATCTCCAGAGGCAAGGTTGGTACAGCCCCCTTTTCTAAGATCTTTCTATATAAGTCTTGTTCCTTTCCACCATTCCTTTCAAAATTAAGAAGGGATAGTTTAAGAGGGAGAGGGGTTACTGGGCAAAAGTTCCTAGAGGAACTTTAATATTACTGTGGATATTTTGTCCCTAAACTGTCTGCTAGAGTCCTCACATGAATATTTTTAATGTCTTTTCCAGTGAGACCAGAGGCTTGGCTGACCAGTAGCCTGATCCTTGGTTCAAGTCAGCTACTGCTAGCTTGTCATGTCTCTGGCTTCTACCCAAAGCCTGTTTTGGTGATGTAGATGTGGGGTGAACAGGAGCAGCCAGGAACTTAGCAGGGTGATGTTCTGCCCAATGTTGATGGGATCTTCACATGATCATGCATGTGGTTGCTGAGGAGGCAACTGGCTTTTCTTGCCAGGTGAGGCATAGCAGTCTAGGAGACCAGGACATCTTTCTCTACTGGGATAAGTAAGATGGAATTTTTGAGTGTGCAAAGGTGATTCTTGAGCCTAGAAGTCAGGGCAAAAGAAAGTTTGATGATGGCAGAACTAAGTGAGAGAGATATTAAGAAGGAATTAATAGAGATGATTACAGAAATGCATAAATGGAATATGAGGGACACTCAGATATAAGAGCTTAGTGGGGAGATGAAGAATCCTTTCCAACATGTATGAGAATAAAGTGGCTAAATAAGATAATTGATGGGACTTATGCCTAGTTCGTATGCTAAGGCAGGCAAATCAATAGATAGAGCAAAATTGGCAGTGGGTTTATTATGACATCTAGGTGTCTCTCTAATATTCACAGGGCATCATCTTTCCATGAACTTGATGCAGTGATTGTGCCCCTAATACTTTTGATGATCCTTGCATTATGGATTAGGAAGCACTGGTGAGTTTTTGTATTTTCTCCTCTCTTTCCAATTTCTTATTTTATATTCCATTTCATTTTTACTTCTCTTAGCTTTCTTCTCTTGACCTCTCTCCTCTTCCTCAACCACTATTTCCATCTTATTTAGAATTTCTCCCCATTTCTCTTGTTTCACAGTTCATATCAAGACATCCCACGAGATTCTTCACCATGCCTTACCAATCTGAATGAGTACCCAACAGCCCAGAAGCCTAGGAGAACATAGTGATGCCACTGTTTCTCTTCTCCATTTTTTTTTCTGCTTCTACTTTATAATACTTTATTAATGCAAGCTATTTTAATTTCTGTAACTCTGCATGGAATACCTTCCTTGTAATCTCAATTTTCTTAGTAGTACTCAACCTTCAAAGCCCATTTCTGATGCCATATCCTCCAGAAGGCTTCCCTGATCCATAAGGAGGAAGGAGTCTCTCCCTGGTCTGAATCCAGACAGTGCTTCAGCTATGCTCTGCTACAAGTATACATTACTTCTTTCCCTGAATTACAGCTACTTAGGTCTTTGTACATCTTCTAATATTTAAGCTCCTTTGGGACAATGGTCATGACAAAGTTGACTTTCTTACATGCAAAGTGCTCAATGAAAATCAAACCAAAATAAAGCAACCTTATCCAAATTGGATTTGTTGTCATATCGACAGACTTCTCATTATAGTCATTTCTGACATCATTGTTGTTATTTGAAACTCTGATGGTCCCCGTCTTGTTTAAATGCTTTTTTTTCCCCCTTTTTTAATGTGGGCAAGAAATTCCATACTTCTTTAGTTACCTCACTTTCTATCTAAACTCTTACAGAAAAAATATAACTTTGCCCTTTGTCACACTTATTTTCTAAATACATTTAGTCAGCTCTTTCAAACTTATTCCAAACACAAGGAGAGAAAGAGTGCAGCCCATGTATGAAGGGCAATGGGCCAAATATATCACTGAATGGTTAAGGTAAGAGCAAGAGGAATGAGCATGGGATCAAAGCAAAGGATGTATATGGAAGGCAAGTCCCCCAGAGAGTGGTTCTGAGATATCCCTGCCTAGATGTTGGTTCCTTTAAGTTTCATTCACTGCATGAGTGTAAGTCACTGAGTCATATCCAACTCTTTGTTACCCCACAGACTGTGGCCCACCAGGCTCCTCTGTCCCTGGGATTTTTCAGGCAAAAATACTGGAGTGGGTTGCCATTCCCTTCTCCAGGGGATCTTCCCAACCCAGGGATTGAATCTAGGTATCCTACATTGCAGGCTGATTCTTTACCATCTGAGCCACCAGGGAAGATTTCATTCACTAATCAAGTAATATTTGTTAAGCTCTGAATACAAGACAATCATTCAACTCATAAACTGGTGGGGGAGAAAGCAACCAAGGTTATTCCTACTTTCTTGAAGTTTACTAAGTTTACTTTCTAAACCTGTGCCCTTTTTACTGGTCACATTTTTTTTTTTCTGCTTCATTATAAAAATTGAATTAACAGCAGATGTATAATTTATGTAAAATAAAATACATTTATTTTAGATGTACATGCCCATTATTTTGAAAAATATATAAACCTATGTAAACATGATCACAATCAAGATATGAAACATTTCCATTACCCCAATACTCCTCAAATCTATTTGCACTTAAACCATTACCAACTATGTATTATTGTAACTACTTCATATCTTATGCTAGTTGTTTAGATTTGTCTTTTCTGTAATTTTATTAAAATGGAACAAACTGTATATGCTCTTTGTAGCTGTCATTTTTTCCCACATAGCTTGTGGTTATGTCATCTATGTTGCTTATCGGTGCACTAGTATCTATCCTTTTTTATTGTTCAATATGCTCAATAGAATTCCATGTATGAATATGATATTCATACATGAAATTATGTGTGTGTGTGTGTGTGTGTATGTTATTCATCCACTGTTTGACTGTTGGTTTGTTTCTAGTTTGAGGTTCTTTTAATAAAGTCACCATTATTGTTTCTATTTGATTCTTGCATTTTTCATTTGTTTCTTTATTTACATGCTTGGGCTAATTCTGTCAATTTTGGCTGCCTTGCAGTTTGTAGCCACTGATGCCTCACTAAAGAAAATAAGTCTCATTGCAAGTGGAATATTACTCAGAAATAAAAAGGGAAGAATTTGAGTCAGTCGTAATGAGGTGGATGAACCTAGAGCCTGTTAAAAAGAGTGAAGTAAGTCAGAAAGAGTAAAACAAACACAGCATATTAATGCATATATATGGGATCTAGAAAAATGGTGGGATCTAGAAAAATGGTGCAGATGAACCTATTTCCAGCACAGGAATAGAGATGTAGACGTAGAAAACAGACATGTGGACACATCAGGGTAGGGGGAGCACGGGGAGGGTGTGATGAATTGTGAGAGTAGCATTAACATATATACACTACCATGAGGAAAATATATGGCTACTGGGAAGATGCTGTATAACACAGGAAGTCAAGCCTGGTGTTCTGTGATAACCTAGTTGTGGGGAATGGAAGGGGAGGGAGAGGCTCAAGAGGGAGGGAATTATATATATAATTATGGCTGATTCACATCGTTGTACAACAGAAACGAACACAACATTATAAAGCAGCTGTGTTCTGTGTGCTTTCTCATGTGATTTTTCAGACAAGAATACTAGAGTGGGTTGCCATTTCCTCCTCCAGGGGATCTTCCCAATCTGAGGCTTGAACCTGTATCTCCTGTGTCTCCTGCACTGGCAGTTGGATTCTTACCGCTGGTCACCTAAAAATGGACAACAGCAAAAAAGCAGTAAATCTATAAAAATAACATCAGAAAAAATGAAATCCAAAAGCATGCGGTGTGGATGGAAGGGCCAATAAGGCAAAAATACAATGGGTTTGCCAATCAGTCTGTTTCAGAAGCTTGTCTTTCTGTGTCCAAATGACTGGAGAGGCAGGTAAATTTTTGCTGGAAAAATGTTTCTTACAAATCGTTTAAGTTTCTTTACAATTTCAAGAATCCATGAATCCTAGACAAAATTAAGCCAATCAGGTTTCTGAGTTAAAATGGTCCACAAACTCATTTCCAGGTTTTGGATAAGATTGGATAGGGGATGACAATTTCATTGGTGAATAGACAGTAAAGGACTGTTATGGGTGCAAGCAGAAGGAACTCGATAAATGAGCAAATGCATAAACAAGTAAATCAAAGTATTCTTGTCTTTTTTAGATGCATTGTTAATGTTTATTGCTTGATTAATATCAGAGCATTAAAAAAAAACAAAAACAAAAACACAGTAATATCATGGCCTACTCATTTGCTTCAGGTTCCTCTGCCTGGTCTAGCATCTTTAGGTATTGTGACCACCACTCAGACTGTATAAGTTGGCACACAGGAGCAGCCCTCAGGCAGCAATTAGATAACAGCTCACTTGAGCAGCTGACCTGTATTTCGGTGGATGGACCTCTGTTGCCCTTAGGTCTGCAGAAATCTTACCTCTAGATTCAAGGTGTGTGTTTTCTATGCTTTAGGGATATAATTTTAGGATATTTGTTGTTAAATACAAGAAATTGTTGTTAGGAACTTGGAGAAATAGGAGGTAAAATTTCACCTTTTCATTCCTACCCTCTCATTTTACTTTTCGCCAGTATAGGCAGGATCTTGTCTTGGAGGCATGAGACATTTGAAAGAGGAGTCTTTACAGTATTAGTGTGGAATGGCTTGTGGAAAATAGTGGAAAAATAGTGGTAAAACTGGTGAAGTCTGAATAAATTTGTACTTTAATGATAATGTAAATTTATTGTTTTGGCAAATTTGCCAGAGTTTTGTAGGGTGGAGAAGGCAATGGCACCCCACACCAGTACTCTTGCCTGGAAAATCCCGGGGACAGGGGAGCCTGGTGGGCTGCCATCTATGAGGTCGCACAGAGTTGGAGACAACTGAAGTGACTTAGCAGTAGCAGCAACATTATGGGAAATGGTAGAAGTTTCCAAACTATCTCACACCTTTTCGTTAAACCTAAAATTATTAAGAAAAAAAAATTTTAACCCTATAAAGTGTATTAAAAAGTGAGTGAGTGAGTGAAGTCGCTCAGTTGTGTCCGACTCTTTGCCACCCCATGGACTGCAGCCTACCAGGCTCCTCCATCCATGGGATTTTCCAAACAATAGTACTGGAGTGGGTTGCCATTTCCAAAGTTAATAAAGTATATGAACTGTTAAGAAGGCCTACACAAGTGTGTGCCACAGAAACTAGCACTTACTATGTGGGTCTACATATTATGGTATAAACTAAGAAGAGCAAAAAAGAAATTCCATGGGGTAGAAGTGAAAGAAAAATTTAAATTAGAAATACATGGAAGAGCTGAATTAATAAGAATTAAAAATATAAAGTATTAAATATTCTATTCAAATATTTTCCCTCAAAAACCTCCATGAGCCTGTTAAGAAGAGTCAGTTATCCTGGCTGGAGAGTCTCAGAGAAAAGGTACCCAGTCTAATGAAAAGTCAGCCTATGCAATGGCCACTTCATCTTCTGCTGTACTTCAAAGTAGTGCAAAGAATTAGGAAACAGTTACCTCTAGCCATAGAATAAAGCTATCATGGACCAAGTAGTGTAGGTAAAGAAGGGTAGGGTGATGTGATGGAGATTTCAGACTCCTTAAATGAAGCCTTGTAGGCAGCATGTAAATGTGTTCAGCCTAGGCTCAGCAACGTCTACAGGATTTGGACATGAGGGAAAAGTCCAGCTTATCTGTGAGCTGGACAAATTTAAAACACAAAAAGCCATAAGGATGTGGATAGAATTGAAAAGTTATTATTTTGTTTAAACACTAGGATTGTTCTTTCCAAAATTAAACTAAACATTGTACCATTAAATCACAGAATAGAATATTTCCATCATGCAGATAATTTTGTTATATAGCACTATTCTAAGATGTAGTTAGCATAACTCAAAACTCCTTAAGATACATAACAAGTGAGGAGAAAGATATGGATTTTCATTTGGAATTAGCACTTTGAAGGCCTCAGAGCATACTGTATACTGCTTTTAAGTGTGTGAACTCATTTCAGGTCAGTTTAGCTATGACTGTAAAGGCCCATGACACTCAATGACTGAGGCCACAGAAGGTAGGGCTGGGAAACTTGTTCACAGGTTTTTAAAAAGTAGGTGCTAAATGTACTCATTGGTAGAATCATGGAAGCGTCACATAGGTGCTCTTAGAAATAATTGTTTAAGATTTTGGAGATTCTGAAGATAATCCAATAATATGTAAGGGCAATGATAAGAGCAACCTGGATTAGTATGGAAAGAGACCTTTTTGTACCCTGTTACTGTGGCTACCTGGAACAGCATTGGCTTCATAAACTCACATGAGTGAAATTGTTATCTAAATGGAAATCTCCTTGAAAAAGAATGAGACCTCAGAGAGAAAGTGCCACCGAACTTTAGAATTAGATTTGGAAGGAAAAAAGTTGAAATATATAAACCTCCTGAAAATCAGCTACAGGAAAGAATTGGCTGTGTGGGTGGACTTGGAAGATTAAAGAACTGCTGAATAGGTGAATGAAGTTAGAAACAGTCCAACTGTTTGATTATGTTGGACAGTCTGGATCTTCTCTCCTTTTTCCTGCACTTTTGAAGAAAGAACAATATGTTCAAATTGAAAGATGAGATTCTGTTGGTTGACTATTGAATGTAGTTATAATAGGAATTAATGGTACTTTATACCTTTCATTAACATTTTATTAAATTGACACTGCTTAATCTAATATCATTAAATTGTAACTCAGACTTCTTTGGAGGAAATACAGGAAGGTCACCTGATGATTACAGCGTTTTCGATAGTAGCAAATTGAACACTTCTCTCATTTATACAAATGTATTAAAAAATCAGTTCTAGGTGATTTCCCCCCACCATTTTCATACTTAGGAAGATTACATTATCTAAAGCTAATTAGATAATATTTTATCTAATTGTTTCCAGTTAATTTTCTTCTTGTCACATGTTTCCAGTTAATTTTAAGTTTTGGCAAGAAGATTAACAAAATAGGGATCTGTGACTGTAATTGTGGGACAGCCCCAGAGTGCAGCAGAGGAGGGGGGATTTCTTCTTAAAGAGACTGGTCACAAACAGTAAGTACTTGTAGTCAAAATTCATATGTACATACTAAGTCACTTCTTTCGTGTCCAACTCTGTGTGACCCTATGGACTGTAGCCTGCCAGGTGCCTCTGCCGAAGGGATTCTCCAGACAAGAATATTGGAGTGGGTTGCCATGCCCTCCTCCAGGGGATCTTCCCAACCCAGGGATCGAACCCACATCTCTAGACTCACCTGCATTGGCAGATGGGTTCTTTATCACTAAAGCTACCTGGGAAGCCCTTGGTCAAAACTGGTTAGGCTCAAATGAAATTTTGTGGAGCAAGGAGGAAGTAGTCATACCATAATATGTATCAAAAAATTAAAATTATAGTTATTTTTCCTTTAGAATTTATCTTCTATATGGTTTGAATTTAGAATAAGTCTTTTGTGATTTTGTTAATTATTTTGGGGTTTCTGTCAGAAATTTCTTTCTGCTTTGCTCAGTTATTTCATTGCTGAGACTTGCAGTTTCAGTAACCTCAAAATTGAAAACTGATGCTTGGTTATTTTCACCTATGTAACAGTGTTACTTGTGTAATAATCAAATTATTTTCCTCTGTAACTTTTTTTTTTTTTGCTTAATTTTACTTGTAAATGATTTTAAAATTCTTCAAGGTAGTACAGTTACTTGTAGTATGTTTTGAATCTTTTGACTATATATTTTTTGTAAGGTAGTATGTATTCTTTGTAATATTTATCCTTGTCTATAATACACAATGGTGTCATGAAACCAAGTAGAATTATAAGCATTTTATAGCTTAAAATGTGTTTGTAGAGAAAAAGAAATGTTGAAAATATGTAACTTAGACATATACTCAGGAAGCAAGTAAAAGAACCATAAAATGAGTCAAAATATGAGGAAGAAAGGAAGTAAGTATAAAGGCTACATCATTAAAATAGAAATTAAAGCATTTATGATAGAAACTACCAAATTAGAAACAGACAGCTTTTCTGAAAAAAATAAAATATAAAAGTAAACTGGAAGGAATGATAAAAAAGATACTGCACAAATAAAGATCACTGGGGTTTAATAAGTGGGTGCTAATGGATATAATTAAGAATGAAAATAAGAGAAAACTATGTACATCCTTATTTAGGTCATTTGAAATAAAAGTAAGATGGAAATTTTCATTGAAAATTATAAATAAGTCAAATAAGACTCATAAGAAAAATAAATTTAAAGGATATCAGTTGCCATAAAAGTTGAAACTGGTGGTAAACTTGCTGACTAATCCAAAAGACCTTAAGCACTTAATGATGCCCAGTTTCAAGATATACAAAATAATGGAAAACTACTGAAGTCATTTTATGAGGCTAGAATATCACAACACGAAAAGCTCAGCAACCCAACAAGAACACTTAAAGACAAAATAAACAGATAAACCAAACACCCAGTAGCTATTATTCAACTTCACTTAGGAATTGAAGAAAACTTAGATATACCAATAGCATTTTTACTAGGAGTACAAGAACAACTTAAAGAATACATTTGAATCAGTTCTAATGAGGTGGATGAAACTGGAGCCTATTATATAGAGTGAAGTAAGCCAGAAAGAAAAACACCAATACAGTATACTAATGCATATATATGGAATTTAGAAAGATGGTAACAATAACCCTGTATACGAGATAGCAAAAGAGACACTGATGTATAGAACAGTCTTTTGGACTCTGTGGGAGAGGGAGAGGGTGGGATGATTTGGGAGAATGGCATTGAAACATGTATAATATCATATATGAAATGAGTTGCCAGTCCAGGTTCGATGCATGATACCGGATGCTTGGGGCTGGTGCGCTGGGATGACCCAGAGGGATGGTTCACGAGGGAGGTGGGAGGGGGGTTCAGGATGGGGAGCACGTGTATACCCATGGGAGATTTATGTTGATGTATGGCAAAACCAATACAATATTGTAAAGTAATTAACTTCTAATTAAAATAAATAAATTTATATTAAAAAAAGAACAACTTAAAATTAGAAAATCCATTTATGTGATCATAAATGGATTAAAGGGGCAAAAATGAAACATCTGATCATCTCACTACTTGCCAAATAAAACTCTCAATAAAATTAAACATTCATTGATGAAAAAAAATATTAGTTATTTTGTTTTTTTTTATTTTTTTTTTTTTAATTTTATTTTATTTTTAAACTTTACATAACTGTATTAGATTTGCCAAATATCAAAATAAATCCGCCACAGGTATACACGTGTTCCCCATCCTGAACCCTCTTCCCTCCTCCCTCCCCATTCCAGTTATTTTGGAATTAAAGAAAACTTCCTTTGATTTGTTAATTTAGCTATAACCAACCTATGGTAGCTATTCATAGTAGCAAAATTTTGAAGATTTACCATTACAATTCATGCAGGAGAGTGAGCCAATATTTATTGTGCACTTAGCAAAGCTTTCAGGCACATCTTTCCCCTCAGTTTACATTGCAAAATTTTCTCAGGGATATTTAAACAAAAGAGGAGGACACATGGAAGAGAAAAGAGAGAGAAATGCAAACACAGCTTTCAGATTTCCATGATGAGCCTGTGGTAATTTGTCATCCCTTAGTTTATCTGAGGTAAGAGGAGTGTTGTTCCAGAGATCAGAGGACCTCGTTCCTTTAATTCATCTTGTATATACATGCACTGCTGTCCATTGTCAGGAGAGTTAAACAGCTGAGGGTGCGTCTGAGAAGATTTACTAAACCTTTGCTTCCATAGTAGCTCAGATGGTAAAGCATCTGCCTGCAACACAGGAGATCCAGGTTCAAGCCTGGGTCGGGAAGATCCTCTGGAGCAGGAACTGGCAACCCACTCCAGTATTCTTGCCTGGAGAATTTCAAGGACAGAGGAACCTGGTGGGCTACAGTCCATGGGGTCACAAAGAGTTGGGCACAATCGAGCGACTAACACACACACACACCATTGCAATTAGAGAAAAGAATGGTTTTTGCTATTGCCATTGCTATCCAAAGTGGTGCTAAAGCGGCACATTCTAGTCCAGTGAGTAAATATAAAAAAGATATAAAAGACTTTATTTTCATAAGATATCATTTTCTCTACAGGAAAATTAAACAATAGAGAAATTAACTTAAAAGGAACATAATTCAGCAATATATCTGGACAAAATATCAACATACTAAATCAATATAATACTAAACTAAAATTTTCCATTGAATCCCATTTATCCAAAATGATATTCATTAAAAGCAGATCAATATAAACATGAAGAATGTGTTATTGGCAGGGAAAACAAGACGAGCTGTTTATGACATATGTATTGGGTTGGCCAAGAAGTTCATTTGAGCTTTTCCATACAATGCTATGGAAAAATCCAAACAAAATTTTTGACCAACATAACAGAGGCAAAATGAATACGGGTGTTACAGTTTTGTTAACTTTGTTTCTTTTTCTCATTATTTTTGATTCTACTGTGAATGTATGAAATGTTTCCCCATTTATTAATATTTAGGTTATGAATTTCAACAATCTCCTTTAGTTTTCAATGTACATATCTTGCATTTCCTTTGGTAAACTTTTTCTTATAGATTTTATTGATTTTAAGACTTTTTTTTAAATTTTATTTTATTTTTAAACTTCACAATATTGTATTAGTTTTGCCAAATATTGAAATGAATCCGTCACAGGTTGATTTTAAGACTTTTGTGGATGAAATTGCTTTCCCAATTTCATTTTTGATTATTTGCTGTTGGGACATATAAATAAAATTGATTTTATGAATATATATGAAATTGTTATATTTATCTTGTGTCTTATCAGGAATTTATTTTACTTTCAATTTGAAAATTTCCACCTAGGTTTATATTTTCCATTTCTTTAAAGATAATTTCTATTTGATGCATCATTATTGTCATACTTTATTTTTTAAAAATGAGCTTTGTTAATTGAACATTTTTAATGCTCATTACTTTCCAGCTTTGAGGATTTTTGTTTATGTCAGTTATATCTAACCCTTGAGCAACATCAGAGGCAGTTTGTATTGATTTCCTTTCTCCCTGTAGATAGTCACAGTTTCTTCTTTCTTATAATGCCTGCTTTTTTGTTGTTGAAAAATGGATATTATAGATGACATGTTGATTCTGATCTCCTTATGTTACTGCTGTTGTTGTTTCCTTCTTTATATGTTTCTTTAGTGACTTGGCTGGTCTAACCTGTCAGTCTGACTCTTCTTCCATAGTATGCAGCTACAGGAGTCTCTGCTAAATTTTTTTTCTGGTAGTTTTTGTTTTTCTTTTTCAGCCCGGTTTCTTAGGGATCACTCCTGTATGAGCATAGCTTAATAAGGTAGTGCTCAAACACTTTGAGTCAATTAAGCTTCTATCCTTTGCCAATGGATCTTTGTTTGAGTTGGGGAGAATATTCAAATTTCAGAAAATTTGCAAGTCAGCCTTAGTTTTCACTTTCCCCTCTACTTCTTGTTTCTCCTTGCAGCATGTGCACAAACCTCATCTTTATCCAAGGACCTGCAGAAAGCTGGGGTTGCTTCTTTCTGGTTTCCTGTGGGTGTGCATGCAGCCTTGCTCCTGTGTGCATCCTTCCAGACAAGAAGGGATATGTGGCAGATTATCCACAACCACTATGGTCATCCTTTTTATAAGATCTTCCTCAAATTCTCTGGTTGGTCTGCTGGTCTGCTTCTCTAGCCAGTGTTAAAACTTCAGGAAAACTGGGAAGTTAGCCTTTTTCATTTGTTTTCCTTTGAGTTTTTATTATTTTCAATGATACCCTTGGGTTTGGCTGTTTTCCCTGATTCTCTATAAATCAAATTAGCCACTTTCAGCAGGGAAGCTTCTGGTTTTCATGGCATTTCCTTCCTTAGTAGAACAACACTGAAAGCATTCCACATGGGAAAAAGATGGGAGAAGCTTAGGTTAGACTCACCACTGCACTTACTCCACTTCTTAATTTGTGATATACTTTTGCTTCATTTCCAGAGTCTCGATATGGTTGTTTTACTGTTTACTTGAACTTACTTTATTCAGTATGACAGTCTCTATGTCTATCAATGTCTGTCACTGCAAATGGAATCATTTTGGTCCTTTTATGACTGAGTAATATTCCATTGTATATATGTACCACATCTTCTTTATCCATTCCTCTGTTGATGAACAGTTAGGTTGCTTCTATGTCCTGGCTATTGTGCATAGTGTTGCAACGAACAATAAGATGCAGGTGTCTTTTTGAATTTAGATTTTCTTCAGATATACGCCCAAGGATTGCTGGATCATATAGTAGCTCTATTTTTTTATTTTTTAAGGAACCTCCATATTCTTCTCCAGAGTGGCTGTACCAATTTACATTACCACTGACATTATAGGAGGATTCCCTTTTCTCCACACCTCATCAGCACTTATTTTTTGTAGATTTTTTTTTTTTTTTAATGGTGACCATTCTGATTGGTATGAGGTGATACCTCATTGTAGTTTGGATTTGAATCTATCTAAGGAGATCCATGATGATCTACCTGTCTTGGGTGGCCCGACACGGCATGGCTTAGTTTCATTGAGTTAGACAAGGCTGTGGTCCATGTGATTAGATTGACTAGTTTTCTATGATTATGGTTTCAGTGTGTCTGCCTTCAGATCTCTTACCTTTGATGTGGGGTATCTCTTCATAGCTGCTCCGGCAAAGTTCAGCTGCTGCTCCTTACCTTGGATGTGGGGTATTTTCTCACTGCTACCCATCTTGACCTTAAACGTGGAGTAGCTCCTCTCGGGCCTTCTGCACCCAAACCGCCACCCCTTCTTGGACGTGGGGTTGTCCCATGGAAAAGAAATGCCAAAAAAAAAAAAAAAAAAAAGGCTGTCTAGGGAGGCCTTACAAATAGCTGTGAAAATAAGAGAAAAGCAAAGGAGAAAAGGAAAGATATAAGCATCTGAATGCAGAGGTCCAAAGAATAGCAAGAAGAGATAAGAAAGCCTTCCTCAGTGATTAATGCAAAGAAATAGAGGAAAACAACAGAATGGGAAAGACTAGAGATCTTTTCAAGAAAATTAAAGATATCAAGGGAATATTTCATGCAAAGATGTGCTCAGTAAAGGACAGAAATGGTATGGACCTAACAGAAGCAGAAGATATTAAGAAGAGGTGGCAAGAATACACAGAAGAACTGTACAAAAAAGATCTTCACGACCAAGATAATCACAACAGTGTGATCACTCACCTAGAGCCAGACATCCTGGAATGTGAAGTCAAGTGGGCCTTAGAAAGCATCACTACGAACAAAGCTAGTGGAAGTGATGGAATTCCAGTTGAGCTATTTCAAATCCTGAAAGATGATGCTGTGAAAGTGCTGCACTCAATATGTCAGCAAATTTGGCAAACTCGGCAGTGGCCACAGGACTGGAAAAGGTCAGTTTTCATTCCAATCCCAAAGAAAGGCAATGCCAAAGAATGCTCAAACTACTGCACAATTGCACTCATCTCACACGCTAGTAAAGTAATGCTCAAAATTCTCCAAGCCAGGCCTCAGCAATACGTGAACCGTGAACTTCCAGGTGTTCAAGCTGGTTTGAGAAAAGGAAGAGGAACCAGAGATCAAATTGCCAACATCCGCTGGATCATCGAGAAAGCAAGAGAGTTCCAGAAAAACATTTATTTCTGCTTTATTGACTATGCCAAAGCCTTTGACTCTGTGGATCACAATAAACTGTGGAAAATTCTGAAAGAGATGGGAATACCAGACCACCTGACCTGCCTCTTGAGAAACCTATATGCAGGTCAGGAAGCAACAGTTAGAACTGGACATGGCACAACAAACTGATTCCAAATAGGAAAAGGAGTACGTCAAGGCTGTATATTGTCACCCTGCTTATTTAACTTATATGCAGAGTACATCATGAGAAGTGCTGGGCTGGAAGAAGCACAAGCTGGAATTAAGATTGCCGGGAGAAATATCAATAACCTCAGATATGCAGATGACACCACCCTTATGGCAGAAAGTAAAGAGGAACTCAAAAGCTTCTTGATGAAAGTGAAAGAGGAGAGTGAAAAAGTTGGCTTAAAACTCAACACTCAGAAAACTAAGAGCATGGCATCTGGTCTCATCTACACAGTAAAGAAGTGGAAAAGGAGTCTTAACAATTAATCATTACAGGTGAGTACCCACAATAACCAATCACAAATAAAGTTCACAAATATATTTCAACATGATGAATTACTCAAATATTTTAAAAAAGAGAACTAGCTAAGCAAATTAAATGTTTATATCCTAAGAGACATGTATTTTAGATGTCTCTACTAACTGTATTAAATACTAAGTTCTTTTGTTTAACAACTGTAATAAATCCCACAGTATATAAATTTTACTAATGCTTACCTGTTTGCTTAGTGATTCAAATGGAAAAGAATCTCCCTGCAATGTAGGAGACCAGGGTTAGATCCCTGGGTTGGGAAGATCCCCTGAAGAAGGGAATGGCAACCCACTCCAGTATTCTTTCCTGGAGAATCCCATGGGCAGAGAAGCCTGGCAGGCTATAGTCCATGGGGTCACAAATGGTCAGACAGGACTGTGCAACTAACACTTTCACTTTCAATTTACCTACTAAGTAAATATATTACAATGATAGTAAAATAGTTCAGGTAATTAAGCTCTTCACAGATTATAAATATATATATATATATATAATTTCTGGAAAGACATGATATTTAAAAAAATTAAAAAGATAAAACCTAAAAATTTTGGGGTAAAATGATCAGAATTTTATTCCCAAATATACTCAGCTTAATCTTCATTACTTTAATTCTTATCCTTATTCATATTTTTAGTTTTAACCATTTTCTAACTCTATTTTTATTTTGCAAGATATATAAATAAAAATTAAAATACTATCATTTTTTAAAAAGAGAAATACACAAATAAGTATAATTTTTATAAAGTCCCATTAAGTTTTCCTCTAGGGGCTTGCTTTCCTAGTATTTCATTGATTTTTTTTTTTCAAATTCACATATTCTAGGCTTTGTAATTCATTGTTTACTTAATGCCTACATATAGAAGGATTGTGAGGGTTTGATATTTGAATGTATTCATGTTATTACTGAAATGGCTTTAAGCCAGTAAAAATTTTAAGGAGTTTTCTCCTCACACACAAAGGCCTCATTGGACTTCAAACTGAGGGGGTGAAGGCACAGACAATATTTCAGTTTTAAATGTTGTGGGTACACTAAATATTTGTGAAACAGGAGGGAAGGGGGCAGGGCATGGCCTTTAAAATAGTGACATAACCCAAGGACATGACATAAACTGATGAAAACCAAATAGGACCAAGACTGTATATTGTCACTCTGCTTATTTAACTTACATGCAGAACATCATGCGATATGCTGGGCTTGATGAATCACAAGCTGAAGTCAAGATTGCTGGGAGAAATAGCCACCTCAGATATGCAGATGATATCACTCTAGTGGCAGAAAGTGAAGAGGAACTAAAGAGTCTCTTTATAAGGGTGAAAGAGGAGAGTGAAAAAGTTGGCTTGACACTCAACATTCAAAAAGGGAACACAATGGCATCTGGTCCAATCACTTCATGGCAAATAGAAGGGGGAAAAGTGGAAACAGTGGACTGCAAGGAGATCAAAAAGGTAAATCCTAAAGGAAATCAACCCAGTATATTCATTGGAAGGACTGATGCTGAAGCTGAATCTCCAGTACGTTGGCCACCTGATATGAAGAGCTGACTCACTGGAAAAGATCCTCATGCTGGGAAAGACTGAAGGCAAAAGGGGAAGGGGACAACAGAGGATGGGATAGTTAGTGTCACCAAGTTAACGGACATGAATTTGAGCAAACTTGGAGTTAGTGGAGGACAGAGGAGCCTGGAGTATTGCAGTCTATGAGGTTGCAAAGAGTTGGACATGACTTAGCAACTGAACAAGGTCCAAGATGGCAAATAGTCAACTTCCTCTGTCTTTAGCCTCAGTATAGGCTCACTGTAACACATCAGCATGCTAAATAGTGCAATAGGTGCCATGAGAGTTTCAAGATCAACTATACAGATCAAAAAGTGTGCAGTGGTCCAATTTATAGAAATTCACACCCCTTCCCCAAAATAGCTGGAATACTCCTCCCACTCATTGACCTATGAAATTACTCGCCCCTATAAAAACTGACAATCCCATACTTGGGGGTTACTTTCACCCTCTGAGATGGCCCACACTCTATGCAATCTGTTTCTGTCTAAATAAATCCACCTCTTATCTATCATTTTGTCCCTCTGAATTCTTTCTTCAATGAGACATCAAGAACCTGAGTTGTTACTGAGTCTAAGCTCTCTGCTTCTGCACAATAGGTCAATAGATTGGAGACAAAGAATACTTTATTCAGAAAGCAGGCTGACTGAGAAGATGGCAGACAAATGCCTCAAAATAACCATCTCCTTGGGGTTTGGCTATCAGATTCTTTCATAGAGAAGAATGGAGGATGGGCTAAAGAAGTAAAGTAAAAAAGTCATTATCTTGCAAATCTCTCCTGGATTGGCCAATCTCAGGGAGGGAATGTGTTAATCTCTTCTTTCTTGCAGCTGGTCACAGGTGGGCAGAGTCAAGTTATCTCCCTGTGAGTTGAAAAAAGGCACTTTAGTTTAAGAGTCAGGCAGAAGGGCAGGGTTCCCTATTATGTATGCCTATAATAACAAAAGCTGCTGCTGCTAAGTCACTTCAGTCGTGTCCAACTCTGTGTGACCCCATAGACGGCAGCCCACCAGGCTCCCCATCCCTGGGATTCTCCAGGCAAGAACACTGGAGTGGGTTGCCATTTCCTTCTCCAATGCATGAAAGTGAAAAGTGAAAGTGAAGTCACTCAGTTGTGTCCAACTCTTCGGGACCCCATGGACTGTAGCCTACCAGGCTCCTCCATCCATGGGATTTTCCAGGCAAGAGTACTGGAGTGGGGTGCCATCGCCTTCTCCAATAACAAAAGCAATGACAAGCAAAAGTTAAAATCAAAGAAACTGATCCAACATGGAGTGAGAAATGGCTCTTCCCTGCAACAGAGCTTCATTAAGACCTGAGACCAAGTGTGATCTCAGTTATGGGTCCAAGTTCTGCTTGGAGCCAGTGTGAGGAACTCCTCCCGTGGCAAAGGTCATGAGGAAGGAGGCTCGGCATACGCAAAGGTGGGATCGAGCCTCAGGAGTCCCCCTGGAAATTCTCGAGCATCTACCCCCAAAACCAGAGTCTGCCTACTTTACTGCTTTGTGCTCTCACATATACCTCTGACTTTATGGGGGGCTGTCCCCCACCACCTCTCTCTGAAAAAGAGTTAACTTACAGCTCCAGTTAATAAAGTTCCTGGGCGTGACAAGAGTGTTTTTGTTCACAACCGTGAGAGGCATGAGATGTTCTAAACTGTCTAAATACATATTCCTTTGAGCAGTTAAAAGATTGATTAGAAATTGTGTTGGTGAAAGGTTTTTCACTTGTTGGGCCAATGTTTGCTGCTAAGTTTCCATATCCCTTACCTACTGTGTCCCTGGCAGTGTATTGATTAATATAATTGGTATATAGGAATGTAAGTAGTAGCTTTAATGTTTGTAACCTTGGATCCTTGAGTTAATTCTTTTCTTGTTATAGCCCACCACACCTTTGCCCTATATGAATGCAACTTTATCTAATGCTTTCGGAGGGTGGCACCTGACTTTAGAATAATCACCTTTAGAGAAAAATAAGTTTTCTGAAAAAAGGATCTTAAAATGTTGACAGGCCTCCGGGCCAGAAGATGATGTAAATCACCTAAACTTTTGCATATGATAAGTTTGCAGGAAGAAAGCCTGGCTTACTGCTGACTCTACCCCTTCCCCCATTATCCTCTATGCACAACTTAAGGTACAAAAACTACTTTGGAAAATAAAGTGCGGGTCTTGTTCACCGAAGCTTGGTCTCCCCATGTCGTTCTTTCTCTCACCTTCTGGCTGAATTTCCATCTGGAATGTGGAGGCTCGTCAAGCCTACTAATTATGCCTGGGCTTCTAAGATCTGACCAGGGAGGCCTTAGTGTCTCCTCTCCTTCGGGAGAATGGGAGGACGCCTGCAGCCTACGTAGGTGACGCAAATTTCTTATTTTGGAATTATATTAGCTTTCCACATAAACCAAGTTATTCAGCCTCTTTTCTCCCCTGAATTTTCCTACTGAGCTATCCTTATTCTATTAATCTTTATGTCTCTAATTAATATTTAATTAAAGCTATAGTATCCAGTTTGCCGACGCCATCCCCGCTTCGAATTCCCTGGATCCACCGGGGCTGGACCCTGGCAAAGTTCCAACCTGAGTTATACAGTTTCATTTGGGATTACCTGAAACACAGAGCAATGCCAAAAAACAGAAGGAGACTAGGGAGCACTTGTTACATGTCTGCAGCAAAATAAGTACTGAAAACTGAGAGTAAATATTTAGAAACTTTTATTTCAACCTCAACAGAACAATTTCATGTATGTTAATATAATAATAAAACAAGAAAAGTTCTTGTATTTCTTTTTTATTTTGTGTTTGAAATTACTCACTTCCATTATATTTTCCAAGATCTTTGGTACATAATAAATTTTGGGGAAAATTGATCTTTTACCTTAGAAAGCTTGAGAAGAAGAGACATAGGTTATGTAGATTATGAGGAAGTGGGCATGGTCATATAAAAGACTGAAAATAAGGAGTGGAACATATAGGACTTTGCATGCCATGTTGCATTTTTTACATGTGATCTCATAAGAAATGAAAGATTGTGCATTTAAAAATATGTTAGACATTTTAGAAAAAAAAATCTCAAGCATGTGTTAAAATTTACCACTGTGCAAACAAGTAAATCAGCAATGTGATGAAATCATTAAAAACTGTAAGTTTCAGAGACTGTGCAGAATTAGAGTGGTAAATTTCATTTCACATAATTTAATTCCACAGTTTCATAGAAACATCATGCCCAAGTCCTTTTTTACACAAGATGTCTGTACGAGAATGATCTGTGATGCCAGTTATACAGACATTAGATCAGAATTAAAAAAAAAAAAAAAGATGAAGCAAATGATAGAGATATAACTTTGTCTAACGTTGAAATAACATGTTTTCACTTCCTCCCCAACAACAAACATGAAAGTATAAAATTGTATGAAACAGAGATCTGAAAGGACACTAGTTCTGATTTTAATCATTGCCAGGGGATGTCCCTCCAGCCAAGCTGTAAAAAAAGCTGATGACCCAGTTCATCCATTTCTCTCTCTCTTTTTTTAAGTTAAAGTAAAAATTATTTATTTATTTTTCTTGGTAAGTCTGTTTATTTTAAATTTAGACGTGTGTACATGTCAATCCCAAACTTCCAAGTTATTCCTCCCTCCAACCTTTGCCCCCTGGTAACCATAAATTCATTATCTATGTCTGTAAGTTTTTCTACTTTGTAAATAAGTTCATGGGTACCATTTTTAATAGATTCTGCATATAAATGATATTTGCCTTTCTGTCTTACTTCACTTAGTATGATATCTCCCAGCCATCTTGCTGAAGATGTCATTTTCATTCTTTTTGATGGATGAGCAATATTCCACTGTATATATGTAGCACATCTTCTTTATGCTTTCATCTGTTGATGGACATTTAAGTTGCTTCCATGTCTTGGCTATTTTAAACAGTGCTACAGTGAACGTTGAAGTGTGCATATTCTTCTGAACCGTGTTTTTCTCTGGACATATGCCCAAGAATGGGATTTCTGGGTCATATGGAACTCTATTTTTAGTTGTTTAAGAAACTTTCATACTGTTATCCATAGTGGCTGAACCACCAACAGTGTAGGAGGGCTCCCTTTTCTCCACACTCTATCCACCATTTATCTTTTTCAGATATTTTGATGATGATCATTCTAACTGGTGTGAGGTGATATCTCATTGCAGTTTTGGTTTGCACTTCTCTAATAATCAGTGATGCTGAACACCTTTTCATATGCCTCTTGCCCCTTTGCATGTCTTCTTTGGAGAAATGTCTCTTTGGTCTTCTTCCTATATTTAAATATTAATTTAATTTACTTTTTATATTGTAAATCAGCTAACCCCTTTTCAGTCACATTGCTTGCAAATATTTTCTCAAAATCTGTATGTTGTCTTTTCATTTTTGTTTATAGTTTTCTCTGTTGTGCAAAAGCTTTTGAATTTCATTAGGTCCCTTGTTTATTTTTGTTTTTATGTCGATTTCTCCATGAGATGGCTTTAAAAAAAATTGCTGTGATTTTGTCAAAGAGTGTTTTGCTTATTGTTTTCCTCTTAAAGTTTTTTTTTTTAATTTTATTTTATTTTTAAACTTTACATAACTGTATTAGTTTTGCCAAATATCAAAATGAATCCGCCACAGGTATACATGTGTTCCCCATCCTGAACCCTCCTCCCTCCTCCCTCCCCATTCCATCTTAAAGTTTTAAAGTACCCAGTCTTATATTTAGCCTAAATAGTATATGTATGGTATGATGTACAAATAAATGTATGACCAGTTCATTCATTTCTTTGGGGATATTTTATTTTATTTTTTGACACTGAGGAGAGTTTTTGATAATGATGAAATACAATATTTTCATTTTAGAAAGTTAACTGGGTCTGATGTAGAGAATGGATTTAACGGGTCAATAAAGAGACATTTTCAGTGATTACTGTGTACACTGAGAAAGGATTAAAATAAAGTAAGGAAGTAAAATTAACCCTTGCTGCACAATGTAACCTAAGTAAGAAGTTAATGCATCACTGAAACAAGAAAGAAGCCAGTATGTATCAAGACAAACAAGAGTTACTTTCCATGGATTTTACCTTCACACTTCTTTGAAACTTGCCTAAAATTTTGTCAATAATTGCATTATCTGTGATGGAATTAAGGGGAGGTCAGTAACTGGGTCTGCTGCTGCTGCTAAGTCGCTTCAGTCTTGTCCGATTCTGTGTGACCCCATAGACAGCAGCCCACCAGGCTTCTCTGTCCCTGGGATTCTCCAGGCAAGAACACTGGAGTGGGTTGCCATTTCCTTCTCCCATGTGTGTCTCAGGGAATGAATTTTAGAGTCTGAATTAAACTTTCAATTACAAGCAGCATCTTCAAATGAATTGCAAGTTCATGAGAAATTTTCTATCAATCTGAAGTTGAAAACAATAGTTGCCTCTTTAAATTAGCCTGCCTGAAATTATTAAGTGTCTGAAGTGACCTATGCCAGAAATGTGGACCTATATATAGAATGTGCTTACTTTGAAAACATTGTGGGGAGGGTGTTTAATGTCGAATTTTGGAGGGAAGATTCTCCAAATTATATTGCGTTAAAAGTAAACACCTGCAATAAAAGAAACACTCATTGTCTTCATCTTGCTTTTGTTTTAGAAAATATAGCTCTCTGACACTCTTTACTTATTTAAAAAATAATGCCATCTGGTATAGTAGCTTTATATTACCAAGACAAACACATAAAAACCTAAACTCAAAAGTCCTTTCTGAGAGTATATAAATAGGATCTGAGTATGTGATATTTCTGTGGTGGTGAAGAAGCCATATACTTCTCTTTAGTGCCAAGATACTAGGTTAAGCTCAGATAATTTAGTTGTTGCTGGACTTCCCCAATGGCTCAGATGGTAAAGCATCTGCCTACAATGCAGGAGAGCGGGGTTCAATCCCTGGGTTGGGAAGATCTCCTGGAGAAGGAAATGACAACCCACTCCAGTATTCTTGCCTGGAAAACCCCATGGATGGAGGAGCCTGGTAGGTTACAGCTCATGGGGTTGCAAAGAGTCGGACACAGCTGAGCAACTTATGAATGGGTGCCAAATATTTTTACAAGATGCAAGAGGATTACAGGAAGGAGATAAGAAGAGACTGTGAGGTCTGAAAGATTTGACCACACTATCAACAGACTTGACCTGGTTGACATATACATTCCATTCAGCAATAGCAGAAAGTGTGTCCTTTTCAAGAGCACAAGGAACACTCACCAAGAAATCAAATTCTGGACCATTAAACAAATTTTTGTATATTTACAATGACTGAAAATTATATGAAAAATGTTCTGTGATCACAGTTCAATTAAACAAGTGTTTTGCCAAAAGCTTTAACTTTTTGTTTCAAGTTCAAAGGATTCATTAACAAAATAAATCACTTATTATACACAAATAAGCAATTTCAATATTTAATGAAGAATTATCTAACTTGCTTTCAATATGTGATCATTAAACAAAAAGAGAAATAGAAACAGTAAAGAGTTACAGTACATATTACTTATTATTTAGGGATGTTAGTTACTCAGTTGTGTCTGATGCTTTGTGACCCCATGGACTATATAGCCTGCCAGACTCTGCATTGCAGGCAGATTCTTTACAGTCTGAGCCACCAGGGAAGCCCAACAGTACATATTAACACATCATCAAATTGGGTAGACAACATCCAGACTCAAACAGCACTGGGAAGTCCCCATGTAATAGCAATCTGGAGTCCCAGTTGGGAAAAAGTCCCAGGTAATGCATCACTTCTAGGGCTTCCTAGGAGTGATTGGTTTTAAGTTAATTTTTTTTTTTTTTTTTTTTTTACAGTGCTGTTTGTTTTGTCTTTGTCAACTATAAATTGGCACTTATCAAGAGCATTGCCAACGACTGAACAACAAAGGCATTTGTCATCTGCCTCTATGGAGATTGAACCCCATGCTGCTATAGGTGTTGACCTTCACCAACCCCTGAGGGAGTTCAGGGTGGAGTGAGGCACTCTGCTCCAGGGAATCTGGTGGGACAGGTCTTCATAGTTGGATGTGTTTAGTAACAGATTTTATGATCTCCATCCTTGCATCTCCTCATATCTAGAGAAGCACTAAATCCCTTCATGGTGATACCAGATCCTCATGACTAACAAAAAACCTTTTGTACAATGAGTGCTTCATGGTATCGAACTCCCACTTCACCAAAACCTTATATTGTCTTTCCCCCACTGCCGCTTTGGAGCAGTCTCTCACAGCTTTCTGAGATGCTGCCTCCCAGGCTGCAGTCCTCATTTTGCCCCAAATAAAACTTACTCACAACTCTCAAGTAGCATATCTTTTTTTTAGTCGACATCATGAAAATCTTGAAATGTTGTTAAGCCCCAGGTGTGGTTGGACAAACTCCCTCCAGGGGGTCAACAATTCCGAGATCCATCCCCTACCTTATCTATGGAGCCACTCTGCTTTCACTCACAGCAGCCATGTAGTCAGGACAGTGTTCAGGCAGGTCATAAGCTAGGTCAGACACATGCTTTGCTATCTTGTCTCTGAAGCCTGAACAAGATGATTTCCATTTAATTTCCCTAACAACAAGAAAAAAAAGAAAGAGAGAGAATCATCATATATTTGGCAATAAGAAGTACTTCTAAACAATTCATGGTTCAAAGAAAAGTTGAAATAAAGATTGGACAATATTTTGAATTAAGCAAAATGAAAAGACACATATGCAGATTTGTAGCATGCAGCTAACAGTGCATAAAGGAAAATTTATAGCTTAAATAATTATTAGAAAGGAGGAGCATCTAAAATCAATGATTAAACTGTCACCTTAAGAAAGTAGAAAGAAAGAGCATATTAAATCCAGTGAACTTGAAAGAAGGGAATATTAAAGAAAAGGGTAAAAATGAATGGATAAAAATGTGAAGAGTTATATAAATAATTAAATCAAAAGATAGTTCAAAAGATAAATAACACAGATAAACATCCAGCCAAATTGATAGAGAGAATATGCAAATTATGAATATCTGGAATGAAAGAGCAGGCATTTCTATTATCCATGAAGATTTTAAAAACAGGATGAGAAAATATTGTGAATAACTATACCAATAAATATGACAGTTGAGGTTAAATAAATAAAATCATTGAAAGAATGAGCAGAAGTTGCTATTTTTTATTTCAGACTAAAGAGATTTTAAATAAAGAAAAATTGGGACAAGAGATAAAGGTCTTTAAATAATAAGTTAGAAAATTCATCAAGAGAATATAACTAGTGTAGATATTTATGTACCTAACATTGAAGCATCTAAATATATCAAGCAATTATTAATATATGAAGGCAGAATCACACAGCAACTGATAATAGTAGGAGACTTCAGTACCCCACCTCCGACAATAAATAGATCATCTAGAATGCAACAACCCTGATGAACTTGGAGGACACTGTGTTAAGTGAAATAAACCAGCAAAATAAAGACAAATACTGCATGATTTTACTAAAATTTAAAATACCCAAATTCATAGAAACAGAAAATAAGATCATGACTGCCAGGTGCTAGAGGGTGGGGTAAATGGGAAGATTCTGTTCAATGAGCAGAAAATTTCAGTTTTACAAGATCAAAAAATTCTAGGGAGGGATCTGCTGTGTAACACTGTGCTTATAGATAACAAAACTATTGCTGTTTAGTTGCTAAGTTGTATCCGACTCTTTATGACCCCATGCACTGTAGCCCACCAGGCTCCTCCTTCTGTGGAATTTCCCAGCAAGAATATGGAGTAAGTTTCCATTTCCTTCTTCACAGGATCTTCCTGACCCAGGGATCAAACCCTTATCTCCTGCATTGGCAGGCGTTTTTTTTACCACTGAACTATTCTTTACCAAAAGTTAGATTTTATTGAATGTGTGTTTTTAATCAGAGTTTAAAAAAAAATGACACATGCATTAAAGGTGTTTCTAAAAGTGCTTATTGTTTTCATCAGAGTAGTGTTATTGATGGAGAAAGAAATGGCAACCCACTCCAGTATTCTTGCCTGAAGAATCCCATGGGCAGAGGAGCATGGTAGGCTACAGTCCATGGGGTCGCGAAGAGTCAGACAAGACTGAGCCACTTCACTTTCATTTTTCACTTTTATGCATTGGGGAAGGAAATGGCAACCCACTCCAGTGTTCTTGGCTGGAGAATCGCAGGGACGGGGGAGCCTGGTGGGCTGCCGACTATGGGGGCGCACAGCGTTGGACACGGCTGAAGCGACTTAGCAGCAGCAGCAGTGTTACTGAAGTGAATGCCTGTTTCCCACACTGCAGTGTGTGTAATATACTATGTAGAGACACAAGTGTAAACAATGTTTCTAAGGATCATAGCTGTGCATATAAATCAGGACTGTGCTATTTCAGTGACAGATATGTTCATCTTACTGTGATGCATGCAATAAATTATGTAAACACCCATATTTTAAGAAAGAGTATGCATGGTTGTGGGTCAGGAATTAAAGATACTCTTTCTTTTCCTTTCTGTTTGAGTGTTAATTAGGCTCTAAACTTTTTCAAGGAATACAAAATCTATTTTGTTTTATAGGAGTGCTGCTACCCCCACTGTCTTGTTCTTTTCATTTGCATGAAATATCATCCCCTTCTTTTCAGTCTCTGAGTGTCTTTACTAAGTCTTTACTAAGTTCTCCATCATAACATGTGGATACAATCATGTCAGAACCAAATACTGGAGTCATAGTCATGGAGTGTTTAATTGATTCCATAATTGAGACATATATACTCACACTATTGACAGAAATTCATGACAGAATTCTTATTGATGGTAGAATGCACAGATGAGTTTGTGAACAAGTAATTACAGGAAAGACAGCTTCCCATATGGGCCCATGGGAACTTGAGTTTTCTACTCTTTCCTGCACTAGTAGAATATCAGTGGTCTAGAGTTATAAGATTTAACAAATATGAACAGAGGATGATGCTCAGGTATATCTGAATTCCAGATAAACTACAAATACAATTTTTTGTCACCCTGCTTATTTAATTTATATGCAGAGTACATCATGAGAAACGCTGGGCTGGAGGAAGCACAAGCTGGAATCCAGATTGCCGGGAGAAATATCAACAACCTCAGATATGCAGATGACACCACCCTTATGGCAGAAAGTGAAGAAGAACTAAAGATCCTCTTGATGAAATTGAAAGAAGAGAGTTAAAAAGTTGGCTTAAAGCTCAACATTAAAAAAACAAAGATCATGGCATCCAGTCCCATCACTTCATGGTAGATAGATGGGGAAACAGTGGAAACAGTGGCTGACTTTATTTTTCTGGGGTCCAAAATCACTGCAGATGGTGATTGCAGCCATGAAATTAAAAGATGCTTACTCCTTGGAAGGAAAGTTATGACCAACCCAGATAGCATACTCAAAAGCAGAGACATTACTTTGCCAACAAAGGTCTGTCTAGTCAAGGCTATGGTTTTTCCAGTGGTCATGTATGGATGTGAGAGTTGGACTATAAATAAAGCTGAGTGCCAAAGAATTGATGCTTTTGAGCTGTGGTGTTGGAGAAGACTCTTGAGAGTCCCTTGGACTGCAAGGAGATCCAACCAGTCCATCCTAAAGGAGATCAGTCCTCGGTGTTCATTGGAAGGACTGATGTTGAAGCTGAAACTCCAATACTTTGGCCACCTGATGTGAAGAGCTGACTCATTGGAAAAGACCCTGATGCTGGGAAAGATTGAGGGCAGGAGAAGAAGGGAAAGACAGAGGATGAGATGGCTGGATGGCATCATCAACTCGATAGACAAGGGTTTGGGTGAACTCTGGGAGTTGGTGATGGACAGGGAGGCCTGGCGTGCTGTGGCTCATGGGGTCACAAAGAGTCGTACACGACTGAGTGACTCAACTGAACTGAGTCTAAGTATCTCCCATGCAATATTTAGGGCATTCTTACAGTAAAACTGCCAGTTTTGTTCACCTGATTGTAAAATTAAGTTGTATCCTGTATTTTATATGGCAACCTCATACTGATTCCATAAGAAATAGAATTTGAATATAGTCATTTTTGCACAAAAAAAGAAAAACCCTGGCTTCCAGCTAGTTCATTGTCCAAGTATCACAAAATGAGTTTTAAGTTCATTTGAAATGGTATTATTATGACACTATAAGTGGTGCTTATTTATGATTTATTCAATTAGAATTTTATACTATATAAGCCATGATATCACCACTTTTCAATCTTTATTATCTTTTAATAATTACTTAATTTATCAATAGCTTCTTACACATTTTATAACAATACCATATTAGTAAAAGCCTAGGTTTACGTAAATATTAGAATAAAACATGAAAATAATTATCTTCCTCTTTTCTATGTAGGAACAGTTTTCTCAACATTCTGTCTGCATTATTCTAGATGTTTCAGGGAAATACAGAAAATATGTATAAGGGAATCTATTTTTCCCATAAAATTTAAGAAGGAAAATTCCTTTGTGTACAGTGAGTGATAGGAAATTTTGACATTTTATATTCAAATTGCATAGAACTTTATAACTATTGTATAAAATTGTGATGTAAAGAACTGAAGCTTTCTGTGGGAGGGATGCAGATCAAGGCAAACAATAGAGCCTTGAAGAATAGAAAGAAGCTGGGGATGCTGTTATATTTTACTGCTTAATATAAATGTAAAAAAAGAGATTGAAATGGCTACACTGATCTGGTCTACTGAACACATAATTAATTGAATAATAAATAAAAGTCCTAAGACTCAGATTGGGGGAGTAGTTGTTAACAGCTACTGCCCACATGAGGGGGGAAGCCAGGGCTATACTGGAGGCAAAGTTGCCATATGTAAGAAGGTGGCAAGAAAAGGTAACATATAATCTACATTCTGGTTCTGAAATATAGGTTCTTTCTTATAGCAGATCTGCTGGCAAAATAATTCTGAGGAGCTTGTTTCTGAAATTTTCTTGAGTCTCTTGACTAAGCCCTCTATACTGACCTTTCTTTGGAGCAAGTATTTATTGGGAAATCAATGCATATTAAAAATTTCATGAACGGTCATTGTTTCTGTGCCTTTTTTTTTTTCCTTTCTCTGTTTGTAGCTGCTTTCAGGGCTCTCCTGATAGCTCAGTTGGTAAAGAATCCACCTGCAGTGCAGGAGACCCCAGTTTGATTCCTGAGTCAGGAAGATCTGCTGGAGAAGGGATAGGCTACCCACTCCAGTATCCCTGGGCTTCCCTTGTGATTCAGCAGGTAAAGAATCCACCTGCTATATGGGACACCTGGGTTCAATCCCTGGGTTGGGAAGATCCTCTAGAGAAGGGAAAGGCTACTCACTCCAGTATTCTGGCCTGGAAAATTCTATGGATTTTATAGTCCATGGGGTCACTGCTTTCAAGTTCAGGTTTTCCATTTCTCCAGAATTTTCTGTCTGACCACTGCAACTGTTTTTTTCCAAATTTAATTGATAAGGAGAAAACACCAGCTGACGCTCCCATTATTCACTCACACTCTTGCTCTACTGTTCACTGAGTGCAAAGATGGATCTTGTGTGGGTTCCTTGTTTGAAGCTTTAGCGTTGTTCTCTAGAGAATTTCTTTAGGTACAGAATTTATTCTCATTTGTGGTAGAAAGATAGTGAATATAACTCCCAAGTCTTTTTCTGAATGCATTGATTGATAATTGATTAGTTTAAACTTCTTCTTACCAAAGCTGTTTTTATATTATCCTGATTTTCAGTGGAAGTTTGTTTTTTCTAGAGGTGTTTAAATATCGAGATTCCCTTCTATGTAGATGCTTAAATGAGAGTCTCCCAGTCGTATCCAACTCTCTGTGACTCTGTGAACTATACAGTGGGTTGTTTGCAAGATGGCAGAATAGAAAGAGTGCACTCATCTTCTCCTATGAGAACTTCAAAATTGCAACTTACTGCTGAACAACCGTTGATGGAGAATGTTGGATCCCACCATAAAAGATACCCCATGTCCAGGGGCAAAGGAGAAGCCCCAGCAAGATGGCAGGGGGAGGGAAATCACGTTCAGAATCAAACCCTGTACTTGTCAGAGATGCTTGGAGGGCTCAAATAAACCCTTGTGTGAACCAGGAGGCCCCACAGAGACTGCGCAAGACCTGCCTTTGAGTGTTTGTGTGTCTCCTGTGGAGGTATGGGTGAGCAGTGGCCTGTCGCAACTGCAGGGGCTCTGGATGCAGCAGACCTGCGTATGGCATAAGCCCTCTTGGAGGAGGTCACCATTAATTCCACCATAGAGCCACCAGAACTTACACGGGACTGGGAAACAAACACTTGGTGGGCACAAACAGAACCTTGTGCACACCAGAACCCAGGAGAAAGGTGCAGTGACACAAGAAACTGACCCAGACTTGCCCGTGTGTGTCCAGGCACCTCTGGCAGAGGCATGGGTCAGTGGTGGCCTGCTTCAGGGTCGGGGGCATTGAGTGCAGGAGTGCATGCATGGGACCTTTTGAAGGAGGTTGGCATCATCTTCATTACCTCCACTATAGTTTGGCTTCAAGTCAAAAAACAGGGAGGGGACATAGCCTCATCCATCAACAGAAAATTGGATTAAAGAGCATTAGCCCTGCCAATCAGAACAAGACCCAGTTTCCCCCTCAGTCAGTCTCTCCCATCAGGAAGCTTCCATAAGCCTCTTATCCTTAACCATCAAAAGGCAGACAAAATGAAAGCAACAATCACAGAAAACTAATCAAATTGATCACATTGACCACAGCCTTGTGTAACTCAATGAAACTATGAGCCATGCCATGTAGGGCCATCCAAGATGGACAGATCAAGGTGGAGAGTTCTGACAAAACATGGTCTACTGGAGAAGGGAGTGGCAAACCACTTTGTATTCTTGTCTTGAGAACCCCATGAACAATATGAAAAGGCAAAAGATAGGACACTGAGAGATGAACTCCCCAGGTTGGTAGAGGCCCAGTGTGCTACTAGAGAACAGTGAAGAAATAACTCCAGAAAGAATGAAGAGATGGAGCCAAAGAAAAACAACAACCAGCTGTGGATGTGACTGGATGTGATGGAAGTAAAATTCGATGCTGTAAAGAACAATACTGCATAGGAACCTGAAATGTTAGGTCCATGAATCAAGGTAAATTGGAAGTGGTCAAACAGGAGATGGCAAGAGTGAACATTGACATTTTAGGAATCAGTGAACTAAATTGGACTAGAATGGTTGAATTTAAAATAGATGACCATTATATCTACTACTGTGGGCAAGAATCCCTTAGAAGAAATGGAGTAGCTCTCACAGTCAACAAAAGATTCTGAAATGCAGCACTTGGATGCAATCTCAAAAATGACAGAATGATCTCTGTTTGTTTACAAGGCAAACTATTCAATATCACAGTAATCCATGTCTATGCCCCAACCAGTAATGCTGAATAAGATGAAGTTGAACAGTTCTACAAGACCTTCTAGAACTAACACACAAAAAAGACTGAGCCACCAGGGAAGTCCCATTATAGGTCACCTGAATGCAGAAGTAGGAAGTCAAGAGATACCTGGAGCAACAGGCAAATTTGACCTTGGAGTGAAAAATGAAGCAGGTCAAAGGCTAACAGAGTTTTGCCAAGAGAACGCACTGGTCATAGCAAACACCCTCTTCCAACAACACAAGAGAAGACTCTACACATGGACATCACCAGATGGTCAATACTGAAATCAGATTGATTATATTCTTTGCAGCTGAAGATGGAGAAGTTCTATACAGTCAGCAAAAACAAGGCCATGAGCTGACTATGCCTCACATCATGAACTCCTTGTTGTAAAATTCAGACTTAAATTGATGAAAGTAAGGAAAACCACTAGAACATTCAGGTATGACCTAAATCAAATCCCTTACGATTATACAGTGGAAGTGACAAATAAGTTCAAGGGATTAGATCTGATAGAGTGCCTGAAGAACTATGGACAGAGGTTCCTGACATTGTACAGGAGGTGGTGACCAATAACATTCCAAAGAAAAAGAAATGCAAAAAGTCAAATTGTTTGTCTGAGGAGGTCTTACAAATAGCTGAGAAAAGAAGAGAAGGGAAAGGAAAAGGAGAAAAGGAATGATATACCCATATGAATGCAAAGTTCTAAAGAATAGCTGCTGGATCCCAGAGATGACACCCCACCAGGCTCCCCCGTCCCTGGGATTATAAGAAAGCCTTCCTCAGTGATCAGTGTAAAGAAATAGAGGAAAACAATGAATGGGAAAGACTGGAGATCTCTTCAAGAAAATTAGAGATACCAAGGGAACATTTTATGCAAAGATGGACACAATAAAGGACAGAAATGGTATGGACCTAACAGAAGCAGAAGATATTAAGAAGAGGTGGCAAGAATGCACAGAAGAACTGTACAAAAAAGATCTTCATGACCCAGATAATCACAATGGTGTGATCACTCACCTAGAGCCAGACATCCTGGAATGTGATGTCAAGTGGGCCTTAGAAAGCATCACTACGAACAAAGCTAGTGGAGGTGATGGAATTCCAGTTGAACTATTTCAAATCCTGAAAGATGATGCTGTGAAAGTGTTGCACTCAATATGCCAGTAAATTTGGAAAACTCAGCAGTGACCACAGGATTGGAAAAGGTCAGTTTTCACTACAAGCCCAAAGAAAAGCAATGCCAAAGAATGCTCAAACAACCCCACAATTGCACTCATCTCACATGCTAGCAAAATAATGCTCAAAATTCTCCAAGCCAAGCTTCAACAGCACATGAACCATGAATTTCCAGTTGTTCAAGCTGAATTTATAAAAGATAGAAGAACCAAAGATCAAATTGCCAACATTCGTTGGATTATCGAAAAAGCAAGAGCTCCAGAAAAACGTCTACTTCTGCTTTATTGACTACAGCAAAGCCTTTTACCTGTGGCTCACAACACACTGTGGAAAAGTCTTCAAGAGATGGGAATACCAGGCCTTATCTGCCTCCTGAGAAATCTGTATGCAGGTCAAGAAGCAAAAGTTAAAACTGGACATGGAACAACAGACTGGTTACAAATCAGAAAAGGGATACATCAAGGCTGTATATTGTCACTCTGTTTATTTAACTTCTATGCAGAGTACATTATGCAAAATGCCAGGTGGTATGAAGCACAAGCTGGAATCAAGATTGCTGGGAGAAATATCAATAACCTCAGATAAACAGATGACACCACCCTTATGGCAAAAACTGAAGAAGAACTAAAGAGCCTCTTGATGATAGTGAAAGAAGAGATTGAAAAAGTTGGCTTAAAACTCATTCAGAAAACTAATCTCATGGCATCTGGTCCCATCACTTCATGGCAAATAGATGGGGAAACAATGGAAACAGTGAGAGACTTTAATTTTTTTGGACTTCCAAATCACTGCAGATGGTGACTGCAGTCATGAAATTAAAAGACACTTGCTTCTTGAAATAAAAGCTATGACTAATCTAGATAGCATATTTAAAACCAGAAACATTACTTTGCCAACAGAGGTCTGTATAGTCAAAGCTGTGGTTTTTCCAGTAGTCATGTATGGATGTGAGAGCTGGAACATAAAGAAAGCTGAGTGCCGAAGCACTGATGCTTTTGAACTGTGGTTTTGGAGAAGACTCTTGAGACTCCCTTGGACTGCAGGAGATCCACCCAGTCAATCCTAAAGGAAATATGTCCTGAATATTCATTGGAAAGCTGAAATTCCAATACTTTGGCCACCTGTTGTGAAGAACTGACTCATTTGGAAAGATAGAAATATTCTAATGAATATTCAGAATTGAATATATTTTGAATGAATGCAGAATTTAATATTAAATCCATAGTGTATTGCCCTTAAACCATTTATTAAATCATTTACTAACTTATTGAGATGCTAACTTCATCACACACACACACACACACACACACATACAAATAGCCAAAGCAAATGCAATTTGGGATATGGAAACTTTGGTGAGCCATAGGCAAATCCAAAGAACAAGAAAAGGTAATTGTTTCTTTTTTTCAAGAAAAGGAGTTGGTTGAAAGGGACTATAATAACTGACAAGGGGTTAATATCCAGAATATTATATATCTCATACATCTCAATAGAATACTCCTCATCTTTGAGGAAGAGGCAAGAAGGCAAGATCGGAAAGCTTAGGAAATTTTTCCTTCCAACCAAAGGATGGAAAACAAGTATGTGGGTGAAAGTTATCAGGTCTTTTCTGCCAACATGTCCAGCAGCCTCCAAATTTCTAATGAACCACCATACTAAGGAGCCTCAAATAGGAGACTGACACATTCTCCTGGACTATTACATGGTTCATGTTTTGGCAAGAGAGCCTCAAGGTCCATTTTCCCCTTGGATCACAGTTCCCCACTGAAGGAAGGCAGGACCTGTTTTAGGAGTGAAGTGGTAATTACTCCCTAGGGTGCTGAGTAGTGAAGTTATCAAATGAGGCATTTATGCTAGTGCTGATAGTCAGAAAAATACCTATTAATAATAGTAACACAGGTTGTAGCTGGTTTAGGGCTATTCAGCTGGAGCACAATGCATATTGTTTTTGGGAGTGTGGCAGTGAGTCTTGTTACTGGTTTAAACAATTCTGAGAGAATGGGAGGAAGATCTGTATGGGAATATGGGAATGGCTGTTTGCAGCAAATTATCTGGACATTTTCTTATGGCCATGATAAAAAACAGGACAAGTGCATTCCACTGCAGCCCAGGACTCATATTTTGGGGAATATGAAGCTCTTTCATATTTATGGCTTGGGCTTCCTTATTTCATAAATAGATTACAGAATATAATTCTCCTGGATCCTAGATAATAGCTACTTGTGCTTTTTATCTTATGTTCAATTTAGAAATGTGAAGTATTTTTTTTTTTTTTAAACTATGGTCTTTGTATACATGATAGATAAGGATTGCGGAGCGGTTATAGGGGAAGTTGCTGAATGGGTAGACAAGGTAATTCTGAGGTTGAGAGAAAAGAAAACATTAGTGATATGATATTGCAGAATGTTTATAGGAGGTATCCATAATATCAATCTTCAGAAAGAAGGAAATACTTAATTAGGGCTTCTTATGTGTAATTCTGGGCTATACTTTTACTTTTTCTGTTCATTAATTCTCATAATATTTCAAATTTTAGAGATTTAGGAAACTTTACTTATTTCTCAAAGAAAATGCTGAAATATGAACAATATTTGTGCCTTCTTACTTCATATCCAGCACTTTCTTCATGACATAAATTTTATTCCAGGTTATTTGCTTATTTAATATTTTTACCAACTGCTTGACAAATATATATGAATCCATTGTGATGATTCATTCATATCTTAATTTGCTTAATCATTGTTTCTCTCACATATATTTTGAATATTTGATCTTTTCTAAAAACTCTGATGCTGATGGGATTAGAGGGATGCATGTGAATACATGTTGCCTGTCACATAAACTTTGTCACCTGAACAGCGACATGGTGTCTGCTTTCTAAGAACTTGATTTTTCCTGAGCAAGTGAGGTCATTATCTTGAGAAGTTCTAGAATATGTTTAATAAGGGCTGGAATCTTTTTATTCACTGATATATTCCAAATATCTAATAGAGTGACTGTGACTTACTGTATACTCAATAAATATTTGTTAAATTGAAAGAAATGCTATGGGAATGAAAGTGAGAGAAGTGTTTTCCTTTTTCCTGAGAGTTCAGAGGATCTGCCCAAAACGAAAACAGTCATTGATGTGATACAGCATGGCTTACTGCATGCTCAGTGTCCACAGATAAAATCTGGGAGATGGAAGAGACAAATTTGGAATGTAGTGAGAACCGAATTTATCAGTAGTCCTTCCCCCCAATTTTACCAAGGATTGGAACACATCATTATAAAGTTTTGGGTAAGAGGTACTCGATAACATATTTAATTTCTCCATATTCACCACTTCTTCCCGGCTGAACTGTTTCAATACTCACTTTCCCTGTTTATTCTGTTTCTTGCCACCCTGCCCAAGATTTCTCTCTGTCTGTAATGCCTTGCTTCCCATACTCAGGACACTATATTCTTCCTGCCCAAATAACTCCTGAAGATATTCAGTTCCAGTTGGTCTTCTCAGGTCAAAAGCAGTGGAAGCAAAAATCTATAGGTTCTTGTATTGAATGATTTTTTTTTCCCCCCTAATTTCCCTCGTTGGGTCCTATTATGAGAGAGGAAAGCCAAATTATATTGAAAGTAAAGAGTATGATGGATATATGTATATATATATATATATATTTTCATTTTCAGAAACACTGATTCTCTTCAGATTTCTCTTCTGCCTCTAGAGAAAAATCAGGCCTGTAAAAAAACACCAGATATGGAAAGAAAGGGGCCTGAAAAGGTAAAAAAAAAACCAAAACAAAAACTTTGTTTTCCAACAAAGCTATCAGCCCTTTGTGTGGTATATTCTATGTTCATGGTTTTCCCTGTAAGGTAGAGTAAGAAATATGTTTTAACTCCTACCTATCATGCAGGTGCACATGTACACACACACAGCCTAAAACAGAAGATTCAATCTAAAGAAAGGTCACTCATATATTGTATACTTTCATTCATTTCTCTCATCTATACTGTTCGTATATTAAAACTGCTGGTGTTGACCATTAACTTGATTCTGTAACCTCAGAGATTGGATAAGCATAAAGTTTCAAAATCACTGTCTTTGAAGAGCTGATTCATTCAGTGAGGAAAGAAGCAAGCAAAATAAACCAAACACCCCAAACAGTAACAACAAAAAAGCAACAGTCAAAGAAAATCACACCACTAATAGCATGCTTCCTATGTAGTACATGATATTTTAAGCACTTTCTACATGCTTCCCACATACTTATTTACACATACATTTAATTCTCACATTTGCCATTTTTCAGATGAAGAAACATCAAATTCTGATAGATTTCAAACAGAATTATTGAAGAAAAATAAATGAATATATTCAAGGGCCTTGATACATTTTGATGAACTTCTTTCCATAAAATTAAAGCTTATTTTTAGGCATATTAGCATTAACACTTTTACTAACCATATAATCCACATCACTATTGATAATTTGGTGAGTGCAAATGATCTTTCAGTTTAACTTGCACTACAAATGATGTAAAACTAATTTTTATATATTTGATACATGTTCTTTCTTTTTCATAAATCATATACTAAATCCATTTTCTACACCAGAAGTTTATTTTCTCCATCAGTTTGTAATACATTTTTATTAATATTAATATTTTGAAATGATTTTGGTAATTTTTAATTTATTATTTGTTTTCTGATATTTCTGATTGTGCTTTTGTTGCCAATATATGTTTTATTTTATTCAGTCAAATTTTTGGTTATTTATTGCTCTCTGGTATACTGTTTTTAGTTTTGAGCTTAGTTTTTCCATTTTTTCCATCAAAAAATGTACTTTTTTTCTAATCTTTTAATTTTTTTCCATTTTTTTCTTGACATAGCCACAAGAATTTTTTGAAAATTATATTAGCTGGAGACTTATACAATATTTTTTCTATTTATCAAGGAAGTAAAGGGTAAGGGAAAAGAAAATGAAAGGTGATAGGAGCAATTCTGGTTACTTAAGAATATAGTTATCATGTTTATATATACAGACAGTGAGTCTTTTGGTATCATTGGTTTGAATCAGCCGGAGAATGTTTTCTTGTTTTTCTTGAATGTCTGTATTGTGATTATTCAAAGGGGAGAGCATGTTAAATAGTCATAATTCACAGTCTAACTCAATCCCTCTGTATTGAATGCAGTAGAACCTCTCTCCCACTCATCTATTGCAAGTATACAGTCTTCTTTTCTGTACTTTTTTTAACTGTATATTTATTGTTATATTAACTGTGGTTTGGAGATAGAATTGAGCATAGTAATACACTGTCATGGCAAATTTTAAGTTGCTAGAAATGTAAAAAAAATATGTTTAAAATTACTTAACAAAATTTTTTTTGAAGATCTGTAATGTGTTTTGGAAACACTGAAACATCCCAGAGAAGGACTCATGATGAAAATTAAATAGATCCTAATGTTCCAAAGTTTTCCATTTAGTAATTAAAATAAATATACATATAAAAAATTAAATCATCAATATATCAATTTCCTGTAAAACAGTCTTTTAAAAATAGCTTAATATACCATGACATAAACGTATTATATTTGTACAAATTAATATAGTTTTGTGGTCATCACCACAATAAAGTTTTAGGACATTTTCATCATCCCAAAAGATAACCTCCTATCTGTTTGCAGCCAAATTCCATCCTGTCCCCATCCCAAGGTTACAACTAATCTTCTTTCTGCTGATATATATTTTCCTTTCCTACACATTTCATCTAAATAGAATTTCCAATGTGTAGTCTTTTGTACTTGACTACTCTCATTTAGCATAATATTTTTGAAGATATTTATGCTGTGGCATGCACCACAGTTCTTCCTTTTACTACTGAATATAATAGTCAGTTTTATCGGTATATCAGATTTTGTTTGTCCATAAATTTATTTCTTCATATATTGGGGCACAATAAATTGAATAGTTTTCTCCTTTTGGCTATTATCAATAATGCTGCTATTAAGAACATTCACTAAAAATATTTATGTGGATAGTATTCACTTCCCTCTGTTATATTCCTGAGAATAAAATTGCTATGTCATTAGCTAAGTTTATATTTACCATTAGAAGAAACTGTGAAACTCTTTTCAAAAGTGACTGCATAATATTACACTTCCATCAGCAAAATGTGAAGGTTTCAGCCTCTCTGCCTCCTTACCAGCACCTCTTAGTATCTATTGCTTTCATTATAGTCATCTTAGTGCATATGAGCAGTAATCACATTATGGTTTTAATTTGCATTTCTCAAATGGTGAGTGATGCTGAATGTATCTTTATATACCTCCTAGCCACCAATACACTTTGATGAAATGTCTACTGAAAGAGTTTGCCCATTTTTAAACTGCATCCTTCTCTTATTTTACTTGTAAGAGTTATATGTATATTCTGGATGCAAATTCCTTATCAGATACATGCTTTGTGAATTCATTTTTTATGTATGATGTTCTCTTCATTTTCACAATGGTACCCTTTGAAGTGTATATTTCTGGACTCTCAATTCTAAACATTATCTATATGTGTATATATATGCCAGTACCATGCTTTCTTGATTACTCTATCATTAAAGTAAACTTTGCAATCAGAAAGTATAAATCTTCTATCTTTGCCCTTAATTTTCATAATTATTTTGGTTATTCTAGTTCCTTTCCATATTTATTTTGTGATTACTTTGTCAATTTTTTAAGTCTGTAATGAATATATGGATCACTGTGCTCATAATTATCTCATAATAATGTTGAATCTTCCAATCCATGAACATGGTTGTCTTTTCATTTATTTGGATCTTTACTTTTTCTCAGCAATGTTTGATGGTTTTCTGTGTACAGATGTTGCTCCTCTTTTGTTAAATTTTATCCTAGTTGTTTTATCCCATTAAAAAGGACTTATTTTCTTTGTTTCATTTTTGTGTTTTGCATGGTGTATTCCTAATTGTAGGAGGCAGCATAATGTCCTTTCAAAGATGTCCATGTATCAATCCCAGAAACATGCAAATAAGTTAGGTTACATGAAAAAGGAGAATTTAGGCTGGAGATAAAATTAAGTTTGCTAATCCTGTGACCTTCAGTAAGGGAGATTAGTTTATATTATTTGGACTTAACCATGTAAACACAGTGTTCTTAAAAGTGAAAGACAGAATCAGAGTCGGAAAAAGAGATATAATTTTCCTGGGTTTGAAGAAGGGAGTGGGGGATAATGAACCAGAGGCTCCTAGGAACTAGAAAAGGCAAGATGTTTCCAACATCTCAAGAAAGGAATATAAGCCTGCATACCCTAGATATGTGTGTTTATGTACCTGAATGCACTTACTTCCCTTTTGTTTTCAGGTCTTGGCAGAAAACCTCACCATGGTCACCGAATTCCTTTTACTGGGTTTTTCAAGTCTTGGTGACATTCAGCTTGTTCTCTTTGTGGTTTTCCTTTTTCTGTACTTAGCCATTCTCAGTGGCAATGTCATTATTGTTACTGTCATCCGCCTGGACAAAAGCCTCCATACACCAATGTACTTCTTCCTCAGCCTTCTCTCAACATCAGAGACCTGCTATACCTTCGTCATCCTACCCAAGATGCTCATCAATCTCTTTTCTGTGGCCAGGACAATCTCCTTCAACTGTTGTGCCATCCAAATGTTCTTCTTCCTTGGTTTTGCTATGACCAATTGCTTGCTATTGGGAGTTATGGGCTATGATCGTTACGCTGCCATCTGTCACCCTCTACATTACCCTATCCTTATGAGTTGGCAGGTGTGTGGAAAATTGGGAGCCCTTTGTGGGATCGGTGGATTCTTGGCCTCACTAACAGTAGTATATTTAGTTTTCAGCCTCCCTTTCTGTAGTGCCAACAAAGTCAACCATTACTTCTGTGACATCTCACCAGTTATTCGTCTGGCTTGCACAAATACAGACGCTCATGAATTTGTCATATTCATCTGTGGTGTTCTTGTACTTGTGGTCCCATTTTTATTCATTTGTGTTTCTTATATCTGCATTCTGAGGACTATCCTGAAGATTCCCTCTGCTGAAGGCAGACGGAAGGCCTTTTCCACCTGTGCATCTCATCTCACTGTTGTCATTATTCACTATGGTTGTGCTTCCTATATCTACTTGAGACCAACAGCAAACTATGTGTCTAACAAGGACAGATTAGTAACAGTGACATACACTATTGTCACTCCATTATTAAACCCCATGGTATACAGTCTAAGAAACAAGGATGTTCAAGTTGCTATTAGAAAAGTGTTGGGGAAGAAAGGATCCCTAAAATTATGCAATTGATATATTGTTATATTTCAGATTCTGTAATAAATATAGCTTTCTGACAAAGAATGTATTTCCATATCTTTTTAACTGAGAATTTGTTTTATGAGAATAGTTGGCACATTTTCTTCTCTCAGCTTTTGTAACTCAATTGCAATATAGACAAGTTCAGATAAAGTTAATTATGTGACACTAATGTCTATTTTTCTTTCAGAATAAGATGCTACTTTGAGGTTTATTGGGTTTAGAATGTTACTGACAGTAAACATAATCATATATTTGACCTGATCAGTGTTATGGCCATGCTACTGCTGCTGCTAAGTGGCGTCAGTCGTGTCCAACTCTGTGCGACCCCTTAGACGGCAGCCCACCAGGCTCCCCTGTCCCTGGGATTCTCCAGGCAAGAACACTGGAGTGGGTTGCCATTTCCTTCTCCAATGCATGGCAGTGAAAAGTGAAAGTGAAGTCACTCGGTCATGTCCAACTCTTAGCGACCCCATGGACTGCAGCCTACCAGGCTCCTCCATCCATGGGATTTTCCAGGCAAGAGTACTGGAGTGGGGTGCCAGTAATGGCCATAGTGAATCAATTAATCATTCTAGTCCACATATCTCAACAGACAGTATTTTTGAAAGCAATATCCAAAAATGAAATTAGCCTCATGAATACGAGTGGGGGAAGACTTATTTACAATTTAAAGAGTTAGCAGCATATCTAAATCCATTCACAGACCCAATTAGTTGAGAGTCTTTGCTCATGGCCAACCTTATCTAAATAATTTCACTCTATATTACCATTTAATCTTTCTACATTATACATTTGAATATTACAATGTTCCTTTTTACATGTTTGAGAAATTATTTATATCCTTCTGGCACAGATTTTATGTTTTGTAATTTGAAAAATAATGACAGGATAGATTAATTGGTATTCTTGCATCTACTCATAGATATACTCATCTACTACAGAGTATGTAGACATTAGGAAATCAAATTCTATATGTCCAGAAGTTGCAGCAATTAAATAGAAAACTCCAGAAGTAGACTTTACACTTAATGCCTTGATCAACTTTCATAAAATGTGGGTGAGATTTGTGTGCAGCAGTCTGACACTAAAGTGATTTTTTAAAAGTTTTTATCTATCCTGCTTTATGGCTTTAATTTTCTGTTATCCTCTTCATGTGTGGACCTCCTGAATGATTTTAAATTTAACTTATCTTTTTCTTAGTGTTTCTAGAAGAGAGAGAAATTGTTTTCTTTGGCGTCAAGTGTGCCTTGCTAAGTCACTTCAGTCCTGTCTGACTCTTTGCAATCCTGTGGACTGTAGCCCTCCATGCTCCTCTGTCCATGGGATTCTCTAGGCAAGAATTCTGGAATAGGTAGCCATGCTCTACCCCAGGGGATCTTCCCAACCCAGGGATTGAACCCATGTCTTGTCTTGCAGCTCTTGCATACCAGGCAGATTCTTTACCATTGAGTCACCAGGGAAGCCCTGGAGACAAGTTTGCTTTTTTCTTATTCCTTACGTCAAGTCAAAAATGTGCCAAAAATTATGTCAAGTCAAAAATTGTGTTAAACAGACAAGGAAAATTTTATTCAAGATTATTTTGGTAATGGAGAAATACTAAGTCTGAATTTGGCAACTCTGCCACAACCAACAGGGATAAGGTTTTCAGTGGCTGCGACGAGGTAATAGAAAGGTACTGGAGAACCTTATACCATCTGGGTTTACAACCTGATTTTATCAAAAGGAAAAATAAACATCTCATGGCTTTATTACAGGAGGCAATTTTGTGCTTGTAGCAAGGTACTCACCAATGTTGGATTCCTTTCATCCCATGCAAATTGGGATATTAAGAACAATGTCTTCCTTAATGATCATATTTCAAATGGATGCTCCCAGGTCCTTGAGAAAGACATTTCTGGGTTGTAAAACCGACTAAAATTTAAAAATATGTATATATTGGAAGGACAGAAAAATAACGTACAATTGCACATTTTCTAAAGCATATACTCTAAGAAAAGGGAGATCGGGGGTCTAGGGTCAGGAAGAAGCCTCCCCGAAGTTTAATCAAGTTGAAGGCAAAATTAGGCCTGTCCTGGTCACCTATGCTCTGGGCCCCTCTCTTGTAACACATACTGCTCTATGTACATTTCCCTGTGGCAACAGAGGGTCAACAGAAATTCTGATACTTTGGCTATTGCCAGAAATTAGCTATTCTTTGTCTTTGACCTAGAGTCCTCATCATCTGTAGAGTTGTAGAAGACTATCTTCTTAGCTTGCAAAGAGTGCAAAATCTCATATTCTTATAGTTCTTCACACCACATCTAATGAATTTAAGTAAACAAAACGATAATATTTGGAAGGTTTGTGGACTGCTCATGTATATGAAGAAAGATTTGATGACCAGAGTTTTTGAAGGAACTAGAACAACTGCAAAACTTTTCTTCATAGGATCTTACAAATCATCTCTTTAGGGAACTGCCATTCAATGATTTTCTGTCCTCTCTGTTTACCCATGTTTTTAGTACTGGGTTAGAGAAAATAGTTTGCCTGAGTCAGGGAACAAGCTCAAACCTGTGGGCAAAAGGATAACTTCCTGTAATTCATTTCCCCAGCTGGTTTACATAGAGTCAAACAAAGTTTCCTAAAAGTGGGATGCTAAACAAATGAAATTAATAGATCTCCATTAAATGTGACTGCAAAAATAGTGTATATATGTATATATATGTAATACAACATTGTGAGTAAACTATATACTCCAATACAAATCAATTAAAAATAAAGTAGCAAAACAAAAAAAAATATGCTTGACTTTCAAGCATGTACACATTTATTTGCATATAAGGAGACATCTTTTTCTTTCTATAATTCCCAAACTATCCATTTCTAATAAAATAAATTAATATATCCTGAACACTTACTAAGTGTTAGACACTATTTTAGTTACAGGGTACATTAGTAAGCAAAAATAAAGAACCTCGCCTTCATGGAATTTATAGTCTATTGCAGAGAAATGAAACATAAACAATAAGCAGGATATATTAGTAAATTATATGTTAGAAGATCATGTGTTCCATGGAGGTGGGGGGTGGGGGGAGTAAGGCAAGGGAGCAAAGGTATTGGTGGTGATGATTTTAACAGGGTGTACAAGAAGATCTCATTAAGAAGGGGCCATTCTAGCAAATACTTGAAAGAAGTGAAGAAGAACATGATGACTGCATAAATTGTCCCTCCTTTTTGTCACCTTTCATCAGCTAAAATTTAGTATCCATCTATGAACAAAAGTACCTCTCAGGGAGTTGGGGGATCCAGGGAGAGTTTTTCCCACCTGTGCACTGGATAACAGGTAGATAAACCTTATTATGGGTTATGGAACTGGCAGGTGTCTGAGGATTGGTTTTGGCCCCTCTTTGTTGCAGTTGGGGAGCACCTGCAAAGCACTGACGTGGGCATATAGCCAAGGATAAAAGAGCCTTTGTAGAAGTCCTGGTTTACAGGGGAAAGATGCCAGCACTCTGTTGAAGCAAAAAAGCAAAAAGCAAAAAACCCACAAAATACTTGCATTGAATATGGAAGAAGACATTTTTCAGGGCCACCCCTCCTCTAGGTGTCATGGCTTGGAACTGAACTAGCTGGCAACAACTCTCCTGAGCAAAATGGGAGTGAAATGACTGAGTGCCTGTGTTCCCCAGCTGTGTGGGATGCTGCTGGAGGAAAGTTTTTCTCTCCTAAAGCACCCAGGGTACAGGAAAGACTTTCATGACTACATGGGGAGAGGGGATCAGGAAAGGAAGATACAAATAAGAGAGCACGTTTAAGGGATCTGGTATCTGTTGACTGTATTCAAGACAAAGTTGGGCTATAGCACCACCTTCAGGAAAATAAAAGAGATTTCCAATATCTGATTGGATGTGCTAAAAGATTAAAAGAAGACATGCAAAATTAAGAATTCTGTTACTTAAAAAACAATGGATGATACAAATTACAATATTGGATGAACCTTGAAAACACACTAAGTGAAAGAAGCCAGTCATGTATGACCACATCATATATGATTCCCTTAATAAAACATGTCCAGAATAGGCAAACTTATAGAAACAGAAAGTAGGTTAGTAATTGCCTAGGGATGAGAGTTGGGTGGGAAGACGGGGGCATGTAGGCTAAAGTTGTGGATTAATTTCTTAGGCTAATAAAATGTTCTAAAACTGATTGTAATGATGGGTGTATTGCCGGGAGCCGGCATATTGCCTATTGAGTGCGGCACCTTCACAGCATAATCTTTCAGGATCTGGAATAGCTCAACTGGAAGTCTATCACTGCCAGGAGCCAGCGTGAGGAACTCCTCCCGTGGCAAAGGTCATGAGGAAGGAGGCTCGGCATACGCAAACGCGGAATCGAGCCTCAGGAGTGCCCCTGGAAATTCTCGAGCATCTACCCCCAAAACCAGAGTCTGCCTACTTTCTGCTTTGTGCTTTCACCTACACCTCTGACTTTATGGGGGGCCGTGCCCCATTACCTCTCTCTGAAAAAAGAGTTAGCTTACAGCTCCAGTTAATAATTCCTGGGTGTGACAGTGTTTCAACCTACAAACTCCTTTGGAAATCCTCTAGCCTGCCTGAATAGGTTTTTCCTGCCACATGTGATTGCTCAGAGCCTCCCAACTGTGAGAGGCATGAGATGTTCTAAACTGTCTAAACACAGATTCCTTTGAGCAGTTAAAAGATTGATTAGAAATTGTATTGGTGAAGGGTTTTTCACTTGTTGGGCCAATGTTTGCTGCTAAGTCTCCATATCCCTTACCTGCTGTGTCCCTGGCAGTGTATTGATTAATGTAATTGGTGTAAATAGTAGCTTTAATGTTCGTAACCTGGGACCCTTGAGTTAATTCTTTTTCTTGTTATAGCCCACCACACCTTTGCTCTGTAGGAATGCAACTTTATCTAATGCTTTTGGAGGGTGGCGCCTGACTAATCACCTTTAGAGAAAAATAAGTTTTCTGAAGAAAGGGTCTTAAAATGTTAACAGGCCTCTGGGCCAGAAGATGATGCAAATCACCTAAACTTTTGCATATGATAAGTTTGCAGGAAGAAAGCCTGGCTTACTGCATGACTCTACCCCTTCCCCCATTATCCTCTATGCATAACTTAAGGCATAAAAACTACTTTGGAAAATAAAGTGCGGGCCTTGTTCACTGAAACTTGGTCTCCCCATGTCGTTCTTTCTCTCACCTTCTGGCTGAATTATTTCAGCCTCTTTTCTCCACTGAATTTCCTCAATGAGCTATCCTTATTTCAGCCGCTTTTCTCCACTGAATTTCCTCACTGAGCTATCCTTATTCTATTACTCTTTGTATCCTTAATTAAAGTTTAATTAAGCCGTTGTTTCCTGATCCTCGCCGACGCCGTCCCTGCTTCGAATTCCCTGGATCCACCGGGGCTGGACCCCGGCAGTGTATAACTATGTGAACATACTAAAAGCCATTGAATTGGACTCTTAAATGATTGACTTCTATGGTACATGGATTATATCTCAACAAAGCTGTTAAAAGAAGAATTCTGCTACATGAGGGAGTATGGAGCAGATGTTCCCATGCAAGGTCAGAAAAGTCCAGTGTATAAGTAGGACCAACAAATGTATCTTCCACCTGAAGACAGTTAGTAAGGAATGCGGAGGTTATAACTCCTACAAGTGCCAAAGCAGCTATGTACAATTTCAAGATATGCAAAAAGTCAAGGAAACATGACTTGATCAAATGATCACAATAATCCTCTAATAACTGAGCCCAAAGGTACAGAGATATGTGAATTGTCCAATAAATAATTCAAAATAACTTTTTTTGAAGAAACTTAATGACTTCATACTTTGGCCACCTCATGTGAAGGTTGACTCATTGGAAAAGACTCTGATGCTGGGAGGGATTGGGGGCAGGAGAAAAAGGGGAAGACAGAGGATGAGATGGCTGGATGGCATCACTGACTCGATGGACTTGGGTTTGGGTGAACTCTGGGAGTTGGTGATGGGCAGGGAAGCCTGGTGTGCTGCAATTCATGGGGTCGCAAAGAGTCAGACACGACTGAGTGACTGAACTGGACTGAACTGAAATCACTTCATTGGAAATAGATGGGGAACAGTGGAAACAGTGTCACACTTTATTTTTGGGGGCTCCAAAATCACTGCAGATGGTGACTGCAGCCATGAAATTAAAAGACACTTACCTCTTGGAAGGAAAGTTATGACCAACCTAGATAGCATATTCAAAAGCAGAGACATTACTTTGCCAACAAAGGTCCGTCTAGTCAAGGCTATGGTTTTTCCATTAGTCATGTATGGATGTGAGAGTTGCACTGTGAAGAAAGCTGAGCACCGAAGATTGATGCTTTTGAACCGTGGTGTTGGAGAAAACTCTTGAGAGTCCCTTGGACTGCAAGGAGATCCAACCAGTCCATTCTAAAGGAGACCAGTCCTGGGTGTTCTTTGGAAGGAATGATGCTAAAGCTGAAACTCCAGTACTTTGGCCACCTCATGAGAAGAGTTGACTCATTGGAAAAGACTCTGATGCTGGGAGGGATTGGGGGCAGGAGGAGAAGGGGATGACAGAGATGGCTGGATGGCATCACTGACTTGATGGATGTGAGTGTGAGTGAACTCCAGGAGTTGGTGATGGGCAGGGAGGCCTGGCGTGCTGCAATTCATGGGGTCGCAAAGAGTTGGACATGACTGAGCAACTAAACTGAACTGAAATGAACTGAATGACCTATAAGAAAACACAGAAGAAAACACAGAAAGACAATTCAGCAAAATCAACAGAGCAATGCAGAAATGAAATAAGAAATTTAAAGGAGATACATGTTGTAATAAAACAGAATCATTCAGAAATTCTGGTGCTTAGGAATTTATTTTTTTTTAATTTTATTTTATTTTTAAACTTTACATAATTGTATTAGTTTTGCCAAATGTCAAAATGAATCCGCCACAGGTATACATGTGTTCCCCATCCTGAACCCTCCTCCCTCCTCCCTCCCCATTCCAATGCAATAAAGGACATCAATAGCAGAGCTGATCAAACAGAAGATGGACTTACTGAGTAAGAGAATAGGAATTTTGAAATAAGTCAATCAGAGAACAAAAAAGTATGAAAACAGCAAAGAAAGCCTACATGATCTAATGGACATCAAGAGAACAAATATCAGAATCACTGGATTTCCAGAAAGAGAATATGAGGAAGAGGAAAAAAGGTTTATTTAAATAAATGATAGTTGAGATCTTCTCAAGTCTTATGAGAGATTTAGACACCCAAGTTCATGAAGCTACATCCCCTCATTATTTCAATTCAAAATGTTGTTCTCTAAGACACATTAAATACACTTCAAAAAATCAAAAGCACAGAGAGAATCCAAAAAGCAGCAAGAAGATAAAGATTTCAACCTACAACGTAACCCCCATTAGACTATCAGCAGATTTCTCAGAAGAAACTACTGACCAGAAGAGAGCAAGATGGTATGTTCAATGTGCTGAATTAAAAAAAGAAAGAAAGAAAGAAAGACAGCCAGCCAAGAGTACTCTGTCAGGGTTATTCTTCAGAAACAAAGGTGAAATAAAGATTTTACCAAATAAACAGAAGCTAGTGGCGTTCATAAATCATCATTAGATCTGCCTTATAAAAAATGTTGAAATACTTGAAAGGATTTCTTTAAGCTGAAGAAAGGCGATGCCAAAGAATGTTCAAATTACCATACAATTGTGCTCATTTCACGTGCTAGCAAGGTAATACTCAAAATCTTTCAAGCTAGGCTTCAGGAGTACATGAACTGAGGAGTTCCAGATATACAATCTGGATTTAGAAAAGGCAGAGAACCAGAGAACACATTGCCAGCATCCACTGGATCATAGAAAAACCAAGAGAATAAAAAAAAAAAAAAAAAAAATCTAGTTCTGCTTCATTGATTATGTTAAATTAAAGCCTTTGTGTGAATCACAACACACCGTTGAAAATTCTTTACAAGATGGGAATACCAGACCGCCTTACCCGTCTCTTGAGAAGGTTTCTCAAGAGAGAAACAGAACCAGACATGGAACAATGGACTAGTTCTAAATTGGGAAAGGAGTATGTCAAACCTATATATTGTCACCCAGCTTATTTAACTTATATTCAGAGTGTATCATACAAAATGCTGGGCTGGATTATTCACAAACTGGAATCAAGATTGCTGAGAGAAATATCAATAATCTCAGATATGCAGATGATACCACTTTAATGACAGAAAGCGAAAGCAAAAGTGAAAGTCACTCAGTCGTGTCCGACTCTTTGTGACCCCATGGACTATATAGTCCATGGAATTCTCTAGGCCAGAATACTGGAGTGAGTAGCCTTTCCTTTCTCCAAGGGATCTTCCCAACCTAGGGATCGAACCTGCATTGCAGGCAGATTCTTTACCAGCTGAGCCACAAGGGAAGTGAAGGGTAATTAAAGAGCCTCTTAATGAAGGTGAAAGAGGAGAGTGAAAAAGTTGATTCAAAATTCAACATTCAGAAAACAAAGATCATGACATCTGGTCTCATCACTTAATGGCAAATAAATGTGGAAAAATTGGAAACAGTGACAGATTTTATTTTCTTGGGCTCCAAAGCCACTGCAAATGGTGACTGCAGCCATGAAATTAAAAGATACTTGCTCCTTGGAAGAAAAGCTATGACAAATCTAGACAGCATATTAAGCAGAGACATCAATCACACTGCTGACCAAAGTCTGTACAATAAAAGCTATGATTTTTCCAGTAGTCATGTACATATGTAAGAGTTGGACCATAAAGAAGACTGAACACCAAAGAATTGATGCTTTTGAACTGTGGTGTTGGAGAAGACTCTTGAGAGTCCCTTGGACTGTAAGGTAATCAAATCAGTCAATCCTAAAGGAAATCAACCCTGAATATTCATTGGAAGGACTGATGCTGAAGCTGAAGCTCCAATACTTTGGCCACCTGATGTGAAGAGCTAACTCAGTGGAAAAGACCCTGATACTGGGGAAGGTTGAGGGCAAGAGAAGAAGGGGCAACAGAGGATGAGATGATTGAATGCCATCACTGACTCAATGAACGTGAGTTTGAGTAAACTTGGTGAAGGACAGGGAAGCCTGGCGTGCTGCAGTTCATGGGGTCACAAAGATCAGACATGATTTACACTGAACAAAAGCTGAAATGAAAGGGTGATAATTAGTAAAATGAAAATACATGAAAATATACAGCACAATGGAAAATGTAAATATCAGATTTAGAAATTTTGAATTTTGTAATATGATGTGTTAACTATTCAACTGTTGTATAAAGGCTAAAGGAGAGGAGAATTAGAATGAGTATGACTACTATAATTTCTTCATGAATACAAAATGCAAAAACATTAATTTTGAGATTAAAATTTAAAAGGCAGGGAGTAAAATGATAGAGGTTTTATGCAAGCTGAGGTATGTTGCTATCAGTGTGAGAAAGGAAACATCACAATTTTAAAATGGATAAAAGTTTTAAATAGGCAGTCTCCAAAGAATACATGCAAATCACTAGTTACATATAGAAAAAAATAAAAACTCAATAGCAGTAGTGATTGAGGAAATGCAAATCAAAACCACAACATATCACTTCACATTTACTAGGATGGCAATCATACTAATAATCCTAATAGTGCAGAAAATACCATGTGTTGGCTAGGAAATGGAGAAATTGGGATTCTCATACATTTCTAGAGAGGTTAATTAGTGCAGTTGCTGTGAAAAATTTGACTGTTCCTCAAAAAGTTGCAGATAAAATTACCATATGATCCAGTAATTCTACTCCTATCACATACTCAAGAAAATTAAATACATATGCTTACACAATACATTGTACATGATTCTTCATAGAGGCATCACACATTTTGATAATAGTCAAAATTTGGGAACTACCTAAATTTTGCCACAAAAAGTCACAAGGCCCTGATACACGCTATAACATAGATGACCTGTATGCTAATTAAAAACACCCATACAGAAAAGACAACATATTGTATAATTTCATTTGTATAACATGCTTAGAATAGGCAAGTCTATACGGACAAAAAAGTAGAGTAGAGGTTGCTGGGGGAAGAGGAGGAGACTGCTAATACTTATGGGGTTTCTTGCCAGGCTAGTGAAAATGTTCTGGAATTAATATTAGTGATGGTGGCCTAATTTTCTGAATATACTAAAATCCATTGAATCTACATTTTAAAAGAGTAAATATTATAGATCAAATTGCCAACATCTGCTGGATCATAGAAAAAGGATGAGAGTTCCAGAAAAGCATCTACTTCTGCTTTATTGACTATGATAAAGCCTTTGACTGTTTGGATCACAATAAACTGTGGAAAATTCTGAAAGAGATGGGAATACCAAACCACCTGACCTGCCTCTTGAAAAATCTGTATGCAGGTCAGGAAGCATCAGTTAGAACTGGACATGGAACAACAGACTGGTTCCAAATAGGAAAAAGAGTACGTCAAGATTGTATATTGTCACCCTGCTTATTTAACTTCTATGCAGAGTACATCATGAGAAATGCTGGTCTGGAAGAAGCACAAGCTGGAATCAAGATTGCTGGGAGAAATATCAAATACCTCAGATCTGCAGATGACACCACCCTTATGGCAGAAAGTGAAGAGGAACTAAAAAGCCTCTTGATGAAAGTGAAAGAGGAGAGTGAAAAAGTTGGCTTAAAACTCAACATTCAGAAAATGAAGATCATGGAATCCATTCCCATCACTTCATGGCAAATAGATGGGGAAACAGTGGAAACAGTGGCTGACTTTAGTTTTTGGGCTCCAAAATCACTGCAGATGGTGACTGCAGCCATGAAATTAAAAGACACTTACCTCTTGGAAAGAAAGTTATGACCAACCTAGATAGCATAGTCAAAAGCAGAGACATTACTTTGCCAACAAAGGTCCGTCTAGTCAAGGCTATGGTTTTTCCAGTAGTCATGTATGGATGTGAGAGTTGGACTATAAAGAAAGCTGAGTGCCGAAGAATTGATGCTTTTGAATTGTGGTGTTGGAGAAGACACTTGAGGGTCCCTTGGACTGCAAGGAGATCCAACCAGTCCAGCCTAAAGGAAATCAGTCCTAAGTATTCATTGGAAGGACTGATGTTGAAGCTGAAACTCCAATACTTTGGCCACCTGATACGAAGAGCTTGACTCATTTGAAAAGACCCTGATACTGGGAAAGATTGAGGGCAGAAGGAGAAGGGAATGACAGAGAATGAGATGGTTGGATTGCATCACTGACTCAATGGACATGAGTTTGAGTAAACTCATGGTGATGAGAGATGGGAGATGGTGATGAGAGCAGGAGATGGTGATGGACAGGGATGCCTGGCGTGCTGCAGTCCATGGGGTCACAAAGAGTCGGACATGACTGAGTGACTGAACTGAACTGAAATAGTATAGTATGTGAATTATCTCTCAGTTAAAAAATAATCTGATTCAGTCATAAATACACACTTGAAAAAGATTCATAAATATTTGTAGAATAATTTAAAGATTGATAGTAGAGTATCTATCTACCTATGTATCATCTATCTATCATGTTTCTCTCTCTAAGTAATGTGTTTTTGTGTGTGCATATGTATATATTCATAATCAGTTTAATTATAAAGAGTGGAAATTCAAGGAAATAAAGTTGAGGAAGAAAGGACATTTCACAATCTTTGTTACATATTGATACTTTTTTTACTCTGAGGATCATATGTTATTTAGATAGTTCGACATTTATTTTTAAATAACCAAATATATTTTAAATAAAAAAGTACTAAGGAATCACTAAGAAATTAGCTGTTGGAACAGAGAGCAAAGTGTGTTGTTTTTCACTGCATCTAAAAAATAAAAATTAGTTTAATAGAAATGGGGGGGGGCATTTTTTTAACAAGAAACTTTTTATTGAAATATATTTAATATACAAACCTTATAGTCTCTTTTTAATTTTTTAAAATTTATTTGCTTTGAATTTGAAGACAATTGCTTTAGAGTATCATGTTGGTTTCTGCCATACATCAACATGAGTCAGCCATAGGTATATGTATGTCCCTTCCATTCTGAACCTCCCTCCTACCCTAACCTATGCCTCTATATTGTTGCAGAGTACTGGATATGAGCTTCCTGAATCATACAGCAAATTTCCACTAGCTATCTAATTCTGCATATGGTAATGTGCATTTTTTATTACTACTCTCTCAATTCATCCCACCCACTCCTGGGACATTTCAAAATGAAGAATTGTGTTATGGGTTGGATTGTGTCCCTCTGAAATTCACATGGTGAAGTCATAACCACTGGTACCTCAGAATATGACTGTTTGGGGAAAACAAGGTTTTAAAGCAGGCAATGAAGCTAAAATTAGGTCATTAGAGTGGACCACAATCCAGTATGACTGGCACCTCTATAAGAAGAGGAAGTTTGAATACAGAATTACAGAGGAAAGATGAATGAAGCCACAGGGAGAAGATAGCTAAACACAAGTCAAGGAGAGAGGCCACAGAATAAATCAAACTGATGATATTTTGAATTGGATTTCTAGCTTTCAGACTGTGAAAAAATAAATTCTGTTATTTAACTAGCCAGGTCTATGATATTTTGTTACAGCAGCCTTAGCTAACTAATACAGAACATGTGGCATAAGTATATTTTGCATATTTAGAAACTTAGATGGAGGAGCAGGTATGAAGAGACAGGAATTTGAGGACAATTCATGGAGGATCTTAAGGCCAGCACAAAATGTCTACTTTTGTTGGTTGTAAATTGTGAACTTTTGAAGCTTTGCGGAAGAGAGGAATTTGATCTGAAATTTTCTTAGGTTGAGATCCATGAGCATCATCAATTTAGAAGTGGAGAGACCAAAAGGAACAGAGATTTTAGGAGCAGTTTAGTGACCTAGGAAGATCAATTACTGCCAGATAATTATGACACAACTGTTTATCTTTCTACTTTACTCAATACTGTTCAAAATAATCTCATCTTTATCTACTTTAAATGAAGATGTAGATCAATAGAGAAGAAGACACCCATATCCTTATTTTACAATGAATAGTCCATGGCCCAAACTAAGAAAGTAATGTACTTAGTAATTTTCTAGAGCAAAGAGGTCACACATTAAATACGTTCTCTTTCCTTGCAAATTTTCACTTTGTATGACCTCAAACAGTGTGGGACGTGAGGAGGAAGCAGTGGTGCTGGTTGATTTATGAGGTCATCCTCAGAACTCAGTTGCATGTCATTGCATGGGAAGAGGATCATGGTGTCCAGGAGTGTGTGTGACAAGATATGGGAAATAGTTTCCATGACTGTTGGGCAATGTTAGTGCCTTAATCACAGCATGAGGCAGTGGGGACAGTGGTACTGGACATAACGCTGGAGTGAAAATTCAACTGAGCTCTAGGAAAGGGTGTAAGAGTGGTTTCTCTGCCGTGTATTTACCCGCAGTGTGATTAAAAAAAAAAAAAAAATACATAATCTCCACTATATCCAGTGTTTACAAATGTGGTAGAGGGCTAAAAATCCTTACTTAGCTTATCTCAAAAATTTTAAAGTAACAATTCACACACACTTAGACATATATATTCCTCTATATATGTGTATTCCTGGAGAAGAGCATGGCAACCCACTCCAGTACTCTTGCCTGGACAATCCCATGGATAGAGGAGCCTGGTGGGCTACAGTCCATAGGGTCACAAAGAATCAGACATGACTGAAGCGACTTAGCATTCATGCACATATGTGTATAAAGGTGACTTGAGGGATTTATGATTAATATTATGCTTGAAACTTGGGAATATTTATCATATTATTAAACAATTAATATTTGAGTGGCATTGATTTGAGTTTAAAGATGAAATAAGGACAACTGGTATGTCTTCAAAGTTGAGGCATCCTGTCCTTGTATACAGTATGTCTACATTTATCCAAGTTTAATTCTGTATCCCTATAAAAAGTTATTTTATAGCTTCATTTTAATAGGTCTCAGCTAGAAATTATGAAATGTTTCTAGATGATTTGCAAGGTAAACGATTAAAATTCTCCAATTTGCAAATACCTTCCTTTAATATTTTCACACAGATCTATGTTGAACTTCCAAAGGAACTCGTATCCCAGAACTAACCCTTTTCTTTCATTTGCAAGCTGTTCAGGGATTTACATCTAAATTTTCCTGTGGGCACACACAGAGTTTCTGTCACATCTTCCTAATCCCCCAGATCACTCTCTGTAGAGTTCACTTCTACAAATTCCTTCTGAGCTGTTGAACCACTGATTGTTACCAATGATGTCTCTTTTGTCTCTTGCCAAGCCCAGATAGATACATTTGCTCTGTAGCTGTGTGATCAAATCCCCTGGAATGATTATGACATTATGTTTTGATACAATTTTTTTTCCATAATACTAATAAAGATTCATCAGGGAAAATGAGCAACTCTCTTGATTGGGACATAAGTTTAAAAACTGATATCATGAAAAAACTGAAATCAGGTTTCAAAAGATTTTCCATAGGGGAAAGTGCAAGATGAAATGGTCAGAAAATTATCTGAGAAAGTATAGAAGATTTTGAGGGGGAAGGGTGGAAGAAGTATAGGAAATTACTTCATGAGCATTGAAGGGGTTTCAATTAATGCATGAAAGTTGAGCTTGTTAGTACAGAAAGGATGAGGGATATTTTGCTGGAAAATGGGGATTTTTAGAACCCTGTTTTTACCATGAGCTGGTCCCCTTCTTCCTACAAGTTATATGTGTTTGCGTGCTATGTTGCTTCAGTTGTGTCCAACTCTGTGTGACCTTATGGACTGCAGCCTAACAGCCTCCTCTGTCCATGGGATTCCCCAGGCAAGAATCCTGGAGTGGGTTGCTGTGCCCTCCTCCAGGGGGTCTTCCTGACTCAGGGATCGAACTGGTGTCTCCTCTTACATCTCCTGAATTGTCAGGCAGGTTCTTTACCAGTAGCGCCACCTGGGAAGCCCTTTTACTGACTGTATTTCTGGTCACTTGTCTCAATGCCCTGTTGCGCCACTGTCACATCTTAATTACAAGGATAGTAGGAAGAGGATGGCTCTACACATATAAAAATGTACATGTGTGCTTTCCTAAGGAATTATCTTCTCAAATGAAGGATGTCTGGGAGAAATTAACTAAGCTAGTTCAAGTAGAATTAATCTTGTATTTGACAATGACTGGTTTTCTCAAAATGTGTGAAACTATTAATGGCTCATTAAATTCATCAGGAAAGGCAAAAAGGCAGTCAGGAATTTAGAAAAAAATAACACATTGAAATTTGCTCTCTGAATATTTCTACCCAATCAACCAGTCAATTCTCAATCCTTGTGAAAGCTGTTTATTTTATTTTTAAAAAACGTTTTATTTTGTATAGAAGTATAGCCAATTAACAATGTTGTGGTAGTTGCAGGTGGACAGTAAAGGGATTCAACCATACATATACATGTATCCATTCTCCCCCCAGATACCTTCCCATTTAAGTTTGTTTTATATCACTGATTAGGGAAACAAAAATCTGTGTGTCTTTCACTGACTTATATGGAGTATACATCCTCTAGGCAGGAGAATCATTGTGTTTGCTAGGCACAAACTTAGTTATCGTTCTCAATGTAAATGTCTATGTGGTGTTATTTAACTGCTCTCAACTGTAATTCACTCCTCTATGTATAACTTAGGTTGATATCTTTAAAATTACATTTTATTGAATCATAATTGATTCATCTGTTCAATGGTAAAAGGTGTTTTATAAAATCAGTTCTAACATACAGGGCCAGCCTGATAAGCTACAAATCCAATTTACATGCAACTATATTATATCATGTGGCTTCCTAGGTGGTGTTAGTTGTAAAGAGCCCACTTGCCAATGCAGGAGGCCTAGGAGACGTAGATTTGATCCCTGGATCTGGAAGATCTTCTGGAGGAAGGCATGGCAATCCACTCCATTATTCTTGCCTGGAGAATTCATGGACAGAGGAGTCTGGTGGGCTGCAGTCCATGGGGTTGCAGATAGTCGGACACAACTGAAGTGACTTAGCACACATGCATGAATGTTATAATCTGGCCAAGATCACAGAAATTCCCTAATTCATCCTCGACTTAGGATTTTCCTGCAGTGTATTCAAAAGAGATATATACATAGGATATGTGGGGAAAGAGCAAATTAGCCACGGTGTGGTCAGGCCCTCTTGCCCCACGGCCTCTTGCCCAGTGTCTCGTAATGTAACCCTGAGATCACTTGTAGCACTACACGTGTGTGCCACGAGGCACTCGCCTGGTCACGGGCTGCTTTGTGTGATTTGCATATATGCACTCCACCTAAACCGCAGTGGAGTTACTGCTGTGTCATGGCTGTGTCCATTGGGCCAGTCACAAGAGGAGAGAATAGAGTGTCTACTGCTACAGTTTCTGTATCAGCCAGGAGAGAATTCTGTTATGGCTGCTGTGCCAGCCAGAAGAGAGGCTGTTGTGTTAGGTTATGCTATGGCTGTTGCCAGGAGAGAATAAACGTGTCTGCAGTTCCTACGGCTCCTCAAGCCTTCTTCCAGTCTCTCAGGTTGAGCCTTGCCTACCCTGGGTTCAGCAAACAGCATGCACAGTGGGATACAAAGAGACAATTGGTTTCACAAGCATGATCAGCAATACAACTGGTGTAGTTGGTAGGATACCCAGCAGGTAGAGAAGCCTGAGGCTCCTCTGGAAGGAGGAAGCCACTGGCCACACACAGTATGTGGTACCTTGTGGCTGTGATCCTCTAGGTGTGGGCTTGGTTGGAAGATTGGGAGGCAGTTGACGGGTCACCAGATAATACTGAAAAGGCATTAGAAGTGGTGAGTTCCTGTTTCCCAAACAAGGCAGCATGGACTGCTCTGGCGCTGAGGGGTGGATTTTTCTGACTGTCCTGAAGGAGAATATGGATGGTGGTCTACATAATGCCATGTCAGGGAGAAATGTCCAGAGATGCTTGGAAGAACTAGAGCAAAGTATCCTGGCATACAAAGCTTCCCTGGTGGCTCAGATGGTAAAGCATTTGCCTGTAATGCGGGAGACCTGGGTTTGATCCTGGATTGGGAAGATCCCCTGGAGAAGCAGATGGCAACTGACTCCAGTACTCTTGCCTGGAAAATCCCATGGATGGAGGAACCTGGTAGGCTACAGTCTATGGGGTCACAAAGAGTCGGACATGACTGAGTGACTTCTCTCTCTCTTCTCTCTCTATCCTGTCATTAGAACAAGAACCCCGTGGGCCTGAAGAACCCAGCATCTCTAACAGTGAGGCGGTAAGTGACAGTGATGATGAACATTATTAGAATGCAAGTTCCTGCTTGGCAGCAAGGCCTATGATATAGTGGAAAATGAAGCATGAGCAGCCTATAGGCCTGAGGGGCATCCTCCAGGGGCCCCCGATGAAACTGAGTTCACAATGAATTGACCATACACGCAGGTGAAATTGGTTGACTTGGGTAAGCAGTTTCAGCAAATGCAAGGGAAAACCTTTGCAGCTTGGCTTTGCAACTCTGGGACATAGGGGTGGGGCTGGCACCTGTTGAGGGTTTTGTGGGTCTTTACTGACAGAAGTAGAAGGATGGCATGCAAGACCATTTTGAAAGTGTAAAGACCCCAAAGAGGGCTTGAGCAGGCAGGGGTACCATCTGGGTTATGGGGATGCAAATGCAAGCTGATCTGTGTGGAGATAAACAACAAAGGCTGTGTCCTATACAGAATATTGTACTGTAAATGCTGTGTCCTGTGATGTAGATTTAGGCTGTGTCCTCTGATGTAGGTTTAGAGCAACATACTGTAAAAGGCTGTGTCCCGTGATGTAGATTTAGTTGATGAAGATTTAGACTGTGTCCTCTGATGTAAGTTTAGAACAGTTCTGTAAAGGCTGTGTCCTCTGATGTAGATTTAGTAGAACAGTGTACTGTAAAGGCTGTGTCCTGTGATGTGCTACTAACCTCTGATTCTCTTGCAAATTTAGAACAATATGAAAGCATATGGTATTTTGTGGGTAGGCTGCGAATGCCACCAAAATCCCCTCCTTGAAGGGGTGGGCCCGTTGCCTATGGGGGTTTTGTGGGTCCTTAATAATAAAATAATAATAATAAAAAAACTCCTCAGGGTTGGAGTTGCCCTTGTTGTTGGAGTTGCAGGGATAGATGGTAGACTGGAGTTGTCTGTGGATGTAAGGGCACTCCACATGCAGTGGGTGTCTCTTCTGGCACTGTGAAGGCGCAGATTGCAACATGAGCTCCACGTGATCCCTGGTGTTGGGTTTCTCTTTGTGTTGGGGATGTGACTGTTTGTTTTAGTCTCTACTGTCGTTGCAGGATGTGGGTTCAGGTGGCGGCATTGTGCTCTGGGAGGATGCTGCATAGGGTGGAACCTGCATTGTGGGATGAGAGATCCTGAAGGGGTGGAGTGTAGCGAAAGAGCAAATTAGCCAAGATGGCCTGGCCAGGCTCTCTCACCCCAAGGCCTCTCACTCTTGCCCCACGTTTTGTAATGTAACAGTTAAGATCACTTAGCGCTGTGTATGCACAATGCAAGGTTTAAGTAGCAGCTGAGCTCACTTACAGCATTGCGAATGCATGGCATGAGGTACTCGCTTGGTCATGGGCTACTCTGTGCCTTATGAATATATGCTGCTGCTGTTGCTGCTAAGTCGCTTCAGTCGTGTCCGACTCTGTGCGACCCCATAGACGGCAGCCCACCAGGCTCCCCCGTCCCTGGGATTCTCCAGGCAAGAACACTGGAGTGGGTTAGCCATTTCCTTCTCCAATGCATGAAAGTGAAAAGTGAAAGTGAAATCGCTCAGGCATGTCCGACTCTTAGAGACCCCATGGACTGCAGCCTACCAGGCTCCTCCGTCCATGGGATTTGCTAGGCAAGAGTACGGAAGTGGGGCGCCATCGCCTTCTCCGTATGCATATATACTGCTGTTGCTGCTGCTAAGTCGCTTCAGTCATGTCCGACTCTGTGCGACCCCAGAAACGGCAGCCCATCAGGCTCCCCTATCCCTGGGATTCTCCAGGCAAGAACACTGGAGTGGGTTGCCATTTCCTTCTCCAATGCATGAAAGTGAAAAGTGAAAGTGAAGTTGCCCAGTCGTGTCTGACTCTTCGTGACCCCATGGACTGCAGCCTATCAGGCTCCTCCGTCCATGGGATTTGCCAGGCAAGAGTACTGGAGTGGGGTGCCATCGCCTTCTCTGTATGCATATATGAGCTTCCCTAAATAATAGCAGAATTACTGCTGTGTCACAGCTATGTCCGTTGGGTCAGCCACAGGTGGAGAGAATAAACAAACCAATTTATTATTATTGGCTGAATTTATACCTGAAACTTAAGTGCAGATTTCTCTGTAAGCCCAGCTGAAATACATGACCTAGTCTGGAGGCTAAAGGGGCTTTCCTTTCTCACTCAAGTCAATCCCAAATTTGAAGATCTTACCTCTTTCCAGCAAGTTACATATGAATAAAGAGGGGAGCTAAAATTAACCATGGGCCAAGGGTGTGTGAGAGAGCCCTTTTGTGTGTCCATGAAAAGAGGAAGGAGGGCAAAATGTTTAGTTCTAACCCATGAGCACAGGCTCAAGGCCAAACTAATTTCACGGTCATATAGGGAACAAAAAAAAAAGAGGAAGAATAAACTGCTAGAAGGAGAATCATTCTAATATACATGATCTGTTCATACACAGTCATCCTTCCCACTTGTGAGTGTTATGCTATCTGACTCAAAATGATGGTATCTATAAGTCTTGGGAAAGAACAAAGCAAAAGGTGGAAGGCTTTCTTGTTCCTCCTCCTTCAACACTGTATTACAGCAGGATAGGGATTAACTACACCATATGATACAAAGGCCATTTACATCATACTTATCAGTATATTTTTTACATAGATGTTAATGAGCTTACAGTTATTATTATTTTTTTAATCTTATACTGAAGATGAATACTTGTGCATTCTAAACTCTATTAAGAAAGTCATAGTCTTCACAAAGGTCATGCAAGAGCATTGTAGGAGCATTAAAACAGGAAGTGAGTGATGTGGGATCAGTATTAATTCTACTCACTAACAGGAAAGGCATTTTAATTTTCTTAGAGTCAGTTTTTTGATCTATAAAAAGTAGATTATAATATATCCTTCCTAGGTCTGCTCTAATGTTCAAGTAAGGTGACATTTTTAAACAGAAGCACATAAGTACAAATTGGACAATTGACACATTAAACTGATTCACATGAGAGGTTATCAGTTTATTTCCTTTTCATGAGACGACTTGATAGGCTGGAAGTCTGGGCTGAGCAATGGGACTAAAGAAAAGATGACTTGATGGCCAAATTAAATTTGATTTGGTCCCTGAGATTTCATAGGTGGCACTAGTGGTAAAGAACCTGCTGGTCAATATAGGAGATTTTGATCCCTGGGTTGGGAAGATCCCCTGGAGGAGGAAATGACAACCCACTCCAGTATTCCTGGCTGGAGAATCCCATGGACAGAGGAGACTGATGTGCTACAGTCCATGCCGTCACAAAGATTCGGACAAGACTGAAGTGACTTAGCATGCACTATGATCTTCAGGCCCCTCCTTAAGGAAGTTTCAAGCTTCAGAGAAATGCATCAGGCTTGCATTCTTAGCAGACAAGCTCAGCATCCCACACTAAATCAGGGCTTGTGAATAAAACATTCCAGTTTGTACCCTCTTCCTGCAATCCCTGAGTGTATATAACATTGATGAGGAAACTTGTGGAAGAAAATAATAAGAAATGGAACAATTCTGTCAGGAGACCTTTATTAACAAGTCGATCTTGGAAAAAATATATAAAGCAAGGAGGCAGCTTTCTCCAAGGAGCTCCTTGTTTGCTCTACTTCTGTAGGAACATAAGCAAAATGTTCAATTCAAAATCTGGCTTGAAGTGCACATGAAGATCCCCAAGCTTCCTGAGACAGATGCTGTTTACTCTTTACACAGACTTTTCTACTTAATGGAGTGGTTAAACTTAGTCTGCTTTTCTTGCCCAGTCTGTGTGATTTTAGTTCTCTTTAACCAATGTCCTTGTGAATATCTTTAAGGAATTCTAACTAAATTTAGATTTGTACTGGTGCATAAAAAAAAAAACAGTTCTCAATACACTAGAAACATAGAAATGGATAACTTTTTGCATAATATTCTTTTTTGAACATTGGATATAACTTACGCACCAAAAATTGTTACTTTACAAATGCCATCTCATTTAAAAATTGTGTCCTAAGCTAAGCCAAAGACATTGAAGTGTGTTCGTTCTTTATAAAGCCTGAATATTATTTGATTATTTTGTCTACTCACTCTGCTTTATAAATACAAATAATGTTTTCCATCTATAGGTTAATATTTATTGGAGAATATAATGAAAAATTAAGATTTGGAAAAAATGATAAAATAATACAAATTATGGTCTGACTATCCTGACATCCAGAAAAGGGAGCAATAAAGAGAAGGAGCTTTCTGGGTTGCTAAACCAGAGAGTTAATATTGTACAGTATTTTGTACATTTACAATCTGGGTGAGATTGGGTAATAGTGTTTGCAAGAGTATAAAATTCTGAATCTGTGTATATTTTCCTACAGTAGCCATCCAATATTTTTCTGTCAATCAAGAGGACTTCAGTAGACAATAATTTATGTGACCATGACAAGATACTATTTTTTTTTTTTGGAAATAACTGAGAAATATCTCTGTTCTTGAACACTGCTCATTGCTTAATCATTTTTACTCAAGGAATTTTCCCCCATGTATTTAAAAATGCAGAATCTAGATTAATGTCATGATAAACAAATTGTTCTTCCCACAACTCTTTGAAGAGCTGATTTGAACTCTTTATTTCTCAAACTGTAAATCATAGGATTGAACAATGGCGTTAGGATTGTGTAGGATACTGATATGAGAGCATCCTGGCTTGAGGAATAGTTGGATTTAAGCCTTAAGTAGATAAAGGAGGCACAGCCATAATGAACAATGACAATAATGAGGTGAGAAGCACAGGTGGAAAAAGCTTTGTACCTGCCTAATGTGGAAGGAAATTGGAGTATGGCAGAGATGATGCGAATATAGGATACCAAAATCAACAGCAGGGGGATAATCAGGACCAATGCACAGAGCATGATAATGACAATCTGACTAAAGTGGGTATGGTAAGATGCTACCTTAAGAACAGGAGAGATATCACAGAAGAAGTGGTGTAGTTGGTTGGAGGAGTGAAAGGGCAGGTGAAATACCAAGGATGTGATGGTCTGTGCGACCATAAAGCCACAGGCACAGGAAGCAGCCACTAGTCCCATGCACACCCCATGCCCCATGAGCACTGTGTAGCGCAGAGGGTCACAGATGGCCACGTAGCGATCATAACCCATGGCTGCCAGCAGGAAAGAGTGAGAGCAACCTAGAAAGAGGAAGGAAAACATCTGGATGGCACAGCCCAGAAAGGAGATGGTCTTCTTCTGGGCCAGCAGGTCAACCAGCATCTTGGGTACAATGACGAAGGTGTAAAAAGTCTCAGAGCAGGAGAGGACACCAAGGAAGAAGTACATGGGGGTGTGGAGGGCTCTGTCCAGCACAATGGTAGAGATGATGATGGCATTGGTGCCCAGGGTGAAGAGGTAGACCAGCAGGAAGGCAGCAAAGAGCAGCCACTGTAGCCCAGCCAGAGAGGAGAAGCCAAGGAAGACAAACTCTCTCACCAAGGAATCATTGACACACTCCATGGAAGACGCATCATCAGGAGACAATCTGAGAGAGAAGACAATGCCAAGAAAAATCCCTGAAAAATAGAAGAATCCTGAGAAACTGGTGATCATAGAACATGTATTCTCAGGTTTTGAGTTTACCCATTAGTCTCCTTCCTGGTTTTTGTAAGACCTGAAGAAGCATCTAAAATTATTCAAAGCTTGCATCCAACTTTGAGTTTCCCCAATATTTTTAACATCATAAGAAAACTTTCTTGACATTTCTTTTTTACAGATGTATAAAGATTTCAGGAAACCAGTTACATCTCCTGATTTCTGGAGAAAAGTGTTGTGTTGACCCTGATGTTTTCTGCTTCTATAGTTATACCATTCCATCTCCCCAACTCAAACCTTATGAAATGCACACATCTTTTCTTCCTCCATTTATCCCCCTGATTCTTTGTTCAGTGCCTAACACAGTGATTTTTATTGCTTAGAAGGTACATTTATTACTAAATAATTACTATTATAATTCTAATTCCAGGATCCTTGATTCTCAGGACTATGAATACATTTATACAAAAATAAACTTAAATTTTACCCTTGAAAACACATGTAAAATTGAGTACTGTAGGAATAAAATGAATTTTGAATTTAGATAGATATAAGCTTTAATCCTGACTCTGGCATGTTCTTGTGGTAAGATCATAAATTCTCTAAGTCCCGCTTTCTCATTTGTATCATGAAAAAAGTAATTCTTACCTTCTAGGGTTATACAGTAAATTAATTGGGACCACATATTACAAAAGAGACATTCAATACATAGTGCTTAATAAATAATTCCATCTAATCACTTTTTTGTTGTTCTTCAAGAATTAGAAACATTTTCATCAAGGATAAAATGAGCATTTATTTAAATCATGGCAAGTTGTTGAAGCTGCCTTTCTGTACTTTCTCAGGGGTGCAGAGGGGATTTAAGAGAGATTATCATTCCTCTGAGTTCTCCAAGCTTGATTAAAAGTAACTTGGTCTTACTGGAGTCCTGTTCTGCACTGGAAGGGAGGTAAAGTGACTGATTTTGAAGTTCCAAGCAAGTTCTTTGGTATTTAGTTCTCTGTAGTCTGAGTCACCCAGGCAGGTTATTTACATCTTGCAGAGGGCAAGGGAGGTTTCACAAAATTCCTATTTCAGAGGGTGGGGGTATACAGGATAAGTTTAGAAGATAAACTTGTATTGCATAGTCAGACTTAGTCACATACGAATAACAATTTAGAAGTTTCTCATTGTGGATGCTCTATAAATCAATGATGCACACTTTATGTATGTTTTAGTCTACATATTTATAAATCAGCATCAGCTCTTTGAAAATGAAAACATGAAACTGTTAGTCACTCAGTTGTGTTTGACTTTTTGAGACTCTATGGGCTGTAGCCCACCAGGAATCCCTGCCCATGGCATTCTCCAGGCAAGGATGCTGGAGTGGGTAACCATTCCCTTCTCCAGGGGATGTTGCCAACCTAGAGACTGAGTGCAGGTCTCCTGCATTGCAGGCAGATTCTTTACCATCTGAGACACCAGGGAAGTCCTTTATTGAGTTCTTAAAGATTAGAGATGAAGCACAAGCTGGAATCAAGATTGCTGGGAGAAATATCAATAAACTCAGATATGCAGATGACACCACCCTTATGGCAGAAAGTGAGGAGGAACTGAAGAGCCTCTCAATAAAAGTGAAAGAGGAGAGTGAAAAGGTTGGCTTAAAACTCAGCATTCAGAAAACGAAGATCAAGTCATCTGGTCCCATCACTTTATGGCAAATAGATGGGGAAACAGTGAAAACAGTGACACAATTTATTTTTGGCGGCTCCAAAATCACTGCAGATGGTGCCTGCGGTCATGAACTTAAAAGATGCTTGCTCCTTGGAAGGAAAGTTATGATCAACCTAGACAGCTTATTAAAAAGCAGAGACATTGCTTTGCCAGCAAAGGTCCATCTAGTCAAAGCTATGGATTTCCCAGTAGTCATGTATGGATATGAGAGTTGAAATATAGAGAAATCTGAGTGCTGAAAAATGGATGCTTTTGAACTGTGTTATTGGAGAAGACTCTTGAGAGTCTCTTGGTCTGAAAGGAGATCCAACTAGTCCATCCTAAAGGAAATTAGTCCTGAATATTCATTGGAAGGGCTCTTGTTGAAGCTGAAACTCCAATACTTTGGCAACCTTATGCGAAGAGCTGACTCATATGAAAAGACCCTGAGGCTGGGAAAGATCGAAGATGGGAGGAGAAGGGGATGACAGAGGATGAGATGGCTGGATGGCATCACTGACTCAATGGATATGAGTTTGAGTAAACTCCGGGAATTGGTGATGGATAGGGAGTCCTGGTGTGCTGAAGTCCATGGGGTCACAAAGATTCAGACATGTCTGAGCAACTGAATTGAACTGAACTGAAAGATTAGAGTATTACTTAATAATATCCATATTTTATGGCTTTATCATTTTTATTATATTTTAAGTATTACAGTTATAAATATGAATAAAATAATTTTTCCTTTCTCATGGAAGCGATAATAAAATAGCCATATTGTAAGACATACTATCATAAATATCAGGGAACAAGCAAAATATCTTGAAAATCTTGAGAAAAAACAAGCAACTTCATGGAAATCTTTGAAGAGCAAATGCCATTTGAATGTCACCTATAAACATTTTGATAAAAATATGGACTGAGTGTCAATGTCACTCTTTATGTAAACCTTGTGATGTAGCTGACTAATTTCCCTTAATGTTGATTAGCCCTTCAGGATTGAACAAACACCTGTCGTTTTGTTGTCAGGCATAGAGATACATCATTTTTATAAAGGAAATACCTGAATTTACATAATTCTGTGAACTGAGAGACACTCCTTTCTTTCTTTTTCTTCCTTTTTTTTCTTTACCAAAACTGTCACACTGAGGTCACAAACTCAAAACCAAAAAAAAAAAAAAAAAAAAACCCAATTCAGTTAACTTCTTTGGAGATCCTCATCCCAAATATTAGTCCATCTGTATTGCTTTCAATGTTTCCAGGAAGAAAAAATAGGATATAATTTTGGTATCAGCTTATCAACAAAAATTTAGATCCATTATATAGAAATATAACATGAACTATCATTTATCATGTTTTTCATAATGCAGATAGGGTGAACATACTGTTATATTTGGTCTCTCATTTGGTCCTCATCATGATCTCATGAGGTAGGTATTACTTTTGACTTCTTCACTGTAAGAGAGTATAATTTGAGAATCAAAGTGTTTGGAGATGCCTTTCAAATTCACACAGCTAGTGGAACAAGCACCAAACTATAAATATTCTGACTGGCATAAGAGTAAAATGTGTGTGTGTGTGTGTGTGTGTGTGTGTATTGGTGAGAAGGGAAAAATAGTATTCTGTCACCTCCTTACATAGGATGTTATTTTAACAAAAGGATTCCTCCCTAGAGAAGGAAATGGCAACCCACTTCTATATTCTTGCCTGGAAAATTCCACGGACAGAGGAGCCTGGTGAGCTAAAGTTCATGGGGTCCTAAAGAGTTGGCCACGACTGAGCACATTTGCACATACTACTATCTAAAATCATTGTTTCCTTTTTGTATTCCTTCCAGAAGAGTTTGGGACTTCCAGTTCTTCCACATCCTTACTAATATGTTTAGTCTTTTTAAACTTTTAATGTTTTTAATAAATGTGTAGCATTAAAAAAAAAGAATAAAGGAAAAAAGGATTCTTGTTACAATTTTGTTACACGCTTAAGTCCCAGCCCCACTGTGTATTAGCTATAGGACTTCAACATGTCTGAAGTACTTTCCTCTTCCTTATAATAGGGTTCATTCTGATACCAGCTAACCTAATTTTCAAAGTTTGTTCAAAATGAATAAGAGAATATCATTGCAAATCTTAAATATTACACAAATATTAGTTCTGTAATTGTAATTTAGAGTTGAAAAGGGGAGGCAGTTTTGAGAATATTTCTCTCATACTGCTTGGTATACTCCACTGATTTCAGGAAGGGTATATAAGATAAAGATGATTTCCATTCCCAGGACTGAGAAAGGCATATTGCATTTTTGTCCTTGTTTCTTACTCAAGAGGATCTACAGAAAACTGGGGTCATAAATGTTATGTATAGCTGTGACAAAGTAAAAATGCTAATTGCTCATTCATGCCTGACTCTTTGCGACCCAGTAGACTGTGGCCCATCAGGCTCCTCTGTCCATGGCAAGAATCCTGGAGTGGGTTGCCATTTCCTCCTCCAGGGGGTCTTCTTGACCCAGGGATCAAATCCAATCCACGTCTCTTATGTCTCCTGCATTGGTAGGCAGGTTCTTTACCACTAACTAAGGCCATGCTAAGTGAAATAAGCCAGACACAGAAGGACAATTCCATTTGTAAATGTTATCTAAAATAGTCAAATTCACAGAAAGAGAAAGTCAAATAGTGACTGCCAGGGCCTGGGACAAGGAAGAGAAAGAGGAAGTGGCTGTTTATCGGTGTTAAGTTTCAGTTATGTGAGATGAATGTGTTTTAGAGATCTGTTGTATAATATTGTACCTGTAGCTAATATTTTGTTATTGTATACTTAAACATTTACTAAGAGGGTAGATCTCACGTTTGTTGTTCTTACTAAAATGAAACAAAAGTTTTGTGAATAAAGTGTTGTTGAGTGTACTTTTGAATTAAATCAAAACCAAGACTGTGTCTATGTAAATTTAGGAAGAGCAATGAGACAATTAATTTAAAATATGTATAAAATATACATGCATAGTTCTATAAAAGTTCATTTTAAAATTTCATTAATCCTGATTAACATTATTTAGAGTCCACATTCTTGGGTATGGCTATCTCTGTCTTCCACTGTCACTGCACCAGTGTGGGCCCCTCACCCTTCTCTGTCTCTTACCTGAGCTGAGAAAGCACAGGTCCTGCTGGGGATTAAATGTTTACTCTTATTTCCTGTCCATTGTCCAGTTGCTCATTCCTGTAGGTGCTCAGTCCACTGTGTTGTCTGTTATTCATAGAAGGGCCCCTGTTTGCCTCTCCCTTTCCCTAAGAAAAGCCAGAGACACAGTGACTACAGGAGCTAGAATCCAGTTGAAATGGGAAATGGGAAAAGATCAAAACAGGGCAGAGGCTGCTGGTCTCTACTCAGGGGTAGAGATATGATGATGGTCTGGGGACTAAGATCCAGACCAAAATCAAATGTAACTAATTTCTTCTTGACATTTTGTGCCAACTGACCAAAGACCACAAGTCATATCTAATAGTGACCACTGAAGTGTTGGCACTTTCATTGCATTTATTGGTAGTAGGAGGTTTCTCTGTGGGTCTCCTGATGCCAGAGTCATTGCCATGGAGATGTTGCACTGGGTTTAATTAAACAGCTGAATTGATTGTGGAAAGTAGAGGCAAGTTATCAAATGCCAAATTGCTCCAAATTGTACTCAAGCATTAGGGCTTGGGGAGTGGAAGGCTCTAAGCCACTCTCAAATGTAGCAATTTTCAAAAATTGACTATTTTAAATTGGTTTCTCAATTTTATGTTACCAAAGGATTGAAAGGTGTAATTCATGATGATAGGTATATTATAAAGCATGTTTGTTCAGCGTAAAATGTGCTTTTGCACTTATAATTGGGAATATATCTTTCTGTTAGGCCGAGAGGACCAAATGAGCAATGTTGCTTTTACAGTAAAGGCCCAGGTCAGGAAAAGTTGAAAGGAGATTGATTTCACCATTAACCATTGAGTTCATTTTTTCTGCTCTTTATTTCATTATCCAGAAACTAACATAGCATACTGTTACACATAGGAGACACTAAAGATGTACTGAATGTTGGATGAATAAATGGTCACAGGTAGCATTATCCCTGGAGAAGGCAATGGCACCCCACTCCAGTACTCTTGCCTGGGAAATCCCATGGATGGAGGAGCCTGGTAGGCTGCAGTCCATGGGGTCGCTAAGAGTCAAGAACGACTGAGCGACTTCACTTTCACTTTTCACTTTCATGCATTGGAGAAGGAAATGGCACCCCACTCCAGTATTCTTGCCTGGAGAATCAGGGCCAGAGGAGCCTAGTGGGCTGCCATCTATGGGGTCACACAGAGTCAGACACGACTGAAGCGACTTAGCAGCAGCATTATCCTAATTATATAAATGACCTCTTAGTTTAAACAAAAATATCATCATTTATTTTCCAGTTTCCAAAATTTCTGGTTTCTACTTGCCTGTGGCTAAGCTAGAAATGGTTGATTTCAAAAGCAATGTCAATAAATGTTAAAGTCCCCTAACAATGGCTTTATGCATAGTAAGAATTCATCAACTATCTGATAAATTGAGACATAATGATATTGAGAACAAACATGAAAACAAACGAATAACAAAAAATAAGTGAGATAGAGAAAAAATGTCCCAAAAGAAGTTAGAAAAGTGAAATTTTAGATATCTGATTCTGAATGCCAAGCATTTTTGTTGTTGTTGTTGTTGTTATTGGTGTCCATAATTTACTCCAAATGCATGTAGTTTTTTTTTTTAACTTTTTAAAAGTTTTTTTTAATTAACATATGATAGAGATAGGAAAAGCTGTACATATTTAATGTATACAACTTGATGAATTTGATATAAGTATATATCTATGACCAGACAACCTTACCTGCCTCCTGCTAAAACTGTATGCAGGACAAGAAGCAACCATTAGAACCAGACATGGAAAAAGGCACTGGTTCCAAATTGGGAAAAGAATACATCAAGGCTGTATATTGTCACCTTGCTTATTTAACTTATATGCAGAGTACATCATGTGAAATGCCAGGCTGGATGAAACACAAGCTAAAATAAGATTACTGGGAGAAATATCAATAACTTCTGATATGCAAATGACACCACTCTTATGGCAGAAAGCAAAGAACTAAGAGCCTCTTGCTGAAAGCAGAGAGTGAAAAAATTGGCTTAAAACTCAACACTCAAAAAAGGAAGATCATGGCATCCAGTCCCATCACTTCATGGCAAATAGAAGGGGAAACAACAGAAATAGTAGCAGACTTAATTTTTTTCAGCTCCAAAATCACTGCAGATGTTGACTGCAGCCATGAAATTAAAAGACGCTTGCTCTTTGGAAGAAAAGCTATGACCAACCTAGACAGCATATTAAAAAGCAGAGACATTACTTTGCCGACAAATGTCTGTCTAGTCAAAGCTATGGTTTTTCCAGTAGTCATGTATGGATGTGAGAGTTGGAACATAAAGAATTGATATTTTTGAACTGTGGTGTTGGAGAAGACTCTTGAGAGTCCCTGGACTACAAGGAGAGCAAACCAATCAATCCTAAAGGAAATCAATCCTGAATATTCATTGGTGGGATTGATGGTTAACTTGAAGCTCCAATACTTTGGCCACCTGATGGGAAGCACTGACTCATTATAAAAGACCCTAATCCCAGGAAAGATTGGAGGCAGGAGGAGAAGGGGATGACAGAGGATGAGATGGTTGGATGGCATCACCGACTCAATGGACATGAGTTTGAGCAAGCTCTGGGAGATGGTGAAGGACAGGGAAGCCTGGCATGCTGCAGTTCATGGGGTCACAAAGAGTTGGACACAACTGAGCAACGAACAACAATATATATCCATGAAACAATCACCACCATCAAAACCATAGACATATTCATGACCTCCCAAAATTTTCATTAGCTAACTTTATTATCATTTATTATTAACTGTGATAAGAAGACATAAGGCCTATCCTCTAAGCAAACTTTAAGTATACAATACACTACTGTTATCTCAAAGTAATATACTATATAGTACATCTCCAGTTATCTTGTGAACTGAAATTTTGTACCCTTTAAGCAGCATCTCCACGTTTCCTTTATTCCCATCATCTTATTGTCTGCTTCTATGAGTTTAACTGTTTCACAGATTCCACACTTAGGGAGATCATGCAATATTTGTCTTTCTGTGTCTGGCTTATTTCTCTTAGCATAACACTCTTGAAATTCACCCACGCTGTGGCAAATGTTAGGCTTTCCTTTTTTTTTTATATTGTGCTCTTACCACATTTTTTATTTTATACATACCATTAAGTTGTTTTCATATCTTTGTTATTGTGAATGGTGCTGCAATTAACATGGGAATGCAAGTATTGCTTTGGATTCTAATTCAATTCCTTTCAATAACTGCCCCCACAGTGGGATATCTAGATCACATGGTAGTTTTATTTTGAATTTTAAAAAAACTTCCATGCTGTTTTTCCTAATGGCTGTATCAATTTTATTTCCACCAACAGTGTACCAGAGTCCTCCTTTCTCCACATCCTTGCCAACGTATTATCTTTTCATTGATAAAGGTCATTCTAACAAATGTGAGATGATATCTCACTATGGTTATAGTTTGCATATCCCTGATACTTAATGATTTTGAGTATTTTTTATACATCTTTGACTATTTGTTTTGTTTGCAAATTGGGGAAAACATAGCCTCTATTAATGGTTCTAGGAAACACTGGATAGCAACATGCAAAATAATAAAATAGGACCCTTTTGCTACACCATACATAAAAATGAACTCAAAATGGATTAAAAACTTAAACATAAGGCCTGGAACTATAAAATCCTTAGTAAAAAAAAAATAGAGAAAAAGCTTCTTAACATTTGCCATTGCAGGCTTTTTTAATATGCCTCCCAAAATACATATAACAAAAGCAAAAATAAGTAAGTAGGATTATGTCAAACAACTTCTGCACAGCAAAGAAACAATCAACAAATTAAAAAGACAATCTGTGAAATACAAACATAGTTTTGCAAACAATGTATCTGATAAAAGACTAATATCCATAATATATAAAGAACTCATACAATTTAATAGCAAAAAAAAACAAAAGCAAAAATTTTGATTAAAATTGGGTAAATAAGCTGAGTAGAGATTTTTCCAGAAAGAACTATAAATGGACACACCCACTACTTGGAGTAATATCCCAATTTTATTATATTTTAAATTTTGTTCTCATTGTTCATCGAATTGCTTCATCCTGAAATTTCCGGAGGAGCAGGTAATGTTTACTAAGTCAGTCAGAACATTGGATTTTTCCTGTAGTGTTTGATTCACGATGAGTATGTGATCCAAATCTGTTCAGTCAGGATCAACACGATTCAGTCTCCCAACTTTTGTTTTTACATCCAAGGAAGTGAATTATTTCTTCCTCTGGACTAGATTTTGTGAGTTAAAGTTGTCAGAGACTTCTGAGCTTAGGCTAAAAAAATGGAGCCAAGACTGAAGAAACAGATCTATGTGAAGCATCCAGATAACAAAGGATGACTGTTTGAGCTCTGTATTGAATGTGGTGCCAAACCACAGTAGCATTGGACTTTTCAAGCTTACATAAACCACATTATATTTTTTGTTAATGCCAGTTTGAGTTGGATTATCTTTTATTTGCAGCCCAAAGAATCTTAAATTATAAGACCTGATTGCATTCCACGACAGATTGAAGATGACTTAGAGTATGTCCTATTAAGGCAAGCATTACTATGTAAAAAATAAGAAATTAAAACAAAGGTAAATAATGATATCTTAATAAGGTAAATTTGGGAGGAACCATTACATAGAAATGTATATAGTGAACAAACATATGTATTAAATTTAATCTTAAAATTAAATAACAAGGGTCATACTAGCAAATTCAAAACATACATAATTGAGTCTTATTGTTCTCAGATATAAAACATCTAAAGGATGTGATTTCCAATAGTACTTCAAATAGAAGTATTGATCATATTGATTAAATCATAAATGATCATTGGATATCCAGGCAGAATAAAAGATCTAAAAAACAATGTGACCACATCACACATTTAAATATCAGCCTAATAGCCTAAATGAAAAGTGTAAGTTTATCTACTCTCAGCCCGCTCAGATCTCTGGTTTCTATGAACCATCACTGGAGATTTAAGAGTGGAGTCTCTATTTTGTACAACCCTCTGACTTTGCCTGAAAGTAAGCTCTGCTGGCTTCAAAGCCAAACATTCTTGAGGTCATCATTCTGTCATAAGGCCCCTGATTTGGGGCTCAGCTCGGGCTTCTTACTTCTTACAGAGAGTCTCTGTGATTGTAATAATAATCTGTCTGTGAGTTGCCACTCAGGTCATCAGTTGTGATTCTTATTGTTGTTGTGGTTCCTTCTTTATATCTTTAGTTGTAGAAGATCTTTCCTGCTAGCTTTCCAGCCTTTCTCATCAATAGTTGTAACTGATGAGATTATAAATACTGTAATTTTGGTGTGTCCATGGAAGGAGTTAAGTTCAGAGTCTTCCTACCCCACCATCTTGTCCAATCCACTCATAATGACTTTCCAATAAAAACTATTCAGGTAGCTTTAAGTTTTTCTTTCTATCTTTCTTTTTTGACACAAAAGATTTATTTGCCTATCAAATTGAAGTTCCATCCAGGATACTTTCATGAATATAACTTTGCCAACTTAACAACTCACACATATCATTTTGGGAAATGAGTACCATAAGAACCTTTTCAGAGCAGTGTTCCCTTCCTTATTCCTCAATGTGTAGGCAAGTTGTTTGAGTAGAGAGGTGATCACTGTATAGGTCGCTGCCACAAGCCGGTGTATGAGGAGTACAGGGATGCAAACCTCAATAAATAAATGAAGCACAGCCAGAGTGGACAATGACTACAGTGAGGTGGGAGGACCAGGTGGTAAAGCCTTTACACCTCCTTATAGAGAGATCTTGAGGATGGTGGAAACAATGAAGACATAGGAGATGAAGATCAGCACTAGGGGAACCAGCAACACCAGAATGCTGAGAAAGAAGATAGCCATCTCCTTCAGGTTGGTGTCTGTGTGGCCCAGTTTTATGACTGGGGAAATGTCACAAAATTGGTTGATCTGACTGGAGGTACAGAAGAGTACACTAAACACCAAGGTGTTGACAACCACAGAGATCAGGAAACCACAGAAGCTTGAGGCTGAAACCAGCATGCAGGTGGCACAGCTTGCAATGAGTGTGTAGTTGAGAGGGTTGCAGATGGCAGTATAGTGATCATAGCCCATCACAGCATTTAGAAAACAGTTGGTACATGCCAAGCCCACAAAGAATTAGAACAGGGAAGTAACTATATTCTGAGAAAGAAATAGTATTGTGGAAACAAGTGGTCAGCATTTTGGTACAATGAGCAAGAAGTAACAGGTTTCAGAGCAGGAGAAGACAAAGAAAAAGAAGTACTGATCCAAATGAATGATAGCCATGATGGTGGCATTGGCCATTGGAGTGGTCAGGTAGACTGGAGGAAAAGAAGAAGAGAAGGATCTGCAGATGTCCCAGCTTTAAGAAGCCTATAAGGATGGACTTGATGGTCATATTCTGGCTCTACCTCACCAATAGGCACTGGGAATCAAACTCAGACATTCTTATATCCAGAACAGAAAGAATATGACAAAAAAGTGAGGTGCTTCCATGGAAACCACAAATGCATTTCTGTACAAAGCTAATGATACTGATATGAAAACAATTAGTAACAAGTTAAGTACACTAATAAAGGAAGGAGGAGAAAGCAGGAGGCATGAGAAGCAGTGACATAAGTTTTAAAATATCTAAGTTAGTGATATCTGAATGTTTATTTCTATAATTGTTCTCATTCTTTGTATTATGATTTGCATGGAAGATTCATACAAAGCACATTAAATCAATAAGTGATTTTAAGCTCATCTCATCCAATCTTGCCATTTTATGGAAGAAGAAAATGATTTACTTAATTGACGTGTTAATACAAAGCTAATGAAAGGAGTAAAATAATGAATTTAGGAAATCAATCAAATATAGACTAAGGAAAAAGACATAAGAATCAATAAAACTAAAGTTAAAAAAAAAAACACAAAAAAATTAAATCGACAAAGTCTTAGCTAAATTGACTCTATACATGGACATAACCAGATGGTCAACACCGAAATCAGATTGATTATATTCTTTGCAGCCAAAGATGGAGAAGCTCTATAAAGTTAGCAAAAACAAGACTGGTAGCTGACTGTGGCTCAGATCATGAACTCCTTACTGCCAAATTCAGACCTAAATTGAAAAAGTAGGGAAAACCACTAGACCATTCAAGTGAAGTCACTCAGTCGCGTCCGATTCTTTGTGACCCCATGGACTGTAGCCTACCAGTCTCCTCAACCATGGAATTTTTCAGGCAAAAATACTGGAGTGGGTTGCCATATCCTTCTCCAGGGGATCTTCCCGACCCAGGGATCGAACCCTGGTCGGCCGCATTGTGGACAGATTCTTTACCGTCTGAGCCACCAGGGAAGCCAACAGGTCAGACCATTCAGGTATGACCTAAATCAAATCCCTTATGATTATAGAGTGGAAGTGAGAAATAGATTTAAGGGACTAGATCTGATAGACAGAGTGCCTGATGAACTATGGACAGAGGTTCGTGACATTGTACAGGAGACAGGGATCAAGACCATCCTCATGCAAAAGAAATGCAAGAAAGCAAAATGGTGTCTGAGGAGGCCTTACAAATAGCTGAGAAAAGAGGAGAAGTGAAAAGCAAAGGAGAAAAGGAAAGATAAGCATCTGAATGCAGAGTTCCAAAGAATAGCAAGGAGAGATAAGAAAGCCTTCCTCAGCCATCAGTGCAAAGAAATAGAGGAAAACAACAGAATGGGAAAGACAAGAGATCTCTTCAAGAAAATTAGAGATACCAAGGGAAGATTTCATGCAAAGATAGGCTTGATAAAGGACAGAAATGGTATGGACCTAACAGAAGCAGAAGATATTAAGAAGAGGTGGCAAAAATACACAAAAGAACTGTACAAAAAAGATCTTCACGACCTAGATAATCATGATAGTGTGATCACTCACCTAGAGCCAGACATCTTGGAATGCGAAGTCAAGTGGGCCTTAGAAAGCGTCATTACGAACAAAGCTAGTGGAGGTGATGGAATTCCAGCTGAGCTGTATCAAATCGTGGAAGATGATGCTGTGAAAGTGCTGCACTCAATATGTCAGCAAATTTGGAAAACTCAGCAGTGGCCACAGGACTGGAAAAGGTTAGTTTTCGTTCCAATCCCAAAGAAAGACAATGCCAAAGAATGCTCAAACTACTGCACAATTGCACTCATCTCACACGCTAGTAAAGTAATGCTCAAAATTCTCCAAGCCAGGCTTCAGCAATACGTGAGCCGTGAAATTCCAGGTGTTCAAGCTGGTTTTAGAAAAGGCAGAGGAACCAGAGATCAAATTACCAACATCTGCTGGGTCATCAAAAAAGCAAGAGAGTTCCAGAAAAACATCTATTTCTGCTTTATTGACTATGCCAAAGCCTTTGACTGTGTGGATCACAATAAACTGTGGCAAATTCTGAAAGGGATGGGAATACCAGACCACCTGACCTATCTCTTGAGAAACCTATATGCAGGTCAGGAAGCAACAGTTAGAACAGGGCATAGAACAACAGACTGTTTCCAAATAGGAAAAGGAGTATGGCAAGGCTGTAAAACGCTGGGCTGGAAGAAGCACAAGCTGGAATCAAGATTGCTGGGAGAAATATTAAATACCTCAGATCTGCAGATGACACCACCCTTATGGCAGAAAGGAAAGAGGAACTAAAAAGCCTCTTGATGAAAGTGAAAGAGGAGAGTGAAAATGTTGGCTTAAAGCTCAACATTCAGAAAATGAAGATCATGGAATCCAGTCCCATCACTTCATGGCAACTAGATGGGGAAACAGTGGAAACAGTGGCTGACTTTAGTTTTGGGGTCCAAAATCACTGCAGATGGTAATTGAAGACATGAAATTAAAAGACACTTACTTCTTGGAAGGAAAGTTATGACCAACCTAGATAGTATATTCAAGAGCAGAGATATTTTTTGCCAACAAAGGTCTGTCTCGTCAAGGCTATGGTTTTTCCAGTAGTCATGTATGGATGTGAGAGTTGGACTGTGAAGAAAGCTGAGCACCGAAGAATTGATGCTTTTGAACTGTGGTGTTGGAGAAGACTCTTGAGAGTCCTTTGGACTGCAAGGAGATCCAAGCAGTCCATTCTAAAGGAGAGTGTTCTTTGGAAGGACTGATGCTAAAGCTGAAACTCCAGTACTTTGGCCACCTCATGCGAAGAGTTGACTCATTGGAAAAGACTCTGATGCTGGGAGTGAATGTGGGCAGGAGGAGAAGGGGACGACAGAGGATGAGATGGCTGGATGGCATCACTGACTCGATGGACGTGAGTCTGAATGAACTCCAGGAATTGATGATGGATGAGGAGGCCAGGCGTGCTGCAATTCATGGGGTCACAAAGAGTCGGACATGACTGAGCTACTGATCTTAACTGAACTAGCTAAATTAAATAGGAAAAAAGGGAAGACTCAAATAAAATCAAAGAAACAAAAGAGGAGATGTTGTAATGTATGCCTCAGAATGTTAAAAAAGTAATAAAAGAATATTATCACCAATTGTGTACTTCTAAATTGGGTATTTTAGAAGAAATTAATAAATTTATAGAAACATCAATCTACCAAAACTGTGTCAAGAAGAAACAGAAAGTTTAAGTAGACAAAAACTAATAAAGATATTAATCAGTAGTCAAAAATCTCCCAATAAAGAAAAATCCAAGATAAGATGGTTTTCTGAGCTAATTTTACCAAGCATGCAAAGAAGAATTGATACAACCCTTATTAAATGCTTCAAAAAAATAGAAGAAGGAACACTTTCAAATTTAAATAATGAGGCTAACATCATCCTGATACCAATACCAGATAAAGACACAGAAAAACCACAAGCCAACTTCCCTAAAGAGCATAGATGGAAAAATCTCAACCAAATACTAGGAAACTAAATACAAGAGAACATTACATTTATTATATTTTATTCTTATGATACAAGGGTGGTTGAAGATGTACAAATCAGTCAATGTGCTGTACCACACTAATGAAATAAAAAGCATCATCAAATAAATATATGTAGAAAAAGTATTTGACAAAGTTCAACATCCAATCATGATTAAAACTCTCTCCAAATAGTTATAGAACTTACTTTGACACAGTAAAGTTGGTATACAAAAAGCCCACAGCTTAATCATAATCAATGAGAGAAAATGTAAAGCTTGTTATCTAAGATTGGGTACAGTGGAAAGGATTCCCACTTTCATCACTCCTATTCAGCAAAGTACTAGAAGTCCTAGTCAGAACAAGGAAACTAGTCAGAACAAGGAAAAGAAATTTAAGGCAACCAAATCAGAATGAGAAAAGTATTTCTATTTGCAGATGATGCAAACATATACATAGAAAACTCTAACAATTCAATCTGAAAATGTGTATTAAAACTAATAAACAAATTTAGTAAAGTAGCAAGATACAGAATCAACATAAAACCAGGTATGTTTCTATACACTGTCAATAAATTATCCAAAAAAGAAATTAAGAAAATAACCCCATTCATAATAGCAACAGACAGAATAAAACATTTAGGAATTAAATTAGCCAAAGAGGTGAAAAACTTGTACACTGGTAATTGTAAAATACTGAAGAAGGAAATGAATGAAGAAACATGAAAGAAAAGACATCTAACCAACAGATAAATGGAAAGACATGCAGCATTCACAGGCTGAAAAAATTTATATTGTTAAAATGTCTATATTACCCAATGTGATCTACCAACTAAGTTCAATTCCTATGAAAATCCTATTGACATTTTTTAAAGAAATAGGAAAAAAAAAAAAAAACAAAAACTTGAAATTAAATATAGAACCACAAAAGACATGGAATAGCCAAAGCAATCTTGAAGAACAAAGGACGAGGCCTCTCTCTTTAAGATTTAAAAATATATTACAAAGCTACAGTATTCAAAATGGTATGCCATTGGCAAAATAAAAAACACAGAGACCAAAGGAATTGAATAGAAAGCACAGAACTAAATCCATCCACTTATGGTCTATGTATAACTTGCAGATCTATAATTTATGTTTAAATTTTTGCATTAAGCAAAACATTTTCAGAAAAATAAAATCAATTATATAGTAATTATAAAACATAGGATCAATATCCTAACTAGTGTAAAAATCTCCTTTCCATCTGTGGATGATTTGTAAATAGAACATAGTAGACTCAAGTAACCAAGGGCAAGTTTCAACTTTTGTTTTTGTGTTTCCTGATAGAAGCAACACTCCTTGGAAAAATAACACCTCTAAACTATGAAGCCCAATATTATGTAAGTCATTAGAGGTAATAATGAAAAGAATCATTTCCACCCCCCCCCCCATTACACTGATTCACAAACGTAACATATTATTGTTGTTGGAGAACAGGCACAATACATTGTTTGCTAGCTCAGAGTATACACTGCTTTAAGTAGACCTATGGGGTTCCATCATGTCTTGTCACACAGGTGGTGCTTTGCCTGAGCCTTCAGTAAGCCATTTTATTTTATATTATGACACCTACTTCTAAGTGCTGTGTACATAGAGAGAGCCTGGTTTCTCAGTTTTATTTACTAATTACAATGGTCTTACTGATTGGTGAGGTAATTCAGATCAGATCAGATCAGTTGCTCAGTTGTGTCCGACTCTTTGAGACCCCATGAATCGCAGCACTCCAGGCCTCCCTGTCCATCACCAACTCCCGGAGTTCACCAAGACTCAAGTCCATCGAGTCAGTGATGCCATCCAGCCATCTCATCCTCTGTCGTCCCCTTCTCCTCCTGCCCCCAATTCTTCCCAGCATCAGAGTCTTTTCCAATGAGTCAACTCTTCTCATGAGGTGGCCAAAGTACTGGAGTTTCAGCTTTAGCATCATTCCTTCCAAAGAAATCCCAGGGCTGGTCTCCTTCAGAACGGACTGGTTGGATCTCCTTGCAGTCCAAGGGACTCTCAAGAGTCTTCTCCAACACCACAGTTCAAAAGCATCAATTCTTCTGTGCTCAGCCTTCTTCACAGTCCAACTCTCACATCCATACATGACCACAGGAAAAACCATAGCCTTGACTAGATGAAACTTTGTTGGCAAAGTAATTAGTGAGGTAATTACTCAAAGACAAATTTTCCAAATATACATAGATCAATTTCAGAGATCTCCTTTTTGCTTCTTTGTAATATTTAACTCTTCCTATTCTAGAAGCAAGCTCTTTTTTTTTCCTTTTTTTTAAAAATTTTATTTTATTTTTTAACTTTACAATATTGTATTGGTTTTGTCATATATCAAAATGAATCCACCACATGTATACATGTGTTCCCCATCCTGAACCCTCGTCCCTCCTCCCTTTCCATACCATCCCTCTGGGTCGTCCCAGTGCACTAGCCCCAAGCATCCAGTATCGTGCATCAAACCTGGATTGGAGACTCTCTTTTTTATTACTAAGGCATCTGACTATTGGATCAAGTGAACCACTATATCACTTGTCATTTTTCAAAAGTGTCTTATTATTCCATGTAAACTATAAATTTGTATTGTTAGGTTGCTTTCACAATTTATGCTAGAGTTTGGATTAGAATTATATTGATTTTGGATTAGCTTGGATGAAATTGACAACTATATATATATAGTTATTCTAGTAAAAATTTGTGAAATAACAAGAAATTTAATGATAATGCTCAACTAGATTTTAACAATACACTTTGTCAAAAATTTAGATTTTTGCAGAACACTCCTATGTTCCTACTTAGAATTTCTATGAACAAGGACCTGAGAAGATAAATTTGCAATTATGCCCTCCTTTGACTCATAAATAAAGCTGAAACTCACTGGACAAACATACTCGTTTCCTGACGTAAAATTCAATGAAAAATTTCCTCTTGGTCTTTGCATTACAGTCTTAATTGTGGTGATTTCTCCTTCAGAATCCTTAACAGATGGACTCAACTTCCAGTGAAGACAGGGGCCAATTATCCTTATGGCTCCTACTCCCCAGGTTCTTCAACTAAAGCTACCTTGTGACATTATTTTTCCATAATGACCTTAAACTTCCAATAAACCCCAGGACAATGTCTCTAAGGCAATAGATCAAGCAAGCCTCAGGAGTCCAACAATCACAGCATATGCTTCTAATAACCACATCCCATGTTGGTCATCAGAATTTCTAAAGATAATGATTTTGCCTGGAAATGCTGAGAGTCCTTATGAACAGGGGAGGCTACCTCTGTTAATAGAGAGGAGAGCTTCTGTCTCAAGGCAGATTCACACTCTTCTGCTGATATTTCTTCAAGTACTGATCTTTGGCTTCACATCTACTTGTCAAGGGATCCTAGATTCTGAATAGCTGCTTCTGTCTGAGTTGAAAGGAGAGCAATGTAGGTATTTGTTGAGCAGTGAGAAATATGGATCTAGTTAATCTGGGGCTTTGTGGGGTCTAAACCTTGGTGAGTGGTAGTATTGTCAACACCTCCTCCCATTGCAATTCTGGCAGGTGACAGAATTAAGAAGGAAAACCAAGGTCTGCTTTTAACTCCAGGTATTAAGAGTGATTGGAGTTGGTTCATATAGTTCTTCAATTTTTCCTTAATGATCAGACTGGGTCAGCTTGCTCCCACCTAGATCTTATTTTCTTTTTTAAACTGGTTGCCTCAAGAACTAAGTGAAACACATATTTACTGAACCTGCACTTCTCTATTTGCTGTGTACTTATGGATATGTTTTTAGCTATAATTGAAACCTGATACTTAAGCTCCATTTTAGTAAGGAAATTCAGGATTTTCATGTGTATCTAAGAAAACAAAAATTCCACTTCTTTAATATCTGAGACTGTGTACATGATTTCTCTCAGTTAATTGATTGATTAATGTTTTCCCTAAGTATTTGAAAACATCAAAAATTTTGCATCTGAAAAATGATAGATTTGCCCCTTTTTGAGGTACCTGGTAGCCTGGATTATTGGGTCAGTATTTAATTCTAAATTATATAAAATTCCTTGAAGCATCTAAAGAGTTACAAATATAAGTGCAGAAATGTCATCTCTAAGGATCATAACCTGAATTCCATCCCTAGGTTCTAAAATATCATAAAGGGAGTTTAGGGATCATCTAACTAGAGAGTTTTGGACTTCCTCAGTTGAAATGTCTCTTGAGGGTCAGTAATGAACTCTTAGCTTAAGTCAAAACTTCTTCTACAGGATATTATTTTAAGAGCCTCTGGTTAAGTACTTTCTGTTTATTACAGTTATTGCCTGGTTACATTTAATTTTAAAAATAAAGAAACTGAATACACATGTTAAGTAGTTTGACAAAGTCACATAAAGCTATACCTGAAATATAGATCTCCAATTGAGGCATCTTTAACCTTAATTTTACAGCCTGTGAGTTTTCGGCTGGAAGATCTTTTTAATCTTCTACTCTTAAATCTTTCTATCCCTAGTACTGATATAACACACTGTGGTGGTCTTTGATGTCTTCTTGGGCAGAGGGGTCTGCCTTCTCAGGATATACTTTGCCAGTGGGTCTCTGTAAATCATGGAAAGGGCATGTAACTCACGTTACTCATTTATAGTAACTAATCAACTAATGAGTAACTAATTGATGAGTTACTCATCAATCATGTAACTCATTTAGAACACAGGGTTATATTAATAGTATAAAAAATGTCATCTAATTGAAATCAGCTGCCCTTATGAGTCTGAGTGATAAATGATACAGTTTTTTGAGGGGCGGGGTATTGGATAAATACAGGTGCTCCTTCAGTACCACATAATTCTAACTTCTGTGGTCTACTCTACAATTTATACTCAGTGGCATGAGAATATAGTGAGAATTAGATATGGATTAGTTGACAGTAGATCCAGAAAAATCTTGGGAAAATGATAAGAAAACGATAAGCAATGATCATAAATTGAGATTTCCCTCAGTGTTTTGAAAGAGACAGAAATCCCTTTACCCAGATAGAGATATTATACAGATAACCTTCCTGATTGGTTTGCAATTTCTTCATGTAAAAAACATATATATATTATATATTTAAGTATACAAATACATATATATATATACTGCTGCTAAGTCGCTTCAGTCATGTCCGACTCTGTGTGACCCCATAGATGCAGCCCACCAGGCTCCCCCGTCCCTGGGATTCTCCAGGCAAGAACATTGGAGTGGGTTGCCATTTCCTTCTCCAATGCATGAAAGTGAAAAGTGAAAGTGAAGTCGCTCAGTCGTGTCTGACTCTTCGCGACTCCATGAACTGCAGCCTACCAGGCTCCTCCGCCTATAGGACTTTCCAGGCAAGAGTACTGGAGTGGGGTGCCATTGCATTCCCCTATATATGTATATATATATGTATATAATGGCGATATACATGATATTTACATTCTTTATATTAATAAAAATACCTCTACAGTTACAGAATGAAAAAAAAAAATTCCCTGTCATTTGTGTTAAAGGACTTTAAAATCAGCATGTATATCTTAATATTAACTTCAAATCATTACATCTACTAAGTTTATGATCAATTTATATTAATTGAGAAAGAAAAAAACATATCTTTTCAGAAATTTCCGATTGCCTGACTTAAGGTCTAGAAAGTCAAGATTTGCTATTGTCATAAAAATTGCAAAAACAAAAATTCCTGGTAGTGGATGCAAGTAATTCCTCAACACAAAATGATGTAAAAGTTTAAATATACTGAAAAGTGCATAAACGAAGGCTAGTTACAACCAATAAATGCTAAATGATTTTGTACCCAAGAAGCATTTTATTTGCTTCTTAGGCTTTGACAGTTGGGGAATACATCCATGATAAAAGTATCTGATATAAGCCCTAAAAACGAATTTAAAATAGCAGTTTGCAAACTGGATGTAGTAGCAGAATATTAAAAAGGAATCTTATTGTCATAACAATATGAACAATATATAAATCTTGTGATTTGATTAGGAGTTGTAATCCTGGAAAACTGTCCAATTGTCTCATTCTCTGTCACTCTGTATGACATTTTTGCAAAGCTCTATTTTCCTGAGGTATCTTAGAATGGGGGAAGGTGAAGTGTGTTTAAAATGCCACAAAGTACATGAGATTCTTTTTAACAGTCTGATGATTCTTTTCCTAGAAAAAGGAGAAACTTTTCTTTAAATTAATGTTATTTTCTGTTCCACTCTTGCTCAGTGCTCTAGGTTGTGGAACTTCTGGCAATGTTCCTAGTTGGTCTGAAAACTATTTTTTTTTTCTTTTTCATATTGTTTTGTCTATTGACATAACATTTGACATAAAATTATCATAATGAGTAACTAACATAAGGTATATGTCTTACCACATATCTTATAACAAGATGTCAATGACACAAATCCCCCCACACTTTTATTCAGAGATCATCTAATTCTTCCTGCCCCTTCCCATTTTGTGGTTGGTTATCTCAAGTTCACCTACTGTGTCTAAACATCTCATTCTTTATTCTACTTTCTAATCAAGCTCAGATAGCTGAAGTTTAACATGTTTTTCACCTTTGGAGAGCTACTTTCCTTTGGCTTGTAGTGAGCAAGAAAAACATAGTAATTCATAAGTACAGCGGAAAATAATTTCAGGTAACTCCTTAATCCTTAACTAGAGAGATAACATGTTCTTGGTCTTGGCAAAAAGTCTATTAATTGGTTGTCAGTTACTCTGTTCCATATTTAGCCTTAATTCTTATTTTGGCAGGTGTTTTTTTGGAGGGAATCAATGAGTTCCATCAAACATTTGGAGATGCCTGCCACCTGAAGACTTTGTGCTCAGTTCCCCATGCATATCTCCATCTCTGAATTCTGGCCTCGGGCTCTGGCTCTCCTGTATTGCAGTGACCATGGGGTGGGTCAATGAGACCTTGGTGAGAGAGTTTGTCTTCCTTGGCTTCTCATCTCTGGCTGGGCTGCAGCAGCTACTCTTTGCTGTCTTCCTGGTGGTCTACCTCTTCACCCTGGGCACCAATGCCATCATCATCTCTACCATTGTGCTGGATAGAGCCCTCCACACCCCCATGTACTTCTTCCTTGCTGTACTCTCCTGTTTTGAGACTTGTTATACCTTCATCATTGTACCTAAGATGCTGGTTGATCTGCTGGCCCAGAAGAAGACCATTTCTTTTCTAGGTTGTGCTATCCAGATGTTTTCCTTCCTCTTTCTAGGTTGCTCTCACTCCTTCCTGCTGGCAGCCATGGGTTATGATCGCTACGTGGCCATCTGTGACCCTCTGCACTACACAGTGCTCATGGGTTATGGGATGTGTTTGGGACTAGTGACTGCTGCCTGTGCCTGTGGCTTCACTGTGTCACTGGTCACCACTTCACTAGTATTTCACCCGCCATTCCACTCCTCCAATCAGCTCCATCACTTCTTCTGTGATATCTCTCCTGTCCTCAAGCTGGCATCTCATCACTCTCGTCTCAGTCAGTTGGTCATATTCATGCTTGGTGTATTTACCTTGATTATTCCCCTGTTACTTATCCTGGTCTCCTACATCCGCATCATCTCTGCCATTCTAAAAATCTCATCCTCTGTTGGAAGATACAAGGCCTTCTCTACCTGTGCGTCCCATCTCATTGTGGTAACTGTTCATTATGGTTGTGCCTCTTTCATCTACTTAAGGCCCAAATCCAATTACTCTTCAAGTCAAGATGCCCTAATATCTGTGTCTTATACAATCCTCACTCCATTGTTCAATCCAATGATTTACAGTCTAAGAAATAAGGAATTCAAATCAGCTCTTCGAAGAGCAATGGTCCAGACTTCATATCCTGTTAATTAAAGAACTAGTTTTTTTTAACTGTTCAGTTAATTGTAAGCCTTTTATGTGCCAAGTAAAATGTGCTTTCAAATATTTTTTTATTTAAATGACAGTTTTCATATGAAAAGAATGCGACTCAAAGAAGTTAAGATATTCTGGTTATCTGCCATGAGTAATACTCTAAGAAGGCCATGCAGACATGAAAATATAATTCATTTCTAGAATAAATTTCATTTTATTTCATTCCTGTAAAGATTAGTCATTCAAAAACAAATATATCAGTTAATGAGAGCAAAGATGCACCCAAGCTATTTAGTTCAAAGAATAGAAGAAAAGATAACTATCTATTCTTACCCCTCCTGTTATCTGTTCTCCCTTTCCTGAAGACAACAGGTAACCTTGGTCCCTTTCATTCTACAACAAACTTTAGTGTCCCTTTTTGTTTCCTGATTCTTTCACTCCCAGCTCAATCTACATGTTGAAATGGCTTTGCCTTTACTTGGGGTTGTTCTGTCCTTTCCTTGTTTGAGATTGGAAGCTTATTATGGAGTTTCCTTTCTATGTATGTTTATGTTATTTTAATATTATCCTATCATAGCCTCCAAATTTATACCCTGAATGCTATAACTATTTATTCTCTTCAAGGCAGCTAATAACACTGAATAATTGATGAAGCATTTCAAGTAGTCTAAACAAAGGAGTTGAGTTAATATTAATAGGGTGAAGAGCATGCATTTTTTAATGATCAGAAAATCCATGGAAAATTCCTTCGGTGACTCTACTTTCCATAGAGGATGATGTCAAGAATTCCCTGTTAGCAAGGATTTATCACCTAATCCCTGCCTGCTTTTGTGGCATGATTATTTCTAACATTCAGATCAGATCAGATCAGTCGCTTTGTCGTGTCTGACTCTTTGCGACCCCATGAATCGCAGCACGCCAGGCCTCCCTGTCCATCACCAACTCCCGGAGTTCACTCAGACTCACGTCCATCGAGTCAGTGATGCCATCCAGCCATCTCATCCTCTGTCATCCCCTTCTGCTCCTGCTCCCAATCCCTCCCAGTATCAGAGTCTTTTCCAATGAGTCAACTCTTCGCATGAGGTGGCCAAAGTACTGGAGTTTCAGCTTTAGCATCATTCCTTCCAAAGAAATCCCAGGGCTGATCTCCTTCAGAATGGACTGGTTGGATCTCCTTGCAGTCCAAGGGACTCTCAAAAGTCTTCTCCAACACCACAGTTCAAAATCATCAATTCTTCAGAGCACAGCCTTCTTCACAGTCCAACTCTCACATCCATACATGACCACAGGTAAAACCATAGCCTTGACTAGACGAACCTTTGTTGGCAAAGTAATGTCTCTGCTTTTGAATATGCTATCTAGGTTGGTCATAACTTTTCTTCCAAGGAGTAAGCGTCTTTTAATTTCATGGCTGCAGTCACCATCTGTAGTGATTTTGGAGCCCAGAAAAATAAAGTCTGACACTGTTTCCCCATCTATTTCCCATGAAGAGGTGGGACCAGATGCCATGATCTTCGTTTTCTGAATATTGAGCTTTAAGCCAACTTTTTCACTCTCCACTTGCACTTTCATCAAGAGGCTTTTGAGTTCCTCTTCACTTTCTGCCATAAGGGTTGTGTCATCTGCATATCTGAGGTTATTGATATTTCTCCCGGCAATCTTGATTCCAGCTTGTGTTTCTCCCAGTCCAGCCTTTCTCATGATGTACTCTGCATATAAGTTAAATAAACAGGGTGACAATATACAGCCTTGACGAACTCCTTTTCCTATTTGGAACCAGTCTGTTGTTCCATGTCCAGTTCTAACTGTTGCTTCCTGACCTGCATACAAATTTCTCAAGAGTCAGATCAGGTGGTCTGGTATTCCCATCTCTTTCAGAGTTTTCCACAGTTTATTGTGATCCACACAGTCAAAGGCTTTGGCATAGTCAATAAAGCAGAAATAGATGTTTTTCCGGAACTCTCTTGATTTTTCTATGATCCAGTGGATATTGGCAATTTGATCTCTGGTTCCTCTGCCTTTTCTAAAACCAGCTTGAACATCAGGAAGTTCACGGTTCACATATTGCTGAAGCCTGGCTTGGAGAATTTTGAGCATTACTTTACTAGCGTATGAGATGAGTGCAATTGTGTGGTAGTTTGAGCAGTCTTTGGCATTGCCTTTCTTTGGGATTGGAACAAAAACTGACCTTTTCCAGTCCTGTGGCCACTGCTGAGTTTTCCAAATTTGCTGGCATATTGAGTGCAGCACTTTCACAGCATCAGCTTTCAGGATTTGGAATAGCTCAACTGGAATTCCATCACATTCACTAGCTTTGTTCGTAGTGATGCTTTCTAAGGCCCACTTGACTTCACATTCCAGGATGTCTGGCTCTAGGTCAGTGATCACACCATCGTGATCACTATTAACTATCCATTTCTCAGATGTGCCTCATCATGAAATTTGAAGTTAGTGTATTATTTACTGGTCCTCAAAGTGACACTATTCTGTGTTCTGCCATGGTTTTTTGTGTGCTGCTTCTTTTTGGAATGATATTAAAAAGGAGTGATGGAAACACTTTTAGGTGCATGGCTGCCTGTGTGGATGAGCTAACATTCACCAAGATGGGACATGAAGGAAGCTGAGCAAGTTTGGCAGCAAAAGATGGTAGAATAGGGCAAGGCTATTCTACAAACATCCCTTTGGTTCCAGGCATTATATGAGGAACAGTGTATACAAGGTCATGTATACTGAATTTGAATTTCCTGAAGGCCACAGATTTTATATAAATACAACATTGTCAAAACTGTTTGGTTTTCTTCAATATTCTTTCATTGAAATGATTCTGAGATGAAATATAAAGGGTTTTTTCCTTCAGCAGAAGGGTGGAAAATCTAAGCCAGCAAGATCTCAGAATTCTATCTTACTTTCATGGGAGTAATTTTGCTTAGCTCTGTTCAATAGCTTGAATAGCCCTGACTTGTGATCCACACAGTCAAAGGCTTTGGCATAATCAATGATCATTTAGCAAACTAGACAGAAGTTTAGCTAAGATAACAACAGTTACTTATTTTACACACAAATCCACAGTTTTGGCAGGCCTTCATGTGACAACTTGTATCTACTCTTTGTGAGGTCATGTTGGTTGGACCAACGTTGGCTGAAGGGTCATTTACAAAATTGCTCACTTATGTGGCTGGTTAGTTCATATTAAATGTTGATTGTGTGGAAATTTGGGGCTGTTCAGTCTTGGTTTCTTACCACAAGGGTTTTATAAGGCTTCTTGGGCTTGCTCAAAACATGGTTCCCAGAGAAGGAGATCAAGATAGGAGAGAAGTAGAAAGCCCAGAGATAAACCCGTGCACCTATGAGAAAGTTATCTTTAACAAAGGAGGTAAGAGTTTACAATGAGGAGCCTCTTCAATAAGCGGTGCTGAGAAAAATGGACTGCTAAGTGTGAAATAATGAAACTAGAACAATTCCTAACACTATATACAAAAATAAACTCAAAATGGATTAAAGAGCTAAATGTAAGGCCAGAAACTATAAAGATCTTAGAGGAAAACATAGACAGTACACTTTTTGACATAAATCTCAGCAAGATCCTCTTTGACCCAATTCTAGGAGTAATGGAAATAAAAATGAACAAATGGGGCCTAATTAAAATTCAAAGCTTTTGTACAACAAAGGAAACAATAAACAAGATGAGAAGACAACCCTCAGAATGGGCAAAAATAATTACAATCAAAGAAACTTACAAAGGATTAATCTCCAAAATATATAAGCAGCTCATGCAGCTCAATATCAGAAAAACAAATAACCTAATCAGAAAATGGACAGAAGACCTAAACAGATATTTCTTCAAAGAGGAAATACAGATGGCCAAAAAACACATGAAAAGATGATCAGCATCACTAATTATGAGAAAACTGTAAATCAAAACTACAATGAGGTATCACATATACCAGTCAGAATGTGCCATGCTAAGTCAGTTCAGTTGTGTCTGACTCTTTGTAACCCTGTAGACTATAGCCCACTGGGTTCCTCTGTCCGTGGGATTCTCCAGGCAAGAATACTGGAGTGAGTTCCCATTCCTTCCTCCAGGGGTTCTTCCCTACCCAGGGATGGCCATCATCAAAAAATCTGCAAACAATAATTTTTGGAGAGGATTTGGAGAAAAGAGAACCCTCTTGCATTGTTCATGAGAATGTCTAGTGATAGAGCCACTATGGAGAAAAATATGGAGATTCCTTAAAAAACTAAGATTAAAGCTACTACTGTGTGACCCAGCAAGCCCACTGCTGGGCCTATACCCTGAGAAACCATAATTGAAAAAGATACAAGTACCCCAGTGTTCATCACAGCATTATTTACAATAGCCAGGACATGGAAGCAACCTAGATGTCTGTAGACAGATGAAGAGATGACAAAGCTGTGGTACTTTTATACAACAGAATATTAGCCATAAAAACGAGTGAATTTAAGTCACTGGTAGTGAGGTGGATGAACCTAAAGTCCGTTACACAGAGTGAAGTAAAGAAAGAAAACAAAGAAAACAGGTATAGTATATTAATGTGCATATATATGAAACCTTAAAAATGGTATTGATAAACCTATTTGTAAGGAAGGAATGGATACACAAAGAGAATAGACTTGGATATAGAGGGGCAAGAAGAGGGTGGGATGAACTGAGAAAGTAGCATTGAAATATATACACCACCATGCATAAAATAGATAACTAATATGTTAGTCATTCAGTCATGTCCAACTCCTTGCAACCCAGTGAACCATAGCCAACCAGGGTCTTCTCTCCACAGAATTCTCCAGGCAAGAATACTGGACTGGGTATCCATTCTTTTCTCTTGGGACCTTCTTGACCCAGGGACTGAACCCAGGTCTCCTGCATTGCAAGCAGATTCTTAGCCATCTGAGCCACCATTGGGAAGCTGCTCTATAACACAAGGAGCCAAACCTGGCAGTCTGTGTTGACCTAGAGGGGTGGGATGGGGAAGTGAGAGGGAGGCTCAAGAGGGAGTGTGGATATATGTGCATAACTATATATATAGTTATGACTGATTCATGTTTTATGGCAGAAACCAATAGAACATTGTAAAGCAATCATCATCCAATTAAAAATTAAATGAATAAATAAAAATTCAAAAAGGAGATGACAGAGTAGGAGGACAGCAAGTTCACCTTGCTCCACCCATGCATTAAAAATGCAGGTTCATGTGGAACAATTCTCAGTGAAAACAAACTGTAGACCAGTGGAAAGACTCTTATATAACTAAGACTATAAGAAAGAGCCATCAGGTTGGGCCATGCACCTCTGAGAGGAGACAGAGGAAAGGAGGGAAATTACACAGACATAGATCAAGCAGTTGAAACCAAATATTGCTTGCCACTTTCCTGAGGTCTGACACCAGAAAGTCTAGGTCATTAGCTGGTTTGAAAAGCAGTGGGACTGACAGCAGGGCTGTAGAACCTAGGTCCTACTCATGAAGCACATGTACATGCTTGCTTACACACCAAGCAAGGTGGAAGAAACAGATTGAAACTGCCCAAAACTGTGGCCAGCTTTCCACAACCATCCCAGTGCTCACTCTAGCCCCTTTCTGGTCCCTCTTTCTTTGTGACACAGCTCCACACTAGGGTGAAGGTGCTGCAGCAGGAGAGAGTCCACAGTTTCAGGGGACAGAGTCTGCTCAGATAAGCCCAACATTACAACAGAGTGCTGGCAGCCATTATTGGCATCCTGGGAGCAGAGGGTCAGAAGTGGTGCAGAATTCTGACTGGGGCTTGGATAGCATCAGCCCATGCCCTTATTTATGCCAAATCAATTGAATATTATAGAAGTATACAGGCTGTTTTATCCAAAAAAAATCAGTATATATATAGTTTCCCCCTCCCCACCAAGTGCACAGGGAACATTCTCCAGGATAGATAAAATACTACCACAAAACAAGTCTTAACAAATTTAAGGGAACAGAAATTATACCAAGCATTTTTTTTCTTGTCATAACAGTATGATACTAGAAATAAATTATGGTAAGAAAAATGACAAAAAAAAAAAAAAGAAAGAAAACAACCCAACAACATGCAGAGACAAAACAACATGTTACTGAAAAACCAATAGGTCAGTGAAAATTTTCTTTTTTTCTTCAAATAAGAACTCAGAAATATCTCAAGACAAATGAAAATAAAACATAACTTCCAAAATCTAAGAGATGCAACAAAAGCAATTTTAAGAGGAAAGTTTATAGTGACACAGGACTACCTCAAGAAAGAATATAAATATCAAGTAAACTATCTAACATACCATTTAAAGGAATTAGAAAAAGAAGAACAAGCAAAGCTATAGTTAGTCAGTAGAATGAGGGAAAATAAAGAGAAGAGAGAAAATAAATTAGAGACCAACAAACAATCAAAAATATAAATGAAACAAAAACCTGTTTTTTTTTAAAGATTACAAAAAATTTACACGTGAAGCTCAATAACTAAAAAGAGATAAGATCAAAATAAACAAAATCAAAGATGGAATAAGAGAAATAGCAACCAATAGCACAGAGATATGAAAAAAAAAATCATGAGACTACTAAAAACAATTATATGCCATCAAATGTGCTAACCTAGAAGAACTGGATGAATTTCTAGAAATATACATTTCTTAATACTGACTTAGAAAGAAATATACAGTCTAAACAAACTTACCATTAGAAATAAAATTAAATTTGTGATTTTAAAAAGAAACAAAATCTCCCAGCAAACAGAAGTCCAGGACAGGAGAAATTCATGGGGCAAATTCAAACACATAAAGAAGAACTAATATTTATTATCAAATTATTCCCTCAAATTGCAGAGGTGGAAATACCCCCAATTTTATATATTATTCAAGACCCCCCATTACCCTGATAACAAAACCAGAAATAAAGAAAATTATAGGCCAATATCTCTGATGAATGTAGAGACAATAATCCCCAACAAAATTTAGTAAACCTAATTCAAAAATATATAATCTGACTCGTACACCATGATCAAATGGGATTTATTCCAGAGATACAAGGATGGTTCAATATCTGCAAATTCATCAATGTTATACACCATGTTAACAAAACTAAAGGACAAAAATTACATGATGATCTCAGTAGATGCAGAAAAAGAATTGGAAAAAAATAATATTTATTCAGATAAAAACTCTCATCAACATTGGTATAGAGAGAGTGTATCTTAACATAATAAAACCCATTTATAACAAACCCACAGCTAACATGATACTCAGTGGTGAAAAGCTGAAAACTTTTCCTCTAAAGTCAGGAACAAGACAAGGATATCCATTCTTAACACTTCTATTTAACATAATGTTGAAAGTCGTAGCCACAACAAACAATAACAAGAAATAAAAGTCATCCAAATTAGAAGAGGTAAACTGTCACTATTTGCAGTTGACATGATACTAAATATAGGAAATGCTAAAGTCTCCACAAAAATATTAGACCTAATAAATAAATTTAGTAAAGGTGCACGATACAAGATTAACTCACTGAAATCTGCTGTTTTTATATACACCGATAATGAACTGTCAGAAGGGAAAAACAAGAAAACAATTCCATTTATTTATTTATTTTAAATTTAATTTAATTTTATTTTTTAACTTTACAATATTGTATTGGTTTTGCCATATATCAACATGCATCCGCCACAGGTATACACCTGTTACCCATCCTGAATTCTCCTCCCTCCTCCCTCCCCATACTATCCCTCTGGGTCGTCCCAGTGCACCAGCCCCAAGCATCCAGTATTGTGCATCAAACCTGGACATATCACATATGAAACAATTCCATTTAAAATCACATAAAAAAAAATAAAATACCTAGACATAAGTTTAACCAAGATGTGAAAGACCTGTACTCTGAATACTGTAAAACAATGAAAGGAATTGAAGATGATACAAAGAAATGAAAATATATCCTGTGTTTATAGATTAGAAGAATTAATATTGTTAAAATGTCCTTACTACTGAAAGCAATATACAGAGTCAGTACAACTCTTACCAACATATTTTCACAGAGGTAGAACAAATAATCCTAAAATTTATGTAGATCTATAAAAGACCCTCAATAGCCAAAGCAATTTTGAGATGAAAGAACAAAGCTGGAGGTATCACACTCCTGATTTTAGATCATATTACAAAGTTATAGTCATCAAAACAGTATGTGCTGTTTTGAAATATACCCATATACCTATGATCAGAAGATCAGTTAATCTATAACAAGCAAAGCAAGAATATGCACTGGAGAAAAGACAGTCTCTTCACTGAATAATTTTGAGAAAAGTGGAAAACTAGCTACATGTTAAAGGAAAAGATTAGAACATTTTCTTACACCATACAAAAATAAATTCAAAATTGATTAAAAACCTAAATGTAAGACTGGAAGCTATAAAACTTCTAGAAAAAAAAATCAGGACATGCTTTGACAGAAATCATAGTAATTTTTTTTTTTTTTTTTTGGATCTGTCTCCTACCTCCTTCTGTTCCATAGGGAACGAAAGGAAAAATATATAACAATGAAACCAGAACACTTTCTGACACCATACACACACACACACACACACACACACACACACACACACACACAACTCAACATGGATTAAAGCTTTAAATGTAAGCTTTAAATGTATAGAGCTTGTAGGGGAAAACATAAGTAGTACATCACAGCAAGATCCTCTTTGACTCACCTTCTAGAGTAATGGAAATAAAAACAAAAGTAAACAAATGAGACTTAACATAAAAGCTTTTGCAAAGCAAAGGAAAAATTAAATAAGATTAAAAGACAACTCTCAGAATGGGAGAAAATAATTGCAAACTAAACAACTGACAAGATTAATCTCCAAATATTCAAGTAACTCATGACTCTCAATGAGCTACTTGAGCTCATTAATTGAGTTGAAAAACAAACAAACCAATTAAGAAATGGTTGGAAGACCTAAACAAGACATTTCTCCAAAGAAGACATAGAGATGGCCATCAAACACATGAGAAGATGCTCAACATGGCTCATTATTAGATACAAATCAAAGCTACAATGAAGAATCACTTCACACCGGTCAGAATTGCCATCATTTAAAAAAGCTACAAACAACAAATGCTAGAGAGGGTATGGAGAAAAGCAAACCCTCTTGCACTGTTGATGGGAATGTAAATTGATACAGCCACTATGGAGAACAGTATGGAGAGTCTTCAAAAAACTAGGAATAGAACTACCATTTGTTGTTGTTCAGTCACTAAGTCATGTCTGACTCTTTGTGACCCTATGAACTGCAGCATTCCAGGCTTCCCTGTCCTTTGCTATCTCCCTGAGTTTGCTCAAACTCATGCCCATTGAGTCAGTGATGCCATCCAACCATTCCATCCTCTTTGCCCTCTTCTCCTCTTGCTCTCAATCTTTCCCAGCATCAGGGTCTTTTCCAATGAGTCACTTCTTCCCATCAAATGGCCAAAGTATTGGAGCTTTAGCTTCAGCATCAGTCCTTCCAATGACTATTCAGGACTGATTTCTTTTAGGACTGACTGGTTTGATCTCCTTGCTGTCTAAAGGACTCTCAAGAGTATTCTCCAGCACCACAATTTGAAAGTATCAATTCTTTGGCACTCAGCCTTCTTTATGGTGCAGCTCTCATGTTCATACATGATTACTGGAAAAGCCATAGTTTTAACCATATGGACTTCTGTCAGCAAAGTGATGTCTCTCTTTTTTAATATTCTGTATAGGTTTGTATAGTTTTTCTTTCAAGGAGCAAGCATCTTTTAACTCCATGGCTGCAGTAACTGTCTGTCGTGACTTTGAAACTCAAGAAAATGAAATCTGTCACTGTTTCTTTTGCTTCCTCATCCATTTGTCATGAAGTGATGGGACCAGATGCTACTATCTTAGTTTTTTAAATGCTAAGTTTTAAGCCAGTTTTTTCACTCTCCTCTTTCACCTTCATCAGGAGGCTTTTTAGTTTCTCTTTGCTTTCTGCCATTAATATGGTATCATCTGCATATCTGAGGTTGTTGATATTTCTCCTAGCAATCTTGACTCCAGTTTGTGCTTCATCTAGCCCCACATTTTGCATGATGTACTCTGCAGATAAATTAAATAAACAGAACTACCATATGATTCAACAGTCCCACTACTGGGCATATAAGCTGAGAAAACCATAATTGAAAGAGACACATGTGCCCCAATGTTTTTGCACCACTTTTTACAATAACTAGGAAATGGAAGCAACCTAGATCTCCATCAACAAATGAATGGATACAGAAATTGCGGTACACATATATAATGATATATTACCCAGCAACAAAACAAATGCATTTGAATCAATCCTAATGAGGTGGATGAAGCTGAGCCTATTATACAGAATGAAGTAAGTCAGAAGGAGAAAGACAAATATTGCATATTAGCACATGTGTATAGAATCTAGAAAGATGGTATTGATGAACCTATTTGCAGGACAGTAATGGAGATGCAGAGATAGAGAACAGACTTGTGGTCACAGTGGGGGAAGGAAAAGGTGGGATAAATTGGGAGAATAACATGGAAACATATACATTACCATATGTAAAATAGATAGCAAATGGGAATTTGCCATGTAACATGGTGAGCTCAGCATAGTGCTCTGTGACAAGCTAGAGGGGTGGAATGTCATGGGAAAGAGGAAGGGTTTCAGGAGGGAGAGGACATACATACACCTGTGGCTGACTCATGTTGATGTGTGGCAGAGGCCAACACAATACTGAAAAACAATTATCCTCTAATTAATAAAAAATAAAAAAAATATATAAGCAGAATATGTTTTGACAGAAATCATAGCATTTTTTTTAGGGGGGAGCAATGTCTCCTACCCCATATGGAACAAAAGCAAAAATAAGCAAATGGACCCAATTAAACATAAAAAATTTTGCACAGAAAGGGAAACCAGTGACAAAATGTTTTCCCTGCTGAATAGGAGAAAATATATGCAAATTATGTGACTGGTAAGGGGTTAATATTCAAAATATGTAAACAGCCCATACAACTCAATATAAAAAAACATTAAAAAAATAAGTAGAAGTTCTGAATAGACAGTTTTCCAAAGACATACAGATGAAAGACACATGAAAGTATGCTCAATATCACTGATAGAGAAATGCAAATCAAAACCACAATGTAAGAATTACTATCATCAAAAGGTCTATGAATAACAAATGTTGGCAAGTATAAGGGAAAAAGAGAAACCTAGCACACTGTTTCAGAGAAGGCAATGGCACCCACTCCAGTACTCTTGCCTGGAAAATCCCATGGGCAGAGGAGCCTGGTAGGCTGCAGTCCATGGGGTCGCTAAGAGTCAGACACGACTGAGCGACTTCACTTTCACTTTTCACTTTCCTGCATGGGAGAAGGAAATGGCAACCCACTCCAGTGTTCTTGCCTGGAGAATCCCAGGGACGGCGGAGCCTGGTGGGCTGCCGTCTATGGGGTCACACAGAGTTGGACACGACTTAAGTGACTTAGCAGCAGCAGCAGCAGCACACTGTTTATGAGAATTTGAACTAGTACAGCCACTATGGAAAACACTATTGGGTTTCATAAAAAAACTTAAAATAGAACTACCACATGATCTAGCAATTCCACTTGACATATATCTAAAGTAAATGAAAGCAATAATTTAAAAAGATACATGCACCCTAATGTTCATAGTAGCTTTATTTAAATAGCCAAAGTACAGAATCTCTCTCTTTCTGTCTCTCTCTCTCTCTCTAGAGATTCACTGTTACTGAGTGAATATATACACATATATACACACACATATACAATGCAATGTTACTTAGTCATGAAAAGAATGAAATTTTGCCATTTGCAATAATTTGAATGAACTTGGAAGGCATTATACTTAATGAAATTAGACAAAGACAAATATTGTACACTATGTTTATATGCAGAGTCTAAAAAAAAAAAAAAAAGAATTCACAGATATAGTGAACAATCCAGTAGATATCAATGGGGGAGGGAAGGTGGAATGGGAAAGATGGAAATAGAAGATTAAGAGATATAATTTACTATGTATAACACAAATAAACTGCCTAAACTGGCAGACTCTAGAGATCAAAGTTTGTAAACCACTATGCCATCATGTTTGCTATAATCTATTGATTTAAGTAGTCATTTGGCCTACCCAGATTCAGTGGAAAGTGTATATATATATATACACTTTCGATATATAAATATATGTATGTATATATATATAGTGTGTGTGTGTGTGTGAGTTAGTTGCTCAGTTGTATCCAACTCTGTGACCCCATGGATTGGAATCTGCTAGGCTCCTCTGTTCATGAAATTATCCAGGCAAAAATACTGGAGTGAGTTGACATTCACTTCTCCAGGGGATCTTCCTGACCCAGGGATCAAACCCAGGTCTCCTGCATTGTGGGCAGATACTTTACCATATAAGCCACCAATTTATATTGTAAACAGAGGGAATATAACCAATATTTTACAATAAGAGTAAAGGGACTATAATCCATGAAAAAATTGAATCACTATGTTGTATACTTGAAACTAACCTAATATCAGCTATGTTTCAATTTAAAAAGTGCTGTCTATTTTTGAGATTAGTTATTTGTCAGTTGCTTCATTTGCTACTATTTTCTCCCATTCTGAAGGCTGTCTTTTCACCTTGCTTATAGTTTCCCTTGTTGTGCAGAAGCTTTTAATTTTACTTAGGTCCCATTTTTATATTTTTGCTTATATTTCCAATATTCTGGGAGGTGGGTCATAGAGGATTCTGCTGTGATTTATGTAGGAGAGTGTTTTGCCTATGTTCTCCTCTAGGCGTTTTATAGTTTCTGGTCTTAAGTTTAGATCTTTCATCCATTTTGAGTTTATTTTTGTGTATGGTGTTAGAAAGTGGTCTAGTTTCACTCTTCTACAGTGGTTGACCAGTTTTCCCAGCACCATTTGTTAAAGAGGTTGTCTTTTCTCCATTGTATATTCTTGCCTCCTTTGTCAAAGATAAGGTGTCCATAGGTGAGTGGATTTGTCTCTGGGCTTTCTATTTTGTTCTGTTGATCTATATTTCTGTCTTTGTACCAGTACCATACTCTCTTGATGACCGTGGCTTTGTAGTAGAGCCTGAAGTCAGGCAGGTTGATTTCTCCAGTTCCATTCTTCTTTCTCAAGATTGCATAGGTTATTCAAGGTTTTTTGTATTTCCATACAAATTGTGAAGTTGTTTGTTCTAGCTCTGTGAAAAATACCATTGGTAGCTTGATAGGGATTGCATTGAATCTATAGATTGCTTTGGGTAGTATACTCATGTTCACTATATTGATTCTTCTGATCCATGAACAGGGTATATTTCTCCATCTATTAGTATCCTCTTTGATTTTTTTCACCAGTGTTTCATAGTTTTATATATATAGTTGTTTAGTTTCTTTAGGTAAATATATTCCTAAGTATTTTATTCTTTTCTTTGCAATGGTGAATGGAATTGTTTCCTTAATTTCTCTTTCTAGTTTCTCATTATTAGTGTATAAGAATGTAAGGGATTTCTGTGTGTTGATCTCAAAAATATACAAGCAATTCCTGCAGCTCAATTCCAGAAAAATAAATGACCCAATCAAAAAATGGGCCAAAGAGCTAAACAGACATTTATCCAAAGAAGATATACAGATGGCTAACAAACACATGAAAAGATGCTCAACATCACTTATTATCAGAGAAATGCAAATGAAAACCACAATGAGGTACCATTTCACACCAGTCAGAATGGCTGCTATCCAAAAGTCTACAAGCAATAAATGCTGGAGAGGGTGTGGAGAAAAAGGAACCCTCTTACACTGTTGGTGGGAATGCAAACTAGTACAGCCACTATGGAGAACAGTGTGGAGATTCCTTAAAAAACTGGAAATAGAACTGCCTTATGACCCAGCAATCCCACTACTGGGCATACACACTGAGGAAACCAGAGTTGAAAGAGACACGTGTACCCCAATGTTCATCGCAGCACTGTTTATTATAGCCAGGACATGGAAGCAACCTAGATGTCCATCAGCAGACAAATGGATAAGAAAGCTGTGGTACATATACACAATGGAGTATTACTCAGCCATTGAAAAGAATACATTTGAATCAGTTCTAATGAGGTGGATGAAACTGGAGCCTATTATACAGAGTGAAGTAAGCCAGGAAGAAAAACACCAATACAGTATATTAACGCATGTATATGTAATTTAGAAAGATGGTAACGATAACCCTATATGTGAGACAGCAAAAGAGACACAGATGTATAGCACAGTCTTTTGGACTCTGTGGGAGAAGGAGAGGGTGGGATGATTTGGGAGAATGGCATTGAAACATGTATAATATCATATACAAAACAAATCGCCAGTCCAGGTACTATGCAGGATACAGGATGCTTGGGGCTGGTGCACTGGGATGACCCAGAGGGATGGTACGGGGAGGGAGGTGGGACCGGGGTTCAGGATGGGGAATATGTGTATGCCCGTGGCGGATTTATGTTGATGTATGGCAAAACCAATACAATATTGTAGAGTAATTAGCCTCCAATTAAAATAAATAAATTTAAAGTAAACAAAAAATAAAAATAAAAACTCTGTCTAGGGAACCAAAGTTGATATTCTGAGTTAGGGAGTAGAAACTGGCAGACTCTAGAGATCAAAGTTTGTAAACCACTATACCATCACGTTTGTTATAATCTATTGATTTAAGTAGACATTTGGCCTACCCAGATTCAGTGGAAAGGTATAGACTGCTGATGAATTTTTTCACTAAAGGATTTCCAGAAAGTCTAGCCATGGTCCCAATCTATGACATAACTGAAGAACAGTAAAGTCACTAAATCCTAGTCATCAAATTCTTATTTAATACCTTGGAATTTCCTCCTCCGTTTCCATCCTTGTAGCACCTCTGATGTAGCTTATACAAGATTGGGTCACATGGGTCCCTAAGAGAGACATCTTTGAGTATCTAGTACAATATTTTCCCTTTTTTATCCCAAAGTATATGGACTCACTGGCAGAGGGAATAAATATGCAATATGAAATTAGAAAGTAATCCTACTAAGGGAGAAGTCTCAGCTAACACCTGTAACAAGGGCACTGTGACATTTTACTCTACAACCCAAATCTTCTTTCTTTGTTTGTTGAACAAATATCAATCATGGTCACATTATATTCCAGGAAAAAATTGTTTTCCCATGTGTCTGAAAGACTTATGTTGCTTCTGATATTCTAATATTATGCTCTCTATTCTTTGTGTCTTTCCTCCCCTGCTAACTTTCAGAAAGGAGAATATGAAGTGAATATTTTTTGCCAGTTTGAGTACAAAAATTTAGCCATTAGGTAGGGATACTCACAGGAAGTAGTTCTACTATGTCTGTTTTAACAAATAAGACCAAGATAATTTTAACGCTCTAATAAGTCCCCAGAGAATTTCTATGAGGTAACCAATTAATGCCACAATTTGTTAGAAAGGGCCTTGTCTTTGACCAACTAATTGTCATAGTGTATTACTATAGTTCTACTTGATAACTGGGGATATTATGGACAAGTATTGGACAGAATGTGGTAATTAGCTCCCTATGGAGATAGAGATCTCAATAACAAACAAAGCATTGAGGTCATTGCTGATGTAAAAAGGAAAGACCATTGTCATACTCATTGGGGACACACCTAAACTATCCAAGGCAAAGGTGGAATTTTTGTGTTGAGCAATGTATATAGCTCTCTTATACTGGTCTAGAGTTAGTAGAAAATGGAAGAAGAGCCCTGGGACATTATGCTAGGGAAGATAATTATGGCAAATTTCATCAGAAAGTTTAATAGAAGATTCCAAGATGTGTCTGAGAGTAAAGACATCAGCATGTCACTGGGCATTAAATTCTCATTTGAAACAATATGAACATTTTATTTTTATTTAGGGACTTTTATTTTCTTATTGAGAAGAGCAGTGACGACCTCATCATTTATTTTTACATCAAACTTTTTTTTAATTTAATTTAATTTTATTTTTTTACTTTTTAAACTGTAGGGTTTTTCATGGAGCTACTGATCTGTTTCCCCGTAGTTGTTAGTATTGGAAAATAGAGAAACTGGTCAAATTATCAACAGGGCAATTGGATGCTGAAAAATGTAAGAATAAAAGTAAAGACCACAGTAAGAAGAAAGTAGGGCTACAGGATAAGTTTTGATTTTTTTCATGAAATTTTTCATATTTCATGCAATATAAGAAAGATGACAAATTTAAATGGAATATGGAACATATGGAAACACAAAGTAATTTTACCTGGGAGGCACATGATGGTACAAAGCTAACTGAGATCATTATTATCAATAATTTATTAATGAACTATTTATTCATCAAGCCTTTGTATTTCACACATTCCATATATTTAAATATAGATTATGTTTTGATGATACCCAAGGCATATGTTGTGGAATTTATCATTGAGGTTGTCTAGTCTATTGGAGAGACAATCAGGAGAAAATAAAGACACATGAAACAACCTCTAAATATACAAAGTTTTAGATACACTAGAAACAACAAATTCTCCCTAGACAGATTAGACAAAGTTCAATAACTGGTGCCTATAAACAACATGAAGAATTAGTAGGGCACAGATGAAAATTAAAAGATATTTAAGGCTGAGATTTCCCTCTCTCCCTTTCTATGAAGTCTTGAAATATAAAAGCATGTTGGAAAACTGTGCATTTTAATGCAAGTTCTGTGTTATTAAGATTTAGGTTGCAAATGTTGATAGAGGATAAAATTAGTTGCCTTTTTAATCAACTTAAGAAATGGGCTTTACTTTGTAGGTGATGAAACAAAATAATGAAAAATCAGCTTTCTTTTTCTACTTTTTGAGAAGGTAGTTTAATTATCCTATGTTCTTTTCCATCTTTTCATTTTTTTCTCAAGGTTTCTTTGAACACAAAATATCCCCCTTTCCAAATTAAAAAACCAAAACAAAACCCAGTAATACCACTTGTTTGCTTGCATACCCCAAGGACTGTGGCAGCAGCCTCCCTGTGGTTCTTTTGTAAAATATATAATGTAATGTAGTGATCTGAAGGGCCTTTATTTTCTTTCCTGTCCAAGTCTGTACTTCCAGATTCAAAATAAATTCCCTAACTCATTTCAGCTGTTATCTCTCTGCCATGGAGCTATCTCAGATCCCAGACTCTGTAAGTAGCAAAACTTTCCCCCCTACAAAATTCCCATATTTGTTTCATGGTGCTTCATGTTCTACTTTGTGTAAATATCTTATCTCCAATAGACTACTTGTAACCAAGGAACTTGTCATTTCTTCTTTTATTTACCCACAGTTCTTAGGATAGTACCTGACATGTTACAGAAACTCCATAAATATTTGTCAAATGAATAAATCCATAGCGGTATTTAAAGCATTTTTCCTATTTACCAATATCAGTATTTTATACAATATCCCAGACTGGGTTAAGTACAGCCAATATTTTCCAAAGTAAATTTCTTTTCCAACTTCAGTTGCCACACAAGTTCTGAGGATGAGTTTGAAAAATTATGTGATATGTTGAAGCAGTTGACAGGGAGGGCCATGGAATAGCCATTAAATAATGTGGGTTTTCTTTCCTTTCAGAAGCTCTGTGTTTCCTTGGATAGCTAGTCACTGTGCTTTCTGAGGATGATCTTATAAAAGAGAAAATACTTAAAGAAAGGGAATTGGAAAGATAGAGATTATATCCCAGGAGGAATAATATGGGAGTATTTGTTCTGGTCAAAAGCACAGTGTGTACTTCTTGTTTATAAAGTTTACAGATAAGGCTTCCATGGTGGTCAATGCAGGAGATGTGGGTTCGATACCTAGGTTGGGAAGTTCCCCTGGAGAAGGAAATGGCAACCCATGTCAGTATGTTTGCATGGGAAATCCCATGGATGGAGGAACCTGGTGAACTACAGTCCGTGTGGTTGCAAAAGAGACAAGACCTAACAAGTAAAACCAACAAAAACAAACAACAGATGAGGTAATTCAAAAGTTCCATTTCAAAATTTTACTAGACCTTTGTTTAAGCAAAAGAACAAAAAACTTAGATATTTTGCTGTTTATAGAGTACTTTGAGATCAATTATTTTTGTTTAGTTGCTAAGTAGCTTCTGACTCTCTTGTGACCCCATGGACTATAGCCTGCTAGTCTCCTGCTAGACTCCTCTGTCCATGGGATTTCCCAGGCAAAAATACTGGACTGGGTTGACAAATAATAAAGCACTATTAAAATTAAAAGTTTACTTAGTGAGACAATGGAGAAAACTTCCCAATAATCAGAAAGAAAATGAGAAAGCAGCACTTTTTCTTCCAGTTTTCCTGAAACATGATTGACATACAGCACTATATAAGTGTAAGGTATATGGCATAATAATCTGATTTACATACATCTTGAAATGATTATCACAAGTTTAATGAACTCCTATCATCTCAAATAGGTAAAATCTTAAAGAACTAGAGAAAAATATTAATAATTATATATTTTTTTCTTGTGATTAGAACTCTTAGGGTTTAATTTCTTATGTGTGCATGCTCAGTTGCTTAGTTGTGTTTGACTCTTTGTGATCCCATGGGCAGTAGCCTACCAGGCTCTGCAGTCCATGGAATTCTCCAGGCAAGAATACTGGAGTGGATTGCCATTTCCTGTTCCAGGGATCTTCTCTGACCCAGAGATCAAATATGCATCTCCTGCATCTACTGCATTGGCAGGTGGATTCTTTACCATTGCACCACTTGGAAAGCCCATTTACTTTCTTAATAACCATCATATGTAATATGCAGCAGAATTAATTATAGTTTGGGGGGTGACAGCAATTTCTAATAAAGCATTTGTCTCTGCATTTAGAGAACAATTTTAGAGAGATTTTTCATCATGAAATGTTGAAGCAGAAGGTTAACATTGTATGCTAGATTAATAGCAAGGGAACAAGTTTAGAAAATCCCTGAAATCAAATGCCATCTACCTGGGAGTTTTCCAAAATAACTTAGAAGAGAAACTGGGGTTATTGTTATTGGTCACTTTGTTTCTTCCACAAGTTTTCGAGGACTAGTATATACTAGACAGTATGTCATGTGTGGGTATGCAATTTCTTTCTCTGGTAAGTTATAATTTGTGGAATCAGAGATAAGCTTAAAATACTAATGGCAAAGCCAATACAGTTTTAATGATTGCTAAAGGTGCCCAGATAAAATAATACAGAAAAATCAAGAAGTTGTAGGAAGGATCAACGAGTACATGCCACTTTGAGAATTTAAAGAAGGTTGCACAATTAAAAGAAGAAGAATAAAATGACAATAAATACACACTTCCCAGGTGGCTCAGATGATAAAGAGTCTTCCTGCAGTGCATGAGACCCAAGTTGAATCCCTGGGTCAGGAAGATACCCTGGAGAAGGAAATGGCAACCCACTCCAGTACTCTTGCCTGGAAAATTCCATGGATGGAGGAGCCTGGTAGCTACAGTCCATGGGGTAGGAAACAGTCAGACACGACTGACCAATTTCATTTCAAATTTGCACTATTTCCAGATGTAGGGGATAGTATGTAAAAGGAAATGATTGTTCAAATTTTCTCTATGCTAAAGTTCATTTGAAGGAATATATATATTGACAGTTATGAGAGGAAAGGTATGTTTGGAAACAGTATGAAAGACAGAATATAATTACTTTAACTTTATAAATAATTGAAGGTCATTTAGTTTTGTTAATAGGATAGAATTTGCCCTATAAAAAGACAACTCTACTGCTCTTAAGAAGGTGACAGAATGGGAAGAGACAGACTCCTCGGAGTCCATTCAAAATGCTCTTGTAATAATGCAGGTTAAGAGTTAATTTCTGGAAAAATGGGGGAAAAATGTATCATAAAAGTGTTTTACACACACACACACACACACACACACACACTAAAAAACTGATCCGATGTGGAGGATGAGAATTTTTGTGTGTTTAAATATGCCCCAGAAGTATACAGCTTTGAGACTAAGCAGCTTTGGAAACTTCTTATTGAGATACAGAACTCAGATAAAGGAACAGATTTGGGTGATAGGTTGGAGAGGATAAGAATGTTTCAAATAAAAATATGTAATCTAGTACCAGCAATAAGAACTGTGTCAGAGTCATCAGGGAAAGTATCTGAGCCTTCCTGCTCAAGAATTCAGAGATGGAGCCTGGGAACAACAGTCTGTTGGGTTTCCAAGTCAGGTATATCAAGAATAAGATATATAACCAAGTGGGAAAACAGTGAATGCTGAAAAAAAAACTAATGCTAGAGTCTGTAGAGGAACCATACACTAATTCTAAAACAGCTGTAGTTGTAAGCCAAATTAATTTCAACAAATGACTGCATTGAAATGCGGTATGTTGTTAGTAATGAAAGAGAATTCTGTGTTTTAAGGACAAGCAAGAAAAAAACAAATCAATGATTACTGACTGACCTAGATGAAGAAACTATTAAAATCATGTGGGCTGTAGATCTTCATACATTGGTGGTATTCCTTGTGGAATATATGTATCAGTAATATGGATAAAATTATGACCACTTAAAATCACAATTAATGTAGATAAAAGTTTTTTTGAGGATTAGATTATCAACAAACTAAGCAGAGATTATATAAGTCTACAAGCAGGGACTATATTTCTTAGGCAGCAGGAGAATAGACTTTCTTTGAGCAAATGTCTGTCCATGTCATTTGAACACTTGTCCCCAGATTCTCTGCAAAAATCATTGGCAGAAAATTAGCAATGTGGGCACATATTAATTTAGGATACATTTCACTTAGTTTATTATAAAATGCTTTATTATTTTATCTTGGTTTCCTTTTTTCTCTCCCACACCCATTGTTTCTCTTTCATACCAGACTGGTGACTTTATGAAGGTTAAATCTCCTTGATTTCTTAGTTTCAAAGGACTCTGGACTTGATCATATTGACTTTATTCAATGAGATCAACTCTCCATGGCCAATTCCTCCTGTGTTACTGAGTTCTTCCTTCTGGGTTTCTCCAGTCTTGGGGAATTGCAACTTATCCTCTTTGTGGTCTTTCTCTGCCTCTATTTGATCATCTTGAGTGGAAACATCACCATCATCTCAGTAATCTGCTTGGATCACAGCCTTCACACACCCATGTACTTCTTTCTATGTGTCCTTTCTACCTCTGAAACTTTCTACACAATTGTCATTCTGCCCAAGATGCTTATCAATTTGCTCTCTGTGCTCAGGACAATGTCCTTTGTGAGTTGTGCTTCACAGATGTACTTCTTTCTTGGTTTTGCTGTCACCAATTGCCTGCTTCTGGGAGTGATGGGCTATGATCGCTATGCTGCCATCTGTCAGCCTTTGCATTACACCATTCTCATGAGCTGGAGAGTTTGTGGGCAACTGGCAGTGACTTGTATTGTCAGTGGTTTCCTAATATCTTTATTGGGAACAACTTTGGTCTTTAGCCTCCCTTTCTGTGGCTCCAACAAGGTCAACCATTATTTTTGTGACATTTCACCAGTCATCCGCCTTGCTTATGCTGAAACCTACATTAATGAACTGGTCATCTTCATTGGTGGGGTCTTGGTCCTTGTTGTGCCCTTGATCTTCATCTTCATCTCTTATGGATTTATCGCCTCTGCTATCCTGAAGATCTCATCAGCTGAAGGCAAACGAAAAGCATTCTCCACCTGTGCCTCCCATCTCATTGTGGTCGTTGTCCACTATGGCTGTGCTTCCTTTGTCTACCTGCGACCCTCAGCCAAATATACATCAGGAAAAGACAGGCTGGTGACAGTGACCTATACCATCATCACCCCACTGTTGAACCCTGTGGTATACAGCCTCAGGAACAAAGATGTACAGCTGGCTATTAGGAAAATGATTGAGAAGGCTAGGTTAAGATTTTATAATTATGTTAAGACTTTATAATTAATTTCTTTTTCAATAGCACACACACATTTGGGTCAAATGTATCACTAATGTTTAAATCATGAAGGTTTCTAGTCTATAATTCTGTGGGCTTGGGTAAGTTTTTTGACATTGTGAGGCTGTAGTGTTCTTTTGTAAAACAGACTTAGTAGTATGTTCATCCGGAGAAGGCAATGGCACCCCACTCCAGTACTCTTGCCTGGAAAATCCCATGGACAGAGGAGCCTGGAGGGCTGCAGTCCATGGGGTCGCTGAGGGTCGGACACGACTGAGCGACTTCACTTTCACTTTTCACTTTCATGCATTGGAGAAGGAAATAGTAACCCACTCTGGTGTTCTTGCCTTCAGAATCCCAGGGACTGGGGAGCCTGGTGGGCTGCCATCTATGGGGTCGCACAGAGTCAGACACGACTGAAGTGACTCAGCAGCAGCAGCAGCAGTATGTTCATCTCAAGGCTTTTTGCCAAATTAAGGGCAAAAGTTTCCTCATCAAGGCAACTGTCACTAAAAGACAACTCTCCTACTCCTACTCTTCCTCCAGAGATAGTTCTCAAAAGGATCTTAACAGCCATTATCTCTTACCCTATGTTTGGCTTGCTAGCCACAAATCTCTGATTGTCCCCTTTGTCTAAGATTATGCCCAGCTGAAAATGAGTTGCTGCAGCCTGAATATAGTGTGGATATAGGAGGAACACATGATGGAGGGAAAACTTACTGTAATTAGTAATTAGAAAACTATTTAGGTCACAACTTTAAGAAAACTATGGTTGTTCTCCAAATCTAAACTTTGTATATAGAATATAGGGATAATATAATTTTCCTTTTATACTTTGCACAGTTTCTGTTTGTATCTAATGGATAAGCATAAGTAAAATGCAAAGCTGGATAGAACTTAAGACTCTTAAGACTTAAGGGTCAGTCTAAGACTTTAAGTCTTAAGACTCATAAGACTTAAAGTCAATTTAAGACTTTACACATCTCTGCATGACCTTCTATTTCCTTCAGATTCTCCAAAAATTATATTTCTAGGTGTCTTTTCTGACCAGCCATTTGAATTACTCCTTATATAACATAGGGAATGTGCTACATCAAAAATACATCTGCATGTGAAACAACTCCCTCAGTACACTTTCTAAAAGTTGGCAGAAGACCCCAGACTTACAAAAAGGCAAACTAATCTCCACAGAATGAAGTAGGGCAAAATATATAGGAAAATAAAGAGACAAAGGATTTGGAACAAGCACCTGTGCCTCAGAGGGGGCTCCATGAAGGAGGAAAGTTTCCTCACACCTGGAAACCCTCGCATGGGTGGGGAAAAAGGAAGCTCTGGAACCTCTGAGGAGAATACAGCAACAGGTGCTCAGAAGGCAAAATGGAGATAATTCATCACAGGGATTGTTGTTGACCAGCACTTTCCAGCTGAGATGCTGTTTGCAAGCCTGTCATGGCAAACAGGGACTGGGTGCTGAGGCTCGGGGCTTCAAAGGTTGGACTTCAGGGAGAGGACTGGGGTTGACCACCATGAAGATTTTCTGAGGGGGCTAATTTAACACAGCTGAAGGAGTCCAGAGAAAAGTCTGAGCCTGCCAGAGAGGCAAGAGATCATTGTCACAGGGACCCTGTACCTTCACATACTCACAGATCACAGGACCCTGCCTTTGCAAGTGCCGTAGGTGGGATGAGCCATGGTGTGGACTGCAACCTCAGAGGTAGACTGCCAAAGATATCATGAGTGCCAGAGGTGGGACTACCTGTGATTGCAGTTTGAGATACCAAAGGGGCAAATTCAGGTCAACTGATCACTGCCAAAGCCAGGGCAAGTTCCAGAGATGGGGGAAAAAATGACTCTGTGGTTCCAACGCCAGAAGTAGCAGCTGCCACCAAGCCATTAGCAGGCACAGGTCATTCCCCACACATTCCTGGGAGCCTATGCAGCTTGGCTCTGTTGAGGAAGACACAACCTGGGGCCAACTTCCCTGGGGGAGCACACAAACCAGTTTGAACTGTAGCAACTTCCCACAGGCCTTGGCTGCAGCAGGCACCACATGCACATCCCAACTGTGTCTAATGTATCCCTTCCTCTCCCCAGGCTGAAAGAGCAAATAAGCCCTCATAAGCTGTCACTTTCACCTTTCTTGTCTGGGTAGGGAGCAGACATTGGAGGGAGGCCTACAAGCAGAGGGAGGGTGAAAAATCAAAGCTGGTCACACAGCCCCTGTGTGAAAAGGGTAAATTGCTCTAAAGGTACAGAAAATTTACCCCTCAATTAGCCTGACACTGTGGACTTTGGGAACAACTGTGGACTTTGGAAGCAAGTACAAGCTGGAGTAAGGCCAGATATGAGTCTCAGCTGACCTCACAACATCCACAGCAGGTCCAGAAACCTTCCTAGAAATACTAGAGGACTTCCTGAGTAGGCAGATTGGCTCATGCTCAATGTATGGTTAGGAAAATGGAGGACACAGAAGAATACTCTTCTCACTACCACTTTATCTCTATATATATTTTATGTTTTTTTGGTTTTGTTTTTCATATTGTTCTATTGTTATTTTTTTATTATTCCATTCATTTTTACTTTTAACTTACTTTTTCCTTTATTAAAAACTTTTATTTTTACAAAAATTTATTTTATCTTTTCCCTCCTTTTTTTATAGTACTCTTTAGTTATATTGCATTTTCCCATGTTTTCGATTTTGTATTTTTGCTAGACTAGTTTTTAGTATTCACTTTCACTTATAGGTTTGATTATTGGCTTGATTGCTGTCTTCTTCTCTGGTTTCTGTTTTTATTCTTTTTCCTCTCTTATTTCAATTTTGTGATTATATGAGTCTCTTTGGCTGTTCTTTTCTGATGAGTGTTGCTTTCACCATTTGCTTTGGGGTTTTATCTGTCTGTTCCTTTTGATTTTGTTTGTTTACATGACTTTTTTTTTCCTTTTTTTCCCCCCTCCTATATATCTTTCTCTTTATCTTCTGTGCTGGGTGGCTTGTGGAGTCAAACTGCTAGAGTAAGGGGTTGGCCCTGAACCTCTGAGGTGGAAGACTGAGTCCAGGACATTGGGCTGCTGTAGAGCCCCCAACACCATGGAACATTAATTGACAAGAACTCTTCCAAAGGTCTCCATCTCAACACTAAGACCAGGCCCCATCCAAAGGTTAGCAAGCTCCAATGCTGGACCCCTCATGCCAACCCATCTGTAAAATAGGAACACCATCCTTCCCATTAGTAGAAAGCCTGTCCAAAACCATACAAAATCCACAGACATCCCAAAACAAACCACTGGATGCAGCTCTACTCTTCAGAGAGACAAAATTCAACTCCACCCACCAGAACACAGACACCAGTCCTTCCAACCTGAAAACGTTCAAAAGGTACTGGTCCAACCCCACCCACAAGAGGCAGACACCATGATTAATAGGAACTATGGCCTTCCAGCCTGCAGATAGAGGGCCCCAAATACAGTAACTTAAGCAAAATGAAAAGACAGAAATAAGCATCACATGAAAGAATATAGTAAAAGTCCACAAGACCAAATAAATGAAGAAGACAGGGACAGTTTACTCTAAGAAAGAACTCAGAGTAATGATAGTAAAGATGATCCAAAATCTTGGAAATGAAATTAAGGTACAGATAAATAGAATGGAGGCAAGGATTAAAAAGATACAAAAAATGTTTAACAAGGACCTAGAAAAAAGAAAGAATAGACAATCAGAGATGACTAATACAATAACTGAGATAAAAATAGGCTGCTGCTGCTGCTGCTAAGTCGCTTCAGTCTTGTCCGACTCTGTGCAACCCCATAGAAGCAGCCCACCAGGCTCCACCATCCTTGGGATTCTGCAGGCAAGAACAACAGAGTGGGTTGCCATTTCCTTCTCCAATGCATGAAAGTGAAAAGTGAAAGCGAAGACGCTCAGTCGTGTCCGACTCTTAGCGACCCCATGAACTGCAGCTTACCAGGCTCCTCTGTCCATAGCAGAATAACTGAGAAAGAAGAATGGATAACTGAGCTACAAGATAGAATGGTGGAAATGACTGAAACAGAGAAGAATAAAGAAAAAAAGAATGAAAAGAAATTAGAACGTTCTCAGAGATCTCTGAAAATTTCTCTGCACAGAGGAGCAGGTGGGTTATACTCCATGGGACCACAAAGAGGCACAATGGAGCAACTAACACTGGAACAACGTTAAGTACTCCAACATTCAAATTATAGTGGTCTCAGAAGAAGAAAAGGAAAAGAAAGGGTATGAAAAATTATTTGAGGAGATTATAGCTGAAAATTTTTCTAACATAGGAAAGGAAATAGCTACTCAGCTCCAGGAAGCCCAAGAATCTCATACAGGATAAATCCAAGGGGAAACATGCCAAGACATGTATTAACCAAACTAACAAAAATTAAAACCAAAGGAAAAATGTTGAAATCTGCAAGGGAAAAACAACGAATAACATATAAGGAGATTCCCATAAAGCTAACAGCTGGTCTTTCCACAGAAACTGCAGTCCAGAAAGGAGTAGAAGGATATATTTAAAGTGATGAAAGAAAAAATCTACAACCAAGATTCCTCTATTCATCAGGGATATCTTACAGATTCAAGGGAGAAATCAAAAGCTTTACAAATAAGTAAAAGCTAAGAGAATTTAGCACCACAAACCCAACACTACAACACAGGCAAAAGTAACTTCTCTAGATAGGAAACACAAGAGAAAAAAAAGACCTGCAAAAACAAAGCCAAAACGATAAAGTAAATGGTAACAGGATTGTATATACCAATCAATTCAGTTCAGTTCAGTCGTTCAGTTGTGTCCAGCTCTTTGCAACTCCATGGACTGCAGCATGCCAGGCCTCCCTGTCCATCACCAACTCCCAGAGCTAACTCAAACTCATGTCCATTAGTCAGTGATGCCATCCAACCATCTTATCCTCTGTTGTCCCCTTCTCCTCCCGCCTTCAATCTTTCCCAGCATCAGGGTCTTTTCAAATGAGTCAGCTCTACTCATCAGGTGGCCAAAGTACTGGAGTTTCAGCTTTAGCATCAGTCTTTCCAATGAACACCCAGGACTGATCTCCTTTAGGATAAACTGGTTGGATCTCCATGCAGTCCAAGGGACTCTCAAGAGTCTTCTCCAACACCACAGTTCAAAAGCATCAATTCTTCTGTGCTCAGTTTTATTTAGAGTCCAACTCTCACATCCATACATAACTACTGGAAAAACCATAGCCTTGCCTAGAGGGACAATTGTTGGCAAAGTAATGTCTCTGCTTTTAATATGCTCTCTAGGTTGGTCATAACTTTCCTTCCAGGGAGTAAGCATCTTTTTATTTCATGGCTGCAGTCATCATCTGCAGTGAAATTGGAGCTCAAAAAAAAAAAAAAAAAAAAGTCTGCCACTGTTTGCACTGTTTCTCCATCTATTTGCCATGAAGTGATGGGACTGAATGCCATGATCGTAGTTTTCTGAATGTTGAGCTTTAAGCCAACATTTTCATTCTTCTCTTTCACTTTCATCAAGAGGCTCTTTAGTTCTTCACTTTCTGCCACTAAGGGTGGTGTCATCTGCATATCTGAGGTTATTGATATTTCTCCGAGCAATCTTGATTCCAGCTTGTGCTTCCTCCAGCCCAGAATTTCTCATGATGTACTCTGCATATAATCAGGGCAACAATATACAGCTTTGATGTACTCCTTTCCTATTTGAAACCAGTCTGTTGTTCCATGTCCAGTTCTAATTGATGCTTCCTGACCTGCATACAGATTTCTCAAGAGGCAGGTCAGGTGGTCTGGTAGTCCCATCTCTTTCAGAATTTTCCACAGTTTATTGTGATCCACACAGTCAAAGGCTTTGGCATAGTCAATAAAGCAGAAATAGATGTTTTTCTGGAACTCTCTTGCTTTTTCCATGATCCAGCGGATGTTGGCAATTTGATTTCTGGTTCCTCTGCCTCTTCTAAATCCAGCTTGAACATCTGGAAGTTTATGGTTTACGTATTGCTGAAGCCTGGCTTGGAGAATTTTGAGCATTAATTTGCTAACATGTGAGATGAGTGAAATTGTGTAGTAGTTTGAAAATTCTTTGGAATTGCCTTTCTTAGGGATTGGAATGAAAATTGACCTTTTCCAGTCCTGTGGCCACTGCTGAGTTTTCCAAATTTGCTGACATATTGAGTGCAGCACTTTCGCTGCATCATCTTTTAGAATTTGAAATGGCTCAACTGAAATTTCATCACCTCCACTAGCTTTGTTCATAGTGATGCTTCCTAAGGCCCACTTGACATTGCATTCCAGAATGTCTGGCTCTAGGTGAGTGATCACATCATTATGATTATCTAGGTCATGAAAATCTTTTTTGTACAGTTCTTCTGTATATTCTTGCCACTTCCTCTTAATATCTTCTGCTTCTGTAGGTCCATACCATTTCTGTCCTTTATTGAGCCCATCTTTGCATGAATGTTCCCTTGGTATCTCTGATTTTCTTTTCTTTTTTTTTTTTCTCTTCTCCCTCTTTTCCTTTATCTTTCTCTTCCTGTCTTCCCCTCCTTCCCTCTCTATTTTTCAAACTCCAAAGAAGGTAGAACATAAGGAAGAAGAGTATGAGCATTCCAAGTTTTCCACTTCTATTTTAAACAGAAAAGGACAGAACTACCCTCACTATCCTACCAAGGGTTTTTCTTTCTTTTTTTTTTTTTAATTTTATTTTATTTTTAAACTTTACATAATGATTTTCTTGAAGAGAACCTTAGTCCTCCCCATTCTATTGTTTTTCTCTATTTCCTTGCACTGATCACTGAGGAAGGCTTTCTTATCTCTCCTTGCCATTCTTTGTAACTCTGAATTCAAATGAGTATATCTTTCCTTTTCTCCTTTGGTTTTGGCTTCCCTTCTTTCACAGCTATTTGTAAGGCCTCTCAGACAACCGTTTTCCGTTTTTGCATTTCTTTTTCTTGAGGATGGTCTTGCTCCCTGTCTCCTGTAAAATGTCATGATCTCCGTCCGTAGTTCATTAGGCACTCTATCAGATATAGTCCCTTAAATCTATTTCTCACTTCCACTGTATAATCATTAGAGATTTTATTTAGGTCATACCTGAAGGGTCTAATGGTTTTCCCTACTTTCTTAAATTTAAGTCTGAATTTGGCAATAAGGAGTTCATGATCTGAGCCAGAGTTAGCTCCCAGTCTTGTTTTTGCTGACTGTATAGAGCTTCTCCATATCTGGCTGCAAAGAATATAATCAATCTGATTTCAGTGTTGATCATCTGGTGATATCCATGTGTAAAGTCTTCTCTTGTGTTGTTGGAAGAGGGTGTTTGCTATGACCAGTGCATTCTCTTGGCAGAATTCTATTAGCCTCTGCCTTGTTTCATTCTATACTCCAAGGCCAAATTTGCCTGTTACTCCAGGTGTTTCCTGACTTCCTACTTTTGCATTCCAGTCCCCTATAATGAAAAGGAGATCTTTTTTTGTGTGTTAAATCTAGAAAGCCTTGTAGGTCTTCATCAGGAAGCTTTCATAACCCTCTTATCCTTCTTGATCAGAGGGCAGACAGACTGAAAACTATCATCATAGAAAACTAACCAATCTAATCACATGTACATATCAATAATTTACCTTAAATTTAAATAGACTAAATGATCCAGCCAAAAGACACAGATTAGCTGAATGAATACAAAAACAAGACCCTTATATATGCTGTGTACATGAGACCCACTTTGAACCGAGGGACAAACACAAACTGAAAGGGAGGGGCTGAATAAAGGTATTCCATGCAAACAGAAATCAAAAAAACAAAAAAAAAAGTGGGAGTAGCAATACTCATATCAGATAAAATAGACTTTTGAAAAAGACCATTACAAGAGACAAGGAAGGACACTACATAATAATCAAGGGATCAATCCAAGAGGAAGATATAGCAATTATAATTATATATGCCCCCAAAACAGGAGCACCTCAACACATAAAGCAAATGCTAACAACTATTAAAGGGGAAATTGACAATAACATGATAATAGTGGGGGAGTTTAACATCCCACCATACCAATGGATAGATAATCCAGACAGAAATTTAAAAAGGAAAAACAAGCTTTAAATGATAATTTGGACCAGATGCACTTAATTGATATCTATAGATGTTTTCCCTATTCCCTGGAGGTTCAGACAGTGAAGGCTCTTCCTGCAGTGCAGAATACCTGGGTTCGGAAATCATAAAGCAGAAATAAATGAAAAAAGAAATAAAAGTGAAGGATACAATAGCAAGGATTAATAAAACTAAAAGCCGGTTCTTTAAGAGGATAAACAAAATTGACAGACCATTAGCCAGACTCATCAAGAAAAAAAATAAGATTCAAGTCAATAAAATTAGAAATAAAAAAGGAAAAGTTTCAGCAGACAATACAGAAATACAAATGATTAAAAAAGACTACTATGAGCAACTATATGCCAATAAAATGAATAACTTGGAAGAAATGGACAAATTCTTAGAAAAATGTAATATTCCAAGACTGATCCAGGATGAAACTGAAAATATGAACAGACCATCACAAGCACTGAAATTGAAACTGTGATCAAAATCTTCCAACAGAAATGTTCAAGGCCAGATGGCTACATAGGCGATTCTACCAAACATTCTGAGAAGAACTAAAACAGATATGGTTCAAACTCTCCAGAAAATTTGCAGAGGGAGAAAAACATCAAAATCCATTCTATGAGGCCACCATTACCCTGATAGCAAAACTGGAGAAGGATACCACCAAAAAAAAAAAAAAAAAAAAGAAAGAAAAGAAAGAAAATTACAAGCTAATATCATTGATCAACATAGATGCAAAAATGCTCAACAGAATTCTTGCAAACAATCCAACATACAATAAAAGGATCATATATCATGATCAAATGGACTTTATCTTAGGGATGTGAAGATTCTTCAATATATAAATCAAAAAATGTGATACTTCATATTAATAAATTGAGAGATAAAAGCCATATGATTATCTAAAGAGATGCAGAGAAAGTTTTTGACAAATTTTGAAACCTATTTATGATAAAAACTCCCCAGAAAGTGGGCATAGAGAGAATATACATCAATATGGTAAAAGTCATGTATGACAAACCCACAGCACACACTATTCTCAGCAGTGAAAAACTTTAAAGCATTTCCTCTAATATCAGGAATAATATAAGGGTACACAATCCCATTACTATTATTCAACATATTTTTGAAAGTCCTGTGAACATCAACAGATGGTCAATACTGAAATCAGGTTGATCATATTCATTGCAGCCGAAGATAGACAAACTCTATAGAGCCAGCAAAAACAAAACCAGGAGCTGACTGTGTCTCAGATCATAAATATCTTATTGCAAAATTCAGACTTAAATTGAAGAAAGTAGGGAAAACCACTAGACCATTCAGATATGACCTAAATCAAATCCCTTAAGATTATACAGTGACAGAGACAAGTAGATTCAAGGGATTAGATCTGATAGAGTGCCTGAAGAACTATGGACAGAAGTTCGTGACATTGTACAGGAGATGGTGACCAATGCCATCCCAAACAAAAAGAAATGCAAAAAAAGCAAAATGGCTGTCTGAGGAGGCCTTACAAATAGCTGAGAAAAGAAGAGCAGTGAAGGCAAAGGAGAAAAGGAAAGATAAAAGTATCTGAAATCAGAGTTCCAAAGAATAGCAAGGAGAGACATGAAAGCCTTCCTCAGTGATCAATGCAAAGAAATAGAGGGAAACAATAGAATGGGAAAGGTTAGAGATCTCGTCAAGAAAATTAGAGATATCAAGGGAATATTTCATGCAGAGATGGGCTCGATAAAGGACAGAAATGGTATGGACCTAACAGAAGCAGAAGATATTAAGAGGAGGTGGCAAGAATACACAGAAGAACAATACAAGAAACATCTTAATAACCCAGATAACCATGATGGTGTGATTAATCACCAAGAGCCAGACACTTAGAGTGCAAAGTCAAGTGGGCCTTAGGAAGATCACTATGAACAAAACTGGTGAAGGTGATAGAATTCCAGCTTAGCAATTTCTTAAAAGATGATGCTGTGAAAAAGTCTGCACTCAATATGCCAACTAATTTGGAAAACAGCAATGGCCACAGGACTGGAAAAAGTCAATTTACATTCCAATCCCAAAGAAAGGCAATGCCAAAGAATGTTCAAACTAACATACAGTTGCACTCATCTCACATGTTAGCAAAGTAATGCTTAAAATTCTTCAAGTCAGGCTTCAACAGTACATGAAATGTGAACTTTCAGATGTTCAAACTGTTTTTCAAAAAGGCAGAGGAACCAGAGATCAAATTGCCAACATCCATTGTATCATCGAAATAGCAAGAGAATTCCAGAAAACATCTGCTTTATTGACTATGCTAAAGCCTTTGACTGTATGGGTCACAACACACTGAAATTTCTTAAAGAGATAGAAATACCAGGCCACCTTATCTGCCTCCTGAGAACTTTGTATGCAGGTCAAGAAGCAACAGTTAGAACTGGACATGGAACAATAGACTGGTTCCAAATCAGGAAAAGAGTACATCAAGGCTGTATATTGTCACTCTGCTTATTGAACTTATATGCAGAGTATATTATGTGAAATGCCAGGCTGGATGAAGCACAAGCTGGAATCTAGATTGCCAGGAGAAATATCAATAATCTCAGATATGCAGATGACACCACTCTTATGGCAGAAAGCAAAGAAGAACTAAAGAGCCTCTTGATGAAAGTGAAAGAAGAGAGTGAAAATGTTGGCTTAAAGCTCAGCTTCAGAAAACTAAGATCATGGCATCTGGTCCCATCACTTCGTGGCAAATAGATGGGGAAACAATGGAAACAGTGAGAGACTTTATTTCTGGGGGCTCCAAAATCACTACAGATGGTGACTGCAGCTATGAAATTAAAAGATGCTTGCTCCTTGAAAGAAAAGCTACGACAAATCTAGACAGCATCTAGGTTAAAAGCAGAAACATTACTTTGCTGACAAAGGTCCATCTAGACAAAGCTATGGTTTTTCCAGAAGTCATGTATGGATGTGAGAGTTGGACTACAAAGCTGAGCACCAAAGAATTGATGCTTTTGAGCTGTGGTGTTGGAGAAGACTCTTGAAAGTCCCTTGGACTGCAAAGTGATCCAACCCCTCAATCCTAGGGGAAATCAGTCCTAACTATTCATTGGAAGAACTGACGCTGAAGTTGAAACTCCAATATTTTGGCTACCTGATGCGAAGAACTGACTCATTAGAGAAGACCCCGATGCTGGACAAGATTGAGGGTCACAGGAGAAGGGGACGACATATGGTGAGATGGTTGGATGGCATCACCGATTCGATGGACATAAGTTTGAGCAAGCTCCGGGAGTTGGTGATGGACAGGAAAACCTGGAGTGTTGCAGTGCATGGGTCTCATAGAGTTGGACACGACTGAGCAACTGAACTGACCTAAACTGAATAGATATGCAGATGACACCATGCCTATGGCAGAAAGTAAACAGAAGCTAAGGACCCTCTTGATAAAAGTGAAAGAGGAGAGTGAAAAAAAAAAAAGGCTTAAAATTCAACATTCAAAAAGCTAAGATCATGGCATCCAGTTCCATAACTTCATGCCAAATAGATGGGGAAACAGAGGAAACAGTAACAGATTTTATTTTCTTTGGCTCAAAAATCACTGCAGATGGTGACTGCACAATGAAATTAAAAGATACTTGCTCATTGGAAGTCAAGTTATGACAAACCTGGACAGCATATTAAGAAGCAGAGACAGTACTTTGTCAACAATGGTCCATCTCATCAGAGATATGGTTTTTCCAGTAGTCATGTATGGATGTGAGAGCTGGACCATAAGGAAAGCTGAAAACTGAAGAATTGATGCTTTAGAACTGCGATATTGGAGAAGACTCTTGAGAGTCACTTGGACAGCAAGGAGATAAAAGCAGTCAATCTTAAAAGAAATCAGTCCAATATTCATTGGAAAGACTGATGCTGAAGCTGATACTCCAATATTTTGGCCACCTGATGTGAAGAACTGACTCATTGGAAAAGACTCCTATGCTGGGAAAAACTGAAGACAGGAGGAGTAAGGGATGACAGTGGATGAGATTGTTAGATGGCATCACCAACTTGATGGACATGAGTTTGAGCAAACTCCGGGAATTGGTGATGGACAGGGAATCCTGGTGTGCTGCAGTTCATGGGGTCTCAAAGAGTTGGACACGACTGAGTGACTGAACTGAACTGAGGCATAGTAATCAGAGGAGAAAAAGAAATAAAAGTAATCCAGATGGGGGAAAAAAAAAAGAGTTAAAACCCTCACTGTTTTCTGATGACATGATTCGCTACATAGAAAACCCTAAAGATGCCACCAGAAAGTTACTAGCACTAATCAATGAATATAAGAAAGTCAGAATAAATTAATACACAGAAATCCCTTACACTCCTATACACTAATAATAAAAAATGAAAAAGAGAAATTAAGGAAACAATCCCATTCCATACAACAAAAAGAAAAAATATGTCGGAATAAACCTACCCAAAGAGACAAAAGATATGTATGCATAAAACTATAAAACACTGATGAAAGAGATCAAAGCAGACACAAACAGGAAAGATATATCATGTTCTTGGACTGGAAAAATAAATACTGTGAAAATGACTATTTCTCCCAAAGCAATCTACAGATTCAATGCAATCCTTATCAAACTGCCAATGGTATTTTTCACAGAACTAGATAAAAAAAAAAAATTCAAAATTGTATAGAAACAAAAAAGAACCCAAATAGGCAAATCAATCTTGAGAGAGAAAAATGGAACTGAAAGAATCAACCTTCCTGATTTCAGACTATACTGCAAAGCTACAGTAATCAAGATAGTATGGTACTGTTAAAAACAACAACAAAAAATGCAGATTAATAGAATAAGATAAAAAGCCCAGAGATAAAAACACACACCTAGGCATGCCTTATCTTTGACAAAGGAAATACAATGGAGAAAAGACAGACTAATCAATAAATGGTGCTAGGTAAACTGGACAGCTACACAGGAAAAGAATGAAACTAGAACACTTCCTAAAACTGTACACGAAGCTAAACAAAAAATGGATTAAATACTTCAATGTAAGTCCTGAAACTATATAGAGTTCCTAGAAGAAAACTTAGGCAGTACCCTCTCTGACATAAATCACAGCAAGATCCTCTTTGACCCACCTCCTTGAGTTATATAAATAAAAATAAACAAATGGGGGCTAGTTAAATTTAAAAGCTTTTGCACAGCAAGTCAGTGATTCAGTTCAGTCATTCAGTCATGTCTGACTCTTTGCGACCCCATGAATCGCAGCATGCCAGGCCTCCCTGTCCATCACAAACTCCTGGAGTTTACTCAAACTCATGTCCATCGAGTCGGTGATGCCATCCAGCCATCTCATCCTCTGTTGTCCCCTTCTCCTCCTGCCCCCAATCCCTCCCAGCATCAGGGACTTTTCCAATGAGTCAACTCTTCGCATGAGGTGGCCAAAGTACTGGAGTTTCAGCTTTAGCATCAGTCCTTCCAATGAACACCCAGGGCTGATCTCCTTTAGCATGGACTGGTTGGATCTCCTTGCAGTCCAAGGGACTCTCACGAGTCTTCTCCAACAGTTCAAAAGCATCAGTTCTTCAGCACTCAGCTTTCTTCACAGTCCAACTCTCACATCCATACATGACCACTGGAAAAACCATAGCCTTGACTAGACGGGCCTTTATTGGCAAAGTAATGTCTTTGCTTTTGAATATGCTGTCTAGGTTGGTCATAACTTTCCTTCCAAGGAGCAAGCGTCTTTTAATTTCATGACTGCAATCACCATCTGCAGTGATTTTGGAGACCCCAAAAATAAAGTCTGACACTGTTTCCAGTGTTTCCCCATCTATTTTCCATGAAGTGATGGGACCACATGCCATGATCTTCATTTTCTGAATGTTGACCTTTAAGCCAACATTTTCACTCTCGTCTTTCACTTTCATCAACAGGCTTTTTAGTTCCTCTTCACTGTCTGCCATAAGGGTAGTGCCATTTGCATATCTGAGGTTATTGATATTTCTCCTGGCAATCTTGATTCCAGCTTGTGCTTTTTCCAGCCCAGCGTTTCTCATGATGTACTCTGCATATAAGTTAAATAAGCAGGGTAACAATATACAGCCTTGACGTACTCCTTTTCCTATTTGGAACCAGTCTGTTGTTCCATGTCCAGTTCTAACTGTTGCTTCCTGACCTGCATATAGGTTTCTCAAGAGGCAGGTCAGGTGGTCTGGTGTTCCCATCTCTTTCAGAATTTTCCACAGTTTATTGTGATCCACACAGTCAAAGGCTTTGGCATAGTCAATAAAGCAGAATAGATATTTTTCTGGAACTCTCTTGCTTTTTTCCATGATCCAGCAGATGTTGGCAATTTAATCTCTGGTTCTTCTGCCTTTTCTAAATCCAGCTTGAACAACTGGAAGTTCACGGTTCACATATTGCTGAAGCCTGGCTTGGAGAATTTTGAGCATTACTTTACTCACGTGTAAGATAGTGCAATTGTGCAGTAGTTTGAGCATTCTTTGGAATTGCCTTTCTCTGAGATTGGAATGAACTAACCTTTTCCAGTCCTGTGGCCACTGCTGGGTTTTCCAAATTTGCTAGCATATTGTGTTCAGCACTTCCACAGAATCATCTTTCAGGATTTAAGAAAGCTCAACTGGAATTCCATCACCTCCACCAGCTTTGTTCGTAGTGATGTTTTCTAAGGCCTGCTTGACTTCACATTCCAGGATCTCTGGCTCTAGGTGAGTGATCACACCATCGTGATTATCTGAGTCGTGAAGATCTTCTTTGTATAGTTCTTCTGTGTATTCTTGCCGCCTCTTCTTAATGTCTTCTGCTTCTGTTAGGTCCATACCATTTCTGTCCTTTATCGAGCCCATCTTTGCATTAAATATTCCCTTGGTATCTCTAATTTTCTTGTAGGAGACTATAAACAGGGTGAAAAGACAACCCTCAGAATGAAAGAAAATAATTGCAAACAAAGCAACTGGCAAAGGATTAGTCTCCAAAATATATAAGTAGTTGATACAGCTTAATATCAGAAAACAAACAGTTCAATCAAAAAATGGACAGAAGACTTAAAAGGACACTTTCCCAAAGAATTCATACATCTTGACAATAAACAAGAGATTCCCAAAACGACTCATTATTAGAGAAATACAAATCAAAACTACAATGAGGTATCGCCTCACACTGGTCAGAATGGTCATCATCAAAAAATCTGCAAGCAAAGGAACACTTCCAAACTCACTCTACAAGGCCACCATCACCTTGATACCAAAACCAGACAAAGACAACACAAAAAAAGAAAACTGTAGGCCAATATCACTGATGAACATAGATGCAAAAATCCGCAACAAAATTTTAGCAAACAGAATTCAACAACACATTAAAAAGCTCATGCACCACGATCAAGTTTGGTGTATTTCAGGGATGCAAGGATTCTTCAATATATGCAAATTAATCAATGTGATACATCATATGAACAAATTTAAAGAGAAAAACCATATGATAATCTCAATAGATGCAGAAAAAGCCTTTATCAAAATTCAGCATCCATTTATGATTAAAACTCTTCAAAAAAATGGGCATAGAAGGAACCTACATCAACATAGTCAAGATCATATGATAAGCCTACAGCAAACATTATTCTCAATGGTGAAAATCCGAAAGCATTCACCCTAAGATCAGGAAGAAGACAAGGGTATCCACTTTCACCACTACTATTCAACATAGTTTTGGAAGTCCCAGCTACAGCAATAAGAGATGAAAAAGAAATAAAAGGAATCCAGATAGGAAAAGAAGTGAAGCTCTCACTGTTTGCAGATGACATGATATTGTACATAGGAAACCCTAGTGGCTGTACTAGTTTGCATTCCCACCAACAGTGTAAGAGGGTTCTCTTTTCTCCACACCCTCTCCAGCATTTATTGCTTGTAGACTTTTGGATAGCAGCCATTCTGACTGACGTGAAATGGTACCGCATTGTGGTTTTGATTTGCATTTCTCTGATAATGAGTGATGTTGAGCATCTTTTCACGTGTTTGTTAGCCATCTGTATGTCTTCTTTGGAGAAATGTCTGTTTAGTTCTTTGGCCCACTTTTTGATCGGGTCTTTTATTTTTCTGGAATTGAGCTGCAGGAGTTGCTTGTATGTTTTTGAGATTAGTTGTTTGTCAGTTGCTTCATTTGCTATTATCTTCTCCCATTCTGAAGGCTGTCTTTTCACTTTGCTTATAGTTTCCTTTGTTATGCAAAAGCTTTTAATTTTAATTAGGTCCCATTTGTTTATTTTTGCTTTTATTTCCAGTAATCCAGCAATCCCACTGCTGGGCATACACATTGAGAAAACCAGAATTGAAGGAGACATGTGTACCCCAATGTTCATCACAGCACTGTTTATAATAGCCAGGACATGGAATCAACTTAGATGTCCATCAGCAGATGAACGGATAAGAAAACAGTGGTATATATACACAATGGAATATTACTCAGCCATTAAAAAAATACATTTGAAACAGTTCTAATGAAGTGGATGAAACTGGAGCCTGTCATACAGAGTGAAGTAAGCCAGAAAGAAAAACACCAATACAGTATACTAACACATATATATGGAATTTAGAAAGATGATAAATATAACCCTGTATGCAAGACAGCAAAAGAGACACAGATGCATTGACCAGTCTTTTGGACTCTGAGGGAGAGGGTGAGAGTGGGATGATATGGGAGAATGGCATTGAAACATGTAAATTTTCATATGTGAAACGAATCGCCAGTCCAGGTTCAATGCATGATACAGGGTGCTCGGGGCTGGTGCACTGAGATGACCCAGAGGGATGGGATGGGGAGGGAGGTGGGAGGTGGGGGGGTTCAGGATGGGGAACACATGTACACCCATGGTGGATTCAAGTCAATGTATGGCAAAACCAATACAATATTGTAAAGTAAAATAAATAAATTAATTAATTTTAAAAATAAATTAAAAAAAAATGAAAACCCTAAAGACACTATCAGAAAATTACTAGAGCTAATCAGTGAATTTAGCAAAGTCTCAGGATACAAAATCAATACACAGAAGTCACTTGCATTTCTACATACTAAAATGAAAAATCAGAAAGAGAAATTAAGGAATCAATCTCATTCACCATTGCAACAAAAAGAATGAAATATATAGGAATAAACTTACCTAAGGAGACAAAAGAGCTGTACACAGAAAATCATATGACACTGATGAAAGAAATCAAAGAAGGCATAGACAGATGGAGAGATATTCCATGTTCCTGGGTAGGAAGAATCAGTACTGTGAAAATGACTACATTACTAAATGCAATCTAAGGATTCCATATGATCCCTATCAAATTACCAATGTCATTTTTCATGGAACTAGGGGGAAAAAAATCACAATTCATATGGAAACCCAAAAAACCCTGAATAGCCAAAGCAGTCTTGAGAAAGAAGAATGGAGCTTGTGGAATCAACTTTCCTGACTTCAGGTTATACTGCAGAGCTACAGTCATCAAGACAGTATGATACTGGCACAAAAACAGAAGTATAGACCAATGGAACAAGATAGAAAGCCCCAAAATAAACCCACACAGGTATGGGTACTTTATTTTTTACAAAGGAGGCAAGAATATACAATGGGGCAAAAACAGCCTCTTTAATAAAAGGTGCTGGGAAAAGTGGACAGCTACATGTAAAAGAATAAAATTAGAACCATAAAATTTTTTACACCATACATAAACTCAAAATGGATTAAAGAGCTAAATGCAAGACCAGAAATTATAAAACTCCTAGAGGAAAGCATAGGCAGAACACTTGATGACATAAATCAAAACAAGATCCTCTATGACCCACCTCCTAGAGTAATGGAAATAAAAAAAAAAGTAAACAAGTGGAACCTGATTAAACTTAAAAGCTTTTGCACAGCAAAGAAAACTATAAGCAAGATGAAAGACAACCCTCAGAATGGGAGAAAATAATAGCAAAGGAAACAACTGACAAAGGATTAATTTCTAAAATATATAATCAGCTCATATAACTCAATACCAGAAAAGCAAACAACCCAATCAAAAAGTGGGAAAAAGACCTAAACAGATATTTCTCCAAAGAAGACATACAGATGGCTAACAAACACATGAAAAGATGCTCAACACTGTCCTTTATTAGAGAAATGCAAATCAAAACTACAATGAAATATCACCTCACACCGCTCAGAATGGCCATCATCAAAAGGTCTACAAACAATAAATGCTGGAGAAGGTGTGAAGAAAAGGGAACACTCTTGCACTGTTGTGGTAATGTAAATTGATATAGCCACTGTGGAAGACAGTATGGAGGTTCTTTAAAAAACTAGGAATAAAATCACCATATGACCCAGCAATCTCACTCCTAGGCATATACCCTGAGGAAACCAAATTGAAACAGACACATGTATCCCATTATTCATTGCAGCACTATTTACAATAGTTAGGACATGGAAGCAACCTAGGTGTCCATCAACAGATGAATGGATAAAGAAGGTGTGGTACATATACACAATAGAATATTATTCAGCCATTAAAAAGAACATATTTGAGTCAGTTCTAATGAGGGGATGAAGCTAGAGCCTATTATACAGAGTGAAGTAAGTCACAAAGAGAAAGATAAATATTGTCTACTAACTCATATATACAGAATCTAGAAAAATGGTACTGAAGAATCTATTTGCAGGTCAGCAATGGAGAAACAGACATAGAGAATAGACTTATGGGCATAGGGAGAGGGGAGGAGAGAGTGAGATGTATGGAAAGAGTAACATGAAAACTTACATTACCATATATAAAATAGATAGCCAAGGAGAATTTGCTGTATGACTCAGGGAACTCAAACAGGGGCTCTGCATCAACCTAGAGGGGTGCAATGGGGAGGGAGATGGGAGGAGGTTCAAAAGGGAGAGGTTATATGTTTACCTATGGCTGATTCATGTTGAAGTTTGACAGAAAACAAAAAAATTCTGTAAAGCAATCATCCTTCACTTAAAAAATAAATTAATTAAAAATAAATAAATAAATTGTACTCTGAGAAGAGGATAAAAGAAAGAAAGAAATATAAAAGGATTTATTAAGAAGTCAAACAGGAAAGGACAGAATACAGGAGATATTAAAAAATTATGGAATCAAAGAAAAAAGCAGAAGAGTGAGTGCTGAAAACAGAGCAGCACAAGGTGGAAAATAAACTAAAGGAACCAGTCACAACACAGAACTCTTTGGAATCCTCCTCACAAGTGAGTCTCTAAGAATAAGATTTCTTTAATGTTTTCCTAAGCAACAGCTTCTCAGTCAGTGCTTCTATTTACCTTTTTCCTTTGCTCACAAGCCAACACTTCAGCAAAATGCAACAAAAATGAATTGTTAGAAAAAAGAAAAGAAAAAACTAACTTTTCCATTATCTGTTCTAAAAACTGTGTTCACTGATTAGATGTTTCAATAATATCAAATTTTATAAAAGTTGCTTAATATTTACAATTTATTTTTGTGTTTTTCCTTATATTGAGATATAATTGGCATACAGTAATGTACAATTTTAATGTATACAGCATAATGGTTTGGCTTATATTTACCATTAAATGGTTATTATAATAAGTTTAATGAGCATATATCACTTCATATACATACAAAATTAAAGACATTGAATCTTAGTGTGAAATCTTAGAGTTTACTTTCTTAACTTTTTGATATATCATACAGAAGTGTTAATTGCAATTATCATGTTGTACATTGTCTCTGATATTTATTATCTTATGATTTGACATTTTTACCTTTTTATCATCTTCCTCCAATTGCCCCTCCTCCCATCCACGAACTCTGATAACCACAAATATGATCTCTTTTTTGTATGTCTGTCTGTTTATTTGAGTTTGAAGTATAAATGTTCTACAACACTATGTTAGTTACTGTTACACAGTATAGTGACTCAACGTTTCTATAAATTTCAAAATGATCACCACAATAAATCTAGTTATATAACACTGTACAGAGATACTATGTAAATATTGGCTATATTCCCCATACTGCACATTGTCACACACATTCTCATAGGAAATGTAAAAAGTGCATAGAATAGAAAATATCATTAGTTTACTCATGTAAAATATATTTATGAAAGAACAGTACATTATGTTCGCTTTTTTATGGAAACAAAAACACTGACAGAAAAGTTGACAAATCATGGTTGGCATATTGATAAATTATCACAAAGTAAATATGAATTGGTCAAAAATAGAATATTGCACACTCATTACTCATTCCCTCTTCTCCAACAGAGACAAAACTTGTGCCTTCTAATATCATGCATTAGCATTTTTCTAGTTCAAAACTTTTTAATGATAGAATTATAGAGAATGTATGCTTTAAAACTCTTTTTATAGTTTTCTCCTGTTTTTCCCCCTCTCTTTATACTCTGCTTTTTCTGTTATGGACTTTTTCTATCATGTTTATTCAGTCTTATTATTTCTCCAAATTTGAACAATTTATAAAATAGTTTCTCTTTTTATTTCTGAAACTTCCCCCATATTGTATAGTATATGCTGTGCTGTGCTCAGTCACTGAGTTGTGTCCAACTCTTTGAGACCCCATGATCTGTAGCTTGCCAGGCTCTTTTGTCCATGGGGATTCTCCAGGCAAGAATACTGGAGTGGGTTGCCATGCTCTCCTCCAGGGGAATCTTTCCAACCCAGGAATTGAACCCAGGTCTTCCCCACTGCTGGCAAATTGTTTACCAGGGAAGCACAATTTTGTAGCTATATTCCATTATCCCCCTTGTTGTACAATCTATTCTTATAACTTATTTTCTATGTAACAATTTGTACCTCTTAATCCCTACCCAGGTATTGCCCATCCCCCTTTCCTCTCCCCACTGGTAACCACTAGTTTGTTCACTATATCTGTGAGACTACTTCTTTTTTGTTGTATTTCCTAATTTGTTGTATAGTTTAGATTTTACATATGAATGATGCAATGCAATGTTTGTGTTCATCTGTCTGACATTTCCCTAGAGGAGGAAAAGGCAACTCACTTCAGTATTCTTGCCTGGAGAAGCCCTTGGACAGAAGAACGTGGAGGGCTACAGTCCATGAGGTCACAAAGAGTCAGAGACGACAAACTGACTAAGCACACACACACATCTGACACTTCACTTAGCATAACACATTCCAAGGATATACCAAGTCTATCCATGCTGCTGCAAACAGCAAAATTTTGTCAACATATTAATACATATATATGCACACTACATCATTTTTCTTTCCATTCATCTGTTAATAACGCTGCCATGAATATTGGGGTGCATATAATTTTTTGAATTATAGGTTTTTGTTTTTTTTTTTAGCTTTTACCCAGGAGTAGAATTTCTGGGTCATATGATAGTTCTATTTTTAGTTTTTTTGAGAAATCTCCCTACTGTTTTTCAGTGACTGCACCAATTTACATTCTCAGAAATGGTTTTATTAATACTTTCATTTCTAACTGCTTCCAGATGCTCCTCTATTTCCAAAACTCTTTCTCCAACCACTTATAACTGAATTATTTTGAATCGTGATCTTTGCTGTTATTTCACATATTGTATGGCCTCTTAAATTTCTTTTAACTTATTTTGAAATGTTTGGTTAGTTTCCACTTATTTGTGAGTACATCTTCCATCCAGGCTTTTGTAGGTTGTATTCCCTGGGAATCACACTCTGAGAGACCATGGCATGTGGAATTTGTATTAATAAATGCCTTGGATTAACAACTGGGGAATGAAGGGGATGTATTGGGTAGGGAGAAAAGCCCAGTTGAAGGCATTCCCAGTGTTAGCCCCAGCTGGCCTGATGGTGAGCCCTTCAGAGGTGTTCTGAGTTGGGCCAAGATGGCCAGGAGTTCATAAAACTGTGTTACTCATTGTTCGGATATGGCTGCTACAGAAAGGGTGGTAATTTGTGTGAGGTGTCTATGTTGCTGTCAAAAAGTTTAGAGAGACAGACCCTGAAGTCTAACTACCCAAAGCTGGGGCAACAAGTCCTTTCTTTGCAGTAGAATTTGCACCAGGCATCTTGGTTTCCACTACATAAGCACAGGGTAATTTTCTACAAGGATATTGTTATGCTTTTTTTTTTTTATAATAATTTTATATGGAATCTGAGCATGCTCTCTTTTTGGGTTCATGTTTCGGTGAGACTGATTTTCAGGTACTTTTAGAAGGGGAGGCTGCTATAACATAGTATTGCTAGCTTTGCAGCAGTAGGGCTCCCTCTTGTGTTGTCATTAAAATGTATTCAACTTTTTTTTTTTAAATAGTAATATTTTATTGGAAATGAATCTTATAGTGAGGTAACTAGGGCTGTTTTACATCAATCAGTTCATGTATTTGTAGATGAATATCATTTATTGCTAGCATGAGAAGGGACACAACACAAATGACTTAATTCTCTGTGATCATTGTTGTAAAGTCTGAGAGATCTTGTTCATCTAAATAAGGAGATAGGAATGAAAGGAATTTTATACTAAAGTTATTCAATTCTTCAAATTCTTCTTGAAGTATATGCCAAATATTGAATAGTGATATATCATCAGAATTATTCTTTTTTAATATAAATTTATTTATTTTAATTGGAGGCTAATTAGTTTACAATATTGTATTGGTTTTGCCATACATCAACATGAATATGCCACGGGTATACACGTGTTCCCCATCCTGAACCCCCTCCCACCTCCCTCCCCATACCATCCCTTTGGGTCATCCCAGTGCACCAGCCCCAAGCATCCTGTATCATGCATCGAACCTGGACTGGCAATTTGTTTCATGTATGATATTATACATGTTTCAATGCCATTCTCCCAAATCATCCCACCCTCTCCCTCTCCCACAGAGTCCAAAAGACTGTTCTATACATCAGTGTCTCTTTTGCTGTCTCACATACAGGGTTATCATTACCATCTTTCTAAATTCCATATATATGTGTTAGTATATTGTATTGGTGTTTTTCTTTCTGGCTTACTTCACTCTGTATAATAGGCTCCAGTTTCATCCACCTCATTAGAACTGACTCAAATGTATTCTTTTTAATGGCTGAGTGATACTCCATTGTGTATATGTACCACGGCTTTCTTATCCATTCATCTGCTGATGGACATCTAGGTTGCTTCCATGTCCTGGCTATTATAAACAGTGCTGTGATGAACATTGGGGTACACGTGTCTCTCAATTCTGGTTTCCTCTGTGTGTATGCCCAGCAGTGGGATTGCTGGATCATAAGGCAGTTCTATTTCCAGTTTTTTAAGGAATCTCCACACTGTTCTGCATAGTGGCTGTACTAATTTGCATTCCCACCAACAGTGTAAGAGGGTTGCCTTTTCTCCACACCCTCTCCAGCATTTATTGCTTGTAGACTTTTGGATAGCAGCCATTCTGACTGACTTGAAATGGTACCGCATTGTGGTTTTGATTTGCATATCTCTGATAATGAGTTATGTTGAGCATCTTTTCATGTGTTTGTTAGCCATCTGTTATGTCTTCTTTGGAGAAATGTCTGTTTAGTTCTTCGGCCCATTTTTTGATTGGGTCATTTATTTTTCTGAAATTGAGCTGCAGGAGTTGCTTGTATGTTTTTGAGATTAGTTGTTTGTCAGTTGCTTCATTTGCTATTATTTTCTCCCATTCTGAAGGCTGTCTTTTCACCTTGCTTAGGGTTTCCTTTGTTGTGCAGAAGCTTTTAATTTTCATTAGGTCCATTTGTTTATTTTTGCTTTTATTTCCAATATTCTGGGAGGTGGGTCATAGAGGATCCTGCTGTGATTTATGTTGGAGCGTGTTTTTCCTATGTTCTCCTCTAGGAGTTTTATAGTTTCTGGTCTTAAGTTTAGATCTTTCATCCATTTTGAGTTTATTTTTGTGTATGGTGTTAGAAAGCGGTCTAGTTTCATTCTTTTACGAGTGGTTGACGAGTTTTCCCAGTACCACTTGTTAAAGAGATTGTCTTTAATCCATTGTATATTCTTGCCTCCTTTGTAAAAGATAAGGTGTCCATAGGTGCATGGATTTATCTCTGGGCTTTCTATTTTGTTCCATTGATTTATATTTCTGTCTTTGTGCCAGTACCATACTGTCTTGATGACCGTGGCTTTGTAGCAGAGCCTGAAGTCAGGCAGGTTGATTCCTCCAGTTCCATTCTTCTTTCTCAAGATCGCTTTGGCTATTCGAGGTTTTTTGTATTTCCATACAAATTGTGAAATTATTTGTTCTAGATCTGTGAAGAATACTGTTGGTAGCTTGATAGGGATTGCATTGGAGGCTGTAGACTTTTCTGTTTTTGGCTGATGCTCTCAGATTGGCCAATTGATTTTTGAGCTTTTGCCTTTGGAAGATGTTTTTTTGTCCTTGCTGTTCTCATGACTTTAGAACTGTCAGAAGAATTTGCTTCTTTGCTTTCTCTTTCACAATTTTAATACCATCCATTTTGAGTTCGTTGAATATATTTTGTTGATTGGCTTTTTGAAATGTGACCTCTGGAGTCTCAGTGTACGTTTTGCATTCACATTTTTCCTTATTTTACATTTAAATTAAAGGATAGTTTGCATAAAGAAAGTTTAGGTATATTAAGTGTAAGCTATTTTTGAGTTTTTACAATAACTTTACAATTTTACAATTATGTGTTTTTACAATAACCCATTTAACTACCACACCAATCAAGTAATGCAAGATTTTTGTCACTCACAAATTATTTTATGCCATTTTCTACTTGACTCCCTACCTCAGAAAAACATGGCATTGATTTCTCTGATCTAGCTTTATTGAGATGTATTGACAAATAACATTCTGGAAGGTTAAGATGTACAGTGTGATGGTTGATACATGTATATATTACAAAATGATTACCACCATAAGGTTATATAACACTACAATTATGTCACATAATTATCTCTCTTTTTTCGTGAGATGATTTAAGATCTACTCTCTCAGCAACTTTGAATTAGATAATACAGGAGTATGGTTAATATAATTGCCATACTGTGTATTAGATCCCCAGAACCTATCCGTCTTATAAATGGAAGCTTATACCATTTGATAAATATCTCCCCATTTCTCTCAACCCCAATCCCTGGCAACACCATTCTATTCTGTATGTCTATGATTTTAACGTTTTTAGATTCCACATACAAGTGAGATCACACAGTATTTGCCTTTCTGATTGACATATTTCACTTAGCGTGATGCCTTCAAGACCCATTTGCGTTGTTGCAAAAAAGCAGTATAAGTTTTTTTTCTAGATAAATAAAAAATAACGTTTACAATATATTTTACTGGGAACTAATGTGTATATGCATGAATGCATGCTCAGTTGCTTCAGTCATGTCTGACTCCTTGTGACACTATGGACTGTAGCCTGCCAGTCTTCTAAGTCCATGGGAATCTTCAAGCAAGAATTCTGGAGTGGGTTGTCATGTCCTTCTCCAGGGGATTTTCCCAACCCAGGGATTGAACCTGTGTCTCCTGCACTGCAGGCAGATGCTTTACCAACTGAACCACCAGGGAAACCCAATATATTTAGACTTATATACAAATATTTATGTATTTTTCTTTTTTTTCTTCAGAGTTTTTAAAATATTTGGTGTTTCTTTTGTCTTGCCTAAGAAGCATTTTCTTAAACCAAGGCTAAATAAATATCCCCTTACATTTATTTCTAGAAGTTTTATACCTTTAGCTTTTATGCATGCTGTGAGTTTATGTTTCATCTCTTCACCAAATACATTATGACATGATTAAATATAATTATTTATATTTAATAAATATAAATATACTTATTTATATTTGATATAATGTGTTTGATGTGTTTTGACATGCAAAACCACCCATGTAACCACCATCATGGTCAAGATATAACACATATCCATCACCCCTAAACTTTCCCTCATGCTCCTTCCTTATGACTACCCTATATTGCCACTAGTCCCAGGAAACCAACTTTTTGTCACTAAAGCTTTGACAGTACTACAAATTCATGTGAATAGAATCACATAGTATGCAATCTTTTACTTTTTGGTTTCTTTCACTGGATGTATTTTTGAAATGTATCCATATTGGGGTGATGCAATAGTTTACATTCTTTTTGTTTCATTGTATAAATACACCACACTTTATGTATTCAGGTACTTGACAATGGACATTTAGCTTTTTCTCAGTTTATAGCCCTTAGCAATAGAGCTGTACAAATATTTGTGCACATGCATTTACATAACCTTATGGAGATATTTTTCATTCTATTATGTAAATATCTAGGTGTGGAATTGATGATCTATATATGTAAATATATGCTAACCTTTTAAGAGATTGACAAAGAATTTTGCCATTTTACACTCTATGCACACTCTCAACAGCAGTATATGAGGGTTACCAATTGCTTGACATGTTCAATATAACTTGCCAGTCTTAATTTCATCCCTCAAGTGGATACACAGTAGTATCAAATTGTGGTTGGAATTTCCTTGATGACTAAAGATGCTGATTATTGTTTTATGTATCTATTGGCCATCTCTGTAATTTCTTTAGTTAAGTGCCTCTCAAGTCTTTTATCCATTTCCTAATTTGAATGTCTTTCCAATTTTTAGACTGGATCATTTGTCTCTTTATTGCATTTTAAGAGTTCTTTATATTTTCTAGGCATAAGTTTTGTTACATATATATTATGCAAACATTTTACCGTGTTCTAATTTGCTTTTGCTTTTTTATCAGTGTCTTTTGAAGAGCAATCTTTTTTGGTATTGCTAAAGAAGTACAATATACTGATTTTGACTTTTATAGTTTGTATGTTTTGTCTTATATTCAAGAAATATTTGCAAAATGTAAGCTAACTGACATTTATCCAATTCTATTTTCAAGAAGTTTTATAATATCAGCTTTTGCAGCCAGGATATAATCCATTTTCAGTTGATTTTGTTTTATATGATGTGAGAAAAGTGTCCGTTTTTATGCAACATTGTAGAAAAGGTTATCTTCTTAGGGCTTTGTAAATCATATGTTCTTTTATCTCTGCTAGGAAAGAATGCATTGAGAGGCAAAGTGACAGATCAGGAATGAGCTTATTAGTATAGGGCACTTGAGAGAGATACAAGTGGGCAGGCAAGGAAGTACTATCCTGAAAGTTTAGTGGGCTACATTTTTATAATCACTGGGAAAGGTGGGGAGGAAAAGAACATCACCTTCTTCTTTATTCTTGAGTAGATGTCACGTTTCCATCATTAGCTCCTCCTCCCAATCAGTCAGGGGAGTTTTCTTGTCCTTACTTTCATCACTGAATTACCATGGCAACTTTATAGAAAATTAATTGTCTTTATCAATATGGATCTATTTCTGGACACCATATTTTGATCTATGTCTAAATTTACACTAATACCTGTCTACTTAAATGTAGCTTTATAAATAAGTCTTGGTATAATTTCCTCTGGGTTCTGTTTTGTTGGTTCCATTTTCTGTCATATATGAGAAAGTGATATACCTCAGAACTTGCTGCAAAGCCACCTTCTCGAGTACTGGAGGAGGCTGTCCATAGTAAGTTGCCTCAGTACGGAACTCACTGGGAAAATGTCTGTGGAGACCTTACTGCTGAAACAGAGATAGATTCTTCTGGGTGTCCCATATGCCGCTAACCTCCAGACAGCAGCAAACACATTAGAAACAGGTACAGAATTGTCTTTTAATTCTGGAGTCCAATTATCACCTTCTACAGAGAAAGCTTAGTATAGTGTCAGCTAGTAAGGGAGAAATATTTCAGGATCATAGTTAGGCCAATTAAAAGATAGTTTAGAACTGAAATGCAATTATATTTTTAACTTTCACAGTCTACATAGAGTTAGTATTGTATGACTATACCTGAAATGTAAAAGCTTTGGAATTACATAGATCCATTTACCACTAACCTATCCTTTATTTTAAAGCATTTCCTCTAAAGTCAGGAACAAGACAAGGGTGCCCACTTTCACCATTACTATTCAACATAGTTTTGGAAGTTTTGGCCACAGCAATCAGAGCAGAAAAAGAAATAAAAGGAATCCAAATAGGAAAAGAAGAAGTAGAACTCTCACTACTTGCAGATGACATGATCCTCTACATAGAAAACCCTAAAGACTCCACCAGAAAATTACTAGAACTAATCAATGATTATAGTAAAGTTGCAGAATATAAAATCAACACACAGAAATCCCTTGCATTCCTATACACTAATAATGAGAAAACAGAAAGAGAAATTAAGGAAACAATTCCATTCACCATTGCAACGGAAAGAATAAAATACTTAGGAGTATATCTACCTAAAGAAACTAAAGACCTATATATAGAAAACTATAAAACACTGGTGAAAGAAATCAAAGAGGACACCAATAGATGGAGAAATATACCATGTTCATGGATTGGAAGAATCAATATAGTGAAAATGAGTATACTACCCAAAGCAATTTATAGATTCAATGCAATCCCTATCAAGCTACAAACGGTATTCTTCACAGAGCTAGAACAGATAATTTCACAATTTGTATGGAAATACAAAAAACCTCGAATAGCCAAAGCAATCTTGAGAAAGAAGAATGGAACTGGAGGAATCAACCTACCTGACTTCAGGCTCTACTACAAAGCCACAGTTATCAAAACAGTATGGTACTGGCACAAAGACAGAAATATAGATCAATGGAACAAAATAGAAAGTCCAGAGATAAATCCACGCACCTATGGACACCTTATCTTTGACAAAGGAGGCAAGAATATACAATGGAGAAAAGACAATCTCTTTAACAAGTGGTGCTGGGAAATCTGGTCAACCACTTGTTAAAGAATGAAACTAGAATACTTTCTAACACCATACACAAAAATAAACTCAAAATGGATTAAAGATCTCAACGTAAGACCAGAAACTATAGAACTCCTAGAGGAGAACATAGGCAAAACACTCTCTGACATACATCACAGCAGGATCCTCTATGACCCACCTCCCAGAATATTGGAAATAAAAGCAAAAATAAACAAATGGGACCTAATTAACCTTAAAAGCTTCTGCACATCAAAGGAAACTATTAGCAAGGTGAAAAGACAGCCTTCAGAATGGGAGAAAATAATAGCAAATGAAGCAACTGACAAACAACTAATCTCAAAAATATACAAGCAACTCTTACAGCTCAACTCCAGAAAAATAAATGACCCAATCAAAAAATGGGCCAAAGAACTAAATAGACATTTCTCCAAAGGAGACATACAGATGGCTAACAAACACATGAAAAGATGCTCAACATCACTCATTATCAGAGAAATGCAAATCAAAACCACTATCAGGTACCATTTCACACCAGTCAGAATGGCTGCGATCCAAAAGTCTACAAGCAATAAATGCTGGAGAGGGTGCGGAGAAAAAGGAACCCTCTTCCACTGTTGGTGGGAATGCAAACTAGTACAGCCACTATGGAGAACAGTGTGGAGATTCCTTAAAAAACTGGAAATAGAACTGCCATATGACCCAGCAATCCCACTGCTGGGCATACACACTGAGGAAACCAAAAGGGAAAGAGACACGTGTACCCCAATGTTCATCGCAGCACTGTTTATAATAGCCAAGACATGGAAGCAACCTAGATGTCCATCAGCAGACAAATGGATAAGAAAGCTGTGGTACATATACACAACAGAGTACTACTCAGCCATTAAAAAGAACACGTTTGAATCAGTTCTAATGAGGTGGATGAAACTGGAGCCTATTATATAGAGTGAAGCAAGCCAGAAAGAAAAACACCAATACAGTATAGTAATGCATATATATGGAATTTAGAAAGATGGTAACAATAACCCTGTGTACGAGACAGCAAAAGAGACACTGATGTATAGAACAGTTTTATGGACTCTGTTGGAGAGGGAGAGGGTGGGAAGATTTGGGAGAATGGCATTGAAACATGTGTAATATCATGTATGAAACAAGTTGCCAGTCCAGGTTCAATGCACGATACTGGATGCTTGGGGCTGGTGCACTGGGACGACCCAGAGGGATGGAATGGGGGGGGGAGGAGGGAGGAGGGTTCAGGATGGGGAGCACATGTATACCTGTGGCAGATTCGTTTTGATGTTTGGCAAAACTAATACAGTGTTTCAGGTTTAAAAATAAAATAAAATTTAAAAAAATAATAAAAATAAAATTAAATTAAAAAAAAAACAAAGTATATTTCATCTCTATATTAAAAAGCCATAAGGAAATATAATAATTTTTGCTTTATTCATACATATTCTAAATAAAAAAAAATCCTCTATGTTTACTCAAGTATTTATGATTTTAATGCTCATCAATTTCTTCTTGATGATAGTTTTTAGCATCTATATTTATTCATAGCATCCTGAATATAAAGAAGTTTTGGAGCAAGGATAGATTATTACTATTTATAGCAATAGCTGAATAGGTTTTTATTGACCTTGGTCTTCTGACAAAGGTCTTTATAGTCAAAGCTGTAGTTTTTCCAGGAGTCATGTATGGATGTGAAAGTTGGACCATAAAGAAAGCTGAGTGTTGAAAAGTTGGACCATAAAGAAAGCTGAGTGTTGAAGAATTAATGCTTTTGAACTGTGATGTTGGAGATCTTTAGAGTCCCTTGGACTGCAAGGAGATCAAGCCAGTTAATCTTAAAGGAAATCAGTCCTAAAGATTCATTGGAAGGACTGGTGCTGAAGCCAAAGTTCCAATACTTTGGCCACCTGATGTGAAGAACTGACTCATCTGAAAAGACCCTGATGCTGGGAAAGATTGAAGGCAGGAGGAAAAGGGGACGACAGAGTATGAGATGGGTGGATGGCATCACCGACTTGATGGACACAGTTTGAGCAACTTCTGGGAGTTGGTGATGGATAGGAAAGCTTGGTGTGTTGCAATCCATGGGGTTGCAAAGAGTTGGACACGACTGAGTGACTGAACAAAACTGAGTCCTTCTGAGGTTACTGATGAGGGCCAGATGTCACTCTGAGGGTCTGCACTACATAACAGAAATCCTAAAATTGGAAATCTGGAGCTTATGTAGAAAATTAATAGTTGTTAACCTCCCTGAATGAAATGTAAATTCAAAATTGTGGGACGATAAATATCTCATAATTATTTAACTATATTTTAGATTTCAAAACGTGTCAAGTTAGATCTCAGGTTGCTTTATTCAGAAAACCTAACTAAGATGCAAAATAAAAATGTTCACTTTATGACACATACCTACATTTCTGTCTAATATAATTTCCTTTTCTTGAAGTTTTTTTTTTTTTTTTTTTTTTTTTTTTTTAGTATTTCAGGTAGTATGGATCTATTGATGACAAATTCTCTCTCTCTCTCTCTCTCTTTTTTTTTTTTTTTTGCTGTATTAAGCTGTCTTTATTTTCTTTTTTAATCTTCAAAAATATTTGTAGTGGAAATACAATACTGGATTGGTATTGTTATTATTATTTTTTCATCATGTTTAGGTTTATGTTCCACAGTTCTCTGGGCTCCAGGTTTCTGGTGAGAAGCCAGCATTAATTTCATTGCTGTTTCACTTATTGTATGACACTTTTTTTTTTATTTTGTTCTTTCAAGAATTTTTTTATCCTTTATTTTAAGCAGTTTGACTATGATGTACCTAGGCATGATTTTCTTCCCATTTGTCATGCTAGATGTTTGTTGAGACTCCCAAATCTATAAACTGAAGTCTTTAAGAAAATTTGTGAAATTTTTGGCCATTATTTTTTCCAAATTTTTTCTACCTTATTTTCTACCTCATTCCTTTCTAGAACTCGAATTACACATATGTTGCATAATTTAACATAGTTTTCCAGGTGCTTGAGGTTCTGTTTACATTTTTCATTGTTTTCTAATACTCTTCACATTGTATTCTTTCTTTTGATATATCTTCACAGTCATTGTTTTTTTACTCTGTTATCTCAATTCTGTGAATCTCATCCAATAAAGTTTTTTTTTTTCCAGATAACATATTTTAGTTGTATCATTTTTCTTTTTTTCCCGTGGTTTTTATTTCTCTTCTAAGGTTTCTAGTATGCTTATAAGAAAGCACACTTTCTTTTATATCACTGAACATAGTTATCACAGCTGTTGTAAAATCTCAGTTTAGTAATTTCAATGTTGAACTATATATATATATATATATATATATATATATATATATATATATCATTAGCTTTACACTGACTGCCTTATGTCTTGCAAATCATCACATAATCCTGGCTTTTTTATGTAAAATAATTTGGATTTCAACTATAATCTAGTGAATATTATGTTGTAGAGATTCTATTAAACTGAAAATTGTTGGTGCTTTTAGTTTTAGCAGATAAAAAACTTATTTAGATCAAAACTGAAAGATTTTTAACTTGGGTAGTAGTTCAAATCTCTGTTTAGTTCCTTTGTACTTCTAGACTGCATTGAGTCTTTTTCACACATATGCTTCAGAAAAGTCAATCAAAAATTTGAGCAAAATATATTCAGAGATTTTGAATTTGAAATGCAAAAAAGCAAAATGGTTGTCTGAGGAGGTCTTACAAATAGCTGAGAAAAGAAGAGAAGCAAAAGGCAAAGGAGAAAAAGGAAAGATATACCCATCTGAATGCAGAATTCCAAAGAATAGCAAGCAGTGATAAGTAAGTCTTCCTAAGTGAACAATGCAAAGAAATAGAGGGAAACAATAGAATGGGAAAGACTAGAGATGTCTTCAAGAAAATTGGAGAAACCAAAGGAATATTTCTTGCAAAGATGGGCAAAATAAAGGACAAAAACAGTATCGACCTAACAGAAGCAAAAGATATTAAGAAGAGAAGGCAAGAATACACAAAATTATAAAAAATATATATATATATATATCTTATTGATCTAGACAACCATGATGGTGTGATTAGTCACCAAGAGCCAGACATCCTAGAGTGCAAAGTCAAGTAAGCCTTAGGAAGCATCACTGCTGCTGCTGCTGCTAAGTCGCTTCAGTCGTGTCCAACTCTGTGCAACCCCATAGATGGCAGCCCACCAGGCTCCCCCGTTCCTGGGATTCTCCAGGCAAGAACACTGGAGTGGTTGCCATTTCCTTCTCCAATGCATGAAAGTGAAAAGTGAAAGTGAAGTTGCTTCAGTCGTGTCCATGACCCCAAGACGGCAGCCCACCAGGCTCCTCCATCCATGGGATTTTCCAGGCAAGAGTACTGGAGTGGGGTGCCATCACCTTCTCCAGGAAGCATCACTACAAACATGCTAGTAGAGGTGTGGAATTCTAGCTGAGCTATTTCTTAAAAGATGATGCTGTGAAAGTGCTGCACTCAATATGCGAGCAAATTTGGAAAATTCAGCAGTGGCCATGGGACTGGAAATTGTCAGTTTTCAATCCAATCCAAAAAAAGGGCAATGCCAAAGAATGTTCAACCTACCTCACACTTACACTCATTTCTCATGCTAGCAATGTAATGCTCAAAATCCTCGAAGCTAGGCTTCAACAGTACATGAACTGAGAACTTCCAGATGTACAAGCTAGATATAGAAAAGGGAGAAGAACCAGAAATCAAACTACCAACATCTGCTGGAATATAGAAGTAGCAAGAAAATTCCAGGGAAACATCTATTTCTCTTTCACTGACTATGCTAAAGCCTTTGACTGGGTGGATCACGATAAACGGTGGAAAATTCTTAAAAAGATGGGAATACAAGACCATCTTTACCTGCCTCCTGAGAAACCTGCATGCAGGTTGAGAAGCAACAATTAGAAGCAAATATGGAACAACAGACTGGTTCAAAATTGGGAAAGGTTGTATATTGTCACCCTGTTTATTTAATGTATAATGCACAGTTCAGTTCAGTTCAGTCACTCAGTCGTGTCCGACTCTTTGCGGCCCCATGAATCGCAGCACGCCAGGCCTCCCTGTCCACCACCAACTCCTGGAGTTCACTCAGATTCACGTCCATCGAGTCAGTGATGCCATCCAGCCATCTCATCCTCTGTCGTCCCCTTCTCCTCCTGCCCCCAATCCCTCCCAGCATCAGAGTCTTTTCCAATGAGTCAACTCTTTGCATGGGGTGGCTAAAGTACTGGAGTTTCAGCTTTAGCATCAAATGCAGGGCTGGATGAGCTCAAGCTGGAATTAAGATTGCTGGTAGAAATAACAATAACCTCAGATATGCAGATGACACCAGCCGTATGGCAGAGAGTGAAGAGGAATTAAAAAGCCTCTTGAAGGTGAAAGAGAAGAGTGACAAAGCTGGCCTAAAATTCAACATTAAAAACACGAAGTTCATGAAAACCAGTCCATTATTTTATTGCAAATACATAGAGAAACAACGGAAAAAGTGATTTTATTTTCTTGGGCTCCAAAATCACTGCAGAGAGTGACTGCAGCCATGAAATAAAAAGATGCTTTCTCCTTGGAAGAAAAGCTGTGACAAGCCTCAGTTCAGATCAATTCAGTCCCTCAGTCGTGTCTGACTCTTTGCGACCCCATGAATTGCAGTGCACCAGGCCTCCCTGTCCATCACCAACTCCCAGAGTTCACCCAAACTCATGTGCATCGAGTCGGTGATGCCATCCAGCCATCTCATCCTTTGTTGTCCCCTTCTCCTCCTGCCCACATTCGCTCCCAGCATCAGAGTCTTTTCCAATGAGTCAGCTCTTCGCATGAGATGGCCAAAGTATTGGAGTTTCAGCTTTAGCATCAGTGCTTCCAAAGAACACCCAGGACTGATCTCCTTTAGAGTGGACTGGTTGGATCTCCTTGCAGTCCAAGGGACTCTCAAGACTCTTCTCCAACACCACAGTTCAAAAGCATCAATTCTCTGGTGCTCAGCTTTCTTCACAGTCCAACTCTCACATCCATACATGACCACTGGTAAAGCAATAGCTTTGACTAGATGGACCTTTGTTGGCAAAGTAATGTCTCTGCTTTTGAATATGCTATCTAGGTTGGTCATAAGTTTCCTTCCAAGGAGTAAGCATCTTTTAATTTCATGGCTGCAATCACCATCTGCAGTGATTTTGGAGCCCAAAGAAACAAAGTCTTCCACTATTTCCCTATCTATTTCCCATGAAGTGATGGGACCAGATCTAGACAGCGTATTAAAAAGTAGAGACATTACATTACCAACAAAGGTCCATATAGCCAAAGCTATGACTCTTCAAGTAATCATGTATGGATGTGAGAGTTGGACAATAAAGAAGTCTAAGCATGTAAGAATTAACGCTTTCATACTGTGGTGTTGGAGAAGACTCTTGAGAGTCCTTTGGACAGCAAGGAGATCACACCAGTCAATCTTAAAGGAAATCAACCCTGAATATTCATTGCAAGGGCTGATGTGGAAGCTGAAGCTCCAATACTTAGGCCACCTGGTGCAAAGAGCCAAATCATTAGAAAAGACCCTGTTGCTGGAAAGATTGAAAACAGAAGGAGAAGGGGATGACAGAGGATGAAATGGTTGGATGGCATCACTGACTCAGTGGATATGAGTTTTAGCAAGCTGCAGGAAATGGTGATGGAGAGGGAAGCCTGGTGTGTTGCAGCCCATGGGGTCACAAAGAGTGGGACACAACTGAGTGACTGTGAACAACTCTGGCTCTCACTTTCTAGGCTTCTTTCCTCACATTCCAGCTATGCTGATTACCTCTGACTCTATCTTCCAGTCCTTCATGCCAGAAAGTCTGTTAGTGCTCATTTTGAATCTTAAATTGAAGAAAGTAGGGAAACCACTAGATCATTCAGGTATGACCTAAATCAAACCCTTTATTATTATACAGTGGAAGTGACAAATAGATTCAAGGGATTAGATATGATAGACAAAGTGCCTGAAGAACTATGGACGGAGGTTCGTGACATTGCACAGGAGGCAGTGATCAAGACCATCCCCAAGAAAAAGAAGCACAAACAAGGAAAATGGTTGTCTGAGAAGGTCTTACAAATAGCTGAGAAAAGAAGAGCAGTGAAGGCAAAGGAGAAAAGGAAAGATAAAAGCATTTGAATAAAGAGTTCCAAAGAATAGCAAGGAGAGATACAAAAGCCTTCCTCAGTGATCAGTGCAAAGAAATAGAGGAAAACAATAGAATGGGAAAGACTGGAGATCTCTTCAAGAAAATTAGAGATACCAAGGGAATATTTCATGCAAAGATGGGCTCGATAAAGGACAGAAATGGTATGTACCTGACAGAAGCAGATGATATTAAGAAGAGGTGCCAGGTGTACACAGAAGAACTATATAAAAAAGATCTTCATGACCCAGATAACCACGAAGGAGTGATCACTAACCTAGAGCCAGACATCCTGAAATGCAAAGTCAAGTAGACCTTAGGAAGCTTCACTATGAACAAAGCTAGTTGAGGTCATGGAATTCCAGTTGAGCTATTTCAAATCCTAAAAGACAATGTTGTGAAAGTGCTGCACTGAATATGCCAGCAGATTTGGAAAACTCAGCAGTGGCCACAGGACTGGAAAAGGTCAATTTTCATTCCAATCCCAAAGAAAGGTAATGCCAAAGAATCTTCAAACTATCGTACAATTGCACTCATCTCACATGCTAACAAAGTAATGTTCAAAATTCTCCAAGCCAGGCTTCAACAGTATGTGAGATGTGAGCTTCCAGATAATCAAGCTTGCTTTAGAAAAGGCAGAGGAACCAGAGATCAAATTGCCAGCATCCATTGGATCATCGAAAAAACACAAAAGTTCCAGAAATGCATGAACTTCTGCTTTATTGACTATGCCAAAGCTTTTGACTATGTGGATCACAATAAACTGGAAAATTCTTGAAGTGACCAGAATACCAGACCACCTGACCTACCTCCTGAGAAATCTGTATGCAGGTCAAGAAGCAATAGTTAGAAAAGGGCATTGAACAACTGACTGGTTCCAAATAGGAAAGGTGTACATCAAGGCTGTATATTGTCACCCTGCTTATTTAACCTATATACAGAATATATCAGGCGAAATGCCTAGCTGGATCAAGCACAAGCTGGAATCAAGATTTCCGTGAGAAATATCAATAACCTCAGATATGCAGATGACACCACCCTTATGGCAGAAGTTGAAGAAGGACTAAAGAACTTGTTGAAAGTAAAAGATAGTGAAAAAGTTAGCTTAATAGTCAACATTCAGAAAACTAATATCATGGCATCCAGTCCCATCACTTCATGGGAAGAGGATTGGGAAACAATGGAAACAGTGAGGAACTTTATTTTGGGGGGCTCCAAAATCACTGCAGATGGTGACTGCAGCCCTGTAATTAAAAGACACTTGCTCCTTGGAAGAAAAGCTATGACCAACCTAGACAGCTTATTAGAAAGCAGAGACATTACTTTACCAACAAAAGTCCATCTAGTCAAAGCTATGGTTTTTCCAGTAATCATGTATGGATGTGATAGTTGGAGTATAAAGAAAGCTGAGTGCTGAAGAATTTATGCTTTTGAGCTGTGGTGTTGGAGAAGACTCTTGAGAGTCCCATGGACTGCAAGGAGATTGAACCAGGCCATCCTAAAGGAAATCACTCCTGAATATTCATTGGAAGAACTGATGCTGAAGCTGAAGCTCCAATACTTTGGCCACCTGATGAGAACTGACTCATTGGTAAAGACCCTGATGCTGAGGAAGATTGAAGGCAGGAGGAAAAGGGGACGACAGATGATGAAATGGTTGGATGGCATCACTGACCCAATGGACATAGTTTGAGCAAGCTCTTGGAGTTGGTGATGGACAAGGGAAGCCTGGCATGCTGCAGTCCATGGGGTTGCAAGTATTCAGACACAACTGAGTGACTGAACTGAACTGAACTGGAATCTTACTCTTTTCACAAACAGTGCTAGCTGTGTTCTTCATTCAAACCAAAACTCTATCAGAGAGTAATTATCTTGTGTACTTACCTTCTTCCTAGTGCTGAATGCATTCTAGATGTGTCTGCTTACCCTGTCTCTACTGTCTTCAAGTAGTTTCTCTTTGTATTCTTCCAGAGTTTGTAATTGTTATCTTTAAGAGGTTTAACAGACCAAGTTCTGAACTCCTTTAGATGAGAAGCAAAATTTCTACTTGCCTTTACATTTACATTTACATCTACTTGCCCAAACATTTTCATAAAATATTTTATGCAATTTAAATACTTTTTTAATATAATTAGTTGAAATTATCTAATTTAAACTGAATCATCCAGTTGAAAATTGATGCAGGTAATATAAAATTATATTCAGTGTCTTAAGAAAAAAAATGTAGTTTGAGGCATTATGTGCCTACAAATTATTGAAAGTTTGAAATAATCAAGAATCTGTCACTGGAATTAGTGATTGAAGAACACTTGACCATTAGCCGAAATCTACAGGTCAAAAAAGTGCTGCTTCTGGTGGTGTAACTGTTTTACAGTCTTCTCAAAGCACTCACAAAAATAGGGAGCAGAAACTTAGTCTAACTCCTGCAGGAAACTCTCAGCACTCAGGTTCTTAATAGTTTGCCTCTCTATATAATCAAGATGAAAGAAAGATGACCTCAACTTTGCCTTCCACTTTACTATCATGAGGAAAACCAAGAAAAGAATGAAACTGAAATAAAGGTCAAAGGAGAACTAAGAAAAGAGATAAATTAAGCCTATGGCGATGCCGTAGTCTATGATTCACAATTTGCCTGCAACTCATCATTTGATATTTAGATGGTTTTTCAGATATTGGAGTGATGAATTGAATTTCTTTTATCTACTGAATCTTATATAATGATTTTTTTCACTTTTTGCAATACAATAGACAAATTTTATCCTGGAACCATTTCAAGTATACTAGTTAATGGACAAACCCTACTTTCTCCATTTCATACCATATATTGGTTGAAAAGTTCTGTGAAATCAATCACACATTGATCCAACTTCTATCTAGAAAGCATCTTGATTAAATTAGATATTTAGCTGTGTGCAACTGACAATCCTTTGAATAGTACAGAGTTTTAAGACTTTCATCTTTATTTTTCCCCTCTGCTATTTGGATGGTGGTGGTGGTTTAGTCACTAAATCATGTTCGACTCTTGAGACTCCAGGGACTGTAGCCTTCCAGGTTCCTCTTTCCATGGGATTCTCTAGGCAAGAATACTGGAGTGGGTTGCCATTTCCTTCTCCAGGGTTTTTTCCCAATCCAGGAATTGAACCCAGGTCTCCTGCATTGCAGGTAGATTCTTTACCTACTGAGCTATGAGGGAAGCCTTTTGGATGAAGAGAAGCTATTTGGATAAAGCCAGCTTATTGCAAAAGAAACCTAGCAAGAGTGTGAAGCTGAGTTATGTGAAAGACAGAAAGAGAAAAACTATTCATTTATTTAACAAATATGTATTGAATGCTTACTATGAATCAGGCAATATCCTAGAGATGGGCTAAAAATTTAGCAAAACTGGAAAAAATTCCCCATGGAGGTTGAAATAGAGATGTAAATGAAAAGTATATATATAATCTTGCTGCTGCTGCTAAATCGCTTCAGTCATGTCCAACTCTGTGCGACCCCATAGACAGCAGCCCACGAGGCTCCCCCATCCCTGGGATTCTCCAGGCAAGAACACTGGAGTGGGTTGCCATTTCCTTCTCCAATGCAGGAAAGTGAAAAGTGAAAGTGAAGTCGCTGAGTCTTGTCCGACTCTTAGCAACCCCATGAATGCGGCCCACCAGGTTCCTCCGTCCGTGGGATTTTCCAAGCAAGAGTACTGGAGTGGGGTGCCATTGCCTTCTCCATACATAATCTTAAATACACATAAAAATATGTGTTAAAGAGAAAAGGCAAATTATAGATGAAGATGTTTTCCAGAAGTTGACCTCTGAGTCAAGACTCAGCATACTGTTGTAATGCAAGTCTATGAATCGAGCCATATCTGATCAGAAATGTCTTGAACTTTCTAGTGATTTATTTATTTGATGTGGACCATTTTCAGTCTTCATTTTGGCCATGAGGGATGTGTAATCTTAGCCCCCTGACCAGGGATCATACTCTCAGTCCCTGCATTGGAAGGTGAAATCTTAACTATTGGACCACCCAATAATTTAAGCCAATATAGATTCCCTTTCCTTATGCTGGGTTATATTGTGCTTCATTTACATGAAAATCAAAGCTACTGACTAACATGACACAGTCTTTTAATAATTTTTAAGATTTCTTCTTTACATTTTCATCTCCATATCTATCTTCCTTTATATGCAGAGTATGTTTTGTGTATCAGTCTTCCCTTGTGGCTCAGACATAAAGTATCTGCCTATAACACAGGAGACTCAGGTTCAGTCCCTCTGTAGGGAAGATCCCCTGGAGAAGGAAACAGGTACCCACTCTGGTTTTCTTGGGTAGAGCACTCCATGGACAGAGAGTCTGGTGGGTCATAGTCCATGGGGTCACAAAAAGTCAGACAACTGAGGGACTAACACTTTTATTTTCACTGTGTTCACCAGAGAAACACAACCAATAGATTATATTCACATATGTTCTAGTCACAGAAATTGGTTCATACAATTATAGAGATTATCCTACATCCACAACTGTGTCAAGAAGTGATTCTAGAAATGTGACTAACTACAGTATTTTTTCAGATTTATTTCTGCACTGATACCTTTGAGGTATTTGAACAGATTTTTTTAAAGGTTTATGCTGAGGACTTGGCCTGCACCCCATGGGGAATTGTTTGCTTGGGAAGATACACTGAGCAGACAAGATGGCAAAGAAACCCAGGAATTCTGCCACTATTAGGCAGAACTGTTGTGCACATTTGAAAACTGTTGGAAGAAGCAGTAGCCATTGTTATAGCTCTGTTGGTACCTCTGAAAATGGTATAGCTGGAAATAAAGACTCTGAGTCAGTAATCATGTCACTTGGGAGCTTCTGCTCATTTGAGGACAGCTGCTAGGGAGTTCTATCAGCTACATCTCAACCAAGAACTACTGACAGGAACTGCAACAGAGTCAAGTGGGAGAAGACTTCGATGCTAAGTGCCTGAAATCTTTTCTGGCCTCCCATTGTGAGTCACACATGTGAGAGAGAGGGTGAATTTTTCTTCATTATCTCACAGAACATGAAGAGTAAAGATTTCTAGAAAATCTAAAAGTCTAGAAATTGTGATGGCTGAGTCCAGCAACAGAAAGCTTGACTTTAACTTCATTTCAAATACAGGATATGAAAACAATGGCATATGTGTGTACAGCAGGGGATTATCTGTTCTTTTCTTCTCTCACCTGCCTTGGGTCTATTTAACAGAGAATTGTGAGAAAGAATGAGGATAATTAGGGGACTGGCCAAACCCTCTAAGATGCTACCCAAGATTTTTTCATCCTATTCCCTATCCTTGAGGCAGACACTTGATTGGAGATCTTTTCATCTCCATCAAACTTGTAAGAAGTGAAGTATTGCCTCTATGGCCCACATCTAAACAGTCCATAGCTATTCTTCAGTCCTCAAACCAGCTTTTTGTCACTGTTCTACAAAGTCTCAGTTTTACTAGCTATGATATCACCCTTTCTCATCCCTCACATTATGTGTTCCTATGCCCCTCTCCTTGGTGCAGAAACTGAATTTATAGAATTCAGATGAAACTAGACTATAAAGGATAACTTTGCTTCTTTATTTGCAATGATAAAGCAGGCTTTATTTGTCTTGATGAAGTCCAAGGAGGAAAAGGGTTTTCTTTCTTACCTAATGACCTCAGAAAATTCAGTCCTGTGTTACCTATTGTAATATGGGTTTTCCATATTTACTTCTCTTTTCTTAATTTGCAACAATTTTCAGCTTCTAATGAGCTATCAGGCAACCTGGGACTAATTGCCAGCTAATTGCCAGTATTAACCTTCTCCTGTGTCCTTTTTAGCCTGTTGGACCTGAGAGATTTAGGATCCACGTTGTTTTCTACATCCTGTTTACTCATTGAAAAGACTGAAACTGTGCCAAAGTTAATGCTGCAATAATGGATCCCTGGAGCTTGGGAAAGTATAAACATAAACCAGCATGCTAGGCCCACAACTAATAAGAGACAAAAGAAAAGTTCTTCAATGATGCTTTAGGGGATACTTCTCATAATTCTCAGCAGAGGAGGTAGGAACACAGTTTGGAGGTATTGAGATGTCAGTAGTAGAAAGAGAATAGAGTCATTTAAAAATAGAAATGATTGTAGTAATATTAGTTTTTGAGTCTTATTTTTATTAGATTGTTAGGATTCACTGACTTCTAATAGCTTTGTGCTAGGGAACATAGAGAAATAGGCCCTGTTGGGTTATTTTATGTGGAAAATTGAGTATAATTAGTGTTGGGTATAGTGATAGAGAGGTCTCCAATGATAATTTTAGAAATGTTCTAATCATCCTGTGAGTTTTAGTCTATCTATGAGTGATGGTTAAAAAGAGCATGTAGGGAAATCAAGGCACAAATACACAAGGTAGACATAAAAGTTGGAGAATAATATAAGGCTGTGGGGTGATAAATAGAGCATCACCAATGAATTGTAGTAGGCACAGGAATGGCTAAATAAGTGCCATAGAATATGCTCCCCTAGTCGATGGAACTTACTTGCTTTCTATCAGCCATCTCTGAAAGACTGATTCCTTTTGAAAGTCTTTTCTGGGTAATTGAAAAATAAAGGACAGAAACTGCTAATTCCTTATAAAAATGAATTTTTCAACATTTAGTTCATTCAATGTCCATTCTCAAACATCACATGAAACTATTCTCTGGTGACAGTGGTATATTAAAAAAAGTCTAACAGGGAATGAAGGAGTAAAGGAAGTATAACTGACTTATTTTTTCTTACAGACTTTCTACTGTCTTTAGCTCTCACACTCCTAACATTCTGTGGACAAATAATCTACTGCATAAGATTCATAAATGGGAACTGAGGAGGTAAAATAAATTACATTGTTCAGGGAATATCATGGTGGTTAGTTTTGTTAGATATCTAATTATGCATGAAAGTATTTGGAAAAACCAGAGTTGTAGTAAGAGTAGTAACAATAATAATAATAATAAAAGCAATGGTAGGGTATCAGGAGAACTTGGGTCTGGTTAATGTTCTATAACTTCTTGGTTATGTGACACATTAACACAATTATAACTTTGCAGTGTGATCTGATAGATTGTGAGCTGAATCTCTGTTCCCAGATTCTCCAAATAAGGCTTAAAATTCCATCATCTCTTTCATGACTTTACATTATGCCTTTAGCAGATGCCATCTTTAAAAAAATCAAATATTTAGTCATCAATTCATTAAACAAATAGTTCTTAAGTAGCAATTTGTATTTATGTTATGGGAAATATAAAACTGCTCCTAAGGCATTCCACACTCTGATAAATGAGAAAGTGGAGGCTGCTACTTTCATGATACATCTCATACACAATAGAAAGCCACTAAATTAAGAGAAGGGAAAGTTCATGTCCCTCTTATCATTGGAGACAAGAGTAGTCAGAGGTCACACCTTCTATCTAAGTTTCAAAAATGAATAGAAAGTGCATAAGGTTTTCCAGGTGAAGGGGAAAGTATGAGTAAAAACACAGAGGTGAGGTACTGCAAGATGAGAAGACACAGTCTTGCTGTTTGTTGAAGAAGGCAAAGTGATTTACAATTATTTCAGTTAAGAACAGTACTCAACCTAAGATAGATATAATTTAAAAATAGATATGTAGTAACTAGATATATTACTTTAATTTATCAATAAATTAACACATTAATGAATGGATAAACCAATGAAAGTGATGACTTGTCTACTCAGTGTGCATGCTCTGTCACTAAGTCATGTCTGATTCTTTGGGACCCCGTGAACTCTAGCCTGCCAAGATCCTCTGTCCGTGGGATTTCCCAGGAAATAATTCTGAAGTGGGTTGCCATTTCCTTCTCCAGGAGATCTTCCTGACCCAGGTATCAAACCTGCATCTCCTTCATGACACATGTATTCTTTACCACTGAGCCACCAAAGAAGCCCTGTCTACTTAGAGAGCATATCAAGTCTACCTATTAGCCTACGGGTCACTCTGCTACACTCAGGTAGAAAAATGAAACATACTTTTGCTTATCTTGAAATGAGAGAATGTGAAGAGAAAATATTCAAAGATGGTACAGATTAAGAAATATACCTTGAAAATGTAGGATTGACAGCTGGTCTCTGCAGCTGAGCTACTTTAGGTAGAAGTTTTTCTTTTTGTATTCTTCTTTTGTGCCTTTTCAACTATTTGGTTGCTTTGATCTTTTTATTACTTTAAAAATTCAAACTTGATTTTAGTTGAATTGCCAAAAGGATTTTCTCATCCTTTAGTAAGGAGAAATTGGAGAAGCTGAAACTCCTTGAGGCCAGGTGCACCCAATGCAATATTGAGTTCTGTTGGAAATCTGGGTAAAATGTGAGTAGACACAATGGCTCATATTGAAGTAAGGTCCGATGTGTTTGATTTATTGTCTTTTGAAGTTTGAAACTACAATTAGAGCAGCATCAGAGAATTATCTTGGCAGAATGGTAGGTATTTAGTAATATCAATGGCCAACCTGACTGCAATAACTTTGTGTTTCTCTAGAGTCACTTAAATATACTAAAATCCCATCCAACTCTCTTCTATTAAGTGTTTGAAATCGATTGATTAAGGGGAAAAGATGTACTTAAGTCAATACAATATTATTGTCTCTGTAAATGTTTTTTTTTAATAAAATAATAGGATTAAAAACTAAAACCTGAAGTAGATATATGTTTAAAGTATCTCCAAAAGGAAGCTTAAGAAAAACTAACACTACTACCTGAAAATTAAATAACTTATGTAGCAGAAGCTGACATTTACTAGAAGTTTACAGTGTACATGTGCTCTACTCAGTGCTTTAATTTTCATAAGAAAACTAGGAAAGAGGTGTTATTAGTATTTTATGTTACACATTAAAAAGCTGAAGCACAAAAAAATTACACTGATAATAAATGATAGAGTTAGGCTGACCTGCAGGAAGTTTCAGACATTTCCATTCCCTAATTGCTATTTGAAGTAGGGAGTGTGAAAATAATTTCCTAGACTTAAACACTAAGAAAGATGCAGAAATATCACTGGAAACATGTACTCTTGAGTTTTGGAAACAATTCCATGAATTGACATGGTCCATTGGGCATTTCCTACTAGCATTAATTAGTCCTTATCCCTTCTCCTATTTCCTGTTCCTCAATCCATGGTGAAACTAACTATCTCCACCTTTCATGGCAAACACTGTTTCTTCATTTTTGTCCTCTGTAGATCAATCTTGGGAAACAAGTCAACCAAGCTAATTATTCCTCTGTCACAGAGTTCCTATTGATGGGATTCTCCAACCTTGGAAAAATCCAGTTCATCCTCTTTGCTGTTTTTCTGTGCCTGTATCTGATTATCCTGAGTGGAAACATCACCATTGCCACTGTCATCTGCCTGGATTGCAGCCTCCACATACCCATGTATTTCTTCCTAGGGATCATTTCCATCTCTGAGACATGCTATGCCTTTGTCATTCTGCCCAAGATGCTCATAAATCTGTTGTCTATGTTCAGAACAATCTCATTTATTAACTGTGCCACTCAGATGTTTTTCTTCCTTGGTTTTGCTGTCACTAATTGCATGTTACTGGGAATCATGGGTTATGACTGCTTTGTTGTCATCTGTCATCCACTTCAGTACTCTATCCTTATGAGCTGGCAAGTCTGTGGACAGTTGGCAGCCACTTGTGCTGTAATTGTTTTTTTGTTTGTTTGTTTGTTTTCATTGATAGGCTCCCTCTTAGTTTTTTGAACTACCTTTCTGTCCCAGCAAGATTAACCATTACTTCTGTGGCATCTCACCAGTTATCTGCCTTGTCTGTACTGATTCCTATAATGAACTCATCATCTTCATTGGTGGAGTTTTAGCACTCATGGTTCCTATGACTTTTATCTGCATCTCTTATGGCTTCATTGTTCATACCATCTTGAGGATCCCATCAGTTGAAAGCAAGAGAAAAGCCTTCTCCACTTGTGCCTCACATCTTACTGTAGTCATTGTCCACTATGGCTGTGCCTCCTTTGTCTACCTGTGGCTGTCATTGAAGTGCTCATCCAGCAAAGATAGACTTGTGACAGTGACCTACACAGTTGCGACTCCATTGTTGAACCCCCTGGTGTCTAGCCTAAGGAAGAAAGATGTCCAGATGGCCATTCAAAAAGTGATTGGCAGAAGAGGATTTTATTCTGAAGCTCTGTAATGAGAATACTTCACATCTACAAAATACTCTTTTCTGAGAATATACCAATAACTGTAAAAGTGATGACAATGTTGTCTTTCATTCATATAGCACTTATAATCTCATAGTGAAAGCTTCTCCATTGTATTAATTTGATAGGTTTGGTGAAGTGCAATCTTAAACTTGGGGGTAATTATTAATACTATACATATTTGAAATGCTCTTAAACTTGAACAGGGAAGTATATTTTAAATTAATTTTATTGGAATATAGCTGTTTCCCAATGTTGTGGTAGTTTCTACTATACCAAAAACTGAATAAGCTGTATATATACTTAGGTAAGAATAATTTTAGTCTCTTCCAGGAAGGATAAGTAACATACTGTGAATGGTAATTCAATATAGAATGTTCAGTCATTACAAATTTTCAAGTTTAGAAAAACTTCAACAGGACTCTTCACAAAAAAATCGTTAAAAAAATGGAATAAATCTAGTTGAAATTTAATATAACCATGAGTTATCAGTGTTGAAAAGGACCCAAGTGTATCACTTCCAATTGCTCTGTCGTTGCAGGGATCTTGCCTGCAGTATTTCTGCCTCTAGTTTAACCACTGTTAAATATCACTGTTATAAAGCTCCACTTTTATATACTGTCCTCCTTTTCATTACACGTATTATTTCTGGAGATGAATATCTTGTATATAATTTTTCACTTCCACAGCAGCAATTTAAATATTTGAAGATGAATAATGTATGCTTTCCCTAAAACACCTTCAACCTAGCTGATAAATCCTGGTTATTTTTCTCTGGATTATTCTCAAGGTACTTTTCATTTCATTAATAGCATTCTTTGATAGAGTCACCAGGAAATGGATATAATAATCCAGGTGACTTTGGATAATCCTCTCCCTAGTCCTTAAAGTTAATTTTATATTAATACATCCAGTTTCTTCCCTATATTTTTTCTATAAATTCTATTACATGTGCATTCTTTTCTGAACCCTATGTTTTTCAGACTAAAGGATTATATATTATATATCCACAGTCCTTTAATTTTAAAGCATATTTTGATCAGTTTTGCTTAGCTGGATATTTCTTTTTCAATTATCACCAATCTTCTGTTCTCTGTAGAAGGTATTGTGCATATTCACACTTCCATTTGAAACAATTAACTATTCTCTGCTCCCATGGCCCTCTCTGTCACTCCTTCCAAACACAATGTTACCTGATATCATTGCATCATACTTTAGAGGAAATGTAAGGTATCAACCAAAACACCCTCTTTTTTTATCACTGCATTTGTAAATATACTTGTACCACAATTATTCTAATATTTTTCTTAATTCCTGTTGCAGTAGAAACAGTTCTTTTTAGCTTTCTCAAATTATCTGAATTTTGTCTATTTATTATTTATCAGTGTTTCCTAAGTCCCTTTCCAAGCAATTAGGTTTTCATTATTTTAATCTTAGAAACAAGAATTGATAACTTGAAATTATGCAAATATATTTAAAATGTGAATGCATCTACATTTTTCAGATTGGGCATTTTCAGGCCAGTTATGCCAGATCATACATACCTTCATATATATAAAGAAAGCTAGAGGAACGCAAAAGAATTGATCATTTGAGTGGATCAATCCAGTCCCAAGTTAAAGACATTTTTACTTCTCTCTGGTTTTGTAGTATGTGTGTGCTTATTTGCTCAGTCGTGTTCAACTCTTTGCAACGTCATAGACTGTAGTCTGCAAGGCTCCTCTGTTCATGGGATTCTCCAGGTAAGAATACTGGAGTTGATAGCCATTCCATTCTCCAGGGGATCTTCCCAACCCAAGGATCAAACCTGTGTCTTCTGCAGTGCAGGCAGATTATTTACTGTCTGAGCCACCAGGAAAGCCCGTCAAGTACATATATCAACATGCTAGTAAAGTTATCTTTGTTTTAAAAGACCTATATATAGAAAACTATAAAACACTGGTGAAAGAAATCAAAGATGACCCAAATAGATGGAGAAATATACTATGTTCATGGATCAGAAGAATCAGTATAGTGAAAATGAGTATACTACCCAAAGCAATCTATAGATTCAATGCAATCCCTATCAAGCTACCAATGGCATTTTTCACAGAACTAGAACAAATACTTTTATAATTTGTATGGAAATACAAAAAACCTTGCATAACCTATGCAATATTCAGAAAGAATAATGGAACTGGAGGAATAAACCTGCCTGACTTCAGGCTTTACTACAAAACTACAGTCATCAAGATAGTATAGTACTGGCACAAAGACAGAAATATAGATCAATGGAACAAAATAGAAAGCCAGGAGATAAATCCATGCACCTATGGACACCTTATCTTTGACAAAGGTGGCAAGAATATACAATGGAGAAAAGACAATCTCTTTAACAAGTGATGCTGGGAAAACTGGCCAACCACCTGTAAAAGGATGAAACTAGAACACTTTCTAACACCATACACAAAAATAAACTCAAAATGGATTAAAGATCTCAATGTAAGACCAGAAACTATAAAATTCCTAAAGGAAAACATAGGCAAAACACTCTCCAACATAAATCACAGGAGGATCCTCTATGACCCATAAACAATGGGACCAAATTAAACTTAAAAGCTTTTACACAACGAAGGAAACTATAAGCAAGGTGAAAAGACAGCCTTCAGAATGGGAGAAAATAATAGCAAATGAAGCAACTGACAAAGAATTAATCTCAAAAATATATAAGCAACTCCTGCAGCTCAATTCCAGAAAAATAAGCGACCCAATCAAAAAATGGGCCAAAGAACTAAACAGACATTTCTGCAACGAAGACATACGGATGGCTAACACATGAAAAGATGCTCAACATCACTCATTATCAGAGAAATGCAAACCAAAACCACAATGAGGTACCATCTCATGCCGGTCAGAATCAGTTCAATTCAGTTTAGTCGCTCAGTCATGTCTGACTCTTTGTGACCCCATGGACAGCAGCACACCAGGATTCCCTGTCCATCACCAATTCCCGGAGCTTACTCAAACTCATGTCCATTGAGTCGGTGGTGCCATTCGACCATCTCATCCTCTGTCGTCCCCTTCTCCTTCCACCTTTAAAAAGTCTACAAACAATAAATGCTGGAGAGGGTGTAGAGACAAGGGAAAACTCTAATACTCTTGGTGGGAATGCAAATTAGTATGACCACTATGGAGAACAGTGTGGAGATTACTTAAGAAACTGGAAATAGAACTGCCATACAACCCAGCAATCCCACTGCTGGGCATACACATTGAGGAAACCAGAAGGGAAAGAGACACATGTACCCCAATGTTCATCAAAGCACTGTTTACAATAGCTAGGACATGGAAGCAACCTAGATGTCCATTGGCAGATGAATTGATAAGAAAGCTGTGGTATATATACACAATGGAATGTTACTAAGCTATTAAAATGAACACATTTGAATCAATTCTAATGAGGTGGATGAAACTGGAGCCTATTATACAGAGTGAAGCAAGTCAGAAAGAAAAACACCAATACAGTATATTAACGCATATATATATGGAATTTGACTGGAACGCAAAAGTAGGAAGTCAAGAAACACCTGGAGTAACAGGCAAATTTGGCCTTGGAATACGGAATGAAGCAGGGCAAAGACTAATAGAGTTTTGCCAAGAAAATGCACTGGTCATAACAAACAGCCTCTTCCAACAACACAAGAGAAGACTCTATACATGGACATAACCAGATGGTCAACTCCAAAATCAGATTGATTATATTCTTGGCAGCCAAAGATGGAGAAGCTCTATACAGTCAGCAAAAACAAGACCAGGAGCTGACTGTGGCTCAGACCGTGAACTCCTTACTGCCAAATTCAGACTTAAATTGAAGAAAGTAGGGAAAACCACTAGACCATTCAGGTATGACCTAAATCAAATCCCTTATGATTATACAGTGGAAGTGTGAAATAGATTTAAGGGCCTAGATCTGATATTAGAGTGCCTGATGAACCATGGAATGAGGTTCATGACATTGTACAGGAGACAGGGATCAAGACAATCCCCATGGAAAAGAAATGCAAAGAAGCAAAATGGCTTTTGCTATCTAGGTTCTATCTGGGGAGGCCTTACAAATAGTTGTGGAAAGAAGACAAGTGAAAAGCAAAGGAGAAAAGGAAAGATATAAGCATCTGAATGCAGAGTTCCAAAGAATAGCAAGAAGAGATAAGAAAGCCTTCTTCAGCGATCAATGCAAAGAAATAGAGGAAAACAACAGAATGGGAAAGACTAGAGATCTCTTCAAGAAAATTAGAGACACCAAGGGGACATTTCATGCAAAGATGGGCTCAATAAAGGACAGAAATGGTATGGACCTAACAGAAGCAGAAGATATTAAGAAGAGATAGCAAGAATACACAGAAGAACTGTACAAAAAAGATCTTCAAGACCCAGATAATCATGATGGTGTGATCACTGACCTAGAGCCAGACATCCTGGAATGTGAAGTCAAGTGGGCCTTAGAAAACATCACTACCAACAAAGCTAGTGAATGTGATGGAATTCCAGTTGAGCTATTTCAAATCCTGAAAGATGATGCTGTGAAAGTGCTGCACTTAATATGCCAGCAAATTGGGAAAACTCAGCAGTGGCCACAGGACTGGAAAAGGTCAGTTTTCATTCCAATCCCAAAGAAAGGCAATGCCAAAGGATGCTCAAACTACTGCACAATTGCACTCATCTCACACGCTAGTAAAGTAATGCTCAAAATTCTCCAAGCCATGCTTCAGCAATATGTGAACCGTGAACTTCCTGATGTTCAAACCAGTTTTAGAAAAGGCAGAGGAACCAGAGATCAAATTGCCAAACTCTGTTGGATCATGGAAAAAGCAAGAGAGTTCCAGAAAAACATCTATTTCTGCTTTATTGACTATGCCAAAGCCTTTGACTGTGTGGATCACAATCAACTGTGGAAAATTCTGAAAGAGATGGGAATACCAGAACACCTGATCTGCCTATTGAGAAATTTGTATGCAGGTCAGGAAGCAACAGTTAGAACTGGACATGGAACAACAGACTGGTTCCAAATAGGAAACAGAGTACGTCAAGGCTGTATATTGTCACCCTGTTTATTTAACTTATATGCAGAGTACATCATGAGAAATGCTGGACTGGAAGAAGCACAAGTTGGAATCAAGATTGCCGGGAGAAATATCAATAACCTCAGATATGCAGATGACTCCACCCTTATGGCAGAAAGTGAAGAGGAACTAAAAAGCCTTTTGATGAAAGTGAAAGTGGAGAGTGAAAAAGTTGGCTTAAAGCTTAACATTCAGAAAACGAAGATCATGGCATCCGGTCCCATCACTTCATGGGAAATAGACGGGGAAACAGTGGAAACAGTGTCAGACTTTATTTTGGGGGGCTCCAAAATCACTGCAGATGGTGACTGCAGCCATGAAATTAAAAGATGCTTAGTCCTTGGAAGGAAAGTTATGACCCAACCTAGATAACATATTCAAAAGCAGAGACATTACTTTGCCAACAAAGGTTCGTCTAGTCAAGGCTATGGTTTTACCTGTGGTCATGTATGGATGTGAGAATTGGACTGTGAAGAAGGCTGAGCACCAGAGAATTGATGCTTTTGAACTGTGGTGTTAGAGAAGACTCTTGAGAGTCCCTTGGACTGCAAGGAGATCCAAACAGTCTGTTCTAAAGGAGATCAGCCCTGGGATTTCTTTGGAAGGAATGGTGCTAAAGCTGAAACTCTAGTACTTTGGCCACCTCATGCGAAGAGTTGACTCATTGGAAAAACTCTGATGCTGGGAGGGATTGGGAGCAGGAGGAGAAGGGGACGACAGAGGATGAGATGGCTGGATGGCATCACTGACTCGATGGATAGGGTCTGGCCGAACTACGGGAGTTGGTGATGGACAGGGAGGCTTGGCGTGCTGCGATTCATGCAGTTGCAGAGTCGGACGTGACTGAGCGACTGAATTGAAGTGAACTGAACTGAATGATGACCCTATATGTGAGACAGCAAAAGAGACACAGATATAAAGAACAGATTTTTGGACTCTGTGAGAGAAGGCGAGGGTGGGATGATTTGAGAGAACAACATTGAAACATGTATATTATCATATGTGAAATAGATAACTAGTCCAGGGTCGATGCATGAGACAGGACGCTCAGGGACAGTGCACTGAGATGACCCAGAAGATGGAATGGGGAGGGAGGTGGGAGGGGGATTCAGGATGGGGGACACATGTACACCCATGGTTGATTCATGTCAATGTATGGCAAAACCACTACAATATTGTAAAGTAATTAGCCTCCAATTAAAATGAATTAATTAATTTTTTAAAAGTTATATTTGTTTTGCTGTTGTTTGCAATTTTTAGTTGATTTTTACTTATTATTTATCTTGAGGGGTTTTTTTTTTGGTGTGTGTGTGTTGTGCACTTAATATTTTCATAACATGAAAAAAATAAAACCTAAAAATGAATAATGGCACTTCCTTCTATTGTGCTCCCATAGTGCTTGGGTACCTTATTTTAAACAATCCTCAAGAACTACCAATATAACATCTTTGACATGCAATATTCCCATAGAGAAAAGAAAAATCTTTTTCTGTATTGGATCTGCTCCTTTCACTTTAACCTTTGTATTCTATTGCTTTTGCTACAAATTAATCACCAAAGTGATGTTACCTACAAGCTTAAATTATATAAAATGGCCCATCTCTGGGAGCCCTGCCTTCCCTGTAACAAGCATTAAGTTAAAATACCTTTGTTCAACTCACAGGAAACTGCCTGACAAGGCCCACCTGCAAATCACTGCAGGAAGGAAGAAATTAACACAGTGTAGAACAAGGACTTTAACCCCTTCCCTTTTAGTAAAAGAAACCTGATTCTAGCTCAGGCGAGATGGTTCTTTGGGACATAAGTGCATCATCTTCTCACTCTGCTGACTTTGTGAATAAAGTCTCTATTCCTGCGTCAGCAACTCTTCTCTCAAATTCATTGGCCTATTGTATAGTGGAGATTCCCAGGTGGCTCACTGGGTAAAGAATCTGCCTGCAGTAGGAGATGCTGATTCAATCTGTTGTTTGGGAAGATCTCCTGAAGAAAGGCATAGTAATCCACTCCAGTATTCTCGCCAGGAGGATCCCATGGACAGACGAACTTGGCGGACTCCAGTCCATAGGGTCACAAAGAGTCATACATGAATGAAGCAACTGAGCACAAGCATAGTGAACAGTACTAGCTTGGACTCAGATTAACAGTTTATGAAGGTTTTTTTGAGTGGTAAAAAGCAGTTTTAGTATCAATATTGACAAATAAAGATGTGGGAGGAATCAACTGACTGATATCAATTTAAAAGATTGCTAAAGCCAGATTTCAGATTCTCTCAAGTATTTACTCTATTTTTATTTACTGAGTACCTGTTATATGGTGGAAGAAACAAAGATAAACATTTTTTTCTGCTTTAAAATATTGAATCTACTTTGTACTTTCCGAAACTTCTCACCCAGACAAGAATAGCATTTCTTTTTTTTTTTTTTTTTTTTTTTTTTTTTTTATTTTTTAAATTAATTAATTTATTTTAATTGGAGGCTAATTACTTTATAATATTGTAGTGGTTTTTGCCATACATTGACATGAACCAGCCATGGGTGTACATGTGTCCCCCATCCTGAACCCCCCTCCCACCTCCCTCCCCATCCCATCCCTCAGGGTCGTCCCAGTGCACCGGCCCTGACCACCCTGTCTCATGCACTGAACCTGGACTGGCGATCTCTTTCACATATGGTAATATACATATTTCAATGCTATTCTCTCAAATCATCCCACCCTCGCCTTCTCCCACAGAGTCCAAAAGTCTGTTCTTTACATCTGTGTCTCTTTTGCTGTCTTGCAAGTAGAGTCATCGTTACCATCTTTCTAAATTCCATATATGTGTGTTAATATACTGTATTGGTGTTTTTCTTTCTGACTTACTTCACTTTGTATAATAGGCTCCAGTTTCATCCACCTCATTAGAACTGATTCAAATGCATTCTTTTTAATAGCTGAGTAATGCTCCATTGTGTGTATGTACCACAGCTTTCTTATCCATTCATCTGCCGATGGACATCTAGGTTTCTTCCATGTCCTGGCTATTGTAAACAGTGCTGCGATGAACATTGGGGTACACGTGTCTCTTTCAATTCTGGTTTCTTCGTTGTGTATGCCCAGTAGTGGGATTGCTGGGTTGTATGGCAGTTCTATTTCCAGTTTTTTTAAGGCATCTCCACACTGTTCTCCACAGTGGCTGTACCGGTTAGCATTTCTTTTTTTATTAAATAAATGATGCTAATAGCTATACAGTCTTTCTTTTTCTTTAGTTCCCTTCCTTACATATCTTTAAATTAAAATATCTTATATCTAATTTAATTAATATAACAATACAGTAAATAATGACTTCATCTCTTCCTACAATGAATTAAAGGACTTGGACTGGAACCCACCTCCACCTTAAAAAATGGAACACTGAAAACAATATGCAAAACATCAGTTTTCAGACACTGGGCAGCAGGCAGCATAAGATGTAGTCCTTGACAGAAGAGAGATGATTTCTCTACCTTATAACCTGTGAGCAGTTTCCAGGGTGCATAGCAGAGAATATGGACCCCAATAGAAGACCCTAGAGGAAACTGACTCTAGTTTAAAAAATGCTGAGAATGAAGTTTATGGTGGAGAGTCCAAAAGAGAAAAGAACAGTCTCTGATTGACTGATTTAGCTAGAGGTACTTATTTTAGTCATGTAGAAAAGTAGCCGTGTCTGGGCATTAAGTTGAAGGTAAATAATTTCACAGAACACAATAAATATTACTCTGTGATTATGATGTGGTGAGAAAAATTTTTATTTTAAAATGTTTAAATACTAAAGTTAGAAGTTTAGTTACCCCAGTTTTTGGCAGAGGGGGAATCCAAAGAGTGCCAGTGAATCTAACTGAATTAAGACAGAGATTGGAGTTCAGAGAGGATGAAAGGGCTTTTTACAAAACAGAGAACTAGAGAGGAGTTAGCACACAGAAAGAGCTCTACATATCTAAAAAAGTCTTTGGCATCAAGCCTTTGGCATAGTACTGACAAACACATCTATGAGAAGAAACTACCACTTATTGAAGGAGGGAAAAAATCTACTGTAAGCAGTAAACCACACTATTCCTAGAGCTCACAAAAGAAGAGTTTGTGTTCCCAGCAGCCAGAGTAGACTTTGTAGGCTACACAGCACAAGGTAGAATCCTAAGAATATTTGCCCAGTAGTTGGAATAAATCAGTACTAGCCTGAAAGCTGTTTTGACACAACTTAAAAACTTTAAGCAAAGGCTTAAAATTATTTAACTGATCTTAAATAAAACAACACTGGGCCAGAACGATATATGTGTGTGTTAGTTGCTCAGTCATGTCCAACTCTTTGCAACCCCTTGGATTGTAGCCCACCAGGCTTCCCTGTCCATGGGATTCTCCAGTCAAGAATAATGGAGTGGGTTGCCAATTCTTCCTCCAGGGGATCTCCCCAACCCAAGGATCAAACCCGGGTCTCCTGTATTCCAGGTAGATTCTTTACCATCTGAGCTACTAGCGAAGCCCAAAACAAACAGGAGCATGATTCACTGGCCAAGAATCGAACCCCGGTCTCCCACGTGGGAGGCGAGAATTCCACCACTGAATAACCAATGCCCCCATAACAATATATAATCATACTTAAAGTAATAAAACAAAATTTTGTAGTAAAACAATGAAATCTAATTTATGATGTCTAATAAAAAGATACTAGACATTCAAAGATGTGGAAGGAATATAATCCATAAGTAGGAGATATATTATGTAATAGAAACAGATCCAGGTTATTTCATTGGCAAAAATTACCAAATATTTAGGGGGAAAATAATATCAATTCTATACACTCATTCTTATGGACTGAAAGTTCATGTCCCCTCAAAATTTGTATGTTGCAGCTTCAACCTGCAGTGTGACTCTATTTGGAAATAGGACCATTGTGAAGAAAATTAAGGTTAAATGTGGTTGTGTTCTCTTTCTCCACCCTGTGCACACACAATAAGAGGCACCTACCTACTACATGCCAGAGCAAATCCTCACAGGAACTGAATGGCTCGCACCTAATTAGATTCTGTACTTCAAAACTGTGAGAATATAAGCTGCTTACTGAAAGACACTTTTAAGAAAATAAAAGGCAAGCCACCAAGTGCAAGAACATATTAGCAAAACAAATCTGGCAAATAATTGCACCAGAGTATAAGAAAAATTCTTAAAGCTTAGATTTTTCTGACCCAGGGATTGAACACTGGTCTCCTGCAAGGCAGGCAAATTCTTTACTGTCTTGGGTTCCCAGGGAAGTCCTAGTAATAAGATAAAAACTCTAATTAAAAACTGGATAAAATATTTGATTGGACACTCTGAGGGAGAGAGCAAATTAGCCACAATGGCATGTTCAGACTCTCTCACACCACGTTTTGCAAAGAATGAGTATGTAACAGCTGAGATCTCTTGTAGCACTGTGCATGCACATGATGAAGTACTCATTTGGTCACCAGCTACTTTGTGAGGAATGCTTGTATGAGCTTCACCATGAAAGCCCTGGCTGCTCCTGTATTTGGAGAAGGAAATGGCAACCCACTCCAGTGTTCTTGCCTGGAGAATCCCAGAGCCAGTGGAGCCTGGTGGGCTGCCGTCTATGGGGTCGCACAGAGTTGGACACGACTGAAGTGACTTAGCAGCAGCAACTGCTGTATTGGGGCTACATTGGAGCGACACAATGGTTATGTTATATGAGGTTATGTTTAGGCTCTGTTATGGTTATGTTGTGGCTGCTGTTATGGTCGCTGCATCAGCCAGGAGAGAGACTGAGTTATGGCTGCTGTGCCAGCCAGGAGAGAATGAACATGTCTGCAGTTCCTATGGCTCCTTGAATCTCTTTCCAGCTTCTTAGTTTGTGCCATGCCCACCCTGGTTCAGTGAACAGTACAAACAGTGTGAACAGCAGGACAATCGGCTTCATAAACAGGAACAGCAATACACACTCCCACAAAGAAGTTTTATAAATTTCAAGGAAGTCAATGAAAAAATGCTCATCATTAGGGCAATGCAAGATAAAACCAATGAGATACCAAAAATCACATCAGAAGTTTAATATTGCTAACAATTGACAAGGTCATGAATCAACAGAAAGTCTCACAAATTGCTTATAGGAATGTAAAACATTTCAGTACTTTGGAAAATTTGACAACTTTTTCACAAATTTAAGCAAAAACATCATACTACTCGGTAACAATGCCATGTTTGTGTGCATGACAAGTTGCTTCAATTGTGTCCAACTCTGTGTGACTCTATGGACTGTAGCCTGCCAAGCTCTTTATCCATGGGATCCTCCAGGAAAGACTACTGTAGTGGGTTGCAATTTCCTCTTCCAGGGGATCTTCCTGACCTGGGATGGAACCTGCATCTCTTACATATTCTTTAATAGCAGGTAGTTTCTTTACCACTACCACCACCTGTGAAGCCCAACAATGCCAAACAACCCTCATATCCTGAAGAGTAATTAAAGTTTTATATTAATTAAAAAAATCCTTATTTTAATCTTAAACATTCTTAGAAGATTTATTAATAAAATCCCTAAACTAGAAATAGACTGAATGTCCATCAGCTTGTTGAATGTCCATATAGCAAATTGTGTTATATCCATACAATGAAATAACACTCAGCAATTTCATAAAACTTATATATAATTATAATTATTAAATAACTATAATCTATAATTATGATAATCAGTTCATACAACTGATATATAATTATATACATATATAAAATATTTGATACACATATATATATATTAGTATTATATATATAATTACACAGAAGAATCATAAAGGCAATATGATAAGTGAAAATAGCCTGACTTAGAAGAGTACCTATTGTATGATTTCATTTAAAGGAATTCCTAGAAAAGGCAAAGCTAAAGTGATAAAAACCATGTCAGCTGCCAGTGGTTCAGTCTAGGATATGGATAAGAAACTTATTTTAAAAGGGCACAATGAAACTTTTCAAGATGGTGTAAATGTTCTATATGATGACTGTTGTTGTTTCACAATTACCTACTTTTATAAAATTCATTGAACAACACACTTGAAAAAGGTGAAATTTATTAATGGAATCATACTTTACAAAACTGAATTTGAAAAAACTAATTGTAATAGAAGAAAAGTAATTGGCCATAAAATCTATGCTTAAGGACATACAGAAAAACTGTTCTTTTAATGTTTAACATAATGATATTTCTAAATTTTCACTTGGGCTTTCACAATGCCACTCATTGGTTTTAAACTTTTTTTTTTTTTAAATATAAATGAGTCAATTAAGATGAAATGGTAACTTAGATGAACACATGCCAATGTTTTCTGTGGAAAAATAGAGGCTGAGAGAAAATGAGGAGGGAGAGAGACAGAGGTACATAGAGAAAGACAGAGAAAAGAGGGAAGAAATCTACAAATCTATAAAAGGAAAGAGGGACTAAAAAGAGTGGATTTATAAGGGAAGAAAACAAAGATAGGTGAAAATGACGATGTAGAATAGACACAATTAGAATGGGATGAAGGAGGAACTGGAAGGCTCATAAATTAAAAATGTATTCACAATTCCCATCTTCATCTCCTGATTTCAAACATGTATATATTCAATTATTCTTTCAACAAATATCTATGAAGCACCTACTGTGTGTCAGACACAGCTGAATGTACAGATGATACATTAATAAATCAAACAAAAATCTCTCCTTTCAATTAATATTTTAGTGGGAGAGAAAAATCTATTTTCATAATTTTTGGAAAGTATTTAAAACTTCTCTGCTGACCTAGAAGGAGAGGCTATTTCTTGGGGCTATCCCTCGAGCCATGTATGTGCATGCACACACACACACACACACATACACACACACACAAAGGAGATCTGTGTTAAGGTACTAAAGGTTGATAAATAACCAAAGGCAGGAATGTGGGAAGAACTATGTGGGAATCATCTCCTGATTCATGCATGAAAGGATTCTACATATTAATTACTCACAGCCCCATCTTCCCTGGGTTCACTGCCTTTGCAAAGTATGGTCTTCCTGAAGGCTGCCTTAACTTCACGGTTTCTCAGGCAGTAAATGATAGGGTTGAGGAGTGGGACAATGACAGTGTAGAGCACAGACACCATTTTGTTGGAATTATAGGCATACATAAGCTTAGGGCGGGCATAAGTGAAAAGGGTGGTGGAATAGAAGAGAATTACAACTGCTAGGTGAGAGGCACAGGTGGAAAATGCCTTGTGGCATCCCTGAGAAGAAGGGATCCTGAGAACAGTGGTGAGAATGGTGGCATAAGATGCCACTACTACACAAAGTGGAACAGCAATGACTATGAGGGCCAAGAAGAAATCCACTAGTTCAGCTTGTGAGGAGTCCTCACAGGAAATATTGAGAAGTGGGGAAATATCACAAAAGTAGTGATTGATATGAGGTGTGCCACAGTAGTAAAGTCGGGCTATGAAAACTATCTTAATCATGGCAGTCATGAGTCCACAGAACCAGCATCCCGCAGCCAGTGTACCACAAAGCTGGTTGGTCATGATGAGTGGGTACCGTAGTGGGTTACAAATGGCTACATAGCGGTCAAAGGCCATTGCAGCAAGGAGGATATACTCAGTGCAGACAAAGGTCACAAAGAAGTAAAGCTGAGTCATGCAACCATTGAAGGAAATTGTCTTGTCCTGACTGAGGAAGTCTATCTGCATCTTGGGGCTGATGACTGTGACATACCACATCTCCAGGAAAGAGAGGTTGCTCAGAAAGAAGTACATGGGCTTGTGCAACTGTCCATCACTATGAATGATGAGGATGATTAAAAAGTTCTCTACAAGTGTCAGAAGGTATATTGCCAGGAAAACAAAGAAGAGGAGTAGCTGGAAGGCTGGCCGTGTTGGAAATCCCAGAAGAACAAAATGTGTTGTCACTGTATGGTTATCTACTTCCTGAATCTTGGTAATCATAACTGGCTGTGAACATAGACAAAATCAGTTCCTTCCATGTCCCAAGCACCAACCTACAGTTTTTGACTGTAGAGCCCACCACCTGGAAACTCATCACAGTAGAAACTCTCTGGCCTTTATATCTTTACTTTCTTCCAATTATGATTAGTGAACCAAAACTTTTCAGCCAAAATGTACTTTCAGGAGTTCATGCTTTATTATTTTTTTTTTTTCAAATTAATCTGAGAATGCATCCAACGTCACACAGAAGTGGAGTTTGAACCTCCTAACTCATTAGATGTATTGGGAGGATGTTAGACATAGGAGAATGGCCTTTATACCAACCTTTAAGCAACACATTTTCATCTACTGAATACGGAAAGAAGGTGGAGGGCTCATTTGCTCATTTTCCATATATAATTGTGTAAGTTGTTATCTGTAAAACAGATAGATGCCTCCTATTTCTTGACCTATTTAACTGTGCTGTAAAGCTTGAGTGAAATGATATTTGATCAAATACACAGGATTCATAGCCAATTCAATGTGAATATGCACTGGCTTCTCAGAGAACAAAATTGAATTGATAGTTTAAAAGATAATGTGGAGAAAAAAACACTCCTACACTACTGGTGGGAATATAAACTGATATAGCCATTATGGAGAACATTAAGGAGATTCCTTAAAAAAAACTAGAAATAAATCTACCATATGACCTGGCAACCCCACTACAGTGCATATACCCTGAGAAAACCACAATTCTAAAAGACACATGTACCCCAGTGTTCCCTGCATCACTATTTACAGTATCCAGGACATGAAAACAACATAAATGTCCATCTACAGATGAATGAATAAAGAAGATGTGGTGCATGCATACAATGGAATATTATTCAACCATAAAGAGGAATGAATTTGAGTCAATGGTAGTGAGGTAGATGAACCTAGAATCTGTTATACAGAGTGAAGTCAGAAAGAGAAAAACAAATGTCACATATTAATACATGTACATGGAATCTAGAAAAAATGGTACTGATAAACCTACTTTCAAGGAAGGAATGGAGATACAGATGTAGAGAATAGATTTGAGGACGCAGTGGGGAAAGGAGAGGGTGGGATGAACGAAAAAAGTAGCATGGATATATATATATATATATACACACACACATATATATATATATATATATACTATTATGAGTTAAATAGATAGCTGGCAAGATGTTGCATATAACACAGGGAACCCAGTCTGGCACTCTGTGATGACCTAGAGGAGTGGGATGGGGGAGGGGAGAGAGGTGCAGGAGAAAGGGGCTATATGTATAATTATGGTGATTCATATTGTACAGCAGAAGCCAACAGAACATTGTAAAGCAATTTTCCTTCAATTAAAAAACAAATTTTAAAAGAGGTAAAAGAGATAATATTTCCCTTGATACAATTCATTGTATAGGATGATATCTTAGAAGTCTGAAAAAAGTACATTTAAATCTTACTTTTGTCCCCACTCTAGTTAGGAGAAGATATTACATAACTTTTAGAATATTATTTCTTTTATTTCTAAGGTGTTACATTACATTTTGTGAACATCTAATGAGTTCTAGAGTTTAAATTAAGTTCCTATAGATGTTTGCTGTTATCATTTTAGGATTCACCACTAACCTCCCCAAAACCCTGCCAAAAAACCAACAACGATCTTAATGGTAGCTGCTGCTAAGTTGCCTCAGTTGTGTCCGACTCTGTGCGACCCCATAGACAGCAGCCCACTAGGCTCCTCTGTCCCTGGGATTCTCCAGGCAAGAATACTGGAGTGGGTTGCCATTTCCTTCTCCAATGCATGAAAGTGAAAAGTGAAAGTGAAGTCGCTCAGTTGTGCCTGACTCTTAGCGACCCCATGGACTGGAGCCTACCAGGCTCCTCCATCCATAGGATTTTCCAGGCAAGAGTACTGGAGTGGGGTGCCATTGCCTTCTCCGCTTAATGGTAGAGACCACTGTTAATAATAAAGATGGAGGAGACTGTAAGACCTTTTCAAAGGCATTAAATAACTCATAACTTGTTTGAAAGTAATATCCAAAAAATGAAGTAATGAGCTGCCTTTTACCATTAGTGACCCTTCTGCATTCCTGACCAGTCATTCAGCAAAACCTATGGCCTTCTTGACTGAGTTGAGAACCATTCTAAAAACTGCTAGAGGCTGGATGCCTTACCTTTTCCAATCTTTCTCTGTGTCTTACTGCTTGATTCTTCTTTTCTGTTCTTATCCAGAGCCAGTCACTCTTCTTCTCTGTGTATCTCAACAATCTTGCTTTTGTTTACATAAAGATGGGGGGACAGTAGAGAAGGTTATTTATTTATTTTCCTGAGGAAACAATCATGGAGTAAAAGAGATAGAAAGCTACTGCCCACCCCATCCATTTCCCTCGTCCTACTTAGATCTCAGCTTTAGGGTCCCAAAGAAAGGCAGAAGAGTCAACTCAATTATCCATGTTTGGAGAGGAAAATGGGCTTCCCAGGTGGTGCTACTGGTAAAGAAGCTACCTCCCAATGAAGGAGATGTAAGAGACACAGGTTTGATTCCTGGGTCTGGAAGATCCCCTGGAAGAGGGCATGGCAATCCACCCCAGTATTCTTGTCTGGAGAATCCCATGAACTGTAGAAGCCTGGTGGGCTAGAGTCCATAGGGCCTCAAAGAGTCGGACACTACTGAAGTGACTTGGCACACATGCAAAAGAGGAAAATAGACGCTGTTAACCAAAAAGGTGAGCAATTTATAATAGTGCAAATTCAACAATTTTGTCTTCTGTTGGAATATGGACACACACACATGCACACACACACACATACACACTTAACACAAAACTTGGCCTTGCTCACTAGTCTACGATTCACTTGGTAGTTGGACAGTGGATCTTATAAATAAGGCAAGGTCTATGAATTCTCCCTCGTTGTAAGTTGTTTTTTCTTCAGAGCATTAAACTGTACTTTTGAGACTCTAATACACTGCCAGATGTGCCAAGAGCACAGCTTTAAGTTGTACCTCTGAAAACAGTTTTAAAGAAAACTTGTCTGAGAAATAAAACTTTGGAGTGTGAAGAATCAAATTGTCAGGATAAGAGCCAAGAGCTAGGTGAAGATTCCAGCATCTTGGAACTCAAACACATTTGGTAGCAGTAGATCTGTTCCTTGGAGCCCACCCTCAACTATCCATGTGGACTTAGCTCATAGAATTATAATAGTTTAAAACCAATGGAATTTTAGTTTAACTTCTTTTTTTGTTCATGTAGTAGAAGTGAATCCCAGAGTGCTTAAATGATTTTGTGAATGTCAAGAAACTCTGAAGTGGCAAAGTAGCAATTTATTGATAACATTTCAGCCCTTGGCAAAATGGTTATCTAACAAACTCTGTTCAGTTTAATTTCTTCTATGGACCAATAATCTAAGCATAAGTGAGGCACTTCATCTTACATCTTAGCTTGCTTTGAACAGAATTCTAAAAGTTAATGTAAATCTTACAATCATGTTTTTCAAAAAACTGTATTTCACAAGAACAGAGTTCCAGAAGCACAGGATCGTATTGCTGCAAGGAACCTCATAGATCAAATGATTTTGTTGTTGTTTAGTCACTAAATCATGTCTGACTCTTTTGTGACCCCATGGCCTGTAGCCCACAAAACTCCTCTGTCCATGGGACTTCCTAGGCAAGAATACTGAAGTGGGTTGCCATTTCCTTCTCCAGGGGATCTTCCTGGCTCAGGGATTAAGCCAGCATCTTTTGCATTGGCAGGCGGATTCTTTACCACTGAGTCACCAGGGAAGCCCTAAATTATTTTAGTCCTTGCTAATTTTATAAGTATTCACCTAACTTTTGCCTGATCCTCTCTAGGAACAGAAAATAGTGTCTAAAATACAGCCATACTTTAAAAAAAGAAACCACTGATTGGGAGATATAGGGCCTTCTCCAAGGGAACATAGTGGTGCCACATTCATGGATTCTGCTTCTGCTTTCTGAAGCTTCAAAGAATAAGTCTCATTTCTTTCTGCAAGGATAGCTTTCATCCTCTGAAAACAGCTATCAGCTCTGTTAACCTCAATCCCCACCCCAAACCCACTAATCTATTACCCCTGTCTCATGTTCCCTTGTCTTTCTTTTTCTAAACTATTAAAAAATTTTTTTGTGTGTGTCTCATATGGTTGTTATTCCCTCTGAAGTTTGTGATCATCCTTCCTGAATAACTGCAGTTAAACTGGAACATTTAATGAGGAGAAATGTCAGAAAACTATGAACAATAGCACAATATTTAAGGCTTAACTTCATTCTGAAAACAGTCATTAGGAACAGCTTTATCTCATTGAGCCTGCCAGCAAAGAAGATCAGGCGGCTCTGATTTCCAAGGGAGGATATAAATAAGTCTTCCCAAAAGGTAATGGGTTATCAGTGCAGTGGTCATGCTGGGATGGGAAGGAAATTGCTGTTGTCTGGGGAGAAATAGATACCTAAGACTAGAAGTGAGGGCCAAGGGAGAAAGCTTGTACAGTCAAAGCACTCCCAGAAGTAGAGGCATTTGAAGTTGTCATGCCAGCTCTGTGGAGATGGATCTGACCAAACAAGATGCCCCAAATCTCCAGAGTGGGACACAGGTAGAGAGATGTGGCAGGATAATCATTTGTGTTCAACATAACAATTATTGCAGGGAGATGAGAAAAAGGTATAGGTTGGGCAGAGGCCAACATACTAGTCTTGGACCCTCAATGACAAGACATTTTCTAAGGGAGAGAACATAATTTTACTCGTTCAAATCAGTTTTAAAAGGATGTAATTCTAGTCCATCTCCCTTTTCCCAGAATCTCTTAGGAACAAATATGCTTCAGGTCTATGTGCATCGCAATTCCCAAGTTTGTAGCAGGGCAAGATAATTATCTGTGATTCAGTGACCCTTCTGCACCTCTCAGTCTCTGAGTTGACTTTGAAGACTCCAGTGGAAAAAATCTGTGTGTCATATCCCTGACCCCATATACCCTTTATAACTTTTCAAAACCATGGCTTCTATTTGGAAATAATTTTTATTCCCATCTAGTGAGATTTAGAATAATGATTGAATTTCTGTATGTCTCATTTGAACATGATAATCTTTGTAGTTTATCTCAAGATCCCAATTTGAGAATAAATGTGACCATATATAAATTTTGTGAACAGTCAACAAGATGGAAATGAAATTTACCTTCTTCCTGTTATGGTACTATGAAGATAAGTGAAATCTTCTTTATCTTCTAAGGATTTAAGTTATCAAAACTGCAAACACTGTCACACTCACCAGCCCCTGTCGTATGTAACACAAAAACAAACATACATATTTACATACCTCTATTCCAACTACTGCTCCTCACATACATATAGTTATCTGTGTACTCTCATACATGACAGTTTTCTCTCTTTCTGTCTCAAATCAGAATATACCTGGACCCTGCACTTTGCAAGGCATAGTTTGGGGCTAATGCATTAAACTGAAATATCTTCAGGAGGGCAATTTTTAGAGAATCAGGCATTTTGCATCTACAGTGTGTTCTTCAGTAGTAGACATGATAATCTATATTACACAATATCCCTGAATTCCTAACATTTTTCATACATCATAATACACATAGGTGCTAAAGAAATCTTTGTTGATTTGAAATTCATATAGGTACATAGTTTATGTCCCAAGTACACACTGTTGCTACACTACTAATTATAGACTCAGAGATGGCAAACTGTTTTTAAAAAATCAATCAGCTGAATGCTCCAAAGAATCAATGATTTAAATAAAAATGATTTTCATATGCCCTCTTCTTCCCTTCATAATAATGAATAATTAAAAGCTGGCCAAATTTTCCTTTTGGAAATATCTGAGTCTTTTTTTTTTTTTCAACTCACTACTTTATCAGTGATGAAACTTACGACTTTTCCAAGCCTCATTCAGGAATGGTCAGCTTGCATGGAGAAAAGAGAAATCATGTAGACCAGGAGGAGGAAGGTACCGTCCCTGAGCCTAGAGAGTTGCTGGTAAATCTGGTGTGTCTCTGCTCAGCATGAAGAAGGGACAGAATGGATCTATTTGTGCTTTTGCCTGTTTCTAAGCTACTGAAAAAAAGAACTCCCTTCCACACACAGAGGGCTTCCCAACAAGCACAGACCTAAGGAAAGTGTTTGGCTTTTCTAGGTCTCAAGGGGATACCTGGGGACTGTTAAGGGAAGATCTGGCAAGTTAAGTGGAGTCTGGAGGAATAAGAGAGACCTTCGAGTGGCTTAAAGCACACTGCCCTTCCTTTTAACAGATTCTGGGGAAGAGAAATGTGGGGAAAGTGTGTGTGTATGTGTGTGTGTGTGTCCTCCTCTATTTCTGGGGAATGGTCTCACAAATAATAAGATCCTTCTGGGGATGATAGTGCTTATAACCCAAATCATTTAACATAACATAAGAATGATATTCATCCATTCTTATGTGGAGACCCAAGCATATGAACAAACACACTAAGATACTGTGTACACAAATATCAACTCCATACAATGACATGATTCTCATGCATTAGTAACTTGGTAGATATAACAAAAAGTATTATATTCGTATAAAGTCTGTATTTTCTAAGTGGAATAAGGATACCCGTATGTTTACTCTTACTATCTGTAAATAGTACACATTCAGAAGCTATAATGTAAGGGTATTCAGAGAACATAGAAAGTAATAAGATTATATAGAAAGTATACTGGGATAGAAATTAGAAAATTACCTCTGTAGATATACAGAGTTGAATATGCTGTACAGGGGTTACAATACCTGCACACCAGAGATGATTGGTTAGTCAGAGAACTACAGACCCAGGAGCAGGGCAGACAGTTAACAGTATCTGTGGGGATTTGATATACCTTACTATGAAGAATGTTGACTAGTGAAGGGGCCAATGATTTTCTGGAGTTAGGATAGATGAGGAGCAGTCAAGATAAAACAACCTTCCCAAATACATAATTAGGATATTTATTAAAGTGACAAAATTCCTTTAAGAAAGAGAAAAATCTTCAGATTACAATGATCCTTGTTCTTATTTGGTATTTATTTATTTAGTAAATATTTATTGAGGATCTTTAAGTTTTAAGAACTATTCTGGTTATGTGGATCAGCAGTCTTTCAAATAGTTTACTGCAATAGTTTTACTCAACACTTGGCATTTAATGATCTTAGAATTATTGTGATCATTATATGAATTAATATATGTAAGGAGTTTGAAACAGCACCTGCCATGTAATAAGTAACATAAATTCATGATCTTGCTTGTGAGTATTTGTATCATTTTTAGCAAATTGATAGTATTCAAAATGTTAAGTAATACAAGTTCCAATATCCTTTGTAATATGCTTACATGGGAACATAAGAAATTTGGGTATTTTGGGAATTTCTTAAATATTTGAATGAAATAATAAAGCTGTTTCTAATTAAGTGACTCATGAATTACCTGGCTTCTTCAGGGGTTGTCTCACCTTTCTAGTCTTCATTTTAAGCTAGTGGTAGAACTCACTGTATATTACTTCTTAAAAAAACCTTCTATTCATTTAATTGACAAAATTTAGTGAAAGATAGACTGAGTTTTTAAAAAATAAATTAAAAATCTATTTTAAAAATCCCTGGATTAAAAAATCCAACATATGGAGGCTGAACAACACGCTGCTGAATAACCAACAAATCACAGAAGAAATCAAAAAAGAAATCAAAATTTGCATAGAAATGAATGAAAATGAAAACACAACAACCCAAAACCTGTGGGACACGGTAAAAGCAGTCCTAAGGGGAAAGTTCATAGCAATACAGACACACCTCAAGAAACAAGAAAAAAGTCAAATAAATAACCTAACTCTACACCTAAAGCAACTAGAAAAGGAAGAAATGAAGAACCCCAGGGTTAGTAGAAGGAAAGAAATCTTAAAAATTAGAGCAGAAATAAATGCAAAAGAAACAAAAGAGACCATAGCAAAAATCAACAAAACCAAAAGCTGGTTCTTTGAAAGGATAAATAAAATTGACAAACCATTAGCCAGACTCATCAAGAAGCAAAGGGAGAAAAATCAAATCAATAAAATTAGAAATGAAAATGGAGAGATCACAACAGACAACACAGAAATACAAAGGATCATAAGAGACTACTATCAACAATTATATGCCAATAAAATGGACAACGAGGAAGAAATGGACAAATTCTTAGAAAAGTACAACTTTCCAAAACTCGATCAGGAAGAAATAGAAAATCTTAACAGACCCATCACACGCACGGAAATTGAAACTGTAATAAAAAATCTTCCAGCAAACAAAAGCCCAGGTCCAGACGGCTTCACAGCTGAATTCTACCAAAAATTTAGAGAAGAGCTAACACCTATCCTACTTAAACTCTTCCAGAAAATTGCAGAGGATGGTAAACTTCCAAACTCATTCTATGAGGCCACCATCACCCTAATACCAAAACCTGACAAAGATCCCACAAAAAAAGAAAACTACAGGCCAATATCACTGATGAACATAGATGCAAAAATCCTTAACAAAATTCTAGCAATCAGAATCCAACAACACATTAAAAAGATCATACACCATGACCAAGTGGGCTTTATCCCAGGGATGCAAGGATTCTTCAATATTCGCAAATCAATCAATGTAATACACCACATTAACAAATTGAAAAATAAAAATCATATGATTATCTCAATAGATGCAGAGAAAGCCTTTGACAAAATTCAACATCCATTTATGATCAAAACTCTCCAGAAAGCAGGAATAGAAGGAACATACCTCAACATAATCAAAGCTATATATGACAAACCCACAGCAAACATTATCCTCAATGGTGAAAAATTGAAAGCATTTCCTCTAAAGTCAGGAACAAGACAAGGGTGCCCACTTTCACCATTACTATTCAACATAGTTTTGGAAGTTTTGGCCACAGCAATCAGAGCAGAAAAAGAAATAAAAGGAATCCAAATTGGAAAAGAAGAAGTAAAGCTCTCACTGTTTGCAGATGACATGATCCTCTACATAGAAAACCCTAAAGACTCCACCAGAAAATTACTAGAACTAATCAATGACTATAGTAAAGTTGCAGGATATAAAATCAACACACAGAAATCCCTTGCATTCCTATACACTAATAATGAGAAAACAGAAAGAGAAATTAAGGAAACAATTCCATTCACCATTGCAACGGAAAGAATAAAATACTTAGGAATATATCTACCTAAAGAATCTAAAGACCTATATATAGAAAACTATAAAACACTGGTGAAAGAAATCAAAGAGGACACTAACAGATGGAGAAATATACCATGTGCATGGATTGGAAGAATCAGTATAGTGAAAATGAGTATACTACCCAAAGCAATCTATAGATTCAATGCAATCCCTATCAAGCTACCAACAGCATTCTTCACAGAGCTAGAACAAATAATTTCACAATTTGTATGGAAAAACAAAAAACCTCGAATAGCCAAAGCGATCTTGAGAAAGAAGAATGGAACTGGAGGAATCAACCTACCTGACTTCAGGCTCTACTACAAAGCCACAGTTATCAAGACAGTATGGTACTGGCACAAAGACAGAAATATAGATCAATGGAACAAAATAGAAAGCCCAGAGATAAATCCACGCACATATGGACACCTTATCTTTGACAAAGGAGGCAAGAATATACAATGGATTAAAGACAATCTCTTTAACAAGTGGTGCTGGGAAATCTGGTCAACCACTTGTAAAAGAATGAAACTAGAACACTTTCTAACACCATACACAAAAATAAACTCAAAATGGATTAAAGATCTCAATGTAAGACCAGAAACTATAAAAATCCTAGAGGAGAACATAGGCAAAACACTCTCTGACATACATCACAGCAGGATCCTCTATGACCCACCTCCCAGAATATTGGAAATAAAAGCAAAAATAAACAAATGGGACCTAATTAACCTTAAAAGCTTCTGCACATCAAAGGAAACTATTAGCAAGGTGAAAAGACAGCCTTCAGAATGGGAGAAGATAATAGCAAATGAAGCAACTGACAAACAACTAATCTCGAGAATATACAAGCAACTCCTACAGCTCAACTCCAGAAAAATAAATGACCCAATCAAAAAATGGGCCAAAGAACTAAATAGACATTTCTCCAAAGAAGACATACAGATGGCTAACAAACACATGAAAAGATGCTCAACATAACTCATTATCAGAGAAATGCAAATCAAAACCACTATGAGGTACCATTTCACACCAGTCAGAATGGCTGAGATCCAAAAGTCTACAAGCAATAAATGCTGGAGAGGGTGTGGAGAAAAGGGAATCCTCTTACACTGTTGGTGGGAATGCAAACTAGTACAGCCACTATGGAGAACAGTGTGGAGATTCCTTAAAAAACTGGAAATAGAACTGCCATACGACCCAGCAATCCCACTGCTGGGCATACACACTGAGGAAACCAGAAGGGAAAGAGACACGTGTACCCCAATGTTCATCGCAGCACTGTTTATAATAGCCAGGACATGGAAGCAACCTAGATGTCCAGCAGCAGATGAAAGGATAAGAAAGCAGTGGTACATATACACAATGGAGTATTATTCAGCCATTAAGAAGAATACATTTGAATCAGTTCTAATGAGGTGGATGAAACTTTAGCCTATTATACAGAGTGAAGTAAGCCAGAAAGAAAAACACCAATACAGTATAGTAATGCATATATATGTAATTTAGAAAGATGGTAACAATAACCCTGTGTATGAGACAGCAAAAGAGACACTGATGTATAGAACAGTCTTATGGACTCTGTGAGAGAGGGAGAGGGTGGGAAGATTTGGGAGAATGGCATTGAAACATGTAAAATATCATGTATGAAACGAGTTGCCAGTCCAGGTTCAATGCACGATCCCTGATGCTTGGGGCTGGTGCACTGGGACGACCCAGAGGGATGGAATGGGGAGGGAGGAGGGAGGAGGGTTCAGGATGGGGAACACATGTATACCTGTGGCGGATTCATTTTGATATTTGGCAAAACTAATACAGTTATGTAAAGTTTAAAAATAAAATTAAATTAAAAAAAAAAAAATCCCTGGATTTTAAAGAGTTCTCAAAGGTACAGACATTGTCCAGTTCCTAATACATGTCTGATGCTTAGTAAGCACCTAAAACTCTGTTGAGTTAGGGAAGAGTGATATGTCCATTTTATTTATATGCCATAATAAATGTACAACATTAATGCAGAGGAAAATGAGAAAGCAGCAAAGTACCTGGTTGACTATATACTATTATGGCAAGATTTATTAATAAAAGTACAATTACTTTTTTTTAATTATCTGAGAATTTAAAAAACAAAACAAACAAGGAAAAAACTTTGTAGCTACTATTGTGAATTAAGAACTGATTAAAAAAGAAAAATATGTGTTTTTTATCATAATTATTTATAGTCATTCCTTGGTGCTTGGGCTTCCTAGGTGGCACAGTGATAAAGAATCTTCCTGCCAAAGCAGGAGAGGCAAGAGATGTAGGTTCAATCCCTGTGTCAGGAAGATCCCCTGGAAGAGGAAATGGCAACTCACTCCAACATTCTTGCCTGGGAAATTCCATGTCTGGCAGCTATAGTCCATGGGGTACCAAAGAGTTGGACACAACTGAGCAGCTAACACTATTCCTTGGTGCAAAAAAAAAAAAAAAAAAAATTGTAGTTAGAGCTCTGAATACTCAAAGTAAAAATGGAATTTTAAGTTTGCTCTTTATTGTCTCCTGTTCTAGAAAAAAAAAAAATAGTGATACTGAAAAAAAATTGATAGAAATTACACCTTGAATTGAATGAGAAAAAGTACAGAGCTTATATACTGTAATGTGTCTGACTCTGGAGAAATATTCAAGATAAACATGTATTCAGCTTTAGTAAGAAAAAATAGAGTAATTTTTAAATGAATAAGTTAAAGTTTTCTGGGGGAATATTTTCCCTCATATTTTATAATAGTTTCTGAAAATTATACATTTTCTATTTCCTCTTTTAAGTTATAATTTTTTGAGGCAGATAATCTGATTTTGTGCTTCTATGGAGACTCACTCCAGTACTCTTGCCTGGAAAATTCCATGGACTGAGGAGCCTGGTAGGCTACAGTCAATGGGGTCACAAAGAGTCGAAAACGACTGAGCGACTTCACTTTCCTTCTTTTCCATGCAGCCTTTTATGAATAATAATCATACAATTTATGCTTTCTTTTTAAATATAGGAACAGTTTTAGTCAAATGTGATGAACAGTTCTGCCATTTTAAAGGAGATTGATGATTTTATTTAAAAAAAATCATAATTAACTTGACTGCTACTTCTTTGTTCCCTTTCTATTATCCCTCTCTGGTAAAATCTTGGCTATACTGAGTACACATTTATAACCTAAACAAAACAAAATAAAGTGTGCTGTGTTCATTTGCTTCAATCATGTCTGACTCTTCGTGACCCCATGGACTGTAGCCCACCAGTCTCCTCTGTCCATGGGATTTTCCTGGCAAGAATACTGGAGTGGGTTGCCATTTCCTACTCTAGGGGATCTTCCCAACTCATGGATGGAATGCACGTCTCCTGTGTCTCCTGCATTGCAGGCAGATTCTTAAGTGTAGCAAAATAAAGTAAAACTGACTTCTAGGAATGACAAAATAAGAAATTTTGTGAGAAGCATAATGATCTTTCTCTAGAAACTTAGAAAAACATATTTCATTTGAAAAAAATTAAAAACCTAGAACTAAAAATTATTTGAAAAACTTCTGGAAGAATGCAATACAAAGTTATATAAATATATCAAGTATTAATGTATTAGGCTGAAAATTTAAAAAAAGCACAAATCTCAATAACTTCCACAAATAGCAGTTAATTTTTATCATTTAATTTTTAAAAAGTGGGTATAGGTATTTGACTGAGAAGCTAGCACACACACATAATAATTTAGAGAAAAGTCTTCCCTGGTGGCTCAGATGGTGAAGAATCTGCCTGCAATGCAGGAACCTGGATTTGATCCCTGGGTTGGGAAGTTTCCCTTGAGAAGAGAATGGCAACCCACTCCAGTATTCTTGCCTGGAGAATTCCATGGACATAGGAACCTGGCGGGCTACTGTCTGTGGAATTGCAAAGAGTTGGACATGGCTGAGCGACTAACACACACATATATTAGCTGATGTAGGTTCAAATTCTCAATCATACTAACAAAAACTCATGATTTTTGTGTATTTCTGTATCTTCAGACTCCATATATTGACCTTTCTTCTTTATGTTTATTGCCTTACAAAGAGCTGGTGGACCTCCAGGCATTATATCCAAGTTCAACATAAAGAAAGAGGAAGCCCCAGTGCCAGCTACATTTCTTTTAAAATGAAAGCCTCCAAGGCAGAATTCCACCTACATTTTATTTGATAATGGGGTATATGATCACTCCTAACTGCCAGAAGAAGTAATAAATCTAATACCTGGCAAAGAGACATGGATTCATTGTTTGAGTTCAGCATGTTTTCAGCTGAAAAAAAATCAAGTTTAAAAATAAACTATCTACACTAATTATTGCACTGTAGGAATCTCACTCTGTAGGAAAAAATAAATCAGAAGGGTCATCTTCACTTCAAGAAAGAATGTAACATGACAAGAGTCATACAAAGAGGATATTGAAACATGTATAATATCATGTATGAAACGAGTCGCCAGTCCAGGTTCGATGCACAATACTGGATGCTTGGGGCTGGTGCATTGGGATGACCCAGAGGGATGGAATGGGGAGGGAGGAGGGAGGAGGGTTCAGGATGGGGAACACATGTATACCTGTGGCGGATTCATTTCAATATTTGGCAAAACCAATACAATATTGTAAAGTTTAAAAATAAAATAAAGAAAAGAAAGTTATAAAAAAAAAAACAAAGAGGATATTATCAGTTGACATTCTCTAGCTCTTCTCTTTTAATATGCAGACAAATATGTATGAGTATCTAGACAAAATCGAAGACCAAAATAATTGAGGAGAAAAAATATTCTATGTGTAATATCCTAACACAGAGTTGTCATACGTTCTGATCATTTGAAAAGGAGTGTGAATTTCAACCTAATGACAGGTGTGACTCAACCTAATGACAGCTTGGCATAATTTTAAATTAGATAATTGGAAATGCTAAACTTATTACCATCTACACATAATTACACAAGGATGTTTGCCGTTTTGCTTTCCACTTATATCCTAGAGAACAAAGTCAATCTGCCAATCTCCATTTGAATGAGTGAATGTGAGGCATGGTTAGTATTTAGAACAGGCACATCTGTTAGAAAGCATATAATCAAATTGTTAATGAAAATAAACATGAGGGCTTAGCATTTATCTTTTCCAATTTTTATTTTTGAGAAATAACTGACATATATCAGGGGTTTAATATTAACTGAGTGCTCACTGTGAGCTATTCATAAGCCAGACTTTCTTAGGCTTTACCAAACAATCAAACTCACACACTACAAAAGGTCACATTTGGAAACAATTTTACTTGGAGAACTGTAGGATAAAAACACAGCATGGCAGCATGACAGATTGAGGGATTTCTCTTATGTGGAAGGAGTGCTGAAAGCAGACAAGGGGCTAATCTGGAGGCAAACTCATAGCACAGGTGTGAGGACCTGCAATTTACACAAAGGGGTGCTTGAGCCAGCTTGACTTCGACTTCTTAAGGCGCACAAGAGCCATTATCTCTTATAAGAGTTTCCTGGGCAGCCAGAGTTTCCTGTAAAAGACATGCCAAGTTATAAAAATTGTTGCTGTTCAGTCACTCAGTCATGTCCAACTCTTTGCAACCCCATGGACTGCAGCACGCGAGGTTTCCCTGTACTTCACCATCTCCCAGAACTTGCCCAAACTCATGTTCATTGAGTCAGTGATGCCATCCAATCATCTCATCCTCTGTCATCCCTTTCTCCTCCTGTCTTCAATCTTTCTCAGCAACATGAAGCTATGACCACTGGATATTTATAATACTTTCATATTCTCCCAGTCCAGAAGACTTTTACTAATCAAGATATTTGTCTCATGAGCAATGTTTCTTAGCAATATTTAATAAGCTCCCAACAGACTAGAACTATAAAGTAAACCCAAAGCGAATCATTTCACAATATATATAGTCAATATAGTGTTAGTTGCTCAGTTGTGTCCAACTCTTTGTGACCCCATGGTTTGTCCATGGATTTTTCCAGGCAAAAATAATGGAGTGAGTAGCCATTCTCTTCTCCAGTAGATTTCCTGACCCAGGGATAGAACCTGTGTCTCTTGCATTGCAGGCAGATTCTTTACTATCTGAGCCATCAGGGAAACTCTTCATAATATGTATATGCATATCAAATCATCACACTGCACTCTTTAAATATCTTATAATTTTATTTTTTTTTTCAACTCTATTATCAATAAAGCTGGAGAAGAAAGATAATAATCCAAGGTAAAATTTATCTACAAAGAGAAAAGATTTTGTGATCCTACTGTCACATACAATTAATTTAATATTCACAACATGTGTATGAGGTAGATGCATAACTTGCATTATGAGGGACATGTTAAGGGTTAAAACCAGAATTATATCAAATTTCTTGTCTCTAGGGGTGGAATCCTTAACCATAAAATTATGCTTTCCTTAACTGTATGAAACAAAAAGATAATGTACTGAATGTAGGTAAATTAAGCCAATTTCAAGGATGTTTTTTAATTCTTATGTATTTTTTTAAAAATTTTTAATTTGGTCCAGCTTATCTATTGTTTTATTGCTCCTTCTTTTGGTGTCATATGTAAAAATCCATTGTCCATGCCCAAAGTCAAAGATTTGCTCCTATTTTTTTTTTTCACTATGCCATATTTCCCAACAAGGGATCTAACCCACAACCCCTGCACTGGCAGCCCAGGGTCTTAAATACTGGACTACAGGGGAAGTCCCTCAAGGATGTTCTTTAAAAGGCTATCCAGGTTCGATGCATATCCAGGTTCGACAATACTGGATGCTTGGGGCTGGTGCACTGGGACGACCCAGAGGGATGATATGGGGAGGGAGGAGGGAGGAAGGTTCAGGATGGGGAACACATGTATACCTGTGGCGGATTCATTTTGATATTTGGCAAAACTAATACAATATTGTAAAGTTTAAAAATAAAATAAAATTAACAAAACAAAACAAAAAAAGGCTATTCAGAAACTTAATGACAGTAAAGCAGCTTATACTTTTAAATGTCAGATTTATTATGTTGGAGTTATGTTATTTTAGATGTTAGAAAATTAAACTAATTATTGATCAGTTTTTTTTTAATGGACAATTATCTTATTTCCCAAAGCCCAGTTCAGAATAAGCAAATGTCCACTGAGAGACAATTTCTGTTTATGAGTATCTGTTCAATAGCATTTTTTGTTCTTTTACATATCCCACTCACAGAAACATTGACTTCAGTTCTAATGTGTAGAAATTAGCTTGGAACTGGAATTACTTTCTAAGTAATTCAAGCTAATTTCCAAAAGTAAAGAGAACTTAGAAGAATGTCTATCATTCTGATTTTGAACCTGAAGCATACCACTCACTGCAGAGATGTCTCTTGTTCCCCACTCTTGCCTCTTTATTAAGACATTTTCTGTTCCTGTAGTCATTTGCCCCCAGTGGCAAAATGTAAAATATTTGGCAGCTGGTATAACTCAGGCAGCAGCTAGTTGAAACAGAAGTTGGCCATAGTGCTGGAGAAGATTCAAAGGTGAAGGTACATGAAAGTTCTCTAATGTTTGATCTCCTAACCAACACTCATTAGGTCAATAAGCTGTATATTACTCTTCAGTTAACATGAAGGAGATGCAGATGACTATTTAGCCATATTAATTGTTGCACACATGGCTGAATACCAGTGCTGCATTTTCTTCCTCCTTTGACTTGCAGTGGGTATAAGACTTGTAGAGATAAGGAGTATGCATTAGGTGACATTAGTTTCAGTTTGGGGGGTTTGATTATACTTCTGTGATTCTCACAGAATTAGGAACTGAGAATTTAAGTCCTTGAAACTGCTACAACAATTTCTACATCATTTTGTCTTGACATATGCATCAGCAAGTCCCTTTTATTACCTATTTTCTCACTTGCAAAATAATAGCCTTGGTGTAGAGTAAAGAATCTCAAACTGGCTGTGAAATAAGACTTCTTAAGAAGTTGAAAATTATGCATGTCAGGGTTGCAAACAAGGCATGTGTGCTAAGTCACTTCAGTTGTGTTCAGCTCTTTGCAACCCCACGGACTGTAGCACACCAGGCTCATGTGGCCATTGGATTTTCAAGGCAAGAACACTGGAGTGGGTTGCCATGCTCTCCTCCAGGGGATCTTACCCATGCAGGGATCAAACCCACGTCTCTTATGTCTCCCGCATTGGCAGGTGGGTTCTTTACCCACTAGGCAAACAATGCACACTCTATCAGATTTTCCGTAGATTTTTCTGGGAATATGCATTTTAACACCCCCCAGAGATTCTATAACCATTTCAATCTTAGTTTGGAAACTCTTCTATACGATCAGTGATTCACAATTTTTTGTTTGTATCAAGAAGTTTCCTGACACTATTTAAAGAAGCAGGGTGCTAACTGATATTTTGGTCCTGTTAAGTCTATTTTATGATTTTTTGATATGTCACTATTAGGATACTGTTCCTTTTTTGTCAGGTTTTAGTGTCCATCAATCTGGGATATCCCTGGAACAGGGGCACCTACCCAGCACTGTCTTTCTGAGGGCATCCTTTACTTCCTTGTTCCTCAGGCAGTAAATGGCTGGATTGAGAAATGGTACAATGACAGTATAGAGCACAGAGATGACCTTGTTGTGGTTGAAGGTGTACATGGCCCGGGGCCGTGCATAGGTAAAGAGAGTGGAGGAGTAGTAGATAACAACCACTGCCAGGTGAGAGGCACACGTGGAAAAGGCTTTGTGACGTCCCTGGGCAGTAGGAATCCTCAGGATAGTGGCAATTATGGCAGCATATGATGAAACCACAGCCATTAGAGGGAGCAGAATCATCACCAGGGCCAAGAGAAAGTCTACTAGTTCTGCTTGTTCCTTGTTAGAGCAGGTGAGGTTAAGTAGTGGAGAGATATCACAGAAAAAGTGGTTGATGATATTGGATCCACAGTATGACAATCTGGAAATGAAAAGAAGCTTCATCATGGAGCTGAAGAAGCCACTACCCCAAGAAGAAGCAGCAAGGCGAGTGGCCATACTGAAGGGCATGAGACTAGGATAACGGAGAGGTTCACAGATGGCTAGGTAGCGGTCATAGGCCATGACTGCCAACAGGACACATTCGGTGCAAGCTAAGGCAATGAAGAAATAGAGTTGGGTCATACAACCTACATAGGAGACTTTATGCTCCTGGGTAAGAAATGCCCCCAAGAGTCGGGGAACAGTGACATTGATATACCATAGCTCCAGGAAGGAGAGATGGCCAAGGAAAAAGAACATTGGGCGATGAAGGCTTGGAGTGAGCCAGATGGTGGAAACAATGAGTGCATTCTCCAACAATGTCAACAAAAAAATTACAAGGAAGAGTGCAAAAAGGAGCAGCTGAAGGGGTGGGGAGGTAGGGAAGTCCACCAAAACAAACTCTACTGTGTGGTCTCCACTCAAATTTCTCATGATCTCTGTCCACTTGATTGCCTGAAAAAGTAACAAGAAGAGCAAGATGTTGAAAGACAAATAGATCAAACTGCTGACATCCCCAGATTACAACCTTTTGAAGATACTCAACAGTATATTATCAATTATTTTGTTCCATTTTGTACATCATTTTGTTCCATCCCTTTCCTGTATCACCTCCCACCTCCAGGGAAAAACTCTTAGACTTGAGGATTGTTACTCAATAGCTTAGCAGTTATAACAACACTGGGTATTTGATAAATGTTTGCTGAGTGGTTTCAAAACAAGTCTTAGTATTTCAGTATTTATTTTCTTATGTATGATATGTTCTTTTTTTACTTTCCACAAACTTCTAACCCTCATAGAATCTTTACTCAGTACTTTTTTTATGGAATGGATAAAAGAAAGAATGATAGAAAGATGGAGCTTGAGGGCTTATCTCTCAAGGGAAATTGAACTAAGAAGTAGCTCAGGGACATTACTTGAGCTATAGTTCAAGGCAGTATTGGAGGAGGGTGGTTGGTTTGGGAACTGTTTTTTCACAGTTGGAGAATTAATTCAGTATAAAAGAGAAAATGGAATTCTGTACCAGAAAAAGGAGTAATTTTTTTCATTCATTTTGCAAGTTTTTTAGGTACATTTTCTGTGCTAGAATTATATTTCTCATCCCCAGGTGATGGGTTAAAAATAGACCACAAAAAGCTATCCATGTTCTAATTCCTGGAACCTGTAAACGTGACATCTATGAGAAAGTCTTTGCAGATGTGCTTAAATTAAAGATATTGGCACAGGAGATTATCCTGGATCATCCCGATAAAACTTATATGCAATTTCAAGTGTCCTTATAACAGAAAGGCAGAGGGAAATTTGAAATAGATGCACAAAGGAGAAGGCAATATGAAGATGGAAAATAGAGAGTTGAAGATTCCAACCTTCAACCTTGACAACTGCAGTGATGTGGCCATGAAACAAAGAATGCCAGCAGTGCCAGAGACAAAGGAGGTAAAGAATAGATTTTTGCTAGTGTCTTGTGGGAAGTATGTCCCTGCCAATACCTTGAATTTGGCCACGTGGCATTGATTTCAGAATTCTCGCCTCCAGAACTGTAAGAGCATAAATTTCTATTGTTTTAACCCAGCTAATTTGTGGTAATTTGTACAACAGTCACAGAAAACAGATATAGCTCATAAGGCGTGAAAGTGAAAAAGGCATTCCTATGCCTCCTAGTCATCCATCTGTGCTTTTGCAACCTCCTATCAATATTCCCAGTGACCTGGAATTCGAGATTGGATCACGTTAGATGTCATCAAGCATTTTCATTTTTGGTGTAACTTAAGCACTTGTAAAGACAAAGGAGAAAAGGAATGATATATCACATCTGAATACAGAATTTCAAAGAGTAGCAAGGAGATATAACAAAGCCTTCCTAAGTGATCAATGTGAAGAAATAGAAGAAAACGATACAATGGGAGAGAGTAGAGATCCCTTCAAGAAAATTAGAGATACCAAGGGAATATTTCATGCAAAGATGGGTACAATAAAGAACAGAAAATGTATGGACCTAACAGAGGCAGAATATATTAAGAAGAGGTGGCAGGAATACACAAAAGAACTATACATAAAAGGTCATCATGATCCAGATAACCATGATGGTGTAATCACTCACCTAGAGGCAGACATCCTGTAAATGTCTGGAGTGTGAAGTCAAGTGGGCCTTATGAAGCTTCACTACAAACAAAGCTAGTGGAGGTGATGGAATTTCAGCTGAGCTATTTCAAATCCTAAAAGATGATCCTGTGAAAGTGCTGCACTCAATATTCCAGAAAATTTGGAAAAAACAGCAGTGGCCACAGGACTGGAAAAGGTCAGTTTTCATACCAATCCAAAAGAAAGGCAATGCAAAAAATGTTCAAATTACCGCAGAATTGCACTCATCTCACATGCTAGAAAAGTAATGTTCAACATTCTCCAAGTGAACCTTCAACAGTACGTGCACCGAGAACTTCCAGGTGTTCAAACTGAATTTATAAAAGGCAGAGGAACCAGAGATTAAATTGCTAACATCCATTGGATCATAGAAAAACAAGAGTTCCAGAAAAACGTATACTTCTGCCTACTGATTATCCCAAAACCTTTGACTGTGTGGATCACAACAAACTGGAAAATTCATGAAGAGATCAGAATACCAGACCACCTTACCTGCCTCCTGATACATCTGTATGCAGGTCAAGGAACAACAGTTAGAACTGGACATGGAATAACAGACTGGTTCCAAATTGGAAAAGGAGTACTTCAAGGTTGAATATTGTCACCTTGTTTATTTTACTTATATGCAAAGTAAATCATATGAAATGCCAGGCTGGGTGAAGCACAAGCTGGAATCAAGATTGCCAAGAGAGATATCAATAACTTCAGATATGCAGATGATGCCACCCTTATGGCAGAAAGTGAAGAAGAACTATAGAGCCTCTTGATAAAAGTGAAAGAGAAGAGTGAAAAAGTTGGCTTAAAATTCAACATTCAGAAAACTAATATCATGGCATCCAGTCCCATCACTTCATGGCAAATAGATTGGGAAATAGTGGAAACAGTAACAGACTTTATTTTTCTGGGCTCCAAAATCACTGCAGATGGTGACTGCGGCCATGAAATTAAAAGAATCTTACTTCATGAAAGGAAAGTTATGACCAACTTAGCATATTAAAAAGCAGAGACATTACTTTGCCAACAAAGGTCCATCTAGTCAAGGCTTTGGTTTTTCCAGTAGTCTTGTATGAATTCGTGAGAGTTGGACTGTAAAGAAAGCTGAGTGCAGAAGAATAGGTGCTTTTGAACTGTGGTGTTGGAGAAGACTCTTGAGAGTCCCTTGGACTGCAAGGAGATCCAACCAGTCCATTCTAAAGGAAATCAGTCCTGAATATTCATTGGAAGGACTGATACTGAATCTGAAACTCCAATACTTTGACCACCTGATGTGAACAGCGGACTTATTGGAAAAGACCCTGATGCTGGGAAAGACTGAGGGTGGCAGGAGAAGGGGACAACAGAGCATGAGATGGTTGGATGGCATCGCTGACTCAATGGACATGAGTTTGAGTAAATTCTGGGAGTTGGTGATGGACAGGGAGGCCTGGCATGCTGCAGTCAATGAGGTCTCAAAGAGTTGGACACGACTGAGTGACTTAAGTGAACTGAATATATTTTTAAATTGCAAGGCTTTTGATTTCTCTGTCTACTTACATTTTTTTAGTTTGTTCATTTCCTGTACCCTTGAAACTGTAAAAAGATTTTCTTCTGTATGTTGTTATATAATTTCACAAATCAATAAAAATATAATGTTTTTAAAGTAATACTTAAAAGTATATTGAAATATTAATAATAATTTGAATTGTAATTTTTTTCAGTTGTGGTATACATTCATGAAGAGTACTTATTACCATAATGAGAAAGAGTTCAGCATCAAATCCAATCTTACTTTTTATTTTGGAGATATAAACACTGAGAAAACTAATTTACACAATTAAATGACATTCATATGCCATAGCTCAGGGAATGAAATTTGTTTCATTATAGTAAAAACACTAAATTATTTTAAATTTCTATTAGTTGATCCATTATCAAAATTATTTTTATTGACCTATTAGTTGACAACTCATTTAGCTTCTATTTCGATTGTGTTGAAAGGAACATAGGGGAAACCATGACTTGCAAAAGGATGCACTATCCAGTCATTCACGTTCTCATCACTGACATTGGCACTGATAAACTTTCATTCTGGGGCACTTCCACTCAGTAAGATTCAGTTATGCAAAGGAAGATAAGGTTTTAAAAGGAAAGTAGGAAAGGGGAAGAAATACTTTCTCAAGCAAATACATTTTAAGCAGAGCTGACTGTGGAGTTGAAGATCAGGGAATGAACTTGGAACAGTTCATGTCTGGATCTTGGAATATTTTTTGCATCTTCTAATGTACAATGACCCAGGTTTGGAAAATTGATATAATGCGTTAGAAACTTTTGACTCAGGGGGTAAAGAATCTGCCTGCAGTGCAGAAGACACAGGAGACATGGGCTTTATCCCTGGGTCAGCAAGATCCCTTGAAGGAGGAAATGGCAACCCACTCTAGTATTCTTGCCTGGAAAATCCCAAGGATGGAGGAGCCTGATGGGCTACAGTCCAGAGGGTCGCAAAGAGGAGGTATATGACTGAGCCACTAAGCACACACATAATTTTCCAAGAGAGTCTGGAGAGGTGGTAAGTTTGGGAGCTGGATAAGAAGGCAGTCAACATGCCTTGGGGCTAGATGATGATCCAACATGGGAAAAATTAAAAAATGGTGACTGGAAACACCCAAGAGCCATGGTAAGGGAATTCAGATACTAAAGTAGACTGAGTAAAGACAAAATCTGAATATGGGCCTGTCTTCACACCTCTATTCTCAGTAGCTAGAGCAGTGCCTAGGACATAATTGTTGTTGTTCAGTCACTCAGTAGTGTCCAACTCTTTGAGACCCCATGGACAGCAACACAGCAGGCTTCCCTGTCCTTCACCATCTCCCAGAACTTACTCCAACTCATGTCCATCCAGTTGGTGATGCCATCCTACCATCTCATCCTCTGTCATCCCCTTCTCCTCATGCCTTCAATCTTTTCCAGCATCAGAGTCTTTTCTAATGAGCTGGCTCTTCACATCAGGTGGCCAAATTATTGGAAATTCAGTTTCAGCATCAGTCTTTCCTTTAGTATTGACTGTTTTGATCTATTTGCTGTCTAAGGGACTCTCAAGAGTCTTCTCCAACACCACAGTTCAAAAGCATCAATAGACACTCAAAAAATATTAGTGGAATGAGTTTGTCTTGATTTGTGTAATCTTGAATAAGATTTGTATGTCATTGATACAAAATTTGTATCATTCAGATACAAATTTTATAAATTATACAAATGGAATGCAAACTACAGTTCTTGTTAGTTGTAGCACTGCATGAAATTTGGTTGAAACTTCAATTTGCCCCAGGAACAATCCTGAGGGACAGAGGAGAGTTGCTAGAAAATGGGGTGGAGAGTGGGAAGCACTCTGGAAAATCGTCATCTGGTTCAGAAGCTTTTTCCTTTTTTATTTACTTTTTTTCTTCTGAAGCCTGTCTTGTTCTGCAGACCACAGGGGCTTAAATAGTCTGCAGGTTCAAATTCAAACCTGAAGAAGGGTCCCTTGTACCCAGAGGTGCCCATGACCCTGACTCCTGTCCACTCCTCAGTATTACTCTACATCATAATCTTCATAGCGTTCTAGCTCAGTTATTGAAAATTGAATACTATTTACTACTCCAACTGCACTGCTATTACCAAGGATTTTCTTCTCTAGCCATTGCAACTCTGGCCACTAATCCCTGCCAGATATTGTCTCTCCCTATTTTCTACACCCTGTTCCAATCTACCTTCCCTACCCACGGTATTCAGATCCCCCAGGTAACTATGGCTATATCAGTGTAATACATGCTCTTAACGCCTGTGTTATTTGCCCACCTCCCCCACCATTTTTTTATGTACTCTAACTTCTGGGCAATATGTTTTCTCCCTTGTCATTCTCAGAGAAACACTTTATTGACACTTCAGGATTTTTATGGCATCAGGGTAGCATTCTACCACCATGACAGCACAGGGCAGATGAACCTGAAGCTTCAGCAATCACACAGAGGGGAGCTGTTTAAACACACTTCTCATTTGACAGCTTAGGTTCCAAAAAATAATTAGTGAGGAAGATCTCTAAGATTTTTTTCATTGAACTTTCCTTTAGAACCAAGAGCAGATCTTATCCGTAGGTCCTCTCAGGACTAAATCATATGGATGGTATCATACAATTCATCTTTTGCTTACTGTCAAATGCTCCCTTTCATGGTTACCTTCTCTTCCCACATCTATCAACCACTAGCCTTATTTAGTCCTCCAATCACATCAAAGTTATTTAAGACACCACTCTGTTTTCTACTTCTGGTCCTTTGCACATGATAAACATTGTAAATATGAATTCTTCGGTGACGACTTTGTCCAGTAGACCACTCACATCTGTTGCTGTGACCATGACTCTATTAACAGACCTATGGAGCATCTATGTAGTTTCCTGGATTTTTCCTCCTCAAGAACAGGAAAAACTCACTTCTTTATCCTCACTAAGTGCTTTACATATCATATATAACCAATAATTTATAATTTGGGAAAATTAAGGTTCCTCTTCTATTTCAGAGGTAGGAGGCTTAACTCCTACCTGTTTTTTAAATTTATCACATATAGATGCTGTTCCTGCTGGTCATAGTATCTGTCATTCCTAAATCACTGGCTTATATGACAATTAAAGAGACAATTTAGGTGAGAATGATCTGGCCAGAGTGTCAAATGTCCTCAATATTTTAAAACAACTAGTGATTTTATAGGTCTGTAGATCTGAAATCCACAGTTTTCCTCAGCTGGATGGGGTGACTAGGGTCACCTCAAATGTCTATTTATAACAGCATAATTTCTTTGATTTCTGTCTGACTTTTACTTAATGCTGCTGCTGCTGCTGAGTCGCTTCAGTCATGTCCGACTCTGTGTGACCTCATAGACAGCAGCCCACCAGGCTCCCCCGTCCCTGGGATTCGCTAGGCAAGAACACTGGAGTGGGTTGCCATTTCCTTCTCCAATGCATGAAAGTGAAAAGTGAAAGTGAAGTCGCTCAGTTGTGTCCGACTCAGTGACCCCATGGACTACAGCCTACCATGCTCCTCCGTCCATGGGATTTTCCAGGCAAGAGTACTGGAGTGGGATGCCATTGCCTTCTCTGGACTTCTACTTCATAGATCTTACATAAATGAAGCTGAACAATAAATTGCCTGACTCCTAATGGTGTTCTTCAGGAAGCTACATATACGTTTGTCCAGAAACAAAGTGGGCAGAGATCTATACACAGGTATATCTCATTTTCAGAGTAAATTAAGTCTATTTTGTTTTCTTTGATGTCTTTCTTTGATCATCACAAATTGAATACTCATAACTCAGTTAGCAAAGAACTTGGTGAATCAACAATTGAGAGTCCTGATTCTTGTCTGGAATCACTATCATGACCATCATAGTCTGTGTCCATATGGCATTCAGAGAAGACATAAAAATAAAATTGATTAGTGTGTTCAAGGTACTTAGTACTTTTTATATGCTGGCTTAATCCTTATAAGAGCACAATGAGTTTAAGCACTTTGTTCTCTATAAATGACAGAAAGATGACTGATTTTTTTTTTCAAGATCATACATCTAGAAAATAGTGGAGCTGGGGTAAAGTCAGATGATCTGTTCATGGATATTTGGGAACAAAATTGTTATCCTATACACGTTCCATGGAAATTGGTAGATGTTCATAAGTACAGTATACAGCCAGATAAACTCACTCATTCAGGTTGAAACAAAGTGTGCTTTGTTTTACCATGTTATGTTGCATTGTGTTTGGGCTCATCTGTGCATGACAGTAAAATTCAACCAGTAGTTCTTTAAAATCTCATTTAAATTTGGGATATATAGGTATGGACTGAAGAAAGTAGTAGGTATGGGTTTGGACCTGGTCTTAGGGCAAGGAGCGCTACTTTCTGAATATATATAAAATTGGTGTCTGACTCTCCTACTATCAACTTCTGCTCTCTGGATCACCCTTTCCATACACAATTTCCTATTTTTTCTATCACATTCAAGATCTCCGACACTTCTCCACTATGTAGCTTAATAAGATTCTTATATTTGTGAACATTTCAAATGTATATTTCTCAGGCACCAAATCCTTAATAATAAATATTCAGAGATGAGTAAAAGAACAGGGTACTAGGCATGAGCTGCTTGGACAACTAAGCTTTTTGAGATTTTTAAGCCAATTGAGCATCTGAAGAAACCAAGAGTTTTCTCATTATTACAAGGAATCAGAAAACCAAAGGGAACTGAGGAAGGATCTGAGGGTATCTAGCCTGAGTAAGGAGAAGGCGATGGCACCCCACTCCAGTACTCTTGCCTGGAAAATCACATGGACAGAGGAGCCTGGTAGGCTGCAGTCCATGGGGTCACTAAGAGTTGGACACGACTGAAGTGACTTAGCAGCAGCAGCAGCAGCCTGAGTAAAGATAACATCTTCATGGAGTTTCATCTTTTTTTCCTTTGATTGCTAGTCCTCTGCATTCACTAAAATACCCATCTTAGGATGTTTATCAGTAAGTTAGTTACCTTTCTCTGTCAAGCAGGGGTGGGCAGTCCCAGCCACTCTTCAGTAAAGTTGATGTTTCATGCTGGTCTCTGAGTAATGTGTGGCATGACAGGAAAGAGGTTTGGCAGATGGCTTAAGAGGGCATACTTCTTAAGTAAGCAGGAGCAGCAGTAGATAGCCCTTATAATCATATCTTTAGGATATGGTCCCTTAAGACATACTGCCATGGTGATTTACCTCTCCCTACGAAGACTATGTCCAAGTCACCTCAGGGACCATTTGTTCAAGGAAATCCATGATACAATGAAAGAACACAATCTGGAGGGACACAGCTCTGGAGGAATGCAGGATAAAGTCCTTGAGTTCATTGCCAGAGTGTCATCTGTGCAGTGCTTCTACAAATTCTATTTTTAGAGGTGCTGAAGAGGTTATTTGTCTGCATACTAGACAAAAATAAAACTAACTCAAATTTAAATTCTGTTGAGGAAATTACAGAATACAGTAAACGAGTTAAGGACTAATTCTGGCAACCTCTCTAAGCTATTAAATGTCGAGAAAATATTATTTGTCAAACTCTGTCCACTTTTGCATTTATATAACTTGTCTGTTTGTGTGAAGGAGAGATTCTTTATTTCCCATGTATAAGTCTACAGGCTCCAAAGAGGAAAGCATTCTTTCTTGTTTGCCCCCTTTCATACCCTTGTTTGAATAGAACTGGGCTTGGAGAGCACATATGAAGACCTCAGGATAATTGGATGAAGGTATGCAGAGGAGTAATTTCAGATTCATGATTCCTGGTACAAACCTGAATCTGTTGAAAATACATTTTTTTTTATTCTGTCATAAATCTGGGTGTCCTGACTGCCATTCATGTCCTGTCAGTCCCTTTGCTTCCCAGTCTACTAGAACTGTCCCAAATGGTGTAGATTATTTCCTATGATTTCAGTTCAGTTCAGTCGCTCAGTCATGTATGACTCTTTGGGACCCCATGAATTGCAGCATGCCAGGCCTCCCTGTCCATCACCAACTCCTGGAGCCCACCCAAACTCATGTCTATTGAGTCGATGATGCCATCCAACCATCTCGTCTTCTGCCATCTCCTTCTTCTCCTGCCCTCAATCTTTCCCAGTGTCAGGGTCTTTCCAAATGAGTCAGCTCTTCGGATCAGGTGGCCAAAGGTATGTGTTAATCTCTTTATCACTGGAAATGTTTAAAGAGAGACCAAAAGCATCCTGTTTAGAATGCAATATTGGGGAGTGAACCCACCTAATATAAGTAATTTTTACTCCTCTCTGTAATGAAGTTTGTTGTTATTGCAAAATGGTGGTTTAGTCACTAAGTCATGTATGACTCTTGCGACCCCATGGGCTGTAGCCTGCCAAGCTCTTCTGTCCATGGGATTTTCCTGGCAAGGATACTGGAGTGGGTTACCATTTTCTTCTCCAGGGGATCTTCCCAACCCAGGGTTTGCACCTGGGTCTCCTGCATTGCAGGCAGATTTTTTACTGATTGAGCTATGAGGGAAGCAAAACAATAGGGCTTTAAACATAGTCTTTACAACGGATTAGATGATGCTATAAGGTGTATTTCTGAGTTTTAGCCTGAAGGAGTGAGGAGATGCTAACTCTTAGAAAACACAAAAGGAGGAACAACATAAGAAAATCAGTGATGCGTTCAGTCTTAACACACTAAGTGCAAAAAAAAGAGGCAGGTATATACAGCAGTAAGTTAGAAATATTGGCCTGGGTTTTGCCAATCGTTATAAATTTTTAAATGCTAAAAAATAGTAAATATAACAGGAGTAAATTTGACAGATTTAATGAGAAAACCAGATATTATAAAAAGAGAGAAAGATGAATAAGAGCTTGAAAATGGCCATTGGTAGATCAAAGAAGTGAAAAGATCAAAAGTTGACTAAGAAAATAATCATGAGAGCAGTTTTTTTGAGGGGAAGGGGTATATAGCTTCAGAAAGGAGAGGAAGATGAGAAAAACGAGAAAGTACCTTAGTAATCAAGTGAAGCAGAAAGGAGTGCTTTTATACTTTTTCCAATGGATGCTGGAAAAATATGTACAATTGTCATTCATTGGACACTTTGTTTAAGTTTTAAGAAAAATCTCATTTAGTTATCTTCACACAATGTAGCTACAGTCTCAATTATCAAGTCCCTTAAAGTGGTTGAAATGAGACAGAATTTATTTCTCTTATATAACTCCAGTGACAATCAGTTCACAGCAGGCAAGGCTGGCACTGCAGCTTAGCATCACAAAGTTGTACAAGTCACAGAGTGGTTCTGCCATTCTCAAAATAAGGCTTCTATTTCAGAGTTCAAAGTACTGGTTTCCCATTCCTAGCCATGAGGAAAGCAGAAAGAGAAATGCTGCTCTTAAGGGAGACATGTAGACATTGCACCCATTATTTCATCTTACATGTGATTGGAAAAACTTAGTTGCTTAGCTAATCCTGGATGCAAAGGAGGCTAAGAAATATAGTAACAATTATAATTACCCACCAGCTATACCCATGTGCATGTAAATTTGGGGACTCATTCTTCAGTTCTTTTGTTGTATATGTCACTTGTGCCAATAACATGCTGCAGTTGCATAATGAGAACTGTTATCTGGTAAAACAAATAATGCTAAATTGTTCTTCAATAATATCTTGCCGCTGCTGCTAAGTCACTTCAGTCGTGCCCGACTCTGTGCGACCCCATAGTCGGCAGCCCACCAGGCTCCCCAGTCCCTGGGATTCTCCAGGCAAGAACACTGGAGTGGGTTGCCATTTCCTTCTCCAATGCATGAAACTGAAAAGTGAAAGGGAAGTCGCTCAGTCATGTCCGACTCTTCGCGACCCCATGGACTGCAGCCTACCAGGCTCCTCCATCCATGGGATTTTCCAGGCAAGAGTGCTGGAGTGGGTTGCCATCACCTTCTCCACCAATATCTTGGCTACTTGTAAATCCATATAAATTTTAATATACTTCATTTTCAGACACAAACAAGGAAATTATCAGAATTCCCATTGGTATTTTCTTGAAACATAGATTTTAATGGAAAGAATGGACATTTATACAACATTGAGTCTTCTAACCCATGAAATTATATATCTCATAATTTACATATTAAAAAAGTATTTCAGTAATTCTTTACAAATTTCTCTGTAGAGGCTTTGCTTGTCTTTTATTAATTTTGTTCCAAGGGGTTTGATAGTTTTAAAGCTTTTACATGTAGTATACACTTTTATATTACATTATAGTTGTTAATTTAAGAAACTACAATTGATTTATGTTAATGTGTCCAGCAGTATATTGATTATTAATTCTAATAATTTGCATGCAGTTTATTTTGGATTTTATAACATACCATATCATAAAGAAATGACCCTTTGTCTTCTTTATAAAGCTAATGTATTTTATTTCTTTTCTTTTCTTACTGTACTGACAGTCTAGAATAACATGGAATAGAATTGATGAGAGAAGTTTTTCTTGTCTTGTTCCTAATTTAACCTGGACAGATTTAAGTATTTTACCATAAAGTAAAAATAATATATTGATAATCTTCATTAGTTTAAGGAATTTCCTCTTAATTTCTATTCCACTACAAGCTTTTTTCTCTATCACCTGAATGGATATTAAATATTATCAAAAGATTTTTTGTACCAATGAATAATCTCATGATTAGTATTTTTTATTCTGATAATTACACTGAATGATTGTCAAATGTGAAAACTTTACATTTCTGAACTAAATTGAACTTGAGTATATGCATTTGGTTGATTTTATTTTACTTGAGATTTTTACATCTATGTTCCTGGGAGAGATTTCAAGATATAGTGTATGGTTTGGTGGTGGTTTAGTTGCAAAGTTATGTACAACTCTTGCAACTGCATGGACTGTAAACCACCAGGCTCCTTTGTCCATGGGATTTCTCAAGTGAGAATACTGGAGTGGGTTGCCTTTTCCTTTTCCAGGGGATCAAATCTGGGTCTCTTGCATTGCATGTGGATTTCTTACTGACTGAGCCACCAGGGAAGCCCCAGTATATGGTTTATACTAGCCAAAAAAAAAAAAAAAAAAAAAAAGGCTCAAGCTGGTTCTAGAAAAGGCAGAGGAACCAGAGATCAAATTGCCAACATCTGCTGGATCACAGAAAAAGCAAGAGAGTTCCAGAAAAATATCTATTTCTGCTTTATTGACTATGCCAAAGCCTTTGACTGTGTGGATCACAATAAACTGTGGAAAATTCTGAAAGAGATGGGAATACCAGACCATCCGACCTGTCTCTTAAGAAACCTATATGCAGGTCAGGAAGCAAAGGCTAGAACTAGACATTGAAAAACAGACTGGTTCCAAATAGGAAAAGGAGTATGTCAAGACTGTATATTGTCACCCTGCTTATTTAACTTATATGCAAAGTATATCATGAAAAACACTGGGCTGGGAGAAGCACAAGCTGGAATCAAGATTGCGGGGAGAAATATCAATAACCTCAGATATGCAGATGACACCACCCTTACTGCAGAAATTGAAGAACCTCTTGATGAAAGTGAAGGAGGAGAATGGAAAATTTGGCTTAAAGCTCAACATTCAGAAAACTAAGATCATGGCATCTGGTCCCATCACTTCATGGCAGATAGATGGGAAAACAGTGGAAACAGTGTCAGACTTTATTTTTGGGGGCTCCAAAATCACTGCAGATGGTGATCGCAGCCATGAAATTAAAAGACACTTACTCCTTTGAAGGAAAGTTACGACCAAACTAGATAGCATATTCAAAAGCAGAGACATTACTTTGCCAAAAAAGGTCCGTCTAGTCAAGGCTATGGTTTTTCCAGTGGTCATGTATGGATGTGAGAGTTGGACTGTGAAGAAAGCTGAGCACCAAAGAATTGATGCTTTTGAACTGTGGTGTTGGAGAAGACTCTTGAGAGTCCCTTGGACTGCAAGGAGATCCAACCAGTCCATCCTAAAGGAGATCAATCCTGGGTGTTCATTGGAAGTACTGATGCTGAAGCTGAAACTCAATACTTTGGCCACCTCATGGGAAGAGTTGACTCATTGGAAAAGACCCTAATGCTAGGAGGGATTGGGGACAGGAGGAGAAAGGGACTACAGAGGATGAGATGGCTGGATGGCATCACCGACTCGATGGACATGGGTTTGGGTAGACTCTGGGAGTTAGTGATAGACAAGGAGGCCTGGCGTGCTGTGGCCTGGCATGAGTCGGACATGACTGAGTGACTGAACTGAACTGAGCCCCCCCCCAAAAAAAAATGAGTTGAGGGTGTTTATTCTTATCTATTCCATGTAATCTCTTTGTGCAGTTTGGAGCAATTTCCACTTTAAGAGTTTGGCAGAATCTATCAGTGACATTAAAGGACCCAGATACTTAATGTGATAAGTATTGGGGAAGTTTGAAAATGGGTTGGAAAATAATTTCCAGACACAGAGTATTTCAGTAAGGAATCAGTTTATTAAGAACAAAGAATAGAGATAATGTGGGCACTGTGAGTCCAGTGGGTCAATACCTCCTGATAGACCAAGGAAAGCTGACACTTTTTGTGGGTTAGTATCCAACTTCCCTGATAGCTCAAGAATCCACCTGGTATGGTATTGGTAAAGAATCCACCTGCAATGTAGGAGACCTTGGTTTGATTCCTGGATTGGGAAGATTCACTTGAGAACGGATAGGCTACCCACTCCAGTATTCTTGGGCTTCCCTGGGGGCTTACCTGGTAAAGAATCCAACTGCAATGCCAATTTGTATAGCCTCAAGGCAAAGAAAGTTCCTGGTGGGAGACTGGCATTAGATGACTGGTTAGGGGACTATTGGGTGACTACTGGGGTGGGCACTTTTGCTAATTTGGAGTCAGGAAGCTTGCTGTTGATGATGAGGGTGTCTTTCGGCAACATTTACAGAGGCTGTCAGTCAGTTCCAGACATATTCCTTGGTTCTGGGCTCTACTTCTGTGACCTTGATGGAAGGCCTTGCACCTGTGGCCTTAGGGCAGAACTCAACAAGAAATGTTAATTAAAATTCATTTTCTTGAGAATTAAATAACTTTTTCTTCTTATGTCAGTTTTAGTATGTATTTTATAGGATTTTTCCCATTTTGTTTAAATTCTCAAATTATGTTATGAACATAACATAATTTACAGAATTCTCTTATCTTTAATGTCTGTCTGAGAAACATCCAGATTTCAATTCTTAAGATTGTTTGTATCTTGTTTTTATTTATTCATAAATTTCATCAAGGAATATTATTTTTCACAGTCTTTTGTGCTTAGCTATTACTAAATTTTAAAGATGAATGCTTATCTTATAAATATTCAGCCTATGAACATTTTAAATGCTATATATTTTGAATGCTATATATTTCATCCAAGCACTGAAAAGCTACATCCACAAGCTTTGACTTGAAGTATTTTTATTTCCTCCAGTTCAAATATTTTTTCTAATATTCACGGGATTTCTTGATTGATTTACTTTTTATTTAGAAATGTGTTTCTTGACTTCTAAACATTTAGATATTTTCTAGGTTTTAATTTTTAGGAATGGAACAAAAATGGGAGAAATACTACTAAAGCAATAAGCACAAATGTAAAGGGCAAATATTCTGCCTGCATGTGTATTACAAAAATAGTCCCAGGGAAGAAAACAGTCACAGCAATAGATAACCTGAGTTGGGGTAAGGGCATAATAATTTTCACCCATTATGTTACTTATCTTTAGAACATTCCCATAAATAATGTAGGTCAGAAACTATTCCAAAGGCTTTATATATTTTATATACACTGATCCTTAGTATAGTAATTGTATCCTTCATGAGAGGACATGTTAGCAGCAGAACTGAGAAAGGATTCAGAAAATTCTTAAGCTTGTATGTTGGGAATTTCACTAAGATTACTAAAAATCTCTCTGTGATATATAACCTATACAATATTTATTTTCCTCTAGGTAAAATAAGTGTTTGGTTCTGTGTATACCTTTTTACCTTCATTACCTATAGTCTGCCAAAATTAGTCAAAAACAGTTTTTTGTTGTCAAACCACAGGCATTTTTTTTAAGGTTAGCTGTTTAACGCCCTCTTCATAAAGAAAGTAGAGTTTATATTCAGCCTTTGACAGGTTCCCATAGACTTAGAACATATAGACTTTACTGTCCAATTTACTTATTTGAATCATTGTTCCAAAACATCCTGTGTAGTCAGAATCTAGTATCTAATTCCGATGGACACAATCATGAACAAAGTTATTAAAAATCATTAATAGTCAGTTTGGCATGGAACTTAACAAATATATATATTTACACATATTTGAATATTTATACATACTATATCTCATATCAGAAATGGTTTATATCCTGAAGGAACAAATCAGTTCCTTACAATATTACCTAGAAAAATTCTTCAACTTTTACATCTCTAGCTCTCTAAAAGCATTTCTTAGTGAAATGGTCAAAGGTTTTGCTTTTTTCTTTCCATAATCTTTCTTTCCTCATTGCATCAAAAGTGAAGTGCACCCAGAGATTCATTGATAGAAGCCTAAAATCTGCAAGGACAGAGAATAGAAGTCGTTGGACACCTTTCTTTCAGGCTAAGTAAGTGCTTGTCAGGGCGTAGGTCCCAGACTTAGTCACTTGATCCCCATTTGTCAACCTCTGGAAAAAGGTAAATGGTACAGATTTCACATGTCACAGGGTAAAAGCCTCCTGACTTACGAGAACATTCAGTTATGTATGTTCTCATAATCTTCCATAATCCAAGATTGCTTATTCAAGAAATGCATCTTTCCAAGGGCCTTTCTGAAAGCATTCTTCATGTCCTTATTCCTGAGGCTGAAAATGAGAGGGCTGAGGAAAGGGGTGACGACAGTGTAGGGAACTGCGATCACTGTGTCATCTCCCCCTGATGCTTCTGGCTTCAGATACACAATAGATGCAAAACCAAAGTGGATGATGACCACTGTGAGGTGGGAGGCACAGGTAGAAAAGGCCTTCTGCTTGCCCTCAGCTGACGGGATCTTGAGGACAGTGGAAAGAATGAAAATGTAAGTAAGGATAATGAGCAGAAAGGTGCCCATCAAGCCTGACACTGAGATTGCTGTTACAATGAATTCTGTGAGGTCACTGTCTAGACAGGACAGCCTCACAATAGCCCTCATATGACAGAAGAAGTGTTTGACAAGGTTGGGACTACAGAAAGAGCCCCTGAATATCAATGCAATCTCTGTCACAGAAATAAAGAAGCCAGCAGCCCAAGCAGAGACCACAAGTTTTCCACACGCCATATTGGTCATAAGCAAAGGATATCTGAGAGGGTTGCAGATGGCCAGGAAGCGATCATATCCCATCAAAGTGAGAAGGATACAGTGAGTGCCGCCAAGTCCCAAGAAGAAATACATCTGCAAGCCACAACCTATGACTGAAATGCTTCTTTTCTTGGCCAGGAGATCTGCCAGCATCCTGGGGATAATGGTCAGAGTGTAGCAGGTCTCAGAGAAAGAGAGTGCACTAAGGAAGAGGTACATGGGTGTGTGGAGACGTCTGTCCACCCAAGTTAGACCCATGATGGTCAGGTTACCTGTGAGGGTGAGAAGGTAGAGGCAAAAGAAAACCACAAAGAGGAATGTCTGTGCATGTGGGTAAACAGAAAAGCCAACAAAAATGAACTCTTTCAGGACGGTCTGATTGATCTTCATTGTTGAATTTTCTGAAATATGAAAGACAAATAAATATTAAACTTTCCTTTTGATATTTGGCAAAACTAATACAGTTATGTAAAGTTTAAAAATAAAATAAAATTAAAAAAAAACTTTCCTTTTTTTAAACTTTCCATTATTTTTTGAAATGTTGGTTTAAATAGATAAATAGTGAAATTTTCAATTTTTTAAAAAATCATTTTATTTGTTTATTTATGTTTGTTCGTGCTGGTTCATCGTTGTTGCACGTGGGATTTTTTTAGTTGCAGCGAGCAGCGACTGCTCTGGTTGCACGCATGGTTTCTCATTGTGGTGCCTTGTCTTGTTGAGGCATGCAGGATCTAGAGCATATGTTCAGTAGTTGTGGCACATGGGTTTATTTGCCCTGTGGCATGTGGAATCTTCCTGGACAAAGGATCAAACCATGTCTCCTGCATTGGCAGGTGGACTCCCAACCACTGGACCACCAGAGAAGTCCAAGTTTACAATTTCTGATAGATCATTTAGTTTGGCAATTCACCATGTGTATGTAGGTGATGTTTTTTCCAATATACTATTTGTTTCTGCAAACAAATACCCATTACTTTTTATGGCTCTTTCTTGCCCTTATTAATGATTTTAATGGCCCATAATACTAACAGGACAGAAAATATTCTAATTCATGTCCAGATGAAGGAAATTCAGATGAATTTGGTGACTCAGCTTTGGATTTGACTCTAAACCCTGAAAAAAACTATCAAGTAGTTAATAGACAGAGTCACTGTCTGACTCAGAAACTTCCTATGTATAATGTTGTCTAACTGTCTAAGGGGTGAAGGTTGATTGTTAACTTCCTAGCTATTTTGGGACTATATTTGGACAATGACTTACAACTATAAGAGAATCCCATTGTCATTATCCCTTCTTGGAGAAATTGGTTAAGACCTAAATATTAAAGAAAAGTGAAGACCATGTCCTTCTATTTATCTCTAAATCATTGTTAAGAATTCCTTCTACCTGTAGAGCCATTTATAAGCTGAGATTCTTAAATTCTCATGACTCTTTACAATAACTCTATAACAAAGGCAGTCTTATGGTTTGTAAACTAAGATTACATAGGTTCCCCAAAAGGAAAATATATTGGCAGAATAAGAAGTTGTTTTAATAGCTCCATGGTGTAAACCCAAGCTATTTCTAACTCACTACTTGCAGAACAGCCTGGCTTCACACAGTAGGCCATATTCCTTCCAAGACAGCCCCCCCATCAAATTTGTTTTCACAGACACAGTTAAATTCAGAAGAATTTTGATAATGCAAAGGATCAGTGATTCAAATTCAAAGTAGCCCCTTCCTTATCCAGTCCTTACTCAACTGTGTGGTAAATTACTACTTGGAGAATCATCCTCAGTAGAATAAGAATATTAGAATCTCCTACTTTTGGCATATTCTGGGTGTTTGTGTTTGTGAAGGGGATGAGGGTACTCTACCTCACCCTCAGTTCTCTCTGAAGTTATTGCTAAATCAAACTGTTTCAAAATTAGTTTGGAATATGGATCCACTGATAAAATAATACATTACTATTTAAAGTCAAAGAGAAATAGTAAATTTGAAGAAAATGTAGTGAATTGATCATGAAGAAAACAGTCAAACCATATCAAGAATAATTTCCTACCTTGTGTATTTTATCAGGGCTCCAAAGCCAATTCAGTGTCAGTTATATTCTTATATGATAGTCTTGACATTGTTGGAAAAATGTTTTGTTCATAACTCAAAAAAGGTAAAGATCAACTTACTATGAACATCATTGGTCAAAGACTCCAGATTTTTGACTTTATCATTGCTAGTTTAGTGACACTGGGAAAGTTCCTGTACATTCCAGTTTCAAATTTCCCCACCTGGCAAGTAAGGAAAGAGGTCCTGACTATGCCCCTTAGTTTTCTGTGGTTCCAGAGTTTCTGACACGAGGTGTAAAGTTAGGCCACATGTGCTGTGATCAGTTCCCAACACTCACTGAATTATAATGGCTTAGAGCCTTTCCTTCTAACACTTTAAAGATGTTATCTGCTAATCACCTGTTTGAAGTTCCTCAGCTCTAGAGGTTTGTTTCTGGTTAAGAGATCCTCAGAGATTTCTCTCTTCTTCATCAGAGAGAGGAAAAGAACTTTCTCACTCAACTTTGTAATTTGCTCTCATTAGTTACAGGGGTTTGTATAATATGTAACTTGTCTTCTGGGAGTCTCTGGGGATTTAAAACTTGCAGAGTCTATATTCTGCTCATAACCAAGGCTTCCTGCTACTCCCTTAGTTTTGTTTTGCTGAAGAGTGGAATAAACTGTATCCCTAATACTCATTCAATTTGTTCTTCCCCTCACCATAAACACACTTTGTCCCTTTAGTCCCAGAGTCCACTCCTGGTGTGAACAAAAAATATCGTCTGCCTTTTTTAGTAAATAAGGAATGTTTCTTGCCTTCAAATCATCAAGTCATGAACCACTGAATCTCACCCCACAAATGGTGCACCCGGAGGGGAATTCAAAATGAAGAAATTTAGGATACTGGCCCTTGATAGTTAAGATGAATACCAAAGGAATAATTTCATTGATCTCAGACTCTTACATCTTCCCATTTACAGAAAAACATTAAAATTGATTTCAGATGTCTGGGATTTCTTTGTGATTAGCAGTAATCTTTTGATTTTTCACCTACATTTTTTTTTTCTCAAAACTCCTACATATACTGGCTCCTCCCTTACCTCTTCAGAACAATATCTAAAAACTATCTGAAAAGCTGTAAACCTGGCTATTTTCCTCAGAAAGTTCACCAAATAAAGCATATTCTCAGCTTTTGGGTTGTGTATTTTTTCAGTCAACCCTGAGCATTTAAGAAAAGCTCACTGTATTTAAAGTGGGCGAAATCAGAAAAGTATGAGTAATAGTTTCTTCTTACAAGGATTAATATTTTGATGGAGGAGAGAAGATAGTACAGATGAAAAGGGGATTGCACTGTAGTGAGCTGAAGACCCAAACATTGATAGACAAGATAGAGGAACTGGATCAAAGGTCAGAGAAGATGCCATGGAGAAGAAGTATTCTCTCTACAAAAAAAAAAAAAAAAAAGGATTACAAGCAACTGTACCTTAAAAAATTAGATGATGCTATAGGGAGTAGGAAAACTGCAGTTCTGTTTTCATTTTTAGCCTAAAGTTGTGAGGAGATGCTAAATCTTAGAAAACATAGAAGGTTGTTTATCATGAGAAAATCAATAACAAGATCAGTCAACATATTAAGCTCAAAGAAGAGGCAGATATTGCAACAGAAATTTAGAAGTGTTGGCCTGGGTCTTAGGTCTGTCTTCAGATGATGAACCTTGTAGTCATAAAAATTTATAAATATAATGAGTGCAGATGTGATAGATTTCACTTGAGAAACATAATCTACCAAAATAGTGGACTATGAACAGGAAAAGCTTGAGAAATAGCCATTGGTGGACCAAAGAAAGAAAAGACCAAATGCTGGCCAAGAAAAGAATCACAAAAGTGCAGTGTTCTTGAGGGAGAACGACTAGATGGTTTCAGAAATGGGAGGGAGATGAGAAATTCAACAGAAAGAGATACCTCTGTACTTCTCCCTGGGGATGGAGAAAAATATGTCTAATTATCTTTTACTGAGCATTTTAATATACTGGACACATTATGAAAAGTTTTATAAATATATCATTTAATTATATTAACAATACAATATGGCTATAACCTTACTACCAAGACCACAAAATTAAAGTGGCTGAAATGAAACAGTATACTGTTCTCTCATAAAAGTGCAATGACAAGCAGTTTGTGATTAGCAGGGCTAGAAAGACAGTTAAACTTCACAAGGTTATATAAGTCACAGGTGGGAGAATTGGTTCTGCCATCTTCAAGTTAAGGTTATCATTGCTGAGTCCAAAGCTGATTTTTAAAAAATTTCAGTTATTGTAATTTTCAAGTCCAGCATTTCACTTAGTTTTTTTTTTAAATTTATTTTCTTTATTCATATTCTGTATTTATCATTTCATGATAGCTTCCTTTATTTCTTTAATCATTAATTTTAGGTATCTGAAAATATTTTTAATGGCTACTTTGAATTTTTGTCTTTTTTATTAAAATATAGTTGATTTACAATGTTGTGCTAGATCCTGGTATAAAGTTATTCCGATATATATATATTTTTTTTCTTTTTCATATAGTTTCAACTATGGGTTATTGTAAGATGTTGAATATTGTTCCCAGTGCTATACAGTAGGAACTTGTTTTTTATCATTTTATATATAGTAGTTTATATCTACTAATCCCAAACTCCTAATTTATCCTTCCCCCATTCCCCTTGGTAACCATAATTTTGTTAGTTTGTTTTCTTTGTCTCTGTGAAGCTGTTTTTGTTTTGTAAATAAGATCATTTGAATTATATTTTAGATTCCACATTTAAGTGATATCATATGATACTTGTCTTATTCAGTCTGATTTACTTCACTTAATATCATAATCTCTAGGTCCATCCATATTGCTGCAAATGACATTGTTTCTTTCTTTTTTGTGGCTGAGGATTCTCCTCCACTTCTTTATGCATTTAACTGGCAGTGAGCATTTAGGTTGTTTCCACGCCCTGGTTTTGTAAATACTGCTACAAAGAACATTGGGGTGTGTGTATATATCTTTTCAAATTAGAGTTTTTCTCTTGATATATGCCCAGGAGTGGGATTGCTGGATTATATGGTAACTCTGTTTTTAGTTTTTTAAATAAAGTTTTTGTCTTTTAAACACAGAATCTAGTCACACTCACAAGGTAGCTTCTGTTGCCTAATATTTTTTTCAGGTAGTTGGTAATATCTCCATGTTTCTGGTGATGGACAGGGAAGCCTGGCCTGCTGCTGTCCATGGGGTGTCAAAGTGTTGGACATGGCTGAACGACTGAACCATGTTTTTTTGCATGTTTTTCCCAATGAGTCAACTCTTTGCATGAGGTGACCGAAGTATTGGAGTTTCAGCTTTAGCATCAGTCCTTCCAATGAACACCCAGGACTGATCTCCTTTAGGATGGACTGGTTGGATCTCCTTGCAGTCCAAGGGACTCTCAAGAGTCTTCTCCAACACAACAATTCAAAAGCATCAATTCTTCAGTGCTCAGCTTTCTTCAGAGTCCAACTCTCACTAATTGTCTCTCTCTCCACAAGAAGAATGTGCATTTCTTGAAAGAACAAATTGCATTTGTTCCTTGAAGTTTTCATTACACATAGAGGGGAAAAATGAACATCTTTCCCATTTTGGAAGAAAACAGAAGCCACTGACCTCCTACTTTATTCCTTCATCGGTTCCATACTATATTTCTCATTGACAGGAATAAATAGCTTCTTCCCATTAAAAATTTTATTAGTAAAATAATTTAAAAAAATTGAAAGTAAAGGACTCAAACTTTTCAATGTGAAATATAATTAAAATTCAATTTCTTGACAATTAAATGTTTCACTTTTGTGTTTGTTTTAGCATGTATCTTATGTTGTATCTTATAGAATTTTCCAACTTTATGTAAATCCTCATATTTATATTCATGAAATCATTCACAGTATTCACTCATCTTTAATGTCTCTGTGACCTGAGAAATAACTCAATTCCATTCCCATAGTTGTTTATTTGTGTCATCTGTCTTTATTCCCTAGTCAATCTCATCAAAGAATAACATAATTTACCAATATTTTCAATACTCCAACCTCTGACTTTTTTGAACCACTGGTGGCTTCCCTGATGGCTCAGCAGTAAAGAATCTGCCTACAGTTCAGGAGACATGGGTTTGATCCCTGGGTCAGGAAGATACCCTAGAAAAGGAAATGGCAACCCACTTCAGTAGTCTTACCTGGGAAATCCCATGGAGAAAGGCATCTAGTGGGCTACAGTTCATGGGGATACAAAAGTCGGACATGGGTTAATGATTAGAAAGCAACAATCACATACTAATATATATTTAATCTCTGCCCTTATATTTATTTTTTCTTCACAGTCTTTCTGTGTTTAGCTATTCCTTTACTAAATTATTGAGACAAATGTTTATCTTACAAATTTGCTTTCTATATACTTTTCTAATATGCATTTTGAGCACTACATATTTCATCCAAACACTGAAAAGATATATCCAAAAGTTTTGTTCTGTAGTATTTTTAATTCTTACAATTCAAATCTTCTTTTCTAATAGCCACGGGATTTCTTATTTTGATTCACTGTTTATTTAGAAGTGTGTTTCTTGACTTCTAACCATATAGGTATTTCTAGATTCTATTTACTCAAATTGGCTTTTTCTAGCTTAACAATCTATGCTAAGTAGCACCTAGCAATCCCTGCCATGATCACCATGTCAGATGTATGCAGGTTAACTGGCCCAAATTCAAGTCAGGAACTTGAGTCTACACTTAACATTTTATCTTCTATACTCACTCTGAGTGAGCAGATTATTATATTTATGTCCAGGATGTATAACTTCTCTAGATTGACTAAGCAGTTCTCAAGGGTGGAACACTTTCATCACTGAAGCAGTGATCACAGATGAAGGAGGGGTAAATATTCTGCCTGCACATGTGTTACAAAAATGGTCTCAGGGAAGAAAGGAGAATCATGGTAAGAATTAACCTAATCAGTGCAAGTACATAATCATTTTTATCCATTATCTTACCTATCTTTACATGATCCCTATAAATAATCTAGGTTGGAAATTACTCCAGACTTTATATACATTTTATATATACAAACCATAAGTACAGTGGTTATAACCTTCATGAGAGGACATGAATTTGGTTAGTAGCAGAACTGAAAAAGGATTCAGCCCCAGGCTTGTATGCTGGAATTTTCCATAAGATCCCTTGCTAATTTTCTGTGATATGTAACTTCCACAGTATTTCTTACTTTCTTTTAGGTAATATAAAGATTTGATGCTGTGTTATCTAGTTTCCTTTATTACATATAAGATGTCTGTAAAAATTATTTCAAAACACTTTTTCATGTCACACTCATCAATACCATGAGAGTTTTTCAAACATTTGCTGTTTAGTGCCTTCATCTTAAAGAAAATGGAGGTTATTTCCAGCTGTCAACATAGATTCCCCCACTTCAGGGCAGTAGGCACTTCTGCCCTGTTGACTTATTTGAATCAACATTCCAACACATCCTGTAAATTCAGAAGCTAGCATCTGAAAATCATTAAGGAACACCATCATAAACAGTGTTATTAAAAATTTTTAATAATCAGTATGATATGGTACTTAACAAATATAGATGTCAATTCAGATATGCACAGATAAAGAGATTATGATTACTACATAGTGAACCTCCTATTAAAGTGGTTTATCTCCTGGGAGACACAATTCAGTGCCTCACAGCATTGCCTATATACATTATTCAAAATTCACATTTCTAGATATCTTTAAACATTTCTGAATATAGTGGTCACTCGTGGTATTTTTTCCTTCCACAATCGTTTTTATTCCACTTCATCAAAGGTGCAATAAACCCAGAGGTTGATTGGTAGAAGCCTAGTATCTTCAGAGACTGATATCAAAGTAGAATTAGAGAACTGATAGTACTAGTAAAAGTAGAGTTGAGTATAGTAGATGTAAAAGATGCAGAATGAAAAGAGATAGACAACTTCCTTAATAAGATAAATCAATTCTTGGGTCCTAGACTCAGTCACTTGATCTCAATATGCCAACCCCTGGAAAAAGGCAAATGGTACAGGCTTCTTAGATATCATAGGGTAAATCCCTTACTGACATCTAGGAATATTCAATCATGCAGCAATAAACCAAGATTATTTATTCAAGGAATTTGTTTTTCCGAGTACCTTTCTGAAAGCATTCTTCATGTCCTTATTCCTGAGGCTGAAAATGAGAGGGCTGAGGAAAGGAGTGACGACAGTGTAGGGGATTGCTATGAGTGTGTCATCTCCCCCTGATGCTTCTGGCTTCAGATAAACAATAGATGCAAAACCAAAGTGGATGATGACCACTGTGAGGTGGGAGGCACAGGTAGAAAATGCTTTCTGCTTGCCCTCAGCTGAAGGGATCCTAAGAACAGTAGAGAGAATGAACACATAAGTGAGTATGATAAGCAGGAAGGTGCCTATCAAGCCTGAAACTGAGATTGCTGTTACAATGAATTCTGTGAGTTTGCTGTCTAGACAGGACAGCCTCACAACAGCCCTCATATGACAGAAGAAGTGTTTGACAAGGTTGGGACTGCAGAAAGAGCCCCTGAATATCATTCCAGTCTCTGTCACAGAGATAAAGAAGCCTGCAACCCAAGCAGAGACCACAAGTTTTCCACATGCCATATTGGTCATAAGAAAAGGATATCTGAGAGGGTTGCAGATGGCCAAGAAGCGATCATATCCCATCAAAGTGAGAATGAAACAATTAGTGCCACCAAGTCCCAAGAAGAACAGTCTTATGGACTCTGTGGGAGAGGGAGAGGGTGGGAAGATTTGGGAGAATGGCATTGAAACATGTAAATATCATGTATGAAATGAGTTGCCAGTCCAGGTTCGATGCATGATACTGGATGCTTGGGGCTGGTGCACTGGGACGACCCAGAGGGATGGAATGGGGAGGGAGGAGGGAGGAGGGTTCAGGATGGGGAACACATGTAAACCTGTGGCGGATTCATTTTGATATTTGGCAAATCTAATACAGTTATGTAAAGTTTAAAAATAAAATAAAATTTAAAAAAAAAAAAAAAAAAAGAAGGAACTCATTTGTAAGCCACAACCTATGACTGAAATGCTTCTGTACTTGACGAGGAGATCTGCCAACATCTTGGGGATAATGGTCAGAGTGTAGCAGGTCTCAGAGAAAGAGAGTGCACTAAGGAAGAGGTACATGGGTGTGTGGAGACGTCTGTCCACCCAAGTTAGACCCATGATGGCCAGATTACCTGTGAGGGTGGGAAGGTAGAGGCAAAAGAAAACCACAAAGAGGAATGTCTGCGCATGTGGGTAGCCAGAAAAGCCAACAAGAATGAACTCTTCCAGGACTGTTTGGTTGATCTTCATTGTTTGGACATCTGAAATCTAAAAGAAACAACAAACAAATGTTATATTTTCCAGTATTAGTTGACATTTTTTTCTGTGAATAAGACAAATGTTTGATGTTAAAATTACAAACTGATTCTTTTTTTTAAATGGACATATAATTAATTTACAATGTTAGTTTTAAGTGTACAGCAAAATGATTCAGTTTTATATATTTGTATATTTATATAAACACATCTTAATCAGATTCTTTTCCATCATAGGTTATTATAAGACGTTGAGTATAATTCCCTGTGCTATAGAGTAGGTTGCTGTTCTTTACAATTTTACATATAATCATGAAAGTGAAAGTTACTCAGTTGTGTCCGACTCTTTGCAACCCCATGGACTATATAGTCCATGGAATTCTCCAGGCCAATGGGTAGCCTTTCCCTTCTCCAGGGGATCTTCCCAAGCCAGGGATTGAACCCAGGTCTCCCGCATTGCAGGCAAATTCTTTACCAGCTGAGCCAGAAAGGAAGCCCATGGGTGTATGTTAATCCCAGACTCAATTTATCTCTCTTCCCCACCCCTGCTATCCCTTTTGATAATCATAAGCTTGTTTTCTAAGTTTGTGAGTTTATTTTTTTGTAAATAAGTTAATTTGTATCACTTTCTAGAGTCCACATATAAGTCATGTTATGTTTGTCATTTCTGTCTGACTTACTTCACTTAATATGATCATCTCTGTCCATCCATGATGATGCAAATGGCATTATTTCACTTTTTTTATGGCTTAGTAATTCCATTGCATATATGTATGTGCTGTGTTCTGCTAAGCCACCTCACTCATATCTGACTCTTTTATCCTTTACTCTGCTGATGGAAATTTAAACTGCTTCTATGTCTTGGTTAATGTAATTAGTGCATGAATCTTTTCAAATTAACTTTTTCTCTGGATATATGCCCAGGAGAGGGCTTGCACGATCATATAGTAACTCTAATATTAGTTTCTTTAAAGAACCTCTATACTGTTCTCTGTAGTGGCTGCACTAATTTATTGGTTATTTATTGGTTTATTTAGTTTAGCAAAATAACTGTGTGTATGGACATAGTGTATTTTCATAATTTTCATTAACTTTTTTCTTCTTTGTTGAGCAACCAATTTCAATTACTTATTATGGCTTTTTCTGGCTTATTTTTAAATGGATTTTCTTATCTGATAACTTAAAAAGGACAGAAACTTCTATGATTCACGTGCATAAGGTGACTCAGAGTTGAATCAGATTCTGAACCCTGAAATCACTGCTCAGTAGTTAATAGAATCAGAGTCTAACACAATAAATTACACATATAATATTGTATATAAATATCTAATGAGTGAAGGTTGATATTTGACTTCTTAGGAATTTGTGGACTACATTTGGTTGATGGCTTATGATTGTAAGAGAAGTTCAAAGCTATTAGCAATTCTTGGAGAAGAGAGGCCTTTAAATGCTAAAAGTAAAGAACATGCTCCCTTCCTTCTACTCTGAAGAGAGGGAGGGAAGATAGAATACAAAAACCCTTACAATACTTTTGATTAATTAGAATATATGTATAATTGTCAGGTAACAATTGACATTTTACCCATGTCTTCAAAGCCAAGCTCAGTATATGAACAAGGTAAATGTTAATGAGTTTATGTGTTCTTTGATAATTCTGCTGCTGAGGCTGCTAAGTCGCTTCAGTCGTGTCCGACTCTGTGCAACCCCATAGACGGCAGCCCACCAGGCTTCCCCGTCTCTGGGATTCTCCTGGCAAGAACACTGGAGTGGGTTGCCATTTCCTTCTCCAATACTGAAAGTGAAAAGTGAAAGTGAAGTCGCTCAGTCGTGTCTGACTCTAGCGACCCCATGGACTGCAGCCTACCAGGCTCCTCCATCCATGGGATTTTTCCAGGCAAGAGTACTGGAGTGGGGTGCCATTGCCTTTTCCTTGATAATTCTACATCTTATTTAATATCATCCTTCTTGAACTTCCACAACATATTTTTCTTTATATTTAATACATCTCCTCATCTTTGTTTGTATTGACCTGTGATTTTCCCTTAACTACACATCAACATAATCAGTAACTCAATTGTATAGCACACATTTTGTGAATTCTTTCATATGTTCATTAAATTTATTCTTCACAGTACAAAATAAATAAAATAGGACAACTATGAAATGTATAGACCAGGTGTGATTATTTTATTCATTTTTAGAAATAAGATAATTGCATCTCTGAAGCATCGTATTTGTAACAGGAATCAAACTGTTTTGACTTAAATGGTACATTCTTTCTATTTCTCAATATTTTCTCCTTGAGGAAACAGACTATGAGTGAAATATATCTGTATTTCTAGGATAATAGCATTTTAAGAAGAAAATAATTTACAGTAATTGTTGAATAAGTAAGTTTTTTAAAGTTTTGAATATAAAAAATTTCTATTTCACTTTGTTATTCAGCAATATACAGTGTGTGATCTTGGTCATTAAGATGAATAGACTTTTCATTATTCATTAGATTTGGTTCAGGCTAAGATTAAGCATTCTCACAGGAGACTTCTCATTATAGTTTTGATTTGCTTTTCTCTATTAATTAGTGATGTAGAACATCTTTTCATGTGATTTTTGGCCATCTGTGTCTCATTTGGAGAACTGTCTATTTAAGCCTTCCACCCATTTTTTGATTGGATTTCTTGATTTTTGATATAGAGCTGTATGAGCTATCTGTGTATTTTGGAGGTTAATCCTTTGGCAGTTGCTCTGTTTGCAAATAGTTTCTCCCATTTTGTGGGTTGTATTTTCATTTTGTCTATGGGTTCCAGAGCTGCCTTTGTTTGAGTTTAACTAGGTCCCATTTGCTTATTTTGTTTTATTTTCATTCATCTAGAAAGTAGATCCAAAAAGATAGCATCTCACACTGATCCAAAAAGATCACCTCACATCATCAAAAAGTCTACAAATAGTAAATGCTGGAGAGCTTGTGGAGAAAAGGGAACCCTTCTACACTGCTGGTGGGAATGTAAATTTTTACAATCACTGTGGAAAACGGTATATATGTTATTTAAAACAACAGCAACAAAAAAAAGCTAAAAATAGAACTTCCATATGATCTAGCAGTCTCAGTCTTTGGCATATATCCAGAGAAAACCCTAATCTGAAAAGATACATACACCACAATGTTCATTAAAGCAATATTCACAATAGCCAAGACATTGAAGCAAATTAAATGTCTTTCAACAGAGAAATGGGTAAAGAAGATGTAGAGCACACACGTACATATGTTTATGTATATATATGTGGAATATTACTCAGTATTATTGAATATTATTAAATCTCAAAAAAGATTGAAATAATGTCATTTGTAACAAATGGATGGACCTAGAGATTATCAGAATGAGTGAGGTCATACCAAAAAAATACAAATATCATATGATATCACTTATATGTGGAATCTTAAAGAAATGATTCAAATGAACTTATTTACAAAATTAAACAGACTCACAGACTTTGAAAACAAACTTATGGTTAGCAAACAGGAAGCATGAAGGGGGAGGGATAAATCAGAAATTTTAGATTAACATATACTGACTATATAAAATAGATCATCAACAAGAGCCTACTAAATTGCACAGGAAATTCTACTCGGTATTTTATAATAACCATATAGGAAAAGAATCTGAAAAGGAATGGATTATATATAACAAATCACTTAGCTATACACCTGAAACTAACACAACATTGTAAATCAACTATACTCCATATAAAATTAAAAATTATGTTTTTTGCTTTTGTTTTAAACATTTTCATGGGAGAATCTCTCTGGTCACTAAGCGTGAGAAAAGGCAGTAGCACAATGGTCTAAATTACAAATGTTTCCATGAATAATTCACAACCTACGGACTCTACCTCATAGGTCCCTTGGACTCTTTTGTGCTTTTAGATCTGACAAGAATTTTATTATTTCATAGTCACACAGGAGTCACATAACCTAATCTTTTCTGTGAAGTCTTTTTCCATTCCTGTTTTCTTCTCTCATTGTATCCATACCTTCTTATCTGTGAGTAACTCTCTTCTGAAGAGAAGACTGGAGTATTTCTCTGACTTCTTTCCTAAGCATATATTAAGTTGAAGAACATTGAATTCATCCTTGGGCTACATCAATACAGCCTTTTAGGTAAGCCTCCTAGTATTCAAACACAGCATGAGTCTCCTTGGTGTACAAATCTTCACTTGCAAATAATTTTTCCTATAAATAGCTTTCTGAAGCATTCTGGACTGTTTCAAAAGAACTTATCTCTCTGTCAGAAAATGCCGCTTTCCTCTGTTTCTCCCTAAGCCGTTGTGAAAACTTCCATCAGTACAGCAATCTACATACAAAGGTTCTTAAATTCTCATGACTATTCACAGTAAATATGTAATAATGCAATTATTCAGATTATTTAGTTAATCACTAAAGGATTAACTAAGTACCACCAAGTGGGAAAATACATGCACACACACATGTAATATATATATATATAATTTGTGTATATATTTATATTTATTACATGTAATCATAAAAATAATTTTGTTGTTCAGTCACTCAGTCATGTCCTATTCTTTGCAACTCCATGGACTGTAGCATATCAAGCTTCCCTGTCCTTCACTATCTCCCAGAGTTTGCTCAAACTCATGTCCATTAAGACGGTGATGCTACCTAACCATCTAATCCTCTGCTGCCCTCTTCTGCTTTTACCTTTAATCTTTCCCATCATCAGAGTCTTTTCCAGTATGTACTTATGATATTGCATACACCTCATCCTACCCTCAGCTATCTCTGAAGTTGTCATTACATCAATTATTTTCTAATTTAATTTGGGATATGGATCCACTGACAAGAGAAATATGTGCTCTTTCCAAAGTTAAGAGAAATAATTTAGAGGAAATGTAGTGACAATTAATTATGATGAAAAGAGAGTCAAACCATCTAGAATAGTTTCCTACCTTGTTTATTTTATGAAACTTCCAAAGCCAATTCAGAGATACAGTTACATTCTTCTAAGATAGTCTCCACATTGATATAAACATGCTGTGTTCTTCACTCAAAAAGAAGCAAAGATCAACTTATTGTGAAAATCACTGGTCAAAGACTGGATTCTTGACTTTATCACTTATACTTTAGTGACCTCAGGAAAGTCCCTGTACCTTCTGAGTCTGAGTCTCCCCACCTAGGAGGTAAAAAAGGAGGTCCTGGTTTTGTGCACTTCAGCTCTCTATGATTCTGGAGTTTTTTGACAAGAGTTTTGAGGCTAGGCCATGATGCTATGATCAGTTTCCAACACTCACTAAATTGCAATAATTTAGAGCCTTTCTTTCTACCCCTTTGGAAATATTGTCTGATAATTATGAGGGCTTGAGGTTCCCCAGCTCTAGAGGTTTAATTCTGGTTAGGAGACCATGAGGGATTTTCTCTTCTTTCATCAGAGAGAGAGAAAAGTTTCTCTCTCAATTTTGTAATTTGCTCTCATTAGTTACAGGATTTGTATAACATGTGACTTAAGCTCTTCTAGGAATCTTTGGGGATTTAAAGTTTGCAGAGTTCATATTTTGTCCATAACCAAAGGTTCCTGCAACTTTATAAGTTTTGTTTTGGCAGGATGGAAGTAAACTGCATCCTTAATGCTCATTCAATTCACTTTTTCACTCACCATAATATTTTCCTTCTTTTTTGTTATGTAAACTTTTCATTTTGTATTTGGGTATATCCAGTTTACAATGTTGTGATAGTTTTGAGTGGACAGTGAGGGGATTCAGTCATACATTCTCCCCCAAACCCCACTCCCATTCAGTCTGTCACATAATATTGATCAGCGTTCCATGTGCTATACAGTAGGTACTTCTTGGCTAACCATTTTAAATATAACAGAGTGTACATGTCCATCCCAAATCAGTTCAGTCCAGTTGCTCAGTTGTGTCTGACTCTTTGTGACCCCAGGGACTTCATCATGCCAGGCTTCCCTGTCCTTCATCAACTCTCAGTCCTTGCTCAAACTCATGTCCATCAAGTCATAATACCATTCAACCATCTCATCCTCTGTCGTCCCCTTCTCCTATTGCCCTTAATCCTCCCAGCATCAGGGTCTTTTCTAATGAGTCAGTTCTTCACATCAAGTGGCCAAAGTATTGAAGCTTCAGCTTCAGCATCAGTACTTCCAATGAATATTCAGGGTTGCTTTTCTTTAGGATTAACTGATTTGATCTCCTTGATGTCCAAGGGACTCAAGAGTCTTCTCCAACACCATAGCTCAAAAATATCAGTTCTTCAGTGCTCAGCTTTCTTTATAGTCCAACTCTCACACATGACTACTGGAAAAACCATAGCTTTGACTAGACAGAACTTTTTTTTAATTTAAATTTATTTATTTTAACTGGAGGCTAATTACTTTACAATATTGTATTGGTTTTGCCATGATGTAGATGGAACTTTTTTGGCAAAATAATGTCTCTGCTTTTTCTTATGCTATGTCGGTCATAGCTTTTCTTCCAAGGAGCAAGTGTCTTTTAATTTCATGGCTGCAGTCACAATCTGCAGTGATTTTGGAGCCCAAGAAAACAAAGTCTGTCAGTGTTTCCTTTGTTTTCCCATCTGTTTGCCATGAAGTGATGGGACCAGATTCCATGATCTTCGTTTTTTCAAAGCTGAGTTTTAAGCCAGCTCTTTCACTCTCCTCTTACACTTTTATCAAGAGGCTCTTTAGTTCTTCTTCACTTTCTGCCATAAGGGTGGTGTCATCTGCATATCTGAGGTTATTGATATTTCTCCCAGCAATCTTAATCCCAACCTGTGCTTCATCAGTGTGGCATTTCACATGAGGTACTATGCATATAAAATAAGCAGGGTGACAATACACAGCCTTGACATACTCCTTTCCCAATTTGGAACCAGTCCATTGTTCCATGTCTAGTTCTAACTGTTGCTTCTTGACCTGCTTACAGATTTCTCAGGAGAGGGGTAAGGTGGTCTTGTATTCACATCTCTTGAAGAATTTTCCAGTTTGATGTGATCCACACAGTCAAAGGCTTTGGCATAGTCAATAAAACATAAGTAGGTGTTTTTTTTAATGTTTTCCTTCTAATCATTGACTTCTTCCTGGTGTATTGACTAAGAGCTTACAACTGTACTATAAAAGAAATTAGAAAAGTAGAAGGAATAGTATCTTCTTAGAGGGATTTATATCTTGGTGTAAGAAATGTTTTGGACCCAAATTGAATCTGCTTACCCATTCCCAGTAAAGCCAGTGTACTGACTTTTAGTGTGATGAAGGAAAGTGCAGCATTTATTGCAAGGCCAAGCAAGGAGCATGGGTAGCTGTGCTTAAAAACCTGAACTCCCCAAGGATTTCAGATAAGAATTTTTAAAGTCAAATTGAGGGAGAGGGTTGCAGAGTGTGTAATCAGCTCATGAACAATTCTCTTATTTTTTGATGGTGAGATGACAGGGTAGTATCACAAAGGTTAACATCATTAACCCTCAGTCTCCATTCAGTTTGGGAGTTACAAGCTTATGGTCATCATGCAATTAACTTCTTCCACATGGTGGGAGTTTCAATATTTGTAAAACAACTCAGGAATATATGTCAGACGCTGTTATTTATGCCCTTTAGGGAGCGAGTAAATATTCTCTGACTCTGCCATATGGCTAATATATTGTTTAAATTGTTTTGAGTTCTCCTGACAAAATTGTTATTTTTGGAACTACAAGTTCACATTATTCCAATTATTAACAATTGAGCCAACTCTTTTGTGACTCAGGGAAGCTTTTCTGCAAATAAGCAGTCAGAGTACATGCTGGGAGGGAAGACCCTATATGGTCCTGCTTGATTACAATCTTCCATTTTCTTTGATATTCCCCAGTCTTCATGGAAAACAAGTGCAGGGCAAGAAAGAGAATAACATTATGGATAAAGGTGTTAATATAAATTGACAGAGGAACTTGGTTTTAGGGGGATTCATTTTTAGAATGAAGGTAGAGCCAATATAAGTGTTCAAAAGCAGAGACATTACTTTGCCAACAAAGGTCCATCTAGTCAAGGCTATGGTTTTTCCTGTGGTCATATATGGATGTGAGAGTTGGACTGTGAAGAAAGCTGAGCTCTGAAGAATTGATGCTTTTGAACTGTGGTGTTGGAGAAGACTCTTGAGAGTCCCTTGGACTGCAAGGAGATCCAACCAGTCCATTCTGAAGGAGATCAGCCCTGGGTGTTCTTTGGAAGGAATGATGCTAACGCTGAAACTCCAGTACTTTGGCCACCTCATGCGAAGAGTTGACTCATCGGAAAAGACTCTGATGCTGGGAGGGATTGGGGGCAGGAGGAGAAGGGGACGACAGAGGATGAGATGGCTGGATGGCATCACTGACTCGATGGCCGTGAGTCTGAGTGAACTCCGGGAGATGGTGATGGACAGGGAGGCCTGGCATGCTGCGATTCATGGGGTCGCAAAGAGTTGGACACGACTGAGCGACTGAACTGAACTGAACTGAACTGACTGATGCTGCAGTATGCTGAGGACTCAGTGGTCAGACAAAATAAAACCAGAGTATGGACCAGAGTAATTGGAGAAGGTGCCATGGAGAAATGTTGGAAACACTTCTAAAATAAGAAATATTAGTATTTTAATTCATGATGGAATAAAATATATCTTTGTAGTCCAACACTTCCACTGATGTTATGACTACATAGTTGTATGGATATGTAGATACATTGATATAGTGAGACAGAGATTTTTAAAACCTTTAAAGAATATATATGGATGATCAAGAATCATTTGAAAATATGCTAAGCTTTATGAGATTTTAGAAAACACAAATTAAAAGCACATTGCTATTCTACTACAGAACTATTAGAATGTCTTTAAAAAATGTCTTTAAAATGTCTTTGAAAAAAAAGATTTGTCATACTAGTATTAGTGACGATTTGGAAAATCTATAACTTGACTTCTGTTGTCAATATAAAAATGACAAAATATACTGGAATTTTGGTGAACATCTTGACAAATTTTTTAAAAGTTCAGTTTACTCACAGTCTAGATTAAATGTTATGTATTTGTTTTCCCCTCTAAATACAGCCAAATAACTTGGGAATAATTCAACAGATAACTATAAATGATTCTGAAAAGTGAAAAGGAGAATATGAATTGGCTAGGGACTTCAAGACTTGAAGGTACCACAATGAGTTCCCAAATATTTTATTACTATTTTATCACCCACTAGTTCTATGTACAGAAACTAAGAGTAAAATTGATTCCCAACTTCATTATATATATAATATATATACATTATAATATATGTATATATATAATGCAATGCTTTTCAAAATTCTCAGAAAAGTTTTTTTTTGAGAGAAAGACAAAATTATTATATAATTCATATGGAACGTCATAAGTCCCTGAACATCTACAATAATCTTGAAAAAGAAGAATAAAATGAAAGTAATCACCCCATCCAATATTAACACCTACTGTACAGCTACTTAAGACACAATGCTATTGGCAGAATTAATTAAAGAGTCTGACTCCATATTTTGGATATTTTGGCTTTCTGGTGGTTCATAGCCTTTACATCCCTTCCTCTTCTCCTGCCACACTTCTGCCTCTTCCCTTCTCCTTCTGGGCAAGCTGATAAAAAAGTCCAGTGCCCCAACCATGAAAGCTTCTGCATGGATAATACTCACCTTGTATTCACCCCCAAGTTGTCATAAAACTGCCAAACCAGTCTCCTTTTCCCACTGTCTGAGGTCATTTAAAATATCTCTTTGGGAAATGCCCTTTATATTGAGAGCCGCCATTCTTTGTAAGAGGAGGTAAATAATCTCTCTATGTGATTTTTTTTTATATTACATATATTGATATTTTATGTACTTCTGTAGCTCATTTAAACATATTTAATGGAATTTGTTACCTTGCATTTTTACATTTAAAACTTATCTTTTATTTACTCTATGAACTTTATTGGTATATGTATATGTATAAACTATAAACATATTTATATTTTACATATGTACTTATAAGTTTTCAATTGATCATCATATCAAAGTTCTCTGCAAGAAAAATGTTTATAGGTTAATTTTTTTAAATGTTTTAATATATTTGGGGTAAGAGAGAAATGTTAATAAATGTAAATAAAAATTTGATATAAAAGTTATCCCTAAATAAAAGTGATGCTTTGAAAATTTACCTAACATATCCATGACTAATATTTCTTTTTGCTGAAACAAAATTGATTTGGATCATTTTCATTCCATTTTTATAAATAAAGATAGCTCAATGTTCTGAATTTCTTCTAAGCTATATTTCATTAGTAGCCTAATGGTTTATCATTAAATGTGATGTTTAACAGTTTATTGGCGAACAGTATCATTACTTCCTTTTTCTATTATTTTTAGAAACAATGACATGAAATTTACTGGGCTTGCAAAAAATTCATTGTCTATCATGAATATTCAACTTTTCAATTTCTGAGAAATACTATAATGATAGAATTTTCAATTATAATTATCAGTTATAAACATTTTATAAGCATCAGTTCTTCAGTGCTCTCCCTTCTTTATGGTCTACTTCTTACATCCATACATGACTACTGGAAAAACCATAGTTTTGACTATAATGACCCTTGTTGGCAAAGTGACATCTCTGCTTTTTACCATACTGTCTAGGTTTGTCATAGCTTTTATGTGTATGACTGTATGTCTGCGTCTGTATACACTATAGTGTGGTAACCACCAAAATTTTAATTTCTCTTCATCACCATGCAGTTCATCCCATTTACCCATTTTCCCTCCCCTTGGCTGCTACTTCCCATCTGGTAACTACTATTCTGTGTTTATTTTTGTTTGGACTGGTTTGTTCATTTATTTTACTTATTTATTTGTTCTCATATTTTATATCAAAAGGTTTCAAAATGAGAACATATGCAAAATGATAGTTGAGACACAACTGAGGTTATAATATAATGGGATTGTTTTATAGCACATATGTCATATTTTAGAAACTATCATATCAATTTTTATACTTAATTTAAACTACACTTGCCATAAAAAATGGAAATAAGTATTCAGTTAATAATAGTCATAAACAGAAAACCATGACTCACCAAACCATTGAACTTCATATTTCACTTAAAAAAATCATAAACCAATATAATTTTATAATGTATATTTTTTTCAAACAAATATTTCAAATGCTTTCTTCAATGTAAAGTCATTATCCAAGAAGATTTGTCATTTTACTATATGTAATTTTTATTATGAAATCAATATGTTTTTAAACATTGAGGTATCCTTTATGTTTAAAAAACTTTTTTTTATTTTTAAATTTTTTTGTTTGTGCTCTTTTCGTGACTGTATGAAGGCTTTTTCTAGTTCTGGTGAGCAGGGAGCTATTCTTCATTGCAGTGGCTTCTATTGTCACAGAGCACCGGCTTAGGTGCATGGTCTTCAGTAGTTGTGACACACAAGCTCAGTCATTGATGACTCGCAGGCTTTAAAGCTCAGGCTCAGTAGTTGTGGTGCAGGGGCTTAGTTGCTCCAGGGCATTTGGAATCTTCCTGGACCAGGGATCAAACCTATGTCCCCTGCATTAGCAAGTGGATTCTTATCCACTGTACCACCAGGGAAGTCCCAAGGTACTTTATATACAGCATAATGTACAGATCATGAGAGTAGATTTCTAGCTTTTTCATAAATAAAACACACACTTTTATTTGTTGTTATTAAAAATTTCAAACACATTCTAGTGTTTAAGGCTTTCTACTGCTGGTGGAGTCTGAAGGTTTGTGCAGAAAAACTGAGTACCTATTTTCTTTTCTTTCTTACTGTGTATATTTAGATATACAACTTAATGATTTGCTGTATGTATACATTATAAAATATTAATAATTACAACAACTAAGTCAATTAAATATCCATAACCTCACACAATTGCCATTACCATTTGTGCATGTGTCTGTGTGTGTGTGTTTGTGTATTAGTGAGAAAACTTAAGATATATCCCATTGGTAAGTTTCAAGTATGAAGTTCAGTATTTTCACCTACAGTCACTGTCCTATACATTAGATCTCCAGAATTTATCTTGTATAACTGAAACTTATACACCTTGATAACATCTCTCCATTTCTCCTTTGCCACATATCCTTATTATAACCACCATTCTATAGTCTGTTTCTATACATTTGATTATTTTGGATTCCAAATATAAGTGAGGTCATAAAGTATTTGTCTTTCTGTGCCTGGCTTATTTCACTTAGCATAGTGTCCTCCAAGTCCATTATGTTGTCACAAATAGTAGCATTTCCTTCTTTTCTAAGGATAAATAATATTCTATTGGATGTGTATACAGTTTCTTTGTAGGTTATTCTGTTGATGGACATTTATATCATATCATGTATAACTCAGATACATTCATATCTTAATTATTGTGAATAATGCCACAATGTACATAGGAGTGCAGGTATCTTTTCCACCATGGGATTTAAATTTCTTTATGTAAGTTTTATACGGAGGTATAATAGCTGGCTTATATGGTAGTTTTAATTTTTAGTATATTGAGGAAGTTTATTCAGTTTAGTTGCTCAGTCATGTCTGACTCTTTGTGACCCCCATGGACTGCAGCTCACCAGGCTTTCCTATCCATCACCAACTCCCAGAGCTTGCTCAAACTCATGTTCATCTAGTCGGTGATGCCATCCAACCATTTCATCCTCTGTCATCCCCTTCTCCTCCCACCCTCAATCTTTCCCAGCATCAGGGTCTTTTCCAATGAGTCAGTTCTTCGCATCAGGTGGCCAAAGTATTGGAGTTTCAGCTTCAGCATCAGTCTTTCCAATGAATAGTCAGGACTGATTTTCTTTAGGACTGACTGGTTTGATCTCCTTGCAGTCCAAGGGACTCTCAAGAGTCTTTTCCAACACCACAGTTCAAAAGCATCAATAAAAAGCTTGGGACTGGTGCACTGGGATGACCCAGAGGGATGGTATGAGGAGGGAGGTGGGAGGGGGGTTCAGGATAGGGAACACGTGTACACCCTTGGCAGATGCATGTTGATGTATGGCAAAACCAATACAATATTGTAAAGTAAAATAATAATAATAATAAAAAGAAGCTTATTACTGTTTTCTATAATGCTTGTATAAATTTACATTCCTGCCAACAGTATTTCAGAGTTAACATTTCTCATATCCTCACCAACACTTACTATTTTTGTGTTTTGATTAACAGCCATCCTAAGAGGTATCAGATAACATTTCATGTTGAGTTGTGTTTCCCTGAGGATTAGCGCTATTGAACACACTTTTATACCTTTGGTCATTTGTGTCTCCCTTTATTTTATTTGTTTGCTTTTTCTATGAGCTCTTTATATATTTTGGACAGTAATTCTTTATCAGAAATAAAGGTTGCAAATATTTTGTTTCCATGTACATGTTAGTCATTTGAATGTCTTATTTGAGAAAAAAAAATCTGTTCTGCTTGTCATTTTAAAATTAATTTGTGTGGGTTTTATTTATTTATATTTATGCTCTTGAGTTCTATGAGTTCTTATATTTTGCTCTTAACCCCTTATCAGATAAAAGGCTTCCAAATATTTTCTCCCATTTTTCATTAATGGGAGAAAAATTTTGATCTTTTCTGTGTGGAAGGCCTTTATTTTTAGATAGCCTCACTTGTTTGTTTTTCATTTTGTTCCTTCTGCTTTTGTTTTGTATCCAAAAAATTATTGCCAAAGTCAATCTGGAGGAAATTGTCCCTCATATTTTCTTCTAGATGTTTTATGGTTTTCTCTCTTTTATTTAAGTCTTTAATCCACTTAGGGTTAGTTTTTGTGAGTAGAATAAAGATAATGCTCCATTATAATTTTCTTGTACTTTAATAAACAATTTTCCCAGGACCATTTATATAAAAGATTGTCCTTTCTCCACTGAATATTCTTGGTTCTCCTGTCAAATATAAGTTGTCCATATATGTGTACGTTTATTTCTGGGCTCTGAATTCTGTCTTAGTGATCTATGTGCCTGTTTTTATGCTGTTGTGATTCTCATAGTTCTGTAATATAATTTGAAACCAAGAACTTTGGTGCCTTCAGCTTCACTCTTCCTAAGATTTCTTTGTTTTTGTTTTTTTTTTTTAATTTTATTTTATTTTTAAACTTTACATAATTGTATTAGTTTTGCCAAATATCAAAATGAATCCGCCACAGGTATACATGTGTTCCCCATCCTGAACCCTCCTCCCTCCTCCCTCCCCATTCCATCCCTCTGGGTCGTCCCAGTGCACCAGCCCCAAGCATCCAGTATCGCGCATCGAACCTGGACTGGCAACTCGTATTTCTTTGGATTTTCAAAGTCTTTTCAGGGTCCATGTAAATTTTAGGATTGTTTTTTCTATTTCTGTGAAAATGATATTTAAATTTTCATAGATATTTCATTGTATCTATAGATGGATGGATATTTTAACAGTATTATTTCTTGCAATCTGTGAATCAGAATACCTATTTACCAAGGTCTTCTTCAGTTTCTTTCATCAGTGTCTTATAGTTTTCAGTGTATCTTTCACCTCTTGTTTAAATTTATTCCTAAGTAAATATATTGGTTTTGATGCTATTGTAGTTGGAATGGTTTTCTTTATCACTTTTCAGATAATTCATTGTTACTTTATTGAAACAATATTGATTTTTCTCCTTCCAGTTTTATTGAGATATAATATACATATAGTACAATTTAAATTTAAGGTGAATAGTGATAATTTGATTTACATATATCATAAAGTTATTACCACAATAAATTTAGTTATTATTCATCATCTCATATAAAAACAAAATTAAAGGAATAGGAAAATTATTTTCTTTGTGATGTGGACCCTTATAACTTACTCTCTTAACAATTTTCATATGTAACATAGAGCAACATTAATCATATTTATCATGTTGTGTATTACATCCTTACTATTTATTTATCTTATAAATGGAAGATTGTACCTTTTGAAAGTCTTCACCCATCCCCAACTCCCACTTCTAAAAGCAACAAATCTTATCTATTTTTTTTTGAAACTGTTTGCCTGTCCAAGAATAATTGAGCTACAACACTATGTTAGTTCCTGAAGCACAATATAGTGTTTTGATATTTCTTTTTTTTAATTTATTATTTTTTTAAAATTTTAATTGCAGGCTAATTACTTTAGAATATTGTGGTGATTTTTGCCATACATTGACATGAATCAGCCACGGGTGTACATGTGTTCCCAATCCTGACCCTCCCTCCCACCTCTCTCCCCAGTGCACCAGCCCTGAAAACCCTGTCTTATGCATTGAGCCTGGACTGGCAATCTGTTCCACATATGATTATATACATGTTTCAATGCTATTCTCTCAAATCATCCCACCCTCACCTTCTTCAACAGAGTCCAAAGACTGTGCTTTACATCTCTGTCTCTTTTGCTGTCTCGCATATAGGATCATCGTTACCACCTTTTTAAATTCCATATATATGTGTTAATATACTGTATTGGCGTTTTTCTTTCTGACTTACTTCGCTCTGTATAATAGGCTCCAGTTTTATCCACCTCATTAGAACTGATTCAAATGCATTCTTTTTAATAGTTAAGTAATATTCCATTGTGTATATGCACCACAGCTTTCTTATCCATTCATCTGCTGATGGACATCTAGGTTGCTTCCATGTCCTGGCTATTGCAAACAGTGCTGCGATAAACATTGGGGTACACAGGTCTCTTTCAATTCTGGTTTCCTCGGTATGTATGCCCAGTAGTGGGATTGCTGGGTCATATGGCAGTGCTATTTCCAGTCTTTTAAGGAATCTCCACACTGTTCTCCATAGTGGCTGTACTACTTTGCATTCCCACCAACAGTGTAAGAAGGATCCTTTTTCTCCTCACCCTCTCCAGCATTTACTGTTTCTAGACTTTTTGACAGCAGCCATTCTGACCGCCATGAGATGGTACCTCATTGTGGTTTTGATTTGCATTTCTCTGATAATGAGTGATGTTGAGTATCTTTTCGTGTGTTTGTTAGCAATCTGTATGTCTTCTTTGGGGAAATGTCTGTTTAGTTCTCTGGCCCATTTTTTGATTGAGTCATTTATTTTTCTGGAATTGAGCTGCAGGAGTTGCTTGTATGTTTTTGAGATTAATTCTTTGTCAGTTGCTTCATTTGCTATTATTTTCTCTCATTCTAAAGGCTGTCTTTTTATCTTGCTATAGTTTCCTTCATTGTGCAAAAGCTTTTAAGTTTAATTAGGTCCCATTTGTTTATTTTTGCTTTTATTTCCATTACTCTGGGAGATGGGTCATAGAGAATCCTGCTATGATTTATGTCAGAGAGTGTTTTGCCTATGTTTTCCTCTAGGAGTCTTGTAGTTTCTTGTCTTCCATTTAGATCTTTAATTCATTTTGAGTCTATTTTTGTGTATGGTGTTAGAAAGTATTCTAGTTTCATTCTTTTAAAAGTGGTTGACCAGTTTTCCCAGCACCACTTGTTAAAGAGATTGTCTTTTCTCTCCTGTATATTCTTGCCTCTTTTGTCAAAGATAAAGTCTCCATAGGTGTGTGGATTTATCTCTGGGCTTTCTATTACATTCCATTGATCTATGTTTCTGTCTTTGTGCCAGGACCATACTGTCTTGATGACTGTTGCTTTGTAGTATAGCCTGAAGTCAGGTAGGTTGATTCCTCCAGTTCTGTTCTTCTTTCTCAAGATTGCATTGGCTATTCGAGGGTTTTTTTGTATTTCCATACAAATTGTGAAATTATTTGTTCTAATTCTCTGAAAAATACTATTGGTAGCTTGATAGGGATTGCATTGAATCTGTAGAAATATCAATAACCTCAGATATGCAGATGACACCACCCTTATGGCAGAAAGTGAAGAGGAATTAAAAAGCCTCTTGATGAAAGTGAAAGTGGAGAGTGAAAAAAGTTGCCTTAAAGCTCAACATTCAGAAAATGAAGATCATGGCATCTGGGCCCATCACTTCATGGGAAATAGAAAACAGTGTCAGACTTTATTTTTTTGAGCTCCAAAATCACTGAAGATGGTGACTGCAGCCATGAAATTAAAAGACGCTTACTCCTTGGAAGGAAAGTTGTGACCAACCTAGACAGCATATTGAAAAGCAGAGACATTACTTTGCCAACAAAGGTCCATCTAGTCAAGGCTATGGTTTTCCCTATGGTCATGTATAGATGTGAGAGTTGGACTGTGAAGAAGGCTGAGCCCAAAGAATTGATGCTTTTGAACTGTGGTGTTGGAGAAGACTCTTGAGAGTCCCTTGGACTGCAAGGAGATCCAACCAGTCCATCCCAAAGGAGATCAGCCCTGCGATTTCTTTGGAAGGAATGATGCTAAAGCTGAAACTCCAGTACTTTGGCCACATCATGCGAAGAGTTGACTCATTGGAAAAGACTGTGATGCTGGGAGGGATTGGGGGCAGGAGGAGAAGGGGATGACAGAGGATGAGATGGCTGGATGGCATCACTGACTCGATGGCCGTGAGTCTGAGTGAACTCCGGGAGATGGTGATGGACAGGGAGGCCTGGCATGCTGCGATTCATGGGGTCGCAAAAAGTCAGACACGACTGAGCGACTGAACTGAACTGACTGATAATAGATACTTGGAAGTTTTTTACTTTAAAATATAGTCATACTCATGGACAGTTTTTATTTTTTTCCTTATTTGTTTTTCTGATAATGGGCAATATCTTCTTATTTCTTTCCATGTCTCCTATTTTGTTGTTGTTGTTGATGAAAACTAAATATTTTAGGTAATACATCTTAGAAACTCTGTTTTTTTGTCCTCTTTCTTCAAACACACACAAACACTTCACCTTTTTTCTGTTATTCACTTTTATATCTGGTTAGTGACTGACTTGATTATTTTATCCAATTATAGCCCCCTCCTAATGTGTTAGGTCTCTGATGTTATTCTTCAGGGGCACAGCTTGATAAAGCTCATGATCACCTCAGATGAAAGTGATTTTAATAACACTCACTTTGAATGTCTTTTTCCTAGCCATATACACCTACTAACTTGATGACTGTTTTATTTTTCAACTTTACCCTGTAATATAATTTGCTCCATAAAAGAATAAAACAAATTCTGCCCCCTTTAGGGGAATAGATCCTGAGATCAGTGTTTGAGATTTATTCTGACCCAGGGAGGACTCCACCTGCCTGTCTCTTTCCCTTATATAGATAGCTCCTTGGATGAGGCTGAGACATTGAGGTAGAGCAGACTTATCTGGGGACATTGACCAACAATATGACTGAAACTTCTAGCAGTTTTTTTTCAGTTCAGAGTCTCCTCTGTGCTCTCATAGATCTGTGAAAAATTTAATCTGTGTTATATCATAATTGTCTGTCTCTACACAAGAAGAATGTGAGTTTCTTGAGAGTAAAATCTGTATATTTTGTGTTTTCATCATGGTACAGCACATTCTTGAACACTTAATTCTAAATATCTAGAGAAAAAAGAAATGGCCACTTTTCGCATTTGGGTGAATTATCTTCTGTTTTATACCTTTATTGATTCCTTATTTTAATACTTTATTGACAGGAGTATATATCTAACAGTTTCCCATTAAGGGACTTTCCTAGTAAGAAAAATTTGAAATGTCTAATTAGAAACAGTGCCAAAAAAAAAAAAAAAAAAAAAGTCTTTTAATCCTAACCTGTCTCTTAGGTTGTTGAAGGAACATATAATCTAAAGGGGAAAAGACGAGTGCCACATGTATTCTGAAGTATTGAGTTACAGTTATTCATTTAATTGCCATATGCTAATACTCTGTTTGAGGATTTTGCAATCTATCTATCTATTGCATTATTAGTGAATATTTGAGTAATTCTCAGCTTTGAATTATTGCAAATATTCCTTCTATGAACACTATAATACATGTCTCATGGTACACTTGTGCATACAATTACCTAGAAGGTATACCTAAGAGTAGAAAACTGGGCCATGAGGTAAGAGTATCTACAAAATAAGTGTGTAATAGCATAGTGCATTCTAAAGTACCTGGATCAGTATACCTTGTCACCAGAACCATAAAATAGTTCTTGTTAGTCCACAGCTTCATTCACTTGTGAATCCATTCTTTAAATTCAAAACAAATAAGAGGCTGTGTTGTGATATTTTATTGGGATTTTAACGTTCATTATCATCCTTACTAATGAGATTAAACACATTTTCACACGTTTATTGGACATTGCAGTATTTTCTTTTATGAAGGATCTATTTATAAGTCTTGACCATTTTTACTATTGACTGGATTGTTGATTGTTTAGCTAGTGATTTTTGTATACACTATGTAAGAGCCTTTTCCCAATAATAGATGAGGCATCCATTTTCTCTCATTCTATGGATTTCTTTATTTACATGTCATATTATAAAATAAAACATCAGTACAGAACATCAACCAAACAAATCCATATCTTAGTGAATTTTTGTGAGGCAAACATTTCTATAAATACAACTCAGAACAAGAAAAGAAATTTTCTAGCCAGGAATCCCTCCAGGTATCCCTCTGTATCACAGTCCCCCATCCTCCAAAAGTAACCACTATTCCCAATTTTATATTAATTAGTTTCTCAATTTTTTTTTTTAGTTTTATAAGTCTTATGTATCTTTTTGCTGAATGGCACTTTTTAGATTAACAAAATTTCTCAAGTTCAATGTAATTTCTTTCATTTCCAAATAAGAGTGCTTTTTGAGTTTAAGCAACTTTTTCTTAATCTAATGTTATTGTGAAGGTTTACTTTTACATCATCCTTTAAGAAATTCATTGTTTGCACTTGAAATTTAGGCTTTGATATTCAGAAATGATTTTTTGCTGTGTATGCATAGGCTTTCTTTTTTGCATATATATATTCTATTCTCCTAGAATTAGTTTTTGAAAAGTCTGCTGTTTACTCCTTGCTATACAAACTTATATTTGTTCAAGCAAGTTTTTAGGTGTGCATATGAGTTCAGCAGCTCTCTCTTCCTGTCTTTTGGTTTGTTTGTCACCTGGGTCAGTAGTTGCATAATTCTTGCTGTTCAGGCTGACTAAATCATGCCTGACTCTTTGCAACTTTGTGGACTGCAACATGCCAGGCTCCTCTGACCTCTACTATCATGCAGAGTTTGTTCAAAGTTAAATCCATTGAGTCGGTGATGCTATCTAACCATCTCATCCTCTGCCAACTCCTTCTCCTTTGCCTTCCTTTTTCCCAGGATTAGGATCCTTTCCAATGAATCGGCTGGCTCTTCACATCAGGTGGCCAAAGTATTGAACCTTCAGCTTCAGCATCAGTCCTTCCAATGAATATTTGGGGTTGATTACCCTTAGAATTGATTGGTTTGATCTCCCTACAGTCCACAGGAATCTCAAGAGTCTTCTCCAGCACCACAATTCAAAAGCATCAGTTCTTTGGTGCTCATCCTTCTTTATGGTTCAACTCTCACCTCTGTTAATGATTACTGAAAAAACCATAGCTTTGACTATAAGGGATCTTTGCCAGCACAATGATATCTCTACTTTTTAATAAGCTATCTAAGTTTGTCATCATTTTCTCTCCAAGGAGCAATTGTCTTTTAATTTCATTGCTGCAGTCACCATCTGCAGTGATTTTGGAGCCCAGGAAAATAATACCTGTCACTGCTTTCACCTTTTCCCCATCTATTTGCCATGAAGTAATGGGACAAGATGCCATGATTTTAGCTTTTTTAATGTTCAGTTTCAAGCCAGCTTTTTCATTATCCTCTTTCACCTCATCAAGAGGCTCTTTAGCTCTTTTTCACTTTATGCACTTAGGATGGTATAATCTGCATATGTGAGGTGAGTGATATTTCTCCTGGCAATCTTGAATCTTGTGATTCACCCAGCCTGGTATTTCACATGATGTAATCTGCATATAAGTTAAGTAAACAGTGACAATACATAGCTTTTTTGTAGTTCTTCTTCAAATGTTGAAACAGTCAGTTGTTCCATGTCTGTTTCTGTTGCTTCTTGGCCTGCATACAGGTTTCTCAGGAAACAGGTATGGTAGTCTGGTACTCCTATCTGTAAAGAATTTCCCAAAGTTTGTTGTGATCCATACAGTTAAAGTCTTTAGCATAGTCAGTGAAGTAGAAGCAGATTTTTTTTTTCTGGTATTCCCTTGACTTTTCTATGATCCAATGGATGTTGGTGATTTGATCTTGATTCCTCTGCCTCTTTGAAACCCAACTTGAACATCCGAAAGTTCTTGATTCACATATTATTGAAGCCTAGCTTGAAGAAGTTAAGCCATAACCTTGCTAGCATGTGAAATGAGTACAATTGTATGGTAGTTTGAGCATTCTTTGGCATTGTCCTTCTTTGGGATTGGAATGAAAACGGACCTTTTCAAGTCCTGTGGCCACTGTTGAGTTTTCCAAATTTGCTGGCATATTGAGTGCAGCACTTTCACAGCATCATCTTTCAGGATTTGAAATAATTCAGCTGGAATCCCATCATACTCATTAGCTTTGCTTGTAGCAATGCTTCCTAAGGGCCACTTGACTTCATACTCCAGGATGTCTAGCTCTAGGAGAATGACCACACCATAATAGTTATCCAAGTCATTAAAACCTTTTTTGTATAGTTCTTGTGTTTACTTGCTACCTCTTCTTAATCTCTTCTGCTTCTGTTAGATTCTTGCAGTTTCTGTCCTTTATTGTGCACATATTTGCATGAAATGTTCTCTTGGTATCTCTAATTTTCTTGAAGAGATCTCTAGTATGTCCATTCTACTGTTACCCTCTATTTCTTTGCATTGTTCACATAAGAAGGCTTTCTTCTCTCTCCTTGCTATTCTTAGGAAATATGCATTCAGTTGGATACATCTGTCCCTTTCTCCTTTGCCTTTTGCTTCTTTTCTTTTCTCAGCTATGTTAGGCTTCCTCAGACAACCACTTTGCCTTCTTGCATTTCTTTTTCTTGGTGATGGTTTTGGGCATATCCTCCTGTACAATGTTACAAACTTCTGCCCATAGTTCTTCAGGCACTCTGTCTACCAAATCTAATCCTTTGAGTTCATTTGTCACCTCCACTGTATAATCATAAGAGATTTGATTTAGGTCATACCTAAATCATAAAGTAGGTTTACCCAACTTTCTTCAATTTCAGCCTGAATTTTTCAATAATGAGCTGATTATCTGAGCCACAGTCAGCTTCAGGTCTTGTTTTTGCTGACTTGATGGAGTCAGAAGTATAGAGCTTCTCCATCTTGTTACAAAGAATATAATCAATCTGATTTCGGTATTGACCATCTGGTAATGTCCATGTGTACAGTCCTCTCTTGGGTTGTTTGTAAAGGGTGTGTGCTATGACCATTGTGTTCTCTTGACAAAACTGTTAGCCTTTACCCTATTTCATTTTATACTCCAAGGCCAAATTTGCCAGTTTATTGCTTGACTTCCTATGTAATTAGTTGTAAAATTAGTCTTGATATTTAGTAAAACAATTCATGTTAACTTGTTTTTCATGAATGTGTTGGCTATTTAAAATCCATATAAATTTGAAATTATTAATACCTCATAGTTTTCACATACCAAAAAGGAAACTATTGGAGTCTCCATTGGGATATTTTTGTAATATACACCTGTATGGAGAGAACTGATATCTGTACATTGTTGAGTCTTCTAGCCCATGATATTACATATGTCATACTTTCCATAGTATTTCTGATTTTCTTCTGGATAATACAAAAATTTGACATTGTTTTTATCTAGTTTCCTTCATTACACACTGTATATCTGCCAGAATTAATGCAAAACAACTTTTATTGCTGCATCCATCAATAGCATGACATGATTTGTTTCTTAAACATTTGTTATTTAATACTTTCATCTTACAGAAAAAAAGAGGTTATTTCTAGACCTGAATATGAATTTCCCCAGGAAAAGAACATGTAGGCTCTACTGTCCTACTTATTTGAATCAGTATTCCAAAATATCTTGTATATACATTCAGAAGCTAGCATCTGAGAATAATTGAAGAAAAATGTCATGAACAGTGTTATCAAAAACCTTTCATAATTGATATGGCATGGGAATAAAAAACATAGATTACCAATTCAGATATGCATAAATATAAGTTTTTGATTACTCCATAGTATATCTTCTATTAGAAATGGTTTATCTTGTGGGAGGTTCAAACCAGTGCCTCATAACATTACCTAGAAAAATTCTTCAACTTTTATATCTCTAGATATTTTGTACTATCTATTAGTGTAGTGATCATAGGTGTTGGCTTTGTCAATCTTGCTTTTCCTACTTTATCTAACATCAAAACACCTAGTGACTGATTGGCAGAATCCTAAAATCTGCAGGGACAGATAGCAGAAATCATTGGACAACTTCCTTAGCAAGCTAAGAAAGTGCTTGTCAAAGCTTATGTCCCAGACTCAGTCACATGATTCCCATATGTCAACCTCTGGAAAAGGCAGATGGTAAAGGCTTCTCTACATGTCACAGGGCAAATCCTTCTGTTACATATGGGGACATACAATTATGCAGCAATAATTCAAGGTTGTTTATTCAAGGAACTGGACTTTCCTCAAAGAAGGTCTCAAAGAAGGAGAGTGCAATAAGGAAGAGGTACAGGGGGGTGTGGGGACATCTGTCCACCCATGTTAGACCCATGATGGCCAGATTACCTGTGAAGGTGAGAAGGTAGAGGCAGAAGAAAACCACAAAGAGGAATGTCTGTGCATGTTTGAGTAAACTTCAGCAGTTGGTGATGGACAGGGAGGCCTGGCATGCTGCAATTCATGGGGTTGCAAAGAGTCGGACATGACTGAGCGATTTAAATGAATTGAAAATTAAGCATTCTCTGGTAGAATCGGTCTGGTCACTGAGAGAGAGGCAACAGGTAAATGGTCTAAATTAAAAATATTTCCTGGAATTAATCAACTTCAGACTCTGCCTTATAGGTCCATTGAAATCTGATGGATTCTCTTGTCCTCTTAGACCTGATGAAACCTTTATTCTTTCAGAGTTATACATGAATCACAAGACCTAACCTTGTCTATGAACCTTTTCATCTTTCCTGTTTCCCTTGCTCACTGTATCCACACTTTCTTATTTGTGAGCAATTTTCTCCCAAATAGAAGATTAGGGTATTTTTCTGCCTTTCTGCCTAATGATATATTATGAGGGACAATGTCCACATGATCTTCAGGCTTTCTCATGAGGCTTTAGGCAAGCTTCCTTAGTACTCAAACTCAATGTGTGTCTCCTAGTGATCCAATCCCAGACTTGTGGCTAATTTTAGCACTTTCCCCTATAAACAGCTTACTGAAGGACTCTGAACTGTTTCAGAAGACATCCTCTCCCAGTAAGAACACATTGAGTCCCAACATGCCCCTATTTATCCCTAAGTCACTGTGAAAAATCTAGAGAGCAATTCTTAAGATGGTTAATAGAAAATATATAATTAAGAAATTATATGGATTGTGAAACTAAAGGATTAATAAGTATCCAAAGGTGAAATATGTATTTTTATATTTATTACATATATATGCATTGCTAATATATGTACATTCTAATTACCTATTAATATTTATATATAAATTATTTATAGTTAATATATTTTGTATGCATGCATGTGTGCTAAGTCACATCATTGTGTCTGACTCTTTGCAACCCTATAGCTCCTCTGTCTATAGGATTCTTCCAGCAAGAATACTGGATTGTGTAGCCATGTTCTCCTCCAGGGGATCTTCCTGACCCAGTGATCAAACTCACATCTCTTGTGTCTCCTGCATTGGCAGGAGGATTGTTTAACAGTAGTGCCACCCGGGAAGCCCACATATTTTGCACACACACACACACACACACACATATATATATATATATATATATATATATATATATATATATATATATATTCAAAGCAATACCTGATATCCCAGCTGAAAAAAAAAATAATAACCAAACTTTTTCTAGTACATAATGTGAAAAACAGCAGGATTTCATACATTTGGCCATATTTCCTTCAAAATTGCCCAGAAAGCTTATTTTCCAAGCCATAGTAAAATTCAGAAGCATTTCGAAAATGTTATTAGTCAACAATTCAAATTCCAAGGCAAGCTCTTTATTTTCTTTCCATAATTCTGTGCAAAACACTTGATTTGTTTGCAGTGGTACAGTCTGAATGTCAGACCACTCCCCCTTCGGGCTTATTTTGAATATATATATTTGGGGGTGGTGGTGAGAACTCTATACTCTCCCTACCCTCAGTTATCTCTCAAGTTGTCTCTAAATTAACATCTCATATTTAATCTGCAATATGGATTTACTGACAAAAGTAATACATACCCTTTTGAAAGTCAAAGAGAAATGGTAATTTGGAGAAAATGTAGTGATTATTAATCACGAAGAAAGAGTCGAACCATCAAAAGTAGTTTCCTACCTCCTGTATTTTACCAGGGCTCCAAAGCCAATTTAGTGCTACAGGTATATTCTTCCAAGATAGCCTTCATATTGTTGGAAGCATGCTTTATTCTTTGGTCAAAGAGGCAAAGATCAACTTAGCATGAAAAAGCACTGGCCAAAGACACAAGATTCTTAACTTTTTCATTGCTACTTTAATAATCTTGGGAAAATACCTGTGCCTTTTGCATCCAAGTTTCCCCACCTGGGAAGTGAGGAAAACAATCCTGATTTTGTACATTTCAAATTTCTATGGCTCAGAGTTTTTTGGGTTTTTTTTGTTTTTTGTTTTTAATTTTATTTTATTTTTAAACTTTACATAACTCTATTAGTTTTGCCAAATATCAAAATGAATCCGCCACAGGTATACATGTGTTCCCCATCCTGAACCCTCCTCCCTCCTCCCTCCCCATTCCATCCCTCTGGGTCGTCCCAGTGCACCAGCCCCAAGCATCCAGTATCGTGCTTCAAACCTGGACTGGCAACTCGTTTCATACATGATATTTTACATGCTCAGAGTTTTTTGACATGAGATGTGAGGCTAGGCCACTTGTACTATTAAACAGGCACCAACACTCACTAGACAGCAATAGTTTAGAGCCTTTCCTTCTATCCCTTTAGATATATTGACTGATATTAATAATTATGAGGGCTTGAGGCTCCTCAGCTCTAGAGGTTTAATTCTGGTTAGGAGACCCTGAGGGATTTTCTCTTCTTTAATCAGAGGGAAAAAAATAACTTTCTCTCTCAACTTTGCAATTCTCATTAGTTGCAGAGCTTTGTGTAGCATGTGACTTGTAAAACTCTTCTGGGACTCTCTGGGAGTTTAAAACTTGCTAAGTTCATATTCTGCTCATAACCAAGGCTTCCTGCTACTTCTTAAGTTTTATTTTGGTAGGAAATAGAGTGAATTCCATCCCTAATGCTCATTCAATTCATTCTTCCACTCATCATAAACACTTTTCCCTTAATCATGTAATCTTTCCCTGGGTATTATTGAAGGGCTTACATTGTTTAAAGCCTGTACTACGGGAGAACTCAGAAAAGTATAATGAATGATTTCTTCTTGCAGGGATTTATACTTCAGTGGAAGATATGCGACCAAACCAAATTTTGGTCTGCTGGTCTGTGCACAGTAAAGCTAATTTACTGACACTAGGTTGTGATGAAGAAAAGCGCAGCATTTACTGCAAAGCTGAGCAATGACATGGGTTGCTAATGCTGAAAAATCTGATATCCCTGATAGATTCAAGGAAGACTTTTAAAAGGCAAGTTGAGAGAAAGGACTACAAGTTGTGCGATGGATTCATTCACCATTGTCTGACTGGATGTAACAGGATGATGTCACACGTATTAACATCATCAGTCCTCAGGCTCCAGCTAATGTGGGGCTGATTGTTCATGATCATCATACAATTAGCTTCTTCTACTTGGTGGGGGTTTTAGTATCTCAAAACAAATCAGAAATATGTGCCAAAAACTCTTATCTAATTCCTTCATGGAGGAGCTAAAGATTCTGTGACTCTGATATGTTACTGTTACATTTATTTATTTAAATTGTCACCAGTTCTCCCAGCCCAGGTGCTAATTTTTTCTTTCTGTATGTTCACTTTCTTCCAGTCATTAGCATTTGAGTCAGCCTTTTGTAACCCAGAAGAGGCTGATCAACTAATGTTTTTCTCAAAAAAAAAAAAAAAAAAAAAAAAAGAAGAAGAAGAAGAAAAAAGAAGCAGGCAGAAGACATTGAGGGGATGGTCTTTCCTTTAGGATATAGAGTCTTGCTTGCTTACAACCCGCTTTTCTGATATTCCCCAATCATAAGAAGGAACAAATGCACAATAAGAAAGGAAATAAAGTTATGGATAGAAAGGTTAATCATAAACTTGGCAATAGAACTTGGTTTTAGGGACACATGATTACAGAATAATGATAGTGCCACGGTAAAATGGATCATATTGTAGAGTGTTGAGGACTCAGCACTCAAGTAAGATAAGAGAAAATGGACCAGAATGGTCAGAGCAGATGTCATGGAGAAATGTTGTGAAGATTTCTAAAATAAGAGCTGGTGTATTCTAGTTCACAGTTAAGAAAAACTATTTTGTTGTAGCCCAATACTTCCAGTGATGTATTGACTGTGTAAAATTGGTTAAACATATTTTTAAAATATTATATCTAGGTAGATAGATATAATGACATTGAAATTTTTAAACATTTGAAGAAAATAAATGGATCTGTAATAAACACCTAGAAAGATGCTAAGAATTATGAGTCATTAGGAAATACAAATTAAAAGCACAATGTTATTGTACTACATAACTATTAGAATGTCTGAAAATTAAAGAAAAGAGATTGGTTGGTTAAAATTTAAAAGAACTATCACTAATACACTGCTCTGAAGATATAAAAATTATAAAAATATGTTGGCATTTTGGCAAACTGTCTGCTAACTTTTTAAAAATTTTAACCTATGCAATTTCCAAACCAAAAAAAAAAAAAAAAGTTATATATTCAATTGTCTCTGCTCTTCTCTCTAAATTAAAAAAAAAAAAAAAACTTTGAAGTAATTCAACACATAATCATGACTGTGAAAGGTGAAAAGGATAAGACGAATTGCTTAGGAATCTCAGGACTTGTAGAATGTTATGTATTATGTTACACAGAATGTTACACAGTGTGTTCCAAATACTTTATTTTATGTCTCATATACTGAATGGGGATGTGGAACATCCTGCAAACTTCACTCCAAGTTGTTCCTAAGAATAAGAAAAAAAAGGAAATAAAAGTAAAGGAAAAACAGAATTAAAAATCATTTGTTTCTGTACAAAAAGATAGGAAATCAACAGGAACTTAATCGGGAAACACAGAGCCATTGAGTGAGGACCCAAATCTACCTGCAGCTGTAGAATCAGCAGACCTGAGGTTCAAACTCAGTCTCACCTCATGCATGACAGCCAGGTCTGACTGCCTACGATAGCATTGCTAGCAGCACCTGGAGGATAACCCATCTACATCAAGATGAACAGTATCCTGTACCACAAGAAAAAGTTCAAGAACTTTAAAAGGATGGAAGTTGTGCAAAGGTTTTCACGGTTTTCCAAGCTGATGAATCAAGTTTGAAATCAATAGCAGAGACAACGGGAAAATACATAAGCAAGTGAAAATTAAACAATCAATTTCTAAATAATCCATGGGTCATAGAGGAGGTCTCAAACAAAGTAAAAATGTATATAGCTGAATGAAAGTAAAATTACAACTCATTAAACTTCTGGGGTACAGCTAAGCAGCTCTAAAAGGGACTTTAGAGAAGAGGGAAAGTCTCAAATAATCTAAATTCTAAGTTGAAATTAGAAAAAGAGGATGAAAATTTATTCAGAACTTCATTTTGTATTAAATGCAATGCCTTTAAAAATCCCAGAAAGGTTTCATGTGCTTGTTTTTTGTAGAAAAAGACAAGATTATTTTGTACTGTATATGGAAAGTCACAAGCCCTTGAAGAGCTACAATAATCTTGAAAAAGAAGAATAAAATGAAAGCAATTACTCTATCTAATACTAACACCTACTGTATGGCTACATTAATCAAGACAGGGTGCTATTGACAGAATTCATCACAGAATCTGACTTCATATTTTTCTTTTTTCTACAGTTTATAAGCCTTTACATCCCTTTCTCTTCTCCTTCTGCCACACAACTGGGTAACCAGATAAAAAAGGCCAGTGCTCCAACCATGAAAGCTTCTCAATGGAAAAATCTCACCCTGTATTAACTCCCTAGTCCTTATAGAAATGCCAAACCAACTCTTTTTTCCCACTGTCTCAGATTACTTAAGATCTCTTTTGGAAATATTCTTTATACTGGGAGTTTCTCATTCTTAGTAAGGGGGTTTAAATAATCTCTCCATGTGAAATATTCTTTACATTGCATATATTGATGTTTTTATATACTTCTCAAGGCATTTAAAAATATTCAATGGAATTTAAATGCAACAGTATTTTGTTACCTTACATCTTACAGTTAAAATATATCTTTTATTTTCTCTATGAACTTTGCTGATATATGCATATATACTTATAGGTTTTTAATGATCATCTTTTCATACTTCTGTGCAGCAAAAATGTTCATAGGTTTATTTTAAAAGTGTTTTAAATACATTTTTTATAAAGAGAAAATTTGGTTAAATGTAAAAATTAAAATTTGGGTATAAAATTATTACTGGATAAAACTGATGCTTAAAAATCTTACCTAATATGTCCATGAATAATATTTCTTTTTGCTAAACAGCATTGATCAGGATTACATTTATTCCAGTTTTTAAAAATAAATGCTGATCAATTTTCAGAATTTCTTCTGTTCTATAGCTTTCTAATGGTCTTTCACTGACAGTTACTTTTAATAATTTATTGTATAGCAATCTTATTATTTACTTTTTCTACTGTTTTCAAAAGAAATGATGTGAAATCTACTGAACATGTAGAAAAAGAATCTTTGCCTATCATTAACTTTCGACTTTGCAGTTTGTGAAAAATTTATCACAGTAGAATTTTCCAGTTATTATCAAATGATTGTCAATTATAATTGATTACTTATTGCTTAAATTGAAGAAAGTAAGGAAAACCACTAGACCATTCAAGTATGACCTAAATCAAATCCCTTATGATTATACAGTGGAAGTGAGAAATAGATTTAAGGGACTAGATCTCATAGTGTGCCTGCTGAACTATGGACTGAGATTCGTGACATTGTACAGGTGATAGGGATCAAGACCATCCCCATGGAAAAGAAATGCAAAAAAGCAAAATGGCTGTCTGGGGAGGCCTTACAAATAGCGGTGAAAAGAAGAGAAGTGAAAAGCAAAGGAGAAAAGGATAGATATAAGCATCTGAATGCAGAGTTCCAAAGAATAGCAAGAAGAGATAAGAAAGCCTTCCTCAGTGATCAACGCAAAGAAATAGAGGGAAACAACAGAATGGGAAAGACTAGAGATCTCTTCAAGAAAATTAGAGATACCAACAGAACATTTCATGCAAAGATGGGCTCGATAAAGGACAGAAATGGTATGGACCTAACAGAGGCAGAAGATATTAAAAAGAGGTGGCAAGAATACACAGAAGAACTGTACAAAAAAGATCTTCAAGACCAAGATAATCACAATGGTATGATAACTCACCTAGAGCCAGACATCTTGGAATGTGAAGTCAAGTGGGCCTTAGAAAGCATCACTACAAACAAAGCTAGTGGAGGTGATGGCATTCCAGTTGAGCTATTTCAAATCCTGAAAGATGATGCTGTGAAAGAGCTTCACTCAGTATGCCAGTAAATTTGGAAAACTCAGCAGTGGCCACAGGCCTGGAAAAGGTCAGTTTTCATTCCAATCCCAAAGAAAGGCAATCCCAAAGAATGCTCAAACTACTGCACAATTGCATTCATCTCACACACTAGTAAAGTAATGCTCAAAATTCTCCAAGCCAGGCTTCAGCAGTACATGAACCGTGAACTTCCAGATGTCCAAGCTGGTTTTAGAAAAGGCAGAGGAACCAGAGATCAAATTGCCAACATCCGCTGGATCATCAAAAAAGCAAGAGAGTTCCAGAAAAACATCTATTTCTGCTTTATTGACTATGCCAAAGCCTTTGACTGTGTGGATCACAATAAACTGTAGAAAATTCTGAAAGAGATGGGAATACCAGACCACCTGACCTGCCTCTTGAGAAACCTGTATGCAGGTCAGGAAGCAACAGTTAGAACAGGACATGGAACAACAGATTGGTTCCAAATAGGAAAAGGAGTACGTCAAGGCTGTATATTGTCACCCTGCTTATTTAACTTCTATGCAGAGTACATCATGAGAAACGCTGGGCTGGAAGAAGCACAAGCTGGAATCAAGATTGCCAGGAGAAATATCAATAACCTCAGATATGCAGATGACACCACCCTTAAGGCAGAAAGTGAAGAAGAACTAAAAAGCCTCTTGGTGAAAGTGAAAGTGGAGAGTGAAAAAGTTGGCTTAAAGCTTAACATTCAGAAAATGAAGATCATGGCATCCAGTCCCATCACTTCATGGCAAATAGATGGGGAAACAGTGGAAACAGTGTCAGACTTTATTTTTGAAGGGCTCCAAAATCACTGCAGATGGTGACTGCAGCCATGAAATTAAAAGATGCTTACTCCTTGGAAGAAAAGTCATGACCAACCTAGATAGCATATTGCAAAGCAGAGACATTAGTTTGCCAACAAAGGTCCATCTAGTCAAGGCTATGGTTTTTCCTGTGGTCATGTATGGATGTTAGAGTTGGACTGTGAAGAAAGCTGGGCACCGAAGAATTGATGCTTTTGAACTGTGGTGCTGGAGAAGACTCTTGAGAGTCCCTTGGACTGCAAGGAGATCCAACCAGTCCATTCTGAAGGAGATCTGCCCTGGGATTTCTTTGGAAGGAATGATGCTAAAGCTGAAACTCCAGTACTTTGGCCACTTCATACAAAGTGTTGACTCATTGGAAAACACTGTGATGCTGGGAGGGATTGGGGGCAGGAGGAGAAGGGGACGACAGAGGATGAGATGGTTGGATGGCATCACTAACTTGATGAACGTGAGTCTGAGTGAACTCCGGGAGTTGGTGATGGACAGGGAGACCTGGCCTGCTGGGATTCATGGGGTCACAAAGAGTCGGAAATGACTGTGCGACTGAATTGAACTGAACTGAACTGAACTTATTGCTTATAAATCCTTTGACTAACTTTCCATATTAAGAAATTTAGAAAAAATAAAAATAGTATTTATTTCAATCACCTTGTTCATATTTTTTTAAATTAAAATTCTATTAGCCTATAACATGCTTCAGCTGTCTATGTATCTATCCCTCTATTTACGTGACTTTGAAAAGATATGAAGATTACAGATTTCACTCATTCTGTTTAGGAAACTCTCTGTTATAAAATTTATTTGAGAAAAATAGGACCTATGCTGCCAGAAGATGAATTAAAAGTACCTTCCCCGCTTTCCTCCCACTTATTACGACTAAAGTGGGCATTGTGCACAAAACTTTTCAAAGAGGTGTCTAGGATCAACATAGATCCTCTCGCAAAAAAAAAAAAAAAAAAAAAAGAAAGAAAGAAAGAAAAAGAAAAAAATCAACAAAAACCCTGTTTTCTCTATTCAAAGCACAAGGAAAGAGGCAGCCTATCAAAAATGAAGAAAACTTTTAGAAAATAAACTTTTTAGTAAGTCTAAACACCACAGAAAATACTCTGACTCCACCTACTGCTGCTGCTGCTGCTAAGTCGCTTCAGTCCTGTCCGACTCTGTGCGACCCCATAGACGGCAGTCCACCAGGCTCCACCGTCCCTGGGATTCTCTAGGCAAGAACACTGGAGTGGGCTGCCATTTCCTTCTCCAATGCATGAAGGTGAAAAGTGAAAGGCAAGTTGCTCAGTTGTGTCTGACTCTTCGCGACCCCATGGACTGCAGCCCACCAGGCTCCTCCATCCATGGGACTTTCCAGGCAAGAATACTGGAGTGGGTTGCCATTGCCTTCTCCGACGCCACCTGCACTCTTGTCAAAAAAGACCAAGTGGGACACTTGAACTTTCATCCTTTTGATAAGATGTCCTTATGTCTTCTCTGGGATGATGTCAGGAAAAGATAAGTATGAGTCAGGATTCCTGAAGCCTGGTAGAGTTCCCCTCTTTGCTAAGTGAACAACAAACAGAAAAATCCAAAGAAATACACACAAAATATAAAGAGTAAAACTTCTGAAGACTAAAAACAAAGGAAAAATCTTGAAATTAGTGAGGAAAAACAAATTACATTTTATTTATGGGGGAAAAGCAATGTGAAGAGCAACAGATTTTTTTCATCAGAAACAGAAGGAAGTGTGTAGTGTAGAGAAATGAACATCTTTGCCAGTTGATGGGTGGCATGGGTTGTCAGGATTCCATAAACCTGAGCACTTAGCAGAAACACCTAAATTTTCAGAGTAAATATCTTCTGCTTAACATCATTTAATTGTACAAAAAGCAAATGCAAATGATCTAACACTAATAATCACCTTATTTCAAGTTTTTATTTTGAATGTTTTCAATTTACTTTTTAATGAGATAATGAGGAAACTTTGGTTTATAATGTATAATAATTTCATGTGCATAACATTATATGTCTAATTTTGTATATAGCACAGTGTGCTAACTACCCAAATTTTAGTTTCCATCTGTCACCATGTAACTGATCCTCTTCACCCATTTTGCCTTCTTCCCAACTGCTTCTCCTCTGGTAACTACTACTCTGTTTTAGGTATCTATATGCTTGGATTTGTCTGTTTCAGTTATTTTATTTGCTTAATTTTTTTCTTTTGTAATCCACATTATAAGCTTTTGAAGTTTTATTTTATCTATTTATTTGCTGGGTCTTGAATGCTGTGTGGCTTTTTTCTGGTTGCAGTGAGCAGGGGCTACTCTCTAGTGGTGGTACACGGGCTTCTCACTGAAGTGGCTTCTCTTGTCACAGGGTGTAGGCTCTAGGGCTCGCAGTCTTCAGTAGTTACAGCATGTGGGCTTGTAGTTGCAGTGCAGGCTCTAGAGTACAGACTCAATAGTTGTGGTGCAAGAGCTTAGATGCTCTGCGGCATGTGGGATCCTCCTGGATCAGGGATGGAATCTGTATCTCCTGCACTGGTAGGCAGACTCAATCACTGAGCCACCAGGGAAGTCCCTACATTACAAGCTTTTAAAATGAGAAATACCAGCTCATAGATAAAAATACAGTTGAGAATATAATGGCATTGTCTCAAATCCCACATCATATTTTAGAAACTGTAAATCCAATTTTGTATTTAATTTAGCCTATATTTACCATAAAGTGGAAATAAGCATTAATAGTGTAGTCATCAAAAGAGAGAACTCTGTCTCAAAACACATTGAACATAATATTTCATTTTTAAAAGCACTGTTAACCAATACAATTTTATGACATATATTTTCTCTAAACATAAAATAGTTTAAATTCTTTTTTCAATGTAAAGCCATTAGCCAAGAAGACTTGCCAAGATTTACTATCCTCAATTTTTTGCTTTTTCCTTTATTGAAATAAGGCTTATGTATAGTATTATATAAGTTTGTGTACAATATAGTGATTCACAATTTTTAAAGATTATGTTCTATTTATAGATATTATAAAATATTGTCTCTATTCCCTATGTTGTATATAAACTCCTTGTTGTTTATTTTATGCATAATAGTTTGTAAGTCTTAATTACCTAGAGTTAAACTGCCCCACTCCCCTTCTTCTCCCGACTGGTAAACACTCATTTGTTTCCTACAGTTGTGATTTATTTCTTTTTCATTATATTCATTAGTGTGTTTTATTAATTAGATTACACATTAAGGCAGTATTTCTCTTTCTCAAACTTATTTTACTTAGCAATCATAACATCCTGTAAGTTCATCCATGATTTTGCAAATGGGCAGGAATTCTGTTCTTTTTTTATGACTGAGTAGTATTCCATTGTATATTTATATACCACATCTTCTTTATCCCTACATTTGTTGATGGCTACTTCAGTTGCTTCCCTATCTTGACAAATGTAAATAATGCTGGAGTGCATGTATCTTTTTAGGTCAGTGTTTCTTTTTTTTTATACCCAGGAGTGGAATTGCTGGGTCATGTGACAACTTTATTTTATTTTATTTGTTTTTTTTTTCATTTTTTTTAATTTTATTTTTAAACTTTACATAATTGTATTAGTTTTGCCAAATATCAAAATGAATTTTGAGAAATCTCCATACTGTTTTCCACACTACCTGCACTAATTTACATCCCCATCAACAGTGTACAAGGTTCCCATTTGTTCATATCCTTGGCCAACATTTGTTATTTTTGTTCTTTTTGAGGATAGCCATTTGAACAGGTGTGTGGTGATGTCTCTTTGTGGTTTTGATTTATATTTCCCTGATGATTAAGGATACCGAGCATCTTATCATGTGCCTGTGGACCATCTGCATGTCCTCTTTGGGGAACTGATTATTTACAGGTAAAAGAATGAAAATAGAATACTAGTAAGACCTAAATTTTTATACAAAAATAAAAAAGATTAAAGACCTGAATGTAAGACTAGAAGAATGTAAGACTAGAAGCCAAAAAACTCCAAGAAGAAAATAAAGAACACTCTTTGACATAAACCATAGCAATATTTTGTTTTGGATTTGTCTCCCGAAGCAAAAGAGATAAAACTTAAAATAAGAAAATGAGAACTAATTAAACTTAAAAGTCTTTGCATGTCAAAGGAAATCATTGAAAAAAGGAGAAAACAGCCTACTGAATGGAAGACAATATTTGCAAATGCTAAGAATGATAAGGAGTTAATATCCAAATAAGTAAACAGCCCATACAACTCAACATCAAGAAAGCAAACAATCTGATTTAAAAATGAGCAGAAGATGTTTACTACATTTTATTTATATATACCAACCCATAATATACCATTTATATAAACCTTCCTGAGAGGGTATAGTAGCAACAGAACTGAGAAAAGATTCAGAAAAGTCTCTAGGTTTTATGCTGGAATTTTCAGTAAGATTAGTTGCTACTTATCTGTGATACATAAACTTTGTAGAATTTCTTATTTTCTTAAGATAATATTGATCTTCCATGTAGCTCAGGTGGTAAAGAATCTGCCTGAAATGCAGGAGACCCAGGTTTGATCCCCGGGTCAGAAAGATCCTCTGGAGAAAGGAATGGCAACCCACTCCAGTATTCTTGCCTGGACAATCCCATGAATAAGGAGGCTGGCGGGCCACAGTACATGGATTGCAAAGAGTCGGACATGCCTGAGCAACTAACACTACTTTAGGGGAGTCTAGGGCAATATATTGGAGAAGGCGATGGCACCCACTCCAGTACTCTCGCCTGGCAAATCCCATGGACGGAGGAGACTGGTGGGCTGCAGTTCATGGGGTCGCGAAGAGTCGGACGTAACTGAGCGATTTCACTTTCACTTTCATGCATTGGAGAAGGAAATGGGCAACCCACTTCAGTGTTCTTGCCTGGAGAATCCCAGGGACAGGGGAGCCTGGTGGGCTGCCGTCTATGGGGTCGCATGACTGAAAGACTTAGCAGCAGCAGCAGGGGAATATATAGAGACTTCCCTGGTGGTCAGATGGTATAGACCCAATGGTGTATTTCTTTCATTACTCATTGTATGTCTGCCAAAATGATTACAGAACAGCTTTTATTGTCAAAGCACTCAATACTATAAAATTTTATTTAAACATTAGCTCTTATTGCTTTCACATTAAAGAAAATGGGGGTTACTTACAGTCCTCATCCAACCTTCCTAAGCCACAGAACAAGTAGACACTACCGTCCTGTTTACTTATTTGAATCAATGTTCCAAAATATCCCATAAAATCAGAAGCTAGCATCTAGCAGTCATTGGAAGGACACTATCATGTGCAGTATTATTAAAAACTTTTAATAGTGTGGCATGACACTTAACTATATATCTATCTATATCAATCTATTTATCTATATCTAGAAATATATTGAAACATATTAGACTGCCAATGATTTCTATACAGTGTATACCTTACAAGAAACAAGTATCTCCCCTTAGCAGCACAACACAGTCCCTCACAATATAACCTAGAAAAAAATTTCAACCTTTACATCACTAGGAATTTAAAATCCTCTTTAATATAGTAAAGAAAGGCTTCCCTGGGCTTCCCTGGTGGCTCAGACGGTAAAGCGTCTGCCTGCAGTTCAGGAGACCCGGGTTCGATCCCTGGGTTTGGAAGAACCCCTGGAGAAGGAAAATTGGCAACCCACTCCAGTACTCTTGCAGGGAAAATTCCATGGACTAAGGAGCCTGGTAGACTACTGTCCATGGGTCACAAAGAGTCGGACACGACTGACGGACTTCACTTTGTTTCTTTCTTTGATATAGTAGTCATTGGTTTGGTGTTTCTTCTTCCATCATGCTTTTCACACTTCATCAAAGGTACAAAACACCTAGTGGATGTTTGGCAGTAGCATAGAATATACAGAGACAAATAGTGGAAGTAGTTGGAAAACTTCCCTTAACATGCTAAGTATATACCTGTCATGGCTCAGGTCCAAGTCTCAGACACTTAATCCCCCTATGTCAACCTCTGTGAAAAAGCTTCTCCAAATATTTCAGGGTAAATGCTTCACTGACATCTGTGAACACTCAGTTATGAAGCGATAATACAAGATTACTCAAGAAATTTCTTTCCAAGTACCTTTCTGAAAGCATTCTTCATGTCCTTATTCCTGAGGCTGAAAATGAGAGGGCTGAGGAAAGGGGTGACGACAGTGTAGGGAACTGCGATCACTGTGTCATCTCCCCCTGATGCTTCTGGCTTTAGATACACAATAGATGCAAAACCAAAGTGGATGATGACCACTGTGAGGTGGGAGGCACAGGTAGAAAAGGCCTACCCATTAATGTACATAACACCCAGTAAATCCAGCCATGCTTTTGCAAGTGGCAAAATTTCAATCTTTTTTATGACTTAGTAGTACTCAGTTGTATATTTATACATATCTCTTTATCCCAACATCTGTTGATGGATGTATAAGTTGCTTCCATATCTTGACAACTGTAAATAATGTGACTGTGAACATTGGAGTGCATGTATCTTTTTAATTAGTGTGTCTTTTTTTTCAGACGTATACTCAAAAGTGGAATCACTGGGCCATGTGACAGCTTTATTTTTAGTTTTTTGAGAAACTTCCATACACTTTTCCACATTGCCTGCACCAATTTACATTCCCAACAACAGTGTAAAAGAATTCCCATTTCTCCATATCCTTGCCAACATTTGTTATTTGTGTTCTTTTTGAATATAGCCATTCTGGCAGGTGTGTGGTGATGTCTCTGCATGGTTTTGATTTATATTTCCCTGATGATTAGAGATATTCTAGAGCATCTTTTCATTTGCCTATGGACTAACTGTGTGTCCTTTCCTCTTTGGAGAACCGAATATCTACATGTAAAGGAATGAAATTAGGACATTACTAACACTATTACTAATACTAATTACTACAAAAATAAACTCAAAAAGAATTAGGAACCTAAATGTAAAACTAGAAGCCATAAAACTGCAAGAAGAAAAAAAGAGCACTCTTTGACATAAACTGTATCTATTTTTTTTTGGGGGGGGGGGCAGGGGATGGGATTTGGCTCCTGAAGCAAAAAAGATAAAACTTAAAATAAGCAAATGAGAACTAATTAAACTTAAAAGCATATCAAAGGAAATCATTTAAAAAAAGGAGAAAATGGCTTACCGAATGGAAGAAAATATTTGCAAATAACATGAATGATAAGGAGTTAATATCCAAATAAGTAAACAGCCCATACAACTCAATATCAAAAAAGCAAGCAACATGATTTGAAAATGAGCAGAAGAGTTTTAATACATTTTATTTATATATCAGTTCAGTTCAGTTCAGTTCACTCAGTCGTGTCTGACTCTTTACGACCCCATGAATTGCAGCACGCCAGGCCTCCCTATCCATCACCAACTCCCGGAGTTCACTCAAACTCACGTCCATCAAGTCCATGATGCCATCCAACCATCTCATCCTCTGTCGTCCCCTTCTCCTCCTGCCCCCAATCCCTCCCAGCATCACAGTCTTTTCCAATGAGTCAACTCCTTGCATGAGGTGGCCAAAGCATCGGAGTTTCAGCTTTAACATCATTCTTTCCAAAGAAATCCCAGGGCTGATCTCCTTCAGAATGGACTGGTTGGATCTCCTTGCAGTCCAAGGGACTCTCAAGACTCTTCTCCAACACCACAGTTCAAAAGCATCAATTCTTTGGTGCTCAGCTTTCTTTACAGTCCAACTCTCACATCCATACATGACCACTGGAAAAACCATAGCCTTGACTAGACAGACCTTTGCTGGCAAAGTAATGTCTCTGCTTTTGAGTATGCTATCTAGGTTGGTCATAACTTTCCTTCCAAGAAGTAAGTGCCTTTTAATTTCATTGCTGCAGTCCAATGAGTATACCAACCCATAATACAGTATTTATGTCCTTCATGAGAGGACATAGTGTCAACAGAACTGAGAAAAAGATTCAGAAAAGTCTCTAGGTTTTATGTTGGAATTATCAGTAAGATTAGTTGCTACTTATTTGTGATATTTAACCTTTATAGTTATTTCTTAATTTTTTAGGGTAATATATAGAGCCAATGCTATGTTTCCTTCATTACTCACTATGTGTCTGCCAAAATTATTACAAAACACCTTTTATTGTTAAAGCACTCAATACTGTAAAATTGTATTTAAAGTTAGCTCTTATTGCTTTCATATTAAAGAAAAGGGGGCTATTTGCAGTCCTCATCCAGGATTCCCTCAGTCACAGAACATGTAGGCACTACCGTCCTGTTTACTGATTTGAATCAGCTTTCCAAAATACCCCATTTAATCAGAAGCTAGCATTTAGCAGTCATTGGAAGGACACCACTGAATACAGTGCATTAAAATTTTTAAATAGTATGGCATGAGTCTTAATTATATATCTAATCTATCTATTTATCTATATCTAGAAACATATTGAAAAACACTTGACTGTGATTTCTATAGTGTATCTCTTATAGGAAATAATTCTCTCCTCTTAGCAGCACCACATAGTCCCTCACAACATTACCTAGAAATTTTTTTGAACATTTACATCTTTAGGAATTTAAAATCATCTTTTAGTATAGTAGTCATAGGTGTTGCTGCTTCTTCTTCCATCTTGCTTTTCTTACTTCATCAAAGGCACAAAACACATCTAGTGGACGATTGGCAGTAGCATAGAATATGCAGAGACAAATAGTGGAAGTAGTTGGAAAACTTCCTTAACATCCTAACTAAATGCCTGTCAGGGATCAGGTCCAAGTCTCAGACACTTGATCCCCGTATGTCAACTTCTGGGAAAAGGCTTCTCGAGATATTTCAGGGTAGATGCTTCCTGACATCTGTGAACACTCAGTTATGCAGTGATAGTACAAGATTATTCAAGAAATTTCTTTCCAAGTATCTTTCTGAAAGCATTCTTCATGTCCTTATTCCTGAGGCTGAAAATGAGAGGGCTGAGGAAAGGGGTGACGACAGTGTAGGGAACTGCGATCACTGTGTCATCTCCCCCTGATGCTTCTGGCTTCAGATACACAATAGATGCAAAACCAAAGTGGATGATGACCACTGTGAGGTGGGAGGCACAGGTAGAAAAGGCCTTCCGCTTGCCCTCAGCTGAAGGGATTTTGAGGACAGTGGAAAGAATGAACACATAAGTGAGGATGATGATGAGAAAGGTGCCCATCAAACCTGACACTGACATCACTGTTACAGTGAATTCTGTGAGGTCACTGTCTAGACAGGACAGCCTCACAACTGCCCTCATATGACAAAAGAAGTGTTTGACAAGATTGGAGTTGCAGAAAGAGCCCCTGAATATTAATGCAGTCTCTATCACAGAGATAAAGAAGCCAACAACCCAAGCAGAGGCCACAAGCTTTCCACACATGATGTTGGTCATAAGCAAAGGGTATCTGAGAGGGTTGCAGATGGCCAAGAAGCGATCATATCCCATCCAAGTAAGAATCATACAATTAGTGCCACCAAGTCCCAAGAAAAAACACATTTGCAAGCCACAACCTATGGATGAAATGCTTCTGTCCTTGGCCAGGAGATCTGCCAGCATCTTGGGGATAATGGTCAGTGTGTAGCAGGTCTCAGAGAAAGAGAGTGCACTAAGGAAGAGGTACATGGGTGTGTGGAGACGTCTGTCCACCCAAGTTAGACCCATGATGGCCAGATTACCTGTGAGGGTGGGAAGGTAGAGGCAGAAGAAAACCACAAAGAGGAATGTCTGTGCATGTGGGTAAACAGAAAAGCCAACAAGGATGAACTCTTTCAGGACTGTCTGGTTGATCTTCATCATGTGAAGTTCTGAAATCCAAGGAAACAAAAAATTCAATTTTCCATTATTCTCTGCAGTTTTGGTGTGAATAAAACAGATGATCAAATTTGCAGTTACCAATTGATTGTATATTTTTTTGGCAAAACAAGATGTGTATGTAGGCAATATTTTTCCTAATTGTCCCTTCATGTGTTTCTTCTTTATTAAGCCACCATGACTAATTACTTATTATGACTTTTTCTGCCTTATTTTTTAAAGGAGTTTAATGGTTGATAGTAAAAAAAAGAACAAAAAATACTCTAATTGCTCTCCAGATGAAAGAAATTCATGTGCATAAGGTGAGTTACATTTGGATCTGATTCTAAGCCATGAAAAAATTACCAAGTAGTTAATGGACAGAATCAGGACCTGACATAGCAACTTCTACTTATAATATTGTCTGTAAGCAGCTAATAAGTGAAATTTGGTAGTTGTTTGGAATTTGGGGACTGTATTTGAACAATGGCTTACAGTTACAACAGAAGATCAAGGTCATTACCTCTTCTTGACGAAGACAATTTGGTCCTGAAATACTAAGGGAACAGAAATAGAAAGCTCCCTTTCCTCTCCTCTAAAGGACCCTTAGGATAAATTTGGCTTAATAGTTTGTGGATGGTGTTACTAAGCAGACATTTTATGCAACTATAGTTCAAGTGGCAAGAGACATTTTCTTCATTTCGTCAATGTAAAGCTCAGCATAAGCAAAAAAGAAAAATTCTGGTGATTCTGAATATTTCCTGATAATTCTATGTCAGATTTAATCTCATCCTCTTTACAATTTCATGTTTGTCCTTATAGTTGAATAATCCCTTATGTTTATATGACCTTGAACTATGTTTTTTCTTAACCACATGCTAACATATTTAATAACTCATTTATGGAGCCTGTATTTTGCCAAATTTGTTTGCATATTGATTCAGTTTACCTTTCAAACTGTATAGGTGACGTGCCTAGGAGAAATATACAATGTGTAGGGCAGCTGTAATTATTTTAAAAATTTACATTTTAAATTTATAAATTTAAATTTTATAATTTAAAAATTTTTTTTAAAAATACCTACTTTAAAAATAAGACTACCGTATCTATGAAGTGTCACAACTGTAACCAGAATCAAGCTGTTTTAACCTTAGCAGGATAGGATTTTCATTTATCAATGCTTTCACCTTGAAGAAAGACTACGAGTCACATAAGTCTGTAGTTCTCAGAGTGATAATATATATGGAGCATTTTAAGAAGATGTTGATTTCCAATAAATCTTCAATGAGCAGGTTATTTTAAAAGTGTTGAATCTCAAAACAATGTTTTACTTTGTTATTCAGCACTGTATCTTCGGCAGAGATGGAGACTTTCCATTGTTCCTTAGATTTGGTTCAGGCAAAGATTAAGCATTTTCAGGATGGAATCTTTTTGGTCACTGAGAGTCAGAAGAGGCAGTAGGAAAATGGCCTAAATTACAAATGTTTTCATAAATAGTTCACAATATATGGACTCTACCTTAAAGATCCCTTGGATGCTTTTGTTCTCGTGGACCTGACAAGATCTTCATTCTTTCATAGTCACACATGAGTCCCCTGACCTAATCTTGTCTATGAACCCTTTCATCTTTCTTGTTTCTCTCTCTCACTGTATCTACACTTTATCTGTGAGCGATTATCTCCAAAAAGGTAGACTATTTTTCTGTCTTCTTGCCTAAGAACTTATTATGAGGGACAGTGTCTAAATGTCCCTTCGGTTTGTTCATGAGACCTTTAAGTAACCCTCTTCAGTACCCAAACTCCATGTGAGTGTCCTTCCAATCCAATTCCACACTTGCAGATCATTGTTTCATTTCTCTCTATTAGCATCTTTCTGAAGGATTCTAGCTGTTTAAGAACAAAATCTCCCCCAGTTAGAAAATACTTGGTCTTTCTGATGATTCCTAACATATCATGAAAAATTCTTTCCACTAAAAGAGCTATTTACACACTAAGGTTCTAAATTCACATGACTCTTCACAATAACTCTATAAGAAAGGCGATTATATGGATTGTGGAATTAAAAGATTCACTAAGTTCCCCAACGGGAAAAAGCATACTAGCAAAATAAGAAGTTGTTTTAGTAGGTGATCTCCTTGGTGCAAAGCCCAAAAGTTTTTCTGTCATACTACCTGCAAAACAGTGTGATTTCATACAATAGGCCATATTCCCTCCAAGACAGCCCAGAAAGGTTGTTTTCAAAGTTTAAAGTTCAGAAGCATTTTGAAAATACAAAGAACAATTGATACAAATTCCAGGCCAGGTCCTTTCTTATCTAGGTTTTACCCAATTGTGTAGTAAATATCTACTTAGCTAACCATCAGGAGTAAAATATGAATGTCAATCTCCTTCTACTTTTGGCATATTCTGAACGTGTGTGTCTATGTGTGAATGCGGGATATTACCATATCCCATCCAATTCTCAGCTCTCTGTGAAGTTATTGCTAAATCAACCTGTCTCAAATTTAGTTTGCCATATAGAGCCACACTGACAAAAGAAATACATATCCTTTTCAAAGTCAAAGAGAAATGGTAATTTGAGGAAAATGGTAGTGACGATTAGTCATCAAGAAAAGAGAGTCAAACCATCTAGAGTAATTTCCCACCTTGTGTATTTTACAATGGCTCCAATGCCAAGTCAGTATTGTAGTTATATTCTTCAAGAACGTCTTCACGTTGTCAGAAGTATGCTTTGTTCTTCACTCAAAAGAGGCAAAGATCAATTTAGTATGCAAATGACTTGTCAAAGCCTCGGGACTCTTAACTTTGTCACTGTTAGTTAAGTGACCTTGGGAAAGCCCTTGCATCTTCTGAGTTTCCCCACCTGGGAAGTGATAAAAGTGGTCCTGACTTGGGGTACATCAGTTTTCTATGGCTCCAGAGTTTTTGACATGACATGTGAGGTTAGGCCACATTTGCAATGATCAGTTCCCAACACTTACTAAATTGTAGTGGCTTAGAGCCTTTACTTTTAACAATTTAGAGATATTACCAGGGCTGGAGGTTCCTGAGCTCTAGAGATTTGTTAGGTTCTGCTTAAGAGACTCTCAGGGATTTCTTTCTTCTTTCATCAGGAGGAGGAAAAGAAATTTCTCACTCAACTTTTTAATATGTTCTTATTAGTTACAGGACTTTGTGTAACATGTGACTAGTAAAACTCTTCTGGGAATCTCTGGGGATTTAAAATGTTCAGAGTTCATATTCTACCCATAACCAAGGCTTCCCGCTACTTCATTAGTTTTGTTTTATCAGAGAGGGAAGTCAGCTGCATCCCTAGTACTCATTCCATTCACTTTTCCACTCTCCATAAAAGGTTCCTTCCCTCTATTCATCAACTCCCTTCCTCTGTGGACAAAAACTATTACCTTCCATTTCTGTAAACAAAGAATATTGTCTGCTTTTCTGATAAACAAGGAATGTTGCTAGCCATCATACATTCAAGCTATTAGCCACTGAACTGCACCCTAAGGGAAATGCAAAATGGTGAAAGACAGGATGCTGGTCCTTCCCATAGATAGAAAGACACTAAAATAATTGATTTTAGATGTCCTGTATATTTGTGATTAACAGTATTTTTTTTATGTTCAACTACATGCTTTCTATAGCAAAAAATCTTTTACATATCCTGGCTTCTTCTTTACCTTTTGGGAAGTTCCACAGAGCTATCTGAAAAATCGTATCCTGGCCTATCACCTTTAGAAAGTCTACTGAATAAAAAATTAAAAAACTTAATCAGAATTTATTTCTCTCATACAACAGTCTTGTGACAAGCAATCCACAATTTGCAATGTTGATATGGTAACTTAGCATCACAAGGTTATACAAACCCTTGAGAACTGTTGAACTGGTTCTGCCATCCTTAAGATAAGCCTTTCATTGCTGAGCCCATAGTAGCTAGTTTTCTGTTCATCAGTTCAGTTCAGTTGCTCAGTCAAGTCCAACTCTTTGCAACCCCATGAATTTCAGCACACAAGGCCTCCCTGTCCATCACCAACTCCCGGAGTTTGCTCAAAATCATGTCCATCGAGTCGGTGGTGGCATCCAGCCATCTCATCCTCTGTCGTCCCCTTCTCCTCCTGCCCCCAATCGTCCCAGAATCAGAGACTTTTCCAATGACTATACCAACCCATAATACAGTATTTATGTCCTTCATGAGAGGACATAGTGTCAGCAGAACTGAGAAAAAGATTCAGAAAAGTCTCTAGGTTTTATGTTGGAATTATCAGTAAGATTAGTTGCTACTTATTTGTGATATTTAACCTTTATAGTTATTTCTTAATTTTTTAGGGTAATATATAGAGTCAATGCTATGTTTCCTTCATTACTCACTATGTGTCTGCCAAAATTATTACACAACACCTTTTATTGTTAAAGCACTCAATACTGTAAAATTGTATTTAAACGTTAGCTCTTATTGCTTTCATATTAAAGAAAAAGGGGCTATTTGCAGTCCTCATCCAAGGATTCCCTCAGTCACAGAACATGTAGGCTCTACCGTCCTGTTTACTGATTTGAATCAGCATTTCAAAGTACCCCATATAATCAGAAGCTAGCAGTTAGCAGTCATTGGAAGGACACCACTGAAAACAGTGCATTAAAATTTTTAAATAGTATGGCATGAGTCTTAATTATATGTCTAACCTATCTATTTATCTATATCTAGAAACGTATTGAAAAACATTTGACTGTGATTTCTATAGTATATCTCTTATAGGAAATAATTATCTCCCATCACCAGCACCACATGGTCCCTCATAACATTACCTAGACATTTTTTTGAACATTTACATCTTTAGGAATTTAAAATCATCTTTTAGTATAGTAGTCATAGGTGTTGTTGCTTCTTCTTCCATCTTGCTTTTCTTACTTCATCAAAGGTATGAAAAACATCTAGTGGATGATCAGCAGTCGCATAGAATACACAGAGAAAAATACTGAAAGTAGTTGGAAAACTTCCTTAACATCCTAACTAAATGCCTGTCAGGGATCAGGTCCAAGTCTCAGACACTTGATCCCCGTATGTCAACTTCTGGGAAAAGGCTTCTCGAGATATTTCAGGGTAGATGCTTCCTGACATCTGTGAACACTCAGTTATGTAGTGATAGTACAAGATTATTCAAGAAATTTCTTTCCAAGTACCTTTCTGAAAGCATTCTTCATGTCCTTATTCCTGAGGCTGAAAATGAGAGGGCTGAGGAAAGGGGTGACGACAGTGTAGGGAACTGCGATCACTGTGTCATCTCCCCCTGATGCTTCTGGCTTCAGATACACAATAGATGCAAAACCAAAGTGGATGATGACCACTGTGAGGTGGGAGGCACAGGTAGAAAAGGCCTTCTGCTTGCCCTCAGCCGAAGGGATTTTGAGGACAGTGGAAAGAATGAACACATAAGTGAGGATGATGATGAGAAAGGTGCCCATCAAACCTGACACTGACATCACTGTTACAGTGAATTCTGTGAGGTCACTGTCTAGACAGGACAGCCTCACAACTGCCCTCATATGACAAAAGAAGTGTTTGACAAGGTTGGGGTTGCAGAAAGGGCCCCTGAATATCAATGCAGTCTCTATCACAGAGACAAAGAAGCCTGCAATCCAAGCAGAGGCCACAAGCTTTCCACACACCATGTTGGTCATAAGCACAGGATATCTGAGAGGGTTGCAGATGGCCAAGAAGCGATCATATCCCATCCAAGTAAGAATGGCACAATTAGCGCCACCAAGTCCCAAGAAGAAACACATTTGCAAGCCACAACCTATGGATGAAATGCTTCTGTCCTTGGCCAGAAGATCTGCCAGCATCTTGGGGATAATGGTCAGAGTGTAGCAGGTCTCAGAGAAAGAGAGTGCACTAAGGAAGAGGTACATGGGTGTGTGGAGACGTCTGTCCACCCAAGTTAGACCCATGATGGCCAGATTACCTGTGAGGGTGGGAAGGTAGAGGCAGAAGAAAACCACAAAGAGGAATGTCTGTGCATGTGGGTAACCAGAAAAGCCAACAAGGATGAACTCTTTCAGGACTGTCTGGTTGATCTTCATCATGTGAAATTCTGAAATCCAAGGAAACAAAAAATTCAATTTTCCATTATTCTCTGCAGTTTTGGTGTGAATAAAACAGACGATCAAATTTGCAGTTACCAATTGATTGTTTATTTTATTTGGCAAAACAAGATGTGTATGTAGGTAATACTTTTCCTAATTGTCCCTTCATGTGTTTCTTCTTTATTAAGCCACCATTACTAATTACTTATTATGACTTTTTCTGCCCTATTTTTTAAAGGAGTTTAATGGCTGATAGTAAAAAAAGAACAAAAAATACTCTAATTGCTGTCCAGATGAAGGAAATTCATGTGCATAAGGTGAGTTACATTTGGATCTGATTCTAAGCCATGAAAAAATTATCAAGTAGTTAATGGACAGAATCAGGATCTGATATAGCAACTTCTACTTATAATATTGTCTGTAAGCAGCTAATAAGTGAAGTTTGATAGTTGTTTGGAATTTGGGGACTGTATTCGAACAATGGCTTACAGTTACAACAGAAGATCAAAGTCATTACCTCTTCTTGAAGAAGACAGTTAGGTCCTAAAATACTAAAGGAAAAGAAATAGCAAGCTCCCTTTCCTCTCCTCTAAAGGACACTTAGGATAAATTTGGCTTAAATAGTTTGTGGATGATGTTACTAAGCAGACATTTTATGCAACTATAGTTCAAGTGGCAAGAGACATTTTCTTCATTTCGTCAATATAAAGCTCAGCATAAGCAAAAAAGACAAATTCTGGTGATTCTGTATATTTCCTGATAATTCTATGTCAGGTTTAATCTCATCCTCTTTACAATTTCATGTTTGTCCTTATAGTTGAATAATCCCTTATGTTTATATGACCTTGAACTATGTTTTTTCTTAACCACATGCTAACATATTTAATAACTCATTTATAGAGCCTGTATTTTGCCAAATTTGTTTGCATATTGATTCAGTTTACCTTTCAAACTGTATAGGTGACGTGCCTAGGAGAAATATACAATGTGTAGGGCAGCTGTAATTATTTTTAAAATTAACATTTACATTTATAAATTTAAAAATTTAAAAATTATTTTTTAAAAATACCTACTTTAAAAATAAGACTACCGTATCTATGAAGTGTCACAACTGTAACCAGAATCAAGCTGTTTTAACCTTAGCAGGATAGGATTTTCATTTATCAATGCTTTCACCTTGAAGAAAGACTACGAGTCACATAAGTCTGTAGTTCTCAGAGTGATAATATATATGGAGCATTTTAAGAAGATATTGATTTCCAATAAATCTTCAATGAGCAGGTTATTTTAAAAGTGTTGAATCTCAAAACAATGTTTTACTTTGTTATTCAGCACTGTATCTTCGGCAGAGATGGAGACGTTCCATTGTTCCTTAGATTTGGTTCAGGCAAAGATTAAGCATTTTCAGGATGGAATCTTTTTGGTCACTGAGAGTCAGAAGTGGCAGTAGGAAAATGGCCTAAATTACAAATGTTTTCATAAATAGTTCACAATATATGAACTCTACCTTAAAGATCCCTTGGATGCTTTTGTTCTCGTGGACCTGACAAGATCTTCATTCTTTCATAGTCACACATGAGTCCCCTGACCTAATCTTGTCTATGAACCCTTTCATCTTTCTTGTTTCTCTCTCTCACTGTATCTACACTTTATCTGTGAGCGATTATCTCCAAAAAGGTAGACTATTTTTCTGTCTTCTTGCCTAAGAACTTATTATGAGGGACAGTGTCTAAATGTCCCTTCGGTTTGTTCATGAGACCTTTAAGTAACCCTCTTCAGTACCCAAACTCCATGTGAGTGTCCTTCCAATCCAATTCCACACTTGCAGATCATTGTTTCATTTCTCTCTATTAGCATCTTTCTGAAGGATTCTAGCTGTTTAAGAACAAAATCTCCCCCAGTTAGAAAATACTTGGTCTTTCTGATGATTCCTAACATATCATGAAAAATTCTTTCCACTAAAAGAGCTATTTACACACTAAGGTTCTAAATTCACATGACTCTTCACAATAACTCTATAAGAAAGGCGATTATATGGATTGTGGAATTAAAAGATTCACTAAGTTCCCCAACGGGAAAAAGCATACTAGCAAAATAAGAAGTTGTTTCAGTAGGTGATCTCCGTGGTGCAAAGCCCAAAAGTTTTTCTGTCATACTACCTGCAAAACAGTGTGATTTCATACAATAGGCCATATTCCCTCCAAGACAGCCCAGAAAGGTTGTTTTCAAAGTTTAAAGTTCAGAAGCATTTTGAAAATACAAAGAACAATTGATACAAATTCCAGGCCAGGTCCTTTCTTATCTAGATTTTATCCAATTGTGTAGTAAATATCTACTTAGCTAACCATCAGGAGTAAAATATGAATGTCAATCTCCTTCTACTTTTGGCATATTCTGAACATGTGTGTCTATGTGTGAATGCGGGATATTACCATATCCCATCCAATTCTCAGTTCTCTGTGAAGTTATTGCTAAATCAACCTGTCTCAAATTTAGTTTGTCATATAGAGCCACACTGACAAAAGAAATACATATCCTTTTCAAAGTCAAAGAGAAATGGTAATTTGAGGAAAATGGTAGTGACGATTAGTCATCAAGAAAAGAGAGTCAAACCATCTAGAGTAATTTCCCACCTTGTGTATTTTACAATGGCTCCAATGCCAAGTCAGTATTGTAGTTATATTCTTCAAGAACGTCTTCACGTTGTCAGAAATATGCTTTGTTCTTCACTCAAAAGAGGCAAAGATCAATTTAGTATGCAAATGACTGGTCAAAGACTCGGGACTCTTAACTTTGTCACTGTTAGTTAAGTGACCTTGGGAAAGCCCTTGCATCTTCTGAGTTTCCCCACCTGGGAAGTGATAAAAGTGGTCCTGACTTTGGGTACATCAGTTTTCTATGGCTCCAGAGTTTTTGACATGACATGTGAGGTTAGGCCACATTTGCAATGATCAGTTCCCGACACTTACTAAATTGTAGTGGCTTAGAGCCTTTACTTTTAACAATTTAGAGATATTACCAGGGCTGGAGGTTCCTGAGCTCTAGAGGTTTGTTAGGTTCTGCTTAAGAGACTCTCAGGGATTTCTTTCTTCTTTCATCAGGAGGAGGAAAAGAACTTTCTCACTCAACTTTTTAATTTGCTCTTATTAGTTGCAGGACTTTGTGTAACATGTGACTAGTAAAACTCTTCTGGGAATCTCTGGGGATTTAAAATGTTCAGAGTTCATATTCTACCCATAACCAAGGCTTCCCACTACTTCATTAGTTTTTTCAGAGAGGGAAGTCAGCTGCATCTCTAGTACTTATTCCATTCACTTTTCCACTCTCCATAAAAGGTTCCTTCCCTCTATTCATCAACTCCTTCCTCTGTGGACAAAAACTATTGCCTGCGATTTCAGTAAACAAAGAATATTGTCTGCCTTTCTGATAAAGAAGGAATGTTGCTAGCCATCATACCTTCAAGCTTCATTCCTTCATTAGCCACTGAACTGTACCCTAAGGGGAATGCAAAATAGTGAAAGGCAGGATGCTGGTCCTTCCCATAGATAAAAAGACACTAAAATAATTGATTTTAGATGTCTTGTATTTTTGTGATTTGCAGTAATTTTTTTATATTTTTATATTCAACTACATGTTTTATATTCAACTACATCATAGCAAAAAAAAAAAAAACTCTTATATATCCTGGATTCTTCCTTACCTTTTGGGAAGTTCCATAGAGCTATCTGAAAAATTGTATCCTGGCCTATCACCTTTAGAAAGTCCACTGAATAAAAAATTAATGTACTTAAATCAGAATTTATTTCTCTCATACAACAGTCTTGTGACAAGCAATCCACAATTTGCAAAGTGGATATGGTAACTTTGCTTCACAAAGTTATACAAGCCCTTGAAAACTGCTGAATTGTTTCTGCCATCCTTAAGATAAGGCTTCCATTGCTGAGTCCATAGTATCTGGTTTTCTGTTCATCAGATCAGATCAGTCGCTCAGTCGTGTCTGACTCTTTGCGACCCCATGAATCACAGCACGCCAGGCCTCCTTGTCCATCACCAACTCCCGGAGTTCACTGAGACTCACGTCCATCGAGTCAGTGATGCCATCCAGCCATCTCATCCTCTGTCATCCCCTTCTCCTCCTGCCCCCAATCCGTCCCAGCATCAGAGTCTTTTCCAATGAGTCAACTCCTCTCATGAGGTGGCCACAGTACTGCAGTTTCAGCTTCAGCATCATTCCCTCCAAAGAAATCCCAGGGCTGATCTCCTTCAGAAAGGACTGGTTGGATCTCCTTGCAGTCCAAGGGACTCTCAAGACTCTTCTCCAACACCACAGTTCAAAAGCATCAATTCTTCGGCGCTCAGCCATCTTCACAGTCCAACTCTCACATCCATACATGACCACAGGAAAAACCATAGCCTTGACTAGATGAACCTTTGTTGGCAATGTCTCTGCTTTTGAATATGCTATCTAGGTTGGTCATAACTTTCCTTCCAAGAGGTAAGCGTCTTTTAATTTCATGGCTGCAATCACCATCTGTAGTGATTTTGGAGCCCAGAAAAATAAAGTCTGACACTGTTTCCACTGTTTCCCCATCTATTTCCCATGAAGTGGTGGGACCGGATGCCATGATCTTCGTTTTCTGAATGTTGAGCTTTAAGCCAACTTTTTCAGTCTCCACTTTCACTTTCATCAAGAGGCTTTTGAGTTCCTTTTCATTTTCTGCCATAAGGATGGTGTCATCTGCATATCTGAGGTTTTTGATATTTCTCCCGGCAATCTTGATTCCAGCTTGTGTTTCTTCCAGTCCAGCATTTCTCATGATGTACTCTACATAGAAGTTAAATAAACAGGGTGACAATATACAGCCTTGACATACTCCTTTTCCTATTTGGAACCAATCTGTTGTTCCATGTCCATTTCTAACTGTTGCTTCCTGACCTGCATAGAAATTTCTCAAGAGGCAGATCAGGTGGTCTGGTATTCCCATATCTTTCAGAATTTTCTACAGTTTATTGTGATCCACACAGTCAAAGGCTTTGGCATAGTCAATAAAGCAGAAATAGATATTTTTCTGTCATAGCCATCAGTAAATCAGAAAGAAAGACATCATTCTTAAGGGACAAACCTAGAAGTTACACCTATCATTTAAGCTTATATTTTATTGGTCAGAACTTAATAGCTTTGCCAAGCTTGGCAACAAAGGAGGCTAAGAATATAGAAACTACTGTATTTGACCATCTGTGTACTCTGCTATAATTTCAGAGGTTTCTATTATTAAAAATATTGAGAGAATACTTTCAATCACTTGCTATAGGTCTACTCAGCTGACAGTTCCTTTTTGTGGTAGTTTTGGAATTTTTTGTCTTTTTAGGAGTCTGTCTATATCATCTAACTTATTTATTAGTCTGCAAATGTTCATGATATTTACTTATAATTCTTCTTATTTCTGGAAGTTCAATAACAATATCATTTCTGAGTCCCATAATTTAAATTATCTGAGGTTTTTTTTTTTGGTCTTGATCAATTGAGCAAATGTTTATCAATTTTGTTGATCTTTTTGATCTCTTGTTAAAAATCAAAAGAAGCAGCTTTTGGTTTCATTGACTTAAAAGGTTTTCTTTTATCCTACTATTTAAATTTTTTTTCTTTAAATTTTACTCCCCGCCGCCCACCTCTCCCCCCACCACCACCTTCTATTTGCTTTAGGTTTACTTTGCTGTTCTCACAATGTCTTATGGTATAAGATTATGTTGCTTATTTGCCATCTTTCCAAATCCTGAAAGATGATGCTGTGAAAGTGCTACATTCAATATGCCAGCAAATTTGGAAAACTCAGCAGTGGCCACAGGCCTGGAAAAGGTCAGTTTTCATTCCAATCCCAAAGAAAGGCAATGCCAAAGAATGCTCAAACTACCGCACAAATGCACTCATCTCACACTCTAGTAAAGTAATGCTGAAAATTCTCCAAGCCAGGCTTCAGCAATATGTGAACCATGAACTTCCTGATGTTCAAGCTGGTTTTAGAAAAGGCAGAGGAACCAGAGATCAAATTGCCAACATCTGTTGGATCATGGAAAAAGCAAGAGAGTTCCAGAAAAACATCTATTTCTGCTTTATTGACTATGCCAAAGCCTTTGACTGTGTGGATCACATTAAACTGTGGAAAATTCTGAAAGAAATGGGAATACCAGAACACCTGATCTGCCTCTTGAGAAATTTCTATGCAGGTCAGGAAGCAACAGTTAGAACCGGACATGGAACAACAGACTGGTTCCAAATAGGAAAAGGAGTACATCAAGGCTGTATATTGTCACCCTGTTATTTTAACTTATATGCAGAGTACATCATGAGACACGCTGGACTGGAAGAAACACAGGCTGGAATCAAGATTGCCAGGAGAAATATCAAAAACCTCAGATATGCAGATGACACCACCCTTATGGCAGAAAGTGAAGAGGAACTCAAAAGCCTCTTGAAGAAAGTGAAAGTGGAGACTGAAAAAGTTGGCTTAAAGCTCAACATTCAGAAAATGAAGATCATGGCATCCGGTCCCACCACTTCATGGGAAATAGATGGGGAAACAGTGGAAACAGTGTCAGACTTTATTTTTCTGGGCTCCAAAATCACTACAGATGGTGATTGCAGCCATGAAATTAAAAGACGCTTACCTCTTAGAAGGAAAGTTATGACCAACCTAGATAGCCTATTCAAAAGCAGAGACATTACTTTGCCAACAAAGGTTCATCTAGTCAAGGCTATGGTTTTTCCTGTGGTCATGTATGGATATGAGAGTTGGACTGTAAAGAAGGCTGAGTGCCGAAGAATTGATGCTTCTGAGCTATGGTGTTGGAGAAGAGTCTTGAGAGTCCCTTGGACTGCAAGGAGATCCAACCAGTCTATTCTGAAGGAGATCAGCCCTGGGATATCTTTGGAAGGAATGATGCTAAAGCTGAAATTGCAGTACTTTGGCCACCTCATGCGAAGAGTTGACTCATTGGAAAAGACTCTGATGCTGGGAGGGATTGGGAGCAGGAGGAGAAGGGGACGACAGAGGATGAGATGGCTGGATGATATCACGGATTCGATGGACGTGAGTCTGAGGAACTCCGGGAGTTAGTGATGGACAGGGAGGCCTGGCGTGCTGTGATTCATGGGGTCGCAAAGAGTCGGACACGACTGAGCGACTGATCTGATCTGTTCTGATATATCATTGTAAAATTCCTTCTAAGCACTGCTTTAGCTGAATCCCATAAGTTTTATTATGTCGTGTCCTTATTTTTGCTCATCTCAAAGTTTTTTCTAATTTCTCCTATGATTTCTTTTCAGAACTGTTAGTCATTTAAGATTGTGTTTCTTACTTTTCACATATTTGTGAATTTCCCTATTTAGTTGTTATTGATTTCTAAATTTCACTCCATTGTAATTCTAATTTATCTCCATTCACTCTATTTCTAATTTTCACTCCAAAATCCTACAGACTTTATAGATTTGTATCCTTTTAACTTTATAGACTTGTTCTATGCCCTGTCATATGGTCTATCTAAGTCCCACATACCCTCAACGAGAATGTCTTCTCTGCTCTTATTGGTTATATCTGTTGGTAGATCTCTTTACATTTACACTGGGCTTCCCTGATGGCTCAGTTGGTAAAAGACTCTGCCTGCAATGCACGATACTTGGGTTCAACCCCTGGGTCAGGAAAATCCCTTTAGAAGGAAATGCCTACACACTCCAGTATTCTTGCCTGGAGAATTCAATGGATTGAGAAGTCTCGTGGGCTATAGTCCATAGGGTTGCAAAAATCGGACACAACTGAGCAACTAACACACTTTCACATTTACCTTACTTGAGTTTGTTGAGCTTCTTGGATGTGTAGGTTTATTTTTCCATAAATTTAGGCAGTTTTCAGCCACTATTTCTTTAATTTTTTTTCTCTTCCTTTCTCTTTTATCTTTCCGGTACTCATTTAAATTTTGGTAAATTTAATGGTGTCACACATTTCTCTGAGTATACTTTTCTTCATTCTTTTTTCTCTCTAATCTTTGAATTACATAATCATTATTAATCTAACTTCAGGTTCACTATTTTTTTCTTCAACCAGTTTAAATATATATTTTTTTTTCTTTGAAGAAATTATTTATTTTAATTGGAGGCTAATTACTTTACAATATTGTAGTGGTTTTTGCCATACATTGACATGAATCAGCCATGGGTTGAGCATATCTCAAACAATTTTTTTTTAAATGTTTACTGAAGTGTAGCTGATTTACAATGTTATGTTAGCTTCAGGTGTACAGCAATGTGAATCAGTAATACATATACATATATCCACTCTTAGATTATTTTCCCATATAGGGCATTACAGGGTATTGAGTAAATTTTCTTGTGCTATAGAGCAGGTTCTTATTAGTTAATCTATTTTAAATATGGTAGCTTATATATGTCAATCCCAATCTCCCAATTTATCCCTCTCCCATATGCTTGTAACCATACATTTTTTTCCTATTATACATCTGTGACTCTACTTCTGTTTAGTAAATAAGTTCATTTACACCTTTTTTTTTTTAGATTCCATATATAAGCAATGCATATTTGTGTTTTTTTTTTAATCTAACTTCCTTTCCTCAGTATGACAGTCTCTACATACATCCGTGTTGCTGCAAATGGCATTATTTTTTGTGGCTGAGCAATATTCCATTGTACATATGTATCACATCTTCTTTATCTATTTCTTTGCTGTTGGACATTCAGGTTGCTTCCATATCCTGGATATTGTAAATAGTGCTGCAATGAACATTGTGAAGTTTACATCTTCTTAAAGTATGGTTTTCTCCAGGTGCATGCTCAGGAATGGAATTGCTAATAATATTGTAGCTCTATTTTTTTTTTTTTAAGGAAATTCTGTACTGTACTGCTCTTCATAGTGGCCACCATAAGAAATTCTTTAAGAAAATCTGTTACCGTACTTTTTAAATCAAGTATTTCCATTTGGGCAATCTTAAATTTCTATTTTATTTATTGGTATTATATTTGATTAATATTATTATGATATCTTTCTTTACTTCTTTTTTTTTAGTCTTTAAATATTTTTATTCAATAAAATGATGACTTTGAAGGTTTTGACCTTTCAGTATGTCATCTAGTCACACTCACCCGAATTTCTTGTTGCCTGATTTCTTTTCTGGTAATATGTGACACATTTCTGCTGCTTTCCATGTATCTTACTTTTGTTGTTGTTTAAAACTGGATATTTTAGATAATATATTGAAGAAACTTTGTTTATTGCCCCACCCCCTTACACATACCTGGGCCTTATATTTGTTATTTTTTAAATATTTGTTTAGTGACTACCTTGATTATTTTAGTGAAATTTCTCCTTCCCAGCCTTATACAGTGTTAGTTCTCTGATGTCGCCCATCAGGGGCAGAGTCTTAGTTATGCCCACATTCACTCTGGGATGAATGGCTTGGTTAACAGTCACTTTGGATGTCCTTTTCTTGGCCTTATGCACCTGTTAGCCTACTGAATGCTCTATTGTTTTCAACCCTGCCGTAGAACATAAATTGTTCCACGGAAGAATGAAACAAAATTCAGTCCCCTATGAAGGAATGGGCTTCCTTGGTGGGCCTGATGGTAAAGAATCTGCCTGCAATGGAAAACACCTGGCTTGGATCCCTGTGGGAAGATTCCCTGGAGAAGGAAATAGCTACCCACTCCAGTATTCTTGCCTGGAGAATTTCATGGACAGAGGAGCATGAAGGAATAGTTTCTGAGGTCAGTGTTAAAGATTTGCTGTTTCAGGGAGGACTGTTAGTTATCCTTTCCCCTTTGTTTAAAGAGCTTTTTAAATGAGGCTGAGATATTGAAGTAGAGACATCTTGTCTGGGGACATTCAGCAACAATATGACTGAACCCTCTAGAAATCCTTTATGGGAAGGGAGTCACTTGAATATGTAGACAAAGAATGTCTCTTGTCAATTAATTAAACAGAGGATGTTGTAGTCACCAAGCCATCAACCTCTGATGGTGCACCCTAATGGAATTCAGGAAGGAGAAAAACAGAATACCGGCCCTAGATACTTAAGGTGCATATCAAATGAATAGTTTCCATGAGACTAAACTCTTTCATCTTCTCATACATAGAAACATTATAAATTCGTTTACTTGAGGTGCCTTTTTTTCTCTAACTAACAGAAATCTTTGGATACTCCAACTCCCTTTTTTGCATAAAATTCTATATATCCTGAGTATTCCCCTACCTCTTCAGAACAGGTAGAATAGCTACCTGAGAGCCTGTCTCTAAGGATTAAATCCTCTGTATGTCTGCCAAATAAAACATACTTCTCAACTTTTAGGTAATGCATTTTTTTTTGTGTGTGTATTTGACAAGTACTCTCATATATTCATGAAAGCCTTAAGCTATGTCATATCGTTAATGTGTGCCTTTCATAAGAAGAATGTGAGTAGCCTAGAAGGAAATACTATGTATTTTGTGTTTTTGTTTTCACTGTGGCTAGGGCAGTTTGTTGAACACAGTAAGTCTCAATACATGATGTAATGATGTTGCTGTAAATCTCTACCAGATGAATGTTATTCTCTGTCCTGACAAGAAATGGCAAAGTCCCAAGGCACAACTTCCACCCTCCAAGTTGTTAGTTCTGGCTAAGAGGAGGCAGATCTCAGTTGACAGCTCCTTCAGGGCCAGGTTCCCATATCCTGTCCAGCTGTCATCCCTGAGAGAGCCAGGAATCCAACCCAACTGATGTTCAGTCTCCTCAGGTCACCCAAATGGGGAAACCAAGTCTCACAGACTGTGGCCCAGAAAGACAACCCACTGCTAGCGGGTCACAGAGATAGGAATGGGGTGGGGGGGAGGTTCACTGTTCCTCAAGGTCTGGGCCACAGCTAGTGGAGCCCTTTAGTGAGGGCTCTACAGCCCAGCAGGACATAGCCCCCCATCTCTTCCCTGGGCCCTCCAGCTCACCTACTGGCCCAAGACTGGGTAAGCTGGAGGACCTCCAGGAGGAGGCCTGAATCTGCCTCTTACCTCACTCTCCACCTGATGACTACCACACCACTGATCTTTGATTGAATCCCTTCCCCATTGGTCCCTCATTGACAGTAACCAGTGGGCAGGGCCTGCTGCAGTGCTGACCAATAGCTGAGCAGGACAACCAACTCAGTGCTCATTGATGGTTGGTTGGTTGTGGGTAGGGCTGACTGAGGCACAATGGCTGAGAAAGACCTGTTGCCTAGTAACAGGGTGCAGAATAATGAGGCACAGCAATGGCTACTTGGGCTAAGGGCTGTGCTCTTCAGTGCTCATCCTGCTCTGTTATACAACCAACTTTGTAATGTTTCAGAGGGCCCTTAAGGTATCTCAGAGAAAAATAGTAAGCTAAGGATTGTTTAGTATGTTGAATTACACAGGAAGAATTATCAGGGCATAATAAGCTTCCTCAGTTATACTCTGGATGACTTTTGTTAGTATAGACATTGTTGAAATTATATAGTTTCTGAAATTTAGATATGTCCTAGTGTAATGTCATAATTCTACTTGTTATCTTAAATGTATGTTACAGCAACTTGGTTAAGCTTCTTTGTCAAACATCTTAATCACATCTTTAACCTTGACCTTTAAGTCTTTTGTCAATTATAGACAGTTATTGTACTCTGATACTTTGTCAAAAGTGCTTCATCCTTAAGAAAATTCATAGGAGAGACTTTTAAAACATTCAGGTTTATGATGAATTTCACATCACACTGCTGAACTGGGTAAGAAATTTAAAAGTCTAATGGAAACTCTGATTTCATAAAACTGTTAGCAAAAAGGGTTAGTTACATGGAACTGGTACACTGATGAATGTAATTATAATTTTTTGGTTTTGTCTGAACTATTACTGGTTTTTAATCTATGTCTTCTAGATATAGGGTGACTTTTCCCCTTAAGGTAATTATGATGTATAGCAACTTGGTAGATAATACTTTTGTAAGTAAAATTGAACATTTATCTTCTTGCTGTATCTGATCTCTCCAGAAATTCCAAACTCATAGGTTCCCAACAGTCTTATCAAATAAATAAAGAAGGTCACTACCAGACTGGTGATATTTTTGGGGACTTCAAAAGGAGGGATTTATCCAAATTTGTAAGGCAAAATCTGTGACAAGCCCTTGGTTTGGATTTCTTGGCCCTCAGAGGCCTTTTAAAAGTTCAATATGAGATTCTTTATGAAAAATTCTAACACAGCCAATTTAAAAGAGCCTATATGATCAATATAAGTAGCCAGGCCAACCTTCTTGAAATCAGACTTAATTTGCAAACAAATTAATCTTAATTTGGCTATATTTGGTAAAAATTAGGATGATTTTAGACAGAAAAGATAATGTTTCAATGTATATCTAATTCTGATTCTGTTAATTGAGGTGTGCATTAACTAAAGTCCCAGACAGCCCCTTGTTTTCATGCTACATAATTGCAAAGTTTAACTGAATTGTTAAAAGCATATTCCAAAGTTGTTTCTGAAGAATACAGTACCATATGTTAGTATGAAGCAGTTACAAACCCAGACCTTTGCTTCTAACTTCATAGAAATGGAATAATATCTGACAGTCCACACCAACACACAAATAGTCAAATTTCTGAAAACTAAAGCCAAGGTGGGGGTGGGGGATGGAGCAGGGAAACAACTCGAAATCACTGAGAAAAAGAAATGACAGCTTACTTAGAGAGAAACATAATTTGAAGAACGAAGATTTTCCATCAGAAACAGTAGAAAGAATGTTGCAGAGAAATGAAAATCTTTGTTAGCCAATGGGTAGCATGCATTTCTAAAATTCCATAAACGTGGGATCTTTTTTGTTTGTTTGTTTGTTTTTTTAATATAAATTTATTTATTTTAATTGGAGGTCAATTACTTTACAATATTCTATTGGTTTTGCCATACATCAACATGAATCTGCCATGGGTGTACACCACATATTCCCCATCTGGAACCCTCCTCCCACCTCCCTCCCCATACCATCTCTCTGGGTCATCCCAGTGCACCAGCCCCAAGCATCCTGTATCATGCATCGGACCTGGACTGGTGATTCGTTTCATATATGATATTATACATGTTTCCATGACATTCCCACAAATCATCCCACCCTCTCCCTCTCCTACAGAGTACAAAAGACTGTTCTATACATCTGTGTCTCTTTTGCCATCTCACATACAGGGTTATCGTTACCATCTTTCTAAATTCCATATACATGTGTTAGTATACTGTATTGGTGTTTTTCTTTCTGACTTACTTCACTCTCTATAATAGACTCCAGTTTCATCCACCTCATTAGAACTGATTCAAATGTATTCTTTTTAATGGCTGAGTAATACTCCATTGTGTATATGTACCACAGCTTTCTTATCCATTCATCTGCTGATGGACAACTAGGTTATTATAAACAGTGCTGCAATGACCATTGGGGTACAGGTGTCTCTTTCAATTCTGGTTTCCACGGTGTGTATGCCCAGTAGTGGGATTGCTGGATCATAAGGCAGTTCTATTTCCAGTTTTTTAAGGAATCTCCACACTGTTCTCCATAATGGCTATACAGCTTGCATTCCCACCAACAGTGTAAGAGGGTTCCCTTTTCTTCACACCCTCTCCAGCATTTATTGTTTGTAGACTTTTGGATCACAGCCATTCTGACTGGCATGAAATGGTACCTCATTGTGGTTTTGATTTGCATTTCTCTTATAATGAGTGATGTTGAGTATCTTTCCATGTGTTTGTTAGCCATCTGTACATCTTCTTTGGAGAAATGTCTATTTAGTTCTTTGGCCCATTTTTTGATTGGGTCGTTTATTTTTCTGGAATTGAGCTGCAGGAGTTGCTTGTATATTTTTGAGATTAATCCTTTGTCAGTTGCTTCATTTGCTATTATTTTCTTCCATTCGGAAGGCTGTCTTTTCACCTTGCTTGGAGTTTCCTTTGTTGTGCAGAAGCTTTTAATTTTAATTAGGTCTGAATTGTTTATTTTTGCTTTTATTTCCAATATTCTGGGAAATGGGTCATAGAGGATCCTGCTGTGATTTATGTCGGAGAGTGTTTTGCCTATGTTCTCCTCTAGGAGTTTTATAGTTTCTGGTCTTAAGCTTAGATCTTTAAACCATTTTGAGTTTATTTTTGTGTATGGTGTTAGAAAGTGTTCTAGTTTCATTCTTTTACAAGTGGTTGACCAGTTTTCCCAGCACGATTTGTTAAAGAGATTGTCCTTTCTCCATTGTATATTCTTGCCTCCTTTGTCAAAAATAAGGTGTCCATAGGTGCATGGGTTTATCTCTGGGCTATTTTGTTCCATTGATTTATATTTCTGTCTTTGTGCCAGTGCCATACTGTCTTGATGACTGTGGCTTTGTAGTAGAGCCTGAAATCAGGCAGGTTGATTCCTCCAGTTCCATTCTTCTTTCTCAAGATTGCTTTGGCTATTTGAGATTTTTTGTATTTCCATACAAATTGTGAAATTATTTGTCCTAGCTCTGTGAAAAATACCGTTGGTAGCTTGATAGGAATTGCACTGAATCTATAGATTGCTTTGGGTAGTATACTCATTTTCACTATATTGATTCTTCTGATCCATGAACATGGTATATTTCTCCATCTATTAGTGTCCTCTTTGATTTCTTTCACCAGTGTTTTATAGTACATTAACAAATTGAAAAATAAAAGCCATATGATTATCTCAATAGATGCAGAGAAAGCTTTTGACAAAATTCAACACCCATTTATGATAAAAACTCTCCAGAAAGCAGGAATAGAAGGAATGTTCCTCAACATAATAAAAGCTATATATATGACAAACCCACAGCAAACATTATCCTCTATGGTGAAAAATAGAAAGCATTTCCCCTAAAGTCAGGAACAAGTTAAGGGTGCCCACTCTCACCACTACTATTCAACATAGTTTTGGAAGTTTTGGCCACAGCAATCAGAGCAGAAAAAGAAATAAAAGGAATCCAAATTGGAAAAGAAGTAAAACTCTCACTGCTTGCAGATGACATGATCCTCTACATAGAAAACCCTAAAGACTCCACCAGAAAATTGCTAGAGCTAATCAATGGATATAGTAAAGTTGCAGGATATAAAATCAACACACAGAAATCCCTTGCATTCCTACACACTAATAATGAGAAAATGGAAAGAGAAATTAAGGAAACAATTCCATTTACCATTGCAACAAAAAGAATAAAATACTTAGGAATATATCTACCTAAAGAAATTGTGGGTCCTAAAAAAAAAACTTCCCAGAGTAAGCATCTTCATCTAATATTACATAACTGGCCAAAAAGCAGCTGCAAATGATGTAACACTAATAATTACTTTATTTCAAGCTTTTATTTTTTAAGTTTTTAATTTACCTTTTATTGAAATAATGAGGAAACACTGATTTATAACATGTAAATTTCATGTGCACAGCATTATATGTTGACTTCTGTGTACACTATAGCATGGTAGCCATCAAAAATTTAGTTTCTGTCTATGATTACATAATTGAACCCATTTACCCAGTTCTCCCTCTTCCCGGTTGCTTCCCTTCTAATAACCACTGCCCTGTTCTGCATACCTATGTGTTTATTTTTGTTTCAGTTTGTTTTGTTCACAGATTTTGTTTGCTTGTTTGCTTTATATTTCACATTGCAAACTTTTAAAATGAGAAAGAATACCAACTCATAATTAAGACACAACTGAGGATATAATATAATGGGAAATTGATGCAAACAGCTGACTCATTTGAAAAGACCCTGATGCTGGGAAAGATTGAAGGCAGGAGGAGAAGGGGACTACAGAGAATGAGATGGTTGGATGTCATCACCGACTCAATGGACATGGGTTTTGGTGGACTCCAGCAGCTGGTGATGGACAGGGAGGCCTGGCGTGCTGCAGTTCATGGGGTCACAAGGAGTCAGACATGACTAAACAACTGAACTGAACGGAACTGAACTGACAGATATGCAAATGATACCACTGTACTGGCAAACAGTGAAGAGGAACTAAAGAGTCTCTTGATGAGGGTGAAAGAGGAGATTAAAAAAGCTGGCTTAAACTCAGCATTCAAAAAACTAAAATAGGGCATCTGGTACCATCACTTCATGAGAAATAGATAGGGAAAATTAGAAATAGGGACGGATTTATTTTCTTGGGCTCCAAAATCACTGCAGACAGTGACTATAGCCACAAGATTTAAAGACACATGTTCCTAGGAAGAAAAGTTATGACAAACCTAGACAGTGTATTAAAAAACAAAGACATTATTTTGCTGACAGAGATCCATATAGCCAAAATTATTTTTTTTCAGTAGTCATATACATATGTAAGAGTTGAATAATGAAGAAGGCTAAGCCCTGAAGAACTGATATTTTCAAATTGTGGTGCTGGAGAAGACTCTTGAGAGTCGCTTGGACTATAAAGACATCAAACCAATCAATCCTAAAGGAAACCAACCCTGAATATTCATTAGTAGGACTGATGCTGACCAAGAACTTCCAGATGTTCAAGTTGGATTTAGAAAAGGATTGAATTTTTTAGAAAAGGTTGAATTTAGGAAACAAGAGATCAAATTGCCAACATCCATTGGATCATAGAAAAAGCAAGAGAATTCCAGAAAAAAAAATCTGCTTCTACTTCACTATGAGAAAGCCTTTGGCTGTGTGCATCACAACAAACTGTGGAAGATTCTTGAAGAGATAGGAATACAAGACCACCTCACTGGCCTCCTGAGAAATCTGTATGCAGGTCAAGAAGCAACAGTTAGGACCGGACATGGAACAATAGACTGGTTCAAAATGGGAAAGGAGTATGTCAAGGCTGTATATTGTCACCTTGAATATTTAACTTATATGCAGAGTACATCATGTGAAATGCCAGACTGGATGAAGCTCAAGCTGAATCAAGATTGCAGGGAGAAATATCAGTAACCTTAGATATGCAGATGACACCACCATTATGGCAGAAAGTGAAGAAAAACTTAAGAGCCTCTTGATGAAAGTGAAAGAGGAGAGTGAAAAAGTTGACTTACAACTCAACATTCAAAAAACCATGATCATGGCATCTGGTCCTGTCACCTCATGATTGGTCAATGGAGAAACAATGTAAAGAGTAACAGACTTTATTTTCTTGGGCTTCCAAATCACCACAGATGGTGACTGCAGCCATGAAATTAAAAGACATTTGCTTCTTGGAGGAAAAACTATGACAAACCCAGATAGCATATTAAAAAGCAGAGACATTATTTTGCCAAAAAGGCCCATCTAGTCAAGGCTATGGTTTTTTCCAGTAGTCATGCATGGATGTGAGAGTTGGACCATAAAGAAAGCTGAGGACCAAATAATTGATGTTTTTGAACTGTGGTATTGAAGAAGACTCTTGAAAGTCCCTTGGACGGCAAGGAGATCAAACCAGTCTGTCCTGAAGGAAATGAGCCCTGAATATTCATTGGAAGGACTGATGCTGAATCTGAAGCTCCAATACTTTGGCCACTTGATGTGAAGAACTGACTCATTAGGAAAGACCCTGATGCTGGGAAAAATTGAAGGTAGGAGAAGGTGAGGAAAGAAGATGAGATCGATAGCATCACTGACTCAATGGACATGAATTTGGGCAAACTCTGGGAGATAGTGAAGGACAGAGGAACCTGGCATGCTTTCCAGTCCATCGAATTGGAAAGAGCTGGACCCAACTTAGTGACTGAACAACAATTTAAGATGTACAACTTGATGATTCCCTGTATGTTTACATTGTGAAATAATCATTAAATCAAACTTATTAACATATCCATCATCTCATGAAATTACAATTTTTTTGGTGCATGTGGTAAGGAAACTTATGATATAGCCTGCTGACAAATTTTACATATACAGTCCAGTATTTTCACCTACAGTCACCATTCTATACATTAGATCTCCAGAAGTGATTCATCTTGTATAACTGAAACACCTCTGACAAACATCTCCCCATTTCTCCCTCCTCACAGTGCCTGGTAACCACATGCTACTCTGCTTCTATGAATTCGACTATTTTTGATTCCACATATAATGAGAACATAGATTTTGTGACTCATGTAAATGAGTCGCAAATTTGTTTTCTGTGACTTAAAAGTTATAATAGCTACAGTGAAAAAATTCATGAAATAAGTTCCAAGAGCATTGGAATTGATGAAGAAAAGATTAACTAATTGGAAGGTAAATCAACAGAAATAACTCGATCTGAAGAGGAAAAAAATAGAGATGAAATGAATAATTTCTTTGAAATTTTTGAGACATTATCAATTGACCCAACATATGTGTAATTGGAATAACAGAAGGAAATAAAAAGATAAAAAGAATGTATTTGAATAAATGATAGCTAGAAGCTTCTCAAATTTGGTAGAAGACAATGACTTATAGCTTCTTCAGAGTTACTGGTTGGGGCATAGACTTGGATTACTGTGATATTGAATGGTTTGCCTTGGAAACGAACAGAGATCATTCTGTCGTTTTTGAGATTGCATCCAAGTACTTCATTTCGGACTCTTTTGTTGACCATGATGGCTACTCCATTTCTTCTGAGGGATTCCTGCCCGCAGTAGTAGATATAATGGTCATCTAAGTTAAATTCATCTATTCCAGTCCATTTTGGTTCACTGATTCCTAGAATGTCGACATTCCCTCTTGCCATCTCTTGTTTGACCACTTCCAATTTGCCTTGATTCATGGACCTGACATTCCAGGTTCCTATGAAATATTGCTCTTTACAGCATCGGACCTTGCTTCTATCACCAGTCACATCCACAGCTTGGTATTGTTTTTGCTTTGGCTCCATCCCTTCATTCTTTCTGGAGTTATTTCTCCACTGATCTCCAATAGCATATTGGGCACCTACTGACCTAGGGAGTTTCTCTTTCAGTATCCTATCATTTTGCCTTTTCATACTGTTCATGGGGTTCTCAAGGCAAGAATACTGAAGTGGTTTGCCATTCCCTTATCCAGTGGACCACATTCTGTCAGATCTCTCCACCATGACCCACCCATCTTGGGTTGCCCCACGGGCATGGCTTAGTTTCATTGAGTTAGACAAGGCTGTGGTCCTAGTGTGATTAGATTGACTAGTTTTCTGTGAGTATGGTTTCAGTGTGTCTGCCCTCTGATGCCCTCTTGCAACACCTACCATCTTACTTGGGTTTCTCTTACCTTGGGTGTGGGGTATCTCTTCATGGCTACTCTAGCAAAACGCAGCCGTTGCTCCTTACCTTGGACGAGGGGTATCTCCTCATCGCCGCCCTTCCTGACCTTCAACGTGGGGTAGCTCCTCCAGGCCCTCCTACGCCTGTGCAGCCACAGCTCCTTGGACGTGGGTTTGGTCCTCCTGGCCGCGGCCCCTGGCCTCGGATGTGGGGTTGGTTCTCCTGGCCACTGCCCCTGGACTCGGGCGTGGGGTTGGTCCTCCTGGCTGCCAACCCTGGCCTCGGGCGTGGGGGACTGGAGTAGCTCCTCTCGTCGCTGCCCCTGACCTCTGATGCGGGGTAGCTCCTCTCAGCCGCCCCTCCTGACCTCGGACACAGGGTAGCTCCTCTCAGTCGTTCCTGCGCCATTGCAGCCTGCCACTCTCGGCCGCTGCCCCTGACCTCGGACATGGGGTAACTCCTCTTGGCTGCCGCCCTTAGGGCATGGGGTCCTCCCGGCTTCTGCCCCTGACCTTGGACGTGGGATAACTCCTCTTGGCTGCGCTAGTGCGCCGGTCGCAGCTGCCTGCGCTTAGTGCACCAAGATCTTTTAGAACTAACACCCAAAAAAGATGTCCTTTTCATTATAGGGGACTGGAATGCAAAAGTAGGAAGTCAAGAAACACCTGGAGTAACAGACAAATTTGGCCTTGGAATACAGAATGAAGCAGGGAAAAGGCTAATAGAGTTTTGCCAAGAAAATGCACTGGTCATAACAAACACCCTCTTCCAACAACACAAGAGAAGACTCTATACATGGACATCACCAGATGGTCAACACCGAAATCAGATTGATTATATTCTTTGCAGCCAAAGATGGAGAAGCTCTATACAGTCAACAAAAACAAGACCAGGAGCTGACTGTGGCTCAGACCATAAACTCCTTATTGCAAATTCAGACTTAAATTGAAGAAAGTAGGGAAAACCACTAGACCATTCAGGTATGACCTAAATCAAATCCCTTATGATTATACAGTGGAAGTGAAAAACGGATTTAAGGGACTAGATCTGATAGAGTGCCTGATGAATTATGGAATGAGGTTCATGACATTGTACAGAAGACAGGGATCAAGACCATCCCCATGGAAAAGAAATGCAAAAAAAGCAAAATGGCTATCTGGGGAGGACTTACAAATAGCTGTGAAAAGAAGAGAAGTGAAAAGCAAAGGAGAAAAGGAAAGATATAAGCATCTGAATGCAGAGTTCCAAAGAATAGCAAGAAGAGATAAGAAAGGCTTCTTCAGCGATCAATGCAAAGAAATAGAGGAAAACAACAGAATAGGAAAGACTAGAGAGCTCTTCAAGAAAATTAGAGATACCAAGGGAACATTTCATGCAAAGATGGGCTCGATAAAGGACAGAAATGGTATGGACCTAACAGAAGCAGAAGATATTAAGAAGAGGTGGCAAGAATACACAGAGGAACTGTACAAAAAAGATCTTCACAACCCAGATAGTCACGATGGTGTGATCACTGACCTAGAGCCAGACATCCTGGAATGTGAAGTCAAGTGAGCCTTAGAAAGCATCACTACGAACAAAGCCAGTGGAGGTGATGGAATTCCAGTTGAGCTACTTCAAATCCTGAAAGATGATGCTGCGAAAGTGCTGCACTCAATATGCCAGCAAATTTGGAAAACTCAGCAGTGGCCACAGGCCTGGAAAAGGTCAGTTTTCATTATAATCCCAAAGAAAGGCAATGCCAAAGAATGCTCAAACTACCACACAGTTGCACTCATCTCACATGCTAGTAAAGTAATGCTCAAAATTCTCCAAGCCAGGCTTCAGCAATATGTGAACTGTGAACTTCCAGATGTTCAAGCTGGTTTTAGAAAAGGCAGAGGAACCAGACATCAAATTGCTAACATCCGCTGGATCATGGAAAAAGCAAGAGAGTTCCAGAAAAACATCTATTTCGGCTTTATTGACTATGCCAAGGCCTTTGACTGTGTGGATCACAATAAAATGTGGAAAATTTTGAAAGAGATGGGAATACCAGACCACCTGATCTGCCTCTTGAGAAAAGGTCAGGAAGCAACAGTTAGAACTGGACATGGAACAACAGACTGGTTCCAAATGGGAAAAGGAGTACGTCAAGGCTGTATATTGTCACCCTGTGTATTTAACTTATATGCAGAGTACATCATGAGAAATGCTGGACTGGAAGAAACACAAGCTGGAATCAAGATTGCCGGGAGAAATATCAATAACGTCAGATATGCAGATGACATATGCAGAGGAACTAAAAAGCCTCTTGATAAAAGTGAAAGAGGAGAGTGAAAAAGTTGGCTTAAAGCTCAACATTCAGAAAATGAAGATCATGGCATCTGGTCCCATCACTCTATGGGAAATAAATGGGGAAACAGTGTCAGGCTTTATTTTGGGGGGGTGCCAAAATCACTGCAGATGGCTACTGCAGCCATGAAATTAAAAGACGCTTACCTCTTGGAAGGAAAGTTATGACCAACCTAGATAGCATATTCAACAACAGAGACATTATTTTGCCAAAAAAGTTTCATCTAGTCAAGCCTATGGTTTTTCCTGTGGTCAGGTATGGATGTGAGAGTTGGACTGTGAAGAAGGCTGAGCACTGAAGAATTGATGATTTTGAATGGTGGTGTTGGAGAAGACTGTTGAGAGTCCCTTGGACTGCAAGGAGATCCAACCAGTCCATTCTGAAGGAGATCCACCCTGGGATTTCTTTGGAAGGAATGATGCTAAAGCTGAAACTCCAGTACTTTGGCCACCTCATGTGAAGAGTTGACTCATTGGAAAAGACTCTGATGCTGGGAGGGATTGGGAGCAGGAGGAGAAGGGGACGACAGAGGATGAGATGGCTGGATGGCATCACTGACTCGATGGACATGAGTCTGGGTGAACCCCAGGAGTTGGTGATGGACAGGGAGGCCTGGCATGCTACGATTCATGGGGTCGCAAAGAGTCGGACATGACTGAGCAACTGAATTGAATTGAACTGAATGACTTACAATCTCCAGATGTTCAACAAACCATAAGTAAGAAAGCACTAAAAACACACAGAAGCGTATTATAATTTTTCATAGCTGAAGGTAAAGAGAAAATATTGAAACAAGAGAAATTTGACATATTACATAGAGCAAAATATGATGCATTACTTACAACATTTTCATCAGAAACTAAGGAAGACAGATACATTAAATGCCATGGTAAAATGAAAAAAAAAATCTATTGATCAATAATTTTTCATCCAGTAAAGCAATTTTTGACAAAGACAAAATAAAGACATTTTCAGGTAAAAGCAGAGATAATTTGTTGCTGGCAAACATGCAGTATAAGAGTCCTTCAGGCTGAAGAAAAATGAAACTCATCATAACTTGGATATACAGCAAAGAATGGAGTACTGAAAATGGTAAATGTATGGTTAAATATAAAGGATTATATACACTAATATAATTTTCCTCTTAATTTCCTTAACAAGACATATGCATGTTTGAAAATTATAGCAATGGATTAATGGAATTAAGTAAATGGAACTCTGTATGTGCAGATGTGTGTGTGTTAGTCATTCAGTTATGTCCCACTCTTGTGGGACCCCATAGACAATGTTCTGTCTATCTCCTCTCTACATGGAATTCTTCAGGCAAGAACACTGGAGTGATGGACATTCCTTTCTCCAAGGGATCTTCCTGACCCAGGGACTGAACCCAGGCCTCCTGAATAATAGGCAAATTCTTTAACTTCTGAGCCACAAGGGAAGCCCAAATGGAATTATGCCATTGCAAATTTACTATATTTTTCTTGAAGTAATTCATTATTAAGCTTAAATAGATTGAGTTTAAAGATGCAGGCCATAATCTCTAGACTAAGAAATAAAAATAGTAAGGAAAACTGCTATAAAGTCAATAGTTACACTAATGCCATCCTAGTTTCCACATTTCATCTTTTGGGTCCTCCTAACCAATGCAGAGTACCAGGAATTATATTGTAGTTAGGAGAATGTGTTCTTAGGTACTCTTGCCCCTATGTTACAAATAGGCAGTCTTATATTAATAAATTACTTAATTTTCCCATGCCTAAGTTTTTTAGTCTGAAAAATGAGAATATTAAATAATTTTAAATACTGTGACTTTAACTGTGATTGTTAAATTAATAAAAAGCAATGAGTAAAAAGCCTGTCAGTGAAATACAAGATAACACATCATTGTTGGTTTTACTGAATCAATGAATGGGTGATAATATATATTAGAGATGCAAATATTCATGTCATTAGTATTAGTAGAGGAAAATACATGCTAAGAGTGAAGATTTAGATAAGATGATTAGCCTAGATAGACTTTCTGGACATTTTTACGTTTAAAGATAATCTGAGTGTGGTAGATTGGAAATCTGGGTGCAGATACTGCAGTATTTTGCAAAGAAGAGAAAAAAATGAAAATAAGGTAAAAATTACTTTTAAAAAATGTGACTGAAGATAGTGGGATAGACATTTGAAGATATTGATATACAAGAAGAGACTGAACCTAAGGGAGATTGGAATATTCTCAATATTTGAGTGTGAAGGTATCAGTTCAGTCGCTCAGTCATGTTCAACCCTTTGCAACCCCATGAAATGCAGCACGCCAGGCCTCCCTCTCCATCACCAACTCCCAGAGTCCACCCAAACCCATGTCCACTGAGTCAGTGATGCCATCCAACCATCTCATCCTCTGTCGTCCCCTTCTCCTCCTGCCTTCAATCTTTTCCAGCATCAGGGTCTTTTCAAATGAGTCAGTTCTTCACATCAGGTGCCCAAAGTACTGGACTTTCAACATCAGTCCTTCCAATCAACACCCAGGACTGATCTCCTTTAGGATGGACTGGTTAGATCTCCTTGCAGTCCAAGGGACTCTCAAGACTCTTCTCCAACACCACAGTTCAAAAGCATCAATTCTTCAGTGCTCAGCTTTCTTTATAGTCCAACACTCACATCCATACATGACCACTGGAAAAACCATAGCCTTGAGTACACGGACCTTTGTTGGCAAAGTAATGTCTCTGCTTTTCCATATGCTGTCTAGGTTGGTCATAACTTTCCTTCCAAGGAGTAAGCGTCTTTTAATTTCATGGCTGCAGTCACCATCTGCAGTGATTTTGAGCCCAGAAAAATAAACTCAGCCACTGTTTCCACTGTTTCCCCATCTATTTCCCATGAAATGATGGGACTGGATACCATGATCTTTGTTTTCTGAATGTTGAGCTTTAAGCCGACTTTTTCACTCTCCTCTTTCACTTTCACCAAGAGGCTTTTTAGTTCCTCTTCACTTTCTGCCAATAAGGGTGGTGTCATCTGCATATCTGAGGTTATTGATATTTCTCCCAGCAATCTTGATTCCAGCTTGTGTTTCTTCCAGCCCAGCGTTTCTCATGATGTACTCTGCATTTAAGTTAAATAAGCAGGGTGACAATATACAGCTTTGATGTACTCCTTTTCCTATTTGGAACCAGTCTGTTGTTCCATGTCCAGTTCTAACTGTTGCTTCCTGACCTGCATATAGGTTTCTCAAGAGGCAGGTCAGGTGGTCTGGTATTCCCATCTCTTTCAGAATTTTTATGTGACCTCAAAATTGAAAGAACATCAGAAATGGTCATCTAATACTTTTAAGACAACAGTAATGGAAGGTGAATACCTGTTTTATTTCTATACTTCTTATAGTGTGAATTTAAAAGCATCAATTTTAAGGTCTGTGATTTGGGACTGGTCACTTAAACTCTATCATGGTCACTTTCTTCTTCTATTAAATGCAACTGTTACCGTTTCTTTCTAACTCCTTCTAAGTTTTAAAATAGATTTAACCTATATCATGTTTAACATGTTATATCATGTTTAACACAAAATAGATGTATAAATTATTGTTTGAATTGCAATCCAGTATCCCTTTGTTCACATTTCCTTTTTCTGCTTTTCCCAAAAGAATATTTCCAGTTAATGACAAGCACAAATTGCTTGCTGAAACAGCACCCACTGGTACTGTAGAATCTTCAGAGAAAGAAGCTGTTTTCATGGAAACAGATTCACTCCTGGGAACAGGGGTTTGGAAGGTTCCCTGGTATCACTTGGGAACATCACTCTGGCTCAGAATAAGAGTTTCTAAGCTGGATCTCAAGTCCTTTCTCCTACAAACAGGTCTACTGGGGGTCAGATTAGTACATGGCTGCTTAAAGGCAGGAGTTGCCCTCACTGTCAGCCACTTCAGGTGAGTAGGGAATCCTCCCTTGTCTAATCTCTTAGAGACAGTGGAGCCTGACAGCTGATCATTGGGCTGAAAGATGTGCAACTTGCCCTTATTTTTCCTTCAATGCTTTGCATGACTCACATGAACAAGGGCTTGCAGGAAGGGTGTTATAAGAGATTATTGTTGAGCAAAACTGTTTCTTAGTTTGTATCATGTGACTGAGTGTCCCACAGTGACTGAGAAGAGTCATCATTGTTTGGGGGGAAATAATGTTTGATTAGAACACAAGGCACTTTTTATCTAGTCTTGGCTTATTATGACTTCAAGGAAGTCACTCCACCCTCTTGCCTCTGTCACTTAGTCTCTAAAATAATGTCCATCAAGCTACCAAACTTCAAGTTCTAACAGGCAACATGATGTGTCCACATGTGTATTATGTGGTATTGTGTGTATAATGTTGGTATTAATATATGTGTGGTGTGCATATCTACATATATATGTGCTGCCTGAATATATGTTAATTTACAATGTGTGTTCATTTCCAATGTGTGTGCATGTTTGATATTAATGGTAAATGTGCAGTGTATAGTTTTGAACATGTAAAATGTGCACAATTATGTGTGAGTGCTTTGCACGTGATATGCATGTATATAAATGCATGAGTATATATAGTCACATGTGTGTGTATATTGTGTATCTTTGTATTCACATATGCACATCTATGTATGTGAGAATGGATTCATAATCTGTGTGTCTAATAAAGTATGTTTCTGAAATTTATTGCTGTCTAAATCTTTTTAGTTACAACAAGTACAAAAAAATCAGAATCCACCTCCTCTTGGCTTTAGAAGAAACTAGACATCTACTGGCAAAGTGGAAAGAATCAAGTCTATCAGGATGTCACTCAGAATGGAGCAGACCAATGCAACCTTCTGGAGCGGCTTCATCTTCCTAGCCTTCTCTAACTTTGGGGAACTGCAACTCTTGCTCTTTGCATTGTTCCTCTCCCTGTATCTTGTCACCTTGACCAGCAATGTCTTCATTATTGTAGTCATCAGGCTGGACAGCTGTCTGCACACCCCCATGTACCTCTTCCTTTCCTTCTTAGCTTTCTCTGAGACCTGCTATACTTTAGGCATCATCCCTAGAATGCTTTCTGGCCTTGTCAGGGGTGGGCAGGGCATCTCCTTTGTGGGCTGTGCTGTCCAAATGTTCTTCTCTGCTTCATGGGCCTGTAGCAACTGCTTTCTTCTGGCTGCCATGGGCTTTGACAGATATGTGGCCATCTGTGCCCCACTACACTATGCCAGCCACATGAATCTTACTCTCTGTGCCCAGCTTGTTGGCACCTCATTTCTGAGTGGGTACCTCTTTGGTCTGGGAATGACACTGGTCATTTTCCACCTCCCATTCTGCAGCTCCCATGAGATCCAGCACTTTTTTTGTGACACGCCACCAGTGCTGAGCCTGGCCTGTGGAGATACAGCCCTGAGTGAGCTGGGAATCCTGATCCTCAGCCTGCTGGTTCTCCTGGTCTCCTTCTCCCTCATCTCTGTCTCCTACACCTACATCCTAGCAGTGATCCTGAGGATCTCCTCCACCAAGGGGCGGAAGAAGGCCTTCTCCACCTGTGCCTCACATCTCACAGTGGTCACTATTCACTATAGCTGTGCCTCCTTCATGTACTTGAGACCCAAAGCCAGTTACTCTCTTGAGCGGGATCAGCTTATTGCTGTCACCTATACTGTGGTGACTCCTCTCCTCAATCCCATCATTTATAGCCTAAGAAATAGGGCTGTGCAGACAGCCCTGAGAAATGCTTTCCAAGGGGGATTACTAGGTAAAGGATGAAGGCTACCTGATGGGACAGTCTCCTTTATGTAGGCTGGACAAATACCAGAAACCAAGGCCAGTGGGCCAGATGTTCAGAGTCTTAGGCCAAACCTACTTATCCCAATTCCCTGACAGAGCCCCGTCCTGTCTCTTACAGGTTCCCCAGGGCTGCTGCGGAAATGCCGAGGCAGGGCTTCCTGCTCTGGTTACTGTGCTTAACTCACACTGAGCTGAGAGTCTGAAATTTTCATTTCCAGCCCCCCATATGTCAGCACTAGTTCCTGAAACTCAGTTCATTAAGAATTTTCTAACTGAGCTAAACAAGATAAAGGGAGTTTCAAGCACCCAAGTTCAAAGCAGCCGGGGTCCTTCCAGGGATACTATAAATATTTCTAAAGTCATTATATAATTAGACTACCCCACCAATAATGTTCTTACAAGATCTGAAACTCAGTAATTATCAGGTTAGCAAATCAGTTTGAATGCTTTGCTAAATGAAAAGGTCAGTTTGTTTTGTTTTGTTGTTGTTGTTGTTGTTTTGTTTTGTTTTTTTTTTGTCTCCCACTAGATGTCTTTAATCTTTTTATGTAGGTTTTTGTTGTTGTTGTTGTTGTTTTTTACCTTTTTACCTACTGTTTTTTACCTTTACCTCATTATTTCTTTGCCCTCTTCTTTTTTAACTAGCTCTGCTAGTTGGATGGATTCTATTTACTTTCTATTTTCCTTGATAATTGCTATTCCTCTCTAAATGACCTCCTAATCTTGGATGTATGAACCTCCTTACTTGGGTCACTACTTAGCATGGATACTATCCTTTAGAATCTGTTCTGGAATTCTCTATCCTGTTTGTTTTATTTTTCACCCTCAATATGCATGGTACGAGACATTTCTAGGGATAAGTAAGTGAAAGTCACTCAGTCATGTCTGACTCTTTGCAAGCCCATGGATTGTAGCCGGCCAGGCTCCTCTGTCCATGGAATTCTTCAGTCAAGAATACAGTAAGTATTTATTTCTGGCTTACTTCACTCTGTATAATAGGCTCCAGTTTCATCCACCTCATTAGAACTGACTCAAATATATTCTTTTTAATGGCTGAGTAATACTCCATTGTGTATATCTACCACAGCTTTCTTATCCATTTGTCTGCTGATGGACATCTAGGTTGCTTCCATGTCTTGGCTATTATAAACAGTGCTGTAATGAACATTGGGGTACACTTGTCTCTTTCAATTCTGGTTTCCTTGGTGTGTATGCCCAGCAGTGGGATTGCTGGGTCGTATGGCAGTTCTATTTCCAGTTTCTTAAGGAATCTCCACACTGTTCTCCATAGTGGCTGTACTAGTTTGCATTCCCACAAACAGTGTAAGAGGGTTCCCTTTTCTTCACACCCTCTCCAGCATTTATTGCTTGTAGACTTTTGGATCGCAGCCATTCTGACTGGCATGAAATGGAACCTCATTGTGGTTTTGATTTGCATTTCTCTGATACTGAGTGATATTGAGCATCTTTTCATGTGTTTGTTAGCCATCTGTATGTCTTCTTTGGAGAAATGTCTATTTAGTTCTTTGGCCCATTTTTTGATTGGGTTGTTTATTTTTCTGGAATTGAGCTGCAGGAGTTGCTTGTATATTTTTGAGATTAGTTGTTTGTCAGTTGCTTCATTTGCTATTAATTTCTCCCATTCTGAAGGCTGTCTTTTCACCTTGCATATAGTTTCCTTTGTTGTGCAGAAGCTTTTAATTTTAATTAGGTCCCAATTGTTTATTTTTGCTTTTATTTCCAATATTCTGGGAGGTGGGTCATAGAGGATCCTGCTGTGATTTATGTCGGAGAGTGTTTTGCCTATGTCTTCCTCTAGGAGTTTTATAGTTTCTGGTTTTACATTTAGATCTTTAATCCATTTTGAGTTTATTTTTGTGTATGGTGTTAGAAAGTGTTCTAGTTTCATTCTTTTACAAGTGGTTGACCAGTTTTCCCAGCACGATTTGTTAAAAAGATTGTCTTTTCTCCATTGTATATTCTTGTCTCCTTTGTCAAAAATAAGGTGTCCATAGGTGTGTAGATTTATCTCTGGGCTTTCTATTTTGTTGCATTGATCTATATTTCTGTCTTTGTGCCAGTACCATACTGTCTTGATGACTGTGGCTTGGTAGTAGAGCCTGAAGTCAGGCAGGTTGATTCCTCCAGTTCCATTCTTCTTTCTCAAGATTGCTTTGGCTATTTGAGGTTTTTTGTATTTCCATACAAGTTGTGAAATTATTTGTTCTAGCTCTGTGAAAAATACCGTTGGTAGCTTGATAGGGATTGCATTGAATCTATAGATTGCTTTGGGTAGTATACTCATTTTCACTATATTGATTCTTCTGATCCATGAACACAGTATATTTCTCCATCTATTAGTGTCCTCTTTGATTTCTTTCACCAGTGTTTTATAGTTTTCTATATATAGGTCTTTAGTTTCTTTAGGTAGATATATTCCTAAGTATTTTATTCTTTCCGTTGCAATGGTGAATGGAATTGTCTCCTTAATTTCTCTATTTTCTCATTATTAGTGTATAGGAATGCAAGAGATTTGTGTGTTGATTTTATATCATGCAACTTTACTATATTCATTGATTAACTCTAGTAATTTTCTGGTGGACTCTTTAGGGTTTTCTATGTAGAGGATCATGTCATCTGCAAACAGTGAGAGTTTTACTTCTTCTTTTCCAATTTGGATTCCTTTTATTTCTTTTTCTGCTCTGATTGCTGTGGCCAAAACTTCCAAAACTATGTTGAATAGTAGTCGTGAGATTGGGCACCCTTGTCTTGTTCCTGACTTTAGGGGAAATGCTTTCAATTTTTCACCATTAAAGATAATGTTTGCTGTGGGTTTGTCATATATAGCTTTTATTATGTTGAGGTCTATTCATTCTATTCCTGCTTTCTGGAGAGTGTTTATCATAAATGGATGTTGAATTTTATCAAAGGCTTTCTCTGCATCTATTGAGATAATCATATGGCTTTTATTTTTCAATTTGTTAATGTGGTGTTTACATTGTTTGATTTGCAGATATTGAAGAATCCTTGCATCCCTGGGATAAAGTCCACTTGGTCATGATGTATGATCTTTTTAATGTGTTGTTGGATTCTGATTGCTAGAATTTTGTTAAGTATTTTTGCATCTATGTTCATCAGTGATATTGGCCTGTAGTTTTCTTTTTTTGTGGCATCTTTGTCAAGTTTTGGTATTAGGGTGATGGTGGCCTCATAGAATGAGTTTGGAAGTTTACCTTCCTCTGCAATTTTCTGGAGGAGTTTAAGTAGGATAGGTGTTAGCTCTTCTCTAAATTTTTGGTAGAATTCAGCTGTGCAGCCGTCTGGTCCTGGGCTTTTGTTTGTTGGAAGATTTCTGATTACAGTTTCAATTTCTGTACTTGTGATGGGTTTGTTAAGATTTTCTATTCCTTCCTGGTTCAGTTTTGGAAAGTTATACTTTTCTAAGAATTTGTCCATTTCTTCCAAGTTGTCCATTTTATGGCATATAGTTGCTGATAGTAGTCTCTTATGATCCTTTGTGTTTCTGTATTGTCTGTTGTGATCTCTCCAATTTCATTTTTAATTTTATTGATTTGATTTTTCCCCCTTTGTTTCTTGATGAGTCTAGCTAATGGTTTGTCAATGTTATTTATCCTGTCAAAGAACCAGCTTTTGGCTTTGTTGATTTTTGCTATGGTCTCTCTCTCTCTCTCTCTTTTTTTTGCATTTATTTCTGCCCTAATTTTTAAGATTGGACTCTGTGGGAGAGGGCAAGGATGGGATGATTTGGGACAATGGCATTGAAACATGTATAATATCATATGTGAAACAAATCACCAGTTCAGGTTCGATGCATGATACAGGATTCTCGGGGATGGTTCACTGGAATGACCCAGAGAAATGGTATGGGGAGAGAGGTGGGAGGGGGTTCAGGATGGGGAACACATGTGTACCCATGGCAGATTCATATTGATGTATGGCAAAACCAATACAATATTGTAAAGTAATTATCCTCCAATTAAAATAAATAAATTTATATTTTTAAAAAATGCAAAAAAAAAAAAAAAAAAGAATACAGTGAGTAGCTGTTCCTTTCTTCAGGGGATCTACCCAATCCAGGGATTAAACCCAGGTCTCCTGCATTGCAGGATGATTCTGTAAAGGTGGAATGAATTCACACAGTTGTCAGGTAGGAGTTCAAATGCAGGCTTTGCCACTTACAGTGGGACCCTGGGTAAGTTACTTAATCTTTCTCAGCTTCAAAATCCTCACCTGTCAAGTGGTTGTATTAATAACTTCATAGTTTTGCATTGCTGACTAAACAGGGTCATGAATATAAATTATTTAGTGCAATACCTGAATCATATTAATAATCATCTTCCAACAAATGTTAGCTTCTATAATTATGTGCTAAGCATATTGGTACTCGCTTTTAATTTAGGAGGAGGTTATTCTCGATGGAAGAACAGAGGAGGCTTCATGTCTAAGGTAGTACTTGAACTTATTTCCAAAGATTGAGTAAATTTTGAATTCAGTAAGTGGAAATAAAGTACATATATTCTAAGAAGACAGAACAGAATAACTAAAGTCTTAGTGGCAAGGCAATATATGCCTGTTACAGAGTACAGTGAGTTGTCCCAAGGGACAAAAATATCTCACAAATGATGGGTGAAGTTAGCTAGAGTTAAGACTTCTTTGTGCATGGCATTGTGAGTACCTTGCTTCAAACTTGATGCTTTGGGCAGTAAACCTTTGAGCAGAGAGTGGAGTTGAATCTGGAAAGTGATTTAACATTAATCCAGTAACAAAAAGTGAAGTGTGACCCCATGGACTGTAGCCTACCAGGTTCCTCTGTCCATGGGATTTTCCAGGCAAGAGTACTGGAGTAGGTTGCCATTTCCTTCTCCAGGGATCTTCCCGACCCAGGGATTGAACCCGGGTCTCCTGCATTGCAGGCAGACGCTTTACCTACTGAACTAGCAGGGAAGCTCCAATCTAGTAACAGAGAAGATGATAAATCTCAGCAGGCAGAAAACGGAGGCAAGGAAATCAATAAGAAATCCATTGACATCATTTTAAAGAAAGGCGAAATGACTTGAATAAGGATAGAAGCATTGGGAACTGACAGAAATGGTAGACATAAGAGATTTTGAAAATGTAGGATTCATGTGATTCATCAGTAAGTTAGAAGTGGGACAAGACTTAAGAGAGAGAAGAATGTATTTTAAGGGAATGTTTTGCAGATAGGAATCCATGTTGCTCTATGCTCTCAGTGAAGAAGCATATCCTCTAGTGAGAATTCAATGGAAATCAATTCTGGAAGAAAGAAAGCTAGTCCAAGAGAAGAGAACAAGTTGTAGAGAAATAGAGTGAAAGGACTTGAGTAGAAAGAACTTGCATCAGAGAAGAAAAGCCATGTACTCTAAACTCCTTTTCAGTGAGTTTTGAAGTAACCTCCTCATTGCACTGAGGCTGTTTGAGCAAATTCATTTCCAAAATGTATGCAGTTCATCTAGAATAATATTCCCTAAATGCACACTTAGCAACAATGTGTAGAGATGTTCTAAAAATTGCTAAGTATTACTCAGAAGTTCGGGTTTTCCTGGTGACTCAGATGGTAAAGAATCTACCTGCAATGCAAGAGACCCAGGTTTGATCTTTGGAGAGGGGAATGGCTACCCACTTCTGTATTCTTGCCTGGAGAATTCCATGGACAGAGGAGCCTGGTGGACTATAGTCCTTCGGGTTGCAAAGAGTCAGGAAAGACTGAACCACAAACACTTTCACTTTCACTCAAAGGTCCATCTACCTTCTAAATGTAGTAGTCTTAAGTATGAAAGGCTATAAAAATCACCTGTGGGATCATCCAGTATACATTCCTGGGAACCATCTCCATAGATCCTGACACAATTGCTCTGAGGTGGCAGGCAGAAATAATCTACAAAACCCCTTTGGTAATTCAAATTTCCTTCCTTGATTACAAATACAGCCATATGCCTAAACAAGTCCTCCTGCCAAGTACATACACACATACACATAGCCAAGCAGAGGTCCCCTGATATGAATATGACCACATATGCCCTTTAAAAAAAAAAAAACTCATGTCTTTTTAAAGAGTCAATTAATTCCATAAGTTTCTGGAATCATTTTGCTTGAGTTTAAAGCATACTTTTGCCACTTTTTAGATGTGTGATCTAGAGGAAGTTTATTAACATTTCTGGGCCTCCATTATCAATGCCAAAATGGAATTTAAACAGTATCTATTTTGTAGGGCTTTTTGTGATGATTAAGATAAAATATTTAGAACAGAGTCTGCCATACATGAAACACCCAACATGACAATCTATTCTTATTTGAAGTTTCTAGGCAGCATCACTTTAGGCTGACACATTTGTTACCTAGTTTATGCTGGCAGGAGTCAGTGCCATGCACGTAATATATCATGATACAACCAGACAAGAGTAAAATGCTGTTACCTGGCACAGTGCCTGGCTGGAGAAGATAGGAAGATGGAGTTAGATCCATCTCAGAGGAGTAGGTACTGGGAAATGGGTCAGGCTCTAGGGAAAAAGAATCAGATGACTTTCAGGAAAAAATTTGGCATCAGGGAGGCCCATAAAATGTTAAGAAGAAAATTCAGTTAGGAGTGAATTTTGGGGACCCAACCAAGTGGTAGTAATCATGAAAGAAAAATCAAGAGTGTAGGCTGTATCTCAGAGGCAGTCTTCACTCTATAAATTATAAAGAAGAGAATTACTGAAATTAGAACAGGGATTCTAGCTTAAGATAAGTAAACAGAAGATCTAGAAATGATGACTATATAACATGTGGAGCTTAACCCTGAGATCAAGAGGGAAATTTGATACAAGTTCTTTTTTTCTTTTTTTTTATATATTTTATTTTTTAACTTTACAATATTGTATTGGTTTTGCCATATATCAAAATGAGTCTGCCACAGGTATACATGTGTTCCCCATCCTGAGCCCTCCTCCCTCCTCCTTCCCCATACCATCCCTCTGGGTCATCCCAGTGCACCAGCCCCAAGCATCCAGTATCGTGCATCGAACCTGGACTAATACAAGTTCTAATTGTTGTAATATTATAAGTTGAATATTTATATTCATAGTTAAGTTATATATGATACTTCCCATATTGTCATTTTTTTTGCTTGAGTGCACATGTGGTCAGAATCTGATTTCAGAAGGTGCTGTGTGTAACTCTAACAGTACCATCTTTTTAAGGCATTTTTTATTGATTCTTTAGATAATTGCTATCTTTTTTAGCCTCTATATTATTGCAAAATGTTGGCTGGATGAAACACAAGCTGGAATCCAGATTTCCAGGAGAAATATCAATAACCTCAGATATGCAGTTGACACCACCCTTATGGCAGAAAGTGAAGAGGAACTAAAGAGCCTCTTGATGAAAGTGAAAGACGAGAGTAAAAAAAGCTGGCTTAAAACTCAGCATTCAAAAAACTAAGATCATGGCATCTGGTTCCATCACTTCATGGTGAATAGATGGGGAAACAGTGGAAACCATGGCAGACTTTATTTTCTTGGCTCCCAAATCACTTCAGATGGTGACTGAAGCCATGAAATTAAAAGATGTTTGCTCCTTGGAAGAAACGCTATGACCACCTAGACAGCATATTAAAAAACAGAGACATTACTTTGGTAACTAAGGTCCATTTAGTCAAAGCTATGGTTTTTTCTAATAGTCATGTATGGATATGAAAGCTGAGGGCCAAAGAATTGAAGTTTTTAAACTCTGGTGTTGGAGAAGACCTTGAGAGTCCCTTGGACTCCAAGGAGATCAAATCAGTCGGTCCTAAAGGAAATCAATCCTGAATATTCATTGGAAGGACTGATGCTGAAGATGAAACTTCAATACTTTGGCCACCTGATGAGAAGAACTGACTCATTGGAAAAGACCCTGATGCTGGGAAAGATTGAAGGCAGGTGGAAAAGGGGATGAGAGAGGATGAGATGGTTGGATGGCATCACTGACTAAATGGACATGAATTTGAACAAACTCCAGGTGTTGGTGGTGGACAGGGAAACCTGGCATGCTGCAGTCCATGTGGTCACAAAAAGTTGGACACACAAAAAAAGTGTGGTCATAAAAAGTTGAGCACCTGAACTAACTTTTGTTGATTCTTTAGATAAATACTATCTTCTTTAGCCTCTATGTTATTAATCTCCTTTTCTGAGATGTTACTAATGATACTTTGCCTTTAAAGACTCATCACATGCCTAACAAACTGATTTAGGACTTCCAGATTTTTGGCAGGGATCAAGGGGAGAATGGAACCATATTCACATTTGCCTTTGATTATTACAAACAAGCACTTTTTTTAGATTTTCCAGGCTCAATAAGTGTGATATTAAATGATACTAATTTTTGATGACCTAACAGGCTATGAATTTTTCCAACTATAATGATATTTTTCAGCTCATAATTTGGTAACAATTTAGACATTTATGAAAAATTTTTGAAATATGTTTTATTATTTTTCATAATATGTAATTGTTTAAGTAAAAATCAGTAAAACAAACAAACAAGCAAACAAAAACCTATACATTATAAGCCGCAAAGACAGCTTTTTAGTTTTAACTAAAATTTCTTTAAATGGCTCCTGTGACAGGATTTATCCCTTAGTAAGGACTAATATCTGTGCAAAGAATGAGACTGAGACTTGAAATGGTAATCAAGTGACCATATACATGGACTGGAAGGCAGAAACTGTGCAGGATACACAAACAGCTAGGCTGTTTCATTTCATGCTGATCAAGGAAATAAGTCTACTCACAAGCAAATGGCACAATGCATTTTTACAAGTCAGGACAGAATGTCAGCATTCAAACCAGTTCAGATCAAACTTGGGCTGAAAATTATTTGGAAATAGCACCACCTCTTGTGTATTTTTCCTTAATTTTATTAAAAAGAAAAATTTGACTAACTCTTACACTAATAGATAAAAGTAAATGAAAACAAAGATTCCTTTTTAAAAATATTTGGCCGCATTGGGTCTTAGTTGTGGAATGTGGGATTTTTATTGCATCGTGTATTATGCTTCATTGTGGCATTTCAGCTATCTAGCTATGGTGCAGGCTTAGTTACTCCAACACATGTGGGATTCTAGTTCCCCTACCAGAGATGAACCCACATCCCCTGCATTGTGAGAAGGATTCTTAACCACTGAACTACCAAAGAAGTCCCAAAGATTCTTTTTTATCACATTAAAATTTTGATAAAAATTCAGGCACATAGAGGACAAAAGGAAAATCTTCTATGCTCCTATTCGGCTGTTCCAAGAGTAATAACATTCACCTTAATAGGGAAGTATGAAAAACGGACAGATTAAGAAGAAAATGGGTGCTATGCTGGTCTTCCCTGTATGGTTCCATTTTATAGATGAAAATATCAGGGTTTCCCAGAATATCAAATATCTCCATTTTCAAATGCAAGAATTTAATCAAATTTCAAGCTCAAGAAACACTTTGTAAATTATCTTGAATCTTATGTATCTACTTTACCAAGGCCCTAATTTACAGTATATTTTGTTGCCTATATTTAGATGATAGTACAATTCTCAGAAATGTAGAAACTTAACTGAATCAGGAACATTTTATTTCACATTGTCCTCTCAAAAGTAAGAACTGCAAAAAAATGCTTTAAAAAAAAAGGAAATACTTTATTCTATAATCAGAACAAAATAAAGTAATATTACATAGAACCCAACAAATGAAAAATAGAAACTTTGTTTAACACCCTTCAGCAGTGATAGTTGCATATAAAATAAACCCATGGCCTCCTCTCCTCTGATGTCATTAATTCCTTTATCTCTCAAGCTCGAGATTTCTTCTTTCAGGTCCTACAATAAATGTAACACACACACACACACACACACACACAACTGTCTTCCCATCTTCCATATCTGCCTATTTCCTTCATCCCCCAATACTTCCCACAACATCAAGGTTCTCTGACCCAGAAAAAGCTGTCTTTCACTTGCCAAAGTAAGAACTGATGAAGCCAACGTAATCATAGCCAGCAGGTTGGCTTCGGCCCCGGGGATCCACATATTGCTGCATACGTGAGGCACAGAATGACACTTGTTCTGGGGTTAGGGCCTGAAACATTAAAAGAAAAAAAAAAATTACCGTGACAGAAATTCAGAATAGCTGGTTCCTTTGGGCTTCGAATATGCCCTAAACTCAGGAAGTAGAGAGGTTTGGGCAAAAGCAGCTGGTCCCGGGCCTATCACGTGCTTTTCTTATAGAAAGAAATCTGTAATTTCTAATGAATAAGACCAACTCATCTTTTCAACTCAGTTCTTATCCAAAGACTCCCATTTCATTCTGATTGCACTGTTTACCCTGTTCTTTAAATTTGGCTTATTAAATAAACAGAATAAAGAAATAGTCTTAAAACCAAGTAGCATGTTTGGGATTAATGATGAAATAATTAGATATTGACTATAGGTTTTTGAGTTGGGTCAAAACAACATGAGGTAGTGACCAAAGCAAATGATAACCAGTGCGTGACAATATCTGAGAAAACATGGGGAAGAGGAAAGTAATTGCCTATAGTAACTAGGGAGCCAGACCTGAGATGAACAAAATCTAGATGATTATAAGAGTGCAGTGAGAGTGGATAGAAATGGGAATCTGACCTGCTTCATGTCCTCTTTCGTAATATAGGCTTTGCCCTCTGCCAGAGCTTGGAAAGAATCTTCTAGTTCATCACTGGATCTGATGTTCTCTGACTCCTTGTCAGTCAAGAAGTCGATGTACTCGTCTTTTGAGATATAGCCCTTTCTGTTGGAGAAATAGATCAGAAACTGTCCCCTCTCGGGACAGAGAGGAAGACAGGTCCCTTTCTCATTCTACTCAGTGTCTCAGAGACAGAAATAAGATGAACCCTCTAAGTGCCTGTTCCATCTCAGCTCTCTGAGACAATGGGATATGACCTTTATTTGATCCCCATCCTCATACCCTTAAGTCAAATAAACAGTTTTTTAAGTTTCAGTCACTATTTCCACATGAGTAATTCAGCCTGACTCCCTAAGTAGAATTTGGGAATTTTCCACTAGCTCCATCTCTAGGTATCTAAAGCTCTTCAAACTGAGCTGAAGGCCTCTATTTCTAGTATTCTAAAAGGGTACCAAAAGCTGCCCAATTCATTTATGGTAGTCTTTATCTTCCTACTCTCAAGATGAATTAATTTTACATTTTATGGATCATTTTACTTTCTGCATTTGCCCCCTTCCCCCAAGACCTATTCCCTGCTGTGGTCTGGGCTTTGGTCTTCCTCCTACCTCCCTGGATCAACAGCATCCAGGAATTTCTCAAACTTGGGCTCAGGTTCACCCTCCTCCACCATGGGCAAGTAGTAATTGAGCCCTCTCAGGCAGGACCGGAAATCTTTGTGACTCAAGCGACCTGTCAAATTCTCATCAAAGTGCCTAAAGAACAAAAAATATTTAATCAGGTTCACCAAGAATCAGATCAAACCACATGGAGGGAAAAAATAGTTATTTAGAACTTCATTCTGAATTGCATGCAAAACAATCAGCTATGAAGCTATACACACCTAAAGGTTGTTTCAAACTCTTGTCGTGTCTCTTCACTGAGACCAGTGATGTCTCTGAAAGAAAAAAAAAATTAACCCATGAAATAAAACAGAGAAATATAAATAGACATGCCATAATAGTAATAGAGGAATTTTAGTGACTATTAGGCTAGTCAAGTCACCTAGTTCAGGGACTGGCAAACTATGGTCCATGGGCCAGGTCCAGGAGATCACTCACTTTTGTACAGTCAATGAACTGAGAATAGTTTTTACATGATTGAAAATAATAAAAAAAGAAGAATATTTCCTTAAACTTTAAAAATTGTGAGAAATTCAAATCTTAGCATCCATAAATAAAATTTCCCTGGAATATGTTTATGTTTATTCATTTATGAATTATCAATATCTGTTTTCACAACAGCAGAACTGAGTAACAGCACAGCAGTTAAAACAAAGGCTAAATTGCTCACAAATTCTACAATATTATCAGGATTTTTACAGAAAAAGCTTGTCTAAATAACTAATGCTGCCAAAATATTTTATTTAGAAAAAAAATTATCTTCTGCTCTATACTTGGAATATTTCTTTCACTCCAGACATTTTAATGGGAATTTTACAAAAGGGAATGCTCTCTGAAGAGGTCATATAAGATGGTGCATAGACTCTGAGAAATGGATGGTAAGTAGACCCAGGAGTATGATAGTACTGTCTCGCAGTTTATAGTGGACTCATATCTTTTTTTTTTTTTTTTAAGTCATTCTCTGGGTCAGCAAAGAGAGAAAACTGGTTCTGGAGTTAATAAGTGCACTATCAGTGAAGCAGCCATTGTATCCAGTACCCCCAAAGTTTAGTCTTGGGACTAAGTTTCTAATACCTAACACCACCCACATCCTTGCCCAGCCTTAACCACAAGTTCTCAATACCTGGCTTGGATTTGTTCTTCTAGACTGTGTTGCCTTCGCATCCCAAGCTGGTAGAGCTGGTCCCACTGTTGAGCCAGCCCGATGGTGCTGTATTTAAGGTCTAGGACCAGAGCCTCTTCTAAGCTTTCTCCCAGGTCCTCAATCTTGGTCAGTTGATGCTTCTTTGCCTGGATTTCCTTTTGCTTCCTCTGGAAAAAGACAAAGAAGAGAAGCAGTTATCTGGGGTACCAGGTCCAAATCTAGGAATAATATGGAAGGTAAGAAGCTGATAAGTTTAGATTTCCCTTCATTGCTCCTTTTCAATTATCTTCAGGAAATTTCCTGTCCTTTGTAAAAATTGAACTACTCAGGAAAACCATATCAATTCTCCATTCCTAATTTATAAAATGGTGGGAAGTTTAAGTGATATGACCTCTGTCATTCTGGTAATCTGTAATATATAAATGTAAGGGTTAGCAGTCATACACTGTAAATGGAGAAGGGTAGGACTTCTAGGATCCATGCATCATCAGCTCTCAGTGATCTGCATCATGAATGATTTGCATTATTGATTGTAGTTGATTTCTGAGGCCCACTTAAACTTCCCAGTGTTCACACATCAGTCTCCTTCACTGGCTTGGACAGACTTCTACAAGATGCTTCTGTCAGGCACATTAAATGCCAAATATCAGCATTTAGGTCATGCTTTGTCAACAGGGAAATATCTTTCCCTAAAGAAAGTGAAAAGTGAAATAGCTCAGTCGTGTCCAGCTCTTTGCGACCCCATGGACAGTAGCCTACCAGGCTCCTTCATCCATGGGATTTTCCAGACAAGAATACTGGAGTGGGTTGCAATTTCCTTCTCCAGGAGATCTTCCCAACCCAAGGATTGAACCCGGGTCTCCTGCATTGTAGGCAGACACTTTATTGTCTGAGCCACAAGGGAAATCCTAAAGAAGGGAGAAGTGAATTAGTCATGATGATGGGGGTAGGTGTGAAAGGTGTGAAAATATATTAGATATTACAGTGGTTTGTGGTCTCCAAAAATCAATCCTACCTGACAACATCTTTTTTAGCATTAAGTTCTCTCTTTGGGGATAAATTAGATTTAATTAATTACATATTTTTTCTGGTGGGGAAGCAATAATAAAGATAAGGTGAAAGTTAAAAATACTGTTCTAGCCACTTCTTCACCCAATTGTTAAGAGACAATTTATATTCAATTTTATTTTCTTACCACATCAAATAACATAAATGTGTCAATGTTACAAGTTGTATGCACTTTTGTATTTGTTCCCTTACTTAATAACTATAGTAAATCTATAATGTAGATATTATTGACTCCATTGTGTAGATACAGAAATTAAAGTTGAGATTTAAGCAAACTGACATCCATGTCCATGAAGTGGTGGCCAATGGTTAGAATGCAAATTGTTGGCAAGATTGACAGCAGAGCCTTAGGCTTTTGACTTTTGGGCCAGGGATTTACCTAAAGGAATCACCAGTTTCCTTTGAGTAGTTCTTGAACTCCTGTAAATTCCAGCAATATTTAGAACTAATGAATAAACATTACTTACTTTATTTGCTTCCAGCTGGGATTCTAGTGTTCCTGTTTCTTTCAGCAAAGATCTAGTTAAGAACCAGAGGAAAACATTACTTATAATATCAGAAGTCAGTATGTTACACAAATAGACCAACCCAAATCTCCTACACTTCTATAAGTTCTTCCAAGTTATATGGCCTTTCTGAAATGAATTTCACAATGCCAATTTTTCATGAAATCAGATCCTCTCTGTTGAGTTGGTAACCTTGCTGGACAGATGAAAAGCAAAGTAAGGTTCCTCTATGTTTACAAGAGAGCTTCCATACTCTCCTAGTTCTTATTTTCAAATATACCCTTAACCTAATGTAAGCAAGACTCTTACATTACTCTTACTCTTACATTACTCTTAGTGGGTGATAGGGCCAGAATAATATACATGCTTCTCCTTATCCCACGTTTTATTTAAGGGCCTTCTTACCCCACATATATTTTATCAGATTTGCAGTGGGATGAAGATACTTTAATACTAAGGCCTCCTTAATTAATTCTTTCAGAGTGATACAAAAAAACAAACAGGATAACATAAAATACTGACCCATCCAGAAAATAGTCCCTGGATATGGAGGTCCAGAACAGGAATCAGGAGAGAGAAAAGGAAAATCATGTTAACAAGGATTATTTCAATAATCTTCTTTCTTCAGATGTGTGATACATTCTAAATTCTTTGTACCTGAAGGATGAATCTGTTCAACCCACTGTCCTCAAAGTGTCCCCCATACTGAGAAACCCAGAGCCTTCTGTGCAGCTCGTTGCTTTAGGATGAAGAGCTCAGGGGTCAGGCCCAGCTCAGTATCAGGCCCCTGCTGCCAGAGATGAGAGATCAAAGCCAGAGGCAGAGGAGGGTGAGCTGTGTGTCCTTTGTCTTCAGTCAGATGTTTTTTTTTTTAAGCCATGATACAGGATTTCTTTCTGTTCCTTCTTTGGTTTATCCTTGTCAGTGAGCTCATAGGAACAGAAGCATGAATTGTCTAAACTGACACTTTAAACTGTCAAAACTCCACAATTCTGAGATACCTGCTGAATACAGTCTACCAAGTTTGACCACTTATTCATTTATTATACACTCCAAGTCTCCTCTTTTCCAGGTCATTTGCCCCAGAAGATATAACAAATGTTATTTTCATGTATAGAGCATTTTGCATTTAATAAAAGCAATTAGCATATATTATCGCACTTGATTCTCATGACAGTTTTAGTAGTCAAGCAATATAATAGTTTCCTATGAAGTATTCACAGTATTCTCTGGTTGTACCAATAAACACATATGTGACCTTGAACAAGTCAATTTATCTACTGAACTTCTTTCCACATTTAGAAACAGAAGTAATAACATCAGTGCGGTACACTCTTCAAGGTTATTCTGAAAGTTAAGTGAAATAATGGCTTATAAAATTACAGTGTAAAGTGCAAAGGGGAAGGCACATGTAAGTGAATGTTATTATTTTGGGGCTGTAATTATAGGCAAGAGGAAAAAAGTGAGACTTTCAAATAGTGAATAAAGAATGGGCAATGAGATGAAATTCTCATTTCTCAATTTTGCAGTGACTGATTTAGAATACAGTCAATTTCAGATACAAAGCACAGACAGGATATGGTGATTTTAGGGCAGCATAAGTACTGTAAGAATTATCCTCTTCCCTCAGCTATGTATTCCATCCCCAGAGTGGAATGTGTGGCATAAGGATCGTGAGTTTGGGGGTATCACAGCAAACCTTGTCTCCAAGATCCAATTAAGGAAGGCACTGGCATTCTGTTCAAATTCCTGGCACATCTCAAAGTTCTTGATCTGTCTTGCCTCTTCCTTTTCCAACTCCTGCTCTCTTTCCTAAAATCCCAAATCACAGATAGTAGTGTGCACATTGAAGACTTTTTCTTGCAATAAAGTAACTGGTTCCTAGGCTCATCTGCACATCTCCCCTCTTCCAAATTTCACCTGCCTTCCAATGGCATTGCCTGTGCGCTCAAATTTATTCCAGTCCACCTCTTCTCATCTCAGAAATATGAAAGAAGCTTATCCAACTTTTCAGAAGTACTTGCAGGTGTTACCAAGCCCAGTAAAAAACAAACTAGTAATAAAGGCAAGTCTTTCCTCATCTCAGTATTTTTCCAGTTGAAATTTCATTTAAATGAAAAGATAAGAGTTTCCATCTAAAATTGGTAAGTTTATAGTGAAATTTTTCTTTGCAAACTTGTATTTTCCATAGCTTCAGTAATGAGCATTACTATAGACAGACAAAATTACACACGAGCACATTTAAAAGGCACTTTTGGAAGTTCATATAAAATAGAAAATGCTTTTGAGCATATAGACTGCAAAGATATATACAAGCCTCATGAATTTTTCATAACACATTTTTAGAGCCATCTTCTGGAGCTTATGTTTGCTTCTCTGAATCACTAATCAACACTCAGACACTTGAGACTGTCTAAACTATAGGGCATAGGGCTCTGCCTATCATGAACATATTTCCAACTTTTATCTTAGATTGACTCAGTTCATGACTGCTGTCGCAATATAATTATTAACAGTGTTCCTTTCTCTCTCAAAGTCCCCAAATCCAGAAAGCAAATCAAATGATCATGTTCATTATGGCTAAAGGAAGTATCTTCTCTGCCCCCAAAGTACCTTGATGGTATCAAATAGGTGTTTCCAGACTCTCTCTAGCACCTCTACTGTTAACCAGGTATAGGGGCTGGAGGGCACATTCAAGGCCTTAATCTGCTGGTCTAGCTCTCGCAAATCATTGAAGTCTCCTCGGGCCTTTGTCAAGGAGGCCAAGAAGGCCTCGTGGTCCTTCTGCAGCTGCCGGATTGCATCCAGGGAGACACAGTGCACGGGCTCTGAAAGGTCCTCCTCGGCCTTCTCACACCAATTGTTGAAAGCTGAGGCCTTGTGTGCAAATTCCATGAATAGAACCTCAGTCTATAAAGAAAAAAAGATAATTCCATCTTTTCCAATAAAGTTCATCAGCAGAAAAGAAAACAGGATAAAAAAAATGACTGTCTTCAAATATTTTCTGTACCAATACTCTAAGAGGACAGAACTAAGACCAATGGAGACCATGCAATCAGATGGGTGGACATGTGAGTTCAAGGTACAAGCCCTGATCCAAGCATTTTCTCTTTTCTTCCAACACTTACAAATGAAGTTGGGTAACTTCTAGGATTATTTTAGCCGTAAGATTCCCAAAGTGACAAAGGTAGTTTTCAATGATAAGATTCCATGATTTCTTGTTCTGATGTCTGTGTTCCATGAATTTTTAGTATAATATGCATGAATTAAGTTTAAGTGAATGAATGGATGGATGATTAGATTAAAAAAATCATTTGTAGGACAGGCATTTCTTCTTTCTCTTCTGTGATCTGCAGCCCTCACTGCTTTGATGTTTATTTGTGTATACTGAGTTGTCTTCCTACCTTCCTCTAAACCTTGTTCAGAGCTCATCTCATGCCTAAATTCCCTGCTTAAATCCATTTCTTACCCTCTAACCTATATCTTTAGCCATATAATACTCTCTGGAGTATTCTGAATGACTGTGAATTTCTAAATAAGAGAAATAGTATGGATTTTTCCAAACAGAAGGTAATACAAAGTTTTAGATTTAAAGATTCATTTTCATATTTGGCAAAACTAATACAATTATGTGGAATGGGGAGGGAGGAGGGAGGAGGGTTCAGGATGGGGAACACATGTATACCTGTGGCAGATTCATTTTGATATTTGGCAAAACTAATACAATTATGTAAAGTTTAAAAATAAAATAAAATCAAAAAAAATAAAAATAAAATAAAATAAAAATAAATAAATAAATAAATAAAAATAAAACACATCATATATTTTGTGTCAGCCAATTGTACTTTCAAAGAGATTTTGTTATACAGATATGAGAATCAGTTTTCATCTCAAAATGGGTTAAGAGGAAAAAAACTGACCCAAATGGAAGGGAGATTGCAAAGGTATTGTATACCATTATGTTGTTGCTGTATTCATTTCAGCAATCTACACACCAAAATAGACCAACACAGAAAAAACTATTACTGCCCCTACCCTGGAAGGACATGGAAACCTATAAATAATGTCATACATTTTCATAATATTATGTATCAACTGAATATTTTACAGAGATTTTATAATCACAAAATAAGATAATATGCGGTTGTCCATTAATTGCTTTAATTTTGCACTGAAGATTAGTTTATGTAGGTTATATGTCCCTCATCACAGTTAAAATTAAGAGTCTGACTTTTATTTGTGTGTTTTCTGATTCCTTTAATTCTCTACTTTAACTTGTCATCAAGTACAATATCTTATGGTCTAGAAGTATTCAGTATTTTCACTAACCATCTTGACTTCCTTTTACTATTAATAATTTTATCATCAATATCCAATATCTTAGCAGTCACCAAAAGAAAGAACATTTTAATAACTATATCCATATAGAACATAATGGTTTATATTGCATTTTCAGGTCCATTATCTCTTTTGATAGTAATCAAGATCCATCAAGATATGATGGTGATATAGATCCATCAAGATATGATGGTGATATCACCCTATTTTCTAAATAGAGAAATCAAGATTCAGAGATGTTAAGCAACATATAGAAGGTCCCCCAGCTAGGAAAGATGAGAACACAAATTTTACTTGTCTAATATTCCTTTTATTTGAGTTAGAAAAAACACAAGAGCAATCTTGACTCCTATATGCCCGTATTAGTTCTGCCTTAAATTAAGATCTTTGTCTCACCTACTTGTTTCCAATATATGTGTCTGACTTCCATCATAAGTCAGCTGATCAATCAGTCCAAAAAAAAAGAAAAACTTATCAAGCTAAAAATGAATTGCTTCATGTTTATAAGAATGTCTTCCTAATTCTTTGCAATATACTCACTTAATTGTCTATAGTATTCAAACATGGTTTCCAGTATCTATTTCTGGATATAGATATTCAAGGTCAGATGATGGCGCATCATTTTTTTTTTTTTTTTTTTTTACCTCCAGTAGGGGCCGTCGTTTCTCTAGCAATTCCTGTCTATGGACTTCAGAGGCTTCCAGCAGCTGTTCCCAGCGCCTCAGCAAGGCAGCATGGCGCTCCTCAATGGCTTTTATCTGGCTGTGCTCAGCAGCCACAAGCTTATCCTTCAGGTCAGTTATTTCAGACAGTCTCTCTTGGTGGAAGCTCTGCAGACTGGCATGCAGTGTGTCCTGAGAAAGACACATAGAGAAGGTGTGAACAGAAAATAATGCAGATTCCAAGGGGTCACTCACACCTGGGTTCCACCAGATTGGACTTATGCAAGAGTTTAGAGTAGTGGACAATTTTTCCAAAAAGGAAATTTGACTTAGAGACTTTCGTAAACATTTGGAGTTGGAATTATGGTAAAATTCCAGTGTTTGAAAACTGGATTTTTAGATTAGGTGCAAAATTAATATTAAAGGAGATTTGGAGCATGATGTGATATTTCAAATCTTCCAAATCAAGATTAAATTCTTCTTAAGGCTCACTTTCTAAGACTCTTTTCTATCACTTATTAGATTTTGCATTCTAATTAGTATTTATAGATGTGCACTACTAGAAATTGTGAAAGTATGCAAACTAACAAAAAACCTTTTACAGGTGACTGTGTGTGTATGTGTAAATGATCACAAAATTCAAGATGTTCCACTTCATTTTAACAGGGTGGTGTGTATTTGATCAATCCTCCCTTCCAGAACAATTTTAACCACTGGATAAAAGCACAAAAATATCAGCTGTTTGAAAGGGATCAGGATGCAACTCAAATAGCTATAACTTGAGGTATCAAAATTACATGGAGAAGGGAATAGTAGCAAAATAAGAGTAATACTCTGTCACTTTTTCCTTTGAAGTATAAACTGTGCAGGGTGAAGTTGCAGAGAAAGCAGCTGCTCAGAGCTTTTGATCATCACATGAGAGCTAAAAGGATGGAAACTAGAATTCTGGGAAACTGAAGCATCCACTATTTGAGGAAACCATGAAAAGGGAGCTGCAGAAAAGGAGGCTCGATAATCTCCTTGTATGTCCAACTTAGGGCATTTACAGATTCCTGAATACAAGTTGTAGAAGTCAAGCAGAAAACAGTAGCTAAGAATCTAAAGTATAAACAATCTAAAGAATCTTGAAATCTAAGAATTTTTTGCAGTCACACAGCATTGAGATCAGGACACATCAAGTAAGAGCAGACTTAGTGAAAGAGGTTTAGTGGAAGTCTCTAAAGGTTCTACGTTTAAGAACAAACTGAAAAATGGCTAGTTTTCAGAAAAATTGAAATCATGTCTTGAATCAAGAAAAGTGGGGGTTGGATAGGGCATGAGATGGGACAGAGGTATTAAATTATAGCTTTAAATAAAAACTCATTAATTAATTACTTTAAATGTAAATGGATTCACTACTCCATGAAAATCATCAAAGTAGATAATAAATCAACACTCAACTATTCGATATTTATAAAAGACACATCTAAGACATATTGACACTCTGCACTTCTATGTTCATTGCAGCATTATTTACAATAGTCAAGATATGGAAACAAACTTCCTGTCAAAAGAACAATGTATAAAGAAGATAGGTGATATACATATATGGAATACTATTCAGTCACAGGGAAGAAGGAACCCTGCTGTTTGCAACAACTCAGATGAAACTTGAGACCATTATGCTAAGTGAAATGTCAGACACAGAAAGACAAATACTTTATAATCTTATTTATATGTTGAATCTAAAAAAGCCAAACAGAATATATTGGAGGTGAGGGAAATGGGGAAAAATTGGTGAAAGGGCAAAAACTTTTATTTTTAAGATTAACAAGTTCTGGAGATCTAAGATACAGCATGGTAATTATAGTTAGTATTCCTATATTATGTACTTTAAAGTACATAAGTCTTACCTGTTCTCACCTTAAAAAAAAATGATAATTATGTCACAGAATGAAAGTGATAGTTAATACTATAGTGATAATCATGTTGCAATTTATGAATGTACAAAATAAACAACAAAAACTATAAAGACATAGAAGTGTTTTTAAAAGAAATGGAAATAGATGTACATTGCAAACAGTAAACAAAAGAAAATTGGTGTAGTACACTAATATGTGAAGAAAAACTTTAAATTAAGAAGTGTTTAAAAAGATGTGTTATTAGAGTTATTAGAGAAAAACTTTGCATAATTAAAAGAATTAATTAATCAAAATGATTTCATAATTCTAAATGTCAACACAACTTTTAATCTAGCTTTAAAATATATAAAACTGAAATATTTTTTAAAAAACATGAGCAACAGGCTCTGATAAGTAATACAAATCATTGCAAAATGACATTCTTTTCAACTGGACAAAGTCTATTCACCAAAACAGGTCATTTGTTGGATATAAAGCAACCTCCTAAAATAACATAGAGTGTGTTTTTAAAATAAAGTTGAATAAACTGGATATAAATGTCAAAAAAATATAATTAGAAAATTCCCAAGTGTTTAGAAATTGAACAATGCACTACAGAATAAATAATGAGTCAATTAAGAAATTATGCAAAAAATAGCAGAATATTTTTAATTAGATGATAACAAAAATAACATGAAGTCTGTGGAATGCAGCTAAGGATTTACTTAGAGGCAAATGTATAGTCTCAAATCAATATACTAGAAAAGAAGAATGGCTAAGTATTTAACAACATCAATATCTATCTTAATTTTTTTAAATCAAGTAATCTCAAAGAAAGTTAAAAATTACAAAGATAAAAAAGATATTAATGGAATATAGTACAAAGATAAAACAGAGAAAAATTAAATGGTCAAAAGTTGGTTCTCTAATAAAAATGAGCACTTACTGGCAAGACTGATGAAGGAAAAAGAACTACCAAATTATCTCTATCACAAAGGGGACAATTTTATAGGTCCTACAGATAATAAAACCACATTTGGGAATGAAATAACCCTATGTGTGAAGCTTCTGTGGGATGTGGGTCTTGGACTTCATGGGCATTTATGAACAAGGCAACCCTGCTCTTACCTGTTTTGCCAGGAGAGTGGAGAGGGCAGTGAGGTCTGCATCATTGCTATTGGTCTTCAAGCTTGTTTCTTTCTCAGCTGAAGAACAAAGGTAAGTCATAAGAAGAGAAAGAGAATTTCTTTATATCAGGCTTGGCAAAGAAGAACGGCATATTTACTATTGGCCACAAGAGAGCCTCTTGACTCTCCAAGTAGATGATTCATTAGAATATGGGAGTGGGAGCCAGTAAACTATTTTTCTAGATGTATACAGGATAAACTGACTGAAACAGAGCTAGAACCAAGAGAACTTCTGGATGTTTCATTGAACAACAGAAATCTTCAGCCTAGACATAAATTATAAGTAAATCAAACACAGAGTTTATTTTCTAGAATGTTTGCCATGACTCTATCTTTCTGACTATCACATGGAATTCACCAATTTCCAAAAAAAAAGATGTTCTATGGGATTATAGTACTTAGTTATTCTCTCAGCATATGTCTCTATAAGTGTGTGTGTGTATGGGAGTGGAGAGTGAAAAAGTTGGCCTAAAGCTCAACATTCAGAAAATGAAGATCATGGCATCTGGTCCCACCACTTCATGGGAAATAGATGGGGAAACAGTGGAAACAGTGTCAGACTTTATTTTTCTGGGCTCCAAAATCACTATAGATGGTGACTGCAGCCATGAAACTAAAAGACGCTTACTCCTTGGAAGGAAAGTTATGACCAACCTAGATAGCATATTCAAAAGCAGGGACATTACTTTGCCAACAAAGGTCCATCTAGTCAAGGCTATGGTTTTTCCTGTGGTCATGTATGGATGTGAGAGTTGGACTGTGAAGAAGGCTGAGCACTGAAGAATTGATGCTTTTGAACTGTGGTGTTGGAGAAGACTCTTGAGAGTCCCTTGGACTGCAAGGAGATCCAACCAGTCCATTCTGAAGGAGGTCAGCCCTGGGATTTCTTTGGAAGGAATGATGCTAAAGTTGAAATTCCAGTACTTTGGCCACCTCATGTGAAGAGTTGATTCATTGGAAAAGACCCTGATGCTGGGAGGGATTGGGGGCAGGAGAAGGGGACGACAGAGGATGAGATGGCTGGATGACATCACTGACTCGATGGACGTGAGTCTGAGTGAACTCCGGGAGTTGGTGATGGACAGGGAGGCCTGGCATGCTGCGATTCATGGGGTCGCAAAGAGTCGGACACGACTGAGCGACTGATCTGATCTGATCTGATGCGTGGGTATTTTTGCACACATGTGACTTTAATTGTAATTGTGCTCAGACAGGATAGGAGTGGGTGATGAAGGGGGCATCTTTCTTCCCATATTGAGCAACAGAGCCTGGGATCCATTCAGTAAATTGAACTATCAGTACTTCCTCAAATCCAGAGGCCATCGTCCTCAAATGAGTGCATGCTAAATCATTTCAGTTGTATCTGACTCTTTGCAACCCTATGGAATGTAGACTGCCAGGCTCCTCTGTCCATGGGATTCTTCAGGCAAGAACACTGAAGTGGCTTGCCATGCTCTCCTCCAGGGGATCTTCCCGACCCAGTGATTGAACTTGCATCTCTTACGTCTCCTGCATTGGCAGGTGTGATCTTCACCACTAGCACCACCTGGGAAGCCTCTGGTCCTCACACATCATACCTATCCAGGCCTCAACCACATCAGCCTTCCAGTTGAACTCCTGAAAGTCATAATCATCTTCCAGTTGTGACTTCCAAACAGCCAATGACCTGGCCAGAGAAGGAATCTTTTCATTTAGAGCCTGTATCTTGTTAGAAATCTTCTCTTTATGTTGACTTTCCTCCTGTATCACCGAGATTGAAAGGAGGAGAGAGAGAGATATTGATGAATGTCCAGAGCCTGAAAAGTGAAATCCTTTGCACTATTAAAAACCTTTCATCTCTCTCCTTCCAAATATATAGCTACTCTCTTCTAGGTCCAGTGAAATTATTCTATTATTCATCTATAATAGAATATCTATTACCCAGATGATATTGTCCAGCATTTGGACAGTCTTCTGTTTGTCTATGTAAGTGTGATCTTCTTAGTTGGCATAAGCATCTCAAAGGTACAGAATCATCTTTTTAGGATTCTTTGTACAGCCTTTAGATTATTGAGGTTCTATTAAAACTATCATTTAAACAAAAGAATGGTTCTCAAATTATAAAGAGATTTCAGTGGGGTCCTTATCTCTAGAGGTCAAAGAAATTTCTTCACATTCTTACATTACTCTATAATCAAAGCAAATCATGTGTAAAATATTTTTAAATGTCATATTCTGCATGGAAAGTGAAAGTGAAAGTGAAAATGAAGTCTCTCAGTCGTGTCCGACTCTTTGTGACCCCATGGACTGTAGCCTACCAGGCTCCTCCATCCATGGGATTCTCCAGGCAACAGTACTGGAGTGGGTTGCCATTTCCTTCTCCAGGGGATCTTCCTGACCCAGGGATTGAACCCAGGTCTCCCACATTGCAGGCAGACACTTTAACCTCTGAGCCACCAGGGAAGCCCCATTCTGCATAGAGTATGAGTCAATGAATGATTTTTATTTATTTATTTATTTTGCTTTATTAATATTTTCTTTTTTTTAATTATTTTATTTTATTTTTTAACTTTACAATATTGTATTGGTTTTGCCATATATCAATGATTTTTAAATATCTAAAAAATATACCTATAAGACCTTGAAAAAAAGCTTCCAGAAAACAGCAATAATTAAATAGATAATTGTTTGCTGAAACAATAACAAAAAGGCAGCTTAGAAGAGATTACCAAGGTTGTGCATGATTTTAGCAATGTTCATGATTCTATATTTGGTCCAATCCCTTTTTGAAGATCCTTTTTTTGACCTGGAATCCCCGGAACATATCTCACCTTACTCAGGATGTCTTCTCCTTGAGCACACACATTTTGCACTCGAATCTCATGGACAGCAAAGTCATTCTCCAAAGCTTCGAGCTTCTTTTGTAAGCTCTGTGTGAATGAGTCAGTGAGAATCAAAACTTCCAAAATGAACAATCTATCCCACTCACATTCTGATTCCTTTTGATGCTATTCACCAGCAATGATTCAACTAAGTTGGCAGAGTACATGAGTGTTCACTTATTCCTGAGTAGTACCAGTAAATTTCTCTTCCCAAATTCCTCACTTCCCAGAAAGGCAGTCTTACCAAAGAGCCAAAGGAATACATGTGATATTGTTTATAACTAACCATGCAACTTGAAACTTCTGGATTTGGGAGTGAATATTGATCAAGCTAATACAAAAGTATTTCTCCATGTTGAAATGTATGTATAATAATTCTTGGAAACATTCCATCTAGCAGAAAAATATTTAGTATCAAGAACATCCTATGCTAAGAACTAGTCTGAAAGTTTCTTCTTCTACCAGAAGAAAGATTCTAATTTTACAGGTAAAAATGTTGACTACTTAAGAAAAGATTCAAATTAAACAGAAGAAAATTATTTCATTCTGCCAGTTCCTCACCTGAATAGCAGCCAAAGTGTCTCCAGAATCCCCTTGGGCAACTAGAGCTTCCTTTTCACTGATCCAAGCTTCCTCCTCCTCAGCATTCTCCATGAATTCCAAGTATTCTAGGGATTCTCTCAACTGAATCCCTCTGTAACAGGAAAGAAATCCCCACCCCAAATAAGAAAAGAAACAAAAACAAAAACTAATGAGCAGTGGAAGTGTAGCAAAGTGGCACAATCTTATAAGATTTTAAGATTTTGGCTGTATTAGTGCAAGGGAGAAAAATACTCCATTACTTTATTACTACATGCTGCACATAATGTTAAAACTGGGGAGATGCAGAAAGTAAAACAGACATGTGAGAGATAATGTGGTATAAAGGATAACATATGTAGGGCAACAATGATAAAAGACAGCTGCAAGTAATTGTAAGCACAGCTCTAGAGAGACAGTGTCATAGAGACATAGAAACAGTGTCATTTCTTCCTGGGGTACATATAGGAAGCTTCATGGAAGACTTAGCATTTGAGCAGGGACTTAGAAGCTGGAAGAGATTGGTAGCTAGGGAGAGATGCTGAGCAGGCACTTAAGTGCCTTCTCAATACCTACCCAATACCTGCAATCCAACAAGAGAATTTGGCCTTCTATCCCCAACTCACCGAGCCTTGGTCAACTCTTTGAGCTGGTCCCAGTGTTGAACAAGCTGATCAAGCCTGTCCTGGATCTCCTCTTGCCCCACGGCCGCCTTGTCTCCCAGCCTTTCTGCCATATTCAGCACATTCTGAACAACACACATCCTCCATGTCATATTTCCCCATAGCATCTCCCCATTTATCCACAGTTTTCTAGCAAAGTATCTAGCCCTTCCTACCCTCTGGCTCATTTATAAACTGGATGTACTCAAGGCAGTCCTGACAATCCTGGGAGAATGAAGAAAGCTGCAGTAAGATCTAACATGCTAAACTTCATCAAGGATTCAGACAAATACCTTAGCATTTGCACTAGACTACTTTCCATGATCTGACTGATGGTCACAGGGTGACCCTGCTGCCAAGCCAACACTCGGGGTTTCCCTCTTTCCACATGGCTCAGCTCAGGTACAGCTTTTCCAGATGTCCCAACCTGCATCCTAATTGTCAACAACTGTGCCCTGGACTGTCAAAGGTGCTCCTTCCAGGGAAGACATGGGTTTCTACGCAGATTCTTCTATTCATAGAAGGCACAATATGGAGGAGAATGCTTGTGAACTCTACAGCCAACTGTCTATGTGACCTTGGCACTCTGCCTTCACATTTTGTAGCCTCAACCTATTAGGTCGATGCAAAAGTAATTTCTGTTTTGCACTGTTGAACTTTGCCATTTGATACTGGAATACATTCTTAAATAAATGTAGTTAAGTTATACATCATTTTAATACACAATTTTTGCTTTATGATTTTTGCTAATAAATGATTACTTGCTATTTATTTTACATGTATTTCAGGCTATGGAAATTAAGTTAGACAAAAAGCAAATTTGAGCAATTTTCTTATTTGAGTTCAAAATGGGTCACAAGTCAGAAGACAACTTGCAACATGAACAACGCATTTGGCCCAGGAACTGCTAATGAACATACAGTGCAATGGCAGTTAAAGTAGTTTTACAAAAGAGACTAGAGCCTTGAAGATGAGGAGCACAGTGGCTGCCCATCAGAAGTTGACAATGACCAACTGAGAAGATTATAGAAGTTGATCCTCTTACTACACAACAAGTTGCCCAAGAATTCAACATCAACCATCCTATGGTCATTTGACATTTGAAGCAAATTGGAAAAGTGAAAAAGCTTGATAAGCGTTGACTGCATATCAAAAAAAAAAAGTTGACTGCATATCAAAAAAAATTATCATTTTGAAATGTCATCTTCTCTTATTCTGTGCAACAACAACGGATTACATCTCAAATGGATTGTGATGTGTGATGAAAAGTGGATTTTATGTGACAACCAACAATGACCAGCTCTGTGGTTGAACTGAGAAGAAGCTCCAGAGCACTTCCCAAAGCCATATTTTGAGTCATGGTCACTGTTTGGTAGTCTGCTACTGCTCTGATCCACTACCGTTTTCTGAATCTCAGTGAAACCATTACATCTGAGAAGTATGCTCAACAAATCAATGAGATGCACTGAAAACAGCAGTGCCTGCAGCTGTCACTGGTCAACAGAAAAGGCCCAGTTCTTCTCAACAACGCCCAACCACATGTCACATAACCAACATTTCAAAAGTTGGATGAAATGGGCTACAAATGTTGCCTTTGTAGCCCAATTATATCTGCTATATCTACCTGACCTCTTACCAACTGACTACCTACCACTCCTTCAAGCACCTTAACAACTTTTTGCAGGGAAAATGCATCACAACCAGCAGGAGGCAGAAAATGCTTCCAAGAGTTCACTGAATTCTGAAGCATGGGTTTTTATGCAACAGGAATATACAAACTTATTTCTCACTGGGAAAAATGTGTTGATTGTAATGTTTCCTATTTTTATTAATAAAGATGTGTTTGAGGCTAGTTATAATGATTTATTTATTTATTTATTTATTTTATATCATGTAGATGGTGGAGCAGGGACCAGAGCTGCTCCATACCTGTCCATATGTTTGTTTTTGTTTTTTTTTTTAAACTTTACATAATTGTATTAGTTTTGCCAAATATCAAAATGAATCCGCCACAGGTATACATGTGTTCCCCATCCTGAACCCTCCTCCTTCCTCCCTCCCCATTCCTAGGGTCTGAAACCATAAATCTTTTGCACCAACCTAATATTTATCCATAACATGAAGTGCTACTATTATATTATCTCTGTCTTTTCAGGTTTCATATTCCTACCTGGATGGCAGGTTCATGTGCCAGCAGCTCCCCTTCTAGGCGTCTGTGCTTCTTCAGCAAATTCTGAACCCCCTGCAGATCCCTCCCATAGTCCTGGGATCTCACTCGTACCAACTTCTCCCTGAGACCAAAGAACAAAACTTTTAGACTTTAGACATCTGAGGACATCCTAAAAAGATGGTTTTCTAAGCATATGTGTTTGGCTGGGGCTATGGTGGGGGTAAATTCTGGAACACTCTGGTGTCAGTAATCACAAAGTTAATAAGTGGCAGAGCCTTTCAGCAAAATATTGGACTTAGAGCAACACGAATTAAAATAACATACTGGAACAGCCTTCTCATTCATTTCTTTGCCTGTCTACATGTGTATCTTCTTCTCTTTTCTCAAGAACTCACTGTTGTTTCTCTTTCAAAAAATGTGAAAATTACACACACACACATACTCACTATATATGTATACAAACATATATGCTTATATGACTTTCTATTAATGTCAGTAATTATGTATATGGTATGCATGCCTGCTCAGTCATGTCCAACTCTTTGTGACGCTGTGAACTGCAGCCTGCTAGGCTTCTCTGTGCCTGGGATTCTCCAAGCAACAATACCAGAGTGGGTTGCCGTTTCCTTCTCTAGGGGATATTCCTGACCCAGGAATTGAACAGGGCTCTCCTTCAACTCCGTGCATTGGCAGCTGGATTCTTTTATCACTGAGCCTCAGGGGAAGCCCATATCAATAATTAATTCAGGTAAAATAGACATAAAAACTGATATTACAGCAGTCATGGCAGTTGGATTTGTTCTGCATATAAAATGCTTGAACGTCACCTTGAAGCGTGGTGAAAGACTAGGTAGAAAATATCTTACTATTTCTTTTATTGGGATATAGTTGTTTTACAATATCTTACTATTTCCAAAAAGGTTAAAAAATGTCCTGCTTGGTGCCCTATGTGCATTCCTTTCCTCTGATTCACTGATAATGAACAAGAATCAGCAATTGTATAGAAAAGGAACATGATGAACCAGGGGAGAAATATGACAAATTATTTGATTTAGTAAGATTTTTCCACCTCTATTTTTACAAAAAGTAGAATCAACAAGATCAGGGCAAAGAAATAAAGGAAAAAAATAGAATGGGAAAGACTAGAGATCTCTTCAAGAATATTAGAGATACCAAGGGACGCATTCATGCAAAGATGGGCTCAATAAAGGACAGAAATAGTATGGACCTAATAGAAGCAGAAGAGATTAAGAAGAAATGACAAGAATACACAGAAGAACTGTACAAAAAAGGTCTTCATGACCCAAATAACCACAATGGTGTGATCACTCACCTAGAGCCAGACATCCTGGAATGTGAAGTCAAGTGGGCCTTGGAAAGCATCACTATGAACAAAGCTAGTGGAAGTGATGGAATTCCAGTTGAACTATTTCAAATCCTGAAAGATGACGCTGTGAAAGTGCTGCACTCAATATGCCAGCAAATTTGGAAAACTCAGCAGTGGCCACAGGACTGGAAAAGGTCAGTTTTCATTTCAATCCCAAAGAAAGGCAATGCCAAAGAATGCTCAAACAACCACACAATTGCACTCATCTCACACACTAGTAAAGTAATGCTCAAAATTCTCCAAGCCAGGCTTCAGCAATACATGAACCGTGAACTTCCAGATGTTCAAGCTGGTTTTAGAAAAGGCAGAGGAACCAGAGATCAAATTGCCAACATCTGCTGAATCATAAAAGCAATATAGTTCCAGAAAAACATCTATTTCTGCCTTATTGACTATCCCAAAGCCTTTGACTGTGTGGATCACAATAAACTGTGGAAAAATCTGAAAGAGATGGGAATACCAGACCACCTGACCTGCCTCTTGAGAAATCTGTATGCAGGTCAGGAAGCAACAGTTAGAACTGGACATGGAACAACAGACTGGTTCCAAATAGGATAAGGAGTACATCAAAGCTGTATATTGTCACCCTGCTTATTTAACTTCTATGCAGAGTACATCATGAGAAACGCTGACTGGAAGAAACACAAGCTGGAATCAAGATTGCTGGGAGAAATATCAATAACCTCAGATATGCAGATGACACCACCCTTATGGCAGAAAGTGAAGAAGAACTATAGAGCCTCTTGATGAAAGTGAAAGATGAGAGTGAAAAAGTCGGCTTAAAGCTCAACATTCAGAAAACTAAGATCATGGCATCTGCTCCCATCACTTCATGGCATAAGATGGGGAATCAGTGGCAGACTTTATTTTTGGGGGCTCCAAAATCACTGCAGATAGCAACTGCAGCCATTAAGTTAAAAGATGCTTACTCCTTGGAAGGAAAGTTATGACCAACCTAGACAGCATATTAAAAAGCAGAGACATTACTTTGCCAACAAAGGTCCATCTATTCAAGGCTATGGTTTTTCCAGTAGTCATGTATGGATGTGAGAGTTGGACTGTGAAGAAAGCTGAGTGCCAAAGAATTGATGCTTTTGAACTGTGGTGTTGGAGAAGACTCTTGAGAGTACCTTGGACTGCAAGATGATCCAACCAGTCCATCCTAAAGGAAATCGGTCCTGAATATTCATTGGAAGGACTGATGCTGAAGCTGAAACTCCAATAGTTTGGCCACCTGATGTGAAGAGCTGACTCATTTGAAAAGACCCTGCTGCTGGGAAAGATTGAAAGCAGGAGGAGAAGGGGATGACAGGATGAGATGGTTGGATGGCATCACCGACTCACTGGACATGAGTTTGAGTAAATTCTGGGAGTTGATGATGGACAGCGAGGCTTGGCATGCTGTGGTCCATGGGCTGCAAAGAGTCAGACACAACTGAGCAATTGAACTGAACTGAACTGAAGAATCAGCGATAATACCATAGCAAGTGCTATGTAGGCTTCTCTGGTGGCTCAGTCGGTAAAGAATCTGCCTGCAATGGTAGAGACCTCAGTTCAATCCCTGGGTTGGGAAGATCCCCTGGAGAAGGGATGGGCTATCCACTCCAGTATTCTTGCTCTTCCCTGGTGGCTCAGATGGTAAAGATTCCACCTGCAATGTGGGATATCTGGTTTCAATCCCTGGGTTGGGAAGATCCCCTGGGGAGGGCATGGCAACCCACTCCAGTATTCTTGCCTGGAGAATCCCCATGGGCAGAGGAGCCTGGTGGGCTACAGTCCACGGGGTCATAAAGAGCCTGTCATGACTAAGCACAAAGCACAGGTACTATGTAACATTTTCTGCCAGTGTAAAGTTCAGTCGCATATTACATAACGCAAGTCACAGAAAGAATCAGGATAATGATGAGTCCAATAAGCCATAAATGCTCAGTTATCTAATTCAGAATGGACATAACACATTCTATGAACTATCTGGTTTCCAAGGTGGCCATAGTGGTAAAGAACCCATCTGCCAATGCAGGAGACATAAGAGACATGGGTTTGGTCCCTGAGTCAGGAAGATCCCCTGCAAAAGGACATAGCAAACTCCAGCATTCTTGTCCGGAGAATTTCATGGACAGAGGACTTTACACATATGAACTATCTAAAAACAAACATATGTGTGTTAGTCACTCAGTCATGTCCTACTCTGTGCAATCCCATGGACTGTAGCCCACCAGGCTCCTCTGTCCATGGAATTCTCCAGGCAAGAATACTGGAGTGGGTTGCCATTTCCTTCTCCAGAAGATCTTCCCAACCCGGGGATCAAACCCTGGTTTCCTGCATCGCAGGCAGATTCTTTACCGTTTAAGCTATGGGAAGTCTAAAAAACAAACATATACAGCTCCTTAATTTTCTTCCCAGAATGTATGTGAACTTCTTGTCACTCCCTCTGTGCCTGTCTCCTTCTGTGTACACATAGTGAAAAAAACTGGTAAAAATAAAACCAACGTTCATTTTTCTTATTTCATTTCAGCGTCAAGTAAGAACAAATTTGGTGGATTGTCTATTTTCCTGGACTATCCATGCAATGTGAGCTATCAGTACATACTCTATCCAGAACTCTTCATCGTCTAGGTCCTGGAAGAACTGGAACAAGGCGTACGCCTCTTTTAGTTTCTCATGATGCTCAGCTGCCAATTCCTTGACATTTAGGAAGCGCTCGTTGACATTATCCCTTTTCTCCACAATCTGGTCAGTATTGAAAGTCCCACTGGAGATCAGATCTGTAGCCAATGTGTTCAGGTCCTGGAGTGCATCCTAGAAAGCCCAAGTGTCCTTAATGATTAGTGTAGTATAGGTATTAAGTAGACCTTTAAACACTGCTAGTTCAAGTTCAAAGACTGTGGAAAATAGATCATTTTTGAAGATAATGAATTTGAACTTATGTTCTTTTAACTCAGTTTGGATAAGGGCAAGAATACGGACATTATAGATAGCATGGTTACTTTGTTGAAACTGTGTAGTTGGCCTTCTGATGTTTTCCCTTGTGTTTTCTTCCTCTTCCCATATGGAAAATAAGACCTTGGTGAACAAGCACTATGTCTCTAAACAGGGTTATCTTTTCACAGTGCTGAATATGACACAGACTGAGTGACTGAAATAGTCAAGATTCTCTTTTGGCAACATTCTCAGGCTAGTCACATTCAGAACACAGCCAGCCTCTTCTATGTCTATTTGCATTCCAAGTCTGCCCCCTAGTGATGTTCAAGAGAATATCATCAAGTCCTGAAGCAGAAAACCTTTGACATCATGTTCTTTCTATGTCTGTGTTACCAAATAAAACTGATGATATAAAACCCATCAACGTGAAATTAACACCTCTCTGAATGTTTATCATAGCTCACAGGACACCTCTCTGCTTGACATTAGGATACAACTGAAATGCTCCATAGAAGTTTCACAATGTACATATAGTTCAACTGCCTTGCACATGTTCCCATCTGATTTTTTTAGTAGTTCTGAAAAATAAACTTTTATTTTCTTTAAAATGCCAGATCAAATATATCAGCTTTGGAAGAGAGTGAGTTTATACGCATGGTTAAAAGGTAAACAAGATCATTTTTAGGATCTACTTCTAGGAATCTGACTCCAATATTCTTGCCTGGAGAATTCCATGGAGAGAGGAGCCTGGTAGGCTACAGTCCATGGGGTCATAGAGAATCAGACATGACTGAGTGACTAACACTTTAACTTTCAGATTTTATTGCAATCTTAGAATCTATGATTTAATGATAATAAAGTTAACAGCTCTGAAGTCTATGGATTTGACCTGATTATAATGACTGCTGGTTGAGAACACTAAGCTCAGCTTTGCAAAGCTGTGTTCTCAAATGGACTCCTTAGACAGGAAAGTGAAAAGTCACCAACATTTCCGTTCTGGCCAGAAGAGTGCAATTCTAATACTACTTACCTGTCTAGCCAACATCTCTGTTTCCAGTAGCTGATGTTTCTTGAGCAAGTTTCCTGCTGAAGCCAGATCCCTGGCCTGATCCTTCATGGTCAGCAGTGTCTCTGCCTGGAAATGGAAAGGTAAGCAATACAGCTGCCAGATGAAAACTGTCTTTAAGGAGAACAAGATTCACAACCATGTCCCCAAACTTTTCCCAAGAAAAGTCAAGGAAATTGCTCATGCAAAAGTCTATTTATCTGACAAGAATTTATTAAACTCCCATGCCCACACCATTTCCAGGTATAAATACCTCTGAGAGCCAGAACTCAAAGTCCCGGATGCCTGTGTTGAACCTCTGCTGGCGACTAGCTTCATCGAGCTTCTGTCCTTTGTCAATTGTTACCGCAAGCAAGTAGTTCCATTTTTTCTCCAACTCTTCTATTTGATCCTGTGTGTGTTAGTCACTCAGTCACGTCTGACTCTTTGCAGACCCCATGAACTGCAGCCTACCAGCCTCCTCTGTCCATGGGATTTCCCAGGCAACAATACTGGAGTGGATTGCCATGCCCTCCTCCAGGGGATCTTCCCAACCCCAGGGTTCAAATCCAGGTCTCCTGCATTGCTGGCAGATTCTTTATCATCTGATCCACCAGGGAAGCCCTACTTGATCACAGCCCCCTCTCTGGAATTGAGGGGTCATTATGGTATTTAGGGTCCTGTGACAAATGAAAGGATAATGTAGGGAGGCTCTGGAGTTTGGGTCTAGCCAAAATCTTCCAGTAATTGAAGGTCATATATTTTAAATCATAATTGTTTACGATGGTTTAAATCTGGGAAAGCAACAGTAGGTGTTTGCATAAATTTTGAAGAAAGAGTTCTGGACTGATTACAGAAACTGATTGCCTAAATGCCAAAGCTCTTGGTGGTAGGGACATAAAATATAAGCAAGCATGATAACACATAGGAATTAAGTCTAAAGCTGTCTTGGAGGTCAAGATGCTGAGTATGATGGGAGTGATAAGGTCTGAAAGTGCAAGTCTCTCAGTCGTGTCCGACTCTTTGTGATGCCAAGGACTATACAGTCCATGGAATTCTCCAGGTCAGAATACTGGAGTGGGTAGCCTATCCCCTCTCCAGTGGATCTTCCCCATCCAGGGATCCAACCCAGGTGTCCCGCATTGCAGGCGGATTCTTTACCAGCTGAGCCAAAAGGGAAGCTCTAGAATACTGGATTGGGTAGCCTATCCCTTCTCCAGAAGATCATTCCAACCCAGAAATTGAACTGGGGTCTCGTGCATTACAGATGGAGTCTTTACCAACTGAGCTATCAGGGAATCCCAAAACAACATATTTTCCTCCTCTTTTGTGAAAAAAAAAAAAAAAAACAAAGGGAAGACCATTAACAGAATATATTCCATATTCCTACACATGGAAACACCGAAAGGGTATAAAAGATTTCTCTTCCTATGATAGCCCAAAGCCCATTGTAAGCAGAACCCACCTTCACAGACTCTTCATTACCATCGCATGCCCTCCGCTCAACCAGAGTGTTCCCTAAAATGATGACTCCTTCCACCTGCTCAGCTCGGCTATTGACCTCATCTTCAAAGGTCTTGTGCTTCAGATATTTTCTCTGAAGGGAAAGCAGAACCTAGATTACCATCTAATTTAGAAAGTAAGATGAGATAAATTCTGTTTAAAAGGAAAAATTAAGGATTCTTAATTCATTCTTTTTATTATTATTATTAATTTTTTTTTTTACTTTACAATATTGTATTGGTTTTGCCATATATCAACACGCATCCGCCACAGTTGTACACGTGTTCCCCATCCTGAACCACCCTCCCACCTCCCTCCCCATACCATCCAATTCTTGGGAAGAACTCCCTCCACGTTAGACTCAGAAATCCCTGAAGGCAGGGACGACAGTCTGAACAGTAAGGAAGTTTTCCACTTTAGAAAGTGACCGTTCATTCATCAGTCTGAGTATGTTGAAGTTTTCCAAGATTCTTACTTTGAACTTACCTGAATATTGGTGGGATCTTTGTAGGATTCATCACAGGCTATGGGCAGCATCTCACTGATCCATTCTTCTTGGTCCTTGAGGTCATGGTAGAATTGTTTTAGGTCAGCATAGTCTCCAAGTTTCATCCGCTCAGCAGTCAGCTGTTCTTTGAGAATCCTCCATCTGAAAGTCGGAACTAGATTATTCTCTGCCCTCTATCTTTCCACCAAGCCTTGATGCCATATCCATCTTTCCACCAAGCCTTGATGCCATATCCATGAATCTCCCTATTTGCTTATCTGCACTTTGTCTTCTCATTCTCATTATTTAGACACTTATATGTCATATATGGGCTTCCCAAGTGGCACTAGTGGTAAAGAACCTGCCTACCAATGCAAGAGATGTAAGAGATGAGAGTTAGATCCCTGGGTCAGGAAGATTCCCTAAAGGAAGGCATGGCAACCCACTCTAGTATTGTTGCCTGGAGAATCCCATGAACAGAGGAGCCTGGTGGGCTATAGGCCACAGGGTTGCAAAGAGTCAGACATTACTGAAGCAGCTTAGAAGAGCACAGCACAGAAATGAGAACTCAAAGTACTATCTCCATCCTCAATGCTAGTAAAGTAGTCACTTTTCTATATCTTCCTGAGTGAGTAAGTGGGTGCATGTCACTCAGTTGTATCCGACTCTTTGCAACCCCATGGACTATACAGTCCATGGAATTCTCCAGGCCAGAATACTGGAGTGGGTAGCCTATCTCTTCTCCAGGGTATCTTCTCCAGGGGGATCTAACCCAGATCTCCTGCATTGTAGGCAGATTTTTTTTTTTTTTTTTACCAGCTGAGCCACAAGGAAAGCTCCTATATCTTCCTATAGCTCACAAAACAACTGCTCAATACTGACCTGTCTAGTATCCGTTGGTTCCGAGCAGCAATCTCTTCCTTGGCATAGTGGTCTTCAGCTATGAGTCGTTCAGCAAAAAGATCTAGTTCAGTGATTCTATTTTCCTAGATAAAGGAAAGAGAAAAAGCCCAGATACCCAGAAATTAGGCTCTTGGTGCAATCTCAGACTTCCTCCTAGAAAAGGAGAGATATATCCTTTGTGGCTTCATGAAGGGCCACAAAACCAAAGCCAAAAGGTAAATGCCTTATGGGGAGGTGGCTTTTAACTCAACAAGAAGAGAAACATCAATAGTGATACTGAGGTGGACTACACGTGTGGTGCCGACTTCCCTATAGAACAGACACTTCCCTTGGTCATTGTAGAAAGTGATTCCTGCATTGAATGGGATGTTGGATAGCATATAAAATAGCTTCTGCACCTTGGCTAAGACTAAGCCACTATGTTCCCCGCCTACCTCAGAGTTTATATAAAAAGCAAATGGGAATTAAAATACATGCAAATCATAAAACCACATACATGTGCAGGATTTCTGTCATTATTACTAATAGTTATTATTGGAATTCTTGTATTAGCTGTTATTACCTGGTCAGTAATCGCTTTGTCCAAATCGTCACGTTTCTTCATCAAGGCCTCCAGACTGTCTAAGGACCCCTTATCATCCAACCTTAGATAATTCTCACGTGCCACCATCCAGCTCTCAGCCTGATCACAGTTCCCTCGGAACAACTATGGGGGTTAAAATTAAATGTATATGGTATGTTCATTCCAGGCAGACAGAGGAAATGATCTCCCACCTCTCCCATGATACTGATAATAGGGACCCTGTAAAGGATGCTAAAGCTGAAACTCCAGTACTTTGGCCACCTCATGCGAAGAGTTGACTCATTGGAAAAGACTCTGATGCTGGGAGGGATTTGGGGGCAAGAGGAGAAGGGGACGACAGAGGATGAGACGGCTGGATGGCATCACTGACTCGATGGACGTGAGTCTGAGTGAACTCCAGGAGTTGCTGATGGACAGGGAGGCCTGGCGTGCTGCGGTTCATGGGGTTGCAAAGAGTTGGACATGACTGAGTGACTGATCTGACCGGAAAGGATGCCAATATTCTTTCAAGAAACATTCATACAGTAAACCTTGGCTATCTTGGACCTTTTACTCTTCCCTGAAAACATGTTTTATGTTTTCATATAAGCTTTCCTCCATTCTTTCAGTACTATTTTCCATATCCTAGACATAGTAAATGGGCTTTCCATGTGGCACAGTAGTAAAGTATTCACCTGCCAATGCAGGAGATGCAAAAGATATGGGTTTGATCCCTTGGTCAAGAAGATCCCCTGGAGTAGGAAATGGCAACCTGCTCCAGTATGCTTGCCTGGACGATTCCATGGACAGAGGAGCCCATGGGTTACAGTCCATGGGGTCACAAAAGAGTTGGACACTCTGAGCTACTGAGCATGCGCGCACACACACACACACACACACTTGGTGAAAACTGGCTGGTTATTTCTTTAAGACTCTGGCAAAGACTGCTTTTCAGAACAGCATGTGACACTTTCACTCACTTCCCTCAGGAGCATTAATCACTCCCTCTGCTATAATCTCAAAATATTCACACATTTTATCAGTAATTATTTTATATATTAGAATGATTTGCCTCAGTTCAGTTCAGTTCAGTTTCTTAGTCGTGTCCAACTCTTTGTGACCCCATGAATCGCAGCATGCCAGGCTTCCCTGTCCATCACCAACTCCCGGAGTTCAGTCAAACTCATGTGCATCAAGTTGGTGATGCCATCCAGCCATCTCATTCTCTGTCATCCCCTTCTCCTCCTGCCCCCAACCCCTCCTAGCATCAGGGTCTTTTCCAATGATCTGTCTACAAGTCTAATTTCACTACTTTTAGAAAATAGACACTATCTTACTAATATTTGTGTTCCTGCTGCTGCTGCTAAGTCACTTCAGTCGTGTCCGACTCTGTGCGACCCCAGAGACGGAGCCCACCAGGATCCCCCGTCCCTGGAATTCTCCAGGCAAGAACACTGGAGTGGGTTGCCATTTCCTTCTCCAATGCATGAAAGTGAAAAGTGAAAGTGAAGTTGCTCAGTTGTGTCCGACTCCTAGCGACCCCATGGACTGCAGCCTACCAGGCTCCTCCATCCATGGGATTTTCCAGGCAAGAGTACTGGAGTGGGGTGCCATTGCCTTCTCTGATTTGTGTTCCTAGGAACACAATAAAATCAATAAAAATCAATCAGTAAAACTTTCAATCAATAAGTAAGTTTAAATATCAATAAATTATAACCACTTAATTTCAGGGCCCCATGCCCTAGGACTGACCCCCATTTTTGTTTAGCTTTTCATTAACAAGAATAAGGAGCAAAGAACACTACAATGATCAGAAAATGCAAAGCAGAAAATGCAATATCAGATAATCAAGAGATACCTTTATGATTTTGGAATGGAATTCCAGTGAAATAAGCACCTGTATTAACTCTGTGAAACTGCATAGAAGGAACAGACTCAGCTAAGCCTGTTTAACGATTGGGAATTTGCAGTACCTGCAACTCCAGACACTGATCTAGCATCTTTTTGCGTTGTTCCCAAGCACTCTCCAACTCATCTCTCTCTAGTCTAACAGCTTGAAGCTTTTCTTCAATTTCAGGGCTGGCCCGGTGTCCACTGATTGTAAGATCTGTGCCAAAGTCTTCAAAGGCCTGGAAGGCAGGAGCCTGGGCCTCCATGTCAGCACGATGCTCCTGTGGGAAAAAGGGATCAGAGACTGGTGAGTCCAGTGACATCTCACAAAAGTTGCAAAATGCAGGAAGGTTGCGAGGTTATGTGATCAGAGGCTAAGGCTTTTGTCACCATACCTGATGTCGCTCTATCATGATCTCTGTGCCAGTTAAATCTTCAGCCAGTTCCTGGGATGAGACCATGCCACCAATGCCACTAATCCAATTCTGTAAGTCCCTAGAGAAATGGCATACTGAAATTGAATCAAGGAAACCTTGCAACTTGCTATAAAATTGTCTGTCCTTGGACTTTTTCTCCCCTAGAAAACATTTCCAGATCCATATTTTCTTTCTGGTTTATAGCCTTCACAGATCTTAGCTTTGTTGTTTTCACTGTATAACTTAATAATAGCATTCTGTTGCATTTGAAATTTTCTTCACACACTATCTCTTTTGATTCTTGCAATAATTTTGAGTAGAATTCTGGGAATTCTTTTCCTTCTACTTTGGAGATGAGGAAGTTGGCCTAGAGAATGTAAGTGATTTGCCTATGTGCTAAAACTGGAAACAGACAGATGGAGTAGAACCCAGACGCTGGAATCCTGGACTGGTACATATTCCATTACTTTTAACATGTCCTACTCCTTTAAAGTGGGTTTTTGGGTTTAAAGATTTATCTTAGCATAGAATCTCAGGTGAGGCATGTTTTTCTTCTTACTCTTATTCCAAATCGAATCCAGTACATGCTTCTGCCCAACATACACACACACACACACACACACACACACACCATACTTATTCTCTGCTGCTGATTAAACCAGGGTCATTTCCCACTCTTTTAGAAGTCAATAAATTAGAAAAGGAGGGATAAAGTCCATCTGTCCCAGAAGGTAAATGTCATTGAGTTAAAAAATTATATACGATGGTCAAATTCAGCATCTCATGAAGAGTGCCCTTACTCTTGTTTATTAAATAGGAATCAGTAGCTGTAGGGCAGAAAGTCCTCTTCTTTTGCAAACTCATTTATTCACTTATTTAAACAACTAAGTTTTATTGTGAAAGAGATGTATTTGTGCCTTCTAGGAGTTCACACTTTATACTGAGAGAAGAAAACAAAAAGCAAGCAAAACATAGAGACTAGTATTTTTTTTTTTTTTTCAAAAACCCTAAAAAGAAAGACTGTCCTGAAGAGATAAAATAAGGTGTTAGAGTTGCTCTGAGGGTGCTAATATTACTTCTGCAATGTTGAAGAGTATTTCATAAAGGGAAAGAGTCAGCATTTAACATGGAATCTGAAGTATAGGCAGAAGCTATATAAACAGAGATATATGAGCATATATATGCTTTGGAGGAGTGAGTATGGATGCTATTTATTTATACTATGTGAAACACTATAATTTTCCAGAGATGCTGAATTGGGGAGGGCATTGGCAAGAACACTTGCAGTCATTTGCCAAAGTCACCCCCTTTTATCTTCAAAAATATTACATTGCAAGCTGTTACTTCCTGAACCCTCAATTCTAAATGCAGACTGATATGATGGGGCAGAATGTGCAAATTGTTCCACAGATAAAGTGTGTATTTGCTAAAACATGATCATGTCTAAACTGTTTAGCAAAACAGTGAAACTTCTCCAACAATCAAAAACAATTAAACTCCAATAAAAAATTAATTTAAAAAAGGATTTGAGCTTAACATTTCTGAATTTATCTCTTGCTATTTCTCCTCACCCCTGTGACATACAAAACTCAGGCTCTAGCTGTTTCTGCGTCATGGGCATTCTATACCTTCCTGTTCTCGTGCCTTTGTTTATATAGTTCCATCTATTTGTTGGGATGTGTGTTTGGGGCTGTTCTATGTTCTACCATGGTTATATGTATTATTCTTTGCTTTTCCAGTAGACTATCTCCCCATATTCTATGCATGTGTGTGCTCAGTCATGTCCGACTCTGTGTGACCCCATGGACTGCAGCCCTCCAGGCTCCTCTGTCCATGGGATTTTCCCAGCAAGAATACTGGAGTGGGTTACCATTTTCTCCTTCAGGGGATCTTCCTGACCCAGGGATCAAATCCATATCTCCTTTGTCTCCTGCATTGGCAGGCACATTCTTTACCACTAGTGCATCTGGGGACTCCCAATATCCTATAATTCCTCATATAGCACTCTCTATATAGTATAGACTCCATAGAAGCATATTTAATTGGCCTAGATAACCTCATATTCTTCCAAAATTCAATATTTCATGGCTTGAAATATTGAACCTGAGAATTTTGTTCCTTACCAAAGGTACAACCTGGACCAAGAGGTACCCTCCAAACCAGGTAATGAAGAACACCTGTACCCAGACAGCTCCTAGAAGCTCCATTTATGGGCCAGGCATGGACCCTGCCAATTCCACCTGGTGGAAGTCCGCCTCTGGAACCTTACCTGGCCTGGCTGAGGAACTGGTAGAATTTTAAGGCCTCCTGTAGGTTCTCCTTATGATCCTTTGTAAGCCCCTGCAAGTCATCCCAGGCCTCCTTCAGCTTCAACTGCTGGCTCTGCAGGTCATCAGTGGCATCTGGGTGGGATTCACTGAGTCGATCTGCTGTGTCCCTCAATACCTCCACCTAGGGGGTCAAGAGCTCTGACAGTCAGCTTGGTGTCACACCTGAATCCTAGCAAAAGAGTTTCAAGCCTCAGGGTGCTCCTTCCTCAAATAGACATCAATGAGGTCTTGCTACTTTTTATATGATAGTGGAAACCCTTTTGATGCATATGATAACTCCCCAAAGTAGTCACTCTTGACATGACCATGCTTCTTTTTATGATTAGAAGGCTGCTTCTGGTGATAAGGTCCAGGGAAGAGGCCTCAGGTATCATGTTGGGCTGTGAAGGTGGCAAGAAGAAGCCCCTGGAGCAGCCCAAAGAGCAAGTCAAGGAGATAAAAGAGGGAGATAAGGCATTCAAGCAGAAACAGGAGGAGCAGAAGGAATTCGAGGAGCTAACAGGAAAGGCTGCAGGGAAAGGGTCCCCTGGCCACAGATGGAATTAAGAAATCTTACAAAAAGGAATCTGTTCCTTGTGCCTGAGGCAATGATGATCCTTAATTCCATTCCTATTTAAACATTTGTATTCTCTGACATACCATCTGTTGCCACCTATAGGAAGAATGAAGTATTGTCTTGGAATCTATCATACATTTAAAAATAAACCTTTGTATAAACAAATAAACAAGGCTATAGGGCAGGGTGGTTAAGTGACTTGGTTGGTGGCAAGTGTCAATTAATATGAAGATCTTTTTAATGTAGACATTTTCTGTGCTTCTTTTTGGTTTTTATGGTAATGCAAGTTCTATGCTCCCCCTGAGTTATTCCAGAGTGTATTTGGCAAGCTTTAGAGTTCATTTTTTGGCCAGAGTAGGATTAAGCCTCTTCAATCCCTTCTAAGGAAGCTCTGCATCACACTCAGGCATAAGCCTGGTCATACCAGGTATGATCATCTCCTATTTATCTTAGACTACTGATCTCCAACTAACTGCTATACATTCTAGTCACTTGGAACTCACGAAGAGTTCTGGTCACTTGGAACTCACAAACTCACAAACATTTACAATATATTTTCCCTCAATGCTATTTGGTGCAGCCACTGTAGAAAACAGTATGGAGATTCCTCAGAAAACTAAAAATAGAATTGCCATATGATCCAGCAATCCCTCTCCTGGGCATATATTCAGACAAAATTAGAATTCAAAAAGATACACACACCCCAATATTCACAGCAGCACTCTTTACAATAGCCAAGACACAAAACAACCTAAATGTTCATTGACAGATAAATGGATAAAGAAGATATAATATGCATATAATGGACTATTACTCAGCCATAAAAAGGAATGAAATAATGCCATTTAGAGCAACTAGAGATTATCATACTAAGTGAAGTTTGTCAGAAAGAGAAAGACAAATACCATATGATATCACTTACACATGGAATCTGAAATATAATGCAGATGAACTCATCTATAAAATGGAAACAGAGTCATAGACATAAAGAACAGACCTGTGGTTGCCAAGGGGGAGGGGGTTGCGAGAGGAATAGAGAGGGAGGTGGGGTTATCAGATGTAAGCTTTTATATACAGAATGGATAAACAGCAAAGTCCTACTGTATATCACAGAGAACTATATTCAATATCCTATGGTAAACCTTAATAGAAAAGAAGATAAAAAAGGATATAAATGTGTATATATATATATTTATACATATTTATAAAACTGAATCACTTTGCTGTACAGCAGTAATTAACACAACCTTGTAAATCAACTGTATTTCAATTTTTTTTAAAAATTTAAAACCATTTCCCTCCACATAAATTGCCCTGGGCATGCCCTTTTGGTAGACTAGCTTTTGGGACAGGGCTAAAGAACAAGAATGGAGTAGGATAAAGAGAACTAAAGTAAGAGACTGGATAATAAAAGCAAAGGAGAGGGCATTAATATGGGTAGATGTGAAGAGGAATGTGCTGGAAAAGCTTGAAGGCACATCTCACCTTTTCCCCCAGAGGTATGAGATCTCTTTCAAAGTTTTCATGCTGTCGTTGAAGGGCCTGCACACTAAACAAGTCTGAGCCAGGGTCAGCAGTATTGAGGGCCTGGCATTTCTTCTCAATCTGCTCCTTTGTGTCATCTGCTTCTCTGGTGCATGAGGGTAAAAAGTTTAAGAATAATAACACAAGCTAGAGGCAGACTAGCTGGGCTCATAAAGAAGTCATCAGTACCACCATCATCATCCTTTTCTTAAGGATGTGTTAGAACTAAGTGTTAGAACTTAGGCTCATTTAATCTTCACAACAATGACTTGAGGCCTAATTATTATTACCAGTCTCATTTAACATATGAGAAAACTAAAGCTTAGAGGCTAAGTAGCAAAAAAAAAAAAAAAATAGGTTAGGTATTTTCTCAAGATTGTACCCTAGCCATATATTTAGGCAGACCCTAAATTTGAATCAAATGCCCTGATAGCAAAGGCACATGCTTAACTGTGGAATAAGATGGAAAACCTTCAGTTCAGTTGCTCAGTCATGTCCGACTCTTTGTGATCCCAAAATTGCAGCAAGCCAGGCCTCTCTGTCCATCACCAACTCCCGGAGTTTACTCAGACTCACGTCCATTGAGTCGGTGATGCCATACAGCCATCTCATCCTCTGTCATCCCCTTCTCCTCCTGCCCCCAATCCCTCCCAGCATCAGGGTCTTTCCAATGAGTCAACTCTTCACATGAGGTGGCCAAAATACTGGAGTTTCAGCTTTAGCATCATTCCTTCCAAAGAACACCCAGGACTGATCTCCTTTAGAATGGACTGGTTGACCTCCTTGCAGTCCAAGGGACTCTCAAGAGTCTTCTCCAACACCACAGTTCAAAAGCACCAATTCTTCAGCACCCAGCGTTCGTCACAGTCCAACTCTCACATCCATACATGACCACTTGAAAATCCATAGCCTTGACTAAATGGACCTTTGTTGGCAATGTCTCATCTCTGCTTCGAATATGTTATCTAGTTTGGTCATAATTTTCCGTCCAAGGAGTAAGCGTCTTTTAACTTCATGGCTGCAGTCACCATCTGTAGTGATTTTGGAGCCCAGAAAAATACAGTCTGACACTGTTTCCACTGTTTCCCCATCTATTTCCCATGAAGTGGTGGGACCAGATGCCATGATCTTCGTTTTCTGAATGCTGAGCTTTAAGCCAACTTTTTCACTCTCCTCTTTCACTTTCACCAAGAGGCTTTTGAGTTCCTCTTCACTTTCTGCCATAAGGGTGGTATCATCTGCATATCTGAGGTTATTGATATTTCTCCCAGCAATCTTGGTTCCAGCTTGTGCTCCTTCCAGCCCAGCGTTTCTCCTGATGTACTCTGCTTATAAGTTAAATAAGCAGGTGACAATATACAGCCTTGACATACTCCTTTTCCTATTTGAAACTAGTCTGTTGTTCTACGTCCAGTTCTAACTGTTGCTTCCTGACCTACATACAGGTTTCTCAAGAGGCAGGTCAGGTGGTCTTGCATTCCCATCTCTTCCAGAATTTTCCACAGTTTATTGTGATCCACACAGTCAAAGGCTTTGGCATAGTCAATAAAGCAGAAATAGATGTCTTTCTGGAACTCTCTTGCTTTTTCCATGATCCAGTGGATGTTGCCATTTGATCTCTGGTTCCTCTGCCTTTTCTAAAACCAGCTTGAACATCTGGAAGTTCACGGTTCACATATTGCTGAAGCCTGGCTTGGAGAATTTTGAGCATTACTTTACTAGTGTGTGAGATGAGTGCAGTTGTGTGGTAGTTTGAGCATTCTTTGCTATTGCCTTTCTTTGGGATTGGAATGAAAACTGACCTTTTCCAGTCCTGTGGACACTGCTGAGTTCCAAATTTGCTGGCATATTGAGTGCAGCACTTTCACAGCATCATCTTTCAGGATTTGAAATAGCTCAACTGGAATTCCATCACCTCCACTAGCTTTTCGTAGTGATGCTTTCTAAGGCCCACTTGACTTCACATTCCAGGATGTCTGGCTCTAGGTGAGTGATCACACCATCGTGATTATCTGGGTCATGAAGATCTTTTTTGTACATTTATTTTGTGTATTGTTTCCACCTCTTCTTAATATCTTCTGCTTCTGTTAGGTCCATACCATTTCTGTCCTTTATCGAGCCCATCGTTGCATGAAATGTTCCCTTGGTATCCCTAATTTTCTTGAAGAAATCTCTAGTTGTTCCCATTCTGTTGTTTTCCTCTATTTCTTTGCAATGATCGCTAAAGAAGGCTTTCTTATCTCTTCTTGCTATTCTTTGGAACTCTGCATTCAGATGCTATATCTTTCCTTTTCTCCTTTGCTTTTACTTCTCTTCTTTTCACAGCCATTTGTAAGGCCACCTCAGACAGCCATTTTGCTTCTTTGAATTTCTTTTCCATGGGGATGGGTTCATCCCTGTCTCCTGTACAATGTCCCAAACCACTGTCAATAGTTCATCAGGCACTCTGTCTATCAGGTCTAGGCCCTTAAATCTATTTCTCACTTCCACTGTATAATCATAAGGGATTTGATTTAGGTCATATGTGAATGGTCTAGTGGTTTTCCCTACTTTCTTCAATTTAAGTCTGAATTTGACAATAAGGAGTTCATGATCTGAGCCACACTCAGCTCCTGGTCTTGTTTTTGCTGACTGTATAGAGCTTCTCCATCTTTGGCTGCAGAAAATATAATCAACCTGATTTCGATTTTGACCATCTGGTGATGTCCATGTGTAGAGTCTTCTCTTGTGTTGTTGGAAGAGGGTATTTGCTATGACCAGTGCGTTCTCTTGGCAAAACTATTATCCTTTGCCCTGCTTCATTCTGTACTCCAAGGCCAAATTTCCCTGTTACCCCAGGTGTTTCTTGACTTCCTACTTTGCATTCCAGTCCCCTATAATGAAAAGGACATCTTTTTTGGGTGTTAGTTCTAAAAAGTCTTGTAGGTCTTCATAGAACCGTTCAACGTCAGCTTCTTCAGCATTACTGGTTGGGGCATAGTCTTGGATTATCATGATATTGAATGGTTTGCCTTGGAAACGAACAGAGATCATTCTGTCATTTTTGAGATTGCATTCAAATACTGCATTTTGGACTCTTTTGTTGACCATGATGGCTACTCCATTTCTTCTGAGGGATTCCTGCCCACAGTAGTAGATACAATGGTCATCTGAGTTAAATTCACCCATTCCAGTTCATTTTAGTTCGCTGATTCCTAGAATGTTATCGTTCAGTCTTGCCATCTCCTATTTGACCACTTCCAGTTTGCCTCGATTCATGGACCAAACATTCCAGGTTCCTATGCAATATTGCTCTTAACAGCATCAGACCTTGCTTCTGTCACCAGTCACATCCACATCTGGGTATTGTTTTTGCTTTGGCTCCATCCCTTCATTCTTTCTGGAGTTATTTATCCACTTATCTCCAGTAGCATATTGGGCACTTACCGACCTGGGGCATTTCTCTTTTAGTAGCCTATCATTTGCCTTTTCATACTGTTCATGGGGTTCTCAAGGCAACCTTACACCATTTTAAATAAAAAGACTTGTCTGCCTCTCAGTTTTCCCCATCTCTGAATATTCAACAATGCATTTTTACACAGCAAAGGTGTTTGGTTGTCAGTTTGCTTACTTAGTTGTGCATTCTGTTTCTTAGTATAGAGATTTGGTAATCAGACATAAAAAAAAAAAAAATTGTTGAGTCATCACTTAAAGTCAATGTGATGTTTGTTTCCCTCTACTCTCTACTTCTAGTTCAGATGTGTTATTACTTAAACCTCTTGTTTCAACTTCAGTTTTCATTCACTATCATGAAAACATATATAAACTGCTAATTAATGTACCAGGGCCCAAGCCTAGGTATGAGAAAACTGAAGTTGGTTGTCTGGAGTAGCCTATGTGCCCAATGAGATATCTACCTACTACTGAAGCATCTGATTTCCTATTTTATCCAGGAAGAAGGGTTAAGCTAGTAGCTATGGTTCTACTATAGCAATTAGAATCAGTGGTTCTTAAGTTAGTTTTAGAGCAGCACTGCTTTTCAAGGTTAAAATTCTCACCTGTGAAACATCTGGACAGCATGGGCACTGCCCAGCAGCTGGCGCTGTTCCTCTGCCAGCCTCTGCAAGGACCTCCAGCGGGCATTCAACTCCTGAAAAAGGCAGACACAGACTTTAGCTAGAGATCTAACTCAGCTTAGTGGTGTCTGAAGATTAGATGAGGCTTAAATCCTGATTATTTTCATGTTATCTCCTTTAGAAATTGCACAGGTTTCTTTCTTTCTTGGATAGTTTGAGCTTGGGCCTCAGCTATGCCAATGCAGTTAAAAAAGGGATCACATTCCTTCCCAAATTGATGTTCCAGGTGGGAACCAACAACCTTAGAACATCAATTGATATTGGCTGACCCAGAGACTACATTACAACCTCTGAAGTGTAAGTTTGACTTGTTGCCTTGGTAGCTAGAAGACATTGCCTTTTTCTATGAGCTCTAGTATTTTTTTGTGTCCTGAAATGATTAAACCAGGCAGTCTCTTAGAGCCCTATTTTCTGTGAAGAGTAAGAAAATTGTTCCTTTGCACATTCTTTCTCACTCTTACCCCACATCAGTTACCATAAAAGAAGGCAGGGCTTATCCTCACTGGTTTATGATAACTCAGATAACTGGACTAGACATTCCATTAGTTCCGGACATATTTTACGGAACCACAGGTCCAAATTTGAATAAGGTCTCAAATGCCTTCTCTTCCATCTCTACTACCTATATTCTTCTTTTATTAGATATTATCAGAGCCTATCTCATCCAGTATACTTTCTGGATTAATCACTTCCCACTATCATAGCTCCTTTACCTGCATCATCTTTGTATTCACGTATTTGAGCACTGAATTTCTCATGGTGATGGTGTGGGGAGGTGTGGCAATTTAAGGATTTTTGAATCGATTAAAATGCATATGACTTAGCAGCTGAACAACAAGATGGATACACAGCTAGACTATCTGGACTATTTCCTTTGACCTTTCCTATAGCTAGCTCTCTACTGCAATTACCTTCCTCATGTTCTAGCTAATCTGCAGAATATGAAGTTAAATATTTTTAAGTGAGATGAAGGTTCCCCAAACTCAGCCTGGTAGTGAGGAGGAAGAAGGAGTCACAGTTACCTGCTGTATTTGAGCTCCCTCTGGTGTCAGAAGCTCTTCAAATTGAAGATCATCAGCCACCTTGTTGATATCCCTCAGTCGAGGCTCATTTGTCTTCAAATCCTAAGTGGGAAAATGTACCAAAGCAGTTTAAATTCCCTCCTCAAAAATCTTTCACTCTTGCCTGCTCACCTTTGCCCTGACTTGACTACAGATTAAAACATATTGCTAACCATACTTGTAATAAACAACAAACTGCCCTCCTCCAATCTGCCACAAAGAAGAGGATCTTTAAATTCCCTGATACTCAGTGGCTATTAAAAATGTTATTTATATGAAATATAGTGATCTCTTTCCTTAAATTTCTTAAAAATCTCTCCCTGATTAAATTATACTATCAGAGGGGTCTATACCTGAGCCAGGTAATAGTTTTTACTACCAATACAGATTTCTCCACCTTCTGAAAAATTTCATTGTCTGGGTTATGATTTGCTTACATTAAGATATGTTGTAAGAAACAGCTCTAGGGAACTCACCACTATGTCTATAGTGGCAATATTGTTCATTTCTTGATACAATGGCCTTTCAATGAGTTTTCTCATGTAAGTCTTATTCTTAGTTTTCTTTTATAAATTGTACCCTGTTTACCCTTCCCTTTCTCTTACTTCTCTCTCTCTCTATATATAGAGAGACTATTTCCTTTGACCTTTCCCATAACTAGCTCCATACTGCCATTACCTTCTGTGTGTGTGTGTGTGTATATATATATATATATATATGCATACTGCCATTACCTTCTGTGTATATATATATATATATATATATATATATATATATATATATTCAGAGCTTTGTACAGCTCTGAATTCCATGTGTAAGGAAAGTATCATATAGAAGAGAAAGGAAAGAAGGGAGAAGTTTATACTAATTGCTAGTTAACATAATAGAACAAATCTGAGAGAATAAAAGAGATTGAAAAGATTTTAGGTAGGCAGAAAATTAGAAATTGTCTGGCTGTAAAGTCAGATTGTTCTTCCCACCTTTCCATCCAAACCTCTACCCGATAATTAGACCTTACAAGAGTCTTACAACACCCAATCTCAACCTGAGCATCAGTATCACAGGCCAGTACAGGATAAGTTGTAAAGATTCAGGAAGACCAGTACTTCCAATAGGATGCAGGAGTGACAGGGACTGCAGGCTACAAAATCAAGGTAACTAGTTTCCTCTGCATTTTCTTTCCACTTGTAATACCTAGATAAATATTTTAAATATGGAACTCTCCAGCTTTGGGGAGGATATTTAGCAAATATGAAATTAAGGGATTACTTAGGAGGAGATATGAGGTAAAAGGAAATGATGAAAATCCTCAGAAAGCTATCTAGAGGAGACAGCTCTTTCTTACCATTTGGAACTCATCAAACTTTTTCTGTAACTCCCAAACATCATCTAATTCCACCCCGGTGTTTTCTGCCTTTTTCTCTCGGATCCAGTCCAGCATGTCTCCTGCCTCATAGGCCAGCAAAAACTCATTGTAACGTTGCAACAGACGACGTCTGCGCTCGTCTGCCCGATGCAGGAGGGAATGGTACCTGAGTGGAGAAATAAAGAGAATGGAAAATGTGGAAAAAAAGAAACAGAAAACACGGAAGAGTACTGGTAAGAAAGGGAGAGAATAAAAGGACAAAAAGGAAAGGGAAGAAAAATCAAAAGAAGAACAATAAAAAGGAGGAAATAAAGATGGAAGAAAAATAGCATTGAGAGCAGAGAGACACAAGCTTTCTATTTAAAAACAGTCAAAATGTCAGTGTCCCAATAGTGTGACTGACAATACCTCTTCGTCTTTTTCTAGAAGTGAAAAGTTCACATTCCTATTGACAACTGGATAGGAAATAGCCTTGTATAGTAATACACACAAAGTGCACGTGGGAGTCAGAAGACCTTTGACAAGCTTGAAAGATTGACAGAGTGCCAGGCAGGGAGTCAGAATATGTGACCCTAATATTGTGTGACCTTGGGCAATTTACATAATGGTTCTGGAGTTTCCTTTCCTCATTTAAAAAATAAAGGGTTTGAATTACGCTGTTTACTTTTAGCTCTTAAAATCTGTGAATTTGAAAAGCATCTTTAATCTAACAAATAATAGAATCAAGAGTTGTATCTTTGACCAGTCGGAGATGTTTGGCCAAACACTGTCCTGTTCTCCAGCATCCAGAACTTACTGGTTCTCAATCTGTTCCTGGCGCTGGATGATGTTGCCTGGTTCTTCTCGCTTCCGTTGTGGGAGCATAGGAAACTCATCACGGGCTAGTTTCCTCACGTAGACAGCTGGCACAAAGCCCTGGTGATCATCAGTTTCTACTTTCCACCAGTCCTAAAGGAAGAGCAAATCCCCACTCCTTCCTTAAAAGCCACATTTAGAAGTTTTAACCCTCATAACTGAGTCTCTAGGCAAAGGGACAAGCTGATGATGAGATGAAATAAACAACTGCTTATAAATTTTATATATTACAAAGAAGATAAATCAGGAGTTGCAGGAATTGCAGAGATAAGTCTCTGAAATCAAGGAATCTGATATTTGATGTTAGATCCTTAACTTTGAGGAAGTTTTCAAAACCCAATGGTCATTCTCTTCATGATAGGGTATTTTGTCTACTAAAAATTCATTTAAAAAACCTATAGGGACAGAATTAAACCAGACTTCTGGGTGGAGCATCTATGTATGAGAGTATTGTATAAGAACTTTTCCCCATCCTTCTCCTAGAGCCCCTAAAAATTGTGCATTGCCTGAAATTCACCTATAAGAATGCTTCATGCTTAAGTATCTCCCTGACTGTCACAGTCTTTTAGGAATGTTGCTACACTAACCACTCTGGAGTTAATATCCTTAGAGAATAATGTAGTGAAATAGGGAAGACTGAGCAAAAAGAAAAAGACAACTGGAACACAGCTTATTTGATAATGACAATCTTGGTTCCCCCCAAAATTATTTATCCTCAGAGTGAAAAATCCTGAGCTCTCTTTTTTTTTCTTTTCAATTTATGAATATTAATGAAGTATTAAAATATTTAAAAAGTTACTTGAACTCTTACTTTTTTATTGAAATGTAGTTGGTTTACAATGATGTGACAATCTCTGCTGTACAGCAAAGTGACTCAGTTATACACATATACACCTTTTTTTAAAAAATATTTTTTCCATTATGTTTTACCACAGGATATTGAATATAGCTCCCTGTGCTGTGCATTAGAACCTTGATGTTTACGTGAGCTCCTATGATAAATATATTTTAAATATTGGACAATATTTTGTTACTATTCTCACAGTCATGAAGGCTAAAGAAAAACCAAGTTGACAAAAAACCTCTCCTTGACCAGGCTCCTCTTAAGCTCAGTCAATTTTTTCCATTACTAGGAACACTTGCACAGAATAGGAACAAGCAGAGACAAAGAGACAAGTTTTAATCCTGTAAACATATTATAGAATTGCCACTCATGGCTTATAAGTCTTTGGGCTAGTTACTTAAGCTCCTTGAGTCCTCACTTTGTTAAGTGTGAAATCGGTATTTTGTAATCTCAAAAGATATGTATAGGATCCTAAGCGATATCTGGAGGGATGATATTACTCAATAAATTATGGTTATTTAAGAGAGAGAGAGCAATAGAAAAATACTGACTGGTTAAAATATACCCATATCTGGCAGGGTTGGAGAGTCAACTGCAAGAGCCACCTTGTCAATGGGGAGAAAAGTAGAAAGAAAAGTCACCTTGCTGATGGAACTGAGCAGTGTTAAGACATCATCTTTCTTCATGGTGACTGCTAGGGAGCAGCGGGCCTCGAAGTCATATAAGGCCACAACCCTCTCTTCTGGAGCAGCCACCTCCACAGGTGCAGCTTGTTGTTCCTGAACAAAAATAGGAAAAAGAACATTCTAGTCACCCATAGGAAAGATCTTTCTGTACAACCTACCCACAGTGGGCTGTTCCTGCACCCAAAGGAGAGAGGAGCTCCTGGTTACAACTTCTTACCTGGATGCCAGTAACAGAGCTATTGCAATATGATATCTTTAGAAATATCATTTCATCTTAGCACTTCTCAGGGGACAGGCAGACTGGGAAATATGTATATAGAGTGAGCAAGTAAGAATTTAATTTGTCAAAAACATATTAAATGCTCTAAGTCACCAGTCTTAAGCAGATATTAAAGGACTGCATGAATCCATGTTTCAGAAAATTGAGAAAGTGAAAGATCCACTTCTCTCACCACCTTCTCCATTCCCTAGGTCTTTAAAGTATTTTGTGGACCAAATGTGGACTTTTTTTTTTTTAGAGATGAATGGCCTACAGCACAGGGAGGGCCTAGAATTTTAATATTTGAGAAAATAAACCTAGATCAAATATCTTGTTTCTCTCTTTAGCAAGAAACCTGCCCTCCATGATACATCTGATTTTCATTTCCCCCAGATATTTTATCTCTGAGAGAATGAACAAATACAATCACCCTTCATAAGTAATGACCCACATCTTTTTCAGATGGGATGTGAAGATATACCTCCCCTTATATATCCCTCTGATTTTGTATCCTTCAAGTACTATTTCCTCATAACTTACAATTCATAAATCCACCTGTTTTTATGTAGGCACCTACTGTGCAGAGCTTGAGGAAGGCACAGCACTTAAACTCTGTAAATACTTATTGACATAGTAAGCCTGGCAACCCACTCCAGTACTCTTGCCTGGAGAATCCCATGGAGGGAGGAGCCTGGTAGGCTACAGTCCATGGAGTTGCAAAAAGTCGGACACGACTGAGTGACTTTACTTTCTTTCTTTCTAAGCCTATGTATTTTCTACTTGCAGTGTATGGATTCAGAGCCCCTCATAAGAAAGAATTTCTTGAATGTGAAAGTGTGTCTTTTTTCTTTCCTCTCTACTCAGGAAACATCCATATCATTTAGTTGATTTCTGCTTCCATCACTCTTCCAGACACTTATTTTCACCTTGCAGTCTTGCCATTCTCACAATACTCTTGATTATTTTGTGCTTCAGAGCATTTGCTCTTATAGATTGTTCACTAGAAGAACCCATCTTCTCCTTATCTGCATAGTAAACCACCCTTACGAAACGAATTCAGATAAACTGACTTGCCTCAGCTATGAAGGTTTTCCTATCCTCCAGCATTCTAATATCAAGAGAATGGAACGCTTCTTTCTTTGAGATTGTTTTTCCCATTCATGTATCTATCATATGTTATTTGTTAAAATTCATGACCTAATAGACTGTAACTTTCCTTCAAGTCAGAATTATTCTTTTATTCATGCTTGCACATGGTAGACATTTAATACATGTTGGTATAAAAAATAACTAAGAAAGGAAGGAACATAAAAAGGAGAGATATGAATAAAAGAAGTAAAAGAAAGGAAAATGGAAATATAAAAGGAAAAAGGAAACAAAAATATACCAATGAACAAATTATAACACTTATTGAGAAATTCTTTTGCTCTGAATCTCTGTAGATGCTACAAAGATGCTACAGTGCCTGCCTAAAGATTACAAGACAGTATTTTCTGATGCAATTGCTTCCTAGAATATGTAAAATAAAAACTGGCGACAATTCCTTTTCCTCTGCAGTGGAGAATGTGATTCTTGTTATACTTGAGTCCTTCTTACCTGGCAGGCTTCTGCTTGATCCCGAAGAGCTTGCATACTGTTTCCAAAAGCCTTCAGATCCACTAGAAAGGCCTCATGCTTCTTTAGAAGAGCCTGAATTTGTTGATGGGAAAATCATCAGAAGCAGATATAGGAAGAACACTAAACTTGTTTTATGATATACTTATTGTCCTCATTCTTATTAAAAGATACTAAATTTGCAAGATGTCTGGTCATTCATTTTGGGGGTTAGATAATCTCTAAGAAATATGGATTTCTATGGGATTAGGAAAATGTGGCATATCTTTTGGGATTTTTGTTAATTCAGATTATCCCAGCAGAGGAAGCCCAAAAGTTATTACTCTGGAAACCCCAAATGATCTAAGAAAACATAACACTATCACACAGTCTAATTAGGTACACATTTGGTACCAGTTTGCTGAGTATTATACAATATCTTTCCCTATATCCTCCTTACCCCAGCTGCTTCTTCATCTGCCCCGTAGTTAGTGTTGTCTACTATAGGTTCCTTCTCTCTAATCCATGCTTCTGCTTCATGCAGATCAACTAAGTACTGCTGGAATTGGACATTGGCTTCAAGATCATTCTGCCGTCTAGTAGCTCGAGCCTGGAGAGATTCCATATTCTTATTCAAACTCTTGACCCTAGAGGCCACATCTTCTGCAGCAAAGTGTCCTATGAGGTAGTTATAGAAAAGGAGAGTGTTACCCTCATTAATGTCCACTATACTTTAATCTTTTTGGTAACCTGGGAGAGAAAAAAGGAGCCATGAGGATCATGCTGCATGAAGTCAATATGACATTTTACCTAAATTCCTAGGAATTGAAATGTTATATGTGAGATTAAGCACTGGTAGATGTTAATGAGGGATAGAGTGTGTGTGTATGGTGGTGAATTGGAAGGTACAATCTCTAATATAGGGAATGAAAACAAAATACCTATATGTGGGTACTGTTCAGAGTACTAAAAACTTGCATTCTCTAGCCTAAACAGAAAAATCAGCTAATTTTCACTTCTGGTTTTTTGTTTTTGTTTTTTAATATCAATGAATCAAAATTTTTCCTTAGATCATGCTAAGTACATTTTCAGAATTTGGTGAACATCCCCACAGATAAATCAAGAAAATACAGTGAAGTGTTGGCAAAAATCAACCAGCAGATTTTCATTTCTGCCCCTAAAGGATTTATTACTACAAGAATTATTCTCTTACCCTAAAAAACTAGGAAATAGGACAGACTGTAAGATATAATGATTTTCAGACAATAGACAAAAGAGTGTGACTCCTGAGAGAAGGGAAAGAACGAGCTATGCCTTTATGAATGCCACAGCTCAGGCCTGGGGCAGTGTATACACTGTAGTGTTAAAAGGATTAGCACTATAGAACTATATAACTATCAATAGCAATCACAACATGCTGAGACAGACATCAGAGCTGAGGGAAGACAAGATAACTAGAACTTGTGGAGCAGAATACTGACTAGACTGCTGTACCAGGGAGGGTGTTTTGGAAATTTGCAAAAGTCCCTTGAAGTATTTAACTGATTATTCCTTGGCAGAAATGTACCAGGAAACTCTTAAAGGGGAAAAAAAAAAATAAGACTGGAAAGAAGTAGACCAAAAAACTCCTAAGGACCACAAAGTGTTGTGAATACTTAAAATTAGCTCCCAGCAAAGTGGAAAGATATGGGCTTCCCAGGTGCTGCTAGTGGTAAAGAACCCGCCTGCCAATGCAGGAGACATGAATTCAATCTTTGGGTCAAGAAAATTCCCTAGAGAGTCTATGGTCCATGCGATCACAAAGAGTTGCATACACCTGAAACAACTTGCAGAAGCAAAGTAGAAAGACATATAGTGGTCAAAATTGCCCTTTTTGAGCATATGTGATGCTGGTATGTCCCTAGCCACAGTTGTGATATCATATTCCAGTTTCAACTGCTGGTCTGATGCCTCCTGGTCCCTCGGTGGCATCTATCTGGACATGGCTCCAGCTCCACCCAACTGCCTACAGGCATCAAATGCATGACAACTCTCACCAAACAATCAGCAAGAGGAATACAGCACCACCCATCAGCAAAAGCAAGTTGACTAAAGTCATACTAAGCTCACAGACATGCCAAAACACAACACCTGATGTGGCCCTGCTCAACAGAGGGAAAAGACTCAGCTCTACCAACCAAAGTGCAGGCACCAGTCCCTCCCACCAGGAAGCCTATAACAAACCCCTAGACCAACCTCACGCACCAGAGAGCAGACAACAGAAACAAGAGGAACTACAGCCCTGCAGCCAGTGGAAAAGAGACCATGAACACAGTAGGTTAGCCAAATGAGACAACAGATAAATGTTTTGCAAAGTGGAAAGATATTATGATACATGGTATTATAAGGTACAAGGTACAACCCTTCTGAGCACACTATCTAGATTTAGACTAATTTAGACTAATCCTCTAAATTTGGAACAAGTCTGTTGTTCAATGTCCAATTCTAACTGTTGCTTCCTGACCTGCATACAGGTTTCTCAAGAGGCAGGTCAGGTGGTCTGGCATTCCCATCTTTTTCAGATTTTTCCACAGTTTATTGTGATCCACAGAGTCAAAGGCTTTGGCATACTCAACAAAGCAGAAATAGATGTTTTTCTGGAACTCTCTTGCTTTTTCAAGACCCAGCAGATGTTGGCAATTTGATCTCTGGTTCCTCTGCCTTTTCTAAAACCAGCTTGAACATCAGTAAGTTCACGGTTCGCGTATTGCTAAAGCCTGGCTTGGAGAATTTTGAGCATTACTTTACCAGCGTGGGAGATGAGTGCAGTTGTTCAGTAGTTTGAGCATTGTTTGGCATTGCCTTTCTTTGGGATTGGAAGGAAAACTAATGTTTTCCAGTCCTGTGGCCACTGTTGCGTTTTCCAAATTTGCTGGCATATTGACTGTAGCACTTTCACAGCATCATCTTTCAGGATTTGGAATAGCTCAACTGGAATTCCATCACCTCCACTAGTTTTGTTCGTAGTGATGCTTTCTAAGGCCCACTTGACTTCACATTCCAGAATGTCTGGCTCTAGGTCAGTGATCACACCATCGTGATTATCTTGGCCGTGAAGATCTTTTTTGTGCAGTTCTTCTGTGTATTCTTGCTACCTCTTCTTAATATCTTCTTCTTCTCTTAAGTCCATACCATTTCTGTCCTTTATCGAGCCCATCTTTGCATGAAATGTTCCCTTGGTATCTCTAATTTTCTTGAAGAAATCTCTAGTCTTTACCATTCTGTTGTTTTCCTCTATTTCTTTGCATTGATCCCTGAGAAAGGCTTTCTTATCTCTTCTTGCTATTCTTTGGAACTCTGTATGCAGATGCTTATCTTTCCTTTTCTCCTTTGCTTTTTGCTTCTCTTCTTTTCCCGGCTATTTGTAAGGCCACCTCAGACAGCCATTTTGCTTCTTTGAATTTCTTTTCTATGGCGATGGTCTTGATCCCTGTCTCCTGTACAATGTCACGAACTGCCGTCCATAGTTCATCAGGCACTCTATCTATCAGATCTCATCCCTTAAATATATTTCTCACTTTCACTGTATAATCATAAGGGATTTGATTTAGGTCATACCTGAATGGTCTAGTGGTTTTCCCTACTTTCTTCAATTTAAGTCTGAATTTGGCAATAAGGAGTTCATGATCTTATTTAACTTATATGCAGAGTACATCATGAGAAACTGTGGGCTGGAAGAAGCACAAGTTGGAATCAAGATTCTGGGAGAAATATCAATAACCTCAGATATGCAGATGACACCACCTTTATGGCAGAAAGTGAGGAGAAACTAAAAAGCTTCTTGATGAAAGTGAAAGAGGAGCGTGAGAAGGTTGGCTTACAGCTCAACATTCAGAAAACTAACATCATGGCATCTGGTCCCATCACTTCATGGGAATAGATGGGGAAACAGTGTCAGACTTTATTTTTCTGGGCTCCAAAATCACTAAAGATGGTGACTGCAGCCATGAAATTAAAAGACACTTACTCCTTGGAAGGAAAGTTATGACCAACCTAGATAGCATATTGAAAAGCAGAGACATTGCTTTGCCAACAAAGGTCCATCTAGTCAAGGCTATGGTTTTTCCTGTGGTCATGTATGGATGTGAGAGTTGGACTGTGAAGAAGGCTGAGCACTGAAGAATTGATGCTTTTGAACTGTGGTATTGGAGAAGACTCTTGAGAGTCCCTTGGACTGCAAGGAGATCCAACCAGTCCATTCTGAAGGAGATCAGCCCTGGGTGTTCTTTGGAAGGACTGATGCTAAAGCTGAAACTCTAGTACTTTGGCTACCTCATGAGAAGAGTTGACTCATTGGAAAAGACTCTGATGCTGGGAGGGATTGAGGGCAGGAGGAGAAGGGGACGACAGAGGATGAGATGGCTGGATGGCATCACTGACTCGATGGACATGAGTTTGAATGAAATCCTGGAGTTGGTGATGGACAGGGACGCCTGGTGTGCTGCGACTCATGGGGTCTCAAAGAGTCAGACACGACTGAGCAACTGAACTGAACTGAACTGAATCCTCTAAATTAGTTCCAGAATAAAAGCTTCCCTGGAAGATCAAAATAAAGCATATCCAAGAAGTTCTGGATCTTTGCAGAAACAAAGAAAACTACACCAAGTTGGTAAAAGTCAGTGATAAAAAGCTTTAAACAATCAGAAGAAAGAAGACATTACATACAAAAGAGCAAAAACAGGAATGAGAGCAGGCTTCTCACCAGAAACTATGCAAGTTAGAAGATGTGCAGCAGCATCTTTAAAATACTTAAAGACACAGTCAAACAATAATTTTATATCCAGTGAAAATGTGTTTCAAAAATGGAGGCAAAAGTAAATATTTTAGATCAAAGAAAAAGCCCAGAGAATCTATTATTAGCAGGACTTCACTATGAGGAAATGTTAGAGAAACTTCACCTAAAAGGAAAATTATACAGGTAAAAGCATCAATGTAGACAAAGGAATGAAGCTCTAAAGTTAGAAAAACTTCTTTCCATAAATTTGGCAAAATGGTGGCAGGTCATTTAAATTTGAATCATACATGCCTTCCTCTATCATTTTGTTTCCCTTCTTTGTAATCATTTGGATGCTTGGCTCATGGCTGGCAATATTAGCCTGGATGACATGGTGTCTGTTCAGAAGATTCTTGGAGGTAATCAGGTCTTTGCCTAGAGATTAAAAAAAAAATAAAAAAATTCAAGGTCATTGTTGCAGTACACAGAATAAGAAGATGTTATTCTATTTCCTTTTAACTCTTGGACCTACAAGTTCTTCCCATTGAATTCATTAAGCAGGCTTCCTAAAATTTACATTGTCTGAATTAATTACCTCTGCTTGGATTTGTTCTTTCCCTTGCCTCTTTATACTAAGGAATTTCAATTTATTATTCTACAAAAAATGAGGAATACATCACTCTTCTCTTTGGATGATAGGTAGAAAGGCAAGTAACCCTTCAGCTCAAACTTTCAATATATCATGCAACCAATTTCTTTCAACACACTGTAGTATAAAAAGCAGGCTCTTCCTCTTACTAATTTCTATGAGTACCAGTAAGTTATTAAATCCTCTAAACTAATAATAACTGTTCTGCCATTTTCTTTGTAAGGATTAGAAATAATTTACAAAAGGTTAACACCATTGGTTAACATTAACAAACACACAATAAAAACTACATCGTATTAATTTCCTCCTCCTTCTAAAGTCTCTGGCTCCAGCTACTTCATCCTCCCTGTCTCCCACCCAAGCTTCACCTCTCTTTCTTCCAAAATTTTCTTCTGTATCAGATCAGATCAGATTAGTCACTCAGTCGTGTCCGACTCTTTGCAACCCCATGAATCGCAGCACGCCAGGCCTCCCTGTCCAACACCAACTCCCGGAGTTCACTCAGACTCACGTCCATTGAGTCAGTGATGCAGTCCAGCCATCTCATCCTCTGTTGTCCCCTTCTCCTCCTGCCCCCAATCCCTCCCAGCATCAGAGTCTTTTCCAATGAGTCAACTCTTCACATGAGGTGGCCAAAGTACTGGAGTTTCAGCTTTAGCATCATTCCTTCCAAAGAAATCCCAGGGCTGATCTCCTTCAGAATGGACTGGTTGGATCTCCTTGCAGTCCAAGGGACTCTCAAGAGTCTTCTCCAACACCACAGTTCAAAAGCATCAATTCTTCGACACTCAGCCTTCTTCACAGTCCAACTCTCACATCCATACATGACCACAGGAAAAACCATAGCCTTGACTAGACGAACCTTTGTTGGCAAAGTAATGTCTCTGCTTTTCAATATGCTATCTAGGTTGGTCATAACTTTCCTTCCAAGGAGTAAGTGTCTTTTAACTTCATGGCTGCAGTCACCATCTGTAGTGATTTTGGAGCCCAGAAAAATAAAGTCTGACACTGTTTCCACTGTTTCCCCATCTATTTCCCATGTAGTGATGGGACTGGATGCCATTATCTTCATTTTCTGTATACTTCACACTAAATGTCTGCAAATCTCTATGCTCATCTACCCTTCAAAGATACATTTTATCTTCTAGGAAGTTTTCCCAGACTAGTTCCTCCTGTTATCATGGTCCAGTCTCTCACAGATGTAACCAATATATGTAAATTAAGTTTACATTATATCTGTGTGCACTTTTTTACCTATTTCAATGCAAGTGTCCTGGCTTTAACAATGGTAAACCAATAGCTTCAAAAGGAAAAAAAATGTACTATATCTGCTGTTTCATTCCTTTTATCTTTGTAATAGCTGTTATATTAATATATCCTTGTGAAAACTCCCCTTATAAAAGGGAACTACTGACAACATAGACAGAAACACTTGGTACCTCAAACATTAACCATGACCACTCAGCCAAGGACCTTAACAATAACTTAAGTTAGAGCAAGTAGCAAAAAGTTGGTCATACTTTAGCTCTTCCCAGAGACCTTAAATCTGTGGCATTCTTCATGTTTGGTTTTAGGAGGTAAACTTCTCATATAAATTTTTATAAAATCTTTTTTTTTGTCTTTGAAAGCTTGAAAATTTTTCAAGTGTCTAAGGGGAAAAAGCTGAGCATAAACTTAGTTACTGTGCCCCTGATCTTTCAAACCATCTGTAGACCTTGGTCTTCTTGTTCTGGCTCTGCCTGCTGGTGCTGTATGACTTACTAACCAAGGTAGGTGGAAGCCACTGAGGGTTCTGTCTCTTGGATCCAGGCCTCCTCATCCTCTGTATCTCTTTGGATCTGGTACAGGTGGAAAAGGTCAATGAGCTTATTCTTCCGGTAGGCCAGTCGCTCCTTCAGGGCTTCAAACCGGGATACCAGGTACTCCTGCCTTTCCCGTATGTTCCCAGCATCGGGATGGATGATTTCTTCAAAATATGTCACCAGGTCTGTGAGGGTGTCCACCTGATCCTAAGGGAGAAATAGAATGGGGGTCAGAAAGTTCCATCATTTAGTAAGAAAAGAATGAGAGTTTGGTATCTGGTATCTGGGGTGGGGGTGGGGGGTTGGTGTTGGGCAGGGAGTGATAAGGAGAATCAGCTCCCATATGTGCTTGTGTTTAAACTTCTAAATCAAATCAGTGAAATAGAGTGGGAGAAGTTGCTACACTAAGAACCAGTTCACTATGCCAAAAGCTATTTATAGAAAAATAGTTCTGAAATAACATGTGGTTTTTAAATCATGTCTGGCTCTTTTTCAATACCTTGGACTGTAGCCCACCAGGCTCCTCTATCCATGGAATTTCTCAGGCAAGAATATTGGAATGGATGTCATTTCCTTCTCTAGGGGATCCCCCCCACCCAGGTATCAAACCCACATCTCCTGCATTGGCAGGTGGATTCTTTACCACTGAGCCACTGGGAAGCCCCAAAGTCATGTGCTAGAAAGGACAAAATATTTATAGAGGGCACCAGAGAAATCAGGGAAACCAGAACTACAAAGCCTTCTTTGACTGGGAGTGTTGCTAAATCGAGGCCCCAAAGAAGAGAGTAGGAGGCTTTTTCTATCTCAATCCCCCTTCCAACTCCTTTCTTGTCCTTTATAAAGAGCTATTATTGTTTGTTGCAGAGCAGGAACAATGCCTGTGAGATGAAATATGGCTCTACAAGACAAGTGTCAGAACCCCAAAAAGATAAATTCAAAGGCTTTTATTTGGCTACTGGTTGTACAAATCTAAGGAAATAACTGTTCCCATTTGACTTATACATGAGAAAGGAGAAAAACAGAAGCAGAAGTTTGAAGAATCTTCCTAGAAATAAAATTTTAATCATATTACTGCACAGTAAAATAGATACAAGAGATTCATTTCATCTTTATTAACGAGGTCAACTATGACTGTCTAGCAGTAGCACAGTACCCAGAAGTTTTGTTTTTCTGCTTGTTTCATTTTGTTGTTGGGATGGGCAGTTGATGATAAAAGAAGTTATTCTAAAAGACGTATGTATAGCAGGTATTGGTTTTACTTATCCTAGTTTGTCATTCTGTGCTCAACCTACACGGGGTTTGATCTATCTCTCCTCTATTTGGAACAAACCAATGATCATCAATAGCTTCTTAAAGTGTATACTCACTTCTCAATAAAGAATTAAAGACTCCATAGAGAGTTAAAATTAAAATCTTCTACTAGCCAACTGTTCTCATCTCTTAGGACAGTTTAACTTTGAAAAACATCATTGTATAATAGAATGATTTTAAAGCATCATAATTGTCATGATTATGGTACCACTGTACTATTTGAGATGACAAAAATGAATGTCGATATTCTAGGAATCAGTGAAATAAAATGGACTGAAATGGGTGAATGTAACTAAGATAACCATTATATCTACCTCTGTGGGCAGGAATCCCTTAGAAGAAATGGAGTAGCCATCATGGACAACAAAAGAGTCTGAAATGAAATGATCTCATTCAGATGCAATCTCAAAAATGACAGAATGATCTCTGTTCGTTTCCAAGGCAAACCATTCAATATCGTAATGCCCCAACCAGTAGCACTGAAGAAGCTGAAGTTGAACGGTTCTATGAAGATCTACAAGACTTTTTAGAACTAACACCCCCAAAATATGTCCTTTTCATTATAGGGGACTGGAATGCAAAAGTAGGAAGTCAAGAAACACCTGGAGTAACAGGGAAATTTGGCCTTGGAATACGGAATGAAGCAGGGCAAAGACTAATAGAGTTTTGCCAAGAAAATGCACTGGTCATAGCAAACACCCTCTTCCAACAACACAAGAGAAGACTCTACGCATGGACATCACCAGATGGTCAACACCGAAATCAGATTGATTATATTCTTTGCAGCCAAAGATGGAGGAGCTTTCTACAGTCAACAAAATCAAGACCAGGAGCTGGCTTGGCTCAGATCATGAACTCCTTATTGCCAAATTCAGACTGAAATTGAAAAAAAGTAGGGAAAACCACTAGACCATTCAGGTATGATCTAAATCAAATACCTCATGATTATACAGTGGAAGTGAGAAGTAGATTTAAGGGACTAGACCTGATAGAGTGCCTGATGAACTATGGACTGAGGTTCATGACATTGTACAGGACCATCCAGATGGAAAAGAAATGCAAAAAAGCAAAATAGCTGTCTGAGGTGGCCTTACAAATAGCTGGGAAAAGAAGAGAAGTGAAAAGCAAAGGAGAAAAGGAAAGATATAGCATCTGCATGCAGAGTTCCAAAGAATAGCAAGGAGATAAGAAAGCCTTCCTGAGCGACCAATGCAAAGAAATAGATGAAAAAAACAGAATAGGAAAGACTAGAGATTTCTTCAAGAAAATTAGAGATATCAAGGGAATATTTCATGCAAAGATGGGCTCGATAAAGGACAGAAATGGCATGGACCTAACAGAAGCAGAAGATATTAAGAAGAGTTGGCAGGAATACACAGAAGAACTGTACAAAAAAGATCTTCACGACCAAGATAATCACGATGGTGTGAGCCAGACATCCTGGAATGTGAAGTCAAGTGGGCCTTAGAAAGCATCATTACGAACAAAGCTGGGGGAGGTGATGGAATTCCAGTTGAACTATTTCAAATCCTGAAAGATGATACTGTGAAAGTGCTGCACTCAATATGCCAGCAAATTTGGAAAACTCAGCAGTGGCCACAGGACTGGAAAAGGTCAGTTTTCATTTCAATCCCAAAGAAAGGCAATGCCAAAGAATGCTCAAACTACCGCACAATTGCACTCATCTCACATGCTAGTAAAGTAATGCTCAAATTCTCCAAGCCAGGCTTCAGCAATATGTGAACCGTGAAATTCCAAAAGTTCAAGCTGGTTTTAGAAAAGGCAGAGGAACCAGAGATCAAATTTCCAACATCCGCTGGATCATGGAAAAAGCAAGAGAGTTCCAGAAAAACATCTATTTCTGCTTTATTGACTATGCCAAAGCCTTTGACTGTGTGGATCACAATAAACTGTGGAAAATTCTGAAAAAGATGGGAATACCAGACCACCTGACCTGCCTCTTGAGAAACCGGTATGCAGGTCAGGAAGCAACAGTTAGAACTGGACATGGAACAACAGACTGGTTCCAAAGAGGAAAAGGAGTACGTCAAAGCTGTATATTGTCACCCTGCTATCTTAACTTATATGCAGAGTACATCATGAGAAACGCTGGGCTGGAAGAAGCAGAAGCTGGAATCAAGATTGCCGGGAGAAACATATATAACCTCAGATATGCAGATGACACCACCCTTATGTCAGAAAGTGAAGAGGAACTCAAAAGCCTCTTGATGAAAGTGAAAGTGGAGAGTGAAAAAGTTGGCCTAAAGCTCAACATTCAGAAAACAAAGATCATGGCATCTGGTCCCATCACTTCATGGGAATAGATGGGGAAACAGTGTCAGACTTTATTTTTCTGGGCTCCAAAATCACTGCAGATGGTGGCTGCAGCCATGAAATTAAAAGACGCTTACTCCTTGGAAGGAAAGTTATGACCAACCTAGATAGCATATTGAAAAGCAGAGACATTACTTTGCCAACAAATGTCCGTCTAGTCAAGGATATGGTTTTTCCAGTAGTCATGTATGGATGTTAGAGTTGGACTGTGAAGAAAGCTGAGTGCTGAAGAATTGATGCTTTTGAACTGTGGTATTGGAGAAGACTCTTGCGAGTCCCTCGGACTGCAAGGAGATCCAACCAGTCCATTCTGAAGGAGATCAGCCCTGGGATTTCTTTGGAAGCAATGATGCTAAAGCTGAAACTTCAGTACTTTGGCCACCTCATGCAAAGAGTTGACTCATTGGAAAAGACTCTGATGCTGGGAAGGATTGGGGGCAGTAGGAGAAGGGGACGACAGAGAATGAGATGGCTGGATGGCATCACTAACTCGATGGACGTGAGTCTGGGTGAACTCCAGGAGTTGGTGATGGACAGGGAAGCCTGGCATGCTTCGATTCATGGGGTCGCAAAGAGTCGGACACGAGTGAGCTACTGAACTGAACTGTACTATTTGAAAACTAAGGCAGTGCATGATGCCTCAGACTAAAGAGATAGACTTGGCTGAGAGTCAGTTGCTATTTTATCCAGCTCTCCACATGTTGTAATATTAGTTTCTTCATGTATACAATAAAGACTTTAGAGCATCTGTATGGATGTGAGAGTTGGACTGTGAAGAAAGCTGAGCACCAAAAATTGATGCTTTTGAACTGCGGTGTTGGAGAAGACTCTTGCAAGTCCCTTGAACTGCAAGAAGATCCAACCAGTCCATTCTGAAGGAGATCAGCCCTGGGATTTCTTTGGAAGGAATGATGCTAAAGCTGAAACTCCAGTACTTTGGCCACCTCATGTGAAGAGTTGACTCATTGGAAAAGACTCTGATGCTGGGAGGGATTGGGAGCAGGAGGGGAAGGGGACGACAGAGGATGAGATGGCTGGATGGCATCACTGACTCGATGGATGTGAGTCTGAGTGAACTCTGAGAGTTGGTGATGGACAGGGAGGCCTGGTGTGCTGCAATTCATGGGGTCGCAAAGAGTCGGACATGACTGAGCAACTGAACTGAACTGAGAGAATATTTATGACCTTTTCCAGCTTTGATAGTCCATATCTAAAATTTCTTTTGCAAGCATGGTATCTTAGCCTCTACTACAACTAGGAGTATAACCAAGTAGGACCCTACATGCCTTCCTGGGACAAATCCCTCCCCCATACCTTCTGTGTTAGCTCCTTTCTGAAGTAGTCAGATAATATTATCTGATGCATATTTCCTGAAGTTTTCACATGCTAAAACCACCACCAAATAGAAGAAATTAAGTTGAAATTAGCTTGAGGATCATGAGCAGTAGTCCACAGACCTTCTGGAACATAAGGCTTGATAATATTAACTGCTCTCAATACAATACAAGCTTAGATTCCTGGGATGAGAAATTGAGTCAACTAGAAGTTGATTTCCATTGAATTCTCTAGAAACTCACATAGAGTATCTCTGCTGCAGGGAGGAAACCAATTTGACTCCATGTTGGAAACTGTTTCTTTGACTTGTTTTTCATTGCTTTTGTTATTATAATCATACTTAATGGCTTTCCTGGAGGACCCTGCCCCTTCCCATGACTGTAAACTAAAGTGCCTTTGTTCAGCTTACTGACAGATAGCTTGTCCCTGCCCACCTGTGAATAGAAAAAATTAACCCATCATTTCTGCAGGCTAGAAATTATCTTGGAGATGTTTTGCAAGACTGAAGACCCTTTCAATTTACTTCCCCACTGTCTCTCCCTCTCTATTCTGCCTTTTGACTTTAGTTCCTCATTGCTTCTTTCTCTCTGATCCATAAAAGAACCTGACATCCAGACCCCAATAAGATGGCTATTTTGAGGCACCAGCCTACCATTTTCTCAGTCTGCTGGCTCCTCAATTAAAGTCTCTTCCTTGCCGCAACATCTCATCTCTTGGATTCATTGGCCTATTATGTGATGAGCTTGGACTCAGTAACCTCTATACTCTAAAAACTTATTGGATAAATTTTCTTAAAAAAATAGTCTGGAGGTGGTCATAAGATGGCAGAGGAATAGGACAGGGAGACCACTTTCTCCCCACAAATTCATCAAAAGAACATTTAAACGCTGAGTAAATTCCACAAAACAAATTCTGAATGCTGGCAGAGGACATCAGGCACCCAGAAAAGCAGCCCATTGTCTTCGAAAGGAAGTAGGAAAAAATACAAAAGACAAAAAGAAAGACAAAAGAGGTAGGGATGGAGTTCCATCCCGGGAAGGGAGTCTTAAAAAGAGAGAAGTTTCCAAACACCAGGAAACACTCTCATTGTCGAGTCTGTGGTGAGCCTTGGAACCACAGAGGGCAACATAACTGGGAGGAAAAATAAATAAATAATTAAAACCCGCAGATTACATGCCCAACGGTAACTCCCCCAGCGGAGAAACAGTGCAGACACCTGCACCTGCCACTAGCAAGCGGGGGCTGGGCAGGGAGGTGCGGGCTGCACTGCTTAGAGTAAGGACCGGGCCTGAATGCCCTGAGGGCAATCTGAGCGAACTAACTTGGGCTAGCAAACCAGACTGTGGGATAGCTACCATGCAAAAAGCCCTAACCTAAATGGCACCCCACTCCAGTACTCTTGCCTGGAAAATCCCATGGATGGAGGAGCCTGGTAGGCTGCAGTCCATGGGGTCGCTGAGGGTCAGACAGGACTGAGCGACTTCACTTTCACTTTTCACTTTCAGGCATTGGAGAAGGAAATGGCAACCCACTCTGGTATTCTTGCCTGGAGAATCCCAGGGATGGGGAAGCCTGGTGGGCTGCCGTCTATGGAGTCACACAGAGTCAGACACACCTGAAGCAATTTAGCAGGGAAGACACTGTCAGGCCTGCTCACAGAACAAAGGACTGAACAGAGCTAGCCCGCTGCAGACCATCCCCCTCCGGTGACAAGCAGCCAGAGCCAGAAGAGGGCAATCACAGCCCCAGAGAGGCATTATCTACCAAACTGCAAGCAGGATTCTTTGCTAACTAAGACTTCTTGGGGTTCTGGAAGGTCAACATCCGCCTGAGAAGGTGCACAGGTTGTACACCCAGAAAACTGAGTGGCAGGGACGGGGGAGGTGATAAGTTACAGTGACTGCACTCACCAAACACCTCAGCACCTGAGCTGCTCGGACCTGGGAAGGGCACAAAACGCAGGCCCAACCGAGTCTGCCTCTCAGGACTACTTGAGTGCCTGAACCTGAGTGGCTTAGACCTGGGAGGTGCATGTAGCCCAGGGCCAACCTCGGACGGTTCCCAGCAGAGGAACCTAGAGCCTGAGCAGTGTAGGTAGAGAGGGCACACGCGCCATAAGTGGGGGCAGGCCCAGTGTGGCTGAGACTCTGCGAGCACATGCCAGTGTTATTTGTTTGCAGCATCCCTCCCTCCCCACAACACGACTGAACAAGTGAGCCTAAAAAAGTGTCCACCACCGCCCCCTTGTGTCAGGGCGGAAATCAGACACTGAAGAGACCAGCAAGCAGAAGAAGCTAAAACAGAGGGAACCACCTTGGAAGTGACAGGTGCAATAGATTAAAACCCTGTAGTTAGTACTGACTACATAGTAAGGAGCCTATAGATCTTGAGAAATATAAGCTGAACCAAGAAACTATCCAGAAATGAACTGACCCCACACTGCCCACAACACCAGAGAAGGTCCTAGATATATTTTTATTATTTTTACTATCATTCTTTTTAAAAAATTTTTAAATCCTCTATTACTCCTTTAATTTTCATTTTTATAACCTACTATTGCTTTGAAAAAAAAAGAGACCCTATTTTTTAAAGCAAACTTCATATATATATATATATATATATTATGATTTTTGTGACTTTTTTTTTCTTTAATGTACTTTTGAAAATCCAGCCTCTACTCTAGATTTTTAATCTTTGCTTTTTGGTATTTGTTATCAATTTTGTACCTTTAAGAACCCAATCTTCAGTGCCCATTTTTACTTGGGTGTGAGATTATTGGCTTGACTGCTCTTTCCCACTTTGGACTCTCCTTTTTCTTCACCAGGTCACCTCTATCTCCTCCGTCCCCCTTCTCTTCTCTATCCAACTCTGTGAATCTCTTTGTGTGTTCCAGATGGTGGAGAACACTTAGGATTCTGATTACTGGCTGGATCTGTCTGTATCCTTTTGATTCCCCCCTTTATCCTCTTGGCCACCTCTGTCTCCTTCCTCCTTTTTCTCTTCTCTATACAACTCTGTGAACATCTCTGAGTGGTCCAGACTGTGGAGTGCACATAAGGAAGTGATTACTGGATAGCTTGCTCTCTCCTCTTTTGATTCCACCTCATCTCATTCAGGTCACCTCTAACTCCCTCCTCCCTCTTCTCTTCTCCATGTAACTCTGTGAACCTTGCTGGGTGTCCCTCACTGTGGAGAAACTTTTCATCTTTAACCTATATATTTTATCAATGGTGCTGTATAAATGGAGAAGTCTTGATGCTACTGTAAAAATAAGACTGGAAACCTGAAGCAGGAGGCTTAAATCCAAATTCTGAGAACACCACAGAACTCCTGACTCCAGGGAACATTAATTGACAGGAGCTCATCAAACGCCTCATACCTACACTGAAACCAAGCAGCACCCAAGGGCCAACAAGTTCTAGAGCAAGACATACCATGCAAATTCTCCAGCAACACAGGAACACAGCCCTGAGCTTCAATATACAGGCTGCCCAAAGTCACTCCAAATCCATTGACATCTCATAACTCGTTACTGGACACTTCATTGCCCTCCAGAGAGAAGAAATCCAGCTCCACCCACCAGAACACCAACACAAGCTTCCCTAACCAGGAAACCTTGACAAGCCACCTGTACAACCACACCCACAGTGAGGAAACTCCACAATAAAGAGAACTCCACAAACTGCCAGAATACAGAAAGGCCACCCCAAACAGCAATGTAAACAAGATGAAGAGACAGAGGAATACCCAGTAGGTAAAGGAACAGGATAAATACCCACCAAACCAAACAAAAGAGGAAGAGATAGGAAATCTACCTGATAAAGAATTCTGAATAATGATAGTGAAAATGATTCAAAATCTTGAAAACAAAATGTAATCACAGATAAATAGCCTAGAGACAAGGATTGAGAAGATTCAAGAAAGGTTTAACAAAGATCTATAAATAATGAAAAAGAGTCAATATATAATGAATAATGCAATAAATGATATCAAAAACACTCTGGAGGGAACAAATAGTAGAATAACAGAGGCAGAAGATAGGATTAGTGAGGTAGAAGATAGAATGGTAGAAGTAAATGAATCAGAGGGGGAAAAAAGAAAAACGAATTAAAAGAAATGAGGACAATCTCAGAGACCTCTGGGACAATGTTAAATGCCCCAACATTTGAATCATAGGAGTCCCAGAAGAAGAAGACAAAAAGAAAGACCAGGAGAAAATACTTGAGGAGATAATTGTTGAAAACGTCCCTAAAATGTGGAAGGAAATAATCACCCAAGTCCAAGAAACCCAGAGAGTCCCAATCGGGATAAACCCAAGGCAAAACACCCCAAGACACATATTAATCAAATTAGCAAAGATCAAACACAAAGAACAAATATGAAAAGTAGCAAGGGAAAAACAACAAATAACCCACAAGGGGATTCCCATAAGGATAACAGCTGATCTTTCAATAGAAACTCTCCAAGCCAGGAGGGAATGGCAGGACATACTTAAAGTGATGAAAGAGAAAAACCTACAGTCCAGATTACTGTACCCAGCCAGGATCTCATTCAAATATGAAGGAGAAATCAAAAGCTTTACAGACAAGCAAAAGCTGAGAGAATTCAGCACCACAAAACCAGCTCTCCAACAAATGCTAAAGGATATTCCCTAGACAGGAAACATACAAAGGGAGTATAAACTCAAACCCAAAACAATAACGTAAATGGCAAAGGAATCATACTTATCAATAATTACCTTAAACGTAAATGGGTTGAATGCCCTAACCAAAAGACACAGACTGGCTGAATGGATACAAACACAAGACTCCTATATATGTTGTCTACAAGAGACCCACCTCAAAATAGGGGATACATACAGACTGAAAGTGAAGGGCTGGAAAAAGATTTTCCATGCAAATAGAGACCAAAAGAAAGCAGGAGTACCAATACTCATATCAGATAAAATAGACTTTAAAACAAAGGCTGTGAAAAGAGACAAAGAAGGACACTACATAATGATCAAAGGATCAATCCAAGAAGAAGATATAACAATTATAAATATATATGCACCCAACATAGGAGCACTGTAATATGTAAGACAAATGCTAACAAGTATGAAAGGGGAAATGAACAATAACACAATAATAGTGGGAGACCTTAATACCCCACTCACACCTATGGATAGAGCAACTAAACAGAAAATTAACAAGGAAACACAAATGTTAAATAATACAATACGCCAGTTAGACCTAATTGATATCTATAGGACATTTCACCCCAAAACAATGAATTTCACCTTTTTCTCAAGTGCACAAGGAACCTTCTCCAGGATAGATCATGTCCTGAGCCATTAATCTAGTCTTGGTAAATTCAAAAACATTGAAATCATTCCAAGTATCTTTTCTGACCACAGTGCAGTAAGATTAGATGTCAATTACATGAGAAAAACTATTAAAAATCCCAACATATGGAGGCTGAACAACATGCTGCTGAATAACCAACAAACCACAGAAGAAATAAAAAAAAAATCAAAATATGCATAGAAATGAGTGAAAATGAAACAGAACCACTCAAAACCTGTGAGATACTGTAAAAGCAGTGCTAAGGGAAGGTTCATAGCAATACAGGCATACCTCAAGAAACAAGAAAAATGTCTAATAAATAACCTAACTCTACGCCTAAAGCAAGAAGAAAAGGAAGAAATGAAGAACCCCAGGGTTAGTATAAGGAAAGAAATATTAAAAATTAGGGCAGAAATAAATGCAAAAGAAACAAAAGAGACCATAGCAAAAATTACAAAGCCAAAAGCTGGTTCTTTGAAAGGATAAATAAAATTGACAAACCATTAGCCAGACTCATCAAGAAACAAAGGGGGAAAAATCAAATCAATAAAATTAGAAATGAAAATGGAGAGATCACAACAGACAACACAGAAATACACAGGATCATAAGAGACTACTATCAGCAATTATATGCCAATAAAATGGACAGCTTGGAAGAAATGGACAAATTCTTAAAAAAGTACAACTTTCCAAAACTGAATGAAGAAGAAACACAAAATCTTAACAGACCCATCACAAGCACAGAAATTGAAACTGTAATCAGAAATCTTCCAGCAAACAAAAGCCCAGGTCCAGATGGCTTCACAGTTGAATTCTACCAAAAATTTAGAGAAGAGGGAGTTGATGATGGACAGGGAGGCCTGGCATGCTGCAATTCATGGGGTTGCAAAGAAGTGGACACGACTGAGTGACTGAACTGAACTGAATTGAATACCTATCCTACTCAAACTCCTCCAGAAAATTGCAGAGGAAGGTAAACTTCCAAACTCATTCTATGAGGCCACCATCACCCTAATACCAAAACCTGACAAAGATGCCACAAAAAAAGAAAACTACAGGCCAATATCACTGATGAACATAGATGCAAAAATCCTTAACAAAATTCTAGCAATCAGAATCCAACAACACATTAAAAAGTTCATACACCATGACCAAGTGGGCTTTATCCCAAGGATGCAAGGATTCTTCAATATCTGCAAATCAATCAATGTAATACACCACATTAACAAATTGAAAAATAAAAACCATATGATTATCTCAATAGATACAGAGAAAGTCTTTGACAAAAATCAACATTAATTTATGATAAACACTCTCCAGAAAGCAGGAATAGAAGGGCCATACCTCAACATAATAAAAGTTATATATGACAAACCCACAGCAAACATTATCCTCAATGGTGAAAAATTGAAAGCATTTCCCCAAAAGTCAGGAAAAAGACAAGGGTGCCCAATCTCACAACTACTATTCAACATAGTTTTGGAAGTTTTGGCCATAGCAATCAGAGCAGAAAAAGAAATAAAAGGAATCCAAATTGGAAAAGAAGAAGTAAAACTCTCATTGTTTGCCAATGGCATGATCCCTTACAGACTCCACCAGAAAATTACTAGAGCTAATCAATGAATATAGTAAAGTTGCAAGATATAAAATCAACACACAGAAATCCCTTGCATTCCTATACACTAATAATGAGAAAACAGAAAGAGAAATTAAGGAAACAATTCCATTCACCATTGCAACGGAAAGAATAAAATACTTAGGAATATATCTACCTAAAGAAAAGAAAGACCTATAAATAGAAAACTATAAAACACTGGTGAAAGAAATCAAAGAGGACACTAATAGATGGAGAAATATACCATGTTCATGAATTGGAAGAATCAATATAGTGAAAATGAGTATACTACCCAAAGCAATCTATAGATTCAATGCAATCCCTATCAAGCTACAACAGTATTTTTCAGAGAGCTAAAACAAATAATTTCACAATTTATATGGAAATACAAAAAGCCTCGAATAGCCAAAGCAGTCTTGAGAAAGAAGAATGGAACTGGAGGAATCAACCTGCCTGACTTCAGGCTCTACTACAAAGCCACAGTCATCAAGACAGTATGGTGCTGGCACAAAGACACAAATATAGATCAATGGAACAAAATAGAATCCCAGAGATAAATCCATGCACATATGGACACCTTATCTTTGACATAGGAGGCAAGAATATGCAATGGAGAAAAGACAATCTCTTTAACAAGTGGTGCTGGGAAAACTGGTCAACCACTTGTAAAAGAATGAAACTAGAACACTTTCTAACACCGTACACAAAAATAAACTCTAAATGGGTTAAAGATCTAAATGTAAGACCAGAAACTATATAACGCTTAGAGGAAGACATAGGCAAAACACTCTCTGACATAAACCACAGCAGGATCCTCTATGCTCCCCCCAAAAAAAAATTGGAAATAAAAGCAAAAATAAACAAATGGGGCCTAATTAAACTTCAAAGCTTCTGCACAACAAAGAAAACTATAAGCAAGGTGAAAAGACAGCCTTCAGAATGGGAGAAAATAATAGCAAATGAAGCAACTGACAAACAACTAATCTCAAAAATATAAAAGCAACTCCTACAGCTCACTTCCAGAAAAATAAATGACCCAATCAAAAAATGGGCCAAAGAACTAAACAGACATTTATCCAAAGAAGACATACAGATGGCTAACAAACACATGAAAAGATGCTCAACATCACTTATTATCAGATAAATGCAAATCAAAACCACAGTGAGGTACCATTTCACGCCAGTCAGAAAGGCTGCTATCCAAAAGTCTACAAGCAATAAATGCTGGAGAGGGTGTGGAGAAAAGGGAATCCTCTTACACTGTTGGTGGGAATGCAAACTAGTACAGCCACTATGGAGAACAGTGTGGAGATTCCTTAAAAAACTGGAAATAGAACTGCCTTATGACCCAGCAACCCCACTACTGGGCATACACACTGAGGAAACCAGAATTGAAAGAGGCACGTGTACCGCAATGTTCATCGCAGCACTGTTTTTAATAGCCAGGACATGGAAGCAACCTAGATGTCCATCAGCAGATGAATGAATAAGAAAGCTGTGGTACATATACACAATGGAGTATTGCTGCTGCTGCTGCTGCTAAGTCGTTTCAGTCCTATCCTACTCTGCTAACCCTTACATGGCAGCCCACCAGGCTCCCCCGTCCCTGGGATTCTTCAGGCAAGAACATTGGATTGGGTTGCCATTTCCTTCAGCCATTAAAAAGAATACATTTGAATCAGTTCTAATGAGGTGGATGAAACTGGAGCCTATTATACAGAGTGAAGTAAACCAGAAAGAAAAATACCAATACAGTATACTAACACATATATATGGAATTTAGAATGATGGTAAAGGAGACACAGATGTATAGAACAGTCTTTTGTACTCTGTGGGAGAGGGAGAGGGTGGGATGATTTGGGAGAATGGCATTGAAACATGTATAATATCATATATGAAATGAATCGCCAATCCAGGTTTGATGCAGGATATAGGATGCTTGGGGCTGGTACACTGGGATGACCCAGAGGGATGGTACAGGGAGAGAGATGTGAGGGGGGTTCAGGATGGGGAACACGTGTACACCTGTGGGGGATTCATGTTGATGTATGGCAAAACCAATACAATATTGTAAAGTAATTAGTCTCCAATTAAATAAATTTATATTAAAAAAAATAGTCTGGTGTGATTTCAGTGGGTAACTTTGAAACCAACAGCCTAGACATCTGTTTCATAGTCCTGGCCCTGCTGTTAATTTTCTCTGTGACATTGGAGAAGTCACTTCATTTCTCTGTGTTTCAATTTTCTTAAGAAAAAAAAAAGTACAATTAAAAATATTTCAAGTTTTGAATTGTAGGAAGCCAGAATAGAAAGACACAATTTTATCCAAACTTTTAGTTTACAGGTAAGTAAAGAGGTGCAAACAGGTGAAAAGATACACCATAGAACTAGTAAGTGATAAGGCTATATAAAATCCAGGTTTTATATACAGTGTCATATTTAGAAGAGTCAATAAAGTCTTATAGCAGCCATAGGGTTCTGACAAAAGACACCAGGCACCAAAAAGAATAGCTGGATAAAGGAGATACTGGAAAGAGGTAGTTGACCAACTAAACATTTTGAATTTTTACCTTTGGCTTTGTTGGGTAATTAGAATAGGAAAAAGGAGTCCAAAATGGCGGTGAAGAAAAACAAAGAAAGGACAAAGCCCATGAAAATGAAACAAAAGAAAATCTGTGGACCGGAGTGAGAACCTCACGTGAAACGCGCCCTTCTTGGCTAGCCCAATTTGCACAGGGCAGGCTCAGGGGGAGGAGACAAAACATATAAAAAGAGGAAGCCAAGAAGGACTGAGCCCTCTCCTTTGGGATTGGCCCACCCTCATGCCTCAAGGGTGTACTATCCTCTGCTTGCTGAATAAAACTGAACTGTAACCAAGCTGTAACACTGGTGCACCATTTCAAATCTTTGCCCACTGCTGTGAGACAGAACAGAGAAAATTACACACTCTTCTGGTATATCGTCCAAGTCATTGCATCAGATATGTTGGGGGAGTGTGTAAATTTCTTCAGTTCTATCTCATGGGAGCAAAGATTTGAAATGGTGGACCAGTGTTAAAGCTTGGTTATAGCTCAGTTTTATTTGGCAAGCAGAGGATAGTGCACTCTTGGGGCGTGAGGGCAGGCTGACCCCAAAGGAGAGGCCTCAATCCATCTTGGCTTCCTCTTTTTATACTTTTTGTCTCCTCCCCAATGAGCCTGCCCTATGCAAATTGGGCTAGCCAAGAAAGGGGTGTGTTTGTTTCATCTGAGTTTCTCATTCCGGTCTGCAGATTTTCTTTTGCTCCATTTTCGTGGGCTTTTTCTGTTCTTTGTCTTTCTTCACCACCATTTTGGACTTCTTTTTCCTATTCTAAATACCTAACAGCTTCCTGCTCTGTCCCACTCTTTTTTTTAAATAACAATTATGATGAATGTGTTCAGAATGTATATAGGTAACTTGGCTCACAATTGGTTAAAGAGCTAGCAACAAACCTGACGAGTAGCCACAGCAGACTCCAGGAGGCCATGTTTCCTGAGCAGATTCTGTACATCTGCTAGGCCTTTCCCATAATCCTGAGATCTAGCCTGCCATTCCACTTCCTCCAGCCATTGCATCAGGTCTTCTGCATTATTTTCAAATTGAAGCTGCTTATTTGCTTCATACAACTGGATCCCTAGGAAAAGACATCAAGTGTAAGACAGGTATCATAACTAATCCTCGTTATATGCTATTATAAGTTATACCAACTTAAGGAAAAATATAATGTTTGGATAGTCCAATGGGAAAAATATAACTGTCTAACATGATTACATAAGAAATTACCATTAATTTGTAGAATTCAGATAGTATTTGCTTTTGAAGATAGTAGTGTTCTCAAAACAGATATAAACAATATGTTCATTTCTTGTTGAGGTATGGGCCTATGTTAGATTTTTAACTATCTTGTCACTTGTTATTCTCTATTGAGACCTCCCTTTCAAAGTGATTCAAGCATAAACATGTCATTTTCCAAGAAAAAAATAAAACTTGGCGTTAGCTCAGTTTGAAATTTTGAAGTATTTTTTTCCTAAATATCTTCCTCAGAACTTTGCTAACCATCAGCCACCTCTGCCTTAGTGCCTGTTCTTTATCACAAACCACACCCTATAATTTTCTCTTCCAGAAAATATCTTGATTATCCACTGTTCTCAGCTAAATTCTTTATCATATGATTTTATAACAATCATTTGCATTATTTCTGTGAAACAATTACTAGGACATGAAGTAACAGCAACTACTTATTACAGTCAAGTTGATTTTTTTTCCTAAACCAAAAATCAGGATATCCAACAAAATCAATATGATGTATCTTTTCTATAACCAGGACATAGGCATGTCTGTAGATAATGTTTATAACAAATGGACTATAGACAGAAAAATAATCATTATTTATGTTAATTATGATGATTGATTTGTTTGCCAAAGTAAGAGGTGAAGTTAAATTTAAGTAGAGGCTAGTCAAGCAGACATGGGAATTTTTTAAGAGCTTACAATAGAACCTGAATATGCCCAGATAGGTGAAACAGCAAGCCATCAAGCCTTTTCATAAGAATAAAATATCATGGGAACATCACATGTGGCCCCAACCATATTTTAATGCCTAATTAAATAACCTGAGTCAGAATACATTGCTTCATTTATAGAACAAAAAGATGTATAATCGAATTATGGACACTCATTTTAGATGTATAGTCAATATTGAATTCACAATATCTGAATATTTATTCAACAGGAAGAAAAAAGAGGGAGAAAAGTGAAAAGAAAACAAATACAATTTCAGTTGAAAAGACCTACATATCTGAAGAAAAGAATCGTGTTAATATATAGAAGAATTGTGTTAATATATAATAATTGTGTGTGATGTTTAGGTTAGATTTTTTAAATTTCTTGACCAATAGAGGAAGACACAGGGAGGCAAATGAGTAACATCCCTCCCTTCTCACAGAGGCCACCGGGTAAATTCAAGGTGGTAAAGATGAAGGTGGGTTTCAGAATTTAGGAATTAATTTCTTAAAAAACTCTGCTTCCAACCTTTCTGCTCTGTAGCCTCCTGCAGTTCAATCCAGAGGCTCTCAACTTCCCTCAAACGATCAGCCACCTTGTCAGAGGCATAATGATTGCTGTCAATCATCTCCTGGCCAGTTTTCTGTATATTATTAAGCCGGATCTTATTAGCTGCCAATTCTTCTTCAAAGACTTTCTGCTTTTGAACCTGGCTCTTCAAGTTTAGTGTTTCCTGAGAGAAAATGAAAACAATGAAAGAAAACAATTCCTTGAAAAATGAGGGGCAGATATTTTGAGGACAGGAATTTTTTTTCACTATAAATCTAAGTGAACTAAGAAGAGGATATAAGGCAGAACTGTTCTAGTCCAAGTATAGAGCCAGAGGATGCTCAGGAAACTATGCCCAATTACTCCTTCCAAACAAATGGTAGACATGGCTAATCACCCCCTGAACTTATTTCTATTGAGTCTGGATATGGTCTGAATATCACTTTAAATATGACACCATATGTAAGGATTATCAATCGATCACAGCTGGAATGAAAGATAGAGATTATTTTCCATTCCTGCCTTTAGCAGAGAAGACCTGTTTACCCTACATACACTGGAACCATAACTCCTCTAGAGAACACAAGCACATAGTGCTAAGTTTTACAGAATGAAAGTTAAAAATTAGATGCTCAAAGTTCTATCAAAAGAATATTAGAACAAGAGCATCAGAGGTATACATTTAAGACTAAATGACATTTAGAAAGTAAATACAGTGAATAGATATTGGCCTAGAAATCAAGAGACTGATTCCAGTCCTGACTGTAAATGCAAAAATTTGTGAGTGTATGTGTGTGTTTGTGTGTGTGTGTGCAAAATAGTTTAACAGTTTATCATGCTCAGTCACTCAGTCATGCTCGACTCTCTGTGACCCCATGGACTGTAGCCAGCTAGGCCCCTCTGTCCATGGGATTTTCCAGGCAGGAATACTGGAGCAGGTTGCCACTTCCTACTCCAGGGGATCTTCCTGACACAGGGATCTAACCCACTTCTCTTTCCATCTCCCTTATTGGCAGGCAGATTCTTTACCACAGTGCCATAAGGGAAGCCTATTGATAATTTATATTGTGAGTGAAAAATATGTGTTTTATACAATACCAAAATGAAAAAACTTATGTGTGACTCAAAGATAATTCAGGAATTTTTCAGAGTCACACAAACTAAAACAGGACAGGGAATGAATTCAAGCCCAGTGTTTACTTTCCCCCAAGAGAATTCATGTATCTAACCCTATGTTAAACAGATCTAAATAATCGGTTAACCTTGGGCAACTCACTACACAATTCAGATCCTGGTTTCTTCATCTGTAAAATAAGGAATTGTTCCTTTCCAGCTACAAAGCAGTAAGTCTATATTGTGTCAAACCATTAGGTTAATTCTGAGTTCCTGGTAGCCTGAATGTACGTTATGACTAGACCCAACATTTTCCTACTATAAGGGTGCATAGGGCAGCAGAAAAGGGGATATGTAGCTAAATAAAGAGAATTCCTGCTTTCCCCTGCTCTGTTAAGGACCGCTGGAAATTGTGCCAGAGAAAAGGGGTATTGGAAAAATGGAAATTAGAAGTACAGTCTTGGAGGAATCATTGCGCTTCTCTGAGACTCTGTCTCTCCATCTATAAAATGAGGCTCACCAGCTGAACGCTATTGTCTTTTCAGGTCCAAGATTGTAGTTTCATGAAATTAAGTACCAATGAGTATGTTCAGGGTCTGTAACCCTGCCTACCTTGTAATCTTCATCATCTGCCAACTTTTTCTTTTTGTTGATCCAGTTCTTTAGGTCATCTGAGTCCTGATACAGTTGCTGCAGAAGGAATGAATCCTCCAGCAATCTGCGTCTAGTGGCAGCCCTTTTTCGTAGATTGTCCCGTCGGACCAACAGCTGCAAAAAACATAAACAAACTTACGGTCAGAAAAATAAAATATGGATGCCTGAGATCTACTGCCTACCATGGTTAACAATGCTCCAACATTTTCCCTGGCCGGGTGCACAGGCAGGCAGATGCACATACTTCATCCCGGATAGCAGCGATCTTCTCTGAATCATAATGCTTATCATCAATCAGTTTGGTTGCAGTCTTGTCTATGGTCTGGGGAAAAAAAAAAAAAAAAGTGTTTTTCTCTCATTGGCACTGAGTAAGTGGCCACAGTTTGTTTAGCTGTTTAAAGAAGAAGCATGACAATGTGGGAAGAGGACAAGATTCAGGGTCAGAAGATCTGGGTCCTACTTCTGATTTTTGTTATAAATTGTATTTCAAAATATAAATCTCAGACAGGTTAATTATTTTCTCTATGCCACAGTAGTTTCTTCTTAATCTAGGTTACAGTGAATGAAACCTGTTTTCACTATGAGGTGAATATTTGATCTATTTTTAAATTTTTAAGAACCATTGTTGATACAGCCTTGTTCAATGGCCAGTCTTTATCTATCTATCTATTTATCTATTCACTCATCCATCCATCATATACCATATGTACTTTTTAATAATTCATCTCTATCTCTAGCTATATGGGAAATGGAGTCAAATTATACATGTGAATTTTGACTCATATTCATTCATAAACACTCAAAATTGCTCAGGATGAATTAATTGATTGGGAATAGGAAAATGATGTGAAATTAACAAATAGTATTTAATAAACAATAACTTATTTTACATTGTTATCTTTTACCAATGAAAATCAACCTAATAAGCATATGAACTGGGAAGGGACCATAGCAAGCTCTGAATTGATCTAAGATTAACAAAGAAAATTTGGAGTTTTGTGGTTATTGTTGTTGCTGGTGGTATACATGCACATGTGCAAGTTTTGGCTAACCCCAGCACAGTCCTAGGAGACAGCCAAAGACATATAGTATATATACATTGGACAAATAAAGTCTCCCTTACACTTCTCTGAGACTTGCTTATGTATTGACAAGTTTCTGGGACACTGTAGCTTAAAGTTCACAAGAAAATTATAGCAGCATTAAATGCAAAACATATAGATGAAGATATACAGGAAAAAAATAGATACTACCTAGATATCTAGATACTACTAAAGAAAGCTAAATGGAGATATTACTGGAGAGGAAAAGACTAAAAAATGTAAATAATATATTCAAATATATTTTAAGTTATGATTCATATTGGATATGGATCCCATAGTTTCTATTTATACTGCAGGAAAAAAAAAATAAGACAATCAGGCACTGTGTCAGAAAATATAAATTGCTCAAAATCTTTAAAAACTTTCTAAAAAAAAATCACAATATTTTAAAGGAACTATCCTACAATTAAATTAATTAAAAAATAAATTTACCTAATTCTGAAAAAAATTTAAGAATAAATACTTTCTAAATATGCTTTGTGGAATAAGAAATGTGTTGATAAAAAAGTGGGTATGATTATTTTTCTGGATGTTTTCTCTTTTTAAAACAACTCTCATGTCTGATAGTTATGAGTAATTCTAAGGATTGGTAATCTATGAGATGTGTGTAACACAGGGAGTTCAACCTGGTGCTGTGTGACAATCTAGAGGTGTGGGATTGGGTTGGGGGTGGGAAGGAGGTTCAAGAGGGAGGGAATGTATATATACATATGGCTGATTCACATTGTTGTAAGGCAGAAACCAGCTCAACATTGTAAAGCAATTATCCTCCAATTAACATGTATACTTGTGGCTGAGTCATTTTGATATATGGCAAAACCAATACAATATTGTAAAGTTGAAAAAAAAAAAAATGAAGCCAATCCCCAAACCAGGGCCCATTTCTTACTGTGATCTTCTCCTCCTGGGCAGTAAAAGCTTCCTCAAAGTCATCATGCTTCTGACGAAGGGCTTCTACACTGCCCAGGGAATTTCCGAGGTCCTCGTTTTCCAGGAAGGCCTGTAGAAGACAGAAAGATACATCCCAGCTGTGCCTCACCAGTGAGAATCATTCCCTTTGGAATATCTCTGAGAAAAGGAATAAGAAAGGAGTTGAGGGGGATGGAAAGCAAGATGGGAATTAACACAAGGTAGGAGAGGAGATAGAGATTAACCTCAAAGAGCAGAACCTCAGCTTCAAAGTTCCCTTCCCAACCTTCTCATCCAAATTTATCACCTTCATCTCAGTGTGTGAACCAACCAATCTAAGCATGATTCTGTGTTCTCAAATCCTCAAGAGGACCACTCAACTCCACCAGAAAATCTCTGGTTAGCCCTGCCTCACTCATCACATTTTTCTTTCACCGATCCCTTAACAATTGGATATTAATTTTGCCGCATGTTCAGAGAAGTTTAAAACCTCTGTGATTTGTATTTAAATATTTTTCCTGTGCATTTATCCATGAGGGAATTTCAAGAGCCTTACAGAGAGGGTCAATCTTTTCTCTTCCTTGCGGCTCACCCTCTAGTTCCCAGGTGAACTGAAGTGGTGGTGAGGATGCTGATAGTAGTGAATGAGGAGCAGGAGAAATGGCTTCTGGATACTCGCTTAGCCCCTGTGTTACCTCTTGTCGGCTCATCCAACTGTCTACTTGCTCACTGTCACGGTAGAAGAGGTGCAGGTTCAAGCACTGCTCATACTGCTGCCGACGCTTCTCCCACAGCTCCAGCAGAGCCGCCCAGTGGTAGGTAAGTAATGACATCTTTGGAAAGGAAGAGGCAAAAGACCAGGAAGATATTAAATGAATTTATTTTATCCTACTGTCACTGAGCATCTAATACATGCAAGGCCCTTTGAAGGAAAAAAATGAATAGAAAAACAGGCTTTTCTCTTAAGGCTCCTCAGTTCAGTTCAGTTCAGTCTCTCAGTCATGTCCAACTCTTGGTGACCCCATGAATTTCAGCACACCAGGCCTCCCTGTCCATCACTACAACTAAGTAAGTCCCTATAGTATAGAAAAAATGGGAGAAATACCATAATAGAGATATACCACACTTACTATGTACAAATAAAGAAGAAAAGATTAATTGATTCAAAGACACAGGGAGTAGAAGTATAGAAACTATTGTATCAAACCAAGATTTAAAGGGCAGAGAGGTAGAGATGAGGATTGTAGGAGGACACAATACCACAAGTAAGTAATTATTCCAGGTAATCATTAGATTATACAAAGTGCTCCAGAGAAAACTGCAGTGTCTAAAAAAAGTGGACATTTCATGAAATTCAAGTTCACAGGGCACTTAAATGATCAGATTGAGAAGTTTGCCTTCTATTTCAAATGCAAATGAGAACCATCAAGGAAAAGGGGACATTCTCAAACTCATGAAAGCCTTTGTTTCTGCCCAAGCATCTGTCCGAGAAACCCCAGCTTATTAAAACTGCTGTGTTAATTCCATAAAAAAGATGGTACAAATTCTCAGAATTCAGGATAACAGGTACATTTCAAGGTTTTAGAGTTCCACTCTTCCTTTGGCAGAAAATTGTTAAAAATAAAAATTCATATTATAATTTTCCCAAAGGATTCTTGATGAGTTGAAAATATAGAGATCTCAGTCATCATATAGTGCTGGTGGCTGTGCTTGGAAGCTAATGAGATGCAGAGAACCTGCAAATCCTATTTCAATTATCATCCCAGAAATTCCTATGACTCTATGACTAGAGCAAATGTCTCAGGGATCAGGAGGTTTAGGTAAGCCCTTGGGATTTAGAAGATGATGATGATGGCAGTGTGTAAAGCTTTCCTGTTGCTTAAGGAAGATTTCAGAAACACAGATATAGGAAAATCAGTCTGATTTGAGGTTGTACAGAGGAGAGAAGGAAAGGAACCATGCACCAGGAACCATGCTAGACACCTTAGGGAACCCAAAGATAAAAAAGGAGTAGTCCTCAAAAAATCCACCATCTAGAGACTAGCATGGGAAAGTGACACAACAGAGCACATGTGACAAGGCAATTTGGCATGGAGGTTTCTTGGCTCAAATGGTAAAGACTCTGCCTGCACTGTAGTAGACCTGGTTTCAATCCCCAGGTAGGGAACTGGAGAAGGGAATGGCTACCCACTCCAGTATTCTTGCCTAGAGAATTACATGGACAGAGGAGCCTGGCAGGCTACAGTCCATGGGGTCACAAAGAGTTAGACACAACTGAGTAACTAATGCTTTCACTTTCAAGTGATGAAATTAGTTAGATCGACTAAGGTCTCAGAGATGAGGAAGCACACATCAAGTTCGGAAAATTTCAAAAGCCTCACTCTAGCTAAAGCAACATATGAACGAAGCAATGTGAAATCTGGATCTATGTTAAATATTTATATGGCTTCTGTCCTCTTTCTATTCAGAGATTGTCAATCAGTAAGAGATTAAGTGAAGGTTATGTATCAAACTTTCACAAATTCTGTTAAACTGGATTACCTTTTCTAGAACTTCATCAGATGCTTCATGATTGGCATCCAGCAGAGCTTGACCAGTCTCATTAGCAGTTTGAAATCGGTCATCATAAGAGTCAATCTCATGCTGTGACCACAAGACAAAAAAGTGTTAAAATGAAGCAGGAAATCTTCTGGTATTGTTGTCACCTCTCTCTTCCTCCTACTGGGGAGGCCTTCCTCTTTACCTTATGCTGCTGATGCCTGTCCAGTAGGGCTTCCCCACCAGCCACATCTATGGGCAGCTCATCAGCATTGATCAGAGCAGTCTTTTCCTCCATCCAACCTGAGAGCTCATCATAGTCAGATAAGAACCGCTGGTACCTGGGGAAAAGGTAAAGGAAAAGACAGAAAGGAGGAACCAGATGCAAATGGACGTTGAACAAACAGTCAGAGTTGGGTTGGGCTAAGATGTACAACATGCTTTTTGCATTAAATCTACCCCTTCATTCCTCTCATGTACTACCCTATTCCTTTAGCAATGCTGGCTTTAAATCCTTCACTCTAGATTGTATATTCCTAGGGTGAATGAGTCTTTGTGTGATGAAGCACTTGGGCATGACATCTTCAATATCACAGTCACACTCCAGAAACACTTGAAGTAAAGTACTATTTAGTAAAGTACTATGAGACCAATAAATAATCACATAACATAAACAACAGGAAGCACCTTATAATAAGGGGCAGCTAGAGTTAGGATTAGGAGCCCTCATGTATTTTAGTTCACTCTTCACCATATCAGTGAAGACAAAAGTCACCAAAAAAATTACCTGTTCAAAAAAATCATAGCCTCAACATTTCATTTTCAATCATATCAATATGATAAAGACTATTTTCTGGTGATTTAACAACTAATCATAAAAATTAAGTACAGAAATGATATTCAATTTTTTTTATATAAGCTGACCTACATTCAGGAAATAATTCTAGACTTATTTTCTATTCTTCAGCTTGGAAATTAATTCCAATTCCTTAGCTAGGGCCAGGATTTTGACATGTTTCTTCAAATACTTTTTCAGCTTCATGGGCCACTTCATAGCTTCTTACAACTATACAAACAGAGGAAGACAGAAAGGGTACAGGTGAAAGAAAATGTCATTCTGAGGATTATATCATCTTGCAAAGGACTTCTGGAAAATTAAAATTTCTTTTGTCTCTACTGAGCAGGCAGGAGGGCTGGGTCATTCACTATTTTATTCCTTTTACTCTTTTATTTCTGTTTTAATATTGCACTTTGACCCTGTAGAGGTAGTTAACATAATAGAGAAGGCTTTCTCACCCATAAGAAGCCTGCAGCTTTTGATATCTGCTGGTAGCCAAGTTGCGAATATGTTCCCAGTTGGAGACCAGATCCTCTTTCATCTGCTGGATTTCAGCTGCATCTGAAGGATGGGAAAGCTTCAACTTGTCTGCTTTGGCACATAACTCCTTCACCTTTGGGATGAAAAAGAAACCTAGGGTGTGAAGGTGGGTCAACAGTATGGTGCTAGATGGTGAGTTTATGGTACACACATATGTCTAATGATAATGCTGTACATCTGAAACTTACTATATAATTTTAGAATAAGGAAAAAAAGAAACTTAGTGGGAAATCCAAGTATTCTGATCCTCCTGACAAAGTTTTATGGGAGGGATGTAACATAATAATTATATGAGTAATAACATATTAGTGCATTTATATGGCTATATCTATATTAATATATTCATGTAACTATATTAACAATAATAACTTACTGACTGCTTTTTGTCTCTTGTTGTGCTAAGCATGTCACACGTGTGCTAAGCATGTTGTTTTATAGTCTCCATTTAATAAGACTATGAGGCAGAAACTATTCTTGTTCCCCTTGTATGTGAAAACTGAGAGGCTAAGTATTTTATCTGCCCGAGGTCATTCAATAAATCATTATCAGAAGCAATATTTAGACATATATCTGTCCTTCATTACCCTCTATATTGTTTTCATAAACATTACCATAGGAATCAGAGAGATACTTCTGCTAGCGAAAATTTTTGCCAAGAAAATTCCAGTAATGCCAGGCCAGTGTGAGCACAATTCCCGAAGAGCAGGGTTACTAGGGAAAATTCCATGTTACCATTAGTCCTTCCACTATATTTGTCTAAGATGAGATTTCATTATCATTATTCATTAAGTCATGGTATTTTATCACTCATAATTAGAAAACAAAAAAATCAAAAGGTAAAAATGAGGAAGGAAAAAAGAAGTAGACTGGTGAAATATTTTTCAGAAACTGGACCGAGGGATAGAACTATGATTAAAGCATAGTAACTAGGGATCTTCTTATGGGCTGACTCCACTGTAAAAGCTGAGGAGTAATTAGTTTAAGTTATGGTTAAAGTTGTGAGGGTAAGAAGTAAGAATGGGAGGCAGTCAAGAATATAGGCTTACTCCAAGTTCTAGAGTGACTATGCCTAGCGTAGGTATAGGAATCGAGGTCTTTCAGCTTCCAGAAGAAAACCCAAAGGTGGGTTGAGTAGAGTGTTTTAGTGTCTATGTTTATTATAAAAGGAGAAGAAGAAATATTCTCCCTTTTCTACTGAGTAAAGGACAAAAAAAAACAAGGTTCATCTCCAACAAGAGAAGGTGTGGTTAGGCAGGAAACCATTCATGAAGCTATCTATTTTGGTTTTAAATTATGAAATATATTACAAAAAGCATAAGCATATATATAATATATATGTGTGTATTTAAATACAAATAATTTAAACAAAATACTAGATATCCAAAAATCATGTACAAGTTATAAACTAGAATAAAGAGGTATATTCAGGTGGCACAAAATTTCTCTTTCATTGAAATAATGAATTTACTGTGTTCTAGGGAGACAAGTTGGAGAAGGCAATAGCACCCCACTCCAGTACTCTTGCCCGGAGAATCCCATGGACAGAGGAGCCTGATAGGCTACAGTCCATGGGGTCACTAAGAGTCAGGCATGACTGAGCGACTTCACTTGCACTTTTCACTTCCATGCATTGGAGAAGGAAATGGCAACCCACTCCAGTATTCTTGCCTAGAGAATCCCAGGGACAGAGGAGCCTGTTGGGCTGCCTTCTATGGGGTCGCACAGAGTTGGACATGACTGACGCAACTTAGCAGCAGTAGCAGCAGCAGCATGGAGACAAGTGGATATGGAAATGGCAACCCACTCCAGTATTCTTGCCTGGAAAATCCCATGGACAGAGGAGCCTGGTGGGCTACAGTCCATAGGATCACAAAGAGATGGACACGACTGAGTGACTTCACTTACTTATGGAGACAAGATGAACGTCAGATGGCTCTTTTAACTCAAGGATGTTAGCTCTTTCTCCCACAGGCTTACCTTGTCATTCATGACTGCAAGGCTCCTCTCAAGTGTCTTGTGACTGTGAAACAGTGCCTCAGAGCTCACAAGGTCTTTGCCATAGTCCTCAGATGTGACTTGAGCCTCCTTCTCCTCAATCCACTGGATGGCTTCAGTCACATCCCTGCCAGACAACCCCATGAGCTCCAGCAAAGGAAGAAGGCAGGCATTCCAGGGCAAACAGCACCCAGCAGGACCAGCCTCATTCACCTGTCAGAAATTATTCTATCTTCCCACACACTAGCAAAAAATAGCATAAAGAATTCCTGTTTTGGGGCTTCCCTGGTGATCCATTGGTTAAGAATTCACCTGCCAATGCAGGGGATGTAGGTTCAATCCCTGGTCTGGGAAGATCCCACATGCAGAGACAGCTAGGCCTGTGAACCAAAACTACTGAAACTCATACACCTAGAGTCTGCACTTCACAAGAGAAGCCACCACAATGAGAATCCCGCCCACCACACTGAAGAGTAAACCCTGGCTCATCTCAGCTAGAGAAAGCCCGCCCACAACAACCAAGACCCAGTACAGACGAAAATAGAATAAATGCACAAAGATTTTTAAAAAGAGTTCCTACTTTTATGGTTTCCATCGAGATGTAGAGACCTGGGCATCCTGTCAACTGAACCTCCAGATATACTTCTGGGTTAGCTCTTCACAAATGTCCTTCTTCCCAACCTCACCCTCCATTCTCTTTCTGCTTTTGCCCCTGCAGAACTTCCATCACTAATTCACTAGTGCTAATTTTATTACTTTAAGCTCCATTTAACACACTTGGCTATTGACTGGATCACAATTTTAACCACTGTGTTCCTTGTTGTTTTAAGGGCAAGAACATGATTTTCTTTGATTCAAGGCATTGGCCACTAATTGCTAACAGTAGACAAAGGCTAACCCAAATACCCAGCCTGGTGCTATTGCAGTTTCCTACAATTCAGTGGCCAGATTCCTACCTTTTGAATCTCTGGAGGTCTGCAGCACTGGACAGCATTTTCCGTCGTTGGAGAGCCAGACCATGGAGACGTTCCCAGGCTGCATTCACCTCCTTCTGCTTTGACTGAATCGAGGACAGCTCAGGATGCTTTTCCTGTGGGAGTAAGTCAGTGTTGGACTAATGCAGAAAAGACTTAAAAACTTCTTATTTCACACTTTGCCCTAAGCAGAGGATAGCCATTTAGCCAGATACCACGCTTCACCTTAGCCCTGGTCCCTTTTACTTGATCCACATCACCAAAATCTAGAAAACCAAACCAACAGATGTTGTATCTTCTGTCCACAGCTCAAGACTAGTCTACTAACATAGGTTGCCCAACCTCATTATTTTCAGAACTCCATCATGTTGATGGCTGCTAGCTTCCCTCAAGACCCTGGAAACCAAGGAAGAGAAAATTCCTTTCATGAAGTCTGACTTAATTTTTCATCTCGAGTACTATGAGTTTTGGCTCTTTTGGGGCCCTGACACCTTGAGAATATAGTTGGAGCTATTTTCCTCTTCCAAGAACTAGATAAACTAGCAGATAAATTTAATTTTGCAGTTCATACAGTTTCGCAGACTATCTGAAGCAATGAGATTTATGTTTATCAGATAAAGCTAGCTAGTATCAGCCCATTTAGATACTTGGCAGTTTTGAGTAGTTGCCATATACCAGGTCTCCCGACCCCTCCTATCCCTGTTTATTCCTATTTCCATTTCTGTTTTGCAGCCTCTTCAGACAGAATTTTCTTCTCTTCGTTCTTTACAAGTAGAAATAATATTTTATAAGCCCCAGTACTTAGGCCTCAAGAAGTCTTTCAGCTTCTGTTCTTACCTTCTTGGAACATATAAAAAGTATGATCTACTGAAAGATGAGAGAGCACATGGAGAAAGCCTGCACTATCCTTGCCAAATCCTTAGACATGGGAGGAAGGTTGTATTAGATCCTGTACACCAACTGAGCCACTGCATAACTGCAGTTACTTAAGAATATCAGGTGAGATTGGGAGAATGGCCCAGCTGAGCAGCTGACTCAGTGAATCTGACTCATTTAACCATGGAAAAATAAAATGTTTTATGTTTTAAGTTTTGTAGTGGTTTGGTAGATAGTAACAGATAACATATTCAAAAGCAGAGACATTACTTTGCCAAGAAAGGTCCGTTTAGTCAAGGCTATGGCTTTTCCTGTGGTCATGTATGGATGTGAGAGTTGGACTGTGAAGAAGGCTGAGCACCGAAGAATTGATGCTTTTGAACTGTGGTGTTGGAGAAGACTCTTGAGAGTCCCTTGGACTGCAAGGAGATCCAACCAGTCCATTCTGAAGGAGATCAGCCCTGGGATTTCTTTGGAAGGACTGATGCTAAAGCTGAAACTCCAGTACTTTGGCCACCTCATGCAAAGAGTTGACTCATTGGAAAAGACTCTGATGCTGGGAGGGATTGGGGTTAGGAGGAGAAGGGGATGACAGAGGATGAGATGGCTGGATGGCATCACTGACTCGATGGATGTGAGTGTGAGTGAACTCCGGGAGTTGGTGATGGACAGGGAGGCCTGGTGTGCTGCAGTTCATGGGGTCGCAAAGAGTCAGACATGACTGAGTGACTGAACTCAACTGAACTGATAACTAAAAAAAAAAAAAAAAAAAAAAAAATCTGCACAATAAGAAAAATGCAGTCATGTTAGAGGGAGAAATTTAGAGACTGTTGGAAATGAGGCCTGGAAAAAAGTAAGAAATAGTTTATTTTCCCTACTCTAGTACCTATTAATCCTGAAATTTTGATTCTATTTACACATAAATATCATTCCCATTATATAGCTGCAGTGATAATAAAACTTTAAATGGAAAAACATGATAGTCAACTATTGCAGTTTCTGTTCAATTCCTTCACATACATATAAAATCAGACTGACTTCCCAGTTCTTACATATGTTAAGGGTATTTAGTCACACACGGAGTATTTGTATGCTCAGAAATTAAAAGCTTATTTAAGCACTTTCTTAAGTAAATAAAGGTAAATCTGCCTCTTTTTCCTTCCCCCTCAAAGCACAGAAAAATTTGTTTAATGATATCATATATATTATGAGAAGCCACAATTATTTTATATTATTTGCCACTTTACTCTGGTGCTTCATAAACATGAAAAATTGATGTACTGCACAGTGCAAGAGTAACCTCATTGTGGACTGAATTTCTTTACATAAACCCATGTACACTCACTCACTCACACCTCTATTTCTGTAGACTGGCAAGGGATGAATTCAGAAATGAGAGAAAGCTACTCTGGGCATGTTACTCCAGGGACAGGCATACCTCTGTTTTCTCACAATGTCCTATATATCTTTCTTGTCCCTTCTACAAATGGCCAGGCAATCTTCTTGAAGATCAGAACCCTTTCCCTGGATTGGCTCTGTTATTCCCCACCTCACCTCTGCACACTCATTGGCATATCGGTTCACTTCATTCACTCTCTCCTTTCGAACTTCCATATCTACTAGGAACTCTTCAAACTTCTTATGCAGAACCTCTGTGCGCTCCCAGTCCTCACCCAGCTCCACTGATGTCACCAGAGCGTCCTGTAGACACAGAAAGGTCTATTAGGTCACCAGCAAATATTTAGAGATTCCTGCAGTTCAAATGCCCAAAACCCTTGTTTACATTTACATTCCCAGGAAAACTCAGAAGGAGATACTGGTGAAACCTGGGATAACCCCTTCAAGAAAGTCAGAGCAAGGGCATATTTCCTGAGGTGGCACTGTGACTCAGGGGACAGTGGTCTTTGGGGTAATTCTTTGGGAAGACCAGGAACATTGTCAGAAAATGCCCCTGGAAGAACCCTTTTGTGGTTTGGAACATGAAAAGTAAATCCATCCTGGTTCTGCTCGATTCAACATCCTGAGTTTTTACAAAAGTATTGTACCGAATGCTTGCCTGTGTAAATTTTCAGTCCTAACCATAGGGTTATTCTTCAAGTAATAGGAGATAGAAACCTCTCTAGTTATAGGTACTAAGAGACAAAGGATTAAGGGAAAAACTGGCAATTCTCTCAGTTGGAACCAGAGTAGGATTGAAAACCTGGAAGGAGTGAAGGCTCATGGAAGGTAGAAGGGGGGCAATCCTAGATGATCTTTCAGCACACATTTTTTTTTGTATGTCTTGCCTTCTTCATGTTCAGATTCATACATTTAGACTTATCCTCCTATAATGTTGCCTACTTCCAGAATACCTCTAAATCTTTGCTAACATTCCTCTTTCTTCCAAGGAACTAAGCCCAGGAACAGATACCCTGACTTCTTTACAAAAAGTGAAAGTGAAAGTTGCTCAGTTGTGTTGCATGTTGCTTCTTGTGACCCCATGGACTGTAGCCTGCCAGGCTCCTCTGTCTGTGGGATTATCCAGACAAGAATACTGGAGTGGTAGCCATCCCCTGCTCCAGGGGATCTTCCCAACCCAGGGATGGAACCCAGGTCTCCCGCATTGCAGGCAGATTTTTACCATCTGAGCCACCAGGGAAGTCTGCATTAAATTGCTATGGGATGTCTGGGCCAGAGGGATGGAAAATCCTATATACAGGCTGTTTGGTGCTATACCTTGTCTCCAATCCACTCCAAGATGTCAGCACACTCCTGGAAGTACTGTTGGAGTTTCAGGGCCCGCAGCAGCAGGGCACCCTTCTCCCGGGTCAGCTCCAGCAGCAGGTCCCACAGGCGGTTCAGTTCCTCCAGAAGGCCCTTTGGGAGAAGTAAAAGCACTCAGGCACGTTACCTGCTGTGGAGCAGCAGTTATAGACTCAGAGACCTGTGCAGAGAGGGATCCGGATAAAAATCCCTCATCCCATTATCTCATGCATTAATTGCTCAAAAATATTTAAAAGAGGATAGGGCATGTATGGGAATAACCATTAAACCATATGATTACCTGTGGCTGATTCATGTTGATATATGGCAAAACCAATACAATATTGTAAAGTTAAAAAAAAAAAAAACCATATGATCTTCCATAAAGAAAAATAAATAATAACATTTGGGTGTTTTAGAGGATGAAATGATTACAAATGATAAGACAGGATGAAATAAAAATTCATTTAAAAACAGGTGCTCATTTGAATTTTACCTTTAGGGATAGAATTTTGATAGGCAGAAGATACAGAGACGGTGTTCAAAGTACTGACAAAGGCACAGAAAAAGTTAGCATGGACTGTCTGTCAGAAGGGATAAGAGCTACAAGTTTTTCTGACTTACAAAGGAAATAGGATCACCAAAGCAATAACAGAACTTGAGACTATATAGTTGAGGGCTCTAATGCTAGGTTAGCTTAGAAGACCAGGTTTTACATATATTGTAAAATTAAAGGTATAATTTATGTTGTGTCTTCAAGAATCTTCTATTTTCCAACTACTTCATGGTTCTAAGGTAACATGTAGCACATAAATCACATTTATCTATGGATCCTGCAGTGCTACAGGATTACTATAATCTCAGAAATTCTGATGGATGTGAAGATGTTTCAGATATTTCTCAACTATTTTAATTAATGTAAGGGACTGATTTTTGTGCAATTTTACCAAATCATTTTTACTTAATAACAGGTAAATTTTGAGTTATTCTTGTTACAGAATCTTTTTTCTAATAAGGTTTATTCTTGTTAAAGTCTGTATCACCTGACTATGTTTTGTTGATAGTAAAAGGAACTAGAATTTGTATGCTACATATGGAAATATAAGCCCCAACTTATAAATATGTAACACACACTTCTCTTGACAATTTTAGAAACAGTTAAACAGTAAAAAAAATTTCACTTAATACAAAAAGAACCTGAACTGACTATCAACCCAAACATTTTAGGGGAATATATGAATTAACTCAGAAAAAAAGCTGATAAATTAATAATGGATTCCATGGTAGTGGTGCTCTTTGATCTTCAGGGTTCAAGGGTTTGGAGAGCTACAATAGTAGCCACAGCATGTGAGCTCTGAGGAGAAAGGCATAATAGACAAAGGGAGAAAGATTTCAGAGAAAATTCAAAGAAACAGCATCCCTTGTTTAGAGAGTTTAAGCACCAAGGACTCTGAGCTTAGAAGAATTAGTCAGAAAGGACATTTGGGAAAGCCAATTCATCTGGGTTGAGGCGGGTTTGATCTTGAACCACCCCATCCTGTGACGGCATAAGGAGGAAGGTGACATTATTCAATGAGAGCTTTGTGCCATAGCTCTTCTCCCCACTCCTAGGAACACTATCATATCCCATCATTTTTTCCTTCCACAATCCAAGTAAAATATAAGAGGCAGAACCACGGTTCCAAGTCAGTTGTATCGACGTGTACACCTGTTGTAATCAATGAAAACTCTGATAACCTAATCAACAATTAGAAGCATCTCTCACAGAGCCCTACCATATATTTACCTTGGTGTCCTCATGGGCAAAATGCCCCTCAGGAAATCGAGTTTCCCTGGTTTCTTCCAGATCAGGAAGGACCCTTGATTTTGCTTGCACCTCTGCTTCAAAGAATTCATGCTTCTGATATTTCCCCTGAAGATTAGAAATCAGAGTTTATGGCTTAATGGAGCCTGGTCTCCTGGACCATAAAAGAGTTCTTTTATTCCTCTGCTTTCTTGCAGGCAGAACTACCAGTTTCCCAGCATAGATGAAACGATAACCTATGATCATAGCTGCTGCTACTGCTACTGCTAAGTTGCTTCAGTCGTGTCCGACTCTGTGCAACCCCATAGACGGCAGCCCACCAGGCTCCCCTGTACCTGGGATTCTCCAGGCAAGAACACTGGAGTGGGTTGCCATTGCCTAGAGGAGTCCTATTGTAAAAGAAGTTGTTGTGGCAGAATCAATGCATATAGGTTTTTAAAGATTCCCAGACCCAATGTCCTGGACCGCAGAAGAAGGTCTTTTCAGTCCTTATTGCCTTTGGGAAATTCCCAATAAATATTATGTTAAAGTCTTAATTGCCTTCTGTGGAAATGAAATAATGTAACACAGAATTTTTCCTTTTAAGAAAAGAGGAAGTAAATCCTACTGAAAGTACTGAACAATGAGGAAAATTATCATGACAACAGTGGCCTTTATTTTAACTGGGAAGTTTTTGCATGCTAAATTATGCTCTTGTTGTCATATATAGATTGATTCATTTAGTAGGTAACACTTTGTTCTTGTTCTAGGTGCTTTCTTTCTGATATCCATTGTGCATTTTAGGCATACAAGCCTTTCTTCTGATCCTTACTATGCCTTATTCTGTAATACAAGTAGTAGGGGGAGATTTCACCAAACCTCTCTATCTGAGATCTCTCATTTGAACTTAACAAGAGTCATAAACAGCCAACTGGGAAAAACCCTGGTTAAATCATATCTTTCTGAGGAGAGCAAAAAGAAGTTAGTTCAGAAGTACTGATGCTCTTTACTTCAATTCCATCCTTAATGTCATAAATATTGAAATTTCATAGTGCATCATAAATTCTTTGAATTCTCAGTGTTTTGCCCATGGTGTAAGTTAAGAGCAATATTACATTTATAAAGGATGATGCTGGGAGGGATTGGGGGCAGGAAGAGAAGGGGACGACAGAGGATGAGATGGCTGGATGGCATCACTGACTCGATGGACGTGAGTCTCAGTGAACTCCAGGGGTTGGTAATGGACAGGGAGGCCTGGTGTGCTGCAATTCATGGGGTCACAAAGAGTCGGACACGACTGAGCGACTGATCTGATCTGATCTAATCTAGAATGAGTTTCCTGTGTAAATAAGATATTGAGGCTTAAGGAGTTGAAAACATGGACTATTTAGAGACAGAATTACCGTTCCCAAAGTCTAATCTTCTATTACAGCATCCCTCTAGAGTTTACCAGATGCACACCTACATTATAAAAATGTTTCCCTCCCTAGAGATTTTAGAGTCTACTCTGGGGAAGTCAGTGAAACTGAAGAACCTGTATGTTTGTTGGGTCTTCATAGCTTTTATCAGTTGCAATCTTGATTTTCTCCATGATCCATTTCTCATGGTCATCAACATCTCGTATGAAAACCTGGTAGTGATAGGAATCTTCAAGTTTCTGACCCCTCTCAGCAACCCGTTCCTTGAACCTCTGGTACCGACTCAACACCTCCTGACGCCTCTCCTGGATCTCTTCTGCTGTTTCCAGCACCTTTGGCCCATCACTCTCCATAGCCTGTAAGTTAAAAAGTTTACTTATTGCTGGTTCTCAAGTCTCTAGTATACTGTTTGTTTGTTTGTTTTCCCCTCTCTGTCTCTAATATTCTGTCTTTTTAAATGTCTCAAGGCATTTACTCATGTTGGACTTAGGTTCAGATATCTTTATACCTATAAAAGTCTCTTTTTAGAAAGGCTGTGGTACATTTATATAATTTTAACCACATGCAGCTACAACTTAGGCTAATAATTCTTGGTCATTCAGAATACTTTTCCAACTTTTCACATAAACATCTGCCCATATTAATAAACTTAATTAACAGTAAAGTTATATAACATGCATTATTAGACAATTGAAAACAAGTTTAAATTAGCAAAATCACATTTTCAGATGCATCAAAGAAATACAATTTTACTGCTTTCAAAAACTTAAAAGGTGTTAACATGCACTGATCATGACAAACCTAATTTAATGAATAAATTAAAATGGCTTGCAATTAATTTTGACAAATGATATACCCCAAAGTCCAAAAAGAATTTGTGTAAAAATAAAACTAATACATTATTTACTTTTTTTATTTTCTTTATTCACAAACAATACAAATCAAAAATTTAGCACATTTACAATCTAATTACCACAAATTTCAAATTATTAGCATCTTGGTAACTGACTTTTGCAATGTAAACCATTGTATTATCAAATAAAATCATATATTATTTTCCAATAATAGTGGGATCCAATTTATTTGTGACAACATCCAGCAAAATCTCCATAGGATACACCTTCATTTACCTGGATATAAGCACAGTTTTTTCCTAGTTTACCTCAGTGAAAACATTCAATATAAGATTTAAGCTTTAGTCTCCTTCTATACATGATTGTTATTCTGTGGGTGGCCTTTACTAGTTTGGTTACAGAATTAAACCCTTCTATGGAGACTCAAACATTTATCATGAGTTATTTTGCTCCAGGTTATCAGGTTGTTCTCCATGTGAACCTGTGTAAACAAGTCATTGCTGGATTTTGGTGCTGTATAGCCACAAGCTCAAGGTCAGTTTAAAGTGATACATTCATAAAAAAGAGAATTAAAATTAAGCTTGATTACTTCTTAAGAATCAAGAAAAAATTCTTCCTGATCCTGTCAAAGATAGCACAGAAAGTTCAAAGGAGACAGCTTTCCTAGTTATATTGGTGACAAATTGTCCCATAAAGAACTCTGTACTCACCGTTTCCTTTGGAAAGCGTTATGCTTTTCCTAAAGGTCAAGAACCTGCCAAAATAAAATGTGTCCAAAAGAGAGAGAGAGAGAAAGAAAGAGAAACAATTCACATGTAATTGTTTAGTCTAACTTAGAGATGAGAGAAACGTTACATATGTGGCAAGACAAAAAAAAAAAAAAAAAAAAAAAAAAAAGCCTCTTGCTTGGGCCAGAATCCCGCCAACTACAATCTACCCTATCTTCAGGAGACAGATTGAGCTGAGGCAGCTGCTAACTTTCACAGATGCTGGGTGACTCAGCGCTTTGAGGGGACTGTGGCCCTCAAAGGTCTTCAACAGGACTTTATAAAAAAAAAAATGAAAGCAAAATTCTTAGATGAAAACTTAGGGAAAAAAACTGCTATAGATGTAACATAGGGCAATGTTAAGATTATGTTTTGTTTCTTCAATTAGCTTTAAATTTTACTTCTGAGAATTATAAATCAGGAAGGAATTCTGGGTTGCCCATTCTTCATACTCTGTACAGAATTACAAGAACTCAAGGCATACATAGGTTCTTGTTCCAACCTGTCTCTCAGAAATACAAATCACCGACTCCATTAAAACTCAGCTATAGATTTTTAACAGTCTTTAAGCAACAAGACATCCTAATTCTTGCTGTAGAGACTTTGTTAAAATAGGGAGAAATTTTTATTCCTGGTTGTTTATTCACAGATTGTTCCTTTTATTTAAATGACTAAGGGTAAGGCTAAATCAGATTTTTAAAAACCGAAAGGAAGTAAGATACATGCTTGCTTATTAGCATTTTGTGAAACAAAAATTAGGATACCTCATCACTTTGTCAACAAATGTCTGTATAGTCAAAGCTATGTTTGTTTGCTTGCTTTTCCAGTAGTCATGTACAGATGTGAGAGTTGGACCATAACAAAGGCTGAGTGCTGAAAAATTGATGTTTTCAAACTGTGATGCTGGAGAAGACTCCTGAGAGTCCCTTAAACTGCAAGGAGATCAAACCAGTCAATCCAAAGGAAATCAACCCTGAATATTCATTGGAAGGACTTATTCTGAATCTAAAGCTCCAATATTCTGGCCACCTGATGCGAAGAGCTGACTCACTGGAAAAAACTTTGATGCTGGAAAAGATTGAGGGTAAGAGGAGAAGGGGGCAACAGAGGATGATGGTTGGCTGGCATCATTGACTCAATGGACACGAGTTTGAGCAAACTCTGGGACATAGTGAAGGACAGGGAGGCCTGGTTGCTGCAGTATATGGGATCTCAAGGAGTCAGACACGACTGAGCAACTAAAGAATAACATTTGACAAACTAATGAAGCCATAAAATATCTAAAAATGGAACAAAGTTCTAAACTTTGGGATAAAGTCATACTATTTATTGTATGTATTATTTTTAATGAAGAAAAAAGAAAGCAGAAATCCCCCAAACACATAATTCTTTTATATAACTTTTAAAAAATGAAGTAAACATATCAAAAAAAAAATAAAAAAAGATTGGTATGGCTTCAGATCCTCCTAAAAAACAGTGGGTCTATCCATGTCAAACATCATTCCACTGTAGATCCAACTTGAATAATATAGTATTCATGGTCTACTAGGGTAGACCAAGGTTCTACATTTCTAGTTTCCTTTCACCCTGGATCATCTCACCCAAAGAAACTGAGAGATCTTTAAATTCTCTTCTTGAAAGTATACTATTAACTTTACATTTTCATATAGTTTCATCATATAAAAATCAAATTTGGGTGCTAAAGGCATGAACACAAATCTAGGGAATGTATTAGTACAAGGGTCAGGCTGTTTCCTTCGGATTGATGGAAGGGCATGATGAGAAACTTTTGAACCCTGGTAGCTTAGTACTTGGGCCTCTGACCTTCTTGCCACTATTACAGTTTTCCAAGAATGGTTATCGGCACGACACAGAGGCCCTGAGTACAGCAGACTCAGGTAAAGAATGTATGAGAGACATTGTGGAGGTTAAGAATCATGTTCAATCTTTAAAATTGTATGTAGCCCTTTATATAAATGAGTGCTGAGAGATTACAGGGAAAGCTAAGTTCATTACAGACAGCTTCATTAAAGAGAAGTCTTATACTCAGTTTTACAGGGTGGGAGTACTTTTGAGAACTGTTGTATTTGATCTTGGTTATCAGCTCTGGGCAGAACTGTACTTCTCACACTCATTTAATCAGCACTACCCAGCTTTCCTGAGTCTCTTCTCAGTTATCAGATCTTCATTTCCTGGACTCAGAAACTCCAAGAGATGCTTTATATACCCAAATTCTAAACTGTCCCCACGATACTGGATGCTTGGGGCTGGTGCACTGGGACGACCCAGAGGGATGGAATGGGGAGGGAGGAGGGAGGAGGGTTCAGGATGGGGAACACATGTATACCTGTGGCGGATTCATTTTGATATTTGGCAAAACTAATACAATTATGTAAAGTTTAAAAATAAAATAAAATTTAAAAAAAATAAATAAAAAAATAAACTGTCCCCAATTTGCAACACTAAAATTCACATGCTTACTGTGGAATTTTAGAGTTCAATTTTCTCAACTCATTTAACAACAAGGAAAAATACACCAATTTTAATGTAAAAAATGTTTTCCTATGGAGTAGAGGTCATCATTATTTTATTTTTAAGACTTTATTTTTGCTTCTCCAGAGTGAGTTCTCATTTTAAGAAGCCTCCAGTGTTTGTCTCCTAAATTTAAAATATTAAATATTGTCATTCCAAAAAAAAAAGAAAGAAAGAAAGAAAGAAAGACCTCAATATTCACTTTAACTCTTATTACCTCAGATTCTCCAAAGTTGTGCTGTGCTGTGCTTAGTTGCTCCGTCGAGCCTGACTCTATGCGACCCCATGGGCTGTAGCCTGCCAGGCTCCTATGCCATGAGGATGCTCTAGGCAAGAATACTGGAATGAATTGCTATGTTCTCTTCCAGGGGATCTTCCCAACCCAGGGATCGAACCCAGGTCTCCTGCATTGCAGGTGGATTCTTTACCATCTGAGCCACCAGGGAAGCCCATGAATACAGGAGTGGGTAGCCTATCCCTTTTCCAGGGGATCTTCCCAACCCAGGAATCAAACTGGGGTCTCCTGCATTGGCAGGCAGATTCTTTATCACTAGCACCACCTGGGAAGCCCCTTATTTAATATAATCTTCCCCAAATATCAGATAATAAATAGGTTGGTGAGGTGTAAGAGAACTCACTGCTCAATCCTCAGTAATGTGAATTAAAAAAAAAAAAAAATCATGTAAGAAGTTCCACCAGCAGGTCAGCACAGTGATCTACCCTCTGAATGGTGTCCTTACTTTTGACCATCAGACCCTGCTGTATGCTGTTTCTTTTCCTTTAGCTTTTCTTTCTGTTTGAAATTGTTTTTATTCAACACACTGGAATAGTATGCACACATACACAGTTTAGCTAGTAAAATTACATTTGCAATTTGGAGTGAGGGTGTGTTTAATCTTAGAAGGCTTTTAAGCAGAGTAGTAAACCAATAATATCTAAGTTTAAGAAATAATGTAGTCTCAGTTGGAAGAACAGACTGAAGGTGAGAAAGTGTGAAAGTTTCAGCCATATAAATTTTTTGAAACAATAATAAACCACAATGGCATAAATGTAATTTATATAATATATATAAATGTCATTTATAAAAGACATTATAAGTGATAAATGATGATACAACAATAATCATAATATAACTTATAAATAATTTATAAATTATAATGATAAATAAGTGATAATGATAAAGATAAATGGCAAGAATAAAATTTGAGGGACTAGGAAAGTAGTAGATGGTAAATCTGCCTAAAGTGTGGGAGACTCGGGTTCAATCCTTGGGTCGGGAAGATCCCCTAAAGTAGAAAATGGAAACTTACTCCAGTATGATTGCCTGGAGGATTCTATGGACAGAGGAGCCTGACATGCTACAGTCCACGGGGTGCCAAAGAGTCGTCAGACACAACTTAGCAACTAACATTTTCATTTTCTTTTTCAGGAAAGTGATAAAGTTTATATTTTAAGGCACAACAAGAAAATTTCAACATAAAATTCTCTCCGTGTGTCCATTTGGGCATTCTTTCTCTCTCCCTAATGTGCAGTGTGGACTTGCATTACACGTCAAAAAGAACGTCGCAAAAATGGGAGTGTCTGCTGAGCAGTAAAGATCACTTCTTTTCCTTTCTTCTGACCCTAGCAATGTAACTCCTTTTAAAATAGATATTGTTATTTCCCAACTCTGTGAAGAGTCATAATGACTTGATGTTTGCTTTGTAAATGCTTATATATATCCTTGCTGAACTTTATGTAATACATCAGTATGTCATTTGATGCATGATCCTTTGTCTTGAGGATGTATCTGACTGTGCCTCTGACCTCTAACAGGTGGAACAGTTCTCAAAGCTTTCTGAGAGTCTGTCTCCCTGCTTATAATGCTCAGTTTGGCTCAAATAAAATTATCTTTATTCTTCTAAACTGGATTGTTAATTGAACTTTAATTGAGAAATAGATTATATAATGCAAAATCTTCAAAAAGGGAAAACAGATAAGAAAACTGCATAACCCTTTCATATTCTGGAATTTTTGTATATCAATTCTGGAACAATAATTACACTTAGAAAATTATAGTTAAATAATTAGTCAATCAATATGTAATTTCATTCCTCATGTTTTATGAAAAACAGTAAAAGTAGAACATTAAAGACACACTATTTAATCACAGGAACACTTCTTGTTTCCTTTTTTTCTCTTTTTCCTTGTTTTCTTATGCCAGGTGTATTTTCTGATGACTTCCCTTTACCAAGACCTCTCCAGACCCAAACTGTGACTTTTCTCTCACGGTCTCTCTCTATCTGAGTTCTTTTAGATAGCATTAGCCTCTTCTCATAAGACCTTTCCCTTAACGTTTGTCTTTGCGTCTGATTCTTGAGTATCATAAGATTTAGGGGTGAGGATGAGGGCATGGCTGTGGCATATTAGTGGGGAAGTAAGGCTGACAACCATAGGATTCCTGTAGGTGGGCTACGGAAAAGTGAAAATCTATTAACATTGCATAGTCATCAGCTTTATTATTGCATCACCACTGAGGTGTGGGCCCTGGAGAAAATCACCCTTTATGAAGCATGTATCAAGAGAAGGATTCACAAGAGAAAGAGCCCTCAAACAAAGTAAGATTTTTTAAAAATGGAGTCTAGCATCCTGAAACCCAAGGGAAAAGAGGTCAAAAGGGAAGCACTGTTGTCCAATATGGTAGATCAATTGGCCAGAACAATCTGAATGCAGCATGCTGATACTGGTTTATTCACTAAATAGATATTTATTGATATTTCTGCTCATTAATAAGTACTTTACACGTTATTACAGTGAAACCAAGGATTACATTTCCCAATGTATCATGAAAAAATATTGATTAGCTGATTAATAGAGTACTTATATTACTTTACTTTTCTTAGAGTCAAGGTTTTTGTTTCTTCATTTACTGCATTTAAAATTTTCTTCAATGAACTTCTTGGCCTGAGATTCTTTGCCATGGTCCTTAACTACCACAGAACTGCAACCAACTCCTTTGTGGGGCTCCTCTCTATGTCAATTTTAAAGAGGCCTATCCATTCTCTTCATTTCTAGTGGTCATCAATATTAATGAAGTTAATTTGGTGCTCAACAAATCAACCTCCACTAACTTGGCACATTGGCTCATTGTAGTTGGATGCAGGCCTTAGTCCCTGTTATTGACCCAGACATGGAATTAATATTGTGTAGTACTGCCAAGATAAAAATCATACAAGGGATTCATAATTGGACATACTGAAAAACATCTAGACTGTTATTTATCAACACATGAACACTTGATTAGAAATTAGGATTATTCTTCAAGTATATTCATTATAAATACCATAGAGAGAACTTAGTCTTATGAAGATGGTTGCTCAGTTACCATATCTTATAATCATATGTCTTGACTGTATTAAAATTAAATTTTTATCCCAATTATTTCCACAAGTTAAATTTATCTAGGAGAAATCGAGTAGCGGAAAACCTAATCAACAAAGTCTGATTCAAAATGTGTCAAATTGAATAAAGGTTGGAAAAAACTATTGAATTCAGTTATTAGTGAATTTTGTTTATTGGTGACCTTCAGGAAACCAGTTTCAACCAAAGACTGATAGAAAAAGACAGATGGAAGAGAGTTGAGGATAAAAAGACTTTAACAATTATATAGACTCCCAAACACTAGATCTTATTTGAGGTCCCTGGTCTTATGAAAAAAAGATGTTAGCTTGATTCATGTGCTTTTTTATGGCTTCCTTTATCTCTTTATTCCTCAGGCTATAGATAATGGGGTTGAAAAATGGGGACACAACTGCAAAGGCCAGAGCAATGGCTGTATCCCAGAATAAGGAGTAGGTGGCAGAGAAGCGTAGGTACATGAGAGCCACACTGCCAAAGAAGAGCAGAAATACAGTGAGGTGGGAGATGCATGTGGAAAAGGCCTTGCGACGGCCCTCAGTGGAACGGATACGTAGAATTACAGCCATGATACCAATGTAGGACATGAAGATGAGCATAACAGCTGTAATAATCTCCACTGCATGGACAACATCCACTACCTGAATCATAAGGATAGCTTGTGTGTCTGTGCAGGCCAGGCGTAGTACTGGGAGGAAGTCACAAAAGATATGCTCCAGGTGATTAGAGCCACAAAATGGCAGTGTGGAGATCCAGGCAATCTCAGGAAGGGGTGTGGCAAAACCACAAACACAGCAACCTAAAGTCAGCCAGGCACACAGCTTTGGGGTCATGATAGTAGGGTAATGAAGAGGGCTGCAGATGGCCAGGTAGCGGTCAAAGGCCATAGCTGTCAAGAGACAAACCTCACTGATGCCTGTGGAATGGAAGAAATACATCTGCAGGAGACAGCCATTTAAGGAAATGCTCTTCTCACAAAGCAGGCAAGAGAGCATCTTTGGTATGGTAGCTGTGGTATACCAGATCTCCAGGAAAGAAAGGGCACTGATAAAGAAGTACATGGGAGTGTGGAGATGAATATTCAGCTGGACTACTGTGATGATGACCACATTTCCAACAACAATGAATGCATAAATGAAGAGCAGTAGAACAAAACAGATGACAGAATCTCTCCAGGAATAAGGGAAAGCAGAGAAGATAAACTCATGAGCAGTTGTTTGATTGGCATGCTCCATCTCCAGGTGAGAAATGAGATTTTCAAATCCTACTGCATTTAGACTTTCTAGGTGATGTCTACTACTCACCATAGAGTAAGTACACTTACAAAATACCAGCATCTGGATAAATCCCTGCCTTGGGAGTATAGAAGAATAAGGAATATTCCATATCCCATAGATGCTTACAACTAGAATTGGAGTGTGGAAAAAAATTCAATCAGAAAGCACACCCAATAGATTAGATTAATAATTCTCAAAATTTATCAGGCATCAGGATCACTTGGAGGGCTTGTTAAAACATAGATTACTGGTCTTCATCCTGAGAAAAGTGAAGGAAAAGGCAGTCACCTACCAGCCAAGAAGAAAGGCCTTGAGAGGAATCAACTCTGCCAAAATCTTGATGTCAGACTTCCTAGCTTTCAGAACTGTAAGAAAATAAATTCTTGTTGTTCAAGTCACTTAGTCTATACTTTGTTATAAAAGCTTTAGTAAATTAATATACCATATTTATACTCAGCACTCAACCAGTTTCCCTTGCTGACCTTCTTATTTCTTGGTTCTTCTAGATACCAGCTTTACACATTTTTGCATCTATTGTCTTCTTATGTCTCAAACTTAATCAAAGTCTGCTTAACTTTTTTCTGTTGTATTACCAATACATTTTATTTCTTTTATCTTACCCCTAATTTGATGCTTAGTAATAATGCCTACACTATTGTAATAGATTACCAAAGGTTTCTGCTTCCAGTGTGAGTATTTTCATACAACCCTCTATTTCCTCAAGACTGATCTTGCTATAATATCAGTTTACTCATGTGACTCCCCTTCCATACCTATACTTAAGTTTTACATTCTCACCATGTTCTTCCTCTAAATTGCTTTTTCTTTAAAAAGAAAAAAATCTCAGATCATCTAGGATAACATTTTTATAATCGCTGCAAAAGAAAAAAAATTAGCTTCACTTTTGTCTGTCATTGATTAATAATCTTATGGTATGTTAGGAAAGGGCACATTATTAATGTTCTCTTATTTATATTATCTATAGATGCATTTGTTCATTGATTATGTGACTGAAAATGAACATGTTAAATGCTCAGACATGTCTGACTCTTTGTGATCCCTTGGACTGTAGCCTGCCAGGCTCCTCTCTCCATGGAATTCTCCAAGCAAGAATACTGGAGCCATTTCCTTCTCCAGGAGATCTTCCCTACCAAGGATTGAACCCAGGTGTCTGTATTACAGGCAGATTCTTTACCATCTGAGCCACCAGGATGCCCAATTATGTGACCAAGGCCCATAAAGCTCCCAAGTACATCATCTTTAGTATTGTACTGAAATGACATTTTTGTTATTTCAGCAGAAAACAAAGCCATTTTGTCTACTGTTGCTATGAAAAATTGTTCATTTCCAATCCGATTTATTAAACCTGCTGTTAGTCCAAACATGTCACTTTCAGTTTCTGGTCTCAGAATTCCTGAAAGAAATCTCCCCTGCATGAAATATCCTCTTGTTCATTACAAGCTCTACCTTCTCTTTAAACTAGCCAAATTCTATTGGGTTGACCAAAAAATTCATTCAGATTTTTCCAGAAGATGTTATGGGAAAAACCCAAATGAACTTTTTGGCCAGCCCAATACATGTGTCTTTTCCAATTTTAACAAGATAATTCCACACGTAATAGAAATCACTCTATTTCCTGTAATATTTATATGTCTATGTATCTTTTCCTTTTAAATTTTTTCAAGTGTTCTTGATTTTTCATATACATATCTGATCTTTCCCATAAGACTTGATGCCCCCAGTAGTAGTCCCTACATATTGTGACTATTGCCTTTAAGACAGGGTCCTACAAACTGAACCAGTCTACTCATTCAAGAAAGAGCCTCTAAGCAGACCCAGACTCTGAGCAGAACTAATTACTCATTCTGCTGAAAAGATGTGGCTAAGTAGAAGAAAGATAAGAGAGATGGAAATCAAAAAGAAAAACTTAGATTTCTCCCAATGAACACTTCTCTATCTTTTCCAAATCTCAGTAAAGTCTAGTACAATTGTCAATGATATTAATGCCTCACAACAAACTGGAAATCTCACTTGATTCCTGAAACATTTCAGAAATCAATCACAACGCTCATTTGTTGTTTTAAAGCCATCTGATAAGCTTTGGCCCCACTTGTATCGCTCCTATTTCTTGGGAAATTTAGCAACTGAAACATTTATGCTTTGTACTAACTTGCTTATAACAGAGCTTCCCTGGTAGTTCAGACAGTAAAGAATCTGCTTGCAATGCAGGAGAAGTTCCTGATTCCTCCTTCCCCAGGCTTACCAATAGTTACTCACAGTTTCTACATGCACACTAGGGCTGTCTATTGTCCTGTGTAAGTGTTTTCCTTTCCCTAGATATCTCCCAACTCCCCCAAATTAGCTGATTTACTGACCTTGCTGCTGTTGGGTTCCGAACTTGTAATAAACATGGATGAAGACTCTATCTTTCCCTACCCTAATGTGGTAAACCATATAGAGCTACTGAGCCAAGCTTCCTTTGCTCTTCTGCTATGTTTCTACCCTGAGTCTTCCACCTAAACTACATTTCCTTCATCAGCCAGTGATAAAGAGATCTGACTCTCCCTATAGAGCTCTCTCCTTCTACTCTGCCCCTTTGTGTGCACCTGTGTGTCTTCCTAAGCCTAGCTAGAATAGGAAAATGGACTCTCCTGAGAATAATACACAAGTGATTTAAAATAAGTAGGGAAACAATCCTTCTTACAATAGTTCCAATTAGGAAAAATGTTCAAGCTGGTAATTAGGAGAAGCCCAATCTGTGGTAACTCAAATCCAGGACAAATGAGATAATCCAGAAGTCTGAGATATTGCAATAAGTGTGTTTCTGTTTATTTGTTTACTTTCTTTTTTATGGTACTTCTGATTGGATTAACTTTTAAATAAATCAAAAGCTGAAATTCCAAGAGTCACATTTGAAGAATGTTAATGCAGATGGCAGAGTAGAAGGATGTGCGCTCATCTTCTGCAAGAACTCCAAAACTGCAACTCTCTGCTGAACAGCCAACAACTGGGGAATGTTGGATCTCACCAATAAAAGATGCCCCATGTTCAAGGGCAAAGGAGGAGTCCCAGCAAGATGGTAGGAGGGGTGAAATCAAGTTTAGAATCAAATCCCTTACCCACCAGAGATGATCAGAGGGCTCAAACAAACCTTGTGTGCACCAGGACCCAGACACCCCACAGATATTGAGCCAGAACTGTGTTTGAGTGTCTCCTGTGAAGGTGCAGGTCAGCAGGGGCTTGCTGCAGGGACAGGGGCTCTAGGTGCAGCAGATCTGGGTATGGCATAAACCCTCTTGGAGGAGTTCACCATTAACCCCACCATACAGCTGCCAGAACTTACACAGGACTGGGGAAACAGACTCTTGGAGGGCATAAACAAAACCTTGTGTGCACCAGGATCCAGGAGAAAAGAGCAGTGACCCCACAAGAGACTGACCCAGACTTGCCTGTGAGTATCCAGAAGTCCCCAGTGGAGGCATGGGTCAGGGTTGGCCTGCTGCAGGGTCGGGGACACTAAGTGCAGCAGTGCATGCATGGGACCTTTTGAAGGAGGTCACCATTATAGTCATTGCCTCCACCATAATTTGGCCTCAGATCAAACAACAGGGAGGGAAGACAGCCCTGCCCATCAACAGAAAATTGGATTAAAGAGCATGGCCCCACCCATCAAAACAAGACCAGAAGAGTTTCCCCCTCAATCAGTCTCTCCCATCAGGAAGCTTTCATAGGCTCTTATCCTTCTCCATCAGAGGGCAGACAGAATGAAAACCGCAATAACAGAAAACAAACCAAACTGATCACATGGACCACAGCCTTGTCTAACTGAATGAAATTATGAACCAGGTTGTGTAGGGCCAGCCAAGATGGACCAGTGATTGTGTAGAGTTCCGAAAAAACATGGTCCACTGGAGAAGGGAATGGCAAACCACTTTGGTATTCTTGCCTTGAGAGCCCCATGAACAGTATGAAAAGGCAAAAAGATAAGACACTGAAAGATGAACTCCCCAGGTCAGTAGGTGCTCAATACGTTATGGGAGATCAGTGGAGAAATAACTCCAAAAAGAATGAAGAGACAGAGTCAAAGCAAAACAACACTCAGTTGTGGATGTAACTGGTGATGGAAGTAAAGCCCAATGCTGTAAAGAGTAATATTGCATAGGTGCTGCTGCTGCTAAGTCATTTCAGTTGTGTCTGACTCTGTGCCACCCTATAGATGGCAGGCCACCAGGCTCCCCCATCCCTGGGATTCTCCAGGCAAGAACACTGGAGTGGGTTGCTATTTTCTTCTCCAATGCATGACAGTGAAAACTGAAAGTGAAGTCACTCGGTCATGAGTGACCCCATGGACTGCAGCCTTCCAGGCTCCTCTGTCCATGGGAGTTTCCAGGTGAGAGTACTGGAATGGGTTGCCATTGCTTTCTCTGAATATTACATAGGAGCCTGGAATATTAGGTCCATGAATCAAAGCAAATTGGATGTGGTGAAACCGGTGATGGCAAGAGTGAACATTGACAATTTAAGAATCAGTGAATTAATATGGATCAGGATGGGTGAATTTAAATCATTATATCTACTACTGTGGACAGGAATCCCTTAGAAGAAAGGGAGTAGCCATCATAGTCAACAAGAGTCTGAAATGCAGTACTTGAATGTAATCTCAAAAATGACAGAATGATCTCTGTTCGTTTCCAAGGAAAACCATTCAACATCACAGTGATCCAAGCCTATGCTCCAACCAGTAATGCTGAAGAACCTGAAGTTGAATGGTTCTATGAAGACCTACAACACCTTCTAGGACTAACACCCTAAAAAAAGATGTCCTTTTCATTATAGGGGACTGGAATGCAAAAGTAGGAAATCAAGAGCTTCCTGGAGTAACAGGCAAATTTGGCCTTGGAGTAAATAATTAAGCAGGTCAACAGCTAACAGAGTTGTGTCAAGAGAATGCACTGATCATAGTAAACACCTTCTTCCAACAACACAAGATAAGACGTTACACATGGACATCACCAGGTGGTCAATACCGAAATCAGATTGATTATATTCTTTGCAGCAAAAGATGGAGAACCTCTATACAGGCAGCAAAAGCAAGACCAGGAGCTGACTGTGGCTCAGATCATGAACTCCTTATTGCCAAATTCAGATTTAAATTGAAGAAAGTAGGAAAAACCACTAGATCGTTCAGGTATGACCTAAATCAAATCCCTTAAGATTATACAGTAGAAGTGACAAATAGATTCAAGGGATTAGAACTAATAGACAGAGTGCCTGAAGAACTATGGACTGATGTTCATGACATTGTGCAAGAGGCAGGGATCAAGACCATCCACAAGAAGAAGAAATGCCAAAAGGCAAAATGGTTGTATGAGGGGGCCTTACAAATAGCTGAGAAAAGAAGAGAAGCTAAAGGCAAAGGAGAAAAGGAAAGATACACCCATTTGAATACAGAGTTCCAAAGAATAGCAAGGAGAGATAAGAAAGTCTTCCTTAGGGATCAACACAAAGAAATAGAGGAAAACAATAGAATGGAAAAGACTAGCAATCTCTTCAAGAATATTAGAGACACCAAGGGAACATTTCATGCAAAGGTGGGCTCAATAAATGACAAAAATGGTATGGACCTAATAGAAGCAGAAGATATTAAGAAAAGGTGGCAAGAATGCACAGAAGATCTATACAAATAAGATCTTCATGACCCAGATAACCATGACGGTGTGATCACTCATCTAGACCCAGATATCCTGGATTACAAAGTCAAGTGGGCCTTAGGAAGCATCACTACGAACAAAGCTAGTAGAGGTAATGGAATTCCAGTTGAGCTATTTCAAATCCTAAAAGATGATGCTGTGAAAGTGTTGCACTGACTATGCCAGCAAATTTGGAAAACTCAGCAGTGGCCACAGGACTGGAAAAGATCAGTCTTCATTGCAATCCCAAAGAAAGGCAATGTCAAAAAATGTTCAAACTGCTGCACAATTGCACTCATCTCACACACTAGCAAAGTAATGCTTAAAATACCCCAAGCCAGGCTTCAGCAATACGTGAACCATGAACTTCCAGATGTTCAAGCTGGTTGTAGAAAAGTCAGAGGAACCAGAGATCAAATTGCCAACATCTGTTGGATCATCAAAAAACCAAGAGTTCCATAAAAACATCTACTTCTGCTTTATTGACTATGCCAAAGCCTTTGACTGTGTGGATCACAGCAAACTGTAGAAAAGTCATAAAGAGATTGGAATACCAGACCACCTTACTGCCTCCTGAGATATCTGTATGCAGGTCAAGAAGCAGCAGTTAGAACTGGACATGGAACAACAGACTGGTTCCAAACTGGGAAAGGAGTATGTCAAGGCTGTATATTATCACTCTGCTTATTCAACTTATATGCAGAGTACATCATGCAAAATGCCAGTCTGGATGAAGCATAAGCTGGAATCTGAAAACTAAGATCATGGCATCCAGTCCCATCACTTCGTGGTAAATAGATGGGTAATCAATGGAAACTGTAACAGACTTTATTTTGGGGGGCCCACAATTACTGCAGATGGTTATTGCAGCACTGAAACTAAAAGATGATTACTTCTTGGAAGAAAAGCTATGGCCAAAGTAGACAGCACATTAAAAAGTAGAGACATTACCAACAAAGGTCCGTGTAGTCAAAACTACGGTTTTTCCAGTAGTCATGTATGGATGTGAGAGTTGGACTATAAAGAAGCTGAGCGCTGAAGAATTGAAGCTTTTGAACTATGGTATTGGAGAAGACTCTTGAGAGTTTCTTGAACTGCAAGGAGATCCAATCAGTCCATCCTAAAGGAAATCAGTCCTGAATATTCCTTGGAAGGACTGATGCTGAAGCTGAAACGTCAATACTTTGGCCACCTGATGCGAAGAACAGACTCATTTGAAAAGACTCATTTGCTGGGAAAGATTGAAGGCGGGAGGTGAAGGGAACCATGGAGGATGAGATGGTTGGATGGCATCACTGACTCAATAGACATGAGTTTGAGTAAGCTCCGGAAGTTGGTGATTGACAGGGAAGCCTGGAGTGCTGCAGTCCATGGGCTCGCAAATAGTCAGACAGGACTGAGTGACTGAACTGATCCGAACTGAATGCAGTAGAGGAGAGGAGATTGGTAAAATAATCAAATGAGGGATATAGTCATATCCTATTTCTTACCTGTTTCTAAGTCAGTCAGCCAAATGTAGGAAAATCGATTGGCCTTCCATATACTCCACCTTTAGTTCTGTATTGAAATTTATAGCCAGTGCTTTGGTTAATTATGTCAATTTAATTGTTTAATGTTACCGTTATTAAGATTGTTTTCATTTTTGTCCATTTACTCACTATAATTTCTGAGAATGAAAAGATTAACAAAATGCAATCCATTTCCTTCATTTCTTTAAATGTAATGACTTTTCTTACTCAAAATAAACTAAATCAATATGCTGTAAGAAGTGGTACTATAATTTCAGACAAGGACGCATTCACCAATTTTCTTAATACAGCAATTTCTAGTTAAAGAATATCACATAGAATTAGTATGAATTTTGTACTATGTCTGGACTAACCCAAAACATTTTGCTCATGTACATATGACAAGTAACAAGAATAAAAATTGACTTGTTTTCTACTTGTTAAAATTCTTCTTTCTGTTACCAATACATCTTTGTTTTTTCCACATAGTTTAAAGAGGTTTTTAGCTTTTATCTCACATTGAAAGATAAAATTTCATAAAGATTTAATTTCATAACTTGTTTTTCAAGCACATGTCAGGTGCAAGATGCCTGTAAGCTGCACACACAATGAAGAAAAATGCTAAGAAGGAGAATGTAGCTTCCAAAGAATGACTGCCTTGCATCTTTTTACATTCCGCTACTCAGCCCCTGCTTTATTTCTGCTGCTGCTGCTAAGTCACTTCAGTCATGTCCAATTCTGTGCGATCCCATAGACGGCAGCCCACCAGGCTGCCCCGTCCCTGGGATTCTCCAGGCAAGAACACTGGAGTGGGTCGCCATTTCCTTCTCCAATGCAAGAAAGTGAAAAGTGAAAGTGAAGTCGCTCAGTCGTGTCTGACTCTTAGCGACCCCATGAACTACAGCCTACCAGGCTCCTCCATCCATGGGATTTTCCAGGCAAGAGTACTGGAGTGAGGTGCCATTGTTTAAATGATCTCAAATCCCTTTGATGTGTAAAAGTTCTTTGACATACAAAATAATAGGCAGTGTTGTTAAATAATTGCACATATTATGTACATAATCTTTCTGGGAATTATATTAAAAGATTATTACCAACATAGTGTTAAAATACTTGTAACCCAAAAGAATATTTTAAGATTCAGATAAGAAACTGCTGCTGCTGCTGCTGCTGCTAATAAGTCGCTTCAGTCGTGTCCGACTCTGTGCGACCCCATAGACGGCAGCCCACTAGGCTCCTCTGTCCCTGGGATTCTCCAGGCAAGAACACTGGAGTGGGTTGCCATTTCCTTCTCCAATGCATGAAAGTGAAAAGTGAAAGTGAAGTCTCTCAGTCACGCCCAACTCTTAGCGACCCCATGGACTGCAGCCTGCCAGGCTTCTCCGTCCATGGGATTTTTCCAGGCAAGAGTACTGGAGTGGGGTGCCATTGCCTTTGCCACAGATAAGAAGCATTAGCTATTAATTTCTGCAATCTCAGGATGGTACAATGTCAGACAAAGCCCACACACGGCAGTGTATGTAACTTATTAACTGTTTCGGACATGGATATTAAAATAATAATCATTTATCCTCACACTTAGAAGTCTGTTAGTCAGTTGCAATAGTGAGAGCTATGCTCAACTTCAGACTCTGAGATCTGGGTTGTGGACTTCAAACACCAGGCTTCAAGCAAGTTACAGTTCAGGTCAGCTCCATGTGTCTCTCATTCTCTGAACCACTGACTCTCAGAGACATGGTTTCGTGTAAGTCCAGTGATGAAAGGGGAGCAGTTATCTGAAGTAAACCTGACTGTAAAGGTACATATACAGTATCTATAATATTCATTGCTTTCCCAAGAGTCAATTAAAGGAAAGCCCAAACCAAATCTGTGGGGCAGGAAAGCAAATGGTACTTATCATGAATCCATTCATTGTAAAATTATGGATCTGTAGCAGGGATGTGAAGAATTGGGACGAATGACCCAATTTATCACATTTCCTTTTTATAGTTGTACTGCAAGTTCAGCTTGCCAGTGATAGGATTGATATTTTTCACAGAATAACTAGACTTTTATTTGATCTATACCTCAGTTGCCGTACTACTGAAGTTGTAACAAAAGTGCTACACTAAGGCATTATTTGTGCAACCATTTACAAAATCAATATTTTTACCAAAAGCTATGAACATACTTTCACATCTGCTTTTAATAATTCAACTTCTTGAAATTTATCTTGAAACAGAAGTTTTTGAAATTGAAAAGGACTTTATGCAAGAAAATTATAATTGCCATATTTATAAGAATGTATGTATGCATGTTCAGTCATGTCTGACTCTTCACAGCTCTTTGGACTGTAGCTCACCAGGCTCTTCTGTCCATGGGAGATTTTAGGCAAGAATACTGGAGTGGGTTTACATTTCTTCCTCCAGAGGATCTTCCCCACCCAGGGATGGAACCTGAGTCTCCTGCATTGCAGTGGGATTCTTTATTATCTAAGCCACCAGTGGTAATAGTTAAAAAACAATACAGAGAAGCAAACAATAGAGAAACAAAATGGAAAAATAATTTGCATGTTCAATCAATGAATCAGTTTACCATAATTAAACTGATTATTATAAATACATAGTGAAATAATACATTTTAGTACATAATTCTAATATATTTATTATCAAATTGCATGTATTATACTAAAAATTACACTGACTCAAGAAATTCAGAAGTAGAATTGATATTGCTGTCATCTCTGTAAATCCTCAGAAGACTTTCTTTACCAGTCTGTTCACTAGGTCATGGGGAAGAAAACTAGACTAATTGTATTATTCTTTGAAATTCTAGTCTTTTTGGGCTTAATATTTTGCGAAGAAGTTTCATTTGTATACAGGACTGCAGTCTAAATTACTTACCAGATATATTAAACACCTTCTGGGAAGCAAAGGAGCTTCTTAATAGCATCTTTCATGTCCTTATTTCTCAAGCTATATATAATGGGATTGAAAAACAGAGCAAGCACAAAGAATGTTAGCACAATGGTGGTGTCCCAGAATGGTGTAGCAAAGAATCTAAGATACATGAGAGCTACACTGCCAAAAAACAGCAGGAAGATGGAAATGTGTGCTGCACACGTAGAAAAGGCCTTTTTACAACCCTCAGCTGACGGGACACCCAGGATAACAATGATAATTCTGATGTAAGAAAGAGAAATAATCAGACCTGTTATTAGAATAGCAAGAGCATGAATCACTTCTTGCACCAAGATCACAGAGGTATTTGTGCAGTCTAAATTTAATAAAAGTGTGAAATCACAGAGCAGAAGATCTGATGGGTTTAGTTGGAACCACAGAAAGGTAGGGTAAAAATCCACACAATCTCAGGTAGAAGGATGAGGAAACCAAATATACAAGATCCTGCAGAGAGCTGAGTACGTAGTCGGGGAGTCATGATGGTTATGTAGTGGAGTGGGTTGAGGTGGCAACATACCTGTCAATGGCCATGACAGTCAGCAAGGCTCCTTCAGTGTTTCCAAATGGATGGAAGGAGTACATCTGCAAGAGGCAACCAATGAAAGATGGTCTTTTGACTGCTGGTCAGATTGGAGAGCATCTTAGGAATAGCAGCTGTGGTATACCGCATCTCGAGAAATGTGAAGATATTGATGGGATTATACATGGGATTGTGGAGACAGGTATCCAGTCTTACAGCAAAGATCAATAGGTTCCCAACTATAATAAAGGTGTAGATGAAGAGTAGAGGAACAAAGTATAGGAGGCCACGATCTTGGAATCAGGGGAACCCAGTGAAGATAAATTCAGTCACTGCTGATAGATTTCCATCTTCCATGTCCCCAGAAGAGCTATCTGTGAATGAGGAAGATGGTACACCCAACTAATAGAGAAGGAAATCAATGCAGTGTAAATGTAAATGGTATTTTGGTTACCTGGTATTTTTGTGTTTTGACTTTTTCCAGATTCAAAATAACTGAAAACTTGCCTATATCACTAATCTTTTTATTTGAGAGATAATACAAAATGATGATTAGTAACATGGGTTCAAATCAGACATTTTGAGCCTAAATTCTCATTCTGCCACTTGAGCAAATAAGCAAGTTATATAATCTCTCTCTCAACCTCAGAATCTTCTGGGAAAAATATTAGTGCAAAATTATGAGTATTGAAAGAATTAATGTATCAGAATATTAATATCTGTATTGAGTATTAACATCACTCAATATTTGTTAGTTATTTCCTACCTTGAAAAGCTTTCTGAAAGAATATTAACAATATCTCATTTAGATCTTTTCACTCCTCAATCATTTGCTATGTGACTGCTTTCTTTCTCCTATACAGAAGCCATTCTGTCCCATGTATCACTGATATGTTAATTGCAAAACAAGGGAAAAGTTTCAGTCTTTATAACTTCACTTTGGCATTAGAAACTACTGATTACTACTACTTGAAGACTGTCTCCCTTGGCTCTCATGAAACCACCCTCTCCAGGTTTACCTTCTTCCTGAATAGAAGCTTCCTCTCAGGTGTTTTGTTATAAAACTTTCTTATTTTATGTGCTATAAACTCATCTTCTTGACCCATTCCCTAAAAGACTGTGTGTTCCAGTTTCCTGCTGTGGTCCCTAAAATCAGGTCCTGCCTTATTGTTGATGAATGCACGCCCTCCACATTTTTTCAGTTCTTTCAAGTCTGTATCGCCAACAGAGGTATGTTTCCTGAACTTTAAATCTGCACATACAGTCTTCCCCATCTGCTGCTCTCTCATGCTGCACTGTCACAGTTTCCAGAGTTCACCCTGATTTTTCCTGGATGTTAACCCGCTTTTGTGAATGTTAACCCTCTTCCTAGAAGACCTGCTTACTCGTCTTCACTTAACTAACTCCTAGACTTTCCTCAGGTTTCAGCACAGGCATTGATCCCTATCAGAAGCCCTACAAGAGTTTCTGTGGTTTCATCTCCCTTCCTACGTTTATGCACGCGCACAAACACACACACACACGTTTTTTCTCATATATATCCTACAGAGGGTTTCTACCGTCATCCTTACTATGTTTTTATTATAACTTGTTATTTAACTTCACGAGATTGTGAACTTCTATTAGAGCAGGATCAACATTTTGTGTTTCATAACACTAGCATGCATTGATCGCTTGAAAATAATGGCCATTTTTTAATGAATAAGTTTGGATTAGGCTTAGAAAAATATTGTTGCTGTTTTTCAATTGCTATGTCATGTCAAAGTCTTTGCAACCCCATGGACTGCAGCACACCAGGCTTCCATGTCCACTACCTTCCAGAGTTTACTCAAATTCATGCCCATTGACTCGGTGATGTCAACCAACCATCTTATCCTCTGTTGCCCCTTTCTCCTCCTGCCCTCAATCTTTCCCAGCATCATATTAAAGCTAGAAAAATCTAGAAATAAGACTGGTAGGAAGGAAACTTGTAAGCATTTATGTCTTGGACAGTCGTAAAGTCTGAATAATAGATATTATTTCTGATTTTAAGCGTGAAAAGCCCAGAACCCCAAAGATGGAGCTTTCACATAAATTCTATTCCAATGCCAAAATTTAAGGCTGCCCAAGTCTTCATTATTTGATCTTTAGAGTGTGTCTCATGCCGAACATAAAAAATGAATAGTTTCTACCCAAACCTCAGTGACCCTCAACTCACCTCTGCCAGATGCAGTAGGGGTCTTCCTTTTTCCTGGGTCTCTGCATTCTTAAATGTTCTTTCAACTTCTCTGGAAGGGATTATTATAAAGATCCGAAGAAAAATACTAAAGGGGAAATGAGTTCCATAAGCACTCTTTCTTTTTCCCAGGGATCAGTATCAGAATGTGATTGCACTTTTTTCTCATCATATTTTCAGATCAAAAGAGAATCAGTGCTCCAAGGAAGACTTCAAGTTCTGGTGACCATTGTTACCTCTTTTCTTGTCATCATTGTGAATTAACCAGTCAGCCTCCATTTAGGTGTGGAATTGGAAGAATACCATATAAAGGTACACTCACCTTTGATTGGATCTCATCCTTTCAAAAACACCAGAGAAGGCAATGGCACTCCAGTACTCTTGCCTGGAGAATCCCATGGGCGGAGGAGCCTGGTAGGCTGCATGTAGTCCATGGGGTTGCGAAGAGTCGGACACGACTGAGCGACTTCACTTTCACTTTTCACTTTCATGCATTGGAGAAGGAAATGGCAACCCACTCCAGTGTTCTTGCCTGGAGAATCCCAGGGACCGGGGAGCCTGGTGGGCTGCCATCTATGGGTTCGCACGGAGTCGGACACGACTGAAGTGACTTAGTATCAGCAGCAGCAGCTTTCAAAAACACAAGAAATAGGAGGATATCAAAAAAGCCAACTGACATGTTAATTATTGTGAACAAATTAATGAATAGAAAATAGATCCATTTTCATGAAAATATGTAAGTTAGAAGTATGCCATACTAAAGATGATGGAAGAGTGCAAGTTTTATCCAACAATATATACACAGGGTTTTCCTTCAAATTGTTTCTATTAATTCTGCTGAACTCTATAGTTCCCCCTTTTCAGCACAAAATATATTAAAGATTTGTATGTATTTCTTGTCTACTACTTCCTTCCACTCATTCTTTCTTAAATTCCCATAATTCCTTCTCACCTCATGGCTATAAAGAAATAGCTCCAGAGTAGCTAGTCCATATTTATCATACTGTGAATGCTCACAAAATTGTTTTCATGACTCAATATGAATGAGGCAAAAGCTTAGATATTTAATATTAGCTTGCAGCATATCCATAAATACTATTGATAAATTTAGGTTAGTGTACAACTCATATGTATGTGCAGGCAGACAAGGGCAGGATATCATGTGATAATACAACTTATTGAAATGTTTTGGTTTTTTGGACAACATACTATTAAAGTTCAATTTTAATTATGTGGATATTCACAAGAGCTCTAATTCAGAAAAAATATTTTAATGATAAATAATTCATGTAAAAAAGTGCACAAATTATAAATACATATTTCAATAAATTTTTACTTTGTGAAAATACTTGTCTGACTCTACACAAATCAAGTATTAATTCTATGTTATCACTTATGTCTAGTTTGTTAATCTGTTATTTAAGCTTCCACATGATTGTGAATTTCTCCATTGCTAATTTTGATTCTGTCAATTTTGTCTTGTAAATTGTAAGCCTATATTTGTTTGAAACATAGATAATACAATGTATTCCATTTTAGTTAGAAACATTTATTTTTGTCTGGTTTTGTTTTAAGATAACTTCTTCTATCATAACTACTATAGAAATTTTACAGTTTCCTCAGGGTATTAGTTTCTTTATTTCTGGAATTTCAGTTTCATTAATATTTAATTTCTAGGATTTAGTTTCCATGTAATCTATTTTGCAGGACATTGTACTTTTCTTCTTTAAATTTTATGATATTTTCTCAAGTCAAAATTCTAGATTAGTTTTCTAGTGTTCACTTTTTAAATTTCTTCCATTTAATATTATTACTGAACATTAATCTAGTTAGTTTTTATCACTAACAGTACCATAACAAACTAGCACATTCCATACATTAAAAGACCTTTATAATTTCTTTATAGATTTAAATTTGGAATATTTAAAATTATTTCTGTTATTCTTTCCTAGGGCAGCTTATGGTTAAATATTTGCTATTATTAACAGAATATGCCCATTTTTAATGTACATTAATCTCTCTCCAACCATCACTCCATACCTGAAAATGCAGATTCCAATGTAGTATTCTCATAAACACACGCATGTCCTTAAATGCCACACATTATTACATACACAGAGGCGTATACACAGTGTGGTGCTGGGGAGTGAAATGGGGACATACGTGCCTTTAAAATAAACAAACAAAATACAGAGATATTAAAAACTGATTGCTTACATTTCCAAAATCATTTTTCTCAACTAATCAAGAAGCAGAGCTTCAGATGCTAATCTCCTGTGATCAAGTGCACAAAATTTTTGTGTGATATAGAATGAATCATATTTTCTGAATTTTAAGGCTTTATGAAATTTTCTGGCTAGAAATGTACTGTATTTTGCAAATAAACTTTCCTTGGTTTTCTCCATTTGGTTTGTTTAAGAATTTTTTGGAAAATATAAATTTTCTAGATTGCGGCTCACAGAGGGGCTAAGAAAGTGGTGTATTCAGACAGGGCTTGAAAGATCCATGACCCACTCTGCCTCCCTGTACTACCTTGCTCTATACAGCATTTCTATTTGTTTTATTTAAAGATGTATCCTTTATAGCAAGCTAGTAGATGAAAAAATGTAAAAGTTTCCTAGGGCTTATGATCAGTGACAAAGATTAGAAAAATACAGCCAATATCATGTTATGCCCTGATCAAAAGAATCATCCAGAATAAATTTGATCCATTTCTGTGCACTGTGGAAAATTAAAATTACCAAAGATTCCTTACTTTATTGAAAAAGTATATATGTAATTCTTATCACTTGCTTTCAATGCCTGTTGACTAATGCTGTTTTAATTTGTAAATATTTCTGTAAAAAATAAGTGAAAACAAAGAAATATGGACTTTGTCACAGTAAATCAAGTAACTATATTTCTTACTTCTGGAAAATCATTCTCAAAATTATAACATAATAGAACTTTAAATTTATAGGATATGTCATTTGAATTTATATGTTTTCTCCTACCATAGTCTCTAGATAACTTGGAATAAGCAGAAGGAAAATTGTATGTCTTCAAGAAGTAGCTTTACAATCTTCAATATTCAGACTGAATTGCAGATGACTTCGGAACTCACCATGATGTCTTCTATGATGTCTCTGTCCAAAAATATTTCTACTTTAATTCTGCAAATAATGACTGGTTTTTGTAATTCCCTTAGAGGAGAAAGGAACTGTAAAAACAAGTAGGATATCCACCTTCATTAAATACTTGAAAGTGGTCAAGAGTGAGAGAATATCAGATTGAAACACATTTGCCAGCCTGATTTCTATTCCAGTTAAAGTGGAAGTGGGGCTGATCTTCTCTTGTTACAAAATCTAAAATGATCACTTCATGTCTCAGGATGAAAGGAGGATGTGAAATCAGAAAGTCAGAAATCCAGCATAAGCTTTTTTTTGTTTCACTAATTTTAAATGATTTTTTTTCTTTTGGTTCCTTGCTTTACCTTGGTTAATCTTTCCATTGTTTGGATTTCTTAATGAAAATAAGAACTCTCTTCTAGAAGTTGGTGGTAGTTTTTTGGTTTATTTGCTTTGTGTTTGGGGCTTGCATTATGGATGATTCTTAAAACAAAAAGCCCAATTTATTTAGACATATTATGTTAATAAAATGGTATCTTAAAAAAAAAAAAAAAAAAAAAAAGAATCATCCATCCAAAGCACCAACAAAATATGGTGAACTCATTGCCTTAGGGTACAAAGACTGTCTCCCAAATGGTGATAAAGGAAGAAGGAAAAGTCTATTTGCTTTGTTTTTAAGATATAAACAAATAGAGTGAAGCCCAGCACTGTAGTTATGGCTTGTTCTCCTTAGGTTACAAAGGAAATAAGCAACAAAAACCAGTATAGCATAGCATGGGGTCCAGACAGCAGTAACTGAATATGCTCATGACAGCAACATTAATGTTTCAGATTGGTCAGTTCATTGAAAGTCTCATTAATTTTGTAATAACTGATATAGTTCCAGGAGTAAAAGTAGTGATAATTCTGACACACAGACAGTGCAAAGCACTATATCAAGATTTGCTTTCAGAATTATATGTGAATATAATTTCCCCTTTACATCACAGGTATATGCTGCAGGATTTGACTCATCAAAAAACATCTTTCTGGGGAAGAAGAGTAGCATACTGAAGGTGTCAGATGGGCAGATGAATGGCTTGACCACTAATGGCTGTTTTGTTACACATCCACATAATGGGTTCACAGAAGATTCTAGCACTAAAATATGGAGAGAAGTATCAATGTGTTGAAATGTATTCAGCTTTGTATAAAACCAAATTAGCTCAGCAGAGAGGAAAAATGGTGGAAATTGAAGTCAATAAGCTATAAGATGTCTTGTTAATTCAACTCTGCAATATAACATTGTTGTGGCATACTCCAGAAGGCCTATTCTGCCTCCTGTAATGAAAAATTCAGTTTTAAGACAGACAATCAATGCAGTGCTACCTCAGAACACTATAGAATTCAAAACACTAGCATTTCCTAGTATGAAGAGGAAAGATGTCAATGAAAACAGCCATGGGTGTTCCTAAACTGTAGCCAAGTGTGTTGTTACCATAATGGGGGAAACAGAAAAACACGAGGGAAAAGATAATAAATGTCCCATGTGTAAGTCTGTTGCTTCCTACATCCTTCTGTGGCTTGGATTTGAAGCTAGATTTTGTGTGGATCCTGGTCCTCCAACTTAACGTATGTAGCATCTTTGTTTATGGAAGTTCAGAAAAAATAACTTCCTATGGGCCCCAGATCTCACTTCTTCATGGTTCTCATGTTTCTCACGAAGCCTGGCCCTTTTGTATCCATTGCTTGGTTGGAAAACAAGGCTACATTGGCATTATTTCCCAAGGACCTTTAACAGACAGTTTTCCAATATGTTAGGTTTCCAATCTGTTATCTACATCACATTTTCTCTGACTCTATTTGCATCAAGATGAATAATTTATAAAACTTTATAATAAATGGCAACAATTTCCAGGCAAAAATATAAGAAACTCAGCAAAGAATTTTTGAAAGTGCAAGACTTCTGAATTCTGAGTTTTGAAAATCTATTTTGACAAGAAAAGGCAAAATTAAGTTGATAAAGTTAACTTGATGCCTTAATTTTAGTATTTTTTAATTGTACATCCTTAATGTTGAAAAATTGCTTTGTTTAAGTGAGGGTGCTACTGGTTCAAGCTAATTAGTTTGCAGTTTATTGTAAACATTGTAAAATATGTATATTAACTTTTTTCCTATTAATATTTATATGTATTGTGGAAGACGCCTTAGAAATTTCTAGATAGAGTAGCATAACAACGGTGTCATATCCTGGGCACATTCACAAATAGTGGTTTAGTAAACACAGTTCAAGGATTTGCCATGCTAGGAAGAAGGACTAGAGAGCTTCTCTCCTCACCTCCATCAAATAATGGTATTTAGTAGATTAGAATACATTATGAAGCCTAATTTGTATTAACTACCATTGTGCATAACGTGTTTGTTCTTAACCATTGAAAATAATCAGGAAATATTTTTCCTAGATATTTCTACTAAATTTCTACTAAAATAGAAATTTAAAGTTAAGAAATATTTTATATGCCCCTTTGAATATACAATTATCTAATTTTCTTCCATGAAAACTGTTTTTAGAATCAGCAGCGTTTGGCAAATTTATTTTTCAGACATGATCTATGTTTCATCTGTTCACTATTTTTAGGAATAAAATTATTTATATAAGAAAAGCATAAATTTACAAAAAAGGAGAGTGACAATTTGCTTTTAAAAAGGAAATGCTTCAGTAATTAGCCTATATTTGTCCTTATCCAGGTGTGAGGAAATCTAGATAAAAAGGATTGAATGACAACAGCTCCTTTGGCTAACCTAGCAGACTAGCTTTAACTGTGGGCTTGAATCCTGAAGAGAGTTGTCATGGTAACTTAAGTAAATGGTGGCAAACGGGCATCAGTGGCAGCAGTGTGGAAGGACATACTTTCACAGTCTGTTTGTTCTCTAATGTCAATGAGTTCATTGCTTTCAGAGCAAGAAAAATTTCTTCTCCCCGCTCTTTTATAGAATGTGTCTTTTCTTAAATTCCTCTATTCACAGATTATATAGTATTCTCAGAAAATCTGAGAAAGTCAATTACTTAAAAAAAATAATTTTATTTATGTGCTGTGCTGGGACTTCATTGATGAGTGGATTTCTCTCTAGTTTCAGTGAGCTGGGGCTACACTCTAGTTGCAGTATGAGGGCTTCTCATTGCTTCCCTTGCTTCAGAGCATGAAATCTAGAGCAAGCGGGCTTCAATAGTTACAGTGCATGCGACTCTACAATTCTATGATTCTACACTCTAGTTTTCTTATGGACATGTCTAACAATATTGAGAATTTAGTCTTACTAAACATATATGCTTATTGTAATAAAGAAGAGTTAATTATATAACTAAAAATCAAGGTGCAATTTACTTCTGCAAGTACTATTTTTGCTTTTTTCTTAGCTATGTGCTTCTGGACAAACCTAAGCAGGTAATGGGAATACCAGACCACCTAACCTGCCTACTGAGAAATCTGTATACAGGTCAAGAAGCAAGTTAGAACTGGACATAAAACAACAGACTGGTTCCAAATCGGGAAAGGAGTACGTCAAGGCTGTATATTGCCACCCTGTTTATTTAATTTATATGCAGAGTACATCATGTGAAATGCCAGATTGGATGAAGCACAAGCTTGAATCAAGATTGCTGGAAGAAGTATCAATAACCTTAGATATGCAGATGACACCAACTTTATGGCAGAAAGTGAAAAAGATTTAAAGAACCTCTTGATGAAACTGAAAGAGGGGAGTGAAAAAGTTGGCTTAAAACTCAACATTCAGAAAACTAAGATCATGGCATCTGGTCCCATCACTTCATGGCAAATAGATGGGGAAACAATGGAAACAGTGACAGACTTTACTTTTGGGGCTCCAAAATCACTGCAGATGATGACTGCAGCCATGAAATTAAAAAGATGCTTGCTCCTTGGAAGAAAAGCTATGACCAACATAGACAGCATATTAAAAAGCAGAGACATTACTTTACCAACAAAGGTCTGTCATGGTTTTGCCAGTAGTCATGTATGGATGTGAGAGTTGGACTATAAAGAAAGCTGAGTGCCAAAGAATTGATGCTTTTGAACTGTGGTGTTGCAGAAGACTCTTGAGAGTCCCTTGGATGGCAAGGAGATCCAACCAGTCCATCCTAAAGGGAATCAGTCCTGAATATTCATTGGAAGGACTGATGTTGAAGCTGAAACTCCAATAGTTTGGCCATCTGATGCGAAGAACTGACCCACTGGAAAAAACTCTGATGCTGGGAAAGATTGAAGACAAGAGAAGGGGAAGACAGAGGATGAGATGGTTGGATGGCATCACTGATGCAATGGACTTGAGTTTGAGTAGGCTCCGGGAGTTGGTGATGAACAAAGAAGCCTATCGTGCTGCAGTCCATAAGGTCACAAAGAGTTAGACACAACTGAGTGACTGAACTGAACTGAACTTAATCAAGTAATCCATAATTCATAATTATATAGAAAATATGCCCATGGTCTATTTCGTGAATAAAGACATAGTGCCTTGAAGCACTTGGCCAGCTTCTGAAGTGTAATTCTAACCCTCTAAAGTGGTGAGAAATTTTTCCTTTAATTGTAACTTTTCAGAAGAAAATCTTTAAGCTCCATAATAAAATTCTTAATGAAATACCCATCAAATTTCACAGCGATGGCAGAACATAAATGTGTTTTCCCAATAAAATAATAATAAAATAAAATAATCAGGATAGCAGACAGATGGCTCAATGTGACAAAAAATTAGAGAGAGAATAATTTCATATTCTAATCTGTTAGAGAAATATTAAGAGTGAAAGGCAATCTGTGGCTCTGAGTTAACCTCCAGATGTGTTCAACACTCTTTGAATACAGAAGAGTTTTCTAATTGCATCCTTCATGTCCTTTTTTTTCTCAGACTATAGATGATAGGATTGAAGATGGGGGGAAGAAGAGTAAATATCAGTGCAATGGCTGTGTCCAAAATGAGTGGCATTGAAACGCAAGTACACGAGGGATACACTGCCAAAAAATATCAGGAAAACTGTGAGATGGCCTGCATAGGTACAAAAAGCCTTCTGTTGACTTTTAGCAGAAGGAATTTTCAGGACCATGGTGACAACTCTTATACAGGGCAGGGCAATGATTGAGACAGTAATGATGACGGCCGCAGCAAGGACCACAGCCTCAATCGGAATCATGGATGTATCTGTGCAGGCCAGGCTCAGAACTGGGGCCAAGTCACAGAAGAGTTGATGGATTTTACTGGGACCACAGAAAGGCTATGTTGAAATCATTACAATCTGAGGAAACCAAAGACAAAGGAGTCTGCAGAAAGCTGAGTGCCAAGACGGGCAGTCATGATCATCTGATAGCGAAGAGGGTTTCAGATTGTAACATATCTGTCAATGGCCATGGTGATTAGCAAGATTCCCTCTGAATTTCTTGGTAAATGGAAGAAATATATCTACAAGAGGCAGCCAGTAATAGAGAACGTCTTTTATTTCACTGATGAGATTGTACAGCATTTGGGAATGATGGCTGTGGTATACCAGATTCCATAAAGGAAAAGATTTTGATGAAATTATACATGGGATTGTGGAGCTGGGTATCCAGCCTTACTGCAAAAAGATCAATAGATTTCCAATGACAATAAAAATATAGATGAAAAGTAAAGGAAAGAAGTACAGAAGACTACCTTCCTGGATCTGAGGAAAGCCAGTGATGACAAATTCAGTCACTGCTGATAGGTTTCCATATCTCCATATCCCCAGCAGAACTACCTGTGAATAAAGGAAAGGGTACACACCAGCTCAAGGAGATCAAACCAGTCAGTCCTAAAGGAAATCAACCCTGAAGGACTGATGCTGAAGCTGAAGCTCCAATACTTTGGCCACCTGATGCAAAGAGTTGACTCATTGGAAAAGACCCTGATGCTAGGAAAGACTGAAGGCCAGAGAAGGGGACTACAGAGGATGAGATGGTTGGATGGCATCACCAACTCAATGGACATGAGTTTGAATAAACTCTGGGAGATGGTGAAGGACAGGAAGCCTGGCATGCTGCAGTCCATGGGGTCACAAAGACTTGGACACAACTTAGTGACTGAACAGTGAACAACATACCAGCTCACAAGGAAGAATATTTAGTGTATTGCTAAATAACTTGAATGAATAAGAAGAAATAACTTGAAAGTTTTATGTTTTTTCCCTAACTTCATACTTTATAAAAAGTGACCAACATTCTATATATTTTTTTCTCACTTACTCCTCCAGAGTAACCATTGCAGAAATAGATTTTCCCAATAGATTTCCCAAATAGATTTTTTTAGATAAAAAAAAATCCACAAATCAATCAATGTAATACACCACATTAACAAATTGAAAAATAAAAACCATATGATTATCTCAATAGATGCAGAGAAAGCCTTTGACAAAATTCAACATCCATTTATGATCAAAACTCTCCAGAAAGCAGGAATAGAAGGAACATACCTCAACATAATCAAAGCTATATATGACAAACCCACAGCAAACATTATCCTCAATGGTGAAAAATTGAAAGCATTTCCTCTAAAGTCAGGAACAAGACAAGGGTGCCCACTTTCACCATTACTATTCAACATAGTTTTGGAAGCTTTGGCCACAGCAATCAGAGCAGAAAAAGAAATAAAAGGAATCCAAATTGGAAAAGAAGAAGTAAAGCTCTCACTATTTGCAGATGACATGATCCTCTACATAGAAAACCCTAAAGATGCCACCAGAAAATTACTAGAACTAATCAATGACTATAGTAAAGTTGCAGGATATAAAATCAACACACAGAAATCCCTTGCATTCCTATACACTAATAATGAGAAAACAGAAAGAGAAATTAAGGAAACAATTCCATTCACCATTGCAATGGAAAGAATAAAATACTTAGGAATATATCTACCTAAAAAAACTAAAGACCTATATATAGAAAACTATAAAACACTGGTGAAAGAAATCAAAGAGGACACTAACAGATGGAGAAATATACCATGTTCATGGATTGGAAGAATCAATATAGTGAAAATGAGTATACTACCCAAAGCAATTTATAGATTCAATGCAATCCCTATCAAGCTACCAACGGTATTCTTCACAGAGCTAGAACAGATAATTTCACAATTTGTAAGGAAATACAAAAAACCTCGAATAGCCAAAGCGATCTTGAGAAAGAAGAATGGAACTGGAGGAATCAACCTACCTGACTTCAGGCTCTACTACAAAGCCACAGTTATCAAGACAGTATGGTACTGGCACAAAGACAGAAATATAGATCAATGGAACAAAATAGAAAGCCCAGAGATAAATCCACACACATATGGACACCTTATCTTCGACAAAGGAGGCAAGAATATACAATGGATTAAAGAAAATCTCTTTAACAAGTGGTGCTGGGAAATCTGGTCAACCACTTGTAAAAGAATGAAACTAGAACACTTTCTATCACCATATACAAAAATAAACTCAAAATGGATTAAAGATCTAAATGTAAGACCAGAAACTGTAAAACTCCTAGAGGAGAACATAGGCAAAACACTCGCTGACATACATCACAGCAGGATCCTCTATGACCCACCTCCCAGAATATTGGAAATAAAAGCAAAAATAAACAAATGGGACCTAATTAACCTTAAAAGCTTCTGCACATCAAAGGAAACTATTAGCGAGGTGAAAAGACAGCCTTCAGAATGGGAGAAGATAATAGCAAATGAAGCAACTGACAAACAACTAATCTCAAAAATATACAAGCAACTCCTACAGCTCAACTCCAGAAAAATAAATGACCCAATCAAAAAATGGGCAAAAGAACTAAATAGACATTTCTCCCAGGAAGACATACAGATGGCTAACAAACACATGAAAAGATGCTCAACATCACTCATTATCAGAGAAATGCAAATCAAAACCACTATGAGGTACCATTTCACACCAGTCAGAATGGCTGCGATCCAAAAGTCTACAAGTAATAAATGCTGGAGAGGGTGTGGAGAAAAGGGAACCCTCTTACACTCTTGGTGGGAATGCAAACTAGTACAGCCACTATGGAGAACAGTGTGGAGATTCCTTAAAAAACTGGAAATAGAACTGCCTTATGATCCAGCAATCCCACTGCTGGGCATACACACTGAGGAAACCAGAAGGGAAAGAGACACATGTGCTTCAATGTTCATTGCAGCACTGTTTATAATAGCCAGGACATGGAAGCACCTAGATGTTCATCAGCAGATGAATGGATAAGAAAGCAGTGGTACATATACACAGTGGAGTATTACTCAGCCATTAAAAAGAACACATTTGAATCAGTTCTAATGAGGTGGATGAAACTGGAGCCTATTATACAGAGTGAAGTAAGCCAGAAAGAAAAAACACCAATACAATATACTAACGCATATATATGGAATTTAGAAAGATGGTAACAATAACCCTGTGTACGAGACAGCAAAAGAGACACTGATGTATAGAACAGTCTTATGGACTCTGTGGGAGAGGGAGAGGGTGGGAAGATTTGGGAGAATGGCATTGAAACATGTAAAATATCATGTATGAAACGAGTTGCCAGTCCAGGTTCGATGCACGATACTGGATGCTTGGGGCTGGTTCACTGGGACGACCCAGAGGGATGGTATGGGGAGGGAGAAGGGGAAGGGTTCAGGATGGGGAACACATGTATACCTGTGGCAGATTCATTTTGATATTTGGCAAAACTAATACAATTACGTAAAGTCAAAAAATAAAATAAAATAAAATAAATAGTTGAGTATTTTTAGCTTAACTTCTAATATACGTGTTTGCATTTAAAAGTTATGCACAGGGACTTCCCTGGTGGTCAGGTAGAAAAGACTTCACCTTCCAATACAGGGGCTGTGGGTTCTACCCTGGTCGAGGCACTAGGATCCCACATGCCTCACAGCCAAAACATAAAACAGAAACAATGTTTTAATGAATTCAATAAAGACTTTAAAATGTAAAACAAAAACTATGTGCATGTACTATATTATGATGGACAGGGCACGGCAACCAACTCCAGCATTCCTGCCTGGGGAATCTCATGGACAGAGAAGCCTGGGGAGCTACATACAGCCCACAGGGTCTCAAAGATTCATACATGACTGAGCGACTAACATATACACATGCACACATTATCTAACAATACATAATATCTTAAAGTAAGAAGCATGAGTGAAAATAAACATAACAGAAGTACTATTATTTTCTTTTTCCACCCTTGGGCCATCTTGCACATTTCTATTTGGAGTTCTCTGTTCTAGGGCATGTAGACCTGGAGTCTACATTGAAATCTCAGTGAAGTTTGTTATTATCTATGTGTCTTTTGGCAAATTGCTTAATCTATCTGTCTCAAATACTCATCTGCAAAATGAGATTAATAATAGTATTATTAATTTTCATAGGTATACTGTAGGATTAAGTTAATGTCTACAAAAGACTTAAAACAGTGCTTAACAGGCAGCTTAGTGAAAGGGTAATAAAGTCCAATTCACCACACCTCTCATTTTCCTTTAACATTCTGCTTTGTGCTTCCTCCTCTACTAATCCATGAAGCTCATCTGACTATGTTAAGTAACACCCTGTCTGCTAATTATTAATAAAAACTAGCTCATAAGTTCCCGAGAATGGTTAAATGTAATAAAAATAATAGTATAGCATAATATGATTCATATTATATTGTGAATTCTATATTATTGCATTGATTGTTCAATCACTTAGACATGTCCAACTCCTTGTGACCCCATGGACTGTAGCCCCCCAGGCTACATGGGATTTCCTAGGCAAGAATACTGGACAGTTTGCCATTTCCTCCTCCAGGGGTTCTTCCCAACCCTGGGATCAAACTCGCATCTCTGGAGTCTCCTGCATTGGTAGGCCGATTCTTTACCACTGCTGCTGCTGCTAAGTCGAGTCAGTCGTGTCCGACTCTGTGCGACCCCATAGACAGCAGCTCACTAGGCTCCCCTGTCCCTGGGATTCTCCAGGCAAGAACACTGGAGTGGGTTGCCATTTCCTTCTCCAGTGCATGCAAGTGAAAAGTGAAAGTGAAGTCACTCAGTCATCATGTCCGACTCTTCACAACCCCATGGACTGTAGCCTACCAGGCTCCTCGGTCGATGGGATTCTCCAGGCAAGAGTACTGGAGTGGGGTGCCATCGCCTTCTCCTTCTTTACCACTAGTGCCACCTGGGAAGGCCGTGCTGTATTACACAGTGTTATGAATATTGTGTGCATAGTCAGGAGTGTATTACATAGTACTGAGTCACTAACTGAGACAAGCACAAGTATATATTTCTCATTTAATGCTCAAAATGCTCTAATAAGATAGCATTATTAACCCCACTTTACAAATGAGAAAACCTAGCATAGACAAAGTAAATATATTTAAATGCTTAAAGTATGTTAGAAATGTACTAAACACTCCAAAATATTGGGCACCATTACACTGGAGCGTCTGCATTATATTTATTGTATTACATAAGGATCATCATTATATTTATTGTATTACATATATTTATGGCATTACATAAGGATCATTTATTGTATTACAACTTAGTTGTTTTACCGTCTCAAGAATGAGTTCCTCCTGAAAAGGGTTGACAAGCAAAATATGAGCTGGTGTCAAATAAATCAACTTGGAGCAAGGCCACCATGTGCAATTATGATTAAACCCACAAGACAGTCATGAATAATCTAGCAAAGAAAACTAAGGAATGTTTGGAAAGAAAAGTATGACAACTCAATTTTGATGAGAGTCACAATCAAGTCTGGACAAAGTAATCTTTCAAAAGATGGCACCATAAATGGAGTATTCTCTTTCACATATACCTTGGCCTAGTACCTCAGCGGGCAGAGTTTCTTCTAAACTTTCTATTGCCTCTCACCAAAATTCAAAGCCTCTAATTTTTTATATTGAATGTAATAATAATGCAATCTATAATAATCCATATTATATAATAATGCAATCTTCATGGAATAAGATTATTCTTTTCATGCACAGTGAGTGAATACCTTCTTTCCAAGCCTGAGTCTTCTGCGCTTACCTCTACCAAAGACCACAGAAGCTCTTCTATTTATCTGGGTCTCTTCATCCTTGATATCCTTTAAGTCCCTCAAAAGGCAGACTTGCAATTATATTTGCAGGTACCTCAGGGCATAACAGAAAGGGAAATGGGTTCCATAGGGGACTTCTCCCCTGCACTGCAGCAGACAGCATCACTTTCCCTCATGGGGTTAGTTATCAGAAAGCTCCCCACTGTACTTTCCTCTCATTAGTTTACAGGTCAAAGTTTTCAATAAATATTTATTTCCTGATTGCACTCATCATCCTGACCATTGGAAGCTACTTTCTCCAGCCCTACAATCATTGTCCTTAACTGTGCTACAGGGCACCTTGTAAAGAACAGTTTTGTTATAGTCCTGTTATTACATGAACAAAGAGATATAGAAAGTCTTGAATGAATATGCTGACACCAGTAAAACATGTTGAAAGATATATATAATAGAAAATAAGATGATTTTAAAATAATCATGTGATTAGGATTTTATACCAATATTGAAATGAAGGAACAATGTTATTTTTTTTCTTATGCTACAAATGTATGTGAATCTCTCCAACCTTAAACAGTTCTCTTTAGTCCTGTCAATCACAGTCAACATCTTATCCTTTTTATGAGATTATTGTGTACTTAATCTACTGCTCTGTTGAAAACTCAAAGTTATTTTTTTCCAAATGTAGTTGATTTTATCTTGTAATCTTCTTAAAAGATTACCTAATATGAGATTTTGGAAATATATTTTGGTATAGGGAGTCATTCTTTCTCTGAAAGTTTTGTCTAACAATTCTTCCTGTGACTTGGAAGCTTATTTTCCTTGTCTATTTTCTTATATATGTATACCTGTGGCGGATTCATTTTGATATTTGGCAAAACTAATACAATTATGTAGAGTTTAAAAATAAAATAAAATTAAAAAAAATAAAATAAAGATAAAAAAATAAAAATAAAAACTTTCAGTTGGCAAAATTGTTTTTTCAATAATTTAGCATAGGAAGAAACCATCTTTCTTATCAGATTTATTGAGATATAATTTGTATTTAAAAAAAAATTTTCTGGGAAAAATTGAAGGCAAAAGGAGAAGAGGGCAGTAGAGGATGAGATGGTTGGATACCATCACCGAATCAATGGACATGAATTTAAGCAAACTCCAGGAGAAAGTGAAGGACAGGGAAGTTGCAGCTGGTGTGCTGCAGTCCATAGGGTCACAAAGACTTGATCACTATGAGTGACTGAACAACAAAAATTTGGATACAAAGACCCACACATATTTAATGTGTACAACTTGATGAGTTTGAATATACCGCAAACACCCTTGACAGCATCACAATAAAGGGAATATGCATATCCAATACCATCTAGAAGTTCCTTACACCCCTTAGTTTGTTGTTTGCTTTTTATGGTTTTCTCTGTATTACATGTGAAGAACACAATATGAGATTTACCCCTTAGAAATTTTGAAATGCCCAATGTCATATTCTTAACTATAGGCACTAGGTTATACAGCAGATTTATAGAACTTATTCATGTATCGTGGTTGAAACTCTATACTTACTGAACAACTCATTTCCCTCACCTCTCAGTTCCCGGCAACCATAATAGTATTCTCTGCTTCTGTGGGTTTGACTATTTTATATACTTCATATAAGTGGAATCACATAGTGTTTTACTTTCTGTTGTTAGATTCATTTAGCTTAATATCTTCCAGATTTATTCACATTATTGCAAATGGCAGAGTTTCTCTCTTTTTAAAAAACTAAATAACACTCCATTGTGTATGTACACCACAATATTTAATCAGGTTATCTCACGATGTACACTTGGGTTGCTTCCATTTCCTGGCTATTGTGGATAGTGCTTCAATAAACATAGGAGTGCAGATATCTCTCTGTGATCCTGACTTCAGTTCTTTCAGATGTATACCCTGAAGTGGGAATACTAGATCATATGGTACTTGAATTTTTAATTGTTTGGGAATCCCCATATTGTTTTTCGTATCTGTGACCCATTTTACATACCCACTATACAAGGGTTCCAATTTCTCTGTCACCTCACCAATATTTGTTATCTTTTGTTTTTTGGTGAATAGCCATCTTAACTGGTGTGAGAAGATATTTCATTGTAGTTTTGACTTGCATTTCCTTGATGGTTAATAAGTGCTAGTTGCTCAGTCACATCTGACTCTTTGTGACTTCATGCATGATAGCCCGCCAGGCTCCTCTGTCCATGGAATTCTCCAGGCAAGAATAGTGGAGTGGGTTGCCATTAGCTTCTCCAGGAGATCTTCCTGATCCAGGGATCGAACACAAGTCTCCTGAAGTGCAGGCAGATTCTTTATCATCTGAGCCACCATAATGTTTTAATGTTGATTTTTTTTTATATACCTGTTAGCTAAGTGTATAAAAAAACAAACAAACAACAACAACAACAAAAAAAACAGGTATATAAACAAAAATTCAACATTAAAACATTATGGTGGCTCAGAAGATAAAGAATCTGCCTGCGCTTCAGGAGACTGTTAGCTAAGTGTCGGAGAAGGCAATGGCACCCCACTCCGGTACTCTTGCTTGGAAAATCCCATGGATGGAGGAGCCTGGAAGGCTGCAGTCCATGGGGTCGCGAAGAGTCGTACACGACTACGCGACTTCACTTCCACTTTTCACTTTCATGCATTGGAGAAGGAAATGGCAACCCACTCCAGTGTTCTTGCCTGGAGAATCCCAGGGACTGGGGAGCCTGGTGGGCTGCCGTCTATGGGGTCGCACAGAGTCGAACATGACTGAAGCCACTTAGCAGCAGCAGCAGCTAAGTGTAGTATGTCTTATTTGAAAAAATATCTGTTCAAATCCTTTACCCATTTTAATTGAGTTATTTGAGGGGGTCCTTATATATTTTGGGGTTTCCCTGGTGGCTCAGACAGTAAAGAATCTGCCTGCAATGTGGAGACCAGGGTTTGATCCCTGGATTGGGAAGATTGCCTGGAGAAGGAAATGGCAACCCACTCCAGTGTTCTCCAGTATTCTTGCCTGGAGAATTCCATAAACAGAGGAGCCTGATGAGCCACAGTTCATGGGGTCGCAAAGAGTCGGGCATGACTGGGTGACTAACAAACATTTTAGAAATTTTCTCCTCCTCAGATATATGGTTTGCAAACGTTTCTCTCATTCTGTCAGTTGCCTTTTTGTTCTGTTGATTATTTCCTTTGCTGTATGGTAGTTTTTAGTTTGATGTAGTGTCACTTGTCTATTTTTTTTTCCTGCTTGTCTATTTTTGTTTTTGTTGCCTGTGCTTTTGGTGTCATACGCAAAAAGTCATTGCCAAAATTGATGCCAAGGGTATTTTCCTCTGTTTTCTTCTAGGAATTTTACAGTCCCAGGTCTTATGTGAAACAGTCTCTTCTGATCTGCTGATTCAGTTATTCTTTAGCTCAAAAATAATTTCCTTTAATTTCAATTATTGTTTTTTTTCTACTTTGTTTCTTTATGGAATTTCTATATTCATATGTATGGCAGAGGATGAGATGGTTGGATGGCATCACTGACTCAATAAACATAAATTTGATCAAACTCCAGGAGACAGTGAAAGACAGGGAAGCTGCAGTCCATGGGGTCACAAAAAGTCAGACATAACTTAGCTACTGAACAACAATAACAACAATATATGGTTTGTAGAATAAGTGAATATATTCCTTATATATTTCTTTCCTTACATTTAATCTTAGGCTTTTCATGTTGCTCCTTTTTTTCTGGAATATGTCCTTTAGGCTTTCTTCTAAGTCATTATTTTCATTTTTTGTAGTATTCAATGTATTCAATATTTCTATTACATTCTATTTTTGTATTTTTCATTTGCCCGTATTTTTACTAATAGATATTAATACTATTTTCACAAATTTCATTGAACATTTAAATAAAAATTATTTTACTTATTTTTTAAATTAGATTTATTCTGTTTCATTTGTTTCCAATCCTCAAATCTCTATCTCTATTTAATTATAGTAATTCTTCAAGTAATTACTGAGCCATGCATTAAACACATTTAATGGTCTTATAGCACTCAGTGTAGGGGAAGACTAAAGTAATTTTTTTACAAAAGGATAATCTGGGTGTGGGGGTATATTTGTGTGTGTTCGTGTATGTGACTACATATACAGATACAAAACTAACTAGAGAAGAATATGTCGATGATCTAATGGCTCATCACAAACATGGAAGCATCTGCCATGAAGTCTGACATCAGCTGTAGATGACTGTTTCTTTTTTTTTTTCTTTTTTTTTTTTATTATTTTATTTTTTTAATTTTATTTTATTTTTAAACTTTACATAACTGTATTAGTTTTGCCAAATATCAAAATGAATCCGCCACAGGTTTCTGTGCCGAGAAGTTGTATGTTTCTGGTTTTGTTTTAGCAGCCGGAGATTACTTGGGTATTTAATCACTTCTCTGGCTTGTGTATTTCAGACTTACTTTTCATACATTTCTCTGAACACAGCTCAAGGGACAGCTCCACTGTGATTCTATTTGATTCTATTTCCTGTATCTGGAGCTTCCAAATGCACCATGACTTCTCAGCATCTGCTTTTCCAAGTTTCGATCATTTTTTTTTTTTTCATAGCTTATATGTAGAATTGTATCCATTTTCATCTGTAGATTCTTTTATCCTATTTCCTCTATAAATATCTGTTGATAAGTATGGTCTTCAATTGGACCTTGTATGTATGCATACTGGGGTAACAATTCAAGTTTAGGGATAAATTAAGGGCAATCTTTTTATAGTATTTATAGTATTTTGGTTTTATATTATTTTACTTTTTGTATGTTCTGATTTACTGTAGTTTTTATGTATACAGCTTTGATCATTTCTGGACTACCCAATAGATTCAGCTGGTCCTTTAGACACTTCAAATCAAATATATTAATTTTTTCTTGAAAGGAATGTGACATATGGTATTTCAAGGTATAAAAATAGCCATTATGAATGTCCTTGGACAACACAAAGAGAACAAAAATAAAAGCAAGAGAAGTAGCTCAGAAAGGTCTGTATCTTTAATTATATATATTATCTCTCTATTCATCATCTATCTACTTTTTATCATTTCAGAGTGTGTTTGAAATCACATTAAATCAAATAGTCTAATTCAATCAAATTGGTCAAATTCAACCAAAATAGTTAAAGTGAAGATTGATTCCACTTGGCCCCAGAAAAACAATATTAACAAAACTCTATGAATGATAATCATAGATAAATGTATGAGATTTCATTTCTAATATATCATTCTTTACTATAACATTCTTTAAAACATCCAAAACAAATGCAAGTAATTAGTGGCAAATAATAGTAATAGCTAACACTTATCTTTGCACTTGCCCTATGTTATGAAACATTCTAATTACTTTCACAGAGTAATTCACTCAGTTTTTCTAACAACTATATGAGGTTCTACCTTCAACGTATATTACTTTTATACCCATTTCATAGATGATGAAACTAAGATGCAGAGTGATTAATTAACAACCTATTCAAGCTCTCAAAGCTAGTATGTGGTACCAGTGAAATATGGACCTCACCCTCTTCTCTAGATCTTATGTTTTTAACTACTGTATTTTATAACTTTCAGTTGTTACTAATGCCTATAACATTATAATAATAATATATAATAATTTTAAAACATATTAAAAATAAAATTGATGCTCATAAACAACAAAATAAATTTTCAAGAAAGCAAATAACAATAAAATTAATGCTCAAATATATTTTGATGGCGTAAACATCATATTTCCTTTCTATTATTTATCTATCTGTTCAAGTCTATACAGGTAGTTATTGATATCGTAATTGAATACATATAAATGTAATAAACAGGTACATGGGAAGAAGAACTGGGATAAACAGAAAATATCAGTATGGAAATAAATTAGTATTATGTTAATTTTAGGATCCAGAACATTACAGTGACTATCAAATTAAGAGATTTTAATGATCAATCAATTCTTTGGATCGAGCATTAACTTGCAGATGCATAAAATACCTTCTGAAGGCAGAGAAGTTTCTTAATTGCAATCTTCATATCCTTGTTTCTCAAGCTGTAAATGATAGGATTGAAAAAGGGAGCAAGAACTGCAAACATCAGTGCAATGATTGTGTCCAAAATTGGTGGGAAAGTGGCACAGAAACGCAGGTACATGAGGCATACACTGCCATAGAACATCAGAAAGACACCAAGATGAGATGCACAGGTAGAAAAGGCCTTCTGACGGCCTTCAGCAGAGGGAATTCTTAGGATCACAGTGATGATTCTGATATATGAGAGGGCAATTATCAAGACAGAGAAGATGATAGCAATAGCATGGATCACATCCTCAATCAAAATCATGGATGTGTCTGTACATGCCAAGCGTAGCACAGGTTCAAAGTCACAGAAGATCTGGTGGATTTTGTTTGGCCCACAGAAGGGCAGTGTGGAAATCCATACAATCTCTGGGAGCAACACAAGAAAACCAAAGATACAGGAGCCTATAGAGAGCTGAGTGCACAGCCGGGGTGTCATAATGGTTGGGTAGCGGAGAGGATTACAGATGGCAACATACCTGTCAATGGCCATGGTAGTCAACAAAATCCCTTCTGAATTGCCCAGTGAGTGGAAGAAGTACATCTGCAAGAGGCAACCAATTATGGAGATGGTCCTCTTCTTACTGACAAGATTGGAGAGCATTTTGGGAATAGTGGCTGTGGTGTACCAGATCTCCAAAAATGAGAATATGCTGATGAAATTATACATGGGATTGTGCAGATGAGTATCCATCCTGACTGCAAAAAACACAATGAGATTCCCAATAATGATGAATATGTAGATGATTAACAAAGGAATAAAGAAGAGGAGGTTACCATCTTCAAACTCAGGAAGTCCAGAAAAGAAAAATTCTGTCACCATAGACGTTTGGTTACTTCTCACCATGGTCTCAGCAGCCTTAATTGTTATACGTAAAAAGACACAACTCACTCCCTAGATGAAGTGTGAAGGATCAGGTCAATTACCTTATACGAGTACAAAGAACAACACTTGAGGTAAATTATTTACTTCTATCATTCTTTGATTCATTAAACAAATATTCATTTAGGGCCTATTATGTGCCTCGGGCTTTCCAGGTGATACAGTGATAAAGAACCCTTCTGCCAATGCAGGAAATTCAAGAGAGGTGGGTTTGATCCTGGATTGAGAGGATCCCCCGGAGCAGGAAATGGCAACCCACTCCAGTAGTCTTGCCTGGAGAATTCCATGAACAGAGGAGCCTGGTGGGCTACAGTCCATGGGGTCACAAAGAGCTGGACACCACTGAGCACACACACACACGTGCCAAACACAAAGGTAGGTTTATTGAGTTCAGTAGTGAAGAAAATAGTCTCTACTTTCATGAACCTTATATACTAATTAAGGAGACAGATAATAAGCAAATAAAGTATTAATAATGTCATGTTTATGAGCCATAGTAACTACAATAAAGTAGAATATTAGGGGTACTATTAATAATCACATTTTTATAAGAACTCACAAAATCACTACCAATCACATGCTAAATTCTCTAATAACTCTTGGCTATAGATTAGAAAAATCAAAACTTTTAGTTCGTACAATGATGTAATCATAATAAAGTTACATTTTGCATTTTCTGGAACATCCCCAGTTTCCAATATTATGCTTCTTTATCAGGCCACAGAGCTGCTTTGAGTGTAGCTAGAGAAGAGAATAAGGCTTTAAGACACACATATCGATATAGAGATTTGGTAGGAAACTCCAGCAGCAGCAAAAGTAAATCTAGTAGAAATTGGCCACCACAGAATGAAAGGACTGGTGAAAAATTCAGCACTAGAGCATTTTGTAAGTATGAAGGAGGCCCAGTAAGTGAACTGTGGGCTCTCTCTTGGGAATCTGGTTCTTGAAATCTTTTTAATCAGACTCCTAAAACATCAATCTGTTAGAGATATTGAAAAGAAGAGATTCTGAATGAATAACTGTTTCCCTATTCAGTTTTCTCAGTTGAATTTCAAAAAAAGGTGATTTTCTTAGAATTGGCACTTTAAAGTTAGTAGATTTGGAGAAAGTGGCTGAAATTCTTCAAGGAAAAAACTCAAAGATAATGACATACATTGCTTAGCTTTTGGATTTAGGGGTTTAAGATGGATGTATAAGAATGTGAAGACAATAAGATATTGATAATTATGTGGAAATGGAGGCCTAGAAACTGATACTCCCATGAAATTCAAGAGAAATTATAACAGAAATAATAATGAGATAAAAGGTCATATTCTTAAAGACAGATATATTAGAGTTTAAAATATGTAGGGCAGAATAATTACTATATGTCAAAAGTCCTAGAATGGGAGAAAATCAATCATATAAATTCATGGTAAAAGTTTATGAGAAAAGTTGTTAACTGAGTCATTCCTGTGAACTTTAATGTCTTTGCATGGCACAACTAAGATTGAAGGTATTAAAGTATGTGCCAAAGAAAATAATTTTTAGGTAACAGCAATGTAAGGAAAAGGAGAATAGCAATAAAACATTTTCCCTGGAACTTTTCTCAGCCTAGAAACACAAGGGAAGTGGGAAGAGTTGGCAACTTTCATCTGAAAATGGTATTGTTTTTAGAAAAGAGATTCACTTCAGTTAAGCAAGAAGGTAAATAGACATTATGGACACAGAGAAGACTATTTGCCAAGGGAAAAATGCTGCTGGGTATTCATAGGAAAGAATAGGAAGGAATGGTATTAGTTGGGATTAGTAGGAACAAGGCTATATTAGGAAAGTCTTGGAGAAATCCACAAAAGAAGGAAAGAAACAGGATTGACTTCAAATTCACAGACATGTTAGGCTATCCCAACACCCAAAGGGAAAGAATCAGAAAGGAAAGAATTACACTTTTAAATAAAGGAAGCGGATTTAAGAGTTTAATGCACAGGAATAAAATAATAAGAGAGTGGAAGATCCTTTTTGCTCTACCCTCCACCTCAAAAATACATGGACAGTGAAGAAACTGGCTCCTGACGAAAAACCTGTATGAGTTTTCGGATGTTTCCCGGCAGACTCTCCAGGGGATAGATGCTCTTTCCACTCCTAATTTGTGCACAGCCAGGTCATCACAGTCTCTGAAGGGAGTTGCAGTAAAGACCCAGTCTCCCCTGGTCATTCATGCTTTTTGAACATTTACATTCACCCGGCATTTTCATTCCTAAGTCCCTTTAGCTGAAGCCTCGGACCAAAGTACCAAAGTCATCCTCAGGTATCTCTACTGAGGCCTCCTTATGGGAGGAAAAGGAAAAACCTTTGAGATACTTTTCTCCTCTCTGACTTAGCTCACTCTGTGACTTCCCCTCTATTTCAATGTCTATAAAATGTTACAGTCGTCTGCTCAGAGCCCCCTCAACACTGAAATGACCTCAGTGTTGATACTGCTTATGCTTGACTGATGCTCAGTTTTATAGGAAATATGAAACGGGGTTGGGATGGGGGGAATTGGTCCTTTCTCCAGTCACACTTTCTCGGTAAGTGATTCAAAGCTTCACTTTTACTCTCACTTGTTTCAGTTGTTGCTTTAACCCACCGTTTGGACACCTGGCAATTCAATGCTCTTAGATCAGCTGAACTCAGGAAGAGATTAAGGGAAGGAGCAAAGAAGAGTTACATGAGCTCCGTTTACAAATAAGTAGAGAAATGACTACTGCTAATTCCTTAGAACTGAGACATTTTCGACCTCTAAAGCAGTCACAGCTGCTGGCTTCTTGGGTTTCTAGCATCTCTATTTATTTCCTCTAAGTGACTAGTAGTAATCCTTTCAATAGAAAGTGAAAGTGAAGTCCCTCAGTCGTGTCCGACTCTTTGCGACCCCATGGACTGTAGCCCACTAGGCTTCTCTGTTCATGGGATTTTCCAGGCAAGAGTACTGGAGTGGATTGCCATTTCCTTCTCCAGGGGATCTTCCTGACCCAGGGATCGAACCCAGGTATCCCTCATTGTAGACAGACGCTTTACTGTCTGAGCCACCAGGGAAGTCAATAGAATCCAGGTGCTTATATTTTAGCAAAATCAATATTGTCCTCTACAGAGCTTCATATGAAATTTATCTATTGGAGACTGGGAGAAGAGAAATGAGCTGACCCAACCCCATTGGAGAAAGGAAGATGTGCATTAAAAAACTGATCTGGAGTTAGAGACTAGTCAATTTGAGTCAATACTCTGGGATATGATTTTCAGTAATAGGCTACTGATCCTACCTAATCTCTCTTTATTCATGTTCTCATTTGGTTTATATTCATTTCATTGGGAACAGAAACCAGTATGTAAAATGACTTACTTTTGGACCAGAGTTAACTTACAGAAACTCTGAAGGTGTGAAAACAGAGAAATATAATAATTAGGGAAAAGGTGTTAATTATTCAACCCATCATGCCTCAGATAAAACATAACATTATCACTGATTTTAAATCTATCGCCTCCCATCTGATCCTAATTCCATTCATGCAATCTCAAATATGTCCCCAAATATTGGTATTTAAGTTAACAGAAGAAGCACTAGCTAAGTGTCCTTTTTTTCTACTTGGGAATAAATTTACTTTCTCATTAACATTGGACCAATCTCATCTTGGACCCATGTGCATTTTCCTCTTACCTCTGGCAGAAACAAGGAGGTCCCTTCCCTTCCTACATTTAAGCAGTTCAGGTCCCTTCAGTTCCTCAGGTAGGTCTGTTATACCTGTCTAAAATCTTCTTGGGGATATTTCTCTACCAAAATATTTCCCCTGATGCCTGAAGAAAAACAGCAGTTCTATTTCCCCATGGGTTAATTAGCAGAACCCTTCTCCTCTGGTCTTTTCTCATTAGTTCTCCTTTATGTTAAGAACTCCAAGAGTCTTCTTCCTTAACTATGATCACTTTTGATAGCTATGCTCAGAATCAATACACATGAATACCATTATTCTGAAGAACTGCTTTCAACAGAATTGGGGTCTGTTTTTTTGTGATGTGTTTTGTTGTTGTTTTGTTTTTGTTTTTAACTATTCTCTGAAAGGATAGTGGCCTTTCTCAAGGCCTGTTAAATTTCCCTGAGGAAGATACAATATCATTTGCAATAGCATTGTTAATTGTAGCACACTATGCCATGATAAACTTGTTTACTTTGCTGAAGATACTCCTCTACTCAAGCTCTAAATATAGACCACTGCCTTTCAGTTTGAGCCCACACATACAGGATTAGTTCCAGTGGTTCTAGTGAAAATTTTAGCATAATGTGGGGATACCAATCATCTCTATGTGGCAAAGAAAATCACACAATCTTAACTCTTCCCTGTATCCGTGCCTTTTGCAAGCTACTTTGGCAGCTGTTTCTAATGCAGTGGTAAACAATCTGCTTGCCAGTGCAAGAGAGATAAGAGATTCAGGTTTGATTCTGAGTCATGAAGACCCCCTGGAGACAGAAATGGCTATCCCCTCCAGGATTCTTGTCTGGAGAATTCCATGGAGAGAAGAGTCTGGTAGGCTACAGTCCACAGGGTCACAAAGAGCTGGATATGACTGAGCATTCAGACACTTACTTACTCTACCAAGAAGTGACATTTCTTTCCCCCCTCTAAGTACCCCTTTTGTTGACTATGAGGGCTACTCCATTTCTTCTAAGGGATTTTTGCCCACAGTAGTATATTTGATGATTATCTGAATTAAATTCTCCCACTCCCATCCATTTTAGTTCTCTGATTCTTAAAATGTCAATATTCACTCTTGCATCTCCTGTTTGGCCACATCAAATTAAACTTGATTCATGGACCTAACATTCCAGGTTTGTACGCAAAATTGTTCTTTATAGTATCAGACAACTTTGACCACCAGACACATCCACAACTGGGCATCATTTCCACTTTGGCTCAGCCTCTTCACTCTTTCTGGAGCTATTTCTCAACTCTTTCCCAGTAGCATGTTGGACATCTACTGATCTGGGAGGCTCATCTTTTTGCCTTTTCATACTGTTCATGGGGTTCTCAAGGCAAGAGTGCCAAAGTGGTTTGTCATTCCCTTCTCCAGTGAATCACATTTTGTCAGAATTCTCCACCACGACCCAGCCATCTTGGGTGGCCCTGCACAGCATGGCTCATAGATTCATTGAGTTAGACAAGGCTGTGATCCACATGATCATTTCGGTTAGTTTCCTATGATTGTGGTTTTCATTCTGTCTGCCATCTTATAGATGAGGATAAGAGGCTTGTGCAAGCTTCCTGATGGGAGGGACTGGCTGTTGGGAAAACTGGATCATGCTCTGGTGGACAGGGCCTGCTCAGTAAATCCAATTTTCTGCTGATGGGTGGATATGTACTCCCACCCTGTATTTTGGCCTGGGGCTGCCCAGTCCTGGAGTCTGCAGTCTCTGTGGTAGGGCTATAGTCTCTATAAGGGCTTCCCCATTAGCTCAAATGGAAAAGAATCTGCCTATAATGTGGGAGACCTGGGTTCGACCCCTGGATCAGGAAGATCTCCTGGAGAAGGGCATTGCAACCCACTCCAATATTCTTGTTGGGAGAATTCCATAAACAGAGAAGTCTGGCCAGCTACAGTCCATGAGATCATGGAGTCGGACATGACTGAGCAACTAACACTTTCATTTTCACAATCTCTATGGCAGGGCTAATGGCAACCTTCTCCTAGAAGACTTATGCCAACATGCCACATCTCTCAAGACTGCTGCTGCCAGTGCCCCTGACCCTGCAGCAGGCCACTGTCTACCTATGCCTCTGCTGGAGACTCCCAAACACTCACAGGCAAGTCTGGCTCAGTTTCTTGTGGGGTCACTGCTCCTTTCCCCTGGGTTCCTGGTGCACATAAGGTTTGTTTTGTGCCCTCCAAAGTCTCCATTTCCCCAGTCCTATAGAAGTTCTGTAATCAAATCCCACTGACCTTCAAAGTCAGATTCCCTGGGGATTCCCAGTCCCTTTAAGAGATCCCCAGGTTGGGAAGTCTATCGTCGGGCATAGATCCTTTGCAACAGTGTGAGAACTTCTTTTGGATAATTGTTCTTCCGTTTCTGGGTCACCCACTCAGTGGCTTTATGGTAAGACTAATGGCAACCTCCTCCAAGAGGACTTACACCTCACAGGACTGCCGCTGCCAGAGCCTGTGTCGCCACGGCAGGCCACTGTTGACCCATGCCTCTGCAGGAGACCCTCATACCCTCACAGGCAGATCTGGCACAGTCTTTTGTGGGGGTCACTATTCCTCTCCCTGGGTCACAAAGAATCGGACACTCCTGAGCAACTGAACAAGTCCCCCTTTTAAACTGATTAGGCTGTAGGATGCAACAGAAGGATTTATGTGCCAGTTCTGAAATGAGTCTCTAGGAACCCATGTACTTAGGCTCTATATTAACACCCCAGCTAGCCATTATATGCACAATAGGGGCTAGCCTACTGCAAGATGAAAGACATGGGGGAGAGTATAACTGTCTTAGCCAGACAGAGCATTGCCCTAGTTCAGTCAGTTCCAACCAAACAGTTTCTGACTCTTAATGCATGAGGGAACCAGGACTAGAAGAACTAGCTATTTGACTCCAGTGAAAATTAACCCATAAATTAAGAGACAGAGAGATAGTTTCTGTTTCAAGCTCTAATTCTGGGGGCAGTCTGCTTTGTAACAGAAAAGCACTGTGAAAAATTAGTGTGTTCCCATAATTCATCTTTTCCACCTCCACATTTGCTGTACTCCAACATGTATCCATGGGTTTCCTAGGTGGCTCAGAGGTAAAGAATCACCTGCCAATATGGGAGACATAGGGGACAGGAGTTTGATCTCTGGGTCAGGAAGATCCCCTGGAGAAGAAAATGGCAACCCACTCCAGTATTCTTGCCTGGATAATCCCATGGACAGAGGAGTCTGGCAGGCTATAGCATATGGAGTTGCAGAGTTGAACACGACTAAGCGACTGAGCGTGCGCACAATTTGCATTCATACAACAGCAGGGATGTTATTCCAAGAATCTAATATCTTACTTCAATGTCTTCAGTGTCTTCAGTTGGAACAAATTCCAGTATCTCATAATATGTGCTGCAAGTTTGCATATTTTGCTACTAATCTTCATCTCATGACTCTTACTGCATTCCATTCGCACATATGCATTTGATTCCTTTAAAATGGTTTTCTTAGAAACCCAGCTATTTCTAACCTCAGGATATTTGCACAATTGTTTTATCTTATATATTTTCCTGGCTGATTCCTTCTCAGTATTCAGCTGTCAGTTTAAATGCTACTTCATCAAAAAAGCATTCTCTGTCACTACTTCTAAATGGATATATTAATTCTTTTGATGCATATTGCTAAATTGCTCTAGAAAAGATTATACTATTTAACATCATGTCAGTACTGTCAGAGTGTATATTTATTTTCTTCATCATATTAAAATTGCCATCATTTTTAAAAGTAGCACTTGTTTTTTTAATAAATTGCAATACTTTATTATAAATAAATTAGAAAACTATAAGCAAATACAAAGTGAAAAATAGAAACAGCTTATTAAATACTCATCCAAAGACAGCAAAAATTAAAGACCTAATTTCATCAATTTTTCAAACTTATCACAATCCATTAGGAAGTGGTGAAATCAGTTCCAAAAATGATTTTAAAGAAATAGGATGGGGAAAGGAAGTAAAAAAAAAGATAAGAAGTACCATATGGATTAAGCATAAGTATTCTTTTGTAAAAATACTGTTTTAGCTATAAATATGGATGTGAATATACATTTATGTAGATAGATGTATCCTATATTATGGTTTAAAATATATTGTGACTCACCCTTAACTAAGTATTTTAATGATTCCACTTGCTCCTTATTACCTTATTTCTCTGTTTTCAGTAGTAGTAAAACTCCATGAAAGAGTTATCAGTAATTGGAATTTCTAATTTTTCTTTGATTTTTTCTATCCAACTACTCAGTTCAGGCTTTTACTTTCACCATTTCATGCATACTTCTCTTATTTATTTAACAATGATCTCCAAGTGTCTAAGTTCAAAGTCAACCTTCAGTCTTTACCTTGCTTGACTATTTTGCAGAATTTAACAATCACTTCGTTCTTGATATATTCTGTTCACTTGACTTTCAGAATGCTTTATCTTTGTCCTTCTATCTTATTGATCATGTCTTCTGAGTCAGGTTTTCACTAGCTTTTACTGCTGCCTAGATTATTCATTCGGAGAAGGCAATGGCACCCCACTACAGTACTCTTGCCTGGAAAATCCCATGGACGGAGGAGCCTGGTAGGCTGCAGTTCATGGGGTCGTGAAGAGTTGTACACGACTAAGCGACTTCACTTCCACTTTTCCCTTTCATGCACAGGAGAAGGAAATGGCAACCCACTCCAGTGTTCTTGCCTGGAGAATCCCAGGGACAGGGGAGCCTCGTGGGCTGCCGTCTCGGGGGTTGCACAGAGTCGAACACGACTGAAGCGACTTAGCAGCAGCAGCAGCAGATTATTCATTATTTTATCTCCTCATATTCCTATGAATCACAATTTTATTCAAATCTTTGTTCAAATGTAACCTTATAATGAGGTCCAATTATGGCCACTTTATTTAAAATTATGATATCCCTGCTGCTGCTACTGCTGCTAAGTTACTTCAGTCGTGTCCAACTCTGTGTGACCCCATAGACGGCAGCCCACCAGGCTCCCCCATCCCTGGGATTCTCCAGGCAAGAACACTGGAGTGGGTTGCCATTTCCTTCTCCCTACCCACACTAAATCCTATTATCTTGAAATAGTTTTATTTTTTTGTTTCGTAGAGACCAGATGATTTTATTCTATTTTGGAATTTTTTTCTTATTTTTAATATTTTTTTGACAACTTCCCTCATCATAGTGCAAGTTGCATAATGGCAGGGAACTTTTTTAGTCTTATCACAAGCACCTAAAACAGTGCTTGGCACAGTAGCCTTAGTAAACATTTGCTATATGAATAACAAAATGGGTCATATTATTACTTCTTTAGTTGGTTAGTATCTTTTAAACTCAACAAGGTTTTAGAAATGTTTGATAGAATCAAAACTTATTATCTATATTTTGCACTAAGGAATTTGTATATATTTAGTATTTTATACAGTTGCATTATTTAAGATAATTTGACCTATTAGAATACTAAATCTACCTTGCAATTCTAATTTTAGATTTCTAATTGAGCAATTAATTTATACACTTAAATTTTTTTATTTATTTACTTTTGGCTATGCTGGGTCTTCATTGCAGTGTGGGCTTTCTCTAGTTGCAGAGCACAGGGTCTAGGCATGTGGACTTCGGTGGTTGTGGCATATGGGCTTGAGTTGCGGTTCCTAGGCCCTAGAACACAGGCTTGATAGTGGTGGTATACTGGCTTAGCTGCTCCACAGAATGTGGGATTCTCCCAGACCAGGGATCAAATCTGTGTCTCCTACATTAGCAGGCAGATTCTTTACCACTGAGAGCCCCAGGAAGCCTTTTACTTTTTTAAAAAATTTATAGTTTATAAAATGCACACATTAAATCAAGATTTTACACTTTATTATGTAAAATTTAAATCTTACTATATTTGTCACAGCATTAAAACACTTAAAAGTATTTAGGATAAGCCATATTTATAACTTACTTTTTAGTTTTGGAGAGTTTTTTTAAGATTATAAAAAAGATTGTTTCTTAAAACCTGTGGAGTTTTGTTTATTGAGTCAGAAAATTGAGGGGGAGGAGCCAAGATGGCAGAGGAGTAGGATGGGGAGAACACTTTCTCCCCCACAAATTCATCAAAAAAGCATTTAAACGTCGAGTAAATTCCACAAAACAACTTCCGAATGCTGGCAGAGGACATCAGGCACCCAGAAAAGCAACCCAACTCTTCGAAAGGAGGTAGGAAAAAATATAAAAGACAAAAAAAGAGACAAAAGAGGGAGGGACGGAGTTCCGTCCCGGGAAGGGAGTCTTAAAAAGAGAGAAGTTTCCAAACACCAGGAAACCTTCTCACTGCCGAATCTGTGCCGAGCTTTGGAAGAACAGAGGGCAACATAAAAGGGAGTAAAAAAATAAATAAACAATTAAAAATCACAGATTGTGAGCCCTACGGTAACTCCCCCAGGGGAGAAGCAGCGCAGACGCCTGCGCACGGCATTAGCAAGCGGGGGCTGGGCAGGGAAGCGGGGTGCAGGCTGTGTCCCTTAGACTAAGAATCGGCCGGAATGTCCTGAGCGCTATCTGAGCGAAATAATTTGGGCTAGCAAACCAGACTGTGGGATATCTACCACGCGAAAAGCCAGCCCTAACCTAAGACACCGCCAGGCCCGCGCACAGAACAAAGGACTGAACAGAGATAGCCCGTTGCAGACCTCCCCCCTCCGGTGACAGGCAGCCAGAGCCGTAAGGGGGCAATCGCAGCCCCAGAGAGACACTATCTATAAAACTGTAAGCAGGCTTCTTTGCTAACTAAAACTTCTTGGGGGTCTGGACGGTCAACAGCTGCCTGAGAAGGTGCGCCAGTTTTACACCCAGATAACCGAGTGGTGGGGAGGCGATAAGTCGCAGCATTGGCGCCCGCCAAACACATCACCTGAGCTGCTCGGATCTGGGAAAAGCACAAAACGCAGGCCCAACCGAGTCTGCGCCTCTGAGGACTACCCGAGTGCCTGAACCTGAGCGGCTTGGACCTGGGAGCTCAGCCCAGGGCAGGCCTCTGATTGTTCCCGGCGGAACAACCTAGAGCCCGAGCAGCGTGGGCAGGGAGGCTACACGCGCCGTGAGCGGGGGCAGACCCAGTGTGGCTGAGGCACTGTGAGCGCACGCCAGTGTTATCTGTTTGCAGCATCCCTCCCTCCCTCCCCACAGCGCGGCTGAACAAGTGAGCCTAAATAAAATAAAAAAAAAAAAAAAATAGGGTCCTCCACCGTCCCCTTTGTGTTAGGGCGGGAACCAGACACTGAAGAGACCAGCAAACAGAAGAAGCTATAACAGAGGGAAATGCCTTGGAAGCTACAGGCCATAGATTAAAACCCTGTGGTTACTACGGACTACATAGGAAGGGGCCTATAGATCTTGAGAAATATAAGTCAGACCAAGGAACTAGCCAAAAATGAACTGAACCCACAATACTCACAACAAAACCAGAGAAAGACTTAGATATATTTTTACAATCAATCTTTCTTTCTTTTTTTTCTTTTAAATTTTTTTTTTAAATTTTAAGTCCTCTATTGTCCTTTAATTTTCACTTTTATAACTATTACTTTGCAAAAAAAAAAAAAGACCCTATTTTTTTTCTTTTTTTCTTCTTCAGCAAACTTCATATATATATTTTATAATTTTTTGACCGTGTTTTGTTTTTTTATGTTTGTTTGTTTGTTTTTTCTTTTTCTTCTTTTCTTTAACATTGTATTTTTGAAATTCCAAGCTCTACTCTAGATTTTTAATTTTAGCCTTTTGGTATATGTTATCAATTTTGTACCTATAGTTTTTTTCATAATTTCTGTGACTTTTTCTTTCCTCTGTTTCTTTCTCTTCTTCTTTTGTATAACATCGTATATCTGCAATTCCAAACTCTACTCAAGATTTTTAATTTATGCTTTTTGGTATTTGATATCAATTTTGTACCTGTATTTTCTTTATAATTTTTGCGACATTGTTTTTGTTGGTTTATTTGTTTTCTCTCTTTATTTTTCTTCTTCTTTTTTTTAACATTGTATTTTTGAAATTCCAAACTCTACTCTAGATTTTTAACTTTTGCTTTTTGGTATTAGTTATCAATTTTGTACCTGTAGTTTCTTTATAATTTTCGCAACCTTGTTTGTTTTTCTTTGTTCGTTTTTTCTCTCTTTCTTTTCCTTCTTCTTTTCTTTAACATCGTATTTTTGAAATTCCAAACTCTACTCTAGATTTTTAATTTTAGCCTTTTGGTATATGTTATCAATTTTGTACATATAGTTGTTTTTTTTTTTTATAATTTCTGTGACTTTTTTTTTCTTTTTCTTTTTTTCCCCTCTGTTTCTTTCTCTTCTTCTTTTATATAACATCATATATCTGCAATTCCAAACTCTACTCAAGATTTTTAATTTATGCTTTTTGGTATTTGATATCAATTTTGTACCTGTATTTTCTTTATAATTTTTGTGACATTGTTTTTGTTGGTTTGTTTGTTTTCTCTCTTTATTTTTCTTCCTCTTTTTTTTTTTAATATTGTATTTTTGAAATTCCAACTCTACTCTAGATTTTTAATTTTTGCTTTTTGGTATTAGTTATCAATTTTGTACCTGTAGTTTCTTTATAATTTTCACAACCTTGTTTGTTTTTCTTTGTTCGTTTTTTCTCTCTTTCTTTTCCTTCTTCTTTTCATTAACATCACATTTTTGAAATTCCAAACTCTACTCTAGATTTTTAATTTTTGCTTTTATGTATTTGTTACCAATTTTGTACCTTTAAAAACCCAGTCTTCAGGACTCATTTTTCACAAGGGAACGAGATTACTGGCTTGACTGCTCTCTCTCCCTTTAGACTCTCCGTTTTCTCCACCAGGTCGCCTGTATCTCCTCCCTAACCCCTCTCTACTCTACCCAACTCTGTGAATTTCTGTGTGTTCCAGACGGTGGAGAACACTTAGGGAACTGATTACTGGCTGGATCTGTCTCCCTCCTTTTCATTTCCCCCTTTTATCCTTCTGGCCACCTCTGTCTCCTGCCTCCTTCTTCTCTTCTCTGTATAACTCCGTGAACATCTCTGAGAGGTCCAGTTGTGGAGTGCACATAAGGAAGTGACTACTGGCTAGCCCACTCTCTCCACTATTGATTCCACCTCATCTCATTTGGGTCACCTCTAACTCCCTCCCCCCTCTTCTCTTCTCCATGTAACGCTGTGAACCTCTCTGAGTGACCCTCACAGTAGAGAAACTTTTCATCTTTAACGTAGATGTTTTATCAATGGTGCTGTATAGAAGGAGAAGTTTTGAAACTACTGTAAAAATAAGACCGATAACTGGAAGTAGGAGGCTTAAGTCCAAACCCTGACTCCAGGGAACTCCTGACTCCAAGGAACATTAATTGACAGGAGCTCATCAAACGCCTCCATACCGACACTGAAACCAAGCACCACAAAAGGGCCAACAAGTTCCAGGGCAAGACATACCAAGCAAATTCTCCAGCAACAAAGGAACACAGCCCTGAGCTTCAAGATACAGGCTGCCCAAAGTCACCCCAAAACCATATACATCTCATAACTCATTACTGGACATTTCATTACACTCCAGAGAGAAGAAATACAGCTCCATCCACCAGAACATCGACACAACCTTCCCTAACCAGGAAACCTTGACAAGTCACCTGTACAAACCCACACACAGTGAGGAAACGCCACAATAAAGAGAACTCCACAAACTGCCAGAATACAGAAAGGACACCCCAAACGCAGCAATTTAAGCAAGATGAAGAGACAGAGGAATAGCCAGCAGATAAAGGAACAGGATAAATGCCCACCAAACCAAACAAAAGAGGAAGAGATAGGGAATCTACCTGATAAAGAATTCCGAATAATGATAGTGAAATTGATCCAAAATCTTGAAATTAAAATGGAATCACAGATAAATAGCCTGGAGGCAAGGACTGAGAAGATGCAAGAAAGGTTTAACAAGGACTTAGAAGAAATAAAAAAGAGTCAATATATAATGAATAATGCAATAAGTGAAATTAAAAACACTCTGGAGGCAACAAATAGTAGAATAACAGAGGCAGAAGATAGGATTAGTGAATTAGAAGATAGAATGGTAGAAAGAAATGAATCAGAGAGGATAAAAGAAAAACGAATTAAAAGAAATGAGGACAATCTCAGAGACCTCCAGGACAATATTAAACGCTACAACATTCGAATCATAGGGGTCCCAGAAGAAGAAGACAAAAAGAAAGACCATGAGAAAATACTTGAGGAGATAATAGTTGAAAACTTCCCTAAAATGGGGAAGGAAATAATCACCCAAGTCCAAGAAACCCAGAGAGACCCAAACAGGATACACCCAAGGCGAAACACCCCAAGACACATATTAATCAAATTAACAAAGATCAAACACAAAGAACAAACATTAAAAGCAGCAAGGGAAAAACAACAAATAACACACAAGGGAATACCCATAAGGATAACAGCTGATCTTTCAATAGAAACTCTTCAAGCCAGGAGGGAATGGCAAGACATACTTAAAATGATGAAAGAAAATAACCTACAGCCCAGATTATTGTACCCAGCAAGGATCTCATTCAAGTATGAAGGAGAAATCAAAAGCTTTTCAGACAAGCAAAAGCTGAGAGAATTCTGCACCACCAAACCAGCTCTCCAACAAATACTAAAGGATATTCTCTAGACAGGAAACACAAAAACGGTGTATAAATTCGAACCCAAAACAATAAAGTAAATGGCAATGGGATCATACTTATCAGTAATTACCTTAAACGTAAATGGGTTGAATGCCCCAACCAAAAGACAAAGACTTGCTGTATGGATACAAAAACAAGACCCCTACATATGTTGTCTACAAGAGACCCACCTCAAAACAGGAGACACATACAGACTGAAAGTGAAGGGCTGGAAAAAGATTTTCCATGCAAATAGGGACCAAAAGAAAGCAGGAGTAGCAATACTCATATCAGATAAAATAGACTTTAAAACAAAGACTGTGAAAAGAGACAAAGATGATCACTACACAATGATCAAAGGATCAATCCAAGAAGAAGATATAACAATTATAAATATATATGCACCCAACATGGGAGCACCGCAGTACGTAAGACAAATGCTAACAAGTATGAAAGGAGAAATTAACAATAACACAATAATAGTGGGAGACTTTAATACCCCACTCACACCTATGGATAGATCAACTAAACAGAAAATTAACAAGGAAACACAAACTTTAAACGATACAATAGACCAGTTAGACCTAATTGATATCTATAGGACATTTTATCCCAAAACAATGAATTTCACCTTTTTCTCAAGCGCACATGGAACCTTCTCCAGGATAGATCACATCCTGGGCCATAAAGCTAGCCTTGGTAAATTCAAAAAATAGAAATCATTCCAAGCTTCTTTTCTGACCACAATGCAGTAAGATTAGATCTCAATTACAAGAGAAAAACTATTAAAAATTCCAACATATGGAAGCTGAACAACACGCTGCTGAATAACCAACAAATCACAGAAGAAATCAAAAAAGAAATCAAAATTTGCATAGAAACGAATGAAAATGAAAACACAACAACTCAAAACCTGTGGGACACGGTAAAAGCAGTCCTAAGGGGAAAGTTCATAGCAATACAGGCACACCTCAAGAAACAAGAAAAAAGTCAAATACATGACCTAACTCTACATCTAAAGAAACTAGAAAAGGAAGAAAGGAAGAACCCCAGGGTTAGTAGAAGGAAAGAAATCTTAAAACTTAGAGCAGAAATAAATGCAAAAGAAACAAAAGAGATCATAGCAAAAATCAACAAAACCAAAAGCTGTTTTTTTGAAAGGATAAATAAAATTGACAAACCATTAGCCAGACTCATCAAGAAACAAAGGGGGAAAAATCAAATCAATAAAATTAGAAATGAAAATGGAGAGATCACAACAGACAACACAGAAATACAAAGGATCATAAGAGAGTACTATCAACAATTATATGCCAATAAAATGGACAACATGGAAGAAATGGACAAATTCTTAGAAAAGTACAACTTTCCGAAACTCGACCAGGAAGAAATAGAAAATCTTAACAGACCCATCACAAGCACGGAAATTGAAACTGCAATCAAAAATCTTCCAGCAAACAAAAGCCCAGGTCCAGACGGTTTCACAGCTGAATTCTACCAAAAATTTAGAGAAGAGCTAACACCTATCCTGCTCAAACTCTTCCAGAAAATTGCAGAGGATGGTAAACTTCCAAACTCATTCTATGAGGCCACCATCATCCTAATACCAAAACCTGACAAAGATCCCACAAAAAAAGAAAACTACAGGCCAATATCACTGATGAACATAGATGCAAAAATCCTTAACAAAATTCTAGCAATCAGAATCCAACAACACATTAAAAAGATCATACACCATGACCAAGTGGGCTTTATCCCAGGGATGCAAGGATTCTTCAATATCCACAAATCAATCAATGTAATACACCACATTAACAAATTGAAAAATAAAAACCATATGATTATCTCAATAGATGCAGAGAAAGCCTTTGACAAAATTCAACATCCATTTATGATAAAAAAAACTCTCCAGAAAGCAGGAATAGAAGGAACATACCTCAACATAATAAAAGCTATATATGACAAACCCACAGCAAACATTATCCTCAATGGTGAAAAATTGAAAGCATTTCCTCTAAAGTCAGGAACAAGACAAGGGTGCCCACTTTCACCATTACTATTCAACATAGTTTTGGAAGTTTTGGCCACAGCAATCAGAACAGAAAAAGAAATAAAAGGAATCCAAATTGGAAAAGAAGAAGTAAAGCTCTCCTGTTTGCAGATGACATGATCCTCTACATAGAAAACCCTAAAGACTCCACCAGAAAATTACTAGAACTAATCAATGACTATAGTAAAGTTGCAGGATATAAAATCAACACCCAGAAATCCCTTGCATTCCTATACACTAATAATGAGAAAACAGAAAGAGAAATTAAGGAAACAATTCCATTCACCATTGCAATGGAAAGAATAAAATACTTAGGAATATATCTACCTAAAGAAACTAAAGACCTATATATAGAAAACTATAAAACACTGGTGAAAGAAATCAAAGAGGACACTAACAGATGGAGAAATATACCATGTTCATGGATTGGAAGAATCAATATAGTGAAAATGAGTATACTACCCAAAGCAATTTATAGATTCAATGCAATCCCTATCAAGCTACCAACAGCATTCTTCACAGAGCTAGAACAAATAATTTCACAATTTGTATGGAAATACAAAAAACCTCGAATAGCCAAAGCGATCTTGAGAAAGAAGAATGGAACTGGAGGAATCAACCTGCCTGACTTCAGGCTCTACTACAAAGCCACAGTTATCAAGACAGTATGGTACTGGCACAAAGACAGAAATATAGATCAATGGAACAAAATAGAAAGCCCAGAGATAAATCCACGCACATATGGACACCTTATCTTTGACAAAGGAGGCAAGAATATACAATGGTTTAAAGACAATCTCTTTAACAAGTGGTGCTGGGAAATCTGGTCAACCACTTGTAAAAGAATGAAACTAGAACACTTTCTAACACCATACACAAAAATAAACTCAAAATGGATTAAAGATCTAAACGTAAGACCAGAAACTATAAAACTCCTAGAGGAGAACATAGGCAAAACACTCGATGACATACATCACAGCAGGATCCTCTATGACCCACCTCCCAGAATATTGGAAATAAAAGCAAAAATAAACAAATGGGACCTAATTAACCTTAAAAGCTTCTGCACATCAAAGGAAACTATTAGCAAGGTGAAAAGACAGCCTTCAGAATGGGAGAAGATAATAGCAAATGAAGCAACTGACAAACAACTAATCTCAAAAATATACAAGCAACTCCTACAGCTCAACTCCAGAAAAATAAATGACCCAATCAAAAAATGGGCAAAAGAACTAAATAGACATTTCTCCAAAGAAGACATACAGATGGCTAACAAACACATGAAAAGATGCTCAACATCACTCATTATCAGAGAAATGCAAATCAAAACCACTATGAGGTACCATTTCACACCAGTCAGAATGGCTGCGATCCAAAAGTCTACAAGTAATAAATGCTGGAGAGGGTGTGGAGAAAAGGGAACCCTCTTACACTCTTGGTGGGAATGCAAACTAGTACAGCCACTATGGAGAACAGTGTGGAGATTCCTTAAAAAACTGGAAATAGAACTGCCTTATGATCCAGCAATCCCACTGCTGGGCATACACACTGAGGAAACCAGAAGGGAAAGAGACACGTGTATCCCAATGTTCATCGCAGCACTGTTTATAATAGCCAGGACATGGAAGCAACCTAGATGTCCATCAGCAGATGAATGGATAAGAAAGCCATGGTACATATACACAATGGAGTATTACTCAGCCATTAAAAAGAATACATTTGAATCAGTTCTAATGAGGTGGATGAAACTGGAGCCTATTATACAGAGTGAAGTAAGCCAGAAAGAAAAACACCAATACAGTATACTAACGCATATATATGGAATTTAGAAAGATGGTAACAATAACCCTGTGTATGAGACAGCAAAAGAGACACTGATGTATAGAACAGTCTTATGGACTCTGTGAGAGAGGGAGAGGGTGGGAAGATTTGGGAGAATGGCATTGAAACATGTAAAATGTCATGTATGAAACAAGTTGCCAGTCCAGGTTCGATGCACGATACTGGATGCTTGGGGCTGGTGCACTGGGACGACCCAGAGGGATGGAATGGGGAGGGAGGAGGGAGAAGGGTTCAGGATGGGGAACACATGTATACCTGTGGTGGATTCATTTTGATATTTGGCAAAACTAATACAATTATGTAAAGTTTAAAAATAAAATAAAATTTAAAAAAAATAAAATTGAGGTACTTGAAAGCAAAAATAGTATATATCATGTGCTGTGCTGTGCTTAGTCGTGTCTGACTCTTTGTGATCTCATGGACTAAATAGCCCACCAGACTCCTCTGTCCATGGAGATTCTCCAGGGAAGAGTATTAGAGTGAGTTGCCATGCCCTCCTCCAGGGGATCTTCCCAACTCTGGGATTGAATCCAGGTTTCTCACATTTCAGGTGGACTCTTTACTGCCTGAGCCACCAGGGAAGCCCAAGAATTCTGGAGGGGGTAACCTATCCATTCTCTAGGGGAACTCTCCGACCCAGGAGTCAAACTCCCTGGCCCAGGGGTCTCCTGCTTGCAGGTGAATTTTTACCAGCTGAATTACCAGAGAAGCCCAGTGTATACCATATTTAAATGTAATTTAAAATTATTTAATTGCCAAGTTTATAAACCAGACCAAATATTTGTCAAACACCTTTAATAGTGAATAATAAAATCTGTTAGATTTATAAATGGAATACTAAGCTTTTAAACCAGGAGTTCAAAGGTCTAAAGGCTAGGTTTCTAAACAGTAACCTCAAATAAGTTCATTTTAATTTTATAACCAAGAAAAGTCTATATACTTTTCTTTACACCCAAAAATTTTCTAATGGGTATCAAAAAGCTCACATTAATATGAGATACTTTGCATTTACTGGAGTGAGAGGGGATATAGGATAGCACTGGTCCCCTGATGCATGAGAGGAAACGGGGCCTGGGGCTGATCCAAAGTTGAGAGCTAGCACTGTCTTCCACCTTAACACTCCCAAGTGCATTTAAGAATTTATCTCCCTGATCAAAGCTGACTGAACTTTTTTTTGATGTTCCATACTACTTATATTTCTATTTTTTGGCACCTCTCTTCTCTCTCCTGTGGTTGTCTTCCTGGTATTTGTGATACCACTGAGATGATTGGTTTGCTTTTAACAGGAGCTGGAAAAAATTTTTTTCTAGAGACAATTTACCCCTAAAATCACTAGAGCACATCTATAGGAGGAAGGCATGGACTCATCCCAAAAGATAAAATGTGTGTGAATTCCAGTTAGAATGGCAATCATCAAAAAATCCACAAATAATAAATGTTGGAGAAGGTGTGGAGAAAAAGGAACTTTTCTGCAATGTTGGTGGGAATATAACTTGATACAGCCACTATGAAGATAGTATGGAGATTACTCAAAAAACTGTGAGTGGAAGTACCATATGACCCAGAAATCCCACTACTTGGCATATATCTTGAAGAAACCAAAATTGAAAAAGGCACAAGTACCCCAGTGTTCATTGCAGCACTATTTACAATAGCGAGGACACAGGAAGCAACCTAGATGTAAAACATAAGATAAATGGATAAACAAACAGTGGTACATATATTCACTGGAATATTACTCAGCCATTGAAAGGAGCACATTTTTTGAGTCAGTCCTAATGAGGTGAATGAACCTAGAGCCTATTATACAGAGTGAAGTAAGTCAGAAAGAGAAAAACAAATATAGTATATTAATGCATATATATAGAATCTAGAAAGATGGTGCCAGTGAACCTAATTACAGGTCAATAATAGAGGCACAGACATAGAAAACTGACTTATGGACATGGGTGGGGGAGAGGAAAGAGAGGGTGGGGCGAATGGAGAGAGTAACATGGAAGCATATACACTACCATGTGTAAAATAGATAACCAATGGAAATTCGTTGTATGACACAGGGAACTCAAACTGGGGCTCTATAACAACCAAGAGGGGTAGGAAGGTATGGGAGGGAGGTTAAAGAGGGAGGGGAAGCATATATACTTATGGCTAACTCATGTTGATCTAGATAGAGGTCAATGCAATATTGTGAAGCAGTTTTACTTCAATTAAAAATAAATAAGTTTGAGGTGGGGAAGGAAAAAAAGTGTGTATGGATTTTTTTTTTTTTTTTTAATGTTGAGTATAAGTTTCAAGGCAGAAAATAAGAAAGAGAGAAACATTCTAAAGCAGAAAGGCAATAAGAATAGGAACACTGCAGTGTGAGACCGGCCGAGCATTTTAGTATAACATAACATAGAACATTATTTATATAGTGATAGTGATTTTTTTAGATTAGCACATCAGATATAATTATATATATTTACATAATTTATGGGAGTTTTTTGATCCAAAACCTATTCATTTTGTCTATTTAATCTTCAAGCTTTCAAGAGTACTTGGTCAAGCATTTTCTGAACAGTGTAAAACAAAACCCAAAAGAGTTAATAAAAACAGCAGGACACAAGCATCCCAAGGTCAAAGACTATATGGACTGCACAATCATTGTTAGCTATCATTAGACAACCTATGGGGGGATAAATGTCTCTTAGATGAATGTTAGGAAGTCTGGTTTCTTCTTCTGCCTTAAACTACTTCACTGCTGCACATCTTGTTAACCTTTTTAAAATAAAATAATAATAATAATGATATTATATTGTACCATGAATATAAAATGGAAGAGTAGGTAAGGGAAAAATTTAGATTTGCAAGAAGTAAATATGATTATTATTTAGTTCAGTATCCCCATTGATTTGGTGTTATAAAGTGTACAAAATACTCCATTATAATCTATAAATGTTATAAAGATAGGTAGATCACTGACAACTTCCTTTATTAGATTAAGCAATAGTTCTTATGTTAGAAAAGTGACGCCAACACCTGGACTCACACACACACACAGGACTTAGTGAAACAACACGCTGGTGGTGAGTGGGGAATATGCAGGGCAAGTTCTCAACAAGACTGTATAAGGCAGAAGGTAAGAGAAGAGACTGCAAGTCTCACCTTTACTAACTCATCTCGGGCAACTAACTCTCTGTGACTTTGTTTTACCATCTATAAAATGGAAATAGTACAAGTACACCTACCTCATAAGGATGTTTTATCAATTCCATGAATTAATATATGTAAAGCACTTAAAATAGTGCTGGAATGATGAATAAACAAATAGGGGAGGAAGCAACTTTTGGAGGTGATGGATATGTTTATGGTACTGACTATGGTGATGGGTGTATACACAGTCTCCAAACTCAAGTTGTATACATTAATTATGTCCAGCTTTTCATATCTCAATCATATCTTAAAGTGGTTTAAAAAAAAAAAAAAGAAAAGTGAAAATCATACCCAAACTACTACATAAAGATAAATTATGCCCAGTAGTTTTAAAAACTGATTTGTTAGCATTTTAAACTTATGAATATAGATGCTTGAACAGATAGAGTGAATTCTCATTGGCTTCCAGAGACATTGAATGTTTTTTGAGAACAGAGGATTTTCTTTCTTTTTACTTTTTTTTAAGATTTACTTATTTGTTTGCTTATTTTGGGGCTGTGGTAGGTTTTAGTTGCTGCACAGGGATTTCTCTAGTTGCAGCGGGGCGCTACTCTTGCAGTGTGTGGGCTTCTCATTGTGTTGGCGGCTCTTGTTGCGGAGCATAGGTTCTAAGGCTTGCACGCTTCAGTAGTTGTGGCTCACAGGCTCCAGAGCGCCATCTCAGTAGTTGTGGTACACAGGCTTAGTTGCTCCATGGCATGTGGGATCTCCCTGGACCAGGGATTGAATCAGTGTCCCTTGCATTGCAAGGTGGAGTCTTAACCATTGGACCACCAGTGAAGCCCCAAGAACAGAGGATTTTCTTGATGGCATCTTTCATGTCTTTGTTCCTCAGACTGTAGATTATCGGGTTGAAAAGTGGGGCAAGGACAGCAAACATTAGAGCAATGGCCTTGTCCAGTAGTTGTGGGAAAGGGACAGAGAAACGCAGGTACATGAGTGTCACACTGCCAAAAAACAGGAGGAAAATAGTGATGTGGGCTGCACAGGTGGAGAATGCCTTCTGACGGCTCTTACCAGAGGGAATCCTCAGGACCACAACAATGATTCTTAAATAGGAAAGGGTGATGATACAAGCAGAAGTCAGGATGGAAATAGCATGAATCACATCTTCAATCAGAATCATAGATGTATCTGTACAGGCTAAGCGTAATACAGGTTCAAAGTCACAGAAGAGTTGATGGATTTGGTTGGGACCACAGAAGGGAAGAGTAGAAATCCACACAATCTCAGGCAGTAGCATAAGGAAGCCAAAGATGCTAGAACCAGCAGAGAGTTGGATGCATAGTTGAGGGGTCATAATGGTTGCATAGCGGAGGGGGTGGCAGATGGCAACGTACCTATCAATGGCCATCACTGTGAGGACTAGGCCTTCTGTGACCCCAAGTGAGTGAAAAAAATACATTTGCAGGAGGCAGCCAATGAAAGAAATAGTCTTCTCTTTACTGACAAGGTTGGAGAGCATCTTGGGGATGGTCACTGTGGTGTACCAAATCTCCAGGAAGGAGAAGATGCTGATGAAATTGTACATGGGATTGTGGAGACGTGCATCCAGCTGGACAGCAAAGAAGATCATCAAATTTCCAACAATAATGAACACGTAAATTAAGAACAAAGGAATGAAGAATAAGAGACTGCCCTTCTCAAACTGAGGGAAATCAGAGAAATAAAACTCAGTCACTATTGTCTGATTCTCCTGATCCATATTTTCCGGTGTTTCACTTGTTGGCTAGTGAAATCAAATATAAACAGTCAGAACTCTACCTAATTTAAATAACCAATATAAACTTTCTTTTTAAGCAGCTCATCAGCCTTGAAATGAGGTTGATTAAATTAAGGAAAATATGTGCATTGCTTTGCAAATTATAAAGTGAGTATGTCTAACTTGCAAATACATTTTTAGTAATTGTAACACATTGTATTATCAACTATTCTGAGAACTAAGCAAACAGTTTTGCTATTTGGACATTTAAATTGGTACAAACTCTCCTGAATGGCAATTTGGCAATCTTTTTAAAGAGTTCTGAGACTTTTTAGAGACTTCCTTTCACCATATAGCCCAAGAAAATTATTTTAAATATTAAAACAAATACAAGGATATTCATTGGAATATTTATTATAATAGCAAACTAGAAATACCTTAAATAGGTAGACATTTTTATTTTTGATATTAAATATTGGAGACACAAAATGAGTTGTGGCAAAATGATCCCCTTTGTGGATAAAAGTAAAAACTATTTTTAAATGGATATCTTAAAAATAAAGTGCGGGTACTGTCTTCCCTTGCTGGCTTCATAGTTAGAAAAATAGAGTAAAGAGAACTAAATATCATACTGAATTCAATTTACTTTAAAACACAACAGCTTAGACCCATGCAATATACCTTTGTGTGCAAATTAATCTTAATCTAGGTTAGTTAATGGTCAGTGGTAAAGAGCATTAGCTAATAGTTGAAATATACTAATCGAGAAATCACACTCTAGGAGTGGTTTGATGACATTTCAAAAGCTTTGATTAGCAGTCTATAGCCAGAGGCAGATAGTTCCAAGTATCCAGAATGGCATCTTCACCATGTGTGCTTAGATGCTCAGTTGTCTGACTCTTTGCGACCTTTTGGATTGGAGCCCACCAGGCTACTCTAGGGGTTTCCCTGGTGATCAGAAGGTAAAGAATCTGTCCACAATGCAGGAGACCTGCATTCGATCCCTGGATAGGGAAGATCCCCTGGAGAAGGGATTGACAACCCACTCTAATATTCTTGCCCGGAAAATTCCATGGACAGAGGAGCCTGGCGGGCTACAGTCCATGGGGTTGTGACTAACACTTAGACTTTCAGGCCACTTTATCCATGGGATTTTTCAGGCAAGAATATTGCAATGGGTTGCCATTTTCCTTCTTCAAGAGATTTTCCTGACCCAGGGACCAAACCTGCATCTCCTGTGTTGCCTTTTATTGCAGGTGGATTAATTAACTGTTGAGCCTTCAGGAAAGTGGATTCATTAATTAGCATAGGGCAGGTTTTCTCAACTTCAGCACTACTAACATTGTGTATCAGATAATTTTTTGCTAGGGATGAGGAAGAGAAAGGTTTTCCATGCATTGTAGAACATTTGGCATCAGTTCTAGCTTCTACTAGAAATCAATAGCCCAGACTTTTTCCTCAGTCATGATAAACAAAATGTCTCTAGAAATTGCTAAATATTTCTGCAGGGGAACAGTGGGAGTAAAATTGCCCCAGCTGAAAATCATCAGCATAAGGAACTTTAGGTTTATTTTTTAAGTTAAAAACCAGGTGACCAAGACATGTGGCCTGGCTAAAAATAAACCTAAACCGTTTCTTGAAGTAGCATTAGAATAAGAGCTTGTCATGCTGTCTATACAGTGTGGAAGGGTGGAATAGACCTGTGATTCATTCATTTCTGTGCTCCTCCCTTACCAGAGGATCTAGCACATGATTTCACCATGTTAGTTTTTCCTCCAGTGAGAATTTGGTTACATTTTGTTTTTGATAGAACCTTTCACTCTTTCTAATCAGAGAGACTAAGGAATAGAGTTTGAACTTCCTTGGGCTTCCAAAACCAGGTTTGATATTGGTTTTTGTACCTGCTTGTTAGTAAATATTTGTGTGCCTGGCAAAATTCTGAGACTTGCCTTCAATGAACTAGCTGATAATTTAGCTCTTGTACATGGGACGTCTATAATTTTGCGATGTGACAGGAGTGATAAATAACACTATGATTTTAATCAGACTGCAATGTATAAATGCATCAAATAAACACATACACCTTAAATTTATATAGTGTTATATGTCAATTATATCTCAATTATTAAAAATTTAAATAAATAAACAAGTCAGCAGAGGTAAAGAGTCATCATTCTAGTGGCCCAGACAAAAATGATCTCTCAAGGGCTAATGTCCCAGACAAAATTTAATAGATTATCTAATGACCATCTCTAGTTCTATAACACACATTATCCAAAACCCCTCATTTCTGAACTATTTACTATGTTTCCGCCTACCTCACATGCCTACAGAATGTCAACAGATCTTCTACAAGTCTTAATTTAAAACCAACAGAAAAATAATCTGGTTCTCTGTGCCTCTTCCCCTATGTAGGGCACTCACCCATATGCCAAAGTACAGAGCCCACCCTTCATCCCATACCTACCTCTTCCAGAAACTCAGAGGGCTCCCTCCTATTTCCCAAATGTCTTCATTTTTACTGTTCTGCAGTCCAGCAAATCAGAAGGTTCTAGCCACAATCACAAATCTAGGTTCTCAGGGACTAGTTAGTAAGGTAGGGAATGGCTTGCTTCTGTAGGGTTCTCCCTCAGTGCCTGGAGGAAATCAACTCCACTTCCCATGTGGTTAATTAGGAAAACATTTGCTGCCATGCTCCCTTTCAGGGAGTTGCCATACCTATGGGAAGTTAGGTCTTTGAATCAGGCTAGAAATCAGAAGGAAAGAGATACTTCGTTTCTTTTCTGAACAAACTGTGAAAGAATTGTTTGTATAAAAGTGTCTGCTGAGACAGAGGAAGGTTAAGGAACAAGAGGAGCTAAGCTAATAAAATGTGGTTCAAAGGCAGAAGGATTTTCTTCACTCTTCATTGAAACAGATTCAGAGCAGTTCGGTGATAGCATAGCACAACTCTAAAGTATATTCTAGAAAATTCTTTCAGCAGCTGTGCAGCACACCTCAGCAGAACTTCTGCAGAAGGATCTAGGGTATTAAAGGACCATTAGCAGTTGTGGTGGGAAGGAGGGGTTCACATGCATAAGATTTCACTGACTTCAATGGTTCCAGAGGCAGATGGCCCCAAAAGCTGGGGTCAGGATTTAACACTCCTTGACTGCAAGATAAAACTTATTATTAAACTATTTGACCCAGTTTCCTACCACTTGCTCTAGTTATTATCTCTTTGATGTTCAGTATCTTTAGTTTCTTTTTAACTACTGACTCTTCTCCCTCTCTTCCAAGCATGCACATTTTACTACTATATCATAGTATGGATGGGGGAGCCTGGTGGGCTGCCGTCTATGGGGTCGCACAGAGTCGGACACGACTGAAGCGAATTAGCAGCAGCAGCATAGTATCTAAGAAACTATATATCTACTATAACTTAAAGAAAGATATCCTTGATTACATTACCTGCTCTAGTTCTCCCGTCTGTTCATTATCAAATGTCTCAAACATCATCCATATTGGTTGGTTCATTTGTATTAATTTTATTCATTCATCTTCCAAGACTATGCAGAAGCCATATGGCTGAAATTATATTAACTCCTCATTTGCCAATGATCCTCTAACCACAAAATTTTGTTGCCATTTTTCCAGGTTTTATTTTCCCTGACAAATATTCACTCAGCAAATATATCCAAGGTGGTTTTAAGACATTGGTGGGCTTCCCTGGTGGCTCATAATCTGCTTTCAATGTGGGAGACCTGAGTTTGATCCTTGGGTCTGGAGGATTCCACTGGAGGAGGAAATGGCTCCCCATTCCAGTATTCTTACCTGGAGATTCCATGGACAGAGGAGCCTGGAGGGCTACAGTCCATGGGGTCAGAAAGAGTTTGACATGATTGAGCGACTAACACTTCCAACACTTTAAGACATTGAGAATAAGGAATAATAATAATAAAACTAGATCATTTCCAGATCTCACTCATTGATCATTTATTTGTTCTTGTACTTTTTTGCCTTGATTTTCATGGCACAGCTGTGTCTTTGTTCTCTTAGTTCCCTGGATATTTTGCAACAAGACAGTAAGATAGACTTAGCTTCTAATTCTGACTTTGTCACCTTCTTAGCTACATGACTATGGGGATGATACATAAGTCATTTAAACTTTAGTTTCCTCACTTTTAAAGTGGTTGATACTAATGAGTAACTTATAAAAATACTGAAATTACAAGAAATATATAATTGCCTTGGTGCATTTTTAGCACATACTTAACCCAGTAAATAATAGTTATGTATTATATTCCTCCACCCACCAATTATAATCTTCCAGTCTCTCTTGCTATTTCTGACACTGTTTTTCAACTATCTAGTGCATCCTCATAGTTCAATTATTATCTTTAGTTAACACTTGTATCTAAGTCCATAGACTTTTCATCTCTCCTGAAGTCCACTTCTTCATCCTTAATGGCAATAAGAAATTTCTAAGTTTGTCCACATACTCAGAATAACATATCTATAACTCATCTTATAATTTCCCCCCTTTATTAGCTTTTGCTTTAGCTGTTACTGTATTTATCAATAATGGTGCCTGACAAACTAACTCAAACTTAAAATCTGTCTCTTTAATGCTCTTCTTTCCAACATGCCCTATATAGAGTCAGTTGTCAGACCTTATTGATTATTCATATTTATTCATATCCCTTTTATCCTTTTAGCTTCATTATTACTGTCTTATTTAGGCCTTTATTCCAGACCATTGCAGAAAAGAGTCTGATGCCTGAATAGTGATGAATAAATGCTAGTTAAATAAATTAATGACATTTCTCACTTCCATAATTTCTCTGTATTCTATACATTAAAGTGAAATTTTGTGCATTAATGTCCACTCTAAAATTACCTAATAACTTCATACTGCTTGCAAAATATATTTTAAAAATCCCAACACTTGACATTCTAGATCTCCAAATCCACCTAACTTAATCCTTCAATGCCATTTCTCCACTGATTCACTTTACAAGCCCTCTGTTTCAAGTGAAATATATTTAATATCCTACAAACATAGTTCTTGTATTTTCATGGCTAGACCTTTGTTTATCCTCTTCATTAAGCATATGTTACTTGAGTTCCATGTAAGTCCCTGGGTTGTGTAGTAGAAATTCAAATATGAATAGATAATTATAGATCACCATTAAATTTCTTAGAACCTGGACATATAACTAGATAATGTCAACAACATATGTATGTACCAGATGCTTTAGGAACACAAAAGAAGACCCCCCAAAACAACCTGGGAACCAAGAAAGGCTTCCTGAAGAAGATGGTAATGTACTGAAACTCGAAAAATTAATAAGAATTACAGAGATGAAGTGTATGCCTATATTTTGGGTGGAAAGAAGAAAGGCAGGGTTGAAATTTCAGGAAGAGGAAAGAATAGGGAAAAAACCCAAAGCATGATAGATCAAAATAGCATTCTGAGAGTATGGCTACAAACAGTTTGGTTGCTGGGACTTACAGTTCAAGGCAAGGAATAGAGTGGAAAATAGAAAAGTGTAAAGCAAAAGCCCAGGAATGTCCTTATTTTCCCTGCCTTCCTTCTTAGTTAAACCAAGTCCTATTAAATGATACTGCAAGTTAAGTGAAAGATCATTTTAGAGAATATATATTTGGGAATAATAAAAGTTGTAATCAAAAGGAAAGGTTAATCTTTAGCTAATTTTGAGTTTTGAGGCTCAAGGTTCAATTTTGCCCTTGCATTTTTTGGCTATGTGAACTGGAGCAAGCCTTTAACTGCTCTGAATTATTCCATCTGTAAAATGGGAATAACTCTTATCTTGGCTATCTCATACAAATAGCTTTTTATATTTAATTGTGGTAAAAAGTGTGTAATATAAAATTTACCATGTTAATCATTTTAAGCTTACAAATTCTTTTTCTAAAGAATTAAATGAAGGGGAGGGAGGCTCAAAAGGGAGATGATATGTGTGTATATATACATATACACACACACATATATGTCTGGCTCTAGGTGAGTGATCACACCATTGTGGTTATCTCGGTCACTAAGATCATTTTTGTACAGTTCTTCTGTGTACTCTTGCCACCTCTTCTTAATATCATGTGCTTTTATTAGGTCCATACTATTCTGTCCTTTATTGTGTCCATTGTGAATGAAATGTTCCCTTGGTATCTCTGATTTTTTTAAGAGATCTCTCATCTTTCCCATTGTATTGTTTTCCTCTATCGCTTTGTATTGATCAGTTAGGAAGGCTTTCTTATCTCTCCTTGCTATTCTTGGAACTCTGCATTCAAATGGGTATATCTTTCCTTTTCTTCTTTGCCTTTCACTTCTCTTCTTTTCTCAGCTATTTGTAAGGCCTCCTCAAACAACCATTTTGCCTATTTGCATTTCTTCTTCTTGGGGACGGCTTTGGTTACTGCCTCCTGTACAATGCTAGGAACCTCTATCCATAGTTCTTCAAGCACTCTATCAATTCTAATACCTTGAATCTATTTGTCACTTCTACTGTATAATCATAAGGGATTTGATTTAGGTCATACCTGAATGGTCTAGTGGTTTTCCCTACTTTCTTCCATTTAAGTCTGAATTTGGCAATAAGGAGTTCATGGTCTGAGCCACACTCAAATATATAAAATTAAGACACATTCACATAGTTTTATGGCAGAAACAAGCACCTTGTAATTATCCTCCAATTAAACAATAAATTTAAAAAAAGAATTAAATGAATGTGTATTTAAAACTTCAAAAATATATTATTATCATCATCATTATCATCATCTCAGCCAAAGTGGAAAACATAGTGAAAAATGAGTGAAAGGCTGAGAAGAAAGTAGTGTTTGCTGGTGGTCTGTTTCAGAGAGGTGTGATCTTGAGAGAAGTCTGTTCTGACACCCATTGTCATTCTGGGCCCCAGTGCCTAGATCTATACTCCCCTGTGAGAGATAAGATTATTTAGCCACAGGAAAGTTTTGAGACCTGACCCCCTCAGGAACGTCTAGTTACCATGTGAAATGCTTCCTCTAATAGGTCCTTTAGAGTGGAGAATGAGATGCACCACTTTTTAAAGATCCTGTGTTATCTAAAGAGAAACTCCCAAGCAAGATAATCTTTCCATTCTAGATACTCCAGAAAGAGAGTGCAGAAACATCTATAGTCTCACTGACAAACTAGCAGAAGGGGCAGGTTGTCACAGAGATTCTGAGGACCGTTCTTGTGGTCTCAGGCAAGGTACGTGGTAAGCCAGTTGAGCCTGCTAACCTGCGTTTGGTACCCAAATTAACCTGTTTTTTCAAGTTAAATTTTCTTTCATGGTAAAATTTTCTCAGAATGTGGACTGTTTAGAACTGTATTATATAAGTAAAGAAATTAGAATAAGTAAAGAAATTAGAATAAGTAAAGAAATTAGAAAGGATATTAGGAAGAATATTGTTCATCTAACAGATGAAGATACTAATGATATCTAAGGTCTTTCCAACACTAAAATTTTAAAGTCCAAAGAATTGTGGGTTCCTGGGGGACTTAAAGAGAATTTTACTTCTTTATTTCCAGGACTGCAATCTAATTCAAGTCTCTTTTTACTCTACAATGAAAATCTGTAGGCTGAACTCCTTGGGCACTGCTGATTAACTGTTATTCCAGGATTTTCTTAAATGTTCTTTATGTGTCTCAGGAGCAAAAATTAATGTTTTATTCAACTTTATATAGCCCCTGAGGCTTCAGCAAGCTTCCAAGGTGTCACTAGTGGTAAAGAACCTGCCTGCCAATGCAAGAGATGTAAGAGACACAGGTTCTATCTCTAAGTTGGGAAGATCCCCTGGAGTAGGGCATGGCAACCCACTCTGGTATTTGTGCCTGGAAAATCCCATGGACAGAGGAGCCTGGCAGGATACAGTCGATTGGGTTGCAAAGACTCAGACATGGCTTAGCACACACTTATGCACAAACCTTCAGCAGTGATTGGCACCTAGCAGAGGATCAGTAAACATATGAATGTAATTGAACTGATGTACAGATGGTAGATAACAATGTAAACTTGCTAGTGAGAAGATACTTACTCAAAGTAAGAAATAGTCACTCTAGTTAAGCCACTTAGCTCTGAAATTCCACTTTTCATAGCTCCATGGTCTCTTGCTTTATCCATCTGTGTTCTCTATAATGACTACTCAGGATGGCCATTCTCTGAGACTTTAGGCTGAGAAAAGATAACACACAAGAGACAGAAATGTGGCTGCTTCCAACAGAGAAAACTCAGATCTCTCACATCTTTCTCAGTGCATGCCCTCTGCCTTTCTACTTCACTGGTGCCTGCTCTCTTCCAAAACCTGGCTCTCCTATCTTTCTTCCTCAAGGCTTGAGACATAAGGTAAGAGACATCTTCTAAAACTAATTTTCCTAGTCTTCAATGCTTTTATTTTAACCTCTGTTTGACCTGAGCTGGGGGAAAAACACATTAGCTCTCTCATCTCATACCTAGGACAGTCGTAAACACATAGTGGCACTCAGAGAAGGAAACAGAACGAATGATGAATCCTGATCTAAACTGCCCAGTGTGGTACAAATATTAATAGTGACTAAAGACCTAAAGACCAACATTCCAAGTATTGCTTTGGATCCTAGCTATGTGAATTTGGGAAATTACTTTTCCCCTCTGGTTCTCAATTTCTCTACCTGTAAAACAATAATAATAATCTCCCTAGCATGCATGCATGCCTGCTCAATTGCTTCAGCCATGTCTGACTCTTTGTGACCTCATGGTCTAAAGTCCATGATGCTCCTCTGTCCATGGGATTTCCCAGGCAAGAATATTGGAGTGGATTGCCATTTCCTCCTCCAGGGGATCTTCCAGAATCAGTACTCAAATCCAGGTCTCCTGCATTGCTGGCATATTCTTTACTGTCTGATGTGGGTCTCCTGCATTGCAGGCAGATTCTTTACCATCTGAGCCACCAGGGGGAAATGCAAAAAAGATGTGTTAAATATCATGAAACAAGAAAATATAAAGTATTCTTAAGAGAGGATGTTTCCTTCTGGTAGTAAGAATCAGTGAGACTTTTATGATAATGGGAGCATTTGCTGGATATTGGCAATTGGATTCCAATAGGAAGAGATCAAGAAAATGGAAGAAAAGAATGATATAAAAATAAAATGCAGGAAATTGGTCCTATATGGCAGAGCTGATGAGCATATAGAAAAATATTTGGCTTAAAACTTTGACTAGTAGACAGTGAAAGACAAATACATGACACTGCTTATATGTGGAATCCAAAAAATGGAACAAATAAACTTATTTACAAAGCAGAAATAGAGCCACAGATATAGAAGACAAATGTATAGTTACCAGGGGAAAGGGGGCTAGGAGGGATAAATTGAGAGATGGGAATTGACATAGACACAGTACTATTAAGTTATTCAAAAATATATAAAGTAGACAGGTCAGGGGCAGTGGCTGAGAGGAGCTACCCCATGTCCAAGGTAAGGAGCAGCAGCTGCACTTTGCTGGAGCAGCTGTGAAGAGATACTCCCTGTCCAAGGTAAGAGAAACCCAAGTAAGATGGTAGGCTCTGAGAGAGAGAATCAGAGGGCAGACAGACTGAAACCATAACACAGACAACTGGCCAATCTGATCACATGGACCACAGCCTTGTCTAACTCAAAGAAACTAAGCCATGCCATGTGGGGCCACCAAAGACGGACAGGTCATGGTGGAGAGGTCTGACAGAATGTGGTCCACTGGAGAAGGGAAAGGCAAACCACTTCAGTTGCCTTGAGAACCCCATGAACAGTATGAAAAGGCAAAAAAATAGGACACTGAAAGATGAACTCCCCAGGTCGGTAGGTGCCCAATATGCTACTGGAGATAAGTGGAGAAAGAATGAAGGAGAAAGAATGAAGGAATGGAGCCAAAGCAAAAACAACATCCAGTTGTGGATGTCACTGGTGACAGAGGCAAGGTCCAATGCTGTAAAGAACAATATTGCATAGGAACCGGGAATGTCAGGTCCATGAATCAAGGCAAATTGAAAGTGGTCAAACAGGAGATGGCAAGAGTGAACATAGACATTCTAGGAAACATCAGCGAACTAAGATGGACTGGAATGGGTTAATTTAACTCAGATGACCATTATATCTACTACTGTGGGCAGGAATTCCTTAGAAGAAATGCAGTAATGCAGTACTTGGATGCAATCTCAAAAATGATAGAATGATCTCTGTTCGTTTCCAAGGCAAACCATTCAATATCACGGTAATCCGAGTCTATGCCCTGACCAGAAAAACTGAAGACTCTGAAGCTGAATGGTTCTATGAAGACCTACAAGACCTTTGGGAACTAACACCCCCAAAAGATGTCCTTTTCATTATAGGGGACTGGAATGCAAAAGTAGGAAACCAAGAAATACCTGGAGTAACAGGCAAATTTGGCCGTGGAAAGCAGAATGAAACAGGGAAAAGGCTGATAGAGTTTTGCCAAGAGAATGCACTGGTCATAGCAAACACCCTCTTCCAACAACACAAGAGAAGACTCTACACATGGACATCACCAGATGGTCAATATCAAAATCAAATTGATTATATTCTTTGCAGCCAAAGATGGAGAAGCACTATACAGTCAGCAAAAACAAGACCAGGAGCTGACTGTGGCTCAGATCATGAACAAATTCAGACTTAAATTGAATAAAGTGGGGAAAACCATTAGACAATTCAGGTATGACCTAAATGAAATCCCTTATGATTGATTATACTGTGGAAGTGAGATATAGATTTAAGGGACTAGATCTGATAGACAGAGTTCCTGATGAACTATGGAATGAGGTTCATGACATTGTACAGGAGACAGGGATCAAGACTAATCCCATTAAAAAGAAATGCAAAAAAGCAAAATGGTTGTCTGAGGAAGCTTTACAAATACCTGTAAAAAGAAGAGAAGTGAAAAGCAAAGGAGAAAAGGAAAGATATACCCATTTGAATGCAGAGTTCCAAAAATAGCAAGAAGAGATAAGAAAGCCTTCCTCAGTGATCAGTGCAAAGAAATAGAGGAAAACAATAGAATAGGAAAGACTAGAGATCTCTTAAAGAAAATTAGAGATACCAAGGGAATATTTCATGCAAAGATGGGCTCAATAAAAGACCGAAATTGTATAGACCTAACAGAAGCAGAAGATATTAAGAAGAGGTGGCAAGAATACACAGAAGAACTGTACAAAAAAGATCTTCATGACCCAGATAATCACAGTGGTGTGATCACTCACCTAGAGCCAGACATCCTGGAATGTGAAGTCAAGTAGGCCTTAGGAAGTATCACTACAAACAAAGCTAGTGGAGGTGATGGAATTCCAGTTGAACTATTTCAAATCCTGAAAGATGATGCTGTGAAAGTGCTACACTCAGTATGCCAGCAAATTTGGAAAACTCAGCAGTGGCCACAGTGACTGGAAAAGGTCAGTTTTCTTTCCAGTCCCAAAGAAAGGCAATGACAAAGAATGTTCAAACTGCCACACAATTGCACTCATCTCACACACTAGTAAAGTAATGCTCAAAATTCTCCAAACCAGGCTTCAGCAATATGCGAACCGTGAACTTCCAGATGTTCAAGCTGGTTTTAGAAAAGGCAGAGGAACCAGAGATCAAATTGCCAACATCTGCTGGATCATGGAAAAAGCAAGAGAGTTCCCGAAAAACATCTATTTCTGCTTTGTTGACTATGCCAAAGCCTTTGACTGTGTGGATCACAATAAATTGTGGAAAATTCTGAAAGAGATGGGAATACCAGACCACCTGACCTGCCTCTTGAGAAACCTATATGCAGGTCAGGAAGCAACACTTAGAACTGGACATGGAACAACAGACTGGTTCCAAATAGGAAAAGGAGTTCGTCAAGGCTGTATATTGTCACCCTGCTTATTTAACTTCTATATGGAGTACATCATGAGAAATGCTGGGCTGGAGGAAGCACAAGCTGGAATCAAGTTTGTCAGGAGAAATATCAATAACCTCAGATATGCAGATGATACCACCCTTATGGCAGAAAGCGAAGAAGAACTAAAGAGCCTCTTGATGAAAGTGAAAGTGGAGAGTCAAAAAGTTGGCTTAGAGCTTAACATTCAGAAAACTAAGATCATTGTGTCCAGTCCCAACACTTCATGGCAACTAGATGGGGAAACAGTGGCTGACTGTATTTTGGGGGGCTCCAAAATAACTGCAGATAGTGACAGCAGCCATGAAATTAAAAACACTTACTCCTTGGAAGGAAAGTTATACCAACCTAGACAGCATAAAAAAGCAGGAACATTACTTTGTCAACAAAGGTCCATCTAGTCAAGGCTCTGGTTTTTCCAGTAGTCATGTACTGATGTGAGAGTTGGAGTATAAAGGAAGCTGAGCGCAGAAGAATTGATGCTTTTGGGATGTGGTGTTGGAGAAGACTCTTGAGAGTCCCTTGGACTGCAAGGAAATCCAACCAGTCCATCCTAAAGGAAATCAGTCCTGGGTGCTCATTGAAAGGACTGATGTTGAAGCTGAAACTGCAATATTTTGGCCACCTGATGCAAAGAGCTGACTCATTTGAAAAAACCCTGATGTTGGAAAAGATTGAAAGCAGGTGGAGAAGGGGACAACAGAGGATGAGATGGTTGGATGGCATCACTGACTCAATGGACATGAATTTGGGTAAACTCTGGAAGTTGGTGATGGAGAGGGAGGCCTGGCGTGCTGCAGTTCATGGGGTCACAAAGAGTCAGACACGACTGAGTGACTGAACTGAGCTGAACTGAATAAAGACCTGCTGTATAACACAAGAACTCTACATAGTACTCTGCAGTGACCTAGATGGGAAAAGAATCTGAAAAATAATGGATCTGTGTATAGGTATAACTGATTCACATTGCTGTACACCTGAAACTGACCAACATTATGAAGTAACTACACCTCAATAATCTTTAAAATTAATAAATAAATTGAAATCCATAAAAGGTAAGAAAAAGAAAAAAAATTGATTGGAACCTGATGAGAAAAGACACTAAATATAAGGCTATGATCTTTGGGTTTATCCTTTAATGTTTTTGAAAAGACAAGGGACAGTAAGACCATGCATAGAAATATTCATCTGTAGAATGACTTCATGGAGGTAAGACCAGTGAAAAAGATGTTAAATAGTTAATAGATAAGCATACTGCTATACTTAAGTTTAATTAGTCTTTCAAAAAATTTAGTTGCCCTTTCTTCCAAACAACTAGATGTTGGCCTGATTTCTATTGCAGCTGACTTTTGTGGCATTTTCTTCCCAAGATTGCCAAAGTTATTCGAGAAGCTATTTTTTTTTTTTTTAATTTCAGGATGATCTCCTCCTCCCTTTGGTTCTTAGATGTGGTCTTTCTAGGAGGAATGGGATGTGCAAGGTTGAAATTACATATTTGTCCAAAATTCAATGGCCACTTTTCAGATATACTGTGATTCTGAAGAGACTCTTGGTCTGAGCACCTATCATTATCAACCACTGAGAGAAGAGAAGGAGAGGGAGTTACAGAGAAAGCAGAGGGGAGGAGGGATGCTTTCTTGTGTGTTGGTTCCTATGCTTTAAATGGAAAATAGACTTGCTGCTATGAAACCAACAGAAGAGAGGCAGAGTGATAAAGGTAGCCAATCTAAGATTAGATAGCAGAGCTAGAAAGTATGAGTGATCAACTGAAGACTTATTGAGTGAAGTGTTTCTGATGGTGTTTTATATTTTTTAATTGCTTTTCTAAAGAACAGAAATTGAGAATAGTCAAAAAGAAAGGTACATGTTTTAAAGCTAAACACAGAGTGGGACAAAAACCTCAAAAATTAAAAAATTGACTGCACCTCCAGAAAATAATTCAAGAGAATTAAAATTGTGTGCTGCTTTGTGTTTTCTTCATATCATTTGAAGATGTTTACAAAAAGATTAATTTAGGGGTGCAAAAGCAAGCATTTCAGATGTTCCTGCATAGAGGTGCAACTGGAGAGATTTCTAACTGGCCTGTTTAGGGCCCCAGTATCAGGTTAAGTAACTGATTACAGAAAAGAGTAAAGCAATTTTCAATAAGTAATCGCCATCCCAATTTCAGGAGTTTTGGTCTCCTTTCTTCCCTTCCCAGGTGACACAGGTGATGACCAGTGAGAATCAGACAAGGGTGACTGAGTTCCTCTTCTCTATGTTCCCGCATTTACATGAAGGTGGCCTCTTATTCTTTATTCTCTTGCTTCTCATCTATGGATTTATCGTAACTGGAAACCTAATGATATTCATTGTTACCCGGCTGGATGTGGCCTTGCACACCCCCATGTATTTCTTCATCCGTGTCCTCTCTTTCCTGGAGATCTGGTATACCACAACCACCATCCCCAAGATGCTCTCCTGCCTAGTCAGTGAGCAGAAGACCATCTCTCTTGCTGGTTGCCTTCTGCAGATGTACTTCTTCCACTCACTTGGCATCACAGAAGGCTGTGTCCTGACAGCAATGGCCATTGACAGGTACATAGCTATCTGCAACCCCCTCCATTACCCAACCATTATGACTCCCAAACTCTGTATCTATCTGGCAGCTGGATCCTGCCTCTGTGGCTTCCTTCTGGTGCTCCCTGAAATTGCATGGATTAGCACCCTGCCTTTCTGTGGCTCCAATCAGATCCAGCAGATCTTCTGTGACTTCAACCCTGTATTGAGCTTGGCCTGCACAGATACATCCCTGGTGATCATTGTGGATGCCATCCATGCAGTGGAGATCCTGGCCTCCTTCCTGGTCATCGCTCTATCCTACATCCGGATCATTGTGGTGATTCTGCAAATGCCCTCAGCTGAAAGCCGCCAAAAAGCTTTCTCTACCTGTGCTGCCCACCTTGCTGTGTTCTTGCTGTTTTTTGGCAGTGTGGCTGTCATGTACTTGCGATTCTCAGCCACCTACTCGGTGTTTTGGGACATAGCAATTGCTGTCACTTTTGTTATCCTTGCTCCCTTCTTCAACCCCATTATCTATAGCCTGAGAAATAAGGATATGAAAGATGCAATTGGGAGGCTATTTGGCTATCAGAAGAGGGCTGGTGGGGTTAAGAGATAGATTGAGATCTCTCTAGACTCTGAAAAAAACTCTTGGAAGTTCAGCTTTGCACTGTCCCTTGTCTTGTTCACGATTATGCTCTTTTTCTATTGTCACAGCTACTTGTTCTATTATTATAAACAAGGATGAGAAACTGCTGTATCCAAGTCATTGATAGCGATTGCAGAGCTTATTTACATTGATGTAGTTGTGGTAGCTGAAAGCAGTATACGTGGGTTTTCCTGCTTTATGATGCAGGCAGGCTTCTTCCTCACACTCTATTACCAAGACTCCTGCCCTTGTTTTCTGTGGTCCCAAGTGCTGATGAGGCTAGAGAGCAGGACTGAAGAAGCATAAAAGACATCATGGTTCTTGATATTGCTGTTAACTTTTCCCCAATCCTCTTTCCAATGATGAACCCCATGCAGTTCCACATTCCACATCAATAAACAATTTCCTGAAACTACAGAAAAAAAATCTTCACTTTTAGCTTATTTAATGCACAAATTCAACTCAATGGCCATGTTCTGATCTTGTATACCATCTGTATAGAATTTTAGCCCAATAGAGTGACATAGTAATTAATAATAGTCCACTATTTCCTCTAGTAATTTACTAGATAAATTAAATAAATTAATTAAAATATTTATTTTAAATATTTTCACATATATGAATCCTCTTGACTTGAAAAAAAAAAAAGCAATTAGATCAGATATCACCATTATTTAAATGTTGGAACAAAGGTTCAAAGAAGTTTAATGATCTTCCTAAAGTCATATAGATCATTAGTGACAGAGCTGGGACTTAAATTCAGGATTCTACTTCATGTTTTGTCCCCAATAAATACATGTGTTCATTTACTATATTCTGTGTTCAAGAAAATAAATTATACCCATTTCTTTTCCTCAAAGTTTCATGAAAACTTACCAGTCTTTAATGAGTACTAGGAGTCATGAGTTCTTTCCTTTGTGTTCTTTCCTCAGGTGATTGTGGAAAGACTATTGAACTATAGGATTCAAGGACAAAATATTCTGTCTTTTTCTGCCACTAAGCTGTGCCATTTCCTTGTCTTTAAAATTACATGGGTCTTGGAACTGATTGATCATCAGAACTTATGACTCAGAAAATCTTAAAGTGAAACCCATTCTTGTGCATTTCTGAGAAGTTTCCAAGAATATTCTGATGATGAGTCAGATGTGGGAATGACTAAACTCATTCCTAGCTCTAGGGCTTCTTGACATGCATAAGATCTAAGATTTTTTGTTTTTAATTTAAGATAAAGATCTTAAATGTATTACTCATTTATTCTTACAACAACCCTATGAAATAAACATTAAATCTTTTTGTTTTACAAATGGAAAACACGAAACAGTTTCAATAGTTCAAGTATGTGGAGCTTATTATTAGGAATCCAGAGCAAAAATTCAATTCTACCTGATCCCAGAGTCAGGTCTTTATTTGCCAAGATATTGTGCTCACTTTACATGGCTTTCATTCTGGACCAATTACTAAACCTAACCTTCCAAATGAAATATGATATTCAGTAAATATGATAACTATTAAACAAAAAGTGATGAAACAGTTTGCTCCTCGAGATTTCAAGATTTATGAAAAAAAAATGTTTGACTAGCAGTTCTATGTTAGGTACTCTGTTAAGTACACAGGATTTAATTAGTGGCTATCATATCAGTGTTTTTGATCTTTGTTTCTGATTTTTGTTCAGTTCAGTCACTCAGTCATGTCAGACTCTTTGCAACCCTGTGAATTGCAGTACACCAGGCCTCTCTGTCCATCACCAACACCGGGAGTTCATTCAAACTCACATCCATCGAGTCGGTGATCCCATCCAGCCATCTCATCCTCTGTCATCCCCTTCTCCTCCTGCCCCCAATCCCTCCCAGCATCAGAGTCTTTTCCAATGAGTCAACTCTTCGCATGAGGTGGCCAAAGTACTGGAGTTTCAGCTTTAGCGTCATTCCTTCCAAAGAACACCCAGGACTGATCTCCTTCAGAATGGATTGGTTGGATCTCCTTGCAGTCCAAGGGACTCTCAAGAGTCCTCTCCAACACCACAGTTTAAAAGCATCAATTCTTCGGCCTCAGAGTCTGATAAATAATTATTGTTGCTATTTTAATGAGTGCTGTTATTCATTGAATTCACATTTTTCTTAACATAAAATGGTCCCTATAGACTCAGTGTTCCCAGCTTTAGGCTATTTTATTTCATCTAAATCTTCTAAACATTTAGTATTTGTTCTTCAAGCCTCTTTGAATATGTATCTTTTCTTCATCCTTTCTTCTCTCTTTCAATCTAGCGTATTGATTCTCCATCACTTCATGGGAAATAGATGGGGAAACAGTGGAAACAGTGTCAGAATTTATTTTCTGGGGCTCCAAAATCACTGCAGATGGTGATTGCAGCCATGAAATTAAAAGGCACTTACTCCTTGGAAGGAAAGTTATGACCAACCTAGATAGCATATTCAAAAGCAGAGACATTACTTTGCCAACAAAGGTTCATCTAGTCAAGGCTATGGTTTTTCTGGTGGTCATGTATGGATGTGAGAGTTGGACTGTGAAGAAGGCTGAGCGCTGAAGGATTGACGCTTTTGAACTGTGGTGTTGGAGAAGACTCTTGAGAGTCCATTGGACTGCAAGGAGATCCAACCAGTCCATTCTGAAAGAGATTTTGGAAGGAATGATGCTAAAGCTGAAACTCCAGTACTTTGGTCACCTCATGCAAAGAGTTGACTCATTGGAAAAGACTCTGATGCTGGGAGGGATTGGGGGCAAGAAGAGAAGGGGATGAGAGAGAATGAGATAGCTGGATGGCATCACTGACTCGATGGACATGAGTCTGAGTGAACTCTGGGAGCTGGTGGTGGACAGGGAGGCCTGGCATGCTGCGATTCATGGGGTAGCAAAGAGTCGGACATGACTGAGACTGAACTGAACTGAACTGAACTTTAACTTTTGTCACTGAAGCTCAGAAATTATTGTTTTTACTATTATTGTCCTCTACTTCTCAATATTAACTGCAAGCTTCAAGAAAGATTCCTCATATTTAAGTATGATATTCTGGGTACTGACATCAGGACCAATATAGGCCCTTGTTTTGATGTGACTTATTTTCTATCTTTTTGCTTGTCGTGCTGTTTCTTGCTTACTGCACATCTCCCATTGGACTAAGGATCCACAGGGATAAGGTTTCCTCATCCTTATGAATGTTACACCATTCAGCATAGCATCTGTTGACTATCCAAGGTTTGCTGTTGGCTAAGTGACTGACTGATTGAGAAGCTGGGCTGACTGACAAAGGTGGATCAATACCTGTGAGAACAAACAAAGGAGAGAGAAAAGATGGTCTTGGTAAAAACTGAGTATCCATATCAGCCTAAAGTAGCAAAGGAGAAGGAATGAAGAAGAGAGGATGTGTCAAACAGGTTGATGCAGTATTCAGAGGAGCAAGACTAAGATAATGATTAGTCTAAGATAATCATCAGGCTAATGATTAGTCTTAACTGCTTCATGCTCTTAAGAATTTCCTAGACCCAGCCCTATCTCAGGATAAGAGTATCTCCTATGTATAATAGTGCCTTTGATTTCTGTTTAAGGTCATTAGAACAAGAGAGTAGTTATTTTCCCCATTTGTTCTGAACTCCAAGTTTACCTTTGGAGACATCAAGTTATCTCTACACCTGATGTTACTCCTTGGAAGGAAAGTTATGTCCAACCGAGATAGCATATTCAAAAGCAGAGACATTACTTTGCCAACAAAGGTTCGTCTAGTCAAAGCTATGGTTTTTCCTGTGGTCATGTATGGATGTGAGAGTTGGACTGTGAAGAAAGCTGAGTGCCAAAGAATTGATGCTTTTGAATTGTAGTGTTGGAGAAGACTCTTGAGAGTCCCTTGGACTGCAAGGAGATCCAACCAGTCCATTCTGAAGGAGATCAGCCCTGGGATTTCTTTGGAAGGAATGATGCTAAAGCTGAAACTCCAGTACTTTGGCCACCTCATGCGAAGAGTTGACTCATTGGAAAAGACTCTGATGCTGGGAAGGATTGGGGGCAGGAGGAGAAGGGGACCACAGAGGATGAGATGGCTGGACTGCATCACTGACTCAATGGACGTGAGTCTGAGTGAACTCCGGGAGTTGGTGATGGACAGGGAGGCCTGGCGTGCTGCGATTCATATGGTGACAGAGTCGGACACGACTGAGCGACTGAACTGAACTGAACTGATGAAGAATTACTATTCAGCATATCTGAACAAATGTAATCTAATCTCTGCTTGAACACTTAACCAAGGTGGTCTCCTACAGTGTTGGATAGCTCTAATTTTCAGATTGCTTCTCCTTATTAGAGTAAACTTAATGTGGTCTAAGATTGAGAATTTGAGATCATACTGTCTGAACATGAATCTTTACTTTTCCACTTGCCAGCTGTACAACCATGGGGAACTAGCATAGGTGTCCTGAGCTACAGTGTCACTCTCTATAATATGGGATCTTCAAGGCTTTTGAGGATTAAATGCTGTAAGGTATATAAAATGCCAAGCACAATGTCTATAGTGCTTATTCAATATTAGTTACTATTAATCAATGCTTTTTTTCTTTTATTATTGTTCTAAACTGAAAACTACTTCCAGGCCCCTCATTTTGTACATCTCTAGGGAATATCATTCAATCTTTAGTTTTTGCTTTCTGAAATCCCAGTAGCATATGCTGAGTTACCCAAATTTCATAACATGAGTTACCCAAGGCCAAGCACTGAAATTGTTGTATGAACTTTTGGCACAAACTAAAGAACACCTTGCCATTGCACACATAGATTACAGAGCCCTGGCTAAGATGTGATCACGTCTCCCCATGTTGGAAATTTACTGTCTTTCAGAAGACATAATTCTTTACATTTTGTAACTAAAAAATGATCAGAGCTATAACTAAACCCTTTAGCAAAATAGTACCATCAGAGCATGGAATTAAACACTACTTCTCTAAAACTGTGATTGGAGAACCTCATTCTCTGCATTTAAATTTCATTTCTCCAGGAACAAAGCACCAGGTCTGCATAAAGCTGGTTGGTTGTGCCAAACCCTGGTTTAAATCAGTTTAGCCAGTGATATTCCTAAATTCAATACTTATTTTTCCTTTAAAAATAAACTTTTTATTATTCATTTTGCTATGCTACATCCCATCCCATATATCTTGGACTAATCAACTTCCATACAGGGTAAAGTAAAAAAGGTCCAAGAGATAACATTTATTGTTGATATTGTTATCTCCTTTCAATAATCTCTTCCCAATCCATCCATCCCATCCACTTAAAATCACTGTGTTCAGAGAAATTAATCAGTAAAATATCTATATTTTGAAATAGAATTTGTTTATAAGACTTTGTTTTCATATGCAGAGTCCCTGATTCTGACTTGCTCTATAGTTTTGGCAGGTGTTTTATCTAAGTCTAAATTTCCAATTCTGTAAAATAGAAATAATTATTCCAATTACTTCTTTCATAAATATGTCTAATTGTGATTTACCCTTCAGTTTTCATCTTAAATGTAACTAATTTGAGTAGAGATTGCATGTGTTTATGCTAAGTCGCTTTAGTCATGTCCAACTCTTTGAGACCTATGGACTGTAGCCTGCCAGGCTCCTCTGTAGATGGGATTCTCTAGGCAAGTGTACTGGAGAGGGTTGCCATGCCCTCTTCCAGGGGATCTTCCAAACTCAGGAATCAAACCCATGTCTCTTATATCTCCTGTATTGACAGGCAGGTTCTTTACCAGTAGCATCACCTGGGAAGAGAGTGCATGAATATTTAATTACTAATTGCCACAACTTAAATCAATTAATTGTAACTAATTACAAATTGAGCACAAATTTAATGTCTAGAATCTTCAACTCTTTGAAAACATCTCTAAGAACAAGAACTTAAAGAAAAACAGAGTAACATCTATTTTGTATGTCATCATTTTATGTAAAGTTTAGCACAGCATTTGATATACAGTTCAGTTCAGTTCAGTTCAGTCACTCAGTCGTGTCCAACTCTTTGCGACCCCATGAATCACAGCACGCCAGGCCTCCCTGTCCATCACCAACTCCCCGAGTTCACCCAGACTCACATCCATCGAGTCAGTGATGCCATCCAGCCATCTCATCCTCTGTCGTCGCCTTCTCCTCCTGCCCCCAATCCCTCTCAGCCTCAGAGTTTTTCCAATGAGTTAATTCTTCACATGAGGTGGCCAAAGTACTGGAGTTTCAGCTTTAGCACCATTCCTTCCAAAGAAATCCCAGGGCTGATCTCCTTCAGAATGGACTGGTTGGATCTCCTTGCAGTCCAACGGACCCTGAAGAGTCCTCTGCAAAATCACAGTTCAAAAGCATCAATTCTTTGGCGCTCAGCTTTCTTCACAGTCCAACTCTCACATCCATACATGACTACTGGAAAAACCATAGCCTTGACTAGACAGACCTTTGTTAGCAAAGTAATGTCTCTGCTTTTGAATATGCTATCTCGGTTGGTCATAACTTTCCTTCCAAAGAGTAAGTGTCTTTTAATTTCATGACTGCAATCACCATCTGCAGTGATTTTGGAGCCCTCAAAAATAAAGTCTGACACTGTTTCCACTGTTTCCCCATCTATTTCCCATGAAGTGATGGGACCAGATGCCATGATCTTTGATTTCTGAATGTTGAGCTTTAAGCCAACTTTTTCACTCTCCATCTTTCACTTTCATCAAGAGGCTTTGTAGTTCCTCTTCACTTTCTTCCATAACGGTGGTGTCATCTGCATATCTGAGGTTATTGATATTTCTCCTGGAAATCTTGTTTCCAGCTTGTGCTTCTTCCAGCCCAGTGTTTCTCATGATATACTCTGCATATAAGTTAAATAAGCAGGGTGACAGTATACAGCCTTGACGTACTCCTTTTCCTATTTGGAACCAGTCTGTTGTTCCATGTACACTAATAGCTAAATAAATATGTGCTGAGTTGACAGATGGAAGATTGCAGAAATACAGATACTTTGGGCTCTCTATTATGTCAATCTATATAATTCTACACAGAATTAAAGATTTTCTTACAGTCAACATTTGATAATCTACCAACAGTAGATAGCCAATGTATAAAGAATCCCTAACACCAAATAATAATTAAAGACTTGAATTTCTCAGATGCTAAACCATAGGATTATTTTTCATACATTAAGGGAAGTAATTAGCTTGAAATGAAATAAAGTAGTGCAACATAAAAAGTGATCCTATTTCCTGCTACAGACTCTTTCATTTTCACACTTTTTACTGGGACAGTCAGAATGGCTGTGATCCGAAAGTCTACAAGCAATAACTGCTAGAGAGGGTGTGGAGAAAAGGGAACCCTCTTACACTGTTGGTGGGAATGCAAACTAGTACAGCTGCTATGGAGAACAGTGTGGAGATTCCTGAAAAAACTGGAAATAGAACTGCCTTATGACCCAGTAATCCCACTGCTGGGCATACACACCAAGGAAACCAGAATTGAAAGAGACACGTGTACCCCACTGTTCATCGCAGCACTGTTTATAATAGCCAGGATATGGAAGCAACCTAGATGCCCATCAGCAGATGAATGGATAAGAAAGCTGTGGTACATATACACAGTGGAGTAATATTCAGCCATTAAAAAAGAATACATTTGAATCAGTTCTAATGAGGTGGATGAAACTGGAGCCTATTATACAGAGTGAAGTAAGCCAGAAAGAAAAACACCAATACAGTATACTAATAATATATATGGAATTTAGAAAGATGGTAATGATAACCCTGTATGCGAGACAGCAAAAGAGACACAGATGTATAGAACAGTCTTTTGGACTCTGTGGGAGAGGGCGAGGGTGGGATGATTTGGGATAATGGCATTGAAACATGTATAATATCATATAAGAAATTAATCACCAGCCCAGGTTCGATGCAGGATACAGGATGCTTGGGGCTGGTGTACTGGGATGACCCAAAGGGATGGTACAGGGAGGGAGGTGGGAGGGGGGTTCAGGATGGGGAACACGTGTACACTCGTGGCGGATTCATGTTGATGTATGGCAAAACCAATACAATATTGTAAAGTAATTAGCCTACAATTAAAATAAATAAATTTAAATTTAAAAAAAAAAGACCACTGAGATAAACACATCTCACAAATTCTCCTTCTGGCTAGTTTACCCCTTTTTTCCTTTTAAGAAAAATATCTTGGAAATATTTTTGCTTAATTATGTTTTCCTAGATATTGTTCTAACAGAGTAAAGATGAGAGGTCTGGGTGGAGTTAAAGAAATAAAATAAATGTAACTCTCTTTTTTTTTTTTATCAGTTTATGCCAGACATTTTGTACTGTGGTTTACAGACCTTATCAGTAATCCTCAAAACAACCTTCAAAAATAACAAATGATGAAATTGACTCATCAATTAAGAAAGTTTGAGTTATAGAAATTATGTATTTAATAACTGATTAAATGAACTAGAATTTAAACCTAGATATATGTGATGTTGAAAGAAAGCTTCTCTCTACTACATCAGTATTTTCCATTTTAATACATAGATGTTCCATATACATGAAATGATTGTAAATGATACATGAAATACCTTTTTTTCCCTAAGATGTATTTAGGAAATTTTATTATTGATCATATGACTAAATGTATTTACATTAAATCAAGTAAATCTGAAAGGCTTATGTAAAAGGCATACATAGATTTGACCAGCATCCAAAGTATGGTGTACAAACATCCAGGATTTGAAAATCACAGCAATGTATCATATTGCTAGAGAGGATTGCCAGTCTCTGATCCCAAGTCACATGTGGTTGCAGTGGACATTGTAATAGCTGTACTATCACTGAAAACTAGGCAACATTTGCCCCAGTTCAGTAGCCCATGTAGAAAATCCCTGAACACTTTGTATTTCATCTATGACTACTGAGGACCCCCAAGGTCACCATATCCTCAGCTTCACACTTGGCCTGCTTCCTGCACCTTCACTCCAGTATCCCCATCCTCTTTAACTGCCTTCTCACAGCCTTCTTGATCTCCTTGTTGCGCAAGCTATAGATAAAGGGGTTGAGAAAGGGTGTGAGCACCGAGTAGACCACAGCCAGGGCCCTGTCATAGTCCAGGGAGTAGCTCTTCTTCAGCCGCACATACATGAAGAGGATGCTCCCATAGAAGATGAGGACCACAGTGAGGTGAGAGGCACATGTGGAGAAGGCCTTCTTCTTGCCTGCAGCTGAAGGAATTCTGAGCACTGTGCAGATGATCTGCACATAGGAGCTGAGGATTAACAGAAAGGTGGCCAGGATCTTGCAAGAATTGATAACAAAGTCCACTAGGACGTTGATCGATGTGTCAGTACAAGCCAAGCTCAGAACAGGAGGGAAATCACAAAAGATGTGCTGAATACGATTGGGACCACAAAAAGGGAGGTGGGAGACCAAGGAAATTTCAGCCACTGGCCCAGCCAAGCCTCCCAACCAACAGCCAACAGCAATCTTGACACAGAGTGCTGGGGTCATGCGAGTAGGGTAGTGGAGGGGCTGACAGATGGCTAAGTATCTGTCATAAGCCATAGCTGTGAGAAGATAGCATTCAGTAGCCCCAAGAGAGTGGAAGAAGTAGATTTGCAGGAGGCATCCAGAGAAAGAAATGGTCTTCTTCTCACTGAGCAAGTTCGACAGCATCTTGGGGATGGTGGCAGCTGTGTAGCCAAGCTCCATTAAGGAGAGGATGCTGACAAGGAGGTACATGGGTGTGTGGAGCCGGAAGTCCAGGCAGACCACCAAGAATATCAGCAGGTTTCCCAGGACGGTAGTGAGGTAGATTAGGAGTAACAAGAGGAAGAGAAAAGCCTGAACACCCTGAATATGGGGAAAGCCCAAGATGATGAACTCTGTTACCTGGCTCCAATTCCCGGGCTTCATCGCTCTCCATTCATATCCCTGGAATGTAAAGTATGGAAGGATGAGAAACAATGTTGAGCCAAAGAATATCTAAGAAAAAGGAAACCCTCAAAGTCCAATTTGTCCTTCCCCTGCATCTCCAGAATAAGCGATCTCAGTACATGCTCTATGAGGCCAGAGTTTCTATCCCTCCCCCGAAGAGTTGTCAATAGCCTCCTTCAGAGTGTCTGCTTTTATAACCAGACTTAAATTGTCTTCTCTAATTATACAACCCATTTTTGGCCACTGTAATCCATTCTATAACCAATTTGTCTTTCTCAATGAAATTTATCAGTTCAGTTCAGTTCAGTTGCTAAATCATGTCCGACTCTGCAACCCCATGAACTGCAGCATGCCAAGCCTCCCTGTCCATCACCAGCTCCTGGAGTCCACCCAAACCCATGTCCATCGAGTCGGTGATGCCATCCAACCATCTCATCCCATTGTCCCCTTTTCCTCCTGCCTTCTATCTTTCCCAGCAGCACAGTCTTTTCAAATGAGTCAGCTCTTTGCATCAGGTGGCCAAAGTATTGGAGTTTCAGCTTCAACATCAGTCCTTCCAATGAACACCCAGGACTGATCTCCTTTAGAATGGACTGGTTGGCTCTCCTTGGCAGTCCAAGGGACTCTCAAGAATCTTCTCCAACACCACAGTTCAAAAGCATCAATTCTTTGGCACTCAGCTTTCTTTATAGTCCAACTCTCACATCCATATATGACCACTGGAAAAACCATACCCTTGATGGACCTTTGTTGGCAAAGTAATGTCTCTGCTTTTTAATATGCTGTCTAGGTTGGTCAAAAGGGTTTTAAAAATTTAAATATTCCTCTACCAGATTCATATCATAATTTATACATATTCCTTGTGTGAGGTATAAATGATCATTTATACTAATAAAATATTGGTAGTTCACTCCACATTTTTATTTCCAATTTTAAATCATCTTCTTCTTCAATTTTCTGGACATCAAAGAATCAATGCTTTCACTCCCAGCTCCATTCCATTTTCTTATGAAAACACAGGTCTAACAGCTTCTTTCAAGCAGGTAGATCAGAGTTTCACCTCTTTTGGACATTGGTGAGAATCCTAGCCAAGGAAAAGGTGGGATTAAGGCCTAGAGGAGCTTCCCATGTGGAAGTTCAGAAAGGGCGACCGTGAGGAGATACCCCTCATCCAAGGTAAGGAGCATTGGCTGCGCTTTGCTGGAGCAGCCGTGAAGAGATACCCCACGCCCAAGGTAAGAGAAACCCAAGTAAGATGGTAGGTGTTGCAAGAGGGCATCAGAAGGCAGACACACTGAAACCATACTCACAGAAAACTAGTCAATCTAATCACACTAGGACCACAGCCTTGTCTAACTCAATGAAACTAAGCCATGCCTGTGGGGCAACCCAAGATGGGTGGGTCATGGTAGAGAGATCTGACAGAATGTGGTCCACTGGAGAAGGGAATGGCAAACCACTTCAGTATTCTTGCCTTGAGAACCCCATGAACAGTATGAAAAGGCAAAATGATAGGATACTGAAAGAGGAACTCCCCAGGTCAGTAGGGGCCCAATATGCTATTGGAGATCAGTGGAGAAATAACTCCAGAAAGAATGAAGGGATGGAACCAAAGCAAAAACAATACCCAGCTGTGGATGTGACTGGTGATAGAAGAAAGGTCCAATGCTGTAAAGAGCAATATTGCATAGGAACCTGGAATGTCAGGTCCATGAATCAAGGCAAATTGGAAGTGGTCAAACAAGAGATGGCAAGAGTGAATGTAGACATTCTAGGAATCAGCGAACTCAAATGGACTGGAATGGGTGAATTTAACTCAGATGACCATTATATCTACTACTGTGGGCAGGAGTCCCTCAGAAGAAATGGAGTAGCCATCACGCTCAACAAAAGAGTCAAATGCAGTACTTGTATGCAATCTCAAAAACGACAGAATGATTTCTTTTCGTTTCCAAGGCAAACCATTCAGTATCACAGTGATCCAAGGCTATGCCCCAACCAGTAATGCTGAAGAAGCTGACGTTGAACTGTTCTATGAAGACCTACAAGACCTTTTAGAACTAACAGACAAAAAAGATGTCCTTTTCATTATAGGGGACTGGAATGCAAAAGTAGGAAGTCAAGAAACTCCTGGAGTAACAGGCAAATTTGGCCTTGGAATATGGAATGAAGCAGGGCAAGGACTAATAGAGTTTTGCCAAGAAAATGCACTGGTCATAACAAACACCCTCTTCCAACAACACAAGAGAAGACTCTGTACATGGACATCACTAGATGGTCAACACCGAAATCAGATTGATTACATTCTTTGCAGCCAAAGATGGAGAAGCTCTATACAGTCAACAAAAACAAGACCAGGAGCTGACTGTGGCTCAGATCATGAACTCCTTATTGCCAAATTCAGACTTAAATTGAAGAAAGTAGGGAAAACCACTAGACCATTCAGGTATGACCTAAATCATATCCCTTATGATTATACAGTGGAAGTGAGAAATAGATTTAAGGGCCTAGATCTGATAGACAGAGTGCCTGATGAACTATGGAATGAGGTTCTTGACATTGTACAGGAGACAGGGATCAAGACCATCCCCATGGAAAAGAAATGCAAAAAAGCAAAATGGCCATCTGGGGAGGCCTTACAAATAGCTATGAATGGAAAAGAAGCAAAAAGCAAAGGAGAAAAGGAAAGATATAAGCATCTGAATGCAGGGTTCCAAAGAATAGCAAGAAGAGATAAGAAAGCCTTCCTCAGCAATCAATGCAAAGAAATAGAGGAAAACAACAGAAGGGGAAAGACTAGAAATCTCTTCAAGAAAATTAGAGATACCAAGGGAACATTTCATGCAATGATGGGCTCAATAAAGGACAGAAATGGAATGGACCTAACAGAAGCAGAAGATATTAAGAAGAGGTGGCAAGAATACACAGAAGAACTGTACAAAAAAGATCTTCATGACCAAGATGATCACGATGGTGTGATCACTCACCTAGAACCAGACATCCTGGAATGTGAAGTCAAGTGGGCCTTAGAAAGCATCACTACAAACAAAGCTAGTGGAGGTGATGGAATTCCAGTTGAGCTATTTCAAATCCTGAAAGATGATGCTGTGAAAGTGCTGCACTCAATATGCCAGCAAATTTGGAAAACTCAGCAGTGGCCACAGGACTGGAAAAGGTCAGTTTTCATTCTGATCCCAAAGAAAGGCAATGCCAAAGAATGCTCAAACTACCACAAAATTGCACTCATCTCACATGCTAGTAAAGTGATGCTCAAAATTCTCCAAGCCAGGCTTCAGCAATATGTGAACCATGAACTTCCTGATGTTCAAGCTGGTTTTAGCAAAGGCAGAGGAATCAGAGATCAAATTGCCAACATCCGCTGGATCATGGAAAAAGCAAGAGAGTTCAAGAAAAACATCCATTTCTGCTTTATTGACTATGCCAAAGCCTTTGACTGTGTGGATCACAATAAACTGTGGAAAATTCTTCAAGAGATGGGAATACCAGACCACCTGACCTGCCTCTTGAGAAACCTATATGCAGGTCAGGAAGCAACACTTAGAACTGGACATGGAACAAGAGACTGGTTCAAAATAGGAAAAGGAGTACGTCAAGGCTGTATATTATCACCCTGCTTATTTAACTTATATGCAGAGTACATCATGAGAAATGCTGGACTGGAAGAAACACAAGCTGGAATCAAGATTGCCAGGAGAAATATCAATAACCTCAGATATGCAGATGACACCACCCTTATGGCAGAAAGTGAAGAGGAACTAAAAAGCCTCTTGATGAAAGTGAAAGAGGAGAGTGAAAAAGTTGGCTTAAAGCTCAACATTCAGAAAACAAAGATCATGGCATCCGGTCCCATCACTTCATGGGAAATAGATGGGCAAACAGTGGAAACAGTGTCAGACTTTATTTTTGGGGGCTCCAAAATCACTACAGATGGTGACTACAGCCATGAAATTAAAAGACGCTTACTCCTTGGAAGGAAAGTTTAGACCAACCTAGATAGCATATTCAAAAGCAGAGACATTACTTTGCCAACAAAGGTCTGTCTAGTCAAGGCTATGGTTTTTCCTGAGGTCATGTATGGATGTGAGAGTTGGACTGTGAAGAAGGCTGAGTGCCAAAGAATTGATGCTTTTGAACTGTGGTTTTGGAGAGGACTCTTGAGAGTCCCTTGGACTGCAAGGAGATCCAACCAGTCCATTCTGAAGGAGATCAGCCCTGGGATTTCTTTGGAGGGAATGTTGCTGAAGCTGAAACTCCAGTAGTTTGGCCACCTCATGCAAAGAGTTGACTCATTGGAAAAGACTCTGATGCTGGGAGGGATTGGGGGCAGGAGGAGAAGGCGACGACAGAGGATGAGATGGCTGGATGGCATCACTGACTCGATGGACATGAGTCTCAGTGAACCCCAGGAGTTGGTGATGGACAGGGAGGCCTGGTGTGCTGTGATTCATGGGGTAGCAAAGAGTCAGACACGACTGAGCGACTGAACTGAACTGTACTGAAGTAAATAAAAGAACCACCAAAAACCGGAAGGCAAAGCTGTCTCTGCATTTCTACTCCATGCTGTGGCCACTTTATCAATTCCTCTTACCACTTTCTCCCTCCACCAACTTCAAATGCAGTTTTCTGATTTGTTGCTTCACAGATGATAAATATTTGTTTTTCACTGTGTTGAGGTCAATGTAGCAAAAGTTAACTGAACATTTTCTGTGTGTAAACATTATATTAATACCTAGAACAGGGGCTAAATCAATAAAGAAAATATGGCATCTGAAGTTGAGAAACTAATATTCTAATAGAGAAAATGGAGAGCCAACTAATTACTTTACAACTGTTTATTAGAACATCATGGAAATATGCTACTATTCTCACTTGTTAAGGAACAAAAAACAAGAAACAAAACAAAACAAAAAAAACACAAGAAGTGAATCTCCTGATTCAATTACCCCACAGCCACTGCTCCATTTCCTTCTCTGTCACTGTAATAAACTCTGCCCATGTTATAAGCTGCCTATATTTACTGCCTCTAATTCCTTTCTTACTATTCTATGGCTGTATACTTGATTAACAAGGCTGTGTTAGAGTCAGGTGTACAACAAAGTGACTCAGTTTACATACACATGTATCTCTTCATTTCCAAATTCTTTTCCCGTTTAGATCGTTACATAATATCAAACAGAGTTCCCTGTGCTCCACAGTAAGTCCTTGTTTGTTATCCATTTTAAAAACAGCATTGTGTACATGTCAATCCCTAACTATTCTTCTTGGGCTTCCTCACTGAATTTCTTCTCTAAGTCTGTGAGTCTGTTTCTGTTTTGTAAATAAGTTTATTTGTATTGCTTTTTTTAAAATTTATTTTAATTAGAGGCTAATTACTTTACAATATGGTATTGGTTTTGCCATACATCAACATGAATCCGCCACGGGTGTACACGTGTTCCCAATCCTGAACCCCCTTCCCCATCCCTCCCATCCCCATCCCTCTGGGTCATCCCAGTGCACCAGCCCCAAGCATCGTGTATCCTGCATCAAACCTGGACTGGTGATTCGTTTCTTATATGATATTACACATGTTTCAATGCCATTCTCCCAAATCATCCCACCCCTCCCTCTCCCACAGACTCCAAAAGACTGTTCTATACATCTGTGTCTCTTTTGCTGTCTCACATACAGGGTTATCGTTACCATCTTTATAAACTCCATATATATGTGTTAGTATACTGTATTGGTGTTTTTCTTTCTGGCTTACTTCATTGTGTATAATAGGCTCCAGTTTCATCCACCTCATTAGAACTGATTCAAATGTATTATTTTTAATGGCTGAGTAATACTCCATTGTGTATATGTACCACAGCTTTCTTATCCATTCATCTGCTGATGGACATCTAGGTTGCTTCCATATCCTGGCTATTATAAACAGTGCTGCAATGAACATTGGGGTACACGTGTCTCTTTCAGTTCTGGTCTCCTCGGTGTGTATGCCCAGCAGTGGGATTGCTGGGTCATATGGCAGTTCTATTTCCAGTTTTTTCAGGAATCTCCACACTGTTCTCCATAGTGGCTGTACTAGTTTGCATTCCCACCAACAGTGTAAGAGGGTTCCCTTTTCTCCACACCCTCTCCAGCATTTATTGCTTGTAGACTTTTGGATCGCAGACATTCTGACTGGCATGAAACGGTACCTCATTGCGGTTTTGATTTGCATTTCTCTGATAATGAGTGATGTTGAGCATCTTTTCATGTGTTTATTAGCCATCTGTATGTCTTCTTTGGAGAAATGTCTATTTAGTTCTTTGGCCCATTTTTTTACTGGGTCATTTATTTTTCTGGAATTGAGCTGCAGGAGTTGCTTGTATATTTTTGAGATTAGTTCTTTGTCAGTTGCTTCATTTGCTATTATTTTCTCCCATCTTCCACATATAAGTGATAAAGTACAATATTTCTCTTTCTCTATCTGACTTACTTCACTCTTAAACTCATTCTAATTAAACCTTCACCATATCCTCTGCAGCAAAGCCTCCATCCTATAGCCATTAATTAGCTAAGATTTGATACATCCAATTGTCATCTTTTATTCCTTTGCTTACTTAGACTCTCAGCCATTCTTCAGGGAGGTGATCTATCCTGCCTCTTGACACACTCTCATCACTTGGTCCTCAGGATGCTATACTTTAGGTTTCTTTCTACCTTAGTGGAAGTGTTCTCTTTGCCCTACCTTTTTAATGCCATAGTTTGCAGAGGTCAGCATTAATTCTTCTTTTCTCATTTCTTTGTAAACTCACTGCTTTGTTAAATGTCATCCAGTGCTATGGCTTAACTCCACCCGCCCCCATATATGTGTTGATTTCTAAATGAATATCCCAACCAACATTTCTCTCCCTTATATTTCTCTCCCTTATTAACTGCCTATGTACATCTCCTATTAATCATTTAGTAGCCATCTCCAAATGAATTCCTATGGGCACTGCCCATAGTCTTCCCCATCTCAAAGGACTACAATTGCAATCTCTCAGCTACTGGGCCAAAATTCTCACAGTCATCATTGTCTCCACCTTTCTCTCATACATCCAGGATCTATTTCTCACTTGAATTAAGATACTGTCATCATGCACCTCTGTTACTGTAATTGTCTCCTAACTGCTATTCTTATTTGCATTTGTTCATCAATACCTTCATGCTGATGCAGCAACATGAATTATCCTTTTAAATTATTAAATCAGGTCTTTCTTTTCCTCTCTTCTGTGGTTTGATATTTTATTGTCTTTTCTGTAGATGTTTCCTCTTCCTAAATTTTTTTTCACCAAATATCCACTTGAATATCTTTTTCATTTATTACAAGTTTTTGGCCAAATCTAACTCTTTGAGTCAGCTCTACCTGAACCACCCTAAATAAAACTGCAATCTCCCTCCTTCCTTACATCCATATCCTGTACTGAAATCACCTTCCCTACTTTACTTTTCATTTTTTTCAATTGTATTTATCATCTTTAACATATTATAAAGTGTACTTATTTATTATCCCAATTATTTATTGTTTCTCTCCTTTGTGAGAATATAAACTCTGTGAGATCAAGGGATTTTGTTGTTTAGTTCAGTGATATACTTCAAGTGTTCAGAGTTGTGTCTCAAACATGATGACAATTCAGTAAATACTTGTTAAATGAAAAAGCAAATGTATAAAGATAAATGCTTGTTTGCATATACAGTAAGAGTTGGAAGAGCAATAAATGACCTATGGACTGGAAATGGAGTTCAGGAAAAACCTCATAGAAGGCACAATTTCATTTGAAATGAAAAACTGTCAGAATTTTCTAGATGGAAAAATTAAAGTATTCTAGGCACAAAGGAATACTTGTATAAAGGCAAAGTGTTATGAAAGGTCTCCTCTTTCTGCCCTCCAAGCTTCTTATCACATCTTCCCTCTCCAGACCCCTCTTATCCCATCCAAGCTAATATTATTTACTCTGCTTTGTTCTTAGGGTTTTCTTCTAAATCCAAGTAGCATGGCCACCTCTTATATCAAAACCTTTTTCATTCCAAGAATTAATGTGAATGTTTCTCCACTAAGATACAAGAGGATTACTTCTAGACAGAACTCTTCTATGGGTGACTTGATTCAGCAGAATCATTTTACTATCAAGAGATTTCCTTTTTGTTTAGTTTTTTTTTTTTTTTAACTTTGAATTCATGTCTGTCCACTGCCCAATTCTGCCTTCTTTCTCTTTCAAAACTTGGATGTAGGCATATCACCTCTAAAAAATTACCCCCACATTTTTATCCAACTCAGATCCTTTCTTTCCTAGATGTTTTACATTTCATCCCTTTAAATTTAAATATAAAACACCATTCCCAGAACTGCTCCTCTCCATATCTGGCCTCCCAATTCCACTCACACATATGTTGTGTAAAGACCTTACTAAACTTTCAGGTATTCATGGCTGCAGCCTCAAGACTGAATGTTAGAAGCCAATATCTTGCCTTCTTTGTCAATATCTTTGTCAATATCTTGCTTTTCTTTGTCAGAAGGTAAAGTTTCCACTTGACTCCAAAGACTCAGTATTCTCAAACTACTTTGCTCCATTTCTTAATGATGACCTGCTGTCATTAGCTCCTTGGGTACTCTGCCTGAGAAATCAAAGTCACCATGACTAGGTCAAGCATATTTCCCACTGAAAACTACCACCTCTGTACTCATTCAATTCCTCAGTTCACAATTACAGAGATTTTGACCAATTCCCTCATACCCACTCAATATGGCAAAAAATACTGATGTTTTTCCCCTTGAACAGTTGTTTTATTTCATTTTCTTGTATATTTTTAAATGCTGCTATAATTCAGTTTCTGCACCAAGAGATTTTGAGTCAGTGTTGAAAAAAGCATTAGGAAATATCACTCCCTCTGCTGCTACTGCTGCTAAGTCACTTCAGTCGTGTCCGACTCTGTGCGACTCCATAGACAGCAGCCCACCAGGCTGCCCCGTCCCTGGGATTCTCCAGGCAAGAACACTGGAGTCAGTTGCCATTGCCTTCTCCAATGCATGAAAGTGAAAAGTGAAAGTGAAGTCACTCAGTCGTGTCTGACTCTCAGCGACCCCATGGACTGCAGCCTACCAGGCTCCTCTATCCATGGGATTTTCCAGGCAAGAGTACTGGAGTGGGGTGCCATTGCCTTCTGCGATCACTCCCTCTAGTGATCTCCACAATTTTGGATTTCATTGTATGACTAAGAATATTTTAAGTGTGTCAAAGTTTCCATCAACTGATAAAAATGAAAGATCTTTTAATATCTGTAAAAAGAAGGAAAGCTGAAATAAAGAATAAAAAGAAACAGTCTGAACCAAACGTTATACTGTCTGTATGGTTTTCATTTTTATTCAAAGCAGTGAAAACTCAGACCTTCTCAGCCATGTAGGAACCCACCCTCTTGGCATCACCCCACAAATGGGCACTAAACTTCTGCTTAGACTGACAGTGCCAGAAGGTCCTTGCACCATATGACAATTCTCTCCCATTGTTGTTTATGGTTCATAAACATAAAGCCACTTCCTTCCCTGGAGGAAGGAAAGGGCAACCCACACCAATATTCTTGCCTGGAGAATCCCATGGACAAAGGAACCTGGCAGGCTATATATAGTCCCTGAGGTCACAAAGAATCAGACACAACTGAGTAACTAACACTCCTATGGACCTGAAATCTGAGTTTCATCCACTATTCTTAGTTTTTACTCCGTGGGGAAAAAAACATTGCTCTAGGACAGATTCATAAATTTAAACATAATTTTCATGTTATAGGGATCTCACTGTTTACCAAATCAGTTCCTATCTTCAGCCTTGATTCTTTTGTTGGCTATGTACCCTTACTAGAATATACTTTATCCAAAGTTAACCTGTAGACACCTAAACCATTTTCTGGCTCAAGTTTCCTCACATTTTCCCTTGACCATCCAAGGTAAACACTGGCCTTTCCAGCCTCTGAATTCCCAGTAGCACTTCCTCACTTTTCCTCCAATTATATTCTGTAATGTACTGCAATTACTTTTCATGCATACATCTTATCATCCCAAAGCAACTCTCTGTGAAGTTAAAGAAATCTCATATTATGCCCCATCTTCCAGATACTTAGCACAATGCCTGATACGTTGCAACCATGGTGGCTAATGGAAAAATTATGATAATTTAGATGACTTACACAGCTCCTTAAATTACCAATTACTCATCCCCTCCCATTGGTTTCCTGATATTGCTGTCAGGGCTCCTATAAAATCTATCATGTGTATTGTTTTTGTTTTTCAGTCACTAAGCTGTGTCCCACTCTGTGACCCCATGGACTATAGCCCGCCAGACTCCTCTGTCTATTGGGTTCTCCCAGCAAGAATATTAGAGTGGGTTGCTACTCTCTTCTCCAGGGGATCTTGCTGATCCAGGAAGTAAACGTAGGTCTCCTGCATTGGCAGGCAGACCACTGAGCCATCTGAGAAGCCCATACCACATGTATAAATTACTATTTATCTTACTTCAGTCCTTTGTAATAATATTTTATTCCCCTTATTCCAAAAATAGTTTTTACTACAAATCCCTTGCATTCTATTTTCAAGTCCCTACAGTTGCATTATCCATAACCCCAAATTTTTTAAGCATAGGACCAAAGAGCTGGGAGTTAGGAAGGGGGTGAATTTTAGAGATCATATTGTTCTATCTCCCTTTTGCAAAAGAGGAAACTAGAATACAGAAAGGAGAGATGACTTTCTCAAAGTCAGATTAATTACAACATAGCCATATATCCCTCCCTCTTGCACCTTCCTTTCACTCCACCCCCCTCCCATTCTCTTCACTTTGTCATACAGCAGACACTAACATATTATTGTAAAGCAACTATAATCCAATAAAATATAAAAAATAATCATAACAGCATTAATGGATATACAGAGTTAAGAAAGTACATAAAAATGGGAAAAAAAAATAAAAGATAAAACATAGCTAATTTACTAATTCTGAGCCCAAAGTCTTTAACATTTGGAAAGGAGAATATCTGTGTGTGTGTTTTAATTGCTTTTATGTTCTGAATCATATGTCCTCTGAACTCTAATTATTCTCTCCCTCTTCCTATTTCACGAAGCTCTAAGTTCTTCCCAGTGCTCAGACTAGAATACATGATGGTAGAAATGCCAGACTGACAACGTTCTTACCCAGAGCTTGATGGTGGGAGGGTTCTTGGCTGTGGCAGCCCAGTCACTGCTGAGTCTGGAACTGGAAGAGAAAAACTCTCAGCTCACTTCTTACCTCTTACTTACATTACAGTCACATACCCCTGGGGCCTGGAAGAGTAAGAGTTTAGCACTTCGATAGAACCTCTGGGAGTAAGTCAAACCATGAAAGAGTCCCCTCCCATGACCAATACCATTGGTAGAGTTATTAGAAAGGTAGAAGCCCCTGGGTCTCTGAGAAAACCTTCTGGGGTTGCTAAAATGCTCTCTCAGGAAGGTAAACTGTCAAAGAAGCTCATTACTCAATGATCCTCCATCATCCAGTAGTTCACTACAATTGTAATAACCACCAGTCCAAGTTGAGAAAGAATATCTCTAAGGGCAAACATTTGTTTTTTTCTTCTGTAAAAAACAGTAACTGGTGTGGGAGATCTAGGTTCAGATGGATTCCTGTATCATATAACCTAGGAGAAAGCATATAACTTCTAAATATAACAGGATCTTTCTAAAATGTGACTGGCCTTTTAGGGCCCTGAGAGAATAAGAACACAGCCAGGATGAGAACATAAATGATGTCAAGGCAGCCTCCTACTCTTGCCTGTTGCTCGTATCTATAACAGTTTTATTTCAACTGCATACAGCAGCTTCCTCTTTGCTGTTATCTTGCTCTACAAAGAACCCTGCCTCAGGATCTTTCATTCCAGCCCCAGCTTCATTCCAGTCCCAGCTGTTCTTCTAGGCATTTATGTGACATTGGCCACCTACCTGAGTATTTGGTGTCCCATATTTCATATGAAGAAGATACACTTTCTTCATATGAAGCAATAATGACCAAATGTGATAATGAATGTAAAATGTATTTATCAGTTATAACATATTCCATGAAAGGATTTAATTTTTTCATTTTCCCAGTCCCATTCATGCCTTCAAGTTTGTTCATCCAAACTTTTCCTTCTCTTCTTACTAACCTATTCCTTGATGACTTTATTCTTTTCAAACTGAGTTATGAAAGTTATTTTTTTGCTTATGTAGATATATTTTAAACAATAATTTAATTTTTGAGTTAAGTGTTATTTTATCCCTTGATTGTTATGGATAGATTTTTAACATAATTAATGACTATAGATAGCATATTGAAAAGCAGAGACATTACTTTGCCAACAAAGGTCCATCTAGTCAAGGCTATGGTTTTTCCAGTGGTCATGTATGGATGTGAGAGTTGGACTGTGAAGAAAGCTGAGCACTAAAGAATTGATGCTTTTGAACTGTGGTGTTGGAGAAGACTCTTGAGAGTCCCTTGGACTGCAAGGAGATCCAATCAGTCCATTCTAAAGGAGATCAGCCCTGGGTGTTCTTTGGAAGGAATGATGTTAAAGCTGAAACTCCAGTACTTTGGCCACCTTATGCGAAGAGTTGACTCATTGGAAAAGACTCTGATACTGGGAGGGATTGGGGGCAAGAGGAAAAGGGGACGATAGAGGATGAGATGGCTGGATGGCATCACCGACTCGATGGACGTGAGTTTGAGTGAATTCCAGGAGTTGGTGGTGGACAGGGAGGCCTGGTATGCTGCAATTCATGGGGTCGCAGAGTCGGACATAACTGAGCGACTGAACTGACTGAATGACTATAGATTTATTTAAAAGTTTTGGCTATCCCCACCCCCAACTCACACACATTAAAAGACTTGAACAAACAATAACATAGTTTCTAACACCTCAGTGCTTCATCCCAAGAGTGATACTAGCCACCCACCTTAACAAAGTTGCTGCCTGAGACAGTCCAAGGTTGCGAAAAGAATCTACTGTTTATTCTAGCCAACTAGTAGACCCTTGATTACCCTTTCTTAGAGCACTTACTGAAGAGGGTTTCCAATTGTGACTCCTTCCTTTATCCTTTTGTGATGTGTATGAATCTCTTCCAACTCAGAAGTGTCTTTCTCAAAGTAGCTAAGAGCCATTCCTTTAAACTGTAGTCATCAGGAAAGGCAAGGCCTCTGTCTCCCAGTCTCTGTAACAGAGTAGATTCCTAACTTAGTTTATTGCCAGCTACTAGAAACAGCTGGCCTTATTGCACTGATACTTACCAATCCTATTTAATTTTTAAATATAAATTTATTTATTTTAATTGGGGGCTAATTACTTTACAATATTGTATTGGTTTTGCCATACATCGACACGAATCTGCCACAGGTGTACACGTGTTCCCCATCCTGAACCCCCATCCCTCCTCCCTCCCCATACCATACCTCTGGGTCATCCCAATGCACCAGCCCTGAACATCCTGTATCATGCTTCGAACCTGGACTTTACTTCCCTGACTCTACTGTGCCCATTCTCAATCCTGTCTCTACTCCTTCATTCTTCTTTTAAACAGCTGTCACCTCTGTACAAATTGAAGTTGCATTCAGTTCACACTGTACCTCCTACTTTATTGCAATAATGTGCTACTAATTAAAATTTCTCCTTACTACTATAACTAGTGCCTAGCTTTGTTTATTTTTGATACCCATCACCTTTAAAAAAGGCTCTTATTTGTAGCATTTGGGTTTCCCTGACAGCTCACCTGGTAAAAAATCTGCCTGTGATGTGGGAGACCTGGGTTTGATCCCTGGGTTGAGAAGATTCCCTGGAGCTACCCACTCCAGTTTTCTTGCCTGGAGAATTCCATGGACCATATAGTCCATGGGGTGGCAAAGAGTCAGACTTGACTGAGCAACTTTCTTTCCTTGTAGCATTTATTGATTTGTATAGTGTATATACTCCAACACCATGACTGATTTCAAGCTACCTGCTCACAAAATCCCTGACAATTTAATATTCACCTCTCAGGAATGAACTGAGGATGTTCAATTGTTCAATCACTCTGATTTGTCTGACTCTTTTAGATCCTGTGGACTGTAACCCACTAGGATCCTCTGTCCATGGCATTTTCCAGGCAAGAACACTGCAATGGGTTGCCATTTCCTTTTACAGGGGATCTTCCTGATCCAGGGATCAAACCTGCATCCTCCACATTGGCAGGTGAATTCTTTACCACGGAGCCACCTGGGAAGCCCCCAGGAATTAAAAAGCTACAACTAATTAAGACACTATAGATGAATCTCATAAATATATATAGAGTAAAAAAATCAGACACAAAAGATGTATACTGTAAGAAACAACTTCTGCAAATACCAAAACAGACAAAATCAATCTACAGTGTTAGATGTCATGTTATTGATTATACTCATGGAAGGGAAAGGGGTATGTTTAATATAAAGGATCATGGGGAGTGTTGGCAATATTTCCAGTATTCTGTTCTGAATGCTCATTATATAAAAAGTTTCCATCAAGACTTCTCTAGTGGTTCAGGGCCCAAGATTCTGGAATCCCAATGCAGACAGCCCAGTTTTGATCCCTGCTTGGGGAATTAGATCCCACATGTCTCAACTAAAGATTTGGAATGACACAACTAAAGATTCAGTGTGCCAAAATGAAGATCCTATGTGCTGCAATTAAGACCCAGCACAGCCAAAGAAATATTTTTTCCAGTAATCATGCACAGATGTGAGAGTTGGACCATAAAGAAGGCTGAGTGCTGAAGAATTAATGCTTTCAACATGTAGTGCTAGAGAAGATTCTTGAGAGTCCCTTGGACTACAAGGAGATCAAACCTTTCAATCCTAAAGGAAATCAACCCTGACTATTCATTGGAAGGACTGATGCTGAAGTTGAAATTCCAATACTTTGGCCACATGATGTGAAGAGCCAACTCATTGGAAAAGACCCTGATGCTGGGAAAGATAGGAGGGCAAGAGGAGACGAGATGACAAGATGAGATGGTTGGATGGTATCATTGACTCCATGAACATGGGTTTGAGCAAACTTTGGGAGATAGTGGAGGACAGAGAAGCCAGGCATCCTACAGTTCTAGGGGCCACAAAGAGTTGGACATGACTCAGCGACTGAACAAAAACAACAACACAGCCAAATAAAAAATAAAAATAAATATTTTTCTTAAAAAAGAGTTCAGTCTCTATGAACATCCATTTTGTTGCACATTTATATCTTATACAGTTCTCTGTATGTTTAAGTGTCATATTTCAGTAATGATTTTCACTGATAGTCTACCATCTAGCTTGTACATTTTGCATTCCTTTGGCTAGTTGCAGGCTCTGCAAAACAAAAGGGTTGTGGGGTCAAGAATTGAAGCTGACAAATAGTATGTAATTTACTCAGTGTAGTCAATTTTTTACCAAATCAAGTAGAGAGTAAAACAAACTAGGAATCGGGCCCAAAGAAAGCTGAGTCTTTTCTTCTGTAATTGCTGAATCCTTTTGCTTTGTGTTTCCCATAGACATTTACATTAAATGCATTGCAACTAGGTATGGAGGATTTGTAAGAAAGAGATGAAAGAGAATACCTTTCATTAGTAAGTAGGAAGGCGGTGGGCTCCAGTACTGATTGGAATCAGGAAGAAATCATTAAAGATAAAAATATGTCAGTGACAAGAGTGGGTAAGACTCATTGTTGTTATTGTTCAGTCTCTCAGTCATGTCCAACTCTTTTCAACCTCACGAACTGCAGAACACCCGGCCTCCCTGTCCCTCACCATTTCCTGAAGTTTGCACAAGTTCATGTCTGTTGCATCGGTGATGCCATCCAGCCATCTCATTCTCTGATTCCCTTTTCTCCTTCTGTCCTCTGTCTTTCCCAGCATCAGGGACTTTTCCAATGAGTCAGCTATTCACATCAGATGACCAAAATACTGGAGCGTCAGCTTCAGCATCAGTTCTTCCAGTGAGTATTCAGGATTAATTTCCCTCAAGATTGACTGGTTTGATCTCTTGCTGTCCAATGTACTCTCAGGCATCTTCTACAACATTACAGTGTGAAGGCATCAATTATTTGGCACTCTGCCTTCCTTATGGTCCAGCTCTCACAATCGTACATGACCACTGGGAAGACCATAGCCTTGACTATACAGACCTTTGTCAGCAGAGTAATGTCTTTGCTTTTCAACACATTGTCTAGGTTTGTTATGGCTTTCCTGCCAAGAAGCAATCATCTTCTTATTTCATGGTTGCAATCACCATTCACAGTGATTTTAGAGTCTAAGAAGAAGAAATCTGTTACTACTTTCATGTTTTCCCCTATTTGCCATGAAATTACAGGGCTGAACACCATGATCTTCAGTTCAGTTCAGTTCAGTTCAGTTGCTCAGTTGTATCTGACTCTTTGTGACCACATGGACTGCAGCATGCCAGGCATCCCTGTCCATCACCAACTCCCAGAGTTTACTCAAACTCATGTCCATTGAGTCATTGATGCCAACGAACCATCTCATCCTCTGTCATCCCCTTCTCCTCCCACCTTCAATCTTTCCCATCAGGGTCTTTTCAAATGAGTCAGCTCTTCATATCAGGTGGCCAAAGTATTGAAGTTTCAACTTCAAAGTCAGTCCTTCCAATGAATATTCAGGACTGATCTCCTTTAGGATGGACTGGTTGGACCTCTTTGCAGTCCAAGGGACTCTCAAGAGTCTTCTCCAACACCACAGTTCTAAAACATCAATTCTTCGGGGCTGGGCTGGATGAAGCACAAGCTGGAATCCAGATTGCTGGGAGAAATAGCAATAACCTCAGATATGTAGATGACACCATCCTTATGGAAGAAAATGAAGATGAAATAAAGAGCCTCTTGATGAAAGTGAAAGAGGGGAGTGAAAAAAGTTGGCTTAAATCTCAACATTCAGAAAACAAAAATCATGGCATCCAGTCCCATCACCTTATGGTAAATAGATGGAGAAACAGTGGCTGACTTTATTTTGGGGGGCTCCAAAATCACTGCAGATGGTGGCTGCAGCCATTAAATTAAAAGACTCTTACTTCTTGGAAGAAAAGTTATGACCAACCTAGACAGCATATTAAAAAGCAGAGACATTATTTTGCCAACAAACATCCGTCTAGTCAAGGCTATGGTTTTTCCAGTAGTCATGTATGGAAGTGAAAGTTGGACTATAAAGAAAGCTGAGCAAATGTTTGGTTTTAAGCCAGCTTTTTCACTCTCTTCCTTCACCCTCATCAAGAGGCTCTTTAGTTCCTCTTCGCTTTTTGCCGTTAGAGTGATATCATTCACATATCTGAGGTTGTTGATGTTTCTCCCACTTATCTTGATTCCAGCTTGTAATTTTCAGCTCAGCATTTCTCATGATGTGCTCAGTGTATAGGTTAAATAAACACGGTGACAGAAGGCAGCCCTGTCATACTCCTTTCTCAATTCTGAACCAACCATTTGTTCCATACAGGGTTCTAACTGTTACTACTTGATCCACATACAGGTTTCTCAGGAGACAGGTTAGATGCCCTGGTATTCCCGTCTCTTTAAGAGCTTTTCACAGTTTGTTAAAGACTCATTACACTTTCCATTTATTACATTTTTATTAAATACTCACCATATTTAGACACTTGTTAGATTCTGGATATAGATATATATCAAGTAACAAAACTGACGTGATTTTAGACCAAATATATTTTATGTTCTTGTAAGAAAAAACTGAAAATTTTATCTTATCCAACTATATCTATATATACACAAATGTGACTATACATATAAATTTTGATACATACTTTGAAGGAAAACAAACTACTTCAAAAGGAAAATGAGTAGCATAAATAGGACAGCTTTTAGAAGTTCTTTAAAAGATAATGTCATTTGAAAGTAACATTTGAACAGAAACTCATGCAAAGAGGAATGAGTCCATTGAAGTGCTAGAGGGGTTAAGGGGGTTGTGGAGAACAGTATCAATTTCCTGAAACCATACAGATCTTAATTTGTTTGAGGAATTTAGAGTGGTAATTTGACTGTATAAGAGTGAACTGATGGAAGAAAGGTGGGAGTCAATGTTGGAAAGAACGGTATGGGAGAATACTGTTGAATCTTGTAAAGTGTGACAAGGCTTTGGATTTTATGTTAACCATAATTGTAATATTTCATGGTTTTATTGAATGGCATATCCAATTTAGCTTTAAAATATGTCACTTTGGGCTTTTTTTATGCTTTAATGTCCTTTATTGTGGTAAAATTTACAAATTATAAAACATACTATTTTCACAATATTTGACTATACAATTCCTGCAGAAGGAAATGCCAACCCAGAGGCTGGGGAGTGGGAGGATGGAGAATAGTGATCCCTATTAAACTTAGTGTTTAATAGGGACAGTTCAGTTTAGGAATGTGAAAAATTGGGGAGATGGAATATGGCTACAGTTGTACAATAATGTGAATGAACTTAGCACTACTAAATTGTTTAGGCAATGCCAAAGAATGCTCAAACTACCACACAATTGCGTTTATCTCATAGTCTAGTATAGAAATGCTCAAAATTCTCCAAGTCAGGCTTCAACAATATGTGAATCATGAACTTCCAGATGTTAAAGCTGGTTTTAGAAAAGGCAGAGGAACCAGAGATCAAATTGGATGATCACTTTTAGATCATCGAAAAAGCACTTTGGTTTTGTTATGGGAAATATGTTAGAATGCAACAAAAGTAGGATCGAAGAGAGTGGGGAGAATATTATTGTATTAATTCAGTAGAGAGATATTGGAGATTTATATACCAAGAGAAACACTAAAGAGGAAAAGGAAGGGAAAACAACAACAACGAAAAAAAGATTTGAGGATATATTTTGAAGAAAGATTGGCATATGGTAATAATGAAGGACCAGAAGAAAAATTGAAATAAACTTTGAAATTTTTTTTGCCAAAGCACAGAGAAACAAAAGCATTAAGCTTTCAGGATGGGAAAATTGAAAATTTACCTGTGAGCTTTAATAAATATAATAAATATTCAAAGATTGGAAAATTATAATATTATAAGAACTCTTGCAGAGCCTAGGAAGAAAAGAACTCTGTTTTTAACAAGTTAGGTTATTTAAATACATCCAGGTAGGATTTTTAAGAGGCATTTGGATGTATAAGTCTAAAACTCAGAAAAGAGTTCTGGTTTGGACATATAAATTCAAGAATTGTTGACATCAGTAGGCATGGAATTTAAATTCTTAAGAATAACTCTGAGCATCTAAGAAGACAGTGTTATATGACAAGGACCACTGATAAAGACCAATTAGAGAGATAAGGAGAAAATTAAGAGACACTGATAACATGGAATCTGAGAGACAAACTTTTCTTAAGAGGAACTGGTTACCTGCATCAGGAACTCAATAAAGAGGAAAGGCAAGACGTATCTAATGGATTTGGCAGTGTGGAGTCAGTAATCACTGTGGCAAAATATTGGTTGAAAGGTCTGAGCCAAAACCAGATTGAAATGGGTTGAAAAGTGAATAGGATGTGAAGAACAAAAGATAGATTGTGCCATTCATTATATCGAGAAATGTGACTGGAAAAGAGCAGAGAAATAGACCTCTAGCTGCCTGGAAATATATGACCAACTGTGCTATGCTTAGTCCCTCAGTTGTCCAACTGTTTGCGACCCCATGGATTGTGGTTCACCTGGCACCTCTGTCCATGGGGATTCACCAGGCAAGAATACTGGAGTAGATAGCCCATTCCCTTCTCCAGAGGATCTTCCCCACCCAGGGATTGAACCCAGGTCTCCCACATTGCAGGAGGATTCTTTACCATCTAAGCCAGCAGGAGAGCTCAAGAATACTGGAGTGGGTAGCCTATCCCTTCTCCAAGGGATCGTCCCAACCCAGGAATCGAATGAGGGTCTCCTGCATTGCAGGTGGATTCTCTACCAGCTGAGCTACTAGGGAAGCCTGAAGGAAATGTGTATGCTTGTTTTTAAGAATGGAGATACTAAAGTATTCTTAAATTCAGAAAGCACTGTTCAAGTAAATAATAAAAGCATAAATATGTAAGAAATAAAGAAAACATAAAGAAGTAAAGCCTTTGAGAATGTAAGAGGAGATGGGATTCATTGCATGTGTGACGATGGGAAGATTATTACAGGTAGCGACAAAGATACATAGAATTTTATGAGATCAACATTGAAGTGGAGGAAAGACCTTGGTAGAATGTCAGTGTTGGGTGGGACTAGCTCTCTCTCCCTTCCGGAAGATGGTTCTCTTAATGGCCTTAATGAGTTCCTTGTTACGAAGACTGTAGATAATTGGGTTGACTAGTGGTGTTAGTACAGAGTAGACTACAGCAAGCGTCCGATCAAGGGTCAATGAATAGCTCTCCTTTAGCCGCACATACATGAAGATGATGCTCCCAAAGAAGATGAGGACCACAATAAGATGGGAAGCACATGTAGAGAAGGCCTTCTTCCTTCCTGCAATCGTTTTTATCTTCAGTACAGTCCCAATGATTCTTCCATAAGACACCATAATAAAGAGGAAGGTGATAAGGATGATGAAGGCATTGATGGCAAAGTCCACCAGGACATTAGTGGATGTGTCCTTGCAGGCCAGGCTCAGAAGAGGTGGAAAGTCACAGAAGATGTGTTGAATTTCATTGTAGCCACAAAAAGGGAGCTGGGAGACCAGGATGATTTCAGATATGGGACAAAGAAAGCCACAGGTCCAACAACCAGCAGCCATCTTGGCACAGAGCATGGGGGTCATAACTGCAGGATAGTGGAGGGGCCGGCAAATGGCCAGGTATCGGTCATAGGCCATTGCTGTAAGAAGGTAGCATTCAGAGGCCCCTAGGGAGTGGAAGAAGTAGGTCTGGAGGAGGCATCCTGAAAAAGAAATGGTCTTCTTATCACTGAGAAGATTAGCTAGCATCTTAGGGATGGTGGTGGCTGTATACCACAGCTCCAAGAAGGAAAGAATACTGACAAAGTGGTACATGGGTGTGTGTAGGGCTGCATCCAGTCGTATGACTAGGAAGATGAGCATGTTGCCACAGATAGTGAACAGGTATGCCAACAGCAGCAGGACAAAAAGCCAGCCCCTGATATGTCCCACCCTGGGGAAACCAAGGAGCACAAATTCAGCCAGGCTTGAATGGTTGTGTGGCTCCATGAGAGGCTGAGGTGAGGAAGGAAAGAAGAAACTAGATTGAAGTGATTGCAAAATTCAACTCAAAAGTTTCTCTTTACTGTTTAGTCCTTCTTTTTTTTAATTTAAAGGCAGAACTTTCATTACTACTACCACTGCTATTGCTATTTATACCACCCTAAAAATAATAATAGCTAACTCTCATTAGCACTCCCTGTGCACTGAGCATCTTACAAGTGCTTTGCATTCAATATTTTACTTAATTTTCACACATCCAATCAGATAAGTACCATTGCTATACATGTTTTACCAATGGTAAAATTTAAGAAGAGAAAATAGTGAGATTATGAAGATTTTCTATTTCATATAGATACCAGGGACGGGGGAGCCTGGTGGGCTGCCGTCTATGGAGTCGCACAGAGTCGGACATGACTGAAGTGACTTAGCAGCAGCAGCATAGATACCATGGTACAGAAACAGAATTTCACCTTATGCATGCTAATTCCATGCTATTTACCTCTATGCTATGTGACCTTCCCCAAGCATTCTATTCCCCTAACCCAGTTCATAGTTTTTCCTTCAGTCAGGTCTCCAAAGTTTTGAGACAGGAGGTAGATGCACTCTCCCCTCCCCCACCCTCCGCAGGGTAAAGTAACTAGAGATTCATTCCCTGTGGACTGAGACTCCAAGATGAGACTAGCAGAACAATTAAGAGAGGAGGCTGGCCCCTGCCCAGACCACATATTTCTCATTCTTAAAGTCAGGAGACCTCCAGAACCACACATGAAATCCACCTTGGCTAAGAGATATGTGTGCACACATGGGACAATCCTGAAATACACCAAATATGAATATGAACCAGGAAAATCAAAATGATTGGCCAAAGAAAACCTGGAAAAAATGTCTCATAAAACTAATTCAAACTGCCACGAGACTGCGACTCAGGGACTCTCTGAGTCTGCCCTTGTGTCTATCGACACATATTGTACTCTTTTCTTCCTAGTAAATACTTTACGTGTTTCACTACTTTCCATCTTTGTGGGAATTCATTTCTGCAGAGCTGAAGGGCCTTTGTCACTGATCACAGGTCTAATGGCTAGGATTTGGTGTTTTCACTGCCATGACCCAGCCTCAACCTCTGGCCAGGAACTTAAGCCCTGCTTCAAGTTGTTGCAGGCCGAGGCCACTTGAGATCAGGGTGAATTTTGTCCATGAGAGTAATGCAGTGACAGGCCTCTTCTAATTGTTCAGCTCACTGCTCTAAAACTTTATTGGATACAGAGGTATCCGGCATAAGGAATACAGAACGAAACAAGCTATAATCCCTGTGTCCAGAAAGCTTGCATCCTCCTGGGGAAGCAGACAAAGCAGTCATCTTGATACAGCCTGTGAAGTACAGAACACTACAGAGTGCTAAGGCAGGGGCCCATTTCTCAGACCAGGAAGACTGAGAAAGGCTTCTCAGAGGAGGAAGCCTTTGAATAGAATTTTCCAGGAAGAGTAGGAGTTACCTGGAAGAGGAAAAAAACATTTCAGACAAAAAGCACACATGTAGATGCAGAACTGGAAGCAGCCTGATTTAGGGAAATACATGCTTGCCTGTGTGATAAGGCAACTGGGAAAGCTCACCCAATGATTTAGGATCTTACCCCAAAAGGTGGGGGGAGCCATTGAAGAATATTAGGTCAGTAAATGACATGATCATATGAAGATTTTGAAAACGTCACTGATATTTAACTACTTTAACCAAGCTCAGAGATGAAGGTGTGAATTTGCCTGTGGGTATCACTGATGGGAAGATGAGTGGAGTGTTAACACATCTGGTGAGAGAATGAAGGCTAAAAAATAAACATGATAAAGTGGCAGTTAGTATGAATCCTACATTTTCAGAAAAACAGAAATAGGTGAGAAATATATAGCTGGCTCACATAGGAACAAATATCAGACATTTTTATTCTCAAGACCAAAGTGAAACAGATTCAAAAAGAAAGAGAAGGAAAAAGAAAAGAAACCATCATACCTAAAAACAAACAAACAAACAAAAAACCCAAAAGCAATGTGACTTTAAATGCATAAAAATGATAACCAGTGTCAGTCACATCACATTTGCAGAGGGCTGTCCAATGGCACCCCACTCCAGTACTCTTGCCTGGAAAATCCCATGGATGGAGGAGCCTGGTGGGCTGCAGTCCATGAGGTCGCTAAGAGTCAGACACAACTGAGCGACTTCACTTTCACTTTTCACTTTCATGCATTAGAGAAGAAAATGGCAACCCACTCCAGTATTCTTGCCTGGAGAATCCCAGGGACGGGGGAGCCTGGTAGGAGGCCATCTATGGGGTCACCCAGAGTCGGACACGACTGAAGCGACTTAGCAGTAGCAGCAGCAGTCCATATTTTAGCCACCAAACTGACAAACTGCAGTCTCTTCCTATTTTTGTAGTCCTAATATTTGTCATAACTTATTAAAGGTATTCAGTAAAAGCTAATTGCTTAGTCAAACAAATTAACGTGGAAATTATTTAAAAATTAGTAGACTCCCCTCCCAATAGTTTCCCTTAAACTCATGCCTCATACCTAAATCAAAACAGTGTTCCAAAACCCAAAATACCCTGCAGAGGAAATCAAATTCTGGGCTTGATATTTGTAAATCCTATATTGACTCAAAGTAATTAGTGTTTAAGACATTCTTCTTGAATCTATTCTAATTCTAAAGGTTATTGTATATTAACCTCTCTAATTGCAAGAGACAAACATGCTAAAACAGAAATCCTTGCTTGATTACAACCTGATACCTTTGCTCCTTTGCACCGTTTGCTTCTGGTTTACCTCTCAGCCCATTTTTCCCATCTGGTAACTTGCTTCTCATCCTTCAAAATGGGGTCAAATGTCAACTCATTAGTGACACCTTTTCTGAATCCCCCAGAAAATGTTTATTCCTTCTTCAAAGTCCGCATAATGTTTACAGAGTCCACTTAACATATTGCATTACCTTTATAATCTCTGTATTCCTCATAAATTGTAAGATCTTTGAGAGTAAATGTGATACCTTATTAACTATTGTATATCCCCCACCAGTGCCTGGAACAATGAGGATAGAAGTTGTAAACTCTATGTTTCTTGAATATACTTGAACTTTTTGTAGATAAATTTGTTCTTTGATTGCATTTGAACACATCCTTCTTGTTCTTTTGGTGTCTTACGTTTAATATCCCTACTAAACTTAGCAGCTCAAGTTTTGTCTTGCCTCCTTTCCCCTAATTCTGTCAAAAACCGTCATTACTCTGACCCACCCAGAAAAATTAAATCCAAGAAATATTTTGATCATTTTTTGTGTATAGGTAAGGATTATTGAGGAGAAGGCAATGACACCCGACTCCAGTACTCTTGCCTGGAAAATCCCATGGACAGAGGAGCCTGGTGAGCTGCAGTCCATGGGGTCGCAAAGAGTCAGACACGACTGAGCGACTTCACTTTCACTTTTCACTTTCCTTCATTGGAGAAGGAAATGGCAACCCACTCCAGTGTTCTTGCCTGGAGAATCCCAGGGACGGGGGAGCCTGGTGGGCTGCCGTCTATGGGGTCGCACAGAGTCGGACACGACTGACGCGACTTAGCAGCAGCAGCAGCACGAATTATTGAGGGGCTTCTCTGGTGGCTCAGGTGGTAAAGAACCTGCCTGCCAGTGCAGAAGATCCAAGAAACATAGGTTCAGTCACCTGGAGACTCCCATGGATTCTCTAGGGAAGAATTGTAGGAGGGTTGGGAGTTTGAGTTTTAATCTACCTGCTAGAAGACAGATGTGGTTTCTATCCAAGTGGCCTCCCAGGAACCTAGCCTAAGCCTGATTCTCATCTGTATCTGGGGCTGTATTCCCCTTGCCTGTGTACCTCGTGGCCTGAGACAGTCTATGGGGTTGCAAAGTGTCCGACATGACTGAGTGAGTACGTTATTGATGATATTGATGAGTGAGGGTTATTGATGATATTTTATCTTTCTACAAATTAGCTTTGTTTCAACAAAGCTAACTGTATGTGTAGGTTGAGTAAGTTCTTACAAACATGAAATAATTTCAGTAGCACTCTGAAGACCTCTAGATCTTAACACTGGTTCATAATCAAGTGTCTTTAATGTCCCCAGCGAGAGAGCTGTGTACAGCCCTCTCCATGGGAAACCTTTTCAAATACAGCTAGCTGCTCCTGAGATGATACAATATCTCATTAGACCTTCTTAGTTACAGTTCCTATGTCATGAATGGTTTTCTCAGAAACCTCTACTCTCTGCCATCCTTGCCAGAATGTAGCCAGTCTACAGCAGTGCACAGGGAAACTCCTTGTCTCTCAATATAGCCATTAGCCAATCTCTTGGCTGTAGAGTGAAATTAAGTATCAAACAGGACAGTGGACAAGGTAACCTGTAAAGTTTCCTCTAAATTAGAAACTCTATGATTCTCAGAATTGGACATCCCAAGTCCCCACCATTTAAGTCATCTTTCTACCAACCCAACTCTCTAACTTCAAAATATTATGTTTTAAAACCCTTTATTAGAGGTCCCCCCTTTCAGATCCTCAGATCACCTACCAGCCGCTGAACATCATTTGGTATCTGCCTTTGTCTCGCTTTGCTCAGCTATGTGTGGGAGATAGAGACTGTCCCTAGAAGCCGTTTCTCCTCTTTAAGAAATTCCATCCCCATGGGGCAGAGTCCCCAGAGCTAACCTTGACTGTCTCAGGCCACGAGGGACACAGGCAAGGGGGACACCTTCAGCCTCAGATTCAGGTAAAAATCAGGCTTAGGCAAGGTTCCTGGGAGTGCGTTTAGACAGAAGCCACGTTTTTTACCACGTGGACTCAAAGAAGCCTTTCCCCAAACGCTTGCCATCTTTTTACCGGTTCTTCAACCCCTATTCCTCTCCCCATCTCTAGTGACTTCTCAACAGACTCTTGGACTCTGGATCTGCAGAAATGACCCCCAACCCTACAATTTTTCCCATAATCATGCATTCATATTTCCTTGTCTTGCCTCACAAGTCCAAAGAGACTTTGTATATCCCCTCATCTTTTCAAATAATGACTTTTCCTAATTATTTGCCCAATCCAGCCAGACATTGTTCTTTCTTTAAGAAAACTTTCTGACAAGAGTTGCTTGTTCTGGAAAAACCAAGCCAAAATAAAACAAAGGCTTAGAGCCTCAGAAACCTAAATTTCAGTCTGGCTCTCTTAAAATACCCATTTACTGATCCTTTGCTAAGTAATGTTGTTCTAAGTAGAATGCATGTATCAGATGATATGATAGTTGCAATTTCTCTATGAGGTTGCTGCTGCTGCTAAGTCACTTCAGTCGTTTCCGACTCTGTGCGACCCCATAGACGGCAGCCCACCAGGCTCTCCCATCCCTGGGATTCTCCAGGCAAGAACACTGGAGTGGGTTGCCACTTCCTTCTCCAATGCATGGAAGTGAAAAGTGAAAGTGTAGTAGCTCAGTCGTGTCCGACTCTTAGCAACCCCATGGACTGCAGCCCACAAGGCTTCCTCTATCCATGGGATTTTCTAAGCAAGAGTACTGGAGTGGGGTGCCATTGCCTTCTCTGCTATAAGGTTGGTACAACTGTTATTCTCATTTTAAACTCTCTGAAGCACAGAGAGTTTAAAAATATATCCAAGATCACACAGCTAATATGAATCCTTTTCAGGATTATGAAGCAAAGCATTCTGACCCCAGAACCTGTGTTCATCACATCTAAGCTCACTGCCTTCAGTGGTTGATGGAATAACCAAGGGCACATAGCCACCTGGCCATCACTCATTATCTATGTGCCCTGAAGTAGTCATTCATCTCTGTGAATCCATATCGTCTCATGTATAAATCTGTGTTGTGAAGGTTATGTGAAAATTAATAGGTAAAGTAACTGTATTGGTTCTAAAATGTGTCTGCACATATTCCTGTTTCACTTAGTAGGTGTCGAATAGATGTTTGTTTATTAAATTCCTCCAAATAACTCTGTGAAGGCATCTAAATTACTTAACCACTCATAACCTTATTCTCTTCACCGTTAAAATGTGTATATTTAGGTAGCTTTTAGAATTAGAGAACATAGCAATGCCTTCCATGCAATGGACAGGAACACACCTTAGAGTTTAACAAAATTTGGTTTATTGCAATGAGAGAGATTGCACATCATATGAACTGTGGAGCATTTCAGTAAGGGGTTGTTAGAAAAGAATTTACTGTAGGGTATGGTTTCATGTTAGGTGATTTAGGGGAAGGTCCAAAAAAAGCAGCAATTGGTCTGAATTGGATCCTGTCAGTTACTGGAGATAATTCTGTGACTGAGTATCTTAATGAATTTTATTTAGAAGGTAAACTAAACTTGCAGTTGATAAGCAATAATCAGTGCTAGTGACTCAACAGCCTCACCTCTTGATAAGAGCAACAAGGCCACCAAGATTTCACACAAAAATAGAAATCATCTAAATCTGTTATTTTTTTTAATCACACTTCTCTCTGCTTGGGACAGTCCTAGAAAATTATCCTGCTACTGTATCCCTCTACCCTGACCCCTTTCACCAAGGTAATACCACCTCATTCTTACAGTGACATCTCTTCCTCAAAGAGGTCTGATCTGATCATATTATGTAAATACCCTACCTATATATATGCCCGATCTTCCAATGGTTTTTCTGTCCATTGCATCCTAGCCTTTCCTTTCACAGAACAAATTTTAATTACTTATTCATATGTTTATTTATTTATCAATATATGATAAAGTTGGTGAAGAGAAAGTCCAACTGTACTTAATACATCATTCAGTGCCGAGTATTTTTTCTTGCACAAAGTAGATATTCAAGAACTATATGCTGAATGAATACATTAAGAAAAGGCTTTTCTGATACCCTCCATCACACACATAAACCTGCACAATATTTATAACCAAGATAGGCCCGATTCTCCTATTAGATATTTGCAGAGAACTATGCATTTCTACATTCCTCCCATTTCTAATAACTTATTATCTATTTCCAAACTGAATGTAATCTTCATGAAAGTAGAGATTGTGTTTTTCTCTGTATTTGTCCATTCAATGCTATTTTTTGGGTTTTGGCGGGCCATGCCATTCAGCTTGTGGAATCTCAGTTCCCTGACAAGGGACTGAATGCAGGCCAGGCAGTGAAAGCTAGGAATCCTAATCACTAGGTCACCAGGAAACTCTCATTCAGTGCTATACTTTTTATTGCCTAATACAGTGTCTGGGTTAGAAAAAAACATTTAGTATAATTTTAAAACTGGATATAAACATTTCTTCCTGTTAATATTTGTTTGGAAAGTTTTATTATGGTTATGGTACTTTTTTTGTTTGTTTTGAAAACCAAGCAAAAGACCCTTTCTTAACTACACTAAAGTTTGTCTTATGAGATTCAATCTATTTTCCAAGAGCTTTCAGATACTTTTAGATTCTGATTCTGCCAGCTGCCCTTTTGTGTATTCCTCCCAACTTTACCCACAGATCTGACAAGTACACAATTTAGATTCTCTGATAGCTCAGTGGGTAAAGAGTTCACCTGCAATGCAGGAGACACAGGAGATATGGGTTCGATCCCTTGGTCAGAAAGATCACCTGGAGAAGGAGATGGAAACCCACTCCAGTATTCTTGCCTAGAGGATTCCATGGACAGAAGAGCCTGGCAGGCTATAGTCCATGGGATCAGAAAGTCAAACGCGATTAAGTACACCAGGTTATTAGTGAAACTTTTGAGTGCCACTGCTGATTGAGCAGAGAGCGCTGTGACAGACCCCAGATCCTTTTTATGAAAGTCATTTTGAAATAAACTTTTCTTAGGAAAGGAAGAAAGAGAGAAGAGTGAAAACCTGGCTTGAAACTCAGGATTCAAAAAACTAAAATCATGGCATCCAGTCCCATCACTTTATGGCAAATAGATGGGAAAACAATTTAAACAGTGACAGACTTTATTTTCTTGTGCTCCAAAATCACTGCAGATGGTGATTGCAGCCACGAAATTAAAAGACACTTGCTCCTTGGAAGGAGTTATGACCAATCTAGATAGCATATTCAAAAGTAGAGACATTGCTTTGCCAACAAAGGTCCATCTAGTCAAAGCTATGGTTTTTCCAATAGTCATGTATGGATGTGAGAGCTGGAGCATAAAGAAGGTTGAGTACCAAAAAATTAATGCTTTTGAACTGTCATATTGGAGAAGACTCTTGAGAGTCCCTTGGACTGCAAGGAGATCAAACCAGTCAATCCTAAAGGAAATCATCCCTGAATATTCATTGGAAGGGCTGATACTGTATCTGAAGCTCCAATACTTTGGCCACCTGATGAGAACTGACTCACTGGAAAAGACCCTGATGCTGGGAAAGGTTGAAGGCAGGGGGAGAAGGGGACAACAGAGGATGAGTGTTGAGGTCCTTTAATGGACTGGAACCTGGTGGTCCGGAGTCGACCGATAAGAAAGTAAAGGAGAGAGAAAGAGGCTGATATTCCTTGGTTTACACAGAAAGCCAATAAAGCCCCTGGCGCAGGGCTTGCTCTGTTCACGAAGGCCTCAGGTGCCCTTTCAAGGGGGTGAAGGCACAGAGCACCTTCTCGAGAGGGTCTTAGAAGCCCGGGCAGGAAAGTGAACCCACAGGGCCTCTGTGCTCCAGGGGATCAGCCTGAAAAAGAGAGAGAGAGAGACAAAGAAAGCAAGACACAGGGACCAAAGCTATGATGGAGCAGAGATGTTTTATTCAACATTGTGTATTTATACTGTCTTACAAGACAGCTATTTTCAGCAGAGATAAAATCAAAACTTCACGTTATCAAGGAAACATGAGGTCATTCATATGAAAAAGAGAAGGTTATAATCACTTTTACCATATGGTTCATAAAAAGGAAGAGGGTCGTAAATAGTTTGTTATCACTGTATGGAAATGCACGCGTACTTCAGTGCTACCCCACCCCCCCACCCCCCCGCAGGAGTAGCTTGCTGCTCCACTTAATTCCTGAATATTCAGGAATTAATAAGGGACAGAGGATTCATGACAGATCCAAAACAGCACACAGGAAGCCTCCTGTTAAATGCTTCCTGACAGATGAGATGGCTGAATGGCATCACCAACTCAATGGATGTGAGTTGAGCAAGCTCCAGGAGATGGTGAAGGACAGGGAAGCCTGTGTGCTGCAGCCCACGGGGTAACAAAGAATGAGTGACTGAACAACAGCAGTGACAAGGAAAAGTTATTTTTCTAGCTATAAGCTGTGCTAACAATACTCTCATCCAATGCACATTTTTCCTTTTCTCCCCAGGTATATCCAGGGCATATTCATATGACTGGAATCATGCAGGCAGGGAGAAATAGAAGATAAGAAGCCCGGGTAATAACTGAGTAGGGCCAAAAGAATGTTTTGTGTAAAACATCAAAAATTGGTATCACAGGATCTGAATCAGCAGTGAGGAGATGCCTAATTAAAAACCAACTTGAAAATGGTAAACGACCACTTATTAGTTTGTCCTGAGAATACAATATGCCCTAAGATTATAAGTTACTCAACTCTATGTTTACCAGTCTATACATTATTAGATAATATATAAATACTGGAGCTTCCCAGGTAGTACTAGTGGTAAAGAATATACCTGCCAATGCAGGAAATGCAAGAGTCATGAATCAGGAAGATATCTTGGAGGAGGAAATGGCAATCCACTCCAGTACTCTTGCCAGGAGAATCCCATGGACAGAGGAACATGGCAGACTACAGTTCATGGGGTCACAAAGAGTCAGACACAAGTCGGACAAGAGTCGTGTCTGACTCTTTGTGACTGTTGGCATGGATGGGCGAACTTTTTATTAGAACCAGAGAGGAAATATTTTATGCTTTTCAAATCCTATGTCTCTGTCAGACCCTTCAGCCCTGTGGCTGCAGCACAAAAGTAGCCATTGACAATATATAAATTAATGGATGTGGCTGTGTTCCACAAAGTTTGTTTTCAAAAACAGTCTATGTACCCGATTTGGTCCATGGACCATCATTGTATCCAAGACTATAGGAATCTTTTTAAATACACACACACACACACACACACACACACAATATGCACTATTTTGAAATGACTTTTCTCTGACTTTAGTGTTTCGAGACTATTTTCATCTGTCATTATGCCTAAAAAACTTTCCCTACCCAGAAAGTATTGACTCAGCAAAACTGTCTCAAGTGAATGTAGAGCCAATAGACATTCTTCCACAAATTTTTTCTTACTTAGATGAAACTGACAAATGCAGAATTTTAGAGAGCCATGCCTTGTACCTCAGAACTGGAAGGCAGCGCCCTTTATATAATTTATTGATGGCAGAGATAACACCAGCAAACCCTGGTGGGAGGAGTGATCACAGTGGAATGTCATTTAAGTCCCTTTGAGGAAGAAAAAACAGGCATGTTAAGGTGATGAGGGTTTCCACCAGGCATCGAGTGAGTCAGAAGGAAATAAACCATTAGGAGGAAAGGAAGGAAATAAGCTATAATTGAAAGGAATCTACAAAATCATCACTTGGACTTCAATGTTTGTTCAGAAACTCTTTTCTAAATATCTTGATTATTGTTAATAGGAGAAGCATAAGAATATGATTATATAATTCCCCCAGAAACTAGACAATTGTGCATATTAATCAAAATGAGGCAAAGTTGCTCAATACGATTGATGTTGACTCTGCATGGGAGTTTACTCTGCTTGGCAGAGACCACATCTGTTTTGATTTTATGAATTTAGGAAAAGAAATTGGACTATATTGCTGTTAATTTCCATTATGAGCATAAAACATAAACTTTCATTTTTTGTCATGATGGCTCAGCTGGTAAAGAATCTGACTGCAATGTGGGAGATCTGAGTTTGATCCCTGAGTTGGGAAGATCCCCTGGAGAAGGAAAAGGTTACCCACTCCAGTATTCTGGCCTAGAGAATTCAATGGACTGTAGTCCATGGGATTGCAAAGAGTCAGACACAACTGAGCGCCTTTCACTTCATAAAATATTATTTGCCAGATTTTAGGATGTCATAAACTTGTCCAGTATGAAAGATTAAGAGTGGTCATAATTTGTTTTTGTAGTTAGTCATTTCAGATATATCTGATTTCCCCCAACACAAAATGAGTCTAACTTTTGTTTCTTCAAAAGGAACCATTATAAAAATTCAGAACAGCTTTCAATTTCTAAAGCAATAATCACATTAACTTTCTTCCTTCTGTTTCAGCTTGTAGGAATCTAAAACATTTAATTCTTTTGGAAATTTTTAAGCTGAGCATTATGTGGAACATTTTATAAACTGTGACAGGCATCCTTATAACCTCGTGTTCAGGGTTTCAATCTCTGAATATTTTTCACCTTCTCATATGGATAATACACTCCCACATAGCCCTTTATAGTTCTGCTTCTAAAAGGCCATTAGAGTAAAGCATCAGGTTCAGAAGAATTCTTTAATATAAATCAAAACTTAAATTATAATTTTTTCTAATATCATCACCTTCATAGGCCTCTGAGTATAACTACATTATCTTGTAAATCTGACTCCCTGGATACCTGGTGGAAATCCCCATCACACTGATATGCCACTTCTTCTATTTAATTCTTCTTGAATGGCATGATCATGCTGTCCTTGGGAAAGATAATCAAATTCCATGAACACCACTTTTGGAATTTTGTTTGAGATTTTGTTTTATTAATAGGTCAATTCAGAGCAAGAAATATTTTTCTAATATTGATGTCCCATCCATGAATGTGTTCTATATTATCATTTATATAAAAATTCTATAAAAGTATAAATGTAAGTTTATAGGGATTTTCAAAGAATATCTCAAGTATTTTATATGTATTTTATTTTTATTACAAATTATTTCTTTAATTATATTTATGATTATTGATATTATACAATAATACAATGTTGCTTTTTTTCATTGAGAGGTATCCAGCAAGCTCGCCAACTGTATTAATGCTAACAATTTATCCATGGTTATCTATAAATGCTTTTTCATACTGTTCATGGGGTTCTCAAGGCAAGAATACTGAAGTGGTTTGCCATTTCCTTCTCCAGTGGATCACATTCTGTCAGACCTCTCCACCATGAACCACCTGTCTTGGGTGGCCCCACACGGCATGGCTTAGTTTCATTGAGTTAGACAAGGCTGTGGTCTGTGTGATTAGATTGACTAGTTTTCTGTAGTTATGGTTTCAGTGTGTCTGCCCTCTGATGCCCTCTCACAACACCTACCGTCTTACTTGGATTTCTCTTACCTTGGACGCGGGGTATCTCTTCAGGGCTGCTCCAGCAAAGCACAGCTGCTGCTCCTTACCTTGGATGAGGGGTATCTCCTAACCACCGCCCCTCCTGACCTTGAACGTGGAGTAGCTCCTCTCTGGCCCTCCTGCGCCCACACAGCCACCACTCCTTGGACGTGGGGTTGCTCCTCTCAGCCGCCGCCCCTGATCTCGGGCGGGGGGTAGCTCCTCCCGGCTGTTGCCCCTGGCCTCGAGCGTGGGGTAGCTCCTCTCGGCCGCCACCCCTGACCTCGGACGTCCGGTAGTTACTCTTGGCTGCCTCCCCTGACCTTGGGTGAGGGGTAGCTCCTCTCCGCCATGCTTCTGCGCAGTCCGTCGCAGCTGATGCACTCCTTTACCAGTAGTACCACCAGGAAAGCCTGATGGTTAACTATGTGCTTAGATGGTACCTATATCTATAAATGTGTAAGTGCTCAATAGTGTCCTACTCTTTGCGATCCCATGGACTGTAGCCAGCCAGACTCCTCTGTCCATGGGGATTCTCCAGGCAAGAATACTTGAGTGGGTTGCCATGCCCTGCTCCAGGGGATCTTCCCAAACCAGGGATCAAACCCAGGTTGCCCATATTGCAGGAGGATTCTTTACAAGCTGAGCTACCAGGGAAGCCCATGGTTATCTATGCTTCAGTGTAAATATCATCTAAAAATAATTCAAGTTTTATCCAGTGCTTGTACTTTTAATTTCTTATTCTTTCTGCTTATTTGCTATAGTAGCCAGGACTACCTACAAAAGGTAGATTCAAAGTTACATGCAGAGTACATCATGAGAAATGCTGGGCTGAAGGAAGCACAAGCTGGAATCAAGATTACCAGGAGAAATATCAATAACCTCAGATATGCAGATGACACCACCCTTATGGCAGAAAGTGAAGAGGAACTAAAAAGCCTCTTGATGAAAGTGAAAGAGGAGAGTGAGAAAGTTGGCTTAAAGCTCAACATTCAGAAAACGAAGATCATGGCATCTGGTCCCATCACATGGCAAACATATGGGGAAACAGTGGAAACAGTGGCTGACTTTATTTTGGGGGGCTCCAAAATCACTGCAGATGGTAATTGCAGCCATGAAATGAAAAGATGCTTACTCCTTGGAAGGAAAGTTATGACCAACCTAGACAGTATATTAAAAAGCAGAGACATTACTTTGTCAACAAAGGTCTGTCTAGTCAAGGCTATGGTTTTTCCAGTGGTCATGTATGGATGTGAGATTTGGACTATAAAGGAAGCTGAGCACTGAAGAATCTATGCTTTTGAACTATGTATGGTGTTGGAGAAGATTCTTGAGAATCCCTTGGACTGCAAGGGGATCCAACCAGTCCATCCTAAAGGAGATCAGTCCTGGGTTTTCATTGGTAGGACTGATGTTGAAGCTGAAACTCCAGTATTTTGGCCACCTTATGCAAAGAGCTGATTCATTCAAAAAAACCCTGATGCTGGGAAAGATTAAAGGCAGGAGCAGAAGGGGACCACAGAGGATGAAATTATTGGATGGCATCACTAACTCAATGGACATGGGTTTGGGTGGACTCCGGGAGTTGGTGATGGACAGGGAGGCCTAGCGTGCTGCAGTTCATGGGGTCTCAAAGAGTCAGACGTGACTGAGCAACTGAACTGAACTGAACTGAGAAGTTATATTACTCATTAATTTTGTTTTGTCCTTGATCTTAAAAGAAATGTTTTCATACATTACTATTAGTTCTGCTGTATGATTTTTAAAAGTGCCCTTTATAATAATAAGGAAGCTATTTTCATTTGTAATTTTATTATTGTTTCTTATTTTAAATTATGAATCATTAATGGTGTTTATTCTTGATCAAGAGATAATCATGGGTTTTCTTTTTTAAACAGTTACTATTATCAATTATATTATGCACTTTTCAAATGTTAGATTAATCTTTCATTTCTGAGATTAAACCAAATTCAGTCATTACTTGATAATTATTGAAATGTGGCTTAGGACTTTTCAGATGGCGAATTTTGCATTGATGTTAATGAGTGAGACTGGCCTCTGATTCTTTTCTTTATGTAGTGGTTTTATTTATTTCAGTATTAGCATCCACCAAGATTTCTAAAATGTGTTAAGTTGTACTTCCAGTGTATCTGCTTTCTGAATAAGTTCTATAAAAAAAAAAAAAAAGAAAGAAATTACCTTTCTCTTCAGTATTTGGAGGAATTTGCCTATTAAGCCATCTTGGCCCAGTGTTTTCTTTCTAGTAATGTTTTAACTTCTAATTCAATATTAATAAGATTTCCTACTGCTTCTGAAGTTGTGTGTGCTCAGTCACTTTAGTCCTGTCTGACTCTTTGTGACCCTATGGACTGTAGCCTGCCAGGCTTCTCTGTCCATGGAATTCTCCAGGCTAGAATACTGGAGTGGGTTGACATGCCCTTCTCCAGGGGATCTTCCAGACCCAGGGATCACCCACATCTACTGTGTCTCCTGCGTCTCCTGCATTGTGTGCAGATTCTTTACCACTGAGCCCAAGGAAGCCCTTCTGAAGTTGATACTAGTAATTTCAGTTTTCAGAAAATGAATCTAGCTAATTAAAATTTTAATTATTGACTGTATGTTGTTAATGTGCTGTGCTCAGTTGCTTCAGTTGTGTCTGACTGTGAGCTCCATGGACTGTACCTGCCAGGATCCTCTGTACATGGGATTCTCTAAGCAAGAATACTAAAGTGGATGGCCGTGCACTCTTTCAGTGGAACTTCCCAACCCAGGGATAGAACCTACATCTCTTACATCTTCTGCATTGGCAGGTGGCTTCTTTACCACTAACACCATCATCTTATTATCACTTTAAATTTTGTAGTTTAAACCTGTATTTGTATCAAATTTTTATTTTTAATATTTCTTATTTTTACTCCTTTCCACTTTTATTCTTTGTTAGTCTTGTCAAGGGTTTACTTTTGTTTTAGAACCAACTCTTTGATTTATAGATCTCCTTTGCTATATACTAATTTTTATTGTTAATTTCTGTTCGATATTTATATTTTTCTCCCTTCTACTTTCTTTGTTTTCTCTTCCTAATATTATTTCTCCAAGTGCCTAAAATTTGGATGCTTGCTTCACTAATCAATTTTGCACAATTTTTTTTATGATGTAAACATTTAAAGCTATGAATTTCTCTCTAAGAAATAATTTAGCTTTATCCCATTAGTTTCAAAATTATAATTTTTATTATTGTTCAAGGCTAAATGTTTTCTACTTTCCCTTATAGTATACTCTTAGATTTATAAATTGTTTAGAAGTGTTTTTTAATATCAAACATAAGGATATATTAAATTTGTCATTTATTTATTACTAATTTGATTACATCATGATTTAGAAACTAATCAACATAATATTAATTCTCTTAACTGTGTCAAGGCTTATATTCATTTATTTTTTAGTTTTATTGACATACAACTGACAAATAGAAACTATATATTTTAAGGTATACAGCTTGATCTTTTGCTATAGGTATCCACCGTGATCACCATAATCAAACTAATTAAAATATCCATTACCTCACACACTAATGATTTTTCTTTCTTTCTTCCTTCCCTCCTTTCCTCCCTTCCTTTCTCTTTCTTTAAATAGAACTCTTAAGAACTACCCTGCCCTCTTAGTAAATTTCAAGCATACACTACAGTATCATTGATGGTCGCCATGCTGTACACTCAATCTCCAGAACAAAAAATATACATTTTCAGTGGGCATTATATTATAGCTTAACATTTGTTTAATTTGACTTGCACTTAAAGTCCATCTGTATGTTCCTTCACCATATCTGCCTGGTAAATATTTACTCAGGAGAGGGTTTTCAAACATTTTACTATGATAGTGGGTGTGTTAGCTTTCCTGACAGTTTCCCCTCCTGATTCCCACAAACGCTGAAAGCCACAGCCCTCCTCCATGGCAGAGAGCAGAAAGACAAACCGGGCAAGTTGGTTCCCAAGAAGAGGAACAGATGACTGGGCTACACGTGCCTAATTCCTCTATCAGTCTCACCAATCAGATTAGATAAATGGCTCTCAGACTTGAATTGGCTTCACATTGCCTTGAGGCTTGCTGAAATACAAATTGTTACATCCCAGACTCAAAGTTTCTGAAAGTTCTCTGATGCACAGTCTCATTAAAATTAAAACTCCAAATCTATGGTTAAGGTTTTACCTGAGAAGATACCAGGTGATGCGTCGAGCTTCATTTCTCTCACAATTAATCAATAATTCTGTGTTTGGGGAAGCTTAAAAAAGTTTACTGCTTTGTTCACTGAATCAAAGAACTAAAGGAATTACCTATAATTTCTTATTTTTAGAACTTTATGACTGTAGGGAAAAAAATACCTTTCCAAAACTAACTCCGCTAGCTCATATAAATCACGCGTGAAAAGATTTCCTCTAGTAAGCCTACATTTAAGTGATAAGTCATACACAGTCTGATTCTTAGTTTCATACAGAATATGAAAAATCCATAGCTGAAAGGAATGATAGGGAAGGTGAAGACTCAGACCCTCTCTTTTAAAAGATGCTATTCATTCTTCTTACTCAGTAAAGTTAACTCTTTTTTTTTCTTTAATTGACTTACTAAATGACTTTGGAAGGACATTCATCCATTTTGCCTCTATGAGAGATTTGATGAGAAAATGAATACCAAATATTCAGGTATAAATGGTATATTTGTGGAAGAGGTTATGGAACTAGGCAAGAGCATGGGATGGTTCTGGGAAGCTGGGAGCCCATTCCTACTTCTGGAGAGAAGAGAGAAGAGATAGCAAGAGGCCTCTAGCAGAAAGGCTGACCAGAGAAATCCTTGTTAAGTCCCATGTCAGCCATGTTCTATAGATATAGGAGAATTATTCTATGGGAAATATAGTCTGTATGTCACTCTATACACATCTTCTCCCAGTAAAATAAGTTAAAAAAAAAAAAAAAGTTAACCTTGCGATAGAAATAAAGTATTTCAACATCATTAGGCAAATACAGGAAGCTCTTAAATTGTATACTCAGTCATTTCAAAAAATGCTGTCCAGAAGAATTATTTTTTAAATGAATTTTCTTCTTATATTTTCAGTATATTTATGACCATGTTATCCAGATACAAGGAATCTCCAAGGGGGATACTACAGTTTCATGTCTGATTTGAAGAGAACTTTCAGAAAACTACCAAATCAGTGCCCAGGGTATTAGGATCCCGAAATCTGAGACTTGAGGAAAATCTCAAAATAAACTTGATCCATGGGATTGCAAAAAGTCAAATACGACTGAGCACACAACCTTCTTTACCACTTTCTCAATGGCTCTCCAAAAATTTCATCTTGAGAAAAGTCTCACAGTTAGTTTGTTTTCTAAATTCTTAAAAACACATTTATCTCTCTGAGCTTTAAATCTACCCTGGAATTTACATCCTTATTATTTGATTGTTTTTAATTTATGTGATCTTTCACCCATGTTAGATAGGTATGAGTTCAGACGCCATATTTTCCACCTTTACAAATTTCCCAATTTGTCCTGATATAATGCTCAATACATTTAAATTGATATATGCAGTATATTTGACAAATTAATTAGTTGATTGACTAACCAGCTAAAGCCTACCCTTACTAAATGAAGGGCCTATGGCTTGATCCTCAGGGTCTCTTCATCATAGCCTTAATGCTTTGGGTGATTCTCCTGACAGCCTCTCTCACTTCTTTGTTACGAAAAGTGTAAATGATGGGGTTGAGAAAAGGGGTCAGAAAAGTATACACCAAGGCAAGAAGTTTGTCAGTGCCTTCAGGGCGACTCTCAGGTGGCCCCACATAGACAATGAAAGCAGAGGCAAAGAATAGCACCACTACAGTTACATGGGAGGAACAGGTGGAAAAGGCCTTGGCACGGCTGGCAGCTGAGGGTAGCTTCAGCACAGCTCTTAGGATACCCCCATACAGTCCTAAAATGAGCACAAGGTTGCAAGCATTGATAATGCCAATCACTGCAATGTGGACTTGAGCATGCCAACCTGTGTCCACACACGCCAGCCTCATTAGTGGTGCCAGGTCACAGAAGTAATGAGCCACCTCTTTTAAGCAGAAGGGCAGAGTAGCTGTGAGGCTTGCTGGCACAAGTGCAGCTGAGAAGCCAGCCACCCAGGTGGCCCCTGCTAGCCATAACTGTACCTGTCTGCTCATAAGAGCATGGTAGTGCAGTGGGTGACAGATGGCAAAGTAGCGGTCCAGTGCCATGACACCCAACAGGTAGCACTCAGTCATGCCCAGTGAATGGAAGACATAGAGCTGGACAAAGCACACAGTTGGTGAGATGGGTGAAAGCCCACGGAGCAAGGTGTGCAGCAGCGTGGGCACTGTGGTGCTGACATACCAGAGTTCCAAGAAGGAGAGGCCACTGATGAAGAAGTACATGGGTGTGGACAGCCTGGAATCTGCCTGAACCAGCACAATGATGAACAAGTTCCCTGCCAGGGTGAGGAGATAGATGCACAGTGTCCCCAAGAAAGCAAGAGGTCGCAGGGCTCCAGGAGTAGTGAAACCAGCAAGGAGAAAACTCTGGGTCCATGTGTGATTGACAAGGTCAATGGCTCCTAAAAGCAAGAAGTAAAGATAGAAGATTAACTACTTCAAGAATCTTCTTGAGAAATCTTTCCAGAACCAATAATATTGAACATATAACCCTGAAAATAACTTATGCATTGTCAAACCTTACTTTTTAAAAGACAGTTGAAGCCCAGAAGGCAGAAGTGATTTGCACAATATCTCAGTCTGTTGTTGACAGAACTGGAGTGGAGTCCAGGTGTCCTGAATCTCAGTCCAGGACTTTTTGTTTGTATAGACTGTGTTACCAGAGTCAGGGGCCCCAGGATATTCTCCTGCATATCCGTTCAGGAAATAGAAGAGATAAGAAATTTTCATGTTCATCTGCTTTTAGTCCAAATGAAAGGTCTCACGATTCTTTAAGACATCCACCTGTACCGTTTCCTCTGTATCCAAACTCAGTTGTTAACTGTGGGAAAAGGTGACAAATACTTTCTAAAATGTGACCACTAGCTTCCTTCAGGGAGCCTTTCTGGAATTCAGAAATGTTCTCAATGTGGACCGAATGAGGAAGAAGAGGAAGAAGAAAGAAATGTGAATACTCTGGAGAGTTCCTCAACTATAAGAGCTATCAGGCCAGATGAGGAAACAATGAGTAAGCACAGTTCATTTTCAGGAAGGATTCTCAAATAGAATTATGTACTGGGAAGTCTGTAAGAGGTGTGTGTGTAAATTGATATGGTCCAGACCCTACGATGTTGGTGTAGAGGGGCTATAGTATAAGATAAAACACATTCTCTTGGAATCAGCTTTCTAAATGTGCTTGGCCACTAAATGGATATTGAGCCTGGCCATTTCTCCTATTTTTTTCTTTTTTAAATTATCAAAGATTATAATTGTACAATTTTGAGAAGTACAGAACAAAATACAATTATTGGAAGACAATTACTGTATGATACATTTCTCCTTTCTTTGCCTCAACTTGCTCTTGTCTAGAATGAAGAAGTTTAAATAGGTACCTGTAAGTCCCTTACAGCCATGGTAGTCTATGGTTCTCTAAAGCTACTGAAAAATGTTTTGGGGATGAGGGTGGAGATAGGAGCTATACACTAAGGTCCCAAGAGTTTTCTTCCCACACATATAACAAGCTTCACCTAGGAACGGTCAAAGCCCTCTCTCAGTCCTCTTCTTGAGTACTTCTCATCTCTGCTACATTGTCCCTGACCATTACCTGACTGCTTGGATGGCATTAAGTCTTATAGCTTCTTTTTCAGTGCCTTTTTTACCTCCAAACACTTCCTTATTTATGTCTTGTGTTCCTGGAAATGCTGGCTTCCCAGGGGCTCCTTGCTGTCCTCCCTGGGGTTGCTGGGTTTGACTAGCTCTTAGTAGGGGTCCCCCTGGGGCAGAATGTTGGGCGCAGGAAAGCAATGCAGAGTAGCACTGTTTCTCAAATGACTTTTTCAACTTTACAACCCTGACCATAGGGCTCTGGAATCCTGTCTCAAAAACCTTGTGTCCTCTGGACCACTAGAATTTTCTGCAACTTCCATATAGCTTTCTCTAAGAAGAAACAATTCACCTTGTATAAACATGTGTACACATTGAGAGTCACACTTTGAGCTCTTAAAAGAAGTGAGTTTTTGTTTTTAATTTCTTGAAGATTTCTCATCCAGGTCTTTTTCTGACTACCACCACCTGCATCACCATATAAACACAGTCAGCGTGGGCACCACCATCACTTCTGTGCTGAACATCTCCACTTCCATTGATCCCACCACCATCTCTACCTTCATCAAGTCCTCTACTGTTTATTCACTTATTCAACCATTGTTTATTAAATATCTAAAATTCTCTTCTAACTGTACTGTTCAAAGTTTCCTTTACTGGTATTATTACTATTACTTTTATCAGCACCATTATCCTCTTGATGCTTATTCATTTTGCTATGATCCATTTTATCTATAGCCACAGCCTCAACATTGGAGATGTAACCTCAGGTGAGCACGGCCTGTGGTGCATGTTCTTGGGTGGATGTGGAATCCAAAAAATAATAGAATAAAAGCACAGCTGAAAGTAATGCATTTGAATCATTAATACATCCAAATGTACTTTTTTTCAGAATCAAATTTAAGGACAATTTACTTCCTAATTTAAGAGAGAGAGGTAACCATAAAAGATTAACTAGTATATCAACACTAAAATGAAGGAAGTCACTGAATTTTCTGAGATTCAGAAACTTCTGTGGGAGCTGGAGATTTTTGAATGCAAGAAAAAAATATTTGTGTCTAAGTTTAATAATGTACCTGCAGGATTCACAGAGTCTCTTTGAGGAAAAAAAAAAAAAAAAACCCTCAAGTATTTGGAAATCAGAGGGCTTCCTTCAATCTTAACCAACACTGAGTCTACATCCCACTTCACCTGAAATACCTGACCTTTCTCCAGGATGGATAGTTGCCACTGCCCTTTCACCAAATTACTGCAACCTCCCCAGTCCTAAACACCAAAGGCTCTTTGTTTCCATTCTTATTTCATTGAGCTGTAGAAATTAGCCATTTATCTAGAATCCTCAAACACATGATTATGCTATACTTAGAGTAGCCACTGTATTACTTATTTTTAGTTCTCTATATATTCACATCACAATGATATTCCTGTATTCTGTCTTTATAAGGCCTTTATAAGGTCTTCAAAACAGACTTCCTTATTCATTTGTAGTGTCCAGATGCATATCTAAATGCCTTGGCATTGACTGACTATATTAGAAGGCTATCAAAGTGAAAGAGGAGAGTGAAAAAGTTGGCTTAAAGCTCAACATTCAGAAAACTAAGATCATGGCATCCAGTCCCATCACTTCATGGCAAAAAGATTGGGGAACAGTGGAAACAGTGGCTGACTTTATTTTGGGGGGCTCCAAAATCACTTCAGATGGTGATTGCAGTCATGAAATTAAAAGACGCTTACTCCTTGGAAGGAAAGTTATGACCAACCTAGATAGCATATTCAAAAGCAGAGACATTACTTTGTCAACAAAGTCTAGTCAAGGCTATGATTTTTCCAGTAGTCATGTATGGATGTGAGAGTTGGACTATAGAGGAAGCTGAGCACAGAAGGATTGATGCTTTTGAACTGTGGTGTTGGAGAAGACTCTTGAGAGTCCCTTGGACTGAAAGGAGATCCAACCAGTCCATCCTAAAGGAGAACATTGGAAGTGTTCATTGGAAGGACTGGGTGTTCATTGGAAGGACTGATGTTGAAGCTGAAGCTCCAATACTTTGGCCACCTGATGCTAAGAGCTGACTCATTTGAAAAGACCCTGATGCTGGGAAAGATTGAGGGCAGGAGGAGAAGGGGACCACAGAGGATGAGATGGTTGGATGGCATCACTGACTCAAAGGACATGAGTTTGGGTAAACTCTGGGAGTTGGTGATGGACAGGGAGGCCTGGCATGCTGCGGTTCATGGGGTTGCAATGAGTCGGACACTACTGAGTGACTGAACTGAACTGAATGTGATATAAATACTGGAGCATAGGAATCATAGAGACTATTTAGGTTCAGGAGTACAGAAATGAGAGATATATGCTAAAGAATTAGAAGTTTTCAAATATAAGCCTTGCCTAACCAAGAAAGTTGTTTCTTCTTCTTTTGCATCATCCCTTCTCAGTAGAGGGTGCTTACCTAACAATTGGGATCCCAGGTGTCACTAGTGGTAAAGAACCCTACCAGCCATTGCAGGAGACATGGGTTTGATCCCTGGATCAGAAAGATACCCTGGAGGAGGGCATGGCAACCCACCCTAGTTTTCTTCATGCCTAAAGAATCCCATGGACAGAGGAGCCTGGTGGCCTATGGTCCATAGGGTTGCAAAGGGTTGGACACAACTGAAGCAACTTAGCATGCATGCACTAACCTAACAATTATTCTGTATCAGAAATGGAACAAGAGGGACTTTACTGGTGGTCCAGTAGTTAAGACTCTGCACTTCCAATGCAGGGGGTGTGAGTTTCATCCCTGGTCAGAAAACTAAAATCCACACATGCTGTGTGGACAAAATAAATAAAATAAGAAATGGAACAAGAGAAAAAATGATACCTCACACCTCCATCAGATAATTCATAATATGGGGGGGGGGTGGAAGATGACATTTACAGTTATATAAACTTAAGATTTAAGTAAAAAAATTGAAAAAAGTAAGCTGTAGTGTGTTATAAAACTCACAATATCATTATAATATTTGAAAAAGTGTATATTTATTAGAAGTTAAAAATGAATAAATAATTTTTAAAGCAATGTTATTATAAGTGATTTTAAAATTCATCTAAACATTTTATATGCTATATTTCTATGTAATACATTTTAAAAAGCATGATTGAGAGGTTAGAAACATATCAAGTATAGCTAAAATAATGGGAAAAATATGGGAAATCACAGTCACTCATTTGTTTATTTATTTAATACATCTTTCAAACACTTTTTATGAGCTGGCCTTATGCTAGGAACTGGGAAAATGAGATGCATAAAACACAGTCCTTTCCCTTAGAGTGCTTACTGCAGAGTTTTCCTGGTGGCTCAGATGATAAAGAAACCACCTGCAATGCAGGGCACCCATGATCAAGCCCTGAGTTGGGAAGATATCCTGGAGAAGGAAATGGAGAATCCCATGGACAAAGGAGCCTGGCTGGCTACATTTCATGGGGTTCCGAAGAGTCAGACACAACTGAGCAAGTAACACTTTCACTTTTTCTTTTCACTTGGGAGCGCATGAGTGCTAAGTCACTTCAGTTGTGTCCAACTCTTTGTGATCCTCTGGACCATAGCCCACGAGGCTCCTCTGTCCATGGGATTCTCCAGGCAGGAATACTGAAGTGGGTTGTCGTGCCCTCCTCCAGGGGATCTTCCTGACCCAATGATTTAACCCACATCTCTTAAGTCTCCTGCAATGGCAGGCTAGTTCTTCACAAGCGCCATCAGAGACAGACCCTCAAATTGGTCACTTACTAATATATAAAAAAATAGGTTTTTCAAATACAAGAAAAAAATGCAGCCTCATACACAATGAGATAAATTTAAAACATAAAACTAAAAAAAAAAAAAAAATACTGTTTCTCAAATATATTTACAAATGTCCAAAAGTTTGAATATGTACTTTATAAAAGGTGCTATGTGAAAACATGCTTTCATCCACTGCTTATTGGGAAAACTAAATGGCATAATCCCTTTAGACCAAATTTAAGAATATTTACTCAAATAATATGTGCATTTGCACTATGACCCAAGAATCCCATTCCTAGGAATTTGTATGCCCATATACAAAATAATTCATACACGAGGTTATTCATTCCAGTTGTGTATTTAATACCCAAAGACTGAAGCAACCCAATAGTCCTTCAATACAGGATTAGTCAAGTTAAAATCACAGTGGAATACTATGGAGCTTTTTTCTTTTTTTTAAAGCACTCTTACAAGGCGATGGAAAAAAGATAAAAGCAAAGATAGAACAAATATAGTATGGGGCCTTATGCTTAAGAAAGGTGGATTATAAAATATTCTTATCTTCTGAGGTTTCCAAATAGAAGCATTGTAATCAATCAGGAAACATTAAAAGTGATCTTCTATCAGGGTTGGTTGAAAACCAGGAAGGAGCAGAGAGGTTGGGAAACTGGAGTAGCAAGATTTCTCTATGTAAATACTTTTAGATGGTTTTGATTTTGAATCCTTTAGGTGTATTACTTGTTGAAGCAAAGAAACTGCATTTTTAAAAAAGAAATTACATTTAAGAAAAAAGAAATGTCAGTTCAGTAGTGTTCTGTGGGCTTTTGTCCTTGTTTGCCACAGATAACTGTGGTTTATTAAGCCCAGTGTCTCATTATTGACACATTCCTAATACATTTGCACTTGGATGATGAACTGTATAACACTCTGCAGGGTAGAATGTTAGTCTTAATGAAAGACAGAGTGAATGGTCTGTTTATAATATATTTCAGTTCTGGATTCTTCTCATTGTCTCTCCTGCTAGTCATTATCCACATGTTACCAGGGGACAAGTGGCCAAAATTGAGCCTTAACTTGAGCGTGCATGCATGTTTGCTCAGTCACGTCAGACTCTTTGTGACTCCATGGGCTGTGGTCCATCCCTCTGTCCATGGGATTTTCCTGGCAAGAATACTGGAGTGGATTGCTATTTCCTGCTCTGGAGGATCTTCTCAAAATAGGGATCAAAACTGAGTCTCCTAGGTGTCCTATGTCTTCTACATTGGCAGACAGATTCTTTACCACTGAGCCACCTGGAAATCCCTTAACTTGAGCACTTACCCCAATATGTCACACAATAAGGTGCTGCTTCTCTAACATATTTTTCACATCTTCAGTTCAGTTCAGTCACTCAGTCCTGTCCGACTCTTTGTGACCCCATAAACCACAGCACGCCAGGCCTCCCTGTCCATCACCAACTCCCAGAGTTCACTCAAACTCATGTCCTTTGAGTTGGTGATGCCATCCAACCGTCTCATCCTCTGTCATCCACTTCTCCTCCTGCCTTCAATCTTTCCCAGCATCAGGGTCTTTTCAAATGAGTCAGCTCTTTGCATCACGTGGCCAAAGTATTGGAGCTTCAGCTTCAACATCAGTCCTTCCAATGAATAGCCAGGACTGATCTCCTTTAGGATGGACTGGTTGGATCTCCTTTCAGTCCAAGGGACTCTCAAGAGTCTTCTCCAACATCACAGTTCAAAAGCATCATTTCTTCTTTGCTCACCTTTCTTTATAGTCCAACTCTCACATCTATACATGACCACTGGAAAAACCATAGCCTTGACTAGACGGACTTTTGTTGACAAAGTAATGTGCCTGCTTTTTAATATGCTATCTAGGTTGGTCATAACTTTCCTTCCAAGGAGTAAGTGTCTTTTAATTTCATGGCTGCAGTCACCATCTGTAGTGATTTTGGAGCCCCCAAAAATAAAGCCAGCCACAGTTTCCACTGTTTCCCCATCTATTTGCCACAAAGTGATGGGACCGGATGCCATGATCATAGTTTTCTGAATGTTGAGTTTAAGCCAACTTTTTCACTCTCCTCTTTCACTTTCATCAAGAGGCTCTTTAGTTCTTCACTTTCTGCCATAAGAGCGGTGTCATCTGCATATCTGAGGCTATTGATATTTCTCCTGGCAATCTTGATTCCAGCTTGTGCTTCCTCCAGCTCAGTGATTCTCATGATGTACTCTGCATATAAGTTAAATAAGCAGGGTGACAATATGCAGCCTTGACGTACTCCTTTCCCGATTTGGAACCAGTCTGTTGTTCCATGTCTAGTTCTAACTGTTGCTTTCTGATCTGCATACAGGTTTCTCAAGAGGCAGGTCAGGTGGTCTGATATTCCCATCTCTTTCAGAATTTTCCACAATTTTTTGTGATCCACACAGTCATAGGCATTGGCATAGTCAATAAAGCAGAAATAGATGTTTTTCTGGAACTCTCTTGCTTTTTTAATGATTCAGCGGATGTTGGCATTTGATCTCTGGTTCCTCTGCCTTTTCTAAAACCAGCTTGAACATCTGGAAGTTCACAGTTCACGTATTGCTGAAGCCTGGCTTGGAGAATTTTGACCATTGCTTTACTAGCATGTGAGATGAGTGCAATTGTGTGGCAGTTTGAGCATTTTTTTTGGCATTGCCTTTTTTGGGGATTGGAATGAAAACTGACCTTTTCCAGTCCTGTGGCCACTGCTGAGTTTTCCAAATTTTCTGACGTATTGAGTGCAGCACTTTCACAGTATCTTCTGTGAAAGAGCATCATCTTTTAGGATTTGAAATGGCTCAACTGGAATTCCATCACCTCCACTAGCTTTGTTCATAGTGATGCCTCCTAAGGCCCACTTGACTTCACATTCCACGATGTCTGTCTCTAGGTGAGTGTGAGTGATCACACCACCATGATTTTCTGGGTCATGAAGATCTTTTTCGTATAGTTCTTCTGTGTATACAAAGAACCTTGCCACCTCTTCTTAATATCTTCTGCTTCTGTTAGGTCCATACCATTTCTGTCCTTTATTGAGCCCATCTTTGCATGAAGTGTTCCCTTGGTATCTCTCATTTTCTTGAAGAGCTCTCTAGTATTTCCCATTCTGTTGTCTTCCTCTATTTCTTTGCATTGATCCCTGAGGAAGGCTTTCTTATCTCTTCTTGCTATTCTTTGGAACTCTACATTCAAATCGGTATATCTTTCCTTTTCTCCTTTGCTTTTCACTTCTCTTCTTTTCACAGCTATTTGCAAGACCTCCTCAGAGAGCCATTTTGCTTTTTTGCATTTCTTTTTCTTGGGATGGTCTTGATCCCTGTCTCCTGTACAGTTTCATGAACCTCCATCCCTAGTTCATCAGGCACTCTGTCTATCAGATATAGTCCCTTAAATCTATTTCTCACTTCCACTGTATAGTCATAAGGGATTTGATTTAGGTCATTCCTGAATGGTCTAGTGGTTTTCCCCCACTTTCTTCAACTTAAGCCTGAATTTGGCAATAAGGAGTTCATGATCTGAGCCACTGTCAGATCCCAGTCTTGTTTTTGCTGACTGTATAGAGCTTCTCCATCTTTGGCTACAAAGAATACAATCAATCTGATTTCGGTGTTGACCATCTGGTGATGTCCATGTGTAGAGTTTTCTCTTGTGTTGTTGGAAGAGGGTGTTTGCTATGACCAGTGTGTTCCCTTGGCAAAACTCTGTTAGCCTTTGCCCTGCTTCTTTCTGTAGTCCAAGGCCAAATTTACCTGTTACTCCAGGTGTTTCTTGACTTCCTACTTTTGCATTCCAGTCAGTCCCCTATAATGAAAAGGGCATCTTTTTTGGATCTTAGCATATATAAAAAGTGATAACACTTGCAGAGAATATTTTGTTGTTGTTGCTCAGTCCCTAAGTCATGTCCAACTCTTTGCAACCCCATGATCTGCAACACACCAAGCTTCTCTGTCCTTCACTATTTCCCTGAGTTTGCTCAAACTCATATCCATTGAGTCAGTGATACCATCCAACCATCTCATCCTTTGTTGTCCCCTTCTCTTTTTGCCCTCAATCTTTCCCAGCATCAGGGTCTTTTCCAATGAGTCAACTCTTCACATCAGGTAGCCAAAATATTGGAGCTTCAGCTTCAGCATCAGTCCTTCCAATGAATATTTAAGGTTAATCTCCTTTAGGATTGACTGGTTTTGTTAGGGGAACCACACTGACTGAAACCGCCCACCCTGGCCAGGCACCATAGTAATCATTTGCATGAATTGTTTTATGACAGGAGGTCCTGGTAAGGAACAAAGAACTAATAAGCCACCACCAACCGGAAGAGTTCAGGACAGGTCAAAAGGAGACACCACATGTCCAACCACCTCCAAGAATCCTTCTGTCTGGCATCCATCTTGGCTGAACAAGGCATGCACCACCAGGAAGAACTCTGAGTCAGAATGATTGGCTAAGGACAACCCAGAAACTAATCCCATCACCATAAGACCCAAGACTGTGAGCCATGTGACAGAGCTGTTCTCCTGGGTTCCCTTACCCTACTGCTCTCCACCCTGGTGCCCTTTCCCAATAAAATATCTTGCTTTGTCAGCACATGTGTTTCCTCAGACAATTCATTTCCAAGTGTTAGACAAGAGCCCAGTTTCGGGCCCTGGAAGAGGTCCCCCTTCCTGCAACAGCTTGGTCTCCTTGCTGTCCAAGGAACACTTCAGTTCAGTTCAGTTCAGTCGCTCAGTCATGTCCGACTCTTCGCGACCCCATGAATTGCAGCACGCCAGGCCTCCTTATCCATCACCAACTCCCGGAGTTCACTCAGACTCACGTCCATCAAGTCAGTGATGTAATCCAGCCATCTCATCCTCTATCGTCCCCTTCTCCTCCTGCCCCTAATCCCTCCCAGCATCAGAGTCTTTTCCAATGAGTCAACTCTTATAGAAAGGCTGTTTTCCATAGAGGCAACTAGTCCAGGGACTCTAGTTCCCTCAGGCCCTGCATGAACATTTGAAAGTCATGTGTGAGGGGTAGGGAGTCAGTTACTCGACATCCCATTATTTATACCAGTTGGGAAACTCTGCACTAAGGATTATCTAAACTTTATATTCTAAAGAGAAAGACCTGAGGAGGTTTCAAGAGCAGAAAGATTATAAACTAAAGGCTAAGGGAGTTTGAAGCTAAGAAAAATCTAAGAAAGAGACTATCTCCTGCTAGACTTGTAAAATTATTCACTCAGTCACGTCTCACTCTTTGCATCCTCATGGACTGTAATCTGCCAGAGTCCTCTGTTTATGAAATTCTCCAGGCAAGACTACTTCAGTGGGTGGCCATTCCCTCCGCATGGTTTCTTCTTGACCCAACGATCAAACCTGGCTGTCCTGTCATGCATTCCAGGCAGATTCTTTACCATCTGAGCCACCAGGGAGTCCCAGAGTTGTAAAAGGAGCATTTAAATTTCTATCACACTAATTTAACATTTGAGAGTTCATTCACTAAAAGAATGAATACCAAGCACTGTGTTAGAAATCAATGGTGCTGCATTGAGTTGTTAATAACTGATGTCTCTGAAACTGGGTTATAAACCCCTAGGCTCAACACACAATATAGATCCACTGTTAATTAACATGACCCAAGTCATTGCTAGGGAAAGCAATTTCCAGCCATTTTTGATGCTGCCTCCGCAGGGAGTGCCCACAATCATTCCTGCATAAAGAGCTTCTAAATGAAACAAGTTATGAGAGGAGAGAAAGGATCAGAATTCAAAAGAAGTAGACTTAGTAGCTCAGCAGAATGGAGTACTGCATTTTGTATTTGGGGGAAGAGCATAGACTTCATGAAAGCCAGGACTCCTGAGGCTATAGAAAGTTGACTTGGACACTTCAAAAGAAAATGCTTCACTTGGGGAATTATCAATTCTAATGATTCTACACATAATGAAAACGTGAGATATGTGTGAAACTAGGTATTCTCAAGGAATGAAATTCCCACTGCAGAAATGTAAGTGGAAAATCTTTGAAGTAGTAATAATTAACATTTATATGGTATTTAGGATTTTACTATGTCCTCACTTTACAGAACAGGAAATCGAGACACAGGAAAAGTTGCGTGCATTGCTTAAGATCACAAAGCAATTAAGTGGTAGAATTAATGTTTCAACCCAGGAAGGCAGGCATCAAAGTTCACGTTCTAACTACTACATTGCTCTGCCTCTGGGATAATAAAGCTAACATGAATTGAACACTTAGCATGTGTTATTTTATTTAAACTTTAGGACTCTTTGTTACAGAATGTTTTAAGGAAGAAAAAATTAAGATCAGAGAGAATTTACTTTCTTTTCTGACAGGGTAGAGGCAAGATAGATGGGCCTCAGGCTGTACAGCTGAAGTTTGTTCCCTATGGACAGATACTCAAAATAGCAGTGGATAGGAGAAGTTAAGCCCTTCTATGATAAGAGATAAAAGGCCACATATTCCTTATTCTCGAAGTCAAGGAGATCTTCCTTACTACACACAAGCAGAAAATCTCCTTTAAGGTCAAAAAGGGAGAGAGGAACAACTCCATAGTAGGTGATGTCAGTCTACCCATAGACATCTTTGATAGAATCTATCTTAGCTAAGAGATGCACATGCACACATGGGAGGACCCTGACATAAACCAAATATAAACTCAGAATCAGGCAAAGCAAGATGATGGCCAGAGGAAACCTGAAAGACATGCCCCATGTGAAGTGGTTTAAACTACTAAAAGGGTGAGAATCTCTGACCCCGCCTGTGTGTCTATCCATACATATGTTTTTTCTTCCTAATAAACAGTTTGTTTCACAACTTTTCATCTCTATGTGGAAATTCATTTCTACACAGCTGATGGGCCAGGGCTTTGTCACTGGCCACTCACTTGTCCCTGGTGGCCTGGTGGCTAGGATTCAGCACTGTCACTGCCATAGGCCTCAAGCTCTGGCAGGAGACAGAAATCCTGCTTCAATCATCACAGGTGGAGGCCACCTGAGATCAGGATGACAGTCAAAAACAGCAAAACTTGGATTTGGACCATTACTTTCCTCTCTCTATTCTGGATTTTCAGATCTTACCATCTGAGTCTGGTCCAGATCCTGCTTTCTTTAAGATATGTTGCAATCACAGAATCAAAACTTGCTAAGCAGGAAGGAATGTAAGCAGTCATTAGCTCCTTATTGACATCTGGCAAAGAGTCCAACTGAGGAAGTCTTGCTAAGTTCACCCAGCCCACTGAAGTGGATCTGGGGTTAAATCCATGTCTCTTGATAGCAAGTGTGGTAATCTTTCTAGTGTCATCATGTAGGTAATGAGATGAGTCTTTCTTCTTCAAAAGATCTTATGAAGATTAAATTAAAAATACATTTGAAAGCAGCTGTCACTATTCTGGCATAGGACAGACATACCAAAAATAATTGATTTGATTTTTTAGCAGTTACATAAGAATGAAAACTAGAGGGAGTATTTAAATCCCACACAGTGACCCAGTCTCTACCAAGATCCTGGTCCTCTCTTTCTCAAAACTCTGACATCTTTTGGCAGGGGCTAGATCTACAGTTCACATATTGCCAAAGTACAAAAATTAAACCTTAGCAATAATTTTCAAATTTTGCTAGGCAGAAAAAGTGGTAAGGGAGCTGGGGGAAAAGAGAAGGGAGAGAATGAGGTCATAGCTACAGGTCCCCGTGTTTATTTTTTATTTCAGTATGCTTTCTACATTGTACACGTGTGCTTGCAAAGCTTTTTGTTTGTCTCTTTGTTGCTTGGTTTTTATTTTATGTATTTATGGAATATGGCTCCAGATTACTCTAAGGCATATTCCACAGTTTTAGAAGGGAATTCATAGTGCACTCTCATCTCCAACACTTTTGTCTCTCCCTTGCTGCTGCTAAGTCGCGTCAGTCGTGTCCAACCCTGTGTGACCCCATAGATGGCAGCCCACCAGGCTCCTCCATTTCTGGGATTCTCCAGGCAAGAACACTGGAGTGGGTTGTCATTTCCTTCTCCAATGCATGAAAGTGAAAAGTGAAAGTAAAGTCGCTCAGTTGTGTCCAACTCTTAGCGACCCCATGGACTGTAGCCTACCAGGCCCCTCTGTCCATGGGATTACCCAGGCAAGAGTACTGGAGTGGGGTGTCATTGCCTTCTCCATGTCTCTCCCCATTAGACAGTAAATTATTATCTAAAGTTTCTAGCCTCCTACCCAATAGGGTCATTGTCTTCTCCAGTGGTATACCTTTGATCACATGATCTCCCCAGATTACTGGGTTCTTGATAAGTTTTCTGCCTATGGCTCATGGCTTCACATCTGAAACTTACACAGGTTATAATTTTTGGCCAGCTTTGTTTTCCACCTTTTCGATCTTATTCTAGGAATCTTATCTCAACAAAAGTGCCATGTCTCGGCTTTAATTTGCTTTCTTTCTCTCAGTCTCTTACTCTTTCCCTGAGCCATAAATTAAAAACCTTTTGCATGTTTTCTGGTTTGTTTTTCTTCCTTTGTGGCATATCTCTCCCATTTGTTTGGGATATGCTCCAACTCTGATTAATATATATGCTCCAACTCTGATTAATCCAGGCTTATGTCTTCTTCTGTGAGTGATTTTATTTCCCTGGCATTTACTTTAACTCTGGGAAGATAATTGACTAACCAACTGGGAGACTCATTCCTACAGTTACCAAGAAACCTCAAAATGATAACAGAGATTGTCAAACTTCCTGCAAAATGGTCCGTATCCTGACCCTGACCCTTTTCATAGCATCCTTCACCTCCTTGTTTCGAAGGGTATAGATGATAGGATTGAGAAAAGGGGTAAGAAGGGCATACACTAAGGCAATATGCTTGTCTGTGCCCTCAAGGAGACTCCCAGGTGAGCCCACATAAACTGTGAAGGCAGAAGCATAAAAAAGCACCACTACAGTTATGTGGGAGGAACAGGTGGAAAAGGCCTTGGCACGGCTGGCAGCTGAGGGCAGCTTCAGCACAGATCTCAGGATACCCCCATACAGTCCTAAAATGAGCACAAGATTGCACCCTGTGGCCACACCAATCACTGCCCCATGGACCCCATTATGCCACCTTGTGTCCACACACGCCAGCCTCATTAGTGGTGCCAGATCACAGAAGTAATGAGCCACCTCTTTTAAGCAGAAGGGCAGAGTAGCTGTGAGGCTTGCTGGCACAAGTGCAGCTGAGAAGCCAGCCGCCCAGGTGGCCCCTGCTAGCCATAACTGTACCTGTCTGCTCATAAGAGCATGGTAGTGCAGTGGGCGACAGATGGCAAGGTAGCGGTCCAGTGCCATGACACCCAACAGGTAGCACTCAGTCATGCCCAATGAATGGAAGACATAGAGCTGGACAAAGCACACAGTTGGTGAGATGGGTGAATGCCCACGGAGCAAGGTGTGCAGCAGCGTGGGCACTGTGGTGCTGACATACCAGAGTTCCAAGAAGGAGAGGACACTGATGAGGAAGTACATGGGTGTGGACAGTCTCGAATCTGCCTGAACCAGCACAATGATGAACAAGTTCCCTGCCAGGGTGAGGAGATAGATGCTCAGTGTCCCCAGGAAAGCAAGAGGTCGCAGGGCTCCAGGAGTAGTGAAACCAGCAAGGAGAAAACTCTGGGTCCATGTGTGATTGACTAGGTCCATGATTTCTAGGAACAAGGAGTAAAAACAGAGGATTAATAAACATCAAGGCTTTTCCTCTATTCAGAAAATGTCCCTAGTGTCAAGAATACTGAATTTGAGCACCTTAAAGGAACTTGATATTATCTAAACAATGCTCCTCACTTTGCAATAGAAGAGTTGCAGCCCTAAAGGCACACATGGTGGGACCCAACAGAAACTGTTGTTTCCAGAACTGGAACTAGAAATCAAGGCTCCTCATGCCAGTTCTATTCTTTTCTACACCATAATATTGTGCTCTTATGACTCCAGAAACTGAATTTCTTTCCTGCTCCACCATCAGGAAGCAGGAAACACCTAACTGCTGGTTGAAAATAGTGAAACCAAAGGATGGTAGAGAGAACAGAGGAAATAGACAACAGTCTTCAAACTTAAACTGTCATTTACTGAGATTTGCAGACAGTAAAGAGAAATAGAGAAGCACACATACATACAGCAGAGGTTCAATTCTCTTAGTACCTTAAGATTACAAAGTTTAAGAAATATACGTTCATGTAAGGTAAATAAACCTTTATGTAAATCTAAAAATGAATATATATATATATATATAATTACTTTGCTGTACAGCACATTCTTTTGGGGATGAAACTAATACAATATTATAAATTAACTATACTTCAACTTTAAGTGTGTGTGTGTATATATAAAGGAAAATAAGAGAGAGAAGAAAACCTTTACCTCCATCTTTCCTATAGTTTCTAATGATTAAAAACAGCCATATAGGGCTGTGTTGAAGCCTCTTTCAGAAATACCCTCTAGAGTTTATAGACATTTTTCTAAGGATTAAAAAATAGGATGGGAAGTTAAAGAAATGCAAAATTTCTAAGAACTGTTCCCAAAATTTCAGGTCCATAGTGCCTGATAATAACTCACTTTGAAAGATGATCCACAAATAAGAAATGTGCCAGGAACTTTCAAAGAGGAAAACCATGAAGACAGAACACCCAGCAACAAGTCCTATTATATTTAAAAAAGAAAAGGCCTTCCTCTAAGTCAGAACACCCAGCAACAAGTCCTATTATATTTAAAAAAAGAAAAGGCCTTCCTCTAAGTCAGGGATTCTGCTTTGAGAACTTACTCTGTTGCTAACAGGCAGTACACTTTGGGCTGAGCAACTTCTTTTTCTCTAACATAAAAAAGTTTGAACTGATGTTTTCTAAAACTTACAACACAGATAATTTATAGTTCCCCAAAACCACTGAAAATGTTTCTGGGCTGTGGGAAACATCAGCACCATGGTTCCTAGCATTTTTTCTCGTCCCCTAATCCTCTTCTTCAGCTCGACTTATCTCTGATACACTATCCCAAATTACTATCTGTCTGGATGAAATTAGGACTTGTAGCATTTTCTTCATCATTCTTTTACCCTAAGACACTTCTGTACTTATATCTCATGTTCCTGGAAATGCTGGCTTCCCAGGGGATGTATAATGTGTGTTCATTGGTGTTGTTGGGTATGATGAGCTCTCAATAGAGGTTCCTCTGGGGGAAAGTTGTTGGGCACAGAAAAGTGATGCAGAGTAGCACTATTTCTCAAATGACTTTTCTAAACCTTGCAACCCTGACTGTTGAGCTCTGGGATCAAGTCTCAAGGAGACTGCCTTTTCTAGGCCACTTTGAAAACTTTGCAAAAATTCCATATAGCTTTCTATGGAAAGAGACAACCCATCTTGCATAATTTTATGCACACATACATAATAGCACACTGAGTGCCCCAGAAGTGAGTTTCATCTTCTGAAAAATTGCGTTGCAAGGAGATTTCTCAGTTTCATTTCCATGCAACTCCATAATAAGAGCTAGGTGATCTAAGAAGAGTAAATCATCAAGTTGTGTCGGGAGCCACCTTAGGCATTACTGACAAAATGGAGGCATGGCCCCAGACCCCTCTCCTCATTCCGCAGGCACGGACCCAGGATGAAGGAGTTAGGCCTTGTAATTCTGACTTGTTTTTTTCCTTTCCTTGGCTGAGTTGACTGAAAAGGAATATTAAGGTGCTTATTGTTCTTGAGAGGAGCATGAGAAGGCACAAAGCCTTCTGCAGCTGTGCTCAGAGAATAATTCATAAAGTTAATCATTGACATTTAAGGACTTTTACAAAAGAGTGTTCCAGGATGAGCACATAGGCCGTAGCTTGAGGCCATGGGAGGGATTGCTATCTGAAGCCTATTTGTGAGGAGAATGTTTATGGCAAAGGATTTTACTGAATTTAGGGCTTAGAAATAATTAAAGTAGTTAGAAGTTAAAGATTTAAGGAATGTTGTAAAGTTAGCATATTTTACTATAACTTATAGAAGTTAGGAATTTTAGAGACACTATAGCTAGAAGCCTTTTTAAGAGATAGTGAGCTGAGGGTGTTACAGGCAAACAGGATTTAGGAAGATAAGTAGTAAACTGAGGAATGTAGCATGAGTTACAATGTAATCACAAGTTAACTATAGGACACATTAGAGGAGGTAGATAATAGATGATAAGGCTGATTCCCAGAGAATCACTGAAGCAGGAACTCTGTTTGAAGAGCAACAATAATTTAGGGAGATAATAAATCTGGGAGAGGGGGAACTGAAAATGTCAAACCTCTGACCTACTGTTTTTGTAAAAGAGAATACTAAACTTGAAATAAATAGGCAGTCCAAGAAAACTGAGAGGCTGTCTCATTACTCACAGAAACCGTTCACCTCTTCAGGTTGAATCCCTGGCTGCTGGAGCTGGACTCCAGCAAAGTTGCTCACTGCTAAACTTACTACAAGTCTCCCTTGTAGCTCAATTGGTAAAGAATCTGCCTGCGACGCAGGAGACCTGGGTTTGATCCCTGTGTCGGGAAGATTCCCTGGAGAAGGAAATGGCAACCCACTCCAGTATTCTTGCCTGGAGAATCCCATGGACAAAGGAGCCTGGCAGGATACAGCCCATGGGGTGACAAGAGTTGGACACAACTTAGTGGCTAAACCACCAACTTTACCACGACCTTCCCTTTTGGCTCAGTGATAAAGAATCTGCCTGCGGTGCAGGAGATGCAGGTTCAACCCCCGGGTCAGGAAAGCCCCTGGAGTAGGAAATCAATTTATCCATTGATTCTATTATTATTGAATATTTACTATGTACCAAACACCATTCTAAACCACCAAAACCACCAGCATTGCTGTCGTTTATACCACTACCACCATTATAATTACATGGAACATCTACATACTGTTTTTTCCAATAATCATATCTAGATATGAGAGTTGGACCATAAGGAAAGCTGAGCACCAAAGAATTGACACTTTTGAACTATAGCATTGGAGAAGACTCTTGAGGGTCCCTTGGACTGCAAGGAGATCAAACCAGTCAATCCTAAAGGAAATCAGTCCTGAATATTCATTGGAAGGACTGATGCTAAAACTGAAGCTCTAATACTTTGGCCACCTGATGCAAAGAGCTGACTCATTAAAAAGACCCTGATGCTGGGAAAGATTGAAGCGGGAGGAGAACGGGACAACAGAGGATGAGATGGTTGAATGGCATCACTGACTCAATGGACATGAGTTGGAGCAAGCTCCAGGAGTTGGTGATATACAAGGAAGCCTGGCATACTGCAGTCCATGGGGTCGCCAAGAGTTGGACATGACTGAAAGACTGAACTGAACTGAACATAATGCTTATTCAGTTTTCCATAGTCATGTCATTTTTTATTACTGTCTGCATTATCTTCATAAAAGCCCTACAGTCAGTTCATTTAAATTCTGACCTTGATTGGGCATTATACATAGGCATGGACTGTTTGGATATAAAAGTCACATAAGTAACAGATTGAAAGAATTAATCCACTGGGGAATAGTAGGTTTGCATCATAGGTCAGTGTAAATGTGGTTTTACATTTAGGAATCAGAAGCAGAAGAAAAAATAACAACAAAATTAAATTGGCTATCAGAACATTAACCAGGAAAGGTTTGCAGATAGACCACGTAAACTTGAGAGAATTCATTCCTCAACTCCTCAAATCAGCCAGGAAAATCTTCCTGTGAGATCTGGAGTTGTTTTAATGACATTAAAATGTAATATTTGATTTTGAGTGTTTTGCTTTAGAAAATAATGTAACCTTAAGACTGGAAGAATTAATCCTCCAGTAAAATTTTTTCTGATGCTTGGGCATGTAGAGGATCTCATTCAGTCTTTTCTAGCCTTCTGTAGAGATTCCACTTCAAATGAAACAACTGGCATTTCTCCAGGATAAATGGTTACAACTACCATTTGATGAAATTGCTGCATCCTTTGCAATCCCAAATACAAAAACACTCCTAATTTGTAGCTGCATTTATGAGTCTATAAGACAGATTCTGGGACAGACTTCCCCCATGTTTTGGAGTACTCAATTGTATACCATCATGGCTTGCACTAAAACAGTATATAAGGCTGTTTGTTTGCCTTCAGAAAACAATCACTATGATACAAATACTTGTTTATAAGAAGTTCAAACACAAACCCAAATCAATACTAAATACATATGCAAAATATATAGCATTGTAGATAAATGAGTGAAATATGTCTTAAAGGTAGCACAAAGAGGGAAAATAGAAGTTGGAGCATTCCAAGTTTAGGAAATTGTTTATTTTCCTCGCATGTCACCCCCCACAAGCAAAACATGCTCTCTTAACTAATATGTATCCTGTATTAGAAATGGAGCAAAAGAAAAGAACGAGGTGTGATACCTCTGTCAAGAGATCCGTGATTTAGCAAAGGAGACAATGAAGAACATCTGTTAAGAGAGTTAAGTGAAAAAAAAAAAAAAAAAACAGTATTTCAAGTTTCAACATTGTACAATGATTATTAATATTTGAAAAAAGCCTGTGTTACAAGAAATTATTAGAAAGGAATAGGTGAAAAATTGTTTTAAAAATAATTTTATAAGTAATTCAAATTTTATCTATCTATATATTCTATATTATGCATACATTTACTTGAAATATTGTTTTCCAAGAAAAAATGTGATCCAAAGGTTAGAAAAAAGTGTTAACAAAAAGCATGGAGAGGGGAAATCAGTGATTCTGTTATTCATGAAATATGTCTAGTAAATGCTTCTTATTTCCCATGCCTCTTACTGGGCAAAGTTATGAAATGAATAAAACATAATCCCTTTCCTCAAGATGCTTAATTTGAAGTGTGGGCAATCCATCCCCAAATAAGCATTTATAAAAGAATAAGGATGCTTAAATACAAGAGAAGATATTCATCTTAACTCATAATGATGCATGCAACTTTAAACTACATTGAGACACTTCTATCACCTTCAGACTGACAAAAATTCAGATAGTTTTAAGCACACTTTATTGAGCCAACTGCAGGGAAATAGACTTTTCATACTTTGCTCATAAGAGAACAAAATAATGAAATAAATCTGGAGAAAAATTGATCAATCTTTATGTAAACTACATAGTCACTTGTGCCTAGCAATCCCACTTCTAGAAATTCATCTTGCATATATGTAAATGAAATGATATATACACAAGGTTGTTCTTTGTAGTTCTGATTGTAATAGCAAGACTGGAACCCATCAGCACTTCAGCACTGGACTGTGTAAATTAAGCACACAATGAACTATTTATCAAACTGAGCAAGGACTTTTTACAGTGATCAAAAATGGTCTCCAGGGGGCTTATGAAAATACTCATATTTACTTGTTTTTATGTAAGGAAATACTGCACAGTTTTAGGAAACACACATGAGAGTTGTTTTCTATTGTGGGGAGTGGAAATAGCATGAGACAGATAGATCTGGATTGGAGAAATATTCTTCTATTGATTTATATACCTTTTTATGAGTTATTTTGATTTTTAATAATGTAGGTATATTCTTAAAATAAATGTGAATACAGTGACATAGTGCAATCACACATCCTGGTTTGCTCAAGTGAGTTCTGGTTAATGCCTGTTGCTCAGGATAATTATTAATAGTGCCCTGCTTTATTATTAAAAACATGTGGGCTTTACTTTCATGATAAACTACACATACATCCTATGTGATAGAATGCTAACTTTGATACTCCTTCAAAGTTTGCAATCAGAGTTATTATATATATAATTTCACTTTTTCTAGAGTAATAAACTGCTATGAACATGGAAAAAGGAAGGAGGCAAAGAGTTGTTACTGAGGCATTCACCCCATTGTGTCATATTCATGCATTGCTTCCTACTTCTTTTCACATCTTAGTAAATTTTAAAAAGTGTTAATAAGTCTGCAGAGAAGGCAATGGCAACCCACTCAATACCCTCACCTCCCATGGATGGAGGAGCCTGGTAGGCTGCAGTCCATGGGGTCGCTGAGGGTTGGACATGACTGACCGACTTCACTTTCATTTTTCACTTTCACATTGGAGAAGGAAATGGCAACCCACTCCACTGTTCTTGCCTGGAGAATCCCAGGGACGGGGGAGCCTGGTGGGCTGCCGTCTATGGGGTTGCACAGAGTCAGACACGACTGAGCAACTGAACTGAACTAAACTGAATAAGTCTGCTTAAGTGCTAATTGTCCAAAGTCTGTAATTTCCTCAGGTTGTATCTTATCACTCAAAGTGTGAGGTGGAGGGAGATGGGCAGTTCAACCCACCTATGTTTGTTGGGAAACTAAGGACAGTCTTAAAGGAAGGACCTCAGAAGGTTTGAGAGCATATAAGATTGTGCAGCAAAAGAGAAGATGATTTGGAAGCATGGAACTGATCTAAAAAAGAGGAGGGACCCCTGGTAAGCTTATAAAAAGAAACAATCTCTACCATCTTATTTGCTCCTTAAGAGTCCATCTATTCACTCATCCATTCATTCTTTTCTTCATTTATTCATAAATGAAAGAATATACCAGGTACCATATCAGAAATCACTGGTGAAATATATGCTTCTTTGAATTATAAGATGTATCTACAACAGGATTGTAAGCCCTCAAGCTCATTACACAGTATTAATTAATGTGACCCAAGAAATTGCTAGAGATTCTTTTTCTTTTTTAAAATTTTATTTATTTATTTATTTTTGGTTGTGCTGGGTCTTCATTGCTGCTCAGGCTTTTCTCAGGTTGAAACAAGCAGGGGCTACTCTCTAGTTGGGGTGCCAGGGCTTCTTGTTGCAGAAGCTTTTCTTGCTGTGGAGCACAGGCTCTAGGGTGCATGGACTCAATAGTTGCAGCCCCTGGGCTTTAAAGCACAGGCCTAATAGTTGTGGCACATGGGCTTAGTTGCCCTGTGGCATGTACGATCTTCCCAGGCCAGAAATCAAACCCGCGTCTCCTACATTGGCAGGCTGATTCTTTACCAGTGAGCCTCCGGGGAATCCCCATTGCTAGTGATTCTTTTGACCGCCACCTGGTAATGTGCTGACCAAATAGTATTTTTCTGCAACCCACGACCACCCCAATAAAGACAAGTTGAGACAACTTTGGGGTAGGAGAAAAGAGAGTGGGAAGAGAATAAGGGCCCCAAAGCTACGTATTGAGGGATAGTATAAATTTCACAAGGGCAAGGAGAAACACACAGGATGTTCTAGGGTGATTTTCGACACCTAAGCCCAAGGACAATGCTCAGTTTGAATTATCATCAGTTCTATTGACCCACACATGTGACAAAAATGTGAGATACGTGTAAAATCAAGCAAAGTTAAGGGAATAAATTCTCACTGCAGAAATTTATGTGATGAATTTGTAGTAATAATGACTATCTCATATGTAATATTTACTATTCTGTTTGCTGAGAAGGGGGCCACAGAGGATGAGATGGTTGGATGGCATCACTGACTCATTGAACATAAGTTTAAGCAAACTCCAGGAGATAGTAAAGGACAGGGAAGCCTGGTGTGCTGTAGTCCATGAGGTCACAAAGAGTCAGAAACGACTTAATGGCTGAGCAATAACAACAGTCCTCAAAAGAATTCTTTGAATGAGGATCTACTCCCTCATCATTTTACAGATGAGGGAGTCTTTTACATATGGAAAATAGGAAAGTTAAGTGAATTGTTTAAGGTCATGAATAAAAAAAGTGGTAGAGATAATAACTGAATTTAGGAACCAAGCTTCAAAGTCCCTGGCCCTGCCCCTAAAATAATAAAGCTTTTTATTATTCATAGAGTAACTCAAGTATCAAGAACACTTAAGCATTGATCACTTTAAATGCTTTGTTTCCTTTAATCTTTAGAGAACTGTGTGGTGATCATTATAAATATTTTTCTTTAAAAAATCAAGGAAACAAACAAACAAAAAAAAAAATCAAGGAAACAGTTGCTCAGACAGAAGTTACTTTTTTTTTATTTGGAATCATATAGGTGGCACTCGGAGAAGGAAATGGCACCCCACTCCAGTACTTTTGCCTGGAAAATCCCATGGATGGAGGAGCCTGGTAGGCTGCAGTTCATGGGGTTGCGAAGAGTCGGACACGACTGAGCGACTTCACTTTGACTTTTCACTTTCATACATTGGAGAAGGAAATGGCAACCCACTCCAGTGTTCTTGCCTGGAGAATCCCAGGGACGGGAGAGCCTGATGGGCTGCCATCTATGGGGTCGCACAGAGTCAGATACGACTGAAGTGACTTAGCAGCAGGTGGCACTAGTGGTAAAGAACCTGCATGCCAATTCAGGAGTCACAAGAGGTGTGGATTTGGTCTCTGGGTTGGGACAATCCCCTGGAAAAGGGCATGACAAATCACTCTAGTATTCTTGCTCAGAGAATCCCCTGAACAGAGGAGCCTGGTGGGCTGCAGTCCATGGGTTGCAAAGAGTTGGACATGATTGAAGCATCTTAGCAGGCAGCAGGCATATAACCAAAAAGGGATCTGGGCCAACACTTTTTCCTCTCTGTTCTGTGTGTTTGCCTTTTCATACTGTTCATGGGGTTCTCAAGGCAGGAATACTGAAGGTTTGCCATTGCCTTCTCCAGTGGACCACATTTTGTCAGAACTCTCCACCATGACCCGTCCATCTTGGGTGGCCCTACGTGGCATGGCTCATAGTTTCATTGAGTTAGACAAGGCTGTGATCCATGTGATCAGTTTGGTTAGGTTTCTGTGACTGTGGTTTTCATTCTGTCTGCCCTTTGATGGATAGGATAAGAGGCTTGTATGAAAGAGACTGACTGTGGGGGAATTTGGATCTTGTTCTGGGGTTGGGGCGATGCTCAGTAAATCTTTAATCCAATTTTCTGTTGATGGGAAGGGCTGTTTTCCCTCCCTGTTGTTTGGCCTGAGGCCAAACTATAGTAAGGGTAAGGATAATGGGGACCTCCTTCAGAAGGACTTATGCCCACACTGTTGTATTCAGTGCCCCTGACCCCACAGCAGGCCTCTGTCAACCCACGCTTTTGCCAGAGACTCCTGGACACTCACAGGCAAGTCTGGGTCAGTCTCTTGTGGGGACACAGCTCCTTTCTCCTGGGTCCTGCTGCACACAATGTTTTGTTTGTGCCGTCCAAGAATCTGTTTCCCCAGTCAGTGACATAACAGTGACAGAGTTTCTTTTCTTAGGCTCCAAAATTACTGCAGATGGTGACTGCTGCAATAAAATAAGACATGCTTGCTCTTTAGAAGAAAAGCTATGACCAACCTAGACAGCATATTAAAAAGCAGAGATATTACCTTGCCAACAAAGCTCTATCTAGTCAAAGCTATGGTTTTTCCAGTAGTCATGTATGATGTGAGAACTGGACCATAAAAAAAGCTGAGCACTGAAGAATTGATGCTTTTCAACTGTGGTGCTGGAGAAGACTTAGAGTCCCTTGGACTGCAAGGAGATCAAGCCAGTCAACCCTAAAGAAAATTAGTCCTGAATATTCACTGAAAGGACTGATGCTGAAGCTGAAACTCCAATACTTTGGCCACCTGATGCAAAGAACTGACTCACTGGAAAAAATCTTGATGCTGGGAAAGATTGAAGGGGACAAAAGAGGATGAGATGGTTGGATGGCATCACCAACTCAGTGGACATGAATTTGACCAAGCTCCGGTAGTAGGTGATGGACAGGGAAACCTGGCGTGCTGCAGTGTGTGGGGTTGCCAAGAGTTAGACATGACTGAGTGACTGAACTGAACCCTGTGTGTTGTATCTTACCCGCCTCGGTTGAATTTAGATCTTGCTTTTTTTTAAGAAGTGGTGCAATTGTGGAGTTAAAACTCTCTAAACAGGAAGGAATATGGGCAGTCACCCACTCCTTACTCTCATTTGGCAGAGAGTGAGAATGAGGCTGAGGAAGTCTTGCCCACTGTGGTGGATCTGGGGGTGAATCCATGTCCAGGAAACTATTTAATTTCATTTATGCATAAAAACAGTTAAAAACAATTTTATAAAGAACATTCATGATCCATTTAGTGACCTGTTTCTGCCAAGCTCTGGTCTTATCTTAGTCCTTAATGAGCTGTGCATTTTTGGTAGCCCATCACCTCCTCAGCCTTCAGCTCACTCATCTGAAAAAAAATGAGAAGAAACTGAATCATCTCATCAAAGTAACTGTTTGAGGAGCCAAGATAGAAAAGAGGGGACAGGGAGTGACCAGAGCTTTGGGTCTCATTTCTGCTTCTTATTTCAGTCTGTATTATACTTGGTACTCTGGCTTTATGCATTACAGTTCTGATATTGTTTGCTTGAAAATATGGGATTAGATGATTTTCTGGTGTCTTCTTTGATATTTCAAGAGTGCCAGGTCTGTTTCTGGCTAGGGTTACACAGGAATTGCTAAACAAATGTGAAGAATGAAAAAGAATTCCTCATTCCAGAACATCTGTCTACCTTTGGCAGACACAGACCAGGGTGCCTTCTGAACAAGTGGAATAATTGAGTGCCTTTATCAAAAGAATCAACAAGACTAGTGCCTCAGCATATGGATTGAGGTCCAGGAATCAAGGAATGGATGACAGTATAATTTAACTAAAAGCTCCTGTGAATGGTGAAAGGCAGAGCAGAAGGGGAAACTGGGGGAGGATCTGAGACCCCTGATATACTAAAGAATCTTCTGTTTCTGCTGTTTCACACAGAAAATGGATACTTTAAGAGACTAAGGATAAGTGTTCTGGTAGATCCAGATGCCACAGTTCAGGGAAAGTAAAGTTGGGGCAGTAATGACCTCTACCATTTTCTGAGTCTCTCTATAATTGCATCTCCCATTTATTCCCCCTTATATGTGTGCCTTTCCATCTGTTACTAATTATTAAACCCATCTCCATACCTATCCATTATATAAAATATTCTCCTCTTTCTCCCTTCACTTAGATATGATCTTTAGACCCATTTTTGCTAAATGATCCTAAACTAGCTACATAGCCTTTCTGAGCCTCAGTTGCCTCATGTAGTGTAAGTTATATATCCATTATAGTGGGCACTCACTGAATAGTATTACTGCTATTACTACTAATGTGTTGGTGGTAAATATATGTGCTGTGCTTAGTCACTCAGTCATGTCTGACTCTTTGTGACACCATGGACTGTAGCCCTCCAGGCTCCTCTGTCCATAAGGCTTCTTCAGGCAAGAATACTGGAGTGGGTTGCCATTTCCTCTTCCAGGGGATCTTCCCAATCTAGGGACTGAACCCAGGTCTCCCGCATTGCAGGCAGATTCTTTACCAGCTGAGCCACAAGGGAAGCCCAATAAGGACTAGAAAGCCCTCTAACAGTGAGGTCAGTCTCTGTACCAGATAGGTTTCAGGCATCTATTTAAAAAACAGAGAATAATAATATTTAACCTGTCCAGCCTTGCCTCAGTGGGTAGGCACTGCTGAAATGTGAGAGTGTGTGGTGAATGTGAAGAGCTGTACCAGTGTGCACAGTCTATAGGAATTCTGTATGTGGGGAGGAGTCCAGATGGGATGGACACCTGCTCAGAGGCTCAACAGCACAAGCTGAGCCTGGAAATCTTTGAGCGGTGTGTCCAAACAAGTCTCACATTCCCCTTATTCTGAGTTAGATCTCAGGCAGCTGTACTGAACTTTCATATCCTTAGCCAGCCCAGATCTTTCCTTCCACTTCCCTTTGGTCAAACAGAGGAGCCTTGCCCATTGCTGAATTATTACTGCTGCATACCCCTTGTTTGAAGGACCTGGATACTGAGATTCCCTTAGGGGAAGCATGAGAGCCAGATCTATGCAGCTAAGGAAATCCTCCCACAAAACTTTTCTTCTGAGCAACTCAGGGGAACAGAGCAATGTGCTAACTAGTTTTTTAATGAGAAGACAAATGAGGAGCAGTTTAGTTGAACTGGGGAAAGCAGAGAGTGAGGCTAGGGAACTGTTCCCAGGAGAGGCTGTGTCTGCTTAATGAAGCTGAGCCTCAACTTCAGGGATTATCAGCATTTTTCTCTGCAGAGACTTCTCCCTGCCTGAGTAGAGGATCTGGGAGCTTTGTGGGAGGCCCCAGTTTTCTCCTCTTACCTTCCTCAATTAATACTAATTGTGAAGGTGAGTATGCAGAGCAGGAAGTGAAAAAAAGCAGCTCTAGAAAACAGTCCTCCTAGGAATCCTTTCCTCAGGCCTGCAGGGAGACACCAGCCTCCCAGCTTTGTCTGAACCATGCAGAAGGGCATGTGTTCCCTACACTCATAGGAGGCCCTGTGGACATAAAGTGGGAGTCAGGAGGCCTGAGCTTTATCGTGGCTCGTCACTAACTAACTCGGACCCAAAGTGGGTCACACACCTTTCCTGACCTATATTAAAATATGGAAATTGGATTTCATGAAGTACTTGGTTTCTTTGAGCTGTAATTTTATGAATTATGATTTTCATTGTGGTTTTCATTCTGATACCCAGGGTAACAGCATCAAGAAACAAGAGTGTAGTAGCCTTACTTCTGCTTTAAAAAACAAAAAAGTTTATTGAGTGTAAAGGAAGTAAAGGGAGAAGTGAGAATATAAGAGTAAGATAAATATAAGCCCCAAGAGATACCACGCCCCAACAGAAGAGGGGTGTATACCATCTAGGTTCAAACAAAGGAATGTGTTTCCACACTTACTTGCCCCTTTCAGAACAATTTTTAAATTCTCATTTCCTGCTTGGGGGGAAAAAAAATTCTATCATTTTCTTTCAGAAAAAAATGAAACCGTTCTAATCATCTGCCTGTCTGCACATCTCCGCTTGTCTACAGACCGATAGACACATATATGGCACTATAACTCTCAGACAGCACCAAATAATCAGAATTACAAGTACAATTTTCAGTGTTGGTAATCATATAAAGGGGCTGTCCAGGTGGTGCTAGTGATAAAGAACCTACTTGCCAGTGCAGGAGACATGAGACCCGGGTTTGATTCTTGGGTTGGAAAGATCCCCTGGAGAAGGGCACGGCAACCCACTCCAGTATTCTTGCCTGGATAATCCCATGGACAGAGGAGCCTGGAAGGCTACAGCCCATGGGGTCACACGGAGACGAGCATGACTGAAGTGACAGCATGCACGCACGCGATCGTATAAAGAACACACCGTAAGGAAACCCTGGGTTTGAACCCACAGTTGTAAACTAACAATCACAAAGCAGCAGTTCTAAAATCCAGTACAATTTTGCTAACCCCATTGTGCTTCATTTGCAAAACTAAAATGTTAATCACAGCTGTCTTTTAGGTTGTTGGGAGAATTAAGATAATTTATGTTGGAATGCAGTTAAGTGCTAAAAAATAAAATCAAACTTTGTTGATTGCTATTATTATTAGCACTATAGTTACATGTCTAATACCTAATAGAACCAAGGAGATGATTAAAATTCACCAGAGGAATTCAACAAGGGGGGGAAATCCTCAAAGTCTTAGTTCTGTAGAGTTACAGTGCCCTTGCAGAAGTGTCAACCACTCATAGACCAAGCTGCTTAAAAGTAGTCAGCACCATTTCGTAAACTTACTCAGTTTTAGTAGTTTTTGAGGATTTGAACTCTTCTTCTGACAAAGGGCAAGCAGACCAGAATGTGGATTGTAAGCAGGATGGTAGGAGAGATGGAGAAGGAGTCTTTCTGTTTATGTATCGAAAAGTTGAATTGTTTAGGATGAATTTGATTGGAAGTTGTCTGCTTGGGAACAGAATCCCCGCACCGTATATGAGTTGCTTCTCTCCCTTTCAAATTATTTCCCAGTATTTCCTCCTACTCACAAATAACAAGATCACTGATTCATTCATTAATTCATTCGTCAGTATTTGTTGAGCACCTATGTACTAAACACTATACTATGTTCAGTTCAGTTCAGTTCAGTTCAGCTCAGTCGCTCAGTTGTGTCCAACTCTTCGCAACCCCATGAATCGCAGCATGCCAGGCCTCCCTGTCCATCACCAACTCCTGGAGTTCACTCAGACTCACGTCCATCGAGTCAGTGATGCCATCCAGCCATCTCATCCTCTGTCGTCCCCTTCTCCTCCTACCCCCAATCCCTCCCAGCATCAGAGTATTTTCCAATGAGTCAACTCTTTGCATGAGGTGGCCAAAATATTGGAGTTTCAGCTTTAGCATCAGTCCTTCCAAAGAACACCCAGGACTGATCTCTTTTAGAATGGACTATGTTAGGTAAAACTGGCCATTTTTACATGATAAATATTTTCTAATTATTTAATGTGTACTTGAAAACAGTTTATAAATGTTGGATTCAAAAATTCCATGTTAGATAAAATTTCTTAAGCTGGTCATTGTGTTAGCCAAATCTTTTGAATCTTAATCATAACTATTTGTTAGCCTTGTTGTTTCAACAGTTGAAAGAGATGAGGACATCTCCAGCTATAACGGTAACTTTGTCAATTTCTCATTGTAATTCTTTTGAATTTTCCCATACATTTTTATATAGTTTATATATTTACAGCTTTTACCTACTATCTGAAAGGAGAGTATTGCTCTGAAAACTTTCATAAGCCAAAAAATGGCATAAAGCAAAAAGTACCCCCCACTTTGCAAGTTTGCCTTATACCACTTTACTTTTGCCAAAAACCTGTATTAGTACATTTTTTGTTAACTGAAAGAAATACAAAGAGAATTTTCACTTTTACAAAAAAAAAAAAAAACCTTATTGAGGTAAAAATTGTTAGGCAGTCAGTATAGAAGTCAGAGCTGTGGTTCTTTTTCTAATTCCTAATTTCAGTTTTAATTTTCACACACAAGCGTTTTGCTTCATTAAAAGCTATATTTACTCCTTCAGTTTCCAGGCATTCAGAGGAATGCCTCCCTGGTCTTGAGGGTCATAAAACATTCAGACCCAGGACAAGACAATCACTAACTACTGTCCAGTTTATCAAGGAGGAAAAACTCCAGGTAGGCAATTAGCTCCTAAACACACATCTAGCCCCTCAATAATGGTCTGGGTGTCTTGAGAAAGGGTCAAGGGATGATGTTGCAATGTCTAGAAAACACTGAGAAACTGGAGGATCCAAGAAAGTCAAAAAAAGGCCAAACTGAATATTGCAACATTTAAACTGATTTGTCAGAAATTACACACATCACATGTCTTAACTCTGAGCCAACCGAAAATGAACAGATCAACTCTAATAAAGATACAAAAACTGAGGTTATTCCTGCCTTTGGGAGCTCTCTTCACCCCTTCTCAGCATCTATGCTGAGGGCTTTGTATCTCCATCCTTTAAAACAAACTTTGCATGCATGTGTGTTTGCTGAGTTTGCAGAATTCATTCTTTAACTCCGTGAACAGAACCCGGTTTCCCGTTTCATTATCGTGCCAATATGGATGTTTATTAAAAGTGAAGTGGCATAATATGAACTTTTGGAAAGCAGAAGATAGCTGTACAAATACAAGTGTATATACTAGTAAATATTGTGGTGTTGGAGAAGACTCTTGAGAGTCCCTTGGACTGCAAGGAGATCCAACCAGTCCATCTTAAAGGAGATCAGTCCTGGGTATTCATTGGAAGGACTGATGTTGAAGCTGAAACTCCAATACTTTGGCTACCTGATGCAAAGAGCTGACTCATTTGAAAAGACCCTGATGCTGGGAAAGATTGAAGGTGGGAGGAGAAGGGGACAACAGAGGATGAGATGGTTGGATGGCATCACTGACTCAATGGACATGGGTTTGGGTGGACTCCAGGAGTTGATGATGGGCAGGGAGGCCTGGCGTGCTGTGGTTCATGGGGTCACAAAAAAAGAAAAAAATATGATATGCTGTTATATTGAGTAATGTAAAATATGTGTATACATATATTTGGTATGAATACATAAATTAAATCATATTTTCCCAAGGGCTGACTATATTGTAATTATGTAGTGAAATCTACAAATCTACCCTATCTGTATTGATTTTTTTTCCCAAAACTCTGTTTTAAGCTACACTATTATGTGGAACCCCGTACCAAGTTCACAGGACAAAAATCTCTGGAACTGACCAAGCCCCATAGCAACTGTTGCCACAACCCTCCAGTTCCCTGACCCCATATTAGGTAAAATACCCACCCTATTACCTATCCTATAGCATCCTAACCAATCACTTAATGCCACCATTCCAGTAGGGACTTTCTCTGTCTTGAGGTTATAAAAACTGGCTACTAGCCTGCAAAAGCCTTTCGGCTCTCCCTTGAGCAGACCAGCTGTTCTAATCTTGTCTCCCAGTCTAATAAACCTTATTCTCCTCTCATTCTGCCTCATGTCTGGAAATTCTTTTCCAGCCCATGCATTGACCATGACATATATATCTATGTATCCAAACTTTAAGTGACTTTATGTTTCATGTGTATTTTGTAAACAACACACAGCTGGATTTCTTTTTAATCCAAATTGAAAAAAAATTATCTCCTGTCCATTTATGTACCTATTTTATGTATATATTTTAGCTTGATTCTTCCATCTTCATTAGAGTTTGTAACACATAATATATGCTTTCTTCTCCTTTCTTGTCAGTTTCTTTAAAAATCTTTATCTTCTTTTTAAGAACAAGTGCCTTAGAGAATTCTCAAATTCTTTGGTCCCCCCAAACTCCAACCCTACCACATTGACATACTTCCTGCATTCTTCTCTTTTGTTCTGGCTTTACTTATTTATAAGACATCTAATGAAGGCATTTGCTCACACTAACTTTTTTTTTTTTTCCTCTGGCTACCAATATTTTTTAGATTTATTTCTTTTCTTATTGAAAAGCTCTTCCCAAACAGTTGTTGATGAGGGATTTTGTGTTGCAAAACTAGTGAAACTTTAAATATTGAGAATTGTTTTGATTTGTTTAACTGTGTTAAAATGCATACCATAAATATAGCCATTTTTAAACACAGGCATATCTCATTTTATTGTGATTCACTTTATTGAACTTGGAAAATATTGTGTTTTTACAAATTGCAGGTCAGTGGCAACCCAAGTTCTAAGTCTATCCACACCATTTCTCAACAGCATTATATTTAAATTAAGGCATGTTTGGGCTTTCCTTGTGACTCAGCTGGTAAAGAATCTGCCTGCAATGCAGGAGACCTGGGTTTGATCCCTGGGTTGGAAAGATCCCCTGGAGAAGGGAAAGGCTACCCACTCCAGTATTCTGGCCTGGAGAATTCCATGAACCGTATAGTCCATAGGGTCGCAAAGAGTCAGACACAACTGAACGACTTTCACTTCACTTCAAGGCAAGTTTACTGTTTTTTAAAACTAATATAATGTTATTTTTACAGTAAACCACAGTATAATGTAAACATAACTCTTACATGCACTGGGAAACCAAAAGAAAAAAAAAATCATGTCACTTGCTTTATTGTAATCATCTGAAAACAAACACACAATATATTCAGGGTACACTTGTATACAATTCAAGAGTGTTAAGTATGTTGACTTTGTGCAACTAATCTCCAGAACTCTTTTCATCCTGCAAAAGAGAAACTCTATACCAATTAGGCAATATTCCTTTATTCCACTTCCCCCCAGATTCTGGCAAATACCAGAAAGCACTAATTTCTGAGTGTAATCATACACCGTTTGCCATTCTGTGGCTGATGTATTTCACTTAACATAAGGTTCCCAAAGTTCATCCATGTTATAGCATGTGTCAGAATGTCCTTCTTTTTAAGGTACAGTTATTTTCCATTGTATGTGTATATGACATTTTGTTTATTAATTCATCTATTAATGCACACTTGTATTGTTTTAGCCTTTTGGCTACTGTGAATAATACTGCAGTGAACATGGGTGTGTAAATATTCCCTTAAGATTGTACTTTCACTTTTTGAGGTATATGAGTATATGCCTAGAAATGGAATTACTGGATCATAAAAATTTTATTTTTAAGTGTTTGAGGACTCGCCATACTGTTTTCCATACAACTGTACTGTGGAGCCTTGTACTAAGGTCACAGGATAAAAACCTTGGGAATCAACCAAGCCCCATTACAACTGTTGCCATGAGCCTCCATATCTAAACCAGCCAGTTCCCTGGCCCCACATTATATAAAATATCCACCCTTCTATCCATCCTATAGCATTCTAACCAATCACCTAATGCTACCATTCCAGTAGGAATTTTTTTCTTTCCTGAGGCTATAAAAATGGGCTGCAAGCCTGTGAAAGGGTACAGCATCTCCCACTCTAATACACTTTATTCTCTTCTCATTCCAACCCACATATGGACCACAACATGCACTCTTTTATATTCCCACTGATAGAGCACAGTTTCTCCACATCCTCACCAACAATGATTATTTTCTATTTTGTTTATATATATATATATATATATAGCAGTCATTCTAATGAATGTGATGTGGTAATTCATTGTATTTTATTTTAATTTGCATAATGATTATTGTTATTAAGTACTTTCTCATGTGCTTATTTATCATTCTTATAGCATCTTTAGAGAAAGATTTATTTCAAATTTTTCATATATTTTCTAATCAAATTGATTTTTTTTCATTGAATTATAAGAATTTTTACATATCTGGATATTAATCCCTTTATAGATATATACTTTGCAAATACTTTTAAAAATTCTATATGCTTCCTTTTCACTCTGTTGACTGCTTACTTTAACACTTAGAAGTTTTTAATTTTGATGTCCTCAGATTTATCTATTTTTTTGTTGTTGTTGTTTGTTTTTGACTACACACTGAATGTCACATCAAAGAAACCTTTGCCAAATCCAATGTCATGAAACTTTCCCCAATGTTTTCTTCTAAGAGTTTCATAGTTTTAACTCATGTTTGGATCATTGATCAACTTGAGTTAATTTTTGTATATGATGTAAGTAAGTAATCAGTTTAAATCTTTTCCAGGTGAATATACTTATTACTCAACACCATTTAAAAACAAAACAAAACTGTCCTTTCTTAATTAAATGATCTTGATAACTGTGTCAAAAATGGTTTGACCATATATGTGAGGGTTTATTTTTGTGCTGTCTGTTTTATTCCATTGGTCTGTTCCATGTATGCCTTTATACCAATACCACATTTTGATTAATATCAGGAAGTAGGAGACCACCAAATTTGATATTCCTTTCCAAAATTATCTAGGCTACTCGGAGTTCTTTGACATTCTGTATAAATTTTAGGATGAATTTTTCTCTATCTACAAAAAAAAAAAAAATGACATTGGTATTTTGGTAGGGATTATATTGACTCTGTAGATCACTTTGTATAGTATTGACACCTTAACAATACTAAGTCTTCCAATCAATGAACACATGATAGCTTTACAAGTATTTGTGACTTTGATTCATTTTGGAAACAGTTTGTAGCTATCAGTATATATGTCTTTTGCTTTCTAAGCTATGTTTATTTCTAACTACTTCATTTGTTTTTTAAGTCATCATAAATTGTATTGGTCCTTAATTTATTTTTCAGATTGCTATTGTATAAAAATATACTGATTTCTGCATGTTTTCTTGTCCTGAAAATTTGCTGAATTCATTCATTAGGTCTAGTAGTGAAATCTTTAGAGTTTTATGCATATAAAATCATATAGTTTTGAGTTGTTTTTTCTATATATTATAAGGTAGTGTTCCCTTCTTTTTTTGTATGTGGATATCTACAATCCCCAACACAATTTGTGAAAGAGACTATGCTTTATCCAGTGTATATTCTTGGCACTCTCATCAAAAATCAGTTGACTCAGTTGACTGTATATTCACGGGTTTATTTCCATGTCTCTATTCTGTTCCATTTTTCTGTATGACTGTCTTTGTGCCACAACCATTCTGTACTAACAATTAGTACAGTTTGTAATATATTTTGAACTCTGCAAATGTGATATTTCCAGTTTTATTTTTCTTTTTCAAAATAGTTTTGGATATTCTGGGTCTTCTGAGATTTAATATACATTTTAGGATTTTTTGTTTTAGTTTTTGTGAAAGATGCAATTGAGATTTTGATGTAGATATCATTGAATCTGTAGGTAATTTTGAGTAGTATGGACAATCAATGAACACAGGATATCTTTCCATTTATTTGTTTCTCCTTTAATTTCTTTCTTCAATATTTGAAGTTTTTAGTGTACAAGTGTTTTGTGTACTTGAATATGTTTTTTCCTAAACTTTTTATTCTTTTCAATGCAATTATACTGAGATTGTTTTCTTAATTTCCTTTTGAAACACTTTGGCTGTGGTTCAGGAGCTCTGAAGAGTTCCAGTACCATTGTGCTTTATATCTCAGCACAAAGAATACAGTGAGAGCAAAGTGATAGATAAGAAGTGATTTATTAGAATAAGATGCTTGTGAGATTTTCTCCAAGCTAGGCTTCAAAGTACATGAACTGAGAACTTCCAGATGTACAAGTTGGATTTAGAAAAAGCAGAGGAACCAGAGATCAAATTGCCAACATCCATTGGATCATACAAAAAGCAAGAGAATTCCAGAAAAAAAAAAAAATCTACTTCTGCATCATTGACTATGCTAAAGCCTTTGACTGTGTGGATCATAAAAACTGTGGAAAATTCTTCAAGAGATGGGAATACCAGACCACCTGACCTGCCTCCTGAGAAATATGTATGCAGATCAAGAAGCAGCAGTTAGAACCAGATTTGGAACAATGGACTGGTTCCAAATTTCAAAAGGAGTAGCTATATATTGTCACCCTGCTTATTTAACTTATATGTAGAGTATATCATGTGAAATGCAGGGCTGGATGAAGCACAAGCTGGAATCAAAACTGCTGGAAGAAATATCAATAACCTCAGATATGCAGATGACACCTTATGGCAGAAAGCAAAAAGGAACTAAAGAGTCCCTTGATGAAAGTGAAAGAGGAGAATGAAAGAGCTGGCTTAAAATTCAATATTCAAAAAACAAAGATCATGGCATCCAGTCCCATCACTTCATGGCAAATAGATGGGGAAACAGTGGAAACATTGAGAGACTTTATTTTCTTGAGCTCCAAAATCACTGCAGATGGTGACTGCAGCCATGAAATTAAAAGATTCTTGCTCCTTTGAAGAAAAACTATGACCAACCTAGACAACATATTAAAAAGCAGAGACATTACTTTGCTAACCAAGGTCTATCTAATCAAAGCTATGGTTTTTCCAGTAGTCATATATGGATGTGAGAGTTGGACCATAAAGAAAGTTGAGTGCCAAAGAATTGATGCTTTTGAATCGTGATGTTGGAGAAGACCCTTGAGAGTCCCTTGGACAGCAAGGAGATCAAACCAGTCCATTCTCAAAGAGATCAAATCAGTCTATTCTAAAGGAAATCAGTCTTGACTATTCATTGGAAGGACTGATGCTGAAGCTGAAATTCCCATACTTTGTCCACTGATGCAAAGAACTGACTCATTGGAAAAGACCCTGATGCTGGAAAAGATTGAAGGCAGGAGGACAAGGGGATGACAAAGAAGGACATGGTTGGATGGCATCACCAACTTGATAGATGTGAGTATGAGCAAGCTCCAGGAGTTGGTAATGGACAGGGAAGCCTGGTGGGTTACAGTCCATGAGGTTGCAGAGTCAGACACTACTGAGCAACTGAATTGCGCTGATACTTACAAGGGGCTTCCCTGGTGGTTCAGGTGGTAAAGAATCTGCCAGCAATGTGGGAGACCCAGGTTTGATTCCTGAGTTGGGAAGCTCCCTAGGAGAAGGGAATGACTACTCACTCCAGTATTCTTGCCTGGAGAATTCCATGGACAGAGGACCCTGCTGGACAACAGTCCATGGGGTAACAAAGAGTTGGACACAACTGAGCAGATGGGCAAGAAATCCCACACCTGAAAACTTAGTGAGCTACAGTTTTATAATCAAAGGAGAGGTGGGCAGGGGGAGAACTTCTTTGTCTTTCTTTAGTAGATATCATGTTTCCATCATGAACTTCTCCTACATAGTCAAACTAGGTCAGTCCACAAATTATTGTTTTTTATGTGTTCAAAGAGCATGTCCTAAATATTGCTAACTTATTGAGCTCACTGGGCAGTAGGTGGGTCTCATACCACCATTGTTTTATTGTTTGGGGGCATGTCTTATGTTTCAGTTGCATGGTTATGTTGCTAAGCTAGCCTGCTTGGTTTTTTTGTTAAGCAAACCTGCTTTCTTGAGTAATCATTAACTTACAAGGGTCTTTAATTTTTTGTTTATAATATCTCCTAGTGGGATTAGCTATTTAATCACCTGTTTTGTCCCTTCACTTTGTCCCTATCACTTTTTGTATGGTTCATTCTTATTATGTAAAAAAGAGCAACTGATATCTGTATGTTAACTTTGTATCCTTTAACTTGACTGAATTTGTTTATTAGTGCTAAAATTTTGGTGGAGTCTTTAAAGTTTTCTGTATATAGGGTCATCTGCAAACACAGGTAATTTTCTGGCTTCCTTTTTAATGTGAATGGATTCTTTCTTTCTTTCTTAATTGCTCTGGCTAGGATTTTCAGTGATATATTGATGAGAAGTGGTAAGAATGAGCAAACTTCTCTTGTTCCTGAACTTAGAGAAATGCTTTCAGCTTTTGAACATTAAGCATGAAGTTTAGCCATGGGATGGTAATATATGTCTTTATTATATTGAAGTGGTTTTCTTCCATACACAATTTGTTGAGAATTCATGAAAGGGTATTGAATATTCAATAAATTTCTGTATTTATTGAAATGATAATATGATTTTTGTCCTTTTATTTTCTTAATGTATATTAACACATTTATCAATTTTCATATGGTAAAACTTCCTTGTCTTCTTGACATAAATCCCACTAGGTGATGCTGTATGATACTTTCAATGTGCTATTGTATTGTTTATTATATTATTGAGGATTTTTGCAACAATATTTGTCAGGAATATTGATGTGTTGTTTTCTTTTCTGACAGTGCCTCTGTCTAGCTTTTCTATCAGGGAAATATTACGAGATTTTAAATTTTTATTCAACTTCTTTATCTGTCAGATTTTCTATTTTTTAATGATTAAGTCTGGGAGGGTTGTCTATTTCTAGGAATTTATCCTTTCACTTATGTCATACAAATTTTGGTGTACAGTTGTTCATATTAGTCTCAGGATCCTTTTTATTTCTGTGACATCATTTGTAATGTCCCCTTCTCATTAATAATCTTATTTGAGTCTTCTCTTTTTTCCTAGTCTAGCTACAAGTTGGTCAATTTTATCTCTTCAGAATATAACTTATTTTATTTAATTTTCTCTATCGTTTTCTAATATCTATTTTGTTGATCCTACCATTTTTTCCCTTCTGTTGGCTTTGGATTTTGGATAGTTTATTCTTTCTCCTTTTTCTAGTCCCTTGAGGTGTCAAGTTAGGTTGTTGATTTGAAAGCTTTCTTATTTGTAAGGGTTTGTATCTGTAAACTTTTCTTTTAGAGCTGCTTTCACTGCATCCAGTGAAATGACATTTTGTGCTTTCTTTTCTCTAAATGTTTTATAATTTTTCTTGTGATTTTTTTTTTTTGATTGATTGGTTGTTTGAAAGTGTGCTCTTTATTTCTACATGCATGGATTTCTGCAAAGTCATTGTCATTTCTTTTCTGCTACTGATTTCTAGCTTTATTCCATTTTTATTGGAAAATACATATTATTTCAAACTTTTAAATTTTATCAATACTTATTTTGTGGTCTAATTTATTGTATACTCTGGACAGTGTTCCATGTGCACTTGAGAAAAATGCTTTTTCCACTGTTGTTGGGTGGAGTGTTCTGTGTATATTTCTTAGGCTTGATTTGTCTGTAGTGCTACATCATTATTGATCTTCTGTCTGGTATAAATCATTATTGAAAGTAGGGTGTTGAAGTTCAGTATTATCATTTTAGAGAAGTCTATTGCTTCTTTCAAATTTGTTAATATTTGCTCCCTGTGTTTAGATATTCTGATGTTTATAATTATTGTATCTTCTTGGTGAATTGACCCACTTATCACTATACAATGTCTTTCTTTGTCTTTTGTAGCAGTTTTTAATATTAAACTTAACCTTGTCTGATATTAACATAGACACCTCTGCTGTTTTTTGGTTATTATTGCATGGAATGTCTTTTTCCAACCTTTCAATTTCGACCTATGTATACCCTCAGATCTAAAGTTGATCTCTTGTAGACTTCATAGTTGAATCTTGATTTTTCAAAATTCATACTGCCAATAACGTTTTCAATATTTTAAAGAATTTAACTTAACCCATTAGTTTAATCCATTTATATTTAAACTAATTACTTCTAAATAAGGACTTACAATTGCCATTGTGTTATTTGCTTTCTATATGTCTTAAAATGTCTTTGAATCTCATTTAGTACTCCCTTACTGTTTTCCTTTGTGTTTAGATGAATTTTTGTACTGATGTATTTTGATTCTCTTCTCACTTCCTTTTTTATTTTCAATGGGTAAAAGCTTAATTTTAATCATATACAAAAGCTCTACACCTTTTGAGCTCCATATATATATTTATGTAATTGATGTCACAAATATATATCTTTATATACTTTATATATATACATACTTTACATATATATATTTATATATATTAACACAGATTTATAATTTTTTATTTTTTCATCTTTTAAACCCTAAAATAATTAAAGACATAGAGTTACAAACTTAAATTGTTATAATACAAACTTTACTATTTGTCCAATATATTTACTTCAGTAGAGAAATTTATATTTTTGGATGGGTTTAAATAACTGTGTGGTACCCTTTGTTTCAGTTTGGAAAAACTCCTTTTAGCATGTTTTTTTTTGTAGGAGAGGTCTGGTAGTAGTGAATTTCTTCAGTTTACATTTATCTGGATAGTCCTGACTTTCTCAACCACTTATGAAGACAGACTTGTAAGACATAGAATTCTTGAGTGACAGATTTTTCCTTCAGCACTTTATAGATCATCCCACTACCATCAGGCCTGTAAGGCTTATGCTGAGAAATCTGCCAATAATTTTATTTAAGCTGTCTTGTAAGTGATAAGTTGCATTTTACTTCTGCTCAAGATTGTCTTTGACTAGCCAGACTCATCAAGAAAAAAGGGGAGGAAAATCAAATCAACAAAGTTAGAAGTGAAAAAGGAGAGGTTACAACAGACAACATGGAAATACAAAGGATCACAAGAGAACATTATGAGCAACTGTATGCTAATAAAATGGACAGCCTAGAAAAAATGGACAGATTCTTAGAAAAGTTCAACCTCCCAAGACTGAACCACGAAGGAATAGAAATTATGAATAAGCCAATTACAAACACAGATGGTTTCACAGGGGAATTCTATCAAATATTTAGGCAAGAAATAATGCCTGTTTTTCTGAAACTCTTCCCAAAAAAATGTAGAGGAAGGAACACTTCCAGACTCACGCTACAAGGCCACAATCACCCTGATACCAAAACCAGCCATGGAGAACAAAAAGAAAAAGAAAATTACAGGCCAATATTACAGGTGAACACAGACGCAAAAACCTTCAACAAAATTCTAGGAGACAGAATTCAACAACACATAAAAAGCTCATGCATCATGATCAAGTTGGGTTTATTCCAGGGATGCAAGAATTCTTCAATACATACAAATCAATCAATGTGACACACCATATTAACAAACTGAAAGATAAAAGCTATATGATAATCTCAATAGATGCAGAAAGAGCCTTTGACAAAATTCAGCATCCACTTATGATAAAAATGCTTAAAAAACTTGGCTTAGAGGGAACCTACCTCAACACAGTAAAGGCCATATATGACAAGCCCACAGCAAACATTATTCTCAATGGTGAAAAACTAAAAGCATTCCCATTAAGATCAGGAACAAGACAAGGGTGTCCACTCTCATCACTATTACTCAACATAGTTTTGGAAGTCCTAGCTATGGCAGTTAGAGAAGAAAAAGAAATAAAAGGAATCCAGATCAGAAAAGGAGAAGTAAAACTCTCACTGTTTTCAGATGATATACTATACATAGAAAACCCAAAAGAAACTATCAGAAAATTACTAGAGCTGTGAATTCAGCATCAGCAAAGTCATAGGATACAAGGTCAATACACAGAAATCACTTGCAATCCTATATACTAACAATGAAAAATCAAAAAGATAAATTAACCAATCACATTCATCACTGCAAGAAAAAGAATAAAATATCTAGGGATAAACCTACCTAAGGAGACAAAAGCATTGTATACAGAGAATATAAGAAACTGATGAAAGAAATCAAAGACGACATAAACAGATGGAGAGATATTCCATGTTCCTGGGTAGGAAGAATCAATATTGTGACAATGACTATATTACCAAATGCAATCTACAGAGTCAATGTGATCCCTATCAAATTACCAATGGCATTTTTCACAGAACTAGAAAAAATTTTATAATTTATATGGAAACACAAAAGACCCCAAATAGCCAAAGCAGTCTTGAGAAAAAAGAATGGAGCTGGAGGAATCAACCTTCCTGATTTCAGACTATAATACAAAGCTACAGTCATCAAGACAATATGGTACTGGCACAAAAACAGAAACATAAACCAATGGAACAAGATAGAGTTCAGTTCAGTTCAGTCACTCAGTCGTGTCTGACTCTTTGTGACCCCATGGACTGCAGCACGCCAGGCCTCCCAGTCCATCACCAACTCCCGGAGTTCAACCAAACTCATGTCCATTGGGTCGGTGATGCCATCCAACCATCTCATCCTGTCGTCCCCTTCTCTTCCTGCCCTCAATCTTTTCCAGACTCAGGGTCTTTTCAAATGAGTCAGCTCTTTGCATCAGGTGGCCAAGTATTGGAGTTTCAGCTTCAACATCAGTCCTTCCAATGAACACCCAGGACTGATCTCCTTTAAGAATAAGATAGAGAGTCCAGAGATAAACCCACACATCTCTGGGTACCTTATTTTTGACAAATGAGGCAAGAATATATAATAGGGCAAAGATGATCTCATATAAGTGGTGCTGGGAAAACTGGACAGCTATATGCAAAAGAATGAAATTAGAATACTTCCTAAAGCCATACACAAAAATAAACTCAAAATGGATTAAAGACCTAAATGTAAGACCAGAAGTTATAAAACTCTCAAAGGAAAACATAGGCAGAACACTCAATGACATAAATCAAAGCAAGATCTTCCATGACCCACCACCTAGAGTAATGGAAATAAAAACAAAAATAAACAAGTGGGACCCAATTAAGCTTAAAGATTTTGCAGAGCAAAGGAAACTACAAACAAGGTGAAAAGACAACACTCAGAATGGGAGAAGATAATGGCAAAGGAAACAACTGACAAAGAATTAATTTCCAAAATATACAAGCAGCTGATATAACCCAATATCAAGAAAAAAAAAAAAAAATCGAGAAGTGGGAAAAAGACCTAAACAGACATTTCTCCAAAGAAGACATACAGATGGCTTACAAACACATGAAATGATACTCAACATCACTATTAGAGAAATGCAAGCCAAAACCACAATGAGATACCACTTCACACCAGTCAGAATCGTCATCATCAAAGTCTATAAACAATAAATGCTGGAGAGGGTGCGAAGGAAAGGGAACTCTCTTGCATTGCTGGTGCGGTAAATTGATACAGCCACTATGGAAGATTGTATGGAGATTCCTTTAAAAAGTAGGAACAATACTACCATTTGACCCAGCAATCCCATTCCTAGGCATATACCCTGAGGGAACTAAAACTGAAAACAACACATATATCCCAATGTTCATTGCAGCATTGCAGACCCTGATGCTGGGAAAGATTGAAGGAGGAGAAGAGGTGACAGAGGATGAGATGGTTGGATGGCATCACCAACTCGATGGGCATGAATTTGAGCAAGTTCTGGGAGCTGGTGATCGATAAGGAAGCCTGGTATGCTGCAATCCATGGGGTCACAAAGAGTCGGGCACAATTGAGCAACTGAACTAAACTGAACTGAACTGCATAATAGCCACAAGTCTGCTTACCATCATTACGATACTGTTGACTCCCAATTTTACCCACCCTACAATCCATTTTCCTTCTGGTAGACCTTAAACGGTTCTTATTTATATGCTTGTTCTTGATGGTTTGTTCAGATTTCACATATGAGTGAAATCATACAGTATTTTTCTTTTTTGGCCTAAAGCAATTCACTTAGAATAACACCTTCAGGATTCATCCTTGTTACAAATGGAAAGATTTTATACTTCTTTATGGCCCAGTAGAATTCTCATAGAAGGCAATGGCAACCCACTCCAGTACTCTTGCCTGGAAAAATCCCATTGACTGAGGGGCCTGCTGGACTGCAGTCCATGGGGTTGCTAGGAGTCGGACACGACTGAGCAACTTCACTTTATTCTTTCACTTTCATGCATTGGAGAAGGAAATGGCAACCCACTCCAGTGTTCTTGCCTGGAGAATCCCAGGGAAGGGGGAGCCTGGTGGGCTGCCGTCTATGGGGTCGCACAGAGTCAGACACGACTGAAGCGACTTAGCAGCAGCAGCAGCAGCAGCAGAATTCTACTAGTATGCATAACCCACATTCTTTATTTTTTTATCCATACATCATTAAAAATCCAGATCATTTCATATCTTGGTTTTTGTAAATAATGCTGCAATGAACATAGGATTGCATATATCTTTTCAGGTAAGTGTTTTAATTGTCCTTTGGATAATACCCAGTAGTAAAATAGCTGGGTCATGTGATTGTTCTGTTCTTATTTTAGTTTTTAGAGGAAATTTCAGTTTTCTGGAGTAGATGCACTATTTATAGACCAATCAACAGTGTATTAGGTTTCGCTTTTCTCCACATACTCTCCAATATTAGTTCATTTTTACCTTTTTAATAATAGTATTTATAACAAATAACTGTGAAGTGATAAGTTATTGTGGTTTTGATTTGCATTTATCAACATCAGTCATTCCAAAGAACACCCAGGGCTGATCTCCTTTAGGATGGACTGGTTGGATCTCCTCGCAGTCCAAGGGACTCTCAAGAGTCTTCTCCAACACCACAGTTCAAAAGCATCAATTCTTTGGCACTCAGCTTTCTTCACAGTCCAACTCTCACATCCATACATGACTACTGGAAAAAAATAGCTTTGACTAGATGGATCTTTGTTGGCAAAGTAACATCTTTGCCTTTAGTATTCTGTCTAAGTTGGTCATAACTTTTATTCCAAGGAGCAAGCATCTGCAGTGATTTTGGAATCCCCCAAAATAAAGTCTCTCACCGTTTCCACTTTTTCCCCTTCTATTTTCCATAAAGTGATGGGACCAGATGCCATGAACTAGTTTTCTGAATGTTGAGTTGTATGCCAACTTTTTCACTCTCCTCTTTCACTTTCACAGTTTACGTACTGCTGAAGCCTGGCTTGGAGAATTTTGAGCATTATTAGTGTGTGCTGCTACTGCTGCTAAGTCACTTCAGTGGTCTCTGACTCTGTGTGACCCCACAGACGGCAGCCCACCAGGCTCCCCTGTCCATGGGATTCTCCAGGCAAGAACACTGGAGTGGGTTGCCATTTCCTTCCCCAGTGCTTGAAAGTGAAGTGAAAGGGAAGTCGCTCAGTTGCGTCCAACTCTTCACGACGGCATGGACTGCAGCCCACCAGGCTCCTCCATCCATGGGATTTTCCAGGCAAGAGGACTGGAGTGGGGTGCCATCGCCTTCTCCTATTAGCGTGTGAGATGAGTGCAATTGTGCAATAATTTGAGCGTTCTTTGGCATTGCCTTTCTTTGGGATTGGAATGAAAACTGACGTTTTCCAGTCCTGTGGCCACTGCTGAGTTTTCCAAATCTGCCAGCATATTGAGTGCAGCACTTTCACAGCATCATCTTTTAAGATTTGAAATAACTCAACTGGAATTCCATCACCTCCACTAGCTTTGTTCATAGTGATGCTTCCAAAGGCCCACTTGACTTCACATTCCAGGATGTCTGGCTAGGTGAGTAATCACACCATCGTGGTTATCTGGATCGTGAAGATCTTTTTTTGTATAGTTCTTCTGTGTATTCTTGCCTCCTCTTTTTAATATCTTCTGCTTCTGTTAGGTCCATACTATTTCTGTCTTTTATTGAGCCCATCTTTGCATGAAATGTTCCCTTGTATCTCTAATTTTCTTGAAGAGATCTCTAGTCTTTCCCATTCTATTGTTTTCCTCTATTTCTTTGCATTGATCCCTGAGAAAGTCTTTCTTATTTGTCCTTGCTATTCTTTGGAACTCTGCATTCAAATGGGTATATCTTTCCTTTTCTCCTTTGCTTTTCACTTTTCTTTTCACAGCTATTTGTAAGACCATTTTGCTTTTTTGCATTTCTTTTTCTTGGAAATGGTCTGGATTCCTGTCTCCTGTACAACGTCATGAACCACCATCCACAGTTCATCAGGCACTCTGTCTATCAGATTTAGTCCCTTAAATCTACTTCTCACTTCCACTGTATAGTCATAAGGGATTTGATTTAGGTCATACCTGAATGGTCCAGTGGTTTCCCCCACTTTCTTCAATTTAAGTCTGATTTTGGCAATAAGCACTTTGTGATCTGAGCCACAGTGACCTCCCAGTCTTGTTTTTGCTAACTGTATAGAGCTTCTCCATCTTTTGCTGCAAAGAATATAATCAATCTGATTTCAGTGTTGACCATCTGGTAATGGCAATGTGTAGAGTCTTCTCTTGTGTTGTTGGAAGACGTTTGCTATGACCAGCTGGTTTTAGAAAACACAGAGGAACCAGAGATCAAATTGCCAACAACTGCTGGATCATCTAAAAGGCAAGAGAGTTCCAGAAAAACATCTATTTCTGCTTTATTGACTATGCCAAAGCCTTTGACTGTGTGGAACAATAAACTGTGGAAAACTCTGAAAGAGATGGGAATACCAGACCACCTGACCTGCCTCTTGAGAAACATGTATGCAGGTCAGGAAGCAACAGTTAGAATTGGACTTGGAACAACAGACTGGTTCCAAATAGGTAAAGGAGTATGTCAAGGCTGTATATTGTCACCCTGCTTATTTAACTTTTATGCAGAGTACATCATGCGAAACGCTGGGCTGGGTGAAGTACAAGCTGGAATCAAGTTTGTCAGGAGAAATATCAATAACCTCAGATATGCAGATGATACCACCCTTATGGCAGAAATTGAAGAAGAACTAAAAAGCCTCTTGATGAAAGTGAAAGAGGAGAGTGAAAAAGTTACCTTAAAACTCAACATCCAGACAACTAAGATCATGGCATCCAGTCCCCTCACTTCATGGCAAATAGATGGGGAAACAGTGGAAACAGTATCAGACTTTATTTTAGGGGGCTCCAAAATCACTGCAGATGGTGATTGCAGCCATGAAATTAAAAGACGCTTACCTCCTTGGAAGGAAAGTTATGACCAATCTAGATAGCATATTAAAAAGCAGAGACATGACTTTGTCAACAAAGGTCCATCTAGTCAAGGCTATGTTTTTTCCAGTAGTCATGTATGGATGTAAAAGTTGGACTATAAAGAAAGCTGAGCACTGAAGAAATGATGCTTTTGAACTGTGGTATTGGAGAAGACTCTTGAGAGTCCCTTGGATTGCAAGGAGATTCAACCAGTCCATCCTAAAGGAGATCGGTCCTGGGTGTACATTGGTAGGACTGATGGTGAAGCTGAAACTCCAATACTTTGGCCACCTGATGCAAAGAGCTGACTCATTTAAAAAGACCCTGAGTCTGGGAAAGTTTGAGGGAAGGAAAAGGGGACGACAGAAGAAGAGATGGTTGGATGGCATCACCAGCTCAATGTACATGGGTTTGGGTGGACTCTGGGAGTTGGTGATGGACAGGAAGGCCCGGCATGCTGCAGTTTATGGGGTTGCATGACTGAGTGACTGAACTGAACTGAATTTTCATCAAGAGGCTCTTTAGTTCTTCTTCACTTTCTGCCTTAAGGGTGGTGTCATCTGCATGTCTGAGGTTATTGATATTTCTCTCAGCAATCTTGATTCCAGCTTGTGCTTCATCCAGCTCAGCATTTCTCATGATGTACTCTGCATATAAGTTAAATAAGCAGAGTGACAATATACAGCCTTGAAATACTCCTTTCTCTATTTAGAACCAGTCTGTTGTTCCATATCCAGTTCTAACTGTTGCTTCCTAACCTGCATATAGATTTCTCAAGAGGCAGGTCAGGTGGTCTGGTGTTCCCATCTCTTGAAGAATTTTCCACAGTTTGCTGTGAACCACAAAGTCAAAGGCTTTGGTGTAGTCAATAAAGCAGTAGATATTTTTGTGTGGTTAGTTTTCTGTGATTATAGTTTTTATTCTATCTGTCTTCTGATAGATAAGGATAAAAGGCTTGTGGAAGATTCCTGGTGGGTGGAACTGGCCTTGCGGGAATCTGGGTCTTGCTCTGAATTACTGGGCCATGCTCAGTAAATCTTTAGTCCAATTTTCTGTTGATGGGTCAGGCTGTGTTTCCTCCCTGTAGTTTGGCATGAGGTGAAATTATGGCAGGAGTAATGATGACCTCCTTCACAAAGGTTTATGCTAACATGCTGGGGCTCCCGGGACTGTTTTGTTCAGTGCCTCTGACCCAGAGGGAGGACACTGTCGACCCATGCCTCTGCTGGAGACTCACAGGCATGCCTGGCTCAGTCTCTTCTGGGCTCACTGCTGCTTTCTCCTGGGTCCTGGTGCACACAACATTTTGTCTGTGCTCTCCAAAATTCTGTTTCCACAGTCCTGTGGAAGTTCTGTAATCAAATCTACTGGTCTTCAAAGTCAAATATCCTGGGAGTTCTCAGTCCCTTTGCTGGATCCTCAGATTGGGAAATCTGTTGTGGTCCCTAGAACTTTGTAACAGTGTGAAAACTACTTTTATATAATTGTTCTATAGCTTGTGGGGCATCTACTAAGTGGCTGTATGATGGGGTTAATGGAGACCTCCTCCTAGAGGATTTATGCCACAGGCTGCACATCCCAGGTCTGCTGCAGCCAGAGCCTCTGTCCCCACAGCAGGACACTGTTGATTTGTGCCTCCACAGGAGACACTCATTTACACAAAGGCAGGTCTGGCTTAGTCTCTTGTGACATCTCTGTGTCCTGGCATGCACAAGGTTTTGTTTGAGCCCTCCAAGCACCTCTGGTGGGTATGAGTTTGATTCTAAACATGATTTTGCCCCTCCTACCATCTTGTTAGGGCTTCTCCTTAGACCTTGGACATGGGATATCTTTTTTTGGTGAGGTCCAACATTCTCCTGTCAATGGTTGTTCAGCAGTGAGTTGCAATTTTGGAGTTCTCACAGGAGAAGATGAGCACACGTCCTTCTACTTCACCATCTTGAGAATCCTCCTATATGGGACTCTGTACCCCTCCATACTAACTGCTTCAGTCACATCTGTAAAGGATCCTCACCAGTCTGTGAATCACCTGGAGTCTGGGTTCTAGGTGAATCTCTTCTTGAAAGCAATGAGGTAGTGGAGGGTCCCGAGGGTCTTGTCACAGTCACTTGGTAGTAGTTCATGGTAGATGGGGACCCTCTACACAGCAGCAGCCACCCTTGACACTGGTATTACAGAGGAAAAGAGACTTAGCCCAAGCTTAAAAATGGTTTCCTGAAAGGAGTGCTGTGTAATAAGACTTAGTCTAAGATACATGTATTTGTGTGTGTGTTAGTCACTCAGTTGTGTCTGACTCTTTGTGACCCCATGGACTGTAGCACACCACGCTCCTCTGTCCATAGAGTTCTCCTGATGCACATACTGGAGTGGGTTTTCATTCCCTTCTGCAGGGCATCTTCCCTACCCTGGGACTGAACCTGGGTCTCCTCCATTGCAGGCAGATACTTTACCATCTGAGCCACTAGGGAAGCTCACAAGTATATCTGCACCTATAATCATTGTCCTATATATTCTATTTATGCTTTCACAAGCATCTTTCCTTATAAGTGGTAGTTACTATGTTCTCAAAAAAATGTAAAACTGTATGTAGGTTTTCTGTTGCAGAAACAATGAATAAGAAAGCTACAATCTCTGAAATTAAGGATAATATACTGAATGTAAGTATAGTGTGGAATGGAGAATGATAGCATATCACAAACATGGAGGGAGGTAAATTTTATTCTTTTGATTTGACTGAGAACAGACCAGAGGTCAAAGCTGATACTTGAAATTTATAATTTCATCAGAGTGGTAAATGGATAGGCAAAGTTTACTTCAGATAGATCAGTTTTTCAAAAAGGCAAACAATTTGGCTTAGGCTTTGGGAAACTAGATCACTGTTTTACATCTATACCAGATACCAGGAAGCATAAGAATTTAAGCAGTTCTTTTGTACTCACATTTTAGGTGGGAGATTTTTTTTTTTTTTTTTTTTTTGCCATGCTGCATGGAAAGCAGGATCTTAGTTCCCTGACCAGGGATTGAACTTGTGTCCCCTGTAGTGGGAGCATGGAGTCTTAACCACTGGACCACCAAAGAATCCCAGTGGGATAATTTTTTTATTAATAACATAAGAAAATCACATTCTGATAGGCTTCAGAGGATATGAAACCTTGGTTAAATGTGAAAAGATTTGTAGAAATTAGCATGACAGGGAAGTGATATTACCTAGCATTCAAAAGTGGGGTCATGAAATAAATCAGACCTGGTTTGAGTCTTGGCTTTTGCTCACTGGTTACATGATATTGGGAAAATAGTTTAAATGGAACTCTCTAAAATAAGGGAACTCTCTACTTCATAGCGATGATTTAAAAGTTAAATGAGATAATGCATATGTATTACTTATTACAGATCTGGCACATTTTGAGAAATTAGTAGATACTATTATTCTTAGCAAAATAGAGAAACTGAGAGTGCCTAAGAGGAAATGTCATATGTAAATACTCAGAAGTGTGAAACAGCCTAATGAGTTCTGTACAAATTAAATTTTGGTAGATAGAGAAGTGTGCAGGAAAATGAAGCTAGAGAGGAGTATATGGAGCCAGAAAATGAGTGACCTTTGGTTTTTAGAAAATGAAAACTTCAGTGTGAAAGACACTTATATAGGACAATTATTTGGAGGAGTACATCAAGTAAAGTTTTTTCTTTGTTTAATTGCTGTTGTTAAATTGAATGCAAGGATGGCCAATTCAGGGATTCTAATAAGCAAGGTGACTTAAGTGGACTTGGATGTGCCTGAACATATCAGTATTTGGACATGCATTGTTTGCATTCATGTTTTGCTTTAATTTGAATCATTAAAAACCCCACATGAGACAAATGTGGAGAGAAGAAAGGTAGAGAGAACTGGCACATTCATTGGCTGAGTCTTTGTATGGATGCAGGTAAAACGATGAGACTATTAATTTTGGCAACACAAAAATTAGAATGATTACAGAGATTAGCCTTGCTGCTATGAAAGAATAGTGTGCAAATCTGTGAAGTGTTTCATATCCTTTTTAGCAGAAATCTTACAGACCGAGTGGAATGATATATTTAAAGTGCTTAAAGAAAAACTGCCAACCAAAAATAGCCTGCCTAGAAAAGTTATTAATATCACTCAGTAGTGAAGGAGGGGCCTCAGAAGCTCAAGATGGCAGAGTAGAAGGACATGTGCTCACTACTTCTTATGAGAATACCAGAATCACGTCTAACTGCTGAACAACCATTGGGAAAAAAAAGAAAAAACAGAAGCTACCAAAAAATTAGCCTACATCCAAAATCAAAGAAGCCACAATGAGATGGTAGAAGAAGCACAATCATGATGAAAGCAAATTCTATACCTGCTGGGTGGGTGACAAACTGGAAAACAATTATACCGCAGAAGTTCTCCCACTGGAATGAAAGTTTTGAGCCCCACATCAGGATTCCCAGCTGGGGGGGTTGGCAACAGAAGGAGGAGCCTCCAGAAAATTTGGCTTTGAAGACCACCAAGGTTTGATCATAGAAATTTCATAGGATTGGGCAAAACAGAAACACCATTCTCTGAGTTCATGCACTAGGTCCCTTGGATAAAAAGCAGTAACCTCATAAGAGACAGGACCAGATCTACCTGATATTATTGCTGTCTTCTGCAGAGGCGGGGGATGCCTGAGGCTCACTACGGTAGAAAGGAAACTGGCATCAGCAATTCTGGGGAGTACTCATTGGTGTCAGCCTTCCTGGTGGCTACAAACAGCCCCATTAAACAACCTTTAAGCTCCACTGCTGAGAAGCCTCAGGCCAAACAACCAATGGGACAGGAACAAAGCTCTTCCTCTCAGCAGACAATTGGTTTAAAGTCTTACTGAACAGGCCAATCACAAGTAATGAAATTGAAAGTGAGATTTAACAACTCTCAACAAATAAAAATCCAGGACTGATGGCTTCACAGGTGAATTCTATCAAACATTTACAGAGGCATTAATACCTGTCCTTCTAAAATTATTCCAAAAAATTGCAGAGGAAGGACTACTCCCAAGCTCATTCTATGAGGCCACCATCACCCAGATACCAAACCCAAAGATACCACACTCACACACACAAATTACAGGCCAATATTACTGATGAACAAAGACACAAAAATCCTCAAAAAAAATACTAGCAATTCAAATTCAACAATATATGTAAAAGATCATACACCATGATCAAGTGGGATTTATTCTGGGGATACCAGGATTCTTCAAAATCCACAAATCAATCAATATGGCACATCACATCAAGAAATTAAAGGACCATATGATCATCTCAATAGATGTAGAAAAAGCTTGACAAAATTCAATACACATTTACAATAAAAACTCTCCAGAAAGTGGACATAGAAGGAAATACCTCAACATAATAAAAAGGCCACATATGACAAACTTAGAGCTAACACCATACTCAGTGGTGAAAAGCTGAAAGCATTTCCTCTAAGGTCAGGAATAAGACAAAGATGCCCATTTTCACCATTTGACCATTATTCAACATAGTTTTGGAAGTCCTAGTCGTAGCAATGAGAGAAGAAAAAGAAATAAAAGGAATCCAAATTGGAAAGGAAGGAGTAAAATTGTCACTGTTTGCAGATGACACAATACAATACATAGAAAATCCTATAGATGTTACCAGAAAACTACTAAAGTTCATCAATGAATTTAGTAAGTGGCAGAATACAAAATTAATACACAGAAAACTGCTGCATTTCTATACATGAAAAATGAAACATCAGAAAGAGAAATTAAATAAACAATGCAATTTACTACTGCATCAAAAGAATAAAATACATAGAAATAAACATACCTAAGGAGGCAAAAGACTTGTACTCCAAAAACTGTAAGATGCTGATGAAAGAAATCGAAGACACTACAAACAGCAAAGTATACCATATTCCTGGATTGGAAGAGTCAATATTGTGAAAATAACTATACTACCCAAAGTAATCTACAGATTGGATGCAATCTCAATCAGTGACCAATTACATATTTTCTCAGAGCTAGAACAAAAAAATCTTAAATTGTTTATGAAGGCAAAAATCCTCAAATAGCCAAAGCAACTTTGAGAAAGAAAACCGGAGGTGGAGAAATCAGACTCCCTGACTTCAGACTGTACTACAAAGCTACAGTCATCAAAGCACTATGGGACTGGCGCAAAAACAGAAATATAGACCAACAAAACAAGAGAGAAAGTCCAGAAATGAACCCACCTACCTAGTCAATTAATCTATGATAAAGGACGAAACTGTACAATGGATAAACGACAGTCTCTTCAGTAAATGATGCTAAGAAATCTTGACATCTACATGGAAAAAAAAAAAAATATATATATATATATATAAACACTCTTTAACAACACATACAAAAACAAACTCAAAAGGGATTAAAGACTGAAATGTAAGATTAGATACTTTAAAATTCTTGGAGAAAAACAGAAGGCAGAACATTGTCTGACATAAATTGCAGCAATATCTTTTTGATCTATCTCCCAGAGTAATGAAAATAAAAACGAAAATAAACAAATGTTATCTAATTGAAGTCAACCCTTTGAATAGCAAACAAATCCACAAACAAAACAGAAAGATAACCCACAGAATGGGAGAAAATATTTGCAAATGATAAAACTGACAAGGGATTAGTCTCCAAAATCGACAAACAGCTCATGAATCTCAGTAACAAAAAGGTAAACAACCTAATTAAGAAATGGGCAGAAGACCTAAAAAGACATTTCTCCAAAGAAGATATATCAGTTCAGTTTAGTTCAGTTTAGTTCAGTTCAGTCACTCAGTTATGTCCGACTCTTTGCGACCCCATGAATCGCAGCACGCCAGGCCTCCCTGTCCATCACCAACTCCCGGAGTTCACTCGGACTCATGTCCATCGAGTCGGTGATGCCATCCAGCCATCTCATCCTCTGTCGTCTCCTTTTCCTCCTGCCCCCAATTCCTCCCAGCATCAGAGTCTTTTCCAATGAGTCAACTCTTCGCATGAGATGGCCAAAGAACGGAAATTTCAGCTTTAGCATCATTCCTTCCAAAGAAATCCCAGGGCTGATCTCCTTCAGAATGGACTGGTTGGATCTCCTTGCAGTCCAAGGGACTCGGAAGAGTCTTCTCCAATGCCACAGTTCAAAAGCATCAATTCTTTGGCACTCAGCTTTCTTCACAGTCCAACTCTCACATCCATACATGACCACTGGAAAAACCATAGCCTTGACTGGACAGACCTTTGTTGGCAAAGTAATGTCTCTGCTTTTCAACATGCTATCTAGGTTGGTCATAACTTTCCTTCCAAGGAGCAAGCGTCTTTTAATTTCATGGCTGTAATCGCCATCTGCGGTGATTTTGGAGCCCAAGAAAATAAAGTCTAACACTCTTTCCACTGTTTCCCTTCTATTTCCCATGAAGTGATGGGACCAGATGCCATGATCTTCATTTTCTGAATGTTAAGCTTTAAGTCAACTTTTTCACTCTCCTTTTTCACTTTCATCAAGAGGCTTTTTAGTTCCTCTTCACTTTCTGCCATGAGAGTGGTGTCATCTGCATATCTGAGGTTATTGATATTTCTCCTGGCAATCTTGATTCCAGCTTGTGTTTCTTCCAGTCCAGTGTTTCTCATGATGTATTCTGCATAGAAGTTAAATAAACAGGGTGACAACATACAGCCTTGATGTATTCCTTTTCCTATTTGGAACCAGTCTATTGTGCCATGTCCAGTTCTAACTGTTGTTTCCTGACCTGCATATAGGTTTCTCAAGAGGCAGGTCAGGTGGTCTGGTATTCCCACATCTTGCAGAATTTTCCACAGTTTATTGTGATCCACACGATCATAGGCTTTGGCATAGTCAATAAAGCAGAAATAGATATTTTTCTGGAACTCTCTTGCCTTTTCCATGATCCAGCAGATGTTGGCAATTTGATCTCTGGTTCCTCTACCTTTTCTAAAACCAGCTTGAACATCTGGAAGTTCACGGTTCACGTATTGCTGAAGCCTGGCTTGAAGAAATTTTAGCATTGCTTTACTAATGTGTGAGATGAGTGCAATTGTGCTGTAGTTTGAGCATTCTTTGGCATTGCCTTTCTTTGGGATTGGAATTTAAATTGACCTTTTCCAGTCCTGTGGCCACTGCTGAGTTTTCCAAATTTGCTGGCATATTGAGTGCAGCACTTTCACAGCATCATCTTTCAGGATTTGAAATAGCTCCACTGGAATTCCATCACCTCCACTAGCTTTATTCTTAGTGATACTTCCTAAGGCCCATTTGACTTCACATTCAGGATGTCTAGCTCTAGGTCAGTGATCACATCATCATGATTATCTGGGTCGTGAAGATCTTTTTTGTACAGTTCTTCTGTGTGTTCTTGCCACCTCTTCTTAATATCTTCTGCTTCTGTTAGGTCCATACCATTTCTGTCCTTTATCGAACTCATCTTTGCATGAAATGTTCCTTTGGTATCTCTGATTTTCTTGATGAGATCCCTAGTCTTTCCCATTCTGTTGTTTTCCTCTATTTCTTTGCATTGATCGCTGACAAAGGCTTTCTTATCTCTTCTTGCTATTCTTTGGAACTCTGCATTCAGATGTTGACTCATTGGAAAAGACTCTGATGCTGACAGGGATTTGGGGCAGGAGGAGAAGGGGACGACAGAGGATGAGATGGCTGGATGGCATCACCGACTCGATGGATGTGAGTTTGGGTGAACTCCAGGAGATGGTGATAGACAGGGAGGCCTGGCAGGCTGCGATTCATGGGGTCGCAAAGAGTCGGACACGGCTGAGAGACTGAATTGAATTGAATTGCTTGAATAATTCAAATACTAGGAACCTCCGATCCATCATCTATAGAATGGAAGGAATACCTTTTACCCAGAGGAAAGTTATCAGAGCTCATTTCAGACTTAAATGATGAAGGATGCCCCTGAGCCTTTCAGAACACAAAGTTACCTGCCTTTAGTGAGATACACATGCTTGTCTACAACAGAAGCTGTTAATCCTGCAGGACAAACCCCACGGTCTTTGTCACACTCACATGCATGCATCCATGCAGGAAAGACTCCTGAAGCACTAACAAAGGCTAATACAGGCATACCTTGCTTTACTGCACTTTATTGTGCTTCATAAGTAGTCTGTTGTTTTTACAGGTTGGGGGTTTGTAGCAATCCTGTGTAGAGCAAGTCTATTGGCACAATTTTTCCAAAACATTTGTCACTTTGAGTCTTCTTTTCATATTTGGTAATTCTCAAAATATTTCAAGCTTTTTCATTATTGTTATATTTGTCATGGTGGTCTGAGATCAGTGAGTTTGATGTTACTACTGAAATCATTTGGGATGCTGTGAGCTACACAACCCCTAAGTTGGATAATTTCTTTGATAAATGTTATGGGTGTTCTGACTGCTCAACTGATGGACAATTCCCCTATCTCTCTTTCTCTCCTTGGGACTCCCTATTCCCTGAAACAAAGGAATATTGAAATTAGGCCAGTTAGTAACCCTACAGAAGCCTCTAAATGCTCAAGTGAAAGGAAGAGTGACATATCTCTTCAGTTCAGTTCAGTTTAGTCTCTCAGTCGTGTCTGACTCTTTGTGACCGCATGAACCGCAGCACGCCAGGCCTCCCTGTCCATCACCAATTCCTGGAGTCCACCCAAACCCTTGTCCATTGTGTCGGTGATGACATCCAACCATCTCATCCTCTGTCGTCCCCTTCTCCTCCTGCCCTCAATCTTTCCCAGCATCAGGGTCTTTTCAAATGAGTCAGCTCTTCACATCAGGTGGCCAAAGTATTGGAGTTTCAGCTTCAACATCAGTCCTTCCAATGAACACCCAGGCCTGATCACCATTAGGATGAATGGGTTGGATCTCCTTATAGTCCAAGGGACTCTCAAGAGTCTTCTCCAACACCACAGTTCAAAAGCATCAATTCTTCAGTGCTCAGCTTTCTTTATAGTCCAACTCTCACATGCATACATGACTACTGGAAACACCATAGCCTTGACTAGATGGACATTTGTTGGCAAAGTAATGTCTCTGCTTTTTAATATGCTGTCTAGGTTGTTCATAACTTTCCTTCCAAGGAACAAGCGTGTTTTAATTTCATGGCTGCAATAATCATCTTCAGTGATTTTGGAGCCCAGAAAAATATCTCTTACATTATATCAAATACTAGAAATGATTAAGGTTAGTGAGGAAGGAAGAAACGAGGCCTCTTTTACCAAAAACTAGGCCTCTTGTACCAAATAGACAAGTTGTGAATGCTCAGAATAAATTTTTTAAGGAAATTAAAAATTTTATCTCAGTGAACACATAAATGGTAAGAAAGAAAAACAGTCTTACTGTTGATATGGAAAAAATTTTAGTAGCCTGGATAGAAGGTTAAACCAGCCACAGTATTCCCAGGGTAAGGCCCTAACCCTCTTCAATTCTATGAGGGCTGACAGACAGATGAGGGTTAGCAGTTTTTAACATTAATGTATTTTTTGATTAAAGTATATACATTAATACTCTTGCACACAATAGGCTACAGGATAGTGAAAACATAATTTTTTTTATGCACTGAAAAAGCAAAAAATTAGGTATCACTTTTTTGCAATATTTGTTTTTTCACAGTGATCAGGAACTGAACCCATAATATCTCTGAGGTGTGCCTGTACTGGAATGCAAACAGATCAGATACAAAGGCTGGCATATCCAAGCACTCAGAATGCACATGCTCTTTAGTCTTGCCAGTTCTCAGGCTCTCAATGAGACATCCCAATCCTTCCTTCACAGCATGGCACCAGGAATACCTTTTGCCCATTCCTTCCACCTTTCCTCCCAGTAAGAACTTTTCCTTCAACTCTTAACCTTGAGTACAATTGCTTCTTCCTCTCTCTTGTTCTCCAACAACTCCACTTGTCCACATGCACTCATGCTGGATATGAATGCCTATCTCATTTGAGGGTCCCAACGAAGAACTGGAGGTGGTGACTCAAAAGAGGAATTCACTAAAGAAGCTAGGTGAGAGTGGGAGAAGAGCCTTCTAGACTGAAAGAGAAAAGGGGATGTGGCCTATAGCAAGCTGACACAGTGTGAATGAAGGAAGAGATGTACAATCAGGGTCATCTCATTGTTGATCTCTGTCTCTTTCTTCTTCAAGGTCACCAAGTATAAGGAAAGGAAGGAACAACCATTCAATCTTGATTCATATATGGAAACTTGACTAGAGGTCTTCTTCTATATAGAAGCTCTTCTATTTTCATGTCTGTGTTCAGATAAGACCGAATGTCATTAATATTGATATTTATTGTGATAAATTTAAGTACATAATATATATATATACACACACATATGCTTGAAATATAGCAATATATATACAGCAGCTATTAATTCTTTGGAATGGGATGTTAAGGGTGTTTTTCACTTTCTTTTTTAATATACTTATCTGTGTCATCTCACTGCTATATTTTAAATCTATAACTTTAAGAATTTGGAAAAATTAAGCATCATTTGCTTTCCCTTAAATGTGTGCCTCCCTAGGAGTCTAATTCATATGTTTGTTGCCTAAAAATAAATAGTCTGTGGTTTTCAAATCATATAGGGACACCTAAGCCCCAAGCAATATTTGGATTTATACTTTGGGTATGAACTTTCCAGGATATAATTGTGGTCAAGAACGAACAGATTGATGCTTCAGCAGAACTGGTGCTTTATATAGCTAACATCAGTTGAAAAGCTTTCCAAAGTAGATGACAGTGTTCATGCTCACTTCCAGTTTGTCTCATGATAGAACAGGACAGAGTCTGGAGCCCATATCTAGATTTCCATCTATTTTGACTGAGTCAAAATAAACCAAACATTGGGACTGAATCATTGTCTAACTTCATGGTGAAGGAAGAGCATTTGTTAGGTGAACTTGTGTAAGCAAAATGTCAGTGGAATATTTAATTCCTTTGAGATTCTAAGTTTTATATAATGTATGCTATTGATATCAAGTGAGTCTTATTTAGACCATGGTAGTCATCTTTTCTGTGGAGTTGTTTAAAGAAGATAAAATTGTCTTTTATCCAAAAAAAAAAGGAAAGAAAGAAAGAAAGAAAAACAATGAATAGGTTGAACAAGCTGTGCTCCACTCAAAGAAACCCAGGAGGGCTGCAGACAGGCTGAAAGCCAGTTTTTGCTTCAATTGCCTACCCGTGTTCTACAGGGGAGTTGCTTTAGCCCAAAACAATGCTATCTTTTCAGAATTGGTTTCCTGGAGGGATTTGTGTACAAACTAAGGCAGCTTCTGGTGATTTGCATGAAATCACTAGTATATGTTGGAAGTAATTCCAGCCATGTCTGATGTGAAATAACTGGTTCCACTTATTTATTCAGATATCAACAGCACAGTAGTTCTCTGGCTAAACTTCTGGTCCTCACATGTGTGGTCCTATGAGGAAATTGTTCCAGGCAAAGACTTGTATTAGGCAAACTCTGAAGAATAACACTGAGGAATGATTAATTTACTTTAGAACGTAATGGCAGAAAGTAGATATCTAACACTGAAATTTACAATGTATTTTTTATTAAAGTATGGTTGATATACAATCTTGTAACATCATAATGTACTGTTTTTGCTGTACAGAAAAGTGTTTCAGTTATACAAAAAAAAATGTACTTTCTCATATTCTTTTCCATTTTGGTTTATTATAGGATACTGAATATATTTCAGTGTATTTCTTGATCACATAATTGGTACTTGGTGTTTGCATTTATTCTGTGTCACTTAATCTTATACTATGGACTTTCCTGGTGACTCAGATGGTAAGGAATCTGCCTGCAATGCAGGAGACCTGGATTCAATCCCTGGATCGGGAAGATCCCGTGAAGAAGGAAAAGGCTGACCATGCCAGTATTCTTGCCTGGATAATTCAATGGACAGAGGAGCCTAGTGGGCTACAGTCCGGGGGTTGCAGAGAGTCAGACACAACTGAGCAACTCACATTTTCACTTTCACTGTCATCATAATAAGAATTTCTTCCATGCCACTTCATTGTCAATGCTTCTTCCAATCCAAGCTTCTGGAAGTCATTGATGTAGTTTTCTTAACTTAAACTTTTCACTTTTCCAGCATTTTCTAGGAAATTTAAATGTGTATGACATTTTGTCTAACTTCTGTCACTTAGTATAGTGCATTTAGGATGCATACAGTTGTGTGTATCACTTTATCTTTTTTATCGCTGTGTAGAATTCAGTGTATGGACCTATCAAAGTTTGTTTATCCATCCCTCAAGTGAGGAACAACTGGATTTTTTACACTTTTAGTTAATTATTCAGTTGCCTAGGAGATTTATTTTATTTCAGGCTTAATTTGCTGGGCTCATTGAATATATATTTGTATATAGTGGGCTAAATTGAAAGCTCAAAACTAGGGTAAAGACCATGGCCTTCTTACCCAAGGTTAATTTTAGCTTGAATTTTTCAGGAAGATAGATTCTTCCTATCAGGTCCTCTTCACTAAACTCAAGACAGTGGAGTTTAGCCTTAAGCTCCTGGAGGCAGAATCACCAGGTTCCCTCTCTGGGGCTCTTGGTGCCAGCCTATACTGGAAGCAGTCACACAAGGCTAGTTCCCTGAGGCTCAGAGTTAAAATATGTTATTATTTCTCACTTCTAACAAATTTCCTTATACTAACTCTGTCTTCTATTTTCTTTTTTTAAGCACAGGTCTGTAATCCTGCCCTATCTATTGGCCTTCTGAGTCAATTAATCTAGTTTATCACTCAACTATAGCAATTCTGAATTTATAACGATAGTCAGTTGGAATAAAGATCATGTGTATAAATATAAAAATAACCTAGAAGGCAAACATTACTTGCATATGAAATCATCCCTTTTTCAGAAACTACAATGACAAAGGGAAATTGAAGCAGGATTGTGACAGCCTCTTGAAAATAAAAACGCTTTTAATGCATTTCAGTTTTAGAACGTCCACTCTATAGTTTTTTAGGTTGGGAGGGGTTAATTTGTTTTAGTTTTTTCTATATGAAATTATTTTGAAAAGGATAATTTCTAAAGTCTCTCCAAGATTATAGTGGAGAATGAACTTTCTGCTAATCAATATAAAATTATATATAATTACCTTCTGGACAACAAACAGCTTATTCACAATTGTTCCAATGGGCTGAATTTGATGCCCATGATCTTTGGGGTTTCACCAGCTTTTCTGATAACATGCTTTGGTACACTGACTGGTTGGTCACCAATGTATTTGCGTTAAGTGTGGAATAAACCACCCCAAATTTACTGTCTTAGAATAACAAACATTTATTATCTCTTATAATTCTGTAGATTGTCTGAGCAGTTCCTCCAAACTTGACTGATTCAGTGAAACTGAATGATTAAATGATGTCTCTTACACATGTCTGGAACCTCAGTGTAGGTGCTGGGAAAACTATAATAAATGGGGCCTTATCCCTTGTGGTGTTTCCTCAGCTAAGGGCTAAGCAAGGTTTATTCACATGAAGGCAGAAAGGTTCCCAGCAATAAGAGTAGACAATGCTCAAGCAGCTTTCATACCTGTTTTTTCATCATGTTTTCTAATACCCATTGGCTAAAGCAAGTCACATGCCTACCTTCAGGTATTTCCTTAATCACTTTTTGATATATTATGTGTGTATATATATATAAAACAAAATACTGGTATCCAGAATATATATAATTCTCATACACACATGTTTAAAAGGCAGACATATCACCAGATAAGTAGGCAAAAAAAAAGGAATTGTTTTGCTAAATAAGATATACAAATGGCATATAACCATATGAACATAAGCATAAATTATATGAACATAAACAGTGCTCAACTTCAAAAGTTGCCAGAGAAATGCATATTAAATACTCTTCTAAAAATAGTGAGTAGTTTTTAAGTAAATAAGATTTTTTTTAATGTGAACTATGAATTCTCAAACTGCTACAGCACTTCAGAAAGTAGTCAGGCTATTTTCTGTTGGGCTGCTTGCTAAATTTCAATATATACTAACCTTTTTGTACAACCCAGGGCTTCCCTGGTGGCTCAGAGGTTAAAGCATCTGCCTGCAATGTGGGAGACCTGGGTTCAATCCCTGGGTCAGGAAGATCCCCTGGAGAAGGAAATGGCAACCCACTCCATTATTCTTGCCTGGAGAATCCCTTGGACAGAGGAGCCTGGTGGGCTACAGTCCATGGGGTTAAAAGAGTCGGACACGACTGAGCAACTTCACTTTCACTTTCTATTGTACAATAACTATTCACAGGTGTACAGGCAAGAAAAAGATTCACACACACAGTATTATATATATACTTATATAACTATGCATGTATATAAATGAAAAGATATGTACATAATACTCATAATATTTAAAATGGGCATAAATGATTATAGCAACATTATTCATAATGGCCCCAAACAAAAACTAACAGTAGACTCTGTCACACATATATATATGTGTGTGTGTGTGTGTGTGTGTGTGTGTGTGTGTACAAACCTATATATGTAATTTTGTACATACATATATATGCATATACATATGAATATGTGCAATGCAAGAGACCCAGGTTCGATACCTGGGTCAGGAAGATCCCGTGGAGAAGGAAATGGCAATCCATTCCAGTATTCTTGCCTGGAGAATCCCATGGACGGAGAGGCCTGGTAGGCTATAGTCCATGAGGTCACAAAGAGTAGGACACAATTGAGCGACTTCACTTTTTTTTCTTTCACTTTCTTCATGTATATGTATATGCAGCTTCCCTGGTGGCTCAGCAATAAAGAATCTGTCTGCAATGCAGGAGATGCAGAAGACAGGAGTTCAATCCCTCAGTCAGAAAGATCCCTTGGAGGAGGAAGTGATAACCTACTCCAGTATTCTTGCTGGGAAAATCCCACGGAGAGAGGAGCTTGGGGGCTATGGTCCATAAGGTTGCAAAGAATTGGACCCAACTGAAGCAACTGAATACAAATATATATTACACAAAACATGAAATGTTATAGAGCATTAAAGTGAATAAACTACTGCTACAAACTACATCATGGATTAAATTTTGCTAACAATATTTTTTAAAAGGACAAAATAATTTGCACTGTAAAAGGCATTTTATATTCAAAAACAGGCAAAACTAATATCTGGGATTAGAATTCAAGATAATGGCTATCTTTACGTGTAAGTCTTAGAGGGAGCACAAAAAGGATTTCAGTGGTGCTAGTAAAATTTACTGCCTAAGATGGTATGTTATCTTCCAGTTACTTTTGATAATCTGTTGAGCTGTATTCTTAAAATCTGTGTATCTCCTGTGTTTGTGATACACTACAGTGTGAGTGTGGTCAGTCACTTCAGTCATGTCTGACTCTGCAACCTTATGGACTGTAACCCACCAGGCTCCTGTCCATGGCATTCTCCAGGCAAGAATACTGGGGTGGCTTACTGTGTCCTCGTCTACGGGATCTTCCAGACTCAGGGATCAAACCCAGGTCTCCTACATTGTAGGCAGATTCTTTACTGCTGAACCACAGGGGAAGACCATGCTACAGTAAAATGTAGTAAGTAAATACACAGACCTATTCATAAATGTATATGTATATATTTACATATATAAGGTGTATATATACTTCTGTATATTTCACCTGGAAACTTAAATTATTAAAACTAGAGTTTTAATAATTCCTCCCTGAATGTCTGTTCACTAACCTTTCTTTTCCAATCTATCACCAAATCGTAATACTTCTCAAATCTCTCTCAATTCAGCATATTTTCCTCTATTCCATTTTATAACCAAATCAAAGCTACTATTACCTCTTCCAGACCTATGATAATAGTTATTCTCCCCAAAGTAAACTGGCTACTCATTTTTTCCCAAATAATTTCCAGAAGGATCACTTTAAAAAGAATTCTAGTAGTACTCTATAGCTCAAAACATTTTGGCCAATCACTTCTCATTTTCCTGGAAACAAAAAATTCTCATCATGTTCTACAAGGCCTTACAAGGTCTTCCCTCGAGTGGCATCATACCACGTCTTTGGAGATTTTCTGAAATGCAGCCTCACTGGTTGTCTTTCATACCCTTAAGCAAGTCAAACTCCTGCCACAGGCCTTCTTCACACTGTGTTCCCTCTGGCTGAAGACACATTTCATTCCTGTCCATTTTCAGAGTTTAGCCCAAAGTCACTTCTCAAGAGACTCCTCAATTGACTGGCTCCCACTCTAATCCCTAGCTATTGTTAGATTTCTTTGACACATGCTCTCCAAAGACTGTCTTCCATTCAGTTGTAACTCTTACCTCAGGTTATTAGTTTATTAATTTGTGGTCAAGAAAAAGAAACTTCTCTCACTGAAATGTAAGCACTGTAAAACTTGGATTTGTTTTTAACTCCCTGTTTCATCACCAGAACCTAAAAGAGTTGCTTTACCTATTAGGAACTCAAGGTAAACTTACTGAATGGATAAGGGGATGGATGGGTGGATGACAACCTGGCCCCTCCAGAATACCACCACAGTGCAGCTGGATCATCTGGCTTGGGTGCCCCATGTCTAGGGCCAAGTTTTATTTCATTGTGTAAAGCCAACTTCCAGTCTTGATTTTTAAAATACCATGTTTCAACATGTTCTTTTTTAATTATTTGGAGGTAGGAGGTACGTAACAGCATTCTTTGTTTTTGTATTATATTTCAGTTAATTTACAACATTTTGTAACTTTTGAGCATACAGCAAAGTGATTCTATTATAGATATAGATATAGATAGATAGATAGTGGGGAGAGAGCAAATTAGCCAAGATGATGTGGTCAGACTCTCTCACCCCACAGTCTCTCACTCTTGCTTGCTCCATATTTTGTAAATGTTTTTGTAACAGCTGAGATCACTTATAGCATGGCACATGTGCAACATGAAGTATTCTCTTGGTTATGAGCTGCTTTGTGCGGTCTACCTGTAAGAGCTTCATCACAAAAGCCCTGGCTGCTATGACATTTGGACTACACTGGAGTGGCATCATGGTTATGTTATATGAGGTATGTCATGGCTAGTTATTGCTACACTATGGCTATGCTCTGACTGCTGTGTCAGCCAGGAGAGAGGCTGTGTTATGGCTGTTATGCCAGCCAGGAAAGAATAAATGTGTCTGCGTTCCTACGGCTCCTTGAGTCTTCTTTCAGCCTTTTAGCTTGTGCCTTGCCTACCCTGGGTTCAAGGATTAGTGTGAACAGCAAGACAATTGACATCACGAACAGGATCAGTGATATATATATATATATATATATATATATATATATATATATAATTTTTTTAAAGATTCATTTCCATTATAGGTTATTACAAGATAATGAGTATAAATCCCTGGGCTCCAGATCTCCTCTACTTCACATGAGAGGTTGTGAGAAAAACATTATACAGTAATAAGTGTGCAGACATGCCTGGTTACCCAGAAAGAACCAGCAACAAAAGATGAATGATGAAACCTACAGAAAACAAAACAAAAACTGGTTTCCTACAAGAATACTTAGGGGTCATATGAAGCACAAATTTGCTTCATACAAAGTATACCTAAGAATAATCTAGGATGGAATTTAAAATAAAACAGGAACCTAACTGACTTCTTATATGCGGCATAGAGCTACAAGTAATTCTGTACTGGTAATTTCTCTTACTGAAATTACCATTTCAGTAATTACCATTTCATTTCATATTGGATCATTTTTACCTAGTCAGGATAATAAAATTCTAGGATCATTGCAACAGCAAAAGGAGGAAAGATTGTAGTGTGGGAAATTTGGTGCTGTCCTGACAGAGAGAAATGAATTCTTCCATTGAGAGAAAAAATAAAAGATATTCCTAAGTATTTTCAGCCAATGTTCACCAACACTCACACTCAGAAAATCACAGGGCATGGTGTTACTTGGAGCTATTACGTGTAATCACTGCCACCTTGAGGCCATCTCTACAATCTACATCTCCTAACTTCACAGAGTGAAGGAAAATGCAAGACACAATCAGTTCCTCTGTAAAGTGCCTTAGAAACTAGATAACAATTTATATCAGTGCAGAACCATGTGCTTATACCATCGTTTATAGTCATCATTTACATTTTTCCCATCAATATATATTTTCTAACTGGGCTTTCTAAGCCTGGAATAGTGTAGATGAAAGCCAGAAAAACATCTCTGTGGTCAACTCATATTTCTCATAGGATGATTTCAAAAAGAAGAAAGATTGAGAAAGTTTGTTAAAATATAAGAATTTTAGGTAAAAAAAATATTGAAGTAAGTGACTTAGAAACATTTATCCCAAAAGAAAACAATCCAGCTTTCTATAGTACCATTATTGGAGCTTATCTAGGTTATAAGAAAGAAGTAAAACATGATATATTATAGGGAAACTTAAAATAATCATGTCCATAGTTTATCAGGCACTCTGTCTATCAGATCCAATCCCTTGAATCTATTTGTCACTTCCACTCTAGAGTCATAAGGGATTTGATTTAGGTCATATCCGAATGATCTAGTGGTTTTTCTCACTTTCTTCAATTTAAGTCTAAATTTAGCAATAAGGAGTTCATGAACTGAGCCACAGTCAGCTCCCAGTCTTTTTTTGCTGACTGTATAGAGCTTCTCCATCTTTGGCTGCAAAGAATATAATCAATCTGATTTTAGTATTGACCATCTGGTGATGTCCATGTATAGAGTCTTTTCTTGTGTTGTTGGAAGAGGGTGTTTGCTATGACCAGTGCATTCCTTTGGCAAACTCTGTTAGCCTTTGCCCTGCTTCATTCTGTACTCCAAGACTAAATTTGCCTGTTACTCCAGTCATTTCTTCACTTCCTACTTTTGTATTCCAGTCCCCTATAATGAAAACGATATCTTTTTTGGGGTGTTAGTTCTAGAACATCTTGTAGATCTTCATAGAACCGTTCAACTTCAGCTTCTTCAGTATTACTGGTTGGGGCATAGATTTGGATTACTGTGATATTCAATGGTTTGCCTTGGAAATTAACAGACATCATTCTGTTGTTTTTAAGATTACATTCAAGTGCTGCATTTCAGACTCTTTTGTTGACTATGATGGCTACTCCATTTCTTCTAAGGGATTCTTGCCCACAGTAGTAGATATAATGGTCATCTGAGTTAAATTCACCCATTCTAATCCATTTTAGTTCACTGATTCCTAAAATGTCAGTGTTCACTTTTGCTATCACCTGTTTGACCACTTCCAATTTGCCTTGATTCATGGACCTAATATCCCAAGTTCCCATGCAATATTGCTTTTTACAGCATTGGACTTTACTTCAATCACCAGTCACACCCACAAATGGGTGTTGTTTTTGCTTTGGCTCTGTTTCTTCCTTCTTTCTAGAGTTATTTCTCCACTGATCTCCAGTAGCATGTTGGGCACCTATCAACCTGGGGAGTTCATCTTTCAATGTCCTATCTTTTTGCCTTTTCATACTGTACATGGGGTTCTCTAGGCAAGAACACTGAAGTGTTTTGCCATTCCCTCCATTCTCCAGTGGACCATGCTTTGTCAAAACTCTCCACCATGACCCATCTGTCTTGATGGCCCTACATGGCATGGTTCATAGTTTCATTGAGTTAGACAAGGCTATGGTCCATGTGATCAGATTGGTTAGTTTTATGTGATTGTGGTTTTCAGTCTGTCTGCCCTCTGATGGAGAAGGATAAGAGGCTTATGGAAGCTTCCTGATGGGAGAGACTGACTGAGGGGGAAACTGGGTCTTATTCTGATGGGCAAGGCCATGCTCAGTAAATCTTTAATCCAATTTTCTGTTGAAGGGTGGCTCTATGTTCCATTCCTGTTATTTGATCTGAGGCCAAACTATGATGGAGGTAATGAAGATAATGGCGACCTCCTTCAAAATGTCCCATTCATGCACTGCTACACTCAGTGCCCCCAACCCTGCAGCAGGCCCCAACAGACCGACGCCTCTGCCAGAGACTCCTGGACATTGAGGGCAAGTCTGGGGCAAGTCTCTTGTGGGGTCACTGCTCTTCTCTCCTGGGTCCTGGTGTACACAAGGTTTTGTTTGTGCCCTCCAAGAGTCTGTTTCCCCAGTCCTGTGTAAGTTCTGGCAGCTCTATGATGGGTTAATGGCGACCTCCTCCAAGAGGGCTTATGCCATACCCAGATCTACTGCACCCAGAGCGCCTGCCCACACAGCAGTCCACTACTGGCCCATGCCTCCTCAGGAGACACCCAAACACAGTTCTTTCTCAGTCTCTGTGGGTTATCTGGGTCCTGGTGTGCAGAAGGTATGTTTGAGCTCTTTAAGAGTCTCTGGCTAGTATGGGGTTTGATTCTAAATGCAATTTCGCCCCCCTACCATCTTTCTGAAGCTGAAACTCCAGTAGTTTGGCCACCTCATGTGAAGAGTTGACTCATTGGAAAAGACTCTGATGCTGGGAGGAATTGGGGGCAGGAGGAAAAGGGGACGACAGAGGATAAGATGGCTGGATGGCATCACCAACTTGATGGACATGGGTTTGGGTGAACTCCAGGAGTTGGTGATGGACAGACAGGGAAGCCCGGCGTACTGCAATTCAAGGGGTCGCAAAGAGTAGGACACAACTGAGCGACTGAACTGAACTGAACTGAACATCTTTTTTGGCTTCTCTTTTTCCCTTGGACGTGGGATATCTCCTCACAGTCACTCCAGCACTGCACAACTGCTGCTCCAGTGCTCCAAACAGATTCAAGGGATCAGATCTGATAGACAAAGTGCCTGAAGAACTATGGACGGAGGTTAGTAACTTTGTATGGGATGCAGTGATCAAGACCATCCCCAAGAAAAAGAAATGCAAAAAGGCAAAATGGTTGTCTGAGGAGGCCTTACAAATAGCTATGAGAATAAGAGAAATGAAAGGCAAAGGAGAAAAAGAAAGATATATCTGTTTGAATATAGAGTTCCAAAGAATAGCAAGGAAAGATAAGAAAGCGTTCCTCGGGGATCAATGCAAAGAACTAGAGGAAAACAACAGAATGGGAAAAACTAGAGATCTCTTCAAGAAAATTAGAGATACCAAGGGAACATTTCATGCAAAGATGGGCTCAATAAAGGACAGAAATGGTATGGACCTAACAGAAGTAAACAATATTAAGAAGAAATGGCGGGAATATGCAGAAGAACTACACAAAAAAGAGCTTCATGACCCAGATAATCATGATGGTGTGATCACTCACTAGAGCCAAACATCCTGGAATGCGAAGTCAAGGACCTTAGGAAGCAAGACTACATACAAAGCTAGTGGAGGTGATGGAATTCCCGTTGAGCTATTTCAAATCTTGGAGGATGATGCTGTGAAAGTGCTTTGCTCAATATGCCAGCAAATTTGGAAAACTCAGCAGTGGTTACAGGATTGGAAAAGGTCAGTTTTCATTCCAATCCCAAAGAGAAGCAATGCCAAAGAATGCTCAAACTACTGCACAATTGAACTCATCTCATACACTAGCAAAGTAATGTCAAAATTCTCCAAGCCAGGCTTCAGCAATAGGTGAACTGTGAACTTTCAGATGTTCAAGCTGGTTTTAGAAAAGGCAGAGGAACCAGAGATCAAATTGCCAACATATGCTGGATCATCAAAAAAGCAAGAGAGTTCCAGAAAAACATCTACTTCTGCTTTATTGACTATGCCAAAGCCTTTGATTGTGTGGATCACAACAAACTGTGGAAAATTCTTCAAGAGATGGGAATACCAGACCATCTGACGTGCCTCCTGAGAAATCTGTATGCAGGTCAAATTAGAACTGGACGTGGAACAACAGACTGGTTCCAAATCGGGAAAGGCATATGTCAAGGCTGTATATTTTCACCGTGCTTAAATAACTTATATGCAGAGAACATCACGAGAAATGCTGGACTGGATGAAGCACAAGCTGGAATCAAGATTGCTGGGAGAGATATCAATAACTTCAGATATGCAGATGACACCATCCTTATGGTGGAAAGTGAAGAACTAAAAAACCTCTTGATGAAAATGGCAGAGCAGAGTGAATAAGTTGGCTTAAAACTCAACATTCAGAAAACTAAGATCATGGCATCTGGTCCCTTCACTTCATGGCAAAAAGATGGGAAAACAGTGAAAACAATCAGAGACTTTATTTTGGGGGGCTCAAAAATCACTGCAGATGGTGACTGCAGCCATGAAATTAAAAGACCAACCTAGACAGCATATTTTAAAAAAAAGCAGAGACATTACTTTGCCAAAAAAGGTCTATCTAGTCAAAGCTATGGTTTTTCCAGTAGTCTTGTATGGATATGAGAGTTGGACTATAAAGAAAGCTAAGCTCCAAAGAATTGATGCTTTTGCACTGTGGTGTTACAGAAGACTCTTGAGAGTCACTTGGACAGCAAGGAGATCCAACAAGTCCATCCTAAAGGAAATCAGTCCGAATATTCATTGGAAGGACTGATGCTGAAGCTGAAACTCCAATACTTTGGCCACCTCATGTGAAGAGCTGACTCATTTGAAAATACTCTGATGCTGGGAAAGATTGAGGGCAGGAGGAGAAGGGGAGGCGAGAGGATGAGATGGTTGGATGGCATCACCAACTCAATGGACATGAGTTTTAAGAAGCTCTGGGAGTTGGTGATTGACAGGGAGGCCTGGTGTGCTGCAGTCTATGGGATCACAAACAGGTGGACATGACTGAGGGACTGAACTGAACTGAAAATAATCCTGTTTGTGTTCTTTTGTAAAGTAGGCTGATACCAAATCAATCCTGGAGTAATTTGAATGCATTTTTGCCAATAATAATTTTTAGCCATATTTTTAGTGGTGAATACAATAATAATTTATGCCACGGTCATATTTTTATTTTTGTTATATCAATACATTTTGAAACTATACAATCACACAAGGTCTAAATTACTGTTGTAACACAAGAAGCAATAACTTGCCATATTTCAAATCCCTGGAGCAGCTATATCTCTGTTCCCAAAGTGATCTTACTCTTTGCTAGTTGGTTCCCAATACTAGAATCCTAGAGTGAATTGGTTGCATCAGTTTTTTATTTCATCATTCTGAGAAGCAGTTGAAGCAGTCCAGCCTTTGTCATAGCCGGGAAGCAAGACTGCCCCTGTCAGTAAGCATTCTCTCCACTAAATTTCTACCAGTTGTATGCAAATAATTCCCATTTGTTTTCCTTCGAAAGGAAAACAATAGCTTAACCATTGGCAATAGCTTAACCATTTTAAGAAAGCAGGAACATTTATTTGGGTGCATAAGAGTTTGCCATGTGCCCAAAATTCTTAAGCCCAAGTATGAAACTAAAAGGGAATTCTGAATTCAAACACCACTACTCCAGTACTTTTAAGTGATTTTCTTCATCTTGATAAGTCAATAAGTATCAAGGAAAAAATAGTGTGAAATGTAAGTTCCAATTCACTCTGCCTTCTTGGCTGAGCGAATCTTATATAAATATAAAATGTAAATTTTATATTTTAGTAATGGAAGAATCTCCAAATTAGACATTTAGAATGGAGAGTTCAATGTTTGCAAAAATAAAGCATCTCACCTCCCAGTTAAGAGTTGTTGAGAAAATGTTGAGAGAAAACATTGAAAGTAAAAAGGAAATCCTGAAATAAAGCAGAGTAAAGGAATTCTCATTCTAGCAAGGATCATCACAGAAGCCCTCCTGGAGGATGATCTGTCTCAGACAAAATGATTAAATAGGGGATGATAATATCAGAGGTAAAGGCAAGAGAGGTAGGAAAGTATGCTTTGTACACTATGGTGAAGACAAGAGAACAGTAGCTATGATGACCAGGAACTGTATCCATCCATATACTTTCCCTGTGCTATGCTGTGCAATAAAGATGAGCTTAACGTTACCATTTCTAGGTGTGTACAGTAGGACAGAAATTAGCTATATCACCCCTAATATTTTCATAGAGGTTTGCTCCCCTCTCCTGCTCCAACACTGAGTCCCATCTTTATTCCACTTAAAATGGGGGAAATAACCATAGAGCCACTGATTCCTTTTCTGCCACAAGAATTGCCCCAGGTTTTTTATATTAGTTGATTTTTTTTTTTAAGTAAAATAGTTCTTGCCACCAGGAAATCATAAGCAGGTGCCTGTCTGAGGTCTGCTGTCCTATCAAAGCAAGAAAAGCACTTTCCCACAGGAAATGCATGAAAAAGAGGCCAGGAAATGCTTCCTGTATCCTGGGAGAACATAGATACCTCCCACCACTAGGAAATTCACAAGTAGGCACCAGGACCTGCCCCTGCTATTCCAGGAATTCATGGAGAGCTCATGCTGCTAGGAAACTCATCAGTAGATGCCAGGAGCTAGCCCCCACTGTCCTTGGAGGGCTCAAAGAGAACCCTCCCCTAGGAAATCCACAGCAGGTCTCAGAACTGCCCTTGCTGTCCCAGGATCAGGCAAGGGCTGCTGTATTTGCACACCCCCTATCACAGGGTTTCAAAATGGCCAACACACACTTAGGAAAGGGGTAGCAAGCATCCAAACTAAAAGCAACTCCTCCATTCTAGAAAAGCATGTAGAGTAGTACTTGAGCTCATCTCATCTTGCAAAAAACACCAAAAACTCAACTAACTGTTGAACAAATATTGATAGACTGGAACCTACCAATAAAGATGTTTTACATTCAAAGACAAAGAAGAAGCCATAATGAGACAACAGGAGAGGCACTTTTGTGACATACTCAAGTCACATACCCACCAGGTGGGTAACCCACAAACTTTAAAATAATTATATGGCAGAGGTTCTCCCGTAAGAGTGAGAGCCCTGAGCCTCATATCAGGATCCCCAGCCTGAGGGCCTGGCATCTGGAGGAGGAATCCCCAAAGCATTGGGTTTGAAGTCCAGCAGGACTTGAGTGCAGGATTTCCAACAGGACTTGGGGGAAAAGGAGATTCCACACTTGGAAGGAACACACAAGGATTCACAAACCCTGGGACCTGGGACAAAGCAGTAACTGGATAGGAGGCAGGACTCAACTATGAGTCTTGGAGAGTCTCATGGGAAGGTGGGGATGGCTGTGGCTCACTGGGGTGGTGGGGGAGAAAGGATGCTGATGGCAGAACCCCCAGAATATACTGATCAGTGAGAGCTCCTCTGGGGTCACACTTTTGGCATCAAGACCCAGCCTTCCCGAAAAACCTGCACAGTACTGGAACGCCCTAGGCCAAACAACCATCAGGATAGGAAACAGACACACACTCATCAGCATACAGGGTACCTGAAGCCATATTGAGCTCACAGTCACCTATAAATACTCTCGTTGACACAGCCCTGCCCAGCAGAGGGACAAGACTTAGGTCCACCCTTCCCTCCCACCAGGAAGCCTGCACAAGCCTCAGAACAAGGCTCACTCACCAGAAAAGAGACCAGAAACAAAAGGTGTCACAGTCCTCCAGTCAGCAGAAAGGAGACCACAAACCCAGAAAGTTAGACAAAATGAGATGGCAGAGAAATCCATTCTGATGGAAGAAACAAGAAAAAAATACACAAGAACAACTAAATGAAAAAGAGATTGGCAGCCCACATGAAAAATAACTTAGAGTAATGATAGTAAAGATAACCCAAGATCTCAGAAAAAGAATTCAGGCACAGATCAAGAAGTTACAAGAGATCTTTAACAAAGAGATAGAAGAATTGAAGGGAAAAAAAAAAAAGATGAACAATGCAATATGAATGACAAATACACTAGAAGGAATCAATAGCAGAAAAATGAGGCAGAAGAACAAATAATTGAGCTGAAAGACAGAATGGTAGAAATTGCAGAAAAGAATAAAGAAACAAGAATGAAAAACTGAGGATGGTTTCAGAGATGTCTGGGACAACATTAAATGCACCAACATTCACATTATAGGGATCCCAGAAGGAGAAAAGAGAGATAAAATGAATGAGAAAATATTTGAAGAAATTCTCATAGAAAATTTCCCTAACATGAGAAAGGAAACACTCACTCAACTCCAGGAAGCACACAGAGTCATTGCCATGTTCTTGGACTGGAAGAATCAGTATTGTCAAAATGACTATAGTACTCAAAGCAATCTACAAAATCAGTTAAATCCTTACCAAATTACTTTTCCACACAACTAGAGCAAAAACTTTTTAAAATTATATAGAAACGCAAAAGATTCCAAACTGTCAAGCAATTTTGAGAAAGAAAAACAGAGCTGGAGGAGTCAGACTCCTAGACTTCAGGCTATACTATGAAGCTACAGTAGTAGTGTGGCCACACACACACACACACACAATCAGAATTTAATTTCAAAAACATTTGTAATTGTTTGATTTTTTCCTGTCTGAAAGATTTTTTCCCCAGGATTATATGGTTTGAACATATCACTTTCTATTATATATTCTATATATTTTATTCTTTGTATTTCAATTCAGTTCAGTTCAGTCGCTCAGTCATGTCCGACTCTTTGCAACCCCATGAATTGCAGCATGCCAGGCCTCCCGGTCCATCACCAGCTCCCGGAGTTTACTTGGACTCACGTCCATCGAGTCAGTGATGCCATCCAGCCATCTCATCCTCTGTCGTCCCCTTCTCCTCGTGCCCTCAATCCCTCCCAGCATCAGAGTCTTTTCCAATGAGTCAACTCTTCACATGAGGTGGCCAAAGTACTGGAGTTTCAGCTTTAGCATCATTCCTTCCAAAGAAATCCCAGGGCTGATCTCCTTCAGAATGGACTGGTTGGATCTCCTTGCAGTCCAAGGGACTCTCAAGAGTCTTCTCCAACAACACAGTTCACAAGCATCAATTCTTTGGCGCTCAGCCTTCTTCACAGTCCAACTCTCACATCCATACATGACTACTGGAAAAACCAAAGCCTTGACTAGATGGACCTTTGTTGGCAAAGTAATGTCTCTGCTTTTGAATATGCTATCTAGGTTGGTAATAACTTTCCTTCCAAGGAGTAAGCGCCTTTTAATTTCATGGCTGCAGTCACCATATGCAGTGATTTTGGAGCCCAAAAAAATAAAGTCTGACACTGTTTCCACTGTTTCCCCATCTATTTCCCATGAAGTGATGGGACCGGATGCCATGATCTTCATTTTCTGAATGTTGAGCTTTAAGCCAACTTTTTCACTCCCCACTTTTACTTTCATCAAGAGGCTTTTTAGTTCCTCTTCACTTTCTGCCATACAGGTGGTGTCATCTGCATATCTGAGATTATTGGTATTTCTCCCCGCAATCTTGATTCCAGCTTGTGTTTCTTCCAGTCCAGCGTTTCTCATGATGTACTCTGCATAGAAGTTAAATAAGCAGGGTGACAATATACAGCCTTGACGTACTCCTTTTCCTATTTGGAACCAGTCTTTGTATTTATTTGTCTTTATCTGGTAGAATGTATGTTCCATAAGGATAAAGAACTTTATCTCATTTCCTGTTATATTCCCAGCATATGTGAGGGTGATTGGCACAGAGTCTAGGCTCAGTGATTATTTTTGTATGACAATCAAAAGAAGAGTGCCCTGATGTAGATAATATTATCATCTTCATTTTAAAAACCTGGGAATTGTAAATCATAACAGCTACGTAATCTGTCCAAGAATATACAGCCGATAGTGGAATCTGGAAAGCCTCCATATATTTGATTACAGAAGTCATGCTTTTTCTACCATGCCCTTCTCCCTCTAAGGAGAAAAAGGTTCATGGTTGGTGTGTGGTCCACCACAGATGCAGGCATGTGGATCTTGTGCCTTCTCAAGTTCCCTTCTGACCAAAGAATTATATTGCCCATGATAAATCTAAATTGCTCTCAACATAACATATTTTATGTTTGGATTTTGAGTTTTCAAGATATATACTAGGGTCTTAAGGAATCACAAAATGGAAAAGATAGTATAGAAGAGGAGGAGTTGGAGCTTAGGGAGGTTGATCTACAGGCAGTCACTAATAATTAAAGGTGAAAGAGAAAAAGAGAAAGAGACAAACAATTATCTTCAGTTTCTAGTTTAGAAACTTGAGTGGTAAACAAAAATAAGTAAGGAGGATCAATTTACCATAGTCTAAGAGATATGCATAGGAGAAGATTAGCATAAGAGATATGCACAGGAGATGCCTATAGGCATTTCAAACATGCTACATCATGTTTGAGATGCCTATGGGACTTTAGGGCCGAGATAACTGAGTAACCAGTTGGTGGTCCCTGAGTCTAGAATAACTGCATCTTATAAAAGGTACCTGTCTTTATTAAAATACACATTTTTGCACACTTATAAAGATGTGATAGGACCCACATGGCATCACTCTCTCAGTCGCATAAACACAGAAACATACACGCTCACAAAGATCCTCCATTGGATTGTTGGTTACACTAATCAAAGCTAAAGTTTCAATGCAAATAATTCAAGAAGAAATACTGACATAATCAAGCACACAGACAGGTACATGCATATTAGTTGTTCCACTTCTCAGATCCCTTAATTCAAGAATCCCTGTATTCTATCTCTAAGTCACAGCATTTGCACCCAGAATATCCTTATTCTAGGGCTCCACCTCTCTCTTTGCTGCTCCGATTAGGACCTCCCTTCAATGCCATGCTGTGGTTGAAGCAACCATTTCCTCTCTCCTGTGGTTCTCCCTTATCTCCTTTCTGGGACAACTGCCCTATCCAAATGTGTCCATACTGGACATGACTTTATCTCTTTTCAGTGTCTAAAGAAAAGTGAGGAGACGTAAAAGAAAAGAGATTAAAGAGAGTATTAAAGGAGATAGGTAAGAGAATGAACTGCCTTTGAGAGAACCAGAGGAAAGGTGTGCTCTATGGGGAGGAAAAACTCTGTGGGCAACAGAAACTGTGGCTTTCTTATCTCTCTTTCAGGATAATCAAGAGTAGAAAAGAAAGAAAGGAGAAATAAATTTCAATTTAAACCTGGAAGCTGAAGTAAAGAACCTCCTATCAAAAAAATTACATGGTATGCATAATGATTTTATAAAAGTTGAGACTCAGGCAAATAAGAGATGCAATAGAAATATCCCAACATATGAAGAGTTTTATATTTGAGTCATGGATTGGGTTGCTTTCTTTTTTAACTTTTCTTCTTTATACTCTTCTGTATTTTCGTAAATGCTTTTTTGTATTTTATGAAAACATTACATTCTATAGAATCTTATTTTTAAAAAGTTGAATAAAACAGAAATACATAGGCTAGAAAGTAAAATGTGTCTTCTGCTGCACCCCATCCAGCAATAAATATGTGAAGGGTTGGGAATTTAAAAAAATCATTTTGCACACAAAATGTACATAATATACAAAAATGTATTTCTTTTTTTAAAGAATATCATGTTTCAAAAGTGTCAAATATCTCCTCCTTAATCGAGATCCTCTCTGCTATCTAGACTAATGATTTAGGGTACAGGTTGACAAACTTTTTTTTGTAGAGTTAAATAGTTAAAATCTTTTGGCTCAGCAGTCAGAGGGACTCTGTAGCCACTTGGTTACACCTTAAAGCAGACATAGACAATACATAAATGGGTGAGCTATAGGTGTTCCAATAAAACTTTCTTTGCAAAAAGCACATCTTTTCTAAACACAGTGTTTTAATTTCTCCCACAGCCTATAAATTGCCTATATCTTAGTTATGACATCAATTTGATAGGGATTTTTCCTGAAAATTTTGAATGACCCTGTGGATTAATACTTCAGATGATAAAGTCATTCAAGCTTATCCAGACATTTTCCCCAGAATCAGGATTCTTGTACATTCTACTAGTCAGCTTTCTATGTGATAGCACAAATCACCCATGGTTTGTCACTGCCCACAAGTGAGGAAAAATGCACATTTTTTAGCATTCCTTTGCATCATCTATTAAAATGCCAACTGCACAATGAGAATTACAAAACATTGTTCTGAATTGTGTTTATTGATAACAATACTGTGTGTTGTACACTGAAGTCTCAATCAAGAACTTTATTCCACATGAACTGTTTTCAAGGTAAGGGGGAGGAAAATGTTCCGAATTATGGCGATTTCTCCCATGTCCTCTAACCTCTGATCTCTGGAATGGGCTTTCCTGATGTCCCTGAATTCCTTCTTTATCCATTACCTTAACACCAGTTCCATGCATCCTACAGCAGCCTACAACCTGTGAAAGAAAACAGTGAACACTCACAGATTTTTCTGGACATCACTCCAGATCCTCCTTGCTTTTTCCTAACTTATCCCTACTTTATAAAGGTTATTCAGATGGTTTCAAACCCAGACTTCAATATCCCCTCATGACTTTAGTTTGGATGGAACTGATCAGTTTTATTTTCTTTAGAAGACCGTGGGTCATCTATGAACATTGACTGTCTTTTAGGAACCATTTACAGTCATGACCTGATTCTACTTGCAGGTCATCTGGTGAGTAACTACTATAATGTCTGCCGGCTGGTGTCATTTATTTGATGTCTCAGGGCTTATGGTACTCTGGAAGGCATCCACGGTCCTTCACAGAAGTAACACCCAAAGGTTTATTGGGACTTCTCATTCCAGAGGTTGAGTGTTCGTCCAGAATTTGTAAGGTTTCAACGCTGTCATGATATGAACCCACTGCCCACTTCTGTTTATCCATGACTAATGCAGAAACCATGATGAGTAATTGTGAATTTAATCAGTGAGGTTAAGTAGATAGAGTCAACAGGGCAATTAGCGCCTCATATCTTTCTAGCATCTGAGGAAGAATCCATGTATTTGTAATGATCTTCTTCTGTCAACCTCCAGGTGTGTCAATAATTAACTGGGTGAGTGTTTTAGATCTTATTTAAACCAATAGCTAATTTATAGAAAAATCACCCTCTTCCAGAAAAGAAAATGAAGTTCCTCAGTTGGGTCTGACACTCTGCAACCCCATGGACTGTAGCCTACCAGGTTCCTCCATCCATGGGATTTTTCCAGGCAAGAGTACTAGAGTGGGTTGCCATTTCCTTCTGCAGAGGATCTTCCTGACCCAGGGATCGAATCCAGGTTTCCCTCATTGTGGGCAGATGCTTTACCATCTAATCCAACAGGGAAACCAGAAGTTTCAGTTAAAAACCAGTAGAGATAGATGGCTCTTCCAACTTCTCTTCTTGCCACTGCTACTCTGAAAACAGGAAATAAAGGATAAGTAGCCAGGTGACTCACCTTACTTCTCTTATATTTAAGAGGCATTCAAATGAATATAGATTTTTATTTTTTATTTTTTTTGAATATAGATTTTTAATGACCCTCATGTAAGTCTGCTGGATAAGAAAGTTCTAATGTTAAAACTTTTCATCTACTGATATTTATAATAAAAATCTTTGAGTGTAACCTTGCCATAATTTTTCATTTTGATTAAGATTTTTATAAAAAATAAACTGTCTATTTTCTCTAAGGAAATAGAAATTTAAGAACATTGGTATGAGAAATCTCAAAGTTGTTTCGTAATTTCTTTCTCTCTGGGAAAGAACAGTATGAGATAACCAGCACTGAATCGCATTTTTTGAAAACTAGCCAATGTCCTTTTTCCTTGTTATTTTTCAAAATTCTTCTTTTTCCTCTGCCCTTCAGGAGATTACAAAATCCTTCAATTCAGTCTCTGAGAGCTTTATCAATTTATCATCCTACTTAAACAAAATGAGCAGTGATTCCTGCATTTTTAAGGAAAACCTCAAGATCTGGACTATTGTTGAAAATATTTCCACTGAGGTAAGAACAGTAGGGATTTCTGTAGAGAACTGTGGGTACCAGGTTGGTAACCTCAAAATGACAAGGGGAGTTTTAGTCATGAAGAATTTGGGGGGAAAGGTTTGGTATCAAGTACATTCAGGAAAGTGAAAACAGAAGTAGCTTGATTCTAATCTTTTACTGCCTAGGCAAATAATAGACATTTTATTCCACTGCACCTGAAGCCTGAACAAACAGAGATGCATTTTGACAATAGAAAATATTAAAATGTATTCCCCAGGCAACTATCAGTGTAAGTTATATTCAGAAACAGAGTTTGATTTCCTTCCCTGGAAGATGCACAGGAAACTCAGTAGAAGGCCTGGGTAAAAGTCCAATAGGGGCATGATAAAAAATTCAGAAAATAATATTCAGTAAAAAAAAAATGCAACTGGATATAAAACTGTACTGTATGGCATTATTCTAATTTTAGAAAGCATGCACTCACAAAGAGCAATTTTCAATCCCACAAACACAGATATGCAAAACATGGCTTTTTTACCTCCCTTAAGACAGTTGACAGACTATATTTTTTGGCTCCAAAATCATTGCAGATGGTGATTGCAGCCATGAAATTAAAAGACACTTGTTCCTTGGAAGAAAAGTTATGACCAAACTAGACAGCATATTAAAAAGCAGAGACATTACTTTGCCAACATAGGTGTGTCTAGTCAAAGCTATGGTTTTTGTAGTACTCATGCATGGATGTGAAAGTTGAACTATAAATAAAGCTGAGCATAGAAGAATTGATGTTTTTTAACTGTGGTGTTGGAGAAGACTCTTGAGAGTCCCTTGGATGGCAAGGAGATTCAACAAGTCCATCCTAAAGGAAATCAGTCCTGAATATTCATTGGAAGGACTGATGCTGAAGCTGAAACTCAATACTTTGGCCTCCTGATGTGAAGAACTGACTCCTTGGAAAAGACCCTGATGCCGGGAAAGATTGAAGGCAGGAGGAGAAGGGGATGGCAGAGGATGAGATGGTTGGATGGCTTCACCAACTCTATGGATGTGAGTTTGAGCAAGCTCTGGGAGTTGGTGAAGGACAGAGAAGCCTGCCATGCTTCAGTCCATGGGGTGACAGAATCAGACAAGACTGAGTGACTGAACTGAACTAATCTGAACTGAACTGAACAGAAGCCAGTTTTAGACTAATAGCCTTCAGAATAAAAAGACCAAAACAAAAGAAGGAATAAGGGAAGATACACAGAAGAAAACTTTCCTGAGCTAAAATCTTCACTATCATTATCATCATATTCGTCATCATCACTGCATTTCCTCATCACTATGTTTAATGTTTTTGCCATCATTTGTTGTTGTTGTCCAGTCACTAAGTTGTGTCCAACTCTTTTCAACCCCATGGACTGCAGCACACCAGGCCTCCCTGTCTCTTGCTATCTCCCGAAGTTTGCCCAAGTTCATGTCCATTGAGTTGGTGACGCCATCCAACCATCTCATCCTCTGCCACCCACTCCTCCTTCGCCTTCGATTTTTAGCAGCATCAGGGTCTCTCCAAATGTTAACCCTTTGCATCAGGTGGCCAAAGTATTGGAATTTCAGCTTCCGCATCAGTCCTTCCAATGAATATTCAGGACTGATTTCCTTTAGAATTGACCGGTTTGATCTTCTTACTGCCCAAGGGGTTCTCAAGAGTCTTCTTGAGCACCACCATTCAAAAGGATCAATTCTTCAGCACTCAGCCTTCTTTATGGTCCAACTCTTGCATCTGTACATGACTACTGGAAAGACCATAGCTTTGACTAGATGGACCTTTATTGGCAAATTGATGCCTCTGCTTTTTAATACACCATCTAAGTCTGTCATAGCTTTCCTTCCAAAAAGCAAGTGTGTTCTAATTTCATGGCTGCAGTCACCATCCACAGTGATTTTAGAGCCCAAGAAGAGAAAGTCTGTCACTGCATCCACTTTTTTGCCTTCTATTTGCCATGAAGTGATGAGACCAGATGCCATGATCTTTGGGGTTTTTTTTTTTAGTGTTGTTTTTTTATTTAAATTTATTTATTTTAATTGGAGGTTAATTACTTTACAATATTGTATTGGTTAAAGAGACACAGATGTATAGAACAGTCTTTTGGACTCTGTGGGAGAGGGAGAGGGTGGGATGATTTGGGAGAATAGCATTGTAACATGTATAATGTTGAGTTTTAAGCCAGCTTTTTCACTCTTCTCTTTTACCTTCATCAAGAAGCTCTTAGTTCTTCTTCGCTTTCTGCCATTAGAGTGGTATCAGCTGCATATCTGATATTGCTTCTCCTGGAAGTCTTGATTCCAGTTTATAACTCGTCCAGCGTTACATTTCACAGGATGTACTCTACATAGAAGTTAAATAAACAGAGTGACAATATACAGCCTTGTCATATTCTTTCCTAATTTCGAATCAGTTGTTCCATGTGAGGTTCTAATTATTGCTTCTTGACCTGCATACAGGTTTCTCAGGAGCCAGGTAAGATGGTCTGGTATTTTCATCTGTTTAAGAATTTTCCACAGTTTGTTGTGACCCACACAGTCAAAGGCTTTCATGTGATCAATGAAGCAGAAGTTGATATTTTCTGGAATTCCCTTGCTTTCTCTATGATCCAGGAAATGTTGGCAATTTGATTTCTGGTTCCTCTGTCTTTTCTAAAACTAACTTATACAAGTTCTTCTTCTTTTTCTAAGCTTGTACATCTAGACCTATCCGTCTTGGGTTACCTGGCACACCATGGCTCATAGCTTCACTGAGTTACACAAGCCCCTCTCACCATGACTAGGCAATGATCCATGAAGAGGTTTGCCATCATATTTCACATACTTTTGTTTTGGTATCCCCTAATAACTTATTGCAGGTATAGCTGATTTTACTACTTTTGTCTTTTAACATTCCCAGTAGCTTTATACATGGCTGACATATGGCTTGTATATGATGAAAGTGACCTAGCATATATGCATATACATACATACACAATACAGCAACATACAATTACCTATTAATTCCTAGGAATGGGATCTTATGGTGCTTTTCATTTTCTTTTTTGTACTTATCTGTCTATTGCAATGCCTAATTTGCATCTATAACTTTTATAATTTAGAAAAATAATAGACATTATGTTTTTCCCTAAAGGCATGCCTTCATAGAAGTCTAATTCATTGGTTTGCTTCTTAAAAACAAATACTCTGGCCTGAAAACCAGAGAGGGACACTAAGTCCCAAAGTATCATTTGGATTTGTACCTTGAGTATGGTCTTTACAGGATATAACTCAGGTCAAGTATGAACAGACTAAGATGTGCTCTCCCCAGAGAAACCCAGAGGGTTTCTGCACACCAGCTGCAATCCAGTCTGTGCTTCAGTTGCCAACCCCTGTACTAAGGTGGATTGCTTCAGTCCAAAACAAGGATATTTTTATTTATTTATTTATTTAAAACTTTTAATTTTGTGTTGGCGTATAGGTAATTAACAATGTTGTGATAGTTTCAAGTGAATAGCGAAGGGAACTCAGCCATACACATACAGGTATCCATTCTTCCCCAAACTCCCCCCTCACCTCCCCATTCAGGCTGTTACATAACACTGAGCAGAGTTCCATGTGCTATAGTAGGTCCTTGCTGGTTATCTATTTTAAATATAGCAGTGTGTACATTTTACAATTGGACTCATGGAAGGGCCATAATTAGGTAATTTAGGAACCAAATAAGACAGCTTCCGATGTTTTACATGAAGTCAGTACTATATGTTGGAAGTAACTCTAGCCCTGTCTGATGATGTGAAATAACTGTTTCCACTTATTTATTCAGGTACAATAGGTCAGTAGCTTTACAGCTATGCTTTCTGGTCCTCAGTGTGTGAATCCTATGAGGAAGCTGCTCCAGGAAGAGATTTGCATTAGGCAAACACTGAAGAATTTACTTTGAAATACAGTGACAGAAAGTGGATATCTAACATTGAAACTTATAATGCACTTTTAAACTTTTATTTTATTGAAGTACAGTTGATTTACAATCTGTTAGTTTCTGCTATATGGTAAACCGATTCAGCTGTACATTTTAATGTTCTATTTTTGTATTCTTTTCCATGATGGTTTGTTGAAGAAGTGAACTTGCTCAGTCATGTCTGACTCCATGATGGTTTGTTATAGGACATTAAATGTATCTTCCTTACAGTGTATTTATTGATCACATACTTGATACCTGATACTTGATCACTTAATTTTAAACTAGCTCTAGAAGGTTGATACTGTTTTTCTTTCATAAGAAAAGTGTGGAACAGAAGGCAAGATCATATTTCTAATGATTAGAAAAGTTCCTTCATAACAAGAATTTCCTCCATGCTACTTTATTGTCAGTGCTTCCTTCAATCCAAGCTCCTGGTAACCACTAACATAGTTTTTTTTTAATAAGAAAACTTTTATAAACTTTACTCATTTCCATAATTTCCTAAAATGGAAATTAAAATATATATAGCATTTTGAATCTGGTTGCTTTCATTTAATATAGTGAGTTTAGGATTTATCTATAAGTTGTGTGTATTGGTTTATTCCTTTTTATTGCTGTGTAGAATTCAATGTGTGGACCCACTAACATTTGTTTATCCATCCCCCAAGACAGAAACAATTGGATTGTTGACACTTTTGCATAGTTACAAATAAAACTGCTGCAAATATTCACACGCAAATTTTTGTGTGGTAACCTGTGATATCATTTCAATGAGTGAAACCCTTGGAGTGAAATTGTTGGTCATATGGCAAATGTATTTCAAATATATAAGAAATTGCCAGTTTTCTAAAGTGACTGTAGCAATTTTCATTCCCTAGAGCAATCTGTGAGAATTTCAGTTGCTCTGTATCCTCCTCAGAGTTTAAAATTGTAGGTTCATGTTAATTTTAAAAAACAATCTAACTGTTTTACAAAGAAGTGTACCATTTAACATTCCACCATTGTATGAGAAGTCTAATTCCTTCTTATCCTCACTAACCATTGATATGGTCAGTCTTTTAAAATCTTTGACATTCTAATTGGTGCATAGTGGTATCTCACTGTAGTTTTAATTTGCATTCCCCTAAAGATAAATCAGGTTGAGTATTTTTTAATGTGCATATTTACTGCCTGTGTATCTTTTTTTTTTTTTTTGCCTATCTTAAAAACTTGGCAGTTTTTTCTCATAATACTGAGTTCTGAGAATTATTTATAAATTCTAGGTACAGAATCCTTACTAGCTATGTGTCTAGCAAATATTACGTCTCAATCTATGGCTTGCATTTTCATGTTTTAAAGATATTGAGAAATGAAGTATTTCCTGCCATATCAGTAAACCAGGATGTCAGTCATCAGTGATTCCAGCCCTCCAGGTTTATCCTGACTCAATTTTCCTGGACTATTCAGGATGCAAGGATGGCCAAATTGACTCTGAGAGATATCCTCAATATATCATGTCCTCAAGATACAGCTGGGCTGTGTCTACTTGTAAATATGTCTTTCAGAAGAATTTGTCTAACTTTGAGGAAACCATATACATTAGACTTACAGTTCTACCAAAGAACTGTTTGTAGGGCTGTATGGGTACCACAGCATGTGTCTCAACCTTATGAAGCCCATGTCCTCTTAATTGTGTGTCTAGGGTGTGTATTTTCTAACAAGGAGGCTCCTAAGTTCTCTAAGCTGTAGGTGCACTAAATATTAGGGTCTTCCACGTTCTGTTCAATAGCACCTGTCCATTTAGCTAAAAACAAACACAAAACATTACCCCTTTGGAGAATTGACTTTCCTTCATGAAGTTCCCACCTTAATGAAACTGCTGCTGCTGCTGCTGCTAAGTCGCTTCAGTTGTGTCCGACTCAGTGCGACCCCATAGACAGCAGCCCACCAGGCTCCTCTGTCCCTGGGATTCTCCAGGCAAGAACACACGAGTGGGTTGCCATTACTTCTCCAATGCATGAAAGTGAAAAATGAAAGTGAAGTCGCTCAGTCTGTCCAACTCTTAGCAACCCCATGGACTGCAGCCTACCAGGCTCCTCCATCCATGGGATTTTCCAGGCAAGAGTATTGGAGTAGGGTGCCATTGCCTTCTCTGTTAATGAAACTATGAATTCTAGATTTCAGGTATAGTTTTTCTCCAGTCTTTGATAGCTCTAAGAATATAAATTGAAGCTTATTCCATTCCTTGCACTGGATTTTCTTCTCGTTTCCAAGCATCAATACTTCTATTCTTCCTGTGCTCTCATTTAGGTCACATAGAGTTGACTCATTGGAAAAGACTCTGATGCTGGGAGGGATTGGGGGCAGGAGGAGAAGGGGACGACAGAGGATGAGATGGCTGGATGGCATCACTGAGTCGATGGACCTGGGCCTGGGTGAACTCTGGGAGTTGGTGATGGACAGGGAGGCCTGGCGTGCTGTGATTCATGGGGTTGTAAAGAGTCGGGCATGACTGAGCGACTGAACTGAACTGAACTGAACTGAATATATGATTCTTCTGTTCTGCTTTCTGCAAAGATAAAACAAACACCAAACTTTTGGTAATGTGCTTAAGGAGTGCCACATCAATCAGACATCAGAAGTCAGCAATAGCCTCCAGAAAGAGATATAAGGCAAAAAAAAAAAAAAAAAATACAGGCTTGAAATGGGCAGATATATAGTTAATAGATGTTCAGTTCAGTTTAGTTCAGTCGCTCAGTCATGTCCGACTCTTTGCGACCCCTTGAATAGCAGCACGCCAGGCAACCCAGTCCATCACCAACTCACGGAGTTTACCCAAACTCATGTCCATCGAGTCGATGATGCCATCCAGCTGTCTCGTCCTCGGTCATCCCCTTCTCTTTCAGCCCCAAATCCCTCCCAGTATCAGAGTCTTTTCCAGTGAGTCAACTCTTCACATGAGGTGGCCAAAGTATTAGAGTTTCAGCTTTAGCCATCAGTTCTTCCAATGAACACCAAGGACTGATCTCCTTTAGAATGGAATGGTGGATTTCCTTGCAGTTCAAGGGACTCTCAAGAGTCTTCTCCAACACCACAGTTCAAAAGCATCAATTCTTTGGCACTCAGCTTTCTTCACAGTCCAACTCTCGCATCCATACATGACTACTGGAAAAACCATAGCCTTGACTAGAAGGACCTTTGTTGGCAAAGTAATGTCTCTGCTTTTGACCATGCTATCTAGGTTGGTCATAACTTTCCTTCCAAGGAGTAAGCGTCTTTTAAAAATTTCATGGCTGCAATCACCATCTGCAGTGATTTTGGAGCCCCCAAAAAATAAATCTGACACTGTTTCTACTGTTTTCCCATTTATTTGCCATGAAGTGATGGGATCAGATGCCATGATCTTAGTTTCCTGAATGTTGAGCTTTAAGCCAACTTTTTCACTCTCCTCTTTCACTTTCATCAAGAGGCTTTTGAGTTCTTCTTCACTTTTTGCCATAAGGGTGGTGTCATCTGCATATCTGAGGTTATTGATATTTCTCCCAGCAATCTTGATTCCAGCTTGTGTTTCTTCCAGCCCAACATTTCTCATGATGTACTCTGCATAGAAGTTAAATAAGCAGGGTGACAGTATACAGCCTTGACGTACTCCTTTTCCTATTTGGAACCAGTCTGTTCTTCCATGTCCAGTCCTAACTGTTGCTTCCTGACCTGTATATAGGTTTCTCAAGAGGCAGGTCAGGTGGTCTGGTATTCCCATCTCTTTCAGAATTTTCCACAGTTTACTGTGATCCACACAGTCATAGGCTTTGGCATAGTCAATAAAACAGAAATAGATGTTTTTCTGGAACCCTCTTGCTTTTTTGATGATCCAGTGGATGTTGGCAATTTGGTCTCTGGTTCCTCTGCCTTTTCTAAAACCAGTTTGAACATCAGGAAGTTCACAGTTCACATATTGCTGAATCCTGGCTTGGAGAATTTTGAGAATTACTTTACTAGCGTGTGAGATGACTGCAATTGTGTGGTAATTTGAGCATTCTTTGGCATTGCCTTTCTTTGGGATTGGAATGAAAACTGACCTTTTCCAGTCCTGTGGCCACTGCTGAGTTTTCCAAATTTGCTGGCATATTGAGTGCAGCACTTTCACAGCATCATCTTTCAGGATTTGAAATAGCTCCACTGGAATTCCATCACCTCTACTAGCTTTGTTCGTAGTGATCCTTTCTAAAGCCCATTTGACCTCACATTTCAGGATGTCTGGCTCTAGGCGAGTGATCACACCATCGTGATTATCTTGGTTGTAAAGATTTTTTGCACAATTCTTCTGTGTATTCTTGCCACGTCTTCTTAATACTTCTGCTTCTGTTAGGTCCATACCATTTCTGTCCTTTATCAAGCCCATCTTTACATGAAATGTCCCCTTGGTATCTCTAATTTTCTTGAAGAGATCTCTAGTCTTTCCCATTCTGTGGTTTTCCTCTGTTTCTTTGCATTGATTGCTGAGGAAGGCTTTCTTATCTCTCCTTGCTATTCTTTGGAACTCTGCCTTCAGATATTTCTTTGCTTTTTTTCTTTTCTCCTTTGCTTTTTGCTTCTCTTCTTTTCACAGGTATTTGTAAGGCCTCCTCAGACAGCCATTTTGCTTTCTTGCATTTCTTTTCCATGGGGATGGTCTTGATCCCTATCTCCTGTACAATGTCACGAACCTCCGTCCATAATTCATCAGGCACTCTGTCTATCAGATCTAGTCCCTTAAATATATTTCTCACTTCCATTGTATAATCATAAGGGATTTGATTTAGGTCATACCTGAATGGTCTAGTGGTTTTCCCTATTTTCTTCAATTTCAGTCTGAATTTGGCAATAAGGAGTTCGTGATCTGAACTACAGTCAGCTCCCAGTCCCAGACATCTTTTTTGGGTGTTAGTTCTAAAAGGTCTTGTAGGTCTTCATAGAATCGTTCAACTTCAGCTTCTTCACCGTTATTGGTTGGGGCATAGGCTTGGATTATTGTGATATTGAATGGTTTGCCTTGGAAATGAACAGAGATCATTCTGTCGTTTTTGAGATTTTATCCAAGTACTGCATTTTGGACTCTTTTTTTGACCATGACGGCTATTCCATTTCTTCTAAGGGATTCCTGCCCACAGTAGTAGGTATAATGGTCATCTGAGTTAAATTCACCCATTCCAGTCCATTTCAGTTCGCTGATTCCAAGAGTGTCAACATTCACTCTTGCCATCTCCTGTTTGACCACTTCCAACTTTCCTTGATTCATGGACCTAACATTCCAGGTTCCTATGCAATATTGCTTTTTACAGCATCAGACCTTGCTTCTGTCACCAGTCACATCCAAAGCTGGGTATTGTTTTTGCTTTGGTTCCATCCCTTCATTCTTTCTGGAGTTATTTCTCCACTGATCTGCAGTAGCATATTGGACACATACTGACCTGGGGAGTTCCTCTTTCAGTATCTTATCATTTTGCCTTTTCATACTGTTCATGGGTTCTCAAGGCAAGAATACTAAAGTGGTTTGCCATTCCCTTCTCCAGTGGACCACATTCTGTCAGACCTCACCACAATGACCCCTCCATCTTGGTTGGCCCCTCACGGCATGACTTAGTTTTATTGACTTAGACAAGGCTGTGGTCCATGTGATCAGATTAGCTAGTTTTCTGTGATTATGGTTTCAGTGTGTCTGCCCTCTGATGCCCTCTCGCAACACCTACCGTCTTACTTGGGTTTCTCTTACCCTTGACGTGGGGTATCTCTTCACAGCTGCTCCGGCAAAGTGTAACTTCAGATAGAGAAGACAGTTTTTACTTAAATCCTATTGCCTCATTTATGCATCTTTCCAGTGTCAAACTCCCCTCCCTTAGGAGGGTAGGTTGGCCCTGTGAAACAGTAATTAGTAAGGCCAGTAGTCAGAATAGACAGGGGAAATATATCCCAGAGTTGGAGGACAACCACTTAAAGGAACAAATCTAGGAAAGACGTGAGCAAATGAGACAAAATCATAGAGTCTAAGTAAGTGTTAGGAGTGATGGGAAGCAGAATAATTCACCCCCAAATATTCCACTTTGACCTGTGGATTTTGAACTGAAGGCTACTGACTCAGCAGACTCACAAAAAGGTTTTCTACCTGTCCTTAAAGTACCAAAAAAATATTTAGGTAGGGGATCTGTACCAGAAAGTGGGCTATTACCAAATATAAACATTTATATCAGAAAGGTTTATCTTTTTAAAATTTATTTATTTTAATTGGAGGATAATTACAATATTGTGATGGTTTCTGTCATACATCAACATGAATAGGTCACAGGTATACACGCATCTCCTTCCTCCTGGACAGCCCCCCCGCCCCAGCTCCCTCCCCACCCCATCCTTCCAGGTTGTCACAGAGCTCAGGCTGTTAGTTCCCTGTGTCATACATCAAACTCTTGCTTGTCATCTATTTTACGTATGGTAATTTGTATGTTTCAATGCTATTCTCTCAAATCATCCCACCCTCTCCAGAAAGGTTTATCTTTATCTGCATGGCAAGTCAACCATCTGTTTCCTAAACATCTGTTCTTGTCTTCTTCTTCCTATGAATTGTCTTCTGCCCCTTTGAGACCCCAGATCCCTAGCCCCTTCTCCTTAGCTCAGGATAGTGTATAAGCTTCAATTGCCTGGATGTCTTTGAGTCTCATGTTTTTCAGGAGGCTCCCATATATACGGAATTACATTTTTTTCTCTTGTTAACCTTTTTTATGTCAAGTGAATTATTAGAGCAACCAAAAAATCTAGAAAGAAAGAAGAGAAAATTTCTCTTCCCTTACAGGAATAAAGGACAAGAAATCATTCACAGTCAAGTCCAAGTAAAAAGTGAGCAGAGTGCTGGTCAATTATCTAGAAGATTGATAGGATTTTAAGTTTAATTTAATGAATTCAATAAATACATAGGTGTATGGTTGGCCAAATCAAAAGCTCAAAACAAGGATAAAGACCATGGCCGTCTTATCCAAGATTCATTTTAGCTTGACTTTTTCAGGAGGACAGATTCTATCAGTTCCTCTTCACTAAACTCAAGACAGTAATGCTTAGCCTTAAGCTCCTGGAAGCAGAGTAAGCAGGTTCTCTCTCTGGGGCTTCTGGTGTTAATCTCAACCAGAAGCAGTCACACAAGGCTAATTCCCTGAGGCTGAGAGTCAAAATATATTATTATTTCTCACATCTAATAAGTCTCCTCATACTAACTCTGTCATCTGTTTTCTTCTTCTATTCATATTACTTCTAGCCTTATTTTCAAATCAATTTATCACCAACTATAGTAATTCTGTATTTATAACAATGTTCATTTAGAATACATACCATGCATATAAATATGAAATTACCTAGAAGGCAAACATTATTTATGTATGAAGTACTTTGGGGAGCTTCCCAGGTGGTGCTAGTCATAAAGAACCCACCTGCCAATGCAGGAGACATAAGAGATGTGGGTTCAATCCCTGGGTCAGGAAGATCCCCTGGAGGAGGGTATGGCAACCCACCCCAGTATTCTTGCCTGGAGAATCCCATGGACAGAGGACCCTGGCAGGCTACAGTCCATGGGGTCACAAAGAGTCAGACACGACTGCAGCGAATTAGCACTCAGGCAAGTGCTTTTTCAGAAGCTACAAAAAGAAATTCAAAACAGGATTATAACATCTTCTTGAAAATAAAAACGCTTCTAATGTATTTCAGTTTTAGTACATTCACTGTACAGCTTTTTTAGTTTTGGGGGTTCATTTCTCTACTTTTTCTTTTAAAAATATTTTAATGAATAATTTCTAAAATCTCTCCAAGCTCATAGATGAGAATAAGTTATTCTTACTAATCAATTTTAGATTATATATAGAAAACTACCTAGACTACAAACAGCCCATTCACAAGTTGTTCTCTGGGGCTGAAATTGAAGTTTATTGACCTTAGGGTATCACCATCTTTTCTGATAATATGCTTTGAGACATGGATCTGGTCAAATTCAGTGTCACACACCAGGGAAATTCAGCATCACTTCCAGGAAACAACTGTGCCAATAATATTTTGATATCATAATTATTTTGCTTGGAGTGAATTTATCCTTGAGCTTCTTACTGAAAACTTTCACAAAAAAGAATTCACTCTCAGTAGACACTGCAGCATGACACATCTCCTGCTTCCCTTTCTTGGGTCTTCACTGCTTCCAGTACCATGACTGCCACAGGGCCCTTCTGAAACACTCTTGCCTGATGAATTCTTGATGGACCACCATCATTTCTGCTAAGGTTGAAGGCAACAGAAGAAAGATATTAGATTGAGTAAAAAAAGATACAATTAAGGAGACTTTTCTTCAGTCTTTATGATAAACCTCAGAAAGCCAGCCAGAGATAGGTGGAGTCAAAGGAAGAGGCATAGAGGAGTCAGAAAGAGATATGAGATCTAGACTGACAAGAGCCCCTTTAGGGAAGATTTCATGTCCTGTGTTCAGAAGAGATAGTATAATCCGCTTTGCAGGCAGACTCCCTGATCTGCATCCTTGTTTTTCTACTATATTTAAAGAGCACATCAGACCTCTGAGACATTGCAAATTAAGGCAAAAAAGTGACTCTCATCCTATCTTCTTCTTCTGACTCCATTAGAGCACAAGATGTTCTCAATCCTCCACCAAATACTGTCTTGAATATTCATTTTACTCTGGTAGATAAGCAAAAGGCAAAGGAGAAAAGGACAGATATACCCATCTGAATGCAGAGTTCCAAACAATAGCAAGGAGAGATAAAAAGCCTTCCTAAGTGATCAGTCAAAGAAATATAAGAAACAATAGAATAGGAATGACTACAGATCTCTTCAAGAAAAATAGAGATACCAAAGGAATATTTCATTGGAAGATGGGCAAAATAAAGGACAGAAATGGTATGGACCTAAAAGAAGCAGATCTTATTGACCCAGATAATCATGATGGTGTGATCACTCATCTAGAGCCAGACATACTGGAGTGCAAAGCCAAGTGGGCCTTAGGAAGCATCACTATGAGCCAAGTTAATGGAGGTGATGGAATTCCAGCTGGCCATTTCAAATCCTAAAATATGATGCTGTTAAAAAGCTGCACTCAAATGCCAGCAAATTTGGAAAACTCAGCATGGCAACGGGACTGGAAAAGGTCAGTTTTCATTCCAACCCCCCAAAAAGGTAAGGCCAAAGAATGTTCAAACTACCACATGATTGCACTCATCTCACACACTAGCAAAGTAATGCTCAAAATTCTCCAAGCTAGGCTTCAACAGTACGTGAACCAAGAACTTCAGATGTTCAAGCTGGATTTAGAAAAGGCAGAGGCACCAGGGTAAAATTGCCAAAATCCGTTGGATCATCAAAAAAGCAAGAGAGTTCCAGAAAAACATCTTCTATCATCGAAAAAGCAAGAGGGTTACAGAAAAACATCTTCTTCTGCTTCATTGACTATGCCAAAGCCTTTGACTGTGTGGATCACAACAAACTGTGGAAAATTCTTTAAAAGATGGGAATACCAGACCGCCTTCTGCCTTCTGAGAAATCTGTATGCAGGTCAAGAAGCAAGTTAGAACTTGACATGGACAATGGACTGGTTTCAAATTGGGAAGGAGTACATCAAGGCTGTATATTGTCACCTTGCTTATTTAACTTATATGCATTTCCATTTAACTTATATGCAGCATTTCCATCATGTGAAATGCTGGACTGAATGAAGCACAAGCTAGAATCAAGTTGGTGTTGGAAAAGTCTCTTGAGATTCCCTGGGACAACAAAGGAAATCAGTCCTGGGTGTTCATTGGAAGGACTGATGTTGAAGCTGAAACTCCAATACTTGGGCCATCTGATGCGAAGAACTGACTCATTGGAAAAGACCCTGATGCTGGGAAAGATTGAAGGCAGGAGGAAAAGGGGACAACAGAGGATGAGATGATTGGATGGCCTCGCTAACTCAATGGACATGAGTTTGAGCAAGCTCTGGGAGTTGGTGGTGGACAGGCAAGCCTGGTATGCTGCAGTCCATGGAGTCACAAAAAGTCAGGCACAACTGAGCAATTGAACTAAACTGAATGGTAGATAAGTGAGGAAGCTGAAATATCTGCACAACCTTCCCAAATTTTTAGAAATGCTCCTCTGCTTGATAAAATGAGAGATTAAGCTAAATGTGATAGAAGGGAATGACCTAAGTCAGAGATTCTATGAGTAAGTTATAGGGAGAATTAAAAAGAAGAATCAATTGTATGTTTATAAATTTACCCTTAGAAATAACAAGCTACCCACTAAGGTTTATAGAAAAGCATTACATCTTGCTATTTATAATTACAAAAATTGAAATAATTTCTTGTTGTTGTTTAGTCGCTCAGTCATGTCTGACTTTTTGTGACCCCCATGGACTGCAGCACACCAGGCTTCCCTGTCCTTCACTATCTCCTGCAGTTCACTCAAATTCATGTCCGTTGAATGAATCAATGATGCCATCCAACAGTCTCATCCTTGATCGTTCCCTTCTCCTGCCCTCAATCTTTCCCAACATCAAGGTATTTTCCAATGAGTCAGTTCTTCACATCATGTGGGCAAACTATTGGAGCTTCAGCTTTAGCATCAGTCCTTCCAATTAATATTCAGGACTGATTTCCTTTAGGATGGACTGGTCGGATCTCCTCTCTGTCCAAGGGAGTCTCAAGAGTCTTCTCCAACACCACAGTTCAACAGCGTCAATTCTTCAATGCTCAGCCTTCTTTATGGTCCAAGTTTCACATCAGTACATGACTACTGGAAAAACCATAGCTTTATCTATATGGACCTTTGTTGGCAAAGTGATGTCTCTGCTTTTTAATATGCTGTCTAGGCTTGTCATAGCCTTTCTTCCAAGGAGCAAGCATCTTTTAGTTGCACGGCTGCAGTCACTGTCCGTAGTGATTTTGAAGCTGAAGAAAATAAAATCTGTCACTGTTTCCATTGTTTCTCCAACTATTTGGCATGAAGTGATGGGACCTGATGCCATGATTTTAGTTTTATGAGTGCTGAGTTTTTAAGCCAGCTCTTTCCTTCTCCTCTTTCACTTTCATCAAGAGGCTGTTTAATTCCTCCTCATTTTCTGCCATTAGGCTAGTATCATATGCATATCTGAGGTTATTGATATTTCTCCTGAAATCTTGATTCCAGCTGTGAGTCATGAAGCCCAGAATTTCAAATTATTTACTCTGCATATAAGTTAAAAAATAAAGTGACAATATATAGCCTTGATGTTCTCCTTTCCAAATTTTGAATCAGTCCATTGTTTTTGTCTGATTTTAACTTTTGCTTCTTGACTTGCATATAGGTTTCTCAGAAAGCAGGTAAGAGAGTCTGGTATTATTATCTCTTTCAGAATTTTCCAGTTTTCTGTGATCCACACAGTCAAAGGCTTTAGTGTAGTCAATGAAGCAGGTGCTTTTGTGGAATTCTCTTGCTTCTTCTATGATCCAAATAATGTTGGCAGTTTGATTTCTTGGTTCCTCTGCCTTTTCTAAATCTAACTTGTACATCTGGAAGCTCTCAGTTCATGTACTGTTGTAGCCTAGCTTCAAAGATTTTGAGCATTACCAAGCTAGCTTGTGAAATGAGTGTGATTGTGTGGTAGTTTGAACATTCTTTGACATTGCCCTTCTTTGGGATTGAAATTAAAAATGACCTTTCCCAGTCCTGTTGCCACTGCTGAGTTTTCCAAATTTGCTGCCATACTGAGTACAGCACTTTAATAGCATCATATTTTAGGACTTGAAATGGCTTAGCTGGAATTCCATCACCTCTACTAGCCTTGTTCATAGTAATGCTTTCTAAGGCCCACTTGACTTCACACTTCAGGATGTCTGGTGCTAGGTAAGTGATCACATCATCGTGGTTACCTGGATCATTAAGACCATTTTTTTCTTTACAGTTCTTCTATATATTCTTGCCACTCCTGTTAATATCTTCTGCTTCTGTTAGGTCCATACTGTTTCTGTTCTGTATTTTGCCCATCTTTGAATGAAATGTTCCCTTGGTATCTCTATTGAAGATATTGAAGAGATCTCTAGTGTTTCCCATTCTGTTGTTTTCCTCTATTTCTTTGCCTTGATCACAGAGGAAGGCTTTCTTATCCTCGTTGCTACTCTTTAGAACTCTGCATTCAGATGGATAGAGATTTAACTAAGTAAAATGTGCTATAGTCAAACAATAAAGCACTATATAAATATTAAAACTTCCTTAGAGGAATAGTGAGGTCAACTGTTATAATTGACCCAAAAAAGGCAAAGGCCCCAAACAGAATACACAATGTTTTTCTTATTGAGGAAACAAGTCACACATAGAAACACATTAGATAGTTACCAATATCAACTAGGTTTTCTCTAGGTGATAAGATTAATACTAATTTTTTTCTTTGTTATTCTCCAAGTTAACTGAGATAAGTTATGAGGAAGTGGGTTGTTTTAGAAGCAAATGCTGCTTTTGAAAAGGAACTTGCTGTCTAGAGTCAAAGGAAAATAGAAGAAAAAAATGATGCATACAAGGAAAACTGTAGGCACTTCTGAATGGGATCTCTACTAGGACCTGGAATGCAGGACATGTCTACTCACTAGAGGACACTGATGGACAGTGACACAGACTATTTGAACCAGTTCAGGAAAATGTCAGATTCACTCAGTCAGTTCAGTTACTCAGTCGGTCCTAATCTTTGCAACCCCATGGACTGCAGCATGCCAGGCTTCCCTGTCCATCACCAATTCCCAGAGCCTACTCAAACTCATATTCATCAAGTCAGTGTTGCTATCCAACCATCCCATTCTCTGTCATCCCCTTCTCCTCCTGCCTTTAATCTTTCCCAGCATCAGGGTCTTTTCCAATGAGTCAGTTCTTCACATCAGGTGGCCAGTTAGATTCACTCAACTCGATGGACATGAGTTTGAGCAAGCTATGTGAGTTGGTGATGGACAGGGAGGCCTGGCATTCTGCAGTCCATGGAATGGCAGTCAAGACATGATTGAGCAACTGAACTGAACTGAATAATACCACAAAAGGCTGGGAGTGCATCAGTTGATTTTTGCTGTACAGTATACCACTCCATACTTAGGGGCTTAAAACAACAAACATTTATTATTTCTTATAATACTGTAGATTGCCCAAGCAGTTTCTGCAATACTGATTGGCTCAGAGAAGTTCGATGATCATATGACATCTCACACTCGTATGGGACCTCAACTGAGAGATTGAGAAGACTATGATAACTGGGGCCTCAGCCCTTGTGGTGCCTCATCACCTAAGGGGTAAGCAAGGTTTGTTCACATGAGGACAGAAGGGTTCCCAGGAATAACACAAGGCAAGCTCCCGTGTACAAGTGGTTTTCATTCCTTTCATGTTTCCTAATGCCCCATTGGCTAAAGCAAATCACATGCCTACATACAGTTTCAGAGGTTAAGAAACAGAATTTCCACCTCCTGATGAGCATCTGCATGGTTGCAATGCAAGGTGTGATAGCTGTGTTTACAACATACCACAGCATCAATTCATCCAGTTCCCCAAAAAGGACTATTAAGAGTGTGAAAAGCAAGCCACAAAGTGAGAGAACAGATGGATTTCCATGTATTGACTGAGATAATAATGTATCCAAGGGGTTCACTTTTCAATATTTTATATGTGTGCATATATATATATATATATATATATATAAAATAAAGTACTGGTGTCCAGAATATGAATTACTCTCATACACATGTATTTAAAAGGTAGACAAACCACAAGATAAGTAGGCAAAAAATGAATTGTCACTTGACAAATAAGATATACAAATGGCTAGTCACCATATAAATACAAATTGTGCTCAACCTCAAAAGTTGTCAGAGAAATTCATATTAAAATACTCTTTAAAATGGCAAATATTTTATAATAAGATTTTTTAAAAACTGTGATCTAAGTAAAATTTTCAAACTGCTACATCACTTTGGAAAATAGTTGGGCACTTTTTGCTAAAATTCAATATATACTAAACTTATTTCCATTAACTCCATTCATAGGTATACAGTCAAGTGAAAGATTTACACACATATACAGTATTATATATATATATATATATATATATACTTCTATGATTGCATATGTTGTGCTGTACTTATTAGCTCAGCTGAGTCCAACTCTTTACAGCCCCAAGGATTGTAGCCCTCCAGGCTCCTCTGTCCATGGAGATCTCCAGGCAAGAATACTGGAGTGGGTTGCCATTCCCTCCTCCAGAGGATCTTCCCAACCCAGGGACTGGACCAGGTCTCCCACATTATAATCAGATTTGTTACCATCTGAGCCACCAGGGAAGCCCAAGAATACTGGAGTAGGAAGCCTATCCCTTCTACAGGAGATCGTCCCAATGCAGGAATCAAACTGGGGTCTCCTGCATTGCAGACAGATTCTTTACCAGCTGAGCTACCAGGGAAGCCCATATGTTTACATACATATAAATGAAAAGACATGTATATAATGTTTATAATATTTGTAATGAACATGTGATTATAGCAGCAGTATTCATAATGTCCCCAAATAACAATCAGCGGTAGACTCTTATATATTATATGTATAAAACTAAAACATGAAATGTTGTACAGAAATTAAAATGAACAAACAACTGCTGCTGCTGCTGCTGCTGCTGCTGCTGCGTCGAGTCAGTGTCCGACTCTGTGCGACCCCATAGACGGCAGCCCACCAGGCTCCCCCGTCTCTGGGATTCTCCAGGCAAGAACACTGGAGTGGGAAACAACTGCTACAAGCTACTAATGTCATTTGAAAAGAGACACAAAATAGATTAAACTGTAAAATTCTTTTTATATTGAAAAATAGGTACAATTAATCTTTGCTCTTAGAATTCAAGATCATGGCAATCTTTAAGTGTGTCTTGGAGCAAAAACGGGACTTCAGAGGTGCAGGATGGGGAACACGTGTACACCCGTGGTGGATTCATGTTGATGTATGGCAAAACCAATACAATATTGTAAAGTAAAAAAAATAAATTAAATAAGTTAAAATAAATAAATAAGACAATATATCATGTTACATTTACTTTTTTGATAATTTGTTGAGTTGTAGTCTTAAATCTGTGTACCTTCTTTATTTTTATATAATACAATAAAAATTAATATAAATATATACATATATATACCTATATATATTTAATGTATAAGGTATATATACATGTGTGTGTATATATATATATATATATATATATACTTATATATATGTATATTTCACCTGGTAAGTTATTTGGATAATACTGCCTGACAAAGCCTACTCACCAACATTTCATTTCTAATTATCACCAAGTTTTAATACTTCTCAAATCTCTCTCAATTCAGTATATCTTTCTACATTTCCAAATCAAAGTTACTAGTATCTCTTCCAGGCCTATGGCAATAGCTGTTCTCCCCAAAGTCAAATTGGCTACTCATTTTTTGCCAAATAATATCTAGAAGGATCAGTTTAAAATGAACTCTATTATCACTCTATGGTTCAAAACCTTTTGTTCCATCACTTCTGAGTTTTCTGGAAACAAAGTATTCTAGTCATGTTCTACAGGCCTTACAAGGCATCATACCACCCTTCGGAGATTCCCTGTACCACAGCCACCCCCATTGTCTTTCAAACCCTTAAGAAAGTCAAACTCCTGCCACAGGTGTTTTTCACACTGTGTTTCCTCTGACTGAAGATACAGTCCATTCCTGTTCATTTTCAGAGGTTAGCACAAAAGTCATATCTCAAGAGAAGCCTCAGCTGACAGCTCCCACTCTAACCCCTGGCTGTTGTTAGGCTTCCTTGACACATGCTCTCCAAATGCTGTCTTCCTTTCAGCTGGAAGTCTTACCTCAGATTATTAATTCATTAATTTGTGGTCAAGAAAAAGATGTACCACTCTCATTAGAATAAAATCTCTGTAGAACTTGGATTTGTTTTTAACTCCCTGTTTTATCACCAGAACCTAAAACAGTTCCTATTACCTATTAGGAACTCAAGAGATATTTACTGAATAGATAAGGGGATGGATGGGTGGATGACAACCTGGCCCTGAAGAACGCCACCTCAGTGCAGCTGTACCATCTGGCTTGGGTGCCCCAGGTCAAAGGCCAAATTATATTTCATCATGAAAAGCCAACTTCCAGTCTTAATTTCTAAAATATCATTTCTTGATATTTTAGAAACATGAAAAAGATGTTCTTTTTCAATTATTTGGGGAAGAGGGGAAGGGAAGAACAGGCATTCTTTGTTTTTGTTTTTATTATTGAAGTATATTTAATTTACAATATCCTGTTACTTTCAAGTGTACAGTAAATTGATTCATATATATATATATATATTTCAGATTCTTTTCCATTGTAGGTTATTACAAGATATTGAGTATAGTTCCATCTACTCTGTTCTACTTCAAATGAGGAGAGGTTGTGAGAAGAACATTATACAGTAGTAAGTGTGCAGACATTTCTGGTTACACAGAAAGAACCTTCAACAAAAGATGAAAGATGAAACCTACAAGGAAACAAAACAAAAACTTGTTTCCCACCAGCATAGCTAGGGGTGGCATGGAGCACAAACAAATTTGCTACATACAAAATATACCTAAGAATAATCTAGGATGGAATTTAAAATAAAACAGGAACCTAATTGACTTCTTACATGGAGCACAGAGCTACCAGTCATTCTGTACTGGTAATTTTTCTGAAATTTCATTCCTTATTGGATCATTTTTACCCAGTCAGGGTAATAACATTCTAGTATCATTACAATAGCAAATGGAAAAAAGATTGCAGTAGGGGGAATTTGGTGCTATCCTGGACAGAGAGGAATAAATTATTCAGTTGACAGAAAAAAATAAAAGACACTCCTAAATATTTTCAACCTATGTTCACCAACACCTTTAGATTCCTGGTTCACATACAAAAAAAATCACAGGGCTTTGGGTTACTTGGAGCAATTACATGTAATCACTGCCACCTCGAGGCCATCTCTAAAACCTACATCTTCTAACTTCATAGAGCAGAGAAAACTACAATGCAAGACACAATCAGTCCCTATCATTGTAGCATCATGTGCTTATGCCATCATTAATATTTATCATTTACATTTATCTCTTCAGTGTGTATTCTCTAACTGGGCTTTCTACACCTGGAATAGCATAGATGAAAGCCAGAAAAAAATCATGTGGTCAACTCAGATATCTCATAAGATGATTTCAAAAGGAAGAAATGTTGAGAGGTTTTATTTACAAAATATATTCAAGTTAAGTAACTTAGATATTTTTATCCCCAGAGAAAATAATCCCACTTTCTGAGAAGTAAACCATGATAAAATATGGAAAATTTAAAGTAATTCCATTTGTATAAACTTGTGAAGTAAGTTGTAGCAAAATCAGTCATGAAATTTATTTGAATGCATTTCTGCTAATAGTAATTTTTTACCATAAAAATGTTTTCACTGGAGAATACAATAATAATTTACACCATGGTTGTATTTTTATTCTGGATATAGCAATACATTCTGAAACTACAACATCATACAGGCCCTAAATCGCTGTCATAACACTAAGAAGCAATAACTTACCATATTTTGAGCCCCTGGAGGAGCTATATCTCTCTTCCCAAAGTGATCCTATTCTTTACTATACTAGTTGATGATCCTAAAACTAGAGTGAAGTGCTTACATTAGTTTTTGGCTTTATAAACCTGAAAAGCGCTCTTCCTTTGTCATGGCCAGTAAATCAGTAAGCAATTCCTCCACCAACTTTCTACCACTTGCATGTGAATAATCCCTGTCTTTTTTCTTTCTGACACTCATGAGGTGATAGCTTAAACATTTTAAGAAAGCAAGAACATTAATTTGTGTGCGTAAGAACTTCTTCCCATGGGCCCAAAATTCATAAGGTCCAATATGAAACTCAAAGAAAAGGAAATTCTGGATCCAAACACCATTACTCCAATACTTTAAATTTCCCTCAACTCAATAAGTCAATATATATCAAGGAAAAAAATATGTGAAAACAAAATAAGTGAAATTTAAATTCCAACCCACTCTGCCCTTTGGCTGAGTAAATCTTAGAAAATAATATATTTTAATAATGGAAGAATCTCTAAATTAGACATTTAGGGTGGGGAGATCAGTGTTTTTCAAGAGCAAAGCATCTCATCACCAAGTTTAGAGTAAAATAATATCTGAGAAAATCTTGAGAGTAATAAGAGGAAATCCTGAAACAAAGCAGAGTAAAGGAATCTTATTCTGGGATGCATCATCAGAGAAGCCCACCTGGAGAATGATCTGTCTCAGATGAAATGACCAAATAGAGGATGAAAATAGCAGATATTAAAGCAGAGAAGTGGGAAAATATGTGTTGTCCACTATTGTGAGGTTCAGAGAACAATAGTTACGATGATCAGTAATGGCATCGATTCATGGACTTTTCCTGTGCTGTGCTAAGCAGATGAGCTTAATGGTACCATTTCCAGGTGTGTACAGAAGTTAGCTATATCAAACCGGATGTTTTCAAAGAGGTTTGCTCTCCGCTCCCGCTCCAACACTGGGTCTCTTTATTCCACTTAAAACAGGGAGATAATTGTTAAGTCACAGATGCATTTTCTGATGCCAGAATTGTCTGGGATCGATGATATTAGTCTGGGAAAAAGAAAAGGTAAAAGAAGATAAATTTGAGGTGCAGTTTGCAGAATGGGAGAGAAGAAAGACACAATGGAAGAAGCCTTCAAGTTGGAGAGAAAAGAATTCCACCTTATAATTTAACTGAATTTCCAATTTTGTGCAAGGGTTCCAGCTTGACTTTCATGTGTAACCATTGCCACACTAGCCCAGCTCAGATATAACTTTCACCCTAAATTTTCACATAACTGCTTGTCACTGCATTTTATTTTATTTTTTTCTGAATTCTTTATCTAACTTCTTTCCTACCCACCATAATATTCTACTCCTGACTTTAAGTTAAAATTTATTTTCCAGAAATACCTCCTTGCTGTCTCTTGGCAATTCATTCAGTTTACCATCTTCCGGACCCCAGCTCGTTTCCACACTTTATCTCCTATAAACATGAGTGCTGTTGAAGCACTGCACGGCACAAGGATGACCAAGTAGAACAAATATCTGCTGTACATGGCCAGTATAGTCATAAGAAAATTATCACTGCATTGACCTTATCTTCCAGCACTGCACCTTCATTCCACTGCAGCCACACTGGCCTCCTCACAGTTCCTCAAGCTTCCAGGAACATTCCTATTTTAAAGACATTTGTAATTGTTGGGAGTTTTTCCTGCCCAAGAGATCTTTTCCTAGGTTTATTTGCTTTGTAATTATCACTTTCTATTCAGTTCAATTCAGTCGTTCAGTCGTGTCCGACTCTTTGCGACCCCATGAATCGCAGCACACCAGGCCTCCCTGTCCATCACCAACTCCCGGAGTTCACTCAAACTCATGTCCATTGAGTCGGTGATGCCATCCAGCCATCTCATCCTCTGTCGTCCCCTTCTCCTCCTGCCCCCTATCCCGCCCAGCATCAGAGTTTTTTCCAATGAGTCAACTCTTCGCATGAGGTGGCCAAAGTATTGGAGTTTCAGCTTTAGCATCAGTCCTTCCAATGAACACCCAGGACTGATCTCTTTTAGAATGGACTGGATGGATCCAAGGGACTCTCAAGAGTCTTCTCCAATACCACAGTTCAAAAGCATCAATTCTTCCACACTCAGCTTTCTTCACAGTCCAACTCTAGTGACCACTGGAGAAACCATAGCCTTGACTAGATGGACCTTTGTTGACAAAGTAATGTCTCTGTTTTTTAATATGCTATCTAGGTTGGTCATAACTTTCCTTCCAAGGAGTAAGCATCTTTTAATCTCATGGCTGCAATCACCATCTGCAGTGATTTTGGACCCCAGAAAATAAAGTCTGACACTGTTTCCACTGTTTCCCCATCTATTTGCCGTGAAGTGATGGGACCAGATGCCATGATCTTAGTTTTATGAATGTAGAACTTTAAGCCAACTTTTTCACTATCCTCTCACTTTCATCAAGAGATTTTTTTAGTTCCTTTTCACTTTCTGCCGTAAGGGTGGTGTCATCTGCATATCTGAGGTTATTGATATTTCTCCCAGCAATCTTGATTCCAGCTTGTGCTTCTTCCAGCCCAGTGTTTCTCATGATGTACTCTGCACATAAGTTAAATAAGCAGGGTGACAATATAGAGCCTTGATGTACTCCTTTTCCTATTTGGAACCAGTCTTTTGTTCCATGTCCAGTTCTAACTGTTGCTTCCTGACCTGTATATAGGTTTCTCAAGAGGCAGGCCAGGTGGTCTGGTATTCCCATCTCTTGAAGAATTCTCCACAGTTTATTGTGATCCACACAGTCAAAGGCTTTGGCATAGTAAATAAAGCAGAAGTAGATGTTCTTTTGGAACTCTCTTGCCTTCTATTATATATATTTTATTCAATTACATTTATTTTTTTCCTACCCACTAGAATGTATACTTCATAATGGTAAAGATTTTTTCTATTTCTTTTCATGTTATATTCCCAGCACATGGCTCAGAGCATGGGCTCAGTGATTATTTTTGTATAAATTAATTAACTAATTTAATCTACAGAACAGTGCCCTGATGTAGATAATTTTGTTATCTCCATTTTACAAGCCAGGCAATTACAAATCACAGAAACTGAATAATTTGTCCAAGAACACACTGTTAGTGCCAGAGCCTGGATTAATCTCTATTTATTTGATTACAAAAGTCATGTTCTTTCTACTGTGGTGCCTTTAAGGACTAAAAGGTTCATGATTGATATGTGGCCTACACAGATTCAGATGTGTAGATTTTGTGCCTTCTCAAGTTCCTTTCTGGCCAAAGAATCATATTTTGCATGATGGATCTAGCTCGCAATAGATTTACATTCTTGTGTCTGGATCTTGAGTTTCCAGAAGGTACACTAGGATTTTAAAGAATTGAAAGACAGAAACAACATTGTGGAAGAGGAGGGTTGGAGCTTAGGGAGGTTGATCCACAGGTACTCACTAACAATTGAAGGTGAAAGAGAAAAAAGTAATTATTTCAAGTTTCTAGTGTGGAACATTAGGTGGTAAACAAAAATAAGAAGAGTGAATTTACCATAGTCTAAGAGGTATGTATGGGAGAAGTTTTGATATATCGAGTTTGAGATGACCTTAGGGCCAAGATATATGAGTATCCAATTGGTTCATGGCCCAACCCACTATGTTCTTTCCCATGTAATGTGTTCCTCATTTTGATTGCCTGTTTTATATCCCTGGTCATGTATTTTCCTGTTTCCCTCATCACTTCATTACTTCTGATTTAGCTTCATAACAACTTGGCTGAAATAAATTAAGTGGCTTAAGACTTTGAACCACGCAGATGAAAGTAGAGGAAGGAACCAGGTGAGATGAGTGGAGAGGAAGCTATGTGCTGACTCAGTAGGAAGGTTTGTTCTGCTGGGGGCATCAGAATTACATGGAACTAAATTTAAAGAGACAAGACAAGGTGGAGTTTGACTCAGGATATATCAGTACCTAGGACAATCCAATGTGGCAGGAAGTGTCTGTAATTTAAACTGTATGGGAGGGCCATAAAAAATATGACTCCAACAGGGTCAGGCAATTGAGACTTATACACTATCCTGAGCTAAGGAGAAGGAGGTAGGGGTCTGGGTCTTCAAAGGGGAGGAAGATAATTCACAGGAAAATTAAAAGAGCAGCTGTTTGTTAAATAGGTGTTTGTCCTATCATACAGATAAGTCTTTCTGCTGTAGAAAGGTATCTTTAGTAATAGCTCTTTCTGGTAGGGTCCCCATATCTAAATTCTTTTAGGTGGTTCAGGGAGAGGTAAAAAGCTTTTCCTGAATCTGCTGGGTCTTAATTATCTTCAACTAAAAATCCATAAGTCAAAGTGGAATATTTGGGAGTGATTTATTCTGCTTCCCCTCATTCCTAACTCTTATTTAGACTCTATTGGTTTTATCGCATTTGCTCACCTATCTCCTGCATTTCTTGCTTTGAGTGATTGTCCTCCAACTGAGGAATTTCTTTCCCTTAACTATTCCAACTATTGGCCTGATCAATTACTGGTTCACAGGGCCATCCTGGCCTTCTAAGGGAAAAGAGCTTGGGATCTGAAAGGTGAACCTAAGAGGCAATAGGATCTAAGTAAAACAAGACTGTCTTCTGTACCTGAATTTACTAAAGTAAGTACAGCACAGCACACTAACTATATATCTGCCAGTTTCAAGCCTGTATTTTTCCTTTATATCTCTTTCTGGAGGCTGTTACTGGCACTTCTGATGTCTGATTGATGTGGCATTCCTTAATTAGATTACCAAAAGTTGGATTTTGATTTTATCTTTGCAGAAAACACAACAGAGGAATTATGCATTATATAATCTAAATGACAACACAGGAAGGATAGAAATATTGGTGCTTGGAAAAGAACAAAATCCAGTGTAAGGAAGGGGACAAACTTCAACTTATATTCTTCGTGCTGTCAAAGACTGGAAAGAAACTACACCTGAAATCTGGAGTTTATACTTTCATTAAGGTGGGAACTTCATGGACGAAAGTCAGCTCTCCAAAGCAATACTGCTTTGTGTTTGCTTTCAGCAAAATGGATAGGTGCTATTGAATAGGATATGGTGTGGAAGACCCTGATATTTAGCTCACAGAACTTCAGTCAGTCAGCTCAGTTCAGTCGCTCAGTCATGTCCGATTCTTTGCGACCCCATGAACCGCAGCACGCCAGGCCTCCCTGTCCATCACCAACTCCCGGAGTTCACTCAAACTCACATGCATCAAGTCGGTGATGCCATCCAGCCATCTTATCCTCTGTCGTCCCCTTCTCCTCTTGTCCCCAATCCCTCCCAGCATCAGAGTCTTTTCCAATGAGTCAACTCTTCGCATGAGGTGGCCAAAGTATTGGAGTTTCAGCTTTAGCACCATTCCTTCCAATGAACACCCAGGACTGATCTCCTTTAGGATGGACTGGTTGGATCTCCTTGCAATCCAAGGGACTCTCAAGAGTCTTCTCCAACACCACAGTTCAAAAGCATCAATTCTTTGGCACTCAGCTTTCTTCACAGTCCAACTCTCACATCCATACATGACTACTGGAAAAACTATAGCCTTGACTAGGTGGGCCTTTGCTGGCAAAGCAATGTCTCTGCTTTTTAATATTCTATCTAGGTTGGTCATAACTTTCCTTCCAAGGAGTAAGCGTCTTTTAATCTCATGGCTGCAATCACCATCTGCAGTGATTTTGAAGCCCCCAAAAATAAAGTTTGACACTGTTTCCACTGTTTCCCCATCTATTTCACATGAAATGATGGGACCAGATGCCATGATATTAGTTTTATGAATGTTGAACTTTAAGCCAACTTTTTCACTCTCCTCTTTCACTTTCATCAAGAGGCTTTTTAGTTCCTCTTCACTTTCTGCCACAAGGGTGGTGTCATCTGCATATCTGAGGTTATTGATCTTTCTCCTGGTAATCCTGATTCCAGCTTGTGCTTCTTCCAGCCCAGTGTTTCTCATGATGTACTCTGCATATAAGTTAAATAAGCAGGGTGTCAATATAGAGCCTTGACGTACTCCTTTTCCCATTTGGAACCAGTCTTTTGTTCCATGTCCAGTTCTAACTGTTGCTTCCTGACCTGCATATAGGTTTGTCAAGAGGTAGGTCAGGTGGTCTGGTATGCTCATCTCTTTCAGAATTTTCCACAGTTTACTGTGATCCACACAGTCAAAGGCTTTGGCATAGTCAATAAAGCAGAAATAGATGTTTTTCTGGAACTCTCTTGCTTTTTCGATAATCCAGCGGATGTTGGCAATTTGATCTCTGGTTCCTCTGCCTTTTATAAAACCAGCCTGAACATCTGGAAGTTCATGGTTTACATATTGCTGAAGCCCAGCTTGGAGAATTTTGAGCATCACCTTACTAGCATGTGAGATGAGTGCAATTGTGCGGTAGTTTGAGCATTCTTTGGGATTGCCTTTCTTTGGGATTGGAATGAAAACTGACCTTTTCCAGTCCTGTGGCCACTGCTGAGTTTTCCAAATTTGCTGGCATATTGAGTGCAGCACTTTAACAGCATCATCTTAGCAGCCTCCTTTTTAGAAGATACACACCCTAGACACACAATTAAGAGGACATGGGCTTCATAAGGTGAAGACACACCCTGTGATACCCACACAGCTCCACAAACAGTTCATTGGTAACACTGTAAGTTTAATGCAGACAATTGCCTAAAGTCGGTTAAATTATTCTGAAAGATGTGTTTTAAAATAGACATAGTCCACGTATACCTTAAAAACACATTTGTCAGAGGCACTTCAGCCATCCTTACACATAGTCCAGGGAAACTGAGTCAGGGTAAACCCTTACTCCTGACCTTTCATCTCTCCCTCATACCAGTACATCCTGCTGCCACTACCTGCTCTTCATCCCATGTCTCAGCACTGTTTGTACTAGCTGCTATCTCCCTTTTTAAGAGTGGGGTGGAGACTTGAGACACTGGTATATGTGCCCTTGTTAAGTAGGAGTGTATATCTCAAGCCAGATAGTAACTTCAGGAGAATTATCCAAGAATGAACAATGTACAGGGAGGAAGTGAAAGTGAAAGTTGCTCAGTCGTGTCCAACTCTGTGAGACCCCATGGACTGTCGCCTGCCAGGTTCCTCTGTCCATGGAATTCTCCAGGCAAGAATACTGGAGTGGGTAGCCATTCCCTTCTGCAGGGGATCTTCCCAACCCAGGAATCAAACCCAGGTCTCCCACATTGCAGGTGAATTCTTTACCATCTGAGCCACCAGGGAAGCCCACTGGGAGGAAAGGAAGAAGATAATTTTATGAGAAGAAAAGAAAAATGCACTTTAAGAGGACAGAGTCACTGAAAGCAGAGAAGGGATAACTGATCAGCTTCATCTCAGACCATATGTATTTTGTCTCCATAAGGTTATTAAGGTCAAAAAACTGAAATGAAAGGGATCAATTCAGATCAACTGGTCTAACCAGCATTTAATTGAAGAATACCTGAAACGTACAACCTCTTCAACCAGATTGTGAGTTACTGGAGAGCAGCAGCACATGGGCTCCTTCCTAACTCCAGATGAGTCAGGATAGGATAATTTCTGGATAAACCATTCCAAAATTTCAACATGTTATCACAATAAAAGTGTATTTCTCATTTATTGAAGCCCATAGCCAGGTTTAGTTTGGGGGTAATGATAAGGTTCTGCTCTATGTAAATATTCAGGAATATTATAGATGTTCAATATCTATTGAATGAAAAAATAATTAATGGAAAATATGTACTATCTGTAGCTATACAAGTTAATATGCACTATAAATGACCAAATTCACAGCAAAAATATCAAAGGTTTACAGCATGAAATGATTGTCAGTCTGATAATATGAAAAATGAAGCTAATATAAAATTTATTTTCTCATGTTTAACTGTTCTACAAGATAACTGAGGTTCAAAAAGAAGGATTGGAAAATTTTTTCAGTAAAACATCCAATAGTACATATGGGGTTGGCCAAAGAGTTATTCTTGGTTTTTCTGTAGGGTAATGCAGAAAAACCTGAACAAACTTCATGGCCAACCCAATGTTTTCATCTATGTGAGCCCTATAGTCTATATTACAGATGCTTACTTTGTATTGGCTACAAAAGCAGCCATAGACAATCCATAGATGAATGAGCGTGTTTGTGTTCCAATAAAACTGCATGGTAGTCATTGAAATTTGAATTTTATATAATTTTCCTGTCATATTCGTCTTTTAATTTCCCCCCAAGTATTAAAAGATCTTCATAAGAAAAATTTTGATAATTTAAACTTCATCAAAATAAACATGTCTTTTCAAAAGATACCTTAAAAGCATGAAAAGACAAGCCATAGATTGAGAGGTAATATTTGCTAGCCACATAGCTACTAAAGATCCTAAAACTAATTTATAAAGGATTCCCAAAACTCAGTATTGTGAGAACAAACAGTTAAATTTTTAAGATGAGCAAAAAAAAAAAAAAGATACACAGGTGGCAAATAAACACATAAAAAGATGCTCAAACTAATTTATCTTTAGGGAAATGCAAATTAGAACTACAGTAAGACACCACTATGCAGAAATTAGAACGACTAAAATTTTAAAAGACTGACCGTACCAGTGACAGATAAGGATAAGGGGGAGTTAAGACTGTCATACAATGGTAGCAGGAACATTAAATGGTACACTGCTTTGCAAAACAGTTGGACAGTTTTGTTTGTTTGTTTTTTAATTAACATTCACCTACAATGCTAAATTCTGAGGTGGATGCAGAGCAGCTGAAACTCCCACAGATTGCTCCAGGGAATGAAAAATTTATAGTCATCTTAGAAAACAGTTTGGCAATTTCTTACATACTTGAAATACATTTACCATATAAACCAACAATGTCACCCCAAAAGTTTTACTCACTGAATGATAACATAGGTTCACACAAAAATCTGCATGTGAATATTCGCCTCAGTTTTATTTGTAACTATGCAAAAGTGTCAACAATCCAATCATTCCTCACTTGGGGAATGGATAAACTTCAGTGAGTCCACACATTAAATTCTACACAGCAATAAAAAGGAAAAAACCAATACACACAACTACACTATACAAAGTAAAAACAGCCAGACTCAAAATGCTATACACATTTTAAATTCCATCTTAGGAAACTTTGGAAAATAAGAAAGTTTAAGTTAAGAGGGCCTTCCCTGATAATTCAGTTGGTAAAGAATCCACCTGCAAAGTAGAAGACCCTGGTTCAATTCCTGGGTTGGGAAGATTCACTGGGGAAGGGGTAGGCTACTCACTCCAGTAATCTTGGGCTTTCCTGGTGGCTCAGCTGGTAAAGAATCTGCCTGCAATGCAGGAGACCTGGGCTCAATCTCTGGGTTGGGAAGATCCCCTGGAGAAAGGAAAGGCTACCCACTTTAGTATTCGGGACTAGAGAAGTCCATGGACTATACAGTCCATGGGGTCACAAAGAGTTAGACGCAACTGAGCGACTTTCACTTTAAGCTTTTCTAGATTCCCTACATATGCATTAATATGTATTTGTTTTTGTTTTCGAAATCTAGGAAAGTAGTACTGATGAACCTACTTTCAGGGAAGGAATGGAGACGCGGAAGCAGAGAATGGACTTATGGACACAACAGGAGAAGGAGCGGGTGGAATGAATTGAGAAAGTAGCATCGAATATATACAGTATTAAGTGTAAAATAGATAGCTGTGGGAAGCTGCTGTATAATACAAGGAGCCCAGATGGTGCTCCTTGATGACCTAGACAGTTGGGATGAGGGAAGGGGATATGTATAATTATTACTGACTCGAGTTGTTGTACACAGAATCCAGCACAGCATTGAAAACAATTTCCCTCCTATTATAAAATAACTAAAAATAAAAATAAAAAACTGTATCAGTGGTTTCCAGGAGCTTGGATTAGAGAAAGCATCAACAATAAAGTGGCATGGGGGAAATTATTTTTATGATGGAACTGTTCTAATCATTAAAAACATGATCTTGCCATTCTGTCTCTTATTTTTCTTATTAGGAAAGTTTAAAAAAAAAAAAGAATCCTATCAACCCTCTAGAGCTGGTATAAGATTAAGTGATACAAAGTAATTGTAAAATATCAAGTACCAAATGTGGGATCAACAAATAACATTCTAAGAAAACTATACTCAATATCCTATAATAAACCATAGTGGTTTATTAAATAATACAAAAAAGAATACATTATATATATATTATGTATAACTGAATCAGTGTGCTGTACAGCAGAAATTAACATTATAAATCAACTGTACTTCAAAAAAAAAAAATGTAAAAGAACACACTGTTAAATCAGCGTTAGTTACTTTTTGCCACGTGAAAGTGAAGTCGCTCAGTCGTGTCCGACTCTGCGACCCCATGGACTGTAGCCTACTAGGCTCCCCCATCTACGGGATTTTCCAGGCAAGAATACTGGAGTGGGTTGCCATTTCCTTCTCTAGGAGATCTTCCCAACCCAGAGATTGAACCCCAGGTCTCCCGTATTGTAGGCAGATGCTTTACCCTCTGAGCCACCAGGGAAGTCACTGTACTGTAAAGTAAATTAATTATTCTTCAGTGTTTGCCTAATCCAGGTCTTTGCCTGGAGCAACTTTTTCATAGGATCCACACATGTGTGGACCATGAAGTATAACTGGAGAACTACTGAGCTGTTGGTACCTGAATAAATAAGTGGAACCAGTTATTTCACATCAGAGGGGCTAGAGTTACTTTCAAAATGTACTAGTGACTTCAGGAAATAGCCAAAAGCTGCCTTATTTTGTACGCAAATTACCCAATTATGGCCCCTCCAGGAGATCAATTCTGAAAAGATAACATTGTTTTAGACTAAAGCAACTCCACCCTGGGATGGGGGTTGGCAATTGAAGGACAGACGGAATTTCAGTTGGTCTGCCTTCCTCCTGGGTTCTTTGAGCACAGCTTGCTCAACCTGTTCTTTCTTGACCAGAGTTATATCCTGTAAAGATCACACCCAAAGTATAAATTCAAATATTGCTTGAGGCTTAGGTGTCTCTATCTGATTTTCAGGCCACAGATGACTATTTCCTTTTAAGCAACAAATCAACTCCTAGGGATACACACCTTCAGAAAAGAAAAATATAATATTTATTATTTTTTCCAAGTTATAAAAGTTATAGATGCAAAATGGGACACTGAGATGTTACAGAAAAGTATAAAAATAATGAAAAGCTTTTCATTCCTAAGAAGTAACGGCTAATAAAGTACACTATATGTGTGTGTGTCTATATATATATATATATATATATATATAGACACACACATTTTTCCTTTAATTGTATCTTAGTTCCATAAACATCAATATTAATGACATCCAGGTTTTTAGAAGAACAGCTCTGAGCAGGTTTCCATATATGAATCAGGATTGTGTGGTTGTTCTTTGCTTGACCTTGGTGACCTTGAAGAAGAAAAAGATAAACAATGAGATGAACCTGATTATACATTTCTCCCTTCATTCACACTGTCACATCCCTTTTCCTCTTCCCACCTAAGAGGCCCCTCTCCGACTCTCACCTAGCTTATTTAGTGAATTCCCATCTTTTGACCCACCACCCCCAATTTTTTGTTGGAACCCTCAAATGAGATAGGCACTCATACCCAGCATAAGTGCATGTGGACAGGCAGGAGTTTTGGAGGACAAGAGAGAAGAAGAAGCAATTATACTCAAGGCCAAGAGTTGAAGAGAAAGTTCTTACTGAGAGGAAATGTGGAAGGAAGGGGCAAAAGGTATTCCTGGTGCCATGCTGTGAAGGAAAGATTGGGATGTCTCACTGAGAGCCTGAGAACTGGCAAGACTAAAGAGCATGTGCATTTCTGAGTGCTTGGATATGTCAGCCTTTGTATCTGATCTGTTTGCATTCCAGTACAGGCACACCTCAGAGATAGTATGGGTTCAGTTCCAAACCACTGTGACAAGGAGAATATTGCAATAAAATGACACATATATTTTTTTTTTTTTGCTTTCCCAGTACATATAAAAGTTATGTTTATACAATACTATACTGCAGTCTATTAACTGTGCAAGAGCATCAATGTACATAACTGAATCAAAAAATACTTTATTACTAAAAAACATTAACCATCATTTGAATTTTCAGTGAGTCATAATCTTTTTTTTTTTCTTTTTTCTTTCTGGAGGAGGATCTTGCCTGGATATTGATGGCTGCCAACTGATGAAGCTGATGTTTGCTGAAGCTTGGGTTAGTGGTGGCTATTTCTTAAATAAGACAAAGATGCATTTTGTTGGAATGATTGACATTTCCTTCCACGGAAAATCTGTCTGTAGTATGCAATGCTGTGTGATAGTGTAGAGGAAATGTATCACCCCCAAAAGATGTCTTTCAGGCATGAGGATTAACTTATATTGATTATTTTTTAAGAAACAGAAGCCTCTGGAAATCTGTCTTTTCACATCCCCTTTAGTACCTAAAAGATGCTTGCTCCTGGGAAGGAAAGTTATGACCAACCTAGACAGCATATTAAAAAGCAGAGACATTACTTTGCCAACAAAAGTCCGTTTAGTCAAAGATATGGTTTTTCCAGTAGTCATGTATGGATGTGAGAGTTGGACTATAAAGAAAGCTGAGCACAGAAGAATTGATGCTTTTGAACTGTGGTGTTGGAGAAGACTCTTGAGAGTCCCTTGGACTGCAAGATCAAACCAGTCCATCCTAAAGGAAATCAGTCCGGAATATTCATTGGAAGGACTGATGTTGAAGCTGAAGCTCCAATACTTTGGCCACCTAATGTGAAGAACTGACTCATTTGAAAAGACCCTGATGCTGGGAAAGATTGAAGGCAGGAGGAGAAGGGAATGACAGAGGATGAGGTGATTGGATGGCATCACCGACTCAATGGACATGAGTTTGTGTAAACTCTGGGAGTTGGCGATGGACAGGGAGGCCTGGCGTGCTGCAGTCCATGGGGTCTCAAAGAGTCAGACACAACTGAGTGACTGAACTGAACTGAACTTAGCTACCTAAAGAATTTAGTTAAAGAGGCTGTTCCCAGAATAAAAGTCTCATAAGAGGTATCTGCAAAGAATATGGGTTAAGTGTGGTAGAGGAAACTTTGCAGGGCCCATAGAGTAGAGTTCACTCTCTGTCCCATCTTCTCTGGATGTCCATCAAACATTTGTTTACTATAACATTTGTTTTTCCATCTCCATGTGAATTGTCTTTCTCCCCAGTGGAGGTCTTAAACAACTAACCCTGACATTCTCTTTTATCATTAACTGCTATGGTATTTAACTGAAGATGGTATTTAAATTGAGAGTTTTGGCCATTTTGGTGAGCTATTCATTTTTTCTGGGTCTCTCATGAATCAGTCAGTTCAGTTGCTCGGTTGCATCCGACTCTCTGTGAACCCAAGGACTGCAACACCAGGCTTCCCTGTCCATCACCAACTCCTGGAGATTTCTCAAACTCATGTCTATCAAGTCGGTGATGCCATCCAACTATATCATCCTCTGTCGTCCCCTTCCCCTCCTGCCTCCCATCTTTCCCAGAATCAGGGTCAGTTCTTCACATCAGGTGGCCAAAGTATTGGAGCTTCAGCTTCAGCATCAGTCCTTCCAATTCAGGACTGATTTCCTTTAGGATTATCTGGTTTGATCTCTTGCTGTCCAAGGGACTCTCAAGAGTGTTCTCCAAACCACAGTTCAAAGACATCAATTCTTTGGCACTTAACTTTCTTTATGGTCCAACTCTCACATCCATACATGATTACTGGAAAAATCATAGCTTTGACTATACAGACCTTTGCTGGCAAAGTAACGTCTCTGTTTTTTAATATGCTGTCTAGGTTTGTCATAACTTTTCTTCCAGGGAGCAAGCAAGTATGACATGTGTCCTCTCCATGTACACATGTTATTAAACTTTTGTTTGCATTTCTCTTGTTAATCTATCTCATTTTAATTCTTAGACCAGTCTAAAGAACTTAGAAGAGTAGAAGAAATTTTCTTTCCTTACCAACAAGAGCCATAGTATAACTTTTTTCCAAAATTAGAGCCAAGCTTCTCAAACCCTGGAACTGTTTTATTAATTAAGTTTGTATAATATTCTAAATCCTTTGATGTTTCAACAATATTCACAGCATCATCCTCAGGAGTAGATGATATTTCAAGAAACTATTTTCTTTGTTCACCCAGAGATGTTTAGATAGCATCACCAAGTCAATGGATATGAATTTGAGGAAACTCTGGGAGAAGGAGAAGGAGGCCTGGTGTGCTGCAGTCCATTGGGTCACAAAGAATGTGGCATGACTTAATGACTGAACAAGAACAACAAGAAGCAACACCACATCTATTAAAGTTATCATCAAAGTCCAACAATTCAGTAACATCTTCATGCTCCACTTCTAGTTCATTTTCTACCACATCTGCCATTATTTCCTTCACTGAAGTCATGAACCTTTCAAAATCATCCATGAGGGATGGAATTAATTTCCTTCAAATGCTTATTCATCTTGGTATTTTGATCTCTTCCCATGAAATATGAATGTTCTTAATTACATCTAGAATGCTGAATCCTTTCCAAAAGATTTTTATTTGACTTTGCTTAGATCCATCAAAAGAATCATATCTACTGCAGTTATAGCCAGGTGAAATGTATTTCTTAAATCATAATCCATGGGATGCAGAATGGATGTTAGCATGATAACAACATTAATTCTTCATATATCTCCATAGGACATCTTGGGTGATCAGGTGCATTGTCAATGAGCAGTAATATTTTAAAAAGGAATCTTTTTTTTTTTTTTCTAAACAGTAGGTCTCAAAAAACAGTGGACTTAAAATATTCAGTAAAACATGTTGTAAACAGATATACTGTCATCCAGGCTTTATTGTCCCATTTATAAGAGCAAAAGCAGGAAAGATTTAGCATTCTTAAGGACCCTAAGATTTTCAGAATGGTCAGTGAGCATTGGCTTCAGCTTAGTCACCAGCTCCATTAGCCCGTAACAGTAGAGTCAGTCTGTCCTTTGAAGCTTTTAAGCCAGGCACTAACTTCTCTTCTGTATCTGTGAAAATCCTAGATGATACCTTCTTATAATATAAGGCTGCTTCATTTTCATTGAAAATCTGTTGTGGAGTATAGCAATCATTATCAATCATCTCTGCTAGGTCTTCTGGATAACTTGCTGCAGCGTCTATAGAAGCAACACTTGCTGCTTCATCTTGTACATTTATGTTAGAGATGGCTTCTTTCCTTAAACCTAATGAATCAATTTCTGCTAGCTCCAAACTTTCCTTCTGCAGATTTCTCATGTCTCTCAGCCTTCATGGTATTTAAGTGTTAGGGCTTTTCCCTAAGAATGATTTCCATCCAGACCACAAAAATTTTCCATGTCAACAGTAAGGTTGTTTTGTTGTCTTATCATTCATAGGTTCACTGGCATAACATTTTTAATTTCTAATTTAGAAAGATGGTAACAATAACCCTGTGTACGAGACAGCAAAAGAGACACTGATGTATAGAACAGTCTTATGGACTCTGTGGGAGAGGGAGAGGGTGGGAAGATTTGGGAGAATGGCATTGAAACATGTAAAATATCATGTATGAAATGAGTTGCCAGTCCAGGTTCGATGCACGATACTGCATGCTTGGGGCTGGTGCACTGGGACGACCCAGAGGGATGGAATGGGGAGGGAGGAGGGAGGAGGGTTCAGGATGGGGAACACATGTATACCTGTGGTGGATTCATTTTGATATTTGGCAAATCTAATACAGTTATGTAAAGTTTAAAAATAAAATAAAATTAATAAAAAAATTTTTTTGCATTCACAACTTGTCTATTTGTTACAGGAAGCCTAACTTTTGACAGCTTTTTTTCCTTTCTCAATGAGCTTTATCATTTCTAGTTTTTTATTTAATGTGAGACATGTATAACACTTCCTTTCACTTGAACACTTAGCAGCTTCTATACAGTTATTAAATGGCTGAATTTCAACATTGTTTTGCCTCAGGGAATTGGGAGACCAAGGAGAGGGAGAGAGATGGGGGAACTGTCCATCAGTGGAGCAGTCAGAACACACATAACATTTATCAAAGAAATTCCCCGTCTCATACAAGTGTGCAGTTCATGGCACTCCAAAATGATTTCAATAGTAACATCAAAGATCACTAAACCCAGATCAAAATGACAAATACAAGAATTCAAGAAGCTTGAAATATTGGGAAAATTGCCAAATATGACACAGACATTCAAAGTGTAAAATGTTTTGGAAAAACAACTCCAGGAGACTTGCTCTACATAGGATTGCTATAAATCCTTTATTTGTACAATAAACCAAAGAAAAAGCAAATATCTATGAAGCACAAGAAAGTGAAGTATAATAAAGCAAAGTATGCCCATAGTAACCTTTGTTAGTATTCAAAGAATCCATTCCACATGAATGTGTGAGTTTGACAAAAAGCATGGAATTTGTCCTGTAGGACCAATTACCTCTGTTGTTGACCAGCATGTGTATCTCACCAAAAGCAGGTAACTTTGTGTTCTGAAAGGCTCAGAGGCATCCTTGATCATTTATTAATAGATCTGAAATGGGCAAGTAACTATCCTCTGAGATAAAAGATATTTCCTCCATTTTATAGATGATGAATCAGAAGTTTCTAGCATTTAAGTTATTAGTCAACTAGCAAATTGTAGAACCAGTATTCAAAATAAATTTGCCTTAAAAATTCAAAATTTAATAATTAATCCACCTGATCTGAAAATTCAAACAACTTTATAATATTGAGCTTAGATATAGCTTTTGATAGACTTTCTGAAGTTTCTCTCTTTAATATGATTAAAAATATTCTTAAATGAAAATTAATAGATGTTAATGAAAGAAACTGAAGATGACACAAACGGATGGAAAGATATACCATGTTCTTGGATTAGAAGAATCAATATTGTTCAAATGACTATATTACCTAAGGCAATGTACAGATTTAATGCAATCCCTATCAAATTACCAGTAGCATTTTTTATAGAACTCAAAAAAGTTTGTAATTTGCATAAAACCACAAAAGACCACAAATAGCCAAAATGATCTTGAGAAATAAAAGTGGAGCTGGACAAATCATGCTCCCTGACTACAGACAATACTACAAAGCTATAGTCATCAGAATAGTATGGTACCGCCACACACAGAAAAAAAAGGCATATAGATCAGTGGCACAGGCTAGAAAGCCCAGAAAGAAGCCTACACATCTATGGCCAGTTAATTGATGACAAACAAGGCAAAAATATACAATGGAGAAAAGAGAGTCTCTTCAGTAAGTGGTGATGGGAAAACTTGATAGGTATGTCTAAAAGAATCAAACCAGAACATTCTCTAACACCATTAAAAATTAAACTCAGGATGGATTAAGGACTTAAATGTAAGTCTGGATACACTAAAACTCCTATCACAAATATAGGCAGAACGGTCTTTGAAGTAAGTTGAAGCAATATTTTTTGGATCAGTCCCCTAGAGTAATGGAAATAAAAACAAAAATAACCAAATGAGACCTAATTAAACTTAAAAGATTTTGCATAGCAAAGAAAACCATAAATAAAACAAAAAGACAACCCACAGACTGGGAGAAAGTGTTTGCAATGGGTGCTAACAACAGGGATTAATTTATAAAATATACAAACAGTTCATACAGCTTAATATCAAAAAATAAACCCAATCAAGACATGGGCAGAGGACTAAATAGGCATTTCTCTAAAGAAGACATATAGATGGAAAACAGACTCATGAAAAGATGCTCAATATTGTTTATCATTGGAGAAATGAAAACCAAAAATACAATGACTGCCACCTCACACCAGTCAGAATGGCAATCACTAAAAAGTCTGCAAGTAACAAATGCTGGAGAGGATGTGGAGAAAAAGAAACCCTCTTACACTGTTGGTGTGAACATAAATTGGTGCATCCACTCTGGAGAACAGTATGGAGGTTCCTTAAAAAACTAAAAATAGAGTTACCATATCATCCTACAATCACACTCCTGGGCAAATATCTGGAGAAAACGAATTTGAAGAGACACATGTAGCCCAATGTTCATAGCAGCACTATTGACAATACCAAGACAGTAAAGGAACCTATACGCCCATTGACAGATGAATGACTAGGGTAACAATGGAATGCTACTTAGCCATAAAAAGAATAAAATAATGCCATTTGCAGTAACATGGATGAATCTAGTGATTGTCATACTGAGTGAAGTAAGTCAGACAAAGGACAAATATCATATGATATCACTTACATGTGAATTCTAAAAAATAAAAAAAAAGAAAGATACAAATGAACTTACCAAACAGGAAAAGACTGACAGACACAGAAAAAAATTTATGGTTACCAAAGGGGATGGTGGTGGGGGAGGGAAAATAAATTAGGAGTTTGGGATTAACATATACACATTACAATATATAAAACAGGTAAACAACAAGGACCTACTATATAGCTTAGAGAACTATACTTGATTTTGTATAATAACCTATAATGGAAAAGAATCTAAAATGAATATATATGTGTGTGTGTGTGTGTGTGTGTGAATACAATATATAAATATATGTGTGTGTGTATGTAACTGAATCCCTTTGCTGTACACTTTAAACTAACCTACATTTTAAAATATCCTTAAAAATAAGAATGATGAAAAGGAACTTCACACACACTAAATGACAAGAATTAGTTATTTCACCTGCTAGACTCTCTGTGTAATAGCAGCAGTATAGTTTTCTTAACGACTTCTACTTTGGAACAATGATGACCCCCCAGAAGATCTCACCTTGATGAAACTATGAATTACAGATCTCAGCTGCCTCTTATGCCCACTTTCTCCCAATTCAAAGCACACGAGTGTAAGTCTGTCACCCTCGTCACAGTTGACACTGGTTAGTCGCTGTCCATAAACCACGACTTCCATCACTCCTGTATCATCTTGTATTTCATAATATATGAATTCATTATATACCGATTTCTGCAAAAGAAAATTAGCATTCATCTTTTGAGAACTGGATCAGGAATTACCACTTTGAAAACTTTGAAAAATCAAGAGTGTTAGTGGAAATTTTTCTCTCAGAACAGTTAATACAAGCTGGAGGTCTAGTATTACACGTATCAAATAGTGTAAGATATCTTGTTCAGTTTATCCTCCCATATAAATTCTCTATCTTTTCTTCCTTTGGGTGTTTGTGTGCTGGGTCATTCTAGAAAAAGGGATTACTTCCCTAATTTTTCCTGCTCCCATCTAAGAATAGCTGAGATTTCTTAAGGAACTTAGATATGGTGTGGTCTGATAAGCATCGGAGGCTTTTTTGGATTTCCCTGGCTTCCCTGGTGGCTCAGACGGTAAAGTGTCTGCCTGCAATGCGGGAGGCCCGGGTTCGATTCCTGGGTCAGGAAGATCCCCTGGAGAAGGAAATAGCAATCCACTCCAGCACTCTTGCATGGAAAATCCCATGGACGGAGGAGCCTGATAGGCTACAGTTCATGGGGGTCGCAAAGAGTTGGACATGACTGAGCAACTTCATGACGAAGAACAGAGAAGAAAGGCTATTCCTGTCTTATGATGAGTCTAAAAAAGATTGCTAAAACTCCTCCTTCAGTTGATATTTCAATATGTAATTCTTTCCTCTATCTTCTGTATCTATTCATTCTTCCCTAATCTGCCCAAATCTTGACTCTAGATCATCTCGTTCCATTGTTCTAGTTTCTATGTCACTTACTTTACTCATCAATTCTGCTAATGCTCATGTATGCACATTCTTTATAATAGAGTGCACAAAAAACAGGGTATAAGTAAAAAGCCACCCTAGAAGACATATATAATGGAATATGAAACATACTTCACATAAAAGTTAGGTCAGCTAAGTTTAGTATTTGTATGAAGTGTTGGGACTAAAATACCTACTCTGATTCTAAGAATTCACCTAAATTCTACCTTTTATTGTCCATATAATAAATTTAAAAATGAAATGACTTGGTTTCTCACATTTTTTCAATATCCATATTTCTCATCTTAATTAATGCTAAAGTTTTTGGCTCAACAATTTTTTGATGAAAGAATGTGAAGATGTGAGAATACTTTACAGTTCAGATGATCAGAATCTTAGCTAATTGTTGATAAGAGCAGATTCTAGGGCAAAGCAGTCTATTGATTTCTCATCTTGTTTGTCACAGTTGAAATCCAAGCTTGAAAAAACAATTATTTATTCACAAATTAACTTAAACTGTCACTAAAAGGAGTGCTCTCTCTGTGAATGGATCAGTACAGCTCGTAAAATACTATGATTTCTGGTGAATCACTTTCTTAAAAACTTGCATGTTGTTATGGCAAGAAGAATGTTAAGAAATTATCAGCCCTATATTCTGAAGTGAAAGACTGCACCCAACTATCCCTGGTCAGAAGGGCTTTGAGTTCCTATATTTATGAAGTTAACTATATTCATTTGGCAGTTAAGACTTGAATTCTGGGATTGCAAAAGAAATATTGCAAAACAATGATGTGGACTTACCTTATGCACCACAAAAACCCCATTCACAAATGTTCCTAGGTCTTGCAGATAAAGATGACTGATTTTAGGAGTTGCCTTTGCCTTTTGAATTAGGCTTTTAGAGATCTCCATCTTTCGGTCAGGCTTAACATCAGACACAGATATGACATTGAACACTTCCAGGAACCCATTGCGGCCAATATAATCTGATATGGCAATGGCTTTATTGGGGATGAACTTCTCCTTCAGGGCAACATCAAAAATCTTCACTTGGAAGAACTGACTCTCAGTAGCCACTGTGGCATGAAACATCCTCTTGCCTCCTTTGACATCATATGTAAATGGTTCCGTTGCCTTCAGCACCATCACTTCTTTGGGGCCCCTCTGGAAGCCCTCCTCTCTGGAAGCTTCTTTAGGTACAGACTTCAATCTTGGTTTCTACTTAGAAGTACACACCAAAAACAGGCAGAATTAAGAAAAGGAATGCAGTTGCATTCCCTAATGAAAACCATCTATGGCTTAATGTTGAACCTCAATAAAGAACATAATCGGGTAGAGCTTGAGGAAAAAAAAAAAAACTAGACAAAGGTCACTAACATGGTATAAATAAACGAATGGAATAATGGAGAAGATTTAATTGGTGATTTCTCTCTTTTTTTTTTCCATTGCTTTATGAGTGTGGTAGGAAGAATATTTTTCTTTAAAAAGTGTTAGCTCAAAAGAAAAAGTTTTTGTTTTTTTTTTCCAAGAAAAGCTATGTAGAGTACAGAGGCAGTAGACAGTAGCAATGTTGCTGTGTAGTGATTCCTACTAGAGATAAGAATGAAAAAAATCATCTTAAATTATCCCATTAACTTATTTTAGTGCACAAATTAAGATACAAAGGCTCAGACGGTAAAGTGTCTGCCTGCAATGCGGGAGACCCGAGTTCGATTCCTGGGTCGGGAAGATCCTCTAGAGAAGGAAATGGCAATCCACTCCAGCACTCTTGCCTGGAAAATCCCATGGACGGAGGAGCCTGATAGGCTACAGTCCATGGGGTCGCAAAGAGTTGGACACGACTGAGCGACTTCATTTCAATGATGAAATAGTGATACTGTGCAGGCCTTGAGGGGCTCCTGGGCACAAGGCTTTTGTGTCCCCCATTTCTTTGACTATAGGAAGCAGCCTTCATTCAACTTCCATGACCTTCCCTGAGTTCAAACAACTGTTAATTGAAGAAGGAAGTGAATGGGAGACCAAGAAGAAAGAGTCAAGACTACCCTTGGGGCAAGGTCCTGTTTTCTCATCAAAGGATACAAACAAAAATATCTTTAATCTATTTTGCAGATACTGAATCCTCCTCCAGATGGGAGAAGTTAATTAATGATTAACAATGATATGCTGCCTACAAGCATGTAGATCCCAGACCAGCTGGACTTGAAGGTTGTTGGTGCTGACTCCTACTTAGCTCATCACCAACCCATTAGAGAAATGTCCATGAGCCTTCTTTTACTATAAAACTTGTCACTATCTTCCTCAAGTTGAGACATATGGGTTTGAGGGCATTAGCCCACTGTGTCCCCCTTTGCCTGGCAAAGCAATAAAGCTATCTTTTTCTACGTCACCCAAAATTCTGTCTCTGAGATTTGGTTCAGCACAGGTGAACAGAGAAGTTGAGTTTTCTGCATCAGTAGCACTGAGAGTAGAGAATGGCTCCAGTTAGAATCCACTGATGTCATCCCTGTTGGTGTTTAGGCACTAAGTCACATTCGACTCTTTGCAACCCAATGGACTGCAGCATCCAGGCTCCTCTGTCCTTCACTACCTCCTGGAGTTTGCTCAAATGCAGGCCTGGCGTGCTGCGATTCATGGGGTCGCAAAGAGTCGGACATGACTGAGTGACTGAACTGATGTCTACTGAGTTGGTGGTGTTATTTAACCATCTCACCCTCAGCCACCACCTTATCCTTTGCCTTCAATCTTTCCCAGCATCAGAGTCTTTTCCAATGGGTCAGTTCTTTGCACCAAGTGGTCAAAATATTGGAGCTTCTGCTTCAGCAACAGTCCTTCCAATGAATATTCAGGGTTGATTTTCTTTAGGATTGACTGGTTTGATCTTCTTCCTGTCCAAGGGACTCTGAAGATCTCTAGCACCACAATTCTTTGGCACTCAGCCTGCTTTATGATCCAACTCTCATATCTATACATGACTACTGGAAAAATTATAGCTTTGATCTTTGGCAGCAAAGTGATGTCTCTGCTTCTTAATTCAGTGTCTGGGTTTCTCATAGCTTTCCTTCCAGGGAACAAGTGTATTTCATGGTAGCAGTCACCATCCACAGTGATTTTAGAGCCCGAGAAAATAAATTCTGTCATTTCTTCTATTTTTTTCCCCTTCTATTTCCCATGAAGTGATGGGATTGGATCCCATGATCTTAGTTTTTTGAATGTTGAGTTTTAAGCCAGATTTTTCACTCTCCTCTTTCACCCTCATCAAGAGGATCTTTCCTCTTCAATTTCTGCCATTAGAGTGGTATCATCTGCACATCTGAAGTTGTTGATATCATTCCTGGCAATCTTAATTCCAGCTTGTGCTTCATCCAGCCTGGCATTTAGCATGATGCACTCTGCACAAAAGTTAATAAGCAGGGTGACAGGATACAGTCTTGTTATACTCTTTTCCCAATTTTGAACCCATTAGTTGTTTCATGTCCAGTTCTATAAAAACTGTTGCTTCTGGACCTACATACAGGTTTCTCAGGAGACAGCCAAAGTGGTATGGTATTCCCACCTCTTTAGAATTTTCCACAGTTTGTTGTGATCCACAGTCAAAATCTTTAGCATTGTCAATGAACCAGAAGTAGATATTTTTTTTGGAATTCCCTTGTTTTTTCCATGATACAAAGAATGTTGACAATTTGATCTCTGGTTCCTCTGCCTCTTTGAAACCCAGCTTCTACATCTAGAATTTCTCAGTTCATGTACAATTGAAACCTAGCTTGAAGGATTTGGAGCATAACTGTGCTAACATGTCAAGTGACTGCAATTGTATGGTAGTTTGAACATTCTTTGGCATTGCCCTTCTTTGGAATTGGGATGAAAACTGAACTTTTCCAGCCCTGTGGCCACTGCTATGTTTTCCAAATTTGCTAACATATTGAGTGCAGCACTTTAACAGCATCATCTTTTAGGATTTTAACTAGCTTAGCTGGAATTCTGTCACCTCTACTAGCTTTGTTTGTAGTATGCTTCCTAAGGCCCAGTTGACTTCATATTTCAGGATGTCTGGCTCTAGGTGAATGACCACATCATCATGGTTATCTGGGTCATTAAGATCTTTCTTGTGTAGTTCTTCTGTATATTCTTACTACCTCTTCTTAATCTCTTCTGCTTCTGTTAGGTCCTTATCCTTCCTATCCTTTATTGTGCCCATTCTTGCATGAAATATTTCCTTGATATCTTGAATTTTCTTGAGGAGATCTCTAGTCTCTCCCATTCCATTGTTTTCCACTATTTCTCTGCATTGTTCATTTTAAAAGGCCTTCTTATCTCTCCTTGCTATTCTCCAGAACTCTTCAACCAGTTGGGTATATCTTTCCCTTTCTCCCTTGCCCTTCACTTCTCTTCTTCCCTCAGCTAGTTGTAAAGCCTCCTCAGACAACCACTTTGCTTTCTTGCATTTCTTTTTCTTTGGAATGATTTTGAACACTGCCTCCTATACACCCCAGTAGATGTGACAATTTAAAGACCAAAATTATACAGTCCTTCTTCAGGAAAGCAGTGTTATGTTGAGAAAGTATTAATAAGACAGTCACTGGAAAAATCTCATGAATTTTCTGGATGTGGAAATGTCCTCGATAAAGGACATTTCGAAGAGTAACAAAATCAGCCACCCCAAAATATGTTTCCTTGGTACAAGATTATCTTAAACTGATTATTTTTACAAAACACCTATAAAACCAGAAAGGAAGATGCCTTTTTGTAAGGGAAATTTGTATTTATAAATTAAATTTCCATTTCTAAGCGTGTCTTTTTCTATGTACCAGGAAGAGAAGCAGGACTCTAAACCTTGGGAGAATATTATCACTGGACTAGAAACTGACTTAAACCTGCATAACAAACATCACCCTTGTTTACCCTGATTTTCCTGGTAACTTTCTTATAACTGACCTCCCACACTTTTCTTTCTACTGTCTTTCACTAAAGATGGTATTTTAAGTTGGTGGCTTAGGCCACCTCAGGGAGTTACTTATTTTTCCTGGGTATTTTCTATGTGTAGATGAGATACACATGTTAGGGAACTTCTGCTTTTTTTTTTTTTTTTCTTCTTGTTAATCTCGGTTTTAACAAAGATACCACTCTAATGGCAGAAAGTGAAGAGGAACTAAAGAACGCCTTGATGAATATGAAAGAGATTTGAAAAGCCAGCTTAAAACTAAATATTAAAAAAAAAAAAAAAAAAAAAACTAAGATCATGGCATCTGGCTCCGTTACTTCATGGCAAATAGAAGGGGTAAAGGAGGAAGCAGTGACAGATTTCCTCTTCTTGGATTCTAAAATCACTGCGGTTGGTGACTGCAGCCATGAAATCAGATGATGATTGCTTCTTGGCAGAAAGCAATGACAAACCTAGACAGTGTGTTGAACAGCAGAGACATCACTCTGCTGACAAAGTTCCATACAAGATTATGGTCTTCCCAATGGTCACATATGGTTGTGAGAGCTGGATCGTAAAGAAAGCAGAGCACCAAAGAATTGATACCTTTGACCTGTGGTGCTGGAGAAGACTCTTGAGAGTCCCTTGGACAGCAAGGAGATCAAAGCAGTCAATCTTAAAGGAAATCAACCCTGAACACTCATTGGAAGGACTGATGCTGAAGCTGAACCTCCAGTATTTTGGTCACCTGATGTGAATAGCCAACTCACTGGAAAAGTCCCTGATGCTGGGAAAGACTGAGGGCAGAATGAGAAGAGGACAACAGAAGATGAGATGGCTGGACAGCTGGATGGCATCACTGATTCAATGGACAAAAACTTGGGCAAACTTCCAGGAGGTGGTGAGGGACAGGAAGGCCTGACATATTGCAATCCATGGGGTCACAAAGATTCAGACACGACTGAGCAACTGAACAACAACAATCTTCGTTTTAAAAAAGGGATCTCAGCTAAGACCTCAGAAGGGCAGAGGGCAAATTGTTTTTCCTCCTTTACACACTCCTGGTAGAATAATGGCAGGACCCTAAGAAGAAGAATGTCAAAAGAGAAGTCAGGTGCCAGGGGCTTTTCTATGACCTCCTATCTACCCAGTGGTTGCACCATTTCTGAGTTTTAGGAGAGCAGTTTGAATTGGAAGGGAGTCCACTGATGTGTAAGAGGAGGTATGAAGGCAAAGGTGGGCTATGAGAACCCTAGGGACTGGTTCATGGAGACAAGACAGCTGCCTCCACAGCCCAGCAGTGCTCCTTGTGGTCTGACCTGTACAATCACACAAGCCATGACCTGTGGGTCATGGGGCTCAACTCTGATAACATTTTCATCACTGTGGCCAATTCTCCCCATATCCAAATGCTCATTCCCAGGACAAGTTAACCAGTAACAACAAATTTCTTACTGGTAATATGAGCAGCATCTTGAGAAGAAGTACACAGGACTTAAGAAAAAAATTATATTGTATACACGGGGCCATGACAGTAGACATGATGGACACAGGTTCTTATTATGTTCATTGTATGTATGTGGAATACTGAAATAGCCTAAAGTCAAATAGCAAAAAATTATTGTTTAATTTATAAAATAATCATGTAATTACTCTTTTATGTTAAAATAATAATTTAAATCTACATTTCTTGAATAGCATTTCAAGATGAAAGAAAAAGAATGAATTATAGAAAAATATGTGTAATGTGATCATCCTGAAACAAACTGATATTCTTTTTATATACATAACAAAAGATACAATCAGAAAGTCTATTTACCAAAAGAGAGCATTTGATAGAGGGGAGATTTCAGACAGTTAACACTAATTATCTTTGTCCATGTATCTCTATTTCCTAAATTTCTGCATCCTAATATGGATGATATTATTTCCAAAAGAAAAAAGAAAAAGACAATAGTGCTGTGTTTCTATATTTCTCTACCCTATCGCACCCTAAATTCCCTCTTTCATAGTGAGAAAACTATAAGGAAACTTTCTGTCTTTCATAGTATTGAAGGAAACACAAAAATAAAATTAAACAAATTATTAATTATACCCACTACTGAAGAGGAATGATTTAGGTGCACACTAGGCCATAGATTATCCTAAAGCAAAGCACAGCATAGTGAGAGTCAGAATTTGAATGCCAGTAGGATTTCAAAGTACACACTCAGTAACAACATGTGTGACCTAATTAATAAAGACTTGGATACTGTAAAGGATTAGTGAGAAGTTCTTTTATATTTCTATTGGTCCCTGTCATTATATTGTAGGAAGAGGGAAATACTGAAAATGAGAATCTGGTACCTTAGTTGAGGAACTGCTGGATGTGGTTGGTGGCAGCTTCTGAGGAGTCTGGAGGCAATTCTCAATTGGGATTGTGCTGCATGTTGGAATTCCCAGAACCTGACTCTGCTCCAGGGATAGTTTCATCCTGGGGTCAGCAGTTCTAGTGGTTATGTCTTCTATTTTTCCAATTGAAAGATGTGCATTTTCTTCTTTCTGGTTAATGATTTTCAATATCATATGAACAATAACATTTCTCTCTTACCCTCCATCTTTCTCTGTATCTGTCTTTCTCTCTCACAGACACACCACAGTATCCACACTCTGCCAATTTTCTCTGGAATAACAAATTTCTCTGGAATAAGAGCACATCTTCTGACACTCCCAACACCTCCCCAGCTTGGCCCCCCACTAGGATTGCAAACTTCTCTCTGCAGATGTTAAAACTCAGGTAATTGCAATGTCATTGGTCTGTTTTGGAATTCTGGCTCTACCTCTGTTGCAACTTTACTAAGACAACACTTGAAATTCTATCAGGTTAGAATGGTCTCAGAACAACATAGGCTGCATTCATGAACATTTTTACTGATTAAGTCTTTCACTGCCTCATGTATTTACCAAATAAGCAAAATGGTTTCTATCCTCTGCTCTTCAAATCTAGAAAACCCAGGTCTCCATTCATTTCAATGCTTTGTTTGTCAACATACCAGAGATATTACCTCAAATTCATAAACCCGTAGGAGGGATTCTGTTGTCTGCCTAGTCTCTATCAGGCAACCAAATCTTTCATCGCTATGAACAATGCACAAATCCATTTGCAATTTCACCCAGGGTACAGACCCATACATATACAATTTTAGTACTTGAATTTTTACAATTGTTTAAGCCAGGGCAGGAAGTGTCTATGAAATAATGTATCTTGACTATTTCTGGTTTTACTCATGAAAGACTATTTCTAACATTCTACAGTATAGAGGGCTTCACCAGTGCCTCAGCGGTAAAGAATCTGCCTGAAATGCAGGAGTTGCAGGAGACACAGGTTCTATCCCTGGGTCAGGAAGATCCCCTGAAGGAGGGCATGGCAACCCACTCCAGTACTCTTGCCTGGAGAATCCCATGGACAGAGGAGCCCGGCAGGCTATAGTCCATGGGGTCGCAAAGCGTCGGACAGGAGTGAAGCGACTTAATACGCACAGTGTAGAATTGCCACAGTTCTTACCACTTCGAGCATCCATTTAACCAGTTCATAAAGTACCAGTTGCTGATAAAACTTTAGATGAGGGACCTGATTAAAATGACTGTCTCTGACATGTAGCTTCTTGATTAGGATACTCTCTCACCTCCCTTGTCACCTCATTTCTCATTAGAAGGCTTGAGAGCCTAGGATACGAAAACAAATCTGAGACATAACATTATCTGATATAAATTTTTAGAGGTAAATTTCAGATACTGAAGCAGTCTATGCTCGGACTTTGGGAGCAATATATGCCGTTAAATGCTCACGTTTTAGAATTCAGTTAAGCTAGATTTGAATCCTGGAGAAGGCAATGGCAACCCACTCCAGTACTCTTGCCTGGAAAATCCCATGGATGGAGGAGCCTGGTAGGCTGCAGCCCATGGGGTCGCTAAGAGTCAGGCACGACTGAGCGACTTCACTTTCACTTTTCACTTTCATGCATTGGAGAAGGAAATGGCAACCAACTCCAGTGTTCTTGCCTGGAGAATCCCAGGGACAGAGGAGCCTAGTGGGCTGCCGTCTATGGGGTCGCACAAAGTCAGACACGACTCAAGCGACTTAGCAGCAGAAGCAGCAGCAGATTTGAATCCTGGCTCTGATGTTTATTTTCTGCATGACTTAGGAGAAGATTTTTAACCCTAGGAACTTTAGCATTTTCATATGTCAAGTGGGATTAACAATAGCATCCTCAGGAGGTGTTATAAAGAATACTGAGATAATGTACACAAAGAACCCATATCTTAAAAGTCTAGCACCATTAAGTGTATTTCATACATAGAAATATCACTGCATTATTATTTTACAGTAGACCAGGGGTTTCTTATTTCTGCTCTGATCCACCGATGTTTCATGCTTAATTCTGGTCTTCTCGATGGAAATCCCAGATAGAGGTGGTATTGGAAGGACTTTATTAAAGAAACTTTTCTATTCACCTCTGCTGCTACTGCTAAGTCATGTCCAGGCAAGAGTACTGGAGTGGGGTGCCATTGCCTTCTCCGCTATTCACTTCTACTACTAATTTAATCACATTGACAAGAGCATCATGATTGATTTTCACAATCAGTTAAACAAAAACTTCCATCATAGAAGCAGGATTTAGATCCCTAAAATACACTATTTGGGTGGATAGTATTTAAAAATAGTAATGGATTTTTTTTTTTCCCCTTGGCTTATATCCTTCACAACTCCACCTGGTTCTTAAATCATGCCAATATGTGGTATTTGCTTTCAGGGAGACACAGCAGTAGTAATCCAAGAAAATATTGGTCTGCTTCTGTCTCTGAATCCCAAACATAGCCTATATCACAGAAAAAAAGTAGTTGGGAGACCCCATGATGAAGGAGCAAGGCTTTCCTGTTCTTTCCCAGCAGAATGGCCAGATCCTTTTTTTTTCTTTTTTCATGCCTCCTATTGAAGTGGCTGGGCCCCAAAGGAGAAATGATTGCAAGGTGTTTTTAGGTGTATGAGGCCAAGGGGATAGATGGGCCTCTCTGGGATTCCTATGCTCCCGGGAATTTGGGGGGCAGCAGAATGATTCATATGAAAGTAGAAATGACTATTTCACAAATTTAGGTGGGTGGGACCTTAGAAAGTGTCAATTCTAAGCCTGTATGCATAGAAAAGCAGAGTTGACTTGTGGTGTACATGCATGTCATCGTCACAGCAGACTGACAGTGGGTCTGAGGTTTCAATGACTAGACCAAGGCCATCTGGACCTAGAGGCAAACAGGCACAGATTACTAGCTCTATCCCATAAATAAAGCAAAGAGAGACTACATGAGGCATTACTAATTATCAGAGTTAACAGTAATAAAAACAATAACAAGATAAAACTTGAACAACTATGTCAAAAGACATGTCTTCAACTGCTATGCTTATAGAGGGCTTCAGCCTGGGCAGCCTGGAACTTGGGTGACAAACTAGTTTCGTGATTTAAATGCTGCTTTGGCCTATTCCTCCAGTCACTTGGTTATTTGCTGCAGGAATAGGTGTTGTACCCCAGTGTGATGGTAACCACAGGGTCATATCAGGACAGAATAAAGGCAGGCGAGGATAGAAGTTGATGCACATGTGTGTGCGCACTCACTTTTCCATCCTGATCTGGTCTTATCCTGGGAATAGGGCACTTTGAATGAAAAACGCTGCCTGCCATATCAGTAAACTGAGGATGTTGTGGCCATCAAGCCATCACATTACAGCTGCCCACACTGTAAGCCCTGAGGAACTCAGGATAGAAGCAAAATGCCCTCCAGCAAGCAGTCAACTGCTTCAGCCAATCCTGACGGTGCCCCCTCAGGAGACTCAGGGTAAGGAAGCACAAGATACTGGCCCCAGATAGCTGAACTTTGTAGCAAAGGGATTATTTCAGAAAGCCCAGACCCTTGCATCTTTCTGTATATAAAAATGTGTTAAATTTCTTAACTTGAGACATCAGGTTCTCTTTACAAACAGTAACATTTTGATGTTCTGACTGCCTGGTCTTCGTTACAAGATTCCTGTATAACCTGCCTCCCTGCCCTTGCTTCTTCGGAGAAGCTCTCTCAGAGCTATCTGAGAATCTGTGCCCTCATCTTAAGTCCTCATATTTGTCTGCTGAATAAAACAACTCTTAACTTTTAGATTGTGCGTTTTTTCAGTTGACAGACACCTTATAATTTATATTATAGTCCAGTAACAAATAAAAATGTACATTTATTATAGTTTCAGTAAGTGCTAAAAAAGAGAAAGTAAACTGACCTTTGAAAGCAAACAAGAGGAATACCTAATATATTCTGAGAGTGGGCAGGTATCAGCAGGGACTTGCCCTAGGAAGAGATTAAAGTTTGCAACTCAAGACAAGTGATTTCAAACATGGAAAGTGTCAATGTCAAAACATCTGACCTGAGAAGGAGCACCAGACTTTGAAAATAAACCCTGCCATGTGGTCAGTGAGCAAATGGGAAGAGGGCCAAAGGAAAGTGGAATGTATGAAGTAAAGACACGCTCATTTTGACTTGTTTAGTCATCTTTCCTTCCTCTTTCTATTCAATACAAGAGAGTAAACCTCTCAAAATTGGAGGTTTCATGAACTCATGCTTTGGTAAATAACCAAATTAACAAGTAGTTAGAATAGAGTGGGATCACAGACTAAACACTGATAAATGAAGGAGAGATTATAATAAATGAATAAATGGGAAATTCAATGATGATAATTCTTCTACTTACGTTATAAGAAGTACAAGGAATGGAATAAAAAAGCCAGTACCTTGATTGAGAAATTGCTGAATACTCTTGGTAGAACAATTGGAGTGCTCTGGCCACTGCTCACAGTTGGGCTCAAGCTGCTTGCTGAAGTTCCTGGAAGCTGACTCTGGTTATAAGATATCATCTTCCTCTTTACGTCCTTAGGTTTGGTGGCTGTGTCACTTTTTTTCTGGATAAAAATAGATTTTTTTCTTAGTTCTTGAAAATGATTTTCAAAAATCACACAGAATACAGCATCTTATGTCATTTTAAATGTTCAATCTGAACTTTTCAATTTTTTCTGGACTAATAGCACATATTCAGATACCTGTATTACTTACTCATCCTTTACCTACCTCAACTATGATTACAAATTTCACTCTCCAAATACTAAAAGCTCAGACAAAATTTCATTGGTTTGGGGATGGAATCTGGATCCTACATCTGATGCAAACAAGCCAAAGCAAGTAGATAACCTTCACTGGCTATAAGGGAAGCAAATCTCAGCTCAAAGTTGGCTGCACTTAAGGATGTCTGTTAACTATGACTTTTTTATCAAGAAAAGACACAAGTGGGTTTCTAATATCTATTCTATAGGCTTCTACAAACCTACTGATCTTCTGAGGAAGATTACTAGGAGAAATATGGACTCTTGTGACTAATAAGAACAATGACAACAACCACAACAAAACCACAAATTTAAAGTCCCCTTATCTAGGAGTTCTGTCTTCAAGTGGAATGTGTGGGGTGGTGGTGAAGACATAGACTGAGTTAGAGGGCAACTTGGGTCTTGGGTAAGAAACTGTGTTAGAGATTGTGGTTTAAATCTTGCCCTTGCCTACCTTTGACACTTATCTTGGGGGAATCTTTTCCTTCCCATTCATCTCAGACACATGCTCCATAGTTCCAGGTTTCATGTAACCCAGAGCAAAATAAAAAGCAGGTTGGGCTAGAGGTTGATGCCTATAGCTGTGGACTCACTTTCCCACCCCTGTCTTGTATTCCTTTTTGATAGAGTACCTATACTCCAAGAACATTGTCCAGAAGAGAAGAAAAACAAATTTATTACAGTTGTGATACATACTATAAAGGAATAGTAAAGGATTCTGTAACGGCAATAAAAAATGAGACTATCTATAAGTTTTGGGGAGGGTTGTCTCAGTGAGGACATGCTGAAGAAGGAATTCAGGCTGGTACCTGATGGTTGAATTAATTTAGCCATTAAAGCAACATGAATCACGAATGCAAATCAAGGAATTAGCCTGTGTGCAAATACCTGACATGGGAAGGAGCATAGAATGCTGAGAACTAATCTAGAGGTGTAGTTAAGAGAAAAGAGGTGAAAGGAAACAGAAATGTTGGGGATAAACATATCCTTATATTCCTGTCTAATTGCCTGGCCACCTCCATAGGCCCGTCACATTTGTAAGGTCAGCAATTATTCATAAATGTAAAAATGTCCAAAAGTCCAAGGACTTAGAATACACTGAGGCCTCAACATTTTTTAAATTCATTTATTTAATTGGCCTCAATATTTTATTTGATAAGTTTTTGGGTGATTTGATTGCATAAAGAAGTTTGTATCTAGGAAAGGAATACTGAGAGATTCTTTCGGGGTCATGAGTATTCTTATAATATGTTGTAGGGAGGGACACATATTAGGAACAGGAAAATGGTACCTTGGTTGAGGAACTGCTGGATGGCTTTGATGGAGGCATTTGAGGAGTCTGGAGAAGGCCCTTAATTGACTCGACGCTCATTACTGACGATCCTGGAAGCTGACTCTGCTCCTCGGTTAGCTTCATCCTCTTAGATTCATTAGTTTTGGTGGTTTTCTTTTTCTGAAAGTAGGATTTCCCCTGCCTGGTTAGTAGTTTTCAATGAGAAATGAAATACATCTTCACTACTGAGAAAATCAACTTTTTTATCACTAGATTCTAGTTATATTCATTCTAGTTAATCTCATTCTCTGTTGCCCATTTCTTCTCCTGCCCTCAATCTTTCCCAGCATCAGGGTCTTTTCCAGAGTCAGCTCTTTTCATCAGGTAGCCAAAGTACTGGAGCTTCAGCTTTAGCGTCAGTCCTTCCAATTAATTTTGAGGGTTGACTTCATTTAAGATTGACTAGTTTGACTTCTTTGCTGTCCAAGGGACTCTCAAAAGTCTTCTTCGGCACCACAATTTCAAAGCATCAGTTCTTCAGCACTCAGACATCTTTGTGGTCCAACTCTCACATCTGTAGATGACTACTGGAAAAACCATAGGTTTGACTATAAGGACCTTTGTCGGCAAAGTGATGTCTTGGCTTTTTAGTAGGCTATCTAGGTTTGTCATAGCTTTTCTTCCAAGGAGCAAGCATCTTTTAATTTCATGGTTGTGGTCACCATCCACAGTGACTTTGGCGCCCAAGAAAATAAAGTCTGCCACTGTTTCCACTTTTTCCCCATTTATTTGCCATGACGTGATGGGACAGGATGCCATGATCTTCATTTTCTGAATGTTGAGCTTTAAGCCAACTTTTTCACTCTCCTCTTTCACTTTCATCAAGAGGCTCCTTAGTTCCTCTTCACTTTCTGCCATAAGGGTGATGTCATCTGCATATCTGAAGTTATTTGTTTCTCCTGGCAATCTAGATTCCAGCTTGTGCTTCATCCAACCGGCATTCCACATGATTTACTTTGCATATAAGTTAAATAAGCAGGGTGACAACATACAGCCTGTGGTTCTCCTTTCCCAAATTTGAACCAGCCCCTTGTTCCATGTCCAGTTCTAACTATTGCTTCTTTTCCTGCATACAGCTTTCTCAGGAGGCAGGTAATGTGGTCTGGTATTCCCATCTCACTAAGAATATTCCACAGTTTGTTATGATTCACACAGTCAAAGTTGGGGAGGGCTGGCAGTGACAGAGAGGGATGGCATGCATGTACAGCAAGGGCTGTGGGACAAGGACTTCCCAGGTGGCACAGTGGAAAGAATCCGCTTGCCAATCCAGGAGATGCAGAAGACACGGTTTCAACTGCTGGGTCAAGAAGATCCCCTGGAGAAGGAAATGGCAAGCCAGTATTCTTGCCTGAAGAACCCCATGTACTAAGAAGCCTAGTGGGCTACAGCCCATAGGGCCACAAAGAGTCGGACACGACTGAGTGACTGAGCATGCACACGGTCAAAGGGTTTAGCATAGTCAATGAAGCAGAGTTCAAAGTTTAAAGTGTTAATCACTCATGTCCAACTCTTGTTGACCCCATGGACTGTAGCCCACCAGGCTCCTTTGTCCATGCGATTCTCCGGGCAAGAATACAGAAGTGGTTTGCCACTCTCTTCTCCAGAGGATCGTCCCAACTCAGGAATCAAACTCAGGTCTCCTGCATTACAGGCAGATTCTTTACTATCTGAGATGTTTCTTTTTATTAGAATTCTCTTGCTTTTTCTATGATCCAGTAGTATTTGGCAATTTGATCTTTGGTTCCTCTGAATTTTCTTTTTTTTTTTTTTAATTTTTTTTAATTTTATTTTATTTTTAAACTTTACATAATTGTATTAGTTTTGCCAAGTATCAAAATGAATCTGGAAGTTCTTGGTTCAGATACTGCTGAAGCCTAGCTTGAAGGATTTTGAGCATAATCTTGGAAGCATGTGAAGTGAGTGCAATTGTACAGTAATTTGAACATTCTTTGGCATTACCTTTATTTCAGATTGGAATGAAAACTGACCTTTTCCAGTCCTTTGGCCACTGCAGAATTTTCCAAATTTGCAGGCCTAATGAGTGCTGCACTTTAACAGCATTATCTTTAAGGATTTGAAATAACTCAGCTGGAATTCCATCACTTCCTAGCTTTGGTCATAATAAGGCTTCCTAAGCCCACTTTACTTCACACTCCAGGATGTCTCACTCTAGGTGAGAGTTATCTGATTATCTGATTAAAGTAGGCTTTGGCAAACTTTGGTAAACTGTTTTCCTAATACGATTGCTGTTTTAATATACTTCTAGAAGAGGAGTAATGATTCCATATTTCCATCAATCAGAATTATATTATATAAGTTAAAGTGCACAGTAGTTCAGAAACATAATGGGTAGTCAGTACCTATAAATTTACTGACTCTGAAACTCATTTTCACTTTGCCCCCGGTTCCCCTTTTCTCTGATTCTTCTATTTACATTGAGAAATGAATAAAGAACTAAGAGCTCATAAAAAAAGCCATAGTAAAAACGCCTTCTGTGGGACCTCAGCCATCCTACCTTCACAGGTGTATCCTTGACTGATTTGGATCCCAAAGCTTCATTTGCGGTGGATGTGGATTGCCCAAGACTGGATGTATCCTGGTTTTGTGCTGGAGTTGCTCCTTTTGCCTTGCTTTTCTTTAAAACTGATGTCATAAAAGAGAACATGGTAAATCCAAAGGAGCTGGTCGAGATACATGAAGCAGCTTCAACAGTGTTTCCTCTCAGTTCCTGCTGGTGGATCTGGGTATGGCTGTATCTACCTCTACTGCATTTAGCCTCATTTGGCCAAAGGTGGCCAAAAGTAGCAACATAGATACAGATTCTGTCTCGAACATCCTCAGTGGTTTCCCTTCTTGTCCCCTGTACAACAAGCATATTCATCCTATCCTCTGGACTCATCTATCTCAGTCAAATCCTTTTACAACTCTCATATTCTTTATCTTCCTCTTAATAAACTAAAATTTCATGATGCTAGTCATGGGTCAACACCTATAGAAGATCTATTTGAATTACTGAAACCAAAGAAGGAAAATGTAGTCTAACTTGTGATGGGACAAAATGGTGATACTGGATTCCACTTTTTCAAATATGTTTTCTAATCCAGTGGTTTTATAAGAGGTGAGTTCTTCACATCTCTGAGAGGTAGGTTTTTGCTTAAGTACTGTTTCATATTTATTTCTAGAAAGTATAAAAATGATGAAGTAAATGTGATGATAGAGCATGCACATTAACTGATTTAAATACTTCAAAAACCTACATGCTCTAATTTTGTTTCTTCATTGTCTAAACTTTCTAATGCATGGAAGCCTCAGACTTTCTCATCAACTCTTAGTATTTTCTTTGCCACACCCCCAAAATACACCCTCTAAAACACATCAGATCTCTTTGTAGGAAACACATCCTCTAAGTTGTTAATTTTTGGCATCTAAAATGCTACCATTGTCGTGGCTGCTGAGTCTCAAGTTGGGAAAGAGAGGTCTAAACTTTGACCAATTCAAGGTCAAAGTTGAGGTCCGTGAGAGAGAGTGAGAAATAAGGGTTCTTCCAGTTACCTTTTAACTTCTCGTTTCTAAGAACTTTGGCAAGGTCTTTAATTTCATCTATTTCTTTGACCAACTCTATTAGCTTGTCAACACAGTCAGGCCCTCGGAACTTCAATTCCATCAAGTCAGCAATTTTAACTCTGTCGTATTCATCTTGCATTTTTCTAGTCAGTTTTAAATCGTGGGCCAGTAAAGACTTAATCATGTTAAAACATTTGTCATTGATGTGCTGAAATCCTTTTAGCAGGACAATTTTCTTGTAGTCGTTCCCCATCTCTCAAATTAGGGATGTGCCTACAAGAGAAAAATAACATATAGTGTTACACCTTTATATAGACCACAAACTGGAGTGGAGGGATGGTTTCAGGATGATCTGAACACATTAAATTTATTGTGCACTTTGTTTCTATTATTATGCTGTGATATATAATGAAATAATTATATAACTCACCATAATGCAGAATCAGTGGGAGACCTGAGCTTGTTTTCCTGCAACTAACTGGGGATTCCCAGGTGGTGCTAGTGGTAAAGAACTTGCCTACAAATGCAGGAGACATAAGAGATATGGGTTCAGTCTCTGGGTTAGGAAGATCCCCTAGAGGATGGCATGGCAACCCACTCCAGTGTTCTTGCCTGGAGAATCCCATGGGCAGAGGAGCCTGGTGGGCTATGTATGGTCCATAGGGTTGTAAAGAGTCAGACATGACTAAAGCAACTTAGCACATTAGTACATAGATAGTCCCATTTGGAAGTGATGAGAAACAGTGACACTCAGAGTGTGTTGCTTATTCTCAGTCTACTCTGTAATCTCATTTTGGTTTCGGTCACTGTAGAAAACTCTGCTCCACAAAGATAGGATGTTGAAAATGGAAGCAGGCTTTTCAATGCTTTTGAGGCAATCTCCAGATATTCCACCAGAATGTATGGAGATTTGAAGTTTGGAGAAGGGCATGGCAACCCACTCCAGTAGACAATTCAGTCTGGATTAGGTACCAGGGTGACTAATTAATCCTAACAATAGTGCGTCAATATCTTCTGCTATTTCATCAGCTCATCCAGTTATGATACTAGCTGAAAGAAGAACACGTGTCCCCTTTTGAACTGCAGCCTCTCCTAAAAGTTCACAACAAATGTCTTTAGCAGCAGGCAGTATCAACTCTTCAGCAATAATACAGTAAAGGGCTTCTTAGCTTTAGCAATGTGGTTAGCCACTAAGAATGATCTTCTCAGTTCAGACATATTTGATGAAGTGGTGGCCTACAAAAATTGTTTAATTTCTTTGTGTAATATGTTTTTCTTTTGAAAAAAATCCAAAGGCGACGTTTAATGCAGGGTGTTTTTTCTCTATGTTGCAAGGAAGTTTTAAAGGTTTCATGGCTTCGTTGGATAGTTAGTCACCACATATTATACAAAGCAGGCTTGGAGAATGTGAATTACCTGTGCAATGAGCTTGTAAATTAAGACGACTTGGTACTTTCTTTTAAATGCAGTTTTCTTTCTGCCTACAAACTTAAGATTCTTCTGCTGTCTCATCATTGGGTCTTTCCAACTTTTCAAAGTGGCTCTCCAGTGACATTTGTATTTCAATCATTTTGGCAAGGGTTAACATATGGACTTACAAAAATTGTGACCAAGACTAGCACACAGTGAGGAAAAGAGACCTGGTTGGTAGTGGTAAATAAAATAATGGGCAGGCCACATGAGGACTAAAAGAAGTGTTGAATTCTGACTTAAAGTACATCAACTCACTTGCCACTATAAAACCTGCCACCAGATGCAGCTTGTCTTTTGCCATTCACTAAAAGGGTTTTGATACGTCTGCAAGCAATTGATTTATTATGGTCTCTGTGCAGTCAAACCTCTCTGCTAAAGATAGTCTGCATTTGCAGCCGCTCTGCAGCACTAGCGTCGCCATCTCAGCTCCACCTCAGATCATCAGGCGTTACAGTCTCATGAGGAAAACACAACCTGGACCCCTCACAAACAGAATTCACAGTACGGTTTGTGCTCCCAGAGCTTATAGCTCTGGTGACCAGAAGGGATGCACTGGAGGGACAAATAGGGTATGTTCAACAAAAGACTATTTTTATAAGGTCAGGAAATGTAACAAATGTAGCAAATACACAGAAATAAAGGAGGAAGTTAGACAAAATGAGGCTACAGAAGAATGTGTTTCAAGTGAGGAAATGAGCTAAAACCTCAAAAGAAGTCAGTGAAATGGAGATAGGCAATCTACACAATAAATAGTCCATATAAGATGACAGCAAAGACGCTCAAGAAAACTCGGGAGAAGACGGGATATACAGAGTGAGAAGTTAGACGTTTTTAACAAAAAATTAGAAAATACAAAGATCAAAGAGAGACAAAAAGTATAATAATTGGAATGAAAAATATAGCAGAAGGAGTCAACAGTAGATTAAACAGTACAGTGGAAAAGACCATTGAGCTGGAAGACAGAATAATGGAAATCACTGAAGTGGAGCAGAATAAAAAAAGAAAAAAATTGAGGACAGTTTAAGAGAACTCTAGAAGAACGTCAAGCATGTTATCATTCATCATATCATTATAGTGGGTCCCAGGAGGAGAATAGAGAGAAAGGGGGGCAAAGAACATATTTAAAGATATAATAGTTAAAAAATTCCCTAACTTCAGTAAGGAAACAGACTTCTGGGTCCAGGAAGCATATGGAGTCCCAAACAGAGTAAACCCAAAGAAGACCATGCTAAGATACATTGTAATTGAGTTGGCCAACATTAAAGGTAAGGAGAAAATATTAAAATCAGAGAGGGAAAAGCAACATACATACACGGGAATTCCCTTAAGGCTAGCAGCTGAATTTTCAGCAGAAACTGCAGACAGGAAGAGAGGGGCATGATATGTTTAAAATGATGAAAAAGAAAACTCTATAACCAAGAATACTCTCGCTGGCAAAGCATTTATTCAGATTTCACAGAAACATTAAAAGTTCCATAGGCAAGCAGAATATAAAAGAGTTCAGCACCAGCAAACCAGCTTTAAAATAAATGCTAAAGGGACTTTTCCAAGTAAAAAGAAAAGAAACATAAAACATAAAAGGTAAAATCTTATTAGTAAAGGTAAATATACAGTAAAGGTAATAGATCAAGCTAGTAGGAAGGTTAAAAGATAAAAGTTGTCAAATCATCTATATATGCAATAAGATGTTAAAGGATATACAAAACAAAAAGTTGTGAAATATGATGTCAAAATTTTAAACATGGTAATGGGGAGGAAATGCAGTGTTGTTAAAATGTATTTAAACTTAGATCAGCAACTTATAATAATCACATATATATGAACTAGACAAGGATGTCCACTCTCCCCACTTTTATTTAACATAGTATTAGAAGTCCTAGTCACAACAATCAAACTAGAAACAAAGAAATAAAAAAAAAATAAAAAAAATAAAAAAAAAAGAAACAAAGAAATAAAAGGAATTCAAATTGCAAAGGTAAATTTAAAATGGTTACTGTTTGCAGATGAGATAAACACATCACAAAAAACCTACTAAAACTCATCATTTAATTCACTTAAGTTGAAGGATACAAAACTAATATACAGGAGGAACTTTCAAGATGGTGGAGGAGCAAGATGGAGAGATCACCTTCCTCCCGACATTTATATATATATTAAAAAAATATATCTACATATGGAACAACTCTTGCAGAAGACTTTTAAACACTGGCAGAAGACCCCAGACTTCCAAAAAGGCAAGCTAACCTCCACAGAATGAGGTAGGACAGAACATATAGAAAAATGAAGAGACAAAGGACTTGGGACAGGGACCTGTGCCTTGGGGAGCAGCCAAGAAGGATGAAAAGTTTCCTCATACTCGGAAACCCCTTCATGGGCAGGGATGGGCAGAGCTTCAGAACCTCAGAGAGAAACACATCAAAAGGTCCTCAGCAGGAAGAATGGAGATGATTCACCCCAGATAGCATTGCTGATCAGCACTTTCCAGTCAAGACTGTTTGCACGCTCACTGCAGTGAGTGGGAGTTGGGTGCTGAGGCTCAAGTTCTGGGGGTTGGACCCTAGGGAGATTACTGGGGTTGAGTTGCTATGAAGATACTCTGAGAGGGCTAGTATGACAGCTTAGGGAGTCCAGGGAAAAGCCTGGGCCTGCCACAGAGGCAAGAGACCCTCCAACACTGCATGCTCGCAGATCATAGGACGTTGCCTTTGTGAGTGCCGTAAGTGGCATGAGCCATGGCTGTGGACTGCAACCCCAGAGATAGATATACCAAAGCCGGCATCAGTGCCAGAGGTGAGACTACACATCACGGCATTTGTGATCCCAGAGGAGGGATGGACCAGTGTAGATGCCAGAGGCAGAGGACAGGAGGCCACTGCAGTCTCGACCTCAGGGCTTACAGCCGCCACCAAGCTGCGTTCCAGGTACAAGTCACTGATCATACCTTCCTGGGAATCTGTGCAACTTGGCCCTGCTGAGGGACCGAAGACCTGGGACCAATTCCCCTGGGGAAATACACACCCACACCCCCCCCACCTCAGACTGTGGCGATGGGCTGCAGATCTCAGCCACAGTGGGTGCTCCCCACATACCATAACTGTCTGAATACCTCTCCCTCTTCCCAGTCCAACTGAGTAAGTGAGCCTTAATAAGCTGCTACTTTCACCCCATTGTGTATGGGGAGGGAACAGATACCAGGGTCTCAGTCTCATATGACTCTTTGTGACCCCATGTACTGCAGCACAGCAGGCCTCCCTGTCCATCACCAACTCCCAGAGTTTACTCAAACTCATGTCCACTGAGTCGGTGATGCCTCAAACCACCTTATCCTCTGTCATCCCCTTCTCCTCCTGCCTTCAATCTTTCCAGCATCAGGGTCTTGCCAAATGAGTCAGTTCCTCGCATCAGGTGGCCAAAGTATTGGAGTTTCACCTTCAGCATCAGTCCTTCCAATGAACACCCAGGACTGATTTCCTTTAGGATTGACTGGTCAGATATCCTTGCAGTCCAAGGGACTCTCAAGAGTCTTCTCCAACACCACAGTTCAAAACATCAATTCTTCAGTGCTCAGCTTTCTTTATAGTCTAACTCACACATCCATACATGACTACTGGAAAAAGCATAGCCTTGACTAGATGGACTTTTTTTTTTTTTTTTAGCAAAGTAATGTCTCTGCTTTTTAATATGCTATCTAGGTCGGTCATAACTTTTTTCCAAGGAGTAAGTGTCTGTTAATTTCATGGCTCCAGTCACCATCTGCAGTGATTTTGGAGCCCCCCAAAATAAAGTCAGACATAATTTCCACTGTTTACCCACATATTTTCCATGAAGTGATGGGACTGGATCCCATGATCTTAGTTTTCTGAATGTTGAGCTTTAAGCCAACTTTTTCACTCTTCTCTTTCACTTTCATCAAGAGGCTCTTTAGTTCTTCTTCACTTTCTGCCATAAGGGTGGTGTCATCAGCATATTTGAGGTTATTGACATTTCTCCCAGCAATCTTGATTCCAGCTTGTGTTTCTTCCAGCCCAGCATTTCTCATGGTGTACTCTGTATGGAAGTTAAATAAGCAGAGTGACAATATACAGCCTTGACGAACTCATTTTCCTATTTGGAACCAGTCTGTTGTTCCATGTCCAGTTCTGACTGTTGCTTCCTGACCTGCATATAGGTTTCTCAAGAGGCAGGTCAGGTGGTCTGGTATTCCATCTCTTTCAGAATTTTCCACAATTTGTGGTGATCTACACAGTCAAAGGCTTTGGCATAGTCAACAAAATAGAAATAGATGTTTTTCTGGAATGCTCTTGCTTTCTCGATGATCCAGCGTATGTTGACAATTTGATCTCTGGTTCCTCTGTCTTTTCTAAAACCAGCTTGAACATCTGGAAGTTCATGGTTCATGTATTATTGAAGCCTGGCTTGGACAATTTTCAGCATTACTTTACTAGTGTGTGAGATGAGTGCAATTGTGCGGTAGTTTGAGCATTCTTTGGCATTGCCTTTCTTTGGGATTGGAATGAAAACTGACCTTTTCCAATCCTGTGGCCATTGCTGAGTTGTCCAAATTTGCTGACATATTGAGTGTAGCACTTTCACAGCATCATCTTTTAGGATATGAAATAGCTCAACTGGAATTCCATCACCTCCACTAGCTTTGTATGGAGTGATTCTTCCTAAGGCCGACTTGACTTCACATTCAGGATGTCTGGCTCTAGATGAGTGATCACACCATCGTGATTATCTGGGTCGTGAAGATCTGTTTTGTACAGTTCTTCTGTGTATTCTTTCCACCTCTTCTTAATATCTTCTGCTTCTGTTATGTCCATACCATTTCTGTCCTTCTTGAGCCCATCTTTGTATGAAATGTTCCCTTGGTATCTCTAATTTTCTTGAAGAGATCTCTAGTCTTTCCAATTGTATTGTTTTCCTCTATTTCTTTGCACTGATCACTGAGGAAGGCTTTCTTATCTCTCCTTGCTATTCTTTGGAACTCTGCATTCAAATGGGTATATCTTTCCTTTTCTCCTTTGCTTTTTGCTTCTCTTCTTTTCACAGCTATTTGTAAGGCCTCCTCAGACAACCATTTTGATTTTTTTCATTTCTTTTTCTTGCAGATGGTCTTAATCCCTGTCTCCTGTACAATGTCACAAACGTCTAGCCACAGTTCATCAGGCACTCTGTCTATCAGATCTAGTCCCTTAAATCTAGATTTAAAACTAAAGAGGCACCAGAGGCAGGGCCAAAACCAAAGCTGAGTACCAGAGGTTGTGTGACCAAGGAAGAGGAAGGAAATTATTCCTGCAGTCACAGGTGCAATGGATTAAGTATCCACCATTAGCTTGAGATTGTGGACTTTGGGGGCAATTATGGGATTTGGAAGCAAGTACAAGCTGGAATTAGGCCAGATGTGAGTGTGAACTGACCCCACAGTGCCCACAGCATGTCCAGAGACCAGCTTCCTAGAAATATTGGAGGGCTTCCTGAGTAGACAGATTAGCTGATGCTCACTGTGTGGTGAGCATGACAGAAGACTGAGGAGGACATTCTTCTTACTATCACTCTTTATATGTATATATAATATATATATATATATATACACACACACACTTTATATATAATATATCTTTATACACACACACACACACACACACACACACACACCTTTTTTTTTTTTTTCTTTTTTCTCCTATCTCTTTCTTTCTGTGCTGTATGCCTTATGGAGTCTTGGGTGATAATAAGGATTTGGGCCTGAACCCCTGGGGTGGAAGATCAGAGTACAGGACATTGGATCACCAGAGAACTTCTGGCCCCATGGAACATTAATCAGTGAGAAGTCTCCTAAAGGTCTCCATTTCAACACTAAGACCAGGTCCCACCCAAAGGCTAGCAAGTTTGGTGTCAGATGCCTCATACCAAACCATCAGCTAAACAAGAATACAACATTGCCCATTAGCAGCAGGCTGCCCAAGGCCATACCAAACCCACAGACACCCCAAAAAACAAACCACTGAGAGCGGCACTGCCCTCCAGAGAGACAAGATCCAGCTCCATTCACCAGGACAGACACCAGTCTCCCCAACAGGAAACTTTCACAAAGCACAGATTCATCCCCACCCACTGGGGGCAGACTTCACAAATAAGAGAAATCTGACCTTACAACCAGAAGAAAGGAGATGGCAAATACAATCAATCAAACAAGTTGAAAAGAGAGAGAAATGGGCAGCAGATGAAGGAATATTGTAAAAACCCATAAGATCAAACAAATAAAGAAACAGGGAATCTACCTAAAAAAGAATTCAGAGTAATGGTAGTAAAGATAATCCAAAATCTTCCAAATAAAATGGAGGCACAGATAAATAGAAGAGGCACAGACCGAGAAGATACAAAAAATGTTTAACAAGGATCTCAAAGAAATAAAGAATAGACAATCAGCAATGAGAGACACAATAACTGAGATTAAAAATGCACTCAAGGGAACCCAAAAAATAACTGAGACAGAAGAACAGGTAAGTGAACTGGAAGATAGAATGGTGGTGATAACTGAAGTAGAGAAGAATAAAGAAAAAAGAAATGAGGACAGCCTCATAAACCTCTGGGACAACATTAACCACACCAACATTTGAATTATAGGAGTCCTAGAAGAAGAAAAGAAAAAGAAAAAACAGTATGAAAAAAAATTTGAGTTTATAGTTGAAAATTTCCCAAACATGGGAAAGTAAATAGCTACCCAAGTCCAGGAGGCTCAGAATCCCATACACTACAAACACAAAGAGAAACACATCAAGATACATATTAGTCAAGCTAACAAAAATTAAACACAAAGAAAAAATATTGAAAGTAGCAATAGAAAAGCAACAAATAACATATATGGGGATTCCCATAAGGCTAGCAGCCGGTCTTTCAACAGAAACTCTACAGGCCAGAAGGGAGTGGCAGGATATTCTTAAAATGATGAAAGGAAAAATAATCTATGATCAAGATTACTCTACCAAGCAAAGCTATCATTCAGATTTGATGGAGAAATCAAGTTTTACAGATAAGCAAAGTTAAGACAACTCAGAACCACAAAACCAGCTTTACAATAGACGCTAAAGGAACTTCTCTAGACAAGAAACACAAGAGAAAGAAAAGACCTACAAAAACAAAGTAAAAAAAAAAAACTAAAGTAAATGATGGTAATAGGATCATGCTGCTGCTGCTAAGTCGCTTCGGTGGTGTCCAACTCTGTGACCCCTGAGACAGCAGCCCACCAGGCTCCCCTGTCCCTGGGATTCTCCAGGCAAAAACACTGGAGTGGGTTGCCATTTCCTATAATTAGTGTAAATGTAAATGAACCAATTGCTTCAACCAAACTGGCTGAACTGATACAAAAACAAGGTTCCTATATATATAAGAGACCCACTTCAGACCTAGGAACACATACAGACTGAAAGTGAAGGATGGAAAACAGTATTTCATGAAAATGGAAAAAGTGGGGGTGGCAATACACATATAAGATAAAATAGACTTTAACATAAAATCATTACAAGAGACAGGAAGGACACTACATTATGATCAAGGGATCAACCCAAGAAGAAAATATAATAATGATAAATATATATACACACAGCACAGGAGCACCTCAGTACATAAGGAAAATGCTAATAATTATAAAATGGGGAATCAACAGTAACACAGTAATAGTGGGGGACTTTTAACACTCCACTCACCAACAGACAGATCATCCAGGCAGAAAATTTATAAAGAGATACAAGCTTTAAATGATACACTGGACCCTAGTTGATAGCTATAAGACATTTCATCCAAAAACAGTTTTCACGTTTTTTCTCAAGTGCACACAAAACATTGTCCAGGATAGATAATACCTTGGATCACAAATCAAGCCTTGATAAATTTTTAAAAAATAAAACTGCATTAAGCATGTTTTTTCTGACCACAATGCCATAAGATTAGATATCAACTACAAGGGAAAAAAAAAAATGTAAACAACACAAACACATACACAAACACATAGGGGCTAAATGATATGCTTCTGAATAACCAGGTGGTCACTGAGAAATCAAAGAGGAAATCAAAAATAGCTAGAAACAAATAATGATGAAAACTTGATAACTCAAAACCTATGGGATGCAACAAAAGCAGCTAAGAGGGAAGCTTACAGCAATACAAGTCTACCTCAAAAAACAAGAAAAGCATTAAACAACCTAACCAGACACCTAAATCAACTAGGAAAAGAAGAACAAAAAAGCCCAGTTAGTAGAAGGAAATAAATCATAAAGCTCAGAGCAGAAATAAATGAAAAAGAAATGAGGGAGACAATAGCAAAGATCAAAAAAAAGAAAGAAAGAAAGAAAGAAAACCAAAACCTAAAAGCTGGTCCTTTGAGAAGATTTAAAAAAAAAAAATTAAGAAACCATTAGCCTGACTTATCAAGACAATAAGAGAGAAGGCTCAAATCAGTAAAATTTAGAATGAAAAAAGTGGAAGTTGCAACAGACAATGCAGACATGCAAAAGATCATAAGAAACTGCTATGAGCAACTATACACCAATAAAATGGACAACCTGAAAGAAATGGACAAATTCTTTGAAAAGTACAACCTTCCAGATTGAACCAGGAAGAAATAGAAAACATTAACAGACCAATCATGAGCACTGAAATCGAAACCATGATCAAAAATCTTTCAATAAACAAAAGCCCAGGGACAGATGGCTTCACAAGTGAATTCTACCAAGCACTTTGAGACGAGGTAATATGTAACCTGCTCAGACTCTTCCAGAAAATTGCCAAGGAAGGAAACGTCCCACTTGTTCTACAAGGCGACCATTACTCTGACACCAAAACAAGACAAAGATACCACTAAAAAAGAAAATTATAGGCCAATATCAGTGATGAACAGAGATGCAAATATCCCCAAAAAGATTCTAGCAAACAGAATCCAACAAGACATTAAAAGCATCATACAACATGATTAAGTGGGGTTTATCCCAGGGATGCAAGGATTCTTCAATATATGCAAATCAATGTAATATATCATATCAACAAACTGAAAGTTAAAAATTATATGATCATCTCAATAGAAGCAGAGAAAGCTTGTTAACAAAATTCAATATCCATTTATGATAAAAGCTCTCCAGAAAGTTGGCATAGAAGGAACCTATCCCAACATAATAAAGGCCATATATGACAAACCCACAGCAAATATTATTCTCAATGGTGAAAAACTAAAATTATGTCCTCTAAGATCAGGACAAGACAAGGGTGCCCACTCTCACAACCATTATTCAGCATAGTTTTGGAAGTCTTAGCCACAGTAATGAGAGAGGAAAAAGAAATAAAAAGAATCCAGATTGGAAAAGGAGTAAAACTCTCATTATTGCAGAAGACATGATACTATACATGCAAGCGTGCATACTAAGTCGTTTTAGTTGAATCCAACTCTTAAGTGACCCTATGAACTGTAGTCCACATGGCTTCTCTGCCCATGGGATTTTCCAGGTAAGAATACTGGAGTGGGTTGTCATGCCCTTCTTCAGGGGATCTTTCCAACCCAGGGATTGAATCTGTGTCTCTTACATCTCCTGCATTGGCAAGCAGATTCTTTACCACTAGCGCCACATGGGAAGCCTGATGCTATACATAGAAAACGCTAAAGATGCCACCAAAAAGCTACTAGAGCTAATCAATGAATATAGTAAAATTTCAGGATATAAAATTAATACACAGATATCCCTTGCATTCCTATATACTAACCAAAAAGAAAAAAAAATAAGAAAGAGAAATTAAGGGAAAAATTCCATTCACCTTTGCAACAAAAGGATAAAATACAATAGGAATGAACCACCTAAAGAGATAAAAGACCTGTATGCAGAAAACTATAACACACTGATGAAAGAAATCAAAGATGACACAAACAGATGAATATTCCTAAACTGGAAGAATCAATATTGTAAAAATGACTATACTACCTAAAGCAATCTACAGATTCAATGCAATCCCTATTAAACTACCAAAGGTATTTTTCACAGAATAGAACAAAAAAATTGTTGAAACTATAACACTTTTTAACACCATTTGCTGTTATTTAGTCGCTAAGTCATGTCTGACTCTTGGCGACCCCATGAAGAGCAGCATGCCAGGCTTCCCTGTTTTTCACTATCCCCCGGAATTTGCTCAAGCTCTAACTCTTCATTTGAGTCAGTTATAATGAGGTGGATGATCCTAGAGCCTATTATACAGAGTGAAGTAGAAAGAGAAAAACAAATATCATATGTTAACACATATATATGGAGTCTAGAAAGATGGTACCGATGAAATTATTCACAAGGAAGGAATGAAAGCACAGATGTAGAGAATAGACTTGTGCACATAGAGGGGTAAGGAGATAGTGGGACAAATAGAGAAAGTAGCATCAACATATATACACTATCATGTGTAAAATAGATAGCTGGTGGGAAGTTGCTACATAACACAGGGAGCCCAGCCTGGAACTCTGTGATAACCTGGAGGGGTGGGGTTGGGGGAGGAAGGAGGCTCAAGAAAGAAGAGATATATATACAATTATGACCGATTCACCTTTTTGTATGGCAGAAACCAACACAAAATTGTAAAGCAATTTTCCTCCAATTAAAAAATAAATAAATTTTAAAAAACCCTCACAGTTAGTACAGAAATCTGTTGCATTTCTATACACTAGCATGAACTATCAAAAACAGAAATTAAGAAACAACCCCATTTACAATCACATCAAAAAGAACAAAATACATAGGAATAAATTTGACTAAGGAAATAGAAGACCTCTTTTTGGAAAACTACAAAACACTGATGAAAGAAATTGAAGATGACACAAACAGATAGAAAAATATGGATTTAAAGAATTAATATTATTAAAGTCACTTTTCTACCCAAGGCACCATACAGATCCAATGCAATCCTGATCAAATTACCAGTAGCATTTTTCGCAGAACTAGAACAAAAAATTTGAAAACTTGTATGGAAGCACAAGAGGCCTCAAATAAGCAAAACAATTTAAAGAAAGAAGAACAAGCCTGGAGGTACAACACTCCCTGATATCAAATTATACTACAAAGCTACACTAATCAAAACAGAAGAGTGACAAAACAAAAACATATACCTAGATCAATGGAATTAAATAGATTCTAGAAATGAATCCACACTTCAAGGGTAATTAATCTGATAAAGGTGGCAAGAATTACAATGCATAAAAGACAGCCTCAACAAGTGGTGTTGAGAAAAGTGGACAGCTATGTGAAAAAAGTCAAACTGGTCTACTTTCTGACACCGTGTACAAAAATAAATTAAAATGAATTAAAGACTTAAATGGAAGACTTAAAACCATAAAACTTCTAGAAGAAAACTAGCACTATACTCCTTGACAGCAGTCTTCATTATAGTTTTTTGGATATATCTTCTCAGGTAAGGGAAACAAAAATTAAAATAGAAAGATAGGATTTCATCAAACTAAAAATCTTTTGCACAGCAAAGGGAGCTATCAACAAAACCACAAGGCCACATACTGAATGGGAGACTTTATTTGTAAACAATATATCTGATAATGGGTTGATATCCAAAATATACAAAGAATTCATACAACTCAACATCAAACAAGCAAGCAACACAGTTAAAAAATCAGTAGAGGGACTGAAGGAATATCTTTCGGAGGAAAATATACAGATGGCCAACAGGCTCATGAAAAGTTGCTTAACATTACTAATCATCAGCAAAATGCAGTCAAAATTACAATGAGATATTATCTCACACCTGTCACGATAGTTATCGTGTCAAACAGTGAAAAATAACAAGTCTTCATGAGGATGCAGAGAAAAGAGAGCCCTTGTGCGCTGTTGGTGGGAATGTAAATTGGTGTATCCACTATGGAAAAAACATGGAGATTTGCAAAAAATGAAGAATAAAACTACCATATGATCCAGAAATACCACTCCTGAGTACCTATCCAAAAAAATTAAAAATACTATTAGAAAACATATACGCACCCCAATATTCATGGCTATTTGCAATAACCAAAATACAGAAACAACCTAAATGCCCTTCAGTGGATGAATAGATAAAGAAGACATGGCAAATATATATGATGGGTTATTACTCAGTCATTAAAAAAATGCAATCTTGCCATGTGCAACAATATGGATGGACCTAGAGGATATTACTCTGAGTGAAATAAGCCAGACAGAAAAAAGACAAATATTTTATGATTTCATGTGATATACAATCTAAAAAATTCAAATGAACAAACATATCAAAAACAAACAATTATAGGCACAGAGAACAAATAGGTGTTCTCCAGAAGCAGGGTATAGCAGAAGCAAAGAAATAGGTGAGGGAGATTAACATGTGCAAACTTCCAGTTGCAAAATAAATGAGTCATGTGTAGGTAATGTATATAATATAATAATGTACATAATGTAATATAAATGTACAGTGTAGGGAATATAATCAATAAGAATGCAATATGGTGACAAGTATGTATGGTGACAATCATAGCTAGACTTATGGTGATTGGTTTGAAATGTATAGAAATATCATTTAGAAAGATGGTACTGATGATCCTACATGCAGGGTGCAAAGGAGACACAGATGTAAAGAGCAAACTTTTGGACTCAGTGGGAGAAGGTGAGGTTGGGATGATTTGAGAGAATAGCACTGAAACATGTACATTATCATATGTAAAATAGATGGCCAGTGCAAGTTTGATGCATGAAGCAGGGCACCTGATGATCTGGGACAACCCAGAGGGACAGGGTGGGGAGAGAAGTGGGAGTGGGGTTCAGGATGGGGGGTCACATGTATGCTTGTGGCCGATTCATGCTGCTGTATGGCAAAAACCATCACAATATTGCAAAGTAATTATTCTCCAATTAAAATAAATACACTTAAAAAAAGAAATATCGAATCACCAGTCCATTCTGAAGGAGATCAGCCCTGGGATTTCTTTGGAAGGAATGATACCAAAGCTGAAACTCCAGTACTTTGGCCACCTCATGCGAGGAGCTGACTCATTGGAAAAGACTCTGATGCCGGGGGGCATTGGGGGCAGGAGGAGAAGGGGACGACAGAGGATGAGATGGCTGGATGGCATCACTGACTCAACGGACGTGAGTCTGAGTGAACTCCGGGAGTTGGTGATGGACAGGGAGGCCTGGCGTGCTGCGATTCATGGGGTCGCAAAGAGTCCGACACGACTGAGCGACTGATCTGATCTGATGTCATGTTATAACAACCAACACAATTTCTTAGGTCAATTACATTGCAAAAACAAACTCATAGCAAAAGATGGTAACCAGTAATCAGGGTGTGGTGGGGGAAGGGAAATTGGATGAAGGTAGGTGAAACGTACAAACTTCAAAGCTATAGGATAAATAAGTACTAGGGATGTAATGTACAACATGATAAATATAATTATGACTGCTGCATGTTATATATGAAAGTTATTGTGAGAGTAAACTGAATTCTCATTACAAGAAAAAGAAATTTTTTTGTACATCTTTAATTTTGCACCTATATGACATGATGGATGCTCACTATAGTTATTGTGCTTATTACTTCATGCTGTGACTTAGCAGCAGCAGCAGCAGTGTATAAATCAGATCACTATGCAGTATATCTTAAATTTATATGGTGGTGTATGTCAATTATGGCTCAAAAAAACTGGAAGAAAAATAATAAAATGCAAACTTTAGCCCCTTCTCCCCAAATAATAAATAAGATTCAGTAATTAAATAGCATTTTCTGAACTTTCCAGATCAGAATTTCACAACATATCTAGTCCCAGGGGTATTAGACAAGGTACTGCTCATCTACCTTGAGGGAAAAATAATTTTTAGAGTAGGATTTTTAATCTAGTCAAAATGATATTTAAATATGAGGATTTCAAAAACTATTTTCCTGTATTCAAGGCCTTAGTAGTTTTGACAGGCAAAGATCACGTGGAGATATCTATTGGAAGTAACTAGTCAATAAAAGGCTAATATATAAGGAAGCTGGAGCTTCCCAGGTAGCTCAGTGGTAAAGAATCTGCCTGCCAGTGCAGGAGACGCAAGAGACACAGGTTTGATTCCTGGGTCAGAAAGATCCCCTGGAGAAGGGAATGACTACCCAATCCAATATTCTTGCCTGGAAAATTCCATGGACAGAGGAGCCTGGTGGGTGATAATCCATGCGATCACAAAAAGTCACGACTGAGCAACTGAGCATACACACCACATATAAGGAAGTCAAGAAAAACTGTAAGCTGAAAGGTAAATAAAAGTGAAAACCTGATCAGGTGTGTCTATGTATGTCTTAAAATTAATAAAGCTCAGTTTAAAGAAAAAAGAAGCAGGAAGTATATCAACATGGTGGAGGGAGGGAGGAAAGACAAAGAATATGACAGTACACTAACATATTTGTCTTAAACGTTAAGTAAGATAGGAGCATGAGTAAAAAGCCAAACCAAAAATGCTAACTCCTCCCCCTCAAAAAAAAAAAATCAAGAAAGAATATAGAAGTATCATACATTGAAATGAATAGAAGAAACAAGATAATATATGTTAACTGTCAGCATAGACACAAAGAATCTAAGTGGTTAAACTTAAGTGAAAACTTGGTCAACTTGGATTTAGGAAATCTGCCAATGTATTTTTAACAGAAGATCATTTGATGGTGGGAAAATAAAAGAAAAATATTTTATCATCAGATCAGATCAGTCGCTCAGTCGTGTCCGACTCTTTGTGACCCTATGAATCGCAGCACGCCAGGCCTCCCTGTCCATCACCACCTCCCGGAGATAAAATATGATAAAGAGTACCTAAATATGAAAAGACTATCTAAAATATGTAAAGAGTACCTAAAAGAAAAGCAGTCTATCTATGTAATCTGGCTTTAAACAGATCTGAAATAAAAACTATCATCAGAGCACAACACAATAATAAAAGGTACAACTCCTAGGGAGATAAAACAGTTTTAATTGTCTATTTACCTACTAAAAGTAAATATAATAGTATGATTAAGATTGTTTATCTAACATACAGAAGATTCTGAAATTAATATTAAAAATCTTATATTCTAGTCAAGCACATATAAAATATTATTGCACCAGGTCATTCAGAAAGTCTTTAAACAGCTCTAAAAGTAGACAATAGAAATCTGCTTGTAATTGCCTCTCCCTGCATCTCTCCTATGCTGTGCCACCAGAAAAAAAGTCATTAATTTTCAGGAAAGCAGAAAGTAATTCTAAAGGAGAGTGAAATAACAACTCTGGCAGCAGGTATAGAAGTCTGAAAGAAAAATTAACTGTCTTGAGGGAGGTAAAGAAGCCATGTTTTGTATAACTGCATTTGTGGAATTGAAACTTATCTGCTCTGCTCTGTGTGTGTGTGTGTGTGTGTGTTTTCAAAAATTAGGATAATATCACACAATATAGTTTTATATCTGGTTCTGTTTTTTACTCAATATTATTTTATGATATTTTATCATGTCCCTATCTGGACTTTTACCCAGGCCCCCACCACAGCCACTAAGATTCCTGTGCATCTTTTAGGGAACGAAAGCAAGTACTGTCTCTAAGTATAACTCACGCTGATAGTTGCCTGGGGAGTACATTTGAATATCTTCTATTGTCAACATGCATCTCCCTTTGTTCAGGCTTCAGTTGTGGTAGAATGAAATGTCTATTATTTGCCTAGGCAGTAAATGTTTAGAATCAAGTTACTGCTGTTTTCACTTTTCTGAATATAGTTAATACCAATCCATTCTCCCCAAATTCTTCATGACTAAAGCTCCCCTTGTCCTCTTGAGGTTACCAACCAGATACCCAGAGCTCTCAACAAGAATTCCTACTCATCTTACCTCAGTCGAGATGTCTTCCACAGTAGTCCAGATCTTGAGGTTATCTTTAGAAATACAAGAATCACTGTTTATTTTAAGTAGGATAATAAATCAGTAAAGCTCTTAGAGACTGAACTGCAGAATTGTATAATCTCCTGAAGGGCAGAGGGAAAATAAGTATTTTGAAAGATAACAAGGAAAAGGGGAACTGACTAGTCAAAACCCTTGATTTAGTGCTGGCTGCCTCATACGGTGCTTTCCCAGAAAGGAGAACGTTAAGAAACAGTATTTAGACTCCTCCCACCAATGTTCTTAGCTTTCGATTTCCTCAGTCAGAGAAAACAGTTTATTTCCTGTAAATATCTTACTCAAAAACAACAAATTATGGCAAGGTTACACTCAAATTTTTTTTTATTATAAATGTTCGTAGATGAAAAGAGTTCCAAGATTAGAACTTTTTTGTCCAGAAGATTTACATGTGGGTCATTAAAAATCTATATTCACTTGAATGACTCTCAAATATAAGAGAAGTAAGATGAGTCATCTGGCTACTTGTCAGAAAGCATTTAACAGGAGGCTTCCTGTGTGCTGTTTTGTATCTGCCAGGAATCCTCTGTTTCTTATTAATTCCTGAATATTCAGGAATTAAAAGGAGAGGCAAGCCTCTCCCCGGGGCTGAAGAATCCAGGTATATCCTTCGTTAGTTTTTCTATAAGGTGATAAGTACCCTCTTCCTTCCTGTGAACCATATGGTAAAAGTGATTATTTACAACTCTCTATCTCTATTTTTAATATGGATCACCTATGTTTGGAAGTCTGGAATTTTAATCTTTATCTTTGCTGAGAATAACTACAGTATATATGCCCACACCTTGTTGCTTAAAACACCTTTGCTCCATCAGAGCTTTGGTCCCATGTCTTGCTTTGTCTCTCTCTCTCTCAGGCTATTTCTTTGGAGTGCAGAGGCTCTCTGAGTTCACTTTCCTGCCCAGGCTTCTAAGACCCTCTCAAGAAGGCGCTCTGCACCTTCACCCCATCGAGAGGGCACCTGAGGCCTCTGTGAACAGAGCAAGCCCCGTGCCAGGGGCTTTATTGGCTTTCTGCGTAAACCAAGGAACATCAGACTTTTTATCTCTCCTTTACTTTCTTATCGGTCGACTCCGGACCACCAGGTTCCAGTCCATTAAAGGACCTCAACAGCTACTTAATGCTTGTTTCCTGTTGTTGGTGTAGCAGTGGCAAGAGAAGTTGGAAGAGCCATCTTTCTACTTTTATTTATTTATTTATTTTTTGGTCTGAAACTCCTGGGAGTGGTTTTCTACAAGCTATCTATTGGTTTAAATAGAACCTAAAGCATTCACCCTTATCTCACTCATCTCACACGCTAGTAAAGTAATGATCAAAATTCTCCAAGCCAGGTTACAACAGTATGTGAACGATGAACTTCCAGATGTTCAAACTGGTTTTAGAAAAGGCAGGGGAACCGGTCAAATTGCCAACATCTGCTGGATCATTGAAAAAGCAAGAGAGTTCCAAAAAAATCTACTTCTGCTTTATTGCTTATGCCAAAGCCTTTGACTGTGTGGATCACAACAAACTGTGGAAAATTCTGAAAAAGATGGGAATACCAGACCACCTGACCTGCCTCCTGAGAAATCTGTATGCAGGTCAAGAAGCAACAGTTAGAACCGGACATGAAACAACAGACTGGTTCCAAATCGGGAAAGGAGTATGTCAAGGTTATCCTGCTTATTTAACTTATATGCAGACTACATTATGAGAAACACTGTGTTGGATGAAGCACAAGCTGGAATCAAGATTGCCAGGAGAAATATCAGTAACCTCAGATATGCAGATGACACCACCCTTATGGCAGAAAGTGATGAACTAAAGAGCCTCTTGATGAAAGTGAAAGAGAAGAGTAAAAAGTTAGCATACAGCTCAACATTCAGAAAACTAAGATCATTGGAATCTGGTCCCATAACTTCATGGCAAATAGATGGGGAAACAATGGAAACAGTGACAGACTTTATTTTTCAGGAATCACAAATCACTGATACTGTTGTGTTCATACTGATTCTGGGGTTCTCAAGGCAAGAATCCTGAAGTGGTTTGCCATTCCCTTCTCCAGTGGAGTACATTTTGTCAGAATTCTTCACCATGGCCTGTCCATCTTGGGTGATCCTACACGGTATGGCTCATAGTTTCATTGAGTTAGACAAGTCCGTGGTCCATGTGGTTAGATTTGTTAGTTTTCTGTGATTGTGGTTTTCAGTCTATCTGCCCTCCAATGGAGAAGGATAAGAGGCCTATGGAAGCTTCTTGATTGGAGAGACTGACAGGGGGAATCTGGATCTTGTTCTGATGGGTGAGGCCATGCTCAGTAAATCTTTAATCCAATTTTCTGTTGATGGAAAAGAACAAAGGGATGGAGCCAAACCAAAAACAGTACCCAGTTGTGGATGTGACTGGTGATAGAAGCAAGGTCCAATGCTGTAAAGAGCAATATTGCATAGGAACCTGGAATGTTAGGTCCATGAATCAAGGCAAATTGGAAGTGGTCAAACAGAAGATGGCAAGAATGAACATCGACATTCTAGGAATCAGCAAACTAAAATGGACTGGAATGGGCGAATTTAACTCAGATGATCATTATATCTACTACTGTGGGCAGGAATCGCTTAGAAGAAATGGAGTAGCCATCATGGTTAACAAAAGAGTCCAAAATGCAGTACTTGGATGCAATCTCAAAAATGACAGAATGATCTCTGTTCATTTCCAATGCAAACCATTCAATATCACAGTAATCCAAGCCTATGCCCCAACCAGTAACGCTGAAGAAACTGAAGTTGAATGGTTCTATGAAGACCTACGAGACCTTTCAGAACTAACACCCAAAAAGGATGTCCTTTTCATTACAGGGGACTGGAATGCAAAAGTAGGAAGTCAAGAAACACCTGAAGTAACAGGCAAATGTGGCCTTGGAATACAGAATGAAACAGAGCAAAGGCTAATAGAGTTTTGTCAAGAGAACGCACTGGTCATAGCAAATACCCTCTTCCAACAACACAAGAGAAGACTCTACACATGGACATCACCAGATGGTCAACACCAAAATCAGATTGATTATATTCTTTGCAGCCAAAGATGGAGAAGCTCTATACAGTCAGCAAAAACAAGACCGGGAGCTGACTATGGCTCAGATCATGAACTCCTTATTGCCAAATTGAAGAAAGTAGGGAAAACCACTAGACCATTCAGGTATGACCTAAATCAAATCCCTTATGATTATACAGTGGAAGTGAAAAATAGATTTAAGGGACTAGATCTGATAGATAGAGTGTCTGATGAACTATGGAAGGAGGTTCATAACATTGTACAGGAGACAGGGATCAAGACCATCCCCATGGAAAAGAAATGCAAAAAAGAAAAATGGCTGTCTGAGGAGGCCTTACAAATAGCTGTGAAAAGAAGAGAAGCAAAAAGCAAAGGAGAAAAGGAAAGATAAACGCATCTGAATGCAGAGTTCCAAAGAATAGCAAGGAGAGATAAGAAAGCCTTCCTCAGCAATCAATGCAAAGAAATAGAGGAAAACAACAGAATGGGAAAGATTAGAGATCTCTTCAAGAAAATTAGAGATACCAAAGGAACATTTCATGCAAAGGTGGGCTTGATAAAGGACAGAAATGGTATGGACCTAACAGAAACAGAAGATATTAAGAAGACGTGGCAAGAGTACACAAAAGAACTGTACAAAAAAGATCTTCACGACCCAGATAATCACGATGGTGTGATCACTCACCTTGGGCCAGACATCCTGGAATGTGAAGTCAAGTGGGCCTTAGAAAGCATCACTACGAACAAAGCTAGTGGAGGTGATGGAATTCCAGTTGAGCTATTTCAAATCCTGAAAGATGATGCTGTGAAAGTGCTGCACTCAATATGCCAGCAAATTTGGAAAACACAGCAGTGGCCACAGGACTGGAAAAGGTCAGTTTTCATTTCAATCCCAAAGAAATGCAATGCCAAACAATGCTCAAACTACTGCACAATTGCACTCATCTCACACACTAGTAAAGTAATGCTCAAAATTTTCCAAGCCAGGCTTCAGCAATACGTGCACCATGAACTTCCTGATGTTCAAGCTGGTTTTAGAAAAGGCAGAAGAACCAGAGATCAAATTGCCAACATCCCCTGGATCATGGAAAAAGCAAGAGAGTTCCAGAAAAACATCTATTTCTGCTTTATTGACTATGCCAAAGCCTTTGACTGTGTGGATCACAATACACTGTGGAGAATTCTTCAAGAGGTGGGAATACCAGACCACCTGACCTGCCTCTTGAGAACCCTTTATGCAGGTCAGGAAGAAACAGTTAGCCCTGGACATGGAACAACAGACTGGTTCCAAATAGGAAAAGGAGTTCGTCAAGGCTGTGTATTGTCACCCTGCTTATTTAACTTCTATGCAGAGTACATCATGAGAAACACGGTGCTGGAAGAAGCACAAGCTGGAATCAAGATTGCTGGGAGAAATATCAATAACCTCAGATATGCAGATGACACCACCCTTATGGCAGAAAGTGAAGAAGAACTAAAAAGCCTCTTTATGAAAGTGAGAAAGAAGAGTGAAAAAGGTGGCTTAAAGCTCAACATTCAGAAAACTAAGATCATGGCATCTGGTCCCATCACTTCATGGCAAATAGATGGGGAGACCATGGAAACAGTGTCAGACTTTATTTTTCTGGGGTCCAAAATCACTGCAGATGGTGACTGCAGCCATGAAATTAAAAGACGCTTACACCTTGGAAGGAAAGTTATGACCAACCTAGATAGCATATTCAAAAGCAGAGACATTACTTTGCCAACAAAGGTCCATCTAGTCAAGGCTATGGTTTTTCCAGTGCTCATATATGGATGTGAGAGTTGGACTGTGAAGAAAGCTGAGCACTGAAAAATTGATGCTTTTGAACTGTGGTGTTGAAGAAGACTCTTGAGAGTCCCTTGGACTGCAAGGAGATCCAACCAGTCCATTCTAAAGGAGATCAGTCCTGGGTGTTCTTTGGAAGGAATGATGCTAAAGCTGAAACTCCAGTACTTTAGCCACCTCATGCAAAGAGTTGATTCATTGGAAAAGACTCTGATGCTGGGAGGGATTGGGGGCAGGAGGAGAAGGGGATGACAGAAGATGAGATGGCTGGATGGCATCACTGACTCGATGGACGTGAGTCTGAGTGAACTCCGGGAGTTGGTGATGGACAGGGAGGCCAGGTGAACTGCAATTCATGGGGTCGCAAAGAGTCGGACACCATTGAGTGACTGAACAGAGCTGTGTTCCCTCCCTGCTTTTTACCTGAGGCCAAACTATGATGGCTCAGATGGTAAAGCGTCTGTCTGCAATGCGGGAGACCTGGGTTTGATCCCTGGGTTGGGAAGATCTCCTGGAGAAGGAAATGGCAACCCAATCCAGTATTCTTGCCTGGAGAATCCCACGGATGGAGAAGCCTGTTGGGCTACAGTCCATGGGGTGGCAAAGAGTCGGACACGACTGAGCGACTTTACTTTCACTTTCAAACTATGGTGGAGGTAATGAAGATGATGGCGACCTCCTTCAAAAGATCCCATGCGTGTACTGCTACACTCACTGCCCCCAACCATGCAGCAAGCAACCACCTACCCACGCCTCCACTGCAGACTCCTAGACAATCACAGGCAAGTCTGGTTCAGTCTCTTGTGGGGTCACTGCTCCTTTTTCCTGGGTCCTGGTGCACACAAGGTTCTTTTTGTGCCCTCCAAGAGTCTTTTTCCCAGTCCTGTGTAAAGTCTGGCAGCTCTATGGTGGGGTTAATGGCTACCTCCTCCAAGATGACTTATGCCATACCCAGTCTGCTACATCCAGAGCCCCTTTCCCTATGGCAGTCCACTGCTGACCCGTACCTCCACAGGAGATGCTTTCAAACACTGAAAGATGAACTCTCCAGGTCAGCAAGTGCCCAATATGCTACTGGAGATCAGTGGAGAAATAATTCCAGAAAGAATGAAGAGACAGCCAAAGCTAAAACAACACCCAGTTCTGGGTGTGACTGGTGATAGAAGCAAGGTCTGATGCTGTAAAAAGCAATATTGCATAGGAATCTTGGTCCATGAATCAAGGCAAATTGGAAGTGGTCAAACAGGCGATGGCAAGAGTGAACATCAACATTTTAGGAATCAGCAAACTAAAATGGACTGGTATGAGTGAATTTAACTCAGATGAACATTATATCTACTACGATGGGCAAGAATCCCTTAGAAGAAATGGAGTAGCCATCATAGTAAACAAAAGAGTCTGAAATGCAGTACTTGAATGCAATCTCAAAAATGACAGAATGATCTCTGTTCATTTCCAAGGCAAACCATTCAATGTCACGGTAATCCAAGCCTATGCCCCAATCAGTAATGTTGAAGAAGCTGAAGTTGAATGGTTCTATGAAGACCTACAAGACCTTTTAGAACTAACACCCAAAAAAGATGTCTTCTTCATTATAGGGGACTGGAATGCAAAAGTAGGAAGTCAAGAAACACCTGGAGTAACAGGCAAATGTGGCCTTGGAATACGGAATGAAGCAGGGCAAAGGCTAAGAGAGTTTTGCTAAGAGAACGGACTGATCATAGCAAACACATTCTTCCAACACAAGAGAAGACTACACATGAACATCACCAGATGGTCAACGTCAATATCAGACTGGTTATATTCTTTGCAGCCAAAGATGGAGAAGCTCTATACAGTCAGCAAAAACAAAACCAGGACCTCAGACCACAAACAACTTATTGCCAAATTCAGACTTATATTGAAGAAAGTAGGGAAAACCACTAGACCATTCAGGTATGACCTAAATCAAATCCCTTACAATTATACGGTGGAAGGGAGAAATAGATTTAAGGGACTAGATTTGATAGACAGAATGCCTGATGAACTATGGTTGGAGTTACATAACATTGTACAGGAGACAGGGATCAAGACCACCTCTAAGAAAAAGAAATGCAAAAAAGCACAATGGCTATCTGAGGAGACCTTAAAATAGCTGTGAAAAGAAAAGAAACAAAAAGCAAAGGAGAAAAGGAAAGACATACCCATTTGAATGCAGAGTTCCTAAAAACAGCAAGGAGAGATGAGAAAGCCTTCCTCAGTGATCAGTGCAAAGAAATGGAGGAAAACAATAGAAAGGGAAAGACTAGAGATCTCTTCAAGAAAATTAGAGATATCAAGGGAATATTTCATGCAAAGATGGGCTCAATAAAGGACAGAAATGGGATGGACCTAACAGAAGCAGAGGATATTAAGAAGAGGTGGCAAGAATACACAGAAGAACTATTCAAAAAAGATCTTCATGACACAGATAATCATGATGGCGTGATCACTCACACTCACCTAGAGCTAGACATCCTGGAATGTGAAGTCAAGTGGGCCTTAGAAAATTATCACTATGAACAAAGCTAGTGGAGGTGATGGAATTCTAGCGAAGCTATTTCAAATCCTAAAAGACGATGCTGTGAAACTGCTGCACTCAAAATGCCAGCAATGTTGGAAAACTCAGCAGTGGCCAAAAGACTGGGAAAAGGTCAGTTTTCATTCCAATCCCAAAGAAAGGCAATGCTAAAGAATGTGCAAACTACTGCACATTACACTCATCTCACACGCTAGTACAGTAATGCTCAAAATTCTCCACACCAGGCTTCAATAATACATGAACCATGAATTCCAGATGTTTAAGCTGGTTTTAGAAAAGGCAGAGAAACCAGAGATCAAATTGCTAACATATGCTGGATCATCAAGAAAGCAAGAGACTTCCAGAAAAACATTTATTTCTGCATTATTAATTATGCCAAAGCCTTTGACTGTGACGATCACCACAAATTGTGGAAAATTCTGAAAGACATGGGAATACCAGATCACCTGACCTGCCTCTTGAGAAACCTGTATGCAGGTCAGGAAGCAACAGTCAGAACTGGAAATAAAACAATAGACTGGTTCCAAATCAGAAAAGGAGTACGTCAAGGCTGTATATTGTCACCCTGCTTATTTAACTTATATGCAGAGTATATCATGAGAAATGCTGGGCGAGAGGAAGCACAAGCTGGAATCAAGATTGCCGAGAGAAATATCCATGACCTCAGATATGCAGATGACACCACCCTTATGGCAGAAAGCCAAGAAGAACTAAAGAGCCTCTTGATGAGAGTGAAAGAGGTGAGGGAAAAGTTCGGTTAAAGCACAACATTCAGAAAACTAAAGTCATGACATCTGGTCCCATCACTTCATGGGAAATAGATGAGGAAACAATCGAAAATATGGCTGACTATATTTTGGGGGGCTCGAAAATCACTGCAGATGCTGACTGCAGCCATGATATTAAAAGACATTTACTCATTGGAAAAAAAGTTATGACGGACCTAGTTCAGTTCACTTCAGTTTCTAAGTCGTGTCCGACGCTTTGAGACACCATGAATTGCAGCACGCCAGGCCTCCCTGTCCACCACCAACTCCCGGAATTCACTCAAACTTACGTCCATCAAGTCGGTGATGCCATCCAGCCATCTCATCCTCTGTCATCCCCTTCTCCTACTGCTCCGAATCCCTCCCAGCATCAGAGTCTTTTCCAATGAGTCAACTCTTTGCATGAGGTGGCCAAAGTATTGGAGTTTCAGCTTTAGCATCAGTCCTTCTAAAGAACACCCAGGACTGATCTCCTTTAGAATGGACTGGTTGGATCTCCCTGCAGAGACTCTCAAGAGTCTTTTCCAACACCACAGCTCAAAAGCATCAATTCTTTGGCGCTCGGTTTTCTTCATAGTCCAACTCTCACATCCATACATGACCACTGGAAAAACCATAGCCTTGACTAGACCGACCTTTGTTGGCAAAGTAATGGCTCTGCTTTTGAATATGCTACCTAGGTTGGTCATAACTTTCCTTCCAAGGAGTAAGCGTCTTTTAATTTCATGGCTGCAATCACCATCTGCAGTGATTTTGGAGCCCCCAAAAATAAAGTTTGACACTGTTTCCACTGTTTCCCATCTATTTCACATGAAGGGATGGGACCAGATGCCATGATCTTAGTTTTCTGAATGTTGAGCTTTAAGTCACCTTTTTCACTCTCCTCTTTCATTTTCATCAAGAGGCTTTTTAGTTCCTCTTCACTTTCTGCTATAAGGGTGGAGTCATCTGCATATCTGAGGTTATTAATATTTCTCCCGGCAATCTTGGTTCCAGCTTGTGCTTCTTCCAGCCCAGCATTTCTCATGATGTACTCTGCATATAAGTTAAAAAAGCAGGGTGACAATATACAGCCTTGACGTACTCATTTTCCTGTTTGGAACCAGTCTGTTGTTCCATGTCCAGTGCTAACTGTTGCTTCCTGACTTGCATATAGGTTTCTCAAGAGGCAGGTCAGGTGGTCTGGTATTCCCATCTCTTGAAGAATTCTCCACAGTTTATTGTGATCCACACAGTCAAAGGCTTTGGCATAGTCAATAAAGCAGAAATAGATGTTTTTCTGGAACTCTCTTGCTTTTTCCATGATCCAGGGGATGTTGACAATTTGATCTCTTGTTCCTCTGCCTTTTCTAAAACCAGCTTGAACATCAGGAAGTTCACGGTTCACATATTGCTGAAGCCTGGCTTGGAGAATTTTGAGCATTACTTTACTAGCGTGTGAGATTAGTGCAATTGTGTGGTAGTTTGAGCATTCTTTGGCATTGCCTTTCTTTGGGATTGGAATGAAAACTGACCTTTTCCAGTCCTGTGGCCACAGCTGATTTTCCAAATTTGCTGGCATATTGAGTGCAGCACTCCACAGCATCATCTTTCAGAATTTGAAATAGCTCAACTGGAATTCCATCGCCTCCACTAGCTTTGTTTGTAGTGATGCTTTCCAAGGCCCACTTGACTTCACATTCCAGGATGTCTGGCCCTAGGTGAGTGATCACACCATTGTGATTATATGGGTCGTGAAGATCTTTTTTGTACAGTTCTTCTGTGTATTTTGACACCTCTTCTTAATATCTTCTGCTCTGTTAGGTCCATACCATTTCTGCCCTTTATCGAGCCAATCTTTGCATGAAATGTTCCCTTGGTATCTCTAATTTTCTTGAAGAGATCTCTAGTCTTTCCCATTCTGTTGTTTTCCTCTATTTGTATGCATTGATCGCTGAGGAAGGCTTTCTTATCTCTCCTTGCTATTCTTTGAATATCTGCATTCAGATGATTTTATCTTTCCTTTTCTCCTTTGCTTTTCACTTCTCTTCTTTTTGCAGCTATTTGTAAGGCCTCCCCAGACAGCCATATTTCTTTTCCATGGGAATGGTCTTGATCCCTGTCTCCTGTATAATGTTATGAACCTCCTTCCATAGTTCATCAGGCACTCTATCTATCAGATCTAGTCCCTTAAATCTATTTTTCACTTCCACTGTATAATCATAAGGGATTTGATTTAGGTCATACCTGAATGGTCTAGTGGTTTTCCCTACTTTCTTCAATTTGGCAATAAGGAGTTCATGATCTGAGCCACAGTCAGCTCCCGGTCTTGTTTTTGCTGACTGTACAGAGCTTCTCCTTGGCTGCAAAGAATATAATCAATCTGATTTTGGTGTTGACCATCTGGTAATGTCCATGTGTAGAGTCTTCTCTTGTGTTGTTGGAAGAGGGTATTTGTTATGACCAGTTCATTCTCTTGGCAAAACTCTGTTAGCCTTTGCCCTGCTTCATTCCTTATTCCAAGGCCACATTTGCCTGTTACTCCAGGTGTTTCTTGACTTCCTACTTTTGCATTCCAGTCCCCTATAATGAAAGGGACGTCTTTTTTGGCTGTTAGTTGTAAAAGATCTTGTAGGTCTTCATAGAACAGTTCAACGTCAGCTTCTTCAGCATTACTGGTTGGGGCCTAGGCTTGGATTACTGTGATATTGAATGGTTTGCCTTAGAAACAAACAGAGATCATTCTGTCGTTTTTGAGATTGCATCCAAGTATTGCATTTCAGACTCTTTTGTTGCCCATCATGGCTACTCCATTTCTTCTAAGGGATTCCTGCCCACAATAGTAGATATAATGATCATTTGAATTAAATTCGCCCATCCAGTCCATTTTAGTTCGCTGATTCCTAGAATGTCGACGTTCACTCTTGCTATCTCCTTTTTATCCACTTCCAATTTGCCTTGATTCATGGACCTAACATTTCAGGTTCCTATGCAATATTGCTCTTTACAGCATCGGACCTTGCTTCTATCACCAGTCACATCCACAGCTGGGTATTGTTTTTGCTTTGGCTCCAAGATGGTAGGTGTTGCGTTAGGACATCAGAGGGCAGACACACTGAAACCATAGTCACAGAAAACTAGCCAATCTGATCACATGGACCACAGCCTTGTCTAACTCAATGAAACTAAACGATGCCATGTGGGGCCACCCAAGACAGATGGGTCATGGTGGAGAGGTCTGACAGAATGTGGTCCACTGGAGAAGGGAATGGCAAACCACTTAAGTATTCTTGCCTTGAGAACCCCATGAACAATATGAACAGGCAAAATGATAGGACACTGAAAGATGAACTCCCCAGGTCGGTAAGTGCCCAATATGCTACTGGATATCAGTGGAGAAATAACTCCAGAAATAATTCTTACTGTGCAGTTGACATTTTAATACATGAAGCAAAGGAATGCTAAAAACCCTTCAGTTTGCCAAGCTAGTTAAGGTTTATAGAACTGCACTCTCAGGAAGATGAAACTTATGGCATGGAGACAGAGACAGACACTCAGTTGTACAAAACAAGATAATTCAGTTAGAGAGGAGAGATAGGAAGGGAGGAGGAAATGTCAGCACAGTTAAGATATTTGTTACTGGTTCTATGACAGCAAGACAAATTCTAGACTCCTCTGAGGGGGCAGTTAGTTATTTCATGCCATGGCCACAACTGGCTTGGAAATTCAGTGGATTCAATATTAGAGGAAATGACAATAATCAATTTGCAGATTAACATCAATCTTTGGCATTGGCAATTCAGCTGAATAATATTCATCTCATCCTTTAGGCTTTTATGGCTCAAACACACACATATGTACATATACATACACATACATGTATGCATTAGCATACATCATGTACATACATATTCACAGAGACAGCCAATCATTCTCTTGGTTTTGTATGCTTAGAAGAAAGTTCTTCTGTCTTATTTTTTTAATTAAAAAATATTTAACAATAGGTAATATTTAAGGATCTAAAATACACTATGGTGACTATAGCTAATAATACTGTAATGTATACTTGAAGTTTGCCAGGAGATTAAAGCTTAAGCTTTTTTACAAAAATAGGTAACTTTTAAAGATTGTGTATGCGTGCTCTTTTCACTCTTAAATATGAATCACCTTCAGAAAAACCTCTAAAGTGAAAGACAAAGAACAAAGCATTCAGAGAAAAGAACTTGAAAGAAACAGAGGAGACAAAAGGAAACTGCATACACACACACACACACACACACACATATTTAATCATCAGAGAAAGGAGAAGAGACTGTATCATTGAAACAAAAAGATAATGCTAACAAATGTGAAAAAAAATTTAACAGAAGAGTTTTTAGAGATGTGTCTTTTAAATGTGATAGAACAAATTTACATGTAATAGAGTGGTAGAGGATAAATTTGAAGAGTTCTTTTTCAGTGTATACCTAAAAAACAATGAGACAGAGAAAAGGAGAAATGTAGAAGTTTATGCCTGGGTGAATATGAACCAGATCAAGATGGTTATATATAATAGGTGCCAAGCAAGAGTGAACCAAGACAATATGGAAAAAAAAAAATTATCAAAGAAATAATATCTAGCTTGATGAATGTGCTTATAAAAGCACATCATTTTTAAAATCACAAAACACCAAGAAGAGAGCAAGTCTTAAAGTTTCTGGGGCGGGAGGGGGGTTGAACAGATACAAGGATTAGTGTTCGGAGACATTTGGTGTTGGTTCACAGTCTCACAAGGAAAAAAAAAAATCACTCCAGGACCAAAGGAAAGCAGTCACTCAGGCCCTTGCAGCAAAATAGCAGTTTTACTTGAAGTTAGAAGTTACAGAGACAACTTCTGACATAAACATCTTAAAGGGGTAGGAAGAGACCCCTCCACCCTTTAAGACGTCTCATTATATACCTTTTGACTTGTTAATAGCTTTTGAATAGGATTGGTTAACTGTTAACCTAGTTAGTTTGTTTTCTTAGGCAGGTTGGTCTCTTGACAACATCAAGAAAATCAGCCCCTCTGACTCTCATGTTATCAATTAGTCAGTTCCCCTAGATCCCCTTTCTGACTTGTGTGAATGGACATAAATCCCAAATGGCCACAAATTCCAGGACCAGGGTGACTATGTGACTGGGCCCATGGACTCAGTATCAACCCGCCTAAAGAATGCTATCTATCATAATTCTTTTTATCATCCTGTAACACTGTTTGAAATCTCATCCATAGTAACATTCATTTGATGACAAGAAAGATTAAATTAACTTCACTTAATATGATATTCTCTAGTTGCATCCATGTTGCTACAGATGACATTATTTCATTCTTGTTTATGGAAAAGAATATTAAAAAGAATTTCTATTTGTATATAACTGAGTCACTTTGCTATACAGCAGAGTTTGGTGCAACAATGTAAATCAACTATCAGACCAGATCAGTCGCTCAGTCGTGTCTGACTCTTTGCGACCCCTTGAATCGCAGCACGCCAGGCCTCCCTGTCCATCACCAACTCCCGGAGTTCACTCAGACTCACGTTCATCGAGTCGGTGATGCCATCCAGCCATCTCATCCTCTGTCGTCCCCTTCTCCTCCTGCCCCCAGTCCCTCCCAGCATCAGGGTCTTTTCCAATGAGTCAACTCTTCACATGAGGCGGCCAAAGTACTGGAGTTTCAGCTTTAGCATCATTCCTTCCAAAGAAATCCCAGGGCTGATCTCCTTCAGAATGGACTGGTTGATCTCCTTGCAGTCCAAGGGACTCTCAAAAGTCTTCTCCAACACCACAGTTCAAAAGCATCAATTCTTCGGCGCTCAGCCTTCTTCACAGTCCAACTCTCACATCCATACATGACCACAGGAAAAACCATAGCCTTGACTAGATGGACCTTTTTGGCAAAGTAATGTCTCTGCTTTTGAATATGCTATCTAGGTTGGACATAACCTTCCTTCCAAGGAGTAAGCGTCTTTTAATTTCATGGCTGCAGTCACCATCTGTAGAGATTTTGGAGCCCAGAAAAATAAAGTCTGACACTGTTTCCACTGTTTCCCCATCTACTTCACATGAAGTGGTGGGACCAGATACCATGATCTTCATTTTCTGAATGTTGAGCTTTAAGCCAACTTTTTCACTCTTCTTTCTCACTTTCATCAAGAGGCTTTTTAGTTCTTCTTCACTTTCTGCCATAAGGGTGGTGTCATCTGCATATCTGAGGTGACTGATATTTCTCCCGGCAATCTTGTTTCCAGCTTGTGTTTCTTCCAGTCCAGCGTTTCTCATGATGTACTCTGCATAGAAGTTAAATAAACAGGGTGACAATATACAGCCTTGACGAACTCATTTTCCTATTTGGAACCAGTCTGTTGTTACATGTCCAGTTCTAACTGTTGCTTCCTGACCTGCATACAAATTTCTCAAGAGGCAGATCAGGTGGTCTGGTATTCCCATCTCTTGAAGAATTTTCCACAGTTTATTGTGATCCACACAGTCAAAGGCTTTGGCATAGTCAATAAAGCAGAAATAGATGTTTTTCTGGAACTCTCTTGCTTTTTCCATGATCCAGTGGATGTTGGCAATTTGATCTCTGGTTCCTCTGCCTTTTGTAAAACCAGCTTGAACATCAGGCCATTCTTAGTTGGTGGAGCGATTTGTCTGGTTAATTCCGATAACGAACAAGACTCTGGCATGCTAACTAGTTACTCGACCCCCAAGCGGTCGGCGTCCCCCAACTTCTTAGAGGGACAAGTGGCATTCAGCCACCCAAGATTGAGCAATAACAGGTCTGTGACACCCTTAGATGTCCGGGGCTGCAGCGCGCTACACTGACTGGCTCAGCGTGTGCCTGCCCTACACCAGCAGGCACGGGTAACCCGTTGAACCCCATTCGTGATGGGGATCTGGGATTGCAATTATTCCCCACGAACGAGGAATTCCCAGTAAGTGTGGGTCATAAGCTTGCATTGATTAAGTCCTTGCCCTTTGTACACACCGCCCGTCACTACTACAGATTGGATGGTTTAGTGAGGCCCTCCGATCGGCCCCAGCGGAGCACTGAGAAGACGGTCGAACTTGATTATCTAGAGGAAGTAAAAATCAACTATACTTCAGTTTAAAAAATAACAAAATTTTTTTAAAGATTAAACTAAAACATAATGGGCTCTACTAGATGCTGATTATAGTACCTTCCCACTTGCTCATCCTAAGGATCTATTAATTTTACACAAAATTTCAAACACAACTTACATTAAGACATAATAATATTTCAGAAGTAGATTTAATTACTTACAACTAAGAGAATTTGGGAAGCTTCCATTAAGGAAAAAGACACTGGAATGGTCTTATCAGAAAGAATTAGATTTCAGTAAGAGGGAATACAAAAATGGAATCCTGGGTCAATAGAATAAAATAGTCAATTCCAAGGACTATCTACAATAAGTAGTCTATAAGCCATATATTTCCTGGAGTCTCTGATTGCCTCTGGCACAGAGAGCTAAACTTTATCTCTAGCCACTAAGTCCTCAGTTCAGTTTAGTTCAGCCGCTCAGTCGTGTCCAACTCTTTGCGACCCCATGAATTGCAGCACGCCAGGCCTCCCTGTCCAACACCAACTCCCGGAGTTCACTCAGACTCACGTTCATCGAGTTGGTGATGCCATCCAGCCATCTCATCCTCTGTCGTCCACTTCTCCTCCTGCCCCCAATCCCTCCCAGCATCAGAGTCTTTTCCAATGAGTCAACTCTTTGCATGAGGTGGCCAAAGTATTGGAGTTTCAGCTTTAGCATCATTCCTTCTAAAGAAATCCCAGGGCTGATCTTCTTCAGAATGGACTGGTTGGATCTCCTTGCAGTCCAAGGGACTCTCAAGAGTCTTCTCCAACACCACAGTTCAAAAGCATCAATTCTTTGGCGCTCAGCCTTCTTCACAGTCCAACTCTCACATCCATACATGACTACTGGAAAAACCAAAGCCTTGACTAGACGGACCTTTGTTGGCAAAGTAATGTCTCTGCTTTTGAATATGCTATCTAGGTTGGTCATAACTTTCCTTCCAAGGAGTAAGCGTCTTTTTAATTTCATGGCTGCAGTCACCATCTGCAGTGATTTTGGAGCCCAGAAAAATAAAGTCTGACACTGTTCACACTGTTTCCCCATCTAGTCCCTCCAAATATTTTCTCAAGTAACTTCACAACATACTATGTGGTAAAGACATTAAACATTAACTACATCTCATCGATAAGGGAACTGAAATTGAAAAAGGTTAATGCAACTGCTCAAGGACAACAAGCTATGGAAAATTCTTAAAAAGATGGGAATACCAGACCACCTTGCCTGCCTCCTGTGACACCTGTATGTGGGATGAGAAGCAACAGTTAGAAACAGACGTGGAAAAACAGACTGGTTCCAAATTGGGAAAGGAGTACAGCAAGGCTGTATATTGTCACTCTGCTTATTTAACTTATATGCAGAGTATATCATATGAAATGCCAGACTGGATGAAGCACAAGCTGGAATCAAGACTGCCAGGAGATATATCAATAACTTCAGATAAGCAGGTGACACCACGCTTATGACAGACAGCAAAGAGGAACTAAAAAGCCTCTTGATGAGAGTGAAAGAGAAGAGTGCAAAAGCTGGCTTAAAACTCAACATACCAAAAACAAAGATCATGGCATCCAGTCCCATCACTTCATGGCAAATATATGGGGAAACAATGGAAACAGTGACAGACTTTATTTTATTTTCTTGGGCTCCAAAATCACTAAAAATGGTGACTGCAACCATGAAATTAAAAGATGTAGGCTCCTTGGCAGAAAAGCTATGACAAACCTAGACAGCACATTAAAAAAACAGAAACATTACTTTGCCAACAAAGGTCTATATAGTCAAAGCTATGGTTTTTCCAGTAGTCATATATGGATGTGAGAGACAGACCATAAAGAAGTCTGAATGCCAAAAAATTGATATTTTTGAACTGTGGTGTTGAAGACTCTTGAGAGTCCCTTGGACTGCAAGGAGATCCAACCAGTTCATCCTAAAGGAAACCAGTCCTGAATATTCACTGGAAGGACTGATGCTGAAGCTGAAGCTCCAATACTTTGGCCACCTGACGCAAAGAGCTATCTCATTAGAAAAGACTCTGATGCTGGGAAAGATTGTAGGCAGGAGGAGAAGGGGACGACAGAGGAGGAAATGGTTGGATGGTATCGCTGACTCAATGGACATGAATTTGAGAAGCTCCAAGAGATGGTGAAGGACAGGGAAGCCTGGCATGATGCAGTCCACGGGATCGCAAAAAGTTGGACATGACTGAGTGACTGACCAACAACAACAACCCAGCTAGTTAGTGGTGGAGACAGAATTTAAAGTCAGTTGTTTTCTGTTAAATGCCCATTCTCTTTATATCACTCTGCCTTGTCTTTTGGAATATTTGCAAATAATTTGTATATTTGACACACCAATATACAGAAATCTTTTTTGGGGGGAGTACAGACAGATCAAATAAACAAACCCTACATCCACATCTCACATGCTAGTAAAGTAATGGTCAAAATTCTCCAAGCCAGACTTCAGCAATACATGAACCGTGAACTTCCAGATAGTCAAGCTGGTTTTAGAAAAGGCAGAAGAACCAGAGATCAAATTGCCAACATCCGATGGATCATGGAAAAAGCAAGAGAATTCCAGAAAAACATCTATTTCTGCTTTATTGACTATGCCAAAGCCTTTGACTATGTGGATCACAATAAACTGTGGAAAATTCTTCAAGAGATGGGAATACTAGACCACCTGACCTGCCTCTTGAGAAACCTATATTCAGGTCAGGAAGCAACAGCTAGAACTGGACATGGAATGATAGACTGGTTCCAAATAGGAAAAGGAGTATGTCAAGGCTATATATTGTCACCCTGCTTATTTAACTTATATGCAGAGTACATCATGAGAAACGCTGGGCTGGAAGAAGCACAAGCTAGAATCAAGATTGGCTGGAGAAAGATCAATAACCTCAGATATGCAGATGACACCACCCTTATGGTAGAAAGTGAAGAGGAACTAAAAAGCCTCTTGATGAAAGTGAAAGAGGAGAGTGAAAAAGTTGGCTTAAAGCTCAACATTCAGAAAATGAAGATCATGGCACCTGGTCCCATCACTTCATGGCAAATAGATGGGGAAACAGTGGAAACAGTGTCAGACTTTTTTTGGGGGGGCTCCAAAATCACTGCAGATGGTGACTGCAGCCATGAAATTAAAAGACGCTTACTCCTTGGAAGAAAAGTTATGACCAACCTAGATAGCATATTCAAAAGCAGAGACATTACCTTGCCAAAGGTCCGTCTAGTTAAGGCTATGGTTTTTCCAGTGCTCATGTATGGATGCGAGAGTTGGACTGTGAAGAAAGCTGAGTGCCAAAGAATTGATTCTTTTGAACTATGGTGTTGGAGAAGACTCTTGAGAGTCCCTTGGACTGCAAGGAGATCCAATCAGTCCATTCTAAAGGAGATCAGTCCTGGGTGTTCTTTGGAAGGAATGATGCTAAAGCTGAAACTCCAATACTTTGGCCACCTCATGCAAAGAGTTGACTCATTGGAAAAGACTCTGATGCTGGGAGGGATTGGGGGCAGGAGGAGAAGGGGACGACAGAGGATGAGATGGCTGGATGGCATCACCGACTCGATGGACATGAGTTTGGGTGAACTGCGGGAGTTGGTGATGGACAGGGAGGCCTGGCGTGCTGCAATTCATAGGGTCGCAAAGATTTGGACATGACTGAGTGACTGAACTGAACTGAACTGAACTGAACACCCACATTCACCCACATCCACCCTTTCTAGGCCTTTCTCACCACACCCCTCCCCACTTCAGTTTTCACACAGCTCAACACAGAGATAAACATTCTACCGGAGAGGAAGCAACAACCTCAGACTGTTCAAGATCCTTACCGGAAATTGTAACTAGTGTTTTCTGGGTTTTTTTTTTTTTTTTTCCCAGTTTGCTGTATAATGTAATGATTTAGTGAATCAAATGGGTTTCATTAAAGAATATTAATCTCTCTGATCTGTGTAAAAGCTGAAGGAGCAAAATCAAGTCTAAACTCAGGACTTCCCTGGTGGTCCAGTGGCTAAGAATTTACCTGGCAATGCAGGGGACAAGGGTTCAATCCCTCTACATGAAGCAGGGGAACTTAGCCCATTCCTTTGCCACAAGTACTGAGTCTGCATGCAGCAACAGGTGAAGCCCCTGCACCCTATAGAGACTGTGCTTTTCAATAGGAGAAGTTATCGCAACAAGAAAGCTTCAGACCTCAATGAAGAGAAGGAAGCCCCTCCTTGCAGCAAGTAGGAAAAATCCCACATGCAGCAATGAAGACTCAGTGCAGCCTAAATAAATTAAAAAAAAAATTTTTAAGTCTAAACTCACACATAAACCAGAGTAGGATCCTCTATGACCCACCTCCCAGAATATTGGAAATAAAAGCAAAAATAAACAAATGGGACCCAATTAAAATTAAAACCTTCTGCACAACAAAGGAATCTATAAGCAAGGTGAAAAGACAGCCTTCAGAATGGGAGAAAATAATAGCAAACGAAGCAATGGACAAAGAATTAATCTCAAAAATATACAAGCAATTCCTGAAGCTCAATCCAGAAAAATAAACAACCCAATCAAAAGGTGGGCCAAAGAACTAAACAGACATTTCTCCAAAAAAGACATACAAATAGCTAACAGACACATGAAAAGATGCTCAACATCACTCATTATCAGAGAAATGCAAATCAAAACACAATGACATACCATTTCACGCCAGTCAGAATGGCTGCTATCCAAAAGTTCACAAGTAATAAATGCTGGATGGGGTGTGGAGAAAAGGGTACCCTCTTACACTGTTTGTGGGAATGCAAACTAGTACAGCCACTCTGGAGAACAGTGTGGAGAGTCCTTAAAAAACTGGAAATAGAGCTGCCATATGACCCAGCAATCCCACTGCTGGGCATACACACCGAGGAAACCAGAATTGAAAGAGACACGTGTACCCCAATGTTCATTGCAGCCCTGTTTATAATAGCCAGGACATGGAAGCAACCTAAATGTCCATCAGCAGATGAATGGATAAGAAAGCTGTGGTACATATACACAATGGAATATTACTCAGCCATTAAAAAGAATACATTTGAATCAGTTCTAATGAGGTGGATGAAACTGGAACCTATTATACAGAGTGAAGTAATTCAGAAAGAAAAACACCAATACAGTATACTAACACATATATATGGAATTTAGAAAGATTGTAATGATAACCCTGTATGCGAGACAGCAAAAGAGACACAGATGTATAGAACAGTCTTTTGGACTCTGTAGGAGAGGGAGAGGGTGGGATGATTTGGGAGAATGGCATTGAAACAAATAAATTATCATATGTGAAACGAATTGCCAGTCCAGGTTTGATGCATGATACAGGGTGTTCGGGGCTGGTGCACTGGGATAACCCAGAGGGATGGGATGGGGTGGGAGGGGGATCTGGGATGGGGAACACATGTACACCCATGGTGGATTCAAGTCAATATATGACAAAACCAATACAATATTGTAAAGTAAATAAATAAATAAGTCTAAACTCACACAAAAAAATTCCACCATGGTTCATACCTCCTCATCCCATCCACATTCACACACTCCAAACAAGGCAGCAAAACTGTTCTGAATGAGCAAGCTCAGTAATTCTGCCACTGCATTCAGTTCAGTCGCTCAGTCATGTCCAACTCTTTGCAACCCCATGAACCACAGCATGCCAGGCCTCCCTGTCCATCACCAACTCCCGGAGTCCACCCAAACTCATGTCCATTGAGTTGGTGATGCCATCGAACCATCTCATCCCCTGTCATCCCCTTCTCCTCCTGCCTTCAATCTTTTCCAGCATCAGGGTCTTTTCAAATGAGTCAGCTCTTTGCATAAAGTGGCCAAAGTATTGGAGTTTCACCTTCAACACCTATTCAGTTTCACCTGAACACCCAGGACTGATCTTCAGAATGGACTGGTTGGATCTCCTTGCAGTCCTAGGGACTCTCAAGAGTCTTCTCTGACACTACAGTTCAAAAGCATCAATTCTTCTGTGCTCAGCTTTCTTTATAGTCCAACTCTCACATCCATACATGACTATTGGAAAAACCATAGCCTTGACTAGACAGACCTTTGTTGACAAAGTAATGTCTCTGCTTTTTAATATGGTATCTAGGTTGGTCATAACTTTCCTTCCAAGGAGTAAGCATTTTTAATTTCATGGCTGCAGTCACCATCTGCAGTGATTTTGGAGCCCAAAAGATAAAATCAACTACTGTTTCCACTATTTCCCCATCTATTTGCCATGAAGTGATTGGACCAGATGCCATGATCTTAGTTTTCTGATTGTTGAGCTTTAAGCCAACTTTTTCACTCCTCTTTTACTTTCATCAAGAGGCTCTTTAGTTCTTCGCTTTCTGCCATAAGGGTGGTGTCATCTGCATATCTGAGGTTATTGATATTTCTGCCAGCAATCTTGATTCCAGCTTGTGCTTCCTCCAGCCCAGCGTTTCTCATGATGTAGTGTGCATATAAGTTAAATAAGCAGGGTGACAATATACAGCCTTGACGTACTCCTTTTCCTATTTGGAACCAGTCTGTTGTTCCACTGCTACTGCATACAAGATGTCAAGACCTGATTTCACCTTATTCACTAAATCTGCAGTACTGGTGCCGCTTCCATATAGGGAATGTGACCTTGTGATTGCTGTATCCGCCAGAGGGAAGCCCCATGTATATCTTGGTACTTCTGCTGATGACTTCTAAATCAAACCTCACTTGATAGCAGGTGATAGGGCAAACCTATGCCACATGTATCCAACTGGATTTCAAGAGAACTTGAGAGTTTGACTTCTGAGTTGGAAGGTGTGAATTGCTACATGTGGATTGTTTAAAAGATGTTGGGGAGCCATGAATATGACATGTCTACTGTAAACCCATTCAAAAGACATAGGAGCCACATCATTCACAGATTTCTAGCTCAAGATCATAGGTGAATGAATGATGGGCCCATTACAGAGAACGGGAGCATTGGAGGAGGCGTACATCAGAATAGGTGAAGAGACGTAGTTTTAATGCTCGATGTGTTGAACTTGAGGTTCCTGTGAGATATAAATGGAGATGCTTAATTGACTATATGACCCTAGAGCTTAGATTAAAAGTCAGAACTCTAGATAATAACTTGAACAGAGTCAGAATACAGATGACAGTTGATCCTCTAGAAAAGGATGAGATAATCAGGGCATGCTGAGTGGGGAAAGAGTAGGCCTTGGAGCCACAGGGAGCTCAGACAGGAAATAGCTGAGCAGAAGAGGAAGGGTCAGCAAACAGAACTGACAAAGAAAGTCAGGGCAGAATGGAAAAGAAGCAACAGTTAATGGGGTTCTGGAAGGCAAGGCAGAGCACATTTCAAGAAGGGTAGGGTTCAGACCCAGCAGACCCTTCTAGAATCAGTTATTAGGTAATTATTCATTTCCTCCAAATTTTATCTCTCATTGCATAACTTTAGTCTGGTTTGATCTGTTATGTTGGGTCACAATAAACTGAAACAGAGTAGGTGAAATACAACACGGCTGAGGCAACAACTATGAGAGCTGATCCTAATGCTCTTCCAGCTTCTGAATCATATTCTTTCCCCTACATTCTCAGTGCCTCCTCCTCTTCCTGTCTCTTGAAGACAGGCCCTTTGTGGTGTGTGGACAGCTTTCTATTCTCTTCCTGGCCATCTTATCCAGAATGCTCTGTGGTCAGGCATTCCCCCATATCTCTCTGCCCCAATAGACTAAGCTCAGCCTACCCTTATCATACCTCCCCTCCATTTCCTCCTTATCCTTCATTTAGTTCATTCCTATTCACCTCCAGGTCTTTCTTTATATTTTACTTCCTCAAAAATTATTTTCAAGTCCTCACAGCCTAAATCTGGGTTATGTAATCCTACTGCCAATCCCCATGAAACTTAGGATTTCCTATATATTAACATTGTGCAAAGAAGTGCCTGGGCTCTGGTTCTGCACAAAATTAAAATCCCTACTCCAATACCTGTGTGAGCTTGGAAATATCTCTTACCCTACTGAGGACCAGTATGGCCATGGTCCATGTTGATGCTGTGAAAATTGAGTTCACACATTTAAAGCATGAAGTGAAGTGAAAGACACGAAAGACAAAAAACACTTGGCAAACACTGTACATTATTATTAATGTCAGTATTGTTTTATGAGGCCTAATATCTGCCTTCTTCACTGAGATATAAACTCTATAGGGGTAGAAATTGAATCTATCCTGTCTAAAAAATGAAAGAAAAAAAATCATCACTGGGACTGGAATCTAGTAAGACTTGGATGCACATTTGTTAATTATATGATTCCCATACACCACATGTAAAAAATAACCCTCTTTCCATTAGACTTTTAAAATATCTTACCTAGTTTAGCAATAATATTTTAAAAGTTATCAGAAATCTGTTTTTGTAAAAATGTTCTTTCAATGACTCTTCTTGAAGATGTGGTAGTTTTGCAAAGTATCACCTTTGCTACCTATGAATGATAAAGTTCTTAAAAAGGCAAGGTTAAAGATCTGATTTTGGCAAAGAAGCTTATCCATGTTGTTGTGACATATAGCATTTAAAAATAACAACTAAAAGTAAAAAATAATACCAAGACATATCCAAATTTCAGAAACTTTATAAAAGTTCTAGATTGCCTATATTAATAACATTTCACAATAAACTGTGGAAAATTCTTCAAGAGATGTGAATACCAGACCACCTGACCTGCCTCTTGAGAAACCTATATGCAGGTCAGGATGCAGCAGTTAGAACTGGACATGGAACAACAGACTGATTCCAAATAGGAAACGGAGTACGTCAAGGCTATATATTGCCACCCTACTTATTCAACTTCTATGCAGAGTACATCATGAGAAATGCAGGGCTGGAAGAAGCACAAGCTGGAACCAAGATTGCCGGGAGAAATATCAGTAAATTCAGATATGCAGATGACACCACCCTTATGGCAGAAAGTGAAGAGGAATTAAAAAACCTCTTGATTAAAGTAAAAGAGGAGAGTGAAAAAGTTGGCTTAAAGCTCAACATTCAGAAAACGAAGATCATGGCATCTGGTCCCATCACTTCATGGCAAATAGATGGGGAAACAGTAGAAACAGTGTCAGACTTTATTTTGGGGGGGCTCCAAAATCACTGCAGATGGTGACTGCAGCCATGAAATTAAAAGACGCTTACTCCTTGGAAGGAAAGTTATGACCAACCTAGATAGCATATTCAAAAGCAGAGACATTACTTTGCCAACAAAGGTCCGTCTAGTCAAGGCTTTGGTTTTTCCAGTGGTCATGTCTGGATGTGAGAGTTGGACTGTGAAGAAACCTGAGTGCCGAAAAATTGATGCTTTTGAACTGTGGTGTCGAAGAAGACTCTTGAGAGTCCCTTGGACTGCAAGGAGATCCAACCAGTCCATTCTAAAGGAGATCAGTCCTGGGTGTTCATTGGAAGGACTGATGCTAAAGCTGAAACTCCAATACTTTGGCTACCTCATGTGAAGGGTTGACTCACTGGAAAATACTGTGATGCTGGGAGGAATTGAGGGAGGAAGGAGAAGGGGATGACAGAGGATGAGATGGCTGGATGGCATCACTGACTCAATGGACATGAGTTTGGGTGAACTCCGGGAGTTGGTGATGGACAGGGAGGCCTGGCGTGCTGTGATTCATAGGGACGCAAAGAGTTGGACACGATTGAGCAACTGAACTGAACTGATTCATACAATATAATCTGAGGAGGCTTATCACTCATTTGACAATGTTTTCTGTGTAATTTAGAATACCCACAAATTCTAGTCAGTTTAATAGTAATATATATATTTTTCTCCCTGAGGTGCCTCAGAGGCCCGCTGAAGCATGCCAAAGCTGTGTGTGCTGTGCTTAGTCACTCAGTCATGTCTGACTCTTTGCAACCCTCAGCACTGTAGCTCACCAGGCTCCTCCATCCATGGGATTCTCCATGCAAGAATACTGGAGGGTGTTGCCATGCCCTCCTCCAGGGGATCTTCCCAACCCAGAGATCAAAGCCAGGTCTCCTGCACTGCAGCTGAGGTCAAAAGAACTTTAATTAGAATTTGATAGGAAGTTCCCTCATAGCTCAGCTGGTAAAGAATCCTCCTACAATGCAGGAGACCCTGGTTCGATTCCTCAGTTGGGAAGATCCACTGGAGAAGGGATAGACTACCCACTCCTGTATTCTTGGGCTTCCCTTGTGCCTCGGCTGGTAAAAAATCCGCCTGCAATGTGGGAGACCTGGGTTCGACCCATGGGTTGGGAAGATCCCCTGGAGAAGGGAAAGGCTTACCCACTCCAGTATACTGGCCTGGAAAATTTCATGGACTGTAGAGTTCATGGGGTCACAAAGAGTCAGACATGACTGAGCAACTTTTCATCAAAACTTTTCATAAAGTTAAAAAAGAAAAAACATTTGGTCAGATAGAATCATAGGTCACTGTGAATATTTAAAAACAAATATAGATCAGTTAAACCCTCATTGGTGATTCAGTGGATGAAGAATCTGCCAGCAATCCAGGAGATACAGGAGTCACAGGTTCAATCCCTGGGTCAGGAAGATCCCCTGGAGAAGGGCGTGGCAACCCACTCCAGTATTCTTGCCTGGGAAATCCCACGGATGGAGGAGCCTGGTGGGCTACAGTCCATGGGGTCACAAAGAGTCGGACTGAAGTGACTGAGCAGACAGAAATCAGTTAAAGGCAAGAAAGTTCACACAATCTATTATCAAAAGCAGCATTCTTGTACACTTGTTCTCTTAGCAAAGAGAAACCAGATCTAGTTCTTCACCAGTCTAATTTTAATAACAGAATCCATTTGACCAATTAAGTTTAATCTAGTCTCAGCCTGACCATGCACACAACTCCTTTTTACTCAAAACATATATCCCAATTTCCTACTGTGTAGTGAAATATTTTTATTATTTTCAGTAACTTTAATTACATATTTAAATGAAAATCCCTAACTATTAAAAACCTTAACTTTAGTGAAAAGTGAAAATGAAAGTGAAGTCGCTCAGTTTTGTCCAACTCTTGGAAACCCCATGGATTGTAGCCTACCAGGCTCCTCCATCCACAGGATTTTCCAGGCAAGAGTACTGGAATGAGCTGCCATTTCCGTCTCCAGGGAACTTTAGTGAAAACCAAGAGGCAAATAACTGTTATCAAAATCAAGAGACTCTTTTAGATAATTTTCAGAACATAATTATTACTATAGAGTTTACCTAAAAGCTCTTATCACATTTGCATTTAGTTCACTCACAAAAATTTCATCATACCAAGTTATGTTTCTTGCTAACAAATTTGCCATAGATACTCTTCAAGTCCAAGCAACTCAGATTGATTAAATGAGCTCCAGAGAACCCAGGTAGATCATTTACATCTCAAATTTCTCTTGTATCTGCTTATACAAAACCTAATCATCTTGGGCTATTTTCAGGGAACTTTCTTTTTTTCCATTCCCAAATATCCATCTCAGTTCAAACAAACAAATAACAGTAATAGACAAAAAATAGTACATATCATCCTCTCACATTAGTTTGCCCCCCTTGAAGCAAATCAGGAAGGGATTTGGACATAGGTACCAAGACACTATTCACATATACATACATATACCCCCAAGATAAAAGCAATTGCAAAAGGCACACCTCGATAAAATAGCAGAGCCATCAGGGGACTTTACTCTCCAGATCTCAGGGAGTGTTGACGTATTTTCTTTCATTTAGTGAACACAGCTAAAGATCTCTCAGTTTTTCAAAAGTACTCCAGGGGACTGTAAGATGGAACAGAGCTCTGATCATCCACACTTAATTATTCATGACCAGTATTATTAAATATCAAGCAAATAGCAATTAAAAATACAAATTCCAACATAAATGCACACAAAACAGAAGCAAATGAATCAGTTCTCAAAATGAGTAGAGTCCTGCAACAGTTTCCCTCTCCAACAGGGTACCCCAATCAACAAACTGGCTAGTCTCATAGAGGGAGAGCCCAAATTGAGAGGGGAAATTGTTCCTGGTTGTACTCAGGAGAGTGACATACCCTCAAGCAAATGGAGGTCTCCACCCCAACACAGGAAAACACAAACAACAACTAAGCGATGCTGACACAGACAGAAAATCAGAGAAGGTGTAGTCTAGAATGCCCATTTCCACTCCCAGAGGGAGGCCTCCAAATAAATCGGCCCAGCTCTCAAAAGAGTGGAAGGAGTGACTCACTCACTGCAAAGGAAGCCTCCCAAATGGAGTGCAGAGAATCCCCAGCCTGTGCAAGCCAGAGCTGGTGCCAAAATCTTGGCTCCCTGCCCAATGTCAAATAGAAATGCAGAGACAGATTTGGAGGAGATTGAAAAAGTGGCTTTTATTCTGTCTCCTGAGCAAGGGGAGAGAACAAAACAGGCTAGTGACTCAAAAACTATGCCCACTTCCTAGGGGCATTGAGAGATGTTATGTATCCTGGGTCTTGTGGTCTAAGGCAGATCATATAGCTCAAAGTAATGAAGTTCTTGTATTCTTCCTTTTCCTGCCTTATTTCAAAACAGTCACAACTGGCATCTGGCAGCCCAGTAACTGGGTCTGTTTGTCTCTGGGTTAAGAGCCTGAGACCGAGACCTTATTTCTGAAATGCAAACAGTTATAGGGGGTGAATTGCTACAAGAGAGAGAAAGGAGAGCAAACACCAGGTGCAAGATACAGTTGACATAGTATTAGGAGGAGGTGATAGTTTAGCTTCATGAAGGACAAATCTAGTTGCAGACACCACAGATTAGCAACGGTTAAAATGAAACTAGAAGGGATTAACCCTTTCAGGCTTGATTATGTTTCTTCTCTAGCCTGTTCACTGTTCCCCTTACTTTTCTAGTTCTCAAGAGAGAAAAAGCTTCATTTAGATTTTTGCTGCAACAGAGCAACTCACCCAACAATACCAAATGTGGACCACGGCTCCAGATGTTTCTCAGCTCCAAACAACCTCATGCCATGGGCAGCCAGCACCTGTCAGGGATAGTCCTTCTAAAATCCTCAGAACCAGATGTACTCTGGCTGCTGCTGGGGGCTCAGAGAAGGGAGTCCACCAGCCTGGGATCAACCTTCTATAGGCACAGGCTCCTCGGCTGGCTCCATGTGCAAAGCAAAGTGAGGCCAGACAAACTGATACATCAGTTTGGAGCAGAGAAAAGCTTATTGCAGGGCCATGTAAAGAGACAAGGTGGCTCTTATTCTAAAAGGTCCTGAACTCCCCAAGGGTTTCCACAAAGCACTTTTAAAAGCTGGGGGGTGGGGTGGGGTTTGGAGAGTATGTGATCAGCTTGTGCACAGTTCTCTAACTGGCTGATGGGGTAGCAGGTTGTGTCACGTGGGTAACATTATCAGGTCTTAGGCTCCAGAAGGCCTAGGGCTATGTGCTTATGGCCATCGAGCAGTTAACATCTTCCATTTGTGAGAGGAGAGGGGATTTCACATCTGCAAAACAGCTCAGGAAATGTGCCTCAAATACCATTATCTGGGTACTAAATAGAGGAGCTAAAGCAGAGGATATTGGGGCAAGGCTTGTTCTAGGGAGGCCCCATAGTGTCCTGCTCAGTTACAAGAACATCCTTGCACAAGCCTCCTGCAGGCAAATCTCAGAATCTTTCTCAGGGAACCCCCAACCTAAGACAATACTCAACTCAGCGTCAGTGATATTCACAGATACTGTTGAAACAGAAGGGAAGGGGTTAGTGCACAACCTTTAAAAGAATGACATAGCCATTGTTGTTGTTGTTGCTGTTGTTGTTGCTTAGTTGCTAAGTGTCTCCAACTCTGGAGTCTGTCAGGATGTTCTGTCCATGTGATTTTCCTGGCAAGAATGCTGGAGTGGGTTGCCATTTCCTTCTCCAAAGGATCTTCCCAACCCAGGAACTGAACCCGTGTCTCTTGCACCTCCTGCATTGGCAGGTGGATTCTTTACTGCTGAGCCACCGGTACACAGGACATGACAAAGACTGGTTAGAACCAACTAGGTCCAAGATGGCAGTAGATTCCCACCATGACAGTTCTGAGGCCAACTATGAAAGGTCAAAAAGTGAGCTATAGCCCAATTCCTGAAAATCCCCAACCCTTCTCCCAAAATAATTGGAATAATCCTCCCACCTATTAGTCTATGAGATTACTCAGCCTGTAAAAACTAACCACCCCATATTTCAGGACTCTTGTACTCTGTCTCCTTCTGAGATAGCCTACACTCGGTCTGTGAAGTGTGTTTCTCTCTATATAAATCCACTTCTTACCTATCACTTCATCTCTGCATTCTTTCATGACAAAGCAAGAACCTCAAATTCACCAGAAACATTGTCACTTTAAATAAGATGCAAGAGTGCAGTGTAAAGATATATATCAGCGAAGCATATGGATATATAGTTCAGAAAAACACCAGGAGGTAAAAGTCATATGTGAATTGGGAATCAATCAATCTGTCGTCATATGCTGCTAGAGTGTGTGACCATTTCACATTTCATAACTGTGTAATTGTCATCACACCATAAACATTCCCTGCCCTTCAGTTTTTTATTTTAATCTCTAATAAGACTTAATTAGATGTTTTCTTTCACCCCTTTAGACCAAAGCCAAAATTTTACCTAAAATCTTCATAGTGAAAATAGTTAGTCTTTCTTACAAGGTTGTGTTTGAAAGTTTTGTTTTTGTTTTGACCTTGAGCTACTCATCTAGTGTTCTGATATGTTGATTAGACAGAGGTCTTTTTCGATCAGTATCAACATCAGACATGTGCTAGGCATGGTTCAACTTTAGAAAACCATTGGGACAACAGCTTTTGATCCCACTTTGGGGTAAAATTCTCTTTTAAGTTGATGACAAAATTTTTCACTAGGAGAAACTCACTCTAATTAACTACATTAGCATAAAGTGTCTCAGTCTCAGTCTCAAAGACTCAAGCCCAAACTCCTCCTGGGATCCCTGTTATTCAGGAACTTCTTATTGACCTTCTTTCTGTTTTAGTCTCTTCTTTAATTGAAAACATGAGAGTAAAGATACAGACTGTCATCAGAAAAGATAAATCACTGTTAAGTGAGAAACCTCAACACCAATGCTAAACTTATAGAGCTTAGTTTGTGTTGTCCTAAAGAAATGTTAAACTTAGGAAGACAGTAAAAATAATAATAATAATAATTAACAAAATATTAAGTAACTTAAATAACACAGACAAAAGAATGATGGGATAGAGGTTAAAGTTTCTATATTCAGACATTCTTGGTCTCATGGGTGAGGAGGATAGAAAATTTTTTCTTCAGTCAGATTAATACTATATGTTGTTGTGACCCCTGAAAAAAGCAGGGCAGAATCAATCCACAGTGACATGCTTCTCATGGCATGCCTTCCTGTGTTCCATCTTTCCTTTTTCATATTACTACGAGCCTTTCACTGATCCCATCAGGGAAGAAGAGGAAGAATTGTGATCCTTAAAGATTCACAAGTTACAGTACCATCATATATGCCTGAGGGTGGGAAGCATGAATAAAATTATATACTTATAAAACAAAATCATTACTTGTATCCTGATTATCTCCATTTTTGGAGCAACCTGGATAGCATGAACCAAAGTAACCAGATCAAGGCTTTCCTCTCCAGAAACCCTTTTATTTGGAAAGTAACTTAGGAGGCTGAAGTATAAGTGTGTGTGTGTGTTTGTGTGTGTTAGTTGCTCAGTTGTGTCTGACTTCTTGTAGCCCGCCAGGCTTCTCTGTCCATGGGGATTCTCTAGGCAAGAGTACTGGGGTGGATTGCCACACCCTCCTCCAGGGGATCTTCCCAACACAGGGATCAAACCCAGGTCTCCTGCATTGCAGGCAGATTCTTTATAGTCTGAGCCACCAGAGAAACCCTGTGAAGTATAAGAGATATCCAATAAATGATGCGCAAATGTGTGTGTGTGTGTGTGTGTTCATCAAATGCCAGTAACTGCCAAAACAAAAGTGGCTTTGTCCCTCTCTGTTGAAAATACCCTCTTTAAGAGGTGACCATTAAACTGGTTGTGCTGGTGGTTTAGTCACTAAATCATGCCCAACTCTTGCAACACCATATGGACTGTAGCCTGCCAAGTTCCTCTGTCCATGGGATTCTCCAGGCAAGAACAGTGGAGTGGGCTGCCATTTCCTTCTCCAATTAAACTGATGTTACCTCTAAAAGTATTCTGTCTTACGTTTAGATCTTTAATCAATTTTGAGTTTATTTTTGTGTATGGTGTTAGAAAATGTTCTAGTTTCATTCTTTTACAAGTGGTTGACCAGTTTTCCCAGCACCACTTGTAAAAGAGATTGTCTTTAATCCATTGTATATTCTTGCCTCCTTTGTCAAAGATAAGGTGGCCATAGGTGGGTGGATTTATCTCTGGGCTTTCTATTTTGTTCCACTGATCTATATTTCTGTCTTTGTGCCAGTACCATACTGTCTTGATGACTGTGGCTTTGTAGTAGAGCCTGAAGTCAGGCAGGTTGATTCCTCCAGTTCCATTCTTCTTTCTCAAGATTGCTTTGGCTATTCGAGGTTTTTTGTATTTCCATACAAATTGTGAAATTATTTGTTCTAGCTCTGTGAAAAATACCGTTGGTAGCTTGATAGGGATTGCATTGAATCTATAGATTGCTTTGTGTAGTATACTCATTTTCACTATGTTGATTCTTCCGATGCATGAACATGGTATATTTCTCCATCTATTAATGTCCTCTTTGATTTCTTTCACTAGTGTTTACGTAAGACCAGAAACTATAAAACTCCTAGAGGAGAACATAGGCAAAACACTCTCCAACATAAATCACAGCAGGATCCTTTATGACCCACCTCCCAGAATATTGGAAATAAAAGCAAAAATAAACAAGTGGGACCTAATTAAACTTAAAAGCTTCTGCACAACAAAGGAAACTATAAGCAAGGTGAAAAGACAGCCTTCAGAATGGGAGAAAATAATAGCAAATGAAACAACTGACAAACAAATAATCTCAAAAATATACAAGCAACACCTGCAGTGCAATTACAGAAAAATAAATGACCCAATCAAAAAATGGGCCAAAGAACTAAATAGACATTTCTCCAAAGAAGACACACAGATGGCTAACAAACACATGAAAAGATGCTCAACATCACTCATTATCAGAGAAATGCAAATCAAAACCACAATGAGGTACCATTTCATGCCAGTCAGAATGGCTGCTATCCAAAAGTCTACAAGCAATAAATGCTGGAGAGGGTGTAGAGAAAAAGGAATCCTCTTACACTGTTGGTGGGAATGCAAACTAATACAGCCACTATGGAGAACAGTGTGGAGATTCCTTAAAAACTGGAAATAGAACTGCCTTATGACCCAGCAATCCCACTGCTGGGCATACACACTGAGGAAACCAGAATTGAAAGAGACATGTGTACCCCAATGTTCATTGCAGCCCTGTATATAATAGCCAGGACATGGAAGCAACCTAGATGTCCATCAGCAGATGAATGGATAAGAAAGCTGTGGTACATATACACATGGAGTATTACTCAGCCATTAAAAAGAATACATTTGAATCAGTTCTAATGAGGTGGATGAAACTGGAGCCTATTATACAGAGTGAAGTAAGTCAGAAAGAAAAACACCAATACAGTATACTAACACATGTATATGGAATTTAGAAAGATGGAAATGATAACCCTGTATGCAAGACAGCAAAAGAGACACAGATGTATAGAACAGTCTTTTGGACTCTGTGGGAGAGGGTGAGGGTGGGATGATTTCGGAGAATGGCATGGAAATATGTATAATATCATATATGAAACGAATCACCAGTCCAGGTTCGATGCAGGATACAGGATGCTTGGGGCTGGTGCACTGGGATGACCCAGAGGGATGGTACGGGGAGGGAGGAGGGAGGGGGGGTTCAGGATGGGAAACATGTGTATACCTGTGGCAGATTCATGTTGATGTATGGCAAAACCGATACAATATTGTAAAGTGATTAACCTCCAATTAAAATAAATAAATTTATATTAAAAAAATAAAAGTGTTCTGTCATGGAGTGGCTTCAAGGACACAAAGAAGAGAAAGTGAATGGCATCCCTGATGTTACACAAGATAACAGGAAGTAAAGAGGGTGATTTGTCTGCAGATGCTCACCCTAAAGATAGCCCTTTTCCTTTCATTCAAATTGAGGAAGGAAACAATTAAAAGGTGAAATTGTTAGGCCACAACAATTAGTTCAGTCTTTATTTTACAATGAATTAAAGATTCTTGACAAAAAAGAGCAAATAATTATAATCTAGCAATCCACTTTCTAGAATTCACCTTAAGAAATAAAAAATGTGAATCTTTAAAGATCTAAAGAAATGACTATTCATCCTAACACAGTTTTAACAGTAAAATACAAAAATATTTTCTGAACAAAGCTAAGAGACCAGTCATCAGACTGGTATTGAAGAATATAACATAGGAAATGGTTCACCATGCTGTGCTATCTGAAAAATACTACATAATATATACAAGTACCAAATTTCATGAACATATGTGCAGCTGGAGTTTGTGATGGCATGTAACAGTTTTAGCCCTAACTAGGCATGAGTCAAACCCCACAAAACATGCCCCACAATCATACAGATTAGAGATTGGCTCCCACTCTCTGCCTACCCCACATTATCAGATTGAAGCAGGCTTAAGCTCTAATCTGAGGGAGGGGCAGAACACAGTGAAGGGGGGATGAGGAGTGAGAACACAGCCCGTGCAAGTAGCTGAGAGGGGAAAGATGTATCTTCATGTTCCTGTGCTCTTCAGGCCCAACCACAACCCTAAGGATAGGAACAATCACAGTGTCTATGTCCAGACTGAGATACTAAGATGTAAAGAGGATAGGTTATTTTCCTGAGGTTACAAAGATATGAGTACGGTGTAAGAATTTGATCCTAGGTAATCATTCTCTAGAGCCTAAAATTTTAACCAAATATCAATTTGCTTCTGCATAAATAAATTACTGGAAAGACATTAACACACACACATACACTCACACACATAGCTTCATGACATTTACAAATAGAGGGAGTATTCTTGATGGCATATATAATTCCACAAGGTCTAACGTGTTATTTCAATTCACCTCCTTGGCTATCAGTTCCATTCAGTTCAGTCACTCAGTCATGTCTGACTGTTTGCAACCCCATGGACTGCTTCAGCATGTCAGGCCTCTCTGTCCATCACCAACTCCTAGAGCTTTCTCAAACTCATGTCCATTGAGTTGGTGACTCCATCCAACCATCTCCTCCTCTATTATCCCCTTCTCCTTCTGCCTTCAATCTTTTCCAGAATCAGGGTCTTTTCCAGTGAGTCAGTTCTTTGCATCAAGTGGACAAAGTATTGGAGCTTCAGTTTCAGCATCAGTCCTTCCAATGAATATTCAGGACTGATTTTCTTTAGGATTGACTAGTTTGATCTTCTTCCAGTCCAAGGGACGCTCAAGAGTCTTCTCCAACGCCACAGTTCAAAAGCATCAATTCTTCGGCACTCGAACATCTTTATGGTCCAACTCTCACATCCATACATGACTACTGGAAAAACCATAGCTTTGTCCATATGGACCTTTATCAGCAAAGTAATATCTCTGCTCTTTAATATGCTGTCTAGGTTGTTCATAGCTTTTCTTCCAAGGAGTAAGTGTCTTTTAATTTCATGGCTGCAGTCACCATCTGCCGTGATTTTGGAGCCCAAGAAAATAAAGTCTATCACTGTTTGCATTGTTTCCCCATCTATTTGCCATGAAGTGATGGGACTAGATGCCATGATCTTCACTTTTTGAATGTTGAGTTTTAAGCCAGCTTTTTCACTCTCCTCTTTCACTTTCATCAAGAGGCTTTTTAGTTCCTCTTTGCTTTCTATATATAATATTAAAGGATATTCAAATTTCCCCAGGGTCTGTGGAGGTGTGTAGCCAGACACATTAGATTCTAGGGAGGGTGAATGAATTTAATATTTGCTAATTAAAAGACACTTGCTCCTTGGAAAGAAAATGACGACAAACCTAGACAATGTATTAAAAAGCAAAGATATCACTTTGCTGACAAAGGTCCATATTGTCAAAGCTATAGTTTTTCCAGTAGTCATGTACAGATGTAAGAGTTGGACCATGAAGAAGGCTGAGCACTGAAGAATTAATACTTTTAAATTGCGGTACTGGAAAAGACTCTTGAGAGTTCCTTGGATAGCAAGGAGATCAAACCAGTCAATCCTAAAGGAAATCAACCCTGAATATTTATTGGAAGGACTGTTGCTGAAGCTGAAGTCCCAGTATTCTGACCACTTGATGTGATGAGTCGACTTGTTGGAAAAGACCCTGATGCTGGAAAAGATTGGAGACAAAAGAAGAAGCGGGTGACAGAAGATGAGTTGTTTAGATAGCAATACCAATTCAATGGACGTGAATTTCAGGAAATTCCTTTAGATAATGGAGGACTGAGAAGCCTGGTGGGCTATAGTACATGGGGTCGCAGAGTCAGACATGACTTAGCAACTGAACAACCATGATAACAACAACAGATTACCTGGAAAGAATAAGTTGATAATATTTATTGGTGGATTTGTAGCTGCTTTAAAAGGTGCATCTCTAGAATTTTGATTTGTGAACAGAATTCAGTTGGAAGAACAATCTGGAGTGACATGCCTCAGGATTCTATTCTGCAGAGCTTTTTTATCATTCACTTGAAAGCAGAGAAAATACTAGATTTGTTGAAAGCACAAAGAATCAAGGGAAAAGTTACATCTATTGGTTAACATAATAGATATCTTACACAGCCTAAAAGAAATTAAAAGTTGCTCAGTCGTGTCTGACTGTTTGCGACCCCATGGAATATAATCCATAGAATTCTCCAGGCCAGAATACTAGAGTGGGTAGCCTTTCCCTTCTCCAGGGGATCTTCCCAACCCAGGGATCAAACCCAGGTCTTCTGCATTGCAGGAGGATTCTTTACCAGCTGAGGCACAAGGGAAGCCCAAGAATACTGGAGTAGGTAGCCTATCCCTTCTCCAGTGGATCTTCCAAACCAAGGAATCGAACCGGGGTCTCCTGCATTGCAGGCAGATTCTTTACCAACTGAGCTATCAGACAACCAGAAAAATATGCAGAATAAATTTTTGAAGTCAGTTTTCATAAATTTAAGCCTTGGAATATATAGAGAAAACATCAAATGTATAAATGTATATTTGACAGGAAGGAACTACATTAATATTCATTCTCATAGTTTCATATGAAATGAAAAAACATTATACATAAATCAGCTTCAAGTGGATCGAAAACTTAAATGAGAAAGAAAATATTATTAAAGCTCTAAGAAGAACACATGTAACAATAAATTCATTATGAAGGAGTTGTAAAAGGTACAGAATGAAAATCATGAGAGAAAAAGTTGACAAAGTACATTGTATTAAAATTGAGACCTTCTGTTGACTAAAACATCAGAGAAAGTGGGGAAACAAGCTAAAAACTTGGAGAAGATGTACAAAGGCCCATATAACCAACAGAAGTTTAATCCAGAACAGTCAAAGTTCTGTAAACCCATAAGAAATAAACAAACAACCCAGTAGATTTATGAGCACAGGTGAGAGCAGCACTTTCTATGTGAAGAAACACAACTGGCAAACTAATATGTGCAAAAGGTGCTTACATTAATCAATGGTAGCCAGAGAAATGAAATTTTAAGCCACAGAGGTGCTACTGCACCACCACCAGAAAAGCAAATGTCGAAATCTGACAAACGCAAATATTAGTGACGACATGGATAAATGGAAAGTGGCACTAGTGGTAAAGAATCCACCTGCCAATGCGGGAGACACAAGAGACATGAGTTCAGCCCCTGGGTTGGAAAAATCCCCTGGAGAAGGGAATGGCAACCCACTCCAGTATTCTTGCCTCGAGAATTCCATGGACAGAGGAGCCTGATGGGCTACAGTCCCTTGGGTTGCAAAGAGGTGGACACAACTGAGCGACTAACACTTTCATTTTTACAGTCTTTTTGAAATTATTCATTTATTTATTTGTTGTTTTTGGCCATGCCACACGGTATGGGGGGCTTTTAGTTCCCCAACCAGGGATTAAACCCACACTCCCTGCATTGGAAGTCTTAACCACTGGACCTCCAGGGAAGTCCTCTGGAAAGTAGATTTATTCACTGTAATAACATAAAGAGGTATAAGTTGTTTGGATCATAATGTGGCATTAGTATTATTTTTGAAGATATATATATATCCTATGATACAGCATGCCCCATGCTAGATAAACTTCTTAGGAGCACTGTTTGTTCAAGCAAAAAGAAAAAACAAAAAGAAGTAAAGAAATCAAAAGTGACCAACTGTAAAATGGATGAATAAATTGTTGTGTATTCATGTAGTGGAATATTACACAACTTCAAAAGTGAACTACAGTTAAAATAATAACATGAAAGAATCTTAGCAAGTTACATAATATACATAATATTTCATGTATTTAAAGCATAAAATGTACACATTAAACAATTATTATTTATTGGTATAAAACTTAAAAGCAAAGGGATACAAACCTTAAATTCAGAAGAGTAGTTGCTTCAGGGGAGTGAAAAGTGGATGAGACTGCAGAGGTACATGGGGGCTTTGGAAATAATGATCATATTCCATTTCATAAATTAATTGGGTGGTAAGCACACAGGTATTTATTGTGCCTTTATATGTCTGCATCTTAAACATGTGCTTATAAATATTGTTTTGTGTATCTATGCAATAGTTAATTTCAAGATATCAAGTGTTCTCAGTGAATTTTTTTTTTTTTTGATATGGCTAACTAGGCACACTCTGAAGCTCTTTTACAATTGTTTATGGTGTTTTAAAGTTTTAAAATAATTTTTCCAAAATTGAGGATTTTGGTCTACCTTTTCATTTTGTGTGTCTAATTTATTTTCAGTGCTATTCTTGTTCTAGGCCGCTTATGCTAGCAAAAAAGATAAAACAACCTGACTATAAAAAATATACATTTTACTATTTCTTTCATTAAGCTCCAGTTGTTTTATCTTTTTGTTACTGTGATAGAACAATTTAAGTCATTACTGAAACATCAGAAAATGTAGCCAACCAAAAGTAGACCAAAAAAAAAAAAAAAAAAAAACCTTCATAAACCCAAAGAGGCAAGCACTTCTGACACTTCTGTGAAAATTCTTTCAGATCACTTTCCTTGCTGGCTTTGAGTTACTACAATAATGGAAAGAGTAGTACTTTTTTTTTATACATGTTTTATAATCTACCATAATTTAGTCAACCCATATTAGAGAGCAGAAAACTCTGAATCCTTCCCTCAATGCAGTAAAAATCACAGAGGCTGGATGAAGAACAGAGTTCATTATATGAGTGTCAGCTCCGATCAAATCAGTTAGTTATTGGTGGCTGTGTGAGCTCTGTTTTGAGAGACTTTATGCGAATGGAGCTAAGCTGTGAACGCTGTCTGTGCCAAGAGCTTAGGAAGAAAGGAGGAAGAAGCACCCACGCCCAGTGCCTGCCATCCCAGCCTCCAGGGCCTCTCTGTTTATGTGACAGTTTTCTTGGCCAGCTTTATCTTCCCAATCAGGTGCTCTAGAATAATCTCTACTATATTCTGCACCTTTGTCTTCCTCCTTAGTAGCCTATATTGAAATTGCCTAGTTTACTGTGTGTAATATTGAAAGTGTATATAACTTGAGATCTTAAGGTACCACACTTTCTTTGAAGTGGAAAAGCTATGCTTAAAATATCTTAATGGGTGATGGAAATCTAAAATGGCTAGATGCATTTAAATTTTTCATAACTTAATTGGCATAACATACACTGTGTACTAACAAGTATTCCCTACAAAGGAGGTAGGAGCACTGAAAGGAAAGCATTAAGCTTCAATTTGTACTTTATTCTGCAGCATAGGTGTTCATTTTCAAGTCAAGGCTGTTATGATAATAAAGTGAAAGAAAGTATAAAGTGATGGTAAAGTTAAAGTGGTATGAGTTCAATCAACGTCAGCTATACTGTGTATATCAGGGGAATAATAATCAAGTATCAACAACAGACTGCTTCCAAATAGGAAAAGGAGTAGGTCAAGGCTGTATATTGTCACCCTGCTTATTTAACTTCTATGCAGAGTACATCATGAGAAACCCTGGGCTGGAGGAAGCACAAGCTGGAATCAAGATTGCCAAGAGAAATATCAATGACCTCAGATATGCAGATGACACCACCCTTATGGCAGAAAGCCAAGAAGAACTAAAAAGCCTCTTGATGAAAGTGAAAGAAGAGAGTGAAAAATTTGGCTTAAAGCTCAACATTCAGAAAACGAAGATCACGGCATCCAGTCCCATCACTTCATGGCAAATAGATGGGGAAACAGTGGAAACAGTGGCTGATTTTATTTTTCTGGGCTCCAAAATCACTGCAGATGGTGATTGCAGCCATGAAATTAAAAGATGTTTGCTCCTTGAAAGGAAAGTTATGACCAACCTAGACAGCATATTAAAAAGCAGAGACATTACTTTGTCAACAAAGGTCCGTCTACTCAAGGCTATGGTTTTTCCAGTGGTCATGTATGGATGTGAGAGGTGAACTATAAAGAAAGCTGAGTGCAAAAGAATTGATGCTTTTGAACTGTGGTGTTGGAGAAGACTCTTGAGAGTCCCTTGGACTGCAAGGAGGTCCAACCAGTCCATCCTAAAGGAGATCAGTCCTGGGTGTTCACTGGAGGGACTGATGTTGAAGCTGAAACTCCAATACTTTGGCCACCTGATGCAAAGAACTGACTCATTTGAAAAGACCCTGATGCTGGGAAAGATTGAGGGTAGGAGGAGAAGGGGACGACAGAGGACAAGATGGTTGGATGGCATCACCGACACAATAGACATGGGTTTGGGTGGACTCCAGGAGTTTACTGGACTCCAGGGAAGCCTGATGTGCTGCATTTCATGGGGTCGCAAAGAGTCGGACATGACCCAGCGACTGAACTGAACTGAACTAATAAATAAATTACCATTTACTTTCATTTTTTAAAAATTAATGGATTTTGATGTTATTTATCCAGTCTTCTTTTCCACCTTTAAGAGACATTTTAAAACTATTGCTTCCTAAGACAGCCTCTCTAAAATTGTCTCACTTCTATGGCCTACTAATGGAGAAGGCAATGACACCCCACTTCAGTACTCTTTCCTGGAAAATCCCATGGATGGAGGAGCCTGGTAGGCTGCAGTCCATGGGGTTGCTAAGAGTCAGATATTACTGAGCAACTTCACTGTCATTTTTCACTTTCATGCATTGACGTAGGAAATGGCAACCCACTCCAGTGTTCTTGCCTGAGAATCCCAGGGATGGCGGAACCTGGTGGGCTTCTATCTCTGGGGTCGCACAGAGTCGGACACGACTGAAGCAACTTAGCAGGCAGCAGAATGGCCTACTAATGGGCTTCCCAGGTGACGCTAGTGGCAAAGAACCTGCCTGCCAAAGCAGGAGACATATGAGGCATGGGTTCAATCTCTACATTTGGAAGATCCCCCGGAGAAGGGAATGGCAATCCACTCCAGTATTCTTATTTGGAGAATCTGAATCCCATGGACAGAGGAGCCTGCTGGGCTACAGTCCATAGGATTGCAGAGTCGGACATGACTGAAGCGACTTAATACACACACATGCATGGATACTAGCACCTCGAAGTATGAATCCAATCAGAACAGCAAGCGGACTATCAGGCAAACAGGTCGTGGCGACAGAGTACTACTCACTAAATTGTCACAGCTGGAACCAGCCAAGAATGCATGTAACTCTTTGTAGGTATTAGCAGCCATGAGATTAGGGGTATATATAAATGTGCTGCTTGAAGATTTCACCTCCTGGAGGGTCTATAAATGTTCTGCATTGGCCTTTAGTCATGCACACACACACACACACACATATGCGCACGCACACACACATACACATACACACACCACTACCTCTCTTCATCCTTGAATCCCTTTCCTACTTGTGATTTCAAAGACATTAGGTTGTTCTAGAACTGAAGCAACTCTAAGACACTGAAAACTTGGAATTGCAGGAAAGCTGTCAGGCCTCTTACATTCCAAAAGCAAAAATCCTTGAACTACAGGAAGTAGAAAAGTGAAAATTCTCCCCAGTTCTTAGGCAAACCACTAAATCTTATAGCTGTGTTATCTCTGAGAGCTGGCATTTCTTAAAGGTCACTGTGCTGATATTTTAGATTCTTGGGCACCCAACCTGATGAAGTCTGTGATACTTGACAAAGCCCTTTCAAATACATAGTACATGTAATTTTAATAACCATATGAGGTGAGTGATATTTTTCCAAAACTCCATAAGTGAGAACACAGAAGTATAGAGAGACACAAATGATTATACAAGAGGCAATACAGGTGAGAGTGGATTCTGAAACTGAGTGCTTGTGTTCAAATCCTCCTTTCCCCGCTGAACTGAGTAACACTGGGCAAGTCACTAATCTCATGCTTTAACTTTCTTGTCTCTAAAGTCGAGAGTAGTACTTGGTTATCACATAAATCAATGCATAGAAAACAGGTTAGTGCTTGGGTATATGACACAAATTATTAGCTCACATCACTAAATCAGCAAATCAATTTTAGAACTCAAGAATTGCAGGTGTGGGACTTTCCTGGTGGTCCAGTGGTTAAGAATCCACCTTCCAATGGAGGGGACGTGGGTTCAATCCCTGGTTGGGGAACTAAAATCGTACATGCTGTGGGGCAGATAAGCGCAAGTACACAACTGAACAGCCCGCATGCCACAAGGAAGACCCAGTGCAGCCAAAATTTAAAAATGATAATTAAAAATTAAAAGAGTAAATATTTATTTAAAGAAAAGAAGAGCAAGTGCTACAACCACTCACTCATAAAAGAGAAATAAAAGATACTCACTTTGTTCTGAGGTAGTCTTTCATTCCCAGGAGGGATCACCTTCATTTTTATGATTTTGTGGATTTTCAGACAATTTATGAAAATACATCTGTTAAAAGTCTCTATGGTCTAGTTCAGCACTGAGACAGAATAAGCAATTCTATCACAAATCCAGCTACCTGAAGCCTAGCCACCATTTCTAGCTCACTTTTGAAGTGAGCTACACACAATAATAAGAACTTAATCTCTTAAAATCATCAGCACAGATATCCAAGCCTTTCTGAAACAGAATTTTCTCACATTCCCCCTCACTCTCAACATAGAAGGCATCAACCCCCAAGTGACACATAATCTATAATCTAGACACACAATCTAGATTATATGCCCTTTTATTGAATGCTTGTAACAGAAAATGAGACAAATACATTCCCTCAGCTCATAAAGTTTAAAATTTAGAGTTGTATGTGCTCTCCAATGTGGCTGCCATGAAGCATGTATGACTATTTAAATTTAAAATTATTTAAAATCAAATGAAAGTGCATTTCCTGAGTCATAGTAGCCACATTTTTTTTTTTTTTTTTTTTTTTTGCCATGCCATGCAACTTGTGGGATATTAGTTTTCCAACCAGGGATCAAACCCAGGCCCTCAGCAGTGAAAGCTCAGAGTCAGAATCACTGGACCAACATGAAAGTCCTTAGCTACTTTTTAAGTGTTAAGTAGTCACATATGCTTAGTAGGTACTGCACTGGAAAACACAGAGATAGACTATAGACTATACCTATCCTTGTGAATGGAGAAGGCAATGGCACTCCACTCCAGTACTCTTGCCTGGAAAATCCCATGGATGGAGGAGCCTGGTAGGCTGCAGTCCATGGGGTCGCTTAGGGTCGGACACGACTGAGCAACTTCACTTTCATGCATCGGAGAAGGAAATGGCAACCCACTCCAGTGTTCTTGCCTGGAGAATCCCAGGGACAGGGGAGCCTGGTGGGCTGCCGTCTATGGGGTCACTCAGAGTCAGACACGACTGAAGTGACTTAGCAGCAGCATCCTTGTGAAAAGTCCTATTGGAAGGTGCTGAACAGGCAAAGGGAATATGGCACAGAAAATGCTGTGACATAGAAACAGGATACTTAAGGGGAAAATCCCTAACTCAGACTGATAGGAAATATTGATGCTGGAACAATTTTTAGAGATAGTGACATCCAAGCTGAGACATGTTCATCTATTTAACAAGCGTCTATCAAGTACCAGGAGTAGAGAAGCATGTAATATAAACAGAGACTCTTTTTCACAGAACCTTAATGAAGACAATCAATAAACAAATATACTCTCCAAACAATTTCTGTCTGTGACACAGACTATGCAGGGGAAAAAAAAAAAAACAGAGGATACTTCAGTTTGTTGAGAAGTGAAAATCCAGTTGTCTGAGAAACTTAAATATATCATCTTTTTTCACCAGTGCTCAGCAACCCAAGAGTAGGTTCAAAAAAAGCAGACAGCTGGGATATTGCAGCACAGGATGTTTATAGAATAGACAGATGACAATAGAATTCAGGATAAAGGGAAGGTTATTGAAGTTTCTGACCATGCAGTTCAAGTTTATAGAAAAAGCAGTGAAAGGGCTTCCTTGGTAAAGATTCTTGGTAAAGAATACACCTGCCAAGGAGGAGCTAAGATGGCGGAGGAATAGGATGGGGAGAACACTTTCTCCCCCACAAATTCATCAAAAGAACATTTAAACGCCGAGTAAATTCCACAAAACAACTATTGAATGCAGTCAGAGGACATCAGGCACCCAAAAAAGCAACCCATTGTCTTCAAAAGGAGGTAGGAAAAAATATAAAAGACAAAAAAAGAGACAAAAGAGGGAGGGATGGAGCTCCGTCCCAGGAAGGGAGTCTTAAAAAGAGAGAAGTTTCCAAACACCAGGAAACATTCTCACTGCCAAGTCTGTGCCGAGCCTTGGAAGCACAGAGGGCAACATAATAGGGAGGAAAAATAAATAAACAATTAAAACCCACAGATTACAAGCCCTACTGTAACTCCCCCAGCGGAGAAGCAGTGCAGACGCCTGCATCCACCATTAGCAAGCGGGGGCTGGGCAGGGAGTCGCAGCGCGGGCTGCATCGCTTAGAGTAAGGATCTGGCCTGAATACGCCCAGCGCTACCTGAGCGAAATAATTTGGGCTATCAAACCAGACTGTGAGATATCTACCATGCGAAAAGCCAGCCCTAACCTAAGACACCGCCAGGTCCACGCATGGAACAAAGGACTGTACAGAGATAGCCGGCTGCAGACCATCCCCCTCCGGTGACAGGCAGCCAGAGCCAGAAGGGGGCAATCGCAGCCCCAGAGAGACAATATCTACAAAACTGTAAGCAGGCTTCTTTGCTAACTAAAACTTCTTGGGGTTCTGGACAGTCAACATCCACCTGAGAAGGTGCACCGGTTGTACACCCAGATAACCAAGCGTCGGGGAGGCGATAAGTCGCAGCAACCACACTCGCCAAACACCTCATCACCTGAGCTGCTTGGACCTGGGAAGGGCACAAAATGCAGGCCCAACCGAGTCTGTGCCTCTGAGGACTACCCGAGTGCCTGAACCTGAGCAACTTAGACCTGGGAGGTGCAAGCAGCCCAGGGCCGGCTGCGGATGGTTCGCAGCGGAGCAACCTAAAGCCTGAGCAGTGTGGGCAGGGAGGCTACACACGCCGTGAGCAGGGGCAGGCCCAGTGTGGCTGAGGCACTGCAAGCACACGCCAGTCTTATATATTTGCAGCATCCCTCCCTCCCCACAGCACGACTGAACAAGTGCGCCTTAAAAAAAAAAACAACGGTGTCCACCACCGCCCCCTTTGTATCAGGGTGGAAACCAGACACTGAAGAGACCAGCATACTGACTACATAGGAAGGGGCCTATAGATCTTGAGAAATATAAGCCGGAACAAGGAACTAGCCGAAAATGAACTGAACCCACAATATGCACAACAACATCAGAGAAAGTCCTATATATATTTTTTTTACTATTTTTACGATCATTCTTTCTTTCTTTTTTTTTAACTTTTTTAAAAATTTTAAGTCCTCTATTACTCCTTTAATTTTCACTTTTATAACCTACTATTACTTTGTAAAAACAAAAAAAGACCCTTTTTTCTTAAAAAAAAAGCAAACTTCATATAGATATTTTTTATAACTTATGTGACCTTTTTTTTTTCTTTTTCTCTTTTTTTTTTCTTCTTTTCTTTAACATTGTATTTTTGAAATTCCAAACTCTGCTCTAGATTTTTAATTTTAGCTTTTTGGTATTTGTTACCAATTTTGTACCTTTAAGAACCCAATCTTCAATACCCATTTTTTACTAGGGAGCAAGATTACTGGCTTGACTACTCTCTCCCTCTTCAGACTCTCCTTTTTTTCCACCAGGTCACCTGTGTCTCCTCCCTAACCCCTCTCTACTCTACCCAACTCTGTGAATTTCTGTGTGTTCCAGATGGTGGAGAACACTTAGGGAACTGATTACTGGCTGGATCTGTCTCTCTCCTTTTCATTCCCTCCTTTTATCCTCCTGGCCACCTCTGTCTCCTTCCTCCCTCTTCTCTTCTCTGTATAACTCCGAGAACATCTCTGAGCGGTCCAGTTGTGGAGTGCATATAAGGAAATGATTACTGGTTAGCCTGCTCTCTTCTCTGTTGATTCCACCTCATCTCATTCGGGTCACCTCTAATTCCCTCCTCCCTCTTCTCTTCTCCATGTAACGCTGTGAACCTCTCTGGGTGACACTCATGGTGGAGAAACTTTTCATCTTTAACCTAGATGTTTTATCAATGCTGCTGTATAGAAGGAGAAGTTTTGAGACTTCTGTAAAAATAAGACCAATAACTGGAAGCAGGAGGCTTAAGTCCAAATCCTGACTCCAGGGAACATTAATTGACAGGAGCTCATCAAATGCCTCCATACCTACACTGAAACCAAGCACTACACAAGGGCCAACAAGTTCCAGGGCAAGACATACCAAGCAAATTCTCCAGCAACACAGGAACACAGCCTTGAGCTCCAATATACAGGCTGCCCAAAGTCACCCCAAAACCATAGACATCTCATAACTCATTACTGGACACTTCATTGCACTCCAGAGAGAAGAAATCCAGCTCCACCTACCAGAACACCCACACAAGCTGCCCTAAACAAGAAACCTTGACAAGCCACCTGTACAAACCCACACACAGCGAGGAAACGCCACAATAAAGAGAACTCCACAAACTGCCAGAATACAGAAAGGACACCCCAAACTCAGCAATTTAAACAAGATGAAGAGACAGAGGAATAGCCAGCAGGTAAAGGAACAGGATAAATGCCCACCAAACCAAACAAAAGAGGAAGAGATAGGGAATCTACCTGATAAAGAATTCCAAATAATGATAGTGAAATTGATCCAAAATCTTGAAATCAAAATGGAATCACAGATAAATAGCCTGGAGACAAGGATTGAGAAGATGCAAGAAAGGTTTAACAAGGACCTAGAAGAAATAAAAAAGAGTCAATATATAATGAATAATGCAATAAATGAAATAAAAAACACTCTGGAGGCAACAAATAGTAGAATAACAGAGGCAGAAGATAGGATTAGTGAATTAGAAGATAGAATAGTAGAAATAAATGAATCAGAGAGGAAAAAAGAAAAACGAATTAAAAGAAATGAGGACAATCTCAGAGACCTCCAGGACAATATTAAATGCTACAACATTCGAATCATAGGGGTCCCAGAAGAAGAAGACAAAAAGAAAGACCATGAGAAAATACTTGAGGAGATAATAGTTGAAAACGTCCCTAAAATGGGGAAGGAAATAATCACTCAACTCCAAGAAACCCAGAGAGTCCCAAACAGGATAAACCCAAGGCAAAACACCCCAAGACACATATTAATCAAATTAACAAAGATCAAACACAAAGAACAAACATTAAAAGCAGCAAGGGAAAAACAATAAATAACACACAAGGGAATTCCCATAAGGATAACAGCTGATCTTTCAATAGAAACTCTCCAAGCCAGGAGGGAATGGCAAGACATACTTAAAGTGATGAAAGAAAATAACCTACAGCCCAGACTATTGTACCCAGCAAGGATCTCATTCAAATATGAAGGAGAAATCAAAAGCTTTACAGACAAGCAAAACCTGAGAGAATTCTGCACCACCAAACCAGCTCTCCAACAAATACTAAAGGATATTCTCTAGACAGGAAACACAAAAATGGTGTATAAATTCAAACCCAAAACAATAAAGGAAATGGCAACGGGATCACACTTATCAATAATTACCTTAAACGTAAATGGGTTGAATGTCCCAACCAAAAGACAAAGACTGGCTGAATGGATACAAAAACAAGACCCCTACATATGTTGTCTACAAGAAACCCACCTCAAAACAGGGGACACATACAGACTGAAAGTGAAGGGCTGGAAAAAGATTTTCTATGCAAATAGGGACCAAAAGAAAGCAGGAGTAGCAATACTCATATTAGATAGAATAGACTTTAAAACAAAGGCTGTGAAAAGAGACAAAGAAGGACACTACATAATGATCAAAGGATCAATCCAAGAAGAAGATATAACAATTATAAATATATATGCACCCAACATAGGAGCAGCGCAATATGTAAGACAAATACTAACAAGTATGAAAGGAGAAATTAACAATAACACAATAATAGTGGGAGACTTTAATACCCCACTCACACCTATGGATAGATCAACTAAACACAAAATTAACAAGAAAACACAAACTTTAAATGATACAATAGACCAGTTAGACCTAATTGATATCTATAGGACATTTCATCCCAAAACAATGAATTTCACCTTTTTCTCAAGTGCACACAGAACCTTCTCCAGGATAGATCACATCCTGGGCCATAAATCTAGCCTTGGTAAATTCAAAAAAATAGAAATCATTCCAAGCATCTTTTCTGACCACAATGCAGTAAGATTAGATCTCAATTACAGGAGAAAAACTATTAAAAATTCCAACATATGGAGGCTGAACAACACGCTGCTGAATAACCAACAAATCACAGATGAAATAAAAAAAGAAATCAAAATTTGCATAGAAATGAATGAAAATGAAAACACAACAACCCAAAACCTGTGGGACACTGTAAAAGCAGTCCTAAGGGGAAAGTTCATAGCAATACAGGCATACCTCAAGAAACAAGATAAAAGTCAAATAAATAATCTAACTCTACACCTAAAGCAACTAGAAAAGGAAGAAATGAAGAATCCCAGGATTAGTAGAAGGAAAGAAATCTTAAAAATTAGGGCAGAAATAAATGCAAAAGAAACAAAAGAGACCATAGCAAAAATCAACAAAACCAAAAGCTGGTTCTTTGAAAGGATAAATAAAATTGACAAACCCAGCCAGACTCATCAAGAAACAAAGGGAGAAAAATCAAATCAATAAAATTAGAAGTGAAAATGGAGAGATCACAACAGACAACACAGAAATACAAAGGATCATAAGAGACTACTATCAGCAATTATATGGCAATAAAATGGACAACGTGGAAGAAATGGACAAATTCTTAGAAAAGTACAACTTTCCAAAACTGGACCAGGAAGAAATAGAAAATCTTAACAGACCCATCACAAGCACGGAAATTGAAACTGTAATCAGAAATCTTCCAGCAAACAAAAGCCCAGGTCCAGACGGCTTCACGGCTGAATTCTACCAAAAATTCAGAGAAGAGCTAACACCTATCCTACTCAAACTCTTCCAGAAAATTGCAGAGGAAGATAAACTTCCAAACTCATTCTATGAGGCCACCATCACCCTAATACCAAAACCTGACAAAGATGCCACAAAAAAAGAAAACTATAGGCCAATATCACTGATGAACATAGATGCAAAAATCCTTAACAAAATTCTAGCAATCAGAATCCAACAACACATTAAAAAGATCATACACCATGACCAAGTGGGCTTTATCCCAGGGATGCAAGGATTCTTCAATATCTGCAAGTCAATCAATGTAATATATCACATTAACGAATTTAAAAATAAAAACCATATGATTATCTCAATAGATGCAGAGAAAGCCTTTGACAAAATTCAACATCCATTTATGATAAAAACTCTCCAGAAAGCAGGAATAGAAGGAACATACCTAAACATAATAAAAGCTATATATGACAAACCCACAGCAAACATTATCCTCAATGGTGAAAAAATGAAAGCATTTCTTCCAAAGTCAGGAACAAGACAAGGGTGCCCACTTTCACCATTACTATTCAACATAGTTTTGGCCACAGCAATCAGAGCAGAAAAAGAAATAAAAGGAATCCAAATTGGAAAGGAAGAAGTAAAACTCTCACTGTTTGCAGATGACATGATCCTCTACATAGAAAACCTTAAAGACTCCACCAGAAAAGTACTAGAACTTATCAATGAATATAGTAAAGTTGCAGTATATAAAATCAACACACAGAAATTCCTTGCATTCCTATACACTAATAATGAGAAAATAGAAAGAGAAATTAAGGGAACAATTCCATTCACCATTGCAATGGAAAGAATAAAATACTTAGGAATATATCTACCTAAATAAACTAAAGACATATATATATATATACATATGTATATATATATATATATATATAAAACTATAAAACACTGGTGAAAGAAATCAAAGAGGACACTAATAGATGGAGAAATATACCATGTTCATGGGTTGGAAGAATCAATATAGTGAAAATGAGTATACTACCCAAAGCAATTTATAGATTCAATGCAATCCCTATCAAGCTACCAACAGTATTCTTCACAGAGCTAGAACAAATAATTTCACAATTTGTATGGAAATACAAAAAACCTCGAATAGCCAAAGCAATCTTGAGAAATAAGAATGGAACTGGAGGAATCAACCTGCCTGACTTCAGGCTCTACTACAAAGCCACAGTCATCAAGACAGTATGGTACTGGCACAAAGACAGAGGAACAAAATAGAAAGCCCAGAGATAAATCCACACACATATGAACACCTTATCTTTGACAAAGGAGGCAAGAATATACAATGGAGAAAAGACAATCTCTTTAACAAGTGGTGCTGGGAAAACTAGTCAACCACTTGTAAAAGAATGAAATTAGAGCACTTTCTAACACCATACACAAAAATAAACTCAAAATGGATTAAAGATCTAAACATAAGACCAGAAACTATAAAACTCCTAGAGGAGAACATAGGTAAAACACTCTCCGACATACATCACAGCAGGATCCTCTATGACCCACCTCCCAGAATATTGGAAATAAAAGCAAAAATAAACAAATGGGACCTAATTAAACTTCAAAGCTTCTGCGCAACAAAGGAAACTATAAGCAAGGTGAAAAGACAGCCTTCAGAATGGGAGAAAATAATAGCAAATGAAGCAACAGACAAACAACTAATCTCAAAAATATACAAGCAACTCCTACAGCTCAATTCCAGAAAAATAAATGACCCAATCAAAAAATGGGCCAAAGAACTAAATAGACATTTCTCCAAAGAAGACATACAGATGGCTAACAAACACATGAAAAGATGCTCAACATCACTCATTATCAGAGAAATGCAAATCAAAACCACAATGAGGTACCATTTCACGCCAGTCAGAATGGCTGCTATCCAAAAGTCTATAAGCAATAAATGCTGGAGAGGGTGTGGAGAAAAGGGAACCTTCTTACACTGTTGGTGGGAATGCAAACTAGTACAGCCACTATGGAGAACAGTGTGGCGGTTCCTTAAAAAACTGGGAATAGAACTGCCTTATGATCCAGCAATCCCACTGCTGGGCATACACACTGAGGAAACCAGAAGGGAAAGAGACACGTGTACCCCAATGTTCATTGCAGCACTGTTTATAATAGCCAGGACATGGAAGCAACCTAGATGTCCATCAGCAGATGAATGGATAAGAAAGCAGTGGTACATATACACATGGAGTATTACTCAGCCATTAAAAAGAATACATTTGAATCAGTTCTAATGAGGTGGATGAAACTGGAGCCTATTATACAGAGTGAAGTAAGCCAGAAAGAAAAACACCAATACAGTATACTAATGCATATATATGGAATTTAGAAAGATGGTAACAATAACCCTGTGTATGAGATAGCAAAAGAGACACTGATGTATAGAACAGTCTTTTGGACTCTGTGGGAGAGGGAGAGGGTGGGATGATTTGGGAGAATGGCATTGAAATATGTATAATATCATATATGAAACAAGTCGCCAGTCCAGGTTCGATGCACGATACTGGATGCTTGGGGCTGGTGCACTGGGACGACCCAGAGGGATGGTATGGGAAGGGAGGAGGCAGGAGGGTTCAGTATGGGGAACACATGTATACCTGTGGCAGATTCATGTTGATGTATTGCAAAACCAATACAATATTGTAAAGTTAAATAAAATAAAATTTAAAAAAAATAATAATAATTAAAAAAAAAAAAAGAATACACCTGTCAGTGCAGGAGACACGGGCTCCATCCCTGACCTGGGCTATGGAGCAACTAAGTCCATGCACCACAACCACTGAGCCTCTGCTCTACAGCCCAGGAGCCACAAGTACTAAAGCCCTTGCACTGGAGGGCCCATGCAACAAGAGAAGACCATGCAGCGCAAGAGTAGACCCTACTCATCGTAACTAGAAAAAAAGTCCATGCAGCAATAAAGGCCCAGCACAACCAAAAATTCAAATGAAGAAAAAAGCATTGTAGAGGTGGGATTAATAGACACTGAGAAAATAGGCCCAAAATTGGAGATCTGGATGAATCAGAAGGAGACAGAGGGCAGGGACAACTGGGTGATAGAGTTTCAAGGATAGAGAGACATCAAGTTGTGGTCAGAAGAAAATGTTTAAATTTTATTATTCAGAGGAAAAAAAAATGGCCATTCTATAGGAATGGCCATAAGACCAGATGGACACAATAGAATACAGGTGAAAGATGACATAGGTGAAATACATAGAATCCAAAACTCTGACTCACGTTGACAATGTACAGCTCACAACCATGTTCCATGAGGTTGTCATAGACCTGCTTTGGCTTTCTTTTTCCTCCCCCAAACTGCTAGATCTCCTATATCGCACTGTATCTGATTATATTAACTGCTTTTCTTTTTTTCAAATCATCTACTTGAATCAAGAGCAAGGACAAAATGCACACACTCACATACACACACACACAGACACACACACAGAATAAGGACACAACCACACCTGTCTGGTGCACTAGGTCCTCATGGCATGTTCTACATTGACTTTCCTTAGTAAAGGACTTCCTACAGCTCTGGGTTCCTCCCACTTTCCCTAGAAAAGTCAGAGGATCACTTAATCTTAGCCTCGTGTGCCTTTAGTAGAATTCTAACCTGGCAACGAATAAGTACAACTTTAGAAACAAGGTTAAGCTGAACTAAGGGAGACTGATTTAAGCAATGGCAAAGAAGTACACAAGTCTCAACTGATCTCCCCATCAGTGTTGACATTTATTTACACATTGACCTTAATAATTGCCTTCTTTGGGCTTATAAAACAAGAGCAGAGTGTAATTCTTACTCCCAGTTTTAACTGTTTATATTGACTTCTACCATGGATCTATACTCTGAAATCAAATTATGAATACTTACCACATGTCTGCAATATATAAAAAGTGAATTGGTAGATGTGTGTGTGTGTGTGCTAAGTCAATTCATTCATGTCTGATTCTGCGTGACATGATGGACTGTAGCCAGCCAGGCTCCTTTGTCCATGGGATTCTCCAGGCAAGAATACGAGAGTGGGTTGCCATGCCCTCCTCCAAGGGATCTTTCTTACCCAGGAATCGAACCCAGGTCTCTTGTGTCTCCTGCATTAACAGGCAGTTCTTTACCACTAGTGCCACCTGGAAAGCCCCAAATTGATAGATAAAATCTGGCAAAAGTTAAAATGCATCACTCTAGGTAAACTTTTTACAGAAACATAGATTGTCCTCTCTACATCTTATAATGTCTGAGATACTCCTACGTACCCCTGTGGACCCCACTTAATTGATTCTCCATGTCCATTAAACCTTTCCAAACCTTCCCCCATCTTCCTGCATAAAACATTCTCACCGTCAGGCCACCACTGTTCGTTTCTACTGCAATTTGTTTTCTAATCTGTTTCCCATTATAAACCACATATTTCTTGAAACAACAACATTTTGTTCACCTTTGTTTTCCTGACAACTAAAGCAATAGGTAATGCCTAATACAAAGAATATGCTTAATGAAGGTGTAAGGGAGGAAAGAAGAAATGGTAAAGAGAGAAGAAGGAATATATGAATTAAAAAGGAGAATAATACTGAGGCTAGAGATAAGTTGCATGTTCCTGTAACCGAAGGGTGAGGCAGGGATAAGCACAAACGTGCCTGTAAGGCCCATCCTTAAGCTTGTGTTCGTGCCAAAGCTCTAGATCAGTATAGAATATTACTATACAACAATCAATCAGGAGACATGCACTCTTCTTCTTAGGTTTTAGCTATAAAGAAGGCAGGGTTCATGGTGCAGAAGAGGCTGACATCAATGACCTGGTTCTTGGCCCTGGGACCCTGCCTGAGGTCCCTAACCCCTCTGAATCTGAGTCAGCCTGTTAACATCTACTCTGTGACCCATGTTCAAGTGAGGTTCAGTTCAGTCACTCAGTCATGTCTGACTCTTTGCGACCCCATATCGCAGCACACAAGGCCTCCTTGTCCATCACTAACTCCTGGAGTTCACTCAAACTCATGTCCATCAAGTCAATGATGCCATCCAGCCATCTCATCCTCTGTCGTCCCCTTTTGTTCCTGCCATCAATCCCTCCCAGCATCCGAGTCTTTTCCAATGAGTCAACTCTTTGCATGAGGTGGCCAGAGTACTGGAGTTTCAGCTTTAGCATCATTCCTTCCAAAGAACGCCCAGGACTGATCTCCTTTAGAATGGACTGGTTGGATCTCCTTGCAGTCCAAGGGACTCTCAAGAGTCTTCTCCAACACCACAGTTCAAAAGCATCAATTCTTCAGCACTTGGCCTTCTTCACAGTCCAACTCTCACATCCATACATGACCACTGGAAAAACCATAGCCTTGACTAGATGGACCTTTGTTGGCAAAGTAATGTCTCAGCTTTTTAATATGCTGTCTAGGTTGGTCATAACTTTCCTTCCAAGGAGTAAGCGTCTTTTAATTTCATGGCTGCAGTACCCATCTGCAGTGATTTTGGAGCCTCAAAAAATAAAGTCTGACACTGTTTCCACTGTTTCCCCATCTATTTCCCATGAAGTGATGGGACCAGATGCCATGATCTTCGTTTTCTGAATGTTATGCTTTAAGCCAACTTTTTCACTCTCCTCTTTCACTTTCATCAAGAGGCTTTTTAGTTCCTCTTCACTTTCTGCCATAAGGGTGGTGTCATCTGCATATCTGAGGTCATTGATATTTCTCTCGGCAATCTTGATTCCAGCTTGTGCTTCTTCCAGCCCAGCGTTTCTCATGATGTACTCTGCATATAAGTTAAATAAGCAGGGTGACAATATACAGCCTTGATGTACTCCTTTTCCTATTTGGAACCAGTCTGTTGTTCCATGTCAAGTGAGGTAACTGAACCGAAATATTGGTAAAATCTAAAGAGCACCAGAAATGGATGAGATCCTTGACTGTCACCACTTGGTTTCCAGGCCTAACTTGCCCCAGGCCAAAGTGTATTCTGACTGTCGTAGGTTGTCTCACCCACGTGCAGCAGAGGGTCTGTACTTTGCTTTTATTATACATTAGCTAGAGAATATCACATATACTCACACTTTTACCATATTTTCTTTTCCCAGTCTTTTCCCATAAGTCCCAGTGTTGGGCTTATGACAATCATCAGCTTAATGTTCATCTCAGAGGGACTGTCCGTCACTGCAGCAAGCTTGCCCTGGTAAAGGAGAGAGAGCCATCTCTCTCTACCTCACCAAGTTCAGAACTGGAGAAGAAAAGATGGAGGCAGGTTTGCTTAGTTCATAACTTCATGGCTCTGGGCCTGGCACAAGTGAGTAAGGTGACTGTACTAACATTTTCTAGAGTCCTAACTTAGTGTCCCCCCCGAATAAAATGTGAGAGAAGATGAAGTCACCCCTAAACCTTCCCCTTTCATTTGCCTGACAGATATTTTTCTTCTCTTGGCTGCAGAGAGGCAAAAATGTCTTCTCTGAAGGTCAGTTCTGAAACATGAAAGAAAATTCTAGATGTAGCTTTCACTTTTCCATTTCTTACCAATCATCTCCCTCTCCCAAATTCATTCACACCAAAACCAAGAGGATGCAAAGGAGCTATTTTGAAACCCAATTAAGCAATGGGGTCTGACATGAAGTCTACTCTAGCTATTATTTCCTCCCACAGTTGGTAAGAGATAGCCTTACCTTTTCCTGAATTTTCTTAGATATTAAGCAGAGCAGAAAAAAACCTACATATTCTTTTTGTTTCATAAAATTTCTCACCTTACCCCAAGTAGGATGTAGGATCTGTGTCATTCAGGGCATTTGAATGTCAATGCTAAATATGAAGATTATGGGCTGAATGTCCTAAGATCTAAAAAGCTGAGGAGAAGAAGATAGAAAGAAATTACCACAGTGTCAGGAAGGCTTCTCTGGCAAGGAGAGTGGTTTTTGTTTGGGGGTGCTTTTTTTTTTTTAATTTGAGAGACAATTTCTTGTTATAATGAAGCAGAAATAAAAGACTCCACTGAAACTGGGGAGGTTGACAGAATATGGTTGAACTTAATTAAATCTTCAAGGGAAGTGAGAGTCAATCAAACAAAGTCAATGAATGGAGAAGCCAGAGATTTGGGATAAACATAAGGGTAACAGCGTTTCATCATGGGTATGGTAAAGAATCTGCCTGCCAATGCAAGAGACATAGGAGATGTGGGTTCGATCCCTAGGTCGGGAAGATACCCGGGCAGAGGAAGTGGCAACCCACTCTAGTATTCTTGCCTGGATAATCCCATGGATGGAGGAGCCTGGCAGACTAGTCTGTGGGGTGGCAACGTGTCAGACACAACTGAGTGGCTGAGCGCACAACACACACACACATCTCTGACCCCTCCTACCAGGGATTGGCCATTGTTTCTCAGCCCTTTCTCTTTTGAAGTAGCAAAAAAAAAAAAAAAAAAAAAGGCTTTTCCCTCTTTTTTGCCCAAAAGTACCCTTTGGACATGATGTAAAGCCAAGAGGAAATTTTAAAAATCTCATTCTAGGGTATAAAGTGAACTTACCCAACCCAGTGTACTGCTTTTGTGGTATAAATGTATACGGTAATAACTTTAATCAAATCAGAGTTGCTACCATGTTAGATGACCCTGCAGGTGTCAATGTTCCTAAATTACTATATAAAACATCAACATGTGAGAATCCACTTTTTAACTCTAGGTTTTCTAAACATTTTAAAAAGGCTGTTAAACATGACATAGAATAGATCCATAGTTCAGGAACCTAGACATTAGAGAGGAACATTGATGGGCTCTTTCTGGGACTGTCTCCCCTAACAATCAAAGTCATATGGTGTTGTGGTTACGGGCATGGGCTCCAGAGCCACTCTGCCCAAAATAGCAGCTACAACCACACCACAGAGGAATGAATTTTACACTGTATTTATTTTAATTTAAAAATTCATATTCAACTCAGTTATTGGAAAACTTAAGTATGATTAAAATAACTCAGATATGTAAATCTACTTTTTCAGCTATAAATTGTATGAAATATAAGTGCAAATTAAGTATTTCTGATTAAAATTTAGCATCCAAGTCAAGATGTGCTATAAGAGCAAGTGCAGTGCTTCCCTGGTGGTCTAGTGGTTAAGGAGGATCTGCCTTGCAAAGCAAAGGACATCAGTTCAACCCCTGGTCCAGAAAGATCCCACATGCCACTAAGCAACAAGCCCATGAGCCGCACTACTGATCTCACGTGCCGCTAACTACTGAAGCCTGTGCCTAAAGCCAGTACTCCGCAATATGAGAAGCCACCGCAATGAAAAGCAGCCGCCACCTGCTGCAACTAGAGAAAGCCTGCGTGCAGCAACAGACCCACCACAGCCAAAAAACAAATAAATAAATATTAAAAAAAAAAGTAAAGCATATACCATATTTAGAAAACTTAGTACAAAAAATGTGAAATTTGTATTAATTTTACAGTGATTACATGGTGAAGTATTAATACATGGGATATACTCAGTTAAATCAAACACATTATTAAAATTTACTTCATTTCTTTCTTTTTAATTTTTTTAATGTAAGTACTAGAAAATTTAAAATTACATGCGTCTCATATTATATCTCTACTGGCTAGCACTTTTCTGGAGCATGGACATAAGTTCAAATTTTATTTCTTCCACTTTCTATCTATGAAATGAGCTCAAATGTGCTTCAGGACCATTTATGAAAAATAGACTGCTAACTGCTACATAGAAATGATATGGGATGCAAGTGAATTAACATATGTAATACACTTAGAATAGCTCAGGACACATGGCGTGCTTAATATATAGTAACAATTGTTCCTATTATTATGCCTATAGTTGTTACAGTGGTGAGAGCAGAAAAAAACTGGGAGGAGACTATGAAATATCATGAAGAAAGTCTTTTCCTGTGTCTTATGAAAGCCTTGTAGAAAATGTCCATTTGGATCTGGGTGAAAAATGCCCATGGCCCGGATCTCATAGTGTCCAGCTGCACATTAGGACCTGAGGACATCCTCTCCCAGGCTATGGGTTATGATGTTCTCTGTCTCTTGTCTACTTCCCCACTGGATGCCAAAAGACACAACAAATCAAAGAGTCCTGATAAAACTTAGAGAGGGATATTAGAAAAAATGTGTCACTAAACTAGGAATGTGAAGGCACTTTGCCACTTAACCACTCTGCCACTAAATTAGCCATCTATCTTTCAGAAAGGCATTAATTTCTCTGGGCTCCGTTTCCCCATAAATTTAATAGGGATAATACAAAGTGTTATTATGAGGATTAAATAAGATAGTAAGATTGAGAGAGCTCTATAAACTACAGAGTATTGTGCCAATATCAATTTCTTTTTACTTTCATAATCATTACTGCAGAATTAGCCTTTCTCTTAGACAAAACAAATAGTTGCTTCCGTGGGATTATTTCTAAGGATCCTGAAGACCTACCCGTCTTCCAAATTACCCCTAAATTGATTTGTGATAAAATGGTCAAACCCTTTGCCATACAAATTTCCAATACTATTTTGGGAAAAGAAAATGAAAAGTTATCCAGTTTAGGAATAAACTAATGAGTCACAAAACCATCAGCTATTAACACCAAGGCTCTTTATAGCTATCAAGTCACCCTGCAAGATTTTGAGGAAATGGGCCACAGATCATATCTCTTTTCACTTATTACTTCTCTCATTCATTCAACAAATATATATGGAGTGTCTACTATGTATGAGACAAGGTCCCTGCCCTGGAGAAGCTCATATTCTAGCTAGGGGAGAGGAGCAATAAACATAATAGATTTGTAACCGAGACAGTATAAATATCAAATATATGTAAGTGAGATAGAATGTGTGTGTGCCGTACTCAGTCATGTCCGACTCTTAAAGAAACTATGGACTGTAGCCTGCCAGGCTCCTCTGTCCATGGGATTTTCCAAGAATACTGAAGCAGGTTACCATGTCCTACTCCAAGGATCTTCCCAATCCAGGGATCGAATCTATGTCTCTTGCATTTCCTGCATTGGCAGGCAGATTCTTTACCACTGCACCACCTGGAAAGCCCCAAGTGAGATAGTATACTTCTACAAAACACCAGGGCAGAATAATGGGGCCCAGGGATGCAACAGAAGTGAGTGATGGCACGTTTCCATACATTCATGTGGAAAAACCCGAACGAAACTTTTTGGCCAACCCAATAAACTGGGTGACCAGTTTGTCTCCTTGAGAAGGTAAAATTTAAGCAAAGACATGAAGGAGTTGACCACATAGATCTCTGGGGAAGAGCATTCCAGAAAGAGAAAGCTCATGTGAAGGTTCTAGGGCAGGAGCACACACATGAGTTCAAGAGTCAGTGAGGAGCCTAGTCTAATAGTTATCACTCTTGTTGCTTATTTATACTGTGACAACATGCATATGACATAATATTTATCATTTTATCCATTTGTAAGTCTGCAATTCAGAGCAAGAAGCAGGGAGGTAAATCAAGGTGAGGTCAGAGATGTATGTTGAGAGTGAGATAGATCATGCAGAGCCTTACAGGTAGAAGGACCATATAATTTATTGTCCAGACAGAAACCCATGTAAGAGTAAAAGAGGCGTTACTAATAATTATACTGGAGCAAAAATCACAAACCAGACAAAACAGGATGCTTGGTAGCCCAACTGTTAAGCTGCTGTCTGGTCTCAGGCTTTTACTTTGAAGCAAATGGGAAGTCACATCTAGAGAAGTTATATCCTACACTCAGAAACCACACCAAGTGTTTAGAGAGAGAAACTCTCAAGAAAGAGGAAGTCAGAAACAGAAAAATATTGTATATGTGAATCTAGAAAAATGGTACAAATGAAAGGATTTCCAGGGTAGGAATATAGACTCAGAAATAGAGAACAGACATGTGGTCACAAGTGGGAAGGGGAGAATGGGCCCGATTGGGAGGATAGGATTGACATATATATATTTGGGGCTTCCCAGGAGTTGCTATTGCCATGTATAAAATAGAGCGCTGGTGGGAAGTTGCTGTATAACACAGGGAGCTCAGCCTGGTGCTCTGTGATGACCTAGAGGGGTGGGAGAGAGGCCCAAGAAGGAGAGGATATATGTATACATATAGCTGATTCACTTCATTGTACAGCAGAAATTAACATAAGATTGTACAGCCATTATACTCCAATAGAAATAAAAAGGAAGGTATTGTAAAGTAATTAGCCTCCAATTAAAATAAATAAATTTATATTTAAAAAAAAGAAATAAAAAGAAAGGGGTATATGTAAGAAAGCAGTGTGCCCTGAAGTTGAAACTGGGTGATAATTTGTAATTTAGATGAAAAACAGTCTTGAGAAACAACACTTAGCCAATTCCAACTCCAAAAGCCTCTGCTTTTCCTGTCAATACTGATTGTGTGCCAGGTTTCCTCCAGATGTGAGTGGGAAGACACTGCTTGACACAGTTGGCAAATGACTCCTCAGAGCAGGAGGGGTGAGCCTGCAGGCTGCAGCAAACGTGGAAGAAGGCGACACCTGCTAGACAGCCCTCTGAAAGAGGAACAAGAAGAAATAGTAGACGGGCAGAGGAAATCATTGTTTACTCTTTCTTAGACTATTTCCTCACTGCTATCGTGGTCAACCCACCCCAAAGAACCATCTTATTTAATATTACATTTTAGGTCCTCCACTTCTGTTCCACCCAGAGAAGTTTAGAACTCTCCCCCAGTCTAACGGCTATCCCTCTTGTTGCATATTTTTACTGTGATAAAATGTGTATGACATAATATTTATCATTTTAACCATTTCTAAGTCTATAATTCAACAGCATTAAATACATTCACAATTTTATGTGTCGCCACTACTTATAACCAAAATATTTTCATCACCTGAACTCCCATTGCTTTCTTTTCTTTTGGCTGCCTCAGGTCTTAGCTGTGGCACACAACATCTTTATTGAGTCACAAAGGATCTTCTCATTGCAGTGCATGGGATTTCTAGTTGCGGTGCATGGGCTTAGTCACTCGTGGCATATGGGATCTTCATTCCATGACCAAGAATCAAACTGGCATCCCCTACATTACAAGCTGGATTCTTAGCCACTGGACCACCAGGGAAGTCCTGCCTTTTTATTTTTGATGTTTATTCTAAATTCATGATTGTTGTTATTGTTGTTATCGAGTCACCAAGTCATGTCCAACTCTTCGCGACTCCAAGGACTGCAACACGCCAGGCTTCCCTGTCTGTCACCATCTCCCAGATGGTGTGAGTTCATGTCCATTGAATCAGTGATGCCATCCAACCACCTGTTCTCTGTCACCCTCTCTCCTTCTGCCTTCAATCTTTCCCTGCATCAGGGTCTCTTCCAAGGAGCTGGCTCTTTGCATCAGGTGGCCAAAATATTGGAACTTCAACTTCAGCATCAGTCTTACAATGAATATTCAGGATTGATTTCCTTTTGGATTGACTGGCTTGCTCTCCTTGCTGTCCAAGGGACTCTTAAGAGTCTTCTCCAGCACCACAGTTCAAAAACATCAATTCTTCAGCTCTCCATCTTCTTTATGGTCCAACTCTCACATCTGAACCCATGAATTACAAACCCACAAACCCATGATTACCTCTCACTTAAACCCCAATGATGATGAAGATCACATGGCTGACAAACTCACATTTCTGAAGGCCAAATGTTCAGGTTCTGGGGCAGCTCAATGTTACTGAATATTGTATTTGTGTGTGTGTTAGTCACTTCAGTTATGTCCGACTCTTTGTGACCTATGGATTGTAGCCCACCAGGTTCCACTGTCCATGGAGTTTTCCTGGCAAGAATATTGGAGTGGGTTGCCATGCCCTCCTCCAGGGGACCTTCCCAAACCAGGGATCAAACCTGCATCTCCTGCATTGACAGGTGGATTCTTTGCCACTAGCGCCGCCTGGGAGCCCGTTACTGAATGTTACTCAGTGTTAAATCTTCACTCCCTTTTCTAAAAGCATCCCATGTGCTCTCAGTTGTGCCCAGTTTACAAGCAAGCAAAGAGAGAGAAAAACACGCCACAGCTCCCACCTTCCCCAGCCTCCACAATGCATAAGGAGAGCCATGTGACACAGTATTTACGAAGCAAAAGTTGTGGGGAGGACCTCACAGCAGAGCTTGTGAACAAGTGGGAGGGGAGGCACACTCATGCCCTTTGCCCATCCACTTCTACTGCTTCAAATAGGACACTAACATGGAATTGAAAGGGCCATTTTGTGGCCATAAGGTGACAAGCACACTCTATGTGTGACTAAGTAGAAAAAAAAGACATGTCCTAAGTCCCATATGGCTTTGCAAAGCTGCTACACCAGTCCTGGGTGGTTGACTAGCAGACATAAAAATAAACTTTGGATTAAATGCCTGTTTAAGTCAATGTTGTTTCATTTTTTGTTCATTCAAGTCTCTGTGCCTTTCAATTGAATACAAAAAAAAAAAACCTTCTTTCTCATGGGATCATTGTTGCTTTAATATAGTCTGTGCCAACCAATAGCAAAGTGGACCACACTCTCCAGTTGTATCCTGACCATTTCTAATAGGCAGTATTATTTTTTTACAAAAAATGTACACAGAAAAAGATGCTAATCACACCTCTTGAAAATGAGTAAAGTAGCCACATAAATTACCTCCCTTTAAAAAAATTTTCAAAAGATTTTCTTTAATATCATAAAGTATTTTCATGGATAAATGGGCTTGTAAACACATACCTATCTTTTGACAAGATTATTTTCTAACCCTCCCCCAACACTCCCACATCAAGGTGAACATGAGATTGAAGAAATGAACGCAGGAAATGAAGCAGAGAGGGAAAAGAGTGATACAAAGGACGAAATATAACACTGTGTTTAGTTATTCTCCTGTGTCACACAAAGCTGCCAGAGGTTCCCTTCAACCTAGCTTCCTACCAGCATCCCCACCCCACCCACACACGCAGACACACCAGCACACACATAACTGCTCTACTTCCAAATGTCTGGGCCTCAGTCAGTCAGTTCTTGTATCTTCTCTAGAAATCTCCTTAATCCTTTTCTTTCCAGAAAATGTTAAATCCTCTAGAACTAGTTAGTGACCTGAAGAGAGGCAGGATTTGAGGGTGTTACAGAAATTAAATGAATAGTCTTTTTTAGGCTTCAGAGATAAAGCAGAGCAGGTCTCTGACCTTGCTTCTAACCTGCCTGCTGAGACTGCAAGACTTGCAAAACCTTAGATAAGATGGGAGAGGAATCTTGAGATTGTTGGGCCCCTGAAGGGGGCCTGGCCAACCAAGTCCCACACTTAGCAACATTCCAAGTTTTATAAGACAAAACAAACAGTATTAACATGAAACCAGGCTTGCAATTTGGTCACAGATTGATGATATCAGTTTGCTTCTGTCCTGGGATTATAAACAGGAACCCTGAACTGCAATCTTTGAAGTCTCACCCACAGAGCAGACTTGCTGCCTGAGACCCTTTCCCAACTGGGGCTCCAGGTGTGCTGTGACTCAGGGACATCCCAGCACTGATTAAGTCTGGATGTTGGTCAAAACCCAATTTGGTGATGTATTCTCTGCTCTTTCTATTTTTCTTTTCTTTTAATGTTAGTATGTTGAAAGTAAGCAGATAATTCTCTAATAAATATCTATATTATTTATTTGTATATAACAAGTGGCTTATTTTGTTAACAAATCCTTTGAACCTGAGACAAAAGTGAAAACTTTTGGCAAAACAAAGAGTGAAAAGAAAAAATCATCAAAATTTCTTCATATTCACATTTGAGTGATTGTAATCTCACCCAGGCTTCAAGAAAAAAATGAGATACATGAAAGATAACAGAAAAAAATGAGAAAATGGCATAAATAAGTCCCTGTTTGCTTTATTTTTCCCTTTTAACCAGATGCCACAGTTTTTCTTTAACAGCCAAATATCTTCTCAACATACTCAAGATACCTAGCAAAAGCGAAGTCACTCAGTCATGTCCGACTCTTTGTGACCCCATGGACGGTAGCCTATGAGGTTCCTCCATCCATGGAATTTTCCAGGCAAGAGTACTGGAGTGGGTTGCCGTTTCCACCTTCAGGGGATCTTCCCGACCCAGGGATAGAACCCAGGTCTCCAGCATTGCAAGCAGACGATTTTACTCTCAGAGCCACCAGGGAAGATCAATGATACCTAGTGCTCCTTAATTAAGCATAGAAAAATGGAAGTGACATGATTCTTCTCCTATGATAGACTTGGGTACATTATAGGAAGTATAGAAACTTCATCAAATAAATTAAATTTAATTAATTTCTACCATTCTATGCCTATTAAATTAGTAACATTTATTTATGGAAACTCTGATAAACTTGCTGGACATCTTAGAAAGCAATTTGCTAATACATATTGAGTCAAAAAATAGTTATGACTTTGATTTAACAATTGCACTTGTGATGTATCTTGCAAAATAATTCAAAAAAAGATTCCACATCAGAGTTACCTATGATGAAAACTTGAAGATGCTCATTTCAGAGTTACTTAGGATTGCAAAAGAAAAAAAAGGGGAGGGGGGAACAAGCCTAATGCAATAAATATTAATGACAATGTGCTAGCCTGTATACGAAGCAGTAGAGATACAGATCAAAGAAAAATTCCATGCCCACATTGGGTTTATGCACTAGTGGGACAAACAAATAAAAATATGTGTCAAGTAGTGATCACATCAATGAAAAACAAATGAAGTAAAGAAAATGATTGAGCTTCTAAATGATGGAGCCAGACATTAAACTCAGGTCATGTGAGTTATGTTTTACCAACTTTTTGTTTTGTTATGTTTTATCAAAGTCAATGCTATACCAAATTGCCTCAAAGCAGACCCAAGAAAATCATTCAAATCTGCTGCTCTAAATTCTCCCATGAAGAACAAAGAAGGAAATCATATTAGAGAAGGTATGAAGGAGACAGAATTTCAGGACCTCAAGGGCAGGTGTCTTTGTAAAGCCATGGGAGAGAGTTGTCTGTAACCAGCTCACAGGACAAGGCTGAGGCAGTGAGGGGGTTTCCTTTCAACCTCTTCCCTGATCTCTGAGTGTGGTTGAGACCAAGACCATGGCCCTGCTGCTGCTGCTGCTGCTAAGTCACTTCAGTCGTGTCCGACTCTGTGTGACCCCAGAGACGGCAGCCCACCAGGCTTCCCCGTCCCTTGGATTCTCCAGCCAAGAACACTGGAGTGGGTTGCCATTTCCTTCTCCAATGCGTGAAAGTGAAAAGTGAAAGTGAAGTCGCTCAGTCGTGTCCGACTCTTCGTGACCCCATGGACTGCAGCCCACCAGGCTCCTCCGTCCATAAGATTTTCCAGGCAAGAGTACTGGAATGGGGTGCCATTGCCTTCTCCGAGACCATGGCCCTACTTCCACATAAAACTTGCTTCAGGAGTCCTTTTATAATATCTTATTCGATGAGAACTCTGAGAACCAGAATCTGAAGTGTCACCAGATTGGGAGGTGCCATTTATGCACAAAAGACTCAAATTCTATGTTTTCTCAGACCTTCTTCCTCTGCCCTTGGTATATGAGGGCCTATGAACCCCAAAATGTCATTAAAAAAAAAAAAAAACTGCCAAGATTTTCCAAAGCAGATGTTCCCGACTTTCCAGTGAATTACCTATGAAGACAAAGATAGATGTGAAGATTTACAAAGAAAAAAGAAAAATCTTACACCGCCATCAGTCAACCTATTAGCATAATGTGAAAAGCTGATGGTAATTGCTTGGTAAGTGCAAACAGTAGCCTTAATATACGTTGCTACACAAAACCTGTCCACCTAAAACCAAAAAGTGTGGAGACACTTTGTCCCTTCTGCAATGCTGCCCCTCTGGATTAGAGAAATTGAGTCTGTGCCAAGTAGAAAACTGAGATCAAACCCTTCTCTGCATGCATATTGATATTTTAGTGGCCAAAGTGTTATCTGTTCTCATCCTCCTTCTTTTGACATACATTCAGGAATTACAACATCTAGAAAACATCAGGGAAAATTTGGGGTTAGGGTAGGGGTACTGGATCCTGGCAACATTCCATTCCATTAGTGGTCCAGGGAATTTTGCATTCTCACTATAACCTGCTGTGTAGGTGGGGTAGAGTCAGGTAGAGCTCTAACACACATTCCTTACTAGAGATTGGGGTTTTCTTGTAATCCAGCATTCAGCATCTAAAATAAATAGTACACCTGCAACTAATATAATGTTATATGTCAACTATATCTGAATTAAAATATATATATAAATGAATAAAATAAACAGTAGGACAAGATTCAGGTCAATTAGAAGTGAAAGTGAAAGTCAGTCATGCCTGACTCCTTGCTACTCCATGGACTATACAATCCATGGAAGGCCAGAATACTGGAGTGGATAGCCTTTCCCTTCTCCAGGGGATCTTCCCAGCCCAGAGATTGAACCCAGGTCTCCCACATTGCAGGAGGATTCTCTACTAGCTGAGCCACAAGGGAAGCCCGATCAATTAGAAGCCGCACAATGGACTGCGGCCTGCCAGGCTCCTCTGTCCATGGGATTCTCCCTGCAAGAAAACTGTCGTGGGTGACTATGCTCTCCTCCAGAGGATCTTTCTGATACAGAGATCAAACCCACGTCTCCTGCATTGCTGGTGGATTCTTACCTCTGAGCCACCAGGTAAGCCTCTATATACCTTCAGCAACTTCCAAAGCAGATGTGGACTGCCTGCAGCCTCAGTCCCTTCCATTCTGCTATTAGAATGATCATCAGTCTAACAGATAATCTGTCTAATCAGATCTAATGATCATTCTAATAGCAGAGTGGACAGAGAATGAGGCTAAGGGCAGTCCATGTATGCTTTGGAAGGTGCTGATGGTGTATATCAATAACCTCATATATGCAGATGACACCACCCTTATGGCAGAAAGTGAAGAAGAACTAAAGAGCCTCTTGATGAAAGTGAAAGACCAGAGTGAAAAACTTGGCTTAAAGTTCAACATTCAGAAAACTAAGATCATGGCATCTGGTCCCATCACTTCATGGGAAATAGATGGGGAAACAGTGGAAACAGTGGCTGACTAGTTTGGGGGGCTCCAAAATCACTGCAGATGGTGATTGCAGCCATGAAATTAAAAGACGCTTGCTCCTTGGAAGGAAAGTTATGACCAACCTAGACAGCGTATTAAAAAGCAGAGACATTACTTTGTCAACAAAGGTCCCTCTAGTCAAGGCTATGGTTTTTCCAGTAGTCATGTATGCATGTGAGAGTTGGACTATAAAGAAAGCTGAGCACTGAAAAATTGAACTATGGTGAAATTGAACTTTTGAACTGTCATGTTGGAGAAGACTCTTGAGAGTCCCTTGGACTGCAAGGAGATCCAACCAGTCCATTCTAAAGGAGATCAGTCCTGGGTGTTCACTGGAAGGACTGATGTTGAAGCTGAAAATCCAATATTTTGGCCACCTGATGCGAAGAGCCAACTCATTTGAAAAGACCCTGATGCTAGGAGGGATTGGGGGCAGGAGGAGGAGGGGACGACAGAGGATGAGATGGTTGGATGGCATCACCGACTCAATGGCCATGAGTTTGGGTAAACTCCGGGAGTTGGTGATGGACAGGGAGGCCTGGAGTGCTGCAGTTCATGGAGTCACAAAGAGTCGGACACAACTGAGCGACTGAACTGAACTGAACTGAAGGTGTATAGAGACTTACCTGGTGGCTCAGAGGTAAAGAATCCACCAGAAATGCAGGAGACATGGGTTCGATCCCTGCGTCAGAAAGATCCTCTGGAGGAGGGCATGGTAACCCACTCCAGTTTTCTTTCAGGGAGAATCCCCTGGACAGAGGAGCTCGGCAGGCTGCAGTCCATGGAATCGCAAAGATTTGGACATGACAGAGAAAGTAAGCACAGCACAGCACAGGAGGTATATAGAAAGAACTCTTTCTTACAAGAAAAGTAAAACAACCTGGGCTGAGGTCTAATAAAACATCTTGCAGAGCAAAGCAAAAGAGACCTTGTTATATTTTGGAACTAGATAGAGTTGTGCTTGCATACTCATTATGAACATTGTAGAAGCTGCAGAATTGTTCACTTTAAACTGGTTAATTTTATGTTATGTGAATTTCACCTCCGTTTTTTAAAAGGAGTGAGAAAACATCTGGTAGCAATTTACCTGGACTCTAAGAAAATGCCTTGTCCTCACAGACTTAATGACATAGGACTTACGAAACAAGAAGCAAGAGAACAATGCAATACTGCAAAGCAATTACCTTTCAATTAAAAATAAATATTTTTTTTAAAAAATGAAGGGAAATATATAAATATTCATCCTAAAAAAAAAGATGTTTAAAAAGGAGAAAGCAAACATAAAAGAAGTATAATATGAAAATAAAACTAATCGTACCAAATCCAAATATATCAATTATCTCAACACATGTAAATCAAACTTGTCAGTTAAAAGAGAACATCAGGTTGGATTACAACACAATCCAACTTCTGTGCTTCTTACAAAAGACACACCTACAGCATGAAAATAATGAAAAGTTGAAAAGAATGAGAAGTGATATGTCAATCAAATGCTAAGAGACAGCCAGTATAGATAAATTAAAATCAGTCAAAGAAGACTTGAAGACAAATAACATCATTAAACACAGAGTTTCTATACAATGATTAAAGATTAAAGTAACTAAAGCAACATAACAATTCTAAACATGTAGATGCATTATTAAATAGGTAGACTCAGTAGACATAAACAAAAGTCAAAAGACCTGCAGAAATAAACTGAAAAATCACCATGATGGTGGGAGATTATAGCACATGTTTTTTTCAATAAATTATGATTCAAGCAACCAAAACAATTCAGCATAAATATAGAAGTGCTGAATAACACAATTAACAACTTTCATCTGATGGGACATTTAGAAATGTTTATTATGTATTTAATAAGGCTATAAGAGATGTCTCAACCTATTTTAAGAATGGTTGTCACATGAATCTAATTTATTCCTCAAACTCAAAGAATCTAGCTGTGAATGCAGGGGAAAGGGGGTTCAATCTTAAATGAACGGAAACAAATATTCTGTCATGTAATACTACAAGAAATAGAAATTAAAATGTGCAATAGAAAAAAAAAGTTTAAAGGCTATATACTCTTGCCCTTCTGAATCTATGAAGAGTTTATCTCCTAGGTACTTTTTTAACCTCAGGAATAATACATAATACAGTTCCGTATTCTGATGTTTTTAACCTAATATTACATCATAGGCATTTTGTCATGCCATTGTTCTCATCTTTTTCTTAGAAACAGATCCCCAGCCCTAAAGTTTCTCCCTCCTTTGGCCAGAAATCAAAAGCCTCTAAAAATAAACTCACATCAATAAGACACCTGCAGACCAACACACCCAGAAAATCAGAATTCCTTTTAGACTCAGTCTGGGTCAACCTCCTGCACAATACATTCTAATTCCTGCCACAGCCAAATGCATTTCCTTTTGTTAAAATCTCAGTTGTGGTGATATAAAAGCTAACTTCTGTTCCCTCAGTCAACTGGAGGTTTAGAATCAAACTACCCACAGATTTTCTTTTTCTGGAATATTGTCAATACCACCACGTTTCCCACCGCAGAAACCCACAACCATTGTTTCTTTCTAGTTTTTCGATGAGCAAATGGTTCTGCCTGAGCTTTTTCAAGAAAAATTCACACAAACCTTACCTCATTGGAATCTAGTTCCACAACAAACTAGTCCTTGAGTCAAAGCTGCAGGGATGACTTAGTCTTCTTAGGGTAGAAAGATACAGCAAGTAAATTTCTTCATGCATTAACATGATAAGAAGAAGATTTGAAAGGTAACAAGGAAAAGTGCCCCTGGCCACTTTCACTTAGAACCTGGAGTGGCCCTTGCTGTCACCTGGGTGCTAAGCCCCTGGAAAGAAAAGGCACTATTGAGTTTTCTCTTTCCTTTTTCAGTCAAATCTGAGTAGTTTTTCTATCCATTTGAGAAATCAGCCAAAGATATTTTAGGTAGAGAGAAATGAAAGCGAAAAGGTCTTCCTTTGTTTCCTGATTTCAAGGAATTCACACCTGGAGTAGTGAGTCTCCAAGTGTGGCCCCTGGACTGGCAACATCTACATCACCTGGAAACTTGTTAGAAATGCAAATTCTTGGGCCTCAAGCCAGATCAAATAAACCTGAAACTCTGAGGGGTGACATGAGCAGGCTGTGTCTGAACAAGCTCTCCAGGGTGACTCTGATGTACAATAAATTTTGAAAACCATTACTCAGACCATTCCTGTCTAACCGTCTGCCAGGTGGGCCAATAAATTCCTATAGCCTTGGGTGAGGTTCAGGTTGCAGTTTTAACCAGACTGCCAAGTAGAGAGGTGAATGAGCAGATAAATCCTGCCAGAGAAGCAGGGCAGTGGAAATGACTGGAAGAGATATTAGTAGAAGCACAGTCACATTAGTTCCCCACTGAGGCTCTTGGAGCAGGCATGGGCAGGTCTACTATGGAATCTAGATAATCTCTCAGCTCCAGGTAGCAAATAAAGTAGTCGTATCTTGGTTCCCCTAGGACCACTCCCAACACCAATAGTGGAGCTTTCATGCAAAGATGTCTAACACAGTATCAGTTCAAATATAAGGTACAAGAAGATCTGACAGACCACATGAAGGATAGGAAATTAGCATCGGGAGGGGGTGGTCACCAGGCTGGCAACTGGAAGAAGCAGACCTACAAATCAGCTCTTATTTATTCATTTATCTATGCATTCATTCAAAATACGTTTGTTGAGCATCTGTGTGCTCAAACACATTTTTAAGTAGCTGAACTGCTATAGTATTTGCATATAGCCATTTTTTGTCATATAGTCATTTTTAAAAATTTAAGTAGCTAAACTGTTATAGTGATCTCTCCATTCTTCACAAATTTCTTGGAGGTAATTATGGTTCTTTTAGAGAGTGCTAAACTAGATATATATTTTTTTAATTTATTTATTTGGCTGCACCAGGTCTTATTTGCAGCATGTGGGATCTTTTTTTAGTTGCGGCACATGAATTCTTAGTTACAGCCTGTGGCATCTAGTACCCTGACCAGGGATCGAATCCCGGCCCCCTGCATTGGGAGCACAGAGTCTAAGCCACTGGACCACCAGGGAAGTCCCATGACCTAGGCATATTTTAGCATTGCTTTTGAGTGAATTCTATCAACTCTAATGAATTCAATGAATCTAATGAATGCAATGAGGTTATATTATTATATAAGCTGGGTTATGCCGCTAGGCATTGAGTACTAGCACTTGGATTGTCATAGCACTATGGATCTGGACATTTGGGCCACATTGTATGTACATTATCTGGAATTCAAATCCCTATTAAAAAAAATAATATCACATCTGGTAGGAACTGAGCTTTTCTTGGCCACTATAGTGATCATGCCTCAGGGTTATGAATGCAGACCCCTCAAGGTAAGAGTCTCTATGCCAATTTAAAAGTAAGCAGTTATTTTCCCATCCTGAGTAGATGACCCTGGCAAAACCAGATGAACAAGTAAGTTTGAGGGTAGCGGTCTCCGAGTGGCATTATCTTGAAAGAGATAAATGTAAATTTAGCCACTTTACTAGTGTGATATCTGTCTTTAAGAATTAGAGAGGACATGATGTACTGAGTTAAGCTAAGATCTGAGAAGGAAGATATCCTGAAAAAGAAAAAAAAAAAAGCTGGTGTGTAGCCAAGTTTCCCTGGAGGAATAAATGGCAACCCACTCCAGTATTCTTGCCTGAAGAATTTCATGGACAGAGGAGCCTGGTGGGCTACAGTCCATGGGGTCACAAAGAGTTGACATGACTGAGCATGGATAGCAGCTTCAGCCAAGTTTCAGGTAAACCTGACCTTTCTTAAGGAAATTGGAGAATGGACAATGAAGTGATTAAAGGGATTTGATCTTCTAGGAGTGCCTTTGAACTCCCAAAGGAGTTATACTCCTTAGTCTTGGGGGCTTACCATTAAATATAGAAGATATATCATCTTACACTATAGAGATAAACCTGTTTGGAGGATATAACACCCAGAAGTGAGGCCTCTAAGCTCTCACAGAATGTGTGCTGTGCTAGTTGGCCCAGCCCCAAACAGACCAAGGCCTGGGTAAGTGAGGTACAGTGTGAGGAGTTTTTGATAGATCTTCTGGATAGCAGTCACTCAATCTACTGGATTATGAAGAGTCACACTTATTAGCTGCTCAGATACTGAAGTTCCATCCTGAAAAGAAACACATTACTTAATATTTCTGTGCCCCTAAGAGTGTCTGGAAGGCTTTACCTATGCCATTATCCCGCTTTTAATTGGCTGTTTTCCTCCACAAGACTGAACTTCATGAATACTCCAGCCTCACAGCTATAAAAACCCAGTGGGTGAAAATGGACAGTGGGCACATGTTGTCATCATATAAGGCTAGAGCAATACTATCATGGTTTGAACTTCCATCTTTCTTCTTCATGAGGAGCTCAGCAATCCCAGCAGGATTAGTTGAGGCACATAAATCTGTTTTAAGATTAAACACTCTTATCTATATAATCCCAAGAGAGCCCTTCTTCTGGTTCCAAGAATAAACACTGCACATAATCAAAGGCACAGCCACAATCTAGAGTGAGGGTAAGTCTACATCCTGTTGTGAGAAGACCTCTCCCTTGATTAATTATATGACTTGTTAATACCCAGATACCTATAAAACAAGAAGGGTGGCTGACTGTGACAATAGATAATACCGATAAGAGTGAATCTGGTGAAGCTCCAGAGCATGGAGTGCTAGGAGATGAACTTGGCATAGGATTTTAGCCAGGATGTCGAACTTCAGAAAGAAGTCATATGATAGATGAAAGTTCATCCACACGGAGTGCTACACGTATGATCTCATAGGGATGGACCCTGTAGTGTGTGAATGGGCTCAGTAGGTGGCTGACCACAACGAACAGGATGGATATAGAAAGTATTTCCAATGGCTTGAAATCCCACTTTACATGGAATCTATAGTTACAAACCAGCATCCAAAGCCATGGTCTTAAGAACGTTGAAAGGAAGGATGAGTAGGCCTGAACCTGACCATTTATCTCATTCCTTCTTAAGAACAGAACGTTTCTTATCTGGGATGTGCTTTATGGAGCTACCAGATCTCCAGGAACACAGACTCTAGGGATGAAGCTACTGTTTGATGAGTATTAAAGGGAAATTCCTTCTCCACCCCAACCCCTACAACTTTCATTGACTCTCTATTCCCTTTCTCTGGACTCATCCCTGCTAGGGTACCAGGTGAAGCTATCTGGGAGGTGTGGCCTTGAGCATTATTATATGTCCAGGTTAGTAGGACAAACAGAGAAGGCAATGGCACCCCACTCCAGTACTCTTGCCTGGAAAATCCCATGGATGGAGGAGCCTGGTGGGCTGCAGTCCATGGGGTCACGAAGAGTTGGACACGACTGAACGACTTCACTTTCACTTTTCACTTTCATGCATTGGAGAAGGAAATGGCAACCCATGCCAGTGTTCTTGCCTGGAGAATCCCAGGGACGGGGAGCCTGGTGGGCTGCCGTCTCTGGGGTCGCACAGAGTCGGACACGACGGAAGCGACTTAGCAGTGGCAGCAGCGGCAGTAGGACAAAAATGATCTTCACCAGTTCACATTAGCCTACTTGACCTGCATGGCGCCTGAGATTGGTTACTCATATCTCCCTAGAAGAGGGTACAACTTCATACCAAATCTTAGAAAAGTAGACATAACTCACCATCATACTACATGCCTGACCATTCTCTTCCTGTCGATCCCGAGAATGGTTGTAGACCATGTATGACTGGGAAAGTGCCTTCATGAAGTCCAGATGAGACAGCCAGGGATCCTGCACAGTTTGCTCTCCAGTTTCTCGTGCCGTGGTATAACACTTTCAGTCTCCTCTTTCAGGTAGGATAACAGAAATGCCACTCATCAAAATGTCAGTGCCTGTATCTTTATTGATATTCAAAGCTGAATTGGCAGCCATATCTTCTTCCTAGGATTGTAGAAGTCAGGTCTGTAGGCACAAGATAAGCAACTCTATCCTTAACCTTTGAATTGGCTACAAAGCCACCAACCAGACACAGTAGCCCAAAGAACGACATTTATTAGGCAAAACTGCTATTGTGCAAGATCCCCTTTTATAGAAAGGTTGTTGTTGTTCAGTTGCTAAGTCATGTCCAACTAAGTTTGTGACCCCATGCATTGCAGCACACCAGGCTCCTCTGTCCTTTGCTATCTCCCAGAGTTTGTTCTAATTCATGTCTTTTGAGTCAAAAAGGTGGTTGTCCATTATACTCGGCCTTACATGATATTCTGGGAACCTAAATGCAATGGCAGGGTAAAACTGTGGATTTCAGGATGTTATGCATGAATCTGAAACAAAGAGACCCAAAAGACAGGATAGCAAGATAAACTCAAATCAAAGCTAAGAAAACATTTCAGATAGTCAGTATGAAGAACTACACTGAGAAGGAGCCCAGGTTTGAGGCAACAGAAAGGCCATAAAGGAAAAGCACACATGAGCCCAAATGGTTTAAAGTGGAGAGAGGAAAACTGAGCCTGGAAGAAGACAGTGGCCTGAGTTCATAGAACCCCTGTGGCCTTGGTTTGATAGGAAAGAGTCCAGTGAAGTGACCAATCCTGCTTAGAAAAGGCCTATGTACCTCAGGTCTTTCAAAGCCACTTGGCACTAGGTGTGCTTCTGAAACTGTTGTTATATCCTTTGGACACTGCAAAAAAAAAAAAAAAAAAAACTTTAGATGGAAGAGGTATTATTTTTTTAAGAAATTACATATAGAGAAATACAGATGAGTACAGACAATTGAAAAATTGGGTTCCACTCTCAAGTTGCTTTTTTTGTGTGACTTCAGCAAGAGTTGCTTCAGAAATGAATGAGAATAATGAATAAATAGCTAGAAATGGCAATAGCTTGGACAGACGATAGTCAGAAATTTTGCAGTCAAGGGAAGAACAGAAATAGATCAATACATCTCGGGAGGCTTAGTAGATAGCAGAAAAATATGCTTTATATGGAGGTGACAGATGTGTGTGTGTGTGTGTGTGTTAGGCTGAAGGCCAAGTGTCAAAAGAAGTTTCATGTAAGAGTCAGAATAAACAGATTAGATCAGGATTCTGAAGGCGCTGGCAAAGGATGTGCTCTGGAGCTAAGGAGACATTTAGCCATAAAGAAGAGAAATGCCTCATCTTATGAGGTGGAAGATGTACACGAAGTTCATGCATTTTGTATATGCAATGTTTATTCCAAACAGAAGCACTAGTTACCCAGTAAAATATGATTTCTCCAGGTGGATCATAATTCAAGTAAAGTGTAATTATTGATCTCCTTCCCTAAATCAATTGATAGCTCGCTCTTTGCACAATGGAAAAAAAAAAAAAAAAAAATGGAGGATGCAGAAGGTCAGGAGCAACCATTCAGGATAAGGATGCCTGAAATAAAATGGCTTAAAAGCAAGTAAAAGAAAACAAAATTGATTGACATATACACACTACTATATATACAATAGATAATTAATAAGAACCTACTATATAGCACAGGGAACTCTACTCGATACTCTGTAATGACCTATATCAGAATCTAAAACAGACTGGATTCAGTTTTCTGTACACCTGACACCTATACATTATAAATCAACTATACACCAATAAAAATTAATTAAAATAAAAAGAAAAATTGATGTCACATTTATCCTGCCAGAATTCTAGATTGGAATGATATTTTGAGTACAGATTCAAATTCCACCACCTAGGTTTTTTATATGAAATATTTTATACAGAATGTTTCCAATATAAATTTGAAAGATTAATATCATGAACACTTGTATACACCACTCAGATTCAAGAAATGTTAACAATTTGCTTGAATTATAAGTATTATGTTGGTGTTTGTTTATCTGTATAAATTTATTGTCAACCTATTTGAAACTGGGTTTAATATTTAGCCATTAAATACTTCAGCATACATTTCCTATAAGAAAAATGTCTTCAACAGAGCTTCACTACTTTTATCATCACCTAGGAATATTATATAAAAAAAAAAATACCCTGTTATCATGCAACTATCAGGCCAAATGGTCAAATTTCCCAAACTCACCAACAGATGCTTTTATAGTTTTTTTTGAAACTAGAAAAACTTTTGAAACTTTTATAGTTTTTTTTCTTTTCTTGAAACTAGTGAGTTTTTTTGAAACTAGAATCCAATCAAGGCTTATGCACTACATTTGTCTTATATCTTTTGTCATTTTTAAACCAGAACAGCCACACAAACATACTGTTTTTTTTTTTTTTTGAATCCCTGTGACATGGGGATTTTGAAAAAATTAGAACAATCACCTTATAAAATTACCATATTCCTGATGCACTGTCTCCTGCAACATTATTTAACATGCTCCTATGTCTCCTGTATCCCCTGTATATTGAAACTCTAAACTAAAGTCTTGATTAAATACAGATGAAACATTTCAGGCAAGGATATTTCAAAGGCAGTGCTATTGCTTCAAACTGCATCACACCAGGAGCACACAATGTCAAGCCGTCCACCATCAGTGACATAGCGTTTGATTCCACCAGTTCTCTCCAAAGCTACAGTGAACCCCCTGCAAGCAGGAAGTAATCCACAAGATGCTACTTAGCCTCATCCAAATATTCTATTTCCGAATAAACTTTCACCTAATGGTTCCATATTCATTGGTAATAACTGCTGGAATTAATGATTTCAGGATGGCAAAACAGTGGTGTCTAGTAGTATCATTCCTTCAACATTTATTAGTTGGCAATCTGGAGTACTCGCTTCACTTTAAAAGGCAATGTGGCTAGCCACCAGTATTCCACTTTTAATCTTCCTTCTGAGTATATGATGGGTGGATTAGTCAGCTTTTGCTTCAGCAACAAACAAGCCCAAATCTTACTGACTCACAACAAGAAACATCTCTTATGAGTCTGTGATTTGCCTGTGGCTCAGCTGTAGCTCTTCTGGGCTTTGCTCCAGGCTCCAGATCAGTGTAGTGTGTCTCTAAAACCAGGAGTCTAAAAAAGAAGCACCGGCTCCTGGGGGCCTGCTCTTCTCTTCTTGGATGCCCTGAGTGCTAAAGAGACAAAGGATGAGATGCCTTGTAGAGCCACTGCTCCAGGCCAGCGTGATGTCACTTCTGCCCACGTGGCATCAGTTGGAGCAAGTCACAAAGTCGGTAGGATGAAGTTTACTGTGTTCCTGGGGAAAAGGGAAGAAGAAATTTATTTCCTAAAAAATTTACACAATCTGCCATTGTGGGATTGAACTTGTCTACCCTCCTAAATTTGGACATGACCATATAACTTGCTTGGGTCATGAAAATATGAGTAGACATATGGTGTATTTTCTAGCACATTCCTTTCCACTGCCACAATAGCATTCTAAATCATTGAGTCTCTGTCATTTTGTATCCCTAAGTGAGGAAGATGTGGATCAGAACAGCTGCTAATCCAAGACGGACGAGGAGTGAAAATGAAAAATAAACTCTCTTGTTTCAAGCCACTAAGATTTTGAGGTTGTGGCATAATCCACCTATCCAGACTAACACAGAGTAAAGCTTAAATATTTCCTTTTAATTACTAATTTTCATAATAAGAAGTTGGTATCCTAAGAATCTCCACTGTAGTAAATAAGCTTTTATTTCCCCTTTTTCTTTTTTTATTTTTCTTTTATCTTTTTTTGAGTGGCATTACAAACTCAGACATTTTGATTGATATAATTCAAGCATTATTCTTTTGAGGTTAATATTGTCCCAAACTTGTCCAGTGAGAGCTGTTTCCTTTTAACAAGACCCCTATTACTCTTTAGAATTTCTTTCCATTATGATGGCATAAGAAATCTTAACCTCACTTTAAATTTCTCCTGCTTCAAAGCTAGAACTTGTCATTTCTCTAAGGAGCCTTAGTTCTTTTTAGTGAACATTGTATTTTAGAAAATAGTACTTGAATGTAGCTGTGCTCATTGCTACTGGAGTACATTGGTTTCTAAATAATAGAGCATATTCTCAAATTTTTGTTCTCTCCCTGCCTCTCTCTCCACACACACATATATATGTATATAGACATAGCTATATAATAGACTTATAGATTATACACAGATAAATATAAATTGTTGTTGCTATTGTTCAGTCCTTCAGTCTACTCCAATTCTTTGCAACCCAAGGACTGTGGCATGCCAGGCTTTCCTGTCCTTCAGTATCTCCTGGAGTTTTCTAAAACTCATGTCCACTGAGATGCCATCCAACCATCTCATCCTCTGTCGTCCCCTTCTCCTCATGCCCTCAATTTTTCTCAGCATCAGGGTCTTTTCCAATGAGCTGGCTCTTCATATCAGGTGGCCAAAGTATTGGAGCTTCAGCATCAGCCCTTCCAGTGAATATTCAGGTTTGATTTCCTTTAGTATGGACTGGTTTGATAACCTTGATGTCCAAGGGACTCTTAAGAATATTCTCCAGCACCACATTTCAAAAGCATCAAAGTGATGTCTTTGCTTTTTCATATGCTGTCTTGGTTTGTCATAGATTTTCTCCCAAGGAGCAAGCGTCTTTTAATTTCACACAGATTATATTGTATGCAACACATGCTATATTTTATATAGACTATGTATATAACCTTGTGCTCTTATTGATATTTCCAACTTAGATTAGATATTGTAGGGTTTTCTCCATTACCTTCTTTGTTTCTATATTTTGTCTTTACTCAGACACTGAAAAACTTTGATCCTAATATCATCAACAGTTTTGTTTATTTGCCTTTTTTTTTTTTTTTTTTTTGCCATACCACGCAGCTTGTGGGATTTTAGTTCTCCAACCAGGGATGGGATCAAACCAGGCTCTCATCAGTGAAAGCACACAGTCCTAACTACCGGACTGCCAGGGAATTCCCTGCTTATTTGCTTTATTCTATGACACACATATGATAATTTCAAAATTACAACATCAACAATAAAAACACTGAGTGAAATTTAGGATTCACTTGAGTTCTTTTTGTCCTCAGAAAACCTGTCACCAAAAGATGGACTCTGTGAGCCAGAGTCCTGTGTGCAAAAGACATTTGAAATATTTCCTTTTGGTGTATAGTTATATGTGATCTATTAGACACGCAATTTAGTTAACTGGTTACAGGTTTTAGTTGAGCAGACAGGATACCTGTGATTTGTCTTGCACAAGGATCCTGGAGCATCTTGATCTGCTGCCTCTCTCCTTCTTTCTGATCACCTGCATCATTATCACAGCTATTGGCCAGTCTTTTAATCCTGAACTAAACTGTCCTCTCCTGCCACGAAGCTAGCATTGAAAAACATTAGGTATTTAGTGCCTATATCCTGTGCTTAGTTGCTTAGTCATGTCCAACTCTTTGTGACCCCATGGACTGTAGCCCACCAGGCTCCTCTGTCCATTGGGATTCTCCACGCAACAATACTGGAGTGGGTTGCCATACCCTCCTCCATATTTAGTACCCATACACCAATGTAATGTCTCTGCTTTTTAATATGCTGTCTAGATTGGTCATAACTTTCCTTCCAAGGAGTAAGTGTCTTTTAATTTCATGGCTGCAGTCGCCATCTGCAGTGATTTTGGAGCCCAGAAAAATAAAGTCAGCCACTGTGGTCACGTATGGATGTGAGAGTTGGACTGTGAAGAAAGCTGAGCACCGAAGAATTGATGCCTTTGAACTGTGGTGTTGAATAAGACTCTTGAGAGTCCCTGGGATTGCAAGGAGATCCAACCAGTCCATCCTAAAGGAGATCAGTCCTGGGTGTTCATTGGAAGGACTGATGTTGAAGCTGAAACTCGAATACTTTAGCCACCTGATGCGAAGAGCTGACTCACTTGAAAAGAGCCTGATGCTGGGAAAGATTGAGGGCAAGAGGAGAAGGGGATGACAGAGAATGAAATGGTTGGATGGCATCACCGACTCGATGGAATGGGTTTGGGTAGACTCCAGGAGTTGGTGATGGACAGGGAGGCCTGGCGTGCTGAGGTTCATGGAGTCACAAAGAGTCAACACAACTGAGTGACCAAACTGATACTGATACACCAATGTAAAAGAAAACCCTTCATCGTTAGAACTCTTGAGCCAGATCTGAAAGACAGGGCTGCCATGGGTAGGATTGCCAGGGAAGAGGACATGACCATAGGGACGACAGAGAGAGTCAGTGGGGAAAAGATGAAGGGAGAAAGCAACAGCTCAAGAGAGAAGGTGCACCCTGGAGCCAGAGAGCCACAACTACTGAGCCCGCATGCTGCAACTGCTGAAGCATATGTGCTTAGAACCTGTGCTTCACAGCAAGAGAAGCCACCACAATGAAAAGCCTGCACACCACAACTAGAGAAAGCATGCACACAACAAAGACCCAGCACAATCAAAAATAGAAAAAAAGAAGATTGGAATGAGCTCCGACTTGAAAGGAAAAGGACACCAGTATTGTGAGGATCCTCCAAATAAGGCTGAAAAAACCTGAGTCAGGACCTTCATGTCTGCAGGCAGAATTAGCTGCCTCCCAGTCCAACAAAAGCTCAAACAGGAGGAAATGCACTTAACCCACAACAGAAAAACAATAGCAAAAACTGATGCTTATTTAGCAGACACTGTTCTAATGATTTACTCCTCTTGATCCATTTAATCCCTCTGACAACCAGTGGTAGGTCATATGATTATCCTCATTTTACTAATGAGGGAAATGAGGCAAAGAGAGGTTTCCGTAACTCACTTAGAGTCACAGAGATAGTGAGTGGCAGAGTCAGGATTCAAACAGAGCCTGGTCCAAACTCCAGCACATCATAAGAATCTCTTCCTCCAAAGCCAGGTATTTGGCTCTTGGAAAGTTAAGGGATTATTCAAGGCCAGTGAGATTCTATACTGGCTGTATGAACTGGTGATAGAAACTATAAAGTGAGCCCTGCAATCATGGTTTCATTCCAGTTAAGCCACTTAATCCCTAAGTGACTATGGAATAAGTTTCTTGTTTAGAAACCACAGTTATACCCAACATCATGACTAAAATAACAGGTTAGGACAACTGTTTTAAGTATAGATTGTACTTGGTCAAATTGCAAGTGTACCTGTGAGCACAAGCTGTATAAGTGGGAAAATTATGAGATCTCAGACATGAATTTGGTGTGATTTTGTAGCCTCCTTTTTTGTGTCTGTTTTCTAGGTTTTGTTTACTTGCTCTGCATGTGTAACTTTATCCTCCTTCAACACATGGGCTCTCAGTTTCTTTTATATCTAAGTATTTGAACTTGGGTTCCAGGCTCACAACATGGTTTCAGGTTTTAAACAACTCTCTGATCTCCCTATGCTGGCTTTATAAACCCAATAATGGCCACAGGGTGCTCCATTGATGACTCTTACATCTCAAGTGCACTCTGCCACACGAGGAATAAGAAATAAAAATGAGACAAATCCCATGGATGTAAAGTGGTGAGAAACTACCCTTCCTCTAGACTCCCAATTTAAAGTCATGCCATTGAAACTTATGGTCTTTACTGTTTATACCTTTTTTATATCCAACACAAGAGTTTAAGATAATAGCCTGCAAACATCTGTTCTTGGCTCCCATCCAACATCTGGGCTACTACCATGCATTTGAGTCAGGCAGAGAAAAAACAAACAAACGAATGAATGAATGCATCCAAGAATGAAATAACCACTGTTTTGTTCTTGCTCTTTGCTGATGTCATTATTCATCTGAAGATGATGGCAGTGAGAGGGCATCAGGAAAGAAGGCCTGGGGTCTCCAAACGAAGGAAATAGGCTGCAAGCATCAGACATTTTTTATTTCTCCCTTAAGCAGCAGGAGGAAACAAACTACAAGTGTCAGATTTTTTTCCTTCTCTATACAAAATTAAAAGGAGGTTTCTTTTAAAATTCTGTGTTGCCATGATGACACCTGGTTCCACCTGAACTTAACTTTTCTCAAATCTTGAGCTAACAATGCATTTTTCTTTTTTTTTTAATTTTATTTTATTTTTAAACTTTACATAATTGTATTAGTTTTGCCAAATATCAAAATGCATTTTTCTTATGGAAATATTTTCCTTAAGCTATGTTGATGAACTATGTAGTTACCCTAAACTCTGTCTTTCTTCAAGTCGGTTCTGCTTAAGACTCAGAACCAATAAGGGCTCAACAAACTAGTCTGTTTTACTCATACATTGTTCTCCAACTCTGTTTCTTAATGAAACTATATATTTACTTGGAAACCTGCCTTTCTTCAAGATTCATGTCAATCGTTTTATGGCCCGGGATGACTCACCTTGTGCCAATGTTATCTCAAAATGCATGTTGTGGGTGAGGGGCCTGGTGCCACTCTGAGTTTTGAGACATTTCCTTTCTCTAATTAGCAGCTTGCTGATAGGTATATGACATACTGCCAAAGGCTAACAGGGAGACACTCTCCCTGCCCCTTTCTTGTGTCTATGTCAGAAGCTTTGTCTATCTCTTTTATACTTTAATAAAACTTTATCACACAAAAGCTCTGAGTGATCAAGCCTTGTCACTTGCCCTGGATTGAATTCCTCTCCTCTGGAGGCCAAGAATCCCAGTATCTTTCATGGCTCAGCAACAACCTTTCAGCAGGAAGGGTAGAAAGGACCTAGAGAAGAAAGGGAAAGGGCTAAATATCAAGAGAAAAGGCTACCTGATCACAATTTGTAAAGAACAGAATAGTATGAGAAGGTTTGCTATATCAACAACTGTATTAATCCAGGTAATACCAGAAAACCCAAAAGTCCCAGTGGATTATTTGCTTACATTCCAGTATGACATAGGTGTTCCTGATAGGGCAGCTCTCCTTCAAGCAGTGACTCAGATGCCCAGTTTCTTTCCATTTTTAATGATAGTTCCATCCTCAAGACTTGATTTCCAGTATTACCACTGGTATCAGTTTTCAGTGAAGAAAAGGGAGTGGAGAAATCATTTGCTTCTTAACTAGCTCAGCCTGTACGTGACACACATCACACCCATACAACCTGCCATTGGCACCCAGCCCCACCTAGATACAAGGCAGTTTGGAAAGTCTCCTGGAAGACTCCTAGAATACAGGTTACAAGATATAAGGCTCCTGGAAGGGAAGCATGCATTCTTTGTGGGACATTAGCTATCTATGCCATAAGAACTCCAGGAGGGTTAGTCAGGATCCTGTATTGAGAATATTTGCTTAGGGGAAAAGATGGCACTGGGAAAGAATTCAAAGGAAAAAAAAATCACAGGCTGCCATCTCTCAAAACCCCTAGATATGGGCAGAACAAACTATCCTGAGTCAAAATTGTGAAGACAATTACAAAAGACCACTCCTCTCTTCCTTAATGCCTTGCCCACCTCTGATGTTCAGACAGGCATTCATTCAGTACTTTTGTGGTGACCCAAAGCTCTTCAGCAATTCTGCTCCATTCTCTCAAGACATTGCTAGGATGGCCAGCTAATCAAGTGCTAAGAGGTACACAATTGAATTAAATTTCATCTTTAATGTAATTGTATTTTTAAATATTTCTTATTTTCATAACCTAAGGTCGCCAAGAATCGGACACGACTGAGTGACTGAACTGAACTGAACTGAAGAACCTTAGAAACTGTGGACCTCATGAAATGATTTAATCATACTATTACAGTTCAATTTAGGCAAAACTTGACAGGCAGCTAGTCTTTTGGAAGCCCCTAATCATAATACCCAGCCTGCTCTATTAGTGAAGCCAACTCATTAATAAAATAGTAATAAATAATAATAAAATACTAAAACTAATAAAATCTCCATCATTATCATAGTTCCTAATGCTTTACAAAGCCATTTAATATGCATGTATAAATCAAAATAACAGTATGGAAAAGGAAAAACATGCCATCTCCATTTTACTGATGAGGAAACGAGACTCGGAAAAGCTCAATCACACAGATTACATGGATTTCAAATTACCGAGCAGACTAAAAGCTAAACCCAAGACGTTCTGATTCCTAGTTCAGGGCTCTTCCATCATTCTGAGAAAATGGGCCTGTTTGAGATATTCAAGATATTGTGCAAATATTGTGATGTTCAATACTTCTTGGGTATTAAAAGGTCTCAGCCTTTCAAATTATCTCCCAGCAGAAATTGGCCTGTTTACCTAGTCATACAGTTGAGATCCATTTTCTTATTTTCTCTTTGACATGTATCACCTCTCCATTAATATTCTGATTGTCCTCTTTGTCCATCTTGAGTTTCCACCCATGGTCAATTATCTGTGAGAAAACATGTTTGTACTTCGGTTAAAGTGCCATGATTGACATTATTACACTTACTTCTCAATCCACAGAAAATGTTCCACAATATTGCATTCTTCCCCATCACCCTTGCCAACCTACATCCCAGGGAAGTAATGCACTCTTTCCCTCCTTTTTATTTTTCATTCATGAAACCTGATTGAACAAGCACTAAACTAACAGTGTTGGGTGGTGCCAGGAAAGCAAGTGAAGACCTGTGACCTGACCCATACGGTTAAAAGAGGACCGAAGTGATAAGCCAGGCTTCCCTGGCAGCTCAGTGGAAAGAATCTGCCTGAAATGCAGGAGATGCAGGGTATGCAGGTTCAATCCCTGGGTTGAGAAGATCCCTTGGAGAAGGAAATGGCAACCCACCCAATATCCTTGCCTGGAGAATCCCATGGACAGAGGAGCCTGGTGAGCCACAGACCGTAGGGTCACAAACAGTCAGACGAGACTGAAGTGACTGAGCACGCATGCATGTAGTGATAAGCCACAGATGGGAGTAAATTCCTCCTCATATCCCCATGCAAATCCAGTCTGCTACACAGCAGGACTTGTGTGTATTTGATAGTAACTATGTTTAGGAGAAGGCGATGGCACCCTACTCCAGTACTCTTGCCTGGAAAATCCCATGGATGGAGGAGCCTGGTGGGCTGCAGTCCATGGGGTCGTGAAGAGTCAGACACAACTGAGAGACTTCACTTTCACTTTTCACTTTCATGCATTGGAGAAGGAAATGGCAACCCATGCCAGTGTTCTTGCCTGGAGAATCCCAGGGACGGGGGAGTCTGGTGGGCTGCCGCCTATGGGGTCGCACAGAGTCAGACTCGACTGAAGCGACTCAGCAGCATGTTTAGGAGGGGCTTCCCTGGTGGCTCAGCAGTAAAGAATCCACCCGCAATGTAGGAGATGCAGGAGACTCAGGTTTGATCCCTGGGTTGAGAAAATCCTCTGTAGAAGGACATGGCAACCAACCCCAATATTCTTGCCTGGAGAATCCCATGAACAGAGGAGCCTGGGAGGCTACAGTCCATGGGGTCACAAAGAGTCAGACACAACTGAAGTGACTGAGCATGCATACACACATGCACATGCTTAGGAGAAAATCTGCCCCACTTATTCCATTTTCCCAGACTCTCTACTTTGTTCAAGATACTCCATTCAATCCTCATCCCCTATCTTTGCTTCTTTTCCACATCCCTAATTCCTTTAAATAATTGCCTCACAATCTCTGTTCTTCCTTATCTTTACTCTCCTTTGTCCATTTTGTTCTCCAGATTATTTTCTAATTAGTTATGCTTGAGCCTGATATTTCTGCTCAATGCTTCCTCTCAAAATATACCATATTAAGTCTCTAGAAGACTTTTCTCTAATATCTAGCTGCTCTAAAATTGCAGATGAGCTTATAGGACTGCAGTTAGCAAACTACAGGCCAAATCCAGCCTGTGGTCCATTTTTGTAAGGCTACCAAACTAAGAATGGTTTTTATACATTTAAAGATTGTAAATCCACACAGAGCTTCATATTCCACAGAGACAGAAAGGACCACAAAACTTAAAATAGTTATTATCTGACCTACAGAAAAAGTTTGCCAGCTACTGTTCTAGACTATGAAAAACTTCCAGTCTCTCACTCATTGCTATTCTCAGTAACCTTGATGATTTTTTGAGATTCTCTACCCAGTTTTCAAGTAGAGGACACAGGATTACCGGGCAACCAACTGCAAAAAGGAACCAGAACCTGAGGTCCTTGATATTGTTATTCATGTCCATGACCATTATTAGAAGAGTTTAGGATTTATTTTGATCTCAATTAATTTTGGGGGTGTATTTGGGGTTTCCCAAATGATGATGCAGTGGTAAAGAATCTACCTGCCAATGCAGGGGACCCAAGAGATTCAGGTTTGATCCCTGGGTCGGGAAGATCTCCTGGAGTAGGAAGTGGAAACCCATTCTAGTATTCCTGCCTGGAAAATTTCATGGACAGAGGAGCCTAGCAGGCTACAGTCCATGGGGCTGCAAAGAGCTGAACACAACTAAACACACACACACACACACACACACACACACACATGCACACATGCTGGGGTCATAGAGAACAACTCCTCAATCGTGGTCTTCACATTCCCAGTGGATGAGGGCTACCCTGGAGAACCAGCATCTTTCTCTCCAACCAGGGGAGTCAGGGAGAAACGGGTGAGGTGGACCAGCACACAAGGCAGCAAGTTGGCTGTCCCGGAGGAGAAAGGCCTGAATCAGTTAGCCTCCTAGGTGGTAGGGGCTGGGTCTCCCCGAGCCACACCAAGATAGAGGCTGATTTGACTCTTTCCCACATTTGAATTACACCTCCTGCCTCTGCTTCTGATCCCGTTAGCAGGGTGAGGTGTCACTAGAGAAGTAATGAACCTGGGAGGCTGCAATAGCAGTTTTCCTTGGGTACTGATGGGCGTACCTGTCATGCTGCCGAGCCTGACTGCTTTCCTGAGACAGATACCAGTGCTAAGGTGTGTGTGAGTTTGTAACAGCAGATCTGAAGAAGGCCTCCACTAAAAACTCACCTTTATGAGGGGAAACATGCTCTTGGTTGGCAAAATAGGATGAAATCAAAATAACAGACAAACAACAACACACCGGAGCAAGTTTTATAGTCAGACCTACCTAACTGTAGGTACACACCAGCTGTAGAACAAGCTAAACTCACATGTTTAGCCACAGGCTGTGAGAGTAGATTTAGAAGACACTTGTAAAAATAGTAGCAACAAGATCGGTAGTAAGATAGAAGGAGAAAGATCTTTTGCAGGCTCAGAACATTGCTCTCACTAGAATGTGAGATGTCCATAGGGTGATTTTCATTTTTTAATAAATGTTCATTAAACCTATGTGAACTGCTAATTTTCAATCTAAAGCTCAGACAGGAGAAGACACTTGTTCAGGACCTTATGGTTATAAAGGACAAGACAGAACAGAAGAAGAGGGAGAGAACAGGGAGGAAAAACACAGATGCAGTTAAACAGGTGTGACTTCAGCTTTCTAGTCTACCACTTAGAACTGGCCTAATTTGGGGTGAGTTACTCACCTCTCTGAGCCTCAGTTTTCTCATCTCTAAAACTGGAACAATATCTAATTTTCAGGGATCTTGAGAGGATTCAAGGTCATTTTTCTAATGTGATTGGTTAATGGCTGATGCCCTAGAAGGGAAGAGGATGCAGAGAGGAAGCTGTGTGGGTACCAGGTACTCTTACTCCAGGAAACACAGGGCAAAGTGACCTTAGTGTCAGGGTACCAGAATTTCAGGCAGGATGATACTTGCATTTCCATATCCTTTGGGGATGAAAGGTTCAAAAAACTTGCAGTTCTCACTAACGCATCCAACAGTGACCATGGAAATTCCTAGCTGCAAAAAGCATTTCAACTCTGGAGCCAAAATTTCTGACAAAAATGTTTGCACAGCAACCCCTACCCCTTCGCTGTTTGTTGGACATTCCAGATCCTCAAATATGTGTGCAGGGCAATGTTCCCTTCTTTTCCTGCCTCGAACTTTGAATCTCCTGTTTTCTGACATTCTCAGCCTCCTAGGAGACCCCTAACCACATCCATGTGTTAAAAGATACTCCTGTCTGAGAATGAAGGTTAGGGAAGAAAAAAATGAAACAAAGGAACATGTACCACCAATATTTCACCGGCCTGAGTGTCTACCCATTTCCTGCACTGTGGCTATCTCTACAGAGAGGACCAACTAATAACATTGCCTCCAGGTTTGCAAAATCTCTGTTATTATTCATATTTGGATATAATCTGTATTGTCTTTGTTGAAAAGACAACATAAAATTGATAAGAATCACTTTGGAAAGCAAAAAAAGTATACCCTGATGAGACTGACTAGGGATATAACCTATGACTCTGCAATCTTATTCTTAAGTATATAATCTGAAAACTCTTGCACCATGAGATATAAGAATATTCTAGCAGCACTGGTTATAACAGAAAAACCTGAAAAAAAAATCACATGTTGTCAAAGGCAGGGTATATTAATAAATTGTGGTATTTCCATATCATGGAGCACTACACATCTATGGACATAAATAAACTGTTGTGCCTCTAAGGACATGGATAAATCTCAAAAAGTACAATGATGATGGAACCAAAGCAACACAAAAGAATGTGTTTCCATATAGTTTAAAAATAAATGAACCTAAGGGATGACAGAGGATGAGATGGTTGATGGTGTCACTGACTCAATGGATATGAATTTGAGCAAACTTTGAAAGACAATGAAAGACAGGGGAGCCTGTCTTTCAACAATGAAACACAATGAAAACAATGAAAGACAGGGGAGCCTGGTGTGCTGCAGTCTATGAGGTCACAAAAAGTTGGACACAAGTTGGCGACTGAACAACAACAACATATTATTATTTAGTAATAAAGAAAACTAAGGGGGTGATTTGTTACCTCTGGAAGTAGGAGAGGGATACCATTGAGGCTTCCTTCATAGCTCAGTCAGTAAGGTATCTGTATGCAGTGCAGGAGACCCAGGTTCAGTTCTTGGGTCAGGAAGATCCCCTGGAGAAGGAATGGCAACCCACTTCAATATTCTTGCCTGGAGAATCCCATGGACAGACGAGCTTGGTGGGCTAGTCTATGGGGTCATCAAAGTCCAAAATGACTGAGCCACTAATCTCTCACCATTGAGGAGGTTCGCCCAAGCATCTTCAGAGGAACTGGCAATGTTCTCTTTTTAAGTTGGCTAGTTGGAACTTGAGTGCTTATTTTATGATTGTAATTATGCATCTTAAACTGTTCATATATTCTATATACATCCTTGGCTATGAATAATTTATTTCACAATAAAAAATTAATGTAACCCAAATGTGCATGGGCTATCCCTTGGGTAGCCTCTGCTGTTACTCCACACTGAGCCCAGGAAGCAGCAGTGTCAACTTTGACAAGTAGCACAAATTTTATTAAATGTTCTGTGCAAGATAGATATGAGTGTTAGGTATTGTGCAGCACATGGCAAAACTTAATCTTTCCTTTTTATCATTTCCATTTTTCTTTTCTCCTGCACAAATGCTTTCTCTTTCTCATACACCTGTCTCCTCCAAAGCCTTTAAGAAGCCCCACCTAGAAACTGTGACAATCAATTCTTCCCACCACACACAGCCAGGTTTCCTGGCTAGCCTTCACCCCTGCAGCATGATTGAGGGGCAATGATTGATACGGAATTTTGAATCTCATCAAAAAACTATTAACTACCACACAAACTAATTTCAGAAAAGAAAAAGCATAGATGAAGAGGAATCTGTCCCTGCCAAAAAAAAGAGCTAAAAAGCCAAAGAGCAGTGACCTTCCAGGTTTCTATGAAATATTGCCAATTCTAGTTGAGTATCTTGTGGGCTTAGTCGCTTCAGTTGTGTCTGACTCTTTGTGACCCTATGGACTGTAGCCCACTGGGCTCCTCGATCCCTGGGATTTTTCTGGCAACAATACTGGAGTGGGTTACCATACCTTCCGCCTGGGGATCTTCCCAACCCAGGGATCGAACCCATGTCTTCTGCATCTCCTGCACGATAAGCAGATTCTTTACCACTGAGCCACCAGGGAGGCCCTTGACTATCTTAAGAACTGGCAAAATTAGTTTCATGCCATGAGAAAGAGAACAGGTCCAAGCACTTGTTCACTCATTGCTCATGGTTTCACCTCATTCTTCAGTCTAGAAGAATAGAAGCCACTGGAGGTGAAGCCCCACATCTTACCTATGAACTCACCTATTCACTGGCCTTCATCACATCCTTCTTCCCTCTCGAAGCTCATCTTTTCCCTTTGGCACTGGGTGCCATTGTTTCTTAAATCCTAGAAGACATCAAGCCTTACCATGATCTTTTCTCTTCAGAACCTCCAACTTCTCCCTCTCTCCTGGATTATCTTCACTGGCAAAAAAAAAAACTATAATCATGATCTCTCCTTAAGAATATAACAACAATCCTTCACTGATCCACACCTCTCCGTAACTCCTGGTCCATCTCTCAGAGCTCTTTTATAGCCAAACTTCTTGAAAAGTGTGATTCTGGACATACACTGCCTCGATTCCTGAATTCTAACTCAAATTTGTGCTACTGAAATCTAAATTCAGCTCTCACTTCTCAATTAAACAGTTCTTGCCAAAGTACCCATGACCCCAATGTGTAAAACGTTCAGTGGACATTTCTCAGTCATCCTACTGAACTTCTCAGCAACGGTATTTCCTCTTCCTTGAAACTCTTTTTTGCTTCCTAAAATTACTTTCTCTTTTACTGGCTGTTTCTCTCAGTTTCTTTGAATGGTTCCTCCTTTACTCAAATGCCGAATCAGGGAGGTCCAAAGAACTGATCTGAGCCCTCTTTGTTCTTCTCTCTCTGTTTTCTTCTCTAAATAGCCTTGTCAATTTCCACAGATCTATGTAGGATCTTTATGCGGAGGCCTCTTAAATTTACAAGTGAAGTCTTTGAGCTCTTCTGAGCTTAAAACTCGTATCCAACTACCTGCTTCTATTACCTACTAGCCTTCTCTTGGAAAATTTACACATATCTCAAATGTAAATAGAACACTTATCTTCCTCTTGAGCCTGTTTTTTTTTTTTATTATTGAAATATAGTTGACTTACATTTTTTAAAAGTTTTATTGGTGTTTAGTTGCTTTACAATGTTGTGTCACTTTCTGCCACAGAGAAAAGTGATTAATTTATAGGTATACAGATATCCTTCTTTTTTGGAGTTCCTTTCCATTTAGGTCACCATATAGCGCTGAATAGAGTTTCCTGTGCTATATAGTAGGTCCTCATTATTGTTGCTCAGTCGCTCAGTCATGTCCGACTATTTGTGACCTCATGGACTGCAGCACGCCAGGCTTCCCTGTCCTTCAGTATCTCCTGGAGCTTGTTCAAACTCATGTCCATTGAGTTGGTGATGCCATCCAACCATCTCGTCCTCTGTCGTCCTCATTAGTTATCTATTTTATACATAGTAGAGCATATATCAGAGAAGGCAATGGCACCCCACTCCAGTACTCTTGCCTGGAAAATCCCATGGATGGAGGAGCCTGGTAGGCTGCAGTCCATGGGGTCACTAAGAGTCGGGCATGACTGAGCAACTTCACTTTCACTTTTCACTTTCATGCATTGGAGAAGGAAATGGCAACCCACTCCAGTATTCTTGCCTGGAGAATCCCAGGGACAGTGGAGCCTAGTGGGCTGCCGTCTATGGGGTCGCACAGAGTCAGACACGACTGAAGTGACTTAGCAGCAGCAGCAGCAGTGTATATATCTCAATCCCGATCTCCCAGTTCATCCCAGCCCTCCCTTCCCCACCTCAGTATCCATTCATTTGTTCTTTCCATCTGTCTCTATTTCTGCTTTGCAAATAAGTTCATCTGTACATTTTTCTAGACTCCATATATAAGCAATATTATATGATGTTTGCTTTTCCCTTTATGACTTACTTCACTCTGTATGACAATCTCGCGGTCTATCCATGTCTCTTTAAATAGCACTATTTCATTCATTTTCATGGTTGAGTAATATTCCATTGTATATATGGACCACATCTTCTTTATCCATTCCTCTGTTGATGGACATTTAGATTGATTCCATGTCCTGGCTGTTGTAAATAGTGTTGCAAAGAACATTGGGGTGCATATGTCATTTTTTAATTACAGTTTCCTCCCTGTATATGTGCCCAGAAGTGGGGTTCCTGGATCATATAAGAGTTCTATTTTTAGTTTTTTGCTGCTGCTGCTGCTAAGTCCTTCAGTCATGTCCAACTCTGTGTGACCCCTTGAGGAACCTCCAAATTGTCCTCAATAGTGACTGAACCAACCAATTTACATTCCCATCAACAGTGTAGGAGGGTTCCCTTTTCTCAACATATTCTCCAGCATTTATTGTTTGTAGATTTTTAATAATGGCCATTCTGACCAGTGTGAAGTGGTATCTCATTGTTGTTTTGATTTGCATTTCTCTAATAGTGATGTTTAGCATATTTTCATGCATTTGTTGGCCATCTGTAGGTCTTCTTTGGAGAGATGTCTACTTAAATCTTCCACTCATTTTTGACTGGAATATATATATATATATATATATATATATATATTTGCGTGAACTGTCTGTATATTTTGGAGATTAATCCCTTTTTGGTTGCTTCATTTGCAAATATTTTCTCCCACTCAGAAGTTTGTTTTTTTTTTCATTTGTTTATGATTTCCTTTGCTATGCAAAAGCTTTTAAGTTTAATTTGGTCCCTTTTGTTTATTTTTGTTTTTATTTTCAATACTCTAGGAGGTGAATCAAAAAAGATCATGCTGTGATTTATGTCAAAGAGTGTTCTGCCTACATGTTCCTCTAAGACTTTTATAGTGTCTGGTCTCACACTTAGGTCATTAATCCATTTGGGGCTTGTTTTTGTGCATGATGTTAGGGAATGTTCTAATTTCATTCTTTTATATGTAGCTGTCCAGTTTTTACACCACTTATTGAAGAGGATGTCTTTTCAACATTGTATAGTCATGCCTCCTTTGTCATAGATTAGGTGACCAAAGGCTGATTTACAATGTCGTGCTAATTTTTGCTATACAGCAAAGTGATTCAGTTAGTTTTACATACATATATACTCTTTTTTCATATTCTTTTCCATATGGTTTATCACAGGATATTAATATAGTTCCCTATGCTGTACAGTAGGATCTTGAGCCTGTTTCTTTCTCCTTCTTCCAAATCTTCCCAAATCAGTACACAGCAATCCATTACTTCAGAGAGACATCCTTGATTCCTTTCTTTCCTTCATCATTCTCATCTAAACTATCAAAAACATGACCACTTTTTATTTTTAACACATAATCTGAAGCCTACATTCTTCTGTCTTTACTGCCCTTGCATGACTCCAAGACAGTACTATCCCCTTCACTGATGGTGCTCCTGCAGCACTTCCTCACTGGTCTCCCAAGTCCTAACTCTTAACTATGGGTAGCATCTCTGAGTGATCCCACTCCTATGTCTTTCCAGGATGCCTGGCTCATTCTACGCCATCCACATTTAACTGAGCTCCTCCTCTTGCCGTTTCCTCTGCCTGAAGTATTTGCCTCCCTATTTCTCTCCTGCATCACCAACTGGGAGAGGCTTGTTACTCATTTTACCCAGAGTACCTTCACCCATCAGTCTCTGTCTGTCTCTCATTTATTCCCTTTGTGACATAGTAATTACAAATAGTGGCCACCTTATTTACTTTTCTTCTACTGCTTTCCTCTTTGTCAGTCTCTCCTACCTGAATACACACTTCACAAGTATCAGAACCCCCTATGTTTTGTTTATCTGTATGCTCCTAGTTGCTAGTATAGTGACTGATATAAAATAGTTGCCAGACATAGCAAAGGGAGCAAGATAATGACAAATTCATCAAAAGTACACAATTAAATGACTTCAGTATAAATGAATTTATCGCCTCATGTGTCAGCCATTGTGTCGGGGAGACAGAAATAAAAGACAAGTAAATATGCCACGGGGAACGCCATGACAGACGTACACACAGGAGGTGACAGGCAGACAAAGGGAGGGCACCTGATCTAGATGAGAGTGGGTGGGAAGGGAAGCCAAGAAAAGCTACCTAAAGGAGTCTGACATTTCAGAGGTTGTTTCAAGTCATCAGGAGAGGAAACGGAGGAAGGGCATTTCAAGTGGAGTAAAGATAAAGTGTGCCAATCTGAGAAGATTCTTCTCTATCTAACTCCTCCAGCAGAAGCGTGTACACTGAGGGCTGAACTTCCACTCTCCTTTCCTTAACCCCAAACTAGGCAAATGTACTATGCTTCAAAATGTCCTCTCATCCCAACCCTCTGCTTCCAGGAAGGACTGCATTTATTATTTTCAGATACACCTACTTAAAAAGAAATATTCAGCCCGCCTATAAAATGCACAGATTTCAAGCAAAGGTAACAACTTGGAATTCATTGTTTGCAGGCAAGTTTGCTACACTGACCTAAATGAGGGACTCACCTGAGATGACTGCTATCCTGTCACAATATCACTTAATCCACACTCAGAGAAGACAGAGAACAACCCAGAACTAGTTCTTGTTGCCCAGGGAGATTTTGGAACCATGTGTTAATGGTTTCTGTGGGAAAGGAAGGAGAAGTTTCTGTGGTTGTGCTGTTGAAAGTTTTGTCGAGACTTTTATGGTTTTTTTTGTTGTTGTTTTTTTTAAGAGGACTTCCCTGGTGGCGCAGGGGATAAAAATCTGTCTGCCAATGCAGGGACACAAGTTCAATCCCTAGTCCAGGAAGATTCCACATGCCATGGAGCAACTAAACTTAACAGCCACAACTACTGAAGCCCACGCACCTAGAGCCTGTGCTCTTCACCAAAAGAAGCCACTGCAGTGAAAAGCCAGTGCACCGTAACGAAGAGCAGCCCCCACTGGTAGAAACTAGAGAAAGCCCGCATGCAGCAACGAAGACCTAGTGTAATCAAGAATAAATAAATGTGTTTTTTTTTAAGCAGGTAAATAGTGAGTATTAGCCAGAATTTGAGTATAATCATTAGTTTCTAAGATCTGTGGATTCACAGGAGTTATTTCTGAGTTATGTTTAGTTAAGGAGAATTTTAACATGATGTTTATTTCCACCCTTCTACCAGGATATCCCTGGTGGCTCAGATGGTATAGAATCTGCCTACAATGCAAGAGACCCAAGTTCAATTCCTGGGTCAGAAAGATCCCCTGGAGAAGAGAATGGCTACCCACTCCAGTATTCTTGCCTGGAGAATTCCATGGACAGAGGTGCCTGATGGGCTATAGTCCATGGAGTCACAAAAAGTTGGACATGACTGAGCGACTAACACTTTCTTCCCACCCTAAGGGTTTGAAATTATACTGCAAAACACGAAAGTTAAAATTAGAGGGACCTTTAGTAATAATCTTTTTTACCCTTCATTTAAAATCAGGGAGACTAAGACCAGTAGAGTAAGACTATTCATGTAATCAAGGTGTTTGTGGAGGTCAATTTTATGTATCCACTTGAGTGGGGCAGGGAGTGCTCAGATCTTTGGTCAAACATCATTTCTGGGTGTATCTGTGAAGGTATTTCTGGATAAGATTAACATTTGAATCTGTAGCCTGAGTAAAGCAAATTGCCCCTCCCCCTATGATGGGCTCCATCCAATCTGTTAACAACCTGAGTTGAATAAAAGGCTAAGAAACAATTCTTCTTCTCTGCCTGACTGTCCTCAAGCTAGAACATCAGTCTTCTGCCTTGGAATGGAACTATATTATCTATTCTCTTTGGTCTGAATTTCTCAGCCTCCATAATCACATAAGTTCCTAATAATAAATCAATCAATAACTCTCTCTCTCCCTCCCTCTCTGTAAATACACACACACACACACACACACACACACACTTTCTCTCTCTCTCTCTCTATTGGTTCTGTTCCTCTTAGAATCTTCAATAACACAGCATCCAGTGTCACTCCAAGGGAATGGCACCCACCTCAATAGCCTCTTCTAACCACTGAGTCCCAGGTCAAACATCACACCATCAGCAGCATTTGCCACCCAGGGCCTGTTGTTTTTCTGTGTGACTCTGTGTTCACATGGGTGGCCTGTCCTGAATCTTGCCTTCACTTTTTTAAAAAAATAATTGAAGTATAGTTGATTTATAACATTATATCAGTTTCAGGTGTGCAACATAATCATTTAGTATTTTTATAGATGATACTGAGAAGGCAATGACAACCCACTCCAGGACTCTTGCCTGGAAAATCCCATGGACAGAGGAGCTTGGTAGGCTGCAGTCCATGGGGTTGCTAAGAGTCGGACATGACTGAGCGACTTCACTTTCACTTTTCGCTTTCCTGCATTGGAGAAGGAAATGGCAACCCACGCCAGTGTTCTTGCCTGGAGAATCCCAGGGACAGCGGGGCCTGGTGGGCTGCTGTCTATGGGGTCGCACAGAGTCGGACACGACTGAAGCGACTTAGCAGTAGCAGCAGACTTATGATAAAACACTGGCTATATTCCCCGTGATGCACAACATATCCTTAAAACGTACTTATTTTATACACAGTAGTTTGTACCCCATAATCCCTTACCCCTCTATCACCTTTCTCCCTGGTAACCACTGTTCTCTATAACCTTGAATCTGTTTCTAGTTTGTTATATCCCTGTCTTCTCTCTTGACTTGTCCATTTCCATTAACCTTCTTTTGCCTCTACTGCAACCAGATTCTTTTCCTCATGTAAAACAATACAATCAAATACTCCACACTCTGAGAATAACCTTGTAGCACTATAGATAGTTCACTGAATTGCTCTTAGGGTTTCACCTGCTTTTTGACCCATCTATTAGTTCTCCTTGGATATTGTTTCCATACACACCCAGCTTTGCTCCTATAGACAGAGCTCCCCCACCCCCCGCCCCACCAGTACCCTAACCCTCCTCCTCTGTCCTGCTTCCCCCCCATCCATGCCCCTCCCTCTTGATTGTAACTCCTGTCATTTCATCTGTCAGCTTTCTCCATGCGTGCACCCGGCTGCAAATTGCTGTTAGAGAAAATCACACAGCTATAAATTAATGATAACAAACTTTATCTGCATTCTTCATGCTGCTCCACAAACATATTGTGTTTCCTATTCAGTCGACTCTCCACATTTCAATAATAATCACTGCCAGATTTCTTCACTCCTCAGATACTTGACCCCTCTACTTCTGAGTACACTCTCAGAACAGTACCCATACTCTACTCCATAGAATACAGGGATCCATCCGACAGAAACTCCTTCATCTTTCTAACTGTAGTGGGTTGAATAGTACCCCCTCCCCCACCAAAATATGTCCAGATCCTAACCCTCAAAATCTGTGAACTTATTTGGAAAAAGAATCACTGCAGATGTAATTAAGAGTCTCAAGATGAGATCATCCTGGGTTTGAGGTGAGCCCTACATTAAACGACAGGTCTCTTGATAAGAGAAAGGCAGAAAGAGTTCTGAGATACAGAGAAGCCAACTAAGTGAAGATAGAGGCAGAGACCCCCAGACTAGGGACCCCTTCAGAGGGAGTGAGAGCAGATGCTGCTGCTGCTAAGTCGATTCAGTCGTGTCCGATTCTGTGTGACCCCATAGATGGCAGCCCACCAGGCTCCCCCGTCCCTGGGATTCTCCAGGCAAGAACACTGGAGTGGGTTGCCATTTCCTTCTCCAATGCATGAAAGTGAAAAGTGAAAGTGAAGTTGCTCAGTTGTGTCCAACTCTTTGCGACCCCATGGACTACAGCCCACCAGGCTCCTCCGTCCATGGGATTTTCCAGGCAAGAGTACTGGAGTGGGTTGCCATTGCCTTCTCCGACACCACCCAGAGTGGGGTAATTTATTATGGCATCCCTAAGGAATTAATAATGCCAACCAATCTGACACCTATCTGCATCCAGACCAGCCCCTCCCCCTCAGACCTCTTACAAGAGCAAGGGTGGACACCTCCCATTTATGGCTCCAGGTAGGCTGTGGATCCCACAACAGGGCCTTGTGATCAAGGGTACAAGTCTCAAGTCACATACCCCAATATGAATCCCAGCCCCACCATGTACTGTGTGGCCTTGGTACCTATCTGTGCCTCAGTGTCCACATCTCGAAGAAATGGGCTAATAATAATAGAACTTCTCAGAGAGGCTGCATAAGAGTCAAATGAGATAATGCTCCTAGGACAGTTTCTGTATACAAAAAAGGGGCACAGCAAATTATTTATTTATGTATTTATTATCTCTGGCTGCCTTCTTAGGGACTAAACTATCAAGTGAATACTTCCTCTCTTGTTCCCTTCAGCCTTTCTTTCTTTATGGGATAATTTCTGTGAGCACTGCAACATTCTCAACCCTTTTCTTTCCAAAGAACAAGCAACAACAGTATTTCTCCCTAACCATACCTCTCCTGCCAATTCCCACTGAGTCCCTAAACTCCAGTTTACAACAGATATTTTCATTTTCTGCACTCACTGCTCCCACTTCCTCATCCCTTACTTGTGTGTGAACTCACTGAAATTGACTGTGTCCCTTCACTGGACCTGCACTGGACAAGGCCACGTACGTGTCACTAAATCTTAAAGAAAAACATCAGTTGTTATCAGCAATTTTGGCCACTGCTGCACATCTTTTTTTCTTTTTTTTTTTTTAAGCTTCTTACCATTGGCTCTGGCACTAGCCCTCCTGGTTGTCTCCCAGCCTCTCTGGCTGGTCTTCTGGGTTGGCTTCCCCCTCTTTTTTTTTTTTAAATTATTTTTTAATATAAATTTATTTTAATTGGAGGTTAATTACTTTACAATATTGTATTGGTTTTGCCATACATCAACATGAATCCGCCACAGATATACACGTGTTCCCCATCTTGAACCCCCCTCTCTCCTCCCTCCCCGTACCATCCCTCTTGCCTTAAAAGATGTGTTCCTCAAGGCTCCTTAGTCATTCTTATTTTCTTTATGTTCAGTGAGGTATTGACCACTTCCAAAACATCAATTTACTCTCAACAGGCTGATCATCCTGACTTGTATCTCCAGCCCAGATTCCTCCCCAGTGCTCCAGGCTCATATATCTAATTATTCACTAGACATATCTACCAATACTCCTTACTGCTACTGCTAAGTCGCTTCAGTCGTGTCCGACTCTCTGCGACCCCATAGATGGCAGCCCACCAGGCTTCCCCGTCCCTGGGATTCTCCAGGCAAGAACACTGGAGTGGGTTGCCATTTCCTTCTCCAGTGCAGGAAAGTGAAAAGTGAAAGTGAAGTCGCTCAGTCATTCCCGACTCTTAGCGACCCCATGGACTGCAGCCTACCAGGCTCCTCTGTCCATGGATTTTCCAGGCAAGAGTACTGGAGTGGGGTGCCATTGCCTTCAGCTCAAATTCAACATGTCCAAGGGGGAATACTCACTTTCTCTGGCCTTGAGAATCTACATCTTGTCTAGTACTTGCTGTCTCACTAAGGGCACCTCCTTTTGTTCAAGCCAGAAAGCTGGGAGCCATTCTAGACTCGTCTCTTCCTTTGACGCCTTACAACCAATTTCCACCAAGTCTTATCTGTTCAACATCTTAAATATCTCTCAGATTCACTCACTTGTCTCCTTCTCCACTGTCCTAATGTAAGCCAATGCCACATCACCAATACCTTGAAACTTATGTCCCATCAGGGTTTTCCCTCCAGACCTTCTCCAAACTTCAGCTAGAATAATCTTTCCAAAATACATATCTGAGTGTGGCCACCCCTGCTGCCATTCATACACAAACTGTTAAAATTTTCCATTGCTGGTATCTGTTCTTATAATAAAATCCAAACTTCATAGAAAGATTTATCAGCCCCTCCATAATCCGGCTCTCAGCATTTGGCTCCTGTCCCATAGCCTTCCTGGAGTTTTTTTGCTCTCCTTTTCCTCCATGGCTTCATACCACTTCTTCAAGGGAGACTTCCATGACTCTCAGCCTTCCAGATATTCCATGACATTCTCTGAATTTCTTTTAGCAGAGGGCTCACCAGAACATGTTGGGATGCTATAATCAATGTCTGCCTTCCACATTGTACAGGGAGCTCTCTAAGGATTGGAATCATGTCTGTCCTGCTCCCCACATCCTCCCATTGCTTCCCCAAGTTCCTGGCACACAGTAAGCACTTAATGAGGACTGGCTGAGTAAATGAACAAATGCTGCTTTTCTTGTGAATAACTCAGTACTTTATACTGGCATTTCTCTAAATTCCCTGTGAATCATAATTATTTGTATATGAAAAAAATGACCATAATTAAGAGTTGACTGAATTAAAGGAGAAGAAGCAATTAAGAGTGATTTATCCATTGCTGGAAGGGTGGGGAGAAAAGGGACCCCTCTTGTGTTGTTAGTGGGAATGCAAATTGATACAGCCACTGTGGAGTACAGTATGGAGACTCCTTTAAAAACTAGGAATAATACTACCATATGACCCAGAAATCCCACTACTGGGCATACACTCTCAGTTCAGTTCAGTCACTCAGTAGTGTCCGACTCTTTTGACCCCATGAATTGCAGCATGCAAGGCCTCCTTGTCCATCACCAACTCCCGGAGTTCACTCAGACTCATGTTCATCGAGTCAGTGATGACATCCAGACATCTCATCCTCTGTTGTCCCCTTCTTCTCCTGCCCCCAATCCCTCCCAGCATCAGAGTCTTTTCCAATGAGTCAACTCTTCACATGAGGTGGCCAAAGTACTGGAGTTTCAGCGTTAGCATCAGCCCTTCCAAAGAACACCCAGGACTGATCTCCTTTAGGATGGACTAGTTGGATCTCCTTGCAGTCCAAGGGACTCTCAAGAGTCTTCTCCAACACCACAGTTCAAAAGCGTCAATTCTTCGGCGCTCAGCTTTCTTCACAGTCCAACTCTCACATCCATACATACACTCTCAGGAAACCATAACTGAAAAAGACACATGTATCCCAATGTTCACTGAAGCACTAGCTCATTGCAGCTATTTACAATAGTGAGGACATGAAAGCAACCTAGATGTTCTTCAACAGAAGAATGGATAAAGAAGGTGTGGTACACATACAAATTGGAATATCACTCAGCTATAAAAAGGAACACATTTGAGTCAGTGTTAATCAGGTGGATGAACCGAGGGCCTATTATACAGAGTGAAGTAAGTTAGAAAGAGAAAGACAAATATAGTATACTAATGCATATATATGGAATCTAGAAAGATGGCATGGATGAACCTGTTTGCAGGGCAGCAAAGGAGACTCAGACGTAAAAAACAGACTTTTGTTCACAGCGGAGGAGGGAGAGGATGGCATGACTTGAGAGAGTAGTACTGAAACATATATATTTACACATGTAAAACAGATAACCAGTGGGAATTTGCTGTATGATGCAAAGAACCCAAAGCCAGCTCTGTGACAACCTAGAGGGGTGGGATGGAGAGGTAGGAGGTTTAAGAAGGGAGGGACATGTGTATGCCTGCAGCTGATTCTTGTTGATCTATGACAGAAACCATCACAAGACTGTAAAATAATTATTCTCCAATTTAAAATGAAATAGAAATTTTTTTAAAAAAAACTAATAAAAAAAGAGTGATTTATCCCAGAACTCTCCCATAGAGTAATTTAATTCAAAGGAAAAGAATTATTTGACAAAAACCTAGAAACTGGAAGCAGTTTAACAGTGTTACCTAAAGATCTTGGAGAAAAGTTTTGAATGATAATATATTCAGATTAAGATAGACAATGAAAAGGATACTTTATAGCAGACTGGTTTCCTGAAGGGTCACTTTGGAAACTATGGAGAAATACATATTTTACTTTAAGAACCTAGAAGAGAAGAATTTGTGATAGGATACTATAGACAACATCTGAATTTGAGGGATTACTAAATAAGACATCTCTTAATCTGGATAAAATTGGACTCTATCTCCTATGCTTTATACACCTTTAGCCAATAATCTGCTCCTCCCTCATGCCGTTTCAGATAAGTCTGACATTTTATTTCTATTCTTTTGTATACGGATCATGGATGAGATTTACAGACAACACATGCGCTGAAATGGGATAGATGTGATCCTTGACCAAAAGCAACTCAGAAAAGAACATAGTTTAATGTCTGTGACTTGACACACAAATAAAAAAGTAAAAGAGTATCTAATAAATGAAGCCCACATGTCATAAGGGAAATGCTGTATGCAAGAACACTGACTTCAGAGAAAAAAAGAGTTTAGATTTTGCATCTAAAACTGGAAAACCCAGGCTGGTACTGTTAAGTAAGATTTCCAGCAGGTGGCGCCCTGAACCAATTAATGTGAAACACAAGCTCCAATATGCTGTTGCTGCTGCTAAGTCGCTTCAGTCGTGTCAGACTGTGTGCGACCCCATAGACGGCAGCCCACCAGGCTCCCCCGTCCCTGGGATTCTCTAGGCAAGAACACTGGAGTGGGTTGCCATTTCCTTCTCCAATGCATGAAAGTGAAAAGTGAAAGTCAAGTCGCTCAGTCGTGTCCAACTCTAGCGACCCCGTGGACTGCAGCCCACCAGGCTCCTCCGTCCATGGGATTTTCCAGGCAAAAGTACTGGAGTGGGGTGCCATTGCCTTCTCCAAATGTGCTGTTAGACACACCTATGCTGTGTGTCTCTCAGTCTTTTCAACCCCATGAACCGTAGCCTGCCTGGCTCCTCTGTCCATGAGGGTTCTCCAGGCAAGAATACTGGAATGGGTTGCCATTTCCTTCTCCAGGTTAGACACACGTACATTTTAAGAATTAAAATCACTTCCCTACATATATATATACTACTTACACACTCAGGAGATTGTGGAGTTCCATGCACTCTGTGGAACATGTAAATACATTGTACCTGAACACATTCTTCCACGGGGGACTAGAGTAACAGCATATTATGAAGGCTCACACTAACAAGCCAGAAATACAAATATACATACATATGTATGTGAACTTGGATCTGTTTCTCAGAGCCAGTCTGTCTCCTCCAAATTGGTCCTTTAATACCGTCTAGTAAATATTCCACCCTCCTCTGCTATATCATCATTCTCTCTCTCTCCACAATCACTAACCCAGATTTCTATGGTCTCTTTAAACACCAACATCCTCTTTTTCCCAATTACTCTCAGAAGATGGCATGATCACTTCCTTCAAAAGAAGGACAAGGAGGAGGGAGAGGAGGAGGAGGAGCCAGTTGCATCAGCAGGTGGAACTGTCTTATCTTCCAGATGCCAATAAGCAAATCTGCATCTGCACCCATCCTATCACCTTGCCCTCCTTCCTTCCTTCAGCAAGACAGAAGGTGGCTCTCCAGGCACCAAAGCAACTCCCTTTTAGCATGCTCTACATCCTATGCCCCTCTCACTTTCTCAGAAACCCTAAGCATCATTTTCTTCTCTATTTCTTTCTCTTGACTATTCGGATTCTCCTTCTCAGTGATTTCCTCCCCAGGAGTTTTTCAAACAGCTCAAGTCTCTCCCACTGACAACACAGATAAAATGGGTGGACATATAGGTACAGGTTTGACCGTGAGTTAATCATTGCTGAAACCAAGTGATGGGCACATGAGGGTTCATAATACTACTCTGTTGAATTTATTTACATTTGAAAATTTCCAAAGTGAAAAGTTTTAAAAATAAAAAACAAAAACACACTCTTGTTTGGCTCTTCCTGCCTTCCAGCTCACCAGCCTTCCTTCATCCCTTCTCAGCCAGATGTCTAAGAGTGGCCTTTCTGTGTTCTCTCCTCATCCTCCCTTCCCCTTCTCTCTGCACCCCAATCTGGTTTCTTCCCTTTTACTCCTTAGAAAGTGAAAAAAAACCTACCACCGGCTTTCACATATCTTACTCTAACGGATAAGTTTAGTTCTGCTTATTCTTGGCTCTGCAGTGGCACGTGGTACTCAATCAAGTCCCTTTTAAATGCTCCCTTCCTTTGAATTCAGAAATGATATTCTGGTTTCCCTCCCACCTCCCTTGCCATTGCTTCTCTCTTTTTCTACTGTGCCATTAAACAGTAGAGTTTTTCTTAGCTCATTCTTAGGTCCTTCTCACTCTACTCTTTCTCTTGTGTGATCTCATTCACACTTTTGGCTTCAAATTCCACCAACATGCAGATGACTCCCAAAATTAAATCATTGATTCAGACCCTGACCCAGCTCTTAACTTCAAAGCACCTCAAAGTTAGAAGCTCAGAGCTGAGCTCACCTACCCCAAACCTGGCCTTCTTGCAGGGTTTTCCTGTCATGGTCAATAGTAGGCAAGCCAGAAATGTTGGAGTCCCCTTTGACAGCTCCTTCCTCTTTGTACCATTGCCAATCTACTACCAAATCCTGCACATTTTTGCTCATAAAAATCTCTAAAACCCATCTGCTGCTGCTGCTGCTGCTGCTAAGTCGCTTCAGTCGTGTCTGACTCTGTGAGACCCTGTAGACGGCAGCCCACCAGGCTCCCCTGTCCCTGGGATTCTCCAGGCAAGAACACTGGAATGGGTTGCCATTTCCTTCTCCAATGCACGAAAGTGAAAAGTGAAAAGTGAAAGTGAAAGTGAAGTCGCTCAGTCGTGTCTGACTCTTAGCGACCCCATGTACTGCAGCCTACCAGGCTCCTCCGTCCATGGGATTTTCCAGGCAAGAGTACTGGAGTGGGGTGCCATTGCCTTCTCCCCATCTACTTGTCTCTAACTACACCACCACCACCATCGCCCAATCCAAGCTAACCTCACTTCTCACAACGACTTCTGAACTGCTATTCAGCTCCAGTGTCTGTCTTGGCACCTTTCCACCCTGTCCTCTGAACAGCAGCTGGAGCAATCATTCTAAAATGCAAAGCTAATCACATTATTCTTTGGCTTAAAACCCTTCAGTGGTTTCGCCCTGTTTTTCGGATAAAGACAAAACCCCTACAGTCATGACAAAGCCCTGTGGGTCAGCTTCCTGTCTCTCTCCAATTTCATTTCATGCCTCTTTCTGCCTGCCTCTCTGAAGTCAAACCACACTCGCTTTTTAGCCATTTATTCTCTCTCCCACCATGAGACCTCTGTGCTCTCTGTTCCTCTGTCTGGAAAGCTCTTTCCTTCATTCTCTGCCTGGTTATTTCCTACTGATCTTCAGAGTCAAGTCAAGAGACATTTCCTGGAAGAAGCTCTCCTTGGCCCCTCCGAGGAGGTCAGCTCCCTCTATCATAAACGTCCTCCCCTCTATCGTCTGCCTCTTCATTTGTAGTTGCAATTCTACAATGTATTTGCGTGATAATCTGTGCCTCTCTTTGTTCATCCTTGCATCCCCGCCAGCACCTAGCTCAATGCTTAGCACACAGTAGGCACTAAGTATTTGTTGAATGAGTAACTGAATGAATGTTCATTCTCCGTCACATTTCTGTATACTTAAGCTGTCTCCAGGCTACCTGCCCCGGAGTCTCTGAGTGAATCCTCAGGGGTCACAAGCTCATTTTTAATATTAAGATATTTCTGTGCTTTTATAACTAGTATATACCAGATACTCATATGTGGGACATGCCAGGCACTATTTTTACTATAAAGTTTGCAGCCAGATAATTATTTATGTACCTAAAAATGCAGATATAATGAAGTAGAACCCCCAAACTGTACTAAAATATAGCATGAAGCATAAGACTTCAAAGAAATATTGTACTTGTCAAAAACCACTTTAGTCTCTGCTTCCTGACATCTGGGGGTAAAAAAAAAAATCACTCTCCTCCACTGTTAGGGGCACAGTTAAGTAAAAAAAAAAAAATGTTAAAGTACTGTTGGAAGCTTGTGCATAATTAGAAAAGAAAATAAGCTGCATATTCATTCAAAATACATATAATTGGTTCTAAATTGTCTGCTATTTTGGATGGAACCATGCTGCTGCTGCGTCGCTTCAGTCGTGTCCGACTGCGACCCCATAGACGGCAGCCCACCAGGCTCCCCTGTCCCTGGGATTCTCCAGACAAGAACACTGGAGTGGGTTGCCATTTCCTTCTCCAATGCATGAAAGTGAAAAGTGAAAGTGAAGTCGCTCAGTCGTGTCTGACTCTAGCGACCCCATGGACTGCAGCCTACCAGGCTCCTCCATCCATGGGATTTTCTAGGCAAAAGTACTGGAGTGGGGTGCCATTGCCTTCTCCATGGCCCTCCTCAAAAGTGGACTATAGATGTAGCAAAAGGAAGATTATTAGGGGCTGTTAGTGATTCACAGATGATGCTCCTCCAAAACTCAGGACTGGGCTGGGTCCATGGCAGGCAGCTCCCAGGAAGTGCCCTGGCCAGGAACACAGCAGCCAACCTCTGGGCTCCTACTTCCTCCCAGCTCCGCAGGAATCTGTCTGGTCTCTGGACACCCTGGTGCTCATACCTGGCTTTAAAGCCCAGCATTTCTCCTCGTTGAAAAGACTTCACGTGACCCTCTCCATGGGGCCTGTGAAACCTTGTTCCCAGAACTGGACTAATGATCCCTGCAAGCTTCTATGCTCAGAGCCCCATAGAGAAGTCCAGAGCTTCCTAGTGAGCACGGGAGACAGTCTGTTGGTGGTGATGACTGTGAGATGCATCATGCATTTCTTACTCCCTCTAGCACTTCACTGCGCCCAAGCATTTTCAAGGTATGGAGACATGTGGTCCATGGCTAAATCCCCAGAGCCTCACACACGATCTCCAAGAAACTAGCTTGAAACTCTCAATCTGAAGAAGGCTGGTTGGACAAACCATCTGTAAACAAAGGAAGCTAGTGTTTGTTTCTGCACCTATTATGGATCTACCTATCCAGACCCTTTTCCATTTTACCTTATTTAATTCTAGATATTAGTTGGATCTTCTAGAAGAGGAAACCAAGGCTCAAGAAACCTAGTGCATGCCCAAAGTTACACAAGTGGACAGCAAGACCGCTGATGCAGACCCAGGTCCCTGTCGTTCCCAAACAGTTGTTTCCTCCGCTATGCTTGTGTCTCCCGCTTCTCGTATCATAAGACTCTGTGTCTCGCCCACCGTCCATTCTCTCAGTAGAACCATCATAGGACAACCTTACATTACAGAAGCAAAAAGCTACATCTTCCAAGGAGGACACAAAGACGTCTAAAGATGTTCTGTTCCATTACAATTTATAGGAACTGAAAAAAGACATAAACACTGAAATCATGTTTAGGGGAGTAGGTTCCACTTCCTATGGCTTTTAAATGCAAACAAAAATGAACAGTTTTGCTAGTAAGTGGAATCACTGTAAGGACAATAAACTAACTAGCTTCTAGACAAACTATAAATGATCCATGCCAGGCTAGCTCTCCAGAAATGACAGATCACTTTTGTAGGTGGACATTGTTATAAAACCCTCCATTTCTAGTGGTGTCACTTGGGAACCACAGTGCCACACCCAGCTGCTTCTAAAAGGTGTTGTGACCAGCAGACCAGAAAACGTTCCCTTCTCCCCAACACAGGCTATTCTTTACCAACAGTCAAAATTAACCCTTCAACACATAAATCAGATCCCACCATCCCTCTGCTCAAACCCACCAATGACTTTTCATTAGCATGAAGGAAAGCTTGATCTACAAGACTTACCACTTGGTCTGCAATAGCTAAGAGTCGGACACGACTGAGCAACTTCACTTTCACTTTTCACTTTCATGAAGCATTAGAGAAGGAAATGGCAACCCACTCCAGTGTTCTTGCCTGGAGAATCCCAGGGACGGGGGAGCCTGATGGGCTGCCGTCTATGGGGTTGCACAGAGTCGGACACAACTGAAGCGACTTAGCAGCAGCAGCAGCAGCAGTGATTTGAAAATTTGGTGGAGTTTTTTTTTTTTTTTTTTTGCTTTGTTTCTGTAATGATTGGGTACCACTGAGTCTGGGTGAACTCCAGGAGTTGGTGATGGAGAGGGAGGCCTGGTGTGCTGCAATTCATGGGGTCACAAAGAGTCGGACACGACTGAGCAACTGAACTGAACTGAACTAGCTACAGAGAGGAAAGGAACCTGGGATTCGTGTGTCCTGCAATATGTAGATGCATCTCACACAAAGAAGACCTGCCTCATGTGGTGCACTTCTTTTGAATGACCTACTGAAAGGCTAGTTGCTGGTGTCTGGACCTAAAGTCTATCTCATTTTTCCATATAAATACAGCTTTCTGCATGGTTTCAAATTTCCTAAAATATTCAGGAATGCAAAATGGTGCCTGCTTTGCAAGAATATTTAATTTATTTTGATCATAAATTTATCAACAAGTGTGTACCAGTTTGGAAAATCACAACACTGCTAATGGTTGATATTCTTTGTGATATTTATAATATACCTGCACTTTTTTTTGCATATCTGCATCTATAGTTATTGCATTGGAGGTGATTCCTCATATAGATATAAGACTGCTAGTGTGGCATTTATGTATTAAAATACATAGTGTTTATTACATTTCCTTACATTTCAAAAAAAGGAATTTTATTGATTTGTTTTAATTATAAGTTGTATTACCTATAAATTCATTGCAGGATAGTAAAGGAAAAGTGAGGAGATACTAGACTTAACACACAAGGCAGAGTTGGCTGTGATGGGGTTGAGTACATTATCCTGTATGACATGCCCCGAATTTTTTTTTTTAACCACACTACCATGGCATGTGGGATCTTAGTTCCCTAATCAGGGATTGAACCCATGCCCCTTTATTAGAAGCATGGAATCTTAGCCACTGCACTGCTAGGGAAGTTCCCATATGCCCCATATTAATCTCTGAGCTTGACTCTCTTCATCACCATCTCCGCTCCAGCCACACTAACCTTTGTACTTTCCCTCAGTCTCCAAGCTCATGCCCACCTCAGGCTCTCTGCTCTTGCTGTTTCTCTGTTTGGAATGCCCATCATCTGGATTTCATCGAGCTCTCTTGCTTCATTTACTCTCCACTCACATGCCACCTCCTGGGAAAGTCTTCCATGACCACCAGGCTTCACATCACTCTTTTATCATCGATTCCTGCAGCAGGTATCTCTACCTACAATTCTACCATAATATTATTTACCTACCTATTCTTTGTCTCTGTCACAGAAATATGCACTCCATGAGGGAAGTGGGAAATGCTATTTTGGATCCCTGTGCCTGGAAAGTGGCATAAAGTGGGTGCTTGATAAATATTTGTAAAGTGGATGAATTCATGCAAGAAGACATTGCCTGTGTTCCTGATCCCTAGGAGCTATGGCTCTTTCTCTTTTTTATCTACATAATTTATAGCCAATGTAAGTCAGCATTAATTCTTTCAAACATATCCATCAAATGCTGACCATATTTCAAGTGGTGAGAATACAATAATAAATAAGATATATCCTGTCTGCACACTTTGTAATTAATGGCCATTTTCAGCACCTGTGAAGCATTTGAGTCCTACAGTGAAGTGACTTTATTAAAAAAAAAACAATCTACCCATTTCTATTTTATATTCTGAGTACCTTTAAAATGTAATAATTATGATATTCATAAATTTAAAAAATTCTGTCTCTTGTGTTAAGAAAAATGTTGCTAGCACATATATAGGAATTTTTACTAATTTGGAAAATCTTGCCACTGGTCCTGGTGATGTTCTTCTACAAGTTCCCAAAACATCACCCCTCAGAGGCTGAGGGAGCTAAAAGCTGGGTGATGCCTAAATAAGTGGAAGTTTTTAGCTCCCTTCAGTGGTGTAGCCAGTGGGGACCTCTACCTACCTGGCTGAGATGAAGTCACCTACGTAAGGCACACAGGGGCCCTCTGCCCTCTGAAGGACTCCACCAGCTAGAAAGCCCATTCCATCCTCTCTGTTAGGGCAGCACAGGTCAGTACCAGCCCCGGCTGGTGGCATACAGCCACCCTGGAGGTCCCAGGCAGCGGCTGATCATTCAGAGCCTTTCATTCCCCTACTCTCTGGCCAGGCACCTTTTCTTCATGCTGAAGAGTGAGACAAAAGCAACCCCCAAACTAACAAAACCTATACACTTGCACGCAGCTCTACAGAGCTATATAGAGCTGTACAATGGACTTTCTCGTTCATTTTCACATTTGGAAGATGGACAGTACAATTTTGCTTTAATAAATAAGCAAGTTAAAGATCAGAGAGGCTTGGAAACTTGGCAAAGCTTCAACTTAAACCAGGATCTCCTGATTCCAAGTTAGAAAATGGAAACCATTGTCTAGCTACAATCAGGTTCGAGGGATTATCTGTGGAGTTAAATTCTCACTGATATAGAACTTGACCTGAGGAGCTGGCTACATTGCACCCTGATCAACCACTTGAACGAATCTCAATTCACTGCCTACTTGGGCACACATCCCACCCCAGCTCCCACAATTTCATAAAGACTACATTTCATAAAGAATACATTCATAGAGAGCTTCCAGAATCAAGAAAAGCTTAGAGTGAACCATGATGAATGTATACCCTTGTCCCAAACTTTCACAGTGCTAGAAACTGTTAGCATTCAGCAGCACCATTATAATAGAATGATGCAGGGGAGTGAGGGGTGGACTAGAAAGATGTAGGTAATATTCTGGATTATGGCTGAAAACTCCGAAATGCCTCTTCTGTAAACTCCTTCCATACAACCCCCCATACCCCTATCCACACACACAGACCAATTTTTCCTTTCAGGCCTGACCTTAACACAAAAAGATCTAGGATAAGCTGAGCTAAAAATAAAAGGCTCCAGAAGGGCTGTCCAGGGATTTCATGTCCAAAGGCCATATCCATCGGGCTGTCAGGAAAGAGTTAATATCAGAACTGGTGTTCCATCAAAGTAACTCAGGAAGGTAAAGCTGTATTGGTTCTTATTGCAAAATTCCTAAGTCCCTTTAAAAGTACCAGACTAACTTCAAAAGAATTTCAGGAGTTTCAGCTTGCTGCAAACGCGCACAAGTCCCCAAGCTAAAAAAAAAAGAAAAAAATCGGTCTCCGTCCAAAGTCCTCCTGTCTGCCGTATCAATTCCCCACTTCTTAGCATGGATTGGATTCTCCTATCTCACCCCACCCCAGCTTCTTCAGAGCACAAGTGACAGCTGGCCATGTCCTCTGGTCACCTGTCCACAGCCCTGAGTTGGAGAGATGCTGACTCCCCAGCAGTCAGGAGGAGAAGTGAGTCTCCTCAGGTTTCCCGAGTTCACCTGAGGTGGAGGTCAGTTCCCGGCTCAGGCGGTTCCCTCTAGCTAATAGACTAGAGGCTGCAATATGAAATAGAGAGAGCCAGACCAGCCCAAAATAGAAAACCAATTCGACCAAGCTCCCAATCTTCCTGACTGTGGCCCATTAGATGAAGCAGGGAAAGAGAGCTGAAGTGGATGCAGGATGAGCGAGCTGGTGAGAAAACTGCTTGCTGGAAACCAAGAATTATGAAAAGAACATTCCGATACAAACCTCAAAGCCTGTCTGGCAAGCAGGAAAGGCTGCGAACTTTGCAGTCAAGACCACTGAAGTGTAAGACCTTGACTTTCTGGGGACAAGTTCGTCTCCTGCTGATAATTAGCATGCTTCTGTGTAGTTTATTCCACTGAGACGAAGAACAATGATCACATCTCACCTGGTAGAGGAAGAAGTGAGTGATGAGCCTTGGCACACACACAAAAGCCTATCCTTTGGAATACAAAAGGATAGCCGACATAGACAGCACAGGTCCTCACCCTCTACAGGACCCCATCCACCTCCTGACCCATCTTGGTCAAGGTGAGTGTTACCTTCGAGGACAACTGGACTTTTCCTTATCAGCATATGGGATGATCTGCCTTTTCATGTGCTCAGAGGTAAAGGAATGGAGCCATAGTGGTTTCAAAACCTATGGCCAGGCATCCCAGTCACTCTTTGCCAGTGATTTTTCTGCGAAGCAAAGGATTCAAAGGCTGTGTCAGGCTGAGCGGAGAGATGTAGCAGGCATCTGAGCCTTCGCTAGACAATAGAAAATTAATAAGGGAGGAACAGGGAAAGAACAAAGAGGGAGGAGACAGAAAAAGAGAGGAGGTCCAGGATTCCTAAGGAAAGGGGTTTTCTTTCTCTTCCCAGAGCCCCCAGAGAGGAATAAATATAACTATCAACCTAGCATGACAGCATATAAAATAAAAGAGGTACCTGCCAGGTGACCATCTCTGCCGGGACTCGAACCCGGAACCTCTGGATTAGAAGTCCAGCGCGCTCGTCCATTGCGCCACAGAGACCTCACCACACACACAGCATCAGCACCAGAACTGAAAAAGCACATACCTTCTGCATCACCGAGCCATCTCAGCATCCTGCTCTCTGAGCGGTGGGGGGACAGGGACAGCTGGAAAATCTGGAGTGGAGATCCACCAGCCGGCTCCATCAAAGCTTTTCTCAGTACCCTGGGTCCTGGGGTCCGCAGAGGATCGGAGGAATGTGAAAGTGGTCATTTCCCCAGTCCCAGAATCTCTGATGGAGTAGGACAGAGCGTGAGTCTTTGCTCTTCAGTTCCTCTCCATCCCTAAGGGAGGTAGGGAGACCGTCTTTCTATTCTCATGCTAATTAAGCAGAGTGCACCCAGTCCAGGAGAGAAACCCGAAGCCTTCTCTACCTCCACCCCTCTCTCTCTTTGTGGTTTCATCCCAGTCCAGCTATTCTCAGACAGGGGCTGGGCAAAGCTGGGAGATTTAGGAAAACCCTCGATCCCTGAGACAAAGAAGCTTGCCTCCGTAAAGAAACAGTGTGAACGGCAGCAAAGACTGGCAGGGAAACTGGGCTCCAGAAGACGGTACAGTCCTCAGCTTTGAGAGCTGTATCTATGGAGCCTGGGAAGAAGGAACGGGAGTCTGATATGATGCTCCTTCAGCATCCTCTCTAGAATTAAGGACGGGAGTGGAGACGGAGCAGTGGTCTGTGCGTTTGAGAGAGAGACAGAGACAGAGAGGGAAGGTGGGAAGAAGGGCACACGGGGGGAGGGTGAGTGTGGCAGCTCTGTAATGAAACACAGATGGTCTTCAGCAACCCTCCACCAATACCTGCCTCCCTTCCCCCACCTTCCCCAGCTCCAAGTCTGCCTTTCTTTCCTCCAGGTCTGTCTTACTTAAAGACTGAGGATTTCTCAGCTGCTTGGGCTTGCTAGAGGTGACCCTAGACAATCAAACTGACCATCACTCCATAACCTTATATAAAGACTTCCATACCTACCCCAGATCAAATAAAACAGTTCCTATTTTTAAAAGCCTCCTAGAGAAAACAATGCCACAATCACTGTTTCCACTATGCCAGTCCTTCTGAAAGTCTAATCTAAGTCCTTCTAACCTCACCTTCAGCTCATCTTATCCTATTTGATTCCCAGACACATCAGGGGACAACTGGCCTCTGTGTTTCCAATGACAGTACATTGATCGAAAGACTCTGATTCAGTGTTCATGACCCCAGTCCCACTCAGAAGGTTACAACTAGAGTAAAGTGCTGCTCAGAATCCCCTTCTCCCCAACCTCAGTGTGTGCTTCTAGGGCTACAGCTCTGGTCACTGCCCCCTGCCTCCGATTATGGCTCAAGATACAGGCGATGGCCAAGTGAGGAACAGCATGACAACATGAAGGGCTTCAATCAGAAGATCTTAAAGGGCCCTTCTAAGACTGGATCCTAGGGTAATAGCTCATACTTCCCTACCCGTTCCTCTAGTCCCAGTGATGGGATCAGGGAGCAAGGTGATTCAGTCAGGCTGGGATGCAAAGTCTAACACCTGGGGAAAAGCAGCCACTCCAATCAAGCTTGCCTTTTGTCTAGGACCTAAAGAGAGGAGCTCAGAAAAGTAAAACAGCTAATGCATATTACAAACCTAAAGCAAGGAGGCACAGGCGCACCAATCTTAATACGTTCACCCTAGACAGCTCCAAGAATCTGACACATAGAACTTGGTGCTGGCCAGAGACTGTACTACTTTGAGTGGGCAGGAACAAGGTGCTAGTCAGGGAACTCATGAGGAGGCCCACGTGCTTGTAATGCAAACCTCGATGCTCAGGCCAGCCATGAGCCCCACAGGCACGAGGAAAAGGAAAGCCTAGGTTATCGGGATACTTCCCACCAGACTCAGTCAGTGTTCTCTGAGACACGATACATCCTCTGCTCTTCATAGAGATTGAGCCCCATACCCAAGAAATCTACCAGTCCCGAGATCTGCCCAAAGCTTCACTACCTTAAGAGATCATGTGTTCCCCACAACCTGAGTGAACAGCCCCAGTTCTCCAACTCCCTCCAGACCTTCAGTCACCGTTTGAAATGTTCACACTTGGGGCTAGGGCATACATCGATGAGAGATAATAATGACATGGTCCCATCCTCAAGGATCCCATAGGTAGATTCTAATCTAGGAACTACTCTGAAAGACGGACAGGAAAAGATGGAATTGGTCTTGCTGTTTGTTGCTGTTCAGTTGCTAAATCCTGTCTTACTCTTTTGTGACTCCATGGACTGTAGCCCACCAGGCTCCTCTGTCCGTGGGATTTCCCAGGCGAAAATACTGGAATGGGTTGCCATTTCCTTCTCCAGGGGGTCTTTCCAACCCAGGGATCAAACCTGTGTATCTTGCTTGGCAGGCAGATTTTTTACCACTGAGCCACCTGGGAGGATGGAATTAGTCTTATTGCCCAGCAAATAATGTGCTGATTTTCCAGGTTCACACTAACCAAACAGCCAGCTTCAGTAGCAAGCTATGTAGTTTGCTTGCTTCAAAACTCCAAGAATGTGACTTAACTTCTCAATCTTCCATTTCCTCATTGTAAACTGGGGGCAATAAAAAACACTATTGAGAAAGATGAGCTGAGACTTCAAGATGTTGTCCCCCTCCTTCCTCTGTCCCATGAGTTATACTTCTTGACTATTTAGCCTGAGTTACCTCCTTCCTCATGAATATCCTTCCTTTATCCCTCCATTACTCCCCACCTCAACCTCTCCATTCTACCAAAGAAACACCCCTCCCCAACAAGAGTCTCTGCAGGACCCTTTACACTTATATTCTCTATCAACAAAAATATGCTGGACTTTGTCCAAGGGCTTTTATCAAATAAGAGACATTTCTCTGACGTCTATTATTTCACTTTAAATCCATCAATCAGATAAAGCTTCTTGATAAGTGTGAATAATGTCTCTCAATTAGGTTTTTAATTTGAAAATAAGGAGGGAAACAATCAAAGGAAGTGGTAGTTTTTAAAGGAGAAGGAAAGATAAGGTTAAGCCATCAAAATGATTAAAGACAGTACATCTTTTTCTTCTCTAAGCTAGGTATGTCATTTGTGTTTATGTAAACCCTTAAGAAGATGAGTACATTCTCCTTCCAAAAAAAATTTTTGTACTGATTGAATTCTCCAAAGATCTATGACTCAAGCATTACTCATACCTCTAATTGAATACCACCCTCTGACCCCACAGACACACTGGTGATGCTCATACCTTATTTCATTCATAAAGTGTTGCTGGGATACACGTGATAAATGCCAGAAACTTCTCCCGCTGGCCCAGAAACAAATACAATTAAATCCCACATCCTATCTTGGCCCTGCTTACAGCTTCCCTATACCTATACCAACAAATCCATGTTCTAAATGCTAAAGGATATTAGATGGAGGAGGACAGTGTAACCGTTTGGAGAGTATAGCCTTTACACACTATACTTTCATCTAGTCCCTGCTGCTGCTGCTGCTGCTGCTGCTAAGTCACTTCAGTCGTGTCCGACTCTGTGTGACCCCATAGACGGCAGCCCACCAGGCTCCCCCGTCCCTGGGATTCTCCACTGTCCCAAATCTTATCCATTCACATGAACATGGGCACATTCTCCCAAAATGGTTTCCATATACCATTTTCCAATGTCCCCAACAACTATCTTATTTTCTCACCCCTAAAAGTCAGCCCGTCTCATTCCCCTTGTCAGCACCTCCCAGGGAGGTTGAGAAAGGTGTTTTGCAAGGTCAGGCCTGTGGGGCTAGGCCCTACTCTGCAGAAGTTACAGGTGCTCAGTTTGTAATTCCCTACTCTTTACACAAGACAATGGGGACATACCCATAAAGCAAAGGGCCTTTGGTTCTTCTCCAGACACTGCATCTTTGTTGGGCCTTGCTCCCTGTCATTTGTCTATTTCTCTCATGAATTTTTCTAACCCATGATAATAAAGTTTGTATGTTCCTAAAGCCTTCTATTTCCTTCCTTCTTCAGTCAAGACTTCCCTGGTGGCTCAGATGGTAAAGAATCTGTCTGTAATGCAGGAGACCTGGGTTCAATCCCTGGGTTGGGAAGATCATGACTGAGGAACTTCTATTTTTTTACTTTCAGTCAAGGAGCTTGACTGTAGATTGCTTTTTCCCTCCTCATCTTTTCCCTGTCCTTTTAAGTAGAAAGAAGTAATATAATCCAGGTAATAACTGAGCTTGTAATCAAGCCAAAGGAGCACAAATAGAGAGCCAATTTTGCTTTAATCACAACATTCGACTTTCAGACACCATTCTGGGTCTAACTCAGTCCCACTTGGGATATCCAGCCCTTTCAAGCTTCCTGGAAAGTAGACCTAGAATCAATCTATTTCAAAAATGGGCTAGACTTCCAAAGGATTACTCAAGGTCACAGTGGAGATACTGAGGTCAACCTCTTGTGCGGGGTCGGGGGAGGTGGTCTGAGGAATGCTGAAGAATCTGGAGATAGAATCTCCCCTTCCTGTATGCTTCTACCTCCCATCATTTTCAGCTGACTAGAAAATTCTAGAGAGTATATCTCCAAGGATATGAAATGCTCTGTTTGGTCAAAAAGTATGAGGAAGCTAGCTGTTGCTGTTGCTGCTGCTAAGTCACTTCAGTCGTATCCGACTCTGTGCGACCCCATAGACGACAGCCCATCAGGCTCCCCCATCCCTGGGATTCTCCAGGCAAGAACACTGGAGTGGGTTGCCATTTCCTTCTCCAATGCATGACAAAGTGAAAAGTGAAAGTGAAGTCGTGTCTGACTCCTAGCGACCCCATGAACTGCGGCCACGAACTGCAACCTACCAGTCTCCTCCGGCTATGGGATTTTCCAGGCAAGAGTACTGGAGTGGGTTGCCATTGCCTTCTCTGAGCAGTGTCTAACAAAACAAGAGGAAGTGGGCTGACACATCCCACCAGATTTTTCTGGGAATTTGCTGGAAAATGTTCTCAGCTTTACCCAGGTTTTCCTCCTAAATGTGTAATTTCTGGTATTTCCTCTCTAGTTCAACACTCTTCTCTTTAAAATCCAGGCTCTCTCATGATTTCCCTGGCAGTCCTGGAGTTAAGACTCCGAACTTCCAGTGCAGGGGGTGAGGGCTAGATCCCTCAGGGAACTAAGATCCCACATGCCTCCATTGCTAACTCTAAGTCGTCCCCTTCTCATGTGTTCAATACTAACTTCCCTGTCATGTCTTCCCACTGTTTCTTCTCCTCACCATCTCCACCAGTTTCTCCTTCTTCCTCAGGGCACATCCACCTTAGTCATTTCCTGATTTAAACGCCCTTTCCCCTCTGTGCACACCGCTCCTCACTCAGGTTCATTTCACTACTTCCCACATTCTGCAGCTGCCATTCCCTAATCCTTTCCCACCCAGTCACCATCCTCTGCAAGGCACAATTTCTTGGCCCTTTCCCTATCTGTTCTCATCTCCCCTTGGATCCATCTACTCTAAAACTGTTGCCCAAGCTCACTGTTCCTGGTCTCTCCCATATTCAGCCCACTGCTCCTCTCTGTCTTTGCCCTCCATAACCACTATCCCAAAGGTTTTTTGAGTTTCCCAGCCTCTCACGCTCCTTGACTCTCACCATCTCAGTAGACTGTCACTTGGCTCCAGAGTCTTGATTTTGTCTTTCCTTCATCCCCAGGCTCTCTTTTTCCTTCCTCCAGATTTCATGTCCCAGATCTCTTTCTTTTCCGCCCATCTTCCTAGTCCAGACCTTTTCTCCTTCTTAAATCTTCAGTTTATAGTTCTTGTTCTGAATCTCTCTACCCAGTCCACACAGATGAAGATTCCTGAGGGTTGTCCAGAATGACCTGCTGGTCCTTCCCTTCCTTTCCATTTTCGCCTCTAGACATCCTGGAATCTTCCTGTCTCCACGACACACCTGTGTCTCTTCTAGTTCTTAGATCGCGGCTCTGTGCACCGCTGGCTTTAAAACCAGGAGGCCCCAAATAGGGCCCTGCTAATCCCCATGGCATTTAGTTATCAGAGGACAGGCTGGCAACTAGGCCTCTTAATTTTCATAGTGACAAGGGGCCCTTGATTCTTAAAAGGTCAAATGCTCTAGGCTAGAGGTCAAAGAATTAGAAGATGTATTCTTAAAACGCCAATTACTCTGTAGTCATTGGCCAAGGGATTCAAGAACATTGGTTTTGCCTAATATTAGGAGTAAACTGGGCTTCCTTTCTCTTTTGCCTACCTCAGCTCCACTTTCCATTCAGCCAGGAAGAAACCTTGAGGTGAACACAGCAAAGCAAACTCATAATGGCCAGACAAGAACGGTACTCATCTTTTACAATACATCAGTTTAATTAAACCAAAAAATACATCCATGAAAGTTTCAACTCCAGGAACTAAATTTGTCCTTATGTAAGGACCTTCTGCTTGACAAGCGATTGCTGTTGTAGTTGTTGTTGTTCGGTCACTAAGTGGAAGTGGAGTCGCTCAGTCGCGTCCGACTCTTTGCAACCCCGTGGACTGTAGCCCACCAGGCTCCTCCATCCATGGGATTCTCCAAGCAAGAATACTGGAGTGGGTTGCCATTTCCTTCTCCAGGGGATCTTCCTGACCCAGGGATCGAACCCAGGTCTCCCATATTGCAGGCAGATGCTTTAACCTCTGAGCCACCAGGGAAACCCTGTTCAGTCACTAAGTTGTGTCCAACTCTTTGTGACCCCATGAACTGTAGCACACTAGGCTTCCCTGTCCTTCACTATCTCTTGGAGTTTGCTGAAGTTCATGTTCATTGAGTTGGTGATGCCCATGACAAGCCATAGCAACATCTGTACTATACAGTCTATCCTTACACGACAGTCCATTACTACCTGCAGAAGACTGGGACTTCTAAAGCCTGAGCTTTCCAGTCCCCACACTGGAAACAGGGTCACAGGAAAGCATTTTACCTTGAGTAAACCAGTTGGTCTCCTCTAGTTTCAGTTTCTCCTCCTTTAAAAAGCGGCAGCTGAATTTCCAAGGTCCTTCCTCGTGCTATCTATGATTCTAAGAGTCATTATTAACAATAGACATAATGATGATAAAATGATTTTGAACTTCTTATCTCATTTTAGCATCAGAACAGCCCTACATTATGGAAAAAGTGATTATCCTTATGCTCCTTTTACAAAAGAAAAACCTTGATGAAAGACACCAAGTGACATGCCCAAAGTCACTTGGCTCAGAAGTGGTGGGGCTGGGGAGCTGTGTTCCGACCTCTGCCACCACTCCACAGGAGGCATCCACTGAGAGGCACGGGGTGCCTGGATAATTTGTCCCAGGAAGTGAGATTCTGAGAATTTTTCCCACATTTGTGTTCAGAGGGGGACAGCCTAAGGAAGGACAAGAGGGCCAGGTGGGCCTGGAAACGGCCCCAGGGTAGAGGAAGAGATAGAGGCAGAGGAAGAAGCTATGGCGTTTAGAAGACAGACAGCAGCATTGGGTAAGGCAGCTCTATGTAGGCCCCCATTTAGTGACTCACTCCCCTTTCAGTTACCTTAAGAAAAACACAGGAAACTTTTATCTGCCATCCAGATAAATAAAATAACTTGCTTGAGATCAGTCAGTTCATCATTGATAAAGCTGACACTTAGTTCCAGGTTTTCTGACTCCTGCTTTGGTGCCTTTTTTTAAAAAATCAATCATCAAGACATCTTTTAATGAAATACATCAACTAACAGGTAGGTGAAAGCACATTTTAACAGATCAGTCCTTAGATAAAACATAGCACTCATTCATCTCATATAAATGCAAAATTTTAAAAGCACTTTTTTTTCCCAGGACTTCTCTGGTGGTCCAGTGGCTATGACTTTGTGCTCCCAATGCAAGGGGAGCACAGGTTCAATCCCTGGTTGAGGAATTAGATCCCACATGCCAAAATTAACACCTGGCACAGCCAAATAAAAAAATTAAAAAAAAATTTTTTTTTCCTTGTAATAAGAACTTTTAGGATGTACTCTTAACTTTCATACATAACAGAGCAGTATTAAACTTCAGTGCCGTTTTTATTCCTTTATGGTATCACTGCAGAGAAGACGATGGCACCCCACTCCAGTACTCTTGCCTGGAAAATCCCATGGATGGAGGAGCCTGGTAGGCTGCAGTCCATGGGGTCGCTAAGAGTCGGGAACGACTGAGCGACTTCACTTTCACTTTTCACTTTCATGCATTGGAGAAGGAAATGGCAACCCACTCCAGTGTTCTTGCCTGGAGAATCCCAGGGACGGGGGAGCCTGGTGGGCTGCCGTCTCTGGGGTCGCACAGAGTCGGACACGACTGAAGCGACTTAGCAGCAGCAGCAGGTGCATGGTATCAATGAATCACTCTTGAATCTTCAACACAGTCGTTATGCATTGGGTATGGTGAAGGGGAGGGAGAGGAAGACCAAGATGCTAAAATCAGTTAAGTATTCAGACTAAACTGATAAATTAGAAAATCAAAAGTATTGAATAAACTCTTCCCAGGACCACTGAAGGCTCCAAATGGAAAATGAGTTTAAAATAATTGCCTCATTTTTAACCTTATGCATCAGTTGAATTTTTACCACATGCTCTTATGACACTAATAAATTTTTTAAAATAGTTTGAAATTAAATTGATAATGCTAAGTGAGTACATGCTAGCTCTTTATTGTCTATGTTTCTGGAGTCTATAATTTTTGTCAGCCCTCTCCATCTGTAATTACATAGATTCATAAACTCGTGACCGTAGAAATTAAATTACTTATCCAAAATTACAAAAATAGACTAACCATTACGGTGCAATTGGAAAACTACAGACTTTAAAGACGGGGTTGACCAAGGTTTGAATCTCAGCTCTCCAACTTACTACGTGATGATGGGCACCACAGGGCACCTAAATGAACCTCTCTGAGGTTTGAATTACTCTTCTGATTTCTACAAGGCACACAAAGAATAATACCTTTAAGGAGTGAATGAGATAAAGGATGAGAAAATACTCAGCAGACTACTGCCAGGCAGCCTCCATTTTTATAGAGAAGAGCTTAGGCTCAGGCTTTCTTCTCTTACCCCCTACCCATTCCTCAATTGACTTCAATCGGGATAATGCAAAAATGCCCTCGCCACATTCGACAGTCTCACTTCACCTTTCTGCAGCATTTCACACCACTGACCACACCTCTGTTCTCTCAAAAATGTTCGCTCCTCTGGTTTCTGTGACAGATATTGCTCTCTTCTAATTTGCCACCCACTTCTCAGTGCCCCCCACCCCCGCACTTTCTTTTTCAGCCTCCTTCAGGAGGCCCTCCTCTTCCTTCTTAGATATCAGTGTTCTACAGAGGACGGTTTATCAGACGGCCAGTCAGAATGTTTAGCAGCATTTGCATAGTATTAAATAGAAAAGAAATGATAGGCTAGGATAAGACAGGATGACACAAAAAAATATATCAGAGGGCATCACTGTCTAAAAGGACTCTATACTGTTTCATAAAATTTTTTGTTTTAGTTACATGTACATGGATTTGTGTGAGTGTATGTGTTCTGGGGCATAATAAAAACTAATTTTTTTTCTGTGGGTTGTGGTCAAAAATACTGCCCTAAAGTATGCCTTTCTCTCTCCTCATATTTTCACCATGAATGATCTTAAACACCCCCACACCATATACTACCAACTATGAGCTAAAAATGCCCATACCCGTATCTGAAAGCCAGACATCTCACTTGAAAGCCAGGTTGATATATTTGGCTGCCCTGAAATAGCCATCCCTATGTGACTCGCAGGAATCTCAATTGTAAAATGTACAAATCTGAGCTTATAGTTCCCCATCAATCTTCTGCTCTTCCTGTTCCACCTATCTAGCTAATGGTGGTGCCGACTCATTTATTAATTTATTTATTCCACAGGCCCATAAATACATATCATATACCAGGAAATGTGCTAGGCATTTGAGACAAGAGATCATGAAGATACTGTATCTGCTCTGGATTATGGTGAGAAATAGAAAATAAACAGAATCATAAAACAAAACAAGCTGAATGACTGTGAGGTAGGTCCAGTGTGCTATAATATCCAAAAATATGGGCAAACTAATCCAGGCTGCGAGGCCTGAGTTTCCCAGAGCTGCAGACCTAACCTGAGTTCTAAAGTAAGAACTGTTGTTAATCAGAGCAAAGGAGGTTGGGGCAGGGAGAATGTATGGTTGTGTGTGTGCTGGGGAAACACGGATAGGAAGGCACACTAAAGACTTTGGAGGGGTGACAACAAGCAAATATATAGCTCTGTGTGTGATACTGCAAGATACGAGGGGTTGCTCAAGTCCAAAGGCTCAGGCAGGGAATGACAAAGAATATGGCTGGAAAGACCACATCTTAGAGACCGTTATATGTCATGTTAAAGGGCTTCAATTTTCATCCTGCAGCAGATGCAGAGGCAGTGAAAGGTTTTAAGTAAGGGAGAAACTATGATTTGATTTGCATTTTTGATAGATCACTCTGGATGTTGCATGGTAGATAACTTCAAGAGGTCACAGCGAGGAGGCTTTGGCAGTCATCAAGGTAAGTTATGATGAGATCTGGACCCCAGAAATAGAACTGATTACACAACAGAAATTGGAAAGAAGACTGATTTGATATATCCTGGGGAGAAGGAACAGACCATCCAGTCACTTAAGCTGGAAACATGGAGCCTGTCAAAGCTCTTTTCCTCACCTTTATCTTCCAAATTTAATCAGCTACTGAGTTCTACCAATTCTGCCTCTTCACTAGCTCTCACATCTGTCCCTCACTCTCCATTCTCACTGCTTTTAGTTCCTTTGTTTTCCTCTTTTTAAACCATGGTGATTTGAAAATTCAGTAAATTTAGTAACCCCTCACTTGTCTACCTGTACCCATCCCTTTTCCCCTTCCACCCATCTGCCATGCCACCAACAAGAGCAATTGTGATTTTTCTGGAAGGTGAAACCCCTCAGTGTTCCCCTGTGGCCTAGTTCAGTTGAGTTCAGTTTAGTCACTCAGTCGTGTCCAACTCTTTGAGACCCTATGGACTCAGCATGCCAGGCTTCCCTGTCCCTCACCAACTCCCGGTGCTTGCTCAAACTCATGTCCATCAAGTCGGTGATGCCATCCAACCATCTCATCCTCTGTCGTCCCCTTCTCCTCCTGCCCTCAATCTTTCCCAGCAGCAGGATCTTCCCAATGAGTCAGTCCTTCACATCAGGTGGCCAAACTATTGGAGTTTCAGCTTTTGCGTCAGTCCTTCCAATGAACAGTCAGGACTGATCTCCTTTAGGATGGACTGGTTGGATCTCCTTGCAGTCCACGGGACTCTCAAGAGTCTTTTCCAACACCACAGTTCAAAAACATCAGTTCTTTGGTGCTCAGCTTTCTTTATAGTCCAACTCTCACATCCATACATCACCACTGGAAAAACCATAGCCTTGACTAGATGGACCTTTTTTGGCAAAGTAATAATGTCTCTGCTTTTTAATATGCTGTCTAGTTGGTCATAGCTTTTCTTCCAAGGAGCAAGCGTCTTTTAATTTCATGGCTGCAGTCACCATCTGCAGTGATTTTGGAGCCCCCAAAAATAAAATCTGTCACTGTTTCCATTGTTTCCTAATCTATTTTCCATGAAGTGATTGGGACTGGATGCCATGATCTTAGTTTTCTGAACGCTGAGTTTTAAGCCAACTTTTTCACTCTCCTCTATCACTTTCATCAAGAGGCTCTTGAGTTCTTCTTCACTTTCTGCCATAAGGGTGGTGTCATCTGCATATCTGAGGTTACTGATATTTTTCCCACCACCTACGATCTGATCCCTGCCACTTTTTTCAATTCACTTACTAATATTCTCTACCCCTAACCCCATTCCATGCCATGCCAAAGTACTTATAGTTCTCTATAATAGACACCCAAAAAAGCTACCACCAACAACACAAAAGCTGTTCTAGTCCCATGCTAACATGCTTTGAGATGCAATGCTTCCTCTCTCTGGAAGGCCCTTCCCTTCTCCCTACCCTCACATCTTCCTGGAGGATTGTTTCCCTCCTGGAAGATTCAGCTCAGCCATCTCCTTTTCTATCACATTTCCCTGACTTCCCCCACAATGCTAAGCAGACTGGATCCCTGTGCAGGTGGCTATTGCAGCGCCGAGGACACTGTATTGCAATCAATTTTGTTCATGTCTGTCTCCTAAATCAGATGGTGAGCAACTCAGTTCCTTCTACCTCATCAGTCTGAGCAGTGTCTGGCACATGAAAGTTGCTCAATTTATATTTGTTGGGGGGGAAAAACTGAATAGACAAACAAACTGACTAGAACAGGTTCTCTGCCTCCCTTACCCAGAGATTGTTCCATGGTATCACAATCATTTATTTTTATAATGGAAATATTAGAAGGAAATCCTTAAAATGAGACCTAAGAACTGGAGACGTTTCCTGCTGTTCTACCTCAAAGGGTAGTTGGAGCATTCATCTTTCTCCAGAGTGCCAGTGTTTACATCCAGTCTACTGATTACTTCCTAATAGATGGGTTCCCAGAAGCTTAAAGAACATAATTTAAAACAAAACTAATCTTCCTCCCTTCCAAAATACTTCACCCCACAGAAACAGTCTCCTATCTCCACTACTTGTTCCACGCTGCAGCATTTTCTAAGTCCATCAGTCAAAACCCCAAACTCTGAGTGGCCCCTGCCTTCTGACTCTCGGCCCTCCCATCACCAACACCAAACTCAGAGTCTCCTTTCCATTTCCAACACCATCGCCCAACTCAGGACTGTCTGATTTTGTTTCTGGATTTCTAAATCAGCTTTGAATGACCTTCTTTAGAATAAGCTCTAAAAATAATTCAGAATCTGAAATCTCACTCCCATCCTCCCAAATAATAATTCTCCAAGTTTAATATGTGTTTGAATAGTAGGGGCACTCATCAAGTGAGTACTATGTGCCAGGCACCATTCAAAGCACTTTAAGTAGATTAATTTATTTAAGCCTCACATCACACAACCCTAGGGGATATGTACTACTCTTATCTGTATTTTCCATTCAAGGAGAATAGGATATTGAGAGGTTAAGCAACCTGCCCAAGGACACACAGCCAGTAAGTACCTATTCATCTACATCAACACACATTTTCACATGTTATATGTGAAATATAACATACGCAAACATGTCTTTTTAGTTTTTTCTCTTACTTTACACAATAGGGATAACAATATGTGTATTATCTTTGCATTTCCTCTTAACAGTGCATCTTGGTTATCTTTCTTTGTTGGTACATATAAATTCACCTCCTTCTTTTTAAGTATTAAATGTTATTACAACGTATGACTATAGCATAATTTATTTGACCAATTCACTGTTGATGGATATTCAGATTATTTTCCATTTTTCACTACTGTAAACAATGATGTGATTCTTGTACATAAATCATGGCACTCGTGTGACTAGATCTATAGCACAGGTTGGTGGAAATAGCACTACTGGTATTTCCATTTTTAATTTTGACACATCCTGCCAACGTATCTGCAAAAAAGACTGCACCAATTTACATTCTTACTAACAATAAATAAAGGTGCCTGTTTTCCCAAATGCTTGCCAACACTTGCCAACACTGGATATTATCTGTCATTTTAATTTTTAAAAATCTTGGATTTCTTTGTTGCTTTATCTTGTATTTCTCAAAATTTAAATGGAGCAGATCTTTTCAGATGTTTATTGGACAACCATACCTTTTCTAAAAATTCCTACTCATACCCTTTGTGTAATTTTCTATTGAATTGTCTTTTACATTATTTATTGAATATTCTGCATATTAGCAATTTAAAACTTGGCTATGTTATAATTAAATTATCATAATCTGTAACATACTTTTAAATTTTGCCTTAATGGCATCTACAAAAAAATCATACAGTAACCTTCTGTATAGCACAGGGAACTCTGCTCAATACTCTGTAATACTGAGAAATGGGGAAAGACCTTGAAAAATAATAGATATATGTATGCTGCTGCTGCTACTGCTGCTAAGTCGCTTCAGTCGTGTCCGACTCTGTGCGATCCTATAGACAGCAGCCCACCAGGCTCCCCCGTCCCCGGGATTCTCCAGGCAAGAACACTGGAGTGGGTTGCCATGTCCTTCTCCAATGCATGAAAGTGAAAAGTGAAAGTGAAGTCGCTCAGTCGTGTCCGACTCTTAGCGACCCCATGGACTGCAGCCTACCAGGCTCCTCCATCCATGGGATTTTCCAGGCAAGAGTATTGGAGTGGGGTGCCATTGCCTTCTCCGAGATACATGTATATGTATAACTGAATCACTTAGCTGTACACCTGATACTAACACAACATTGTAAGTCAACTATAGCCAATATAAAATAAACATGTAAACAAAGAGGGAAAAAGAGAAAATAAAAATCATGTAAACTAGCCAGCCCTTCCTTTTAGAGATTGTGAGTTTGGGGGTCTCACATAGGAAGGTCTTTCCCACGCTGAGATTAAACATACTTTCTATAGTTTTTAACAATTTCTTTTAGTTTCGTTTTATTTATAAAATTTAGCTCGTCAGTCCATCTGAAATTTATTTTTGTATATGGAATAAGGAAGGGCTTGAGCCCACCCCAACTGTCAAACAGATATCAAACTATTGTAATGCCATCCATTAAGTAGTTGAATCCCGGGGCATTGATTATAAGTATGGTGTACGACATAGTGCATCATTCCTCATACACTAAATTCTCACATGGGTTTGTGACTGCTACACTCTCTCTTGTTCCTTGAAACTATCTACATGTTTCTATGTCAATGCCTCAACATTTTCACTGATACATTTTTTTTCACGTTCTTTTTTTTTTTAATTTATTTTTAATTGGGGGAGAATTGCTTTACAATGTTCTGTTGGTTTCTGCCAAACAACACCACGAATGGGCCATAATCACACAGGTACCACTTCCCTCTTGTGCCCCCCTCCCCTCCCCTCACCCACCCCTCTAGGTCGGATATAGAGAACAGACTTGTGGGCACAGTGGAGCAAGCAGGATGAAAGGAGAAAGTAGCGCTGACTTACATCCACTACCATGTGTAAAACAGATAGGTTCTGAGAAGTTACTGCTGCAAGTTTAAAGTAACTTAGGGACAATGGAAAAACTCACTATCACCTCTCCACGTGTTTTTTAAACACTGTGGCTATTCTTGACTTTATTTTCCAATGGATTGTTAGAACCGACTGATCAAGTTCCATAAAACAAAACATTGGAAGTTAGCATGGGATTGCACTGAATTTGCAGATTCAGAGGGGAAAAGAGTTAACATCTTTGCTGCACTGAATCTGAGGATTAATAGCAATTAATTCATTCACATAACATTCTGCTTCAAAAATTTTGCCACTGACATTGGGATAAAGATAAAACTCTTCAGTGTCTGATTTTCACATCCTATCCTCTCAAATTTGGCTTAAAGTCACCTCACTGAATTTATTTCCCTTTACTCTTATCCACAAAGTTTCTCAAACAAAGTAATCCTTCATTACCTTTGCTAGGCATGCTTTGCAATTAGAAGAGAGAGAAAGCAGATATATCCTTTGTCCACACACCTTCCCTCTGAAGCACTGGCTTTGTGGGTCTATCTGCGGTCCACCATCACCCTTCAGCAAAGCAAGCATAGGTGTATTCTCTCTTATTAAAAAGCTCTGATGTTGAGGGCAAAAGGAGGGGATTTCTATGACTAAGTAACCTATGACAACATACTGCTCCTTCAGCATTCCTAGGCCAGAGAACTTGGTGTCCAACAGGACAACAGATAACAGGATCCAGAACTTGAAGAGGTCTTGTGTCCATATATGCTAAGTTGCTTCAGTCATGTCCAACTCTTTGTGACCCTACGGACTGTAGCCTGCCAGGCTCCTCTGTCCATGGGATTCTCCATGGACATGTTCACTCGTTCAGAGAACAGAAAATGAAATGGTCAGATGGCATCACCGACTCAATGGACATGAGTTTGAGCAAATTCCTTGGGATGGTGAAGGACAAGGAAGCCTGGTGTGCTGCACTCCATGGGGTCAAAAAGAGTTGGACACGACTTAGCGACTGAACACATCCATGGAGACATGTTCCCATGCCCACAGAGAATCCCATGGATAGAGGAGCCTGGCATGCCACAGTCCATACAGTTCATACAGATCAATCCATATAGTTCCCCTGATCTTCCAGGGGAACCTTCCTGACCCATGAATCGAACCTGCATCTCTTATGTCTCCTGCATTTGCAAGTGGGTTCTTTACCACTAGCACCACCTGAGAAGCCCTTAAAGAGGTCTTACTGGCACCCAAACTTGTAACATTCAGGATACATTTCTCACAGAATCTCTGACAAGAGGAGATGAATATTAAAAAGCATCAGAAGAGGTTAGAAGAACTAAGATAGTAGTACCTGAAAAGAAAAGACTGAAGTTAAACTGAAAAATGCTTCAGAGGAGCTGGGAGCCAGTTCAGCCAAGAATCTGGCAAGAGCCTGCATTACAACAAAGCAGCCACAGAGAGGGAGCAGAGGACCAGGAATGGCGAGGGGTCAGAGTGACCACACGAGGGCAGCAGAGAGCAAGCTAAACAGAAACGCTCTGGGTAAGCGTGAACAGGTTATTGGAACCAAACGAACTGTATGGCCAAAGTTATGGTTTTTCCAGTAGTCACGTACTTATGTGAGGGTTGGACCACAAAGAAGACTGAATTCCAAAGAATTGTGGTGCTGGAGAAGACTCTTGAGAGTTCTTTCGAGTGCAAGATCAAACCAGTCAATCCTAAAGGAAATCAACCCTGAATTGGAATGACTGATGCTGAAACTCCAATACTTTGGCCAGTGAAGAGCTGAATCACTGGAAAAGACCCTGATGCTGGGAAATATTGAAGGCAGGAAGAGAAGGGGATGACAGAGGATAAGATGGTCAGAGGGCATTACCGAGTCAATCAATGGACATGAGTTTGAGCAAATTCCTGGAGATGATGAAGGACATGGAAGCCTGGTGTGCTGCAGTCCATGGGGTCAAAAAGATTTTGAATACAACTTAGCGACTGATCAACAACCTAGACCCAAAAAGCACTGTCTATTCAGACAGTGGGCACAGAGCAAGATTGTATTGCACAACAGGTAGAAGAGAGAAATATTCCACACACATCTGCTCTAAGGTGAAGGGGCACAGAGAGAGGTAACTAACATGGGTTGAATTCTTAGCTAGGAGTTTTGCATAAATGTCTTCATTTAATCTTCACGACAAGATGGAAAATAACAAAGTGGAACACTTAACAAGTGAAAAGATTGATCTCAAATAAAGGAAGTGGCACAGTTGATATTCAAGCCCAGGAAAGTCCAACTTCAAAAGCCATGCTTTGTCCTGCACTATGCTATAAGATGGAGAAGGCAATGGCACCCCACTCCAGTACTCTTGCCTGGAGAATCCCATGGATGGAGGAGCCTGGTAGGCTGCAGTCCATGGGGTCATGAAGAGTGGGACACGACTGAGCAACTTCACTTTCACTTTTCACTTTCATGCATTGGAGAAAGACATGGCAACCCACTCCAGTGTTCTTGCCTGGAGAATCCCAGGGATGGCAGAGCCTGGTGGGCTGCTGTCTCTGGGGTTGCACAGAGTTGGACACGACTGACGCGACAGCAGCAGCAGCAGCACTCTATAAGAAGTCAAGAATGGCTCCTTGCCGCTGGACCCAGAGCCTGTTTAACTTCCTTAGAAGAGGACACACAGCCACTCCTGGCCTCCTTCGTGCACACCACACTAACCAGGGTTTCAGGTGGTGAGAGGTAGTGGGGAACTACTCCACAAAGAAGCCTTCAGACTGGACTCTCTGCTGGCAAATCTCATCAAGTGTCACCTGGCAAGGGAATGCTACTGAACGGGTAGCAAGCTCCAGAATTTCAGGGCATAGAATCGTCTTAGGACCAACATGGATCACAAGTGATCATGAGTCAGACAAGGAAGACAGCTTAAAAATCAAGGAGAGCAGAACAATATACAAGAAAGCCTGGAACAGTGTCTCATGTTCAACTCATAACCATCAGTTGTGGCCTCTCTTACCTCCCGGAACCTGTTCTGAACTCAACTATCTAAGAGGAAAGAATCAGGGAAGAGGTTCTGAAATGATAAAGGAATTGGCAGAAGGTTAAGAATTAAGATACTTTACCTGACATATAGGAGGTTAAGGAGCAATTTAATAACAGTGTTGCAGCCTCTAGAGAGATGTGTCCTAAAGGCTAGGAAAGAGAAAGAGAGGTCTTCTTTCATGAACCAGAGGGAAAAGCCTTATGATAGTAGGAGGTTCTTGGTTGTAAAATCAATGTGTCAAATGAAAGAATGTGGACATTCTTCCAGATGTGATGAAGGAGAGAGTCCTATTCCATGAATTCGTTCAAACAACATTTAATAAGCACCAATTCCATGGCAGCAACCTAATGCGCACCGTCCTTTCAGTTTCTGCCAACACAACTTGGCAGATAAATTGACAGGGCTTCTTTCTTCGTGAAGCTTGTATCTACTGGGAGAAGGAATACAGACAACAAATAAACCAATGATAAATTATTTTTAAAAATAGCAGAAAATGCTAACTGATCAGAGAAGGAATCCACTTCAATAGTCTTGCCTGGAAAATCCCATGGACAGAGGAACCTGGCGGGCTACAGTCCAAAGGGTTGCAAAGAGTCGGACACGACTGACGACTGAGCAGAGGAGCTAATGGATTACAAGGGAATGGGAAGGCTTCTCTGAGGAAGAGACATTCAAACTGAGATGTGCAAGCAAGAGCAGCTTTGCATAGAGCAGAGAGGGAAGTTTAAGATCAGGAGGACCAGCCAGTGCAAAGGATTAGGATGGGCATGAGCTTGGTTGTTAGAGGTACAAAAAGGACAAGCTGGGAGTGACAATGTGGCCAAAAGGTAAGACAAGGTCAGAGATATAGGCAAGGCTCTTGTTTTACAAACAAGGTCAGCCATCACCGAGAGGAAGAGTCGAGGAAATTATCTGTTGAAAGATTCAGTGATATGTTTTGGTTTTAAAACTTAACACAATAGACTATTTACAGATACAGTTCTCTCAGGAATTAGTGAGTTCCTTGTAAGGATCCACAAGCTGTGGTGTGCTGTTTCTCAGGAATGTCAGGACTGAGGCGTCCTCTGGGAGCACTTAGTAGCAGTGAGGTCAGGAATTTTTATTATTACCCTATGGAATGAGAAACTCCAGGATACCTGTATTATTTTTAACAAGTGCCCCCCACCTCAGGGCTTCCTTGATATCAAGACTTCTCTGGTAGCTCAGTTGGTAAAGAATCCACCTGCAATGCAGGAGATCCCAGTTCGATTCCTGGGTTGGGAAGATCTGCTGGAGAAGACATAGACTACTCACTCCAGCATTCTTGGGAGTACCAGCTCAGCTGGTAAAGAATCCACCTGCAATGTGGGAGACCTGGGTTCGATCCCTGGGTTGGGAAGATCCCCTGGAGAAGGGAAAGGCTACCCACTTTAGTATTTTGGCCTGGAGAATTCCATGGACCGTATAGTCCATGGGGTCACAAAGAGTCGGACAAGACTGTGTGATTCTCACTTCACTTTCCACATAAGTCTTATGATCAGGAACAGGTGGATGTATAGGTTTCTCTGCATGACCAAGAACTCCATCAGTTACTGTGTAACTTGTAGGAAGTTACCAAATTTCCTGAGCCTCATTCTTCATGTGTAAAATGGAAATGCTAATACCTACAAGATACAGGGCTATACATGAAGACTGAGTGATGTAAGCACATGCAAAGTGCCAGGCACACAGGAAGCGCTCCATGGATATCGAAGGACGGTGTGACCAGTCACCCTTCAGTATCCACAGGGACTGGTTCAAGGCCCCCACCCCCGCCCCAGGATACCAAACCTGCAGATGCTTACATGCCTCACAGCTGGCCCTCCACATGGTCAGGTTCCGCATCCCCCTATACAGAGGGCTAATTGTATGTTTGTTGGGAAAACTCCACATGTAAGTGGACCAGGGCAGTTTAAATTTGTGTTTTTCAAGGGTCAACTGTATATGAACTTCATGAATGAATGAAAAGCTAAATATATACATCCAATTCGTTCTCTGCAATCCTGTTTTGAGCCTGCAGAGAGCTCTCTTACCACCAGCAGAGAGCCCGGATCTCAGAGAACGGAGGTGAGATCTGGTACCAAAACCTAGTCTCCACCCACTGCCTCCTACTTAGCCTTTCCTCTTCCCTCCTGCTCAACTAGCCTAGCTATTCAGACTCATGACTACCCCATCCCTTCCCACCCCTTTCTTCCCCTAAAATGGGAAAGAGCATGCTCAACTTTCCTTCCTCTCCAGCCTGGCCTGGAGATGACCCCAGCTGCTTGCTGGGGAGATGGTCTGAGTAATGGTTGCCCTTAAATGGAGGCTGTTTCTGCCAGGAACTGTGTGGAGACCAACCTCATCCCAGTTTGTCTGGATTTTTCAATTTTAGCACTGAAAAGTCCTAGAAAATGCCTCTGGCAAGCTGGGACAACTGGTCAGGGTACCTAGCCCCTTCTGCATACAACTTAATGTTGCTTGGCGCCACTGCTTGGGTCTGTATGCTCCACAGCATTGTCTACGCATTGTCTATATACTGACGTCTGGGTCCAACTACAGTAGCCTGGGGTTATCTCCAAACTACCTATAGAATCGGACAAGACCACCCTCAGTGGGTCCTACTCAATGTCATGGAGCTGGATTGGTGGTCCCCAGAATGGTCAGACTTCTGAGTCAAATGCCGTGTAGCCTGCAGTCCACCCATTCACTACGGCAGGAGTTACCACCCTACAATGCAAATCTGGCCCTAACATTTCCCTGCTAAAACCCTTCAGTGACTCTTTGTCATCGGGATAAAGAGCAATCTCCAGCAAAAACTCCCTTCACAATCTAGCCACAGCAGATTCTGTTTCTTGCTTTTGGATATGCTGTTCCCTTTTGTAATACCTTTCATCCCTTTTACAGTTGGCCAACTCCCTAGTCATTTATTAACGTTTTCTATAAATTTAGGCCCTGCCTCTTCCCCAATTCTAAGGTGCCTTATATATCACTGCACTGTGGCATTTATCACATGGAATAGTGATTCTGCATTCGCCTGTCTTTCCTACTGGACTATCAGTTCCTTGAAGGTAGGTTACATGACTTACTTACCTTTGAATTCTCTAGAGGCCAGCTCTAGACATGGCATTTTTAAAATCTTCACTCTTACTAATGATTCTAATAAGTAAGCCATTAGTGTCAGTTCAGTCGCATCCATAAGCATTATCCTATCCCTGACCCTTGCATTATTCCTCTTAGACAAGATGAGGCTCAAAACCAGGGTGGGAATTGGAGATGGGGTAAGAGCATCCACTGATCATTTTGTTTTGTAATTATAAAAATGAAACCTGGGTTTATAGATTTTTTTTTTTATAGACCGCAACAGAACAGCTGGGTCAAAACAGCCACTTTCAACTAGCACCGTGCACCGCACATAAAAACTCGATAAACTATAAATACATGAATGAATGATAAAAGAGTTCCATTCTGGACAAATGATTTTTTTGTCTTCTTATACTTAAGTGTGACTATAAAATGGCAAAACCCTGATTTGATTTTGTTTGTACTAACAAATAGATCAGAATGCCACTGCTCAGAAATTTTCTAGGACTCTGGGCCTTCAGAACCAACATATTAGTCAACCTCTAAGCCCTTACTATTACTTAATAGGCAACTCTCATCTTTCTTTGTATTACCCAACATGAACTGTCACTTATCCATAAGACTTGGATCCCCAAAGGCCTTTGGCTATTTTCAAAATTAAAAGCTAACCTCCAAGGATGGAAATTTTCCACAACTGAAGATATGCAAAAGGAAATGGCAGGCTCTAAGTCAATTCCAAGAATTAAAAAATGTTATCTTAAATAAGTGGATGAAAATATGTGTATTAGAGTCATTCACCTAATTTGGCACACACTGCATCTATATGAACACATACAAACTCAGGGAGTATACCAACGAAGTCAGATTATATACATGTTTGTGTTTCTGAAAAAAAAAATTGATCAAGCCTGTGTGTTTGTAAATATATCACTGCAGCTTAATTCAGTAGAATTAACTGAGAATCAGCTATTTTTCTCTTTCTAAGCTAAGCACTGGGAATAATAAGATTCATGAAATATCATTCTTGCCCTCCGTGAGCTCACAAAAGAGAAAACATGTAGACAAACTATCACAACACAGGGAAAAAGGTGTAACAGCCGAAGGATATATTCAATACGATGGTAGCACCTAGCGAGGAGTGATTAACTCTGTACAGGAGGCTTCACAGAGTCAACGACACCTAATCAAAGTTTGGATGAATAAACACAAGCACAAGTTTCACCAGGCTTAATGAGATGGGCAATCCAGGTATAGAAAATGGTATACGTAAGGACACTGAGGCATGAAACAATGCAGAGAGCTCGGGAAATTACAAGCCCTTTGATATTGCTGGGACCCAGGATGTAAGGGGAGGGGTGCAGAGATTTTTCGTTGGAGAGGCCACAGATATCCATGTAACCAAATGTGTATTTTCGTTTGTGGATGATTATGGGTGCTTTCCCATATACATCAGTCGGCCTATCGCAGAAGCAAGAGCAGCACACATACTCATTACCTGATTTTATTTTTGCCTGAATTTATCACATAAAAGTTCCCAGGTCTCCATTCATATTTGTTCTATTCCCCTATTATGCTCTCCCCTTTAGCTCACTTCCCCCCATTTGCTAGCTATCTTGCTCCTTTTCCCCTTGTATAGTCGCCTCCTATATCGATCTGGGTCCATCTGTAGTCTTATAGGTCATCCTTCTTTCTAATATCAAGCAACTCCCCTTCTCTCCTTTAGAACAAAGCTCATATGACCTCCTCTCTAACAAGCCTCCTTGTCTAAGTCTAGTAGTTAAAAATTGATGCTGTGTAGTAAGACCAATCTGTCTTGGAAACCTGTGTCTCTCATTCAACATCTTTGTGATTTTGGCTTCTCTGGGCCTTGCTGTCCTCATCTGTAAAATAGGGGTAAAGGCATACCGCATGGGGGAACTTGTGAATGTTAAAAAGGACAACAAAGAGTTTAGCATGGAACCTGGCAGATCATTGCTAAGTCTAAGTCGCTCCAGTCATGTCCGACTCTGTGTGACCCCATGGACAGCAGCCCACCAGGCTCCTCCGTCCATAGGATTCTCCAGGCAAGCATACTGGAGTGGGGTGCCATTTCCTTCTCCATACTTACTATAGCGTTGGCCCCAAAGTTCATTTGGGTTTTTTGTAACATTTCGTGGAAAACCCCAACAAACTTTTGGGCCAATCAATATATTTCCAGGAAGTGACAGATCATTAGCCTTTAGCAATTATTGTTCATGATAAATTCAAATTGTCTAGAGAGCTTCATGCCTAAGTCACATGCATATATATGGTGATTTCACTGGTAGGTGTTTATTTTGACTTTAAGTGCTTCATTGTGGGAGGTTGGACTGCTGTGCTGCAAAACTCCAATGGGAACAATGCCCCCAGGGGTGGCTCAATATGGAAAGTCTGGGGAGGAGAGAAGCCTTTTCCTTTTAGTTTGCTCCTTTCCATAGTTTGAGTATTTTAACTCTATAAACACATGACTTTAATGTTTTAAAGTGGCAATGGGATTTCTGGGCAGGGAGAATTTGGGCTTTTTGTTGGCTTGTTTGGTTTCTATTTTGTACCACTATTTATTTTTTTTAAGCTTAACTAATAATATACTCTCAAGACATTCAGTAATTTAGAAGTTATTCAAGTCAAAATTAGTTAGGATTTTAGGAAAAGCCCAATCAGAAAGTATTTGTTAGCAGAAAAAGAAATGAACACCAACAGTGGGTTTGGATTCACTGTTTACAAAGTACATAATCTCATTAAACCTTTGTTTCCTCATATCTGTAATGCAGCTAATAATCTCAACCACATTAGGGTATTTCAGGTACTAGATGACATACCGTGCAAGTAAAGGACCCAGTGCAAAGTCTGGCGTACAACAGATTCTCAAAAAAATGGTATGTGTTAGTTGTTTAGTTGTGTTCGACTCTTTGCGACCCCATAGACTATAGCCCACCAGGCTCCTCTGTCCATGGGGATTCTCAGGCAAGAATACTGCCATGCCCTCCTCCAGGGGATCTTCCCAACCCAGGGATTGAACCCAGGTCTTCTGCATTGCAAGCAGATTCTTTACCAGCTGAGCTACCAGGAAAGCTTCCCCCCAACCCCCACCCCCCCAAAAATGGTACCTATGATCATTTTTATTATGAACAAGTTGCTGTCCCAAATTGGTTGCTTACAACAGGTTAGAATTAAGATGCTGCTTAAAATTAACAATTAAATTGGAGTTGGTATTGGGATTAGTAGTTAGAGTCTATAAAAAATTAGGGTTAGGGTTGAAATTGGAATTCAATTAAGGTTAGAATTAAAACACATACAAAGGTTTTTATCAAGGATAGGGTTAATTAAAACTGGATAATAGAAATAAAAAGCAGCATGAGGAATCCTGGTTTGCTTGGGTGGGAGACTAAAGAGGAAAGCAAATGTGGAAGCCTGTGCAGAATTTACTGATAAAGAAAAAGTCATACAGAGGCCAAGGGTTAGAGGGCAAAGCAGAACTGAGCCAGGGTTCGGAGTTTTTCTCCTGCAGGTGCTCTCGCTTCCCTCCTAGATGAATATGTAGTGTTCACCCCACTCAGGCCAAGTCCCTGCCCTCCTCCATCCCCAAGAGGAGCCACGTGGGGAAAGGAATGCCCAGGGCCCACACAGCTGCATCCAGCCCAGAACCAGTGCCAGAGACACATTCCTCACCCCCAGCCACCCAGGCTATTGCTGAGTGGACAAGGGCACCCAGGAGCCAGCACTTGCCTTCTCTCCACTCCCCTTCTCTGCTCCCCCCAGTTCTCACTGTGGTGACCAGTTCTTGAATCCCACAGACAACCCACTCCAGACTCTGTGCAAGTCTCTGGGAAACACTGATTGTATATCATAGCATTTAACAGTGAAAAGTAACCATAGAGATCACAATCCAACATGGATACTTTTATTTTACCTGTTTTCAGGCTGAGGATAATCCTTGTAGTTCAGGCTTTCTTTGTAAAACTCTATTCCTAGTGAATGGGCTGCCTGTAAGAGGCTGGGTGCCCAGGGACAAAGAGAATTAGAGTGGTTAGAGGTAAGGAGCTATTCCAAATGGATCCATCTGCCTCTGCAGGAGACATGACCCTTTCACTCTGAGACAGCCAGGAGTGAGAATTCCTTAAAGTGGACACTCCCAGAGAAAAACGATTCTCCTTATCCCTCCTGCTCCCATGGGTATATCTGCCTTATTTATCCAATACTGTAACCCCTCTACTCCACAGCTGTGTGAACACAGAAGTCACCTAAGTCCTCTGTGTTTCGTTTTATCTGTTCAACAAGGGGTATTCATTAGGTAATCTTGAAGGTCCCTTACAAATTCTAATACTCTTTTATCCTGTATTTCTAAAAGCCAATGACTGCTTCCTATTCCCAGACCCTAAATTGCTGCCAAGATGATGCTGATGATGCAGAAAAGAGAGAAGGAACTAGTAGGAAAAGAGCATTCCAGAGTCTCATTTGCTCATGCTTAATACTCTCCACAAAAGCTCTCCCCCTCTCCTCCCACCCTTGGTTCTCTTCCCTTGCAGTTACAGTAGAGGGTGGGGCCAGACCAGCAGAGTCATTAGAGAATTAAAGGACAGGCAGAAGCGGATCAGCAGAGTAGCAGATGGAAAAGGTGATTAGTTACAGAAGCTTGGGACCTAATCCTACATCCTAGCGTCCCAATCCCACCCATCCCCACTCTCATTCCCCCCAACACTAACCTGTCCTCTCTTAATCCCACTTAGATGATCTTTAAAACTTCTAGCTCCAAAGATAATACTCTTTATCCATCAAGAGTCTTTAACTAGGATAGCATGATTCTTCTCTGAAGCTTCATTCTCCCTTTGAAAACACACCCACTCGTTCCTTTTTGCTGCATGACTAAATTCACGCCAACCTAATCCCACCTTAGTCAGAAGGTCCATTTTCCCCTGTATCTTCCCTCCTGCCTATCCCATAGCACAGCCTCTCCTCTTCCTTATACCAGGTGTCCTTATTGTGTCTTTCAAGCACACTTCTCCTTCTATCTCTGACTCAGAGATTTCAAGATATCAGAGGACCCCCAGGGAGACAGAGAACCCCAATGTAGCAGGACAGTTTGGAGTCACTGAGATGAGTCAAGGCAGGCAAGTCAGACAACCCAAGGTGGTCAAAAACTGTCTTATAAATAATTTTTAATAACCACCCAGACACTCAAGAAATGTTCAAGAGGTAGGCAGAGCTCTTCTCCCAGAAACCATGGGTAAACTCCACAAACAGTGAGAAGAAAAACAGAGGGGCAGCTTTCTGGCTATCCTTAAGGGACTTCCTAGAGAATATTCTCTCTTGTCCTCTCCACCAGTGACTAACATTTATATCGAGCTTTACTGATTACTGGAGAAGGCAATGGCACCCCACTCCAGTACTCTTGCTTGGAAAATCCCATGGAAGGAGGAGCCTGATAGGCTGCAGTCTATGGGGTCGCGAAGAGTCGGACACGACTGAGCAACTTCACTTTCACTTTACTGATTACAGGGTACCTTCCACATCCTTGTTCCCTGGTGGCTCAGAGGTTAAAGCATCTACCCGCAATGCGGGAGACCCAGGTTCGATCACTGGGTCTGGAAGATTCCCTGGAGAAAGAAATGGCAACCCACTCCAATATTCTTAGCTGGAGAATCCCATGGACGGAGCAGCCTGGTGGGCTATGGGGTCCCAAAGAGTCGGACACGACTGAGCGACTTCACTTTCTTTCCACATCCTTGTCCTTGAGTTACCAGGGGACAGAGACATTAAGTCCATCACAGACAGCTGCAAAAGCTGTCCGAGAGGGGGAAAGATTACTCAAACATTAAAGATCAGCATGGTGATGCGTAGTCAGTGCAGAGAGGGGATGGACCCAGAAGTTAGAAGACAGGCACCCAAATCTCTGATCTAGGGACAAAACTGGCCTTCCAGGATTGGCTGTTGTTTTGTTGCTAGGTTGTGTCCAACTCTTTGTGACCCCATGAACTGCCCTGTCCTTCACCGTCTCCCAGAGTTTGCTCAAACTCACGTGCATTGAGTCAGTGATGCCATCCAACCATCTTATCCTCTGTCATCCCTTTCTCCTCTTGCCCTCAATCATTCTCAGCATCAGGGTCTTTCCCAATGAGTCAGCTCTTCAAATCAGGTGGCCAAAGTATTGGCACTTCAGTGCCAATATCCATTGAATATTCAGGGTTGATTTCCTTTAGGATTGACTGGTTTGATCTCCTTGTAGTCCAAGGGACTCTCAAGAGTCTTCTCCAAGACTACAATTCAAAAGCATCAATTCTTTGGTGTTCAGCCTTTTTTATAGTCCAACTCTCACATCTGTACATACTACCCAAGACTAGAGGGCATTTCAAAAACTATATTATTCCATGTCCTGGCCAACACTTGTGTTTTCTACTATTGTCAGTCTAATCTTGGATAGATCAGTTCATACCCTTTGAATCTCTATTGCACCTGTGTAATAAGGATTGTACCAAATATTTTCTAAAAAATACTCATATACATAAAATTCTTTGATTCAGAGATTCTAAAATTTAGGAGTGTATACCTAAGAGGTAAGTTGGAGCAAAACTGACTCAGGAGGATCTTTCTGAGATCTACTAAGACTCTTCCAGAGATCTTCAATCACAATTTTTTTAAAAAAAAAGCAAGCCCCAGGGGCTTGGAATTCTTGAGCCAAGAGCAAGTACAGACACCCTACTGCTCTCATTCATCTAGCATCTGGCCTCAGGGGCAAGAACTGCGTTAGCCACATAAGGTCCTTAAGAGAGTAGCTTCCTGAGAATCTGTAGATCACACCATTCACCTACAATCTTACTCACTAAAACTTGAAAAAGGAAGGACAAGATCCTCTGAAATATAAAGAAGAAACATATTGGGAAAGGTTGGGAGTAAAGTCGGGAAACAGAAAGGATTAAGGGGGAAAACCACTGAGTTGCGTTGTAGGCTGCTCAGTTCGGCAGAATCTGAAGGGAAACCGCTGATGTTAGACTGGGAGTAATCTCTTTGAGGGATTGAGGGAAGTGTTGATTCCCATGGCCTGGGGGCTTGCTGGAAGATGCCTTTCAAAGGAAATTACCTGGGGCCACAAATTGTTGCTGGAGGTCTAAGTAGGGGCTCTTCCGTCAGAGGAACTAGGGATGTTAGTGCTTTGGAAAAAGACCAGGGTAACTGGTTACCCATTGCAGAGATGTCCCTGGGCACACTGTTGATAGGGGCACCCTAGGGGCATCCCACTCCTGGGGATCCCCAGTTGCCAAAGGAAGGAGGGCGGGGCCGAGAAGCTCTCGGGCTAGTGGGCACGCCCTTGCCCAGGCCTGCAGTGGCAGCTCCCGCCAGCTGGCCCCAGGCCCTGCCCGACTCCCCTCCCTCCACCCCAAGTCTAGGAGGGGTGGGCGCCGGGTCCCACTGCTGAGCCAGCTCGCTCCCTCTGCTCCACGCCCGAGCCGGGCTGGTGGAGCTCCCGGGGGAGAGGGTGGAAGGCACCACGACGGCGCGGAGGGGGTGCGGCAGGCGGGGGGAGTGGGGAATGCGGCAGCCGGTCCCCCCCGCGACCAGCCCAGCCCCCCGTCACCCCCCCTCCACCTCCAACCGAATGGTTTGCTCCGAGCGCCCTATTTAATCCCCGCGACTGCAGCAGCGCCGGCTCCCTCCCGGTCCCCGCCTCGGCCCCGGGCTCCGAAGCGGCTCGGGGGCGCCCTTTCGGTCAGTGGCGTCGTCTACCCCCCTCCCCAGCTCCAGCCCCCAGGGATCCAGGCTCGCCAGCGCCCTGCCAGGGAGCCGGCCGGGAAGCGCGATGGGGGCCCCTTCCGCCCTGCCCCTGCTCCTGCTTTTCGCCTGCTGCTGGGCGCCCGGCGGGGCCAACCTCTCCCAGGACGGTGAGTGAGGGAGGGGGCGGCGCCAGGGGAGGTGGGGAGGGGCCGGGGCGGGGGCTCCGACCGGCGGAGGGGGCGGAGGGAGCCCGTTGGCTTTGTTTGGAAGCGGGGGTTCGAGTCGCCAGCCGTTCCTGATACCCTGTGTCTGTCTCCGAGCATCCGTGTCTCTGTGGATCGTGGGGTGTGCCGCGTATGCCCCCTCCTTGTACACCGTCGAGTGTGTCTGCGTGTGAAGTCGCAGATTTGGGTCTGTTACAAGCCGCCCGGGGTCTGGTTGTGTTGCTGTCCGTGTGCGTCTGGGTGTGCGCGTCTGTGTTGGTGTCTGGCTGCGTTTCTGTGTCAGTATCTGTGTGTATGTCTGTGTCAGTGTGTGTTGGGGGCGGAGTGAGATTTGTCGCTGTTTCAGTCAGGGCGTGTGTCGGCTGTTTGTGTATGTATGTCTGGAGGGGTTGGGTAGCCAGTGCGGTCCCCTGAACTGCTGTATGCAAACATTCCTGCTCCCCCGACCGTCCCCCCACCCGCGGCGGAGCTCCGAGTGGGTAGGGAAGGGGGCCTGGGTGAGGCTGTGGAGGGGGGCGTGGGCAAGGAAGTGGGGGGCTTCTCTCTGGAGCAAAACAACAACACTGGGCGGAGAGGGCCCCCGGATGGCAGTGTCCCTAACGGTGGCAGAAGCTGGGAAAAGAAACCCAGACGGGAGCGGAGGAGGGGGAGTAGCGGGAGGGAGACTGGGCAACAGGAAGACTGAAGATATTTGGGGAGGAGGATGCATGGAAAACCAAAAGCTTTCCTGGGCTGAGAATTGATTTTCCAAATTTGAGGTAAGGTGTCTCGCCTAGCCCCCTCTGCTTCAGTCAGGAACTCAAACCTTCTTGGGTTAGTCATGGTAGAGAGCTGAAGGAAGAGAGTGGGGGGAGCACGGAGGCGGGGCCAGGGGTGAGGGGGCTAGGGGCCCCCTCCCGCCCTGGACCGGGCTATGTAGGTCAGCCCTGTGGGGGCACCTCAGCTTTCTTAAAGGTTGCTGACGCTTAATGGGGTGGCAGGGGACAGTTTGTAGGGAGACCGGGAAGAGAGGCACAGCTCAGAGCCTCAGGTCCCTGGAGGAGGGAGGGCAGGCGGTGAAGGGACTAAAGGAATGCATCCTCCAGTCTCCTCCGCCCCTGGCAGAGGCGGACTGGGCTGGGGGAGGGGAAGGGGGACCGGGACCTCTGCGGAGCCAAGGGATGTGGGGAGAGTGAAGGGGAGGGTGGTGGCCTATGCCCGGCCAGATGCCAACGAAAAACAGAAAGAACCGCAGGGGAGGAGAAAGGGGAGGCGGCTCCTGGGCGATGGACCCAGTGGCCAGCAGGGATGGGCACAGGGCGGGGCGGGGGTGGAGAGGGGAGGGGTTGAAACTGGGGAGGATGATGTAGAGAATTTCATCTGAAGGAAACAGGCGAAGAGCCAGGGTGCTGGAGGAATACTTGCTCCATCTCGCCTGACCTGCTCCCCAAGTCCTATCTCCATCAGGAAGAAGGAGCTTCTGGTGTTATGGGGACACTGGGCAGCTTGCGAGCTGGCTCCTTCTACTCTGTATCCATTCACACTCCCCAAGGGAGTTGCTACCCAAGTCACCACAGGGCAGAGGCCCCTTCTCTCCCCTATGTGGAACCCCCCTTCCCCTGGACAGCTGTACTGATGACCCTACTCACTGAGGAGGTGAAGAGAGTCCTGCGGGAGGGCAGGCTAAGTGCAAGGCAAAGGAGAGGTTGCTGGGTGCGGTGCACATACCCAAATAAGGACTCTCTACTAGGCCTTGACTTTCACCTGAAGCCCCTGGCCTTCCCATTCTGCTAGCTGTGTTGAAGAGAGACAAGCGTGACCCAAACTGCTTCAGTTTGGCAATGGGAACTGATGGGGCAGGCTGGAACCTCAACAGAACAAAGTCATCCCAGAAAGCTGAGCTCTTCAACTCTAGGATATAAACAAACACTGGAGAAGAGAGTAATCTGTGTACTAGCCAGGTCTTTCTTCACCAACTGCACTCTTCTTTCTTAGTCCTCAATTTGGGGGCTCAGCCCCTACTCAGGCTTAAGATTTAGAGGAAAAGAAATGCTTTATCCTTCTAAATACATATATACCTCTCATATCAGTGGCTTGACGGAAGAGTGGAAGCCAATAAATTTTGAATGGAGAATGTCTGGAGGAGGGATTGAGAATTTAGAGATGGGTTAGAAGATAAGTTCCCAAAAAAGAGTCAAATCAAGCATCATTGTCGTTCTAGAGCATTGTCTGTCCTGACAGCGGACGTATGTCTGGTTGTAATGTCCCAGGATGCACTGATGCAAAAGAGACACAACCATGTGCCATCTTCTATCTAATTCTACTTCCTAGCTTCGGGATCAGAACAGCCCCACTCTGATGTGGGAGGCAGGTCTATAGATTTAATACCTACGGGTGGCGGTCCTGATGACCATTCTGCCCAGGCTCACACAGAAGGTGTGTCTAGGACCCCTGACTTGGGGTTCCTGAGGGCCCTGGGCAGGGAGCTCAGTGGCAGCACACACAGCTCCCTGGAGTACAGCATACACTTTTTAAGATTTCATCAGACTGAACAGGGATTGAGGCTAGAGAAGGGCAAACAATTGTTATCTGAACCTGACCATTAGTGCTGTGGTTCGAAACTCAGGAATGGTTTAGACATTCTGAGTGAGCCACCTGCCCCTTCCTTCTCACATTTTTTTCACTAGTGTTGGCAGAAGTTGGCAGTTCCAGGTTTGGGGGATTACAAGGCCCGTGAACTTAATGTATCCTGTGGTTGTCTCTCTGGTGAGCTGTTCGACATTCAACATTGTGACCAACTTCCCTTGGTTCTCCTTTTTCAAATTTTTTCCAGCACTCTGTGAGTTGATCTGGTACAGAAACTGACAGGTGGGCAGCTTCCCTTTCCTTCAGATCAAGATACAGCAGTTTAACCTTGGAGTGCACTGCCTCACACATGAACATCTTTCCCTTCCCAATGACCTTCTGTCCACTGCCGTCCATTCTGCAGCCCCCTGGCCAGCTGCCCAGTGTAGAGATCATGCCCAATGTGCCGGAGAAGTCCAGCAGGCATTCGCTCTAGAGCTGCCCACGGATCTGCTTGGCAGACCTACTGCACCTAGTTTCTTTTCCTGGTTGCAGCTGTAGCTGTTCTCGTTCTGTTCTCTTCCCAGTTGCAGCTGGGAATCCTTGGGAAGGATATGCTCTCCCTTCAGACGTGGCATTTTCTGGCACAGAGAAGCTGGAAGCATCAGAGAGACGCTGGTATTGTAGAGTTTAGTTAATTCTATACAGAACCAGTCTGTCTGATGTGGGACCCAAGCTGTACATATCAACTGCCTATTCCAGCAGTTACACCAAAGACTCTGTCCTGAGCTCTCCCTGGGGCTCGGCGGCACTGCTGGGCTCAGTAGTTTCTTTTGGCACAGTGGTTTTCTCACTTTTATCTTTAAAGATGTGAAGGTTCTTTATCAAATAAATAAAACAGATCAAAGGAAAATTACTCTTTTTGAAACAGATAAGTAAGACCTGAAACCCTCTCGCCCTTCTTCTTGACTTCCCCTGTACTTCCCCTAATCCTTAAGGCACAGAGGTTCTGCTACATACAGTTTGAAATCCTCTACCCTAGACTGACAATAAATGAGACAGTTCACTATCCTTAGGTTCTTGTTCTCTCTCTTCCTCTCTCTCCTCTTCCAACTGAGCAAGAAAGGAGGTCCAAATCTAATTTCAACAGTGCCTTGTTGGAGACAGTCACTATTTACTTGAAGAATGACTCATAGTTCTGCAGCCATAAAATTCCACAGATGGCATCTTTTTGGTGTTCTGGTCACTCTGAAACAGCAGACCAGGTCGTTGTACCATTGCTCTGAAAATTCTTACAAGTGATTTTGGTACCCCTTGCCATCGCTGCTTTCTTGAAGTCCAAATAATATGTACTGGAATCAAAAGCTTCTTGTCCTTAGGTCACAAAAAATAACCTAAGGAAAAAACCCTCACAGTTATCATCAGAGAAATTATACCCCGGGGGCTGAAGCTAGTCACATTCTTTGTTGTTTCCTACTCCAACAGAACCAACTCAACAATCCCTTTTTTGTCATCTATTTCTCAGTAATGGAATTTTACTGAAGAATGGTAATCTAGGCTCCAGGTTTTCCATAAATGCAAGCTGTAGAATGCACCAGTTCCTAACTGACTACTGAACGAAAAAGCCAGGGTATTAGAAAGTTTTGGTAATTATATCTCTCCTTTCATCTTTTATGCTACAAATTAACACTTCCTGTTTCATCACTGGCTATAGGTCTATGCACTGGAACATTTTGTTTCCTGGATGAGGTCATGTCCTAGAGATCCATCCATAAACTCTGAGAATAGCAATCCTCATGAGAATGCTTATAAGAGATAAGAGAGAAACAAACCACTAGGAAAAAAAAAAAAAAAAAAACCTGGAAAAGCAAGCCATCAGAAAAAGATTCAGGTCCCTAAGAACTCAGTCAAATTAAGAGCAAATACTCCATGTAACTGAAAAATAGGGAAGAACAAGCCTGGGGTCAAAGACCTGCCTCTTCCTCTAGAATCAGCAGTAGAGATGATTTTTTACCAGCTCAGAACCAGCTGATGCTCAGGGATTTTACAACCCAAGTAGAAACCCAATCCAACCCTGTTACAACAAGGAGATCCATCCATTCTAGCACCAAGACAGGAGTCTTGAACACATGAAACAGCTGAGATTTTTTTTTTTTTAACAAAATACAAGCTCATTAAAGCTATATATTCTTCACTGAAGCAACAAGCACTGAAAGAGAGAGCTATCTGTCCCTTTACCAAAATTTCCCTAAGTCTAAAGAGAGTGGCCAAATTTCCCAACTAACACAAAGACCTCTCAGTCCTGAGGACAATACCCTTTTTACAAGGCATAATCCATTATGCTTTTCCATGTATGATCAGGATTGGACTGGTCACATCAATTTGCGGTGCCTTAGAGCGTTTGACTGATACATGCCATGCCCTTTGTTTGTTGTTTAGTCTGTAAGTCCTGTCCCACTCTTCTGCGACCCCATGGACTGTAGCCCACCAGGCTCCCCTGTCCATGGGATTTTCCAGGCAAGAATACTGGAGTGGGTTGCCATTTCCTTCTCCAGGTCCCATACCATACCTAACGATAATACACATTTTGGCTTCCTTATGTCTAGTGTCTCTGAGGAGACACAGGCTTTGTGGCACTGTTTCCCACATTTAAAGATACTCTAAATGTCATTCATAATTGGTTGCAGCAAATCAAAACGTTCTCCACTACCACTGATTCTTATGTAATTTCTATAATTACTGAGGCTTATGTTGACAAACTCAGTCCGGTGGCGGTCCTCACTTTTTTAGCACCATCTCTGGGTTGCATGTGTGGTAGGTTCAAACAAAGTACTTGAGAAGGCCTTTGAGAGCAAATGATGGGTGTGGCGTGATCCTAGCAGAAACCCTGATGTCTGCTCTTTCTCGTTTGATTGTTTGCAAGCTGGCTGCCTTAACCCATGATCCGGGTTTTCCTGTTCTTTGTGGAACAAACTACAGGTGCTTTGAGCTCTCCATGGTGCTAGCCCCTGACGGGGACACTCCAGGCTCTTCTTGCTGCTCTCCGTGGTCCTGCTCCCCATCCAAATTCCTAATCTCTTTATTTTCCACAGTGCAGCCCTCAAAACAGGGATGGGATTTCCCTCCTCCTACCACAAACACACACATGATCTTGGCTATGATTCCTGACTGGCTCTACCAGCAAGAGGGGAACCAGACCAGATCTGGAGAGTGTCCATAACCACCTAATCACCTGTAAGAAGGGGACAGAAAAAACAAATAATTCTGAGGTGGAAAAGTGTTGTTTGCAATATTCAGGAGATGAGGGCCTACAGTCACCTCAAATGGCCTCAAAAGAACCAGATGTTTGGCCATACATGGACTCATAGCTTTAAAACAGAACTACAAACAGTCGTGGCTTAGATTGAGACAGCACTGCTCATGTACAGTTACCACATATACACCATACATGTAGAATGCAAAATGCGTCCTACTCGGTTTATGAGCACGCACCTCTTAACACCACTCTGAGCCTGACAACCAACTCAAACTGTCCTGTCATGATACTCATTGTCCCTTTCCCCTTGGCCTTAGCAGTAAACATAAAGACAATATCTAGGTTGGCTCCTCAGAATAGATAATAGAAGAATGCAATACGGGAGAGGCATAGAAAATAAATACCAAATCCATGACTCATGTTCCTCATCATTATAACCATCTCGGATAGACTAAATGGCCTTAATGTAACCATCTTATCCCAGAGTCCAAGTCCTTGGCCATATCTCAGAAGATGCATCTTTAAACTGGACTCTGCTACTCTTTTGGGTGATCTGCCAATAAGCTGATGACGTCAAGTGCAGCAAGGAGCCAAGAATGCTCAGCCCCTGCCAGTCTGAGACTAGACAGCCTGTTCCTCCCATCACATCAGAGCTATACAAGCTTCTCTTCCCCTCAATGATGATTCCCCCCGTCAATTTTGCATAATAGTTCATATAATAGTTAACACTTATGAATGACCTATACAGAGTGAAGCTGGAGAGACAGGTTCCCAGAATTAATTTCCAGTACCCCCCTTCCATTTCCTTATTTGAAACAAGGAGAAATTTCATTCCTCAAGGACAGGTAATGGAAGTGATTTATCTCCATGAGTGAGCTTTCAAGAAGACAGAATTAGGGTTATGGTAACAGCTGGAGTATCTCGCATCTACTCATCTCCCTGAGCCCCCTGTTCTCATAAAGAGCAGACATGTTTCTGAAAGGATTCTGATGCAGAGATTCCAGCTTTTTTTCAATATGTGTATCATTCTGTGTGAGCGCTTAACTCTGGGGTTCTTTAACCCTCTCATCTCTCTCCATCTTTCACCCAGAGGTCTCCAGGAGAATGGTAAGAAAGCTAAATAACATAAAGAACTAAAATGTTATTTTCTCTCAGGACTCATTTTTCCTTACCCCAGCTAGACCTACACTAATTGTGTATTGATTGCTAATTATAAGCACCTTTGGCTCATTTACTTCCAGTTCAGGGTCAAAAAAGGTCAGACGTATCACCTCGCCCTAGGGGGGAAAAAAAGAAATGAAGGCTGGTATCGCAGCCATTCATCTCTAAGCTAACCCTTACTTAGCCCTCTACTTCCTTCACACAGCTGCAGATATCAGCAAGGTAGAATGGAAAACTAGTCCTTCCAACACCAGGTTTTACTGGGAATATGCAGATCCTTGCTTCTTGCCTTCATTTGTTCTTCTGGGATCTAGCTCTTTACTTCCAATTTGGATTCTAGAATTCCAGCCAACGCCTCAGAATGAAAAAGCTTCAGAAGGTGAACTGGTTTATTGAGTCCCTAACTTAAATACCCAACCCTCCTTGGAAACCCAGCAAGAGTCTAACAAATACCTAGATGACAGGTTACTTGAGACTTAGCCTAGCCTAGGTCAGTCTTTGAAGAGCAAAGTTTTTTCATTATCATAAAATGAGAGGACTGTTTTACCATCTGCTCCTAATCATTTGTCCCTCAGCAAATGGAAACAAAGCAGTGAGACAACTGGACTCACTTGTTCTTACTAGTTCTTATTCTAGTTCTTAAGGATGAAATATTTCCAAACACATATTATCTATTTCCTCCACTCATCTCATCCTAGAATCTCAAACAAATATAAAAACCACCGTCACTAGCGCATGGGCCTCACACATTCTCATTTATCCTCAACTGCTGCTTCATGCCAACTCTCTTCTGGTTTCCAAGCCCTGGAGTCCAGTGTCAATGACAGATGGACTGAGCTCAGCCCTGGGGAGAAGAGGATTCTGGCCCTCTCCTGGGGAGTCTGAGCAGGATTCTGAATTCTGCTTTGAGGAGAATCTCTGAGTTTAAACCATATGGTTTGCTGGATGGACGTAAGGGGTTCTGATTAATAACGGGCTTGTGAAAAGGGCTCTGTATCTGGGTCATAAGAAAAGCTGTGCTTATGACAGAAAAAAAAAAAGGAAAACAGAGATACAAAGAGTGAAAACTAGTCATTGTGTGTGTGTTGAGGGACACGTGCTGAAGGGGAAAAAGAGAGTAACCAGGTTGAAATATATATGCATCGGAATATACATGCATCTTGGGGAACAGAATCGAATGTACATCCACATTAAAGATGAGACACTCGATAGTTTAAGGAGAGGAGGAGAACTTTGGGATGGCAGAATTAATGGCCATTTCAGGGACTGTGACATCTGTGGGCTTGGAGGAATGTATCTGTCTCACAAAAGAGCTAAATTCCCAGGAAGGCACAAAATAAGGCTAATTGAATAATGTGCCACTTGCTGCAAAATACATTTTTAGGTGAGAAAAGTGAAGGGAAGAGACTAAATCTCAGCTGGGATTGGCAGAAGAGGGGGACCAAGAGCAGTGTGGGTGTGCAGAGCAGAGCAGTTTTCTCTCCATGTGATGCTCCTAATCACTGCCCTGAACCTGTCATCCACACCCTGATTCTGATCACCCAGTGAACGGAAACAGTAAAAACAAGTCAGTAAAATGAGAGCCGGCAGAGAGCCAGAATGCTCTCTTGCCTGACTTCTAACAAATTAAAACTTTTTCACAGCATTGTTATCCCACCACACCAAGCCATCAGCCTAAACTATCTACAGTGTGACATTAAGAGCAAAGGAGAATAAGATACAGCTTGTTGAGAAGGGAACTCATTCATCTGTTCAAACGGGTTTTGTGGCTCTGGACAATTAGGAGCCAGGCTTTGGCACCTGGATGAATATTCCTTAGGGATCTGTTCTTTACTTCTCCCCAATGTTCCTGGGCTTTCCTGCCCATTCCCAGTTCCTATTTTCTCATGGCTAAACATATTTTCCCAGAGAAGGCAATGGCACCCCACTCCAGTACTCTTGCCTGGAAAATCCCATGGATGGAGGAGCCTGGTAGGCTGCAGTCCATGGGGTCGCTAAGAGTCGGACACGACTGAGCGACTTCACTTTCACTTTTCACTTTCATGCATTGGAGAAGGACATGGCAACCCACTCCAGTGTTCTTGCCTGGAGAATCCCGGGGACGGGGGAGCCTGGTGAGCTGCCGTCTATGGGGTCGTACAGAGTCGGGCACGACTGAAGTGACTTAGCAGCAGCAGCAGCAAACATATTTTCCAACAAGTTAAACTTAATTATGCTTTCATTTACTCCACACTGACTCTGTTATGTTTCCTTTCCTAAGTACTTTCCTAAGATGGGGCGATTTTTCCCCAATTCTATTACAAATGTGTGAGAGCAATTACATACACTTAGAGAAAGGGTATAAAGTGCCTGCACTTGGCTCAAGGGACATCTAAGAGTTCAAAATCTGGCCTTCTGACTCTGTTGCGTTAGAACACAGACCCAGGTCATATCTGTCCTGCTTTCTGAGGATGTGAACATGGTGAGAAGGGAATGAGGAAATGGGGGTGAAAGGATGCTTCTAAAATGGTTGAAGGCTGTCATCAACTGGAGTGATTGCATGCCTGACCTTAGGGGCTTGCTTGAGAAATAAATGGTGAGAGTCAACCCCCTGCACAGAACCTGTGCTCCCAGCAGCTCTTACAAAGCCATCCACTCTGCTGTGTCTCATCAACCCTACCCAGCCTCTTAGTACAGAACACTAGATGCTTGTCTGGAGCACATAGCCCAGTCCTGGAAGGCAGGAGCTAAGGCAAAGAAGGGGCTCTTTTGGGATTAGATCCCCTTCCTTTTTTGTCTCCCAACTGCAGTTCTTGCTACAACACCGTGTTGGCTCCAGAGGGGCTTGTTTGTGTTGGGGGCCAGCCCGGGGCTCCCTCCCAGTGCTAATGCACTGAGAACACTGACTCAATAGCAAATCAAAGCAACAGCTGTCCCCACCTCCTTCTCTGCCACCCACTTCCCAGTCTCTGCTCCTCAGAATCTTAACTAAGTCTCTGAGGGCCCCCCCTCAGCCTACTGCAAGCCCACTTCTGCCTCCAGATTTTTTCTGTCACTAGCTCAAGAATAGGATAAGCTCCTCTGCGGCTTTCTCCCTTCTAGTCTCTGTCTCCCACATCACAATCAGGTTAGCATCCATCAGCTCTCCACACAGATGCTAACACTCACACAGCCCACCCTCCTCATCACCCTTTTCATTCCTAAGGGCACGGAAGCGGCTTCAGCCCCATGGCCTCCTCTAAGAATCGGAATCTGCCAGGAAAATGGTGACATTTGTAGGGGGACATTATCCGCACCTTCTGCTTCCTCATTTCACCCCAGCTTCTCTAACCTGCCCAGCATTTAGCAGAGTGACTTCCCTGGAGGTCCAGAGTCCTAGGGTTCCTCACAGCAATGCAGAGGGAGATGGGAAGCAGAAGAGTGGATGTCACTGGAAGTAAAGTCACACTAAATGGTGACTTAACTTCCAAATTAGCTAGTGCACAGGACTGACAATGAGAACAGAAGACTGGGGTTATAAACCCAGCTACTACTGTCTGTGTGACCACGCTTAGAAGTTTATAAGCCTCTGTGAACCTTGGTTTTTCGTCTTTAAAACAGAAAGTGTGCACCAGACACTACTTGGGATTTTTATCAACTCTAAAAGAACCAGTACTTTGGCCACCTCATGCGAAGAGTTGACTCATTGGAAAAGACTCTGATGCTGGGAGGGATTGGGGGCAGGAGGAGAAGGCGACGACAGAGGATGAGATGGCTGGATGGCATCACCAACTCAATGGACGTGAGTTTGAGTGAACTCCGGGAGTTGGTGATGGACAGGGAGGCCTGGCGTGCTGCAATTCATGGGGTCGCAAAGAGTCAGACACGACTGAGCGACTGAACTGAACTGAACTGAACTTCAAAGAACCATAGTGAAAGTGAAAGTCACGAAGACCCATAGTGAAAGTGAAAGTCACGAAGAATCATAGTGAAAGTGAAAGTCACTCAGTTGTGTCTGACTCTTTGCATCTCCATGGACTGTAAGCTGCCAGGCTCCTCTGTCCGTGGAATTCTCCAGGCAAGAATACTGGAGTGGGTAGCCATTCCCTTCTCTAGGAGGTCTTCCCAACCCAGGCATTGAATCTAGGTCCCCCGCATTGCAGGTGGATTCTTTACCATCTAAGCCACTAGGGAAACCTAAGAATCATAGACGGGAAAATATTTTGGGAAGAATGAGGTGCAAGAAAAGAAGGTGAGGAATTACTGAACTTTGGTAGTGGAGTCAAAAAAGACATCAGTTACATTCTCCTCTGGAAGACTCAAAACTATCTTGGGAATAACCACTTCTGGCCAGTAGGGGTCAGTAGAAAATGACCAGAACATGCAAATTGATTGCAGGGCTTTAGCAAACAGACATAGTTACTCATGGCATCTTAAAACGTGGGTTTTTTAAAAAAAAAAACACTTGGATATGGGAAAACATTTGGGATAACTGTTTTTTGTTTGTTTGTTTTTTAGTGAAGAGGGTTAACAACACAAAATGCTTTTTGTTTTAACCTCAACCTCACGCCCTCTGCAGGCAAGCTAGTCAACTAGCCAACTACCCTAAAGATCCCCTCCTCCTCATTCAGCCTGGAAAAGCTAAGTGCCACACCATTTCAAGACCAGGAAACAAAAGCCTTTCATTTCTAATAACTGCTTAGGATGCAGCCAAAAGGTGTCTGCCAGGCTACAATAATAAGCCTGTTTGAGCCCAGAGTCGTCCCTTCCAAAGCTAAGTCTCTTGGATCACCTAACAGAATAAGACCCCTCGTTCTGTAAAGATCCCTTGTTCTCTTGGCTACACTTTACCAAGCTATGGTGGCTCATCAGCATGTTAGAGACTCCTTACAGCGAAGGTGCTCTTCCCCACCCTATTCACCATCCAGTTTGACTTATATCCTGTACGGCCCCTGCCCCAGGGAGAGTAAAGCCACTCCCAAAGAGTAGTGACTTCTTTGGGCCAAGAGGCTGTTGGGAGCCAGAGAGAAAGTAGATAAACAAGACTCCAGGAGGGAAAGCCAGACAACAATAGAAATAATGGAGAGAGGGAGGGAACACTGAGAAGCTAAGGTCTCAGCAGCCCAGCCAGAGAGAGGGTGGCGGGGGCAGTGAGCCGGAGAGGAGGCTGATCAGGAGGCAGGCAGCTGAAGCGTGACTGAGCTCTGAGGCTCTGAAGTGGATGTGAGCTGGAGCATACCTGAGCTGAGTGAGGAGATCCATTAGGGGATCATGTTGCCTGTGAGGGGACAGGAGCCTGCCCTGAGGAGCCACAGGAAGGGAAGGAAGTACACCTGAAAAAACAGACAAGCCATGATGACAAAATAACTCTTACCTCTATGGCCCCAGCTTTCTTTCATCTGACTGCTCTGTAATATTGGGAATAGAAGCGAACTGGGGACTTGGGGAAGACAAAGTTAAAAAGGAATGTAGAGCAGGAAGTGAGAGAGAACATTTTGACACTCATGCCCTCAAAGTCTTCGACTAGGAAATTACACAGTGACTTCTGCAGAAGTAATGGAATTCCTGGCAACCCAAGAGCAAGCATGAGAAATGAAGTTTAGAGTTCTTTGTGATCAGGATATTATGCTCTAAAGCTACGCAGGTCAAAGTAACTCCCTTCCCAAATCTTGGAGTTATGGATAAAATCGGGCCTCAGATGAGATTGGTCCACTTTCTTCCAAATGCAGAAGCAGACATTCACTATTAAAGAAAAATATGGCTCTGGGCATAAGGAAAGGATGCAGGCACTGAGTTCTAGTTCTGACCTTGTCATGGCCACTCCTTTCAGTGTGACAGAAATATATGTAAGAATCCACTACATAGCTAGGGTCAGGGAAGAATCAAGAGTGAGATCACCTGGCCGGGGAGCCCAGCAATGGGGGTGGGGAAATCCTAAAAGTGGGTCCCTTCAGCATTCTGGGCCACAGCCCCCAGGGTGTTTTTCCCTTGGAGATAACACTCCTCCACCCACCTGCCATGGTAGTCGTGAGGAATAACAAGTAGGCTGGGATGAAGAATATTTTTAACTCTGGAGTTAGAGAAATGCTGAATCATCACCATCACCATCACCATCACCATTAACTCCTACTCAAGAAGCTGGCGTTCTCTATAATCTGGGAAGTGGAGCTCTGGACCCAAGCACGCAAGGCCAGCAGTGGTTATGCAGGGGAGCTCTGTTCCCTTGTCCCACTGTCCCAAATGTGCACCTGTGACTTTATATATGGCCCTAAGACCCATGCAGTGTGGATTCCCAAAACAGACAGGGCAGGGAAAATACATCAACCAAGCAATAAACTTTAAGCACATAAACTTCCCTACTATCATCACCTAAATTGGAAACATAATACATTTTTATTCATTTCAGTTACTCATGTATTTATTCAATAAATATTTATTGAGTACTTACTATGTGTAAGGCCCTGTACTATGGGTGAAAGACAAAATCACAGGTGTCAATGCATGCTTTAAAAGGCACATTAGTAAGTCTCCAGTTCCCACCTCTGCTCCTCTTAATATGAACAGTCATTCAGAAGGAATCAGAGTGAAAGGGCTACTTTGTCCTTTAAAATGCTGGGAGTCCTGAAGATACTGGATCTCATGGGTAAATAGGGCAAGCATTAAGAAAAGACCCAGACAACTGAGAGCAAACCAGAAGGCAATCTTAGTTCATAGCCTAGAGCCAGAGTGCTACGAAAATGTGAGGGGATTCTGTTTTAACCAGACACATCTATTGCTTGCTTAACTAAAGAATCATCCCAGCTCCTTGAGGTGAGCCCCCAAAGGTATGGATGAAGATGCACTAAGGAATCCAATTGAAAATATAACTCAGTGGGTATAAATCATACCAACACCACAAGCTCCCACTTCCAACTTGCCACACTGTTAATTTTTATCGTATTGCAGGTGACTGTTGTGAATATTGTTTAGGTGAACAAACCTTGGCTAGCAATGCAGGAAGGAATCTTTCCAACTATACCTTCTGCCCCCCACCACACACACAAAGCACATGCTTCTACAAAGGGAGGCAGTGTAGTGAAGATATGCAAAAAAATGTCTGAGCTTTGTGGTCAGAGATATCTACGTTTAAAGGCTGCCCTATCTCAGTACTTATTGGATCTATCATATGGAAAAGTTACTTAAATTTTCTGAGTCTTAGTTAACTCATCCTTAACATAATGCATACTGCTGCTGCTGCTGCTAAGTTGCTTCAGTCGTGTCTGACTCTGTGTGACCCCAGAGACGGCAGCCCACCAGGCTCCCCCATTCCTGGGATTCTCCAGGCAAGAACACTAGAGTGGGTTGCCATTTCCTTCTCCAATGCAGGAAAGTGAAAAGTGAAAAGTGAAAGTGAAGTCGCTGAGTCTTGTCCGACTCTTAGCGACCCCACGGACTGCGGCCCACCAGGCTCCTCCATCCATGGGAGTTTTCCAGGCAAGAGTGCTGGAGTGGGGTGCCATTGCCTTCTCCAATAATGCATACTAATATCTATTAAAGGGTTATTCAGGCTTCTCTGGTGGCTCAGGCAGTAAAGAATCTGCCTGCAAAGTGGGAGACCTGGGTTTGATCCCTGGGTCAGGAAGATCCCCTAGAGGAGGAAATGTCAACCCACTCCAGTATTCTTGCCTGGAAAATACCATGGACAGAGGAGCCTGGCAGGCTACAATCCATGGGGTCCCAAAGAGTTGGGCACGACTGAGTGACTAACACATACACACAGGTTATTTTGGAATCATGAAAACAGAGCACTTGGCTTGGATCATGACACATAGAAGGTAATCAATAAATAGAGATCCCACCCCACCCCATCCCCCCGCCACCTTGTAACCTTCTAGAGCTTCAGCCTCTGGAATATCTACTGTCTTCCTTGGTTCATTTCTTCCTAGCCTGTTTGATTTGCTCTTTCCTCTTCACAGGCATATGTTGAGCCTAGTTACCCCAACTGAAGATGTTCAGCATCTTTGATTCATTTATTAAGGAAATATTTATTAAGCACCTTCTAAGTGCAATATGCTGTAATAGGGCTGGTACCAAATATAGACATGAATCAGATAGCAACACTACCTGCAGAATTATTATAATTTAGGAGGGAAGCCAAACTTTTAGCTCAAAGTAAAGATTGATGCGTAATTTAAGAAAAGCAGATAAAATGTTGTAACAACAACAACAACAGAATCAGAAATGATTTCCACCTGAGGCAATCAAGGAAGCCTTCTTGAAGGAAGTGCCACAAACAAATAGGCTTCTAAGGATGGTTAGAGCTTAGGTGTGTGCAGATGGGTGAAGGGCATTATCAACAGAGTGACTGTGGGAAAGTGAACTTTGCTGTAAAGCAAAGGGTTTACAGAAAGAATTCCAAATAGCATCATATGTCTAGGATACGGGCTGAGTGAAGTAAAGAAAAGACAAAGCTGAAAGGCATATTGGCATCAGACCGCAGGATCTTGTAAGCTAGGCTAACAAATCTGGATGTTATGTGCAGACGATGGGAAGTCAGCGAAGGGGTCTAAGCAGGGAAACAACATGACCTATATGACTGGAGCTCTCTCTATCAGTTTTTCTAGGTGAGTAACCTGGGCCTCCCCTTTCTAATGGGCTTATGGTCTCAAAGTATACATTTCCTTCCAGTGACCCTGCCTGAAGAGAACTGTCACTATTTCCACTTCAAAGTGCATGCCACCTTTTCAGAGCACTCTCTTAAGTTCTTTCCAGACTGAACCCATTGAGGGAATTTATGCTGATGTCATAAACGATTGGCAAGATCTAAATCCAAAGAACAAGGCTTTCACAATCCAGGTTATAATTTCTGCCACTTATCCATGTTTCTATGAATAACATTATATAATCACTCATCTGCTCCCAGGAGAGTGGCTATTCAGAATTTATCATTACAGGTGTACAGTTTTATAAAAACAGCAAGAAAACTTTCAGGCATATTAACAGACAATTCTCAAGAGGAGACAGGAGATCATAAGTACTTTGGAGAATTAAAGGGGAAAATATCACCCCTCACAGGAAAAAAAAAAGAGCTATTTCTTAATCAGTTTCTTAAAGCATAGCAAACCAGACTGAGTTCCTTATAAACCTACAGAGACAATATATCAAGCATATCCCCAACACGCCATTTATTAGAGATTATTTGTTTAGTTATCAGACCCCTCAACTAAACAATTCAGTCTGGTTTGAATGACCAACATCATCATTTCACTTATTCATCCTATGCAGAAAAAAAAAAAAAAAAAATGCCAGCAAAATGCAGGAGGAGGGACGGGATGAATGTAATGTAAGCAAGGAAAAAAGCAACGGAGGAGAAGGCCGAAAACAGCACAAATGAAATAAGGAGCAATAGAATGAAGACTAAATCCATGCTGTTTGGACAGAAGACATGCTCTGCCTGAGTGAGAATGGACATAGCAGAGTGCCAATTGTGACTGAATGAATTACTAGAGGCAATTAAATGTACTGAGGGCCCACGATAGGCTAAGTACTGAAGACACAAAGATGAAAAAGGGAAGGCTCTTGCCCTCTTTACCAACTCAAAGTTTAGATAAGGAGGCTGATAACTAAAGAAAATTGCAATACAGTGGGCTGAAATGTTGTAAGAAAGAGAAGCTGCTGAAAAAGCTTTAAGAGCACCAACCAGCAGGAGAAAGAGGATCCTTGAAAGGGGCCTTATTTGTGTGCCTTTAGGTAGGTCACTGAGCCTCTTCAGACCTCTAGAAAGAGACCCTATCTGGCGGCCTCTCTCTCAAGGTTGTTTTGACATGAATTCATGGTTGGAAGTCCACTCTGAAAACTGAAAGCCTTTATGCCAACGTAAGAGAAGGCTATTTTCTCCATTGCAAAGGTCTGTTTAGTGCTTACTTTGTATACTGGGTACCAATACTGTGGGGTTGAGCACTGACCCCTCTCTGGCTTTCCTTGTCCCTCCACCATGCCAAGCTTTAGCACAACCAATCTGGGTTCCCACTGAAGGACCCACAAACAGACTACTTGGAAAATACCATGAAACACTCACCAACTTCCAGTTGCCTCCATGCTTGAGGTCCACAGAAGATAGCAGGGTGAGAGCCTGGACCCCAGGGTGAGTCTCTGAGCACCCTCGGCGACCTCATCCTGGCCGCCTTTTTTTCTCCCATCCTCGTCTTTTCTGCCTCTCCTTGTCAGCACTTTCCTTGTCCCCTCTCCTGTCGACTTCTACCTGCTACAGATACATTTTTCTCTGCTGTACCCCTCTCCCCATTTGGGCATCAGTGCTTCTCCTGTTCCGGAGTAGAGTCAAGTCTCCAAACTCCTGCAGGATGTCTGAGAAAGACTGAAGAGCAACGGCGTCTCCGAAGCTGTCTTTAGAGCCCTCTCCGGAGACTAGGACTCCTTCTAACACCCTCTCCCTTCCCCCATCTGTCTCCCTTCTCCCCTCCCCCACGCCCTCCTGTCCCTCACCCTTCTTTCCCTTTGATTCGGCAGATCTCTCCCTCGTTCCCTTTCTTCTCGTGGACCCTAAGCCCATTTCCCACTTATCTTTTTGGCCTGCCACCCATGCCACCCCGTACCCTCCCCACCCCACCCCCACCCATCTTCCTTGGTCCCACCACCCTCTTCTCGTCCTTTCCTCTCCCAACCCCCACCTCCGCTGGCTCCGGAGCCGGCGCGAGGAGGTGACGATTGGCGAAGTTCTGCCGGGACTCCGGCCCCGGGACAAGGAGCAGCTCCGGACTCTGCTCAGCAGCCGATGACGTCACGGAGTTTTGCGTACGTGATTGGCTACTTCCGACGGGCGCTCCTGGAAAGATTCTGCGAATTGATTTCTTTGTCCCTCTGCCTCTCAGGTTGAGTTGGGGGAATAGGCCATGGACACTGTACACTACTTCACAAAAGGGTTTAGGAAGAGAGCCGTGACTCAGGCCTTGGGCGTGTGTTGTGCCAGATAAGGGAGCAGAGTCAGTGATATAAAGTGGTGGGTGGGACTGAGGGCGGAGGAGGAAAACTTGAGAATCTAAACTCTGGATAGAAGGTAACAATCTGGGAAGGCGTGGGGCAACTTGCAGCCCCAACTGTGGTCTCTTGTCTTCAGTGCTGAGGGTTTTACCTTGAAACAGAGCTTGGGCTTTGGAAGCAGGCATTTAATTCCTAGTCTTTGTTCTTCTGTTTGTAGGACCTTGGGCAAGTCACGTCATTCTGTCTCCTCTCTGTGAGGTAGAAATGATAATACCAATATGCTTATTTAACTCGTTTATTTAAAGGATTAAATGGAATTTTCTAATTATTAAACCTGTCATTGTTTTAGTAGAGAATATGGTGTAGCAGAAAGAATCCTGGATCAGAAATGAAGAGTCTTTGTTATCTTTCATGTTTCTGTATGACCTTCACCAACTCACTTTTAACCCTTGTGGGCCTCATTGTCCTCTTCTGTGAACTGGGAGAACTGGACCCGACGATCTCTAAGCTCACTGTTGGTTCTAACATTATATAATTGACTGCTAAAGCTTAGCATCCTCCTTAATTCACCCTTTCAAACAAGGACTTCACTTCCTTTTTCAAGACTCTAGTTAATCTCTCCCCTTTGTGAGAAGACCACCTTCTCTTAGGTACCCTGGTGAACGTGCTTTTCATCGGGGCCAGTCCTCTCCCCCATCCCCAGCAACGAAAGTACAGATCTCAAACTATAGCAGCTTACATGTAGGGCTCATCCTTGATGGAGACTCTCTCCCCAGGCTACTGGCAAGAGCAGAATTTGGAGCTGGGAACTCTGGCTCCACTCGACGAGGCCATCAGCTCCACAGTCTGGAGCAGCCCTGACATGCTGGCCAGTCAAGGTGAGAATCCAGGCCCCCTCATCTCAATGTCCCTCAGTTCCCTCAGCCATTCTCAAATCATCTCTCACTCATGTTGCTTCCACCCCTTGTGCTCACTCCCCTCATTACCACACAACTCTTCCTCCTCTCCATCTGACATTTTAGTACTTAGTTCTACACCACCAACTTCTCTGGCACCTACTCCTCCTTCCCTCACTCCAGTACAGAGACCTCTGTTTCCCCTACACCTTTTTCCAAAAATCAAATGATTCTGGGAGGAGTGTATTATGCAGAATGAAGAGGTTCTGGAAGGACACGATTGAGGTAGACTTCTTCAAAAGGAAAGGGACAATGGGATTACTAGTCAAAAATCACTATATGGTGAGCACTAAATGAAAGACTTCCCAACCCTTCCATTGAAATATTTAAGGAATATGTCACTTCCACATTTATTCAGCCCACTCAGTCTCTGGCTCGCTAATATCAGAGTTGTAGTTTTAGTTCTCAAGTTAGGCGATTACCCGAGGAGCATTCCAGAGAAAAGAGCACTGCCTTGCGAGTCAGGAGGATTCTAGTCCTAACTGGAACCATCGATCAGTGGCATGATCTGAAGCAATCACTCCATCTACATTGCCTCATTGTCTCCATCTGTAAAATGAGGGAATTGGATACCATGAGCCTTAAGATCCCTGTCTGTCCTAATTTTTATGATTCTAAATGCTAAAACTGCCAGCCAGGCTTTGGGCTCCCTTCTGGAGACAGCCACCCAGAGCTGTTGGCACTTGGTGTCAATGCTGGCAGGTGCCACTTTCACTCCTCAGGGCCCCTTCTGTGCCAGGAGTGCTCATTGAATAGTCCTTGAAAATGCAACTCTGGGGACCAAGAAAGATAAGAGAAAGCAGATAAAGTAGGGATACGGTTGGTGCCATAGGGAGTGTGGGGATTTTTTTTAATTGCTCAATTAGGGAGTGTAGGAAGTATGTTTCTTTGTTTCCAAATCAGAGATGACATTGCTAGTTAAATAACTTAGCAGGATAGAAGAAATTGTGTGGATGTTTCAGAAATCAGAGCTGGAAGGTCAGAGCTATTGGGTCCTAGGAAGTCAGACCTGAAGATGAAGGAATCAGTATTGGGAGTCCGTCCATGCTGGGGGGCACATGGGACAATATTGGGTGAAGGAAGCAAGTGTTACACAGGCTGAGGGGCTCATAGCTCGAACTGATTGGAAGGCATATTTGGATTCAAAGGCCTCATCTGTATGTTATCTTATTATCTTCTTTTGTTTAACTTGACTAAGGAGAGAGGGATTAGAAACCATGTCCCTCCATCATTAAAGAGAAAGCTTTAATCCATTCTTCTTTAAAATAACATCAGGATGGTGAGTTGGGTTTGTGTGTTGATTTGGGAAGTGGCACTGATACCGAGTGGAATATGTTAAGGGAGCTGATGACTAAAGGGAAGTTATTGTTGGAGGAATTGAGAAGTCTGTGTCCAAATGTTCCTGTTTTGTTTGTTTGTTTTTTTAATCTTTTTTGTTTGTTTATTTTGCAGTTTTATCAGCTACCTCTTGTGTAAATGAATGTGTAACCCAAGGGCTGACTTGGCCTTTTCTTCACCTTTAGTTTGGGGATTATTAGTCACAATTGCTTCTCCTGTTCCTGCTCTCATATTTAGATGGTGGCAGGAAGGTAAAAGAGAATGACAGATTTGTATGTGTGTTTTCAAAGGTGAATGGTAGCACTCTATCAGAAAAGATACATGTGGAATGGTATGTGTAGATTTTGGGTGCCTTTATTCCTCTCCATGTTTGTGGCCCTGTCAGTTCATTCAGCAAATATTCAACAAGAGACTGTTTTTCTGTGCATTCAAAGCAAGAGGAAATAAGGTCTGTCCTCCCCTACCCCCACCCTCACCCCTATTCCTTCCCCCGTGATGTGTTAAAAAGAATACAGAGACGTGGGCCTTGGATGGTCATAATTAGATGAGGTGGACTTGAGCCCAGAAATGGGTGGAGGGGTCAGCACCATGTCTGGAAACTAATCCTCTTCTACTCCTGCAGACAGTCAGCCCTGGACATCTGATGAGACAGTGGTGGCTGGTGGCACCGTGGTGCTCAAGTGCCAAGTGAAAGACCATGAGGACTCATCCCTACAGTGGTCTAACCCTGCCCAGCAGACTCTCTACTTTGGGGAGAAGAGAGGTAGCGTCCTATGAGTTATCTCCCTCCCATGGGTTAAGGAACGGGGCTGCAGAGCTGAGAGGAGATGTCCCTGCAGTCCAGAGGCTGAGAAACATGAAGGGAAGCTATTTGGGGAATCAACAGGCCATGGGCTCCTCCACTGGTTCCAGAGAAACTTCATTATCATGGCTCTGACCCAGGTCATGCATGGTCCTATAGGGTCCTGCCCAAACTAAAGGGCACCCCAAAGGAGCCCGGAGAAACAGCTGATGACAGTGTTGCCCCAAGGTAGCCCACACATCCAATCTACTTTTCTGAGTATCTCTGAGGCTACTGAGCCCAAGGGCCTAGGAAAGGGACTGAATATCCTAAAGACTGCTCAAACTCAGGAGCAGTTTTGTTTTTTTTTTTCCCTGCCCCAAACCATGCTAGACCCTTTCTCAGAAAAAAAAAAAAAAAAAAAAAAAACTGGCCTGGGATTGGAAGATAAAGATGAAAAGTGCCAGTAAAAGTCTTGCTTCCAATTCTCACGATTTCCCCCAGCCCTTCGAGATAATCGGATTCAGCTGGTTAAGTCTACACCCCATGAGCTCAGCATCAGCATCAGCAACGTGGCCCTGGCTGACGAGGGCGAATACACTTGCTCCATCTTCACTATGCCCGTGAGAACTGCCAAGTCCCTCGTCACCGTGCTCGGTGAGGCTCCCAAACCCCGATGTCTCCACGGCGTGCTTCCTTGCAAACAGATCTCCCTGGGTGGGCCTCTAAAGCAGCCTAGAGCCAAGCAAGTCTCCAAGCATGTTGGAAAGTTCAGCCTGTGTTAATATTGCAATGTAATGAAATGCAAAGTGTGCTGGGTGTAATTCTCATCTTTTCTCCTTTACTTACTGTTTGCTCTGGGACAAATCTTTAACTCCCTTTGAGCCTGAATTTCCTAACTTGTAACAAAAGGATACTAGTGTCTCTTCCACTTACCTCCGAAGACTGTGTGATGTGACACAAACCTGAGAAATACGTTCAGTGTATGATTTTGATTTCCAAGACAAGCACCCTCGTTGTCTGCATGCTCTCATCTTGACCCCATGTTTCAATTTCCTTCTTTGCTTCCCTGAGCCTCACACTATGTCTGTGGCCACCCAGTTGTGCTTTAGTGCGTTGGGTCATGTATCATCTCAGGTATAGTAAATCTCCCACCACTGTATCTTTTCCCTCTGGGTGGTCTTTCCTCCTGGTCCTCAGGAAGTAGATCAAAGAGGAAGATTATTTCTCTAGCCTTCTACCCATCAGGAACCAAAATAGAACCCAGATATCCTAACCCTCTGAGAGTCCATCCCAGCAGGGAGAGCTGAGGGTGCCTCTCCTTCCTATCCTGGCCACCCCCTGTTCGTGGCAGGAATCCCACAGAAGCCTATAATCAGTGGCTACAAGTCTTCATTACGGGAAAAGGATACAACCACCTTAAGCTGTCAGTCTTCTGGGAGCAAACCTGCAGCCCAGCTCACCTGGAGAAAGGGTGACCAAGAGCTCCATGGTAAGTTCCTCCTGCCTTGGGGGCAATAGGAGGAGGTGGTGCTGGGGCAGCAGGGAGGACAGAGGGAGGGAGGGGTACATGTCTGTCTGTCTGTATGAGTGCACATAAGCCACGGTGTAGAAGAGAAGGGAATGATAGATACTCTGTGTACACTTGTGTTCAAATGTGTGTGTGTGTGTTGGGGCCTCCATCCTCCCTGTGTGTACATATCCATTTCACAACTTCCTAAGTCTGTCTAAGTCGAGATGCACCATCTGTGTGTCTACGGTGGGGCCCACACAATCCCTGCATGGTAGAGCCCACTCTGTGTCTATGTGTGTGTGTGCATGTGTCTGTTTCTGCTCTCTAGGGGAATCTACCCGAATACAGGAAGATCCCAATGGCAAAACCTTCACTGTCAGCAGCTCAGTCACCTTCCAGGTCACCCGGGAGGATGATGGCGCAGACATCGTGTGCTCTGTGAACCATGAATCTCTAAAGGGAGCTGACAGATCCACTGCTCAACGCATAGAAGTTTTATGTATGTCATGGGCTTGTGGGTGAAGAGGATCTGGTATAAGATGGGAAGTGGGGAAAAGAAAGGGCTTCCCGGGTGGCGCTGGTGGCAAAGAACCCACCTGCCAGTGCAGGAGACTTAAGAGACGTGGATTCAATCCCTGGGTTGGGAAGATCCCCTGGAGGAGGGCCTGGCAACCCTCTCCATGGGCTTTCCATGGACTGAAGAGCCTGGTGGGCTACAGTCCATAGGGTCGCACAGAGTCAGACACGACTGGAGTGACTTAGCACATATGCAAGGAAAAAAGAAAAGCGTGGGTGACTGTATATGAAGAACCAGGCACAGATAACTAAATAGGGGGAAAAAATAAGACAGATGTGCCAGTGGTAGGCCAACGGTCACTAAACTTTTTCCAGCAATGGTCAACATTTTAGGTTTTGAGGGCCATGTAGCCTCTGTCTCAACTAATTAACTCTGTTGTTGCTGCAGGAAAATAGCCATAGATCATATGTAATTAGTGAACATAGCTGTGTTCCAATAAGACTTTATTTACAGAAAGCGGTAGCTGGAGGGATTTGGCCCAATAGGTAAATTTACCATCTCCTGGGTTAGGCCAGTGTTATGCATCTAAATTGTAAATTATAGCAGTAACTGTAGCAAATCAGGAGTCAGGAGACACAGATTCTCATCTGCCCCTCCACCGCTTCCTGGCCGAGTGATGTTAGGGAACTTAACCCATTGAGCTTGGTTCTTTATTTGGTAAATGAGAAGATGGACATGGATCACAAAGGCTTCCTTCTTGGTCTAACATACCTTGAGTTCAGGAAAAGAGATGGTAGGAAAACCACTCTTTCTGGCATCATTAGTCATAGATTTTCCCCAGTATTCCCCCCATCTGCCCCAGCTCTATGATTTTAGGGATTCTGACCTGAAATGGCCACTGTCACAATCTCTCCTCCCAACCTTTCTAAGATCCGCATCCCTTTATGGAATCTGCCTTGAAAACAGGTGGGAAATTTAGCGATTTTCAAAAAGAACTTTTCGGAGTAGAAAAATCAAGGGGAAAAAAAATAAAGTACAAAGGCAGAAGATAATGAGTTACAAAATAATGCATTTCTTGTCCTAACTTTTCTAAAGACTGGGTACTTTTCTCAAAGAACTCAGACCCTTCACCTCTTTCTTATGGAAGATCCAGGCCTGACTCCAGTGCTATTTGAATCAATTGCCAGACCCATTGCTGACACTTGAACGTGAGGTTTGGGGCGGCGTCACTGTCCACTGTCCACTCTGCAGTTTCTCATCTGGAAGCAGACAGCCTGGAGCCCAGCTGCGGTGACCAGCAGTGACTGCGGGCCTGCTGACTAGCTGCGTCACTCTCACCAAAGCATTTAATCTCAGAGTGGCCCCTGTCTCCTTCAGTGAATTTTCATAAGAATAAATGAAATAGTATATAATGAAAGAACTTTGCAAACTTCAAAGGTCTATATTGCTCTAAGTTGTTCCTCTGATTATTAGTTCCGAGTGTAAAGCCCCTGACCTTGAGCTTCTTGTCCTGACCCCTGGCCAGGGCCGAAGAAGGCCCTCTCGTGTCTGAGTCCCAGACACTTCTCTGTTAGGTACCAGACCATCTGGCAGTCACTCTCCAGGGACCCTTTTGGCTTCCGTGTGATCAGCAGTCAGTCAACAAATGCTACACTCCAGGCACCACACTGGAGGTTTCTCTGGCTGCGGGGCCCCGGAGCACCATTCTCTTACCTGGCCTGATTCTCTTTGTCCCGTTTGATTGGACTGAAACACGTTCATTAACCGGTTGTTAAGGTTGGCTCTATCCTTAGGGGGAGCTCGGCCTCTTTATCTGTTGTTCTAAACCGGCATCTGGTTGTATTGTTCTGTGCGGCCATCTGGACCCAGCCTCCTAAGCAGCCCTTCGGCACTGGTGGCAGCTGCCATTATTCCTTCCCAGAGCCATTCTACACTGTGTCAGTGCCTTTTTGTAGCCAAAATATGACCCCCATCTCTTGCTCTTTCCAAGCTCTCGCTTCATTTTTGGACTGGCCCCCAAAAAATGATGCTTTGTGTTATAGCAGTGCTTCCTGTTTAAACTTCCTTGCAGAGAGGATGGAGAGACTGTGAGCTCAATCAGTGATCAATTTATTTTTTCTGTCAAAAATATGTATTAAGTCCCATTTATGTGCTAGGCACAGGTGATCCCGTGATTCCCCTGCTCAGCTCTCTTGTTAAGACATCCCTTGGGTCCCTAGTAAGGACAGACATGACCCTACTTTTCCAGAGTTTTTGTACATCCAATGGCAGTCGTAGTCTTTGCTCACAGAGGCAGGGGTGGGGTGGCCTTGGATGCACAGCCTCTTGGGCTCCTAGGCCTTTAGAGGTGGATGCTGACATGCATAACTGAATGGTTTTGAGATGGAGGCAGTCTAAATGGCATGAGAGTTTCACGTTGACACCATTTCCTTCTCTGCAGACACACCGACAGCGAAGATAAGGCCAGACCCTCCACATCCTCGCGAGGGCCAAAAGCTGTTGCTCCACTGTGAGGGACGTGGCAATCCCGTGTAAGAGGATCCGTTTCCTGCACTTTTACACACCTCTGCACACAAAGACTTCACCTCAAGTCTTCCTGTCTCCTTCGTGCTATCTGAGCCTCTCGTTTTCCTTGACACTATCGAACCAGGCCCATCTTCTGTTTCTCCTGCAAAGCAGCAGAAGTGGGCAGGGGCCGCTCCCCGACTGAGCCCCTGAGGTTCCTGTAAGGAACCAAGCCACAGTTAGATACGAGCTCGGCAGTCTCCCTTGTCCCCAGGCTGGGCCTCAAAGGGTCACCTTCCCATCCCCCTGAGCAGCTCAGTGTCTCTGGCCCCTTGAACTGCTCAAGCCCCCATCACGCTGTCCTTGACTTCCCTGTTTGCAGTTTTGTTTTCTCCTCCTTTAGCTCCCTGCCCTGCTCTTTCCTGAACACTCCGGATTTCTCTGCCTCCACAGCCCCCAGCAGTACGTGTGGGAGAAGGAGGGCAGTGTACCACCGCTGAAGATGGCCCAGGAGAGCGCCCTGATCTTCCCCTTCCTCAACAAGAGCGACAGTGGCACCTACGGCTGCACGGCCACCAGTAACATGGGCAGCTACAAGGCTTACTACACTCTCAACGTGAACGGTGAGCCCTCCTAGCTCTCGTCCAGCAGACCTCTTCTCCTCTCCTCTGCCTTCTGGTCCTCTGATCTTTCCGTCTCCTGATAGCCTCCCCAGACCGTGGCTGGGAGTGGACTAGGGGGGCAACAGTCCACCACTGGAGGGCCCGAGGACTCAGGCTCCGGGTCCACTCTTGGATGTGGAATAAGGAAAAATTGATGGGATGCTGGACTTTCATCTGCCTTTGTTTAGCAGCGATGACCCAGGTGATACCATCCTTCAATCTTTGCACTCACCTGGCAACAAGAATAAGAATTGTGTGCCCAGCCCCCAGAGTCACTCATGTGTGCGTGTAGAGGCATCTGCCTTTGCAGCAGGGCTATCCTCAGAGTCACTTCTCCTGTGACTAATACAGGATGCATGCTGCTGCTGCCATCTCCTTTGCTGAGGATCTTTGACATGCTATAGAGAATCCATGCGGAAAACAGAGATAAATTTGTACTATGCGGAGAGATAGTTAGAATCTTTTTCTCAAATGCCATATCGTCTAGAGAGACCAGATGATGTTCCTTCTCTGAACTTCTTCCCAAAGGTGTGACTGCAAAATTCAGCTTCAAGAAAAGTGACAGGCTAGGCCTCTTTATGAAGGGCTTTTTGAAGAGCCCCTGCCCCCCAATAACAATGGGGGTTTCCCAGCTGGTGCTAGTGGTAAAGAACCTCCCTGCCAATACAGGAAGTGTAAGAGACAGGGGTTCAGAAAAAGAGGAAATGGCCTCCGGTATTCTTGCCCACTCCAGTGTTCTTGTCTAGAGAATCCCATGGACAGAGGAGCCTGGCGGGCTACAGTCCTTAGGGTCGCAAAGAGTCGGACACGACTGAAGCAACGGAGCAGGCCGCACATAGTAACGCTGAGTCCCGCTAGAAACTCAGGCTTTCCTCACAATAGGGGAAATGCATTGTCAGGGGAACATCAGAGACTCCCTTACATGAAATGTCCATTAAAGCAGTGTGGAGATGGCAATCAGGCCTCCCAGGGATAAGAGACCGGAGGTCTTGGGACTCCAGGGGCAAACCTCAGCAACGCAGGAGCTGCCTCGGCACAACGAACAAAGCTATTGCAGGGTGCCAGGAGCAAGGACAATGCACCGAGGTTCTGTGTCTGCCCCCAGATCTCTCCAGACCAACTCTGATGACCATTGGCAGAGAAGGAAAGTTCCTGTGCCCCTGCGGTTGGTCTCTTGCTGATCCCGCCACTCTGTGCTAGAAGCCCAGTCCTCTCTGACGGGTCTGCTTCCAGTGCTGACGCCTGGTGGTAGAGTTAGTTACTGCATCTGCCTCCAGGGAGAACTCCAAACTGGGTTGACTTCCAATTACCTGGAGTGAAATTAAATGGGAGTTATACCTAGAGACACCAACCTGTAATGAACTCAGAGGTCATTTTCGCCGTGCCAACCTAGGCTTTCCTAGGGAATTTTCATTCTTACAGTCTTTGGGATAATTATCTAGAATTGATTTTTAATACAGATTGTATCTCACATTCTCTTGGAGGTAGGGGAAAGGAACAGTGGATAATCTCACTGTGTGTCCTCCAGTTTGAACCATCACACCCACCCCTCCTATCATAGGGCCGCAGGGACCTTCTTCTCCCTCCCTCCCAAGCAGAGCATAAAAACCAGAGCATAATTTTTTTTTTTTTTTCCCCCAAATAAGGTGGAGACAGGCAAGGAGCTAAAAAACTGGCCCAGTCAAGCCAGAGGAGACATAAGGTAGGAGAGGGAAAATATACAAGAAGTCAATGAGGCATCAAGACTCAAAGTGAATCTATAAAAAAAAATAATAATAATAATAGCTCTCCCATGGGTGGGAGAGCCTTAACTAGAGCTCGTATAATTTTGGACACATCAGAACTGTGTCCCAGGCGTGCACACGGCCTCCTCAGACCTGTGGGGCTCTGACTGTGACCGCGGCTCTCCTTGGCATGCCTGGCCAAGCCTGTGCTTGGGAATCTGTCCTCTATAGACACAGCTGTGGAGGACAGATTCTCTATATCTGATGACAGAGACCATCAGAACTGGGAGGAAGAAGTTCAGTCTTTGTCCTTCCCACAAACCTTTGGATGGTGAAGAAGTGAAGATGGAACCCCAGACCTTTCTGATGAGAGGAAGATTGGGTCTTGCTGGAACTCTAAACTCCCTGACAAGAAGGAACACTTTTCTTTATACAGGGAATCACAGTCCACCGTCTATCCACAGTCCACGTGCCTATTCCTGTCTCCAACATTTATTTCACTGCTCCTTTCCAATATGAAATAAGAACAATGCGTGATTAGGTTGAGAAGCCCCCCTAGAAAAGCCAGCTCAGAATACCAAGCAGACAGGAGGTAAGAGGGTATGGGGGATAGGGAAAGAATATCCTGATAACCCAGAAATTCAAAGAAAGACACCGACAGAGAGAGAAGATGAGAAATGATGTAGAGATCAAAGTGTTGATCTTTGACCAAGGTCAGGCTTCATGTTCACGAACTCAGAAGGTTAAATATGAGCATATATCTATTTATGCTTGAATACATTTTTCAAAACACGTACTATGTTTCAGATACTGTGTAAGAAACTAGGTGTAAAGTGAGACATGTCCCTTTTGCTGGATGATGCCGCTCCGTTCTCTCTGTGGTGTAAGTTGCTCCATGGCCTGGTCAGACACGCGGTAAGGCACAGGCTCTTCCCAGATCTGACTGTGCACTCCCGTCTCCCCGCAGACCCCAGCCCGGTGCCCTCGTCCTCCAGCACCTACCACGCCATCATTGGAGGGATCGTGGCTTTCATTGTCTTCTTGCTGCTCATCCTGCTCATCTTCCTCGGTCACTACTTGATCCGACACAAAGGTCAGAGGCACGAAGGAGCATCAGGAGGACTTGAGAGTGGACAGGGAGATCATCAGGGGCAGGCAGGGTAGGAGCGGGCTGAAGGAAGGGCCTTCGGGGTCTCAGTGAGCTAGAGTGTCCGAAACCCTTGGAGCGTTGGTGGGAGGAAAGAACACAGCCAACCTGTGATAACTGAGCACCGCCAGCCCCATAGTCAAGCCTGATCACTTGGTGATCATCCAAGTAAAGTCAAACCTTCCCACTCAGTCAGCTGCTGCTCCCATGCCGCTCTGCTTCCAGGGCTGCTTCCAGACAGAACTGCCGGAACTCTGCATCTCCCTCCTGTTTCTTCCTGCACTTTGCTCCTTTCGGTTCAGCCTCGTGTTTTTTGTCCTTTGAGCTCCTCACTCCTTAACCCCATACCATCCCTTTCCTTTTCTCTCCTCTCTGTATCTCTCGGAGAAGGCAATGACACCCCACTCCAGTACTCTTGCCTGGAAAATCCCATGGGTGGAGGAGCCTGGTGGGCTGCAGTCCATGGGATCGCTAAGAGTCGGACACGACTGAGCGACTTCACTTTCACTTTTCACTTTCATGCATTGGAGAAGGAAATGGCAACCCACTCCAGGGTTCTTGCCTGGAGAATCCCGGGAATGGGGGAGCCTGGTGGGCTGCCGTCTATGGGGTCGTACAGAGTCGAGCACGACTGAAGCAACTTAGCAGCAGCAGCAACAGCTTGTATCTCTGCCGTCTCTTCCTCCCCTCTCCTCATATGCCTTCCTCTCAGATTTAGCCCTCTGTTATTTCTTGTAAGCTAGCCGCCTGGGTCTTAGTTGCATTGCAGCACATGAAATCTTTTTAGCTGTGGTATGTAGGATCTAGTTCCCTGACCAGGGATTGAACCCAGGTCCCCTGCATTGGGAGCACAGAATCTTAACCACTGAACACCCAGGGAAATCCCTGGCCAGCAGCCTGACTCTGTGGACTGGTCAGATGCTAGCCAGATCTCAGCAGCGCTGTCATGGAGCCGACAATGCAGCTTCCCTGTTACCACGATATGAGCACACACATGTGTATACACACATACACGCACACATATACACACACATAACACACACTTTTTTTTTTTTTGGCCTGTGTTATAGATGAGACTAAAAGCAGGCTTCATCAATTCTTAGTAGTGTGTTTAGGTGAGAGATATCAGCAGCAAGATGCTAATTAGGGCAGGTGGGGAAGAAGAAAGCTCTAGGTAGGAGAAAAGTTACAGAAGCAAGGTGTGGGTGAGTGGGTGGGAAAGTGGACAGGGGGGCCTCCGAGATTCGGAAACTGCTCCTGAAAGAAGGAGCCTCTTCTCTCTCCCCAGGAACCTACCTGACACACGAGGCAAAAGGCTCCGACGATGCCCCAGATGCGGACACAGCCATCATCAATGCAGAAGGCGGGCAGTCGGGCGGGGACGACAAGAAGGAATATTTCATCTAGGGGCGCCCCCAGGGACCCCATGGGGACGTCTGGGGCCATCACCAACCTGGACTTGTACAGAGCGACCCCAGGGCCGCCCCTCCCGCTTGCTCCCCAGCCCCTCCCCCACCCCCCTGTACAGAATGTCTGCTTTGGGTGCGGTTTTGTACTCGGTTTGGAATGGGGAGGGCGGGTGGGGAGGGAGGGTTGCCCTCAGCCCTTTCCGTGGCTTCTCTGCGTTTGGGTTATTATTATTTTTGTAACAATCCCAAATCAAATCCGTTTCCAGGCTGGAGGGGCAGGGGCCCTGGGGTGAGGAAAGCAAAAAAAAAAAAAAAAAAACACAAACAGAAAACCTGGAGTGTTAGGAGGAGGATGAGGAGAGGGTTAGGGCAGGAAGGAGCTGGGTCAGTTTGGTGGGGGGCTCTCACCAGCCCTCCATCATGAGAGCCTCTTCCTGGATTTCTCCGGGGTTGGGGAGGTTGTGAGCAGGAGGCACGGAGGTGGCTTTTCCTCTGTAAGTCGCCCACCTTGAGCTCTGCACAGAGAAGGTACCATCTGACGCCCCTCCCCCACCCTAACAGGAAAGGAGTGAATGGGGGCACCCCAGGAGATGTGACCTTCAGGTGGCATGCAGCCACGTGGGGGCCCAGGGCTTCCCCACGTGGGAGGATGCGGGTCCCTGCAGGAAGGGCAGATTTGGAGAGAAAGGATGGCAGAGATGGCCCTCTCTGGCCCCTCGCCCCACCACCAGGCCCCTATGGTGAATGAAGCCAGGCCCTTTTCCGTGGAACCACCCTTGGGGGATAGCAGAACAAGGCAGCCCCTCCTTGCTCTAGCAGCTGCGGGGGAGGCGCTGCTCTGGGCCCTAAACTGCATCTGCTTCCCCGCCGGGGGCCCCTGACTCTCTCTCGCTGGAGCCCTGGACTGTTGCACGGCAACCACTTGTCTTAGGCACTGCTCAACAACTTCGCCTCCCTGGCTTGTGCTGCCCTCTACCCCATCCTGTTCCCCAAGCCCTCCCTCCCTCCCTCAGCAGCCAGGCAGACAGAACAACAAAAATACTAAAAGGAGCTTCACTGCACTGAGCTGTTTCCTGCCCAAACGAAGGGAGTAGTAATGTGTGTGTCTGTGTGTGTCCGTGTGTCTGTGCACATGTGTATGTGAGTGAGAGGCAGAGGTGCTCCTCGGCAGGTGGGGGGCTGCGGGGCATGCGGAGGAGGGCTGTGGGAGCTGACGGTCCCTAGGCAGGCTGTGTACCTCACCTGGGATGTAGCTCCTTCCTGGTATTTCCATGCCAATCCCAGCACCCATCTGTTATGGAGAAAACAGTCCCAGGGTGTGTTTTTGCTCAGTCGTCCATCTCATCTCTCCCTGAAACACAGGGCGTTCAACCTCTGCCTCCGTTTCCCCTTCTCGGAGCCACGGAGTCAGTGCCAAAGCCTTTGCTATGCATCCCTCAGGCCTCCCGCTGGCGCTGACCCTGGAATGACCGCTGTCACTTCTTGTCCCCATAGTCTGTACCTGGTGTGTTGAGGGCTAGGAGCAAAACCGCCTGTCTCCTTCCCATCTCCATTCCATCCCTGCTTTTGATTTTCTGTCTTCCTTGTGGCCAAGCCGGTTGCCATGGAAACGAGGCCACGCGCCCTCCTCGCCCACCGGCCGCCCCGCCTCAGACCCAGGGTGCCCCTTGGCACCCCTCTCACCCTCCTCCAGCATGTCCTGCTGTCCTGGCAACCCAGGGGCGTGCAAAGTGGGGGCAGCTGCAGCCAGCAGGTCTGCCCACCCCCTTCAGTTCAGGTAATACTGTCGTGAATCTTCCAGCCGCTGGTTAGGGCCCTGGGCCCCCTCCTCTTACAGCAGCAAGGCAGCCTAGGGCCCCAGGCCTGTGGGCTCCCTGCCTCCCAGCACCCGCTTTTGGGAAAATGACTCTTCCTCTTTGAGCTGAACCACTCTGTCCATATTACACAGAAGCCATATTTGTACCGGGGGGCGGGGGGAAACGGGCGTTGTGCTGTGTGTGTCTGTCTGGGGGTGGGGGGCGGGCCAGGGAGCAGGGAGGCACCGTGTATCTTTATAATCTTTCTAACTCTCCTGTGCTGATCTCAGAGGGGCCACCCTCAATATATCTGGATTATCCGTGTCCTTGGGCTGCCTCCTTCTTGCCACTCTTGCTCCTGTTGGGATGCGTGTGTGTAAGGGCTGTTCTGCACCTGCTGCCTCCAAGGGTGGTGTGTGCCTTGCCAGGCCGCTCTCTCTAGGGCGTCTTGTATGGAAATGACAGAACTCTTCTGTGGGAGAGAAGAGCGTTCCTTCGTGCCCTTTGACCAGGTCCTTACATTCCAGTGTTGGGTGGGGTACCTGACTGCTCCCCACTGTCCTCTGCCAGGCCGTGCTGGAAAAAAAGGAGACCTCCGGCACCATCCCAGGATCGCTTCAACAGACCCCCAAACTCCCTTTTCAATCCTCTTCATGTTGAACCTGAAGCTGAAGCTAGTGTCCCGGGAGAAAGGAGACCATCCTGGCAAGGTGACCATTCCTCTGCGCCTCTGCTTCCACCTCCAGCCGCCCCTGAGTGAGTGGGGAGGAGGACTTGGCAGAATTAGCGCTATGACACCCAGCGCCTTGGACAAATGTAGTATCACCTAACTAACCCTCTGTATTGTTCCAACTCGGATGCTCTATGAGTCACCCTTCCCCGTGTCCAGACTAAGCGTCCCCCAGTGAGGAAATAAAATGCAAGGTAGGGGTGGGTGGGGGACAAAAGAGCAGAAGTCATGTGAGAATCGGGGTGGTGAGGGGACGGCTCACCAGAGGGCAGAAATGTCCATTTAGGGGCATCCTCCTGCAGGATGCTGGTGAGAAACCGCTCTCCCCACCACAAGAAACTTTACATCTTGCTAAGATGCCAGGACAATGTCGCATTTCCAGGACTTTTATATCCCCCAACAGAAATGTGAATAGAGATTGCCCCATAGGCAACAGTCCCATTTTAAAGTATGCTATCGCATTGTCCCCCAGAGCCTGCTTTAACTTGTCACATCATGTGTTCCGCTTGGTACGGAAGACGCATTTACTGTGCCCATAGGTGGCTGGGCAAATGCCCAATTGCTCCCTGAAGCAGCTTCATTATACAACCTCTACAGCTGCCCCCTAGCCTTCCCTCCTGTCACACCAAAACACCCAGACCCAGAGAGTAGCACACACGCCCAGACACCTAGCACTCAGCCCAAAACCTAGCACTCAGATATGACACACAACATACAGCCATGCATAAAGATAAGTACATTCCTACACCATGAATGATACACAAGGAGCCCCCGCCCGAACACATACCGCTCAGGTTGCCGGCATCACATGGATCCAGCCGACAAGCACCACTAACACCCTCTCCCACAAGCACGTCGCTTTTGAACTATCTTTCCTTGGATCAAGTTCAAGGGGATGGAGAAATGGTGAGAGCCATCAGCTGCCCTTTCCCTCCAGTTTCCCAGCACATCTTTTATCACCATCTCACACTTTACCTCTGGCCCCCTCTTCCTTCCTTCCTTGTGCTTGAAGAATCCCTTTGTGCTGGAAAGCCCCCTGGCTTCTCATCCTCCCTTTCCACCTTCAGAAAAACACGGTCCCCACCTTTTTCCTTTCCGGAGTGTGGGTCCTCACCAGCAGACTCCAATCTCAAAACAGGAAGCCCCTGGGGTCAGTGCCATAAGTGGTCCTGGGGCTCAGACAGGCGGTGGGCGTGGGGTAAGCACTTCCTGAATGCACTGCCCGCCCCATGGCCCTGCCCAGGGCTGATGGCCTTCATTAGTCCCTGGCGCTTATCTTGGAACCACAGCCACTGACAGAACTACCCCAGCCCATCTCTCTGCCCGCCCTGCTCCCAGCAGCGTCATGGGGAACTGTCTTAACCCGGTGAGTGTGGGGCTGAGCCCACAGCCCCTCCCTCTCTGCCTCCTACCACCCCTTCTGTCTGCCCCTCGGGTCTTATACCTCACTCCTTCTCTCATCTCTTGTCCCTTCCCTCATTTTCCTTGTCCTCTTCTTCTCCCCGTGTCCAGGGTCCCCCATTCTTTGCCTCCTCATTCATCTCTGTCAGTTTCATCCAGACCTGCTCCTCTCTCCCAGGCCTGTCCACTCCCCGTCCCTTGCTTTCCTATGACTCTTGGCTCCTCCTGAGTTGCTCAGTCTTGTCCACTCCCACCCTCTCCCCTGCACCCAGCTCTTGCAGCCCCCACTTTCCCCCTGCCCTTCTCTCCCTACCTCCTGCCCTCAGCTCCCAGGATCCCCTTCAGAGGGATAGCTGGATGCTCTGATTGTCCCTTTGGGGATGTCCTCCAGGTGGCTGATGACAATTCCACCATGTTGGCCTTTAAAGAAGAATTTTTGAGTGACTTTCCGGAGGACTACTATCCAGACTATAATGAGACCGACGTGGAAGCAGCTGCGCCCTGCCACTCCTGCCCACTGCTCAACTACTCCTCACTGCCCTTCTTCATCCTTGTCAGCGTCCTGGGCATCCTGGCTAGTGGGACCATCCTCTATGCTCTTCTCAGACCTTTGTTCCGCTGGCAGCTCTACCAGGACAGGTCTACCCTGGTGCAACTGGCCGTGGGCAGTGCCCTCTTCAGCATCGTGGTGCCCATCCTGGCACGGGAGCTCAGTGGGGCTTTCATCACCTTCCTGTGCCACCTGGCTCACTTGGTCGCCTATGGCTCAGCCTTTGCTCAAGCTCTGCTGATAGGGTACCATGCCTGCCTGGGCCCCCAGCTGGGTGCAGGCCAAGTCCCAGGCCTCAGGCTGGGGGTCACTGTGGGACTTTGGGGAGTGGCTGCCCTCCTGTCACTGCCAGTCGTGCTGGGCAGTGACACTTCCCAAGGACGCTGCACCATGACCTTCAGCGGGGAGTGGGAAACGTTGCGGTACATACACGCTGCAGCCTGCTTTGCCATCTTTGTCTTATTGCCACTGGGTTTGTTGGGAACCAAGGGGCTGAAGATGGCGCTGGGCAGGGCACCGTGCCCATGGTTTGATGTCCTGTGGGTCTGGTTCATTTTTTGGTGGCCTCAGGGCATGGTTCTGGGATTGGACTCCCTAGTGAGGTCCAAGGCCATAGTGGTGTCAACATGTCCGGCCCAGCAGGCCCTGGACATGCTGCTGGATGTGGCAGAAGCCCTGGCAATATTGCACTGCGTGGCTACACCCCTGCTCCTTGCCTGGGTGTGCTACCAGGCCACTCGCACCTCCCCACCCTCCCTGCCTCTGCCTACAACACAGACTTCTCATCTGGACACCCTTGGAGGCAAATCCTAGCTCTCTGCCCACTTGTCAACCTGAATTAAAGTCTACGCTGTTTTTATTTTATGAAGCTGGTGGTTTCTTATTTTGTCTGGGGACGTAAAGGAGAAGGAGGAGAATGGAGAGAGAGAGACATTTCACACCAGACTTTGCTGTCAGCGTCTGCTTCTCTGGCTGGCCTAGAGAGAAAGTGAATGATGTACAAACATCCTCGGGGCACACAGATGTTTTCTTGAGGTGTGGGGTTACTGCCATCTCAAAGGGCAAGAGCAAGGGGACCAGAATTTGAGGACAGCAGCTAAACCTTAAAAAAAAAAAAAAAGCTAGAAGACATGGCTTAGCTAGTAAAGAAAGAAGAGATGCTGCTGCAGTGAGAAAAACAGAGAAGAGTGAAGATGAACTGAGAGCATGACTCCTCTCTGCCTGGCCCATCCAGCATTCCTCTCTGCCTTCTATATGCCTTCTGTCTTCCTGTTGGCTTTGCTTAGAGATCAGGGTGGTGGGGGGAGGGGGAGCAGTGGAGGAGAGAAGCGTCCTGGAGGACCTTACTTAGCTCAGGGAACCTAGCAAGATAATTCTAAAGCCACTTTCCAGGAGTCATCTCTGAGGCTTTTTCCTCAGCGTAGTCCTAATCCCCATGTGTGTGCGCATCTGTCTGTCTAAACCTGTTAGAACCCATGTCCATGTTAGATGCATGTGTGTAATAACAGATGGGCTTCCCTGGTGTCTCAGATGGTACAGAATCTGCCTGGGTTCGATTCCTGGGTCAAGAAGACTCCCTGGAGAAGGGAATGGCTACCCACTCCAGTATTCTTGCCTGGAGAATCCCATGGACAGACTACAGTCTATGGGATTGCAAAGAGTCGGACACGACTGAGTAATAACAGATGCCTATGTGTATACGTGCCTCTCTATCAGAGTTTGACTTGCATACTCCTGCGCGAGTGATCTGCTCTCTCTTTTTCTCGGGCCTCCCCCTCCACCTCATTCTGCTCTCCATCCTTGTTCTCAGGGCATGGAATCAGGATTTGTAGCTCACTCCTAACTCAAATGAGTTTTCTTTACCGTGAAGCGTAAGATACTTGATGAGGAAAGGCCTGATCTGGCTGGGCCATCTGCTTGGAATCCCCCAAATTTCCCTTCTAATACCTTTTAGCTCTCAAAATAAGCCATTTTCCCCACACAAATATATCCTTCTGCTTTCCCCACTGTACCCCTTTGCCCTGGGGCCTCTTCCTCAAATAGCCTCCCTGATTGTCTGGATGCTTCATCATCACCCTGGAGGCTTTTTCTCAGTCAAGTTTAGGTGATGATAGGAAGGACCATGAATAAGCCCCTCTCCATAAGGAGGACAGCCTCTTTTTTATAGTTGTATTTATTTATTTTTGGCTGTGCTGGGTCTTTGTCGCTGCATGGGCTTTTCTCTACTTGTGGTGAGTGGGGGCTACTCTCTGGTTGCCATGTGCAGGTTTCTCATTGAGGAGGCTTCTCTTGTTGTGGAGAACAGGCTCTAGGGTGATTGGGGTTCAGTAGTTGTGGTTCCCGGGCCCCAGAGCACAGACTAAATAGTTATGGCACACAGGCTTAGTTGGTCCACAGCATGTGGAATCTTCCCAGACCAAGGATCGAACCCATTTCTCCTGCATTGGCAGGCAGATTCTTTACCACTGAGCCACCAGGGAAGCCAATTGGGAAGCCCAGTTTTAATGGCACCAACAAATTCACCCTGTATCTGAGAGGCCACACAAAAATGTGTCTCTCCCTCCAACCCAATTAAACACTGGGGAGACTTGAGAAGGTACCTTACATCTATCGGAATCTAGGGATGTTATTGTGTTAGTCGCTCAGTTGTGTCCAGCTCTTTGAGATCCCATGGACTGTAGCTTTCCAGACTCCCTCTGTCCATGGAATTCTCCAGGCAAGAATACTGGAGTGGGTGGCCATTGCCTTCTCCAGGGGATCTTCCCAACCCAGAGACTGAACGCAGGTCTCTTGCATTACAGGCAGATTCTTTACCTACTGAGCCACTAGGGAAGCCCTGAATCTAGGTATGGCCTGTCATTTTTCAAAGATGTGCTATATGTGGTTTCTCCCCCAAAATCATTTCTGCTTGACTCTTTGGACTTTGGAGATAAGTAGGAGAATGCAGGAGAAGGGCAGAGATGAGTTACAGCATCCTGGGCAGGCGACTTGAAAGGCAGGAGGAATTTTCCTGGGTGGGTGCAATGACAAATCCTCTCCACCCCCCCACCTCCCGTCTCTTAGCAACCACCAGATTAGCTGCTGATTGGTGCATCCTAAATTGAAAGGCGGGAGTTAGGGACCAATTGAGACGCGGGAGACATACTGAAACAGAAAGAAAGGCAGAGAAAATAGAGAAAAGAGAGATAAATTACAAACCTAAATTATGCTAAGATCTCCAGTCACAGTTTACGAATGTATCCCAGTGTTTTCTTTGCTGTAATTCCCTTCCCAGCCTATTCTCATAGATTGCACCCTCCAGCAACTGACCACTCTCTCAATCCTCCAGGTACTGGCCAACTCCCTTACAAGCTACTGGATTCAGATGCTGACCTAGTTAAGGCGGAGGAGAGGGCATTTTCAACTTGCCAAATCTTCCAGTGTCAACCTGATCCAAAGGAGGCTTAATTTAGGACCACTTGGGTTGTCTTATTTACCTACCCCCTCAGCCATGCCTCCAGGCAGAGATCCCTCTTTGCTCAGCCTGGGTAGACAGACCCTCAGATACTCTGCCCCTCTTCCATCTCTCGCAAAGGAAAGGCCGAGGCAGGAGCCTGGAGCTGATAAGAGGAAAGGCTTGGTTGGAAATGTGTCCCCACAACTTTCTCCTTCCCAGTCCGTCCCCTCTGCTTTGCCCCAGTTCCCCTGGGTGCTGGCCTTTCCCTGTGTTATCTCCATTGCATTCAGGTAGCTCTTCTGTACGTCTAACCCTGGCCTTAATCATTTCTCTAAGGCTTTCCTGGGGATCCTGTTATCCCAGTCCATTTAACCCACTGCACACCACCAACCACTTCCAAACTGCTCTGACTCAGGCATCTTTTCTGCAACCCTTCAGGAATACACTTCCTATTTCCTTTGAACCCTTAAGAATTTAATCTCAGGGATGGCAGGGACTTTAGCTCTGTATGAATTATTGGGTCTCTGGCTAAAGGAAAAATCCTCTCAGGAAGAAGACAGCCAGAAAGCAAGCTCTTGGGAACACACACATACCCTAGGGAGGGTTGCTCTGCATTACTTCTTTATGGAGAGAGACTTATTTCTTAAGGGAAGATGGAAGATCGCATTGATGCCCATAGTTCATTGATTTCAAACTGGAGCCCCTCCCAGAGGATTTCAGAAGCAAATACCTGGTCCTTACATCCTATTTCCCTGAAACCATAGCCCCATCATTACCTTCCTTAAGAAAGAGTCCTCAGAGGAATTCTGATTGAAAACTTCACTGGGATTTCAAACCCAATTCATTGCCAGCTCTAATTGTCAGGGATTTGCATGAAAACCATCGTATGCTACCTAATTATTCTGACAACAGCAGCCCGCCGTCTGGGCACAAGGAGAATCGCAGTTTTAATTAAGAAGAATGCACCTTGCAGACGAATGTGACTGTTTAGGTTAATTAACAAGTCCGAGTCCTTCCAAATCATCTCTGCATGTCTTCCAGGTGACTGGGGCAGGAGGGACTTGGGGGCATTCACGGGGTGGTAGGGGAAGGTTAGAAATCCATTCGGCCAAAATGCGTGTCAGCTTTCATCCTCCGTACAGCTATTTGGTGAAGGGAAGAGGGAATCACCAGGGGAAAGAGGTCCTTGAAAAAATTGATTTAGGGAAATCTGAGGCATAGTTTTAGGGTGGTTTTAGGCATTTTTATGTCACCCTTAGACTTTTAGAAACCTTGTAGACACAGCTATGGAAAAGAGAGGAAGAAGTCCTGGTAATTCTCAAATATCTCTGATTCATTGTCCAGTTGTTTGCAAACTTGTTGTCTTCCAGGAGATCTCCAGCACTCCCCAAACTGCCATTTCTTCCCACATTTGGAGGTACGTTCCTACCCCATTTGGAAGTGTTAGTCAGTTGTGTCTGACTCTTTGAGATCCCATGGACTATAGCTCACTAGGCTCCAATGTCCATGGGATTCTCCAGGCAAGAATACTGGAGTGGGTTGCTATGCCCTCCTCCAGGGGATCTTCCTGACCCAGGGATCAAAGTTGCTTATTCCCTAAGATTTCACAGATAATGTCCCAAATTTCACCCTTGCCCTCTTCAAGGGTTATTGTTTGTATTTTTTTTTTTTCCTGAGTAGCTCTCCACCTCCTAGAAGAATACACTGCATGTGACTCCAAACTGCGTGTGTTTGAAGGGCTTGGGTTTTCTCCCTCTATGTCATGCATTATTAATGTATGGAGGAGGAACGTTGCAGGTGTCTTGGAAAATCTGGTGAAAATTGTGAAATCTCTCTTCAGGAAAATAGACTATTCCATCCCAAATTTGGTGTTTACTTCTCCCGTACTGTACTCAGAGCTAAACTCACATGCCTTCCCTCTAACTATAGGGGCTTCCATCAGCTCCTCCATGCTCACTAAGCTGGAGGCCCATGGCCTAGGGCCCTGTCTGTTCTCTGAACGGGCAAGTCCCATTTCCACTAAGTGTCTTCACCCTTGACATCTCTTCTGCCCATGACTCTCTTTCCTGTGTTCTTTCTGTGGCTGAGACTTTCTTATCCTTGAGATCTCGATGCAAATCTCACCTCTTCCAAGAATGACCTTTCCTGACATCCAGTGGGCTGTAGCCCCCAGCCACCTCATGCACCCAGTGATTCCCCACCAGTTCATCTAGGACGTTTCCAGCATGGCACCATGTACCATGCACTGATATGGTCTTGTCTCTTTATTGGTTTGCTTACCAGCTTGTTGATGATCTACCTTCCCCCCAGTAGAAAATCAAACACCAGGAGTGCAAGAACTTTCCCTGTCTTGTGACTGGAACATAGAGCTCGTAAACATATTATGAGAAGTGGCTTCCCTGATAGCTCAGTTGGTAAAGAATCTGCCTGCAATGCAGGAGACCTGAGTTGGATCCCTGGGTTGGGAAGATCCCCTGAAGAAGGAAAAGGCTACCCACTCCAGTATTCTGGCTTCGAGAATTCCATGAACCGTATCGTCCATGGGGTCACAAAGAGTCGGACACAACTGAGTGACTTTCACTTCACTTCTCTTCAGATGTGAGAAATGATTAATTGTATAAACATAAAGTGTGGTGCCCCACTCTTCAGAGTTTACAGTCCCGTGGGGAAGAGGAATAAGTAAGAAAAGAATTAGCACAGAAGAACTGCCCTCAAATGGAACTCCTCTCCCTCAGTCCCTCCGGCCATACTTTCCACAGCGTGCAAACCATTTGGGGGCCGAAGAGTTCAGAGGGCCGTCAGCACATGATTTCTGGAAACCTGTTTTCTGGGCCACCTTTCGGGTGGCTGGAGCTGAGGGTGTCTTCGCCACAGCTCCCCAGCCACGTTGGAGGAACGATGCAGGCTTTCCTTTGCGACAAAGCTGCCATGGGCACCACGAAGCTGTGGGCCTCAGACAGCCGGGGAGGAGCTACCATTCTTCATCTTCTCTTGCAGAGAAGTGAGTCCTGGGAGACTCCCCAGAGTTCTCAGACAGTCTCCCTTTGGCTCGGAACTGAATTTGGAGTCCAGCCACCTCCTTACATGTCATCACCCTCAGTGGGAGCACACACCCTCCTTGGACCTGGAAGCCGTTTCTGTTCCCTGTTGATTTTTCTTTTCCATTCTATCCCCTTCTCCTCTTTAGTTCCAGTTTAGGTGTCCCTGTGCCCCAGGCCTTCCCACCCTCTGAACTCTGCGTCCTTCTTTCCAGTTCTGGCCTCTGTAGTCAGCATGCCTGCATTCACTTCCCTGCAGTTCTGGGTACTTTGTCAGGTTAACCCTTTAAGGCACTTGTGCTCAGTCGTTCAGTTGTAGCCAACTCTTTGCTATTCCATGGACTGCAGACCCCCAGGCTCCTCTGTCCACGGAATTTTCCGGGCAAGCATACTGGAGTGAATTGCCATTTCTTTCTCCATTAAGGCACCTAAGGTTGTATAATTATGTATGAAAGGGAGTGAAACTGTTAGCTGCTGAATCATGTCAGACTCTGTGAGACCACATGGACTGTAGCCCACCAGGGTCAGCTGTCCATGGGATTCTTCAGGCAAGAATACTGCAGTGGGCTGCCAAGTCCTCCTCCACGGGATCTTCCTGATCCAGGTATAGAACCTGGGTCTGCTGCACTGCAGGCAGATTCTTTACCATCTGAGCCACCAGGGAAGCCCTGGTAATATATAGCAGTATATAATCATTATACACTTAGGGGTGTATAATTCATTCCACTTAAGGATGTACTGAGTGCTTTCTAAGTCAAAGACACTGTGAGAGGTCTCAGAGACACATGAGTGAATCAGACACAATCCTGGATACCAGCATCTCTCCAGACCCATCTGGTTCCCTCCGTCCCTTTTCTTTCTCAATTTTCTGGCTTTTCCAGCCCTCTTCAGAATAACTCTGAACATATCTGGATCCCAGGGCACACAGGAGTTCCACAAGGCCCTCAGTCACATAGACACAGCTCCATCCATTCTGCTGTTCACCAGCTACAGACCCGCAGCAAACCAAAGTCCCTGGCCAATGGGTGGTTCTGTCTCACTGTCACATCGAGAATGCTCTTTATGTACAGATACAGAGAAGATACAAAAATAAAGGACATTTTTCCTTCCACACTCTTCCAAAGTGGGTGTGGTGGATTCTTGAAGCCAGTGCAATGAAGGCCAGTCATCCAGAAGAGAAGGGAATGGGTGTGGAGCATTGGAAAAGAAAGCTATTTACAAACCAGTTGGTCATTTTCTCTCTGTGACCTGAGAAAGAGGTGAGGATGAAGTGGACTCTCTTGACTCTCAGCATGGAAGCTTCCAAAAATATGACCATATTTCTCCTCTATATCCACTCCTTCAGGCCCCAGAACTGGGCTGCTCAATCTGCATTCTTGATTGATTGACAGAAGGAGGTCTATCGACAGCTCTGGAAGTGTGAAAGGAGTAAGTTGGAGGGGAGGTCACAGAGATAGAAAAAAATTCTGCAGAAATTAAATAAAATTTAACAAATTAATGCAAAACCTGTGTTTTAAAAAATCAATTGTACAAAAGCAGGATGGAAGAGGCCTGGTTCAACAGAAGTTCTTTTGAAAAAAATAAAAGATTTTAGAGGTTTCATTTGGCCACAGGCTAAAGATGATTCAATAGTGTGCACAGCAGCCAAAACGCTAATGCAGACTTCAACTGCATTAAGAGACACAGTGTCCAGGACGAGGGAGGGCATATACCACCCTCACCTGCCCAGGACAGGCCATTCTGGAAATCAAGGGCTCTGGGAACCACATGTTGAGTCACTAATAAATCAGAGCTCTTCCTAGGGGGTGGCCAAGATGATGCAACTCCAGAGACTATGCCTCTTCCATACAGAAGGGCTAAAAGAACAGGGGTTGGTGCAGGCGGGGCAGTGACATTGGAAAAGTGTAGAAAAATACATAGCTATCATTGTGTACCTGAAGAGTTGTCCTTGAGAGGAACATAAGACATATATGTAGCTATAGCTTTAGAACTAGAAACACAGGATGGGGAGAAATAATGGAGATGGATTTTGACTGAAGATTAGGAAAGGCTTTCCACGACAGGACTGCTGATTTCAGGGATGGGGTGTGGCATTCTTGACATTGTAAAACAGTAACACGTGCACACACACGCAGTGTGCTCTGCACTGCTCTGTGTTCCCGTTTCACGGTGATGAGCACACCAGATGAGGGCCTTGCTTTTGTCAAGCTCAGAGACAAATAAGAGAGGCAGAGACACTAAGCACATAGATAAATTACAAATGCTGCTGCAAGAGAAAAGAACTGGCGCCATAGAAGAGCATAAGAGGATAGAACTGATACTGTGTCAGCATTTCACTGTTACAGAAAGGACTCAAGCTGAGGCTGGACAGTAACGAATCATCAGAATATTTTCCAGGGATAGTCCATGCTTTGGGATAGATCCAGAACGAGTCCAGCAGCTTTTCCCCAAATTAGCAGTGCAACAGAACCACCAGGGGAGAGCCTTGACTCAATGCAAGATATCCTGAATTCAAATAGTTGGGACCAGGAGACTCTGAAAACCCTATGGTGATAGGTTAAATGAAAGAGCTAGACTAAAATGCTTTGATTCCTGTGACTGGGTCGTGCTTGGGATGATTTTAATCTCTTTGCTTGCATCCTCGAATTAAAATCCTCTGGCTCAGAGCTGGGTGCTTTGGTCTCTTCCAGACCTGGCTCGTAGAACAATGAAGGGCTTCTTAGCCAGATGTGCACCTGACCTGAATTTTTCTAGGAGGTGTGTACCTTTCCAAGCATCAATTGCTGCAGGAAAAAAAAAAAAAAATTGTAGCTGGTGCCCGGGGTCCCTCTAGTGGTCAGAACTCATCATTTCAGCTCTACTTCTCTCCAAATCCTCATTTGGCCCAAGAATTATTTTCTGACACGGGCTCTATGAAGATGAAATGGGCCCTATGAAAAGAAAGCAGAGACTCCTAAATACATATTTTAGAAAGTTATTCACCAGAATTAGCGTTAATAAATAGAAGTGCTAAAGCTAAGCAATTGCTTACCGAATTCCTCTTGCCCCTTGCCATGTCTTCATGCATTTCCTGCATCGACCAGTGCATTTACCACTTCACCACCTGGAAAGCCCCTTGCCATGTCTTAGATGATCTCAAATTAGATAAATTTAAAAAACCAGAATTGACAACTCCCCAGGAAACCAGGCCATCAATTAGCGACTCCATGGGTCATTTTAATTCTCTGGGAAAATACAAAATGTATGAGAAATCGTCATTTGAATAGAGCATTGGATCGAGCTGAGAGACAAGGATCATGGCATTCTAAATGTGTCCCTTACCAGCTTTCTGAACTATAGTTTTCCCACCTGAGAAAAAGCAGAGAATGACACTGGCTTGCCTAGCTTACAGATCTGATGTAAAGATGAAATGAGCTGGCAGATGTGGAAGCTGTAAAATGAGTTACAGCTAGGAGGAAATACACTGCAATTAGTATTAAAGAAAATTTTCCCCGCAGGCAGTTGGGAAAATTGTCCATTGCCTTCTGGGCCATTCCACCAAAATGTAAGTTTTTACAAAAGCTGTAGTACACGTAACAAGCTGGACTGCTGGGACTCACCCCTCTACCCCTTCCTTGTGTCTCCACTTAGCCCTGTGACCAAAGGGCTAACAGAAGCTGTCTGAGACAGTTTAACAGGAAGCTCCCAAGAAGCGTGCCTTCAAAAGAGAGGTTGACCCAGGGGGGCGATGGCAGTGGTGATAATAAGGGTAGTTGCAGGCATCTTGCTGGCATTTGGGCTGGCTTTTGTTGCATTACAGTATTATTTAGGGCAGAGCACAAAATATTCCTGGATTGCTAAAAAGCAGTGATATCTCCACAGTGCTGTTTATTATACCCAGCCTTGGTCCAGGGACCCAAAAATGACCACATTCCAGCTCTTCTCATATGTTCTTTCCTGCAGTTTCTGTCCCTTGGAACATGGCATCTTTTGGAGGCTCTTTTTGGAGGGAGTACTTGCCTGCTTAGCAGCCCCTACATGTGTGAGTGCACGCTAAGTCGCTTCAGTCATGTCCGAGTCTGTGAGACCCCATGGACTGTAGCCAACCAGGTTCCTCTGTCCAAGGGATTCTCCAGGCAAGAATATTGGAGTGGGCTGCCATTCCCTTCTCCAGGGTATCTTCCTGACCCAGGAATTAAACTCAGGTCTCTAATGTCTCCTGAATTGGCTGATGGGTTCTTTACCACTAGCACCACCTGGGAAGCCCAAGCAGGCCCTAAGCTTCCTGCAATTTTTTGAGAAAGATTAATATTATGTATTCTACACCCCTGCCACTCAAAGTGTGGGCCACAAATTACAATTTTGACAAAACCTGGGAGTTTGCTGTAAATACAGACTCTCAGGCTCCACCCCAGGCCCTTGGCTGAATTGTAATCTGCCCTTTAATATAATCCCAGGTGATTTGTAGGTTTATGGAAGTTTGGGGAGCAGCCCCAACTTTCATGGATATTCGGGCTCTGTTTTCATCCATCATCCCCTATCCAGCACCCCACTCTCAGCAGACAGAAGTCCTGGTTCTCTGAACCTTCCCTTTCTCCAGTCTCCCTGCCTTCCAAACTCCACTTCAAAATTCAGGAATTACTGTGCACTGGGGGCAGGGCCTGCACTTCATTCTCATGCTTTAGACAAAGTGAGAAGAAAGCCACATCCTGGTTCCTTCCCAGGCTTCTTCTGCCCCAGAAATGTAGACGTTCTGCAAATCTTCCCTCAAATGGCACAAGTCTGGCGGCTGTGGGGCAAGGAGAACATGATCTTTCTACCTTCTTTTGTTCTGGATAAGTGGTATCTCTAGAAAGGTCAGCGGTGAGAAACCATTAGTAAGTCAGGTATGATGTAAGAGTCAGACTAAGGGGCCTACCCTGTGGCCAAGACTCCACACTCTCAATGCAGGGGGCCTGGGTTCTATCCCTGGTCAGGGAATCAGATCCCACATGCCTCAACTAAGACCCAGGGCAGCCCCCCCCAAAAAAAATCTTTTAAAGAACAAGTGACTGAGTATTGAGGGGTTGCCAGTCACAGGGTGGAAAAGTGTCACTCCCTCTGGGTAGCAAGGGGACCACACAGGGTCATCCCATATGCAGGGGCTGGCAGGCACGTTCACACGTACACAAGGCATCCTCTTCCGTGACACTATGTCTGGGCACTGTGTCCTTTAGGCAGAGGCCATGCTGCCCCACTCCCCCTGGCCAGGCCTCATCTGCATTTGGTGGCACAGACCTAACCCCAGCAGGCTGTGTCAGAACTACCATGTATGTCATAGATGGGAAGGAGGTGGGAAAGGATGGTGGGGGAAGGCCTTCCAGCCCAATCCCTGAAGCCCACTCCCACTGCTGATTCCTGAAATGACTGCTGTTGGAAATCTCTTTCTCCTTGGTCAACATTGCCCTCACCCTGATTCCTCTTCTAACATAGATATTCCCTTAAGAGAGGCAATGAGTAAAGAAACAAAGGGCTAGTTACCTTAGCAGTACTGTTGGCTCTGGTCCACAGTGTAGGCCATCGGCTGGAGTTATGCAGGTCCATCTTCTTGGGGCAAGTGGAGGAACTAACATTTCCAGCCTTCTGAAGAGCCCATCATCCGACAGGAAAGCCAAGCCTTAGCATGAAACCTACAGTCCTGAACCTGCCTCTCCAGCCTCACCAGTCATGCTGAGCTCCAGACACAGTGCCCAACTCGCCCAAAGCAAACCGCCTTCCCTCAGGTCCCTGTGCCTTCGCCTGGGGCTGCTTCACTAGACTGAAAAGCTTCCACACTTCCCCTTTGTCTGGCCAGTGCCTAAACTTGTTCTTCAAGACTTGACTCAGGTGTCCCCTTACCTGTCACCATCTTCCATGTGCTCTTAGGCTGGGTTTATGAGTTAGGTAGACCTGATCATGCTCCCTAAGTCTCTTGGGCACAATAGTTACTTCAGTCTGTGTTACTTAACCTCTGTCCCTGTATGTCACTCCTAGACTAAGAGCTGATGGCTTCCTTGTTTTTCAATTTCTATAACCTAGCCCAGTACTGGACACCAAGTATGCATTTTAAATGTTAAATATCTGTTGTATGTATTAACACACGTACAGAGGACAGAAGTTAGGCACCAAAAGGGAAGAATGTAGAAATTTCTAACCAGAAGTTATGTAACTTGTTCAAGCATAAGTTGTTAGGAACCAAAAAAATCTAAAGATTTGAACCCAGGTCAGAAGGACTTCAACTTTAAAGCCCTTGCTTCTTTCTCTCTTGCATCCAGCTGATGGTAAGTCATCACAGCATAGCCCTCTCACTATATTTTCCATCAGTGAGTCCAGATGTTCACATCTGACCTCCTGGGAGGGACCTTAAAGTATCTCAGGTTCTGCCTTCTTGTTTTTTAGTTGATGGATGAGGCTCAAGGCTGTGGAAGTTTCCCTGTTTATTGTGATACCAACATTATGGTCTGCAACAGGTTGGGACTGGGAGGGGCTGGGGATGAGGAAGGGGACAGAGAACACAAAACCCATCTTCTCCACATCAGATCATACTGAATCAGTGCAATATATATTGATTGATCAATCACAAGCTAGGTCCCCAAATTCTAAATCCTAGCTATAGGAAAAAGGTAGCCAGGAGAACAAAGGATATGCTTCTCCAGACATCCCTGGCCCCTGGCCCAAAGGGAGAACTGAACAGACTCCATGACTTAAGAGTCCACTTCCTCTGGCCTCACCACAACAGGCTGCATCCAGATGGAAAAACGAATTAAGAGGATCTCCTATTTGCATACATTTACATGCATTTGCATACCCACACAAGAACACGTAGTTCATTCTCAGGCAATTTTCAAGCAAATGTGATTATTGCCACCTTCAGGTTGTCATGGATAGATCTTGCTCTTCTCACTTTCGTTCTCACCGCCCACAGTCCCTGAGCCCTGGATCAGTGTTGTGGGAAGGGCAGTGCTGACAGGTTCGGGAATACCCAGCTCCATATCAGTGGCCTAGAGACGGGCAGCATGGACAGCTCCTTGCTCGAGCAACCTCACCTGAGTCCCTGTCCTCAGCCCAAGCCAGTACAGGCTGTTTAGTCACATCTGCTGTGCTCAGACTAAGGTAACAACCACACTGATTGGATGTTCTCGGCAAATTACATGTTTTTTCACTGTCCCACCAGTGGTGCGATACAATAAAGCCCCTTCTGCACTCAGGACAGTGGGCATATCATAGACAGTATATGAATGTAGCTGTGAAGTCAACCACCAGGCTCTTGGTCCCTTTAGAATCTTTCCTCTTCACCATGTAATCCCAAGTTCCTGCCCCTTTTCTTGGAGAATCAGTTTTTCCACTATTTGGCTCACAGTGGGTTCTTCCCAACAGCCTTTTACTGATGCAGAGGCTCACAAAGACCCAGAGGGGAGCTTATTTGGTCTTTCTGGCTGTAAGATAGGCAGCTGGTGTGGCTTAGAAAACATAGGAAATAAAGGACAGGGTCCTTGCTATCCTCTCTGGCACAAGGAGAGAATCTGAGAAGCAATAGGACATTGGAGCTTTCCTTCTTTCAGTTGGTAAATCAGAGAAAAGACTCTCCTTGCTGGTGATCCCTGTGCATTTGAATACTCAGGTAGCATATAAGTGAAATGAGAAGTATGTTTACTAGTTCCTTAGAGTCAACATTCTCTTATACGAATTTGCTGATCAACTAATCAACAAAGATGTTGTGTGTGCCTCAGGAAGCCCTGAGCTGAACTACAGTAGCTATTTAATAAATACTCTAATTTTGTTGAATGCAGTAGAGGTACTGTGCTAACATCAATTATGGGATTCAGAAGCTAAAATGTGTACACCCTGCCATCTAGGAACTTAGAGTCTAGGAAGATATTGAAAATATTTTATTCATGCATGCTTGCATGCTCAGTCATGTCCAACTCTTTGCGACCCTACACACTGTAGCTCACCAGGCTCCTTTGTCCATGGGATTCTCCACGCAAGAATATTGGAGTGGGTTGCCCTCCTCCAGGGGATCTTCCCAACCCAGGGATCGACCCCATGTCTCTTAGGTTTCCTGCATTGGCATGTGGGCTCCTTCACTAGCATCACCTGGGATGCCCCATTTTGTTCATATTTAACAATAAAAGCATGGACTCCTATTGATGAAAGCAGAGGCACCGAAGTCAGAGAGCAAAGTTGAATTCCCAGCTGTGTGACCTGGGATAAGTCATAGAACTTCTCTGAGTTGGTCTCCATTGACAGTGGACCAGCAACCACCGATGACATAGGGTTATTCGGAGGATTAAATTGACTGACATATAAAGAACTTAACACATTGCCTGGCACTGAGAATGCTTTCAAGATGTTAGCTAAAGTATAAGAAAGGCCTAATTAGGTAACAAAGTGTATGATTTAGAGTTGTACAATTTTTAGAATTAGAAAGAACCTTAAAAATCCTCTAATCCAATGTTTCCCAAATAATGGTCTGTGGACTGTTGCCAGTTTGTGACAATTTTTTTTTACCAGTCTACAGCAAAATGTGAAAACAAAAAACGCAATGTAATAGTAGGCTATTCTCTCATTGGTGTTCAGTTTCCTTTTTTTAACAAGCAGATAAAAGGCAGATGGTAAGAGTGTTATGTCAGTCCTCCATTTATGATCATTATTGTTGCTGCTGCTGCTGCTATAGTTGTTGTTTTGTTCATGAAATTTAAGTCTGAGGCCCACGATGGTATCAGACCAAACTCCAATCAGTAGCATCATCTTATAAGCCGATCTCTGAACTCTACTTGAACCTTCCAGGGTCAGGTCCCATCCTGCTGGGAAATTCCTTCCCCTTTGAATCCCGGATAGTTGAACAGAATAAACCCAATGCCTCTCGTACATGACGATCCTTCAGATAGTTGAAGACAGCAACCATGCGGGAGCCTGGGATAGTGGGCAGAGCCTTTGGTGCAAACTAATTTGCATGTTGGTTTCCTCCTAGTCCTGTTGAATAGGCCAGGAGTATCTACTGCTGAAGAATATTATAGGGATCAAGAAAGGTGATGTATGTGAAAGGGCTTTGCATATGATGATGTACCATGCAAATGTTACATCTATAGTTACTAGGGGCCCCATTTCCTCCAGGAGGTCTTCATACAGCACAGCATCTACTCTTTACCATCAGTTTTTCCTCCTTTGGACATGTATGGAATGGTTGATGAATGCTGCCCACAAAACATTCTACCCGGCACTGAGCATAATCTGACCAACTATATGGAGTGAAATGAGACAAAGAGCTGAACTGAGTGGTCTTTAAGGGGCCGGCTTCCATGACTTATCACCCCTTTACCCTACCTGTCCTGGGAACCCTGTGTGCTGTGCCTGTGTGCTAAGTCGTTTCAGTTGTGGCCAACTCTTTGCGACCATAGAGACTGTAGCCTGCAAGGCTCCTCTGTCCATGGGACTCTCCAGATAAGAATACTGTAGTGGGTTGCCATGCCCTCCTCCAGAGGGTCTTCCCAGGGATCAAACCTGCATCTCTTCCATCTTCTGCATTGGCAGGAAGGTTCTTTACCACTAGCGCCACCTAGGAAGCCCTTGCATCACAACGGAGTCGTGTTTCTTTTCTGGCCAGCTAAAATCCCCAGAACACTAGAACAGCTATTATTTTCGAACATCAAGAAACTTTCTATTTTCTTTTTTTGGTTTCCACATTATAACCATGTTTAATCTACCTCTTACAACTTAAAAAATCCCCAGTTTGGAAGAAATTGACAACAAAATAAGAGTTTAACAGGACTGCCTTTCCTTTGATATCTGTTCCCATTTTTGTCTCCTCCATTAAGTCCAGTATTTCCTTTTTCTTCCTGTTACAGGAACATCCCCTTCAAAAGCCATATCCAATTGTTATTTTGCCAAAACCTATGCATTCTGCTCTTTACCTTGCCTTCAGTGGCCTAAGAAGAGTTGTGAAGTAGATAAAAGTAGAGCATAGAGATGAAGAGTGCTGACTCAAGTAAGCTTGCTTGGATTCGAATCCCAACTTTTTGGTTTTTTGATCCTGGGTCAATAACTTTAACCACTTTGCTTCTTAGACCCTTTATCTGTAAAAACAAGGTAAAATTTACAGCTACTTCATAAGGTTCTTCTGAGGAATCCTAGAGTCAATATATGGAAAGTGCTGAGAACAGCACCTGTCACAGAGCACACCCTCAGTAAATATCAGGCATTAGTATTACTGTCTTTATAGGACTGTGTGCACTTTTAGATTTATTATAACTTACACTTTATCCCTTATACTTTTTGTGCAGGGCTTTATTCAATCTGAGCTCATCAAAGTACTCCTTATGAAGCCCCATGGGTTTTGTTAGCTGCCTACTCCTTTTTTTATCAGGATGACTTAACAGTAATGTTATTTGAATTTCATTTCTTAGAAGTGCCCATACCATTAAAGAGTGGAGCTCCTTTATTATTTTACATCATGGGTCAAGAGATTACAATCCTTTGCTCTGAACTTCCAGAAATCTGCTCTCCTGGTGTCTGGGATACAGTGATCTGAATATTTTATCTAATTTATCCATACACTGCTTCCTGAAAGGAATTGATATGGTTACCATATTTCATTATAGTAAGAGGCTACCATCTCGTTTATTATTAGCTTTCAGAAATGCCATAGTCACTTTGCTCCCTGCATCCTATAACATACACATCATGATCCAGATCTTCCTTACTGGTCATAATTAAGTCCTGAGTAGCAGTTCCCTCTCACTGCTTTTTCTACCTACTGAGAGATTAAGTTGTCAGCAAGGCAAGGCAAGAATTCATCAGCTGTTCTGCATGAGACCTCCAGCAGATGTCCTGCTAGTGGAAGTCCCTCATCACCACTAGATCTTGCTTCTCTGCCAATTTTTGCAATTCGGAGAAAAGAGATTAGAAAGATATCTCTATGCCTATTGCACAAGGGCCTGCCTCATCTCCTCTGTAAGAATGAAAGTTCCCAGAAGACTTCCTATTCTAAACACCCTTCCTGCATTCCTGAGACTCTGCTAGATTATTATTATTTTTTTTTTAATCAGCTCTTCTCTAGACTTTAGCATATTTTCTTGACATGGAGCTGCTTTGAAAGAAGTATCTGTTAAACATCCGCTTTGGTATCTGACTCTGTTCTCTGGGTCAGAGCACTCACCACCCCTTCACAAAATGTACATCTCATCCAGAACCCTGCAGAGACTCTATGATACCTGGACTCCTGGTAGACTTCTTATCATAGGCCTCTGGCTGACGCTGAATCCTCACAGCCAGTCAGCTGCTCTGATGGTTAGGTAAATATGTTACTATGTGTTTCCCATCTGCATAGTAATTTTTTGTGTCTCAGAAAAAGATCTCCTATCAGGAAAAAAATCATCATTCATAGTAGCAATGATCAATGTTAAATTGGAGTTAAGTTTCTTGAGGGCAGGGGTCAGTTTTCTTATTTACTCCAGTTAGCAAAGGAAGTCAGTGAAACAACAATCATTTATCGAGCGTCTAATATATGTCAGGGGCTTCCCAGGTGGCACAGTGATAAAGAATCTGCCTGCCAACGATGGAGACACAATAGGTGCAGATTTAGTCCTTGGGTTGGAAAGATCCCCTGGAGGCGGAAATGACAACCCACTCCAGTATTCTTGCCTGGAAAATCCCACGGACAGAGGAGTCTGGCAGGCTATAGTCCATGGGGTTGCAAAGAGTCAGACACGAGTGAGCACACACATACACACACTATGTGTCAGACACTTGTTGGCATAAAGAATACAAAGATGAATAAGACATAGCCCCTGTTCTCAGGAACTCAGATGTGTGGTAGAGATAGGCATATAAACAGAGAATTGCAACACTTTGTGATAAGTGCTCTATGAGAGATCTTGCTCTGCCTATTACTGGACATAGAGCAGAAACACCCAGCCCAGTTGGAGGGGAGTAGAGAAAATACTGCTTGTTAGAGTAACTTCCTGTCAGCTTCTGGTGATGTTGAACTAAGCCTCAAAGCTTAGTAGAAAGTTTGTGCTTAGTCACTCAGTCATGTCTGACTCTGTGACCCTATGGACTGTAACCTGCCAGACTCCTCCATCCATGGGATTCTCCAGGCAAGAATACTGGAGTGAGTTACCACTTTCTCCTCCAGGGGCTCTTCCTGACCCAGGGATTGAACTCGAGTCTCCTGAATTGGCAGGTGGGTTCTTTACCACTAACGTCACCTGGGAAGCCCAGCAAAAAATTTAGCAGAATGTAAATAAATGTCACCAGTTTCTTTCTAACTAGAAAGATACCATTGTGGCACAAAATGAACCCCTTCTTGCCCTGATTGGGAAAATGATCAGCCTTTGGGTTTAAAGACTGAACAGGAAAAATTGCCAGGTAGCAGTGGAGGCCCAGATCATAACCTCCTAAATAGGTTTTAAGAAAATGTATGGAGCCTGTTGGGGTCCAATGCCCTATTCAATAAAGAAAATGGAATTATCCTTTGTTGGAGAAGATCTGAGAGAAAAGGGAAGAGGACCTGGGGGAGACAGAAGAGAAAAGTGCTAGGGTCCTAAGTCTCTGAGAGATCAGTTTAGAGAGGAGAGGTCAGGGCTAGGATACAAGAGAGCAGGCTGCCTGGAAGTAGCACCTACATTAGAGAACCACTCCAGCAGTGGCTGCTGGGGACAATCCTCCCACAAGGGTAGCTGGGCATCCACATCTGGAAACCTGGCCACCCTTGATCTCTGGGGATTCAGCATCACTGTGTGGAATCTGGTCTCTGCCTCAGAGAAGCCATTCACAGTTCTTCAGTCAATGCAGTGCATCCAGCGCTTGAGGTTTCTCACCTAGGCAATGCTCTTGGAGACTTTAAGTCTGTTTTTGAACCCTTTAAAAAAATTGTTTATTTTTAATTGAAGGATAATTGCTTTACAATATTGTATTGGTTTCTGCCAAACATCAGCATAAATCAGCCAAAGGTATACATATGTTCCCTCCCCCTTGAACCTCTCTCCCACCTCCAACCCCATCCCACCCCTCTAGGTTGTCACAGAGCCTGAGTCATACAGTCATACAGCAAATTTCCACTGGCTATCTATTTTACATATGGTAGTGTATATGCTTCCATGCTAGTCTCTCCTTCCGTTTCACTTTCTTCTTCTCCCCGCCCACTGTCTGTAAGTCTGTTCTCTATGTCTGTGTCTCCACTGCTGCCTTGCAAATAGGTTGGTCAGTACCATCCTCTGGATTCCATATGTATGCTTTGATATATATTTTTTTCTCTTTCTGACTTACTTCACTCTGTATAATAGGCTCTAGTTTCATCCACCTCATTAGAACTGACTCAAATGCATTCTGTTTTATGGCTGAGTAATATTCAGGGGGGACGACAACGACAGAGGATGAGATGGCTGGATGGCATCACCGACTCAATGGACATGAGTTTGAGTGGACTCCGGGAGTTGGTGATGGACAGGGAAGCCTGGCGTGCTGCAATTCATGGGGTCGCAAAGAGTCGGACACGACTGAGCGACTGACTGAACTGAATTGAATATTCCATTATATATATGTATATATGTACCAGCTTCTTTATCTATTCATCTGTTGATGGACATCTAGGCTGTTTCAATGTCTTCCTGCGGCTACTAAGTCGCTTCACTTGTGTCTGACTCTGTGCGACCCCCATAGATGGCAGCCCATCAGGCTCCGCCATCCCTGGGATTCTCCAGGCAAGAATACTGGAGTGGGTTGCCATTTCCTTCTCCAATACATGAAAGTGAAAAGTGAAAGTGAAGTCGTTCAGTTGTGTCCGACTCTTGGCGACCCCATGGACTGCAGCCTACCAGGCTTTTCTGTCCATGGGATTTTCCAGGCAAGAGTACTGGAGTGGGGTGCCATTGCCTTCTCCGTTTCAATGTTCTAGCTATTGTAAATAGTGCTGCAATTAACTTTGGGGTATGTGTGTCTTTTTCAATTATGTTTTTCTCAGGGCATATGCCCAGTAGTAGAATTGTTGGGTCATATGGCAGTTTTATTCCTAGTTTTTTAAGGAAACTCCATACTGTCTTCAATACTGTCTGTATCACTTTACATTCCTACCAACAGTCCAAGAGGGTTGCCTTTTCTCTGCATCCCCTCCAGCATTTATTGTTGGAAATTTTTTAGTGATGACCATTCTGACTGGTGTGAGGTGATATCTCATTGTAGTTTTGATTTGCATTTCTCTAGTGATGAGCAATGTTGAACTTCTTTTCATGTGTTTATTAACCTTCCATATGAAATTTCAAGTCCTTAGAACCCTCTGGTCACTTAAAAAGGTCCTAGAGGGGTTGTTTCAGATTTTCTTCTATCACACTCCACTGGGTAAGAAGTTAAAGAACCTGTAATCAGTGGATGGTCTGAAGCAACCCGGAGACAGTGAAATGGGTACCTAAGGACCAGACAGGTGAGAAGAGCAGGGAGGTGAGGATCCAGGCAGAAGGACCTGAGCTGGCACAGGGAGGAACAACATCATGGGCTAAGCAGAGGATGGCAGGTGGGAATAATGGTAGCATCAAGTAGGAGGCAAAGAGTGACAGGGGTGGGAGGGAGGAATTAGACTATGGGGACCTTCGTAAAACAAGTTAGGGAGCATACGTTTAATCCTATAGGCTGTGTAGACACATGAAAAGATTTTGAGTAGAGAAATGAGATGATCTGGTTTGTTTTTAAGATATTGGAGGCAAATCACTCTGGAGGTTGTATCAGTTCAGTTCAGCCACTCAGTCGTGTCTGACTCTTTGAGACCCCATGAATTGCAGCACACCAGGCTTCCCTGTCTATCACCAACTTGTTTAGATTGTATAGAAACCTGCTATAATCAGCTAGATAAGAGATAAGAGATTAGATGACCTGAACTAAGAAAGTGATGGTAGGGATGAGGAAAGGGGGATGGATCTGAGGAATATCTAGGCAGTAAAATCAGCAGGACAAGGTAGGAGAGAAAGCAAAGAAAAGAGATGGAGCAGTCAAGGATAATGTCTACGTCTGTTCAGTTCAGTTCAGTTCAGTCGTTCAGTTGTGTCCGACTCTTTGCGACCCCATGAATTGCAGCACGCCAGGCCTCCCTGTCCATCACCAACTCCAAGAGTTCACTCAGACTCATGTCCATCGAGTCAGTGATGCCATCCAGACATCTCATCCTCTGTCGTCCCCTTCTCCTCCTGCCCCCAATCCCTCCCAGCATCAGAGTCTTTTCCAATGAGTCAACTCTTCGCATGAGGTGGCCAAAGTACTGGAGTTTCAGCTTCAGCATCATTCCCTCCAAAGAAATCCCGGGGCTGATTTCAGAATGGACTGGTTGGATCTCCTTGCAGTCCAAGGGACTCTCAAGAGTCTTCTCCAACACCACAGTTCAAAAGCATCAATTCTTTGGCACTCAGCTTTCTTTACAGTCCAGCTCTCACATCCATACATGACCACTGGAAAAACCATAGCCTTGACTAGACGGACGTTTGTTGGCAAAATAATGCAGTTCAGTTCAATTCAGTCGCTCAGTCTTGTCTGACTCTTTGTGACCCCATGGACTGTAGCTCGTCAGGCCTTCCTGTCCGTTGCCAACTCCTGGAGTTTACTCAAACTCATGTCCATTGATTCGGTGATGCAATCCAACCATCTCATCCTCTGACATCCCTTTCTCCTCCTGTCCTCAGTCTTTCCCAGTATCAGGGTCTTTTCAAATGAGTCAGTTCTTCACATCAGGTGGCCAAAATATTGGAGATTCAGCTTCGGCATCAGTCCTTCCAATGAATATTCAGGATTTATTTTCTTTAGGATGGACTGGTTTGATCTCCCTGCAGTTCAAGGAACTCTCAAGAGTCTTCTCCAACACCACAGTTCAAAAGCATCAATTCTTTGGTGGTCAGCTTTCTTTATAGTTCGACTCTCACACCCATACATGACTACTGGAAAAACCACAGCTTTGACTAGATGGACCTTTGTTGGCAAAGTAATGTCTCTGCTTTTTAATATGCTGTCTATGTTGTCATAGCTTTCTTTTTTTTTTCATAATATTAATGGTTTACCTTTATTTATTTATTTTAATAGGGCTAAGTAAATATTATTATTATTATTATTTTTTTTACTTTACAATATTGTATTGGTTTTGCCATACATCAACATGCATCCGTCATGGGTGTACACGTGTTCCCCATCCTGAACCCCCCTCCCACCTCCCTCCCCATACTATCCCTCTGGGTCATCCCAGTGCACCATCCCCAAGCTTCCTGTATCCTGCATCGAACCTGGACTGGCAATTCATTCATTATATGATATTATACATGTTTTAATGCCATTCTTCCAAATCATCCCCCCCCCAACCCACAGAGTCCAAAGGACTGTTCTATACATCCGTGTCTCTTTTGCTGTCTCACAAACAGGGTTGTCATTACCATCTTTCTAAATTCCATATATATACGTTAGTATACAGTATTGGTGTTTTTCTTTCTGGCTTACTTCACTCTGTATAATAGGCTCCAGTTTCATCTACCTCATTAGAACTGATTCATCGCAGCACTGTTTATAATAGCCAGGACATGGAAGCAACCTAGATGTCCATCAGCAGATGAATGGATAAGAAATCTGTGGTACATATACACAATGGAGTATTACTCAGCCATTAAAAAGAATGCATTTGAATCAGTTCTAATGAGGTGCATAACTTTCTTTCCAAGGAGCAAACATCTTTTAATTTCATGGCTGCAGTTGCCATCGGCAGTGGTTTTGGAGCCCCCCAAAATAATGTCTGTCACTGTTTCCACTGTTTCCCCATCTATTTGCCATGAAGTGATGGGACCAGATGCCATGATCTTAGTTTTCTGACTGTTGAGCTTTAAGCCAACTTTTTCACTCTCTTCTTTCACTTTCATCAAGAGGTTTTTTAGTTCCTCTTCACTTTCTGCCATAAGGGTGGTGTCATCTGCATATCTGAAGTTATTGATTTTTCTCCTAGCAATCTTGATTTCAGCTTGTGCTTCTTCCAGTCCAGCGTTTCTCATGAAGTACTCTGCATATAAGTTAAATAAGCAGGGTGACAATATACAGCCTTGACGTACTCCTTTTCCTATTTGGAACCAGTTTGTTGTTGCATGTCCAGTTCTAACTGTTGCTTCCTGACCTGCATACAGGTTTCTCAAGAGGCAAGTCAGGAGGTCTGGTATTTCCATCTCTTTCAGAATTTTCCAAACTTTGTTGTATGTATGTATGTCTGTAGTAGTTTGGGTGAAAAAGCATTTGCAGTGTCTGCCACATAATGGATGTTTGATAAATATATAAATTCAGTGCACCGTCATGATGATTTTTTTTCCATCGTTAGTAATGAGTGCTAGTGAAATGAATACTTAATAGGAAGTCAAGAGATTCAGATTCTAGTCTTAGTTCATTCACTGTGTGATCCTGAGAAAGTCACATGGTATCTTCTATAAAATAAAAGGGCTTAACCAGATAAATTCTGAAGACGCTCCCATCTTTGACTTTTCTGTAAAGATGTTGTGGACCAATATTGAAAACAGACCACAATTTATGACAATGTTTTCTTGGGTGAGTGTACTCCAAATTTCCAACAACTAACTTACAATGAAATTTTGGAGAAGCCTTCTAATTTAAGCACTGCCAGGACTTTCATATCATTTCCGTTTTTCTCCCTCGGGTATAATTTCTTCAGGAAGATAAGTCTTTGCCTGTCCAAAAAATTTTTAAGAGACTATAACATATGTTTTGGATCTCCTATAACATCTGGTAAAGTGCCAGGGACATTTTCACCACTCAAAATTGACTTGAGCTGAATTAAATTGTGTCTCTCTGTAAGAGATTGATTCTGATCCCAAACTCTTCAATCCTTGAAGTATACATCCATTTGTTCATCCATCCATTGAATCAACAGGTAGTAATAAAGTACAGAACCAGGTGTAAAAACAATAAGGCAGTAACACGGAACCTCCCTTGTGGTCTAATGGTTAAGGCACTGAGCTCCTAATGCAGGGGGCCCAGACTGCACTCCCAGTTAGGGAACCAAATCCTGCATGCCGTAATGAGGACGGAGGGTTTTGCTTCCCCTAACTATGACTTGGTGCAGCCTAATTAATTAATTACTTGAAAGAATAAGGCAGAACTTTGCTGGTGATCCAGTGGTTAGGAATTTGCCTGCCAATGCAGGAGATACAAGTTTGATCCCTGGTCGAGGAAGATCCCATATGCCTCAGGGCAGCTAAACCCCTGCGTGACAGCTACGGAAGCTCATGTACTCTAGAGCCTGTGCTCTGCAAAAGGAGAAGCCACCACAATGAGAAGCCTGTGTACAGAAACTACAGAGTAGCCCCACTCACTGCAACTAGAAAAAGTCCCACGTGTACAAGAAGATCCAGGGCAGCCACAAAATAAGCAAATTAAATAAAATGAAAGCAATAGTTTATAAAATTAAAAAAAATAAAAGAATAAGGCAGCAGTGGTTTACTCAACAGGTGAGCAGTGTAGCAGGGCTAATAAGACGTGTGCAGGATTCCATAATGTGTGCTGGGAAGTAAGTGATGCCATATGAAAGAGGAGCAGATAAAGTGATGCAGCTATTTAAAGAAGAGATGAATTACTTCCAGTGAAAAGAAAGTAAAGGTAGCAGTCTATGTACTGGTTTGTGCCCTGCACAGAAAACTCTATAGTTATAAGCCCTGTTCAAAGGTTTTCAAGCTGAGAGCTCTGAGATTGCTAGTGGAGCCCTGGGGTGTACTGTCTGACCTACTGGGCAGATTCTGTTGAAGTGAAGCTCATCAGACCAGCCAATGGCCCAACTCTAGTCCTTGGTCTCACAGGGAAGCACAGTGTATAGAGAGATCCCTGGATTGGATACTAGAGTACTTGGGGTCTGCTCTCATCACTAGACATTTCTGCCTTGGGTGACCTTTGGCAATCAGTCCAACTTCAGCTACGTCTTCTGAAGGGTCACTGGACATGCCTCTTCAGTGCTGTGAAGAACAAAGGAAGGGATAATGGGAATTAACATTGTGGGTAAGGGTCACTGAGAGCTTTCTGTGGGCTGTGTGTCTGTCTGAAGCACATTCATGTATTAATTTATTTAATCTTCACAGTAATCCTGTGAAGTAAGTGGTCCTTTTGTCTTTCTTTTGTGTAGTTGACATCACTGAGGTAACGGAAACTGTCCCAAGCTCATGCAAGTAGAAGGTAGTATAGAAGGTATCAGACCCAGGTGACATGGCTCCTGAGCCCACACTTGTTGATGATTATGCCATGTTGCCTGTCTTCTAGCCTGATAGCACTACATAAATTAGAATACAATATTCAATGTGAGCAATAATGTTGTTCTAAAGATCTTCCCTACCCAGGGATTAAACATGCGTCTCTTATGTCTCCTGCATTGGCAGGAAGGCTGTTTACCACTAGCAACACCTGAGAAGCCTTAAAGAAGTAGGCTAATCAGTCTAGACTAAAGGTAAATAGAAGTAGCAACATAGTTAAATAGAAAAAGATGATATTACATACATACATACATCAGCGATATTGTAGGTTCCAGACCACCACAATAAAGCAAATATTGCAATAAAAAGTCACAATTTTTTGCTTTCTCAGTGCACATAAAAAGTTATTTTTATATCTTACTGTAGTCTATTAAATGTGACATAGCATTTTGTCTTTTTAAAAATGTACATATCTTAATTTAAAAAATCTTTTATTGCCAAATAATGCTAACCATCATCTGAGCCTTCAGAGAGTCATAATCTTTTAGCAATAGTAACATCAAAGATTACTGATTACAGATCACCATAACAAATAAAAGAATAATGGAAAAGTTTGAAATATTGCAAGAATAACCAAAATGTGATAGAGACCCAAAGTAAGCAAATAGTGTTGGAACAATGGGGCCGGTAGACTTGCTGCATGCAGGGGTGCCACACACCTTTGATTTGTAAAAAAATGCACTATTTGCAAAATACCATAAAGCAAAGTGCAATAAAATGATGTTTGCATACAAATCTTAAGATGTAACTAGTGCTTATACTAGACTCCTGGTAGTTTGCTCTGCTCAGGAGATAAAATTATGAATAGTAATAGTTTACATAAACTCTTAGCACTTGAAAATCATGCAGTGATTATCTAGTCCAGCCTTTTCATTGAATGTTTAAAGATATGCCCAGAAATTTAAGTGCCTTTACTAAGGTCACACTGTTGTCAAAGCAGAGAACATAAAACTATTTAGTGATTGTAGAATTCAGAATTTAAAGAATGGAATGTTCCTAAAAGCTAATGTTTTAAAAGTTTCTCTTGATTGGTAAATTGATTGCCTCTTGTCAAGATATATTTCTCAATAGTTGAATAATCAAACTGCTTCTTTAAGTGAATGCTAGAGACATACACTTTTCTTTTCAGGGCTTCTTGTAGAAGGTAAGGAAAGAGAACCTTATTGCTCCATTTGTATTATATTACTTGCCTAATGACAAAGAAACTGTACAAATTTACCTTCTTTTACATTCACATTTAGAGGTGGCTATTTCCTCCACATGTATAAGAACCCATCTACTATGGGTCGGTTGTTATTTTCTCATCACAGCCTCATTCAAACAATTTTTCTTCATTTAGTCTAGAGAATTTGAGCCTCCTACAAGCACCACTTTGATTGCTCTTCACTTTGGGGGTGAGGAAAACCCTTTTCACTCACTGGGTTCCATGGTTCTGCTACTTTGGTCTCTGGTAAGTGGTTGAAGCCAATCTGATAAAATGTAAGCTATGGTCCTGGCTGATAATGACTTGCTGTGTGATTCAGATAAGAGCTTTACACAAAAGGAATTCAGGTTCCAGGACAGAGCCCCAGTATAGGTGGAACTCTGTGGAGAGGGTTACAAAACAGAACAATAATAAATAAAGTAAATAATAAATAAATAAAAACAAGAGCAGGGCTCCAGTAGAGGTGGAACTCTGTGAAGAGGATTATAAAACAGAACAATAATAAAATAATAAATAAATAAAAACACAAGCAAAACTGCTGTTTGTGGAATGCTTCATCTGTACCAGAAATGTGGATTCTGAATGAGATTTCCTTAAATGTTCTTTGAGAGAGTCAAATAGAGATCAGACAATTTTTTTCTGACTTTATTTTCTGTTTTTAGAGTGTCTTTATATACAGCCCAGGAGACAAGATTGGGTCCCCTAAGGCATTTTCTCAAGTTTTGAGTTTGACAGAAAAGGCACTTTTACCTTTGGGTAGATCAGAGGAAACAGGGGTCTAAATATTGCTTGCATGCTTATTAAGTCACTTCAGTTGTGCTTAACTCTGTGCGACTATGGACGGTAGCCTGCCAGGCTCCTTAGTCCGTGGGATTCTCCAGGCAAGAATATGGGAGTGGGTTGCCATGCCTTCCTCCAGGGGATCTTCCAGAGCCAAGGATTGAACCTAAGTCTCTTACGTCTCAAGCAATCTTTTAATTCACTAAGCAAAGAATCAACTACATAAATAAATATTTATTATGCATGTTTAGGGCTTCCCTGGTGACTCAGATGGTAAAGAATCCTCATGCAGTGCAGGAAACTCAGGTTTGATCCTTGGGTTGAGAGGATCCCCTGGAGGAGGGCATAGCAACCTACTCCAGTATTCTAGCCTGGAGAATTCCATGAGCAGAGTCCATAGGTTCACAGAATCAGGCATGACTGACCGACTAATAATATGCATGTTTAAGATCCCAGGCCTGAAGAAGGATTTATTCAAAAGAAGATCAAGCCCCCTCTCTAGACAAGAGGCTCTCCTAGTTTAGTCTCAGATATGCCTCAGATCAAGGTGGTATGGAGCTGTGGGCTCTATCCACACAGAGAGAGCAGGAACCAGGGTGTGGAGAAGTGCTTTTAGTTCAGTGGCAGGGCTCAGGCCCACAACTACAATTTAGGCAGAGCATAACCCTCTGGCTGCTGCTCAGTGCCCACAAGTTCAGGATGTTGGCACAGAAATAGGTGGTGTCCATCTGGCCTGGTGAGCACATGGTCTTCTGCAAACGTATGATAACGCAGGCGCCCCAAGCAGCTCTCTAACATCAGACTCTGTGGCCTCTAACAGAAGGCAAGAGGGGATCACTTTTCCAAAGATTAAGCTCCAGAACCCACACCCTTTCCCGTTCACTTCTCCTGCTCTGCCTCTCCCCTACAGCTGTTTCAGAGTAAAGACACTTTAGGACAATACATGCAAAGCTCTCTGGATACAAACTATGTCTGGGTGAATCACAGTAAGTACCATTTTATAACTTCAGTTTGGTGTTTGCTGACACGTTTTTTATGTGTCAAGCTCTTACTGTCGTCTTTATCCTGCTTTCTAGTTTTAACTTTTGTTCGCCCCCAGCTGGTGGCTCTGATGGCAAAGAATCCGTGTGTGATGCAGGAGACCTGAGTTCAATCCCTGGATCAGGAAGATCCCCTGGAGAAGGAAAATCCCTCAGAGAAGGAAGATTGCCTGGAGAAGGGAATGGCTACCAACTCCAGTATTCTTTCCTGGAGAATTCCATGGACAGAGAGATTGGCAGACTATAGTCCATTGGGTTGCAAAGTGTCAGACATGAACTAACACTTTCACTTTCCCTCCACCCAGCCTGCATTCTAGTTATTTTTCTTGCTTTCCTGGGCCACTGAGGAAACAATGTCTTTTCCATCTTGCCCCCAGGTCCACACCTCATTTTGAAGCTGACACTGTTACCCTAATGCTAAGACTGACACCATGCTAACCTAATGCTATGCTATGATCTAATGCTAACATCTGACACTGTTACCCTAAAGTGCTAGATTTTACCCTGATGAGTCCATCATTTCTACCCCTAGATTTCCCAGGACAGGTTGATAAATGACACATTTTGAGAAAGGCTTATTGTTGCTGTACAGTTGTTAAGTTGTGTCTGACTCTTTGAGACCCCATGAATTACACCTCATCAGGCTTCTCTGTCCTTCACTGTCTCCCAGAGTTTGCTCAAGCTCATGTCCATTGAGTGGATGATGCCATCCCACCATCTCATCCTCTGTCACCCCCTTCTCCTCCTGCTCTCAATCTTTCCTAGAATTAGGGTCTTCTACAGCATCAGTCCTTTCAATGAATATTCAAGGTTGGTTTCCTTTAGGATTGACTGGTTTGATCTCCTTGCAGTCCAAGGGATTCTCAAGAGTCTTCTCTAGCACCACAGTTCGAAAGCATCAATTCAACACTCAGCCTTCTTTATGGTTAAACTCAGAGAAAGCCTAGGGGTCTGGCAAACACAATATGAGTTAACTGCTAATTAGACAAGAAAGCTAACCATGCTAAAGGGAGGTGACCAGTGTTCATGACTTTTCATTGGCTGCATCCTGTCTGATATGCTGATTAAATATGAGGGACATTAGAAAATGGAATGGGTGGAGAGTTTTAGGGACAGGAAAACTGAGGGCCTGGAACCAGGTAACTAAATCATTTTAAAATATTTCTTGAGGACCTCTATGTTAATAACAACAACAGCGGCAAGAGGCACTTCTGAGTGCTTCATCTGTGCCACTCATTAAGCTAAACACTTTCTATGGATTGCCTAGTTTGATCTTCACAATGACTATATGAGAAAGAACTGATTATTATCCCCATTTAAAGATAAGTAAATCAGAGTTAGGAAAATTAGGTTGCTTGCCAAGGCTTAGAGCCTGTATGTGGCTGATCCAGGATTGGAACCTCAGTAGTCTGACTTTAAAGTCCATGTATAAGCTTAATATCAAGTAGGGGATCATGTGTTTCTTGTTGGACTTTCCAAAAAGTAAAACAACAAGACAGTATTTGCTCTCATGTAGTTTACAGTTTAATTGTGCAGAACAGCAAATGAATGAATATTATTTGTGATAAGATACATATGTATCTTATCACATGATACATTTGTAACTTGTTCATGTGATACAACATCACTGGACCTTTGGCTTTCTGCCTCTTTCCCCTTCTAGCCATCCTGTAAATGAATACCAAATTAATCTTCCTAAAGAATTGGATCTTCTTACTTCCCTTCTCCAGTGGATCTTCCTGACCCAGGAATCGAACTGGAGTCTTCTGCATTGCAGGCAGATTCTTTACTGGGTGAGTTACTAGGGAAGCCCCACTTACAAAACTACAGTAAGCCTAAAACCGCCTCAACTGGAACATGTCTCAGAAAGAACTGAAAGGACTAAGAAAGTTTATTCTGGAAAGAGAGGAGACTCAAAGAGAACACAGTAGTTATTTTGACATGCTAAAAGAGCTATGCTTTTGAACTGTAGTGTTGGACAGAACTCTTGAGAGTCCCTTGGACTGCAAGGAGATCCAACCAGTTCATCCTAAAGGAGATCAGTCCTGAGTGTTCTTTGAAAGGACCAATGCTAAAGCTGAAATTCCAATACATTGGCCACCTGATGCGAAGAGTTGACTCATTGGAAAAGACCCTGATGGCTGGGAGGGGTTGAGGGCAGGAGGAGAAGGGGATGACAGAGGATGAAATGGCTGGATGCATCACCGACTCGATAGACATAAGTTTGAGTGAACTCCGGGAGTTGGTGATGGACACAGAGGCCTGGCATGCTGTGATTCATGGGGTCGCAGAGTCGGACACGAATAAGTGACTGAACTGAACTGAACTGAACTGAAAAGAGCTATCTTATAGGAAAAAAAGTAATCAGTGGCCCAAATAATTCCCCAACATGTATCCACAAGACCTGTGGCCTAGAACACCTACCACATGCCAAGGACTATGTTTGGTTTTGAGGATATTTCAAAAAATCTTAAAAATAGTACATTTAAAAAGAAAGCCTGAAAACTTTGAGTTATTAACTCAGTGGTCTTCAAGCACTAGGAAAAAGAAGTGTTGGGGGTAATTGGGAGAAATAGTGGCAAAGAGAATCTTGGAACCAGGAAGAGAAAGGCAAGAAAAAAGTTGATTTAGGGCATCTAAAAAAAAAACCATGCATTGTTTGAGGGGGCTATTTATTGGTTTATTTTGTCTTTTTTTAAAATGATGATTCAGTATAAGGGGGATGGAAAGTTTAGTCTTTGGAGTCAGTCCTTCCAGGCTCCAAATGCTGCTCCAGTTTTCCCACTATCTTGGGCAAGATACTGAAACCTTGTGAGCAGGCATTTCTTCAGTCATAATCATGAGGATAAAGATTCACATCTCAAAGAAATTAAACAGTAGAGGATGTAATAACTGTTTCCTTATGTGGGGAAAACCACTAAGTCATTGTTAGCAGCATATATTTTTACTAAACCTCACAAAGATTTGAATGGGAAAGTCATCTTGAAAATGCTAAAGTGAAGAATATGAAAGAACAAAACCAGAAGCTGGGTGGGAGGACGGCTTTGTATTATTTGGAACATTTTGGAGATAAATGACAGAAATTTACCCTGAATTAGGTAATTTTTTTAAAAATTCAAAAATAAATGAATGCAATTGTTCATACAACTCAAAAATCCCACAGCAGGTGAGCAGGTTCAAATGACATCATCAATTGTCCTCTTAATCTTTTGGTTCTTATTCTTCTGTGTTGGTTTTTTCTGAAGTAGCCATTGTCTAGATTGTAGAAATAATAGCTGATAGCATCTCTAGGCTTATATGGCCATTAATGCTTATGTTTGAAGCAGAGAAATCTCAGAGGTCATATGAACCTCTGAGAAAAAAACTATCCCTGCTGGGACCATGTGCCCATCTTCGAAATAATCATAATTTGTGGTGGCAGGGGAAAGCAACTCTGATGGCCAAGCATGGTTATGAGTTCCCATCTTTTCCAAGGTTGTCTTTGGTGAATACTCCAGGTTGGTTTATCAGAAAAGTCCATCCCCTGAACATAGACGAGGGGTAGGGAGCTACAGTTCCTAGAAAAGCAGAATTTTATTTCCAGCAGGAGGAGAAAAAGATAAGAGGGGATAAAATCCAAAGGCATAGAAAGGAGACTGAAATTCAAGATATATAAAAACGCTGCTGATGTTATAGCTGACAGTGAAGTAAAGCCAAAAAGAGTATGGCTTCTCATCACCAATCCTAATAAGCTATACTTGATATTCAAGACAATTTCTAGTGTCAGTTAGATTATTGTTCTGGCAAAGGGATTCTGCCTTACAGCTCATATTTTAGAGGGACTCTTATAATAAATGTAGCCCAAAGTGGACATTAAAAAACACAGGGGTGCTTATACCCTGAAGATCTAGTGTCCAGTGATAGCCTAAGGACAAACAATCCTAATATCTGCTCTTATGACTGACACTTTTTACTCCCCCAGAGAAATGTTGATCCATACCTCTTGCCCTTTGTCCTCAAAATAAAAAAGCAACTGTGTCCAAATATTATTAAGTTGGTGGGTTATGGCACTGAGGTGGATACAGCCTGGAATGAGAAGAGGTTTGAATGGCAGACAGAAAAAAACAAATGAATTAACTTGTCAAACTTGTCCTATCTGATAACATGAATGCAGTAAGTTCTTGTATAAAAGATGATCATTTCCCAGTAGTGCCAATTGTCCATTTTGTTGCTTCTCTCTGCATACCAATTTGTAGTTCCACAGAGATTCACTGACTAGCCCAGGTTGCACATGGCAGATGAAAAATGCTTTGCTTGTTAAGCAATTTACATTACTCTTAAGTTTAGACATCTGTAGCCAACAAAATATAAATAATATTTAAAAAACAAGGTACTGATTCTTTACATTGGCAAATAAATGGACTCTGATCTCTAGAATTGTAAATAGTTTTATTTTATGTTATTAAATATGATTTAAAGTTTCTTCTGTTAGATAAACTTAAAACAATTTAATGGAAAATTTTGTATTTATCAATTATCATTCATATTTGCCTTTTAACTTTAACATATTTAAATACTTTAGGAGAAAATTACTTTCTTGAAAACATAAAGGTTATTTTGTTTGGCAAATCTTCTACATTTACCTTAATTTTCATTTTTGGTGGAAATATGCTCAAATCTTGTACAGCTTGCAGGAGGATTTTTTTTTTAATTTTATTTTATTTTTTAACTTTACAATATTGTATTGGTTTTGCCATATATCAACATGAATCTGCCACAGGTATACACGTGTTCCCCATCCTGAACCCTCCTCCCTCCTCCCTCCCTGTACCATCCCTCTGGGTCGTCCCAGTGCACCAGCCCCAAGCATCCTGTATCATGCATCAAGTCACCAGTCCAGGTTCGATGCAGGAGGATATTTTTTTTTTTAAATTTAGGTTTGTGAGAATGGGTACAAGTCAAAAATAAAAAATGTGATAAAAATTAAGAAATTTGAGACTGTTCACCAACAGTTGAATGGATAAAGAGGATGTGAGACACACACACACACACACACAATGGAATATTACTTAGCCATGAGAAATGAGGAAATTCTGCCATTTTTGACAACTTGGATGAAACTTGAGGGCATTATTCTAAGCAAAATAAGCCAGACAAAGAGACAAATACTGTACAATATTGCTTGTATGTGGAGTCTAAAAATCAAGCTCAGAAATAGAGAACAGATTAGTGGTTGCTAGGGGCTGGGATGGGTGGGAGAAATGGGGAGGTATTTGTTAAAGGATACAAACTTTCATTTATAAGATGAATAAGTTCTAGGGAATCTATTGTATAGCACAGTGATTAGAATTAATAATGCTGTATTGTATACTTGAAAATTGCTGAGAGTGGATCTTAAATGTTCTCACCACCAAAAAGAAATGACAATTATGTGACATGATGGAGGTGTTAGCTAATGCTATGGTAATATCCTTTGCAATATACAAATGTATCACATTAATGTGTTATACACCTTAAACTTACACAATGTTATCTGTCAATTTTATCTCAATAAAGGAGCAGGGGTAGCAAGAAAAAATTTGGGTTCATAAAGGAAAAAAGCTGAAAAGAAAAAAGAAAAAAAGGATAATCTATTTAGAACTTCAAACAATGAAAATGAACATATCCTGACATGCATGACCCACATAAAATTTGTCATTATGACATTGAAATTTTATTAAGGATTTAATTATTTATGAAAACAATACACATGAGCAAGAAAACTACTCTTATCAAGTCTGCAACTTGAACAGGTGAAATGAAATCCTTCCATTTTCCTCCATGTCCCTTACTAAAAGGAAATTAATTACTAATACAAACAATGAGAATGAAAAACAGAATTACTCAAATCAACTTACGATTTGGAAATATTAAATGTTATTTTGATCTACCCATTGGAAGATGAAGAAAATTACATTCATTAAATTGGCAAATTTCATGGCTGAGGAATACTAAACTTCTTGAGTTTTATTAGATGAAGACTTTGGAAAATAGTCATTGCTTCACTTTGACATCATAAAAATATTTTGAACAAGGCATAATTCAATCCAAATTAATACACCCACTCCAGTGTTCTTGCCTGGAGAATCCCAGGGACAGGGGAGCCTGGTGGGCTGCCATCTATGGTGTTGCCCAGAGTCAGACACGACTGAAGTGACTTAGCAGCAGCATGCCAGATTTTTAGCCAAAATTCAGAAGACTTTTGGGTGCCATATACTTTGCATAGTTTAAACTTGTCATTTAAACATGTTGAAGACATGTCCTCAACTGTGCCAGTAGAAATAACATTTGCTGGAACAATTCAAAATTATATGTTTTCTACATCTACTAAAGATAGCTTTTATTTTTTGTTTTCAAATGCCTATCAAATTCACCTAAACTACTGTTGGATGCATGGTGGGAACATTACTGATCATTGGTAAAACAATTAAACTTAGGTTAAGCAAGGAAAGGTATTAGAAGAGTTAAATGAAACAAAAGAAGATCCTTAAATAAATAGTCATGACCTTCAGCTGAAAATAAAATTCAACTATGGATAACTTGTGTTATCCATAGTTATTTTATAAGAAATGTTGTTTGTATTAATTACATTAGCAAAAGCTTATGAACAACACCATAAACAGTAAACAAGTAATATTTTTAAAGAGTAAAGAAACATTTCTCAAAATTTTAGAGAAAATGTTTTCTTCTGTCAAAAGAAACTACATGTGAAATATGCAACAAAAGTGATATTCCAGCAAAGGACTATCCCCTAAAGTGATACCCTAAAAGGGTTATAAAGATGAAACAAAGAAATTTCCTGAACTCTGAAGGCTAATATTCAAATATTAAGAATTCTAGTATTAATTTCTACACAGACTATCTTAAATCCATTAGAGATAATAGTATAGCCTCAATTAGAGAAATGATTCCATATTGCCATTTTTCATTTTCTTTATAATATTCCAGCATTGAAATTTTTGAAAGAAGAACTTAAGTAATATTGTATGGATCAAGATATCATTTTAAGAGGTAGCAAAAACTTGTGATAAAAGTGATAGTAATTTATATGATGAAATTTAAATATTTTGTAACATACTATGTGATAGAGATAATTTATTAATTTGGCATTACTTTTGAACATAATAGCTAAAATTTATAGCTCATTTTTAGTTGAATTTTGCTTTAAATACTTTCCTATCAGTTCCAGTTGGTAGTAACTCAGAACAGCAAATTTTCTACAAATTGAAATTAATAAAAGCTACCTGAAAGTGAAGTCGCTCAGTCGTGTCCAACTCTGCAACCCTGTGGACTGTAGCCCACCAGGCTCCTCCACCCATGGGATTCTCCAGGCAAGAATACTGGCGTGGGTTGCCATTTCCTTCTCCAGGGGATCTTCCCGACCCAGGGATCGAACCCAGGTTTCCCACATTACAGGCAGACGCTTTAACCTCTGAGCCACCAGTGAAGCCCATTGACCAAAAACTACCTAAGTACCACAATAACTCAAGAAAAATGATCTAATTTGGCATTGCTTTTAATATGAAAGTATTATGTGAAATAGCTGTGAAAAGAAGACAAGTGAAAAGCAAAGCAGAAAGGAAAGATACACCCATTTGAATGCAGAGTTCCAAAGAATAGCAAGGAGAGATAAGAAAGCCTTCCTCAGCAATCAATGCAAAGAAATAGAAGAAAACAATAGAATGGGAAAGACTCTCTTCAAGAGATCTTGAGAGATCTCTTCAAGAAAATTAGAAATATCAAGGAAATATTTCATGCAAAGATGGGCTCAATAAAGGACAGAAATTGTATGGCCCTAACAGAAGCAGAAGATATTAAGAAGAGGTGGCAAGAATACACAGAACTATACAAAAAAGGTCTTCACGACCCAGATAATCACGATGGTGTGATCACTCACCTAGAGCTAGACATCCTGGAATGTGAAGTCAAGTGGGCCTTAGGAAGCATCACTATGAACAAAGCTAGTGGAGGTGATGGAATTCCAGTTGAGCTATTGCAAATCGTAAAAGATGATGCTGTGAAAGTGCTGCACTCAGTATGTCAGCAAATTTGGAAAACTCAGCAGTGGCCACAGGACTGGAAAAGGTCAGTTTTCATTCCAATCCCAAAGAAAGGCAATGTCAAAGAATGCTTAAACTACTGCACAATTGCACTCATCTCACACGCTAGTAAGCTCAAAATTCTCCAAGCCAGGCTTCAGCAATATGTGAACCGTGAACTTCCTGATGTTCAAGCTGATTTTAGAAAAGGCAGAGGAACTAGAGATCAAATTGCCAACATCCGCTGGATCATGGAAAAAGCAAGAGAGTTCCAGAAAAACATTTTTTTCTGCTTTATTGACTATGCCAAAGCCTTTGACTGTGTGGATCACAATAAACTGTGGAAAATTCTGAAAGAGATGGGAATACCAGACCAACTGACCTGCCTCTTGAGAAATCTGTATGCACATCAGGAAGCAACATTAGAACTGAACATGAAACAACAGATTGGCTCCAAATAGGAAAAGGATATGTTAAGGCTGTATATTGTCACCTTGCTTATTTAACTTCTGTGCAGAGTACATCCTGAGAAATGCTGGGCTGGAGGAAGCAGAAGCTGGAATCAAGATTGCCGGGAGAAATATAAACAACCTCAGATATGCAGATGACATCACCCTTATGGCATAAAGTGAAGAAGAACCAAAGAGCCTCTTGAAAGTGAAAGAGAGTGAAGAAGTTGCCTTAAAGCTCAATATTCAGAAAACTAAGATCATGGCATCCTGTCCCATCACTCCATGGTAAATAGATGAGGAAACAGTGGCTGACTTTATTTTGGGGGGCTCCAAAATCACTTCAGATGGTGATTGGATCCATGAAATTAAAAGACGCTTACTCCTTGGAAGGAAAGTTATGACCAGCCTAGACAGCATATTCAAATGCAAAGACATTACTTTGCCAACAAAGGTCCGTCTAATCAAGGCTATGGTTTTTCCAGTAGTAATGTATGGATGTCAGCTGCTGCTGCTGCTGCTAAGTTGCTTCAGTCGTGTCCGACTCTGTGCAACCCCATAGACTGCAGCCCACCAGGCTCCCCTGTCCCTGGGATTCTCCAGATAAGAACATTGGAGTGGGTTGCCATTTCCTTCTCCAATGCATGAAAGTGAAAAGGGAAAGTGAAGTCGCTCAGTCGTGTTCAACTCTTAGCGACCCCATGGACTGAAGCCTGCCAGGCTCCTCCATCCATGGGATTTTCCAGATAAGAATACTGGAGTGGGGTGCCATTGCCTTCTCTGATGGATGTGAGAGTTGGACTATAAAAAAAGCTGAGCATCGAAGAATTGATGCTTTTGAACTGTGGTGTTGGAGAAGACTCTTGAGAGTCCTTTGGACTGCAAGGAGATCCAACCAGTCCATCCTAAAGGAGATCAGTCCTGGGTGTTCATTGGAAGGACTGATGCTGAAGCTGAAACTCCAGTACTTTGGCCACCTGATGCGAAGAGCTGACTCATTTTAAAAGACCCTGATGCTGGGAAAGATTGAGGGCAGGAGGAGAAGGGGATCACAGAGGATGAGATGGTTGGATGACATCACTGACTCAGTGGACATGAGTTTGGGTAAACTCCAGGAGTGGTGATGGGCAGGGAGGTCTGGCGTGCTGCAGTTCATGGGGTCACAAATAGTCGGACACAACTGAGTGATTGAACTGAACCGAAGTGATTATGTGAAAATATTGATAGAAGATATAATTAGTATTTTTTTCTGAAATGAAGGCAATAAAAATTAATTTTTTGAAATAAATATATATTTTCTGAATTCTGCATCTCTTTCATTTCTTTAAAAAGAATTTTTTTTTTTTACTTTTCAATCAAAGGATAATTGCTCTTCAGAATTTCACTGTTTTCTGTCAAATCTCAACATGTATCAACCATATGTATACATATATCCCCTCCCTTTTGAACCTCCCTCCGATCTCCCTCCCCACTCCACCCCTCTAGGTTGATACAGAGCCCCTGGTTGAGTTTCCTGAGCCCTATTCCTGTGGAATCCATATTGCTATGGAATTTCCACAACAAATTCCCATTGGCTAACTATTTTGCCTATGGTCATATAAGTTTCCATGTTACTCTTTCCATACATCTCATCCTCTGCTCCCTTCTCCCCATGTCCATAAGTCTATTCTCTATATCTGTTTCTCCATTGCTTCCCTGCAGATAAGTTCTTCAGCAGCATTTCTCTAGATTCCATATATATGTGTTATAATACGATATTTATCTTTCTTTTTCTGACTTACTTCACTCTGTATAATAGGTTCTAGGTTCATCCACCTCATTAGAACTGACTCAAAGGCATTCCTTTTTATGGCTGAGTAATAGTCCATTGTGTATATGTATCACAACTTCTTTATCCATTCATCTGTCGATGGACATCTAGATTGTTGCCATGTTCTAATTATTGTAAATAGTGCTGCAATGAACAATGGGATATATGTGTCTTTTTCAATTTTGGTTTCCTCAGGGTATATGCATAGGAGTGGGATTGCTGGGTCATATGGTAGTTTTATTCCCAGATTTTTAAGTAATCTCTATACTTCCTTCTGTAGTGGCTGTATCAATTTACATTCCCACCAACAGTGCAAGAGCATTCCATTTTCTCCACATTCTCTCCAGCATTTACTGTTTGTAGACTTTTTGATGATGGCCATTCTGACTGGTGTGAGGTGATATCTCATTGTAGTTTTGATTTGCGTTTCTCTAATAATGAGCAGTATTGAGCACCTTTTCATGTGTTTGTTAGCCATCCGTATATCTTCTTTGGAGAAATGTCTGTTTAGGTCTTTTCCCCATTTTTTGATTGGGTTTGTTTTTCTGGTATTGATTTGTACAGGCTGCTTGTATATTTTGAAAATTAATCCTTTGTCAGTTGATTCATGTGCTATTATTTTCTCCCATTCTGACGGTTGTCTTTTCACCTTGCTTATAGTTTCCTTTGGTTTGCAAAAGCTTTTAAGTTTAATCAGGTCCCACTTGTTCACTTTTGTTTTTATTTCCATGACTCTAGGAGGTGGGTCATAGAGGATCTTGCTTTGATTTTTGTCATCAACTGTTCTACCTATGTTTTCCTGTTTTATAGTTTCTGGTCTTACATTTAGGTCTTTAATCCATTTCGAGTTTATCTCTGTGTGTGGTGTTAGGAAGTGTTTTAATTTCATTCTTTTACATGTAGCTGTCCAGTTTTTCCCAGCACCATTTATTGAAAAGGCTGTCTTTGCCCCATTGTATAGTCTTGCCTCCTTTGTCAAAAATAAGGTACCCATAGGTGCATGGGTTTATTTCTGGGCTTTCTATCTTGTTCCATTGGTCTATAATTCTGTTTTTGTTCCAGTACCATACTGTCTTGATGACTGTAGCTTTGTAGTATAATCTGAAGTCAGGAAGGTTGATTCCTCTAGCTCCAGTTTTCTTTCTCAAGACTGCTTTGGCTATTCGGGGTCTTTTGTGTTTCCATATGAATTGTGAATTTTTTTGTTCAGGTTCTGTGAAAAATGCCATTGGTAATTTGATAGGTATCACATTGAATCTGTAGACTGGTTTGGTAGTGTACTCATTTTCATTATATTGATTCTTCCTACCCAGGAACATGGAATATCTCTCCATCTGTTTATGTCATCTGATTTCTTTCATTCAGTTCAGTTCAGATCAGTCGCTCAGTCATGTCTGACTCTTTGCGACCCTATGAATCATAGCACGCCAGACCTCCCTGTTCATCACCAACTCCCGGAGTTCACCCAAACTCACGTCCATCGAGTCAGTGATGCCATCCAGCCATCTCATCCTCACCCATCTCCTCCTGCCCCCAATCCCTCCCAGCATCAGAGTCTTTTCCAATGAGTCAACTCTTCGCATGAGGTGGCCAAAGTACTGGAGTCTCAGCTTTAGCATCATTCCTTCCAAAGAAATCCCAGGGCTGATCGCCTTCAGAATGGACTGGTTGGATCTCCTTGCACTCCAAGGGACTCTCAAGAGTCTTCTCCAACACCACAGTTCAAAAGCATCAATCCTTCGGTGCTCAGCCTTCTTCACAGTCCAACTCTCATATCCATACATGACCACAGGAAAAACCATAGCCTTGACTAGACAAACCTTTGTTGGCAAAGTAATGTCTCTGCTTTTGAATATGCTATCTAGGTTGGTCATAACTTTCCTTCCAAGGAGTAAGTGTCTTTTAATTTCATGGCTGCAGTCACCATCTGCAGTGATTTTGGAGCCCCCCAAAATAAAGTCTTACACTGGTTCCACTGTTTCCCATCTATTTCCAAGAAGTGATGGGACCAGATGCCATGATCTTCATTTTCTGAATGTTGAGCTTTAAGCCAACTTTTTCACTCTCCACTTTCACCTTCATCAAGAGGCTTTTGAGTTCCTCTTCACTTTCTGCCATGAGGGTGGTGTCATCTGCATATCTGAGGTTATTGATATTTCTCCCGGCAATCTTGATTCCAGCTTGTGCTTCTTCCAGCCCAGCGTTTCTCATGGTGTACTCTGCATAGAAGTTAAATAAGCAGGGTGACAATATGCAGCCTTGATGTACTCCTTTTCCTATTTGGAACCAGTCTCTTGTTCCATGTCCAGTTCTAACTGTTGCTTCCTGACCTGCATATAGATTTCTCAAGAGGCAGATCTAGCGGTCTGGTACTCCCATCTCTTTCAGAATTTTCCACAGTTTATTGTGATCCACACAGTCAAAGGCTTTGGCATAGTCAATAAAGCAGAAATAGATGTTTTTCTGGAAATCTCTTGCTTTTTCCATGATCCAACAGATGTTGGCAATTTGATCTCTGGTTCCTCTGCCTTTTCTAAAACCAGCTTGAATATCTGTAAGTTCACGGTTCACATATTGCTGAAGCCTGGCTTGGAGAATGATTTCTTTCATTAGTGTCTTATAATTTTCTACATACAGTTCTTTTGTCTCCTTAGGTAAGTTTACTCCTAGACAATTAATTCTTTTGTTGCAATGGTGAAAGGGATTGATTCCTTAATTTTTCATTATTAGTATATAGAAATGCAAGTGATTTCTGTGTATTGATTTTGTATCCTGCATTTTTGCTAAATTCACTGCTTAGCTCTAGTAATTTTCTGATACTATCTTTAGAGTTTTGTATGTACAGTATCATGTCATCTCCAAACAGTGAGAGCTTTACTTCTTCTTTTCCAATCTGGATTCCTCTTATTTCTTTTTATTCTCTGGTTGCTGTAGCTAGTACTTCCAGAGCTATGTTTAATAATAGTGGTGAAAGTGGAAACCCTTGTCTTGTTCCTGATCTTAGGGCAAATTCTTTCAGTTTTTCACCATTGAGAATAATGTTTGCTATAGGCTTATCATATATGGCCTGTACTATGTTGAGGTAGGTTCCTTCTATGCCTATTTTTTGAAGTTTTAATCATAAATGGGTACTGAATTTTGTTAAAGGATTTTTTCTACATCTATTGAGATTATCATACAGTTTTTATCTTTCAATATGTTAATATGGTGTATCACATTGATTGATTTGCATATATTGAAGAATCCTTGCATCCCTGAAGAAACCCAACTTGATCATGGTATATGAGCTTTTTGGTGTGTTGTTGAATTCTGTTTGCTAAAATCTTGTTGAGGATTTTTGCATCTATGTTCATCAGTGACATTGGCCTGTAGTTTTCTTTATTTTTGTTGTCTTTGTCTGGTTTTAGTACCAGAGTGATGGTAGCCTTGTAGAATGAGTTTGGAAGTGTTCCTTCCTCTGCAATGTTTTGAAAGTGTTTTAGAAGGATAGACATTACCTCTTCTCTAAATAAATGTTTGATAGAATTCTCCAGTGAAGCCATCTGGCCCTAGGTTTTTTTTTGGGGGGTGGGGGTGGGGATCGGGAAGATTTTTTATCACAGTGTCAATTTCAGCGCTTGTAGTTGAGTTGTTCATAATCTCTATTTCTTTCTGGTTCATTCTTGGAAGATGGAACTTTCTAAGAATCTGTCCATTTCTTCCATGTTATCCATCTTATTGCCATATAGTTGTTCATAATAGTCTCTTATAATCATTTGTATTTCTGCATTGTCTGTTGTAACCTCTCCTTATTCATTTCTAATTCTGTTGATTTGATTCTTCTCTCTTTTTCTTGATGAGTCTGGCTAAAGGTTTGCCAATTTTGTTTATCTTCTCAAAGAACCAGCTTTGAGTTTTATTAATCTTTACTATTGTTTCTTTCATTTCTTTTTCATTTATTTCTGTTCATATCTTTATGATTTCTTTCCTTCTACTAACTTTGGGGTTTTTTGTTCTTTTTCCACTTGTTTTAGGTGTAAAGTTAGGCTGTCTATTCTATGTTTTTCTTGTTTCTTGAGGTAGGATTGCATTGCTATAAGCTTCCCTCTTAGAACTTCTTTTGCTGCATCCCATAGGTTTTGAGTTGTCGTGTTTTCATTGTCATTTGTTTCTAGAAAATTTTTGACTTCCCTTTTGATTTCTTCAGTAACCTGTTAGTTATTTAGAAACATATTGTTCAATATCCATGTGTTTGTGTTTCTTACAGTTTTTTTTTTCTTGTAATTGATATCTAGTCTCATAGCGTTGAGGTTGGAGAAGATGCTCGATACAATTTCAATTTTCTTAAATTTACTGAGGTTTGATTTATGACCCAAGATGTGGCCTATCCTGGTGAAGGTCCCATGAGCACTTGAGAAGAAGGTATATTCTTCTGCATTTGGATGAAATGTCCTGAAGACATCAATGAGATCCATGTCATCTAATGTATCATTTAAGACTTGTGTTTCCTTTGTAATTTTCCATTTTGTTGATCTGTTCACTGGTGTTAAAAATCTTCTACTATTACTGTCAGTTTCTCCCCTTATGTATATTAGTGCTTGTCTTATGTATTGAGGTGCTCCTGTGTGGGTGCATAGATATTTACAATTGTTATGTCTTCCTCTTGGATTTATCTCTTGACCATTATGTAGTGTCCTTCCTTATATCTTGTAATCTTCTTTAAGGTCTATTTTGTCTGATATGAGGATTGCTACTCCAGCTTTCTTTTGCTTCCCATTTGCATGGAATATATTTTCCATCCTCTCACTTTCAGCCTATATGTGTCTTTAGGTCCAAAGTAGGTTTCTTGTAGACAGCATATATATGAGTCTTGTTTTTGTATCCATTCAGCCAGTTTGTGTCTTTTGGTTGGAGTTTTTAATCCATTTGCATTTAAAGTAATTATTAATATATATTTCCTATTGCCATTTCCTTAATTGTTTGGGGTTGATTTTGTCGATCTTTTTCTTCTCTTGTATTTCTTGACTATGTAAGTCCCTTTAACTTTTATTGTAAAGCTGGTTTGGTGGTACTGAATTCTCTTAACTTTTGCTTGTCTGAAAAGCTTTTTATTTCTCCATCAATTTTGAATGAGATCCTTGCTGGTTAGAGTAATTTTGGTTGTAGATTTTTCCCTTTCAATACTTTAAATATATCCTGCCACTCCCTTCTGGCCTGCAGAGTTTCTGCTGAAAGATCAGCTATTAAGTGTATGGGATTTCCCTTGTATGTTACTTGCTACTTTTCTCTTGCTGCTTTTAACATTCTTTTTTTGTGTTTAGTCTTTGTTAGTTTGATTAGTATGTGTCTTGGCGTGTTTCTCCTTGGGTTTATCCTATATGGGACTCTTTGCACCTTTTGAACTTGATTGAATTTTTCCTCTTCCATGTTGGGGAAATTTTCCACTTATAATCTCTTAAAAATTTTTCTCATACCCTTTCTTTTTCTCTTCTTCTTCTGGGATCCTATAATTTGAATGCAGGTGCATTTGATATTGTCCCAGAGGTCTCTGAGACTATCCTCAGTTCTCTTCATTCTTTTTACTTTATTCTGCTCTTCAGCAGTTATTTCCACCATTTTATCTTCCGGCTCACTGATTCGTTCTTCTGCTTCAGATATTCTGCTATTGATTCTTTCTAGAGTATTTTTAATTTCAATAATTGTGTTGTTTGTCTCTGTATGTTTATTCTTTAATTCTTTTAGGCTTTTAAAATTGATTCTTGCATTTTCTCCATTCTGTTTTCAAGATTTTTGATCATCTTTACTATCATTATTCTGAATTCTTTTTCAGATAGTTTACCTATTTCCTCTTCATTTATTTGGATTTCAGTGTTTCTAGTTTTTTCTTTCATTTGTGTAATATTTCTCTGCCTTTTCATTATATATATACATATTTAAGTATATATTTTTAACTTATTGTGTTTGAGGTCTCCTTTTCCCAGGCTTGAAGGTTGAATTCTTTCTTCTTTTTGTTTTCTGCCCTCCTAAGGTTGATCTGGGAGAAGGTGATGGCACCCCACTCCAGTACTCTTGCCTGGAAAATCCCATGGACGGAGGAGCCTGGTAGGCTTCAGTCCATGGGGTCACTAAGAGTCGGGCACGACTGAAGCAACTTAGCAGCAGCAGCAGCAAGGTTGATCCAGTGATTTGCATAAGCTTCATATAGGGTTAGATTTGTACTGAGTTTTTGTTTGTTTGTTTGTTTTTCCTCTGATGGGCAAGGCTGAATGTGGTGGTAATCCTGTCTGCAGATGATTGGGTTGTATTTTTGTTTTATTTGTTGTTTAGATGAGGCATCCTGCACAGCATGCTACTGGTGGTTGGTTGATGCTGGGTCTTGTATTCAAGTGGTTTCCTTTGTGTGAGTTCTCACTATTTGATACTCCCTAGGGTTAGTTCTCTATGGTTAATCTATATATTTTAGATATATGTGGGCATCGTTTTGTTCTTTTCCATGACTCACATATTGGGAGCATATGTATACCTATGGCTGATTCATGAGCGGAAAACAACAAAATTCTATAAAGCAACTATCCTTCAAATAAAAACATATATTAAAAAAAGTTATGACTACTGTATCCAAGTTTTTAGCTAGGGTAGCACTTGGTTTCAAAAAGTTTTCTCAACCCCCATTTGATAATTTATGAAAAGCCCAATACTTGCTGCATGATTTCATTGAATTCTCAGAGGTTTATATTTTCATATTTACCTCTGGTTCCCATTGCAGTAGTTCAATTTATATACGGATTCATGCCTCAAACACACTGCTCTATTCATGGCTTCCCCTGGAAAAGAGAATTCACTTTTATTCTGGTTTTTGTTTGTTTGTTTTCCTCTTTTTTTTTTGGTTGCATAGATTACTTCTAGGATCCTATTAATAGTTCCCCAATCAGTGATTGAACCCTGGCACTTGGCAGTGAAAAATGTGGAATCCTAACCACTGCACCACCAGGGAATTCCCCCTGTTATTCTGCTTAAAGCTTCTCTGATATATGGTATATATCAGATTTTACTAAAAGTTCAGGATGATGGGGAGAGCTGTGAGGTATAAAAATCTTTGCAGAAATTCACACCTACAAATGAATGTTGGTCATTCCAGTCCTAAAAGTTATATTAGCCACACTCCCGTGAAGAGTGCTAAAGTTCAAGGCGTCTAAGTGAATCCACAGGATTCTCACCATCTTGTTGGTTCCTTTTCCCTCCCATCTTTCTCCCCATGGTTTCCTAACCTATTTCTGTCTCATATCCACTCTCCCACCTTCCACCTCAAAACAGCTTTTATTTCTTTTCATTTTATAATGCTGAACAAAACTCTTTCTAGTCTTTTCTCTAAAGCTCAGTTCCTCAGGCCCTCATTGGCTGTACCAAAATCCATTACAGTGCTTGGCACAGGGGCTGGTGCCACAAAAGACCATCAGGGTCTCTCAAATTATTTTTAACAAGATCCAACCTCCTTTCCCTCAGAAAGAATCTGTAGTTTTAAATAGCAGTATTCTTTCTTCCTCTTTACCTTCTCCTCCTCCTCCCCCTTTCCCTTCCTTTCCCTCTCTCCTTCCTTCTTCTTCCCTTTTTCTTTCTCCTTCTCCTCCTTTTTCAGTTTCACAAAAAATAGTTTCATAAGAGCATAAGAATATAGGCCTGTAACCCATCAGGACATAACATTACAGTGTGGTTGCTAGTGGTAGAGGCTATCTTTATTCAGAATTATACAATAACCAGACTGAAACATAGCTTTATTTTGAGTGAAACCTTCTTACACAGAAGAATAAAAGAAGTTAAAATGGAGGTACTAAAATGGAGATCTGAAAAACAGCTTTCATGGGCCAATCTAAATGGGGACTAGCCATCAGGAGGAGGACCCCTTACTCAAATGTTAGGATGCCCTGGTCTGGAGAAAACAGTGTGACTCTCATTTCCTCCCAGGGAACTGCTAGACATTAAGCCGAGAATGAAGGGGAATCCAAATGCCTCAATTTACCATGTGACTCACACACCTGCCTATGGAGGACGAGAGCATCTTGGGTTACATTAGGTCTTCCCCAGTCATCCACAGCACTTCTGGAAAAGGCAAGAACCAGCTACTTTGGTTTTCTGCTACCCTTTCTATCCTCAACAACCATCTTACTTGCCCTCAGATTAAAACCCTCCATTATTCTTGGCACAGAGACATTTCTGCAGATTTACTCCCCACCCCACACCACCAGAGTCTCCTTTTTCCTTCCCACCCTCAAGAACCAGAAGTTGGAGATTATTCAATAGTCCATGCAAGAGCTCCGAATGGCACTGTGTTTTGGGCTGCATGACTCTACTGCCCTGAGATCTCTCTGGGAGGAGGGCAGATGCATCATCAAGAGGCTTACCAGTCACTTCTCAAACTTCATATACAAAAAGTCCAGAGTCCGGCATTCTACTTCCTAAATATTTCTCCCTCCCTTTTCTTTCTTTCTCTCATTACACCTAATGTCTCTCTTAGACTGTTGAAAAAATCCAGTAATTGGACTCTTGTGTCAAGTCTTGCTCTGATTCTTCTAACTGTTCACAGGAAGGTATGTGAAGGTATCCAAAATGTCGATTGGATCATGTCATTTTCATCCTTGAAAGTCTCCAGTGTCTTCTCTTCAGGGGAATTTAGAATAGATTTTTTTTTTTTTACATGATTAATACTCTCAATAATCTGGACCATGCATCTGGACCAGGCATTATCTCTTTAGCTTTCTATCACCTCCTCCCCCTGCTTACCATCCTATACTCCATGCTCTGGTCATACTAAACTACTTTCTGTTTCCCAGACACTATGTGATCTTTTTAGGTCTTCATGCTTACTCTTCTCTTTGCCTGTAATAAACATCACAGTCACCTGTATTCCTTCTCTTCATTTGCTTCTCATCTTGGCTGTCACTTTCTACAGGAAACTTTTCCTGACCCCTTAAACTGGATTAAATCCTCCTTCCATGCATTTCCTTTATACTTTCAGTTTCCCCATCATAGCATTCACTACACAATGCTATAATTACCAATTTATTTGTCTTTCTTTCTGGGCTGTAAATTCTGTTCAAAAGACCTATGTCGTTTCTCTCCTTTACCTCTCCAAAGCTTTGTAGAGTACCCAGCACACAGAGAGTGCTCAGCAAATCTTTATTAAATCAATCATTCAATCAATGAAACATACGGAGAGAGTAAGAGGACGAGCAGTCAAGAGTAGTCAAAAAAGTAGATAGAGATGGGAGAGGGGAGATGAAGGAGTTGTCAGCCACATGCAATACTTGCAGAATTGCTGATGGTTCGTTGCATCTACTTCGAAATGAATCATTTATTGATGTATCTTGAACAAGCAATGAATGATGTTCCAGTCACATGTGGGGTCTGGTGGTTTAACTGCTTTATCCTCTCCTCCTTACCTTCCCATCTATCCTTATGATAAGCTTCTATTAACTGTGGTGACCTGGACATATTTCTACTCTGAAAGTCTGATAAAGTGTCACTACTACTAAAGTCAAAGAAAAATAATGCCACCCCTGGACTCCCCCAAACACTTAATTCAGTATTTCCTATATGCCTTATATACACTTATGACAGCACAACCTGGATATAATAGTTGCATAAAAGGAAGGCTGTCCTTCTCATAAAGGAGCTTATAGTTGAAAAGGCAGTTCATCCAAAATCAAGTATTAATAAGTAGTATTCAATTAAGGGCAAATTAAGAGAAAAAGGCAAAAAAAAGAAAAAGATTTAGACTTAGAAGAAGATGAACTCAGTGTGACATGAGGCTTCAAAGAAAGCTCCATGAAAGAGGTGATATTGAAAGAAAGTCTGAAATAATTGAATTACTTGCATAGACCTGATAAGGGGACGACAGAGGACAAGATGGTTAGATGGCATCACTGACTCAATGGACGTGAGTTTGAGTAAACTCCTGGAGATAGTGAAGGACAGGGAAGCCTAGTGTGCTGCAGTCCATGGGGTCACAGAGAGTCGGACATGACTGAGTGACTGAAACTGAACTGAACTTAGTGCTTATTCTCTTCCGATAGGAATTAATGTATTATTCTCATAAGCATGCTATTTGTCTTGTGTGTGTATGTGCTCAGACAGAGCTCTCCTCACTCCCCTGCCACAGAGGCCGTGAGGTTGCAGAGACCAGAGCTGTGTAACATTGAGATGTCTACCCAAGGAGAACTCCAAGTTCAGTTCAAATTTGTATTGGTTGGTGATAGTGGTACTGGAAAAACTACATTCTTGAAATGTCATCTGACTGGTGAATTTGAGAAGTATGTAGCCACGTTGTGTGTTGAGGTCCGTCCTCATGTGTTCCAGATCAGCAGAGAACCTGTTATGTTCAAAGCATGGGATAGAGCTGATCAGGAGAAATTTGGTGGACTGGGAGATGGCTATTATATACAAGTTCAGTATTTCATTATAATTTTTGATGTAACATCAAGATTTGCTTAGAAGAATGTGCCTAACTGGCATAAAAATCTGGTACCAGTATGTGAGAACACCACTATTGTGTTGTATGACAACAAGGTGGATATTAAAGATGGAAATATTAAGGCAAAATCTTCCACCAAAAGAAGCCTCTTCAGTGTTATGACATTGCTGCCAAAGGTAACTATACTTTTGAAAAGCCCTTCCTCTGGCTTGCTAGAAAGCTGATCAGAAACCCTAACTTGGAGCTTGCTGTTACGCCTGCTCTCGCCCCCACCAGAAATGCTCATGGACCCAGCCTTGGCAGCACAATACGAGCATGATTTGGAGCCTGCTCAGATGACAGCTCTCCCGGATGAAGATGATAACCTGTGAGAAAGTGAAGCTGGGGCCCAGCCTCAGAAGTCTAGTTCTCAGGCAACTGTTCTGCGATGTTAGTGGTGCAGTGTGTTTGCCACTTTATTATATAGCTAAGCAGGACTGTGCTTAATATTTGGATGCTGAAGCAGATGGATGGACTTCAGAGTGAACGTGGCAGTTAAAAAAAAAAAATCTTCATTTATTTTGGGCCTGCATATTTAGGTGTTTGGATCACATTTGTTTTCTCCTTGAGTTTCAAATATAACACTGCCATAGCCACATGACAATATTGAGAGGTAGAATCTTGTTAGTTACTGTCATTCCCATTCCTTTTCATTTAGAATAAGAATAACTTGTATTTTGAATAAATGAAAAGAATGCTATATGTATTATGCCACAAACACTTAGCATCTAAAGCTCCTTATCAATATAAACAAGCAGAAGGGAACTCCCACTAAACTGAAACCAGCCGCTTGACACAATTGGAGCCGCTTCATGTTTTAACTGCAAACCTGAAAGGGAAAATATTTGTTTAATCAGCAATTCCTATAATTTTGTTCTAACAGATGGGAAGCCAACAACAGTATGTTTGCCAGCCTACACAAATTTGATTTTGAATAGTTCCTCATCCTTACCATCACCATCTCTCCTGCCTGCCAAAGCCAAAGAACTCATTTGAAACTCAAACAAACAAACAAAAAATAGGTAGGAATTTCTGGATACTTGAAAAAATTATCTCTAAAGCTTATGATGCCTCTCTGCCAATGGTAATTGGTGGCAATAGGCATCACTGATCAGGACATAATTAAGATGAAGGATCAGGAAGATTCTGAAGAAGGAATACTCTGGACAGAGGAAACACATATATTGAGGTTAATCAAGGAGAATTATTTAGGGGGAAGAAAAGAACAATATTTGGGGAATAGCAATGAAAACTAGGGCATTAGGTAGAGTCAGTAAGCCATCAATTCATTTCAGTTGCTCAGTCGTGTCCGAGTCTTTGCAACCCCATGAACCACAGCACACCAGACCTCCTTGTCCATCACCAACTCCTGGAGTTCACCTGAACTCATGTCTGTTGAGTCAGTGATGCCATGCCATCCAACCATCCCATCCTTTGTCATCCCCTTCTCCTCCTGCCCTCAATCTTTCCCAGCATCAGGGTCTTTTCAAATGAGTCAGCTCTTCGCATCAGGTGGCCAAAGTATTGAAGTCTCAGCTTCAACATCAGTCCTTCCAATGAACACCCAGGACTGATCTCCTTTAGGATGGACTGGTTGGATCTCCTTGCAATCAAAGGGACTCTCAAGAGTCTTCTCCAACACCACAGTTCAAAAGCATCAATTCTTCGTTGCTCAGCTTTCTTTGTAGTCCAACTCTCATATCCATACATGACTACTGGAAAAACCACAGCCTTGACTAGATGGACCTTTGTGGACAAAGTAATGTCTCTGCTTTTTAATATGCTGTCTAGGTTGGTCATAACTTTCCTTCCAACGAGTAGGTGTCTTTTAATTTCATGGCTGCAATCACCATCTGCAGTGATTTTGGAGCCCCCCAAAATAAAGTCTTTCACTGTTTCCACTGTTTCCCCATCTATTTCCTATGAAGTGATGGGACAGGATGCCGTGATCTTAGTTTTCTGAATGTTGAGCTTTAAGCCAACTGTTTCACTCTCCTCTTTCACTTTCATCAAGAGGCTCTCTATTTCTTCTTCACTTTCTGCCATAAGGGTGGTGTCATCTGCATATCTGAGGTTATTGATATTTCTCCTGGTAATCTTGATTCCATCTTGTGCTTCATCCAGTCCAGCATTTCTCATGATGTACTCTGCATATAAGTTAAATAAGCAGGGTGACAATATACAGCCTTGACATACTACTTTGCCTAGTTGGAACCAGTCTGTTGTTCTATGTCCAGTTCTAACTGTTGCTTCCTGACCTGCATACAGGCTTCTCAAGAGGCAGGTCAGGTGGTCTGGTGTTCCCACCTCCTTCAGAATTTTCAACAGTTTATTGTGATCCACACAGTCAAAGGCTTTGTCATAGTCAATAAAGCAGAAATATGTTTTTTTCTGGAACTCTCTTGCTTTTTCCATGATCCAGCGGATGTTGGCAATTTGATCTCTGGTTCCTCTGCCTTTTCTAAACCAGCTTGAACATCTGGAAGTTCATGATTCATGTATTGTTGAAACCTTGCTTGGAGAATTTTGAGCATTACTTTACTAGTGTGTGAGATGAGTGCAATTGTGCAGTAAGCCATACCTATGATCTAAAGCATCTATTGATGCCTGGAATAATATAGGTCACCTGCTCAAAGCAAAGTAAAACAAAAGAAACATGGGTGTCCTATAAGAAAGAAAAATGGAAGGAAGAGTTCAATCCTAAGATGATGTCTAACATTTGAGAGAAAGTGATTTGAATATCTGGTATGTAAAGAAATTAAAAAGTGAACTTCTTACTCAGAGTCTTACAGAATTAGATGAAGAGCTGGCACTTGGCTCAGTCACCTCAGCTCTTGGAATGGTATTCTTTCCATGGTCCATGCTGTTTCTCCATACTGTAGGTTTAATTTTGTCTTTTCCAACAGGAAACCAATCAAAGTCACATATGGATTGTGGATCACACATTTCCCCTTCTCCTAATGGTTGTTGGTTCACCCATCAGCCCAGAGAAGGTAATCTCAATAGTCACCAAACATATCCTGGTTGTCAAATGTTTGCTGGTTCACATGGTCATCTCACAGGTTAGTCAGGGTCACCCTGTCCTTTGACATACACAAATACTTACTTAAAATTGATTGAAACTTACCATTCAGTCTCTCGGGAACTCTAAAATCCTCTTATAATTTCTGCAAATTCAGCAGGATTTTTATTTTTAGGCTTGCTTCAAATTCTGATTTCTTGATTTCATTTGGTCTCCCTTACCCTTACCTCTTGTGGCTATTGTCTTTTCTTGATCCCACACCAACACAGAAGAGGAACCCAGCCCATTTCTCTAACTTGCCACAACGTAGCAGCCAGTTAGATACTTGTTGGGGTAGAAAAACTAATAGCAGGAGCAGATAGAGAAAGTTTCTACTGCTAGCCTCTGGCTGCTAATTGTTTCATTGTTAATATCTTATAAGTTTTGAAATTCTTCCACAACCTTCATTCATTACAACCTCTCATTGTACATTTCTTTATAGTCATCATCTATGCCAAATTTCTGAACCTCTGTCTACACCTTTTCCTCTATTCTCTGTTTTCAGAGGCCACCAAAAATCAGGTTATTTCTATGTACAGCATTTCTATGTACAAAAGCTTCAAATCTCTTATTTCTTGTCCTTCTCCAAACAGTGACCTGGGGTATCCAGGAAGGAAGAGAAAATGGGAGATCAACCAATGTGACACAAAGTGACCTAAAAAAGGCATTTTTCTATAGAAAAGACCTTCTGTTTCAGAGAGAAAGGGAAGCCTCTGAAGAAAGAAATAGCCTTAATTGACATTTTTTATACCTTTATATTTTATCTGCTATATGCCACACAATGAAGTTCTGAGAAAAGAGTCTGAGATGAGATCTTAAAACCAAGATTTTTTTTTTTCCCATCAAATAAAGCAGATGGCCAGAACTTGACCTCAGTTCTCTGTACAGGCATCAACAAGGGAAGCGTTCAGGTTCTGAGTACATGAAAATGAGTGTTTATCTCAATGAGAAAAGATGGATTCTTGGGTCTGTACAAACGAAGGAGAAGCTTAAGTTTCATTAGTTGTTTTTTTTTTTTTTTTTTTTGAGTTGATGAGCCACTAATAGTTTATTACTTAGAATGGCCCCTCCTCATTTGGCCAGCAGAAATCCTATGCATATTTATTTATTTATTTTTGGCGATGGGGGGCATATGGGAGTTTAGTTCCCCAACTATTGATCAAACCTGTGCCCCTTACAATGGAAGCACAGAGACTGAACATCTGCACCTTGACGGAAGTCTCCCATTAACTTCTTAGTAAATGCACCTTAATGTTGTACACTCGTCCCAGTTCATTTACAGCTTAGCCAGGTACATAAGCCTAACTATAATAGAAAGAAAACAGCCCCCAAGTCCGCCTGACCCAGGGTACCCAGACCTATTGTACTTCTAGAAAACTATTGTGTGTGCAACCTTGATGGTCATAAGTAAAAATTAAAATTAAAAATTGACATAGTTGAAATATAATTTAATAATATTAGTACAAGCTTCCTCCCATGCTGGCTGTCCTTTTAAAAGAATTGTTTAGTAAACAATCTTCTTGAAAAATAACAACTTAAGCAAATAGTCTTTTTCTTAAAAATTATAATAATAATCAGTAATTATTAAGCTCTTAGTAAATGCCAGGCATTGAGCTAAAAGCTTTTCATGTATTACTGAACTTAATCTTTACAATAACTCTTTGAAGTACCAACTGTTTTTATTTTCCAATTTACAGATAAGATTATTAAGGCTGATAGACTTTTTTATTTTTCCAAGGCACAGAGACCAGGTCAGTTCCCGAACAAAGGGACCTTTCACAGCAGAGGTCAAATGATAACCATTACATAATTTTGTCCTTTGAATAACAGGAAACTCAGCACCTCCATGAGAAACCCACTTCATCTGTAGTACTCAGAGAGAGAGACAGAGACAGACAGACAGAAAGATTTTTTCTCTGGGATTAGATACTTTTCCAATAGAGTTTGTCCAATCGAGTGCGGCTGTAAAGAACAAGGCTGGCTCTTTTCCAGTGCTACCCCTGTCTTTTCTTTCTATGAATAACGTTTCTCAGTGTTCTGCAAACTCCTTCCTAGAATGTCAGCACCATGTGGGAAGAAACCAAATCTTGTCCTCTGCTGTACACCCAGCACTTGGAGTAGTGCTCACTCAGAGAGAGAAGGGACTAAAAGGGCACTGTGCAGGGCACAGTGTCACGTGTGTGGTGTTTCTGACAAAAAGGCACAACCTGAATCCAATCTTAAAGACACACCAGATAGATCTAAGCTAAGGGGCATTCTATGAAACAACTGACCTATCCTCTTCAAAATGTCAGTGTCATGAAATACAATTAAAAAAGTGAAGAATTGTTCTGATAAGAGACTAAAGAGACATGGCAATGACATGTGATGGGTGGTCTAGGATTTTCTTTTGTCTTATGAGATATTAGTTGAATAACTGGTGAAATGTAAAAACAAAACAAATCAATAGAATATTATATCATTATTAATTTCCTGATTTTAATAAGTGTGTGATTATAGAACATGGTGTTTCTCAAATCTTTTTAAAAATTATTGTATCCTGTCTGCCAAAGATAAATTAAATAAAGTGATATTTAAATTAACTTCTCCTTAATAAGAGAAATTGAAAGCTAGGAAATATGATTTTGTTGGACATAGTTGAGCTTTGGAAAGCCAGAGATCATATGTAGTATCTCCGGTTTTCTATTTTTTTCCCTCTCATAGAATCAATTTTTTCCCCTTGAAGGCGACATCACCTCTACTGAGAATAGAAAATATAAGAGAAAATACACACTGAAGAATTCAGGGAACATCACGTCTGTAAATGTCTTCCAGCAGTTTAAAAAAAGATGTAGATAAAAAGTATATAAACATACCTATATATGTGTGTGTGTATGAGTGACAGACAGAGTATGGAGTGGGGGCTATAAAGCAAACATGGGAAAATATTAACATTTAAGAAATATAAGTGAAAAGTATATGGGGCATAAGGACTTACCTGAGGACCTAGCAATGAGATCTTAAAAATAAATTTTTGCATATACGATTCATTGATTTCCAATAAGATGATTCAAAGGGAAAATGACAGTCTTAAGCAAATGATGTTAGGAAAACTCGATATCCACATACAAGAGATCCTTACTTTACACCATATGCAAAACACAAATCAAAATAAATCAAGGACCTAAGTATAAGAGTTAAAACCATAAAACTCTTAGAAGACAGAAAAAAATCTTTGTGACACTGGATTTGGTAGTGACTTCTTGGATATGCATGAGATGCACAGGCAACAAAAGAGAAAATAGGTGAATTAGACTTTATCAAAATTTAAAACTTCTGTGCATCAAAGAAAAATATAAAGAGTGAAAAGACAACCCACATAATGAGAGAAAATATTTGCACAGCATGTATCTGACAGAGTGTTGATATCTAGAATGTATATATGTGTGTATGTGTGTAAATATGTATATGTACAAATATACATATATGTATGTATACATATACACACACACATATATATACACATATGTATAGTTTTCAAAAATGGACAAAAGGTTTGAATAGAAATTTCTCCAAAGAAGATAAACAATGGCCAATATAAGTACCTGAAAAGATATTCAATATCACTAGCTAGCCATCAGAAAAAGGTAAATTAAACCCACAATGAGATACCATTTCACATCCATTAGCATGGTTAATAGATAAGTTATTTTAAAAAATGAAAAATAATATATGTTGATGTGGATGTGGAGAAATTGGAGTCTTATTTATTATTGGTGGAAGTGTAAAATGATAAAGCAACTGTGGAAAACAGTTTGGTGGCTCTTCAAAAAACTTAAACATAAAGTTATTGTATAATCCAGAAATTTCACTCCTAAGCATATACCTAGAAAAAAATGAAAACAAGGACTCAGGTACTTGTACACCAATGTTCACAGCACATTCACACCAGCCAAAAGGTGGAAACAACCCAAAATGTTCAGGAAGAGATAAATGGATAATCAAACTGTTGTATGTACATACAATGGAATATTTTTCACTTGTAAAAAAATGAAATTCTAATACATGTTGCAATATGGATTGAACTTAACAACATCTTGCTAAGTGAAATAGGCCAGACAAGAAAGGACAAATATATGATTCCACTTATGTGAAGTACCTAGGATATAAAGTAGACTTTACCAGGGGTTGGGAGAGGGGGAAAAAGAGAATTACTGTTTAATTGGTATAGAGTTTCTGTTTGGAATGATGAAAAGCTCAGAAAACATACAGTGGTGGCGATTACACGACTTCATGAAAGCATTTAATACTACTGATATATACTTATTAATAGAAATGGATAAAATAGTGAATTTTATATTATACATCTTTTACCATAATAAATTTGTTTAAAGTATATGGAAATTTTTGTACTATTCCTGAAACTTTTCTGTAAATTTGAAATTATATAAAAATAAAAACTTATATGAATAAAAAGAAAACCTCAAAACCTGCCAGTTTGTGATGATGTAGTCACAATAGCTTCCAGGGCTTTTGAGGTAGCGCTAGTGGTAAAGAATCTGCCTGCCAATGCAGGAGATACAAGAAATGCGTGTTCAATCCTTGGGTCATGAAGCTCCTCTGGAGGAGGAAATGGCAACCTGCTCCAGTATTCTCGCCTGGAAAATCTCATGGATAGAGCAGCCTGGCAGGCTTCTGTTCATGGGACTGCAAAGAATCAGACACGACTGAGCGACTGAAAAACAACAACAACATCACAATAGCTGGTACATATCTTCTTTGAAAAAAGCATACAGTCCTATAGGACTAATCTCAAATCTTTCCCTTAAAGAACAGATTCTATCAAATTTGTCTCTAAAAGAATCCCACTCCTGCCCCAGGGTGATCTTTTCTTTCTATCCAGTTGAGCATCTCGTTTTCACTTGGGGCTCCTCTTCTACCCAGGAGTTCTATGGTGGCAGAGGTTGATTTCAGTTGGCACCGATGGACTGAGGCGGAAGGGTTTTTGAGGGGCTTGACAATGCCCACTCTATGCCCAATTGGCAAACCATGCTCCTCAATTTTACGTGGATGTTGAAAAACTGTATTGTCTTGGACTGGGTGCTGCAGAACAGAGGCTTTAGTAACAAGTTGGGGTGTAGGGTTTTTCTAGAGTGAGGACACTAAACAATGTCAACAGGAGATAAGATGAAAATTATCCTACCAGCTTCATGACTTATATTTACCATATGTTCTATCTCCACATAGAGCTTATTGTATTTTGGAGTTTACATAAGACTTACAAAAACATATTTTATTTATATGTGATAGAGGAATCAAAGACCCTATGAGGATATTTTTTCCTATCTTACTTGTTTAGGTCTATCAACTCAATTCTAGGGAAATCTTTAGACAAGTTTGTTTATTGAGGGTAATGAAAAAAGGCTGTGGATTCTATACTTCCCTTTGGCTCTCATAGCTCATACTGATGATGTCATTACAACAGATGGTATATATGTCCTTTGAGAAGAGCATGCAATCCTATAGGACAAATCTCAGATCTATTCCTTAAAGAGACAGCATTAAAGAGAGCTCTCCTGGGCAGTTTACCCTCAAAATCAGAGAATTTTCCACACACAGTTGGGTATCAGATCAGATCAGATCAGATCAGTCGCTCAGTCGTGTCCGACTCTGCGACCCCATGAATCGCAGCACGCCAGGCCTCCTTGTCCATCACCAACTCCCGGAGTTCACTCAGACTCACGTCCATCGAGTCAGTGATGCCATCCAGCCATCTCATCCTCTATCATCCCCTTCTCCTCCTGCCCCCAATCCCTCCCAGCATCAGAGTCTTTTCCAATGAGTCAACTCTTTGCATGAGGTGGCCAAAGTACTGGAGTTTTAGCTTTAGCATCATTCCTTCCAAAGAACACTCAGGGCTGATCTCCTTCAGAATGGACTGGTTGGATCTCCTTGCAGTCCAAGGGACTCTCAAGAGTCTTCTCCAACACCACAGTTCAAAAGCATCAATTCTTCGGTGCTCAGCCTTCTTCACAGTCCAACTCTCACATCCATACATGACCACAGGAAAAACCATAGCCTTGACTAGATGAACCTTTGTTGGGTATGGTGGGTGATAAATAAATATGATAAATAAATGATATGATAAATGATATGATAAATATGATAAATAAATATTGACTTGGCTTTCCTGAGTCTCTCTTGTAATTCCTATTTGGGTAGGAAGTAGAAAACTTGACTGATGTAAATACCACTTTTTGTGTCTCATCCTTCACAACCTTCAATCACCTTTTCATAAGAAAAGGGCCAAGTCTCCATTGGCTTAATGTCTCCAAAGTTGTCGTCTCAAATGCTGAGGTTAAAATCTTATGAACATATCTCCTTCTAAGATAGAAATGGGAGTTTAATAATTGTGTACTCATCTGTTTTTATTTTAGAGAAATATAAGGAATAAGACCTTCTTCTGGCTAGGTATGACTGACAGTACACATCTATCTATAATTTACTAAATCAAAGTGTACCTTTCAAACAAAGCATATCCAGTGAGACCCTTTGCTTCTCTTCCCCATAAGATGTGATAATCATAATAAGATTCTTAAGGATACTCCTCATATGAAGATGAAACCAGCTCTTCTTTCAAAGCCAGATCATCATGAATGACATTTTCAGAATATCCTAATTATTTTTCTGTGTGACCAGTTGTTTCTCTATAGAATTTGTATTCTTGTCAGAACTCATATCTGGAGGGAAACCAGAAAAATGACTTCTGTACTATAGGAGAAGAGAAATCTTTTATTTATTTATTTATTTTTTTAGCTACAGATATTTTTATAGCATTTTAAATATCTAATCTCATAACTAATTTCATTTAATCTTCATAAAGACTCTGTGAGGTAGCATTTTTTTTGTTTCTATTTTATAAATTAGGAAACCAAAGTTCAAGAAATATTTAACTTCCTGAAAGTCACTCAGTAATAAAGGGGTAGGGGATTAAGAGGTACAAACTATTAGATATAAAATAAGCTATAGGGATATGTTGTACAACACGGGAAACATAGCAAATACTTTATAATAGCTGTAAATGGAATATGAGCTTCCCAGGTGGCTCAGTGGGTAAAGAACTGCCTGCAATGCGGGAGACACCAGAGATATAGGTTCAGTTCCTGGGTTGGGAAGATCCCCTGGAGGAGGGCACGGCAACCCAGTCTAGTATTCTTGCCTGGAGAATCCCATGAACAGAGAAGCCTGGTGGGCTAAAGTCCACAGGTCTCAAAGAGTCAGGCACAACCAAAGTGACAACACAGCATAAATGGAATATAACCTTTCAAAATTGTAAGTCACCATATTGTACACTTGTGATTAATATAATATTATACATGATGTATACTTCAACTAAAAAAAGTGGGGCAGAGGGTGCTGAATCTTTGAACTAAAGTTACTGCTCCTTCCATGACCGTACTTCTCACATGGAAGTAACCTAAACCAGGGCCTGAAGAATAACAGTCAAGGCTGATTTCCCCACAGCATTTTCTCTTTCTGGCAAGTAGGCCCCAGACCATTTCTCCTTCTCTTGAACTAAAGATAACAGTGTTACCACCTAGCAGTCAAGCCAGCTTTCTTTTCTCTGGCCATAACGATCACTGGTGCTCAAAAAATCATTTCCCACATTTTTCTGCCACTTCTTCCTGTCTCCACTCCAACTGTCTCCCTCCATTAAAAACCCTTCAGTATCTCCCTGGTTTTTCTAGGTTGGGAGCTTCCGCCCAACTGGACTCAGTACCTACTTGCCTGTGCCTCCCTTCTAAGTGAATCCCAAAAGCTGAAGGACAGTCAATAAGTGCAGTGTCCTAGCAAGGGGAGACGTAACACCCGGCTTCTTATGCCCTTCTTCCAAAGACAAGCTCTTTTCCTAGCTGACTAGGGTCAAGTCTAGATGATAAATGCATAGAGAAATGAAGAAAGATGTTTGTTTTCTCCTTGAGCACTTCTGCCAGCGTTTCCCTGCTTTCTCCTGAGGAAGACTGAGCATGTTAGACAAGAAAACAGACTCAGTGTCTTCCTCAGGGTACAGCCTCACTGACACTTACTGTCTGGGCTGCCAGGTCTTGGGACAAGCCTGAAAATAGGACGTGGAAATAGGAAGGACTGGAAGCTCATCAGAAAACTGACATGGTTCACGATGTAGGTCACCTCTGGCCTTTTTCCTTTATTTTTAATTTTTTTGGCCATGCTACGAGGAATGTGGGATCTTGTGGGACCAGAGAGGGAACCTGTGCATCCTGCAGTGGAAGTCCAGAGTCTTAACCACTGGATCACCAGAGAAGTCTCTTGACCTTGTTCCTTTAAAAATCAACCTGCTGAGGACCTCCCAGTGGAAGTCAGTGGAGCAGGTCTGGTAGTCAGCTATGATCTGCAGTGCTTGTTCATGACTCAACCACCCTGAGAATTCATCACTGCAAGAGACTTGCCGATTTTGACCATTATGTCATTTTACACTCTTTTTTTCCCATCAGTCATGTATCTGTTTAACTTGCATCTTTAAGTCATCATTGGTTAAATTTATGGGCTGTAAGGAATATTCATATTGAAATATAGCACATAAATAAGAACTATAAAAATGATCACTCAAAATTCACCTGATATTTTATCTTTAAAAACAAAAAATAACAGCTGTGAAAATTTTAAATTTACAAAAGAGCCAAATTGTAAAATTGTATAACAAATACTATACATATCATATTTTCGCCATGCCATATTTGTCATAACTGTTTCCTATCTCTTTTTTTAAGATAGTAACATTTATGAATACAATCTGAAACTCCCTTCACTCTTTCCCCTTCCTTACTTCTTGCTTCTGCAGAGGCAACCACACTGAGAATGTGCGTATTTTTCCTTTGCATGTTTATGTATTTTACCTGTCTGCACTAATTAATTATAAACATATGGTATTATTTTAAATTTATATATTTTTGAAATTTATCCATACTGATTGACAGAAAGGTTATAATGTTATAAATATTCTTCAGCACAGCACATCAAGATGTCATTAGCACTTAATTAAGCCCTTGGAAGGTAAACACAGTTGGCCCTTCATGTCTATGGGTTCTATCCATGGATTCAACTAACTGCAGTTCAATAATATTTAGGAAAAAAAATTCCAGAAAGTTCCAGAAAACAAACCTTGAATTCACCATGGTTATTCACCATGCACCAACTGTTTGCATAGAATTTACATTGCATTAGGCATTGTAAGTAATCTGGAGATGATTCATAGTGTGCAGGAGGATGTGTGTCTATTATTTGCAAATACTGTACCATTTTATACACAGAAATTGAGCATCCATGAATTTTAATATGGGAGATATACCCCACAGATACTGATGGAGGACCATACTTAGAATCTAGCAATAATAGTTTTATATTTTTTAAATTGGGTGTGTGTTTAGGCTCTAAACACAGGGATCAGAAACACAAATAAAAATCATCAAATATATTTTCATATATTTCTAATGTAGCAAAAAGTAGTTCAACTTCGAACTTCATTTTAATATGTTTATTTCTATCCCCAAATGAAATGAGGTATACAAAATGTCACTTTGAATCTGTCCACAAATTGTGTTCTTGCTTTCATAGTTAAAATTAATTCAATAATGTGAAGTGCTTATTAAATGTGGGTAAGCCAAATTTGTCTTTTTAGATATGTGGCATGAATATTATTAAAGGCTTTAATAAAATTAACTTGCAGTGTAACTTTAATTGCAATATATTGATCTAAAGTAACATATTTTATGAAAAATGACTTATTTATTTTATGTTATATAAACATACTATGAAAGATAATTTTAAAAATTCCTTAGGGAATTCTTGATTTTATATGTAACTGTGAATATAGTTTGAGAGTTAAAGGAGAGTAGGAGAAATCAAGACTGATTTAAACCAACCTAAAATTATACAAAAAAGACAAGGATTTTAAAATGCTTTAATTCCCATTGCACCATTTCTGACTCATATAATATTATTGTCCAACTAGCTGACTTGCTGTTAATCACCCAGCTGAGACCAAAAACTCCCGAAGCCCAAATCGACAACACACATACTCATGTACTAAATGATTATTTATTGTTTTAAAAACTGAGTTTTGAGGTGGTTTGTTGCACAGCTTAATTAGGTAGAAATAAACTGTCACAACTAATACAGTGTCTTTTGTTGTTTGCAACCAAGAGCCTTAGATAATTTCCTTCAGTTCTTCTCATCAGCCTGGAAATACCTAAATTAGTTCATTCTGATGAACTGACTTGCTCCCAGTATCTAAGCACTATTCTGTGCCCTTTCAAGATGGTCTCAGTCTATCCACCCACACAGACACTCTCTTTGAGCTTGTTTTCCAGTTGATGTCCAGATTCCAGGTGAAGGCCATTATCTTAACACCCATAACCTAGGAGCTCCTTTACAGACAACTTGGCAGCTTCATCATCAAGATCACAAGAGCTGCTGCTGCTGCTGCTAAGTCACTTCAGCCGTGTCCGACTCTGTGCGACCCCAAAGACGGCAGCCCACAGGCTCCCCCATCCCTGCGACTCTCCAGGCAAGAACACTGGAGTGGGTTGCCATTTCCTTCTCCAATGCATGAAAGTGGAAAGTGAAAGTGAAGTCGCTCAGTCGTGTCCGACTCTTAGCGACTCCATGGACTGCAGCCTACCAGGCTCCTCCGTCCATGGGATTTTCCAGGCAAGAGTGCTGGAGTGGGGTGCCATTGCTTTCTCCTCACAAGAGCTAGATCGCCACTATCCTGAAGCTTACAGCCACCTGAATCAGTAAATATCCATTTCTCCATGGTGATACCCTAGTCTCTAAACAGTGCAGGAGACCTGTGTTCAATCTCGGGGTTGGGAAGATCCCCTGGAAAAGGGAATGGTTACCCACTCCAGTCCACTGGGGTCAGAAAAGAGTTGGACATGACTTAAGTGACTAACACTTTCACACTTTTAAGAGGGCATAGAGCCTCTTTTTCTTGTGGGAAGACATGAACAGCACAGCTCAGCAGGAAATAGAACAGTTAAAAGAGAAAGGAAAGACTCTACAACTGAAACAATAGACCAAAAAGTAAACAAATTTGTTTCTAAATCATATCCTGGTTCAGTTAATATTTACCATCTACAGCTTCGCCTTCTGTTGCGAGAACAAAGGCAGTGCCTCTAAAAGCACGATATAAGAAGCCAAAGAGTGAGCATCTCTCCATTGGTATGACCATTGCTGTTTCTCCCACTACTTCTGAAGACCCAAGGAGCACAGAATGGAGAAGCTTCTTCTGGGTGTCCTGCTCCTCGCCTTTATCCCAGAGGGCATGACACAGAAAGGTAGGTCCTAAGTTTTGTTTGGATAAAGTTTTATCCAAGTCTCAGGGGAACTGAAGTACAGCACATTTTGTTACTGCTGCTGCTGTTTTGAGGAACAGGTGAATGAAGGATTGTATAAGTCCTTTTGCAGTATTGCAAGTATTGCAAGTGATTTGCAGTATTGCAAATCACCTTAAAACATAGCAGCTTAAAACAACAAACATTTATTGGTCTCATACTTTCTGCAGGTTCAGTTCAATTCAGTTTAGTCGCTCAGTCATGTCTGACTCTTCGTGACCCCATGAATTGCAGCACGCCAGGCCTCCCCGTCCATCACCAACTCCTGGAGTTCACTCAGACTCACGTCCATAAGAATCAGGGAATAGCTCAGCTGGATGATTCTGACTCTAGGTTTCTCATGAGTTGCAGTCAGTCAAGCAGAGACATCCTCTCATCTGAAGACTTGACTTGGGGAGCATCTGCTTCTTTGCTCACTCACATGGTTATCGTCAGGATTCAGCCTTTACAGGCTATTGGGTTGAGGGTCTCAGTTCTTCACTGGCTGTTGGCTTGAGGCTGCCCTTAGTTCCTTGCCACCTGGACCTTTCTATCAGGCAGCCTATAACATAGCAACCAGCTTCTCCAACAGTGAGAAATCTAACAGAGAGAAAGTGCCCAGCACAAAATGGTAGTCGTTCTTAAAAAACTAAAAATAGAAATACCATATGATCCAGCAATCCCATTCCTGGGCATATATCCAGAGAAAACTATAATTAGAAAAGATACATGCACCCCAATTTTTATTGCAGTGCTGTTTACAATAGCTAAGACATGGAAGCAACCTAAATGTCCTAGGAACCTAGATGAATGGATAAAGAGGATGTGGTGTATATATATATATGTATATATACATATATATATATATATGCATGTGTGTGTGTGTGTGTGTGTGTGTGTACAATGGACCATTACTCAGCCATTAAAAAAATGAAATAATCTCATTTGCAGCAACATGGATGAACCTAGAGATTGTCATACTGAGTGAAGTAAGTCAGACAGAGAAAGAGAAATATCATATGATGTTTCTTATATGCATAATCTAAAAATAAATGATACAAATTAACTTATTTACAAAACAGAAACAGACTCATAGACATAGAAAACAAACTCATGGTTACTAAAGGGGAAATGAGTGGGGGGAGGGATAAATAGGAGTTTGGGATTAACATGTAGACATTATTATATATAAAATAAATAATCAACAAGGACATACTGTATAGGACAGGGAACTCTATTCAATATTGTATAATAACCTATATAGGAAAAGTATCTAAAAAAGAATGGTATGTATATGTGTACATATACATACATATATATGGGTATATATGTATACACATACACTTAGCTGTATACCTGAAACTGTATACCTGTATAACACAACATTGTAAATCAACTATACTCCAATATAAAATAAAAATTAAATTTAAAAAAATTTAAAAAGAAATAAAATTTGGAAGCAGCTTGAAAAAAGCACAGTCTTTTCATAATCTAATCTTCTGTCACTTGTCTTGGTTCTGCTGTATTCTCTTCTTTAGTAGCAAGTTAGCCTACAATCAAGGAGAGGAGAAGTATTTCGGACATATTTTTAAAACCACCCCAGATGCTTATGACTCAGGATGTGCCTGGCATAAGGAAGCCCTGGGGCTAGAGAAAGAATAGCTGGTTATCCTTATTACATGGGAATACCATTACCTCTCACCTGAGAGAACAAGAATGGCTATGCAGACCTTTTATTAGAAAAAGAGGATATTACAGGGGTTAGGGTGGTCATTCTCTGATCCTTCTCAATCTTTTAGTCTGGGTCACATAGAAGAAATACAAAATTTTAGAACAATCTTGGACTTTACTTAGAGAACCAGTTTCTCCCAAACTAATTGAATTGCTGCTTTTGTGAAATTGCTATTGCTATTGCTAAGTCACTTCAGTTGTGTCCGACTCTGTGTGACCCCATAACGGCAGCCCACCAGGCTGCCCCATCCCGGGGATTCTCTAGGCAAGAACACTCGAGTGGGTTGCCATTTCCTTCTCCAATGCATGAAAGTGAAAAGTGAAAGTGAAGTCACTTAGTCGTGTCTGACTCTTCGCGACCCCATGGACTGCAGCCTACCAGGCTCCTCCGTCCATGGGATTTTCCAGGCAAGAGTACTGGAGTGGGGTGCCATCGCCTTAATCCTGTTTCTTCACCTATGAAATGCATATAAGAATGACATCAAACTAGCAAAGAGTTGTTTATGAAGATTGAGTAAGATAAGTTTAAGGGAAAAATTTATGATGCAGAAGTGCAACCAAAAAAGCTTGGTTTTTATTAGCAGTTAAAGAGCATTAATGTTCTGGCACCCTTTTTTTTCCCCTCCCTTTCTGTTATATCCATTAGCACAACCCCATCTTCTCAAGTTTGAGACACTTCTCTATTGTATCACTATCAGTAAAAAGTTATTCAAAACACCACTCTCTGGCTAACTATGCTATTTTACTCCAGGTTTGTATACTGACAAGGTCAGATATCACACATAGGGTGATATTTAGATCACTGACATTTCAGAAGATGATCAGCATTGGGAGAGGACAGGATGCTACAGACTTTAACGTTTACACTCCAGGAGCCAGCTGTGTTTCATTTTCTGTGACTGGTGTTTGGGTTCTACCTAGATGAAACCTGCAAAGGAGATGACAGTGGGGGTTCATAGAGGACATCTTTAATTCTTCTATCAGAACAACTGTAACAAAACCTGCATTTTAACACATTTTGCTTATACAAATAGTGCACTTACAGGCACCTTGTAAATGCTGAATATACTCTATCAAGAAGCAGTCCATGATCTGCAGTGAGAGCAAATCGAACAAGAGAACTGGCAGACTTTTTGTCACACTGCTTTTTTTTTTCTCCTCCACAGACTTGACAAGGAAGGTGTTTATTTTCCCTGAAGAATCAGACACAGCCTACGTGACCCTGATCCCCAGGGTGAGGAAGACTCTGAGGAGTTTCACTCTGTGCCTGAAAGCCTTCACAGACCTCACTCGCCCCTACAGCCTCTTCTCCTACAGCACTAAGTCTAAAGACAATGAGCTGCTTCTCTTTGTCAACAAAGTGGGAGAGTACGAGCTGTACATTGGGAACACTAAGGTCACTTTCAAGGTCCCCCAACCCCCTTACGGCCCGGTCCATCTCTGTGTCACCTGGGAGTCTGTCTCTGGGATTGCTGAACTCTGGGTGAACAGCAGGCCCGTGGGGAGGAAGGGCTTGAGGAGAGGGTACACTTTGGGAAAAGATGCAAGAATCATCTTGGGACAGAAGCAAGATTCATTTGGGGGAAAATTTGATGCCAAACAATCCTTTGTTGGGGAGATCTGGGATGTGTCCTTGTGGGATCATGTGGTCTCCTTAAAGAATTTGTGCTTCACCTGTTACACCAGCAACATCTTGAACTGGAAGGCCCTGATTTATCAAGCTAAGGGCTATGTGGTGGTGAAGCCCAAGTTGTAGGCTTAAGCCTCACTCCCTGCAGACATGACTTGTGTTTAATAATAATCATCCACATAGTCTCTTGGAAATTAAATACGTTGATTTCAATTTTTCTGGCTCTGTTAAGATGGTGTAAACTACATTAAAGACACAAGGGTCAGGTAGACCTTTAGTATACAGTCTTTGTTGTTGCAAACATTACAACATTTTCTGCAGTGGCAAGCTATAGGAACTCCAGGGAACACACTGCTTTCAGTATGCGTGTCAATCTTCTAGAGCCCTGGACAGTTCTGGGAGGCCTCACGGGGGTTCTGAGTGCAAAAAAGTTCATCAGTCTATAAAAATGATGTGACCACTGGGAGGGGCCTTTCAGGAGTGGGTTGCTCTCATGAGCAGGACTGCTGAAGAGACAATCTCAAATCGGGCTTTCTCAGAAGCAAGGTTGTGAGTGTTCCCCTTGAACCTAGCCCAGAAAGGATTCAGAGGTGTTCTCAGGAACATGGATGAAGGCAAGGATTAATTGCCTTGAAGACCCCTCTTCTCATTCACTCTCTTGCAGGTAGTTGCTCTGGGGAGGCAAAGCTTTTATTCTTTCAGGTAATGTTCCATAAACATGAAGACTTCCCTTCTTGGCTCTGGTGCCTTTAGGGATTCCCAAGTCCTTTGACAGGCACTTTCAGTGCATCCTCGATGGGGACACTTCAACTGTCCTCAAGAAGAAGAGAGATGGTGGATGGATGACATGGGTTAACTTTTTTTTCCTTTTAATATCAGCCCTTTATGGACTGGAAGACATTGACAATAACAATAACACTCCCAGACTCTTGTTTAGACAAGTGTTTGATCTCAGAGTTTGAATGAGGTACCCAGCACTTCACAGAAACCGAGTTCATCAGTGTAGAAATAAATAGGGCAAAGGCAAGACCCAGGTATCACCCTGGGCTCCACATAGAGATGAATGAAAATCATGGGCTAATTTCCAGATTTAAGACAGCCAGAGTTAGCTGGTATCAATAAATATAATTTCTGTCTTTTTTTTTTTTTTCCTTTGGCTGTACCACACAGTTTGCAGGATCTTGGTTCCCCAACCAGGGATCAAACCCAGGTTCCTGGCAGTGGAATCGTGGAGTCCTAACCACCCAACCATCAGAGAAGTCCCTTATCAAATTTAATTTCAGAACAGATCTTCAGATATCCCTATACTTGTGAATACATTATAGCATACACGTTACTCCCAGAGAAAGCATGTATAACTCCAGTGAAATTCCGCTGCTGGATGTGATGTTACTTGTTTGTTTTTGTTTTGAGATTTTTTTTTTCTCCTCACAAAATTCTGGGTCAGACCTAGAGAATATGTTTTGGTCAAGATAATGTTATAGTCCTTAGTGAACCCTTTTTTTTTTAAATTAATTTATTTTAATTGGAGGTTAATTACTTCACAATATTGTGGTGGTTTTTGCCATACATTGACATGTCAGTCATGGGTGTACATGTCCTAACCCTATCCCAAACGCCCTCCTACCTCCTTCCCCCTCACATCAGTCTATGACCTCTGGGTCATCCCAGGGCACCAGTGTTGAGTACCCTGTTTCATGCATTGAACTTGGACTGCTCATCTATTTTGCATATGGTAATATACATGTTTCAATGGTCTTCTCTCAAATCATCCCACCCTCGGCTTCTCCCACAGGGTCCAAAAGTCTGTTCTTTATGTCTTTCTTGTTGTCTTGCACATATGGTCGTCATTACCATCTTTTGTTACTTTGTATTAACATATAAATACACAAAACTCACTCAGGAAACAGTCCCAATGTGAGCTTCAGCAAAATTGAGGGAAAAATGTCATGGGTCTCCAAGGCAGGTAAGAATGTTTTAGGCTGATAATATTTCTTCTGGAATGTTACTCTTCCACTGCCCAAAAGAAAAAGTGATGATAAGAAAGGTGGTTTTGACTGTGCTTTCAACACATCCTGTTCACCAACCACACTCTCTGTAAGGTTTTAGAGCTCAATATCTACTTGACATTTTAGTTGATCTTTCAACCCATTGCTTCAAGCAGGTGTTACACAGCCCACTTTTCTGCCATTAACAAAGTGGAAACAATCAGCCACCCTCTTGCTTATTATTCCCTACCAGCTTTCCACCTGGTGAGCAGCACCTGACCATGTCCCTGGTGGTAACCTCTCAGATGAACAGAGAGTATAGGAGAATGATGTTAAAAACAAAACTCAAGTCAGGGAAACTCTTAATTCTTTAATTTAGGCTTGCCACCAAATTGTGCAACTCTGTCTAGGTAAAGGAAGAATGATAGGATCAATTTTGTGTGTGTGTGATTACAAAAATACCCAGAATATGACAGGCTATATATCAAACTACCAAAGATTCTAAGCAAGAGGTTTTTTTGCCAATAGCACGGCAAAGGGCATCCTTGACCTCTTTGTTCCTTAGAGTGTACACCACAGGATTAAGGAGAGGAGTGAAAACTGTGTAAGTCACTGAAGTCAGCTGGTCCTGATCCCTCATGTTCTCTGACTTGGGCTTGAGGTAGGCGATAGAGGCACAGCCATAATGGACAATGACCACAGTGAGGTGGGAGGCACAGGTTGCAAAAGCCTTCTTCCGGCCCTCAGCAGAAGCAATCTTGAGGATGGTGGAGATGATGAGGACATACGAGATGAAGACCAGAACCATGGGCACCACAATGACGAGTGAGCTGATAAGAAAATTAATTATGTCATGTATAGTGGTGTTGGCACAGGAGAATTTCATAACCGGGCGGATATCACAGAAATAATGGGCCACCTTTCTGTAACAAAAGGGCAGCCTGAACACAGAGGAAATCTGAATTGTGGCCACAAACAACCCAATGCTGCAGGCCGCCCATACCAGCTGGGCACACACCCTCTTGTTCATGATGATCATGTACCTCAAGGGATTGCAGATGGCCACATAGCGGTCATATCCCATCGCTGTGAGCAGAAAGCAGTTGTTGATGGCCAAAGTGATAAAAAAGAACATCTGGGTGGCACAGCCAGCTAAGGAGATGGGTTGGCTCAGGCCTACGAGACTGGACAGCATCCGAGGTACAATGACCAATGTGTACAAAGTCTCTGAAGTGGAAAGCACATTAAGGAAGAAGTACATGGGGGTGTGAAGGTGTCGATCAATGCTGATAATTGTCACAATGATGACATTGCCAGACAAGGTTAAAAGGTACAAGGTAAGGAAAACCACAAAAAGGGTGAGCTTGTGTTCATGAAAACTGGTAAAACCCTGGAAAATAAATTCCCTCACCCCTGTGTAGTTCTCTGTCTTCATTGATAAATTCCAGGAGACTTAGGACAAGCAGTCAGAACACATCAGCGCCCAGTGCTCTGAGCAGGAGAACACAAAGGCAAGGAAATCATTAGGATCTGCTCCTGATGGATGCCTGGTTAATGGGGACTGGTGTTCACCTATAGGTAAAAGATAGAAAAACACAATCAGGAAACAATTTCATGTATGGAGACTTATACAAAAGAATGAATGGAGATGGGACGAGATAGAAGGAAGGAAGGCTGGGTCAAATGTGGAAAAGATTTCCTGGTGCGTTAGAAACATAGATGTTGGGATAAATGGAGGCTGGAGAAATAGGGAATGTGTAGTTAAATTTGGAAAGATTTTCTTTGGATTACAGTTTCAGATTTTTTTTTTAACTTAAAATAAATGTTCTAACTTTGCCCTCAACTCTTCCTCTGTTGTTTAAGGCACAATTTTATCATTTTCTCAAGTGTCTTCCCCGTTAAGTTGCCAAACAAGACAACGCTCTCTGCTCCAACAAGACGTAAGTGTTTGCTTTCTCCTTGTCCCACTTGTTTGCATCTTTCATGAACCCTTTTCACAAATCATTCAATAGCTTCCAATCTGATGGCCCCTGACCCCATCCCCACCCCCATCACATACACATTTTTGTTAACAAGCCACTTTGCTTTCTTTATTTTCCAAGACTCCTCTTGCTGCTGCTGCTGCTAAGTCTCTTCAGTCGTGTCCAACTCTGTGCGACCCCATAGACGGCAGCCCACCAGGCTCCCCTGTCCCTGGGATTCTCCAGGCAAGAACACTGGAGTGGATTGCCATTTCCTTCTCCAATGCATGAAAGTGAAAAAATAAAGTGAAGTCGCTCAGTCGTGTCCGACTTCTAGCGACCCCATGAACTGCAGCCCACCAGGCCCCTCCATCCATGGGATTTTCCAGGCAAGAGTACTGGAGGGGGTTGCCATTGCCTTCTCCAAGACTCCTCTTGGCCAGCACTAAATACGACCTATCCACCCAAGCTGTCTATAGTGTAGCTCAGTTGCTCAGTGCTGCAGTGTAGCTGGTTCTCGTGGACAGTGTGTATTTCTGTGTGTTTTCTGCCTTACGTTTGGATTTGGATTTTCACAGGCAGTTTGACTTACTGCTAGACTCTGAATTCTCTTCTGATGCCTTCAGAATTATGAACAGGTTTCTTAGGGAAACCAGTTTGCACAACTATTTCCTACTGGGGAGTTACCCCAGTAACTCAGAAAGTTTTCATTAATAAAAATGTTTAATAACAATAATATCAATAATAATAGTCCCTTATGTCACTTTTTAGTTTATAGAGAATTTTTACCAATTTTATTTAACAGCATAGCAATCTCATATGTTAGGTAAGAATTACCTCCATTTTGCAGATGGGGAAGCTAAAGACACATAGCATTAGGTGATTCAGCCACAGTTATTAAGTCCTTAGATCCACACTTTTAATTTTAAAGCCAGTGTAACTTGTTCTGCACCATGAAGGCCTGAGAAATGTCAAGACTACAAAACAGATGAGGAAGAAGGTATTTTTGTTTTGCTTTTATTAAAAATAATTAACGCATTTTCCTCACTCTGAGAATGAGATTATATTAGGAAAAACTTGGAAAAGCTGAAAAACTATGTGAAAACTAGAAAAATTTGGAAGTGTCTAAACAAGGATATGAAATACTAGCATATTAGTGTCAATGAATGTCCATTTTCCTTGGTTTACGTTTCTACTTCCAATTATTTATTTTAAGGAAATTATCAGAGATAAGCACCTGGATATAGCAAAAGATTTTATGATATTATTTATAATAATGAGTACCAAAAATAATGTATGATTAAATAAGTTATATCCATCTGCTGGCAACCAAACAGCCATTATATGTCTAAAAAGGGCTGATATGGAAAGATACAATAGAAAGCTAGATACATAAATAGATAAATAGATCAAATTTTGTAAAAAGAAAAGGAATTAACAACAGAATGAAACACATTCAACAGCACACATGCTTTTGAAAAAGTCTGAAAGTAAACATAAAACATTAAAAATATTTTTTCTGAGTAGTGACTTAATTAATTTTCTTTTTATGTTTTCTATATAATCAAGATTTTCTTCTTAACTATTCCCTTCTAAACACAAAGCAAAATTGTTAAATTCTTTGCCAAAATGGAACTGTCTAATGAGGCTGCAGAGAGGACTACTGAGAAGAAAAGGTGAACGCAGTGGGTAATTTACCATGGAGAAGAAAAAGTTGACAGTATAAGGTACCACTAACTTAAAGTGTCTAAACAGGCATTTTATAGAAATTTGAGCACCCAAAGGCCAGATTCAAAGGAAATTAACTTCTGGTTTTTAATGGAAGGCCATAGTTGCTAAAAAGAAAATCTTTCTGAACAGTGCTGGAAATAGTGTAGCAAGTGAGGCAGAATTTAAGGGAATACCAAAACTATTTTAAAAAATTAAGAAAACAACACAGTAATCAAGATGAATAAGATTTCCATGCAGTGTTTTAAAAATAAATGCAAAAATCCATAATGAATGAAATATTAGAATCTGAAATAAACACAGAAACAATTCTGACTCTTACTATTGTGGGATGGAAGTAGTTAAGTGAGGGCAGATTTTGAAAAACAGAAAAATAGAAAATATTTTCAATAACAGAGAAAATGTAGACCAAATATGTGTTCCCTTTCCACTGAGATGTGGTGATGGGCTAATCCTTAACCACTTCTGTTTAACTGAGATTCATGATGTATTACTGAGCAAGATAAAATTCAAAGCTTATGTCACTGGAAAAATCAATCCTACCTATATTAAGGGGAATGAAAGAAAAATAAGCTAGGCTATAGGAGAGTAAAGATTGAACTGAGCTTGTGCATTCCTGCAATTCCATCTCCTCCCCCATCATCCTCTTGGGGAAATGGGGACAAAGAACTGGTGGGTGATGCCACTAGGGTGGTAAGGTCGGGATAACTGAAACAAAATGGCAGCTTCCTTCTGCGGAATTCACCTCACTGAAAAACACAACACTTTAAACCACTTTCTGTTCCTTGGATTCTGGATCTTTTGACCAAAATATCTCTCCATGAGAAAATATAAAAAATATTTCCTTCTGGAGACATCATTTTCTGCTTAGACCTAACAACCAATCCTAGGCAAGGGGTTAATCGTATTCATTTCATCATCCAAGTCTTTGCTTCCAACTGGAAGCAAGTTGGAAAAAATCATGAGCTTGGTAGCTTTAAGTCCTTTAAATATAACTGAATCATAGGACCTTAGAGTTAGGAGGTAATTTTAAAAGCACAGCACTCCTCACAAATAGCTGCCAAACTGCTTCCAATGATTGGAAATTCATTCTCTTACAAGTTAGCATCTGCCTCTTAAGAAATTAAGTTTACTTAAAGAAATAAAACTGGGCTTTTCATATTATAAGAATGCTTAAGGCAGAAAAAATAGCTGTCGGTATAGAAGGGCATAACTAGAAAAGTTAGTTTTCTATTTCCTTGCTTTGCATTCTCTTGTCCAGAAGTAAACATAATTTATGTTTGTTTATTTCACCTGGTTTATTTCTGTCTAGAAAATTTCTATGTTCAGTTATGTATATTTCTGTATCATTTCAATTTTGCACAAATGGAACTAGACTGCACATACCAATTTACAGCTAGTTTTTGCCCCTTGCTATCTTGAATACTTTCCATAGCAGTGCTGTAAATCTCTCACTCTTTTCCTTTCTAATGGTGCATACTACCTCATTACACAGAGCATATAGATATATGGTCATCAATTCTATTTTTGAATGGTCTTAGTTCTTAGAAAATTTTACTTCCTATTGACTCAATACCTGTCTCCCTGCAACTTACCACATCCACACATTATCCCACCTTCTATTTCCTTTTCAATCTGATAATGTTTAAAATATTTGGAGATCATTGTAATGTCTCAGCTAAATTTCATGTCCTTGAATCCATTACCACAACAAGATGAGCATGAAGAAATATAATATTAATGAACATGAGAATCAATACAACCAAAAAATATTGCAAATCATAGAGGGATAATAATAATATTTTGGAAAATACACATGGCATTCCATTTTCACTTAGTTCTGCCAACAGCTGCTTGTTGTGCCAGACCTTAGCAATAAGGAAAAGGAGTCACTTTTCAGACAGTGATCTTTAAAAGACATTGAAAGGCTGAATCTATTCAGAGGAAACAGGTGAAAACACCATATATTCAAGAAGTGTTTAAAAGGAAAGCTAAAACCCACAAAGCAAGAAAAACTCAGCTCTTCTAGTATCAAAGCATGCTCAGTCACTCTGACGTCTCCAACTCTTAGAGAATCTCAAATTATTGCTATATATTCCTTGAAGCTGGGGACATTGATTCCTTTGGTTTGAGAAGTGACCCAGGGGGGAAAAATGCAGTCTGTTAAACTCCAAATTTCAGGAGTATTTCCCCCAAGAGGAGCAAATCCCTCTACCCCAAGTCTCCTGGGACCATCTGTTTCAAAATCCCTCCAGGGTGCTAAGAAGGAAAGGATGAGAGAACCCTAGAGTTTATCTCAAGGGCTTTGTTAGGAACTTGGGTAGTAGATGAGAGAGATGCTCTCATTTGCTTGCTAACTGTTGGGGGATTTTGAAAGTTTCACAGATTAATACTGCATTGATTTTAGTCCAGTAAACCCTAGGGTTACTGGATAAGCTTACAAAGAGAAGATCCTAAATTTTAGCTTTTCAGTATTAGAGAGCAGCCAACTTCCTGAAACTTATTCAAATCAGATCAGGGCAAGCAGAGGGTTACAGGAGCCGGGGCTTCTCTTGTCCAGTTTCAGCTTTCAGTCAATTTCTTAGTAAGGTTTCAAGACTTAAACACCTCACTGACATACATCTCAGTCTAACTCTCCCATTTAGAGAGATCCATCTCCTCTGTTTGGAGAGAAGATACTTTCATACCCATTCCTCATGCTCCTTTTGGTTCATTCTTGACTTATTCTGGAAAGAGAATGAAACAGCAGTAGCTTTCCACTTGAGCAAGTTGAGTTTCTGGGTCAGCATGACCTCTTCATTGAGAAGGTCTCTGTACTCTTGCCTGATCTTCCCTCTAACTCAGATGCTAAAAAATCTGCCTGGAATGCAGGAGACCTGGGTTCAATCCCTGGGTTGGGAAGATCCTTGGGAAGAGGGAATGGCAAGCCACTCCAGTATTCTTGCTTGGAGAATCCCATGGACAGAGGAGCCTGACGGGCTATAGTCCATGGGGTCGCAAAGAGTCAGACACAACTGAGCAACTAACACTACTACTATTCCTGTTACCTTCTCAAGCCCCTAGTGAGCCAGGGTGGAATCTTTGTGGCAAATTGTGTTTGCATCAATTGAGACACTGAACTCATCTGTACCCTTGGGAGTTGTTTGAGAATCCATTTTAGTAAAGAAGGCTGAGTGCTGAAGAACTGATGCTCTCAAACTGTGGTGCTGGAAAAGACTCTTGAGAGACAGCAAAGAGATCAAATTAGTCAATCCTAAAGGAAACCAACCCTGAATATTCATTGGAAGGACTGATGCTGAAGCTGAAGCTCCAATACTTTGGCCACCTGACGGAAGTGCCAACTCACTGGAAAAGACCCTGATGCTGGGAAAGATTGAAGGCAGAAGGGGATGACAGATGGTTGGATGGCATCACTGACTCGATGGACATGAGTTTGAGCAAACTCTGGGTGATAGCGAAAGACAAAGAAGTCTGATGTGCTGCAGTCCATAGGGTTGAAAAGAGTTGGACACGACTGAGCAGCTGAACAACAGCAATGTAAAAGAGAATGGCCGTAAGGATCTTCAACTCTAAGAATTTTCTTTCTAAAATAATTCTATTTTCCCTCTGATTAAAATAGCAATATAGATGTATGTTCACTGTATATAAACACAAGAAAGGAAAAATAAGATAATGCAAATTAGTTATGATCTCCAACTTAGAAATACCAACACTGAATTTTTTTCAAATATTTAATTCATTACTTTATTTCTTTTGGCCACACGGGGTCTTTATTGCTGCCTGTGGGCTTTCTCTAGTTGTGGAGAGCGGGGGCTACTTTTCATTGTGATGCACAGGCTTCTGATTGAGGTGGCTTCTCTTGTTGTGAAGCATGGGCCCTAGGGCACTCAGGCTTCAGCCGTTGCTGCACAAGGGCTTAGGAACTGCGACTTGGAGTCTCTACAGCACAGGCTTAATTGTTTCGGCACATGAACTCAGTTGCTCCTCAGCATGTGGGGTCTTCCCAGACCAGGGATCAAACCCTTGTCCCCTGAATTGCAAGATGGATTCTTAACCATTGGACCACCAGGGAAGTCCCAACACTATACATATTTTGATAACTGGTTTTCAGATTATTTTTCTATGCATTTATATGTTTGTATCTGTTTACACATGTACTGGATAAAGAAATGGCAACCCACTCCAGTGTTCTTGCCTTGAGAATCCCAGGGAAGGGGGCAGCCTGGTGGGCTGCCGTCTATGGGGTCACACAGAGTCGGGCACGACTGAAGCGACTTAGCAGCAGCAGCAGCAGCACACATGTACACTTATGTTTATGGTAAAAATGGGATGGTTATTATTTTTGTATTATTTTGGACTTCCCTGGTGGCTCAGGTGGTAAAGAACCTGCCTGCAACGCAAGAGGCCCAGGTTCTATCCCTGGGTTGGGAAGATCCTCTAGAGGAGGGAACAGCAACCAACTCACTCCAGTATTCTTTCCTGGAGAATCCCCATGGACAGAGGAGCCTGGAGAGTTATAGTTCCTGGGGTCTCAAAGAGTCAAACATGACTGAGTGACTAACACGCACAGCATTTTTGTAGCAGTGCTTCTTTTTAACAACATGAGGTTGTGTTATACATATTCTTTATATGCAGCCTGTTTTCTCTCTTAGCAATGTCTTATGAATCTTTCCTATATAAATAGCAATTTTTTCCTACAGTATTATTCTTAAATAGCTATCTTGCATTCTCTCACTAAAGTACTCTATATTATAGTATGGTTTCAAGACTTAAACGAGCATCATGTATCACATGTGGTTGGTAAGTCTTTAAGGTCTTTTTTAGTCTAGACCAGGGTTTCTCACCAGAAGCATTGTCGACATTTTAAGCCTCATAATTCTTTGTTGTTTTTGGGGGAGGGGAGAGGGGCATGAGGGGGGAGGCCACTGCTGTGTGAGGTTACAAAGTGTTTAGTAGCTTCCCTGGCCTCTACCTACTACTTGCTAGTATCATCACTTCTTCTCCCTCCACTACATTAGAGAAAACAAAAAAATGTTTCTAAATATTGTCAATTATCCTCTGGGGATATCATCTTTTTTTGATCTAGAGCATTCTGCCATTCTCCTCCCCACCACTCAAATCTTTTTCCATTTCATTGACAAGTGTAAAAACCAGGTCAAAATTTCACTTTTGGATGTCAATTTACTCATTGTATCATTTAATTTGTTCATCTATATCCCGTGTTTTCTGCAGATTGAAAGTCAGTTCTAAAGTTTTAATTAGACGTAAGTTCAATTTATTAAACTATATTAAACATATGTACTGTAAAATGTATTATACTACATTAAACCATATATAAGTTATACATAGCTGTGCTAGATTATATAATGTATATTAAAATCTTGCACCACATCAAGTAGGACTATCAAATTTAACACATACATATACAAATGCATGCTTGTGTTCAACACTGTGCGACCTTATGGACTGTAGTCCACCAGGCTCTTCTTTCCTTGGTATTTTCCAGTAATACATATATAAGACACCTAGTTAAATGTTAATTCTAAATAAACAAGTAACTTTTGTAGGATAAGAATATTCCAAATATATTATGGATCATATTTATATTAAAAATTATTATTTATCTGAAAATCAAATTTTACTCAGCATCCCATATTAAAATATCTGGCAACCCTCATCAGGAGGCATATACTGTTTGATTATACTACTCTTAGCAATGCTAAAATTGATCAGTGTTTCAGGGAGCAACAGTCTGATGCTCTATTCAAATTGATCCCATCAATTTTTTATCATTTCATCTTTAATGACTTTTGGCTAAATAAATTTTTTATTAGTGGATGAAAACAATGCTTTTCTAATCAAGTCATTTCTTCTACATTTATTCCATATACTTTTTTTTTGTATAGAAGTTTTTTTCATCATTTAGGCCAAGAGGACAAGGTAGAACAGAATATAATCGAAATTCAAACTGGGTCCTTTATTTCTGAGTCTAGTGGGCATTCCATTACATCCAGGGAAAAAAGACCATTCACTTTTGATTTGTTGATGATATATGACTACAAATAGTCACAATCCAGGAAGCCTATGTCTCATAATTAGTGGAGATGTAAGATGGCAGAGATATAGCATGGGGTGGGAGTGGTGCTTGCAAACTGAAGCAAATTCAGAAAAAAGTTCTTTAAGTGGGGGGAGAAAAAAACTCTAGAAATAAGGGGTAAATGATGGCATTTGAAGCAAAGAGAGTGATGGATAATTTAAAGAATCTGGCATTTTTTATTTTCCTTTCATTCTGGCCACACAGTCTGAGTAACACATTTCAAAATAATCCATATAGTCAAGTACATATCTATGGATGTATTATAGACAGTCAAATTGCTTGTGGTTTCTGAAAGGTCTGGGCTTCTCTGGTGGCTCAAGCAGTAAAGAACCTGCCTCAATGCAAGAGGCCCAGGTTTAATCCCTGGGTCAGTAAGATCCCCTGGAGAAGGGAATGGCTACCCACTGCAGTATTCTTGCCTGGAGAATTCTGTGCACAGAGGAGCCTGTCAATGGCTACAGTCCATGGGGTCACAAAGAGTCGGACATGACAGGCTGACTAACAATTTCACTTTTTCTGAAAGGTCTAAAGTTTTGTTCACAAACAGACTTTAAAGATAGCTCAGAGGAAGACTCCCTTTCTTCAGCTTCATGACATGTGACATGATCAGAATTAGGCAGCACAAAAAATTTTCTTCTTTTTCATTTATTGTCTTTATTATATTGCACTTCCAGTGAATTAAATTTATAGTTAAATATCCTGTGGATAGAATATAGAAAGAGGATTAGTAGACCCTATCTTTCACATATGTCATATATCTCAATAGGGCTGGCAGGACATCAGTTATAAAAGAAAATATTCTATGATACTAATTACCATAGGAATTCATTTAAGAGTATGTCAAAGAGATGCAAAGATTAGTGATTCCATGAAAGATGAACAACTGGAGATAAAAGAGTTGTCTAGAATGTCTTTAGTACTCTTCCAGAGATATTTTTTTAAAAGCAATTATCTCTAAGAAAGAAGAGGATAATTTATCAGGTTGCAACATCATTATAGAAAAATTAATGAGTTAATTGCTCATTTATATCTCAATAAATATTTATTGAAAATCTAAACATGCTCTGCATCATGCTAAGCACAGGGTAAAGAGCAATCAATCAAACACATACCTAGTATGTGATGCGGAACAAGACAATGCAATTCGTATACAGTTTGACACATACTTTGATAAGGTAAGAACAGAGTATTACAGGAACAATAAGTAACCTTCTGATGTGCATTTTAATATACTAAATTACTTATATCCACCAGGAAGCAAAAGCCACTTGGAGATGACTGATCTGAATTAATAACCATCAAAAATGAATGAATGGGCATTTTGAATTATCTTGTGAGTTTGAATAACGTCTCAGAGACTGGTCACCTTTAGTGAGTTGACCATTGAGATTTGGGGCTTTCGTGGCTGAGACAACCCTGGATGATGGGAGCTACACCAAGGTTTTCCTAATTACCAAACACTTTTTCATTCTTCTCTTACTTGATAACTCTGATGCATTCAACACTGCTAATTACTCCCCATCTTGAAATTTTCTTCAGCATTGACTCTGTGATACCATTACTATCTCTTAGTGTTTCTAAATTTAAACAGAGAAGCTTACCATTTAACATATGGGTGATTTAGCATATGGGCTTCCTTGGTGGCTCAGACAGTAAAGAATACACCTGTAATGCAGGAGACCTGGGTTCGATTCCTGGGTTGGGGAGATCCCCTGGAGAAGGGCATGGCAACCCACTCCAGTTTTCTTGCCTGGAGAAGCCCCATGGACAGAGGAGCCTGGTGGGCTATAGTCCATGGGGTCACAAAGAGTTAGACACGACTGAGTGACTAAGCACAGTACATGCATTTGTCCATCTGTTTTACAGAGGGGATAGTGAATGCCTTTTAATCTAGTGAGTCAATGAACTTGGGGTTGTTAAGAGAGATTCTACTGCATTCTTTTCATTTCAGTATGTGATTAACCTAAATATCTAAATTAACTACCTACTCAGCCACATCACTCTGATTTAATTCTCTGCCTGGTATGTTTTTGTTCATTTCTTTATTCATTTCATCACTCTCTTTCTCCCATATTGAGCTATTAGTCCTTAAGAGCACTCAGTCTCTCATCCTTTTCTCAGTCCTAAACCTTCAGCCAAAACAAACAAGCAAACAGAACCCCATAATTTAGCTCTGTGTTTGCCACTGATGAATGGCTTAGATATAAAACTTGCACAAACCATGCTTTGATGTTCAGATTTCTCAATCCTTAAAATAAAGAAATTTAAATTTTCTCTAAAATATTTTCCTATTTTAAAACTTTGATATTTTTCTCTACTTTGGGACTTAGGATTAAAAACTGATGTGTGCTTGTGTGCTCAGTCATTTCTGACTCTTTGCAACCCTATGGACTGTAGCCTGCCAGGCTCCTCTGTCCTTGGAACTTTTCAAGTAATAATACTGGAGTATGTTGTCATTTCCTCCTCTAGGGGATATTCCTGACCCAGGGATCAAACTCACACCTCCTGCATTGGCAGCCAGATTCTTTTACCATGGCACCATTTGGGAAGCCCCACTGAGAGGAAATTGAAAATACCATTTATCTCTTCCTCAAGTCACTTCTAACCGATGTCCCATGGTTATCATCAATCCCACCATCCTTTCAGTATTCTGCTTTAAACTCCTTTCTTTCTTTGATTTCCACTTTCAAATCTACCACCACCTCCTGTGGCTTTTTCTTTTCACCTATGCCAGCTTTGAGACAGTATCATAGAAGGCAAGGTTACTATCCTGAACTATCAACCTAGCAGACCAGGCAGAATGAAGGACTCATCAACCAGGCAGCGGGAATCACTGCTCTTTGGGAACTGCCACAGGGCCACACCGTTCCAGTGACTTAGCTTCTTGAACTCCTACAATCCTAATTGCCAAAAAAGGCTCAGATGTTAGAAGTGGAGGAGACCTTACAGTTCATGCAGTCCAACCTTTACATTTCATAGACACAACTTTTTTGAAAGAAGTCTCAACTTGTGAGGTATAATCATAAAATTAATTTTTTTCTAAGACTCCTACTGCAACCCCACACCTGTTGGGCAGCAGGCTCCCGTGATGACATCTTAGACCAATTTCATAAACTTCTAATCTCTTTTTTGTTATTAAATTATATCACTGGAGTTATTAAACACAATCCTCTTATTTGCAAAATTTATATTTTCTTTGAAATTCTCTCCAGTCTCCATCAGCCCCTACCCTTCCACCTTCCCCCAAGCATAGAATAGGCTTATGCCTCCCATGTCTTGATATGTACTAGGAAGTGAAGGGTGGTGGCCACACAGTCCCCTTCCCTCCCAACATCATCGTCTTCCTTCCTGAAAGGTGAGAAGAGAGAATGGAGAATGAAAAGCAATTATCCACAGTGTATCAGCTATCAGCTCCTTGTTTTGTTGTTGCTGCTATTTCTGAAATGAACACCACCTTGTAAATGGAGGTGAGGATGCAGTAATGTCCCCTTTTCATTCAGTTCAGTTCAGTCACTCAGTCGTGTCCAACTCTTTGCGACCCCATGAATCGCAGCATGCCAGGCCTCCCTGTCCATCACTAACTCCCAGAGTTCACCCAGACTCACGTCCATCGAGTCAGTGATGCCATCCAGCCATCTCACCCTCTGTCGTCCCCTTCTCCTCCTGCCCCCAATCCCTCCCAGCATGAGAGTCTTTTCCAATAAGTCAACTCTTCGCATGAGGTGGCCAAAGTATTGGAGTTTCAGCTTTAGCATCATTCCTTCCAAAGAAATCCCAGGACTCATCTCCTTCAGAATGGACTGGTTGGATCTCCTTGCAGTCCAAGGGACTCTCAAGAGTCTTCTCCAACACCACAGTTCAAAAGCATCAATTCTTCAGCACTCAGCCTTCTTCACAGTCCAACTCTCACATCTATACATGACCACTGGAAAAACAATAGCCTTGACTAGACGGACCTTTGTTGGCAAAGTAATGTCTCTGCTTTTGAATGTGCTATCTAGGTTGGTCATAACTTTCCTTCCAAGGAGTAAGCGTCTTTTAATTTCATGGCTGCAGTCACCATCTGCAGTGATTTTAGAGCCCAGAAAAATTAAGTCTGACACTGTTTCCACTGTTTCCCCATCTATTTCCCATGAAGTGATGGGACCAGATGCCATGATCTTCCTTTTCTGAATGTTGAGCTTTAAGCCAACTTTTTCACTCTCCACTTTCACTTTCATCAAGAGGCTTTTGCGTTCCTCTTCACTTTCTGCCATAAGGGTGGTGTCATCTGCATATCTGAGGTTATTGAGATTTCTCCCGGCAATCTTGATTCCAGCTTGTGATTCTTCCAGTCCAGTGTTTCTCATGATGTACTCTGCATACAAGTTAAATAAACAGGGTGACAATATACAGCCTTAACGTACTCCTTTCCCTATTTGGAACCAGTCTGTTGTTGCATGTCCAGTTCTAACTGTTGCTTCCTGACCTGCATACAAATTTCTCAAGAGGCAGATCAGGCGGTCTGGTATTCCCATCTCTTTCAGAATTTTCCACAGTTTATTGTGATCCACACAGTCAAAGGCTTTGGCATAGTCAATAAAGCAGAAATAGATGTTTTTCTGGAACTCTCTGGCTTTTTCGATGATCCAGCGGATGTTGGCAATTTGATCTCTGGTTCCTCTGCCTTTTCTAAAATCAGCTTGAACATCAGGAAGTTCACGGTTCACATATTGCTGAAGCCTGGCTTGGAGAATTTTGAGCATTTCTTTACTAGCGTGTGAGATGAGTGCAGTTTTGTGGTAGTTTGAGCATTCTCTGGCATTGCCTTTCTTTGGGATTGGAATGAAAACTGACCTTTTCCAGTCCTGTGGCCACTGCTGAGTTTTCCAAATTTGCTGGCATATTGAGTGCAGCACTTTCACAGCATCATCTTTCAGGATTTGAAATAGCTCAACTGGAATTCCATCACCTCCACTAGCTTTGTTCGTAGTGATGCTTTCTAAGGCCCACTTGACTTCACATTCCAGGATGTCTGGCTCTAGGTGAGTGATCACCCCATTGTGATTATCGTGGTCATGAAGATCTTTTTTGTACAGTTCTTCTGTGTATTCTTGCCACCTCTTCTTAATATCTTCTGCTTCTGTTAGGTCCATACCATTTCTGTCCTTTATCGAGCCCATCTTTGCATAAAATATCCCCTTGGTGTCTCTAATTTTCTTGAAGAGATCTCTAGTCTTTCCCATTCTGTTGTTTTCCTCTATTTTTTTGCACTGATCGCTGAAGAAGGCTTTCTTATCTCTTCTTGCTATTCTTTGGAACTCTGCATTCAGATGCTTATATCTTTCCTTTTCTCCTTTGCTTTTCGCTTCTCTTCTTTTCACAGCTATTTGTAAGGCCTCCCCAGACAGCCATTTTGCTTTTTTGCATTTCTTTTCCATGGGGATGGTCTTGATCCCTGTCTCCTGTACAATGTCACGAACCTCATTCCATAGTTCATCAGGCACTCTATCAGATCTAGGCCCTTAAATCTATTTCTCACTTCCATTGTATAATCATAAGGGATATGATTTAGGTCATACCTGAATGGTCTAGTAGTTTTCCCTACTTTCTTCAATTTAAGTCTGAATTTGGCAATAAGGAGTTCATGATCTGAGCCACAGTCAGCTCCTGGTCTTGTTTTTGCTGACTGTATAGAGCTTCTCCATCTTTGGCTGCAAAGAATAAAATCAATCTGATTTCGGTGTTGACCATCTGATGATGTCCATGTATAGAGTCTTCTCTTGTGTTGTTGGAAGAGGGTGTTTGTTATGACCAGTGCATTTTCTTGGCAAAACTCTATTAGTCTTTGCCCTGCCTCAGTCCATATTTCAAGGCCAAATTTGCCTGTTACTCCAGGTGTTTCTTGACTTCCTACTTTTGCATTCCAGTCCCCTATAATGAAAAGGACATCTTTTTTGGTGTTAGTTCTAAAAGGTCTTGTAGGTCTTCATAGAACTGTTCAACTTCAGCTTCTTCAGCATTACTGGTTGGGGCATAGACTTGGATTACTGTGATATTGAATGGTTTGCCTTGGAAATGCACAGAGATCATTCTGTGGTTTTTGAGATTGCATCCAAATACTGCATTTCGGACTCTTGTTGACCATGATGGCTACTCCATTTCTTCTGAGGGATTCCTGCCCGCAGTAGTAGATATAATGGTCATCTGAGTTAAATTCACCCATACCAGTCCATTTGAGTTCGCTGATTCCTAGAATGTCGACATTCCCTCTTGCCATTTCTTGTTTGACCACTTCCAATTTGCCTTGATTCATGGACCTGACATTCCAGGTTCCTATGCAATATTGCTCTTTGCAGCATCGGACCTTGCTTCTATCACCAGTCACATCCACAGCTGGGTATTGTTTTTGCTTTGGCTCCATCCCCTAGTTCTTTCTGGAGTTATTTCTCCACTGATCTCCAGTAGCATATTGGGCACATACTGACCTGGGGAGTTCCTCATTCGGTATCCTATTTTTTTGCCTCTTCATACTGTTCATGGAGTTCTCAAGGCAAGAATACTGAAGTGGTTTGCCATTCCCTTCTCCAGTGGACCACATTCTGTCAGATCTCTCCACCATGACCCGCCCATCTTGGGTTGCCCCACGGTCATGGCTTAGTTTCACTGAGTTAGACAATGCTGTGGTCCTAGTGTAATTAGATTGACTAGTTTTCTGTGAGTAAGGTGTGTCTGCCCTCTGACACCCTCTTGCAACACCTACCATCTTACTTGGGTTTCCCTTACCCTGGGTGTGGGGTATCTCTTCACGGCTGCTCCAGCAAAGCGCAGCCACTGCTCCTTACCTTGGACAAGGGGTATCTCCTCACCGCCACCCTTCCTGACCTTCAACATGGGATACTTCCTCTAGGCCCTCCTGCGCCTGCGCAGACACGGCTCCTTCCTTTTCCAAAGAGGTAATGCTGAGGTCAGTCAGAAAGGCTTTCTGAGAAGACTGGCTTGGATTTCTGCGTCTGTTCCAGTCGATTCAAGATGAATTGGCTTGTGTCATTGAAGCACTCAACGCAGTTCACAAAAGAGGCCTCAGCCTGACTGTCCAACTTTGGCCCAGGCTTGCCCATGCACTTTTCCTTCACGTGTCTCTGCGGCGGAACTGGAACCACAACCCGCTGCCTCTGGGACCACCCCTTTTCATTAGTTGTCACTATTTTTTTTTTAGCCTTGTTGATTTTTCTTTTTCATTTGTCAGTTATTTAAAAGTAGGTGTTCTCACAGGAGTACCTCTAGGCTTTCCAGAAGGACCTGTGTTCATTGGTCTGCACTATTCCAATTATCCATCTAGCAAGGTTCAATCTGCTTCTGCTTTCAATACAGGCAGCCCACTGCACAACCTCTTGCTACTGGAGTCCCCCTCAGTCTCTTGTTATCAGAGGAAGACAGGTAAGATAGCATGCCTCTACGGCCTTCTGTTTCTCTCACCTAACCCCTGGGACCTTTGTTTAGCTTTGCCACACAGAATGTTGACAATAAAGAGTAACTCCTAGCACACCCCCTCTCAGGTCCATCACTTCTTTTTGGACTTCTCCTGTAAGCTCTAGCAACATTAGACACTCTTCCAGAATAATGCTTTGTAAGCCTTAAGGCAAAAGATGACCATGAGTTCTCAATTTTTTGGAGGTAGAGGGAATGATTCAATAATCCCAGATGTGGTGGGAAAATGTTTGAGCACCTTGTTGAATGCCTTCCTTCCCCATTTTAAAGAACCTAGCTCTTCAAATCTCTAAGCTTCAAATCCTGGCTTTGTCATTCAATAGTTGTATGATCTTTCTACTTCATGGAAATCAGGATGCTAAGGGTATCTACTTCAAAGGGTTCCTGTGAGTATTAATTGGGTTAAATCACTCTGATATAGAATAAGTTCTCAGCAAATGTTAATAGTTATTAATATTGCTACATGCAAAGAGTTGACTCATTGGAAAAGACTCTGATGCTGGGAGGGATTGGAGGCAGGAGGAAAAGGGGACGACAGAGGATGAGATGGCTGGATGGCATCACCGACTCGATGGACGTGAGTTTGAGTGAACTCTGGGAGATGGTGATGGACAAGGAGGCCTGGCATGCTGCAATACATGGGGTCGCAAAGAGTTGTACACGACTGAGCGACTGAACTGAACTGAACTGAACATGTTTATTATTTTTATTGAAACACATTGTAATTTTTCCTTTTTTATTTCTGCCTGTGGAAATCAAGATTTTGACAAAGTCAAATGTGGTCATGTTACTGAACCCAGGTCTGGCTGCTTGCTGCTTGATAGACAGTTCTCGAGGGACAGGGGTTAGTAGGAAAGGAAAGGTAGCTTTATTTCAGATGCTGGCAACCGGGAGAGAAGGTGGACTCGTGTCTGAGGGTCAACTTCCAATTGCTGCTCAGGGGACAGAAGTTTTTAAAGGGGTGTTTCAGGGGTGTGTGGGAGGAGGGAGGGGGCAGGATGGCACAGTCAGTTCTGACAGTCATCTTGATATCAGTGATGTGGTAGTCTGGCCAGCATCCTCTTTAGTTGTTCTGAGTACCGTTAAACTCTAGTTTCAGCATTTGTTCCCACTTCTTGGGGACAGTTCTCAGAACTGTGTGAAGTGGAGTGGCTTATGTCACAGCTTTTGTCTGGTCATCATGTAGTCATCCTCTCATCATGCAGTCACCTTCTTCCACCTGGTGAGGGGCTTCGGTGTCTAAAAAGCAGCTCACAAGATACAGCTCAGAATATTATCTGTGACTCTTGAGGAGTAACTACAGGTCTTTGGCTCTGCTTGGTGACTAAACTATTGTTTTGTCTTGTGTAAAGGTTTAGAGTGTGTGGCATAACTGAGTTCTAGGGCGAAGGTTGTGCTTATAGTTAGAGGGACCTACATTTTTTGCATCTTTGATCCTGCACAGTATTCAGTAGATTGCTATACATGCAACAGCTGCTGAACAAGTCAAGAAATACAGTTTCTGTGATACAATAGATGTTTCTGAAATGCAAATATTCTACATACTCTTGGTAAACCAAGGGATAATGTCAGTATAATGTGGGAGTTAGTTTATACAAGATTTTTCTAAGCATGTTAATTTTTTATTATTATCAAGGAATAGTAGTTGAACATAGATCTTATTAGCACACTGAAACACAGAAGGAACAGAATACCCTACACAAAAGCCATTCACTTAAAGGTTTTCTTCTTGGCTTAGCTTTACCGCATGTCTGTCTTGAGACTGTTCTTACATAGTTTGCTCTAGCTTGCATGCACTTTCTCCCTGTGACATTCTTCCATCAACCTACCTTTATCTTTGAAGAAGATCAAACCCTATGTCTATTGTTGATTTTATTCATTATTTACAAATTTAACATATCCTTTTAACCATTTAATTTATTTAGTAGAAATGCTAATATTTTTGTTAGTGCTCTGGTTATAGGATTTGAATGATCTGCAACAATATTTTTCTCCCAAAAGACTTGTTATTTTTAGTGTGTGTTTTTGCAGAATGCAAGAACTTTTAAAAATAAATGCATATGACGTTATAGCAGAAACACCTGTGTTGTGTTCGAGACCTTTTAATTGAATTGAAAGAGTGACACCATTTCTCCCTTTTTGTCCATTCAAGGACTTAACTCTTTCTTCCCTCATTACCTGCCCTACTTCCTATCAGCTAACAAATATGATCTAGCCTCTCTTATAAAACCCAAAAAGCAAAGAAATCACTTTGCTAACAAAGGTCCATCTAGTCAAGGCTATGGTCTTTCCAGTAGTCATGTAGGGTTCTGGGAGCTGGACTACACAGAAGGCAGAGATCAAAGAGTTGATGCTTTTGAGCTGGAGAAGACTCTTGAAAGTCCCTTGGACAGCAAGGTGATCAAACCAGTCAATCTTAAAGAAATCAATGTTGAATACACATTGGAAGGACTGATGCTGAAACTGAAGCTCCAATACTTTGGCTGATTCATTGGAAAAGACCCTTCTGCTGGGAAAGATTGAAGGCAGGAGGAGAAGAGGGCAACGGAGGATGAGATGGTTGGATGGCATCACCAATTCAATGGACATGATGAACTTCAGCAAACTCTAGGAAATGGTGAGGGACAGGGAAGGCTGGCATGCTACAGTCCATGGGGTCGTGAAGAGTCAGACACGACTGAACAAAAACAACATAAAAACCAAACCCTCTCTTGACCCCACATCCTCCTACATCACCATTCCACAACAAAACACAGAAAGTGTTCTACACATGCTGTCTCTACATTCTCACTTATTCACTTTTCAACATCCTTCAACCTTGCTTCTGCACATACTAATCCACTGAAACTGCTGTTGTTAAGATCCCCAAATTTTCCATATTGCTAAATCCAAAGAATAATTTTATTCTCTTATTTTACCTCTCAACAAGATTCTATAATCAATAACTTCCACTAGAACTATATTCTTCAGTTCTAGTGACTGAGATTGAATTCCCTGAGATGTATCCCACTTTTCTGGCTGTTTCTTCTAGTCTCTTTTCTGGCTCTTCCCATTCTACCCCTCTTCTAAATATTGGAATTCTTTATGCTTTGTCCTGGGATTGTCTTTGTTTTCTAGCTACTCTTCCTCTCTCTTTAGCTGACCTCATCTTATTCCCAGTGGCTTTATAAATTTGCCAATGATTTTAAGTCTCTAGTCCTCACATTGCTTCTCAGTATAAACACTTCGATATCACAAAGACACTTCAAAGTACAATATTCCCAAACCAGAAGACTTGATTTTCCTAAATAAATCTGGTACTTTCTCAGATTTCACCATATAATAAATGATATCAACATTTACCCAATGATTAGAGCTGAAAACTCAGGAATCATATTTTATTCTTTCTGCACTTTCCAATCTATCAGCAGGTGCTGAAAGAGATCATATGCTTCTGTAACATTTGCAAAAGTAATATATTTTAGCTACATTTGGATAAGACCACTGTCTTTTCCCCATCAGATTTCTCTCTGTCATACTTTCTTTTTTATTGGCAGCATGAGAGTAGCTGCAGAAAGCTTTTGGAATACAGACAAGACGAACTTGAGTTGAGGATTTGTTTAGTTCTGGTTCAGTATAATAGATGCACATGATTCATCATCACTTCCAGGTATGGGAAAGTACCTCAAGCCAGCCTGGAGTAGAAATGGCCATCAAGAAAACTCCACCAAGAGCCAGCTCTCCTGACTTCAGGACACAAAGGTGGAGGGGCAAAGATCACGATGCAGCTTGAATGCATCCTCCAGTATTTGGCATTGGAAATTTGTGGGCAGTGAAGGAAGACAAGGTTGAAATATCTGGAGTCAGAAGATAATCTTGTCAAAATATTTTTTTAAGCATCAGATGTGTGTAAAATTGTAGGCAGAGGATTTTGTTCATTCCCCCATGTAGTGAAAATGGAAGTTATATCCTATCAGGAATCTACTCAATAATGTAGAATATAAAATTGTAAGCACACTGTGATGATTTTGTCTTTTTTTGATGGGGATAAAGCAGTACAGAATTAATCATAATTTCTGTGTTTGTAAAGCTCAAACCTGCAGCAGTACTACAAAGAGTGGAACTACTCATGTGAATGGTGTGAAAGAAAAAGGGAAATAGAGTCACTATTGCTAAAACAGTTTTCTCAGATGGAGTCAGGAAGCCACTGAGGAAGTGGGACTTATGCCTGTCTCAGTCTGAATGGAATCTATTATTTTGCACTATTGTCCTCTCAAGATACTTATGGAACCCCTGCTCTAAAACAACATGTGATTCCGTAAGCACAAATATTGCCTGACTTGCTTCAGAGTCAGTCACAATTCTTGCTAGACAATTTAACACCACTGTAGCTTTTATCTTTACAAGCCCCTGACTCTTTCTCTTCCCTGGAACACTCCTTAGGTTCTATCCAAATCTCTGTCTCCAGAATCATGATTCTTTTTTTTTTTTTAATTTTATTTTATTTTTAAACTTTACATAACTGTATTAGTTTTGCCAAATATCAAAATGAATCTGCCACAGGTATACATGGATGGGGAACACATGTATACCTGTGGCAGAATCATGATTCTTAACCCCAAATAAAGCTCTTTTCCTGCGTAAACTTAATATTAATTATTGCTTGGCAACCACATTTTCCATGCACCCCAACTATCAATAATAGAAAATAAATGCAGATCAGTGATGCTAAAGAATGAATCATATTTCTAGTTTATCTTGTAGAGAAGCAAAAATTGCCACCCCCAAATATGTCTCTTTGGCAGATTAAGTATTTTAAGTTTATTATTTTCTGATAGAAAACAGGGGGAAAACTCTGAAAACCAAATAGAAGTTAATCTTTTTTAGGAAACGTTTATAAGGGAAATCTCCATCTGTAAGTCTGTCTCCCTCTCTGAAACAGGAAGAAGAGGATGACCAAATCTCTAGAGATTCTTATTAATGGAGTAGGCACAGACTTAAATCTGCCTAACAACCTTACCCTTTTTTACTGTGCTTTTCCAGGTAATCTTCCACAATTGACTCCCTCCACCCTCCACAACCTTTTTTGTCTTTAGCTGAGGGTGGTATTTTAGGTGAGGGCTTCTGCCCTTTTCATGACTTACTCAGTTCTCCTGGGTTCCTCCCATGTCTGCTGCTGCTGCTGCTGCTAAGTCGCTTCAGTCGTGTCCGACTCTCAGCGACCCCATGGACTGCAGCCTACCGGGCCTCCCATATCTACACAACATTAAACTTTTGTTTGATTTTCTCCTATTAATCTCTCTCATGTCAATTTATTTCTTAGACCAGCCTGAAGAACCAAGAAGGGTAGAGGAAAATTTCTTCCTTCCCAACATTCTGTAAAATGTGATATTGTGATATCACTGTCCAATGAAGAAGAGAGCAGAGTATGTTGTAAAGATAGGTAGGAAAAGTATTTCTGGATTTTATAATACTGATGTCTTTTTCCAGCTTTTATACTTTGCAATTTGTTGAGTTTGTTTTCTTGTTTTAGATAGTCATTCTAATACCTAATATTATATTCATAATTTTCTAATCACCTTTTTAAAGAAGATGCTCCAAATTGAGGAAGTTTCAGGTACCTGAAACTGGATCCATCACTCCTACCTATGCACACCCATATATTTTAAAATCAATATAGTTCCCAGTCTTAATATAAAAAAGAAATAAAATGAAATAACTTACAGTAAGCAAGTATATCCATGATAAATGTGACAGCTATAAATGTAGCCCTATCCAGCAGTGAGGTATTGGTGATACTGTTACCAAAGCTGTTGCCCAAGAGTCATACCTCTGCCCTTCTTATCTAAGTTTCAGAAGGAAGCTGCAAAGAGAAAAGCAAGAACTGATTAGAACCAACTAGGCCCAAGACAGCAGATTTGACTTCTAGTGGTCCATAGAAGTGGTCCTAGAGTCTCATTATATGCTCATTGTAATATATTAGCATATGCTAAGTGACACACCCATAGGTGCCATGACAGTTAACAACTGGAAAAGCCCATACAAGGACTGAACAGGAGTGCTGCATCAGTTCCAGGTCCAAACCACACCCCTGTGCTTGGATTACTTATGAATATTCCTCTCACACTTTCCAATTCCTTCCCTTTTACCTTGACCCTCTTACATACATGGTTTCTCTGTCTAAATTAGGTTGAGAAGTTGATTTGTGAGCCAAGTTCCTGCTTCTTCATTCTTTGACCATTGAATAAAGCAGATGCTGTTCTAATCTCAACATCAGTTTCCTTATTGGCAGCACAGATCCAAGCAGAAAAAGAATCTCCCTGGCTAAGACAAGGGATGGCTAGGATCCTGGTGGGGTCTAGCTGACTAATCTGGTAACAATACAATGATCAGGAACTGTGTGGCTCTTGGTGATCTGATTTGGGGAAACAGTGAATGATCCAAGGATGCTTTTCTAGGAAAACCAAATGTAACCAGATAGTGTAGGGGATCCCTGGAGAAAGAGAACCAGGCTTGACTTTCTTAACATGAGAAGCCATTTTGTGATCTAAGCCTGGTCACAATATTTACCCTTCCACAGGTCTCACTAATCAATGATCTTAAGTAAGGGAATGTAAGAACAAAGGAAAAGCAGTCAAGAAACAAGAGTTCAGTTATTAGACAGGGTTCTAGTTCCTCCTTAAGGGATATACATAACAATCTGATATGGTCTTTGAGTTCTGCAGTAACCAAGGTGGAGGACAGAATGATGATGCTGACCCTCTTGACTTCAATCAGCTAAATCTTGTACTCAACCCTGACCCCAATTGTATGCTGATTCTCTTCTGCTCAATCCCTTTCATGAATATATATGTACCCTTAGCTTAAAACTTCCCTGATTTTGCTCTTCTGGGAGATACTGCTTTGGGAAAGATCTCCCTATTTACTGCTAGTAATAATAAATCGTCCCTCTTCCCAAACTTTGACTTGGTTATAACATTCACCAAGAGGCAAAGCCAGTTTACAAGTGGCACAAGAATAATCTTCCATCAGAGGACACGATAGTTTCTTTCCTATAGAATCCAGAATATAAGAAAAAATGTAAAAATGCTTTGCATTGTTTGTCAATAGATTCAAGGCTCGAATAATTATAAAATACCTGGCTGGACATTTGAAAACAGTGTAAAGGCAGAACAATTCTTTATATTATGCAAGGCTGCCCTGGGTATTACAGGACATTGGGTTGCCTACTAAAGGCTAAAAATGCATCCTGCACACTCATCACTGAGACAAGCAACAAGCTACTCCTCCCAGCTTCCAAAAGTTACTTGTTAAAATGCAAATATCCTTGGCTGGACTAAGACCTCTTGTCTTTATCTGCTAACAGCCTAAAAGGCATTCCTTTAGAAAAAGAGTTGTTACCATTTTTAACTGTGTAATTCTGTAAGGAAGGGTAAAATAAACCTAGCCTACACTACATATGGCTTGAGAGCTGACTCTGCAAAACTGGACTTTGTCTAGAACCACACCTGGGAATGCTCTCAGGACTCCCACAGAGCAACTTCTGTCCTCTATCCCCTAATCTGTGAGCGGAGGAAGGGTCTCCTTGAGGTACAATCACTCCTATGTGATCCAGGCTGCACTGCCTTCCAGATCAGTAGTCTTTCCTGCTTATTTTCCTGTGGATAGAAAGAGTTTCTCTCTGCTGCTCCAAAGTCCAAAGGATCCTAAGAAAATGATTGTAATAACAGTAATAAAATCATACACTGCATTTACAATCTGCCAGCCTCTCTTATAAAGCTTTTACTATATTAACTCATTTAATACCCTCAACAACAAGTGCTGCCGCTATCCACATTTAACCAGAGAAGATGCTGAGTCACAGAGAGATTTAGTAACTTGCGGAGAGCCAGGTAACCAATATGTGATCTGAGCTGAGAATCAAACTCCAGGGCCTGCTCAGAGCCTGGATACCTAATCAGTCTTACACTTAATCTCTTTACACCCATGGCAGATGCATGTTGATGTATGGCAAATCCAATACAATATTGTAAAGTAAAAATAATAATAATAATAATAATAATTTAAAAAGTAAAAAAAGCAAATAATAAAAAATAAAATATTCCTGGATAATAATTTTTTTCTTTTAATTTTTAAATTTAATATAATAGTCCAGCATTCATTTTTGTTTTTTTTTTACATTACCCTTCTTCCTAGGTATCTTCCTCAGCAGGCTTATAATTCTGTTCTGTCTATTCTGAAGGAAAGATCAGGTCACTTACTGATTGTATCTGTTAGAGGCAGAAAGGCAAGTCAGAGGCCCTCTAGGTCTCTTGGCTGGAACATAATTTTTATAAGGCAAAGGTCACATTTGCTTGAGTGCACCTTATGGTTCAGACTGTTCCCTGTCTACAAGGTGCCACAGAGATGCCTCATCTGGACGCCTTACAATGAGTAGATCCTAATAGTTCATACATAGCCAGTTGAGTTTCAATTCCCCACTGCTACAAAGTGAAGAACAGATAAAAGTTTGGGGGACTTCCCTGGTTGTCCAGTGGCTAAGACTCTGTGCTTCCATTGCAGTGAGCCTGGGTTCAATCTCTCACTGGAAAACTAAGATCTTGCATGCTGTGCAGTAAGGCAAACAACAACAACAACAACAACCCACCAAAAAACATCCAAACCACTAAGGTTTCTGAAAACCAATAATGGGTCAAAATTTGGGACAGAGATGTTGTTAATGAGTGTTGAACACATGAATTTCTGGATTCAAAGTTTATTATAAGCAGTGAGATTAGGACAAAAATCTATGGGTCCCAGTGAGCACAGGTTTCTGATATCTACAGGCAGAATGCAAGAAATCAATAGCACACTCCACCCAACCAGTTATGTTAGGGTAGAGCAGAACTATGATGTAATCTTGTGTTTATTTGTCCCTTCTGAATTCTCATTTTGTTCCTTTGGGTACCTGTGGTTTTATAGTATGGGAATCAGGATATGGTTTATTCTTCCTGATGTTGATATTTTTGGTTTTGTTGTTGTTGTGTGAGTTGAGGATGGGTGGCTTGGTTTGTTTTTAAGCTTTAATGAACTTCTTTAGTTGAATTGGTTAAATCATTGCTATTACTGCTACCAAAATACTACCTTCATTTCACTGCTGGACACTGAAGCTTTGCTTTAGGATGGTGGAGGAAATGAAAATAGTGTATCAATGACAAACCTTATTCTCTCCATATTAAGAACTAGTACATCTTGAATTCCAGTCCACTTCCCATTCAAGCAGGGAATAACTGAAGACTTGGGGGGAGGCTTTAAAATAGACTTTTTGAGTCACAGTTAAGTGACTATCTCTGAAGGATAATTTTAATGTAGAATCACTGTCCTAGGGTAAAAGAATATCTGGTAACTCTCCTGGACAAACTCGCAACAAAGTGCTGAAACAGATTCCTTCTTTGTCTCTTTAGGATCTTGGTATTTTCAAATATGTACTGCCTTCTGACAGCACCTCAAAAAATTGCATCTTCCCCATTTCTTTCTCCTCCTCTTCCCCAAACAATTTTTTCCATTCTATTCTTTCCTATAATACTCTCTTCTTCATCACTATGGGGAGGAGTGAGATGACTTACATAAATTTTATCGGCATAACATACTGGTTCAGAGAAGGCAATGGCACCCCACTCCAGTACTCTTGCCTGGAAAATCCCATGGACGGAAGAGCCTGGTAGGCTGCAGTCCATGGAGTCGCAAAGAGTCAGACACGGCTGAGCGACTTCACTTTCACTTTTCACTTTCATGCATTGGAGAAGGAAATGGCAACCCACTCCAGTGTTCTTGCCTGGAGAATCCCAGGGACGGGGAAGCCTGGTGGGCTGCTGTCTATGGGATCACACAGAGTCGGACAAGGCTGATGCGACTTAGCAGCAGCAGCAGCAGCAGAAGCGACTTAGCAGCAGCAGCAGAGCAACATACTGGTTATCATAGAAAACATCCTATGTATTTGCTGATTGCCTTCAGTTCAGTTCAGTTCAGTTCAGTCGTGTCTGACTCTTTGTGACCCCATGAATCGCAGCACACCAGGCCTCCTTCCCCATCACCAACTCCCGGAGTTCACTCAAACTCATGTCCATCGAGTCGGTGATGCCATCCAGCCATCTCATTCTCTGTCGGCCCCTTCTCCTCCTGCCCCCAATCCCTCCCAGCATCAGAGTCTTTTCCAATGAGTCAGCTTTTCACATGAGGTGGCCAAAGTATCGGAGTTTCAGCTTTAGCATCAGTCCTTCCAATGAAAACCCAAGACTGATCTCCTTTAGAATGGACTGGTTGGATCTCCTTGCAGTCCAAGGGACTCTCAAGAGTCTTCTCCAACACCACAGTTCAAAAGCATCAATTCTTCAGCACTCAGCTTTCTTCACAGTCCAACTCTCACATCCATACATGACCACTGGAAAAACCATAGCCTTAGTCCTGTTGAAATGCATGTTTCTCCTGAGTCTTTATTGAGTAATGGTAATAAATAGGATCCAGTCCCATCATTTTCTGGCAAATAGATGGGGAAACAATGGAAACAGTGACAGGTGTTATTTTCTTTGGTCTCCAAAATCACCATGGATGGTGACTATAGCTATGAAATTAAAAGACTCTTGCTCCTTGGAAGAAAAGTTATGGCAAACCTAAACAGTGTATTAAAAAGCAGAGATATCACTTTGCTGACAAAGGTCTGTATAGTCAAAGCTATGATTTTTCCAGTAGCCATGTATGGATGTGAGAGCTGGACCATAAAGAAGGTTGAACACGGATGAAATGATGATTTCAAGTTGTGGTGCTGGAGAAGACTCTTGAGAGTCCCTTGGACTGCAATAAGATCAAACCAATCAACCTGAAAGGAAATCAACCCTGAATATTCATTGGAAGGACTGATGCTGAAGCTGAAGCTCCAATACTTTGGCCAACTAGTGGGAAGAGCCGACTCATTGGAAAAGACCCTCATGCTAGGCAAAATTGGGAGCAGGAGGAGAAGTGGGCAATATAGGATGAGACAGTTGGATGACCTCACCAACTCACTGGACATGAGTTTGAGTGAACTCCTGGAGATAGTGAAGGACAGAGAAGCCTGGCGCGCTGCAGTCCAAGGCGTTCCAAAGAGTCAGACTTGACTTAGTGACTGAACAACAACAACAACAATAAAGGATGGGAAAGATAGATTTACGGAGCATCTTTTACATACCAGATGCTGTTCAATGCATTTTACACATTTATTATCTTCTTAAACCTCATAATAAAAACATGATCTAGATATAATCATTGTCTCTGTTTTATAGGTAAACCCTAATCACATAAATACTTACACTTTGCAGAATAACTCTTTGCTTTCTTTAAAGATCTGTCACTAAGATATTGCACAACCTGGGACCAGTCACCATTCTTTCTTATCTGAAACTTTCTGTTTAGGAATCTGTAGACCCATATTCTCTAGTTTCAGAGAAGCTGAAAGCTTTGGTTAGATCTTTATGTGCAGCGACTTTATATTTAATTGATTAGTCTTAATTCAACAGTTGGTGGGGTTTCCCTGGTGGTTCAGTGGTAAAGAGTACTCCTGCCAATGCAGAAGAGATAGGTTTGATATCTGGTCTGGGAGGACCCCACGTGCTGAGGAGCAACTAAGTCTGTGGGCCACAACTGTTGAGCTTGTGCTCTAGAGCCCAGGAACTGCAACTACTGAGCCCATAGGCAGCAGCTACTGAAGCCTTCATGCCCTATAGGCCGTGCTCCACAATGAGAGCAGCTACCGCAATGAGAAGCCCATGCACTGCAACTACAGAGTAGCAGCTGCTTGCCACAACTAGAGAAAACACATGCAGCAATGAAAGCCCAGCACAGCCAAGAATACATACAAAAATAAATATAAGTATATATATTAAAAAAATAAAACAGTCAGCATGGAAAAGCTGGCATGACAGAATGGGGCCTTGCTGACTTCATATTTCCTCTGCTATTTCAGAGTTTTGGCAAGGGCCAAATAATAATACCACACATGGAAAAAACTTTGTGGAGGGAAAGCCAATGTAGATATTTATGGAGACATTATCTCCAGTATCATTATCAATATCAAATCCTGGAAGAAGGTGACTAATTCTGACCTAGAGTTAAAAAGAGAAGAATTACTCATTGAGGTCCAGGAGGGAAGAAAACAGATGTGGATTTAAAGGAGAAAGGGTGATTAGGCTAGAGGATTTGAAACATAAAAATGGACAAAAGCTGGAGCAATAAAATAAAATAAATTATATTACTTAGATCCCTGCAAGTTATGGTTTAACATCTGCCTTCCTGTGTTGTAGACCTCATCGGGACCCATGGAGAGGAGCCTCCAAAAATATCTCCAATTTGGCTGGTCGGACAGTGGGTCATGGGAAGCAGATGAAAATTTGTGGATTTGTGCACTAATGGATCAGCAGGAAATTAGGTAACAAGAGGGTTGGTAACTCTGGAGAACCACAACAGAATTTCAGCTAGAATTCTGGCCATACTTATAGACATGCATAAACAGTAGATCATCATGATTGTGAATTTTACTCTAGGATTCGATTTTTCAAATGTTTCAGTCCCAAATTAGTCATTTACTAGGGGGTACTCTAGGATAAATGACTTTACCTCTCTAAGCTCCAATTTTCCTTTCTATAAAATGTAGATAACGATGGTACATCTTCATAGAATTATTTTGAGAAATGAATGAAATATAAGGTGTATTTAGCATAGTGCCTGACCTATATTTGGAGAAGGAAATGGCAACCCACTCCAGTATTCTTGCCTGGAGAATCCCAGGGAAGGGGGATCCTGGTGGGCTGCCGTCTATGGGGTCGCACAGAGTCGGACACGACTTAAGCGACTTAGCAGCAGCAGCTGACCTATATTAGGTGAATAATTAACTGTTATTTTTATTCTTCTCTCCTCTGCACCCCACTTTTCTAAGTTGCAAACAAAATAACTATACTTTGATAGTTTAAGAAAGTTTTGTTCCTGCGTGCCCCCTCCGCCTCTCTCCCACTAGATTCCAGGTGTGTACACGAAGGTGTAATGGAGAGTCTGGGAGTAAATATAAAATTGCCCTGGAGACCTCCCTGGTGGTCCAGTGGTTAAGACTGTGCATCCACTTCCACTGCAAGTGGCATGGTTTCAATCCCTGATTGGGGAACTAAGATCCTGAATGCTGTGCAGTGCAAAGAAAAAAAAGAAAAAGAAAATCAGTAAATGATTTTAAAACTATATATATACAATTGCCCTTTTAGGCACCACTCTGAATATTATCTCCAGAGAAGGAAGCAAACTTAGGTACAGCTGATGCGTTAACCAGATATGACACAGAGAACATTTCCTTCTGCTTTTCACTTTCAAGTTTATTCTAAGGCCTTGGATCTCTGCAGCTCAGTTGGAGGCCATGGAGAAGATGCCTACTATTCCCATGGGAGCCCCTGCCCTGCTGTGGATAGCTCTGCTGCTTTTCTGTAAGTAGAGTTACCAGCCCCCCTGAAGGGGCCAGAACAGATTGGGGGAGTGGCTGGTGAGGGAGAGTTGACAGTTTTATTGCTGACTTTTTCTAGATTATGAGCAAACTGTGGGTCATTTCCCAGGGATTCTGTAGGGAGGACGAGCTGGATAGCAGAAGAAGGGGGGTTGGGCATCATCTAAGGAGGAAGCCAGACTGAAAGTCTGGTCCTTGCTATCAAGCTGGATTTTCCTAGAGGGTAAAGGAGGGACAGCAGAGGAAGGAGAAGAGCTCCTTCTCTCCCTTAAATAGAGTCCTGAAAAGATGGTTGGCCCTTTAAACTCCACGGATGTGGACCTCAGCATCATAACCAGATCCCAGTCTTCAGGTATCCAGAAGGCTGGGGTCAGATACTAACTTATTGTCTCTGGATTTTGCAGCTCCAGATGGCATGTCAGCAGGTGAGTCCTCTGTCCTTGTTCCCTCAGCATTTCAATGTGTCTGGAAATTGCCCGCCCTTCATCCTGTCCCTTCATCCCATCATCTATTTTTTAATGATTATTAATCTGCTCTTCCCTGTCTATCGCACTTCCACCTGCCTCGTCTTCCTTCTTTCCCCCATTCAAAAGCTTCCCACACAGCACTTCATTCTCTCAAGTCACCCTTTCCTCTTTTATGCAAACAATCATGTCTGCTGAGCATCTGTCTCAGCCTGTGCTCCAGATACTATGATATAAACTCATTTAATTCTTACATCATCATCCCTGTTATTATTATTGCTGTTTTATAATTGAGGATACTGAAACTCAGATTAAGTAATTTGTTGGAGGTTACATGGCTAACAAGGCACTGGATTCTAATGTAAGTCCCTTAAATCCAAGTCTAGTTCTCTTTTGACCATATCACCTCTTCCTCATCACCACCTGGCCACTTCCAAAGTCTTCATTCAAATTTGTACCATATCTCTTTGTTCTTGAAAGCCTTTTAAGACTGATCATCTTGGTGATTCTCAGTACCTTCCAGAATTGACATATAATTTTCATTCCCTATTCACTCACAATTAAATAGTCATAAAAATTTAGAGCTGGGAGAGGCCATGTATTTCATTTATTCCACTACCTTAATTCATCCATTATTCACTCATTCATCAACTCAATAAATGCTTAATGAATACTCGCTATGTAGCAGTCATTGTGCTGAACTATGTATGAACATCACAGACATAATCTCTGCCTGAAAAGAGACTTTAATCCTCATTTACAGATACTGAAATTGGAATCAAGAAAATTAGAGGGATTATCCTCTTTGTTTTTTAATATCTTACATTCATGTCCTGTTTTTTCCTAGGTTGGGAGCTAGAGTCCCTAGGTGGGACCACAAGATTCTTTCCTCCTTCCTTTAATCCTAGGACTCAGGATAGTTTCTTATCACCAACAGTTTAAGGGTAGATTGACCATTGATTGACTATTATTATGTCTGTATTCTGGAGACTGAACAGATTTCAATGATATTTTCCCTCCTTCCATATCTTTTTCCACAATCTGTTCTTCTCAAAGCCATCGGGAAATCTAAGTTGTCCTTGAATCCACCATGGAGAAAAATACTTAAAGGAGACGCTGTGACTCTTACATGTGGTACAAACAGTTCCTCTGAAGATGAGTCCTCTCTGTGGACCCACAATGGAACCAGTTTCACAACGAATAATTCAAGATGGCACATTGTGAAAGCACGCATGCAGGACAGTGGGAAATACCAATGCCAGATCAAAGGATTTGCCATCAGCGAACCCGTGTACCTAAATGTCATCAGTGGTAAGTTCCAGGGCTACAGAAGTATCAACTCTCTCGTGTGCAGAATGGCCCATCTGACAATGGGGAGAAAGCAAGTTATTCCAAGGCTTAGAGAAGCAAGGTTGAACTCAAGGTCTCTCTCCACATACAGGTCCATCTTTCTTCTTCTGCCTCTACTCCATCTGACCTTCTGGCTTCTTTCAATATTCTAGCAGTCTCCCAATGTTCCTCCTCTAGTCTGTTTCATTTCTATCTTCTCTACCTAGGTACAGATGCATATTACATATGGTCAAATGGCATATTGGATATGTGAACATTACAAAGAGCTCTTTGATTTAAAGATTTACTTCGCCATTTCCATGTGTTATGACCTGACTATTAAGTTGTATTCTTTTTTTTCTTTGTTTAATTAATTTATTTTTTAATTGAAGGATAATTGCTTTACAGAATTCTGTTGTTTTCTGTCAAACCTCAACATGAATCAGCCATAGGTATATATATATATATCTCCCCTCCCTTTTGAACCTCCCTCCCATCTCCCTCCCCACCCCACCCCTCTAGGTTGATGCATAGCCCCTGATTGAATTTCCTGAGACACAGAGCAAAATTCCCCTTGGCTATCTCTTTTACATATGGTAAAGTAGTAAGCTGTACTCTTCATTTTGAAAGCTGTCTCTTTACATTCCTCATGTACTCTACTTTTACTTGAGAACAAGTCTTATGTTTTGCTTCATCACTCTCCTACTGTCAACAATTAGTGCAGTGTGCTCAGGCATATGTGGGTTACTTTGTAAATGTTCAGTGAACAAAGTAATGATTTCATTTGAACAGCTAGGTCATTTATATTTTGTTTTATATTTTTAAATATAAATATTTTTAAAGTATAAGCATATTTTGTATTTTTTCTCTTGAGTGAAAAGAGATGTTTCAACATCTGTGTACAAATTCTAAGTAGAAACTGCTGCTACTGCTGCTAAGTCACTTCAGTCGTGTCCTACTCTGTGAGACCCCATAGACGATAGCCCACCAGGCTCCCCCATCCCTGGGATTCTCTAGGCAAGAACACTGGAGTGGGTTGCCATTTCCTTCTCCAATGCATGAAAGTGAAAAGTGAAAGTGAAGTCACTCAGTCGTGTCCGACTCTTTGCGACCCCATGGACTGCAGCCTACCAGGCTCCTCCGTCCATAGGATTTTCCAGGCAAGAGTACTGGAGTGGGGTGCCATTGCCTAAAGCAGTGTAAAATTGCTTCTTTATTTTTTTGGAGTAGATTCTAGAAAAGTCCTCAAGGATTGCTCCTAAATAAAATATGCTTATGCAACCTAGACATGTTTCTATTCTAAATTTTGAGTTCTTAAAATGACATTAGCCATAAAACCTAACTCATATTTTACTGACTCATTATTGACAAACATTCATTGAGAATCTACTGATTCCTAGGTATTATTAGACACTGGAGATATGATGAAAGGAACAGACATGCTCCTGACCTCTGAAGTAGAGAGCCCAATGAGGAAATGGACATCCAATCAATAATTACACAAATAATTAATTCAAATTGTAATGCATGTTCTGAGGAAGCTGGAGGCTTACTATGAGTAATAGAACTGGGAAGCACCTATAAGTTTAGAGAGGACAACTCTACTAAGCTAGGACTCTCCAGAGTAGGATAATTTCCCCTTTAGTGACCAAATGCAACAATAGAGCTGAAAGGGATAATGGGCTTCAGACCTCCTATGGGCGGGCTCATCAGAAGTGTCAGCAATGTTGTGGGCCCAGAATTACCTTTCAGGAGGAAAGAGTATTTATCAACAGAGGAGACTGAGCCAAGAAATGGGTTAATGATAAAGGTTTCTGATACTCTCTGCATGACCTTTTTTATTATCTTATTTTTCTTTTATTTTATCTGTCATTGTTAAATAAATATCTTAATGAATATTTTTCAGACTGGTTGATCATTCAGGCCTCTGCTGAGGTGATGATGGAGGGTGAGTCCCTCTTCCTCAGGTGCCACGGTTGGAAGAATCTGAATGTCTTCAAGGTGATCTACTACAAGGATGACAAAGCTCTCAAGTACTGGTATGAGAACCACAACATCTCCATCACCAATGTCACAGAAGGGAACAGTGGCATCTATTACTGTGTGGGCAGAATTCAGAAGCTGCCCTACACCTCTAATAAACTCAAGATTATAGTAAAAAAACGTAAGTTGGTGAAGGAAAGGGAATGAGTCCATATCAGGGGAAAGGAGAAAGAACATTTGAGCCTAATGCAATTGACGCTATAGAATGGAGGCAACTGTGATTCCTTGAAAAGTCTACTAGATTTGCAATGAGGAGACCAGGGGTAGAGTATATCCCTTAGTCTCTGTCTCAGATTTCTTACTTGTTCATTGGCAACAGTAATACCTGCTCACATTCTGGAATTTTTACAGATGTTAAATGCAATAGTTGTGAAATGGATTTTTAGACTGTTGAATATTAGTCAAGCAAAGTCATCTATTGCTCCTGGGGAGAAACTTACATTTATCAAATAGAAAAAGAGTTTCAAAGTTGAAGGAACAAACTCTTTATAGCTTGAAGAGTCTATTCTAGCCTATGAGGGATGGGAAAGGAAACCAACTCAACAGGCTATGTGCCTGTGAATTAGGAGATGAGAAAGAGGGCTTGATATGGAAAGAGTAGTCAGGCAGGCTGTGAATTAGGAGATGAGAAAGAGGGCTTGATATGGAAAGAGTAGTCAGGCAGGCTGCCTCTGTAGCCAATGAAAGGCTGCCATTTCCAAATTTCATATAAAAGAAAGAGCCTTTAAAATATTTTCTTTGCAATGAGAAAATCAGACATTTGCTTGGTATACTTTGCTCATGCCAAAATCTTAAAAAACATGAGACCAGAAGGCACAATTAATTTCTAATGGTAGTTCTCTGTTAACTAATTTGAGACCTATTGTTTGATTTTCACTGTGCTTCCAGTATCCTTATCTGTAAAATAAAGGGTTTGGACTAAACTTCATTAAAGTTGCTTGGAGAATTAAAAAAAAAAGAATACTGATGTCTGTATATCATCCCTTGAGCTTCTAACTTAATTAGCTTGGAATAGGCCTGGACATCAATATTTAAAAGCTCTTCCAGGTAATGGTAATAGGCAGCCAGTGTTGCGAGTCACCAGTCTAGGTGATCTGTGAGTAATTTCTGGCTATAATATTCTAGGGTTCTAAAATTCTAGAAAAATTGCAAAAAATGATTACTTTGTAAATAGAATAGCAGAATCACAAAACAGTAGACTTGAAAGGCAATTTACTTATTGCCTTGTTCAGTCGCTCCATTGTGTCTGACTCTTAGCAACCCCATGAACTTAGCCTATCAGGGGATTTTCCAGGCAAGAATACTGGAGTGGGTTTCCATTTCCTCCTCCAGGGGATTGTCCCAACCCAAGGATCAAACTGGTGTCTCCTCCATCTCCTGCATTGGCAGATGGGTTCTTTACCACTAAGACACCAGGGAAGCCAACTTATTAATATTTATGATCTAGCCCAATATCTTAATTTCACCCAACAGACATGCAATGAATGATGACTGTTTGAGAAATAAGGCAGTGGTGACCCCCTGCCCTTACTCTATCTGCTTCCCACCTCCATGTCCTATGTGGACATTGGTCTTGTGAGGCTCCAAGGGAGGGATCATCTTTCCTATGGCCTTTCCCATTAGGCATATTGGCCAGACAAGCTGTTAGAAAGGGACTGTGAGGGGAATACTCAGGACTCCCTAGGGCTTCAGGGAGCACAAACTGAGGAACCCAAACCTATGAGTGTTTTGTCTCTGCTACTGGATGTCATTTCATGCTAGAAGGTGAAGGACCATGTTGGATCCTTCTTTTAGGGAAGATGAAGACTTTAACCTCACTTTTCAATTCCTAATATGAGTTATGTTTCTTATTGCATCTAGCATACATTCAAAGCAACTATTTCTGGCTACAATTTCTTATCCCGTTGTTGGTGGTGATTCTGTTTGCTGTGGACACAGGGTTGCTTATCTCGACCCAGCAGCAGTTCACATTACTCTTGAAGATGAAAAGAACCAGGAAACGCAACAGATTTACGGACCCACAGCCTAAACCAGATCCCCCACGGAACTGAAGTCACTCCTCAAGAAACCTCTGCAATAGCAATTTCTTTTTGGCTTTAGTAAACACTTCTCAGTTTTCAAAGACAACTCACAAGGTACATAGAAAATGCTCACAGCTTTATAGAACTTCATTAAACTTCATTAAACTGATCGAGTGGCATGTAATAGTAAGTGCTCAATAAACATCATTTACATAAGTAAAGAAATGAATAGATTCATTTATTAGCATCTGTAAAAGAGATATACAACTTGAATAAAAGTATGAAACCATGTAATGCGACAGTTTTTTTTTGTTTTTGTTTTAATTTTCTTTTTTGTGTTTTAATTTTCTTTTTTAACTTTACAATATTGTATTGGTTTGCCATATATCAAAATGAATCCGCCACAGGTATACATGTGTTCCCCATCCTGAACCCTCCTCCCTCCTCCCTCCCCATACCATCCCTCTGGGTCGTCCCAGTGCACCAGCCCCAAGCATCCAGTATTGTGCATCAAACCTGGGCTGGAGACTCGTTTCATATATGATATTATACATGTTTCAATGCCATTCTCCCAAATCTTCCCACCCTCTCCCTCTCCCACAGAGTCCAAAAGACTGTTCTATACATCAGTGTCTCTTTTGCTGTCTCGTATACCCGGTTATTGTTACCATCTTTCTAAATTCCATATATATGTGTTAGTATACTGTATTGGTGTTTTTCTTTCTGGCTTACTTCACTCTGTATAATAGGCTCCAGTTTCATCCACCTCATTAGAACTGATTCATATGTATTCTTTTTAATGGCTGAGTAATTCTCCATTGTGTATATGTACCACAGCTTTCTTATCCATTCATCTGCTGATGGACCTCTAGATTGCTTCCATGTCCTGGCTATTATAAACAGTGCTGCGATGAACATTGGGGTACATGTGTCTCTTTCAAGTCTGGTTTCCTCAGTGTGTATGCTCAGCAGTGGATAATGTGACACTTTTAAGTATTCGAGGCTTGCTAGTTTTGAGGCATAACCATGAAGTCTTAGATTAGAAATGTTCTCTTTTGTAATGTTCTCTCCATTGTAAGTCTGACCTACGAATGAGAAGACAAGGAAGGATGTGCTGATGAAGCTGATCATTTTTATGTTCTCTCTTCACTTACTATCACATGAACTTCTAGCTCTTGGCAGAATCTGGGGCAGGTTTGAGCCCCTGAATTCTGGGGGTGAGGCTCAGTCTAAGAGTTCCCTGTGATTGTTTCACTCCTCTCTTATCTCCCGAAATTAAATCTTGTATATCCTCTTACAGTACCTGAACTAAGCATCTTAGAAAGACTCATACATAATAACTCTCACAATGAAAAAGTACAGGACTGAATAAGATCTCACACAAAGTCCCAGTCTTTTGTCTCCCACCCCTGCCCCACCTCTGCTCATGGAGACAGTTATACTGTCTCCACTCTCATGGAGACAGTTATACTGTCCCACATGGGGCCCTGGGGAAAGCATTAGAGAAGAGAGGAAGGTACTGTTGGTGCTGACCAGGAGTTCACAACAGGAAATGGGAGATCAGAGCACCTTTAGTTTATCTGTTTTTTTTTTTTGAACAATTAATAACATAAGGAAGTGAACTAGGGGGAATGTTTGTAAATATTCATAAGACTGACAAGTCCCATTTTCTCCAAAGGGGTCATAAAGAATAGAGAAATTATTAAAGGTTTTTTTTTTTTTTTTAATATAGGTATCTGCTGTTGGCATAAAGGAAACCCTTTCATCCCCTTGAGTTCTGTGGCTGAACTAATAATAAAGTTGACACGAGGCAAATTAAAAGGAGAAAAAGAAAGAAATTTTAATTCAGGTGCTCAGAGGTCTCATAGACATGGGACCTAACAAGTGGCCAAAGCAGGCAACCTTTATACTTTTTAGACAAAGAAATGATACATCTGAAAGGAATTGACAGGACAGAGAAGCTTAGGTTTGGAATGCTCAATTCATGAAGAATCTAAACAGAGATTGGGCTTGAGGTATTAAATAAAAGAAGAAATAAGGTTTTCTTCTTATTATTATTTTTAATTAGAGGATAGTTGTATATATCCCTTCACTCCATCCCACCTGTCTAGGTCCTCACAGAGTACTGGGCTGAGTTCCCTGTGTTTTATATATACACACAGTCATTTTCATTTCTTTTCCATTATGGTTTATTACAGAATATTGAATATAGTTCCCTCTGTCATATAGTAGGACCCTGTTGTTTATCCATCCTATATATAATGGTTTGAATCCACTAATCCCAAACTCCCAAATCCATCCACCCTGCTTCTTAAGTAACTTTAATTCAAAATATTCAATATGTCATTGTGGCATATTTAGAGACAGCCCACATTGAGCTCTAACACTGGTATGAACCTCCTTAACACTGTCCATGCTTTTTTTTTTTTTTTTTAAATATTTTCAGAGAGATAGTGACTAGATTCCCAGGAAAGGGCCATTGGCACTTGGCTTTGTGTAAAGAGGCCTTATGGGTGGAGAAGGGATTTTTTCTGCAACAATAGGCCAGGAAAAGTCCCTATAGGAAGCTCCTTGCTGTTATTCCTAGATACTCCCCTACCTTTAAGAAAAGATAGAAGGTCTATTATAGTTACAGCCTTGGGACCAGAGTCATGCAGAATATTCATTAACAACATCTAGTCTCATAGTGTTTTACATACAGCTATGCATCAGGCTGAAGAGCAAGCTACTTCTTTATTTGGTCTGAGGCTAAGTGACCCAAAAGAATTGAGAGAGATTGAACATGGATAGTCCAGGCTTTGTAAGCTTCAGATACATCTTTCTGAGTCTTGATGTTACACATCATTTTTCTTCCATTTACATCCTCACCCACAGCTTGCAAGCACTATGGACTAAGCACAAACCTGGAAGTTCGAGCTGTTGATAACTAGCTGTGTGACTGGGGCAAGTTCTTTCCAGTCTCAGATTCCATTTCTTCTTTGTAACAAGGGAGGTTTGGACTAGGTGGTCTCTAAGCTCTCTTTTAGCCCAGACATTTTGTCTTTCATTGCTTGGGAACCTGGCTCTGTGTGGTGACTCTCCAGCACAAAGGTTCAGAGCACATTCCCCAAGAAGCTCCAGTGTGAATTTCTTTTTCATTCTCCACATACAGTTCTCTCCTTTCACTGTGTTCTTCCATATATTTAAATTTCAGGCTTGTATCAGACTTATGTCTACCATTTATTTCCACATTTTTTCTTTCCTATAGTCATATATCTATTCTGTAGGGAATGTGGAACACATAGTTGAATCTTGAGTACTCTGTGGACCCTCCAAATATGGCACTTATAAAAATGTATATATATATATATATACTTATATATATATATATATATATATATATATACTGCTGCTGCTAAGTCGCTTCAGTCGTGTCCGACTCTGTGCGACCCCATAGATGGAAGCCCACCAGGCTCCCCTGTTCCTGGGATTCTCCAGGCAAGAATACTGGAGTGGGTTGCCATTTCCTTCTCCAATGCATGAAAGTGAAAAGTCAAAGTGAAGTCGCTCAGTCAAGTCCGACTTTTAGCGACCTCGTGGACTGCAGCCTACCAGGCTCCTCCGTCCATGGTATTTTCCAGGCAAGAGTACTGGAGTGGGGTACCATTGCCTTCTCTCTCTCTCTCTCTCTCTCTCTCTGTCTGTATATATATATATATATAATCTGTCTGTGACAGAGAGATAGTATGAATGTCACCAAATGATTAGATAGAAATAATTCACCCCAGCTTCACCCTCTGTTACCTCCAATCTCTTACTATAATGGTCTAGAATAGCCCATAAAGCAAATTTCTTTCCCATGGTTGCTGTTCCAAATTATCTCCCATAAACTGTCACAAACTCCCAATAATAAGGGATTTGTTTTTGAATATCAAGTCAGTAGCTCCCTGCTACTGGCCAGGGGAAGACAAATTTCCATGGCCCTCAGGAGTAGAACAGACAAAAGATACACCTTGTCAGTATTTCAGGAAATTGAATACTTGAAGAAAGGCTCTGCTCTTTCTCTCTTTTCATTAAACGGAACATGGAACAACAGAACATCTCCTTGAAGTCAGAAATGGGAGCTTTATGTTGAGAATGACAGAGGCACTTACCAGCCTGGGTCCCCAGAAAACCTCAGAGAGTAGTATTATCTCCTTGCCTTAAATTGTCTACCTAGCCCTGGGCCTTAAATTGTCTACCCAGCCCAAGTTCCCAACTGATGCCTTATCAGCTTCCATGACATTCCCACCACAAGTCTTTTACTCTGTAACTGTGCCAGGATCACTCTTAAAGCCACTTGCATATATCACTTAAAGCATCCACAATCTTTCCCTTCTTGAAGACTTTCCTGTTTTTCCTGTTATTTGCAACTTTTGAACTATCTCTGAGAGAAGTCAGTAATCTCACTGCAAGGTAAGGAATGCAATGAAATTTGCTGGGAGCCAGCGTGAGGAACTCCGCCGGTGGCAAAGGTCATAAGGAAGGAGGTTCAGCATACGCAAAGGCAGGATCAAGCCTCAGGAGTCCCCCTGGAAATTCTCGACCATCTACCCCCAAAACCAGAGTCTGCCTACTTTACTGCTTTGTGCTCTCACCTACACCTCTGACTTTACGGGGGGCTGTCCTCCACCACCATCTCTCTCCTGAATAGGTTCTTCCAGCCACATGTGATTGTTCAGAGCCTCCCAACTGTGAGAGGCATAAGATGTTCTAAACTGTGTAAATACAGATTCCTTTGAGCAGTTAAAAGATTGATTAGAAATTGTATTGGTGAAGGGTTTTTCACTTGTTGGGCCAATGTTTGCTGCTAAATTTCCATATCCCTTACCTGCTGTGTCCCTGGCAGTGTATTGATTAATATAATTGGTGTAAGTAGTAGCTTTAATGTTTGTAACCTTGGACCCTTGAGTTAATTCTTTTTATTGTTATAGCCCACCACACCTTTGCCCTATAGAAATGCAACTTTATCTAATGCTTTTGGAGGGTGGTGCTTGACTAATCACCTTTAGAGAAAAATAAGTTTTCTGAAGAAAGGGTCTTAAAATGTTAAGAGGCCTCCGGGCCAGAAGATGATGCAAATCACCTAAACTTTTGCATATGATAAGTTTGCAGGAAGAAAGCCTGGCTTGCTGCATGACTCTACCCCTTCCCCCATTATCCTCTATGCATAACTTAAGGTATAAAAACTACTTTGGAAAATAAAGTGCGGGCCTTGTTCACTGAAACTTGGTCTCCCCATGTCGTTCTTTCTCTCACCTTCTGGCTGAATTATTCAGCCTCTTTTCTCCACTAAATTTTCTCACTGACCTATCCTTATTCTATTACTCTTTATATCCTTAATTAACGTTTAATTAAGCAATTGTTTCCTGATCCTCGCTGATGCCATCCCCGCTTCGAATTCCCTGGATCCACCAGGGCTGGACCCCGGCAGAAATTGAACTTGCTTGCAGAGAAATTTTTGAAGACAAAGAAATGATTTCCTGTGGATTCTGAGAAAAATGCTAATTTTAATTAATTAATTTATTTATTTACCAGTTTGCAACAAGGTAATACTGCACTGCCACAGACTAAGCTGAACCAGAGTAAATATCAATTAACAGGATTAAATTTTTGAAAATTAACATCTTTTTAAAATTAAAATACAGGAACCACTGATCTTCTACCTTCACTAGCTCATATCAAGGCTGCAAATTTGAAGTCTCCATTGACCAACCACTGTTCTAGAAATGGGATCTTAAAAGTTGCAGACTAGGATCTCTAAGAAACAGAGTCTGAAACAGAGATTTGAAAGCAGCAAGTTTATTAGGGAGTGCTCTCAGCATCAACACCCCTGTGGGATGAAGGTAGAGGGGGAAGTGGAAATGTGATGGAGTCACGCAGAAACCGCAAATCATCTCACAGATAGGAATTCCTGAATCTGGGAGTACCCTTCATAGCTATCTTAAATTGAGGAAAGGGTGCCAGTCTATACCCTGAAAAAGATAAGTCATTGGGAAGCCCACCCATGGGAAGGGGCTATGACTCTGGAGATGGCAGTTCTTTAGCATGGTAGTTCCAGAAGCGGGGTTCAGCTGCAAGCTGTCAGCCCAAGACATTTCCAGCAGCTAGGGAAATAGATGTGTGGGTCCTGAAGGGGCCGCACCAGAGCAGCTACCAAATACAATTTCAAACTGGAGTGAGTATGACACTGGCCATCAGATCTTTACCTAACAGTTTTATCTATATTAAACAGAGCTACTAAGGAAAAAAGTATAACTGTTTTCTGGCTATCCTAACAGAAATAAACTGACTCTGTCATTTCTAAAAATATGGTCACCAAGGCAAAGATATTTTTTATCTTTTATCTCTTGTCAGATTTTATACACCAGTGTTTTTCAGCAAAGCTAGATATATTCAGTTGACTTAGAAGATTTGTTAATTTCCATTGGTTTGTCCCATTTTCAGCACCTAGATAACTTCATGACACTCTTACAAGTGACATTTTGCCTCTGCAGGATCAGCCCATGGGATCAGCTAGATTCTGGAGACTGCAGAAGCTGTGTTTGAAATGCAGGCTATACCTGTTCTTTAGTATAGAAGGCCAGAGTGGAGTGAAAGGATGAGGGAGAGAGAACCAGAGCATATGCTTTCACCTTCTGTGATGCTCAGACATAAAGTGCTGTTTTTTAAACTCAGGTTTTAAGTTGGGAATATCTAAGAACAAATTTCTGAAGATTAACCTCTGAAAGTTTAGGTGGTTTTTGTTGTTAAGCTGCTGAGTTGTGTTCAATTCTTTTGTGACCCCATGGACTGTAGCCCACCAGGTTCTTCTGTCTGTGGGATTTCCCAGGTAAGAATAGTGGAGTGGGTTGCCATTTCCTTCTCCAGGGGATCTTCCTGACCCAGGGGTCAAACCTGCCTCTTCTGCACTGGCAGGCAGATTCTTTACCACTTAGCTGCTGGGAAACCATGATAGCTTAGGAGCTGACTGGAAAATTTTTTCATTAAATCAAGCTTCAGACTTCTTCTTATTAATAAATGACTTCAGAAGCTGCAGTTAAAGTGCTTACATTTATAACACTACTTCAAAGATTTAGGTCTACTCTGCAAAAGGAACTCTGATTCTTTTTGGCTCCTCCCAGCCTCTATCCTCTTTCACTCCTGTGTTGGAGGTGTGAAAGCATTAAACTGTTCATCATGATCTCCTTTCCCAAGGAGTTTTCTCACTAGTTTTTACCTAGGTATCTTGGGACTGGACAACCCACCTCTGTGCTCTCAGTAGCTGAAGATCTTTTGCATTACCACATTTGTACTCCTCATTTCCAGAAATAGTCAGTTAGGGCAGTTCTATCTACTTGGAGAGTGGGTTTTTTTGTTCGTTCGTTTGCCTTTTGAAGATCCCTCAGGCTGTGGTGGGATATTAGCAAGCAGCAAAATCAGATTACAAAAAGCCTTCAACATCCACAGAAAAGGACATGCTTGTGTCTCCACACTTACTTGTTAAACAAAATTTTGCACAAATTACTTCTACGCCCTTAACCAACACAACAGAGGTTTTTCTGAGGTGGTTTCCAAGCTCTTTATTCATTAGCCTTTTAGAACTCTGCTGAATTTTTTGTCTTACTGTAGTTGTATAACCCAACATATTCTCAGGACATATTTAGATATGTATGTACATGAGTGTGTGACAGAATATGGGTATGCATGACCCAAACAGATAAATCTTTTCCCTGTATTCTTAAGGGTATGATAAGTCATTTTCTATCCTCTCTTAAGGAGAACACAGAGAAGCATGACTAACTCAAATGGAAGCCTCCAGTTTTAGCACCCAATTCAGTCTATTCTTGATCCCATACTGAGCAGCATTACTAAAACAGCATTAAAATTAATATATGTTTATGAAATGAGAGAAAAGGCCTTCCACAGCTCTCCTCACTAAGAGGAGAGGGGTTTTCGCCCCACGGCTCTGCACAAAGCATCTTTGACATCCTGGTTCCTCAGACTGTACACGACAGGGTTTAGCAGAGGGGTGATCACTGTGTAGGTCACTGAGATGAGTCTGTCCTGCCCCAAGGAACTCTGGGACTTAGGCTTCAAGTAAATGATAGAGGCACAGCCATAGTGGATGATGACCACGATGAGGTGGGAGGCGCAGGTGGCAGAGGCCTTCTTCCGACCCTCAGCTGAAGCAATCTTGAGGATGGTGGAGATGATGAGGACATAAGAGATGAATACCAGTCCCATGGGTACAACAAGGACACAAATACTGACAAAAATGTTGATGATCTCATTGACAGCGGTGTCTGTGCAGGCCAGCTTCAGCAGGGGTCTCACGTCACAAAAGAAGTGAGAGATGACAAAGGCATCACAGAAGGGCAGGCCAAACACAGACGTTACCTGGACAATGGCCATACTCAGGCCAATTCCCAGGGACCCAGTTGCCAGCTGGATACAGGCCTCTTTACTCATGATGACCGTATACCGTAGAGGGTTGCAGATGGCCATGTAGCGATCATATCCCATGGCTGTGAGCAAGAAGCAGTTATTGATACCAAAGGTTAGATAGAAAAAGAGCTGAGTGGCACAGCCTTGGAGAGAAATGGTCTGATGAGAACTCAAGAGGCCAGAAAGCATACAGGGAATGATGGCCACAGTATAGCAGGTCTCAGAGATGGACAGCATGCTTAGGAAAAAGTACATGGGAGTATGAAGATGACGGTCCAGGCGAATAATATTCAAAATAACGGCATTGCCAGAGAGAGTCAGCAGGTACAAAGTTAGAAAGACAACAAAGAAACCAAGCCTGTGCTGCCACCCAAAGCTGGAGAAACCTTCAAAAAGGAACTCAGCCACAGAAGTGGAGTTTGGTTTTGGCATTGAGGGAGGTTGAGGTCTAGAAGAGCTCAGCAAAGGAAAGAAAGGTATGATGAGGTAGTCATGAAAGATAGTAGGCTGGACCAAGGCCTTCAGTGAAGGGTGTGTCCATTCTCTAAGCAATGCCTGAGCCCTCAAGAGTCATCAGTGTTCAGGTTAGACCACATGCTCAGAGCCATCACTTTCCCCCTCTTTTCTTTAGTACTATAAAGGTTTTATCCCAGGAACCTGGGGTTTATGGCAGAAATAGATCTGAGAAAGAAAAGAGAGGCACATCAAAAGGCAGATTTGTAGAAATAATTACCCAGCCATTGAAGAGGTGAGTCCAGGTTCAGGAAGACGCCCAGCTCTAAAGTTCTTCCTCCAACATTCTTTTTTTTTTTTTTTTTTTTCAGGAGAGAAGATACTTACAGCCAATAAACATATAATGACATATTCAAATCTCAGTATTAATTAGGGAAATGCAAGGCAAGATGGTGACATATCATTTTAGACTCATTCAACTGTCAAAAATAAACTGGCCAAAGCAAGTGTCCTCCTCCAGCACTTTTGAATTAGCCCCCTCAGCATCCAATGGGGAACAGTGATCTAAGTGAAAGACACAAGATACCCACAGCTGATATTCTTTCAACACTGTCAGAATGCACTACCAAGACCAAATGTCCTGCAAGGGTCCTAGAATGACTTCTCCTCAGAACCCTTTGTCCTAGGCTTTACTTCCCTAAGTCCTGCACTAAAATCAACTGTGATCATGAAAGACTCAAAAAGACCATGCAGGTATTTAGCTTATTTCCCTGAATTCTAGCCAAAGGCAAGGAGAGAATGAAATAAATGAAATAAATATGAACTTACCCCTTCAAGTAACTTCAAGAATGAAAAGGTTTCCCTAGTGTGAGAAAAGACAAAACTTTTAATCAGAGAAGATGTTCTGTAACAGATGTTCTATTTTTCATTTCAATATTGTATATTCCAAGTTATGATGGGGATAGAAATGTGCTTACTCGATGTGAACTCCGGATTGGAGACCATACTCGAACAGAGTTAACATTGCCCATAAACCTATATCTACTCCTGATTACCCACCGTTTAACCATTACTGTTATTCAGGAAGCTAAGATAGATCCAAATTATATTCCTTTCCTGTTCGTTCCTGAAGACAGTGCTTCCTGAAATTCTCTCCACTCTGTCTTCTCCTCTCCATGCTTCTTACCAACACTCAATTTTCAACCTCAAAAAAGTTTTCCTAATTAATCCCCTTTATTTAAGCTGACCTTAGTCCAAGTCTTCCTCCTGAATGTTGTCATAAAATTCTTTTTAAAAATCCACTGATGAAGATTTCTTGCACAAATTCCTACATGTGTGCGTGCTAAGTCACTTCAGTCATGTCTGACTCTTTGTGATCCCATGGACTGTAGCCTGCCAGTTTCCTCTGTCCATGGGATTCTCCAGGCAAGAATACTGATATGGGTTGCCATGCCCTCTTCCAGAGGACCTTCCTGATCCAGAGATCAAACATTTGTCTCCTACATCAGAGATGTATTCTTTACTCACTGAGCCACCTGGGAAGCCCTTAAATTCCTTCATTAGCCTCTCTAAATTTTAGGCATAATATTTAAACTTATTTGTATATTGAATACAGTAATGCTCCACAAAGTTGACATAAGTATTACATGAGTTAATATATTAGAAGAGTTTGATAACAGGACTCAACACATAGGGAGCCTTTAATGAATAATAGTTTTATTAGTACTTTCTTCTGCAGGATCTTAGTTCTGCAACCAGCAATGGAACCTGCATCCTCAGCAGTGAAAGTACTGAATCCTAACCACTGGATGGCCAGGGAATTCCCTAGTACTTCTTTTTACTTTCCACATATTTTTAAACCGGTTTAAATACTTCAGAGAAGCAGGATAGGGTAAACCTAGCATTCTAGGGTATATAAATAAGCCTGTGATTCTAGTCTTGATTTTATAAATTTTATTATTTACCTTCCCATTGTTCATATGGACTTTTTCTTGCTCTTTAAAAATTTTTGTTGATGTACATTGATCAGAACATACACTGTTACATGTACTATATCAACAAAGGTATGAATTAGGTACAATAAGACTTTCATCTTTGATTCTAATCTCCTTGAAGATGCCCAATATTTTACTTCTCCCTTAGATCATGTTAGTCCCCTCAGCTAATATATATCTAGGACTAATCTGTGACTTCTGGATTGTGTTTCTGGGTTATAAGCAATAGTTTGGAATTCAGCACTATAAAATCACAGTTTTCACTATACTCACACATTTGATTTGAAATTCATCCAGGTTATTCAGGATGAATAGGTTAATTTCACTTTGTTGGCCAGAAGACCTTACTCATGCTGGCAGCCTAAAATATTTGTTTCCCTCTCCTCCAGACCATTAGACAGCTCTTAATTGCTAACACTCTAAAAAACTAAACCCCAGCACCATCATATGGGAGATTCTAACAGATAGAACAGTCAGCAAAGGGGTGCAGAGTGGAATGGGGAAATGAAAAACACTGGCAAGGGTAGGATTACTCATCTAGGGTGTAGGAGGAAGCATGGGAGACCAAAAAAATAGGGAAGGTACAGATGGACAGAAACCTCAAAATCCAGATAATTTCTTTGACTGTGGAGTCTTTGCTACCTTTTATTTATTTCAAATAAATGACTCCCCCCCACCACCAAAGTGAAACAAAGCCTGCTCCTGCCTCAGTCGTGGATGAATGCACTATTTGCATTTTGTCTCAGTGAAGAGAGCTTTTTTTATCTCATCATTCCCGTTTTTTTGCTTTGTTTTGTTTTGTTTGTTTCCCGTGAATAGTAAAACCTTGCTTCAAACCCAAACAAAACCATTTCTTCAGTAGCCCTGTTTGTTAAGTAGTCACAAGGTATAAGTACTGTGCTAATACTCAGAAAGCAAAAATGACCAAGGAATGGTCCTTGTCCTCATGGAGGTTAAATTTTTGAAAATCTTAAAAAAAAAAAAAATTTTTTTTTGAAAATCTTTTTGTACAGGACCCAACTGAAGGCCTTTAAAGACTTATGTCCCTCTTCTCTATGTTAGTTTATACATCTACATTTTCTAAATCAGAAATCACAATAGTTTCTAGGAAAGATCATGTTCCCTTTTGTATAGACTTATCACTGGCTGTGTGAAACTGAATATATACTATAATAAATATTCTATATATCAGGAAATGAAACTCACCAAGGGGCTTGTTTTTCGGGTCTTCTAGAGAGCTGTATTCATGTACAAGAGTTGCATCACCCACTCTGGAACTTTGAATGCCTGCAATAATAGATATGGATTTTTACTACATAGTTATAAGTTTCCCAGATCATCATTGAATTTCCTAATAATTATTTAAACCTATTGGTTATTTAAGTTTAGACCACTGTGTAAAAATTTGTCCTTTTATCAAGTAGTCTACAAGTTTTTTCTTTTTATCTGAAGGTCACTAACATCTTACTGAGCAGAGCTACAGTTTAATTGGAATTCCCCCTTACATGGCAGATCTTTAGATACCTCCCAAGATGCAATATGTAAAACTACTAGACAGGAAGGAAACAATGCTTATCCCTCTCTTCCAGTGCCTGAGATTAGAAGTGAAGGACAGACAATTAATTTCCTAAACATTAATTTCCTCTAGGTTCTCACAGCCCATACTCCTGGAAGAAGCTTCTCATTGAGTCACAAAGCAGTAACTCTGGCTTGAGGTTTCCTAGTAATGTGCAAATGTCTGCTCAAACTCTGGGGTCTCCTTCCCCAAAATAGCACTGACTACTCCCAAATGATCAATAGCAGAAGACATAATCCAAACAGCAGAGTACCTGGAGACCTTATTAGTCAGGCAGCTCACTTCCTAATCCCAAGATTAATGTTTGGGAGCAGAGAGTTCCCTTGGTTATTAGGAGGAATCTCTGGGGTAAAAAGTCTGACTTCAAGTTCTATTAGGGCTGGCCATGGTCCTGCTAAGATACACAACATGCTCTCTGTCCATTTCTCTGGTGCCAAAGGAGAGTGGCTCAAGATCTTGTGGAATGACTCTTCGTAAGCGGCAGAAGAGAAACAATAATTGCCGAGTAGGGTTTAAGCATGAATCCCTCCTGCCTCTTACACACATGGTTGATGTTCCGATACTCTGACACTTGAATCAGATTAAAATCTTAGAGTAAAATCATCAATCCAGTCCATGAATTATGTTGTAAGGAGTTTTACACACTGACCTTTCTCAGCTTTGCTCTGATCACCATAACTTACTTACTTAAAAGTCACTCAGTCATGTCTGACTCTTTGCGACCCCATGGACTGTAGCCCACCAGGCTTCTCGGTCCATGGGATTTTCCAGGCAAGAATACTGGAGTGGGTTGTCATTTTCTCCTCCAGGAGATCTTCCCGACCCAGGGATTGAACCTGGTCTCCTGCATTGTAGGCCGACGCTTTACCATCTGAGCCACCAGGGAAGTCCCAATATATAGGATATATGCTCACCATAAATCCTATGTTATTTAGGAGCCCCTAACTCAGTTCCACCAGGGCCTCATCCTTGCCAGGTCATCTTTCATATACTTACAAAAAAATTCATTATGTCACATCATTATATCATCACTCAATGATGAATAAACAGAGGCCCAGATAAAAAAGTGTCTACTCAAACAGTAATCAAGTCAGTAGCTGATATGGAAACTGAAACCTGGGTAAACAGAATTGCTAGTCTGACACTTTTTTCACCGTAACCAAGGTGTCTTTTTAGATTGCTATCGCTAGTAGTGCCAGCATACAATTTCAAATTAAATTCTATCTAGCCACTGTTTGTTGAGAATTATTTTGTGTTTAAAAATAAAATCTAAAAAAAAATTTAAAAAAATTCATAGTCTACCTAGATGTTCATGGGTGTTGATAACCTTCAAATATGTAAAAGCTAACGTTGAATTGTCACATATTTTTAACCCTTTAATCATTTTCTTTGCATTGGTCTCACATCTCTAACTTGACTGAGAGTACCTTTAGACCGAGACTCTCATTCTTTTGTTCTCTGACAGTACCTACAGCTACTACCACTAATAAAAACAATTACTAACACTTTTTATATTTGCTTACTATATGCTAAGTAGTAGACTCTGTAATGTGCATGTATTAATATAATCCTAACAATAAATGCATAAGGTAACATAATTATATTTGTTTTCAGAATAGAAAACCAGCACAAAGATATCATGTAACTTTTCTATGATACTGGGGTGATAAATGGGAAACCAGAACTTAAATTCCTAAAATCCAGCTTCAGAAGTCACAGCAGCACAATTCTGGACACAAAATAATTCTCAGTAAACAGTGGCTAGATAGAATTTAATTTGAAATTGTATGGTGGCACTACTAGCGATAGCAATCTAAAAAGACACCTTGGTTACGGTGAAAAAAGCGTCAGACTAGCAATTCTGTTTGCCTAGGTTTCAGTTTCCATATCGGCCACTGACTTGATCACTGTTTGGATAGACACTTTTCTTATCTGGGCCTCTGTTTATTTATGATTGAGTAATGATATAATCATGTGATGATGATGACAATAATATCTAACCAGATGAGAGCTCTCATTCTGCATCCTTCATATTGTTTTATATAACCTCACAGTAAATATATGCATATATATATGTGTGTGTACACAGCATATATAACCTCACATAATAAAGTAGTTACATATTTGAATACTATTATCCCCATTGTGGACAAGGCAATGGCACCCCACTCCAGTGCTCTTGCCTGGAAAATCCCATGGACAGAGGAGCCTAGTGGGCTGCAGTCCATGGGGTCACACAGAGTCGGACACGACTGAGCGACTTCACTTTCACTTTTCCCTTTCATGCATTGGAGAAGGAAATGGCATCCCACTCCAGTGTTCTTGCCTGGAGGATCCCAGGGACGGGGGAGCCTGGTGGGCTGCCATCTATGGGGTCGCACAGAGTCAGACACGAATGAAGCGACTTAGCAGCAGCAGCAGCATCCCCATTGTACAAATGGAGCAGCTAAGACTAACTAAGAGAACCGATTAATAAGCGACCATTACCTGGGTCCTTTCCACCCTGCTACTCTTCATATTCCTATAGAATTTAAGGAAAGAACTAGTTTTCCTCTTTCCCTAGAATGATATTATAATGACTATATGATGTAGATATAGCTTCTAAGTCAGTGAAAAGTAGAGGAGTCAAGATTCCAGAAAGAAAAGACATATAGAAATGTTAGCCTGATACCCACTTCTCTGTAGTTTCTTTGTGAGACCGTAACCTAATGTCTGTCATCTTTGGTCAAAAGCCTAAAAACTGAGCAGAGCATCTAGAAGTATCCATATGTGTGGTCTATACCTTAGGCAAAAGGGTAAAATGGAAATAAATTCACCCTCACAAAGAATGAAACCAGTTCAATTTTACTTAATCCCTACATGTGTTATTTGCTCTTACCTTTAGACTAACTATCCAACAGGAGGTAAAATAAAATCTTGTCTAGAGGAAGACAATATAATGTAAAGTCTCAATTTATTTCTACAGTTTACATTTGTTAAAATTTAGAACAGGGGTAGGCAAACTACAGCCTACTTACCCATGAGCCAACTAGTGGTTTTTACATAGCCTGCAGGCTGTATAATGATTTTTACATCTGCAAATGATATAGAGTGTCCAGGATGTGATCAAAATACACCAAACATACTAAGAGAAAAGACTGAAAAGCTAAAGAGCAAGAAAATTTCAAAAAAAAGAGAAAACAAGCACTTGACTGAAACAGACCCATAAAAATCACTGTATTAAAATTATCAGACACAACTTTAAGATAAATATATAATAGCAGATGCATCTAAGGTGACCCTCAGTGAGCCACTCCCATGTATAATCCTCTCTCCTTGAATGTGGGCAGAACTGTGACTTGCCTCTATGAAACAGAATAAAACAAAGGTGATGGATGTCACACTCATGTCACACTCATCTTTAAACATTCATCTCAGCAAAAAGGATCAAGAGATCTTTCCTTGCTGGCTCTGAAGAAGTAAGCTGCCAAATTTTGAAAGAGCTTATAAGAAGACCATTCGGCAAAGAATGTGGCCAACCTTTAGGAACAGAGCAATCTCAGTTGGCAGCTGCTCAGAAAACACAACCTCAGTCCTATAACCAGAGGGAATAAATTCTGCCAAGAGCTATATGAGCTTGGAAGAGCATATGAGGCATATGGAACCCAGTCAAAAGGTTAAGCATATGTGTAATTGAAGTTCCACATAGACAGAAGAGATAGAATGTATCAATAGCAATATATGAAGAAATAATAGCCATATGTTTTCCAAACCTGAGGAAAACATCAGATGCAGATTTGAGAATCACTTTGAACCAGACACAGGATATACACACATACACCTACGCACAAAATGCATGTAGGAATATTATGTAAAACAACTGAAAATAAAGATAAAAAGTTTTCAAAGTAGCCAGAGGGAAAAAAGATACATTATTTTCAAAGAATAACAATAAGACTATTAAATGACTTCTTAGTAGCAATAATGGAAAACACAAATCAATGGAATAGCACCTTAAAGGTGCTGAAATAAAATAGCTGCCAAACCAGAACTCTATACTCAGAGAAAATCTCTATCATTAAAAAAAATTTTTTTTTAAATACATTTTTCAATGGAAACAAATGAGAGAATTCACCATCAGACTTGCATTAAGGAAATATAAAAAGAGTTCTTCAGGTAGAAGGAAAATCCATCCTAGATGCAAACAAAAATGAAAATTAACAAAAATGAATTTAAAAATTATAGAAAAGATAAATACATGGCAAAGTATAAGTTGATATTGTACTTAATATTGTGCAATCATGAATTAATGTATTATGAATTTTTAAATATTTATAGAATTAAACCATACAACAGTAACATGAAAATGATATTAAACTCAGACTTCATATAGTCTTTTCATTGTCCTTGAGATGTAATTCTAAAATAACCACTTTACTGTTGTTGTTTAGTTACTAAGACATGTCTGACTCTCTTGAAACTCCAAGAACTGTAGCCCACCAGGCTCCTCTGTCCATGAGATTTCCCAGGCGAGAATACTGGAATGGGTTGCCATTTCGTTCTCGAGGTAATCTTCCTGACTCAGGGAAGATTGAACCTGGGTATCCTGCATTTCTGAAAGAGATGGGAATACCAGACCACCTGACCTGCCTCTTGAAAAACCTGTATTCAGGTCAAGAAACAACAGTTAGAACTGGACGTGGAACAACAGAGTGGTTCCAAATAGGAAAAGGAGTACGTCAAGGCTGTATATTGTCACCCTGCTTATTTAACTTCTATGCAGAGTATATCATGAGAAATGCTGGGCTAGAAGAAGCACAAGCTGGAATCAAGATTGCCAGGAGAAATATCAATCACCTCAGATATGCAGATGACACCACCCTTATGGCAGAAAGTGAAGAAGAACTAAACAGCCTCTTGATGAAAGTAAAAGAGGAGCATGAAAAAGTTGGCTTAAAGTTCAACATTCAGAAAACGAAGATCATGGCATCTGGTCCCATCACTTCATGGCAAATAGATGGGGAAACAGGCTCCAAAATCACTGCAGTTGGTGGTTGCAGCCATGAAATTAAAACACGCTTACTCCTTGGAAGGAAAGTTATGACCTACCTAGACAGCATATTAAAAAGCAGAGACATTACTTTGTCCACAAAGGTCCGTCTAGTCAAGGCTATGGTTTTTCCAGTAGTCATGTATGAATGTGAGAGTTGGACAATAAAGAAAGCTGAGCACCAAAGAATTGATGCTTTTGAACTGTGGTGTTGGAGAAGACTCTTGAGAGTCCATTGGACTGCAAGGAGATCCAACCAGTCCATCCTAAAGGAGATCAGTCCTGGGTGTTCATTGGAAGGACTGATATTGAAGCTGAAACTCCAATACTTTGGCCACCTGATGTGAAGAGCTGACTCATTTGAAAAGACTCTGATGCTGGGAAAGATTGAGGGTATGAGGAGAAGTTGGTGACAGAAGATGAGATGGTTGGATGGCATCACCAACTCAATGGACATGGGTTTGGGTAGACTCTGGCAGTTGGTGATGGACAGGAAGGCCTGCCATGCTGCAGTTCATGGGGTTGCAAAGAGTCGGACACAACTGAGCAACTGAACTGAATCCTGCATTGCAGGCAGATTCTTTACCACTGAGCTACCAGTAAAGTCCAAAATAACCATTAAAATTATGTAAAAGTAATACATGAAAAAGGGAAGAAATAATTTAAAAATTCTTGATTACTCCCTACCTCCAAAAAAAATAAGATGAGAGAAAGGATACACACAAAAAAAGTGGGAAGAATACAAATCCTAAACTTGTTATTTAAACCCAAATATATCAGTAATTTTATTAAATTTAAAGTTTAAATTTCATTAAATATAAAATAATAATCCCATTAGTAGACATAAATTGATAGATTAAGTAGGAAAATAAAGTTTTGTAATAATCCCATTAGTAGACATAAATTGATAGATTGAGTAGGAAAATAAGGTTTTGTTAATAAGGATCATATCTTAATTATCAGAATATAGAACAACTGAAAAAACAAGAGAAGGAAAAATATATATGATACAAACACCTATTAGGAAATTATTGTTTTGTGTTAATATTAGCCAAAGAGGATGTCAATTTTTTAAAATTTTGGAGGCTTTTGTTGTTGTTGTTTTGGAACTTTTTTTGCCACACCACATGGCTTGAGAGTAGTTTCATAACCACAGATCAAACCCACACTCCCTGCAGTGGAACACAGAGTCTTAACCACTGGATTGCCAGGGAAGTCCCTTGAGACTTCTTTTGTGGCCTGACATAGAGTCTAGAATTTACATAAATGTTAGTTAGGACAAGGTGGTTGATGATAGTGTTGTTCAAGTATTCTATATCCTTACATTTTCTCTGACCAGTTGTATTATAAATTATTGAAATTGAATTATTAAATTCTCCAACTATAATTGTTGAATTGTCTATTTCTCCTTTTCATTCTGTCATTTTTGCTTCATGGGCTTTGGGACTCCATGGTCAAGTACATACACATGTATAATTTCATATCTTCCTAACATATTGCTAACATATCTTCCTAACATAATTAAACATATTTCTCTGTTTCTTGCAACATTCTTTATTGAAAAGTTTTATGCTGTTTGAAATCAGCATAGCCACTACAGCTCTCCTATGCCTTCTGTTTCCATGGTAGGACCATTTACAACCTCAGAGTATTTGTATCTTTGGTTCTACAGTGTATCTCCTATGGACAGCACATGGCTGGATCTTGCTTTCTTAAATCCAGTATGACAGTTTTCCCTTTGATCAGAGGACTTAATGCATTCACTTTTAATGTAATTAATGATATAATTTTACTGTTTGTTTTCTATGTTGCATGTCTTTTTCATTCCTCTGTTTCCTTTTTACTGCCTTCTCTGTTCAATTTTTTTTATTGTTTCATATTAATCCCTCTGTTGATTTTATAGATAGATTTTTAAAAATGAATGTATTTAAAGCAGTTTTTCTATGCATATTTAAATATCAAAGTCTAGTTCAGGTTAATCCTGATTTGATTTCAATGACATATAACAATTTAACCTCAGTATAACTATTTCCTCCTCTCTGTCCTTTGTGCTATTATTATCATATATATTACAACTTTATTTTCTATAAATCTAAAAATATAATATTATAATTAAATAACTGTTTTAAACAGTTTTCTGTTTTTTTAAAAGAAACTAAAAGAAGAACACAGAAATGCAGATATATAAACAGCACATGCAGACACGCAGTCCTTTATAATTACCTACCTGTGTTACACAGGTAGTGTTTCTGGTTTTCTTCATTCTTCCCTGTGGATACGAGTTGGATATATCCATATAACATATAACATGGATATAGGTTAAATTGTCATTTCCTTTCAGCTTGAAGAATTTCCTCTTGTATTTCTTGTATAGTAAGTCTGTTAGCAACAAAAAATGGCAATCTTTGTTTACTGAGTTCACCTTTATTTTTGTAGGATATTGTTTTTGAAGGATATTGTTGCTAGGCAGAGTTTTTTATTTTAAATGTACGTGATGATTCACTTTTCTCTGGCTGTTTTCAAGATTTTGTCTTTGTATTTGGCTTTCAGAAGTTTGACTCTGGAGTGCCTACATATAAGTCTCTTTGCATTTACCTTCAATTCAATTCAGTCGCTCAGTTGTGTCCAACTCCCTGCAACCTCATGGACTGCAGCACGCCAGGCTTCCCTGTCCATCACCAACTCCCGGAGCCTACTCAAATCTATGTCCACCACGTTGCTTGCATTTACCTTACTCAAGAATTATTGAGCTTACTGAATCTCTTAAGTTAATGTTTTCCATCAAATTTGAGCAGGTTTTAGTCATTATATATTCAGATTTTTTTCTGCCCTTTTATTCCTGTTTTTCAAAGAATCCCACTACATCTATGTTGGAAAGTTTGCTTTTTTTTCCCCTACAGGTTTCTGAGATTATTCATCTTTCATTATTTTTCTGTTTTTCTGTTCTTTAGATTGAATAATTTTTATTGATTGATTTTCAAGTTCACTGATCCTGCTCCTGCCATCTCAAATCTCTGGATCATCCTTTCAGTTATTATAGTCATCTCTAGAATTTGCATTTGCTTCATTTTTATTGCCTTTATTTCTCTTTTGAGATTTACTAATTGTGGACTCATGCCCTGTTTTTCTTTTAATTCTTTAAACATTTGTTGTTTAGTTGCTGAGACATGTCCAACTCTTTTGTGATCCCATGGACCACAGCCTGCCAGGCTCCTCTGTCCATGGAATTTTCCAGGCAAGTATACTGGAGTGGGTTGCCATTTCCTTCTCCAGGGGATCTTCCTGACCCAGGGATCAAACCTGTGTCTCCTGCATTGTCAGGCAGATTCTTTACTGCTAAGCCACCAGGGAAGCCCACGTCCTTTAATTCTTTGAATATATTTATAAAGTATGTTCTCACCACTCTGCAGCCTTGCCTTTCTTCTTTTAACAACCTGTATCTCTTTGCCAGGGTGACTGAATATAAGGGATATATTTTAGGGAGAATACTGGACGCTCTCTCTGAACTGACATTATCCCTTTGATAGCTAACACAACGTAATGTGAAAATCATGTTGTTGTTGTTCAGATGCTAAGTCCTATCCAACTCTTTGCAACCCCATAGACTGCAGCATATCAGGCTTCCCTATCATTCACCATTTCCTGGAGCTTGTTCAAACTCATGTCCATTGAGTCAGTGATGCCATCCAACCATCTCATCCTCTGTTGCCCTCTTCCCCTCCTGCACTCAACCTTTTTCCTTTTCAGGGTCTTTTCCAGCAAGTTGGTTCTTTGTGTCAGGTGGCCAAAATATTGGAACTTCAGCTTCAGCATCAGTCCATCCAATGAATATTCAGGGTTGATTTCCTTTAGGATTGACTGGTTTGATCTCCTTGCTGTCCAAGGGACTCTCAAGAGTCTTATCCAACGCCACACTTCACTGCAACTGGAGAAAGTAATGAGCAGCAACAAAGACCCAGCACAGCCAAAAATAAATAAGTAAATAAATAAATAATACATTCTTAAAGAAAAATTCTGCATTTTTCCTTATAGCATCTATTTTTGCTTGTACTACAGTACTTATTTGTAAGACTATTTGTTTGAAACCTGCCTAGTGTACAAGCTGTGCACTACACAGGGATACCTAATCAAGGAGGAGAATGAAGGATAAAATCCAGCCCACAGTTCACTTGACAAGTCATACATCCTGGTTGTTGTTCAGTCGCTAAGTCATGTCCAACTCTTTTCGACCCCATGGACTGAAGTACACCAGGTTTCCCTGTCTTTCACTGCCTCCCAGTGATATATACATCCTGGTATATATACATCCTGGTATATATACATCCTGGTATATATACATCCTGGTATAGAGCCCCAAACATCCATTGAAGTTATGCTCTTTTACTAATTACACAAATATACTGTCTACTCACTGTGTGTGCACATGGGTTGCATCTATCCAAACAAGCTTTTTTTTTTTTTCCTAATTCACACAAAAGATACCCAATGGATTAGCTACAGCTCAATATGCCTCCCTCCTTGATAAGCTATACGAGAGCAAACACAATGGTGGTTTTTGTCATGCTTGCACCTCCAATACTCAGCATACTACATGCAGCATAAATAGATGTTCATTAATAGTTATTGCTTCATTAAATGAAGGAATAATCCTCAGGCATAGAATAACTGACATGTATTTTATTTTGCATGTTCCTTCCGGTTCACTATTTTGGTTTGTCATGTTTTTTTTTTTTTTTTTTAACAAAACTCATTTCAGTTTCTACAATGCAAACTGCTCTTGTGAGTCAGTAGCCAAAGGCAGTATTTTGTCCTACTAATTGCTCAGGTTCCTAATCAGGCCCCTGGGACAGAGCCTCAAGCTCTTTCTTTGCTACCCCTTGTGCCCTGGAATGATTCTCAAGGGGAAGTCCCTAGAGTCTTAGATGGATCTGGTTCTCTTTTGGGAATAAGCAGAGCTCCCAGATTTGGGGTTTCAAGAGGCTTCCTCTCTGCAAGAAGATCCTCCCAGGCCAGAGGATGCAATGCTCTGGCCTTAAGTTGGTCCCCATACCTCTGACATTCAGGAAATGCTAAACTTTTATGCCTGGGGTTTTCAATTTTTTTCCCCTTATAGGCCTTTTGGAGAGAGTGTTATCTTTGTTCTTTTTTTTTTTTTTTTTTTTAAAGTTCAGGTGCACAGCCACTAAAAGAACTTCTCTCATATCATTTACCAACTTTGCAAGAAGTAAGTGGTGTCTGCTGCTACTGCTACTAAGTCACTTCAGTCGTGTCTGACTCTGTGCGACCCCATAGACGGCAGCCCACCAGGCTCCCCTGTCCCTGGGATTCTCCAGGCAAGAACACTGGAGTGGTTGCCATTGAAAATCATCAAAAAACCAGAATGAGAAAAGAAAGAAACTTAGAAAATTTAAAACCTCTTTTTTTCTTTTTTTTCCTACTAGTGGTGGCTAGTAGGAAAAAAAAAAAAAGAGGTTTTAAATCTTCTAAGTTTCTTTCTTTTCTCATTCTGATTTTCTGATGATTTTCTTAAACTTAGAGTTTCATACTTTGCCTGTGTTTTGCATGATGATTTTTTTGAGACCAAGTGCCTATAAAGTGGAATATAATATCGTCATAAGTTTTATTTTTAAATAATGGAAGAATCTGTTTAAAACCATGGAGGGAGAGATAGTAAATTGGAAAACCTTCATAATGCCAGAGTTTTCATCTATCACTGAAGTCCCTGTTATCTTTCGAGTAAATAAGACTGAGGGTCAGACATCTTTCACACAGCTGTTGTCTTCTTCCCCTCTAACCTGCACCTCATTCCTGAATATTCAATCAGCAAAGTTTTGATTCAGTGAAGGCATGTAGAATCTGGAGTCACACATGCTGTTTTTCACACCTGGTCTTACCAGTTACTAGATATATGAGTCTGACAAGCAGTTAATATTTCCAGGCTTCAAGTAGTCCATCTTTAAAATGGGAATACGTATTTTATTTCCTTGTAGGGTAATTTCTAAGCTTTAAGTTGTGCAGACTGTCTTAAGAGGACAATATATACTATATTTTAATCAAGTGTTGTTTTTACATTTGCATTTACGAATTAACTTCAGACATTCAAAGTCTAAGGGTCAACTTTATTGTTCCATCAGCATTTGAGGTCTATATGTTGTTTTGACTCTGCTTATTTGCTCAATCTTGGGTTAGGCTCAGTTAGGTTCAATTCCTGCTCTGCTTCCATCCAGCAATGTAACACAGGGGCATCCAGATGACTACTTCCAGAGAAATATGCTTTACATAATCTGTGTGTGTGTGTGTGGTGGGGTGGGTGTGTGTGTGTGATGTGGACATGGATGTGAATGGGGCCGGAGCTGGAGTTTCTAGACAGATAGATGCTAGTCTTGCAGCAGAAGAAATACAGTTTTCTTCTGAGACTTGCCCTTCTACTAGACACTAGTAGCTGTGTTAGGAACTAACAGGAAATTGGGAAATACGTATCAACCCATATCCTTATCTCTGCACAGAGATATCAAAGCAACCCAGAAGAAGATAAAGTGGTTTCCTCTGTTTTTTAATATCTTCCTAGAGAAGGCTCATCAACTTCTGTCTATCAGTGTTACACGTATCAGTATCTCAGTTGAGACAGAAAGGACATCATCTTCCCTCCAGTATTGGGAACTTTCAAGAACAGAGGACTCCAAGTACAAGGTAAAAAGAGCTGGGCTCCCAAGTCCTCTCTGCCATGAACTAAATATGTGATATTAGACAACACTTTTATCCTTTTTGGAACTAAGCATCATCACATTTCTACAACGTATTTATTTTTGAGCAGTAGATGTTTCATTACTTTGAAGAATAAAGGAAACTGTAAAATGGCCAAAATTCTTATATAACTTTCTACCATATTTTTTGGAGAAAGAGATGTTCACCAAAAGTTAATTAAGGATTGGAAAACTAACCCCAGATGAATTATCTGTGTTTCTTCTTAATAATGGAAAGTCCCTCGTAGCTCAGTTGGTAAAGAATCTGCCTACAATGCAAGAGACCAGGGTTTGATTCCTGGGTTGGGAAGATCCCCTGGAGAAGGAAATAGTAACCGCTCCAGTATTCTTGCCTGGAGAGTCCCATGGACAGAGGAGCCTGGCAGGCTACAGTCTATGGGGTCGCAAGAGTCAGACATGACTTAGCAACTAAACCAGCACCTTTTTAATAATAATGGTTTTTCATTTTTTCCTGTATTGCTCATTCATGTCTTTTTTTTCTCTGGCAGTTTCTCAATTTTTACTACTTAATGGGACTAAGTCTAGATTTTGACTTCAACACTTTGTCCTAGTTTCCATGCACCCATGGCAGCGCTGCTGTATATATCTGGCAAAGGTATGGGTCTCCTCCCCCAGACTGGATGTACCTCAAGGGTATTACTTCAATTATTGGTTCACATAGTTATCAAAAGCTTAAGAGAGGGCAAATATTAGGCTAGGTCCTGGGTATATGAAAATGACTAAGTATGATCTCTGCTATAAGATGTTCCCAGGTGACACGTGGTAAAGAACCTGCCTGCCAATGCAAGAGACACATGTTCAATTCCTGGGTCTGGAAGATTGCCTGGAGGAGGAAATGGCAACCCATTCCAGTATTCTTGCCTGGAAAATTCCATGGGCAAAGGAGCCTGGGAGGGCTATAGGCTATGGGGCTGCAACCAGTCAGACATGACTGAATCAGCAACACTTTCAACACGTTCATTATCTCTGCCATCAAAGAGCCTACAATATAGTTCAAAAGTTAGATAAATAATTTCAACTAAATGTGATAAGTGCCATCACATGAGAATGAAAAACGCCAACAGAACTAAGACTGGAGGGATACTTAGATGAAAAGATGGTGATAAGAATAACCTCAAGTTTAAAAAAATTGAACTTACCCTCCACCCACCGCCTACATAGTACATATTCATCATGGACACTACAAAATTCAAGAGAACAGTAGAAATTTATACCATGAGTTATACCATGCAGAATTGTGTACTGCTAACATTTAGATGGTTTCCATTTAGCTTTCTCTGTATTCTATACTTTTGATTAGTTGAGATAATTCTGCATATACCATATCATATCAGGCTTTTTAACCATCATTTTCCATTGAATTAAAAAATTTTCTTATGCATAATTTAAAAGCTGTGAAATAGCATTTTTGACAGTTTAAAAATATTATACTAGTATTAGTTTCTGTTTATAAATATCACATATAATCATTTCTGTATTCTAAATCTTTTGTATGTACATATGTATCCACATTTATGTGGGAATATATCTTTGCTTTTCATTACAGTATAGGGATTACATGACCTTTACTATTTTGATATTTCTTCCATTTAACAATATCATGAACATTTGATGCATAACACTAAAATTTTTATTGTAAAGTATGGTATGCATTAAAAAGAATATATAAAGCAAATGCACGTTTTAAGAAAAATAATAAAACAAATACCTAGGTACCCTCTGCCTAAGCTAGGAAACAGAAAGTCACCATAAAACTAGAAGTCTCACATATGCTCCTTTCAAATACTTCAATATATGCCAAATAGTCACTATCATGAATTTTAGGTTAAAGAATTTCCATATTTAAAATTTCTCATGTTTTTAAAGAACAAACTGCTTTGAAGAACTTATTATTATTTCTAAATGATATATTATTTAATCTTGCCTTCTTGGAAAATTAAATAAATAGAATGTATGCATGTATGCTAATTCGCTTCAGTTGTGTCTGTGTCTTTACGACCCTATGCACTGTAGCCTGCCAGGATTCTCTGGAGGTCCATGGGATTCTCCAGGCAAGAATATTGGAGTGGGTTGCCATGCCCTCCTCCAGGGGATCTTCCAATCCCAGGGAATCGAACCTGTGTCTTTTATGTCTCCTGCATTGGCAGGCAGTTTTTTACTGCTGAGCTACTGGGGAAGCCCAATAAATGGAATGCACACACACAAACATATGTATACAAACTCTGGTTAGCTTCTATTATTCAACATTATGATTTGAGATTCATCTATGTTGTTTTGTGAAAATGTAATTTGTCCCTTTAAGGAGTCAGCAAACTTTTTCTGTAAAGGATCAGCTAGTAAATATTTTAGACTGTGTAAGCCATACAGTCTTTGTTGCCTCTTTTTAGTCTGTGTAGGCCAGACAATCTTTATTGCCTCTATTTAACTCTACTATGTTCGTGCAAAAGCAGTCATACATAATACATAAAAATGGGTGTGACTGTGTTCCATTAAAGCCTTACTTACAAAAACAGCTGACCTGTGGGCTGTAGTTTGCCCACCCCTGTTTCACAATTAGTTCATTCACTGTTCTATAATACTTCATTGTAAGAATTTACTTCAATTTAAATATCCTTTCTGCTTTTCAAAATACTTGGTTTGTTTCAGCTTTACTTTTCAACAATAAACAAACTTGCTGTAATCTTCTTGCTTGTGACTCTTTAGCTTTTCTGGGCTTAATATCTAATGATAGAATTGCATAGGATATGTTCATTTTCAGCTCTGACAGGTAATATCTGTTTTTCAAAATAATTTTATCAATTTTTATCAATTTACATTCCTTTTATTAGGGAAGCAGAGCTTCCATTGCACTGTTATCTGTGATAGTTTTGATGTTTTGTAATCTGATGAGTATGAAATGGGCTGTGGTCTTAACTTGTTGTCTGTGGTCTTATGTTCTCTGGCTATTAACAATATTAAAAATCTGTTCACATGCCATGTGTTTCCTCATATAAAATCCCTGTTGTTTTCTTTTTAATCTATTATTATATTAAGCTAATCTTCTCCTTCTGATTTTTAGAAGTTCCAGGTGCTAGTATTTTATCTGTTATTGTTATTGTGAATGTTTTTCCTATTTCTACATTTTCCTTTTCTTGTGATTTATTTTGAAAAATAGGAGTTAATTTTTCATGGAATAAAATTATCATTATTTTCTTTTCTGTTTTATATTTTTCACTATCCCAATTTTTAAAAATATTCTCATATATTATCTTCTAGACATTTCATAGGATGTTTTGTTTGTTTGTTTTTACATTTTAATACATCTGAAACCAATTTTTTTTTAAAGGTGTGCATGCTTGTGCTCAGTTGCTCAATCATGTCTGACTCTTTGTGATCCTATGGACTATAGCCTGCCAGGCTCCTCTGTCTATGGGATTCTGTAGGCAAGATTACTAGAGTGAGTTGCCATTTCTTTCTCCAGGGGATCTTCCCAACCCAGGGACTGAACCTGCATATCCTGTGTCTCCTGCATTGGCAGGCAGAGTCTTTACCACTGAGCCACCTGGGAAGCCCTTTAATGTGTGTGTGCTAAGTTACTTCAGCCATGTCCCACTCTTTGTGACCCTATGGACTGTAGCCTGCCAGGCTCCTCTGTCTGTGGGATTCTCCAGGCAAGAATACTGGAGTGGGTTACCATGCCCTCCTCTTTAATGGTGTAAACTCATCTAATTTCAGTTTTTCCCATATGGGTAAACCAACTATTCCAGGACTATTAATTGATGACTCTGTGCTTTCAACCAATCTGCAAAGCCAGCTCTGGTGCAAATAGTTTCTGTATTTCAGAATTCAATTTTTTTCCCCCATTGGTGTGATTGCTTATCCCTGTGATAATACCACATCTTCTTAATTCCTATAGCCTTAGAATAAGCAACAATATTTGAAAGGCAAACCCTTTACTCTTGCTTTTCTTCTTTAAGAGTGTTTTGGCTTCTCTTTGTACTTCCATATAAATTTTAGTATCAGTTGTCAATCTGGCAACCAATGAACAAAAAGCAATCCATTTGGGATCCTCATTGAGTTGCACAGGAATTTTGATTAATTGAAATCTTTGTAATATTAGATCTTCCAATTCATAAGCATGGTGTACTGCTCCATTCATTTGAGTCATCTTTAGTGTTTATTATTAAAGTTTTATAATTTTCTTAATAAAGGTCTTTATTCTTAGGTATTTCCTATTTTAAGCTACCACAAATGATAGCTCTTTTAAATTTAATTTTCTATCAATTTAAGTACAGAAATGTGATGAATTTTTATATATAAATTTTGTACCAGAAAGTTTGTTAGACTCTGTTATTAATTCTAATAGTTTATCAGTAGCTTCTCTTGGATTTTCTATGTTCACAATCACATCATCTACAAAGAATTTCTTTATTCTCAATCCTTGTGTCTTTAATTCCTTTTTTCTTGCCTTACTGGACTAGCTAGAATATTCAATTTTCAATGTTGAATAGAAGTAGATAAAGCAGTCACCCTTATCTTGTTGTTAATCTTAAAAAGAATCTTTCAGTATTTCACCTTTAAGTATATGCTGGCTGAAGAATTGCTATACATAAGCTTTACCAGTTAAAAGAAAATCTTTTATTCTTTGTTTACTAAGGGTTCTTATAAGTAGACACTGAATTTTAAGAATGCTTTTTTGGCAGCTACTGAAATAATCATGTCTCTTTTCCTTTAAACAATTCATTTGAGGAAAAATATAATTGGACTGTTTAATGTTAAACAAGCTTAGCATCCTAAAATAAAACCAGCTTGGTCATATATCCATTTTATACATGGTTGAATTTGGCCTGGTGACATTTTGCTTGAGAGTTTTGCGTCTATTTCTATGAGTGAGATTGCCCTGATAAATTTGGTATCAAGATAATTTCAGCTTCATAAAATGGGGTTAGGAGTATTCCCTCATCAGGGAGAAAGAAATTTTATTCTACCTTTCTAGTTTCTTCTGACTGGTCTAAGAATTAAATTGACTTGAGACATATTAGTGAGAGAAAAATCAAACAAAAGTTAAATAACAAGTACATATGTGAGAGATTCAAGAAGACTGAATAACTCACCAAATGACTGAAACCCTCACCTTGATTATCATGTTCAGCTAAAGAAAAAAGAGGATGTAGGGGGTAGTGATTTGGGACTTCTGAGAGGAAAAAGACAATCCACAATTCACTAGAAAAGAAAATGCTGAGTAAACAAATGTTTGCTGGGCCAGGCAGAAACAATGGGACAGAGAAATTTTAACGAGAAGACTTTGCTAGGTTTCTCTGGTTCCTACCATAGTTACCTATTGTGATGGCTGTCTTCCTGGAACAAGCCCTCCATCTACAAACTTTTAGGCCTTTAGGGGAAAGGTCAAAGATTCCTCCTGAGTCATTGGACCTTAAAAATAACCAGCCCAAATTAATCTTCATGCTAAAGAGACACATCTTGGGGGTGGCAAATTTTGCTCCCCTACCCCTTCTTTTTTATATAACTCATAATAGTTTAAACTATTTCAGTCTTAAGATTGAAATTAACTTATCCTTGAATGTTGTAAATTGTTATTGGTAAATTGTTCTTGGCCTGGAGGTTTATTTGTAGACTTTTCACTACTGTCTTTATTTCTTAAAATAGTTTTCAGGCTTAATTCAATAGTGATATGTAATTTTTTTTCTAGACATGTAGCCATTTCATTGAAGTTTAAAATGTATTGAGACAAAGTTTTTCATAAAATTGCTTTTCATCTTTTTGTGTCTGAAAGTTGTCTTTATGTCTCTTTATTAATTCTTACTAGAGTTTGTGCCCTCGTTTTTTTTTTCTCCTTTGACGGTTTCACTAGCAGTTTACCTAAAGTTTATAAATTTTTACCCTTTTGGATCTTATCTGTTTTATCTTTCTTTTATATATTGATAACATTGTATCATTTTTTTTTTAACTTCTACTTTCTTTTTTTTAATCTTGTTTTCATAACTTCTTAGGGTGGATGCTCTACTCGCTAATTTTCAGCCTTTTATAAAAGTAACAAAAAAGCATTTTCAATTACAAAGTTCCCTCTAATAATGTTCTAAATGCTGATATGTGATTCGCTTATTATTCTTTAGTTCTAAATATTTTTTAACTTCCATTGTTAATTCTTCTTTGAACCAGTGGTTAGATTATCAAATATTTGTAAGTTTTAAAGTTCCTTTTGTGACAATTTCTAGCTTACTTTGTGGGCTGAGACTGTGGTCTACAGAAAATACAGTTTTAAGAAACTTTTGAGACCAATTTCATGGGCCATACGTAGGTTGTCATTTTTTAAATGACCCAGGAGTACCTGAAAAGAAAGCTTTACCTCAAGCTTTTAAATAGTGTTGCACAAATTTTCTGTATCTCTTATTCCAGTCCCAGGACCTAGTCTGCCACATCTCTGAGAAAGGCAGTTGATTAATGAAATTTTGAACTGAATCTTTGTGGTATTGAATCTTTAGACAGTGCTCTCACCAGAGGGTAGGGCAGCACCAAGAGATGGTGCTGACTTTTTCTTTGTTTGTCAGCCCTGAGATCTCCAATGAGGACAGCCACACACAGGTAAGAGAGTTTATTTTCCAAGGTTTCTCCAGCTTCCAAGAACATCAGCTGAGCTCTTCATGGTGTTTCTCATCCTGTACATTCTAACTCTGGCTGGTAATGCCATCATTGTGACTGCTATCCATATAGACCATCATCTCCACACACCCATGTCCTTCTTTCTAAGTGTCCTATCTACATCAAAGACTTTCTGCTCCCTTGTGATCATCCCATGCATGCCTTTCAGCCTTGTAGGTCTGAGCCAATCCATTTCCCTGGAGGGCTGTGGAACTCAGCTTTTCTTCTTTCTTGGTTTTGCCATCACCAACTGCCTCTTGTTGGCAGTAATGGGGTATGATTGCTATGTGGCTATCTGTAACCCACTTCGTTATTCAGTCATCATGAACTGGAGGGTCTGTGCCATGCTGGCATTCTCAGTTGGTGCCACGGGGTTCTCACTCTCACTGGTTCAGGTTGTGGCTATTTTCAGATTGCCCTTTTGCAAGGCACTGATTGAGCATTTCTTCCATGATGTTCGACCTGTGTTGAACCTGTCCTGTGCTACCCCAATCATCAATGATATCCTGACCTTAATTATCAGTCTCTTGGCCATCACAGGCCCTGCCACCTTCTTCTTCATTTCCTACATCCTCATTATCGCCACCATTCTCAAGATTTCCTCAGCTGAAGGCTGGAAGAAGGCCTTTGCCACCTGTGCCTCCCACCTCACTGTGGTCATTGTCCACTATGGCTGTGCCTCCATTGCCTACTTCAAGCCCAAGTCAGAGAACACCAAGGATCAGGATCAACTGATCTCAGTGACCTACACTGTCATAACACCTTTACTAAACCCTGCTGTGTATAGTCTAGGAAACAAAGAAGTCCAGGATACTCTGCAGAGAGTGGTGGGTAGAAATCCCTTTCCTAAGATGAGATCCCTACCCAAATAGGTGTGCATGCCTTCCAGGAGGAAGTCTATACCAGTAAAGTTACAGAGCCAGTATTTCAAATGATTGGCGAAGTTTCATACATCATATACAGGGCCAGAGCAAAAATGGACGAGGGGTAAGCCTCTAACAAATGATTTTTCACTTCCTCAGCCTCTTTGTTAGCATAATTAAAACACAAGTCACTCCACAGACCTGTAAATAAACACACACTGGCCCTATTCCAGGAGATGATTTTAAGATCAGAGTGAGATCTCATGTTCATCTTGAGGTAGGAGGTAGATGAGCCTCTTCCCTCTCCCCATGGTAAAGCTATTTGAGATTCATTCCCTGTGGATTGAAACTCCAAGTCAAGAATAGCAGGACAATTAAAGGAGGAGGCTGGGCCCCACCCAGACCACATATTTTTCATCCTTGAAGTCAGGAGACCTTCTTGACTACACATGTGCAGAAAGACTCCTTGGAGGCCAAAGAGCAGTTATGCCAAGGGATGTTCTACCCAGATGCCTTTTTGGTAAAATCTGTCTTGGCTAAGAGATGTGTGCATTCACATGGGAGGATACTAAGACATACGAAATATGGACTGTGAACCAGGCAAATCAAAAAGATTGGCCAAAGGAAACTTGGAAGAAATACCCAATACAAGTAATTCAAACTACTGCAAGGGTGTGACTTGGGAACTCTGAGTCTGCCTGTGTGTCCATCCACAGGTCCTGTCCTCTTTTCCTCTTAATAAATACTTTACTTGGTTTACTACTTTCCTTCTTTGTGCGGATTCTTTTCTCCAAAGCCGAAGAGACAGGGCCCTTATCACCGACCACTTGTCTAGTGGCTAAGATCTGATGTTCTCTTCGCCTCAACCCAGCCTCAATCTCTTTCTGGGAATTCAAGCCCCACCCCAAGCTGTTGTAGGTCGAGGCCACCGAAGGTCAATCTCAAACTTAAATTTAAAGTGACCGGTTCACTTTTTAATGTGGTATAAACCATATTAAAATCACCACTTCACTGAATCTTCTAACATAAATTGGATGCTTGAACAAGTGGTCACTAGGAAGGATACTGTGCAGAAATCTAAGTGCCTTGTGTTTTAATATGATAAACAAAGTGAAAATATAAATACCTTTTAGGAAATGGGTTTACAGTGAGCTAAAATCTTTCTAGAGAGAATATTTCCAAGCATGCAGGACTTCAAAGGAAAGGAAACCAGGGTTGTGGGAAGTGAAGAAGTTGAGTGGAGAGAAGTACTAACCACATATGACGTGCATGGAGCTTACGTGACTTTGTCTGACTCTTTACTTCTGGCTAGAGATAAGCCACATGAAAAAGTCCTTGTGAAGCTTAAAGAAGGGCTCTCTCATGGGCAGGATATATAGCAGGCTCAAAAGAAGAGAAGACTAACAGCTCAGGGATCAAAGCATTGAAAGAATGCTATGAAATTAGCTAAGAAGAAAGAAAAATTAGAAGCAGATCCAAATTGGAACTTCTTGTGATAGGAGAGAAGCCAGGAGGGCAAGGGGATGGTCAGGAGGAGCCAAAGAGAGTTTTAAAAAGGCTGTTCAGGTTGGGTCCTCTCCTGCCTTTTATATGTAAATTCACAAAGGCAAAGAAACAGAATTAAATGGAAATATGAAAAGAATCAGCATAGCACCTTTCTGATAAAATAGGTAGTTCTATTAGTCTTAAAAATCTGAAAAAAAAGTCAATGCTAAAGGACTTTTGACTTGAAAACTTCCATAAAATTAAAGCAACTGAGTTAGAAATGAAATAATAGAAGACAATGTACTATTCCTCATCTTAATAATAATAATAAAAAAAAAGAATCAGGGTGAACTTTAGACTCAATTTGTGATTAAAAAAATAGGTGTTGAATCAAACTATAATGGTTAATATTGATAATTACTGAGCAAGTCAAAATTATAATACTGGTCTATTTATTAAAAGATACATAAGTTATATATGAATACACAGTATTCTCATTGCAAAATATTTTTAAAATACAGAAATATCAAATAAAATCTATAAAGTGATTATGCATTTTATAAGCTATATAGGCTATTGAATGTACAAATCTAACTCTAAAAGTGTTCTGCAATTCAGTCTGCTTTGTAATTCTGAGCTCCTGATCTGCCTTAAAAAGTCAGGTAGAAAAAGAGCCTGACTTGGGCCACTCCTCTGCCATTACCCAAGAGGTCTGCCCCTAGCGTCATCCCATTTAAAGGACTACCCCTCACCCCCACTCAGGAGTCTGCCAAAAAAAGTCAACTAGTCTTTTTCCTATAAACTTAGGCAAGTTAGTACTTAAGTCATTTTATGACTAAACAGTGAAACTCAAGGTCCTGGTCCTCCCCTTTCTTCCTCATTATCCTCTGAGTGGATCATGTTCTGGTGGATGTGAGACAGTCTAGACCTGGGGCCTGGGACCCTATGTTGCAGTGCTGGTTGTTGTTGTTCTTCATTTGCTCAGTTGTGTCCAACTCTTTGTGACCCCATGGTCTGCAGCATGCCAGACTTCCCTGTCCTTCACCATATCCCAGAGCATGCTCAAACTCATGTCTACTGGGTCAGTGATGCCATCCAACCATCTCGTCCTCTGTCAATCATCTCCTTCTCCTCCTGCCTTCAATCTTTCCCAGCATCAGGGTCTTTTCTAACAAGTTGGTTCTTCACATCAGGTGGCCAAAGGATTGTAGCATTGGTTTCAACATCAGTCCTTCTAATGAATATTTAAGATTGATATCCTTTAAGATTGACTGGTTTGATCTCCTTGCAAACCAGGGACTCTCAAGACTGTTCTCCTGTTAGGGGACATTCAACTTTAAGGGATCCAATATGTTGTTTTCTTCCTTTGTGTGCCATTTCTCAAGGACTCTCTGTTCCTTATCAGTTCCTGGGAAACAGGAATGAGCAGAGCTGCACGCAGTTCTCAGGACTAAGATTATGGGAAAGAGAACCTGGTTGGATTTACTTCAGTGACTCCCTTCAGTGACTCTCTTCAGTGACCTTTTACTTAAAGGACTATCCATTTTGTTGCAGCTGGTGGAATTTCATTCTTTTTAATGGCTGAGTAATCATTTTACTGAAGATATATAAGCATGTGTTTCTGCAAATAAAGTACCCTTGTTTCACTCAAGACTTGGGTCCCTGCGTCCTTCTTCTTGTCAACTTGTCCCCAGGTCCTGGTCTATGAAGACCGTGACAATTGGCGCCTAAACAGGGACCTGGTGAACACCCTTGGCAAGCGGACGGAATGACCGTTAGGACCTATGGAGGTCGGTAAGTGCGGGGTTATGGGACAAACGGCTGGAAAGCCCCACCACTTTTCTACTTTACTTCATTATTTATTTAAGGTTCAAGGACTTTCAGTTTCACGTCAGCGGATAGAGGCTTGTCTCCAAACAGTGGTTGAATATAATCCCTGGTTCCCTGATGAAGGCAGTTTCAATTTAGAAATTTGGAACCAGGTTAAAGAAAATGTTGAACAAGACGCAAGATGGGGAGAAAATATTCCAATAGATTTCTGGCCTTTGTTCAGTTCAGTTGCTCAGTCGTGTTCGACTCTGCCACCCCATGAATCACAGCATTCCAGGCCTCCCTGTCTATCACCAATTCCTGGAATTTACCCAAGCTCATCAAGGAATTTACCCATCAAGTCGATGATGCCATCCACTCATCTCATCCTCTGTCATCCCCTTCTCCTCCTGCCCCCAATCCCAGCATCAGGGTCTTTTCCAATGAGTCAACTCTTCTCATGAGGTGGCCAATGTATTGGAGTTTCAACTTCAGCATCCATCCTTCCAATGAACACCCAGGACTGATCTCCTTTAGGATGGACAGGTTGGATCTTCTTGCAGTCCAAGGGACTCTCAAGAATCTTCTCCAACACCACAGTTCAAAAGCATTAATTCTCTGGCACTCAGCTTTCTTCACAGCCCAACTCTCACATCCATACATGACCACTGGAAAAACCTTAGGCTTGACTAGACAGACATTTGTTGGCAAAGTAATGTCTCTGCCCTTGTGGGCCTTCATTAAAGCCATGATCTTGCCATTTCAAGGCAATTCTTCCCCTCCCTGATATTCTTCAACAAGCGGAATGCTCATTATACGAATATGAATTAGATGATGAGAATGTACAAAAGGCCCAATTAGAAAAACATAAAATGTTTCAGAACTTTCCCACCATCCCTGCTCCAGCTATCCCAAATGCTCTTCCTCCTCTTGTAACAGGCATGAAACCAAAGGTCCCCTAAATTTGAGGACAAAATGAATCTGATGATGATTTTTCTGATGCTGTCTTTGACACTAAAGCCAACAATACTTTTTTTTGATGACAATGATAAGCCCCTAACACACACTCATATTTATGAAAATAGATGATCCACTCATTCTCCTTTACGATGAAGGCTTTCTGATTTACTGGCTTTGCAGTCTCAAATCTCTGAGTCCGATGATCTTTTTGCCTTTCCTGTGTTAAGAAATTTTAATGCTCAAGGGCAACTAATACCTCAATATGAAGGCATTGATTTTTCTCACATACAACAAATGAAAAAGGCTGTAACTATGTACGGCCCTCATTTGCCTTTTACTAAAGAACTTCTAACAGAGAAGGCAATGGCACCCCACTCCAGTACTCTTGCCCGGAGAGTCCCATGGATGGAGGAGCCTGGTGGGCTGCAGTCCATGGGGTCGCTAAGAGTCGGACACGACTGAGTGACTTTACTTTCACTTTTCACTTTCATGCATTGGAGAAGGAAATGGAAACCCACTCCAGTGTTCTTGCCTGGAGAATCCCAGGGACAGGGGAGCCTGGTGGGCTGCCGTCTATGGGGTTGCACAGAGTTGGACATGACTGAAGCGACTTAGCAGCAGCAGCAGCATAGAACTTCTAAACGCTATGGCATCTTCTATTGGAAATTTTATTCCTTATGATTGGCGAATTTTGGTAAAAGCTCTTCTTAAATCAGGAGAATGTCTTCAATGGATAATGTGGTTTCATGATGTTGCCTGAGACCGTGCCAATTCTAGTGCTCAAGCTGGCACTCCCCAAAATCAAATTACTTTTGAAATGTTAACCGGTATGGGGCAATTTGATTTGGCGGAAGCTCAGATACAATGCCCTCCTTTGTGGCATGAGCAATTGAAAGAAGTTGCCCTTGAAGCTTTGGATCAAATTACTCCTCAAGGGGAACCTACAGGTAGCTACACAAAGATATTACAAGGGCCTAATGAAGCCTATGCTGATTTTTTAGCTAGACTGGGAGTTGCTATCTCCCATATTGTTGTCGGAGAGGAGGCCAGAGTGCAATTAGAAAAACTGCTTGCATATGAGAATGCAAATCAGGAATGTCAGAGAGCCATCGCTCCGATCCATGAAACTGGGAATGTTATTGATTATTTGAAGGCTTGTCGCAATTTAGGATTAGAAATTCAGGAAATGCAAATGTTAGCTGAAGCAATGGCTACTGCCTTTAAAAAGGGGAATGAAGGATGCTTTGTTTGTGGGGATAAAAGCCATTTAAAAAAGGATTGCCCTAAAAAAACGCACAGAAAAAATTAAAATTACTAAAAAACCTCCAGGGGTCTGCCCTCGATGTCATAAAGGGGTACATTGGGCTAAAGAATGTCGATCTAAGTATGATGTTAAAGGGAACCCTATTTTGGGAAACTCAAAGATGCGGACTCCCCAGGTCACCAGCAACAAAAACTAGGGGCAAACTCCATCTTTTCTCTCAAATCTTCAACATCTGGCAGTGCTTCCATCAATATACCAGCCCTGAATGATTTTCTTCTTTTTCCTCAAGCAGTTCCATCTAGAATACCTACTGGACTTTGTGGACCCTTACCCCCATAAACCTTTGGCCTTATACTTGGCCAATCTAGTCTGACTTCTAAGTGAATTACTATTCATCCTGGAATAATTGATTCAGATTATAAGGGAAAAATTCAAATTATGATGTCATCTTAGATACTGTGGCAATTCAAAAATGGGGACAAAATTTCCCAATTACTTCTTTTACCTTACATTTCTATTAATTCCTCTAATATTATACGGACAGGTGTATTTGGTAGTACAGATTGAAAGCAATCCTTATGGACATCATTAGTATCTGAATATGCATCAGTTCAGTTCAGTTCAGTTCAGTCACTCAGTCGTGTCTGACTCTTTGTGACCCCACAAATTGCAGCACACCACGCCTCCCTGTCCCTCACCAACTTCTGGAGTTCACTCAAACTCACGTCCATCGAGTCGGTGATGCCATCCAGCCATCTCATCCTCTGTCGTCCCCTTCTCCTCCAGCCCCCAATCCCTCCCAGCATCAGAGTCTTTTCCAATGAGTTAACTCTTTGCATGAGGTGGCCAAAGTACTGGAGTTTCAGCTTTAGCATCATTCCTTCCAATGAACACCCAGGACTTATCTCCTTTAGAATGGACTGGTTGGATCTCCTTGCAGTCCAAGGGACTCTCAAGAATCTTCTCTAACACCACAGTTCAAAAGCATCAATTCTTCAGCGCTCAGCTTTCTTCACAGTCCAACTTTCACATCCATACATGGCCACTGGAAAAACCATAGCCTTGACTAGATGGACCTTTGTTGGCAATGTAATGTCTCTGCTTTTGAATATGCTATCTAGGTTGGTCATAACTTTCCTTCCAAGGAGTAAGTGTCTTTTAATTTCCTGGCTGCAGTCACCATCTGCAGTGATTTTGGAGCCCCCAAAAATAAAGTCTGACACTGTTTCCACTGTTTCCCCATCTATTTGCCATGAAGTGATGGGACCAAATGCCATGATCTTCGTTTTCTGAATGTTAACCTTTAAGCCAAGTTTTTCACTCTCCTCTTTCACTTTCATCAAGAGGCTTTTGAGTTCCTCTTCACTTTCTGCCATAAGGGTGGTGTCATCTGAATGACCAAATATAAATATCAAAATTAATGGCAAAAGATTTTCTAGTTTTCTTAATACTGGATCCAATATTACCATTATTTCCAAACATTTATGGCCCAAATCTTGGACTTTACAAATAATTTCTTGCCACATTGCAAGAATATCTCAAACCAAAGTACAAGAGGTTTATCAAAGTGTCCAAATATATCCATGTGAGGGACCAGAAGGCCAGCCTGCAACATTACAACCTTATGTGATAGATGCACTCCTTAATTGGAAGAGATTTACTTATGCAATGGCAAACTCAAATATATATTCCACATTTTTCCTATGGGCCACCACTCATTTAATAAGCAATACAGTTATTAAAATAACTTGGAAAAATGATGAGCCTATTTGGACAGAGCAGTGGCCCCTTACAAAAGAGAAATTAGAAGCTACTAAGGAACTTATAGATACACAATTGAAATTAAAATATATTGAGGAATCTTGTTCCCTTGGAATTCTCCCATTTTTGTGATAAATAAGAAATCTAACAAATGGCATCTTTTAACAGAACTTTGAAAGGTTAATGCATCCATGAAACCTATGGGTGCATTGCAACCAGGAATTCCATCACCTACCACTATTCCTCAAAACTGGCATATTATTATAATGCATTTGCAAGGTTGCTTTTTTACTACACCTTTACACCCTCTAGACCAAGAGAGATTTCCTTTCTCTCTCCCTTATCCTAATCATATCGGGCCTCACAAACAGTATCAATGAACTGTATTGCCTCAAGAAATGATGAATTCTCCCACCATGTGTCAATATTATGTAGCCAAAGCTCTTGAACCTATGAGAAAACAATTTCCTAACTTTCTTCTTATTCACTATATGGGTGATATATTGTTTTCAGCTCCTTCTATTTTAGAAACTCAGCAGATGTTAGACATAGCTCAACAATACTTAAAAGATTCTGGATTAATTATTGCCCCTGAAAAGATTCAAACCTCTACACCTTACTATTACTTGGGATTTATTGTTAATAGACAAAGTATCACTCCCCAACTGACACAGATTTGTGTTGATAAATTATCAACCTTGAATGATTTTCAAAAAACTTTAGGTGATATAAACTGGATTAGACCTTTTTGGGCATAGCAAATTATCAACTGACTAATTTATTTAACACTTTAAAAGGAGATCCTGATTTAAATAGCCCTTGTTCACTCTCCCAAGAGGCATGAGAGGAACTCTGCTTAGTGCAAAATAAATTGCAAAAGCAATTTCTTACTCATATTAGAATTGAGTTACCGCTAGACTTATTTATACTTCCCTCTCTCCATTCCCCTACAGGACTTCTTGCCCAACAAGAACACCTGATAGAATGGGTATATACCCATTTTAGAGGGACAAGGTCACTTACACCCTATCTTGATTTGATTGCTCTAATAATTATCAATGGGAGAAACAGAACTAAAGCTCTAATTTGCTTTGATCTTCATAAAATTGTAGTACCTATTAGTAAATCTCAATTTAAGAATGCTTTACAAACTTCTGGTGCTGCTGCTGCTGCTAAGTCGCTTCAGTCGTGTCCGACTCGATGAGACCCCATAGATGGCAGCCCACCAGGCTCCCCCATCCCTGGGATTCTCCAGGCAAGAACGCTGGAGTGGGTTGCTATTTCCTTCTCCAATGCATGAAAGTGAAAAGTGAAAGTGAAGTCGCTCAGTCGTGTCCAACTTGTCACGACCCCATGGATTGCAGCCCACCAGGCTCCTCCATCCATGGGACTTTCCAGACAAGAGTACCGGAGTGGGTTGCCATTATAAACTTCTACTGACTTCCAAATAGCCTTTTTGGAATATTTTGGATAAATTTCATTTCATTATCCTTCTAACAAACTTTGGAATTTCTTCAAAAATACTGAATTTATTATCTCTTGCATTGTCACATCACAACCTATACCTCAAGCCGATGTTTTTATATAGATGGGGCTAAAAATGCTAAAGCCTCATTCTGGTCTCTCAAAGAATATAAAGTTTTTTATACTAAATTTCACTCTGCTCAACAAAATGAATTATATGCTCTCATTCAGGTTATTCACCTGCATCCTTACTCTATTAATATAGTTTCTGATTCTTTATATTCAGTTTTTGTACTACGATATATAGAAACTTCTACCATAAATTCTAATCAGTCTATTATTCAACAACTTTTTCTCAAACTACAATCTCTTATTAGGAACCGCACTTGCCGCATTTATATTACCCATATTCGAGCACATTCTTGCTTTCCTGGCCCTATGGCTCATGGCAGTGAACAAGCTGATAAACTTGTCTCTTGCTACTCCTGAAGTGCAACATGCTTACACAGTAATGCTGGTTCATTACACCAAATTTGGAAAATTCCATATAGCCATGCTAAGGAAATCATTAATAATTGCCCTACTTGTAGGCCCTTACATCTTTGACCTTTTGCACAAGGTATTAATCCTCGAGGATTACAACCTAATGAACTATGGCAAATGAATGTAGCTCATTGTCCTGAACTTTCTCCCTCTTCCTTCTTACATGTCTCAATCGATACAAATTCCTCTTTTATATGGGTCACACCTCATCAAGGTGAGGCTACACGACATGTTATAACCCACCTGTTAGCTTGTTTTGCTATTATGGGAACACCTAGTTCTATAAAAACAGACAATGGCCCTGCCTATATTTCTAGGCAATTCAAACAATTCCTACAATCATTTTCTATTAAACATATTACAAGCATTCCTTATAATCCACAAGTGCAAGGCATTGTTGAACAAGCACACCATACACTGAAACTACAAATAAAAAAATTTAAAAAGGGGAAATACACAGGAACATTTTTATCTTCCTTATCCAGAGCAGACTATACTAGATTCCAATGCAATATATTCTCTAATCCTATAACTATTGTTAAATTTTTTTAACTTACTGTAAGGAGATATTTTGACAAAAGCAGAAAAACATTTCGAGGAACTGAAGGACACTTCTCTTCCTCTGCCCATTTGGTATCAAGATGGGCTGACTAAACAATGGAAATCCGGAAAATTAATATAACATGGAAAGGGGTATGCTTGTATTTCTCCAGGTGGATCCAACGAAGTCAGTTGGCTCCCTCTTCGGAAGATCTGCCCCTGGGGAGCCACTGGCATTCAAGATAGAGAGAAAAAGGCAAAATCCCTGGGAGGAGGAGGTTCCAGTACAAGCCATGGTGGCTTTAAAAATTTCCAAGAAACGCCTTACTCGACGTCATTGACCTCATGATCTCCCTACTTGGGGACAGATAAAAACTCTTACTAATCAAGCTGAAAATCTGGTTTCTCAGCAGGGAATGCCTTGGAATCCTGAGAATATTTTTGTCTCTATGGTTGCTTTGCTTGCTTTTGCTTCCCCCGCTCAGGCTGACTTGATTAATCACACTTATTGGGCTTATATACCTAACCCCCCTTTATTTCAGGTTGTAGAATGGACAGAATCCCAGGGACAGGAGAGCCTGGTGGGCTGCCATCTATGGGGTCGCACAGAGTTGGACACGACTGAAGCGACTTAGCAGTAGCAGCAGAATGGACAGATATAGGACCTATCATATCCACTAATGACTCAGTACATATGCCTCCTCCTTGGAGCTTGGAGGGGCCCTCTCATCCTGAGGAAGAAGGAAGAGTAATTAACATTTCCCTAGGCTATGAAATCCTTCATTTATGCATTGGCCCAGCAGAATTATGTATTAATGTTAATCAACAAACATGGGCTTTCACCCTGCCTCCAAAAAAGAACTTCCACACGTTGCTTGGACTGTTTACTGCCCTGTCCTTTTATGAGAACCATGTCAATACTACCAAAATTCTAGGAAAAGGACAAAAGTCAGAATGTAAGGGGTTTACTTATAAGGATTTTATTTTTTTTTTTTTAAGGACAAAGGTGGGGTTTGTTTTTATTATAAAAGAAAACAAAAAAAGTAACTCCTCAGGAATCTTAACAAAGGAAGGGAATATTTCACACTCAGAGAACAGACACCAAGATACAAAATTACAACTGTTTGGACTCCAGACTTGTCCCATCTCCTCCAGAGCAGAGATGGGGAGGAGACAGATGAAGCAAACAAGCAATTCTGTAAAACAAAGACTTAGAAACCCTAACAAATATGATTAAAATCTAAAATTGTTTTGCTTTAAAAAAAAAAATTTTGTTTAATATTATCAAAAGGCCTGCTTTAGTGACATGCTAGTCCTACCAGAAAATAACCCCAATACCCCCTTGTCAGTAACATGCTCAAGTTGACCAGCCAACTCATATTTCCAAACCGCTGTGTGTACAAGTACATGTGTGTCTTTTAAACCTGGGGCTCAGGTGATGGCTACTGCTATCATGGGCTTCCACCTGTTAACCAACCAATGTCAGCCTCCCAGAAGGGCAAGCAGGGCAAAGAGAAGCCCTGAAGTGGTAGTGAGGGAATATCAGCCCCAAACAGCCAACTCTTCCAGCACAGCCTCTCCCATCCCCACGCCCACTCAAAAGGAGATCCTTATTTCTAACCAGACTACTTAGTCTCAAATTTGGGTTCCCCGTAACCAGAATGGCTTTTTCTCCCTAAAGAGAAAACACACATTTATCTGCACACCCATATATATAATTTTTTTGTTTTTACATTTAAATATAAAAATACTACTCTGCTTTGTGTTATAAATGGAGGACCACACAATGAGAACTTTTTCTTTTAAGGTAGGGCCATCCATCCATCCATTTATGCGGAGCCTGTTAGGGCATTGAGCCCCAGGCAAGGGAAGCACCACACCAGGAGATCTAGGGCATTTTCCTACCTGACTTCCCACCCTTCCTTCCCCCCTAATTTTCACTCTTGATAGAAAGTTGGTTACAACCTTGTAAGTAATGGAACTTCCCACCAAGAAGGGAAATCCTAACCTAACATAGAATCCAGCACCCCTGTCCCCGACTCAGTATACTCCTGTTTATTGGGATAGATGTCAAGCTAAATCAGGGAAATTAATGTTTGTGGCCAATTACACCATTGTTGATTGGGGACCCCTGGTATGTGATATGTGGCTATCTAACTGCTCAGATGATATCAATAGTACTATGTGTGATTATGTTACTCAAGTAGCACGGAAGATTACCAACAGTTCAATGGAACACTTCCATGACAAAGGACTTCTTGGCTGGGTTGACGGCGGAATGACACATCCTCGCTCTTTAATCATCCTCAATAAATTAATTGGGCCTGAACAATGGGACATCTGGAAACTTGCTGCAAGTACTGAAAAACTTGGAACTTGGACTGGATATTTCACAGGGACCAGTCGTAGTCATAGTAACTATTCCTTCCATTATAATCATTCATATTTTATACAAGCTTGTGTTCCCCTTCCTTTTGTTATAGCCATAGAGAACTTGCAATTTAATAAGACTTTACGTTCTGTGACTTGTATAGATTGCAAATTGTATACTTGTCTTAATTTCTCTATTTCTCTAAAAAACGAATCCCTTTTGATTCTTCGATCTCAACATAGCATATGGTTGCCAGTAGATCTCCAATGACCCTGTGAAGAGGGTCCCATGGCAGGACTTGCCTCCTGGTTACTCACTAAATTACTCCAATGAGCTAAACGATTCATTGGATGGCTAATTCTTGGCATTTTGGGACTAATAGCCATTTGCACCACTGCTGCTGTCTCAGGCATAGCTTTACAAACTTCAATTCAAACACAAAACTTTATTCAAAATTGGACTAAAGATGCTCATACTACGTGGGCCACTCAGAAGTTAAAAACAGCCATCCAATGGGTTTGAGATCAATTAATAGATTTACAAAAACAGGTATTATTAAAATGTGATTGAAATTCTATGCAATTTTGCGTTACTCCTGTTCGGTTCAACCATAGAACTTACAATTGGGAACAAATCAAATTTCATTTGCAAGATATACATAATAATGTTTCCTTAAATGTACAATTATTGTCAAAGGAAATTTTTGAAACCTTCTTTAAGAGGTCTCTTCCAACAATTTGCAAACCTTAGCTGAACAGCTAGCTGATCAATTATCTGGGCTAGACCCTCGAAGATGGTTTCAAAGCATCACACATAGTATTGGATCTGGAGCTATAAGGCTGATAATTATCCTGGTGATTATATTTGTAGTATACTGATGCCTTTCAACTTAAAATTGTTCAAACTACACAAACTCAATTGGTCAGGGCCTTTTTCACTAAAGTATCTACAGTCACCCCCAATTATGAAAAAATAAAAAAGGGGGAATTGTCAGGGGATGGTCAACTTTAACGGATCCAATATGTTGTTTTCTTCCTTTGTGTGCCATTTTTTAAAGACTCTCTGTTCCTTATTAGTTCCTGGGAAACAGGAACAAGCAGAGCTGCACACAGTTCTCAGGACTGAGATCATGGGAAAGAGCACCTGCTTGGATTCCCTTCAGTGACTCCCTTCAGTGACTCTCTTCAGTGACCTTTTACTTAAAGGACTATCCATTTCATTGCAACTGGTGGAATTTCATTCTTTTTAATGGCTGAGTAATCATTTTATTGAAGATATATAAGCATGTGTTTCTGCAAATAAAGTACCCTTGTTTCACTCGAGACTTGGGTCCCTGCATCCTTCTTGTTGACTCCAGTCCCCAGGCCCCAGTCTATGAAGAACATGACGTTCTCCAACACCACAGTTCACAAGCATCAATTCTTTGGTGCTCAGCCTTCCTTATGGTCCAACTCTCACATCCATACATGACTACTGGAAAAACCATAGCTTTGACTATATGGACCTTTGTTGGCAAAGTAATGTCTCTGCTTTTTAATATGCTGTCTAAGTTTGTCATAGCTTTTCTTCCAAGAAGCAAACATCTTTTAATATTGTAGCTGAAGTCACCATCTGCAGTGATTTTGGAACCCAAGAAAATAAAATCTGTCACTGTTGCAGTTCTTGCACCTGGACAAACCTATCCTCCAACAACAAAATACAAAGAAACTATAAGTAGCTAAAAATAACTGCACACATGGCTTGTGTGTGTGCTAAGTCACTTCAGTCATGTCTGACTCATTGCGACCCTATGGACTGTAGCCTGCCAGGCTTCTCTGTCCATGGGATTCTCCAGGCAGGAATACTGGAGTGAGTTGCCATTTCCTTTTCCAGGGGATCTTCCCAACTCAGGGATCGAACCCACATCTCTTATGTCTCCTACACTGGAAGGCAGGTTCTTTACCACTAGTGCCACCTGGGAAGCAGTCAGGTAATTATGAACAATAAAAAACAAAACTATCAAAAACCCAACTGCCACTTCTAAAGTGTTGAGCAAAAGCAGGGTCCTATGCATGATCCCTGCACATAGCACCAGCAAGGAGGTGAGCAGACCACTTAAGCCACTCCTCTGCCCTGACCCAAGAGGTCTTCCCCTAGCCTCATCATATTTAAAGGACAAGCTCACGCCCTCACCCCCACTCAGGAGCCAGCAAAGGAACCTGTTAACTTGCTTTCACTCCTTTGTGCTGCAACCCAAGCCCCAATAAAGCCTTGCCTGAATTTCCTGTCTGATCTATCAATTTCTATTGATTAAGGAGTCCAAGTACCTTGGGTTGGTAACGAGGCTTCTAGTTTTCTTAGCAGGGAGGAAGAGGAACTTGATCCATAGTCACTTCCATCTGTCCATGTTGGATTCAATATAGATACATGACCCTTGTAGTCATCCTTGTTGGTATCTTTTGAGATGACTCTGGTCTTGTCATGTTCTTCAAACAATGTAGTTCCTGCTTCATCTTCCTTGTGTTTACTCTCAGCCCACTGGGCCTCTCTCTCCAAGCACTTGAGGGCACTTGGACATTTAGTTGCATCCTTAACCCTATAATGGAGTAAATAGGACACAATGAGGAGTCACCAGGACATCCTCTTGGATGTATCACTCACCTATTTCTGCTCCACTAGCAGTCACATGCTTTCTGGGGCTGGGAAGTGATAAAGTACTTCTGCTTTATCAGATGCCTCCCCTCCTTCTCTACAGCAGGGTAAACCTGGCATCTCCAGTAGGTGCAAGAGTGGGCCTTCCCCAATAACCAGCTAATTCTAGTGCTATCATCTCCACAAAGCCAGACACCTTTATTTCAACAGAAAAGCCTAAATCCTTCCTAACTCTGTAGTAGTGTACATTATATGTTTCACATACAAAGTACTTTTAGTGCTTAGGCTTTTGATATTCAAAATTATTCTTTGTAAACTCAAATAAGCTTTCCTCTCTAGAAAAGTTTGCTAAAGTTAAAAACTATTTTAGTTTTTCAGGCAAATATTTTAGTTATGCATTAAAAAAACTTTTTGAAATTCAATTGACATTTTTTTTTTTTTCTGAATTCTTTTGGGCTTACCCTTCCCTGGAGCAAATGAAAAGTCCTCTGACACAATGTGAAATATGGAAATAATGCAGAATTTTAATTCTATTCCACTTACATATTTGTTTAAAAATTTTTTTTTACCTAATAGAGATATTTACCTGCCACTATTCTTCCTCAGAATATTTTTAGATGTTTTTGCTTGCTTAAAATTTTCATATAAATTTTAGAAGCAGCTTATTTAAATTACACCCTTCCCCAACACACACACATACTCAAAACAGTTACATTCAAGCAAGTCAAAATCTGGTGCATTTGTTAATTTATGAAAAACTAATATTTTAATGATCTTGTCTCCATATTAAAAACATAGTATTATTTTCCATTGGTTTAATTCTTCTTTTGTTTTTACCTTTTACATTTCAAAGTGATCAACAAGGATAACACTAATTATGATGTCACCATTCAAAGATACACATAGTTATTTTCATACCCATGATTGTGTACTTTGCAAATGGAAGTCTGTACCTCAATATCCCTCACCTATTTCTTTTTTCCTTCCATCCCTTTCCCCTTTGGCAACCACCTGTTTGTTCTCTATATTTATGATTCTGTTTCTGCTTTGTTATGTTTGTTCATTTGTTTTGCTTTCTAGATTCTACATATAAGTGAAATCATACAGTGTATATTTAGCTTCTTTCACTTAGTATAATACTCAAAATCCAACAAATTTGTCACAAAGGGAAAGAGTTCATTTTTTCTTATGGCTGGTTAATATTCCATTGGTAATATTTACCACATTTTCCTTGCCCACTCATCTACTGATGAATACATTGCTTCCATATCTTGTCTCATTGTTGTTCAGTTGCTAAGTCGTGTCTGACTCTTTGCAACTCCATGAACTGCAGCATGCCAGGCTTCCCTGCCCTTCAATATCACCCAGAGTTTGCTCAAACTCATATCCAATGAGTAAGTGATGCCATCCAACCATCTCATTCTCTGTTGCCCACTTCTTCTCCTGCCCTCAGTCTTTCTGAGCATCAGGGTCTTTTCCAGTGAGTTGGCTCTTCCCATCAGGTGGCCAAAATACTGGAGCTTCAGCTTCAGCATCAGTCTTTCCAATGAATATTCAGGGTTAACTTCATTTAAGATTGACTAGTTTGATCTCTGTGCTGTCAAGGGACTCTCAAAAGTCTTCTCCAGCATCACAATTCCAAAACATTAATTGTTCAGCACTCAGACTTCTTTATGGTCCAATTTGCACATCCATACATGACTACTGAAAAAGCCATAGGTTTGACTATAAGGACCTTTGTTGGCAAAGTGATGTTTTTGTTTTTAATATGCAGTCTAGGTTTGTCATAACTTTTCTTCCAAGGAGCAATTGTCTTTTAATTTCGTGGCTGCAGTCACCATCTGCAGTGATTTTGGAGTCCATGAAAATAAAATCTGTCACCATTTCCACTTTTTTCCCATCTATTTGCCAGGAAGTGATGGAACTGGATGCCATGATCTTAGTTTTTTGAATGTTGAGTTTTAAGCCAGCTTTTTCACTCTCCTCTTTCACCCTCATCAAGAGGAGATTTCTGCCATTAGAGTGGTAATATCTGCATATCTGAGGTTCTTGATATTTCTCCTGGAAATCTTGATTCTAGCTTGTGAGTCATCCAGCCTGGCATTCTGCATAGAAGTTAAATAAGCAGGGTAACAATATACAGGCTTGACATACTCCTTTCCCAATTCTGAATCAGTCAGTTGTTCCATGTCCAGTTTTAACTGTTGCTTCTTTACCTGCATAAGATTTCTCAGTAGATAGATAAGGTAATTTGGTGCACCCACCTCTTTAAGAGTTTTCATCCACAGTCAAAGGCTTTGGCATAGTCAATGAAGCAAAAGTAGACAGGGTTTTTGTTTTTTTTTTTTTTTTTGGAATTCTGTTGCTTTTTATATGATTCAATGGATGCTGGCAATTTGATCTGGCTCCTCTTCCTTTTCTAAAGCCAGCCTATATATCTGGAAGTTCTCAGTTCAAGTACTGTTGAAACCTAGCTCAAAGGATTTTGAACATTACCTTGCTAGCATGTGAAATGAATGAAATTGTATTGTAGCTTGAAAATGTTTTGGCATTGTCCTTATTTGTGTTTGGAATGAAAACTGACCTTTCTCAGTCCTGTGGCCACTGCTGAGTTTTCCAAATTTGCTGGCATATTGAGTGGAACACTTTAATGGCATTGTCTTTTAGGATTTGAAATAGCTCAGCTGGAATTCCATCACCTCCACTAGCTTTGTTCATAGTAATACCTCCTAAGGCCCATTTAACTTCACATTCCAGGATGCCTGGCTCTAGGTGATTGACCACACTATCATGGTTATATGGGTCATTAAGACCTTTTTTCCATATTATCTCTTCTATGTATTCTTGCCACCTCTTCTTAATATATTTTGCTTCTGTTAGGTCCATATCATTTCTGTCTTTATTGTGCCCATCTTTGCATGAAAGATGGCATCTCCAATATTATTGGTATCTCCAATATTATTGAAGAGATCTCTGATCTTTCCTGTTCTATTTTTTTCCCTCTATTTCTTTGCATTATTCATTTTAAAAGGCTTTCTTATCTCTCCTTGCTATTCTCTGGCACTCTGCATTCAGTAGGGTATATCTTTCCCTTTCTCCTTTTTCTTTCACATCTCTTCTTTTCTCAGCTATTTGTAAGACCTCCTAAGACAACCACTTTGCTTTCTTGCATTTCTTTTTCTATGGGATGATTTTGGTCACCACCTCCTGTGCAATGAGTTCATGATCTGACCCACAGTCAGCTCCTGGTCTTGTTTTTGCTAACTGTATAAAAGTTCTCCAGCTTTGGCTACAAAGAATCTAATCAATCTAATTTTGGTATTGACCATCTGGTTATGTACATGTGTAGAGTCTTCTCTTGTGTTGTTGGAAGAAGGCGTTTGCTATGACCAGTGCATTCTCTTGGCAAACCTCAGCCTTTGCAGTACTTCAGTTTGTACCTAAAGCCAAAATTTCCTGTTACTCCAGGTATCTCTTGACTTCCTGCTTTTGCATTCCAATTCTCTATGATGAAAAGAACTCTTTTTTTTTTTTTTTTTTTTGCTGTTAGTTCTAGAAGTTCTTAGAAGTCTTCATAGAACTGTCAACTTTAGCTTCTTTGACATTAGTGTTTGGAGCATAGACTTGGATTACTGTGATGCTGAATGGTTTGAGTTGGAATGAACTGAGATTATTCTGTTGTTTTTTAGATTGTACCCAAGTACTGCATTCTGGACTCTTTTGGTGAATATAAGGGCTACTCCGTTTCTTCTAAGGAATTCTTCAGTTCAGTTCAGTTGCTCAGTCGTGTCCGACTCTTTGCGACCCCATGAATCGCAGCACGCCAGGCCTCCCTGTCCATCACCAACTCCCAGAGTTCATTCGGACTCACGTCCATCGAGTCAGTGATGCCATCCAGCCATCTCATCCTCTGTCGTCCCCTTCTCCTCCTGCCCCCAATCCCTCCCAACATCAGAGTCTTTTCCAATGAGTCAACTCTTCGCATGAGGTGGCCAAAGTACTGGAATTTCAGCCTTAGCATCATTCCTTCCAATGAACAGGACTCATCTCCTTTAGAATGGACTGGTTGGATCTCCTTGCAGTCCAAGGGACTCTCAAGAGTCTTCTCCAACACCACAGTTCAAAAGCATCAATTCTTCAGCGCTCAGCTTTCTTCACAGTCCAACTCTCACATCCATACATGACCACTGGAAAAATTTCACTTTCTGCCATAAGGGTGGTGTCATCTGCGTATCTGAGGTGGTTGATATTTCTCCCGGCAATCTTGATTCCAGCTTGTGCTTCTTCCAGCCCAGTGTTTCTCATGATGTACTCTGCATAGAAGTTAAATAAGCAGGATGACAATATACAGCCTTGACGTACTCCTTTTCCTATTTGAAACCAGTCTGTTGTTCCATGTCCAGTTCTAACTGTTGCTTCCTGACCTGCATACAGGTTTCTCAAGAGGCAGGTCAGGTGGTCTGGTATTCCCATCTCTTTCAGAATTTTCCACAGTTGATTGTGATCCACACAGTCAAAGGCTTTGGCATAGTCAATAAAGCAGAAATAGATGTTTTTCTGGAACTCTCTTGCCTTTTAAATGATCCAGCGGATGTTGGTAATTTGATCTCTGGTTCCTCTGCCTTTTCTAAAACCAGCTTGTACATCTGGAAGTTCACGGTTCACTTATTGCTGAAGCCTGGCTTGGAGAATTTTGAGCATTACTTTATTAGTGTGTGAGGTGAGTGCAATTGTGCGGTAGTTTAAGCATTCTTTGGCATTGCCTTTCTTTGGGATTGGAATGAAAACTGACCTTTTCCAGTCTTGTGGCCACTGCTGAGTTTTCTAAGGAATTCTTAGAAGTAATAAATACAAAGGTCATCTGAATTAAATTCTCCCATTCCCATCCATTTTAGTTCCTTGATTCCTAAAATATCAGCGTTCGTGCTTGCCATCTGCTGCTTGAGCATGTCCAATTCACTTTGATTTACCTTCTTATCTTGGCTATTGTAAATAATGTAATGAACACTGGGGTCCATGAAACTTTTCTAATTGTGGTTTTGTTTTCTGTTTCTTTTGATAAGTACTCAGGAGTGGGATTTCTGGGTCAAATTGTAATTCTATTTTTAGTTTTTTTGAGGAATCATCATACAGATTTTGTAGTGGCTATATTGATTTACCTTTCCTCTAGGGCTTCCCTGGTGGCTCAGAGGTTAAAGCATCTGCCTGCAATGTGGGAGACCCGGGTTCAGTCCCTGGGTCGGGAAGATCCCCTGGAGAAGGAAATGGCAACCCACTCCAGTATTCTTGCCTGGAGAATCCCATGGACGGAGGAGCCTGGTAGGCTATACTCCACGGGGTCGCAAAGAATCGGACACGACTGAGCGACTTCACTTTCACTTTCTTTCCCTCTAGCAAGGCATAAGGGCTTCCTTTCCTCTGGTTTTTGTTCTCTTTTTTGATAGCAGCCATTCTGAGAATTGTAAGGTAATGTCAAGTCTGGCTTTGATTTCCATTTCCCTAATCATTAGTGATGTTGGGTGTATTTTCATGTGCCTGTTGGTCGTTTGCATGTCTTCTTTGGAAAACTATCTATTCAGGCCTTCTGTCCATTTTTCAATTGGGTCATTTGGTTTTTTGATGTCAAATTAGATGTGCTCTTTTTTATCCCTTATTGGATATATCGTTTGCAAGTATAAAGTATCTTCTCCCATTCAGTAGGTGGCTTTTTCATTTTGTGGATAGCTTCCTTCAATTTGCAAAAGTTTTTTAGTGTGACATAGTCTGATTTATTAATTTATTTGCTTTTGTTGCCCTTGCCTGAAGAGACATATCCAAAATAGCTGGCTGCCTATGTTTTCTTGTAAAAATTTTATGGTTTCAGGTCTTACATTTGTCTTTAACCCATGTTGAATTTATTTTTATGTATTGTATGAGTAGTCCACTTTGATTTATTTGCATGTAGCTGTCCGGTTCTCCCAAAACTATTTATTGAAGAGGTTGTCCTTTCCCCTTTTTATATTGTATGTTGCCTTGTCTAGTGTAGATTACTTTTCCATATACACATGAGTTCATTTCTGGGCTCCCTATTCTGTTCCACTGATCTATGAGTTTGTTTTGGTACCAGTGCCATGCTGTTTTGATTACTGTAGCTTTGTAGCATAGTTTGAAATCACAGAGTATGATACTTCAGCTTTCCTCTTCATTCTCAAGACTGTGCTGACTGTTTGGGGTCTTTTGTGTTTTCATGTTTTACACATTTTTCTATAACTTTTTTTCTAGAAGTTTTACAGTTTTACTTTTTACACTTAGGTCAATGATTCATTTTTCAATTTGTTTATAATAAGCTTTGAAATTGAGGTCAAGGTCAAATTTTTGCCTTCAGATATCCGGTTGCTTCAACTCAATCTTTTTTTAAGGACTGCTGCTGCTGCTGCTGCTGCTGCTAAGTCGCTTCAGACGTGTCCAACTCTGTGTGGCCCCATAGACAGCAGCCCGCCAGGCTCCCCCATCCCTGGGATTCTCAAGGAAAGAACACTGAAGTGGGTTGCCATTTCCTTCTCCAATGCATGAAAGTGAAAATTCAAAGTGAAGTCGCTCAGTCGTGTCTGACTCTTAGCAACCCCATGGACTGCAGCCTACCAGGCTCCTCCATCCATGGGATTTTCCAGGCAAGAGTACTGGAGTGGGTTACCATTGCCTTCTCCATTTTAAGGACTGTCATTCTCCATTTTTCACACTGTCACAAGTCAGTTGAGCATATTTCTGTAGATCAATTTATGAGTTTATTTTTCTGTTCTAGTGATCTATGTGTCTATTGCTCCACTAACACCACACTATTTTGATTAATGTAGCTATACAGTAAATCTTGGACTTCCCAGGTGACACTAGTTGTAAAGAATCCACCTAACAAGGCAGGAAACATAAGAGACGCAGGTTTGATCCCTGGGTCAGGAAGGTCCCCTGGAGGAGGGCATGGCAACCCTCTCCAGTATTCTTGCCTGGAGAATCCCATGGACAGAGGAGCCTGGCAGACTACAGTCCATAGAGTCACAAAGAGTCATACATGACTGAAGCAACTCAGCAAGCATGCATAGAAAGTTTTATTAATAATTTTGGGTAGAGTAATTCCACCTTATTCTTATTTATTAGCATTATTTTAGTTATTCTAAAGCTTGTATTTTTCATATCAATTTTAGAATAAGGTTGTCTATATCTAATTTTTGACAGATTTATAATGTTGAGTCTTCCAGTTCATGATCAAAGTATGTCTCTCCATTTAGGTCCTCTTTGATTTCTTTCATCATCATTTAGCAATTTTCAGCAGGGGTCCTCAATGTACAGGATCTTGTGCCTGATGATGTGAAGTGGAGCTGACATAATAATAATAGAAATAAGTGAAAGTGAAAGTCCCTCAGTCATGTCCGACTCTGCAACCTCACGGTCTATACAGTTCATGGAATTCTCCAGGCCAGAATACTGAAGTGGGTAGCCTTTCCCTTTTCCAGGGGATCTTCCCAACCCAGGGATTGAACCCAGGTGTCCCGTATTGTGGGCAGATTCTTTACCAGCTGAGCCACAATAATAGGAATAAAGTGCATAATAAATGTAATTTGCTTGAATCATCCCAAAACCATCTCCCCCTCCCCCCCCTGCAACCCCCTCAACCTGATCCATGGGAAAGCTGTCTTCCATGAAACTGGTCTCTGGTGCCAAAATGGTCAGAGACCACTGATATTCAGTGCACAAATCTTATATATGTTTTGTTAAGCATATACCTAAGTATTTCATTTTCTTTGGAGAAACTGTAAATGATACTGTGTTTTTAATCTTTAATCTTTCCCTAATTTTTAATGTTGTATAAGGAATTGTGATTGATTTTCATATGTTGATATTGTATGTTGTAGCCTTGTTTAACTCACTAGTTTGAGGAATTTTTTTTTTCGTTTTGTTTTTGCCCATAGGTTGGATCTTTCCACATAGATAATTATATCACCCATATAAATAGGGACAGTTTTATTTCTTCCTTTCTGATCTATATGCCTTTTATTTCCTCTTTGTGTCTTATTGCAGTGACCAGAACTTCCATTTCAATGTGGAATAAGAGTAGTGAGAGCAGACATCCTTGCCTTGTCCCTGATTTTACAGAGGAAGTAGTCAGTCTTTCACCACTAAGTATACTGTTATTGATGGTTTTTATACTGTCTTTATCAAATTGAGATAATTCCCTTCAATTCTTAACTTGCTAAGAATTTTCATTATGAATGAGTGCTGGATTTTGTCAAATGTTTCTCTGTGTCACGTTGATATAATTACATAATTTTTCATAGGATTGGCATATTTATTTTAAAAAGAGGAACAGGGAAGTAATCTAAGTGATTATATAACAACAGGAGCTTCTTAGTTGAAAGACCTTTGTTAGAAAAGAGAGCATCAAGAACTCAGCAGCTACCATCAACCTATTCTTCCATTGTCAGTTCTTTGCCAAATTACTAAAAGGGGAAAGAAAATTAGCCTTTCAGGTCATGTCAGCTAGCATTTCCTGACAAGTTTGTCAGTTCTACCTACAAGGCAAATTTATCCATTTCCTTCAATCTCCACTGAAACTGCTCTTATCCAGAAATAGTCTTCTCTCACTACCTACTCTGCTTGTTTATCCTTATTCTTTTCCAGGTATTCTCTACATAACAGCTCAAGTTGTCTTTTAAAGATGAAAATCAGATCATGTTCTTTTCCTAATTAAGAACACCCAATGGATTCCCAGTCTATTTGGAATAAAATTTACTCTCCTCATGATGACCTACAGGCCTTACCTATCCTTATCACTCCATGCCATTAAGACTGACTCTCATGTCTAACCTCTTACCTACTAGTTCAGTAACTATTAACATAGATTTACTCCCACTTGGGAAATTTATACTTGCTATTCCTTCAGTCCAGAGTACTCTCTTTCTCCAGATTCCCATTCATTCATTTATGCTTGTTCATTCTCTATTATTCAAGCCTTAACTGAAATGAGAAGTAATCCTTAAGGATTCCTTCCCTGACCATTTCATCTATAGAAATGCTCCCCATTGTCGTTCTCCATTAGGTGTTTTATGATTTTTAGAGCACTTACCACTAGCTGAAACAAAATAATAAGATTGAAAATAAGGGAGGGAAAACTGTAAACCAGGCAAAATACTTAATAGAAGAGAACAAAAAGCACTAATAAAGACAAACAGTGAACGAAACAAAGTTCCTGCTGTCATAGAACTTACTTTCAAAAAGGAACATAGATGATTTTAAAAAATATACAAAAGTGAAAGTGAAAGTCTCCCAGTTGTGTCCAACTCTTTGCGACCCCATTGACTATACAGTCCTTGGAATTCTGGCCAGAAAACTGGAGTGGGTAATCGTTCCCTTCTCTTTTATACTTATAAAAATTTGTAAGTAATATATAATGCTATTTTGGGGAGTGTAATGTTTGAAGAAAAAACAAAAGGAAAGAGGACAGCAAGACAGTCATTCCTGGCAGCAGGAAACAATAGTTTATTTAGGTCGGGTGGTCAGGAAATGTGATGTATAAACAGAAGAATGAATGAAGAAGTGAGTCAGCCTTACAGAATCTGAGGGAAGAGTGCTCCAGGCTAAGGCAAGGTGCAGGGAAAGGTCCTGAAAAGGGGTTAAACTTGGCATGTGTGAGGAACAAAAAACAGGTCAGTGTGGTTGAGAGGAATGACCAAGACAATTAAGGGGAATATTGAAACTGGTTTTATAAGCTATGCCAAAGAATGCTCAAACTACCGCACAACTGCAGTCATCTCACACGCTAGGTAAAGTAATGCTCAAAATTCTCCAAGCCAGGCTTCAGCAATACGTGCACCGTGAACTTCCAGATGTTCAAGCTGGTTTTAGGAAAGGCAGAGGAGCCAGAGACCAAATTGCCAACATCCGCTGGATCATCAAAAAAGCAAGAGAGTTCCAGAAAAACATCTATTTCTGCTTTATTGACTATGCCAAAGCCTTTGACTGTGTGGATCACAATAAACTGTGGAAAATTCTGAAAGAGATGGGAATACCAGACCAACTGACCTGCCTCTTGAGAAATTTGTATGCAGGTCAGGAAGCAACAGTTAGAACTGGACATGGAACAACAGACTGGTTCCAAATAGGAAAAGGAGTTCATCAAGGCTGTATATTGTCACCCTGCTTATTTAACTTCTATGCAGAGAACATCATGAGAAACGCTAGACTGGAAGAAGCACAAGCTGGAATCAAGATTGCCAGGAGAAATATCAATCACCTCAGATATGCAGATGACACCACCCTTATGGCAGAAAGTGAAGAAGAACTAAACAGCCTCTTGATGAAAGTAAAAGAGGAGAGTGAAAAAGTTGGCTTAAAACTCAACATTCAGAAAACAAAGATCATGGCATCTGGTCCCATCACTTCATGGGAAATAGATGGGGAAACAGTGGAAACAGTGTCAGACTTTATCTTTCTGGGCTCCAAAATCACTGCAGATGGTGACTGCAGCCATGAAATTAAAAGACGCTTACTCCTTGGAAGGAAAGTTATGATCAACCTAGATAGTATATTGAAAAGCAGAGACATTACTTTGCCAAAAAGGTCCATCTAGTCGAGGCTATGGTTTTTCCAGTGGTCATGTATGGATGTAAGAGTTGGACTGTGAAGAAGGCTGAGTGCTGAAGAATTGATGCTTTTGAACTGTGGTGTTGGAGAAGACTCTTGAGAGTCCCTTGGACTGCAAGGAGATCCAACCAGTCCATTCTGAAGGAGATCAGCCCTGGGATTTCTTTGGAAGGAATGATGCTAAAGCTGAAACTCCAGTACTTTGGCCACCTCATGTGAAGTGTTGACTCATTGGAAAAGACTCCGATGCTGGGAGGGATTGGGGCAGGAGGAGAAGGGGACGACAGAGGATGAGATGGCTGGATGGCATCACCGACTTGATGGACGTGAGTCTGAGTGAACTCCAGGAGTTGGTGATGAACAGGGAGGCCTGGTGTGCTGCGATTCATGGGGTTGCAAAGAGTCATGACTGAGCGATTGAACTGAACCGAACTGAAGGACTTTGAATTTTATTCTAAGAGGGATGACAAATCATTGTAGAGACATCTGAACAAAGGGACTCCCGGATTTGATTTAGACATTAAAATCTTTACTCTGACTGCTACTGTGATTAACACCCAGACCAAAGGAGAAGCAGGGAGGGACCAGTCAGGACCTCGCTTGCTGTGGTCCAAGTTAGGAGTGATAACAGCTTGGAACAAAGTGTACCTTTGAGGGAAGAGTTTATCGGTTCAGTTTGGGATATGGTCTATTGGAGATGCCAAGAAAATATTCAAGAAAAGAAAATGGGATATAAATTTGGAGTTTTGGAAAGAAGTATGGACTGGAGACTTAAATTTGGAAATTGTTTAAAGCCAGAAGAGGAAGTGATCATTAGGGTGTAACTGAACAGTGAAGTGGTTTGTGGCTGAAAAGAGGTAATTTAATACTGTGAGATTGAGGAGAAAAGAGAAACGACACTGGAAGTCAAAAGGGGAACGGATATGAAAACTAAAAGATGTTATGTCCTGGAAACCACATGAAAAACAGTTTGCAAGTAAGATAAATTAGTCAATTGGGTCAAATGCTGCCAGTATGCCAAGTACAGTGTGTTAGAATTGACTGTTAGATATGACAATATCAGGTGTTCAGTCTCAATGAAAAAATTCTGTATGAGTAGAGGGATGGTAATAAAAGATTGTTTAATATGAATTCAAGGGAAAAAAGGGAGAAATTTAAGGCAATGTAATTCCTTCAAAGAGTTTTGATGTAAAAGGGAGCAAATAAATGAGCCTCTAGCTGGGGAAGGATGTGGGATCACAAGAAGATTGTTTTTATTTGATTTTATGCTTGTTTTTTGGGGGATGAGGAAAATTACAAACAAGTTTGTAAATGAGGGTGATCTAATGCAAATTTGAGGATTCAAAAGACATAAGGGAGAACTGCTAAAGCAAAGTTCTAAGTAGGAAAGGGGATTGGAGTGCAGTGCATAAGTGTATGGATGGGCTTGTTAGAGTGTATGGAGCACACCCCACAGTGAGAGCACACAGGCGTGGTACTGAGCACAGATGCACATGGCTGGGCTGAGGTGTTGGTGGGAATATATGAAAGATCTCTCTTAACTGCTTTAGTTGTTCTTAAAAGAAGTAAAAAATAAAGTCACGTGCTTTAAAAAAGATAAGCAAGAGTCTTTGGAAGTTAGAGAATAAAAAAGAATGTGTGAAAAGATGGCGAGAGAAAGAATGGTAGACAGAAATACAGTGCTTTTGCCATAACATCAATACCCCACTTAGTGTTAAATGTCATGACTTTTAAGTAAAACTAGCTATCATAGGAATGTATTTTTCACCAGTGACGTTCAACTGCATGAGTACTCTGCATAAGAGGAAATTTTGACTTAACCAAGGTTGACATCATGCCAGATAAGATTGGGGCATGTGAATTAAAGGTGAATACAACTAAATGATAATCTGTGGATTTTAACAGGGTATGGAGCACAGAAGGGTGCAGTAGCATGGAACCCTGAAAATGATAGAAATAAACATAGATATAAAATGTAAGACTTTATAAATTGAGGAATTTTTTTTTAAGATACAGGTGAGAATGAACTGAAAAGATAAACAATAAAAATAATAGCTCTTTAGAAAATATAATGGAATAAGATATTCCATTCCTAAATGAAACAAAACAGATCAAATACATGGAAATAGAAAATACTCATTTCCTATATGAAGAATATTCTAAAACCCAGTGCTGTGTGCTAAGTTGCTTCAGTTTCTGACTCTATGCAGCCCTATGGACTATTACCTGTTGGTCTCCTCTGTCCATAGAATTCTCCAGGCAAAAAAAAACTGGAGAGGGTTGTCGTACCCTCCTCCAGGGGATCTTCCCAACCCAGGAACTGAACCTGCATCTCTTACATCTCCTGCATTGGCAGACAGCTTTTTTTTTTTTTTTTTTTTTTAACCACTAGGGCTACCTTGGAAGCCTCTAAAACCCTACTGAAACACATAAAAGAAAATAAACATTTCCTTTTCCTTTTAAAAGTGTTCCTTTTAAAATGAGTAACACTTTCCTCAGTGTTCCAACATTAAGACTTTGGTTTTAGTGTTGTAAAGACTAAAGATGGCTGTTCTTAAATTTCTATGAACTCAATAAGGAATCAATAAAAAGACCATTAATTGTTAAATGTGAGAATAAAGGGAGACTCTAAAGAATAATCAGGGGGTGGGGTAGATTTAGCATATAGTAATAATATAATGTAGTAATGATATGAGATTATTAGTCAATATATGGTGTTGAAACAATGGCATAGTTACACATAATAGAAAAGGTATATCCAATTTGATTTTAAGAAGTACATTTTACTTTGTTCATTACACCAATTAGATTCCAGATGTATCAAATACTGAAATACAAGAAGTAGAGAAGAAAACATGGGTACTTTAAAAAAAATAATCTTGGAGTTAGAAAGGCCTTGATAGACATGTAAATAAAATACTAATAAAATGTCAAACTCACAAACTCAGTAATAATGATAAACAGAAGAAAAATTTTGCAACATGTATAATAAAAGGCATCAGTCAGTTCAGTTCAGTCGCTTAGTCGTGTCCAACTCTTTGCAACCCCATGAATTGCAGCATGCCAGGCCTCCCCGTCCATCACCAACTCCCGGAGTTCACCCAGACTCACGTCCATCGAGTCAGTGATGCCATCCAGCCATCCCATCCTCTGTCGTCCCCTTCTCCTCCTGCCCACAATCCCTCCCAGCATCAGAGTCTTTTCCAATGAGTCAACTCTTCACATGAGGTGGCCAAAGTACTGGAGTTTCAGCTTTAGCATCATTCCTTCCAAAGAAATCCCAGGGCTGATCTCCTTCAGAATGGACTGGTTGGATCTCCTTGCAGTCCAAGGGACTCTCATAGTTCCTTATAATAGAACTCTTGTAAGGAAATGATGACACAGGAAAAAAGAGCAAGATATGTAAATGGACGCCCTTGTCTCCTTCTGCCCTCAATCTCTCCCAGCGTTAAGGAAATGAGGGTGTCAGAGGATGAGATGGCTGGATGGCATTACTGATGCAGTGGACATGAACTTGGGCAAATTCTGGAGATGGTGAGGGACAGAGAGGCCTGGAGTGCTGCAGTCCCTAGGGTCACAAACAGACACGACTGGGTGACTGAAAAGCAACAGCATGTAAATGGACATTCACAGCAAATGAAGTGCAAATGATTACTAAGTATAAGAAAAGATATTTAGCCTCACTCATAATTGTAGAAGTAAAATCTCAAAGAAAAAATTTACCTATCAGCTTGCCAAAAATTGAAAAAATTGGTCTGTGCTCATGGTGATGGTGATGGATTTTAACCAGATTCATTGTGATCATTTTGATAGCTTACGGTGAACATACTGGATTCATGATCTCCGAAGAAGAAGCTTAAGCTTCGGGACCAGAGACCAGGCTTGATCACTCAAGAGCTTTTGTGTAGCAGAGTTTTATTAAAGTGAAAAAGGAACAGAGAATGCTTCTGACACAGACATCAGGAGGGGGATGGAGAGTGCTCCCCCCTTGCTAGTTTCAGCAAGCTGTTTTATGTCTGTTAGAAAGCTATTAATCAGATAAGAGAGACGCCTCAAGGCTGACAGAGTTTCACCAGGCCCCTCTCCCACAATATGCAGTTTTGAGATAGGATGGCAAGAGGTGTGTCATCCCCCAGCCATAAAGCAATTGATATGAATACTGGTTTGTTGAGCTATTATCAGCCCAAGTTTTGAGAAAAGAAAGCACGTTAGTCTTAGGTGGAACCATTTTGAAGAAAGACAAATTCCAAATACATAGTTTCATTAACACAGCTTAAAAAAAAAAAAAAAATTCTGTAACAAAAGCCAATTGGTTAGCTCAAAGTTTGAGAAAGTTAAGTTCAGGTGGAACCAGGTGTCAGTCGTCATGGCAACACAGAATTTTAAGAGAAACTTGCAGCCTAGTTCCTCCATTTGGAGACCCCTGGCCTTCCTGCCTGTTACCCTCTCAATTTCATAATATATACAAATACCAAACTGACAAATTGTACACCTGAAAAAAGTATAATGTTATATATTGATTATATCACAATTAAAAAGAAAACTAAGATCATGGCACCCAGTCCCAGTCCCATTACTTCCTGGCAAATAGATGGGGAAACAGTGGAAATAGTGACAGATTTTATTTTCCTGGGCTCCAAAATCACTGTGAATGGTGACTAGAGCCATGAAATTAAGACGCTCCTTGGAAGAAAAGTTATGACAAACCTAAACAGCATATTAAAAAGCAAAGACATCACTTTGCTGACAAAGTTTCATATAGTCAAATGTATTTTTTTTTTCAGTAGTCATGTATGGATGTGAGAGTTGGATCATAAAAAAAGGCTGAGCACTGAAGAATTGATACTTTGGAATTGTGGCACTGGAGAAGACCCTTGAGAGTCCCTTGGACAGCAAGGAGATCAAACCAGTCAATCCTAAAGGAAATCAACCCTGAATATTCATTGGCAGGACTGATGCTAAAGCTGAAGCTCCAATACTTCAGCCATCTGATGTGAAGAGTCAGCTCATTGAAAAAGACCCTGATGCCTGGAAAGATTGAGGGTAGGAGGATAAGAGGGTGACAGAGGATGAGATGGTTGTGTGGCATCACCAACTCAATGGACATGAGTTTGAGCAAACTCCAGGAGATAGTGAAGAACGGGGAAGCCTGGTGTGCTGTAGTCAACGGGGTTGCAAAGAGTTGGACATGACTTAGTGACTGAACAACAGCACCACTAAAACTAAAACTGCTCAAAGAATAATGGAGACATGTCAAAAGAACAAAGGAGGCAGACAAATGCAGTTCCTGTTTGCCAATTCTATGATGATTTGAACATCAACATAAATAATGTCAGTAGTATATTACATTGTCTCATAGTATCTATATTATCTAAATAGTATCTCTTTCTTACAGAATATCAGTCTAGAGAAGGAATGATGGAGTTAGGAAATCATCAATGGACTCTAAAACTAGAGGGTTAAAGTTTGACGAGGATTAGGATATTAATTTTAATATATCACTCTATAAATTATAAATATAAAAAGGGAAAATAATAACTTTACAATGGAGAAACCTGGTGGACACTATCTTAAATTAGCTTCACTAATATTAGGATAAATTGACATCACGTGGTTCCTAGTATGGTGTATTAAGAATGATACATCACTCTTTCAATATTCTTGTTAAAAATTCAAAATTTGAATCTAGATATGAAGGAAATTAAATAAAAGTAAGTACAAAGAAGGGGAAGAAGTGAAACAGAATTGAATATGAGTGCAGGGAAAAATGATTAACTCTTCAGATAAACACTGAAAACTGAGAGACATTCTATAAAATATCTGGTCTGTAGCTTTCAAAAGTACTAAGGTCTAGGAAGACAAAGAAAAGTAAAGTACTGTTTTAGGTCAAAAGGCACTAGAGAAACCGATGCAAAGGATAATCTTGGAATGGATCTTAAACTTCAAAACAATTTAACTATAAAGGACATTATGAGATAATAAGGTAACTGAAATATGATTTGCAAATCAGACAATATTTTTGCATTTGATATTAATATATGTGTATGAGTCTCTATATATATAATATACACTGATTTTTAATAATTATATTATAATGACTACATAGAAGAATGTGCTTCTTCTTGGGGAATACACACTAAAATATTTAGGATTAAAGTGATACAATAGCTTCAACTTACTCTCAAGCAATTTGGAAAAAAATTATATAGGTAGGTGAAAGAGAGAGAAAGAGTTATACAGTGAATGAGACAAAATGTGAAAAGTTGGGATATCTGGACAAAAGACATTTAGGAGTTTTGGTGGTACTACAACTTTATGTAAGTTTGAAATTGTATCTTTAAAAAGTTTTTAAAAGCTTAAAAAAACACATGAAAAAGTTATTAAAATATCTTTCAAGATATTTGTGCAGGAAAGGGTCAAGTCAGCAGGCCTGGGTTGCTCAAACTCTGCACATTCCCAAGAAAGGCTCGTCTTTCAATGATATCTGTTTGATCAGATCATTTATGCTAACAATGTGTTTTATGGTGAACACCTGCTTTTGCTCTGAAGGGCTGGCATCAGTACCTGAGGTTCACAGAGCAGTTATTACATGCCTAACGTGACTGACTCCTAATAAAAAACCTGACAGCAAGGCTCAGGTGAGTTTCCCTGCTGACAACACTCTGCACCTATGGTCACTCTACACTGTTGCTGGGAAAATTCCTCATGCCCACATGCTTCTCCTAGGAGAGGACACTTGGAAGTTTATGCTAGGTTTCTCCTGGATTTTGCCCCCATGGACCTTTTCCCTTTGTTAATTTTAATCTGAATGCTTTTCCTGTAATAAACTAGAACCATGAGTGTAACAGTTTCTCTGTACCCTGTGAATCATTCTAAGAGAATCATTTAGCTCGATGATGATCTTGAAGACCCCCAACAAAAACTAAAGACACTTAAATAAATGGAAAAAGAGCCTATACCAGTACATCCCTAATGATTTTTTAATTTAATGCAATTCCAAAAACATGATCTAAAATTTGTATGAAAGAGAAATCCTACAACTACATAAAAATAAGAGGGGTTGATCTCCCTGATAACTAAGATTTATTATAACTGTATAGTTGTTAAGATAGTATAATTTGGGAACAGAGAATTTAACTGACCAATGGAGCATAATAAAGTGGCTAAACTGATCAATGCTTTAAAAGAATTATGATATATAAAAGAGATACAACTGTAGACCAGAGGGAAAAGGAAGGACTCTTCAAATAAAATTGATAAAACAATTAGTTATCCAGTTTTTTTTTTTTTAAATGAGTTTGGATATCTATCTTACCTCATACATAAAAATAAATTCCAGATGGATTTGAATATGATAAGTATATTAACAGGATTAGATAAAAAAAAAATTATTCTGACACTGAGGTAGAAATTTCTTTTTTCCAGGGAAATGTGGAAGTGCTAAAACAAAGAGACAAGAATTATAATTTGACTCCATTAAAATAATTTTTGTTCAATAAAAGACACCATAAAAATGAAAAGACAAACCAGAAAATGGTAGCAAATATTTGCATAACACATGAAGGGCAAGAGTTTGGTGTCCAGAGTACATATAAAGCTGCTACCAGTTGAATAAGAAAAATACACACAAGCCAGTTGAAAAGTGGTCAAAGGCATGAACAAGTATTTTCCCGAAGACAAAACAGACATAACCAACAAACGTTGTAAGCTCTTCAATCTCTTGTTGTTCAGGAAAATGAAAATTAAAACCAAAACTATGTCACACCCACTAGTTTGGCAGAAATTAGCAAGTCTAATAACAAGTCCTTAGAAGGATGTAGAGCAACTGGAACTTTCTTATTCTTTGCTTGCCATAGTGTACAACCATTACAAAATTCCATTTAGCATTATTTTGTAAAGTAGAAACATTTTATATTCCATGAGCTAATAATTCATCTAAAAGATATAAACCTTAGAGGAACTTTTGCACACTTGTTCAATACAGTGTGTATTAAAGTATTTGAAGCATTATAATTTATAAAAACAAAAATCTGGAAACAACTCCATTATCCCCTCACTAGTAGGATGGATAAAAAACATTGTGGCATTTCACATGATGGAATAGCATAAAGTGGTTAAACTAATGAACTGCAGCTCCATTCTGGATCTTAGAAAAAGGACAGTGAATTTTTTAAAAAGCAAGTCTCAGAAAACTATACACAGTATATCATTTTTATAAAGCTCAAAAACAGAGAACTAAAAAATGTATTGTTTAAACACATATAGATATAGAATAAAGGTATAAAATATATGAGACAAAAATAACCATAAAAACCAGGATAGTAGTAATTGTTGGGGTGAGAGTGGGGATGGGAGATGAAGTACAAAGAGATAAGGAAGGAAAAATGAGAAGTATCTGAGTGGAGTTCTTGAGTAGTGTGTTTTCAAATGTTTATTTTATTGTTATGCATCTCAACTTACAAATTTTAAACATAGTGTTTTGTAAGTATAAAGCATTCTAGTAAAATGATAGAGAAATAAATTTTTTGGATAAAGAAAGATAATAACATACACCAAGGTTACATGTGGTCACAAAAACCTATAGGCAAGTTGCAAGCAGTAGCTTCAAAGTCTTCTTGTCAGCCTAATCAGACTTTTGTTAATTTTGCTGTTGCTTGGAACATTTTTTTAGCTTTCTAGTTATCATCTAATTCACTAAATATATATCTCTTTTATTTTCTAACTCACATTAATGTCCTGTTAAATTTCTAATATTAGATTAGCAAGAGATCTAGGATTTCATTTTTTTAGAGGGGAGGGTGTTCACATTTACCCTTAATTTTTTTTTCAAGAATCCCTGGAACTTAAGCATTTCAAAAAGAGAGATCAGGTTTACAGAAATACCTAAGAAGGGAAATCCTGGAGTTTGGTTAGTCTAATTTTTACTTTGTCTCCTGTTTCCCTTTGAGGACAATGAGTCTAAACAGTTTGAGAGAAGATCCTGGTCATCTGCTAATTCACTGTAGCAGACTATATTTTTAAAAACTGGACGTACTATCTCCCACTCCATATGTTCTTCTGTTAATATGCTGCACCCCCATTAAAAATCAAAGTCTCTACCCCTTCCCTTGAGACTAGGTGGGTCTCTGTGATTGTCTGAACCAATGTGATGGCAAGAAAGTCATGCTGTGACATCCTGACCTCTGAGACCAGGGCATAAAGGATATACAGCTTCTGTTGGGTTATTCATCTTGGGGTGCTTGCTCTTGAAATCCAGAGCACAGGCTTTGAGGAAGTCCAGGCTCAACAGCCAGTACTGACTAATTGACATGTGAGAAAGCAAACCCCTGCCACCTCCTGACCACAGCTACACAGGAAACCCAGGGTGAGGATGACCTGATCGAGATTTGTCTCCCAGAGATGGTGATGGCGGATTGTTGTTGCTTTATGACACTAAGTTCATGTAATTTGCTATGCTGCTAACTGGAACATCAAAGTTTCAGTACAAGCAACCAAAGATGTGGACAACTACAGCCATGCATGTGGACAAGCTTACCCATTCAACTCTACGCTGAGGTTAGGGCATCCAGGGACATAGCTCTTCCTTATCTCAGCCCTTCAACTGTTCACACAGCCATCCCTGGAGAGACCTGTTAACCAGGAGTCAGAGGTTGTTGGCCATCAACCTCCTAACAGACCCCTAACCACTGTCCTCTCTCCTCTCCTGGCTATTTGTAAATCTGCTAGATTTCTTTTTCAACTCTTAAAACAAGTTGATGTCTTAAAAAAGGCACCTCCTCTGGAAAAGGTCACTAGTGCATCCTCCAACAACACAGTCTCCTAATTTTTCATAGAGAGCCCAGACTGTAACAGGACAAAGTTCTCCCCAACCTAATTGTGTGTTGTGCATGCATGTTCAATCGCTTGAGTCATGTCTGACTCTTTGCAATTCCATGGACTGTAGCCCACTAGGCTCTTCCATGGGATTTTCCAGGCAAGAATACTGTTACGGGTTGCCATTTTCTCCTCCAGGGAATCTTCTTAACTCAGAGATCGAATCCATGACTCCTGCAGCTCCAGCATTGGCAGGCGAATGCCACTGTGCCATCTGGGAAGCCCGTTGGTGTTACTAGAGATGTTTTCATTGTCTCCTGTGAAAGAGGTTTTCTACCTGCTTCCCACTTGAAGCAGGGAGGCTCTTTATGCATCAGTGCTGGCTTGTATTTCTGGTGATAACTGGAGTGACAAATTGGTTCTTCTCTCAGTAGAGCAGAGAGAAAAAAAGAACACAAGTTTAACCAGAGGAGTGGCCCCAAAATGGAAGACTAGCCAATCATAGTTTAACTCCAAAACATTAAAGGCTATAATGGATATGAAGATACCACTCAGCAGCAAACAGCCAGGAAAAGAAGTTGAGATGTTAAATTCTTTAATGATAATTTAATGAAAAAATTTTGAGTTTTTTTTTAAGAAATCCTAATTTGGCTAGAATTTCCTCTTCTTATGTCTCTGAAACAGATAAGGATAAAAGCCAATTTTATAAGTATCTTCAGGTTTTGTATAAACTTTTCTGTTTATAGTTTTCTAAACGTAAAAGCTACCACAAATTCAGTAGAGAAGGAGAAGAAGGAATATAAAATAATCTCCTCCAAAATCAAAAAACAAACCAAAACCAAGTACAAGGGATATTTTTTAAGTTTATCAGATATGAAGGCAGGCATTTCATTTTTTGCCATGTGTGTAAATATTAACTTAGTGGAGAGTTGTCAGGATCTGGCCATAAGATAGGTAAGGGTACATTTTATTAAATTAACCAAACAAGGAGGTCATTAGACTGAGGGGGCAATTTAATGTAAACAAACGAACCCTGGAAATAAATGCCTCCAGGTTATGAAGTCAAAGCCTCAGGACAACTGATCACAAACAGCCAACCAAATTTTAAGCTACAGTCAATACTTTTACTTAGCTTCCATGCCTTTTTTTTTTCCCCCAAGAAGTTTTTTTTTTTTAATAATTTATTTTAATTGGAGGATAATTATTTCACAGTATTGTGGTGGCTTTTGCCATACATCAATATGAATCAGCAAAGGCATATCAATCAGAATAGGCATATCAATCAGAATAGGCATATGTGTCCCCTGCATCCTGAACGCCCCTCCTATTTCCCTCCCCGCCCTATCCCTCCAGGTTGTTACAGAGCACCAGCTTTGGGTGGCCTGCATCCACATCAAATGCCCACTGGTTATCTGTTTTACATATAATAATGTATATATTTCAATGCTATTCTCTCAAATGATCCTATCCTCTCCTTCTGCCACTGAGTCCAGAAGTTTGTTCGTTACGTCTGTGTCTCCTTTGCTGCCCTACATATAGGATTGTCAGTACCATATTCCTAGATTCCATATATATGCATTCAGTTCAGTTCAGTTCAGTTCAGTCACTCAGTCTTGTCCAACTCTTTACGACCCCATGAACCACAGCATGCTGTGCCTCCCTGTCCATCACCAACTCATGGAATTTACCCCAACTCATGTCCATTGAGTTGGTGATGCCATCTAACCATCTCATCCTCTGTCATCCCCTTCTCCTCCTGCCTTCAATCTTTCCCAACATCCGGGTCTTTTCAAATCAGTCAGCTTTCTGCATCAGGTGGCCAAAATATTAGAGCTTCAGCTTCAACATCAGTCCTTCCAATGAACACCCAGGACTGATCTCCTTTAGGATGGACTGGTTGGATCTCCTTGCAGTCCGAGGGACTCTCAAGAGTCTTCTCCAACACCACAGTTCAAAAGCTTCAATTCTTCTGAGCTCAGCTTTGTTTATAGTCCAACTCTCACATCCATACATGACCATTGGAAAAACCATAGCCTTGACTAGATGGACCTTTATGGACAAAGTAATGTCTCTGCATTTTAATATGCTGTCTAGGTTGGTTATAACTTTTATTCCAAGGCATAAGCATCTTTTAATTTCATGGCTGCAATCATGATATACAGTGATCTTGGAGCCCCAAAAAACACAGTCAGACACTGTTTCCCCATCTATTTGCCATGAAGTGGTGGGACCAGATGCCATGATCTTAGTTTTCTGAATGTTGAGCTTTAAGCCAACTTTTTCACTCTCCTCTTTCACTTTAGTCAAGAGGCTCTTTAATTTTTCTTCACTTTCTGCCATAAGGGTGCTGTCATCTGCATATCTGAGGCTATTGATGTTTCTCCCGGCAATTTTGATTCCAATTTGTACTTCCTCCAGCCCAACGTTTCTCATGATGTACTCTGCATATAAGTTAAATAAGCATGGTGACAATATACAGCCTTGACATACTCCTTTCCTTATTTGGAACCAGTCTGTTGTTCCATGTCCAGTTCTAACTGTTGCTTCCTGACTTGCATACAGGTTTCCCAAGAGGCAGATCAGGTGGTCTGGTATTCCGATCACTTTCAGAATTTCCCACAGTTTATTGTGATCCACACAGTCAAAGGCTTTGGCATAGTCAATAAAGCAGAAATGGATGTTTTTCTGGAACTCTCTTTCTTTTTTGATGATCCAGCAGATGTTGGCAATTTGATCTCTGGTTCCTCTGCCTTTTCTAAAACCAGCTTGAACATCTGGAAGTTCACGGCTCACATATTGCTGAAGCCTGGCTTGGAGAATTTTGAGCATTACTTTGCTAGTGTGTGCAATGAGTTCAATTGTGCAGCAGTTTGAGCATTCTTTGGCATTGCCTTTCTTTGGGATTGGAATGAAAAGTGATCTTTTCCAGCCCTGTGGCCGCTGCTGAGTTTTCCAAATTTGCTGACATATTGAATGCAGCAATTTCACAGCATCATCTTTTAGGATTTGAAATAGCTCAACTGGAATTTCATCACCTCCACTAGCTTTGTTCATACTGATGCTTTCTAAGGCCTACTTGACTTCACATTCTAGGATGTCTGTCTCTAGGTGAGTGATCACACCATCGTGATTATCTGGATCGTGAAGATCTCTTTTGTATAGTTCTTCCATGTATTCTTGCCACCTCTTCTTAATATCTTCTGCTTTTGTTAGGTCCATACCATTTCTGTCCTTTATTGAGCCCATCTTTGCATGAAATGTTCCCTTGGTATCTCTAATTTTCTTGAAGAGATCTCTAGTCTTTCCTATTTTGTTGCTTTCCTCTATTTCTTTGCACTGATCACTGAGAAAGGCTTTCTTATCTCTCCTTACTCTTCTTTGGAACTCTGCATTCAAATGGGTATATCCATATATGCATTAATATACACTATTTCTCTTTCCCTTTCTGACTATACTCTGTATAATAGGCTCAAGTTTCATCCAATAGCAAATGAAACAACTGACAAAGAATTAATTCCCAAAATATACAAGCAGCTCTTGTGGATTAATACCAGAGAAATGAATAACCCAATCAAAAAGTGGGGAGAAGACCTAAGCAGACATTTCTCCAGAGAAGACATACAGATGGCTAATGGACACATGGAAAGATGCTCAGCATCACTCATTATTAGGGAAATGCAAATCAAAACCACAATGAGGTTCTCACACTGGTCAGAATGACCATCATCAAAATTCTACAAACAATAAATGCTGGGGAAAGTGAGGAGAAAAGGGAACCCTCTTACACTGTTGGTGGGAATGCAAACTGATATAACCACTAGAGAAAACAGTATGGAGTTTCCTTTAAAAACTAGAAATAGAACTACCATACAACCCAGAAATCCCACTACTGGGCATATTTCCTGAGGAAATCACAATTGAAAAAGACACATGTACCTCCATGTTCATTGCTAAGATGCTAAGATGCTTCAGTTGTGTCCGACTCTGTGCAACCCCATAGACAGCACCCACCAGGCTCCCCCGTCCCTGGGATTCTCCAGGCAAGAACACTGGAGTGGGTTGCCATTTCCTTCTCCTCTCCTTCACTTCCACAAAAGTGAAAAGTGAAAGTGAAGTCGCTCAGTCCTGTCAGACTCTTCGTGATCCATGAACTGCAGCCTACCAGGCTCCTCCGTCCATGAGATTTACCAGGCAAGAGTACTAGAGTGGGGTGCCATTGCCTGCATATTAAAATTTTTAAGTGTTTATTTGAGCAAAGTTCTATTCAAATTAGATAGTGCCAAACCAAAAGTAGTTGGGGATACTCCATTGCCAGGAACTTGGGGAGAAACTTCTATAAAGAAAAGGTAGATTCATCCACCTCATTAGAACTGACTCAAATGTGTTCCTTTTCATAACTGAGTAATATTCCACTGTGTATATGTACCACAACTTCCTTATCCATTCATCTGCCAATGGACATCTTGGTTGCTTTGTTATAGCTAGGACACGAAAGCAACCAAGATGTCCATTGGCAGATGAATGGATAAGGAAGTTGTGGTACATATACACAGTGGAATATTACTCAGTTATGAAAAGGAACACATTTGAGTCAGTTCTAATGAGGTGGATGAATCTACCTTTTCTTTATAGAAGTTTCTCCCCAAGTTCCTGGCAATGGAGTATCCCTAACTACTTTTGGTTTGGCACTATCTAATTTGAATAGAACTTTGCTCAAATAAACACTTAAAAATTTTAATATGCATTAGTTTGTCTTTTACCAACAGAAAAGATGAAAATGGTGAGAATAATATGCTCTTAGGGAGAGAAAAGTGTTTCCATGATGGCTTGGGGGTAAAGAATCTGCTTGCCAATGCAGAAGATGCAGTTTCAATCCCTGGGTTGGGAAGATCCTCTGGAGAAGGAAATGCCAACCTAGTCCAGTATTCTTGCCTGGGAAATCCCATGAACAGAGGAGCCTGGTGAGTTACAGACTAGACTTGTGACTTGAGGATCACAAGTGTCAGACACGACTTAGCCACTAAACAAACAAAAAAGCAAAGAGGGAGAAAAATGCCTGGGATTGGGGTGGGGAAACTAGTGTGGAGGTTACTCCAGCCTGGGCTTGTGAAGTCCTGTGTTTTTATCCATTTTCTTGGACAACCCCATGGGGTGAAATCTTGGCTCAGATTTCTTTAGACATGCACAGTGGTCTCTTGGCCTTTGCTGCTGCTGCTGCTGCTGCTGCTAAGTCGCTTCAGTCATTCTGACTCTGTGCTAGCCCATAGATGGCAGCCTACCAGGCTCCCCCATCCCTGGGATTCTCCAGGCAAGAACACTGGAGTGGGTTGCCATTTCCTTCTCCAGTGCATGAAAGGGAAAAGTGAAAGTGAAGTCGCTCAGTCGTGTCCGACTCTTCGCGACCCCATGGTCTGCAGCCTACCAGGCTCCTCCGTCTATGGGATTTTCCAGGCAAGAGTACTGGAGTGGGGTGCCATTGCCTTCTCCTGGCCTTTAGAAAAGTCTCTAATGTCGATTGAGTTTTGGTCTCCCATTTCTAAAGCCCCACAATAGGACAAAAACAATAGCCAGATTGATGGCTTCAGTTCCAGAAAAGAAGAGGAAGGGAAAACAACAACAACAACAACCCAGCTTCTGATAACTGAGGAGACTACAGGGAGAGCTATATAGTTTCCTGGAATCTAAGACAGAGGCTCTTCGCCCTTTGCTAGAGCTCATTTGGGCTTTGTAACCATGGTTTTCCAAGGCCCAACTATATAAAAATAGAATATTTATTTAAAAAATAAAACCTGACAGATAAGACACTGCTGTTTCTACTTGCAGTGCAAAATGCCATGAGACTCCCAAAGCACAAGCCCATAAAATCTGGTAAATGAGCCCTCTACCTAACAAGGCCCCTGGGCACCCCTTGTCTTCTTCCTTCTAGCCCCAAGTTGACTCTCAAGGGTGCCCAGGGACTTGTATCCAGAAACCTTGAGAGATGAGCCCCAAAGAGCCTTTCTTGGGTGTCAAAAGCTCCTCCTTCAGCTGGAGAAAATATCTAGTATCCCAGTAAATTTCCTTCTACCACCATCCCTGGAAGAGCTCTAAAGCAGGTGGAAGGACTGCATTTAGGTACCTTTTTCTCACAACCTTGATTTGTGAATACTTGTGACCAATGGGCCACATCTTTGATTTCCCCCTCCATTTTTCTGTTGAGCCACAAATTTGCAGGAAGAAATGTAAGTTAGATTTTGGAAAAGACATCAGGGACTTACAGAGGGAGCCACTGAGGAATAAAATAGATGTAAGAATTTTATTGAGGGCTTCCCTTGAAGCTTAGTTGGTAAAGAATCTGCCTGCAGTGTAGGAGACCTGTGTTTGATTTCTGGGTTGGGAAGATACCCTCAGGAAGGAAATGGCAACACACTCCAGTATTCTTGCCTGGAGAATCCCATGAACAGAGGAGCCTGGTAGGCTACAGTCCATGGGGTCACAAGAGTCAGACAGCAACTCAACCACCAAGGGTTTTATTGATGTTAAAAGGTGAAATTATATTAAGCTGGAAAGGGTCCAGGTGTGTATGAATTTTTGTTTTTCTTTATCCTTAATTTACCACTTTGAAAGATCATCTGTTAATCCTAAGGAATCATGACTTATGGCAGAAAGTGAAGAGGAACTAAAAAGCCTCTTGATGAAGGTGAAAGAGGAGAGTGGAAAAGTTGGCTTAAAGCTCAACATTCAGAAAACGAAGATCGTGGCATCTGGTCCCATCACTTCATGGGAAATAGATGGGGAAACAGTGGAAACAGTGTCAGACTTTATTTTGGGGGGGCTCCAAAATCACTGCAGATGGTGATTGCAGCCATGAAATTAAAAGATGCTTACTCCTTGGAAGAAAAGTTATAACCAACCTAGATAGCATATTGAAAAGCAGAGATATTACTTTGCCAACAAAGGTCCATCTAGTCAAGGCTATGGTTTTTCCTGTGGTCATATATGGATGTGAGAGCTGGACTGTAAAGAAAGCTGAGTGCCAAAGAATTGATGCTTTTGAGCTGTGGTGTTGGAGAAGACTCTTGAGAGTCCCTTGGACTGCAAGGAGATCCAACCAGTCCATTCTGAAGGAGATCGGCCCTGGGATTTCTTTGGAAGGACTGATGCTAAAGCTGAAACTCCAGTACTTTGGCCACCTCATGCAAAGAGTTGACTCTTTGGAAAAGACTCTGATGCTGGGAGGGATTGGGGGCAGGAGGAGAAGGGGACGACAGAGGATGAGATGGCTGGATGGCATCACTGACTCGATGGACGTGAGTCTGAGTGAACTCCGGGAGTTGGTGATGGACAGGGAGGCCTGGCATGCTGCGATGCTTGGAGTTGCAAAGAGTCGGATGTGACTGAGTGACTGAACTGAACTGAACTGAACTGTACCAACTAATATGGTAATGTGTGACTCCGCCACTTAGCAGTTATGTTTCCTTGTCTATATCTTGTCTTCAGACAAATCATAATCCATATAGACACTTTTTATAAAGCCTCATAGAGTAGATTTACAGTTACCTACCACAATATACACGTCAAGGCCAAACAACTTTCCATGTTATGAAATGATCCCTGATATCTAACAAAAAAAATTGTTCTTTTTTCAACTTCATACTGTGTCCTTTCATATGATGCTCTGAAGAGCTGAAGCATAACTGTGCACCAACCCCTTAAAAATACCATTTTGTAGATATCCTTTATTTAAAATGGTATATTTCTGAGGAATAGATTAATCTTAAAAGCATTAAAGAAGCTTGACGTTGAAATTTACCCAATAGTAAGTCATTTTGTGTGTTGCTAATTTGCTTTACTTCCAGCAAAATGTACTTTTTCAGCAAGTCCATGCTTTCTATTATTAAATTTGTTTTTATAGCTAACCTGTTACATAATTACATGTAGTTTAGTAATAAGGTAAAGCTACTAGAGAAGTTTCACTACCAGTCTATTTTCCAATTAGATGTTCACAGAGTCATGCTTTCTTCTAGTTATAATTCCAGTGTCAAAGTTTAGCCTAGTTCATTAGTTGTTTGTTGCTCTCACGGGCATAGACAGAAGAACAAGGAGACAGAGGCTATAAACGCTGAATACACCTCTTCTTTGAAGAAGACCTTACTATGGTAGCCTAACGCTCTGTTTCCTAAGAGGCGATTTGCTTGATGGACCAGTGACCTGTAATGATTCCACCAGCAAACACTTGTGCCCTACATTGCAGTGGACACACTAGCAACACAGAGTTGGAATACATGGACCCTACTCTCAAAGACTGTATAATGTAGCCATGATGGGGGCAAGTTCTGTGATACAATTTTGTAGTAGAAGGAACAATGGACACAGGATCACAAGACATGTATTCAAATATTGATTTTCATCCTTTGACATCTGTGTGTCCACAGACAATTTCCTGAGTAGAGCTGATCCTCAGTCTCTCCTTCTGAAGAGAAACAATACTTCTTGCCCTCCCTGATCCACCGGATGGTGATGAAATTAAATAATGCTTGTGAACATGTTGTGTAATCACATAGGCACTATAGTTCTTTCAACACAGAAAAACCAGTATACACATGTCCTACATGTACAAGGACATGGATTTGGGGAGAGGGAGAAAGGGAGGGAAGAGAGAGAGAGAAAGGATTTTACAGAGGTCATGAGCTTTGTGTAGCTTTGAAAACTGAGCCGTGTCTAGGGAAGAGTACTGTAGGACCAAAGCTGAGAGGAATAGTACTCGGAGTTGAAAGACTGAAATGAAAAGGCAGTGTGTAAACCATAGTGACATGACCTCTACCTCTAGACACTTAGGAATTAGGAGGTATCTACAGAGCTTAGAGGGGCTTCCCAGGTGGCACCAGTGTTCGCAGTGTTAATCACTCAGTCGTGTCTGACTTTGTGACCCCCATGGACTGTAGCCTTCGAGGATCCTCTGTCCATGGGATTCTGTAGGCAAGAATACTGGAGTGGGTTGCCATTCCCTTCTCCAGGGGATTCCCAAGGATAGAACCTGGGTGTCCTGCATTGCAGGCAAATTGTTTACCATCTGAGTCAGTAGGGAAGCCCTAAAGAATCCGACCACCAGTGCAAGAGTTGTGGATTCGATCCCTGGGTCAGGAAGATCTCCTAGAGAAGGAAGTGGCAACCGGCTCTGGTTTTCTTGCTTGGGAAATTCCATGCACAGAGCAGCCTGTTGGGATATAGTCTAGGGGTCACAAAGAGTCGGACATGGAGCATACATGAAGCCTAGAGCTCTGCCTGACACCGCTGAACTTGAATGGATTCAATAATTGTTCAAATTCTAAGTATGATACTTAGTTTAAAATGTTTCTACCAATAATTCTGTGATATTGTTATCACCACTGTATTAATATAAAGGTAAGGAAATTGGTCTTAGATACATTAATTCTTTGCCCAAGATAAGTTAGTGTATGATAGAAGTGGGATATGAGTCTATACCATTTGACTCTAAAAGCCACACACTTTAGTGAGTAAAGAACATTTCTCCTTTGTCTATTCCCAAAAGAAATGAGCATGAGTGTGGCTATAAATCAGCAGAAACCTGAAGTAGATTGACCAAAAGAATCTGCCCAGTCTACTAATAACAGAAATCAACCAATTAGGTTCCTTATAGAATTTTTTTTTTACTTTCTTAGATACCATATATGACTTAATGAAGAAAGAGAATCACACTCTGGTGAGTGAGTTTACTCTTCAGGGTTTCTCCAGCTTCTGTGAGCACCAGTTCACCCTCTTTATCATGTTTTTTGCACTGTACATGCTAACCCTGGCAGCCAATATCATCACTGTGGCCATCATTAGCCTTGACCGTCACCTCCACACCCCCATGTATTTCTTCCTCAGCATGCTGTCAGCTTCCGAGACTGTGTACACACTCATCATTATACCCAAGATGCTCTGCAACCTCACAGGCCTGAGTCAGTCCATTTCTTTGGCAGGTTGTGCCACTCAGATGTTCTTCTTCATCACTTTGGCCATCAACAACTGCTTCCTGCTCACAGCGATGGGCTACGACCGCTATGTGGCCATTTGCCATCCCTTGAGGTACACAGTCATTATGAATAGGAGGGTGTGCATCCAGCTGGTGTGGGGGGCCTGCAGCATCGGGCTGATTGTGGCCATGACACAGGTGACGTCTGTATTCAGGTTACCCTTCTGTGCCACAAAGGTGGCCCACTTCTTCTGTGACATCCGGCCTGTGATGAAGCTCTCCTGCATTGACACGACTGTCAATGAGATCCTGACTTTGATCATCAGTGTCCTGGTGATCCTGGTTCCCATGGGATTGGTTTTCATTTCCTACATCCTCATCATCTCCACCATCCTCAAGATCACGTCTACCGAGGGTCGGAAGAAGGCCTTTGCCACCTGCGCCTCCCACCTCACTGTGGTCATTGTCCACTATGGCTGTGCCTCCATTGCCTACCTCAAGCCCAAGTCAGAGAACAGCAAGGATGAGGCTCAGCTGATCTCAGTGACCTACACTGTCGTCACCCCACTACTGAACCCTGTGGTGTACACCCTGAGGAACAAAGAGGCCAAGGATGCTCTGCTCCGGGCCATTGGCAGGAAGCTTTGCTGATAAGATGGGACTGTTACAAAGACGGTCTTGGGAGATTCTATAGGGAAGAGAAAGTAAAGCAGTGAACAGCACCTAGGGTGAAAATTCTGGAGCCTACCATGCAGTGGTTGGGTAGAGGAGATAAAAGGATTATATATCCAGGCCCTGGAGAAAGGGGCTCCAAAGTACATGCAAGCCTGCCTCTGACAAGACAGCATACATGGTATGGAGGATCAATATAAGGGTAATAACTTGATATGGGGAAGTACACGGATTGTATGCATAACCTAGGACAGAATGAGATCAAGATAGTAGAAAGGATTAATGAGGGGAGGCTGCTTCAAGGCAGTACTAAACTTTTAAATACATTCTATAACACTCTTTTTCGACATGAAGCTCTCTTTTATCCATTTAGAGTTACAAAGGCTTAACATCCAATTGAAGTCATTGTTTTGTGGACAATTCAAGTTCCTTGCATCTTAAACACCATAAATAAATAGCTGTCTGTGATAATAAGCATCTATATAATTTACCAACTCCTGAAGTCTAGATCTTTTTCATGTATATGGCCAACCTGGAACTTAAGTTTTCAGGAATATGTAAAAGAAATATTTTTGGAAAATGATTAAAATTCCTTAATAATTTAATTAAAGAGGTAGCACCAAGTAATCATATGGGCATTTATATTTCAAGAATGCACAAGGATTGTTGGTGATAATATATGTAAATAGTTCACTCAGTTAAAAAAAAATAGTATTGCCTTTGGAGATGCTTGCAGAATGGATAAAAGTGGATAGGGAATGGGAGGACAAGAGAGAATCTACAGAAAGGATTAGTCAGGTGAGAGGGCTGGAAAGAAGTGGATGGGTAAGGAAAGTGTCGTATGGCAACACAGTGACTCAAAAAAAGAAAAAGATTTAAACCATCAACCCTATCGTTTCAGACCCCAGGATCTGCATTAATATGCCATCTTTCACTAGTCACCTTCACTTCCAGTGTCCCTCCACGAGCCTGTCATCCAGTTCCATGCAGAACACCTGTGTCTTGTGACTTCTCTCTTTCTATTTCATATTCTCGTGTGTTTCTACAGCTTACTGTCACTTCATGGAAATCCCTTACTGCCACCCTTATTGCCTATTCAACCAAAGTGTACTCCTTTTAAAACACCAAACTAAAAGCATCTCCCTTTCATGAACTTTCTAATGAAGAAATCACCCTCTCACTCTCCTACCTCCAAACTTGCACATACATTATTATAGAGCAAGCATTTCCTATAATGTCTTTAGAAATGAAAGCTTGAAATGAATGAGTGATGTCATAACCAGATGAAGTCTTCATTAGGTGGACAGTTTAAGGTTTCAGTTGTACCAAGCAGTGGCATTTTCAGAGGCTGTGTTCTCCGTCATGTTATTAATAATCTCAAAAATTAGGACTATGTTCAAATATTGTAATTTCATAAATAGCCCATTGTGGTTCAATCTTACCCACATCTGAGTATTTTTCAAAATTTATGGTGGAATCCTGGAGAAGGCAATGGCAACTCACTCCAATACTCTTGCCTGGAAAATCCCATGGACAGAGGAGCCTGGTAGGCTGCAGTCCATGGGCTCGTGAAGAGTCGAACACGACTGAGTGACTTCACTTTCACTTTTCACTTTCATGCATTGGAAACGGCAACCCACTCCAGTGTTCTTGCCCGGAGAATCCCAGGGATGGGGGAGCCTGGTGGGCTGCTGTCTATGGGGTCGCTAAGAGTTGGACATGACTGAGCGACTTCACTTTCACTTTTCACTTTCATGCATTGGAGAAGGAAATGGCAAGCCACTCCAGTGTTCTTGCCTGGAGAATCCCAGGGACGGGGGAGCCTGGTGGGCTGCTGTCTATGGGGTCGCACAGAGTCAGACACGACTGAAGCGACGCAGCAGCAGCAGCAGCATGGTGGAATCCAAGAGAACCCAAAAATAAGGTTACCCACTGTTTGTTAATGGCCTCTCTTACTCAGTAAACACTTCTTAATTTTAGACTGTAGCTTCAAAAATGTTGCTCTGTCCATTCAAGTTTACTAATAATAATCTGTATCTGCAAAGTTAGGTACTGAAAATAGTAGCAAGTAGTGTTTGGAGGCCAGCAGGGCAAAGTGTATTCATTGTAACATAAGCACAGTAAGAAAAAGACTGCATTCTGAGTCCTGGCTTTACTTTTTATTCGTCTCATATATTTGAATCTTTATTTAGCTTCTCTAAGCCTAAGTTTTCTCTGCAAAACATGTAGATAAAACAAATAACATTTTGTAGATGTTTCATCTACAAAACATGTCAGTTTCTCCTGACAAACATATGAGACAGTAAGTGTGAAAATCCTTTGTAAATGACAAATCAGGGACAAATATTCTCTTTTTTTATTGGAGTAAGAAAAGCAATATAATCTCTGTAAACTTCTAATTATATCAGAGTTCAGTGTCATCCATCTGAGGAGGATACTGCTACAGAGATTTTTTTTTCTTTAACTTTTTATTTTGTATTGGAATATAGTCAATTAACAATGTTGTGATAGTTTCAGGTGAACAGTGAAGGGACTCAGCCATAAATATACATGTATCCATTCTCCTCCAAACTCCCCTCCCATCCAGGCTGCCACATAACACTGAGCAGAGTTCCATGTGCTATACAGTAGCTTCTTGTCGGTTATCCATTTTAAATATAGTACTGTGTACAAACCACAGATATTTACAATTCTGCCTTTCTGTCTGCATGCTATCAATTTAATCTCTAGTCCTGGTTCAGAGTCGGTTCTCTTTCCTTAGATATCCTGGAGAATAAAGAGGGGAATTCTGCTTCTGGATGATTCACCTTCCAGACACATCCCAGTCATTTAGCCTGGTACAGCGCTTCTAAGAGCTCATGAGTACAGAAAGTGATTGCTGTTCTTAGTTTCCCCAGACATATGGGCTCCACCCTTCATTTCTCAACTGGTCTCCTTTGTTGGGAAGAACACAAAATCTTGAGACTTGAATTTAAGACACACCTTAACTTTGCCAACTATGTATAACTTTCCCAACTATGTATTCCTAAGGTAGTAAGGAAATCTTTCCTTATCTATGATAGGTTATCAATGTCAACCATCTTTCCCATTAGGCTATTGAAAAAATCAACTAGAGTAGAATTAACAGGGTGGAATTGTTGTGGTAACCATAGGAAGTTAATATAATACATCATTATCCCTATTATTATTGGCTAACATTATCCCTATATTCTTACCTTTCCAATTTTTCCAGGCCATTTTATATTATTTCACTAATTAATTTTGCACTTCTACCTTCCTCCCACTTCTATTTAAGTTCTAATACTGTTGTATTCTTCCTTAAATGTGCAGGTCTCATTAAAAAAAAACAAAAAAACCCTTCTAAACTCTGTATTACTATCTTTCATTAGCAATTTAATGCCTTTCTTGCTCTACATCAAAAACTTTCCCTCTTCATTCAGTGAAATTCAAACTCTTTACCATGATCCATGATGACTCCCAATAGGAAATGTATATTGTAATATAAGCCAGTATGCACGTATATATCTTCTCTGTGTCTGTGTGTATTCACATACAAATGAAACATTGACAAATAATACTTACCCTTACTACAGGCAGTGCATTCTGATGTTTTCATTCTAGCTTGATCTGTCCTATTTCATCTTATTTAAGTAATATTCGTGGAGAGAGGAGCATCTACAATGTATTTTGACCAAATACTCAATAATTGAAAGTTAAAATATTCAACTGAAGCCAATGCCTCAGCCTAACATCATTAGATTGTGTATCTGGGATAGTGAAATAAAATTAAAATGCTATTTGAAAACTTAATAACATTGGAATTTTATTATTAAACATTTGGTAATCATATTTAAACACTTGACACTTCAGAGAAAGGACATTTAGTCTTCATCGTAGCTGCTAGATTACTCTGCTGCTGCTGCTGCTAAGTCACTTCACTCCTGCCCGACTCTGTGCAACCCCATAGACGGCAGCACACCAGGCTCCTCTGTCCCTGGGATCCTCCAGGCAAGAACAGTGGAGTGGCTTGCCATTTCCTTCTCCAATGCATGAAAGTGGAAAGTGAAAAGTGAAAGTGAAGTCACTCAGTCGTGCCCAACTCTTAGCAACCCCATGGACTGCAGCCTACCAGGCTCCTCCGTCCATGGGATTTTCCAGGCAAGAGTACTGGAGTGGGTCTGCTGCTGCTGCTGCTAAGTCACTTCAGTCGTGTCTGACTCTGTCTAGCAGTCACTAAAATACACACTTGGGGTACTTGGTAGATGCTCACTTTTCAAGTGAGAAGCTGATTTGTAGAGGAGCAAAATATCTTGAGACTAACATCTCATTTTTCTCTAACACTTTCTTTTCTTCATATTCTTTATTGCTGCTGCTACTGCTAAGTCACTTCAGTTGTGTCTGACTCTGTGTGACCCCATAGACGTCAGCCCACCAGGCTCTCCTACCCCTGGGATTCTCCAGGCAAGAACACTGGAGTGGGTTGCCATTTCCTTCTCCAATGCATGAAAGTGAAAAAGTGAAAGTGAAAGTGAAGTCATGTCCGACTCTTAGCGACCCCATGGACTGCAGCCTACCAGGCTCCTCCATCCATGGGATTTTCCAGGCAAGAGTACTGGAGTGGGATGCCATTGCCTTCTCCATTCTTTATTAGGTACGTATTAAAATAATGTATACTGTGTATTGTCCTACACGATTTGAAATCATGCTGTAACTCGTGTAAAATTTGATAAGATTCATGGATTAAATGGAATTAAGAAGCTAAAAATACCATGCTTAAAAGTTGTTTTTATTTAGTATTATAAATAAAGAACACCACATAATTTTACAAATATTAGAATTCTGATAGTTAATTTCCACTATTCTTTTTTGTACATTTGAACTTTGGCTTTGTAAGTATATAATGTTCTTTCTAAAATTATCTAATAACTAACAAATTTCAATATTTATATGAAGCATTATTTTCCTACTTATTTAACTACTTAAAACTCTTAAATTTGTCCAGAAAATGAACAACTCTCACAATTATCATTATTTATTCTTACATTTTACTTTTCTAATAATAAAATATATTCTTCACTTAATAGAATTTTAACAGGTAAAGCATATAAAGCTATTTCAGTGTAATTCATAGAATGATTCATTGCATTTGAAAACATAAATGTAATTCAAACATATGTATATTTGAATACATAAATATACAAACAGTACTCTTGCTTTATTCAGAGTACTGATATTAGACTGACTAGAGATAATAACCTATGCTGTTACATGATCATTGTTAACCTACAAATTCAGAGATGTCAAAATACAGCATTCAAGATTTTGAGCCGTCGACTTTGTAGAGATTGAAAACCAAAGTAGCAATTCAGCAGCAGGTTTTGACTAAATACCAAAAGCAAAGTAGAACTCTGAGTTATTCCTGGTGTGACCCACTAAACTTAGGAAAAACATGGGAGATGTGGATGCCATAAGGAATGCTGCATGCATGAGTGAGTGACGCTCCAAACTGGCTGAAATGGCAAAGTATCTGAGAAGAAAGTCCCTTATTTCTCTTTTTTATTCTTTTATTCTAAAATAGTAGTATGTGAATTGGCATTTTTCTGATTATAAAAGCAAATACTGATTCTTTGAAAAAACATTTCAGAAAATTATACAGAAGAAACTCTGTCTTTTTCATGTTCACTGTAGCCTGGTGCAAACGCCAGGGACAGTGAAGGACAGGGATGCCTGGAGCGCTGCAGTCCATGGGGTCACAGTCAGGTACAACTTAGCAACTGAACAGCAACAATAATAAAATGAGTACCTACAACATTTCTCTTCTCCACACTTGCCAACCCAACCCCGGTGCCAAATACGAGAAGGGAAAGAAAAGAGTTTAAAATTAGGATTATATAGCCAGTGCTTTTAAAAATGGAATATTTTTTATCTAGTCCATAGTCTCTAGAGACTGTGAGCCATGTTGAGTAACTGTAAGGCACAAAAGAGAGACTTCCAACAAATGCAATTGGATTGATAAGGTATCTTAGAAATATGTAGGAATCAAAAGGAAAATCTAGGCTTGAAACTTGGGAGTAGCACAAACGTTGCTTCATACTCAGAGGTGGAGGAAAATAAGATAATGATAAATGCCAGGACAAAGTAACAGGGTGTATTAGCCCAGGAGAAGGAGCCCTCCCCAGCAGTTCTTGCTCCCAGGTAGGCAATAGGAGAACACCATTGGTGATTTCCAGACAAGAGCAATACTTGGAGAAAGAGGCATGGCTAATGACACAGAGTCTAGCAATAAAAAATACTAGGGAAATAAAAGAAAACATAAATACAAGCAGAAGCAACTAGATATTAGAAGTGTTGAGCAAAAAAGCAGTAATATTTTTATAAAATAAATTAAGAAAATTAAACTCACTTCTCCTGCTCAATATGAAGCTAAACATACCAGCTAATCCTAACCACAATTTAAAACAAATAAATAAAATTTATAGAAATTCTGTTAAATGTAAGTTCAGAGTAGAGAGAATTCTGACAAAACACAGATTTTACATTGCATTATTTCTGACTTTTTCCTAAAACTCTACTACATTTAAGAATAACCTCACTTCCATAGCAAAAGGAAATAGGAGACGAGCGCAAAAGAATGTCTGTGACAAAATTTTGAAATCTGGAAAGCAGTTTAGTAAGTTGTTATTGATTTCTATGTGACTTAGCACACAGGAGAATGCTGATGTATTATTGAATGCGCAGGAGATGCCTGAGGCAGAGAGAACAACCTAAATGTCAATTTATCAATCAGAATGCCAGACGTATTCAGGAAAGTGGGTAGTAAGTACTCGTGAACCTAAGAGTGAATGATTAATCTAACAAAATAGAGGTGCTTGAAAAATTTTAAGAGACATCACACAATTAGAACCTTTCCTCCACCTGAGCAGAAGGCTAAAGGATTGCCTCCTGGAGAGAGTTAAAGAGATGAGATAGGGTTTGGAGGGTGCCATAATAATTTTTTTTTTTTTTACATGAGGGAAAGGTAAAAGAATATCAGCACACCTCACAGGATATTGACAATAAGTCTTAGAGCTCCCCACCTCGAAACTGAAGGATTTTCCCCTGGGGAACTCAGCATTTCAAGAACAAAGACTTAGATATGGACAGGTCAATGTTCTACGTTGAAAAAATAAGCTTACCCTAATAAAGCCAGCTTTACCATATTACCCAGCTTTATCACCCTACTAAGTAAAGCCCACCACCCAATCTATCTCATCCCACCACACATACACACATACATACTACAAGGTTTCTAAACAGCTTATTAGTATGTCAAGCATACAATGTCAATTCACCTGACATGAAGAGCCAACTCACTGGAAAAGACCCTGATGCTGGGAAAGAGTGAAGGCAAAAGGAAAAGGAGGCAGCAGAGGATGAGATGGTTAGAGAGTAGCACCAACTCAATGGACATGAATTTGAGCAAATTCTGGCAGATAGACCTGGTTGGATTCCTGAGTCAGGAAGATCTGCTGGATAAGGGATAGGTTACCCACTCTAACATTCTTGGGCTTCCCTTGTGGCTCAGCAAGTAAAGAATCCACGTGCAATGCAGGAGACGTGGGTTCCATCCCTGGGTTGGGAAGATTCACTAGAGAAGGGAACTACTAACCACTCCATTATTCTGGCCTGGAGAATTCCACAGACTGTACAGTCCGTGGGGTCGCAAAGGTCAGACACGACTGAGCAACTTTCACTTTCACTTTCTGGGAGACAGTGAAGGACAGGGATCCATGGGGTTGCAAAGAGTCAGACATGACTTAGTGACTGAACAACAAAAACAAATTTCAATCATAGTCATAATTGACTGAAAGGATCACCAAGTATTTGAGTAAAACCACTAACATGGAAAGAGACATCAACACAATAAACAGACAACAAAAGAATGCAGAAGAATCAGATACAGTGCAGGGAATATATTAAGATCTTTCCAAAGATACTTATTGAACATTTTCAGAAGGACACAACAAAATACTTAATCAGAGAAACAAAAGCAGTGCTGTATAAAAGGTATGTTCTGAGAAGCAAAAACAGATTTCACAAATTAAAAATATATTAGCTGAAATAAAAAATTAAATATGAGAGTGGCAAGAGAAATTTGATGGAATGTCTTGAATAACAGAACAAGAAGACAAACAGGAGTGATATAAGAGGATAATATATGAATATTGAAGATAAATCAATACAGTGATTCACATACTGAATTACTACTTTGTACACATGATACTAATGTAATACTATAAATCAACTATACTTTAATAAAAATAAGAAAAATAAATTAGGTCTTGAAAATAAAAGTTTAGGTGTATATAATAAGGAGCAAATGATAAAAGAACTACCTAAGTAAAACCACAAATAAAATAAAGACATATATATATAATTAGGGATACAAATAAAAACTTTAAAACTAAGATAATAGCAGGAAAAACTTTAGATCAATATTTTTTTAAAACATAGTCTATTGTGTATATGTACCACAGCTTTCTTATCCATTCATCTGCTGATGGGCATCTACGTTGCTTCCATGTCCTGGCGGATTCATTTTGATATTTGGCAAAACTAATACAATTATGTAAAGTTTAAAAATAAAATAAAATTTAAAAAAAAAGAACAGTCGCATTAAAAAAAAACATAGTCTAAATACATAATTTTAATAGAATATAAATTAAACTTGGCCTGAGAATAATCATAAAAATAAACAGGCCAACAGTCAAAAACAAAAATTTAATCACAATACACCTTCTACTCCTGTTGAAGAGAAAGACATGAGACCAAACATTTATGGGAGAATGGCATTGAAACATGTATAATATCATAGATGAAACGAGTCGCCAGTCCAGGTTCGATGCATGATACTGGATGCTTGGGGCTGGTGCACTGGGACGACCCAGAGGGATGGTATGGGGAGGGAGGAGGGAAGAGGGTTCAGGATGGGGAACACGTGTATACCTGTGGTGGATTCATGTTGATATATGGTAAAACCAATACAATATTGTAAAGTTAAAAAATTAAATAAAAAGAAAAAGAAAATATGCAGATTCTTTCAAGTTTAATAAAAAAAGAGGAGAATCTTCCCAACTCAAATCATGAAACCACTAGCTTCAAAAACTTAGTATCAAACCAGAAACAGGCAGTGAAAAACACAAAATTAAACACCAACATTGCTGACAGATAAGAGCAAATATTCTAAATAAAATCTTAACAAAAGGAATCCACAGTTTGAAGAAACTCAGCATGTCCAAGTTGAGTTTAGACCAGGAGTGCTAGGATGATTAAATGCTAAATAATCTATCAGAATAATTGACCATATTAACAAATTAAATTATTAAATTCATAGGATTACTTCAAAAGGTGAAAAACACAAAACATTAAATATAAATCCAACTTCCAATTAATCAGAAACACTCTTACCAAACTAAGACTAAAAAAGAAATTCTTTTAACTTTAAGCACCTATTAGAAGTAGGCACCAAACAGCATAAATATTGACAGAAGATTTGAGCATTTCAACTAAATCCAGGAAAAAGACAAAAATGTATACACATAGTAAGGATAAAAGACAAGATGGATATATTTTGTTGACACCTCTTTTCTGTTCCTATTTGATGCATTTGACTGAGTCAAAGCAGAATAAACAAAAAGTTGTGGATGTGTCTGGTGGTGAAAGTAAAGTTTGATGCTCTAAAGAACAATATTGCATAGAAATCTGGAATGTGAGGTCCATGAATCAAGGTAAATCGGAAGTGGTCAAACAGGAGATGGCAAGAGTGAGCAACAACATTTTAGGAATCAGTAAACTAAAATGGACAGGAATGGGAGAATTTCATTCAGATGACCATTACATCTACTATTGTGGGCAAGAATCCCTTAGAAGAAATAGAGTAGTCCACAGAGTCAACAAAAGAGTCTGAAATGCAGTACTTGGGTGCAATCTCAAAAATGACAGAATGATCTCTGTTTGTTTCCAAGAAAAACCATTCAATATCATAGTAATCCAAGTCTATGCCTCAACTACTAATGCGAAAGAAGCTAAAGTTGAATGGTTCTATGGAGACCTACAAGACCTTCTAGGACTAACAACAACAAAAAAAGATTTCCTTTTCATCATAGGGGACTTTAGTATGTCATTTCAGACATGTTTATCTCTGCATGTTTATCACAGTAATCCAAGTCTATGCCTCAACCACTAATGCCAAAGAAGCTGAAGTTGAATGGTTCTATGAAGACCTACAAGACCTTATAGAACTAACACCAAAAAAAAAAGAAAGAAAAAAATGATGTCCTTTCATTATAAGGGACTGGAATGCAAAAGTAGGAAGTTAAGAGATATCTGAAGCAACAGACAAGTGTGGCCCTGGAGTACAAAATGAAGCCGGGCAAAGGCTAACAGAGTTTTGCCAAGAAAATGCACTGGTCATAGCAAACACCCTCTTCCAATAACACAAGAGACAGCTCTACACATGAACATCACCAGATGGTCAATACCAAAATCAGGCTGACTATATTCTTTGTAGCCAAAGATGGAGAAACTCTAGATGGAGATACAGTCAGTAAAAACAAGACCAGGGACTAACTGTGGCTCAGATAATGAAATCCTTATTACAAAATTTAGATTTAAATTGAAGAAAGTAGGGAAAACCACTAGGCCATACAGGTATGGTCTAAATCAAATCCCGTATGATTATACACTGGAAGTGACAAATAGACTCAAGGGATTACATCTGTAAAACAGAGTGCCTGAAGAACTATGGACAAAGGTTTGTAACACTGTACAGGAGGTGAAGGTCAAAATCATCCCCAAGACATAGAGAATTAACATATGGACATGGGGAGAGGGGAGGAGAGGATGAGATGTACGGAAAGAGTAACATAGAAACTTACATTAAAGAGAGAGCCAATAGGAATTTGCTGTATGGTTCAGGACACTGAAACAGGGGCTCTGTATCAACCTAGAGGGGTGGAATGGGGAGGGAGATGGGGGAGATGGGAGGGAGTTTCAAAAGGGAGGGAATATATGTATACCTATGGCTGATTTATGTTGATGTTTGACAGAAAACAGCAAAATTCTGTAAAGCAGTTATCCTTCAATAAAAAATAAATACATTTAAAAAAATCATCCCCAAGAAAAAGAAATGCAAGAAGGCAAACTGGTTGTATAAAGAGGCCTTACAAATAGCTGAAAAAAGAAGAGAAATGAAAGGCAAAGGAAAAAAGGAAATATATACCCATGTGAATTCAGAGTTCCAGAGAATAGCAAGGAGAGATAAGAAAGACTTTTTAAGTTTATGATGCAAAGAAATAGAGGAAAACAATAGAACAGGAAAGACTAGAGATCCCCTTAAGAAAATCAGAGATACCCAGGCTTCCCTGGTGACTCAGATGGTAAAGTGTCTGCCTGAAATGCAGGAGACCCAGGTTTGATCCCTGGGTTGGGAAGATCCCCAGGAGAAGGAAATGGCAACCCACTCCAGTACTCTCACCTGGAAAATTCCATGGACGGAGGAGCCTGGTAGGCTACAGTCCAAAGGGTTGCAAAGAGTCAGACATGACTGAGCAACTTCATTTTCAAGGGAACGTTTCACACAAACATAGGCACAATAAAGGACAGAAATAGTATGGATCTAACAGAAGAAGAATATACTAAGAAGAGGTGGCAAGAATATATAAAATAACTATACAAAAAAAGATCTTAATGACCTGGATAACCATGATGGTGTGGTCAGTCACTTAGAGCCAGACATTCTGGAGTGTGAAGTCAAGTGGGCCTTAAAAAGCATAACTACGAACAAAACTAGAGGAGATGATGGAATGGCAGCTGAGTTATTTCAAATGCTAAAAGATGATGTTGTTAAAGTGCTGCATTCAATATGACAGCAAATTTGGAAAACTCAGCAATGGCCACAGGTCTGGAATAGGTCAGTATTCATTCCAATCACAAAGAAGGGCAATGCCAAAGAATGCTCAAGCTACCACACAATTGCACTCATCTCGCATGCTAGTAAAGTGATGCTCAAAATCCTTGAAGCTAGGCTTCAACTATACATGAACTAAGAACTTCCAGATGTACAAGTTGGATTTAGAAAAAGCAGAGGAACCAGAGATCAAATTGCCAACAGCCATTGGCTCATTGATGAAGCAAGAGAATTCCAAACAAACATCTACTTCTGCTTCATTGACTATGCAGAAGCCTTTGTCTGTGTAGATCACAGCAAACTGTGGAATATTCTTAAAGAGGTGGGAATACCAGACCACCTTACCTGCCTCCTGTAAAACCTGTATGCAGGACAAGAAGCAACAGTTAGAACCGGACATGGAACAATGGACTGGTTCAAAATTGGGGAAGAAAGGAATATGTCAAGGCTGTATATTGTCACCTGCTTATTTAACTTATATGCAGAGTACATCATGTGAAATGTGGGGTTGGATGAAGCACAAGCTGGAATCAAGATTGTGGGGAGAAATATAAATAACCTCAGATATGCAGATGACACCATCTTTACAGCAGAAAGTGAGGAGGGATTAAAGAGCCTCTTGATGAAGGTGAAAGAGGGGAGTGAAAAAGCTGGGTTAAAACTCAACATTCAAAAAATGAAGATCATGGCATCTGGTCCCGTCACTTCATGGCAGATAGATGGGGAAACAGTGGAAACAGTGCCAAATTTTATTTTCTTGGGCTCCAAAATCACTGTGGTTGATGACTGCGGCCATGAAATTAAAAGACACTCCTTGGAAGAAAAGCAATGACACACCTGGACAGCATGTTAAAAATCAGAGCCATTACTTTACCTGCAATGGTTCATACAGTCGAAGCTATGGTTTTTCCAGTAGTCATATACAGACGTGAGAGCTGGACCAAAAAAAAAAAAAAAAAAAGGCTGAGGACCAAAGAATTGGTGCAATTGAACTGTGGTGCTGGAGAATACTCTTGCAAGTCCCTTGGACAGCAAGGAGGTCAAACCAGTCAACCCTAAAGGAAATCAATGCTGAATATTCATTGGAAGGACTGATGCTGAAGCTGAAGCTCCAATACATTGTCCACCTGATGCAAAGAGCTGATTCATTGGAAAAGACCCTGTTACTGGGAAAAATTGAAGGCAGGAGGAAGAGGGGATGACAGAGGATAGATGGCATCACTGACTCAATGGACATGAGTTTGAGCAAACTCTGGGAGATGATGAAGGATAGGGAAGCCTATCCTTCATGCTGGCATGGAATGGCATTCTGCATTCCATGGGGTCACAAAGAGTTAGACATACTGAATGACTGAACAGCAACAATTTGACTTAAAATACAACTACATAATAGAATCAAAAATTGTATTTATGGACTTGTATAAAGTTGTATAAAGGCATAATATATATATATATATATATATATATATATATATATATATGTAGGAAATGGCAACATACTTGAGTAGTTTTACCTGAAAAATCCCATGAACAGAGGAGCCTGGTAGGCTACAGTCCATGGGATTGCAAAGAGACGTGACTGAGTGACTGAGCACACATGTATGTGTATATGTGTATATGTGTGTGTATATATACACACACATATATATGTCAACACTGGTGCTAGTGGTAAAGAACCCACCTGGCAATGCAGGAGAAATAAAAGACTTGGGTTCAATCCCTGGATCGGGTAGATCCCCTGGAGGAGGGCATGGCAACCCACTCCACTATTTTTGCTTGGAGAATTCCATGGACAGAGGAGCTTGGTGGGCTACAGTCTATATGGTCACAAAGAGTCAGACACGACTAAGCAACTTAGCATCAGTTCAGTTCAGTCGCTCAGTCGTGTCTGACTCTTTGCGACCCCATGAATTGCAGCACGCCAGGCCTCCCTGTCCATCACCAACTCCCGGAGTTCACTCAGACTCACGTCCATCGAGCCGGTGATGCCATCCAGCCATCTCATCCTCTGTCGTCCCCTTCTCCTCCTGCCCCCAATCCCTCCCAGCATCAGTCTTTTCCAATGAGTCAACTCTTTGCATGAGATGGCCAAAGTACTGGAGTTTCAGCTTCAGCACCATTCCCTCCAAAGAAATCCCAGGGCTGATTTCATTCAAAATGGACTGGTTGGAACTCTTTGCAGTCCAAGGGACTCTCAAGAGTCTTCTCCAACACCACAGTTCAAAAGCCTCAATTCTTCAGCGCTCAGCCTTCTTCACAGTCCAACTCTCACATCTATACATGACCACAGGAAAAACCATAGCCTTGACTAGATGGACCTTTGTTGGCAAAGTAATGTCTCTGCTTTTCAATATGCTATCTAGGTTGGACATAACTTTCCTTCCAAGGAGTAAGTGTCTTTTAATTTCATGGCTTGCAGTCACCATCTGCAGTGATTTTGGAGCCCCCCAAAATAAAGTCTGACACTGTTTCCCCATCTATTTCCCATGAAGTGATGGGACCAGATGCCATGATCTTCGTTTTCTGAATGTTGAGCTTTAAGCCAACTTTTTCATTCTCCACTTTCACTTTCATCAAGGGGCTTTTTAGTTCCTCTTCACTTTCTGCCATAAGGATGGTGTCATCTGCATATCTGAGGTTATTGATATTTCTCCCAACAATCTTGATTCCAGCTTGTGTTTCTTCCAGTCCAGCGTTTCTCATGATGTACTCTGCACAGAAGTTAAATAAGCAGGGTGACAATATACAGCCTTGATGTACTCCTTTTCCTATTTGGAACCAGTCTGTTGTTCCATGTCCAGTTCTAACCGTTGCTTCCTGACCTGCATATAGGTTTCTCAAGAGGCAGGTCAGGTGGTCTGGTATTCCCATCTCTTTCAGAATTTTCCACAGTTTATTGTGATCCACACAGTCAAAGGCTTTGGCATAGTCAATAAAGCAGAAATAGATGTTTTTCTGGAACTCTCTTGCTTTTTCTGTGATCCAGTGGATGTTGGCAATTTGATCTCTGGTTCCTCTGCCTTTTCTAAAACCAGCTTGAACATCAGGAAGTTCATGGTTCATGTATTGCCGAAGACTGGCTTGGAGAATTTTGAGCATTACTTTACTCTCGTGTGAGATGAGTGCAATTGTGCAGTAGTTTGAGCATTCTTTGGCATTGCCTTTCTTTGGGATTGGAATGAAAACTGACCTTTTCCAACTTAGCATACATCTCAACAATAGCTTAAGGAGATGTGAGGTAATTAAGCTATATTAGAACAAGGGCTTTGCATACTTTGCAAATTAAGTGGACATGGAGCAACAGAATGGTTCCAAATAGGAAAAGGAGTACATCAAGGCTGTATATTGTCACCCTGCTTATTTAATTTATATGCAGAGTACATCATGAGAAACGTTGGGCTGGAAGAAGCACAAGCTGGAATCAAGATTGCCGGGAGAAATATCAATAACCTGAAATATGCAGATGACACCACCCTTATGGCAGAAAGTGAAGAAGAACTAAAAAGCCTCTTGATGAAGGTGAAAGAGGAGAGTGGAAAAGTTGGCTTAAAGTTCAACATTCAGAAAACGAAGATCATGGCATCTGGTCCCATCACTTCATGGGAAATAGATGGGGAAACAGTGGAAACAATGTCAGACTTTATTTTGGGGGGCTCCAAAATCACTGCAGATGGTGATTGCAGCCATGAAATTAAAAGACACTTACTCCTTGGAAGGAAAGTTATGTCCAACCTAGATAGCATATTGAAAAGCAGAGACATTACTTTGCCAACAAAGGTCTGTCTAGTGAAGGCTATGGTTTTTCCTGTGGTCATGTATGGATGTGAGAGTTGGACTGTGAAGAAGGCTGAGTGCCGAAGAATTGAGGCTTTTGAACTGTGGTGTTTGAAAAGACTCTTGAGAATATCTTGGACTGCAAGGAGATCCAACCAGTCCATTCTGAAGGAGATCAGCCCTGGGATTTCTTTGGAGGGAATGGTGCTGAAGCTGAAACTCCAGTACTTTGGCCATCTCATGCGAAGAGTTGACTCATTGGAAAAGACTGATGCTGGGAGGGATTGGGGGCAGGAGGAGAAGGGGACGACAGAGGATGAGATGGCTGGATGGCATCACCGGCTCGATGGACGTGAGTCTGAGTGAACTCCGGGAGTTGGTGATGGACAGGGAGGCCTGGCGTGCTGCAATTCATGGGGTCGCAAAGAGTCAGACACAACTGTGCAACTGAACTGAACTGAACTGAGTAAGAACTAGAACTTTTAGAGTAAAAAATTACATGCAATCTTTCTCAGGGCAGCCACTAAAAAATAATTTTTAAAAATCTAGAGAAGGAAAGACAAAAGGAATGACAATGTTACACTAGAAAATATCTATTTAACAAATAGAAGGCAGTAAGAGATGACAAAAGAAAAAAATAACGACGTATAAGAAATGAATAGTATAATGGGAGATTAGATACTTCCTGGCCAGTAACTACATTAAATGGAAGGAAGCTTGATAATCCAATAAAGAGGTAGAGACTGGCAGAGTGATTTAAGAGTATATGATCTGACTCTCCAGTGTTCACAAGATACAGACTATAGATTCAAAGACACAGTTGTTACAGGTAAAAAGATGGAATAAGATATACCATGCAAACAGTTACCAAAAAATAACATGGTACATTAATATCAACCAAGTTGACTTTAAGACCAAAATTGTTACAAGAGAAAAGATGCACATGTTATAGTGATAAAAGTTCAATCCATCAGGAAGACATAATAATTATAAATTGTACACATTCTGAATAACAAATCCCCAAAATACATGGAGCAAAAACTGACAGATTTGAAGGGAGAAATATATATACTAGTTGGAAACCTTAGAACTTCATCTTCAACAATAGATAAAACAACTAGGCATAAGATCATTATGGAAAAAGAAGACTTGAACAATACTACAAACCAAATAGAACAGACATCCAAGGAACATTCCACTCTATCAAAATCCACATTCTTCTCAACAAGGACATTCTTTAGGACAGTCGATATATTAGACCATTAAGTAAACCTCAGGAAATTTAAAAGGATTGATCAAGCAATGTATATTTCCATGTAAAGAAATTAATTAGGAATCACTTACGAAAGGAAATTTGGAAAACTCACAAATATGTGGCTATTAACACACTCCTAAATAATAGCCAATGTATCAAAGAAAAAATCATAATGAGAATTAGAAACTACTTTAAAAGAAATGAAAACACATGCTAAAACTTAAGGAATACAGAAAAATCAATACTTAGAAAAAAATGTGTAAATGGGTATATTAAAAAAAAAAGAAAGTTCTCAAGTTGGTAACCTAAGATTCCACCTTGAAAAAATGTAGAAAAAGAAGAGCAAGCTAAATCTAAATAAACAAAATGAAAAAAAAAAAAGAGTGGAGGAGAAGCAAATGATATGGATAATGAAAAACAATAGAAAAATTAACAAAACCTAAAGTTGGTTATTTAAAACAATCAACACAGTTAATAAAACTTGATGCTAGACTCACCAAGGGAAAAAGAGAGAGGACACAAACTGCCAAAGGATGTGAAAATCACTCAGTCGTGTCTGACTCTTTGCAATCCCTTGGACTGTAGCTTGCCAGGCTCCTCTGTCCATAGGATTTTCCAGGTGAGAATACTGGAGTGGGTTGCCATTCCCTTCTCCAGGGGATCTTCCTGTCCCAGGGATTGAACCCAGGTCTCCTGCACTGCAGACAAATTTTTTACCATCTGAGCCACCAGGCAAGCCCAGAGAAAAGGAGAGAGAACACAAACTACCACAATCAGGAATTAAAGAGAAGATACTACCAGTGACCTCACAGAAGTTTTAAAAGAGCTAATAGAATTATATGAACAACTGTATGCCAACAAATTAGATAGCCTAGACAAAATGGACAAATTCCCAGAAATTCATAAGCTATCAAAACCCACTTAAGAAGAAATAGAATATCTGAATAGACCTATAACAAGAACAAACTTCCCATAAAGAATAGCCTGGGACCAGATAATTTCCCTGGTGAAGTCAATGAAACATTAAGAATTTATCCCCATCGTTTATAAACTCATCCAGAAAATGAGAAGGAAATATTTTTCAACGCATTATATGAGACTAGTATTGTATTTTTTTTGAGACTAGTATTATCTTAATATCAAAACCAGACAATGATATCACAAGAAAAAAATACTATCGGCCAATATTCCTTATGAATATAGATGTAAAAATCCTCACCAAAATGGAATCCAGCAATAATTCATTTCTAGGCATATATTCAAAGGAAATGAACACATGTTACATTCATAACACCTAAAAAGTGGTATCAGTCCAAATTTCAATCAACTGGTGAATGGATAAATAAATAGAGTTTATCAACATATTAGAATATTATTTAGTCATAAAAATGAGTGAAATATTGATACCTGTTACAATATGGTTGAACCTTGAAAACATTACACTAAGCAAATATAAGCTAATCACAAAAAACAACATATTGTATGGTTCCATTTATATAAAGTGTTCAGAACAGGCAAATCCATAGAGATAGAAAGTGGATTAGTATTTGTGAGCAGCTGAGAACAGGGAGAAATAGAGCAGCTGCTGATGGCTAATGCAGGGTATCTTTAGGGGTGATAAAAATGTTCTGAAATTAGACAGTGGTGATAGTTGCACAACTCTGTGAATTTACTAAAAACCACTAAATTGCACACTTTGAAAGTCTGAACTTTATGTTCTGTGAATTATAGCTCAATAGAGCAGTTATATAAAAATATCCATTTACAGCAATAACAAAAACACCCGAGCACCTTATAAAAATACAGCAAAAATAGACAAGATCCTTCTGTAGAATATTATGTCAGTTTACTGAAGGACACAAAAAAAGAACTGTATAAATGGAGCCATATCCATTGATGGGAAGATTTAAAGATGCAAAGTCAATCCACAAATTCAGTGCAGTCCTATTAACAAGCCCAGTAAGATGCTGCACACACACTGAAAAACTAATTCTAAAATTAGTGCATTCCTTTATTTAACAAATATTTATTGAGTGCTTACACTGTGTCACTTTTATTAAAGCTTCTAGGGGTGCAGCAATCAAACTGATAAACAGTATCATTGCTTTCATGGGGCTTATATTTAGTAATGTGCTAAAATAGACAAAACTATTTAAGAAAAAATTACAATGGTTTCTTCATCTAGCAAATATCAAGATATATCATAAATCTATATTAATTAAAACTGCATAAAATTGGTACAAAAATAGCTGAAATTGATCTATACAAACAAATAGAATAAAAAATATGTGTATAGATGTGTACACATATACTAATTTGACATATGGTAAAAAAGAAAGGAGTATGACTGAATAGACATGGCTTAGATATATGCAATAGTGAAGCTCTTTATCTTTAGACATTTTAAACTGTACTTCTTGGCTCTGAACTGCAGTGCCCTTAGAGCCAATAACTTTAGAAAGGAAGGAAGGGAGGGAGGGGAAAAAAAGGGTCTCCTTTGATTCTCAGCAACTGATGTTATTAAGCACAGCGTAGGCTCTAATTTGCTGGCTGGGATTTAGGAATAAGAGAAAATCAACAAGAAAACAAGTTTTGCAAAGCCCATCTCTCACAAGTATACCAAAAAATAATAAGTGATGAGCGCCCCTTAGAACCTCCTGACCCCAGCTCTACATCTCATTTCCTCCCCTCCCCCATTCAGGCATTTAATGCCCCTTCCAATGGACCACAGAAATGCCCAAAGATGAAAGAGGCCCATGACCTCCTCATTGGTTCCTTTACTTTCAAAAGTGATGCTTCCCCACTCCTACATCTAGCTCCTTTTTAAATTCTTAAGTCAGCGTGGTCAGGGCAAGGAGAGGAAACCTCAGCAAACACAGTTCACAGCAGGTAGACAACATTTTACGCACTAGCTCAGACATGCTCAGAGTGGTCAGAGGATTCTTTTCAAGGGGCCTGTCAGGTCAAAACAATTTTCATGAGAATACTGACATTAATTATCTTTTTCACTCATTCTCTTTTGTGAGAGGAGTTTTCCAGAGGCTACATAATGTGTGAAATGGCTTTAGTTGATATACAGAAACATACATGAGAATCCAAATATCTTCTGTTAAAACCAGATCTTAAAAAAGATTTTCAAAAATCTAAGTCAGTACCACTCTTCTAAATATTTTTTTGATTATACTTTTTTTTTCATTACATGTCATTTATGTTAGTATCTAATAGGCTTAATGCTATTTTTAAATGAATTAATAAAAAATATTTTCATTTTTTTCAGTTTTAATTTCTGCTAAAGTAAAATAATATATACAAAATCTCTCAGGGTCTTCAATAATTTTTAAAGTGTTTAAAGAGTTCCTTGATCAAAAATTTTGAGATGACTCCAGGCTTCTAAGAGCTAATTTCATCACATCAATATAAACAGCTAATGAAGCCCTCAATAAACATCATTTGAATAAATAGGTGAATTAAAGGATAGATATACTAGGTTTTGAAGGATACAAATAAAGTTTAAATTATATAACTAGGGGTGGTCCTAAGATGGCAGAGGAATAAGATGGCGAGACCACTTTCTCCCCCACAAATTCATCAAAAGATCATTTGAACGTTGAGCAAATAGCACAAAACAATTTCTGAATGCTGGTGGAGGACATCAGACACCCAGACAGGCATCCCATTGTCTTCAAAAGGAGGTAGGACAAAATATAAAAGATAAAAAGAGAGACGAAAGAGTTAGGGGTGGAGACCTGTCCCTGGAAGGGAGTCATAAAAGAGGAGAAGTTTCCAAACACCAGGAAACCCTCTCACCGGCGGGTCTGTGGGGAGTTTTGGAATCTCAGAGGGCAACATAACCAGGAGGAAAAAAATAAATAAAACCCACAGTTTACACGCCTAACTGCAATTCCGAATGGAGAAGTAGCCCAGACACTTGCATCCGCCACCAGCAAGTGGGGGCTGCATTGCTTAGGGTAAGGAAAGGGCCTGAATGCCCTGAGGGCAATCTGAGGGAGCTAATGTGAGATAGCAACCTAAACCTGGGATAGCCAGAGAGGGGGGGTGGGGGAAGGAAAGAGAGAGAGAGAGAAGAACTTTCCTGCGAAAAGCTCTAAACTAAGGCACTGCCAGGGCCTCTCACAGAACAAAGGACTGAGCGAATACCAGAGGAGAGCTGGTGGGCTGCGGACAGGCCCATCCCCTGCCAGAGGCAGGAAGGCAGGCAGGAGACAGCCAGAGCCAGAAGGCAAGGGGCAAACTTGGCCCCAGAGATGGAATCCCCTACCAAACTGCGAGCAGGCTCCCAGTTGCTAACCAAGTCTTCCTGGGATCCTGAATGATTGGCATCCACCAGGAGGGTCGCAGCCAGGGATCAGGTCCCCAGAGGAGACACACTGCACACCTGAGATGGTGCTCCTGCTGCGCAGACAGGAAACCGAGCGACTGGGACGGGGAGGTGATAAGACGCACCGCCCCACCTGGGGAGAGTGTGCTTGCCAAGCACCTGGTCGCCTGAACTGCTCGGACCTGGAAAGGACACAAAACGCAGGCCCAACTGAGTCTCTGCCTTTTTGGAGTACCCAAGAACCTGAACCTGAATGGTTTAGACCTGGGAAGTACATGCAACCCAGGGCCCACCTTAGATAGTTCCCTGGCAGAGCAACCTGGAGCCTAAGCAATGTAGACCGGGAAAGCACACACGCCAAGAGTGGGGGCAAACCCAGTGTGGTCCAGACATGCCAGTGATATTTGTTTGCAGTGTTCCTCCCTCCCTGCAGCACAATTGAACAAGTGAGCCTAAATTAATGACCACCTTCGCCCCCTTGTGTCAGGGTGGAAGTTAGATACTGAAAAGATTTGCAAACAGAGGAAGCCGAAATAAACAAAGAGGAGGGAATGGCTTTGGAAGTGACAGGTGCAACAGGTTAAAACTCTGTAGTTAGCACTAGTTACATTGGAAGGGACCTATAGATTTTGAGAAGAAGCATAAGCTGGAACAAGGAACTATCTGAAACTGAATTGACCCTACACTGCCCTCAACAGCTCTAGAGAAATACCTAGATATATTTTACTATTATCATTTTTTAATTTTTAAGTTCTTTATTACTCCTTTAATTTTCATTCTTAAAACCTATTACCTTGGGATAAAAAGACCCTAGTTTTAAAGCAAATTTATATTTTTAAAAAAGTTTTGTGATTTTGTTTTGTTTTTTGAATATTGTGTTTTTGAGAGTCTAAGCTCTACTATAGATTTTTAATCTATGCTTTTTGGTATTTGTTATCAATTCTGTACCTTAAAGAATCCAGTCTTCAGTACCCATTTTTACTTAGGAGTGTGATTACTGTCTTGATTGCTGTCTCCCTTTTTGACTCTCCTTTTTCTTCCCCAGGTCACCTCTATCTCCTCCCTCCCCCTTCTATTCTCTACTTAACTCCTCTGTGAATCTCTTTGGGTGTTCCGGGCTGTGGAGAATGCTTAGGGAACTGATCACTGGCTAGACTAGTCTCTCTCCTTTTGAGTCCCCCTCCTCTCCTCCTGGTCACCTCTATCTCCCTCCTCCCTCTTCTCTTCTCTATGGAAATCCATGAACCTCTCTGAGTGTTCCAGACTGTGGAGAGCAAATAGGGAATTGATTACTGGCTAGATTGCTCTCTCCCCTTTTGATTCCCCTTCTTCTCCTCCTGGTTACCTCTATCTCCCTCCTCCCTCTTCACTTCTTCATGTAATTCTGTGAACCTCTCTGGGTGTCCCTCACTGTGGAGAATCTTTTCACCATTAACCTAGATGTTTTATCATTGGTGCTGTATGGATGGAGAAGTCTTGAGGCTACTGTAAGAATAATACTGAAAGCCAGAGGCAGGAGGCTTAAATCCAAAACTTGAGAACACCAGGAAACTCCAGACTCCAGTGAACATTAATTGATAAGAGGTCATCCAAAAGTCTCCATACCTACACTGAAACCAAGCTCCACCCAAGAGCCAACAAGTTTCAGAGAAAGTCATACCAAGCTAATTTTCCATCAACACAGGAACATAACCCTGAGCACAAAAATACAGGCAGCCAAAAATCACACCAAACCCATAGAACCTCAAAACACTACTGGACACTTCATTGCACACCAGAGAGAAAAGATCCGGCTTCACCCACCAGAACACCGATGCAAGCTTCCCTAACCAGGAAACCTTGACAAGCCACTCGTCCAACCCCACCCACAGGGAAGAACCTCCACAATAAAGAGGAACCATAGACTTCCAGCATACAGAAAGGCCACCTCAAACACAGCAACCTAAACAAGATGAAAAGGCAGAGAAGTATTTATCAGGTAAAGGAACATGATAAATGGCCACCAAACCAAACAAAAGAGGAAGAGATAGGGAGTCTACCTGAGAAAGAATTCAGAATAATGATAGTAAAAATGATCCAAAATTTTGAAAAGAAAATGGAGTTACACATAAATACTCTGGAGACAAGGATTGAGAAGATGCAAGAAAAATTTAACAAGGACCTAGAATAAATAAAAAAGAGTCAGTCAATAATGAATAATGCAATAACTGAGATCGAAAGCACTCTGGAGGGAACCAACAGTAGAATAACTGAGGCAGAAGATAGGATAAGTGAGGTGGAAGATAGAATGTTGGAGGTAAATGAAGCAGAGAGGAAAAAAGAATTAAAAGAAATGAGGACAACCTCAGAGATCTCTGGGACAGTGTTAAATGCCCCAACATTCGAATCATAGGAGTCCCAGAAGAAGAAGACAAAAAGAAAGGCCATGAGAAAATACTTGAGGAGATAATAATTGAAAACCTCTCTAAAATGGGAAAGGAAATAGCCACCCAAGTCCAAGAATCCCAGAGAGTCCCAAACAGGATGAAGCCAAGGTGAAACACCCCAAGACATGTATTAATCAAATTAACAAAGATCAAACACAAAGAACAAATATTAAAAGCAGCAAAGGAAAAACAACAAATAATCCACAAGGGAATCCCCATTAGGATAACAGCTGATCTTTCAATAGAAACTCTTCAAGCCAGAAAGGAATGGCAGGACATAGTTAAAGTGATGAAAGAGAAAAACGTACAACCCAGATTACTGTACCCAGCAAAGATCTCATTCAAATATGAAAGAGAAATCAAACGCTTTACAAACAAGCAAAAGCTCAGAGAATTCAGCACCACAAAACCAGCTCTTCAACAAATCCTAAAGCATCTTCTCTAGACAGGAAACACAGAAAAGGTTTATAAACTCAAACCCAAAACAACAAAGTAAATGGCAACAGGATCATACTTATCAATAATTACCTTAAATGTAAATGGGCTGAATGCCCCAGCCAAAAGACAAAGACTGGCTGAATGGAAACAAAAACAAGACCCCTATATATGCTGTCTACAAAAGACCCACCTTAAACCTAGGGAACCCATACAGACTGAAAGAGAAGCCTGGAAAAAGATATTTCATGCAAATGGAGACCAAAAGAAAGCAGGAGTAGCAATACTCATATCAGATAAAATAGACTTTGAAATAAAGGCCATGAAAAGAGACAAAGGATACTACATAATGATCAAAGGATCAATCCAAGAAGAAGATATAACAATTATAAATATATATGCACCCAACATAGAAGCACCAGTATATGTAAGGCAAATGCTAACAAATATGAAAGGGGAAATTAACAGTAACACAATAATAGTGAGAGACTTAAATGCCCCACTCACCCCTAGGGATAGATCAACTAAACAGAAAATTAGCAAGGAAACACAAACTTTAAATTATACAATGGACCAGTTAGAGCTAATTGATGTCTATAGGACATTTCACCCTAAAACAATGAATTTCACCTTTTTCTCAAGTGCACACAGAAACTTCTCCAGGATAGATCACATCTTTGGCCATAAATCTAGCCTTGGTAAATTCAAAAAAAATGAAATCATCTCAAGCATCTTTTCTGATCACAATGCAGTAAGATTATGTCAACTACAGGGGAAAAAAAAGCGATTAAAAATACAAACATATGGAGGCTAAACAACACACTTCTGAATAACCAACAAATCACAGAAGAAATCAAAAAAGAAATCAAAATATGCACACAAACGAATGAAAATGAAAACACAACAACCCAAAACCTATGGGATTCAGTTAAAGCAGTGCTAAGGGGAGGGTTCATAGCAACACAAGTCTACCTCAATAAACAGGAGAAAAAATCAAAAAAATAACCTAACTCTAACCAAATAAATAACCTAACTCACCTAAAGTAACTAGAAAAAAGAAGAAATGAAGCACCCCAGGGTTAGCAGAAGGAAAGAAATCATAAAAATTTGGACAGAAATAAAGGCAAAAGAAACAAAGAAAACCATAGCCAAAATCAACAAAGCTAAAAGCTGGTTCTTTGAGAAGATAAATAAAATAGACAAATCATTAGCCAGACTCATCAAGAAAAAAAGGGAGAAGAATCAAATCAACAAAAACAAAAACAACAAAACAAATGAAAATAGAGAAATCACAACAGACAAGACAGAAATGCAAAGGATCATAAGAGACTACTATCAGCAACTATATGCCAATAAAATGGACAACTTGGAACAAATGGACAAATGCTTAGAAGAGTATAACTTTCCAAAACTGAACCAGGAAGAAATGGAAAATCTTAACAGATCCATCACAAGCACAGAAATCGAAACTGTAATCAGAAATCTTCCAACAAAAGCCCAGGACCAGATGGCTTCACAGCTGAATTCTACCAAAAATTTACAGAAGAGCTAATACCTATCCTACTCAAACTCTTCCAGAAAATTGCAGAGGAAGGTGAACTTCCAAACTCATTCTATGAGGCCACCATCACCCTAATACCAAAATGATACAAAAGATGCCACAAAAAAAGAAAACTACAGGCCAATATCACTGATGAACTTAGATGCAAAAATCCTTAACAAAATTCTAGCAAACAGTATCCAACGACATATCAAAAAGATCATGCATCATGACCAAGTGGGCTTTATCCCAGGGATGCAAGGATTCTTCAATATTTGCAAATCAATCAATGTGATACACCACATTAACAAATTGAAAGATAAAACCATATAATTATCTCAATAGATGCAGAGAAAGCCTTTGACAAAATTTAACATCCATTTATGATAAAAACCCTCCAGAAAGCAGGTATGGAAGGAACATACTTCAACATAATAAAAGCCATATGTGATAAACCCACAGCAAACATTATCCTCAATGGTGAAACATTGAAAGCATTTCCCCTAAAGTTAGGAACAAGACAAAGGTGCCCACTTTCACCATTACTATTCAACATAGTTCTGGAAGTTTTGGCCACAGCAATCAGAGCAGAAAAAGAAATAAAAGGAATCCAAATTGGGAAAGAAGAAGTAAAACTCTCACTGTTTGCAGATGACATGATCCTCTACATAGAAAACCCTAAAGACTCCATCAGAAAATTACTAGAGCTAATCAATGACTATAGTAAAGTTGCAGGATATAAAATCAACACCCAGAAATCCCTTGCATTCCTATACACTAATAATGAGAAAATAGAAAGAGAAATTAAGGAAACAATTCCATTCACCATTGCAACGAAAAGAATAAAATACTTAGGAATATATCTACCTAAAGAAACTAAAATCCTATGTATAGAAAACTACAAAACACTGGTAAAAGAAATCAAAGAGGACACTAATAGATGGAGAAACATACCATGTTCATGGATTGGAAGAATCAATATAGTGAACATGAGTATACTACCCAAAGCAATCTATAGATTCAATGCAATCCCTATCAAGCTACCAACGGTATTCTTCACAAAGCTAGAACAAATAATTTCACAATTTGTATGGAAATACAAAAAACCTCGAATAGCCAAAGCAATCTTGAGAAAGAAGAATGGAACTGGAGGAATCAACCTGCCTGACTTTAGGCTCTACTACAAAGCCACAGTCATCAAGACAGTATGGTACTGGCACAAAGACAGAAATATAGATCAATGGAACAAAATAGAAAGCCCAGAGATAAACCCATGCACCTATGGACACCTTATCTTTGACAAAGGAGGCAAGAATATACAATGGATTAAAGACAATCTCTTTAACAAGTGGTGCTGGGAAAACTGGTCTACCACTTGTAAAAGAATGAAACTAGAACACTTTCTAACACCATACACAAAATAAACTCAAAATGGATTAAAGATCTAAACGTAAGACCAGAAACTATAAAACTCCTAGAGGAGAACATAGGCAAAACACTCTCCGACATACATCACAGCAGGATCCTCTATGACCTACCTCCCAGAATATTGGAAATAAAAGCAAAAATAAACAAATGGGACCTAATTAAATGTAAAAGCTTCTGCACAACAAAGGAAACTATAAGCAAGGTGAAAAGATAGCCTTCAAAATGGGAGAAAATAATAGCAAATGAAGCAACTGACAAACAACTAATCTCAAAAAATATACAAGCAACTCCTGCAGCTCAATTCCAGAAAAATAAATGACCCAATCAAAAAATGGGCCAAAGAACTAAACAGACAGTTCTCCAAAGAAGACATACAGATGGCTAACAAACACATGAAAAGATGCTCAACATCACTCATTATCAGAGAAATGCAAATCAAAACCACAATGAGGTACCACTTCACGCCAGTGAGAATGGCTGTGATCCAAAAGTCTACAAGCAATAAATGCTGGAGAGGGTGTGGAGAAAAGGGAACCCTCTTGCACTGTTGGTGGGAATGAAAAGTAGTACAGCCACTATGGAAAACAGTGTGGAGATTCCTTAAAAAACTGGAAATAGAACTGCCTTATGACCCAGCAATCCCACTGCTGGGCATACACACTGAGGAAACCAGAATTGAAAGAGACACATGTACCCCAGTGTTCATCACAGCACTGTTTATAATAGCCAGGACATGGAAGCAACCTAGATGTCCATCAGCAGATGAATGGATAAGAAAGCAGTGGTACATATACACAATGGAGTATTACTCAGCCATTAAAAAGAATACATTTGAATCAGTTTTGATGAGGTGGATGAAACTGGAGCCTATTATACAGAGTGAGGTAAGCCAGAAAAAAAACACCAATGCAGTATACTAACGCATATATATGTAATTTAGAAAGATGGTAACGATAACCCTGTATACAAGACAGCAAAAGAGACACTGATGTATAGAACAGTCTTTTGGACTCTGTGGGAGAGGGAGAGGGTGGGGAGATTTGGGATAATGGCATTGAAACATGTATAATATCATATATGAAATGAGTCTCCAGTCCAGGTTCGATGCACGATACTGGATGCTTGGGGCTGGTGCACTGGGACGACCCAGAGGGATGGAATGGGGAGGGAGGAGGGAGGAGGGTTCAGGATGGGGAATACATGTATACCTGTGGCAGATTCATGTTGATATATGGCAAAACCAATACAATATTGTAAAATTAAAAAATAAAAATAAATAAATACAATAAAATAAAAATAAAAAATTTTATCATCGGTGTGATATTAAGTCCCAGTCCTTAGGCCCCATGTTAACGGTGGTGTAGAGCATGAGGTGGTAGTAGGAAGGAGAAACAGTATACAGGCATGGCTCAGCACAGCTTCTGCAGGGTGGGGGTGAGAGAGAAGGATACTTGTACCAAAGTTCGTAAGCAATAACATGATGGGAAATAGTATAAGCAACAACTAAATTGACAAGTCTCAGCTTCCTTTCTGGAGGTTCTCCAACCTCAAAGCAGAGTACAATTTCTACAGCTTTTCCCAAGGTGTCTTTAACATGATTCTTGCCTGTTTTGTATTATTTGGCAGAAGTAAGAACTGACCTTCTTTTGATTATTTGACAGAAGTAAGAACTGACACTCAGTACCTTTTAGCTGGTGTCATGGGAATATGACTGGCAGTCTGAGGGGAGACATCTCCTGAGACAACATTGGAAGAACGGATCTCACAGGAGACTCCTGGTGTTGTGGAGAATGTTCCTGATCGTAAACACTTTGGCGGGGTGAGTATATGAAGAGAAGCTCTCACAGTCTGGATGCACTGACGGTTGAGTGGTATCTTCAGCGTGGCTGTGTGAAGCGCATCTCTGACCTCCTTGTTCCTTAGGTTGAACACAAGGTCCACTAGAGAGTGGACTGGTTGTTTCTCTGGAAAACTCTAATACAATGAATGAATTCCATGGAGGGGCATTGCAGATGGCCACATAGTGTTCATACTGCATAGCTGTGAGCAGAAAACAGTTGTTGGTTGCACAGATGAAATAGAAGAGCTGGATGGCATAGTTTTGAATGGCAATGGGCTTTAGAGTTCAGGATGACGGTCAATGCAGGGAATAAAGACCAGAGTATAGTAGGTCTCAGAGATGGACAGCATGCTCAGAAAGAAGTACAGCAGAGTGTAGCTGTGATGGCTCAAGCCAATAGTCATGAGGATATCATTGCCAGAAAGAGTCAGCAGGTACAAAGGCAAAAGGTCAAAAAAGCAGAACAAGCCCATGCTACCACCAAAAGCTGGAGAAATCTTTAAAGAAAATCTCAGTAACAACAATAGTGGTGGTGGTGGTTTAGTTGCCAAGTCATGTCAAACTCTTGCAACCCTATGTACTATAGCCTGCCAGGCTCCTCTGTCCATGGGATTTCCCAGGCAAGAATACTGGAGTGGGTTGCCATTTCCTTCTCCAGGGGATCTTCCCAACCCAGTGATTAAACCCAGGTCTCCTGCATTGGAAGGTGGATTCTTTACCAACTGAGCCACGAGGGAAACCTCAAAAGCAATAGTTTGGCACAAACTCTAAGGAAGATCTGGATCTGAATGAAGTGGACAAAGGAAAGGGAGGGGTGAGGCTCTAACCACACAATGGATTACACAGTACTCTGAGAAGCACTTTTGAATAATGTTCCAGGAGCAGGGGAACATCAGTGCTCTTCCACTGGCCAAAAGCTCCAGCATCCTTGGGAATAAATTAAGAAATTTCTAATGATTCACTGAATTTAGGACAGGGGTTGGAAGAAGGAAATTTTTCAACATAAAATAAACAGCAGAATTATGAAAACAACTACCCTACTTGACAATTGCAGAGACAGGTTCAGGTCAAAGAAGATGAAGGTGTTGAGTGAACTTCACACTTCAGCTCCTCCTGTATTCAGCTTTGATCTGGGCCTTTGATGAAAAAATGAGGAAGCAGCAACACAGTGAAGAATGATGAATATCTGTGACTGATCCATTCATGTCTATCAAAATGTCTGCCAACACAAAGTATGAGACCCGGGAATACGTCAGAACAGTATCTTGAGCCCTGGGCTCTCCTTTTCTCAGCCCTGCTACTTTGTGTAGAGAATATGACTAGTACACAGTCAGGTTTTTGGAGGGCCATTCAGGCTACCATACTAGCCATGTATCAAGACACAGAGGTCAATGTTCTTTTAAGGTAAATTTTGACATGCCTCTTTCTTGATCTGTACAGCATACTCCCTAGAGAGAAGAAAAGTTATGACCAACCTAGATAGCATATTGAAAAGCAGAGACATTACTTTGCCAACAAAGGTCCATCTAGTCAAGGCTATGGTTTTTCCAGTGGTCATGTATGGATGTGAGAGCTGGACTGTGAAGAAAGCTGAGCGCCGAAGAATTGATGCTTTTGAACTCTGGTGTTGGAGAAGACTCTTGAGAGTCCCTTGGACTGCAAGGAGATCCAACCAGTCCATTCTGGAGGAGATCAGCCCTGGGATTTCTTTGGAAGGAATGATGCTGAAGCTGAAATCCCAGTACTTTGGCCATCTCATGCGAAGAGTTGACTCATTGGAAAAGACTCTGATGCTGGGAGCGATTGGGGGCAGGAGGAGAAGGGGATGACAGAGGATGAGATGGCTGGATGGTGTCACTGACTCGATGGACATGAGTCTGAGTGAACTCCAGGAGTTGGTGATGGACAGGAAGGCCTGGCATGCTGCGATTCATGGGGTCGCAAAGAGTCCTGAACTGACTGAAGTGACTGACTGACTGACCTGGTGTTAAAAGAAAATGTTTACTTCTCTAAATCTTTTCCTAATGTGAAAATTTCCATGAAAAGTGTACATAGAGGTGAGTGAGTTATTTTTCAAGGATTTTTTTTCTGCCCCTAAGCCTATACTTCATCACAATGGCTGATAATATCATCCCTGGGACTATAATCCTCAGTGGCTTTCACTTTCACATCCCCCCTGTGTTTCTTTTAGTGTCCTGTTTCCTTCAAAGATCTTCAGCATGAATAGTATCTCATTTTGCTTTCAAGTCTTGTAGATGAGAATCCATATCTCCTTGGGGAACTCTGAGACCTGAGCATCATCTTTGCTTTCTTATCGCCAACAGTAATTGGGTAGTCCCATATCATGGGCATCTGCAACCCACTCTTACTCAATTCAAGAACTGGAGGACCTGTGTGTGTTCTGCTGGCATCCTCACTGTGTACAACAGGATTGCTTCTATCACTGGTTCAGGCTGTGGCCCTTCTCTAGCTAACCTTTTGTGATCCACTCACTGATCATTTTCTCTATTATGTGCAAGTCATGTTGGACTTGATTCTGCTAGTCCAATCACTGATCTTGCTACTGAGTCTTCTGACTACTACTTTTGCCATTGTCTTTTGACTCTTATGCCTTCATTATCTCTACCATTTTCAGAATAGCATTAGCCAAGGGCCTAAAGAAGACATTGTCTCTGTGTTTCCCATCTCACCATGGTGAGCATCTGGTAAAACTGTACCTTTAGAGCTTAATTCAAACATGGTAGTGAGATAAGCAAAGGGTACAATTAGTCGATCTCAATGACCAACTCTAATCAGAGTCCGCAACACTTAAAAATAAAGGTGTCAAGAATGCCTTGACAAAGTTGTAGATAATAAAGCTCTTTCCCAGGATTATTAAAAAGGTATTAAAATATCTTCTCAAATAGTTTCACAAATTTTTCATACAGAAATATTGTAAATAAAGCCATTGGAGTCAGTTTCAGGTTAACTGGTAACATGTCATGTGACACAATAAGGGCTAGCATAAAAGTGAGCTTTAAGTACAAACTTCAAAATAAAAGTTCTTACAATCTCAGCCTATTGTTAATGAAAGAATATAGATTACTCCACAGGCCTCTAAATTGATACCCACTGATTCTAGTCCCGAGAGATTTCTATGAGGACAAAATATGGTCTATAGCATAAAGTTCAAGCTTAAAGTGTTGAGTTTAGAGCATACATTGAAGAATTCAGTTCAGTTCAGTTCAGTCACTCAGTCGTGTCTAAAACTATAATAAAACATATGTATATTAGTTTATACATGATATATGTATACCACGCCCAACTCTTTGTGACCCCATGGACTGTAGCCCGCCAGGCTCCTCTGTCCATGGGATTTCCCAGGCCAGAATACTGGAGTGGGTTGCCATTCCCTTCTCCAGGGGATCTTCCCAATCCAGGGATTGAACCCAGGTCTCCTGCATTGCAGGCATATTCTTTATCATCTGAGCAACCAGGGAAGCAATAAAACATATGGCTAAGTAAATCTAGAATTAATTCAATTTGGATGTTTGAAAGGGAATTTATTTGAAAGATTTTTGTTAAAAAAAAAAAATCTGATTGGGAATTTTGGTTCAACACATAAGGAGCAGCGAACACACACCATTCTATCCTAACAACGAATGAAAGGCTAAACAGGCTGAACAATCAACAGTTCTTGAATCCATAAGAAAGGTGAAGACACAGAAAAACCTACTACCCTTAAGACTGAAGAGATAGGAAAATATAAGGAGTCAAAGTTCATGGGAAGAGAGATGCATGCATGAAACCACTATGGGAGCCAGAGCTGGAGTAGGAAAGGAAAGGTATATGATCACTTTTGATATTAAAATTTAATTTAAATAAAAGCATACATTTATGCTTAATTTCATACAATTTATTACCATTGGTACTTTTAATTTTTTGTATGAATTCCAATTATTGTAGTGTCACCTCCTTACAGCTTGAAAAACTTCCTTTTTTACTCTTATAAGGCAGATCTGCTAGCAACAAATGCTCTCAAGTCTTTGGTTACCTGAGAGTGTCTTTATTTCACCTTCATTGCTTAATGATAGTTTTGCTAAATATAGAATTCTTGATCTTAAGACCTTAGACATTATTCTTTGAAAGTTTCAGATTGTGTTTAAGAGGAGGCTATAGATCATTCTCTACAGACATCCTTGAGATCCACAGTCACTTGCATTTCTTTTCCTGAAGTCACTTTTTCTGTTTGGCTACTTAAACAACAAACTTCCCTGGTGGCTCAGATGGTAAAAGCATCTGCCTACAATGCGGGAGACCCAGGTTCAATCCCTGGGTTGGGAAGATCCACTGGAGAAGGAAATGGCAACCCACTCCAATACTCTTGCCTGGAAAATCCCATGGATAGAGGAGCCTGGCAGGCTACAGTCCATGGGGTTGCAAAGAGTCTGATACGACTGAGTGACTTCACTTCACTTCACTTTAAACATCTCCTTTAAAAGAAAACTTGGAGGAAAAAATAAAATTGATGAACAGTATTTTCCCCTAACAATTTAGATGTATCCCATTGACTCTGGGCTCTACTGTCCAAAGAGAAGTCAGCTGTTCATTGTATTTTGGGTCCATGTGTATTATCTTTCTTGGATGAATAGATTAATGTCTCTCATCAAATTTAGAAGGAAGATTGGCCACTGAAACCCAGAGGGGAAACTGAGGAAGGAAGACACAAGAAAACATCTTTTCTTTGGAGAAAGCAGTTGGTGCTGGATCTCCAACTTCAGCTCCAGCTGTTTTTCCGCACAGCACTTTCTTTCCAGACAGGATCCAGACCACTGGATTTGTTGAGGAAGAAATGGCATGCCAGTGTGGCAAGTTTACTCTTTGTCTTGCTTACCTGAATTGGTGCAGCTGGAATCTTTCCTCCTCTCCAAAGAATGACTCAGTTACTTAAAGAAATAATGAATATAGGGGCATTAAAGTTTACTTGCCTCTTGCTTCTAAGCTGTTCTGGAATTCATGGAATTTAATCACAATTCACAGAATTTAATCACAACCACAAACATAAATTGCATTTCTCCTCTCCCTTTCTTCTACAAATGGCCCTGCTTCAATCTAAGAAATTTAGAGCATTCTGAACTTTTTTTTTTTAACTCAGTCATATCACAGATGCTGTTTCTCTGTTGGTTGCTTCTATTTTGCCCCTATATATTGAAATGACATAGGACCTAGATCTGGGATTTTTCACTTATTTTCTCTCTGAAGTGCTTCCATCTAATGATTTAGTTTCTTTCTTTCATTCTTTCTTCCAATTCTTTTGTTGAACAAGTAATACAGAGACATTGTACAACAATCCAAAAGTAAAATAGGTTTATAGTTAAATATTAGTCTTCTTTCAGTTTCCTTCCTGTTGCCTTTAGAATGCTGATTCCTTGAAAATGCTACCCAAATAACCTACTGATAAACAAGGTTGAGTTTATCCTTACTTTGATAAGGGAGAATACCACCCTGACAAAGTATTAGTGCAAGTTAGACGGAAGTAAAAAGTAAGGCTATTTATAAAGTTTTGGAGTATGCTTTATATCAGTCTTTCAATTCATGGACTTAATTAGGATTGGGTAAGGAGCATGATCTAATAGTTTTGGACTGGTAAACTCAAAAAAGTAATACTTTTGAGACTAGAGTTTCAATTGCCTTAGAGAGTTAACAGTCTTTTGATGTTTATTTATTAAAAAGTTGAACAATTCTGATGTGGTACCAATATACAGTGGAATATTGCTCATCCATAAAAAGAATGAATTTGAGTCAGTTCTAGTGAGACTTTTATACAGAGTGAATTAAGTCAGAAAGAGAAAAACAAATATAGTATATTAATGCGTATATATGGAACCTAGACAAATGGTGCTAATGAACCTATTTGCAGGGAAGGAATTGATATGCAGATATAGAGAACAGACTTGTGGACATGGTAAGGGAAGGAGAGAATGGGACAAATAGAGGAAGTAGCATAGACATATATATGCTGCTGCTGCTGCTAAGTCACTTCAGTCCTGCCCGACTCTGTGCAACCCCATAGACGGCAGCCCTCCGGGCTCCTCTGTCCCTGGGATCCTCCAGGTAAGAACACTGGAGTGGGTTGCCATTTCCTTTTCCAATGCATGAAAGTGAAAAGTGAAAGTGAAGTCGCTCAGTCGTATCCGACTCTTAGCGAACCCATGGACTGCAGCCTACCAGGCTCCTCCGCCCATCAGATTTTCCAGACAAGAGTACTGGAGTGGGTTGCCATTGCCTTCTCTGACATATATATACTACCATATGTAAAATAAATAATTGGTGAGAAGCTTCTATATAACGTAGGCAGCCCAGCCTGGAACTCTGTGATAACCTAGAGGGGTGGGATGGGGGAAAGGGAGAGAGGCTTAATGGGAAAGGATACATATAGAATTATGGTTGATTTGCATTTCTGTATGGCAGAAACCAACACAATATTGTAAAACAGTTTTTCTCCAATTAAAAAGTAAAAATAAAAAAATATAAAAAAAATTTCAAAAAAAGAAAAATGATATAGATGAATCTATTTGCAGGGAAGAAATGGAGATGCAGATATAGAGAACAGACTTGTGGACACAGTGGTGGAAGGAAAGAGTGGGAGAAACAGAGCAACATATATACACTACCATGTGTCTAGTAGATAGCTGGTGAGAAGTTGCTATATAACATGGGAGCCCAGCCTGGTGCTCTGTGATGACCTAGAGGGGTGGGATGGGGAGCAGGAGGAGGCTCAAGACATATATGTATTATTATGACTGATTTGTGTTGTTGTGCAGCAGAAACCAAGACAACATTGTAAAGAAATTTTCCTCCAATTAAAAAATAAATTTAAAAAATCAGAATATTGGGGGGAAAAAAGAGCTGAATAGTTCAATGGTCATTGACATAAGTTTTTGGTGGAGGTTCCTAATAAACTTCTGTCTTCCTGGGAAAGAATTTTTTGAAATAAGGCCACATCGAGGAAGATAATGCAATAGTAGAGTTCTATTACTGAAAACAACTAAATAGCAAAGCCATGTTAAGTAGTTACCCTTTCTCCCTGCACCCCTCCACCCTATATTCTTTCCAGGAAATAGATAGTATATAAATAGAGATGCCATATATATACTAGTTGGGCTTCCCTGGTGACTCAGAATCCACTTGCAATCTGGGTAACCTGGGTTCAATTCCTGGGTTGGGAAGATCCCCTGGAGGAGGGCATGGCAACCTGCTCCAGTATTCTTGCCTGGAGAATCCGCATTGACAGAATAGCCTGGTGGGCTATAGTCCATGGACACATAGCAAAGAGTCGGACACGACTGAGTGACTAAGCACACATATATACAAGCTAATAAAAACAAATATGTGTTCACATACACATTAATACTTTCCCCACTATATTTAACAATATCTGCAATGAGCTCCATAGAGTACTTGAAGAATTATCTGAATTTTTTCAATGGTAGGATAACTTTTGACCTTATAGATATGTCCTTTTTGTTAACTAAGTTTATTGCTGATGGATGTTTTGGTCCTTTTTGTCCCCAGCTGTTGTCATTGCAAACAATTCTGGAATAGAAAACTCTGTGAACATGCCATTTCACACATAAATGAACACCAGCAAGTGAAAAGGGAAAGTTAAAAACTATGTGCATCCTAAACCTTAATAGAGTATTTAATAGACTATTGTTCTTCTCTACAAAATTTGTATCAAATGGTCTCTCACAACCAATATATCAAAATGCAGTTTGAGATCATTATGCCCTATAGAGAAAATAGACAGTAATGAGAGACAGTAGGGCCCGGTGATTAAAAGCATAGACTCTAGATTCACTCTGCCCAGGACTGAATTCTGTTTCCTGCAATTCCTAGGTAATCACAGGTAGGTTACTTAACTTCTCTGTGTCTGTTTCCTTATCTTTAGAATGGGCTTAATGATAGCATCTTCTTCACAGAGTTGTGAGGACTAACATCTTGATTTATGCAAAGTGGTCAGGAAAGTGTCTGGCACCTATTAAAAGATATATAAGTAAACTCTAAGTATATATAATGTTTGAGGCTTCTCATTAGCAGAGATCCTTAAACATGAAGTAGTTAACCAGGGCTTCCCTGGTGGTTCAAACAGTAAAGAATCTGCCTGCAATGTGAAAGATCCAGGTTTGATCCCTGGGACAGGAAAATCCCCTGGAGAAGGAAATGGCAGCCCACTCTAGTGTTCTTGCCTGGAGAATTCCATGGACAGAGGAGCCTGGCAGGCCCCAGTCCATGGGGTTGCAAAGAGTTGGACACAACTATGTGACTAAAACACACACACACACACACACACACACACACACACCTAACCAGGAAGACTTCCAATGATCAGTTTAGAGTAGGAATTAGAAGCTAAAGCTAAAAGGCAATACTTATAGGAAGCTTGCATGAATGCAATTAGTTTTATTCAATGTGGTTATGCAATTAACTCCTATATTTTTCTATGAGATTAGCTTAAAAAATTAAAAATTGATCTTGAGGGGAAAAGAACCCCAAAGAAGAGTATTCATTTATTTGTCCATCAAATATTTCTGATTCCCCTACTATGTGCTACGATCTATGCATTCAGTGGCTACTGCATACTTGTTTCTTGATAACTATTTACTGAATGAATAATGAATTGGAAAGAATCCCCGATGTTAAAAACTCAGAACATCATTAGAGAAGAAAGGTAAGTGGGAATGAGAGTACAGAGTAATGAGTGCTGTGATGGGGAGATTAGTACAGGATGGCATAGACGCATAAGGGAGGGGAATCTAACTCAGCCTAGAGGTCAGAGTGTACTAACAAAGAGGTATTATCCAAGACAGTGAGGGAAAGGCAAATGATGCATGTGTCACTGGGGGCATTTAGAGGGACCAACACTTATAAAGATACAGATGAAGCAGCAAGAGAATCACTACAGTTCAATAGTTAAGGACAGAGGCTCTGAAATCATAGCTTCCTATGACTGAATCTAATTTCACCTTGGGCAAGGTGTGATCCCCTCTGCAACACACTTTCCACATCAATACTAGTCCTTAACTCAGAAGAATGTGTGAGGCTCAAACAGGTTAATGCATAAAACATTAAGCAAAATGACAGATGCAAAGTAAGATCTCAAAAAATGTTGACCATGATTATTATCATTATTAAAGAAAATCATGTCACTTTTAGGGACAAAAGTATCCTTCTGAAGGAGTGTAGGGCTCTGTGGTTCAGAGAAGCTTTAAAGAGGCTGAGTCCTTGGGGCCTCCTGTAAGGAAGAAGGAGAACCCAGCTGAGAATGACCCTGAAGTCAAAGAGTGCCTTGGTGTGTGGGATTTTCCAAAATACAAAGGTTGAATTTGATTGAACTAAATATGTCATCATGTTCTTCCTAGTATTGTGTGAGCTGAATGAGCCTGTATTAGCTCTGTTCACACCATTCATAATGTACTGAAGTAAATTACATCCCCTCTCTGCTTCTGCCACTGCAGACTTCTGAGTCTCTGTCTTATCAGGCTACTTGCACATGGGAGCCCTTGCCACTCTCTCAAGGGCATTTCCCAGCTCTTCTCTGAACCTTCTCAAGTAGCACGGATGAAGAGTCACCTGCACTGCATGATGGTAAACCAAGGATTTGTGTGAGGGTTCTTGCTTTTGTTTGTATTGCTCCCTAATTAAATCCATTAAAGAAAAAACTTTAGGAATAACTCATAGTAACTTCAAATTATACTTTATTTTTAATCAACAACTCTGAGAACTGTGTGTTTTAATCATACTCTATGCTCTCTTTTTCTAATGCCTTATTTTTCATTTTCTCACTGAAACTTACCTGCCTCTTCTTGACAGCTGCAAAGAAATTCCTGCCATTTATTTTCATTTGACTTCATATTTTCACACCTTTGAGGAGTATATACATTTCTATGAAGATAAATAACCATTTATCTTGACCTTTATTATCTATATCTAGTATACTCATAATAGATAAGGCTTCTTCATTTTAATGGCTCAAATGTTACAGAATCCTTCCAAATTTTAAACTAAAAGTGTATGATTTCTCTTATTTACACAGCAGATGGTTCATCTAGGCTCTTAAACAACTTATTCACCTTATAAAAGCCACATTGCTTTTCCTGCATAGGTGATCCTCAGTGTTCTACACTATATTATAGAGGCCAACATTAACCCCCACCCACTGCTACACACAACACATTGTCCTTCCCTTTCAGATTTTGCTGTATGTATTTGAACTCTGACAGTTCTCCTTGGGTATGTCTTATGAGCAGACACATTGACTGCCTTTGTTCCAGATTATTATTTCAAGGGAAATTTTTTATAGTGAACAGCCTTGGAAGATAGAGCATAGGGTAGGTTTAATGCACAGTATCTCAGATTCAGCTTCTTTAAGCTCAAGGTTCTGTTTTTCTAATGTAACTTACTAAGTGTTCAGGTACTCCTGGCTCTCTCTGTATTGTAAGAATTGGGGCTCAGAGAGGTGGTGCAAATGTTGATATTATTGCTGTGAGTAATAACGTCTTTTGTCTCAGTCCAAGATATCTCGGGGCTTTTGCCTGCATCCATGGAACTACAGCAGGCTCACTGGTAAGCATGGAAGGAAGGTAAATCTCACATCCTTCAGAGTTCTTAACAAAGACTTCATTCCGACTTTCTTAATTATTTAAATGTGGCTCTTCCAGAACATGCAGAGTGGGGGTTCCTTCTCCACTCTGCATAGCAAGGTCAGTGTCTCTCCCACACTCAGGTGAAATACTGGAGATTTACATTTTCCAGAGATATTTGCAGAACTAAAGGAAAATGCTGTGTAGAAAATGGGGGAAGAAGAGAAAGCCTACATATCAAGCAGAGAGATTTCCCCTCAATCTCCTTCCTCTCTCTCATGGTCTCCCACAATTCTGGCAACAAGATGTATAGTCATCAGAAAGAACATTAGAGGAATCCTCCCTGGGGAAATGGAGAATCCCCAGAGAATACATCTATAGATATTTACATGGGTACTTCTCAGTGAAAAATGATTTGTCGCTTTATTGCTTTGTATGCATAGACACACATCTAGAATTTCCTATTGGCTCATTAGAGCTCCTCTTTTAGATATAAATGAAAAATCAAGGTGGTTTCTAACATGAAAGACCATGATGGAACAAACATAAAAATATATGAACATTGGAGAAATGAGAGACAATGCATAGAGAAGAGAAAATATTTAAATATAGATGCATGGGTAATTGCCAACATCCACTGGATCATAGAAAAAGCAAGAGAGTTTCAGAAAAAATCTATTTCTGTTTTATTGACTATACCAAAGCCTTTGACTGTGTGGATAACAATAAACTGTGGAGAATTCTTCAAGAGATGGGGATACCAGACCACCTGATCTGCCTCTTGAGAAACCTACATGCAGGTCAGGAAGCAAGAGTTAGAACTGGACATGGAACAACAGACTGGTTCCAAATAGGAAAAGGAGTACGTCAAGGCTGTATATTGTCACCCTGCTTATTTAACTTATATGCAGAGTATATCATGAGAAATGCTGGGCTGGAAGAAGTACAAGCTGGAATCAAGATTGCCGGGAGAAATATCAATAACCTCAGATATGCAGATGATACCACCCTTATGGCAGAAAGTGAAGAGGAACTAAAAAGCCTCTTGATGAAGGTGAAAGAGGAGAGTGGAAAAGTTGGCTTAAAGCTCAACATTCAGAAAACTAACATGGCATCCGGTCCCATCACTTCATGGGAAATAGATGGGGAAACAGTGTGAACAGTGTCAGACTTTATTTTTCTGGGCTCCAAAATCACTGCAGATGGTGATTGCAGCCATGAAATTAAAAGATGCTTACTCCTTGGAAGGAAAGTTATGACCAACCTAGATAGCATATTAAAAAGCAGACAAATTACTTTGCCAACAAAGGTCTGTCTGGTCTGTCTAGTCAAGGTTATAATTTTTCCAATGGTCATGTATGGATGTGAGAGTTGGACTGTGAAGAAAGCTGAGGGCCAAAGAACTGATGCTTTTGAACTGTGGTGTTGGAGAAGACTATTGCTAGTTCCTTGGACTGCAAGGAGATCCAACCAGTCCATCCTAAAGGAGACCAGTCCTGGGTGTTCATTGGAAGGACTGATGCTAAAGCTGAAACTCCAATACTTTGGCCACCTCATGCGAAGAGTTGACTCATTGGAAAAGACCCTGATGCTGGGAGGGATTGTGGGCAGGAGGAGAAGGGGACGACAGAGGATGAGATGGCTGGATGGCATCACCGACTCGATGCACATGAGTTTGGGTGAACTCCGGGAGTTGGTGATGGACAGGGGGCCTGGCATGCTGCAATTCATGGGGTCACAGAGTTGGACATGACTGAGCGACTGAACTGAACTGAATAGTCTTAAAAAGATGAGAAGTAGAAGTGAAAGTCACTCAGTCGTGTCCGACTCTTTGTGACCCCATGGACTATACAGTTCATGGAATTCTCCAGGCCAGAATACTGGCGTGGATAGCCTTTCCCATCTTCAGGGGATTTTTCCAACCCAGGGATAGAACCCAGGTCTCCCACATTGTGGGCAGATTCTTTACCAGCTGAGCCACAAGGGAAGCCCAGGAATACTAGAGTGGGTAGCCTATCCCTTCTCCAGCAGATCTTCCCGACCCAGGAATCGAACTGCAGTCTCCTGCATTTCAGGTGGATTCTTTACCAACTGAGTTATCAGGGAAGCCCAAAAAGATGAGAGAACAGAGTGTATACACAAAATTTAAAAAGGCTTATATAAGAAAAATTGTTATAGAAGATAATTTATTCCATTAATAAATTCAAAAATTGGAAGAGAATGTTGAAAAAAGTCTTCAAGAAAGTGTATCAAAAAGAAGAAAAAAAGTTAGATAATGAAAGAAAGAATACAAAGTGTGAGGATCGATAGAAGAGGTTTAAATGTCCAACATCAGTTTCAGAGCAATAAAAGAGACAACATCAATGAAAGGAATATTTCACAATATTAAAGATCATCAGGATTGAGTGACTAGCATAGTGGGAAAAAAAATAACAGAGAATATATATTGAAAAGTATCATCTTATAATACCGAAATTCTAGGGGTAAAAAAAAAAAAATGCTAAAAGTTTACAAAAAGAGAAAGGGAGGGGAAAATATCACATTATAAAGATTGGTAATTCAAATGAAATTAGATTTTTTAACAATCACACTAGAAATTAGAGAGCAATGGAGCAATGTCTTCAATATTAAAAGGGCAATTACTTCTAAGCTAAATTAATATACTTGGCAAACTATTCACAACATATAGGAATATAATAAAGATATTTTCACAAAAGTAATATTTCAAGGAATATATAACCCATATTTTGTTTTCAGTGTATTATTGAAAAGGTACACCCTCAAAATGAGGGATTCAGGAAATAGGGAAATTAACATTGGCAAGAGTTCAGAAAATCTCAGGATGCTTGTGGCCAGGTATATGAAAAGGTGCTCAAAACCCAATCACCAAGGAAATGTAATTTAAAACTGCAATGAGATATCACTTCACACCTGTTGGAGTAGCCATTATCAAAAAGACAAAAAATAACCAAAGCTGGCAAGGATGAAAAGGGAACCCTTGTACACTACTGGTGGGAACTTAAACTATTTACAGCCACTGTGGAAAACAGCATGGAGGTTCCTTTAAAAATTGAAAATAGGGACTTCCCTGGTGGTCCAGGGTCTTCCCTGGTGGCTCAGCTGGTAAAGAATCCGCCTGCAGTGTGGAAGACCTGAGTTCAATCCCTGGGTTGGGAAGATCCCCTGGAGAAGGGAACGGCTACCCACTCCAGTATTCTGGCCTGGAGAATTCTATGGACTGTATAGTCCATGGGGTCACAAAGAGTCAGACACGATTGAGCTACTTTCACTTTCTGGTAGTCCAGTGGTTAAGAAACTGCCTTCCAATGCAGGGGATACAGGTGTGATCCTCGGTGGAGGAACTAAGATCCCACATTCTGTGGAGCAACCAAGTCCACATGCTGCAACTAGAGAGCCTATGCATCACAACTATTGAACCTATACGCTTTATAGCATGTGTACCAGAACTAGAGATGCCCCTTCATGCTGCAACTCGAGAAAAAGCCAGCACCCCAGCATTATTCACAATAGCCAAGATGTGGAAACATTCTAAGCATATATCAACAGATGAATGAATAAAGAAAACGTGGGAGAATTTAAACACATCTGTATACACACATTCATGCATACCTACACAGTGGAATATTATTAAGCCATACAAAAGGAGGAAATTATGGTATTTACAACAGGATAAATAAACCTGGAGGATATTATGCTAAGCCTAAGTGAAATAAATCTAATACAGAAGTATAAATACAATGTGATCTCACTTTTATGCAGTATCCAAAAATGTTGAACTCACTAAAGCAGAGAGTAGAATGGTGGTTGCCAGGGGCAGGGAGAAACAGGGAACATGTTGGTCAAAGGGTACAAGTTTTCATTATAAGTCAGTTGTATAGTTTGGTGACTAAGGTTAATGATGCTTTATTGAAGTTTTGAAATTTGCCAAGAGAATCGATTTTAAGTGTTCTTAGTACATAGGATTGGAGAAGGCAATGGCACCCCACTCCAGTACTCTTGCCTGGAAAATCCCATGGATGGAGGAGCCTGGTAGGCTGCAGTCCATGGGGTCGCTGAGAGTCGGACACAACTGAATGACTTCACCTTAACTTTTCACTTTCATGCATTGGAGAAGGAAATGGCAATCCACTCCAGTGTTCTTGCTTGGAGAATCCCAGGGACAGCGGAGCCCGGTGGGCTGCCATCTATGGGGTCACACAGGGTCGGACACGACTGAAGCAACTTAGCAGCAGCAGCAGCAGTACATAAGAACATTAAAAAAGGTAATTGTATGAGGCAATGGATGTGTGAATAATCTTGACTGTGGTAATTATTCACAATGTAAATGTGTATCAAATCATCGTACTGTAACATTCTAAATATATACCATTTTTGTCTATTATAATTTAATAAGTGTGGGGGATGGGAGGACTCGTGGTGAGGGAAAGCTCCAGGATTACAGCAGCAGACCTACAGAGCAACCCAAGAGTTGGATTGGCAAATGTGGGAAGAGATGACCTTAATATGAAAAGAAACAGAATTTCCTAGCAGTCCAGTAGTTAGGACTAGATTCTCTCACTTCCAGGCCCCTGGTTCAATCCATGGTCAGGGAAATAAGATCCTGCAAGCTATGCAGTGTGGCCAAAAATAAGATAAAAAGAAACTAGCTAGGAGTCCAACTAACAAGACAGATAGATAGACAGATTAATGTGACTTGGGAATATTACTTGATATATTTGACTATATCTAACTATGTTGTTGTTCAGTAGCTAAGTCATGTCTGACTCTTTGAAACCCCATGAATTGCACATTCATATTCATGAACTGCATATGCATATTCATATCTAGCTATGGAAGAAGGTTTGTTGTTCTGGTGGAAGACAGGAGCCTGGATTAATTATAGCTACTTGAAGACTAAACAAATGAACTTGTCAACTGAAAAAATTACACAGCCTAAAAGTTGAGAATTACATTATATTTGGTGGACAAAACCAAGGACTTAAACCCAGGACTCAGCCTCTCAGATATCTCTGAGAGACTACTCCAAAGAGGTAAGAGAGGAGCCAGGATATGTAAGAATTTTTGCAACAAAGATCAAGTGGTAGGAGCTTTGAAAGATTATTGTTAATTAAAGAAAACTGAGTATTTCAAGTTAAGGAATTTAATGCTTTTCTATGTATGGGCCCATGGAAGAGTCTGGACTCACTTAAATCATCCTTTTGATATACACCTTATCATCCAGAGTCATGCATGTGTGTGTGCGCTCACTAAGTTGCTTCAGTCATATCCAACTCTTTGCAACCCCATGGACTGTAGTCCGCCAGGCTCCTCTGTCCATGAGATTCTCCAGGCAAGAAAACTGGAGTGGGTTACTGTGCCCTCCTCCAGGGGATCTTCCTGATCCAGGGATCAAGGGTCTCCTGGATTGGCAGGCAGATTCTTGACCACTAGTGACACATGGGGAACCCCATCCAGGGCCAGTATTCATTTTTTCCCCGTTACAGTCCCCTCAGAGAGCACGGTCAGGGTAGGGGTGGCTGTGGTGGCTGAGACTTGGCAGGAGGCGTTCTGTTTCCATCCCGAGTTCCCTCAGGGCTCATCCCCGGGGGTGGCTGTAATGTGATGGCTTGATGGCAGCAACATCCTTTGTTCACTGATATGGCAGGCAACATTTTTCCTTCACAGATTCAATTACTAAAATTCAGCAAGAAAACAATAATTGCACTGGAAGAGATGTACACTTATGACTTGCTGCATGGCTCAGTTGTAATATTTGCGTATTATAATAATGTATGCTCTGAAAATAGATTTATTTTCGCTGGGAGTAAGTCAAGAGCAGAAGTATTTGCACATGTTTGTCTTCATGTGTAAAAATGCTGGTGTTGTAAATGAGCTAGGAATAGATAAGGTCTAAAATTTAGGAATTAAGAAATACTATTACATGCATTTTATATATATTATAGCAGAAATACGGAGGTTAATAACATGAGAAACAGGGAAGAGCTGAAAATAGGTGCTTCTCTGAAACAAGAATTATGGGTGGAGGCACGAAGTATTTTAATAATGTACTATTTTGTACTTTTAATTCTACATTTGAATTATTTATCAAAAATAAAATTAAATTGTAAAAATTAAGGTTAACTATTAGATAAATAGAAAGGATATATATATAACTTTCTAACCAGAAAATGGAACAAACTAATCAGTCAAACAAAAAGATTTATTGAGAAACAGAGATTAAGAAATCTTAGTGCATGGAAAATACAAAATAAGATGGCAGTAATGTTTAATAACTTCTCTAATTATAATAAATATGACTGAATTAAGCTAATTGTAATACAGAGGCTCTCAGATTGAGTTTTAATAATCTACACTACACTATTAAAATAATATGTCACAGGTTGAAAATGAAGAGGTTTAAGTGTTATCCAGGAAAATACTGACCAAAAGAAAATTGATATAACATTACGAGTATCAGACAAAATATCTTTCTAAGTGAAAACTTCAGCACTAATGCCAAAGAAGCTGAAGTTCAACAATTCTATGAAGACCGACAAGACCTTCTAGAACTAACAACCAAAAAAGATGTCTTTTTCATCACAGGGGACTCAAATGCAAAATTAGGAAGTCAAGAGATATCTGGAATAACAGGCAAGTATGGCCTTGGAGTACAAAATGAAGCAGGGCAAAGGCTAAAAGAGTTTTGCCAAGAGAACACACTGGTCATAGCAAATGCTCTCTTCCAACAATGCAAGAGACAATTCTACACATGGACATCACCAAATGGTCAATACCAAAATCAGATTGATTATATTTTTTTGCAGCTGAAAATGGAGGAGATTTATACAGTCAGCAAAAAATAAATAAATAAATAAAAGACTTGGGCCAGGCTGTGGCTCAGATCAACAGCTTCTTATTGTGGAATTCAGGCTCAAATTGAAGAAAGTAGGGAAAACTACTAGGCAATTCAGGTACTATCTAAATCAAATCTCTTCTGATTATATAGTAGAGATGATGAATAGATTCAAGGGACAAGATCTTGTAGACAGAGTGCCTGAAGAGCTATGGGCAGAGGTTTGTAACACTGTACAACAGGTAGTGACCAAAACCATCCCCAAGAAAAATGCAAGAAAGCAAAGTGGTTGTCTGATGAGGCCTTACTAATAGCTGAGAAAAAAAAAAGAAGTGAAAGGCAAAGGAGAAGGAAAAGATATACCCATCTGAATGCAGAGTACCAGAGAATTGGAAGGAGAGATAAGAAAGACTTCTTAAGTGAACAACACAAAGAAACAGAGGAAAACAATAGAATGGAAAAGACTAGAGATCTCTTTAAGAAAATTGGAGATACCAAGGGAATATTTCATGCAAAGATAGGCAGAATAAAGGACAAAGGCAGCAATAACCTAACAGAAGCAGAAAGGATTAAGAAAAGATGGCAAGAGCAAACAGAAGAACTGTACAAAAAAAGTTCTTAATAACCCAGATAACCACAATGGTGTGGTCACTCAACTAGAGCCAGACATCTTGGAGTGTGAGGTCAAGTGGGCCTCAGGAAGCATCACTATAAACAAAGTTAGTGAAGGTGATGGAATTCCAACTGAGGTATTTCAAATCCTAAAAGATGATACTGTTAAAGTGCTGCATTCATTTTGACAGCAAATTTGGAAAATTCAGCAGTGGCTACAGGACTGGAAAAGGTCAGTTTTCATTCCAATCTCAAAGAATGGCACAGCCAAAAAATATTCAAATTACCGTATAATTGCACTTTTTTCACATGCTAGCAAAATTATGCTCCAAATCCTTCAAGCTATGCTTCAGCAGTATGCAAACTGAGAAATCCCAGATGTACAAGCTGGATTTATAAAAGGTAAAGGATCCAGAGATCAAATTGCCAACATAGTCTAGATCATAGAAAAAGCAAGGGAAGTCCAATCAAAAACATCTACTTCTGCTTCACTAGACCATAGAAAAAGCAACGAAATTCCAAGAAAAAACATCTATTTCTACTTCATTGACTATGCTAAAGCCTTTGACTCTGTGGATCACAACAAACTGTGGAATATTTTTAAAGAGAAGGGAATACCAGACCACATTACCTGACTCCTGAGAAACTTGTATGCAGAACAAGAAGCAATAGTTAGAACCAGACATGGAACAATGGACTGGTTCAAAATTGGGAAAGGAAGGAATACATCAAGGCTGTGTATTGTCACTCTGCTTATTTAATTTATATGCAAAATACATCATGTGAAATGCCAGGCTGGATGAAGCACAAGCTGGAATCAAGATTGCTGGGAGAAATATAAATAACCTCAGCTATGCAGATGACACCATCTTTATGGCAGATAGTGTGGAGGAATTAAACAACCTCTTGATGAAGGTGAAAGAGGAGAGTGAAAAAGCTGGGTTAAAACTCAACATTTCAAAAAATGAAGACCATGGCAACTGGTCCCATCACTTCATGCAAATAGATGGGGAAATGTGGAAACAGTATCAGATTTCATTTTCTTAGGCTCCAAAATCAATGCAGAGGGTGACTGCAGCCATGAAATTTAAAGATGCTTGCTCCTAGGAAGGAAAGCAATGTAAACCTAGACCGTTTATGAAAAAGCAGAGACATCACTTTGCCAACAAAGGTCCATCTAGTCAAAGCTATGGTTTTTCCAGTAGTCATGGATGGATGTGAGAGTTGGACCATAAAGAAGGCTGACTGTGGAAGAATTAATGGTTTTGAACTGTGGTGCTGGAGAAGACTCTTGAAAGTCCCTTGGACTGCAAGGAGATCAAACCAGTCAATCCTAAAGGAAATCAACCCTGAATATTTATTGGAAAGATTGATGCTGAAGCTCCAATCCTTTGGCTACCTGTTGCAAAGAGCTGACTCACTGGAAAAGACCCTGATGCTGGGAAAGATTGAGGTAAAGGGAAAAGGGGGGATACAGAAGATGAGATGGTTGGATGGCATCACTGACAATGGACATGAGTTTGAGCAAGCTCAGTGAGATAGTGAAGGACAGGGCAGGTTGGCGTGCTACAGTTCATGGGGTCACAAATAGTCTGACACGACCCAGGGACTGAAAATGACAAGATGAAAATCACTAAGGGACTTACATTGATAAATAAAACAATTCACCAGAAAGGTATTCTATTCATGAATTTATAAGACCCTAGCAACATAGCTTCAAAATGTATATGCAAAAGACAATAAAACTACAGGGATAAACTGACAAACACCATAGGAGATGATACTACTACACATTTCTTTTGAACTAATAAAATAATCAATGAGTTAATAGGATTACAACAGTTATGACAAGTAACAAGCTTAACTCAATACTCGCTTAATTTATGCAGAGACTGTTAAGTCTTTTGACCCTAGTGAAGTGAAAGTTGGTTAGTCGTGTCCAACTATTTGCCACCCCATGTACTATACAGTCCATGGAATTCTCCAGGCCAGAACTGGAATGGGTAGCCTATCCCTTCTCCAGGGGATCTTCCCAACCCAGGAATTGAACTAGGGTCTCCTGCATTGCAGGCAGATTCTTTACCAACTGAGCTATCAGGGAAACCTGATATTTTTGACCCTAAGGATGCCTCAACAAATTCTGAAGCAAGGGTATTATACAAATAGTTTTCATGGACCACAATGCTATAAAACAAGAAATCAATAAAAGAAAGTAGCCAAACTTTCCATTACCCCTCCTTATAGTATTGAAGATTTATTTTATAAACACTTACATAACATTTACTACATGCCAGCCATTATTCTAAGAACTTTCAAATATTTACTCATTCAATCCTCACAACAGTTGTTTGAGGTCAATACTATTATTCTTCGCATTTTACAAGTAAGGAAATTGAGGCACAGAGGGGAGGGCCACGTGCCTAAGGTCACCTGTAGCAGTGGCAGATGGATCACAAACCCAGGCACCCTGACTCCAGGATCTGAGCTCTTTGGTATTAAGTGTATTATCCTAACATAAACATATAAATAAACTGAGAATTAAAGAAAAAATAAAAACTAAAATTTTAAATTATATAGTACAACTCAACAACAGCACTGCACATCAAAATGAATAAGGTAAATCTGAAGCAGTTCTCAGAAAGAAATTTATAACCTTATAATATTTACTGTAAAGCAAGAGGAAAAAACATTTTAATTCAAGAAGCTTAAAAAAGAAAAATAAAATCAAAGAAAGTTGAAACAAATAGTAATGAAATAAAGTTAAATTACTAAAGCAAGTATGAAATAATTGTTGTTATTCAGTCGCTGAGTCATGTCTGATTCATTGTGATCCCCATGGACTGCAGCAATAGTAAATGTGATGCCCATGAACTGAACTATAATCAATATTATAAGGCTATAAATTTCTTTCTGAGAACTTCTTCAGATCTACCTTGTTCATTTAATTGTAATGCTGGAGAGGACTCTTGAGAATCCCTTGGACTGCAAGGAGGTCAAACCAGTTAATCCTAAAAGAAATCAACCCTGAATATTCACTGGAAGGACTGATGCTGAAGCTGAAGCTCCAATAAGTTGGCCATCTGAAATAAATAATAATAAAATAAAATTAATTAAAATACTAAAGGAAATATAAAACAGAAACAAAAAATTGATCTTTGGAAATATTAACTGAAAAATATAGTCTCTAACAACTATGATATATCGGAGAAATATAATTAAAAAAATCAAATAGGAAAAAATATAAGAGGGCAGATACAGATGAGTAAAATAATTATAAAAGCATATCATGAACAACTTTTTATTAATCTATTTGAAAAAGAATTCAAAATGGAAAAATTCAGAAGAAGATATAAATTACCATAACTATACCATGAAGCAATGGAAAATGTACTTGAATAATAATCCTTAAAAATGGAAATAAAGGAAAATCTGTTCTCTCACAAAACAAGCAAGCAACAACAAAAAAGACACCAGGCTCAGAGCACAGAAAAGAAGTAAAATCTGCCCAGCATTTAAACAGGTTGCTGATTGAAAACTTTTGGTATCAAAGTTAAAGTAGGGAATGATAATTACCAACCAATAAGGAATGAATAAAAAAACAGCAACCTGAATTCAACAGTGTATAAAAAGAACAAGCACGGGTTTTCTTTTAAAATGAATAAATCAATATCAGAACAGTCTATTAATGTAGAAAGAAAGCACATTAAAGAATAAAAAGTGTAAAAAGTATATCAGTGGATACAGAAAAGGAATGAGGCCATTGAACAGACTGTTAGTGATGAACTTGCAAACAAAACAGGAATAGAAGGGAACTTCCTTAATGTGATAAAGTTTATCTGTCTGAGGTTTACAACAAGCATCACATTTAATGGTGGCTGAAACATGAGAAGCATTTAAATTAAATTTGTAAAAAGACAAAAAGGCCTCTAAAACTGCCTTTATTCAATTCTGTATTATAGTTCATAACTAATGCAATAAATCAAAAGAGGTAAGAGATACAAAAAAATCAGAATGGAAAAGACAAAACTTCCCAAACATACCAATGATGTACTCATTCCTTTTTCAGAAAAACAACAAACAAAAAAAAACCCCACCAAACTTCCATCCACTCCAGATTTTTCAGTCTTTTTCAGATATGTACAATAAGAATCATATATTTTTTAAAAGTCATTTCTCAGTTCATAATTTCAATATCAGGGTTTCTTTTCCTTTCTCATGGGTTTCGACTCCATTTCTATTTCTAATTTCAGAGATACATATTTAAACAGAGCTACCAGAAAAACTGTGAAGAATGGACATTGATTAATAAGGTCCAAGATTTAATGATTATTTTAAAGTCTTGCTAAGATCTGCTGCCAAGCTTTAAGCCCTCCTTCAGCTGCTCCCCAAAGGATTTCAAACAGTTCTAATGAGGCTATGCACTAGTCATTCCCAAGTTGTAATAAATATGCTATGTATCTATTTCTTAGCTCTAGGTCTCTGGACCTTAATGGCTTATGAGCCTGAGTATTTGCAGTTTCTCTTGGATAAATGTTTGAGGGCCTTGAAAGAGATTATGTGGAACTAAACCAAATACCTAGCAACTATCCCATGCTGTCAGCCTCTCTTGGTTTACTTGGCTTATCAAAGACGCCACAGTGAACTGCCTTGCTTTCAGGTATTCATTTCTCAGTCCACTGGTGTTTAGGAAAGGAACCTTTCCTACTTTTGGTGTCTCTAAGAGAAAGGCATAAGCAGGGTACCAGAACTAGGGATTAGAAGAATCCAAGTTCCGGTGGAACCTGGTAGAATTGATATCTGATTCTCCTTCAACCTCTGGAAAGGCCCATCTTAGGCTCACATTATAAAAGGCAGACAAGGCTGGGCCTACCATCACTCAGTCAGGTCCGACTCTCGCAACCCCATGGATTGTAGCCTTCCAGAATCCTCTGTCCATGGGATTCTCCAGGCAAGAATACTGGAGTGGGTTGCCATTTCCTTCTCCAGGGGATCTTCCCAACTCAGGGATCAAACCCGGGTCTCCTGCATTGCAGGCAGACTCTTTACCGACTGAGCCATGAGGGAAGCCAACCAAATGCTTAAATGCTGGGAAAGAGAAAGAGGGCAAATGCAGGAGGAACTGCAATGGGGGCCTTCCTTCTCATCTCACTCAAGGAGAAAGTGCTCAGGTTTTCCTGTGCAATGCACAGCGATGTAGCTTACAGTGAACGACGTCAGATTTGTGATCTCCAAAGAAGATTTACCTTCAGGACCAGGGACCAGGGTTAATCACTCAAGAGCTTTTGTGTAGCAGAGTTTTATTAAAGTAAAAAAGGAACAGAGAACGCTTCTGACACGGACATCAGAAGGGGGATGGAGAGTGCCCCCCACCCCTGCTAGTCTTAGCAAGGAAGCTATCTACTTTTTCAGTTGATTATTACAGTAAATCAAAAGAATGTCTTAATGTTGCAAAGGTCTTACTAGGCCCACTACCACAATTTACATTTTAAGATAACAGGATTAGAACTAACAATAGAAAGATCTTACCAGACCCACTTACCATTCAATATTACAGTAATCCAAGTCTATGCCCTGACCATTATTGCTGAAGAAGCTGAAGTTGAAAGGTTCTATGAAGACCTACAAGACCTTCTGAATTAATACCCAAAAAAGATGTCCTTTTCATTATAGGGGACTGGAATGCAAAAGTAGGAAGTCAAGAAACAGGAGCAACAGGCAAATTTGGCCTTGGAATACAGAATGAAGCAGGAGAAAGGCTAATAGAATTTTGCCAAGAGAATGCACTGGTCATAGCAAACACCCTATTTCAACAACACAAGAGAAGACTCTACACATGGACATCAACAGATGGTCAACACCAAAATCACATTGATTATATTCTTTGTAGCCAAAGATGGAGAAGTTCTACACAGTCAGCAAAAAAAAAAAAGACTGGGAGCTGACTGTGGCTCAGATCATGAACTCCTTATTGCCAAATTCAGACTTAAATTGAAGAAAGTAGGGAAAACCACTAGACCATTCAGTTCAGTCACTCGGTCGTGTCCGACTCTTTGCAACCCCATGAATCACAGTACGCCAGGACTCCCTGTCCATCACCAACTCCCGGAGTTTACTCAAACTCATGTTCATCAAGTCAGTGATACCATCCAGCCATCTCATCCTCTGTCATCCCCTTTTCCTCCTGCCCGCAATCCCTCCCAGCATCAGAGTCTTTTCCAATGAGTCAACTCTTCGCATGAGGTGGCCGAAGTATTGGAGTTTCAGCTTTAGCATCAGTCCTTCCAATGAACACCCAGGCCTGATCTCCTTTAGACCATTCAAGTATGACCTAATCAAATCCCTAATGATTATACAGTGCAAGTGAGAAATAGATTTAAGGGACTAGATCTGATAGACAGAGTGCTTGATGAACTATGGACAGATGTTCGTGACATTGTACAGGAGACAGGGATCAAGACCATCCCCAAGAAAAAGAAATGCAAAAAAGCAAAATGGCTCTCTGAGGAGGCTGTCTGGAGAAGGCAATGGCACCCCACTCCAGCACTCTTGCCTGGAAAATCCCATGGACAGAGAAGCCTGGTAGGCTGCAGTCCATGGGGTGGCTAAGAGTCGGACACGACTGAGCGACTTCATTTTCAATTTTCACTTTCATGCATTGGAGAAGGAAATGGCAACCCACCCCAGTGTTCTTGCCTGGAGAATCCCAGGGACAGGGAAGCCTGATGGGCTACTGTTGATGGGGTTGCACAGAGTTGGACACGACTGAAGCGACTTAGCAGCAGCAGCAGCAGAGGAGGCCTTACAAATAGCTGTGAAAAAAAGGGAAATGAAAAGCAAAGGAGAAAAGGAAAAATATACCCATTTGAATGCACAGTTCCAAAGAATAGCAAGGAGAGATAAGAAAGCCTTCTTCAGTGATCAGTGCAAAGAAATAGAGGAAAACAATAGAATGGGAAAGACTAGAGATCTCTTCAAGAAAATTAGAGATACCAAGGGAACATTTCATGCAAAGATGGGCTCAGTAAAGGACAGAAATGGTATGGACCTAACAGAAGTAGAGGATATTAAGAAGAGGTGGCAAGAATACACAGAACTGTACAGAAAAGATATTCATGACTCAGTTAACCACAGTGGTGTGATCAGTCACCTAGAGCCAGACATCCTGTAATGTGAAGTCAAGTGGGCCTCAAGAAGCATCACTATGAACAAAGCTAGTGGAGGTGATGGAATTCCAGTTGAGCTCTTTCAAATCCTGGAAGATGATGCTGTGAAAGTGCTGCACTCAATATGCCAGCAAATTTGGAAAACTCAGCAGTGGCCACAGGACTGGAAAAGGTCAGTTTTCATTCCAATCCCTAAGAAAGGCAATGCCAAAGAATGCTCAAACTACCGCACAATTGCACTCATCTCACACACTAATAAAGTAATGCTCAAAATTCTCCAAGCCAGATTTCAACAATACATGAACCGTAAACTTCCAGATGTTCAAGCTGGTTTTAGAAAAGGCAGAGGAACCAGAGATCAAATTGCCACCATCCACTGGATCATTGAAAAAGTGAGGGAGTTCCAGAAAAACATTTATTTCTGCTTTATTGACTATGCCAAAGCCTTTGACTGTGTGGATCACAATAAACTGTTGAAAATTCTGAAAGAGATGGGAATATCAGACCACCTGACCTGCCTCTTTAAAAATCTGTATGCACATCAGGAAGCAACAGTTAGAACTGGGCATGGAACAACAGACTGCTTCCAAATAGGAAAAGGAGTACGTCAAGGCTGTATATTGTCACCCTGCTTATTTAACTTACATGCAGAATACATCATGAGAAACACTAGGCTGGATGAAGCACAAGCTGGAATCAAGATTACCGGGAGAAATATCAATAACCTCAGATATGCAGATGACACCACCCTTATGGCAGAAAGGGAAGAGGAACTAAAAAGCCTCTTGATGAAAGTGAAAGAAGAGAGTGAAAAAGTTGGCTTAAAGCTCAACATTCAGAAAACAAAGATCATGGCATCTTGTCTCATCACTTCTTGGCAAAAGATGGAGAAACAGTGGAAACAGTGACTGACTTTATTTTTTTGGGCTCCAAAATCACTGCAGATGGTGATTGCAGTCATGAAATTAAAAGACACTACTCCTTGGGAGAAAAGTTATGACCAACCTAGACAGCATATTAAAAGGCAGAGACATTACTTTGCCAACAAAGGTCTGTCTAGCCAAGGCTATGGTTTTTCTACTAGTCAGCTATGGATGTGAGAGTTGAACTATAAAAAACGCTGAGTGCCAAAGAATTGATGCTTTTGAACTATGGTGTTGATGAAGACTCTTGAGAGTCCCATGGACTGCAAGGAGATCCAACCATACATCCTAAAGGAAATCAGTCCTGAATATTCATTGGAAGGACTGATGCTGAAGCTGAAACTCCAATACTTTGGCTACCTGATGTGAAGAACCGGCTCCCTGGAAAAGACCCTGATGCTAGGAAAGATTGAAGGTGGGAGGAAAAGGGGACAACAGAAGATGAGTTGCTTGGATGGCAGCACTGACTCAATGGACATGAGTTTGAGTAAACTCCGGGAGTTGGTGATGGACAGGGAGGCCTGGTGTGCTGCAGTCCATGGGGTCACAGAGTCGGACATGACTGACTGACTGCATTGAGCTGAACTGAACCAGACCCAGTCCCGCAGTATACATTTTAAGATAACAGGATTAGTCAGAAGGTTCTTAAGAAGCAAAAACATGTCCTGGAGCACAATACATTGTGGTTATATAATCATTGATACAGAGTTTAAGGGAAAATATATCCTTGAGCAAGATGAGTTGTTTTGTTGTGTAATTATTAGCTTTGGGCTTTAAAAAAACAAATGTTTTCTGTGCTTAGGACAAAGGAATGTAGAAAAAAAAATTTACCTTTTTCTCCTCTTAGAGAACTCCTTCCTTGTCCTCCTCTTCCTCCTCCTTGTCCCCCATTTCTCCTCCTCCCTCCCCTCCCCCTCCCCTTCCCCCAGGACCCCTGACTTCTTATCAACTTACCTAAGACTTAACTCTCTCAATGCCTTGCAGTCTGATGGGCAAAACCAGCAGGACTAGTGTGTAGGATAGATGTCATGTCTTTGTTCTGCTATGTTCCATGTACCTTGATTTGAGAATCACATAATGAGTATTTGTTGAAGGAATCACTGAATGAATGATTCACAGTTTCCAGAACTTTCAAACTGGAAGAGACATCAGAGTCAGATCCTTTGACCCTGAGGGTACAGAGACCTTAGCCTGAGTGGCCTATCTAAAAAAGCTGCACCCTTAAACATGGTTGGGTTCCACAATGTTATAGACCCTTTCTACAATGATGTTCATGGAGTCAAGAGCTCCTCTTCCTCCTCCATCCACTGAGCAGAGCAAGACCATGGTCTAATGAGACAATATGTTCCCATGGAAACCCTCAATCATCTATGCAGGGGAACAAAACCTGCCACCCCAAAATGTCTCTCTGGCATGCAGATTATTTTGAGCTGAAAACAATTAAGTCTCAAAAGACTCAGGAAGAACATATGACCTTCCCCCAACTGCCTTAAAGAATGTAGATGGAGGACAGGTTCCAGGAAAGGAGCCATCACCATAGATAACTGTAGTATGAATCAGGCAGTAGACAGGGGGAACCTAGGAATGTCTGTTCATTAAAATTTCTTTCTGCATCCCATTGTCTTCTCAAGGCCCAGCACACATTGATTTACTAAACTTTTGCTTTTCTATCTATGTGGATTGCCTTTCTCCCTTTTGAAGTCCCAAATCTCTACCTGCAACATTCTTTGTCTTTGGTTGAAGTTGGAATTTAAGGTGAGGTTTTTGGACATTTTGGCAAGTTACTCAGTTTTCCTGTGTTTCTCCTCATACATTTTTTGTTGTTGTTTAGCTGCTCAGTCATTTCCAACTCTGTGGCAACCCCATGGACTGTAGCCAATAGGCTCCTCTGTCCATGGGATTCCCGGGCAAGAATACTGAAGTGGGTTGCCATTTCCTTCTTCAGGGAATTTTCCCCACCCAGGGATGAAACCCATCTGTCCTGCACTACAGGCAGATTCTTTACCATTGAGCCACTGGGGAACTCACTACTTTTATATGCACATGTCATTAAAACTTGTTTGATTTTCTCATGTTAATCTGTCTCACATCACTTTAATTCTTAGACCACTAGAAGAGCCTGAAAGGACAATTTCTTCCTCCCTGACACCTACATACTATCTACATGAGCGCGTTGATGAGCCCCATTGTTAATGAGATCCCCAGACATCACAGTGTTTGGATCTTGTGAATGTTACCTTGGGGACAGTCACTGTGACTTTGGGGAGAGGGACCCCAGAGTCCTGGGGCGCAAGAGAATTGTCCTCTCTGACAGACTGCAATCCAGATGAAAGGAACAGGGCTGTGAGGAGACATAGGAGAGCTGATATCGCTTTCCATTTGTTACTCCCAGATCTGACCAATCAGAGAAAGGAATGAACAAACTGACCCTGGTGGACTCTGTATTTTTTTTTTAGCCCTCCCTTTCAGAAGATTCTCTGGGAGCCTTATCTGCCACACACAGCAGGAGTCCTGCCAGTCCTTGTTCTATCCTCACAAGTCTTGCTCTCCTAGAAGACAGTGCTTCAGCCCTGCCTGTGAGATGTAAGTTACATCCCATGACTCAGTGAAGCATGGTTCTTGTCTGGCTAGATGTAGCTTTATGACCCTTGCCTCATGGACTATCACCTTCTTATTTTCTTTCCTAGGAATATTGTCAAGTGGAAAAATGAATGTACAGCTGTGTCACAACCCTTGGGAAATAAAGACCATTATAAATACTAAAAAGTCAGGCATGAAGGGTTATTTGGGCATTAGTTGTATAAAAATCTCAGAAGTTTCAAAGAACCTAGCTGAAGCTCAACATATATGAATGAAGCATGGTAATTGGGGGCATCCAGTCCCATCTTCTCCCCTCAACCCTCTATCACATTCCTGGCCTGTAGGGACTGAAGAAGAAAAATGGAACATCTGATTCTGGTTGAGCAAACCTAATTTTCCCCCTCTATTCCAGAAAAAATGTATTCCCTGAACACAAAAGTCCCCACCTAGTCCTGCCCCAGATATCATACAGAGGCCAGGAAGGGAGAGTCAGTGAAAGGCTGGCTGGCTGGCTGAAATATTGGGTTCATGAGTATAGGAGTTCAAGGCAGAGGTCCTGGACACAGGCACGCCTGTAGTATTGCTGCATTGGGAGTGGCTTTTCCATTCCAACCCAATGTAGATCCTCCTCTGATCCTTGGGATTATCTCCCCTCCTTGAATATAGTGTTTCCTCCCCCACTACCTCCTTATCCTCACATCTCCAAAAGACAGAAAAACATCCTCTAATCTGCAAGCTGTGCCACGAGTATTAGCTAGATGGAGACCAACCACCTTCTTGAAGTCAGGCTTGGGACAGGAGAAGGGAAGATAACACAATAACCTTCATGACTCATATTTTGAAATCTGTGCTCACCTTTTCCAACAGTTACCATTTATTGATGGCATGATCTACATTGGGGCCTCTGCCAAATGCCGTATGGGCATCTTCCCATGTAATCCTTTATCAGTCCTCTGAGATAGTTATTAGTACTGTGTTCATCTTACAGGTGAATAAACTGAAGCCCAAAGAGATGAGGAAATGTTTGTAAGGTCACATGTGAAGTAAGAGGAGCTGGCCTTACTTCTGAAAATAGACCAGCCCTATGCCCAACCCCATTTGCGAATCTAGAGTTGGAGAGGAAGGGAAAGTGAGGATTGGACTTTTCAATTAATAGAGCTTGAAGAAATTCTTGACAAAAATCATCCCCAAACACAAGAGAAAGAGAGTGAGAGAGAATGAGAAAGAGGGAAATGGGGGAGGGAGGAAGAAAGGGAGAATAAATATATGTGTGTTTATGGGTCTCACACGCAAGTAAAACCCAGAATCAGGCAGAGTGGGGTTGGGGAGAACAGATGGAGAGAGGGAAACAGAGATGTAATGTATTGTTTGCCTATTACATATCAAGAACTGTGCTTGGCTATTTACATACAGTAATTCATGTAATCTCCATAGTAACACTATGAGTAGATATTATCCCCTCAATTTTATAGATGAGCCAATAGAGACAAATGAAATGAGCACACAAAAAATTAAGCATCCCTTGACTTACACTGGGGTTAAAGCCAGAGATTTCTATAAAGTTTAATATTTTATTGTTTTCATTTGTTTACAGTTACTGGTACTTCAAACTCTTAATAAGTTTCAGTCTCTTTATTGTGTTTACAGACTAGACAATGGAAGCAGAAACTACAGATACATTCCACAAAGAAGAAAGGAGATTTGGGTATTAGAACTAATGGTATTTGGAGGACATAAAAAGAAAGCAGGGCTGAAAAGAAAAGAGCGCTAGATCACAGAATATCCTGGGTCCACACACTAGAATCTCAAATAAAAAAAGTAATAATTAATTTAAAAAAGAAAAAGTAGTCTCTCTTCTCATGGCCTTATTCCAGACATTAGCTATGGTGGTTTAGATGCTAAGTCATGTCTGATTCTTGCGACCCTGTGAACTATAGCCTGCCAGGCTCCTCTGTCCATGGGATTTTCCAGGCAAAAATACTGGAATGGGTTGCTATTTCCTTCTCCAGAGGATCTTCCCCACCCAAGAATTGAACCTGGGTCTCTTGCATTGCAGGAAGATTCTTTACTGGCTTAGCTACAAGGGAAGTCTTGTAGACATTAGCTATTTTGAATTTAATTTGAACCATGAAAGCAAGTAGTGTTATGTATCTTTATTGTTCAAGCCCTTCTGACCAGAGTTGGAGCTGGCCTCTTACCTCGCAGAAGCGTGACTTAAGTAGGTTTCTGTCCCTGGCTTGGATTCTCTCTTTATGCATATGCCTTTACACTATATCTCTAACATGTGCTGGGCCATTGCTGGTCTAAACAGATGACTCTGGATGGAGTTCCAGGGCTGTCTCTGCTCTGGTCTATCATTCAATCTATTTTTCTGGTCCATCTACCTACCTCTCCACCTTTAACTTCTAGCCAAGCTTTTTAGGTGTTTTCACTACTCCCTTTACATATCTACTCTCTTCCCATCCCTACTATATCTGCCTCCAATGCCAGGCCCCCAAGTATCCTAAGAGGTCTTTACAGACTTGGCCAGTGTCTGAATGCTGAGAGCTTCTGTAACCCAGAGCTACCCCAACTGTGAATCCCTGATCATGGCTGATGATGGCCCTGGACCAGTATACTGTTTCCAGCCTGGATCCTCAACCATCTCACTTCATCTCTTTCAGACCCAGATTCTCAATGCCAAGACCTAATTTCACAGCTGTGGCAGAGTTTACCTTTGAAGGCTTTTCCATTTTTGGGTGGCAGCCCAGACTCATCCTCTTTGTGGTCTTTTTGGTCTTGTACCTGTTGACCCTTGCCAGCAATGCTATCATCTTGACAGTCATCTGCCTCAACCATCAGCTTCACACACCGATGTACTTCTTCCTGAGTGTGCTGTCCATTTCTGAGACATGTTACACAGTGGCCATCATCCCCCGAATGCTGTTCAGTCTCCTCAGCCCCCAACATGCTATCTCTATTCCAGACTGTGCCACTCAGCTCTTCTTCTATCTCACTTTTGGTGTCAACAACTGCTTCCTGCTCACAGCCATGGGGTATGACCGCTATGTGGCCATCTGCAACCCCCTACGATATTCGGTCATCATGGGCAAGAAGACTTGTATACAACTGGCAGGAGGATCCTGGAGCATTGGCTTGAGCACAGGCACCATTCAAGTATCCTCTGTGTTCAGCTTGCCTTTCTGTGATGCCAGTGTCATCTCCCACTTCTTTTGTGACATCCGGCCCCTAATGAAGCTTGCTTGTGCTGATATCACCATCAAAGAACTGATCACTTTGCTCATCAGTCTGTGCGTCCTTGTTCTGCCCATGGTCTTGATTTTTATCTCCTATGTCCTGATTGTCTGCACCATCCTCAAGATGGCATCTGCTGAGGGTCGGAAAAAGGCTTTTGCCACATGTGCCTCACACCTCACAGTAGTCATTGTCCACTATGGCTGTACCTCCTTTATCTACCTAAAACCCAAATCACAAAACTCCCTGCAGGACAGATTGATCTCTGTAACCTACACTGTCATTACCCCACTCCTAAACCCCGTTGTATACAGCCTCAGAAACAAAGAGGTCAAGGATGCCTTGCTCAGAGCTTTGGGCAGAAAGTCCCTCTTTTAGGTGTTAGTCATTCTCAATAACATTAAAATTTTAAATGTTTGATGAGGTGTAGCAGTGAGGGAGCTAATCAAATAAGAGATAGTATGAGGGCTCCAGGTACCTAATCTGGGAAGCATCTGGGAAATCAGAGGAATAGAGTGAAACAAGAAGGCAAAGATTAAAATGAAGGAATTGATGAAGAAAAAATGAAGTCTTGATTTTCCAGGACTGATAGATGGGTGTACCATGCTTGATAGAAATTAGATAAGATAAAGCATATTCAGGTGCTGTACTATAATGTTAGACATTGCTTTTGTTACCCTTGGCATAAGGGTTGTAAACCAGCAGTGTGGGTGTGAAGAAAATACTGTATCATAACAGAGGAATCTATATAATCTAAACCTGGCCTCAGCATGAAAATCAGGGACATGAAATAACAAGTTCTCCATTATTTACATGCAACACTTCCTATGCTATATTTTACACTATAATTTCTTACAAAATCACTCCATTAATGATCTACCCTGTGCCTGTTACTACATATATAAACCCTAGAAAGCTATGTCAGACACAGACTCTGACGGAAAACTTACAAACTGGTTGAGAAGTGTAAATTTTGAGCAGCCGAAGCAACAACCATAAAAATGGCTTCCTGTATATCTGAAAATTGCAAAAGAAGAGCCCTCATCTTCATATCCATTCCCCTGTCTCCAAAGGGCCTGGGTCCTATAACAAACCTTATCAATGCTCTGCCCAGGTCTCCTCTACTGGGCTGGTCCACCCATATCCAGCCTTGTGAATGCTGGAGTGCTGACACCTCATAACTGCCCTCCTCTCTGAAGATTTGCCATTGGCCGAAAGGGAACTTTCTTAGATGTGACATATACCCCACACCCACCCCTTACAAGGGACAGTCTACAGCCAAGGCCTGGCTAAACAGAAGGTACAAAGGCCACTGACGTAGTCTCAAGATGGGACCAACTTTAGAGTGTAATTGTAGAGTCCTCCACTGAATCAGGCTGAAGTTAGACTCAAGTGAGCCCGCAGCCTTGCTCAGCTCTCCCCTCATCCCACCCTGCGGCCCTCACCCCCTTTTCTCGGAGGATACTCCATAACCTATCACCTGCACCTGGGCCCTTTTTGCAGCCTCTGCTTCAGAGAACCCCGACCTGAACCAGGTGACACCCATATCATCACTCAGGTGTCACTCTCTGAGTGTCTTCTCCGCATCTGTTGCAGTTAAAACAGCGCCCAGTACATAGTAACTACTCGATAACTATTAAAAGAATGAGGAAAGGGGGACTTCCCTGGTCGTCCAGTGATTGAGACTCTGTCCACCCAAGGCAAGAGCACAAGTTCAATCCCTGGTTGGGGAACTAAGATCCCACATGCCATACAACATGGCCAGAAAAAAAAAGAACAGAAAGAAGAAAGGAAGGAAGGAAGGAAGAAATCTGTGGACAGCTAAAACACAATTAGCATCAGCAGACAGTCCTTCTCCCTCTTTTCTTTTTTTATTTTATTACTCCCAGGTTGTTCCACCCCCGCAACCCCCCGCCACATACACCTTGGTGATATCCCCTTTTGATGCATGTATTGAATATCTCCTAAAGAGCAAGCATAAGTTTACTCACTTGACTCATTTAATCCTCACTGTAAATTTATAAGGTGTTTTATTAAACTTATTTACAGACAAGAAAACTGAGACCTGAAAAGATTAAGTAAATTCCTTAAGGTCATACTGCTAGTATGTGGCAGAATCAAGATTTAAAAACAAGCAGTTCACCCCGGAATTTATAGCTGCATTATGACCTCATGATGATTATTTGAACTGGCTTTCTCCTTTATAGTTGTTAAAGACTAGTAGAAGAAGGAGCTCCATACATTGTGGATTTATACACATCTCAAATCTTATTTGAATGTCCTTGGATCTTGGAAAATCAGTCTGGAAGTTCAGAGATCATGTATTATAGCATACTTTCTCCTCAGATACCTTGGTTATCCTTTCTCCACTTAGCACAGCTCCAAAGATGAAGGGACAAAAGGAAATCTCAAGTGGGTCAAAGTCCACTGGAGAAAAACAGGTACCTGGACCATTGGATCATTAACCTCTGTACCCATCATCATACCCACATTTATTTTTGTTCCTGTTCCCCCCTTTCAAAATGCTGACAGCCTCAAGTAGAAGATGCTGAGAAAGTGCAAGACTGTAGATGGAGTACAGCCTTTTGGGCCAGAGCAGCATGCGCCCCAATCCTGGGTCCAGTATTATAAGCATGTGTCCTAGGGGTAGTCACTTAACCTCCCTGGCTTTTGTGTCCTATCTACACAGTGGGGCTGGCAATATCAACCACCCACGGTTATTGTGAGGAGTCAAAATGGTTACAGACACATAATGTCTTCAGGTAGCAGGAAGCGGGATGGCTATTGGCTCTACAACCCCGCACCCCAACACTGTTTTTTATCTCACTCTGAAGGGACAGTTTTAGCAGCAGTTTTAACAACAGAGTTCTCATTCACAGAATGAGTTCCCTCTTCCCAGGAGGTCCTGAGTTTGTAAATAGGCTTCCCCTATAGTCTTTGATCCCATGTTGCAGTAAAAGGCACTAACTATCCTCCAGGGTCTTCCAAGAGTTACTTCTTGGATACACTTGCCATGTCATAATAAACCACTCAGCTGCCTTTCTATGTCCCTACCCAGATTCCCTTGACCTGTGCCCAACCTGCTGACGGGTCTGACCAAATACTCAGAGCATCAGTCATTCTCACTTCTCTCCTTGGTGCCTCAGAGACATTGCAAGGAGTCTGAGAATTCATGTATGCAGTCAACCTTCATAGGCAGGATGTATAAATACTTACATAGACATGTGTGACTATTTTTAAATGTACCATAAATTATTTGAAAGCACAAATTACTAAATTTGTAGCTCTCTTTTCAGGAACTTATTTTCTATCAATTGTTATAAGTAGTACAACTATTATTATCCAACCATCATCAAGCTGGAGATATGAACTGTTGGAGTTTTCACATCCAAAAAAAAATGGGGACAGGGATAGTCTGAAAGTAGATATAAGTTCAATGCTATGGATTGAACTGTGTCCCCCTACCACCAGCCCCATATTGTAGAGATTAAGCTCTTATGTGATGGGATTTGGAGACAGAGCCTGCCAGAAGTAGGTTTAGATGAGGTCAGGAGGGTGAGTCCTGATGGGATTCAGCTCAGTTCAGTCACTTAGTCTTGTCTGACTCTTTGTAACCCCATGGGCTGCAACATGCCAGGCTTCCCTGTCTATCACCAACTCCCAGAGCTTTATCAAACTCATGTCCATCGAATAGGTGATGCCATCCAATCTTTTCCAATGAGTCACTTCTTCGCATCAGGTGGTCAAAGTATTGGAGCTTCAGCTTCAGCATCAGTCCTTCCAATGAATATTCAGGACTGATTTTTCCTTTAGGATTGACTGGTTTGATCTCCTTTCTGTCCAAGAGACTCTCAAGAGTCTTCTCCAGCACCATAGTTCAAAACCATCAATTCCTTGGTGCTCGGCTTTCTTTATGGTCCAACTCTCACATCCATACATGTCTATTGGAAAAACCATAGCTTTCACTATACAGACCTTTGTCGTTAATGTCTCTGCTTTTTAATATGCTGTCTAGGTTTGTCATAGATTTTTTTCCAAGGAGCAAGCGTCTCTTAATTTCATGGCTGCAGTCACCATCTGCAGTGATTTTGGAGCACAGGAAAATAAAGTCTGTCACTGTTTCCATTGTTTCCCCATCTACTTGTCATGAAGTGAAGTGATGGGATTAGGGTCCTTTAGGAAGAGATAAAGGGCTCTCTCTACCACTCTTTGTCCACCATATGAGGACACAGAGAAAAGGCAGCCATCTGCAATCCAGAGAGAAAAGTCTTACCAAGGAATCAAATCTTCTAGCACTTTGATCTTGGATTCCCAGGCTCCAGAAATGAGAAGTAAATGCCTGTCGTTTAAGCCACAGGGTCTGTGATATCTGTTATAGCAGCCCAAGCTAAGACACCCAGGCACAATGCTGACCTCACTTAACCTTGTTGTGAGTCCTATTTGTGGCTCTGAAAGACTCCCGTTGACAATCCTAAAACATCATTAGGAGGGCTTAGACCTGGGATCCTAAACTACTGTGAATGACATGCATAAACTAGAACTACTTGAATATGGTCCCCAAATAAAGCAGTTTATAGCAGATCTTGCTGTTTCCCCAGTTTTGTTTCTATAGTCACCACACACTCATTTCCATTTAGCACCAAAAAAGGAAGCTTGGCGTGCTGCAGTCCATGGGGTCACAAAGAGTCAGACACGACTGAGTGACTGAACTGAACTGAACCAATAGACTTACTGTTGATGGAGTAATAGATTCCTCATAACTTCTCCTCTGTAAAATGAAATAGTACTAATGACTTTATAGGGTCATTTGGAGGATTAAGTGAGACAAAAAAGTATGAAAGTATTCAATAAATATTAGTTGACTCAGAAGCTGAAAACCTCTTTTTCCCCAGCGCCACATTTTTTTTTTTTTCCCGGCACCACATTTTTATACCATCTACCAAGGGCCCCATTTCCAAAATCTTCCTGATTTGTCCCAAAGCAATGGCACCATAAAGCACTGAGCTGTTTTGCCCAGTTCTACTCTTGCTGCTGAGATCCTATAGCCACCAATCATACCTAATGATAATATAATATAAAGATCATTTATTTCATTTATCAGTTATTACAAAAAGCTATGCATATTATGAATAATCAGGGAACTGATGTGAATGAACCTGATGGGAGTAGTTTATATAATGATTCGTTCTTTCTTCTCCCTTGTTCCACACATTGATTCAGTTATAAGCCCTCTTGGTTTACCTCATATGTCTGTCCTACCTCTTCCTCTCATATGGGCCATTGTCAACCCATATAGATCAATCCCAATTATCTCTGACCTGACCTGTTGTGTCAGCAACCACGCTGCTTCTTTTCACTAACCTCAAATCCATCTTTGTACTGCTGCCAGATCAATCTATCAAATTCCAGTGCTGAGTATCTTTTTTTACCAGCATGGAAGCAAAATCACCAGAGAAACAAGAAGAGGGTGCAGGGTAGCTGATGAGGGCTGGTGGTCCTTTAGAGGCAAGTTGCTAAGGACAGTGAAGCCCATGAACAGGAGGGATAAGTGAACTAATTTGAAAGGCCCTTAAAAGTGATGAAGTTTCTGTGTGTGTGTTCAGCTGTACCTACTCTTTGCGACTCCATGGACTATAGTCCACCAGGCTCCTCTGTCCATGGAATTTTCCAGGCAAGACTACTGAAGTGTGTTGCCATTTCCTACTCTGGGGGATTTTTCCAACCCAGGGATTGAACCCCCAACTCCTGTGTCTCCTGCTTGGCAGGTGGCTTCTTTACCACTGTGCCACCTGGGAAGCCATTCTAAAATCTTTTGTAAACTGGTCTTACTTTACCTACAACATATTTTTCTGTAATCAACCTGAGTCTAATCAAGAACCATCTTCTTCCTGTCCCACTTACTTGTGGCATTATTTCAGTCTGCTTGTCTATCACTTATAACTGTATAATCAGAAGGGATTTGATTTAGGTCATACCTGAATAGCCTAGTGGTTTTCCCTACTTTCTTCAATTTAAGCCTGAATTTTGCAATGAGGAGCTCATGATCTGAGCCACAGTCAGCTCCCGGTCTTGTTTTTGTTGACTGTATAGAGCTTCTCCATCTTCGGTTTCAAAGAATATAATCAATCTGATTTTGGTGTTGACCATCTAATCATGTCCATGTGTAGAGTCTTCTCTTGTGTTGTTGGAAGAGGGTGTTTGCTATAACCAGTGTGCTCTCTTAGCAAAACTCTGTTAGCCTTTGCCCTGTTTCACTTTGTACTCTAAGGCCAAACTTGCCTGCTACTCCAGGCATCTCTTGACTTCCTAGTTTTACATTCCAACCCCCTAAAATTAAAAGGACATCTTTTCTTGGTGTTAGTTCTAGAAGGTTTTGCAGGTCTGTAGAACTTCTCAGCTTCAGCTTCTTTGGCGTTAGTGATTGGGACATAGACTTAGATTACTGTGATGTTGAATGGTTTGCCTTGTTAACAAACTAAGATTATTCTGTCATTTTTGAGATTGTACCCAAGTACTGTATTTTGGACTCTTATTGTTGACTATGAGGACTACTCCATTTAGTAATCTTTTAAGGGATTCTTGACCACAGTGGTAGATATAATGGTCATCTGAATTAAATTCACCTTTCCCTGTCCATTTTAGTTCACTGATTCCTAAAATGTTGATGTTCACTCTTGCCATCTCCTACTTGACCACATCCAATTTACCTTGATTCATAGACCTAACATTCCAGATTCCTATGCAATATTGTTCTTTATAGCATAAACTTTACTTTTACCACCAGATATATCCACAACTGAGTATCATTTCTGCTTTGGCCTGGCCTCTTCATTCTTTCTGGAGCTATTTCTCCACTCTTTACCAAGCTGGGGGGCTCATCTTCTGGTGTCATATCTTTTTGCTCTTTCATACTGTTCATGGGGCTCTTGAAAGGAGTACATCAACAATGTATACTGCCACTCTGATTATTTAACTTACATGCAGAGTACATCATGGGAAATACCAGGTTGGATGAAGCACAAGCTGGAATAAGGATTACCAGGAGAAATATCAACAGTCTCAGATATGCAGTCTCTAATGGCAGAAAGCGAAGAGGAACTAAAGAGCCTCTTGACGAAGGTGAAAGAGAAGAGTGAAAAAGCTGGCTTAAAACTCAACATTCAAAAAACAAAGATCATGGCATCTGGTCCCATCACTTCATGGCAAATATATGGGGAAGCCATGGAAACAGTGGCGGATTTTATCTTCTTGGGCTCCAAAACCACTGTGGATGCTGACTGCAGCTATGAAATTAAAAGATACTTACTCTTTGGAAGAAAAGCTATGACAAATCAAGACAATGTATTAAGAAGCAGAAGTATCAGTTTGCCAACAAAGGTTCATCTAGTCAAAGCTATGGTTTTTCCAGTAGTCACGTATGGATGTGAGAGTTGGACCATAAAGAAGGCTGAGTACTGAAGAAGTGATGCTTTTGAACTGTGGTGCTGGAGAAGACTCTTGAGAGTCCCTTGGACATAAAGGAGATCAAACCAGTTAATCCCAAAGGAAATTATCCCTGAATGTTCATTGGAAGGACTGATGTTGAAGCTTCAATCCTTTTGCCACCTGTTGCAAAGAACCGACTCATTGAAAAAGACCCTGATGTTGGCAAAGATTGAGAGCAGAACGAAAAGTGGGCAACAGAGGTTGAGATGGTTGGACAGCATCATCAACTCAATGGACATGAGTCTGAGCAAACTCTGGGAGATAGTGAAGGGCAGGGAATCCTGGCATACTGTGGTCCATGGGATTGCAAAGACTCAGACATGACTTAGTGACTTTAATGTAACTAAACAGTGAGCCCTTCAAAGGTTTATAAAGCATCTCGTCCACATATGCTCAAGGCCTAGCATATGCTTAGTGCTCCAAGAATGAATGGGCATAGGTAATACCTCATGTTAAAGGAGGGAGAAGGCAATGGCACCCCACTCCAGTACCATTGCCTGGAAAATCCTGGATGGAGGAGCCTGGCAGGCTGCAGTCCATGGGGTCGCTAAGAGTCGGACACGACTGAGCGACTTCACTTTCACTTTCACTTTCCACTTTTATGCATTGGAGAAGGAAATGGCAACCCACTCCAGTGTTCTTGCCTGGAGAATCCCAGGGACGGAGAAGCCTGGTAGGCTGCAGTCCATGGGGCTGCACAGAGTCGGACACGACTGAAGCAACTTGGCAGCAGCATGTTAAAGGAAGAAAATGTTACAGAAGCAATAAACTAACTCATGGAAAGTCTTCAGTGAAAAGTAAATTCTGAGGCTGAGACTTGACAAACTAGTAGAAGTTTGCCAAATGGAGAGGAGGAGGTAATCTGAGTAATGAGAACCATGTTCAGAGGCTCATCTGTGTTTCCTAACCCCCAAGAGAGGATCCCTGGATCTAAAGACAATGTCTCCCAATTCTGAATGTCACAGGGGCAGAAAGACAGGCAGCATAAACTGTTCTCTGCAGAACCATGGCCATATTTGACTACTTTCATTCCAAAGAGAGAACCCTGGGTAGAAATCCTCCCTATAAAAAAAAGGGAGGAGGGTTAAAATTCATGAGATCCAAAGTAATATGGCTCCAAGTTTGAGCTGCCTAGATTTGTAAACTATGGATTGCTAAGGCACATATGTAAAAAAGCACAATGTACTTATTCATTATTTTATTATTAACACCACACTAACCAACTGAGCTAACTGGCCAATAATAATGTGCTTATTCGAACAAGTTACAGTGAACTAAATAAACCAGCTTCCTCTAATTCTGTTGCTCCCTGAAGCAAAAACTCTCCGCAGACTCCCCAAATGCCATCTCTAGTATTGGGTAAATGAGCCCTACACATAATGAGCCCCCCAGGAACCTACTGTCTGTACCCTCCCAGCCCCAGTGTGGCTCTGAGGATGTCTACAGGGAGTTACCTCCAGGAGCCCCACTGGCTGCTCCTGGGGGAACTCCCTCTTTGGCTTTGAAGACTTCTCCACACAGGGGCTGTCAAGGATGCCTTGCAGCTCCCAAGCCCGACCACGTTCCTGCCAGTTTGTGTTTACCTGCTACCCGCTCAACCTGTCATAGTTCTTTTTGGTTACCTTGCCCTTCCCTGACCTGCACACTGAGGCCAAGAGAGTCAGACGCTTACATCTTCACTCCTCAGCCTCCTCGAGCTGAGCTCTCTTGTTGTGCCTCAGCTCTAGGCAGTTACAGGCAAGTGCTCTTTAGAAAAAGAACTGACTTGGGTGTTATTGCTCATGGATGACTTTAACTTATGGTGCATAACAGTTCTTGTCATAAATGGGGTAGGTCCTCATTAGCTTATGTTTGCTCTTCTTGCCCTTGATTTTTTTTGGAAGAATTATAGGCTCCATAGGGTGGTGGATACTAATCAGGTTATAGCAGCCATTCATCCACCTCAAGACAGACTTCAGCCAGAATCAGATGACACTCTAACCCTGGGTTTCTTGGGAGAAGCCCTATTGGTATTTGGAATAGGACCGTTCTTCCTTGGGTGGGATCATCACATGTACTGCAGGACATTTAGCCCCACTAATTGCTAGCAGCATCCATGACCATCATTAGAACAATCAAAAGCCCTAACACACATTTTTTATTTCATAGTAGAGGTGCCATACCACCCCATGGCTGGACCACTGCCTAGTTTATGCCTGGAGGCCTCTCAGAAGATAACTGTCTTTAGCCATGTATTTTAAGTCAAATGAATTTCCCTATTGGGAAATATTTCCTGTTGCAACTTTACTCTCTTTTAGCATTCTTAATGTAAGTGATTAACAGCTGGTCTTCAATTTCTCTTAAGTAAGTTTTTATGAACTGGAAGGAGGTCTCTATGTCTACTAAGCTTCCTCACTGATATGATTTACTTTATGCAAAAAGTCTTTTTCTGAATATGCATAAGGAAATCAGAATATAATTTAAATAGCCTACAGGAGCTTACTGTCTAAAGGAACCTAAATGTGAAATACTACATGAATTGGACTGAGCTCCATCTTTCAACAAAATGATGTATGTTTAGTGTAACTCTGTTCTTTATATTCAGAGCCTTCTTTTACTTTAGATGAAGGACACATGAATTTGCTGCATCTTCCCTGGTACGATTGTTCACCTCTGCAGAGTAGGTGTATTCCTACTCACAAAGTTGTATTGGCTGTAAATTTGCCTTCTGGTTTAGGGAAAATGAAGATGTACCATGGTTTACAATATACGTGAGTCAGTGCGCTGAAGTGTCAGCCAACTTCCATCATTCAGACAGCAGTGTGGATGGTGGCTGGTTAAGATTCACCTTTTCCTTCTTGAAAACAAGATGAACATTTCTGAATCTGCTTTGCTTTTATTTCCTAAAGGATGTGAAAGGGGATGATTCACAGCCTTGAAATAAAAGAACTTTCCAGTCAATCCCTAAACAAGTTGTTTTCAAGCATCAAATTCATGCATAATCCTGAGTCAGGGAGATACGCAGATGTAAAAGGTATAAAGCCACAGAGTGCACAGAGGAGGGATGACAATAATCCAAACATGAAAATTTCAGAGGACAACGTGCATTAAAGGAGGAGAAGACATGCATTAGTCTTGAGGACAATTTACTTAAGAGGAGGAAGATAGGAAGAGCATTCCAGATGACAAGGATGAAGAATACGGTGAAGTGGGAATGTACATGGTTATACAGTGCAGGGAAAAAAACTTAGATGATTCTAGCATGCATAGGAAATTGTATTATAATAGATGGGCACAGAACAAAAATATTTTAAATGAAGATCAGTAAACCTAAAGATTAACTGTATTCCACTGCCACTGGAAAATGTATCCCCAGGTTTATAAAGGAGAACAAAGTTCAATTTCAGAAATGGATTAAATTGCTTTACTGAGATTATGTAACTTTTATTCTTCTACACTTCCAATCTAGTGGCCACTCAATGAAGAGCGAGAACCACGCTCTCACCACTGAGTTTGTTTTACAAGTTTTCTCCAGCTTCCACGAGCACCAGCTCACTCTTTTTGTGATGTTTCTTGCACTGTACATCTTAACCCTAGCAGGTAATATAATTACTGTGATCATTATCCGAATTGATCATTATCTCCATACCCCCATGTACTTCTTCCTCAGCATGCTGTCCACTTCAGAGACTATATATACACTAGTTATTCTTCCAAGAATGCTGTCCAGCCTTGTGGGTATGAGCCAGTCCATTTCATTGGCAGGTTGTGCCACTCAGATGTTCTTTTTTGTAACCTTTGGGATCACTAATTGCTTCCTGCTCACAGCGATGGGCTACGACCGCTATGTGGCCATTTGCCATCCCTTGAGGTACACAGTTATCATGAACAGGAGGGTGTGCATCCAGCTGGTGTGGGGGGCCTGCAGCATCGGGCTGATTGTGGCCATGACACAGGTGACGTCTGTATTCAGGTTACCCTTCTGTGCCACAAAGGTGGCCCACTTCTTCTGTGACATCCGGCCTGTGATGAAGCTCTCCTGCATTGACACAACTGTCAATGAGATCCTGACTTTGATCATCAGTGTTTTCGTGCTCGTTGTGCCTATGAGTCTGGTCTTCATCTCTTATGTCCTCATCATCTCCACCATCCTTAAAATTGCCTCAGCTGAAGGTCGGAAGAAGGCCTTTGCCACCTGTGCCTCCCACCTCACTGTGGTCGTTGTCCACTATGGCTGTGCCTCCATTGCCTACCTCAAGCCCAAGTCAGAGAACAGCAAGGATGAGGCTCAGCTGATCTCAGTGACCTACACTGTCGTCACCCCACTACTGAAGCCTGTGGTGTACACCCTGAGGAACAAAGAGGCCAAGGATGCTCTGCTCCGGGCCATTGGCAGGAAGCTTTGCTGACAGTTTGGGGACTGGTTTTCTGAGGCTCTTAGCACTCTAAGCAGGACTGTGAGGAGCTGAGCTCCATGTCCTTGGCTCCCAGAGACCTGCCCCTTGCGAAGGAGGGAAAGAGAGGAACAGAAGCAGCATCCAACTAGGAGTCTGGAAGCTTTTAAATAAAGTCCCTGGGTGAAGTGCTGGCCCTGTTTTATGGATAATTAAACAAACAAGGATGGGATATGCCTGAAGAAGAGGTTGAAGAGTAGTGTGGGCCAAGGAGTTTTCACTGACTTCTTGGTTTCCTTGTGGCTCTCTGCTTAGTGAAGAGGGTCCTTTAGAGAAAAAAAAAAAAAAACAAAAACCACAGAATCAAGGACATACATTCTTCCCTATAATCCCTTCCTTCCTTCTTAAGAGCATGAGAATTTCTCAACCTGGAGTCTCTGTTGAAATCTGTTTGTACATGACATACCAAGTCATAAATCACCGTGTGGACAGGAAAAGTAGCCTCAGAATGAGATAGCCCAGGGAAAAATAGATTTCACCTCTCAGCTGCTTTAATTTATCCCAGTTTTTAGAAAAACTGTTTATTAAAGATGGTAACCACTGACAGTTTAATTAGAGATCCTAGCAATTCTAAGGAGAAGGCAATGGCACCGCACCCCAGTACTCTTGCCTGGAACATCCCATGGATGGAGGAGCCTGGTGGGCTGCAGTCCATGGGGTCACAAAGAGTCGGACTTGACTGAGCGACTTCACTTTCAGTTTTCACTTTCATGCATTGGAGAAGGAAATGGCAGCCCACTCCAGTGTTCATGCCTGGAGAATCCCAGGGACGGGGGAGCCTGGTGGGCTGCCATCTATGGGGTCACACAGAGTCGGACAGGACTGAAGCAATTTAGTAGCAGCAGCAGAAGCAGCAATTCCAAATCTTCTCAGCCATGTTATCAGTCATTTGAGGGCATATCCCAAGATCCTCCCAGGTCAGTTCAGCTGCCGTTAATTCAGAAAGCAAGTAATGGGCAATGCAGATGAACCAGGCCATGGACTGGGTCTGGGGAAACAAAACTGAAAAGAAACCTTATTGCCTGGCTTCAAAAAACTCAAATTCTAGTGGCAAAGACAAACATTTAAAGATACAGATTTGGAACTTCCCTAGTTTAACCACTTCCAATGGTTAAGACTTCACCTTCCAATGCAGGGGGTGCGGGTTTAACCCTGGTCAGGAAGCTAAGATCCCACATGCTGGGCAACCAAAAAACCAAAACATAAAACAGAAGTAATATTGTAACAAATTTAATAAAGACTTTAAAAAATAGTCCACATCAAAAAGAAATCTTTTAAAAATATATAGTTTCAGTTCTACATGTCAAGTGATATATTGACAATTGTAGGGAAATAAGAGAGAGAGAAAGAAAGAGAAACTTCATTGGAGATGTCAGAAATCTTCAGAGAGGAGATGATCTGTAATCTGGACTGGTCTTAAAACACTTACAAGAGATTATCCGATGGGCAAGTTTTTATAGGAAAAGAATTTCAAAGAGAAGTAATAATATATTCACATGTATGAAAGTAAGAGGAATGTTCAGGAAATGAAAAATGACTGTGTGCTGACACCAGGGTACAAGAAAGGAAATGGAGAGATAAGACCAGAAGGGTGAGATGGAGTCAGCTTGTGAAGGACTTGAAGGAATTCTAGCTTTAACTTTTAAACAGTCAGAATCACCTAAGACTCAGGAAAACTAGGATTCAGTTTATGAGTCATCTATGTGAATTTATGCCATCCTTGTTCTCCTTACTTAGCTCCACCAAAACATCTAAGAAGTTGTATGAATCTATAGACTCTAAGCCAAGAAAATAATGGGGCAAAAGGAAATAAGGCTATAATATTTGGATGTCACACATAGAAATAATTATGCCCTTGTGATGAAGTTGAATCAGACAGTCATAGAGAGCAGGGGAGCAGAGGCTGACCAAGGAATTTCATGTATATTTGGGGCTTGTGATTCAAATGAGTACCTGGTGAGGAGAAGGGACTAGCTGTCAAGTCAGTGTCTAGGCTAGACTTCAGACATGGGGGCATAATGGCCCCTAAACACAACTTGCACTAGAATTAAAGGGTAGACTCATTACTCAGAAGAGTCTTCAAAAGAAGGTATAGAGACCCAAACAGCACATGTGTCTGCTCTCCAGACCATAACAGAAATACCAGGCCCACTCTCAGGATCAATAGAAGCAATGGCAACAATCAAAGTATACCTAAAGTTCTCTGAGTATATAAAATGGCTAAAAGAAATTAAGAGAAATTGTTAGCTGGAAAATAAAAAAACTGAATGATGAAAAACAAAGTATTGCAGGCAAAAGGTTTGACAGTCTTTCAATAAGCATTCATGGAATCTTTACTATATGCCAGATGCTGGGCTAGACATGGAAAATATCAGAATAAACTGCACTATTCCTTGAACAAAGGAGCTTCTAGTCTTGCAGGGGAGATAGGCTCACACAGAACTCACCATAATGCAATGTGATAGAGAAATGGGCAAAGCATGTTTAATAATTAATAACAAAGACATAAGCCTTGGGATATTTTTTTGTGATCTATATAAAGCTAATCTCATCAAACCAAGAAAGAGTCCTGCATCCTGAGCTTCAGTGAAATAAATGTTTGTTACCTGGACAATAAGGCTGTCTTGATCTATGTATGGGACCATCTCCTAGGGCTAAGGGCTATGCAGCTGCTGACGGGCATCATTCAGAATAGCTTATCACTGTGGACTTCTAGAATATTTATCACCCAGGCTTTCCAGAAGCCTTGTTTGAACAGAATAGCTTCACAGTCACACACTATAGAATCAGATGTTTTCAACAGCCTTTGCCACAGCCCATTCAGGACCTAGCCACAGAACTTCTGACCTGCTAAACAGTTCCAGCCTCTCACTGAATATCTGGCTAGATTAAACAACCCAAGAAGAACCTTTCCTGTTCCTTAGGATTATTTTGGTTACTACTCATGTCCAGAATCATTTTATGGCAAGTAACTCTTCCATAATGTGGCAAAATGCTTTCCCGGAAATTATCTCACTAGGTCTTCAGAACAGTCCTTGGAGGAAGGCAGGGATAAGGCTCCCAACTGTACAGATAATAAGGCTAAGACAGAAAAATGGTGAAGGCAGGAGTGAATTTTCACCATCTGGCTGGCATTTTCTGTTTACCTAGAGTATATGGTAAAGAAAATGCCTGTAATTCAGGAGACACAGGATTGATCCCTCGGTCGGGAAGATCCCCTGGAGAAGGAAACGGCAGCCCACTCCAGCATTCTTGCCTGGGTAATCCCATAGACAGAGGAGCCTGGTGGGTTATAGTCCATGGGGTCGCAATGGGGACATGACTGAGCAACTAACACTCACACAGAGTATATCACCATTCAAGGGCAACTCACAGTATGGATAGTGATGGACAAGAGAAATCAAGCTAAGCAAAGTTCAAATCCCCCAGGGCCTTCGACTTCCCAGATAAAGCAAAACCTCATCCCTGAACCTTTTTCAAAAGAGAAGAATCCTCTGTGAAACAGCCACCTGGAATCCTCATTCTAGCCAATGCAGATCCTCAAAGGAAGAGCATTTCCAGCAGCAGTTCGAGCTGTACAGTCTTATTCATATAGAATCAGTTAAGATTTTAGGGAACATGAGTATCTACTTTCTCCCATATTAAATCAAATCCAAGAAAAGCATTTAGAGCTTCACAAGCAAACCTGGCCATTACTTAAAGGGGTTAGATCCAGTGCTAAGTGCTGGGAGTACAGTGGTAAATTATGCTAATTGCAATATATGTAATATATAAAATACATAGTGTAACATATAATATACACAAGCATTATATCAAATATAATACATAACATATATTTGGCAGAAAGATGAATGCTAAATGAAAACTTTAAACAGGTAATGAGAGCACAAAAATAAAAAATAAAATAAAATTAAAAAAAAAAAAGAAACTTTAAGTTCTAGTAAATATTTTTGAATCAGAAATAAGGGAAGACAAATTCAGATTCTTGGCCAGTCAATTCACTTCTCCTTAATCACATATCACTCCCTATCACTGGTAGAGAGTGAGGTTACGTGTTTAACAGTGAGATTTTTTAAGTCACTACTGTGATCTATAGTGCTCTCATTTGTTAGAGAACCTCCAACAGCTCAAGCTGTAAGTCTGGTAAGAAACTCAGTTCTAGCTCCAATAAAAATAAATATTCTTCATGTCTTTACCTTCCCAACCCTACTGAGCAAATCCTTAGATTTGCTTAGACAAACCTACTTCCCATAAGAGGAGAGTTCTCTTTTTGTAAACGCTGGGGCAACATGGAGGACTTTGGTTTGGAACCCAACTGTACCAGTCACACACTGCCAGCTGCACCATGAGGGACAGGAAGAGTGGGAGTCAGTAGAGTGAATTTAGGTCCTGGGTCTCTCGCTTATTAACTCTCTATTCCTGGTTGAGTCACAAATTTTCTCTCAATTCCACAAGGTCCTGTGAGTGAATCTTTAACCAGCATCCCCGCTCATGGAGGTGTGGGGAGATGGAAGGCCTTTAGGATGAAAGTAAAATATGAGATGAGATGGACGGAATATAGAGAATATTGAAATAGATTTCTGACTCATTTCTCATTTTTTAATTGAAGTATAGTTGACATGCAATATTAGTTTCAGGTGTACAGTATAGTGGTTCAACATTTGTATACATTATGAAATAATCTCTTCAATAAGCTTAGTAATAATCTGTTACTATATAAAATTATTATAACATTCTTGTATTACCTATGCTGTACATAACATCCCCATGACTTATTCATTGTGTAACTGGACGTTTATACCTCTTAATCCACTCCACCTATTTGGTCCATTCCCACACCCCCAACCCCTTTGGCAACCACCAAAGCTTTTTTTTTTTTCCCCCCATAAATCTGTTTCTGTCTGTGGTTTTCTTAGGCTACCTATATAAATGAAATCATAAAGGATTTGTCTTTAAAAAAAAATCTTTACTTATTTATTTTTGGCTGTTCTGGGTCTCTGTTGCTGCGTGGGCTTTTCTCTCGTTGTGGCCAGCTGGGCTACCCTTCATTGCCGCGTGCAGGCTTCTTATTGCAGTGGCTTCTCTTGTTGCAGAGCGTGGGCTGCGGGGCACATGGCTCCAGTAGCTGTGGCATGTGGGCTCACTAGTTGTGGCTCCTGGGCTCTAATGCGCAGGCTCAATAGTTGTGGCGCATCGGCTTAATTGCTCCACAGCATGGGGGAACTTCCCAGATCAAGGACTGAACCCCTGTCTCCTGCATTAGCACGTGAATTCTTTACCCATGAGCCACAAGGGAAGCCCATATTTTTCTTTCTTGGCTTGATTTATTTCACTTAACATAATAACCTCTAGGTCCATTTACATTGTTGCAGATGGCAAAATTTCATTCTTTTTTAAGAATGACTGATACTTCAGTGTGTGTGTGTGTGTGTGTGTGTGTGTGTGTGTGTGCGCGCGCGCGCACGCGCGCATCACCTCTTCTCATGTACTTATCTATCAGTGGGCACTTAGGTTGCTTTCATATCTTGGCTATTGTAAAATTATGCTGCAATAAAAAATAGGGGTGCATATATCTCCTCAAATTAGTCTTATTTTCTTTGTATAGATACCCAGGAGTGGACTTGTTGAATTATATAATAAATGTGTTTTTAATTTTTTTGAGGAACCTCCATACCATTTTCCATAGTATATGCATCAATTTACACATTCACCAAGTATAAAAGGGCTTCTTTCTCTTGCTTGGCCAAAATTTCCTATTTGCTTAGGAAATTTTTTTAATAGCCATTCTGACAGGTTCAAGGTGATATCTCATTGTGGTTTTGATTTGCATTTCCTGATAGCTAGTGTTACTGAGCATCTATTCATGTGGTCTATTGGCTATCCTATGTGTCCTCTTTGGAAAAATGTCTATTCAGGCCCTCTACTCATTTTTAATCAGACTTTTTTTTTTTAGTTGGATAAGTTCTTTGTGCATTTTAGACATTAACCCCTTAACAGATATATCATTTGCAAATATCTTTTCCCTTTCAGTCAGTCGCCTTTATATGTTTTGTTGATGGCTTCCATCACTGTGCAAAAGCTTTTTAGTTTGATATTTATTTATTTTTAACTTTGTTGTCCTTGCCTAAGGAGACAGATCCAAAAAATGCATTGCTTAGACCAATGGAAAAGGGTTTACTGCCTATGTTTTCTTCTAGGAGTTTTATAATTTCTGATCTAATGTTTAAATCTGTTATCCATTTTGAGTTTACATTTGTATGAGGTATAAGAAAGTGATCCAATTTAATTTTGGCAGCATGTAGCTGCCAAGTTTTCCCAACATCATTACTGAAGAGAATTTTTTCTCACTTTGTATTTTTGCCTCATTTGTGGTAGATCAATTGACCATATGGGCTTCCTAGATGGCATAGTGATAAGGAATCTGCCTGTCAATGCAGGAGATATGGGTTTGATCCCTAGGTCAGGAAAATCCCCTGGAGTAGGAAATTGCAACTCACTCTAGTATTCTTGCCTGGAGAATTCCATAGGCAGATGAGCCTAGCAGGCTACAGTCTGTGGGGTTGCAAAGAGTCAGACACAACTGAGTGACTGAGAGGAATTGACCTTATAAGCATTGGTTTATTTCTGGGCTTTCTAGTCTGTTCCATTGGCCTATGTATCTGTTTTTGTGCTGGTACCACACTATTTGGGTTACTATAGCTTTATGGTGTAGTTTGAAATTGGAAAGCATGATATCTCCAGCTTTGTTCTTTCTCAAGATTTCTTTTGACTATTTGCAATCTTTTGTGCTTCCATACAAATTTTAGAATTATTTGTTATACTTCTGTGAGAAATTCTATTGGTATTGATAGAAATTCCATTGAATCTAGAGACTGCTTTGGGTAATATTGCAATTTGGACAAAATTATTCTTCTACTCCATAAGCTATACCTTTCCACTTATTTGTATCATCCTCAATTTCTTTCATCAATGTCCTATAGTTTTCAGAATACAGGTATTTGACCTCCTTGGTTCATTTATTCCTATTCCATTCTTTTTGATGCAATTGTAAATTGGTTTTCTTAATTTTGCTTTCTGATAGTTTTATATTAGTGGATAAAAGCACAATGGATTTCTGTATATTCTTATACTGCTACTTTACTGGATTCATTAATTACTTCAAATAGTGTTTTGGTGCAGTCTTTAGGGCTCTCTGTGTATAGGATCATGTCATCTACAGTGACAGTTTTACTTTTTCTTTTTCAATTCAGGTTCCTTTTATTTCTTTTTCTTTTCTGATTGTTGTGGCTAGGATTTCCAATACTGTATCAAATAAAAGTGGTGAGAGAGGACATCCTTGTTTTGTTTCTGATATTTGAGGAGTTGATTTCAGCTTTTCACCATAGAGTGTGATGTTGGCTGTGGATTTGTCATATATGGCTTTTTTATGTTAAGGTATTATGTTAAAGTTTGTTCTCTCTATACCTACTTTGTTTGGAGTTATTATCATAAATGAATGTTCTATTTTTTCAAATGCTTTTTCTTCATCTCCTTTGTTTTGTTAATGTGGTATATCACATTGGTTGATTTACGGATGCTAAGCCACAGTTAAATTTCTGGAATGAATCCCACTTGAACATGGTGTATGATGCTTTTAGTGTGTGTTGAGAATTTTTACATCTAAGTTTATCTGAGATATTGGCCTGTAATTTTGTTTTTTGTGATGCCTCTGTCTAGATTGGGAAGTAGGGTAATGTTGGTTTAATAAGAGTTTTAGAGTATGGCTTCCTCTTCAATTTTCTAGAAAAATTTGAAAAAGATAGGTATTAACTCTTCTTAAAATGTTTGGTAGGATTCACTTGTGAGGTCATCAGAACCTGGACTTTTGTTTTGGGGAAATTTTTGATTAGTGATTTAATGTCATTACTCTTCATTACTAATTTCATTAATCTATTAAGATTTTCTACTTCTTCATGATTCAGTCTTGATAAATTATATATTTCTAGGTGTTTATCTATTTTTTCTAGGTTGTCTAATTTGTTTACATCTTACTGTTCATAATATTCTCATGATGCTTCGTGTTTCCGTCATGTCAGCTGTAACTTCTCCTCTTTCATTCTGATTTTATTTATTTGGACTCTCTTTTCTTCTTGATGAGTCTGGCTAAAGGTTTGTTGATTTTGTTTATCTTTTCAACAAAGCAATTCTTACCTTCATTGACTTTTTTCAATTGTCTTTTTAGTCCGTATCATATTTATTTCTACTCTGCTCTTTATTATTTCCTTCCTTTTATTAACTTTGGATTTTAGTTGTTCTTCTTTGTCTTGTTCCTTTGTGTGTCATATTAGGTTATTATATATTTGATGTCTTTCTCGTCTCTTAATGTAGGCTTGCATCATTTTAAACTTCCCTATTAGAAGTTTGCTGAGCTTGCTGTGTCCCATGGACTTTGGAAAGTTATGCTTCCATTTTCATTTGTTTCAGATATTTTTTATTTGTAGGGATAAGGAAGGGAAGAGTGATTACTGTGAAATATATTCAGATCCTTCTCCATAACAGAGACCTACATGTCAAGGAAAACAACTGTGCCATATAGCCTTATCATAGGTCGGGGAAGGAAATCATCTCCAGCCTTCTTTTATCAATGAAGTCTTTGGGGTCAGGAACATAGTTAACAGAGGTCAGGACTTCAAGGAAATAGATAGGGAATTCCGTAAGGAAGTAAAGACCTGGAGAAAATATCTACACTACTGGAGAAACACAAATGAAGGTCATGACCCTGAGACACTGGCCCACTTAAAGATGAAATTTAATAGGAAGATCCTAGAGTAACCTTCTCCCCACACTTTACCACACAAACAGGGGGCCAGTGTAATAGCAGTGAATTACAACCGAGTGCTACAAGACACAAACTCTACAAAGAGAGAGAGAAAAACAAAAAAGGACACTAGAGGAATTTGAAGCCTCTGGTCCGATTAATATAAATCCTCACTTTATATTAATGTATAAAACATTAAAGTCCTATTTATATCACTTCCTATTACTCAGTACAACATGACTAGCTTTTAACAAAAAATTACCAAGTCAAGCTGAAAGAAAAGAAAAACAGTCTGAAAAGATGAACCAAGCATGAGAACAAGATTCAAATATATCAATGTTGAAATTGTCAGAAAATTTAAATAACTATGGGAATTTTAGGTATACATTAAGCACTGTAGAGAAAATGGACTTTCCTATGGCTCAGGTGCTAAAGAATCCACCTGCAGCTGGGGAAACCTGGGTTAAATCCCTGGGTTGGGAAGATTCCCTGGATAAGGGAATGAAAACCTACTCCAGTATTCTTGCCTGGAGAAATACATGAACAGAGGAGCCTGATGGGCTACAGTTTATGGGATCACAAAGAGTTGGACATGACAGTGACTAACACTTCCCCTTTAACTTTCTAAAGGAAAAAAGTAGACCATATGCAAAAACAGATAATGTGAATAGAAGGTCTAAGAAAGAATAAAAATAAATTCTGTAAATCAAATACAAAGTAATAGAAATGAAGAATATCTTCCATCTGGTCATGATTAGACTGCACAAATATCAAGAAAGGAATTACTGAGCTTGGAAATTTGTCAATAGAAACTTCCCAAACTGAAATGTAAACAGAAAACATATGTGTAACTGAAATACCAAAAGGAGAAGGAAGAAAGGATATAACAGATGATGTTCGTGAAGTAATGTTGCCTGAGAACTTTCCAAAATTGATGTGTGCCGTGCTTAGTCACTTAGTCGTGTCTGACTCTTTGTGACCTCATGGACTGTAGCCTACCAGGCTCCTTTGTCCATGGGGATTCTCCAGGCAGGAATACTGAAGTGGGTCACCATGCGCTTTTCCTAATAGGTGTCAAATAACAAATCCAGGAATCTCAAAGAATGCCAAGCAGGATAAATACCATCCCTTTCACCAAATAAAAACAAACAAACAAAAAACATTTAGGGATATTATATTCCAACTGCAGAAAACCAAGGACAAAGAAAAAAATCTTGAAAGAAGTCGGAGGAAAAAACACCTTACCTACAGAAGAACAAGGATAAGCATTAATACAGATTTCTTGTCAGAAATCATACAAACAAGAAGAAAGGAGTGTGGAATATTCAAAGTTCAAAGAAAAAATTTCATCCACTTAAATATCAAAATAGAGCAAAATTATTCTTCAAAACTGAAAGAGAAATAAACACTTTTTCAGACAAACAAAAACTGAGAATTCATTGCCATCAGATCTGCCTATTAAGAAATGTTAGAAGAAGTTCTTCATGAAGAAGGAAAATTATATAGGTCAGAATAAAGGATCAACATAAACAAAGGAAGAGCAGGGAGAATAAATAAAAGTGTATAAAATATAATATTTCATTTTCTTATTCTCAGTTGATCTAAAAGATAGCTACTTATTTAAAGCAAAAACAGTAACAATTAGTGGAAGGAATGATAGGAATATCACAAGTGACAGAAGGGAGGAACTGGAGATACTCTAAGGCATGGGTCCCCAGCCCCTGTGCCATGGACTGCTGTTGGTCCACGGCCAGTTAGGACCTGGGCTGCACAACAGGAGCTGAGAGATAGGCAAGCTAGCCAGCAAAGCTTCATCTGTATTTACAGCCTCTCCCTGTTGTCAGATCAGGGGCATTATATTCTTATAGGAATTCAGACCCGACTGTGAACTCTCCATGCGAGATCCAGGTTGGGCACTCCTTATAAGAATCTAATGCCTCATGATCCGAGATGGAGCTCAGGAAGTAATGCTAGCACAGGAAAGTACCTACAAATCCACATTACCATTAGAAGAGAAGTTTGACTGCACAGAGACCATAATAAATCAAGTGTTTGCACACTGCTTACCAAAACCCTATCAGTGAGTGGCAACTGAAGAAAGCTAGTGGAAGTGATGAAATTCCAGTTGAGCTATTCTAAATCCTAAAAGATGATGCTGTGAAAGTGCTGCACTCAATATGCCAGCAAATTTGTAAAACTCAGCAGTGGCCACAGGACTGGAAAAGGTCAGTTTTCATTCCAATCCCAAAGAAAGACAATGCCAAAGAATGTTCAAACTTCTGCACGATTGCACTTATCTCATACACTAGCAAAATAATGCTCAAAATTCCCTAAGCCAGGCTTCAACAGTTTGTGAACCATGAACTTCAGATATTCAAGCTGGATTTAGAAAAGGCAGAGGAACCAGAGATCAAATTGCCAACATCAGTTGGATCACTGAAAAACCAAGAGAGTTCCAGAAACATCTATTTCTGCTTTACTGACTACACCAAAGCCTTTGACTGTGTGGATCACAACAAACTGTAGAAAATTCTTACCAGACCACCTGACCTCCTGACAAATCTTTGTGCAGGTCAAGAAGCAAGTTAGAACTGGACATGGAACAACAGACTGGTTTCAAATAGGGAAAGGAGTACATCAAGGCTATATTGTCACTCTGCTTATTTAACTTATATGCAGAGTACATCAGGCAAAATGCAGGCTGGGTGAAGCACAAGCTGGAATCAAGATTGCCGGGAGAAATATCAATAACCTCAGATATGCAGATGACACCACCCTTATGACAGAAAGTGAAGAAGACCTAAAGAGCCTCTTGATGACAGTGAAAGAGGAGAGTGAAAAAGTTGGCTTAAAACTTAACATTCAGGAAACTAAGATCATGGCATCTGGTCCCATCACTTCATGACAAATAGACGGGAAAACAATGGAAACAGTGACAGACTTTATTTGGGGGTGCTCCAAAATCACTGCAGATGGTGACCACAGCCATGAAATTGAAAGACGCTTGCTCCTTGGAAGAAATGTTATGACCAACCTAGATAGCATATTAAAAAGCAGAGTACTTTGCCAACAAAAGTCCATCTAGTCAAATCTACGGTTTTGGCAATAGTCATGTATGGATGCCAGAGGTGGACTATAAAGAAAACTGAGCACTGAAGAATTGATGCTTTTGAACTGTGGTGTTGGAGAAGACTCTTGAGAGTCCCTTGGACTGCAAGAAGATCCAACCAGTCCATCCTAAAGGAAATCAGTCATGAATATTTATTGGAAGGACTGATGCTGAAGCTGAAACTCCAATACTTTGGCCACCTGATGTGAAGAACTGACTCATTTGAAAAGACCCTGATGCTGGGAAAGGTTGAAGTTAGGAGGAGAAGGGGATGACAGAGGATAAGATGATGGGATGCCATCACTGACTCAATGGACATGAGTTTGAGTAAGCTCCAGGAATTGGTGATGGACAAGGAAGCCTGGTGTGCTGCAGTCGATGGGGTCACAAAGAGTTGGACACGACTGAGCAACTGAGCTGAACTGAACTAGTGACAGCCTTTAAGTCAGAATCTGATACTTATCTTAGTCTGCACATGGCCCTCCCATGATTTTATTCACCACTACTGTCCATGCCTCTTTCCCACACTGTGCACTTGGTCTCAGCCACAGTTTTGGTAAGTCCGTGAGCTAACCATAGCCAAAATGAATCAGAAAACAAACATCACTGGAAAGCTTCTTTGTAAAGGGGGAAAGACCCAATGATGAGACAGAAGAAGACTCTGCTGCTGCGTCTAAGTTGGTTCAGTCATGTACGACTCTGTGCGACCCCAGAGACAAGCTCCCCCATCCCTGGGATTCTCCAGGCAAGAACATTGGAGTGGGTTGCCATTTCCTTCTCCAATGCATGAAAGTGGAAAGTGAAAGTGAAGTCGCTCAGTCATGTCCTACTCTTCGAGACCCCATGGGCTGCAGCCTACCAGGCTCCTCTGTCCATAGGATTTTCCAGCCAAGAGTACTGGAGTGGGTTTGCATTGCCTTCTCCAGAAGAACAATTTCATCAAGTGCGCCTACACTGAGAACATCATTCTTAGTAGCTAACTGCATTGCTGAAGCAAGAGCCCTTTACTAATGGTGAAGAGCTGATCCTACCTGCCATTAAGGACAGTAATTGAGAACTTTTAGGAGAGGCTGCAGTTCAAAAGGTGGCACATGTGCCTCTTTCAGCTAGCACCATAACTAGACAAATTGATGAAATAGCAGAGGATATTGAGACACACGTTTCAGAGAGGATTAATGAGTCATCGTGGTACACAATCCAGGTAGACAACAAGGCAACAATGATTGTTTTTGTGCAAGACATTTTTGAGAAGGATGTGCATGAGATTATATTATGTGCACTTTTGTTGCTAACCAACATTACAACTATAGAACTATTCAAGTCTTTGCATGATTACACATCAGGAAAATTGAAATTGGTCATTTTGTGTTGGTATATGCATGGACAGAGCAGCTGCCATGACTGGATGGCTTTCTGGTTTCACTAGTTGGGTCAAACAAGTCACTTCTGAATGTGAGTCTATGCACTGTGTCATCCTCAGAGAAATGCTGGATAGCCAAAAAATGACACATGAACTTAACAATGTTTTGTAGGATGTGATTAAAATGATCAACCACATTAAAGTATGTGCCTTTAACTCACATCTGTTCACACAGCTCTATGAAGAGATGGCTGCAGAGCACACATGCCCTCTCTTATACACAGAAGTGAGGTGGCTTTCTAAAGGTAGATCACTGGCCAGAGTATGAGAATCACTCCAGAGATTTCTTTTAGACAAGCAGTCACCACTGGCAGCACATTTCATAGTGTGGATTGCAAAACTTGCTTACTTGTATGACATATCAAGCCTGCTCATCAAACCCAATCTGTCACTTCAAGGGAAAACAACCACTGTGTTCAAGTCTGCAGATTAGGCCTCTGCACTCAAAGCCAAACTGGAATCATGGGGATGATGAGTGAACACTGGGATTTCTGACATGTTTCAAACATTAGCAGAGATTTTGAAAGAGACTGAATTAGGGCATTCTTTCACCCAGTTGGTGCATTATCACCTATCTCAGCTTTCGAAGAGTTTGACCATTACTTCCCAACCACAAAACACGTCAGAACTGGGAAAGGACAGATCCATGACCCATTTGTTAATAAGCCAGATGACTCGACTTTGTCCATGATCATAGAGGGTTGTCTGCTTGAAATCACAAATGACAGTGGCCTTAGAGTATGTTTGAGATAACTTCAAAGCTCCATATGTTCTGGCTTAAAGTCAAGGCGGCATATCATGAGATTGTCACAAAAGCACTGAAAAAGCCTCCTTCCATTTCCAACATCCTATCTTTGTGAAGCAGGGTTTTCTGCAGGGCAGCAACCATAGCAAGACTATGGACTAGACTGGACATAAGCAACACACTTGAGGTGTCAGTGTCTCTCCTATCACCCCCAAGATGGAATCATCTGGTTGCAAGAAAAAAAGCGCAGGGTTCCCACTGATTCTGCATTATGGTGAGTTGTATAATTATTTCATTATATGACACAATGTAATACTAATAGAAACAAAGTGCATAATAAATGTAATACACTTGAATCATCCCCAAACCAGCCCCATCCCATGGTTTGTGGAAATTTTTTCTTCCACAAAACCTAGTGCCAAAAAGCTAAGGAGCACTGCTTTAATGTTTGAAATAAATTAAATAAAAGATAGATCAGAGTAGATATTTAAAAACAGGACAAATTTATTTACAAGGAAACCACTCATATAGCTTTCAGTTCACTTCAGGTCAGTCGCTCAGTCATGTCCGACTCTTTGTGACCCCATAAATCGCAGCACGCCAGGCCTCCCTGTCCATCACCAACTCCCGGAGTTCACCCAGACTCACGTCCATCGAGTCGGTGATGCCATCCAGACATCTCATCCTCTGTCGTCCCCTTTTCCTCCTGCTCCCAATCCCTCCCAGCATCAGAGTCTTTTCCAATGAGTCAACTCTTCGCATGAGGTGGCCAAAGTACTGGAGTTTCAGCTTTAGCATCATTCCCTCCAAAGAACACCCAGGGCTGATCTCCTTTAGAATGGACTGGTTGGATCTCTTTGCAGTCCAAGGGACTATCAAGAGTCTTCTCCAACACCACAGTTCAAAAGCATCAATTCTTTGGCATTCAGCTTTCTTCACAGTCCAACTCTCACATCTATACATGACCACAGGAAAAACCATAGCCTTGACTAGACGGACTTTTGTTGGCAAAGTAATATCTCTGCTTTTCAATATGCTATCTAGCTTGGTCATAATTTTCCTTCCAAGGAGTAAGTATCTTTTAATTTCATGGCTGCAATCACCATCTGCAGTGATTTTGGAGCCCAGAAAAATAAAGTCAGCCACTGTTTCCCCATCTATTTCCCATGAAGTGATGGGGCCAGATGCCATGATCTTTGTTTTCTGAATGTTGAGCTTTAAGCCAATTTTTTCACTCTCCTCTTTCACTTTCATCAAGAGGTTTTTTAGTTTCTCTTCACTTTCTGCCATAAAGGTGGTGTCATCTGCATATCTGAGGTGATTGATATTTCTCCCAGCAATCTTGATTCCAGTTTGTGCTTCTTCCAGCCCAGCGTTTCTCATGATGTATTCTGCATAGAAGTTAAATAAGCAGGGTGACAGTATACAGCCTTGACGTACTCCTTTTCCTATTTGGAACCAGTGTGTTGTTCCATGTCCAGTTCTAACTGTTGCTTCCTGACCTGCATATAGGTTTCTCAAGAGACAGGTCGAGTGGTCTGGTATTCCCATCTCTTTCAGAATTTTCCACAGTTTATTCTGATCCACACAGTCAAAGGCTTTGGCATAGTCAATAAATATATAGCTTTAAGAGATGAAAAAAGATATGTCAGGCTAATATTAATCAAAAGAAAGGTTTAGTAACTATTAATTTCAGACAGAATAGACAAAGTAGAATTCAGAATTAGGAAGATTGTCTAGAATAAAGGGTATTACATAATAATAAAGGGATACATTCTATGAGAAGATATAGTAATCTTAAATATGTGTGCACCTAAGGGCATCAAAATACATGAGGAAAAATTAACAGATAAGAGATAGAGAAATAACAGAAAAGAGATAGAGACAAATTTATTATTATAGTTGAACACTTTTACCTTTCTGTCAACAGACTACACAGGCAAAATAATAGTGTAAAGGATACAGGGTCTAATTTGGGAAAGGAACACTTCAAGGCTGTATACTGTCACCCTGATTATCTAACTTCTATGCAGAGTATATTATGCAGAATGCCAGACTGAATGGAGCACAAGTTGTAATCAAACTGCCAGGAGAAACAGTAACAACCTCAGGTATGCAGATGATGCCACTCTAATGGCAGAAAGTGAAGAGGAAGGAAAGAGCCTTGTGATGAGGGTGAAAGAGGACAGTGAAAAGCTGGCATAAAACTCAACATTCAAAACACTAAGATCACGGTATCCTGTCCCATAACCATGGCAAATAGATGGGAATAAAGTGGAAACAGTAACAGACTTTATTTTTTTTGGTCTCCAAAATCACTGTGGATGGTGACCAGAGCCATGAAATTAAAAGACATTTATTCCTTGAAAGGAAAGCTATGACAAACCTAGACAGTGTATTAAAAAGCAGAGACACCACAATGCCAATAAAGGTCCATATAATCAAAGTTAAGGTTTTTCCAGTAGTCATGTACAGATGTGAGAGTTGGACCATGAAGAATGCTGAACATCAAAGAATTGATGGATGGCATCACTGACTCAATGGATATGAGTCTGAGCAAACTCCAGGAGATAGTGAAGGACCAGGGAAGCTTGGTGTGCTGCAGTCCATGGGGTCACAAAGAGTCAGACAAGACTTAGCTACTGAACAACAACAAAGGATACAGAGGAACTGAACAAAACTGTCAATTTTATCTTAATAGTTAACATCTATAGAATCAACATTTATAGAATCCTCAATCTGGGAACACTGAAATGCAAAATCTTTTTAAGTTTGCACGTAACATTCATCAAGACAGACCACATTCTGGGCCATAAAACACAATGTAACAAGTTTGAAAAGACAGAAATCACGCTAAGTATATTCTCATACCACAATGGAATTAAACCAGAAATCAATAAACGAAGATAGATAGAAAATTCTAAAGTAACCCAAAATTTTAAAATTCTAAATAGCTCATTAGTCAAAAATTTTAAATTGTAACTTTAAAAATATATTTTGAAAATAATTAAAGTTATCAAGTTTTGTGGGTTGCAGAGAAAGCAGTGCTTAGAGGGAAATTATAGCGTTAAATGCATATTTTAGAAAATAAGAAAAATTGAGTGACAATAACCTAAGCCTTGCCTTAGTAAGCTCTAGAAAGAAAAGTAAATTAAGCCTAGCACAAGCAGAAGAAATTATGAATGTGAGAGCAGAAATCGATAAAACTGAAAACAGAAAAGTAATGGAAAAAATCAACAAAGTCAAAGGCTGGTTATTTGAAAGGTCAGTAAAATTGATAAACCTATAGACAAGTCAACCAAGAAAACAGAAAAGACACATATTAACACTATCAAAATGAAAGAGGGATCATAACTTCTGACCCACTGACATTAAAAGGATTATAAAGGAACATGAAAAGCCATGTTCAGAAATTTGATAAATTGGATGAAATAGGTCAATTCCTAGAAAAACACAAAGGACTACAACTATGCAAGGAGAAATAAATAGCCTTATGTAGGTTAAAGAACGGAGAAGGCAATGGCAACCCACTCCACTTTCACTTTTCACTTTCATGCATTGGAGAAGGAAATGGCAACCCATTCCAATGTTCTTGCCTGGAGAATCGATCCCAGGGACAGGGAAGCCTGGTGGGCTGCCATCTATGGGGTCGCAGAGTCGGACACGACTGAAGCAACTTAGCAGCAGCAGGTTAAAGAAATTAATTAATAATTAATAATCTTCCAAAAATTAAACGGCCAGGCCCAGATGATTTCACAGATAAATTCTACTAAATAATTAAGTAATTAAAGAAGCAATAATATCCATTCACCACAATATCTTATAGAAAGTAACTAATACAGTTATGTAAAGTTTAAAAATAAAATAAAATTAAAAAAAAAAAAAAGCCAAGCAAATAAAGACAGCTAGTCTCTTAAAAAAAAAAAAAAAGAAAAGAAAGAAAGTAAAGGCAGACAGAACAATTCTTAAGTAATTCTATGAGGCTAGTATTATCCTAATACCAAAACCAGATAGATATCAAAAAACAAACAGAAAACATAAGTAGCATACTAATACTTGTCATCAATATTAATGAAAAAAAGTTCAGCAAATACAAGCAAGTTGAATCCAGCAATGTATGAGATAAAGCATACATCATGTCCAACTTTGATTTAATACAGGTATTCAAGGCCAGTTCAAGATCTGAAAACCAATCAATGTAATCCACCAAATTAGGAAGCTAAGAAACAAATTATATGATATTATCAATTGGTACAGAAAAAGCATTTTACAAAATTCAATATCCATTCCTGATTTTTAGGAAGGAAAACTCAGGAAAATAGTAATTGAGAGAGGAACTTTCCCAATTTGATAAAAACATTTTTAATAACTTACAGCTTAACTTCACATTTAATGATGAGATACTGGATGCTGCCCTCCTAGGTCAAGAACAAGGCAAGGATGTCCCTTTCTGTCGTTCATATTCAATATCATACTAGAAGTCCTACTTGTGCAATAAGACATGAAAAAGAAATGCAAGGTATATAGATGGGCAGAAAGAAATAGTACAGTTTTTATTCACAATTGACATGATCGTTTAGTTAGAAAACCCCAAAGAATCTACAAATTCTTTCAGAACTAATGAGTATGGCAATATCACAGAATAAAAAGTCAATATACAAAAGCTAGTTATTTCTTATATACCACCAATGAGAAATCAAAATTGGAAATAAAAAGATTCACAAAAATGTCCAAAGAATAAAATATGATAAGTTTAACAAAAATGTATATGATCTTTACGTGAAGACTATCTAACACTGCTAAGAGGAATCAAAATGATCTAAACAGAGACAGACTATGTTCCTGGATTTAAAAAGACTTATTAAGATGTCAGTTCTTTCCAACTTGGTCTATTGTTTCACACAATCCCAATCAAAATATCAGTAAACCATTTTATAAATAACAAACTGATTCTAAAGTTTGAATGGAAAGGTAAAAAAATATAGACAAAGCAATACTGAAGAACAAACACAGAGAACTAAAAACTTAATTTCAGGACTTTACTATAAAGTTACAATATTCAAGACTAAGTGGTACTGGTAAAAGGAAACATATATCAACGGAACAGCACAGAAATTTCAGAAATGACTCACTGTGGTTTTCTTTGCAAATCCAATTTAGTGGCAAAAGGATAATCTTTTCAACAAATGGCTCTGGAATGGTTAAATACCCATATATTAAAAACAGCAACAAAATTCCCGAGTCATAGATATTACACATTACACAAAAATTAACTCAACATGGATCAGAGACTTAAAATGCAGAAAGAAAAAACTATTACAAGAAAATATAGGAGAAAATCTCTCTAGCCTTGGGTTTGATGATGATTTTTTAGATATACCCCTAAAATTACAATCCGTGCAAAAAACATGGAAAGTTGGACTTCATTAAAATTGAAAATGTCTTGTAGAAGACACTGTTAAGAGATGAAAAAACAAGTCACAGACTAGGAAAAATATTTCCAAAACATTTATCCAATAAAAGACTTGTATCCAAAATATACAAAGAACTCTTAAAACTCAGCATTAAGAAAACAAGTGATCCAATTTAAAAATGGGCAAAAGAGCTGACTGCTCATAAAAGAAGATCTACAGATGGTAAATAAGCATATGAAAAGATGCTCAGCATAATTTTTCATTAGGGAAATGCAAATTAAAGCAGCAATGAGATATCACTACAAACCTATTAGAATAACTAAAATCCAAGAGTGATAACAACAATTCCTGATGAGGATGCAGTGCAACAGAAATTCTCATTCTTTGAGTGCTGGAATGTAAAATGGCATAGCCACTTTGGAAGAGAGTTTGACAGTTTCATACAAAAGTAAATGTATTATCACTATATCATCCAGCAACCACATTGCTAGTTATCTGCCAAGTGAATTAAAACTTACGTCCAGGCAAAAACCTGCACACAAAGTTTATAGCCAGTTTCTTCATAATTGCCAAACCCAAAGGCAACCAGGATGTCCTTCAATAGATGAATGAATGAACATGTGTACATCTATTCAATGAAATATTTTTAAGAAATTTTTTAAAATTAATGAGCAATCAAACCATTGAAAGACATAGGCATATCTGAAATGTTCATTGCTAAATGAAAGAACCCAGTCCGAAATAGCTATATATACTGTATGGTCCCATTCATATGACATTGCTGAAAAGACAAAACTGTAGAGACTACAAACAGGTCAGTGGTTGCCAGGTGTTTAAGAAGGAAGGAAGGTTGAACAGGAGCATAGGGAAATCTTTTTTTTGCCAGTGAAACTATTCTGTATGCTACTGTCATTGGGGATACATGACACTACATATTTGTCAAGCCCATAAACCTTTACAATACAGTGAACCTTACTGTATGAAAATGAAAGAAAAATCTTTAGGCGTTTGAGATCCCAGAATGCAATGCAGGCTGATGCAAAATAACCCACTGTGTTACAAATGTACAAAACAACCTCACTGAAAGAGGTAGGGGAAAGGTGCTAACCAAAGGAACTTTGGGAAATGAGTGAAATCTAGAGGACTAAAGGCATAAGCACTGTCTTCTAATGTTTAGAACTATTTCCCACAGGGATTCAGGCTAACAATTCTTAAAGTGCTATAAATTTATACTGGAATTGAACAATTAAAACTGGACAGCACATGGTAGAAGCCAGATTTTTCACTGTTAAAATGTGAAGTTACAGACAAGCAAGAGAAGGCTAAAATGATCTACACGGTAATGGATCACAGAAGTCTAGATTTTGGTTTCTAACACAATTCTCTAAGAAGAGAAATTATCCTTAGATAAATGGCTGATTCTAAAAGTAGGGCAGTAAAGATGCACCATGATCCCAGAGCATCTTGTAGTGCCTGAAAGTAAGACACAACTCAATGATTTGGATATGCCAATGGGAAAGAAGAGCCAACTGAAAGAACCAAATCTGGGACAATCTAAAACATATAAAGTAGTATTAGATTACAAACCAAAAGATAAAATAAATACTCACATGTTAATATTGGTATGACATAAATAAATTACTGACTAAATAAATGGAGGAGAATAGACAAATCTCCTGGGCAGAACTCCAAATAATTTTTACATACATTCTACTCTCAAGGAACTAGAGCATAACTTTCCTCTCATGTACATAGTAGCTTTCTTCCAAACAGTCCAATTAAAGAGTGAGATTAAAAGAGCACCTTAGTTCAGAAATCTGTAAAACACTACCTCATCCAGGTAAAGATTAACATTAAGGGTGGTAAGCCATATTGATAGCATGTTCCCTAAATACGATGTGCTGAGAATGGTACTTTTTCTCCGGCCTTTCTCTCAAAATCTAAAACCCCTGGTAGTTTTCTTTTCCCTGAAGTCTATTTTATCTGGTACTAACATTTACACTCCTATGTTCTTTTGATTGATTTCTGCATGATTGTTATCTTCCATCCTTTTATTTTCTATATTTAAAGTTAGCTTCTTCTAGACAGTATATAGTTAGGTCATGCTATTAAATCCACTCTGATAATCTGTTTTAACATAGTATATTTAGAAGATATTTAGACCATTTATATTTAATGTTATTATTGATATGTTAGGGCTTAAGTCCACTATTTTATATTTTGTTTTACATTTTACCTCTGTTTTTTTTTTTTTTCTTTCTCATGCTATCCTGTGAGTTACTTTAGCATATTTTAGAATTGCATTTTGACTTTTCTAGATCATTTTGAGTGTATCTCTTTGAACAGCTCTTTTAGTGGCTGCTCATTTGGGTAAATAATGAAGAATAGGGTTTCTAGATCATATGATAAGTACACATTTAATTTTATAAGAAACTGCCGAACTGTTTTCAAAAGTAGCGGTGCCAATTGCTTTCCCAATATGAATTACAGTTGCTCTCCACTCTTGTAAGCTGATGGTATAGTCACTATTTTTTAGTTTAGTGATTCTGATAGGTATAAAGTTGTATTAGAGTGCTTTTACTTTATATTTCTGTAATGGATAATAACATTGAACAACTTTCGTATATTTATTTGCCATCCTTTTATCTTTTTGGCACAGTGTTCTGTTCAAATACTTTGCCACTTTTAATTGAATTGGTTGTCTTCCTACTCTTAAATTTTGAGAGTTCTTCATATAGTTGGCCCTTGAACACGGGGTATTAGGGGCACCCATCCCCTACCAGTCAAAAATCCATGTTTAACATTACAGGCTGCCCTCTGTATCTGTGTTTCTACACCTGTGGATTCAACTAACCATGGATCATATAGTACCATTGTACAGATTTATTGAAAAACATCCACATATAAGCAGACCTCACAATTCAAACCAATGTGTTCAGGGTCAACAGCATATTCTGGATACAAGCCTACTGTGAGATAAGTTATTTGCAAATATTTTATTCCAGGTGTTGCTTGTTTTTTTTTTTTAATTCTCATTAGTTACTTTCACAAAGCATTTTTTAAAATTCAGATAAAGTTCTGTTTAATAATTTTGTCTTTAACGATTGTTTTTGGTATTGTGTATAAAAACTTGTTGCCTAACTCCAGTTCATGAAAACTTTTTAATAAAAAATTCATACTTTTAGGTTTTACATATAGTTCTAGGATAACTTGAATCAATTTTTATATAATATATGAGGCTTAGGTCAAGATTCACTTTTTTACATGTGGATATCCAATTGTTCCAGCATCCTTTGTTGAAAATTTTTATCTTTCCATGGAGAACAATATGGAGGTTCTGTAAAAAACTGAAGACAGAGCTATCATATATGATCATGCAGTCCCACTCCTGAGCATGTATCCAGAGAAAACACAATTTGAAAAGATATATGCACCCCCAACTTTCACTGCAGCACTATTTAAAATATCCAAGACATGGAAGCAACTTAGATGTTCATTGACTGACGAATGGATAAATATGCAGTATATATATATGCACAATGGAATGTTTCTAGGCCATTAAAAAGAATGAAATAATGCCATTTGAAGCAACATGGATGAACCTAGAAATTATCATATTAAGTGAAGTAAGTCAAAGATAAATATCAGATGCTATCACTAACATGGGAAATCTAAAAAAAAAAAAAAGTGCAAATGAATTTAATCTACAAAAGAGAAATAGACCCATAGACATAGAAAAGAAACTTATGGTTACCGATCAGGAAAGGGGGGATTAACATATCTATGCTACTGTATATAATATAGATAACCAACAAGGATCTGTGTGTGTGTGTGTGTGTGTGTGGGGTGTGTGTGTGTGTGTGTGTGTGTGTGTAACTGAATCACTTGGCTGTACACCTGAATTGTAAATCAACTATATTTCAATTTAAAAAAATTTTTAAGTTTATCCATTATTTACTGAATTACTTTTACACCTCTATCTAAAAAACAATTCTACATATTTGTATAATATTGACTATTCTAATACAGGAATAAGTGATATATCTCTTCTAAGATCTATCCCCCCAACACACACACACACACACATATGCAACATCTTCTGTGTATTGCTTCATTTTGTATTCATTTAGTCCAATTATTTAGGAATATTAGCAACCAACAGGCCCTACATTGGCTTCTACTGTGTCTCTGCAGTCTTCTCAAAAGAGTGGAGAAGATTCCCCAACCTGCATTACTCCTTATTACCTGAAAGCAGAGACAGAGTTGCTTATGCATGCCCTTCATAAAACCAGCAGCCCCTCTTTTCAACATCACACTAAATACAGAAAACACAGCATCCCTCTCCAATCTCTTCCTTCACCTTCTCTATCCCATACAGATCCCTTCACAGAAGTTCTTTCACATACAAGTTACTTTATATAAATGGATTCCTGTGGGCCTGACCCTGACATGTCTGAGTCCCAATGGAAACACAACTTAGCCTCAAAATGAGACCCTCATACTACATTCAGGATATTTTTCCATGTTTTCAGATGTCAATAATGAAGTGACTGGAACTTGAACCAAAGTGGTGAGAACAGGATAAACCAGGCTCTAGTCCAAGATTTTAGGCTTCCCCAGTGGCTCAGTGGTAAAGAACCCACCTGCCAATGCAGGGGACGTGGGTTCAATCCCTGGGTTGGGAAGATCCTCCAGAGGAGGAAATGGCAACTCACTCCACTATTCTTGCCTGGGAAATTCCATGGACAGAGGAGACTGGCAGGCTATAGCCCATGGGGTAGAAAGAGTCAGAAATGACTGAGCAACTGAGCATGAGCAAGACTCCAAGATTTGATTAGAACAAAGCATGAGAAAAAAGGTAGAATGCAAGATTACTCTTCTCATTCTCAGCAGAGAAGCATGAGATGATTCATTCAAAAATGAGTTCAGTTCCACTTTAAGTGGAAATACTCAGCAGAAAGTTGGAAATGTAGGTGAGAATCTCTGAGAATATAAAATGGGGAGCTATCAATATAAGGTAAAAAATTAAACTGTGAGAATGAATGATTTCTATGAGAGACAAATCAGATGGAAAAATGAAAGACCAAGGATTGAGCCTTGAAATTAATGAGTAGGATTCAAGTGGCTGACTGTAAAGAACAGGTGGTAAAATATACCAATTTAAGCAGAAAAGGGCTAATTGAAAAGGGGCAAAGAATGCAGACATCAAATTAATTTTGGTTTTAATGTATTTTGTTTGTTTGTTTTGCTTTGTATGCTGTTGCTCTTGTGTTTGTTCTGATATTGATGCGCAGTAGCATCACTATCCCTTGACCTAGCCTTGCTTTATCCTCTTGAAGAGTAAGGAAATATTCAGGTAAGACTGAAATTTTACACTAGTACCAACAATATTATACACTGTAAAAATCATTTTCCAACTGTATCCTTTCAAAAAAGAGATCACCCCTGCTTCAGTTATATGGCTACCAGATATTTTCTGATTATTTACATCAACACATGACTATTCCTTGCAAAACAATCCTAAGAGACTCCCTATATATCCAAGAATTCCACAGATTATATACAAGGTTTTCAAAATAAGTGTTTAGTTTTCCAATTATAAAGTAACATATGCCCATTCTGGAAAAATTAAGATTCTATAAAAATGCATAAGGAAGTAAATATGAACGATTCAAAAATCTAACTAACTGGGCATTACAGTAAGCACATTGTCTATAGTCTGTTTAAAATATTATTGAGATAATATTTTGTATAAAACACCAATACAGTATACTAACGCATATATATGGAATTTAGAAAGATGGTAACAATAACCCTGTGTACGAGACAGCAAAAGAGACACTGATGTATAGAACAGTCTTATGGACTCTGTGAGAGAGGGAGAGGGTGGGAAGATTTGGGAGAATGGCATTGAAACATGTAAAATATCATGTATGAAATGAGTTGCCAGTCCAGGTTCGATGCACGATACTGGATGCTTGGGGCTGGTGCACTGGGACGACCCAGAGGGATGGAATGGGGAGGGAGGAGGGAGGAGGGTTCAGGATGGGGAACACATGTATACCTGTGGCAGATTCATTTTGATATTTGGCAAAACTAATACAGTTATGTAAAGTTTAAAAATAAAATAAAATTTAAAAAAAAAAGTCACATTTTGTTTTTTCACTTACTATAGTAAAAGCTTTTGGCTATACAATTACAGATTCTTCATAAGCATAATATTTAAAGGCTTCAAAATGTCCCATAGTATAGCTGCTTAATGTTTTCAGTCATTAATTACTTTTCAGCATTTGAACTTCAATCTCATTTTTCTTCAGTACAAAAAAAATTGTAAGAAATTGTGGGCTCTAATTTTTAAAAGAATCCATTTTGAGTTATTCTCAAATGAAACAGATTTAATATGAATATCAATTTCCGTTAAATGCAAAAGGGTGATGTTTCACTGGGTTCTAATATGTTCAGGTCCCCTCTGTATACGAAATTACCACAGTTCACAAAAATGGTCCAGTGATTTTTTTTTTTTTTTCCGAGTAATAAATACAAACCTAGAGTTAATCCTTCCCTTCGGTGTATTAATCCCCAAATCTCTCTTCTAATAACTCTTAATTCCTTTCCTTTAAAAAAAAATCAACCAAATTACTTTCAATCATTATATGCCACAAAGTTCACTGGCTTTTGGTTATTTACAGATATTCTTTACAATAATGAGAGAAGAGCATTTATCTTAATTATATTCAAGTACACAGATCAGTGTACCTGTTGCTTTAAGAAATTATCTTAAGGCTTTCCTGATGTTTGCTTCTGGGACTTGATTCTAATGACAATGTGCACACTGGGGTTGGGGGATGTGGAATCCTAGGCAGATGGTTATGATTGTGGGTTAAAAATTCATTGACCAACAGTTTGGAAAACATTTTTCAACTAAAGCAATTTTTACAACATGCAATCTGAGTAAGTATAGCTTCAAAACAGAGCCATAGAGTTTTCTCTATAACCTCTTCTCCTTCTATACTTTATTCTTTTTTTTTTTTTCTTGTCTCCTTATCCCTCTTTACCTACAAAGCTATAGTGAAGATTTTCAGTTTGGCCCTTATGTGGCCTCACCAGACTAGAAAAGACATGGGGTGATCTGGTACAGTCTTCATTTTATAGATGCTGTACCTGAGTCCTGAAAAACTTAAGGGACCTGTCCGACAATGTACAGCTCCTAGTCGTGGCTGATTTGAAAGTGGCTTATTTTTCAAAATACTATACTACATCAAAAAGATAGAAAACTATAAGTTAGCTAAAAATGTATTTCCCCTGGAATGGGAAATGATTCAGTGGAAAAATGTGAGATGACTTTAGGCTTTAATTAAAAAAAAAAAAGCTTTTGAAATTACAAATGCAAAGGCATGAATAAGGCAGTGAAGAGCTAGGACACAAGTCTAATTCATGGTTCCTCTGCTCCACCCCAGCCACCATGAAGGGAAAGATGGAATCTGGAAACTTGTCCTTCCCAGTAATCTTGTACTGAACACTTGCAAGGCTTATGGGTTAAGGCATTTTTGCCAAGTTGCAAAACACTTGCACATATTCTCACTTATCCTAGGATCAAACTTCCAATATATTATCTTCCCAAGACAAACAAGATCTTCCCCAAAGTGACTTTTTCTCCACTTTATTTACATAAATAGTTGGAACTTTTAAATGACTGTTTGTCTTACTGAAGAAAGAGAAAAACAAGAGGGAAAATACTAGATTCTGCTTTTGGGGGTGCCCAATAACTCGAGTCCAGAGAAGGCAATGGCACCCCACTCCAGTACTCTTGCCTGGAAAATCCCATGGACGGAGGAGCCTGGTAGGCTGCAGTCCATGAGGTCGCTAAGAGTCGGACACGACTGAACGACTTCATTTTGACTTTTCACTTTATGCATTGGAGAAGGAAATGGCAGCCCACTCCAGTATTCTTGCCTGGAGAATCCCAGAGACGGGGGAGCCTGGTGGGCTGCCTTCTATGGGGTCACACACAGTCGGACACGACTGAAGTGACTTAGCAGCAGCAGCAGCAATGACTCGAGTCAATGAAAGCTTGAAAACAAGATACCTCTGTCTCTCCCAGTGCAACTAAGCACCTAGAATCATGTTTTGTACAACCCAGTTCACCATTAAATATCTACAGGAGGAAAGAAATATGTAAGGAAAGGAGTAAGAAGGGAAAGAAGGAGAAAGAAGAGAAGAAAGAATCATCATGGATGAAAACTAACCACGTGTTGGACATTTTGACTTATAGTCTTATTTTATGCTAACAAAGATTTTATCTCTATATAGCTGTTGAAGGGAATAAAGTTCAAAGTTCGTATCTAGTTAAGGGGCCATGGAGAGAGAGATTTAAACTCTTACCACTTCAGTTTTCCCTGTCTTCATGACAATATTTTCCTTATATTATTGTTAACAACTTCCTAAAAGATCTCCTGGCTTCCATTCCTGCTCCACTCAAAACAGTCAGTACTGAACAACCAGAATCTTTATAAAATGTAAGTCAGATTGCAGTGATCTCTGCTTTAATTATTCTGATGACTTTCCTTTGTGCCTAGAATAAAAAGCAATGACTTTTCTAGGTCTGCAAAAACCTACCTGACCTTTATCTCTAACCTCACAACCTCATTCTCATTTACCACCCTCCAATGACACTACCAAGCCTAAATCCAGCTTTGAGTACTTCAATTTGCTCTTCCCCTTGCCTTCAGTGCTCTTTCCCAAATATCTGGACATGGCAATTCATGGCCTACAGGCCAAATTCAACCCCCAGACTCCTGTCTGTTTCTATAAATAAAATTTGATTGGTACACAGCCACATCCTTTCAACTGTTTTATCAGTGAAAGCTTTTGCAGGACAGTGGCAGACTTGTATAGTCAGGACAGAGACCATATGAGCTGCAAAGCCTAAAATATTTACTATCTGGTCTTTTTAAGGGAAAAAAATAAATAAAAGATTGCCAATCCCAGTCCTATATTATGGTCTGGTTGGTTCTATCTTGTCACCCAGAAGAGGTGTCCATCTCAAATGTTCAAAGAGAGGTCTTCCCTGACTATCCACTCTAGAATAGCTCCTTGCTACAAATCATGCCATCTTGTATTATGGTCCTTATACCATCTATGGCTTTCCTGGTGGCTCAGCTGTAAAGAATCTACCTGCAATGCAGAAGCCACAGGAGACATAGGTTCAATCCCTGGGTCAGGAAGATCCCTTAAGGGATGGCATGGCAACCCACTCTAGTATTCTTGCTTGGAGAATCTCATGCATAGAGACTGGCAGGCTATAGTCCATAGGGTCTCAAAGAATCAGACACGACTAAAGTGACTTGGCACACATGCACACACAGTGGCTCCGAGGTAAAGGATCCATCTGCAATGTGAGACACAGATTCAATCCCTGGGTCAGGAAGATCTCCTGGAGAAGGAAATGGCAACTCACTGCCATATGCTTGTCTGGGAAATTCCATGGACAGAGGAGCCTGGTGGGCTATAGTCTATGGGCTCACAAAAATGTTGGACACAACTTAGCAATTAAATAACAACACTTACTTTACTCATTTATTTCTTTGTTTACTATCTAATGCCCCTTTTAGAATATGTGCTCCAGGAGAGTTATGAGACATTCTAAATTTTATTTACAACATTTGCCAGTTATTAACATAAAATAGCAATGCCAAAGAATGCTCAAACTACTGCACAATTGCACTCATCTCATATGCTAGTAAAGTAATGGTCAAAATTCTCCAAGTCAGGCTTCAACAATATGTGAACTGTGAACTTCCTGATGTTCAAGCTGGTTTTAGAAAAGGCAGAGGAACCAGAGATCAAATTGCCAAAATCTGCTGGATCATTGAAAAAGCAAGAGAGTTCCAGAAAAAACATCTATTTCTCCTTTATTGACCATGCCAAAGCCTTTGACCGTGTGGATCACAATAAACTGTGGAAAATTCTGAAAGAGATGGGAATACCAGACCAGCTGACCTACCTCTTGAGAAACCTGTATGCAGGTCAGGAAGCAACAGTTAGAACTGGACATGGAACAACAGATTGGTTCCAAATAGGAAAAGAAGTACGTCAAGGCTGTATATTGTCACCCTGCTTATTTAACTTCTATACAGAGTACATTATGAGAAACGCTGGGCTGGAGGAAGCACAAGCTGGAATCAAGATTGCCGGGAGAAATATCAATACGCTCAGATATGCAGATGACACCACCCTTATGGCAGAAAGTGAAGAAGGACTAAAGAGCCTCTTGATGAAAGTGACAGAGGAGAGTGAAAAGTTGGCTTAAAACTCAACATTCATAAAACTAAGATCATGGCATCTGGTCCCATCACTTCATGGGAAATAGATGGGGAAACAGTGGAAACAGTAGCTGATTTTATTTTTCTGGACTCCAAAATCACTGCAGATGGTGATTGCAGCCATGAAATTAAAAGATGCTTACTCCTTGGAAGGAAAGTTATGACCAACCTAGACAGCATATTAAAAACAAGAAACATTACTTTGTCAACAAAGGTCCATCTAGTCAAGACTATGGTTTTTCCGGTGGTCATGTATGGATGTAAGAGTTGGAATACAAAGAAAGCTGAGTACTGAAGAATTGATGTTTTTGAACTGTGGTGTTGGAGAAGACTCTTGAGAGTCCCTTGGACTGTAAGGAGATTCAACCAGTCCACCATAAAGGAGATCAGTCCTGAGTGTTCATTGGTAGGACTGATGCTGGAGTACAATACTTTGGCCACCTGATGCGAAGAGCTGACTCATTTGAAAAGACCCTGATGCTAGGAAAGATTGAGGACAGGAGGAGAAGGGGATGACAAAGGACGAGATGGTTGAATGGCATCACTGCCTCAATGGACATGGGTTTGGGTGGACCCCGGGAGTTGGTGATGGACAGGGAGGCCTGGCTGTGCTGCAGTTCATGGAGTCATGAAGAGTTTAACACAACTGAGCAACTGAACTGAATCTCTTGATAAATATTTTTAATAAGTGAATACATGATGGAAATGCTTGGGCTTTATTATTCCAAAATTCAGTATTTTCCACTATGTTATATTTTCTAGCAACAAAAGAATGTTCTGGCCAAAAGAAAGAACAATGTATAATTAAGCAAATTTTGTTCAATCCTGCAAATCTATTTTGGATTCAGTAAAGATAGACATCATACCGCCCTCAGGAAAACCATAAAGTCTATGAAATGCAGAGTACACATTTGTAGGGTGCACTGCAACTTAATTGGCAGGGCCATATCACAGATCTATCTGTAACCACCAGACAAAAGCATCTGGAGGGTTTCCATGGGGAGAGAAGTTTGTTCTGGATGAGTCCTAGAAAACACTTCAAAGTAAGCAGTTTGTCTTTTGTGCTCAGCAACTTTGTTTTTCTCCTTACAACAATCCCCTTCTTCCATTAATGCAATTGCTGACCTCCTGCTGACTAATCCTGGTGTATTTAAGACACCCAGTTCAAAGTCCACAAGCAAGACCCCCCATGCTCCTGACACTCTTTTCCTTTTATTCTTGATACTCAGTCCTAAAGAACTTCATTAGCTAAATAAAGAGCTGATGGCAAGTCAGTTCATGGATTGCTCCTCTGTGAGTGGGCCCTTGTCCTAGAAAGTTCACTGCCTTTACTTAAATGGTCATTAAGAAATAAGTTATTTCTAATCCTTTGGTAAGCCAAGTTACCAGTACTAACTTTACTTCCAGGATATCACTGAATGTGTAACACACTACCAAACAATTTTTGTCTGGAGTCAGCATTACCCCAACTAATTGGAACATCTGAATCACTTAACAAATCTGTAAAGTGAAGGTCTAGGATTTGATGATCTCTAAGTCCTTTCAGTGACAAGAACCTATGTTTCTAAGATGACCACCAGAGACTTCAGGGCAGAGCAAAAGTGTGTGGATTATGGACATTGAGGTCACATTGGTGGGAGTTATAGTGCTGTGTGCTTTGCGGAAAATTCCTTCATCTTTCAGAGCCCTGGTTCCCTGGTTATACTATGGAAGTAATAATGGCCACCTTTTCTGCAGTTGAGATTGTTATGTGCTAATTGCATGTAAAGCACTTAGAACTGTACCTTGCTAACAAATGGAAGCTATTTTCATTAGTATTCTTATAATATGTTCTAATTTCAATAAATTTATGGTAGTATAATACTGAATATTGCATTAGTTATATTTTTATGAAACTATCATCTTAGAGATGGAGAAGGCAATGGCACCCCACTCCAGTACTCTTGCCTGGAGAGTCCCATGGATGGAGGAGCCTGGTGGGCTGCAGTCCATGGGGTCGCTAGGAGTCGGACACGAATGAGCGACTTCGCTTTCACTTTTCACTTTCATGCATTGGAGAAGGAAATGGCAACCCACTCCAGTGTTCTTGCCTGGAGAATCTCAGGGACGGGGGAGCCTGGTGGCTGCTGTCTATGGGGTCACACAGAGTCGGACACGACTGAAGTGACTTAGCATAGCATAGAATCATCTTAGAGAAGAGGCAAAACATACTAGCATAAATTTCAGAAAACTGGAAGAGCTGAGAAGAAATGATAATATGAACCAACACAGATTAGGTCACATATCAGAATTCAGGGGGCTACTTAGCACAGTTCCACAAAAGAACTATGACCTATTGTTGACCTTAAATCAAACATCTGTTCTCAAAGGAAGATATTAAGGACTGGAGGGGACATGGACTTGAATTGACCTTTGCCCTTGAACTGATGGGCTGCTCCTGATAATGTAAAACTAATAGAACCTGTCTTATTGAAACCAAGGTTTAGAAAGGAAGGTACAAGTTGTAAGTAGTTTTTTTAGTCTAAATGTGGTTATACAGTGGCTCTCCTATGATAAGGAGACTTGAGACTTGGTAAAGCTCCTTATTACATTTACCAAATTTTTTAGCATTGAAAACCTTTACTTTCCAAACTTATCCAATTTATTCTGTGTAATGAAATGAAGAAAATCATATTTCCCAAAATTCCTCTTAGGGAGACTTTGTATTTATTCAAAAGAAATTACTTTCTTTAGAGTATGAGACCCTAAGGAAATGGTTAAGTAACACAATACAGCAATTAAATTGTTCCGCCTAATAAAAGGATGAGGAATTTTAACAAGAGAGGATTCTAAAGAGGAAGACAGGGGCCAGTAAGGCAGAAAGACAATATGAGGAGTGGGTGAAAGGCTTGGGGGGAGAGAGAACCCCTATTTGTTGAGTGGCCGAGAAGAGAATTAGGAAAAGATCAGAAGTGTCTGATTTGCAGGGAGTGTTAGGCTGTTTGCTTTGAGTGTACAGTGTAAACCCCTTCCTCTGTTTCCTGTAAGGGAACTTCAAGAACGCCATCTTTTTTGCTCACTTGTGATTTTATGGGTTATTTTGTAGACCTGGAGAAGGGCTGAGCTCTGTGTTCAAGTTAGTACAGGGAGAAAACAATGTTCCTGGGAATCCTAACTTAGAGAACAGTGAGGATGGGGGAGGGAGAGCTAATTTCTAAGCCAGACATAATCATATTTCTTTATGGTTTCTCATAATATTTTTTAATGAAGTTTTTAAAAACTGACTCATCTGTACTAGTATTTGGAAAATTAAGACCAGAGAGACAGGGGAACTCAAAATTGTGATAGGAATAGCCTCCCCAAAGGGAGACAGAAGATTAGAAGGTGGAGTTCAGGGAACGGTTCCGTAACCTTCCCATCAGACTATCCACCCTTCCCCTACCAGACGCCTTTCCAGCTTATTCCTCAGAGAATTTTACCCTTACTTTATCTATGACAATGCTGTCCAGAAGAAATATTATGCAGGCCACATATGTAATTTTAATTTTTATAGCAGCCAAACTTTAAAAAATGTAAAACTAGAGAAGTAAATTTAAATAATATATTTTATTTAACTTAATATTTCTAAAATATTACTATTTTACCATGTAATAATCAGCATAAAATTATTAATGAGGTATTTTTACATTTTTTACACAAAGTCTTTGAAATTCAATGTATATTTTATATTTGCAGCACAGCTCAATTGAGACTGACCACATTTCATGTGCTCAATGGCTACATGTGGCTCGTGGCAACCATTCTGAATAGCAGTTAATTGAAGGTGTGAATCCTATACACAATTATAATCTCAGACAAGTAGAGGTCATTTCCAGCTGTATCCATGGACAAATGGACAGTGAATTCATGTTGGCAATATTAATTGTATAGCATTTAGACATGGAAAATTTATTCTTAAATTATGAATAAGTGGTTTAAGCAAGTGAACCCAGCAATTATTGCATATTACTACATGTGGCTATTGAAATGAGCACTTCCATATATTACCACATTTAATCCTCTCAAAAAAACACCTGATGAAGGATGATTATTGAGATTGAAACAGTACACCTGTGTCCAATATCTATTTCACCCTTCTCATTTGCCTTTCTGAAGGGCAAAGAGTGAAATGCTAAATGCTGTATTTCCCAGACTCCCTAGAAACTAGGGTTCTCAATGTGATTTAGAGTCAATCAGAAATCCCAGGGACACGGGAGCCTGGTGGGCTGCCGTCTATGGGGTCGCACAGAGTTGGACACGACTGAAGCGACTTAGCAGCAGCAGCAACAGCAGATACACATATGTGAGACCCAAAGGCTGGAATTGAGGCAGAGACTGCATTTGGTGGGGGGCACAGGAACTGAGTTTTCAGCAACAGAATTAAAGAGACATGCCATTGTCCAGTCTCTGCTTGTGAATATGGAGAAGTAGAGTCCTAGGGATCCATCCTAGCAGAGTCCTAGGGATTGCTGGGACAGATTAGAGCAAATACAGCAAATACAGCATGGGGAGGCAGTGGCAATTGTGGCAGTGTCTTTCTAATTAAGTAGACTTTTGAACATTGTGATTTCCCAATGATAGCCACAAATTGGGTTGGTTCTAAAAGAATCTGCATCCTGACTCTGAAAACAGAAGCAAAAAAACCCAGGTGTTTCCTGGATGACTCAGTTCTGCAGTGTAAATGCAGAAGTTATTCCTCAGTGCTCTTGGCTAGATTCTGTTTCTCTCTCCCAATGGTTCCATGAGCCATTTCCACAGACCACCACACTCACCCATCACATCAATGATATGTTAATTAGGTGGGGTGAGTTCAAGATGGATAACATACTGAAGGGTTTGGTAAGACATGCATACTACAGATGTGTGTGTGTGTGCTCAGTTGTATCTGACTCTTTCCACCCTATGAACTGTAGTCCACCAAGATCCTTTGTCCATGGAATTTTCCAGGCAAGGATAGTGGAGTGGATTGCCATATCCTACTCCAGGAGATCTTCCCAACCCAGGGATCAAACGCGTGTCTCCTGGATCTCCTGCACCTCCTGCACCAGCAGGCAGATTCTTTACCATTATGCCACCTGGGAAGCCCTCAGTACTATGGAGAGAGAGAAATAAATCCTGAACACTGAGAAATTTGCCATTTCAATTTTAGAGGTCCATTGATCAGAGTTATGGCATGACATCCCCTACAAAGTCAACAGCAAATGGCTATACCTTACCACATTTTGTGGTATTCCTTACCACAAAATTGAAAGCACCAATGCCTGCTATGCCCCTTTGAATTCTAGAGGCAATATGGTCCCCATGTGGGTATAATGTTCTGGCCCTTATATTACATGAGAAGCTTCCAACTTGGAGCCTGACCTACAATATGAAAAGGCTCTGTTGCAGATCCAGGTACAATCAGCTGTACCTGTGCAAGTAAATAATACATGGTGACTGTACAGCCCGGATGCTGAATAACAACCTATGACTGCCACCTGGACCTTTTCCTTCCAAAGATTAGCAGGTAAGAAAAGGAGACATTATCCTGGTCAGGTTGAGGTACAATCAGCTATCACTTGGGCTATATGAGGTGGCACAACTTATTGTGTTGGAAGTGTCAATGATAGGAAAAATTGCAGTGGAGAATTTATGACAAACTCCAGGAAAAGGATCACAGCACAGGTCTCTGAGGTTTTGGAGAAAGGTCATACCATCCAAAGCAGAGAATTACATACACACAGTTGGAAAACCTACTTGGGCCCTGGTAGAAACAGAATGTTTGCTAATAGGACACCAAGTGACCATGCATCTAGAAATGTCCTTTAGGAGTTGAATTCCTATTTGACCCACAAATTCAGAAAGTCAGTAACAATCCATTATAAGATCCAACAGTACATGTGAGATCTGGTACAAGTAGGACCCGAAGGCACAAGCAAGCTCCAAAAACATGTAATCTAGATCCCAATGTCAGCCACCATGGTTGCATCAGCAATGTCCTCTCTCAACTCACTCTGATGGTTGTTGGGGTGGGGGTTTTGTATAGCCAGCTACAAAGAGGTGAGGGGAGCTTCTGCTTGGTTTATGAACGTGTTGGATCAATATGTGGGTGCAAGTAAATAATACATGGTGACTGTACAGCCCGAGTGCTGAATAACAACCTATGACTGCCACCTGGACTTTTTCCTTCCAAAGACTAGCAGGTAAGAAAAGGAGACATTATCCTGGTCAGGTTAATCAATGCTGATCAGCATGAAGAGGTAGAAATCTTTTTGCACAGTGGGGACAGGGTGGAAGATATGTGGAACTTGATGATACACTCGGACACTTCTTTGTACTCCCTCGTCCAATGGTAATTGTAAATGGATGGGACAGCAACCTCTGCCTGTGAAGGATATGATTACCAGGAAGTCAGAAATCTCAGGTGTGGAGGTTTGGTGACCTCACAAGTGATCCACCAAAACCTTTAGTGGTGATAGCTGAGGGTGAAGGAAACTTAGAATTGATAATTAAGGAAGGAAATGATTAGTATCAGTTGTGGCTCTGAGACCAACTGCAATGATGAAGGTTGTAATTTTCTTTACTCTCCTCCATCTTCTAGATTCTCCTTCGAGAAAAGAGACTGAATGGAACTGTTGATAAGCTACCTCTTGAATCTACTTTGGATATGGATCTGTGCAATGTAAGGTATGGACTGTGGCAGACATGGATGTAAAAGACTCTTTAGATTCCCCTTTCAAGAAAGGATTCGTCACCTGTATGTGAGGAGTATGGATAGCTGAGGTTCTCAACTTCTTCAGATCCACCTGGACTTCTGAGTCAAGGTGACAACACCTGTGGGAATCCCTCCAGCTAAGACTGAGGTAAAATGGCCCAACCATTTCCACCAGTGTGGGATTCCTGTAATAGGCAGTAATTTTGCCAGTGTTCCCTACTAGGCTAGCAGAGACTGTCAGATACATACCATGATCTGATGACTCACCCTCCCTAACCTTGTTTCTTCCCTCTTCCTTTCATAGGTGTTTCCTTTACAATAATCTTTTGTCCTCCTACTTCCAACTCAGATTCCACTTACCAGTAGAGCCAACCAAACTCTTCCTTTCATAGGTGTTTCCTTTACAATAATCTTTTGTCCTCCTACTTCCAACTCAGATTCCACTTACCAGTAGAGCCAACCAAAGCAAAGGGTCTTCTCTCTTGGTAGAGAGAAAGATTATAAATAAATATATAAGTATAAAAATATATTGTTAAAATGTGATTTCTAAGGAAATAATACAAAACAAGGGGGGTTGTGAGTAATAGAAATACTATTAATATTGGGTAGGGCTTCCCAGGTGATGCAGTGGTAAAAAATCCACCTGCCAATGCAGGAGACACGGGTTTGATCCCTGGATTAGGAAGACCCCCTGGAGTAGGAAATGGCTTCCCACCCCAGTATTCTTGCCTGGAAAATTCCGAGAGCAGAGCCTGGTGGGCTATACTCCAGGGGGTTACAAAGAGTCAGACACAACTGAGCAACTGAGCTCACATGTATTATTAGTGGGCAGGCTTTTAAAGCTTATCTGAGAGGATACATGTGTGTAGAGACCCAAATAAAGTGCAAATATGTAAGGCATACAAATAAATATTTGAAGAAAGAATGAGTCTGCTTTTTCTTTTCCCACATACACCACACTGAATTTTCCCAATCAACTTTAGCCCTGTTCATCCCATTTTTAGCTAATGATTTGATATTCTGCATCACCAAGACTATAGAGATATTTTGACATGTATTCTTTCTATCATCTCTTAAACCAAATATCTCTCTGCATCTTTATTTTTTCTTTCTTTGCCTGTGACCCTCTCTCTGGGGAAGAAGAGTCTGCTCTGATGGCCAACACTAATCTCTTCATTTGTAACCGAAGACAAGCAACGTAGTGGTGTTCTCAACTGCTAAGAAAAAAATTATGCATTTCTTCCTCCAGGGAACACTGCCATTTTCACAGAGAGGGAATCAGAAACTGCCGATGTTTCATAAAATAAGACAGATGAATCTCAGCACCACATTGCAAAGGACATGTTCAGTAAAGTGTTCGTTAATTCATCACTTAGTAAGCACCTGCTTATGTGCTTGGTTTTAGCAGTGATAATAGAAAGATAGCCAGGACCTCAAATCTTCGACCAGCTGTCTCCTGCTATAGATTCTTAATAGGATATATTAAGAATTCTTAAGAGGGCACATTCTTATAGATTCTTAATAGAGCATATTTTGCACAGATGACACTCTAGGGAAATGCATACAAGTGTCTTATTTTGATGACCTGGGCTGGTTCACATAAGCTGCCTGCAATGTCCTTCAGCCAAACTAACTTAACGTCCAACTTGAAGCCTTAGAATGATGTTTTGGGGTTTTTTTTCTACCAGGTCTACTCTAGGAATTTTCCTGGATGATATTTTTTTTAATGGAATAGTACAATGAGGGACAGAAAGATGATTTTAAGAGGAAGAACCTGTCTTTGTAAGGCCCAGAGAAAAATGCCCCAAGGAGCTCACTCTGTGTTTTCCTCTTTGTCCAGTACTATTGGCCTTTCCTGGTGCACAGATGCTACAAAGCCAGGGGAAGTAGATGTATTGCTGCTCCAGCCCTGTTGGAAACAAGATAGAAAGAAGCAGTAATAATCCCAGCTCACAATCTTTTGGACAAAACATATCTAACCTCTTTGATCCATCTTTTGTAAGATACATCCACTCTTATCTCTCTAACATCAACTAAATCATAGATCCCCAAGAAATGTAATAACTTCATTTATCTTGTGACTGATAGTTATGCCTGCTGTCAAGGATTTACCCTTCTTTTCATAACCTTTCAGAAAATAAATATCCATATGATAAACAATTGAGAAAGCAATATTATACCCTGTCCGGCATTTTCTAAGTAGTTCAGAATTTAAATTCAGTTAGTTCTCTTGCCATTGTTGTCTGGATTTCTCTGAAGGGTGGCCTCCACTTACAAACATCACCCACTTAACACTTGCAGCTCCAGGTTCTTCCTCTCTCACAACTTCATCCCTATTTCTGAAATTGTGATTTCCTGCCATTGTGGAAACAATGAAAACTTTAATAGCCATGGTGATGAACTCTTAGAGAATCTTTACCCACTTCACCACTGGATGATTCATTCACTTTCTCTAGTTTAAAAAAAAAAAAATCAAATCCGCTGCTTGTCCAGAACCCAAATAGAGCACCATAAACTTTAAAACAATTCCTTCCTGTGTATAATATACAATTTGCAATGTTTTCTTGTGCATAATACATAAACTGATCCTAAAAAAGTCTTGTGAAGTGACCAAAGTAGGAACTATTAGCTCCATTTTATTGAAGGAAAATGTGGTACATATTTTTGTGAATTTGCCAAACTCCGCTTTCCTCAGGGTAACTACCCTAATCCTCTATGTCTTCCTCCTCAAAACCCATCTTTGTATAATATGACCCTATCTCCAGTCAAAATTGATTAAATCAGGAAAGAACCCAACTGAATCATTCTCATTCCCTCAATTAGTAATCTGAAACTGGGACAGAAATAGAGATGGGGAGAGAAATTTTAAGAGAAGTGGGGACAAGCAAAAAGAGACAAGAAGTGGTAGGGAAAGATGAGAAGAAGCTGTCCAAGTAAGTGGAGCTGTACCATTAGAGAGCTTTTATCAGAAAAAGTCACAGGAGTAGATAAGAATTACATAGATTGCAGAGAAAAATAGAGACCAGAAAATGAGAAAGAATGTTAAAACTTCAATTTCCATGGTCTATGGTCTTCCTAAAGTCTGACTATATTCTTATCCATGAGCTTCATGAGATGTTGTCATAACTCACAATGAACTTTTCTTTTCCTTAAGCGAGGCCTGATTTCTTTTTTTTTTTTTTTTTAATTTTATTTTATTTTTAAACTTTACACAACTGTATTAGATTTGCCAAATATCAAAATTAATCCGCCACAGGTATACATGTGTTCCCCATCCTGAACCCTCCTCCCTCCTCCCTCCCCATTCCATCCCTCTGGGCCTGATTTCTATATTGGGAACCAACATGAAAAATATGATTCAAAGTGATTAAATTTATCCAAGATTACATTGTCAGGTAGTGGTTACAAAATTCAAAATCAAAGTCTAGTTCCCAGACTTCTAGTCAATTAATTATGAAGAGTTATTCTATGCTAGAGACATCTACTTAGATCAAAAGATAATGAATACAGAAAGGTTTGTGCATTAAATTCAGAAGGAGAAAGCACAGAAATGGAAAAAGTCAAGATGATTATAATAGGTTGACTGGTGTTTTCCCAAAGATATGTCCACCTGGTACCTATAAATGTGACTTTATTTGGTAAAGGCTTTGCAGATGTAACTAAGAATCTTGAGATGAGATCATCCCGGATTATGATGGGCCTTAAATCCATTGGCAAGTGACCTTATAAGAGGAGGGGAACGTGGAAGAAGACATACAGGAGAAGTCAATGTAAAGAGAAAGGCAGAGATTATGGTGATGTAGCCGCAAGCCACCAAACACCAAGGATTGACGGCAGCCACCAAGCGCTCAAAGCCAGAAAAGAGGCATGAAATGGACCAGCCCTGAAGATGCTTGGATTTCAGACTTCTAGCCTCCAGAACTGTGAAATAATACATTTGTGTTGATTAAGTCACCAAATTTGTTATAGCAGCCACAATGAACTAACACAATGATTAAACGTATAAACAAATAGAAAGAATGCAAAGAAATTAGAGAATGAGAAGTTAAGAATAAATTATGAGAGCCTGGGATATTCAAGCTACAATGTCCACATAAGAAGGCAAGGGGTTAACAGCCACTTGGCTTTGTTTGGGGCATCTACCTTTATTTAAGAGCGATGAAGTGCCAGGTGGGAGGTACCTGTGGAGGATACAGAGACTGGGAGAGGGCACTGGACCTTAAGGAGCTCACAATTTGTGAGCCTGTGTTGGAGGTGGACTATTAAGACTCAGTCTACCAAGTATTATTAAAGTACTATTCTAAAATTGTTTTTTTCTTTTTTAATTTTTGTAAAGGATTATTGAGGATTTTTTTTCTGCTATGGCTTTATCAGGATTAAATAAAACATCTCTTTTTTCCTCTTTTTTGTTAACACCCACATATGTATTATTTGCTCCTCTACCACTCCCATCACCTTCAAAAAGAAAGTGAGATGTTTCTCAGGCTAGAAGCTCCTTGATGTGAGAGAGAGGTAAATAGCATTCTCTGTTTAAGTCTAAGGACTAGAAATCTTTGTGTTTCAAAACTGGAGCCCACCAAGGTGATTAGAGTGGCTTGTCCACATGTGGGAATGATGGAAGCTGTGGCTTTAAGAGGAGAAGTAGGTGGCACAACTCCAAGGAAGTTTAGTTCCCTAGAAACGGGAGAGGATCTGGCAGATTGAAAGGGCTTGATGTATGGAAATCTGCAGGCTCCTCATACACAGCACCCCATAAATAGATCTCAGAGGGAAAACAGTTGTATGAATACCCATGGAGACTAAACTCTATTAAAATAAAAGTTTCATATTATGTTGTAATCAGAATATCTAAGGACAGCCTTTATCTGTTGCTGCTGAAAGGAGAAAAAGTAGATCATGGGACATGAATAGCTTCCTTCCCCTCTTCTTTCTCCTTCACAAAAAAGAATAACCTACATGATTTACAGAGTAATGAGTCACATTAACACATGGCTGATTAGTTCATTTGCAATTTTAGTGACAAATTCAGTCTTCTATAATGTAAAATGTGTAAGATTTTTATACACAAAATGAACAATGTATGTATTATGTGCTCCCCAGGTAATGGTTACTTTTTAGGCAAACTTATACAACTTGCATAGAGGTTGGGTATTTAATGAAAGAATATTCTGGGAGGAATTTGTGACAAATAGCTCCAAAAGAACTTGTGAATATCTCAGAAAGCTTCTTGCTTCTTCTTAACAGAACAGAGCCTCTATACATTCAGAAGCAGGGGCTCTTTATACTCGGTGTTTATAGAGTCACTGGATTATAAAGTTCTCAACCTCTTCTCATTTACCTTACTAAGAAAATAAATGAACATTCTGTGGTGACCAAAATGGTAAGGAAATGTAAAAAAAGAGTGAATATATGCATATCATACGATTGATTCACTTTGCTGTATAGCAAGAAACTAACACAACATTGTAAAGCAGCTATATTCCAATAAAAACTAATTTAAAAAGAAATGACCAACTGTATACTAAAAAAAAAAAATACAAACAAATAACACAACAGAAATCTTTCTTCTTTGGGTTATCCATTGTAAATCATACTTTAAAAAAATTTTTTTGACCATGGCTAAATGAAAGATTATAATTTCTTCCCATAACACTAATTAATGTTGGTGCAAGTATAACTGTAGCTTAGGACTGTGAATTTTAAATCATTATAACTGGCCTCAAACACATATTTATTAATCAAAATGGGAACCATTACAATCAACACATTTTTGCATTGAGAAACAAGTTTATTTTTTCCTATGGCATAAAAATGCATGCTTTGGGATTCAATGAACTCCTGGAAAGCATTTTCTGAATCCTGCTGGTTGTGGAAGCATTTTCCCTGCAAAAAGTTGTCTAGCTGCTTGAAGAAATGTAGTAGGTTGGTGAGAGGTTGGGAGAATATGGTGGATGAAGCAAAATTTCATAGCCCAATGCCTTCAACTTTTGAAGGATTGGTTGTGTGACCTGTGGTATGGTGTTGTCATGGAGAAAAACTGGACCCATTCTATTGACCAATGCTGTCTGCAGGCTTTGTTTTTGTTGCATCTCATGGGTTTTTGTTGCATCTCATGGGTTTGCTGAGCATACTTCTCAGATGTAGTGGTTTCACTGGGATTCTGAAAGTTGTAGTGGATCAGACAGGCAGCAGACTACCAAGCACTGACCTTTTTTGGTGTAAGTTTGCCTTTAGGAAGTGCTTTGGAGCTCCTTCTCAGTCTAACCACTGAACTGATCATCGTCAGCTGTCATACAAAATCGACTTTTCATCATACATCACAATCTGATTAAGAAATGGTTGTTGAGTAGAATAAGAGAAGATGACACTTCAAAACAACGATTTTTTAAATTTGCAGTCAGCCTACAAGGCACCCACTTATCAAGCTTTTTCACCTTTCTAATTTGCTTCAAATGCCAAAGGACTGTAGGGTGGCTAACATTGAGTTCTTTGGCAACTTCTCATGTAGTTGTAACAGGACCAGCTTCCGTGCTCCTCTCGGTCGGTCATTGTCAACTTCTGATGGCCAGCCACTATGCTCCTTATCTTCAAGCCTCTCGTCTCCTTTGTAAAACTTGAACCATGACTGCACTGTACATTCATTAGCAGTTCTTGGGCCAAATGCGCTGTTGATATTGTGAGTTGTCCCCACTGCTTTATGACTCATTTTGAACTTGAATAAGGAAACCACTCAAATTTTCTTTTTGTCTAACATCATTTCCATAGTCTAAAATAAACATAAAACATACAGCAAATAATGTCAGTAGCAAAAAAAAAAAGGCAAGAAATGTACATTAAAACAGTTTATAACATAGCCCCATTTACTTGAGAACATATTCCAATATCAAATGGCAAATTTCAACAACACAAAACTCACAATTACTTTTGCACCAACCTCCCATAGCCAAGCTGGCACAGAAAATGAGCAGCTTCAAATTGACTCCCAGGTGTCAGCATGAAACATCTACATCACCGCCCCAAATTCAGCCTGCCCACATTTTCTGAACTGCATAAGACCTGAGTCCGGAACAATCCAGTAGAGGGAAGGGAATGAACACTGCAACTTCTCATGGGCTTGGATGAGTGAGAATTTGGTGACAACTATATCTGATTCAGAAAAATAAATAAATGTGACATTTATTGCCCATAGAGATTTCTGAATTCATTCAAGCCTATTACCATTATATGTGGAGAATCTATGCTTAAGAAGGGTAAAAAGTAGGATAATTAGAGCAAAGTTGAACAATGTTGGCTAAAGACTCATCTTTTGACTTCATGTAATGATTTATTCATTATTCTTAATACTTAAATAGGAAAAACTAAACTCCACTTGAACTGCCCATAGCTCTAAAAACTGTGATTTACTATTGTTCTATAAATTCTTGTTAGTATTAGATCTTCTAAAAGCACATGTGGAATACATACTTCCTTAATCACCAAGTTTGGGGCAAAAAAACCACTGCTAGTAAGCTGAGCCTTCATCCCTATAATTGCTGCCACCCCAACTTCTGCACACTCTCTCCTCCTTCACAGCCCATTTAGCAGCATGTCATCTCTGTGAGTGGTGGTGGTGAGTGCTGGTCACTGACTGATCACCAGCTGAGTCCCTCTGGGCCTTGAGTTTAAGTAAAAGTTGTTCTGTTCATGATTCTCCTGGTTGCTGAGAATACAATCCTTCAGACTCAGTACTATGACAGTTCCTATTTGCTTTCATCGCTGCTGCTGCTACTGTCTGTCCCCACCCTCTCAACTGGCCTCTCTCCCAATATCTAGGAACTGCCTCTGAAGCATCCAAGATTCCAACCTTTCTGATCCAAGTCCCATACCAGCCCCTTTAGCCAGGTTTAGAAAGTGCATATTTTATTTTGCATAAAATAACAGTTACCTTGAACACAATAAAGTCCTGAGAAGTGTCTGTTTTCTACCTTTTAAAAAATACATGTTTATTGAACACCTATTGATCTTTTAATAAATTAACTGTGCACATTTTGTTGTGGGCAATGAACAAAACACACAAAATCTATTTTTCTAGTAGATGGAAACATACAATAAATAATTAGCAAATAAATGCATAATATGGTGCTAAGCCACCTCAGTCATGTCTGATTCTCTGCAACTCTGTGGACTGTAGCCCACCAGGCTCCTCTGCCCTTGGGATTCTTCAGGCAAAAATACTGCAGTGGGTTGCTATCCCCTCCTCCAGGGGATCTTCCCAACACAGGGATAGAACACAAGTCTCTTAGGTCTCCTGAATTGGCAGGTGGGTTCTTTACCCCTAGTGCCAATATATTAGGTAGTGAGAAATGATAAGGAGTAAAGCAAAGTAAGACAAATGGGACAGGAAGTGCTAAGGTTGGGATGGGAAAGTCTTGTTTGATATGGAAGAGTTCAGAAATATCTATTGCTAACAGACATTTGCAGCAGAAACTTGAAGAAATAAAAAAGCCAACCATGCAAACTCCTGGGGAAAGAGCATCCCAGAAAAGAGAATCATGTAGCAGAACTGTGCTTGGCATGTTGGAGGAATAGCAAAGACTGTGTGGGTGAAACAGTCATCCCTAGAGTAAAGGAATAAATGGGTTAGAGCAGTGGTCCTCAAACTTGGCTGTGGAGTTTAAAAAAAACAAACTGATGCCTGGGTCCACTGTTCGAGACTGTGATTTAATTGGTCTAGGGGTGTAGCCTGACATGAGCATTTTTAAAAAGCTTGCACAAGAGATTCTAATGTATAAGAAAATTTGGACTATAGAAATATGGTAAGGTAAGGTTGCCTAGCAATACTTTAGCCCACAGAGGGTCAGTGCCATAGAGTGAGATTAGTCAGAGTGGTTGTATATTTTTCTCCAACTAATTCTGCTGCCTGGGCTAAAGGCAAAGTAGTTGGAAAGTTGGATTTAACTAGGTCTGGAGGTTTGCCAGGTGACAGCAATGAAGAAAGAGAAATAAGGGAGTTGATAATCTATGAAAGCAATTGTAAGGAATCAAAACTGGCTAAGGACAGAAGTGAGGACTGGAAGGGAGTGAGGAACAATGTTAAGATCAAGGAATCTTTACTTCTGCCCTGAATTCCCATGTGGGGATAATTTTCCCCACTGCTGAAGCTGTTGCTGCTAAGTTGCTTCAGTCGTGTCCGACTCTGTGAGACCCCATAGACGGCAGCCCACCAGGCCCCCACATCCCTAGGATTCTCCAGGCAAGAACACTGGAGTGGGTTGCCATTTCCTTCTCCAATGCATGAAAGTGAGAAGTGAAAGTGAAGTCGCTCAGTTGTATCCGACTCTTAGCGACCCCCTGGACTGCAGCCCACCAGGCTCCTCCATCCATGGGATTTTCCAGGCAAGAATACTGGAGTGGGATGCCATTGCCTTCTCCAAATTTTCCCCACACCACCAAGCAATTCTGCACAGCAGCTGGATGCCCTACAATTCAACTCAATTCTGACACTATCTGCCCAGAGACAGCATCAGATTCCAAGATTAGGGGCTCAGTCCCACAAGACTGCCCTCTACTTCAGATGCCAATTGCAAGTCCAGGTTGTCACCTGTGCTTTAGACTGACCACCTATAGATCAGAGATTCCCAAAATCAATTCCTCAGGTTCAATTAATTCGTTAGAGTGGCTCACAGGGCTCAGAGAAACATTTCATAATTACAACAGGCAAAAGGAAGAGATGGACAGGGTAATGTACTATGAAAAGGCACAGATCTTCCATGGCCCCCCTCCAAGAATGCCATGCTCCCCCAAGTCTTGGCTTGTTCACCAACCTGGAAGCTCACTGAAACTAGTGTTTTACATGTTTATGGAAGCTTCATTGCATAAAAGATTAAACCATTGGCCACGGGTAACTGAACACCATCTCCAATCCCTCTCTCCTCCCTGGAGGTGGAGGATAACACTGAAAATTGTAACCCTCTCATCACATGATTGTCTTCTCAGGCAACCAGCTCCCCTTTTTAGACCCTTTCCCCAAATCACCTCATTAACATGACACAAGATACCTTCATATTTCTCATCACCAGAAATTTTGAGGGTTTGGAGAGCACCATGCTAGCATCAAGACAAAGGCCAAATATATATTTCATATAATAAATTACAATATCACAGAGTTCAAGTACTATTTGGGCTGAACAATTGTTCCCTTGAGTACTAGAGAGTTGGAAAGGGAGGCAGTGGTAGGTTTAGACATTACAGAGGGGATATGGTAATTGCAAATGGAAACGTGTAGTGTTCAGTTCACTTGCTCAGTTATGTCCAACTCTCTGCAACCCCATGAACCACAGCACACCAGGCCTCCCTGCCCATCACCAACTCCTGGAGTTTACCCAAACTGATGTCCATTGAGTCGGTGATGTCATCCAACCATCTCATCCCCTGTCATCCCCTTCTCCTCTGTCATCCTCTTCTCCTCCTGCCCTCAACCTTTCCAGCATCAGGGTATTTTCCAGTGAGTCAGTTTTTCGCATCAGGTGACCAAAGTATTGGGAGTTTCACTTCACCATCAGTCCTTCCAGTGAATATTCAGGACTGATTTCCTTTAGGATGGACTGCTTGGATCTTCTTGTAGTCCAAGGGACTCTCAAGAGTTTTCTCCAACACCACAGCTCAAAAGCATCAATTCCTCTCTGTTCAGCTTTCTTTATAGTCCAACTCTCACATTCATACATGACTAATGGAAAAACCATAGCCTTGACTAGACAGACCTTTGTTGACAGGTAAACTCTTTGCTTTTTAATATGCTGTCTATGTTAGTCATAACTTTCCTTCCAAGGAGTAAGCAACTTTTAATTTCATGGCTGCAGTCACCATCTGCAGAGATTTTGGAGCCCAAAAAAATAAAGTCAGTCACTGTTTCCACTGTTCCTTATTTATTTGCCATGAGGTGATGGGACAGGATGGCATGATATTAGTTTTCTGAATGTTGAGCTTTAAACCAACTTTTTCACTCTCCTCTTTCACTGTCATCAAGAAGCTCTTTAGTTCCTCTTCACTTTCTGCCATAAGGATGGTGTCATCTGTATATCTGAGGTTATTGATATTTCTCCCAGCAATCTTGATTCCAGCTTGTGCTTCTTCGAGCCCAGTGTTTCTCATGATGTACTCTGCATATACCTTAAATAAGCAGGGTGACAATATACAGCCTTGACGTACTCCTTTTCCTATTTGGAACCAGTCTGTTGTTCCATGTCCAGTTCTAACTATTGTTTCCTGACCTGCATACAGGTTTCTCAAGAGGCAAGTCACGTGGTCTGGTATTCCCATCTCTTTCAGAATTTTCCACAGTTTGTTGTGATCCACATAGTCAAAGGCTTTGGCATGGTCAATAAAGCAGAAATAGATGTTTTTCTGGAACTCTTTTGCTTTTTTGATGATCCAGCGGATGTTGGCAATGTGATCTCTGGTTCCTCTGCCTTTTCTAAAACCAGCTTGAACATCAGGAAGTTCATGATTCACATATTGCTGAAGCCTGGCTTGGAGAATTTTGAGTATTACTTTACTAGCATGTGAGATGAGTGCAATTGTGAGGTAGTTTGAGCATTCTTTGGCATTGTCTTTCTTTAGGATTGGAATGAAAATTGACCTTTTCCAGTCCTGTGGCCACTGCTGAGTTTTCCAAATTTTCTGGCATATTGAGTGCAGCACTTTCACAGCATCATCTTTTAGAATTTAGAATAGCTCAACTGGAATTTCATCACCTCCATTAGCTTTGTTGGTGGTGATGCTTCCTAAGGCCCAGTTGACTTCACATTCCAGGATGTCTGGCTCTAGGTCAGTGATCACGCCATCGTGATTATCTGGGTCATGAAGATATTTTTTGGATAGTTCTTCTGTGTATTCTTGCCACCTCTTCTTAATATCTTCTGTTAGGTCCATACCATTTCTGTCCTTTATTGAGCTCATCTTTGCATGAAATGTTCCCTTGGTATCTCTAATTCTCTTGAAGAGATCTCTAGTCTTTCCTATTCTGTTGTTTTCCTCTATTTCTTTGCATTGATTGCTGAGGAAGGCTTTCTTATCTCTCCTTGCTATTCTTTGGAACTCTGTATTCAAATGAGTACATCTTTCCTTTTCTCCTTTGCTTTTCACTTTGCTTCTTTTCACAGCTATTTGTAAGGCCTCCTCAGACATCCATTTTGCTTTTTTGCATTTCTTTTTCTTGGGGATGATCTTGTTCTCTGTCTCCTGTACAATGTCACAAACCTACGTCCAAAGTTCATCAGGCACTCTGTCTATCAGGTCTAGTCCCCTAAATCTATTTCTCACTTCCACTGTATAATCATAAGGGATTTGATTTAGGTCTTACCTGAATGGTCTAGTGGTTTTCCCCACTTTCTTCAATTTAAGTCTCACTTTGACAATAAGAAGTTCATGATCTGAGCCACAGTCGGCTCCCGGTCTTGTTTTTGCTGACTGTATAGAGCTTCTCCATCTTTAGCTGCAAAGAATATAATCAATCTGATTTCAGTATTGACCATCTGGTGACGTCCATATGTAGAGTCTTCTCTTGTATTGTTGGAAGAGGGTGTTTGCATTCTCTTGCCAAAACCCTGTTAGCCTTCACCCTGCTTCATTCTGTACTCCAAGGCCAAATTTGCCTGTTACTCCAGGTGTTTCTTGACTTCCTACTTTTGCATTCCAGTCCCCTATAATGAAAAGGACATCTTTTTGGGGTGTTAGTTCTGAAAGGTCTTGTAGATCTTCATAGAACCTTTCAACTTCAGCTTCTTCAGCGTTACTGGTCGGGGCATAGACTTGGATTACCGTGGTATTGAATGGTTTGCCTTGGAAATGAACAGAGGTCATTCTATCGTTTTTGAGATTGCATAGAATGTATGTGTATGAACACAGAAGTAGCTGATGGACGCAGCGTGAGAACAAAAGTCACTGGGAGCTAAGACAAAAATCAACATCTTCAAGAAAGAAGGAGGGCAAATGACCTGGGAGCAGCAATGAGGAGCAAAAAGCTATCCCATCCTCATGCTCAATTATAACATAGGATGCAGAAGAGAATGTCTGCTATATAAGGATGGAGAAGAAGCAACACCATCAAGGGAGTTCTGAGTTTCAATGTGAGCAAAAACATAAAGGAAACATCCAAGAGATGAGGTTTAAGATACAGAACTTTTGCCAGGGATGGGTCATGGTTTCTCCATGGGAAAGATTTGGGAGCTGAGAGGGTTGGAGGGCAAGTTAGACTGTGACTAAAGATTGGGTCGTGAAGGATGGCTTGGTGTACTTGTGTGGGTGTGTGTAAACTCTTTTAAACAGTGCCTGGCTTCAAGTCATTGCTTTGTAAGTGTCATATACTATTAATATTTTGGTGATTTCTGTGAACACAGAGATATAAGAAACAATGGTATTAGCCCCAATAGACTTTTGGGTTTAAGAATCAGCAAACTAAAATGGACTGGAATGGGTGAATTTAACTCAGATGACCATTATATCTACTACTGTGGGCAAGAATCCCTTAGAAGAAATGGAGTAGCCATCATAGTCAACAAAAGAGTACCAAATGCAGTACTTGGATGCAATCTCAAAAATGACAGAATTATCTCTGTTCATTTCCAAGGCAAACCATTCAACATCATGGTAATCCAAGTCTATGCACTGACCAGTAATGCTAAAGAAGCTGAAGTTGAATGGTTCTATGAAGACCTATGAGACCTTCTAGAACTAACACCCAAAAAGATGTCCTTTTCATTATAGGGGACCGGAATGCAAAAGTAGGAAGTCAAGAAACACCTGAAGTAACAGACAAATTTGGCCTTTGGAGTACAGAATGAAGCATGGCAAAGGCTAACAGGGTTTTGCCAAGAGAATGCACTGGTCATAGCAAACACCCTCTTCCAACAACACAAAAGAAGACTCTACACATGGACGTCACCAGATGGTCAACACTGAAATCAGATTGATTATATTCTTTGCAGCCAAAGATGGAGAAGCTCTATACAATCAGCAAAAACAAGACCAGGAGCTGACTGTGGCTCAGACCATGAACTCTTTATTGCCAAATTCAGACTTAAATTGAAGAAAGTAGGGAAAACCATTAGACCATTCAGGTATGTCCTAAATCAAATCCCTTATGATTATACAGTGGAAGTGAGAAATAGATTAAAGGGCCTAGATCTGATAGACAGAGTGCCTGATGAACTATGGATGAAGATTCTTGACATTGTACAAGAGACAGGAAGCAAGACCACTCCCAAGAAAAAGAAATGCAAACAAGCAAAATGGGTATCTGAAGAGGCCTTACAAATAGCTGTGAAAAGAAGAGAAGTGAAAAGCAAAAGAGAAAAGGAAAGACACACCCATTTGAATGCAGAGTTCCAAAGAATAACAAGGTGAAGTCAAGTGGGCCTTAGTAAGCATCACTACCAACAAAGCTAATGGAGGTGATGAAATTCCAGTTGAACCATTTCAAATCCTAAAAGATGATGCTGTGAAAGTGCTGCACTCAATATGCCAGAAAATTTGGAAAACTCAGCAGTGGCCACAGGACTGGAAAAGGTCACTTTTCATTCCAATTCTAAAGAAAGACAATGCCAAAGAATGCTCAAACTACCTCACAATTGCACTCATCTCACACGCTAGTAAAGTAATGCTCAAAATTCTCCAAGCCAGGCTTTAGCAATATGTGAACCGCGAACTTCCAGTTGTTCAAGCTGGTTTTAGAAAAGGCAGAGGAACCAGAGATCACATTGCCAACATCCGCTGGATCATCAAAAAAGCAAGAGAGTTCCAGAAAAACATCTATTTCTGCTTTATTGACTATGCCAAAGCCTTTGACTGTGTGGATCACAATAAACTGTGGAAAATTCTGAAAGAGATGGGAATACCAGACCACGTGACTTGCCTCTTGAGAAACCTGTATGCAGGTCAGGAAACAATAGTTAGAACTGAACATGGAACAACAGACTGGTTCCAAATAGGAAAAGGAGTACGTCAAGCCTGTATATTGTCACTCTGCTTATTTAACTTATAAGCAGAGTACATCATGAAAAATGCTGGGCTGGAAGAAGCACAAGCTGGAATCAAGATTGCCGGGAGAAATATCAATAACCTCAGATATGCAGATGACACCATCCTTATGGCAGAAAGTGAGGAGGGATTAAAGAGCCTCTTGACGAAGGTGAAAGAGGAGAGTGAAAAAACTGGGTTAAAACTCAACATTCAGAAAATGAAGATCATGGCGTCTGGTCCCATCACTTCATGGCAGACAAATTTGCAAATAGTGCCAAATTTTATTTTCTTGGGCTCCAAAATCACTGTGGATGGTGACTACAGCCATGAAAATCAAAAGACACTTGCTTTTTGGAATAAAAGCTATGACCAACCTTGACAACATATTAGAAAGCAGAGAAATTACTTTGCCAACAAAGGTCTGTCTCGTCAAGGCAATGGCTTTCCAAGTAGTCATGTATGGTTTTGAGTGTTGGACCATAAAGAAAGCTGAACACAGAAGAATTGATGCTTTTGAACTGTCATGCTGGAGAAGACTCTTGAGAGTCCCTTGGACTGCAAGGAGATCCAAGTAGTCCATCCTAAAGGAAATCAGTCCTGAATATTCACTGGAAGGACTGATGCTGGAGCTGAAACTCCCAGTACTTTGATCACCTGATGCAAAGAACAGACTCACTGGAAAAGACCCTGATGCTGGGAAAGATTGAAGGCAGGAGAAGGGGACTTGGCATCAGTGATTCAATGGACATGAGTTTGAGTAAACTCCGGGAGTTGGTGATGGACAGGGAGGCCTAGCATGCTGCAGTCAATGGGGTTGCAAAGAGTTGTACACAACTGAGCCACTGAACTGAACTGAGACTTTTGGGATGATGACATTGATGAATTTGTGATTTAGGGGGACAAGATGGAGACAGAGATTTCATAAAAGCATGTGGAGTTTTGGCTTTGTATGGACAGGAATAAGTACAAGAAAAGGGAATACAGAACACGAGATCATCAAAATCTCATAAAATTAAAGAAAAGCTATTAAGAAAAACTCCAAAAACCTTTAGAGAAAAAGAATGCCTTCAGGAGACTTGAAATTTTTTGAAATTCCTAAAAGCTAGAAAATAGGGCAGCTGTGAGTACCAGATGTATACACATTCTCTGATACTCCTTCCTTGAAGGTGGAATTAATTCCCCTCCCCTGAGTGGTGGCCCAAATTTAATGACTTTCTTCTAACAGAATAGAATGTATAAAAGTGATGGCATGTGACTTCTGAGATTTGTTCATAAAAGACATTTTGGACTTCTCCTTGTTCTTCTTGGACCACCAGCTCTGCAAGTGTCCAACTACCATGTCCTGAGGATACTAAGCTGCCCTATGTAGAAGCACACCTGGGAGGAACTGAGGCCTTCTCTAACCGCCAGCTCTGACTCACCAGTCATGTGCGCCAGCCAACACAGAAGCAGATTAGATGGGCCCAGGCCAACACCTTGACCTCCTGTGAGTATCCGAGCCAGAACCACTGAGCAAAGCCAATCCCAGAGCCCTGACTCTCAAACTGCCTGTTGTTGTTGTTCAGTCACTCAGTTGTGCCCGACTCTTTATGACCTGATGGACTGCAGCACACCAGGCGTCCCTGTCCTTCACTATCTCCCAGAGGTCAGTTAAACTCATGTCCCTTGAGTCAATGATGCCATCCAACCAGCTCATCCTCTGTTGCCCTCTTCTCCTCCTGGCCTCAATCTTTCCCAGCATCAGGGTCTTTTACAGCGAGTCGGCTCTTTGCATCAGGGGGCCAAAGTATTGGAGCTTCAGCTTCAGCATCAGTCTTTCCAATGAATTTCCTTTAGGATTGACTGGTTTGATCTCCTTGCTATCCAAGCAAACTGTGTGAGATAATGTTTATTGCTGTTTTAAGCTGATAACTTTTAGGGTAATTTGTTATGCATTATTTGATGGCTGATATTTTATGCTTGAGCTCGAAATTAGACAGGATTTACATATTTTTAAATCAAAAACAGTGTTTATTCCTTTACTCCCTTTTGAGGGGCATGCCACAGTTTCCCCTATACCCTTAGGCTGCATGTATATTAATTTAGGAACAGGATGGAGAGGTGGTGGAGGGAGAGATTTTTCTCTTCAGCCACTTACTGAGTTTTAACTAAGAGACAGCTCATCCTGAAGGAAACTGTGCACCATGTTCAGAGAGCAGAAGGTTTAATTTCTTTTTTGTTTCATCCTTCAAAACACAGAAAAGAAATGAATTTCATAGTCTAGTAATGCTCAGGAGTTAAACTAAGAGGCAATCACTCTTGGAAGTATAAAAGATCTGACTGTCCATAGATGTTTGACCCTGAGGCCATGTCATCCAGGGCTCCTCTTCTGTTGGTTTTATTTCTACTACAATTTATTGAATTTTCCTTTTAAGCTACAAAAGCAGTACTACATACTTATTGCAACAAAACAACTGCTATTGTATAAAGAAAACCACAAACAATCTTCCCCTTTCTTCCCCATCCCCAAGGCAATAAATGTTAATGATTTGTTCTGCATTCTTTTACCCTCTTTTGCTATACACATGGACAAAAATATATTCTTTCCTTTGCTTTATTTTCATCTGTCCTATACCACATGTGCTACTCATCAATATGCATTTTCCCTTAAAATATTATATATATATATCACTTCATATTAATAAAAATAAATCTAACTCATTGTTTTGTATAGCTGCATAATATTCCATAATATAGATGGACTACAATTTATTCAACCATTCTACTGATGATTTAAAATATTTATGATTAAGACTATAACATAATCATCTTTTTAGATATATTTTTACCTATGGGTACCTATAGCACTTTATAGACCTTATTCTTCAGTAATTCCTGAGTCAGTGGTTAATTTTAAGTTTTATAATAATGTTCTCAGTTCAGTTCAGTTCAGTCGCTCAGTTGTGTCCGACTTTTTAAGATCCCATGAATCGCAGCATGCTAGGCCTTCTTGTCCATCACCAACTCCCAGAGTTCACTCAAACTCATGTCCATCGAGTCGGTGATGCCATCCAGCCATCTCATCCTCTGTTGTCCCCTTCTTCTCCTGCCCCTAATCCCTCCCAGCATCAGAGTCTTTTCCAATGAGTCAACTCTTCCCATGAGGTGGCCAAAGTACTGAAGTTTCAGCTTTAGCATCATTCCTTCCAAAGAAATCCCAGGGCTGATCGCCTTTAGAGTGGACCGGTTGGATCTCCTTACAGTCCAAGGGACTCTCAAGAGCCTTCTCCAACACCACAGTTCAAAAGCATCAATTCTTCGGTGCTCAGCTTTCTTCACAGTCCAACTCTCACATCCATACATGACCACAGGAAAAACCATAGCCTTGACTAGACGGACCTTTGTTGGCAGAGTAATGTCTCTGCTTTTCAATATGCTATCTAGATTGGTCATAACTTTGTTAAAGACACTGTAGCCTTTCACAGCTGTACCGCCAATGTGAAGGAGTTCCTGTTTCTCCATATTTTGACAGGGCTAAAGAGTTAGAATGTTCTGCAATTTGGAATAAAAATGGTACCCCAATCCTCTTTTGTCTTGCATTTCCCTATCAGTCATCCTGAATATCTTTTCGTGTGTTCTGGGACACTGACCATTCTTTTCTTCTTCTGAGAGCAGTAAAGAGAAGGTAGTTACCTTTTTTGCTTTTTAAAGTAATGGGCTTGCTTTTAGAGCAGTTTAAAGTGCACAGCAAATTTAGACAGATAGTACAGGAAGTTCCCACATGCCCTCCCCTCCCCAACACACACACACACACATTCAGCCTACCCCAAAACCAACATTTGTTACGCCCATGAACCAATACTGAGACATCATTGTTAACCAGTCTACAGTTTACATTAGGGTTCTCTCCTTGAGTTGTACAAAAATTTTGAACAATTTATAACATATATCCGCTGCAGTAGAATGACACAAAAGTTTTATTTCCTAAATAAAATCACCTGTGTTCCACCTATTGCTCCTTTTTTCATAACCCCTGGGTTTATATGTATATACGGTTTACACACACACACAGTCTTCCAACATACTTTTCAGAGAACAGTTCTGAAATAGATGCAGTAGAAGTGGTTCTCTGGCCCTCAGACTGTGCTCTGTAATCAGATGGTGCCACTGGTTGAACTCCACACACTGGAGGGACTGTAGGCAGGGCTTCAGGGTCAGACAGCCTCAGGCTGAGCTGTGCAATCAACCAGGGCCCCAAAGACAGGTAGAGCCTCAGTCTGGGCTTTGCAATCAGGTAGGCCATTGGCAAGGTTCCACTGTTGAGCAAAATCTCTGGCTAGGCTTTCCGGTTGGACAGGACATCCAGTTGTATCCTGCAATTGGGTGGGGCTAGAGATTGTTCATGGTTGGCCGGTCACTTTCTGGGCTACCTGGTTGGGTGGAGCCACAGATTATACTCCATGATTGGGTGGATTCACCAGCTGGGTTCCCTGTCTTGAGGAGGCCACAAGCAATCTTATAGGGCCATAGCTGGGCTCAGGCTGCCCAGGGTCACTGTTTAGGCTCCCTAGTAGAGTGAAATCAGAGGCTATGCTCAACAGGTGAGAAGGGCTGCTGGCTTGACTCTTGGCAGTAAGATGGGCTCCAGGGCTGCCTACGTTCTCTGGTCAAGCCCTTTGTCCTGACAGAACTAGAGGCTATGATCAATAGTTGGGATGGGCCGTAAATTTGTTTTCCTGCCTGGGTACAGCCACGGAAAAGACTTCACTGCCAATAGAGACCATTGGCTAGGTTCTGCAGATGGGCAGGTAGAGCCACATGGGCACTGATACAAACAGGAATGTGATCCTCCAAGATCTGACTGCACTTTTTCTCCACTTCTTTCTGATCCCCAGTGATCAAGCCCCACAGATTCCCAAAGTGATTCCCCATGATGCAAGATCCAAGTGAGCCTCCCAGGAAGTGTATCCAAAGCTGAGGAGACATCTTGCTCTCTTTTCTCACTGGGGAAACTGTAGGTCCTGGGAAGCTGTCCCTTGGTGTGATTCTGTGCCAGTACAGGGAACAGCAATGCCCTCAAAGTGAAACCTCTATTCTTCCCCTTCTAATGCAGTCCTTCTCCATCTCTGTGGTCCAGAAAGTCACTTCAGCCTCACTCCCAGGCTCTGGGATTTTTGCAGTGGTGTCTTGTCTATGGATAGTTGCTAGGTGGTCTTCTTGTGAAGGGGACTAAAGTTGGAAATGACCTTCGTTGCCATCTCAATGTTACATCCAGGGTCTCCCAGATCACACCCAAAAGGGCAAGAGTAGGTAAGTGGCACACTTCCAGGTTCAGAGCCAAGACTGTTTGCACATCAATGCATAGGTGGTCATGACTCCTCTGAGGTCCCCTGGCAGATGGTGCTTGTGACAGAACCAAAGGCAAACAGGGCTGCAGCTCCATCTTCAGGGTACAGAGCTGTTTCCACTTCTGCATCTGGGACCATGGTCAGAGAATCAGCCACCTCAGTAAGACAGCCTCAGTCTTGGACTGCACTAGGGTTTCACAGTCTCCTAACTGGATCCCCAAGCTCCCACAAAGGCATTTTTGTCTGAGGATGGATGCCAAATTATTGTTGCTGAATGGGAGATATAAATGAAGGGTGTCTTATTTGACCATCTTGCTGACATCACCCTCCCCAACTTATTTTATGAGAGAATGACCTTAAACTAGAATCTGGCAATGAAAACAGTAATATTCAAAACTGGTAATACATCAAAATCATTTTGGATATATTCCAGGAATACAAAATTGGTTTGACACTTTAACAATCAATTCATTTCACCACAATTACAGAAATAAAAATTGTGTCATCATCTCAATGCATGCAGAAAAAGCCATTTATGAAATTCAGCATCCAGTCATGATGAAATTCTTAGCAAACTAATACCAGATGAAAATAATGCAAACACATTGTAAAGCACAGATTTATTTTGTGACATCATTCTGGATGTTCAAAATGTGTTTTGGTTTACTCCTTAATGTTCCTTTGCTCAGGGTGATAAAGAACTGATTCATGAAGAGCTTAATAATTATACATGAAAGACTTCTGTTTAGGAAAAAACATTTCACAAGCTCAGCAGAGCATTTAAGAAATTAACTGAGTTTAATGGGCAACTTGAAACATAAGAAACGCAAAAGAAGTATTAGAAATTAAAGGATGATGTTCTAGTAACAATGCCATTCAAATGTCAGTCATATTTATTTCCCAGTTTGTGAAAGGGGTTTGGTGAAACAAAACATTTCAACCAGAATTCAAAGATAATCTCTTTTCTACTACCCTAGAATATCAGCGCTGGAAATTTATCTCAAATACACACAAAGTAGAATCCCAGACAGTCAAATCTCTAATCACTTCCACAAAGATTGACCCTTATGGAACCCATAGGAATCCTGCTCCTGTCCCAAGATGGTGTTGGGGTAAGCACCCCACAAAGTGTCCCTGCCAGAGACCCTTCCTCACCAAAGCCTTCCCACTGACTAGAGCCCATCAGTGGGCCAGGGGGACTCCCAGCACCAGTGCTCATGAGCACTGGAATGCTAAGGTTTGGATGATTTCACGGGCAATATTGTAACACTATGGTACAAGTGGTATCCTCCAATACTAGACCTCATAAGAACTAACTCACCGTCCTTGCTGGAAAAACTAGAGAAAAGGCACCTGAAGTTAAGGGAGAAGTCAGTGAAGGCTCAACATCAAAGAATGCTTCTGCCCGAGTTTCCCCCAGCTATAGAACCAAACTCAGGAAGCAAGTAATAGATTCTTTAGGGGACAAAATTCCCTTCTTATCTATCCAAAAAAAAAAAGACAAAAGCAGGAAAACATTTAACCAATAAAATGTCTGGTGGGAAAAGAATGGATGAAAACCTTCTATGAGCAATTGTTTCCCTCTTTCCTGAATGTCTTCCAGCCCACTCTACCACCTCTCCTATTTGTCTGAGCAAAGCCGAAGGCCAACAACAGTGTGGGCACATGCAACACAGCCCCCTCACAAAGTGGTATTAAGTTTCCCACCTGTGAGTTGGAGCTCCTGTCACAAAGCTCAAACCTTTCCAGGTTTACATATATAGACTGGGAGGTGGAGGGTGTTGCAAAGTTACCAATAATCTTTGAAAGATTTTTCACTTCTGCAAACAGGTGCCAAGTGCCTGGCTTCAATAAGGGAGGAAGGGAATGACCCTTGTCTGAGAAATCAAGGGTGATTAATTATTTTAAATATTGGTTATTGCATACATCCCAACCTCTGTAGCCCAGATTCCAGGAATGAGAAGATCCAGAATCATGTGACAGCATTCAAGTCCAGGTAAGAGTCAGAATAAAGAAAAAATGAATGAGCTGTTAAGCTCAGGTCTCAGGAGCCCAAGTTTGGAGGTTCTTGCTTCACTGTCAAAGTACAGCTCTGCTTGACCTTCCTATTGTCACTGCTAGATTCTCGTTAGCCATGGGAAGGCATCCGTGAATTCTGGCCTGTGGGCTGTGGGACAGACTCTTAGAGCATTCATGTTGGCTTCTCTTATCCTGCTCAGAACATTCATTCCCTAGAACAATGTCCTCCATCTTCCTCCCTTCCTCCTGCTTTCTGAGTACTCACTACGTATCTAAGCATTGCTAGGTGCTGAGGTGAATACAAAGAAATGTAAATCTATTCTCTGAAATCCAGAGGCTTACAGTTCCTCCACCAGTATAGATTAATTATAAATTCCCTTTTAAAGTTTCAGTTATGCCCTTCATTGCACTGAATCTCCTTCATCATCATCTCTACATACACATAAGAACCTCTCCCTCTCTTGAAAAGTGTTAATCATTCAGTCGTGCCTGACTTTGAGACCCCATGGACTGTAGCCCACCAGGCTCCTCTGTCCATGGGATTTCCAGGCAAGGATACTGGAGTGGGTGGCCATTTCCTTCTCCAGGGGATCTTCCTGACCCAGGGATTGAACCCAGGTCTCTTGCACTGCAGGCAGATTCTATACCTACTGAGCTACAAGGGAAGCCCTTGTCCCCTCTTCCTAAGAGTGAAATAAAACATCTTTTTTTAGAGTATTTTTTGTTCTTGTTGTCAGTCTCATATATTGTAACATCATTGGCTGTGAACTCTGATTTACCCACATCTAAAGTGTGAAGCTGAGGACTCCATGCACTGGATTCTATTGGTCTCTCCTTCCCATGTCACTGGTCCCAAAGAAAGACTTGGACAGCCCTGTCCTCAGTCTGCTGGATGTCATCCTTCAGTTCATTTCTTCTTTGCACACCATGCCCCCACTGAACTACCCATCAGGGATCCCCCAGTACCCCCTGTTCTCAGTACCCCAACCTCATTCTTCATCTTCACACCCAGCATATTGTATCACCTCCTATTTAACAAGAAGATTTTTTTATGCCAATTTACTTTATTTTTATATAAATTTATTTATTTTAATTAGGGGTTAATTACTTTACAATATTGTATTGGTTTTGCCATGCATCAACATGACTCCACCACGGGTATACACGTGTTCCCCATCCTGAGCCCCTCCTCCCACCTCCCTCCCCTACCATCCCTCTGGGTCATCCCAGTGCATCAGCCCAAGCATCCTGTATCCTGCATCAAACCTGGACTGGCGATTCATTTCTTATATGATATTATACATGTTTCAATGCCATTCTCCCAAATCATCCCACCCTCTCCCTTTCTCACAGAGTCCAAAAGACTGTTCTATACATCTGTGTCTCTTTTGCTGTCTCGCATACAGGGTTATCGTTACCATCTTTCTAAATTCCTTATACATGCGTTAGTATACTGTATTGGTGTTTTACTTTATGGCTTACTTCACTCTGTATAATAGGCTCCAGTTTCATCCACCTCATCAGAACTGATTCAAATGTATTCTTTTTAATGTCTGAGTAATATTCCATTGTATATATGTACCACAGCTTTCTTATCCATTTGTCTGCTGATGGACATCTAGGTTGCTTCCATGTCCTGGCTATAATAAACTGTGCTGCGATGAACATTGGGGTACACGTGTCTCTTTCAACTCTGGTTTCCTCGGTGTGTATGCCCAGTAGTGGGATTGCTGGGTCATAAGGCAGTTCTATTTCCAGTTTTTTAAGGAATCTCCACACTGTTCTCCATAGTGGCTGTACTACTTTTCATTCCCACTAACAGTGTAAGAGGGTTCCCTTTTCTCCACACCCTCTCCAGCATTTATTGCTTGTAGACTTTTGGATTGCAGCTATTCTGACTGGCGTGAAATGGTACCTCATTGTGGTTTTGATTTGCATTTCTCTGATAATGAGCGATGTTGAGCATCTTTTCATGTGTTTGTTAGCCACCTGTATGTCTTCTTTGGAGAAATGTCTGTTTAGTTCTTTGGCCCATTTTTCGATTGGGTCGTTTATTTTTCTGGAATTGAGCTGTAGGAGTTGCTTGTATATTTTTGAGATTAGTCCTTTGTCAGTTGCTTCATTTGCTATTATTTTCTCCCATTCTGAAGGCTGTCTTTTCACTTTGCTTATAGTTTCCTTTGTTGTGCAGAAGCTTTTAATTTTAATTAGGTCCCATTTGTCTATTTTTGCTTTTATCTCCAATATTCTGGGAGATGGGTTGTAGAGGATCCTGCTGTGATTTATGTCAGAGAGTGTTTTGCCTATGTTCTCTTCTAGGAGTTTAATAGTTTCTGGTCTTACATTTAGATCTTTAATCCATTTTGAGTTTATTTTTGTGTATGGTGTTAGAAAGTGTTCTAGTTTCATTCTTTTACAAGTGGTTGACCAGTTTTCCCAGCACCACTTGTTAAAGAGATTGTCTTTTCTCCATTGTATATTTTTGCCTCCTTTGTCAAAGATAAGGTGTCCATAGGTGTGTGGATTTATCTCTGGATTTTCTGTTTTGTTCCATTGGTCTATATTTCTGTCTTTGTGCCAGTACCATACTGTCTTGATAACTGTGGCTTTGTAGTAGAGCCTGAAGTCAGGCAGGTTGATTCCTCCATTTCCATTCTTCTTTCCCAAGATTGCTTTGGCTATTTCAGATTTTTTTTGTATTTCCATACAAATTGTGAAATTATTTGTTCTAGCTCTGTGAAAAATACCATTGGTAGCTTGATAGTGATTGCATTGAATCTATAGATTGCTTTGGGTATATACTCATTTTCACTATATTGATTCTTCCGACCCACAAACACGGTATATTTCTCCATCTATTAGTGTCTTCTTTGATTTCTTTCACCAGTGTTTTATAGTTTTCTATATATAGGTCTTTAGTTTCTTTAGGTAAATTCCTAAGTATTTTATTCTTTTCGTTGCAATGGTGAATGAAATTGTTTCCTTAATTTCTTAAAGAGAAGATTTAAATGGTGCTTCCATTTGGAACCTAAAGCCTCATATATTAACCCTCCCTTTCTGGCCTGGTCTTCTCTGGAGAAAATATACCCTTACTGCTACCCAAAATCCAGAGCTAAGAGCAGTCTTACAGATAACTTCTGCTTCACAGAGTGTAGTCTGAGGATGACATGGAAGCTGCTGATATTTCATGAGGCTGTGGAGTCAGCATCCTGTTAGGGGGAAAATGCACTAAGTTGCTAATTCTGCAGACCGTGTTTGCCACCATTAAACTTTCATATCTTAATTGTAACAAATTTAAATTTGATAATTTAATGTTTCTGTTTAAGTTTAAAATCTTGCCTGTTGTTGTTACTCAGTCGTTAAGTCGTGTCTGACTCTTTGGATCCCATGGACTATAGCATACCAGGCTCCTCTGTCCTCCACTAGCTCTAGGAGTTCGTTCATATTCATGTCCATTGAGTCAGTGATGCTGCCTAACCACTGCATCCTATGCTGGCCTCTTTTTCTTTTGCCTTCAATCTTTCCCCAAATCAGGGTCTTTTCCAAAGAGCCAGCTCTTCACATCAGGTGACCAAAATATTAGAGCTTCAGTTTCAGCAACAGTCCTTCCAATGAATAGTCAGGGTTAATTTTCTTTAGGACTGACTGGTTTGTTCTTCTTGCAGTCCAAAGGACTCTCAAGAGTCTTCTCCAGCACCACAATTCAAAACCATCAATTCTTTGGTGCTCAGCCATCTTTATGGTTCAACTCTTACATCCGTACATAACTGGAAAAACCACAGTTTTGGTTATACAGATCTTTGTCAGCAAACTGATGTCTCTGCTTTTTAAAACACTCTTTAAGTTTGTCATTGCTTTTCTTTAAAGGAGCAAGTGTCTTTTACTTTCATGGCTGCAGTCACTGTCTGCAGTATTTTTGGAAGCCGAGAAAATAAAATATGTCACTGCTTCTACTTTTTTCCCTTCTATTTGTCATGAAGTAATGGAACTGTATGCCATGATCTTAGTTTTTTTAATGTTGAGTTCAAGCCAGCTTTCTCACTCTCCTTTTTCACTCTTACTAAGAGGCTCTTTAGTTCTTCACTTTCTGCCATTAGTGATCTTGCTATTAATGTGGCTCAGATGGTAAAGAATCTGCCTGCAATTCAGGAGACCAGGTTCAATCCCTGAGTTGGTAAGATCTCCTGGAGAAGGGAATGGCAACCCACTTCAGTATTCTTGCCCGGAGAATCCCACGGACAGACAAGCCTAGTGGGCTACAGTCCATTGGCTCATACAACATTGGACACAACTGAGTGGCCAACACTTTCCTTTACACTTTCAAAGACTTATTAGTACCTAGTACAAATCTGCATATGGCAGATACTCAACAAATTTCTTAAGAAAACGTTTTTCCCAAATGCAGCTATATTTTGCTTCTTCTTGAATAAACATATTGACATTAAAAATTTTAAGTCATAATTATAATTATACGGCATAGGTCAAAGAAGAAATCTCCAGATAAATTTGAAAATATTTTGAACTAAATGAAAATAAAACATCAAAGTGGGATTCAGTAACAACAGTGCTCAGAGAGAAAATTATAGCATTGAATACATATCTTAGTAAAGAAAGCAGACCTAAAATCAATAATCTAAGTTTCCAACTAAGGAAACTAGGGAGAAAAAAGGCAAATTAAACCTAAAGTGGAAGAAAATAAATAATGATTATTAAAGATATCAATGAAGTTGAAAACAAGAAATCAGTAGAGAAAAATCAATGAAAGACAGTTATTAATCTACTATTAATCTATTCTGCAAAATATTCTGCAAAATGCAAGTCAGGAAGAAGCAGTTAGAACTGGACATGGAACAACAGACTGCTTACAAATTGGGAAAGGAGTACATCAAGGCTGTGTATTGTCACCCTGCTTATTTAATTTATTTGCAGAGTACATCATGGGAAGTGCTGGACTGGATGAAGCACAAGCTGGATCAACAATGCTGGGAGAAAGTTCAGTAAACTCAGATATGCAGATGACATCACCTTTATGGCAGAAAGCGAAGAAAAACTAAAGAGCCTCTTGATGAAAGTGAAAGAGGAGAGTGAAAAAGTTGGCTTAAAGTTCAACATTCAGAAAACTAATATCATGGCATCCGATCCCATCACTTTATGGCAAATAAATGGGGAAACAGTGAGAGACTTATTTTTGGGGGAGTACAAAATCACTGGAGATGGTTACTGCAGCCATGAAATTGAAAGACGCTTGCTCCTTGGAAGAAAAGTTTTGACCAACCTAGACAGCATATTAAAAAGCAGAGATATTTACTTTGCCAACAAAGGTCTGTCTAGTGAAGGCTGTGGTTTTTCCAGTAGTCATGTATGGATGTGAGGGTTGGACTATAAAGAAAGCTGAGCACAGAAGAATTGATGCTTTTGAACCGTGGTGTTGGAGAAGACTCTTGAGAGTCCCTTGGACTGCAAGGAGATCCAACCAGTCCATCCTAAAGGAAATCAGTCCTGAATATTCAATGGAAAGACTGATGCTGAAGCTGAAACTTCAATACTTTGGCCACCTGATGTGAAGAACTGACTCATTGGAAAAGACCCTGATGCTGGGAGAGATTGAAGGCAGAAGGAGAAGGGGATGACAAAGGATGAGATGGCTGGATGGTATCACCAACTCAATAGACATGAGTTTGAGTAAACTCCGGGAGTTGGTGATAGTCAGAGAGGCCTGGCGTGCTGCAGTCCATGGGGTCGAAAAGAATTGGACACCTCTGAGTGACCGAACTGAATTAAAAATGTTCTTTGCACATAATACAATCTTTTATATATAGGAGGTTCATTTGGTTCTTTTACACCTTTCATTCTTCTCATTACCTTCGTGCTTTCTTTTAATCCTTGAGCATATATAATATTTGTAAATGTTTTAGCAACCTTGCCTAATTCCATCTCCTCTTTCATGTCTATATCTCTTTCTTCTGATTTTCTTCTTACTATAATTGATATTCGTCTGCTTCTTCATACACCAAGTAGTTTAGTAAATGCTAGAGATTTTGAATTTTATGTGTAGCTTGCTGTATTTTTTTCCTTTTATACCTTTAAAAAACGATGAACTTTGTTCTGTTACGTATACAGGTTAATTGTGGATCCTATTGAGCTTGACTTGATGGAGTTCTCTGTTTGATAGGGCAGGACTCATTAGTCTTTACTTTAGGGTTAGCATGGCTTTATCCTGAAGGTATAGTCTTACTAGGGTCTCCATTGAGGACCCAGTTTGTTCAGTTAAGCTTCTCTTCTCTAGTTGGTCAAACACCAATGTCTCACAGCCAAGTGCAAACTTCAGAACCTCTGTTTACCTTATATTCTTTGCAGCCAAAGATGGAGAAGCTCTATACAGTCAACAAAAACAAGACCAGGAGCTGACTGTGGCTCAGACCATGAACTCCTTATTGCCAAATTCAGAGTTAAATTGAAGAAAGTAGGGAAAACCACTAGACCATTCAGGGATGACCCAAATCGAATCCCTTATGATTATACAGTGGAAGCAGGAAATAGATTTAAGGGCCTAGATCTGATAGAGTGCCTGATGAGCTATGGAATGAGGTTTGTGACATTGTACAGGAGACAGGGATCAAGACCATCCCCATGGAAAAGAAATGCAAAAAAGAAAAATGGCTGTCTGGAGAGGCCTTACAAATAGCTGTGAAAAGAAGAGAAGTGAAAAGCAAAGGAGAAAAGGAAAGATATAAACATCTGAATGCAGAGTTCCAAAAAATAGCAAGAAGAGATAAGAAAGCCTTCCTCAGTGATAAATGCAAAGAAATAGAAGAAAACAACAGAATGGGAAAGACTAGGGATCTCTTCAAGAAAATCAGAGATAACCAAGGGACATTTCATGTAAAGATGGGCTCGATAAAGGACAGAAATGGTATGGACCTAACAGAAGCAGAAGATATTAAGAAGAGATGGCAAGAATACACAGAAGAACTGTACAAAAAAGATCTTAATGACCCAGATAATCACGATGGTGTGATCACTGACCTAGAGCCAGACATCCTGGAATGTGAAGTCAAGTGGGCCTTAGAAAGCATCACTACGAACAAAGCTAGTGGAGGTCATAGAATTCCAGTTGAGCTATTCCAAATCCTGAAAGATGATGCTGTGGAAGTGCTGCACTCAATATGCCAGCAAATTTGGAAAACTCAGCAGTGGCCACAGGACTGGAAAAGGTCAGTTTTCATTCCAATCCCAAAGAAAGGCAATGCCAAAGAATGCTCAAACTACCTCACAATTGCACTCATCTCACAAGTTAGTAAAGTAATGTTCAAAATTCTCCAAGCCAGGCTTCAGCAATATGTGAACCGTGAACTTCCTGATGTTCAAGCTGGTTCTAGAAAAGACAGAGGAACCAGAGATCAAATTGCCCACATCTGCTGGATCATAGAAAAAGCAAGAGAGTTCCAGAAAAACATCCATTTATGCTTTATTGACTATGCCAAAGCCCTTGACTGTGTGGATCACAATAAACTGTGGGAAATTCTGAAAGAGATAGGAATACCAGACCACCTGATATGCCTCTTGAGAAATCTGTATGCAGGTTAGGAAGCAACAGTTAGAACTGGACATGGAACAACAGACTGGTTCCAAATAGGAAAAGGAGTACATCAAGGTGTATATTGTCACCCTGTTTATTTAACTTCTATGCAGAGTACATCATGAGAAACACTGGACGGGAAGAAACACAAGCTGGAATCAAGATTGCCAGGAGAAATATCAATAGCCTCAGATATGCAGATGACACCACCCTTATGGCAGAAAGTGAAGAGGAACTAAAAAGCCTCTTGATGAGAGGGAAAGTGGAGAGTGAAAAAGTTGGCTTAAAACTCAACATTCAGAAAACGAAGATCATGGCATCTGGTCCCATCACTTCATGGGAAATAGATGGGCAAACAGTGGAAACAGTGTCAGACTTTATTTTCCTGGGCTCCAAAATCACTACAGATGGTGACTGCAGCCATGAAATTAAAAGATGCTTACTCCTTAGAAGGAAAATTATGACCAACCTAGATGGGGAAACAGTGGAAACAGTGTCAGACTTTATTTTTCTGGGCTCCAAAATCACTGCAGATGGTGACTGCAGCCATGAAATTAAGACACTTACTCCTTAGAAGGAAAGTTATGAGCAACCTAGATAGCATATTCAAACGCAGAGACATTACTTTGCCAACAAAGGTCCATCTAGTCAAGGCTATGGTTTTTCCTGTGGTCATGTATGGATGTGAGAGTTGGACTGTGAAGAAGGCTGAGCACCAACGAATTGATGCTTTTGAACTGTGGTGTTGGAGAAGACTCTTGAGAGTCCCTTGGACTGCAAGGAGATCCAACCAGTCCATTCTAAAGGAGATCAGCCCTGGGATTTCTTTGGAAAGAATGATGCTAAAGCTGAAACTCCAGTACTTTGGCCACCTCATGTGAAGAGTTGACTCATTGGAAAAGACTCTGATGCTGGGAGGGACTGGGGGCAAGAGGAGAAGGGGACAACAGAGGATGAGATGGCTGGATGGCATCACTGACTCGATGGACATGAGTCTGAGTGAACTCCGGGAGTTGGTGATGGACAGGGAGGCCTGGCGTGCTGCGATTCAAGGGGTCGCAAAGAGTCGGACACAACTGAGCGACTGATCTGATCTGATCTGATCCCCTTAATTATTCTATGCCAGCCTTTTAATGTCTGGCTCTGCATATGCATAGCTTAGTATTCTGCTACAGACCAAGAACTGATGCTAAAGCTGAAACTCCAGTATTTTGGCCACCTCATGCAAAGAGTTGACTTATTGGGAAAGACTCTGATACTGGGAGGAATTGGGGGCAGGAGGAGAAAGGGACGACAGAGGATGAGGTGGCTGGATGGCATCACTGACTCGATGGACATGAGTCTGAGTGAACTCCGGGAGTTGGTGATGGACAGGGAGGCCTGGCGTGCTGCGATTCATGGGGTCGCAAAAGTCGGATACAACTGAGTGACTGAACTGAACTGAACAGACCAAGAGATACTTATGTATCGTTCTGCAGCTTTTATTCTGTGGAGCTTCCTCTTCTCTTCTACTCTGACCCACATGTACCAGCCATACTCCATCTCTAAATTTCAATTTTTGTCTCTTCAGCCCAGTAAAACCATGTCTTCTTCTTATACTCCCCTTCACTATGTCAGGTTTTGCAAAGAGCCTTTAGACACAAGGCCAGGGAATTATGAAGCTTAACTTTCATGTTTTTAGTCTCTCCATAATCACAGTCTTTCACTGCCTATTGTCTCAAATCTGAAAACAATTGATTTGCATGCTTTTCCCACTTTATTAATTTTTTTTTATGATGAAAGGCCTAGTAGAGCAGTAGTTACTCCCTTCTGAGTGGAAGAAGCAATACATAATTGATTTTACATTTTTCTTTGTGTGCCATTTATCAATGTATTTCCCTTCAACTTCAAATTTGCCTTCATTGCTTGCTCTGAAGAAACTGAGCTGGGCTCCTGACAGCTGGTACAATGCTAAGCTTTGTCAATTCAGGACACTATTAGACACATTGCAGGAGCAAGGGACCTTCCTTCACATTTCCACTGTGCTTCATTTGGCAGTTTTCTTCAGCATGACTTGGCTTCTCCAGCACCAAGTTCCTGCAACATGGGCAGATACTCCAGCTCTGCAGTGCATGGCAATCAACAGCACCTAGAAATAAACAATTTACTTTAGGATGGCTCTTTGCATAGTATAGCATCTCCAGCAAGACAGCATCTTCAGAATAGCTTTCCCCAGTACAATAGAGGACAGATTTCTAGCATGTTCCAAAGTGTTGATTTCATCTAAATTCTCCCAGCTTAGCACACTGCACTGTCTCTATCATACAGTGGGTTGATGTTGTGGCCTCTCCAATAAGGTATGGATAATAACCCTTATGCAGGAAAGGTTGTCTCTTCCTTGAGTGTTGTTGATTTTTAACATTCATTATTACCAATTTTTTTTGAATGAAATTTCTAAATCAGAGCAGATTTCTTATTATGCTCACCACACAGTCAACAGTCAGAATAGCATTGGATCATTAGTCCCTCCACATTTGCAACCCTGCAGAGTGATGTGATAAGAGCCAGATGGGAAATACATCCTACACAAATGGCAGCATAACTCTGTATTCAAGTGATGGAAAAATATAAAAGTCTTCCCTTTATACAGGAGAAAGAGATTATTTTTCTTCCTTCTCCTTCTGAGTATCTCCTTGGAGACAGAATGCAAAGAATCCTTACTCTAATCCTTTGTTATGTAAATAAATCTCTCCAGGAAGAAGATAGAGTGTCTATGGCTTTAACAACCTAGAGATTTCCTCATGGTTCCAGGCTCCACCCCTTTTGAAATGTAAACAAGCAGAGAGATAATGAATCACTGAAGACACTGACTGCAGTCCTGAAGTTAAAAGATGCTTACTCCTTAGAAGAAAAGCTATGACAAACCTGGACAGCATATTAAAAAGCAGAGACATCTCTTTGCTGACACAAGTCCATATAGTCAAAGCTATGGTTTTTCCAGTAGTCAAGTACAGATGTGAGAGTTGGACCATAAACAAGGCTGAGCACTGAAGAATTGTTGCTTTTGAACTATGGTGTTGGAGAAGACTCTAGAGTTTCTTGGACAGCAAAGAGATCAAACTAGACAGTCCTAAAGGAAGTCAACCCTGAATTTTCATTGGAAGGTTGATTTAAAGCTGAAGCTCTAATACTTTGGCCACCTGATGTGAAGAGCTGACTCATTGGAAAAGACCCTGATCCTGGGAAAGATTAAAGGCAGAAGGAGGAGAAGGCAGACTGAGGATGAGATGGTTGGATGACACCATCAACACAAAGGATTTGAGTTTGAGCAAACCCTGGGAGATAGTGAAGGACAGGGAAGACTTGTGTGCTGCAATCCATGGGGTTGCAAAGAGCAGACCTGACTTAGGGACTAAACAACAACAAAAAGGTGCCTTACCCAAAACCATCTGACTCTTGGGAAGATAAGAGAAGCTTATTGTAAGGAAATAATTAGCTCCACCATTACAGAAGCAGATGGCCTCAGTTCTAATCTTCACTGAAAGAAGTAAAATGTTCCTAGGGGAAATGAAAGCAAACCTTCTACCCTGATAGCTTATGCATTTCCATGGTTCAGGAAACTGAGATTTTTATAGGATCACTAAAAACTGTAGAGAAAATCTGTTCCCCATAATACCCTATATTAGCCCTAGGGATAGTGGCTGGATTTGCTATTCCTGTATTCTTCAGGATTATCTTAGTTGCTATCCAATATTCTCATTGCTCCAGTTCCTTGCAAGAGTTGTGTGTGTGTGTTAGTCGCTCAGTCCTGTCCGACTCTTTGTGACCCCACGGACTGTAGCCGCCAGGCTTTTCTGTCCATGGGATTCTCCTGGCCAGAATACTGGAGTGGGTTGCCATTCCCTTCTCCATTGTAACAGTTACTAATTCTTTATATTAAACTCCTTATTCAAATTATAAAGTGAAAGTGAATGTTGCTCAGTCATGTCCAACTCTTTGCGACCCCATCAACTATACAGTCCATGGAATTCTCCAGGCCAGAATACTGGAGTGGGTAGCCTTTCCCTTCATCAAGCAGCATTTGTCTAGTTGGGCCTTGACTGATACAGAATTAGAACTCACCATCTTATTCTAAGACATCTAAAATAATTGCTATTTTCTTTTTTTTTTTAATTTTATTTTATTTTTTAAACTTTACATAATTGTATTAGTTTTGCCAAATTGCTATTTTCTGTTCAACAAGTCCAATTTGTAAAATATCATCAATACACTAGTATATATGATGTTGTATGAAATGTCATGACAAGCAAGATTTCTGTGGTCTATAGTATGATGTGCTGTGCTTAGTTGCTCAGTAGTGTCCGACTCTTTGTGACCCCCATATACTGGGGCCCACCAGGCTCCTTTGTCCATGGGATTCTCCAGGCAAGAATACTGGAATGGGTTGCCATGCCCTCCTCCAGGGGATCTTCCCAACCCAGGAATTGAATCAGGGTCTCCCATTGCAGGCAGATTCTTTACCAGCTGAGCTACCAGGGAAGCCCCTATAGTATGATAGGGAGCAGTAAAATTGTCATAGCCCCGAAGTAAGACTGAAAATACACTACTGGGCCTTCCAGGTAAAAGCAACTGCTTCTGGTTGTCCTTAAAAACTGTATGGATAAAAAGTCATCCAGGTCAATAACTATGAACCAAGTGTTATATGCTATGTGGATTTTGTTCCCTTAGAGACACTACATATGGGAAAGCAATAGCAATTGGCATCACAATCAGATTAAGTTTACAACAGCCCATGATCATTCTCTAGCATACATCTGATCTATTTGCAGCCAAAGTGAAGAATTAAATAGCAATGTGATGGGTATTATCATCCCCACTTCTTTAGGTTTTTTAGGTGCTATTCATCTCCATAATTCCCATAGTAAAGCGACATTGTTTCTCACTTACTATCTCGAAAAGGAATAGTAAATGAGATAGAATTCCAGTTGAGCTATTTCAAATCCTGAAAGATGATGCTGTGAAAGTGCTGCACTCAATATGCCAGCACATTTGGAAAACACAGGACTGGAAAAGGTCAGTTTTCATTTGAATCACAAAGAAAGACAATGCCAAAGAATGCTCAAACTACCTCACAATTGCATTAATCTCACACACTAGTAAAGTAATGCTCAAAATTCTCCAAGCCAGGCTTCAGCAATTAATGAACTATGAATTTCCAGATGTTCAAGCTGGTTTTAGAAAAGGCAGAGGAACCAGAGATCAAATTGCCAACATCTGCTGGATCATTGAAAAAGCAAAAGAGTTCCAGAAAAACATCTATTTCTGCTTTATTGACTATGCCAAAGCCTTTGAATATGTGGATCACAATAAACTGGAAAATTCTGAAAGAGATGGGAATACCAGACCACCTGACCTGCCTCTGGAGAAACCTGTATGCAGGTCAGGAAGCAATAGTCAGAACCAGACATGGACCAACAGACTGGTTCCAAATAGGAAAAGGAGTACGTTAAGGCTGTATATTGTCACCCTGCTTATTTAATTTATATGCAGAGAAACGCTGGGCTGGAGGAGGCACAGCTGGAATCAAGATTGCTGGGAGAAATATCAATAATCTCAGATTTGCAGATGACACCACCTTTATGGCAGAAAGCGAAGAAGAACTAAAGAGCCTCTTGATGAAAGTGAAAGAGGAGAGTGAAAAAGTTGGCTTAAAGCTCAACATTCAGAAAACGAAGATTATGGCATCTGGTCCCATCACTTCATGGGAAATAGATGGGGAAACAGTGGAAACGATGTCAGACTTTATTTTGGGGGGCTCCAAAATCACTGCAGATGGTGACTGCAGCCATGAAATTAAGAAACTCTTACTTCTCGGAAGGAAAGTTATGACTAACCTAGATAGCATATTAAAAAGCAGAGACATTACTTTGTCAACAAAGGTCTGTCTAGTCAAGGCTATGGTTTTTCCAGTGGTCATGTATGGATGTGAGAGTTGGACTATAAAGAAAGCTGAGCACAGAAGAATTGATGCTTTTGAACTGTGGTGTTGGAGAAGACTCTTGAGAGTCCCTTGGACTGCAAGGAGTTCCAACCAGTCCATTCTAAAGGAGATCAGTCCTGGGTGTTCATTGGTAGGACTAATGTTGAAGCGGAAACTCCAATACTTTGGCCATCTGATGCAAAGAGCTGACTCATTTGAAAAGACCCTGATGCTGGGAGGGATTGAGGGCAGAAGGAGAAGGGGATGACAGAGGATGTGATGGTTGGATGGCATCACTGACTCAATGGACATGAATTTGGGTGGACTCCGGGATTTGGTGATGGACAGGGAGGAATGGCATGCTGCTGTTGACGGGGTCACAAAGAGTCTAACACGACTGAACAACTGAACTGAACTGAACTGATCTCAAAAAGGAGAAGAAATTCTAAGGGCTTTTATTTAATACTTGCTACCATATGACCCATATGTTAGGGAACCACTGTGGGGGATTCTACCAGTCACTAGGCATATCTATTCTAATTTTACATTAGAGAACTGAGGAAATAACCACCAGGTGAATCACTCTGTGTCACATCAGAGCTAACACTGCATCTATCACCTGACTTGAGTCAACACAGTGGAGCATCACAGTCTATCAACTAGTTCCCAAACCAATGTCAATTCAAAGATCAAGAGCCCCTTGACTGAAAGGGAGGCCAAGTCTCCTTGAGGAAGTGTCCTGCATAATTAATATAAACACACCTTGTAGATTTTCCACCAAATCTTTCCCGAAAGGGACCTATGCCCATAGAGTAGAGTGGCTTCACTGAGGAATAAGAAATACCCAGACCTATCAAGGATTACTTGACACTGGCCCAAAATTTATGTTAACATGTAGGGACCCAAAATTTCACCGTGGCTCATCAATCAAAATAATGGCTTATGGGGGTCAGGTGGACAAAATGGTATGCCCTATGGATGTCAGTCTCTTTCCCCAGCTACCTTAATGTTTGTTCAAAAGCTCCCATGAACAAAATGGCCATGTTAGCAGAGGTAGAACCTACACCTAGGCTCCACAATATGGACTTACCCTTAACAAAGTTGATCTGAATTATATCATTGCTGAGCACCTCATCTGCCAAAAGCAGCAACGAATAGTAACTCCTAAATGTGATATCATTCTTTGTTAAGAATCAATCTGGTGGCAGGTTGATTATAATAGACCTGTTTCTCCATGGAAGGGGCAGAAATCTGTCTTTGCTGGAACAGACACAAATCCAGAAAACTGATTTGGTTTCCCTTCCCATAATGCTTTCTGCCAGCCCTGCCATCTGTGGACATTCGGAATGCCTTAACCACCATCATGGCATTCCCCACAACATTGCATCTGGTAAAGGACCTCATTTCACAATAAAGGAAATACAGCAATGGGCTCATGACCGCAGAATTAACTAATCTCACCACATAGTTCATCATCCAGAAATAGGTGATGTATTTGAAAGATAAATGGTTTACTAATGACTTGGTTACTCCACCAGTTGTAAGATATCTTAAAATGACAGGGCTCTCTTTTAAATCAAAGAATGTATGTTCTGAATCAGACAATTATACAGCCAGAATTTATGGGTCTAGGAGGTAAGGGGTGAAAGTGGTAATGGTTTCTTTTATTCCCATTTCACCTAATAACTCACTTGCAGGATTTTCTTCCTGTCCCAGCATACTTAGCTCCATGGGTCTTAGTCCTCATGGGCAAAATATTTCTAACCAAGAAATGTAACAAAAATAATTAAATTTAATTAGAAGATGAGACTGTCACCTGGCCATTTGTGACCCCACACACCATTGAACTAACAGTAATCCCCTGTTACAATGAATCTTTATATTAAACTTTCATTATTCAAACTGTGGTTTCCCAAATGGACCATGACTGATATACTTCTTTTTTATATTAAGCAATCAAACTATTTTCTAAGCACTATTAGCTGCATCACACAAGTTTTAATGTCTTACATCTTAATTTCTATTCAGTTCCAAATATTTTTCAATTTCCCTTATAATCTATTCTTTAACTCATCAATTATTAGTCTGTGTGTTAAATTCCAAATGTTTTTACCTGATATTTTTTGTTTGATTTAAAATTGAACTCCACTGTGGTCAGAAAACATACTTTGTATGATTTTAATATTTATAAGTTTATCAAATCTTATTTTATGATTCATATGTTCTCTCTTGTTTCCATGGGCACTTGGAAGTGTAGTCTGCTGTTGGTTGGAATGTTCTATAAATATCAAAAGGTCAAACTGGCTAAAACATGGAAGAGCTATTCTATTTGCTTATTTACTGCCTACTCATCCAATCAATTGCTAAGCAAGTATTGAAATCCCCAATCAGAATTGTAAATTTATCTATTTCTCTCTCTATTTAACTTAGTTTTTGTTTTACTTATTTCAGAATTCTATTACTAGGAGCTGTGTATTTAAGATTGTCATGTCTTACTGATGAATTAGCTTTTTATTTTAATAAAATCTCCCAATTTTATTTATGGTAATATTTCTTGTTTTGAAATCTTTGTCTGACATTAATGAAAACTGAAGGTGAAAGTAAGGCATTTTTAGATAAGTGAAAACTGGGATAATTTCTACAACACTAGAAATTGCTAAAGAAGTTGTAGAAGGTAAAACTACTCTAGTACAGAGTTTGCATGAACATAAGTTTGAGCAAACTCCAGGAGATTGTGAAGGATAAGGAAGATTGCAGTCCATGGGGCCACAAAGAGTCAGACCTGATTGAGTGACTGAATAACAACAAATGTTATATACACTCACTCTTTCAATTCACCTGTGTATTTTTATTTCAGTTTGTTTATATCCATTCTGACAACATCTGCCTTTTCATTGACCTATTTAGTACTGCAGACCCTTGAACAACATAGGTTTGAACTGTGCGGGTCCTCTTATAGATGGAATTTTTCAACACATATACTACTATATTTATAATCTGAGATTGGTTGAATTTGCAAATGTTGAACTACAAAGTGCCAACTGTTCGACTTCCCTTGGCACAGTGGATATGAATCTATCTACCAAGATAGAAAACATGAGTTTGATCCCTGGTCGTGGAAGATTCCAAAAGTCATGGAGCAACTATGCCCATGTGCCACAACTACTGAGCCACCACTCTAGAGCCTGTGAGCTGCAACTACTGAGCCTCTGTGCCTCAATGACTGAAGCCCGCACACTCTAGGGCCTGTGAACCACAACTACTGAGCTTGTTTGCCTCAACTAATGAAGCCCATGCACCCTAGAGCCTCCACGTCAAAACTGCTGAGCACACGTGTGGCAACTATTGAATCCTGAGTGCTAAAAGCATGTGCTCTGCAATCAGAGAAGCCATTGCAATGAGAAGCCCGTGCACTGCAAAAGAGTAGTCTCTGCTCACTGCAACTAAAAGTCTGTGAGCAGCAATGGGGACCCAGCACAACCAAAAGTAAATAAAATTAATAAATACAATTTTATTTAAAAACTGCCAGTTGTAAAGTTAGATGTGGATTTTCAACCACTGGGACGGGGTCGGGGCAGGGACTGTTTGAGTACACTTAATCCCCATGTCATTTAAGGATCAACCATATATCTAGATTGAATGTAGTTCTTAATACAACTGAATTTAAGTCTAATATTTTGCTATTTTTTTTTTCTATTTGTCTCATTTGCTAGCTATTCCTCTATTCCTTTTTTTCCTTAAGTATTAATATATTTCTTAAATAGTATACTTAAATATTTTTACTATTTTATTTCTGTATTGTTTTCATAGGTATGCCTCATTGCATTATTCTTTTCATTATTGTTCTATGAATATGCATTATTATTACAATCTTAGTTAAAATTGTACCACTTCTTGTTAAACAAAGACATCTCATAACAGTACAGTTATGCTTATCTTTCTATATGCTATATAGCTGTCATTTATATGACACCTGTATACATTATTAGCCTCTCGATATTATATTTTCTTTAATATATCCTTTAAAATAACTGAAAGAAAAACAATATATCTTTATTTACCCACATATTATTATGTCCAGTGATCTTCAGTACAATCTATAAATCTATGGCTTGAATCTGGTGCCATATTCCTTCAACCTTAAGAACTTCCTTTAGCATTTCTGATAGTGTATAATTATCTCAATTTTCAATTATCTGAAAATATATTCACATACATATAATTTCTGAATGGTATTTTTTACTGGATATAGAATTCCAACTTAACACTAAAAATGTCATTTAACTCTGTTCTGGTCTCCATCATTTTTGATTACAAGTCAGTGAAATTATTATTATTCCCTTACATGTAGTATACCACTTTTACTGGTGACTATCAAGATTTATTTATCTTTGGTTTTAAAGATTCACCTCTGATGTACTTAGATTTGGTGTTCTTTTTATTTATCCTGCTTGAGATTCACTGAGATTCTTGGATCTCTATATTTCTCATTAATTTGGCCAATGCATCTCCAGATATTTTGTGACACATTCTGTTCTCTATTTGAGACTCCAATCACTTGGAAATTAGGCTTCTTATATTGTGCATAAATCATTGAGATTTTTCTTTTTTCTGTTCTTAGATCAGTAGAAATTATTGAATCTGACCTTCAAGTTAACCAATCTTTTCTTTTACCAACTCCAGTTTGCTGCTGAGCAAATTAGTAAATTTTTCACTTCAAATATTTTAACTTTCTGTTCTATAAGTTCTTATTACAGTTTTCATTTCTTTACTGAGATTCCACATCTGTTTGTTCATGAAGAGCATATTTTCCTATAAATCTTTGTATCTATGTATATACTGCCTTTTTTTTAAGCACCTGACTACTAATTTGGGCCATCTTAAAATTGACTTCTATAGACTATTTTTCTCTTAATCATGGAGTCATATTTTTCTGTTTATTTCAATGTTGATCATTTAATTGTATGCTGGACATTATGGAAGATACATTATAGAAATTCTTGGATTCATTAATCTTGGTGAACTTGCTATCTTTGAGTTGGCACAACTGTCAGTAAATCTCCCTGTAGCACAGTGTTTTGACTTGCCAAATGCATTCACCTTGACTTGGCCCAAACAATACATGAGAAGATGACTTCACCAGCTAAGTTAGGCCATTTTCTTCTCTGAGGTTCTAGTGTGTATAGCACTAATCGCACTGTATTAAGACAGGTTGCAAGAATATTGTGAGTTACTTAAGAGAAGCCAAGTTAAGTGAAAGTTGATCAGGCATGTCTGACTCCTGGCAACCCCATGGACTATACTGTCCATGGAATTCTCCAGGCCAGAATACTGGAGTGAGTAGCCTTTCCCTTCTCCAAAGGATCTTCCCAACCCAGGGATCGAACCCAGGTGTCCCACATTGTAGGTGAATTCTTTACCAGCTGAGCCACAAGGGAAGCCCAAGAATACTGGAGTGGGTACCTATCCCTTCTCCAGTGGATCTTCCTGACCCAGGAATCAAACTGGGGTCTCCTGTATCACAGGTGGATTCTTTACCAAATGAGCTATCAGGGAAGCCTTAAAAGAATGAAGGCTTAAGAAGAAGGAAGACTTAAGAGAAGGGCTCATGTCTAGTCTCTTCAGCTAATGCCTAACTGATACTCAGAGTGGATATTCATGTCATATTTGTTGATGCAACAAACAGAATCATTTAGAAGTTCATAAATCATATGATGCTAACACAAAATTCACAAAACACTGGAATATGTGAGTCTTTTAAAATTTTATTTATTTTTAATTGAAGGATAACTGCTTTACAGTATTGTGTTGATTTCTGCCATATATCCACATAAATCAGCCAAAAGTATACATATGTCCCTCTTGAACCTCCTTCCCCACCTCCCACCCCATCCTGCCCCTCTAGGTTGTCACAGAGTACTAGTATGATCTCCCTTCGTCACATAGAAAATTCCCACTGGCTATCTATTTTACATATGGTAATGTGTATGTGGGTCATTTAACTCAGAAACAAAGATGCTAATATAAGCTTAGTTTCAGCTGAAGGTATTAGTGAACCACAATACAAGGTAAATTTAAATGCTTATGGTAAACATTTAAAGAAATATATTAATGAGGTTCAGTATACCTTATTTACAAAGGCAAGAAAAGAAATCAGAACATTTCAGGAAGAGTCAGCAATACTAGCTGAAATGAAGCTCTAGCATGTAAAACAAAGTTTACTCATTCATCATACCTTATTTATTGCCTGATAAAAGTGTGTGTGTGTGTGTGTACGTATGAATAAAGAAAGAACATGGAATTTAAGATTGATAGATTGATAACTGAGGCTCACCTCTTTTTTAATCCAACTTTTATCTCTAATGGTGTATGCACCCTTAGGAACATGCCTTAATCTTCCTCCGGTGTATTTATCTGAAACTGAGGTAGTAATATTTATCTTACAGGAGTGGTGTTGGAATCAAGTGAGATCGTGAATGTGAAAGACTTTTGTGAATGTAAAGAGCTACATAAATATTAGAGATAGTTATAAAATAATTCAAATGAAGCATTATTACCTTTGACTATGGCATTCATCACATCTAAAACTCCCAAATGTTCTCTCCCCTCACAAAAATATATGTGCACACTCACTCACATACACACACAATTCCAAGTGTGTAAATACTTCAGCAGCAGCATCAAAACTGATCTGGGATCTTGTGTGCTTTAAATATGCATTTTTAAAAATTGTGTGCAACATACTACCTGTCTTAATTTGGCTTCACTTTATCCCTCCTGCCTACCTCCCTCCTCTCTCCTCTTGGAAACATTTATACTTATTAAGAACGTGTTTTATTCTACTTATTGTTGGTAGTACTACAACAATTTTCTTTAATCCATCATGCACTGCAAGTGGGGAGTGTTAAAGGATATCGGGTGAAACTGGTTTTTCTCTAGAGAAGCTACAAAGTCAACATTGTGAAAATCCTATTTCAGAACATTTAAGATGTGTCAGAGTCTGGTTCACTTTTTCTTTTCCCCCTCAAAGTTAAGTATTAAAAATATTTTAACTCTTGATTTTACACGTCAAGCTATCAAGCTATAGGGTTTAAGTTTGTTATTTTTCTGGTACGGCTAAGACATCAACCCAGTATTAACCCAGATTCCTTCAAAAGAAGGATTTTTCCCCCCAGTCCAATTTTAAATGACGAATTAACAAAAATATATGAATGTCAACCGAGTTTATGGAGCAAATGAGACCTGATTATAGGCAATGCTGCAACGGGGAGAAGTAATTTCAAGTATGCTCCCAAGATTGTCACTTCTACTCTGTTTTTTCTGTTTATCGTAGGTGAGGGAAGTATTTATAGGAGATAGAGGGAATATAATAGGCTATCTCTATCAAAACAAAACTGGAAGTCCCTGGATAAGAACTTATACTAAATATTTGCTCACACATTCAATATATGCATATTTCCAAAAGTATATTAAGCAACTATTACTTGTCAGGCTAATAATCAGCATGGCAATGGGCATATAGGAATGAATAATACTCACCTGCTAGTACTTCTAGCTTTTTCAGGCTATATGTCTCTGCTCAGGCTCTTTTCTTTCCCTTTATTGTCCTCCCTAATCCCTCCCAGACTTCAGTTGACCTAGCACCACAGAAAGTTAATTAAATATCATCTCTCTGAATTATTTTCTGACCTTCTAAATAGATTCTGATCAGTTCTCTTTTTTTTTTGTACAACACTCCTGACCCCAAACAACAATCCTATATGTATGCCTGTAACAAGTTTTGGTATTTTTCTTATTTTCTCTGTCTTCCCATTGGACTGTGAAGAACTAGAAATAGAATCCTGCATTGCCCAGTATTATAGACCCAGAACTACTTAACTGCTCAGTACACAGTGCTTGAGAAATGCACAGAGACTGAATAAATATATGACATTACAGTTACTTTTCTGATGAGCAGAAAAGCTAAACAAAAGAAGTGCTGAAACAAGAGAGGTTTTGCAATGCACAAGAGACCCAAGAGGAAGAAACATATGTAGAGTGAAATGTTGGAAAATTATAACAGAAGAAGATAATCAAGACAGCCCCCACATTACCAGCAATCTAAGTATTATGCTGATAAGCTGCTAAGTCACTTCAGTCGTGTCCGACTCTGTGCAACCCCATAGACGGCAGCCCACCAGGCTCCCCCATCCCTGGGATTCTCCAGGCAAGAACACTGGAGTGGGTTGCCATTTCCTTCTCCAATGTATTATGAATTGATTATAAAATTTTAGTAAAATCTTGTCATTTAAAGGTTACATATAACAAAAACTACCTACATATGTGTGCACATATAACTTGGATAAAAGTAGCAAATTTTAAGACCTAAAAAAATGTGGAAACACACATGCACACACTCATACATGATTCACTGTTCCTGAGTCATCCTACTAGAAGGACCTGGGACCACACGGGCATACATACTCTTGTACCATTTGCTGCACTTCTACTGTAGAAGTGGCTTCCTCCAGTGAGTCTAAGTCCATGCAAAGTGTGTAAACAATGAATGCTAATGGGCAATTCACTCATCTGTGAGGTGTGTTGAGGAGGGGCAGGAATGATGTTTCAACACTTAAGAGAATGGAAGGGATGGGAGGAAAGAAAGCCAGAAAACCCTCAATAAAGAAGATCACAAGTATAACAAAAACTACCTGTATCTCTACTATCTACATATTTCTCCATATCTGTATATACATTGATCTATATACATACCTACATACTATATACCTATGTGTGTGTCCACATTTTTTTAGGTCTTAAAATTTGCTACTTTTATCCAAGTTATATGTGGACACATATGTAGGTAGTTTTTGTTATATGTAAACTTTAAATGACAAGATTTTACTACAATTTTGTAAAGTGTGTCAAAATATATACACTACTATTATAAAATAGATAACTGATAAGAACCTGTTATATAGCACAAGGAACCCTACTCAGTGATGTGTGGTGACCTAAATGGGAAGGAAATCTACAAAAGAGTAGACATATGTATGTGTATAACTGATTCACTTTGCTGTACAGCAGAAACTAACACAACACTATAAAGCAACTATGTTCCAATTAAATTTTATTTAAATAAACATTTTTTAAAAAAGAAGACCACATGTGCCTTCTTTTATATATATATGTATATATATATATATATACACACACATATACTTTATTGCAGTATAGTTGACTTACAATGTTTCAGGTGCACAGCAAGGTGATTCAGTTATACAAATATGCATAGTGAAACTATTTTCCATCATAAGTTATTATAAGATATTGACTATAGTCCCCTATGCTATATGGTAAATCTTTGTTGCTTGTTGCATATCTATTTTTAAATTATAAATCTAGCATTCTATTCATACTAAGTCAAACAAGTGGAATCAAAATGTCATAATTTTTTTTAGTTAGGTAAACTTTCTGTTTTCTAAAAATTATATATTATACATATTTATATACATATGTATTAAAAAAAAAAGCTTTTCTACTACACACTTGATAAAGGCTTGAGAAAGAACATTAAAAAAAGAGAAGAGATAGAGAAATTAGAGAACATAAACTGAATATGAAGTAGAAAAACTGAAACAAACCAGATAAAAGTAAAAGATCATCATATAGTCCAATTGTTTTTAAATATGACTGCTAATTAGAAATGAATCTGGAGCTCTGGAGGGGGAAAAAAAAAAGCGATACCTGGTCATTTTTACTTTTCAAAGAATTTCAAGATAATTCTGATATACATTTGGATTTTTAAAAAGTGATTACAGATTTTTCATTAAATGGCAGTTTTGGTGATGTAGATCTCTATTACTTTTCTGTTGACCAATCATGATACATTGGTATCGAGTAAAAGTTACATAATCACAATAACAAAAGATGTTTATCAGTTTTCACAGTCAATAGCCAAAAAATAAAAGATCATTATAATTGCAAGCTATAATGCAAACATGATTAACAATATAAAATAATTACATACAATTGGGGGGGCAGTCAAGCAGAGTGAGGTGGTAAGTGGAAATGCATATATGCACATGTTCTCATTTACCCAGTCAGACTATGTCTTTTGGTTGGTGCATTTAATCCATTTACACTTAAGGTAATTATCAATATGTGTGATTCTATTACAGTTTTCTTGTTAGGAGTATATTTTCTGTAGATCTTTTCCTTTTCTTGTGTTTCCTGCCTAGAGAAGTTCCTTTAGAATTTGTTGAAAAGCTGGTTTGGTGTTGTTGAATTCTAACCTTTGTCTGGAAAGTTCTTGATTTCTCTATCAAATCTGAAGGAGAGTCTTGCTTGGTCGAGTATTTTTGGTTGCTGTTTCTTCCCTTTCATCATTTTAAATATACCACACCCTTCCCTTCTGGCTTGTAGAGTTTCTGTTGAGAAATCAGCTGATGGCCTGTTGAGAGTTCCCTTGTATGTTATTTGTCATTTTTCTCTTGTTGCTTTTAATATTTTATCTCTGTCTTTAATTTTTGTCAGTTTGATTACTATGTGTTTCCTCCTTGGATTTATCCTGCTTGGGACTCTCTGTGCTTCCTGGGCTTGGTTGACTATTTCCTTTCCCATGTTAGGGAAGTTTTCAGCTATTATTAGCTCTTCAAATTTTTCTCAGGTCCTTTTTCTCTCTCTTCTCCTTCTGGGGCCCCTATAATGTGAATGTTGATGAGTTTAATGTTGTCTCAGAAGTCTCTTAGGCTGTCTTTATTTCTTTTCATTCTTTTTTCTATATTCTATTCTGTGGCAGTGATTTCCACCATTCTGTCCTCCAGGTCATTTATCTGTTCTTCTGCCTCAATTATTCTCCTATGGATTTCTTCTAATGTATTATTCATCTCTGTTTGTGCTTTAGTTCTTATAAGTCTTTGGTAAACATTTCTTGCATCTTCTCAATCTTTGCCTCCGTTCTTTTCCCAAAATCCTGGATCATATTCACTATTATTATTCTGAATTCTTTTTCTGGAAGGTTGCTATCTCCACTTCATTTAGTTGCTTTTCTGGGATTTTATCTTGTCCCTTCATCTGGGACATAACTTTCTGCTTTTTCATCATGATTAACTTTCTGTAATATGGTTTTTGTTTTAACTACTGTGAAGTTGCCCTGCTTCTTGCTTTTTCTGTCTGCCCTCTGATGGATGAAGATACGAGGCTTGTGAAAGCTTCTTGATGGGAGGGAATGGTGAGGGGACAAACTAGGTCTTGCTTTGGTGGGCAGGGCCTTGTTCAGTGAAGATTTGGTCCAATTATCTGCTGATGGGTTGCACTGCCTCCCTCTAGCAGTTTGGCCTGAGGTGGCCCAGCCCTGGGGTCTATGGGCTTCATAGTAGGATTAATGGCAAACTCTAAAAGGGTTTATGCCAAGGGGGAACTTCCAGTGCCCCTATCCCTGTGGTGAGCTCCTGCCAACCCATGCCTCCACAGGAGGCCCATCCAACAGTAGGAGGTGGTTTTGGTTCAGTCTCCTGTGGGATCTTTGCTTCTCTCCTCTGAGTCTTGGTTCATGCAAAATTTTGTCTGTGCCCTCCAAGGCTGGTGTCTCTGTTCCCCCAGTCCTTCAGAAGGTATATAATCAAATCCTGCTGGCCCTCAAGGCCAGATTCCCTTAGGATTCCCAGTCCCTTTGCTGGATCCCTAGGCTGGGAAGACTGATGTGGGGTTCAGAACCTTCACAATAGTGGGAGAACTTCTTTGGTTTCATTATTCTTCAGTCTGTCAGTCACCCACCCAGCGGGTATGGGATTTGATTTTATCATGACTGCACCCCTCCTGTCATCTCACTGTGACCTCTTCTTTGTCTTTGGAGGTGTGGTACCTTTTTTTGGTGGGTTCCAGTGTCCTCCTGTCAGTGGTTATTCAACAGCTAGTTGTAATTTTGGTGCTCTCAGAGGAGACAAGCGCAGGTCCTTCTACTCCACCATCTTGAACTGCAAGCCTCTCAATATATCCACATGTGCCTTCAGATTATCTATCTACCCTCCATTACCCCTCAGTCTCCCAGGTGAGAACCACTTAAATGTTCCATTTCCCCAGCTTAATGAAAAATAGCAGTGCCCACATAGACAAAAATAAACGGGGTTAAGGAATGCTTCTCTAAAAGAGTTTAAGAAAATTATGGAAGCAAACGGTCTATAAAAGAGGGAAGTTGGATTCTGCAGTATGTCTCTGTTAGGATTTGAGGGAAGAAATATATCAGAGAAAATTCTTTGAGAATATGATAGAAAAGGCAGATTCACACTTGAGCACAAAATTTACTAAATAATTCCATAAAGTTCAAAAGTCCCCTGAAGCCCTTATAAACACTACTCCTGAAGGCACTATGAAACTCAGGTTGAGAAACCTATTCTAGAGGGACACCAGTGATGGTTACCATCGAGACTCTAATGTCAGCTATGATGTCACCCAACTATGACAGCCTGCCACAAAGGACAATGAACAAGGAACCCCAGCCCTGCTGATCTCCTCACATTGAGACCTATGGAACAGAAGGTAAATTACAGTCATACAGAAGATGCAATAGTATTATTTGTATAGTTCAGAACAGAGAAATTAAGCTGGAAAGTAAGGGACAGGAAGTGACCTGGGGATGAAATCACAATAGGAGTGTACAAAAACACACGTGTCCATATCAATGTTTATTCATATCTCGCAGCTCTGCCTCAGAGCAGAGATAAACTAGTAATAAGATGCACACAAAAAAATTCTTACAACCTTAATCACTGAGGATATAAAATAATGTAGCACAAATATGCTGATTTTTCTATACATTAGTATTGAGATAAAGATGAAATCTGCACTATTTTCTGAGAAAAGTGAATTCCAATGGCATTTGCCTTAGACTTTGGAATCAGAACAGCCAATATCTAAGCCAACTGCTTCAATGCCACTTCAGCTACTAAATAGAAGTATGAAATCTGAAAAGCTTCCATAGGTTGAATAGAGAAGACTCTTTATAAAAAGTGCATCTGGATAAAAGTACAGTTACAGAGAACAGCCACCAATATGTTCTCTCCCAGTTTAGCCTCTAGGGAACAACAGAGATTTTTGCTTTAATTTTGAATAAGGAAGAGAGACACATAGAAATGCATAAGAGCCAAGGAACTAACATGGATGGATAATAACAAGTGACAAGATGAGAATGAAGTCATTATTCAGCAATCAGTTACTACTGTTTCAATTATTCTTTATCTGTGACAACTATTCTTCATGATACTAACAGGATGTTTAAGTTGTTATAATAAAAATCAATCAATTGAATATATAATTATGTATAATTATATGTGAAAGATATTTCTAATGCATTGACCTTATTACTTCCAAGTATATTTTCATATTAACATATTAGCCTCTTGATGAAAGTGATAGAGGAGAGTGAAAAAGCTGGCTTAAACTCAACATTCAAAAAACTAAGATCATGGCATCCAGTCCCATCATTTCATGGCAAATAGATGGAGAAACAGTGGAAACAATGGGAGACTTCATTTTTTGGAGCTCCAAAATCACTGCAGATTGTGACTGCAACCATGAAATTAAAAGACACTTGTTCCTTGGAAGAAAAGCTATGACCAACATAGACAGCATATTAAAAAGCAGAGACATTACTTTGCCAGCAAAGGTCCATCTAGTCAAAGCTATGGTTTTTTCACTAGTCATGTATGGATGTGAGAGTTGAACCATAAGGAAAGCTGAGTGCCAAAGAAGTGATGCTTTTGAGCTGTGGTGTTGGAGAAGACTCTTGAGAGTCCCTTGGACTGCAAGGATTTCAAACCAGTCAATCCTAAGGGAAATCAGTCCTGAATATTCACTGGAAGGACTGATGCTGAAGATGAATACTTTGGCCACCTGATGCAAAGAACTGACTCATCGGAAAAGATCCTGATGCTGGGAAAGTTTGAAGGCAAGAGGAGAAAGGGACAACAGAGGATGAGACTGTTGGATGGCATCACTGATTCGATGGACATGAGTTTGAGCAAGTTCCAGGAGTTGGTGATGGAAAGGGAAGCCTGGCATGCTGCAGTCTGTGGGGTCACAAAGAATCAGACATGATTGAGCAACTGAACTGAACTGACTGATACCTTGACATGCCTAAAAACAATATCCTTCACAAAATTTATTCCATATCATAATGTTTGTCATCATTACTTTTAATTTTGCATATGCTAATATGTGTGGTGATAGCTCATTGTGATTTTAATCTGCATTTCCCTAATAGCTAATATTGAACATGTTCTCATGTACTTGTTTGCCATTAATTAATCTTCAGTGAAATATCTGTTCAAATCTGTGGTCCATTTATAACTTGGTTTGCTTGCTTTCTTTTGAGTGCTTTTTTTTTTTTTTTTTTTTTTTGAGTGCTCTTTATATATTCCAGACCCAATCCCTTTTCACATTTGTGAAATGCAAATTTTTTCTAGGTTGTTGTCTTCTCATCTTAGTAGTATGTTCTGAGGGGTAGAAAGTCTTAATTTTGATGAGGTTATTTATCTTTTTTATCTTTTATGAACTATGCATTTGGTTTCATACAAAAAAGAAACCTTTGCCTAACATAAAGGCACAAATATTTTCTCTTAAAAGTTTTGTAATTGTAGATTTTACATTTAATTCTACCATATTTTGGGGTCAATTTTGTATAAACTGCAAGAGGTGGATCATAACTGATGTTTTTACACAGTTATGGAACAACAACATCCAGTTGGTCCAGCATGAATTGATAAAACACTTTCCATTCTCCACTGAATTGCCTTTGTTTCTTAAAAAAAAGAAAAAGAAAACAAACAGTTAACCATATAGGTACAGGTTTCTTTCTGGACTCTAGTTTGTGCCATTAATGTTTTTCTGTCTTTCTATAATACTCTCTTGGTTACTATATTTTTAATGTCCTTTCTCTGTGTTATTATATCCTCATTTTTAATACAGTAGAGTACTTTTATGAAATTTGTAAATGCTTATATTTTATTTTGGCAAAAAAGAGCCTTTAGATTAATAAAACCTACTTCTCTCTTGTAAAAAAAAAAAAAAAAAAAAAAAAGAAGTGCTACCCTTTTCTGAGGCTCTTCATTTTTCAGTCAGCAGGAGTTAAGAAAACCCTTTCTGAAATGACTGCCACAGGGCAAGTGATTCAGCTTCTGAGAATGAAAGCTGTCCTTGGGCTGTCTCTGCTGCTTCATTTCCTAAGACCTCTTCCACATCTGTTCCAGCTGCCTCTTCTCACATCTTCTTACCAGACTACATCAAGGGTCTGACTGCCTGAGAGGAGCCAGGTAAAATGAAGGCCAAAAGAGGTCTCCAAACAGAACTCCTCAGGCACAGAAACAAGTAGTCTTACTCTGGCTTGGAATGATTCTTGTATCTGGTAACAAACTTCATCAGAGCAAAAACCTTGCTTTCTGCTTTGCCCCTAGAGCATGAGAAAGAAAAGCATTTCAACTCTTTGACATTATTCTCCACACACATTGTACTTGATGAACTTGTGTGTCATGGCATGTTTGTGAGTAGACACATTACACTGAGCCAAAGGTCTCCTGACAAAACAATTCAATCTGTTATGAACTGATTCTGCCCACAGCTCTACACAGGGCATCCTTGACCTCCTTGTTCCTAAGACTATAAACAACAGGGTTCAGCAGGGGAGTGATGATGGTGTAGGTCACAGAGAGAAGAAGATCTTTTTCTATTGCATTTTCTGATTTGGGCTTGAGGTAGGCAATGGCGGCACAGCCGTAGTGGACAACGACCACAGTGAGGTGAGAGGCACACGTGGCAAAGGTCTTCTTGCGGCCCTCGACTGAGGGTATCTTAAGGATGGAAGAGAGAATGAGGATGTAAGAAATGAAGACCAGGACAACAGGCACAATAATCACAAATGAACTTACACCATAATTGATGATCTCATTGATAGTAGTATCAATACAAGAAAGTTTCATGACTGGGTAAATGTCACAGAAGAAGTGGTCCACCACGGCGCCACAGAAGGGCAAGTTGAACATGGCCGTTACATGGAGAACTGCCATAACAAGGCCAGTGCCAAAGGACCCATAGACTAACCTACCACACACTCCTTTGTTCATGAAGACTGTGTACCTCAGGGGCTTGCAGATGGCCACATAATGGTCATAGCCCATTACTGTGAGCAAGAAGCAATTATTAGCGGCCAAGAAGGCAAAAAAGAACATCTGAGTTGCACAGCTTCCCAAAGATATAGGCTGGTTATAAAAAATGAGACCAGAAAGCATTCGTGGGATGATGACCAGTGTGTACACCGTCTCGGAGCTAGACAGCATGCTCAGAAAGAAGTACATGGGAGTGTGGAGGTGACGGTCAATGCAGATGACAGTGATAACAATGATGTTCCCAGTCAGAGTGAAAATGTAGGTGATGAGGAAAACCACAAAGAGGGTTATCTGGTGATTTCCAAAAATGGAGAATCCCAAGAAGATGAATTCTGCCACTTCTGTGAAGTTCTTTCTCTGCATTCTGCTATATCAGTGTCCTAAAGCAACAGAGAGAGGCAGTCATCACGGGGAAAATTCCCATCAGCAACTTGACTTCATAGTAAGGGACAATGATAGCTGAATTGAGTGAGCACAGTTCCCCCTTTGTGACCAGAAAGCTCATGTAATGACCCCTGAATAGAAAGAGAAAACTCTGGTTGCCTCTGTGGGGTTTATACATGTAAACACAATCATCAAGTGCAAACTTGCCCTACGCATGGAGACTTCTGAACAAATGCTCACAGCACTGATGTTGGGAAAGGGAAGAGAGAGCCGGGAAAGAGAGATGCCCTGTGTCCTGAACAGTAATGAGGTCTACCACTTAAAATAAACTCCAGGAACAAGAGGCTTACTAATGAAGTGCAGGTCAAGAAAACGATAAAGATGAAAGTTTTGAGGGGCAATGACATAGCAGAAGGAAGTAATCTGAAAGATGAACTTTGATCAGTCAAAGGCCCTGGATCTGGTGACAGGGTTGAGTTTCGAATCTAGAAACCTCAATTCAGAGAAAGAATGTGGTCCAAACATGTCATCACACCCTCAGAGAACTGCAGGACAATTTGTGCTGTGATTTCTCTACTGAAATTGTTCACTGAGTCCTGCCACAGTAATCTTTTTTGCTGACCTCAGTAGTCCTTTTTAAGAATGAAGTCGGGAAGAGAGACAAGTAATTGGGAGAACATGGTTTAGTTTCCACTATAGTAAGAAAGCGGGAGGACAATTCAAGCTGTGAACAGGGAATGTAAGCATCAGAGTTGAGAGGAGGAGGAGAAAGGAGTCTGCCGGCTGCTGGGATCTGAATTGGCTTATCAATTTTTAAAAATTTGGTGAACACAGAATTTTATATAATTATAAGAAATAGAGTGCACTAGTTCCCTCTACCAAAAAGCCAGAGTACACAACCTGTGTGGAGAATGTACATTTGATTTTGTGGACAATGATCATTCCATTGCTCTCCCTCTTTTCTTATTCAGAATTATGAAATAGACTTTCTCTCCCACATGCCATAGTTCCCTGAAAGTTGGTTTCATCATGGTCACTCCTAGAAAACTGTTCTCTCAAATGTCAAAGAAGTCTCCATTGCTATAAGTGTCAGACTTTCCTTTTTCCTCTTTCTCTTTTCCCTCTGATTCATTTTACACTTCTGAAAACCGTGCCTCCTGGAAACATTCTCTGACCTTAGTTTCCATGACACCACACTAGTTTTCTCTTTTCTCAGCACTAATTTAGTTCTCTCCCATGAAGCTGCTCATTCCACCTATATCTTAATGGAAATGCTGTTCTTTGGTCAATCTTTGGCCTTTGCTTTTTTCTTTCCACACTCTCCTCAGTTTTTCCAGTTATAATTTCTATGTTAATTGCTCTCAGAGCCCTACTTTTATCATCAATCTTTTCCTCAAAGAATCCTCTGAATTCTTCTACTTATGGGTCTTGTTTATATAATACATTTTACTTTTTCAAAAAGTAATAAACATTTATCCTCTTATATTTGGGACATACCCTCTACATCTTGGGCTTTCCTGGTAGCTCAGATGGTAAAGAATCTGCCTGCAAATTCAGGAGACCCGAGTTCAATCCCTGGGTTGGGAAGATCCCCTGGAGAAGGAAATGGCTACCCACTCCAGTATTCTGCCTGGAGAATCCCACAGACAGAGGAGCCTGGCAGGCTACAGTCCATGGGGTCACAAAGAGGCAGACACAACTGAGCAACTAAGCACAAACACTCTTCATATTAACTTCTGTCTTTGTTGATGACCTCACCATTATTCCAGTCAACCAAGGTCAGTATTTTGGAGTCACATGTACCTCATCATCCCATTCAATGGAATTCTTTCTTAAATAGTATCTATTGTCTCTCCCTTGCAACGATTCTTAAGGCTAAAAAATGTGCTGAGTTTGACAGTACAGTAACTCATGTCATTGTTCCTGGTGATACAGTTCAAAGCACCCTGAAATGTATGCTTGGAATTCTCAGTGGATGCTGGATCCTAAAATTTGAATGGGTGAAAGCATGTCTACAAAGCAAAGAATGTGAACAGGAAGAAAAGTATGAAATTCCTGAAGGACCACAGAAAAGCAGGATCAACAGAGAACAGCTGTTGCCAAAGCTGTTTGATGGATGTTACTTCTATTTTGGGGGAACCTTCAAACACCATCCAAAGGACAACCTTATTAAGCTTGTCGCTGCTGGTGGGGGTCAGATTGTCATTAGAAAGGCCAAGCCAGACAGTGACATGACTCAAACCATCAATACAGTCGCGTACCATGCCAAAGCTGATTCTGATCAGCACTTCTGCACACAGTATATCATCTATGAGGACTTGTCTAATCATCGCCCAGAAAGGGTTCGGCAGGGCAAAGTCTGAATGGCTCTTTCCAACTGGTTTATAGATTGTGTGATGTCCTTTGAGTTGTTCCCTCTTGACAACTGAACTCGCACAGTGTGATAACCTAGTGACTGTACTGTTTTCATCAGTCACATTTTTACAAATAGGTAGACTCATTCATCGGAGAAGGCGATGGCACCCCACTCCAGTACTCTTGCCTGGAAAATCCCACGGACAGAGGAGCCTTGTAGGCTGCAGTCCATGGGGTCGCGAAGAGTCGGACACGACTGAGCGACTTCCCTTTCCCTTCCCTATTGTATCTCCCAATGTCTGGATTCACAATGACCCTCATAAGACTAGGGTACCAAATCCTCTAGTCAGGAAATAAAACCTATTCCCATTCTAAAACATATATGGAAATGCAAAGAACTACAAAAGCCAAGGCAATTTCCAAAAAAAAGTTTAAAAACTTACACTATTGCAATTGAAGACTACAGTAATCGAGGCAGCATAGTACTGGTATAAGGATAGACATACAGCTCAGTGGAACAAAACATAGATCAAAAATGATCCACATATATATGGTCAATTAGTTTTTTTACAAAGTTTTTAAATATCTTAATAATAGTATTATCAATAAATGTTGCTGTTACAGACAATTGGATAGCTAGACAGAAAAAATAAACCTCAAATCTTACCTCATGCCATATACAAAAAAATCAAAGTAAATCAAAGACATAAAAGTTAAAACAAAAATTCTAGATGAAAATATGTGAGAAAATCATGACCTTGGAATGAGAAAATTTCCTAGACACAAAATAAAAAAGCATAAACTATAAAAGGACAAAATCACAAACTGAACTTCATCTAAATAAAGCTTCTATGCTTCAATAGACATTGTTAGAAAAATGAGAAGGAAAGCCACAGACTGGGAAAAAAATATCCACAATATACATATCTAAACTTGTATTCAAATGTATAAAGAATTCTTAGAGCTCAATACTAAGAGACATTTTTTTAAATTGGAAAAATATTTAAATAGACATTTTACATAAGAAGATATACAAATGGTGAGTAAGTACATGAAAGAATGCTCAACATCATAGCCTTATTAGCCACCAGAGAAATGTAAAATAACACCATGAGATACTACTCCATGCCCACTCAAACGGCTAAAATTAACAACTTGACAACCCCTAATGTTGTCAGGGAAGCAAAAGAATTGGAACTCTCAAATATTGATGGCGGTCTTATAAAACAGTACAACCAATTTGTAAAACAGTTTGCATATTTTTAGAAAAATAAATACATACTTACTCCATGATTCAATATTTTTCCTAAGTATTTACACAAGAGAAATTAAAACTGATGTCCATATAGAGAAGCGAACATGAATATCCTAGAAGCCTTATTCCTAAAAGCCAAAAACTGAAAACCACTGAAACTTTTATGGTGTATCTATACAATGAAATATGGCTCAGCAATAAAAGGAACAGATTATTAATACAAACAACATGACTGATGCTATCAAGCATTATATTAAACCAAAGAAGTCGGACACAAAAGAGTGGATACAATGTGATTCCATTTATAGGGCATGCTAGAAAATATAATTTTAATCTACACTTGCAATAAAGCAAGAGGTGGTTACCAGAATTGTTAGGGAATTGACTGTAAAAGAACACTAGGGAACTTTTAGGGATGAAGGGAATGTTCATGATTATGATGGTAATTACACAGTCACATAAAGTTATCAAAATTCACCAAAATGTACGCCTATATTGGTGCATTTTGTTACATTATTTACAGTAAACATGGTGTTTATCACATTGTATAACATTATATAGTACAATAGGATGTAATGTAATATACCTCATCTAAGTTGATTCTTAAAAAGATTCTCATTTGGCCAAAAATAAGATTCTATGCCTGCAAATCTGTCACTGCTAGATCCACAGCTCTTTAGGGGCTCACTGTGATGTAAGAAGCATGGGAATTGGCCGGGACCTGGGGAGTCGGAACCTGATGTGCAATCTGTTAATGTCGTAACACGTGGTCCTGGGGACTTCAGTGATGGCCCAGTGGTAAAGACTCTGCCATTGCAGGGGGCCTGGGTTCAATCCCTTGTTGGGGAACTAAGATCCCACATGCAACATGCGGTGGCCAAAAAAAAGAAAACCAAAAATCATGTGGTCTTGGGCAAACCATTTAAAATTTTTCTTGGTATGGCTCTATGATAGGAAGAAACCATCCAAGTATTTTTTAAAAGTCAACAAAAAAAAAAAGAAGAAAACAGTGTGAGACAATGGAAGATGAGAAAGACAGAAATTATTTCTAGATTATCCTCTTGGGAAAATAAGAACGTTGAAACAGCAGAATATAATGAAAAGATAGAATAGCAAGTGTTTTAATCAGGAAGATTACATTCCAAATAGAAAAAGAGAAAAAAGCTTGAAGATGCAAAGAGAACTGCATTTACAAGAAAACAAACTATTACGGAATGTATTGATACTTACAACAAATCATGTATGTTATTTAAATTGGAGTGAACCTGTTAGGAAGTGAGAAGGAACTTAAAACATGCAACTTGGCTAACCTCACAAAAAATATTACATGTCAATTATTCTTCCAAAAAAACAAAAATTCTATGACCTCTCCAGAGACCTTGAAACACTAATTTCAAGATGCCAGGGACTCTTTAAAAATCTATGATTATTATAGCTATCTGAAGAAGCCAAAGAAAGAAAAACACTTGACCATAGGATGGGAAAGAATCTGCCAGACCGTGCTTTTCTTTTTTTTTAAGACATGAGCCCAGTTGTCATGTCTTTGCAGCTTCCCATCGCAGAACTCCAGATCCTGGCCCAAAAAGGATGCAGGAGCACAAGGGACTAGATCTTGCTTAAGTTAAGACACACATACAGGTAACCCAAGCACATTGCAAACTTAATCTGAAAGCATCTACAAAAGCAAAAAACCCTGGTGCTTCTTCAGGGCTTTATAATCTTACAATCACTTTCTCTCTCTCTAGATTGGACTGGAGCTTAGAGAAAAAGAGGTACATGACATGCACACTGGCCCTGAAAGTTACGTCTGTAGGAGGAGGAGAAGGAAAACCTATAAACTCAGACATCATGAGAAGAATCTCCAAGGAAAAGCCATGTTGACTAGCCCAGTTCTCCAGGGTCTCTTTTCCTCAGAATTTCCCGAGTGTCTCAAGAGAACGAGTAGAGTCAGATTCCAGACAGATGTCAAGGGATCTTATTAAAAAGAAGACTTCATTTTTTCCAAGTGGTTGGTGATTTGTGATCCTGAAGCCATCCTCTCACATGGTGTCTCTGCCCCTATCGTGGACTTTAGAAGATGGGAGATTAGCCTCTATAGTGCTTCCAAGACAGGGCACTTAAGTACATAAACAGTATTTCCCAAGGACACTCATTTGTTAATAAATTCCATTTCCATTTTAGCAAGACAGATTTTCTTAGCCTGAGTATTAGCAGTTAGACTCCTTCTGGGAGACTTTCCAACAAATATGTCATGCTCCTGGCATCCAGAGTTCCCTTTTATCGTTACTGTTTACTTGCTAAGTTGTGTCCAACTCTGCGTCCCCATGGACTGTAGCCCGCCAGGTCCCTCTGTCCATGGGATTTTGCAGGCAAGAATACTGAGTGCATTTCCATTTCCTCCTCCAGGGGACTGAACCCATGGTCTCCTGTCTTCTGCATTACAAGTGGATTCTTTACCTGCTGAGCCATCCATGGCTCCCTATCTTTGCCCAATGCCCACTCCCCTGGACTGATCCAAATCCCTTTCCCCTGAGCATCCTTCAAGATTCTTCCAAGACTGCAGCAAATAATGTTTTAATTTTTCCACTTGATCTATGCTTATTCCTCCCTTCCCTACATGGAAGTTACAAAATGGTGTAAAGGCTTTAATGTACTTTTACTTCATCCTTATACCTTATGGTATAAGGTCATTCTATCAGACTAGATATGTACACCTCCAATTTAATACACTCAAATGCCAGGATCATAATCAAGCAGTCATGTTAACTCTGACACCTGTTTCTATCCAGTTATATGTTCTCAAACCTTCAGAGCATTTCAATGGAAGTCAGAATAAGGAATTCTTTAATAGCCCTAAATCCTGTTCTATATTGTTTCAAATCCAGTAACCTCTGGTCTTTCCTTTTACAATGTTTACAGAGTTTACAGTGACCTTGATAATTTGCATAATCCTTGACTTTAGAAGTTATCTGAAGCACATTCATAAATTCTTTAGTTAATCCTCAGTTATCTCCGACATTGGGCTTCCCTGGTGGATCAGTGGAGAAGAATCCAGCTGCCATGCAGGAGATGTGGGTTCAATCCCTGGTTTGGAAAGATCCCCTGGAGGAGGAAATGGCAACCCACTGCAATATTCTTGCCTGGAGAATTCCATGGACAGAGGAGCCTGGTGGGCTACAGTCCTTGGGATCACAAAAGAGTCAGACATGACTTAGAGACTAAACAACAACAATCTCCAACGTCTCTGCTCCCTCCTAGCTTAAGTGTCTCTCAGGTCTGACAAAGGCAATACCATTACTGATTCCCATTCACCCGACACTTGAGATTTTTAACAAGATTTCAAACTTATAGAAAAGTTGCAAGTACACTACAGGGAACTCCTACATACTCTTTCCTGGATTCACCAATTGTTTCTATTTTGCCCCATCTGCCTTATCTAAATCTAACTCTAAAGGAGTTGAGAGTAGGTTGGATACATCATGCCCCTACAGCCTTAAATACTCCTTTGAAAGTTTTCTAAGAAAAAGGAAATTCTATCACACAGCACAATGAAATTACAAAGACACGGAGTCAAGAACCACTGTCACTCATCTCAACACTTACTGGCAGGAAACAGAAATTAGACCCAGATTTCAGTTCTGTATATCACAATACCAAAGCTTCCCCTTCCAAAACGTAAAATATCGTACCCCTTCCAATTCTTCCTAACCCAGTAATGCTTTTGCCCAAGGGCCTGAGAAAGAATAACTTATTTTAGAAAAGAAAGAGCAGAAGGAGAATTAGAGCCCCTCAACCTTACCTCTTCTCCTTCCACCTAATCAAGAACATTATTTCCCAAAGAAGCCAATCTCCTGAGTTAATGATCACCCAATGCTCATGTCCATCTAGAAAATCTACAAAGATTCATCCCCATTTTACCCATGTCCCAAATAATTTCTCTTACTTTCCTTTGTACTGCTGCTCAACTATCTTCCCAGGCAAGACTAAGTACCACTTTCTCTTTAAATTCCTTGCCCCTCCTCAAATTTACAGAAAAGTTGAAAGGGCAATACAAAGAACTTTTTCTTGAACCATTAGAGTAAGTTTTTGAGACAGGGCTCATCACCTTTAAATCCTTTGGAAGTCCCTACAAACAAGGACATTCACCTACGTACCACAAAGCCATCACCCCAATCAGGAAAGTAACACTGACTCACTCACTATCTTCTAATCCTCAGATCCCATTCAGTGTTTTGCCAGGTGTCCCAAACATAAATCCAGCTCAGAATCAAGCTTTGTGTTTATTGGCATGTTTTGTTAATCTTCTTTAGTTTAGAACAGTCTCTCAGCAATCCCTTGTCTTTCATAACTTGGGTATTTCCAAAGATTACAAGTCGAGTATTTTATTAAAAGCCTCTGAAGTTTAATTTGTCTAATGTCTTCTCATGATTAGAAACAGGTTATGGATCTTTGGCAGGACAGAAGTGATGTTGTGTTTTTTCACTGCATGCTATCAAGAGGCACATGGTTCTGAGTTATCCCACTTCTAATGATACCCAGTTGGATTGCTTAAAGTGGCATAAGTCAAGATTCTCTACTTTGAAGTACTCTTTCTCTTTAAATTAATAAACTATTTTTCAGGGAGGTAATTTTGATAATTGTTTGATCAATATCTTTTCCTGTTCTTTATCAATTATTTATATATATCATTTTATGATTCATTGTTTACCTTGTTTATTCGATATAATTATTTTGACAATTTATATTGATTCTTCAGTTATTTTTTTAATTTTATTTTATTTTTAAACTTTACATAATTGTATTAGTTTTGCCAAATATCAAAATGATTCTTCAGTTATTTTCAGTTTGCTCAGCGGAATCGCCTTCAAGCTGACTTTGGTGTCCTTTTGACACGTTCATATTATTCTTTGATCATTTCCTTCCTTTCTGGTTTTAAAAATAAAAGTCCAGACTCTGTGTTTCCCTGCCTCAGACCTAGAATTAACCATTTGTCCAAGCATTACTGGTTCTTTTTACTGATATGCAGCATGTAGAAAGGAAGTTTGGGATCTGCTTTCAGGCCCTTGCATTGGAAACAGCTTGGGAACATGCAACGCAAATAAACACACACACACACACACACACACACACACACACACGGTGAAAATCATGCGTTCACAGCAATATCTCCAATTTCTATCTTTTCCCTTATCTCTTCATTTATTGTAATTCCACAAATTTATATTAACATTATAATTCAACAAATATCTAATGAGCCCCTAAGATATATATGAAGCAAAGTGCTAGATCGCATGTGGGATCTCAGAGATAAGGATAAAATAGAATAATTTGTAAGATTTTGTAAGGGTGGTTAGAGGAATATACAAATAACTATACTGTGAGATAATACTGTAATAACAGAAAATGCCATAATAATGACTTTCAAGAACTTACTCTGTAAAAAGCACTGTGTACCTGCTGGCCACTCAAACCTCACAAAGGGTGGCAACTTACATTACTGTACACATACGAGGAGTTAAATGTTCCAACAGTTTCAGTGTTTGCTTGGGTTTCCAAATTTAGAAAATGAGAGTGCTCTGCTTGGAGTCCATATTTGTCCAATTCCAAAATCATTTTCCTTCATCACTATGGCATTCAGAAGATGGAAATATCCCATCTGTCAGGAGATCAGGAAAGACTTCATGAGGCAAATGGCATATAAGATAGACTCTTAAGAACTGGGGTTTTGAGAAACAGATATGTCTGAAAGCTACTTCGATTACAGAGAAGAGAATGCATCAAAGAATTTAAAGGGGAGACTCAGGGCATATATTCAAAAGTAGAAGACTTTGAGTACACAATAGAATTTGTGAAGGAAGTAAGACAAGACCAATAGATTGGAAAAGAACTGTAAATGGTTCTAGATCCCAGAAAAAATGAGTCTGTGTTTCATTCAAGATGCAAAAGTTAACCTAAGCCCAACTCCACCACTGAACCTAACAAAGGTTATCAGAAGAATGACATTGTGGAAAACTGCTTCCAGGAAGTGACAATTAGGGTCTGGCCAGCTTTCAGGATTAGAAGAGAAGAAAAAGAGATTCTGGAAGGCAATTACTGAATCAGGACAATGAGGCTGGAAGGTAAGATGAAGTAAAGGACATGAAGTACTGACCAAAACAAAAGGGGAGTGGTCAGGAGGAGAAGAACCAAAATAAGATGTAGAACAGTTGAACGGGATTTAAAGTGGAATAGATGGAATAATATCTATGCATAAACAACTTCAGTTTGAAATATGGAGGGGAGAGCAAGGTTGAGTTAAATCCAACACTTGATGGTTGTAACTCCAATACAAAAGAAATCGAGGTTACTGGATATAGCCCAGCAAAAAAGCCACTCTCTTATCTGCAAAACTTAAATACTGCATGGCACATGAGAGATGTTCATTAAAATTGTGTTTACATTTTTTTTTAAAAATGTGTTTAGTAAATGTACGCTTGAATGGATGTGAAGGCAGTATCACCACATACAGACACTGAACCTCACCTTGACAGGCTTGGGGCAGAAGGGAACAAAGCTGTCAGATTCTGACACCTGAAGATGGTGAATGAGGGTCTGGGAGGTCAAGTCATAAGGAGAAAGGGGAAAGGAAAAGGGAAAGATGAAAGTTGTCTCATGACAATTCTTCAGAAACCAGAGGTGGTGTCCCCCATTGCTCTGAATCTCTGTAGCAAAGTGCTGGCATGTCATACTGAATTAGTAACAGAGAGGTGGATTCTGTGGCTACAGCAGAAACCAGAATCCCAGAATACCCCACAAATAGACTGCTTCACAGTAGAGTAAGAGGAAAAGAAGTCCCTGCATCCACAGCTCATGAGAGGCCTGAGTTCAGGCAGACTCCCCTCCCACCCACATGGCTCAGGAACTCCCAGCAGAATACAGGGCCATCAGCAAAGGGGCCCTTGGAGAGTGGAATCAGGCCCTTCTGATGTGGCCAGTGTGGCCTCTTATCTCACCCATAATACCACAGCTCCACAACACTCTCTCCCAGCACAGAATCTGGGTCACAGTGGAGTGGAGCTCTGGCTGTCCTCTGTATCTAATAAGTAGCTCGCATTGATTTTCCAGCCCTCCCTTCCCCACCAGCAGCTCTGACCATCAGCACCAGGGGGCAGGCCTGGAAAATCACTCACACATTATTGGTGCTCTCCATCCCCCCACCCACCCAGAGGTGAATATAAACCCTGAACAGCCTGAGGTCTGAGTATGAGAATCTCTATGTAGGTGAGTCAGAAGCCGGCTAGATAACCAACCACTGGGTTGTCTGCTACACTCATGCTGGTCACCCCTGCTTCTCTAACAGCCCCAGGCCAAGAACATAGCTGCTGCTATGGGTCTCTGTTTCCACTCTCCCAGAAGCCTTTGCTCAGGTAGGTTAGAAGGTCAGGGTACATAAGTCTATGTGGTAGGGAAAGTGTGAATGGAGAGATCATGGGAAGGAAAGACTAGAGGTTATTGAATACATGACTGAAATTATGATTTCTCCTGTTGACATTTTAGGTGAAAATTGTTGTATCCCCTTCTTTCTCTCACAGACATGAGTAGGAAGGTGTTTATTTTTTTCCTAAATGGTCTAGTAACACTAATGTGAGCTCGCTCACACAGCCAGAGGAACCTCTGCAGAACTTCACTCTGTGTCTTTGTGCTTATCCTGACCTCTCCCCATGTCTCAAGCCTGTCCTCCTACAGCTACATGCTGATAAAAATGAGATGACCTTTTATTTTTAATGCTCCGCATCTTCATTGCTGTGGGCAGGCTTTCTCTAGTTGCATCAGTTGGGGCTACTCTTTAGTTGCAGTGCACGGGCTTCTCATTGTGGTGGCTTCTCTTGTTGCAGAGCACAGGCTCTAGGCACTTGGACTTCAGCAGTTGAAGCACATGGGCTCTGTAGCTGTGGTGCATAGGCTTAGTGGCCCCGTGGCATGTGAAATCTTCCCAGACCAGGGCTCAAACCTGTGTCCCCTACATTGGCAAGCAGATTCTTAATCACTGGACCACAAGGGAATCTTGAGATGATTGTTTTTAAGCCTAGGACTGGAGAGTAGAGTGTTATCTTGTGGGTGACAAGATTTTCTCCAAGGTCTATAAGGACTTCCTTGCCTAGGTGCACACCTGTGCCAGTAAGGAGTCATCCTCCGGTACTGCCAGACTCTGGGTCAACAGGCAGCTTTGGGTGAGAAAGGGACTCAAACAGGGTTACTCTATGGGGACTCAACCCATATTGTCCTGGGACAGGAGCAGAATTCCTACTGAGGTGGGTTTGATCAGAGCCAGGCCTTTGTGGAAGGGATTGGATTGGGGATTTGTATTTGTCCATCTCCAGAAGAGACTGACTGGCTTGTGTGTGGAGGTATCTCCATCTGACCCAGTGTCCTGGAGTGGTGAGCACTGAACAGTGAAATGTAGGATTATGTGCTGACCAGGCATCAGAAGTCGAGCTGAAGTTCTGTTCCAACCGGACAAAGATAGCGAGAAGGAAAATTACCCACAGGAAAGACCAGCTCTAAAGTCAATTACACTGATCCCCTGTGGCTATTGCTATTTTCTTTGAAGTATCCTATCTATTGAAATGCTTAATTTACAGTAAAAGTACAATGACTTCTAGCATTTGTTCAATTTTTTTTATGGCCCCAAACATCTTTTATTTAAGGTTCATATTTTTGAGTTGTGTTGTTATTCAGAAAATAAGGAATAACCAGTGTGCAATAAAAACAAAATCTGTTGTAAGAAGGAAAAAAAAGTGAAGGGTTTAACTTCTACTAGTAAGAGAAGGTTTTGGACTTCCCACTCAAAGGCGCTTATTCTTCTTTTACTCACAACTATTTGTCTCTGTGGAACTTCACTGCTGCTGCGGCTGCTGCTAAGTCGCTTCAGTCGTGTCCAACTCTGTGTGACCCCATAGACGGCAGCCCACCAGGCTCCCCCCTCCCTGGGATTCTCCAGGCAAGAACACTGGAGTGGGCTGCCATTTCCTTCTCCAGGAACTTCACTGAGGACCTGCTAATTGGGGTTTCCAGGACACAGTTAGGAGAAACAGAAGGGTAGAAAAGGTAGGGGGAATCTGTACTCACTAAGAGCTGTGGTGCCTCCTTCCTCTGGAGCACATCCCCAGAGCTGATCTCACAAAATAAATACACATCTGGAAACCAGGGGAACACAGCTCTCTGGGGCCGCATAGTCCACGGCAAATCTTTACCTCCACTAGCCCTTCAGTGCCTGCATGGTAAGTTGCTTCAGTGCTGCCCAGCTCTTTGCAACACTATGGACTGTGTTGCCATGCCCTCTTTAAGGGACCTTCCCAACCCAGGGATTGAACCCACATCTCTTACGTCTCCTGCATTGGCAGGCAGGTTCTTTACCACTAGCACCACCTGGGAAGCTCCCTATAGCCCCTGGAATGCCATAAAATAATCATTAACATAACAGTGTCCCAGTCATCAAGAAAATACATTATGAATAACTCGCATGTCACCTTTGCTTAAAATCCCTCTAAGATTCCCAGGCACTTATAGCAGAAGTTAAATATTTTGGCAAGTTAAATATTTGCTGAAGGATTTGACTACTTGTCTGAAGGCCCTGCAAATAAATATTCAGCCTATTGATTGGTATGTAATACATATCAATGATATTTCAATTAATATCTGGGGATAGTGAAGAACAGGAGAGCCTTCTGCAATATCCATGAGGTTGCAAAGAATCAGACATAACTTAGTGACTAAACAACAACAACAAAAATTATAATTAAAATCATTTGTTTTATTATTGTGATTAATAATAATGTAATAAATAATATTAATAACATCATATACACTGCTGTTATATATTTTAGTAGTATTTTAGTATATGTTAGTATTTTATTGTTATATAAAATACTATAATTAATAATATTAGTATACTATATATATTGCTTGCTGCTGCTGCTGCTAAGTCGCTTCAGTCGTGTCCAACTCTGTGCGACCCCAGAGACGGCAGCCCACCAGGCTCCCTGTCCCTGGGATTCTCCAGGCAAGAACACTGGAGTGGGTTGCCATTTCCTTCTCCAATGCATGAAAGTGAAAAGTGAAAGTGAAGTCGCTCAGTTGTATCCGACTCTTTGCAACCCCATGGACTGCAGCCCACCAGGCTCCTCCATCCATGGGATTTTCCAGGCAAGAGTACTGGAGTGGGGTGCCATTGCCTTCTCCGATATATATTGCTTACTATATTATTATTCTTGTTCTTGTGTGAAACACTTCCCACACTGTCTTGTTCTTAGTTGGTGCTTAGGGAGAGTGGGTTTCAATTCTTTCAACTCCTTTGCCAAACAGAAAAGAGCAAAAGATGCTGGATTTAAGAGGGAGTAGCCCCAGTTTAGCACATCATAGGGCCACTGGCCTTAGTTTGCAGAGAGTGGAGTCAATGAAAATCAGAAAACAAGAATTCAGAAAGAGCCAAGGGTTTAACCCACCTCACCATCCTCTCCCTCCCACCAAAAGTTGAAGCCAACCTAAGAGAAGACTTAATAGGTGATGAAAGGCATAGGCACAGCACAGTGTAATGAAAACAGAAGATTTCAGAAAGAGATAATCAAGTTAGAGTTACCATCTGAGCCTACAAAGATTTCCTAAAAACTGAGGAAGAGCTGCTACAATGGGTTTCTTATAAGTCAGGTCCTATGAGCCTCCCCACCACGTAGTAGGGAAACAGGTAAGTAAACCAAGAAAAGAAGGTGTTTTACTGATATATGAAATATTTAGCTTCTCTTTGTTATCTCCTGACTTAACTATATGTTTTCTGTTTATGATACATCTCCCCTTGATTTTATATCTTGAATACAGTATTCAAATAAAAGACTTGATCCTCCCTGTTCTATTTAATTAAATATAATGAGAATAACTTTCTTCAAACACTAAATTAACACAAATTCTGAAGGAATTGGGCAGAGAGAAAAGATATATGTTTCATTTTATATAAAAGTATAATCTTCTAATCATTACAAATATATATGAAAGCTGCTCAGTCAAGTCCAACTCTTTGCAATCCCATGGACTGTAGCCTGCCAGGCTCCTCTGTCCATGTAATTCTCCAGGCCAGAATACTGGAGTGGATAGCTGTTCCCTTCTCCAGGGGATCTTCCCAATCTAGGGATCAAACCCAGGTCTCCAGCATTGCAGGCAGATTCTTTACTGAGTCACTAGGAAAGCCCATATATATACAGTGCTAATGGTAAAGAATCCACCTGCCAATTCTTTTTTTTTTTTTTTTTTTTTTTTTTTTAATTTTATTTTATTTTTAAACTTTACATAACTGTATTAGATCTGCCAAATATCAAAATGAATCCGCCACAGGTATACATGTGTTCCCCATCCTGAACCCTCCTCCCTCCTCCCTCCCCATTCCATCCCTCTGGGTCGTCCCAGTGCACCAGCCCCAAGCATCCAGTATCGTGCATCGAACCTGGACTGGCAACTCATTTCATACATGATATTTACATGTTTCAATGCCATTCTCCCAAATCTTCCCACCCTCTCCCTCTCCCACAGAGTCCATAAGACTGTTCTATACATCAGTGTCTCTTTTGCTGTCTCGTACACAGGGTTATTGTTACCATCTTTCTAAATTCCATATATATGCGTTAGTATACTGTATTGGTGTTTTTCTTTCTGGCTTACTTCACTCTGTATAATAGGCTCCAGTTTCATCCACCTCATTAGAACTGATTCAAATGTATTCTTTTTAATGGCTGAATAATACTCCATTGTGTATATGTACCACAGCTTTCTTATCCATTCATCTGCTGATGGACATCTAGGTTGCTTCCATGTCCTGGCTATTATAAACAGTGCTGCGATGAACATTGGGGTACTCGTGTCTCTTTCCCTTCTGGTTTTCTCAGTGTGTATGCCCAGCAGTGGGATTGCTGGATCATAAGGCATGTCTATTTCCAGTTTTTTAAGGAATCTCCACACTGTTCTCCATAGTGGCTGCACTAGTTTGCATTCCCACCAACAGTGTAAGAGGGTTCCCTTTTCTCCACACCCTCTCCAGCATTTATTACTTGTAGACTTTTGGATTGCAGCCATTCTGACTGGCGTGAAATGGTACCTCATAGTGGTTTTGATTTGCATTTCTCTGATAATGAGTGATGCTGAGCATCTTTTCATGTGTTTGTTAGCCATCTTTATGTCTTCTTTGGAGAAATGTCTATTTAGTTCTTTGGCCCATTTTTTGATTGGGTCATTTATTTTTCTGGAGTTGAGCTGTAGGAGTTGCTTGTATATTCTCGAGATTAGTTGTTTGTCAGTTGCTTCATTTGCTATTATCTTCTCCCATTCTGAAGGCTGTCTTTTCACCTTGCTAATAGTTTCCTTTGATGTGCAGAAGCTTTTAAGGTTAATTAGGTCCCATTTCTTTATTTTTGCTTTTATTTCCAATATTCTGGGAGGTGGGTCATAGAGGATCCTGCTGTGATGTATGTCAGAGAGTGTTTTGCCTATGTTCTCCTCTAGGAGTTTTATAGTTTCTGGTCTTACGTTTAGATCTTTAATCCATTTTGAGTTTATTTTTGTGTATGGTGTTAGAAAGTGTTCTAGTTTCATTCTTTTACAAGTGGTTGACCAGAGTTCCCAGCACCACTTGTTAAAGAGATTGTCTTTAATCCATTGTATATTCTTGCCTCCTTTGTCGAAGATAAGGTGTCCATATGTGCGTGGATTTATCTCTGGGCTTTCTATTTTGTTCCATTGATCTATATTTCTGTCTTTGTGCCAGTACCATACTGTCTTGATAACTGTGGCTTTGTAGTAGAGCCTGAAGTCAGGTAGGTTGATTCCTCCAGTTCCATTCTTCTTTCTCAAGATCGCTTTGGCTATTCGAGGTTTTTTGTTTTTCCATACAAATTGTGAAATTATTTGTTCTAGCTCTGTGAAGAATGCTGTTGGTAGCTTGATAGGGATTGCATTGAATCTATAGATTGCTTTGGGTAGTATACTCATTTTCACTACATTGATTCTTCCAATCCATGAACATGGTATATTTCTCCATCTGTTAGTGTCCTCTTTGATTTCTTTCACCAGTGTTTTATAGTTTTCTATATATATGTCTTTAGATTCTTTAGGTAGATATATTCCTAAGTATTTTATTCTTTCCGTTGCAATGGTGAATGGAATTGTTTCCTTAATTTCTCTTTCTGTTTTCTCATTATTAGTGTATAGGAATGCAAGGGATTTCTGTGTGTTGATTTTATATCCTGCAACTTTACTATAGTCATTGATTAGTTCTAGTAATTTTCTGGTGGAGTCTTTAGGGTTTTCTATGTAGAGGATCATGTCATCTGCAAACAGTGAGAGCTTTACTTCTTCTTTTCCAATTTGGATTCCTTTTATTTCTTTTTCTGCTCTGATTGCTGTGGCCAAAACTTCCAAAACTATGTTGAATAGTAATGGTGAAAGTGGGCACCCTTGTCTTGTTCCTGACTTTAGAGGAAATGCTTTCAATTTTTCACCATTGAGGATAATGTTTGCTGTGGGTTTGTCATATATAGCTTTGATTATGTTGAGGTAGGTTCCTTCTATTCCTGCTTTCTGGAGAGTTTTGATCATAAATGGATGTTGAATTTTGTCAAAGGCTTTCTCTGCATCTATTGAGATAATCATATGGTTTTTATTTTTCAATTTGTTAATGTGGTGTATTACATTGATTGATTTGCGGATATTGAAGAATCCTTGCATCCCTGGGATAAAGCCCACTTGGTCATGGTGTATGATCTTTTTAATGTGTTGTTGGATTCTGATTGCTAGAATTTTGTTAAGGATTTTTGCATCTATGTTCATCAGTGATATTGGCCTGTAGTTTTCTTTTTTTGTGGGATCTTTGTCAGGTTTTGGTATTAGGGTGATGGTGGCCTCATAGAATGAGTTTGGAAGTTTACCATCCTCTGCAATTTTCTGGAAGAGTTTGAGCAGGATAGGTGTTAGCTCTTCTCTAAATTTTTGGTAGAATTCAGCTGTGAAGCCGTCTGGACCTGGGCTTTTGTTTGCTGGAAGATTTTTGATTACAGTTTCAATTTCCGTGCTTGTGATGGGTCTGTTAAGATTTTCTATTTCTTCCTGATCGAGTTTTGGAAAGTTGTACTTTTCTAAGAATTTGTCCATTTCTTCCTCGTTGTCCATTTTATTGGCATATAATTGTTGATAGTAGTCTCTTATGATCCTTTGTATTTCTGTGTTGTCTGTTGTGATCTCTCCATTTTCATTTCTAATTTTATTGATTTGATTTTTCTCCCTTTGTTTCTTGATGAGTCTGGCTAATGGTTTGTCAATTTTATTTATCCTTTCAAAGAACCAGCTTTTGGTTTTGTTGATTTTTGCTATGGTCTCTTTTGTTTCTTTTGCATTTATTTCTGCTCTAATTTTTAAGATTTCTTTCCTTCTACTAACCCTGGGGTTCTTCATTTCTTCCTTTTCTAGTTGCTTTAGGTGTAGAGTTAGGTTATTTATTTGACTTTTTTCTTGTTTCTTGAGGTGTGCCTGTATTGCTATGAACTTTCCCCTTAGGACTGCTTTTACCGTGTCCCACAGGTTTTGGGTTGTTGTGTTTTCATTTTCATTCGTTTCTATGCAAATTTTGATTTCTTTTTTGATTTCTTCTGTGATTTGTTGGTTATTCAGCAGCGTGTTGTTCAGCCTCCATATGTTGGATTTTTTAATAGTTTTTCTCCTGTAATTGAGATCTAATCTTACTGCATTGTGGTCAGAAAAGATGCTTGGAATGATTTCTATTTTTTTGAATTTACCAAGGCTAGCTTTATGGCCCAGGATGTGATCTATCCTGGAGAAGGTTCCATGTGCACTTGAGAAGAAGGTGAAATTCATTGTTTTGGGATGAAATGTCCTATAGATATCAATTAGGTCTAACTGGTCTATTGTATCGTTTAAAGTTTGTGTTTCCTTGTTAATTTTCTGTTTAGTTGATCTATCCATAGGTGTGAGTGGGGTATTAAAGTCTCCCACTATTATTGTGTTATTGTTAATTTCTTCTTTCATACTTGTTAGCATTTGTCTTACATACTGCGGTGCTCCCGTGTTGGGTGCATATATATTTATAATTGTTATATCTTCTTCTTGGATTGATCCTTTGATCATTATGTAGTGACCATCTTTGTCTCTTTTCACAGTCTTTGTTTTAAAGTCTATTTTATCTGATATGAGTATTGCTACTCCTGCTTTCTTTTGGTCCCTATTCGCATGGAAAATCTTTTTCCAGCCCTTCACTTTCAGTCTGTATGTGTCCCCTGTTTTGAGGTGGGTCTCTTGTAGACAACATATGCAGGGGTCTTGTTTTTGTATCCATTCAGCCAGTCTTTGTCTTTTGGTTGGGGCATTCAACCCATTTACGTTTAAGGTAATTACTGATAAGTATGACCCCGTTGCCATTTACTTTATTGTTTTGGGTTCGAATTTATACACAATTTTTGTGTTTCCTGTCTAGAGAATATCCTTTAGTATTTGTTGGAGAGCTGGTTTGGTGGTGCAGAATTCTCTCAGCTTTTGCTTGTCTGAAAAGCTTTTGATTTCTCCTTCATACTTGAATGAGATCCGTGCTGGGTACAATAATCTGGGCTGTAGATTATTTTCTTTCATCATTTTAAGTATGTCTTGCCATTCCCTCCTGGCTTGAAGAGTTTCTATTGAAAGATCAGCTGTTATCCTTATGGGAATTCCCTTGTGTGTTATTTGTTGTTTTTCCCTTGCTGCTTTTAATATTTGTTCTTTGTGTTTGATCTTTGTTAATTTGATTACTATGTGTCTTGGGGTGTTTCGCCTTGGGTTTATCCTATTTGGGACTCTCTGGGTTTCTTGGACTTGGGTGATTATTTCCTTCCCCATTTTAGGGAAGTTTTCAACTATTATCTCCTCAAGTATTTTCTCATGGTCTTTCTTTTTGTCTTCTTCTTCTGGGACCCCTATGATTCGAATGTTGTAGCGTTTAATATTGTCCTGGAGGTCTCTGAGATTGTCCTCATTTCTTTTAATTCGTTTTTCTTTTATCCTCTCTGATTCATTTATTTCTACCATTCTATCTTCTAATTCACTAATCCTATCTTCTGCCTCTGTTATTCTACTATTTGTTGCCTCCAGAGTGTTTTTAATTTCACTTATTGCATTATTCATTATATATTGACTCTTTTTTATTTCTTCTAAGTCCTTGTTAAACCTTTCTTGCATCTTCTCAATCCTTGCCTCCAGGCTATTTATCTGTGATTCCATTTTAATTTCAAGATTTTGGATCAATTTCACTATCATTATTCGGAATTCTTTATCAGGTAGATTCCCTATCTCTTCCTCTTTGGTTTGGTTTGGTGGGCATTTATCCTGTTCCTTTATCTGCTGGCTATTCCTCTGTCTCTTCATCTTGTTTAAATTGCTGAGTTTGGGGTGTCCTTTCTGTATTCTGGCAGTTTGTGGAGTTCTCTTTATTGTGGCGTTTCCTCGCTGTGTGTGGGTTTGTACAGGTGGCTTGTCACGGTTTCCTGGTTAGGGAGGCTTGTGTCGATGTTCTGGTGGATGGAGCTGTATTTCTTCTCTCTGGAGTGTAATGAAATGTCCAGTAATGAGTTATGAGATGTCTATGGTTTTGGGGTGACTTTGGGCAGCCTGTATCTTGAAGCTCAGGGCTGTGTTCCTTTGTTGCTGGAGAATTTGCTTGTTATGTCTTTCCCTGGAACTTGTTGGCCCTTGTGTGGTGCTTGGTTTCAGTGTCGGTATGGAGGCGTTTGATGAGCTCCTGTCAATTAATGTTCCTTGGAGTCAGGAGTTCCCTGGAGTCAGGGATTGGACTTAAGCCTCCTACTTCCAGTTATCGGTCTTAATTTTACAGTAGTTTCAAAACTTCTCCTTCTATACAGCACCACTGATAAAACATCTACGTTAAAGATGAAAAGTTTCTCTACTGTGAGGGTCACTCAGAGAGGTTCACAGCGTTACATGGAGAAGAGAAGAGGGAGGAGGGAGTTAGAGGTGACCCAAATGAGATGAGGTGGAATCAATAGTGGAGAGAGTGGGCTAGCCAGTAGTCACTTCCTTATGTGCACTCCACAACTGGACCGCTCAGAGATGTTCACGGAGTTATACAGGGAAGAGAAGAAGGAGGCAGGAGACAGAGGTGGCCAGAAGGATAAAAGGGGGAAATGAAAAGGAGGGAGACAGATCCAGCCAGTAATCAGTTCCTTAAGTGTTCTCCACCGTCTGGAACACACAGAAATTCACAGAGTTGGGTAGAGTAGAGAGGGGTTAGGGAGGAGATACAGGTGACCTGGTGGAGAAAATGGAGAGTCCAAAGGGAGAGAGAGCAGTCAAGCCAGTAATCTCGTACACTAGTGAAAAATGGGTCCTGAAGATTGGGTTCTTAAAGGTACAAAATTGGTAACAAATACATAAAAACAAAAATTAGAAATTAGAGTAGAGTTTGGAATTTCAAAAATGCGATGTTAATGAAAAGGAGAAGGAAAAGAAAGAGAGAAAAAACGAACAAAGAAAAACAAACAAGGTCGTGAAAGTAATAAAGAAACTACAGGTACAAAATTGATAACTAATACCAAACAGCAAAAATTAAAAATCCAGAGTAGAGTTTGGAATTTCAAAAATACAACGTTAAAAAAAAAAAAAAAAAAGAAGAAGAAGAAAAATAAAGAGAGAAAACAAACAAACCAACAAAAACAATGTCACAAAAATTATAAAGAAAATACAGGTACAAAATTGATATCAAATACCAAAAAGCATAAATTAAAAATCTTGAGTAGAGTTTGGAATTGCAGATATACGATGTTATATAAAAGAAGAAGAGAAAGAAACAGAGGAAAAAAAAAAAAAAGTCACAGCAATTATGAAAAAAACTATAGGTACAAAATTGATAACATATATCAAATGGCTAAAATTAAAAATCTAGAGTAGAGTTTGGAATTTCAAAAATGCAATGTTAAAGAAAAGAAGAAAAAGAAAAAAGAAAAAAAAAAAAAAACAAAAAACCACGGTCAAAAAATTATAAAATATATATATGAAGTTTGCTGAAGAAGAAAAAAAAAAAAAAAAAAATAGGGTCTTTTTTTTTTTTTTTTGCAAAGTAATAGTTATAAAAGTGAAAATTAAAGGACAATAGAGGACTTAAAAAAATTTTTTTTTAATTAAATAAAAAAGAAAGAAAGAAAGATTGATCGTAAAAATAGTAAAAATATATCTAGGTCTTTCTCTGGTTTTGTTGTGAGTATTGTGGGTTCAGTTCATTTTTGGCAGTTCCTTAGTCCGACTTATATTTCTCAAGATCTATAGGCCCCTTCCTATGTAATCCGTAGTAACCACAGGGTTTTAATCTATGGCCTGTAGCTTCCAAGGCGTTTCCCTCTGTTAGAGCTTCTTCTGTTTGCTGGTCTCTTCAGTGTCTGGTTCCCGCCCTGACACAAAGGGGACGGTGGAGGACCCTATTTTTTTTTTTTTTTTTTTTTAATTTAGGCTCACTTGTTCAGCCGCGCTGTGGGGAGGGAGGGAGGGATGCTGCAAACAGATAACACTGGCGTGCGCTCGAAGTGCCTCAGCCACACTGGGTCTGCCCCCGCTCACGGCGCGTGTAACCTCCCTGCCCACACTGCTTGGGCTCTAGGTTGTTCCGCCGGGAACAATCAGAGGCCGGCCCTGGACTGAGCTCCCAGGTCCAAGCCGCTCAGGTTCAGGCACTCGGGTAGTCCTCAGAGGCGCAGACTCGGTTGGGCCTGCGTTTTGTGTTCTTCCCAGGTCGAGCAGCTCAGGCGATGAGGTGCTTGGCGGGCGCCAATGCTGCGACTTATCACCTCCCCGCCACTCGGTTATCTGGGTGTAAAACCGGCGCACCTTCTCAGGCAGATGTTGACCGTCCAGACCCCCAAGAAGTTTTAGTTAGCAAAGAAGCCTGCTTACAGTTTTATAGATAGTGTCTCTCTGGGGCTGAGATTGCCCCCTTCCGGCTCTGGTTGCCTGTCACCGGAGGGGGAGGTCTGCAGCCGGCTATCTCTGTTCAGTCCTTTGTTCTGTGCGCGGGCCTGGCGGTGTCTTAGGTTAGGGCTGGCTTTTCGCGTGGTAGATATCCCCCAGTCTGGTTTGCTAGCCCAAATTATTTCGCTCAGATAGCGCTCAGGACATTCGGCCCGATTCTTACTCTAAGGGACACAGCCCGTGCCGCACTTCCCTGCCCAGCCCCCGCTTGCTAATGCCGTGTGCAGGCGTCTGCGCTGCTTCTCCGCTGGGGGAGTTCCCGTAGGGCTCACAATCCGCGATTTTTAATTGTTTATTTTTTTTTCCCCTCCCTTTTATGTTGCCCTCTGTGCTTCCAAAGCTCGGCACAGATTCGGCAGTGAGAGGGTTTCCTGGTGTTTGGAAACTTCTCTCTTTTTAAGACTCCCTTCCCGGGACGGAACTCCGTCCCTCCCTCTTTTGTCTCTTTTTTTGTCTTTTATATTTTTTCCTACCTCCTTTCGAAGAGTTGGGCTGCTTTTCTGGGTGCCTGATGTCCTCTGCCGGCATTCGGAAGTTGTTTTGTGGAATTTACTCGATGTTTAAATGCTCTTTTGATGAATTTGTGGGGGAGAAAGTGTTCTCCCCGTCCTACTCCTCCGCCATCTTGGCTCCTCCCCCTCCACCTGCCAATTCTGGAGACGCAAGAGACACAAGTTCAATCTCTAGATTGGGAAGCTCCCCTGGAGAAGGAAATGGCAGCCTGCTCCAGTATTCTTGCTTGGAAAATTCCATGGACAGAAGAGCCTGATGGGTCACAGAGTTGGCCTGTACACATGGGTCATAAACAGTTGGGCATGACTGAGCACACTGCACACACACATACAACACACACACATACATACGTACATACACAAACACATATATGGGGCTTCCCTGGTGGCTCGGATGGTAAAGAATCTGCCTGCAATGCAGGAGACTCAGCTTCAATCTCTGAATTCAAGAATTTCCCTGGAGAAAAGAATGGCTACCCACTCCAGTATTCTGGCCTGGAGAATTCCATGGACAGAGGAGCCTGGCAGGCTATAGTCCATGGGGTCACAGTCAGACATGACTGATCAACTAACACTTATATATAATCTAAGAAAAAAGAAAGGCATTCTTTATATCCAGAAAATAGAACATTAAAAATCCAAAACGTCTGAAACCAAAACCACAACCATTACCAATTTGTTCAGTCCCACATAATTAATTCTTATTCTGCTTGATCTTGGGTGAGCAGTTTTATGAACCTGTCAGTTTCTCTATTAGAGTTCTAGAAATACCAACTCAGTCCAGTGGTATGGTCTCAAAATTATGTAAGCTAAGCCATCAGAATCCTCTAGCCCAGAGTTCTTGTCATAGTCTTTTCCAAGGGTCTCTGAGAAGACAAAGCATTCTGGCCTATAGATAATGGCAAATACTTCCAGGGAAGAATCAGAGCAAAACAAAATCTGTCTGTGGGTGATAAAATATTTAAAATGGCATGTTTAAGATCTGGTAACAGTTAAGAATATTTGGCTGTTTCTATGACATTCAACATTATAGAATAATTACTAGAATGGTGATTGAACATCTCATGGATGTCCTAATTTCTAGGAAATTAATACAACTTCTGAAATACTTACATTTATATTTACCCATACAAATATAACCTAAATTAATATCACTTCTTATTTGGAAGAGGACAAGCCTTTTCATGCAATAATCCAACCTATCAAATAAACCAAATTAGTATAACATCTCTCTTTTCACAAGGTGAGAGAACAAATCCCTTGAGACTTTCCATGGAGTCTTTGGAATAAGTCAGTTTGGAGTCAAGATAATTTCATTTAGGATCTGACTGGGAGGAGGCAAAATTTTCAAAAGTGTAAAAAAAAAAAAAATACCCTTAGCTCTTTGAAAAGTGATAAGACTTGGTTTTCTTAAATAATCAAGGATAAGGTTAACATAAGGCATACAAAATTATGCTGATAAAAATCTTTGTTTGTTAGATGGATGACTTAAAAGGTAAAGAAAAATATTTTGCAATCTATTAAGAACAAACCAACAATCCAAGAAAACTCTGTTATATTAGTAGAAAGACAAACAGATTCTAGTTTTGCACTGTTACATTTTTGAGCTTATCTTTAAAACACCTTATAAATAAATCCATTCAATCTTAGCCAGCTTAACTACACATAAAATTACTTTTCCTCTAAATCTCCTATAACTTTCTATATCCATTCAATTTTTGCCCCTACATTTTTCTCTTTCTCACTCTGGGACAAATAGTCATTTCACTTCAGGACAAAATTATTCTGTTTTTCCTTTACTGAAGACACATGCTTCACATATCGCAAACTTTTTCTTACTGAAACATATGCTACTTTTCTGTATACTTTGCCTGAAAAAGTTGTTCCCTTATTATTTTTGGTAGTTTTATTTTCATACACTTATTATAATTTTTTAGACATTAGTAACCTGTCTTTCACAGAAAAAAATCTAGGAAGTAGACAATTATGAACTGCCTGTCATATACCAGTATTCTGTGGTAGACTAACAAATTTTCTGAATATACAATTTTATAGGTCTATACTTCCTCATATTTCTCAATGTGGTAAAAAGAACATATTGACAGACTCAAATATATTTAGATTCTCTATAACAAACAAAATTCAAAAGCAAAAAGCACATACACTTAAATGTATATTCAGTAATGAATTATTTAGCAGTTCAGGTTACTTAGAAATGATTGAGATGTTTAGTGAATATCTATTACTTAGCATAACTCTAAGATTGTAGGTTACCAAAAAAAAAAAAAAGATTTTGGAAACTAATTTTAGGCAGACACAAAACTGCCCATCATCTCCAATTATTTCCCTGTTAACTATTTTCACAGTGCATATTGGGGGTGGGGAACCCTGAAAAAATAAATTAAATGCTTGGAAGGTTTTTTGTTTGTTTTACTTCTGTGCTGGATTTACATGAGGCTGCTGCTGCTGCTAAGTCACTTCAGTCGTGTCCAGTGAGCAATGGATATCAAAGAATTCGTTTTTACTGCATCTTTACTTATACATTTGTTTTTTAGACTGAATTGATAACTTTTATAATCTTAAATATCTAGTAGATATCATATTACCTTATTTGACCAGTAAACCCAAGTAGAATGAAAATGTATGCTTGTATTATAGTCAATACTGATAGTCAGAAGGTATTGCTGTTTTTATTTAGTCAACAGTATTAAAATAATCTTCAAAGATTTGCTCAACTCACAGTTTTTGGGATCGTTCCTATATTTCTGGAAGATTTTAGTAATATTTAATTTATATAAACACTCATTTACCTCTAAGCTGATTTAAATAGAGCTCTTTACAGGACTTTATAAATTTGGTAATACCATTCAGAGGAAGGAAAATATCACAGATGCATAACATATGTACATACATCCATAAACATATGTACAGACAGATGCAAACAGATCTTATACCTTTCCATATAAAATTTTAGCCACCAGCCAGGTAAACACAGAAGCACAAAAACTCACTGGTTTATTTCCACTCTCTGTCTAAATTGTGTTTCTGACAAATGGAACAAATCAAGGCTAACCACTCAATATGAGAGTTAAATCCTTTTACCAATATCCGCAGATCTTTTGCCCTGTCTTACAGATACTAGACTACATTATAGGTGAGAGACTGAGGGAATGTGAAGCAGCTGCTGTGAAGCTGACTCCAAACTCTGACCCAGTTAAAATATCCAGTCTGTTTCCAATTGGTCTTCCTTATTTTTCTTTTCAGCCTCATGCAATTGCTTTTGGGGGTCCCTGAGTCCCTTGAAGGGCTTCCCTGGTGGCTCAGACAGTAAGAATCTGCCTGCAAAGTGGGAGACCTGGGTTCGATACCTGGGTTGGGAAGATCCCCTGGAGGAGGGCATGGCAACCCACTGCATTATTCTTGCCTGGAGAATCCCCATGGTCAGAGGAGCCTGGTGGGCTACAGTCCATGGAGTCCCAAAGAGTTGGACATGACTGAGTCCCTTGAGAGCCCCAGGGGACAGAGAGCAACAAGTCCAAGTGCCTGAGAGGCTAGAGTGAGAAGAAAAAGGTCTGGCATGGTGAACAGAGGATGGAGGGGCCTCAAGAGAGGCAAAAAGGATTCAAGGAGTGGAAGGAAATATTGAAGGTTGTGAAGGAGGAAGGATGAGTGGAAGCGGTGGGAAGCGAGAAGTCTCAGAGGAACAAGATTGAACAGATCCTCAGTTTCCCACTGAAGTTCCTATCAACATTAGTAAAGTCATGCCAGCAAGAAAGCAAGCAGAAGTTAGCAGAACATATAGTCATATGAGTTCAAGAAGAGGGTTTCAGCTGACTGAGTAGCTCCACTGGGAGAAACAGAATCAAAAAAAGAAAACAGAGGTCTCAAAAGAGCCAGGGGGGAAAAATTCCCAACCTAGGACTCAAGGACTAAATGCACACTTGACAAAAAGAGCCAGAAAGAAATTTTCTAGCCCAGAAAGTCAGAAAGTGTATTTCCATTTGAAACAAAGAACCAAGCCCAGGACTCAGGGAGTGAATGAATCTTACTCAAAACAAAGAGCCAGAAAGAAAGCCTTACAGCCCAGTGTGTATTAGTCATAGAGTCACGCCCAACTCTTTGCGAACCCATGGACTGTAGCCCACCAGGCTCCTCTGTCCATGGGATTTCCCAGGCAAGAATACTCGAGTGGGTTGCCATTTCCTTCTCCGAGGGATCTTCCCGACCCAGGATTGAACCTGGGTCACCCATATTGCTTCTCTCCACACTGTTTCTGTCCTTAAATGTGCACATCTTTGTGAAATGTTTCCTTAGTATCTCTAATTTTCTTGAAGAGATCTCTAGTCTTTCTCATTCTACTGTTCCCCTACACTTTTTTGCATTGTTCACACAGGAAGGCTTTTTTTCATCTCTCCTTTCTATTCTTTGGAACCCTGCATTCACATGGGCATATCTTTCCTTTTCTCCTTTGCCTTTAGCTTCTCTTCTTTTCTCAGCTATTTTTAAGGCCTCCTCAGACAACCATTATGTCTTTTTACATTTCTTTTTCTTCCAGATTGTTCTGATCGCTGTCTCCTGTACAAAAAGGACAGAAACAGCATAGACCTAAGAGAAGCAGAATTATTAAGAAGAGGTGGCAAGAATACATAGAACTATACAAAAAAAAAATCTTAATGACCCAGATAATCGTGATGTTGTGATGACTCACCTAGAGCCAGACATCCTGGAATTCAAAGTCAAGTGGGCCTTAGGAAACATAATTACAAACAAAACTAGTGGAGGTGATGGAATTCCAGCTGAACTATTTCAAATCCTAAGATGATGCTGTGAAAGTGCTGCACTCAATATGACAGCAAATTTGGAAAACTCAGCAGTGGCCACAGGACTGGAATAGGTCAGTTTTCATTCCAATCTCAAAGAAAGGCAATGGCAAAGAATGTGAAAATTACCACACATTGCACTCATTTCTCATGCTAGCAAAAGTAATTCTCAAAATTCTCCAAGCCAGGCTTCAACAGTACATGAACTGAGAACTTTCAGATGTTCAAGCTGGATTTAGAAAAGGGAGAAGAACCAGAACTCAAACTGCCAACATCTATTGGATCATAGAAAAAGCAAGAGAATTCCAGAAAAACATCTACTTCTGCTTCATTGACTGTGCTAAAGCTATTGACTGTGTGGATCACAGCAAACTGTGGAATATTGTTAAAGAGATGGTAATATCAGATCACCTTACCTGCCTCCTGAGAAACCTGTACACAGGTCAAGAGCAACAGTTAGAACTGGACATGGAACAACAGACTGGTTCCAGATAGGGAAAGGAGTATGTCAAGGCTGTATATTGTCACCCTGCTTATTTAACTTATATGCAGAGTACATCATGCAAAATGCTGGGCTAGATGAAGCACAAGCTGGAATTAAGATTGCTGGGAGAAATATCGATAACCTCAGATTGGCAGTTGACACCACCCTTATGGAAGAAAGTGAAGAGGAACTAAAGAACCTCTTGATGAAAGTGAAACAGGAGAGTGAAAAAGCTAGCTTAAAGCTCAACATTCAAAAAATGAAGATCATGGCATCCAGTCCCGTCGTGTCATGGCAAATAGATGGGGAAACAATGGAAACAGTGAGATACTTTATTTTGGGGGGGGTCCAAAATCACTGCAAATGGTGACTGTGGCCATGAAATTAAAATATGCTTGCTCCTTGGAAGAAAAGCTATGACCAACCTAGACAGCATATTAAAAAACAGAGACATTACTTTGCCAACAAAGGTCCATCTAGTCAAAGCTGTGGTTTTTCCAGTAGTCATGTATGGATGTGAGTGTTGGACCATAAAGAAGGCTGAGCACTGGAGAACTGATGCTTTTAAACTGGTGTTGGAGAAGAGTCTTGAGAGTCCCTTGGACTGCAAGAAGATCAAACCAGTCAATCCTAAAGGAAATCAGTCCTGAATATTCATGGTAAGGACTGATGCTGAAGCTCCAATACTTTGGCCCCCAATGCGAAGAGACAATTCATTAGAAAAGACCCTGATGCTGGGAAAGATAGAAAGCAGAAGGAGAAGGGGACAGCAGAGGACGAGGTGGCTGGATGGGATCACCAACTCAATGAGCATGAGTTTGAACAGGCTCCACAAGATAGTGAAGGACAGGGAAGTCTGGCGTGCTGCAGTCCATGGGGTTGCAGAGTTGGACATGACTGAGGGACTGAACAACTCCTGTATTGCAGGCAGATTTTTTTTTACCATTTGAGCCACCAGGGAAGCTACAGCCTAGTAGGTACCTCACAAATAAAGAAGCCTTGGCCTCTAACCCAGCTTCTAGAGTGTCCTCAGAATCTTAAGAACCAAAATCTATCAGTAGGCTGTCTTCTGGGGCACCTGTTCATAATCTGGACTCACCAATGGACCCTAAACAATCAGAAACAAAGACAAAGTCATCAACGGTGTTGATTGTTGCAGCCTAGGTAAGAGGTCCAAGGGTCCAGTGATGCATCTTATGTAAGTCACAGTATAGGCACTACCAAAGAAAAGCCAGGGCCAGACAGTAGATGAAGCAGTAAAAATCGGTCTTACTCAGAAATACCGCATTAGAAGGAGGAGACGTCAGTATAGAGCTGAGCTCAATTCCAAATACAGCAAGGGCAAGTGGGCATTTATAATCAAGGAGCAGGGTGGGGGTCAGGATGTCCCAAAGAGGATGCATCATGGTAAAGAACACGATGATTCAACTGACTTGACAAAATTCTTGCTGATGGCAGACCAGGGTGAATAGATATCAAGGGTGGGGGATAAGGAACTTGATTAGATATCAAGGGTGATCAGATATCAAGTGTGAAGGGTTGTTTCTCAATTGACTTTATAGGATTCTTGCTAAAACCAGGCCTGACAAGAACAGACACAGAAGTCCACCATTAAGTAAAGAAGAGGGCTTAGAAGAGCCTGACTAAAGACTGGTCAAGGAGAGAGCCTCTATCACCTTAAACCCTGAAAGATGTCCAGGAGGCAGGTGGGCTAAAAGTCAATAAATCTCCCATGGGACTCATATGGGAGAAACAACCAAAGATCTTTCACTAAAATTCCCTTTTATACCTCTGGTCACCATCCCTAGAAAATGCAGAGAAGAGGATGACAACAGGGGGCATTATTCAATTATTTCAGATTATCAGCCAAGGAGATGGCATATTGTCAGGTCAGGCCAAGTTTTAAGCTAAATGGAACATTTTCTCCCTACTACCTGCTAAGTCCTAGCTCATGTAGAATACCAGAGAGTTAAAGTGTGAGTAAATTATTCAACCCCACTACACAGATACGCCTACTGGGAACTGAAGAAAATGTGTGTTAACAAGGAGTTTTATAATGGTAAAGGCTGTGTTTGTTTTACGGACCCACCTTCTTTGAAACATGGAGCAGTTCTCAGAGCTGACCACACAATGTTGATATCACATGGTCACTGTATTTGCTCATTCACTCACGTAATCAATCACTATTTCACATCTACACAGTGCCAGGTGCTATGCTAGGAACAGGAGGTACAAAGCTGAGAAAAATGATTCCTGCCCAAAGAGTGTTGTCACTGGAACAAATTCTTTCAAGTCAACCATTAACCAACGTACTTTCATCACTTCATGGCAAATAGAAGGGGAAAAGGTAGAAGTGGTGACACGTTTTATTTTCTGGGGCTCCAAAATCACTGTGCACAGTGAGTCCAGCCATGAAATTAAAAGATGCCTGCTCCTTGGAAGAAAAGCTCTGATGAACCTATGCAGTGTATTAAAGAGAACAGACATTACTTTGCCAAAAAAAAAGTCTATCTAATCAAAACTATGGTTTTTCTAGTAATCATGTACAGATGTGAGAGTTAGGCCGAAATGAAGGCTGAGTGTGGAAGAATTGATGGTTTTGAAATGTGGTGCTGGAGAAGACTCTTGAGAGTCTCTTGGACTGCAAGGAGATCAAACCAGTCAATCCTAAAGGAAATCAACTCTAAATAGTCATTGGAAGGATTGATGCCAAAGCTGAAGCTCTAATACTTTGGACCCTGATGCAAAGAGCTGATTCATTGGAAAAGACTCTGATGCTAGGAAAGTTTGAAGGCAAAAGGAGAAGAGGGCGGCAGAGGACGAGGTAGCTAGATAGCATCACCGACTCAGTGAACATGAGTTTAAGCAGGCTCCGGGAGATCGTGAAGGAAAGGGAAGCCTGGCATGCTGCAGTTCATGGGGAGTCAGTCATGACTTAGCAGCTGACAACAACTAAACAGTGGTTTCTGAATTTTAACCTTTCTCCAACCTCCAATTAATGCTATACCTTTTCTCATAATCTCTCTGAAGAAGAAACCCTTTTCATAAACGTTAATTCTCACTGGGAATGTCTATGAGTCACAGTAAAAATAGTTTATTTTAACAAACCTAATGGTATTAATACTTTGGCCATCTGATGCTAAGAGCCAACTCTTTGGGAAAGACCCTGATGCTGGGAAAGATTGAGGGCAGGAGGAGAAGGGAGTAACAGAGGCTGAGATGGTCGGACGGCAGCACTGACTCAATGGACATGAGTTTGAGCACAAACTCCGGAGACAATGATGGACAGGGAAGTCTGGTGTTCTGCAGTCCATGGGGTCACAAAGGGTCATACTTGACTCAATGACTGAACAATAACAGAATGTTGTTGAGGTTTATTAATTTTTTATTAATTGAAGTGCAACTTCTGGACATCTTTCCTGGGTACTTTCTGTAAGTGTCATATACACTTACAGATGGCAAAGAAAGAAAGAAAAAAAACTCAACAAGGAAACACTCATGCCATTAAAAATGCACCAGAAAGATAGAAGGATATGGACAGCCCAGAGGCCCAGAATCATAACTGGAGAAAGACAGCATCAGAGATCCTGATAACTTCTGACCCTTCTGGTTGTCCAAGGGTCAGACAAAACCTTTAGAAAATGATTTGTATACTTAATGGCCTATGATAAATGGCCAGTGGTAAGAGCCATAATCATTAGTATCGAAGTCCTTTTCTTTGGTCATCTGCTGCATTCATGAAGGGATCTATTTACTACACAGGAGTCAATCTAGCTTCAGAATATGCTGCTTTTCTAAGATAAAAAAGCACGTGCAATAATACCCTATCCCACTCCACTCTATCCACAATTTACTTAGGTAAATTCAGTATAAATCCCTGAACTTGCACCTGTAATAAAATTTAGCTTCAGGTTGAGTTGTCAGGAGAAGAGAAAGATGTGACCTGGAAGTGCTAACTGTTAGTGCCCTTTGTAGTGGAGACTGGGCTTTTTGGATGGCCCAGGAAAATGCCCAATGTGAACATGGTAAGAGAAACCAGGCCTGGATCACTTTTAACCACTGACTGGAGAAAGGTAATAGCTCATTGGGTTATAAACTGATTTCATTTGGGCTTCAGAAAGTTTTCCAATACCCTCCAAGCCTATGAATACTGGGTTGCACCATATGAAATCATTACTATTTGTAGTTGAAACAATCAAATATCAGCTATTTCATGCAGTTCAACCTAACAAATGCCCAGAGAAACAATGTCACAGTCGGAGCAGTACCATATTTGTGCCTGAAAAAAATACAATGGTAGAAGTCAATTGTTGTCAAATGCTGACTGATATACTGCAGCTGATATATTACATGAGTCCTATGAGCTACAGAGAGCCCATTCAGCTATGTCTGCACTTCATAAATGCCCTCCAATAGAAACAGAATATGCTGCAATGATGTCTTCCTTCAACGTGGCCTCTTGGGTACCATCTCTCCCACCCCACAAACATAGATGGATAGAAGAAAGCATTCAGAGGGAGAAGAGTGAAGATGGAGTGGGAGGGAAAAGGAGGAAAAAAGGGAGAGGTAGGGGAAAGATGTTATATAAGTTGACAGTGCTTTCAGCTTACAATGCCTGAACTCTTTCTGGATTGACAGTGGCTTAAACTAATGATACTTTTTCTTGTCTCTAATACCAAGAAGTTCAGAATAGGAGGTCAACGTGGTGCGTTTTTTATGTTTCTTTCTAAAACAAGTTGACTCTAACCTCAGAGGTCACAAGATGGCTTCTGTCGGTCTAGCCTTCACATTCATGCTCCAAGCAGGAGGAAGAGGAAACAGTAAAAGAAATATTTATCCTGTTTTTCATAAAGCAAGTGTCCCTAGAAGCCCTGGATCCCACCCACACCATGCAGAAACCCTTTACATCTCATTGGCCATAACTGTGTTACATGGACACCTACATGAACAAAGATGTTGGAACAGTGGGTATTTAGTGGAAAGCAAGGCTATGACATCAATGAATTTTCCTGAAGCAGCATTCCAGTATCCAGTGAACAGTTTCATGGGTTTCAGGAGACAGTTGTGAAGATTTCCCTGGTGGCCAAGTGGTTAAGAATCTGCCTGCCAATGCAGGAGATATGGGTTCAATCCCTGGTCTGGGAAGATCGCACATGCTGCAGAGCAACGAAGCCATGCACCACAAATACCGAGCCCATGCTTGGCAACAAGAAAAGCCACCATCGGGAGAAGCTCACACACCTAATAAAGAGTAGCCCTCACTCACTGAAACTAGAGAAAACCTATTTGCAGCAGTGAAAACCCAGGGCACCCAAAAATAAATAAACATTTTTTAAAAGAGATAGCTGTTGTAACCATGGCAGGAAAAAAACTGTGTGTCCAGAGTCCGGTCACTAGCTATGCTGCTGCTGAGAGGTCGTTGCCCCAGTGGCATCAGTGGCTTCCTGAACCTGGATCACTATCAAGTGACCTCCAGACTCATTACCTTCCTGACTCTTGCAGAGACAGAAGCAGCCCAGGATAACTCGATCAACAGTCTTGTTACAGAAATTTGTTTCTAGAGGCCCAGCCTGGAGCCTATTCTCCTGCAGTCTTCCACAGTTTTGTAAACACTTAATGATCTTTTAAAAATCTTTCTGTTTACAGTTTTTGCTTTCCGCAACAGAGCCCTAACTGATGCATGAGTCTACTGTTCCTGCCACAGGTAGTGAAGAGGAAAGACAGCTTTGTGGGGCCTCAGCTTCTGCCAAGGACTGTCAAGGAGAAACTAACAAGAATTAATTTCCTAAGCTACCTGAACTTCCCCAAGAGAATACATATTTACTCTCCAGGCCCAGCTTTAATTGCAAAGATCTGCATCTAAGTGTCCATGGTTCTGATGTTATTTCTTTCCTGAACAGATGACACTTCTTTTGCATCTGTAGGTTTTGGATTTCCTCTCTTGTTAGTTTTCTTTCCCTCATATGCAATGACTTCAAGACTGATATCCCGATACATGGATATATCACAGGGTATTCAGTCTCTGAAATTCATAATCATTTTTGGAAGCTGTTTCTCTACCAAAAAAAAAATGTATTTGTAATTTGTTAATGAATTTCTCCTTTCACAGAGGTATCTTTAAAGAATAGAGACTAAAGAGAGAAAGAGATACACAAAAAGTCTTTGTTGTAACCATTTCACTAGTGCCAGCCAGTTGTGGCTGGTCCTCAACTGAACCTCAAAACCACCAGAACACAAGCTTTCCAAGGAGAAGGGGCATGTAAATTTACCACTTTGTGTTCAGCACCTAGAACAAAGTCTGAGACATACTTCAGGCTTAAAAAATGTTGAGTAAATGAATGTATACTGACACATCAGAAACCACACCCCACCAGCCTCCAATACCAGTCACCAGAGCAAAGCCATTGGAAATTATGCCATCCTCACCTATGTCTGCACACTGTCCTTCATCCTCTTAATCAGTGTACTTGGTTTACTCTGGATAAGATTCTCAGAGTATGAAGAAAGTATAGATTGCGGCCAACCCCTGGATCCGAAGGGGTTCATTTTGGCTCTTGGATTCACCATTTCCCAAGGTCAATCTAACCTCAGTGAAGAAAGCCCTAAAAAATCTCACTAACCAAAACTGTACTTTCTTATTCTTAAACAGAAGCAGGTCAAGGTATGGATCACCTAGGTAATTTCTCAGATTGCAAATTGTAAATTGTAGTTAAACAGCACTAAAATGTGATGAGATAGACAAAATTATAAAATTTAAGAAATTAGATTTGAGGAAATATTTTTGACTTTGGTTGAAGGAAATTAGAAAGAGAGAGTACGTGACAGAGAGAAAGAGAGAAATGTTATGTAGGAGGAGAAGAGTGCCAAGGAATATGCTTATGTAATAACAGATATTCTCTAAACTACTAATAGCTGTGTTAGTAGTTTAAAACACAAGCATTTATTATCTCACATAATTTCTGAGGGTCAGGAATGCAGGAACAGCTTAGCTGGTGGTTCTGATCCATGATCTCTAATAAGGTTGCAAACAAGATGTTATCCAGGACCACAGCCATCAGAAGGTCTGCTTGGCACTGGTGAAGCCACTTTCAAGATGACTCACTTACACAGCTGTTAGTCAAAGCCTAAATTCCTTGTTGGATCCTGGCAGAAGGCTTCGGTTCCTCACCATTTCTTGGGTGTCCTTATGACACGAGTGATCAACAGTAGGACAGAAAGTAAGCAGCAAAATGCAGTGTTATGACCCAGGCTCTGAAGTCACCCCTTGACACATACACATTTTTCTTTTTTTTTTTTTTTTTTTTTTTTTTTACTTTTTTAAATATAAGTTTATTTAATTGGAGGTTATTGGTAAAAATATCTGGTAGTTCCAGCATTCCAAAGGATCATCCTATATAACCTCCGGGTATATACACTCAACTTTGGAGACCAGTCATTTATTTTTTTTTTTTTTAATTTTATTTTATTTTTAAACTTTACATAACTGTATTAGATTTGCCAAATATCAAAATGAATCCGCCACAGGTTTACATGTGTTCCCCATCCTGAACCCTCCTCCCTCCTCCCTCCCCATTCCATCCCTCTGGGTCGTCCCAGTGCACCAGCCCCAAGCATCCAGTATCGTGCTACTCATTAGAAGAAAGTCACTAAGTCTAGTCCACACTCAAGGGAAAGGGATTAAGTACACCTTCCTGAAGAGGACCATATCAGAAAATTTGTGGACACTTAAAACAACAACTCAGTTAAGAAATGCGGAAATGGTTAAGTATAGGGTACTTGCTAAATTCAGTATGCAATTTTAGGGCTGAGTGGTGTTGGGAGATGCACAGAAGACTAGAAGTTTGCCTTTCTCGTTCTTCCCCAAGATTGACTAAATTTTCCTCTAAATTAAAGCTTGACAACCATTTAGATAATGCTATCCAACTTTTGAAAGAAAGCATACAAAGATTAAAAGATAAGGTAACTGGACAGCTTAAGTCCCCTTTTGCCTTCCTGGCTCACATAAGGGGAGAAAAAATAAAAAGACTAAAATTTTTCTGAAGGTCACAGCCTACAAAACAAAGATTTAATTACCTCTTCTCTCTAAAACCTTACCAAATGTATCAGACACCCAGTCTAGTGACAGTGGATTGTGAGTGAGAGAGCAATAAGACAGACTATTTAAGGAGGTGATGGAATTCCAGTTGAGCTATTCCAAATCCTGAAAGATGATGCTGTGATAGTGCTGCACTCAACATGCCAGCAAATTTGGAAAACTCAGCAGTGGCCACAGGACTGGAAAAGGTCACTTTTCATTCCAATCCCAAAGAAAGGCAATGCCAAAGAATGCTCAAACTACCACACAATTGCACTCATCTCACACGCTAGTAAAGTAATACTCAAAATTCTCCAAGCCAGGCTTCAGCAATATGTGAACCATGAACTTCCTGATGTTCAAGCTGGTTTTAGAAAAGGCAGAAGAACCAGAGATCAAATTGCCAACATCCGCTGGATCATGGGAAAAGCAAGAGAGTTCCAGCAAAACATCTGTTTCTGCTTTATTGACTATGCCAAAGCCTTTGACTGTGTGGATCACAATAAACTGTGGGAAATTCTGAAAGAGATGGGAATACCAGAACACCTGATCTGCCTCTTGAGAAATTTGTATGCAGGTCAGGAAACAACAGTTAGAACTGGACATGGAACAACAAACTGGTTCCAAATAGGAAAAGGAGTTCATCAAGGCTGTATATTGTCACCCTGTTTATTTAACTTATATGCAGAGTACATCATGAGAAACGCTGGACTGGAAGAAACACAAGCTGGAATCAAGATTTCCGGGAGAAATATCAATAACCTCAGATATGCAGATGACACCACCCTTATGGCAGAAAGTGAAGAGGAACTCAAAAGCCTCTTGATGAAAGTAAAAGTGGAGAGTGAAAAAGTTGGCTTAAAGCTCAACACTCAGAAAACGAAGATCATGGCATCCGGTCCCATCACTTCATGGGAAATAGATGGGGAAACAGTGGAAACAGTGTCAGACTTTATTTTTCTGGGCTCCAAAATCACTACAGATGGTGACTGCAGCCATGAAATTAAAAGACGCTTACTCCTTGGAAGGAAAGTTATGACCAACCTAGATAGCATATTCAAAAGCAGAGACATTACTTTGCCAACAAAGGTTTGTCTAGTCAAGGCTATGGTTTTTCCTGTGGTCATGTATGGATGTGAGAGTTGGACTGTGAAGACGGCTGAGCGCCGAAGAATTGATGCTTTTGAACTCTGGTGTTGGAGAAGACTCTTGAGAGTCCCTTGGACTGCAAGGAGATCCAACCAGTCCATTCTGAAGGAGATCAGCCCTGGGTGTTCTTTGGAAGGAATGATGCTAAAGCTGAAACTCCAGTACTTTGGCCACCTCATGCGAAGAGTTGACTCATTGGAAAAGACTCTGATGCTGGGAGGGATTGGGGGCAGGAGGAGAAGGGGAAGACAGAGGATGAGATGGCTGGATGGCATCACTGACTCGATGGACGTGAGTCTGAGTGAACTCTGGGAGTTGGTGATGGACAGGGAGGCCTGGCGTGCTGCGATTCATGGGGTCGCAAAGAGTCGGACATGACTGAGTAACTGATCTGATCTGATCTGATCTGATTTAAGAAGCAGCTTGCAGGAAAATCCAAAGCAGGGAGAAAAAACAAAGACCTAGAGAAACTACAGCTACAACAAACAGTAAATACAACCTATCTCTTAGCCAGATAAACATGTCTGAAATCTCATACTAAAGACCAATTTACCTTGTTCCTATTACCTATATCATGCCTAGCTTACAATAAAAAAATTACAAGATACGATAAAAGACAGAGGAAAGAGTCTGTAAAGAAAGTAAGCATCAGAGCCAGATACAGATAAGGCAAAGATTTTAGAATTATCACACTGGAAATTTTAAATAACTATGATTAATATGCTAAGGATTCTAATGAGAAAAGTGGATAACATGCAAGAACAGATAGATACTATAATCAAAGAGATAGAAACGCTGAGAAAGAATCAAAGGCAAATGTTAAAAATCAAAAATATTTAAACAGAAATGAAGAATATCTTTAATGGACTCATCAGCAGACTATCCTTCATCCTCGGTTAAGGTTACGGTTAAGGAAAGAAAGAGTGAGCTTGAAAATCCGTCAAAGAAGACTTCCCAAACTGAAATTCAGAATTAAAAATAGACAGCAGAAGCAGAGAAGAATATCAAAGAACTGTGGGACCATCACAAAAGATGTAACACACAATAGAAATATCAGAAGGAGCACAAGGATAAATATTTGAAGAAATAATGACTAAAGTTTCCAAAATTAATGACACTAAACCACAGATCCAGTAAATACAGAAAACACCAATTAAAATAAATAAATATCAAAAATTCTACACCTAGGCATTTTATTTTTAAATTGCAGAATATCAAAGGCACCAGAAGCACTTACCATCATATGCATAGTGGTAGAATCAAAAAGGAGGGGAAAAGAAACTAAAATAATAATAATAATAATGCTGAATATTTCCCAAATTTGAGGGAAATTATTAATCTACACAGTCAACTCTAAGTAAGATAAATACAATGAAATACCCAGATACATCACTGCCAAAATGTCAAAATCAAAAATAGAAAAGGAAATCTTGAAAGTAGCAAGAAAAAAACAACTGGAATCATATACACAAGAGAATCCCAATCAGATTAACAAATGACTTCTCATTAGAAGTAACTGAAGCCAGAAGGCAGTGGAGTGATAGAGTCAAAGTCCTAAAAGAAAATACTGTCAACCAAGAATCCTATATCCAGTAAAGCTACTTTTCAAAAATGAAAGCAAAATAAACACATTTCTAGGTAAACAGAATTTGCTGTTGGCAGACCTGTCTTAGGAAAAATATTAGAGAAGAAGTTACTCAGGCTGAAAGGAATTGAAATGATGAAATTTTTTAAATTATTTTTTATTGAAGGATAATCACTTTACAGAATTTTGCTGTTTTCCATCAAACCTCAACATGATTCACCCATAGATATAAGTATATCCCCTCCCTTCTGAACCTTCCTCCCATCTCCCTCCCCACCCCACCCTTTTAGGTTGATACAGAGCCCCTGTTTGAGTGAAACTTGATACAATTTAAACCCATGGGAGAAAAAAAAAACAAAGAACTCCATAAAGGTACTTACATAGAAACTATAAAAGATGACATAATCACATATTTCTGTCTCTTTTATTTTATTTTATTTTTTGGCCATGCCACATGGTATGTTGGATCTTAGTTCCCTGATTAGGGATCACATCCACACCTTCTGCCTTGAAGTCATGAATTCTTAACCACTGGACCACCAAGTAAGTCCCCATACTTCTCTTTCTTATCTATATTTATTAAAAGAGGAATTGCATAAACAATATCTAAGACTTTCACTTCCAGGAATTTGATGTACTCTTCTCCATTCTCTAAGTAAAAATAAAAACCCTGGACATTACATATGAAATAAAAATAAAAAGACTGAAGGATAGAGAGGAACAGAAAGAGAAAGACCAGCTAGAGACCATACAACCTGAGGTAAGATCACTGCATTTTCTTTTGGCCTCATATACTCCAGACTGTAAACTAGAAAAGCCAGTAAACTGAAATACCAATGGGTACAGACAAAAAGAGGCCCCCTAGAAAGGTCTGCTATCTCTATGCAAAAGGACCAGTAAAAGGATATCCTAACAAGACAGAAAATCTTAGAAAAATAACTACTCCGTCCAGAAAACGCACACCACAGAAAAACAACTTCCCCTGATGTACCCCTCACATCAAAAACCAAGCGGAAAGCCCTAGCTTCCACTTTTGCTGGTCTGTAGAGAGACACCTCAGCTCCACACTAGAATGGTATCAAAAAAGACTGAATCTGTAGCCAGGAATTTCACGTCTGATAAACAGTAAGAACCCCCTCCAGTGGTCTCAGTGGAGACCAGGTGGGGAGCCTAGACTTTGACCTTATGCAAAGGTCATAGGTGTTTCTATAGCTCCCTACAGGGGTGTATCAGAGAGGGCCTAATAGAAAATCAGGATGTTCACCACCATCCAGCAGTAAGAAGGCCACCACCTACAGTGTAGCGAGACCTCACAGAAGGCCATAAAGCAGTGCCCTACCTCTCACAGCCAGAAGGTTATCAGTTCAGATCTAGTGGAGAGCCTGAACTCTCACCCCAACCCAGCAGTATCAAGGACTCGATCATCCTGTTGTCAATAGAGTCTGAGCAGAGGACCTGGACTTCCACCCAAATGGAAGTAAAGAGGTGGTCACTCCTTCCCTTCAGAGCAAAGTTAGAGGAGACCTGCTGAACCATAAGCTTTAAATAGATCCAGAGTCTTGTAATATAATAGTCAAAATATTGAAGTTTCAATCAACCATCATTCATCATACCAAGACCCAGAAAGGCTTCAAAAGAAATGGAAAAAGACCATCAACAGATACCAATACCAACATGACACATATATTAGGAATACCTGATAAGGATTTTAAAGAAAACATAAAAATGTTTCAGTGAACAATTACAAACATGCTTGAAACAAATAAACAAAAAAGCTCACAAAAAAATGAAAGGGTGAAAGTGTTAGTTGCTCAGTCATGTCCAACTCTTTGTGACCCCATGGACTGTAACCCACCAGGCTCCTCTGTCCATGTAATTTCCCAGGCAAGATTACTGGAGTGGGTTGTCATTTCCTTCTCCAGGGGATCTTCCTGACCCAGGGATTGAAACCAGGGCTCCTGCACTGCAGGCAGATACTTTAGTCTGAGCCACCAGGGAAGGGACATCTCAATAAAGAAATAAAAGATATAGAAGAAGAACCAAATGGAAATCTAGGATCTAAAACTACAGTAATCAAAATTAAGGATAAATTCAACAGAAGAATGAAAAGAACAGTAGAAAGAATTTGAATTTGAAAATAGAACAATAGAAAGTATCCAATCTGAACAACTAAGAAAATCAACTGAAAAATAATGGATAGAGTATAAGGAACAAGACTATAGTAAAAGATCTAAAGTTCATGTCATCGGAGTGCCAGGGAAAGAGGAAAAAGAGGCTGGAACTAAAAAAATTACTGGAAGGCATATGACTGAAGTGTCCCAAATTTGTCAAAAGACATAAACCTACAGACTCAAGAATCTGAGCAAACCCCAAAGAGAAGAAACCAAAAAAATATCCACACTGAGACACATCATAGTCAAACTGCTGAAAGCAAGAGGCAAAAGAAAAAGCTGAAAGCAGCCAGAGAGAAACAATGAAAACAATTTGAATGACAGTGGATTTCTCATCAGAAACTGGAGAATGGAAGGAAGTTGCACAATATTTTTCAAGTGTTGAAAGAAATGAACTGTCAACCCAGAATTCAATATCTATAGAAAACAGTCTTCAGCGATGAAAGAGATATTAAGACATATTCAGAGAAAGGAAAGCTTAAAATTCTTCACTGGCAGACCTACTCTAAAAGAATGGCTAAAAGAAGTTCTCTAAATTGAAATAGAGTAAAAGAAATATCCTTGGAACATTAGCAAGGAAGAAAAAACACAGTAGGCAAAAATATAATAGACTTGTCTTCTCCCCTTGAGTTTTCAAAATTATGTTTGATAGTTGAAGAAAAAATTATAATCGTATCTGATCTGGTTACCAGTGTATGACGAGGAGATATTTAACATATGAATGGGAGGGTAAAGGAATATCAGTCATAGTTATATAAATCTATACACATGGTAATATGACACAGCAGTGAACACACACACCTATATCAAATTCCTGATTGTGATGTAGTAACCATTGGGGAAAACTGCACTGATAATGACTCTGGAGGAAAACTTAAATCTGTTAAATTTTATATTTAAACAGTGAATTCTATGAACTGTAAATTGTATCTCAATAAAGTGGTTTTTTTTTTAATCATAAAAATTCCTTGCAATCTGTGGATAATTTAATAGAGGCAACAGCACTCATGCATCTCAGAAATTCCTGAGGATAGTAACACAACACAGCTCAAGACATAATAACCTCTCCAGGAAACTGCTAAGTGGGTATACTTTGTTTACAAAGGCAAAGAACAGGATAATATCTTTGAGAAATCTGCCATATGACTCAGCAACCCCACTCTTGGGCATAAAACCATAATTTCAAGAAATACATGCACCCCAATGTTTATTGCTGCACTTTTTACAATAACCAGGACATGGAAGCAACCTAAATATTTATCAACAGGTGAGTAGATAAAGACAATGCGCCACATATATACAATGACTAAGAATATTACTTCGCCATTAAAAGGAACAAAACTGCCATTTGCAGAGACGTGGATGGCTCTAGAGACTGTCATAGAGAGTAAAGAAAGAGAAAACCAAATATCACTTATTAATGCATATATGTGGAATTTAGAAAAATGGTACAGGAGAAACTAACACAACATTGTCAAGCAACTATACTCAAATAAAAATTTTAAAAAATAATGATGTTTGAACTGAGATGTATTTGGACCTAGAAAGGATATGTTCAATTATCTGAAAATAGATTTATATGCATATTATTCTTTGCGCTATGAGAATGGATAAATGAGGTAGTGGAAAGAGAAAGAGAATAGAAAGTCTGGATATGGAATTTAGAGTTAGTCCACATGGGTAGGTCTGAGGCCCAATTCTTTCAAAGCCCCAACCTGTCACTTATATGAACTTTGATGAGCTTCTTTTGGGCTATGGAGTCAGAGAGCCTGAGTTCCAATCCCAGAATTCCACTCCCCTATGTGAGTCCTAGGATAAAACTCACACTCCATGCCTAAAATACAACATATAATATGACATATCTCGGGAATTCCCTGGCAGCCCAGTGGTTAAGACACCATACTTCCACTGCAGAGAGCATGGGTTTGATCTCTGGTCAGCAAACTAGGATGCCGCATGCTGCACATCACAGCCAAAAAAAAGAAAAATATACACATATACATATTATGTATACACATATGCACACACACACACACTTCAGTAATGCTTGAACTGAAAGGTATTTGGACCTAGGAAGGCTGTGTGGGGTGTGTGTGTGGTGTGTGTGTGTGTGTGTGTTACCCAACTCATAGAGTTACTGTGAGGATTAAAAGACTGAACACATATAAACAACCCAGAGCAGTATTTATCTCATAAATTAGCTCTACCCATAGTGATAATAGCAGTAGCAGTAGAGGTAAAATGGGGAAATAATGTTTACAAAAGTATTACACACCTCAATTTAGAAAACACATATAAAATACAACTTAAGTTAATTCATATATAATTTTAAGGAAGTATTATTAAGTAATGTGATTTTCTGCTACAAAGCTTGTCACATTGTAGACCTTCAAATAGTTTCCTTGCCCCCAGTGTCACCTGCCCACCACCAGCACCCTGCACACACAGACACACACGTGCATGAGCCAGAAGTAGCAGACTGCACTGTGGACTGGTATCTTCTAAGTCTGCTCTTATGAAAATGGTGTTTGTGTGCTGGGCTCGTCTTCTGGCTCTTTAGCTAAGGCTCTGCTCTTCTGCCATGCTCTCTCTTCTTCCAAAGGCACTTGTCCCCTTCACAAAGACTGTGTTTGACTTACTGTTGGGTTTGCTGAAGCTGTTTTCTCCCTTAATTGGTTTCTTATAGGTTGAAAAACAGGGAGTAGGAGGAGAATGTGGACTAAGCTAGAGGGATCTGATGCAAGAAAGAGCCCATGGAATTTTTCTTTCCTAGCAAGTTTTTTTCACCTTTTCACCTTGAGATAAAGAAAGACTGTAAGGTGGTCAGAGAAAATAAGACCAGATTCTTCTACTGGCTACAGAACACAAAAAAATTACAATCACAAGGCCTTATACTTTGTAGAAGCTCATGAGTTCATCCATCCAAAGTTGTGTTAAGAGCCCCATGCAGGGTACCAGGAATACAGAGACGGATGCCAGCATGCCTGTCCTTCAGGTTCCTTCAAATCTGAGCTAGCCATGCTATTCCCTTTGCTTACCATCATCCTTCTCACCCTGCTGCTGCTGCTGCTAACTCGCTTCAGTCGTGTCCTTCTCACCCTACCCAACTTCAATTCACTTAGCTGAACACTCTGATCCTTCTCTGTGGCCTCATCCTCTTCTGAATTACACCAGGTAGAACTGAGTGCTCATTCCTTTGTGCACAAACTCTCCATCAACGCCCTCCACCACGCTGATCTCCCTAGTTGTGTACCCATCCCAGCTTCTGCATATAGACACTCCTCAGAGATACTGTGAATCCAGTTCCAGATCATCAAAATAAAATGAATATTGCAATAAAGGGATCCACACAAATTTCTTGGTTTCTCAAGAACATATAAATGCTATGTTTATACTAGACTATAGTCTATTAAGTGTGCAATAGCTTCATGTTTAGAAAAACAATGTATATAGCTTAATTAAAAAGTAATCCAATTGGGAAAATGGTGCCGACTGACTTGCTCAACACAGGTTGCTGCAAACCTTCAATTTGTAAGAACGAAAACACAGTATCTTCAAAGTGCAATAAAGCAAAGAGCAATGAAGAAATATGCCTAATTTTTATGTGGTGGTCTCTCTCTTGAGAGCCTGAGTTCCTTAGGGATACAGAATCTATCTCCTTAGGACAGTGATTGACACATTATAAATACTCAGCACTTAGATTTTGAGGGAAAGTATGACAAATTTTCTACTAAAAGATACATATACATCCCTAATAGAATACCCCGTGATAAATAATACTAAAATACTTAATACAAAAAAAAAATAATAAAAATAAAATACTTAAAATATGTGCAAACAACTATGTCAGCAGACAGAAAGGAGCAACTAGTGCTGCCTGGGTTGGGCAGGAGTGGAAGAGAGAGAATAGTTGTTAGTGATGCTGATCATGATCAGTCCTGAATATTCATTGAAAGGACTGATGCTGAAGCTGAAGCTCCTATACTTGGGCCACCTGATGCGAAAAACTAACTCATTGGAAAAGACCCTGATGCTGGGAAAGATTGAAGGCGAGAGGAGAAGGGACAGAGGATGAGATGGTTGGATGGCATCACCGACTCAATGGACATGGGTTTGGGTGGACTCCAGGAATTGGTGATGGACAGGGAAGCCTGACGTGCTGTAGTCCGTGGGGTCTCAAAGAGTCAGACATGACGGAGTGACTGAACTAACTGATGATGATGAAGGCAGCTCTGATCAATATATTTTCTATTATGCACTCTTGTCACTCCTTTCTAGCCACACAGGACTTCCTGTCATTTCTCAAGCATTCTGGGATTTCCCTGATTTAAGCTTTTGAATTGTTTTGTGATGATTTGGATCAAGGTGTATTTATAGATGTGTGTGTGTGTGTGTGTGTGTGTGTGTGTGTGTGTATGCATGCATATAGCATCACAAAATATACTACTTACTATGGGTCTGAGTCAAAATAACTTTACAAAACCCTAATCTAGAGCAATCGATTTTTATCTTTGGCAGATCAGAGAATTCTTTGAAAACCTTATGAAAAATGCACATGTGCCCAAGCTCACAATACTTTACACACAATTTCAGAGAGTTCACAAATGCCCTTAAACCTATTCAAGAGCCCCTTAAGGATCTGTGGACTTCAGCTTCAGAACTGCCCTTTATGGTACACCAGGTGCTGATCCTAAGACACTGGCATCACCTATTAGTCCTCCCAGTCTCCTGTGTGAAACAGAGAAATTCCAGGAGAAGGCAACCACTAATGCCTGAGACTCTTGATCTTAAGCAGTCTGTTGAAGAAAGGAAAATCACACATGGCCAAAATGTACCTCAATCCTAATTTTGAGGTTAAAAATATGACAAAAGTTCTCAAAATACAATATGGAAAGATTGACCTTGGAGTTGAAATAACAATGTGTCATTTATATCCAAAATATAGGAATATGTAAAAATAGATGTTCCTATACTAGCTTTTTCCAACAAATTTTCTAGTTCTAACAGTGGAAGTATATAAAAGTTTCTTAATTAAACACATAACCACCCATCTAAGAAAAAAAAATGTAATATATGAACAAAGAAGAGCTCTTCAGAGCAAGAACTCTCCTGGGAAAAGACATGGGACGGAAATAAACTTATAGCCTGCACTTACCTAGCAGAAGGGAAAATGGGTATTGATATGGGTTTAATTTATTGGAAAATGCTAGCAAAGAGCAATCAAAGTCACTTGCCCAGAATTAACCACATCTACTCCAAATTCAGAAAATGAAGATCATGGCATCTGGCTGCATCACTTCATGGGAAATAGATGGGAAAACAGTGGAAACAGTGTCTGACTTTATTTTGGGGGGCTTCAAAATCACTGCAGATGGTGACTGCAGCCACGAAATTAAAAGACGCTTACTCCTTGGAAGAAAGGTTATGACCAACCTATATAGCATATTCAAAAGCAGAGACATTACTTTGCCAACAAAGGTCCATCTAGTCAAGTCTATGGTTTTTCCAGTGGTCATGTATGGATGTGAGAGTTGGACTGTGAAGAAAGCTGAGTGCCGAAGAATTGATGCTTTTGAACTGGAGTGTTGGAGAAGACTCTTGAGAGTCCCTTAGACTGCAAGGAGACCCAACCAGTCCATTCTGAAGGAGATCAGCCCTGGGATTTCTTTGGAAAGAATGATGCTAAAGCTGAAACTCCAGTACTTTGGCCACCTCATGTGAAGAGTTGACTCATTGGAAAAGACTCTGATGCTGGGAGGGATTGGGGGCAGGAGGAAAAGGGGACGACAGAGGATGAGATGGCTGGATGGCATCACCTCCTCGATGGACGTGAGTTTGAGTGAACTCCGGGAGATGGTGATGGACAGGGAGGCCTGGCGTGCTGCGATTCATGGTGTCACAAAGAGTCGTACATGACTGAGCAACTGAACTGAACTCCAAATAGCTACCATATAGCCACTATGGAATTAACAATTCTCAAAGGCTTTAGAGGAACAAGAAGACAAACTTTTTTAAAAGAGTTGTAAATGAAGACATCATCCTTGAGAAGACACCCCCCCCCCCCGTTCTCCCTGTGCCATTTCCAAGGCTATAATAATAATGTCACTTTAAAGGGACTTTTCCTCCTATAAAACTAAAGGATACTCCACCTAAATACACACTTTAAGTGGGGATGAATTCATGGAAATAAGGATCTCTCTTGTTGCAACTGTTTTTCAATCAGCAAATGGTTAAGGAAGTGAGTGAATGAGTGAAAGTCACTCAGTCGTATCCAACTCTTTGTGACCCCGTAGACTATAGTCCACCAGGCTCTCCTCTGTCCATGGGATTCTCCAGGCAAGAATAATAGAGTGGGTTGCCATTCCTTTCTCCAGGGGATCTTCCCAAACCAGGGATGGTTAAGGAAAGTCTTTTTGAAATACCTATTAAGGATCATATAACTGCGATCATGGAAGGGGGGTGAGTCTCGGGTGGCCCATGGGGTTCTTTAACTGAAGTCACTGCTGCCACTGCCGCTAGGTCTGAGCCATGCACGGACAGAAGCCAAGCAGCAAATGGTCAAGTGACGTGGAAGCCAGGAGGATTTTCAATTAGCATGCTCCTCCATAAAAAGAAGTCATCAAAGGTCTCCTGGAGTATTACGGTCTCTGTAGTCATGTGCACCCTGATCAGAAAGCCTGGCTCCTGCCTTCTTTATAGAGTATAAGTAGAAGAGCAGGCTAAGTCTGTGAGCCAACTGACAACACAGCTTTCTATTTGGTCTACTCGTGAGCTGTGAAATGTCTGTAAGCAGGAAAAAACACTGGCCAGGACTAAAGGTCTCCTGATGAAATGAGTCAATCTGTTGAGAAATGCTTGTGTCCACAACTCTGTACATGGTATCCTTGACCTCCATGTACCCAACACTGTAAACAGCAAGGTCCAACAGCACATGACAATGGTGTAGACCTCTGAGATGGTCTATTTTCTGCTGAATTGACCAGTTCAGGCTCGAGTTAAGTGACAGAGGCACAACCACACCAGACAATGACCCCAGTGAGATGGGAGGCACAGGAGGCAAAGCCCTGAGCTGAAGCAACCCAAAGCATAGTGGAAGTGATGAGGCCGTTGATGCAAGCCCATGAACACCTGAATGTAGGTGTGGGAAATAAATGGTTTATGTCATGGATAGGAGTGGCAGTAAAGGAAAGTTTAATATACTTTAGCATCACAGAAGTATAAATGGAGCACAGATGATATCTAGATGACTACTACACCTGGGCCAATACTAAATAAAACACACACCAACAGGGCACACACCCTCTTGTTCACAGACTCTACATCTCAGGGATTTTCACATGACCACACAACAGCTGGTGGTGGTGACGAAGACAAAAAACAGGACATAGCCAATGTGGTTAGAGCCAGGACAGTGCTGTTCCCTGATGAAGTGAAGATACTGCACAACAACACTCACAAAGCTGGAGATGTCCAGCCAGGTGAGCTCTGTCAGCTTCTGTGAGGCTCTTTCTCCGCATTCTGCAGTTTTACAGATGTGAATTAAATGGCTGACCATGGGCAAATTCTCTTGTCTTGACATGGACTCTAGGTCCTAGGCAGAAACATGGCTTAGGGCAGAACAAGATGACAAGAGTAGAACAAGACAGCTCTAGGTAAGACCTCTTCCAGCGCCCACCTGAGACATCTGCCCCTGTTTTCTCAATGTGTGTGTTCTCTGTAAAACTGCAGACTAAGAAATATATTCCTATATAGGTGGCTCAGAGGTTAAAGCGTGCAACGCAGGAGACCTGGGTTTGGTCCCTGGGTTGGGAAGATCCCCTGGAGAAGGTAATGGCAACCCACTCCAGTATTCTTGCCTGAAGAATCCCATGGACGGAGGAGCCTGGTGGGCTACAGTCCACAGGGTTGCAAAGAGTCGGACACGACTGAGTGACTTCATTCACTCATAGAGAGAGTCTTCTCTTCAACAGACTTAAGACTTAGTTACACTGAGTTCCTGCCATTATTTTTTTTCTTCTTTTCATAGCACCTCCCCAAGATGCAATACTCACAAAGGGATGATGAACAAACAGCAAGGAGATGCTTATGGCCAATGGGTTAATAAGGAATAGAAAGAAAATAATTCTAATGGATCAAAAAATCCACTTCATCAATCAAGGTGTATTTTTATAAATATGAGAATGAAGATGAATGATTCCAAATAAATGAGTGATAATTCAGGGATGTAAAGGACAAAGACCGAGAAATTAATACTGTGACATTCTGAAGGGGCATGACAGTTGAAATCTGAATTCAGACATGAGATTTCATTGAGGGAGTCTGATCTAGACAGAGGGCTGAACCCAAAAGTAGATAGGAGATGACAAATTTATCAGGCAGCTTCTTTTACCAACAAACCCTGAAACTAGGAACAGAGAACTGAGATCAAGGGAAGACTCCTGTAGATCAGCAAGACTTGGAAAGGAAAAGGTGGGTTTATGAGGCTGCCAGAATTGGGAAGGGGAGGCAGGAGTCAGCCAACAGCTGCCTGGAGCCTGGCATTTAGAGTCTGAAATAGCTTCTTTAGTGGAAAGGTCAGTCATAATCTCAGGTGAACACTGATTTTTCTCTGTCATTGGATGAAATGTTATGGGGTGAGAAGCAGAAACACAATAGCCTCTCTGTCAAAAACAGACACTCTATAATCTGCATGGAAAACACACAATGGATCCCAAGTCCCCTATAGAAATCTTGCTTCTTTCCTTTTGTTCCTTGTCAGAATTACTGCACAGGTTCCTAAGGGAAGGAAGACCTCCCTTCCTCCCTCCATCATCCCCTGCAACCTGGCTTCTGCCACATTCACTTTAAGGAAATTTCTCTTTCAAAGGTCACCAATGATGTTTTTATTGCTAAATCCAGCATCCCTTCTACTTATATTTGATGCATTTAATACCAGTGGACACTGCCTCCTAGAAACTTGCACCGACTTGGTTTCCATGACACTATACACACCATCCTTCTCTCTGTCAAATAGTGTTTTTTTGTCTCTCTCCCTGACTCTTCTCTTGCTTCCAACTCCATAAAAGCAAATACTCCCCCACATCAGTGCTTGGTTCCCTGACCTTTGCTCTCCTCTCCCTTCCACTGAAAGAGATCATCTATTTTCGTTTCATCATCACTTATATGTTGATTCCTCTGAAGCTTGTATTTCTAATCCCAAGAGGCACTCACATATGTCAAATTCTCCACTGGCCTGTTCTATATGTAGATCATACTATCATTTCAAATTTAGCATTTTAGGAACTAAACTTATCATTTACCCTGCACTTCTTCCAAATGAACATCCTTGCAATTGTTCTATCTGCATTAAAAGGACCATGTTTTTCCAAATTATATGCAATCAGAAATTTAGAGTAAAACCTAATTCAGTTCCATATTCTATTTATCTTTTTTTTTTTTTAATCTCAGGTTTGCCCTTTTACTTATACCGTAAGACCCTGCCACCAGTCTGAAATTGTTTACCTTTGATTTTATTCAATCACTTCTCAGGATGATAATCAGTTGCTCTTAATGTCTCCACTGCCTCTTTTCATCTACTACAAATGCAGCCCTTAAGTTTCCTTACAGCCAACAGAACACATGCAAATAATTCTTTATTCACACCGAAATCTGTACTCTTCTCCAACCTCATGTTCTTTTCTCCCGTCAGTCTCTTCCTTTCCAGTCTTTCCCAGGGGTTACTGCGACTTTATGTCTTCTATAAATACCCCAGGCCTTAGAAGGTATCTTTCAAGTATTTTTTAATCCCTTGGTAACCCAGAGGAGCCTGGTGGGCTACAGTTCATGGGGTTGCAAAGAATCAAACAAAACTGAGCAATTAACACACAACACATGACCTTCAGTTACATGCCACATCTCTGCCTTTTTGCAGATCTGAGTGTATGCCATGCCCTTTCTGTGGCACTGCCAGTGTTCTATTCTCCCATCCTCTCTGAAGACACCTTTTATTGTGTGCCAGCTGAGGGCATCAGGGCAATACTACTTGAGGCACACCAGTGACCTGCCTCTTTCCAGTGCTTTCCATCTTTACTCCCCTATCCTCAGCCTTTCCAGAGCTACCCAGACAGAAACCAGCATCCCTCACCTAAACTTTCACTGGCAGGAAGGCACCCAAAAGCCTCTCAGCAACCACAGGGATTGGTTCACCTTGAAAACCCGACCCAGTTCTAAGACTCAGAATTCATTGTCCTATATTCTGACATCAGGACCTTCCTTCCTACAACAGAAAGAATCCAGAGTTTCCACTTTGACTACTACTGAAGCCCAGGCTGTTTTCTTCCAAGGCCTAGGAAACATATTCCAGAGAAGGAAATTAAAGAACAGAATCAGGCCCCACCTCTCCTTCTGTTTTCCCGTTCTACTCTGAAACCTACTTTCTAGCCCTGCTGGTCTCTTTACAGGGATTGAACATACTATTTTCACATCCAGCTACAAACTCTGGCACTCGACCCCAGTAGCCATATTCCTAGGCCAGCTCCACACCCACATCTCCCATTAGAGGGGACTCTTCCACATTGATCTCCAAACCATCTTTGGTTGACAGAATGATATTTCATAATTTCTGATGAAAACTAGAAGCAGTTGGTGAACGCTATATTCTCTAAATTTCATGGCATACATTAACTAACATATGGGAAGGGGAAGATCCTAGTACCTGGATTCCCAGTAAAAGTTGCGTCCCATTTCCTATTTCCAGCAGATCTTCTTATGTTACTCAAGTGGATTCGTGGTTTTGGTTGCTACTAAACTGTTTTATGTAAAAATTCCTCTCCCTGCTTGAATCATATGATTCCACAAATATTAATATATATTGGGTTCCTTCCATGTTCAGAAATAATGGTTAAGTAAAACGGGTGAACTAGAAATAAATAAGACCTAATGCTCAGCTTCAATTAAGAGAGGATAAGAGATAAATATGGGCTTCCCTGTTGGCTCAGATGGTAAAGAATCCTGCCTGAAATGCGGGAGACCTGGGTTCAGTCCCTGGGTTGGGAAGATCCCCTGGAGAAGGGCATGTCCACTCTGTGGACAAAGGAGCCTAATGGGCTACAGTCCTGGTTTTGCAGAGTCAGACATGACTGAGAGACTAAGCACAAGAGATAAATACACCAACATCTATAAATATGGGAAAGACACAGTGACATCCATAAAGCTTCAAAATTACAACAATAATCATCCAGACCCCATTCCATGAACTTTATGCATATTATAATATCTCATTTATGCTCACAATTACACTGTGAGGTAGAAAGGTTTATCTTTGTTTTGCAGAAAAGGAAAGGAAGGTTCAGAGAGGTTGAGTAGCTTTCACAATAGTCAACCACTAGCAAATTTTACTCCAAAGTCTTTGGTCCTAACCTCATGGGGAGTTGGGAAGAGGCGAAATAATGTTTAATTGAGACATCAAGGATATCTTCATGAAATGAATCACTTTAGAGGCTGATTTTGAACAGTAGTTAGGATTTTACAAAACAGAGATAGATAAAGAAAATTCAAGACAAAATGAAAGCAAAAAAAAAAAAAAATTAGAAAGAAATCAGGAAAATCAGGTATGTATGAAAAACAGCAATTAGAGGTATTTGACCAGAAAACAGTGTTTGATTAAGAGATTAAGCCTAGGATGGAGCCAAACTGTGAAAGGCACTGGCTTTCAAGCATTTAATTATGAGACAATAAGGTGTATAATCCCAACTCCAACTAACCCTTACTGTGCCACAAGCCATGTAAGGTTTTACCACCTGGGATTTAGCTTAGAAAAAAGGAGAGAGTGGGAACTGTCCATAGCTGAGCAGTAGAAGGATAATTTGAACACTGGTAGAGAGTGTTTTTGGTGGCAATTTTTATGTCATTAAAAAGGCTGACCAGAGGTCTGCCATAAGCTGAGAGAAGAGGAAATGAACAAGAGACTGCACAAGAGGATGAACACGAAGATTCCATAGAATTTAGGGACAGGAAAAAAGGAAGATAATGCAGTGAGAAAGGAGAGCTTTAGTTTGATATCTTAGAGGCAGAGCAGGTTTGAGTGGTGGCCAGTAGCATAACAGTTTAAGTAATAGCAGAGGGGATGAAGATAGAGGTCACTGGGGTTGTGCCAGGGTAGGTCACCACTCAACATCCAGGACTAGTGTAGTGCCTGGGCATTAATACTAAATGTAAGTGTAATGTATTATTGGGGTTATCACCAAAGATTAACATAAATGAACCCTCAATGGCCAGGGACCCAAAGAGGAAGAGAGGAAAACCAAGTGAGATGCTGACATCTCTGCAAATAGTAAACAGGTTACAAGAAAAATCAGTTGCAATGAGGAATGGAAAAGTCTGGCATAAAGAAACACCATGATAAGCATGACAGTGGCCATGGAAGTTGGAATATGCTAGGAGTATGAAACGCTCACCTGCTGAATTAACTAGCCCTAAAATTGGACAGTACTGGACTTTCAGGTCCATGCCCAGCTGCCACTAAATTTAAAAGCTTTCACACAGCAAAGGAAACCATAAACAAAATGAAAAGACATCCCACAAAATGGGAGAAAATATTTGCAAACAAAGCGATCAACGAAGGATTAGTCTCCAAAATATAAAAACAGCTCATGCAGCACAATGTTAAAACAACACACATCCCAATCAAAAACTGGTCAGGTCTACGTAGACATTTCTCCAAAGAAGACATACTAATGGCCAAGAGGCACATGGAAAGGTGCTCAACACCACTAATCATTAGAGAAATGCAAATCAAAACCACAAGGAAACATCACCTCATACCAATCAGAATGGCTATCATTAAAAAGTCTATAAACAACAAATGCTGATCAGGGGTGGAGAGAAGGGAACCCTCCTTACAGTTGGCAGGAATGTAAATTGATACAGCCACTGAGAGAAAAGTGTGGAGATTCCTTAAAAAACTAAAAATAGGGTTTCCCTGGTGGTCCAGTGGTTAAGAATCCACCTTGCAATGCAAAGGATACTGGCTCGATCCCTGGTCCAGGAAGATCCCATAGGCCTTAGCTGTGGGCCACAACTCGTGAGCCTGCACTCTAGAGCCTGCAAGCCACAACTACTGAGCCCACATGCTACAACTGCTGAAGCCTGAGCACCAAGAGCCTGTGCTCTGCAACAAGAGAATCCACGGCAGTGAGAAACCCGCACACTGACACAGAGTAGCCCCCACTAGCTGCAACTAGAGGAAGCCATGGGCAGCAACAAAGACCCACCACAGTCCAAAAAAATCACTTAATCAGTAAATAAATTTTTTGAAACTAAAAGTAGGACTGCCATATGATCCAACAATCCCACTTCTGGGCATATATCTGGAGACAACCACAATTTGAAAAGACACCTGCACCCCAGCGTTCACTGCAGCATTCTACACAATAGCCAGGACACAGAAGCAACCTGAATGTCCACGGATAGAGGGACGGATAAAGAAGACATAGTACACATACACAATGGAATATTGGTCAGCCATAAAAAAGAAGGAAATAATACATAAAAAAGTAAATAATCATTTACAGTGACGTGGATGGACCTAGAGATGATCGTACTGAGTGAATAAGTCAGAGAAAAACAAATACCATATAAGTGGAATCAATATCATTCCACTTATATGTGGAATCCAAAACAATGGTACAGATGAACTTACTTACAGAACAGATATAAGTCACAGTTGTAGAAAACAGACTTAGAGTTTCCAAGAGGGAAGGAGTTGGGGCGATAAACTAGGGGATTGGGATTGAAGTATACATACTACTATATATAAAACAGATAACTAATAAGAACCTACCATATAGAGCAGGGAACTCTACTCAGTACATTGTAATAACCTATATGGGAATAAAATCTAAAAAGGAGTGAATATATGTATATCTATAACTGATTCACTTGGCTGTACAGCAGAAATTAACACAACATTGTTAATCAAATATACGCCAATAAAACTTAATTTAAAAAAAAAAAAGAAACACCATGATAATCAAAAGAAGAAACAGAGCTGAGTGACAGAGACTGAAAGGACTAATCTTCAGGGAGACAGAAAATACAGATACTCTAATGCTCTCACTCCCCTTAGCAGTAAATATGGAATTAATCAAAGATGAAGAGATTCCAAGGTCTTCAGTAGAAATCAGAACCCCAGAATATCCACAAGCAGAAGACACAGGGCCATCAGACTGAGGGACCCCTGAAGAGTGAAGTCAGGCCCTCCTGACGTGCCCAGCATGGCCTCTCATCTCTTCCATAACACTACTCTCCACCCCACTCTCTCCCAGCACCAGAATCTGGGTCACAGTGGGGTGGAGCTCCCCCATATCTAATAAGTAACTCCCAATTGATTTTCCAGCTCTTCCTTCCCCACCAATAGGTCTGGCTGTTGGCATCAGAGGGCAGGCCTGGAAAATCACTCACACATTACTGGTGCTCTCCACCCCCATCTGCACCTGGAGGTGCATATAAACCCTGAAGTGCCTGAGATCTAAGAATGTGAAGCTCAGAAACTGGGTGAACAACCGCCGTGCTCTCTGTACCCTCATCCTGGTCATTGCTGCTGCTATACCAGCCCCAGGCCAAGAACATGAACAAGCTGATGTCTTGGGTCTCTGTCCTCGTCATCCTCCCAGAAGCCTTTGCTCAGACAGGTAGGGTGGTCAGGGTATGATCCAGGAACATGAGATGAGAAAAGATTGAATGTTCTTTTTCTCCTGCATTTATAGTCAAGGTCACTCTATTTCTCCCTGTCTGTCCACAGACCTCAAAGGGAAGGTATTTGTGTTCCCTAGAGAATCTTCCATTGACCATGTGACCCTGATCACAAAGCTGGAGAAACCTCTGAAGAACTTGACCTTGTGTCTCCGAGCCTATAGCGATCTCTCCCGGGCCTACAGCCTCTTCTCCTACAGCATCCAAGGCAAGGATAATGAGCTACTAGTTTTTAAAAACAGAATTGGAGAGTACAGTCTATACATTGGAAAAACCAAAGTTACTTTTAGAGCTACCGAGGAGTTCCCCAGCCCAGTGCACATCTGTACCAGCTGGGAGTCTTCCACAGGCATTGCCGAATTCTGGGTCAATGGGAAGCCACTGGTGAAAAGGGGCCTGAAACAGGGTTATGCTGTGGGAGCTCACCCCAAGATTGTCCTGGGACAAGAGCAGGATTCCTATGGAGGAGGGTTTGATAAGAACCAGTCCTTTATGGGAGAGATTGGGGATTTATACATGTGGGACTCTGTCCTGTCGCCGGAAGAAATCTTATTTGTGTACCAGGGTTCCTCGTCCATCAGTCCCACCATCCTGGACTGGCAGGCTTTGAAATATGAAACCAAAGGCTATGTTATTGTCAAGCCCATGGTGTGGGGCTGAGGTCTGGAATCAACAAAAGCACTTGAAAATGAAACAACCAATACCCAAGAGTTCTGCTTAAAGCAACTGGACACTAAATTGTAGATCGGTAGCTCTTTCTTCTTTGAATTTCCCATCTACAAGTATGCCTAATTAAAAAATGTATTATGCCACCTGCATTTGTTTAGTGCTTGTCATAGTCCCAAACATTTTCTCTTATATCTACTTATTTGAAAATTGTTTAATTAACCAGAAAAATCAGCCTGCAAGTTATGAGGAGGGAAATCTTTAAGTAACTAAAAAGATATGTCAGAGCACTCAATGAGTATGGTCAGTAGCAACACTTACATGCTACTAATAATCATTGCATTAACAATTCGAAATTCATGTGGAGTTGCAACAGAAATCCTTCTATTTGGTTTTCTAGCTACAAAATCAAAAAGAGGTCTGAGCTTCTGCCAAGAAGACAACTATAATGAGATAAGCAAGCAACAGTTGAGAACTTGATAGCAAGTAATGAGATGGGGAAAAAAAAATTAGAACCAGCAGGAATGAAAACTAAAAATGTTTAAGAGTCTGGATCATTTTGGGTAAAGGCAAGCCTGCCTTTTTTTTTTTCCCCTCAAAAATCCCAGTGGTACCGTACAATGACTGATTTCCATAAAACTGTCCTAAAGTCATCAAGAATCTTGCTCACATGAATTCCCAGTTGAAAAGCCTTCCATGGATCCCCACTTCACGCAGAATGTAACTTAAACCCTTTGACATACCCCCCATTAACTGGTCTCAGCTTATCTCTTTAAGATACAACTCTTAGCACAGCAACAGGCATCCCAATTACAACACTACAAAATAATTATCAGATGCTATTATTAGTAGTTATCTTCATTATTATTAAAACTATGGAGCAGAGGGTTTGGCATATCCTCAACAGATATGAATTCCCTTCTCAGAGAAGCAAGGACTCCAAAGAAAGTTTGGCTGCATATGAGAAATAAGGCAGGCTTTGCCCACAGATAACAGAGCGTGAATCGAAGGGAAGTCAGAAAGACAGCATCCAGTAGAGCTTCAGAATAGCCAAGTGATTACTTATTTTTTTCACTTTTCTTTTTTCCCAAGTGATTACTTCTAACTCATGTCCATTCACCCAGGATGGACACAGAGGCAGGCACAGACACAATAAAGTAGGCTGAAGCTTTCAACAACACGGCCCCAGGGCTGGTCATAACCGGAAGACTCTATAAAGGAGTTTTCCTTAATGAGAGTGTTTGCAACTTTCTCTGTGTTTTATATGGGAAACTTCATGGAGAGCTCTGAGGTTAAAGCAATGAGGTCTGCTTGGGCTTGGGATATGCCTTAGCTCAGAGTGAGGATTTTAAGAAAAGATTTTCTCTTTTCTTCACTAGAAAGCATCAGTATGTAGTCACCTTAGAAGAGCAACATGGAGACTTTCTAGGCATTCATGGTACTTCCTCTTATTTAGAAAGAACAGGTGTCCAAGAACACTCAAAGAAGAGAAGGAAAGCTGAAACATGATCTCAGTCACCTTTAATTCTTACCATGTTGTCATGCTAAGTCAATTCAGTCTTGTCTGACTTTGCAGCCCTATGGACCATCATTCACCAGGCTCCTCTGTCCATGGGATTCTTCTTGCAAAAATACTAGAGTGGGTTCCCATGCCTTCCTCCAGGGGATCTTCCCAACCCAGCCCTTGTCTCGTAACATCTCCTGCATTTGCATATGAGTTCTTTACCACTAGTACCACCTGGAAATATGACTAAATAGCTGATTAACTTATAAACTAGACTGCATTTGTGTTCCAGAATTTTCCATCTAAGTTTTTTCTCGCTGTAACCATTCTTCTGTGAGTTCAATATGGGAGATGCTCAGGGATTCCATCATACACTGGGACAGTAATCAAGCACACACATCATGTCACATACAACCACAGGATCCAAAACAAAACTAATCTAATGTTACTGGTAAGTTACACTAAGGTCCATAGTCTACACAGGGCTGATCCACCTGTGTCTGGAGCAAGGAGGCAAAGGCAAATATTTCATCCAGAGCTCCAGAGCTCTAGCTGCTACACCAACCTCTCATGGTAACCTCATGGGGTTCTTGTGAGGATCAGAATTGATAACACAACACCTACTCAGTACATGTTCCAGCACCATGTAAGTGCAGAAAGCTATGACAAACCTAGACAGTGTATTAAAAAGCAAAGACATCACTTTGCCAACAGAAGTCCATATAGTCAAAGCTATGGTTTTTTCCAACAGTCATGTATGGATGTGAGAGGTGGACCATAAAGAAGGGTAAGTGCCAAAGAATTGATGCTTTAAAATCATGGTGCTTGGAGAAGACTCTTGAGAGAGTCCTTTGGACAGCAGGGAGATAAAACCAGTCAGTCTTAAAGATTTCCTGAATATACATTGTAAGGACTGATGGTGATGCTCCAATCCTTTGGCCACCTGATGCAAAGAGCTGACTCATTGGAAAAGACCCTGATGCTGGGAAAGATTGAAGGCAAAAGAAGAGGACAACAGAGGATGAGATTGGTTAGATAGCATCACCAACTCAATGGACATGAATGTGAGCAAACTCCAGGAGATAGTGAAAGACAAGGAAGCCTGGCACACCGCAGTTCATGGGGTCACAAAGAGTCGGACACAATATAGCAACTGAACAACAAGTGCTAAGTGTCACCTATGATGTAAAAGAAACTGAGACTTACTACCTAAATCTTTAGATCATCTGCCTTAACTTCTTGGTATATTCCTACAAACAGAAAAATTCATTCTCTGTTTTCAGCCTCTGCTCCCAAACCTACCCCTTACCTAACCAAACCCATGTACGTCCCCTGTTAGTAGCAGAAATAGGGTAAAGCTCTTCACATAGACATTGAGGGTCATCACATCTGACTTTTATACAAGTGCATTTTCATTGAGAGTAACTAAGCAGGGGCAACACACTAACGTAGATTCAAAAGAACAGAAGACAGTGCCATGTGACATTCAACACATCTTTGTCTGAGGTGAGCAATTTTTCTCCAGGAGAAAAAGAAAAAGTCAGGCCATGTGAGACCAGAGCTTACCCAGTGTTCCCGGCATGATCCAATTGTATGAGATATCCGGGCTCATTTTAGAATTCTGACTCCATTCAGACCCATGGGATACGCAGTAAGTCTCTTGGCAAATAAACCCAGGAGACAAGAGCTAGACAACAGGAATTCTCCTGAGAGTCCCCGTCAAATCAGACTTTAAAGGGACCTTGAAGGTCAGATTTGCTCAGTGCGAATGTGTCACCTTATGCTTCAGCCAAAGTGCAATTTACTGTGAGTGATCTAATAATGTAGTAAGGCTGACCTAGACCCTAATAAGACTGAGTTTTGTATGATATTAAGATTCTACTAGGGCTTCCTTGGAAGCTCAGGTGGTAAAGAATCTGCCAGAAATGCAGGACACCCTGGTTCTATTATTTATTCTTGCAAAAAATGACAATCAGTTTTCTTGGCATTGCAGTGACTTCTTGTAAATAAGTCATAATTGCCTGCTATGCCCTATAACCAGAAAAGAGCACAGGCAGATTCTACAGACTCAAGAAGGTAAGGGGGTGGATTCTTCTGGGTATGGGAAGGCTTCTGTCCCAAAGAAAAGTCATCACTCTCTTGTTTATTCAAATAGTTCACATAATCATCAGTTTCTTAAGAAGTCAGCTCCTCCATTCCTGGCACCCTACATCTATTTTCTTTAATGAAAGGAAAAGAAAGGACAGGACAAGATGGAAAGCCTGGCAAAAGACAACATCGTTTTTTTTGTTTTTTTTGTTTGTTTTTTTTTTTTAGCAGCACGACTCCTTTTAACTCAAAATACAATTATAGAGACTTAGCCTACCTTGCATAGTTTATTTTTTTAAACACAGATTCGGTTTCTAGGCACAGATTTTGCTTATAAAGATCTAGATATTTTTAAGAATCCATGGGTTTTGTCATAATTTCTTCCCTTTGCAAATGGTATTTCCTTTACACCCTCAAATTGTGCTTTTCCCCTCTATCTTATTTTTCTTTTTCCTCTAGTCAGAATTTCAGCTTCATGACTAAAATTTTGATGCATGAGCACATTTCAGTATCCTTACTCCCCCACAGGGTTTTTGTCCTTCTGGAGTGTTTAAATCATTTTGAAAGCTCCTTTCTGTTCTATACTGTGCTTTTGAGATTGTCTGCTAGCGTGTCACTTACACAGAAACGCCCCTAGGGTTCAGGCGCAGAGAGGACCCAGATTTGGATGGTAGAACGGCTGCTGCTCCAGTGCCCAGCTGCAGTCACTCTGGCTGGGCTGGCTCACAAGAGCAACCAGGATGAAGAAAGGGGATGATCATCTGGTGCTAAAAGTATCCTTAAGTTCACTGACACCTGTTTTAACTGCTGAGAACGCAACCCAGCCATTCTCCACTGGTATAATCAACGCCCCCATTCCACACACCACTTCAGCACCATGGTGCCCTCTGCAACTTCTCCCCTCCCAAGGCAAACACTGGGGATTGTTCACTGAATTGACTCCAGGCAAGAATGCAATGTGATTTACTCCCACGTCCCATACTTCCCCATCTCCTTCACTGGGGCCTCCCTCACCTCCAGAGGCAGTTAACAGCCCTCTGCTGGTTATTTCAACAACACCTATCTTTACAGTAACAATTTTGGATTGTGCTTTTTAAAAAGACAGGTTAAAAATGAGATAGGAAGCAACTGCCCTTCATCTTCCATTTCATTCCTTCATGCTACAACATCCCTGAAGATGTGACAAGATGGAGTGACCACACCCTAGAACTCCTGAAATGGAGAACAATCATTGGGAAGAACGCTTGGAAAAACATTCCAAGTGTGATGAGCATATGACACTCAGCCTAGGAAGTACAGCCAGTCACCAAAGTACACTGTGCTCAGTCGTTCAGTCATGTCTGACTCTTTTCGATCCCGTGGACTGTAGCCTCTGTCCATGGAATTCCCCAGGCAAGAATACTGGAGTAGGTTGCCATTTCCTTCTCTAAGGGATCTTTCCGACCCAGGGATTGAACCCAGGTCTCCTACATTGCAGGCAGATTCTTTACTGTCTGAGCCAACAGGGAAGCCACTGCTGTGCTCAGTCGCTCAGTTGTGTCCAACTCTTTGTGACCCCATGGACTGTAGCCCACCAGGCTCCTCTGTCCAAGGGGATTCTCCAGGCAAGAGTACTGAAGTTGGGTTGCCATGCCCTCCTACAGGGGATCTTCCCAACCCAGAGACTGAACCCAGGTCTCCCTTACTGCAGCCACATTCTTTACTGTTTGAGTCACAGAGAAGCCTGCACTTTATGGAGGGTGAATCCCAGTTAGTGCAGCACTATTTGTTCATTTGGTCTGAAGGGAATGTTGAGGCTTGGGCTGTTCTTGAGTTACTAGGCAGCAGAAGTGACAGCTCCCTCTAGCGACAGGGCTTCACTCTTCCCTCGCCTACTGTGCACCTTGCCTCTAAATAAACGCAACATGGAAAGAACACTGCTTTGAACATTTGCATTGAACATTTGCATTATATACTCCCACACGTCTTGATCTGGCCTTCTTTTTGCATTTTTTTGCCACGTTCTAAGAATATCCTGCCTTAAGATAGTCTTTCATTGTCTGTGCAATCCAATTCAAATGTGCACCAAAGGCAATAAACTTATTTCTCCCCTCTCTTTTTTCTCCTGGGCTTATATACCTGGGCCACATTCCCTGGTCATCAGCCATCCTCTTTATAACTTTATAATTTCTTTGAAGAAGGTAACTTTATAATTACCTGAGGCATGCTTAACAACAAATCTGGCTGATTTGGGATGAAAGCAGTACTTTTCAGGCCCTAAAGACTCTTGGGATTTTTTTTTTCTTTTCTCTTCTCTTTCTCTTTCAACTCAATTCAGCTTACTATTGTCTTTTTCTTCTCTGGCTCCAAATATGCCTGCAGCTTTGCTGGCTCAATACCTCCTTAACTATTTTTTGTAACTCATTGCAATGGGTTCATCAGGAAAGGGAGAAAGCACATAAGATCTGATGTTATTATCTATGACACGTTAAAAGTTCTGTTACCCCCCTGTAACCTGGCTTTCCAATCCATGACTCTACTGAAATTGGCCTGTACATCACCAGTGACCTCTTTCTTACTTGATTTAATATCTGTTTTCAGCTGTTATCCTCCTTTACCTTCTCCATACTATGAGCTATAGTTTTATACTCAGAGTTAAAATAATTTAAAATAAGGCCCATAATCTTCATTGTCAATACAGCCATTAAAAAAGTTTCATATAATCTCATCCCTACTCGAACATAATGGTTAACCCATAATATCAGCTATATATTCTTTCAGACATCTTGCATATATAAAAATATGCATTCACACACACACACACACATTTTTAACCATATGGCAGCACACCATGTTATTGTTCCTTAAATAGCTTTTTTTTTTTTTTTTTTTTGCTTTTCATGCATTCCACATGTCTGTCTACGGTAATGCACCAAGCAGCAGTGTTCGTCACAACTTTCACCAAGGAAGGAAATGTTTGATATGCGTGCTGCCCAACAGAGTAGCCACGAGTCACATGTTCCTTTTTCGTACTTGAAATGTGGCTACCATGACTGATGAACTGAATTTTTCCTTTAAGGAGCCACAGCTGTATAACTCTCATTCTTCCTGAAAAGCCTAGACTTGCACTGGCATTCTCTTTCATCTCTATCTAGCCAATTGGTATCTCAGCAGCCTTTTTAATACAAGTTACTTTATTTAGTGGCACACTCATTTCTACTCTATTTTGTTAATATTTATTTTGACCGTGTCGGGTCTTAGCTGCAGCACGTGGGATCAGCGTTGTGGCATGTGGTATCAGCAAACAGGCTCTCTTGCAGCTCACAGACTTAGTTGTCGCACAGCATGTGGGATCTTAAGTTCCCAGATCAGGGAACAAACCCATGTCCTCTGCATTGGATCACCTAACCATTGGATCACCAAGGAAGTCCCCCTCATTTCTACTCTAAATGTCTGCCTCCTTCTTTTCCGTGATGGAGTACTTTCCAGAATATCCACATTTTCTGTATTGTGCTCCCTAGATTCCCAGGAAAGATTCACTAAGAATATAGATTCCTAGATTGCTAGTGGAAGTTTTCTAGATTTTCCCAAATCCTCCAGCTTGCTCGTATGACCTTGTTCCTTGTGGAAAGTGGTTCAAACTACCATTTGAAATATGGTGCCAATCCCAGAGTCCCTCACCAAATTTCCAGGAAATACCGTGTGTGCTTGCAAGGTAGAACAGAACAAGAGAGGTCCTTGTGTTCCTTCCAGTTATTACCAGCAAGAAGTTTTTCTTCCTGCCTCTGGATTTCACCTCTTGCACATGGTACCCTTTTTCTGCATGGCCATCACCCACCTGTCTCCACTTTCCAAATACCACTAACTCAAGACTGTACGCATGACAACTCTAAACGAAGGTTTAGGGCTCTTGGGAAACTTTACAACACAACATTGTTTAGCAAAAGGAGAAGAGGGTGGCAGAGGATGAGATGATTAGGTAGCATCACCAAGTCAATGGATATGAAATTGGGCAAACTCCAGGAGACAGCAGAGGACCAGGAAGCCTGACATGCTGCAGTCCATGGGGCCACAGAGTCAGACAAAACTTAGCAATTGAGCAATAAAAATATAAGTTAGCAAGCAATTTTAAATCAATTATTACAATGTTTTTGTTTTTAAGTCCCTCTGCCAAAAAGAAATTGCTATTTCTTTCATTCAAGGTCCAGCCTTCTGACATGTTGCTGATCCTCCTCTCTTTTCCAGCAATTTCCCCTTTTCTCCTTAGTTTGCTGCTAAGTCACTTCAATTGTGTCCGACTCTGTGCGACCCCATAGATGGCAGCCCACCAGGCTCCCCCGTCTCTGGGATTCTCCAGGCAAGAACACTGGAGTGGGTTGCCATTTCCTTCTCCAATGCATGGAAGTGAAAAGTGAAAGTGAAGTCACTCAGTCGTGTCCAACTCTTCACAACCCCACAGACTGAAGCCCTGCGCCCATGGGATTTTCCAGGCAAGAGGACTGGAGTGGGTTGCCATTGCCTTCTCCTTAGTTTACCCACCCCTAAACCCTCAAATCCCTGTTGTTACTTTCACAACAAAGCAACTTTGCCAACAGTTTGTCTCACCTAGACCGTCTGGGCTGAGCCCCAAATCCTTCATCTTCACTCTTGCTAATGTGTCCCTAAAGACCAGCTCTCCTGAGATTAATTCTGTACACTGTTCTCAGAAATTTCTCCTAAGTGGCACCAGTGATTTTTAATTCAGTAAGTCTAACTCTCTCATCTCCATTTTGTTTTCCCAACTTCTCATACTTTCCCTAGAAGAGAAAGGCAAAGCTAGGATGTGTACACTCAAGGGTACTGTGGCTTACACATCATTAAAACAAAACAGTCTGGATGCTTGGGGCTAGTGCACTGGGACGACCCAGAGGGATGGTATGGGGAGGGAGGAGGGAGGAGGGTTCAGGATGGGGAACACATGTATACCTGTGGCGGATTCATTTTGATATTTGGCAAAACTAATACAATTATGTAAAGTTTAAAAATAAAATAAAATTAAAAAAAAAAAACAGTCTTTCATCCACTCTCTACAAAAACAACATATTCAGGATAAGAACTTGAAAGAATGTGTGCAGTAGTCCCACATATTGGTCATTCCTTAGAGGCTTAACAAAAGATAAAGGAGACAGCAAAAACTGGGAAAAGGGAGGGGGCTAAAGAAGCCATAAAGCTGTGCCAGCACCCTACCTACTGATCATACAGTGAGGAAATCGACTCACGTGTGCAGATCTGTCTGTCCTCTACACCCTTCTCTCTATCCCTGTTCTAGTGTCCACACCAAAATGGGAATTTCTCGATGTTGACTCCCTGCATTGCTCTCAGACACTGAAACTGAAGAATGCAGAGAAAAAAACCTCACAGAAGTGACAGAGTTCATTTTCCTAGGCTTCTCCACATTCCATGAACACCAGATTACGCTCTTCATGGTTTTTCTCATCCTGTACATTACCCTTGGCTGGCAATGCCATCATTGTGAGCATCATCCGCATTGATCATCACCTCCACACTCTCAGGCACTTCTTCCTAAGAATGCTGGCCAGTTCAAAGGCCATATACACACTGGTCACAATTCCACGCACGCTTTCTGACCTCATAGCCCAGAACCAGCCAATCTCCCTGGCAGGCTGTACCATTCGAATATTCTTCTTTCTTACCTTACCCTTCAACAACTGCTTTCTGCTCATGGGGAAGGGGTATGACCACTACGTGGTCATCTGCAACCCTTTGAGATACACACTCATCATGAGCAAGAGGGTGTGCATCCAACTGATGGGTGGAGACTGCAGCCTTGGCTTGGCCATGGCAGCTGTCCAATATCCATATTTACTTTACCCTTCTGTCACAGGGTGGTTGGTCATTTCTTCTGTGACACTCTCCCTGTCATAAAATTCTCCTGAATAGATACCACTGTCAATGAGATCATCGATTTTGTTGTCAGTGTATCTGTGATCCTGGTCATCATGGGCCTGGGCTTCACCTCCTATATTCTCATCATCTCCACCATCCTCTAGATCACCTAAACTGAAGGCCAGAAGTTGGCCTTTGCCACCTGCGCCTCCCACCTGACTGTGGTCATTGTCCACTATGGCTGTGCCTCCATTGCCTACCTCAAGCCCAAGTCAGAGAACAGCAAGGATGAGGCTCAGCTGATCTCAGTGACCTACAGTGTCATCACCCCACTACTGAAGCCTGTGGTGTACACCCTGAGGAGTCATGAGGCCGAGGATGCCCTGTGCCGAGCTATGGACAGAAACATTTCTTAATCCATCAACCCTTTTTATAAAGAACAGTATGTATTCTTGATGCATTCAACCTCAAGTCTGTCCTGTGCAATCTGTCCTGTAATGAGCTGTGCATATCTTGCTTCAACACCTTCACTGCAAAAATTGTCAACTTTGTCTCCATACATTTCAAACTTTTGTCCAAGCATTTTCAATTTTTTGAGTATATAAGAGGTCAGGAAAGATGGGCATGACTTTTTAAAAAACACATCCAAATTTTCAGGGTGGGGCAGAGGACTTCTTTAAAGCATATTAATGTGAGTATTTTATGTTTGAAAAAATTTTAATCTCTATTACTTTCATAATACAACCTACAGAAAATAAAACTTGGACAAAATCTTCCCAGCAAGATAAGAATAGTCAGTGGTAAGGAAGAAAAGTATATCAGAATCTTTGAGAAAGATGAGATGTGTGTTATTATTTTTTTTTTATTAATAAACCTTGAAATCACCGACTTACTCCTCAGAATTTCAGTCTTTATTATTTGGTTTATACTAGAGCCTTTGCTTCCATCCAATATCTTCAGCGTGCTGCTGCTAAGTCACTTCAGTTGTGTCCAACTCTGTGCGACCCCATAGACGGCAGCCCACCAGGCTCCCCTGTCCCTGGGATTCTCCAGGCAAGAACACTGGAGTGGGTTGCCATTTCCTTCTCCAGTGCATGAAAGTGAAAAGTGAAAGTGAAGTCGCTCAGTCGTGTCCGACTCTTAGCGAACCCATGGACTGCAGCCTACCAGGCTCCTCCATCCATGGGATTTTCCAGGCAAGAGTATTGGAGTGGGGTGCCATTGCCTTCTCCATCAGAGTGCTAGCCAGGGCTATAAATTGTGAACAACTCTCACCTCTCTAATCTGACTGTGCTAGTCCATTCTCTCAGCTGCTGGTTCTCTTTATGGAGTCAGTTTCTCTCTAATCAATATGAAGAATAATAAATTGGTCAAAAAGAGCCATACTTTTTTTGGATTGAGAACCATAAAGATACTCTTTGCTGGCACACACCATGGCACTTTCTGGATAGTACCATAAAGAAGAATTAGAACAAAACCAACAGCACCAGTAGTCAGAAGTAGGTCAGAGATTTGTTTAATCACTCATTTCACACACACACACACAAAAAAAAAAGGCTAAAAAAGAAAATAATATCTATACTTACTTCTACTAGGTCTCCTTTAAGGAAACAATCCTTCCCCAGGGCGTTCAGGGAGTTTTTCTGGTTTCATGCTATTGGGACATACTTGCTATATTGTTGCCTTGGGTGTGGTGCTAGGTAGAGTTAAAGACTCTGGTCCTGTGCATTTTTCTTTTTTCTTTTTTTTTTTTTTTAACTTTTATTTATTTATTTTTTATTTTATTTTATTTTTAAATTTTACATAATTGTATTAGTTTTGCCAAATATCAAAATGAGTCTGCCACAGGTATACATGTGTTTTTCTACTAAAGTATTTTGTATTAAAACAAAAATGCTTCTCTGCTCATCCCTTAATTCTGTCTTCTTACTTAAGGGAGTGATTTCCTTTCCCCTGTACTGAGAAGGGGTAGGTAACTTTCAAGGAACTCCTCTACAGTAACATCTAGCTTTACAGACTTCAGAGAATCTAGGTGGGAAGACCATACTTCTTCCAAGGCCTTGTCACCTCTAATTTCTGTCCTGTGTCATTGAAATTTCTACACCATAGCAGCAGGTCTTCCTATAAAAGCTCTTGAAAGGTCAAGAGCTGGGTTTGAAAATCCTGGACTTGCCATAGGTCTGCCCTGACTGTGCTTTTAAGATCAACCCTCCATGAAGCCATGTCTCCTATGCCTGAAGACAGCACCCCCTGAGGAGTAGGGGCATGTCTTCCTCCAAAATGAGACTGTCTCCTCTGAAAGTATGAAAGACCCCTTTTATAAATACAGTGTTTTTAATTCTGCCTCACTAGTCATCAAAAAACATTTTTAATCCTCTTACCTATTTATTCTGTACTGACTATTATCCGGTTATAAATGCTACCTTACATTTTCTAGAGCAGCATCATTTACCTCACTCCCAGTTAGGAAATTAGTTACTCTTTTTTATTTGCCCCTATAGTTCTTTGTGCAAAATTATATTAGGATAGCGTTTTTCTCATTGTGCTTTTGTCACTTATGAGTTGGTTTCTATCACTGAATCAAAAAGTGTATCAGGATCAGATATATGATATGCCATATAAAGTTAAGAATCAGAACTGTTTCTCTCACTGTTATGCCTAGTGCCTAGTAAAGCTCTAGGTAGAATGGGTGCTTACTAAATCCTCATATAATAGTCAGGCACCAGCTATGTATGAAGCACTAGGCTTGGACTTTCTGGCATGTTTTGATCAGCTAGACACATCTGTTATGCCTTTCTGGGTTCTTTGCAGTTGGCCCTCACCTAAAAACAAAGTAATAAGCAGAATCACAGAGGTGGGATCACTTGGATCTGTAATTTCTCCTTCTCTGCATTTTCTATAAGCCAACTTCTATAAGCCAAGTTGCTTCAAGACCCTCCTCACGGTCAGTATTAATTCAGTCACAGTACTCTTGCTTGGAAAATCCCATCTATGGAGGAGCCTGTTAGGCTGCAATCCATGGGGTTGCTAAGAGTCGGACATGACTTTTCACTTTCATGCATTGGAGAAGGAAATGGCAACCCACTCCAGTGTTCTTGCCTGGAGAATCCCGGGGACGGGGGAGCCTCGTGGGCTGCTGTCTATGGGGTCGCACAAAGTCGGACATGACTGAAGTGACTTAGCATAGCATAGCATGCTACTAATCCCTTGTTGTTGTTGTTGTTGTTGTTTAACCACTAGGTCATGTCTGACTGTTTGCAACCCCATGGATTGTAGCTCACCAGACTCCTCCGTCCATGGGATTCTCCAGGCAGGCATACTAGAAAAGCTTGCCATTTCCTTCTCCATAAAGGACATGGAGTTACCATAAAAAAATCATTCCTACACATACGAGGGTAGGACTTTCAAATCTTACTTTAAAAACAAATAAGTTTTTAAACAAAGAGTCATATGCCATTTAAAATTAAGAATCAGGACACTTACCATAATGCCTTAAGTAAAATAAGTCAGAAAAAGAAAAATAGTTTATGAACTCACTCATATGTGGAATTTTAAAAAGAAAAAAAGACTCAAAAAAAAACAAAAAAAAAAAGGAAAGAAACCAGAACAGGTTGTTCTGTTTTTGATGGTTACCAGAGGAAGGGATAGCAGTGTTAAGTGAAAGTGATCAAAAAGTACAAACTTTTAGTTATAAGATAAATTAAGTTCTGAGACTGTAAGAAGCAACATGATGACTTGGTAACAATACTGTATTGCATATTTGAAAGCTGCTAAGAGTGGGCTGCCGTCTATGGGGTCGCACAGAGTCAGACACAACTGACACGACTTAGCAGCAGTAGCAGCAGCAGCAAGAGTAGATCTCAGCAACTTAGAAAGTTGCTGAGAGTAGAACTTAGCAGTAGCCACAGGGCTAGAAAAGGTCAGTTTTCATTCCAATCCCAAAGAAGGGCAATGTCAAAGAATGTTAAAACTACCACACAATTGCACTCATTCCACATGCTAGCAAAGTAATGATCAAAATTCTCCAAGCTAGGCTTCAACAGTACATGAACTGAGAACTTCCAGATGCTCAAGCTGACCTCTGGTCAGATTGGTCAGATTGCCAGTAACCACTGGATCATAGTAAAAGCAAGAGAATTCCAGAAAAACATCTATTTCTGCTTCATTGACTATACAAAAGCCTTTGTGTGGATCACAACAAACTGTGGAAAATTCTGAAAGAGATGGGAATACCAGACCACATTACCTGCCTCCTGAGAAACCTGTATGCAGGTCAAGAAGCAATAGTTAGAACTGGACATGGAAAAACAGACTGGTTCAAAATTGGGAAGGAGTATGTCAAGGCTGTATATTGTCAGTCTGCTTATTTAACTTCTATGCAGGGTACATCATGCAAAATACCAGGTTGGATGAAACACAAGCTGGAATCAAGATTGCTGGAAGAAATATCAATAACCTCAGATATGTATATGACACCACCCTTATGAGAGAAAGCAAACAGAAACTAAAGAGCTTCTGATGAAACTGAAAGAGGATAGTGAAAAACCTAGCTTAAAACTAAACATTAAAAAATGAAGATCATGACATCCAGTCCCATCACTTCATGGCAAATAGATGAGGAAACAATGGAAACGGTGATAGAGTTTATTTTCTTGGGCTCCAAAATCACTATAGATGGTGACTGCAGCCATGAAATTAGAAGATACTTGTTCCTTGGAAGAAAAGCTATGACAAACCTAGACAGCATATTAAAAAGCAGGAACATTACTATGTCAACAAATGTCTGTATAGTCAAAACTACGGTTTTTCCAGTAGCCATGTACGGATGTAAGAGTTGGACCATAAAGAAGGCTGAGCAGTGAGGAATTGATGCTTTTGAACTGTGGTGTTGAAGAAGACTCTTTAGTGTCCCTTGGACAGCAAGGAGATCAAGCCAGTCAATCCTAAAGGAAATCAATCCTGATTATCCATTGGAAGGACTGATGCTAAAGCTGAAGCTTCATTAATTTGGCCACTTGATATGAAGAGCCAACTCATTAGAAAAGATCCTGATCCTGGGAAAGATTGGAGACAGGAGTAGGGGACAATAGAGGATGAGATGGTTGGATGGCATCATTGACTCAGTGGACATGCGTTTGAGCAAGCTCCAGGAGTTTGTGATGGACAGGGAGGCCTGGCATGCTGCAGTCCATAGAATTACAAAGAGTTCAACACGACTGAATGACTGAACAACAACAGCAAAGAGTAGATCTTAAAAGTTTTCATCACAAGGAAAAAAATGTGTAACAACATGTGGTAATGTTAACTAAACTTACTGTGGTAATCACTTCACAGTAATTACGTATATCAAATTGTCATGTTTTATACCTTAAACTTACACAGTACTATAAGTCAGTTAGGGGCTTCCCAGGAGGCACTAGTGGTAAAGAACCTACCTGCAATTGCAGGAGACATAAGAGATGTGGGTTTTATCCCTGGGTTAGGAAGATCCCCTGGAGGAGGGCATGGCAACCCACTCCTGTATTCTTGCCTGGAGAATCCCATGGACAGAGAAACCTGGCAGGCTGCAGTCCATAGGGTTGCACAGAGTCGGACATGACTGAAGCAACTTAGCACAGCAAACACAGATCAAGTACAACTCAATAAAAACTGGGGGGTTGGGGAGAAGAATCAAGGCATCTCCAAGGTATTATACTTTTGGGGAAATGACAAATCCATTATGAGGCCAAAAATCCTTCCACGGTTTTAGATTTTGAGTCATTCTAGAGCAAAGACTCATGACCCTTTGTTGCTGGCCATTCACCACGTCAAATTTCTCACCACCTCATTTTCCAGCCCCTATTTCATCCTAACATGAAGGTAGTATCAGACGAGAAAGAAAACACAGAAATACCAACCATCAGCCATGAAAAGCTTGGTGGTGGGAAGCATCTATCTCTGGAAAATGGGGGAGGGGAGAAAGAGGCAGGAGATGACACAGAGGCATGGATTAGTGACCTATGTCAGTTGGCTCTCACTCTTTAGAATCTCATCTCCAAAGGAAAGAGAAATTTCAAGTGTTGTTGTGTATAGTGGAAGATGACTGTGCTTTACCAAAGGTTTACTACAAGGCAGGTACTATGCTCACCTACATTATTTCACGTAATAATAGTATTTCAACTTTCTGGTACTTTGCATTTCACGACAGTCTTCAAATATAACACCCCATGTGCTTCTTACAGTAATATTATAAAGATGCACTTTTAAGCCCACTCTTTAGGTTAATGGTAGAAATGTTAACTGGCTTGCTTCAAGTCACACAGTTGGTAACTGACAGAACTAGAATTGATACCAAGATCCACTAGTAGACTTTAAACTATGTCTTCATCTCTGTATTACCACCATTTCTCATCTTTAATCTTTCTGAAAGATGCTGTACGCTCCTTTTGAAAGACATTATATGCTGTGAGTTATCCTGGTTTCATCCTGGACATCGCTTCTATCAAAAAGTCTTCTCTAAATAATTTATGAAGGGTTCCTGCCATGAAGTGCCACACCCATCTAAGCTGATGGCTGCCTTAGTAGTGCATTAAAGTTGCCCACCTCCTAGTCTGCTCCCTCACCACACAGCAAACCCCCTGACAGAAGAACCACTTCTGTATCCCTAGTACATAGCACAGTTCTCTGCATAAGACAGATCAATAAATATTTATCAAATATGAAAGTTAAATGCATAATGAGCACACTTGAAACCGCTTCTTGATGACTAAGTATTGATGAGTGTCCACTGCTCTTCTGTGCTGTGAAGCATCCACGTTCTCCAGAGAGCAGTCTCTGCCTTTGTTCTAAAGAGCTCACAGACTCTTCTGCTTTGGAAATTTCATGTTTGTCTCTTGTGATTCTTTTTCTACTTTCTTGTTTTCTAGATATGAGCTGTCACATTTCTGAGCTGTCAGTGTTCTGAACTGTAACAGCAAATCTTTCTTATATACTATTTCCAAACTGCAGTAGAGGAATAAAAGCAGAGGAACTACAGATAGAATTACCTGAAAAGTAGCTTCCTTGAGAGAGAGAGCATTGCATAGAGGTGAAGAACAAGAATCTGAAATCAGACTATAAGGGTCCTAATTTTACCTCTGTCCCTCACTAGATGTTCTCATTTCTCTATACACCTATTCCCAGATTTTTTTTTATGGGGCAGTTGACAGTACCTAAGGAGGTAAGTATCATTATTCCCATTTTCAGAGCTGCAGTTTAGCAAAGTTCAGTAAAATTTAATCTGTTCAGTAAAGGTATATTGCATGTTAGACACTTGGGCTAGACTAATATTCAGACATCACAAACCCTGCCTTCATGGTGCTAAGAGGGGTATCCAAAAATTAAGCAAGAAGTGTTAAATCTTATGATGCGAGAAATACTGGATGTTACAGGAACACATTTCCTTATCAGAGTCAAGGAAGATCTACCAGAGGAAGTAAGGTTTAAGCCTAAGAGCTGAAGGTTTAATAGGAGTCAGCTGGATGAAAGGCTGAAGAAAGGTCTGGCAATGCAAGATCAAAAGTATATTCCAGGCAGAGGAGGCAGCACTTACAAAGGTATGCAAGAGAAAAACTGAATTATGAAAAGATTAGTAGAGCTGGGGTATAAAATTCATGGGATACAGACAGGAGAGCAAATTGGAAAGTTGGCAGTAATCACATGATGAAGGACTTTATAACTTATAGTAAAGAGTATATATCCTAAAGACGATGAAGAGTATTTAAATGTTCTTAAGTAAATCAATGATGTGGTCTATTCAGAAAGTTCACTCTGCCAGCAGAGCAAGAAATAGATTATAGAGGGGAAGACTGGCAAAAAGGCTGCCTGGGAAGCCATTATGGGACCACAAAAGACACACAGTGGTAGATACTGGGCTGGTGTGGAGGCAGTGCTGATGGAGAGAAATGGGAAAGTTTGAGACTTGTGTGAGGTTAAGACCAACATCTCTTGTTATGGATTAAATATGGGGTGGGGTGGATAACGGAATCAAAAATCACCCTGAGACTTCTGATTTCTGGCAACTAAGTGGACTGTGGTGTCCTTAACCAATACAGAACGCCCTGGAAGGGACGTAGGCTGGGATATGAAGACAATGACAATGAGTTTGATCTGGACTTTTAAGGTTGAAGGGTCTCTGAGTATTCAAGTGGCAACATCCAATAAGGTGGATCCATAGATCTGGGACTCAGGAAAGTGTTTTGAGATAGAGTTGTAGGAATTATAAGTATATGGATGGCCATTTTTTTTTAATTGGAATGAATGTATTCACCCAGGGAGAATGTGTAGGAGAGAAGTCTACCTTGGGCAGAGAGCTGAGAGGCACCACACCAGGTGGGATCCTGATGTAGGCATGTGGGACTGGTGTTAACAATAAAATAACTACCAGGAAAGCAGGAAAGCAAGGAGAGGATTTCTCCATTCTGGGTGCCAAAGTCTTCAGTGATTGGTAAGTTCTACTGTTCCTTATGGATAAAGAGGAAGCCTTTCTGGTTCCTTCTACTTCCCAGGACAACCACATGTAGGCCTGCATGGCACATGGTGCCCTTGTGAATAAGTGACTAATAAACGACTGCCAATCTCATCCATCCAGGGTCAGGTGGTGTGTGTCTGGGCATCTTATACCATTTAGGGTAGAATCTTTGCTTTACCAACAGGGTGAATACATGATGATCAGAACACAGGGTAGATGTGATGACAAGAACATATAAATTTCTTCTGATCAAATGAATCCACTGAGTGAGCTGGACTTGAGATAATTTGCAGGTTCCCCACCTGAGGGCAACTTGACAAGGGAGGCCTAGCAGCCAAAGAGTGCCCAGATCTCCCAGGAGTAGAACCTCAGAGGGAGGGGACTCTGCATTTTCATGTCAAGGAACTGTCAGGGAGGGTCTACAGGGCCTCCCAGAGAACTCATGCGTGCACTGGAGCTGCACCCAAAATCTGTCAATAATAGCGAGAGAACCATGGTAACCACTCACAAGGGGCTACAGACAAGGCTGTTAATTGAGTTAAGAGTTACTTGTCTCTGTCCCTCTTCTTACCCACTTCAACACCTTGAAGATCTAACTCTCAAAGCACTGAGAAATTTCAGAGCCAGACTACCACTCTCAACCATAATTTCCAAGGTAGCTAAAGTAGAAAAGGAAAATAGTAAAATAGTAGACTGTCTTTCTACCCCTCTTCCCCAGTGCAAAGAGCTGGAGTAGGAGGAAAATCACAAGAATAAACCATTGTCCCCACTGATCTTTGTATCCCCAAAGCCACAAGTCTTACCCACTACAGGGCCAGCAAAGGGGAGGTCTCAACTTTTAATGATTGAAAAAGAAGAAAACATTGTGGACTCCACCCCCTATAGCATTTAAAGGCAGGAAACAGAAATTCCACAAAGCCTGGTTGGAAACAGAAGTTGGGGACAGGGGCAGGGGGAGAGTCAAAATGTTTATACTCATCCAACTGTGTTACACATGATCAATAAACCGATTACACATAAATTGAATTTTGTAAAATTGTTTCACTCTCAATGGAATCCATCTAGAAACATGTGAGATTCTGTTCAGCCTTCAAAAGTGAGAACTTTGTACACATTTGCAAAACTGTATTATTCAGATGTGCAAAGGACTAGACCTGCCATTTTATAGAAGCTCAATAACATTTGTTGCACAAGAACAAATGCACGGATGAAGCAGGGTGTTAGCTGCAAAAAAGGGGGCAAACTATGAATGCGGTCAGGGTCTCAACTGGCCTAAAATAAAGCTTTGCCTATATATGCAAGAACCTTTTACTCTCACTTATGCAACAAAATACATCCCCAAACAGGTCTGTGGGCTTCCCTGGTGGCTCAAATAGTAAAGAATCTGCCCGCAATGCAGAGGACCCAGGTTCGATCCATGGATCGGAAAGATTCTCTAGAGAAGGGAATGGCAACCCACTCCAGTATTCTTGCCTGGAGAATTCCATGGACAGAGGAGCCTGGTGGGCTACAGTTCTTGAGATCGCAAAGAGTAGGACATGACTGAACAATGAACATACCACCACAGTAACCAGGTCTGTTAGAAAGAGGAGAGCAAGGAAGAGATATTGAATTTATCTAATTATTTAGATACGTTCCTTCTCAGGCACTTGTATGGTAAGAACAATAAATCACAGACCTGGGTTTCATATCTAGTAGACACTTCCCATCCCTTTAAATGTAAATCTTTACCATCCTCAACCTACTACCATTCCTCTTATTTAAGGTACCATGAAATCTCTGGGAAACCTTTGAGAACTAAGAGCCAACAGGTAAAGAATGAAGCTTCCACTGAGGCTATGAGCCTGATGTAAGCAACAGACCTGTCATACCAGTAACAAAGACAGCTTCCCCCAGTCCTTACCAGAGACCCACATCTTTCTGTACCTAATTCAGAGGCTGCCTCCACAGGGCTCCTGAGAGACTTGGTGAGGGCATAGCTTCCTATATAGCTAATTAACATTCATACTAATAAACTCGGACTTGTAAATTTAGTCTGTAGGTATCACAGGACAGTCTTTACATAGCTGAAGTAGTAAGTTGCCAACAGGAGGTCTAGGGAAATTATTAACTTCCAGTTCATAGCAAATTACTATGTGACCAGTCTTCATTTGGAGACCTACATTATCACTGGTTTGGGGGCAGGTTTATCTTCCTGGAGCTTGGATCTATAATCATAACTTCCTAAGCCTTCCTCCCTGAGGGGAACAGAGGCTATGGCAAAGAAAGAAAGGACATAAAAATGAATAAAATGTAACAGTATGAAAGTTTGGCTGTATACACATATATTTGAACATCTAGCCCTTTTTTTTCTTTTCTGTAATAGAAGGGTTGACTATAAGGCATGAAAACATTTCAAATATTAATGATTTGGCCCTGTTTTAATATAGGTTATTGGAGTTCTTCCTAATGGGAACAGGCTGAAACTGGAAAAGGCAAGAAAGGAACAAGGAAAAGTGGAGAGTTCAGAGGGCTGGGATCCAGAGAGAAGAGTGAGTCAAGAGAAGCCCAGGAAGTAATGGCCAAGTTGGGCTGGAGAAGCACAGAGAGGGAAGGGCATCGTTTGGGCACCTAGGTGTACTGAGGCACTATGGATCACCTGCCTAGCCTGCACACATGGCCCACACAGAGGGCTCATGTCCAGTGATCTTCCGGTCTTCACCCATAGAAACAGATCCACCTGCACCTGTTCTACACCTGCTGACCAGGGACAAGGTCTAGTCTGTCCATTTTAACTGTGGCAGAGTATTCTACTATATTTGTTTAATCCATCCTCTAGTAACAGATATTGAGTTTGGTATTAATCCTTTTCTGTACTAACAGTGTGGCACTTAATAAACCTCTTCACACTATCTGATACACATGCAAGTATAAAGCAACACAGACAATGGAAAAAGTAAGACAGCATTAAATATATTAATATAACATTGTAATTCCCTAAACCTGAAAATGCATGCATATAAAACCAATAAATTTCTAAGAATAGATGCAAAAATAGTTATACATTAGAGACAGTAGAATGATTATAGGAAGGTGTAAGAGAGATAAATCATCTGAACTATAACAGGAAGTTAAGAGATTAAATTTGATAAATCAATAAGGAGCATAGAAATAGAGAAGTAAATACCAGAAGATATAGTTAAATGAATTCTAGGAAGTAGGATTTAGGGGTGAGGAGGGACAAAGTAGGAAAACTGCTGTTTTTCATTATAAGCTTTTTAGTACTGCTTGATTTTTAAACTATGGGTATGTATTACCTTAATAAGAATAAAATCTGGAAATAAAAGTAATAAAAGTCAAAACAAAAAAATTAGCCCTAAGGGCACAGATATGGAAAATAATGTATTATGATTTTGAATTTCAAATCCAAGGGAACTTTTTAAAGGTTTAAATGTATATAAAATTAAATCTCCCTCTAGGAAAATTACATTACCACAGTAATAAATGAGACTGCTCTTTTCCTCATATCCTCACTAACATTAAGAATTCACTTTTTTAAGTCATCATGGTAGGTTTCTGAAGAAAGTCAGGGAGTGGTTGTTTCTTCAAAATGAATATTTATGACATTAGTCTCATACACACACAGCCCAGCTACATAATTTTAGAGGCCCACAAAATGAAAACACAGGGTCCTTTGGTCAAAAATTATGAAGAATTTCAAGGCAGCACTAACAGAGCTTTCAGTGAAATTCAAGGCCCTTCTAAGCGCGAGTCTGGGCAGCTGTGCGGGTCACACGCCTATGACACCACGCCTGCATATACATAACATCTATATTCTGTTATTGAATTTCTAAAGGTGAAGAACCTAGGAATTTTCACTTTTATTTAAGAATCCCAAGTGTTCTTAATCAGGGTTCCCAGAAACTAAACTTTGGAAACTGCTCTAGACCCACCCATAAGAATCAGAGAAGCACTGAGAGTCACCTCTTAATGAGAAAAACAAGTTGAGCTGGCTTGAGAAAAAATGTAATTACCCATAGAGCACTTTCCGCCTTAATTCACCAATGAAATGAGATGAAGGAGTCTGACTATAACTGTCCCTTGAACAACATAGAGGTTGGGGCATCAACCCTCCACTGCATCTGACTTATAGTTGGCCCTCCTTAGTCACAATTCCTCCATATCTGCAGACCCAACCAAGTCCAGATCATTTAGTACTGTAGTATTTACTACTGAAAAAAATCCAGTAAGTGAACCTATGCACTTCAAAACCAGTAGTGTTCAGGAGTCAACTCGATGTGCCAAAAGAAAAGAACTGCATGATTCCACGGGCAGAAGGCCCTTCACCAAGGTTTAGTATATGAGCTTTGGTTATTAAAGAGGGTTACTAGCTGGCAAGACAGGGTCCTAGTTCTTATGCCTGGAATGGACAAATCGGGTCACTAGAACAGAAAGCCAGAACAGGGAAAGTAAATGAATTAATCCAACCATTACTTCCTGAGGTTTTCTGATATAGAATCCACCTCCAAGGAGCTCACAATCCACTGAGTGACTTACACAAGTGAGCTGACACCAATTCATGTTCTAATAGAGTCAGGTCTATGCACCATGGGAATAGAGTGGAAACATAACAGAGGAAAACAGGATGGGGAAGGGGAAGACAGCAGAGTCTTGTAAAGAAAAAATAAGAATCAGAGAGGGGAGGATGTGGAGGAAGAAGCTGCAACACAAAAATACTGAAGAGTCAAAATGAAAGAGCATGAGGTGTTAGGGAAGCAAGGAGAGGCTCACCTGGATGACAGTCACTTGGATGGTGTTTAAGGTAGGATATCAAGGACCAAAGCCCTGCACAAAACAGGGGCACCATCAACAGGTCACCAAATTAAGGGTATCATATAGGCAACCAGCCCCATGGGACCTGACTCTGGAGAAAGACAGGCAGAAAAATTCTGCCTGGCTTCTCACCTCAAGTCCAGAATTAAGTTCCCAGGTTCTCTGAAAACTCCTACTGGGGCAAGATTCTAAATAGGGATCCAGAGATCCCACCTTCAGGAATCAAAGGAAGCCGTCAACAGTGGATGCATGTGAACAAGGAGGGAAGACTGAGATTTCTTCCTTCCCAATTTCCCTATGTCCCTCACATGGCTGAGAATTAACCCCAAAACTGACATCTGCATGAGTGTGTCACCCAAGCAGGCCAAGATAGGCCGTACCCTTCCCTTGAATCCAGCCTGCACCAGAAGCTAGAGCTCTGAGGTCTGAAACAGCACAGATGCACCTTGCCAGATAAGAACAAAAAGACTTCTATATTCATCCCCTGAAAGCTCTAGCTGTCATATAGGCAAGTTGTTTTATCTTTTTCCCCCAGTGCATACCTTTTTTTGTTGTTTGTTTATGTCCAATTTTCATAAATTACTTATGACATTACTTAATCCATTACAGGTAGTCTAGAACTTATTTGTTTTAAAAGACCTTGGGAGAAGTGGCCACAGGTTATTTTCCCTGCATAGTCATTTACACATAAATCATATTTACAGAGGATTATCCTATATCACTTATTTGAATTCGTTTCTTTACAAAACAAGATTCCTTCCAGGCCCAGAGCTTATGTATAAATATCTGGTTTCTCTGCAGTCTCAGATTGTCAGTACTTCCCTCCCATCCCAATTCTTTAGCTTCCCATTTTCCCCCTATGTGTATTGCCTTCATGGGCACATCATTTGCTGTCTCAATTTTTAGAAAAACAGGAATATTTCCATGGTCTTTCATTCCTGTTGAGATTTCTTCCTTGTGGCTATTTTTAGTTTGTATCATCACGCTGTTTTTGCTTATATTTTTGAGACTCTTTCTTAATATAGTATATGGAAAGTTCCCTGATGGCATCATCCTTGCATGGAACTACTTCCAGACCTCAGAGAAAGAAGAGTCCAACATATGGAGTGTGGATAACTACAGTGGCTCAGGGTTGGAAAAAAATGACATGACTTGGTTGACTGATCCTATAATAAACCTGAGAATTATATATACACAAAGTCACCTTCCAGACCTCCCCAAATCTAAACCACAGCTTATCATTAAAGAAAAGATGGTTAAGAGTAGATATTTACCCAACCACAATACTGAGCTATGATAAGATTTGCTATTTTTTCTTTTGAAGTCCAGCTTTAACATTTGGAAGGCTGAACTGTGATGTAACTTCATGTGGATAAAAATACATGCACATAATGTCCTGACTCATGAAACAAAAGAGTACATGGAAGGTAGCAAAGTATGAAGCACTGAGAAGTGTGATTCTGATTGTTCAGAGGAGAGAGACCTCAGTAATCTCACCTAATCACTGCCCCTACCCTCTTATACAGAAATGCTCAGGCAGACAAATAGATAAAAAACCTACTAGGCTCATACACTTGGGTAGAGACTTGCCCGCTTGGGAAAGAAGGAGCTAGAACCGGCTTTTGGTTCAAGATGGTGGAGTAGAAGGACATGCACTCATCTCCTCCTGCAAGAGCACCAAAATCACAGCTAGCTGTTAAATAGCCATCAACATGAGGACGGTGCTGCTGCTGCTGCTGCTGCTGCTGCCAAGTCACTTCAGTTGTGTCCGATTCCATGTGACCCCATAGACAGCATCCCACAAGGCTCCTCTGTCCCTGGGATTCTCCAGGCAAGAATACTGGAGTGGGTTGCCATTTCCTTCTCCAATGCATGAAAGTGAAAAGTGAAAGTGAAGATGCTCAATCATATCCGACTCTTCGCAACCCCATGAACTGCAGCCTACCAGGCTCCTCCATCCATGGGATTTTCCAGGCAAGAGTACTGGAGTGGGTTGCCATTGCATTCTCCATGAGGACGCTGCTGCTGCTGCTGCTAAGTCGCTTCAGTCGTGTCTTACTCTGTGCGACCCCATAGACAGCCCACCAGCCTCCCTGGTCCCTGGGAATCTCCAGGCAAGAACACTGGGGTGGGTTGCCATTTCCTTCTCCAATGCATGAAAGTGAAAAATGAAAGTGAAGACGCTCAATCATATCCGACTCTTCGCAACCCCATGAACTGCAGCCTACCAGATTCCTCCATCTATGGGATTTTCCAGGCAAGAGTACTGGAGTGGGTTGCCATTGCATTCTCCATGAGGACGCTGCTGCTGCTGCTAAGTCACTTCAGTCGTGTCTGACTCTGTGCAACCCCATAGACAGCCCACCAGGCTCCCTGGTCCCTGGGAGTCTCCAGGCAAGAACACTGGAGTGGGTTGCCATTTCATTCTCCAATGCATGAAAGTGAAAAGTGAAAGTGAAAGTGAAATGTATCAGTCTTATCCAACTCTTAGCGACCCCATGGACTGCAGCCTACCAAGCTCCTCTGTCCATGGGATTTTCCAGGCAAGAGTACTGGAGTGGGTTGCCATTGCCTTCTCCACCATGAGGATGCTAGAACTCACCAAAAAAAGATACCCCACCTTTGAAGGCAAAGAAGAAGCCACAGTGAGACAGCAGGAGGGGCACAACCACAATAAAATCAAATCTCATCCACACTTAGTGGGTGAACTGGAGAACATTAATACCAAAGAGGTTCTCCCACTGTTGTGAAGGTTTGGAACCCCACATCAGGCTTCCCAGCTGCATACCTGACAAAGGGATTAGGAATCCCCAAGGAATCTGATCTTGAAGGCCATGGGATTTGATTACAAGACTTTCACAGGACTGGGGGAACAGAGACTCCAGTCTTGGAGGGCACAAACAAAACCTTGCATGCACCAAGGCTCAGAGGAAAGGAGCAATGACTACACAGGAAACTGAACCAAAACTGCCTGGTAGTGTTGCAGGGTCTGCTGTGCAGATGTAGGTTGGCAGGGGTTCACCACAGGGATGGGAAGACGGCAGCAGCTTCCTGGGAAGGTCCCCTTTGACATTAACCCTCTTGGAGGTCACCATTAACCTGACCATATCAATCCTGAATACTCAATGGAAAGACTGATTATGAAGCTGAAGCTCTGATACTTTGGCCACCTGATGTGAAGAGCTGACTCATTGGAAAAGACCCTGATGCTGGGAAAGATTGAGGGCAGGAGGAGAAGGGGATGACAGAGGATGAGATGGTTGGATGGCATCACTGACTGAATGGACATGAGTTTGAGCAAGCTCCAGGAAATGGTGAAGGATAGGAAGCCTGGCATGCTGCAGTCCATGGGGTCACAAATAGACACAACTGAGTGACTGAACTGAACTGAACTGAGCAAGGGCATGCTCACCAGTCCCTCCCATCAGGAAGTTTACACAAACCTCTTAGCCACCTCCATCAGAGGGCAGACAGAAGAAGCAAGAAGAACCACAATCACACAGGGACTAAAACAAAACCATATTACAGAAACTTAATTGGCATGAAAAAGAAGAAAGTTACATCCCAGGTGAAGGGACTAAATAAAACCCCAGAAAAACAACTAAATGAAGTGGAGATAGCAACTTTCCAGAAAAAGAATTCAGAATAATGATAGTGAAGATGATCCAGGATTTTGGGAAAATAATGGAGGCAAAGATTTAGAAGATGCAAGAAATCAAAGACCTACAAGAACTAAAGAACAAGCAAACAGAAATGAATAACACACTAGAAGGAATCCATAGCAGAATAACTAAAGCAGAAGCACAAATAAACGACCTAGAGGACAGAATGGTGGAAATCACTGCCATAGAATAGAATACAGAAAAAAGAATGAAAAGAAATGAAGACAGCCTATGAGACCTCTGGGACAAGATTAAATGCACCAAGATCCATATTATAGGGATCCTAGAAGGAGAAGAGAGAGAGAAAAGACCTGAGAAAATATTTGAAGAGATAATACCTAAAAATTTCCCTAACATGGGAAAGGAAATAATCAAACAAATCCAGGAAGCACAGAGAGTCCCAGGCAGAATAAACCCAAGGAGAAACAAACACAGGTACCTAGTAATTGAACTGACAAAAGTTAAAGACAAAGATACAATATTAAAAGCAACAAGCAAAAAACAACAAATAACATACAAGGAAACTCCCATCAGGCTATCAGCTGATTTCTCAACAGAAACTCTACAAGCCAGAAAGGAATGGCATAACATCTTTAAAGTGATGAAAGGGAAGAACCTACAGCCAAGAATACTCTACCCAGCAAGATCTCCTTCAGATTTGATGCAGAAATCAAAAAGTTTCCAGACAAGCAAATGTTAAGAGAATTCAGCATCACCAAACCAGCTTTACAACAAGTGCTAAAGGAACTTCTCTAGGTAGAAAGCAAGAGAAGGAAAAGCCATATCTATAGAAAATAAACCCCAAACAATTAAGAAAACAGTAATAGGATCATACATATTGATAATTACTTTAATTGCAAATGGATTAAATGCACCAATCAAAAGACATAGACTGGCTATTGACTGTGAAAACTGATAAACATCTTTTACTATTTTGATCCTGTCACTATTACTCTCTTTAATACCATTGTATTAATATCATTATTGGTCAACTGAAAAATAATAGAATTCTAAATCACAAAAACTACCATTTAATAGAAAAATCTGTAATCACTTTTAAAATTCCATATACATATCAGAATTATCTTGGAACTTTTGAAAATTGCAAATGCCCAGAGGTTGCCTTTTTTCTTTTTTTGGCCAGAGCTCCAAATATGTTTCTAATGAACAATCATGCTTAAAATCAACTGGACTATATAAGGATCTTTTACTTTTATCTAGTCTGTTTCACTTTTTCTATCTCATATTCAGTGCTTCCATTTCATTTAGTTTATGTTTTCCAATTTCTCCATCTCTCTTTTTTTTTTTTTGGATGTTCTTTCTCAAGCCCTCATCAAGCATGGTAGAAAAGCTTTTGTATACATACATACAAATAATATGCAGACTACATATACCTTAGAAAACTTATGAAATTTTTCCTATCTAAAAAATTTATGACATTTTGATTGCACTGGTTTGACTTAGTATGAATAGAATGCTAGATTTCTAATTTTAAAAACTAGATATGTAACAAGAAACAAAGGTTTACTGTATGGCACAGGGAACTATAGTCAGTGTCTTATAATAATCTATAATGAAAAATAATTTCAAAAATAATATGTGTGTTTATGTATAACTGAATCACACGTTAAAAAAAAAGAATTCTACTTTTTGAAATTTAATAATGTTTATCTTTTGGCCAGTTTTTCTAAATGGCCTATGGAAATCTATTAGCAATGTATAAGATACAAAGTTTTAAATGTATTTGTGTAGGATGTGATTCAGTTCAGTTCTGTTCAGTCGCTCAGTCATGTCTGACTCTTTGCAACTCCATGAATCGCAGCATGCCAGGCCTCCCTGTCCATCACCAACTCCCAGAGTTCACTCAGACTCACGTCCACCGAGTCAGTGATGCCATCCAGCCATCTCATCCTCTGTCGTCCCCTTCTCCTCCTGCCCCCAATCCCTCCCAGCATCAGAGTCTTTTCTAATGAGTCCACTCTTCACATGAGATGGCCAAAGTACTGGAGTATCAGCTTTAGCATCATTCCTTCCAAAGAACACCCAGGGCTGATCTCCTTCAGAATGGACTGGTTGGATCTCCTTGCAGTCCAAGGGACTCTCAAGAGTCTTCTCCAACACCACAGTTCAAAAGCATCAATTCTTCAGTGCTCAGCTTTCTTCACAGTCCAACTCTCACATCCATACATGACCAATGGAAAAACCATAGCCTTGACTAGACGGACCTTTGTTGGCAAAGTAACGTCTCTGCTTTTGAATATGCTATCTAGGTTGGTCATAACTTTCCTTCCAAGGAGTAAGCATCTTTTAATTTCATGGCCACAATCACCATCTGCAGTGATTTTGGAGCCCAGAAAAATAAAGTCTGACACTGTTTCCACTGTTTCCCCATCTATTTGCCATGAAGTGATGGGACCAGATGCCATGATCTTAGTTTTCTGAATGTTGAGCTCTAAGTCAACTTTTTCACTCTCCACTTTCACTTTCATCAAAGGCTTTTTAGTCCCTCTTCACTTTCTGCCATAAGGGTGGTGTCATCTGCATATCTGAGGTTATTGATATTTCTCCCGGCAATCTTGATTCCAGCTTGTGCTTCTTCCAGCCCAGCATTTCTCATGATGTACTCTGCATAGAAGTTAAATAAGCAGGGTGACAATATACAGCCTTGACATACTACTTTTCCTATTTGGAACCAGTCTGTTGTTCCATATCCAGTTCTAACTGTTGTTTCCTGACTAATATAAATTAAATAAAATATGTTTAAATCATTAATAACATCATTCAAGATGCTTTTATTCTTAGTTTTTCTGATAAAATATTTGATAAATTATTTGATCAAATATTTGATAAACACTTGATAAAATATTCTCAGAGAAATGTTAATATGTCTCGCAATGATTATATGTTTTTTCTTTTCCCTTATATTTCTTATAAGTTTTGCTTTATTTATCTTTGTTTTTGTTATTAAGCTGTCTAATTGTTTATGATGTCTATCTTCTTTGTGAATTGTACCTTTTTTCATTAAAAATATTCATCTTTGTTTCATTCAAAATAAATTCAAAAAAAAAAACGAACTAGAACAATATGAATTTGGTCTCACAGGTAAAGCTGAGATATAAGGAACATTAAGATGGGTAGAAGGACAGCTACGGAAGCACAGAAATGTCATTACTTCACCTGATCATACAGATCCTACAACTCAACTCGCATTTTACTGTATATGTAAGGAAACTGAGACTCAGAGTAGTCAAGATCAGAAAGGTGGCTATTAGCAGCATGCTTTACATTCACCCCAGTGTGCTGACCTAAATCTAATCTCTTATAATTATACAGTGGAAGTGATAAATAGATTCAAGGGATTAGATCTGATAGACAGAGTGCCTGAAGAACTATGGACATAGGTTCATGACATTGTACAGGAGGCAATGATCAAGACCATCCCCCCAAAAAAGAAAGGCAAAAAGTCAAAATGGTTGTCTGAGGAGGCCTTACAAATAGCTGAGAAAAGAAGAGAACTTAAGGCAAAGGAGAAAAGGAAAGATCTGAATGCAGAGTTCCAAAGAATAGCAAGGAGATATAAGAAAGCCTTCATCAGTGATCAATGCAAAGAAATAGAGGAAAACAATAGAATGGGAAAGACTAGAGATCTCTTCGGAGAAGGTAATGGCACCTCACTCAAGTACTCTTGCCTGGAAAATCCCATGGACTGAGGAGCCTGGTAGGCTGCAGTCCATGGGGTGGCTGAGGGTCGGACATGACTGAGCGACTTCACTTTCACTTTTTACTTGCATGCATTGGAGAAGGAAATGGCAACCCACTCCAGTGTTCTTGCCTGGAGAATCCCAGGGACAGGGGAACCTGGTGGGCTGCCGTCTATGGGGTCGCACAGAGTAGGACACAACTGAAGCGACTTAGCAGCAGCAGCAGAGATCTCTTCAAGAAAATTAGACATACCAAGGGAACATTTCATGCAAAGATGGGCTCAATAAAGAACAGAAATTGTAAGGACCTAACAGAAGCAGAAGATATTAAGAAAAGGTGGCAAGAATACATAGAAGAACTGCACAAAAAAGATCTTCATGACCCAGATAATCACAATGGTGTGATCACTCACCTAGAGCCAGGCATCCTGGAATGTGAAGTCAAGTGGGCCTTAGAAAGCATCACTATGAACAAAGCTAGTGGAGATGATGGAATTCCAGTGGAGCTATTTCAAATCCTGAAAGATGATGCTGTGAAAGTACTGCACTCAATATGCCAGCAAATTTGGAAAACTCAGCAGTGGCTACAGGACTGGAAAAGTTAGTCTTCATTCCAGTCCAAAAGAAAGACAATTCCAAAGAATGCTCAAATTACCACACAGTTGTACTCATCTCACACGCTAGTAAAGTAATGGTCAAAATTCTCCAAGCCAGCCTTCAACAGTACATGAACCGTGAACTTCCAGATGTTCAAGCTGGTTTTAGAAAAGGCAGAGGAACCAGAGATCAAATTGCCAACATCCTCTGGATCATTGAAAAAGCAAGAGAGTTCCAGAAAAACATCTATTTCTGCTTTATTGACTATGCCAAAGCCTTTGATTGTGTGGATCACAATAAACTGTGGAAAATTCTGAAAGAGATGGGAATACCAGACCACTTGACCTGCCTCTTAAGAAACCTGTATGCAGGTCAGGAAGCAACAGTTCGAACTGGACAAGGAACAACAGACTGATTCCAAATAGGAAAAGTACATCAAGGCTGTATATTGTCACCCTGTTTATTTAACTTATATGCAAAGTACATCATGAAAAATGCTGGGATGGAAGAAGCACAAGCTGGGATCAAGATTGCCGGGAGAAATCTCAATAACCTCAGATATGCACCCCACTCCAGCACTCTTGCCTGGAAAATCCCATGGATGGAGGAGCCTGGAAGGCTGCAGTCCATGGGGTCGCTAGGAGTCAGACACGACTGAGCAACTTCACTTTCGCTTTTCACTTTCATGCATTGGGGAAGGAAATGGCAACCCACTCCAGTGTTCTTGCCTGGAGAATCCCAGGGACGGGGGAGCCTGGTGGGCTGCCATCTATGGAGTCACACCGAGTAGGACACGACTGAAGCGACTTAGCAGCAGCAGCAGCAGCAGCATGCAGATGACACCACCCTTATGGCAGAAAGCGAAGAGGAAATAGCCTCCTGATGAAAGTGAAAGAGGAAAGTGAAAAAGCTGACTTAAAACTCAACATTCAAAAAACAAAGATCATGGCATCCGGTATCATCACTTCATGGCAAATAGATAGGGAAACAATGGAAATTGTGACAGACTTTATTTTCTTGGGCTCCAAAATAACTGCATATTGTGAAATTAAAAGACATGAAATTAAATGACACTTGCTCCTTGGAGGAAAAGCTATGACAAACCTAGACAGCTTATTAAAAAGCAGAGACATTACTTTGCCAACAAAGATCCATCTAGTCAAAGTTGTGGTTTTTCCAGTAGTCATGTATAAAGAAGAGATTTGGACCATAAAGAAAGCTGAGTGCCAAAGAATTGATGCTTTTGAACTGTGGTGTTGGAGAAGACTCTTGAGAGTCCCTTGGACTGCAAGGAGATCAAACTGATCAATTCTAAAGGAAATCAGTCCTGAATATTCATTGGAAGGACTGATGCTAAAGTTGAAGCTCCAATACTTTGGCCACCTGATGTGAAGAACTGACTCCTTTGAAAAGACCCTGATGCTGGGAAAGATTGAAGGCAGGAAGAGAAGAGAACAACTGAAAATGAGATGGTTGGATGGCATCACCAACTAGATGGACATGAACTTTAGCAAGCTCCAGTAGTTGGTGATGGACAGGGAACCCTGGCATGCTACAGTCCATGGGTCGCAAAGAGTTGGACACTACTGAGCGACTGAACTGAACTGTGCTGATTTCTCTACTCTACCACAGTCAGGCTGACAAGGGTTTCTTGTGAACAGTGGATTAGAGTACTGACAGCCTGCAGCAAGAGAGGCCCCAGGATGGAATGGAAAGTCTAGGGTAAAAATGATGTATCAGACACACAATTCAAAGGAACAGTTATGAGCAAGGATAATTAAGGACAGAAATGAATGAAAACATAACCACAAATTTTCCGAGCTAATGGAGGTTCTATCTCAGCCACTTAAATATCATGTGAATTTCTGAGTCAAGAAGTTAAGCAGGGAATGGTCAACCCAACTCCATAGAGCTTTTTCATATGGAAACTAGAGATAATCAACATTGCTGTATCTCACAAAGTTAAGATATAAAATAACTCATTTAACAAACATTTCTCTACTATATATAAAATAGATAACAAACAGGGACTACTGTATAGCAGAAGGAGCTCTACTCAATATTCTGTAATAACCTATATGGATCTGAAAGAAAAGAATATATGTATATGTACAACTGAACTACTTTGCTGTACACCTGAAACAACCTTGTGAATCAACTATACTACAATAGAAAATGAAAATTAAATTTTAAAAAATTCGCTATCACTTACTATAAATTAAACAACATGTTAGCTGCTGGGGATATGCAATCAAGACATTAATCTTGTCCATGACAGTTTTGCACTTTAGTATTAGACATGTGAAAACACTGTTTAAAATGTAAGCTACCAGGGCCTCCCAGATGGCTAGTGGTTTAGAATCTACCTGCTGATGCAAGGGACACAAGTTTGATTCCTTGTCTGGGAAGATCCCACATGCCTCGGAGCAACCAAGCCCGTGCACCACAACTACTGAAGCCCATGCACCCCAGAACCCGTGCTCTGCAACAAGAGATGCCCATGCACCACAACGAAAATCAACCCCCGCTTCCTGAAACTAGAGAAAGGCTGCATGCAGCAACGAAGACCCAGCACAGCCAAAAATAAAATAAATAAACCTTTTTAAAAATAAGCCACCACATAAATTATTGCAACTATTATTGTTGCAATTGTTACTAGGAAAATAATGAAACAACTATACTATCAAATATCTTAGAGATAAAAGTTTATCTTGGGGGATAGTGGAGAGTAGCTGGTGGAAAGAGTAGTTGGAGAATCTGGTTTCCCAAAATATTAAATCACAAGTGACAAGGAGGCCTGTAACAAGAAATATGACACATAATAGATACCCAGCAAGTATTTTTAAGTGAATTAATATGATTAACTTATCAAATTGTCAAGGGAAATATCCATGATGAATCAGAATATGCTGAGTGGGAGTCAGAGGAAGAAAGAGAATTAGAAATGTAGATTTGGGGAAATTCCCTGGCAGTCCAGTGGTTAGGACTCTGTATTTCCACTGCAGAGGGCCTGGGTTCAATCCCTGGTCAAGGAACTAAGATCCCACAAGCCACATAATGTGAAAAAAAAAAGAAAAAAGAAATGTAGATTTCATAGTCACAACAAAAAGTAACATTTATTTAATGCATTTAGTCTAACAAGATTATTCTAGAATCTATATTCCAATTTAAAAATGAACTTAAAGATTGTTCTAAATGATTAACAAAAATAAACTCATTTAATCCTAATGAATATTCTTGTTCTCAGGTTGCAGATGAGGAAGCTGAAGCAGAGAGAGAATAAGGACTCACTCACCATCAGATAGCAGAGTCAGGATTTGAATCTTGGCAGTCTCTACAGTTTAAAAACCTAGCTACCATGCAATGCTGTGTTTCCTGTTCTTACAACAAAGAAATTATAAATGACTAAGATCAGATGATGACTTCTTTATAGTGAGAAAGGGAAGAAAAATTGTCAGGAGCCCATGCAGATCCAAGGCTGTAAGGAGAGAACAGGGCTAGAATGTGAGAAAGCAGTATGGTGATATAGTGGAAGGGTAGAGGCTAGAAGAGCCTGTCAATCAGAGTCTATGGAGGAAAACAGAGTCTACTGTACATATGTAAAACAAGAAAATTAATACAGGAAGCTAGTTACACAAGCAGTGGAAGAGCTTGAGAATCCTAACAGGAGATAATAAGACAACACAGGGATGAATAACATCAAATATCTGGCACCACCCTTAATCTGGAAGGACTAAGAGAGAAAGCAGTGTCTTAGCCCGGATTATCTGCTCCCCACCCTATCCCCACCACATATCAAAGCCCAACACTGGAGCTTATGAGCATGTAAGAATATGCATATCCTAAAAATCAGTCAGAAAATATCAAAGAATCCAAAAGAAAAATGGCAGGAGGCCCGAACAGGCACTTTACAGAAGAGGATATACAAATTGCAAATAAACATGTGAAAATGTTTCGCTCTTCAGACTCAGACAGCGAACAGACTTATAGTTGCCAAGGAAGAGGGAGGGTGGGGTGGGGGAAGGATTGGGAGTTTGGCATAAGCAGATGCAAGCTATTACATATAGAATGTATGAAGTAAGGTCTTACTGTAGGACAAGGTCCTTGTCTTACAACAAGGTCCTAGCCCAGGGAACTGTGTTCAATACCCTGTGGTAAACCATAATGGAAAAAGAACACAAAAAAGAACGTGTGGGTGTGTGTATCCGTATCACTTTATTACATAGCAGAAATTAATACAGCATTGTAAATCAACCATACTTCAACTTTAAAAATGTTTTACTCTATTAGTAATCAGGGAAATCAGATTTTAAACCACAATGTCTTAGCCTATTCATTCCGCTATAATAAAATACCACAGACTAAGTTGCTTTTAAAAAATAGAAATGTACTTCTCACAGAGGCAGCAGTTCCCAGATCAGGATGCTGGCATGGACAGGCGAGGGCCCTCTTCCAGGTCACAGACTTCTCATTGTGTCCTCCTAGGTGGAAGCGGCCAGGAAAATTTCTGGAGTCTCTTTTATAAGAGTACTAATCCCATTCATGAGGGCTCTGTCCTCATGACCTGCTGCTAAGTCGCTTCAGTTGTGTCCAACTCTGTGTGACCCTAGAGAAGGCAGCCCACCAGGCTCCCCCGTCCCTGGGATTCTCCAGGCAAGAACACTGGAGTGGGTTGCCATTTCCTTCTCCTGTCCCATCTCCCTATCATCATATTATAGATTAGGATTTCAACACATGAATTTTGGGGGGAATAAAGGCATTCAATCTATAGCACACAATGAGATATCACTAGACACTTGCCAGGATAGTTAAAATTTTTAAAGCAGACATGACCAAAGCTGGTAAGGTGGGGCATCTGAAATGCTCATGCACTGCTAATAAAATTTACATAAAATTGTACATAACCACTTAGGAAAATTATGTGGTAGTTTCTATTAACACAAAATATATATTTATCCTATGACCCAGCAATTATATTCCTAGGTATATACCCCAAGTGTTAGTCACTCCATCATATCCGACTTTTTCGACTCCATGGACTGTAGCCCACCAGGCTCCTCTGTCCATGGAATTATCCAGGCAAGAATACTGGAGTTGGTAGCTATGCCCTTCGCCAGGGGATCTTCCTAACTCAGGGATTGAACCCAGGTCTCCTGCATTGCAAGCAGATTCTTTACCATCTTAGCCACCAGGAAAGCCCCATATACCCCAAATATATACATATTTTCACCAAAAGATGTGTACATTAATGTTCATGAATGCAATATTCATAATAGTCAAATAGTGGAAATTTTCCACATTTCCATTAAGTACAAGGAATAAATTGTATTATAGTTACATACTAGAATGCAACAAGATTGAATAAATTATTACTATATGGGACAGTGTGAATGAATCTCACAAACATAATGTTGAGGCAAAGAAAACAATTCAAACTGCTTGATTCCATTTTATATGAAGTCCAAGAACAGGTATAACTAGTCTATGGTGTTAGAAGTCAGAATAGCAGTAAGTTTCAGAGAGAAGACTGAGAGTAGTCATTGGCAGAAGGCATTGAGGAATGCTTCTGGGGTCCTGGGAACATTCCACTTCTTATGGACCTAAGTGGCGATTACATGGGTATGCTCATTTTACGATAACACATAATATGCTCATGACTTATGCGTGTCTATGTATTTGTATGCATATAATACTTCTATTTTAAAACCTTTATAAAAAGATAATATATGTAAAGCAATAAATATAGTGATTAACATGTGTAGGCTCTTGATATTAGCTATAATGAATAAAATGATGGAAGCTCAACAATATGCATTTGTAGTATTCTGGATCATCTGATTGATTGGTTGATTGATTGATCTGCAATCGGATTGGTTCCCTTTTTAACATCCTGCAGCTAAGGCTGGAGTAGAGAAAAAAACGTGTAGGGTGAAGGACCCAGAGGAAAGGTTGTTAGAGCAGCCATGCCATTTGGAAGAATGAGGAAAGTACTAACCCCATCACCTCTCCCAGAAGCTCCAGTGAGCCTTCTGTCACTTAATTGTATATAGAGAAGGAACTTGCCTTAGATAGTTCTTTAATATTTAGTCATCTGGGGCACACATATCCTCACAAATAAACATTTTACTTTTCTCCATTTCACAGCAAGTAACACTTACCACCTTAGACATAACTAAAACACAGTTAGTTATAAATGTTAAAACATGTCCTGCTCCCTTTTTTTTTACTTTTCTACAAAGGGAAGGATTCTTTTACTTTTTTTCAAAGAGAAGGATTCTACATTCTCTTTAGATACAGCTCCTGCTTTGCATTAAGTTTTGCCTCTCATCTTTACCTCCTAATTTCAAAATTCCTTAGATTACAACTCTTGCCCAATGTAATCTTCAAGGTTGTCAGCCGTGAGTGCAGAACCCTGAGGAAAATTTCAGTATTACAGAGTTCTTCTCTCTCAGTTGGGCAATCATCCTTACTCGGCTTCATCTATGCCCATTTCCTTACGGCCTCTTCTCGGACAAAGAGTCCAGGTTTGCCTTCCAAGTTACACTTCCTCCGTTCCTTATGTAGGAAGATTTTACAGTCTGGCTGGCACACCTGCTTCACTTCACCAAACACATTCCTTACTTGACGACATGCTTGAGCCACATTTCTAATTGGCCTGTCTGTTTAAACCCTAAATGAAAGGTTCCTGCCAACAAGCAGGCTCCACGCTCCCTGGACAGTACTTCTCCAGTTGAATATTTACACTGCCCCGTCCATCAAAACAGAAAAGTCCTTCCTTGTTAAGTGCTGTATCTCTAGCACTGTGCCTTAGTAGGCAGTCCGTCCGTATTTGTTTTTTGAATTAACATCCTGCAGTTGGGACAGCAGATGTCTTAGGCATGGTACCAAGGCACTGTTACTCTTCACTAGAGACACAATGGACAATAAGCCATGCGAGCAGCTTGCATAGGGCCTGAACAGGCAGAAAGATGCTAAGCCATTGCCCTGGTTCATAAAGCCTCATATAAAATAGCAAAATCAGCATTAAAGAGTGTAAAAGCAAACCATCATGTCTACAATTTGCAAGTCAAAACTAGCTATGTCTGAGGCAAGAATTAAGAGTACTGGTGCAGGACTTCCCTGGTAGTACAGTGGATAAGAATCCGACTGCCAATGCAGGGGATATGGGTTCAGTCGCTGGTATGGGAAGATTCCACATGCCACAGAGCAACTAAACCCATGCACCGCAACTACTGAGGCCATGTTCTAGAGCCTGCAAGCCACAACTACCGAAGCTCATACACTAAAGCCCATATTCCACAATAGGAGAAGCCACTACAGTGAGAGGCCCGGCATCACAGCCAAGAGTAGCCCTGCTCGCTGACACTAGAGGAAGTCTGAGTGCATCCATGAAGACCCAGTGCAACCAAAAATAAAGTGCTTTAAAAGAGTGCAGGTGCAGAGTTAAAGAGTTCCTAGTACTTAGGGCAGAGTAAATATTCAATATTTATCACATGAATGAATGAGTGAATGAATTAAATAGGGCCTCATGGGAACTAAGGAAATTAAAAGCCGAGGGTACAAATTATAGGAGGCAATTGTAGACCACCATTGTAGGACGTAGATTATTACAGCCCCCTACACAGTGTTACTATCACAGTACTGCACGACTGAAAAAGTAGTACTGGGCTGTGAGATAGCCACGGAATTCTATCTGCTTTATATCCTGAAATCTGGATTCCCACCAAACATCCCCCTGAAATTGCAGTCACAAAATCTGGCTAAACACAAACCCAAAGGCCATAAGGAATAGTATAGCAATATGCTCTCCTACAACAATAAATGAGTATCTCTTTCCCACACATTTCCCAACACACTGTATTTTCAAACTTTATGATCTTTTTCAATCTGATTAATGAAAATTAGCATCTCAGTGAAGCTTATTGTCTATTTTTATAAATATAAAGGAGGTTATACATCTTTTCATGAGTTTATGAACTGCATGTATGTCCTTTCCTCTGAACTATTTAATCCATGCCATTTACTTCTTTTTCTAGTGAGTTCGTGGTCTATTCTCCAACAATCTAAAAGTCACTTATATGGTACAGGACTCATTCTTTTGGAATATAACTTGTAAACATTTTTCATAGATAATTTATCTTTTGACTCTGCTTTTGTCATGATGGATTTTAATATAGTTGAATTTATAAATATTTTCATGACTGCTATATTTTATGGCATGCTTAGACAGGCCTTATCCTAACCAGAATTTTTTTAAGATTTCTTGATTTTTCTAGTCATTACTGTTTTTTGCACTTAAATTTTTAATCCACTTCCATCGATTTTGGTCTAGAAATATTTGGCAAGCATTGCACAGCATTTTATCAACATATTTCAATACCATATACTGAATATTCTTCCTTTGAACAACTGTTTTGAATAAATTCCTTTATCAGTACCTAAATTCCCACATGTATTCAGGTCCATATTTGGGTTTTCTATTCTGATACATTGGTCTACTCAAATCCATTATGATTATATAGTGAAGGTAACAAATAGATTCAAGGGACTAGATCTGGTAGAGTGTCTGAAGAACTACAGACAGAAGTTCATACATTGTACAGGAGGTGTTGACCAAAGCCATTCCCAAGAAAAAGAAATACAAGAAGGAAAAGTGGTTGTATGAGGAAGCCTTACAAATAGCTGAGAAAAGAAGAAAAGTGAAAAGCAAAGGAGAAAGGGAAAGATATACTCAACTGGATTCAGAGTTCTAGAGAATAGAAAAGAGAGATAAGAAAGTCTTCCTAAGGGAATGATGCAAAGAAATAGAGGGAAACAATAGAATAGGAAAGACTAGAGATCTCTTTAAGAAAATTGGAGATACCATGGGAACATTTCATCCAAAAATGGGCACAATAAAAGACAGAAATGTTATGGACCTAACAGCAGCAGAAGGGATTAAGAAGAGGTGGCAAGAATGCACAGACGAACTGTACAAAAAAAAGTTCTTAATGGACCAGATAACCATGATGGTATGGTCACTCACCTAGAGCCAGACATTCTGGAGTGTGAAGTCAAATGGGCCTTGGGAAGCATTACTAAGAACAAAGCTGGTGGAGATGATGAAATTCCAGCTGAGCTACTTCAAATCCTAAAAGATGATGCTATTAAAGTTCTGCACTCATTATGCCAGCAAATTTGGAAAACCCAGCAGTGGCCACAGGACCAGAAATGTCAGTTTTCATTCCAATCCCAAAGAAGGGTAATACCAAAGAATATTCAAATGAGTGATTTTTCAAATGCTTTTTCATTTCAGATGCTAGCAAGATCATGCTCAGAAGCCTTCAAGCTAGGCTTCAGCAGTACGTGAACTGAGAAATTCCAAATGTACAAGCTGGATTTAGAAAAAGGAGAAGAACCAGAAATAAAATTGCCAACATCCATTGGATCATAGAAAAAGCAAGAGAAGTCCAGAGAAACATCTACTTCTGCTTCATTGACTACACTAAAGCCTTTGATTGTGTGGATCACAACAAAAAATGGAAAATGCATAAAGAGACGGGAATATAAGACCACCTTACCTGCCTCCTGAGAAACCTGTATGCAGGTCAACAAGCAACAGTTAGAACTGAACATAGAACAACTGGCTGGCTCAAAATTGGGAAAGGTTGTATATTGTCACCTCCGCTTATTTAATTTATATGCAGAGAACATCATACGAAATGCTGGGCTGGGTGACTAACAAACTGGAATCAAGATTTCCAGGAGAAACATCAACAACCTCAGATAAGCAGATGATACCACTTTAATGGCAGAAAGTGAACAGGAACTAAAGATCCTCTTGATGAAGATGAAAGAGGAGAGTGAAAAACCTGGCTTAAAACTCAACATTCAAAAAAATGAAGATCTTGACATCCAGTCCCATCACTTCATGGCAAGTAGAAGGGGGAAAAGTGGAAAGAGTGGCAGATTTCATTTTCTTGGGCTCCAAAATCAATGTGGATATTTACTGCAGCCACAAAATTAAAAGATGCTTGCTCCTTGGAAGAATAGCTATGATGAAACTAAACAGTGTATTTAAAAGTAGAGGCATCACTTTGCCTCAAAGGTCCATATAGTCAAAGCTATGGCTTTTCCAGTAGCCACGTACAGATGTGAGAGCTGAACCATAAAGAAGGCTGAAAGCCGAAGGATTGATGCTTTTGAACTGTGGTGCTGGAGAAGACTCTTGAGAGTCCCTTAGACTGCAAGGAGATCAAACCAGTCAATCCTAAAGGAAATCAACCCTGAATATTCATTGGAAGGACTGATGCTGAAGCTGGAACTCCAAAACTTTGAGCACTTGATATGAAGAGCTGACTCATTGGAAAAGACCCTGATGCTGGGAAAGATTAAGGGCAGGAGGAGAAGGGTGTGACAGAGGATGAGATAGTTGGATGGCATCACTGACTCAGTGATAAGTCATGATGTTTGAGCCACCTCCATGAGATGTGAAGGACAGGGAAGCCTGGCGTGCTGCAGTCCATGGGGTCTCAAAGGGTCAGACATAACTTAACAACTGAACAACACCAACAACGTATGTACTAGTATAAGACTATTTTGTGTAACTTTATGTTTAATGGTAAAAATTTTTCTGGCTATTCTTTCAAATTTTTTATGTGAACTTTGGAATTAACTTGCCTTATTGCCAAAAAAAGAACAAAAACAAACCAAACAAGTCCTCCTGGTGACTTAGTAAAATGACACTAAATTCCTCATTTAACTTCTATAACCCTATCCAATAACATGGCATCCTCTTCCATTTGTCAAGTCTCCTACGTCCCCCAGGGGATTATAATGTTTCCCTCAACTAAATCTTGTGCATTTCTTTAGATGGCTCTTAGAAACTTGTTGCTGTTATGATAATTAGATTCTTCATCGTATCCTCTAACCAGTGATAGTTTGCAGATAAAAAGAAAGTGAAGTCGCTCAGTCGTGTCCGACACTTTGCAACCCCATGGACTATAGTGTACCACGCTCCTCCATTCATGGGATTTTCCAGGCAAGAGTACTCAAGTGGGTTGCCATTTCCTTCTCCAGAGGATCTTTCAGACCCAGGGATTGAACCCAGGTCTCCCACATTGTAGACAGACACCTTACCATCTGAGCCACCGGGGAAGTTTGCCAGATATAAAGGCTATTATTCTCTTTACATGGCTTTTATATCCACTCATCTTTCTAAATTCTCTTATCTAAATAAAGTTTCACTTGATTTTTTTTGATTTTTCAAAAGAACAATCTAAGAACAATCCAAATTCCCTCTCTCCTTCTCCCTAGTTATATAGGTTAGTATCTCTATAATGACGTACAAAGACGTACAAAGTTTTTCATGATGGTGGACATCATCTAGACATGTTTTTGCTATTGATCCCTTGATATGACAAATTATATTAAGCGTCCTCTTTCTGAACCATTTGTAATCCTGAAATAAACCCCATTTGGTCTTTATATATTATGATTTTAAAGTGCTACTAGCTTATATTTCCCAGACTATTTGCATCATTTTTATAAATGAGATTAATCCATGGGTTTTATATTCAAACTTTTTTTTATCAATTCTATGCTTACTTCATGAAAGAATTAGAATGCTTTTCTTTTACATCGTCTATATCTGCACTGTCCAATACAGTAGCCAACAGCAATATGTGGCAACTTAATTTTAAATTAATTAGAATTAAATAAAATTAAAATCCAGTGCTCCCTAAAACTAGCTGCAATCAAGTGTTCAATAGTCATATGTGCCTCCTTACACTGGCAGTAGAGTTAGAATATTTCTACCACCACAGAAAGTTCTAGTGGATGGTGAGGCTATAGAATATCTTAAAAGGTAATCAAATTATCTATTATTTAATGATACAATGCTTTCCAGGAAGAGCTCTTAGAAAAGTTTCTGTGTTTTTGATGGAAATTAATATTCTCATTTTTCTATTTTCCTGAAATTACTTGTCATGATTTACATATTCCTAGAAAACTATCAGTTCTTCAGTGTTTTCAAATTTATTTGAATAGACTTAGAAAGCTAGCCTGTTACGGTTCTTCTTTTCTTTTAATCTGTAGGTATTTCCTCAATTATCTTCTATTATATGAGGCATCTGTGCTACCTGCCTGTAGGTGATAGTCAACTACAATTGCCACTTATTTAATCAAACACTTTTATCTAGATGTTGCTGTGAAGGTATGCTGTAGATGTGATTCAAATTTATAATCAATGTAGTTTAAGAAAGATTTTCCTAGGAATCTGAATGGGCATGATTCAATCAGTTGAAAGATTTAAGAGCAGAACTGAAGCTTCCCACAAGAAACTCTGTCACAAACTGCAATTTCAGCTTGTGCCAGGGTTCCAGCCTGTCCTTCCTTATGGCCTGCCCCATGGATTTCAGACTCCTGGGTTGGACTCACAATCGAGTAAACCATTACGCTTTTCTAGTGGAGCCCTGACTGATATGGATTAGCTATTAATTTTTCTTTTTTAATAATTTTTTATTACTGATTCTGTTTCTCTAGTGGAACCCTGACTTTCTATAGATCAATAAAACAGAAAAACCAATAGCTAATGTTTCAAAGGGCTTCCTTGGTGGCTTAGACTGTAAAGAATCTGCCTGCAATGTGGAGACCTGGGTTCAATCCCTGGGTTGGGAAGATTCCTTGGAGGAGGGCATGACAACCCACTCCGGTATTCTTAACTGGAGAATCCGCATGGATAGAGGAGCCTGGTTGGTTACTGTCCATGGGGTTACAAAGAGTCGGACACAACAAGCTTCATTTACTTACTGAAAAAGAAAGTGAAAGTCGCTCAGTCGTGTCTGACTCTTCAATCCCACGAACTGTAGCCTGCCAGGTTCCTCTGTCCATGGGATTTTCCCAGGCAAGAACACAGAAGTTTCATCATTTTTCTGTTTCCTAAATCATTCATTTCTGCACTTACCCTTAAGACCTTTGTTCTGCATTCCATAGGATCATTTTATTGTGTTTTTTTTTAAGACTTCTTGAGATTTTTGTAATATCCATTTCATTCTTTGTTTACAAGATAAATTTTGAGATGATTAATATTTCCCTAAGCACTGCCTTAGAAGTATTTCACAAGCTATTACACTGGAGTTCTAATATTGCTATTGAATTTATAAATATTTTGCATTTTGGGGTTTAGATTTTTTTTTCTCTTGAGTTGTAGAGTAGTTGAATATTGTTTTATGAGATAGGCTGTTTTTTCCCACAGAAATGGGAAAGATGGACTTTCTTATTTCCTTAATTTGTTCCTGATCAAATATGTTCTCTTATGGACTTATGATTAGAAAATTTTTCCATTCCTTTTATATTTTCTTGAAATTTATTATTTTATTTATGAATTAATGTACAGCCAAATTCAGTGACTATGCCTGGGAACTTGAATGAAAAATGCACTCTGTTTTCAGGCTATAGAGTTAGGTATATCAATTTGAACGTCTATAATTTCATTTGTAAATGTTCATGCTATATTATTGAAAGGACATTTATAAATATTTCTCTTCATTACAAATTGCACCCGTGATAATTACAAAGGGCATTTTGTTTTGTTTTGTTTAATGGTTTTTGTCTCTGGATTCAACCATTTCTGATATTCTTTTTGTTTGAATTTGCCTAATTTAACTGTCTGCATTTTCATTTTCAACCTTTCTGAATCCCTTTTAGAACTGAGTCTTGTGATTCAATCTAATCCTGTTCTTTTGAATAAGTTTGATCTACTTATATTTATTGACATAATTTGTGTTTTAATCATATTTATGTTTAAATATTTAATCATAATTATTTAATATTGAAATCTTTATTTCAATTTTCTTCTTCTTGAATTCCAATTATAAGTACTTTGGATCTCCTTTACCTAATTCAATATGTATCATTTTTCTCTTTCCCTAAGTAATGTTTGCCTGTATTTCCACTTCATTTTTTTTTCCCTGATTTCTGTACTTGGTATTCCCTTCCTAGTCCTCACCAGGGTCCTCAGCCCTGTCTGCTCTCCTTTCTGTCCTTTAAATTTTGCTTTCATTGATGTGATACATGTTTTATTCTACTTCAGTTCTTGCTCCTCATTGCTTAGGTTTTACCTTGTCCTGAACTGTCATATCTGTTGCAGAGTTTGTGTTGTGGAAACAATTTCATTACATGTTTTAACTTGGGAATTCTTTTCACTTCCTCTATAAAGGTGTTTTGCTGAGATCTGTTCTCCATATTCCAATTGTTTTCAATTCCTTCAATTTTCCCATTTTCTTGTTGTATTGTAGTAGAGACCCTGCAATGATTCCTTTTCTACCAACCTATATTTTACAAAAATTATTTACTTCTTCATTCAATTTTGGCTGCACTGGGCCTTTGGTACTACACATAGGCTTTTTCCAGTTGTGGCACATGGGGGTTACTCTTCATCACGGTGTGTGAGCTTCTCATTGTGGTAACTCCTCTTGTTGTGGAGCACAGGCTCTAGGTGCCCCATGGCATATGGTATCCTCCTGGACCAAGGATTGAACTCATGTCCCCTGAATTGGCAGGCAGATTCTTAACCACCAGACCACCAGGGAATTCCCTACTTACTTATCTTTGACTGAGGCTTTTTTTCTTGAACCTGGACTATGTTCCATGCTGCTGCTGCTGCTAAGTCGCTTCAGTTGTGTCTGACTCTGTGTGACCCCATAGACAGCAGCCCACCAGGCTCCACCATCCCTGGGATTCTCCAGGCAAGAACACTGGAGTGGGTTGCCATTTCCTTCTCCAATGCATGAAGGTGTTCCATGCTACCTGAAGTCTTTTTTATGATCTTTAGCTTTGGTTATACTGTTCGTCACTGATTTTCCCAACCAATTTAGATAGCTGTAAAATTCTTCAGTGAAAAATCTATACTCTTCCTGACTATGTGCCACTTAGACATAATGTTTCCAGACACAGCTTGCTACATGATTTCTCACTTAATCCCACTTTCCCAGGTTCTGGAACAAACTGGGCACGTGGAAACTTCTCCTACCAGTCCATATGCTATACCTACCATTACTGAAAGTGAAAATTTTACTTTTTTACGTCCCTATGTACTTTCATCTTTATGAAGTATTCTTTGCTGGAAAACTCTCCTTTGCTCATCTGTATAACCATGCTTAATTTTCTCTGCTTTTAGAACCCATCCCATTTACTTTGTGATTTGACATTTTTAGCTGTTGCCTAATTTTTCCAAATATATAAAATTATATTTAGATTTTGATTCTCAGTCCCATCATTGTTTTTTACCTCACTTCCAAGGAGAGAACGACAAGGTCAACAGTTTTAGAAAAGGCAGAGGAACCAGAGATCAAATTGCCAACATCTGCTGGATCATTGAAAAAGCAAGAGAGTTCCAGGAAAACATCTATTTCTGCTTTATTGACTATGCCAAAGCCTTTGACTGTGTGGATCACAATAAACTGTGGAAAATTCTGAAAGAGATGGGAATACCAGACCATCTGACCTGCCTCTTGAGAAATCTATATGCAGGTCAGCAAGCAACAATTAGAACTGGACATGGAACAGACTGGTTCCAAATAGGAAAAGTGGTATGTCAAGGCTGTATATTGTCACCCTGCTTATTTAACTTCTATGCAGAGTACATCATGAGAAACGCTGGGCTAAAGAAGCACAAGCTGGAATCAAAATTGTGAGGAGAAATATCAATAACCTCAGATATGCAGATGACACCACCCTTATGGCAGAAAGTGAAGAGGAACTAAAAAACCTCTTAATGAAAGTGAAACAGGAGAGGGAAAAAGTTGGCTTAAAGCTCAACATTCAGAAAACTGAGATCACGGCATCTGGTCCTATCACTTTATGGGAAGTAGATGGGGAAACAGTGGAAACAGTGGCTGACTTTATTTTGGGGGGCTCCAAAATCACTGCAGATGGTGATTGCAGCCATGAAATTAAAAGACGCTTACTCCTTGGAAGGAAAGTTATGACCAACCTAGATAGCATATTCAAAAACAGAGATATTACTTTGCCAACAAAGGTCCATCTAGTCAAGGCTATGGTTTTTCCAGTGGTCATGTATGGATGTGAGAGTTGGACTGTGAAGAAAGCTGAGTGCCGAAGAATTGGTGCTTTTGAACTGTGGCGTTGGAGAAGACTCTTGAGAGTCCCTTGGACTGCAAGGAGACCCAACCAGCCCATCCTAAAGGAGATCAGTCCTGGGTGTTCATTGGAAGGACTGATGCTAAAGCTGAAACTCCAATACTTTGGCCACCTCATGTGAAGAGTTGACTCATTGGAAAAGACCCTGATGCTTGGAGGGATTGGGGGCAGGAGGAGAAGGGGATGAGAGAGGATGAGATGGCTGTATGGCATCACTGACTCGATGCACATGAGTTTGGGTGAACTCCGGGAGTTGGTGATAGACTGGGAGGCCTGGCGTGCTGTGATTCATGGGGTCCCAAAGAGTCAGGCACGACTGAGTGACTGAACTGAATTGAACTGATGTTACTAACTTCAGGAGAATGTGTTTTTAATGATTACAAACATACTGGCTCAGCATCCAAAGAATTAATTTTTAATTCCAGACAAATTAGCACAAGAAGGCAATTTTTTTGTTAATGTCTTGGCTTTGGAGTCATTAGATCATGTGCACTACGTAAATTCACCCCTTCATTGATCACAGCCTTGTTGTAGTGAAGGGGCTTATGTAACTCAATGACGTTATGAGCCATGCTGTGCAGGGCCACCCAAGATGGATGGGTCATAATGAAGAGTTCTGACAAAACGTGGTCCTCTGGAAGTGGAAATAGCAAAACGACGCCAGTATTCTTGCCTGGAGAATCCCATGAACAGCATGGAAAGGCAAAAAGATATGACTCCAGAAGCTGAGCCTCCCAGGTCAGAAAGTGTCCAGTATGCTACTGGGGAAGAACAAAGGGCAATTACCAATATCTCCAGAAAGAATGAAGCAGCTGGGCCAAAGTGGAAATGACGCTCAGTTGTGGATGTGTCTGGTGGTGAAAGTAAAGTCTGATACTATAAAAAACAATATTGCATAGGAACCTGGAATAGTAGGTCCATGAATCAAGATAAATTGAATGTGGTCAAGCAGGAGATGGCAAGATTGAACATCGACATCTTAGAAATCAGTGAATTAAAATGGATGGGAATGGGCGAATTTAATTCAGATGACCTTTATATCTACTACTGTGAGCAAGAATCCCTTAGAAGAAATATCTGGGGTGTCAATTTTTAGGGGGTACATTTTTTCACCTAACACTTAGATTTATATCCATATCCTTGTCACTTCTTTATTTTGGTAAAAAGTGAAAGCCGCTCAGTCAAGTCCGACTCTTTGTGACCCCATGGACTGTAGCCTGCCAGTCTCCTCTGTCCATGGAGTTCTCCAGGCAAGAATACTTGGAGTGGGTAGCTGTTCCCATCTCCAGGGATCTTCCCAACCCAGGGACTGAACCCAGGTCTCCTCATTGCAGGCAGATTCTTTACCATCTGAGCCACCCGGGAAGCCCTTATTTTGGTAACAAATAGGATTTTTCCTAATTCTCCCTTCCCTGAACACACAGTCCACCAAGGGTCCTAAATTTATACAGAAGCCTCCATCCTACCTCTTCATCCCCCAAAGCATATTTTCCTTTACCTAAATAGGTGTTAAAGCCCAAACCAATCTCTTGGAGTTCTTACTACTTTAAGGTCAGGAACTAGGCAAGGATCTCAGGTCCTAGAGAGTACAGTCAGGCAAGAAAAATAAATCAAAGGCATCCAGATTAATTAACCAAAATACTTCCTAGAGAATAGCTCAACAGTAATGAAACTTCACATCCCCTAATAATGCATAGCTATTAAATGCTTTGGCATTCACCTGTGATCTGTCCTTCAAATAAGCGAAGGCTCCACACAGAGAAAGCTCCTATCTCAGGTCTTTGAACAAAGAGAAAAGCTGAGGATGGCCTGGCATAACTCCAGACTTCCACAATAGACAAGATTTTTTTTTTTAACAAGACATCCAGCCAAACTCAGGAGTAGACTAGATTATAATTTTCCACCACCAACGTAAAGATTTCTTCACTCAGTCATCGTGTGGGCCCTCCAGGGTTTTCCTTTCAAGGTATCCTAACCCTCAACCATAGTAAGACCTCCCATTTGGACGGAGCACCTTGGGGAAAGGCATTTCAGAGGGAATTCAGGCCGGAAAATTCTGTCAAGCCTACAGGGTGAAGAGAAGTATTTCAGAATTATACTACAACATCCAAATTATCAACCAGATGGAAGGGCAAAGCAAAGACTTTCTGGAACATGCAAAGATGGAGAACATTTACTGCTCATGTACCATTCCTTTAAAGAAAAAAAAATTATTCTAGATATTTTAGCAAAAAAATTCAAGAAATCTTAACATGCTTCCAGTTTAGTAACAGCAGGCAAAATTACTCAGTAAACAACTAAAACACTAGATAATGTCTTTAAAAACAGAAAGAAAGAAAAAAAACTTTTTACCTACAGAAAAAACAATAAGCAAAAAAATAAATATAAAACCAAATTGAAGGTAAAATATAAAATCGAGGAGATAAGTGAGCAAAGGAATCTGATTTTGCCCTAATGGTATTTGCCAATTCTAGCCAATTTGAATTTTTCTTTCAGTGGTCTCAGAGGGCAAGAAGAACAGAATCAACACCAAAGACCTGCACAAGATGAGAAACCTAATAGAAACCTCTCCCTACAATTAACGGAGACCCTAATGGGCCATAGCCTTAGGATAAGGGTGAACCAGAAGTAAACACTTGTGCAGTCTTGCTGTATGGGTTTATAGCACTGCACACTCAAGGAATCTCAGTCCTTGAACTTGGACAAAATGATCTAGACCAGCAGTCCCCTCAGACACCTAGAAAGCAAACGCAGATCCTCTTTGGAGGAAGAGATAATCATTCTATATATCAACTCATTTGTATTAATAATTTTTTTATTTACTGTGAGAATAACATAAATCAGGCACTTGAGGAAACAGACTCTATGAACAAGAACCAGAAAAACAAACATCAGCAAGTTATCCCCAAAGCTTCATATATTAACATTATCAGACACACTATAAAATGACTATGCTTGCTAGGGAAGATTTGGGAGAATGGCATTGAAACATGTAAAATATCATGTATGAAACGAAAAAAAATAATAAAGAAAGTTAAAAGCTGGTTAAAAATATAAATAAATAAAAAATTAAAAAAAATTGAAAAACAAGCTTGAAAATATCTGCTCTGAGAACAGGAGAAAATAACATGACATATCTGGAGAAGAACAGAATAGAAATTCTAGAACTGAAAAATAACTGAAACTAACACTACAATGGATATATTTAAGAAACAGACAACTCCATAAACTCTATAAGATAAATCAGAAATAACCACAACGCAGCACAGAACAATTAAAATGGTAGTACTGACCTAAAACAAATAAGCTAACAGTTATTTCTCCAGCAAAGATGGGTCAACTTGGGACTAGCAGAGAATTACAATTAAGGGTCTTCAAAACAGCAAGCCACATTCAGGTCCCCACACAGCAAGGAAAAGAGAATGATTTTATAGAGAAAAGGAAGTCGGGAAGGCTATAGAAAACAAACGATCCATGGCTTTTCATCAGCAGAGTTGTTGCCAGGAAAGGAGTCTTCCTGTTGGCCTCTGCTATCACCACAGGGCATGAAAACTCTCCTTCTGGTCTCCTAACTCTACTTACCTGAAGTCTCTGTTTATTATCTTTTTACAGTAGAAATCATCAAAAAGACAGAAAAATAGAGTGAGGGAGTGTAACCCGCATTAAATCAGATACCCAGAAGAAAAATAGAGGCAACAGAGTACACACAATATTCAAAAGGATAATGGCTAAGACTTGTCTAGAACCAAAGAAAGACACCAATGTAGACATTTAAGAAGACCAACACTCTCTAGTAGAATAAGAAATTTATATCCAAATATACCCACTATGTAACAGCAGAAAACAAATGACAAAGAAAAAAGTTATAAGAGCCAGATACCTTCACCAACAAAAGTACTCTCCAAATAGTTTTAAAGAAAACCTTTAATAGAGCAACAGAATTGAGAAGTGATTTTATAAGACAACTGCCAACCTAAAATTCAACCCAGTAAAAACTCTAAGGAATGAAAGATGTTATAAGTAATGAAGTAAACATGATGTGCCACAATCTATCTACCAAATTGACAAAAGCTAAAAACTAAGATAATGCCATGTTTCAGCAAAGATGTGCAACAATTTGAGCTCTCAGATACCTTTTACTACTGAGAGCATAAATTAGTATCATCACCTTGTAAAACTATTTGCCATTTTCTAGCAAATCTGAAGAGTGAATTTATTATAACTTACAATTCCACTCTTAGGTAAATGCCACCAAAAAAAATGCTTTACCTGTGGTGGCATAATAAAGAATATATTGTTTTTGTCCCTGGTTTTAGTCACAGAGGTTCAAAAATCCTTGGATTCCCTGTGTGATAAGAGTATCTTTGTTACACTAACAAGATGACTCATACTGGGACTCCAGCTAATTTCAAGACCCATGTTGGTCATCAGAAAAAAAAAAAGCACATCATTAGAAAGTTATGACTTTAAGCCTCTTGACCTCTAGGTAGAAGAGGGAGGCTGGAGATTTAGTTCAGTGGTTAAATCAATTATATCTGTATAACAAAACCCCAATAAAAATACTGGATATTAAATTGCAGTAGAACTTTCTGGTTAGTGGACACATCAATGTGCTAGGAGGGTGATGAACCCAGATTTCACAATGAGAAGTCTTGGAAGTTCTGCATGCCCCCGGGCACCCCCAACACACACACACCCAAAATACTTTGCCTTATTCATCTCTGATTTTTTCTGATCTGTACTTTTTATAATAAAACTGTAATCATAAGTATTGTGTTTTCAATAAGTTCTTTGAGTCATTCTAGCAAATTATCAATCTGAGAATGTCATCAGTTCAGTTCAGTCACTCAGTCATGTCCGACTATTTGCAACCCCATGAATTGCAGCATGCCAGGCCTCCCTGTCCATCACCAACTCCCAAAGTTCACCCAAACTCATGTGCATCGAGTCGGTGATGCCATCCAGCCATCTCATCCTCTGTCATCCCCTTCGCCTCCTGCCCCCAATCCCTCCCAGCATCAGGGTCTTTTCCAATGAGTCAACTCTTCGCATGAGGTGGCCCAAGTATTGGAGTTTCAGCCTCAGCATCAGTCCTTCCAATGAACACCCAGGACTGATCTCCTTTAGAATGGACTGGTTGGATCTCCTTGCAGTCCAAGGGACTCTCAAGAGTCTTCTCCAACACCGCAGTTCAAAAGCATCAATTCTTCAGCACTCAGCTTTCTTCACATTCCAACTTTCACATCCATACATGACCACTGGAAAAACCATAGCCTTGACTAGACAGACCTTTGTTGGCAAAGTAGTATCTCTGCTTTTGAATATGCTGTCTAGGTTGGTCATAACTTTCCTTCCAAGGAGTAAGCGTCTTTTAATTTCATGGCTGCAGTCACCATCTGCAGTGATTTTGGATCCCAGAAAAATAAAGTCAGCCACTGTTTCTGCTGTTTCCCCATCTATTTGGCATGAAGTGATGGGACCAGATGCCATGATCTTAGTTTTCTGAATGTTGAGCTTTAAGCCAACTTTTTCACTCCTCTTTCACTTTCATCAAGAGGCTTTTTAGTTCCTCTTCACTTTCTGCCATAAGGGTAGTGTTATCTGCATATCCGAGGTTATTGATATTTCTCCCGGCAAGAATGTCATGGGGACTCCCAAATGTACCACCCTCCAGTCAGTAAGAAATGCACACTGCCTCCAAGACTGTAGCTGGTATCAAAAATGAGGCTAGTCTTCTGAAGAACTGAACACCTGTGAGACCTGAAGTAAATTCCACGTGGTCAGCATCACAGTTTTCTACCGAGGTACACCCCAGTTAGGATAGAAACCAAACATTTTGAAACTCCTAGCTGGCCAGGCAAAAGTGTGGAAGATCCCTGAGATTTGAAGCTGGCATCTGAAGAACTATGCCTTTAATTTGGGAGGTCTGCAACAGCTCTGGATACTAAGGGTCAAAATTGAATTGAATTGTAGAATATCTATTTGGTTTCAGAGAACTGATGTCAGAACATATGTGTACACCAGTGTGATCAGAACAGCAATGTTTAGAGTGTCCCAAAACCAGGAATAATTCAAAATACATCAATAGTATAATTGATAATAAATTATGGAATGCATGTATGAATTACAGCTATATACCACAAAACAGATGAATATTAAAGTTGTGATGCTGAAAAAAATAAACCAGGCATGGAATAACATACTATATAGATCCACATGGAAAACTCAAAAAAAAAAAAAACTAAATTAACTATTATTTGTGATGCAAACAATAGATAGTAAACAGATAGCAAAACTATAAAGTAAAGCAAAGAAATTATTTTGATGCAAATCAGGAAAGTGTTTTCTTCTACTGGGAAGGGACTAAGTTGTGATTGTCAAATGACACATTGGCAGATTTTGGGGTGCTAGAGATAGTCTACTCGTTACTTTTATTTCATGGGTTGGCTATTTTTCCTGAATATATGCTATATTTCATCATTTTCAAAAGTTTTTAAAGAGTAAAAGTAGTGATTAGGAAAAAACCTATGAAACCCATAAGATAGGTTTATATAACTGTTGAGAATGTTGCAGTGAACTATTCAAATAAAAAAAGGTTTCATTAAAAAGTAAATTTTAACATAAAATAATGCAAAGCTTAAATTAATTTAAAAGCGTGCATTGAGAGGAAGCAAAAAGATGCTTTAAAAAATTTTGCTTGGATGAAGATTGCACAAAGAGATAATATCATGATGTATAAAAATGTAAATGTAGCTTATTTGTTAAAAATAATACCTTGCAGAATAGAAACAAAATTTGACTTTCAGACTAGTGCATTAATTTTTAATGTTTAACCTTTTAACATCTGCTACAGAACCACTTGTGAAATAAGTTTAAAATGCAGATTCCTAGGCAGCATACCTTTGCATGTACAAACTCATAAGCTCTGAAGAGTCCAGACATCTGCATTTATGAAGTACTCTGGGTGATTTTAACTATGCATACTAGCGTTACAGAATCACTGCACTAAGAGGAAATGGCACGGGAGAAAAAAGCAGAGCAAAATGAAAAATATTGGTAAAGCCAACAAAAGGACTATACAACAGTTACAAGATTTCATTGTCAACAGCAAACATAAAATAGGGTGGTAAGACTAAATACAAATTTATCAATAATTACAGCAAATGCAAACAGGTTAAATTCCCCTAGAAAGAGATTCTGGCTTCTCTGGTGGCTCAGACAATAAAGAATCCACCCGCAATGCAGAAGACCTGAGTCCAGTCCTTGGGTTGGGAAGATCCTCTGGAGAAGGGAATGGCTACCCACTCCAATATTTTTGCCTGGAGAATCCCCATGGACAGAGGAGGCTGGCGGGCTACACTCCATAGGGTTGCAAAGAGTCAGACATGACTGAGAAACTAACAGTTTCACTTTTTTCCCCCACAGAAAAAGATTAAGTCTCTGAAATTAGGTAAAAGAAATTGTTAATCCACATATACACTTCTTATAAAAGACAGCCTTAAAAACACATAGAAATAATTTGGAAATAAAAGAACAGATAGAGATACACTAGATAAACTCTACCAAAAGAAAAGCAAGACTGGCAATATAGAAATAAGATAAAATCAAATTTAATGAAAATTCATTTAGCATAATAACAGTGATATATTTTATAGTGATTATAAACCAAGATTTAACAGTTATGAACCTTTATACAACAATATACTGTTATATATTAGGAACAGGAGGAGAAATTGTCAAATCCACAATGATAGGGAAGACTTTAAAATGACTTCTACAGAAAATTACAGATCAAATAGACAAAAACAAACTCAGATGATTTAACAAAATAAATAAATCTGTCATTAGATTTATAATATTCTGTACCACACAAAATACATATTTTTATTTTAGGGCAGTGTTACTCAAAGTGTAATGCCCATACCAGTGCCATGCTTTAATTCCAAAATGTGATAATTCTAGAAGGTAAATCATTCCAAGTCACTCAACACATAATTTAAATCAGCTGATTTTTTCCTCTTTCTTCCTTTTCTTTATTTTGTTTGATTTATGTCCTGGGCAAATACCTTATCACAATGAAGACAGGTAACTAAAACACCAGAAAACAAGTATTTAAAATAAAAGAATTCTAGAAAAAACATTATCCATTGAAAAATTGTTAAATGTTATAGTGTTTTGAGGACCATCCATAGTGTTTTCTGTAGTAGCTTACCAACTAAGATTCCCACCAATAGTGTACAAGTGTTCCCTTTTCTCAGAGAAAGATAAATACCATTTGATTTCATTTATACGTGGCATCTAGGAAAACAAAATAAATGAACAAACAAAACAAAAACAGGGTGTCTCACCCTTCACTCTTACTCTAACAACAGGCTCAGAGACACAAAGAATAACCTTGTGGTCGCCAGAGGAGAGAGGGGAGAGGGTTCGGGGGAGAGAGAGAGCCAAAACAGTTGAAGGAGATTAAGAGGCACACAGTTCCATTTATAAAACAAGTCGCAGAATGTAATGCACAGCACGGGGAATATAGTCAACAATATTGTAATAACTATATGCTGACAGATGGTACCTAGACTTTTGGGGCTGATCATCCTGTAATGCATAAAAATATCAAATCACTATGCTGTATACCTGAAACTAACATATTGTATAATCAATTCTAGTTCAATTTAAAAACAATAAAATTGAGACATTAAAAAATAAATAAGATTCTTTTTAAAATAAATCCTTTAAAATATGAGAAATTCAAAGCAAAATCACAGATCCTTTAGAAATTAATGGCAATAAAAACACAATATTTCATAATATATGGAATGTGATCCAAAGCAGCAAAGTTATCATATGGCTTAAATGTATATCAAGTATGAGTGAATGCAAATTATTTAAAAACTCAATCTAAAAAGTCAATAAAATGATAAAACAAAAATATTGAACAAAAACATTAAAACAGTAGACAAAAGGCATAAAGATAAATGAAATTAATAAACTGGAAAAGAAAAGAGTGGACTGTGATCAAAAATATTTAAAGGTGACTCTTGGAAAATGCCAGCAAAATAAGCAAAGCTCAGGAAAATATGATTGAGGGAAAACTGAAAACACAACCCTTGCCAAGGCTGAGAAAGAAGCTGATCAACAAACTGTGAGAAAGGAGACACAAACGTAAAGAACAGACTCTGAATTCAGTGGGAAAAGGAGAGAGTGGGATGATTTGAGAGAATAGCACTGAAACATATACACTGCCATATGTAAAACAGATAACCAGTAAGAGTTTGATGTATAAATCAGGTCACCCAAGGCCTGTGCTCTGACAGCCTGGAGGAACAGGGTGGGGAGGGAGGTGGAATTAGGATAGAGGGGACACATGTATATCTATGGCCGATTCATATTGATGTATGGCAAAAATCATCACAATATTGTAGAGTAATTATCCTCCAATTCAATAAACAGATACATTTAAAAATTTGAAATAAAAAAAAAATGTGGTTCTGGAGGACCAGATTGTGGCTGCAATATTAGTTTTAAAAGGATGGAGAAATTCCTAACTGCAGGCAGACATGCAGACATATATACTTGCAATGACATTAGATAATTCACAGTGAAAGAAAGACAAATGAGATACCCCAGGCCTTGGCTCAAAATATGAAGAGAAAGTAAGGGGTATTTTATGACTGTGGTAAATGATTCTCTCACTGCCCGTATTCACCAAGCTGAGACCATCGAAATCCACTTTGAGAAATTCATTTTGTAGGCTGACAAATTAAAATGCCTGTTGAGTTCACAACCTCTCCAGATTTCTTATATGAAAATTATAGCACTGATGAAAAAGAGTGGATTCATGACCCATAGGATGTAGTTACTATTGAGCAACAAGAAATGGAGAACTCTGACTCTCCAAGGCCCTATGAAACAATTCCCACATCACATGCTTCACTGCTTCCTGCTGTATCTTTGAAGTAATATAGCAATCTCCATTGTGTCTCACCTTTCACTTTTATTCTATCAATGTCTAAAAACTAGTACGCAAGAAGGAGATATACAGAATCAGATTAGAGAAGAAAGTAGTCCCAACTAGGCAGAACTGCAAAAAAACATGCTAACCTCTCATAGGTACACTCACCTGCGATAATGCATTCAGAGTGTTAGATCAGGCAGACAGATATGGCTCTGAAAATGTTCTGGGTTGTTTAATAGAAACCTGGACCTAATCTTGGCCCAGGCAGCACTCAAGTCCAGAAATCACGGGCCCAGCATAATAGCAAAAGACATCCAAAGACTGCCGAAGATAGTGAAATTATATGCATTAAATTTTATCTATATGATTCCTGCTCATTTCTTTGACCCTTTGATTTTGTGTATGTATAAACTTGTTACCTATATGTGTTACATAGATACATATGTATGCATATGTGTATATAAACGTCTTTATTCTTTTAAGAATCAATTAGCAAGGAAAGACTTGAATATTGAAAAGGACTTCTGAATAACCTGGATGGTTTTTTCCTCTTGTGTCTGCAGCTTGGGAAACAGCTGAAATAAAATGAGATGGGAATGAAAGAATCCTAAGGGTAGGTGGACCACTTGAAATAAACTAGGCACAGTTTATGCAGTAATCAGGGCTCATGAAAGTCTATATATATACATATATACAATTGATTTTCTCTGTTAAGTCTTCAGAAATAAATCAAATAATAAAACCTCACTTGATTTGTATAATCTAAAAATGTTTTAGACACTCTAGGATAAGTGAAGAGAAGAATGAGTCTAACCAGTACAGCAGAGAGTTACCAGCTTATTGAGAGCCTCCCACTCAATACCTAGGCCATGGTTCTGAGGTCCTGATATAAAGGAAAGTCTCCTGAAGTGATAATATGGGGAAAAAAACTATCATGGTAGGAATACCAGGCAAAAGCCAATGGATCCTACCCTATCTGCTGTAAGATTCAAAGCAAAGATGCTTTCTGGGTTTAACTGAAGATATTAGTACCACCATTAAAGATCCCAAAGGTGAAAATATGTTGATTCTTATTAATTTCTACTCAAATTCTTGATAGAACTATTACTAAGAATGATGGGTTTTAAAGAATGCTGACGGAACTTACAAAAATTAACTTGAAATGGATTCAAGACTTAAATATAAGATTTGAAATGTTGGGGGATAGCTCCTTGACATTGGTATTGGCAATGATTTTTTTTATTTGACAAAAAGAAGTACAAGTAACAAAAGCAAAAACAAAATGGGACTATGCTAAAGTGAAAAAGCTTTTGCACAGTGGAAAGAAACCACCATCAAAATGAAAAAGCCACCTACAGAATGGGAGAATATATTTGCAAATCACGTGTCCAGTAAGGAGTCAATACCCAAAATATAAGAAGCTCACACAACTTAATAGCAAAAGAAAACCCACAAATTTTTAAGCAAGCAAAGGACTTGAATTTCACCAAAGTAGATACACATGTCCAACAAGTTTATTAAAAGGTGCTCAATATCATTAATAATAAGGGAAATGTAAGTCAACTATAAGGAGCCATCAACTCACACCTGTTAGGATGCCTTTTACCAAAAAGATAAGAAATAAGTCTTAGCAAGGGTGTGGAGAAAAGGGAACCCTTTTGTACTGTTGGTGGAACCATAAATTGGTGGTACTAGTGGTAAAGAATCCGCCTGCTAATGCAGGAGACGCAAGAGACCCCTGGGTTGGGAAGATCCCTTGGAGTACGTAATGGCACCCCACTCCAGTATTCTTGCTTGGAACATCCCATGGATAGAGCTGCCTGGTGGGCTACAGTCCATGGAGCTGTAAACAGGCACAACTGAGCACACTAGGAAAAACAGTAAGGAAGTTCTAATGAGGAGGATGAAACTGGAGCCGATTATACGGAGTGAAGTAAGTCAGAACGAAAAACAGCAATACAGTATACTAACGCATATATATGGAATTTAGAAAGATGGTAATGATAACCCTGTATGCAAGACCGCAAAAGAGACACAGACGTACAGAAGAGTCTTTTGGACTCTGTGGGAGAAGGCGAGGGTGGGATGATCTGAGAGAATAGCATTGAAACATGTATATTATCATATGTGAATCAGATCGCCAGTCCAGGTTCGATGCATGAGACAGGGTGCTCGGGGCTGGTGCACTGGGATGACCCAGAGGGATGGGATGGGGAGGGAGGTGGGAGCGGGGTTCAGGATGGGGAACACATGTACACCCGTGGCGGATTCATGTCAAGTATGGCAAAAACCACTACAGCATTGTAAAGTAATTAGCCTCCAATGAAAATAAATAAATTAAAAAAAAAAATAGAACTACCATCAGTTCAGTTCAGTCACTCAGTCGTGTCCGGCCCTCTGCGACCCCATGAATCACAGCACACCAGGCCTCCCTGTCCATCACCAACTCCTGGAGTTCACCCAAACTCATGTGCATCATGTCAGTGATGCCATCCAGCCATCTCATCCTCTGTCGTCCCCTTCTCCTCCTGCCCCCAATCCCTCCCAGCATCAGGATCTTTTCCAATGAGTTAACTCTTCACATGAGGTGGCCAAAGTATTGGAGTTTCAGCCTCAGCATCAGTCCTTCCAATGAACACCCAGGACTGATCTCCTTTAGAATGGACTGGTTGGATCTCCTTGCAGTTCAAGGGACTCTCAAGAGTCTTCTCCAACACCACAATTCAAAAGCATCAATTCTTCGGTGCTCAGCTTTCTTCACAGTCCAACTCTCACATCCATACATGACCACTGGAAAAACCATAGCCTTGACTAGACGGACCTTTGTTGAGGATCCAGCAATTCTACTTCTAGGTATATACCTAAAGGAAACAAAATCAGTTACCTCATAGAGATATCTGCACTACCATTTTTTTACAGCATTATTCACAATAAATAGGATACAAAACCCACCTAATTGTCCATCAATAGATGAACATGTAAAGATGTGGTATATACTGAGCCACCAGGGAAGCCCAGTATAAACTTTCAATGGAATATTATTCACCATGCTGCTAAGTCGCTTCAGTCATGTCTGACTCTGTGCGACCCCAGAGATGACAGCCCACCAGGCTCCCCCGTCCCTGGGATTCTCCAGGCAAGAATACTGGAGTGGGTTGCCATTTCCTTCTCCAATGCATGAAAGTGAAAAGTGAAAGTGAAGTCACTCAGTCGTCGTGTCTGACTCTTCGCGACCCCATGGACTGCAGCCTACCAGGCTCCTCTGTCCATGGGATTTTCCAGGCAAGAGTACTGGAGTGGGGTGCCATTGCCTTCTCCATTATTCACCATGAGAAAGATGTAAATCCTGTCATTTGCAATAGCATGGATAAATCTGGTGGACATTATGCTAAGTGAAGTAAGCCAGACAGAGAAAAACAAACTGCACAACCTCATTCAAATGTGAAATCTTAAAAAAAAATTAAAAAGTCAAAATTATAGAATGACCATTATTAGGGCCTGAAGGGTGGGGGAAGAGGTGCTAATCAAAAGGTACAAACCCTCAGTTATAAGATGAGTAAGTCCTGGGGATCTAATATACAGCATGGTGACCATAGATAATACTATACTGTAGACTTGAAATTTACTAAGAGAACAGACTTAAGCATTCTCACCACACACATAAAAAGAGGTGATAGACATGCTAATTAACCTGATCACAGTGATCATTTCATTGTGTATATATGTATCAAATCATCACATTATACACTCTAAATAAGTAAATACAATTTTATTTGTCAGTTATATCCAATAAAGCCAGAAGGAGAGGGCAAAGAATACTGGTGAAACTTTCAAACTTAAACAGTCACTCCATTGTGGCTGCTATCTATATACATGTGCTAAGTTGCCTCAGTGGTGTCCGACTCTTGGCAACCCCATGGACTGTAGTCTGCCAGGCTTCTCAGTCCATGGGATTCTCCAGGCAAGAATACTGGAGTAGGTTGCCATGCCCTCCTCCAGGGGATCTTCCAGCCCAGGGATCAAACCCACGACTCTTAGGTCTCTTGCATTGGCAGGTGGGTTCTTTACCACTAGCACCACCTGGGAAGCCCATTTACATACGCAGATACCACAAATAGTCAATGCACCTTTGCAGCTTAAACACACAGACAGAACAACTTGTCATTTGTTCCTGAGTGGAAGATATGATAACTCTCACCTTTGGAATGACATTTGACACCATTTAATCTACAGTGGCCTTAATCATCTTATTATTCCTCAGTTCACACCAGCTCACTACATTGGCAAAATCATGCTGATAAATCCTTGAAATAAGAAGTATCAAGCACTTTCCATGTTCTAGTAAGGCCCACATGGTGAAGTCCACAAAAGCAGAGAAAGATCTGTCATTTCAGAGTGGACCATTCAGAAAGAGCCTAGAAGATATTTGTGCCATACATAGTTCTCATAAAAGTACCCCACTGAAGACAAGATTCTTAACAGAGTCAAGAGAACATTTTGTTGCTGTCAATCACCCCACCTCCTCTAGTCATTACAGTCCTTGCTAAGTGGACTAATAAACTATAAGGCCATGATGACCAGGGCAGAGGGTATACGTAGGCTTAATATCATGGACTTCACTCACCAGATCTAACTTGCTTACTCCAATGCTGAACTCCCAGCTCTAAAGTGGAAACTGACTTTATCCTCCACCATAAATGGGGTAGTAATTTATTTTCAAAAAAAAAAGATATACTAGGGGTTTGGATTTGTATCCTTGATCATCACATATATGCAAGCAACATCTGTGATGGATATACAAAAATCTCTTATTCAGTACTATGGTATCCAACATAATAATGCCTCTGATTGAGGGACATACTACAATGGAAGTGAAACAATAATCTGACACCCAAGGAAGAAACTGTCCAAATCATTTCCTATTCAGTTTTGACTTATGAAAGACTTTCACAATGATATATTCCTCTTGTGGTTCCTTCGGGAATTTTTAAAATTATCTTTTCATTTTTGTGTAAAATATGACAAGTGATTAAAAGTTTCAAAATTATATCACCATATTATTAAATATTACATTTAACATTCATTTTATACTATCTTTAATAATTCATAATATAAAAAGACATTTTCACATTTAACAACTGACATGCCATTTAATTTGCTTTAAGGTACATATGAATATCTAACTGCATTATACATATTAAAAATTAACATTACATCATGTTTGATTTGTAACTCAAATGAAACTCTCTGTAAATAACACATTGTTGGATATAATCATGACAAATTTTATCTCAATACAGAAGATGCTTAATGTACTACATAAGAGTTTTAATTACTTGAATGCCACTTAAAGATTTGGTAAGACCACCTTTAGGTAAATTTGCTGAATTAGTACCATTAACTTATACTTCAACATCAAGCTTCATCTCCTATATTTTTCACAGTCCATTATAAGCATGAATTAAATAGCATCTACCTATGAATCAAATCATTTAAAACTATATAGTGACCACAACCATGAAGCAAGGTTTGAGCATGTTGATCTGATGGCCAACATCCCTTGGATCATAGAAAAAGCTAGGGAATTCCAGAAGAGCATCTGCTTCATTGACTACACTAAAGCCTTTGACTGTGTGGATCACAACAAACTGTGGAAAATTCTTCAAGAGATGGGAATACCAGACCACCTTACCTGCCTACTGAGAAATCTGTATGCAGGTCAAGAAGCAACAGTTAGAACTGAACATGGACCAACAGACTGGTTCCAAATTGGGAAAGGACTATGTCAAGGCTGTATATTGTCACCCTGCTTATTTCACTTATATGCAGAGTACATTATGCAAAATCCCCGACTGGATGAAACACAAGCTAGAATTAAGATTGCCCAGAGAAACACCAATAACTTCAGATATGCAGATGACACCACCTTTATGGAAGAAAGTGAAGAAGAACTAAAGAGCCTCTTGATGAAATTGAAAGAGGAGAGTAAAAAAGCTGGCTTAAAACTCAACATTCAGAAAACTAAGATCATGACCTCTTGTCTCATCACTTCATGGCAAATAAATGGGGAAACGATGGAAACAGTGACAGACTATTCTCTTGGGCTTCAAAATCACTGCAGATGGTGACTGCAGCCATGATATTAAAATACACTTGCTCCTTGGAAGAAAAGCTATAACCAACCTAGACAGCATGTTAAAAAGCAGATATATTATTTTGCTGACAAAGGTCCATCTTGTCAAAACTATGGTTTTTCCAGTAGTCATGTATGGATGTGAGAGTAGGACCATAAAGAAGGCTGAAGAATTGATGCTTTGAACTGTGGTGTTGGAGAAGACTCTTGAGAGTCCCTTGGACTGCAAGAGATCAAACCAGTCAATCTTAAAAGAAATCTGTCCTGAATATTCATTGAAAGGACGGATGCTGAAGCTTCAATTCTTTGGCCACCTGAAGTGAAGAACTGACTCATTAGAAAAGAGCCTGATGCTGGGAAAGTTTGAAGGTAGGAGGAGAAGGAGATGACAAAGGATGAGATAGTTGGATGGCATCACAGACTCGATAAACATGAGTTTGAGCAAGCTCTGGGAGCTGGTGAAGGACAGGGAAGCCTGTTGTGCTGCAGTCCAGGAGGTCTCAGAGTCTGACATGACTGAGCATCTAAACTGAACTGATCTGATTGCTATTAGCTCATTCTATGTATACTTAAAGGTGTCAAAATTGTTTCACTTCCAAAAGGAAAACTAGACAACATTAAATATTTTAATAACTGCTTAACTAAATACCATTACTAACTAACAACATAGACTTTCTTGGATATAACTTTGAAATCCAGGAGTTTGCAAACCATTGGGTGGAAAATGCTAGTGTAGTTTATCACTCTAAGACTCCGCCAGGACACCAGCTCTGAGACACAATCTGGGCTGCTACATTACAGATGTTATTAAGGTCTTACAAGGGATCAGGTGAATATTTTCACAGCTTCACAGTCACACACTTGACAACCAAGGCATGGAGAGGGCAGTGGCACCTACCTACTTATACTTACCTTAATTCCAAAAAGGACTTGAGACAGATTGCAAAAGATACATAAAATTTGAGAACATTAATTCAAAAATAAGTCAATGAGGCAATTATGTTTAGGATAAAGGAAAAATAAGGGTGAATAATTGAGTGTTCTAGAAATGTTAATACCTAAGGAAGAATGTTTATACTAGAAAACACATAAAGGTCAATTATAGCTCAATGAAACTGAAGGGAAAAAAAATAAATTCTCCTGATTTGGTACAGAGACAACCACTTGGTCACTTTGGAGTCATCAAGCCATTAAGAGAGGAATCAAAAAAGGAAGTTGGCTGGTGTGTGACTAACTCCATGGGAAATAGAATAGATACTCTGAAATGGGAATTAAACATTTTAGAGAGTTTGAAAGACTGATGGAGATCCTGTGACCATCTGCCCCTTTTTCCAAACTATCTTGTTGAAATTTATAAACACTCAACACCAAACACCATATTCAGATTGAATCACACCCAATTGAATCTGCTACAATACCATGTGTTGCAAGGAAAATTTCTTGCTGTGTTGATCATTAATATTGGGCATATAAAAAGCCAACCCAAATCCTTAAAGACAAGAACACCAGTGGCTTAGATACCTCAAGAATAAAGCTAAGTCCACAATGAGGGGAAAAAAATCACAATAAGATGAGGTCTAAGACAAACAGTATGGCAACCCACTCCAGTGTTCTTGCCTGGAGAATCCCAGGGACGGGGGAGCCTGCTGGGCTGCTGTCTATGGGGTCACACAGAGTCGGACATGACTGAAGCAACTTAGCAGCAGCAGGAGGACAAACAGAACATAGAATTGACAAAGTCAGAAATCCAAGTTCGAGACAGTCTTGCAACCAATAATAAAAATAAGGGCTATGGTTTCCTTCTATATTTCATTGCTTACTATTTGAACATAGTTATCATCTCTTTTCTTTATCAATTCAGTTCAGTTTAGTCACTCAGTTGTGTCCGACTCTTTATGACCCCATGGACTATAGCACTCCAGGCTTCCCTGTCCATTAGTAACTCCCAGAGCTTACTCAAACTCATGTCCATCAAGTTGGTGATGCCATCCAACCATCTCATTCTCTGTTGTCCCCTTCTCCTCCTGCGTTCAATCCCTCCCAGCATCAGGGTCTTTTCCAATGAGTCAGTTCTTTGCATCAGGTGGCCAAAGTATTGGAGTTTCAGCTTCAGCATCAGTCCTTCCAATGAATATTCAGGACTGATTTTCTTTAGCACTGACTAGCTTAATCTCCTTGCAGTCCAAGTGACTCTCAAGAATCGTCTTCAACACCATAGTTCAAAAGCATCAGTTCTTTCGTGCTCAGCCTTCTTTATCATCCAACTCTCACACCCATCCATGGCTACTGGAAAAACCATAGCTTTGACTAAACAGACTTTTGTCGGCAAAGTAATGCCTACAAAGCATTTTCTTTATCTTTATAAATATGGATTATTTTTTTCCTTCTTTTTCCTCCTATTCTCATTTATCATTGTACACAGAATATGGTGGTGTTTATTTTGTACACCAATTGCAGGATTTTGATATGGGACCCAACAAACTGGAGAAACAATGGCATAATAAGAGCCTGGATTTAAGGAAAGAGAGGCAGATAATATTGCCTTAAGAACAGTAAACGGTCTTGATTTGGGGTTTTCTCCAACAAGTGGGACCAGCAGTGATACCTATACTACCAAATTCACTACCTGATCACACCTAATGATTTAGGGGCAGACACAGGACCCAAGCTGAGATGGCAAAATTCTCTCCCAGGAATCTGGAACTTGGAGTAGAAAGCAAGCACAGAGACTGAGATTTCTGAGTTGCATTAACAGTAAAGACCCATGGAGCAGGTCCCCAGACTCTGCTGCTGTGAAACACAAAACAGTCCATTGCCACTATGCCTCCTCACTTTAACCAGTCAACAGTTCTCTCCACTTCTGAGATGTCACAATTCCCTTTCACTAAATTCCTTTGTTGTTAATGTCATCTATGCTTCAGTGGAGCTTAAGTCAGTAAGAATTGTGGATTTTATTTCGTACAAATATAATAATTAGTACAAAGTCAATGAAATTCTAATCATTTCCAACATGATTTTTTATGAAATGCATGAATTCTAAAATTCACCTATACAACTAAATGCACAAGAACCACCAATAAAATGTGGGAAAGAGAAAATAATGATTGGAATAACTATTCTGTCAAAGAGCAAACAATAAAGTTATAGTAATTTAAATGTGTTATTACTCTATATAGTCACCAAAAGAAAGAAGTTCTAGAAACATTCACCTGTATGTAAAATTTTCAATAAGCAATGACTTATTCAATAAGTAGTATTATTAAAACAATTTTTTATCCACACAAGGAAAAAAAGTTGTTAGATCTCCTTTCACAACATAAATTGAATCCAAAATGATTTAAGCTATAAAAAAATTTAACAGCAAAAGCATTAAGAAATTTTAAAGAATATATTATAATCTTTGAGTGTTTTCTTAATAAGACATATATTAATAAAAATTTTACTCTAAGAATCTGAAATTTCTACATAGTTAAAGAACACCACAGAGTTTAAAAAATAACTGATATACCTGGAAAGACATTTTGTAAAGATAAACTCTGACAAGAATTAATTGCTTTAATATATACAAAGAACTGTTAGAAACTGAGAGAGAAAAACAATATGGTAGAAAATGAGAAAAGAATTTGCAAAGGCTACTCATACTAGAAATACAAATAACTGATAAACACAGAGGCTCAGTCTTTTTGGAAATCTGGGATGTGCAAAATTAAAATGATAATTAGATGCAATTTTTTACCCATCACATTGATAAAAACCTTTAAAGTTTAAAAATACCAGATGGGAAATATTGGAAATGGGAGAAAAACAGCACTTATATGTTCATTTGGTGGGAATGTCAATATTTTTCAGCCTTTCATAGATGGCAATTAAGCAACATCTAACAAAATGTTAAGTTATATAGCCTTTAATCTAGCAATTCCACTTCTAAGTATTCATAAAAAATACACATATATATATAAAAAGATATACATTTAAGAATATTCAGTATTCTAAAGAATGGCAAAGAAGTGGGGAGACATAATATATCTGTCGGATAAAATTAAAGCCACCTTGACTACCGAGAGCGACACATTGGGAAGGCTGGAATGGAAAGTGAGTGTTGTAAAAGGCTGCTCAGAATTCCACAGTGTCCATTCCAACTAATGAACTCTGCAAAATCTCTGTTGATAGCAGAATCCAAGCCTACAAGAGAAGCTGATAGAAGAAATATACAGGAGAAGGGCAGGCCTGAAAAGCACTGTGAATACAAGCTGGCTAGTGCCTGGTGGCACAATGTTGAATATGGGAGCAGTAGTCTGGGCATAATAGAGTTTGTAGGAAGAAATAAGCCTGAAAAAGGAAATAAATAACCTTAAAGTTCAGATGGAAGATCCATCAGCCCAGAAAAATTGCCATGACCATGAAAAAAAAAAAAAAAGGTTACTTTAGGCAGCAGATCAGGAACAGAGAGAATAAAATTGAAAGAGTGGCCAAGAAGCCAATAGAATGCTGAGAGGAAAGCCAGATAATGAATTTGACCTCTATTAGTTTGTGGAGGCTGCCGTAACAAAGTTCCACAGACCAGGGTGCTTCAACTGCAGAAATCTACTTCCTCACATGCTAGAAGTCCCAGATCAATGTGTCAGCCAAGCTGGTTCATTCTAAGTCCTCTCTGTCCTTGATTGCAGGTAGCTGGCTTCCTTCTGAATCTTCACATGAGCTTCCCTCTGTGTATCTGTGCCCTAAACCCCTCTCCTCATACAGACATCAATCATATTGGATTAGGGCCCACCACATGACCTCATATTACCTCTTCAAGGCCCTATCCCCAAATATAATCACAATCTGAGACACTGGGACACATTGAGAGTTTACTATAGGCTACCTTGCTAAACACACACACACACACACACACACACACACACACACACATATCTTTTACTCCCTAACATCTCTATGACATAGGTATTATTATCCTTATCTTACAGATGCTGAAAAATGAGGGATTAATCAATGTGCTTAAAATTACATAGAAAGCAAGTAGCAGAATTAGAATTTTGGATGCTCAATAGACATCTGTTGAACTGTGCATAAATAAACCTAATTGCCCATAAATATGGGCTTCCCTGGTGGCTCAGATGGTAAAGAATCTGCCTGCAATGTAGGAGGCCCAGTTTCCATCCCTGGGTTGGGAAGATCCCTGGGAGAAGGGAATGGCTACCCACTCCAATATTGGCTGGATAATTCCATAGACAGAGGAGCCTGGTGGGCTACAGTCCATGGGGAGGTCACAAAGAAAGTCAGACACAACTGAAAGACTAACACTTTCACTTTCATAGGGAAAATAAATGATTTACCTATGCTGTGGAATATTAAATAGTCTTTGAAGGAATCAGATTTATAAACAACAGCACTTATACCCAAACAAAATACAGCTGATAGTAATAATAGGGATTTAACAAAAGACTATGATATCCTCAAGAGGTGTAAGATTATCCTGCACAAAAAAAAAAAAAAAAAATTAACTGAGATACTGGAAATTTAAACATCTGTTGTTGAAATAACACTCCAAAATATATGAGTTAAATAAGACACTGGGCATAACCACAAAATGAAGTAGTGAGCTATAACATCAACCCTTAGAATACTGTCCCCCTTAAAAAAGAAAAAACTGAAAAGTATGAGGTAAGGAAATAGAAGAAGGCTGAGCACTGAAGAATCCATGCTTTTGATCTGTGGTGTTGGAGAAGACTCTTGTGGGTCCCTTGGACTGCAAGGAGATCAAACCAGGTGATGCTAAAGGAAATCAACCCTGAATATTCATTGGAAGGACTGATGCTGAAGCTGAAGCTTCAATACTTTGGCCACCTGATGACAAGAACCAACTCAATGGAAAAGACCCTGATGCTGTGAAAGATAAAAGGCAGGAGGAGAAGAGGACCACAGAGGACAAGATGGTTGGATGGCATCACTGACTCAATGGACATGAATTTGAGCAAGCTCCAGGAGATGGTGATGGACAGGGAAGCCTGGCGTGCTGCAGTCCATGGGGTTGCAAAGAGTTGGACATGACTGAGCAACTGAACAAAAATAAGGAAAGAGATACAGGGCAAAAGTTTCAACATCCATTCCCAAGGCCCACGACAAACTAGACAAAAAATGGCACAACCTAAGGAGCCCAGATTGAAAGAAACAGTGGCAGATGATACTGCCTCAAGACACAGTAAGTGGATACAATTTGGGTTTCAACCCACTGCCTTCTGCCCTCAGCTATTTTTTATGAGAAGTCCGCTGTTAATTGGGCTTTTGTTCCCTTGCATGTGATGAACCATTTTTCTCTTACTGCTTTCAATATTTTCTTCTTGCCTTTGGCTTTCAACAATTTAACTACAGTGTTTTAAATGTGGATATTCTTGTGTGTTTTCCTATTAGAGTTTGTTGAGCATTTTGCATTTATTAACATAGATTAGTATTTTCAAAGTTGGGACATTTTCAGTCATTATTTCCCAAAAACAGTTTCTTCCCATTTCTTCAATTATTTTCTTCATTTATCTCTCTTCTATCCTTGTGACTCCCATCAAATGTCCATTGGTATGCTTGATATGCTTGATATCTTGGTCTCCGAGGGGCTGTTCATTTGTCTTCATTTTTCTCTGTTATTCAGATTAGGTAAGTTTTATTTATCTATCTTAGACTTCATTGTTTCTTTTTCTTCATCACAAATCTGCTACAGAGAACCTGTAGTGAATTTTTCTTTTTGATTACTGTACTTTTCAACTCTAGAATATAAATTTGCCCCTTTTTAAATAATTTCTCTGTCTCTCATTGAGTTGTTTTCATCATACTTTCCTTTAATCCTATAAAGATGTTTTCCTTGAGTTCTTTGATCATATTTATTAAAGTTGCTTTGACATCTTTGCTAAATTCAACTTCTGGGGACACTTAGAATCTATTGTCTACTCTTTTCCTAATATGTCACTCTTTTCTGTTTCTTTGCTTCACAATTTTTGTTGAAAGGACATTTTAGGCAATAAATTAAAATAACACTGCATTCTGACTCCCCCACCCCACCCCACCCCCACACACACACAAGTTGCTATTGTTTTCTCTTGTTTGCTTACTAACTTGTCTGAACTAAATGTGTGTAGTCTATCTGCCCAACACCATGTGACAACTTTTTATATTTGTTCTTATATTTTTTCCTTGTTCTATTTTTAAGGCTGACTTCCTAAGGGTTACCCTGTGTCTGAATAGCTTACCATTCAGAAAAATATTGTTCAGGGCTTGTGTCCAAACCCTTGGGCCATTGGGTTTGCTGATGCATCAATGTGTAGGCTGGGGAGCACATTCAAACATCAGAATGTATTCAGATTTTCACTGGCTTTTCCTTTACACTAGGTTCTCTTACATCTTCTCCACGTAAGTGTGCAGGCTTCACTGGCAGAGACATGCAGGCAGTTTGGAACTACTTCAGTTGCTGTTAAATTGAGATATATGCAGACTTTATCAAACCCCCTCTAGAGTCTCACATTCCTGTTTAAATTCCCAGCTGACCTGTTGGTCCATTGGCTGTTCTAAGCAGGAGCACAGACTTAAGCTAGACAAGACAGTCATCCTCCTTGTTTGCTGGCCACTGAGATCACTATCTTAACTTTCAGTGCTTCTATCCAGTGAGTCTCTTCCAGCACTGGAAACCAGGCTTCTGGATTCATGGCCCACCCCACCACTTGCCAAGACATCTGAGAGGGACGAAGATGGGCTGTCTGAGACTGTTACACAGAGCGAAGTCAGAAAGAGAAAAGCAAATATCACATATTAATGCAATCTATTTGCTTTTCTCTTTCTGACTTCGCTCTGTGTAACAGTCTCACACAGCCCATCTTCATCCCTCTCAGATGTCACATATTAATGCAATCTATGGAGAAGGCAATGGCACCCCACTCCAGTACTGTTGCCTGGAAAATCCCATGGATGGAGGAGCCTGGTAGGCTGCAGTCCATGGGGTCGCTAAGAGTCAAGGCACGACTGAGCAACTTCACTTTCACTTTCCACTTTCATGCATTGGACAAGGAAATGGCAACCCACTCCAGTGTTCTTGCCTGGAGAATCCCATGAACGGAGAAGCCTGGTAGGCTGCAGTCCATGGGGTCGCACAGAGTCGGACACGACTGAAGCGACTTAGCAGCGGCAGCAGCAATGCAATCTAATGCAATTAATGGAATATAAAAAAAAATGGTTTGATGGTCTTACTTGGAAAGCAGAAATAGAGATACAGATGTAGAGAACAAATGTATGGATATCAAGAAAGAACGGGGCGGGGGTGCAATGAATTGAGAGACTGGGGTTGACATATATACATTACTGACACTACATAAAAAATAGATAACTAAGGAGAACCTATTGTATAGCTCAAGAAATGCTGTTTAATGGAGAACTCTGCTCAGTGCAATGTGGTGACCTAAATAAAAAGGAAATCCAAAAGGGGATATTTGTATGCATATAGACGATATTAAGAAGAGGTGGCAAGAATACACAGAAGAACTGTACAAAAAAGATCTTCAAGACCAAGATAATAACGATGGTGTGATCACTCACCTAGAGCCAGACATCCTGGAATTTGAGGTCAAGCGAGCCTTAGAAAGCATCACTACAAACAAAGCTAGTGGAGGTGATGGAATTCCAGCTGAGCTATTTCAAATCCTGAAAGATGATGCTGTGAAAGTGCTGCACTCAATATCCCAGCAAATTTGGAAAACTCAGCAGTGGCCACAGGACTGGAAAAGGTCAGTTTTCACTCCAATTCCAAAGAAAGGCAATGCCAAAGAATGCTCAAACTACTGCACAATTGCACTCATCTCACACACTAGTAAAGTAATGCTCAAAATTCTCCAAGCCAGGCTTCAGCAATACGTGAACCATGAAATTCCAGATGTTCAAAGTGGTTTTAGAAAAGGCAGAGGAACCAGAGATCAAATTGCCAACATCCGCTGGATCATCAAAAAAGCAAGAGAGTTCTAGAAAAACATCTATTTCTGCTTTATTGACTATGCCAAAGTCTTTGACTGTGGATCACAATAAACTGTGGAAAATTCTGAAAGAGATGGGAATACCAGACCACCTGACCTGCCTCTTGAGAAATTTGTATGCAAGTCAGGAAGCAACAGTTAGAAGTGGACATGGAACAACAGACTGGTTCCAAACAGGAAAAGAGGTACATCAAGGCTGTATACTGTCACCCTGTTTATTTAACTTATATGCAGAGTACATCATGAGAAACGCTGGGCTGGAAGAAGCACAAGCTGGAATCAAGATTGCCAGGAGAAATATCAATAACCTCAAATATGCAAATGACATCATCCTTATGGCAGAAAGTGAAGAAGAAGTAAAGAACCTCTTGATGAAGGTGAAAGAGGAGAGTGAAAAAGTTGGCTTAAAGCTCAACATTCAGAAAACTAAGATCATGGCATCTGGTCCCATCACTTCATGGCAAATAGATGGGGAAACAGTGGAAACAGTGGCTAACTTTATTTTTCTGGGCTCCAAAATCACTGCAGATGATGATTGCAGCCATGAAATTAAAAGACGCTTACTCCTTGGAAGGAAAGTTATGAACAACCTAGACAGCATATTAAAAACAAGAGACATTACTTTGTCCACAAAGGTCCATCTAGTCAAAGCCATGGTTTTTCCAGTAGTCAAGTATGAATGTGAGAGTTGGACTGTGAAGAAAGCTGAGCGCTGCAGAATTGATGCTTTTGAACTGTGGTGTTGGAGAAGACTCGAGAGTCCATTGGACTGCAAGGAGATCCAACCAGTCCATCTGAAAGGAGATCAGTCCTGGGTGTTCTTTGGTAGGACTGATGTTGAAGCTGAAACTCCAGTACTTTGGCCACCTGATGCAAAGAGCTGAGTCATTGGAAAAGACCTTGATGCTGGGAATGATTGAGGACAGGAGGAGAAGGGGACGACAGAGGATGAGATGGTTGGATGGCATCACCAACTCAATGGACATGGGTTTGGGTGGACTCCAGGAGTTGGTGATGGACAGGGAGGTCTGGTGTGCTGCAGTTCATGTGGTCACAAAGAGTCAGACACGACTGAGCGACTGAACTGAACTGAAAAGTAAGAAGAAATAATAGAACCACAATATGAATTTAACAAATCCATTGTTTATGCATGGACTATGACACAGCTCTCTGAAAACAGTAGATTAATTTTTAAAAAAAAAGATATCAAAGAATTCAATAAAATATAATATTAATCACATATACACATACATGTGCTTGTATATAAGAATATGTGACTATTCACAGGAAACAGACATTTTGACCATGTATCAGCCATAAAGCAAATTTCAACCAGTTCCAGAAAGCTGACATCATGTGTCACATCCACTGACTATAATATAATTAAAATGAAAAGCAAAAGCTAATAAATTAAACTCTCCATTGCCTCCAAAATATTATTTAAAGGAATGGTAATTTAAACAGAATAAATTAGAGTTACACCCAACAACACTTCAGACATGTACAAAAAGTATACACACAAAAATTTTAGTTATAAATGTATTTATTAAAAAGTATTTAAGTTTAAAATAAACAATCCATGCTTTTAATTCAAAAATCAAAGAGACACTGGTGAAGAAAATAAAAGATAACACAAAGAGATGGAGAGATATACCATGTTCTTAGATTGGAAGAATTAATATTGTGAAAGTGACTATACTATCCTAAGCTATCTACAGATTCTGTGCAATCCCTACCAAATTACCAATGGTATTTTTCACAGAACTAGAACAAAAAAATTAACAGTTTGTATGGAAACACAAAAGACTCCAAATAGCTAAAAAAATCTTAAAAAAAATGGAGCTGGAAGAAACAACCTTCCAGTAGTATAGATTTAAGACTATACTACAAAGCTACAGTCATCAAGACAGTATGGGTATGGCACAAAAACAGAAATAGAGATCAATAGAATAAGATTGACAGCCCAAAGATAAACCCATACACTTTTGGGCACCTATCTTTGACAAAGGAGGCAAGAATATACAATGGAGAAAGACAGCCTCTTCAACAAGTGGTGCTGGGAAAACTGGACAGCTGCATGTAAAAGAATGAAAATGGAACACTTGCTAATACCATACACAAACTCAGAATGGATTAAAGACCTAAATGTAAGGCCAGAAACTATAAAATGCTTAGAGGAAAACATAGGCAGAACTGCTGCTGCTGCTGCTGCTAAGTCACTTCAGTCGTGTTCGACTCTGTGCAACCCCGTAGATGGCAGCCCACCAGGCTCCGCCATCCCTGGGATTATCCAGGCAAGAATACTGGAGCAGGTTGCCATTTCCTTCTCCAGTGCATGAAAGTGAAAAGTGAAAGTGAAGTTGCTCAGTCATGTCCAACTCTTCGTGACCCCATGGACTGCAGCCCACCAGGCTTCTCTGTCCGTGAGATTTTCCAGGCAAGACTACTGGAGTGGGGAACCATTGCCTTCTCCACATAGGCAGAACACTCTGACATAAATCACAAGTTCCTCTTTGATCCACCTCCTGAAGGAAATAAAAACAAAAAATAAACACATGGGACCCAGTTAACTTTAAAACTTCTGCACATCAAAGGAAACTATAAACAAGGTGAAAAGGCAACCCTCAGAATGGGAGAAAATAATTGCAAATGAAACAAACAACTGAAAAAGGATTAATCTCTAAAATAAACAAGCAATTCATGAAACTCAAGACTAGAAAAGCAAACAACCCAATCAACAAAATGGTCAGAAGACCTAAAGAAACATTTCCCCAAAGAAAACCTACAGACGACCAACAAACATATGAAGATGCTCACGTGGCTCAATATTAGAGAAATGCAATTCAAAACTACAATGAGGTATCACTTCACACTTGTCAGAATGGCCATCAAATAATCTACAAACAATAAATGCTGGAGAGGGAACCCTCTTGCACTGATGGTAAGAATGTAAATTGATACAGCCCCGGGTTCGATCCCTGGGTGGAGAAGATCTCCTGGAGAAGGAACAGGCAACCCACTCCAGTATTCTTGCCTGGAAAATCCTATGGACAGAGGAGCCTGGTAGGCTACAGTCCATGGGGTCTCAAATAGTCGGACATGACTGAGTGACTTCACTTTCTTTCTTTCACTGTGGAGAACAGTATGGAGGTTCCTTAAAAGTTAGGAATAAACTATGATATTACCCAACAATCCCCCTACTGAGCACATACCCTGAGAAAATCATAGTTGAAAAAGACACATGTAACTCAATGTTCATTGCAGTACTATTTACAATAACCAGAACATGAGGTGGATTTTTGGTAGAGCCATAGATGAATGGATAAAGAAGTTGTGGTATATATACACAATGGAATACTAGTCCAGCCATAAAAAGGAACAAATTTGAGTCAGTTCTAGTGAGATAGATGAACCAGGAGCCTCTTATACAGAGTGAAGTAAGTCAGAAAAACAAATCCCATATATTAACACACATAAGTATGGAATCTAGAAAAAGAGTATTGATGAACCTATTTACAGGGCAGGATAGGGATCCAGACATAGAGAACAGACTTGTAGACACAGCAAGGGAAGGTGAGAGTGGGACAAATTGAGAGAGCAGCACTGAAACAAATATTACCATATGTAAAACAGATCTTACCATATGTAAAGAGATTCACCATATGGAAACACATCTACTTCTGCTTTGACTACACCAAAGCCTTTGGCTGTGTGGATCACAACAAACTGTGGAAAATTCTTCAAGAGATGGGAATACCAGACCACCTTACCTGTCTCCTGAGAAATCTGTATGCAGGTCAAGAAGCAACAGTTAGAACTGAACATGGAATAACAGACTGGTTCCAAATTGGGAAAGGACAATGTGAGGCTGTATACTGTCATCCTGCTTATTTAACTTATATGCAGAGTACATCATGAAAAACACCAGGCTGGATGAAGCACAAGCTAGAATTAAGATTGCCAGGAGAAATATCAATAACCTCAAATATGCAGATGATACCACCCTTATGAGAGAGAGCGAAGAAGAACTCTAGAGCCTCTGGATGAAAGTGAAAGAGGAGAGTGAAAAAGCTGGCCTAAAACTCAACATTCAGAAAATAAAATCATGGCATCCAGTCCCACCACTTCAGGGCAAATGGATGGGGAAACAGTGGAAATAGTGACAGACTTTATTTGGGGGAGGGGGGGCGCTCCAAAATCACTGCAGCCATAAAATTAAAAGACTCTTGCTCCTTGGAAGAAAAGCTGTGACGAACCTAGACAGCATATTAAAAGGCAGACAAAGGTCTATCTAGTGAAAGCGATGGTTTTTCCAGTAGTCATGTATGGATGTGAGAGTTGGACTATAAAGAAAGCAGTGCCAAAGAACTGATGCTTTTGAACTGTGGTGTTGGAGAAGACTCTTAAGAGTCCCTTGGACTGCAAGGAGATCCAACCAGTCCATCCTAAAGGAGATCAGTCCTGAATATTCATAGAAAGGACTGATGTTGAAGCTGAAACTCCAATATTTTGGCCACCTGATTTGAAGAACTGACTCATTGGAAAAGACCCCGATGCTGGGAAAGATTGAAGGCAGGAGGAGAAGGGGCCAACAGAGGATGAGATGGTTGGATGGCATCACCAACTCAATAGACATGAATTTGAGTAAGCTCTGGGAATTGTTGATGGACAGGGAAGCCTGGCATGCTGTAGTCCATGGGGTCTCAAAGAGTTGGACATGACTGAGTGACTGAACTTAATGGGAAGTTGCTGTACACAGAAGGCTAAATGTATAGTTACGCTTGCTTCATGTTGATGTATGGCAGAAATCAGCACAATATTGTAAAGCAATTATCCTCCAATTAAAAATAACTAATTTTTTTAAAAAGATAAAATCATATGCTGGACACACTTTTACTCATATCGAGAAGATTTTGTCCAGATCAGAAATATTATTCATGAGAAAACAAACTATTTTTCACAAATATAAGTATCCCAATAAGATGGGAGCTATTAATAATATATTAATTCAGTTCTTGTCTTTAACAGAGTTGGGAAAATAAAATGTATAGAAGCTTGACCCCCACACACACAAAAAAAATAAAAATTTTTGAAAAGCAAGGAAAATGCAAAAAAAAAAAAAACTCTCACAGAAAATAACATGAAAGTAGTAGTGATGATAAAATCAAATATTATTAAAACAAATAAAACAGACAGAAACTCAGGTATTAAAAGCAAAGGCAGATTACTGAAAAAAACATCAGTAAAGTAGACCATATGTTTGAATCAGAAAAAAAGAAGACATGAATAAACCATAATAGGAATGAGAAAAGAGATAAAACTACAGAGCAAATACTACTATATAAGTTTATACTATACTGACAAAATGAAATCTAAATGAATCGGACAACTTCTAGGAAAATATGAACTTTCAAAACTGGAGAAAGAATAGAAATAAATGTTAAAAGACCAACATTATAGAAGAAATTGAAAAGTCTACAAAGACCCATTCCCTTTAAAATGCACTGGTCCCAGATGGTTTATGGATAAATGCTCGGTTACTGCTAAAAAATAAATCCTTCCCAAAATATGCCAACTGTATCAGACTATAAAAAAAGACAAAAGCTAAATAACTCATTTTATAATGCTAATATAATGATACAAATTCCAGACAAGAAGAGAGTAAGAAAGCTGTACACTGATCTCATGTAAGAATGCAAACATAAAAATTTATATAAATATTAACAAATCAACTTCATCACTACATTGAATGGAAAGTATGTGCATTCCTTATAACCAGACAGCATTTATCCCAAGAATGCAAGAATGTTTTAACAGGAAAAAAACATTAAAATACTCTACCTAATTAAGTGAGCAAAAGAACATATTAAGTGACTATACTGAGAATTTAATAAAACTTAAATCCTCAGTTAAATTAACAAGTTAGCAATAGACAAGAACTTCATTTGAGAAGAATATTTAACAATAAATTTGCAAATATTCTTAACATGGAACAAGCATTACAAGTCAGGAATAAAAGAGATGTCTTCTCTCACACCTACTATTCAAATTATTTAGTGATCTAAGCAATAAACAATAACAAAAACAAATTATAAATATTGGGAAGGAATATACAAAACTAAAATTGTTTGCAAAGGATAGAATTACTTATCCAGAAAATTCGAAACAACCAACTAATAATTAAAAGAGAGTGACAAAATACACAAGTCCCCCCCCAAAAAAATATATTCCAGTTCAAAAGCAACATTAAGATAGTAAGATCTTTAATAACAAAGAGCAAACTACAAAAATAATTATATAGTATAAAAATTAAAATAAAACTGTAGGAACTCACTTTACCAGGTATCAAAACATAAAGTCTATTATCTAGCATAGCATATTACTAGGGCTATAACAGACAGATAGAGCTTGAACACAAGAGATCCAAAAATAAATAAATATAATCTTTGGTAAAGGTTGCATTCAGATTTGTAGGCAAAAAGACACATTGGTCAATAGACAGTATTGACACAATCAGCTACGATTTAGATACAAAATAGTGTCCAAGTTCACAATATTCTCAAAAATAAATTATCCATATAAGCATGCTGCTGCTGAGTCACTTCAATCGTGTCCGACTCTGTGTGACCCCTTAGACGGCAGCCCACTAGGCTCCCCCGTCCCTGGGATTCTCCAGACAAGAACACTGGAGTGGGTTGCCATTTCCTTCTCCACCATATAAGCATAGAAACATTTAAATTATAAAAATATATATGAAACTAGTTTATGATTTGGTTTTCTTAAAAGGTCTAAAAACAGAACTAAAGTTAAAATTTGATATATTTGGCTACAAAGATTTAACTTCTGAAGACATCATTAAAACTTTAAATGACAAGATACAGAGGAGTAGAAAACACTGGCAAAGCCTATAACTTACAATTTGCAACTAAAAATCTAAAAGAGCAATAAGACGGCAAATGAACCAAGAAAAAAAAATGGGGAAAACCTTTATAAGTGCTTTATAAGGAAATACCTTATAAGTATGTACAAAGAGCCATGTACATGGATAGTTGTAAAATTATGAAGGATTGAGACCAACTGTCTCTAAGGAGGAAAATTTCAAAATAGTCATGTATACTACAGAACACTAATACTATAAAAAAAAAAAATACTATAAGGCAATTTTTTAAAGTGAGCTGGCCAAATTTGCATTCTCAGGGGAAGATCTCCAAAATATATTGTTAAGTTTAAGGAAAAAAGAAAAGGTGCTGAAAAATAACTACACTTTTATATATGTTTAAGAGGAGAGAGGATCTGGGAGGATACATACAAAAGTAATAAGATAAAAGTGCCTCTAAAAGGGGTAAAAGGATTAGTAGAGGTCATTAGTGATTTTTGTTCTTGTTTGTTTTTAACTTCACCTATAAATTCATTGTCACCTGAATTGTTGACAATGAAAATGCATTCATTAGCAGCTAAACAACAATCATTTTGTACAATCTTATTAAGAAAATGTTTAAAAAGAAGATACATACCCAGCCCCACATGGCCCAGTTGCAAAGCAAGTAAGCAACATAGCTAAGAGACTGCATATGTGCCTCTCTTTTTCTTGTGAGTTCTTATGAGAATCTGTATTTGTAGGATAAAAATCTGCAGTGACCCTGGGAGAAACTAATGGGCTACTCCTCGTGTTCTCTGGTTTGGCAAATTAGGAGGATATGAAAGTGGGATCAGCCAGAAAATTTTGAACTATGTAATGAGATCATCCTTGGTTAGTCTGCAATGCAGTCCCGTAAGAGTTTCAGAAAGGATCTTCTTGGGAAAGGCCACCTTTGGTTCTGGAGGGGGAAAAAAAACCACTTGAAGGTCCTTTTAACTTTCTGATGTATTTTTAAGCCCCCCATTGAACTTGGAAAAGATGTTGAAATAATCAAATGTATAATGTTTCAGCTGAGCAGGCTGTGCTCTGTAAGGGATGTAAATTGCATGTGTCATTTAACATATCTTTATCTTTGCAGATTGTATTCTAATAGGTAAATTTATCTTCCCTGTGTGTGAGTTTCTTACTGATTTTTGGGAGGTCTGTGTGCAATTTTTCAAGTCCTTACTCACCAATAGAGGAGACTAGAAAAGATATTCACATTTACTGTTTCATCATTGGAGAACAGTGAGAAAAAAAAATTAGGTCAGATTGTTGCCCTGAGTGGACTTATGTCCCTTAAGTGATGTTATTTAAGACAAAATAATCCAGATAATGTCAAAGGGACTTATGTCTGTCTACCACGGGAAGCCTAAGGATAAGGCCACACATCAGAACCTGTGTGTATTTCAGCTTCCCAAAGTAAATGAGCAGCAACACTTACCCTGGCAGGTGGGCAAGTTTTCACAGGTGAATTGGGGCTTCACCTAAAGAGTCAAGTCACTCAGTCGTGTCCAACTCTTTGTGACCCTATAGACTGTAGCCCTCTGGGCTCCTTTGTCCATGGGATTCTCTAGGCAAGAATACTGGAGTGGGTTGACATTTCCTACTCCAAATGTGAAGAGATTTACACCTAAAGAGAGTAGGAAACTATTCCATGTCCTGTGCTTCTGGAAGTTGGCTCCTAGATTAAAAAGGTTTAGGTTCAAAAGTGCACTCATTGAGGTGGAGAGGGAGGGTACTCCTTTAATATGGGCTCAGGGGCATCTACACAGTAGAACCCACAGCCAGGCAAAGACTGGTCCAATAGGGCACACTTATAGAGTAACCTGTGCACCCAGACTCCCAAACTAGGTTCACCTTGGGTCTATTTACCTTCCCTGTATATTTGTTAATCTGTTTTCTTATTCTCTAAGTTTCAGGTTAAAACTGGATATTTCCTTGCATGGAAGGTTTAAGGCAATAGTCAAGAGATTTTGTTTTTCTGGGGCTTGGGAATTGTTTGGATTTTTAGCTTGAAAATCCTCTAACAGAATTTAGAAAAGTCTGCGAACCTTCTCATAATTGCTAACATAACTTCTGGCATATTATAAATATTGCCATTTTTAAATCCAATTGTTATGTAATTTGTTAAATACATTCCACAGAATATTAAGATTTCATATACTTTATCCATTAAAACATTAACAAGCTCTATTTTAACAGTCAAAACTTTATATCATTTCTTTTCCTCCTAGAACTTATATTTTCAACATACTTACCCATAGAAATTTATCATAATGTAAATTTTATGCTTGAAAGTATTTTACTGACCACCTGATCATAATTCTCTGCAACAAAAGTATATTAATAAAAATTCATTTCATTTCCAGTGGCTGTAAGGATCTAAACCCTAGAGTTTCTTCTAATTAGGATATTATGCTAATTTTTATTTGTAGGTGATTTTGATAAGTAATTTCAAATTTCAAATGTATGTTTTGGCAGGGAGTGCATTTCTTAATGAGATCAGATCAGATCAGTCACTCAGTTGTGTCCGACTCTTTGCAACCCCATGAATTGCAGCACGCAGGCCTCCCTGTCCATCACCAACTCCCGAAGTTCACTCAGACTCACGTCCATCGAGTCAGTGATGCCATCCAGCCATCTCATCCTCTGTCTTCCCCTTCTCCTCCTGCCCCCAATTCCTCCCAGCATCAGAGTCTTTTCCAATGAGTCAACTCTTCGCATGAGGTGGCCAAAGTACTGGAATTTCAGCTTTAGCATCAGTCCTTCCAAAGAAATCCCAGGGCTGATCTCCTTCAGAATGGACTGGTTGGATCTCCTTGCAGTCCAAGGGACTCTCAAGAGTCTTCTCCAACACCACAGTTCAAAAGCATCAATTCTTCGGCGCTCAGCCTTCTTCACAGTCCAACTCTCACATCCATACATGACTACTGGAAAAACCATAGCCTTGACTAGACGAACCTTTGTTGGCAAAGTAATGTCTCTGCTTTTGAACATGCTGTCTAGGTTGGTCATAACTTTCCTTCCAAGGAGTAAGCGTCTTTTAATTTCATGGCTGCAGTCACCATCTGTAGTGATTTTGGAGCCCAGAAAAATAAAGTCTGACACTGTTTCCACTGTTTCCCCATCTATTTCCCATGAAGTGGTGGGACCAGATGCCATGATCTTCGTTTTCTGAATGTTGAGCTTAAGCCAACTTTTTCACTCTCCACTTTCACTTTCATCAAGAGGCTTTTGAGTTCCTCTTCACTTTCTGCCATAAGGGTGGTGTCATCTGCATATCTGAGGTTATTGATATTTCTCCCGGCAATCTTGATTCCAGTTTGTGTTTCTTCCAGTCCAGCGTTTCTCATGATGTACTCTGCATAGAAGTTAAATAAACAGGGTGACAATATACAGCCTTGACAAACTCCTTTTCCTATTTGGAACCAGTCTCTTGTTCCATGTCCAGTTCTAACTGTTGCTTCCTGACCTGCATACAAATTTCTCAAGAGGCAGGTCAGGTGGTCTGGTATTCCCATCTCTTTCAGAATTTTCCACAGTTGTAGATGTGGCTTTTTAAAATAAGTTCATATATACATAGATGAACATTTTTCGTTAAAGAGACAATTTATCAATTTTATTTATATATATATATATATATAAGTAGGTGCAAATGCAAGGAGTTTTATTATAATAATGCCCTTCATTTTCTTTCATTCTTTACAAGATACATACAAAAACAATAACCAACAAAAATTAAATCACCTATCCACTGACAACCCCTATAAAGCTTCCTTCAGCTTCAAGGGAAGAAGAATTGAAACTATTTGAGTTGCAAAATGCTTTGCTACCAATCACTGCAGCCATTCACTTTCTCAATACCAGCACCAGCATTCTCAAGCGCCCCCTTGGTGGCTCCCTAGAAGCTTTTCCATCCCAAGCCAATGCTCATAGTAACACCTAGAATGGATGAGACTGATGCCTTTCCTTAACAAAGTGTAAAAGTAGAAGAGTGAAAGGGGTGTTGGAAAAGAGAGTCTAAAGACCACTGGCATATTCTCAGGCAGATCAGTTTTATGAAAGTATACAGAAATTGAGAATCCAGAATCATCATTCCTGTTACTCCTTGGAAGGCCATAATGTACCACCAGGGAAATATTTACCCTAGGTTGAAAACAGGTGGAACAGGTGAAAAGGATAACACCTTGGTCTTGGGATAGATAAATGCTAACTACAGAATGGTTGAGGCACAGATGCCTACCTGAGGTGGCAATGATATTGAGTATATTTGCAGAACTATTTATCATTTAGAGATTCCCAGAAATATTTGGTGATAAAAACCGGGTTTCTTGCAGAATATGTGACAGGATCCCAGAGTATTTCAACGTGTAATGGAAACAACATCTGATTTTTTAAAACAAGAAAAAAGCTGTTCTCCTTATTCTCTCAATTACCCAAAAGCAAGAAGAAAAACAAAATGGCAAACTCTACCTTTGATTAAACCTCAAGATATCTGTAACTGAACACAATATAAGAAGTGTGGCTGCCATATGCAATGAAGATAAACCTGGGGTATAGGAAGATACCAAAGCAAGATGCATGTGGCTTCAAATGAGAAAAAAAGGTAGAGAAAGCATCTTGGAATATACTTAAAAAGGCAAAAGAAGAGAAACACTGAAAGGTATCAGTTCAGTTCAGTTGCTCAGTTGTGTCTGACTCTTTGCAACCCCATGAATTGCAGCACGCCAGGCCTCCCTGTCCATCAGCAACTCCTGGAGTTCACTCAAACTCACGTCCATCGAGTCGGTGATGCCATCCAACCATCTCATCCTCTGTCATCCCCTTCTCCTCTTGCCCCCAATGCCTCTCAGGATCAGAGTCTTTTCCAATGAGTCAACTCTTCGCATGAGGTGGCCAAAGTACAGGAGTGTCAGCTTTAGCATCATTCCTTCCAAAGAATACCCAGGACTAATCTCCTTTAGGATGGACTGGTTGGATCTCCTTGCAGTCCAAGGGACTCTCAAGAGTCTTCTCCAACACCACAGTTCAAAAGCATCAACTCTTCGGCACTCAGCTTTCTTCACAGTCCAACTCTCACATCCATATATGACTACTGGAAAAACCATAGCCTTGACTAGATGGACCTTTGTTGGCAAAGTAATGTCTCTGCTTTTCAATATGCTATCTAAGTTGGTCATAACTTTCCTCCCAAGGAGTAAACGCCTTTTAATTTCGTGGCTGCAATCACCATCTGCAGTGATTTTGGAGCCCAGAAAAATACAGTCTGACACTGTTTCCACTGTTTCCCCATCTATTTCCCATAAAGTGATGAGACCAGATGCCATGATCTTAGTTTTCTGAATGTTGAGCTTTAAGCCAACTTTTTCACTCTCCTCTTTCACTTTCATCAAGAAGCTTTTGAGTTCCTCTTCACTTTCTGCCATAAGGGTGGTGTCATCTGCATATTTGAGGTTATTGAGATTTCTCCCAGCAATCTTGATTCCAGCTTGTGCTTCTTCCAGCCCAGCGTTTCTCATGATGTACTCTTCATATAAATTAAATAAGCAGGGTGACAATATACAGCCTTGACATACTCCTTTTCCTATTTGGAACCAGTCTGTTAAAGGTATACTGTATTTTTAAATAGGAAAACTCAACATGACAATTTCAGCACTTTCATAATCTATATTTTTGTACAATCTTAATGAAACTATGAATATGCCTTAAAATTAGACAAGCTGATCATAATGTTCCTACAGGAGACAACAGAACCAAGAATAATCAAGATTCTATAAAGGGAAAACAATGAGAAAGAAATGCTCTAAGAGATATTTAGCCACATTATAAAGCTAGAGTAATTAAAATGCTGCTGCTGCTAAGTCGCTTCAGTCGTGTTCGACTCTTTGCGACCCCATAGACGGAAGCCCACCAGGCTCCCCCATCCCTGGGATTCTCCAGGCAAGAACACTGGCGTGCCTTGCCATTTTCTTCTCCAATGCATGAAAGTGAAAAGTCAAAGTGAAGTCGCTTAGTCGTGTCCGACTCTTAGCAACCTCATGGACTGCAGCCTACCAGGCTCCTCCATCCATGGGGTTTTCCAAGCAAGAGTACTGGAGTGGGGTGCCATTGCCTTCTCCAGAGTAAATAAAATAGTGTGGTGCTAATACATGAAAAGACAAATCAATGAAACAGATTAGAAAGTCCAGAAAAATCCCATACAGGGATTAAAATAAAAGTTAGTTTTCAATTTGGAGAAAATATGGATTATTCAATAAATGGTGTTGGGACATCTGGATAGTAAGAAGAAAAGAAACATTTGGCTTAATACTGCATACTATATAACAGAAAAAAATCCAAATTGAACAAATATTTAAATTTTAAAACCAAAACCATAAAAGCACTATTTTTTAAAAAATGGAAGAATATTTTTATCATCTCAAAATTAGAAAGGTCTTTCTACAGGTGAAGTCACGAAATAAAATAATGATAAAACTGAACTCTGCAAACATAAATATGCATACATGGAAAAGCCACCATCTATCAAAAGATAACTGACAAACCTGGAGAAGTTATTTCCAACTCACATTGTATTCAAAAGCCTAAGTTCTTTCTTGTATAAGAAACAAAAATGATGTCCAAAGAAACCAAGCATGAACAAAGGCTAGCAAAAGATAATTGTTCACAAAAAGGAAAAATCAAACAACTCTTAAAAATTAAGGGGTATTCGACCTCAGTCTCAATAAAGAAAATGCCAATCAAAACTACAAGCTCTAAGTTTGCACTTGTCACATTCAGTTCAGTTCAGTTCAGTCGCTCAGTCATGTCCGACTCTGTAACCACATGAATCGCAGCACGCCAGGCCTCCCTGTCCATCACCAACTCCCAGAGTTTACCCAAACTCATGTCCATCGAGTCAGTGATGCCATCCAGGCATCGCATCCTCTGTTGTCCCCTTCTCCTCCTGCCCTCAATCCCTCCCAGCATCAGGGTCTTTTCCAATGAGTCAGCTCTTCACATGAGGTGGCCAAAGTATTGGAGTTTCAGCTTCAACATCAGTCCTTTCAATGAACACCCAGGACTGATCTCCTTTAGGATGGACAGGTTGGATCTCCTTGCAGTAAGAGTCTTCTCCTCAAAAGCATCAATTCTTTGGAGCTCAGCTTTCTTCACAGTCCAACTCTCACATCCATACATGACCACTGGAAAAACCATAGCCTTGACTAGACGGACCTTTGACACAATTAGCAATGGGCAAAAACTGGGGTGCACTAGTGATCTTTGAGTTGTCTTCTGACTTCAGTTCCATCCTTCCAGACTCTGGAATGTTGGAGCTGGGGCTGCTCACCACATCACTGCTTTGCTATCTGGCGCCCTGGTAGGCTCTGCCGATAGAAGGTGCTGGAGGGAAAGTAGGGTGGGGAGGCTGAAAGCAGAAGAATAGATTGTCCACCCTCTCGACTTCCTGCTCCTGCCAGTTGGCCCAGCAGCTTTTTTTCACTTGCAGCATTAGTGCTTAATCATCGCAGTAGTTGAATCCAATTTGTGGTTTTTCCATCACTTCAAATATAGCTAATGGGAAGTTGCTGTATAACACAGGGAGCTGAACCCAGTACTCTGTGACAAGATAGAGGGGTGGGATGGGGGCTTCCCAGGTGGCACTAGTGGTAAAGAACCACTCTTCTAATGCAGGAAAGACCTAAGAAATCTAGGTTCAATCTCTGGGGTCGGGAAGATCCCCTGGAGGAGGGCATGGAAACCCATTCCAGTATCCTTGCCTGGAGAATCCCTTGGACAGAGGAGACTGGTGGGCTACAGTCCAAAGAGTCAGACACAACTTGAAATGACTTAGCAACAGGCAGAGGGGGAGGATGGGGTAGAGGGCAAAAGGGAGGTTCAAGAGGGAGGAGACATATGTCCACTTATGGCTGATTTGTGTTGTTGTATGGCAGAAATCAATACAATGTTGTAAAGCAATTATCCTCCAATTAAAAATAAAATAAATTATTTTTAAAGTTGCCGCTTCACCTTTTCTTTCTCAGTGAAGCATCTCTAACCAATTAGTGCTCCCTCAGTTGCAGTTTGGTCAGGTCCCCAGGGTCCTTCCTCCAAGCTCACAGCACCAGCTGAACAATATCCTCCTCCAAAGAGATCTGTATTCAATACTGTGAGGTTCCCTCCTCTAAGCTTCTAAGTTTTAATTATTTCAACCTCTTCACGTGCTCCTCCAGCCTTAGAGATGGCAGCTGCTTTCTACAAGTGCTACTTCTGTGATAATTTAGTATTCTCTCCTTGTCTTAATTCTCTTCTTCACAGCTTTGTACCATGTTAACAATTCTTCACATAAAACTGTTTAAATAATTGGTATGGCATATTATTGAGCTTCCCTGATGGCCCAGAAGTTAAGAATCCTCTGGCCAATGCAGGAGATGTGGGTTCGATCCCTGGGTCAGGAAGAGCCTCTGAACATGGAAATGGCAACCAACTCCAGTATTCTTGCCTGAAGAATCCCATGGACGGAGGAGCCTGGTGGTCTACAGTCCATAGGATCACAAAGTCTGACACAACCAGGCAACTAACACTTTCACTTCATGATTGGATCTTAACTGGTACCATGGCTAAAGGTGTGAGGACATAGGCAGTCTCATACATTATTGGCATTAACTGAAGCGCACAACCACACACACAAGAAAACTGGCAATTTACCATTAATTTCACATCTAGGAATTTATCAGATGTATTCATTTCTGTATGAAATACTGTGTATGAAAGGAAGTTCATTGTAGCTTTGTTCATAAAAGCAAAAGATTAAAGAGAAAAGTGGATCAATAAAGGAATGTTAAATAAATTACAACGTATTCATTAGTGAAACATTTTGCAGAATTTTTTTAACTTTTTACACATATTTCTTGTTTATTTCTTTGTTCCAGTATGACAGTATCAACATAATTGACCCTGAAACTGATATGATATATACTCAATAGTGATCTTTCTTTCATTTGTTCTGGTTAGCAAAGAAGAGGTTCTTTGTTGATGCCTTCCTAACAACCACTCATATCTGGAATTTATGTAAATGGCATGCAGTGATAAAGATTTAAAATAAATGTTGGCAGCCAAAGACACATTTTTTCCCTTCCTTCCTTCTGTCACTCAGCTGCACATCAACTCAGGATACCTAACATATCAAGGATTGTGTTGTTGTAAAAGTAACACCAGCACAAAGAACCTTCTTTCCAAGGTGAGATGTAAGTATTCTAGGGAGATTTCCAGTTAATAACCTCTTGTTTGGGATAGAGTTAGTACTTTCTCTTTAAAAGTGTGTTTTCAGTAGCTCACTAGAAATAATGAGTTCATATTTCAGGCAAGAAATGTATTGTCAAATGTTTGCCATGATATCACTTGTAGACCCTTGATATGAATCCTAGTCTTAGGCTAGCTGGAATCTGGATGGTTTCTAGCATGAGGGAGAATTAAAAATAATTTTTAAAAAGTTCTTTGCTGTATCAATATGGAATGATCTCCAAGAAAATGGTAAATGCAAAACAAAAGTGTAAAACAATGTTTTTGTGTATCTGTTTTCATTTTTTAAATTAAAAAGAATATATGTTTGTGTAGAATAGTTCTAGAAGACACACAAGAAACTGGATACCTAAGGAAGAGGGATGGGAGAGAGACATAAATTTGCTATATACCCTTTCGCACCTCTTGAATTTTGTAATATGTACATATATTGTATATGTATATATATATTAGTATATGTACAATACTAAAAAAAATGTATTCCAAAAATCATTAAAATATAAAATGAGGGGTGGAATACAGAGGATTTTCTGGTTCAAAATTGCCAACCATGCAAAAATATTTATCTACTCTCTCTGTATCTCAAAGCCACATTAGAAAATGCTAAATTCACAACAACGAAGAGAACAGGAGGGAAGCTATTAGCAAGCAAAATATATCTAAACATTTCTGGAAAAGGAAAAAGCAATGAAAGATTCTGAATCTGGGCAAAGGAAACCATAACCTGGAATGTATGAGGGAGGAGAAGGGAGCTAAGGAGACTAGAAGAGGCAAAAGTCTACCCAGGAGAATCTAGAAAGACTCCAGGCTGCCTTCATGGCTCTGGGCAGCACGTGCAGTGGAAACTAGAGCCTGAAAACCGTTAATACTATCATCCACAAGAATCTCTTGCATAATGGTTTGACCAGAATAGTTGGCAGATACGTATGTTACATCCAGGCCAAAAATCATTACATAAACAACGGGCAGTTTTCTAAAAGAAACTCATCAAAATAGAATAAAAGGAGCTAGTCATGGTCCTGAGGTCCCAAAGGTCTAAAAGCCCTTTAGATTGTGTTGCTTGAGAATCCCCGAGCCTAATGACTGGCTCCCCAGTCACCCAAAACAGAAAGCCCACCAATGAATGCACACGCACACACACACACAAACTTTTTCTCTAGTCTTAATTTTTAAATATGATGCATAACAAAGTATCATTTTGTATTTGGGAAAGAATAAAGTATGAAAGAAGAGTGCCATAACAAAAAGTAACTCTGAAAGCAGCACAGATTATTTAGGGGGCAGAAAAGAGAATTTAAAAAGGAAACTAATATTCTCAGACATTATAATCTCATAGAATGAGAAGAGAATCATTGGTTCCCACGTCTGAAGTTCTCTAGATGAAATTGAAAACTGACCCCTGAATACAGAAGGCAAAGAGAGACTGAAGAAAGAGGCAGACCACTCCAGATTGGCAGATGGAAGATTTAGCAAAGAAACTTATGCAGAGGTCTGTTTGGGGCATCCACAAGATGAGTAGATCTCCAGGCCTGCCCACCAGAATCTTGAAAATTTCTATAGATGTCTTAATGGGAGTCAGTTGCATTTCTAGTCCACATGGTCTCAGCAACACATTGCTCTTTCCAGGCATTTCAATCCTTGAAAATGCCCCTAGTGTGGGAATGGTAGGCTGAAGGTACCTTCCAAGGACAAAGGAAGGGTGAGGAGTCTCTGATTGCCTGAAGCCAGCTCCTGGATCAACTGGTGGTCACGATGACCTCCCCCAACATGAGTGTTATGGAAAAGGCGTAATCAGAGAACCCAAAACAAAACACCTAGAAATAAATATATATAATTGCCAAATTGAAAAATATTAACAAAAAATTACAATATAAAGTAAACTCTCTCTGAAAATAGAATCCAAACACAAGGAGACAGAAAATAAATTCATAAAAACATCAACCCAGAAGTTCCACAATCAAACCATTGCAAATTCCTGAAAGAGAAAACACAGAATGGGTAATTATTAAAGAACTAATGTAAGAAATTCCCAGAATTAGGTAAACAACTTTCCAGAGTAAGACAGCACACTAAATGTGTAATACAATAAATGAAGAGAAAAATACCCACATTCAGTCCCACATTCTTCAGAACCCCATGTGTCAAGCTGCTGCTGCTGCTAAGTCGCTTCAGTCGTGTCCGACTCTTTGCGACCCCAAAGATGGCAGCCCACCAGGCTCCCCCGTCCCTGGGATTCTCCAGGCAAGAACACTGGAGTGGGTTGCCATTTCCTTCTCCAATGCATGAAAGTGAAAAGTCAAAGTGAAGTCGCTCAGTCATGTCCGAATCTTCGCGACCCCATGGACTGCAGCCTACCAGACTCCTCCATCCATGGGATTTTCCAGGCAAGAGTACTGGAGTGGGGTGCCATTGCCTTCTCCACCGTGTGTCAAGAGACTAGCCTAAAATTTCCTGAAGGGGAAAAACAGTTCACTCAATAATGAGAAGCAAATTGACATCCGACTTGGCAAATCAACATGTATTTTAAAAGATAAACCTTCCAAAGTAATAAAGCAAAAATATTTTCAATTTAGAATCTGACAGTCAATCTATCAATTCAATATGAGAAAACAGTAATAACTTTTTTTTTCCAGACATGTAAAGACCCAAAACATTTATCTCCCTCATATCATACCCTTTCTTGGGAAACTACCTTAAAACATACTCCAACAATTTAAAAGGTAAACCAAAAAAATATACATATGCAACCAAAAAACTGGGACTCCAACGTAGGAGGGTAACAAGAGAGGAAGACTCCAAGTGACATATTTTCAACGAACCCAAAGAGTAATCAGCTCAGATTAGAGAGGAAAAAAAAAAAAGATAGTTGGCTCCAAAAGAGAGGTATCAATAAACCAGGGTGGTAAGGATAAAAAGATATCTTTGGTTCAACAGTATCATTATGCTACAAAGACAGTCACAATATAAGAAAAAATCAAATAGAAATTCAAAAAAATAAATCTAGAAGGGAAATATACTCATACCATATAATTTGGCTCTGAAGTGAACAATAGTCACAAAATCATAATCATATACGTACTCTTGAGTTTCAGCTTTAAGAATCTATAGACAAAGCTCATAATCTTTATTATGTTAATATACTTTAAGTATTATTAAAATTTAGTGACCTAAAAGTATAGACAATGAAAGTGAAAAGAGGGAAGAAGTAAAAGGAATGTAGGATATTAATTTTTTTATCCTGTAAAATATAAAGTAAGGAGTAAAGAAATAATGATGTATAATATCTCTGCTCACTAGAATTTCTAAGTAAATATTACAAAGTAAATATTACTGTTGGCTAACACTCTACCTAAAATGGTGATGTACCTTCATGTGGGGGAAGTGGTGAATATGTGCAGTCTTGACTCTAAGGGAGTCTATAAATAATGTTTAAAATTGATAAAATAAGAAATAGCAATGCAAGACTTTTATAGACAAATAGAGGCTACCTCCATAAAAACTTAAATAGTCTGAAAAGTTCAAAATGATTGCCTTTGTGGAGTGGAGCTGGATAGAGAATGGTGAGGCAAAAGACCATTGCTTTTCTTTAAAACTCTTCTACACTCTTTTATCTTTTAATTACAAGCATATATTAGTTGGATAAAATGTAAATATATCCAGTAATTTTAAAGGAAGTGTTACTTCACATATTTGTGAGGTTTGGGGCATTAGGGTTTCATATAGATGTGAAAAATGTGAACAGGACTAGTAAATATGTTATGAGATCATTTAAACTGAATTAATAATCTTTCAGACAATCATTTTCTTCAAGGATCGCAGTAAGAAGAATGGATCATTTGATAATTGTATTGAATTTCTTAGCAACTCCCAAATAAAATTGTTCTTTCAATTCCCAAAATGTTAGCGGGTTAAGATAGTGGGAAAAAAAAAAAAACACCGAATAAGATATGAAACCAGGATTTAGGGCCCACATCTGAATCTGACCATACGACTTTTAGAAAAGCCTTTCTCCTTCCTGAGTTTGGTAAGCTTCTCTGCAAAATGAGAAGGTCACTCTAGATTAGTGGATCTCAAAGGAGGTGATATACTATGGGTAAGTGGATAAAAGAGTAAAGGGGTTCCTGAAAAATTCAAAATGCATTCCAGTTTTCATTGCTCTCATTCTTAGCATTTCCTCACAGGCACATCATATCCTTCTACTCATCTGTAACTTACAATGTCTTCTTTGTGTCGCGTGTGCGGCCACATTTACAGCGGGGATTCCTACCACAGTAATCTCCTGTAGGCAGCTGCTTATCTCCTCTGCACTACAGATGTCAGAGAAAGCAACCCCTTGTCAGTATCCCCTCACGTCTTGTCGTGATGCCTCTAGAAACTGCTTCCTTTTTCTCACCATCCTTTGAGTGCCCCTGTGTTTTTCACTGTGGATGGAGCTGAAATGGAATGAGGCGTCTTCCACACTAATATTTATCCCCAGCATTTTGCCTTTCTTGTTCCTTTTCGTCATTTTCTTTTCTTTCGCTCTTCTGTTGCTTCCTACAGCTTGACCCTAGTTCCGCTCTCTCTGGGTCTACTGACAGAAGGTCATCCTGCCCTCGACACCAAGTGTGTATAATTCTATACTCCCTCCTGCAAAAACTAGGAGAATGGCTGTTCCCAGTGTTTTTGTATCTTCTATAAAGCCCCTCTTTTGCAGAGTCATCCTGAGTTCCCTTCCTCAGTTCTGGAAACTCCCCCAGATGTTGATCTCTCCCATTCTCTCAAGAGAGGCCACAGAACACACTCTTTATCTCTCAGGAAAAGCTATATTTAACTTTCTGTCAGAGAAACTGCAGGCTTATTGTTGATGAACACCCTAGACCTGAATCTTAATCCCAAACATTCTTCCAGTGCTGTATTTTCTCTTTTTCAAGCAAAAGGCCTCTATACCATCCTGGGCACAATTTTGAACTTACAATTTTGAGCTAACAATACATAAAATGCCACTATAAGCTAGTGCTCCTGGGGTGCCTTTAGTCCACTTAACATCTCAAGAGAAAAAATACTACTGAAGCCTTACCTCTGATACACGGGATCAGAATCAAAAGATGTTCTAAATAGCAAGCATGAATAAACTCACCTCTATGAAAGAAAAAGAGAAAAAGGTAAAGGAGAAAATAAGTTCTAAGAAAAATACTGAACACAAAAGGCAGAATAAAAGCAAAAAACACACATTTCTAAAAATTTGCACCGAGAATACATTAAACTATTTGATAATAGCCTATTTACCCTCTGATAGAAACAAGAGAAAATTAGGTCCCTAGCTTGATGGACAGAGAAGGCAATGGCACCCCACTCCAGTACTCTTGCCTGGAAAATCCCATGGATGGAGGAGCCTGGTAGGCTGCAGTCCATGGGGTCGAGAAGAGTCGGACATGACTGAGCAACTTCACTTTCACTTTTCACTTTCATGCACTGGAGAAGGAAATGGCAGCCCATTCCAGTGTTCTTGCCTGGAGAATCCCAGGGATGGGGCAGCCTGGTGGGCTGCTGTCTATGGGGTTGCACAGAGTCGGACACGACTGAAGCGACTTAGCAGCAGCAGCAGCAGCAGCTTGATGGAAGGCAATCTTTAAACCTTCCCAAGTTTTCTTCACTTTATTCATGTTTAGACCTCTACTTCCTTTTTTCTCCTAATTATAAACTTTTGTGATTATACCCTATCCTACACTCTACACTTATTTCCCTTTATCTCAGGGAAAGAATCTAGATCAGTGCTATCCAATAAGAGTAGCCACATATGACTATTCAAATTAATTAAAATTAAATAAAATGTAAAATGCAATTCCTCAGTCACACTAAGCCACATTTCAGGGGCTCAGTAACCACATATGTTGAGTGGCTGCCGTACTGGACAGTGTAGATTAAAACTTTTCTATCATTGCAGGGCTTCCCTGGTAGCTCAGTTGGTAAAGAATCTGTCTGCAGTACCAGATTTGATCCCTGGGTGGGGAAGATCCTCTGGAGAAGGAAATGGCAACTTACTCCAGTATTCTTGCCTGGAAAGTCCCACGGACAGAGGAGACTGGCAAGCTACAGTCCATGGGTTTGCAGGGTTGGATACCCCTTAGTGACTAAACCACCACCATAATTGCGGAAAGTTCTACTGAACAGTGCTGGTTTAGAGGAATTTTCATTTAATTCAAGCCTGACTAAAGCCCCTTTGTAATAATGGTATAGAAAGGTAACATTGCCACAGAGGATTTGAAAAATTTGGAGCCAACATGCCTTGCCCTTTTAGATGAGGCAAGTACCAAAAATTTAAAAAAATTTTGGTACTATAAAACAAGATGCAAGCAGTCCACATATAAAAGGAGCACTAACTTGGATTTACACACTTATGGAGACTGTGAGATGGAACAGGAAAACAGTCATTGAAATATTGATAAATAAGTCTGGTATATACGAGCTGAATGGAAGGTATTTGTGTTCTGGATCAGAGTTCTTGGCCTCCTTAATCAAAAGAAATTGATGAGACCAGACAGGGAATTCAGGCAAGGCTTCATTAGAACTCAAACTGCAGCAAAAATAAGTAATAGGTTCCCTTGCTCACTACCCAAGGTGGGAGTATCCTGCTTTTGCTCCCAGCTCCTCAAAAGTGGCAGTTGGGTTTTTGGTCTTTTTGTATCTGATTGGTTATAATTTGCCCCAGTGACACGTGCACAGTTATCTTCAGTCCCTATATAGTTTTGTATTCAATACTTTGTTGCTCATACTGATGTTTGTCCAGGTTTGACACTGCAAAAATGGTCTCAGGTCCCTCAATGAATATTCAGGCTTGATTTCCTTCAGGACTAGTTCTTATCAAAGATCACCCCTCCCCAAAAAAAGTGATCTGCTTCTGCTACAGAATGATGCTCACCTCTATCCCCATAAATTGTCCCTTCTCCACACTCCTCCTCACAATGGGCCTCCCATCCACCCAGAGCCCTGTAATTCTCAAAGGGACCCTCAACTTCCAGATGTGCAGCAAAGCAAGAATGGCCTAGAGATTTGGAAGAGGGCTGCCATCCCACTCAGTGAGTGCTATAGACATCAGTCTTTTCCCTTACAAGGGAGTCTTTTTAGCCTGGGCCCAGGTGTCACAAAGAGGCTGCACCCCCAGGCAGGCAGTGTAGACCTGGACTGAATGATGAAGACCATTGGTTTCTTTTTTTTTTTTTTTTTTTAATTTTAATTGGAGGCTAATTACTTTACAATATTGTGGTGGTTTTTGCCATACATTCACATGAATCAGTCGTGGGTATACATGTGTTCCCCATCCTGAACCCCCCTACGACCTCCCTCCCCATCCCATCCCTCAGGGTCATCCCAGTGCTCCAGCCCTGAGCGCCCTGTCTCATGCATCGAACCTGGACTGGCGATCTATTTCACATATGATAATATACATGTTCCAATGCTATTCTTTCAAATCATCCCTCCCCTCACCTTCTCCCACAGAGTCCAAAAGTCTGTTCTTTACATCTGTGTCTCTTTTGCTGTCTCGCATATAGGGTAATCATTATCATCTTTCTAAATTCCATATATATGCATTAATATACTATATTGGTGTTTTTCTTTCTGATTTACTTCACTCTATATAATAGGCTCCAGTTTCATCCACCTCATTAGAACTGATTCTAAAATATTCCTTTTAATAGCTGAGTAATAGTCCACTATATATATGTACCACATCTTTCTTATCCATTCGTCTGCTGATGGGCATCTAGGTTGCTTCCATGTCCTGGCTATTGTAAACAATGCTGCAATGAACACTGGGGTATAATTGTATCTTGCAATTCCAGTTTCCTAAGTGTGTATGCCCAGCAGTGGGATTTCTGGGTTGTATGGCAGTTCTATTTTCAGTTTTTTAAGGAATCTCCACACTGATCTCCACAGTGGCTGTACTAGTTTGCATTCCCACCAACAGTGTAAGAGTGTTCCCTTTTCTCCACACCCTCTCCAGCATTTATTGTTTGTAGACTTTTTGATAGCAGTGTAGGAACACTGACCAGCATGAGATGGTATCTCATTGTTCTTTTGATTTGCATTTCTCTGATAATGAGTGATGTTGAGCATCTTTTCATGTGTTTGTTAGCTACCTGTATGTCTTCTTTGAAGAAATGTCTGTTTAGTTGTTTGGGCCATTTTTTTAATTGGGTCATTTATTTTTCTGGAATTGAGCTGCAGGAGTTGCTTGTACATTTTTGAGATTAATTCTTTGTCAGTTGCTTCATTTCCTATTATTTTCTCCCACTCTGAAGGCTATCTTTTCACCTTTCTTATAGTTTCCTTCGTTGTGCAAAAGCTTTTAAGTTGAATTAGGTCCCATTTGTTTATTTTTGCTTTTATTTCCATTACTCTGGGAGGTGGGTCATAGAGGATCCTGCTGTGATTTATGTCAAAGAGTGTTTTGTCTATGTTTTCCTCTAGGAATTTTATAGTTTCTGATCTTACATTTAGATCTTTAATCCATTTTGAGTTTATTATTGTGTATGGTGTTAGAAAGTGTTCTAGTTTCATTCTTTTACAAGTGGTAGACCAGTTTTCCCAGCACCACTTATTAAAGAGATTGTCTTTTCTCCTTTGTATATTCTTGCCTCCTTTGTCAAAGATAAGGTGTCCATAGGTGCATAGATTTATCTCTGGGCTTTCTTTTTTGTTCCATTGATCTATATTTCTGTCTTTGTGTCAGTACCATACTCTCTTGATGACTGTAGCTTTGTAGTATAGTCTGAAGTCAGGCAGGTTGATTCCTCCAGTTTCATTCTTCTTTCTCAAGATTGCTTTGGCTATTCAAGGTGTTTTGTATTTCCATACAAATTGTGAAATTATTTGTTCTAGTTGAAGCAATGAAAAATACCATTGGTAGCTTGATAGGGATTGCATTGAATCTGTAGATTGCTTTGGGTAGTATACTCATTTTCACTATATTGATTCTTCTGAGCCATGAACATGGTATATTTCTCCATCTATTTCTGTCATCTTTGATTTCTTTCATTAGTGTTTTATAGTTTTCTATATATAGAGAAGACCATTTGTTTCTTTATCTGTGCTTATCCAGTTACATAGGATTTCTCTCTGTGTGTCATTCTCTCTCTCTGAAAAAAAGAGAGAGAGGGTACAAGTCTCTCAGTCATGTCCAACTCTTTGTGATCCCACGACCTATAGCCCATCATGCTCCTCTGTCCATGGGATTCTCCAGGTGAGAATACTGGAGTGGGTTTTCATTTCCTTCTCTAGGGGTTCTTCCGACCCCAGGAATTGAACCCGGGTCTCTTGTATTACAGACAGATTCTTTACCATCTGAACCACTGAGAAAGCTCTATCTTTCCCTGGAAAACAGAAAAGCCTTTTGTGCCTATGTCTGTGGAAGTAAAAAGAGAAAGAAATAGGAAATTGAATGATCTGAAATTATCACAATATTGTTAATTGGCTACACCCCAATACAGAATAAAAATTTCAAAAGAGAAAAAAAAAGAAATTGAATTACAAAAATAAAAATAAAAAGCAGAAATTGAATCATCTATTATATGTATTAAGGAAAATAATGTAAACTAGAAATTTAGTCCACCTCTTCACCTTGCAATCCTGTGGATGCTCAGCTCCATTCACTCTCTCCTGTGCCCACATAAAGTTTATTGAAGTTATAGCCTGGTGGACCAGAGCTCAGGCATGGGCTGGGTTGCAAACAGACTGCTGGTCAGAGGCCCAGGGCATGGATGAGGACTAGGAAACAGTGAGAGCTTTGCCAGTTTCACTCTTCCTGTTGTTGTTCTGGACAGTGAGGATGTTCATGGCTGAGTTCTCAGAACTTAAATGCCTTAGATAACCTCAACTCCAGGTATTGGCTAATGTGTGAAACACTTTCCAAACCTACCTCTGAAGGCTTTGTTTTGGTGGCAAAGGGAACAGGATCATTCCCAAGTCAGGAAAATGACAAGTTTTCTATTAGAGATTTCAGGCATTTCTGGAGCTTCAATTCTCTATAGTCATGCTTGAAAACACAGGAAAAATTCATTCTATCTGCCAGTTTAAGTGAATCATTCAAAATACAAAAAAGATTTTTAGCACATGTATTATTTAGAGAAATAGGCACTTAGACCAAATATTTATGCTGCCCACTGATTGAAGCCACAAATCTGTCAATTGCTCTGTAATCTAACCACCAGTTAACATTCCCCCTTAAGGCCTACTCAGATCTACCTGGGTCTCTCCAACATGAATGTCTTAGACATACACCAGCTACTATCACTTCCCACCTAGATTTCCAACAATGCTCTTATTGTTCTCAAAGCTACTCGTCCCCCTTGAAAACAGCTTTCACAAAGGAGCTGGAATAATCATTCTAAAACAAAAACATCAATTCTCACAATTAAAACATACTATTAGCTCCCTATATTTTAATTTTCCAGTCACAATAGAAAAATAAGACAAGAAAAAACAAGCTTGGGATGGGTTTTATGTGAGCCAACTCCCTTAACTCTAAGGACCTTAGCATCCGTTGCAAGCTTCTCACCTATTGGAGCTGTGTTTAATCCTCTAACTTCATTTCTGTCCACACCTCACCCTGAACCCTAGCATCCAAGGCTGGTTGATCTTTCAATTCTTAAAACATGCTGGTATCTCTCTTAACCCCAATGTCTGCACATGTTGTTCATCCTTTTCATTTTCCACGTTATTGATTCTGACTCACATCCTCTTTTGACCAGCTAACACTCGCTCTTTTTCCATTTTCAACTTAAATGAAACATCCTCCAAGAATGATTTCTGCACCTCCCAACTCTAAATAAGATGACTCTCCCAAATTTATCAACTGTGTTGTCATTGGCTGTTGATTTGTATGTATTGTTCACTATGACAACGTCCTTGAAAACGGTAGTAAGTCTCTGTCATGTATGCTATTGTCTCAGTGCCTAGTCCAGAGTCTGTAGATAACTGCTGAATAGTTATGTGTCATTCACTGCTGAATAAATAATACAGGGATACCCCCTGAGATATTAATTTGCCATTGCTGATGCTGAATGTGTTCTATTTTAAGTAAGTAGCATAAAGCTTCCTTGTGTCCGATGAAGGTTCATAACAGTGAGCAACCAACGCTGTTGGAGATGATCTCCTATGGAACACATGTTCACCAAAACCCTGAGCTCTTGCATTGCTTATACTGGGAGCTGAGGGAGGCAGACACATGACACATGGAGGCATCCAAGGAGAATGAAGGGAACCCCAGGTTAGAAGGTTAGAGACTGGCAGGCCCAATGTATACCAAGGACCCTGGCTCTGCTATCTGCCAGCTCTCTGTGGAGGGAGCAGAGTCTCTGAGAGGATGTATGCTAAGTGTACATTTAGATCCTTGGGACTCCCACCCTAGACCAAATGCCTGTGATCCATTTGGCAGAAGTAGCAGAGTTGCAGACTTCAAGGAGAGCTTGAACAATGGGCATCTCTGCAGTACTCAGTGGACCTTCCTGACATTTGAGTGTTAATGTAAGACTCTCAGAACCTTTACCTGACCTTGGGTCATTGGAAAGGGAACACCAATAATGACTAAGTTAGAGTGTTCAATAACTCTATGGGACATAAGCCCAGGGACTTACTTAACTTGATTTAAAGCAAATAGAGGTGTGACATTCTTGCTCACCTGAGTTTATTGAATAAGATTTATATTCACAACATAAATGAATGGCTTGATGATTTATACCACCTACATATGATGGATGAAATAAGTAGTCATTCAAACTAACAGTGTCATACCCAAAGAGAAATAAGCCTCACAATGACAAAGTTCTATCAAAGGTGCTTACTACCTGGTTTTATTCTCTCTGAACATCATTATTTTAACCTAAAAAATCTGGATCCATTCTGTCATGCTTTCTCAGTACAAGAATTTCTAAAAGATCTTCAAAAATCTTCAGAAAAATAGCAAATGGATCCACTGAGACTGACTGAACTCACATTCCATGATGAGGAAAAATATGTTTATTGGTTATAACTACTTGGCCTTTCAGGTTAGACCACATGTAATGATTTTTCTCTTTTGTTTCACCTTCTTACTGGAGAATAAGAGAACACTTAATCCATGAAAGATAATCAACTATCATCTGTCCTGGTCACATCTAAATGCTCTTTCTTGAATCCCCTGATATTCCAAAACCTCATACAATTTGATCTACTTAATTTTGATGACTTGATTATCAAGTCTCAGTACGTGCCTATGCACCTGCTCAAAAGAAAGCCTGGGAAGGCTCGTTCTCTATTGATTTATCTGAAACATCTGGCCTTTCCCAGACCTCGTCAATCTGGGAAAGAGAATTGAATCTCATTAACTGAAAGCCTTTCGCAACCCTTTCCCTAACCCCAGAGCTGCTGCTGCTGTTGCTAAGTCACTTCAGTCATGTCCAACTCTGCGTGACCCCATAAACGGAAGCCTACCAGGCTCCCCCGTCCCTGGGATTCTCCAGGCAAGAACACTGGAGTGGGGTGCCATTGCCTTCTCCGAACCCCAGAGCTACACTCAGCTATTTCTGAGGGTCCTAGCAGTGCTTGTAGGAGTTTAGTTCCTTCTTGGACTTCTATGATCATTCATTTTTCGAAAGCTCACCAAACCTCTCTCTCTTGAGTTTTGCTCTCACTGAAAACACTGTCCTCTTTGAGAAGACCAATAAATATTCCAAGGATGCCAGGGCTTCCAAAGCGGCCCTCACCAGGTGCCAAAGCTGGGTGCTCTCTCTTCTGTCCTCAAGACAGCAAAGTTTTGCTATCTTCCCCCATGAAGTAGGGGAAATTGATATCTCCCCAGCTCAACAGAGAACCAAATATGCTTTGATTGTCCCCCATAAGGTTGGACAAAACTATGGCTTATTTGGTTTCTACCTATCACCCCAAATCTCCAAAATGTTCAAGAATGGATCAATGGACCCAATGAGAAAAATAATCTGACATATACACCCATCTCCAGTTATTCTACCATCTCCAGTTGTTCCCCAAATGTCCCAAGCAAATACTGTCTCTTCTCTGTAGGAGCAAAAGTCCTGAGGCAAGTTAACTCCTCCTGGTTCTGTTTCTGTTTTAATAGACACTTCCTAATGCCATTTTACAATCTTTGCTATATACGAAAGCTATAACTTGCTCTAATTTTATAGTAGACCATTTGTTTTTACTTCCCTAGTTCTAATCATCTATCCTTGTCTATTTCTAAACTATAGACACAGAAGCAAGAGTCTCCTCTGACAACCAGAATCCCCTAAGATTTACCAAAACTTTACTTGATATTTGCAGAGTATGTGTGGTTTCTATCGTCTAGCCTTTCTGTGGAAAATTCTAAAGCTGTCGAATGAGTCTTTCTCTTGTAGGTCCTTTATACAAAATTGGACAAAGTGAAGTGATCTAAAAATTACATATCAGTGAGACTTCCTTGGCTGTCCAGTGGTTAAGCTGCCATGCTTCCACGGCAGGGGGCAAGGGTTTGATCCATGGTTGAGAACAGTTCCTGCAAGCCACACTGCCAAAAAAAAACAAATAAATAAATTACATCTCAGAACCTCAAGAGTTTCTCTGTAAATTGATCACAAAATATTGACTCATTTATTTTAAGAAGCCATGTCCTGCTCATTATAACTTTTTCTCAAATATTCCTCACAAGGAAAAAAATGTGTTTGTCCTCAAGTTCTATTCAAAATCTCACCACCCTTGAATACCTTCTTGACCCACATACCATCCACAACTTTTCCCTCCCTCGTTTCAAAAGAAAAATAAATCACTCTGTTAGTTCTTATCTCCTATAGTTCATTATTTACTAATATATTACATTTCTCTTTAGAATATAACTGTTCATGTGTGTTTTCCTCATCTGTAAGCCACAAAGACAGAGGCTACATCATCTTCATTCATTCATTTATTCAGTCATTTATTCATTTATATCTGGTTTCACTATGTGCCAGTCACTGTATCAGGCCTCTATCTCACTAAGAGACATTAAATGACTAGCTTTTGCCTGAGGAAAGAGGAAGAAATGGTCAATTAAGAAATAAATAAGGACTTTCTTGGCGGTACAGTGAATAAGACTCTGCCTGCCAATGCAGAGGATGAAGGTTTGATCCCTGGTCAGGGAAGATTCCACACGCCTTAGAGCAACTGAGCCCATGGGCCACAGCTACTGAGCTCACATGCTGCAACTACTGGAGCCCATCTGCCTAGAGCCTGTGCTCGGCAGCAAGCGACGCCACTACAGTGAGAAGCCTGTGCGCCACAACAAAGAGGAGCCCCTGCTTGCTGCAAGTAGAGAAAGTCCTCGCACAGCAAGGAAGAATAAATAAATAAATAATAATAAATTAATTAAATTTTTTTTAAAAAAAAGAAATAAATAACTTCCCAAAACCTCCAAAAAATGATTTTCCATTCTTGGGTTGCTTCTTCCTAGTGCTTCTGCTGTGACATTTTAAGTTGTTCTACCAGTGTATGACATTTCTCACCTCTTCAAATCACTTAAAGACTACAAAAATATTTTTTAAAGTTATATGCAAGGACACTGGATTTGGTAACTCTAACTCTGGTTCCCTGAAATTCACATTCCTGAGAGGCTCCTTATCATCACTGCCTAATGTTCTCAATTCCCCTCTCTCCACCTTTTGACTGACCCCTCACAATGGTCATAAATCCTTCCCTCAATCATCCATAACAGAACTAAGCCCATACTGTTATATTTAGAAAAACATTACTAAATCCTCAAAGGTAATGCAAAATTACTCAAAGTTCTTCGATCTAGTACCTGGCTATGAACATTCTCAGAGCCTACAGGTTTGGTTTATGCTCCTCAGATGGCCTTAGTCTACTTTTCTTCTGTGATACTGTAATTTATAATAAGAAATATATATTTGGTTTTGTCTCATTTCCTTGGAATTTCTTGAAGGGAGGAATAAAGGTGCCTTTGTTATGTTAATGAGGGGACTTTTGCACCCCACCTAAGGATAGGGGCAGTTTGCCACTGGAGCCAAGGGGATGATTGGAGGGTTGGCACTTCCAGTCCCACACCATGACCTTAGGGGAAGGGAAGGGGGCTTGGGGTTGAGTTCAATCACCAATGGCCAATGATTTAATCAATTATGCCTATGTAATGAAGCCTCCAAAGGAAAAAAAAAAAGGCAGAGGGACTGGGTTCAGAGAGCCTCTGGGTTGGTGAGCATTTAAAGGTTAGGGAGAGGAGGCCCCTGGAGCTCCAGGCTCCTTCCACATACCTTTCCCTATGCATCTCTAACAATGACATCTGAGTTATGTCTTTTCATAATAAGCCAGTGAACTAGTAATGAAAATGTTTCTTTGAGTTCTGTCAACCACTGTAGAAAATTAATTGAATTCAAGGTGCAGGTCATGGGAACCTCTGATTTATAGCCAATTGCTCAGAAGCACAGGTAACAGCCTGAGTTTGTGATTGCCTTCTAAAGGGAGGGAGAGGAAGTCTTACAGAACTGTCTCCCCTAACCTGGAGGATCAGTTGCTTCCTCCAGGTAGGTGAAATTCAGACCTGAGCAGAACTTTTTTGATTTGTGGGACACCCAGCTGGAGTCCTGACCTTTGCTTGTTGGTATGGGGAACACACACACACACACACACACACACACACACACAGAAATATGGTCCAGAAATCCAAAAAGATCTCTCAACTCAAAGGATGCCCCCAGGCAAGAGCCAAGGAATACCCTGACACATTTCTATCTTCTTCCACTCAAGTCTAGGCCCGATGGGCGATGGCCTAACATAAGAATGAGTTCCCTCTCCTTCCTGCTAAGCTCCATCTTCATCTTCCTTTGAATTACGATCATGCCATAATAATCAACACTGGAAACCTCTAGACATTCTGTGGGAGAATCAAGATCCTACTTTTGTCTGGGCCTTATCTATGAACCCAAACTCCCAATATAAGAATAACCCAAGCTTGGGACAAGAAATAAGCACACATTAAGCTATGAAATTAGAAGATGCTTACTCCTTGGAAGGAAAGTTATGACCAACCTAGACAGCATATTAAAAAGCAGAGACATTACTTTATTCACAAAGTCCATCTAGTCAAGGCTATGGTTTTTCCAGTGGTCATGTATGCATGTGAGAGCTGGACTATAAAGAAAGCTGAGTGCAGAAGAATTGATGCTTTTGAACTGTGGTGTTGGAGAAGACTCTTGAGAGTCCCTTGGGCTGCAAGGAGATCCAACCAGTCCATCCTAAAGGAGATCAGTCCTGGGTGTTCATTGGAAGGACTGATGTTGAAGCTGAAACTCCAGTATTTTGGCCACCTTATGTGAAGAGCTGAGTCATTTGAAAAGACCCTGATGCTGGGAAACATTGAGGGCAGGAGGAGAAGGGGATGACAGAGGATGAGATGGTTGGATGGTATCACCGACTCAATGGACATGGGTTTGAGTAGACTCTGGCAGTTGGTGATGGACAGGGAGACCTGGCGTTCTGCGGTTCATTGGATCACAAAGAGTCGGACACAACTGAGCGACTGAACTGAACTGGGGCTTCCCAGGTGGCTCAGTGGAAAATAATCTGCCTGCCAATACAGAAGATAGGAGTTCGATCCCTGGGTTGGGAAGATCTCCTGGAGAAGGAAACGGCAACCCACTCTAATATTCTCACCTGGAGAATCCCATGGACAGAGAAGATTGATGGGCTACAGCCCATGGGGTCAAAAAAGAGTTGGGCATGACTTAGTGACTAGACAACAAAGGATGATGGAGGATATTTTTCTAACACTGTCACCTCCTGAAGGCTGCTTCTCCTTCCCAGTGTGTTATTCTATTTTTCTTCTCTTGTCCATTAATCTTACTTCTTATATGTACCTTGCCCCTTGACTGTGGACTTGCCTCAGACTAGTTTTCTCAGCTTCAGCTTCAGAACACCCAACCCAGAGAACTTGGCTTGTACATGCAACACATGCATATGCGCCCAAACCTTTAAATAGGTAAGAATAAACACATATCCCTCAGGAGCCCCTGGAGTGCATCATAAAACAAGCCTGCTGCAAACATAAAATATACTAGTTTTGTGCTTTATCCTAAAATGAGTGCATATTTGTACTCTAATTTCTATTATATTGATCTTTTTTCATATTCATTTTAGGTTTAAAATTACTCAAAATCACATTAAACAACCCAACCGTGTTCCACCTGTCTTACTGCCCTGCAGGTAAGAAGTTGATGTACTAAGCATGTCACTTTTAATATCTGGACCGAATTGAATTGAACTGGCAGTTGATAAATCAAATTCAGCAACCAGGCAATTGCTTTTGCCTGTCTGGTTATCATAATATTTCAAGAGTCTAGGATCACTCATGTAGATACAAATAGAATCAGCTTTTGGTGGTGGGGGTTATATGAGGAGAGAGGCTCTTTGTTTTAATGTTTGATAATCATGTCTGAGTGATCACACAGATGACATATCAGGAAACTGTCAATAACCCACCAACATGTACAGCTTGTAATTGGTAAAAATTGTGATCAACATATTTTCTTACTGAGAAATTAAGTAGCTTTTGTCATTTGTTCAGTTAAAATACCTGCTGGTCCACCAGACAGTGTATTTTACTATTTCGAGAAAACACTTCCCAAAGGAATGATGTTGTTCCTTATTTTACCACCAAAGTTATCATTTTCATCACACACATGAATAAGGAGTTTCAAATGATTCAGTCTCCACAATCATCTTTCTTTAATCAATCTCAAAAATCATCTTCATTTCAGTATGTTTCTTATATGCCATAAAAACTTTAATAGTTTTGCCTTACACTTATTTATTAAGAGTATTCAGGCTCTTACAAATTGTTGGATAAGTCAAATTTGTAGCCCTTCTATCAATGATTAAGATAAAAATTTAATCAATTCACACTGTCTAGCTACTTATCCATTCTGGAGGGCATCTTTTTTCTGTACAGTTGAGTAATAAATCAATCTTTAATTTATAAACTCTAACCTACATCTTCTCCAAAGAATTTAGTATATAGTATAAATATACATGGCTAGCAGGGAAAAAAAGTACTTTCAAAACTATTTCCTTGTTCATAATAAATTTCCCTTAGAACATAACTTTTATTAAAAACTGAAAATGCAGCTACATTTTTAAAATTTAAGTTAATTATTTGGAGGGATAATTTTTCCCTTACAAAAATTTCTCAAGTACAACAAATGACTGTGTAAAAAATATAATCAAACCTAAATTAAATAAGTTACTTTTAGTGAAATAACTTGAAAGCAAAACTATGCAAACTATTTCAAATTTTTACAGGAAAAAATTATATTTGGGGAGATAAATACATGTGAATATATCCTGAGTTTTAGAATGGAATCTCCAAAAGCTAAGAGTGTGCAGATTTTTAAAGCAGCTACATGCCAATAAAGTTTTTGAAAAAGAATGTGTAGATTTTATCATATAAGAAAAAAACATTTTATTTTCATTCACTGCTGCTGCTAAGTCACTTCAGTCGTGTCCTACCCTGTGCGACCCATAGACGGCAGCCCACCAGGCTCCCTCCTCCCTGGGATTCTCAAAGCAAGAACACTGGAGTGGGTTGCATGAAAGTGAAAAGTGAAAGTGAAGTCGCTCAGTCGTGTCTGACTCTTAGCGACCCCATGGACTGCAGCCTACCAGGCTCCTCCGTCCGTGGGATTTTCCAGGCAAGAGTACTGGAGTGGGGTGCCATTGCTTTCTGCGATTTTCATTCACATTTAAACATAATAAAATCTGAATTTGAATAGGTTTACAAGGGGTAAAGCGTCTGCCTACAATGCTGGAGACCTGGGTTTGATCCCTGGCTCGGGAAGATCCCCTGGAGGAGGAAATGGCAACCCACTCCAGTACTCTTGTCTGGAAAATCCCATGGACACAGGAGCCTAGTAGGCTATAGTCCATGGTGTCGCAAAGAGTCGGACATGACTGAGAGACTTCACTTTCACTTTCACTTTACAAGAACATCCTAAAGCTTTTAATTTGGATGCTCGATGGACATGAGTCTCAGTGAACTCCGGGAGTTGGTGATGGACAGGGAGGCCTGGCGTGCTGCGATTCATGGGGTCGCAAAGAGTCGGACACGACTGAGCGACTGATCTGATCTGATCTGATTCATTCTGACAAGGGGTAGTTTTGCTATCTTTTCTGTTTAGTTCATGTTGAATGTTTATTTCACTTTTTTTTTTTTTTTTTAATGTAGACTTTGATGGCCGCCACTGAGGTGCCCCGGCGCCGCTCCCCGGCCTGCAGCGCCTCCAGCACCATGCGCAGCACTGGAGGGTGGCGGCGTGGCGCCCGGACGGCGCCCCGGGCCAGGCCTGGCTTTTCAGACCCTGACGGCCTGGACGACCCCTCTGCGGAGGCCGAGGAGGCCGAGGAGACCGAGGAGGTAGAGGAAGAGGTGTCACTGGAAGCGACGCTCCCGGGAGCCATTTTGCAGGCAGAAAGGTACAGGCGGCCCCCTCAACTGGCGTCTTTATTTCACTTTTTAAAAAGTAAGATAAAACTTAAATTCATATTACAAAGTAAAAGATGCCATTATGAAAAGGCTACATACTATATGATTCCAAGTATATGATATTCTGGAAAAGGTAAAACTATGAACACAATGGTTGCCAGAGATTGGAATTTGGCAGGGAGGGATGAATAGACAGAGCACAGAGGATTTTTAAGGCAGTGAACTGCTCTCTATGATACTATAATGATGGATACATACATTTATCCAAAGCCAAAGAATGCACACCAAGAGTGAACTTTAATGTAAACTACAGATTTTGAGTGATAGTGAGTGTCAAAGTAGGTTCATCATTTATAACAAAAGTATCACTCCAGTTCAGGATGTTAATAGTGGAGGCAGTTGCTCAGGTGTGCAGGCAGGGGATAAACAGAAACTCCTTGTACTTTCTGCTCAATTTTGCTATGAATCTAAAATTGCTCTAAAAAATAGTTTATTAATCTTTAGAAAGCAGGTTATATTTATTCTAGAAAATGCCAATGATTTTTTTCAACTATCTGCAATTTCTTCCCCTCCAAGAAAACCAATTTGAACATTTTAGTGTGAATCCCTTTTGTATTTTTCTAAGCCTATACACACCTGTGTGTGAATGTATGTGCTTTCCTTATTTAAAAAAATGGGGAAATATGGGTATTGATACTCATACTTTCAAATTAAATGCATGTGTGTGTGTATGTTTATATCAAAATATTGAAAAATACCCCAAAGTAAGCTTTATGCACAATTCCCTTGGTGGGTCCTATGCATTTCTTCAGCTGATATCTCTTTGGAAAGATGAAGTACATACTACATTTCTCAGGCTCCTTTGCGGCTCTGATTCTAGATGTGAATAGGGTTCTACCAGAAGGAAGCCCTTTTCCTCCCTTCTTTCAGATAGATTTTGCTGGCTAATAAAATCATGGAGACATGAGATTTCCTTGGGGACAGGATTCCAGTGCCCACTCTTCAGTGATCTGGGCATGGAGAAACAGCTGCCACTATATCTTGATTCTAACTCTCTGACTCTTGGATGGTAACTGACAATGTTGGAGAGGTTTGTCTAGTTTTTGTTTGTTGGGAGGCTTTCCAATTTTATTGAGTTATATTTGACATACTGTTGTATTAGTCTATGGTGCTCAACATTATGATTTGATATATGTATATACTGAGAAATGATTTCACAATGTTTCGTTAGTAGCCATCACTTCACATAGTTATAATTTTATTTTCTACTCTCTTGTCAACTTTCAAATATATAGTGCAGTATTCTTAAGTATATTTACCATGCTGTACATTACACTGGCTTGAAATTCAACATTAAAAAGACTAAGATCATGGCATCTGGTCCCATCACTTCATGGCAAATAGAAGGGGGAAATGTAGAAGCAATGACAGGTTTTATTTTCCTGGGCTCCAAAATCACTGCTGACAATGACTGCAGCCATGAAATTAAAAGATGCTTACTCCTTGGAAGGAAAGCTATGACAAAGCTAGACAGCATATTAAAGAGCAGAGACATCACTTTGCCAACAAATGTCCATATAGTCAAATCTATGGTTTTTCCAGCAGTCATGTACGAATGTAAGAGTTGGACCATAAAGAAAGTTGAGTGCTGAAGAATTGATGTTTTCAAATTGTGGTGCTGAAGAAGACTCTTGAGAGTCCCTTGGACTGCAAGATCAAACCAGTCAATACTAAAAGAAATCAACCCTGAATATTCATTGGAAGGACTGTTGTTGAAGCTGAAGCTCCAATACTTTGGCCACCTGACGCTACAAACTGACTCATTGGAAAAGACCATGATGCTGGGAAAGACTGAAGGCAAAAGAAGAAGTGCGCAGCAGAGGATGAGATGGTTAGAGAGCATCACTGACTCAATGGACATGAATTCGAGCAAATGCTGAGAGATTGTGGAGAACAGATGAGCCTGGTGTGCTGCAATCCATGGGGTTGCAAAAAGTTGGACACGACTTAGCAACTCAACAACAACAACAACATAACATCCCCAGGACTCAATTATCTTATAACTAGAAGCTTATGCCCTTTGACTACCTTAATCTTTCTCTCAAATTCTCTCAATCACTAGTCTGTTCTGTTTCTCAGTTTGGGGGGTTTTGTTTTTCTTTTTTTAGCCTTCCCATATTAGTGAGATTATACCTTTCTCCTGTCTGATTTCTTTCACTTAGTATAAAGGTCCATCCATGTTGTTTCAGAGGCTTCCCAGGTGGCTTAGCAGGTAAGGAATCCACCTTCAATGCAGGAGACATGGGTTCAGTCCCTAGGTTGGGAAGATCCCCTGGAGGAGGGCATGGCAACCCACTCCAGTATTCTTGCCAGAAGAATCCCGTGGACAGAGGGGGTTGGTGAGGTACGGTCCATGGGGTCACAAAGAGTTGGACAGAACTGAAGCGACTAAGCACACACGTATGTTGTTGCAAATGGCAGGATTCCCTCTTTTGTGGCTGCATAATTTATTTATTTTTATTTATGACTTATTTCCTTTGGATATATAAGCAGAAGTGGAATTGCTGGATCATATGGTAATTCTAGTTTTAGTTTTCTGGGGAACTTCCATACTGTTTTCCAAATGTCTTCACCAATTTACATTCCCACCAACAGCATACAAGCAATCTTAAGCATGTCCTTGCCCACATTTGTTATCTCTTACCTCTTTGGTAATAGACATTCTAACAAATGTCAGGTGGGATTGTGTTCTTGAACTTGGAGTTCCAGCAATGGCCTCAAAGGAGACCCTGAGGTGTCACTTTTTGATTGGTCTAGGAGTCATTCCATTCCCAAGAACCTACTTTTTCAGTTATTCCAATAATTTTGCAAATACTTAATTACCTGTTTTAAATCCTTCCACACTTAAAATATTTAGAATGGTTTCTCTTTACAACATGGAACACTGACTGACATAATCCCAACACCCTAAAATTTTTATAATAAAGTAATAATGGAGAATCCCCACCTTTGCCTATTTATTGCAACATGAACATGTTTCCCAATATCTATCTTTGATCTCTCTATCTGCTTATATACCTATCATCTGTATACCCATATACATGAAAATATTTTTGTGCTGTGAAATGGAATTATGCTGCACATGCTGGTCTATGACATTTTTCCTCCTAAACCCTTTTCCCGAATGTGAATGTATCTCATTCACATTCACATGTGGATATATCTTGTTATTTTTTCATAACTACACAATGTTCTGTAGGATATTTGTAGCATAATTATTCAACCAATCCAAAAATTCCCCCATTGATGAACACATGTGTTTTTCCAAATGTTTGCTGGGAGAATGCTATAATGAATATTTTTGTACATATTTCCTTGGGAGTTTTGATTTTATTGAGGTAGGATAGATTTCTGTAAGCAGAATTAACTCAAAGAATATGAGTATTTCAAAATTTTAACAGATAATGTCAAGTTAAATTCCAATAAACTTCCACAAATGTACACTCCATGCACAAATACATGAAGCTGCTTATATCTACATAACCTAGTTATAACTGGATATTAATGACTTTTTGCCAATCCAATAACATTTAAAAAGTAATGTACTTTTAATGTTTATAAAGTAACATTTTAAAAGTATCATCTCCAAATTTCCTTTCTTGGATTGCAAGTAAGATGGTGTCATTTCACATTTTTACTGGCTGTTTGCAGTGTGTGTGCTGTGACTGTTCTTTCACATGTACCCTTTGCCCAGTGAATTAATGTTCTCATCTATTTGTAAGCACTTTTAGTATATTAAAGATATTATCAAAAAAAAAGATATTGTCCCTTTATGTTCTCTCTCTCTCTCTCTCTCTCTGTCTCTCACACACACAGAGAGAGAGAGAGAGAGAGAGGAAAGAGACTATTCTCCCAGTTTGTTGTTTGATATTTGTTGTTGACTTTTGCTAAAGCAAGTTTTTTTATGTAGCATGGGTTTATTGTGTTGCTCAGAAAAGTCTCCATGGCTTTGATATTTTGCAAATATTTTTACTGTTTGTCTTTTGTTGTTTATAATTAAAAGTTTAACCCACCAAATTTTTAATTGTCTGTATTATATAAAATCAAGATTTAACTTTATTTTAGTTCAGATGGATAGATAACAGTCCCAGCAACAATTACTGTCTAAGCCATCCTTTCCTCAATTGAAATTAATTGCTTAACTCTGCATATACCTGGATCCATCTCCAAGTTTTTATTTGTGTTTCACTGGACTATTTTCCAGTTCCTATTCAAATGCCATACTGATTCATCACACTTTTTATAGATAGTAAGCTCTGGCATCTTTTAAAAAAGAAGTTTCCCTTTACTGGGTATTTTTTTCTTTTTGAAATATTTCTTGCCATTCATAGCATGTTTATTCTTCAAGATCAATTTCAGGTTTATTTTCTTTTATTAAAATAGGCTGGAAAATTACTCAAGTTAAGTTAAATTTATATATTAATTTAGAAATGATTGACATTCTTGGAATGATTGCGATTTTATGATATAAAGTCTCACCATCCAGGAACATGACATGTCTTTTCCTTCAATTGATTCATGTCTTGTCCTTCAATAATAACACTTCTCTTCCTTCATATAGATCTTGTGACTTCTATTGAGGTTCTTCCTAAAGAGATTGACAGTTCTACAGAATATGACAAACTAGCGTGGACTCATGGCTCTTTCCCTTGAACCAAATCTTAGAGAAACCACCAAAGTGAGAGGGAGGTAACTGGATCCCAGTACAAAAATATAATGGGAGAAATTGTTGGGAAGATGACATGACTGAGCCCAAGCATGAAACTGAAGAAGGTCTGAGCCAAAGGAAGCCATGCCCCACAACTTGGGGAGTGATGGGAAGCAGTTGTCTAAAAGGGCCTTTTATTCTCTTTCCCACATTGCCTTGGGAGTGAAAGCAAGTAACTCAGATTGGAACTTGAACTCGACCAAAACCTGTGGTCGTCCAACTGAGATCGCACATGTGGTTTCAGGACTTAATTAAGCTCAGGTTCTTGATGTCTCATTGCAGAAAAAAATCAGTGAGAGCCAAAGTGATATTTAAGAAGTGGGTTTCTTTAGAGAGAAGCACACTCCACGTGCAGAGCATGGGCCATCTCAGAAGGCAAGAGCATCCTTGAAATATGGCGTGGTCAGTTTTTATGGGCTGGGTAATTTCATAGGCAATGAGAGGGAGGATGATTCCAACTATCTGGGGAGAGGGGCATAGATTTCCAGGAATTGGGCTACCACCCACTTTTCCGCCTTTGATGATTGACCTCAGAACTTGTTGCTTGTGAGTGTGTCATTTAGCCTGCTGTTGTGTTACAATGAGCATATAGTGAGGCTCAAGGTCTAGTGAAAGTTGACTTGCCTGCCATCCTAGACCCATTTAGTCTAATAAGTTTATGTCACGCCCTTAGACTATGTCATTCTTTCAAAGGTTGTGCCCTGGCCCCTTCCCCCTGTTTCAGGAGGATTGTTGCCCATTTCTTCACAATGACTTGCTAAAAAGCAGCATCACTAACCCAATACTAATTCCAATGCTAAGTGGCAGGCTCACAGTAGGGTGACTCTAACTGAGTGAAGAGTTGATAACAAGAAGTGCACAGAGTCTGGTCAGTCACTAAGCATTCCTTTCTACATCCTTCCCTCTATCTCACCCTGTGGAAGCATCAGTCACGATAGAGGAAGAGAGCCTCTGGACAGCATAAGTACTTACGGCAGAGATATTAAACAGATAGGGGATGCTGAAGGACAGGGTCCCCTTGTGGGTGGAATGAAGTAAACAGAAAATGGTTGAGATCACATTACAATACTAGAAGCTCTCTACTCTGGAACATATCCCATTTCCACTCTCAACCTCACCAATAGGAGAACAGGGCAGGGCAGAGGATCTTATCCCCTCATGAAAGTACATGTTACCTATCAAGGTAGTTGATAGCTCCCAAAGAATATGAGCTTGCACAGAAAAATGTTAGCAAAATAGACCTGAGACTGTTATACTTAGAAAGGCCTGTTTGCAAGGCTGAACCTTCTCTTTCACCATAAGAAGATGTAAAGGTATTAAAAAAACACACACACATACACACGTAGCAAACATAATACTTAATCATAAATTATTTAAAACATTCCCCTTGAGATTAGGAACAAGAAAATGGATGGTGACAATTATCATTTCTATTCAAGTGTAAGTGTACACTGTCGAATGAAACCAAAAATAATATATGAGTCTATACTGATATAAATAAAGGAATGAATTAATGAAGAGAATGGAGAGTTTTTCCTTTAGAGCAGAATGTCATTAATAAGCTAGAAGGAATGATGGAATTAGAAAATCACCATTTGATAAACTATCACAGTAATAATTAATTCAGCTAAGAAACACTGATAGCTGCTAAAACTAATGAGTGAAAGCTTGATGAGGAAAGGTGTATGTACATACTCTTGATGCATTTCCTCACAACATATCTATTAATTGCAAAGAGAAAAAGAGTAACTTTAGGGACTTCCCTGGTGGCCCAGTGGGTAAGACTCCATGCTCCCAATGCAGGGTGCCTGGGTTCAGTCCCTGGTCAGGGAACTAAGTCCCATATGTGCAGTCAAATAAATAAAAAAATTTTTAAGAGTAATTTAAAATGGAGAAAGCCAAATAAAGCCACTTTAATAAAATGATGAAGTAATGAGACAAATAAAAATGTGTTCCTCAACCAAAATTGAAAAACACACATGTAGCCAGTGTTCACTCAGTTCAGTTCAGTTCAGTCACTCAGTCATGTCCAACTCTTTGCAACCCCATGAACCACAGCACACCAGGCCTCCCTGTCCATCACCAACTCCCAGAGGTTACCCAAACTCATGTCCATTGAGTCGGTGGTGCCATCCAACCATCTCATCCTCTGTCATCCCCTTCTCCTCCTACCTTCAATATGATTGAACATCAGGGTCTTTTCAAATGAGTCAGTTCTTTGCATCAGGTGGCCAAAATATTGGAGTTTCAGCTTCAACATCAGTCCTACCAATGAATACCCAGGACTGATCTCCTTTAGGATGGACTGGTTGGATCTCCTTGCAGTCCAAGGGACTCTCAAGAGTCTTCTCCAACACCACAGTTCAAAAGCATCAATTTTTCTGCACTCAGCTTTCTTTATAGTCCAGCTCTCACATCCATACACGACTACTGGAAAAACCATAGCCTTGACTAGATGGACCTTTGTTGACAAAGTAATGTCTCTGCTTTTGAATATGCTATCTAGGTTGGTCATAACTTTCCTTCCAAGGAGTAAGCGTCTTTTAATTTCATGGCTGCAATCACAATCTGCAGTGATTTTGGAGCCCAGAAAAATAAAGTCTGACACTGTTTCCACTGTTTCCCCATCTACTTGCCATGAAGTGATGGGACCAGATGCCATGATCTTAGTTTTCTGAATGTTGAGCTTTAAGCCAACTTTTTCACTCTCCACTTTCACTTTCATCAAGAGACTCTAGTTCTTCTTCACTTTCTGCCATAAGGGTGGTGTCATCTGCATACCTGAGGTTATTGATATTTCTCCCAGCAATCTTGATTCCAGCTTGTGCTTCTTCCAGCCCAGCGTTTCTCATGATGTACTCTGCATATAAGTTAAATAAGCAGGGTGACAATATACAGCCTTGAAGTACTCCTTTTCCTATTTGGAACCAGTCTGTTGTTCCATGTCCAGTTCTAACTGTTGCTTCCTGACCTGCATACAGAGCCAGGTCAGGTGTAGCTAGGACATGGAAGCAACCTAGACATCCATCATCAGATGAATGGATAAGGACATATATACATACATACAATGGACTATTACTCAGCCATAAAAAAAAAGTATTTGAGTCAGTTCTAATGAGGTGGATGAACCTAGAGCCTATTATATAGAGTGAAGTAATTCAGAAAGAGAAAGACAAATATAGTATATTAATGCCTATATATGGAATCTAAAAAGATGGTACTGATGAACCTATTTACAGGGAAACAACAGTGAAGCAGACATGGAGAACAGACTTATGGACACGGGAAGTGGGGTGAGGGGAGAAGGAGAGGGTGAGATGAATGGAGAAAGTAACACGGAAGCATACACACTGCAATGTGTGAAATAGATAACCAATGGAAATTTGATGTATGACTCGGGAAACTCAAACTGGGGCTCAGTAACAACCTAGATGGATAAGAAGGGATGGGTGGGAGGGAGTTTAAAGAGGGAGGGGACACATGTATACCTATGGCTGACTCATGTTGATGTACAGCAGAGGTCAATACAACATTGTGAAACAATTTTTCTTCAATTATAAATAAGTTTGGAGGAAAAATGTGTTCCTTTTGTTGGAATGCAGTGAGAAGTATAACAGCCTCGGTTCTGAGATATTTCTGCCAAAAATTTATAACCTGAATCTAATCATTAGAAAAGATCATGTAAATCCAAACTGAGGAATATTCTGGCCTATAACCTTTGAGTGTTAAGATTATGAAAAAAATAGGAAACGCTCCAAATATTGAAAGAGACAAACAACATGCAACACTGTTCCTGGATTGTACCCAATTATCTATTGTTAACAGCAGAAAAAGACTGTTACTCATTATCCAATTATACAAAAGGTTAAGTTGCAACTTAGTGCAGATGCCCACTGACAGTGCACCCTGAGGGGAATTTAGGATGGAAAAAACCAAGATGAAGAACTCTGTGCTTTGGATAAACAGGCCCTTATATATTTAGATGAACATCTCAGAAAACATTTCAATGACTACAGATGCTTGCCTCTTTCCAAAAATAGAAAAGTACTAAAAATATGAACTTGAGATATGTGTTCTTTGTGATTAGCAGTAATATTTTACCAAGATGTATCCTTGACTACCTATATTTCCTAGCTAAAAACAAAAAAAAGCACATAGGCTGGCTCCTTCTCTACCTCTTCAGTGCGGTTTCTCAGAGCTACTGAGAGGCTGTCTCCCAGACTGTAGTCCCCAATAAGGCCCCTGAATAAAACTTAACTCATAACTTTTATGTTGTGTGTTTTTCCTTAAGTAAAAACTATACAGGACATGACTGGGAGAATTGGTGAAACTTGAATGGAATCTATAAATTAGATAATAGTAATGCATTGCTGCTGCTGCTAAGTCACTTCAGTCATGTCCGACTCTGTGCGACCCCATAGACAGCAGCCCACCAGGCTCCCCCGTCCCTGGGATTCTCCAGGCAAGAACACTAGAGTGGGTTGCCATTTCCGTCTCCAATGCATGAAAGTGAAAAGTGAAAGTGAAGTCGCTCAGTCGTGTCCGACTCTTAGCGACCCCATGGACTGCAGCCCACCAGGCTCCACATTAGTATTTCCTAATTTTCATGGTTGTATTGTGGTTATGAGACAGGTCTTTGTTTGCCTGAATTACACTTTAAGGGCTCCCTGGTGGCTCAGATCATAAAGAATCTTCCTGCAATGCAGGAGACCTGGATTTAACCCCTGGGTCTGAAATATCCCTTGGAGAAGGGAATGGCTAGCCCCTCTGGTATTCTTGCCTGGAAAATCCCATGGACAGAGGAGCCTGGCTACAGTTCATGGGCTCTTAAAGCGTCAGACACAACTAAATGACTAATATTTTCACTTTCCACTTTCACACTCTAAAGAAAGTGTCCCCAGCTCCCAGGCCACAGACCAGGTCAGTGGCCTATTAGCAACCAGGTCACACAGCAAGAGGTGAGAAGCGGGTAAGTGATCAAAATTTGTATTTACAGCCACTCCCCATCACTAGCATTGCCACCTAATCTCCCACCTCTTTGGAGCGGTTTCTCAGAGCTTTCTGAGATGCTGTCTCTCAGGCTTCAGTCCTGATTTTGCCCCAAATAAAATGTAACTTGCAAGTCTCACGTTGTATATTTTTTTAAAGTCAGTGGAAATTTTTGGAGATTTGAGATGGTCTGCAATTGACAGATTTCTCCTAAAGTTATCTGATCGCTCTACTTTCTATTCCATTCATTCTTAGTAATTTTTAAATTTCCATCTTCTTCCTACTTTATTCTCAGAAGCATACTGTTGAATCAAATGCAGACTCCATGGCCATTCCCTCCCTTCTCTAAGAAGCAAGCTATCACACATTTATAACAGACCATTCTGTGAGCAAAAATACAGTTTTACAATCTCTCACTCTTTTAAGTATTTCTTCATTCTCAGAAGCATCCAAATCATTTCTTCACTGCTGCTACCTCCTCCAGAGTTAGTTAATTCATCAAATATTTATTGACAAAATACTATGACCCATACCATTCTAGAACCTGGGAATTCCTTCTTTGGAAAGAATGATGCCAAAGCTGAAACTCCAGTAATTTGGCCACCTCATGCGAAGAGTTGACTCATTGGAAAAGACTCTGATGCTGGGAGGGATTGGGGGCAGGAGGAGAAGGGGACGACAGAGGGTGAGATGGCTGGATGGCATCACTGACTCGATGGACATAAGTCTGAGTGAACTCCGGGAGTTGGTGATGGACAGGGAGGCCTGGCGTGCTGCGATTCATGGGGTCGCAAAGAGTCAGACACGACTGAGCTGACTGAACTGAACTGAAGAGAAAACATACTCTAATCACCCCTGCCTCCAGACAGGTCATAAATTCTTTCTGTATCTATCGGAGTGTAACCGCAGGCTTATTGATTATTAACTGTTTGAACACCTACCACTTGATAACACTTGAATAATGGGGTTATTTGTGATGGTATTTATGCTTCCTTTGTTTTATGTAAGTCTCAAGGAAATTGGGGTGGTGGGTTTGGATACGTACACATGGGGTATAAAAGATTTTCACAAATGCTGGTCAGGGTCCTTGGCTAAGAGGAGACTCTGCCTTGGGCCAGCCAGTGTAATAAACTGTACTCCACTATCTGCATTGTCCTGAGTTTGTTTCCCGGAACGCATGGCTATAACAGCACCTGGGCAGAGTGCAGCAGGGTAAGGGAACCCGGGAGGACTGCTCTGCCACGTGGCTCACAGTCTTGGGTTTATGGTGATGGGATTAGTTTCCAGGTTGTCTCTGGCCAATCATTCTGACTCAGGGTCCTTCCTGGTGTTACGCACATGGCTCAGCCAACCAGAAGGAATCCAAGAGGACAAATGGACTGGGAGTCTCCTGTCTCCTTTTGATCTTTCCAGGATTCTTCTGATTGATGGTGGCTTGTTAGTTCCATGTTCCTTACCAGGACCTCCTGTTGTAAAATAATTATGCACATGGCTACTGTGATGCCTGACCAGGGTGGATGGTTTCAGTCAGAGATTTCCCCTAAGATGTTTGTGGAAGAAATGAAAAGGAAACATGGCAGGAGGGCTGGGAACCTGGAGCAAGTAAGAGATGTGTGAGGCTGCGACTGAAGGAAACAGAAGTCTGAAATCACAGAGCTTTGAGCACCAGGAAAAGGGTTGTAAATTATTCTAAGTGCAATGGGAAGCCTTTGCAGGTTTTTCCTCTGGAGAGGACTTGTTCTTATTTACATTTGAAAAGATCATTCTCTCAACACCAGCCTGTGTGGCAATGCTTCCTCTTTGAGGCTGACCTCCCATCAAGAGGTCGGAGGACTCTGAATTTGTGAGGTGTAGTTAGTGCTTGCAAAGCCTTGCTCTCACAGGAGGTCAGCTGTGACCCCCTTTCCTCCAGTCCAGCTCCGCCCAGCCACCACCTTCTGAAGATTTAGAGTTTCCAGGCCTGAGTTGACTTGGGCTATTCAATGATACAAAAACCTTTCTTTCCACCTTCTTTTCCTCAGAAGTTTGATCTGATGCTGCTTCCTCTAACATCCCACTTCCTTTCTCTCTGTTCTTTTGAAGCAAGCTGACTGCTGAGCTGTGAAAGGTGAAGCCAACTGCTCACACTAACCCTGCTCCTTTTACTCCCTGTAGAACCAACACAGCAGATCACAGTACCTCCCTTTCCTTTCCCACTTACTTTTGTTTTGACTATAAAATAAAGTCTGTCCTTTAGGTTGATTTCATTCTCCCTGAGTTTCTGATCTCCTAAAAAATCCAACACTTCTGACCACATGTGAAATTCTGAAGCCCCCTCACCCTTCACTGCCACCCACATTCTGTTGCAGGAAGGGGGACTCTTTCCGGGGCCCAAGAGTGGACGCTTGTCTAACACTCAGAAATGAATTGTCCAAGAAGACACTCATGCTCACAATGCAAGAGATTTTATTGGGAAGGGGCACCTGGGCAGAGTGCAGGAGGGTAAGGGAACCTAGGAGGACTACTCTGCCACATGGCGCGCAGTCTCGGGTTTATGGTGATGGGATTCGTTTCTGGGTTTTCTCTGGACGGTCATTCTGACTCAGGGTTCTTCCTGGTGGCTCATGCATCACTCTGCCAGGATAGATTACAGCAAGAAGGATGCTGGGAGGCAGAAGGGCACGTGGAGTCTCCTTTTGACCTTTCCTGAACTCTCCCAGTTAGTGGCTGCTTGTTAGTTCTGTGTTCCTTACTGGGACCTCCTGTGGTAAAATAACTCACAAAAATGGTTACTATGGTGACTGGCCAGGGTGGGCAGTTTCAGTGTGTTTTCCCAAACAATTCCACTGCAGAGCAAACCTATTCCCTATAGCTACAAGCATCTGAAGCAAAGATCTTTCAAAGGTTCCCCTTTTTCCTTAAGTCTGTGATAATTTCCATTTTTTTTCCTCCACCACAAGCTGACAAACTGTTCACAGACTCAGAGTCTTCTTTCTTCTGTATTTATTCAATGATGAATCCCTTCAACCTACTGGATCTCTAATCCAGACCCTGGGCTTTGAAATCCAATTAGAAACTGAGCAGGACCCTATGAAGCTCCTGGCCTTTAAAACAGTTGCTAATCAAGGAAGGGGAAGGCAGAGACAGCAAGGAGCAGCCAAGAAACAATCATGCTGTCTTGGGTCAGGGTCCTAGTTCTGCCTTGAAGGATACATATAACAGTATCTTTGAGCTCTCTGTTGGCTTCCCTGATAGCTCAGTTGGTAAAGAATCCACCTGCAATGCAGGAGACTCCAATTTTGTCGCAGGAAGGGGGACCCCTTCCAGGCCCAAAACTGGGCTCTTGTCTAACACTCGGAAATGAATTGTCCAAGGAGACACATGTGTTGACAAAGCAAGAGATTTTATTGGGAAAGGGCACCCGAGTGGAGAGCAGTAGGGTAAGGGAACCCAGGAGAACTGCTGTGCAGCGTGGCTCGCAGTCTCCGGTTTTATGGTGATGGGATTAGTTTCCAGGTGGTCTTTGGCCAATCATTCTAATTCAGAGTCTTTCCTGGTGGCGCACGCATCACTCAGCCAAGATGGATGCTAGCGAGAGGGATTCTGGGAAGTGGACGGACAACCGGTGTCTCCTTTCAACCTTTCCCAAACTCTTCCAGTTGGTGGTGACTTATTAGTTCCGTATTCCTCATCAGGATCTCCTATCATAAAACAACTCATGCAAATGGTTACTATGGTACCTGGCCAGGGTGGGCGGTTTCAATCAGTGCGCTTCCCCTAACAGTTTGATTCCTGGGTCAGGAAGATCTACTGGAGAAGGGATAGGCTACCCACTCCAGTATTCTTGGGCTTCCCTTGTGGCTCAGCTGGTAAAGAATCCGCCTGCAACGCAGGAGACCTGGGTTGGATACTTGGGTTGGGAAGATCCCCTGGAGAAGGGAAAGGCTACCCACTCCAGTATTCTGGCCTGGAGAATTCCATAGACAGTACAGTCCATGGGGTCGCAAAAAGTTGGACACGACCGAGTGACTTTCACTTTACTTCACTTGAGCTCTCTATAAAACTAAAACCACCAACAAATGGAATATGTTAGCATTATTCATTCTAGAAAATGTCAGAGTTTGCTAACTTCGAGAAGTTCATCAAGAGACCACCTGAAGCCAGATTTTAAAAGTGCAAGTCCTATATACCCTAATCCTTATCAGCAACTCTGCACTTGAACTGTTGCTATAAAACTCACCAAGTCTGCATGAGTTAGGACACACAGTTTTAAGGAGCACAAGCCCACCATGTCCCTCTTTGCCTGGAAAAGCAATAAAGCTATTCTTTTCTACTTCACCCAAAACTCTGTCTCTGAGAGTTAATTCAGTGTTGGACTACAGAGGCCAGATTTGACTGTAACCCTGTCGCTAAAGTTCGCAGACCCTCTCTGCTGTCTTGTGAGAGGTTGTCCATTATTCTGCTCAAGCCTGAAGTCTGCTCAGCCCCACTTCCTACCGTTTGTATATTGTTCATTCACTGTCATGTCTGACTCTCTGAGACCCCATGAATTGCAGCACTCCAGGTTTCCCTGTCCTTCACTATCTTCCTGAGTTTGCTCAAACTCATGCCATTGAGTCAGTGATACCATCCAACCACCTCATTTTCTGTAACCCCCTTCTCCTCCTGCCCTCAATCTTTCCTTTTTCAGGGTCTTTTCCAATGAGTTGGCTCTTTGCATCAGGTGGCCAAAGTATTGGAGCTTCAGCTTCCACATCAGTCCTTCCAATGAATATTCAGGGTTGATTTCCTTTAGGACTGACTGGTTTGATCTCCTATAGATCTGATTATAGGTGTGGAACCACAAAATATAGAGCTATCAGAAGAGAAGCTTCTGTCTGTCTTCATGCTCCTGTTAGAGCTCTGAAAGGAAAATCTCATCTCCCTGTGTGCTCTAAAGGAATTGAGCAATAAACATAGGACTCAGGAGGGATCACAACATCAGCCCTGTGGCTGGTGTTAGGGAAGGGAAACAGTTCCCTCTACCCTTTTAAGTTCTTCTGGCTGGTCTAAAAATTAAATTGGCATGAGAAAAATTAACAGGAGAAAACCAAATTTAATTGTGTATGAATAAAGGTCCCATAAGAAAAATGAGGCACAAGGATTAGTTAGGGAATTGTGGCTTATAAGCCACTGAAAGAAGGAGAATGGGGTAGGAATTTGAGCCTTCAAAGGGGAAAAAGATATTTCACATAGAGATAGAAAAACAAATGTTTGCTATGCCATTCAGAGACAATGGGACACAATGAGGGTTTTGGTCTCCAAGCCCTGCCACGTTCCCCCTACTGAAACAGAAGGGAAGGGGGCAGCACACAATTAAAAGAATAACATAACTTGAGGACATGACATAAACTAATTAGAACCAAATAGGTCCAAGATGGTGGATGAGTCAACTTCCAGTAGACCTTGAGCCTCAGCATACGCTAATTGTAACACGTCAACAAGCTAAGGGACACACTCACCAGCATCACCATCAAAGATCAAAAAGTAGGTGGGGCTCAATTCCTAGAAACCTCTGCCCCTTACCTGAAATAGTTGAGATAATCCTCTCACTCACAAGCCTATGAGATAACCAAGCCCATGAAAACTAATCACACCATATTTCAGGCCCTTTTGCCTTCTGAGATGGCCCACACTCTGCAGAGTTTTTTTCTCTCTAAATAAATCCATTTCTTACATATCACTTTGTTTCTCACTGAATTCTTTCTGTTCTGAGGCACAAAAGAACCTGAGCCTCAGTAAGTCCAGACACCAGGTGAGTGATTCTAATGAAAAGACCATGGGTTCAAGTCCCAATCTAAGATGATGATTTTGGCCATTTTGGCAAGTTATTAAATTTTTCAAGTTTTTCCTATGTATAAATTAAATTTTTGTTTTATTTTCTCCTGTTAATTTGTCTAATGTCAATTTAATTCTTAGGCCAACAAAACAGCCTAGAGGCATGGAGGAAAAATTCTTCCTCCTTAACACAAATATGAAGGATAGGTTTGAAGAAATAAAAGCTCAAAATGTAAGGATGAGGGACACACATAAAAGTAATCTGGGTGATAATAAACAAGAAGAAAAAATAATGGAAATTTCACATAATAAAAACTGGTGATCCTGAAGAATAAAATAGAACAAATTAAACAGAAACAACAACAAAAATGCCTTTTTCAGTTTTTGAATATTCAAACTGAAAGGATTAAAGAATTAAAGATAAATCTAATATTTAATGACCACATCCTGCTGGTGGAAGCAGAATGCTGGAAAAATTCTATTCCTGTATTCTTTAGATAATTTAATAAAACACAATAGATGGGGTTGGTGTGCCTGTGAAAAGGAAATGAAAATATTGGCAGGACTACAGTTAAACACACTCAGTCTTTTAGGAGAAAAGTCAGCCCACTTGCTCTTAAACTATGATTAAAATTCAGTGGCTCTCTACCCCCCCTGAAAGCTGGAATTACTTGAAGAGCTTTAATAAACACTGATGTTTGGGTCCCACACCCGCCTCCCAATTCAGGTTTAATTAGCTTAAGGTATGGCTTGGTAATTCTAATGTGGAACCATGTTTAAGACCCTCTTCTCAGCACTATCCCATGTGCTGACAGAAAAAGAGTGGTGAAAGGAGAAGGAAATACACTCCCCCGGGGCACAAGGGGTCAGTGAAACATCAGAGCCAGAAACACAGGAAATGTAAGGTGTAATCCTCAGAAGGCATCTTCAGGATTAGTGAAAGGGCCTCAGGGCCATAGGTGGCATTTGGCCATAGGTGGCATTTGTCACCATGTTTTTTTTGTTTGTTTGTTTGTTTCACTTGAGCACCTGCCAGTTAAGGATGTTAGGACTGAAGGTCCCACCAGCACAGACACTGCTAATCTCTTCTGGCAACAGCACAAAGTCTTACATGTTCATACCTCAAATGTCTCCCATCAAACACTGGTTTTTATCAAAACCCCCAGTGAACACAGACTGCTCCTTTCCCAGGATGATGCTGTCCTTTGCCCCCAAAGAGGTTCCCTCTTCCAGACTCCTCCTCACCATGGGCTTCCCATCTACCCAGAGCCTTGTGATCTCAGAGGCAAACTCCCAGATCATACAGAAGTGCTTTGGTGCAGGAGAACCCTCAGGAGACTTGAAAAAGATGTCAGCTCCACCCATAATACACTGTACCTGCCAGTCCCTCATTATGTTGAAGAGGAGAATCTCATTATGCTGTTTTCTTGTGGTGTAAGAGAAGAGGCTATAGTTGAAGGTCAGGTCAGTAAAGATGTGCAGGCACATGTGAAGGCCTGGAGTGGTTTAGTTAAGTGTGAAGTCAGTGTCACATAGGAATTATCCGACTTTTGGGGGAACACAAAGTCCTTTGTGTGCATATCTTTAGGGTGAAAAAACGAGAAGGGAAACGTCAACAGTGGAGCTTTGTTAAAAATCAAAATTCAACTGAGTAAATCTAAAGATATAATTGTCATTATTCAGTGATTCATGAACTGGGCAACATCCCATCTAGCTGATAGAAAGGAATTTCAAAGAGCTGTACAAAATTTAAGACTTTTATAGACAGAAAAGAATTGGAAGAGAACTTTTTATCAAAGAGTGGGTTATTTCAGTGGTCTATTTAGCAAAGACCTATGACAAGGTCACCTTCTAATGGGGAAAAAATGGCATCTTATTGGGTAGATTACCTCATTAGAGAGGCCAGGTAATTCCAGACCGACAAGGTAAATGTCACATTTCTGGGAGAGGCTGAAATTACAATTAGAATAGTTATTGCACTTTGACTTGCTAACATGGGGCTTAGCACAAGTGATTCCATTTCCAAACAGTTGTGTCTCTCTCTCTCTCTTATTTTTTCTTAACAGTTCCTCCCTTTTGATCAGCCTGAGATGTCTCCAGCTGGTATGCAGGACCAGAAGTCAAACGGAGCCTTCTGTGACTACGAGATGTGTAACTAAGGTTCAAGTCCCTGGATTTTACCTGCCATTTGGGTAGAGAGAAGGATCATGAGTCCCTTCCAAAGAGATTCAAGGGCAATCTTTTTTCTCAGTGATTCCAAATCAGAATGGGAGAAAATGGAAACATGTCTTTGGAGATTTATAGCCAAATTCATTAGGAAAATAGAAGAATTCGGGACCCAATCCAACTTGTAGATATATAACAAAATCTCAAAGATAATCAACAGGATTAGAACTTAATATCTACAAATGTGCACACATAACTTTTTTCTCTATAATCGTTCCCATTTTTATTTTATAATCATTTTATAATCACCCCCATTTTTAAAAATCAAAGATAACCACAGTGCAACTAATTTATTTGCACTAAATTTGGCCTTTGTTGCTGTTGTTGTTGTTGTTGTTGTTGTTCAGTCACTAAGTCATGTCCAGCTTTCTGAGACCCCATGGATTGCAGCACACCAGGCTTCCCTATCCATCACTATCTCCTGGAGTTTGCTCAAACACATGTCCACTGAGTCAGTGATGCCATCTAACCATCACATCCTCTCCCCTGATTCTCCTCCTGTCCTCAGTCTTTCCTGATTATTTACATAAAGGCAGCAAGGATAGTGATTTACCATGCAAGCTCTTTTGAAGACTGCTCTGTTGAAACCTTGTAAGTAAAATACCAGGCCATTTTCCCAAGGGACTTTATTGACTCCAGAGAGTAAACCTTAATTCCTTAAAACTCATGGTCATCTGAATAGCAAAAGCAATCTTGAGAAAGAACAATGGAGCTGGAGGAATCAACCTCCCTGCCTTCAGACTATACTACAAAGCTACAGCCATCAAGACAGCATGGTAGTGGCACAAAAATAGAAATATAGATCAACGGAACAAGATAGAAAGTCCAGAGATAAATTCATGCCCCTATGGGCACCTTATCTTTGACAAAGGAGGCAAAAATATACAATGGAGAAAAGACAGTCTCTTCAATAAGTGGTGCTGGGAAAACTGGTCAGCTATGTATAAAATCATGAAATTAGAACACTACCTACCTCTATACATAAAAAATAATCTCAAAATGGATTAAAGACTTAAATGTAATGCCAGAAACTATAAAACTAGTAGAGGAAAACAGAGAGAACACTCTTTGACATAAATCACAGCAAGATCTTCTATTACCCACCTCCTAGAGTAATGGGACAGGGGAGCCTGGTGGGCTGCTGTCTATGGGGTCACACAGAGTTGGACACGACTGAAGTGACTTAGCAGCAGTAGCAGCAGAGTAATGGAAATAAAAACAAAAATAAACAAATGGGACCTAACTTAACCCCAAAACTTGCACGATGAAGGAAACTATAAGAAAACTGAAAAGACAATTTTTAGAGTGGGAGAAAATAATAGCAAAGGAAACAACTGACAAAGGATTAACCTTCAAAATATACTAGCAGCTCATGGAGCTCAATACCAGAAAAACAAACAACCCTGTCAAAAAGTGGGAAGATGACCTAAACAGACATTTCACCAAAGAAGACATACAGATGGCTAGTATACACATGAAAAGATATTCAACATCACTCATTATTAGTGATATGCAAATCAAAACTACAATGAGGTATCATCTCACACTGGTCAGAATGTCCATCATCAAAAAGTCTACAAACAATAAACGCTGGAGAGGATGTGGAGTAAAAGGAACCCTGTTGTTCCATTAGTGGGAATATAAATTGATACAGCCACTATACAGAACACTATGGAGATTCCTTTAAAAACTAGGAATAAAACTACTATATGACCCCAAACTCCCACTACTGGGCAGATAGCCTGCAGACACCACAACTGAAAAAGACACATGTACCCCAATGTTCATTGAAATACTGTTTACAATAGCTAAGACACGGAAGCAACCTATATGTCCATCAACAGATGAATGGATAAAGAAGTTACAGTGCATTTACACAATGGATTATTCAGTTCAGTTCAGTTCAGTCACTCAGTCGTGTCTGACTCTTTGCGACCCCATGAATTGCAGCACGCCAGGCCTCCCTGTCCATCACCAACTCCTGGAGTTCACCCAACACACGTCCATCAGGTCGGTGATGCCATCCAGCCATCTCATTCTCTGTTGTCCCCTTTTCCTCCTGCCCCCAATCCCTCCCAGCATCAGAATCTTTTCCAATGAGTCAACTCTTTGCATGAGGTGGCCAAAGTACTGGAGTTTCAGCTTTAGCATCATTCCTTCCAAAGAACACCCAGGACCGATATCCTTTAGAATGGACTGGTTGGATCTTCTTGCAGTCTATGGGACTCTCAAGAGTCTTCTCCAACACCACAATTCAAAAGCATCAATTCTTCAGAGCTCAGCTTTCTTCACAGTCCAACTCTCACATCCATACATGACTACTGGAAAAACCATAGCCTTGACTAGACAGACTTTGTTGGCAAAGTAATGTCTCTGCTTTTGAATATGCTATCTAGGTTGGTCATAACTTTCCTTCCAAGGAGTAAGCGTCTTTTAATTTCATGGCTGCAATCACCATCTGCAGTGATTTTGGACCCCAAAAAAATAAAGCCTGACACTGTTTCCACTGTTTCCCCATCTATTTGCCATGGAGTGATGGGACCAGATGCCATGATCTTCGTTTTCTGAATGTTGAGTTTTAAGCCAACTGTTTCACTCTCCTCTTTCACTTTCATCAAGAGGCTTTTTAGTTCCTCTTCACTTTCTGCCATGAGGGTGGTGTCATCTGCATATCTGAGGTTATTGATATTTCTCCCAGCAATCTTGATTCCAGCTTGTGCTTCTTCCAATTATAATGGATTATTACTCAGCTATAAAAAGGATGCATTTGAGTCAGTTCTAATGAGGGAGATGAGTCTAGAGCCTATTATACAGAGTGAAGTAAGTCAGAAAGAGAAAGACAAATATATTAACACATGTATGTGGACTCTAGAAAGATAATACTGATGATCCTACTTGCAGGGCAGCAAAGGAAAACACAGACATAAAGAACAGAATTTTGGACACAGTGGGGAAGCAGAGGGTGGGGTGATTTGAGAGAGCAGCATTGAAACATATACATTACTATATGTAAATTAGATATCCAGTGGGAATTTGCTATATGATGCAGGGAACCCAAAGCTGGTGCTTTGTGACAACCTAGAGGGGTGGGATGGGGAGGGAGTTGGGAGGGAGGTTTAAGAAGGAGCGGACATATGTGTAGTTACAACTGATTCATGTTGCTGTATGGCAGAAACTATCACATCATTGTGAATTAATTATCTACTAATTAAAAATAAAAATTTAAAAGAAACAGTCATATCCGAGTCTATGCACATCTCCCTCAAATATGACATTTCAGCTAAAACCTTGGTAATATAACCCGTATTTGTAGTTGTGTTACAAATCTGTTACAAGGAGAACAGATTCTTACTAAATTTATGTAAATGACTAACCCTAATGCCATGAAAAGAATATTCAAGAGTTTTGGGGAGGGATCAGGTAGAGAGAAAAAGTAAATGTTTCATCTTTGTTTACAAAGGTATACTTTGCCAAATTGCTTTAAGTCATAGACAGCTTAAGAAAAAAGATTTTCTGAAATTTGGAGAAAAAAATATTAAGGAACCAGCAATATTTCAAACAAAAAAATTATAATCTTCCTCCTTAATCCATTCAATCCTATGTAATTAATATTTGTTTGCTCAAATCCAGCTTTTCCATTAGTTCTGTAAATTTTTACTCAATTCAGTTTTATGATCTTAAAGCTAACAGAAACCTGTACTTGTCAAAGTCCTTTCCACTAATCTTCTTGAAGATGAAGCACATTTGAAGAAATACTTTTGCAAAAGCATCTGAGTAAAACAATAACTGTCTGTAAATGACAAAAAAACTTTAAAATGCCCATCATTAAAAATCTGTTGAGAGCTCATTTTAATGGCATTGACAAGGAAATTTGCATATTTCTGTGATATAAAATGTTTTAAGATAACTGGAGTTAAGACTGATAATCATACCAGAATATGTCAGATTTCTAGGAATTTATCACAATTTTACAAAATTTATAACTTATACAAATACAACATAAAGAAGGCTTAGTACTACTTCTTATTTGACAATGCTTCCAATATGATTTAATATATCAAATAAACCAAATTGTTTAACATTTCCTTTTATACAAAGAGAGAACAAGTGTTTTAAAATTTTGCAGGGAACCTGTAATATCCCAAAGTTAGTTTGAGGTCAAAATGACTTCATTTAGAATTTGACCTGGGGAAAGTTTGTCAAAGAAATCAAAAGATTTTAAAGTCCTTGGTCAAGCAGGATCATAAATCACTGTGAAAAAATACTGTTATCCATTTAACAATAATAGCAGTTAAAGACTTCAAAGGCAAATGCAGGAAGTTAAGTAATGCTAAAGAAAAATGTAGCTCTTTTACTAAAGAAGACTCAGCTTTCTTAACTAATCAAAAGACCCAATAAAGATAGCACAGGGAATTATTCTGATAAGACACAAAATCTTTCTTTTCTAGGCAAATTACTTAAAAGGTCAGAAAAGAAAACTTTTACAATCTCTTATCAAGAGCGGAACAAGAGTTCAATAAAACCTTATTGTTTTCACAGAGGGGGAAAGCACATTCTAACTTTATAACTGCTTTCTTTTGATATTAAAATTTATTCACTAGAATTCATTTCCATCTTAGCCAATCTCAACCATGTATAAAAACCCTTACCAGATTCCTTTTCCACAACCCTTATACAACTTTCTTCTTTATTTATTTTTATTTTTCTTAAGATTTATTTGCTTATTTATTTGGCTGCACCAGGTCTTATTTGTAGTATTCAGACCTTCAATCTTCACTGTGGCTGTGGGATCTAGTTGCCCGACCAGCGATTAAACCTGGGCCGCCTGTATTGGGAGGGCAGAGGCACTCTTACAGCTCTTAATTGCCTGAGCACAGCTTTCAACTGCCTGAGCCATGTTGACCAATTATATGGGGTTTTTTTCTTTTTTGCTTTTATGATTCTCATTAGCAATAGCCTTTACTTACTAGACCCAGTACAGCTTAAGTCGAACTCAGTACAATCTGAAACCCAGTCTAGTTTTTCAGCGGGACCTAGTCCTGCTCCAGCTGTTCACCTGATGTGGAATTTGTGGGGTGGATAAAGAACTGAACCAGCAGGTCCCCAACTATGAATTGCAGACTGAGGTTCCACACAATGGAGAACTTCAGACTGAGCCATCGATCATTCCCAACATGGAATCTGAGGACAGAAACAAGGGCTGAGATTTCAAATCAAATAGGGAACTGACTAGCAAGCCAATTAGACCAGGAGCTTGATACAAAGAGAGCAGAGCTCAGAACTTGCCCAGGGCCCCACTCGAGATGACCAAACCAAAAAAACTCCAAAGAGACCACACCCATGTCTCTTGTTTTGAAAACTCTTGAAAGAAATCTTTGAAGTCTTGTCACTGCCTCCAAATCTGCTAAACTGAGTAAATGGAAAGATCTAATTGGCTTTAATTCAATGATTCATGAAGCAGGCAACCTCCCATCTAACAGAAAGGAATTTCAAAGAGCTTATCCAAATAAAAGCCTTTTTTAGGCAGAAAGCGGTAAGAAGCAGAAGTTTCTAGCAAAGGGTGGATTATTTCAGGCAAGGTCACCTTTCTGTGGGGGAAGGAAGGGTTTTATTGGGTAGATTACCTCATTAATCCTGATCATGTAATTTCAGATTGACTGGTGAAAGGTCACATTTTGGGGAGAGGCTGAAGCTGCAGTTAAGTTAGGTATTAGGTCTTGGTTTGCTGACTTGGGGGTTAACACAACTGACTCCATCTTGGGCCCGTTGTCTCTTTTCTATCTTTGTTAGGCCACAAAGATGCATTCTTTTACTATGTACAGGAGATTGTACTTAAAAACTGCAGCCTGCCTTCTTTGCCACATCACAATCCCTCCCCAATGCTGGCTATTTTCCCTAACTTGGCTTTGCACAGACAGCCCTGATACAAGAGCCCAGCTACCACCTGAAGCAGCACCTACCTACCTGAGAAAAAGCACTAAAGAGGATAATGATGACCAGAAAACATGGTGACAACTTCTCCATGTTCCTTCCTGCAGTCACTGTGCCCAGAATCTGGGTTATCCTCCTGGAAAGAGCAGCATCAGTTGGGCTATCTGGGGCTTGGGTGTCTGAGATCCCTCTGACTCAGGTCTGCCCCCTTTGACTTTATATGTGCAATAGTCAGATTGTCTCAGCTGATGGGTAAAAGATTTTCCAAAACTGCTCCTTAGAACCATAAATCAAAGCTCTAAGGGCAAATAAACCAATACAAATCACAAAACGGGAGACCAACATGGGTTATTTTTTAGCGACTCCATGTAGCCTACTGGAGCTCCAATAGCTCTGCATTGCAGTGTTTTGTGAATTAAAACAGTCACATCTTATGAGTCCATTCTGGAGAAATGTTGCTAAAAATTTGGGGATGGAGGAGATATTTTACTCACAAAGGCGACCACCTAGGATCATGAAAAATTAGAAAACAAAGGCATGTTTAAGGAAACTGTATACATCTACAATCACTAAATAGAATGGATAATTGTTTAAAGTATTGGTTGTGAACTTTATCCTACAACATGCAAAAAATGCTTATAATAGTATAATATGAGAAAAATAACATAAATTTGTTTATATACAATTTTTTAAATGAAGTAACTAGTTCAGAAAAAAATCTAATAGGAATAACCCCCCCACCACCACCAAAAAAAAAAAAAAAAGTGTGTCCTTATCATGGTAATGAAATTATGAAGAATACTTTTCTTTCATTAACATTTTCATAATATAGTTATATTGCTTATAAAATAAAGTGTGTGTGTGTGTGTGTGTGTGTGTGTGCATGCACGGGTGTATGTGTGTAATTAAGAAGCAAGGAAAGAGAGAACAGAATAAAGATAAGTAGCCCATGAAGCTTCAAAAGCTACAGTTTCATTTTATGAATAAGACACCCAGCTTGTGGCTATTTGACTTTAATCCAAAAACATTATAATTTCACATAAAAAGAATCTTAAGTGTATTCATCATGAGTTTTCCCATTGTAGTCAATAAGAATGGCAAACCACTTCAGTATTCTTGCCTTGAGAAACCCATGAACAGTATGAAAAGCCAAAAAGATATGAAACTGCAAGGTGAACTCCCGAGGTCAGTAGGTGCCCAATATGCTACTGGAGAAAAGTGAAGAAATAACTCTAGAACGAATGAAGAGATGGAGCCGAAGTGAAAACAAAGCCCAGTTGTGGATGTGACTGGTGATGGAAGTAAAGTCCAATGCTGTAAAGAGCACTGTTGCATAGGAACCTGGAATGTTAGGTCCATGATCAAGGCAAATTAGAAGTGGACAAACATGAGATGGCAAGAGTGAACATTGACATCTTAGAAATCAGTGAACTAAAATGGACTGGAATGGGCGGATTTGATTCAGATGACCATTATATCCACTACTGTGGGCAAGAATTCCTTAGAAGAAATGGAATAGCCATCATAGTCAACAAAAGAGTCCAAAACGCAGTACTTGGGTGCAATCTCAAAAATGACAGGATGATCTCTGTTCATTTCCAAGGCAAACCATTCAATATCACAGTAATCCAAGTCTATGTCCCACCAGTAATGCTGAAGAAACTGAAATTGAATGGTTCTATGAAGACCTACAAGACCTTCTAGAACTAACACCCCCAAAAGATGTCTTTTTCATAAGGGACTGGAATGAAAAAGTAGGAAGTCAAGAGATACCTGGAGTAACAGCAAATTTGGCCTTGGAGTACAGAATGAAGCAGGGCAAAAGCTAATAGAGTTTTGCCAAGAGAACGTGCTGGTCATAGCAAACACCCTCTTCCAACAAAACCAGAGAATACTCTAGACATGGACATCACCAAATGGTCAATGCTATGCTAAGTCACTTCAGTCGTGTCCAACTCTGTGTGACCCCAGAGGCGGCAGCCCACAAGGCTCCCCCATCCCTGGGCTTCTCCAGGCAAGAACACTGGAGTGGGTTGCCATTTCCTTCTCCAATGCATGAAAAGTGAAAAGTAAAAGTAAAGTCGCTCAGTCATATCCGACTCTTAGCGACCCATGGACTGCAGCCTACCAGGCTCCTCTGTCCATGGGATTTTCCAGGCAAGAGTACTGGAGCAGGGTGCCATTGCCTTCTCCAAAATGGTCAATACCAAAATCAAATTGATTATATTCTTTGCAGCCAAAGATGGAGAAGTTCTATACAGTTAGCAAAAACAAGACTAGGAGCTGACTGTGGCTCAGATCATGAACTCCTTATCGCCAAATTCAGAGTTAAATCAAAGAAAGTAGGGAAAACCATGAGATCATTCACATAGGCGCTAAATCAAATCCTTTATGATTATACAGTGAAAGTGACAAATAGATTCAAGGGATTAGATTTGATAGACAGAGTGCCTGAAGAACTATGGATGGAGGTTCATGACATTGTACAGGAGGCAGTGATCAAAACCATCCCTAAGAAAATGAAATGGAAATAGGCAAAATGGTTGTCTGAGGAGGCCTTACAAATAGCTGAGAAAAGAAGACAAGCGAAAGGCCAAGGAAAAAAGGAAAGATATACCCATTTGAATGCACAGTTCCAAAGAATAGCAAGGAGAGATAAGAAAGCCTTCCTCAGTGGTCAATGCAAAGAAATAGAGGAAAACAATAGAATGGGAAAGACTAGAGATCTCTTCAACAAAATCAGAGATACCAAGGGAACATTTCATGCAAAGATGGGCACAATAAAGGAAACAGTATGGACCTAACAGAAACAGAAGATATTAAGAAGAGGTGGCAAGAATACATAGAAGAAATACACAAAAAAGATCGACACGACCCAGATAACCACGATAGCATGATCACTCACCTAAAACCAGACATCCTGGAATGTGAAGTCAAGTGGGCCTTAGGAAGCATCACTATGAACAAAGCTAGTGGAGGTGATGGAATTCCAGTGGAGCTATTTCAAATCCTGAAAAATGATGCTGTGAAAGCGCTGCACTCAGTATGCCAGCTAATTTAGAAAACTCAGCAGTGGCTGCATTTTCATTCCAATCCCAAAGAAGAGCAATGCCAAAGAATGTTCAAATTACCACACAATTGCATTCATCTCACACGCTAGCAAAGTAATGCTCAAAATTCTCCAAGCCAGGCTTCAACAGTATGTGAACTGTGAAATTCCATATGTTCAACCTGGATTTAGAAAAAGCAGAGGAACCAGAGATCAAATTGCCAACATCCATTGGATCATCAAAAAAGAAAGAGAGTTCCAGAAAAACATCTACTTCTGCTTTATTGACTACGCCAAAGCCCTTAACTGTGTGGATCACAACAAACTATGGAAAATTCTTCAAGAGATGAGAATACCAGATCACCTTACCTGTCTCCTGAGAAATCTGTATGCAGGTCAAGAAGCAACAGTTAGAACTGGACATGGAACAACAGACTGGTTCCAAATTGGGAAAGGAGTACATCAAGGCTGTACATTGTAATCCTGCTTATTTCACTTATATGCAGAGTACATCGTGCAAAATGCCAAGTTTGATGAAGCACAAGGTGAAATTAAGATTGCCGGGAGAAAGATCAATAACCTCAGATATGCAGATGACACCACCCTTATGGCAGAAAGTGAAGAGGAACCAAAGAGCCTCTTGATGAAAGTGAAAGAGAAGAGTGAAAAAGCTAGCTGAAAACTCAACATTCAGAAAACTAAGATCATGGCATCTTGTCCCATCACTTCATGGCAAATAGATGAGGAAACAATGGAAACAGTGACAAACTATTTACTGGACTCCAAAATCACTGCAGATGGTGGCTGCAGCCATGAAATTAAAAGACTCTTGCTCCTTCGAAGAAAAGCTGTGATGAACCTAGCTGCTGCTGCTACTGCTGCTAAGTCGCTTCAGTCGTGTCCAACTCTGTGCAACCCCATAGATGGCAGCCTACCAGGCTCCCCCATCCCTGGGATTCTCCAGGCAAGAACACTGGAGTGGGTTGCCATTTCCTTCTCCAATGCATGAAAGTGAAAAGTGAAAGTGAAGTCACTCAGTCGTCGTGTCTGACTCTTCGCGACCCCATGGACTGCAGCCTACCAGGCTCCTCCGTTCATGGGATTTTCCAGGCAAGAGTACTGGAGTAGGGTGCCATTGCCTTCTCCGATGAACCTAGACAGCATATTAAAAAGCAGAGACATTACTTTGCCGACTAAGGTCCATCTAGCCAAAGCTATGGTTTTTCCAGAGTCATGGATGGATGTGAGAGTTGGACTGTAAAGAAAGCTGAGCCTCCAAGAATTGATGTTTTTGAATTGTGGTGTTGGAGAAGACTCTTAAGAATCCCTTGAACTGCAAGGAGATCTAGCCAATCCATCCTAAAGGAAATAAGTCCTAAATATTCATTGGAAGGACTGACACTGAAGTTGAAGCTCCAATACTTTGGCCACCTGATGCCAAGAACTGACTCACTAGAAAAGACCCTGATGCTGGGAAAGATTGAAGGCAGGAGGAGAAGGGGACACCAGAGGATGAGATGGTTGGATGGTATCACCAACTCGATGGACATGAGTTTGAGCAAGCTCTAGGAGTTGGTGAGTCACAGGGAAGCCTGGCATGCTGCAGTCGGGGCGTTGCAAAGAGTTGGAGTGACTGAGCAACTAAACTGAACCAAAGTCAATGAGAAATCGATATTAGATATTATTTCTTTCTTATTTGACTGGAAGAAGTGACATGTGGGTAGCATATTCTAAACTCCCAACAGAAAAGATCTATTACAAATGACAGTACATTTCTGGAAAGGTTTCTCTTCTAATGATGTATTAATTAAAAATTCCTTTTAATTACCCTTTCTCAAACTTTTTGCATCTTATTTTTAAAATGTAAAACACTTAAAGTAATTGCTTCAAAAGCTTCTCTCTTATTCCAAACATTTGTCCAATTAAAGAAATATGCATACTTTGAACAGAAATTATAGGTAAAACATTAGGACAAAGAAGGAAAGTGTTTTCCAAGTACCTGAACTGCCTTCTCATTAGCATTTGTTTTCCCAGGTTAAGTCAAAAGAAGGCAGCTGCAAGTAGGATGGCAGGACTCTGGAAATGTTATTGATTTCAAGGAGCTGACCAGGTTATCAGATCTGTGTCCATAACGGGTATTCTGAACAAGGCTTAAAATTGAAAAAGAGAGAGAGAGGGACATAAAAATAGAGAGAGTGAGAGCTATAGAAATACAAAGAGAATCGAAAGAAAAAGGAAGACAGAATTTGAGAGACTTTCCTGTGAACCATTTCACAAACCACCCCTAGTTCCAAGAATCTGCCCAAGCAACACTGTGACCACTCACACCATGGGACAGAAGAGAGGTATGTGCAATAGACCAGATTACCTTGTGACGTTTTCCCTGCTCAGATATGTTTGCTTGGGTGTCCTCTCTTATCTTTTACAGCTCATAATAGCCCCATGAAAATTTTTAAGGATCTCAGCTTTTCTAGACATCTTGGCACTTTGGTTTCTCCCTGATTTAAAGCCCCAGTACATCAGAAAAACACTTCGTTTAGAGACTCCCAAGTATCAACTGGGGATAAAGAAAAACACTGTAAGACAAACAACATTTGTTATCTTGCTACCACAGTGCAGCTTTATTGAATAAATAAGAGCCTGGTAAATATAGACCTATCAGTTTGTTTAATCCTCAAGGACCTATAACTCTAGATTCCAGTGTTTAAAGAGAAAGTTTGGTGTGCCCCACAATTCAATCTGAAACCACTATAACATGGTGAAAAGAGAAAGCAAGGGACATGTCAGTCAGAAACAACCATAGATCCAGTCAGAGACAAGAGTAGCCTTTTCAAAGCTATCACTCAGCCTAGAACAGTGGTTCCCCAGCCCCCACTGTTGGAGACTCGGCTGCACATTGTAATCAACTAAGGAGCTTCAAAATTACTAATGTCTGTATACCTAGACAAAACTATAACTCCAAAATGTACATGTACCCCTGTGGCCCTAGCAGCGCTATTCACAATAGTCAAGACATGGATACAACCTAAATGTCCACCGATAGATGAATGGATGAAGTAGATGTGGTACATATATACAATGGAATATTACTCAGCCATAAAAAGAACAAAACAATGTCATTTGCAGCAATATGGATGCAACTAGAGACCATCATGATCACTAAGTGAAGTCAGAAAAAGAAAGACAAATACCGTATGATAGCACTTATATGTGGAATCTGAAATAGGCCACAAATAAACCTATCTACAAAGCAGAAAACAGGCACAGAGCACAGACTTGTGGTTGCCAAGGAGGAGAGAGTGGGGGAGAGAAGGACTGGGAGTTGGGGATTAGCAGATGTAAACTATTATATATAGGATAGATAAACATCAAGGCCTTATAGTATAGCATGCGAGCACGTTAAGTCGTTTCAGTTGTGTCCAACTCTGTATAACACTATAGACTGTAGCCCCCAGGTTCCTCTGTCCATGGGATTCTTAAGGCAAGAAATACTGGAGTGGGTTGCCGTGCCCTCCTCCAGGGGATCTTCCTGACCCAGGAATCGAACTCACATCTCCTGCGGCTCCTGCATTAGCAGGTGAGTTCTTCACTACTAGCACCAACTGGGAAGAACTACAGTCAATACCCTGTGATAAACCATAATGGAAAAGAATATATAAAAAAAGAATGTCTATATGTATATAAGAGAGTCACTTTGCTGTGCAGCAGAGATTGATTGACATGACACTGTAAATCAACTATACTGAAGTTAAAAAGAATAAAAAGCTTTAAAAAATACTGATGCCTGGATCTCATCACCAGAGAATCTACTGTAATAATATGGGATGTGACCTGGGAAACTGGATTTTTAAAAGCTCCCTCAACTCGTTTCATATATGCTATTTTACATGTTTCAATGCCATTCTCCCAAATCTTCCCACCCTCTCCCTCTCCCACAGAGTCCATAAGACTGTTCTATACAGTTCGATGCATGATACTGGATGCTTGGGGCTGGTGCACTGGAACGACCCAGAGGGATGGAATGGGGAGGGAGGAGGGAGGAGGGTTCAGGATGGGGAACACATGTATACCTGTGGCGGATTCATTTTGATATTTGGCAAAACTAATACAATTATGTAAAGTTTAAAAATAAAATTTAAAAAAATAAAATAAATACTAAAAAAAAAATAAAAATAAAAAATAAATAAATAAAAATACTTGTTGCTCATTTGCTAAATTAAAAAAAAAAAAAAAAAGCTCCCTCAAGTGATTATAATATTAGCAACTAAACTTGAAAATTGCTGGCCTAGAGAATTTCTCATATGATTACATGCCATTAATGAATACTTCCTAGACCATGAAATGATGTCTAAGGGCACAACTAACAGTGGAAAAGATGGGGGCTTCCAAGTCAAAGAAGAGCTTTGACAATGTGTCAAGGGCTTCTGTTGTTATTCAGTCGCTAAGTTGTGGCCAACTCTTTGCAACTTTATTGGCTGTAGCACATCAGGCTCTTCTGTCCTCCACTGTCTCCCAGTTTGGCTCAAATTCATGTCCATCGAGTCAGTGATGCGATCTAGCCATCTCATCCTTTGCTGCCTTTTTCCTTTGGCCTTCAATCTTTCCCAGCATTAGGGTCTTTTCAAATGAGTCATCTTTTCACATCAGGTAGGCAAAATACTGGAGTTTCAGCTTCAGCATCAGTCCTTCCAGTGAATATTCAGGGTTGAATTCCTTTAGGATTGGTTGGTTTGATCTCCTTGCTGTCCAAGGGAATCTCAAGAGCCTTCTCCAACACCACAATTCACCACGTACTCCAGCCGCCCGTGTGCGCAGGCGCACGCCTAGTGATCTCGCGGGAAAGAACCGTTGCAGGTCCCGGCGTGGAGCCCAGGATCCGGCGCTAAGCTGCGGACGGTTTGCTGAGCCCGTTAGTGTCCCTGCGGAGACTCAACGCCGGCGTCATGTCCCGGTACCCGCCCCCCCAACACGTCTCTCTTCGTGAGGAACGTGGCCGACGATACCAGGTCTGAAGATTTACGTCGGGAATTTGGTCGTTATGGTCCTATAGTTGATGTGTATGTTCCACTTGATTTCTACACTCGCCGTCCAAGAGGATTTGCATATGTTCAATTTGAGGATGTTCGTGATGCTGAAGATGCTTTACATAATTTGGACAGAAAGTGGATTTGTGGACGCCAAATTGAAATACAGTTTGCACAGGGGGATCGAAAGACTCCAAATCAGATGAAAGCCAAGGAAGGGAGGAATGTGTATAGTTCTTCACACTATGATGACTATGGCAGATACAGACGTTCTAGAAGCCGAAGTTATGACAGAAGAAGATCAAGAAGTCGGTCCTTTGATTACAACTATAGAAGATCTTATAGTCCTAGAAACAGTAGACCGACTGGAAGACCACGGCGTAGCAGAAGCCATTCCGACAATGATAGATTCAAACACCGAAATCGATCTTTTTCAAGATCTAAATCCAATTCAAGATCACGGTCCAAGTCCCAGCCCAAGAAAGAAATGAAGGCTAAATCACGTAATAGGTCTGCATCTCACACCAAAACTAGAGGCACCTCTAAAACAGATTCCAAAACACATTACAAGTCTGGCTTAAGATATGAAAAGGAATCAAGGAAAAAAGAACCACCTAGATCCAAATCTCAGTCAAGATCACAGTCTAGGTCTAGGTCAAAATCTAGGTCAAGGTCTTGGACTAGTCCTAAGTCCAGTGGCCACTGATAGTATAAACCATGATATTTTTAGGCATGTATCATTCATTTACTCATAGTTTGGTTTACTTAAATTATCAGGAATACAATGTTGCAATGATGCTTAAAAACACTTGTCAGTTTTCCCTGTACCAGGCAATGGTTATAATTAAAATGATATGCTGTTGAGAAGCCACTCTTAAGAGTCCAGTTTGTTTAATGTTATGGGCAGCTACCAATTCGTGGTGTCTCTGTATATTTTTGTAAAGATTCTCATTTTTTATGCTTGAAGTATTGGTGAAAAGATGTTGGTTGACCATAATTTGCAACATTGTCTTATTAAAAATAAACTTTCATATCCATATTTGGTAGAACTGTTAACCTAGAAATGTAGCTTGCTAATAAGATAGAATGATAAAAAGTGAAGTTGTAGCCACAGTAAACACTGACCGACCAGACACATTTAGGTTCAGGGTGGACCTTTTTGTCTTGTCCAGATGTCTAGGCCCGTGATGATAATTTATGGCACAGTGTGGAATAGTTCTTTTGTTAACCCCCACTGTCTTGGAAAATGACAAGTGGGTTAAGTAGCATTTTCAGGCAGACTGTTTGAAACAAGGAGCCTTCACTTTCCTGGTTTCTGTGAAGATTTGGAACCATACAAACGTCGGAAAAACTCACCTTAAAATTTGGGCAGGTTGATGATGGCAGAAATAATTTTAAGGGGAAAAGAAAGCTCTTATGTAGTTACTTTAAGGAGCGTTGTTGACCATAATATTGCATAGTTTTCTTACTGCTGTTAAAAGCAAGTAAAGTGTTTCAAAGGAGGATTTGTTTGTGAGTGTCCGTAGTGTAAGAGGACTGAATTTTGATGCTTAAAGCACTTGGTGTGTGCATTTGTATCAAAATGTGCCCATCTCTTTATGAAGGAAGCTTGTTCTTCACACTTCAGTTTAACGTGAGGCAAGTTAAAAAACAACACTCCCATTCTAAGTGATTCTCTGGTGCCATGAGATTTAAAATAACTTTGGAAAAAATTAATTTCAAGAAAGTCACATCTCTTTGAGTTTATGATTGATTATCAGTATAGTACCTGATAAAAATAAGAGAATAATACCCTACTCTTTATAAAAATTTCTAACATCTCTCTGTGATATCATGTGGGGGCAATAAAAAGTGACTTGATATGTCCAGTCTCATTTCAGAGTAAAAGCTAGCATCTTTAAAATTTTAGATTGCTTGCTTACAGGCATAAGTAAGAAATGTTGTAGGGAAACTATCCCTTTTAGAGGATTACTTTTTTCAGTTTTGGTTTTAGAGATCTAGGCCTTGCCTGTAAAGAACAAAAGGTGGTTTTTAAATACTGTTTGTGGAATGTGTTTCAAGGATTGATTCTAGAACCTTTGTATATTTGATAGTATTTCTAACTCATTTCTTTACTGTTTGCAGTTAATGTTCATGTTCTGCTATGCAATCATTTATATGCACGTTTCTTTAATTTTTTTAGATTTTCCTGGATGTATAGTTTAAACAAAAAGTCTATTTAAAACTGTAGCACTCTCTGACATACATCACAGCAGGATCCTCTATGACCCACCTCCCAGAATATTGGAAATAAAAGCAAAAATAAACAAATGGGACCTAATTAACCTTAAAAGCTTCTGCACATCAAAGGAAACTATTAGCAAGGTGAAAAGACAGCCTTCAGAATGGGAGAAGATAATAGCAAATGAAGCAACTGACAAACAACTAATCTCGAGAATATACAAGCAACTCCTACAGCTCAACTCCAGAAAAATAAATGACCCAATCAAAAAATGGGCCAAAGAACTAAATAGACATTTCTCCAAAGAAGACATAAAGATGGCTAACAAACACATGAAAAGATGCTCAACATCACTCATTATCAGAGAAATGCAAATCAAAACCACTATGAGGTACCATTTCACACCAGTCAGAATGGCTGCAATCCAAAAGTCTACAAGTAATAAATGCTGGAGAGGGTGTGGAGAAAAGGGAACCCTCTTACACTGTTGGTGGGAATGCAAACTAGTGCAGCCACTATGGAGAACAGTGTGGAGATTCCTTAAAAAACTGGAAATAGACATGCCTTATGATCCAGCAATCCCACTGCTGGGCATACACACTGAGAAAACCAGAAGGGAAAGAGACACGAGTACCCCAATGTTCATCGCAGCACTGTTTATAATAGCCAGGACATGGAAGCAACCTAGATGTCCATCAGCAGATGAATGGATAAGAAAGCTGTGGTACATATACACAATGGAGTATTATTCAGCCATTAAAAAGAATACATTTGAATCAGTTCTAATGAGGTGGATGAGACTGGAGCCTATTATACAGAGTGAAGTAAGCCAGAAAGAAAAACACCAATACAGTATACTAACGCATATATATGGAATTTAGAAAGATGGTAACAATAACCCTGTGTACGAGACAGCAAAAGAGACACTGATGTATAGAACAGTCTTATGGACTCTGTGGGAGAGGGAGAGGGTGGGAAGATTTGGGAGAATGGCATTGAAACATGTAAATATCATGTATGAAATGAGTTGCCAGTCCAGGTTCGATGCACGATACTGGATGCTTGGGGCTGGTGCACTGGGACGACCCAGAGGGATGGAATGGGGAGGGAGGAGGGAGGAGGGTTCAGGATGGGGAACACATGTATACCTGTGGCGGATTCATTTTGATATTTGGCAAATCTAATACAGTTATGTAAAGTTTAAAAATAAAATAAAATTAAAAAAAAAAAAAAAAACTGTAGCAGTAGTTCGCAGTTCTAGCAAAGAGGAAAGTTGTGGGGTTAAACTTTGTATTTTCTTTCTTATAGAAGCTTCTAAAAAGGTATTTTTATATGTTCTTTTTAACAAATATTGTGTACAACCTTTAAAACATCAATGTTTGGATCAAAACAAGACCCAGCTTATTTTCTGCTTGCTGTAAATTAAGCAAACATGCTATAATAAAAACAAAATGAAGGAAAAAAAAAAAAAAAACACCACAATTCAAAAGCATAAATTCTCCAGCAGTCAGTCTCCTTTATGGTCCAACTCTCACATCCATACATGACTAGAGGAGAAATCATGGTTTTGACTATATGGGCCTTTGTTGGCAAAATGATATCTGTGCTTTAATCTGTCTAATGTAATGATGCTAAAGTTGAATAGGAATTTCATGTACAAGGCATTCTTGCAAACATATAATAATAAAATGAAAATTTGTGAGATTGCCAGTGCCCCCAGAATGGTAGTTTACATGCTGTATGTATGGCATCCTGGAATGGCTTCTCCATGAGAAAACGTGTATGCATCCCCATACCCCCTCTCCTCCTCTAGGGGTATGAGTACAACATATAAATTTTTACTGCATGTGGCAGTAGAAAGCAGTGGTTTGAAGCATGGGTCTTGGAGTCAGACTGCCTAAGTTCAATTCCAACTCTGGACAAGTTAATTAACCTTTCTGGCCCTCAGTTTCCTCATCTGTAAAATGTGGACTATAAAATGATACTTGCCTCATAGGGTTGTCATTAAGCAAATAAATATGCCTAAAAAAACAGTAGAAACAGTGTGAGACTTTATTTGGGGGGGCTCCAAAATCACTGCAGATGGTGATTGCAGCCATGAAATTAAAAAAGACGCTTACTCCTTGGAAGGAAAGTTATGACCAACCTAGATAGCATATTCAGAAGCAGAGACATTACTTTGCCAACAAAGTCTGTCTAGTCAAGGCTATGGTTTTTCCAGTAGTCATGTATGGATGTGAGAGTTGGACTGTGAAGAAAGCTGAGCTCTGAAGAATTGATGCTTTTGAACTGTGGTGTTGGAGAAGACTCTTGAGAGTCCCATAGACTGCAAGAAGATCCAACCAGTCCATTCTAAAGGATATCGGTCCTGGGTGTTCTTTGGAAGGAATGATGCTAAAGCTGAAACTCCAGTACTTTGGCCACCTCATGCAAAGAGTTGACTCATTGGAAAAGACTCTGATGCTGGGAGGGATTGGGGGCAGGTGGAGAAGGGGACGACAGAGGATGAGATGGCTGCATGGCATCACTGACTCGATGGACGTGAGTCTGAGTGAACTCCAGGAGTTGGTGATGGACAGGGAGGCCTGGCGTGCTGCAATTCATGGGGTAGCAAAGAGTCGGACATGACTGAGCGACTGAACTGAACTGAAAGGCCTTAGAACAGTGAATGGAATATGGTATGAGCTCGGTATGTATAAGGTATTTTTAAGACCTTCTGTGATCTGTCCTGTGTGACTAAGCAATTACCATCCTAGGAGTGGTGATGGAAACTTACCAGGTTCCTTATCTAGATGTATAAAAAGACATGGGTTGGATGTACGAAACTGAATGAGTCCTTCAATCCTGCACCAAAGGCAGACAAAGGGGATAGATAACCTGAGTCAATGTGTGCTAGATCCTTCTTTAAAGACCACCAACCTGCCTTCAAAGTTATTGGGAGCCACACATATCTCAGATAAGACTTCTGAGCTGCCAGGAAGACACTAAAGTGCTGGTTCTAAAAACATTTGGCAAAAGAGCTTGTGAATGGCAGACTCCTGGGCTCTAACTCCAGAGTCTAATCTGGTAGGTCTGGGGTCAATGAGTCTACAGTAAACACCTTAGGTGATAATGATGCTTGTAATCAGCAGGCCAGGTTAAGAATCAGTTTAAGAATCACTGGACCAAGCTATCTAGGAAATTTGAGATAGGAATCTGCATTTTCTGAAGAAGAAAGGTAGCAAGCCCACTCAACCCACTTTCAGTTACAGGAGAAATGAAAAGATAAATAGATAATATGGAGGCAGAGAATAACAAGGGAGGCATCTAGGCAAGTTCTGCCAACCCACCTGAGACTAGAGGTTGGCTGTCTTCAGATGAAATTATTTAGAAATCAACACAGCACTTTCCTTCTTTCCCTGGGAGTCTAAGGATCAGAAATTGATACTTTCAAAACCTGATTTGGGTAACTTTTTTTCTTTTTTGGCTGTGGGGCTCACAGAATCTTAGCTCCCTGACCATGGATTGAACCCAGGCCAACTGCCAGGGGATTCCTGGGTATTTTTGTTGGTGATGTTGCTGTTTTAATGATCTGGAGTCGCTTGCTTCTTTTTTTTCCCCTGTCAATCTTTACTTCCCTGGAGATCAAACTAAGTGATAGTGAGAACCATAAGGGAAAAAATCACTGACTTACCATCCTACCTACTTTCTCAACTGGGACTCCAAATCTATTTCCATCAGGCCCAGTCCCATTTCCGAAGCAGCCTGCAGTCTCTCCTCCAAACTCTGGATGGACCACAAGAAAGGGTCCTCATCCATTCATCTGGCTGGAGGCCACTCAAGGTCACTGCGACCAGTGATCCAGTATTTCTCCCTGACAAAGGGATACTTTATATACCTGATCTGTGCATCACCATGTTGCATCTTGTGCTAAGATGTTCACACTTGAGTCACTTCAAGCCAAGACTTGAAGACCTGGTTCATATTCTTACCAGCATGGCTATTTTCAGTCAGCAAAGGAAAGTGTCCTATTGGGTAGCAGCCTCCAGCGTCTGCCTTTGGCTTTACATAGGCAATTGGTCTACCCCCAATGTTTGGCCTATAACTGAACTACAATATCTCTTCATGCTACTAAGCTTCATGTCATTGATAGAAGTGTATAAATCTATCCTCCTACCCCCTTTGAAGGAAAGAAATGTTTATCATTTACTACTTATGTAGTAATCACTTTCCTGGTTCCTCAGACAGTAAAGAATCCACCTGCAATGCAGGATACCCAGGTTTCATCCCTGGGCCTGGAACATCCTCAGGAGGAGGGGATGACTACCCACTCCAGTATTCTTGTCTGGAGAATTCCATGGACAGGGGAGCCTGGCAGGCTATAGTCCATGGGGTTGCAAAGAGTCAGACATGACTGATCAACTAACACTTTCACTTCTTTTTTTTTTTTTTTTCCTAAGCATGTGCCCTCCATATAGCTTACATCATTTTCTCTCAAGGAAACCCTATATAGTAATTTTATTGTAGGTTTTATTTCTCATTTGGCCCCCTGTCTTCTTAACTTGAGCCTTAACACCTGATTTTACTTTTGAACAAACTGGATGCATGATCCCTGCTATTAAGGAAAACCAGTGTAAATGACATGGCTACATTAACATCAGCCTTACTGAATAATTGATCTTACTCTCCATTTGCTGTGACAAAGAATTGCTTAGAACTAACTTACCCAAACCAAAATCATCCTCTCTGGTAGATGTCATATAACATTTAATTGGATTATGTCAAACAACTCTATATAGTCCAATAATACCCCAGTTACCTTGGGATATCTTCTCTAACAAGATTACAATGAAGAATCTTTAGGTAAGCTAAATTGTTTAAACATTCCAGAAATGCTTTATTGAGATTTTTAAATGTTCACTGAATGCAAATACCAGCTTTAAAAATTTCCCTGGCTAAAATGATCAGGACCAGAGGGTGTCCACAAAACTATGTGTGGCAAGGTACCAGTAATTGAATTCTGAGAAAAATATTAGCTCAGCCCACATCCCTAGGGAGTTGGGATAGACTTCTATAATTAAGACATAACTCCTGACTGGATTCTTTAACTAGGGGGGAAAAAAAATCAACCCTTCCTTCTTCCTAGCTGAATGTCAGGGTATATGGATCTGCCCTAATTAGACAACAAAAAATATTTGCACTCGCCTATTTACCCAGGAAAATGTATCCTTATTTTTTTTTCACACATTTTTAAAATTTATTTATTTGTCCATGTTGTGAAACATGTGGGATCTTAGTTCCCCAACCAGGGATCAAAGCTGAGACCCCTACATTGGAAGTGCAGAGTCTTAACCACTGGACTGCCAGGCAAGTCCTTATCCTTAACTTCTATGCTTTCAAATGGTTACCAAAAGTAAATTAGGAGAATCAATATTCATAATTCAACACTCATAAATTTATCGTTCCAATATTCCGAGCTTAATTTTTGGTTAAGATTCAGACCTTTCAACTGCAATCAACCCAGACCAATTCCACCAAATTGTATTTCAATGGTATATAATCAACCTTTGTTTGCGGACATCATACAAAGTTCAATTCAGTCGCTCAGTCGTGTCCGACTCTGTGCCCCATGGACTCAGCACACCAGGCTTTTCTGTCCATCACCAACTCCCAGAGCTTGCTCAAACTCATGTCCATTGAGTTGGTGATGCCATCCAGCCATTTCATCCTCTGTCATCCCCTTCTCCTCAATAATAATAATAGCAGATAACTATTTTGAGAGTTTACTATGTGCCAGGCACTACCCTAGGTACTCTATATGCATGATCTCACTTGATCCTTTCAACAATTATTTGAGCTAATTACTATTATTTCTCCTCACTTTATAGACAAGAAATCCGAGACAAAAAGTCACACAGTAAGTTGTAAAGCCAGGATTTAAACCTAGGCAGGATGATTCCAGAAACTCTATGCTTAACTAGTCTACTGTATGCCTTCCCCAAAGTAACTATTTGATATATAGTCACAGGGCTAGTTCATACTTTAGTGTGACTTCTGTGGGGTAATTTCAACAGCTCACTTAGTACTAAAAGGCCAAGGTGAAGGACATCTTTGGAAGAAACCAACAGCCAACACCCTTGAGGGGTCTTTCTCTACAAGGGACTTAAGCAGCTTGGAAAGTGCATTCCAGCCATTGAAACTGACAGCAGATTCTTGGATCTCAATGAGCTTTAGTTTTTGTTCCTCATATTGGAGTAATAACACAGTGAGTTTTTTTTAATTGAAGTATAGTTGCAGTACTCTATTATATGCTACAGGCGTACAATATAATGACTTAAAATGTTTAAAGGTTATACTCCATTTATAGCTACTATAAAATATCAGCTATATTCATGTTGTACAATACATTCTTGTAGCTTATTTTATACAAAATAGTTTATACCTCTTACTCTCTAGAGTGAGAGTTTTACATCCCCACGACTGGCCTCACACAAATTACCAGCTATCACAAAAGAGGGGTTGCGTTCGACAGAAAAAAAATCCCTATAGGAGGTTAGAGAGCCATTAGCTATGTCACTGCAAGATGGGTAATGGTTCGTCTGAACTCACTGGGACTTGGGTTTCAGAGGATTGTTAGAAAAGTTAGTCACCACTTGAAATGCAACCATCAGATAACAGCTCGGGTTCACTAATATAAACAGGGGCTTTATTGGTTCATGAACGTGGGAAGGTCAGGTGTAGATCTGGTTCCAGGCAAAGCAGATCCAGAAATTCAAACAGTGCAGTCAAGGCTCCACTGTTCTGTCAATCCCTCAGTTCTGCTGGCCCCAGCTTGGCTTCTTTCCTCACAGTCTTTCTCCATGTGGTAAGCAAGATGGCTGCTGACGGTCTCAGGCTAATACCCTCTCAGATGGGAATTTCAGCAGAAAGATGTCTCACTCCCAGAGTTCATAAATCAGTCCTGGGAAAGACTATAATTTGGCAAGCTAGGAGCACGTAACCATCTCCCCATCCTAAATCTCCAAACAAGTTCGGGCTACTCTGATAGTTCAGCCTGAGTCACACCCACTCTGTGGCCTGGCTATGTTGGGGAAACAGGTGGGGATCCACAGTCCCATGGGTTCAGATGGTGTTTGAGATGAGTTTCTCAAAAGAACCACAAAATGAAGAACTCACTGTGAGCAAACAAAAACATGGCTATGTAAACGCTTGGCAGTAACAATTAAAGTAACTAACCAGATGCCTCCACTTTGCCCATGAAAAAATATAGGTTTTCTGTATTGGGCCTTTCTGATTGCCCTTCCAGGGTACTTTGAGAAAGTGGGGGAACTGAAACACTAGTTTCCCATTTTAGAAGACCTGGGCCAGTGTCATAACTCCAACACTAAAGAGCCCTGTGAATATGAGGAAGACTCTCCTACTTTCTGGGGGGTTCTTAGTCGGAAATTAGATACGAGACCAGCACTCCCTACTCAGTTCAAAGATTCACCTTTTGACTTAAAAAAAAAAAAAAAAATCACTTCTCCTTGCTGGGTCCTAATCTTCTCATCTAAGTGAGGGTAAGGGATTAACTCTAAGATAATCAACTTTAAAAAAAAAAAAAAAAAAAAAAAAACAGGACATCCCAAAGCATCTGCAATCCTGATCCTGTTGGACAAAACTTTCCAATCTCCCAAGCCAGATACTTAAAAATTCCATCTGGTGTTGAGGAAGGTAGAGCAGGGAAGCAAAAGCCTATGTTCACAGAGCAGGCCTGCAGAGGTATGTACAGGAGTGGGGGAGGTCCAGAGCCATAAGGTGGAATTGCCAGGAAGCACTTCCAGGACCACAGCCCAACCTCACTACCACAGCTGAGGCTTAATGAACACCTCACCCTTTGCTTCATAGTTCAGCGCCTGCCAGTTAAGGACATTAGGACTGAGGGTTCCACCAAGATAGACAGCATTAATCTCTTCCGGCGACAGCACAAAGTCCCACATGTTCACATCTCCAATGTCTCCCACCAAACACTGGTTTCTATCAAAGCCCCCAGCGAACGCATCCTGCTCCTGCCCCAGGATGATGCTGGCGTCTGTCCCCAGAGAGGCTCCCTTCTCCAGACTCTTCCTCACCCGGGGTTTCCCATTCACCCAGAGCTCTGCAATTCCAGAGGTGGACTCCCAACTGGCACAGATGTGTGTTGGAGCTTGAGTGTTTTCGGGACTCTGGAAAAACACCTCCTTCCCACGCACTCCAAAAATATAGCCTCTACCCTTAGACCAAAATATGAGGATCTCGTTAGGTTGCTGCTTGGTGGCATAAGAGAAAATACTGTAGCTGCGGGTTCGGGCCAGCTCTGTGTAGAAATAGAGACACACGGTGAAGGCTTTGAGTGGTGTCCTTAACTGTGTTTTCAGGGATACGTAGGAATTCTCCGTCTCTTTGGGAAACACGAAGGCCTTCTTATGCAAGTCTGTGAGACAGAAAGCAGAGGAAAGATGAGAAGTTTCTCAGATCACAAAGATCTATTCCTGCATAAATAGACTTTGGGATTGAGAAATAGACTGATTTTTCCTCAGTGTCATACACACACACAGACATACACACACTCACCCATGCTGGATGTTCCTCTGACTTCACCTTGTAAAATCTGAGGCCCCACCCCCATCACTCAGATCAAATCCTTAGCACAGCTTGGAGTAGCCCCTACCTGTCTGGCCTGAAACACTAGAGAAGCTGATCAAGACCAGGAAACACCACAACAGCCTCTCCATGGTCAGTCTCTGCCGCCAATGCTTCTAAAATCTGGATTCACCCTTCTGGAGAAGATGTCTTTGGCTGAAAGCTCAGCAACCAGAAGTCCTAGATTCTTTGCCTCAAGATCTGCTCCATCCTGCCTGGATTTATATCCAAGGCAGTGGGGGAGTCTGTGCTACCACGTAAATGATTTTCCAATACTACCTTTCTCAGCAAGTGTCAGGGCTCTGGAAATAAGGGAAGCAAAATAATTCTGGAACAGAGAAATCAATGTTGGTTATTTATTACAAGCTCCTGTGACTATGGGATCACCAATTCTTTGTGCCAGGAAAAATTAAGAAGCTCCCCGAGAGTTCCACTTGGGTATTTATCTTGAGAAAATAATTTAAAAATCTTAATAGAAGCATGGCCATCTGAGAACATATCATAGTGCATCTCTAGCACCCACTTCAGCCCAAGTCTTGGTGTTTCATGGAGGATAGCTTCTAGAGATGAACATCATTGCCGACCCTTTTCAGATGCCTCTGGTTCACAAATTGGGAAATGCCAAAAACAAACATGTCATCCACAGAGCCAAGGACAACTTTTTCTTAGCCAACTGAGTTTCATTGCAAAGAAATCTCTGGTCCAGTGAAACATGTGCCTGATCACAAACTTTACTATATGTCAGAGTTTCTTCATGTCAAGGTTCAGGGAAGAGTCAAGGTGGTGTGCCCAGTCCTTCAGTTCTGTCCGACTCTTTGTGACTCTATAGACTGCATCCCACAGTCCTGTGGATGCATAGTGCATAGAAAATCTCTATGGACTCCTCTCTGTCCATGGGATTTTCCAGGCAAGAATACTGGAGTGGGTTGCTATTTCCTTCTCCAGGGGATCTTCCTGACCCAGGGATCAAACCTACATCCCTTGTATCTCCTGCATTGGCTGGGAAGCCAATCTTACTATAGATTCCTATTTAATCCAGTCTTCAAATGGCTATTTAGCTCCTCCTCTCTCCTCAAACCCCCAGAATCTCATCCATTCTTATACACAGCAATCACAGCTCTTTATTGAGAAATTAGAAGCAAACAGGAAAAAGCCACTGTATCTCGTGTAGCAGAGGCTTCTGGCAGCTGCATGATGCCCATTCTCCACTTCCCATCCAGTAAGAACAGCACTATTGGTTGAGCACACGTTCACCCAGTCAAATACTAAACTTCCCAGCCTCCTCTGCAGTTAGGAGTGAGAATGTGATTACATTCTGGCCAATGAGATATGAACAGAAGGAATAAGGACATTTTCCAGGTTGCGCCCTTTAAAGACTTCTCTTGTGCTCTTCCTTTCCACTTCCCCCCCTGCCATCTGTCTAGTATTCAGACATGATAATAGGAGCTAGAGTATCACTTTTAGACCACCATGGGTGAGATGCACATTTGAGGTTGCAGATAGATGGAACCTGGATAATTGACTATGGAACCACCGCATCAGCTCTAGACTAACTACCCCAACATTTCCTTGAAGGAGACATACTGTCCTTTGTTAAATCAAAACTATTAATGTGGTCTTCCTGCTATAAAATCCAAACTGACATCTTTACACATCCTCCCATCTCCAAATCTACCAGTCTTTCTGAATCTTTACTTACATATTCTGCCTCCCTCTTATGACAAAGGATGAACTGTCCGACTATATCTAAGGGCAACCTTTGTACTTCTGCAAAGGATCCCAGACCCTCTTAATTACTCAGAGTTTTGCTTCCATCGGTATTCTATCTTTTGCATCATTAATTTCTTTGCATCTTTCCCCAAAACCAGACAAACATGCTGTAATATATTTAATCTTTTACAGAAAGGAAAAAAGAAAGGAGGAAGGATCCCACATGTCAGGCATCCCAAGATTCCACACCCCTTCAGCTACTGTTCATTGTTTCTGCTCTTATTTACTGGAAAACTCCTGGAAAGGGTTTTGTGTACTGACAATCTCTGTTTTCCCATCTCCTGTTTTCTCCTCAATCCATGCAAACAAGACTTTGGCCTCCACCACTCCAGCAAAACGAACGTAAGCAAAAATCTCTTCCTTGTCAGATTTAATCATTGATTTCTGGTTTGACTTCTCATCAACAACTGAGAACAACAGCTATGTGCCAGAATGCTTGAATACTGGCACACAGTCTTTTTAAAAAGTGAAATAGTTTTAAAGTTCTCTGCCTAATAGAAGTGGCCCTCCCTTTCCCCTCTCTCCATCCTTGATTCCCAAGTGGAGACAAGAGATGGCAGTGCCTCCAAGGACATTGCTTGAGTCTCTCAATCTAGTCTTACTAGTTTCACCTCAGGTCTTCTGAAGTGAAGTCTATGACCCAATACACCCTCTTTTTACTTATTTTAGTTGGTCGTGTAATATTTACTTTTCAATGAGTTTTCACAAATAGAAATCCCCCAGACAATCGTGTGTCCAAACTGATTACTGCTTGCCCTAAAATGAAATATCCAATCAGCATCCTTGCCTCAGGAACCACCCTCACACCAAAGGGAAGTACAGGTTTTTTATGGAAGGGGCAGCATTTAAGCTAATACACAGGTAGGGAAGCAAGAGTTTAAAGACTAAGAAAATAATATGAGCAATGGTCACCACAAACTTCATTTTCTATTCTTCATTCACAAACTCCAAAAAAATTACTTGAACCTCTCAGTGCATGATAGTCCATTTTAGTGAATCAATATCTTTTCAGTCCCCAAATTTTATTGATTTGCAAGACAAAACTCTGAGATATCCTTAGTCTGTACCAATTGTACAATTCACTCTCTTATTTACTCTCTATAGTGGTTCATTAGTGTATCTTCTCTACCTGATATTTCCCAGTTCAGTTCAGTTTAGTCGCTCAGTCATGTCGGACTCTTTGCAACCCCATGAATCACAGCATGCCAGGCCTCCTTGTCCATCACCAACTCCCGGAGTTCACTCAAACTCATGTCCATCGAGTCAGTGACACCATCCAGACAACTCATCCTCTGTCATCCCCTTCTCCTCCTGCCCCCAATCCCTCCAAGAATCAGAGTCTTTTCCATTGAGTCAACTCTTCGCATCAGGTGGCCAAAGTATTGGAGTGTCAGCTTCAGCATCAGTCCTTCCAATGAACACCCAGGACTGATTTCCTTTAGAATGGACTGGTTGGATCTCCTTGCAGTCCAAGGGACTCTCCAGAGTCTTCTCCAACACCACAGTTCAAAAGCATCAATTCTTCGGCACTCAGCTTTCTTCACAGTCCAACTCTCACATCCATACATGACTACTGGAAAAACCATAGCCTTGACTAGACGGACCTTTGTTGGCAAAGTAATGTCTCTGCTTTTTAGTATGCTATCTAGGTTGGTCATAACTTTCCTCCAAGGAGTAAGCATCTTTTAATTTCATGGCTGAAATCATCATCTGCAGTGATTTTGGAGCCCCAGAAAAATAAAGTCTGACACTGTTTCCACCATTTCCCCATCTATTTCCCATGAGGTGATGGGACCAGATGCCATGATCTTTGTTTTCTGAATGTTGAGCTTTAAGCCAACTTTTTCACTCTCCACTTTCACTTTCATCTAGAGGCTCTTTGGTTCCTCTTCACTTTCTGCCATAAGGGTGGTGTCATCTGCATATCTGAGATTATTGATATTTCTCCCAGCAATCTTGATTCCAGCTTGTGCTTCTTCCAGTCCAGCGTTTCTCATGATGTACTCTGCATAGAAGTTAAATAAGCAGGGTGACAATATACAGCCTTGACGTACTCCTTTTCCTATTTGGAACCAGTCTGTTGTTCCATGTCCACTTCTAACTGTTGCTTCCTGACTGGCATATAGGTTTCTCAACAGGCAGGTCAGGGGGTCTGGTATTCCCATCTCTTGAAGAATTTTCCACAGTTTATCACGATTCACACAGTCAAAGGCTTTGGCATAGTCAATAAAGCTGAAGTAGATGTTTTTCTGGAACTCTCTTGCCTTTTCCATGATTCAGCAGATGTTGGCAATTTGATCTCTGGTTTCTCTGCCTTTTCTAAATCCAGCTTGAACATCTGGAAGTTCACGGTTCATGTATTGCTGAAGCCTGGCTTGGAGAATTTTGAGCATTACTTTACTAGCATGTGAGATGAGTGCAATTGTGCGGTAGTTTGAGCATTCTTTGGCATTGCCTTTCTTTGGGATTGGAATGAAAACTAACCTTTTCCAATCCCCTGGCCACTGCTGAGTTTTCCAAATTTGCTGGCATATTGAGTGAAGCACTTTCACAGCATCATCTTTCAGGATTTGAAATAGCTCCACTGGAATTCCATCACCTCCACTAGCTTTGTTCATAGTGATGCTGTCTAAGGCCCACTTGACTTCACATTCCAGGATGTCTGGCTTTAGGTGAGTGATCACATCATCGTGATTATCTTGGTCATGAAGATCTTTTTTTGTACAGTTCTGTGTATTCTTGCCACCTCTTCTTAATATCTTCTGCTTCTGTTAGGTCCATATCATTTCTGTCCTTTATCAAGCCCATCTTTGCATGAAATGTTCCCCTGGTATCTTTAATTGTCTTGAAGAGATCTCTAGTCTTTCCCATTCTGTTGTTTTCCTCTATTTCTTTGCATTGATCGCTGAAGAAGGCTTTCTTATCTCTCCTTGCTATTCTTTGGAACTCTGCATTCAAATGGGTATATCTTTCCTTTTCTCCTTTGCCTTTCACTTCTCTTCTTTTCACAGCTATTTGTAAGGCCTCCCCAGACAGCCATTTTGCTTTTTTGCATTTCTTTTCCATGGGGATGGTCTTGACCCCTGTCTCCTGTACAATGTCACAAACCTCCATCCATAGTTCATCAGGCACTCTATCTATCAGATCTAGTCCCTTAAATCTATTTCTCACTTCCACTGTATAATCATAAGGAATTTTATTTAGGTCATACCTGAATGGTCTAATGGTTTTCCTTACTTTCTTCAATTTAAGTCTGAATTTGGCAATAAGGAGTTCATGATCTGAGCCACAGTCAGCTCCTGGTCTTGTTTTTGCTGATTGTATAGAGCTTCTCCATCTTTGGCTGCAAAGAACATAATCAATCTGATTTCAGTGTTGACCATCTTGTGATGTCCACGTGTAGAGTCTTCTCTTGTGTTGTTGGAAGAGGGTGTTTGCTATGACCAGTGCATTCTCTTGGCAAAACTCTATTAGTCTTTGCCCTGCTTCATTCCATATTCCAAGGCCAAATTTGCCTGTTACTCCAGGTGTTTCTTGACTTCCTACTTTTGCATTCCAGTCCCCTATAATGAAAAGGACATCTTTTTTAGGTGTTAGTTCTAAAAGGTCTTGTAGGTCTTCATAGCACCGTTCAACTTCAGCTTCTTCAGCATTACTGGTTGGGGCATAGGCTTGGATTACCATGATATTGAATGGTTTGCCTTGGAAATGAACAGAGATCATTCTGTCGTTTCTGAGATTGCATATTCTGAGTACTGCATTTCAGACCCTTTTGTTGACAATGATGGCCACTCCATTTCTTCTGAGGGATTCCTGCCCACAGTAGCAGATATAAGGATCATCTGAGTTAAATTCACACATCCCAGTCCATTTTAGTTCACTGATTCCTAGAATGTCGACATTCACTCTTGCCATCTCCTGTTTGACCACTTCCAATTTGCCTTGATTCATGGACCTGACCTTCCAGGTTCCTATGCAATATTGCTCTTTGCAGCATCGGACCTTGCTTCTATCACCAGTCACATCCACAGCTGGGTATTGTTTTTGCTTTGGCTCCATCCCTTCATTCTTTCTGGAGTTATTTCTCCACTGATCTCCAGTAGCATATTGGGTACCTACCAACCTGGGGAGTTCCTCTTTCAGTATCCTATCATTTTGCCTTTTCATACTGTTCATGGGGTTCTCATGGCAAGAATACCGAAGTGTTTTGCCATTCCCTTCTCCAGTGGACCACATTCTGTCAGACCTCTCCACCATGACCCACCCTTCTTGGGTTGCCCCACTGGCATGGCTTAGTTTCATTGAGTTAGACAAGGCTGTGGTCCGTGTGATCAGATTGACCAGTTTTCTGTGATTATGGTTTCAGCGTGTCTGCCCTCTGATGCCCTCTCACAATACCTACTGTCTTACTTGGGTTTCTCTTGCCTTGGATGTGGGGTATCTCTTCATGGCTGCTCCAGCAAAGCGCAGCCACTGCTCCTTACCTTGGATGTGGGGTTGCTCCTCTTGGCCACCGCCCCGACCTCAGGCATGGGGTAGCTCCTCTCGGCAGTTCCTGTGCTGTTGCAGCCTGTCGCTTTCCCACTTACTAATCACTATTAGTATTGCTGTTCTGTTTGCCAGCAAAATAATTACACTTGTATTTGTAAAGTATTATTGTCCCTCTCTGTTGCCACCATTCATAAATACTTGCTAATGAAACAATGTATAGAAAATTTGGGCCTGAGGTCTTTCAAAATAAGTGAGAGGCTTTCAAGGTTCCTTGAACAAGAAAATAATAGACCTGTGTTTGAAATTTTCATTGATGGCAGGATGAAGTATGTATTGGAGTGAGAGAGATGGTAAACAGGGAGACCCCCTTAGTGGGTCTTAGTTCATTAGTACAATAAGTCACATATTAGGAGATTTACCAGGAATCAGGCACTAAGCTAGCTAACTAGAAAGCTTTAAAAATCATTCTGGACCCAATCCCAATGTGGCAAAGCAGGGTATGTGTGTGTGTATGTGTGTGTGTGTGTGTGTGTCTTCATAACACCAAACAATGCTTCAATACCAGTTGCATGCCCTACAATTCAATTTTAATACTATCTCCCCCAAGATAGTATCAGATTCCACAGGTTAAGGATTCAGTCTTACAAGACTGCCTTCCCCCATCATCCCTTCAAATGCCAATCTGAAGCCCAGGTTATGCTACAGACCTATTGGCTATAGAGCAGAGATTCCAACAACCTCCTCCACCCTGGGTTCGATTAATCTGCCAAAGTGGCTCACAGAAACATTTTACCTACTAGGTTACCCCTTAGTTATGAAAGGATATTACTCAGGAACAGCCAGATGGAGGAGATGCATAGGTCAAGGTCTCGGGAAAAGTGAAGAGCTCCTATGCCATCTCTGAACACACAACTCTCTTCACATCTCCACATGTTCACCAGCTTGGAAACTCTGAACACCTTTTGGGGATTTATGGGGGCTTCACTCGGAGAAGGCAATGGCACCCCACTCCAGTACTCTTGCCTGGAAAATCCCATGGACGGAGGAGCCTGGTAGGCTGCAGTCCATGGGGTCGCTAAGAGTCGGACTCGAAGGGGCGACTTCACTTTCACTTTTCAGTTTCATGCATTGGAGAAGGAAATGGCAACCCACTCCAGTGTTCTTGCCTGGAGAATCCCAGGGACGGGGGAGCCTGGTGGGAGGCCGTCTATGGGGTTGCACAGAGTCGGACACGACTGAAGTGACTTAGCAGCAGCAGCAGCAGCAGCATTACATCATTCACCATTCATGATTGAACTCAACCTTCAGCTCCTCTTTCCTCCCTGGAGGTATGGGGGTGGGACTGAAAGTTCCAACCCTCTAACCACATGGGTGTTTCTCCTGGTAACCAGCCTCTGTCTTTAGGTGTAGTCCACCTATTCACATAACAAAAGACCTAGGGTTTTAGGAGGGTTGTGGCACAAATGGGGACAAAGACCAAATATAAACCTCTTACTACACATCATAGTACCACAGTCACGCTAAAGACAATAGGCACCAAAGCTAGGGCAGAATCAGTAAAACTACAGAGAAGGGGAGATATGTGAGAAGCAAGTCAGCAGGAAAAATTGATAGAAATGAAACACTGATCAAATTCAAAAAGAGAGCAGTGTTCTTTAATGGCAAATGCTATGTGAATGAGGTCAAGGTGGTTTGATTGTTAGTACACAGACTGGTTGGTTTCACTTATCCAGTGGTCAAACACTACAATTTTAAACTCAGTTAGGAATCCAGGAAAGATAACCCCAAGGTCAAGAAAAAAATGTGCACATGGATCGGTACAGCAACAGCACCTTCGTTAGGAAAAAAGAGAGATGTGTGTGCACATGTGCTCAGTCATGTCTTTGTGACCCCATGGACGGTAGCCCTCCAGGCTCCTCTGTCCACGGGTTTTCCAGGCAAGAACACTGGAGTGGGTAGCCATTTCCTATTCTAGGGGGGTCTTCCTGACCCACGGATTGAACCCACATCTCTTGCATCTCCTGCATTGGCAGGGAGATTCTTTACCACTACCGTCACCTGGAAAGTCCAAAAAGAGAGAAAGTTCATTACCCTATTATTTGGGGGCAGTGGCATCACCTTCTTGAAAGGCAGTCTATTACAGAGCCTTTCACAGATTTGGAGCTCAATGGTGTTGTGGGGTGAATAGATGAAGAAATAGTGAGGGAATGTAAGAAGGAACTGCAGGGGAAAAGCCAAGTTGCTAAATTTATTCAGTGATGGACTGAGTTCAAGCACAAGTATTTTCTTCCCATCTCAATTCCTACAAATGATAGAGAACATTTTCTTAAAGAATAAATCCACTTAGTACCAGAAAAAAAGAGTTCCATGAGTAGAAAGAAACATTGGAGATCTCTGAAAGACAGAAAAGATATAAATCACATAGAGTAAATTATAACCCAAAATATATGCTCGGGAGAGCTGCTCTGAAAATTTGAAGTGTTTCTGAGTGCCCCAAAGTAAAGGACAACGGCAGCAAGTGGTAGAACAAGATAGTGGAGAGATCGATTAAGGACTCACTGTCGCCATCCATTGCCTTCTTAGTCAACCCTTAACTTGGGCAGTGAGAATTCTTAGAACTGGGAAGCTGGAGATACCCACAAGGAAACTCGAAAATCTCACATCCAGAAGAGCAATTACTTGTATGCTTTGCCAGCACTTTTTGCTCCTTCCTCATAATCCCTGAAGATAAGCTACAGAAGAGAGTAACAGCATCTACAGACAAGCTGAAAGAATTAATGCCATGAAAAGGGGGGGCATCCCACTCAACAAGTTTAGGAACACTCACCTTAGGAAATGGGATTTAAGAGTGATTGAGAAGTTATTTGTTGAGAAACATAATTAAGATACTCAGGATATAAAGGCTAGACCAAAAAAAAAAAAAAAAAAAAATCTTGAGAATCAAAACTTTGATACTCCAAACAAGAGTTTCAGATAAAGAAAAACTGGGGATTAGAGGTCGAAAAAATAAGCAAAGAAATAATAGAAAATTTCCCAGAATGAATGACAAACATGGTCAGATTGAAAGAGTCACAAACCAAGCAGGACGTGTAAAAAAGATCCATGCCTAACAGTTTCAAAGAGCTTAATAATCAAGAAAAGAAGAAACATTGGAAAAATCTGTAAATAGTGTGTGTGTTTGTGTGTGCATATGTGTGTGTGTGTATCCTAGGAAGGATTAAGAAGTAATGGATGTTGAACAAAAGAAAGAAAGGGGGAGAGAGAGAGGGAAGGAGGGAGAGAGGAAGGAGGAAAGGAAGGAAGAAAGAGAGAATGAAAACTGTGAAGAAAAAGAGAATTTTAGAAAAGAGAAAGCTACCTAATTTATTTTAACAAGTTAACATGACAGCCCAAATAAAAACAGTACAAGAAAAGAAAATGAGAAGTTAATCTTATCTATGAACATAGATGCAAAAATCTTACATAAAAATTATGCAAGTCAAATTAAACTACATAACAATGTTTTAAACATCATGACTGGGTAGAGTTGCTAAGCAAACAACAGCAAATGCAAATATTCCCACCTGCTGAAACACCATTTATGGGAACACACAGTCACAACTGTGCCCCCCGTGAACCATCATGTTCTAGAACAACAGTCAGAGACCTGGCAGGGCAAAACATCAGACTCTAAGGAGGGATTCCCTACCCTTGCGTTATGAGGCTGCTTGATTAGAGAAGTACAAGCTTCTCTCCTGGTGTGATGAGTCAGTGACACAGTGGCAATATGGCATGCTGCTGCTAAGTTGCTTCAGTCATGTCCGACTCTGTGCGACCCCATAGATGGCAGCCCACCAGGCTCCCCTGTCCCTGGGATTTTCCAGGCAAGAACACTGGAGTGGGTTGCCATTTCCTTCTCCAACGCATGAAAGTGAAAAGTGAAAGTGAAGTCGCTCAGTCATGTCTGACCCTTAGCGACCCCATGGACTGCAGCCTACCAGGCTCCTCCATCCATGGGATTTTCCAGGCAAGAGTACTGGAGTGGGGTGCGACTGCCTTCTCCGAATATGGTATGACAGCTTAGCATTCATGGCTGGAGTGGACATTGCTTTTCCCCTAATGTGGCTGGGGGATGAGCCTTGTAGTCATAGCTAAAAATCTCTAACTCAAGCTTGGAAAGGGTGAGCCATATATATACACCCATGGTGAGACCATGCTGGCATGACTGAGGAGTACGTGTTCAAGCCTTACAGTGTATAAGGATTGGTTGCCTGAGTGGTTTCCATGGAGATTTACACTGGGCCAGCACATTTTCTGGGTAGCCAGCTGCAAAGGGTTATCTTGAACACAGTAAAATAATTAACACTTACCTGTCCAGGGTTTTCTTCGGAAATTTGGGGTAGTTTGAAATTAGGACAACTTATCAATATAATTTATATGACTTTGACAGACTTAAAAGCAACCTCATAAGACCATTTCAGTAGATACCAGAGAAATTTAGAAAATGTATCATTTACTCATCCTAAGTAAGAGCTAAAAGAGGAGCTACTAAAAGCCTAGAGCAAATATAATTCTCAAAAATGAAATTTTAGAAGCTTCCCTTTAGAGTCAGGGACATGGAAAGTTGCCTACTATCAGCCCACTGCACTGTCCAACACAGAGCAGTAAGACAAGAAAAAAAAAAGTGATCTGATGGTCAGAAAAGAAGAAAGATGTACAGTGACTTACACATATGGTTGTTTATATTTAAAATCCTGAAAAAAATCTACACATAAATTATTAGACTCCATAGAAGTTCAACATTTGTGTTGATAGAAGATAACCATAATAGAACACATTTAAGAAGTTTCCCACAGCGGAGATCAATTGGAAAATACAGCATATAAAAGATCCCAGTCACAATAGCAATAAAACCCATATAACATTTGGAAGTAAAGCTAATGGAAATGTGAAACACTTTTATATTAAAAAAATTTAAGTATTATTAAAGGATATAAAAATGAATAAATTGGTAGCTACATAATACCCATCAATTGACCCAATATTGTGATGGTGCTATGCTCAGTCCCTCAGTCCCTCAGTCATGTCTGATTCTTTGCAACCCCATGGACTGTAGCCCACCAGTCTCTTCTGTCCATGGAATTCTCCAGGCAAGAATACTGGAGTGGGTGGCTATTTCCTAACCCAGAAGCTCTTCCTGACCCAGGCATTGAATGCAAGTCTCCTGTGTCTCCTGCACTCAGGCAGATTCTTTAGCACTAGCACCACCTGGAAAACCCAAGATGGTACTGCTGCTGCTGCTGCTAAATCGCTTCAGTCGTGTCCGACTCTGTGCGACCCCATAGACGGCAGCTCCCCAAATTACTGTATACATTCCATTAAATGTGTTCAAACCCTATGAACAAAATAATTCTTCTAGGAATACAACCTATAAAAACTTCCTTCTTATAACTTTTTGAATGAATTAGGAAACACTTTTTATTTCACTTTAATTTTGGAAGATATTTATATCATAAAAAGGAACATTTTTAACACACAGTTTAAATTTTTTCAGGTTTCCACTTCACATTGTTAGCTAACTGGCAACCAGAAAGCAGATTAAAGCAGGAAAAGACATGTGCAAGGAAATTTTTGCAGCGTAGTTTGTAATTGGGAAAAAAAAAAATAGAAGGAATCCAAATGTCCACCGGTTGGGAAATGCATACCTATATGAAGAAATGGTATGCCTCAGTTAAAAAGAATGAATTAGATATGTATGCACTCTGCTGTGCAACAAATACAAGTGTCTGGATGCAAATTAGACCATATTTGATTGGTAACTAAAAGAACAGTGTTAGAATAATATAAATCTAAATCCACTCATACGCCACCTTCCTTAACGGGCTAATGTAGTGAAACAATAAAGACCACATTTTCTCATAAATAAAGAAAATACTTAATAAGATACAGAGATCTTAATGAAAAGACTGAAAGTTCTGCCTAAATGCCATTAGTGTGTGTAATATTTTTAGTGGCTTCAAAAACTGCTATACATTTCCTAGCATCCAACTATATTGTGGTGCTTATGAAGAAGCTGTCGAGATATAGCTCTTGTTTTCTTTGAAAAACATTTTCTGGTAGTTAAAGCTACACTAGGGATCAGATTATAAGTTTTTATGAAACCAACATCTATTGGAGGAGATCATCCTCAAAGACATATATCTCAAAGGCAGTCATGAGTCTTGGGCTGTAGGTTCCTAAAGTGTGACTGATTTGTGAGACTGGTGAGGGTGTCTGAAAAGTCTTCACCATGCTAATAATTTGATTGGAATTGTTACTGTTCGTATTAGTGCTCTGATAGTGCGTAGGTTCTGAGTGGTCTGCCCCTAATTATCTATGGGTCTAATTATCCCACAAGCCCTGCTATTTTTAGTGCACAATTAAGCAGAACATGAAGATTTTCAGAAATGCACATATCACATTATAGAAAAAAAAAATGCTTGCATTTCAAAAGGGCTAAATCTTAAAGCTGAATAAAAAGGCAGCCTATAAGAGCTATTTAAATGTTATCTCTTACTCAACTTTTAGAATTCAAAATAATATTATAAATGTACATAAGTATGTACATATCTATTGTGTTTATATTTAAAAAAAAATAACTTTCCCTAAAAACCCACAACTCCAGTCTAATAAGAAAAGAAACATCAGATAACCTCAAACTGAGGGACTTTCTACATCATTTCTGACCAGTACTCCTCAAAACTGTCAAGGTGGTGAAAGATAAGGAAAGACCCAGAAATTGTTACAGACCAGTGAGATTCAGGAGACGTGATGACTAAAGATAATGTGGCTTCCTTGGTGGAATCCTTGACCAGAAGAAGGAAATTTGTATAGAAACCAGGAAAATCTGAATGAAAACTGAAGTTCAGAGGAGCCTGGTGAGCTGCAGTCCATGGGGTCGCAAAGAGCTGGACACGACTGAGCAACTGAGCACACACACACACCCAAGTCTCAACACATACACACACAGACGTGGAGGAGAGAAAAAGGACCGACATAGATATGTTTAGTTCCTTATCCCAAAGTCATAATAGGACAAGTCATTCCTTCCAGGGTAGATGACCTATATACTGCTGGCAAACCAGTGATCTGGAACAAAAAACCCTGGTTTGCAGTGTTTGCTGGTTTCCATGCTTTAAATACTCCCACTGGGGCTGATTTCAAACTGCCAATGTGATGTCACTGAATGCAGACTTGAGAAGAAGAGTACAGAGCCTGTATTAGCTAGCTGCAGGACATGACTGACTTCTCCCCTGGAGATGGGATGAAAATAAGGAAAGTAAGGCCAGGGACATATCTCTAATGCTGCTTCCACCTCTATTTTGTTGTTCTTTTAATCTATAATGGCTCAACTAAAACACCTGTGACCAACTAGGGCTGTAACTGTCCCCGATGCTCCTTTATAAATTCTCCTATGACTGCTGGCAATCAATGTAGATTTTGCTCCAGAATAATAGATTAATTAAATTACTATGAGGCCATGCTACAATCAAGTCTAAAATTAACTGCATACTGTTTCCAATTCAAATTATTTCTAGTCGTCTCAAAGTTCTGCAATGACTTTCTTCACCCTGTATGAAAATCTCTAGGTCCATTCTAGGAAGGAAACCCAAAAAGGAGAGGATATATGTATACACCTGATGTGAAGAACCGACTCATTAGAAAATACCCTGATGCTGGGAAAGATTGAAGGCAGGAGGAGAAGGGGATGACAGAGGATAAGATGGGTGGATTGCATCACTGACTAATTGGAGATGAGTTTGAGCAAGCTCCAGGAGACGGTGTAGGATAGGGAAGTCTGGCATGCTGCAGTCCATGGGGTCACAGAAAGTCAGACACAACTGAGTGACTGAACAACAAAAATAGCTGATTCACTTTGCTATACAGCAGAAACTAAACTAACACAACATTGTAAAGTAACTATATTTCAATTTTTAAAAGTTCCGCAATGAAATTCAATGACAATATTAAGGTATTTAAGTAATAAATGCCCACAACATATAAAGTGTTCGTTCCAAGTCACTTCAGTCATGTGATCAGTCTTTACAACCTTATGGACCGTAGGCTGCCAGGTTCGTCTGTCCATGGGATTCTCCAGGCAAGAATACTGCCCCAAATGTAAATTCAAAATCTCTTCATTATTAAATTTCCAGGGAGAGGTTAAAATCCCAAAATTAAATTTCTTTGTAAGTAAAGTCTAAAGTCAAATTGTCTCACACTTGTGAGTTAAAAATCCAAAGAAATTAGACTCTAAATTTATTCTGCCCAACTTCTCGTTCTGGTTTGTCTCAGTCAGAGTCGCACTGCACAGTCAGGGCAGAGTCACACTTCCTCAGTATCTGCAGCCTGGGCTGCTTTCACCAAGAGGACTGTGGCTCCTACAAGCCCTGCAAAGTGAAATGAGCTCTTCCTCTAAGGAGTTCAGAGTTTATCAGAGCACACAAGATGCCCACAGCTTTGAATCCCACCTGCAAAATGTAGAAAACAAGCTCCTACCACAGATCCTAAATCAGATATCCAAGACAAAGTTATTTTCTCCAAACTCAGGAGTCAGTGTTACCAAAGGCAATGATAAAAACTCTGTAAAGGTTGAAAGAATAAAAATAGTTGAAAAAAATTTTGATTGGGGCTTCACAAAACACCAGTGAAGTGATGTCAATTGTCCTGAGTCCATAACCTGTAAGCTCATTTGAGAGCAATTCCTTGAGAGATTAATCTGAAGCCCATGGATTTACCCCTGCTGGGAGAGAATGCCACCTCTGCTCACCCTGAGAGTGGCACTGGGTATTGGCACCCTCGTGAATAGTTCAATAATATGGGATGTTGGCAAAGCCCATCACCATGTCTTATTTGATACATCTTCCTTTTCCCTTCTGCATAATCAGATTCTCTTGATCCCCTCCACCCCTTTGCACTTTCTACTGTTGACATCTCCTGTTTCTGAATCCCCTGGGGGCTCCTACGTAGTGACCTAGCCTCTGAAATACATTCAGGGTGGGAATGTTTGATTCTTGACCCCAGAGGTGGCTGCCACCGCCTCTTCCTGAAGAATTGTTCAGGCTGATAAAGGCCACTTGGGAAAGGTCTCTCTCCTGGCCTCACATTTGTTTCATCTCGGTAATCACCCTAAGCAGATCTCCAAACTGAAGTGGCTGTTGATGCTTCTGAATCTCAGCCCATGGGGCCAAATACACTACTTAAGAAATAACTTCATCAGCTTTCAATGCTCTGGGCCATCTCTGAACAGCATTCTTTCTGCCACATCATTTTCTTAGGTAATTAGCAAAGCCAGAGCCAACTTGGGAAGGGGTGATGTGACTTAAGTGAAAAAGAAATAATAAAATATGCTTGCTATTCAAATGTATCTTCAATATAATACCTCCTAGGACCCCTTTTCATCCAGACTTCCACTACTAAGTCCCCTGAATACAGAAATTCCAGCACCATCACCACTGGTCATTAGTACACTTCAGCTACAGCTCTCATTTTGTGACAAGAACTATTAATAATTCAGGTGTAATTGATGTTCGAGGGGATGATATCAATGTAATATAGATGTTGCATCATTGTTTTTTCCCAGTCAGTTACTATTTTCCACCACCAAGTAACAGCAACTATCACAAGAACACCAAAACAAGGGAACACAGCTAACTGAAAGGATGCAGAACCAGATATTCTTCTTCAATCCATCTGGCCATGTGCTCTGTCTTAGAAGTACTTACCGTGCTATACTTTCTCATCTTGGTGCATTTTGCCTTTATCTCCACTACTCAACCTTTACTTATACACCTTTCCATCGTTAGATTTATCTTCTTTTAAGGCTAAGTCCAATATTTGGTTATTGTAACTTAAGATATGCATGATAGTACTTTTACTGGCATAGTCATTGTTTTTGACATTGAGCCAATTACATCATTGCATAAGTCAACATTCAAAAAAAACTAGGATCATGGCATCCATTCCCATCACTTCATGGCAAATAGAAGGGGAAAAAAAGAAGCAGTGACAGATGGGCTTCTCTGATACCTCAGTTAGTAAAGAATCCACCTGCAATGCAGGAGACTCCGGTTTGATTCCTGGGTTAGGAAGATCTTCTGGAGAAGACATAGGCTATCCACTCCAATATTCTTGGGCTTCCCTTGTGGCTCAGCTGGTAAAGAATCCACCTGCAATGCAGGAGACCTGGGTTGGATCCCTGGGTTGGGAAGATCCCCTGGAGAACAGAAAGGCTACCCACTTCAGTACTCTGGCCTGGAGAGTTCCATGGACTGTATAGTCCATGGGGTTGCAAAGAGTCGGACACGACTGAGTGACTTTCACTTTCAGTGACAGATTTTATTTCTTGAACTCCAAAATCACTTCGGACAGTGACTGCAGCCATAAAACCCAAAGACGCTTACTCGTTTGAAGGAAAGTTATGACATTTAGACAGTACATTAAAGAGCAAAGACATCACTTTACCTACAAAGGTCTGTATAATAAAAGCTGTGGTCTTTCCAGTAGTCATGTATGGATGTGAGAGCTGGACCATAAAGAAGGCTGATCGCCAATTTGAATTGGTTCTTTCAAATCATGGTGTTGGAGAAGACTGCTGAGAGTCCCCTAGACTGCAAGAAAATCAAACCATTGAATCCTAAAGTAAACCCATCGTGAATATTCACTAGAAGGACTGATGCTGAAGCTGAAGCTCTGTACTTTGGCCATCTGATGCAAAGAGCCGACTCATTGGAAAAGACTCTAATGTTGGGAAAGATTGAACGCAAAAGAAGAAAAGGGTGGCAGAGGATGAGATGGTTAGATAGCATCACCAACTCAATGGATATGAGTTTGAGCAAACTCTGGGAAATAGAGAAGGACAGGGATGCCTGACGTGCTGCAGTCAGTGAGGGTTACAAAGAGTCAGACATGACTTAGAGACTAAAAAAACAACAACAAATAAGTTTTTAATGTTATGCCCTAAATCATATTCCCTCCCATAATCCCTGTTACCTTTAAGAATACAATTCTAAAAACCAAGAAGTTTCCCTATATGTTGTATTACAGCATAAATGTCAAAATTGAGGAACATTCCAGATAGATTGACTATCATATGAGATCATTTATATGGGGTTTTATATTTTTAAGATTAGGCCAAATACTTAAACTAAATCCTAACAAACTCTATACAAGGAAAAAAGAAAAAAGTTGGGCTCCTGGAAATCAACAACAATCAACTGTTCATCAGAAACCTGCTAATTTAAGTCTCTTGATGGTAGAAAACCATGAAGAAGCTGTGTAGGGGTCTTCAGTAAAGACCTTTCCAGTAGCAGGTAGCATGAATCTGAAAGGATTTAGTGAAAGGACCTTGTTATATCAGGAACAAGAATCAGGAATACAAGCACACTCTCTCCCCACCTTTCAACTCTGCTCAAATTGAAGGAGAATAGCTCTCGCTTAATTCAAAAGTATGAATAAAGGACTAATTCGCCTAGCGCAGTTTGGGTCAGGTCACCATTGATTCAAATCATGATTGAAGAGCCCATAATGGAAGCAGTCACCAAAACCCACCCTTGGATGTGGAGTGGAGGCTCAGTTATGGGAAGAAAGGGGCTGGTACCATAGCCAGAAAATACCCACTATGTATGAAATTGGAAGACCTGCATTTCATTTCCACTCTGAGCTAGACTATTACTTTTGTAACAGTGTCTTTTCTCTCTAGGTCCTCAAACTCTGTACAATGAGGGCTTTGGTCTAAAACGCCACTTTTCACATTGTGTTACTTGGAAAGAAGTTCTCTGGGAAAGAGTTAGAGATTTCATCCACAGCTAATGCCGTCCGAAAACTTGTGAAGATTCAAACAGTTTAGAAAAAAGATCTATTGCTTCTACCAGGTGATTTTTTGCTTGCTTGTTTCCTGCTTGCTTGTTTGGTTTTTTGTAGGGTGTTCACATAAAGTCTCACTTGGTCTCAAGTTTTCCAAAAAAAAAAAGTATGAAAACCATAATTCCATGAGGTCTCTAAGGTACCTCTAAGTTCAAAAAAATCCTTCAGTTCTGATTTCCAGTGATTATTGCTTCCGTTTTTCCAGTGGTCATGTGTGGATGTGAGAGTTGGACCATAAAGAAAGCTGAGCACCAAAGAATTGATGCTTTTGAACTGTGGTGTTGGAGAAGACTCTTGAGAGTCCCTTGGACTGCAAGGAGATCAAACCAGTCCATCCTAAAGGAAATCAGTCCTGAATATTCATTGGAAGGACTGATTCTGAAGCTGAAGCTCCAATACTTTGACCACCTGATGCAAAGAACTGACTCACTAGAAAAGACCCTGATGCTGGGAAAGATTGAAGGCAGGAGGAGAAGGGGACAACAGAGGATGAGATGCTTGGATGGCATCACTGACTCAATGGACGTGAGTTTGAGCAAGCTCTGGGAGTTGGTGATGGACAAGGAAGCCTGGCGTGCTGCAGTCCATGGAGTCGCAAAGAGTTGGACATGACTGAGTGACTGAACTGAACTGAGGCAGCCTACAAATAAACAAACCCTTTAGGTGATGATACATTGAAGAGGGAGGGAAAGCAGTCACAACAGAGCTGAGGCAAGATTCCAATACATGCAACAAACAAATACTGAAGAGCCTGACACACAGGGAGAGAGAGGTTTAATCTCCGAGGTTTGCCCTTCAGGACCTGCATGCTGAGAGGAGCACAGTGGACCTCAGGGCCACACCTGGGGCTTGGTGAAGATTTCACGTGCACCTCCAACTTCCCTGGTGGTTCAGATGGTAAAGAATCTACCTGCAAAGCAGGAGACCCAGGTTCGATCCCCAGGTCGGGAAGATTCCCCGGAGAAGGGAATGGCTCCCCACTCCAGTATTCTTGCCTGGAGAATTCCATGGACAGAGGAGCCTGGCTGGGCTACAGTCCATGGGGTCGAAAAGAGTAATGACTGAGTAACAACTGAGTAACTAACACTTTTCATGCTCATGTGCATCTCAGATATTGGTGTCCTCCAAGGTCAAAAGGTTAGGACCAAAGTCCCGCCATGACAAACCCATAACCTCAGCTGGTGACAACACAGTCCCACAAGTTCACATCTCCAAAGTCCCCACCAAAGACTGACTCATCACCAAAGGACTCCTGCTCCTGCCCAAGACAATGCTGGCTGGCTTCTGTCCTCAAACACAGTCCCACAAGTTCACATCTCCAGTGTCCCCACCAAAGACTGGTTCTTATCAAAGTTATCACCAAAGGACTCCTGCTCTGCCCAAGACAGTGCTGGCTTCTGTCCTCATAGAGAATCCCTTCTTCCTCCAGACTCCTCCTCACTGGGGGTTTCCCATCCACCCATAGCACTGTGGTGCCTGGGGCAGACTCGCAGCCCACACAGAGGTGCTTTGGACCAGGAGAGTGCTACAGAATCTTGAAAAACATATCAGAACCACCCACAAGCCCACTACACATCTCAATCTTTCCTTTAAAGAGAAGGACCTCATTTTCTTGCTCCAGGATGTTATATGCCTTAGACTATATCATGGGTGAGGTTAGTACAGACTCTGACACACACCATGCACCAGCCCATGAGTGGCTTCTCTAAATCCACCGCCAGTGCAGCAAAGGAATCCTGTGACTCGACGGGGAACACAAAGGCTTCCCTTCCCATGTCTATGAGAGGGAAAAGGAGATAGAGGAAAGAAGTCAGACAATGTGGAACACAAAGATCTCTTCTCTCACTTCTCCATAAAATTAGGTGACCACATACCATGCTCTCTCCCCTGTCCCTCCCCCATGCTAAGAGCAACCTCAAAGACCTGCTCAAAGACCTGCTTTGAGCAACCTCAGGTCCCTCAGTCCAGACCACGGGCACAGTCTTGGCCAAATTCTAGCTCTTTTGGCAAAGAAACCTGAAGGTTAATGAGCAACATGGTAATAGCTTCACCACGTCTGCTTACTGTGCCACATGCAATCGGATCTTGAGGGTAAGTCCGTGAAGAGGATGTGGGAGACTGATGTCCACGGCCTCAGTAATTCAAATTAAGACCTACTCCTTTCTGAGTTTATACCCACAGGACAGGGGCTTCCCAGGTGGCGATGGTGGTAAAGAACCCTCTACCAATGCAGGAGATGTAAAAGACACAGGTTCGATCCCTAGGTCAGGAAGATCTCCTGGAGGAAAGCATGGCAACCCACTTCAGTATTCTTGCTTGGAGAATCCCATGAACAGAGAAGCCTGAATGGCTACAGTCCAGAGGGTTGAAAAGAGTCAGACACAACTGAAACGACTTAGCACACTCTCAGGCACATCTATAACATAGAGGCGTCAGTTCTGGTGTATGAATGATTTCCCAGACTCCCTCCTCTGGGGCCAAGAGTCAAGGTTCCATGGCTAAAGGTAGCAGAATCATTCTAGAAAATGGACATTGATTGGGGCTGCATTGCTGGAATCCCAGCTCTGGGAGAAAATGATAGAAAACCTGGATAAGCAGGGGAAGCCAGTTGTGTCTTCCCCAGAGAAGGCAATGGCAACCCACTCCAGTGTTCTTGCCTGGAGAATCCCAGGCAAGGGGGAGCCTGGTGGGCTGCCGTCTGTGTGGTCGCACAGAGTCAGACACAACTGAAGCGACTTAGCAGCAGCAGCAGCAGTTATGTCTTCCCAGGCTCTGCTACATGCTGCCCACATGGCCCCTCTTAGAGGTCTAGGGAGGTAAAAGCTAAGCCAAAAGCAATAAAGTCTTCACTTGCATTTTATGGAACAGGCATGCCTCCCTTCACCAAGGGTTGTGGCTGGGGTCCCTGGATACACACCCTGCACAGGCATGGAAGGGAACGATCACTGTGCAAAGACAGTTTTAAAACGGCACACAGATTCAAAGCTTTATCAGAAAAAGGAAGGAAATCAACAGGAAGTCTGTGTGGGTTACGTATTAGAGATTCCTGTGACTGCTGAGTTCCTGTTCCAAGAGGTACAGATTCAAAGTCAAGGGAGATAAAATGTATTGGGGCAAGACCAAAGGATGTCTCTGTCTCCATACTATGGCCTGAGTTCCCATCCTGCTCCCCATTTCTCCACTCCTGGGTCTCCAGGGAACCACCTGAGCAGAGAACTCATGCCTCAGGGGAAAACACAATTGAACATCAGAGACAGAAAAGACGTTAGAGGTTATCTAGCCTCGACACCTCGGAGATGTCAGATGACTTGTCTGAAACCACACAGCCTGGTGTTCCTCACTGTCCCAGCGCTACTGCTCTTCGCCATCCTACTGGGAGGACCTGGAAGGGCAGGGCACGTACCCTATCCACATTCAGGCGATGACGGGGCCTCCTTCGGAATTGTTCACTGATGAATAGCAGCCTTAAAAGTACCCTTATTGGGCAACCACCTTGCCCAATGCTCTTTTATAATTGAGGACCCTAAGGCCCCAACAGTTCTTACATCCTTATCACAGGCCCTATGGATTCAACCTGTTTCATCTGTTCTTTGTTGTCTTAAATCAGAAATGAAACTCAGAAAAGAGTCAGGGTTGTCTTAAAGCAAAAGACAAGGTTTATTGTTTGTGAGGTTGTGCAAGGTTTGCAAACTGGAGATACATACTGAAAATACATCCCTGGAGGGTGAAGGGGATGAGGAATTTTTTAGAAGCAAAAGCTGCAGAAGTCACAGTTGGGGGAACAGCAAAGGGGATTGTGTGGTTCTTGCAGCCTGACCATAAGTCTTAACAGTCTAACCGCAAGTCTTCAATGATTGGCTATCACTGAAGCTTCTCATTGGAGGCTTTTTCAGGTACAACCCTTAGGAGAAGCAGAAGTCCTTTATAGTTGTTTGTGGTTTTTCTAAGAACACAGAATACATGACTGAACCCCAGATCTGTCATGACTGTCTGATTCCATTTTATTTTGGGTCCCTGATAGCCACACAACGTCCATTTTCTTGCTTTCCACAGAGGTTTCCTCTTCTTTCCACTTTTCCTTAGGGGATTATTTTATTTTATTTTTACATCTTCAAAGACCTACTTGGTCTCTTGGGCTTCTCACTTGATTTGTCGCAGAGTCAATGTCCCTCAGCAGTTCCATCCCATTTATTTGCTTTTCCCCCTCCAGGTATTACAGACTTTGGCTCTAGGTTTTGCTTTTGTTTGCTACAATAAACAATAATGAAACAGACATAAGGAAAGAAAAATAACTAACATGAGATGTTGCATGAAATCTGATACAGTACTCATAGAAAAAGTTGTCTAGATTCTTTCCAGGTTCTTCTTTCGCAAACATCATTCTTTAGAGTTTTATGAGTTAATCTGGCCCTCACCAAGAGAGTCACTTCATCTCTGGCTACAGGACTCAAGGATCATCTTACCTCCCTTCATAGGGATAGGACAACATCTCTATGGGTCAGCTACTCCAGTTTCCAGGAGATTTCTAGACCACAATGTTAACTATCAGATACACACACACACCCACACACACACGGGCTTTCCCAATAACTCAAGCAGTAAAGTGCAAGAGACTCAGTTTCAATCCTTGGATTGGGAAGATCTCCTGGAGGAGGAAATGGCACTCACTCCAATATTCTTGCCTGGAAAATCCCACAGACAGAGGAGTTTGGCGGGCTACAGTCCATGAGGTCACAAAGAGTTGGACACGACTGAGTGACTAAGTACAACATTTCTCTCTCTCTCACACACACACACACACTTAGTGTTAAGTCTGATCAGCATGAAGTGCAAGGCAACAGTGTTGGTAATTTCTACTGAAGGCCACAGTGGTAAATTTTGTAAACTAATTTGGTTCACTCAAGACCCACACCCTAACTTGCCTTCCTAACCTATCCTACTTGGAAAGCTAAAAGCTACATCTCCAAGATTTCATGTTGCTAAGGTTCCACATGTGACATAAGCTTTGCCAAGCAATAACACTCACAGATATTTGGATGTGCAAAGACTTTCTAGTGAATAGATTTGCAAACCCTCAACTTCCACATGAGTCTTTCCTGATACTGAGCCCTCTGAGCACACATTTGTTCCTGAGGCATCTCCTAGTCTGTGCTTTCCCACCTCCTGCTTCATGTTTAAAAATAAAAGGCACAGCCTCACCACAGCTTTCAGACTGATTAGCTTCTAAAGAATACCCCTTTCTCTTTCTTCAGATGTATGAACTAAGTTTAGTTACAATATCTGATCAAGTTAATGGAATGATTTCTGATATTAATACATGATTCTGACTTACTTCTGAAAGTCAAATCCTAGAATTTGATATATGTGTTCACACATATTTGCAGAAGAAATATCATGCCATTTATGGCATTGTTTCATAACATTTTAGCTTCACATTACATTGGATGATTACAAAGTAAGTATGAGAATTAGCACAATTGATATGTTACCTTTTTATCATTTATTATATGTAATTTATTACAAAAATGAATAATCATTTTCACTCTACATCACTTTAATCTAGACCTTAATGATTTGAGTAATCTCTATCACAAGAGACTTTCCATAATTTATTTCTTTATAACAGATTTTGGAAATATAAATCTATGTAGTTAGATGTATTCCTTGAAAATATAAACTTATTATTCATAAATAAAATGTACATTGTTATTGACATATACAATTATAATCTGGTTGTATGGTTGTAATGGAAAATCTTGAGATGAAATTTTTCCAATACCTCAGTAATATTAAAACTCGGTGGTAAAATTTCACCTTTTGATATAAAAAATTTTTAACTAAATGTTATGATGGGTTGAATTGTGTCCCACTAAAAGATAAATATTGAAATCCTAACACCCTAGTGCTCCCTTGGTGGTAAAGAATCCACCCGCAATGCAGGAGATGCAAACGTGCAGGAGAAGAGGGTTAGATCCCTGGGTAGAGAAGATCCCCTGGGGAAGGAAATGGCAACGCACTCCAGTATTCTCCTGGAAATCCCATGGACAGAGGAGTCTGGTGGGCTACAGTCCATGGAGTCTCAAGAGTAGGGTATGACTTAGCAATTAAACCACTACCACTTGAGCACCTCGGAATGTAATTTTATTTGGATATAGGGTTTTAGCTACCTTAAGATGAGGTCGTACTGAAGTAGAATGGGCCCGCACTAATTACTACTGGTGTTCTTGTGAGAAGACAGTCATGTGAAGACAGACACACAGGGAGGATGCCCCATAACAAAAGGCAGAGACTAGAGGAATGCAACTGCAAACTACGGAAAACCAAGACTGCTGGCAAATTACCAAAAGCTGGGGAGAGGAAAGGATTCCCCTGCAGGTTTCAGAGGTAACGTGGCCCTGCTGACACCTTGATTTCAGATTTCTAGCCTCTGAAACTGTGAGACAGTCAATTTCTGTTGTTTTAAGCCCTCCAAGTTGTGGTACTTTGTTACAGCAGCCCCAGGAAACTAATACAGATGTGTTTTATACAAATGTGAGTTCTGTTTGAATTGTACTGTCACTTTAGAGTAAAAGAAGTCAGCATTTCATATATATATATATACCATATAAAATATTTTTAAATTGCCTGTCTGTAGCTAAGAAAGAATCAGATATTAAAGAAAGCAGACTGAGGATTCCCCTGGACACAGGAAACCAATAGTTTGAGCACTTCTATAAGAGACCAAGGTTCTAACAAAAACACGACAGTTTTTCAATCAACATTCCAAGAACTACCAAAAAAGCAAAACGGCAAAACTAAACAATAAATTTTACACAGAACCTGTTTTTCTTTCTAATTACAATTCTGCTTTGTGATCATCATCATAAAAATTGTCAAACAATAGTATGAAAAATCTCTCTAATGCAATGTGCAATAATTATTTACAGAATGTAAATCAATTAATTCTTTGTAAGGAAAGCTAAGTGCACTGGTAAAATTATCACTAAGGTTAACATTAAAAAGTTATTAGAGTTGGCTTGGAGAGCATCATAAGAATTAACATTGCTCATTAGGTCACTGTTTTTCTAGTGAAAAATAGAAAATATTACATAAATATGGAAAAGGTTATAATATACCAGGTACACCTTTGATAGGTAAAAAGATTTTACATACCAAGTCTGTCATTGCCATTAAATCAATTCCTATTCTAACATTATTGTAACTTGAATAGTTAATGAAATTATTGAATAATAATAATAGAAAACAGCTCTGTTCCACTACAGCTACCATAGTACTACACGCCATACACTGTTCTAAGTGCATTCCCATATTAATCCAATTAGTCCTTACAAGTCAAGGTAGGTACATTATCCCCATCTTACAGATGAGGAAACTGAGGCACTGAGAAACTGTTCACCAGATCATGATAAAGGTTGTGATAGACAGATTTCCTATGCCTTTCAGATAAGGAAAATACACAGGTGTTTTCAGTTAATAAATTGTGTCCACTTTTATGGAGAAGAAAATGCATGCACAGGTGGCTCAGTGATATTATTTTTTGTTTGTTTGTTTTGTTTTGTTTTGTTTTTTAATTTTATTTTATTTTTAAACTTAACATAACTGTATTAGATTTATTATTTTTTAAATTTGGAACTTTTATTCACATTGATTCAGCTTATCCTAGGAATGGGCATAACAGTCTTTATAAACAAAACTGCTATTCAGGCCAGCTCGCTGGGTCTGTGACCTGCCCTTAGAAGAGCCTCACCTTTTAAACGTTAGTGCTGGCTTTCAGGATCTGATGTTCCCATCCTGAAATACTTAATTTTTGAACAAAGGGCCCCACATTTTCACTTTGCACTGAGCCCTTCAAATTATGAACTTGTCTTGATTGTTACAGTGGCTACACAGAAATTGGTTTTGTTGTTTGTTTGTTTTTTTTTTTAATCCTTTAAACTTGCTTTAGCTTGGGAACATGATTTTATTGATAAACAAGCTTTAGCTGGAAAAAAAAAAAAAAGGAGTTCTGACTTGTAGGGAGTATTGAATGGTGCTATTTAAATTGTAAATATTATAACATCAAGGGAGTTAAGACTGTATCTTTTTAAATTGATGTGTGAGGAAATGGGTTCATCTTATCCCCAGCTAGTTGCTGAATTTAGAAGTGAGCTGGTTGTCATGGGGACACATAATAGCATGTTTATTTGGATTGAATATGAAGTCAGATTTTTTCTGACAGAAAAGAAGTTGATTTGGCTGAATGGTATGACAATGGATGGTGGCTCTGTTCATTAGATAATATAAACATATGTCTCAGTTTGCCCAAGGCAGCTGTTTAAGCCTGTTGTCCTGGCATGAGAGTAGCCTACCACCATCAGGTTTTATGGTCGATAATTTCCATAAATTGACTGAGCTAAATTTCCAGAACCAATATTTTTTACCCCAAAAAAATTACATCTTGAATGTATGTTATCAAAATGTTATAAAATTAATATTCAAAATTTTCTAAACTTTTCTAAGTAAAACAGATACTTTTAAAAGGCTATAAAATTAAGTGACATTGATAAGTCTTAATAAGTCTCTCCTGTGTAATTCAGAGAAATTGAAAATTAAGGAGGAAATCCTTTTGCAAGGTAGATTTTTTTAATGTTTTTTGTTATCAACAAAAGGAAAAAGTTAATCTAATCAGCTGATAGAGCATTACATGTGATTTTTATGACAGAGAATTTGTGATTTGCATATAGCTTGGAAGGAGTTCAAAGGATTAGCCAACGTGCAAGTATAAAACTTGTTTTGAACTCATCTACTTATTTATGTGAACAAAGTTTCTCAGAAAGTACATTTTTAAATTTGGGGGGTGGGGAGATAGAACTGATGTTGAAGCCAGCTCATCGTTGCTATAAGTAATATTGATATCAGATCAGATCAGTCGCTCAGTCGTGTCTGACTCTTTGCGACCCCATGAATCGCAGCACGCCAGGCCTCCCTGTCCATCACCAACTCCCGGAGTTCACCCAGACTCACGTCCATCGAGTCAGTGATGCCATCCAGCCATCTCATCCTCTGTCTTCCCCTTCTCCTCCTGCCCCCAATCCCTCCCAGCAGCAGAGTCTTTTCCAATGAGTCAACTCTTCACATCAGGTGGCCAAAGTACTGGAGTTTCAGCTTTAGCATCATTCCTTCCAAAGAAATCCCAGGGCTGATCTCCTTCAGAATGGACTGGTTGGATCTCCTTGCAGTCCAAGGGACTCTCAAGAGTCTTCTCCAACACCACAGTTCAAAAGCATCAATTCTTTGGCACTCAGCCTGCTTCACAGTCCAACTCTCACATCCATACATGACCACTGGAAAAACCATAGCCTTGACTAGACAGACCTTAGTTGGCAAAGTAATGTCTCTGCTTTTGAATATGCTATCTAGGTTGGTCATAACTTTCCTTCCAAGGAGTAAGCGTCTTTTAATTTCATGGCTGAAGTCACCATCTGTAGTGATTTTGGAGCACAGAAAAATAAAGTCTGACACTGTTTCCCCTGTTTCCCCATCTATTTCCCATGAAGTGATGGGACCGGATGCCATGATCTTCGTTTTCTGAATGTTGAGCTTTAAGCCAACTTTTTCACTCTCCACTTTCACTTTCATCAAGAGGCTTTTGAGTTCCTCTTCACTTTCTGCCATAAGGGTGGTATCATCTGCATATCTGAGGTTATTGATATTTCTCCCGGCAATCTTGATTCCAGCTTGTGTTTCTTCCAGTCCAGCATTTCTCATGATGTACTCTGCATAGAAGTTAAATAAACAGGGTGACAATATACAGCCTTGATGAGCTCCTTTTCCTATTTGGAACCAGTCTGTTGTTCCATGTCCAGTTCTAACTGTTGCTTCCTGATCTGCATACAAATTTCTCAAGAGGCAGATCAGGTGGTCTGGTATTCCCATCTCTTTCAGAATTTTCCACAGTTTATTGTGATCCACACAGTCAAAGGCTTTGGCAGACATATAAACTATTTGTGAAAAAAAGAATAAAACTAGTCAGTGGAAGTTGAATTAGGAAAAAAATATTTATAAAGTCTGAAACTCTAATATTTTGGCCACCTGATGCGAAGAGCTGACTCACTGGAAAAGACTCTGATGCTGGGAAAGATTGAGGGCAGGAGGAGAAGGGGATGAGAGAGGATGAGATGGTTGGATGGCATCACCAACCCGATGGACATGGGTTTGGGTGCACTCTGGGAGTTGGTGATGGACAGGGAGGCCTGGCATGCTGCGGTTCATGGGGTCACAAAGAGTCAGACACGACTGAGCGACTGAACTGAAACTGAACTGAACTAATCTGCATAAGTGCCAATGTCGTAAAAGTAAAGTAAGTGCAAGGAATTCTTTCAGACTGAAGGAGACTAAAGAGACATGACAACTAAAAGAGATGTGAGATCTAGACTAGACCCTTTGGCTACAAAAAGGACATATTTGGAACAATTGGTGAAATTTGAAGAGAGACTGAGAATAGAATGTTAGTACAGTATCAATGGCAGTTTCTTGGTTTTGACAGTTGTATGGTTGTATAGTTACAGATGATTGGATAGTCCTTGTTTGTAGGAATTATACATTAAAGAATTGGGGGATAATAGGTTTTCATGATGGTAGCTTGTTCTCAAATGGTTCAAAAAACAAAAAGTTCTGTGTATTAATTTGTGGGGTGGGGGGAAATCTACCTTCAATGGATCCTGTGTTAACTCAGAGAAAATCAAAGTTCTTCAAATGACCAGTAAGTCCATCCACGATCTACCCTCTCTCCTCCACTTGAACATCATCTCTCACAATTTCCCTGCTTATGCACTTCACGCCAGCCACACAAGTCTTTTTGTTTTCCCTCAAACCCATCAGACACACTCTCACCTTAAGGCCTTTGCCTTGGTTGTTCCCTCTGTCTGAAATGCGCTTCCCCCAGAATTCTACCTGGCCACCATATCCTTCAAGACTGATTCAAATGTCATCTTTCCAGTGGGGCCTACCAGAACCACTTTACTGCAAAAGACAAGCCACTGCTCTGCGACAACCTGGAGGGCAGGAATGGGGAGGCAGGAAGGAGGGGGTTCAGGATGGAGGGGGCACATATACACCCATGGACAATTCATACTGATGTATGGCAAAAACCACCTCAATGTTGTAAAGTAACTATTCTCCAATTAAAATAAATAAAAAAAAAATTTTTTTAAGTCCAACTTTCTACACTCTTGATTCCCAAGCCCTGCTCTAGTTGTGTTCAGTCTTGTTCTTTGTTTTGTTTCAGAGGATTATCTACTTCTACATATCAGGCAATATCATCACAAATTATGTTTATTACTCACTGTCTGCATCTCCCACCAGAATGTAAGCTCCAAGGGGAGAAGGACTTCTGTTTTCTTCACTGATTTATCATGAGATCTTGGGACAGTGTCTCGCACATAAATATTCATGGAATAAATTAAAGAATTTCCATTTCTAGGTGACGGTTAAGATAGATTTGAAATAATACCTTGTAGCTTTTAACTGGTTTAATTTCTTGAAATAAAATGTTAAAAAGAGGAAGAGTAGGACTCCCATTTCTGGCAACATGACAGACTTTAAAAGTTTTAAATATAAAAGATTTAGAAATTCTGGGTGAAATATAACAAACATGCTTTAAAATGCATAGCTGAACTACAAAAAAAGCAAAGAAAGTCTCGAGAGACAAGATTAAAAGAAGAGGAAACACTAGAGTGCAAAGTAATAAGGATGTGTGGTGATCTCAGTTGCCCAAGTCTAGGCTTCGGGGACAGGAGACGGCGCTGTCTTCACACAGCTATGGAACAGGAACGGGGACTATCCCCTCACCCCCAGCTACAAACCACACACAGTGCCTGTCTGGCCAGGACCAACTTGGTCCTACATCCTCACTGAAATGGTTACAGAAACAGGACAGCATTTTTTAAAAATTAGCACCGGTCAGAAAAGAAAGACGGAAGGCAAAGGCTGGAAGACTCATTTAACCATTGCTAACGAAGAATCTTTTAAAGGGAGACATGGCAGAGTAAGGTATTGACCTCAGTAGTTTAAGAAGTCATGTAAAACCAGCCATCACATTTCATCAGATTAGGAAAAGGAGAGTAAATCTTTATGTATATACTGCTAAAAAAATGTAATCTCCCCTTTCAAAACTTGAGGCAAATGGAGTAAGTTTCTATTCCTTAAAAACCAGTGGAGCCCAGAAACTAAGGAAATGCTCAAAATAAATAAATAATAACCCACAATGATAAGGGACACAGAAGCCAACTTAAAGCTGGAACAATTTGGCCAACAAAATAAAGTTGCATTGGATTATAGACCAACGCATAAAATAAATACCTATGTGTCCACATTGAGATAAATGATTGAGTAAATAAATACATGGGAAGAAAAGACAAAGATCTCACGCAGAAGAATTCCAAATCATTTTATATGCATATTCCACCCTGAGCTTCCCAGGTGGCTCAGTGGTAAAGATCTGCCTCCCAGTGCAGGAGCTACAAGATGTGGGTTCAGTCCCTAGGGCAGGAAGATCCCCTGGAGGAGGAAATGACAACCCATTCCAGCATTATTGCCTGGAAAACTCTATAGACAGCAGAGCCTGGCAGGCAACAGTCCATGGGGTGGCAAAGAGTTGGACACAACTGAGTGACTAAGCATGCAGCATCCTCAAGGAGGAGAGGAAGCAAGGAGGAGAAGTATACCATCCCACCCCTTAAGTGTGGGCTACAAGGAGTGTGTAAGTGTGGAGGCTGGAGGGGAGAGTAACTTTACAGTGGAGAAACCTGACAACCACTATCATTCCATGGTAAATAGATGGGGGAAGGTGGAAAGAGTGACAGACTTTATTGTCTTGGGCTTCAAAACCACTGCAGATGGTGACTGCAGCCACAAAATTAAAAGACGCTTGCCCCTTGGAAGAAAAGCTATGACAAAACTAGACAGTTTTAAAGAGCAGAGATATCACTTTGCCAACAAAGGTCCATATAGGCAAAGCTGTGGTTTCCCCAGTAGACATATACAGATGTGCGAGCTGGACCATAAAGAAGCGTGAGTGCCAAAGAATTGATGCTTTCAAAGACTCTTTGAGAGTCTGGTGGACTGCCAGGAGATCAAACCAGTCAACCCTAAAGGAACTCAACCCTGAATATTCATTGGAATGACTGATGCTAAAGCTGAAGCTCCAATATTTTGGCCACCTGATGCAAAGAGCTGACTCACTGGAAAAGACTTTGATGCTGGGAAAGATCGAGGACAGGAAGAGAAGCGGGTGACAGAGGATGAGATGGTTGGATGGCATTATCGACTCAATGGACATGAGTTTGAGCAAACTCCGGGAGATAGTGAAGGACAGGGAAGTCTGATGTGCTGCAGTCTACGGGATTGCAAAGAGTCAGACACACTTAGTTACTGAAAACTGTAACCTCTGCCCAGTAGTCAAAGTCAGCATCACAGCCACAAATCATGTGCATTGTTTGTACTCTTGATATAATATGATGAAAATGGCACTTTACCTCTGTGATAGTCCTTCCCAAAATCCATAAGCACAGTCTAATCCTGAGAAAAGCATCAGACTATTTCCAATAGATGAGGATTCTATAATATACCTGACCAGTACTCTTTAAAACTGTCAAGGTCATCAAAAACCAGAAAGGTTTAAGGACCTGTCATAGTCAGTTCGGTTCAGTCTCTCAGTCATGTCCAACTCTTTGCAACCCCATGAATCGCAGCACACCAAGCCTCCCTGTCCATCACCAACTCCCGGAGTTCACTCAAACTCATGTGCATCGAGTCAGTGATGCCATCCAGCCATCTCATCCTCTGTCGTCCCCTTCTCCTCCTGCCCCCAATCCCTCCCAGCATCAGGATCTTTTCCAATGAGTCAACTCTTCGCATGAGGTGGCCAAAGTATTGGAGTTTCAGCCTTAGCATTAGTCCTTCCAACGAACACCCAGGACTGGTCTCCCCTAAGATGGACTGGTTATATCTCCTTGTAGTCCAAGGGACTCTCAAGAGTCTTCTCCAACACCACAGTTCAAAAGCAACAATTCTTCAGTGCTCAGCTTTCATCACAGTCCAACTCTCTCATCCATACATGACCACTGAAAAACCATAGCCTTGACTAGACGGACCTTCATCGGCAAAGTAATGTCTCTGCTTTTGAATATGCTATCTAAGTTGTTTGTAACTTTCCTTCCAAGAAGTAAGCATCTTTTAATTTCATAGCTGCAATCACCATCTGCAGTGATTTTGGAGCCCCAAAAATAAAGTCTGACACTGTTTCCCCTGTTTCCCCATCTATTTCCCATCTATTTCCCATGAAGTGATAGAACCAGATGCCATGATCTTTGTTTTCTGAATGTTGAGCTTTGGGCCAACTTTTTCACTCTCCTCTTTCACTTTCATCAAGAGGCTTTTTAGATCCTCTTCACTTTCTACCATAAGGGTGGTGTCATCTGCATATCTGAGGTTATTGAGATTTCTCCCGGCAATTTTGATTCCAGCTTGTGCTTCTTCCAGCCCCGCATTTCTCATGATGTACTCTGCATAGAAGTTAAATAAGCAGGGTGACAATATACAGCTTTGATGTACTCCTTTTCCTATTTGGAACCAGTCTGTTGTTCCATGTCCAGTTCTAACTGTTGCTTCCTGACCTGCATATAGGTTTCTCAAGAGGCAAATCAGGTGGTCTGGTATTCCCGTCTCTTAGGGCGCCTAAAGAGACTTGACAACAAAATGCAATGAGCATTTGTTGGCAGCAATCTTGGAACAGAGAAAGGACGTTAGGTAAAAACTTTAAAAATCTGTGTAAACTATGAACTTAATTAAATGTGTTGATGTTTGTTCATTAATTATAACCCACACATCATATTAAAGTAAAAGGTTCATAAGAGGGGAGATCATTGGGAGGGGGAGTATATCGGGAATTCTTTGAACTTATCTTCCCAATTTTTCTGTAAATCTAAAACTGTCCTCAAATGTAAAGTCTATGATATAGACTTAGAGAATGAACTTATTGTAACCAAGGGGAAGGATGGGGGGAAGGGATACTTAGGGAGTTTGGGATGGACAGGTACATACTACTGCACTGGAAATGGACAACCAACAGGGACCTATTGTACAGCACAGGGAATTCTGCTCAATGTTATGTGGCAGCCTGGATGAGAGGAGAGTTTGGGGGAGAGTGGATACTTGTATATGTATGGCTGAATCCCTTTGTTGTACACCTGAAACTATCCCAACACTATTAATCCACTATACTATGATACAAAATAAAAAGTTAAAAAAAAAAACTACCAAAAAGGAAAGTCTATGAAAAAATAGTGATAATAAAAATAAATGGAGCTTAACAATTAGAATATCTATCATTATTTTATCATCATTATTAAACTGAGAAATTTCTACCTTTATGTCCAACAATAATTCACAGGAAATACCACATACAGAGGAACATATTAAACTATGCCATGAGAAATTCAATCAGCAAAATGATCTAGTACCTTCAATAAATAAATTGCCAAAGAAAAAGTGACAAATGAGGACCCTAAAGATGCAGATTTAGGAGACATGTAAACCAATCAAATGTGAGGACCTTATTTGCATCTGATTTAAACAAGCAAACTTCCTTGTTCTATTTTTCCATTGTATCATTTGTGTTTCCTCAGTCAGCTCTGCCAAATGAACCATCTGCACCCCACCCCACATCTCAGGGTCTACTTTGGGGAAATCCAAACAAGGACACCCATCATTAAGAGACTGGTTAAAGAATATAAAAAAGAATGTATCAAGATATATATGTATAACTGAATCATTTTGCAGTATAGCAGAAATTAACACAACATTGGAAATCAACTATCCTTCAATAATTCCTTTCCTTTCCTACTCTGGATCGGGAGGATCCCCTGGAGGAAGGCATGGCAACCCACTCCAGTATTCTTGCCTGTAGAATCCCTTGGACAGAGGAGCCTGGTGGGCTACAGTCCATAGGGTTGCAAAGAGTCGGATATGACTAAAGCAACTGAGCACAAGCGTACATCCTTTAATACAGAAAAGAAAAGAGGTTGACTAAGTAAATAAGGTACAGCCAGGTAATAGCTTATTATAATTTAAAATAGTGAGTTGTTAGATCTGTATGTGTTGATATGAAAAATCTCAAGAAAATTTCAAAAAATATTATTCTCTTTTTAAAATTTATTTTAGTATTCTTACTTTATTTCTTAGTCATGCCTCGTGGCATGTGGGATCTTAGTTCCCATGCCCCCTGCATTTGAAGTGCAGAGTCTTCATGGACCACTAGGGAAGTCCCTTATTCTCTTTCTATAAATGAATTAAAATAATAACATGCACATGTATCAGAGTACAAATAATGATTTTTTGGATGTTTTACATAAGAAAATTAACAATGATTATTTCTGGATAGTGGAACTTCTCATGTGGCAAAGATATTGTTGTGCCAGAAAAAAGACTCTCTGATTAAAAAAAAAAAAAAATAGGTCCTAATTTATAGTATTTGCTCATCTCCGTGGTATAAGTATTCCCATCATGACTGATTTCAAGCTGCCAGTGACTTCACAACAGGCTCACAATAATTTCTGAATAACAATCCATTCTCATGAGCTAGCAGAATCAGCTCTAACACATCAGTGGGTGAGAACATACATTCTTTATAACTTACATGATAGGTGAATTCACTCTATGGACTGAATCCCATGGACAAAGGAACCTGGCATGCCACTGTCCATAGGTTCCCAAAGAATTGGACGTGACTGAAGTGACTTAGCATGCACGTGGCTATAAAGAGATAATACTATGTGTCCTGTGATGATAACACAACTGAGCATTTCAGGTGTCCCAGGTGGCTCAGTGGGTAAAGAATCCACCTGCAATGCAGGAGACATAGGAGACATGGGTTCAGTCCCTGGGTTGGGAAGATCCCCTGCAGGAGGGCATGACAACACTCCAGTATTCTTGCCTGGAGAATTCCTTGGTCAGAGGAGACCGGTGGGCTATAGCCCATAGGGTTGCAAAGAGTCAGATATGACTGAAGCAACTGAGTACATGAGCACGACAGTTTCTTAAAACTAACTGAGCTATTTTCTCTCGGAGTGGCTACTACAGCCAGATGATAGATAATTCTTGAATCTGCCCTAACTCGCCTACTGTCATTTATCAAAAGAATGTCTCCTTCCTGAATATAAAAGATTCAGTAGAAAAGAGCATTTATTTAGAAATCAAGAAACCTGCATTATCATCCTAACACAGATACTATTGTGCGATAAAATCTTGAACAAATCATCTAATCTCTCTGGGCCTCTATGTCCTCATGGGTTTCTGAGGCCCTCTTTGGTTTTAAAAATCCTACAACTCTATTTTTTCTAGTGACCAAACCCTCAAGAAGCTCATTGCTCTTGAGAATTCCTAAGACTCTCTGAAGTATTCCTGGGTCAGACAGAGAGAGGGAAGAGCCAGTCCTTCAGTGTAGACACCAGCAGGATAGCCCCAGACCCTGAGGCAGAAGTAGGAGGAGCTGTCTCCAGCAGGCACAGGAAGGACCAGGCCCTCTGAGAGGTCCAGGGCTCAGGACCACAGCTGGGAACATCATCACATGTGTCCTACATCCACACTGGCCAGTCCGGGAGGTCAGGGCTAAAGTCCCCACCACCGTGGACACTGTTAATCCTTTCAGGGACAAGAATGATTCCATCTTTGTATCTTCTTTGCTGTTGTTGTTTAGTCACTAAGTCGTGTCCAACTATTTGCAACGCTATGGACTACAGCACACCAGGCCTCCCTGTCCCTCACCATCTCCCAGAATTCGCCCAAGTTTGTGTCCATTGAATTGGTGATGTGATCCAACCTTTATCTTCCTCCAAAGACTGTTCTTTTGAATTTTTTTAAACATGTTTTTATTTATTCAGCTATACCAGGTCTTAGTTGCAGCATGCAGGACCCAGTTCCCTGACCAGGGAGCTAACCTCGACCCCCTGCACTGGGAGTGCCGAGTCTTAGCCCCTGGACCACCAGGGAAGTCCCCAAAGACTGGTTCTTAAGAAAGTTCCTCCAAAGAACACTCCTCCTACTCTAAAATCATCTTTGCCTGTATCTCTTCAAAACATTCTTTCTTCAGGATCTTCCTCACTAGAGAGTTTGTATTTGTACCAAACTCAACAAAATATGAGCTTGGCTCTGAGTCACATAAAAATAAAATAGGAACACAGGAGGGATCCTTGTGACTCTTAGCAGACACACACACACACACACACACACACACACACACATATACATACACACACAGATACTATACCTAAAAGGGATGATATTATTACCATGGTCTCTAGAGGCAGAGCAGAGAGCTAACTCTAGCTTACAGAGAGATCAGAGAAGATTCAGACACTGGGGAAAGCCAACAGAAGCTTCATCAGCTGTAGTTTAAAATCTCATATTAGTTGACTCTTTCAAAAGCTTAAAAGCCATTCCCCTGAGGTTTGTGGGAGAAGCAAAACAGTGAAGGAAAGTAATTTTCTCTAAGAGCAAGGGCCTCACTCTGTCACTAGGATTGTTAGGGAGCATAAATCCCTAGCAATAATCACAAAACTCTTCATGTCACTTCTCAGAGCATAAAAGGCCTTTCAGCACATCATCTAATCTGATTTCCACAACAAGCTGGGAGTTATTGTTGTCATGGGAAAAGATGTGAGGAGGGGGCTCAGGAGGCCTGAGTGCAGGCCTGAACTCTGCCACTGGTTCCCTGCCATGGGCTTCCCTGGTGGCTCAGCTGGTAAAGAATCTGCCTGCAATGTGGGAGACCTGGGTTTGATCTCCGGGTTGGGAAGATACCCTGGAGAAGGGAAAGGCTACCCACTCCAGTATTCTGGCCTGGAGAACTCCATAGACTGTATAGTCCATGCGATCACAAAGGGTCAGACACAGACTGAGTGGCTTTCACTGGTTACCTTGTGTCTTTTTTTTATTTTTATTGGAATAGAGTTGATGAACAATGTTGTGTTGATTTCAGGTGTATGCCAAACTGATACAGTTATACATATATATGTATCTATTCTTTTTCAAATTCTTTTCCCATTTAGATTATTACAGAATATTGAGTAGAGTTCCCTGTGCTATACAGTAGGTCCTTATTGTTTATCTATTTTAAATATAGAAGTGTGTGTATATGTCAATCCCAAGTAATCCCAAGTAAGTTAGTTATCCTCAGGGCATGTTTTGGCCTTCATTTTACAAATGACAAAACAGAAACTCACATGTGATAAGTGACCTGTCCCTACCAATGGGTAGCAACAGGGACAGATTGGAAAGAATGAAGGCCTGAAGCAACACCTTCTTTGTTATGTGTGATTAACATGAAAATAATATCCAGAGGCCGAGATGGGTAGGGTGGGAAGAAGGGACCCCTGAGGCTAAGAACATAGGAAATCCATTATGAAATAATTAACATGAGTTAATTTTCTAAGAAATGACTGTGTAAATACTAGTCCCAATGGAATCTATAAAGAGCAAAATGAGCAGACGACCATGACTCAGACATGTGACTACCCTTGAACTCCAAATCTGGGAGACAACTCTGAAGTTTCCAAAGAGTCATAGACCCTCCCCCACCTGCCAGTCACAGCCACTCATCAAGAGTCTTATGAAAAGGCTCACATAGGTGCATCCTCCAGTCATTCTGGGCACTCGACTAGTTGAGAACAAAGGCCTAGAGGTGTGGAGACCAGACAATAACTCCTTGTTTAAAGCAATCTCTTTTCACTTTTATCCTAAATATACTGCTTTTAAAGTTTCTAGTCATGCTTTCTAGTCCTGATGGAACAAGAAAAGGTGATTTTTATGCCAAGGTAACCACTTCCAGTAGTCATGTATGGATGTGAGAGTTGGACCATAAACAAGACTGAACACCAAAGAACTGATGCTTTTGAACTGTGGTGCTGCAGAAGACTCTTGAGAGTCCCTTGGACTGCAAGGAGATCCAACCAGTCCATCCTAAAGGAAATCAACCCTAAATATTCATTGGAAGGAATGATGCTGAAGCTGAAGCTCCTATACTTTGGCCACCTGATGTAAAGAGCCAACTCATTAGAAAAGATCCTAATGCTTGGAAAGATGGAGGGCAGGAAGAGAAGGGGGTTACAGAGGATGAGATGGTTGCATGACATCACTGACTCAATAGACATGTGTTTGAGCAAACTCTGGGCAATAGTGAAGGACAGGAAAGCCTGGCCAGCTGCAGTCCATGGGACTGCAGAGTCAGACACGACTTAGCAACTGAACAACAACCACCACTCTTCCTATCAAGAGATGTCAGTCACACCCTCCTCAGTCTTACTCTTTACAGCCTGAAGAGTCCTTAGCGGAAATGTCATTCATCTGAACACTTGTCCTCTCAGGAGACCCCTTCCCCTGCTCTAACGTGCTGAAGCCTGGAGACAGGGCATTTGCCAAAAGAATAAGGAGGAAGGGAACCAGAGCAGTTTCACCCAGCCAGTCCCCAAGGACTCTGATAGCAGCTGAGATGGTAGAGGTGGGAATGAGCTGGGGCTGCTGCTGCACCCCTCCAGGGGGCACCATTCACATGACACCCCTTTATGGGGTGGGTGGTGCTGGTAAACCTGTCTTTTTCCTTCCTGCTTTCCAGCTGCCATCTCCCTACCTTTGTTTTGTTTTTAATATTTATTTCTTTATTGATCTGGCAGTGTCAGGTCTTGGTTGCAACACAAAGCATCTTCCATTGTGGGGTACAGACTCTCTAGTGGTGGCCCTCAGGGACACCATCCTACCCTCTATGACAGCAGAGGTAGCACTAAGATATGATTTGGTGCTGGCTCAGGGGAGGAGAAACTGTTGCTCTCAAGTCTCTGTGTGCCACCTTCCTATTGGTTTCTGTGTACAACCGTGTTGTACCGGTTTAGCTTGTCTCCATTAACATGTAAAGAATGGTTTTTACGTACCTCAGAGATTCTGGTCCATCGTGGTTTATGCACTGGGATAAGTCAAAAGGAAAATGCAGAGACTCATCTAGGCATTAAAAGAAAAGATGATTGTTTCACTTATGCAACATCATGGTCAAGTGATAATATGCAGCGTACACACTGGCAAAGGGGGATGGTAAGTACACGTGTAGTCAGTGTGAGCCCGAAAGAACGGGAAGGGGTTGTATCAGTAAGAACTGCCTTCAGTCATAGTAGCAGAGATCCAAATACAGTGACTTATGCAAAACTAAAGGTTCATTGTCTCACATAAAGAAATTAAAAGACAGAAGGCCCAGAAGTAATATTATAGTTTCACAAAGTCATCAAGGACCAAGGTCTTCTCTAACTTATGAACCAACCATTCTTATTAGGTGACTTCTATTCTCAATGTCACAAGACCACAGATGAGATCTGACCACCATAATATGTTTTCAAAACTGAGGGGGAGGTGGAAAATACAAAAACTAAGACCAAAAGAGTCCAGCATTCTGTCTCATTTCAAGAAACCTTCTCAGGAGTCCCACCCAACAAGTTTTATTTAGGGCTCATTGGCCAGACTTAGTTACATAACCAAATGTAACTGCAAGGGAGGCTGAGAAACGTGGTCACTTAGCTGCATGTACAGCACAACCTTGAATACATGGGAAAATACGTATTGCAGAAAGCAAGAGCTCTCCCATCAGTGAATAATCCATGTGAAGTCAGTAAGACGGTTTGGGTGATCTCATCAGACTGCAGATCATCAGTTCAGTTCAGTTCAGTTGCTCAGTCATGTCCGACTCTTTGCGACCCCACGAATTGCAGCACACCAGGCCTCCCTGTCCATCACCAACTCCTGGAGTTCACTCAAACTCACATCCATCGAGTCAGTGATGCCATCCAGCCATCTCATCCTCTGTCATGCCCTTCTCCTCCTGCCCCCAATCCCTCCCAGCATCAGAGTCTTTTCCAATGACTCAATTCTTCTCATGAGGTGGCCAAAGTTTTGGAGTTTCAGCATTAGCATCATTCCTTCCAAAGAACACACAGGACTGATCTCCTTTAGAATGGACTGGTTGGATCTCCTTGCAGTCCAAGGGACTCTCAAGAGTCTTCTCCAACACCACAGTTCAAAAGCATCAATTCTTCTGTGCTCAGCTTTCTTCACAGTCCAACTCTCACATCCATACATGACTACTGGAAAAACCATAGCCTTGACTAGACGGACCTTTGTTGGCAAAGTAATGTCTCTGCTTTTGAATATGCTATCTAGGTTGGTCTGGCAGATGTCAAATCCCTGAAACAGTGAATAGAGAGTTTTAGTTGGTGTGAGCTTGGCAGGTCAGTGAGAAATGCACAGAGGTGTGAGATTAACAATGGGGTAGGTGTTATGCAGTCTGTGTGGGCTCAGTGAGAGGGTGAGGGCCGTGCTCAGCTGGTGTGAGTTCAGATAGTTATAGTTAATGTCTGTTTGGCCTACACTGAGGAACCTTCACTAAAGCCTTCATTCCCATTTTGCAGCTGTTTGAGAGCATTGCTGCTGCTGCTGCTGCTGCTGCTAAGTCGTGTCAGTCGTGTCCGACTCTGTGAGATCCCATAGACGGCAGCCCACCAGGCTCCTCCGTCCCTGGGATTCTCCAGGCAAGAACACTGGAGTGGGTTGCCATTTCCTTCTCCAATGCATGAAAGTGAAAAGTGAAAATGAAGTCGCTCAGTCGTGTCTGACTCTTAGCGACCCCATGGACTGCAGCCTTCCAGGCTCCTCTATCCATGGGATTTTCCAGGCAAGAGTACTGGAGTGGGGTGCCATTGCCTTCTCCGGTTTGAGAGCATTAGTCCATAACAATTCCTCAGCAAGATCAGGGAAAGGCGGGAAATACGCTGCGGTCCTATTGGAGGCCACACTTCCCCTTCGTCTGTGTCATGTTTTATAATCAGGGTCTGCCTTCCCTGGAACAGATGGTACATTGCCAGATACAGGTGGCCCTCTTGTCAGTTCCAAGCAGGCTCCCCTTTGCTATTGTCCTTCTACAGCCAAGTCTCCTCAGGTTAGCAGGCTTCATACATCATAGTGGGCAGGTTTACACACCTCGACCCAAAGCCAGGACTGCTAACAAATTACCTTGACATGTTGATTGCTTGCCTTATCTCACCCCGGAGGCCTCCAGAGCCCTGCTTCACATCGTCAGAAACACTTCCAATTACTGCACTGGTTTATCAGGGGCTGTTTCTTGGTGTTCCTATTCCGCTCCCTATGACCTTGGCTGTCTGAGTGATGGATCCGTTGAGTTGTGGCTTCATCCCTCTTAGAATGGCCTCTACTTATCTCTGCCTCTCTTCCTTTAGGGTGTGTTTTATTGCCACATGGACTTGGCTTGTGGCCTCTGTTGCATCATCCAGCACTAACTGTCATTCAGGCAACTCTAGAATGCACATAGGTGGCCTCTGTAAAGAGAGAGTTCCAGAAACAGAACGCCGAACATAATACTTTAGCAGACTTCTCAAGTTACACAATAGGAGGAAATCTCTGCTTGGAATTTTAAAGGACAGCAGAGAATTTCTACATAAACCGGGAATAGTGCTGTTTTTGATCCGGTCAATGCCAGTTAGATGACGGGAAAGGACAATTCCATGTGTCATGGAATTGCCAAGCACTGTCTCAAATCCTTCCTGAGGTCAGAATTCCTGACCCCACTAACCCCTACGGCTCAGAAAGCAGCTACAAGTACGGCGTAAAGAGTGACACTGTGGAAAACTAAGAGCCACGCCTAAAATTGCTTGATTTTGGCTAGAAATGTGGTTGATAACATGCCCTTAAAACTATAAGGAACTTCTTAAGAGATGATGTTGACGCGTCAACTTATCTGTCATCGTCAGTTATAATTTCAGAAACAAGCTTACTGTGAGTTCTTAAGAACAATGGTCTAAAAGAATTGATATTTGAGAGCCCATCCTACCCTTCACTTGCAAAAGCTTCTATATATTTCCAGAAAATGGTGAGAAATTAATCTTGGGTTTGTTTGCCCAAGAAATTACCCAAGGTTATGTGTACTTATATGGGGTCGCACAGAGTCGGACACGACTGAAGCGACTTAGCAGCAGCAGCAGCAGCATGTATACTCTCAACAAACCTGCAAGACAAAATGCCAGAGCTTTGTGGGGATCAGATCTTAAGTTTTGTTTCCCAACCAAGGACCTTGACTTGGGTTAGTTATTTTGGATAGTAAATTGTCCTTCCTTTAATGGTAGCCTATTGAGGTAAATTGGGATTTTACACAGTAAAGTTATTTCAAAAATCTAGGCTCTGTGGGGAAACTGAATTTTGTTCACTTTTAGAATGAGGAAGGAGCCATAGAAATTATCACCCATGAACTCTATCAAATATTCTGCAACACAGGAACACGTCTGGTCTTCTTTGGAGAGGTAGTCTTACCCCAGTTTCAGGACACTGCAGGAATGCAATAAAACTTGAAACACTATGGCACAATTTATAGAGGCATAGCTAACTCAACAACTGGAAAGAATAACAGCTATTGCCCACTTGATTATAAAAGGTTTCTTCTGTTTAAGCATCCTTTGAACCCTTATAACACGTAAAAGCAACTCCATGATCAGAAAGACCTTGAGATCTGTGCCAGGTGCTAAATGATGATGTAAGGCTGTCAACTCGTTCCACAGTCCTTGTGTTTACCTGGCTGCTCAATGGAACTGAATCTCCCTATTGAGTCAGGACTGGTGCTGATGAGAATCATCGGATCCCAGATCCAGGGTGGGAAGCCAGGGAGAAAACCAATCTAAGAATCACAGGTAGGGGCTGCGGATGGGACAAGTCAAAAGGGCTCAAGCCAAATGAACAGTCAGCAATCAGATACATATCAGGAGTCAAGATTAAGTATGAAGGTTAAAAACCAAGCCAGCAGTCAGGAATCAGGAAACACCCCCAGGCACTGGAGTCAGGCAATACAAGTCAAAGGACCAGAAACCAAGTTAAATTTGTGACAGCGGACTAAGAGGCATCATCACAATGACGTTGAAGCTGCAGTACCAGCTGTTTTGGGGAAGACTCTTCTCCCCGTTTTGTGAGAGCAATCTAAGATGTGACCATTCTCAGTTGTAGAGATGGAAGCAGAGGGTCCATGAGAAAAGGAATGGAGTCAGATGACAGAAGTATAGTGTTTGGAGTCAGACTTCAAGACACATCATGACACCTCTGTGCACTGCCTGATGAAGGTCAGAGCTTGAAGCCAGTAATTAGCCACCTATGTTGTATCAGGATTTGGCAGCATACTGGCCAGCAATAGCCATTAGGGGTCAGGGGGGAAAAATGGAAATTGAGGAATTTCACATTGACACTTTCCAAGCTCCCTGTCAGTTCTATTTTCCCATTTTCTGGCAACCTTCCCTTCTGGTTTTAAGTAACAAGCAATTCCAAGCTCCCCATCTGTGTTCCAAACCCTTCCTTGGATGGATGGTACTTAAATTTCTCCATTTCCTCAAAGCTTTCCAAGTTTAAAAAAAAATGCTCTTTTAAGGTATAGATGATCTTATTTGCAAAACAGAAATAGAGACACAGATATAGAGAATAAATGTAAAGACACCAAGGGGGGAAGGGGAGATAGGATGAATTGGGAGATTGTGATTGGCATATATACATTATTGAAAATATGCATAAAATTGATAACTGCTGTGTAGCTCAGGAAACCCAACTCAGTATTCCGTGATGACCTAAATGGGAAGGAAATCCAAAAAGGAGGGGATATATAGATATATATGTATGTCTGATTCATTTGCTGTACAGCAGAAACTAATACAACATTGTAAAGCAACTACACTCCAACAAAAATTTATTAAAAAAAAAAAACACATGGTGAGATTTCACCTCACATTTGTCAGGAGGGCTACCATAAAAGCAAAACAAAAGCAGACAGGGGCTGGGATGGGCAAGGAGAAGCTGGAATCCTTATACACTGCTGGTAGTAATAAAAAATCTGCCTGCCTGCTATGAAAAACAGCATGGTGGTTTCTCAGAAAATTAAAAATATCATTTAAAATGCTCTTTTAAAACAAAATTTGGAAGGCATATCACAGATGCTAAGAGGAAAGCAGGTGTGTCAAAGTACTCCAACTGAAATATAAATGATGAATTTGCTCAGTGCTCCTAAAGGCAAGATAATTTGAGGGAAGAATAATTAATACAAAAGAACCTCTAGAGCTCTGTCCCTAGCACTCTAGATGAATAGGGGTTTTGAAAAAATCCTGTCTCTCTTCTCAAGAAATTACTTAAGCATATGACTTGAATTACAGTCTTTTTTAAATGTTGGATTTGCTTCACAATAAAAAAAAAAATCCTTATTAATCGAGACTTCTAAGAAGTGTTTAAAAGTGATAAATAATTCATCTCCCTTATCTCACTTTTTCATCAGATACATCCTAGGAATAAACACAGATAATTTTAAAATGATTTTCCAAAAACGATACTTGACCATTTAAAAAAAAAGTTCAGACATTTCTGTTTTCTAGGACAAGGCAGAAATTCTTACAGAAGCTGAACTCCACAGTGTAAAGAATATAAACCCAGTATTGCCTTGGCAAATCCCTCCTGAACCCTGGTCTCCATCTCCTTACAGAGATAATAATACATACTTTGCAGAATTGTTGTGAAGATTCAAAATAATGTATGTGAAGGATCTAGCAGAGAACCTGGCATATCACAGGTGTTGCAGAAATAGTAGTGATTGTTAATATTAGCTCACTTATCTAAGAGTGCCCAATTATCTTTCATTGTAAACACATTTCTACCTGGTGAAAAGGAGAGAGCATGTAGCAGGAAGTGCATTTGGGTGTAGTAGCAGAAATTTCAGTAAAATACAGAAAACTAGATAACAATCCCAGCTTTGTCATCAGTTACCTGTGTAAATCTTTGCAAGACATTGAACTTATCTGAGCCTCAGATTCCACATCTGAAAAATGAAGGATTTGAACTCCATCATAGCTGTGGTCACTTCCAGATCTGAGGGGCCTCTGTCCATAACTGATTACCTTCCCAGGCAGAGAGAAGGCTGGCAAAAAGATATCCCCAGATGATCAAATGTTGGCCCAAGGGACCTCTGCATCCACTCTTCCCAACCTTGCCTCTCATCTTCAGACCTTGCTCAAACACACAAATGGACTTAGATTCCAAAGACCAGATGTAAATCTTTTCCACTGATACATGTTCACCCCAAGATTTAGGATAATTTGCTTAAATTCTCTGGGTCTCAGTTTTCTCTTCTGCAAAAGTGAAAAAGTGATATAAACCTCATTGAGTTTGGGGGAGGATTACATGAGATACTATATATGAAAATGATTTATAGGCTATATGTGCATGCTAAGTCACTTCAGTTGTGTCCGACTCTTTGTGACCCTATGGACTGTAGCCTGCCAGGCTCCTCTGTCTATGGGATTCTCCAGGCAAGATTAACTGCAGTGGGTTGGTATGCCCTCCTCCAGGGGATCTTCCCGACTCAGGGATCAAACCTACATCTCTTACGTCTCCTACATTAGCAGATGGGTTCTTTACCACTAGCACCACCTGGGAAGTCCTATAGGCTGGTACAGTTTCATACAAAGTTAATACAGCAGCTGTGATAGTTGGTTGGTTTAGCACCTTTGGGAAAGCATCTCAAGAAGTTGGATTCTAAGTTAGAACTCTTATGAGTCATCCACCTATTCTGGTATCCTGTTGGGGTTTTACAGACCCAGAAGAATGCAACAGAATGGCATTAAATTTTGCTGTAATCTGATATTGACTTTGGTTTTCCCAATCAAGAAAGGAGGTTTGTTTAGACTTTCACTTACAGGCAAGTGGCAGGATCTTGTTTTAATTGTCTGGAAAGTTTTCAATCTATTAGCGATTTCCTACCCATGTGACCTGAGATTTCCCTATTTGCAGAGGCAATTGTGGAATTTCAGAAGAGCACCTATTACCAATTGTAACAAATTGAAATCTAGAAATAAGAAGTTCTGTCCCTGCAGAGTTGTACTCTCTAGCTTTGCTGGGTTTATTTCCATGGAATAACAGGCTCCTATGATCACAGGAGGCTGCAAGAAATGCAAGGCAGTCTAAGAAGAAGGTTGACCATGTTTTGGGGTTCCTCACAAGTGTCCTGAAATGCCCCTGCTTTCAGGGCTGAGCAGTGCTGTAGAATCTCTTCCAGTATTTTCTCTGCGATTCTGAAGTCTAAAAGCAATTTGTTGCTAAAAGGTTTTAAGGCGTTTACCTCAGAACACAGTCCCAAGTGTTGAGTTTTCTAAGCAATCAGCTACATGGAAACTTTAATCAGCATTTGTCTCGCTCCCTGGGTCAATCCCACCCACATGTGCAGGTCACACACCCCTGGACAAGGCTGGTCCCCTAAACAGAAGAGCAAGCAAGTACTCACACAGCATAATTTGAAATGTGTCACAGACCCCTTCCAAAAATATCTTCCCCACCAAATGCCACAGAGCCTAGAATTCCCAGCATTGAACTTACTGCTGCTAGTCTGCTCCATCATCCACCCCATCCTCTCTCCAGTGTCTGCACATGTGAATCCCATCTGTCTTTCGAGGACTGGCTCAGAATCACTCTTTCATGAAAACTTCCATTACCCTCCACTTGGAAGCAATCTCTCATTCCTCTGAAAGTTTAATTCTACTTTATTTATGATGTACAGTGGACCCTTGAACAACATGAGTTTGAACTGCACGTCCACTTGTACATGAATTTTTTTCAGTAGGAAATACTACATGATTTACGGTTGGTTAAATTCATGAATGCAGAACCGCAGATAGAAGGAAACATATACATGGAGGACCATGTATAAGGAACCATGTGTATAAATTGCAAGTGGATTTTTTGATTGTGCAGAATCAGCAACCCCAACCCCCTGTTGTTCAAGGGTCAACTATATATTGCTTTATTTTTTTTTTTTTTTTGGTTGTACTGTATGACTTGAGGGATCTTAGTTCCCCAATCAGGGGTCAAACCTGTGCCCCCTGCAGTGAAAGTGTGGAGTCCTAACCACTGGAAATCTCCAACTGTATACTCCTTTATGTTTAAAGACATGCATCAGCCCCACCAGGCACAATCTTGAGAGTCAATCCCTCAGCAAGGTCTTACTTATCTTTTACCACCATCCCACCCCCAGTGTAAAGAACAAACCTCTGACCAATGGGTGTCATGTGGGTGAATAGATGGTACGACACAGCTTCAACCAGGGTAAGATTTTGCTACTCACTAGCTCTGTATCTCTTGGTAGTTAGTTTACTTCTCAGAGCCTATTTCCTTCCTATAAGATAAGGCCATTTGAGAGCCACAAAATTCCAGCATTCTACCAGCCATCGTTATCAATCTACTGGATGATCTGTAGCTCTCACATTGATTCAGCAAAGGCCCAACATTACTTTCACTCAGTTTTTGAAGAGGTTGGATAATGTATATACTGTATTGGGGGGTTTAAAAAGAAAAATTGGTAAAGGGAATAATAGGGTGAGGCTAAAGGAAAAATACAATTCTTTTTTATTACAAAAAGTGGGGCATGAATTCAACTTTGAGCTTCCTAGCAACCAAAGCAAAAAGTAAGAGATTGTAGTTGTTCAAGAAAGTGCAGCTCTCCCTGATACTAAGATCTATGAGAAACTAATGTCATAGACTTTGTCCTCAAAACAACCCAACAATGAATACACAAGGGAGTTTAATAGAACTGCTTTCTGCTGCATCATTGCCTACGAGACTGTTCCAGTTATCTCACTGAGCAACAACCTTAAAACGATAGTGATCATTTATTACAGACTCACTGGGGACTGACTGGAGTCAGCTAAGCAGTTCTCTAAGCTAGGGCTGGAACAGCTGCTCCTCTTCAGATATCTGTAGGTGGTCTCTCCACGTGACTTCAGGATGGCAGTGTGAGAGCAGCCAGAGTCCATATGTGGGAGCTCAGGCTGAGACAGGAAGAGCCAGGCAGGCTGTCTTTCATAAACTAGCCTCAGAAGTCACGCAGCATCACTTCCTCCACATTCTATTCGCCAGAAGCAAGTCACTAAAGCAGGCCCACATTCAAAGGAAGGGTAATTTGTCTCCATACTTTGATGGACGAGTGTCCAAGAATATGAAAACATGTTTTAAAGCCACCTATATAAATGATAAAATAGAAATTTGCAATTCAACAAATGCTATTCTATTGAAAGCAAAAGGACAGTCAGATTTGATCCAGGGATAAAATCTAGGATATCTAAGATATCTGCCCAAGATGTTAGTCTCTAGCCTATGAGGCTATTTAAATTTATTTGCTTATTTTAGTAGGTCACTAAGTTTACTTTGAATTTTTTATTTTTCTCAAAAAATATATATATGAAAGTTGAAATAGAAAGCAAAAGCTAAGGAACAATGCATCTAAGAAGTGTTAAATCATTTCTGAAATCAGTTACCCAAGACATTTGGTGTAATTTTACTCTTGTCAATTTCAGCTGTGACTAATGAGAAACAAATTATTTGTAAATGCTGATTGTAGTACTTCGTTCAGAGGATTATTACGAGGATTGGTTGAGATAGAGCAGAGCCTGGCACATAATAAATTCCTTTGTTTCCCTCAGTTTTAATTTTTTGTTGTTCCTCTTAGGGTATTTTTTTAAATTGAAGTATGGTTGATTTTAACTTTTATTTGGCTGTGCCACATGGCTTGTGGGATCTTAGTTCCCCCAAAAGAGATTGAACCTCGGTGGCAGTAATCCAACCACTGGACCACCAGAGAATTCCTGAAGTATAGCTGATTTTAAATTTAAATTAATTGAAATTAAAATTGTAAATGCCTTTCTTCAGTCTTGAAAATCATATTTTAAATGTTTAATAGCCACACAAGGCTAGTGACTATTATATTGTACAACACAATTATAGAACTTTTCCATAATTGCAGAAAGTTCTATTGGACAGTATCAATCTAGAATAATGAAAGAAATGTGCATTCTTTAGGTGTCAATCAGAATTGCTCACCTATCTTATTAAGCTCTTGGTAGGCACTAGGCAGCAGAAATGTCCAAATTTTAACATTTGACAAGAGTATGTGCTGCGTGAAATCTGTAATGGTAATAAAGGAGAGTTCCATACACCTTAACAATCCACGGGGCAGGAGATCGACTCAAGGAAGTCTCTCTTCCTTTACAGTAAATGAAGGCTTCTAACCAAGACTCAAGGGCTTGCCAAGTGACTCTGGTACAGAATCTGCCTGCCAATGCAGGAGCCAGAGGGGACTCGGGTTCGCTCCCTGGGTCAGGAAGATCCCATGGAGGAGAAAATGGCAACCCATTGCAGTATTCTTGCCAGGATAATCCCATGGACAGGGGAGCCTGGCTGACCACAGTCCGTGGGGTATCAAAGAGTTGAACATGACAGAGTGACTGAACATAGATGCACGCAATCAAGACCCAAATAGCCAGCCACCCCAACCTCCATGTGGGGATTTTCAGTGGAGGATCTACCACTGAATTTTAGCAAGACTAAAATTTCCTTCAAGATGGTTTGCAAAAACTGTTTTCTAAAAACAGCTGAAGGAAAGAAAGATAAAAATCAAAGTTACAAAGTAAATCCCCTCACTCTTTCATTCAACCAAAATATATTGAACAGGCATGCATGTTACAGTTTGTACCTGAAAACATTTTCAAAATAGATTTTACCAATCTCCTGGGCCTCAGAAACAAATATCAATAATGCACCCAAAAAATATCTGCTTTTAAGTAGCATAATTTTCTAGTGAAACCACCAGAGGAAAATGGTTGCGAGATGTCCCCTAAGTAGCTGAAAAAGTTGGCTGGCTATATATAAGCATTAGATATAAGGCAATTAGATTGAATATATTACCTGCCAAAAACGATGATTTGGGATTTAGAGAAGTTGAAATCAAGCCACTCTGTTTTCCAGTAAGACAGAGAGGCCATTTCTGGTTAGCAACAATAAAATTATATCACCAGCATAGAGAATAGTTATTTTTATACTTTTCATAATAGGGGTATGTGCAGTTAGATCATGCACAAATTGTTTCAAATCGTTAAGAAATAAATTAAAAAGAAGGACTGGAGGAAGCAGAGGCAGAACACACTCCCATTTCTTGAAGACTGAAATTATTATCTGATCTATTAGACCGTTTTCATGAATGTTTGCTGTGGTCGAAAGCTCAGGTTGAACATAAACATTTGTTATCAGATCTTGCATCCCAGCTGTGTTGAATGTCTTCCATTTGGCCTTCTCCATCTCCCCTCCACACTTCTCCCCCACTGCTTTGTGCCCTCAGAAGGCTGAACCATCTGAGCTGCATCAATAAGCTCCCTTTCCCTCTGACTTCTGGAGGAGTTCAGCCAATGGGAGGTACTAGCAGGAGAAGAGAGGATGAGAAGATAGAAAGGTTAGACTATCTGTTCCCCATCCTTCCCTGCCTGGCCACTGGGGCTTGATTCCATTCCCTAAACAAAGGCTCTCTATGCCAGGCAGCCTTCACTATATAGCTGTACTCTTCGAATTTCAGTAAACCCTCACTTTCTTTGATCACTCGGGCTTGTGAGTTGCAATGTACCCAAGGAACTACAACAACCCTTGTAGATTTTTTCTTAACCTTGCCCATACCTTTGTATATAGTTCCTTTCTTAACTTCCCTTTTGTTATTCAGTTTGTATGGACTATCTCTTTATAAGCACTGATTGATATACTAGTCCATTACTAGTTTTTATGCACAAACACCAAATCAAGGTCAGTTATATCTATAAGCAATGTTAAAGCTATTCTTGACAGATTTTTTCCAACACACAATAGCAAGATTAGTGATGGAATATTTTACCTAAGCCCAACCTTGTTCCTCATAGAAAATATTAGTCAGGGGAAAAAAAAACAGAACTATAATTTATGAAAGACAAAACCAGCACAACATTTATATGAAAAGTCTACCAAAATAATGTCTTTATGACTTGATAGAGCAATACTGTCCTTTTCTAAAAAGCAGGGGAAGGAAGGCTTCAACCCGGTAAAATTAATGAGAGTAAGCCAATTAGCTCCCAATCAGAAGAGAATTTGAGCAGTTCTGGTAGTGGTAAGTCTTCAGAAAGCACTTTGTAATCAAAGCACTACATGAGGAAGTAAAACCAGAATCTAACTGGAGATAAGACTCGTTCTCCCAAAGATTCGTGTAATTGTTCTTGACCTGAAGGCCTTGCAGCTGCCCTACCTACCACCATGCTGCAGGGAATGAACAAAATCCTCACAGTCAAGCAAACTTGCTTTCAAATCTTTCCAAGTCAAATCGTTTATAAAGTGGAAAACATCTCCAATGTAGAGCAGTTGTGAGGACCAAACAGAAAAACAGATATTAAAATACCTAGCACAGGGATGGCCCTTGTGGACCAGTGGTTAAGAATCCACCTTCCAATGCAGGGGACACAAGTTTGATCCCTGGTGCGGGAACTAGCATCCTACATGCTGTGGGGCAACTACGCCCACAGGCCCCAACTAGAGAAGCCAGTGCACCACAAGGAAAGATCCTGCATGCCACAGTGAAGATCCTGAGTGCCGCAACTAAGAGCCAACGCAGCCAGATAAACAAATGAATACTTTAATTAATTAATAAAATATCTAGCACAGCTTCTGATGCATTAAAAGTTGCTTAACAAATGGAAATTCAAAAACAAAATCAACAAAAGGAAACCAAAGACTTCTAACTCACGACCAGCCTGAAAATCAGCAAGTGGGTCAGCGGGAAAATAAAAGGTTGTTGATAAAGTATCCACTCTCCCCCTCCCAAGTCACCCCTGTGTCGTGAACATTATTTTGAGGAACTTTGTAACGGATGAATTTCCTTCTCAAGGGGACTTAAGAATTATTCTCATTCCCTGCCCTAGAAGAGCTTCTACTTTTTTTCTTCCACCATTTTATGTTTTGATGGTAATTAACTGTTTTTTCCCCGTGCGCCATAGTGATCATTTCTTGCTATTACAAACTACCCCAAAGGCCAACAGAGTTCAAGTAGGTACTAGACTGAAGTAGGCAACTCATTGGTAGCCTTGGTGCCCTCTCAACTGGCCAAGAATTCCCCAGGTACCTTGTTTTAGAATTGTCCTAACTGGGGGACTTCCCTGGCAGTCCAGTGGTTAAGACACTGCATTTCCAATGCAGGGGACATAGGTTTGATCCCTGGTCAGGGAACTAAGATCCGACAAAAAATGATAGGTAGATAGATAGATAGATAGAAATGTCCTAAATGTAGTGCCCAGCTGGGTCCTCTTCTACATTTTTTGAGACCATACCATCTGAGTAATTAAACATTGCCTTTGCCTGGGTTGATAACATTGACAACCCAGAAGATCATCATTTTCTCACAAAAGGGGTATCTTCTTTTGTGTGTCCTGGGTTGTGTCCGAGACAGCTTACTGACTCTACATCTGAGTGGCATTCATATTTCAAGAACAATTGTAAGACAAAGAGGTAATTCAGCAGAACCTTAAGGAAATGGGACTAAGAACAGGTTATTTTGACAAGTGGGAGAGGAAGAGCATTCCAAAGACTCAGCTGGTACACAATGTGCTGCTAAAAAAAATCAATGAAAGCACATACAAAAGACCCCTGAAGACAAATCAGCTCAGAGAGCCTGCCCTATCCCTGGAGTTGGCTTATAGATCCCTAACCCTGCTATCATGGACCCAGTTTCCCCAGCTTTCCTAATCCTGAAATTGCTGCTCCACTATCCCATGGCCAAGGTCCAGGTGGATTCCTCAATGAAATGTTACATAGTGAAGAGAGCCAACTCAACTCCAGAAGAACACCTGCCATGTGCCAGGCATTGCATAGCATGTTCTTATACATATTATCTCTGTTAACCCTTACAGTAATCACATAAAATATACAACATAACTCTTATTTCACAGGTACAGAAACAAATATTTTGAGATGCTAGATAACTCGCCCAAAGTTAAGTTTTAGAATTATAATTGCACCAGATCTCCCTGTTCCCATTCTCATTCCTCCATTCTGCCACGCGTTCATCAAGGACTTCATCTATTATTCAGAATCTTTATATACAGCTGTGGAGATAATGTGTCATGTACCTATAATACATTATCTTCTCTCCATCATTAGTTCTTCAACTTGTACACAAAGGTATGGAGACAGTATCGATGACCTTCAGAAATCCATGTAACCCAAGGTACTGCATCCTCCTTTCCTATAATTTACCTGAAATAGCTGGAATCTTAGTAATAAACACCTATATTTGTCATCTACTGCTACATAATAAGCCATCCCAAAATTAATGGCTTAAAACAACTATTTATTATATCTCATGATTCTGTGAGTATTAGGGCCATTCTTTATTGGCCTGGGCTCACTCATGAAGCCACATTTAGCTGATGGGTTGGTTGGGTTCAGGGTTAAACTGGGACAGTTTTAGGTGACTGGGCTAATCTCTCCACATGGTCCTTCATTAGATTTCTTCACAGCATGGTGATCTCAAGGCAGCTTCCAAGAAGACAAAGACCAGTGTAAAAGCACTTTTAAGCCTCTACTTGCATCACATGTGATGAGTTCCACTGATCAAAATAAGTCTTATGGCTGAGTATAAAGTCATTGTGTACCCAGGGGCATGGATACCATAGGGCACAATTTATTGGGGCCCATTACTATAATGAGAAACCACAGTCTTCCCCTTGGCCCTACCAATTCACATCTCTCTTATTTGAAAAATTGACTACTCCTCCCCCAACTATCAAGATCTCCTCCAATCATGTCATCAAACTATAGGTCCTGGATCTCCTGACTAGCTAAGGTCTAGATGTGCTTAAGGCTTCTCAGGTGCAGTCCCTCATGAAGCTTCTCAGGTGTGGCTTCATATCATTCAGAGACCCATGGACTGAAAAAATAACTCATCTTCTCCACACATATCCAGCATGCAACTGTGAGAACTGAACACCCAATAAGCACTCCCATTCACGAGGGGGAGGACCAGGGAGCCACACAGCAGTTACTGGTCCATTCAGTTCAGTTCAGTCGCTCAGTCGTGTCCAACTCTTTACGACCCCATGGACCACAGCACGCCAGGCCTCCCTGTCTATCACCAACTCCCAGAATCCACCCAAAACCATGTCCATTGTGTCGGTGATGCCATCCAACCATCTCATCCTCTGTCGTCCCCTTCTCCTCCTGCCCTCAATCTTTCCCAGCATCAGGGTCTTTTCAAATGAGTCAGCTCTCCACAGCAGGTGGCCAAAGTATTGGAGTTTCAGCTTCAACATCAGTCCCTCCAATGAATACCCAGGACTAATCTCCTTTAGGATGGACTGGTTGGATCTCCTTGCAGCCCAAAGGACTCTTAAGAGTCTTCTCCAACACCACAGTTCAAAAGCATCAATTCTTCGGCACTCAGCTTTCTTCACAGTCCGACTCTCACATCCATACATGACCACTGGAAAAACCATAGCCTTGACTAGATGGACCTTTGTTGACAAAGTAATGTCTCTGCTTTTTAATATGCTGTCTAGGTTGGTCATAACTTTCCTTTCAAGGAGCAAGCGTCTTTTAATTTCATGGCTATAATCACCATCCACAGTGATTTTGGAGCCCCAAAAAATAAAGTCTGACACTGTTTTGACTGTTTCCCCATCTATTTGCCAGGAAGTGATGAGACCGGATGCCATGATCTTCGTTTTCTGAATGTTGAGCTTTAAGCCAACTTTTTCACTCTCCTCTTTCACTTTCATCAAGAGGCTCTTTAGGTCCTCTTCACTTTCTGCCATAAGGGTGATGTCATCTGCATATCTGAGGTTATTGATATTTCTCCCGGCAATCTTGATTCCAGCTTGTGCTTCTTCCAGCCCAGCATTTCTCATGATGTACTCTGCATAGAAGTTAAATAAGCAGGGTGACAATCTACAGCCTTGACATACTTCTTTTCCTATTTGGAACCAGTCTGTTGTTCCATGTCCAGTTCTAACTGTTGCTTCCTGACCTGCATACAGGTTTCTCAAGAGGTAAGTCAGGTGGTCTGGTATTCCCATCTCTTTCAGAATTTTCCACAGTTTATTGTGATCCACACAGTCAGAGGCTTTGGCATAGTCAATAAAGCAGAAATAGATGTTTTTCTGGAACTCTCTTGCTTTTTCAATGATCCAGCAGATGTTGGCAATTTGATGACTGGTTCCTCTGCCTTTTCTAAAACCAGCTTGAACATCTGGAAGTTCACAGTTCACGTATTGCTGAAGCCTGGCTTGGAGAATTTTGAGCATTACTTTACTAGCGTATGAGATGAGTACAATTATGCGGTAGTTTGAGCATTCTTTGGCATTGCCTTTCTTTGGGATTGGAATGAAAACTAACCTTTTCCAGTCCTGTGGCCACTGCTGAGTTTTCCAAATTTGCTGGCCTATTGAGTGCAGTACTTTCACAGCATCATCTTTCAGGATTTGAAATAGCTCCACTGGAATTCCATCACCTCCACTAGGTTTGTTCGTAGTGATGCTTCCTAAGGCCCACCTGACTTCACATTCCAGGATGTCTAGCTCTTGGTTAGTGTGAGTGATCACACCATGATGATTATCTGGGTCATGAAGATCTTTTTTGTACAGTTCTTCTGTGTATTCTTGCCACCTCTTCTTAATATCTTCTGCTTCTGTTAGGTCCATACCATTTCTGTTCTTTATTGAGCCCATCTTTGCATGAAATGTTCCCCTGGTATCTCTAATTTTCTTGAAGAGATCTCTAGTCTTTCCCATTCTGTTGTTTTCCTCTATTTCTTTGCATTGATCACTGAGGAAGGCTTTCTTATCTCTCCTTGCTATTCTTTGGAACTCTGCATTCAAATGGGTATATCTTTCCTTTTCTCCTTTGCTTTTGGCTTCTCTTATTTTCACAGCTATTTGTAAGGCCTCATCAGACAGCCATTTTGCTTTTTTGCATTTTTTTTTCTTGGGGATGGTCTTGCTCCCTGTCTCCTGTACAATGTCATGAACCTCCATCCATAGTTCATCAGGCACTCTATCCGATCTAGTCCCTTAAATCTATTTCTCACTTCCACTGTATAGTCATGAGGGATTTGATTTAGGTCATACCTGAATGGTCTAGTGGTTTTCCCCACTTTCTTCAATTTAACTGAATTTGGCAATAAGGAATTCATGATCTGAGCCACAATCCACTCCTGGTCTTGTTTTTGATGACTGTATAGAGCTTCTCCATCTTTGGCTGCAAAGGATATAATCAATCTGATTTCAGTGTTGACCATCTGGTGATGTACATGTGTAGAGTCTTCTCCTGTGTTGTTGGAAGAGGCTGTTTGCTATGACCTGGTCCATAGCAATTCTGAAATCCAGGCAGGCAAATGTTGTAGAGCCTCCTACTCTGATTATGGGAAATGGTTCTTTGCTAGAGCCTAGTTCTATTCCCTGAAAGTAGTTAGCTCTGCCCTCTGAAATGGTGTTCCTTTTCAATAAGAAATAGCATTGTTTGCAGCTAAGTAATTTTCTCAGCTTCCTTCCTGCACCATTTAGTCTGCTGCTGCTGCTGCTGCTAAGTCACTTTAGTCATGTCCACCTCTGTGTGACCCCATGGATGGCAGCCCACCAGGCTCCCCTGTTCCTGGGATTCTCCAGGCAAGAACACTGGAGTGGGTTGCCATTTCCTTCTCCAATGCATGAAAATGAAAAGTGAAAGTGAAGTCGCTCAGTGGTGTCCAACTCCCAGCGACCCCATGGACTGCAGCCTACCAAGCTCCTCCGTCCATGCGATTTTCCAGGCAAGCGTACTGGAGTGGGGTGCCATGGCCTTCTCTGACCATTTAGTCTAAACTGGTCCAATTCCTTGAAAAACTTCATGGGCTTCCCATGTACAAGGTTACAGTCCATTTCATTACAGAAAATCTATACTAACAATTATTTTTAAGACTCGGCTCTACTTTGGCCAGCATGTCAAGGTCCTATGGGGAAAATGCCCTTAAGATTCTTAGAAGTCCTTTTATCTGTCTAAGAGAGTAGAGTAGGCAACATTTAAAATCTTACTGTGGTCTTTCAAAGTGTTACAGCCACATTCTTGATTTGATCTGTATCCTCTGGTCATTTCTTACTTTGAGAATTTTTGGCCAGTTAAAAACATTGGAAATGTGAAATTTTCAAACTTTATTTCCCAGCTCAGTGTATCGTGGGGCCCTCTATATGTGCTGTAAATTCTGCTTATAATTATAGCAGTTCTTTCTTTAGCTCATCCCTCTCTTCTCATATCCCGTTATATATAACATTTTAAAAATTTAATTGACCCCCCCAACATTATAAATGGAAATCTTAAGTCAAATCCACAACTTCATGAAGTATGTTTTCTATCCTCCAGATTATCGGTTGTGACAATATTGTCAGCTGGGTCACTACTAAGTACTACGGGTGTCCTTTATCAACTGCCAGCAGCAGCTTCCTCTCAGGTCTTCCAGACTCCACCAGCATTCTGCCTGCGGTCACCATAGCCTCCCACCAGACACTCAGTCCCAAGGCCAATGCTACATAATTTAGGCTTTTATTACAGCAATGTGTGCAAATTCTGGATATCAATTTTTATATCAGCTTTCCATCTCTGTAGCAAATGTATCCAAAATGTAGTAACCTCATGATTATTATTATTCCATCAGCTAACTGGATTCTTCTTCTGCAGGTCATGCCTTTGCTCACTGATGCAACTGAATTCAGCTAACGGAGGTTGCCCTTGGGGACTGGATTCAAGTAGCCTCTCCTATCATATAGTATTTAATTCCAGGCTTCTTCACTGCATGGTGATCTCAGGGTTCTAGGAGGACAAGCCTCAGTGTGCAAGTACTTAATCAAATCTCTGCTTTCATCACAATTGTTTATATTCATTTGCCAAAGTAAGTCACGTGGATGAGGCCAATGTCAATGTAATAGAAGAATATATAAGGGTGTGAGTACTGGTAGGTATAAATCACTGGGGTCACAGCTATGATAATTGTCTATAGCAGTAAAATGTAAGTTTTGTGGGGTTTTTTTCTGTATCTTTATTCAAGTGTATAGCCCAATATATTTCATTTACCTAGGCATATCTAGTATATATTTGCTTAATTGAATTGAAGAAGCACAGAGTTCTGGAAACAAAAGGATCAAAAAGGATAAGACTACTATATCCTTGAAGATCCAAAATACTATAAAACAAAGCCAACCAGTAAAAAAAACCTTTCTTCCCACCATCTTTCCACATTCTTATGAATTAACTATATTTCTGGCCAAACATGGTCTTTAGAGTATCATGAATTTCATATGAATAATTCATTAATCCTATTTCTGTTATGGTTATAATCAATCTTAGAAATAAATTCCATATGAATATGAAATTTTTCTGATCCTAAATAACTGTTTGAACATCAGAATAATAATATAATGTATATCATATTTGTATAAGAGGAAGACAATTGAACAGAATTATTGGTATTTCAAGCCCAGTATTTGAATTTTCGCTAAGATCAGACATGAAACTTGATCTGTCTTTCTCATCTGGGGATATAGGTATATTTAGTTTTTCACTAAAATAAAGAGAATTAGGAATGTGTTTTAATGGCCTCTAAGGTCTTTGCATCAATCATTTTCTTCAGAAGAGGTTGGGATTTTTCATCAACAGTAGTGGGTAATGACGAACACATTTTGCGACTGGTTCTTGATTAATGATTTCTTGCCTTCAAGGACTGATAGACTACAAAATCTGTACTAAAAGACACATTCTTCCCTTGCTACCAATTGTGATTCTAAGAATCCAGACATGTTTGCACTATTTTTCCCCCATGAAGCAGAATATCCTATCAAAGTATAACAAGAGGATTCACTGAGACTTTTATTTGCATGTGGTAGTTTTCTGTTCTGTTTGTTTGCTTACTTGCTTGTTATACTATTAACCTTCTGCCTAAGTTTCCAGTCCTAGCGCTGCAAGTAACCTTCCTAACCCAATCTATGGGGCCACAGAAAGAATTCGTGAGCCTATTCTTTGGGACCAGATGGGGTCACTAAAGAACTCCAAGCCGAGGGCAGAGAGGAAAAGGTATCCTTGTTGGTGTCTGATTGAAAGACCTAGGACCAATTAGTCCTGAAGTACATAGAACCTACTGCAATGATGATCACGAGAGTCAGTGTTTATTGATCTTGCTATGCCCTGCGTGGTTCAAAGCACTTTACGTGGATTAACTCATTTAATCCTCACAAGCCTATGAGGTAGGTGTTATGATTATCTAGACTTTATAAAGGAGGGTACTGAGGTGTAAAGCAATTTGTTCAGGGTTAGATAGCTTTAAATGGCAGGATCCGATTTGAACCCACAACCAGCATTATCGCTTCAAAGACAATGGCCTCATGCCAAACTCAAAATTCCTTCCTGCATCTATGACCTTAAGATTGTACCTTCAGCACCAAGTCACTTGCATTTATACATGTATGATGTAGGTTGATCTACTTGTCTGATGATTTACACAAGTTGTTAACAGAAAGGCCATCACAGAACCCTCTGGCAAGTCATATAAGGCCAATGAATCTTAGCCTAGGTTCTTTTATCCTTGACTGTCTGGGCATCAACACTCTCCTGGAACTTGAATGGGATTGGTACCCAGACCCTTATCTCCCAGAATACCTCTCAGCCTCCAATCCTACAGAGACAGAGCTGGAACTCTTATGAGCCATGCACCCTCCTCAGCCATCAACACTATGTCCTGCCCAACGTGCAGTTGGTTAAAATCTGTTTCCTGAAGATGTCAGGACCTGTGGTAGACATAGAATATATAGACCTGCATACAGGAAGCTTTCAGCCCCCACGTCCCTGACTTCCAGTTTGAGAAACAGGATTAATTTGGGGGAAATACAAACCTGGAAGTAATTCGAGGGGATGTTTTAGAAAAATTCTAACTAAACCACTTTTCTAGTCCCTTCCAATCCCATTCCCATCCTCTTAATTTCTCTCTAAGGAGAGCATTTATTAGTTTGATTTCAAAACACACACTTGCACCTGTAATTACTATAGAATGTCTGTTTACTTTTTTTAAACGAAAATGAATTTAAATTAATCTTGTTTTGTGAATTTCAAGGCACCCCCTGAGATAAATGAAGACACTCCAGGGTGTCATCAAACCAGTGCTGGGAATCCTTGCTCTAAAAAGTAGAGAAACAAGCTCATTAAACCCTTTAAGAAGCCAGAGGGGAGAAATGTATATAGATATAAAGATAGAGAGTGCATGTTAGAGAGAGATTTTATATGTGTATTATTCACTTATATACACATACACGCACGCACACACAAATACATATCAAAAGTGGTGCAACAAAATGCGGTTATCTTTAGGTGAACTGTCTGTTGTGAACTTAGCATCAATGCCCCTCAGTATTAAGACCATTCTACCACAGAGGAGATGCTGGGAACAGTCTTTCCAAAAGAGAGAAGAGGCCATTCTTTTCCAGAGACAGGCAGATGGGAAAGCAAGTAAGATGTTCAGAACAGCAAACAGGTGACATCTCTTGAGTTTCCCCACATTAGTGCCACAGACTGAGATAACTGGTGGGAATTTTCCAGAAGTTCTTGAGCTTTATAGTGGAGTGGCTTCCAGGCAAGGTCTCTGAGAGCCTCTCACTTAGATGTCACAGGCTAGGATCTCTAGGGACCTTTCCTAGGACACCCCCTCTGACAGGTGTGTAAACCTCTAATTTCTTGTATCACTTCCCTTCATACTTGGAAAATATAGTGTGTCTTCTCTTTGAACACTAATATAAATAGGCAATAAGTAATCATTTTTTCCTTTTTGTGTGTATATATGTTAATGCTTTTTTTAGTATTCAACTTTTTATTTTATATATTTTCTTGGCCACACCACAAGGTACAAGGTATGTGGGATCTTTGTTCCCCAACCAGGGATTGAACTAGCACTCCCTATATTGGAAACACAGAGTCTTAACCACTGGACCACCAGGGAAGTCCCTATATGTTAGTGCTTTTAAAATAAAGATATGGTACTTATATAATAAGGGCTTCCCAGGTGTCCCTAGTGGTAAAGAACCCAACGGCCAATGCAGGAGACCTAAGATACACAGGTTTGATCCCTGGGTCGGGAAGATACTCTGGAGGAAGGCATTGGCAACCCACTCCAGTATTCTTGCCTGGTGAGTCCCATGGACAGAGGAGCCTGGAGGGCTACAGTCCAAAAGGTCGCAGAGTCAGACACAACGGAAGCAACTTAGCACAGCACTGCTGCTGCCGCCGCTAAGTCACTTCAGTTGTGTCTGACTCTGTGTGACCCCATAGCCCACCAGGCTCTCCCGTCCCTGGGATTCTCCAGGCAAGAACACTGGAGTGGGGTGCCATTTCCTTCTCCAATGCATGAAAGTGAAAAAGTGAAAGTGAAGCCGCTCAGTCGTGTCCAACTCTTAGTGACCCCAAGGACTGCAGCCCACCAGGCTTCTCCACCCCTGGGATTTTCCAGGCAAGAGTACTGGAGTGGGGTGCCACTGCCTTCTCCTAGCACAGCACAGCACACATTTATATTATAAAGCTATAAATGCTTTCAAATATTTTTGATATGTGATGTAATAAATGTTTTCATAGAGATGCTAAAGAAGAAGGATACAAAACATAATTGTAAGGGCACAGGGAAGGCTTCCTAGAGAGAGTGGTGTGGTCCAAACTGAATCTTGAGGAAGGAGAGGAGTTGATGAAGGGTACAGGTAAGAACAGGACAGGTGAAGGGAATAGTGTGTGCAGAGGTACAACAGAGGGCTCTGCTCTGCACCGCGTGTTGGAGACTCACATTGATGCCAAGAAATGAGGTAAGATGAGGCTAAAGAGAGAAGCAAAGGCCTCATTCCAGAGGGATTTTTATCAGATCAGATCAGATCAGTCGCTCAGTCGTGTCCAACTCTTTGCGACCCCATGAATCGCAGCACGCCAGGCTTCCCTGTCCATCACCAACTCCCGGAGTTCACCCAGACTCACGTCCATCGAGTCAGAGATGCCATCCAGCCATCTAATCCTCTGTCGTCCCCTTCTCCTCCTGCCCCCAACCCCTCCCAGCATCAGAGTCTTTTCCAATGAGTCAACTCTTATGCCAGTCTACAAATGTCGGGATTTTTTTTTTTTCCTTCTTGAAGGCAATAGGAGTTACTGAAGAGCTGGGAATGTCAGGGCTGTGTTCTGCAGAAAAGCACCCCAGCTTCATAGAGGGAAAGTGTGAACAGGCAGAAATAGTGGAGGCCATGGGGGTGATGGTTCCTAAGGGGATTCCAGAAGGATGGGATGTGGATGGGAGGAAGTCCCACTGAAGGGATAAGGGGATGTTGAGGTGGTCCAATTGTTTTGTTCTCCTCTTCCCCAAATGGCAAGGAGGCTCAGACACTTAAGGATGATAAATCAGGCAATTTCAGCCCTGCTTGGAACATACTTTAAAGGCGGAAACAGTAGAAAGTGATGTTTCAAGAATTTCTCCAGAAAGGAAATCAAGGAGCCAAGCCCTTCCTTGGAACAAAAACAAGAAATACACAATATATATCTAAGCATATTTTTCTTGGATAGCTCCCTAACCAGTGGAGAAAGCAATAGATTGTTCCAACCGGGGACACTAAGTGCTTGGAACTGACCTCAGGCATTTATCCAGGCCAGTTATGTCTCTTTGAGGCCTTTCTCCCTGTGCTAATTGTGGGCTCCTCTGCCCACTGCCCTGCTCATCCAAAGACACCTGGAGATGTCAGGAACCACCTCTTATGACCAGGCTGTTTTTGGCGCTACTGATAACTGTCCCACAGAAGGGAAGACAGAACTTCGGGATGAAAGGTCTCTCAACAGGGCTTCCTTCTCAGGCAGAGGTGTGCATATAAGCCACCTGGGATCCCACAGGTCTGGGAGGGGGCCTGAGATCCTGCATTTCTCACAAGCTCCCAGGCCATGTGATACTGCTCAGCTGTGCACAACACTTTGAGAAGCACTAGTCTACAAGTGGTCAGAGGATGAGCCAGGAAGGTGGGGAGGTGCCTAGTGGGAATGAGACAATGATAATTCCTATGCTCCACTGATTCATTGTATTCGTCACATCTGCCCTGGAAAATGGACCCACGTGATCTAGAGTTTTAAAGACTGGGAGACTTAAAGGGGAAAAGAGACAAGAAATAAGACCACACTTTAGAAATTTCAAAAGTCTAGTATTGCAACCAGCATATTAAAAATAAAACAATAAAACAAGTAAATAAGGCATCTGTATTAGTTTTCTATTACTGTATGATCAATTGCCGCAAGCTTAGTGGCTAAAAAAAAATACCCATTTGTTAACTCACAGTTCTGAGATCAGAAGTCCAACTACAGGTTAGCCGGATCCTCCGCTCAGGGTCTCATCGGGCTGAAATGAAGAAGACAGCCAGGCTGTACCTCACAATGGAGGCCCGGGTCCTCTAAGCTCATCCGTTTGGCAGAATTCACTTCCTTGAAGTTGTAGGATGGAAGCCTCTGCTTTCTTAGTAGCTGTCAACGGGGAATCAGCTCCCAGAGCCACCTTGCTGAGTGGCCCCCTTTTGCCATGTTTTGTGACATAATCATGGGAGTGATATCCCCTCATCAAAGTGTATAGGTCATTTGGGGCCATCTTAGAATTCCACTAACCACAGCATCCTATGACCACACTTCACATTAGAGACATTAGAGATACTCCCATCTGTCTCTAAATCATGTTATGATGATGGTAATGGCAGCAGCAACTTCCACTTGTGAACACCAATTGTGTGCCAGAATTTTGCCAGGTTTTAACATACTTCTTCCTTATTTGACCCTATCAATAATCTTTAATAATCTATATCATTATAGACATCTGAAATGGAGACTTAGAAATTTAAAGTAATTTGGGCCAGGTCACATAGTTTAATGACCCAGTGATGTTGGATAGTATGAGGATTTCATATATATTTATTTATATTCACCTGTGTGTGTGTGCATGTCAGTCTCTCAGTCATGTGACTCTTTGCAGCACCATGGGCTGTAGCTCACCAGGCTCCTCTGCCCATGGGATTTTCCAGGCAAGGATACTGGAACGGGTTGCCATTTCCTTCTCCAGGGGATCTTCCTGACCCAGAGAACAAACACGGGTTTCCCACATTGCAGGCAGATTCTTTGCTGTCTGAGCCACCAGGGAAGCCCTTATATATATATATCTGAAAATATATATATGAAATATATATATATATCTGCACCATTTGCTGTATATCTGAAACATTGTAAATCAACTGTATTTCATTTTCTAAAAAGAAAAAAGATAATGATTCCATCACTGCTGAAAATTTTCTCATTCCCTTTCCAGCTTATTGTCCTTCCCACACAGAGGCAACCATTATTCTGATTTCTATCACCACAGATTTACTTTGCCAGGCCTTGAACTTCACACACAGAGGATCATACTTACGTTCTTGTTGTGTCTGACTCCTTTTGCTCAGCTTAATGCTTTTGAGATTCATCCAGTGTTACTTTTATCTTGTTACTTTTATCAGTAGTTATTTCCTTTTACTGCTAAATAATATTCTATTTTACGGATGTATATCACAGTTTGTTTATGGATGCTTTTCTGTTGGTGAATATTGGTTTTCCTGACATTTTTTGGTTATTATGAATAAAGCTTTTAAGAACATTCTTCTACAAGTGTTTTAGTAGACAAATGATTTTGTTCTCTTGAGTAATTCTTAGGAACAGAATTACTGGATCATAGGGAGGTGTATTTTAACTTTATAAGCAACTGTAGAAAAGTTTTCCAAAATAGTTGTACAATTTTACACTCCTACCACCAGTGTATGAGAGTTCCAACAGTCCCTTATCTTTGCCAATATTTGGCGTTATCAGTCATTTTAATTTAAGCCATGCTGAAACTCCAAAACTTTGGCCACCTGAAGCAAAGCACTGACTCATTGGAAAAGACCCTGCTGCTGGTAAAGATTGAGGGCAGGAGAAGAAGGGGATGACAGAGGATGAGAGACGGTTGGATGGCATCACCGACTCAATGGACATGGGTTTGGGTGGACTCCAGGAGTTGGTGATGGACAGGGAGACCTGGCGTGCTGCAGTTCATAGGGTCTCAAAGAGTTGGATACAACTGAGTGACTGAACTGAGTGGGTATATTACTGTGGTTATAATTTGCACTTCTCTGATGACTACTGATGTAGCGACCCTTTTCAGGTAAGTATTGGCCTTTCCTATATAGTCTTTTAAGAAGTGTCCAAGTCCCCTGCCCAGTTTTTATTGGGTTAGTTTCTACTTCTTAGTTATAGAGGATTGAGTCCTAGTCCGGACCAACTAAGTGACTCAGTGAGCTGAGTTTCCTCACCTAGAAACAGTGAGGTTAAACCAGAAGATCCCTGAGGTTCTTTCTGATTTTTACACTTATGCTGTGAAAAGTGCAATGCCAAGATTTTCAATGATTTCTTCCCTCTGGATCCAAGGGAAAGCAGTTTATAGAGCATGAATCCTAGAAGTAAGATAGTTTACCAAAACTATTCTCATCTCAAAGTGTCTCTTACTGAGCGCTCCCTCTTCTCGATTCTGCTCTCACTTGACTGTACTGAACAGCTTTGCAAAAACTAAAGCCCGGTCCCCAATTCCCTCTCTATCTCTAACCCTGCCTAATCATAGCTTCCGGTATAAGACCTCCCCCTAATATCCCAACATGGTCTCAAGTGTGCTCCTGGAATGGTCTAAAGGAAAAACAGAATTTTAAGTGCCATGAAGGTGATAGAATTGTCAGGAAGTATATGCAATCAACTAGTAAGTTGTGAGCTATCTCTCACGGTACGTTCTGTAACAGTATACAAATCAAAATACAAAAAAGACAGAGGGAGAAGGAGTAGGAGAGAGAGAGAGAAACAGGGAAAAGCTATCAGTGCCATCTTGTGGAAAGACCTATATTAAAATGTCCAAGGTAATCTGGCCACACCCCAGATCATGTCAGAGCCTGTACACTCAATACCAATGTGTACCCAATAGACGGCAGGATAGCATCACCATTCATTTATAGGCAACGGTGATGGTTGATAGGGAGTCCATTCCAATTGCTTGCTTCCTGTGCCAGGGCCAGTTTTTAAACAATTTGTATATCATCCATAACTATATGAACACCACATAAAACCCACATACCTCCAATACCATATTTACAAAACTCATGCCCAAACTATTCTATTTGGTTCCTGCATACAATACAGTTCTCCAAATGTAGAAAATTTGCATGGACCTATCTCAACAATCCATCCCCCAAACACACACACACACACACACACACACACTTAGATCACAGTTGCTTAGAGTATAATTTTTCTTTGAAAAATAAACTTGATTTTATTTCAGTTCTTAAGTTTATTAGCATTATTTTTCAGGACTTCCTTGATGATCCAGTGGTTAAAATTCTGTGCTTCTACTGCTGGGGGAAGGGGTGGTGGAGAGGGCATGGGTTAGATCCCTGGTCTGGGAACTAAGATTCCACATGCTATTATGCATGGTAGAAAAGAAAAATTATTTCTCTTCTTTCCTTTTATTTGAATATTCCCATCTGTACTGGTTTCCTATTGCCACATAAGAAATTATCCCAAAATTTGATGGCTTAAAATATTAAGTATTTATTATCTCAGAGTTTCTATGCATGAGAAATTCAAGGGAGGCTTAACTGGGTGATTCTGGCTCAGGGATCCGTGAGGCTATTGTCAAGATGTTGGGCAGGTAGTCTAAGGTCTTGATGGAGCCAGAAGATCCACTTCCAAAATAGCCAGTCCCCTTCCACTTTGATACAAAACCTCCCGCATGGATCTCTCATGAGACTCCTCACAACACAGCAGCTGGCTTCTCCCACAAAAGAGCAAGTCAAACACCATAATGTCCTTTATGACTTTACCTAAGAAGTCACATAGATAGGTAAAGTCATAAAGGGCTTCCCTGGTGGCCCTGACAGTAAAGATCTGCCTGCAGTGCAGGAGACATGGGTTCCATCCCTGGGTGGGGAAGATACCCTCAAGAAAGGAATGGCTACCCACTGTAGTATTCTTGCCTGGAGAATTCCACGGACAGAAGAGACTGGTGGGCTACAGTCCATAGGGTCGCAAAGAGTCAGTCACGACTGAGCGATTTGCAGTCTCTGCAAACATCCACTTAAGTTTGCCTTCTCTCTTCCATTCAGGAAGTCACATACCATCATTTCCACAAAATCCTGTTGATGACACAAACCAGCCGTAACAATGTGGGAAAGGATTACACAAGACAGGAGATGGTTCCCTACGGGGGTAGTATCTTTAAGGCTGGCTACCACACCATCCCTTCTTAAACTCCGTTTCCACATCATAGGGTCCCACGTCTGAACTGTGTTAAGACAAAAGGAGATCAGAACATTTAAGACACTGGGAGCTCTGGCTGCAGTCTAAGGGCCACAGGAACACAAATCCAAGCAACCCTCTGCCTTGGTGAGACACAGGGACTCACTTGGAGGAAGGAATTCTCTGACTCTGGCTTCAGCTCCAATTGCCACTGGAATCAAGCCATCAGGGAACTGAGGCTTCACCATCAAAGAGGACAAGGTCAAAACATTCTTATCAGCTGGGGAAGTGGGAGGCAGAGAGCCCTAAAACCATTATATCAGACTTGCAAAGAATGCTATTTCCAGCTTTTCACAACAGACAGTGAACAAAACGGAAGGAAGACCCTGTTCTCCTAAGACTGTGCTGATACTTCCAATCCAAGCTTACCTTTCCCCTACTGCCTTCTTTTGTACTTGTTGTTGCGACCCCATGGGCTACAGTCCACCAGGCTCCTCTGTCCATGGAATTTCCCAGGCAAAAATACAGGAGTAGGTTGCCATTTCCTTCTCCAGGGGATCATCCCAACCCAGGGACTGAACTCACGTCTCCTGCGCTGAAGATTCTTTAATGCTGAGCCACTGGGAAGCCCTTGTCATAGTCTGCTTGTCTCAAATTGCAACTCTTTACTATTCCTGAATAAACTCATTTTGCTGGTGAAAAAAAAAAGACACAAACATCCATTGTCACATAGCCCTGGAGACTTGCCTACACTCCCAGAAATGTACTTTCACAGTCTTGCATATACATATTTTTTCATTCATTTAACATTTTTGAGCACCGTGTATGAGGCTCTATATTAGATGTATGAAATTCAAAGATGGAATGACACAAACAGATAACCCCAATTCAATAAACTAACTGCTCTACCAGGAGTACATATTTATATAAAATGAGATGGGGATAGAGATTAAATTTTCCTGAAGGTCAGGTAACACTTTACAGAAGAGTAAAGAAAAGAAGCTCAGTATTGCCTGGGGCTGGGGCCTACGTGTGGGAAGCGGACATTGTTTTAGTTGCAAGAATCCTAGCCAAGAAACCACCATAAAGGAGTTTTTCTTTCAGTGTGAGGCCCCAGGCCCAAGACAGAAAATTAAATAGTATTCTTGACAAGGGGACACAGACCAAGGCAGAGACTCATGCAGGGTCTGTTAAAAGCCAGAGGTAGAGCAATAGAGACGGAGGAGGAATTCCTACAAAGGAAGCCCCAAATGGGTTAATGGATGCACTTGACCCCTGCAGAGACCCCATAGGAATCTCTGTCTCCCCTAGAAATGTCTTCTTTCTGGAAAAGATGGGCTTTGCCCTAGATCTCAAGGAGGCAAGGAATAGGCATAAGGAGGTGGGGAGACATGTGGAAATTTTTTCCCTAATGAGTGAGGGAGCGAAGAAACAACAGCAAGGAAAAGGAACTAAGAGAAGTTCAATCTGAAAGGAGCAAGTGCCTCTTGTCACTGAGGGAGTGCAATCAGAAATGCTGAGCTAGGGGTTGACGGAAATTGCTTGGAGGGGAGAAGGGGTAACTGGTGGCCGAGAGGCATAGTAGGAACACACTGGGATGGGCTAGAAAAAGCCGAGGCGAGTTGTGCAGGAAATGGGAGTGCAGACAGGAAGGACTTAATCAGGGCTGTGATTGTTCAGAAGAAAGGGAAAGGGTAGATCTGGAAGCTCCTGGAACCTGAGGAGAGTAGGTGGAGGCAATGCTTCAGTTGCCAGGATAAATGGTTAAGTGCACTTTCCACAGGGTCAGAGCAGGCTTTGATCTTTGGAGGAAGAAAATTTCCTTTTCATTTTGCTGGAACCAAGTGTGTGGGTGAGGGGTAGATAGGGACAGGGAGGGGCGTATGTCTTCATGGTTTCCTGGGCTTGGAATGAGACAGACCTTGGCTCAACCAGCCCAGCTACTTACAAGCTCTGTGTGCTTAGGTAAGTTAACCAACTTCTTTAAGCCTCGTGTGCAGAAGGGATATAAAAATACATTCCCCGTGCGGCTCTTCCAGAAAGCACCTGGCCCGGGGCCTGGTACGTAGGCAAATTCAATAACGGTTAACTATTTTCATAATTACAATTAGTCTGATTACTAGAAGCTCATTGTTCAAATGAGGATATGAAACATTCAGATCACAGTTAAGACACTGTGTTCAAATCTACTTCCCCGCCTTGTATGAATGACACATATAAACTCTAGCCTCTCCAGGGAAGGGTGACTCACAGAACCTGGGACTTAGGAAACATGAAGAGAAATTAAGAAATCCTGCAACTGTTTAAAATAAATAAATTAATTAAATAAAATAAAGAAATCCTGCAACTATTTAACCCAGCTGAGGGGCATGAGGATGGTTACGTAAAGAAGCAGTAACCTTCTGTTGAACTTTAGAATACAATACTGTTTTGTTAAAGATCCCGGAGCTAGAGTGCTAGACTTCAAATCCCCTGCCATCAGTTATCTCTTGGTCAAGTTCCTGAACCTCTCCAGAGCTTTAGTGTTCTCATCTGTAAAACAGAGTTAATTAGATTACCTACCACATAAGATTATCGTGGCAATTATATCAGTTAACACATGTAAAGTACTTAGGATAATACCTGACACATAGTAAATGTTCAATTTGTTAATCCTTTTAGGTTGTTGTCTTTGTTGTTGTTGTTGTTATATAATTACTACCCCGGGTAAGATTTCAGGGCACCAGATGGCGGCAACACGGTTGTGTGTTTGCTTTTAATAATTCCAGCAGCGGAAAAATGAGAAGAGTCCCCTGTACAACAGTGATTCTCCCTTACTGGACAAGTTCTAAAAGTCACTGATAATGACTTGTCAGAGTCATTGTAGAGGGAATTCCTTCCTTAAGGATGATGTAGATTTACCGTCTCTTAAACTCTTGGGCATCCACTGTGACGAAAGTTTTGACAGGGCCAGGCTCTTGGGCTGCACGGGCAGATGGCGAGTGGTGCAATAACTCCCACCGACCGCCAGGGAGCAGCAGAGCTCGACCCGGGGTTGCTTCACCACAGAAAACAATTACTGAATTCCTTCTAGGTTTTCCTTCTTAGCTGTTTCTGCGGCCCACCAATCTCCGTGCGCACCGCTGCAGTAATCCCGCCCATTACTGACAATCCAACCAATCAACGAGTGTCCTGCTTGGGGCCGGATAGCTCCTCGCGGTCACTCAGAGCCAGGAGTTCGGCATTCTAGCCCCGCCCCCCAGGCGGCTTGGCCAATCCCCCGTGGCGGCGCAGGACGTCGCCCAGGATCTGTCCCAGAGACGACGTGGTCCCAGGAGGCGCCACTACCTGGTAGGTGGAGGGTTACCCGGCCTGAAGGCGGGTGGGCGGAGCGGGACCGACCGGCTTCACCGCCGGTGTCTTGCTGTCCTGTGCCCTCTTTCAGCCATGGGCGTGCAGCCCCCCAACTTCTCGTGGGTGCTGCCCAGCCGGCTGGCGGGGCTGGCGCTGCCCCGGCTCCCCGCCCACTACCAGTTCCTGCTGGACCAAGGTGTACGGCATCTGGTGTCACTGACGGAGCGCGGGCCCCCGCACAGCGACAGCTGCCCCGGCCTCACCCTGCACCGACTGCGCATCCCAGACTTCTGCCCGCCGGGCCCAGAGCAGATCGACCGCTTCGTGAAGATCGTCGACGAGGCCAACGCCAGTGGAGAGGTCAGCGGGCGGGGTCAGCGCGGGGAGGGAGGGGCTTGGGAGGAGTCAGCGGGGACACTCGGAGCTGCGGACGTCAGGGCCAGGATTAATTTAACTGGGTTCCAGGAGAAAGACTGGAGGAAGATGGTGAGGCCAGAAGACCATTGTAACCATTACACCAGTACAGAAAGCCAAAGCTGTAAGAGGGAGGAGTAAAAAGAGGGCCCAACGGGAGAATTGGGTTTGAGGAGAGGCAACAAAGAACCAGCTAAGTTCTTCTGAGTTGAGAAGGAGAAAGGGTGGACAGACTTTCTATGGAAAGAAAGGGAGAGATGGGGGTTGAAGTCAAGGGCTATTGAGCAGACTCCAGAGCAAGGTTCTGTCCAAATGTGATGGAGCCTCTTTTAAAAAGGTAAACAGCAGCAGGAGAAATTCGTCTTGATAGTATAATTTAACCCAGTAAGTCCAAAATATTCTTTCAATATATAAGCAATATAAAATAAATTCTTAACCAGATATTTTCACTCTTCAATGCCCTACATCTTTAAAACTTGGTTGTATTTCACAAATGAGGGGCGGGAGAGTGTTGGGAGGGTGTCGAGCTCCACCCCACCCAGCTGCCCCTTCGCAGGCGGTGGCAGTGCACTGTGCCCTGGGCTTTGGCCGCACTGGCACCATGCTGGCCTGTTACCTGGTGAAGGAGCGGGGCCTGGCTGCCGGAGACGCCATCGCTGAGATCCGGCGCCTTCGACCCGGCTCCATCGAGACCTATGAGCAAGAGAAGGCGGTCTTCCAGTTCTACCAGCGAACGAAATAAGGGGCCTCTGTACCCTTCTACCAGGCCCCCGCGGCCCTGATCTGTGCGTTAGATGGGGCCAGAGACGCAGAAGTGGACTAAGAGTGCTAAGCTCTCCAGTACCCAGCTGGCTCAAGAGACTGAAGGAGCCCTTCCCTGCAGGCAGGACCTGGTAGGAGGAATGGCTGGAGCTGCACTGATGTTGGGGGTCCCTCTGCTGCTGCTTTGAATAAATAACTTAAAGAACAGCTCGCATTGTTGAGCTTCTCAATTGCTGCTGCTGCTGCTAAGTCTCTTCAGTTGTGTCCGACTCTGTGCGACCCCATAGACGGAAGCCCACCAGGCTCCCCCATCCCTGGGATTCTCCAGGCAAGAACACTGGAGTGGGTTGAGCTTCTCAGTAGCCCTGTAATAAACAAACAGCTGGCTTCCCCGGTAGCTCAGCTGGTAAAGAATCTGCCTGCAATGTGGGAGACCTGGGTTCAGTACCTGGTTTGGGAAGATCCCCTCCGGAGGGCATGGCAACCTACTCCAGTATTCTTGCCTGGAGAATCCCCATGGACAGAAGAGCCTGGGGCTACAGTCCACGGGGTCGCAAAGAGTCGGATACAACTGAGCGAGTAAGCACAGCACAGCACAAAGGAAAAGCAGAAACCATCCCTGTTCTTTGGATGAGGTGGCCAAAGCTCAGAAAGCTCCAAGGTCACACTCTGAAAAGTAGAAGTGTGGGCCAGGACTATAGCAGGCATTTTCAGCCTTTTAAAGATGCTGAAACTCTTATATATCTGCCCTCTGAAAATATTTGATGTGTCTTCTGGGGAACTGGTCGGTGAAAAGGAAACCAGTCCCTGGCAAGCCAGGGTCTCTGATGCTGGCAGGCCAGGAGGGCACCTGTGGACACAGCCCTTCAGTCCTGCCCGCATGCCCCATGTGTGTCACCCCTTGAGCCCTGTTGAGACAGAGAAGGCCTGGATGCTGTGTTCACAGAGAATCACCATCTCCGTCTCCCTGGGTCTGAGCACCTCTCCCCAGCCTTAGGCTGCTCGGCTCACCTGTGACCTCCAATCCATTATGCTGCCCCACAGTCTGAGACTGAGAAGTGCCGGAACCCAGCCTCTCTGGACAGAGGACATTAGATGGTTAAATGAAGACATTCAGGGCTATGAACCTTGGCCATGTTTCTGAGATGTTACCTTCACTTCCTGCATTGAATCCCACCCTGCCAGCACCACCACCAACAACCTGCAGCTTCAAGAGACAGGATGAGTGGGATGGACTAGGCAGGTGAACACTTTTTGCTTAAACCTGGCCTGAGTTCCTGTCTTCTCTTCTGGGATGTGCAGACCAGGCTGACCAGGCTAGATCAGGTAGGGATTCATCATGAAATGTGTACTCTGTGCCTGTGGGCCAGGCTTTGTTAGAAGCTGGGACTCTCCAGCTGTAGAACATGTAATTCACAGCCTCCTAGAGGAGGTGGGTTCAACAGAGTCCAACCACAGAGAACAGGTATTATGACAGACACACATTCCATCCAGTGGGACATAGAAGAGGAGAGGGTTCCTCCATAGAGCCCATTCTTTGTAGCCTAGCCACCACTAGCCCCAGGCCACCCACTCCTCACTGCATCTTCCTTCCACTGCTGCCCACTCAACTCTGCCCTCCTCCAACTCTTAGACAAAAGGCATTCACCAGTTCAGTTCAGTTGCTCAGTCATGTCTAACTCTTTGTGACCCCATGGACTGCAGCATGCCAGGCCTCCCTGTCCATCACCAACTCCCGGAGCTTACTCAAATTCATGTCCATCGAGCTGGTGATCCCATCCAACCATCTCATCCTCTGTCCCCTTCTCCTCCTGCCTTCAATCTTTCCCAGCATCAGGGTCTTTTCTAATGAGTCAGTTGTTCACATCAGGTGGCCAAAAATTGGAGTTTCAACTTCAGCATCAGTCCTTCCAATGAATATTCAGGACTGATTTCCTTTAGGATTGACTGGTTTGATCTCCTTGCTGTCCAAGGGACTCTCAAGAGTCTTCTCCAACCCACAGTTCAAAAACATCAATCCAACTCTTAGACAAAAGGAATATTTGCCAGAGTCTTGCCAATCTCACTCCTAAGTGAGAGAAAAGCTGTAAAGAGCCCTAGCCATCCCCCTCACCCCCTGCTTTTTCCTCTGTGTGTCAAATCTAGGTAATCAGTTTCTTCATTCTGTTCCCTTGGCCCCCACCCAGCTTACTCAGGTGAGGGCATCTCCCAAAGAGAAGAAACCACAATTCCAAGCGTTCAAGCCAAAACAGAGGAGTGAAAAATAGATGACAAGAAGCACTGAAGCCCTTACCCTCCTCCCATCAAAGTCTCCTCTTCCCTGCCCTCCCCCAACAGCATGGCCCATTCTATTTCCTGATGCAAACCAGGGCCTCCTTCCAAAGGGGTGTATTGAGTGTGTGTGTGCATGAAGGCAGTGGGGAAGGAATGGTGTGAACAGCCCACTTCCTGGATCTGTTCCCTCCGATTACTGGGATTGGAGGAAAGCAGGGAGGCTTGAAGCTGCACTCCGGAGTTCCAACCTATGGAGGTCACACAACCACCGTTCATTCTTTCTGCCCCTCCATTCCTATCTTACCCCATCCCCCCAGATCCTCTGCACTGCAAGCAAAGAACCTGCCCTTCCCTTCCTCCCAAGCCTCCTTCAAAGGAGAGAAAATTTTTCTAACGCCATTAAAGCCCTGTGTGCAGCCTCCATCCCCATAATTTAAGCAGGTCTCCTCTGCCTCAAGAGTTCCACAGGGAAATAAACATATAATTATGTGCTTAAGGAAATCAGTTTTTAAATAACTAAGGGTTGACTTGAGATGAAAAACTCTGCCCTTCTTCTGTCTACCTTGGGAGGTGAGCCTGAGTCTCCCTTTGGGCTCATTCCCACCCCCCAGTTTTTTGCCTTCCCACCACCCCCTCTTCTGTGTATGGCCACCAGTGAGGGATCGCAGGCTAGCTGTGACCCTTCCCCATCCCCCCCACAGTGTAATAACAGGTGAGAGGAACAAGCAACCTCCTTCGACAGAATCTCCATGTCGATCGGACCATGCTTGCTCAACTCCAGCACTGCTGACACTCAGGGCTGGGCAGCTCTTCGCTGTGCTCTGTGAGAAAATGAGCAAGACCCCTGACATTTACCCGGGCTTCCCTGGTGGCTCAGACGGCAAAGCGTCTGCCTGCAATATGGGAGACCCAGGTTCGATCCCTGGGTGGGGAAGATCCTCTGAAGATGGAAATGGCAACCCACTCCAGTACCCTTGCCTGGAAGATCCCATGGATGAAGGAGCCTCGTATGGAGAGGACACGACTGAGCGATTTCACTTTCCTTTCCTGACATTTACCTATTAGATGCCGGAAGCATCCCCACCCAACCCCCTCCACAAAAAATGTGACAACAGAAAGTGTCCTCAGACATTATCAAATGCCCCCTGGGAGGACAGAGTTGGCGCAGTTGAGAACCACTGCATCAGACTGACAAGCAGCAGGCACAGGCTTTCACTTCCTATGGGAGCAGAGGTCGGGACATGCATGGGGGTTTCTCCTGTAGATTCACACATCTTGATAGGGGAGAGAGGGCCAATCAGATGCCACTACACACCATTACTTCTTCAAGCAATGTTTGGTACCCAGCCCCAGTCCCTCTCGTCTTCCCAGGCTAGGTTTCCAAGAGGATAATAGACACTATTAACTTGCTACATTCAGGAGGGCTTTATTCTCAATGAGTTGCTGGTGGGCGTCGCTTTAATGTCGGCTTCCACCCTCATGTTTTTAAAGTTTCACTCGTATTTATTCTCTGGCAGATGATCTGAGTTCCCTGCTGAATGGAGGCTTTTCCATGTGGAAAACTTGCCCCCATATCACTTGGGTACCTCTTCACCTCTTGGGTTCCTCTCCCAGGAAATTGTTCTGATGCAGAAGCAGCTGGAATCAGGACAGGAGGAGCCCTTCTCTGAGACCTTTCCTCCCCAGCCTGGTTCTCCCACCTCTACTTCACCTGAGCACACCTGGACTGGGGTCCGCTTGCTCTCTGGGCTGCAACTTCCATGACCTCCCACTGCAGAGACAGGCTTACATCCTGTGTACTCACTGCAGCTACCCTCGCTTCCCTTGGAGCTGTGCTTCGTCATCACCCTTACAGACATTCATAACATCCCATGGGACAGCTAAGAAATCTGGTCCTCATGCGCACCCTCTCCACCTGCCCCTCATGATCCCCTAGATCAGGTTTTCCCAGGGCAGGGATTTGATCCAAACCATAAGCCATTTCCCAGAATGAACTGCCAATCTTCACATCAAACCTGCTGTCTGTATCTTGCCATTCTTTCTAAAAAAGAAAATAATCTGGTCTCACAGGATCGCTTTGTCACAAAACAGTATCAGTTACCACTAATGCATTTCACGCTTTGCTGTGACTATGCTTGCTTGTATCATCATTTATGAAGCCCCTACCATATAGAAGGTATTTAACCCTCCACCATTACCAGTTTATCCTTATAGTCGCTCTGCAAGCCAGGTATTTTCCCCTTTGAACAGATGTAGAAACTGAGATGTAGAGACCACTAACTTGCCCAACACATCATACTTGCATTAAAGAAGCTTCGCACACTTGTAGAAAAGGAGCTGGGATCAGACCCAAGTGGTAACTCCAGACTCACACTCCTTCCACCACACAGCATACCTGCCAAGATCTCCCCCTGGCTCCAGTCACACGGGTCTATCTCCATCATCAGAACTTGATCTTGGGGGCCATCTTAGCACAGCCTCTTCATCCTCTTAGGAAGCCAAAGAACAAGCTTGTATCTGACACTGAAGCCAATAGCACCCGAGTTACAGGCTGCTGTTTAAAATGCAGCCAAAGCATCAAAGGCCAAAATAGTAAAGCTGATTCCTTAGGGCTCTTCTGTTGCATCCACTGTTGTCTAACTCAGAGCATGGGGATGTCCTCACCCATCATGACAATCTTGAGGCATATGTGACTGGCATCGAGCCCTCAAAAATGTCTTCTTATGTCTGAGGATTTATTAAAAACCTTAACATCCTTTCTGGTTGTGTTGTTATTTGAGCCCTTGATGCATGCCAGGAGCTGTGAAAATTACTTTATAGGCTTTATCTCATCCAGTCTTCAAAACAACCCTATAAACAAGGCTTTCTTATAATGACCAGTGCACAGATGAGTAAATTGAGGCCCAGGAGTTTAAGTAACACACCCAAAGCCACATAGCCAGAACAAGACTCAAACTTGGGTTTGTCTAATATAAACCGCCTTCCCTGTCAGGAACAGAAAGAAGAGACTATGCTGTGATTACGAATTACATAACAGCATCCTGTGTTCCCCAGAACCGAGGCACTTGGCTCACGGGGCTGTCAGTGGGGCTCTGAGATCACGTGGCGCCCCCAACCCAGTGCTGCCCCAGGCCTTGGCAGCATGGTTCTGACTTGGGAGTGTTAGGCCGCCAGCGCAGTCCTCACCTCTAACAGGCTTCTGCCTCAAGCCTCCTGCACCATCAAAAATATAGTCCCTCGTTGATTTAGAAATGCGTTACATAAGCACTTCATCCATTACTTTAACATTTTTCTCTGGCTATTATGGATTCCAGGCATACTCTTGAGAAGGCAGCATGCTTGTCCAAGCAAGCAGAAATTTAAGAAACACTTTGGTGCACGTCCACGCCTGAAGTTGATGACTTACTTGCAACCTTGATAACTGAGTCCTTTGTGCCAACAAATTGCTTAAATCGCTTCAACCACTCCCTGACCCTATTTTTTTCCCTTTACTTATTCTGTCACCATGGATATGTGATCATGAAACAGATTGGTGATGTCACCTCTGAGTTTTCATTACGTGGGATTCAGTACAGAAAACAGTTCTGGGATTCCCCCCTGCCCCAAGCTTTTATAATAAACATACCACTGTTTCTTCTTTACCAATATATACTGAGCAGCGACTCTGCTTCAAACCCAGGGCGGGCCATATGAGAAATAGTGGGTGCAGCCATCCGGACAGGTGACACTGCTTGTCTCCAATAGGTTTTATGTGCCCCTGGGGTCCCCCAACCCCACGCCTTGCAAATTCACTGATTGACATGTTTTCTGTAGGTACATTTGGTGATATCTAGGGCTGGATGCAACCTAGGGCCATGGAACTGAAATAAAGTAACCACGCTGGAATCAATCCCACAGGCAGAACCATGTCATTCTTGACCTTAGGCTTGACCTAGAAGACTCTGAAAAATCCAGTCCCTTTCTCCATCTCCTTCCTCACCTCTATCATTCCCCTCCCCTATAGCCCTTGTTCTCTCTGTTCTACCTGTATTGGGGGGGTGGGGGATGTCCTAAGACCACTCTTGGTCTTCCTTGGTGTGAAGAACCCACCTGCCAATGCAGGAGACATAAGAGACTCTGGTTTGGTCCCTGGGTGGGGAAAATCCCCTGCAGGAGGGCATGGTAATCCACTCCACTATTCTTGCCTAGAGAATCCCATCAACAGAGCAGCCTGGTGGGCTACAGCCCATGGGGTCACAAAGAGTCAGACATGACTGAAGCAACTTAGCGCGCACACAGGCAGGACCACTCTGATGATTTGCTAAAGGGACTCACAGAAAAGCTGTCATCCTCTCCACTGTGGTTTACTGCCGTGAAAGGACACACATCACAGCCTGCAAAGAATACAGGCACACGGGACAGAGTCCAGGAGGAGCCAGGCAGGGGCTCCAGTGATGCCCTCCGAGTGGAGTACTGCATTCTCCCAGCAGCAATGTGCGGCAACACAGAAATACTGCCAACCAGGGTGGTTCACCCGGGCCATGGTATCCAGGGTGTTTGTTGGGGGTCATTTGAGTATCATATAGGCAGCATTTGCATAACTGACTTTAGCCGCTCAAATCCATATGGAAGGCCCCCAAAATCCTCAGGGTCTAAAAATAGGCACTCACCGTGTCACTTTGTTAGCATAGACTCTCTGGCCCGGCCCAAGGTCTCACGTGTACAGATGTACTCTTTTCAGGCAGGATATTCCAAGAGTTCAGAGGTCATTTTACAAGCGCTGATCCAGAGGCAGTCCTGAAGACCTTTGGAATGTATAAGGTTGGGGCAACCCACGCCAGCTGAATTAACCTTTTTCTGCATGTTACCAGACGCTTTATGCTGTCTGCGTGACAGTCTGGGCACATGCTATTCCCTTTGCCTGAGATGATTCGTTCCCCAGCTCTGCCTAGCTCCCAACTTCTACCCCCACTGTGGGCCTCAGTTTAACACCATTTCCTGGGAAATGGCATCCAACCACCCCCACATATACTCACACGTATTCCCAGAGCATCTGTTCTACTTTGTGGCCCTTTGCTTACCTATAATGATTCACTCAGTTGTTCGATTTCTCTCTTTCCTACAAGAGTCTCAGGACCATGCCCAAACCCCATACCATTCAGCATAATGCCTGGCACCTGGGTGCTCAGTAAGCATGTGGTGAGTGGTTAATTGGCATGCCCCCACCCGCCTGGGTATCTGCACACAGATGCAGGAATGGGAAGAATATAATAAATTTAGGGAAATGTATAATCTACTGGGGAAAAGGCAATGGCACCCTACTCCAGGACTCTTGCCTGGAAAATCCCACGGACTGAGGAGCCTGGTGGGCTGCAGTCCATGGGGTCGCGAAGAGTTGGACATGACTGAGCGACTTCTCTTTCACTTTTCACTTTCATGAATTGGAGAAGGAAATGGCAACCCACTCCAGTGTTCTTGCCTGGAGAATCCCAGGGATGGGGGAGCCTGGTGGGCTGCCATCTATGGGGTCGCACAGAGTCGGACACGACTGAAGCGACTTAGCAGCAGCAGCAGCAGCAGCAGCATAATCTACTGGGGGATACATGATGGGTACACCCCTAAGTGTGCCTGCAAAGATGATGACCTGTAATCAGAAAAGATGCAATGTATAAACACTTAGTGATTAAAGAGATAAGAGGAATGTGTTTGGCAAAATTCACGAAGTTGAACCTTCAGTGAGATGTGGAGGGTGTGGTCAGATAGCGTAGAGGGATATACAAATGTTGGATGTTATTAAAAATTCAAATGTTATGTATCAGGTAATGAGTCCACACATGGGGGCTTAGAGAGAGAGATGGTCAAGATGAATGGGTGACAGTGAGGGAGAGGTAAAGGTATAGGGTCACTTGGCAGAGATGAGGCGAAACCTCCTCTGGTAGCAGGAAACACGTGGTTAGACTCAGACAGTGAAAGTGAAAGGGCAGCAGAACCTCCCAGCAAAGGGGAAGGATCACACCTGGTCCACAGTGCAGAGTCACCACGGCTTCCGAGCAGAGGACACGCCACTGGGTTCGGTTCTTCTTAGGTTACACAGTGACAGAATGGCCCCACCACTTGGCAGCTGTACGGTGCTCTATGGTTTCACACCGCCAATGACAGACAAGGTCTCACAGCAGCTGATTTTTAAGACTCTTCAGAAGAGAAGAGTTAAGTAAGAACCTTTCCCTGCCTGCTGGAAGTTAATGACTTTAATGCTTTGCAAAAGAAAGTAGAAGGTCTGTTAAGTCAGAGTGCTCACCCTCTGGGCTTGCAGGTTGTGCTTTTTTAGTGCTTTCCAAATGGGAAAGGATCTCAGGGAAGTGTCATCCTACATGCTAGAAAAGCGGGCCTTCCCGATGGCAGCGGGTACTGGCTCCTGCACACCCACTGCTCTGGCGGATCACTGGAGTCTCATTTCGTATCTTGAGCTGTTGACTCGATTCACAGGCCCACGGGGGAGGGGACCCCTGGGGCTGCATTCAGCCCAGCACCCAGCATTTCCCTCCCTGCCGTCCCAAAGCCAAGGGGTGCCCTGTAAGTTCATCCTTCCGCCTCAGTTGCACCCTGCTCCCCAGCCCTCTCTCCCATTACACCCATCAGCTTAACTTTGAACTTGTCTTCTCTTCTCCGAGTAGTGGTCAATTTGTCAAATACAGAGGAGCCAAACAGACCAGATGGCACATTCTCCTGTAAGTAAAGGGCATGATGTGTGCCAAGGAGTGGCAGTGCCAGGGACACCAAAGACAGCTCCCACCACAGGAACATGCAGGATCTTCAGACGCATGGAGACGGCTACAAACGCCAGACCACCCTGGGTCCCAGGGCTGTCCTGGCTGGCAGTCACCAGCTGGAAACCCAAAGAATAGTAAACCTTGGAGAGTGACAAGCCGAGTTCACCTGAAAATCCAGCCTTTTCACTTTTATATGTATATTCTAGGCAAAGTCTGCATGTGGGTCACCTAGAAACATGTGTGAGGCTATTCATTTATTCATTAACTCAATGCAAATTTATCAAGCAACTTCCATGTGCCAGGCACACTTGTAGGGACTCAAAAGTAAACATGAATAAACCACAAACATCTTCAGCCTCCTGAAGTGTGCATGCAGCATTGTTTAAATACACAAACGCTGAAAACAATATAAAAAATACATTGTTAGGAGAATAGATAAATACTGAATGAGCTAGATATATCTTAGAAACAATGCGTGCATAGGAAATAAAACTGCAGCAGTATTAGGTACAGAATACCACTTGTGTATATAAAAAAATAAATAATACTATACATTGTTTATGGATACATACATGTTATGCAAATTTATCATTTGGATACTCGCCAAACTCAGGATCTTAACTGCCTCCGGAAGGCAGAGAGGTGAAAGAATAGGAGGAGAATTCCAAGTGTAACTGGAATGTTTTGTGTCTTAAAAAGAAAACATCTGAAGGAAACATATAGGTTAAAATGTTAGCATTGTATATTTGGATATTAAGCATACTGCTGCTGCTAAATCGCTTCAGTCGTGTCCGACTCTGTGCGACCCCATAGACAGCAGCCCACCAGGCTCCCCCGTCCCTAGGATTCTCCAGGCAAGAACACTGGAGTGGGTTGCCATTTCCTTCTCCAATGCAGGAAAGTGAAAAGTGAAAGTGAAGTCGCTCAGTTGTGTCCGACTCTTAGCGACCCCATGGACTGCAGCCTACCAGGCTCCTCCATGGGATTTTCCAGGCAAGAGTACTGGAGTGGGGTGCCATTGCCTTCTCTGTTTAAGCATACAGATTTTTCTTTTAGGAACATAGGTTCTTGTTTGGTTTTAGTTCAAGACGGAGAAGGTTTTGTTTTGTACTGCTTTCAAATTTTAGAAAAGATTTGGAAAAGAGGAGGAATAAGACCACATCTCCCAGCCACCCAGAGGCTGGAGCTTGCCCTAAACGCTTCTCTGGGATACCGTCTTCAGCAACAACTGCTGGCCCAGCGGACCACGAACTATTAACAGCAGCGAGAAAAGCGGAGTCCAACAGCTATGGCGCGGCCGACACGAATTACAGGGAGCTGCACGGCGCCCCCTGGAGGCCTGACCGAGCTCGGCAGCTCGGTAGTAAGAAGAAGGAGCTCGGGAACCGTCCCTGCTGCGGTGGGAGTGGAAACTGTTCAACCGCTGTGAAGAGCAATCCGGCACTGTCTAGTAAAGTTGCAGAGATTACTCAGAAATTCCGATTTTAAGGTTTTACCTTAGAGAAACTCTCAAGTATGTGTACAAGGAGATGTGTTCAGATGTTCTTTGAAGCCTTGTGTATAATGGCCAAAAATTGAAAATGGCACCATAATTGATCATTAGGAGAGTAAATCAAGTTAGACATTTGTTGCTGCTGCTAAGTCGCTTCAGTCGTGTCCGACTCTGTGCGACCCCAGAGACGGCAGCCCATCAGGCTCCCCCGTCCCTGGGATTCTCCAGGCAAGAACACTGGAGTGGGTTGCCATTTCCTTCTCCAGTGCAAGAAAATGAAAAGTGAAAGTGAAGTCTCTCAGTCGTGTGCAACTCTTCGCAACCCCATGGACTGCAGCCTACCAGGCGCCTCCGTCCATGAGATTTTCCAGGCAAGAGTCCTGGAGTGGGGTGCCATCGCCTTCCCCGTAGACATTTGTATCCAATGAAATACTATGCCTTCGTAGAAATGACAGCCAGAACCACCTGTTTCAGTATGGATCCCTCTCAGAAACCATGCTGAAGAACTGGGTGAGTTGCAGAATCTTCCCACAATAAAACCCTCCCACAATACCTGCAAACTAAATATTGTTGATGGATACAAACGCATGTAAGGAAAGTTAAAAAAAAAAAAAAAAAAAAAAAGGCGGGGTGGGGCGGGGATGATAAACAACAAACTCAGAAGTTACTTCTGGGAAAGGAGAGAGACTAGAATTAGGAGTCCAGAGGCGAGATGTCTTCAGCTAATTCCGTGTTACTTTATTCCTTTAAGAAAGACAAAAATCTAAAGCAAGTAAGACAGCATTTTAGATTAAATAGAGCTGGGTGGTGAGTACTCAGATGCTGCTTACCTTATCACTTTCCTTAATTTTATATCATTACACACTATGGAGGGGGGAAGAAGAGGTGGGGGCGGGGGCAGAGGCTCTGAGGCAAAAGGAGCAGCAGATGAAGGCTGTGAGGAGGGAGGCTCTGAGGTCGTTCACAGACCTGAAGGATGATCCACAGCAAAGGAAGAGAAGCAGCTGGCTTCACATGAGGCTAGAAAGAGACACAGGGCTCCCCTTTCTGGGCTTTACAAAACAGGGTATGTTTCATTCTGGTGCAATGGAGAGACATTGGAAGTTTTAAGTCAGGGAGTGTTATGATGGGTCTGTTTATATTCCATGTTAGGTCTTTCTTCTCTGTGAAATGCATGGGCGGGCAAGAGCAGAGGTGCAGAAAAGAATCAAGAGGATTTCCCAGTGATGGAGGCAAAAGATATCAGGAACTCCATTATCAGTCAGTTCAGTCACTCAGTTGTGTCCGACTCTTTGCCACCCCATGATTCGCAGCATGCCAGGCCTCCCTGTCCATCACCAACTCCCGGAGTTCACCCAAACTCGTCCATCAGGTTGGTGATGCCATCCAGCCATCTCATCCTCTGTCGTCCCCTTCTCCTCCTGCCCCCAATCCCTCCCAGCATCAGGGTCTTTTCCATTGAGTCAACTCTTGGCATCAGGTGGCCAAAGTATTGGAGTTTCAGCTTTAGCATCATTCCTTCCAATGAACACCCAGGACTGATCTCCTTTAGAATGGACTGGTTGGATCTCCTTGCAGTCCAAGGGACTCTCAAGAGTCTTCTCCAATACCACAGTTCAAAAGCATCAATTCTTCGGTGCTCAGCTTTCTTCACAGTCCAACTCTCACATCCATACATGACCACTGGAAAAGCCATAGCCTTGACTAGATGGACCTTTGTTGGCAAAGTAATGTCTCTGCTTTTGAATATGCTATCTATGTTGGTCATAACTTTCCTTCCAAGGAGTAAGCGTCTTTTAATTTCATGGCTGCAATCACTATCTGCAGTGATTTTGGAGCCCAAAAAAATAAAGTCTGACACTGTTTCCCCATCTATTTCCCATGAAGTGATGGGACCAGATGCCATGACCTTCATTTTCTGAATGTTGAGCTTTAAGCCAACTTTTTCACTCTCCTCTTTCACTTTCATCAAGAAGCTTTTTAGTTCCTCTTCTCTTTCTGCCATAAGGGTGGTGTCATCTGCATATCTAGGTTATTGACATTTCTCCTGGCAATCTTGATTCCAGCTTGTGCTTCTTCCAGTCCAGTGTTTCTCATGATGTACTCTGCATAGAAGTTAAATAAACAGGGTGACAATATACAGCCTTGACGTACTCCTTTCCTATTTGGAACCAGTTTGTTGTTCCATGTCCAGTTCTAACCGTTGCTTCCTGACCTGCATATAGGTTTCTTAAGAGGCAGGTCAGGTGGTCTGGTATTCCCATCTCTTTCAGAATTTTCCACAGTTTATTGTGACCCACACAGTCAAAGGCTTTGGCATAGTCAATAAAGCAGAAATAGATGTTTTTCTGGAACTCTCTTGCTTTTTCAATGATCCAGCAGATGTTGGCAATTTGATCTCTGGTTCCTCTGCCTTTTCTAAATCCAGCTTGAACATCTGGAAGTTCACGGTTCATGTATTGCTGAAGCCTGGCTTGGAGAATTTTGAGCATTACTTTACTAGCATGTGAGATGAGTGCAATTGTGCGGTAGTTTGAGCATTCTTTGGCATTGCCTTTCTTTGGGATTGGAATGAAAACTGACCTTTTCCAGTCCTGTGGCCACTGCTGAGTTTTCCAAATTTGCTGGCATATTGAGTGCTGCATTTTCACAGCATCATCTTTTAGAATTTGGAATAGCTCAGCTGGAATTCCATCACCTCCACTAGCTTTGTTCGTGGTGATGCCTTCTAAGACCCACTTGACTTCACATTCCAGGATGTCTGGCTCTAGGTGAGTGATCACACCATCATGATTATCTGGGTCATGAAGATCTTTTTTGTACAGTTCTGTGTATTCTTGCCACCTCTTCTTAATCTCTTCTTCTTCTATTAGGTCCATACCATTTCTTTCCTTTATCAAGCCCATCTTTGCATGAAATATTCCCTTGGTATCTCTAATTTTCTTGAAGAGATCTCTAGTCTTTACCATTCTATTGTTTTCCTATATTTCTTTGCATTGATTGCTGAGGAAGGTTTCTTATCTCTCCTTGCTATTCTTTGGAACTCTGCATTCAGATGCTTCTATCTTTCATTTTCTCCTTTGCTTTTTGCTTCTCTTCTTTTCACAGCTATTTGTAAGGCCTCCTCAGACAGCCATTTTGCTTTTTTGCATTTCTTTTCCATGGGGATGGTCTTGATCCCTGTCTCCTGTACAATGTCTCGAACCTCCGTCCATAGTTCATCAGATACTCTATCAGATCCAGTCCCTTAAATCTATTTCTCACTTCCACCGTATAATCATAAGGAATTTGATTTAGGTCATACCTGAATGGTCTAGTGGTTTTCCCTACTCTCTTCAATTTAAGTCTGAATTTGGCAATAAGGAGCTCGTGATCTGAGCCACAGTTAGCTCCCAGTCTTGTTTTTGCTGACTGTATACAGCTTCTCCATCTTTGGCTGCAAAGAATATAATCAATCTGATTTCAGTGTTGACCATCTGGTGATGTCCACGTGTAGAGTCTTCTCTTGTGTTGTTGGAAGAGGGTGTTTGCCAGTGTGTTCTCTTGGCAAAACTCTATTAGCCTTTCCCCTGCTTCATTCCATATTCCAAGATCCAAATTTGCCTGTTACCCCAGGTGTTTCTTGACTTCCTACTTTTGCATTCCAGTCCCCTATAATGAAAAGGATCAAGAGGCTTTCCCAGTGATGGAGGCAAAAGGTATCAGGAACTCCATTATAGGTAGCAGTAAAGATGGGGAGAATGAGGTGGATTTGAGACATATTTTGGAGAGGAACCTATAGAACTAGATGATAGATTAGTGGTAAGAAATGGCTCTGAAGTTTCTGAGTGGTGGTGCTTACTGAGATGAGAAAACATGGGGAGAAGGGTGGGAACAGTGGAAGGGTAATTTGTTCCCAGCAAGAAGAGGGACAAAGGGTTTTCTTTTGGATATGCCAAGTTCGAAATATTTGTGAACCACCCCAGTGGAGGAGGAGAACCAGCAGTTGTATATTCGGGGTCAGAGTCCACCAGAGAGGTCGGGTCAGGTCAGGATATATAAATTTGGGGTTGCCTTACACTATTTAATGCTGTGGGGCCAGGGAAACAGCATAAACAGAGAAGAGATGGGAAGGGAGGGGATCCCGGGACTGAGCTCTGAGGACCCCTACATTCGGTGTCAGGAAGAAACGGGTCCAGTAAACAGACTAAGAAGGATTAGCCAGAGAAGTAGGAGACCATCAGACGAGGGGGAGGTGATGGATGTCAAGAAGTGTTTCAGGAGGGAAGCAGCCCGACTGTTGGAAACGCTGCTGAGGAGCCAGGCCATCAGGGGGCAGGTCTTTGAGGCTGGACACAGAGGAGCCATTGTGAGTGACAAAAGTGGGTCAGTGAGGGCTGAAGGCAGATCATCCGAGAGTGAGACCTGGGGAGGGATTGCAGAAGAGGAGACAGGGAGTGTGGGTGACTCCTCTGAAAACTTGGCAGTAAAGGGAGGAGAAGCATGGATGGAAGCTGAAAGGGATGAGGAAGGCAGGGGGCAAGGTTTGTTTGGTTTGAGACGGTACTTGTGCACGACCACATACAGATGAAAGGGACCCAGTGGAGAGAGAAATTGGTGCAGGGAGGAGTGGAGGGGGTGAATGCAGCAGGAGACGAATGAGAGTGAAACCCAAGGCGCACAGTGACTGCAGCTGAGCCAGAACCCGAAGTCTGGTCTGTCTGACTCAAACCCCGTGCTCGTTCCCAGATACTTCGTTGCCACGTTTTAGTTTTTATTTGCTCACGGGCGTCCAACTCCAGGGTCCAGTGCACCCAATCCTCTACCCCCACCTTCTCTAAATACACACGTCTACCGTCTTCCCATTATGCAGGGAACAGGAGGAGAAAATAAGCAAACTGAAGAAAATGAAATCTGACCTATTTTATGCATTCTGTAGAAATGCATGAAATAGATTATGTTTGACAATGGTAAACAAAAAACACTCAAAAAATCCAATTTATTGCTTTAATTGCATATGCTTTTCTTCCTCAGTCTCCAGGGAAGAATGTGTCTCCGTCCATTTCCAGTCACTTCTATGAAACCATTCCCTAATTTCTAAGGCTGTTTTTGGTGACCATGGGCTTCTAGGCTGCCCTATCTGAAGCACAACTGAAAAAAAGTTAACATATTATTTAGGGGGAAAAAAATGCAAGGGAGAATGTAATGAGTATGTATACAATCAAAAGTGAGGAAACTGAGGTGGGGTGGAGTTGTGATTCAAAGAAACATAGATTAAATGGGACCCCCCCCTTCAAAGAAATGAATGATCTCTCATTGCCAGAAAGGAAGGAATAGAGCTGCTGAGTTATTTGGATACTAGGCTAACTCAGAGACAACCAAGCACATTAGGTAGGGAAATCTCAGACTTCCCTGGCGGTCTAGCAGTTGAGGAAGTGAGAAAGTGACAGTCGTTCTGTCGTGTCCAACTCTTTGCGACCCCATAGACTGTACAGTCCATGGAATTCTCCAGGCCAGAATACAGGGGTAGGTAGCCTTTCCCTTCTCCAGGGGATCTTTCCAATCCAGGAATTGAACCGGGGTCTCTTGCATTGCAGGTGGATTCTTTATCAACTGAGCTATCAGGGAATGGTTAAGACTCTGCATTTCCACTGCAGGGGGCAGGTTTGATCCCTGCTTTGGAGAACTAAGATACTACATATCATGTGGTGTGGCCAAAACAAACAAAACAAAACAAAACCCTCAGAAACAAGCAAATAAACAAAGCCATGCAAGGTAGGAAACTCTTACCTTAAGACCCACTTATTTAAGAGTAAGAGAATCGAGGGGTGGGGTGAGAGGACCTGAAGAAGGTCAAATCGGGTGACAATTCAGCAGCCTCCTGATGGTTGCTACTGGACATTAGTAGGACCCAGAGGAGGGGGGCCTCTGGTGTATCTCAGCCTCCATCCCACACAGATGTGTTGAACCAGGCACTGAATGCACAGCACAGAAGACAAATGTGGCCTGTAACCTCTGAGGGCTTGCAGTCCTTTGCGGGGAATGCATACACGAGGTGATTACAATGCCAGATAAATGCTGAGACACGTATGTACCCTGAAGCTGAGACATGTACGTGCCCCAAAGCCTGGTCAGGAAAGAGCTTCCTTGAAGCCAAGGGCAAGTGTTAGTCACTCAGTTGTGTTCAACTCTGTGTGACCCCATGGACTGTAGCCTGCCAGGCTCCTCTGTCCGTGGGATTTCCCAGGCAAGAATACTGAGTGGGTTGCTATTTCCTTCTCCAGGGGATCATCCTGACCCAGGAATCGAAGATGTAACTGTAGACCCCAGTTTCAGGTGGAGAGATGAGTGTACAAGATATTGTGTGAGCAAAAGCATAATCCTCTCCACAATATTAGAAATCAATGTCATTATCACCTTGTTAGAGATTTAAAATCTGAGATTAAGCCACCCCTCCCACCCCCATCTTCCACTTAGTAAGCAGCAGAACCAGAATTAGAACCCAACTCTTTGACTCCAGAACTTCTAAAAATTATACTTTGCTGTATCTTGAAGATCTTACTATGCTAGGCCTGGAGACACAAAAATAAATTAGACTTGGCTCTTGGCTTTAGGGAGATCAAAAATTGGAATTAGAAAAAGACAATAAAACAAAGTGATGAAAATAGGATAATGGAGGCATGAAAAAATGCTTTAAAAAACACAAAGACTATATTGAGTATATGCCTGTCTCCTCCTGACCTCCTGAAGGCAGGGATATACAGGGCATTGAGCAAGACCTAAAAAATAAAAAATAAAGCTTCCTGGATGGTTGGGTAAATAGAGAATGATCTTTCGAGATTAATCAAGATGCTCTCGTTAGGGCAGTTGTCTATGTAACCACAAGGGGTCGCTGCAGGCCTGATACAAAGTTTCCCATTGGCCCGTCCAAGCTCGTTCTCCAAGTCTCTAGGAGGAAAGGGAAAGAGGATGGTGATCAGATGCCTCCATGTTGTCTGCCCTCCGCAGGCCAGGCCCAGAGTCTCATTCCCTGTCCAGCTCCATCTTCACTGGACTCCTGGTCTTTACAGCTCCTGCCCTCTTTCTAAAGTGAAAGTGAAGTCACTCAGTCGTGTCTGACTCTTTGGGACCCCATGGACTGTAGCCTATCAGGCTGCTCCGTCCATGGGATTTTCCAGGCAAGAGTGCTGGAGTGGATTGCCATTAACTCTGAAATGTCAAGTCTTTCCTTGGGCCTCCAGTCCCAGCAGGCTTCATGGCTGAGTACCTTGGCACAAATTGCTTCACCTCTCTGGGATTTACCAGTACAAGCTAAGGTTGAGAGGAAGGCTCTAGGGGCTCAAGGCTTTTACTCTTCCTTACACAGCAGCTGATCATCAAGCACTTGCCAGGCCTTATTCTAAGCCTGCAATATTCAACAAGGCAGCCACTAGCCACATCTAGTTATTTAATTTGTATTGTGGTACTGGAGAAGACTCTTGAGAGTCCCTGAACAAACAAGGAGATCAAACCAGTCTGTATTAAAGGAAATCAACCCTGAATATTCACTGGAAGGACTGATGCTGAAGCTGAAGCTCCAATACTTTGACCACCTAATGCAAAATGCCAATTCATTGGAAAAGATCCTGATTCTGAGAAAGACTGAACGCAGGAGGAGAAGGGGCCACAGAGGATGAGATGGTTGGATGGCATCGGCGACTCAGTGAGCATGAGTTCGCGCAAACTCCGGGAGTTAGTGAAGGACAGGGAAGCCTGGCGAGCTGCAGTCCAGGAGGCTGCAAAAAGTCAGGCAGACTTAGCAACAGAACAACAACAAAAGTTTAAAACAATGAAAATGTCAGTTCCTCAGTCTCACTAGCCAACCACAAGTAGCTACATGTAGCTGGTAACAGCTGGCTGAACAGCCCAGAGAACATCACCACCATTGCAGAGAGGGCTGTTAGAAGCATTGTCTAAGCATTTCTCACAGTGTTATCTCATTTACCCTTCCTAACGCCCCTACAATGCAGGAGTAATCATTTATCCCACTTTAGAGTTAAGGACTCTGCAGTGCAGAAAGGTTAAAAACTTCACCAAGCTCTCAGCAGATTAGTATCCAGAGCAAGGATTTAAGACCAGGTGGGTGGCTCTGGGGCCCACCATGGCATCTACATGCCCAGAGCTGCCCCCTAACCCCAGTTGCCTACCCTACTCTCCTCTCTTCCCTGCTAGGAGTGGGACTGAATCTTCCCATTCCCCAGAAGCCATTGTCCATCACCACCGCTCCCCTGTGAGCTGACCCTGAGGAATGAGGACCCCTGGGCTTCAAGCCCTTGCTGGCTGAGAATCCCCTCTCTGTTATCCACCCACCTCCTCTTAGCCCCTCATTTCCCTTAGAGTATTGTGGGTTTTGATCCCCCACCCCCGCAACCCATCCCAATCTTGATTCCATTCAGTCTGGGCCCTGGAAGAATCATAACTTGGGAGCAGCCCTGCTTGCCTCTGGTGATCTTCACCCCCAAGAAGCAGTGTGCAGCCAGTTAAGCTCAGAGAGCCAATGTCATTAACACCTTTGAAGGTGCAACAAAACCTCACTCTGCAAGGGTAGGGTGAGAAGTGGGGGAGGCTTCACACGGTCAGGCCACCTGAACCCAGGGAAGGTAGAAGCAGCCAGGGGCCAAGGCTTCATGGGTTCTGCCTGCAAAGCACGTTCAGTGCGTGCAAGCTAGACCATCTGTGGTTGCCCCATCTCCTATCTTAGCTGCAGCCCTGCAGAGGTGTCACATTACCCTCTACACCTGCAGCTGAATAAAGTTAAAGATGACTCAAGTCGAGAGATGTGTTGGAAAGAGAACAAATAGAGGAAAATGCATAAATGTTAACATCTTGAGCTGAGCCAACAAGGTATTCAATTCCTACTTTACTTCCTCACTCCTTTTAACTCCCTCCCAATCAACCGAGACTCAAAAGAACTTCCTGGCAGTGCCGGATCGGTTGCCCATTTCTACTGAATCAGAGATTCTTGGGGAGAAAACAGAAAGTTCACCCTTTCCATTCCCACCTTCAGCAGTGCGTATGTACTAAGTCGCTGCAGTCCTGTCCAACTCTTCATGACCCTATGGACTGTAGCACGCCAGGCTCCTCTGTCCATGGGATTCTCCAGGCAAGAATACTGGAGTGGGTTGCCATGCCCTTCTGCAGGGAATCTTCCCGACACAGGGATCAAACCCAAATCTCTTACATCTCCTGCATTGGCAAGCAGGTTTTATACCACTGAGCGCCACCTGGGAAGCTCCTTCAGCAGTCAGCACAGCAAACTCTTTTCAGACTGAAAATTCTCACCTAAAGTCTTCCAGGAAGAACTCACTGTCAGAAAATGCTTCCTGGCATTTTACCCAGCTCTCCACGCTTCGCCTTAAATTCACATGTTCAGTTCTCAAAGGACATGGGGGCCAAGGGGACAGTCTCCTTCTGTGCTGAGAGACCAGTGGTTTCCAGTTTTCATCTGTTACAAGTGACGCCACTATGAACATTGCTGCACCTGTCTTGTGATGCCCATGCGTGTGCAGATACCTCAGAATGAAAACACTGGGCCCTCGGGATCCATGTGTCCAGGTTGATTAGATCCTGCCGCAGTTTTCCAAAGTGGCTGTACCCATTTATATTCCCTCTGGAGGGGCACATGAGTTCTAGTTGCTCCACACCCTCGCCAGCGCTTGGTCATCCATAGCTTTTGCCATTCTTATGGGGGATGCAGTGGAATCTTATTGCTGTGCAGGTTTGCACTCCCACCGTGATTTATGAAGTCAAGTTCCTTATCCTGTGTTTATTGAAAGCTTGGATATCTGTGTTTGTAAAGTAGCTGTCCAAAATATTGTCCATTTTTCTAGAGGGTTGCCTGTCTTTTTCATGTTGAATTGTAGAAATCCTTGCACTCTGGATACCAGTCCTTTGTCAGCAATATGTATTTAAAATATCTTGCCACTCTGTGGCTTGCCTGTTCACTCGTTTAATGATGTCTTTTAATGAACAGTTCTTCTCAAAATAATTACCTGATAGTCTTAAAGCCTCAGGTTCAGAACCTCCATCCCCGTTCTACGCCAGCCACTTTGATCCCTGATTCTCTGCTGAGCTGATGGCCCTGTGGAATATCTTCAGGATTCCACTTCTCTACCTTATTGCAGAGGCCAGACACATTTCTTCTTGAAGAAGAGGGCACCATGGAGAACTAGAGGTGGGGCAGTGTGGAGGATCTTAGTGTTTCCATTGCTGTGCTACCTTCCAGACCAAGTGATGCTGAGGCTAGCAAATTCTGGCAGTCTCTGGGTCTTTCCTTAGCCATGCCCCACCCTAATTCCTAGCATGAACCTTTTCAAACCACCAAGAGAGTGTTCAAAAGTGCTTGCAAGGGAATGCACTCATCCCTCCTGCAAGAGCACCAAAATCACGACTAGCTGTTGAACAACCATGGACAGGGGGATGCTGGAACCCACCAAAAAAAGATAAAGACAAAGAAGAAAAGGTAAAGATGTCCGAAGACAAAGAAGAAGCTGCAGTGAGGCGGTAGGAGGGGCACAACCGCAGTAAAATCAAATTCCATAGCAGCCTGGGGGGTGGCCCACAAACTGGAGAACAATAATACCAAAGACATTCTCCCACTGTGGTGAAGGCTCTGAAGCCCACGTCAGGCTTCCCAGCCTGGGGATCTGACAAAGGGACTGCGAAGCCCTGGGGAATCTGACCTTGAAGGCCAAAGGAGTTTGATTATAGGACTTCGATGGCACTGGGGGAAACAGAGACTCCAGTCCTGGAGGGCACAGACAAAATCTTGTGTGCGCCAAGACCCAGAGGAAAGGAGCCGTGACCCCACAGGAGACTGAACCAAAAGTACCTGCTCGTGTTGGAGGGCCTCCTGTGGAGGCGGGGGTCAGCAGGGCTTCATCGCTGGGCTGGGACACTGGCAGCAATTTATGTTTTCCAATTTCTCCATCTATTCTTTTTTTTTATGTTCTTTCTCAAGCCTTTATCAAATGTAGTAGAAAAGCTTTTATATACATATATGTATATAAGTAATATGTATTATATATATTTTAGAAAACATGAATTTTTGCCTAACACATTAATGACATTTTGATTCCACTTGTTTGACTTAGTATTAATAGAATGCTAGATTTCTAGTTAAAAAATAGATATGCAACAAGTAACAAAGGTTTACGGGACAGCACAGGGAACCATATGGAAAATAATTTCAAAAACAATATATGTGTATATGTATAATGAATCACTTTGCCGTGTACCTGAAACATTGTAAGTCAACTATACCTCAGTAATATATATATATATATATATATATATATATATATATATAAAGAAAACAATAAAGTGCTTGCCAGTGGCTTATCTGACTACCTTATCTTTATGGTCAAGAAAATTCATTTGTGTTATGCTCCTTCTAGCAAAGAAGAAATACCAATTTGAGCTTGTAGTTTCTTCCCCACTTCCTGTATTTAGATTATCAAGCGCTAACACAACCCACGTCAGAGGGGGTCACCCACCCACCCCTGTGGCCTAGACGCTCTCCCTGCCATCCTAGCCCCTGACTCCCGTCTGCCGTGTACCCTCCTCCACGCCAGGCTGGGCCCCATGCTGCTCTGGACAGTTGCGCTCCTCTTCGGTAAGTCACCAAGTCCCAGTAGCCTCTCCTGGGCACCAAAGACTGTGTCGTTCCTAAGATGCAAAGTTCCTTATTTCACCTTTCCTAGTTCAAGTGGGTTTATGGCTAGAGCTTGAAACTAGTGTGTGCACATGGGTATGCTTGAGAGTGATGGAGGTGAGAGTGATGGAGGTGAGAGTGATGGGGATGAGAGTGATGGAGGTGAGAGTGATGGGGATGAGAGCGATGGGGATGAGAGCGATGGAGGTGAGAGTGATGGGGATGAGAGTGATGGAGATGAGAGTGATGGGGATGAGAGTGATGGAGGTAAGAGTTATGGAGATGAGAGTGATGGGAATGAGAGTGATGGAGGTGAGACTGATGGGAATGAGAGTGATGAAGATGAGAGTGATGGGGATGAGAGTGATGGAGGTGAGAGTGATGGGGATGAGAGCGATGGGGATGAGAGTGATGGGGATGAGAGTGATGGAGGTAAGAGTTATGGAGATGAGAGTGATGGGAATGAGAGTGATGGAGGTAAGAGTTATGGAGATGAGAGTGATGGGGATGAGAGTGATGGAGGTGAGAGTGATGGGGATGAGAGTGATGGAGATAAGAGTTATGGAGATGAGAGTGATGGGGATGAGAGTGATGGAGGTGAGACTGATGGAGGTGAGACTGATGGGGATGAGAGTGATGAGGATGAGGCCATTTGGGGAGCCTCAAGCTTTCCTACCCCATTTTCCTGGGTCCTTGGAAGGGCAACCATTTGATGTGTCAAAGCTAATTTAGGGAGCCAAAAAAATCACATGCTGAAGTCCAGTGACATTTTTCACCCTGTGAAATCAAGTTAAAATATCCATCAGGTCTATCTTGAAAGGAAAATAAAATCACAGAAGGAAAGGAGGCTGCTGGGGTGCAGAGGAATGATCAGGGAAGTGGACAAAAGGCAGTTCCACACATTTTGCTCAGCAAGCGGAACTAAACATGAGGTTTTACAAGGAGATGTATTTTTAAGAAGCCTCAGCCTTTTCTTGGAACCAGTCAACAATGACTGGGCTTCTTCCCTGGTCAAGAGGTTTATACCCTGAGTGTCCAAAGCCCTCTTCAAAATGGCCATTCTTATCCTGCCTACTTCCTCTCTCTGTTGGGGGAGGTTCTGATTTGGGTCTGAACAGCCCATGGGGACCCATGTTCTTGTTATTGTTGCTGTTGTTGAGTAGCTACATCGTGTCCCACCAGGCTCCTCTGTCCATGGGATTTCCAAGGCAACAATACTGGAGTGGGTTGCCATTTCCTTCTTCAGGGTATCTTCCCAACCCAGGGATCGAACCTGCATCTCCTGAATCCCTGCACTGGCAGGAAGATTCTTTACCACTGAGCCACCTGGGAAGCCCATGGGAACCTATGCTGCTGCTGCTGCTGCTAAGTCGCTTCAGTCGTGTCTGACTCTGTGCAACCCCATAGATGGCAGCCCACCAGGCTCTGCCATCCCTGGGATTCTCCAGGCAAGAACACTAGAGTGGGTTGCCATTTCCTTCTCCAATGCATATGAAGGTTCAAACCCATTCTTCTGAATCCATAGCTGTCTCCTTGACCCAATGGGGCCAGTCACACATGCCAGAAGGGACTGGTCTCCAGACAGAGGATTGGAGTGGGGATGGGTTACTCGGCTCCTCTAGATTCAGCTCAGTCTCAGCCATTGTCAGATGCTACACTCGAAAGGAATGAGTCTGGGCACGTAGATCACTTCGCTTCACAGTTTCTGAGTTGACTTGGTTTTTGTTTTAAGCTTGGTCCCAGAAGTTTGTTTTCATTGAACCAGAAAAGCAAAATGTGTTAGTCAGTCAGTCATGTCTGACTCTGCAACCCAGTGGACTGTAGCCCGCTAGGCTCCTCTGTCCATGAAATTCTCCAGGCAAGAATACTGGAGTGGATAACTATTTCCTTCTTCGTGGGATCTTCCTCACCCAGGGACTAAATCCAGAATCTGCATTGCAGGCAGATTCTTTACTGTCTGAGCCACCAGGGAAGCCCTGAAAAGCAAAAGCATTCCTAAAAACACCCCCTTCCTGAGTAGAGTTTGTGGGAATTTAGCCTCTGAGAAGAAAATACTCGTTGCACTCAGGGCTCTTCCTTCCCCAACATCACCATGTTGCCCTGTGTGTTCTATGAATGGTCATTTGGACAAGTGAGAAGGTCAGTGCTCACATTAGGGCAGGGACAGGATGGCCTCGGGCCTGGATATGCTCCAGATGGGAGATTCTTAAGGGCACATCCCTTCCTTGGAAAGGAATAGAGTTCTTGGACTTGACTAGATAAAAATCTAAGAGCTTCCCGGCGTGTAGCCCAGGATCTGGATGGGGGAAAGCAAAGGAGGAGGGGTGGAAAGTCAGTAACTGGCTGAATAATTGGATGGCATATGGGAAACCCAGGCAAGACTGAGTCACATCTGATGCTCAGGATCCCAGAAAGCCAGCCTGAGATTTGGACGCCCTGTCTGAAAGAGTCAGAACGAAGTTACTGTAAGGGTAAAGCTGCTATTTCCTTTCAAGTGCTATTTCCTCTCAGATGTGGCCAGAGAGACAGAGGAGAAAAAAAAAAAAAACATTAAATGTACGGTACGTGCATTATCTCATATAACCTTCAGAGTCGTTATAGGGGAGGATTTAATTTTTATCCCTATGAAGCAGTTGGGGAAACTGAGGTTCAGAAATGTTAAGAAACTTGCCTGGAATTACCCTGCTAACAAGCAAAACAGAGATGCAAACCCAATTCATTTTGTCAAACCCTGTGCTTTCTCTGTTCTATCTCACTACCTCTAGTCCGGATGTAGTTGGATTTTAATCAGGTAAAACTAGAAATTATATTCATTTAAAGTACATGGCAGGACATGGTCACATGACAAATGGTACCTGTCGTTAGTATTGGCTATCACAGATTCTAGAGGCTAGAAGCCCTGACACTGAACACGCTGGTCATGGCTGTATAACAGATGTATTTGGGCTTCCCTTGTGGCCCAGATGGTAAAGAATCTGTCTGCAACGCAGAAGACCTGAGTTCAATCCCTGGGTCGGGAAGACCCCCTGGAGAAGGAAATGGCAACCCCCTTCGGTATTCTTGCCTGGAGAATTCTATGGACAGAGGAACCTGGCAAGCCCCAGTCCATGGGATTACAGAGTCGGACACAACTGAGTGATTAACACACAGTATGATGTATTTAAAATTTAGGCGATGAACCTTGATCTTCCTCTGAGCTGTGCATCGGCCAGCTTCAGTCCTCGTACTGGAACCCACCCCCATACACACACAGCATCCGTGACACACAGCCCTCCCGGTGCACGGCTGCCAACCCTTGGCAGAGTAGCATGTTGCAGTGTGGTAGAGATTTACTGTGATGTAGTCGGAGAAGGAAATGGCAACCCACTCCAGTATTCTTCCCTGGAGAATCCCAGGGACGGGGGAGCCTGGTGGGCTACAGTCCATGGGGTCGCTGAGAGTCGGACGTGACTGAAGCAACTTAGCAGCAGCAGCAGCAGCAGGTCCTCGTGCGGAGCTGAAACCTGCCTCTCTGATCTAACTAGTTTCACTTCTGCCCTATGAGGGCTTCCCAGGTCACGCTAGTGGTAAAGACCCTGCCTTAGTCCATCAGGTATTCGAAGGCCACTGACTATCCCTACTCTGTCTCATCATTCTCAGATAAACATCTCCCAATTCCTCTAGTAGGAAAAGGTTTCTAGGCCCTGTTCGTCGCCCTGGTCTGCTCGGTCCTGCTAAGCTTTGTCAGTGGGTCAGGAGCTGGGCTTTCTTATCCCTTCCAAAGTGGCCCAGTGAGTGCAGAGCTCACTGGGGCTGTGACCTCAGCCATCCAGGACTCCACAGCTTTACAGTAGCTCTTGGTTTCACATCACACTGTCACCTCATCTTCAGCCTCTACTGGACTGAAACCCTCGGGTTCTCGTCATAGGAACTGCTGAAAGCAGGTGTCATTTACTCTGTTTGTCCCCAGATGGTGGCCGTTTTGATTAGACACAGTGGTTCTGCAATCGCAACCCCGAGGCCTTGCAGTGCCCTGGAGAGCAAGTCATTGGGATCTGGGGCGCAAGCTCATTTGAAGCATCTATGCTCGCTGGAGCCTACCCTCTTGTTATAGGCATCAGTCACCTCAGCCTTGTTTGTTCATCACTTTGTAGCTGCAAAACTGTTTACTGGTAGGGAAGAGAAAGGATGGGGAGGCATCACTGCCCAGTGAGGTCTTAGTCACTCTGAGGTCAGGCCTTCTTTCTGCTTTCAGCTAATGTAGAAGCCACCTCCTCAGGCGGGGGGTCAGCATAATCTATATAACTGCTCTGTAAGGAAAAAATGACTTATTGTTACCAAAAGGTATGCATGGCGGGGTCTGGCTGATTGCCACTCAAAAGCCAATAAGCAGGCCAGGTTGGTGGAAAGGAAAGTGCTTTATTTCAGATGTCAGCAACTGTGGGAGAGGGTGGCAGACATCTGTCCAAAGGCTGACTCCCCCTCTGACAAGCAGCGGGTGAGAGCTTTTGTAGACAGAGCTGGGGGTGGGGGGCTACATGCAGAAAGAGCACAGTCATCCCTGACAGTCATCTTCAAATTGGTCATCAGTGGTCTGACTGGCATCATCTTGGTTGTTTTAGGTACTGTTAATCTTCAGTTTGGGGGTCCATTTTTTCCCATTTCTTTGCAGTCAGTTCTTGAAATTGTGGCAGCTCATGTCCTGGACACAGTCTGGTCATCATGTAGTTAATTTCTCCACCTGGGGTTTTGGTATCTATAAGACAGCTCACATTATATGGCTCAGAATATTATCTATAGCCCTTGAGACAGAACTAAAGGTCCTTGACTATGCCTAATGACTACATTATTATTATTTGGTCCCCTTTGAATGTTTTCCTTTGTTTCAGCATTTCTCACTTCTCTGACTAAGCTTATTCTTTGACTAAGGTTTTCCAGAGGCAAATGGCTAGCAGAGAAGCTGGTGGGGGGAGGGGCAAGGACCATACGGTCCTGCTCCATTTCATTGTCATTTCCACTATACAGACAGAGCCAGGAATTTGAGGCTCTTGAACTTTAAACAACCTGTGCAAGTTCCCATAGAAAGGGATGGACTCATGGAATCAGTCTACGTCATCTGGTTCCCACTACACGAAGATCACAGAAGATGCACTTAGATTGGAGGCAGGGAAAGAGGAAGGGATGGGCTCATAATCTTATACACCCTGAGAACCTGCGGGGAAGCTGACCTGAGCTGAGTAGGTAGAGAATATGTCCCAAATCATGTGGACAGCAAGCATGATAGCCTGTGAATGAACACGGCAGATCTGCTGAGGGGATCTCAGCACCCACCCTTCCCAAGACCATTCTTGCATTTCTCAGGATTCTGCACAGCACCCAGCAAAGAAAGGCACAAGTAAATGTCTGGGGACCAGCTGGACCGACTGCACTCAGCCCTACATCATTCATTCTTTTGCCTCTTGCCCCAAAGCCCAGAATATGCTCCACTGCTTTATATCCAACTCTGTCCCTCAGTTTAGGGTCTCCCATCCCTTAGGCTGATCACACCTGCCTAACCTCATCTGTCATCCTTTTGTGGTTTGGCCTCTCTTTCCAGGCCACCTGGGCTTCCCTGGTGGTTCAAATGGTAAAGAATCTGCCTGCAATGGAAGAGACCTGAATTTGACCCTTGAGTCGGGAAGATCCCCTGGAGAAGGAAATGGCTACCCGCCCCAGTATTCTTGCCTGGAGAATCCCATGGCCACTGGTGCCTGGCAGGCTATAGTCCATGGGGTCACCAAAAGTCAGATATGACTAAGCAACTAACACTTTCACTTTCCTGTCCACTCACTCTCCTCAAACACTCGTTCTTCTAGAAGCATTAGTGCGATGCGTACCAGATGCAACACGCTGTGACTGCTGGCCTGGTGATAGTTCTCTCACGCGTCCAAGCTGCCTGTCCATGCCCCACAATCGTTTAATGACTACTCCTCCAGGGACGCCTCACCTCCTTCCTGTGATCACACCCATACACTCTATTCTCACCTCCTTCCTATGATCACTTCCATATACTCTATTCCCCAGAGCTCTGTGGGCAGATGGGCCACAAGAATTCGGTCCTGCTTTGCTGAGTTCTTCTGTGCATGTAAATAGGCCCCTTAGGCACAATAGTGTAGGAATCTAGTCCTGTGTCTTCTACTTTTTGTTCCCGTCCCTGCTCGAGTGGGAGAAGCATTCGTGCAACTATTTAGTATATAGTATATGCTTATTGAACACAGACCATGGTCCAGGCACGGGCCCTAGGTGTAGGTAACATGGCAGTGAACTAGACAGGCAGAGGACCTGCTCTCATGGAGCTTAAGTTCCACACAGAGGGAGGGAGACAGGTGATTACAAGTAGGCAATTTAATGGTAAGGTAATTTTAAATGATGATAAGTGCTCTGATGGTAACACAATAGGGTATTAGGATAATTGTGCTAAGTTGCTTCAGTCATGTCCAACTCTTTGCAACCGTATGGACTGTAGCCTGCCAGTCTCCTCTGTCCATGGGATTCTCCAGGCAAGAATACTGGAGTTGCCATTTCATCCTCTAGGGGATCGTCCCAACTCAGGGATTGAACCCGTGTCTCTTGCATCTCCTGCATTGGCAGGCAGGTTCTTTACCATGAGCACCACCTGGGGAAGCCCAGCAAGACCTGTCCCAGGAGGTAATATTTAAAATGAGATTGGGCAAAGAATTCCAGGCAGTAGGTCCACCATAAAAGTTGAGTGGCTGAGTGGCTGGGTGGCTGTTTGGTTAGATAGCTGGGTGGCTGGGTATTGAGTGGCTGGGTGGCTGTTTGGTTAGATAGGTGGGTGGCTGGGTATGTGAATGGTTGGGTGGCTTAGATAGTTATGTGCTTAGGGGGCTGGGTGGTTGACTGGTTGCATGAATGTTAGCATCTATTTGTAAGGTGACAGGCCCTCTCCTTGTCAGAAAGTTCTTTCTGCTACTTAATCTACCACATTTTTTCTCTTGCAGTTCCCTGTGTTGGGAAAATTGGTGAGTCTTGTCCATGTCTCTTTCATCTCCAAGGGTGTCTCTGGGCCAAAACTTAATAGATAGGCAAAATCAGGGCCATTGGGTCAATCCTAAAGGAAATCAACCCTGAATATCCACTGGAAGGACTGATGCTGAAGCTGAAGCTCTAATACTTTGGCCATCTGATGCGAAGAGCGGACTCATTGGTAAAGACCCTGATGCTGGGAAAGATTGAGAGCAGGAAGAGAGAGGGATGACAGAAAATGAGAGGGTTGGATGGCATCAGAAGCCTGGGAGTAATGATGAGTAATAGACTAGGAAGCCCTAAGAAGAGCCCCAGCACATCCTGCCTTCACCTGGTCCACCTGGATCCCTGGATCAGAAGAACTAATGATGCTCACAGTGTAGCTGAATGATGGACCTTGCTTCCTTGGCTGCTCGTTCTAGTATCACTGAGTATTGCTAGCAATGAGTTTGGACATGAGTTTGAACAGACTCCAGGAGATAGTGAAGGACAGGGAAGCCTGGCACACTGCAGGTCTATGCAGTTGCAAAGAGTCGGGCACGACTGAGAGACTGAACAACAACAACGTTGGGTCCCCAGCAACATCCTCAGAGCAGCTCCGGCCTAGATCTCTTCCTCGGGGGTCCACACCGGTGCCTAGGAAGAGGAGAAACCCAGGACCTCACTGTCTCAGGCTGTGATAGTCACAGGGTGACTTCAAGTTCCAGAAGAATGACTCTCGGCCTCCACCTGGCCCCCTTATAAGTCCAACGGCCTCCATTTCCTCCTGTCAGTGTGGCTCTGGAGCTCCTGCCATCCCCACTCATCAACATCGGGATTCGCTTCCATCCCACTCATGTTCAAGGAAGCAGACATCTTTGCCTGTGGGTCAGCCTTCTTTCTCCCCTGGCTACCTTTGCCCTCCTGCTCATCCTGTCCCACTGACCTCCATGGAGCTTCTGTCAAGTGGGTGAAAACTCTGACCTATGAAATCTTGACCTCTAGGGGCATGTTCTGTGATGCCCGAGAGGAAGACTCCAAACCAATATTTAGTGGTGCTAGAAAGAGCAGCCAAGGAAGCAAGGCCCATTATTCAGCTACGCTGTGAGCATCATTAGTTCTTGGGTGAGAATAAGAATCCAGGGGATCCAGGAGAACCAGACAAAGGTAGGATGTGCTGAGGCTCTTTTTAGGGCTCCCTATCTGATTACGCATCATTACTCTCAGGTTTCTGAGGTTGTCTGGGACCAGCGGTACCTGGTTAGCCAAAGACGTATGTCCCAGGGCCAGGCCAGTCTGGGATTGCCCTGGAAATGATGCTGGGTCCCCAGGAGCTCTTCTCTTGTCCACATCAGAGCATAAAAGGCATTTTAGAAAGGAGGACAGAGGTGGCAGATCCCACACTGTGATTGTGGTAGAGACAAACCTCACTGCTGGGAGTGCTGATGGAGGCTGGGCCTGGGGAAGCCCGATGAGGGAAGCAGTGGGGAGCGAGCCCAGGCCATGGCACATCCAACACCCACCCCTCCAGCTCCTCTCTGGTGGGGACGGGTGCACATACCATCCGAAGTGGACACTGCAGAAAGAGCTGCGCTGGGGTCACCAGGGGAGAAGAAACCAAACTAGGAGAATGGGGATCCAATCAGGAGGAACAAAGAACAATGGATGGAAGGAACGCAATTTGCCTCAAGCTTGCCAAGGTGGCAAAGTGCGTTGCAAAAGCAAACAAGGAGGGGAACTTCCCTGATGGCCCAGTGGTTAACACTCTGAGCTTCCACTGCAGAGGGAAGGGTTCCAACCCTGGTCATGTAGGAGGGAAAAAAATGGAGAGAAGAAGGGTAGGAGGGAAGGAGGCCAGAGAGAAGGCATGGAGAGAGAAGAGGAGGGAGGAGGAAAAGAGGGGAAGGGCAGAGGAAACAGAGGGGAAGGGGTGGAAGAAAGCAGAGGGCTGGCCCCGGTCTGGCATGATGACCTGGGGACAGTGACAGCTGCAAGGGTGCCATCCAGGAGCCTCCATCCCAGGAGTAGGGGGTGGGGGGCGGGGTGGGATTAGGCTGGGGAAGAGGGAGAAAATGGACTGAGGGGCCCACAGCTCCAGGGTGACCCTGCTCCTGCATCTTACAGTCTGGCTGAGCCCCCAAGCCCAGCCATACCTCGTGTTTGAGGGGGATATACTGATTCTGCGATGCCGGGGAAGGAAGAACGCGGTGCTGTCCCATGTGAAATTCTACAGAGATGGAAAATTCCTCCATTTCTCTAAGAAAAACCAGCCTCTCTTCCTGGGGACAGCAACAGCTAACAGCAGTGGCTGGTATAACTGCACTGGGCAGGTGAAATATCCCAGAAACATGGACTCATGGGACTCAGGGACTGTCATGGTTCAAGTCCAAGGTGAGTCACCACGTGGGGGGTGGGATGGTTAGGGTGCTGCTCAGGGGCCTGGTCTTAGAGGACAGCAGGGCTTGGAGCTGCACCCCTCTCTCTGGCTGCCCCTGCTGCTGGGTCAGTCGGCAGGGCCCTGAGATGCCCAAGATGCTGTCTGCATACCCTCCCCCACCATGGGACATGCTTGGAGTCAGGGAAGGAGGTGGAAGATGCCCTGGGCGGGCAGGGCGGGAAGAGCCCAGAAGCAACCCTGATGCTCACTGCCCCCTTGAGACCCTGAGCCAGACTCTTCCCCTCTAGGGACTAGGTGACCGCTAAGGCCCCTCCAGGTCTGGCTTTCTGGGACCCCAGAGGAGCTTGGGAGCATGGGCATTGTTTCAGGGTTTGTGGTTGGGATGAGCGGTGAGGTGCTGGGAGACGGTGACGGTATTTCCCGTGGGGTCTGGAGTGGGCTGAAGCTCAGACCTCAGCCTCCCCAGGCCTCACTGTCAAGACTCCCGTCCTGAGCCCCCAGCTGTCTCTCCCCAGAGCTGTTCCTGCCTCCCGTGCTGACAGCCCTCCCCTCTCACGAGCTCTGCGAGGGGAGCCCTGTGACCCTGAGATGCCAGACGAAGCTGCACAGTCAGAAGTCGGCCTTGCGGCTTCTCTTTTCCTTCCACAAGGAGGGCCGCACCCTGCAGAACAGGAGCTCCCGCCCAGAACTCCGCATCCCAGCAGCCAAAGAGGGAGACGCCGGGCTTTACTGGTGCAAGGCATCCCCTGAGAGTGGCCAGGTCCAGAAACGGAGCCCTCAGCTGGAGCTCAGGGTGTGGGGTGAGTGGGGGAGGGGAGACACTGCTTAGACTCCTGGGCTATGGGCAGTGGGGCCCCTGATTGTGTGGGGAGGGGTCCCTAAGGGAGGCGCCTGGGTAGTCCACTGACCTCCCAATTGTGTGCTCCCCAGCTCCCGTGTCCCGTCCTCTGCTCACCCTGAGACCCACCAGCCTAGCTGTGGGGGACGAGGTGGAGCTCCTCTGTGAGGTCCAGAGGGGCTCCCCTCCGATCCTGTACTCATTCCACCTCAATGGGGACATCCTGCGGAACCACGTGGCTCCCCATGGGGGACCCGCCTCCTGCCTCTTCCGGGTGATGTCAGAGCAGGATGCTGGGAACTACTCCTGCGAGGCTGGGAACCGTGTCTCCAGAGAGACAAGTGAGCCCGAGACACTCTTGGTGGATGGTAGGTCTTGTCCCCCAGCTGGGCTCTGAGCCCTCGACCTCACTGATCTGTGTTCCTCCTCCAGTGCCCGGCTCAATGCTGGGTACAAAGCAGGCACTGCATGACTGACTGAGCATGGACCCTGCTGGGAACATCTCCACTGAACCTGGTGGGGAAATAGTTAAGCCCACGGAGAGGGAGGGGACACCATGGAGGGGGTGCCACATGGTCAGCCATGGGATGCCCGTCCACGTTGACATCCTTTGGTCCTTCCCTCATTCCCGTTGCCTAGGCTTCTTCAGGCCAGGCGTTTCCCACTAATGCCAGCCACTCTGATTCTCCTGTGCTTGTCTGGGTGTGTTTATGAATTTCATCCTCAATGTTCATGGTCACCTCTACTCACCCCCCAGATCCTCAGGTCTTACCTGCCCCCACCAGTAGCAACTGGCTGGTCCCTTGGCTGCCTGCAAGCCTGCTTGCCATGATGGTCATTGCTGCTGCACTTCTCGGGTATTTCAGACCCTGGAGGAAAAACGGTTAGTAACTCTTTTCGGCCTTCTTAGTTACTGAATCCCTATGCCAGGCACAGTCCAGCCACTGGAAAGCCGAGTCTGATGGGACCAATTGCTTACTTCTGGTTACTGGTGGGGAGAGGGACTTTTCTTCACATGTCACACAAAGGGGCCCCCGGAGGGACAGTTACACCTTCCAGAACTCACACACACCCAGGAGTGTGTTGGTGCAGCCACACAAACACACTGCTGCACACTCAGGCATGAATAAGGCACAAACAGAGGAATTCTTACAAGCCCAACAAGATGTAGACCAGTGTCCTTCACATTTGAAAGACAGTCTATGGCTGTGAATATGAGAAACCCAAGGCCTCCAACTCTCTCCTTGAAGTCAGGGGAGCTCTGGTCTGCTTAGCAGGGGAGAAAGAGGGCATGAAAACTCCAGTGCACATGTGTGCTCACGCACACACACTTCTGTGCTATACTGGGCTCTGGGTGAGTATCCATGTATGTCAACTCAAGGAAGGAAGTGTGGTGGAGAGGACTGGGGAGTGGCCTGGTCCCAGTACCGCTATTTACTAATTCGGTGACCTTGGGCCAGTTCCCTCGAAGGTTCACTAAATGTCTCCCTCTAGGGATGTTGTAAGGTCTGAGATAATGAGGTAACATCTATCTCATGCCTAATGTATTGGCCTGGCATTGAGTGGGAGTGCAGCACGTTCTCATTCTAGTTTGAGCACATCACCTGGCGGGCTCCCAGGCTGCCTTTGCTCCTGCTATCCATTCTCCAGTTCCTCCAATCAGAGTCTTTGATAATAAAAAGTTTAGTTAAGTTTCAGATGAGATGTGAAACTATTCCATAAGATATTGTCTACCACATGCCCGCCTCCAACTTACATTTCAACAAGCCTCGTTTCTCTTAACAGCATTTAATAAGACTGAAATATGTACTCTTGAAATAAATCCCTCACGTTCTTTTGCGGAACAACAACAAAAATCAGATGAGAGTAATGCTATCGGCTATAGGGAGGATTCTATAGGGAGAAGGAGGTTGCCCTGATAGCTCAGTTGGTAAAGAATCTGCAAGCAATGCATGAGACCCCGGTTCGATTTCTGGGTCAGGAAGATCCCCTGGAGAAGGGATAGGCTACCCACTCCAGTATTCTAGGGCTTCCCTTGTGGTTCAGCTGGTAAAGAATCCGCCTGCAATGTGGGAGACCTGGGTTTGATCCCTGGGTTGGGAAGATCCCTGGAGAAGGGAAAGGCTACCCACTCCAGTATTCTGGCCTGGAGAATTCCATGGACAGTATAGTCCCTGGGGTCACAAAGAGTGGGACACGACTGAGCAACTTTCCCTTTCTATAGGGAGAAAGAAGTGAAAATAATTAGATAAATGGGATTTCTACGTAATCTATGGGTTTTGAAATTCAAGACTCTTCTCCTGTTCCTGTCTTGGTCATGATAATTAAGCATGAATGTTGGCTTTCAAAGCAATCACCTTGGGTGGCTCCAAGTTATTCCAATTTTAACCTTTGTTTGCCTGAAGCCATGTTGAAGGGAATGGTTCCCAGCGCCAAAGCTATTTGGTGCCAGTTTATTCCTAGGGCACCTACAGTGGTTCAAATCAACCTATTTCTTCCTCCCCCAGGGACATTTTTATTTTCCACTTGCCAAGGGCGAAAGTAATTGGTGTCATAGACCTTCAGCTAGATTTGCTTATTCAAGTATGCGGCCCCCTCTGTTAAGGAATTTGTGATGAGTTTTCTGGGAGCTAAGCCAGCCTGCTCTTTGAGGAAGACCACCCCATCCTACAGTTTCAAGAATTCCTCCCTGACCACAGCCAGGGTACCTGAAGGTATCTCTCCCCACCCCCAGCCCCACCACCTCACCAGGCACCCCAGTTAGAGCTTAAGTTAGCCTCCAGCTTCCTCTCCCCTTCTTAATTTAGCAGCCTTTGTCCATCTAACTTCTCATCTCTGTTTTCCTTTAGTCTTGAGTCTAGAGTCCATGCAGTCAGGCCAGGGTTGCTTTAAGGTACCAGGGGGGTTCCCTGGTAGCCTAGCTGGTAAAGAATCTGCCTGCTGTGCAGGAGACTCTGGTTCGATTCCTGGGTCAGGAACATCCCTGAAGCAGGGATAGGCTACCCACTCCAGTATTCATGGGCTTCCCTGGTGGCTCAGATGATAAAGAATCTGCCTGCAACGTGGGAGACCTGGGTTGGAGACCTTTGATTCCTGGGTTGGGAAGATGTCCTGGAGGAGGTATGGCAACTCACTCCCATATTCTTGCCTGGAGAAGCCCAGTGGACAGAGGAGCCTGGCGGGCCACAGTCCATGGGACTGCAAAGAGTTGGACACCACAGAGCAACTAAGGACCGTGCAGTTGGAGAGACACGGAGGCAGGCCCAGAGTTAGATGGGGAGGCACAGGAGCAGGGACCGTGAACTGATGGCCTGTGAGTTCTGCTCTCCCCACACCTGCATAAAACCTCCTTCCCTGGCCTGGCCTCAGTAACATGGCTGTTCCTACCCACTCACCTCTGGGTCAAAGCATTAAAGGCAAAGCCACACACCACAGTCTTCTCCCTCCCAGCCCCAAACAAGATGGTGCAGGAGCAGTCACTGGTGAAAGATCTTCAAGAAGAAGATGTCTTTCACATGGGACAAAGGGACATCCCTCTTCATGTGGAGACTCTGCCTCCCCACTGATTCCCACCCCCCTACCCACCCCCACTGTCAGCCTGTGAGCACCTGGACTCCAGTTCAAAAGAAACTTGTCTCTCATGAAAATAAGACTCCCAGTGGAGGTCTTACCACTTCAGAATCTCATGGGCACAAACCCTTCTTTAGAATGTCACTCAGAAAACCAGCTTCAGGCCAAATTCCCCAGTTACCCAAGAAACACTGTCCAACAACTTTTTTCTCCATGCTCGACTTTCCAAGATCCTTAATCATTTGCAGACAGCATATTCATTCCTCAAGAAATGAAAACACTCCACAGAGTGTATCTCTGAAGGCAAGCTTCAAAGCGTTTTGACCAAGGACGGAATCACTAGGACTAGGCTGTGGTCATACAGGGGGTCTGCTTCAAAGTAGCGCTTACATAAGTGTCCAAGTTCTGGCTGTTTTTTTAAGTGTTCATTTTACTTCCTGTTGTCACGCCTCCCATAAAACACAGTTCCATCAAATTCACAGAGCTCTTTGGGAATGAAAACTCAGAATCACAGCCTTGACAGATGAGCATCAGGGAATGTTTAATAATCAGGGGCCTCTCTGAGTCTCCACAAATGCCCTCTTCGTTTTACAGGAGGAGCCATGTTCAAAGGCGCTACCTGATGACTCTGATGCTTTCTTGCTATTAGAGCTGATGAATATTTCTTGGACACCGGGCATGAACTGGGTGTTCTCAAATACACCCGTGACCCAATTCCCATCCCAGGACATAATTTTTAAAGTTCTGGAAACGCCTGCTATCGCAGAGGCAGCAGGCTAATGGAGAAAACGCATACACACTGGATTAAGATTCTGTCTCCACCCGCTTTCTGTGTGACCTTGAAGAAGTCACCTCTCCCAACCAGTCACCTCATTTTAAAAAATGGAAATCATAGGATTAACCTTTGCAAAGTGGTTGTGAAAAATGTCAGACAGCAAAGAATTAGGAAGGGGGCCCTTTTTGACATCCGGCTCTCTGCTGGCCCCTGGGTGAGGAGCTTTGCTATTAAGAAGACGTTGCATTTGAATTCCCTGGTCCTGGGGTGTTTCTGGCACGTGGTGTGTTGTCAAAATTATTAGCTTTCCTCCTTCTGAAAAGCGGCCTGACTTGTGGATCTGCACTGTTTCAACGCAAGGGTGTAACCCATCTTTTCTGACCCTGCTTCCTCCAGTTTGTGATTCCTATGGAGCCATCCTATTCATTAGAGTTTTTTTTTTTTTTTTTTTTTTTTTCAAAAGAAACATCCCATAAAAATCAACCGTGTCCAGACCTGTTGATTAACAATCATCAGCAAACCCGACTCAGACCTCCAGCAACCCACTGTTGTGTTAGTCGCTCGGTTGCGTCTGTTTCTTTGCTACCCTATGGACTGTACCCCGCCAGGCTCCTCTGTCCATGGGATTCTCCAGGCAAGAATACCAGAGTGGGTTGCTGTGCCCTCCTCCAGGGGAATCTTTCCCACCTGCAATCAAACCCGGGTCTCCTGCACTGCAGACAGACTCTACCATCTGAGCCACTAGGGAAGACCAGCAACCTCCACTGACATTTTTTTTAATTTAATTTTTAAATATTTTATACAATTTTTAAAGGTAATTTTACACAATTTGTAAAGGTAAACTGACTGTCTTACTCTCAGTCTCTCTGCACCCTCTGTCTAGTCTGCTCTCTGAGGGCGCTCAGTGAATCATACCCTTGCATCTCCTAGGGCCCCTTCCACCCCGGAATTTACCCTCAGCCCCAAGTGAAGAGCAGCACCCACTGTATGTCAACGGTAAGGACTTGCATCAGGACCAGCGTCTGTCCATAAAGGCAAAGAAGGGTCTTGCCAGGGGAGTTGGGAAACAGAAGGCCTCATGAGCCTGAGTCTCGGGAATCAGTCATTTGGGGAAGAAAGCAGGAGGCTTCCGGGGAGAGCTTGAGGAGCAAGGGCATGGAACTGGTGGTGGGAGAGGGAAGCAGGAAGGGATCCCAGCCCCCAGAGGGGAGGTTTAGACCAACGATTACCAGGTTATGTCCCAGGGGCCAAATCTGGTCCACCAAGTATTTTTGCAAGGAACATTGTGTATGTACTGTGTATGGCTGCTTTCACACCACAGAGCTGGGGTTTGCAAAAACTAAAATATTCACTACCTTTCTTTATGAAAAAAACCCCAAACCAACCTCTAGTTTGAACAACATCAGGGCTGGGGAAACTGCTAGAACCTGCGTCAGGGAGCACAGTCCTCCTGCCAAGATGGATATCTCACATTAATAACCACTTCCCACTGCCAGTTATCAGCATAACAGCCCCTGACTGGCTTCCTTCCATAAGCGTCCTCAGAACACTTAGGTCTCGAGGTGGGAGAGCAGGTGGGTCCTAGTTAAGTCGCATTCCTTCTTTCAGTTTATCACCAGAATGAAAACAACGAAGGAGTTATCTACTCTGAGATTCACACAATCACAATCCCAAGGGAGCATGAAGGTAAGTGATCTCTGACCAACCTTGACATCTTTGTTCATGTAAAGGGGAAGTCTGGGGCCTAGTGTGAGGTATCACTACCACCATCACCACCCTGACCACCATCATCGTAATTACTGGCACTGTGACCACCACCACCATCTCCTCCTTCACGACTTCACGACCACCATCACCACGAACACAGGTGTGTCGAAAGTTCAGTTCAGTTGTTCAGTTGTGTCCGACTCTTTGCAACACCATGGACTGCAGCACACCAGGCTGCCCTGTCCATCACCAACTCCTGGAGCTTGTTCAAACTCTTGTCCATTGAGTCACTGATGCCATCTCATCCTCTGTTGTCCCCTTCTCCTCCTGCCTTCAATCTTTCCCAGCATCAGAGTCTTTTCAAAGGAGTCAGTTCTTCACATCAGGTGGCAAAGTATTGGAGCTTCAGCTTCAGCATCAGGCATTCCAATGAATATTCAGGACTGATTTCCTTTAGGATGGACTGGTTGGATCTCCTCGAAGTCCGAGGGACTCTCAAGAGTCTTCTCCAACACCACAGTCCAAAAGCATCACTTCTTCGGTGCTCAGCTTTCTTTATGGTCCAACTCTCACATCCATACACGACTACTGAAAAAAACATAGCTTTGACTAGACAGACCTTTGTTGGCAAAGTAATGTCTCCACTTTTTAATATGCTATCTAGGTTTCCCATAGCTTTTCTTCCAAGGAGCAAGCATCATTTAATTTCATGGCTGCAGTCACCATCTGCAGTGATTTTGGAACCCAAGAAATAAAGTCTGTCACTGTTTCCATTGTTTCCCCATCTATTTGCCATGAAGTGATGGGACCAGATGCCATGTTCTCAGTTCTTTGAATGTTGAGTTTTAAGCCAGCTTTTTCACGCTCCTCTTTCACTTTCATCAAGAGATTCTTTAGTTCTTCTTTGCTTTCTGCCATAAGAGCGGTGTCATCCACATATCTGAAGTTATTGCTATTTCTCCCAGAAATCATTCCAGCTTGAGCTTCATCCAGCCCAGCATTTCACATAATGTACTCTGCATATAAGTTAAAAGCAAGGTGACAATATACAGCCTTGACATACTCCTTTCCAATTTGGAAGCAGTCCATTGTTCCATGTCCAGTTCTAACTATTGCTTCTTGACCTGCATACAGATTTCTCAGGAGGCAGGGCAGGTGGTCTGGCATTCCCATCTCTTTGAGAATTTTCCACAGTTTGTTGTGATCCACACAGTCAAAGGCTTTGGCATAGTCAATAAAGCAGAAGTAGATGTTTTTCTGGAACTCTCTTGCTTTTTCGAGGATCCAACAGATGTTATCAATTTGATCTCTGGTTCCTCTTCCTTTTCTAAATCCATCTTGAACTTCTGGAAGTTCTTGGTTCATGAACTGTTGAAGCATTTTGAGCATTGGAGAATTTTGAGCGTTACTTTGCTAGCGTGTGAGATGAGTGCAATTTTGCAGTAGTTTGAACATTCTTTGGCATTGCCTTTCTTTGGGATTAGACTGAAAATTGCCTTTTCCAGTCCTGTGTCCACGGCTGAGTTTTCCAAATTTGCTGGCATATTGAGTGCAGCACTTTCACAGCATCATCTTTTAAAACTTGAAATACCTCAGTTGGATTTCATCACCTCCACTAACTTGTTTGTAGTGATGTTTCCTAAGGCCCACTTGACTTCGGAATCCAGGATGTCTGGCTCTAGGTGAATGGTCACACAGTTGTGGTTATCTGGGTCATTAAGATCTTTTTGTATAGTTCTTCTGTGTATTCTTATGACCTCTTCTTAATATCTTCTGCTTCTGTTAGGTCCATACCATTTCTGTCCTTTATTGCACCCATCTTTGCATGAAATGTTCCCTTGGTATCTCTAATTTTCTTGAAGAGATCTCTAGTGTTTCCCATTCTATTGTTTTCTTCTATTTCTTTGCAATGATCACTGAGGAAGGCTTTCTTATCTCTTCTTGCTATTCTTTGGAACTCTGCATTCAGATGGGTGTATCTTTCCTTTTCTCCTTTGCCTTTAGCTTCTCTTCTTTTCTCAGCTCTTTGTAAGGCCTCCTCAGACAACCTTTTTGCATTTCTTTTTCTTGGGGATCATCCTGATCACTGCCTCCTGTACAATGTCCCGAACCTCTGTCCAAAGTTCTTCAGGCACTCTGCCAGATCTCACCATCATAAACATCATCTCCACCACACCTTCACTGTGACCATCCCAACTAGGGAGGTGGTTTGTGTTTGTTTGTTTGCCCTTTTCTGAGCACTGTGGAGGAACAAAGGAAAAAGAATGATAGTTTGTCTCTGCCCCCAAGTATAAGTCTAAACAGGACAGTCCCAGCTCTAAGATGGAGCCAAAAAGACCAGGAACCGCAGCCACAGATACAACAGTGAGGCTGGCAGAACGGGGAGAGCTAGTCCTCTCTCAAACAGACAAACAGGCACCATGGAATTGTGGGAAAGTGTGGGTTTCTGCATCAGTCAGAATTGAGTTCAGAACTTGACTCTGTGTTCTGTGTGACTGTGAGAAAGTTACATAAACTCTCCAAGCCCAGTCTATAACATGCAGATAATGCCTGCATGTGTGCGTGCTAAGTCGCTTCAGTCATGCCCAGCTCTTTGAGATCCTATGAACTGAAGCCCATTAGACTCCTCTGTCCATGGAATTCTCCAGGCAAGAATACTGGAGTGGGTTGTCATGCCCTCCTGCAGGAGATCTTCCCCACCCAGGGATCAAACCTGATCTCCTGTGGCTCCTGCATTGCAGGCAGATTCTTTACTGCTGCATCATCAGGGAAGCCCAGATAATGGCTACTTTGTAAAATTATTATGAATGACTAGGAATAGAACCTGGGTTGTAGAAACCACAAAGTTTGTCTGGTATACAATAGGTGTTCAAAAACAGGGAGCTTTCTTTTATGTCTCACCTGTACAGAAACTTCAATTCCTGGTCTATAAAATGGGTCTGAATCAGCCTAGGGGCTCTGCTTCCCCACCGCCACATTTCTCCCACATTAGGGAAAGTGGACAGCCAAGAGTCTTTTGGACACAGGGCTCTTCCCTCAAGACCTGACCAGTTGTGCTCATAACATGGCCAGGCAGATGGGAAGCCCACGTGGGCACAGTTCCTTCCTGTGAAGAGTCACAGCGAGGACTTAAACATAAGAAGAAGAAAAAAAGAAGTCAACCACAGACTATATGGTTTTCACGAGCAAAATAAGGGAAATGAGGAAATGGGAGCCTTTAATCCTTGCAGACAACAAAGATGAAGGCAGGGGTGGGGGTGGAGGTGGTCTGTTTCCAACTCGGACTCTGAACAGGCTTTACCTGATGGTGGGTGCAGGGATCTGAAACCCAGAGCAAAGAGAGCCCTTATGTTCCAAGATGCTGGAATTTTTGTCAGTGGGAGAATGCTTCACATTCTCTAAGATTCAATATTCTTATTCTTGCCTGGAGAACCCCATGGACAGAGGAGCCTGGAAGGACATGGTCCATAGGGTCGCAAACAGTCAGATACGACTGAAGTGATTCAGCACAGACCACTTCTTATGGAAGTGACTGTGGAGAGTTATTCACCTCGCTGAGCCTTGGAATCAATACCCCCTGCTATACAGGACTGATGTGAGATTAGATATGTAGAATTAGACCTCTGCTTGTTATATACTAGATAGACTAGATATATAATTCTCACACCTAAAAGGTTGCTCCATGCAGAACAGGTGTCTAATGGAGGAGTTATTCTAAAAGTATCTTGGAGACCTTTGTCTCCCCTGCTTCTCACTAGAATCCTATGAGGCAGTCACCGTCATCACCACCTCCCTGTCCTGGTTGAAGCAGCTGAGGCTTAGAGGCCAAGTCAGTGGCGTCAAGTTGCCCAGCTGGGGTCTCCTGACTCCACCTGTTTTCAGATTGAGGGCAAGAGGCCCTGAGAAGTAACAGGGGAGCAGCCCAGACCCTGCCAGTCCGTGTTCTCTAGAGGAAGGCGCCAGCAAGGACGTGGGAAGGGGACACCCTGTGAGCTCAGCACCCTAACCTGAACGCTGCTCTTCCCCACAGCCAGGCCTGCCCAGCCAGCCCAGCAGGAAAAGGTGAGATGGGACTCCTGCTCTTTTCTCCTCCTCTGTGTGACATCAGCTCCCTTACCCTGACCCCACTCTCCCACAGGACATTTCTGTCATCTATGCTGAGGTGAAACACCCGCAGCTCAGCAAGGATCCAGACAAGGGGCTGAATAGAAGAAGCACGATCCACTGAGTTCCTGCTAGTGAATACAAGGAGGCCCTCTGCTAGCAACGGCATCCCCCCACCCCCAACACACACACCTCCACAGCCCCCAGTGCTCCCAGGAGGCCAAGCAACCCCAGCCTCTTCTGTGGCTTCCAGTTCCCCAACCTAGCAGCAATACCCCCATTTGCGGAGCGCATGAGAAAACTCCTGTTATCCCTTAGTGTTCAAAAAGATACATGGTTGCAGATCTATTTGTTAATAAAGGTGTATCAATTCATTTCATATTGTCCATCAGTGGCGATCATTTGGGCTGCCTGATTATTTGGTCTGGTTTATTCAAGGAGATTGGACTCCGTGAACCGGCCTGGTAATGAGAGTTTGGGAGGGTGAGGAAGAGGAAGGACCAGGGGAGGGAAAAGGAGTGGAGTCTCAATGCAGTCCACAACCAGAGTGTTCAATGAAGGTTGCTGTTGTTCAGTTGCTAAGTCACGTCCAACTCTTTCCAACCCCATGAACTGCAGCATGCCAGGCCTCCCTGCCCCTCACCATCTCCTGGAGTTTGCCCAAGTTCATGTCCATTGAATTGGTGTCAATGATCAAAGTGAACATGTTAGTTACTTGGTCGTGTCTGACCTGCAACCCAATGAACTGTAGCCCACCAGGCTCCTCTGTCCATGGAATTCTCTGGGCAAGAATACTGGAGTGGATTGCCATTTCCTTCTCCAGAGGATCTTCCTGACCCAGGGATGGAACCCAGGTCTCCTGCATTGCAAGCAAGTTCTTTATTATCTGAGCCACAAAGGAAGCAGGGTCAATGAAGGTTAGTTATTAATATATATTTGCTCTGTGAGCCCATGCCCTGGAATCACAGAGAGTGGGGTCCAAGTTACCAGAACTGGCACCTTCCTCTCCTAGTAAGAAATTAATGCTCAGAGAACTCCTGGCCCCTCAGAGCTGCAAACTTCTATCATTTCCCCTCTAGTTTATTAGAAATGCAGACGCCCAGACCTGCTGAATCAGAATTGCATTTCAATAAGATCTCTAGGCGGACGATTTGCATGTACATGAAAGTTTTAAAAGCCCTGTCTACCTCCAAAATACATACTTGGTGGAAGTAAATCAGTCCGCTTGTCTTGGAGAGCTTAATTGCTTGCAGTTGTCCTTTGGGAGAAGACAGTGGTAGGGGAACCCAGGCTAGCCCTCTTTTCTCGCCTCTCTACTCCCTGTTCTCCCTTGCCTCCTCCCATCCCAGCCCTTCCTCTTTCCGGTTCTCTGTCTCTTTCATCGCCCATCCAGTGCACAGCCAGAATACACCAGGGCCCCCTCCCCTCTGCCCCTTGATTCTGCCAGCATCACTGGGAGTCACACACCATCCAGAAGCCAAGGGCTTTCACAGGTCCATCAGGAAGTAACCCTCCCCTGACCCTAATCCTTTACCCGGCCCTCTGTAAACGAGCCACCCACTTCTAAAAAGTCGAAACGTAGGTAAGACGGCTCATGAAGGGAACAGCGGTGATGGGGACTGGAAGGAGCCAGCCTTCCGGTCGTGCCCACAGACCACCTCCTTCCTGAGCTTTCATACCTCCCTGCCCTCTGCCCCACACCCACTCCTGGTCCACGAACTGGGGTCTGTCTGTGAATTGAATTTACCAGTCCAGGTAAGATAATAGAACAGTTGAAAACAAGAATTTAGGAACTTTTATAGCAATCTGATAGAGTAATTTTATGTTTTTTTAATATAATCATTAAAACTAGGGCTTCTGTTTTGTACCTCTCTTTCAATGTTTTTTTAGTAATTCATTTTTATGGTATTGTACAAAAGTGTAGCTCCACAGTGGATTGGGAGTAATAAAGAAAAACGGGTCCTTCAACTCAGGTTCGTGAGGAGTTGTAATCTCTCTCTCCCTCTCCGTCTCTCTTTCTTTACCACTAGTGACACCTGAAGCCCTAATGTCAACACATCCAGCACCAAATCCCATCTCCAGTTCTCAGAGTAGGTACCTGCTTCTGTTCCCAGAGGATGCTGGTGGGCAGGGGTGGAAGGAGCACTGCCCAGGGTGGGCCAGACCCTGCAGAAGGGATCCCACAGCCTGCTGCCGTGCTGCTGCCCACAGGAAGGCCCACAGCAGCCTCCATGCTTGATCAAGGCTCTGAAATATGAAACGTTCTTTTTCTTTCTGAGTCAGAGCTAAATGCAAACACTTACCCAGCAGGGGTGAGTTAGCTGTGCCTCATCTAGGGACCTGGGCTCTATGGGGTCATATCATTTACAGGTAAGAGAACTTAGCTGGGATAAGGACCGAGAGGCATCTGGAGCTGCCCCTTAATGTGGAGAGGAAGAGGACAACCAGGAGCTGCTCCCTAGTGACCCTCTTGGGTAGTCGGGGACTTGCACAGCAGCCTACACTGTGGTCTGATCCATTCATTGGACAACTTTGTTGTTAGGTCTCATTAAACACCCCACCCTTGTTTTGTATGTGACTATACCATTTAGATATGAACAACAAAAATTGAGCACGGCCCTTCCCTGAACCAGGCAGGTTGCACATGCTGGAATTTCTTTCAATTCCAGGTTATTTTAAATTTGGCTAGGAAATAGACCTCCTACATTTTTATTTAAATAAGCACCCACTATGATTGCAGCCATGAAATTAAAAGTTGCTTACTCCTTGGAAGGAAAGTTATGACCAACCTAGATAGCATATTCAAAAGCAGAGACATTACTTTGCCAACAAAGGTCCGTCTAGTCAAGGCTATAGTTTTTCCAGTGGTCATGTATGGATGTGAGAGTTGGACTGTGAAGAAAGCTGAGAGCCGAAGAATTGATGCTTTTGAACTGTGGTGTTGGAGAAGATTCTTGAGAGTCCCATGGACTGCAAGGAGATCCAACCAGTCCATTCTAAAGGAGATCAGCCCTGGGATTTCTTTGGAAGGAATGATGCTAAAGCTGAAACTCCAGTACTTTGGCCACCTCATGCGAAGAGTTGATTCATTGGAAAAGACTCTGATGCTGGGAGAGATTGGGGGCAGGAGGAGAAGGGGATGACAGAGGATGAGATGGCTGGATGGCATCACCGACTCAATGGACATGAGTTTGAGTGAACTCCGGGAGTTGGTGATGGACAGGGAGGCCTGGCATGCTGCAGTTCATGGGGTCGCAAAGAGTCGTATACAACTGAGCGACTGAACTGAACTGAACTGAACTGAAACAGCTCTGTGTCCTTCATCTTTGTCTCAACTGTGATGATAGTAAGCACAAACAAGGGCCACAGCACGGGGAAGACCCAGGCCTCCCCATATTGAATCTCTGTCTACACGGCTGGAAGAAGTTGTACCGGCAGACCTGGAGCATCACCAAGGCTGCTCCTTCAGCTCGCACCACTCTGTGAATGAAGAGCCTCTGTTCTACTTGTTTCTGGAATTCTCTCCCACGTGAAGTGCCGATCAATAGTGACTGTTTCTTTCACGGTCGGGAACATGATCGCTGACATCATCAGCCTGTGTTCCCGACTGCACAGGGCCTACTCATGCTAGATCCCCGATCAACATTTGCTCAGTACATTGGTGTGCACAGCATGGGAACCCAGCAAATACTGTGTAAGCAAGCGAGTGAAGAAGTGAGTTTCCTTCTCCCCCTTCTCTACTTCAACACAGCTCAATCATGGCTTGCTTTCTTTTCTGGGCCATCTTTCTTCCACCCTCTGGGAAAGTGTGTCTTTGCCTCAAAAGCAGGCCCTGCCTGCTGAAGCCTCAGACCCCTCCCACCCAGTCTCCTGAGTGCTGTTTCATAGGCTCCCTCTTTCTCCCCTCTCCTTAGTCTTCCCACTTCCAGCTGTGAGCAGCAGGCCCCATTCCCTCCACCAATTCCCAGCAGGGCCACGATGAGGCTGATGTAGGAGAGGTGCCCTGGGCACAAATACTGAAGCAGAAGCCTTCCTTGGGCCAGGCAGACACTAGAGTGTCCTCTCAGGGGAAGTAAGATGTGTCCATTTCAAATATGCACACACTGCCTCAAACCTAGTCTCCCCGACAGGGCAGCGCCACTGACCAAGCTGGCTGCCAAGGGAGGGGTGCACACAGCACGCCCCCTCACCAGGGCAACCTTCGGGGCTGCCATGGCATCAGCTGGCAGATGGTGCAGGCAGCTGGCCCATTCTAATGGGAACCACATAGGTGAAGGCAGACACAGACAGGGCTCATGGGGGTTCTACCTGCCCCTCAGCCCCATCCTGCTTAGAAGTGGTGCCCACCCAAATCCAGTGCTCTGGGACAACCTAGAGGGATAGAGTGGGGAGGGAAGAGGTAGGGGTTCAGGATGGGGGGACACACGTATACCAATGGCAGATTCATGTTGATGTATGGCAAAAACAACCACAATATTCTAAAGCAATTAATCCTCCAATTAAAATAAATAAATGATTTTAAAAAAAGAAGAAGAAGCAGTGCCCAGAGACCCATCCACCCCCAGGAACACCCTGCTTTCTTCCTTGTATTCCAAAAGCCTCTAAAGGCCCCCCACCCCTTCCTGCCTGGTGCTCTTCCTCTGCCAGCTCCCTTCTCTTCTCAAACATTCTAACTTTTTCCCCCGTTTCACTTGTCTCCCAGTGCAGGGAGGCGGGGAGGGAGCGAGGCCATTCTGCCCTAAGGCCAGTCCAAGAAGAACAAGTGTGAGTAGGCAAGAACAGGGCGTCGCTTGGGCCACCCTTCACACTGCATCCAGTTCCACCCCACCCTGAATCTGCACCACCACCCGACCTGAAATCTGCTCTCAGAGCTGAGGGATGTGGGCTCAGATGAACCACAGTTAACACCTGCTCCCCCCACCCCCACAGTGCACACCTGCTCCCCCCAGCCCCCCACCCCCAGCCCACAGTGAGGGCGAATGCAGACCACTCCACCTGACAGATGGGGCTACCCTGCCTGCCCACGCCTGGGCAGAGGTGGACTCAGACTCAGCCACTGGAGTTTCCCTGAAAGGCCCCAGGGAGGCTGAGTGCAGCCCAGGCTGCCAGCTGCTCTCTTAATTAAGAAATGTGGGGAGTGGCCCCTTTGAACTCAGCAGTTAATTTGCTCTGTGCACTCCCCCTGTGGCTGGGTAATTAATGTGGTCTGAACCAGTGATTAGCAGTGGGGAGAGAAACTGCTGCCACGACTTAACCCTTCCTGTGCCTTCATCAGTCGGTTCTTCTCCAGTTGTCTCAGGGCTGCTAGAAGTTCTTTGAGGGGAGGTGCGTGTGATATTTTCAGGTCCTCACCCAACCTTCTCCTCCCCACTTTCTCACTCTCTCCCCCTGAAAGTCCCCTCAAGAAAAAGGGCTGGTGTACTGGAGACAGCAACTCATGTCCTGCTGGGATGGACCATTACCGACCACCCCTTCTGCCAAGAGGGAGTGTGACTGCCCACTGTCTCCCCCAAGGGAATTCAGCATCTGTATTCCCAGGATTCACATGCTGGCCAGACTCCTGCACCCCAGGGCCATCCCAAACCTGGCCTTGACACTTCAGAATCATTCAATCTTCTTCAACACCTGTTTGGAGGGCACCACTTGGTAGAAAGCCTGTCCTTGGTGATATACAGGGTGCAGACATGAAGGGGGCCTGATCCCCACTCTCAGGAGCTCACAGTCTGGGAGAAGAGAGTTAGAGCAGGGCTGCTCGAACCTCAACACTCCACTACCTGCGCTTGCCCGGCTCTCCTTCCCTCTCTCTGGCCGCGTAGTGACAATGGTTAACTTTTTTGAGTGCAGACTATCAACTGAAATTGAATTGCACAGTGTGAGAGCTGAGAGCCTCTGTTTTATTTGGAGACTCACTGAGAACTAGAGCCCAGGAGACCGCCTTTCCAGTCCCTCTGAGAAGCTGCTCTGAAGAGGTTAGGGGAGGTCAGCATATATGTGGTTTGGGAGAAGGGGTACGTGCAATTCAGCACACACCTTGGTAGAAGGTTGCTGCTAGGCATGAGGCACAGCCATCTTAGTTAATCATTTTATTGCTTTTCTAAGTATGGGAAGATGCAAGAAATAGGGTTCATAAAATTTTCTTTCAATATATCTGAGGGCCTGTTCTGCCTGTTTTCCCAGAGCACAGAGGGCCTCATCCTGATTGTCACCCTGAATTCCTTTCAGGGTAACAACTGCAGTAGCCAGCGACTTGATTCTTGTAGAACTGGATGGTGGGCAACATTCTTCATTTCACATGACCATGCGCCAGACCCCATTCTAAGTGGTTTCACCCTGAGGGCACCATGAAGATGTAGATACTGTTATTAATCTCTATTTCACGAAGGAAGATGCCAAACACAGAGCAGTCACTTTGCTTGTTTCACAACCAAGATCTGAACCCACAAAACCCAACCTCAGAGCCTGAGTTAAGTCCTATCCTCACCCTCATCGTTTATATCCTAAGGTTCCCCTCAATCTCCACCCCAGCTCCACAGGGGCCTCCCAGCCTCCTGCCCACCTTGCTGGCTCCTATCCATCCACCCTCTGGCTGCCATAGCGTGCTTTGCACGCAGCTGGCTTTGCTCTGGCCACTCTGATTGTAATTATTGGGTTACATGTCCATCTTTTCATCTAAACTGCAGATTCCTTGAGGGCAGGGGCTGTGCCTTTCATGTCTGTGTCCCCAGCACCTGGCACGTAAGTAGATGCTCAATAAATATCTGACACATGGATGAGGAAATTGACAGTGGAGTCGTGTAGCTGATCCCCTCCTTTGGCCTCTCCGCCTATAGGCAGGTTAGGGTTAGTTCCATCATGACTCCAGCTCTGCCCCTTTCTCCCTAGAGGGTTCCTTTCTACTTCAGTCAGGACGATCGCAACAGCTGCTACCCAGGCCACCCTGCCTCTTTTTTCTCCCCCTATCAGCCCTGAGGTAGCAGAGTGGTACTGTGAAAGTGTGCTGGGCCCATAACCCAAGGCTTAATGGGTCGAAACCATCCTCTGCTTCAGTGTGCCTTTGGGCTTCCCTGGTGGCTTAGCGGCAAAGAATCCTCCGGCCGCTGCGGCAGATGTGGGTTCCATCCCTGGGCTGGGAAGATCCCCTGGGAAAGGAAATGGCAGCCCACTCCAGTACTCTTGCATGGGAAATCCCACAGACAGAGGAGCTTGGAAGACTACAGACCATGGAGTCACATACAGTCAGACACGACTTAGCAACTAAAGAACAACAGCAATCAGCCCTGCACGCTGTCCTCCCACTAGAAAGCTAGCCAAAAATGGGCGACGAACAGCCCCCTCCTTCCAAGCAGTGCTTCTCAGAGCTCCCTCCATCCACCAGCTCAGAACCACCCCAAATGCCGTGATTGTTAAAACGACAGGCTCCTGGGATCCAGCCCAGCCCCACTGAACAGAATTCCCGAGAACCCAAGTTTTCAGCAAGGATGAGAACTGCAGGTCTCCAGAGTAAAAGACTAAACTTAACCCCATACTCAAAGCCTCCACAATCTGACCCCTAACCTCCCTTTCCATTTTACCCACAGCAGCCTTAGAGGCTTCCCCCTTCTGGTCCTTCATTGTCCCTGAAGCCTACTTGGGACCTCCCCACCATCAAGCCTTACGCACTGCTCTCCCCTCATGCTCAGAGCACCACCCGCCCCACCCAACCTCTGGCCCACCCTGTTTTCTCAGCCTATCCAAAGTATATCCATATTCAAGATGCAGTTCAAATTCCTCCTTTTAAGGAAGCAGCCCCTGCCCACCAGGGGCTTCCATGGAGGCTCAGATGGTAAAGAAATTGCTCGAAATGTGGGAGACCAAGGTTCGATTCCTGGATCAAGAAGATCTCCTGGAGAAAGAAATGACAACCCAGCCCAGTATTCCAGCCTGAAGAATTCCATGAACAGAGGAGCCTGGTGGGCTACAGTCTATGGGATCATGTGGGGTAGACTATCTGTGCTGCTCTTTTGCCCAGACCCATGTCTGTCTGTGGTGGGTCTTCCCTTTCTAGGTATATGCTATTCCTACCATTTGGTGGTGAGTACCTGGAGGTCTGGAAGCCTATCCTGGAATCCTCCTGCTCGTCGGCCACCACGTCTGCCTCCTTATTGGTCCAGAGCAGAGCGTCCAATTTGGCTGACAGGCCAGAAGCTAGGCAGGACTAGCTATCACAAGCCACACTCAGGAAGCTCGGGGATCTTCCTTCTTGCAAAACCTTCCTTGACTCAAGAAACCAAGTAACCTTCAGAAGTGAAAAGATAATGGTAGTGAGGATGGGGTGACTGGCAGAATGGGCCATGCTCCAAAGGCTGAAGCTCAGCTCACAGCTCTGCTTCTCTGTGACCCCGGAAAGATGCTAACCTCGTTCTGGTCTTCAAACTCCCCCATCTCTAACAGGGAGATAATCAGATCCTCTCGAAGAAGAGTTGTAGGTCTTTCAGGAAGCAAAATATGTAACCATCTCTAGAATTCGTGCCCTCATTTAACAAATATTCGTTAAGCATCCATTAAGGTCTGGGCTCATAGTCCCTGATGTGCAGTGGCGCGGTGGTAAAGAAACTGCCTGCTGATGCAGAAGACGCAGAGACACAGGTTCGGTTCCTGGGTCGGGAAGATCCCCTGGAGAATGAAATGGCAACTCACTCCAGTACTGTTGCCTGGAAAATCCCATGGACAGTGGAGCCTGGAAGCCTACAGTCCATGGGATCACAAAGAATAGGACACCACTTAGCAACTAAACAACAAAGCATTTGTGGCTTGCCCAGCACCAAGGGGAACACAGAAATAAATATGAGACCTTGGCAATAAACAGTCTATGTAGATAAGAAAACTGTTACAGGACAACATGTTACAAGTCATAATAGAAGCACAGGCGTGCCCTGAGCACACAGAAGGGAAGCTTCCCCACACTGCCCCTGGTCAGGAAGCCCTGAATGGGAGTCTGGTCAGCTGCATAGCCTACATAACCACAGCAAGTCCGGGAGGATGGATGAAACAGCTTGCCTGTTGGAGGATCGCGCACAACGTGAAAGTGTGGAATCAGCAGTTCTGAGAAGAGGCGGCACTGCTTGGCGTGGTTGGAGAGCAGAAGGGCATGGGACGCCAGGCTGGAGAAGCAGGCTGGAGTTGGACTTAGGAGAGCCTTGTATCCTAAGCCAACAGTTTAGTTGCCCTTGATCCTGAGGGCAGCTGGAGGCCATGGAAAAATTTTAAGCAGAGGAGAAGTGACAAGGGGAATTGCAGTTTAGAGGGTTTTCCGTGGCTTCAACAGGAAAGGAGGGGCAGCCAGGCAGCGTGGGATGCGGGGCTGCCCAGAGAGACTCGGTGAGAAGGATGTGCGGGGGTGCTTGCCGCCTGCCTTAGGCATTTGAACCATAGGCATTTGAAAGAGGCTGACTTACAAGAACTGGCTCCTGAAAGAGCCCAGCTAAGTCTGAGGCCAACTTCCACTTTTCTCTGGATATTTTCACTTTCGGGGCATCTTGTTCTGAGTCAAGATTCCTCCTTCTGAACATGGGACTTTCCAGAAGGACCACAGCTCCTTCCGAGCATCCACTTGACCTGGGATGTTCTGGATTTGGGTCGTTGAGGGAGTTCGTCTGCCTCTCTGAAGTATGGCTGTGTGGTCTCTGTGGAGTCTGCTTCTCTGGGAAGGTAAGTAGGGCAGGCCTAGCCTCAGAGAACTGAAGGCCCCTCCCCCTTCCAAGGGAGAACTCAGGAGCTGAGGAGGGGTAGGGAAGATGGAAGTAAGTTCTCAGGCAGCCTTGAAAGCCAGGCAGGAGCAAAGAGACACAGGATCTTGGGAAGAAGGGTAGAAGCACAAGGAGCCTGTGTCCATGAGACATGAACTGTTTTGTGGTCCAGGGAGGTTAAAACTGAAGCTGGTAGGACCATTGGTTTTGCTAGATATGGTGGTGAGAACATGAGGGTCTGGCAGCATGCAAATTCTAAATACGGTCTGGGAGGAACAGGGGAGAGTGGGGCTCTTGCAGCCTAAGGACGTCTTTCCAGCTGCCTGTGGGAAACCTGAGCCCCTACCCCAAGGTCTGTGGAAGTGGACACCGAGTAGAGTGAGAGGCAAAAGCAAGTTAATAGAGTGCATGCAGATTTCGGGTGGCCAATAACAGTGTGATGTCAGAAGAGACCTCAGGTCTCCTCAACACTGGGTGACACCCCTTGCATCCTGTCTGATGCCTGACACCCCCCCACCCCTGATTGGTCAACAAGTGGTCAATGTGACAAAAACCAGCAGTGCGGCCAGGGGATGAGCGTTGTGGGGTGCAGCAAAGACTCAGACTCTTCTGTTTGCAGCAGAGACTCACAAGGCCTTTGAGACAACTTTGTCTGGGTTTCCCACCTGAGTTCCTGGCTCCAAAAATCTGCAAGTGTCAACATTTCTAAATATGTCAAGGAAGTCCTGCCCCAAAGAGGAAATCTGTTAGGTTTGAAAATCTTTCAAATCCTTGGACATGGGAAGCTAAAATAATTTTTCTGAGTGGTGGAAGTACCACTGACTGAATGTACCCCCTTATTTTCTGGATGGGATGACAGAAGGGAGGAGAGTGCCCCCGAAGATTGCTCAGTTCATTCATAGCACAGCTAGAGTAGGATAGAACAGGAGTCTTGATTGACAGCCAATGCTGTGCTCTCTGGATGTGGCATCCAATGTGCATTAACTCTGGAGCCATCCCCAGTTTGGACTGAGGTGCCTGGGGCTGGCAGGGCAGTGAGATGGACTGGGGACTGGAGTTACAGTGGCTGGCTGAGTGGTCATCCAGAATACATCTTCCTAACCAACCTCCCAACACTTGGATATGTTCCCTATCTGCACTCATTCTGCTCTGCACCCCTGCGCATGCCACCGAGTCAGGCGCAAGGGAAGTCCTCACCAATTTCATCATGCGGTAAGTAAACTGGCTGGCTTCTCCTGCATCCTCTTCCTAAACAGCAGTGGTCACGGGAAGCCAAAGATCAGAAGAGGAACTCAGGGTCTCATGGGACTCGTAAACAAGCGGTAACATAGAGGGATAAGAGCATTTGTAGAGGTGGCCCCAGGCTGCTGTGAGAACACAGAGAGTTTGTAAACAGCAATGAGGAACAGGGGAGGTTGGGGAGGCGGGAATGCTTCAAGGATGAGCAGAAATTAGCCAGCAAAGGAGTCAGAGTGGGAATTCAAACAGGGGTGTCACCCACACACGTCGAACGCAGTATGTTCCCAACAAAACAGCCTCTTGCCATCTCACCTCCATTCTATTTCTCCTTCTCTTCTGGATCATGGAGAATGGTACCTAGTGGGTCCCAAGGACCTGGGAGCCATCCTTGACTCCTCACTCCCTCACTCCCAGATCTAATCTGTTACCAGATCCCACTGACTACACACCTTAATCCCACGTCGTTGCTCCCACGTCTGCCCATCCCCAGTGCTCCCTTCCATGGTACAAGTTTCCATCACCCTCCTTGGGATTAGTAGCCAAAGCCTCAGCATTCCCCCACGTCCTCTGCATCCTCCATACCTCTGCTGGAGTTGTCTTTCTAACCATGGATCTAATCATGTCACTCGCTTACTTAAAGCCTATCCGAGGCTCCCCATCACTCTAAGGATAAAGCCCCAACTCCAAAGCTGCTTTCAGGGCCCTGCAGGACCTGGCTCCGGCAGACTCTGCAGTGCGATGTCTTGCTCCCCTGCAGAGAGCTACTTTAGTTCCCTTGGTGCACCGAGCTCTCTCACCCTCCGGGCCCTTGTGCTGCTCGCCCAGCCTCTAACACTGCCCAGTCCCCACTGCAGGCTGCCCTCTGCTTGGCCTGGCCGATTCCTATTCCTCTTTCAAGTCTCAGCTTAACCTTCGCTTCTCTGAGCTCCTCAAGGCCAGGCCAGTTCACCCTATCTCCATACCCATGTTCTCCCAGGGCACGCCTTTTGGCCATTGTGGCAGACTGCTTTCTTAAAAGTCAGAGCTCCATGAGCCCAGGGACTGAATTCCTTTCTCAGTGTTTTATTCCCAGGCCCTGGCACAGTGCCCCCTCAGCTTGGGTGGAGGGGGCATGGAGACAAGGGCCCTCTGCTCCATAGCAGCTCAGCTGAGTGCAGGGAGAGAGAAGGTTTGGCACAGGCAGAGTGACGGAGCTCTGTCCTTTCAGCACTGCTTCCCATGGTCTTCGCCAGTGCCCAAGTGCAGGGCCAGGTGGGCGGCTCGGCGCTGCTGGTGGCGGATCACCCTCCCGGTTTCCAAGTCCGAGAGGCCATCTGGAGATCCCTCTGGCCTTCAGAGGAGCTCCTGGCCACGTTCTTCCGGGGCTCCCCAGAGACGCTATACCACTCCCGCTTCCTGGGCCGAGCCCAGCTACACACCAACCTCAGCCTGGAGCTGCGGCCACTGGAGTCTGGAGACAGCGGCAACTTCTCCGTGCTGCTGGTGGACAAGCAAGGTCGAGCCCGGACCCAGACCCTGCAGCTCAAAGTGTATGGTGAGTGTGCCTGATGCAGACTCTCTGCCCCACGCCTTCCCATCAAACTCTAGGAAGGCATCTTGAGTCCTGAGAACTGGGGAGAGCGGAGTTCTAGAAACCTCTGGCCTCTGACCTCACGGCTGATTCAGGGAACAGTTGCTCCCCCAACCCCACAGGTAAGAAAACTCCTGGGGCTCTCCCACATGAGTTTCTGGCTGGGGCAGCCAGACTCTGCCACTGGACAGCCCTGGTCAGAACTCTAGCTCTGTCTTCTTATCTCAGTGGCCTTAGAACAATACTTAGCTGCCTGACACTGAGCTTTCTCACTTGTAAAACCAGCACAGTAATATTATCATGAAAATGCCAATAAAGATAAAATCAGTTGAGAAAGCGTCTAGGATAGAGGCTAGCCTGTGCGCATGTGCTCAGTCCCTCAGTCGCGTCTGACTCTGCGATCCCAAGGACTATAGCCCACCAGACTCCTCTGTCCATGGGATTCACCAGGCAAGAATACAGGAGTGTATTGCCATGCTCTCCTTCAGGGGATCTTCCCAACCCAGGGATTGAACCCACATCTCTTACATTTCCTGCATTGGCAAGCGGGTTCTTTACCCTATAAGTCGTCAGTTCTAAGATATCAGGTTATAAGATGTGCCATTATTTTATGCACCACAGAAAAGAAACGTAAATATTACAATGAAACTATGACACAACATTTTAAATTAAAAATTAAATTTTGATTAAAGTATAGAATTACTTCATATTTCTTTAAAGAACTCTTTTAGACGTATTGAGAGATTTTAAATGCGTATCATTCAAGGGTTCTCGTTATTATGTATTGTTGCAAAATAAACCATCCCCAATTTTACCAGCTAAAAACAACTCTTTTCATTTCTCACAACTCTGAGTTTCCAGGGCTCAGCTGACCAGCTCCTTTGCTCTACCTGGGTTTGTAGGGTCATTCATAATGTTGTGCTCAGCACCTCACGAGTGTGACTGGATTCACGGGAGGGGGGATGAGTCGTTCTTTCCAGCAACTTTACCTCCACTTTCATCAGACCAACTATCATCACAATCACCACTGCCAAGACAACCACATTCTCCACCCCACCATCACCCATCCCACATCACTGCCTCTACCTCTACCCCCTCTCCATCACCCATCCCACATCACTGGCTCCACCTCTGCCCCTCTCCATCACCCATCCCACATCACTGTCTCCACCTCTGCCCATCTCCATCACCCACCGTCACTGGCTCCACCTCTGCCCCTCTCCATCACCCACCGTCACTGGCTCCACCTCTGCCCCTCTCCATCACCCACCGTCACTGGCTCCGCCTCTGCCCCTCTCCATCACCCACCGTCACTGGCTCCACCTCTGCCCCTCTCCATCACCCACCGTCACTGCCTCCACCTCTGCCCCTCTCCATCACCCACCGTCACTGCCTCCGCCTCTGCCCCCCCTCCATCACCCACCGGCACCTGCTCCACCGTCACTGGCTCCGCCTCCACCTCTACCACTGCCACCATATTTTGCTGGTCAAGATAAAATGGCCTTTTAGCTCCTATTCATCTACCTAGTGGCTTGGTAAAGATGTGTCAGTGACCCCTATTTTAGTAAAACCTCAGAAATTTGGATAGAAATAGGGAAAAGAAAGGCCCCAATGGAAGAATGGAGAGTAGAAGTGAGAGCTGGGCAAAAGGAATCACTGAGGGAGAGAGAGGCGGTGGTAAATTGGGAAAGAGAGAGACCCTCACGTGCCCAGAGGGAGATAAGTGGGTCATCACTCGGTGAGCCCCTTGGGCTGCTGGTGTGCCACTAAACAGATGCACACTGCCCTGACCCAGGTTGCACTGTTTGGCAAGCCAAGCGCTGGCTGAAATTCAATACCCTCTCACCTGTTACCCCTGAGCCCAAGGCCCTTGCGCAGTGAACAGCCTTCACAACCATCCAGGCAGCCAGGGAGCCTCGTCCCTGTTCTGAGTCTCCGCTGCCGCACATGTGAAATAAGGACGTGGAATGTGATAATACACGCAGCACCCACACCACTAAGCTCTAAAATGCCTTGTTCTCAGCATCTGAATTACAGATTTTAAGGAAATTGCTGTTTTATTGCTTCCAAATACATAGCGTGATTAGAACTAATTGCACAAAGCTGCCAAGCAGCCGTCCTTAGGAGCTCTGCTTTGACAATGGATGAGAATGATTTGAATTAGCAGATCAGTTACCAGAAATGTCAATGGGTGTTTCTACTGTGCCTGATCATGTTTGGATGCAGCTTGTCCTCTTAAGTAGTGTAAATATCCCCCCCTGTAATCTTTGTTTATACTATTAGCGCACCCAGCAAATCTTTTCTTTTTTCATATCACAAATCCCACCAGATTGAGCTGGCATTAATGAGGTTTTACTCTGCTTGACTCTGGAATGCTGTCAGAGACAGCCCTCCCGTTGTCTCCAGAATGGTCCCCCGCTGGCACTCATTGCCAAGAGACTCCTGATCTACTCATCAACCAATAAAGCAAAAGGGAGCCATGGTCTGGACACCAGGACACCAATTTGGCCAGTGGCCCGGGTAGCTGAGCACCTTAAGAGTGAGGGATATGGAAATCGCAAGGCAGAGCTCCCACCCACTGTCTGCTCCTTCACAGAACTTTGCATTCTTGTAAGAATTTTCCTAGTTATTCATAATCACTCATTGGTACGTCTTCCTCACCAGACTCCAAAAGCTCCAAAAACCCAGGAATGTGTTTGTCTTTGTGTCTACCTTAATAAACGCTGATTGTCTCTCTGACTGATGTACCGTGTATCAGGGGAACACTGTGATACACAGAGGGATACACAGAGTGCTTGGAGGGCTCTGAGCTGCACCAGGAAATCAGGGAAGGCTCCACGGTCAGAGCAGCAAGCAGTGTCTCCACACTGGGCCTTGAAGGATGGGTAGGAGTTCTCTAGAAGGATGAGAAACAAAAGGCATACGTGTACAGCTGAGCCATATGGAAGATATGGAAGGGCATGACACATTTGGAGAACAGGAAATTAATCAAGATGGGTGAGGAGGGGGTCAACAGGAAGTATAGCTGGAAAGGTTGACATCTGAAGGATGTTAAATACCAGACTTAGGAATTCAGCTTCTGTCCTGTGGGCAGTGGGAGAAAGACAAGGTTTTGTGGAGGCTTAGTCAGAGGCAGCTTCTAGCCCTGCATGGATCCCAGAGCTGGAGCTATGGGATTCGCGTACACAGCATCCCTTTAACCCATGTCGGCTCTGCTGTTCTTGCCCAGATGCAGTGCCCAGGCCCGTGGTCAAAGTGTTCATCGCTGTATCAGGGGATGCTCAGCCCCCCAAGACCTGCCACGTGTTCCTGTCCTGCCGGGCTCCCAACACCAGCGACATAACCTATAGCTGGCGACGCGAGGGAACTGTGGACCTTGGTATGGAGCCAGCTGGCCTCTTCACGGATGGACAGGTGCTGAGTGTGTCCCTGGGACCAGGAGACAAAGGCGTGGCCTATTCCTGCATTGTCTCCAACCCCGTCAGCTGGGACCTGGCCACAGTTACCCCCTGGGAGAGCTGCCGTCGCCAGGCAGGTATGCCGAGGGATGGTGAGCAGTGGTTGAGGGGTGGTGAAGCTTCTGGTCCCCCTGTGACCGTGTCTCCTCCATGTCCAGCTCCAGGGAGGGCCTCCTACAAAGACGCGCTGCTGGTGGTGGTACCCGTCTTGCTGCTCCTGGTCCTGGCTGGTCTGTCTGCCTGGCACTGGGGCCCCTGGTCAGGTAGGAGTCCCGTGGGGGCTGGGGATGGGCGGAGGAGGCAGGTCTGCGGAGGAGGAGGGCAGAGTTTGGACCTCCTCTCACTTAGGCTTCGTATGTTCTGCCCTCCTTACCTCTCCCACATCATCTCTTAGCCCTCTCCATCGAATATTCTGGTCTTCCTTCAGACTGAATTATTTGAAATTCCTTTAGCAGTTTTCAAATGTGCTACTCTCTCAAGTACCTCTGTAAGCATTTGCACAGTCTACTCTCTCTGTCTGGAAAATATTTTCCATGATTTCCCACCCAACTTGCTTTCTTCATTTGGCTATCAGCCCCACCATCCTCAAGGCATGCCACCTCCAGGAAGCCTTCTGGAACTTCTCCTGCACACCCAGCCTGGGTCTGTGCCCTGCCTTGACCCTCCAATACTCACCCCAGTTGCAGCACCTACTGCCCTCAATCTCCGTGGAGTTCTCAGCCCTCGAAAAACAAACTCTGTGTCACCTCCGGGCATCTAGCAAGGGTTCCTGAAACATAGCTGGTATCACTAAAGCTGTGTTGGGTGTAAGTCTCAATGAAACCCAACCCCTTCTTGTCAACCATCCTAGGAAATGCTCCCTGAGAGAAGCACCTCTCTGGGCAGGGGCTCACAGGGCTTCCTTTTCCAGGAGAAGAGAGAAGGAGGCGCTCTGGGTTCTGAGGTCTACAGCCAGTCCTGGGATGTGTTACCCCTGAAAGAACTGTCCATGCTGACCTGGGCCTCCTGGACATGTCCATCCTAGGCTGTCTGGGCTGGTCCCAGGATGGAGATAGTGGGCCAGCAAGGAGAAGGAGGCATAAGACCCCATTACAGTGGATGTGTCCTCAAAGGCAAGAGTCTTGGCCCAGCAGCTGAGCATGCAGCTGGGCCGCCAAGCTGGCTCCAGCGTATTCTTTCCACTTGCAAAGGAGGGAGGAGGGGACAGCTGAGGTCACACTCTATCCAGGGGCCCTGTCTCCGCCTGAGAGCATCTGGCCTGGCCTTTTGGCCCAAAGAGTCCCCAAGATTCATGGTAAGAAGGTAGAAGCCAGGAAAAGAGCAGCTTTTTGTTTTAACAGTTTTATTGGACTATAATTCACATATCATATAATTCATACATTTAAAGAGTAAAACTCAATGGCTTTTATTACAGTCACAGAGTTGTGCATCCATCACCACACTCAATTTGAGAACATTCTCATTACTCCAAAAAGAAATTCCCAAGCCCCTTAGCCATCACTCCCTAACCCCTCCTTTCCCTTTCAGCCGCAGGCAACCACTAATCTCCTTCCTGTCTCTAGACTGTCTATTCTGGACATTTTATGTAAATGGAATCATAAACTGTATGGTCCTCTGTGACTGATTTCTTTCACTTAATCTGATGCTTTTGAGGCTCAGAAAAGAGCAGCTTTGCCCACCGAGAAGGGGCAGAGAGAATGTGACTATCTGGGAAAGTGGAAAGGCTGCATTCAGGGCATCTGGAAGCCAGCCCTGGCTCTTGTCATGTGGCTTCTGCCAGTCATTTACCTGGGTCTGTCCCAGCTCTAAGTTTCTTTACCTTCTACAACTAAAAGTGTGCTGCAGTTGCAGAGGAAGACTAGACATTAGGAAGAACTTCCTGTCCTTGAAGCAGCTCCTTTTCCAGGGTCTTAGAAAACCAGGAGAGGTATCCCTCTGCCCAAGATGATCTTGGACCAGGACAGTTAGGATTCAGCGGCCTTGGGTGCAAACACTGGAGGAGTTACCTTCTTTCTGATCTCCTTGACAGGAAAAAAGAAAAAGGATGTCTGTGCTGATGGAGTGGATCAAGAGACAGAGAGTCCCCTCGTGTAGGGTCTGCCATGAGCAATGCCTAGATCGTGAGGAGCCCCACTGCCCAGCCACATGATGGTCTGGGATGTGGCTGGTGCCTGGAAACCACCTTGGACCTTGGACTTCCCATGAGACTCCTGTACCACCTCCCAGGAGCGGCCGGGGCAGTTGGCACAACCTTCCACACCCTCCCCCTTCTCTCTCTACTGGTACATGCTCTGGCCCTACTCTGGGCAACATGGGCCTAGCAGGACATCTCTTCAAGAACACCAGAAGTTCTCCAGGATCCATAGATTGATTATCCATAGCACTCACTGCCCCTCCACTGTTCATGAAGTATTGTTATGGATCTGTTCCCTTTAAATTACATGTAGAAATCCTAAACCCCATCCCCAATATTTCAGAATATGACTGTGTTTAGAGATAGGGCCTTTAAAAAGATAAGGTTAAAAGAGGTCATTGAGATGACCCTAAGCTGATATAACTGGTGTCCTTACAAGAAGAGAGAGAGACACCCAGGAAGCATGCACACACAGAAGAAAACCATGGAAGGACACAGAGAGAAGGAAGCCCCCTGAAAGCCAAGGAGAGAGGCCTCTGGAGAAACCAAACCTGCTAACACCTCGGTCTTAGACTTCCAATCTCCAAGAATGAGAAAATAAATTTCTGTTAAGTCACTCGTTCTGTGGTGTCTTGTTTTGGCAGCCCTAGAAGACCATGCAGGTCAGGAAGCAATAGTTAGACCTGGATATGGAACAACAGACTGGTTCCAAATAGGAAAAGGAGTTCGTCAAGGCTGTGTATTGTCACCCTGCTTATTTAACTTCTATGCAGGATACATCATGAGAAACGCTGGGCTGGAAGAAGCACAAGCTGGAATCAAGATTGCTGGGAGAAATATCAATAACCTCAGATATGCAGATGACACCATCCTTATGGCAGAAAGAGAAGAGGAATTAAAAAGCCTCTTGATGAAAGTGAAAGAGGAGAGTGAAAAAGTTGGCTTAAAGCTCAACATTCAGAAAACGAAGATCATGGCATCTGGTCCCATCACTTCATGGGAAATAGATGGGGAAACAGTAGAAACAGTGTCATACTTTATTTTCTTGGGTTCCAAAATCACTGCAGATGGTGATTGCAGCCATGAAATTAAAAGATGCTTACTCCTTGGAAGGAAAGTTATGACCAACCTAGATAGCATATTCAAAAGCAGAGACATTACTTTGCCAACAAAGGTCTGTCTAGTCAAGGCTATGGCTTTTCCAGTGGTCATGTATGGATGTGAGAGTTGGACTGTGAAGAAGGCTGAGCACCAAAGAATTGATGCTTTTGAACTGTGGTGTTGGAGAAGACTCTTGAGAGCCCCATGGACTGCAAGGAGATCCAACCAGTCCATTCTAAAGGAGATCTGTCCTGGGTGTTCTTTGGAAGGAATGATGCTAAAGCTGAAACTTCAGCACTTTGGCCACCTCATGCGAAGGGTTGACTCATTGGAAAAGACTCTGATGCTGGGAGGGATTGGGGGCAGGAGGAAAAGGGGATGACAGAGGATGAGATGGCTGGATGGCATCACAGACTCGATGAACTTGAGTTTGAGTGAACTCCAGGAGTTGGTGATGGACAGGGAGGCCTGGCATGCTGTGATTCATGGGGTCGCAAAGAGTCAGACACGACTGAGCAACTGAACTGAACTGAACTGAGAAGACTAATACAACTATTAACCAGCCAGCATCAAAGGATTACCTCCAGCCTGGGTCCCAGCCTCTAAAAGACATTAGAAAATCACCTACTTCCAGTCCCAATTTCAGCCCCTGTTATCTGAGACCCTGATGGTTCCCCCACGCCAAGGAATTATCATAAGAAAAGGTCTAGAACCTGATGAAGAGAAATGGGGGTCAAGGGTTTCTCTTTCTGGCCTTGAAGAACTTGCAGGTCATCCAAATTCATGGTCCTCATAGGTAATTTACAGTTCTAGATGATCAAAGGATGGTTGACATCTCTTGCTTGGGATGGGTGACATTTTGCAGGTAACATAGTTTTAATTGACATCTTCACCCTCAAGACTGACTATCATGCCTCCTGCAGGAGCTGGGGTGGGGAGAGGGGTTGAGATTCTCTCCTCACTGTCTAGCACAGTGATCAGAAAAAGAGAGATTAAATTTGCCCCAGCCATGGGACTTCCTTGGCAAATTAGTGGTTAGGGCTCCATGCTTCCACTGCAGGAGGCACGGGTTCAATCCCTGGTTGGGGAACTGGGATCTCGTAGGCTGTGCACAGTCAAAAAATAAAAAATTGCCCAGCCAACAGGAAGTTCTTGCACAACTTTAAGAAAAGCAGCTCAGCTCAGAATGAGTGTCTCTGTCTGACCCTGAGAGAGGGAGGATCCAGAAAAAGCTAAGCAGAAGGGAAACTATGGAGGGAAAGTGTGCTGAGGCATCCTAGTATCTCTTATGTTTATCTTCAGATGCAAGCGCAGATGATCCACCCAAGTTCAAGGGACTCACCACTCAATGGAAAGATGTTCAAGGTCACTTCAAAAGGAGCACATGTGGGATGGAAGGTATTATTGTAGCCATCTTTGCAAAACACAGCCTGCCACTGAGCAGTTCTATCCAGAAAAGCTCTGGAGTACTGTCACTGGGGAAAAAAAAGAATTGAAGAGCTAAACTTACACTTGTTGTTCAGACACCAAGTCAGTTCCAACTCTTTGAGACCCCATAGACTGCAGCTCACCAGGCTTCTCTGTCCCTCACCATCTCCTGGAGTTTGCCCAAGTTCATGTCCAGTTCATTGGTAATACTATCCAACCATCTCATCCTCTGTCACCCTCTTCTCCTTCGGCCTTCAGTCTTTCCCAGCATCAGGGTCTTTTCCAGTTCGCATCAGGTGGCCCAAGTATTGAAGCTTCAGCTTCAGCGTCAGTCCTTCCAAACAGTATTCAGGGTTGAGTTTCTTTAAGATTGACTGGTTTGATCTTGCTTTCCAAAGGATACTCAAGAGTCATCTGCAGCAGCACAGTTTGAAAGCATCAGTTCTTCAGTGCTCAGCCTTCTTTATAGTCCAACTCTCACAACTGTACATGACACTTAGGAATTAGTAAATGGTAAGGTTCAGAGTTACTTCCTCCCAGGTGTAATAGGACTTTTTTCTGGGACCTCACGCAAGTCTTGATGATAGAGAAAGGAAGCACTGAAGAAACAGGGATAGATTTTGAAGTATTTTCCCAGGGATGCTTTAATGCCTCCACTCAGGATGTCAGCTCTGTGCAAGGAGCTTCCCTCTTCTCCCCAGTTCCTGGGCAGTCACTTCACCTTGGACAAATGGTCAGCTCAACTGGCCTCTAGAGTCACATGGCCACTCCTCCACTTGACTGGTCCTGGAATTTCCCTGTCTGTTGGCTCTGCTCAGAGGTCCTCTGCTGCTCAATGGCTTCACCTAGGCCTCACACTTCTGCATCCACTGCTCCCTCATCACCTTCTTCCAAGTCCGCTTGAATGGTGCACATGGCCACGGCAGCTGATATTGCTCCCACAGCCCCCCAGGGGCATTCCCCTTGCCTGGTCAATGAGTCATGCAAAACTGGCCTTGGTCTCTAAAACTGATGTGAAAGAGAAAGCCCAAGGTCTAGCAATGAGCCACGGTGGTTGTATGGGGGAAACACACACACACACCACTCGCCTTCTCTCTTGCCTTCATCTCGGTGGCCTCGCCTCAGATCAGAGCAGCTCTGGATGAGGTGGAACTCACAGTTCTCCCTTCACACAGTAACCCTTGGTGACTTTATGTAGATGGTGGTTTTGTAGTGTGGTACACCAGAGCCTTTGAACAAATCCACGCTGCTCAAATTAATGGACGTTCCCATCCCCAGTGACTCACTTGCCCACTGGTGGACTAATTAACCAGCTACTGAAAACCTCAAAGTGTTCTGTGAGAAGAGTGTTTGTGTTGATAAGCACTGGGAATGACGTCACATAAGGACAAATATTGAGGGCACAGCATGTGCTGGGTATACTTCAAGGCCCTGGGGAATCAGTAGTGAATAAAGCAATGTCTTTTCTTCATGGAGTTTATATTCTAGATAATATAAATAAGCACATGTCACATGTTGGATAGGCTTTGTTAAGAAAGCTAAGACAATAGATGGCAGAGTAGATGACAAGAGAATGGTGTGTTGGGGAGAAGGGGACCTCAGAGAACAAATGGGGTGATGTATGAAAAGAAGTCCAAATGCAGTGGAATAAGCCACAAAGTGCCTGGGTAAGGAACATTCCAGAAAGCAGAAGATACAAAGGCCCTGAAGTGGGATCATGATTGGGGTTTACGATGAGCAGAGAAGAGGCCAGGGCATCTGGGTCAAAACAAAGTGGGTGGGGAAGGAAAAGGGAGGGCCATAGAGATGGTGCAGGGCCACAGCACTTGGGATTCTGTGGTCTTCAGAACACCCTGTCCCTGGGGCTAGGGAAGCCAGAGGGCCCTCTTCTGTTTGAGGGTCAGAGTCCTCCCGTAATGATTTTGGCATCATCATCTCTTAGTAGGCTCATGGACAAAGCAGAATCCTCTCCAAATCTGCATTTGTTTTTTCTTGTTTTCCTTGTATTTCCTGTGAGCAAGAACCTTCACACCTGTCCTTCTGTGTAAATACAAGAGCCACTTAGGCAAAGGAGTCATGTACCACAAAGTCAGAGAGAATGAGAGTGGGGAGCAGAATAGCAAAAGAGAAGGGTCAGAGACACATTTTCTCACCAGTGGAGATATGAGCACCCAATGCCTCATTTAAAGAACAACCACAAAAAAAAAAAAAAAATTGAGAAGGAAGGAGAGAGGAGCAAGATAAAAGTAGAGAATTAAGAAGTACAAACTACTGTGTATAAAATAAGCTACAAGGATATACTGCACAGCATAAGAAAGTACAGTCATTATTTTAGAATAACTTTAAATGGAGTATAACCTATAAAATATTGAATTGCAGTCTTGTACACTTGAAATATATAATATTATAAATCAACTATTCTTCAATTTTAAAAATTGATCAATTAAAACCAACCACAGCAAACATTAACGACGTCTCTGGCAAATCTTTCTTCTGTGTTTATCAAGAAGTAGCACATGTTCAGTTCATCAGCACTTGGCTACTTACTGGTCTTCGGGGAAGCACCATCTCTGGTCAGATATGACTCCATGGCCCCCTGAATCTGTTCTGCAGGCAGCTTGAAGGAGGGCCTCTAAAACATATAGCCCTAGATTCAGGAAGTTTTAGTGGACTGTGCACTGGTCAGCGTGGGTCCCATTGGCCAGGAGGCTGAGCACATGGCTAAGGAGTGGGGATACCCCACTGCACCACTAGCCCAGGTCTGGTTCTGGGAGCCACACCTCCAGGGAGACACTGGAAAACTCATGTCCACAGGAGAATAGCCAGAATGGTGAAAAGTCTGGAAACCTCATCATATCAGACATGATTAAAGAAACTGGTCATGTTTAGCAAGAACAGAAAACTCAGAAGGCCAATATCTGAAGAGCTCTCACAGAAGCCTGGTTGTGTAAGTGAACACATGGAACATGTCTCTGCGAGGCAGATACTGACTCATATGAATAATAGGATCTTAAACCTGGAAGGAAACTTTGTGGTTACTCAGTTCAAGGTTTTCATTTCTCAGGTGGAAAACCAAGACCCAGAGAGACTGTTACTCCCTAGAGTCACATAACTAGTAGGTGGAGGAGTCAGAGCTAGCTTCAGGTTATCTAAACCAGCCGAGCCCCTTACCTGCACCATACTCCCAGGGAAGAACTTAATAACAAATGGAGAAATCCAAACATGAAATGATCTGTTCCAATGAACATGCTTAAGCAGAAACCATCTCAGAGTAATATTACAGACCAGAGACTTCTCAGACGAGGTGGGAAGTTGCATTAGATTGGGAATGACAAATACATAGTACATATATCCAGACTTCTGCTTTCTGTGACCATGTCAAATCCAGAGAATTAATTATGACACACTTTTCCCACTGAATCTTTATGCAACACTCATGTAACTCTGACCAATCAATTGAAGCTGGAAGCCAAGATGCCATTCCTGCCCTAGACAAACCATAGGATCCTCCCAACAACATTAAGTTCCTCCCAGTCTTAAGAATGAATTCTAAGTTAATGAATGAGTAAACAGTGGGGAAAATGCACGATGAAAGGATTCCACCAAGGTGTCAAAAACAAGCCATACTTCCTATAAAGAATATTTACTCCAGCTTGCCTGCTTCTGCCATTTTGCTAAGTATGTGCTCAGGAAACGCATCAGAACTGAAAAAAAAGGAGAGAGGTCAAAAGTAGTAATGCTATTGGCAGGAAAGCACAAAACAACAGGATATCAGCCAAATAAGCGAATGCAACACATATAGCATTTAAAAAATCACATTCTTCAAAATATTTAAGAATAAAGGGATGCTATCTTCGGATGCAAGCAGCAGAAACCAACTCTGGTTCTAACTAAGGCAGGAAAAGGAATTTATTAGAAACTTCTGGGTAACTCAGTGTCAAAGTCAGTTTAAGCTGCTATAAAAGAATACGACAGTCTAGGTGGCTTATAAACACCAGAAACTGATTTATGTTTCTGGAGGCGGGGAAGACCAAGATCAAGACACCAGCAGATTCAGTGTCTGATGAGAGCCAGAGTTCCTGGGTCACAGACAGCTGTCTTCTTGCTGTGCCCTCACATGGCAGAAAGGGTGAGGGATTTCTCTGGGGTCTCTTTTTAGGGGCACTAATTCTATTCCTGAATGGTCAACACACTTCAGTATTTTTGCCTGGAAAATCCCATGGACAGAGGAGGCTGGTGGGCTACACAGTCCATGGTGTCCCAAAGAGTCGAATATGACTGATCACACATGCACAGTTCTGTTCCTGAGGGTTCCATCCTCAGGACCTAATCACCTCCCAAAGTTCTCACCTCCAAATACCATCACACTAGGGATTAGATTTCAGCACACGAATTTGGAGAATATAAACGTTCAGCCCACTCAGAGAACTAAAGAAAATCTTGACCAACCTGGCCTTGCAAAGGATGAAGCCAGGAGGCCTTGGAAAGTGCAGGCCTCAGGACCACCTCCTTAGGCGCTACCATGGAGTAAATCTGTCCTGTTTTCTGTTCCCGTGTTACTCGCTGAAGATTAAAACTCCCAACAAAAGAGTGAGCTGGCCTTGGTTCTGGGGCAAAGGGCCAGTTCTTCTATGCTTCCAAGTTCTGGTATGAAATCCCAGTAGCCCAAGATTTCTAGCCTTCTGGGCCATTTGGAAGGTATAGGTAGGTAAAGGAAGAAGCTAGGACATGTTTTATGTAACTATTTGTTAGCCTTACTTATCATTATAAAAGTTAACAGTGGGCCTGAATATGAGGACCCCTCTCACTGGACTTTTTTTTCTATTTATTTATTTACTTATTTATTTGCTGTGCCGGGTCTTAGTTGCAGCATGCAGACTCTAGTTCCCTGACCAGGGATCGAACCCAGGCCTCCTGCATTGGGAGCTCAGAGTCGTAGCCACTGGACCACAATCATTTTTTTCTGTCATGATTCCCATCCAGCTCCTGAACTGAGACCCTCCGCCTGCCGCCCCATGATGAACAGCAAGCCCCAGCTCACACTGCAGCACAGAATCAAACTGTTCTGGAATCATGTGGGGGAACAACAGCCCCTAATTTCCTACAAGACTGAGCCGTGTGTCTCCAGCTCATCACTCAGCACCTCTCTCGTGGGCAGCTTCCATGCCAGAGATGCTGGGAATACAGCTGTGAGTAGGACAGACAGAGAGTTCTGCATCCAGGAAGCTTGCCATCTACTTGAGAGAGAGAGATGAAACAAACACACACAAATATTTAATTAAAACTGCGCTGAGCTCTAGAGAGAAAAAGAACTGAACATTGTGAGCAAGAATAATGAAGGAGAAGAATAGAGCTGGTAAGGGGCAACCCCCAGGGCCCTGTATGAGGAGGGACATTCCCTCTGAGACCGGCATGGACAGTACTTAGTGATGCAAAGTAGGGAGGTCCTCCACGCAGAGGATAAGAGAGCGGAAGCCCTTCTAGAAAGACCTTGGCACATATGAACGTCTGAAGGACGGAGGGTAATGAGCAAGGGGGACTCTGGGAGAAGACAGCAGAGATCAGAGCACGCAGGGTCTGGTAGGACATGGTAATATTTAAAATTTAATTCTTAAAGTAAAAGGAGGCCACTGAAGAGTTTTAAGAAGGGAAATGACATAATCAGACTTACATTTTTAAAAGCTCCCTCTGGGGGCCTTGTGAAGAATGGATTGCAGGGACAGAGGTGGGGTGGGGGGGGGGCGCGGTAGTGGTTTGGGGGGAGGAGGGTGAATGCAGGAAGATGAAGTTAGTGCAGGGATCCTGGCAAGATGCGATGACAGCTTGGAATTGAGATGCACAAGTGCAGGGGGGTGGGTGGAGAAGTGGATGGACTAGAGAAATATCTAGGAGCTAGAACAGACAAAGTGTGTGAAAAGCGTTAATAGCTCAGTCGTGTCCGACTCTGTACAACCCCATGGACTGTAGCTCACCAGGCTCCTCTGTCCATGGGATCTCCCAGGCAAGAATACTGGAGTGGGTGGCCATTCCCTTCTCCAGGGGATCTTCCCGACCCAGGGATTGAACCTGGGTTCCCCACATTGTGGGCAGATTCTTTTCTGTGTGAGCCACCACAAGATTTGGGGATATGTGAGGGGTACTTGGGCAGGATATCGGACCTGAGGAACAAGGCAGGTAGAGGCACCACTTACCCAAACTGGGAATACAGAAAGAAGGGGAAGTTTTAGGGGGAAGTTAATTGTCCCTTAATTATCAGGGAATAGGACTTTAAAAGGAACAAGACATTTGGAGACTGAACAATGTATTGTGTGAAATCATGTGAAAATAGAATGCTCAAATGTAGGTAATTTCAAACAATGCAACCTTATAATTTAAACAAAAATCGATTTAAGGAAGAGAAGCCATTGACCCCTCTTCCCCGGCTCCACTCCCTCTCAGGACAGCTGTTTCATGCCTGTAACTAGTAAATTTCTCCATTCAGATCCAGAATTACATTCTAGACCCCAACACAAACCTGAGGTTGTAGGGACGGTAAGTCATCTCAGGCAGACAGGGCCTCCCACAGCAGGCTCGGCACAAACTGCCCCGGCTGATCCTGTCCTGGTTTGCTTCTCCGCCACCTGGCCTGAGTCCTGCCTACTCACCCCAGAAAGCCCTGAAACATTCGAGACTCGAGGTTGATAATGATGAGGGTGAGCTGGAGATGCCTCACTGGCCATGAGGGGCCACCCTGGACCCCAACACTCTCTGAATGCAACCCACTCAACAGCATTCAGAGTCCCACCTAGATTGTCCAGGGGGAGCCCCAGTGAGGTCTCAGGGGAGCCCTTCCAAGCAGAGCCAGTACCCTGGTCAGAGAAGAGCAGCTCATCACTCACTCCACAGGAGTCATTGCCAGACACCATAATTGTCCTGCAGAGATCAGTCTCAACAACCAACTCAGGGCATCTTTTCGTGGGGGCGGTGGAGGGTGAAGCAGGGCGGAGCACAGGAAAGGAGACTTGGAGAGGAGCCCCCTCAGATCAGGCTGGCTGGGGAAAGGAGAGCTTCCCGGTATGGAGACCAGTGCCTGCCAGCAGGGGGCTCTCGGCCCCAGAGTTGAAGCAAGGTCAAAACAGAGACCATCTTTGGGTACCTAGTGCTCTGAACCTGGAATGATTCTTATCTCTCCGAAGGGCCAGTGGGTACCTAGGCAAAGGGAGGACAAGGCCAAGAGTCGGGGGCAGCATGAGTCAGGGCCTTGGGCCGGGAGAGGAGGGCACTAGTGGTCTGCTGTGCACCATCCCTTGAAGCTGTGGCCATCTGGTCATCACCGACCACAGTAAAAATCCTTCCCCTGACTCACAGTCTCCTATGAGGCTGTCCGAGCATCCAGTCTGAGGGACACACAAACGTCTCATCACCAAGTTGCCTCTTTCTCGGGGACCAACATGGCTTTAATGCTGCCGTCAGAGCACAGCCTCATTCCTGGAGAACTGAGTCAGCCAAGTCCTTTATGCTAAAGCTAAGAAGAATGTCAGGGAAGTCTAGGGAAGATGGAGAGGAAGCTGGAGTGTTGGACAGATGAGGCTTCATGGTCATTTTCAGCAGAAGACGTAAGGGCTCTCAGTCTGGAGCACGGAAGAGGGCACACCCCTTACCGGGGAGCATACCAGCTGACACACACACCCCACCTCCCCTGTCCCCCAGCACCGCCCTGGGAGTCCTTAAGATGGAGATGACTCAGCAATTAGCAGCCCCAGCCCACACCCTCCATTCCAAACAGGCCCAGCCTTTGCCTGTCCCTGAATCTGACAAGCTCGTGCACTTTGATCATTTTTGCAGGCTCTTCCCCTACCTCCCAGACTAGAATATATCCCTTTATCCACCTTGTTCTCCAGTCGAAGTTCTGAAGTCCAGCCCTAGGCCCTCCTTCTCTAAGAAACCCTCCTTCAAGGGATCTCAGATCATCACCTCTCCCAGCTTTGCATGAAGCTGGATCAATAATCATGCGCCTCACTCTGCAATTTTTCCAAATGGATTAATGATCTCCCTAGGGAGGCTGGGAGACCCTGGGAGGGTCAGGTTTAATGCCCTGGTCCCACCACCGACACACAGTAAGTTGTAATGCTCTAAGTGGCTAACGCAGGAGCTGGGGACATACAGGTGGACAAAAGTGACCATGCTGCAGACATGCCCTCAGCAAGGAAGCCAAACGTGTCCAGCTGGAAGATTCTGTATCACCCTGGCTTCTCCATTGAGAGTAAGTGCAAGTGAAAAGCAGGGGAAGCAGGGGGATGCGTGGAGTCACTGTTGCTCTAACCCAGGCAAGAGATGATGGTGGCTGGGAGCCAGCAGATAACAGTGGTGGACGAGAGGCTGGTCAAAGGTCGGATCCACTCTGAAGGGAGACAGTTCCTCAGATGGGATGTGTTGGGGAGACAGGTGAGTGTAAGAAAGGTTTTAAGGAAAGACATACTGGCTCTCACCTGCAGTGGGCAAGATGCTGGGGGAAGTGGATCAGGGGCAGGGTTTGGGGCATGCTGAGTTTGAGATGTCTGTTACATATCTAAGTAGGCAGGGGAGTGTGCAGTGTGGGAGAGAGGCCTGGCCTGGGTGGATAAACTTGGGTTTTGTAGGCATATCAATGTTATATATTTGGGGTATGCTATTTTTTATTAACATTATTTTTCAAACAATGACTCTAAGTATATACTGGCCATACATTCAGATTTGATATAAAGATAAATGGACAGGCAGTTCTCAAGGTACGACGTATGCAACAATTAGAGACAATCTGCTGCTGCTGCTGCACACTCAGGAGCAGCAGCAGTATAGGGACAAGCTATGCAACTGAAGGAAAGACCCCAGCCATTCAGGACTAAACAGAGGTCACGGGGCACATCCATTTTAGATGGATGGATAGATAGAAAGGTAGGGGCCAACTGGGAGATGATTCCCACCCTCCTTCGTCACTTTCTCTAACTGAGTGATACATTCCTAGAAAGGCTAATGGGTACTGAAAGGAAGGAATCTTATTTCCCCACAGGAACAATGTTATCATTACAGATCAGGCTCCTGCCCAAGAACCTGTTGCTCAGTTTTTTAATGGCAGCAATCTATTTCCACAAGTCCTTAATAAACTGAATGGGAAGCCTGCACATTGTATAGGAAAGAGCTTCCTAAGGAGTCTGTTAGTCCAAGGAACAGGGGCAGCTTGACCTGTTCAGCAGAGCCATGCCTGATGTCCACTTGCCCTGGACCAGAGATTTCCCAGGTCCTGCCTGACTCTGCTTATTGGCTTCCAGGCCCTTTTAGGGAGGACAGTTTTCACATACACTTTTGAGAAGGATCTGGGGGGATATTTGTGGCTTTTTCCATCATGTGCCCCTGAAGTCATCGGGGGCATTGGCTATTGTCACCCCAAGTTGGGGGAGGAGTTGATTGTCTGTCTGATTGTCATCCATCACACTAAGTTCAAGGAAGGTCAGCTCATGGAGAGGTTCTGAACTCTTGAAAGGAGCAGATGTTGAGAAAAGAGGTGACACAGTCCTGCCCTCGGTGGAAGCCTAGTCTGATGGATGCGAGAAGATGCAGGACATTCCCAGGACAGGGCAGAGAAAGCAAAGTCAACACCACTTCCCTTTATCTGGGAGACTGCCATCATAGAACAGGACATAGTTAGGGTGCCTTTCTGAAGAACTGATGCAGGATGACAAAGAGGATGTGAGAGGAGGAGAGGGTTACAGGCAAGGAAAACAGCCTCTACCAAGGGACTGAGTCCAGGTGGGGGTTGGGGCTGTAGCCGAGGTTGGGAGCTGAATCTGAGCATTGAGCATTGCAAGGGGAGCCACTTGCAAGTTCAGGCAAGTCACAGCAGGGAGGGCAGGTGCCCCATGGCTGCAAGTGGCATCCAGGCAGAAGGTGGGCAGCGGGGAGGGGTGCCCTGACCAGGAGGTGTCTGTGGGGCCTGACAGGCAGCAAGCGGGGCCTGTAGTGTACGGAAGGGGCTCGGGTTCAAGATGGAGCTGATTCTCCCAAAAATGTTGAAGAAAATCTCCGTGCCTTCTGCTGGGAGGGTCCCTCCTCAGCTTTGGGAGAGCTGGATGAATACTCTGTGGGAAGGGCCATCAGGTCAGTCCTCCAAGGGGCGCCACAGTGGGCACCAGGAACAGGGATGCAGTCGATGTGGCCTGATCCCCAGGAGCTGCGAGCAGGCAGAGGTGAAAGGTCACAGAGGCCACACCCTGGTCCCAGGAGGCGGCGCTGAGAATCCTGGCAGCTCATCCTCAGGCCTGGCTGGGGCCTGCTGAGCTTGTGTTTCAGGTGCTTCCTGTTATTATTAGTATCACTATTGCTCAGGAGGATTGCTGTAAATATTAATATATGCACACGTGTTCCAGGATTCAGAGGCAAGGCCTGGTTCTCCTGCTTTACTACTCGCTGGTCCCTGGGCTGCTCACCTAATCCCCTAGATGCTGAGCATCTCCAGATTCAATCCCAAGGCTTCATTCTCCTCACTCTTTCCCCCTCCCTCTGGACTTCCCACTACCTCAGCCTCCAACCTTGACCTCTGTGTGGTTAAATCGCTGCCTCCGGGTCTGCCCTCCTCTGAAATTACACATTGAGGACCAGGGGCTTGGGATCAACCATTTGCAGAGCCCCTACTCTGTTGTGTCCAACTCTTTGCGACCGCATGGACTATACAGTCCATGGAATTCTCCAGGCCAAAAGACTGGAGTGGGTAGCCTTTCCCTTCTCCAGGGGAGCTTCCCAACCCAGGGATCCAACCCAGGTCTCCCGCACTGTGGGGAGACTCTTTACCAGCTGAGCCACAAGGGAAGCCCAAGAATACTGGAGTAGGTAGCCTATCCCTTCTCCAGTGGATCTTCCCAGGAATTGAACCAGGGTCTCCTGCACAGCAGGCAAATTTTTTTTACCAGCTGAGCTATGAGGGAAGCCCCTACTATGTACCAGGCTCTGTTAAAACCATGTCACACAAAATAGCCTCTTACTATTCCATTTTACAGATGAAGAAACTGAGGCTTTGGGAACTTATTAATAATGAGGAACCCAGGTCTGTCTGACTCCAAAACTAGGGCTTTTTCTTATGTTGTTGTTGTTCAGCTGCTTAGTTGTGTCCAACCCTTTGTGACCCCATAGACTACAACACATCAGGCTTCACCAACTTCTGGGGTTTGCTCAAACTCATGTCCATTGAGTCAGTGATGCTGTTCAACCATCTTATCCTCTGTTGTCCCCTTCTCCTGACCTTGATCTTTCCCAACATCAGCTCTTTGCATCAGGTAGCCAAGGTATTGGAGTTTCAACTTCAGCATCAGTCCTTCCAATGAATATTTAGGGTAGATTTCCTTCAAACAAGGATTGACTTGTTTGATCTCCCTGCTGTCCAAGGGACTCTCAAGAGTCTTCTCCAACACCACATACGTGGACATGACTAAATCACAAATATTTACTACACGTTTTCTTCCTCCTTCCTTTCTTTCTTTTCTCCCCAAGCTAGCCAGTATGGGTCCACCATCACCTCAAACTCAGTTGCTACAAAAATAAGCTCGACAGTTTCACCTTCACCCTCCTCTGCTAAGTGTCCTGCCTTTGTCAAGGGCTGTGGTCTCCTCCCTAACAGTGTTCCATCCTCTGTCCTTCTAAAATACATCTGGAATAAAATAAGTAAAATAAAATAAATCCAGGAAGGCTGCTGAGGGCAATGGCCACAGGTGGCAGATGGGTGGTGGAAGGCTGTTTTGTCTGCTCCCTGCTGGCAGGCAGTGACCTGGCCCATGTTCTTCTAGATCCTCCAAAACCACCACCATCTCCTCGCCTGCACAGTCCCATGTCTCTCAACGCTCTTTGCTGTTCAGCGTGTTCTTCTAATGTAACTGCAAGGAACTAAATGGAATCCATTTTGTTTCCACACAGCAGGAATAAATTAAATGAGTCCTCCAGATGGACTGGATGGACGAAGAGCATGAACTCCAGAGCCTCACCCGAGGCTCCCTTGGGAAGCAGAGGGGGCAGGACTAAACCTCCAAAAGAATGCTGCCTAAGCTGTGATTGAGTAATTAGCTCTCCAAACTCCTTTGTTTCTGGGGAAGCAGGGGAAACAATTAATCCCTCCATAGAGTCACACAGTGTGACTGGGCCTAGAGTAATTGAAATGTAATGGTGCAGCAAGCATAGTTACTCTACCAGAAGCACAGAAGAAAAACCACTGGGGTTTCACACAGTTACGTTTTCGGGACATAATAGAGGATGAGTAGAGAATGACTTCCTAAAACCTGAATAAGAGGATCAGAGAGGGAACCGACTCAGGAAGGACTCAGGATGTCCCGTGAGTAGATTTCTCAGGGTTGGAGAGCCATTCACGGAAGATATGTGGATGGGAAGTTATGTTGTTGATGGTTACCAAGGACATATAAACTGTCTGAATAATTTTTCATTGACTAGAGAAACTAGAATTCAGTTTTGGCAAGGCTGGGATGCGAAAGGCAGAACTAGGAAGTGGGTGCTCTGTGTGTCTCTGGAAAAAAAGAGAAAACTTGAGACTGCACTTAAGAGTCCCTCGCTTGAAGCAACATTTGTGTGCACAGCCCTCTGCCTGCTTGCAGATATGGTCTGCCTAAGTTTGGCGAGTCAGTTGTTAAATGCAACCATTATTAAAAATAAAAGTATAAAAATTTACAATTAAATGAATTCTGCTGAGACACAGGAGATAAGCATTCAAAATTCACCCTATCCCAGTTAGTCTGCTACAGTTCATGACTGTCTTAATTCTCGAGGTTATTTACTTCTGCAGAGATGGTGTGATAGTGTACATTTCTCCTGAGTCCACGGCAAGGACATCACATCGGCAGCCTGAAGTCAGCCATGGTGGGGGAGTTTACATCAGGGCAAAAGCAAATGATACACATTAGGGCCTTTTGGCCCCCTACACCCTCAACTTCGCTCCCAAAACCACTCGTAAACATTTACCACCATAAATGTTCTCCAATACTGACAAGGTTTCAAGCAGGAGAAATGAAAAAGCCCAGGGTGTCCCTGAAGCAAAACCTTCAGAACAGAAACTCCCATCCTTTCTCATCCAGAGGTGATGAGTGCAGTGATCATTTATTTCGGGATTTAGGAACTTCCTGGGCTTCCCTGTTGAGTCACCCTGCCGAAAGTTGTTTCCGAAGTCTCTCTAAAATCTCTTACTGCTTCTTAATGAGCTTTTCTTGCCAGCACCTTGTTGTTCTCACCCTTCAAAGGAAAGCTAAGTCTGAGCATGGCTCCCTGGTTCCTGGAATGGGGAAGATGATATCATTCAACACAACCTGCACAGCTGGCTGCCTCTGTACCTCACTTCCTTGCAGGGAGCTGAGCTGGAGGGTCTCAGACTGGGAGAGCCCTCCCCAAGTCACCCTATTCAATCCCCAGCCTAAGGGCAAAAATGTGCCAGGCCCAGCATCCTACAGTTCTATGAACAAATCATCCTACAGGTGCTGTTAAATGTCTCCAAATAAATGAGGAAGAGATGGTTCCTGCAGTTCTCTGCTCCCCTCACTTAGTCCCCTTACTCCCTCCCATTGTGTCCCCATCCATCCTCAAGAATCCCCATCTCCCCCCCAACCCCACCACCACTCTAAGATATCTCTCCCTGGCTCCATCTGTTCCACCATCATCTCTCCTTTCTTTTGTTTTTCTTCAGGAGAAAATGTGAATGCAGTCCCCCCCCAGCACAAATTATGCCATCGAGTTTCCCACATTTGAGTAAATCACAGGGGCAGCACATTCCGAGTGCAATGGGTGAGCCTTGCCCTGGGAAATCCACCTTCATGATCACGGTGTCGCCCCTGCCAGGTAAGTGTCATCTCTCCTTTCTCTTCCCAAACTCTATCAAGGCAGAACCAGAGACGCCATTACCCTTTCGCAAGCACCCAAGCCAACAACAAGGGTTTCCTAGTTATGTACAACCAAGGAAGGTTTCAGGGCTTCCTCTATCAACAAACTCTGAGGTCCATCCATTCCCCGCAGTTCACATGGCCACAGGGTAGAAGCAGAAAGACTTCAGGAGCCCAGCTTCTCCATAAGAGAAAAAGAGGCAAAAAAAAAAAAAAAAGACAAAGAAAAGGAAGGCACCTCTCAGAGGCAGGTGGCTGGGCAGAAGCAGGTAGAGCAGAGTGACCTTGCAGTACTATTATTGTCTTCAGAAGACCCTCAACCCCTAAACCAGGCACAGGTCCAGTCGCGTGCCTGTTGCAATCATCCAGTGTGGAGTACAGCCACTTGGTCCATTAGAGGCAGCTGAATTGAGAATGTGATGTTTAGGGCTCACGAAGAGTAGCACTTGGACCAAGGGATAAAAACAATGCGGGGACCCAATTTGAGTTCAACAGGAGAAAGATATCTCTGACAGGCAGAGGCCAAACAGACTGATTTGGGAGATGCCACTGCAGGTATTCAAGAGATTCATTTTGATATTTGGCAAAACTAATACAATTTTGTGACGTTTAAAAATAAAATTAAAAAAAAAAAAAAGAAGAGGTTGAAATATCTTTTGTCAGGAATGTAGAAGAAGGAATTCAAATGTCAGGGAAATAGCATGATGTCTGAGAGTCAAACACGCCTGTTATTACCTGTGACCTTGGTTAAGATACTTAATACCTCTGAGCCTCAGTTGCTTCATCTATATAATGGGATACTGCACCTCACAGGATTAAATAAGACGAAATATCAGAAAGCACCTGGCATTCAGAGGGCGCCTGATAAATGTCAATCCCCTTTTCATTAAAAAGGGGGCTAGGTTAGATGAGTTTAGTCTTTCTACCCTAGAGTAGGGCTTTGAAACCCTAGTTGTTGAAAAGGATGGCATACATCTGGGAGAGATCAGGAAGTCAGGATTTGGTAGGTGAGAGGAGAAGGAAGAAAGATGCTGAGAATGGTCAAGGAATATTCAGAGAGGTCATGCCTGCCAGTTCCTTGTTTTCTCTTTTGATTTCTGGAATAAAAGAGAAAAGCAGGATTCTGGATTGAAAATCAAGCCTGAGGAGTCTCCGTTTCTCTATCTGCCTAGGGAAAGGGTAGGATTAGACAGCCCCTTCCAGCTCTGACTGCTCGCGATCAAGGAAGGTAAGGGGGACATGTTGAGGAAATGATACTGGACAACAGGAAGCAACGACCCCTCCCCTACCCTTGAGCATAGCCCACCACCCTGACCCCATGCCCAAACTTCCGTGGAACCACAGCCACCTCAGTCTCGAATCTTACATTTTCTTTATTGTGCTAACACTGCTGCCTCGGAGCTCAGCTCTCACACTCACAATTCAGTCCAGATCCCCACCCACCCAGCCCCCGGGGCTCTCTGCCTTGGCTGGGGACATCGGCCACCGGCCTCATGCGCTCTCGGACTTCCTCTTTCCCTCTTCACGAGCCTGGGGCTCCAAGGATGAGAAGAGGGCCCGAATGGCCTTTCTCTGCCGTCTCCCGCCCTCTCCCACGTTTAGAGGAGGAGGCTCAGCCGTTCGACTCAGTTCCCGAGGGAAACGTCCTCAGCCCCAAGCCGCCGCGCGGCCGGGAGCAGCCGAGGTCGGCGCCGGCCGGAGCGCGTCACCAGCTGCGAGCAGAGAGCCCCGCGCCCCACTCCCAGCCGGGGCGCAGCCCAGCGGCGCGCGCTCACACCAGCAGACCGTCCTTTCTCTGCAGCGGCCCCTCGGCGGCGCTGCTGGCGGGCTCGGCGCTCTTGACCTGGACGTAGACCGGGGAGGGGCCCGCTTCGCAGGCGGCGGCCGCGGGGTCGGGGCGGGCCGCCAGGGCCACGTCCTCCGGGCCGCCGCAGGGCGGAGGCGCGTACTTGCGGCGCAGGGAGCGGCTGACGTTCTGCATCGGGTACCCCAGGAGGTGGGTGACGCGGTTGCCGCGCCCGCTGGCCTTGCACCCGGGGGCCACGGCGTCCTCTCTGTGGAAAACAACAGGCGGGCGGGTGAGCGGGCTCCTCCGCGGCGCGGCGTGGGCACGGCCTGGGCAGAGCCGGGGGCTCTTGGCAGTCTCTCCTTTCCCGCGCCTCCCTCCGCCTCCCCTCGCCTCTCAGCCTCAGCCTCGACCTACTCTCCTCTCTGCCCCTTCCTGACCCGCGGCTCCGCAGCGTTCCCGGAGCCACCGTCCCCATCCTCCTCCGGACGGGGCTTCTCCACACGTGTCCGGACAGCCCACGGCAGGGCAGGCCGCCCCATCTAGGCGCCCTCCTGTCCCCTTCTGATGTTTTCGCAGAACCACCGGCTCTGATAGAAAGGGAACCTTGGAGACCCAGAAGGAGCTGCTTTCCCTGACCTTCTTTCCTTCCTTAACCCTGACCTTGCCCTCTCTCTTCCTCTTTTCTCATCTCTCCTCTCTTAATCTTCTCCATCTTTTCTCCATCCCCAGGGCATTGCAGTCATTAGCACTACTAGTCTTGTTCTATTTTTATTTCTAGTTTGTTTCTAATATAAGTTGTTAGCACTATTCTTAATATTAATGAACTCTTCTTAAATAGGCATGTCCAAGAATTCTCACCGGCGCGATGCAAGGGAAAAGTGAAAAAAATAAATACAGGCCCTGCCCTCCAGGAGCTTACAGTCTAGACAAGACAGAGAGGTGCAAAGACGCGAGGGAGATGGAGGGCAGGAGAGCAGAAGTGAAGACTGGCAGGGGAAGAGCAAAGAGAAAAGCCATGCGATGAGTGGCCGGTTGACATGCTCTGGTCCCAGCACTCCGTGGCGATGGTAGGCAGGGTGGGGGTGGGGGTCCCAGCCGGCCGGTGGTAGGCAGGGGTGAGAGGGAGCAGGGCGCCGGTCCCCTGCCGCGCAGCAGCATGCAGCATGCATCAGGTTTTACCTGATCTCATTAGACAAGTCGCCGCAGGCCCCTCCGCCGACCCCGCCGCCGACCCCGCCGCCGTAGCCGAAGGTACCGCGGGAGCCGCCGCCGACCCCGGCGCCCCCGCAGCAGCAGCAGACGAGCCCCCAGATGCCCACCAAGAGGCAGCCCAGCGCGAGCAAAGAGCCCAGCACTGCGCCGATGATGATTCCTATGCGCCGGGTGTCTGGGGAGAGAAGTAGAGACTAGTCAGGCTTTCTGCAGCCTGGCAGGTGCTTGGCTAACCCGGAGTGGCAAGCACAGGACTTCTGTATGAAAAAGGACGGGGGCCCCAGGGGATTTCACGGCCCTTGGACACACAGGGAGGAATATATGGGGAGAAGCAAGTTAACTCCTCATATTTGCATGTTTCTCCCAGGGCTTCCTGGCTGACCTTGGCAGAGCTATATGCATTGATGAGACCCATAAGGCTGATCCTGCTGAGACTCCAAAATACAGCCCAGGTTCCTCCCGTCCAACCCTCCCAGCCAAGGAGCCATTGCCTGCACCCACCTGAGACCTTCACCTCCACCACACACACGCTGTAGCCCACGTGGTTGGCCACTGTGCACTGATACAGCCCATCATCCTTGTAGGTGATGTCCTTCAACACTAGGTCACCGTTGTTCAGGCCTGAAACTGAAGGAGCATCAGAGGACAATGGTGAGGCCAAGGCGCTTGGTGTTTGAGAGCTTGACCCCAGCCTAGACCACTGCAGGATGGCCCATGGAAGGAGGGTGTATGTACACACACAAGTCCACCCCACTGTGTCCAGGTGAGTCACCTTCCCCTGCTGAAAGAGAGGCAAGGAAGGCCCCTTTCCCAGCAACAGGAAAGAAACCATGATTTCACTCTCTGACCTTGGGGAAATACGCCCCCTCCCTGAGCCTCGGTCTCCTCATTTGTGCAGTGAGGACCGGGTTAGACCAGAGGAATTCTAAGGCTCCTTCCAGCTCTGATCGTCTTTGATTGTGAGTACCAGTCAGCATCTCTCTGTGCCAGCAGCTTTACACACCTCATCCCGTGTAATTCTCACACGCCCTTGGAGGATGGCCCTTAGCATTCCCTTCTCATGTACCGTAGAATGAAACCACGGCACAGAGAGGCCAAGCCACTTGCCTGAGCCTTGCTGCCAGTCACAGTCCAGCCAGAATGCAAACCCAGCTCTATCTGAAACCATGCTCTTTCCGAATTAGTCATGCTGCTTTCGACTGACTCTCCCCTTTTGCCTTCTCTTCTTCCCTCTATAGCAGCTTCTGGAACAGGCTCCGAGGAGGACTCTCCCACAGCTGGTGCCGCTGATGACCTAGGGGAGCCCCAGCGGGACCCAGCGTCCCCATCTTCCCCTCTCCCAAGGCCCCCTCACCTTGACTGATGGAGCTGTGGAAGGACTCGTGGTAGGAGACCTCAGAGTGGAAGCTGTGCTGAGAATGATAAGACCCGGCCCGGTAGGGGTGAGTATGCCCGCTGATCTTGGCCCACTTGTAGGTGAGAGGTGGGCTGCCCCCATTGGCGAAGCACTTCAGCACCACATCATTGCCGTGTGTAAAGTGGCCCTCAGACCAGCACAAGGGCACCGCAGGCCGCGCTACAGGGAAGAGGGTAGTTGTGAGCCAGGGCCCAGCCAAGAGGCAGAGCCAGGCTCAGGGTGGCCAGGCCACCCTTGATTCTGAAGTCTGGGGAAGGGGATCCCAGAGGAGCCTGCTCACACCTTGGACGGTGATAATGACCCTCCGGGTGGCCACAGTGGTCTTCTTCACCCGGCACTCATAGGTGGCTGTGTCAGAGACTTGCAGGTTCGAGAGGGTAATGGAGGCATCGTACTGGCTGGGGTCTGAGGCTGCAAAGCGCACCCTCTGCTGCAAATGGGGGAGGTTGCCATGGTTGATCCTCTTGTCCTGGTAACTAAGGAACTGTGAAGAGAAGAAAACAGAGATGGTGAGACAGGCAGAGCCAAGGAAGGCCTTGTGGATTGGCTGTCTGGGGCAATTCACTGAACTTCCCTGAGACTCAGCTTTCTTGGATGAAAAACAGGAATGATAATGCCTGATCCACTGACTTTTAACAGAATGTGTGAGATCATATGAAATCAGGCACTCTCTGCCTAATAGCTACCTCCCAGGGGCATGTGAGGATTAAATGGGATGAGATGAATAAAGCCACAGGCGCACAGAGAAGCTGGATGGTACTCAATCAAAGGCTATCTGAGCTGGAAGTGTAAGGTCGGGCCAGGACAGTGCCTGTCTTCCTTTTGGAATGGGGTGGGAGGAGGTGGCCTGACTGACTGGCTTCATTGGAAATTACACAGCGCCTCCCCATTGCCCCATTCTCTCGAGAAGCCTTGGGGAAAGTTCAAGGGCTGGGTTTTCTTATTTGCCCTGCAATGGGCTAGCTGCCCAACAAGTAAATACTATGAAGTGTGGAGTAAGGAGAATCACGTACCCAGAGAGAATCACTTACCACATTCTCCCGATGTGAGGGTTCTGAGTTGACCTGCTTCCATTCAATGTCCAGCCCGTTAGGACCGTAGTCCTCAGGGTCCAGGATGTAGGGGCAGCCCAGCCTCGCATTGTCACCTTCCGCCAGGTACAGGATCTCCTGGCCATCCCCGTTGATCCGTACAGCAGACAGCAGCGCTAGGATACAGGCAGGGCAGATGGGATAAGGGGAGCGGGACCAGGGCTTGGGATCAGCTTCAGCTCCCTTCTCTCCACCATTCCTTGTCAGTGGCAGCCCGGACCTCAGTGCGGGTTTCTCGGGGAGTAGGGCCTGCTCTGAGTGTGCATGATTTGATCCATGCATATGTGTGCTGACTTGTGTTAGCATGTCTGTATTCTATAACTGTGTAGAATTGCTGCTATACTGTTTGTATATTGTATATATATAGTTGTTAAGAATGCTTGTATATGGGACTTCTCTGGTGGTCCAGTGGTTAAGAATTCGCCCTCCAATGCAGAGGATGTGAGTGCGATACCTGGTCAAGGAACTAAGATCCTACACGCTGTGAGGCAACTAAGCCCATGCACCACGACTATTGAGCCAACACACTCTAGAGCCTACGCGCCACAACTCGAGAAAGCCCATGTTCTGCAGTGAAGACCCGGCACAGTCAAAATGAAAATAATAAAATTTTAAAATAAAATATGAACGCTTGTATGTATGCATGATTATATACGCATGTGTGGATATGTCCACATATGTACATTGTGTGTTTATCAGTGTTTGTGGCTGCTTATGTGTACTGTAGGGAGATTTATGCACATGACTAGGTAGAGTGTCTGCTTCTATATTTACATGACAGGACCTGTGGGTGTGAGCGTGTGTGTGCCTGTGTGTGCAGGCATGTGGAGCACGTCGAGTTGTTAAATGCTCTGATGGAAGCGACTGGCTGGTTAAAAGCCACATCTGTCTGGACCAAGTGAAGTGGTCGAGTCCAGAGGCAGGAGGATGGACCCCATGACCTCTGGAGTCCTTTGTGTGTCTGTGCGTGACAGTGCATGTCTGTGGCTGTGTGCCCGTGTGACGGTGTGTGCCTGGCTGTGTAAGTGCTCTGAGTGATAGTGTGTGCCTGTGTGCAGCTGTGACCAGGAGCTTGGCTGCATCCGTGTGTGACAATGCATGATGGCGCTGAGACCAAGGCCGCAGTCGTCTGTAGTATAGGACGGGCGAGCCTTGCGTGAAGGCATGTGGCATTGTGTGCTCTGCGTCATGCCCCCTGTGTGATCCTGTGGCTCAGGTACAGCCACCTTCACATGCTCGCTCCACTTGGGGCCCCTCCCGCTGCTACCAGCCCTAGCCTCACTGAGTCAGCCCCGGGTGAGGAGCCAGGATCTGGAAGCTCAGGACTGATCTCTCCCTCCCTCCCCTGAAGCCCCAGGCAAGTGCTAGCCCCAACCGGTTGGACCTACAGAGGAACATGAAGTTGGGAGGTCGGTTCCCAAAGGGCAGGAAGGTGGCTGAGCGGGCAGCACGCCACCTCCCAGTCTCCAGCCTCCCCCTCGCCCCCGGCCCCTTGCCCAGCCTGGCTCACTCTGCAAGAATCAGCAAGTCCTTTGGCATCTCAGCCTCTGGTCTCGGTTGCTCATCCTGCTTTTCTTCTCTGGCTCTCTCCCGGGACCACCTGCACACTTAGAGAGCGTCTCACACACACACACGATTACACACTGTCACAGCCAGAGACATCAACACCCAGACACACTCTTACACGCCTTCAAAATGCAGATACCTACCTATGGAGTCCCACCTTCCTATACACACAGACACTGTCAGATCCACACAGACACACAGTCATACAGACACAACTACACACAAACACAGGTACATATTAATCCAGAAGATACACCCACTGCATACACTGGCAATCCCCCATGTGCATTCATTCAAGACTAAGCTACAGACGCTTAGCCTGGTTCTTAGAGAGCCAGCAGGCGCCCTTTCAACATCCGCAGCACCACAGGCATCACTGAACCTGCCCCTCAGGATCCCAGCTGGGCCATCAGCCATGCCCTGAACCCGCCCCCCACCCCTGCTCAAGCCTCCAGGGTAACCCAGAGCAGGCAGACTAGCTGCTGGGGCTCTAACGGGACTTGGTGATGCCTTCTCTAGCCCCAGGCCATGCTAACACCAGCCCACTCCTGAGATAAAGATCCTAACACCATCTGCCAGGCCCTGGGCTGGCACAAGGCAAGCCAGAGATGAGCCAGAACTCAGTAGAGTGCAGAGGCTCCACCCTGGGGAAGCAACAAGAGAATGCTCTCCACACCCTGGGAGCCAGCCGGGCGGGAGGGTAAGTATTCTGGGCAGGGGGCTTGGGAGGGAGGGATGGACTGAAAGAGAGTGTCTCCACCCTGCACTAGGCAGAGTGTCTGCCTTTGTCCCAGGCCAGGGAGCCTCACCCTAGCCTTTTAGTCTCCCTAAATCTCTCTCAACCTCCTCCCAGCCTTTCTGCACCCTCTTGCACTCCTGGGGAAGTCACTCCTGGTGTCTCACCTTTACTCCTCTTGCTGTTGTGCTAAGGAAGTACCTCCAGGGAGTGTGAGAGGAGAGAGAAGCTGGGGGGATGGAAGAAGACCAGAGTGGGAGAGCAAGAGTTGGGTGCAGAGACTTGGAGGAGGGGCAGGGAAATCACGACAGGCTTGCCAAGGAAGAGGGCAGATGCCTCAAAAGCCGTGTCTACTCTCAGCTTGTAAGTCCTTTGTGAATTTGTAAGCTGCTTCCAGAACCATGAACCCTCCTTCTGCAGATAAGGGAGGAGAAGGGAAGGGAGGGGAGAAACGGCAGCCCCCACAAAAGGTACACACGACACACAGAGAGGGGCCAGGTCCCCACAGCACAGCTTCCACAGTAAGCTCAGCCAGGCCAGCTCCCACCAGACAGAGAAGGTGTTGCAGGCTTGCTGCCAGAAAGACGGTCACTCACATGCTCCTCCCTCCCTGAGCTCCTCCCCTGTGCTCCCTCAGCCTGCACCCTGACCCCCAAAAGCATCTCAGCCATGTCCACCGATGCCCACACAGATGGGCTCTTGCTAGGACTTGCCCCATCCTGGGCAGGTGGCCTCGATGTCCAGTCCGGAGCCCTGCCCTCCAGGCATGTCCCAGGGAGGGGGCTCTGGGAGTCACCTTCCCCGCCCTCCCCAGGCTCACCCTGGACAGGCTGGGTGCTACCCTGGAGCTCTCGAAGAGCAGGGGCCCTGTCCTGCTGGAAGCAGCCCATTCATTCTCCACCAGCCCAAGGCTCTGCCCTCTCCAGGCAAGTAGGGTGGGTGGGAGGCCCTCCCACTGGGGATAGCACACAAACCAATGAAAAAGGGATCTTTCCAGGCTCCTCCTCAGCCCCCACCCCCAGTTCCCATAGTAACTCCCTGCGAGCCCTATGCTCCCATTCACAGCATGTACAAACGTGTGTGAGCCCCACAGGTTCACGGACACAATGAAGAGCCATCCAAGAACACATTCCCTAAACCTTCAAGTGCAGGGCTCTTCTGGGGAGAGGTCCCCTTGGCAACATCCAAATCCCAGCCCAGCAGGGCAAGGGTGGGCAGCACCCTGCCAGGGAATCCGAGCCCACCTTCCAGGCTCCTCTGTGAGCCCCTCATTGCCTTTCTCCTGTGCATCCGGCATCAGGTGGGCATCCCACCCCTGCCCAGCCCCATACCTGGGCTCAGGCACGCGAGCAGAAGGTGGAATGCTCCTCGGATTCCCATGTCTCTAGGTTCGGTGCTTCCTCCGCCGGGGCTAGGATCCCTGGGGCCGGTGGCTGCAGGCCGGCGGCTGTGTGTGTGGGGGGACAGGTGGAGGGAAGGGGAGCGGAGGGCCCAGACGCTGCCCGGGGGTGGCAGGAAGGTGCAGCAAGTGCCCTGCTGGGCAGCAGCCGGAGTTATTTCTACAGGAGGGAGGGGGCCTGGTCCCCGCCTTGGGGAGGAGTCCCAGGAGCCCTAATTAGCAGGGTGACAAAGAGTGGCCTACCCAGGCATCACCCAGCCCTTCCCCAAGCTCTTCCCTATCCTGAGAGAGGCGCAGGGTGGCCAGCGGGACTTGTAATTAGGCACCTGTTAAACTTCCACTTCCTCCTGGCCGCATCCTCTGGGTGACAACAGTCGCCCAATTTTACGGCGTCCACGGAGCACCCCTCACCACTCATTTGTTGCCTCTTCCCTCGGGGAAATGGAGAAGAGGAAGGGGAAGCCAGACTGGGGGTGCAGGGGTGACCAGGAGCTGAAGGCTGGCGCTGACCCCAGGGCACTGTGTTTGACACGCAGGTTTCCAAATCCCACGCCCTCCTCATTTCCCTGACCCTGCAGACCCCCTCCCACCCAGGTCAAGACCTGTGGGAAAGGGCACCAGAGAAGGGGATGCTGGGACTGGAGGGGAGGCCCCAGATGAAAGGGACCCAGGACTTCAAAGGGCGTCAGTCCTCCTGAGCTGAAAGGAGGCGGGGAGGGGTCTGTGGGGAATTGGGGTCTTCCCCTGGCTGCCCCCTCTGGAGCTGTGCCCTGCGCCTATACCTGAGGCAGGGTCACCCCCAGGTGCAGGGGATCCTGCAGAACCGGGTGTGTTACAGGGGATCCAGCCTCCCACCTTCCACACACAACCAAAACCAGTTCAGTGACGCCTAAGAGGAGAGGGCCCAGCGGGTGTAGAGGGAGTGAGGTGAGTGGACGGGTGGGTGAAGGGCTGCTGGGGAAATGAGCGCCAGGAAGGCAGGGGAAGGGGCATGCCTTTGTTCATGTACACCCCTCACCAGAGTGTCTGTTGAGTAGTACCAAGCCCCTCTTCACACCCTTCTTTTAGGGATAGAATGGTGCTCTTGCTTCTGTGCACAGGGAGACCAAGGACCCTCCTGATGTGGACGGTCATCAGGGTGACTAAGCCCCCACCATTCCAGGCAGGTTGGAGCTGGGATGAGAAGTCCTGCTGGGCACGGGGAGAAAATGGAGGGCCAGCCCTTGCTCATTGGTCCGGGGGGTGGGGGGTCCCAGAACAGGCCTTGGGCCTCCCCTAGACTCCAGGACTGCCCCATACACAGTGGTAGGGGCCCAGCCATGAGTGGCTTTATTCAACAATTCAACCCTCTCCAAAGGCTTAAGAGTCCTGCCCCATCGCTGACAGGGACACAGGAAGGGGATGGGGAAGAGTCTTGGAGAGAGTCACGAGGCTCAGGACACTGCCAGGGCCCACCCCTCTGGGAAAAATAAGACAGAACAATAAGGAAATACAAGGAGTCTACGCTGGAATCTCTGCATTCCAGCCCCACAGCTGCACTCCCAACAATAACAGGGTGCTCCGGGGCCCACGACTTGTACACTGTAAATGTCCTTATTTGCTTATTCACTTTAAGGATTATAGGATTGGCCTGCACACTCTGGAGAACACAGATCATTATTCCCACTTTACAGATGGGGAAATAGAGGTCTGGAAAAACACGAAGATTCAGTCTAGGTGATGCTGCTACAGCCTAAGTGGAGAATAAGCAGGCATCCTGACTCTCAGTCCAGAGTGGACCAAGAAAAGGGCATAGCAACCCTGTGGGTTACCAGACCCACTCTTGGGGAAAGGCAATGATAGGTGGAGGGGTGAACAGGTGGGGCCAGGAAGAGGGAGTCTGAAAAGAGAGGAGTAAGATTGTGGTTTCTTTAGACTGAAATGTAGGGCTGGAGTTTAACTGGATTCGGAATTTTAGCTACTGTTAGAGTTGGAGAGAAAACTGGAACCGAGATTAAGATTGAGGTTAGGTGGAATGAGGAACAAGGCTCAGGTCAGATTTGAGGTTGGGAAGAGAGTTAACATTAGGATTAAGGATAGAACTACAGCTAGAACTGAGGCTAGGCTTCATGGCTGGGATTCGTGTTTTGATAAGGAACAGGGTTTTAGTGTCAACTACAGCTTTGCCTGGGAATGCAATCGAAGGCAGGCTTGAGATTGACTTAGGATTGGATTTAGAGCTGGGTTAGACTTGAGTTTGGGATTTGACTTAGAATAGGCATGGGAAATAGATGGGAAAACAGTGGAAACAGTGTCAGACTTTATTTTTCTGGGCTCCAAAATCACTGCGGATGGTGACTGCAGCCATGAAATTAAAAGACGCTTACTCCTTGGAAGGAAAGTTATGACCAACATAGATAGCATATTCAAAAGCAGAGACATTACTTTGCCAACAAAGGTCTGTCTAGTCAAGGCTATGGTTTTTCCAGTGGTCATGTATGGATGCAAGAGCTGGACTGTGAAGAAAGCTGAGCACCGAAGAATTGATGCTTTTGAACTGTGGTGTTGGAAAAGACTCTTGAGAGTCCCTTGGACTGCAAGGAGATCCAACCAGTCCATTCTAAAGGAGATCAGTCCTGGGTGTTCATTGGAAGGAATGATGCTAAAGCTGAAACTCCAGTACTTTGGCCACCTCATGCGAAGAGTTGACTCATTGGAAAACACTCTGATGCTGGGAGGGATTGGGGGCAGGAGGAGAAGGGGATGACAGATGATGAGATGGCTGGATGGCATCACTGACTTGATGGACTTGAGTTTGAGTGAACTCCGGGAGTTGGTGATGGACAGGGAGGCCTGGCATGCTGCAATTCATGGGGTCACAAAGAGTCAGACAAGACTGAGCTACTGAACTGAACTGAACTGAACTGAGGCTGTGGTTAGAGTTAAAACTTCGGTTACAGTTACATGGACAGAGGGTTCATGGGGATCAAAAATGAGGTTATATTTATGATATAGAAAGACCTCAGCCTTCATTCATTAAGTCTGACTTTGGCTAGAATTTTCATTCCTTTCTTCTGGGAGAATACTAGTGGCATATGTTCATTGGGGTTTCAAAATTTTGGAAAGAGTTCTAAATACATGTATGCCCATCTGAAAGAAATAAAGCAACTGAATCCCATAAGAAATACAACCTCTTAAATTCTGCTCCATGACCTAAGCTCACCATCTGGTCAAGCTCCCAGAAGGGCATTTGGGGAGGGGATGCAGGAAGTTATATCAGTGAGTGGGTCTCTGACACCAAATGGAACTGGACAATGGGGTCCATCAGAGGAAGTTTTACTTGGGTGAAGGGGTTCCTGGTTTTGAAGTCGAGGAGATTGGCTCTGGGGGAGACCAAGGGCCTAGATGCTCCTGGGAGAACAGCCACTTTTGAGGTCTTCATGCAGGGGCTCCTCAAAGTCTCAAAAGGCAGGACACATTGTTGCTCCCCTTTGACCCACTGAGGGCTAATTGCCACCTCCTTGCAATCTGGGGCCCATAAAAGAAGCTGTCGGCATTCCTGCCTTGCGCCCTGAGCCCTGCAGGGGTTTTGGGGAGTGGTATTGGAGTGATGGCACTGGGGCATCTGCTCAATTTTCAAAGCACAATTCCAGCCCAGGGCCCCTCCCTCTGGGACCAGCTCCCAGCCCTCCTTTCTCTGTGACTTTCATCCCGGGGGAGAACGCCCCCTCCCCCAATTCTTCCCTCCCTTTTCCCCACCAGTCTTCACCCCAAACATCCCATTGCCCCACCCACTTCCTTTTCAGGTCCTTTAAAGGTCTGGGCAGATCCAGTCAAGTACTGGGATTCCCTGTGTGCCCCCATAGAGAGAGAGAGATTGGGAGAGGCAGTGGTTAGTAAAGGGGCAGGGAAACAGATGCCATCCAGGTGGCCCACCCAGAAGCTGAGAGAGGGACAGGAGGCAGAGGATCCAGGCTACAGTCTGGAACAGAGTGCACCAATTTCCAAAAGGGCCCCTTGTTTTCTTTGAGAAATCTGTAGCTCCCTGGGGGAGAATGGCCCCTCTATCGCGCGCACACACACACACACACACACCGCCAGACTGGGTTGTATTTGCTTCTCTTCTAAGGCAGAAACAGAAACTCAAAGACAGAAACTTGGAAAGGCGTGAACAGGAGTACAGAGGCAGAGAGAAGAGGCAGACAAGGACCTAGAGAGGCCCAGAGGCTGCTTCTGAGAGGAGGGGCAGCCCAACCCCAGAACATCGTGGGGAGGGACAGGCACTCCCCCCATCTGCCTGGACCTATCCCCAAGCCCTCCTCCCAGGCCTCCGAGGCTCAGCTTCAAGCTCCCCATCTCCCCTCCAGGGCCCAGGTTCACCCCTGTGACATCCAGGGAGCAAACAGCAGCCCTGGGAGTGCTGAGCAGAGAAAACCTCCGAGGAAAGGGTCTGGTGGCAGGAGAGCCATGGGGCAGACAGTCTCATGCTGAGAGAGGGCAAACAGAGGTGCCTGGTACACGGTCACAGAGAAGCCCAGGAACCCCAGCTCTCAGCGAAGGTTTGGTATCGGAGATCCACCAGGTGAGGTCCTGCTTGGACAAGAAGAATGGAGGTGCTGGGTGGTAGAGTGCTGTGATGGGAACATTTCGAGTTCAGACAAGGAAGAGTTACAGTTTAGAAAAGGCTTCCCAGGTGGCTCAGTGGTAAAGATTCCACCTGCCAATGCAGGAGACGCCAGAGATGCACGTTCAATCCCTGGGTTGGGAAGATCCCCTGGAGGAGACATGGCAACCCAGTCCCAGTATTCTTGCCTGGAGAATCCCATGAACAGAGGAGCCTGGTGGGCTACAGTCCATGGGGTCACAAAGAGTTGGACACAACTGAGTGATTGAGAACACAGAGAGAAGGATAAGATCCACGAATGAGGTTCAGTTTCAGAAACAAGATTAGGGTTCAGGGACTGAGGCCCCGGTCAAGGCTAGTGGGCAAGAGTTTCTGAGATATGAGACCCAGGGTCTCCTTATGCCTCAGCTCAGGCTTCCCAAGGCTCAGTGATTCCTGCTCATCCACTTCAGAAGAATGGGGACCCTAGGAGGGAGCCTGGATACAACCAGATTTCTGCCAGCAGGAGACATCCTGGAGCTGACCTAGAGTCAGAAGAGCAGACAGCCCCGAAATTGTCCCCATCGCTGAAAGGAGTGGTCTAACCTACTTTATCAGCAGAATGTCTTAGCAAAGTGAGGCTGCTTAAACACTGTAAACTGAATTGTTATCAAGGGAACAGTGGAGGAAAGAATTCACTTTGAAAGACTATGTGAATCCCTGATGACAAACCTGAAGAAGAATTAAGAGACCTTAAGGATAAAAGAGAACTCACCTCAACGAGATCAACCATTTCCTGCAGAACCTTCATCCATTCAACAAACCAGCCGGGCCTAGTGTCTAGGCCCTGGGGAAGCAATGGTTAATAAAATTCTGTCTTCTGGAGCGCTCAGTCTGGAGGGGGAGACAGACAAGGGAAGGGGCACCAGCTCCTATCACAGGCTGATGACCTCTCATCATATGTGGCAAGACCCTCTGGCATGTTGGAAATGACCTTTAAACACCGATCTGAAGGATAACTAAGGATGTACTTGGTTTGTCTGAGAGTAGAAAGAGGTAGCTGGCAGAGTATTTCAGTCCTTGAAAAATAAACCAGAGCCCTGGCAGACACAGCAGAGGAGAGAGTGAAGTTGGAAAAGACAGCTGATGGTATTTTTGGACAGAGAAGACACGATACTTGAGAATTGAACCTCTAGGGACCTTCTACCCTATCTGCCCGAGTGCCCCCTGGGGTCAGAGCCAGACCCCTGGGATAAACCAGGCAATGAAGATGGATCATCCTGGACCGTGTATGTTTGCATGCGGGGAGAGAGACCTTGTGATGATTACCCTACGTGTCCAATAGGACTTTGATCTTCGGTATCAGTATTTATACTTCGGTAAAATATAATTTTACTCTACAGAAGTAAAATTTGCCTTGGGTTCTGCCACCGGGATTCCCCAACACATATGCCCAGGGGGAGCTGTGCTTTCCCTTGCCGCTGCTCCTGTGTGGTTTCCGGTCTTGCCTTGTTTTCCTGGAATTTGCCAGGGAAGCTGTGGGGAGCCTTCAGGTAGCAGAGCAAAGCTGGGTGTGTGTCTGCTGCAAGGCCTTGCCCACTAAGCCCTTCCGACCAGCCTGCACTCTGCCTTCCCTGTTTGCTTCCTGTTGCCTGGACACTGGGAAAGCAGAAGGTGGTGCCAGAGGGGGTGGGGCTCAGAGGCAACAGAGCTTGGCCAGGGCTGCCTGGGGCGGTGGGAGTGTGAGCTGTCAGGAGAGCAACATGCCCAGCCCAAGGGATAAGTGGAAGGTTTCCCAGTTTCCCCCCTTCCCTCCCTCTGACATGCTTCTCTCTCCCCCTACCAAATGCTCAGAAGAACACTGCGTTCCCGAACTGCACACGCTTTCCCTAGGGGGTCAGGCTGCACAGTAGCTGGGGTAGGAGATATCTGAAGGGGCATCATGAAGAAAACGTGGATTTGTCTCATGTGGTCCCAAGAAGCAGAACTAGGGCCCCTGGAGGATGGTCAGGAAGACCTGTAGTGACTCCATGTTAAGAACTTTCTGAGCATTGGGGGTGCTCTAAGACAGTTTGGGTTTTGCTTTATGAGGTAATGAGCAGCCTGTCTCTTAGGGTGTGCAAGCTCAGATGGTCCAACCATTTGATTAGTTTACAAAGAAGTTTCCAGGGTAAAAGAGTCTCGGATGTCGTTTCCAGCCTTGACCTTCTATGATTTGGTGCTCACTCCCACTAGCTCCGGGGACAAAGCAGTCTTTCCCAGGATCTGTACAAAAAAGCTCATGAGCTCTGGGCAGTTTCTCCAACTCCCCACTCCCACTCCGCCCCTTGACTCCTCTTTCCAGGGACCCTATTCCTGTCACAGTCTCAAAGTCATCCAAGTGCAGGGAGGTGATGGCTACCCTGCTCCCAAGAGGATGTGGAGAATGTGGGAAGAAATGCAGGGCTGGGAGGTTGGGAGCTTAGAGGGTGAGGACAGCGGGAAGGTCTAAGCTATTTAAAGCCAGTCAAATCAAGAATAACTCAGTCTTTTCTGGGACTCTAGATTTCTGTGATGTTGGAAATGAATTTCTCCCAGGTAACCTTGGTGCGATTTGCCAGGATGTCTCTCAGAGGGTGGGAGAGGGAGGGAAAGGGGAGCAGGCCACCTCGGCAGCAGCCTAGAATGTGAGAGAGACGTCTGGTCGGGAGTGAGCCACCCCTCCCCACAGTCCGCTCCCAGGCGCCTAGATCCCCAGAAGCAGCAGTGCGGGGGACGAGTAAGGAACCAGAGCGAGGCGCTCCATGGACTCTACACCCAGACTCCTTGTCTGAGCCTCCAGCGTCTCCCCTCCACTGTCACCTCCACAGCTGCCACCCTTCCTCACCCCAAACGCCCTGACTGGCTTTGAAATATCCTAAGCCCCTTTCATCTGAGCTTAATCAAAGTACTTTTATTGAGAACAATTAATGCCCAGAGGTGGCTAGAGTCACCGACGGGGATACTGAGGCTTTCAGGGGGTACTGGAGGACATCCCAGGACCCCACTGAGTCAGGGACAGCCTGGCTCAGCCACCAGAGCTGGCTGCTAAGTCGTGCCCCATTGGTGCTGCCTCTGCGGCAGGGGCAGAGGCTCTGAGACCGCCTCCAAGCACCAGTGCAGTGTGACACAGGCGATAGGCACACGTGCCCAGGAGGCAGCTGCCTGCAGACCTGGCTCATTGCTCTGTGGTGGCGTCCAGCCATTGGATTTTCCAGGCTGCACCAGCCCAGTCTGACGTTGCAAGAACCAGAACACCCAAGGTTCAGAAGAAAGGGAGTTGGTCCTCATAGTCCATCAGACACTCAAAGTCAATCAGGTACTCATACGACAAAGTTAATAGCTTGGGCACTTTTTTTTTTTCTTGCAAGGTTCTAACATCTGTACATCAACAAAGACAATGCACCAATGAGCGCTTCTTACCTACCCCCAGATTTCCTCCACTCTGAACCACAGCTTGGAATTTCACAGCCTCCCAGAGACCCCTAAGCTGATATAGCAGCTTGGAGGGGTACACAGAGTTCATTTCTACCCCTGAGCCCTAGGAGGGAAAGTTGAAGCCACCCCTAGGAGAAAACACTGCCCACCCAAAAGTCCGGCCTCAAGTATCAAGTCTGTGGCTGGTTGTTCCTGAATGGGGCAGGTGGGAAGCCGTGGGAGAAGATCCATTATGCTTTCAAAACACTTTCAGTTTTCTCTCTTTATCTCCATGTCCCACCCCCGCCCCCCCTGCAGTCTGGGCTTACTACAGTCCCTTGCTGGCTCTTCCACCATATCACGCAGCCTGAGCCCTCCAGCCCCCATTTAACACCAGGGAACCTTTCCCTGTAATTATCTCCCTTGCCATTCCTCAGTGAGAAAGGGGGAGGATTTATAAAAGGTGACCAGATGCAGCCAGCTGGCCTCAGATGACAGCTGCCTACCTGGCTGTCAGGAATGCTCCACTTCTAGGGATTAGATTCCTGCTGATGACTCAGGCCAGTCCTGAAGCCGCAGAAGCCTGTGTGGGGCTTCTAAGTTATCCAGAGAGAAGAAATCAAACCTCTCTCACATCACGGGGCAGCTCAGAGAATCCCTAGAGGGGACAACTCTGAGGGGAGAACTCTTAAGATTTCCCCCCGAACTATCTTCATGTGATCAGAGGTGGCTATATTCTCCAATCTCCAAAGCCAAACCCCAGTCATGTAACTTCTAGCTGCCCACCCCAGGCCATGTCAAGACGATCTCACTTTTAGGCTTTGGGATCTGTCAGGCTCCAATTTGGGGCTTCCCTGGTGGCTCAGACGGTAAAGTATTTGCCTGCAATGCAGGAGACCTGGATTCGATCCCTGAGTTGGGAAGATCTCATGGAGAAGGGCATGGCAACCCATTCCAGTATTCTTGCCTGGAGAATCCCCATGGACAGAGGAGCCTGGCAGGCTACAGTCCATGGGGTTGCAAAGAGTCGGACACTACTGAGCCACTAAGCACAGCACAATACAGGCTCCATTTCATCTGCAAAGAGTTCTCAAGAAGTGTTGGTCTTGCTTTTAACCCACAAAATTGGACCATCTTTCTCTACCTGGCTCAGAAGTTAACAATGGGCATGGAAGCCCTTTTCTTCTTGACCTTCACTCCAAGGGAGCTTGTTCCTCGCAGCCCTGAGCTGGATGACATAGGTAAGAAGCTGGGCAAACTCCAGGCACCCAAGGCCCTTTCTAACTTTCCCGTGAAGAAGGTCCCCTGGAACAAGTAAGGACCCACTCCTTGGTCCCTGCAGGCTTTATTAACTGTGCAGTAAAAGTGCTGCACTCAGTATGTCAGCAAATTCGGAAAACTCAGCTGTGGCCACAGGACTGGAAAAGGGCAGTTCTCATTCCAATCCCAAAGAACAGTAACGCCAAAGAATGTTCAAACTACCATACAAATTTCACTCATTTCACATAGTGCCTAATGCATTTGAGCAAAGTGATGCTCAAAACCTTTCAAGCCAGGCTTCAGCAGTACATGAACTGAGAACTTCCAGATGTACAAGCTGGGTTTCAAAGAAGCAGAGGAACCAAAGACCAAATTGCCAACATTCACTGGATCATGGAAAAAGCAAGGGAGTTCTGGAAAAACATCTGCTTCATTGACTGCTAAAGCCTTTGACTGTGTGGATCACAACAAACAGTGGAAAATTATTAAAGAATTTTATCTGTCTCCTGAGAAACCTGTACGCAGGTCAGGAAGCAACAGTTAGAACCAGACATGAAACAACTGGTTCAAAATTGGGAAAGGCGTAGAACAAGGCTGTATATTGCCACTCTGCTTATTTAACTTATATGCAGAGTACATCATGCGAAATGCCTGGCTGGAATCAAGATTTCCAGGAGAAATATTAACAACCTTAGATAAGCAGATGATACCACTCTAATGGCAGAAAATGAAGAGGAACTAAAGAGCCTTTTGATGTGGGTGAAAGAGGAGGGTGAGAATGCTGGCTTGAAACTCAGCATTAAGAAAACTAAGATCATGGCATCCAGTCCCATCACTTCATGGCAAATAGAAGGAGAAAAGGTGGAAGCAGTGACAGATTTTTTTTTTCTTGGGCTCCAAAAATCACTGCGGATGTTGACTGCAGCCATAAAATTTAAAGATGCTTGCTCCTTTGAAGGAAAGCTATGACAAACCTAGACAGCATTTTAAAAAGCAGAAACATCACTTTGCCGACAAAGGTCCAGGTAGTCAAAGCTATGGGTTTTCCAGTAGTCATGTATGGATATTAGAGTTGGACCATAAAGGCTGAGCACCGAAGAACTGATGCTTTCAAATTGTGGTGCTGGAGAAGACTCTTGAGGGTCCCTTGGATGGCAAGGAAATCTGACTGCAGTCCAAACAACTGACTAATTAGAAAAGACCCTGATGCTGGGAAAGATTGGAGGAGGAGGGGGGCACAGAGGATGAGATGGTTGAATGGCATCACTGGCTCAGTTGACATGAATTTGAGCAGACTCTGTGAGATAGTGGAGGACAGAGGAGCCTGGAGTGCCGCAGTCCGTGGGGTCACAGAGAGCTGGCGACTGAACAACAACTAGGAACACTTAGAACCTAAGCACGTTGGCCGGCGTCTCAGCGGCTGCCGTGTTGTCTTTCCCATCCCAGGCTGGGTACCACGTCTTTACAAGACCCGTGGGGAGGACGAGACCAACTTCTTCAGGTACGAGGGATGCACTTAGGGGAAGTGAAAGGGAGCAGGGAAGGTGAGAAAGCCTCTTCCTCACACTGCTGGTGAGGCTGCCCATCTGATTTAGGGAGGAAGGGGACAGCAGTCTTCCCTAGTGGGGATGGTGAGGAAGGAGCCTGGGGAAGATGCAGAGGCAGAGGCAGAGGCAGCACAGGAAGCAGCTTGCCCACTCTCCCTGGGTCCTAGAAATGAAGGACTCTTGCCCAAGGCCCTCGTAACCTGGTGCTGTAAACACCTGGGATGCGCCCGGCAGCTGTCCTCTGCCTCCTCTCAGCACAGGACCCACCAAAGGAGACAAGACCGGGCTCTGGATTGGAGAAATGAAACTGAGGAGGGGGGAGGTTGCCATAGTGATGGGAGTTGGATAGAGGCCCTTTCCCCGCAAAGGCATACAAAAATGGGGAACTGGCTCCATCTCTGGAAGCTAGTACACAGCCCAAAATGGGAGCCTGATCATCAAGTCCTTCTAAATAGGCTGCTGCTGCTGCTGCTGCTAAGTCACTTCAGTCGTATCTGACTCTGTGCGACCCCATAGATGGCAGCCCAACAGGCTCCCCCATCCCCGGGATTCTCCAGGCAAGAACACTGGAGTGGGGTGCCATTTCCTTCTCCAATGCATGAAAGTGAGAAGGGAAAGTGAAGTCACTCAATCGTGTCCGACTCTAGCGACCCCATGGACTGCAGCCTACCAGGCTCCTCCGTCCATGGGATTTTCCAGGCAAGAGTACTGGAGTGGGGTGCCATCGCCTTCTCCACTAAATAGGCTGAGACTCTTCTAAAGATACAAGAAATCTGGTGGAAAGCAAGAGCAGACTGACTGACACAGATGAGATGCTTCTCTGGGATTGGAACCAGGTTCACTATGTTCACTGGAAATTTACTTCACTAGAAATGTACCTAGCATCTGGCAGGTACTCAGAGATACTTGGGCAAGTGAATGAATGAATGAAGAATATTTTGAGGAAGAGTGAGGCAAGCTAACATTGAGAAAGATGGCTTTGGGAAGCCGCACTTGTTGGAGTGAGGGGGACTAAAGAGAGCCGGCCACTTGAGTGAGGGGACAGCTGTGTTAGGTAAGGGGACCGGGCAGGCAGGGTGGTTCCCGGATGGGAGATGGGGCTGGTGCCTGTGCGGTGACACTAAGAGTTGAAAGGGCTCTGGCGGGAGAGGGCTGGGACAGGAGGGTGAGCCCCAGGTCCAAACATCACCCTCCCAACACTCATGGTCTGAGTCACAGGCATGTGCCTGTAAGAGCTCTGGCACCTCCTTCCCCAGCCCTCGCCCCAGCCCCTCCCTGAGACAGCATCTCTAGCTCCTTGCCATGAAATGCCTCTGCTCTGGGCATGGAGTGGGGACAGAGATCAGACTGAGCTGAAAGTGGACTTGAGGACAGCATGCCAGAGGGTCACCAAAGAAGCCAGGAGACCGCAGGACAAAGGGACCACCTGGCTTAGGAGGGTTGAGCATGAGAGAGAATCCTTCCATTTCTGTCTGCGACCATCATACTGCCCACAGCCCAGGGCCCCCATAACCTATTTTGTTCCCCATTTAGTCCAGAGCAGCCACATTCCCCACAGCAAGAAAGCTGGACTATCCCTTAGAGAAGTAGAATAGATTTAATCTATAACTCAGAACTGTCTAGCTTAGCAGCAGTTATGGACATCGAGAGCTGGGGAGGAACCTGCCCCCCTTGAAGGCATCTTGAGGGGCAGAGGGGTTCCCTCAGTTCACAGAAGTGTTGACTGGGATGTTAGCTTTGCGCTCAGCTTCAATGCAGTACTTCTCAGGAAGGCCGGAGGCTCTGCAGGGAAAACAAAGGGTGGGCGTAAGGGGTGGGAAGGGTGGGCGGGGACCAAAGAGACAGCAGCAGCTGCTGCTGCTAAGTCGCTTCAGTCGTGAACGACTCTGTGCGACCCCATAGACGGCAGCTCACCAGGCTCCCCCATCCCTGGGATTCTCCAGGCAAGAACACTGGAGTGGGGTGCCATTTCCTTCTCCAATGCATGAAAGTGAGAAGGGAAAGTGAAGTCACTCAATCGTGTCCGACTCTAGCGACCCCATGGACTGCAGCCTACCAGGCTCCTCCGTCCATGGGATTTTCCAGGCAAGAGTACTGGAGTGGGGTGCCATTGCCTTCTTTGAAGAGACAGCAGAAGCAGGCTTAAAGAACCTAGGGACCTGTATTCCTGAGCCTGGTCCCACCACCCATTCCCCAAACACATCCCTGTCAAGGCTCCAGCATCCTGCTAAGGAGTTCCCCAGAGAGCCAACCAAGGAAGTCCCAGTTTCAGAACATTCTGCAGGAACCCCCTTCAGAGGGCAACAGCCCATGTGAGCCTGGTGTCGGGCAGGAGGCCCTCCCCATGCCCCTATCACCGTCCCTTTGTTCCCCTAACCCTGCGCCTTCCGGGCTGCCTCCCTGGGGAAGGGGAGAGCAACGGGGGAGGAAGGGACCCCAGTGCACCTCAGCTCCTCGAGCTTTTTCCTCTTGATGTCTTCAATGCGCTCACGCCGCTTCTGGGCCTCCTCCTTGAGGCGCCGGCCCTCGTCGAAGGTGGAGATCCGGGCCTGCACCTGCTTCTGCTGGTTCTCCCGCACCTGGCGCCGGAGCTCATTGGCATGCTGTAAGCGCCCTGTAGCCTTTTTCTCTTCCTCCAGCCGCTCCTTTTCAATCTGCTCTCGCTGGGCCCTGAAGGAGGGACATGGGCTGTCGAATGGGCTAGGCTGAGTTGGCCCAACCCAGGGAAGGGTCTGGGGAAGTTCCTGGTTGGGCTCCTCTAGCAACATGCTTCAGAGACCAAAGCCCTCCCTTTCTGTGGCTCAGAGATCAAGCCCAAAGGCTGTTCCCAGCCAGTCCCAGGTTCAGGGGCGTGTGACTCTATGCCATGGGCATGTTTAGAAGGGCCCCTTGCTTGGCCTAAGTCTCTGCTATTTTAATTTTTGAACAAAGGGCTCTATATTCTCATTTTTCACCGGGCCCTATAGATTTTGTAGCTGGCCCTACACCCAGGATTTCACCCACGGGAAACTATTTATTTATTTATTTTTGGCTTTGCTGGGTCTTCATTGCTTCTCGGGCTTTTCCTCTCTTTTCTCTAGTTGCAGCAAGCAGGGGCTACTCTTCGGCTGTGGTTCACAGGCTTCTCACTGCAGTGGTTTCTTTTGTTGCCGAGCACAGGCTCTAGGGCAGGCAGGCTCCAACAGCCGCGGCACATGGGCTCAGTACTTGCAGCTCCCAGGCTCTAGAGCGTGGACTCAGTAGTTGCAGCACCTGGGCTTACCTGCCCCGCGGCATGTGGGATCTTCCCAGACCAGGAATCGAACCCGAATCTCCTGCATTGGCAGGTGACTCTTTACCGCTGAGCCTCCAGGGAAGCCCCACTGGAAGCCACTGTCCTACTCTGCTCTCTGGTAACAATGCCCGACTCCTCTCCAGCTTGTTCTGAGATAATCTTTCCCCCTCTCCCTTACTTCCCTGCCATTATCAGTAATAATGACATTATCAAAACCAACAAAGAGGATGCTTAGGAAGTTCAAAGAAGTAAAATCTGTGATCTTGGCTCTCCTTAATTGCTGGAAGAAGAAGGAACTTTGCCTGTTATCTCTTACTTCTCTTCCTGCTGCAATTCTAAACTTCTTCCAGGAGCCTCTTCCACAAGAAAACTTAATTGAACCCTGACACCCAAGGGAAAATGGCTAATGTAGACCAGATATGTTCAGGAAAAAAAAAAAAGCTCAAATGAAATGCATTCACATCTCAGAGGAAATGCAATCATCATAGGCCATCTTGAGCTAACATCTTATTTCTTTCTCAGTGTAATCAAAAATAAAATGTAAAATCATCTTAGGCCAGGATGTCTCAACTGAGGTCACTCATACCCTAACCATTCCCTGACTCATTTCCTTCAGTCGTCTTCCAAGCCCCGCCATGCATGGCGTGTCCTCTCAACTCTGAGCAACTCTTTTTTGTTTTTTTAATTTACTTATTTGTCTGTGCCAAGTCTTAGTTGTGTATACAAGATCTACACTCTGGCGTGCAGGGTCTAGTTCCGATCAGGAATCAAACCAGGGCCCCCTGCTTGGGGAGTGTGGAGTCTTAGCCACTGGACCACCAGGGAAGTCCCCCAGCAACTCTCTTACACCATGCAGATACCTCGCAAATGTCTATACCTTCTACAGAGGCTTCTCAGTTCACCAAAAGAAAACTGCTGACACATCTGTGAAAGCAGAAGACTCTTCCCCTTGCCTTGCCATCATGTTCCTACATAGAAAACAGTTTTCTATCATTTCACATGATGTGAAACAGGGTGGAAATGGGGGACCTGTATGTGTCACCAGAGAGCCCCTGAGGTGGCATGCAATTGGAAACCTGAACAGGAAGGGTCTAGTTATTCCACAGGATTGGGGCTAGGATCCTGGAGCCTGGCTACATTACCATCATCTGGGGACTTTCAAAACTGCTGGTGCCTGGGCCTCACCCCAGACCTGTTCAGTGAGAGTCTCTGGCAGTGGTCCCTGGGCACCAGTACCTTTTGAAAGCTGCCAGGCATTTCCAAGAACCACTGAGTAGGGTAGGTCAGCTATTTATGCTTAGTCAACAGGCTGACAGTTAAAGGCTTCCCTCTGTCCAGAAGCAGGAAGTCCATATATAGGCCATAGAGGAGGCCATGGTTTTGAAGTAGGAAAAGCTCAATTGCTGACCATGGCAGAGACGCTCCTAGCACTTGGAGACACCCACCATGGTGATCACGTGGCCCTGGAGACACTAGGTCTGGATGCTAACCTAGAACAAATGGTGAGATTTAACTTCTCCAAAGGGCTGGTCTAGCTTTAATAACTGACTAGTCCATGTGCTCCAGGCAAACAAAGCAAAGAAGGGACAAATGGGTCAGTGGCAACAGGAGGGCTTTAATTTCTTTCCATTAACATGTGTTAGTGACTGCTAATCTGAGAAGAATTGATGCTTTTGAACTGTGGTGTTGGAAAAGACTCTTGAGAGTCCCTTGGACTGCAAGGAGATCCAACCAGTCCATTCTGAAGGAGATCAGCCCTGAGATTTCTTTGGAAGGAATGATGCTAAAGCTGAAACTCCAGTACTTTGGCCACCTCTTGCAAGAGTTGACTCATTGGAAAAGACCCTGATGCTGGGAGGGATTGGGGGCAGGAGGAGAAGGGGACGACAGAGGATGAGATGGCTGGATGGCATCACTGACTCGATGGATGTGAGTCTGAGTGAACTCCGGGAGTTGGTGATGGACAGGGAGGCCTGGCGTGCTGCGATTCATGAGGTCACAAACAACTGAGCAACTGAACTGAACTGAATCTGAGAAGGCAATGGCAACCCACTCCAGTACTCTTGCCTGGAGAATCCCATGGACAGAGGAGCCTGGTAGGCTGTAGTCCATGGGGTTGCTAAGAGTCGGACACGACTGAGTGACTTCGCTTTCACTTTTCGCTTTCATGCATTGGAGAAGGAAATGGCAACCCACTCCAGTTTTCTTGCCTGGAGAATCCCAGGGATAGGGGAGCCTAGTGGGCTGCCATCTATGGGGTCGCACAGAGTCGGACACAACTGAAGCAACTTAGCAACAGCAGCAGCAGTGACTGCTAAAGGCGACCCAGATGTCCAAGAGCACAGAGGCTGGGGAGGGCAGATATCTAAAAGGCGACCTGGAGTCCAGGGGCAGAAGCTTTGGGGCCATTAAGGAAACTGCCATCTTTATCAGGTATCTGGAGAACATGGCATGACCCTTGAGGGCAAGGAGAGTTACAAAGCCAAAGGACATCACAGCCAATGGAGGTAGGCTAAGGGTCCACAGTCCCATACAAGTCCAAGAACTTGGCTCCAGCAAGGACAACGATTCCTATAGACTGTTCTGTCTCTGCCCAGGGATCCAGGGGCCTGGTCTGGCATGCAACTAACTGGGGCAGTAGCAAGAAGGACTAAGAGCATGTAGACCAAGAAAGCTGGGCTGCTCCACTCAATCTCTACCTGCTGCTACTGCTGCTAAGTCGCTTCAGTCGTGTCCGACTCTGTGCGACCCCATAGATGGAAGCCCACCAGGCTCCCCCGTCCTTGGGATTCTCCAGGCAAGAACACTGGAGTGGGTTGCCATTTCCTTCTCCAATCTCTACCTATCTGAGCATAATTTCGGGCTGCTCCACTCAATCTCTACCTATCTGAGCATAATTTCTGCAATTTGTACCCAATTCAAATTTCGTTTGTTTCCTTTATTTGTTTAATTTTTTTGGTTTAAGCTTGGCTGCACTTCACAGCGTGCAGGATCTTAATTCCCCAACAAGGCACTGAAGTGCTGAGTCCTAACCACTGGACCACCAGGGAATTCCCCAGTTTGTCTCCTTTATTTATTATTATTATTATTATTATTTTTAATCTTATAGAGTCTGAACCAGAGTAAGAAGAGAGTCTTTCCAAGTTAGGCCAAAACAGTTAGAGCTAGGAGAACACCGCAGGGGCCCAGTCTGGTGGTGGCAGATATAACTAGTAGAAAGTAGAGCCACTGAGACTGCTGGCTGCCTTGGGGGAGGAGGAGGGAGACAGAGACAGTGAGAGATGTGAACACTTAACTTCCACTTACGGCTGGAATCATCACTGAGCCAACAGAGAGAACAAAAGTAAAAGCATAATGAGCTGGCAAGACAGGAAAGATGCATGCATACAGGTGAGGTCCATCCAGATATGAGTCTGTAACATCCTTCCTACATGAATGGGCAAGGATGGTGTTTCATTCATCTCTAACATCAAGACCACAGCATCCAGCACAGAGCCTTGAATTTACGTGCTTAATATATATTTGTCAAATGAATGGCAAAGACCTCCCTTAAAGTCCTGCTCTGATGACTTGCAACCCAGAGCGTGTGAGTTCTCTCTCTGTCCTCAACCTCTCCTGCTGCAGTTTCAGCCCAAACTTGCTGAGGAACATGGAGACAGAGACGGCAGAAGGGCCCAGAGTTGTATCTTTATTCATACTTTTAATGCTCCTGGGTTCAGTTCAGTTCAGTCACTCAGTCGTGTCCGACTCTTTGTGACCCCATGAATCGCGGCACGCCAAGCCTCCCTGTCCATCACCATCTCCCGGAGTTCACTCAAACTCACGTCCATCGAGTCGGTGATGCCATCCAGCCATCTATCTCATCCTCTGTCGGCCCTTTCTCCTCCTGCCCCCAATCCCTCCCAGAATCAGAGTATTTTCCAATGAGTCAACTCTTCCCATGAGGTGGCCAAAATACTGGAGTTTCAGCTTTAGTATCATTCCTTCCAAAGAACACCCAGGGCTGATCTCCTTCAGAATGGACTGGTTGGATCTCCTTGCAGTCCAAGGGACTCTCAAGAGTCTTTTCCAACACCACAGTTCAAAAGCATCAATTCTTCAGTGCTCAGCCTTCTTCACAGTCCAACTCTCACATCCATACATGACCACAGGAAAAACCATACCCTTGACTAGACGGATCTTTGTTGGCAAAGTAATGTCTCTGCTTTTCAATAAGCTGTCTAGGTTGGTCATAACTTTTCTTCCAAGGAGTAAGCGTCTTTTAATTTCATGGCTGCAATCACCATCTGCAGTGATTTTGGAGCCCAAAAAAATAAAGTCTGAAACTGTTTCCACTGTTTCCCCATCTATTTCCCATGAAGTGATGGGACCAGATGCCATGATCTTCATTTTCTGAATGTTGAGCTTTAAGCCAACTTTTTCACTCTCCTGTTTCACTTTCATCAAGAGGCTTTTGAGCTCCTCTTCACTTTCTGCCATAAGGCTGGTGTCATCTGCATATCTGAGGTTATTCCAGCACAAATTGGAATCAAGATTGCCGGGAGAAATATCAATAACCTCAGATATGCTCTTGGGTAAATAATCCCAACAGCCCCCAATTCCTTTAACACTTCCAGGTGCTATTAATATATTTCCATTCTCTAATAAAATTCTTGGCTCAAGTGTCTTTGAAATATTTCAATCACCCATCTAGGTAGAATGCCCCGCATGACCGCGGTCAAGGTGGCTGTGCATCTGTCTATGGACATGCCAGAAAGCACCTGTCCGCCCAGTACTGACCGTCCCTGCCACAGTACTCGGAAAGGAAGCCAGGGTCCCAGCCCCTCCTACCGGAGAATCCTCTCGAACTCATCCCGGTCCCGTTGCACCTGGACAGCCAGAGTGTGCTCCTTGAAAGCCACCTGTTCTAGTCGACTTTTCCGCAGCTTGGCCTCTGTTTCCATCTTCTTCTGTGCGTTTTCCTTTTCCTTTCTGCGCCACTCTCTGTCGGCAACCTCCTGATTGCGCTTGGCCCGCAGGGCATCCTGGGAAAGGAGAGGGTAGGGGAGGCCAGTGAGGGCGCAAACACCCTCAGGTCCCTTTAGGAAGATGCCTGCTCCAGCTGACCCAGCCTGCTTCGAGAAGCCTCCGGAATTTCTCTAGCAACAAGGTTATGCTACGAGAGAACAAACGGAAACCTGTCATAGAACTTTCAGGTCAGAAGACACCCTGAAGGGTCATCTTGTCCTTCCCCCCAACCACCACCAGCTTATCCCAGTTCTTTCCCTATACCTCAAACACCTCCAGGCAGTCCTGCGATTGCTTCTAATTTTAAAAACTGCTAATGATGGAGATGCCACAGTTTCCTCCTCCCGTGACACATTTCAATAGTTAAGGTTGAAAGTTCTTTATGTGGCAGCCAAAAACTTTCTCTTGGATGTTAGGCAGGTAATGCAGTCCTCAATGCTTGCTGCCATAGGTCTGGGAGCAGGCCCACCCCTCCATCCTCAAACTGCTGAAGTCGAGGCACCTTGCATCCTCTCTTCTTCCCTCACCCTCGAGGCCATTTTACAGGCTGTCAAAGGAGTAGTTAAGGGGGTGTGAGGGGCTGAGGGAAGCCAAGATGGAACAGGTACCTGCTCTGCCTGGTAATCCTGGGCTTTCTCCTGCATGGCCCTCAGGCGGGCGATCTCCTTCTCTTTCTCCCTCCGGATTCTCTCCTGCTCAGCCTCAAACTCTGCTTCTCGGGCCTGCCAGGAAGAAAAGACCTCATAGAATGGCTCCCATCTGCCCCAGCCTTGCAGAAAGAAACTGAGCCCCTGTCTGTTCAGTATGCCCCCTACCCCTCCCTGACTCCGTTTTTTAAAATTTATTTATTTTTAATTGAAGGATAATTGCTTTTTAATTGAAGGATAATTGTGTGACTCCTTTTAATGTAGGGCAACATGACTAGCAATGCATAGCTATGAAACTAATCAGCATTTGTAAGAAGCTTCACTGCTTACAAAATGTCTTCTCCTGGTAATATCCCAGAGAGTTCTCACAATGGCTCATGAGATAGATATTCGATATGAAGAAACTAATGCTCATAAAATTCAAGGGTCCGGTCCAAGACTGCACAGCTTGTAAACCACCAGACAGATTCACCTACAGATGAGCCCAGACTTCATGCTCTGTCCTCTACTTCACAATTTCCAAGTTGCAAGGCCTCTGGGCCAAGTTTTTAGAAATAATAACTGTGGCTTCCTGCCTGGCTTATAAAGTACAGCAGGTGGAAGTTATCTCATTAGTCCTTGGGCAAATGGCCAGCCATGTGATGTCCGGTCCCCCAGTGGTTGGCAGTTACCTAAGGACTGAGCCATCAAAATTAGTTCCCTTTGCCACTTCTCTGAAAGAGCAGACATATCCCTAAAAGCTTTCCATATGCAGCTTCCCAACTACCATTCTGGGGTAGTCATAAGACGAATGGCTTCAGTTGGGTGGAAATGTGATCATCCCATAGAGAATCTTCCTTAGCCTTGTTCTACCTGTCTAGACTTCTGTGCACCGCAGTGAGTTATCTGCTGTGAAGTGTGCATGGCTGGATGTGTGTCAAGCTGGTCTCTTTGCTCAGCGTTGCCGTGTATGGCAGGGCAGGGAACTCTGGAGGCTTCCATCAGCAATCTCTGCCTTCGGGGCAGCCTTTAGGGGCAGCCTCAGCTGTAAGAGTGGAGACTACGGTGAGGTCAGGGAGGAGCTTGTGATATCCCTGGAGACTTATGGTGGGTTGTGGTCATGCCCAAGTGCCCAATCCCTTTGCCAGTCTCCACCTCTCTCAGCTCCTTCTGCTAATGACCTTTCCGGGTATGAAGGTCATACATTGTCCTCTCCTGATCAGAAATCTAGGGCAGTTCCTCATCATTCCACACTTGCAAGGTCCAAGGCCTCCCCAACAACTGCTCTCAGCTCTCCATCATCTCACCACCTCATTTCCCATCACAACCACCAGAGACTCTCTGCTGCAGCCAATAGACCTGTTCACAACTCCTACACGTGATTGGCTTATTATCACCACCATTATCCACTCAGGAACAGTTGCTGACGTCCATATGAGGTACATGGTATTATTCTAGGTATGTTCAGCCTAGTCTGATAACTGGACACTCTGAGGCATTTAGGATCTTTTCCATCACTCAGTTACTAGGTTGCAAGAAGTGAGTGATTAGATGAGACAACACACACAAAGCACTTAGCAGAGAGCCCGTGCACAGACTAAGCACTTGATAAATGGTTAGTGGTATGACCGTTATTATGCAGAAACCCATGTTCCGAGTCTTGCATTCTCACTGTTCCCTGCATATACCTGGCATTCAGTGAAGAAGCCAGAACCAATAAACAAACTTTGTTGAGCTTCATTTTCTGTGGTTTGCATTTGGAGTATTGAGGTATATCAAAGATGCCTTTTCCAATTGTACCTACGCCCTCCCCCAGTAAGGCTTCCTTAGAGAAGTGTGGCGTCATCACAGAATCTCAAAGCTAGGAGGGAAGACAGGACTACCACATGAGGAATTGAGGAACTTTCCTCCCTTGTCTTCTGACAGAAATCCATGTTCACTCCATCTAGACCATGTCTAAAAGCTTTTCTTTGCCCTCCATTCCTCATAGACTCCAATCATGCCATTGCCCCAGAAAGAATCAACGCATTCACGAGCTGCATATCTCCCTGGAACTGTTCTCATGCATTGCTCTCTGCTCCACAGTGTGGTTGAAGGCTCTGCTTTCCAAATCTAACACCAAGTAAAGGATGCCCAAGATAGGAATCTTCACAAGAAATTTACAGGGTAGCTGACTCATAATTACTGGAGATATAATTATCCAGGTCATAAGGAATCCACAAAATCTTCACTTTCACCAATATTTTTAATTTTCTTCCCTGCCTGAACCTGACCCTCATCCCAACTTCCAATCAAAGGTGTTAACAAGGATAACACACTAATTAGGGTGTCCTTTGCAGGCTATTCTCTGGTAATGAACAAGGAGACTAGCCAGGTAGAAAGGGAAAAAGAAGGCAGGCCCTTGAACTAAGGATGCAAATTTTCAGGCTGATGACGTGGCTGCCTTATATTGAGTTCACTCAGGACTCACGTCTGCCCCTCCCTGAGACAGACAGTCCATTCCTGCTCAGAAGTCCCTGGCATCAGAAGGCAGGTCCCTACCATCTTCTTCTTGGTGAACTCCATCACCATCTGGTCGGCCAGCTTCTCCTGAGCCAGCAGCTCTGCTTTCTGCCTCTGGTTTTCATCGTTGATGCGTTTGATCTCAGCCTGCATCTTCAGCTTTTGCTGGTGCCTCTGTTCCAGGTCCTGCCACCAAAGGGAGAGAGCCTCAGAGGAAAAGAAGAAGAGAGACAGAAAGATATTGGCCTACCAGGATGGAGAGACACGGATGGAGGCAGGGAGAGAGATGCACGCTCTGCAGTCTAGCTCTCATTACTGGCCTTGATTCAAACTATTCTTTCTAGGATCATAAATGACCTTTCTAGGATCATAAATGTTCTAGCCAAACAGCCCTTGATGATCTTTATCCACCTTGACTTTGTGGCAGTCTTGACACTATTGATCTCTATTCAGTCTCAAGGAGTAAAGGCTCTTAAAATTCTACTCAGTGTCTCCCACATGTCAAGCAAAATCCTATCACTTGTTCATGTTTTCCTCTTGCCTTCAATTCCCTTCTCCTATTCTAACCCAAACTTTTGGTCTCTGTTCAATAATGATAATTAAAATAATAAAGTATGACACTAATTGAGTACCCTTTTTTGGCCATGCCACAGTATCTTAGTTTCCTGACCAGGGAGGGAAACCTTGCCCCCTGTAGTGGAAGTGCAGAGTCTTAACCACTGAACCACCAGGGAAGTCTCAGGGAAGTCTATTCTTATGAATAAAAAGTACTTTATATAACTTTATATAACCTACCTCTAATACCTAAGTGTACCCCCAAACCCTGAAAATTAGGTCTTGTTACTGGGTGTTCTTTAGAAGGACTGATGCTAAATCTGAAACTCCAATAGTTTGGCCACCTTATGCGAAGAGTTGACTCATTGGAAAAGACCCTGATGCTGGGAGGGATTGGGGGCAGGAGGAGAAGGGGATGACAGAGGATGAGATGGCTGGATGACATCACCAACTCGATGGACATGAGTTTGAGTGAACTCCGGGAGTTGGTGATGGACAGGGTGGCCTGGCATGCTGCAATGCATGGGGTCGCAAAGAGTCAGACACAACTGAGCGACTGAACTGAACTGAACTGAACTGATCTTTCTCATGCAAATGGAAAAACTGAGGCCCAGAGTTTAAGTGACTTGCCCAGGACCATAGAACTAATAAACTCCAGAGCCCAGAATTTTGGAACCCGGTCTATCTTAATTAAAGTTCCAACTGTCTCTGGAACTCTGACTTGATTGCCCCAAGTTTTCATTCTCTCTGCATTTCTGAATTCCCTTTGCACCTAGGATGGTGATAGACCTCCTGGGATTTGATTAGATGCTGCTTTGTGGGGCCCACGCACTTCCTGAGTGTTCATTCTGTCCCAGCCAGAGGACAGGGACCACGTGTCACATGTCTTCTCTTTCCCAATACTGAGAGGAAAACAGCAAATACTCAATAATGAGGCAGGGAAGATGGGGAAGAAGGTGAGAGGCAAGTGAGAAAGGGAAAAAAAATCTCAGAAGCACAATGAGTAATGGAGATCAGAGTCCTCATCATCATGAGTGATAAGAGCCCTTCTAAGAAATGAGCTGGAGCCTTTGAAAGCTCCCAGCAGTCAGACCACTTCTGAGCACATCCCCAGGCCCTGATGCAGGGGGGCACTGGGATCGTGTGCTGGGTCCTCCCTATCCTCTCAAACTTGGACTCCTTGCTTCAAACTCTCATACCCATCAACTCACCCCACCTCCCACACTGCTCCCAGCCGCCTCCACTTCTTCGAAGACTAACCCCCACTAGTCTTCCCAGTTTCTGCCCTAACGCATCCCCGGCAACGCTGCTGGCCCTCCCCCAGCTTGGCTCGCTGCCCTGTTCAGGGCCCTTCCTCCAGGGAGCCTCCTGAACAGAAAAGCACAGTGCTGTCTGCCTCCTTCCAGGTCCGTGTGGTGCCTGAGTCATGACTGCCAGATTCCCTCAGTCTCCACGCACCAGCCTCCTGGCTCACTCCACAGTCCCTGTCCTGCTGCTCCAACTCCCACAGCCTTTCTTCCTCATCTCCCTTTCTTCCTTTCCTTCTTACCTTTTTTTTCCCCATCAGTTTTAGGCCTGACATTGGTATTCAGAGTGAAAGCAAAAGTGTTAATCCTTCGTCTGACTCTTGCAATTCCATGGACTGCAGCCCACCAGGCTCCTCTGTCTATGGGACTATCCAGGCAAGGATCCTGGAGTGCGTTTCCATTCCCTTCTCCAGGGCATCTTCCCAACTCAGGGATCGAACCCATGTCCCTTAGGTCTACCTGCATTGGCAGGTGGGTTCTTTACCATCTGAAGGCAGTATTTAAACCCACTGACCCTCAAAGCTAGAAAAGCTGCTGACTTCTGATCTATGACATACATAGAATCATGTATTCATTTACTTACTTCTTTGCTTATTTACTTTTTTTGGTTTGTTTTTGTGGGATCATTTCATTTTCAAGAAACCGAAGAACTTTCCCTGTTTCTCATCTTTGAAGCCATTGCGAAGCAACCCCACACTGACTCCCGACACTCTCTCCATCTTGCTAGCAAGCTGGGAAAAACTGCCCCTGCACCACCAGGGGGCTTCACTGGTGGCTCAGCTGGTAAAGAATCCACCTGCAACGTGGGAGACCTGGGTTTGACCCCTGGGTTGGGAAGATGCCCTGGAGAAGGGAAAGGCTACCCACTCCAGTATTCTGGCCTGGAGAATTCCATGCACTGTTCGCAAAGAGTTAATGCCGTTCTAAACTGGTGAGGCAGAGGTTTCTATCTCTGCCCCATAATACTTCCTGGAGACTCAGGGAGTGCCTAGAAGGACAGGAAAAGGACAATGACATAACACCTGAGTAACTGTTGACTCAGTGACACCTGGAACTCTCTCAATGAGCCCGTGCGTGTGTTCTCAGTCGCTTTAGTTGTGTCCGACTCTGTGCAACCCTATAGACCATAGCCTGCCGGGTTCCTCTGTCCATGGGATTCTCCAAGGCAAAAATACTGGAGTGGGTTGCCATGCCCTCCTCCAGGGGATTTTCCCAACCCGGGGATCGAACCTGTGGCATCACTTGCATCTTCTGCATCGCAGGCGGATTCTTTACCACTGAGCCACCTGGAAAGCCCCCTCAATGAGCCCACTGGAGAATTTGGATTCTCCAGTATTCTGCATGTCTACCCTAGACCCGTCCTTTCTGGCCCTTTCCTGAACCAGGAGCTTGGCCAGGTCTTGTCTGTCTTCTTGGCCTTGTTGGTCCCCTTCTCAAGCAGCTCACAAAGTTGCCTGCCCCTCATCTCCCCTAGCCATCCAGTGATCTGCCTCCCACTTCTCACACTGTACCTTAGCCTGCAGGTGCTCTGAGATGCCTTCATAATTATGAGGTCCCCAAGAGACCCATCTGGGCCCCCTGTCACTCCTCACCATCAAGTGCGCTGGGAGATGACAACTCAGCCATCATAAACACGGGGGAAGAGGAGAACAATAAAAGAATACATGGTCCGTGGGTTAAATGCACCATTAGGCAATAACCTGGCAAATCAGAATGTGGGGCATTCTTCAAATCAGCTGGCCTGAGTACTTCACAATATCAGTGTTATTAAAATTAATGAATGGATAAGGAAACTCTGCCAGATCAAAAGAGACTTAGGTGAATACAGTGTGTGAATCCTGAAGATTCAATCCCTGACCGAATCCTGGTTTGGAAGGGAGAAAACCATGGAAAATACATTTTTGGAACTGGGTAAATTTGAATATAGATTAAATATTAAATAATATTGTAGAATCGTCAGACTCAAAATTTTGATGGGGGGATGTGATAATGGTACTGCTGACAAGTAAGCCAATGTCTTTGTTCTTCAGAAATACAAGTTGAAGCATTCAGGCAAAGTGTCAAGATATGGGAAACTTACTTTCAAATAGCTTAATAATAGCAAAATATGTATATACATCTAAAAGAGACAAGCAGCTCCATGGAATTAACAATCATTAAATATAGGTGAAGCACTGATGGGTGTGGTACAGTTCTTTCAACATGTCTGTGTGTGCAAAATTTTTCAAAAGTAAAAAATTAAGGGGGAAAAGAATAAATGCTCCGGATGCTGGCCATGTACCTCCTCTCTGAGCCAGGGGCTTTCGTATATTGCAAAAGATCCAATAAGGCCAACAGAAGGGGATTTTTTTAAGCCTACTTGGTTTGAGTAGCTATGTTATTTATTTCTTATGCAATGGAGATGCCTACTAATTTTAGTTAGGCTAACAGGAAAAAAGTTTCGGCTTGTCCATACAATTAATGACACTGGGATGCAACATACCTTGGGTGAGGCAACAGCAGGCAGCCTGGAACTAAAAGACAGCTGCTGTTCATGTACAAAGTGTACAATATCCCAAGATAATTGAGGGAAGACAATAAAACATCCCTATGTTTATTTGTGCAAAGCATGCAGCAATATCTTTCCTTGGTGTGTCCATTCACACAGATATGTCAATCCTGGACCCCAAGTCCCCGAAAGGCAGGGACAGTATCCAAATCACTGCTCATCTCCATGAGGCCTCAGCCAAACAAGTGTTTCATATGGCAATAAAAAGTTGACGGTGATGATGTTGTGAAACGAACATGTGTCTGACGGAACATCAGCCCACACGCTCCAACCCCACAGTGTCGGAGGGCTTTGTTGCTGTTGCTGGCAGAACTTGGCATGATCTGTGCAGCCCAGTTACCCTTAGATCCTCCTCTTGGAGCTTTTCCATGTATTCCAGCATCTGCTCCTTCTCCTGTTCCTGCTGTTCAGCAAGCAGCGATCGCTCCTCCTGGTTCTTTTCCATCTGTTCCACAATGTGCCGTCTTCCTCTGAGAAGAAACAGTGCCATGGTGTCTTAGAAACCAAGAGTCCAGGTCTCTGTTTTAACCTCCACCCAAATAACACCCACGATGGGAGGTATTGTAGGGACAACGTGATGAGTGCCCCCTAAATACCACTATGTTTCATGAGCGGGGTCAGTCCTTTCTCTTCCGAGCTCCTAATTCTGGGGCTCACCCTTCGTGAGATTCCCACCCTGCATTTGTTTGTCCAAGAGTGTGCCCATATCATAAGACACCTTCTCCTTTCAGTACCTGAGGTTTTCTGAAATCCTACCACCTCCCAAAACGTCCCAGAGTAATCAGAGGGAGCCACCTTCCCAAGCTGATTTCCCAGAGTTAAGAAGCCCACAGTAACTCCTTTCTCCAGAGCATCTGCTCTCAACCAGTGTATCTTGTCATCCCACTCCATCTACCATGCCTAGTTAGCTAACTGTCCTTCTTATATCCAATCTCATATTTTAAGACCATCGGCTGCTGGTGTACGGGGCTGAGTCTGAGGAATTCTCTACACTCAGCAGCACCCTTGCTCAACAATAGAAAGCAGAGAAGCCAGATTCTAGAGTCAGTGCAGCCAGTGACTCCCTCTGCGTTATTGGGATGTCAACAACCTTGAAAGCATCTAGATCCCATGGTCTCTGGGTAAAGGCTGGGAGAGTGGGAGAAGACGCAGAGGAGGACAAGTATCTACGGGAAGGGGTATGACACTGACATTCAGATAGCACTGTTGAATGGCTTCCTGACTCCAAATGAAACACACTAGAGCAACAAGCAGAAAGGGTTACATGGAAGCAGGTTTAGACTCAGTATAAGGACCAGGTCAAATCATTAGAGCTGCCTAAGAAGGCAGGGATTTCCCCTTTATTGAAACTGTTCATGCAAAAGACGAAGAGCCATTTAGCCATGAAATGAGCTTTTCATGGGAGCCTACTGTATGGACCAGGTACCTGCTAGCGGTCCACAGATGAATGGCCCGAGAGAACAGAATACAAATGGGGAGACAGAGCTGCCACTCAGCGTGGTACAAGGACTGTTTATGGGGGTAATTCTTGTATTATATGGTTGGCATTCTAAATCTGGGACACTATGATTCTATAATTTATCTGCTTTGGGACTTGTCCTCTCCTGCAAACTGGAGGGGATTGAATTTATTCATTCTAACTTGTATTAGGCATTTGCTGCAGGCCAAACATTCTGGTAGGTCAGAAGCCGAAGAAACAAGACAGGGACCCTGCCCTCAGGGAGCATACAGCCTGGTGAGGGTCAGGGAGCCACAGCGCAAGGAGGGGCGTGGCAGACCACTAACACAGTGTAGGGGGCCCAGAGCAGGGAGGCTCGAAGCTCGCCCAGTGGAGTCAGGGAAGTTTCTCAGGGGAGGGGATAGCAAGGCCACATTATGAAGGAAGAGAGAGCATTTTCCGGGGTGGGAGAAGAAAAAAGGAAAGAGAGGGTATTCAAAGCCGAGGGAACAACAAAAAATAATGAGATCATATGAAGACCTGGCATGCTGGGGGGACATGAAGGAAAGCCTCCTAGAATGGATGGCAAGAAATGATGCAAAATGAGGGTGAATAAGGGCCGTATTGTGAAACACCTGTTGTGATCTTAGAAACAAGCTTTAAGACGTTCTACAGTTGTTTGGGATTGGACATGTACACACCACTGTGTTTAAAATGGATACCCAACAAGGACCTCCCATATAGCACATGGAACTCTGCTGAGTGTTATGTGGCAGCCTGGATGCAAGGAGAGTTTAGGGGAGAATGGATACATGTACATGTATGACTGAGTCCCTTCGTAGTTCACCTGAAACTATCACAACATTGTTTGTTAATTGGCTATACTTCAATAAACAATAAAAATTAAAAAAAAAAAAAAGAAGTTCTGTGTCTTTCTGAATCATTCCATAAAAGTTTTGTGATAATAACAAAGGATGATAATGACCATTTCTCATGTCCTTCTTCTCTGCAAGGCTATATGGACCTAAAGACACATGGAAAAGACTTAGAGAGGGAAATGTCAAAACCACCTCTTTACCGGATTCTCTCCTCCCTCCTCTTTCTGTCTAGCTCCTCCTGCCTTTGAACAGATTTCTGCCGCTCCACCTCCATCATCTGATCCAACCGCTTCTCCTCTGCATCCAGTTCTTTTTGGATCAGCTGCTTCTCCAGAATTTGGGCATCCCGGATGGCATGACACTTGGCATTGAGGATGATCTGGAGAGTGGAATTGAACTTGTGGTACTAGGTCTGGGAGTAAGGATGGGGATGGTTGGGGGGTGGAGTGATGTACCACAGGGATGTGGAAGCTGGAGTGGGGAGAAATGGGAGCAGAATCCCATTAAGAGTGCTCACAAGCCCAGAAAAGCAATAGCATCTTTCAGGGTATTGGGTCTAGTGTTTGGGGCAGAGGTGGGGGGTCATGGATCACTCTTTGGGAATAAGATGAAAGCTATGGGTCTTCTCCTCCATAAAATTCACTTACATCTATACACACAAACTTTCCATAAAACTTTAGAAGTTCATGGTCCCCTTAGGGACCCCTGAACCTCAAATGAAGACCCCCCCCATTCTACTCTTCAGGAAAATAAACATTCTTGCAGAGGCCAAGCCACTAGATTTTTAAGCTAGAAGAGCACAACCTGACACATAGGAGATGAAAAAATCACGAGCAATCAATAAGAGCTGTGGAGTAAAAGCTTTGGAAAATAAAAGGAAGCATTAAGGAGAGAAGATTTACCTGAGAAACAGAAACTCTGGATGAAGAGGCTGGGGAGTCAGCATTTTTCATTTGGCCAGGAAGTGAACCACATGCAAATGAGCAACACAATAGAATTCAAATGAGCCTCTGGTCTTTATGCTCTGGCTAAAGGAAGCACTTTGAGCACAACAAAAACAACCCCATTGTCTGCACCATCCTATGTGGCCAGAATTGAACTAGCAGGATAAAGATACAAGTAACATGTATTTTTCAACCCGCAGTTCGCAACAAAGTATCTCCCATATATTAGCATATTTCATCCTAATAATGCTGCTTAGTAGTTTCGCCACCCTCATTTCACAAACAAAGAAAGTTTGGCTCAGTGAGTGCAAGTGACTTGCTGAAGGTCACACAGCCCGCACTGCACTCCGTAGGTGCAGCTCTCCCCGACCCAGTCTACTCCATTCGCCTGCCAAGGCCAGCCCCTCACCTTTCAACCCTGCACCCCATCTCTAGCCCATGCTTTCAGGCATGTGAATAACAGATAAGAGGAGGGAGGGATTCCCTGGTGGGCCAGTGCTCAGGACTCTGTTCTTCCACTGCACGCGGCATGAATTCAGTCCCTGGTTAGAGAACTAAGATCCTGCACACTGAGAGGCAAGGTCAAAAAAGAGAGATAGATGAGTGGAGGGAAGGAGAATGGAGAGCCCACCTTTTTCATATCCTTCAGCTCTTCCTCCTGCTCCATCCGCAGCTGGTTGGCTCTCTGCAGAAGGTTCTGGGCCCTCTCCTTGGCTACCTCCTCCAGGTCGCTGAGCTTCCTGTTGTTCCTCCAAACCATTTCCTTCTGTTTCATGATCTTCTTGCGTGTGGTCACTGTGTCCTACGGGAGCCACGCTGGAATCAGCGGGGACTTACTCTAGTGCTCCGTGCCCTGGGCACTAGCTTGGCTGCCGTAGGTGACCTCAGATGAGTTTCACATCACCCCATCACACTGTCATAGCCCAGAGGTTTCCCAGCCTGGCGTCCTCACCCCTCCCCTGGCCCCACAGTTGCTCCCACCAGATCTTTATTCTGTAACACATCTTTAGCACTTTCACACCTTACTTCAGTGTCCCCTAACTAAAGCTCCCAGTCTTGTGGGAGGCCGGCCTCTCCCCAGCCCTTTTCTTCAACCCCCACTCTGCAAAGATGGGGTCGGGGGTAGGTACCACAATGGCTTCCTTCTCCTTCTTGAAGGCCTGCTCCCTGGCCTCGAGTTCTTCTTTGGTTAGGACATGGGATGCCCATTTAATCCGCTCAAATTCCTCAGGGCTCATGATAAGGGACTGCCCGGAAGGGTCCTTGGTGGGAATGCTGACACAAAGAATGAATAAAATTAGGCAGGGGGTGTGGCGGGGGAGCTCTTAGCACTACTCTGCAGGCTGCTCTGCTCTCTACCCCACCCCCATCACTGCCCATCCTGCCTCAGAGAATCGGGCAGGAGAGACAGCGGTCTCAGCCAAGGGCAGAGTAGCATCACCGGCTTAAAAAAGGAACATTTTAAGGACTTTGTCTAAAATGTCCAGCTCACACGTTACCTCCTCTGCACCCGCCCCCATGTACCCATACACACCCACCTCCTCCCCTCCGCTGTCCCTGCCTGTGTTGTGGGCAATGTCTGTTTGCCTTGCTAGATCACAAGCTCCTGTGGGATTCAGGCTCTGTCGTAACCCCATGGGCAGCCCGGTCTCTGGCCCAGCACTGGGCACAGAGTGAGGACTCAAAATAAAGCTGCCGCGTTGAACTTTTAAAACAGATGATTCCTCGAGAATGACATAAAAAGGGCAAGGGCACGCCCGGCGAGGATGAAGTGGAGGCCAGTGAGAAACGAAACCATCCCTGTGCCTCCAGCCCAGAGGGAAGCTTTGAACCCTAAATATTAATTAAAATCAACAATAGCCAGAGACATGTCTACAGACTTTTCTAGCTGCCCAACGCATTCAACAAACCAATAGGTAATTATAATGATTACAAACAGATGACATACATTGGAGATGGAGCAGGGGAGTGGGCATCAAGCTGCTTCTGGGTGAGGCGTCTAACAGGCACATGGCAGACAGACGCAGATGGTCTGAGGCAGGAAGTGAAACCTCATCCCATAAAACCGGCTGGGGAGAGGTGTCCAGGAGGTGGACACATGAGTAAGTGGGCTTGAGGCTTAGCCAAGACCTTGTGTTCCCCTGGGTGCTGTGGCCCCAAACAGCCTGTGATCTGGAGTGACCAGGAATGATGTGAATCTGAGACAGCATCTCGAGCTTTTCTCAGAACCCTGACAAGTTACCCGAGACTTCACCTCCAACGTGTTTTTAGGACTGGACCAGTCCAAGAAGGAGCCCTTGGGACTTCTCTGGTCGTCCAGTGATTAAGAATCTGCTTTGGCTTAGTAACAACCTAGAGGGGTGGGACGGGGAGGGAGGTGAGAGGGATGTTTAAGTGGGAGAGGCCATACGTAAACCTATAGCTGATTCATGTGGATGTTTGGTAGAAACCAATGCAATACTGTAAAGCAATTATCCTTCAATCAACAATAAATTAAAAAAAAAATAAAAAAAGACTCTGCCTTGCAATGCAGGGGACGCTGGTTCCTTCCCTGGCTGGGAACTATGATCCCACATTTGGCAGGGGAACTAAGCCAGCACACCACAACTACTGAGCCTGCGCACGCTGGAACCTGACATCCCTCAGGACTCAAGGAAGATCCCGTGTGCCGCTACTAACGCCCGACACAGCTAGATACACAAATAAATAAATAAAGGGAAGGAGCCCTTTCTTGGGCCACAGGCGTGTCTGCAGGGCCGCTACCGCATCTGGCCCTTCAACGCCAGAGCTGATTAGACGGTGCTCTTGGACCTGTGGACCAGCCGTGCCTCCCCAGATCGCGACACAGGATACATTTTCTGGGATTTCAAGTTTTTAGTGAGTGGAGCCATAGTTGGAAGAACAGTTTAGAGAATGGAGCACCAGCAGAAGAGCTAAACCTCTGAGTGGCAGGGTTGGCTCCCTTCGTGTGACTGAGCTGGGCCTAACCCCACATGAGGGGCCCAAGCAAGCGGGCTGCTCCAATCAGGAAGCCGTGCTGAGCTAATCCCAAAGGAACCCCAGAGCTTTGGGGAATTTCCTCTTCTGGCCTCAGAGCCTGGGAAGAAGCCCTGGGACTAATTAGGCATCTGGTCAGTTTTTCCTTTGCTTCAGATTCTTGATTCGGCCAGAAGGAAGTGACTCATCTGGACATTTCCCTGACCAAGTGCACTATTCGGGGCTCAGAAGGGACCCCCCCCACCCAAGCATCTACCCTCTACCAGCCCCATAGAACCCACAGTAGCCAGTAGCTGGGAATCAAGGGCAGTGGCAGTAATAGATACAAGGCGGGGAGAAGAAGGTCAAAATGGAGAAGAAACGGGAACCAAGAAACCAAAGGCAGGAAATGGATAGGAAAGAGGTGGGGTCCACAGTGACAGGACGAGACCAGGTGGGCCCCCCGTCCCCCCACACAGGTCCTCACAGAAGGGCTCCGTGCCCTGGGTACTCACGTTAGCTCCCGGACCATGTCCCGGGTGATGAGCTGGATGGTCTCCGGCTTGTGGTCCAAGCCCAGCGCCGTGAGTGTTTTCCGAATGGCATGCTTATCTCGGAGCAGCACAATGGGGCTGTCACTCCGGGTCAGGGGCTGGGGGGTCAGGAAGGGCAGCTTAGAAGCTGGTCACCCCACTTCTTGCTGGTTACCGGAGGGTGGCATCTCCACCCCATCCAGCGTCAGGGGAAATCAGCTGGAGCCCAGACTGCAGGAGCACCCAGAGTAGCCAGGGCACTGAGCAAGCAGTGTGGCGGCCAGATGTGCTCTGTAGCGACCGGCTCTTCTGAAAGCAAGGCTTCTCTATAACTCGTGCAGATACTCCCAGAGGGATGGAGGCCCAGGGAGAGGTTTGCTAGTGTGTGTCCATTCCTAACCTGAAACCATCAGGAATGAAAATTTGGGGTCTCTTCGTTCTTCTCCCTCCATCATTTACAAAACAAAAACTAATTAGCTCTCTTGGACCGCATCGAGGGTCTTTAGCATACAGTTCCTTAGGGACACATTCAATCTATGATATTTGTTATTTTTAATCCTTTCTAATTCATTTACTTTGATTCCCCCCCACCAAAAAGCCCTATGGGGTAAGTTAGAAATATGGTCCAGTGGATCTGTCTTTAAATCTAATATGGTGAGGCAGTCAGCGAGTTAGAATTCAGCAAAGAAAACACAAATTAGATACATGAGTTTTTTTCAACTTTCTGACCGTGAAGGAGTTAGATAACAAGAAAATGAAATCATTTGTTTCAGGGAATTGTTAACACAGGAGAGGATTTCATTTATCAGGAACACAGTGTCTGCGATCCTGAGCGGAGGCAGGGGCATGGCTTAGGTGGAGGTCCATCCTGTCTGGAGGCCGGCACAGTGCACACCCGTTCCCGGAAAGCTGCTGCCACCTGGCGCCCATCTCTGCCTCCAAGCGGCTCAACTCAGTCAGGTCACAGGCCACTTCTGCCCTCTGCTGCCGGCTGGGAGGCTTCCGAGACTCTGGTCCAACAATAAGCCCAAAAGACTGAGCCAGGAACAGGCTGCGTGTCAGCCGCCCCCTCTGGCAAGCCGGCAGGACTAAATCTGGAGAAGTCGGCCATTTCCAAACCTGTCTTCACTTTAGCTAGAAGAGTCCCCATGGACTCAAGACAAATCAACAACATGACTGTAAGCGAAATTGAATTGCTTTGATTCTTTCCCTTGTCAATAGGAAACAGCTTCTAAAGGCAGAAAGACACTCATCTGGAACAATCTGGAAAGTCCTTTTTAATTCACAGTGAGAAGAGTGAAGGGTAAGGGTAGACATCAGAAAGACCCTGATGCTGGGAAAGATTGAGGCCAGGAGGAGGAGGCAACAGAGGATGAGATGGTTGGATGGCATCACTGACTCAATGGACATGAGTTTGAGCAAACGCCCGGAGATAGTAAGGGACAAGGAAGCCTGGTGTGCTGCAGTCCGTGGGGTCACAAAGAATTGGACATAACTTAGCAACTGAACTGCAACAAAGGGGAGACATCACCTCTTCTCTCCCTGGTCCGCCTGCAGCCAGTGGTGTTCACGCCAGTGCTTAGACCACTACTGGTGTCTTTCTTCTTTTTCCCTTTCCTCTACTTTTTTCTCTCTTTTTTCTCCCTTCCAGTTGTATTGGGACAAAGTTGACCTACTGTTTCAGTTCAGTTCAGTCGCTCAGTCGTGTCCGACTCTTTGCGACCCCATGAACCACAGCATGCCAGGCCTCCCTGTCCATCACCAACTCCCGGAGTTCTGTCCATTGAGTCGGTGATGCCATCCAGCCATCTCATCCTCTGTCATCCCCTTCTCCTCCTGCCCCCAGTCCCTCCCAACATCAGGGTCTTTTCCAATGAGTCAACTCTTCGCATGAGGTAGCCAAAGTATTGGAGTTTCAGCTTTAGCATCAGTCCTTCCAAAGAACACCCAGGACTGATCTCCTTTAGGATGGACTGGTTGGATCTCCTTGCAGTCCAAGGGACTCTCAAGAGTCTTCTCCAACACCACAGTTCAAAAGCATCAATTCTTCAGTGCTCAGCTTTCTTTACAGTCCATCTCTCACATCCATACATAACCACTGGAAAAACCATAGCCTTGACTAGACGACCCTACTGTTTAGGTTTAAGGTATAGCATAACTATTTGATTTGCCATCATGAAGTGATAATCATAGTAAGTTTAGAGAACAGCCATCATCTCATATCAATACAAAATTTTAAAAAACAGACAAAATTTTTCTGTGCTGAGAACTCTTAGGATTTACTCTCTTAACGGCTCCAGTGTCCCTTTTCTTTCTCAATCTCTCACCGTTCTCTCTACATCTCATTCTCTTTCTCTCCTCCCTTCCCACCTTCTGAATGTCATGTGTAACCAAGATCACTCCAAGTAACTTTCTGGCTCTCCTTCTCTAGTCATCAGCCTCTTAGACTGGCTGATATTTGCAAATAAATATTTACTTGCTCGTTTTCCAAAGCAAAGTAATTGTTTTAGCTGAGCAACTGGGAAAGAAGGATGATTTGTGTTCTACTCTGCACTGTTCTTGGATGGAGGGGGGATTATGTTGAACAACAATTATGTCGTTCTATATCTGGAAGCCTGGGCCACTGGCACTCAAACGTTTCCATCACAGGGCGTTCGCTGAGCAAAGAGCAGACACTGAGGGTTCAGCAGTTGAGCCTCCCTTCAGCATTATAACAGATCTTCAAATGCTGCACAGATGTAAAGATCTCAAGGGCGGAGGAAGCCAGGTGGCCTGTTTACATGGGCCCCACAAAGTGTCTGAGCTTGTCCACTGGAGCCGCAGAAACCCCCACTGCCCTCAGTCTGAGAGTTCTCTGGGAGAGAGGGTGACCTGTCCAGAGCTAGCTTTGTTCAGGTCACCGCCTCCTGGTGACAGCTCCCTGGAGGGACTGAGGGACGGTTACCTTGATAGCTCCAAAAAGGCTCTCATCCACCTCGGAGCTCAGGGCTTTGGTCCGATAGCGAGGCCTATTCCTTGACCTGTTGGAAGCAGTAGAGGCAGAGCTCAGCACGCCAGCTGTGCTTAATGGCTGCAGGGAGAGGCAGAAATTTGGGCTCATCAGTACCGACCGCCATCTGCACCCCAGGCAAGGTAGACGCTTCGCCAGCCCGTGCCGAGGGAAAGTTGGGTGGGTGTATGGGAAAGCACCTGGGTAAATCCTGAAACACAGGAGATGCCCTACAGGAGCAGTGGCTTCCCTGGACACCAGCCCAGCAAGAAGGAGGACTTCTGAGGTTTCTGAGCTGAAGAAGTCCAAGCCCTTGCACAGCAGGGAAGGAAGGCGGGCAGGAGGATGATTCAGTGTCAGCCCAGTTCTCGTTTCCCGCAAGCACTCTCTTGTGAGGCCACATGGGCTGTCCTCTCCAGAAATGCACAGTGTCGTCACCTCCAACCTCGTCATCTGAACAGCAAGCCCCCTTCACAGCTGATGCTACCATCTGACCTCCTCCATGTCCCCACCATCTCACAAGGTTACCGTTGGGACCCGAGGACACTAATGCTGAAAAGTACCTTGCACACAGCCGGCAGGTGGTTGATGCCTGATAAACTTCAGTGAATGAACGACTGCCAGCTACAATCAGGCAAACAGGTTCACCCTGAAGCTGTGTCCACCATGAGGCTCTTTCACTCTCAGGACTGCTTGAACGTGCATATGCGTGCATGCATGCTCAGACACTTCACTCATATTCGACTCTTTGCGACCCCATGGACTGTAGCCCGCCAGGCTACACTCGATTTTCCCAGCAAGAATACTGGAGTGGGTTGCCATGCCCTCCTCCAGGGGAACCTCCTGACGCAGTGATTGAACCCACGTCTCCCGCATTGCAAGCAGATTCTTTACCACTGAGCTACTGGGGGAACCCCTTGAACATGCATGAGTCAGTTTTTAGCCATCCAGTACTCTTCTAGGTTGGATCCTTGTCTCTCCCATCTAATGAGCTGAAGGAGACAGGGATCATCTCCGAGCGTAGAAGCTGAAAACATCAGACAGCTGCCTTCCAAGCCTGGGCAAAGGACCTAGGTGAGCCATCAGATCTCCCAAGCCTGACAATGAATAGAAAACTAATGATGTAAGAAGGGGAACATGGAAACCCCTTCTGACAAAGGCAGCAGTGGCAGTCACTCCCTGTGTCTGGGGCAATGCTGACAAGGGCACCAAGAGCAGCTGCCGTGATTAAGTGCCAGCCCCGGGGGTGGCATCAAGGGTCTTTGCCAGGCCAGTGCCGGGTTGTGATCTGGGCCTCAGTTCTGGCTGCAGTTCCTGTGTGTTTTCATCCTCCAAGCCTAGCTGCCCAGCCTTGGCGTGAACTCTGGGCACTCTCCAAAATCCTCTCCATACATTCCCTTCTCCCTAAATTGGAGTTCTGGCTCTGTTGTTTATAACCAAGAACCCTGACTAACACAACCTCCATTCCCCAAGGTCAGTCCCGCTTCAGCTCAGCCTAAAGAGAAGTCTGTCTCCAGGGGGCGGTTTCTGTGAGGACTCCAGGGTTACCCTAAATCTCATTCCGGAGGAGCCCCCATCTCCTGCAGTTCTCGGAGCTGGAAGACCCTGGTGCAAAGAGCTGGACACGTCAGGTCAACCAAGCCTGGGAATGAGCAGCCGTCAAGGGGACAGGGTGGACAGGGAAATGACCGTGCATTCCAGGTCACTAAACACTGGGCGATATGTTTTGAATGCTCTCTCTAATCTGCCATGACCACAGAGAACTCCCTGCAGCACCTGTTCCACCTGTGGCAGGTTTTCGCACCAAATCGGGCAATTATTCCCTGGCTGGCTCCATTCCATACAACAAGCATGGCTGTGTGTGCCCTTCCCTCCCAGCCTGGCACAGCCAGCAAAAGGCTCACAGAGGGCGCCTTGCTTTACAGCCTCTGTCAGCCCCAGTACAGCAGAGCAGAAAAGCCTGAATTCGTGAAAAGTAAATACAGGAGCCCCAAGGATGTCTAATAACAGATTCTGAAGGGTTATTACATGGAGAGTGGGGAGCAACAGCTCCCCTTTCCACCAAAAATAGAATAAGAAGGAATGACTAGAATCCACAACAGGTGGGACTGAGGCAAAGCTTTAGGAATAACCTGAAAAGATGAGGGCATCGGATCACAAGAGATGGTGTCAGTTCCAAGGGGAAAGGTGCAGAGTCTGGATGTAGCAGGACCTCAATATGCATTTGCTGAAGAACGAATGAACGAAACCAAGCAAGATGACCTCTTGGGGTCTGCAGACCAGACTGAGACAGAAGCCTTTCCAGAATACACCACCACTCCACATTTTCCACATCACGTATGTGGTCTGCGCTGGGGAAAATAACGTATGTGAAAGGCTTTGGAGCACAGATGGAAAGCATTATTGCTGTTTTGCGTTTGTTTTCCTGCTTCTTTCCAAGGGCTCCTGCAGCCTTCCCCTCAGGCTCGGGTGCCCACCAGACTGTAGGATCCTCCCGCACTGGGACTGTGTCACCTCCCTCCTACGCCCTTGGCACCCAGGTCAAGAGGAAGTCACACAAGAAATACTCGACTGCCTGAGCCTCGAAGTCAGAACAGAGGAAGGAAAACAGATGATGACCACAGAAAAGCAGCCGCTGGGCAGAGCAGAAGGAAGCGTTGAGCTCTGGGGTTGGGTGGCTGAGAAACCTCACTGGGGAAATGCTGACTTTGAAGCCACAAGCCTTACACCAGGGTTAGAATAACCAGTTTTGCCAAAAGCAACAAGAAGGATTAGGGAGGTCACTGTGTAAAAGTACTAGAAAAAATGAAGGAACAAGCAGAAATGGAAAGTTAGATTCCTCTGGGCCAGAGGCAGTAGCCAAGAGGTTCTTCCAGGAGGTGAAGGGCTGGTTTTATTTCTTGCATGACTTAACAAATTATAAATATCCCCAAGAAGCTGAGCTGTGCCTAGAGTGCTCATCTTCCTTGAGGGAAGGCATCTCTGGTAGGGAAGGAAAGACCTTTGAGGAGACAAGGATGATTGGGGAAGAAGAGGATTGGGACAGAAAAAGATGCCAGCCCTAACCTTTATATTTTCCTTTTGGTGACCTAGCTGCCTCCTTATCTCTTCAAATAGCATCCCATCCTATGTCTGTAAGAATTCAGCCCCTGCTGGGGGCTCCAGGAGAGATTCTGATGCAGAAATATTAACTGGTTAACCAGAATATGATTTTCACATCATTATAGATGCAGGGTGATCTCCTTAATGTATCAAGTTTAAAAGAAAGTAGACTATATGAAATATGCAAGTATTGCAGTAAAAACGCTCCTATGAAACCGAAATGTGTCACTGAAAGAAGTTCACAAAATGTTTAACAGTAATTTCAGGTGAGCATTAGCATCTTAAGGTATTTCTCATTTTGAATAATGATCTGCATTGAAAAGGTAACTCTCTTTATGGCTGAGATAGGGGAAGGGGGCACTATTTTTACAAAACAAAGCAGTGGACCTGGTGCCCTGACTCTGAACACAGAGAGTGCAGCCCTTAAAAAGCTACAGTGCCAGATGTCCTGAAATCTGGGATGTTCAGCTCAATTCCAACAAGACAGAGCTGGATCGGGGCTGGAACAGAGCGGTGTGGAGTTTCCCTGATGTAACTGTAACACCTGTCAACTGAACAAAGACGAAGACCTGTCCTTTCCCGGGTGTGCTCTCCACTCAGGGATCTTGTTTCTTTCACACATAGGTTCACCACCGGCTTCACGCTCTTGACCTGATTCTACCTCCTTTTCTGTAGACTTTGGTTACAAAGAAGGTGGGGATGCCCATGTACCAGGCATCTTGCCTTTCACTCAGGTCCTCCCTCTCAAATACAACCAGGTTGGCCATCTGTGGGGTACCATTTGAAGATGACATCCTACTCAACACCGAGGCCCTGGCCCTCCTTCTGGGGGATGTTATTTATTGTTTTTGTAAGGGTCCTAGTGGTGTGCCTAATTGTGACCCTGTCTCCAAACATCACCTGTCCCCACTCCTCCCAACAGCCTGAAAAGCTAGTAAGTAGCACCACACACACACACACACACACACACACACACACACACACACGTAGCCTGCCAAAGGTCAGAGATCACTAACTTGACCCACTACTTCTCAAAGGTGCCCATATGCCCTGTCCTGTCCAAGGGACTTCAGAAGGGCTCAGTCAACAAACCAAAGCCCCACCCTGACTGACCTTTGGATGCGGAATCCCTGATCTGGGTGAGCTGAAGGCCACAAGTCTAAACAGGTGCAACTCACTGATTCATTTGACTCGGAGATAAGACATTTTCAAAAGAGGAGAAAAAGGGAACTAACACTTCCTGTGAGCCCTTAGATGCCAAGTGCAGTGCTAGGACCTCATAGACATAGCACCGGGCCCACAAACCTATGTGCAAAAGAGACACAAGATCCGGGGTGGAGATAAATATGGAGATCCAGGGATAAATATGCACCATAAAAAGCATAAGTGAAAGGAGACTCCTGCTGCAACATTGCAGAGAGTCCTCAGAAGTTGGGAACTGCTCTCCTCCAGAGATTTGTTGCTTTTATCATTAACAAAGCTCTTCTAGAAACTCCAACTTGGGGACCCTGAATTTGAACCACACTTAGTCCCAGAAAAGCAGAGTGACCTCTGAGCATGAAGTGTGTCCACAAGTACACTGAAGGAGCTACCTTTGCCATAGGGTGTGCACCCAGAAATTCTAAGGTTATTTCCAGTAACCCAAGGCTCCAACACCTACCCTCTGCCCCACCTCACTTATCCCTCAGGGACCACACCATCCTCCCTGGATCCCAGACACTACTTTCTTACCTTCTCCCAGGCATGCTGTCCTTTCAAACCCTCATGTCATCCTGTCCACCCCAGGGAACTGCAGGCCTGCTAGACCAGTCTCAATCCCTCCAACTGGGGTCTCCTGCATTGCAGGTGGATTCTTTACCAACTGAACTATCAGGGAAGCCCCAATCCCTTTCCAGCAACTTTCAAATCTGGTACCCTATTCATTCGTTCACTTATTCGTTTGCAAATGTTTGTTGAGTATCTATGAGTGACCCAGACCCCCAGTAACAAGAGAAAACTGAGGTTCGGGGACATTAGGTGGCTTACACATTGTGGCACTACTAGTCAGACGTGGTGCCCTGACTTTGAACACAGAGAGTGCAGCCCTTTCAAAACTGCAGTGCCACGTGTCCTGAGATCCTGAGTGTTCAGCTCAAATCCATCAAGGCAGAGCTGGAACGCGGCTGGAACAGGGTGGGCACAGGGCGGTGTGGAGTTTCCCTGACTTAACTGTAACACCTGTCAACTGAACAAAGACGAAGGCTTGTCCTTTTCCTGGGTGTGCTCTCCACCCGGGGATCTGGTGTCTCTTTTGCACATAGGTCCATATAGGCAGAACATAACCTGTTCTCTGGCCTCCTCACCAGTGGTTTTTCCACGTCACATCCCACAATCCCCAGCCAGATGGGAGGGGGATGAGGATTGGGACAGCACTTTTCCAGCTCCTCGGCTCAGCCCCAGATTATATTTTCAGTCGCGATCGACCCCACTCCTTATTTCTCTCTTGGATCCCCCTCCGGACTTCCCTAACCTCTTCTACGGCTGTCATCCCTGTTCCTGGACCTTCTGACCCCCATACCCAACTTCTTTCCCCCCACCAGATCCTCATTTTCCCCGCCCAGAACCCCAACACAATTGAAAACACGTGAGGTCCCCATCCGAGGTTCTCCACACCCGGGACCTCACCATCTCAGCCGCACGCCCCAACTCGGCGCCTCCACCGCGTCTGCAGCCCACAACACCACTTCCGCGCAGGGTGTTGACGCGTTACCATAGTAACCAAGAACGCGCGCTCCTTGGCCCAGGCCCCGCCCCCGGCCCGGCCCGGCCCCGCCTCTCCGTTCCAGTTTGGCGGAGGGGCGAGCGCAGTGGCTTCAGGAGTCCGAGCCTCTGCCTGTGTCCATTCCCGCCGGCGCTGAAGCACGGAACCCTATCTCTGAAAGAATGACCCTCTCTGGAGCGCCCCGATCTTCTTCACTTTGCTTTGGCTGAACTCTTAGATCAAGATCCAAATTGTCAAGGTCCTAGCATGGGTCCGGGTCTAACTGCTGCCAGGCCCTCCAGGAGCCAGGCCAAAGTTCAAGATTTTCCCCCTACTCCCCATTTAGGTTACCATGGTTACCGTTGCCCCAGTGTGAGGAGCCAAGCCAAACCCTGGTGAGAATTTAGTCTGCAGAGAAGCAAGCAGGATCCCCCGAAACAACTTTCAAAACAGCAGACTCTGGTTTGACCAAAGAAAGGACTTCCAGCAGTGAGGATATGTATGTAGTTTAAGGAGCAGTTCCTTAAAATGTTGACTTCACACCTCCAGCTCAGAATTACCTGGAAGAGTTTATTCAAATAAAATGTAGATTCTACCAGACTATCTGAAATCGAAATCTATGGACCTGGCTCTAGGGAACGCACCTTTTAACGCTTCCCGGTTTGTATGTACTATTCTGGAAAGCTTTTTAGGAGTTTTACGATTTTCGCAGTTTGGTTTGGCACCTCTGCCTCCCAATCTGCCTGCAGTGCAGGAGACCCCTGTTCCTTTCCTGGGTCGGGAAGATTACCTGGAGATGGAAACAGCAACCCACTCCAGTATTCTTGCCTAGAGAATCCCATGGACAGAGGAGCCTGGCAGGCTACAGTGCATAGAGTCGCAAGAGTCGGACAGGATTTAGAGACTAAACTCTACCCCCTCCCAACCTGCAGGGAGAGAATTGAACTGGTCCCCCCAGCCATACCTGCTCCAAGCCTCAAAAAAACCTTTCCACTCGACCAAGTACTGATAAACTGAACTCCTGGACCGAAAAGAAGCGGTGACTGCAGTCCTATGAGCCACTTCCCCACCCCTAGACATCTCTCCACAGCCCACCTTTCTGGAGTTTGCTCCACCCTGACTTTTGTGTTGCAGAGCCACTCACTGCCTCCTGTGACATACTCGGGCTGAAGGATTGGCCGTGGAGTTAGGGCTGCAGAGGGCTGTTTACAAGCTTCAGGAGAGTGGGGGAAGGGAAGCCAGGTCACCCCCAGCTGTTTTAAAAGGACTCAACTCTGACAAGCTTCACATTCCCTCCCCAGATTTCCCAGCCTTAGCTCCTTTGGGATCCTCCTGACAAATTGAGGGAGTGGGGCAGGCTGAAAGTGTTGGAGGTGAGATCAGAGGGAGGGGGAGGCAAGAGTAGCTATCCTTCCAGGGACAATCCTCCCAGCTCGAGGGGTGGTGGGGGAAGGGTCTGGGCTTTCCTACTGCGGGCACCCTTCCTTCCCCAGCCTCTTCCCTGGAGCCCAGAGAGGAAGGAAAATGAAGTAAGCAGTCCCCTGAGGGCTGGATACTTCCTCTACATTTTCCACCCAGTTCTCACAGCCGCATCTGTGTGGAGGGAGTTATTATCCCCATCGCCAAAGAGGAGACTAAGGCCAAGAGAGTTTACTGTCCGAACTCAAAAGTTCTCAACCCAGGCTGCCTCTCTGAGGAAAATGTGTGAGGTTGACTCAGGAAGAAGGGGTCGAAGGAATGCAGGGTAAAGGAATTGCCTCCCAGGCTTTTGTCCCTGGTGGCTCAGACGGCAAAGAGTCTACCTGCAATGCAGGAGATGCTGGTTGGATCCCTGGGTCGAGAAGATCCCCTGGAGGAGAAATGGCAACCCACTCCAGTATTCTTGCCTGGAGAATCCCATGGACAGAGGAGCTTGGTAGGCTACAGTCCATGGAGTCACAAAGAGTCGGACACGACTGAAGCAACTTAGCATGAATACAGCTTCAAAAGAAAGTTGAGGGAATTCCCTGGTGTTCCAGTGATTAGGACTCGGAGTTTCCACCGAAGGGGCATGGGTTCGATTACTGGTCTGGGAACTAAGATCCTGCATGCCACACAGCCCAGTCAAAAAAAAATTGCTTGAAAAATGGACAGAGGATCAGAATCAATGTTTTTCCAGAGAAAACATACAACAGCCAACAGGTACATGGAAAGGTGCTCAATATCACTCTCAGGAAAATGCAAGTCAAAACCACAATGAGACATCACCTCACACATGTTACAATGGCTATTATCAAAAAGACAAAAGCTAGTTAAGCAATTATCCTTCAATAAAAAATAATTAAGAAAAAAAGACAAGAGACAATAAGTGTTGCTGGGGATGTAGAGAAAAGGGAATCCTTGTTCACTGTTGGTGGGAATGGAAATTGGTACAGCCTCTTTGGAAAACAGTATAGAGGTTCCTCAAATAATTAAAAATGGAACTACCATATGATCCAACAGTTCTGCTTATGAGTATTTATCCAAAGGAAATGAAAACACTGCTTAAAAGGATATATTAACCCCATGTTCACCACAGCAATAGCCAAGACATGGAAGCAACCTAAATATCCATCAATGTATAAAGAAAATATGGTGTGTGTATATATACAATGGAATATTATTCAATTGTTTTTTTAAAAAAGACTGAAATCTTGCCATTTGCAACAACATAGGTCATCCTTGAGGGCATCATGCTAAGTGAAATAAGTCAAATAGAGAAAAACAAATACAATATGGTATCACTTATATGTGGAATCTAAAAAAATAGAGAACTCATAGGTACAGAGAACAGACTGGTAAATGCCAGAGGCAGAATAGGGGGTAAAAAAATACAAACTTCCAGTTATAAGTCCTGGGACTTCCTTGGCTGTCCAGTGGTCAAGACTCCACATTTCCACTGCAGGGGGCATGGAGTCCATCCCTGATTGGGAAACTAAGATTCCATTCACCATGCAGCATGGCCAAAAAAATAATAAAAGTCCTGGAGATATAAGGTACAGCATGGTGTCTATCGTTAGTGATAGTGTACATTTGAAAGTTGCAGATCTTAAAAGTTCTCATCCTAGGAAAAAAATTATAACTGTATGTGGTGATGAATTATTGTGGTGATAATTTCACGATAAATGCAAATACAGAATCACTGTAGTGTACTCCTGAAACTAATACAATGTTATATGTTAATTATATCTCAGTAAAAGAAATTAATGGATTTATGAGACAAAAGTCATAAAAATGAACCATGAAATCAGTAAAAATTATTTTGAAACTGAGAAGCAAATTGAAACAAAAATTTTCAGATTATCAAAAAAGGTAATCCGATAAATGTTAGTCGCTCAGTTGTCCAACTCTTTGTGACCCCACGGACTGTGTAGCCCACCAGGCTCCTCTGTCCATGGGATTCTCCAGGCAAGAATACTGGAGTGGGTAGCCACTCTCTTCTCCAGGGAATCTTTCCAACCCAGGAATCAAACCTGGGTCTCCTCCATTGCAGGCAGATTCTTCACTTTCTGAGTCACCTGGGAAGCCCCAATTCAATAAGAAGAATAGAAAAAATTTTGAACAGAATAAACAAGTGCTTGGATTGTTTAATAATCCAATTAACCAGAAGGGAAAATCACATGAATATATTGGTGAAGTGTTAAATTTCTTGTTGGTCTGACATAAAAGATTGACACTGATGGTGACTGCGTAAAATTCACATTAGTCCACTCCAGCACTCTTGCCTGGAAAATCGCATGGACGGAGGAGCCTGGTAGGCTGCAGTCCATGGGGCCGCTAAGAGTCAGACTGAGCGACTTCACTTTCACTTTTCACTTTCATGCACTGGAGAAGGAAATGGCAACCCACTCCAGTGTTCTTGCCTGGAGAATCCCAGGGACAGGGCAGCCTGGTGGGCTGCCATCTATGGGGTGACACAGAGTCGGACACGACTGAGGTGACTTAGCAGCAGCAGCACACTAAAATGAGGTATGACAGTCTTGTCAGTAAGTGCCATCAACTCAAAGAATATTTAAGATTATGTACCCAACCATCCCCTCAAATCCTACAGCTCACATAAGAAATTTCACAGATTTCTCAAATTTGACAGCAATCAAAAAACTGATACAACAAGAAACTGAAATGAATGAAACATTCCAATCTGTCAATAATAAAAGGGCTGATCAGAATCATGCCAGAGGAAAAACTGGTAGTTCTTGGCTGAGCTACCAGGGAAGCCCATTCTCTATAAAAAGTAATATTAATATTATAAAGCCACTGACATGTGGAGAGACAAAAAATAAGCAGCCAAAAAAAGGTAAAAGCGGAAACTCTTTTACACTTGTTTCAGGCAGCGAATTTGTTGACTTAAGTGTGCCACGTGAGAATTGTGAGTTAAGCTTTCCTGGGGACAAAGTGAGGACTGCACCCCAGAAGACAGCACCTCAGAGAGCTCCGAGAGACTGCTCCAAAGAGGAAGAGGGGAAGGTCATACATATGTGATCTTGGTAAAGGAGGCACACAGGCAATCAAGCCCGTTTATTTTATTTTTTTTTTTTTATTTTTTAACTTTACAATATTGTATTGGTTTTGCCATATATCAACATGAATCCGCCACAGGTATACACGTTTATTTTTTAGAGAGGTTCTGAGAGTCTCCTGAAGCTTCTGCTCGTCACAAGAAACAGTCGTCACTATGAAGGATTGTAGTGTTTTTCTAGATACGAGGAGATGGAAGAATTGGACTCAAGACCAATTTAGTCTACAGACCTGTCCTGCCAGTTTTCCAGAAGCATTAGAGGGCCTTATTTCTGCTCTCCGCCCTGAACTCCTTCAGGGGGGCATTGAGGGTCAGTAGCTGCAGCGGCACGTGATTCAATCCTTGCAGAGGTGGATGGTGGGCACCCATGGCAAGAGTCAATTTGTGGTTGAGAAATTCATACAGATCTTATGTTATTATTATGTATCTTATTCTTATGTATTCTTAACCTTATGTATCTTATTCTTCCAGATGTCATGATGCTTACAGTATTTGCCAGATTTTTTTTAATGGATAATTTTTTGTGACTTACTATTCTAATTATGTGTTTGCTGCTGCTGCTAAGTCACTTCAGTCATGTCCAACTCTGTGTGACCCCATAGACGGCAGCCCACCGGGCTCCCCCGTCCCTGGGATTCTCCAGGCAAGAACACGAGTGGGTTGCCATTTCCTTCTCCAATGCATGAAAGTAAAAAGTGAAACTCATAGCGACCCCATGGACTGCAGCCTACCAGGCTCCTCCGTTCATGGGATTTGCCAGGCAAGAGTACTGGAGTGGGCTGCCATCACCTCCTCCGAATTAAGTGTTTACTCCTCTAATTAATTTTGTATCATTTTTCTTAAAAGTGGCTTCCCAGACTTCAGGCCTCACAAAACCCAGCAGTTCTGCCCCTGATAAGTAGGAAGCAACCTTTCCCTTGTCAGCAAAATTTGGCTTAAGTGCCCAGCCATGTCTGATGGGACTGGGGCAGGCGCCCTTGCTCTCACCTCCCAACCTCAGCTGCTCTGCCAGCTCCTCCCTCACTGCCCTCTTCCACCTTCTCCCCTGTGCCCTTCCTTTTCTTCCTCTCTTCTCCACTTGCTGCGCATCTTTGGGATTTCCCTCCTTCTACTCCGACCCCCAACCTCTCTATTCACTCTCCTCCTCTGCTCTGCCCCATCCAGCATTCTCACGCCCAGAAAGCTGAGGGGTGAGAACAATGGGGGACAGCTGGCTGCAGTCGCCTGAGGAAGAGGGCAGGTCTGGATTCTCTGCTCAACCCTAGCCCCACCTCTGGCTGCCTGACCCTTCCTACCAAGTCGCCACTCCCAGTGAAGTCTCAGAGTAAACCCTGGATTGTTGGCCAGGAGCCCAGAGCTGAGAGATTTGCTGGGTGCCTCGGGGTTGGGAGCAAAGCCCAAGGCCTGGGCTGGCTCCCATAGCTCCTCCCCACCCCACAGGGCCTTGGGGTGCTGAGTTAGGCAAGCCCCATCCGGCTGGTCTCCTGAGATGCTCCCCATGTTGGCTGAGGCAAGAGGGATAAGAATTTTGACTCTGTGATGAATCAGCACATTTAAATGGGAGGAGCCTGGGAGACAGGACCCAGGGGAGCCATTTGGTTAAAATGAAAAGTCTGGCCTTTCAGTGGACCATGTCTCCTGCCTAAGAGCATGAGAAAGGAGACTCTGATTCTTTCTCTGTCTCTTTGAAATGCATTTAGGAACCTGTATTTCTGAGCACAGGGATCAGAGTTGCAGACCCTAGACATGGGATAGTGGGGAGCAGGGCCACACATGTCCAATGGGCAAAAAAGATGGGGCTTCTGCATTCCTGTAGAAGCTTTTGTGTTCAGTGGATGGAGTTGTGGGTTAGTGGGGGTCTGCTACACTCCTGTTCTCTCTGAACTCCTTTGCTATATGCACACATTCTGGCATTTCTCCAGGACCCCACTTCCCTCCTCTGGGCCTGCCTCCTGTGGCAGCTTCTTCTCCATTCTTAGGGGTAACACCTGCCTATGAAGGGAATTCTAGGAAGCCCACTCAGGTCTTGCTAAAGCAAAACTGTTTCCTAGGCTGTTGAGAGCCCACCGTTCTATCTAGGGCAGCCTGGAGGGAGCTCTCCCCATGACCCATGCTCCCGAGGCAGCACAGTGAAGAAGGATAGGAGTGACTAAGTTTTGGGAGCCAGACCAACAGAGTTTGACCCCCAGCACAGCCGCTTATAGCCGAGAGGCCTTAGGTGACCTGCCCAACCACCGGAGTCTTGTTCCCTCATCTTTGAGATGGATAATAGCCCAGAAGAGAGGGGCTGTGAAAGGCAAACCAGGTTTAAACCTCAGTTTGCATACTGCCTGGTGTCTTTCTTCCCTTTCCCTTCCCACAAAGCAGGGGGATATTGGGGGAGGAGGGAATGCCTTTTGTCTTCAGTGTCGTATAAACATGACCAGGAATCAGACTGTAAATCCTAAGTTGCAAGGAAGCCTGAGAGACTGTTTCACAACCCCCTTCCTGGAATATTTGAACTCTCAGACTGCCTCAAGTCTTTCTAAAACAAAGTATGGCTTAAAACACAAATAAATACTTAAATGCATGAATTATTTTCCACCAGGAATTTACTGCCTTCCTGCTTTCTTCAAAACTCTCTTTCTCTTTCCCATTCTTAAAAACTGTAGAGCCTTCCTGCTACAGCCTGAGAGACCAAGCAAGGGGCAGGGATAGGAGGAGAGAGAGTTTGACAAGAAGAAATCTGGGGCCAAGGAGAAAGACTATGAGCACCAAGGCAAGAGTGGGGTGCAGTGAAACTGGGGTAAGAAGATGGTTAGGGTGAGAATGGAAGTGAGAACTGCCGGGTGATGCCTGTGGCTGGTTGGAGTCCCTGGGTCTAGAAGAGGGGAGGGAAAGATGAGAGCGTACAGGCCAGTAGGGCAATATCACCCTCTGATATTGGTGCCCTCCCCACTATGGGTGGAACACTGCCAGAGAGAGCCTCATGCTGGTCATACCTCCCGATTCCCTTAACCTCCCTACATGGCCTCGTTCCCCCTGGGCAGATAACTCTCAGGCCAAGAAGAAAGTCATCAATAAATCTGCAGCCTTCCCAACTTCAAAAATCTCATCTCCACCTTCCTGCCTGCCCCACGTTCTTGGGTCAGCATTGCCCTGGTGCCCTGGACACGCCTCCACACGCCTGGCACCGGCTTCCCCTCCTACGTGACCAGCACAGGCCCGGACTGGGTGGCGGACGCTGAGATAAGGCCAAGGGGGGAAAACCGCCAAAGCCAGGAAGTTACACAGCCTGGTTCCCCTGGCAACCCAGCCACAGTCGCCAAACAGTACAGGGTGGGGGGTTGGAGACAACTCCAGTTCAAGGCACAGCCAGGGCTGGCTCAGACCTCAATTTTCTTGTTGGAGAAACTTCTCTCTCTGAATCTCCTAGGACAGTGCTGCTGCCTAAGAATTACAGGGGGAGCCAGTTTAAAATGTAAATTCAGAGCACCACCCCCATAATCACCGCAGATTCCTGGCCTAACAGGACTAACTAGAATTTGCATTTCCAACCAGTTCCCCAGGGGATTTCAGTTCTTAGAGGGTGGCATGGTTGGGGAAGATCCTGGATGGGGCCTGAGGCATTCCAACCATCCTGTGTGTCTGCTGTACTCTCCAGTCAGTCCCATCCCCAGGGATGCTTGACATGGGTATTTTCAACACCTGGTGAGTGACCAGGAGTCCAAAGACCTGAATTCTAGTATATGCAGAACCAATTCAAAACCATGAACTTGGGATGAGCTCCTTCTGGGTCTGGTACTACTGTTTTGAGAACCAGGAGCCATCTAAAGACACTTGAGATGTGCTTTCTATTCTCAAAATCCCTGGGACCCTGGACCATCACTTACAGTCTCTAGGTTTCAGTTTCTCTCTTCTCCCCAAAGGGTATAAAAATATTCAAGCCTTCCCAAGTGGTGACAAGGCTTCCTGTCTCTGGAATTCATAGATATGGAAGTGCCTTGAAAGTACAACTCTCAGATATTGTCCTGGGGGTTGTGGTAGCTTTTCTTGCTGGAGGGAAATGCTAGGCTGTCAGTGGGCTCCAAAAAAATCAAGGAGCCTTGGGGTCAGAAACCCCAAGTTACAGGATCAGGGGCTGGGCCTTGAGGCCTCTCCATTAGTTCCTTTTTATAGCTGCCAGTTCTGCCAGTTCTTCATTTGCCTTTGAGAGGTGGCTGCTGGAGAGTTGAACTTTCTGCGCTCTTCCTAAGCCTGACCTCTCCCTTCCTCACTGTGCCCCAGCCTCCACCCACAGAAAAACCACAGTTTGTGCTGGCTGCAAGTGGAATCCCTCCCCAGTGTCAGCCACCAAGCCAGGGAGCACGATCACGGGGTGAGCAGTTAACTTGGACTTCTTCTGCCACAAGTTTAAGTCCCAGTTCAGCCACCTGCTGGGTTCTGCAAGTTACTTTTATCCTCAGGTTCCCCATCTGTAAAATGGGGGAGAATAATATTCCATGTGTGTTCGTCGCCCAGTTGTGTCCGACTCTTAATGACCCCATGGACTTTAGCCCCCCAGGCTCTTCTGTTGATGGAATTCTCCAAGCAAGAAAACTGGAGTGGGTAGCCCTTCCCTTTACCAGGCGATCTTCCCAACACAGGGATCGAATCCAGGTCTCCTGCATTGCAGGCAGATTCTTTACCATCTGAGCCACCAGGGAAGCCCATAATATTTCATGACCCAGACCCAGACACCATTAGCTTAGTGGCTGAAGCCAGAAGCCTGTCTTTCTGGCTCCCTCTCCCCACTTCACTCTGCACAGAATACTAAACAATTTTGAACTCCAGTCTCTTCTTTCCATCTTCACTGGCCTTCCCTCCCCAGCTGCTCTCACTTCCGTCTGGACTGCTGGAGTAACTTCCTGGAGTCGATCTGCCTCACTCACTAGATAATTCCAGATAATTCTCTACCCTTCCTAGGTCATTCTCTACCCTGCAGCCTAAGGAATTTGGCTAAATTAAAACCCAACTCTCATCTCTTCATCCTCCTGCTTAAAATCCTTCAGTGTCTCCCCCTTTGACCTTAATGAAAGGTCCAAAATTATTCATTGACATTGAAGCCCCTCTGATATTGTGCATTTCTCAGCACCCACCCCTCCCACCTCTAAACACGTCCATTCTACTGTCTGGCCCTGTACATTCCCATCTCCAGCTCATGCCCATGCTGCAGCCTGACTGAGAACACCACCCTCCCCATCACTACTGGCCTCTCCCTTATGCTTCTAATTATCCTTAAATCCTCAGTTCACACCTCACCTTCCAGAAATCTTCACTGATGTCTCTCCCCGTGAGGCTGTGCTAAGTCTCCTCCTCTGGCTTCTCACCTAGACTCCCCTTCAGTTCAGTTCAGTCGCTCAGTCGTGTCTGACTCTTTGCGACCCCATGAATCGCAGCACGCCAGGCCTCCCTGTCCATCACCAACTCCCGGAGTTCACTCAGACTCACGTCCATTGAGTCAGTGATGCCATCCAGCCATCTCATCCTCTGTCGTCCTCTTCTCCTCCTGCCCCCAGTCCCTCCCAGCATCAGAGTCTTTTCCAATGAGTCAACTCTTTGCATGAGGTGGCCAAAGTACTGGAGTTTCAGCTTTAGCATCATTCCTTCCAAAGAAATCCCAGGGCTGATCTCCTTCAGAATGGACTGGTTGGATCTCCTTGCAGTCCAAGGGACTCTCAAGAGTCTCCTCCAACACCACAGTTCAAAAGCATCAATTCTTTGGCACTCAGCCTTCTTCACAGTCCAACTCTCATATCCATACATGACCACTGGAAAAACCATAGCCTTGACTAGACAGACCTTTGTTGGCAAAGTAATGTCTCTGCTTTTGAATATGCTATCTAGGTTGGTCATAACTTTCCACCACAAATCCCATTATATTACAACCAGCTCTCTGCTCTTCTCGCTCCTCCCAGGAGGGCACAGACTACACCTGCCTTGTTGAGTGCTGTATCCTCCACCACTCAATAGATGCCTTGCCCTGAACAGGTGCTCAATAAATATTTTTTGAAATAGTGAAAGGACGAATATAATATACGGGTTAAATCCTTAGCACAGTGAGTAGCAGAAAAACGGTGGTGAATCGGTCATCATCACGACTGTGATGGTTTCAGCCCCACACCGAGCCCTCATGGAAACAGAGCTCCCAACTCAGCCCTGCCAACAGTGGGGTGAAATGGTGTGGCAGCCCCAGGGCCTGCGGCAAAATGTGTGTGAGCCCCTCCACACCCACCCTCCACCAGCAGCTTTGATCTGTGCCGGTGCAATCCCTGGTTCTCACCCTGACTCGGACCTCTTTGCCCACCCCCATTCCAGGCAGGAAAAGAACAGCACCTTCACCCTCCACTGAGACTCGACTTCTCACCACGGAGCTAGTGACTACTCCTTTTTCTGGAGGAGCAACTCCCACCCACAACCCCAACCAGCAACCCCACTCCTCCGGACAGATCAGGGAGAGGATCCCTGAGACACACAGCCTCAGCTCACCACGGTATCACCACCAGCCTCCACTCCAGAAATGATCCAGGACTGTGGGAGGCTGGCCAGTGATCCTCCCAGAGAGCCCTACTGGCATTTCTCCAAAGGCACTTATCGCTGGCTTTCTGAATTACCTTGGCTCGTCTCCGTGTTTTATCTCACCTACAGGATTATGCACTTTGTGAGCAAAGAGATCATGTGTTAATAATCTTCATATCTCCTATGCCTGGCATAGGGTAGAACCCCAATCACTGTTGAAGGAATGAATACATGAATGAAAAAATGGGTTATATATGAGTGTTTCCAGACAGAATTGCCCATTTTCCACGTTAAGAAGATGAGATTTGTGGAGAAGGAAATGGCAACCCACTCCAGTATTCTTGCCTTGAAAAGTCCATGGACAGAGGAGCCTGGTGGGCTGCAGTCCATGTTACATGACTGAGCATGCGTACAGAGCATGCGTACAGAAGGGAGATGGGTTGGTAGCAACAAACTGGTAGAACTAAAAAAAAAAAAAGAAGATGAGATTTGTATTATTATTGAAGGCATTCCTCCTGACCCTTAAGAGAATCCAGACGCTAAAACACCTGAGTCAAGAGGATCATTTTTCCTAATTTCTCTATGTGGAACTTCAGTGCATTTGCTTTTAATCTACCTCCCCAGCCACTGGGACTAAAACTCATTTCTTTGCAAGGAGCCGATTACGAATTTACCTTTAGCCTTCTCTTCAACAAATTTAATCCCAGGCCCTTTACTGCTCCCTCCCTGGGGCCCTACTGTCCAGCCCTTTCCCTGTTTCACTGATCCTTGGGCCTTTTGCCAGGCTCTCAGAGACCTCCCTGGGCTGCACGGGCAAGAATGGACCTACCGTTGCCCGCGGAGCCATGCACAAGGGCTCAGATGCTTACACTCTGCCTACACACACCTCTCCGCACCTCCAGTCCCCAGTCCTTGGTAAACACATGCTCACAGGCAGCCTCCACACATGGCCACTCCGTGAGCCCTTGTGCTGTGAATTCTCACACCTGGATGCACATTCAGCACACAGGAACAGACCGTGCAGAACTAAGTTATTTCCACACAGGTCAGCCTCACTGTGAATCTCTCTTCCTCCTGCTTCTCCATCTCCTGCTCCTCCTTCCCCTGCTCCCTGCCTCCCTGCTCCAGCTCTCCTTCCCATCAGCCACCACAGGCCAAGCCTACTTTCCCCTTACCTACACAGTGATTTTCCACTTCAAGGCTGAACGCAAGGAGTAAATGAACCAAAGTTGACTCTTACCTCTTCCCCCTGCCCTCCTCCCACTTTTCTCCTGCAAGGCCTCAGTGCACCTTCTATTTGCCCATAGCACACAAACCACTTTCCATCCCCTTCCCAACCACCACTCCTCTGGCTGTAGGGAGGACTGACTCCTCAGGTTTTTACCTTTTGGAAATGAACAATGAGGAAGCATCAGAAACTGACAGACAGGCTGGTTCCATTTCAGATCCACTCACAGGCTGGGTTGGTTGCTGGGACGCTGGGCTGGCTGGGCACCATGCCGTGGGATTCGGGAGTGTGAGGGCCTTGTGATATTCACTCATTCATTCATTTATTCATTCAACAAATATTTATCCAGCAACTACAACATGCCAGGCACTACTCTGTACCAACAAAACCAACACAAACCTGCTCTTAAAGACTATGCATTCTGTGGGTGGAGCCAGAAAATAAATAAGTAAAATTTATTGGATATCAGGTGGTGATAGGAGAAAGCAGGGAAGGATGATGGGGTGCAGGTTGCGGGTGGAGTGTGTATAGTTTTAAATAGGGTGGCCAGGGGAGGCAGTACTTGGAAGGTGACATTTGAACAAAGACTTGAAGGAGAGAAGGAACCGCGGTAACTCCTGGGAGGGGAGATTGTTCGGGGCAGAACAGACCCGCAGGCACAGGGTGTTGGGGAACACCAGTGTGCAGAGCCATGGGAAATGAACTGCTAGCAGATGGCAGGGAAGGGGGGTGCCATTCAGAGTTCTTCCTTCCAATCCCAGGGCTGGGACCCATTCTGGCCTCCAGGGCCTGATGACGAAGCAGGAAATATGAGGGGCCAGATTAGGGATGAAACTGTGACCTCAAATAGAACAAAATGCTGGAATGAAGCCATCAGAAAACCAAACAAAATGTTGAGTTGTCAGTGGAGGTCAGTTCCAGAAGGAAGGAGCTGAACCTGGAGTGAGATGGATTAAGGGGAGACATGGAGGGGCCTCACCCAGCTTGTCGGTGGGCAGCGGTTGCAGCCAGGAGGGAGGCTGGGCACCTCTCAAAATTCAGTCCCAGCTGGAGCAGCAAGGCTCAGTGAGCTCTCAGCCAGGATGATCTGGATTCAAAACTCTACTTGTTGTTCAGTCCCTAAGTTGTGTCCGACTATTTTGCAACCCCATGAACTATAGCCTGCCAGCTCCTCTGTCTGTGGCATTTTCCAGGCATAAATACTGGGGTGGGTTGCATTCCCTTCTCCAGAACTTAGGGATTGAACCTGTGTCTCTTGAATCTCCTGCATTGGCAGATGGATTCTTTACTACTGAACCACCAGGGAAGCCCTCAAAACCCCAGTCCCTCCACTAACTCCTTATGTGGTCTTGGGCAAGTTTCCTGTCCTGAGATCCAGTATGTTCATCTGGGAACAAAATGAAGGAATAATACAGTAATATCCACTTTATGGACTATCATGGGAATCTGCTGGGAGAACACAGTGGTTCTCAGTCTTGGCTCTGTGGTGTGCTGGTCCCAGAAAGTCGTGAGGCTGGTGGCCAATAATTTGTAGCTGCTGCTGCTGCTGCTAAGTTGCTTCAGTCGTGTCCGACTCTGTGCGACCCCATAGACGGCAGCCCACCAGGCTCCCCCTTGCCTGGGATTCTCCAGGCAAGAACACTGGAGTGGGTTGCCATTTCCTTCTCCAAATTTGTAGCTATTAATAGTTAAATCAGAGAAGAGTGCAAACGGTTTTTCAGTTTAAACATCAGTGAATTCAGTGTTGTCTCTGCAATGACATCACTCTTCCTTACTGGCATTCCACAAAGCCTTCCTGAATGGGAGATAACTGGGAGATAATGGCTGGAGTGAGAGCTAACTCCCTGGGAATTCGCACAGAGGCGGCAGCCTATCTTATCTGTACTACAACCCAAGGGAGTGCAGCAGGCAAGCAAATACTGTCTCACCCATGGCTGGGGTTTGGATAAGGCGGAGAGTCCCTGAGCTAATGGCTAATGCACAGCAGTGGCCTGGGGCCTGGCACACAGTAGGTGCTTCTTGGCAGAGGGAGCCGCAGTGGGGTGGGAGGAAGGAGAATGGAAGGTCTCTGGTTATCTACCCACTGCACATTCTGTCACCCCCAGGCACAATGCTGCGGCTTTCTCCCGCCTCAGGAAACAAAGATAAATGGTAGTAAAAGTGGGGAGAGGGACAATGGAGGCCAGGTTGGCTGGTGGGGGTGGGAGCTGAAGTGGGGAGGGCTGGCTCAGGGCCTCGGGGGAGATGCCAGATCTGATGGGAAGGCCGTGGGGTTGGAAACTACAGGTGGAACATTCTTGCCCAGGTCAGGGGTAGGAGTCAGGACAACCCAACCCCAAAATTTAACAATTGTGGTCCAAGGCCACCCATCCAGAAGATGCTGCTAGGCTCTCGAGAACATGCAGCTCACAAGTGTCTGATCAACAAGGCTTCCTCCCTCCAGTCATCACTAACTCCTTCCAGCTCACTCATGCCCCTGTTCACCAGACCCCCACCACTGCAACCCCACCCCCTCAAGCTGATCTGGCCAGCTCCAACAGAAGCCACCTGGCATCAAGCCTGTGGGAGAGGCCTCCAACCCAGACACTTGTCAGGACTCAGGACTGGGGGGACGGCCAGCCCCACCTTCCTGCAGTGACTGACAGCCGTTCTGGTTGTGGGAAGGGCCCAGCTAGGTGAGGGCCCCCCTCCTTCTGGATGCTACCCACATATCCTGTCATCATGACTCCTAACCTGAAGGCAGCAGGGAAGGCCTGTCCCTTCTCAACCCCTCACCTAAACAAGTGAGAAAAAGAATGGGAAGGAAGCCAAAGATGGGGGGACACTTGCAACCTTCCATCTCAAAACCCTCTTCCCTGGAGCCAGTGCCCATACTTCCCCCACATCCCTCCCTTCCCCACAGTGGGTTCCCCCCAGACACAGCCAGAATCCATCCAAAAAAAAAAAGACAGAGATTCTTTATTTAAATCAGCAAACTCAGATTCTTCAAGCCCCAGCCCATGGTGAGCAGCCTACCCTCCCAGGCCCCTCACCCCCACCCCTTAGCCACAGAAAGGATGGAAAATGAGAAGCCTGGGGGCCTCTGCCAGGGCAGGCTGCCTCCGAAGTGTGGTGAGTGCAGTCCAGCTGGGGCTGGGGCAGCAGCGGCCACAGGCCCCTCCCTATAAATTAAGTCCCTGCAGCCACAGCTGTGGGCAAGGCATACTTGTGGGGGGAGAGGGCCGTCAGGCAGCATCCTTGATGCCCAGCTAAGGAATGGATTAGGGCACAGGGCTCAGAGGGAAGAGGCCAGAGGAAAAAGAAGAGGTATGGTGCAGAGAGGGGGTGAGGTACCCCCCGGTCTTGGTCCCAGGGAAAAAGAGGCCAGTTGGTCCAGTTTTGTGGGTTTGGAGAAGGGAATGTATTAGTAAGCACAAAGGGGAGGCCACCGTCGGGCACCCCCGGAAGAGAGAGGCCAGGCCCCAACCCTGGCAGAAGGGAGTGCGAGAGCTCCTGGGGGCTCTCAGGGAATGTCAATGCTAAAAAAAAAAAAAAAAAAAAACACATATATATTAACCATTCACGGAGGGCAGGGGCAGGGCTGCACAGCAGATCAGAGGATCTGGCGCGGCATCCCGTAGCCGGTCATGCCTGCCTGAGAAGCCCCGCGGTTGGTCCCCATCTGTAAGCCAATCACATTCTTGCCCTCCTGCAGTTGGTTGTCCGAGAAGTACCGAGGGTTCTCCTTGGATTTCCTGGGTGGGAAGTGAATGCTGGTTAGGAGGAGGGTGGAGGCCGCCCCTGTAAATGTCCTCCCAGGGCAGAGTACAGGCTTCTCTGGCGTAAGTGCTGGTGCCCGCTCTGCCCCAGAAAGCGCTGAGTTCACCACCCCTCGTCTCGCAAAAGGGACTGTCCCTTGCCATCCCAGGAAAGGCGTGAGGATAGAGATAAGGGATGCGGAAGTGCTTTGTAGAAGGCGTTTCCCAGGGACAGGAGTAAGCATGATCACCACGCTGGCCCAGAGCCTGGGCTGCCCAACGTACTCACTTGGGAAACCAATTAGGATCCCCAGAGAAGAGCCCATCATCCCGGGCTACCGCCAGCCCGCCCAGATTCATCAGCGTCCGCTGCACACAGGCCATGTTCTTTCCTGGGAAGAAGGAGGGGTTGTAGTAGCCTCCGCGGGGCTAGGGTCCTGAATGTCAGGCTTCCACCTCTATCACTAAGTCAGCAGGCCCAGCCCCCAAATTCTTTTACTCTTGATCTCCCTATTCTTCTCCATTCCAACCTCCAACATGGTCAACTGCTCTATCAAAACACAAACAAATGAACACGCACACACATACACACTCCACTCTGTCCTCAGGGTGCCAGAAACCTGCCCCTTCTCCCTGGAGGAGATGGCTCAGGCCAACCTCTGGTCTTCTGGACAACAGTGCCCTGGCCCTGGCCTTGGCCCACCTTCCCAGAGGTCCACAGTCTGGAAGATGTCAGTGGTGTTGATGCCATAGCGCTCGGCTGCTTGCAGGAACTGGGAGATCTGCTCCATCTGCTTGAAGGCCATGGTGGAGGCCTGGATCTTCTTCACTGGGGCCTGCCCCTCGGGGTACAGCCCATTAATGAGCTCACACAGCACCTGGGGGAGGACAGCAGTGGTGAGGCCGTGCCCACACAGATCACAGGGCACCACCCTCAGCTCCAGAGAACGACACAGGTACCTCTCCTACCTGAGGACAGTTCTGACTCCACCTGGAGAAAGCCGCGGGCTCCTTCCTGCCCAGACCCTGCCTCTGAGCCCAGAAAGTGAGCCATGCTATTCAAGGATCACTGACTAGAGCACACCTCCCCCAGCTCTTCCCCTGGCGCTCCTCCTCCTTCCTGTTACCTAAGGCTTCCACTTCCCTTGGTGGGAGGGAGGAAAAACAGGAGGGCCTCTGCTCGATGGAGATCCCTGGGCTCAGGAAAGCTGGGGACAGGGTTGCACTCCTCTCTTCGGCTGAGACCATGCTCGCTCCCCCGGTGCGCTCACCGTGCCATCCTTGAGCCAGTTCTGGAAGTTCTCGCGCCCAGGCTGGGGCCGGCCCACATCCTTGCGGCACTGGCTGGTGATCCACTGGATCAGGATTTGCTCCAGGTCCGCATCGTACTGTTTCTCAATCTTCTGCTGTACCTCCCGGCTCAGGCCGTAGGAAGGTCCCCTGTTGGCCATTCCGGAGGCTGGCGGCAGTGGCTGTGCGGGACTGGGGAGAGGACACAGCCAGGCCCGCGGTCAGCACTCTGCAGCCTGCGGAGTGAGGCACTGCCCACAGGGACACACACCGAATCCCTCGGGTGGGCCCCAGAGGGGAGAACAGCTGCCAAACGAGAGCATCTCCCCTTGGCCCCTGTGGGTTCTCCCACCCTTATGACAGGAGCCTGTCTACTATATTGAGGCTTCCCATTAGATTTCATTTGAATGGTGCCACTCCTACAATGAAGTATAAAACCCACTGGAATAGAACATAGGGTAAATGAGGTCAGGATTGGTGGTTCAGCCCCTCATTAGGGGTGGTCAGCTTTAGCAAAGGCAAACTGGTCATTCTAACCCCAGCTGTGCCTTTTCCAGTCTGGGAAGGAGAATGATTTAGAAAGAATACGCAGTGGCTTGGGAACCCATGCCAGGAGTTAGAGGACTGGACAGATCAATTAGCCACTGGGTTTTCATTGAGCTTCCCAGGTGGCACTAATGGTAAAGAATACACCTGCCAATGCAGGAGATGCAAGAGATGTGGGTTTGATCTCTGGGTTGGGAAGATCCCCTAGAGTAGGAAATGGCAACCCACTCTAGTATTCTTGCCTGGAAAATCCCACAGACAGAGGAGCCTGGCAGGCTACAGCCCAGGGGGTCGCAAAAAGTCAGAAACGACTGAGCAACGAACACTTTCACTGAGCACCCACTATTTGCGCTGGGGCTTGCAGAAGAGACAGAAATCCTTGATTCTAAAGTTGCACATAATGCCATCAGAGAGACAAAGACAGCACATAGGAAAGTACAAGAGTTGTACAGGATGAATATTAAACTACACAGATCATGTTATTGTTATTTAGTTGCTAAGTCAACTCAACTCTTTTCCAACAACATAGACTGTAGCCCACCAGGTTCCTCTGTCCATGGGATTCCCCAGGGAAGAATATCAGAGTGAGTTGTCATGTCCTCCTCCAGCGGATCTTCCTGACCTAGGGATCGAACCCACACCTCCTGCCTTGCAGGCGGATTCTTTACTGCTAAGCCAGCAGGGAAGCCCATTTGCCGCAGGAATTAAGGGAGGAGTATGCACAGAAGCCGCCTGGAGGGCTTCCTGGAGAGGGAGGGTCTAGGAAGGCCCTTAACAGATTTCACTAGGCAATGGGACTTTCCATAAGAAATCAGGTATTACTTAATTCCACTTTCCTTTCTAAAAGGAGTGGGAGGCAGAATGGCTCCTGCAAAGGTGCCTATGTCCTAATTCCCAGAACCTGCAAATGTTACCTTATATTGCAAAAGGGATTTTGCGGGTGTGACTGAATTAAGAATCTTGAGATAGGGAAAGTACCCTGGGTCATCCAGCAGGGCCCAATGTACTCATAACAAGGGTCATTATAAGTGAAAGAGGAAGGCAGTTGAGTCAAAGTGGGAGAATGAGAGGGAAGTCAATGATGGAGTTTCACAGGGCCGTGGACCAAGCAATGCAAGTGGCCTCAAGAAGCTAGGATGGAGAAGGCAATGGCAACCCACTCCAGTACTCTTGCCTGGAAAATCCCATGGGCAGAGGAGCATGGTAGGCTGCAGTCCACAGGGTCGCACAGAGTCGGACACAACTGAAGCAACTTAGCAGCAAGAAGCTAGGAAAGGCAAGGCGTGGAATCTCCCCTAGGCACCCCCAGAAAGAATGCAGCCCTGCCGACACCTTGATTTTAGCCAGAGAGACCTAGCACCGCAAGATATTAAATGTATTTTGCTTTAAGTCACAAAATTTGTGATAATTTGTTATAGCAGGAATAAGGCCTAATTCAGGAGCCTTGGGTGATATTAGTTTGAGGACCTCAGTCAGGAAGAACGGGGATGGGGGTGGCTTCCTGACCGCTGGCCTGAGTTGACAGGACCACACCTCGCAGGGGCAGTCTGTCCCCACCCGCCGCCTTGCTGCTTAAGTCCCCACACTCAGAGCCCTGTCCTGGAACGCCACACGTCAAGGGGGAGCCAGGACCAGAGATGGGATGGGACTCCATTCCTGCCCCCCATGGGCTCTTCTTTCTGCTCTGAAATAGAGCTGGCTGATTGCACAGAAAAGAGGATGCCCCAGACCAGGCACCTAAGTTGGAGGGGAGGGAAGGGAGACACGCCCCCTCCCCAATCTGGCCCCAGGCCAGGTCAGGCTTGAGGGATGGAGTCAGGCACACAACAGGAGGAGCTGTCCTACCGCCTCCTCCCTGACCCTCAGGGCAGGTCACAGGGACAGCAGCTGCCTCAACCCCCCTCAGGCCTAGTCTCTGCCGGTGCTCGGTTCAGGCGGCCCCTCCCCACACTCCAACAGGGCTGCTCTTTCTGACTCCAACTTACGGGGCTGCACATTTCCTGCAGAGATCCTCCCCATAAATCAGCTATTTTTAAACCTCATTAAGAGCAACCCACCCCCACTTCACCCAGCCTGAAAGCCCAGCCAGATAAATGTCAGTCTGGGCCTTGACCCACACACCAGCCCCACACACACTTAGCTGGGGGCAGGCAGGCCGGTTGGGCAGGCCAGTTGGGCGGCTGAGGTCTGCGGAGAGAGCAGACAAGATTCCCTGCCCCCAGCCCAGCCCCAACAGCTCAGCCACCACTCAGTCTCTGTGAGCCTGTGACCCTGCCGCATAGGCTTGGGAGGCTTGGGAGGAAGGAGAGGGGGCCAGAGGCTGCTGCCACCAGGAAGTCCCCTTGTCCCAGCTCCTTGTCTAGACCTCACTTCTGGGAGCAGCTTCACTGCGGTCACCTGGGCCTCAGGGCTGTGTCTCCATGGAGCCAACTGGCCTGAGGCCCAGGGATCACTAAGGCCAGGAAAGGACAGGAGAATGATTAACCCAGAGACCAGGGTTACGAAGGGAGAGCAGGGCCAAAGCCTGACCCCTCCAGTGTTGCCTATGGAGGAGTAGGACAGACTCAGCCCCCCCAGGTCCACCTCTGGGATGGATGTTGAGAGCCCTCCTAAACTCTGGAGCCTGGACACAGCTGGCAAGGTCACAGGCTCCAGCTGCAGTGTCTCAGCTCCACTCGGGGCCACTGCCTTAGACCTTGCGGTGCCAGAGCCATGAGGCAGAGCTCTGGCAGGAGGGAGAGCCATGAGGCAGCCTGCCCACAGCTGCTCTCCCCACCCCCACGAGCAGACAACCTCTGTGGAGCCGTGGTTGCTGGAACTGCAGTGGCGAACCCGGGGCTCGCCCCTAAAGGAGGGAAGGTAGCCAGCTGCCTACTGGAGTGGGTAGAAGTGGGAAATGCCCAGAGCTGGGGGTCCAAAGGGAAGCCAGCTGCACAGCTTGGGGGGTGGGCTGGCAGTGAGTAAGGTGAACTCCAGAGGTACTCCAGACAGCAGTGGGAACAGCCCTCACCCCGACCCACGAGGTTACAACAGCTGGGAGAGGGGAGGGGCTGCAAAAGGCACTCCAGCCCTCAGCCGCACCCAGACCCTGGCTGGACCAGGGACGCTTACCTCACCCCACCGAGCCGAGGAGCTGATGCCAAAGAAAAGGCGGACGTGGGGGTGGGGTGGGAGGATTCCAGGGCTCCGGGCAGGGGTGTTGAATTGTGAAGACAAAGGGACTCTCCATTCATCGTGCAGAGAGGACACAGGGGAACTTCCCAACCCAGAGGTGGCATTTAGACTATCCTGAAAAAGCGAAGTGGGAACCCTTGCCTCCAAAGTGAAGTGCCACAGGGAGCAGGGGCGGTGGGAGACCTACGACTGAGGGGCCACCGTGGGGCAGCCCCCTTGCTATCCAGTCAGGGAGCAGCAGAGAAAGCTGAAGCTGCACAAACAGGAAGCCACAAGGCTTGCATGGGAGGAGGGGTATGGGGGGGGGGGGGCGTTGCCATGGCTTCTGTGTACCAAACACAGGAATGGGGCAGGGTGGGGGCACCAGGCAGAAACTGCCACTCAGAAGTGGTCAGGAGGCGCTAAGTGGGATCAGAGGCACGGCAGGGGGAGCAGAAGTGGGATCCTTGGAAAGGGGTCGCTTCACAGGTACAGACAGGTGCAAGGGATTCCTCAAGGAAGCAGCTGTGGAGGGAATAGAAGCATGTGGAGAAGGAAGTTACAAGTGTCGGGGTAGACATGTCGATTCAAGGAAATAGTTCAGAAGAAATATCCTGGCAACAGAAGGTCCATTCGGAGCTAGAGAGCCCCTTAGCTGAAAATCCTGGGGGGAGAAGGGATGGGGTAGGGTGGAGGGGGGGGAGGATTAGAGGCCAATCCCCAGGGGGGCTGGGGTGGGGCGTGGGGGAAGAATTGCACTTGGACAGACTTATTTGTTGATTCTGGAAGGGTAGGGGCCCACTGGCCTCACCCTACCTTGGCCTCCTCTGCAGTTTGAAGTCTTCCCTGTGGACTAGGAAGGAGAAATTGGAAGTGGGGTTACAGACCTGGAGCTGTCCCTCTGGTGCTCTGGAGTCAGAAAACTAGGAAAACCACGGGTCTCCTCCTACCCCGGATCCCCATACTAGTCCATTCTCACTTCTACCCTGCTTCTTTCTGCTCGCGGATACCAAGCTTCCCCAGAACATCACCTGCAGGGGCTCCAGCAGAGAGCGCGGGGCAGGGGGGTGGGGGAGGTCTGCGGCAGTCGATTTCCGGTCCTGCTGGTCCGCCCCCCGCACAGTCGCCCCCACTCGCCACACCCTAGGCCGTTACTGGGATGAATCACCCCCCGCCCGCCGCTGGAGTGACGCAGCGGTCTGGGCAGCCCGCCTGCCCGCCCGCGGCCACCACCGACTTTCCCAGCAGCAGGGGGCAAGGGGTGGGGGCGTCGGCTCCCGTAGAGGCTGGAGGCCTGGAAAGAAGCCATCCTCCGCCAATACCGCCTCCTACAGGTAGGGCACCCCGAGGCGCTGTCTGGGCTGCAACCTCCCAGATGCTTGAGGTCGAGGGACCCTCCTGGAGAGGACTGGAACTTCAAGTCCCCGCCCAAACCCGAGAAGGCGAGGCCACTGCGGGACCCGAGCACGGCGGCCCCTCGCCCTAACTCGCGACAGCCAGTCCTCAGAAAAACGAACTTCAGAAACGAAGAGGGCAGGCAACACCCACACGTGCTCCTGGAACCAGGAAGTGAAGGGTCGCCTGGGAAGACCCGGCGGCGCGGAGCTGGCCAAGGGTGGGCGCCGGAACCCTGTACCCTGCATCACTCTGGGCCAGCCGTATAATCAATCCGTGACCCCCTCCTTTTCTCGCCCCAGCGAGACCCGGGACTAGAGCCGGCGGGCGGAGCGCAGTCCCAGAGTCTCCGATCCCAACGAACGCCCCGTCTATGCACTAGCAACACCGCCTGACCTCATCGCTCAACAATGCGGGGGTCAGAGCCTGGGGACGAACCTGACAGCCCAGGGCGGGGCAGAGCAGTCAACGGACCCTTGCCTGCCAGCCCTCGATCCGCAAGCCTACTGGAACGAGCCGCAGGCTCGGGATTCTTGCTTTCTAGAGACCGCGCACATCCCACGCCCTCAAGGACCCTTCCCTCCAGCTTACGGTTCACGTGGGTCGGAGAGTTGCGCACTCGAGGCGGGGGCCGCAGCGCGAGTGGATCGCCCGGGCGGGGCCGGGGGTTTTCAGCCTGCTCCCGCCTCGGACGGGGCGGACCAGGGGCGGGGCAAGGGCCGAGAGGGTTTAAAGGCGCCGCAGTGCAGCTGCGGAGGGCAGTGCTTAAGAAAGAGAGGGGCGGTGACCAGACCCTGAGTTAAAATACCTGGAGGCAATGGCCTCAACCCTTGAGAACCTCTACCCCTACCCCAGAGTCCTTAAACGTGTGCCCCAGTGGGAAACTATCTGCCTAGGTTAGCGTAAGACTGTGGGCGTTTTTATGTGGAAAGAATGCTTTTGGCTCAAATAGGGTGGTTAGGTAAACGGAGGCACAAGAAAACATTCCCCTAGACACAAGTGACTAGGGTGTGGCAGGACTGGAACTAGCAGGCCAGGACAGCTCCCACATGTGGTCTTGCTCCCCACCTTCTTCAAGCCTGGGCAGAAACTAACAGTGAGGTCATTCCTCGCCCAGGGCCCAAAGGGCGTGATCAGCTTTGGGACCCAGGGTTCAGACTTGACTTCTTTCTCCTTCATTCCCTCCCCTATGACCTGGCACCTCTGCTTTATCCTGGAAGGATCAGAAGAGCCTTCAGTGGAGGAGACTAGCAGTTCTTCTGTCTCTGAGGATGGAGGAGAGCATCCGTTGGGGGTTGAAAAATGCCCCCACCTGTTTTCAGGCTTCAGTAGAGCAGTCCCTCTGGGGTGGAGTCGCTGCTTATACCCACCAGTGGAGTTCTTCATATATGACAGAAGCCCCCAGTGAAACTTGTTTTCAAGCACATCAACAACCTGTACCTTCTCACGTTTCCATTCTCTCTTGCCCGGCCCTCCCTACCTCTATATTCCAGTGATTCCCTGGGATGCCAAGTGTTTTTACTCCTCCCTACCTTCACACAGGCTGTTCCTCTGCCTGGGATGCTCTCCCTCCCATGACTGACTTCTCATTGCTCTACCCATTACCAACTCGGTGGCTTTGGGGCAGATTACTAACGCACTGAACACCTCAGTCACCTAGTCTATAAAATAGAGCTAATAGTACTACCTACCGCAGAGTGGTAGAGAATTCAATGGTACATGTACAAAATTTAGAGCAGTGCCTGGCTATTGTTCTCACTTCCTGTGACATGCCTGTCCCAGCACAAGCTGTAAGCACTCACTGTTTGCAGACTCCTTCCTTCATGCTACCTTAATAACCAACCAACAGACAGCTTTATCACAGAACTTATCACAGCACACTGTAACTATTTCTTTACTTTCCTGCTTCACTGACTAGAAAGAATTCCCCCAAGAGCAAAGATGTCTTGTGAACTTTGTACGTTTTCAGCACCTAGCTCAATGGCTGGTCTTCAGCAGCTGAACTCAGTAGGCACTTTTGGAATGGATTTTGAATGTATCTCCATTCTTTCACAGAGTCCCCTCACTGTTTAGGGTTTAGGGATTTTTTTCTACTTCCCTCTCAGATGCAAAGCAGATGACACACAGAAAGATTTTTCACTTTATTTACCTGTAAAAAAAAAGCCTCACCCACACCACACACACACACACACACACACACATACACAGGCAGACCTAAGATCACCGTTGCAGCCCTCAGACTCGAGGGCCTCAGTCCATACACCCCTCAGCAAGCCCACTGTCAGGGTCTCTGACTGAGCACCAAAGGGGCAGGGGCAGCATCCCCGGCTGGAGAAAGATCCTGCTGGGGGCTTCCCCTGCATGGTCCGTGCGTCTTCACCCTGTCTCACGTTAGGGCATTCACAGCAGAGTGGCCTGCTCAGGGTGGAAGACGGGCTGTCGATAGGCTGGTAGCCGGGACCTAGCGGCATCTCGGCGCCGGCGGAAGGCCAGGAATTCCTCCCGAAGGGCAGCGCAGCGGGCCTCAGGGCCAGGAGCATGGGCAGCACTCAGGAGGCAGCCCTCCTCTGGAGTCTTCACACCTGCAAAAGGAAGGACAAAAGGAAGATGTCTTAAGATTCCCTGGGTGAACTCTTGGGGTTCAGCAGTACCACGAAGCTCTCTAGGGCCTGCCAGTGCAGAGGAGCCAAGGCAGTCAGAGGAGCGGGCCTGGCTGGCAACAGGCTGAGTCCTAAGGCTGGGGGTGTAGGACAGTGAGGCCAGGGGTGCCTGTCTTTCTGGAAGGCTCTCACACCTAGCTCTGGCTCGGCTTCAAGTCGGGATCGAGGGCCAGCCAAGCCCAAGTGCAGAGTCTCCAGCAACTCCATGTCCCCTGGGAATTCTGAGTCCCACTCATAGTTCTCATCCACAGATGTGTTCCTCCTGTGAAATGAGACAGATGGGTGGTGTGGGTGGAGGAATAGAGGGTAGCCAGAAAAGCCTGAACTAGTGACCCCAAGCTGAGGGTGGCCATGGCTTTCCTCTGAAGATCCCTGGATCTCAGCAAAAGCTTCCAAAAGGAGACAAGCTCTCCTGGTCCCAAGGTGGGGATGGAGCAGGGAAGGCAGAGGGTACAGGAGAGGGGTGGGGAGAATCTGTACAGGGCAGGGCAGGGCTGGGCTGGGCTGGGCAGGGCAGGGCTGGGCAGGGACTGCCCTCACCTCTTGCTGACTGTCACCACATGCTCCCTCCGGGGCCACCTCTCAGGGCCACTGGCCCAGCTGCTGGTGTCTCCTGGAGCGGGGCTGAGGTAGCTGCCTCCTGCAGAGGGGGCTGTGGAGGGGGGCCGGAGGAAGGAAGCGCTGCCCCGCCCACTGCTCTGGCTTGTGAGGCTGCCGCGAGGGGCAGCAGGGAGAAGGCTCGGCAGCAGCCGTTCCCTCAGTGTCCAGTCAACCAGTGCTGTGTACGGGGGCTCTGGTGCGGCCCCAACCCCGACCATGACCCCAGGAAGTGCTGCCCTGGGGGACTCAGAGCTGCAGTCCAGGGGCTGGAGGTTAGATGAGGTGGGGCAGGGCCGGGTATCCATGTAATCTGGGGGTGGAGCAGGCCTGGGTTCCTCCACAGGGAGCCAGTCCCCATCTACATTCATCTCCCTGAAGAAGGGCAGGCTCAGGTACTGGAGCAGGGGTCCTGGACCTGGCAGAGGACTGGGTGGGGCCGGTCGAGGGGGCCCCACAGGGCTGATGTCTGCAATGCAGAGGGGCTGGGGCATCCCACTGGGGCTGCTGCTGCTGCAATCATAGGACCTGGCCTGACGTCGAGCTGGGGTCCGAGGCTCGGACTGCTCAGGGCCTGACTTTTCTCGGGAGGTCCCCACCTGGGGTCCCATCACAAAGCGCCCATCTGGTCCCCGGCAAATGGGCTCCAGGGGTAAGGGCCCCCGGCTAGGTGGAGGATCCGGAGGGGGGCTGGGGGGTCCAGCGGGTTCCCCCCAGAGCAGACTCTGGCGCAGGCTGGGGACTGGGGAACCCTGGAGCTTCAGCTTCGCCACGCTGTCAGGACTGCCCGAGCCCGGAGCAGAGCTGGGGAAGGACAGGAGATCAGGGTCTGTGGTAGGGGGCCAGTCCCCCTCCCAGGAGCCAGCGTCAGGCCTTGAGAGGTTTGATGCAGAACAGAGCAGAGCTAGGGAGAGCAAGGGAGAGAAGGACCCACATGGTGGAGGGGTGGAGGGAAGGCACAGGCGACACGGGGCCGGCCCCCAGGCTGGGGCCTCTGCACTTCCATCTTCACCTCCCTCTCACTTCTGTTCCACCCCTCCTAACCCTCCCCAAGGTGCAGAAAAGGAAGGTGCTCACAGACGGCAGAAGGAAGCCAAGGAAGCGGGGGCACTTACTGGGGAGCCGACTTGCCGGCGGGAGAGAAGATAAGAGGTGGATCTGTAAGGGTAAGAGGACAAGAGGTGCCATAGGAAAAACCAAGCCCCACCAGGGCCCAGGGAGCAGACCTCACTCCGCGACGCCAGCCCCATCTGCCTGGGGAAAGTGGAACAAGTGGGAAGCAGGGGGAACACACCTGGCCCTTGCAGGGGATTGGAGTTTCTCCAAGTAGGAGGTGCTTAGAGAGAGCGGGGGCCCCAAGTGACCTACCTTGACGGAGGCGTTTGCGGCGGCGACGGGCAGCTCGGCGCCGGTTCATGAGGCAGGCGGCCAAGATGCTCACGAGCACAGCCACGCCCAGGAAGCAGACCCCGCCCACCACGCCGGCCAGCACTGGCTGGGGCAGGAGGCCTGGCAGCTGTGTGCGCGAGGGGTAAACCTCCAGGCCTGGGCAAGGGGACACGAGGGAGGGTCGGTGTCTATGACACAGGAGGCTCCGAGACCCCCAATCCCCAGGGCTCTGCTCTCCTGCCGGGTTCTTACCAGAAGTGGAGACGTTGGCTGTGTTGCTGGGATCACTGACATAGCTACCAGAGAAGGCCACGAGGCGGAATTCGTAGAGAACGTCCTGGGGATCGGGGTCCAAGAAGGGGGTCAAAGCTCAGCACTGCCCACCCCAAGCCCATTTGGAAAGACTTTGCAGTTGGAAGGTACGGGTGAAGTAGAAAGCCAAGCGGAGGTGAGGATGGTCAAATCAAGGTGAGCCCAGGTTTGGGGAGTGCAGCAGGGGGCTGGAGGGCCATTGGCAGGACCCGCCCCCGCCGTGCCCACCCGCCACACCTACCTTGATAAGTCCTGGCACCAACAGCTGCATTTCAGTGCCTGCCACGGCCCGATCCAACACCTCCCAGCCCTGGGAGCCCTGCCGGCCCTCCAGGATGTAGCCATCCAGCCTCTTAGGGACCAGTTCCGGGGGATCCCAGTGCAGGAGTACCCCCCGGGGCGTCCTCACTGCCACCAGACCTCGTGGAGGGGACAGGGGAGGCGACATCTCTGTTGGGGGAGGACTGGGGGCAGCTGGTGTGGTAGGAAGCCCTGAAGGGGACACAGAGGCATGTAAACATTGCGTTCCCAGTGCCCCTCGCCTGCTCCTCCACATCCCCTGGAAATGGAAGTGTTCCCCATGGACTGCCGCTCACCAGGCTTCTCTGTCCATGGAATTCTCTAGGCAAGAATACTGGAGCGGGTTGCCATTGCCTTCTCCAGGGTATCCTCCTAACCCAGGGATCGAACCCCGGTCTTCCACACTGCAGGCAGATTCTTGACCATCTGAGCCACCAGGGAAGTCCTTCCATAACCCCTGGTGCCCAGCTATTCTCCCAGAGCTCCTAAAGTCAAGCCTCGATCATCTTCCACAAACCCTTCTGGCCACTCCCACCCAGACTGATCATATCTGGACTTTCCCTGCAGCCCTTCCCCATCCTTGTCTGCTGCTCTGGGTAAGAGATCACTCACCTTCAGGGGCAGACAAGACAATCTCGCTGAAGGGCCCGCTCCCCAGCTTGTTCTGAGCGAGGACACTGAACTGGTACTGGGTGTGGGGCTGCAGGCCTGGCACTAGGAGGAAAGCAGCGCCCACAGGCACTGCCAGGGACACCCAGTCATGGTGGGCTCGGTCAGGACGCTTTGCCCTGGAGGACAGCAGGAAATGGGGGGCATTTCATGAACTAGGAAGAGGAGGAATGTTAGAGTCCAGAGAGCTGACCTCTCCTGTCCCCTCAACCACCCCAGGTCTCCGGACCTGGGCCTTGAACCCCCGAGATTCTCTGAAAATCGGATAGCAGAGTCAGGGCAGGGCTGGCACAGAGAGGTAGGAGAGAGGGCAGAGAGCCAGAGGGACTCAGGGAGAAGGGGAAGAGGGATGGCAGGGGCAGGTCACTCACAAGGGGGTGTACCAGACACTGAATCTCTGCAGATAGCCACCATCAAAGCCAGGCTCCCAGGAGACATTGGCACCCTTGGGCAAAGGTACCACGGACACATTGGTGACAACGTGGGGGCTGGTGCCTGGGTGGGGGCAATGGAGAGATGATGATCAGGGTCCTGAGGGAGGGCGAAGAGTTTAGGGGATCCAAGCCTTCCACTCACCACCCATCATCCCAGGGGCTCCCCACCTAAGATCCCCATCTGGGGCCCCCCAAACGATTCTTTCCCCTGTGTCCTCCCCACATGGCTCCCTCAAGCCTGCTCTGCAGCCACTAACCCAGCACATAGACATTCGTGGAGGCGGCCACTCGGGCCACAGCATTGCTGGCCGTGCACTCCCAGCGTCCGTGGGCCTCCTTGGTCAATGGTCGCAGGATGAGGCTACTGTTGCTGTCCACCTGGGCCTGGCCCTGCAGCCCCCGGCCCACCTACAGAACCACTGGTCAGCCCTGAGGACACACGCAGCCACCCCTCACCAAGGGCGCCACTCAGCTCTCGAGGCAGCTCCAGTTTCCTCTCCACCTCCCCTCTCCCCCCAAACATCCAGGGGCACAGAGAGGCAGGGGTGGGGCGAGTGTGAAAACAGGTGTGAATGCAGGTGGAGTGGGGGCAAGAGGCTTACCTTGGCCCAAGAGATGGTAGGTGAAGGGTCTCCCCGGGCAGAGCAGGGGATTAGGAGTTCTCGCCCTACTTCTTGGAAATATTCTTCTTTGGGACGTTCTAGAAAAGCTGGGGGAGCCTGCAACCCAGATCTGGCATTGGGTGGGGCTCTCTCACTCTGCCGTCTAAGGGCCATTCCTCCCCTTCTCTGGGGCCCCCGTCTGTCTCCATCTCTCAGGGTCTCTCTAGCTCATCTGTCCCCAGCAAGGGGGCTGGAGGGACATTGTGGGAGAGACCAGGGCTGATGGGCAGAGGCCTCTCTGAAGATGTGCAAACCCCTAGAGAATACCCTTCACCCTCCCCTTTGCTTCCTACTCTCTTCACTCCAGAGAGGGAGGCAGCCTGTTAAAGGGTTGGGGCGGGCAGGGGACCTTCCTCTGCTGTGGCATCTGATGGCTGCCGCCACCATGGCAAACAGACGTGGAAGCCCCGCTCCCGACGTGTCTGTCCCACCCGCCTCCGCCAGCCTGGTGTCAGTACCAGCCTTGCATCTTCAGCCGCCTGAGCTGCTGCCACTACCCCTGCCCCCAAACCCCACCCCAAGCCGCACCTTGAGCAGAACACGGGTGACTGGGGAGGGCCCTGCGGTGCCAAGACTGTTGTAGGGGGTGCAGGAGTATTCTCCCAGAGCATCCTCGTTCCCCAGGGCAATAATCAGGGAGCCTTCTGGACCCTGGGACCAGCCGGGGAACTGGAAGCAAGAGGAGATGACAGCCAGAAAGAGACACTCAGCAGAGGCCAGACCAGAGACGGAGAGAAGCAGTGCACGGGAGAGACCCACGTCTACACAGAGGCCGCCAAAACCTACCCCTAGGCTGGCCTCTCTCTGAAGTCCGCCCTTTCACTCTCTTTCCTACAGAGGGGCCACTACCAGTAGGTGTGAAGGCAGCCTATGTGATAGCACTGGGGCTGTGAGCAGTGGAGTTTGTCAGAGGAATGGAGTCTGACAAACTCCAAGGGAGCCACTCACAGGGAATCTGGTGACTGGCACCACGTGGGGTTGAGCCGTGTGAGGTTCTCTGCCTGCTGCCTTCCTAGCCCTCCACGATTACATTCCCTATCTTACACCCCACTTCAGCTCTTCTTCCTGGCTTTCCTAGTTCTGTACGAACTAAAGGCTAACATCTGACTCCTTACTCTTATCTCACGCCCCACATCTGTCCTCCTGGGAAGGCCTTTTGTTCCATCCATCTTCACATCTTCCTCTCTAACTCAGGCCTCATAACCTCTCACCCACACTCTCATTTCAGCAGCCTCTGCACCACAAATGTCCACTCTCTTCCCCTTCATTTCTCTGACAAACTCAATTGCTCACAGCCCTGACGCGATCATATAAGCTTCCCTGGTGGCTCAGCGGTAAAAAATCTGCCTCAGTGCAGGAGATGCGGGTTTGATCCCCGGGTGGGGAAGATCCCCTGGAGGAGGGCATGGCAACCCACTCCAGAATTCTTGCCTGGAGAATTCCATGGACAGAGGAGCCTGGCGGGCTTCAGTCCACAGAGATGGACATGATTGAAGCAACTGAGCACGCTCGCATGGACACACTGATGCTATCACACCATTGCTCAAGCAATTTCACTGGCTCCAAATGCCTTTTGACTTTTTTTTTTTGAAAAAATTTATTGAGTACTACTACGGTTGCAGAAGCCCTGAGGTGACTAGGATTAAAAGATGCAATACTAACCCACAAGGAATTTACTGTCTTTGCAGACAAACAAAAAAATCTCAATCACCTTGGAATGAGGTAATATTAACTTGGCATCCATATTCTTCCCTTTGGTCCCAACCTGTCTTCCCAGATTCTCTGCATCAGTCATGTCCCCACAGGAATTGTAGCTCCCACCCAGCTGGATGACTCATTATGCCACAAACGCACGATACTGTTTCCTGCCTTTGGGCCCTGGTTTCTGCATGGAATGTCTCTCTGCCCTTCAAGGCCGTCATTAGCATCCCAGAAGCCGTTGCTGATCTGTCCTCAACCAGCCCTAAGAGGAAGGTGCTCGCTGCCTCCTGCCTCGCAAGCCTTCCAGCAGAGGGTCTGAGGCTGTGCTACCCCCTCGAGGCACAGATGTCTCTTTGCTCCTGTTCCCTACCAGACACCCTGCACAGCACCCGATAACAACGGATGTCATTACTGCCTTCCCATTTGTCCCACCCTCCCCTTCTTCCCCCATGTCTCAAGTCCATGACTCTATTCTTGCCCTGCAAACAGGTTCATCTGTCCCATTTCTCTAGATTCCATATATATGTATGAATATACAATATTTGTTTTTCTCTCAAACAGATGGCTAGTAGGAACCTGCAATAAAGCACAGGGAACTCAGCTCGCTGCTCTATGATGACCTAGAAGGGAAGGATGGTGGGGGGAGAATGGGGTGCAAGGGAAGCTCCAGTGGGAGGGGATATATGTATACATAGAGCTAATTCAATTTGTTGTATGGCAGAAACTAACACATTACAATGTGATAATACTCCAATTTTAAAAAAAGGTGTATGTTCTCCAGTCACTGAATTGATCAAAGGCCACCCCAGCCGTCCTGACTAGAATAACACCAAGCTAAGCACTCTCTCCCCTGCCCCCAGGGCTGTACCTTGTCCAGCTGCAGGGCCTGCCCATCCTTGGTCCAGCTGACAAAGAGCAGTGGGGGGTTGGCACGAACGGGGCATCGGATCACCCCCCGCATGCCCACAGGCAAGGGCGTCTCAGGAGGCATGGCGGTCACCTGAGCTGGGTCTGGGGGAAGCAGTGGCAAGTTGTAGGGGAGGAGCTGGGCCTGGCCCAAGGAAGTGAAGCCGTCTGTCGAGGGAGCTGGGGTGGGGCTTACAGAGCACAGTGAGGTAGGCAGAGGCCGAGGGCGGGCGCGGGAGGCCATTGCTGGGCACACAGGTGTAGCGGCCGGCATCATCAGGCTGGGCGGCCTGCAGCCGCAAGCTGCCGTCCACCAGGATCCGCACTCGGGGCTGCAGGCGGCTGCGGTACGGCACGGGGGCGGAGGGTTCCAGGCCTTGCTCAGCCAAGGGGCTCCTCAGACTGCCCACCAGTTCCCCATCCCCACAACACGCCACCTCACCACACCCCACCTCACCGCACCCCACCTCACCGCACCCGGAGCCCCACCTAATGTGGAAGACATTGGTGCTGTCCTGGAACCAGCTGTAGGTGAGGTTAGCAGGGTATGCCTCAGCCCGGCAGGCCAGAGAAACATCCTGGGAGGCATTGACCGTGCTGTTCTTGGGGGGCACCACGATGACTGGGGGTCCTGGGAAGGGGGAAGCACAGGGGAAGGCGGGGCCTCAGCCCAGTTTCCCAGGAACTCTGAGGTCACTTCTGCCTTTCTCCCCAGTCTGCCCTCTAGAATACAGGGCTGGTTGCTACAGGGCCTCAGGAATGGAAACAGGCCCTAACCCTTTTACTGAACACAAGTTCCTCCTCTGCTCCAGCTAGCTCGCTTTCCTACCAGGGACAGCCACATTCACCCAGTTTAATCCTCTGCTCACCCTACACCATCACCTTTTCTATCCCTCATCTATCTACACCATCTACATCACCTCTGTGTCTCCTATCCTAATCCAGGTACCCAATACCTTAACCCAGAAGGCTGCAACAATCCTTGACTCCATTCATGCAAAAATGTCTCCACCCATCCACTTTGGCCACAGAACACTTCTGCTCAAGAATCCACAGCAGCTCCTGGCTCCCAGCACATTAAGGTCAAACTTCTTGACCCAGCCCTGTGGGCCCCTGTGACCCCACCTGGCCAACCATCTTTTCATACATCAAGCCTTCCATACTCTTTCAGGTCAGTATGGGAGCTCACTGGGCCCTTGCCAGGCAGTCTTGAATGCTCTTCCCCAAGAACCTGACTAGGCCGCAGAGACCCTGCCAAACCATCTCTTAACCCCACTGCTGTCTCCCTTCTCCAGGCTCCAGCTGCATGAGTGGTCAGTAATAAGAGGTGGCGATACAAGCTGGAGTGCAGAACACCTCCAGGCACACCAGGTGTGACTGACCTGACCTGCACCATCTCACTTAGTCCTCTTAAGAGAGCCTTTTGTACTAGAAATTATTGTCTCCACTTCATAGATGAAGACATGAAGGCTCAAAGGCAGACAGATTGCAAGGCGACTTGCCCCAGATCAGTGGGAAGGCAAATTCACATCAAGCCTTCCCGACGACAGACTTCACCCTGCACCACTGCTCAGCGCTGCCTCCCTACAGCACCCAGGAGAGCAGGGCTTCACCTCTGCATCTTATTCTCCAGGTCAATAGGGGGCTCTATGAAGGCAGAGTCTACTTTTCAGCTTTCCTTCTGAAGGGAAGGGCTTGACCACAAATTACTGTGCTCGGCTGAACCTAAGTCTTTTAACAATCATGAGAGGCAGACAGGAACTTCTTTGTATAGATGAGGAAGTTAGGGGTCAAGGGGGTTCCATGGCTCATAGTCTGACACCACCACCCCATGCCCTTCCCACTGTACCACACTGCTAGGCACTAAATATCTCCATTCACTGATCCTTTTACAGGCAAGATGCTGGTTTTAGAGGCATTGGGAGCTCCCTCCCTCTCCAGGGGCTCCTGCCTCAGGCCCAAGTCTGGCCCCCAAGCTGTGTGCACCCCCAGCCACAGGTCAGTCCTCTCATGCGTTATGTCCAGCTTCCCGGCCCTCCCCCGAGACAGCACCTAGCACCAGCAGCTGGGTGGCGTGGGTGGCGCTGCCCTCAGTGCTGGAGGCTTGGCAGGTGTAGACCCCGGCGCTGCTTCGCTCCACCCTCCGGATCCGCAGCGTTCCGTTCAGCACCTACAGTAGGAGTCAGCAAGCGGGGACCCAGGCATCTCCTCGCCCACAGCGGGCCTCAGACCCCCCTGCACTTCCGAGGCCAGCCAGCAGAGGGAGGCAGCAGGCCAGGCTCGGAGAAGCCGGGGCCAAGCCCCTCCTCTGGCGGGTCTCCCAGCCTGGCCTCACCCCCTCCGTCCTACAGCCTGTTCCCACACTGTCCAGCCGCAGGACTCACCTGCACTTGACTCTGGCCCTGGCCGAGGTCCTGTCCTCGGAGCTTCCAAGTCACCCGAGGTTGGGGGTTGCCTTGGGCCACACACCGCAGGGTGACCGGCTCCCGTTCCCACACTTCGAGCACTTGGGGAGGCGTCTCCAGGAACTGAGGGGGCGCTGTGAGGAGAGAGGCATCAGGGGGTGCCAGAGGGGCCACCAGCCCAAAGAGTTGCATCCCAGGACCACAGAGGCAGATCAGGGCCTCAGCCCTCAGCTCATCAGCCTGACCACCTTCAGGGGAATCCCCAGCCCTGGGCCACCCTGTCTGCGGCACCCAGGGCCCAGTGAGGATGCACCGGCCCATCCCCGCATCAGCCTGCAGAGCTGGCAAGGGAGCGGAGCACAGGATGGGCGTTCAGAGCTGGGAAGAGACCTAGGTGCCCTCTAGAGTCAGGAGGCCTGGGTTCTAGACTTTGCCACTAATCAGTGGCACAACCCAGTTTCCTCATCTATGACATGGGAATACTTGTGACCTCCTTCCTTCTTAGGGTTGAGATAGAATTCATGAAGTACTGGGTTAAAACGGGTTTTGATAAAAACAAAGTATTGCATATATGTGAGCAATGTTTCACTAGGGGTTCAATAACCCCTTATCCGCTATCCATTATGCTATCCTGGTCAGGGAAGCAGGAGCAGGGAAGAGAGAGGAAGTTCCCAACACAGAGCCAAGAAGGCTGATTGGTTTTAGGTGTGAAGAATGGAAAGGGCAGGAGGAGAGGTGGGCGGGGTGAGATGTAAACAAGGGGTGTAAGCAGAGTGGGGCTTCGGGACTGTCCCCCCGCCCGCCCCCCTTCCACGTGCCCCACTTCTTCACCACGGCCCCCAGCTTCCTACAGTTGACGGTGAGATGCACCCAGGAGCCGTTAGCAGAGTCTTCCTCAGGGCTGTGCTGGTCTAGGAAGAGCACGCGGCACTCGTACCAGCCCTGGTCTTCAACCCGGAGCCCTTCGATCTGGAGAGATGCCCCCTTCTGAAGCCGGACACGCCCTGGGGAAACAGCCCTGGATCAAGGGTGCTGAAGGGACCGCATGGGAGCCCCAAGCCCCTGATCACACTGGTCATTCTCAGACGTGAAAAACAGGCTCAGTCTCTCCCAGTCACCCTGCTAGAGTGGGGTCCAGAGAGGCACAGATGGGGTTGGGGTCACTGAGGGCAGATCTCTCCCTTCAGCCCCTCAGGTCATTCCTGCCTTTCAGCAGCTGGGACCCAGCTTAGACAAAGAGAAACCAGAGCGGCGGCAGAAGGACTAGGCACGGCGCTGAATGACGGCCAGCTTCTGGGACTGTAGGGAAAGGGTAGGGAACCAGCTCTGTGTCTCCTCTGGATTCGTACAGAACCTACCCACCCTTGAGCTCTTTTTGTAAGGGAGTTTCGGGGAGTACTCCTGCCAGAGGACTCTGTCCCCAGAAACCACAGCAGTGTTTGGGGCCCGAGCAGGGATCCAGACCTCGCCTACCAAAGCCCCTAATCCGCCAGGGTTATTATCAGTGGCCTAAGCGCCTTAGGGTGGCCAGAGTCCAGCCCAGCCAGGCAGCAAGGTCAGCAGCCTCCTCACCCCATCCCCTCACGCTCCAGGGCATCCAGGCTGTGGCTGACAGACTTCATAGAGCTCCACAATGTACCCACCCCCAGGGCAGGCAGACAGCGCCTCCCACCCTCAGCATCCTCTCCTGGCAGAATCCTGCACCACAGACAGCTTCGTGGGTCCCTGGCAATGCGACCCACTGAGCAAGGCACACACTGCAGCCAGAGAGACCTAGCGTCCAGCTCTGCTATATACCCTCTTGGCTACACCACTTAAACCTCTCTCTCAGCATCTGCTTCTTCATCTATAAAATGAGAGAGAGAGAAAAAATCCAAGTGGGGTAGAGGGAAGGCAGGCAACACAATGCTTAAATAAAATGGTTGAACAAATGAATGAGCTTAAGATTTGAAATCGGCAGACTGCACTCAACCTCGGCTCCATCCTTCACCTGACGACACGCCATCTACCCCTTCTCCCCTGTGTCAGTCAATAGCGCCATCACGCGTATCCAGAAACCTGGTGTCATCTCCTTTACTCTCACATCAGCTGTTCAGTAAACCTTTGGTGATCTCTCTTTTACTCTCACATTAGTTTGTTCAGTAAACCTTTCAGATTCTAAATCCTGTTTCCCTCTCTATCACCTTCACTTTAGTTTAGTCGCATATGCAGAGTACATCATGAGAAACGCTGGGCTGGATGAAGCACAAGCTGGAATCAAGATTGCTGGGAGAAATATCAATAACCTCAGATATGCAGACGACACCACCCTTATGGCGGAAAGTGAAGAGGAACTAAAGAGCCTCCTGATGAAAGTGAAAGAGGAGAGTGAAAAAGTTGGCTTAAAGCTCAACATTCAGAAAACTAAGATCATGGCATCCAATCCCATCACTTCATGGCAAATAGATGGGAAAACAGTGGAAACAGTGGCTGACTTTATTTTTGGGGGCTCCAAAATCACTGCAAATGGTGATTGCAGCCATGAAATTAAGACACTTACTCATTGGAAGGAAAGTTACAACCAACCTAGACAGCATATTAAAAAGCAGAGACATCACTTCGCCAACAAAGATCCATCTAGTCAAAGCTATGATTTTTCCAGTAGTCATGTATGGATGTGAGAGTTGGACTATAAAGAAAGCTGAGCACAGAAGAATTGATGCTTTTGAACTGTGGTGTTGGAGAAGACTCTTGAGAGTCCCTTGGACTGCAAGGAGATCCAACCAGTCCATCCTAAAGGAGATCAGTCCTGGGTGTTCATTGGAGGGACTGGTGCTGAAGCTGAAACTCCAATATTTTGGCCACCTGATGCAAAGAGCTGACTCATTTGAAAAGACCCTGATGTTGGGAAAGACTGAAGGCAGGAGGAGAATGGGACGCAGAGAATGAGATAGTTGGATGGCATCACCGACTCAATGGACATGAGTTTGGGTAAACTCCAGGAGTTGGTGATGGACAGGGAGACCTGGCATGCTGCAGTTCATGGGGTCACAAAGAGTCGGACACGACTGAGCGAATGAACTGAACTGAACTGATTGCGTCTCTCACCTGGGTTATGCCAACGACCCACAAAGAGGTCCCACTGCCTCCATGTTCATCAGCTGCCCACCCCACCCTGACTTTTGATAAGGACAAATGACATTTTCTAAATATTCTGGGTTATGCAAAACAGATGAAACCAGACTATGCCTTTACTTAGCCCTTCCTAGTACCAGACAATCTGAAGCTGTTGGCGCACTCACCCCCGCCAATCTGCTTCCTTTCTACCTCTAGGGTCATCTTTCTAAAATAGAATCAACCTGTGGGGGCCCTGATGCCACCAGGGAACAAGTGAAGTATCAGGCTGAGGCTGGCTCTGGGATCTTAGGCAAGGATCCTTTTTCTTCTAAGAACAAGGTGCGGGGGTGGGGATTTTCCAGAAAGGGTGGAGCTGCTTAAAGGGCTGGGTGCTTAAATCCCCACCTAGATAAGCCTGGGTCTCTCAGGTAAACATTGAACATGACCCCACCCTTTCTCCCACCAGTGGGATTCCTCGGTAACCCTAACCTGCCAGGCCATGGAACCCCGCAGACCCCACTGCGCCCTCTTCTAAGTCCCATGTGATGGCAACTTTTCATTACGGTGATCTTCAAGTGCTACAAAGAAGGAAGAAGACGGAAGGGAAATCGAGTTTGGGATATGGGCCACGTAATATCAGGCAATGTCACCATACTTAATCCTCTCAAGAATTCCATGAAAGGAACTGATGTTAAGCTTCTTTCCAAAATCACGTGTCTATTCAGCAATACAGGCAGGCCTGCTTTCTCATGATGCAGTTCACTCTCCACTGCTCACTGGTGTGAGGACCCAGTGATGCTCAAGGCACTCATCCCTGAGTTTAGCCAGTATATTCTCACTCGGGGTGTGTTGGTAGCCAGTGGGTAACAGCTCCAAATGTCTGTTGATCAGAATATCCAATAAAGCACACCGTATGTCCTAACTTCTCTGTGAGGTATGGATGGCTAGACTGGAAGTGTTACAGAAGAACAGGAAGCTGGCCAGGAACAGGTGGTCCTGTGCTCTCCCGAGTCCTGGGTCCCCCTTCTGGAGGCCCACCCTCTATGTACAGAGCCAAAGCGAGTGTCTTCAGACCTCTCCACATGCAGGGGTGTGTAGAGGAAGGAAGAGACACAGTCCCCACTCTTGCAAAGCTCTCCAAAGGCAGGGAAACCACACTCATGTACAAGTGCAAGTTCATGTACACACAGAAGTCCAAGAAATAGGCCTAACTGTGCCCAGATACTCCAAGAAACTAAGAAGGGAGAGGCATACAGGAGGTTTCCAGCAAGAGGTGACGCTGCAGAGAGTGAGAGTTACAGTATTAATCGTTCAGTCCTGTCCAACTCTTCGCAACCCTATGGACCACAGCCCGCCAGGCTCCTCTGTCCATGAGATTCTCCAGGTAAGAATGGGTAGCCATGCCCTTCTCCAGGGGATCTTCCGGACCCAGGGATCAAACCCAAGTCTCCTGCATTGCAGGCGGATTCTTTACCGTCTGAGCCACCAGGGAAGCCCAGGGGATGCAAGAATAAAAGGTGGTGAGGGGAGATGACTCAAGGAAGCGGGGCTCTTCTAAATGGAGGACGAGAAAACTGATTTCTTTTTTGGCTGTTCATCATGTGAGATCTTAGTTCCCTGACCAGAGATCTAACCTGTGCTCCCTGCATTGGAAGCATGGAGTCTCAACCTCTGGACCACTAGGGAAGTCCTTGAGATAACTGATTTTTATCAGACAATTCAGGACAGAGAGAAAACTCATGTCCCTTCTGCCACAGGGGGTATCTTGAAACTCTCAAGAAATATAGCATGAAAGTCAAAGACCAAAAGCTGGTCCCATGAATTGGAAGAGCTAATCTAAGATCCACCCCAGGGAAGCTGGTATAGAGCAAGTGGACTCTCTTTTCTCTTCACACCTAGGATTTCACACCATGCAGGCGCTGTTCGGGGTTCTTTACACACAGCAGCTGCTTTCATTCTAGGATTTAGTCCTGGTTTGTTTTACACTGCTTTTACTACTTTTGCACTAGTCCACAAATCCAGTCTCCTCTGCTAGATGGATTCTAAAGTCATCAAAGATAGGTAGCCTTCCCTTCGGTGTAATCCCTGAAGGCTCCAAACAGTCTCTCTCGTGGTTCCTCTCACATTCTAGGCCATGGGCCTCACACACAGTCCCAGGCCATCTCCCCTTCGTTTGCCCAGAGGGTTTATGACAGGACAGCATTGTCCTTAGCAACCTCCACCTCCCGTTGCCTAGCAACCGCAGTTCAGAGTCCCCTGCACAAAGGCTGAGAGGCCCATTCCACACTGGGAGGCAGTAAAAGGGTTAATGGGTACAGGGGCCTCTCCCCAGGGCCCTAACTCCCCAAACTAGCTCTGCCTGACCAGACGCTTCAGACCCAGGGGAGGGGTGGGCATGAAGGGCAGGGGTAGGAAGAAAGCCCCCAAGGTTACTGCTCACAGCCTGTGCAACTCAGAGGAACACCACAGAGACAAAAAGAAAACCCACAGGTAGCAAAGTTGCTACCTTCCAGACAAGGGGGTGGAGGGAGGGCAGGAAGGAGAGTTGCACATCACCAGCCCCAACTCCCCGACTCCCACCCCTGCCCAGAAGCGGCCCAGGAAAAGCCTCCCTCTACCCTGCCCTCAGTGGGGCAACGTTCTACATCCACCAGCCTCAGCCCAGCTGCTCCCCAGCCGGCAGAGGCCGGGAGCAGGGGCTGGGCCCCGCCATTGTCTCTCCATTTGTCCTAAGTGGGGCCCCCGCTTTCATCAGTTCTCCCAAGCGGTTCTCCCCAGGCTTGTGCAGACACATACGCTCCCACTAGGCTGTTTGCCAACAACTGCCCCCAGTTTGAAAATAAACCCTTCCCTCAGCACCACCTGCCTGAGCCTCCTCCCCTCTCTCTGCTCAGCCTGCCCCGCGGTGACAGCTCAGCCAATCCTGTGGCTTCTCCCAGGATTCAAACTAAAGAGGGAAAAGGGAGGGGGCCCCCCTGCCCCCATCGACGGCCTCCCAGGTGGCCTTTCCTGGGCTTCCCTATGAGGAGGCAGCCAGACTCTCAACAGCCGCCCCAGCCCCAGCCCTGGGTTCTCCCACCCTCTGCCCTCAGAGACCTGCACTAAACCACTCAGATTAAGGCTCCCCGGAGATTAGGAGGAAGCTGAGCCTTTTCAGGGAGCAGCTGGGGCACAGGACAAGGCCCCCAGGGAGGCCTATACACTATTTTAAGTCCATGTTGGAGCTAGCTGAAGCAGGAACCCAGCCCAGCCCCATCTGTTTGCTGATCTTTCGGGGAGCCTGGTTCCCTCCAGCCCTGCCGTGCATGAGCTCTGCTATACTCAGAATCAGACAAATCAGAAACCCCCCAACCCTGCTACCCCATCAGTCTACTCCCTAGAAGCCTAGAACCCCCCAAATCAGCATTTAAGAAAATAGGAGGGGAGGAGGGCAAGGGAGTGAGAAGATGGCAGAGCCAGGGGACAGGAGAGGGCCAAGTAGGGGGAGACCAGGGAGGATCAGGAGGAGTCTGGGAGGTTCGTGATGAGCTCTAGAAAGAGGGATTAGAGAATAAGGATGGACACTTGGAACAGGGCTGCAGGATCTCCTTTGGAACAGGCCAAGTGGAGTTCCAAACAGACCGTGCGTGCGTGCGTGCGTGTGTGTGTGTGTGTGTGTAAATGAATGAATCCTTCAGTGAATGAACACTGGTTGGGAGCAGAGCCATGCTTGTTACGCAGAGTTCAGGCAGTGGAGCTGGAGATGAGGTTGGGGCAGGGACAGAGCTGTTAAGAAGAGGCCTTGTTCCCACTCTACCCAGCCCACCTTTGTTGGAGACATCTCCCAACCTCTCAGCTGAGGACAAGTCTTACCCACGTAATCAGGGTCGATGCGGGGAGAGTAGAGGCCAAACTGGATGAAGATGGGAAGCAGGAATCCAAAGCGCAGCCACTCGATGACATGCAGAGGGGGCCGGCCAGCCGGGGGCAGCAGGTCGCAGCCCAGCACCGCACTCTCCCCGGCCCGGCCCACCACCGACACCACCTCAGGCTTCCCTCGACCTGCAGGGCGGGCAGGCCGGTGGCATGAGGACCCAGCAGGGACCCAGAGCCAGGACTGGGAGGGGAGATACCCTATCTCGGTGGGTTCCCCAGGCCTTGGTGATGGGGTTGAAGGAATCTTTGATGTTGGCAGAACCAGAGCTGCTCCTCCCCTCCTCTGACCTGCTCACAGAGAACCCCGGGGGGTCCACCCCTACCCCAGAGCCAACAGGGAGTTCTGGAGCCCAGGGAGTCCAGCTCACCGTCAGCCCCCTGGCTGATGATCAGGCTGAGGATGGCCAGACTGAGGCACCAAACCATAGCCCAGCTGCCTGCCTGCCCGGCCCCTCCTCTCCACAGGGGCCCAGATGGAGGGGCCCGGGGACGTGCAGAGCCCAGCAAGCCCCTCAATCCTTCTGATCAGGTCACAGGGATCAGCGCTCACTCTTCTGGACAGTTAGGGCTTGGCTCACGTCACACCTGAGAAAGCCGTTCTCTGGAGCACCACCAGATCTAGATGCAAAATGCAAGGCAACATGCAAAGTGGGCCAATGTTGGAAACCAGAGGAACCCCTCCCCCCTCCTGGAGTTGGAGTTAGAGAAAAGCCGGAGGTGAGCAAAGGTAGAGAAAGGGAAGAAGAGCGCAGATGAGTGGCGGAAGGGTGAGGGAGTGCTGGGGTGGGGAGACCAGACAGGTAAGGACATGTGGGAAGCAGAGGGCTGGAAAGATCTTAGGAAAAGCTGAGGAATTCTGGGGATACCCTCTTTACTCAAGCTCTTAGAAATTTGCGCCACGAGGGAACTGGGGTTCCTCTATACTTGGAAAAGGACTGGTCAGTTAAGTATGGGAGATACAGAGCCCCCATGGTCCAGCCTGCTCTCTGTCCTGTCCTTAGTGCTGACGCTAATAACAAGGTAGCAGAGAGCAAGGTGGAACCAGTATTATCACCTCCACCCCACAGTGACATAAAGGACAGTGAGGCTCTCAGAGAAACTTGCTCAGGTGTACACAGTCAGTCAAAGGCAAAGTTGGGATGAAAACCCCCAGAAAGTGCCCACACAGATCCTTGCCTCATTTCTGCAGCCTCTGTGAACCCCTTTCTCCACTCAACCTCCCAATACTGCTTTAGCGATGAATGCGTCAGACACTTGGGAGAGGAGCTCCCTCTCCATCTGCTGGTATGGAGGGGCCCAGGCAGCATTCTCCAGGTCTGGGCAGGTCCCGGGGCTTGTGGGCTGGCGGCTGGTGCCACTTTCTCTTCCTGATGCTGCCAAGGCAGCCCTCCGCCTTGCCAGACACCATGACCCAAGTTCCTCCCATTTTTCTCTCCCTCCAGCATCCTCAGGGCCCAAGGTTTGCCACCGCTTCCCCAGCCCCAGAGGCATGGCCCATATGAAGCTTAAAAAGCCCAAGAGTCCCTAGGGTGTACAAAGTGAGCCCTGGGGCCTGGAGAGGAGGAGGTCCTGATAGCCCCAGGGCCTAAGCATCTAGGGAAGTCACAGTGGGGTGGTGCTGCCTTGGACCTGGCAGACCCAAGTGGACTCTGCTCTATGGGCCTCCACCCCGCTCCTGGCCTCACAGGTCAAGACCGGCTATAAAACCTCCCCCATGTCCCCCAGCCTGATCCCTGCCTCCACTGAGTGGCCCTGTACATTTAACTCCTGATAACTCACCAGCAAGCACCCCCCTGGCTTTCCACTGCCCCCAGTTCTCCCATATGTCACAGACATATCTTTTTCTAAATGCATAAGAACTCCCAGTTCCCTCCTGGCTCTGTTCTGAAAACCCTAGTAAACCCAGGTTTGCCCAGAATTCCTCTGTTTTTCCTAAGAGCTTTCCAACTTTTCTGCCGCCACTATGTCTTCACCTGATCTCCCCACCCAGCGCTCGCTCATTCTCCCATCCCAGTTATCCCCACTTCTCACAACCTTCCCCACCCCCCACAATTCCCATTCTTCGCACCTGATCTCCAATTGCACCAGATCCTCGGTGCTTCAAGGAACTCCCGGTCTCCCCCAGAATCGCCACCCACCCACTTCTCCCATCCTCTCCTCCCTGGAATGCTCCTGCCTCAGCCCACAATACACTTCTGATGCCCCGCCCTCAATTCTCTTCTCCCTTGCCTTCTCCGGACCCCTGGAACTCCTCCTTGTGTCTGGAACCCACCAAGAACGAACCCCCACCCACCACCCCACCTACACACACACACACACACACACACACACTACTTCCGAACTCCCCCAGTTCTCCGGAGTCCCCATCCACCCACCAAGAATTCCACTTCACTCCCCAGAACTCCCCTAGTTCTGCTCCCCCAAAGGATTCCACAATTCCCCTGCTTTCTCCTGTCCCCCATAACTCCCGCACTGTTCACCCCCTCGCTGGCACCCCCATTCCATTGCCCCCAGAACACCCCCGCCCTCACCTGCTCCGCACCGCTCGGCCTCACTCTTCCAGCTACACAATAGGGGGCGGACCCGCCTCCACGCCTCGGATGCCCCGAGCGCCTCCCGTCGCCCTGGAGACCGCCAATCCCCCTCCCGCGGCGGCCAATTGGAGCTAGCAGAAGGCGAGGCAAGGCGGGCGCGACCCCCGAGCGGCCTGGGAGTTGTAGTTTCGGGAAAGCAGGGCTCCGTGGCACGTGGGCCCGGGTCGCCCCCTGGTGGAGCTCGATACGACGAAGCGTGGAAAGACGGCTCGGTCGGCCGCTTCCCGCTGCAAGCTTGCGAGGCTAAGCGAGTCAAGGCCCGGGCTCCCGGGGTCTCAGGAGCTGACCCGTAGCTGGTTCCTTGCACTCCCTCCTTCCTGGGTAAGCCACCTTAGACGTCCTCCCTTCGCCTAACGGGCTTAACCGCAGATGCGGCAGCTAGGGTTGAAACCCGAGCCTGGAGGGCAGAAGCACCAGGCAGGGAGCAGGACTCCCCGCCCTCCTCCCAGGGGATCCACCCCGCCCCTCTGATCTCCTCCCCCATCCCCATCGCCACCTCCACCTCCACATATTCTTCTCTGGCCGGACTGGAAATACCTGTCTGCACTGGCGAGCTCCCAAATCTTGCCCAGGCGCCTCCCACTGTGTGCGGAGGGGAAGGCAGTGCTCCCAGCCTGAGGTTGCCAAGTCAGCTCCCAGCACCAGCCACCCAGAGAAACGAGTCCAGAGGGAAGAAACTAGAGAGAGACATCCTGGCACGGGAGATTGGGAGAGGAGGAATGAAATAAATGATCACTTATTGAGCCCCTGCAGGGAGCCAGATCCTGGACTACATGCTTCAGGACTCCTATGTGACCTGTACGGAAACTCTGTGAAGTAGGTAAAGCTCCGTGTGACAAATAAGAAAACTGAGGTTCTACAGGGTGAAGTAACCTGCCCAAGAGCACAGGGCAGAGCTGGAGTGAAACCCAGCCTAGACTCCATCAAACCCACCCACCTTGGGGACTTCAGACTCAGGCAGAAGCACATCTTGCATGTCAGCCCTGCAACCTTCTCTGCTTCCTCAACTTGGTGCTGTCTTAGGGATGCAGGGTCATGACTCCTTCCCTACCAGAAATCTGAAATTTGAAGATGCTTGCTCCTTGGAAGAAAAGCTATGACCAACCTAGATAGCGTAAAAGCTGAGACATCACTTTGCCAACAAAGGTATGGATAGTCAAAGTTATGGTTTTTCCAGTAGTCATCTATGGATGTGAGAGTTGGACCATAAAGAAGATTGCTGTATTGGAGAAGACTCTTGAGAGTCCCTTAGACTGCAAAGAGATCAAACCTGTCAATCGTAAAGGAAATCAGTCCTGAATATTCACTGGAAGGACTGATGCTGAAGCTGAAGCTCCAGTCTTTTGGCCACCTGATATAAAGAGCTGATTCACTGGAAAAGACCCTGATGCTGGGAAAGATTGAAGGCAAGAGGAGAAGGGGGTAACAGAGGACGAGATGGTTGGATGGAGTCACTGTCTCAATGGACGTGAGTTTGAGCAATCTCTGGGAGATGGTGAAGGACAGGGAAGCCTGGTGTGCTGCAGTCCATGGGGTTGCAAAGAGTCGGACACCACTGAGCAACTAAACAACAAAAAAACCTGTCCTGGTGCTCCCCTGGAAGCCTTCCCTAAAAGCAGCATGCTAATCTCACCCCAGTCTGAACTCCTGCCACTCATAGAGTGCACCAGGCATTTGATTCCCAGTCGTACCCTTGGCACCCAGAGGACCCAACAGGATGGGTCTGACCACAGCTCACACCAGTATCCCGTCCACATCCTCCCTTCTGGGTGGTCCTCCAGCCCTTTCTGACTAAATTCTGGGCCAAGAAGCTTACCACCCCTTGTAGTAATTCATTCCATCTTCAGGGACTTGACTGCTGGAAAGTTCTAAAGGTGTAAAGATCTGGGTGCTTTTCACCACCTGAGATGAAAAGTGGGAAGGGAGTGAAGGAGGGGAGCAGCCAAGAGCAATGGAATGATGTCTCTCACTATCCCTCCAGCAAAGTCTCTCAAAGTGGCCCTTCAAATGTTACAATGTGACAAAGTGACCTAAGCCTGCTGAGACTGGAATGAAAACATGTTAGTGAACACAAGAGGAAAGCCAGGCCAAGCAGAATGGCTGGGGAAGATGGCGGAAGAGTGTGACGTTTGTTATACCTTGGGCCCTCACCAACTAATACAAAAGATCTCCTTCCCCTGTGTGAGAATGCGCTCCATCTCTGGTTTAAAGGTTTCAATTCCACTGTCTCCAGTATTTTCTTGAGGACAAGTTAATTTCGTTTGGACATTAAAATAACTTTTTGTAAAATTGGGATTTGAAATGGTTTTCAATTTTTTTAAGATACAGTCTTTTCTCTTTTGGGAGGGGGGAAATGCTAATTTTGTATTTTATTATTATCATCATTTTGCTCTGATTCAGGTGCATCTTGACAGCTTTCTGGTGAGAAAAGGAACCTGACCCTAACTTGCTCCCTCACCATACTGGAAGTGAAAGTTGGTTAAAAAAAAAAATCCTATCCATAAATATTATTTTCTGGAAAAATTTGTTCAATCTGCTAGGATTCTACCTAGCGTCATCTTACCAAAGCTTAAACCAGCCCACATATTTTCAACTTGTTGACAGGAAGACTAGACAATGTTGTCAATTCCAGCGACTTTGCTGATTCTATGCTATGAGCACTGGTCCTGTCACCCAATCAGAAAAGAGTTACCATTCATCATTGATGGTTGGGTGCCTGTTTTCTAACCCAGTGAGACCGAAGCTCCATGAGGGTGTAGAGCTGGTCTTGTTTCATCCTTAAATCCCCGCCACCCCCACCTCAGCCCTTAGCTTATCAGAGAAGACCAGCCTGCCTCTCTAGACTACCCATTCATCACAGGGCGCAGCGCATGGCCTCAATAGTCCCTTGAATTCATGGTGCTTGTTCACTTATCAATGGCTTTCTTCTTATCTTCTGTCTGGCTACAAAGTCCTTTTTCTCCCTTCCCTGGGAACTCGCTGGTAGTCACAAGTCAAAGTTCTGTTACCTCTTCCCTCCAGGACATCATCACTGAACTCTCACCACATCCTCACCTTCACCCGAAGCCCTTGTCACACCTTATTGTAATTACATCTAACACACCCCACAAAGAGTTCCAAGGGTAGATAGTATCTTTTCCGCCTCTCAGTGCAAGCCCAGTGCCTGTCACTCCGGCGCCTAAGTGTTATCCTCCTCCCCTCAGTTTGCTTTTCACCTATTTCAACAGAGCTGCTGCTGCTGCTAAGTCGCGTCAGTCGTGTCCGACTCTGTGTGACCCCATAGACGGCAGCCCATCAGGCTCCCCCGTCCCTGGGATTCTCCAGGCAAGAACACTGGAGTGGGTTGCCATTTCCTTCTCCAACGCATGAAAGTGAAAAGTGAAAGTGAAGTCACTCAGTCGTGTCTGACTCTTCACGACCCCATGGACTACAGCCCACCAGGCTTCTCCGTCCATGGGATTTTCCAGGCAAGAGTACTGGAGTGGGGTGCCATTGCCTTCTCCGTTCAACAGAGCAAACTTTGCAAAAAGCCAAGTGTTACCAGCTGATTATTATCTCGGTTTTCTGTAGAGGAAGAGACCCGAGTCTTTCTGGGCTTGTATTCCACCTTCTTCAAAGTCTGAATGTTCCGCATCCAGGTGCTATGGGCTGGTTGAGGACCTCAGTCTTTCTCCTTTCAGACTGGGTGTGAGAGATGCTCCCCTGTATTTTAGGGAGGGCCATCAGCTGACTGTACAGGGACCATTCCTTCCCTTATTGATCTCCTGTGCCAGACTCTGAAATTCACAAGAAAAGACCTCCCCCCATGTATGCAAGATGGCCGGTGGCCTTTTCCACTCAGTTTCCAGAAAGGTATTAAAGAAATTAGAGTAGTTGGGGGCTGCAGGTTTGGTCCTAGATCTTCATGCCTTTTTGGAGGTGGAACTACTCAGCCCAAAGCGAGGCACAGAGAACCAGCCTCGGGCTAGGGACTGCCTTCCAGCGGGACAATGACTCAGGCCCTCAGGGAATAGAGTGGATCCATTGCTAGTCTTAGGAACTCTTTGGGGAGTGGACTTAGAAACTAAACTTCCCTTTTTTCTTTTTCTTTTCCCAACCTCACCACCTCCTCCCCAAGCCCTACAGGGGTCCATCTCCTGCCCAATACTCAAGACAGGAAGCCCCCACTTGCCTCCTGGCTCTGCTTACTTCCATCCCTGGAGGCCCTGGCTCTTGGTTTCCTCCATGCCCCTTGCTGGAGGCTTCCTCTTGGGGTGTCCCAGTGCCTGATCCATGTGCGCTGTTGAGGCATGTAGGATCTACTTCCCCGACCAGGGATGGAGCCCAGGCCCCCTGCCTTGGGAGCATGGAGTCTTAGCCACCGAACCACCAGGGAAGTCCCCTGTGTCCTGTTTCCCTGAAGCCATCCTTGGTCCCTACAGTCCCAAGTGAGTCCATCTGCCCCTCCACAGTCTCAGTGTTCTTTTTCTTGGGAGACACTTTGGAGGTCAGTATCCTTCTCCTCACTAAGAGGGGAAAGCGAAATACAGAGAGGTGTCAGGCATGGCTTCTGCCACACAGCCCTGTCTTTACCCCTCAGTCCCTCCTCTAAAATTCCCTGGGGTTACCAGCCCATCCCGTCCCTGTCGGAGCCAAGGCGTTCCCTTAGCCTTGGAGCACCAGTCAGCTGTACCTGTGCCTGCTCTCTTCAAAGGGCATGTTTCTAGTCAAAAGGGACGGTGCCTCCGTGGACATCTGCTGGACCACGTGCCCCAAGCCAGAGGCCAGTGGCAGAGCACAGCCCAGATCTCCTGGGATCCCACCCAGGGCTCTCCCTACAGTGTCAGGGGACGCTCAACTTTAAGGGATCCAATATGTTGTTTTCTTCCTTTGTGTGCCATTTCTCAAGGACTCTCTATTCCTTATCAGTTCCTGGGAAACAGGAACGAGCAGAGCTGCACGCAGTTCTCAGGACTGAGATCATGGGAAAGAGCACCTGCTTGGATTCTCTTCAGTGACTCTCTTCAGTGACCTTTTAGGACTATCCATTTTGTTGCAACTGGTGGAATTTCATTCTTTTTAATGGCTGAGTAATCATTTTACTGAAGATATATAAGCATGCATTTCTTCAAATAAAGGACCCTTGTTTCACTCAAGACTTGGGACCCTGTGTCCTTCTTCTTGTTGACTCCAGTCCCCAGGTCCTGGTCTACGAAGACCGTGACACTACAGTATCCCACACCACCCTCCTCCAGGTCACTCACTCCCTCAGCACGTCCTGTGGCATGAGTGGCTTTCAGTCCCCTCCCCATTTCACCCCCCACTCCGCACCCTGCCATGGCAGCTACATTAAGTAGCATTCACAAGATCTGATTTGGGGAGGATGACCAAGACTTAAGCAGAGGGTGAGGAATTCATACTGATTACTGGGCTTGGGAAAGAGCAAGAATATAAAATTAAAGGTCTTTGCCAGGAGAGCAGGGGGAGGGGAGGGTAATATATGTGTAGGGGGCAGGCAACCCAGGACAACAGTCCAGAGAGAAGGTGTGAGACATGGAAATCTATGGGTAAGGAATAGACAGGACTCTAATACCAAATACAAACAGGAGTCAAGAGTCTCGACCTCTGCTGTTTTTTAAAAATATTTATTTTTATTTTATTGAATTATTTGGTTGCACCAGGTCTTAGCTGCCACACACGAGATCTTTGATCTTCATTGAAGGATGCCACCTCTCTAGTTGCAGCTTGCAAACTCTTAGTTGCAGCACGTGGGATCTAAGTTCCCTGACCAGGGATCCAACCTGGGCCCCTGCACTGGGAGCCTGCAGTCTTAGCCACTGGATCACCAGGGAAGTATTCAGACCTATGCTATTAATCCAACTGAGTTGCCATCTCTATGGGGCAAGCACCAGAGGCCCAGAGCAACTGGCATCAGGGAGATGATGGAAAGGTCACCAGCTCAACTGAGACCCAGAGTAGGATTGCACTGGGGTGCTTCATAGCTCCCTGTGCAGGACAGTCGGTAGATTAACATCGGGTGGGTGAGTCGCTTAGTGAACTCTTTGGCCAGGGTGTAAGGAGGGTATGAAAGCAGAAGAATTGGCAGGAATAATAGGAATAATACCACATTCATGCAGAGTTCTTGGTGCCTGAAATTTCCCATTCAGGAGTCACAGCTTCATTTAGATTAAAAGGAATCTCTCACTCTTCTTATTGAAGTGTAAATGTTATGTGTGTTGGTGGGGAATGGGTTAGGCGTGAATAATAACGTACCAACACCGCATTGTGAGGAGGTCTTTTAGACTCACTTTCTTCTCCAAAGGCAGTTGTGGAAAGCAGGCGGCGTGGAGGGGGTCACCTAGAAGGGAAGGAAAGGCAAGAAAGCAGGTTTTGCCAGAGTTACCCAATGAAAGACTACACAGCTCCTCCAGAGTTGGGTCACCCGGTTTGACTTTATTGCCAGACAATCTTCCCTCCGGGAGCATGGCCCTTGAGATGCCCGCCCCTTGATCCCCTGGGAATAGATGAGCCTGGGGAGGAGGAAGTTTCCCCTGGGGCTGAGAAGAAGCAATGCTCAGGACAGGGACCCCCAGGGGCCATCAGCTCAGGCTGGGGCCAGGCTGCCCCTTCCTTCTCAGTCTCATTCTGTCTCTCTTGAGTTTCTTCATTCTCAGCACTTTGCCTCTTGTCTGGACTCGGATGAACCAGAAGCCCACGGCCAGGGTTCCAAAAAGCAAGAGGATGAGCAGTCCCTTGGCCAGAATACAGAAGGAAGTGGAGGCCTTCTCCAAAGGGTAGCCAGGATCTGAGGCAGAGAAGGCAAGGAGAGAGGGGCTTACCAGAGGGAAGGTCTGGATTTAGGGGAAGACACCCACCCCAAATTCCACTGAGGAGGTCTCAGGTTCACTGTCAGCTGATTCCTTGGCAAGTAGCTCAGGGATGTATATTCTTTTCACAGAATCTCAGAGGTTGTGATCTGGGGAGTAATCTCAACCTAGAAGGGACCTTCCCAGCTTCCAAGCTGTGAGCACAAGGAAAAGGGAAGCCCCTCCCCAATCCAGGGGTCAAGTCTCTACGGGAGGGGTTAGGTTCTAGACTCCACGTTCTCTCCTGAGGAGAAGGGTGTGGTCACCCTGAGACCCTGCAGTGATTTGGGGGCTGTCTCTGGGACCCTGGTACCTGCACAGAAGGACCCAGCTTGGATGGGACGGGAAGTGATGTTGCTGACAGGGTTGCTGGCCCTGCAGGTGTAAGAGACAGCCTTGTCCCCAGGCCTCCAGAATGCTCTGAGGATGGCGCCTTCATGGGCAGTGTCAGCGCCATCTTCCCAGGATATCCAGGTGTAGGTCACATCCAGGCCCGCATTCTCTACAGAGCATATCAGGGATATATTACAGGCACCTTCTTCCCCAGGGATCCCAAACTTCACTGTCATGTGAGGCTGTGACAGGCGTTCTAGATGAAGGAGAAACACAAAGGCCCTCTAAGTAATCAGGGACTGGGTCTGTTTTCCTAAATTCTTCGACACTGGGGTACTGATGCTGCCCACTGAGACCTGCTTCACCTAAACGAGGAAGGAGCCAAACTAACAGCACCCAGCCACCATCCAACCTGTGGTTCCCAGGGCAGCTGCCCAGATGACGGAGCTGCTGTTGGGATCTTCTACCTCTGCTTTACGCCTTGCCTTCTCTCTCTTACCTTTGCACCCCACCTTCCTTCAAACTCTGTCCTGCCTCTTTGATCCTAGAAAATATTATCACCCGCCTGAGGCACTTATAGTTGAATCAGTGTATGCACGATTCAAGATAGAATATCAGCCGATGTCACAAGCATTAAGAGGGAATTTGGGTTCAAGTAGACAAGAGACCCTGATTAGTAGCCCTCAAATCAAAGAGGAGGATAAAAGGCTTAGGAATGGAGGTGGCAGGACTTCCCTGGTGGTCCAGTGGTTAAGAATCCACCTTCCAATGCCGGGGACTTCAGTTTGATCCCTGATTGGGGAAGTAAGATCCCACATGACACGTGGCAACTAAGCCAGGGCACCACAGCTCCTGAGCTGTGTTTTAGAGCCCCTGTTCTGCAACAAGAGAAGCCCCTGCTCACCGCCGTGAAGACCCAGTGCAGCCAAAAAAAAAAATATATATATATATATATGGAGGTGGCATTCATGCCCAGGATGCAAAATCTCATAGGAACAGAAAGTCTTCCTAAGATGTCTGTAGGCAAAGCCCCTGACTCCTTTCACAACACATCCACAGACACTGCTCAGAGCCCAGGGCCTTGCTACTCCAGGTCACTTTACCTGCAGGTGAGGTCAGACACACTGGAGACAGAATGCTTTCCAGTCCCAGGCCCTCAAGCCGTAACCCCGAGTCCTAAGACCCTTGGGCCTTTGTGTAGGAATCTCAGGAGAGTCAGAAAAGGCAGCACTATGGTTCCCAGTAAACTCACGATAGACGCGTAGATTGTACTGCTGCATGGTGGAGTCCTGGGACGTCCTCAGGTGGACTTGAGCTTGGTAAGATCCTGAGTCCTCCCAGCTCAGATTTTGGATGTGGAGGGAGTAGGTGGGCTCCAGGAAGTTTACTCGGCCGTCATAGCGAGGGTCGGTCACCATGATGGTAGCCGGATGTCCCTCTTTCTCTGGGACCACAGTGGCAAGCCTTTTGTGGGAGGACCAGATGATGTTCTCAACCTCCTCATCAAATGGCATTTCCAGGGGGAGGCTGATGGACTCGTGAAGAATCCCAACCACTTCCTCAGAATCCACACCATCTCCAGAGTACCCTTCAGCTGCAGATAAAGAAAGAAAAGATGAGGACTTCCTTGGTGGTCCAGCAGTTAAGGATCTGCCTTGCAATGCGGGGGATGTAGGTTCAATCCCTGTTCAGGGAACTGAGATCCCACATGCTGGGGAACAACTAAGCCTGAGCACCACAACTATTGAGCCCATACGCCACAACGAGAAATAATTCGTGCACCTTGACAAAAGATCTGCATGACTCGAAATGAAGATCCCATGTGCTGCAACTAGGACCCCATACAGCCAAGTAAGTAAATAAATAAATAAAACTTCAGAAAGATGGAAACAACGCAAGTGGTGTCTCTGGGCTGCTGAGACTGGCGGTGGGGCGTGGTCTCAGTCTCAGTTGAGTAGTTTCTGTGACCCACACTCAATCTCATCCTCCAACTGCCTCTTCTGGCTCTAGCTCTTCGCTGCACCTGACTCGAGCACCTACCAAGGTTTGGTTTCCATCTGTACCTCACCCTCCAAATTCTCTCTTCTCCATTTGCTGTCCTTGGGGTTGCTCCCCTTCCGTATCCACAGGTATCCTCATCTCTTTTTACTGCACTAAAGTCACACCCTAGTCCTTTTTACTCCAGAAGAGCTGAAGGACTCAGTCCCAAAGGCAGTGACTTGCTAGCCCAAGGCCCAGCAGAACAGGAGCACAAAGAGGAAATGAGATACTCCTGTTCTGAAGCTGGCAGTCTGTCTCACCTTCCTGGGACAGCACGAGGAGGAGCAGCCACAGAAGTGCTCCCATGCCAGTAGCCTGTGTCCTGGGAGTGTGACCTGGTCAGCCCTGGAGGCTGTAAGGAAGACAAGCTGACAAGATGCTGCTGGAGGCAGACTGACAGTCCTGGGGAGAGGGAAGTGGTTCCCCCAGCTAGCTGCCCTCTAACTTCCCCATCTCACCAAGCCCCTCCCTGTCCATCTTGGGAAGACATGTCTCCAGCCTGATTGGCAAGGTGGTTTACCCACTGCCTCATGTTTCCTGTCCATAGTGCTCAACTGAAATCCCACTTCCTAAATGAACCCTTCCTAGATCCCTGCCCCCTGTATTCCCAGGCTTCCCAGACGTACCACCTTCGCAAAGCTCTTAAAACACTTTCTATCCAACCCTGTCATTTGGCTCTCAGGATACTCTGCCTCAGCTCTCCCTTGGCAGTTCCTATGTTGCTGTGATCATTTGATCTTATAAACATCTTTATCTCCCCGGGGAAGACTCCATATTTTGGGACATCTCTCTAAGTCCTACTGATGCTGGTTCCCATGCTAGACACATTTAGCACCCAACTGATATTTTTGGCATGTATGAATGAATGAAGTCTTTCTATTTCAAGTTAGCTAGGTTCCCATTTGAGAGACTATTCATAGGAAGAGAAATTTTGACTCCTTCCCCCAACCCCAAGTTCCATGGGGTTGCAAAGGGTCAAACACGACTGAGTGACTAACACTCAGTTTAGACCGGAAAGCCTATCTATGTTGTCAATATTATAAAAAAATATTAAATCATTCTGTGAGAATATGAAATGAACTAAGCTCTAGGAAATCTGACAATCAGAGCTGTCCAGGACACAATGGGTAGCCTTTGAAAGTAATTTCTGTCCTTCGTATTCAAACTAAGATTGGACAATCTTGGATTGTTGAATGTTCTACAGCATGTCTGACATCCATGGGTGCTCAGATGGGATAATCTTTAAGTTTCTTCTAGTACTCAATTCTATGAGTCTTGCTGTAATCAGGAGCAAGAGTGATGCCCTCAAGATGAAGGGCACAATTAGAGGCAGATATGTGCCAATATCCCATACCTTAGATGATCAGATGTGACACTCAGTTAGGTATTTATTGGGTAGCTTCTATGTCCCAGGCACTGTCCTAAGTGCTGGGTGATTAGCAGTGACCAAGAAGTTTAGATCATGGCTTTATGGATAACAGAGGCCAACAACTGACCACAGCCAAGTAACTGCAAGTTTGATGAGTCTTACCAAAGGGAAACTGGGGGACCTGTGACAAAAGGATTTACCAAAGCTGAAGTCAGGAGGGTTGGGGGAAAGCTTTCGAGGAGAAATGATATTTAAGCTAAGACCTCAAGGATGAGTAAGATGTGCTAAGGGAAGACAAGAATGGAGTAGACAGTTTTTAAAGTTGAATTTATATAATTATCAAATCTTGGGGTTGGAGTTTTTTGAAAAGGTAGATCAGGTCTCAGTTTGAGTATGAAAACTTTTTTAACATAATCTTATTTAAAAATAGGTTCGATGCAGGATACAGGAAGCTTGGGGCTGGTGCACTGGGATGACCCAGAGGGATGGTATGGGGAGGGAGGTGGGAGGGAGGTTCAGGATGGGGAACACGTGTACACCCGTGGCAGATGCATGTTGATGTATGGCAAAACCAATACAATGTTGTAAAGTAAAAAGTAATAATAATAATAAATAAAAAGGGGAAAAAATAAAATAAAAAAATAAAAATAGTATTAAAGCAAAGAAGAAAAAAATTCAGTTGAAAAGATGAGCATATGAGTTAGGTTCTCTGAGAAGCAGATGATGGAGTTAGGAGTAAAAGAGGTTTAATCTGTGTGGGCGAGGGAGGGTGAGGGGAACATAAAAGATAAAAGTGTAAGGGAGCAGAAATGAGCAAGGAGAGCCTGGGACCGTGATGCTGAGCAGACAGTCTCACTAACTCAGCAGCGAGCCCTGGAGTGGAGCTCCCGCATCCTCACCGTGCACAGCCATTGGCTGGGGCTGCCCAGGAAGTGCATGGGTCTCTCGTGGGTCCTGCACGTGCTGCAGCTGGAGGCTGCCGGCTGACTGCACCCCTTGAAGCTGAAGATGAGTTCTCTCTTCAAAAGGGATTCAGGGGCACCTTCAGGGCCACTGCAGTGAATATGCTGATCAGACAAAAGGTGACTATGGGCAGACTGATTAAACACCTGTCTCCATAAATGGTACATTATACTTATTGAGCAGAGAGAAATAATTTCCATCACTTCCTCCCGCCCCCAGCCCACCCTCACTAAGCCCTCCAAGTTCAGTGTGGAGAAAGCCCTTCTCCAAATATGATTTTCAAGTGCCCCGGAAGTCTGATTTTTCATTCTGGCTCATGGATTGTGACCCAAATGCAGCTCCATTTCCATCTCTCACTGCCTCTTCAATCTTACTCAGTGGGGTGATCTTCCCCTGTGACAGATGAGAAACTCGGCTTTGGTTTTCTGCTCTCGGTTCAGAAATGAGAACTTCTTTCCCATGTAATAAACAAAATTCTAAACTTACATAGAATTGAGCAGTCTCCCCTTGCCCTGGCTTATGTCTGTTTCAGGCTAAAAGCTTACACAGGAGAGTGGGAGAAGCCCTGCTCTCTGCTCAGCTTCCCCCTCCCTCTGCTCTCTTCAACTCCTCCCACCCCCACCCCCCCCCACCCCCCCCGCCTCACACTTCATGGTCCCCATCTCCAGGAGGGTGGGCAGGGAGTGGAATCGTTCTCTCCGCTGAGTGTCTTTGCGCTCTGTGAGTCTGGCAGATAGTTAAGAAGGACTCCATTGAGGAGCAGTTTTGTGGGTTTTTACACGTTTCTGCTGGTTCCTTCTCTCTATTCTTGACCCAGGAAGGATGCGTCTCTATTCTGAGTCATCCTTTGAAAGTCTTTCCGCAGCCCCTGGACATCTGGTTGTGCATCTCATCTCCACCCGTCACCCCTTCAACTGTCCATGGCACTCAGGCCAACCAAGCAGCAGGCTGTGTCTCACAGGTGGTCCTCAGTTGCCCACCAAAACATTCCTAGCCCTGAAAGATTCTGAGATCTATAGCACAGCACCACCTTCCTGGCTGCCTCATGGGAGTCCCATCTTACTCCACAGTTGGTTTTAATTCTCCAAAGCCTGACTGAAGCTCCGGTCCCCTTGGACTCTCACCTGCAGGCATGCATGTCAAAGCTCGAGGTGTCCTTTCCCTGAAGACCCCTCCTTTGGCTGCTGGCCAGACATAACATTGTCTATCCTTTGGGGGATAAGGTGGGGTATGTGCATGCTCAGTCACTGAGTCATGTCTGACTCTTTGCAACCCATGGACAGTAAGCCATCAGGTTCCTCTGTCCATGGGATTATCCCAGCAAGAACACTGGAGTGAATTGCCATTTCCTCCATCAGAGCATCTTTCCCACTCAGGGATCAAACCCACATCTCCTGCAGCTCCTAAACTGGCAGGCGGATTCTTTACTACTGAGCCATCTGAGAAGCCCATGAGATGGGGAATGACAGTGAAAACTTATTTCTAAAGAAATCTCCTTCTGGCACTCCCTGGCGGTCCAGTAATTAGGACTCTGCACTTTCAATGCAGAGGGCAGAGGTTCCATCCCTGGTTGGGGATCTAAGATCCCACAAGCCATGTGGTGCAGCCAATAATAATAATAAAATAGAAAAAAAGGAAACTTCTTTCTGAGCTCCCTCTCTCCATGGATGAGGGAGTCTCCGAGAGCGGTGACCCAGGTTCTCCTTCATTCTGATTGTAAATTTCACAGAGGGAGGTCCCCCCGTGTTGCCTTTCATCTCTCCATTCCTGACCCAGGGACACCTCAGTGAACTGCGGCAGGGAGAATTCCGGCTAACACAGAGGATCCCCTTACCGCAGTCTTTGACCCAGCTGATTTCTGCAGCACAGCGGTGGACAGTTCCGGGACTGTGACCTCCACCCTGAAGTTTGCACCTTTGCTTTTCTGTTTCAGGGTTTTCTCTGCAGCAGTGGAATTGCATCAGCCCAGGCACAATGCAGCCAAGAAGTGCAGGGGAGTGCACAGACCCCAGAGGTAACCCCTGGAGTCAGTGGAACACTGAGTTGATGGATAAATGCCCCAGCCTCCCTGCCCTTCCTCCCTGCCCTTTCTTTATTCCCTGCCCAGGGATAATCCTGAGGCTTGTTCTTCAGGGTTTTTCAGCCCACAGCAATAACCAACCATGAACACAACCTTTATGGGCTTTTCTCCCTTCTCCATCTCATGCTCCTCATTCTTTCATATTGGCTTCCTGGATGGTCTCCCAGAAAGAATACTTCCACCCAAGTTCTTGCCAAAGGTCCTGTTTTGGTTGAACCTAGGTTGTTGTACTATTATATATGATAAAGTAGTTGAGCCAGTCAAACTTAGATCCCTGTCTCCTCTGCCTGGGTCTTTAGAGGAAATAATTTAATGAGAAATAAGCCTCCCATTCCAATTCTCTTGATGTAACAGCCTTGGGAAACCATGGGCTGGTGAAAAGCTGGTCCTGCTCTGATGAAAGGATGGGGGGATAATAAAGGGTCAAACCTTTGATCAGGCTTTCTCTTAGCTTCTCATCAGATCTAGAAAGACTAGGACCCCCACAGCAGAGCCATTAGCTGTGTGGGTAATGACTGTGTGGGTAATTAGCTGTATGGGTAAATTTCCTCTCACAGCAAAGCACATTGAGACCTACATGTGTCTTCCATTCCATCAAGGGAGCTGCCTGTATGCTTGATACAATATTTACCTTTTAAAATTTGTTGTTGTTGCTGTTCAGCCACTAAGTCATGTCTGACTCTTTGCGACCCCATGAACTGCAGCACGCCAGGCTTCCCTGTCCTTCACTGTCTCCCAGAGTTTGCTCAGACTCACATCCATTGAGTCAGTGATGGTTTTAAATGTCAGGGTTAAAAGAGTGATTATTCATTTGAAGGTTGCTGGAAAGAACCACAACAGTCTGAAAATTGTTGAAGGGCAGCCAGAGGAGCCATTGTGACACAGAGGAGAAAGGAGTGTCCCTTGTGAGGGACCAGCCTGGGCAGGGTCCCTGGGGTGGGAGAGAGCAGAGTACACGGAGCGTCCTGACCAGGTGGGGCCAAGGGGGAGGTGGCGAAGAGCAGAGAGGGGGCTCCGGAGGCACCCTGGAGACAGCTCACCTTCGAGCTTCAGAGACCTGCTCAAGAGCTTAGAAATCATAGTCTCTTAAAAAGCTTACTTTGACAGGCAGGAGAAATAAAGGCTAGAGGTGAAGGGAAAAGAGGGTAGAGGGAAACTTTATTGCTATTGTTGACTTGCAGTGTTGTGTTATTTTCTGCTGTACAGCAAAGTGATTCAGTTATACCTATACGTGCATTCTTTTTCATATTCTTTTCCATTATGGTTTACCAAGGATATTGAATGTTTCCTATGCTGTACAGTAGGACCTTGGTGTTTATGCTATTGACTTTTTTTTTTTAATGGGAGAGATATGAACATATTTAAATGCTGAGAAGAGAAGAAAGTGGGGAGTGAAGGTGCAGAAAAGAAAGGAGATGGTCAGTGGAGCTAGGCTGCCCCCATCGCCCCCAGAATATGACAGCGAACTGGGATTCAGAGCCCAGAAAAAAGAACCAGCCATAGACTGCAAAATGATCCTTCTTTACACTAAGAAAAGATGATCAGAGACGTAGGCAGTTTTGTCTGTGGCAAGGAGTGAAGGGGAGTCCTGTCTTGCGGTTTCAATTTTCTCTGTAAAGTGAAGGTGTCAACTAAAAAAGATGCACCACGTGAGAGTTGAGAGTTAAGTTTTACTTGGGGCAAAATGAGGGCTGAGGGCTTCCCAGGTGGCACCAGTCGTAAAGAGCCTGCCTGCCAATGCAGGAGACATGAGAAGCAGGTTCAATCCCTGCGTCGGAAAGATACCCTGGAGGAGGGCACAGCAACCCACTCCAGTATTCTTGCCTGGAGAATCCCATGGACAGAGGAGCCTGGCAGTTTACAGTCCATAGGGTCCATAAGAGTCGCACAACTGAAGCAACTTAGCACGCACCCATGAGGGCTGTAGCCCGGGAAACCGCACTTCAGATTGCTCTGGGAAACCCTCCAAAGAGGTACTGGGGGAAGGTCAATATAAAAGATTTTGGTGAAGGGGGAGTTCAATGCAATCAAGCACTCATTTTACAAAAGGTTTTCTGCTAGTCACTAGGAGCTGATGTCATCATGAAGGGGTTTAGTGCTTTTCTACCTATAAGGAGATGCATGAAATCAATTCCTGAAAACATCTGTCTAAAGGCCTGGTCCACCAGTTTCCCTGGAGCACAGAGTGCCTCGTTCCCCACTGTGAACTCCCTTCGGGGAGTGTTGAAGTTCAGCAGCTGTAGCAGCACAAGGGTCAGTCTCCGCAGAGGTAAATGCCCTTGGCCAGCACCAGTTTGTGGTTGACAGAGGCCAAGTTCTCTGTGGAAACTGAAGGCTGAAGTGTCTGTGTCAAGGGCAGGACAAAGTTTGAAACAGATGCAGTGACTCTGTGTCCAGGCTTCTTGGGACAGCCCGAGTTTAAGTCTGCTGTCCTGGGCTAATTATTAATTGTGTCCCTTTTCACTCTTAGAAAGTATCCTGGTTTGTAGGGTAAATTATGTGATTACTCTAAAACAGGAGCAAAACCTTAAAAAAAGAATCATAGTCAAATAGCTAACCTTTAAGAGCTCAAGGCCACCCTTAGCTTTTCTGGTCACCACGTTTCCCTAAAGATCTGGGGGAAGGTAGTGGGGTGGGCAGGGCGAAATGAGAACACATCTGGAACCAAGCTGCTTGTGCTGGAAACTTCATCTGCAGAATGGGATCCACACAACATCTCTTTGTGGGGCAGTTGTGAAAATGAGGTGAGATGATGCCTGGAAAGCCCTTAGCACAGACAGGCGCACAGCGAGAGCTCAAAGAATGTGCGTTGCGGTTGTGACTAAAGGTTAAATGTTGAGAAGGTGGACTTGGGAATCGTGAAGAACTGCAGCCTCTTCGTACTGGGCCAGGGTCTGTGTCTGTTGAAGAGAATGCTACAGAGGAAGTTTCTAGCATAAGACATGTGAATAGACTTTTCCCCAGCAGCGTAAATCAGCCCCTGGTCTGAGGACACAGAGGGCGTTGCTGCCGGCAGGTTCAGCCCAGCTCGGTGTTTTTCATGACCCTGCCTGCGCATCATGTACAGAGAGACGCAGCATGCTGGGCTGAGTCCCTTGAACTCCAAATCCCTGAGTGGTTCCTACGTACACACACCCTTCCCTCAACTTGCCTTTTCAGCACCAGGCGTCTGCCTTTCTTAAAATCGACTCCCTGCCATATGTTCTGCTTCCCCTCATGCTTATCATTCTCAACGTGTAGGTTTTGCATCTTCTGCATCAGAATCATGCAGAGGGCTGTTTACAATGCGGATGCCTCGGGCCCCCACTCCAGATCCAGGGACTCAGGGTGGGGTCGGGAGGGAGTGATGGCTGCAAACCCACCTGCCCTTCCAGGTCCTCAGGGGATTCCACTGTGTGCTACAGTCTAAGAATGCCCCACGCTGCCTGCTCTTCTGTTTCACTGAAACAGGAAGTTCCCCAGCCAGAGCTGCCTTTGTCTGCAATTACAAAAGGTTTCTTTCCCCCTGAGTAGAGCCATGAAATGCTGCTCTCTGGGGCTGGGCTGCCTAGAACATGAGACAACTCTGGGGGCTTGGGACCTGTCCTCCCGGAAGTCTCCCTGGGAATTGGGAAGCGCTGTGTCCAGGACTGAAAAGGAAAGCAGGCCCAGGCCGGAGCTTCAACCCAAGACGTCCACCCACATTTACTCCTTGACATGTGGGCGTGCTGATGCAGAACTTGCTTGAAAACAGGAAAGAAAAAAGTTCACAAGCTACTAATCTTGTCCAACCTCTTATTTAAAAAACAAACAGAATGAGTGGTGGAGGAACTTCTGCAAGGCCACATGATTGAGGCTGAAACCCAGGTCTCCTGGAGCCTTGGGGGCAGGACTTTACCTGACGAAACTAATTTTGGATGTAACGGAACTCTGTCTGCGATGTCCCAACACAGAAAACCCTCAGTGAATGTTAGTATTGCTGGTGTCATTATTAATTTGTATTTGTATTCATTTGTTATTGTTAACTTGTATTTGAGACTGGAGGCACTCCAAGAGAGCCCGAGGGGAACAGAGGGGGTTGCCCTGAGCAATGCCAGCTGGACGCCCAGGCAGCTCTGCACAGAATGAGTGATACTCTTCTCAGCACATTCAGCACTGATCCGGGGCCGGCTCTGCAGACCGCCAGTTCATCGATGTGCCAGGGATGATCAGAATCTGGGAGGCTGCCTCATCTTATCAGGACAGTCATCAACTGATATATAAAATCAGCCACTCATCCTACAAATATTTAGGAATTTCCAACAAAGTACCAGGCACCAGATGCACACCACAGCAGTGAGCAGGAAACATGGAGTTCACATCCCAGTTCCGGGTGGGCTGCAGGGAGATAGGCAGTGCACAACACACAGATACACAACAACGTCAAGTGATAAAGTACCGCAAGGGAAAGCAAAACAGGACGAAGCGACACAGAAGGAGCCCCCCGGGGGCGGGTGCGGGAAGGCAAGAAATATACCTCATTGAAGGGGTTCTGATCAAATAGATCAGTTTCAGTTGCACTGCCCTGACATTTCTTCCCTGTACAAGGTCACTCTGAGGAGCTGTGAGCAGGAGGCAGCCCCGGTAAGCAAGGTGTTAGAAGACAAGAGATGGTGGTCCCTGGTGGTTCAGTGGTTAAGACCCCGTGCTCCTAATGCAGGGGGCCCAGGTTTGATCCCTGAGTCAGGGAACTAGATCTCACATGCCCCAGTGAAAGATCCTGTGTGCCACAACTAAGATCCAGAACAGCCAAATTAATTAATCAATTGTTTTTTTTTAAAGAACACAACAAAAAGAAAAGAATATAGGAGATGAGCCATGATGCAAGAATTTGGTGACAAATGTCCATCACTCATATGAAGGACTAAGGTTAGTTAGGGGAAGCTGGATGAAGGCTATACAAGCACTCTGTAAATCTGTAAGTCTAAAAGGATACCTCAAAAATAAAAAGTTTTTTAAAACCTAAAAATAAAATGTTTGGTGACAGCCTGTTGCATCCATCTCTGTAGTGAGCTCCTCCCCCACTGCTGTCCAGCTGACATTTTCTAAGCAAAACTCAGGTGGTCCCGTCAGGGTTTACTTTCGTGATTCTCCTTGCAATGAGTCACAAGGAGAGTCCTCCACACCACATTTTTCTTAGAAAAAAGCATCTCATTTTTCTAAGAAGGTAAATACTTTCATTTGATCATTTGTTTCTTTGGATTGGCACATCTCATCTCTGATCCACTAAGTAGTGACTTAGTGACAACGCTTTTGAAACTCAGAAAGCAGTCTCGTTTTCTCCGTTTCCGTGGCTACCAACACCACCTCCCGCCACATACACATTAGATGCTTTTCCTTTTTAAATTTTTATTTATTTATATTTGGCGGTGCAGGGTCTTTCTCTGCTGTGGCTCGGGCTTTCTCTCGTTGTGGCGAGCGGGGGTGCAAGGGCTGTTCATTGCGGTGGTTCCTCTTGTTGCACAGCACGGGCTCTCGGGCACTTGCGCTCCCATAGTTGTGGCGCACAGGCTTCGTTGCCCATTGGCATGTGGAATCTTCCCTGACCTGGGACCAAACCCGTGTCCCCCGCATTGACAGGCAGATTCTTAACCACTAGAACACCAGGAAAGCCCAAGATGTTTTTCTTGATGAAGGCTGCAGGTCTTCCTTTATCAGATATAAAATACTTTCAACAGGAAAACCTCCCTTTCCCTATCAAATTCCCTCAGGGAGTTTCTCTCTTATAACTGTTTCTTGACACCCCACAGTCAAATCCGCTGTCAGGGTTCAATCTTTCTTCCCAGGGGAGAGAGGGGCTGTCTAAAGTCTTGACCTCACAGCGCTGAAGGTGGCTTGAATCTCAGCCACGGGATTGTGCCACAGGATCTCTGGGATCTGAGAGCTTTCCTTCCTCTGAGGGGAAAGCAGCCTGGTGACGGAACACCAAGAATGGAGACATTTTCTCCCAACCTATGGAAATGGCTAAGGAGTTGGGGAAGGCCTCGGGGATCCCCTCAATGCGCGAGAAGAGGAAATAGTGACAGAGAAGGGGAACCAGAGAATTAGGGGTAGGCACGGCTAGCAGCCGCTCTGCGGGTGGGGGAGGAAGCAGTGGAGAGGAGAATTGGCCTGGACGGATGGTTCCGACACCGGGATAGCCAGACTGGTGGCTCCCAGTGCAGTGACAAGGAGCACTGCCCCTAACTCTTTGCTTTTCTAAAGCTCATCTGATGAGGTGTTCCCTAACAGCTATGCAATCCAGCCCTTCCTTTAGAACAGTGGTTTGTGAACTTTAGAAATATCCACACAACCCCTTCCTCAGAGGAAATATTCCAAGAAACCCAATACATGAAACAGGTAAAGTCGCACTGCTCTGGTGGAAGTTGGAGGATGGAGCCTCTCTCAGTTTAAACCCCAAGGCCACTCCTTGGAGCCCTGAGGGTTCTATGAAGTTCCTCTGCTCAGGGGCAGCAGACGGGCAAAGAAATGGGACAGAGTGAGCAGGTGGAATAGCCATTCCCTTCTCCAGGGTGTCTTCCTGACTCAGGGATTGAATCCCGGTCTCCTGCATTACAGGCAGATTCTTTACCATCTGAGCCACCAGGGAAGCCCTCAGAACTTCTAACACAGTTCAAATAGAATGGTTGGAATTTCACCTGCTTACTTACCTATTGGACAAAAGACTTTCCTTTTTAAAAAAAGTGTCTGCTACTCAAAATCCTTTAAAATAGTGTTTATCACCCAACTTGGAGCCTTGAAAACACAAAAGGATACCATATGCTCCTATAAATAGGCATGATTTGCTTTGACAAAGGTCCTCAAAGTTGGGCTAGAGGGATTTTGTCCCCACTGAGAATTACTAACCCCAGTTAAGTGGGATGATCAGAAAACTGAACCCCAAGCCACATTATATATGAACCCACTGCAGGCCAGTAGCCTGTGTGGACATTTGTTATAAAGTAGGAATATTCAATGGGGGTATGGCAAATGGGGCTTGTTGATTAGTTGCTCAGTTGTATCTGACTCTTTTGCAACCCTATGGACTGTAGCCATCCAGGCTCCTTTGTCCACAAGATTTCCCAGGCCAAGAATACTGGAGTAGATTGCCCTTTCCTTCTCCAGGGGATCTTCCCCACCCAGGGATCAAACCCAAGTCTGCATTGCAGACAGATTCTTTACTGCTGAGCCACTGGGGAAGCCCTGGCACATGGGGCTACCTCTTGCTAAAGACACTGCTCACTATTAGCACACAGTGTCATCTTGAGAAAAATGTCTCCCAGTGTCGGGAATGGTAGGGCCTAGGGCTGTTTCCCTGATCTTGTTTCCCTGGTCTTGTAACCGTAGAGCTGACCTCACTGTCTGCTTGGAGTTGCTGCTATGAGAGTAGAGAGCCACTTGGGTGGCCTCTCATGGCCAGGATAGAATATAAAGCATGCAATTTGGATACCGTCTTTGTTCCTGGCACCAGCTTATCTTCCTACCCTGCTTTCTTCTAATCTCATTCTCCTAATTGATTAATGTCTCATCTTGCCACCTTGAATGCATTTTGTAAAACATGTGTGAGAGTTTAGTCAAGCATACAGTTAGAGAGAACACAAGACCAAGACCATCCTCCCTTCTCACACCAGTTGCAAATTTCAGAGGTTCCCCCAAACCACTTTCAGTTTCACACACTGAGAGCTTTTATGCTGTTGCTAAGTCACTTCAGTCGTGTCCGACTCTGTGTGACCCCACAGATGGCAGCTCACCAGGCTCCCCCGTCCCTGGGATTCTCCAGGCAAGAACACTGGAGTGGGTTGCCATTTCCTTCTCCAATGCATGAAAGTGAAAAGTGAAAGTGAAGTCGCTCAGTCGTGTCTGACTCTTCGTGACCCCATGGACTGCAGCCTACCAAGCTCCTCCATCCATGGGATTTTCCAGGCAAGAGTACTGGAGTGGGGTGCCACTCATAGGTTAAAATCAGCCTAGCAAGGACGTGCAGAGGCCCAGGAAAAGTACCAAACATGTCCCCTCCCTGTGGAATCCTAGGACAGTGTTGTGCTCTTGGCATCAGTATGTGACATTACTCACAGAGAAGCTCACCCAAACCTTGGTGCCATTTCTCTGGTGTCTTGATGACATACAGCCCTCATGGCTGACCTTTAGTTTCTAGTCCTTACAAAAGTTAGGGGAGAGAAATGATACTGCATGGCCCAAAGCCCTCATCATAGATCACACTGTTAGACAGTCTGGTGGCCAAGGTCCCCATGCAAACAAAGACATGCTTATCAGACCTGATATTCTAAAGGTCCAAAGATTGTTTCCCAGTAGCCAATAGCAAAGGCCAGACATCTCTTTGGGAAAGTTAATTCTTCATGACATAGTGTGTTAAATTCATTTTTTCCAGCAAGGTAAGAAGGAATGAATCAACCAATCAAATTGAATCGGTCCAAATATGACCAGACTCCTGAGTACAGTCCCTGACTGACAATAACGCCACAGGAACAAATCAAGGTGAGGGTCTCCAGCAGGGACTGGAGCCCACAGCCTGAGCCCTTCCCAGGGCTGGTCATGCTCCTCGTGGTACCCAGGACTGGAAGAGGGAGCCAGGGTTGCTGCTCTACCCTGAGTGAGGGGAGGAGAGACAATGCCCTCTGAGGCCAGAGAAGGCAAGGGAATGCTGATGAGATGGAGGTGGGTTCAGACTGGTGCCATCTTCTCCAGGCAGAGCAGGCTAAGATAAGCACATATGCAGTAAAAGGTAGGGGTTCTGGCAGCTTTGCAGAGCTGTTTGGGAAGGATACCGAATCAAGGTCACAGTTGGCATTGAGAGTCCAGGGTCTCAAAGCCACTCTCACAAGCCTTCAGGCAGCACCTGGGCAAAGCAGCTGCCATTTCTCCCCTGCTACTCTGGGGAGTCCCAGGAAGAGGAGACCTGTGTTTCCTAAAGTACATCCAGGCCATATGGCCACAAGGCCCCCTTTGCAGGGAGACATGCAGACGATGTGACAGTCCACCCCAGCAGCAAAGGGGAGAAGGCAGCGCAGCCAGTCCTGGGGAGAGGGCATCAGCAGGCCTGGGGAGACATGGGGCCAAGCTGCAGTTGGGGGGCCTCCCTTGGGTCTCTAGAGCCCATCTGCACCTGGGACTCCAGCTCCTGCCTCTCTTGTCACATCCCTGTGTGCACTTCAGTTGAACTCTCCACCCTCTTCTCTCTCTCTAACACATGCTGTCTTAGTCAGCTCGGGCTCCCATAACAAAATGCCACAGACTGGGAGGCTTAAAGATCAGAAATGTAATTTCTCACAGTTCTACGGGCAAGAAGTCCAAGATCAGGATGCCAGCAAGGTAGTTTCATGCTGAGGCCTCTTCTCTTGACTTGTGGGTGGCTGCCATCTCGGTGTATCTTCACATGACATTTTCTTTCTGCAAGTCTAGGGATAAAGAGGGAGGAAGGGAGGGAGAAGGTGAGGGAGGGGAAGAGGAGGAGGATGGGAGAGAGGGAGAGGGAAGAGGCTTTCTGGTGTCTCTTCTTACAAAGGCACTAATCACATCATGAGGGCCCCACCCCCATGATCTCATCCAACCCTAATTACCTTCCAAAAGCCACATCTCCAAATATCACCATATTGGGGGTTAAGCCTTCAACCTATGAATTTGAGGGTTACACAAACATTCAGTCTATAACTCACACCCCCTATCCACAGGAGGCAAGTTGTCTGTGTCTCACGCCAAAATCCACATGGCTCAGATTTAGTGAGATCCCAGGAAAATGGTTCTCCAGAGGGTCCATAACATCTGCAAATGTAAAAAGAGGGCCCATCTTACTGCTTATTTTCATGTGACCTGAGGTTCTTCTCCTTCTACACATTTCCTTCATCCAAGCTCCCCATGATCTGGGCCCAGCATGGGCCATGGTGAGAGGAACATAGAGGAGTGAAGTCTGACCTTAGTCAGCTTGCTGGGGCTCAGAGCCCAGCTGGGGGACAAGACCTACCATCCACACAAGTGTCTCGGGCTCACTCGTCTCTCTGGAGACACTGTTCCCAGCCTCGCAGGAGTAGTTCCCAGCATCCTGCCATGACATCACCAAGAAGAGGAAGAAGGTGGCTACACCATGGGGAGCCACATGGTTCCACGGGGTGTCCCCACTGAGGTGAAATGAGTACAGGATCGGAGGTGAGCCCCTCTGGACCTCACAGAGGAGCTCTGCCTCATCCCCCACAACTAGGCTGGTGGTTCTCAGGGTGAGCAGGGGATGGGACACAGGAGCTGGGGAGCACACAGTTGGGAAGGGCAGCTGGGCCAGCCAGGCTCCTCCCTTAGGGACTCCCCAACCCCAACACTCCCAGGGGCCCCACTTCCCACTGCCCAGGCTTCTAAGTACTGTCTCCCCTCCCCCAGTTATGCCACACCCTGATCTCCAGCTGAGGGCTCTATTTATGGACCCTGCCACCCTCAAGGGCCATCTCATACCAGCAAAGCCTGGAGTCTCCCTCCTCGGCTGCTAGGAGGCAGAGTTATGTTAAGGAGGTAGAATCTAGAAAGCTAAATATATATAGACACACACACACATATGTGTGTGTATATAACACAGCAAAAGAGTGAAAAACAACTAAATGGTTTATTAATGGGGACCCCAGTTAAACAATTATGGCCCAGCCGTTTAGTGAAATACAATGTAGCCATGAGGAAGGGGTAGGTCCATAAATACCAAATGGAATGAGCCCCAGTATAAAGTCTTAGTGAAAGAAAATTTAAAACAACATGTGGATCCTTGTGTACAATGTACCTCTACTTGTATAGATACAGATATAAAAAGATATGCATGTACGTATTCACACATCTATAAGTTTGTGTAGGCATATAAGATCTTTAGAATACAGGGGGTAGACTGGGTAACTCGTGGACTAGGGTTGGGAAAAAACAGTTTTCACAATGTGCTTCTTTGTTCTTTATAAACATTTGCTAATGCTTTTATCACGTTCACATTTTTTAAAGATTCATTTTATTTATTTATAGCTGCAAGGCATACGGGATGTTAGTTCCCAAACCAGGGACTGAACCAGAACCCCCTGCACTGGAAGTGCAGAGTCTTAACCATTGGACTGCCTAGGAAGTCCCAACCTGTTTTAACAAAAGGCTAAGTAAAACAAAAGATTCTAACCTTTATTTCCACTTTTCCATCCTCCCATAAATCCCTGCCACCTGAATTGCCTGAGCAGAGATCCACTTCCTGCAGCTGAAGATCTGGGAGCTGAGTCACTAGGTGAACAGGGAGGATGCTAGGAAAGAGACAAGGAACAGACTGAGAAATCGAGAATCCGGGCAACCCCAGCTTAGGCAGAGCAGGATGAGTAGATGAGCAGACTGACAGCTGAAAATAAGCTTGCGTTCTTGCTGGTGGCAGAAGACAGGAGAGACACAAAGCAGAGGTGGGCCTGGGTCCCTGGAGTTACAGGCTGAGGTCCCAGGTGAAGCTGGGAGACATACAAGGTCAGCAGACGCAGTCTTCACTCAGAGACACAAGCAAGGGTTTATTGCCAGAATTTGGTTCTGGCATCTTTCTCTCTTCAGTTATGGGAAACATCCATTGTGTTCTGTCTGCTGAGCTTCCAGCAGAACCACTCACAGCTGGCAGGACTGGGACTTCAGTTGGAGAGGCCTGGGGTGAATGGGATAGAGTGGCTGAGAGGGAAAAGCTGAATGTGCCTAGGCACAGATGTGTGTCACTGGGCTCAGAGGAGGTGGGGGTTCAAGGCCATTCGCAGGAGGGAAGAGACCCTGAGACCTCCCTGCCTTGACATATGGCACACAAGCACCAGATCAGCACTGTAGAGCCAGACTTACCGACTGATCTAGAGTCAGTGGCCATAGTGACCTCAGTCAGACGGCTTTCCCCTCAGATACTTCCACCCAGGGTTATCAGAAGGGGGTGCAAACACCGCCATACATACAAAAACAACAGGGACATGAAGCTAAGGATGCACCAAACTTTCCATCACAGGGCTCTGCTGTGGAGAAAAGTGATGGGCGTTAGACCTGACAGTAAGGACTTCCTGACAAAAGAGACTGAACATGGGTGAGTCCTGAAGTATGAGTGAGCCTCCTTACTCCCCCTTCCTACACAGATTTGGAAAGTGCCAGCTCCCACTACTGCACCATCTCTAACTGGTTATGGCTTCCCAGGTGGCGGACTACAGTCCATAGGGTCACAAAGAGTCGGACACAACTAAGCATCTGAGCATGCGTGCAACTGTTTCCTGAGATGCTTCGTAGGAACATTTCCATACAGCACCTGGTTGTCCTGGCTTTAGGGTCTCCACGGAGCAAGGGTGTGGTGAACCTCTCCCCACTCCCCGTCTTCCCTGCTTCAGAAGGAATGAGGCAAGGAAGTCAGACGGGACTTGACAACCAGTCCTCTCAGAAGTGGCAAGCAGGATAAGACTTGAGGTAGCGGTGGAGACTTTAGAAAGGAGAAGTGATTTGGAGGTCCGTTATGAGAGTAAATGCGGATCTTCATACAGGACATCAGATCTGATGAGGTGTCTCAGCAGGCAGAAAGGACTTCTCATCTCTTATGAGCCTGGTTCCAACTTGAAGGAGATTAATGGATGTTCGCAGTCACCTAGGTGACAGATGCTAGGATGGCATCCACACAGGCCAGGAACTAAGAAGGGAGGCAGCTAAAAATGCCTGAATTATATCTTACAAGACAGATTCCTGGTACTTTTTAAGTTTCCCTTTTACTTACCCTGAAAAGAAAGTGGAAGTGCTAGTTGCCAGTTGTGTCTGACTCTTTGCCACCCCATGGACTGTAGCCCACCAGGTTCCTCTGTCTATGGGATTTTGCAGGCAAGAATACTGGAATGGGTATTTCACCTTTTCCAGGGGATCTTCCCAATCCAGGGATCGAACCCAGGTCTCCTGCATTGCAGGTGGGTTCTCTACTGTCTAAGCTATCAGGGAAGCCCTTTACCTACCCTGCTGCTGCTGCTGCTAAGTCGCTTCAGTCGTGTCCGACTCTGTGCAACCCCACAGACGGTAGCCCACAAGGCTCCCTCGTCCCTGGGATTCTCCAGGCAAGAACACTGGAGTGGGTTGCCATTTACTTACCCTAGTTTCTAGTAAATTCTTGTCTAAAGGTTTCAGCCCAGCTCAGCCATGTGTTGAAGAGGAAGCAGAGCTCTCCAAAACTCATTGTGGTGGACACCAGGAGTCGTAGCCAAAGAGAGGCCCCAAGAGAAGGTGAACCTCAAAAGCAGAGGCTGTGGCCCAGTTGCTCCCCCGCCTGCCCCCCGCCCCGACCTCTGCACCATAAGATTCTTTTTGCAGACCCAACTTCAGCGATTATGAAGCTGTAGATCAAGCAGTGACTGGCTCTCTCCTCTTGTAGGAAAGGGAGTTTCTCTTACTCCAATCCATCTTTTTTCCAAGCTGACCCCAGAGAAGACTTCATTTGACTATGTGAAAATACAGATTACTTTTGGTTTTAAGGAATAGAGGATTCACTTATGCTTATTTATCACGAGGCCACTACCTGAGCCTTGAAGGTCATTAAATACATCTCATCAATGCTGTCAGTATTGTTTCCTTTTATTAACTTCTGTTTGGTCTTGTTTGGTTTTCCAAGTTTTTGGCTGTTACTTGGTGTGACTGTTAGGTAGAAATCCTTGCAAAATCAATGTGGTAGGAGGAAGCTGTCATATTGGTTACAAATCAGGAGAAGTAGAAGGCTACCTAGGTGGTAAAGTTTGAGTTGTTTTAGAGAAGCCTGTCTCTCAGACCCCACCCCCAACATGAAAGTCCACTGATTCCTTTTTTGATTGCCACTACTTTCCTCCAAGTTCTTCTTTAATATGCAAATACTCTAGGAAGATAAGAGGAAACCTCAACATAGCTCTGTTTAAAAACTGTTCTAATATGTTTGTAAATGTTCAGGGGGAAAAAAATGTAAATCTCCTTGGGTAAGCAGGCTTAGATGAAGCTATGAGCTCATTTTGGTAAATGTGCAAGCTTAGGCATTTAAAGCAAAGAGATTTACATCAATCTAAACTTCCAAGGCCAGGAGTTAAGCATCAAAGTATGGTAGCCAAAAAATATTTTATTAACTAGAAGAGACTTTCATGGGACTCTTTATCATGAATGACCTAGAGAAAATAACATAAGGCAATATATTTTCTACTTCAGTTTAACTCAGCAAACATCTACTTCATTCTACTATATGTAGGACACTATGGTGGGTGTAACTTGGGACACAGGATTGCAGATAACAGTCCTCTTTCCCAGGCAGTCTACCACGCAAGACAAAATACAAATGGAGACACAAAACAAAGCATCAGAGAACTGGGAGAGCTCAGTGAGGGGAGAGAGCCTGCCCAGTTGCAGGATTCAGCTGGTATCAAGAAGGGATTTAGAGGCAGTTATCAGGAAGATAGATTGTATGTGAAAGAGTTGTCATTAAGGAAGACACAGAGATAGGAAATCACAGGAATATTTTAGGCCATATCAGATGGTCAGGTCTGGATGGAACATAGAATAACAGTGGGAAGTTAGCGGAAAATGAAAATGGGAGAGAAGATTAGAAACCTCTGAGCAAGACCAAGGCAAAGGAAGTTTAGGGCCAATTTACAGTAAGTCTTCTGTTCTTTCCCATGTCTGCTTCCGAGAGCTCGTCCCTAACCACCCACTGGAACAATAATTCCTAGCACACTTCCAGGACGGGCTTCTGGGGCATCTCTCCACAATGAGCTGAGTCTTTGGTTCTACCCTTAGAAAGACTCACCTCACATAGCTCAGTGTTTGTCCTTTGGCCACTCTTCCCAGCCTCTTCCCATTTACCATATCCCAAACCTTTCTACAAGCCTAGATACCGCTCAGCCTCTTGTCCTTTCAGCCGTGACTACCTTTGTCCTCTCTTTATAGTGACTAGTGATAGAAGGTACCCAATCCCATTGCCCATGTGCCAGACCCTCCTTTGATAGCCAACAGAGTCTCCTGAGGATTAAGTGCTATTTGGAGATCTCAGCCCTATTTAATAGGTATACTTCTCACTCTCCAACTCACGTCTGTCTCCATCACTGTCTGTGTCCATGTCTCCTGGACCCATCTGATTCTCCTTTTCCTTGTCAGATGGCAGAAGTAGGAATCACAGGAAGGAGCAGCAACACATACACCAAAGGACTAGGGCCTCTTAATGTGTGAGAGAGTTGCAAGGATGAGATACCCTCTGTTATGTGCAGAATTGTGCCCACCCTCCTCACTACTCCATTCATAATTGAATTCTTAACCCCTAATATCTCCAGAGAAGGCAATGGCATCCCACTCCAGTACTCTTGCCTGGAAAATCCCATGGATGGAGGAGCCTGGTAGGCTGCAGTCCTTGGGGTCGCTAAGAGTCGGACACGACTGAGCAACTTCACTTTCACTTTTCACTTTCATCCACTGGGGAGAGAAACGGCAACCCACTCCAGTGTTCTTGCCTGGAGAATCCCAGGGATGGGGGAGCCTGGTGGGCTGCCATCTCTGGGGTTGCACAGAGTCAGACACGACTGAAGTGACTTAGCAATATCTCCGAATGTGACTGTATTTTGAGGTAGGATTTTTGAAGAGGTAATTAAGGCAAAATGAGGCTCTTAGGGTGGGCTCTAATCCAATATGACTAGTGTCCTTATAAGACAAAAAGGTTAGCACCCCAAGGCTGCTTGTGCATGAGGGGATGACCCTATAAAGAAGCAACAAAAGTTTGGTCATCTGCAAGCCACGGACAGAAGGTCAGAGGAAACTAACTGTGCCAGAACCTTGATTTTAGACTTCCAGCCTCCAGAATTGTGAGAAAATAAGTTTCTGTTGTTTAAGCCACCTAGTCTGTGACATTTTGTTATGGAAGCCCTACCAAACCAATAGACCCTCCCAAGACCGTGTTGGAGTGGATGACTGGAAAGATCTTTTACGTTATCAGTGCCTACAAAAATCCATAACATTCTTCAGATGAAATCAGTTCTGAGGACTTTCCTGCTGGTCCAGTGCTTAAGAATTCGCTTTCCAGTGCAGGGGACACAGGCCTGACCCCTGGTCAGGGAACTGAGACCCCACATGCTGCAGAGCAGCCAAGTCCATGCGCCACAGCTACTGAGCCCTAAAGTTCTAAAGCCCTTTCACCAGAAAAAGAGAAGCCCTTGACCTGCAGTGGAGACCCACCACAGCCAAAAAGAAAGAAAGAAGTTAGTTCTTTCTTTCCTGGAACACCAGCAAAATTTGCCACGCCCTGAGATTTGCTGTCCTGATACCCTGGGCACAACTGACTGGACCAAGGATCAAGGTCTCTTTAGACCCGTGTGTTTATGGGAGGGCTTCTATCATAGAGTTACTAGGTTTCCCAGTTAGATACTCTAGGAGGTTGTTTTTTTTTTTCCTTTTAATTGAAGATAATTACAATATTGTGTTGGTTTCTGCCATACATCAACATGGATCAGCCATAGACATACATATGTCCCCTCCCTCTTGAACCTCCCTCCAAACTCCCACCCCACCCCACCCCTCTAGGTTGTAAACAGGAAACAGTAAAAGAGCAGGGAAGGCAGAGGTGATAGAAATAGGAATGGGAGGAGAAAAGACAGAAGAGAGAAAGAGACTGAGTAAGGAGAAGAGCTATGTCTAGAGCAGAAGCTGGCTTCTGAGAGAGCTGCTGCTGAGTAATTCCCACTATCCTGTGAGGCCTGACTATGAGACTGTTGAGACAGTTTCCTTACTTGTCCTTGCATCCTTTAAGTGAATCCCTGTCATTCAGCTTATTTAACTTATATGCAGAGTACATCATGCGAAATGCCAGGTTGGAAGAAGCACAAACTGGACTCAAGATTGCCGGGAAAAATATCAATAACCTCAGATATGCAGATGACACCACCCTCATGGCAGAAAGCGAAGAAGAACTAAAGAGCCTCTTGATGAAAGTGAAAGAGGAGAGTGAAATAATTGGCTTAAAGCTCAACATTCATAAAACTAAGATTATGGCATTTCTGGTCTCATCACTTCATGCAAATAGATGGGGAAACAGTGACAGACTTTATTTTGGGGGGCTCCAAAATCACTGCAGAGGGTGACTGCAGCCACGAAATTAAAGGACACTTGCTCCTTGGAAGAAAAGCTATGACCAACCTAGATAGCATGTTAAAAAGCAGAGATATTACTTTGCCAACAAAGGTCCATCTAGTTAAAGCTATGGTTTTCCCAGTAGTCATGTACAGATGTGAGAGTGAGAGAGTCAGTCCCTAGGCAGGTTGATAGGGAGTCTAGGGGTCCCCAAGGAGAGAGGGGTCTGGAATTCTCAAGGAGGAAGAAAGGACAAACTTTTTTTTCTTTCCACATTCCTTAGGATTATATAACAATAATGTATCCTACTTAAGGACAGTCTTTGGATTAAATCTTCTGTTATCTTAAAATGTAAATTATGGGAGTAGACCTGGTCTTTACAAGGATGTATCTTGCCTGAGGACAGTGTTATCTTAAAATGTAAATTATGGGAGTAGGTCTGATGAGGTCTTTACAACCTCCAGACATTCTTTGGATTATATAACCTCATTGTTAACACTAGCAAGCGGGTACTCTTTCTGCCCCCTTCTGATGCCTATGTCAGAAGCTTTCTCTATCTCCTTTATACTTTAATAAAACTTTATTACACAAAAGCTCTGAGCGATCAAGCCTCCTCTCTGGCCCCAGATTTAATTCTTCTCCTCCGGGGGCCAAGAATCCCGGTGTATTCGCGTGATTCAACAACAACCTTTCAAGAGTTGGACTGTAAAGAAAGTTGAGTGCCAAAGAATTGATGCTTTTGAACTATGGTGTTGGAGAAGACTCTTGAGAATTTCTTGGACTGCAAGGAAATCCAACCAGTCAGTCCCAAAGGAAATCAGTCCTGAATATTCATTGGAAGGACGGATGCTGAAGCTGAAACTCCAACACTTTGGCCACCTGATGTGAAGAACTGACTCATTGGAAAAGACCCCGATGCTGGAAAAGATTGAAGGCAGGAGAAGAAGGGGACAACAGAGGATGACATGGTTGGATGGCATCACCGACTCGATGGACATGAGTTTGAGCAGGCTCTGGGAGTTGGTGTTGGACAGGGAAGCCTGGCATGCTGTGGTCCATGGGATCACAAAGAGTTGGACATGATTGAGCGACTGAACTGACTGCCATTCAAGCTCTTTAAGCCTGAGCCTCTCTCTTCCTTGCAACCTAAAAGAACGTACCCGCTGTGATAGTGTTTTGGTTTGCTAGCACCACCATGACAAGTGCCACAAACTGAGTGGTTTATATAATCAAAATGTCCTGTCTTACACCTTTAGAGGCTGGAAGTCCAAGATCAAGGTGTCGGCAGAGTTGGTTCCTTCTAAGGCCCTGAGGGAAGGATACATGCCTCTCTCGGCTTGTAAATGGCAGTCTTCTCCCCATGTCTTCCCTTTGTACATGTCTGTCCAAATTTCCCTTTCTTATAAAGGTATCAGTCATGTTGGATTAGGACCCACCCTAATGACCTCATTTTAATGTAATTGCCTCTTAAAAGATTCTATACCCTAATACGGTCACATTCTGAGGTGCAGGGAGTTAAGACTTCAACATATGTACGAGAGTTGGGAGGGTGTGGACAGTTCAGCCAATAACAAACAGGTTTTTAATTTTTTTAATTTTTTTCTGCTTTATTGAGATATAACTGACAGATAAAATTGTACTATATCTAAGGGTACAATGCGATGATTGAGTATATGTAGATAATGTTTCACATGATGAAATGATTCCCACAATCAAATTAATACATCAATCACCTCACAATGTTACCATTTTTTCTGTAAGAAAGTTTAAGATATACTTTTAGCAAATTTGGTGACTCAGATCATAAAGAATCTGCCCCCAGTGTTGGAGACCCGAGTTAGATCCCTGGGTTGGGAAGATCCCCTGGAGGAGAAAATGGCAACCCACTCAAGCATTCTTGCCGGGAGAATTCCATGGACGGGCTGCAGTCCATGGGGTGGCAAAGAGTCAAACACGATTGAGCTACTACCACTTCCATGTTAGCAAACCTCAAGTATACAATACAGTTATTAGCTAATTTTTTAAAAAGTAAACATATCTTTCAGTTATAAGTTTAGAGGATCAAGTGCACAGCACGGTGGCTATAGTTAATAGCAAGTAGGTCTTTATCTAAAACCAAGGCACTTCCAGCAGGCTTCCTCCCAGCCAGTCAGCTTTCCTCCCTTGACTTTCCCCCAAACAAGCAGCCATTCTGGGGTGATGGCCCTGCTCACTGACCAAGCTGCCCCTGAGGCCCAATGTTTAATGCTTTTCCAGAGAGGAATACTGATGTACCTACCTACCTCCAACCCATAAGCACAAACAAAATAAAGCATAATAGTCTGTGTACACTGATATAAAAGGATCTGAAAGACAATTTTAAGTGAGCAAACAAGTTGGAAAACAATCTGGTCAGCATAAGCACATTTATGCTTAAAAACAAACCTGTGTGTTTTGTATGCTGTTTGTGTGCTGTGCTTAGCTGCTCAGTCATGTCTGACTCTGTGACCCTATGGCCCACCAGGCTCCTCTGTCCATGGGGATTCTCCAGGCAAGAATACTGGAATGGGTTGTCATGCCCTCCTTCAGAGGATCTTCCCAACCCAGGGGTTGAACCCAGGTCTCCCGTATTGCAGGCAGATTCTTTATCAATCTGAGCCACCAGGGAAGGCCTTTGTATGTGTATGTAAAATAATGTAAGTGCACAGAGAATAAACCAGGTGATAAGGAAATAGAGAAGAGGGCATGAACATCTCAATCAGGCTGTAAAGGAAGGAGAATGTTGAGGGGAGGTAACAAGCTTGAAAGAAACTCTTTAAATGATGGAGTCTCCCTGAGCACATTGGTGAATGGGGGTGGGGAAGGATGAGAGATGCTCAGTAATTGATAGGACAGAACCCTTAATTAAAGGGAAAAGAATGGAATTAAACATGAAACTGATCAAGCAGCACAAGAAAGAAAAAGAAAAACAGAAACTGGGCATGTAAAAAAGCCCTGAGGAATAGGAAAGAAAACTGGAAAACCTCCTGACAAATGACCTCAGTCTCAGCAAAATAAAAGTGATATTTTCCACTGTTGGGGGCTGAATTATGTCCCGTGCACATTCATATGTAGACATCCTAACCCTCAGAACTCCAGAATGTAGCTATATTTGGAGATACGGTCTTGAAAGGAGGTGATTAAGTTAAAATGAGGTCACTAGGGTGGACCCTAGTCCAATGAGACTGGCGTTCTTATAAGAGGAGGTTAGAGCACAGACACATCTGGAAGAAAGACCATGTGAGGACGCAGTGAGAAGGCAGCCAGCTGCAAGCCAAGAAGGGAGGCCTCTGAAGAAACCCCTCTGCTGACACCTCGATCTTGGACTCTTACCCTTCAGAACTTAAGAAAACACGTTTCTGTTCTTTGGGCCCCCAGTCTATGATATTTGTTATGGCAGCTCAAGTTGACTCATACACCTCCCAAGGCTGTGGTGTGCTCAAGAAGAGGAAGACTTCACGCACCCGCTGGACAGAGGGAGGGCGCCGCAAGCACACACCCAGGAGAGAACAGCCTACGCCCTTCCAGGAGGCCGGCAGAAAACAGCCCACCCAGACCAGAGGTGCTAATGAGGTCAGCTCCTCTTTCACGTGTTTCTTCTGTTTCCCTGCGGCTGCCGTGGTTCAAACTGGGCTGTTACACTCATCTCTGTGCTGGGAGAGGTACCCTCAGGTGTGCTGCGAGGAGCCTGCGTGACGGGGTGACACGCCCCCTCTGGGCGTGTCAGGTCTTCATACCGAGGCCACACCCCCCACGCGGCTCCCAGCCAGTGAGGAGCTCTGCAGAGTGCCAGAGACAGGCCGGTTGTGCCTGATGTGGAGCGTTGCTGTTGGGCGCCCCATCAGCCCTGCCTCCCCTCACCTCCTTTCACAGGGGTCACAACTACATTACAAAGGCTCTCCTCTGCTCCTGCTCCCTCCTCTTTATCCATCACAGACGTGGCATTTCCCCCCAGTGACTCTCCTGTACGGGAACTTTTGTCGTGGTCTCTGCTTCTGTTAACCAATCTCCTTGCCCCTGGTTTCCCTTCCCTCCATCCATCCTCCACACTTCTAGACTCCTCCTTTGCTTCAAATTCAAATCTTGCCCCATTCTCTGCTTTCATCTTTTCCTGGATGCTTGGTCACTTACAAGACGAAATGAAAAGATTTAAGCCTCTCTAGATTCAGCCTTCACTTGACTGTCCATTCTCAGACTCCCTACTCCAAGTCTCCCTCCTGACAGCCATAGTAACTCTCTGCACTTTTCTGAACTCCAGTTCATTTAACATCAAGACTTTTGGTCATATAATTTCTTCCTCCTGGAACATTCTCCTGCATTCCCAGCATACCAGCACCACCACCCTTGGCATACAAACACACGCTACATAGTGATTTTTGAATTCCTATCAAGACCCACTTCAAATATCCTGGACACACCCAAGCAAAAGAAATCATGCCTCTCTTTGCACTGCTTTTATACCCAATACCAACATCTATTATGGCATTTATCAAACTGTCCTGCAATTCCTTGTCTCTTAGGAAAAAGTTTAAGGTAGAATAAAGTCATTCTGTATCCTCAGTACCAGCACAATACCTAACACATAGTAGGTGCCCAAACTTTATGTGATGCTAAGTAAATCTATATGTGTACATAATCACAATATTAAATATAACACACGAAAGCAAATGTCTTGGTCAGTCATCTGCACCTTGGCCAGGCTCCTCTCTTATTGACTTACCCTCCCACCAAGGGTCTTCATCCCAGTGCTATCACAGGTCTGTGATTCTTCATCTCTGGCGGAGTGAGGTGCATGTGGGTGTTGGAGGAGCCATGGGCTGAATATCGCAATCATTGCATATGTGCTGGGAGTCAGAGGTGGACAGGGGAACGTTCCCTTTCCTGGAGAAGAAACCCTCAGGGTGCCAAGAAAAACAAGATCATCTCAAGAAAAAATTTTTCTGGCCACTTTTTCTTTATTCCCTTAAGTTCATTCAAGTCAGTTTCTATGACTTGCAAACAAAGGAATTTCATGAATTCACTTGAAAAGCATTGTTGGGAAGGAAATGACTGGCTTGAGAGGTTGAGTTTGGGTGGAAAGTCAGTGTTGGCTAGTGGAGCAGGGTGGTGGGTGGGCGGAGGTCGGGTAGCAAAGCTTGAAGAGCCTTCAGAGCCCTTGGAAAAGGACAGAGGTGCCTCCTTTGGTCAGTGATTTTGGTCTGTCTCCTCCCTTCACTCCCCTAAATGAGAAGCTTTGCAGTAAGAAGGGCTCGCAGATCACCAGCTCCCTCAGAGGAAGAGATGCATGGAAGTCCCAGCAGGGTCATTCACAGCAGCAAGCTGCCTGGGAGCTGGAGAAGGACGTCTACCCTTGTCCCAGCAGCAGCCAGTGCTTCAGGCTTGATGGAGCGAAGGAGTTGGTCTCCTCTAGGAGCAGAGTGGGCCAACTACACAGATGATGCAAAGAGGAAGTAGAAGATGTATCGTCTTGGTGCAGTGTTTTCCCTACGTGACTATGAAAACAAACTTCCCTCTGTGTGGGCTGAAGGGTGTTCCCCAAGATGCCCAAACCCTAATCCTGGAACCTGTGTTACCTTATATGGCAAAAGAGACTTTACAGACATGATTAAATTAAGAATGCAAAGAGTTGACTCATTGGAAAAGACTCTGATGCTGGGAGGGATTGGGGGCAGGAGGAGAAAGGGACGACAGAGAATGAGATGGCTGGATGACATCACTGACTCAATGGATGTGAGTCTGAGTGAACTCCGGGAGTTAGTGATAGACAGGGAGGCCTGGTGTGCTGCGATTCATGGGGTCGCAAAGAGTCAGACACGACTGAGCAACTGAACTGAACTGAACTGAACTGAACTGAAGTGAACTGAGATGGGGAGTTATCCTAGATGACTGGATAGACCTGAAATAATCACTAGGGTCCTTGAAGGGCCTCGGGAGAAGTCAGCATCAGAAGAAGTCCATCTGATGGTGTGATGAGAGAAGCTGATCGGAGACAGAAGATGTAAAAATGAAAGTTGTTCAGTCATGTCCGACTCTTTGTGACCCCATGGACTGTAACCCGCCAGGCTCCTCTGTCCATGGAATTCTCCAGGCAAGAATACTGGAATGGGTAGTTGAAATACTGGAACCCCTTCTCCAGGGGTTCTTACTGATCCAGGGATTGAACCCGTGTCTCCTGCATGGCAAGCAGTTTCTTTACCATCTGAGCCTCCAGGGAAGCCAAAAACCACATGTGACAATTAAGAACTTGGAGTGTGGCTGGTCTGAATTGAGTTATGACACAAGTGTAAAACATACCCAAATTTCAAAGACATAGTACCAAAAAAAAGAGAATGTAAAATAATTAAATAATTTTGATATTGATTACAGAGTTAAAATGATAATACTATGGATATAGTGGGTAAATATAATGTTTTATTAAAATTAAATTCACCCATTTCCCTTTCCCTTTATATTCCCTTTATCAAAGTGGCTCTTTGAAACTAAATTTCTGTGTGTGGCTTGCATTATGTTTCTACCAAACAGAGCTCTCTGATTCTCTGAACCTTGCTGAATGGAACACACAAAAGCAAGCCCGGAGCACTCAGGGAAGCCAGTCAAACACGCTGACTTCTTTATGAATGCCCCTGGCATTCATCTGTTCCTTCTCTTTTGTACCTTTAGGATGCTCCCCAAGAGACATTCCTGGGATCATCTTTAATTTTTGACTGCCAGGTCCAGCTAAGCCAACAGAGTAAGTTCAGTGGGCCTCAGATGGCTCAGGTCCCTGCCCCAGGGCAGAAAAATGTAGCCATCACTTTCTCTTTGAGGCATCCAGTGGGCTCAGAGCACTATCTTCCCAAGTGGCTTAGCAGGAGTCTGCTCCCCGCATACTATACGCTATTTTTTAATCCCTGCCATCTGTTCCACAAAGTTTCAAGGGGTCATCATTTAGGTGCCTCTTTTGGATAGAAAGTTCAACTCTGTCTAGAAATGGTGCATGGGTCTTACAGCTATTACACCTCAGCAACCATCAGGAATTCAGCTTGCTTTCCTTTCCTTTCCTCACCCTCTCCCCAAGAGTGGCCCTAGACCAGAAAAAGACCTTCTAGCTCCCTTCTTCAACTGTCCCCCAAAACACGCACACAGCTGGCTCCCACCTTAAAGGCTCCACATCACATCATTACAGTGATGCTGATGACCTTATCAGTTGCAATTAAGCAACTGAGCTTAGTTGCTCAGTCGTGTCCGACTCTTTGCAACTCTTTCGACTTGTAGCCTGCCCAGCTTCTCTGTCCATGGGATTTTTCAGGCAAGAATACTGGAGTGGGTTGCCATTTTCCTCCTCCAGGTGATCTTCCCGACCCAGGGATCAAACCTGCAGCTTCTGTGCCTCCTGCATTGCAGGCAGATTCTTTGCCCACTGAGCCATTGGGGAAAGAATGGCAAAAATAGCAAAACTTAGCAAGCTGCAAGGGCTCCAGAATTTTACTCAGGTCCCACAGCCAGGCCCTGGATGATGGGGACTCGAGTAGACTCCAGGCCCTGCCCTTATTCCTGAGCACGGAGCTCACCACCACCCCACACCTAAGGAGTACACAGGCTCCTTTCCTCAAGAAGCCCCGAGCCCACTTTGTGGGCCTGCAGAGGCTGCAAGGGCAGATACACAGGGCTAAGAGGACAATTTGCCCCTAAGAGGTCTCCAGAATGGGTGATGCACGCCTCACGTGTTCTCTGCCCATACCTCGGGATGCTCCTCACAATCCTTCTCAAACAGAATGACCACATATCTAGCAATTCTCCTTTTGGGTATACATCTCAAAGAATTGAAAGCAGGGACTCAAATGCATCTTTGTTCACCTACATTCAGAGAAATTGTGGCATTGTTCACAATAGCCAAAAGGTAAAAGAAACTCAAATGTCCACCAATGATGAATAGCTAAGCAAAATGTGGTCTGTACACATGATGGAATATTATTACTCAGTCTTTAAAAAGGAAGCATATTCTGATACTTTCCGCAACATGAATGAAACTTGAGGACATCATGCTAAATGAAAAAAGCTGATTATAAGATGACAGAGACTGTGATTCCACTTATATGGCTAAAGTAGTCAGCTTCCAAGACAGAAAGTAGATTACCGGTTTCCAGGGTACAGTTCAGTTCAGTTCAGTTCAGTCGCTCAGTCGTGTCCAACTCTTTGCGACCCCATGAATTGCCGCATGCCAGGCCTCCCTGTCCATCACCAACTCCCGGAGTTCACTCAGACTCATGTCAATCGAGTCGGTGATGCCATCCAGCCATCTCATCCTCTGTTGTCCCCTTCTCCTCCTGCCCCCAATCCCTCCCAGCATCAGAGTCTTTTCCAATGAGTCAGCTCTTTGCATGAGGTGGCCAAAATACTGGAGCTTCAGCTTTAGCATCAGTCCTTCCAATGAACACCCAGGACTGATCTCCTTTAGGATGGACTGATTGGATCTCCTTGCAGTCCAAGGGACTCTCAAGAGTCTTCTCCAACACCACAGTTCAAAAGCATCAATTCTTCTGGGCTCAGCTCTCTTCACAGTCCAACTCTCACATCCATACATGACCACTGGAAAAACCATAGCCTTGACTAGACAGACCTTTGTTGGCAAAGTAATGTCTCTGCTTTTGACTATGCTCTCTAGGTTGGTCATAACTTTCCTTCCAAGGAGTAAGCGTCTTTTAATTTCATGGCTGCAGTCACCATCTGCAGTGATTTTGGAGCCCCCCAAAATAAAGTCTGACGCTGTTTCCACTGTTTCCTCATCTATTTCCCATGAAGTGATGGGACCAGATGCCATGATCTTCGTTTTCTGAATGTTGAGCTTTAAGCCAACTTTTTCACTCTCCTCTTTCACTTTCATCAAGAGGCTTTTGGGTTCCTCTTCACTTTCTGCCATAGGGTGGTGTCATCTGCATATCTTAGGTTATTGATATTTCTCCTGGCAATCTTGATTCCAGCTTGTGCTTCTTCCAGCCCAGCCTGAAGATGATGTACTCTGCATAGAAGTTAAATAAGCAGGGTGACAATATACAGCCTTGACGTACTCCTTTTCCTATTTGGAACCAATCTGTTGTTCCATGTCCAGTTCTAACTGTTGCTTCCTGACCTGCATACAGGTTTCTCAAGAAGCAGGTCAGGTGGTCTGGTATTCCCATCTCTTTCAGAATTTTCCACAGTTTATTGTGATCCACACACTCAAAGGCTTTGGCATAGTCAATAAAGCAGAAATAGATGTTTTTCTGGAACTCTCTTGCTTTTTCCATGATCCAGCGGATGTTGGCAATTTGATCTCTGGTTCCTCTACCTTTTCTAAAACCAGCTTGAACATCTGGAAGTTCACAGTTCACGTATTGCTGAAAACTGGCTTGGAGAATTTTGAAGTATTACTTTACTAGCGTGTGAGATGAGCGCAATTGTGCAGTAGTTTGAGCATTCTTTGGCATTGCCTTTCTTTGGGATTGGGGCGGGGGAAGGGGTAACGGGAACCTCTTGTTTAATGGGTGCAGAGCTTTAATGTGGGAAGATTAAAAAGTTCTGGATGATGGAGATGGATATGCCTGTACAACAATGTGAATGTACTTAATGTCACTGAACTCTACACTTTAAAAACGATTAAATTCATAAATTTTAAGTTATAGATATCTTGCTACAATCTAAAAATAATACCTCCAACTAAGATAAAAAATAGTCTGTGCTTCTACAACATCTCTAACCAGAGCCGGGTTGTGATCAAACATGCCCCCAAATTTCCTCACCTGCCCTGGTGAAGAAACCTCCACCAGGGGGCCCCCAGGCCCCTCTCAGCACTCACAGGCACTGAGCCTAAGGGTGGGCTTCACTCAGATGTTTTCTCTGTCTCTCAATGGAACTTGTGGGCTGCTTGAAAACACAGATTTTCATGAATCCACAGGGGAAGTCTGAAGCTTGGGGCAGGAAGTCTGGGTCTGGGGATGTTTGCAAACACATTTGGCTGCATAGTTGACAACAGAAACTTTGTTAGTAATAAAGCTGGTATTTTGGGGTCTTCCTTGGTGGTCCAGTGGTTACGACTTTGTGTCCCCAATTCCAGGAGCATGGGTTCAATCCCTAGTGAGGGAACTAAGATCCCACATGCCACAGGGCGCAGCCAAAGTACGCATAGTTGCTGTTGTCTAGTTACTAAGTTGTGTCCCCATGGACTGTAGCCTGCCAGGCTCCTCTGTCCATGCAATTTCCCAGGCAAGCATACTGGAGTGACTTGCCATTTCCTTCTCTGGGATCTTCCTGACCCAGGGATCACACCCACGTCTCCTGCATTGCAGGCAGATTCTTTACCACTGAGCCACCAGGGAAGCCTGCGTAGATCTAGATCGAGATTAGATATGGAGATGGAGATAGAGATATCTATAGATATAGACATAGATAGATCCAAAGCTGATTTTTTTAAATCTTCTTCTTCTAGCCGCTGACACTCTGACTTGGTTGGTTCAGAACTCAAACAGGAAAGAGAGAAATGTTACTCACTGACCACCTAAAATCCCAGCACTGCTGGGATTAGACAGGAGGCCAAGGGCAGGGTTTTCTACTGGACCTGGATTTCAGCAGTCTTAGCTAAGGAAGGTGTATGCCGGTTATCAAGCTATTGTCTCTAGGCTCCAAATCTACCCTTTCATACTGTGTTGTGATGGTGGATACAGGACTTTGGAAATTACGTTCCCCTTTGCTGGCTTGCAGCTGTTAGGTTCTGCCAGGAAGGATGCTAGAGAGAGACTGGAAGGCAGCGGTGAGGAAAATGCTCTTCTGATCTGCTCATTCCTCCTGGCAGGTGGGCCCAGCAAATACCCTTCATCCTGGCAGCAGGTCAACCTGGTTTACAGCTTCTTACCGCACCGCAGAGGTGCCAGCCCCAGCCAGACGGTGCCTCTCCTCAGAGGTCTGAACTAGCTCTGCTGCCTCCTTGAAAAATAGGGGCAGTCACAGGAGGGGCTTTACTCCAAGGTTAAGGCTTAGCTGTGTGGGCTTCTCCTCCAGGCTCACAGGTCCTGATGACCCTGACCTCATCGCGTATCCCCCAGCACTAGAGGTAGCTGCTTCTTGCATGTGTTTTCTTTCTTACCTCACTATTTCTTTCTTTTTTTTTAATTTTATTTATTTATTTTTGGCTGTGCTGGGTCTCCATTGCTGCACACAGACTTTCTCTAGTTGTAACGATCAGGGACTACTCCCTAGTTGCAGTGCTTGGGCTTCTCATTGTGGTGGCTTCTCTTGTTGTGGAGCGGGAGCTCTAGGGTGCACAGGCTTCAGGATCTGCAACTCCTGAGCTCTAGAGCACAGGCTCAATAGTTGTGGTACACAGGCTTAGGTGCTTCGCGGGCTTAGGTGCTTCACAGCATGTGAGATCTTCCCAGATCGGAGATCGAACCTGTGTCTCCTGCATTGGCAGAAGAATTCTTTACCACTGAGCCACCAGGGAAGCCCTCGCTATTTTTTTTAAAAAACGTTTTTAGTTGTCTAATCAGAGAAGGCAATGGCACCCCACTCCAGTACTCCTGCCTGGAAAATCCCATAGACGGAGGAGCCTGGTAGGCTGCAGTCCATGGGGCCGCTACGAGTCGGATACGACTGAGCGACTTCCCTTTCACTTTTCACTTTCATACATTGGAGAAGGAAATGGCAACCCACTCCAGTATTCTTGCCTGGAGAATCCCAGGGACAGGGGAGTCTGGTGGGCTGCCATCTATGGGGTCACACAGAGTCGGACACGACTGAAGTGACTTAGCAGCAGCAGCAGCAGTTGTCTAATAACTATTTGATCAATTTCCTATATTAAATATTTTCTGTTAGAATACTTAGTGTGTTTACTGTTTTCCTGACTGGGTCCTGATTGTTTTGGGGGTTAGGATCTGTGAAGATAGACCTTTAGGGTGACCCTCATGACCCCTGCCCCCTGGTGTCCAGGTCCTGTATAATCTCCTCCTTTTGAATGTAGGTGGGACCTAGGGCTTGTTTCCAATCCATAGAATATGGCAAACTGAAGGAATTTTTCAGAGGTGATTAAGGTCCCCAAACAGTCGACTTGAGTAAATAAAAAGAGTGATCATCTGAGATGGGCCTAACCTAATGAGGTGAAAGGACCTAAGAGAGGACTAAGCTTTCTCTGAGGTCAGAGAGACTCTCCTGGTCGACATGATGAAAGTGAAAGTCTCTCAGTCGTGTCCAACTCTTTGCAACCCCATGGACTATATAGTCCATGGAATTCTCCAAGCCAGAATATTGGAGTGGGTAGCTGTTCCTTTCTCCAGGGGATCTTTCCAACCCAGGGATTGAACCCAGGTCTCCTGCATTACAGCAGATTCTTTACCAGCTGAGCCAACTGGGAAGCCCAAGAATACTGGAGTGGTAGCCTATCCCTTCTCCAGAATATCTTCCTGACCCAGGAATTGAACCAGGGTCTCCTGCCCTGCAGGTGGATTCTTTACCAGCTGAGCTACTAGGGAAGCCCTGGCTTGATGAAGTCAGAGCTATCTTGAGGAGGCCCACGTGGCAAAGGACCATTCAGAATCAGGCCCTCAGTCTTACAACCACAAGGCAATGAAATCCGCCAACAAGTGGAATGAGGTCAGAAAGTAGCTATCCGTGGTTGAAACTTCAGATGAAAATGCAGCCCAACTGAAAGCTTGATTGCAATCTCAGGAAACCCTGAGCAGAGAACTCTGCTAAGCCACACTTGGACTCCTGACCCACAGAAACCATGAGCTAATAAATGTATATGTTTTCTTAAGCTGTTCAGAGTATGGAAATCCTTTATAAACCCACAGAAAACTAATACCATGTCTACAGACTTTGTATGAGACAAATTAAGCATAGTGTTAAAATTACCCTTGAAAATCTTTTAAGAGAGCTGACACTGATAGCTAGATATTTTCTTCTGCGTTGGAACTTATGGTACCAGTTGAAGTAGGTGGCTTTCATTTAGGGACCATGTGCTTCCAAAATACATATGCTTTTAAACATGAGAATCACACTCAGCATACTAAGATACTCGCACAAGGAAACTGAGACTTATGAAAATAAAGCCAGTTTGTGTCTCCCTCTCAGCCTCATTCAGTGCTACATATTCATTAAGTAAAAGAGCAGGTGGAAATTGCCTTACTATGTAAAGTGTTTTCTGGCTCAGTTTATTGTTGAACTTAAGTTCAACAAGTATATAATGTAATTTTCCTTTACTTGAGCTTCTGTGTTTGCATTTTTAACTTAATAAGACATTTGTGTCAAATTTTGGAGAAGCTTCCTTTATAATTTAAGATCCCTCATTTAGCCAAGAGTCTATTGAGTCTGCCAATAACCCATTATTAAGAGAAGTAAAAACCTCTCAAGATGCAGCTGCAGTAGAACAGGAGATATTTCTTTGGGTCCTCTGTGTAAGATGGCCACAAAAGGACTGAGAATGTCCTCTACCTCTACTGAGTCCAGAAATAATGCCAGTAAAAAGTGAAAAACAGCACCTCTGTTACAAAAACAATCTGTATCTGGGAACTAGGCAAAAGAGATTTTTCGTGTGCTCTTTTAGTGCAGTGCTGAGGGTGCTTTCTATTGATGAGGTTATTTTACAGTACTTATGAAGTTAACTTGTAGCTTTTGGTCCACTAAAAATTATGTGAATAATTGACTGTATAATGGAACAGATGACCCCAAGATTACAGTTTAAAACGTTTTGTATCTAGAACTAATCCAGTAATCTTACCCTAATATTTCTTTATTTAATTGCATATCTTGGAGATCCAAACAGCCCATCCTAAAGGAAATCAATCCTGAATATTCACTGGAAGGACTGATGCTAAAGCTGAAACTCCAATACTTTGATGCAAAGAACTGACTCGTTTGAAAAGATCCTGATGCTGGGAAAGATTGAAGGCGCAGGAGAAGGGGATGACAGAGGATGAGATGGTTGGATGGCATCACTGACTCAATGGACATGGGTTTGGGTTAACTCCAGGAGTTGGTGATGGACAGGGAGGCCAGGCGTGCTGCAGTCCATGGGGTCGCAAAGAGTTGGACACAACTGAGCGACCTAACTGAACTGAACTGATCTTGGGGTTTTCCTGGTGGTCCAGTGGATAAGACTCCACATTCCCAATGCAAAGAGATTGGGTTTGACCCCTGGTTAGGGAACTAGATCCCACACGTGACAATTAAGCCCATGTGCCACAGCTAGAGAAGCCCACATGCCGCAACTAAAACCCAACACAGCCATAATAAATACTGAAATTTTTAAAAAATTAAAACATTTTATAAAAAATAAATAAATTGCATAGCTATATCTCTGTATCATGAGCTCATCTTCTCCTGTGAGAACTCCAAAATTACAACTCGCTGCTGAACAACCGTCGACAGGAGAATGTTGGATCTCACCAAAAAAAAAGATAACCCCACTTCAAAGGGCAAAGGAAAAGCCCCAGCAAGATAGTAGAATCAAACCACATACCCGCCAGAGACACTCAGAGGGCTCAAACAAACCTTGTGCGCACCAGGACCCAGAGATCCCACAGACACTGAGACAGAACCATGTTTGGGTGTCTCCTAAGGAGGTATGGGTCAGCAGTGGACTGCAGGGGCTCTGGGTGCAGTAGATATGGGTATGGCATAAGCCCTCTTGGAGGAGGTCACCATTAACCCACCATAGAGCCGCCGGAACTTACACAGGACTGGGGAAACAGATTCTTGGAGGGCACAAACAGAACCTTGTGTGCACCAGGACCCAGGAGAAAAGAGCAGTGACCCCAAAAGAGACTGACCCAGACATGCCCGTGAGGGTCCAGGAGTCTCAGGCAGAGGCATGGGTTGGCAGTGGCCTGCCGCAGGGTTGGGGGCACTGAGTGAGGCAGTGTTTACATGGAACCTTTTGAAGGAGGTGGCCATTATCTTCATTACCTCCATAATAGTTTGGCCTTAGGTCAAACAACAGCGAGGGAACATAGCCCTGTCCTTCAGCAGCATGCCAGTTTTGCCTCTGCATCACCAACTCCCGGAGCCTGCTCAAACTCATCTCCGTCGAGTCAGTGATGCCATCCAAGCATCTCATCCTCTGTCGTCCCCTTCTCCTCCTGCCTTCAATCTTTCCCAACATCAGGGTCTTTTCCAATGGGTCAGTTCACATGAGGTGGCCAGAGTATTGGAGTTTCAGCTTCAGCATCAGTCCTTCCAACGAATATTCAGGACTGATTTCCTTTAGGACCAACTGGTTTGATCTCCTTGCAGTCCAAGGGACTCTCAAGAGTCTTCTCCAACACCACAGTTCAAAAGCATCAATTCTTCAGCACTCAGCTTTCTTTATAGTCCAACTCTCACATCCATACATGACTACTGGAAAAACCATAGCTTTGGCTAGACGGACCTTTGTTGGCAAAGTAATGTCTCTGCTTTTTAATATGCTGTCTAGGTTGGTCATAGCTTTTCTTCCAAGGAGCAAGCATCGTTTAATTTCATGCCTGCAATCACCATCTGCAGTGATTTTGGAGCCCCAAGAAAATAAAGTCTCACTGTTTCCATTGTTTCCCCATCTATCTGCCATGAAGTGATGGGACTGGATGCCATGATCTTAGTTTTCTGAATGTTGAGTTTTAAGCCAACTATTTCACTCTCCTCTTTCACTTTCATCAAGAGGCTCTTTAGTTCTTCTTTGCTTTCTGCCGTGACCATCTGCATATCTGAGGTTATTGATATTTCTCCTGGCAATCTTGATTCCAGCTTGTGCTTCTTCCAGCCTGACATTTCGCATGATGTACTCTGCATAAAAGTTAAATAAGCAGGGAGACAATATACAGCCTTGACGTACTCCTTTCCCAATTTGGAACCAGTCTGTTGTTCCATGTCCAGTTCTAACTGTTGCTTCTTGACCAGCATACAGATTTCTCAGGAGGCAGGTAAGGTGGTCTGGTATTTCCATCTCTTGAAGAATTTTCCACAGTTTCTTCTGATCCACACAGTCAAAGCTTTGGCATAATCAATAAAGCAGAAGTAGATGTTTTTCAGGAATTCTCTTGCTTTTTTGATGATACAACAGATTTGGCAATTTGATCTCTTGTACCTCTGCCTTTTCTAAATCCAGCTTGAACACCTGGAAGTTCACAGTTCACATACTGTTGAAGCCTGGCTTGCAGAATTTTGAGCTTTACTTTGCTAGCGTGTGAGATGAGTGCAATTGTGCAGAAATTTGAACATTCTTTGGCATTGCCTCTGTTTGGGATTGGAATGAAAACTGACATTTTCCAGTCCTCTGGCCACTGCTGAGTTTTCCAAGTTTGCTGGCATACTGAGTACAGCACTTTCACAGCATCATCTTTTAGGATTTGCAATAGCTCAACTGGAATTGCATCACCTCCACTAGCTTTGCTTGTAGTGATGCTTCCTAAGGCTCGCTTGACTTCAAATTCCATGATGTCTGGCTCTAGGTGAGTGGTTTGCCATTCCCTTCTCCAGTGGACCGTATTTTGTCAGAACTTTTCACCATGACCCGTCTGTCTTAGGTGGCCCTACATGGCATGGCTCATAGTTCCATTGAGTTAAACAAGGCTGTGGTCCATGTGATCAGTTTGATTAGTTTTCTGTGATTGTGGTCTTCATTCTGTCTGCCCTCTGATGGATAAGGATAAGAGGCTTATGGAAGCTTCCTGATGGGACAGACTGACTGAGGGGGAAACTGAGTCTTGTTCTGATGGGCGAGGCCATGCTCAATAAATCTTTAATCCAATTTTCTGTTGATGGGTGGGGCTGTGTTCCCTCCTTGTTGTTTGATCTGAGGCCAAACTATGGTGGAGGTGATGAACATAATGGCAACTTCTTTCAAAACGTCCCCAGAAGCACGGTGGCTGCAATGGACCACGGGGCCTAGAGGAGCCACCACACACCCAAGGTCAGGGGCAGCGACTGAGAGCGCCAGGCTGTGACAGCGCAGGAGCAGCGGAGAGGAGCTATCCCACATCCGAGGTCGGGGCGGCGGCTGAAAGGAGCTACCCCACGTCCAAGAAGCACCAGCTCCACAGGTGCAGGAGGGCGGAGAGGAGCTGCTCCACGTTAAGGGTCAGGAGGGGCGACTTCATCCAAGATAAGGAACAGCGGCTGCACTTTACTGGTGCAGCCGTGAAGAGATACCCCACATCCAAGGTAAGAGAAACCCAAGTAAGACAGTAGGTGTTGCGAGAGGGCATAAGAGGGCAGACACACTGAAACCATATTCACAGAAAACTAGCCAATCTGATCACATGGACCACAGCCTTGTCCAACTCAATGAAACTAAGCCATGCCCGTGGGGCCACCCAAGACGGGCGGGTCACGGTGGAGAGGACTGACAGAATGTGGTCCACTGGAGAAGGGAATGGCAAACCACTTCAGTATTCTTGCCTTGAAAACCCCATGAACAGTATGAAAAGGCAAACTGATAGGATACTGAAAGAGGAACTCCCCAGGTCGGTAGGTACCCAATATGCTACCGGAGATCAGTGGAGAAATAACTCCAGAAAGAATGAAGGGATGGAGCCAAAGCAAAAACAATACCCGGTTGTGGATGTGACTGGTGATAGAAGCAAGGTCTGATGCTGTAAAGAGCAATGTTGCATAGGAACCTGGAATGTTGGGTCCATGAATCAAGGCAAATTGGAAGTGGTCAAACAGGAGATGGCAAGAGTGAACGTCGACATTCTAGGAATCAGCAAACTAAAATGAACTGGAATGGGTGAATTTAACTCAGATGACCATTATAGCTACTACTGCGGGCAGGAATCCCTTAGAAGAAATGGAGTAGCCATCATGGTCAACAAAAGAGTCTGAAATGCAGTACTTGGATGCAATCTCAAAAACGACAGAATGATCTCTGTTCGTTTCCAAGGCAAACCATTCAATATCACAGTAATCCAAGTCTATGCCCCAACCAGTAAGGCTGAAGAAGCTGAAGTTGAATGGTTCTATGAAGACTAAAGAGCCTCTTGATGAAAGTGAAAGAGGAGAGTGAAAAAGTTGGCTTAAAGCTCAACATTCAGAAAACGAAGATCATAGCATCTGGTCCCATCACTTCATGGGAAATAGATGGGGAAACAGTGGAAAGAGTGTCAGACTTTATTTTAGGGGGTTCCAAAATCACTGCAGATGGTGATTGCAGCCATGAAATTAAAAGACGCTTACTCTTTGGAAGGAAAGTTATGACCAACCTAGATAGCATGTTAAAAAGCAGAGACATTACTTTGCCAACAAAGGTCCGTCTAGTCAAGGCTATGGTTTTCCCAGTGGTCATGTATGGATGTGAGAGTTGGACTGTGAAGAGAGCTAAGCACAGAAGAATTGATGCTTTTGAACTGTGCTGTTGGAGAAGACTCTTGAGAGTCTTGGACTGCAAGAAGATCCAACCGGTCCGTTCTAAAGAAAATCAGTCCTTTAGAAGTCCTTTGGAAGGACTGATGCTGAAGCTGAAACTCTAATACTTTGGCCACCTCATGCAAAGAGTTGACTCATTGGAAAAGACTCTGATGCTGGGAGGGATTGGGGGCAGGAGGAGAAGGGGACGACAGAGGATGAGATGGCTGGATGGCATCACTGACTCGATGGACATGAGTCTGCATGAACTCCGGGAGTTGGTGATGGACAGGAAGGCCTGGCGTGCTGCGATTCATGGGGTCACAAAGAGTCGGACACAACTGAGCAACTGAACTGAACTGAACTGAACTTCAAAATGTCCCATGCATGCATGCCTCACTCACTGCCCCCAACCCTGCAGCAGGCCACCACTGACCCACGCCTCCTCTCATACCTCTCCTTTCATGAAGGGAAAAAAATTACACCAAATTGAAAATGGGATTTTAAAGCCACAGATTAAAACTAAAAATCCACGATTAACACATAGAGCTTAATTTTTTTAATCTATGTAAAACCTCATGTCAACTTATTTGCAAATCTAAACAAAATGGTAAATTTATTGGAAAATAAAAAGTATCAAAACTGACTTAAGAGAATGTAGAAGGTCTGCAAAGACTAACAAACAGGGAATAAATTGGGAATCATTGCCAAAGAATCCGTCCTCCAAATATAGTAGGTCTAGTTGTAATCCCCAGCATGACAAAAACCATATATTTCAAACCAACAGCCAGTTGTTAATGCTAACCAAAAAAATCTACAATATTAACAGTAGATGAAATAGATTTCAAGTCAAAAATCTGACTAAAATAGCACCCAAAAGAGAAAATTACAGACTAGCTTGACTTATGAATATAGATGCAAAAATTCTGAATAAAATATTAGCCAATTAAACGCAGCAGTGTGTTAAAAGAATAATGCACTGTGATCAAGTAGGTTTATTTTTATAAGACTACAAGGACTAAAATTAGAAAATCTATTAATATGTTGTTACCCATAGGGAGAAAAATAAAAAGATCAACTCAATAGACACTAAAAACATCATTTTCTGATATTAGTAGAGAAAAACCTAAATAAACCTGAGATGAAAATAGACTTATTTAATAGAAAAAGGAATATCCGTTTCAAACCATTAGCCAATATTGTATTTAAAGGCAAAACTTTAGACTTTCCCAATAAAGTAAGGAGTAAGATAATGATAGTTGTTATTGCCATTGTTACAAGACATTGTTGTGGTAGTTTCAACTCTATGCAACAAGACAGAAAAAAGTGCATAAATGTATAAGTATTGAAAAAAGAGAAATATTCATTGCAGTTCACATAGTTGTCTGCCTGTAAAACCCAAGAATATTGTGGAAACGAACAAAGGCTACCCTTGTGGAAACAAACAAAGGCTACCCAAGTGAAAACGATTAGGAGGCTATTTACTCAGAACTTGCTGTAGGAGGGAAATCAATCACAGTCACTCGATTTGGTGAAACTCAAATGCAAGCAGAAAAGGTTTATAGTCAAAAAGCTTTGGGAAGGTTTCAGATATGCCTTGATAGAAGATTGTTGGCACAGGGATGTTGGCTAACTAGCTACATCCTATGTGATTGTTTGGGGTAGCATATTTGTTGGTTGGTCTATCTCTGGTTGGTCTTGAGCTGGAATTGTAGCAGAAATTTGGCCTCTGTACACTGGTACCAAATTAAATTTCAGAGACAGAGTTTTGAATGAAGTAGAAAAGAATAGCTTTATTGCTTTTCCAGGCAAAGGGGGACACAGTGGACTATGCGCTCAAAACTGTATGTATGTCCTGGCCTAGAGGAGGTAGTAATGCTTCCAAGAGGAGGGCATGCTCAACTCATGAACAGTCTTCTGATTGGTTGGTGATGAGGTAAGTGTGAGTCAGCATCTTCAACCTTCTTGTTCCAACCAGTCCAGGGTCTGTGTGCTTGTGGGTCACATACATTTAAGTTCAGTATCTGCAAAACAGCTCAAAGACACTGCTGTGAGTATCTCTTGAGGGGGAACCAGGACCCTGGCTCATGGTTGCACTATTGTTTCTTTTCTTTTCTTTCCTTTTTTTGGGGGGTGGGGTGGGGCTGTGCAGGGTCTTCATTGCAGGTGCGTGGGAACTTTTCTAGTTGCTGAGTGTGGACTTATTTGCCCCAATGAATGTGGGTGTTAGTTTCCCATGATGGCAGGTGGTAGTTTAGTCACTAAGTCGAGTTCGACTCTTTGCAATCCCATGGATTGTAGCTTGCCAGGCTCCTCTGTCCATGGGATTTCCCAGGCAGGAATGCTGGAGTGGGTTGCCATTTCCTCCTCCACGGAATCTTTCCGACCCAGGGCTTAGAACCTGGGTCTCCTACTTTACCACTGAGCCACCTGGGAAGCCCAAGGACCAAACCGTCATCCCCAGCATTGGAAGGTGGATTCTTAACCACTGAACCACCAGGGAAATCCCGTACTATTGTTTCTTGGCTGCTTCTCCCATGTCTCTGCATCCCCTCCTTCCCTGAGTAGCAACTGTATGAACGTGCCCTTTGGAACTCACGGAAGGTCATGGAGGCTGAATGAAGCCTATTTCCCACAAACAAGAAACAGGAACACAGAAAGGCTTTTGCATCCAGGAGCCCCACAGGGTCCTGCTCAGTTCAGAATCAGGAGCAAAAATTGGAGGAACTGATCACCACTGATCAAGTCCTGACTGTTCTGGTCTGATTGTTGCAGAGAGTCTGGTTTGACTTCCCAGGTTGCTTGCTACAAAGATTTTGGGTCATAGTGATGTGATCATATATGGTCTGACCATTTCCATTTGTATATTTAGTCTCTTAATGTGCTCAGTTGCTCAGGCACGTCCGACTCTTTGCAACTCTATGGTAGCCCGCCAGGCTCCTCTGTCCGTGGGATTTCCCAGGCAAAAATACTGGAGTGGGTGGCCATTTCTTCCTCCATGGGGTCTTCCCAACTCAAGGGTCAAACTCACATCTCCTGCATCTTCTGCATTAGCAGGTGGATGCTTTACCACCTGGGAAGCCCTGTTTCTTAATATCGACCAGAAAAATAAATGAAAACTAACCACAAAATCAGGTAACGAAGTATAGATGTAATCTAGATTTCTGCAACTAGAGTCTCTTGAAGTCATCAGGCTTCTTGGTTATGTTTCTCTACAATTCAAACAAAACAGTTTGATTCTCCATCCCATGTGGAAAATCCAGCATCCTTCCAATTAAACAATATTGTATTTCTCCTGGTTATGTCTTGCTATAATTCCTAGACTAAACCAGGTTCTTAGTCTTTGCTCTTAACTTGTCTCTCATAACAATTTCATTTTCTCATCCTCTCTTAGTCCCACACTGGATTTTGCCCCTATTCCTTCATTCATCAAAACACTGTAATCCAAGCCTGTTATATACAACAGATTTTTCATCAAAGCAACTGAGAAAATAGATTTTTTATTGCAGAACAGTATAAGTGAAAATATCGAAGGCAAGTCTCCATTGTCCTAAAAATGCATTTCCAGTCCTCAGCGTGGAGATGTTCCTGCTAGCCCTATTCTTCCTTAGGCACCAAGTATGCTCGTATCTCCACTGCTTTCTCTCCAGTCCTACTCCCATCTGTCTCTAGGCATTCCTCACAGTCCTCTTACCTTTCTGTTCTTCGCCCCTCAACCCTTCTTTCAGCCTCCCTGCAGACACTTGAAATTCTTCCCACTTTATAAGAATGCATTCAGGCCTCTTCGAGTCTAGCCAACCCAAATGATTGGATGGCATCACTGACTCAATAGACATAAGTGTGAGCAAACTCCAGGAGATAGTGAAGGAGAGGGAAGCCTGACGTGCTGTAGCCCATGGGGTCACAAAGAGTCAGACATGACTCAGTGACTGAACAACAAAACCCAAATTTTTTTGTTTGCTACAATTGACTTTTTCAACCAGAAATGCCCATGGAGGGATTTTCTTAAGACAGACAACCATGAACCCCAAAGATGAGTTATGATATTCCCCTAGGAAGCAGAAGTAGCTGAGTTGAATTTTTTTAGTCTGTTTTTTTCCTCCTCTCTACACAATATAAATTTGCAAAAATCAACTACATTTTAGAATAATAATTCATGGGGTAAGTTCCATTTGCAATATAAACAGTAAAAATAAAAATCAGTAATAAATATAAGAAGTACATGGCAACTCAGCTCATGAGCCACAACTACTGAGCCCAAGCTCTAGAGACTGTAACGCACAAGAGAAGCCGCTGCATTGAGAAGCCCCCTCGCTGCAACTAGAGAAAGCCTGTGCACATCAGCAAAGACCCATCAGAGCCAAAACCAAATTAATTAATTTTAAAAAGTGTATGAACTGATACAAGGAAAAATTATATTGAGGAATATAATAAAAACTTCGAGAGAGATATACTGTATTCCTGGGTGGTAAAATCATAAAAAATAACAGTAATTTTATACTAACTTATAAATTTAATGCAATTTTAATCAAAATTCCAAAGGACATTTTTGGTTTCAAACTGATTTCCTTATCATAAAATGTACCAAGAAGAATAACAGACAAGAATAATTAGCAAAATATTTTAAGAGAAGTATCTGCATTGTCACATATTAAACTATGTCACAATGTTAAAATCTAATTTCATAGCCTTGAATGAATACACAGACACCAGTGGAGCCTGATGGAAAGACTCATCAGTTAGAATTAGGTTCACCTGCAATGACCAATAAAAACAATATAACAATGATGTATACACAATAGAAATTTATTTTTCTCTCCTTTATTAGGGTGTTCTTGCCTGGAGAATCCCAGGGACGGGGAAGCCTGGTGGGCTGCTGTCTATGGGGTCACACACAGTCAGACACGACTGAAGTGACTTAGCAGCAGCAGCAGCAAAGGTAAGCAATCCTCAGCTGTTAGAAAGTCATCAAGATCTCCTCAGACACCAAGACTTTTTCTATTTTGCAATAATGCTCAACATGTAGCGTCTACTTATGGTCCAAAATAGCTGCCCCAGTGCTTGTCATCACAGTTACATTACAGTTGTCAGAAATGAGGAAAAGACCTAAGAAGAGCATGGCCCTTCTCATTCAGGATATGTCTTGAAATTTACAAATAACATTCTCCTTCTATATCAGTGAGCAGAATAAGCCACATGACCACACCCATCAGCAAAGGAGGCTGGGAAACACAGTTTTGATTTAGGGGAATCAGGTATCCAGCTAAATTAGAAAGTTTTATTACAAAAGATGAAGGGGAGAAGGGATATTGGGATGTCTCTTGTAGTGAAACCCAGATCGATGTACACATGAATATTTAACATAATCCCTGGAGGAGGGTATGGCAACCCACTCCTGAAGAATCCCCATGGACAGAGGAGCCTGGCGGGCTACAGTCCAGGGGGTCACAAAGAGTAAGACATGACTGAGGACTAAGCCTGGCACCACACAGCATAATGTAGAGGTGGCATTTACATCAGTAGAAAAAGATGGATTATTTGATAAAGGGTGCTGACATCTTTGGATAGCCTTTAGGAGAAAGGTTAAGCTAAAGTTTCACCTCATTCCTTAAATTCCAAAAGGAATAAAGAATTGAACATTTTAAAAAATGAAATCACAAAAAGACTAGACAAAAACCTATAATCATGGGTTTTGAAAAAGTTTAAAAGAACTATAACATCAAATGTAGAATCCGTAAAGGAGTAGACAGATTTGACTGCATGAAAATTTAAAATATCGCTTGGTGCCAAAACACTAAAAGTGTTTTAGCCAAAAGTAAAAGCAAGTGACTAATTAGGACAAAATGCCTGCAATATATTAACCAACAAAGAGTTAATATTCTTATTTTATGGGATCACAAAAATCAATAAGAAAAAGATGAACCCTTTAATAGGCAAAGGATAGAAACAGACAATTCATAAAGGAAAAAAGCAGATGGGCAGAAAAGTGTACAACCTCACCAGTAGTGATCAAAAGTGAAAATAATAATGGTTGTGTGCTCTTTTTGTAAACTATAAACTGTGAAAAAATAGGAAATAATGTTGATACTCAGATTGAGGAAAGATAGTTGGTTTTTTAAAGTAACATCGCTATCGGACGTCCACTCATCTCCTCCTGCGAGAGCACCAAAACTGCAACTAGCTGTTGAACAACCATCGACAGGAGGACACTGGACCCACCAAAAAAAGGTACCCCACATCCAAAGACAAAGAAGAGGTTGCAGCAAGAGAGTAGGAGGGACACAATCATGATAAAATCAAATCCAATACCCACTGGGTGGGTGACCCACAAACTGGAAAACAATAATCCCAAAGAAGTTCTCCCACTGTTGTGAAGGTTTTGAACCCCGTGTCAGGCTTCCTCAGCCTGGGGATCTGACAAAGGGACTGGGAATCCCCAGGGAACCTGCCCTGAAAGGTCAGAGGACTGGGAAAAACAGAGACTCCAAACTTGGAAGTCACAAACAAAATCTTGCATGTACCAAGACCCAGAGGAAAGGCACAGTGACTCCACAGGAGACTGAACCCAAACTACCTGCTGGTGTTGGACAGGAAGAGGCTCATGGCAGGGATGGGAGCGCTGGCGGCAGCAGGCTGGGACGGTCCCCCTTGGTATAAACCCTCTTGGAGTTTGACTTTAGCCCTGCCATAGAGCCCACGGACCCCAGAGCTGGGTCACTTCAGACCAGACAACTACCAGGGAAGGAGTGCCACCCCACCAATCAGCAGATGATCGGGTTAGAGCTTTACTGAGCAAGGCCTGCCCACCAGAGCAAGACCCAGTTTGTCCCGTCACCAGTGCCTCCCACCAGGAAGCGTACACAAGCCTCTTAGCCTCATCCATCAGAGGGCAGACAGAAGAAGCAAGAAGCAGCACAACCTCACCGTGGCTAAAATAAAAACCGTATTACAGAAAGGTAATCATGATGAAAAAGCAGAAAGCTGTGTCCCAGATGAAGGGACCAGATAAAACCCCAGAAAAATAACTGAATGAAGTGGAGATAGGCAACCTTCCAGAAAAAGAATTCAGAAAAATGATAGTAAAGATGATCCAGGGTCTCAGGAAAACAATGGAGAAGATACAAGAAATGTTTACCGAAGACCTCCAGGAACTGAAGAGCAAACAAACAGAGATGAACAACACAGTGGAAGGAATCAGTAACAGAATAACTGAGGCAGAAGAACAGATAAATAAGCTGGAGGACAGAATGGTGGAAATCACTGCTGCAGAACAGAATATAGAAAAAAAGAATGAAAAAAAATGAAGACAGCCTAAGAGACCTCTGGGACAACATTAAACACACCAACAGTCACATTATAGGGGCCTCAGTAGGAGAAGAGAGAGAGAAAGGACCTGAGAAAATATTTGAAGAGATAATAGCTGAAAACTTCCCAGCACGGGAAAGGAAATAGTCAAAGAAGTCCAGGAAGCACAGAGAGTCCCAGACAGGATAAACCCAAGGAGGAACACACTGAGACAGACAGCAATCAAACTGACAAAAAATAAAGGTAAAGATAAAATATTAAAAGCAACAGGGGAAAAACAACAAATAACATACAAGGGAACTCCCATCAGGCCATCAGCTGATGTCTCAACAGAAACTCTACAAACCAGAAGGGAATGGCATGATATATGTAAAGTGAAGAAAGGGAAGAACCTACAACCAAGAATACTCTACCCAGCAAGACTCTCATTTGGATTTGATGGAGAAATCAAAAGCTTTCAAGACAAACAAAAGTTAAGAGAATTCAGCACCACAAATGCTAAAGGAACTTCTCTAGGCAGAAAACACTAGAGAAGCAAAAGACCTACAGAAAATAGACCCAAAACAATTAAGAAAACTGTAATAGGATCATACATATCAATCATTACCTTAAATGTAAATGGATTAAATGCAAGAATCAAAAGGCATAGACAGGTTGGGAGGATGAAAATGTGTGCGTGTGTGCACGACCACATCACTCTGCTTGACCCCCCAAACTGTATGTAATTATTTTATATTGTTAACTTAATCATTTTCCCATTATGGTCTGCAATTATAATTATCTTTTATTTTGTGTCTGACTATTGATTGTGAAAACTGATAAACATCTTTTACTATTGTGATTATGTAACTATTACTCAGAACAATTGTATCATGATTGGCCAACAGAAAAATAATAGAAATCTGTATCACCAAAACTGTCATTTAACAGAAAAAACTGCAATCACTTTAAAATCCATATGTATATCAAAATTATCTTGAAATTTTTTGAAAAATACAAATGACCAGGTATTGGTTTTTTTTTTTCCTCCAGAGCTCCAGATATGTTTCTAATGAGAAGTGGCATTTAAAAACAACTGGATTATATGAGGATCTTTTACTTTTATCTAGTTTGTCTCACTTTTTCTACTACTATATTCAGTGCTCCCATTTCATTTAGTTTATATTTTCCAATTCCTCCACCTCTTCTTTTTTTATGTTATTTCTCAAGCCTTTATCAAGTGTAGTATAAAGCCTCTGTATACACACATATATAAATGTATAATATATATATTTCAGAAAATAAGAATTTGCTTAACTAAAAAATTTATGACATTTTGATTCCAGTTGTTTGACTTAGCATGAATAGAAAGCTAGATTTTCTAATTAAAAAATAGATATGCAACAAGCAACAAAGATTTACTGTATAGCACAGGGAACTATAGTCAATATTTTATAATAATCTATAATGAAAAATAATATCAAAAATAATATGTGTATATTTACAACTGAATCACCTTGCTGTGCACCTGAAACACTGTAAGTCAACTATACATCAAGAAAAAATATATATTAAGAAAAAGAATAAAGTAACATCACTACCTCTTTGGGGGAAGATAGTAATCCCAGTCAAATGTTCTGAAATACTTCTCTGGCCCTTGTAAAATCCACTTCTGGGATATAAAGGGAAATAATTAGAGATGTGGGTAATGCTGTGGGTACAAGGATGTTTATTACAGGTTATGTATATAACTTAGGAGCAGGGTGTCTACCTAGACCCTGGGGGAATAAACTGTACGCGCTATTTCACTGCATTCCCAATTGTACCATAATTATTGTGGATTTATTAAATGTTGTCTTGAGTCTTGTCTTTCTTTCAACCATGCAGCTAATTCTAAAGGGTGCTATAAATATGAGGTTGAATACCTGGTGATGTGAAAGAGTAATGATATGCGAGCATGCTGTTGAAGTTTTTTGCTCAACGAAAAAAGCTGACTGCAAAATTCTTCAAGCTCAGTATATCCTGGTTCTCCCTAATGTCTGCTTCCAGCCTCCACCCCCAGCTCCTTTGCTCCCTCGCCACCCCACTTTCCTCCATGCTTCATTTCAACCAAAGCAACCAAACCCCAGGGTGTTGTTAATAGCATACTGTTACTGGAGGGTTGAGTCATGGAGTACAATTAGAGCACAAGGCAAGCAGGAAATCGCTTCACATTTAATATCAGACACTATCTGCCACAGGGAATTCCTCACTAGTGTTCCTTCACAGAATCTACCCTTTCTATGCTTCCACTGTTCTTCCCCAGTTGCCCTCCTCACATTCTGCATGCTCACCCCCAGTCTCTTGAGCTGCTAGCTTAAGCTTTCCTCCTGTTGGGAGTAATTTATTTGTCTTGCCCTGGAAAGGAGTAGGGTTTAGAGGTGTCCACCATTCACACTTTATACAGACCATTAGAAATGCTTCTAAGTTAAAATAAATCTTCCTTGAATGAAATAATACCATTTGCAGCATCATGGATGGACCTAGAAAGTGTCATACTGAATGAAATAAGTCAAGCAGAGAAGGAGAAATATTGTATGATATCCCTTATACGTGGAATCTAAAAAGAAATGATGCAAATGAACTTACTTGCAAAATAGAAAGAGACTCACAGACTTAGAAAATGAATTTATGGTTGCCACAGGAAAGGGATAGTTAGGGAGTCTGGAAGGGTCACGTACACATGACTATATTCAAAATAGATAACCAACAAGGACCTATTGTATAGCACAGGGAACTCTACTCAATATTATGTGCCAGCCGGGATGGGAGAAGGGTTTGGGGGAGAATGGATACATGTATATATATGGCTGAGTCCCTACACTGCTCACCTGAAGCTACCACATCGTTGATAATCGGCTATACCCTAATACAAAATTAAAACTTTTAAGTTTGGGAAAAAAAAAATCTTACTTGAGATGAATTCTATCATCCTTCTAAAGGCAGAAGCAGCTGCAGTCCTGTGAATGTATATATATAAATGCATGTCTCCTTTCCTAGACACATCCTATTTACATATGCATATGGTTAGAAAGCGGAGAAGGCAATGGCACCCCACTCCAGTACTCTTGCCGGGAAAATCCCAGGGACGGAGGAGCCTGGTGGGCTGCTGTCTATGGGGTCGCACAGAGTCGGACACGACTGAAGTGACTTAGCAGCAGCAGCAGCATGGTTAGAAAGAAAGACTGAAAAAGTATACTCCAAAACGTTAACAAGAGTTCATTCTGATTGTTGGAACTACAAGAGCATCTGCTTTTTATTTTTAAGTTTTGGCTGCCGTGTCGTCATTGCTGTTCACGGGCTTTCTCTAGCTGTGGCGAGCGTGGGTGCTGCTCTCCAGTTGCAGTGAGCAAGCTTCTCATTGTGGTGGCTTCTTTTGCTGCTGAGCATGAGCTCTAGGCACATGGGCTTCAGTAGTTTCATGTTGATGTATTTTTCTAAGTCTTCTGCAATGTGTGTATAAAATCATTTTATATTTATGAACCTTGTGTTTTTAAGTAATCATCTGTAGCAACAAAAATACTCTTTTGTTACAAAATTTTACTTTTCAAATGTAAATACCTTCCACATTATCTTAGCTTCCTTTAACCTCAATGCTCACCAGTACATTTAAGGGGAAAATGGGTTTATAGATGGACTTCCCTGGTAGCTCAGATGGTAAAGTGTCTGTCTACAATGCGGGAGACCTGGGTTCCATCCTTGGGTGGGGAAGATCCGCTGAAGAAGGAAATGGCAATCCACTCCAGTACTATTGCCTGGAAAATCCCATGGACAGAGGAACCTGGTAGGCTACAGTCCATGGGGTCGCAGAGTCGGACACGACTAAGCAACTTCACTTTCCATTGTTACAGTTAAAATATGTATCCCAAAGACGTGAACAGGAAAAGATGAAATAAAAAGCAACCATGAACTGATTTATAACATTGATCCTTAGGTTCAAAATGTGGATGAAGACTGGGCTGGATTTACACCAAGTATTTCCTGGATTTATACCACGGGTTGCCTCACAGCAGTGTTCAATCAGACTTGCAGGCATTTAGCCAGATGGCCCATGAGTTTTAATCAGAGATAAAATTTGGTAAAATCTATCAGTCTTGATCTTTAGGTTTATAAATATATTTGTGTCAGCCATTTGTCTATGTAAAGTACATAAGGAACAATCGACTGTTAGGCTGAATCAAATATGTAATAATATCATATCTGGGGGAGGGCACAGTAAGGTGAGTGCGGATGTACTAAATCGCTTCAGCTGTGTCTGACTTTTTGCAACCATATGGACTGGAGCCCTCCAAGCTCCTGTGTCCCTAGGATTCTTCAGGCAAGAATACTGGAGTGGGTTGCCATGCCCTCCTCCTGGGGATCTTCCCAACACAGGGATCGAACCCACATCTCTTAAGTCTCCTGCATTTGCAGGTGAGTTCTTTACCACTAACTCCACCTGGCCAAGCTCCATAAGTTGAATAGTATCCTCCAAATTCATATCAACCTGGAACCTCAAAGTGTGTCCTAAAACTGCGCAGATATAATTAACTCCTCCATTGGTTGTGAATTTAAAAGAGAATGCGTGTAAGACAAAAAGTGTAGTTAATTAGTAGGAGAGATTACACCAAGGTCCATAGATGCAGGAGGTTCTCATTGGGGTGCTCTCACCCTTAAAGAGGAGAGGGGATGTGGATATCATTGAGTTGGAGGAATGAGCACTTGGGCTTCAGATTGGGTGCCATTTAGTCCCAAACAATATGATATTCCTTTAAAGAAGAGAGCAAGAGGGTACAACTGCACAGCCTTGGCAGCCCTGGCTGGCTGGATGAGAAGGGCTGGGGCCCCAGGGATCAAGATGGATGGGCAACTGAAGATTACCAACTCCCATCAGAGAAGAGAAAGTTCAACAAGTCTGAAAGGTGTGTCGGTGATGAGAGAGCTGTGTGGATACTGGAACAGTCTAAGCAGAAGCTCCCCAGCTTTAGGGTCCAGCTAGAATGTGATTAGAATGGTACACACCTATTTGAAATACTAACCCAAGGCTGCAAGAATCTGACACACCAATATCACCATCTGCCTTGCCCGTCTCTGCAGAAAAGACTGTGAATAACTCAGGGTCAGATGCTGTTTTTATATTTAATACATTCTGCATGGAAAGTATTCAATTCATAGATGATGATAATGCAAAACCTTCTCATCTTCATTGCAGGCAGAGCCAGTAGCCACAGGACCAGGTGGACTGGGTGCCCGATGTTGGTAGCACCCGGCCTGAGAGAGATTTACCCCAGGTTCCTAGATTCAGAGAAGTTACGTGATTAAGATGTTTCCAACCAAATCTCAGTTAATTGCAATTGAAAATGTGGATTATTCCCTTTATGGATCATGAATAGTTTTGTTTTTTTCTTTTCATTCTAAGCAGATTTGTCCCTATCATCCCAGCAGAAATTTGTGAAATTATACCTGTGTTCAAGAAACCCAAAATGATTTAATTAATAACTAAAGAAAAATATAATGCAAGAGGTTAGGAAAAAAGATCTCCTGGGAAAAAAGGATCGATCTGCTAAAAAGAAAAAATGGAGTGCAGCAGTTTAAAATGATAGTACTATTACTCTGTTTATTCCTGCTTTTGATGGAGTAACTCTACTTCAGGTGTGCTCCTATTACAGTCTGGGTCTCTGAGTCTGTGAGACAGAGATAGGGTGGGGCGTATAGTGTATTATCTCTCTCCTGGCTTTGAATGTGAATTCATTCCCTTTCTGTAAAGAAACAGTGCTATTACAGACACCCTCGCCTTCCCAACGGCCCTCCAGTCTTTCTGGGGAACCTCGATTTAATAGGAAGAGTGCCATGGCTCCCTATCAGGCATGCTGGCTGTAGATATCTCTGGCTCTGGGACTCTCTGGGACTAGGTATGGTGAGTGAGACCTCACCTTACGTACAAATTTAGGAACTGCCCCAAAACTCAGCACTCAAGATCAATAATATTTTGATGCAATATTTTTAAAATCTTAAACCAGTGCCCCGCCATAATTCTTTGTGAACAAAATATCAAAATTTGAAGACATGATCAATATTATCCATTTTTCCTTTGGTTTCCAGGTTCCAATATGGCTCTATTTGTTGTTCAGTCGCTCAGTCGCGTCTGACTCTTTGCCACCCCATGGACTGCAACACACTAGGTTGCCCTGTTCTTCACTACCTCCTGGAGTTTTGGACTTGCCAGTCTCCATAATCTCAAGAGCCAATTCCTTATAATAAATCTCTTTCTACATGTATCTTTAAACGTCCATATTTATACTTTAATTCTAATAATTCCAACATATGTGGTTTTCTCCATACCTCCAATCAATTAATTCTGACATTATCTACTCAGAGACAGGTCCCACAGGTCAAGTCCTCAGTCCCATAAGACTGCTCACCCCCCTCAACAAGCAGACTTCAGACACCAATTGCAAGTCCAGATTGTCACCTGTGCTTCTGACCAACCAGCTACAGATTCTAGGTTCCCACAGTTGAACCTTCTTCAGGTTCAATTAATTTGTTAGTGTGGTTTGCAGAACTCAGTTTCCTCACTCAATTACAGTTTATTGCAAAGCATCTAATGCAGGAACAGCCAATGGATGAGATGTGTAGGGCAAAGTACAGGAAAAGGGGCACGGAGTATCCATGCCCTCTGCAGCACCCCTCTCCCCAAATCTCCACGTGTTCACCAAGTTACAAGTTCTCAGACCCAATACTTTCAGAGAATTATGGAGGATTCATTACACAGGCATGATTGATTAAATCACTGGCCACTGATTTTAAACTCAGTCTTCCTCCTTTCTTGCCTCCCTGAAGGTCAGTGAATGGGACTAGAAGGTAATCAAGCCCCATCCTTAGGTTACCTAGGGGCTTTGTTTCATTAACAAAAAACACTTTTATGTCTCTTACCACAGGAAATTCCAAGGATTTTAGGAGCTCTGTGCCAGGAATGGAGACCAAATATCTATTCCTTATTATAAATCATGATATCAAGGGGCAGGGGGATAAATTAGGAGCTTGGGATTAACAGATACACATTGCTATATATAAAATAGATAACAACAAGGTCCTACTATGTAGCACAGGGAATTATGTTCAATATCTTGTAATAACCTATGATAAAAATAATCTGTAATATATGTATTATATAATGTGCATATATGACTGGATCACTTTGCTGTACACTAGAAACTAACACAATATTATAAGTCAACTATACTTCAGTTAAAAAAAGAAAATAAAAAAACCATATCACTCATCTCTATTATCTATCTATCATCCATCTGTCTAGCCACCCTACTGGTTCTGCTTCTTTGGAGAACCCCAACTAATACAGATACCCCCTAGGAGCTCTCGTAGAGCAGTGCTCCTCTCCATCATGGTGCGATTCTTCAATTAACACAAACTCTCTGGAGGCTCAGATGGTAAAGAGTCTGCCTGCAATGTGGGAGGCCCAGGTTCAAGCCCCGGGCCAGGAAAGATCCCCTGGAGGAGGGCATGGCAACCCATTCTAGTCTTCTTGCCTGGAGAATCCCATGGATAGAGGAGTCTTGCAGGCTACAGTCCATGGGGTCGTTCAGAGTCGGACATGACTGAGCAACTAAAACTTTCAACACTAAGATCCATGACTGCGCTGCTGGGGCTCGTTTGCCCCTCACCCTGGCATCTCAAGGGCCTAACTCTGTTTCTGGCGTACCAGGTAGGCTTTGGTAAATATGTATTTAATATCTAATGAATAAGAACAGACCCTGCATTTAGGTAGCTTTCAGTCTAGTAGGAAAAGATGGTGTGGCACATGAGTTCTTTAATAGAGACATGCAAACTCTTAGTTGCAGTGGAATCTAGTTCCCTGACCAGGGATCGAACCCCCCGGCCCCCTGCATTGGGAGCACAGGGTCTTAGCCAGTGGGCCACCAGGAAATTCCCTAGCTTTGTACTTTAATCAGGTGCATGGAAGACAGATTGCAGCCAGAAAGGGAATGGAGTCATGGAGCTCAGTTAGAAGTCTTTAAGTCTTTGCCTCCACCATGGTTGAGATGGTGTTAGCGCTACTGCTGAGAAAGACTGATACGAGCTGGAGACAGAGTAGATGGGACTTGGGAACCCAGGGGGACATAAGGCAAAAAGAGAAGATGACTCCAATCTCTGGGCTGGGCAGCCCTTGGTACCACACCCTGATAAAGGAAGTGCAGATGGTGCAAGTGTGAGGTCCTGGGTGGAGGTGGAGGAGCGACTTGAGGGGAGTTGGGAACAAGCTGTGTTTGAAATTTGAGCCACATGGGAAGGAATTAACATTTGTTGAGCAGTTGCCATATCCCAGCTCCCTTATTGGGTTCTTTCTGTTGATTATCTTAGTTACATTTATAACTGGCCATCTAGGAGTTGAGGGTGTGGTTTGGAAGCAAGGTCTCACTTTGATCTCTCAACCATACAGAGGTCATATCCCCATTTCACAGGAGGAAACCCGGAAAGGTCAGATTCCTTCCCCAAGGCCACACAGCTGGGAAGTAGCAGAGCCAGGACTAGAACAGAGAGTCTAGAGAGAGTCTCCCAGGAGAGAGCCCCACCCAAGGCTGCCCGCCCAGACAGAAGAACCCCACATTGCCAATTCTGCAGGAGAAATGGCCTGAGGTTCACTCTTGGGGAAAACACAGGACCATGTGGGGTGACCCCCAGTCTCTCCTTTCCTGTCTGCCCCAAAGGGCCTCTCTCCAAGACTGAGCCACACCCACATTCCCTGCTGCCCAGGACCTCTGCTCCAGCTCCGCCTTGCTGCACTCTGACTTCCATCTTCACGCCCAAGCCTGGATGAAGGCCAGCAGCAATATTCCTCGGAAGACACGGCACTCGGCACAGAGGTGGGGCTTACACGGACCACACAGGACCGGAATCTTACCCTGTACTGGAAAACAGGAAAAAGGTCTCTGAAGAAAAGCTGCAGTGATGGAACGGGGGATATTTGTCCTGGGGTTGAGCGGGGACTAGGAATCGACTCCTGGGCTTTTAGAGCTGTGGACAAAGTAGGAGTCTTTAATCTTCTTAACAGCCTCTGGAGGTGAAATGCAAACCAGCAGTGACTCTGGCCCCCAGAGTCCCCAGCAGTGCCAGGATGGGGGCGGGGCGGGGGGCGGAGACTGAAAGCGTCCTCTGAGCCGGGAGCAGAAAGGAGGAGGAGCAGGAGCCCTGCGGGACACGCCCCTCCCGGAAACGAGCTGCCGGCCCAGAAGCCCCAGGAGCCAAAGCAGGGCCCGCAGGGATGATGAGCTGCCCCTGCTGCAGAAAACTGCACCTCTTTCACAGAGGAGGTGTTTGAAGGGGCCTTAAGGGTTCCATTTCTTGTCCAACTCCTTCACTGTGAAGAGGAGAAAAGCAATTCCTTAGCGAACTGAATCGGAGAAGGCAATGGCACCCCACTCCAGTACTCGTGCCTGGAAAAATCCCATGGACAGAGGAGCCTGGAAGGCTGCAGTCCATGGGGTCGCTGAGGGTCGGACACGACTGAATGACTTTACTTTCACTTTTCACTTTCATGCATTGGAGAAGGAAATGGCAACCCACTCCAGTGTTCTTGCCTGGAGAATCCCAGGGACGGCGGAGCCTGGTGGGCTGCCGTCTGTGGGGGTCGCACAGTGTCGGACACGACTGAAGTGACTTAGCAGCAGCAGCGAACTGAATAGACTTGTCCAAGGCCACTCTGCTGAGAACACAGGCAGGATGAGGCCCAGCCCTTCAGAGTCCAGAGTTCTAGTCCATAAGAAACTTGGATCCTGAGAGGGTAACAGGCAGGAAGGCCAGGGGTCTCCAAACGGAGGAAATAGGCTTCAAGTGTTAGACATTTTCTCTCACTCTTAAGCGGCAGGAGGAAACAAACTAGTGATATATTTTTTCCCCTTTTCTATACAAATTTAAAAAGAGTCTTCTCTGAAAATTCTGTGTTGCCATAATGACACCTGGTTCCACCTGAACTTAACTTTTCTCAAACCCTGAGCTAACCAATGCATTTTTCTTATGGAAATGTTTGTCTTAAGCTATGTTAATGTGCTCTGTATTTACCCCAGACTTTGTCTTCAAGTGGTTCCCTAAAGACTCAGAACCCACTTGACAAACCAGTATGGTATATATTATTCTCCTAAACTATGTTAATGAAACTATATATTTGTACAGAAACCTGCCTTTCTTCAAGATTCATGTCAATCGCTTTATGGCCTAGGATGGCTCACCTGGTGCCGAGGTCATCTCAAAATGCATCTTGTGGGTGAGGGGCCTGGTGCCATTCTCCGAGTTTTGAGACATTTCCTTTCTTTAATTAGCAGACTGCTAAGTCACTTCAGTCATGTCCGACTCTGTGTGACCCCATAGACGGCAGCCCACCAGGCTCCCCCATTCCTGGGATTCTCCAGGCAAGAACACTGGAGTGGGTTGCCTTTTCCTTCTCCAATGCATGAAAGTGAAAAGTGAAAGTGAAGTTGCTCAGTCATGTCCGACTCTTAGCGACCCCATGGACTGCAGCCCACCAGGCTCCTCCACCCATGGGATTTTCCAGGCAAGAGTACTGCAGTGGGGTGCCATTGCCTTCTCCAAATTAGCAGACTGCTAGTAGCTATGTAACATCCAGCTGTAGACTAGCAGGGGGGCACTCTTTCTGCCCCCTTCTGATGTCTGGGCACTCTTTCTGCCCCCTTCTGATGTCTATGTCAGAAGCTTTCTCTATCTCTTTTATACTTAATAAGACTTTATTGCACTAAAGCTCTGAGTGATCAAGCCTCATCTCTGGCCCTGGATTGAATTCTTCTCCTCCAGAGACCAAGAATCCCAGTGTCTTTCGTGGTTCAGCAACAACCTTTCAATCCCTTCCTCCCCTCAGTCAACTGTTCTGGGCCCTGAGCTCTCAGGCCTGCTTGTACAAGACACCCCACCACCACCACCACCTACCTCCCTGTGAGTCTGGCATAGGGAGAACTGGGACCCAGGGCTGAGATTCACTACCATCCTCTGGGGCCTTCCTGGGGGCCAGTGAAACAGACACCAGGGGGCCAGACCTTGTTGGGAAAAGGGAAAAGCAGGCACTGGGTGGCGATTCAGGTAATTAACCAGATCACATGCCACACAGAACAAAGGACTAGGGCAAGGCGGTGCCTGGCTGCTCGACCCTCCTTGGTCACACACCCCAGCCTCTGAGTCTCTGCGGCCTCCGTGACAAAGGTGTCCTTGCCCTTCCTGGGAGCTTGTACTCCTGATTCTGACCACTTTGGGGTCTGCTGTTCTCTTCTGCTCGTCCCCAAATCGGGCTGACACTGCACCTCCCAGGCCCCTGCCCCTCCCTTCCTCAGTGGCTGGACCATGGGCACCAGGACTGCACAGGGGGCTGCGCTGCTAATGGTTCCCTGACCACCGGCCCCACCAACCCTCTCACCCGCCCGGCCTCACCTGGGAGGCCAGCTGTTTGTAAACTCCCCCAGTGAAAACCGGGGGAGAAATGGAAACAATTTGAGGATCTCTGGTGCTTCCAATGGTAAAGAATCTGCCTGCCATGCAGGAGACCTGGGTTTGATCCCTGGGCCAGGAAGATCCCCTGGAGAAGGGAATGGCAACCTACCCCAGTATTCTTGCCTGGGGAATTCCACGGACAGAGGAGCCTGGTGGGCTACAGTCCATGGGATTGGAAAGAGTCGGACACGACTGAGCGACTAACACTTAGGGTCCCAGCGCTTGTGAACCAGACTGAATATAATAGGCATCAGAAAAGCGAAACAAGGGTGAGTTGTGCAGGAGGGCTCTGAGGTGATTGAGCAGTGGCTTAACTTATCATTTCCTACTTGAAATCGCCTTCTAACAGCTCCCCTGCCTCCAGCTCCCATCTCCTCACCTCTCCCAGACTCAATCTTTGTATAATTGAAATCTGACTGTGTCTCTCCCTTGAGGAAATCTTGCAATAATTTCCTGCCTGCTAGCAGGGGAACCCTGTCTCTCAGGCACCAACCTGAAGCCCTGCATCTCTCCACGAGAGATGGGGATTCTCAGTCCCCACCTGGGACCCTAAGCCTGGCCTTACCTGGAGCTGGCCGGCCCCAGCACTCCGTGTTCCATGGCACAGGGCCTCACAGGTCCTTCCCTGCCTTCTCAGCTGGCTGGCCCCTCTCACCCTTCGAGACTCACCTTCCCAGCGAGGCCTGCCCTGCTCTGTCTGGCACGTGCCTCACAGCTCCTGCCAGCCCTCTGGGCAGACTTCTGGCCCAGCATTTGCCACTGTGTGCCAATGGTCTATTTGCTTTTTCCCCTACCTTTGAGCCTCTTAAAGGCAGGGACCATATATTACTCATCTGTGTACCCAGGCCTGGCTCCATAAAGGCTGAAAGATGAAACCATAAATGAACATAGAAATGAATGCAGTAGTAACACCTCCGCTTACGTACCACCAGAGCCAGCCCAATGAAGGGATCAAGGAGAGGCCAGAGGGTGAGCGCTGCCTTGGTGACCCCAGTGGTCGAATAACCACCACTTAATCCTGGGACCCTGACATGATGGATGGACGCTGTTTCACCTTCAGGCTCAGTGTTTCCTCAGATGGGAGGGGCTGCTGGAGCTGGCCTAGCGCCACCTGGTGGACAGAATCTCCACTGCACTCCCCACCGAGGAACACAGCAACCCTCCTCCATCCTCCTCCCCGCCCCCCAACTCCCCACCCTTCCTGGGGGAGTCCTTGAAGACCCCAGCTGTGGATTGCCAGCCCAGAGGGTACTGGGGTCACCCCCAGAAGGTCAAGCCATAGGGCGTAGGGTGTCAGACCACAGTGTCACTGTCTGGGGAGAGAAAGCTGGAAACAACCTTCCTCTCTTGCCCACAGCAAAATGTTCACTACATTAACCACCAAGGCCTGCAATTCATCCAGGGGGTGATCTCCTGTATCCTGGAGGTCCAGGTAAAGACACCTGCCTGGAAATCAAAGAACTGCTTCCAAGGTTACTGCCCAAGGAGGGAAAAGTTGATTCAAGCAACTGGTTTTCCTGAAACGCCCCACGACCCCACCCCCAATCTGTATGAGAGGAAACACCCAGCTCCCCACCCTGAGTCCACCAGTCCAGATCTGTGATGTTGCACAGATCACAAGCTGTTTTGGAGACCACAGCAAGGGGAGTAAAATGATCCATTATGAAGATTTGGGAGGCAGGTCAGAGGCTAGAAGCTAGTGGCTATGAGGTCAAGGTCTTTGTATGGCCAGGCCAGTTTTGTCATTTAAAATAATTCATAGATGCCCATGCCACCTCCTTTCTAGTTCGCCCGAGCCCAGATGGACCAAGACTTCACCCAAAGTCCATCTTGGGTCCCAGACCAGTGTCTGCCTTCTGGACAGGAATCTTCTTCTTCCAACTTTTCCCCTCATCTCCCTCTCCCCCAACAGTAAATTTAGGACTCTTGGAATTTGGAATATAACTCAGGGATACATTATGACTTTCGTGGGCCATAGGCATTTTGGCCTTTGTCGGCCTCTTGCTCAATTAAAAATAATTTTTTAAAAAATTATATTTCAAGATTGTCAGTATAAAAACCAAATATAATTAATATACATTGGATTAATTATTCATTTTTAGAGTTACATTTATTTTGATTTCAAAAGAAATTAAATTTAAATAGTCTTCATGAGCCTGACCCACTCTATATTGTGGCCCCTAGACACGTGATTCCCATGCCTCGTGGGCAAATCATGCCCTGCAGAACTGAAGCCCCCACTGCACAGGTGCGCAAACTGGCCTATCCCCCGAGGTGCCCACGCTTGTGCCCTTGGTCAGCGTCGGCAACTGCAGCAGCCCCAGCGGACCTCAGGGAAGCCTAGGAGTTTTCTTTTAAGGGGATAGTGACAGTGATTCTCGGAGAAGGCAATGGCACCCCACTCCAGTACTCTTGCCTGGAAAATCCCACGGATGGAGGAGCCTGGTAGGCCGCAGTCCATGGGGTCGCTAAGAGTCGGACACGACTGAGCAACTTCCCTTTCACTTTTCACTTTCATGCATTGGATAAGGAAATGGCAACCCACTCCAGTGTTCTTGCCTGGAGAATCCCAGGGACGGGGGAGCCTGGTGGGCTGCCGTCTATGGGGTCGCACAGAGTCGGACACGACTGAAGCGACTTAGCAGACAATGATTCTAGTGGCCTCTTTGCTTCTCCCTGAACACCACAGCAACCTTCAAAGTAGCCAGAAGATCATGCTTCTAATCAAACCAGTCCTTGAACTGTTGAGGTTTCTCTGAATCTGGACTATGGGGCATGTGGTGTTGCAATGGGATTCTGTCATTATAAAATCTCATTTCCTTAAAAATAACTATTTGAAAACTTAAGAATTCTGAGAAACAGAAGTTAAGTGTTAGTGTAAGGTAGGTTTATATAGAAAGATATAACGAAATTTACTTTACATGTGAAGTTAGATCAAGAACACTTTTTAAATTATTCTTTCAACTAATAGTTATCAGAGCAACCAATATCATAAGGTCACAGATCTGTGAATTCTCATTTCATTAAAACCTCCACTTGGCAGCCTACACAACTTTTAGTGAATGTGAAAGTTCCCAACCAAAATATTGCCAAATCAATTAAATCAAGGCATTAAATCTGTGGCTGAAAAGTTATGAAACCACTTATATTTATTTATTAAATGGCATTTTAACTGCATTAACAGAATCATTAATTAGGCACATCATTTGTTTAAATTTTACAAACTTGTTCGAATTACTTTTGTAAACCGAACAAATAAGATAAAAATTAAATTTTAAAATAAACTGAACTACCTGGCATGTTAAATTATTAGGTGAAGAATTGTTTTGTATTTCATCAGCTTTATAAATTCACATGGTGACATATCGAGTTTCCCCAAGTAGGGAGGGATACACCTGTAAAAGATTAGGACCAGCGTGTCTTGTTTTACATAAATAATTGTATTGTGTTATGAAATTGTGGAACTTAATCAGAAGACTACTTAGTCTCTTAAGTCCTTGTTCCCACATTTTTTAAAATGAAAGCTCGGACTAGTCTGTAGTTTTCAAATGATTTTAGCTATGAAAACACTTTTATCAAGTGAAATAATCATAGCTAATAAGACAGATAATCTTTGTGGTTTCACATTGCATCCTCACAACACTGTGTGATCAGTGTCCTTACATAGAAGCTGAAGATACCGAGGCCAGAAGAGGTTAAGCAACATGCTCAAGATCACAGAGCTAACCACAGAGCCAGAATTCAAACCCAATTCTGTCAGCTTCAGACCTCATGTGCTTTAATCATTTGAAGCCCTCTCTGTGAAGTAAAGAAGCGGACTCTGCTGATTGAAAGGAAGGGGGCGGGGCTCCCCAGAGCCTCACTAACTCTACTTCTCATCCTAGGAGTTCAGTTTAGGAAATATCTGGTTTTTTCCTTTAAAAAAAAAAAAAAAAAAGAATTTCAGCTAAAAGTTTAGCCTTTATATCTGGCAAATCATTTAAATTTTTTTGATAAAACATTTTAAAATTCTCATAATTCTCTTTGGTCATCTGGTCTCAGTCTGCCTTCTTCAATAGACTCAGGGATTCCCAGGAGTCTGTAGATCCACAATTAATAAATTCAAGTATTAACCTAAGGGGTGGGATGGGGTGGGAGGTGGGAGAGAGGTTCAAGAGGAAAGGGACATATGTATACCTATGGCTGATTCATACTGATGTACGGCAGAAACCAACACAATATGGTAAAGCAATTATCCTTCAAGTGAGAGTTGGACCATGAAGAAGGCTGAGCACTAAGAATCGATCAATGCTTTCGAATTGTGGTGCTGGAGAAGAAGCTTGAGAGCCCCTTGGACAGCAAGGAGATCCAACCAGTCATTCCTAAAGGAAATCAACCTTGAATATTCATTGGAAGGACTGATGCTGAAGCTGAAGCTTCAATACTTTGGGCCATCTGATGTGAAGAGCTGACTCATTGGAAAAGACCCTGATGCTGGGAAAGATTGAGAGCTAGAGGAGAAGGTGGCAGCCTAGGATGAGATGGTTAGATAACGTCCCTGACTCAATGAACAAGAGTTTGAGCAAACTCCAGCAGGTAGTGAAGAATAGGCAAGCCTGGAGTGCTGCAGTCCATGGGGGTCTCAAAGACACAACTTAGCGACTGAACAACAGCAAAGAAATTCAAGTATTGATAAAATTCAGTTCAGTTCAGTCGCTCAGTCGGTCCGACTCTTTGCGACCTAAGATTCAAGGGAGAAATCCCATATACACAATAATATGGAATATAGTGCCATCTACTGGCACATCGTGGTATTGCATTCAACTTCCTCTTGACATAAAAGAAGCCAGTGGCTAAATTTTACCCTGTTGCAGGTATATATTGAAATAGGAGAAATTCCTGCTATACAGAGAGCAAGGGGGAGACAGTAGAATTTCCCAGTGGTTAAAATCCCAAGTTACGGGCCTGGATTTGCCATCAATAGCTGTATAGACTTGGTTACGTCCCTTGGTGCCTTGGACAAGAACTCGCCTTGGATCATGTGGGCTTTACCATTTTGCCCTCAAAGCACTAAGGACACCGGAAGGACAGTGCCAGAGAGGCAGAGCCTAGAGAGTGTGGCTTATCTCCTCCTCTATGATGCAGGCACTTCTCTTTTTACCTCTTCATATGCTAATTTTAGAAATAATATTCTATCCTCAAAAAGAATTTCACAGCTCTTTTCAAAAGTTTCTCAAAATTCTCTTTCTACTATAAAGACCTGGCCGACCTATGTCAGCATTTACTGGGCCTACCATAATTTACTGGGCTTCCCTGGTGGCTCAGAGCTTAAAGCGTCTGCCTCCAATGCGGGAGACCCAGGTTCAATCCCTGGGTCGGGAAGATCCCCTGGAGAAGGAAATGGCAACCCACTCCAGTATTCTTGCCTGGAGAATCCCATGGACGGAGGAGCCTGGTGGGCTACAGTTCAATGGGGTCGCAAAGAGTCGGACACGACTGAGTGACTTCAATTCACTTCACTTCACTTCTTCACCGTAATTTAAGGTCTTGCATAATTCTTTCCGAGTACAACATAGGAGACCCCCCCTTCTCCTGAAGAACTTACAATACGATTGAGGAATAAAACAAGCACATCATCTGCTCCTTCCTTAACTAAGCATTTTTGTCAAACCATTTGGGATATTTTTTTCCATGTGATCATATTTCTGATTTTGTAACACTAGTCAATGAGAGAGAGAATTCTTTTTATAGTCAGTCTTGCTGGAAGGCATCTTTGCTATAAAACCAGTGTTTCGGGAGTCTCTGGGGAAGAAACTGTGATGGAGTTGAGACCCTCTGTCATCACTTTATGTAACAGTGTTCCTTCTCATGGGAAGTGCGTCGGAATACGAGACTTTACAGGTATAATCTGCTATAAGCAAAGTACATAAGGCGCTGAGGGTCCCAGCCCAGACAACAGGCTGTATATCTGCAACAAAGGAAGACATACAGATCTCCTCCAATTTTCCATTCGTCTTCATTTAGTAATCAAGTTGCTTGATTTTTTAAACATTTCTATTAAGGAATGGACTTCCCTGGTAGCTCATTGGCTTCCCTGGTGGCCTTCCAATGCAGGAGACACAGAGTTGATCCCTGGGTCAGGAAGATCCCCTAGAGAAGGAAATGCAACCCATTCCAGTATTCTCGCTTGGGAAATCCCATGGACAAAGGAGAGTAGCAGGCTACAGTCCATGGGGTTGCAAAACAGCCTGGCACGATTTAGCAACTAAACAACAACAACAGTTATGGGAAAGGGAGCAGTATATTCCTCAATGATCCAAAGAAAGTAATGCTGCTATCGTGAATTATTAGTATTGATTAAGTATATTGGCCCAGGAGTTGTTCTAAGAGCATTAACTCCTTTTATTATCCCAACATCCCTAAAAAGTACATTTTTATTCTTACCATTTTACAGAGGGAGAAACTGAGCCTCAGAGACATTAAATAACAAGGCAGTTATCATTGACACCATTGATCCAGACTTTCTGCCCTTGAGGAAGTTATGAAAGGGAGTCAGACCAGCTCCCTCCACCCCCCAGTTGATGGGCTACTCTCAAGACCTTGTTGCAGACCCTCTCCTGCACGCTGCTCTGGCTTCCAGTATTATGTGGACAGATGAAGAACCCCCTCTTCTTTCCTTTGCCGGATCAGCAGTGGCACAGACAGTGCCCGAATATTGTTTGGCATTGTATTCAGTAAGGAAAAGGACATTTAAAAAGAGAAAGTCAAGTTCTTCTGGCCTGTCTGTGTCTCTAAGCACCCTGTATAAATCTATATTTGATAAGATTAGATTGATCAAATCTAATCTTCCTTTAAATCAGAAACAGGCCCCCCAGATTGATATTAAAGGCAAAAAGATGAGAGTTTCAAGATTCCAACAGGCATTTTTTAAAAATCAAAGAATTCTTTTACTTTCCCCTTTTTCCTCTAGCCAAGAAAATCCAAGAAGTACTTGACTATAACATGTGCAGTTATCAGATTTCGGTTGAAGATGAAGTTCTCTTTTCATGTATCTTAGACCTCTATAATACCGCCTTCCCCATTCTACCCTACCCCTGGTCTTGCAAGAAAGACCTCCAGACTGTAGGCAAGTCCTGTGGGCACAAAGGGATAACTCTTAAAGGAAAGTGTTCTCGCCTTTTAATTATCTTCCCAAGAGCAGGAATGATCAGCTGGAAGCTCCCAGTCATAACTCACTGACATCTTGCTGCTGCTGCTGCTGCTTCTAAGTCACTTCAGTCATGTCCGAAGACCAGCTGAATAGACAGGTCTGCTCTGATAGATATATTATGCAGCAAGCAAAGAACAAAGAGACTCTTCTCACGGGAATGTCAGCATCGCTGTGTGTTTTCATCCTTTCTTGTAATATGTATAATTTATCTTCTTTGGGAAAAGTACATATAAATTTTAATGCAACTTCCTAAAGAATAATAAACAAAGTCACCGTTCACTACTCCCATTCGTTTCTCAGGAGAAAGGGGAAAATCTTAACTGTATGATGAGTATTAGGGGGACTTCAGGCCAATAAAGGGGAATTTAACCAGAGATCTCCCCAGAGGGAAGGGAGGTCCTTAAGACAATAAAAAAGTATCTGTGCAATGACAAGACAGCCTCATCCTTCACACACTGACTAAAAAGCATTAGGTAACATTGAATAAAGAGGCACGTATCTCAGGATTTCAGGATTAGCAAGATGGATTCCCCTTAACAGCAAAAGAAAACACCAGGCACAGAATTTCTGGAAATGAAGAGTATTGAGGACATTGTTCACCCTCCATCCACTGTATGTCTCCCATCCACAATAGCCTTGGCAGGTGGCCAGTCCCCGTTTTGTTGTCCAGAAGCTAAAAGGAAAAGACCATCTAATTCAATGTTAGAGACAAATGCTTATCTCCTGGGAGGCTGTAAATTGCAGGCAGCCTTCAGGGCAGTAACCTGCTGAATGGGCTATGATTTTCACAAAGTGTGGGTCAGAAAACAGAAGCTGCCTATCCCTCTCTGCCCTCCCAGCTGGGCTCTGAGAGACCTCACAGATGCACAGCAGGCCCACCTTTCAATCTGAGAGTCAATGCAGGTGACATAAGTTGTGTTTCCAGTCCAAAATTGACAGTCCAAGTCAATACACTTAACACTGTCCCTTCATAATTCCCAGATGAAGTGACTTCCGGGGCAGAAGATGACAAACCCTCTACGTCTCAGAGTGACACGGACCAGAGATGAGTGAGTCTAGCATTTTGAACAAAGAGGAACAAATGCTTGTAAGACTAGCATTTTGTGGAGGGTGGTGCCAAATTTGAACCCCACCGCCGCCTCAGAAAAGGGCAGCGCACTGGAGTCCCCAAGGAGGGGCAGGTAGCCGAAGGTACGCCCAAGGCTTGCTCGAGACACAGAAAGCATGAGAAACGGAGCAGAGATGCTGATGATGTCTGGGGCCCCCATGTCACTTGGAGGGAGTTTTGGCTGTCCCATCAGCCTCGGTGTCCACAGAGGGAGCCCTTGAGTCAGAGGTGAGACTGGCTGCCCTTGGCCACTTCTTACCGTCACCCACCATGGAATTCCTAAGGTGATAAGATCAAGGAAATAAAAATTTGTTTCCTTTGCTGAGACTGAAAGACTTCAATAGGGACACATAACCTCAAACAGAACATCTATCATCTCCTTTTCTGGACAAGCACCGAACTTCCTCTGTGAGGATGGGAACACAGGGGGAAATTACCAGATGTAGAAATAAAAGGGCCCGTATGAGGAGTGCCAGGCAAGTTTAACAAAAGAAGGTTTATATGGATACATTCCAGCAAAGACTGAATCTCCAAGATAGAGAAAAGGGGTCTGTAGCCATCCAGGTAGAAAGCAAAACCAACAGGCTATTTATACTGAAAAGTAGAAGATTTCTGCTTTGGAAGCTTAAATGCAAAAATGTCATTCAGTAGCAGAACAGATAATTCATTTGTATAATGGAAGATGATACAACAGAGAGAATACAGTGTGCTTCAGCTATGCCCTCAGCACCAAGGAATCGCACTCATAAAACAGGGCAAAAAGGTGTCAGAAAAATACAGTGCTGTTTTTGGTGGTGGGGTGCTCAGTCATGTCCAACTCTGTGAGACACCATGGACTGTAGCCCACCAGGCTCCTCTGTCCATGGGATTTCCCAGGCAAGAATACTGGAGTGGGTTGCCATTTCCTTCTCCAGGGGATCTTCCAGACTCAGCTACAGACACCTAGTCTCTTGTGTCTCCTGCATGGGCAGGTGGATTCTTTACTGTGCCACTTCACAGAAAAACAGTATGATTCCATATATGTAAAGGTTAAAAGTAGTCAGTCTAAACATTGTATTATTAAGGATGCACATCTAAGAGGTTAAACTATAAACAAAAAGTTGAGATTACACTAACTCAAAACTCAGGAGTTCATTTGGCGAAGAAGTAGAGAGATGCTAATGGAAACTTCCAGGTGTTGGTGAAGTCCTGTTTCTCAGGCCAGTGGTGGCTGCACTGGCATTTGCTTTCTTATTATCCGTTAAATTGTGCAAATACATGTGATACACTATTCAGTGGGCTTCCCAGGAGGCTCAGCAGTAAAGAATCTGTCTGACGATGCAGGAGACAACAGAGACACAGGTTCAATCCCTGGGTGGGAAAGATCCCCTGGAGGAGGAAATGGCAACCCACTCCAGTACTTTTGCCTGGAAAATTCCATGGACAGAAGAGCCTGGTGGGCTACATGGGATTGCAAAGAGTCAGACATGACTGAGCACACACGCACATCTATATAACGTTTCAAATAAAAATTAGGACAGAGACATCTCAAATAGAAAATGAAATGCATAAAGGAAAAATTAACTTTTTTAAGATTTAAATAATGTACCAGTTAATGCAATTTTTAAAAATTAAACATAGGCAGAAATAGGAATATCATATAAAGTATATTTTAAGAAAAAAACTCACCAAAAAGAGAAAGAGAGGAAGATTACAATGGATGAATCTCATTTGTGAAAAACAGATGCAAAATTCCCAATAGGTCTTTTTAAAAATAGGATATTAGACTAAGAGGTATATTATTAAGGCTTATCAGGTACTGTTAGGTATTATTAGACTTCATAATAAAAATATGCACACAGTTTGACACTGGAACATCTCATATTAAATTCAGAGAAAAGTCTCAGGATAATATCAGTAGATGCCAAAAAGTCATTCAATTAAATTCAACAAAAATTAATTTAAAATTAAATATTAATAAAAAATTGAAGTGCCAGAGAACTATAAAAGTATACATCTTTGAAGTCAAACACTAGGGGCATTCTTATTAAAATTCAGTATAATATAAAGATGCCTGTTATCATGACTGTTACATTATTAGGAAGTTTTAGGCAAGTAAGTAAAAAGAATAAAGAAGCATACATGTTGGAAAAGAAAAGACAATTACAATGTTTTGCATGATGATATAATTATTTGAAAACATCAAGAAAATTAACTTAAAAAATGATTAGTACAAATGAGAGAGTTCTTGTGTTGTGTCTAATTGCAAAATAAATAAACAAAACTTAATAGCAATGATCACAACCTCAAAGGCCTTCAGGCAGACAGCAAAAATGAATGATGCAGACTGGTGGGGATCTTCTGGGACTATAGAAGGCAACAGCTTCTCAGCACCCATACATTTTCATCAAGAGAAAAAGTGACCACAGAGTTGCTAGATATTCGGATTTTTTAAGAAGTTTCATAAAATTATGTTTTTGTATGAAAATTTTCTGATTTTATATGTGGATAACTAATTCAAAAATTACATAAACTAAAACATATCCATAGGCTAGATATAACCAGGAGGCTCCAGTGTGCAATTTTTGATCAGTATTTTGCTATTATAACTACTCTGCAAATAGAATGAAGGGAAATGTGAAATGGGACAAAAATTGATTAATTTTTCAATAGCTCACCTTTTGAAATAAAACTAAATTTCTTCTTACATCACATCAAATAAAGGCTAGAGGGTAAAGATTTAAATGTAAAATATGAAGCTAGACAAGTACTGGAAAAATATATAACTGAATATTTATATAATCTTGGGGTGGGGAAGTCTTTCTAAAAATAACAACAATATAGATATTATAAAAGGAAAAAACTGACCATACAGTTTTTAAACATTTCAGTTCTCAAAAAATAAAAGGCTGTGGCAGACTAGGAAAAATACTTAAAACAAAAAAGATCAATAGCCCTTACATAGAAAGACGGATTGTACAAATCAATAACAAGCACCTTCAGAAAATATCAAGCATAGGCTGTGGAAGAGTAATTTGCAAAATAAGGAATGCCAACAGCCAATGAATATATTGTAACATCCCAGGTCACTAATCAAAGAAATACAAATAACGCCAGTGACTCAATGCCATTTTCCCCTATCAACTTGAAAAAGATTTTTTTATATATATTTTAATTTTTTAATGTATTTGACTGCACCAGATCTTAGCTGCGGCATGTGGGATATAGTTCCCTGACCAGGGATTGAGCCCCCGGGCCACTTGCATTGGGAGTGCAGAGTCTTGGCCACTGGATTACCAGGGAAGTCCCTGACAAAGATGTTTTTTTTTTTAATTGTTTTTGAGGTCCAGTGTTGACAAAGACATTTATCATTGGTAGAAGGATCTTTGAATACAGCTTATAGAACAATTTGACAGTATAGGTCAGAATGCTTTAACTCAGCAAGTCCATTGCTGGAAGTTTAGCCTAAGGAAATAAGAATATATACAAGGATTTAGTTGCAAGAATGTTATTACTGATATAATATGTGTGTGCTCAGTTGTGTCCAACTCTTTGTGATCCCATGGACTGTAGTCTGACAGGCTCCTCTACCCAGGTTGATGTAATAGCAGAACCCAAAAACAAACAAAAAAAGAGAACAATGCAAACACTAATTGAGAAATACCTAAATGAGTACATTCATAGTGGGAAATTCTTGGCAGTCAGTTGAAAGTCTGAAGAAGTCTTGAAAAATATTTATTATTATTGAAAGACATTCACAATACATTGCTGAGGATTTTTAAATTTTATTTTTAATTACATTTAAAACAAATAAAATTAAGTGTATTTTTAAATTAGTGTGACTCCAAACTACACAGTTGTATATACAAAGATCAGAAAGAATATATCCCAAGATACCAACAGAAGTTCTTACAGTGGTCATCTCTGGATTGTGGAGATATGATTATTGTGTTCCAAATCTCCTTTTTTAACATTTTGTTTTTGTTTTTCTATAATGAACATTTTGTTTTGATAACAAGGAGGGAAACTTTATTTTTAAATAAAAAATAAGGAAAGCTGGGGATACCAGGTGGACTAATTGATTATTACAGTTACTCAGCTATAAGTATTAGAAGGAACTAGATAGAGTTCAGATAGTCTGGTTTGCTCTGCATGTGTGCATAAACATGTATACTGGATATAATCAGGCTCACCTTTCTACTCACGTTTTGCTTTGACTGCTTTTAAAATAAAGTCATTTGCTAAACGCTGGTAAAGAGAGCCACCCCAGAAATATGCGAAATGCAATAAGAGAGCTTAGGCAGGATTTAATTTAACCTGAAAAATTAAAATTTTATTGCAAATACTCCACAAAATGGATTTTCTACACGTGGTTTATTAGAGTTGCTTATAAGTACCTGGTTTAGCCACAGTAACTTAATGGGCGCTATACAAATATTTACAGGCCCAGAGAGAGGTTTATTGGCAGACTTGGCCTTCCTGCCAGGCCTAGCAGTGAATTCCTGCCAACCCTTCAAACACACATAAAGAAGCTAGAAAGATTTTGCCAGTGATTTAGGCAAGGAAAAGTGTGGAGCTGTGAAGGGTCTGACATTTACTAGATGAATCTGGAGTGTATTCATAAACAATGCGAGTATCCAAAATAAACTGAGTGGTACATGTTAACCTGCAAACTAAAGACCTGCACTTTAAAACCAAAATGGCATTTCTCTGATCTCACCAACCACTCCCTGTCTCTGTTGCCCATTGCTGCCCAGCTAGACTTTCGACTCTGACAGTGCCCAGGGCTCGGTCTTAGGTGCCTCCCACGTGACCTCATCCCGCCTCTTGTTTTAGGTAAAGTCTGTGATCTGGTAGCTCCCAGACATACATCCAGCTGCCCACATGCTTCCCCACTCAGACATCTGACCCCTCAAACTTGACACGATATCATTCAATTCCCAACTCCATCTTCCTCCCTAAATCTGCTCCTTCTCTCAGTCTTTGCAGCTCAGTGAAGGGTATTACTGGGCTTCCCAGATGGAGCTAATAGTAAAGAACCTTCCTGCCAATGCAGGAGACATAAGAGACACAGGTTCGATCCCTGGGTTGGGAAGATCCCCTGGAGGAGGGCATGGCAACCCACTCCAGTATTCTTGCCTGGATAATCCATGGATAGACAAGCGTGACGGGCTATAGCCCATAGGGTCCCAAAGAGTCGGACACGACTGAATCAACTTATCTCACACACACGCAAAGGGCATTACTGGCCTCTTAGCTGCTCAAGCCAAAAGCTTAAGAAACATTTGGATCAACTTCGTCAGCACGTCCTGTCAATTCCCTCTCCAAAACACAAAAATACATGCTGAATATATCCCCTTCTCACCCTCTCCAGTACTACCCCCTTGATTACAGCCACCATTGCCTCTCAGCTAGATTACCGCAATCACCTCCAAGTTGAACTTTCTAGAATTCATTCTCCATCGCCAAACTGAATTTTTAAATGTAATTTATACGCACTTAAATCCCTCCAGTGACTTTCTATTTCACCCAGGAAGAAAAAACCCTAACTTCCCACCACTGCCTACAACTTCGGTGAATGCCTTTCCTCTACTCCCCATTCCTTGCAAATTCTTCTTTAGCTACAAGAGCCTTCTTTCTATTTCTGGGACTCCAAGTTCATCCTACCCATTGCACTTTTTGTCTCCTCTGGCTCAAAGTTCTCCCACCCAATTCCCACCCCATTCCCATTCATTCATTTTTAAAACAGTAAGAAATTAAGAATACGCACGGACAGAAAGCAACAAAATTCTGTAAAGCAATTACCCTTCGATAAAGAAAGAAAGAATAAGCACTGCGGTCACAATGTGTCCCTGGAAAACAGAAGACCTGGGTGCTTGTCTCCCATTGTTTTCAAGGTACGACACCTGCTGCAAACCAGTAGTGATCCCAGCAGCCAGCAACCCCCGAGGAGATGCTTTGACTCACAACTTCCCCTTCTGTAGGACGGGTCCCAACAGCTAGCTTCTCTCCTGGCAATTTAAAACCTGGACACAGAGATCTAGAGCCTGGAGGTCTCGATGGAGCTGGTCCCCTCCTGTGGAAGTCCCCAGACTACCCCATTTCTTGTGTTCCCAGATTCTCTTGTTCGGGTCTCTCCTTGGAGTTTATGAGCTACTCGGTACTCTTCAAATAAGTCCCTTGGCTAACCTTTGTTTCCGTAACGTACAACTGAAATGAACTTTGACTAAAATAATGAAGGACTCCATCTTAATTGCCTGGACTGCATCCTAGAACTCAGCTTCACAGAATCCTTCTTTTACACATGACTACTGGCTAACCCAGGGCTTCCACTCTGGTGCTAGTGGTAAAGAGCCTGCCTGCCAATACAGGAGACATAAGAGATATGGGTTCAATCCCTGGATCAGGAGGATCCCCTGGAGTAGGAAATGGCAACTTTCCAGTATTCTTGCCTGGAAAATCCCATGGATAAAGGAATCTGGCGGACTGCAGTCCATGGGGTCACAAAGAATTGGACACAACTGAGAAACTGAGCATGGATGGATAGATGGTTGGCTAACCCAGGTCATCCTTGGAACCAAAAATCAGCATTGATGTTGGCATAAGTGATAAGTGAAAGTCGCTCAGTTGTGTCCAACTATTTGTGACTGCATGGACTAAACAGTCCATGGAATTCTCCAGGCCAGAATACTGGAGTGGGTAGCCTTTCCCTTCTCCAGGGGATCTTCCCAACCCAGGGATCGAACCCAGGTCTCCCGAATTGCGGGCGGATTCTTTACCAGCTGAGCCATAAGGGAAGCCCGATGTTGGCATACTTGGGCAATTTAATAGTCATTTTGTCCCCTCTGACTGATATACACACACACACTCCTGAAGTCTCTCCAGGTCCTCTTTCTCCAGCATCCTTGAGGATGAATTATGTTCTGCTTTGATGTTTGCTCACAGCTCATCTCCTCTCTGCACTGCACGTTTGTACATGTACATGAAAGGGCCTCATGCAAACACAGCAATAAATCCAAACTCTAAGAAGGAAATCTCTCCTAGGAGGAACTTACTTCCCTTGCCTTTCCTGAGTTAATCTTCTTTCTATTTCATTTTCCCCAGTAGTTACATTTTCATCACCAAGACAGCGAGCTTCACTTTTTGGAATTTAAGGACTATTGATGAAGGCTACCTACTTTTTCACAAATAAATGCACACTCCCCACAAGCACACACAATCTTGCATGCAACAAAGAGCTCTTGGATTCTTGATTGAGAATCACTTCACTAGGAACAGTACTTCTGTGACCTTCTACAATCCCATACACACACACACATACATACCACTAATTCCCCCCTTTCTCTACCAATGACTCAACCACACTTCTGCTGTCAAAGATACTGATAAATTAAATGTGGTTCCTCCCTTCTAGGGTTTATTCTGCTGGTGAAAAAAAAAAAAAACCACCCAAAGCATCCTTAACAATTATAGGCAGATAAATTTATGAGTCATCAGAAGCTTCCCCCATTAGAACACTTCTCCAGGACAAACATTTAAAAATTTCCTAGATTACAGTTCATCTCACACAAGTTACATTTTAAATGCTTTCCTTCATGGGGAAGCACTCTTGGACTCTGACTGAGATTAGGAAACAGACAAGTTTTATCAGTAGCACACTTATCAGGAGTTTCTTAGATGGGTTATTTCCTGGGTAGATTATCGCAGTATTTAATCTCATCCATTTTTCATTGTCAGTTTCAGAAGGTGACATTTTTGGCCCTGTTCCCAGATTCTAGAGAGGTTGTCAGTTTGGAACCTGCAGCTTCCTATATACTGACTCTGCCTTCTAATTAGAGCTTAGAAAACACTGGTGTTTTCTGGGTTGCCTTCTAAAATCTAAATTAGAGTCTGCTAGGGGTCTGCTCTGGTGGCTCAGAGGTTAAAACATCTTCCCACAATGCAGGAGACCTGGGTCCGATCCCTGGGTCCGGAAGATCCCCTGGAGAAGGAAATGGCAACCCACTCCAGTATTCTTGCCTAGAGAATCCCATGGACAGAGGAGTCTGGTGGGCACAGGGAGTCCACAGGGTCGCAAAGAGTCGGACACGACTGAGTGACTTCACTTTCACTTTAAGGACAAGAAAAAGTGGAGAGGAGAAGGTGGAAAGAGGAAAGACTGGATGAATGCATTAGAGAAAGAACGGAAAAATCAGAGGCTGATCAGATGAGTCTTTTTTTTTTTCTTATAAAAGCCAGTGGCTCCTGATTGGCCTCAAGCCCCTAAGGTGTCTCTTCACCCAGTTAGCCTCCTGGTAGATGCATTTACTTTGTACGATTACTCATTAGAGTGGGGTTTCTCAACCTCTGCTCTGCTGACATCTGGGGCCAGAAAGTCTTTGTTGTCAGGGCTGTCCTGTGCATTGTGGGAGGTTAAGCTGCTTTCCTGATCTGTACCCTCTAGGTGCCAGTAACAAGTCCTAGTTGTGGGCACTAAAAATGAGTGGGGAGCAAAATCACCCCTGGCTGAGAATCACTCAACAGAGGAAAGTTGCAGACTCAGATTTAGGTTCCAATTCTAGCTCCATCCTTTACATCCTTAAAAAATAAACAAACAAAATAATATTTACTTGAGCCTGTTTTCTTTCTTTTTTAAAAATTTACTTACTTATTTGTCTGCACTGGATCTTAGTTGCAGCATGCAGGGTCTTTAGAGGTGATATGTGGGGTCTCGTTCTCTGACTAGGGATTGAACTAGGGCCCCCTGCATTGGGAGCACAGAGCCTTAGCCATTGGTCCACCAGGGAAGTCCCTGAGCCTGTTTTCAGGTCAGCAAATGCTTATCTCAAAAAACTGTTTTGAGAATGAAATGAAATGTGTGAAAAGCATATATTATCATTATTATTGAGCTCCCAACAGGTGTTTAGTAAGCATTTGTTCCCTCCCCATTTCAGCTCCATTTATTTAACACATATTTATTGAGAACGTATGCTGTATGCTAAGGATACAAGCACAGAACAATTCCTGTCCTCCAGGAGGTAACCCACTCTGAAAGGAGATAATACTGCAGGTTTCTACATGTACATGAAAGGGCATATGGACATATATTATAATAGTATACTACTATACTAGACCAAGTGCAATAATAATGTTTACCAAATCTTACAACTCTGGTCCTATTTTTCTTTCTTTTCTTACCAGTTAATGTCTCTGTATAAACTCACCTTGCATGCCTCTTGGTAGACAAAGGGGCCTGTGAATTGGGTCTTAAAAAACATGTGACAGTTCATCTGAAGAACAGGAGAAGCACATGTGGCAGAGAAAGAGAAAGAGCAAGGGCAAAGGCTTAACAGTGTGGTGATTTCAGAAAACCCTGCATCATTCAGCAGGTAGAGAGAGGCTGAGCAGAAGAAATTGGCCCAAGATGGAGGATGCTACACAATTTAGACTTTCTCTTGCCGGTCACGCACGGAGTCCTCTAGGATGCTTTTATCAGGATGGTGACAGGATCAGTCTGCTTTGGAAAGCGTGCTCTGGCAGCAGTCGGGAGGATAAATGAGAGGCGCAGTGGAGGGTGGGAGAGATGGGATCTGCGAGGACCAGTCAGGAGCCATCGTTTCCAGATGAGAGATAATGAGGACCTGAACTGTAGAATCGGCAGTGACAATGGCGAGATGCCAGCAGGCTCCAGGGACATTAAAAGGTAGAGCTGACAGGATTCAGTGACTGATTAGATGGGAAGGCAGGCAGCAAGCGAAGAAGGAATAGGAGGTGATTATAAGATTCTAGCTTAGAAAATTAAGTGGATAGACGGCATTTAGAAATGACAGGCACCCAGAAACTGCTCCTTTCTTTTCTCAGCTGCCACCATTGACACTGGGCAAAGAAGCTCACTATCCCTGGTTCCCACTTGACAGATTCATGTACAACTCAATTCAACAAACCCAGGAGAGTATGTGGCACACACAACAGCTCGATGACATGTGTTACTTCTGTTTGGCTTTTCTTGGTCCTGGGAACACCCAAGGAAAATAACATCAGTAACTAAGAAATAATCACTGTCCCTGGGGAACTCAGTCTAGGTGGCTCAGACACACAAGTGGGAAGTTACTGCACAATGCTATCTGCGCTATATAATAGGGGCACTGAATCAGAGAACGTTTCATGAAGGTCGTTGTTAAACCGAACAGGAGCTGGTGAGAGAGACAAGGGGATGAGAAGAACGTTTTGGCCAAAGAAATGGCAGATGAAGAGGCGTGAAGAGGTGGTGTGGTTTGGTATGACTGCAGGGTGGGTTGAGGTCCAAGAGGAAGTTGGAGTCATAGGCCAGGGCCACATCATAAAAAGTCTTGTGAGCTAAGCTAAGGAGAATCTAAAGTATACTTAATCACTGGGTGACCTAAGCAAGGGAGTTTCAAAGACAGCCCCCAATATTTACTCAGTATTGAAGGAAAACAGGTAAGTAATAAACATCTCAGTACCTAGTGCTAAAAGATAAACCAGCGCAATTAATTTTTTTAAGCTTATATGAGCAAAAATTGATTTAAATTGGGCAGATCAAACTGGAAGTGGTTAAGAGCAATCTACCTACAGGAACTAGGGGAAAGACTTTTACAGGGAAGAAGCAGAAGCAGAGCAAGGAAGTTATGTGACTGGCTATAGCTCCAGGTGTTGCGTTATTTGGGAAAAACCTACTTAGCTGTCCGTAACTAGCTTTCCTTAGGTTTCGGTTTGAGAGGTTAAGGCCTTCTTAACCTTTACAGGCTTAGGTTTTAGCTTGCTCATGCAGGCTGCTAAGGTTTTAGTTAACCTTAGTAAATGGTCTCCTTGTTTAACTAACTTAACACTAATACGCACCATGTTCTGTGCTGGCTTTGTCCAATGGATGGTTTAGTGAAGCGCTCCCAATTACTTTATATGTGTTTGCTCTTGCCATTGTCACACTGAATTATAATCACCTTTCCATCTGTGTCCTCTGTGAGACACTGTGAGCTCCCTGAAGCGGGGAACGTGGTCATAACCATCCTCACACCCCCAGCCTAGCTGAGTGCATGGAACATGACCAAAGCATGGAACAAAACAAATTCAGGAAAAATGTACTAAATGAGTGAATGCTCTATTGGACAACTTTTCCCCAAACTTCTACCTTCTAGAGTCCACATCTAAATGATAAGAGTAGCACAGAGAGAGGAGCGGTAACTTCAGCTCTGGAAGATGTGGGTTCTGGTTCTATCTTATGTACTAACTCTGACCTTGGGCATATATTCTGAGCCTTAGGGTTCTCATCTGTGACAAGAGATTCAAGAAAATACTCATGTGTCAAAATAACATGTGAAAGTACTTTGTAACACTGCTTAGTTTTTTTATATATATATTTTATCTTCCTTACAAATTAACATGTGATCAAAAGTCAGGAAAAACAGATCTACAAGTTATTCTATTACAGGCCAATAAAAATACTAATGTTAATTGTATTTCTCAACTAGCATTCATCTTCTGCTGGATACTGTGCATTCAATTCTGGTTCACCCTCGCACACTCCCATCCATTATACTGTCCTTCCTGGTGTTCTTTAAACCTGCCAAGCTCTTTCCTATCTCAGTGGCCTCCACGCAGCAAGGTACACTCCTCAGAGAGCTTCATGAGTGCTGGATCTTCGCTTCCTTCAGGTCTCTGCTCAAATGCCACCTCAAGATGCCATCTGCAACCACTTTATCTAAAATAGCACCCCTACTTCTCCTTACTGCCGTCACTCTTTACTTTCTTAGCTTGCTTAATTTTTCTTTGTGACAGTCGCCACAGTCGTGTATTTGCTTATTCTTTGCCTCCCATGAAATTGTAAGCTCCGTGAAGACAGTCTTTGCCTCACTCACTCAGAGATGCATCTACATTGCTTAGAACAATGTCTGGCACATAAAAGATACTTGGGGCCTTTTGTTATATGAACAGCATTTGGTAAATAAGTGAAGTTTCTCACTGTAATCACCTGTCATCATACGGAATTAAGAAGGACTTGCAAAATACAGAATTAGGATCAGAAGACCTACTCTTTTCACTAACAAGCCATTCGGTCTTGGAAAGCCACATGCTTCTTAGCCTCTATTTTCTTATCTGTAAAATGGAAATAGTAGAATACCTTCTACTGCCTCATTTTACAAATCACCAAATTGTTGTGGAACTTAATGAGGTCTCATATAGAATTCATTATATTAATGTTTCTGTCTTTACTGTTAACTCTTCAAGAGTATGGACCCTGTCTTGCTCATCTATTATTAGACTTGGTATAGGCCTGGATCTATAAATAATCACCAAAAGGATGGAGAGCAAAGGTTAAAAACTCCCTTTGTGAAATCACTGAGCTTCAAATACTCACACTACAAATTATCTTTAAATAGTCACTATGTCATTTCATCTTATATAGCAGACATAACAATTAGCAAAGTGTCTGAGCAGCTAGAAATATTCCCATTTTGTCTGGGTTTTGTTCAGGGTAATGAATATGAATGCTTGTTTTGACTAAATGAATGGTTCTCCTGGATCAGCACTGAATAAATGCTTGCGCTATTATTCTGATGATTCTCAGCTAGACAGAGGACACGTGCTTCCATCAACATAACGCCAACCCTTGAATGACCCCTCAACACAATGGAGAAAAGAAGTGCTGTGTAACTTAGGGGCTAGAGCCAAATCTCCAATGTGTACTGTCAGCCAAGGTATGACACGAATGCACACACACAAAACTGTCAGGTCAGAACCAGAAATCTAAAAAACCTGCGCATACATTCTCACATACAACTACTATCTTCTCAGAGAACCAGATCAAAATGAGAAGAAATAAAGCTTATATTAACAGGCAGTTAAAACAATTATTTAATACAAATCCAGGTTCTTTTCCTATATTCTAGTAAATTGGGAGAAAAAGACTTAAGTCTAGATTCTAAAAGGAGTTCCTTCTTTAAAGGCTTGTAAACAGAAGTGAAACCTGGGGAGGTGATGGGGAACAGCTTGTCCTAGGCGGGCATAAGCACTTTGGGTATATTAACGCATTTAATTCTTACAAGCAATTCTATGAAGATTATATTATCATCCCCAATTCATAGATGGAAAACTAATTTATCTAGATAGAAGAAATCTGTCCAAGGTTACACTCTGGGATTTGAACCTAAACTGTATGAATCTGTGTTTTCGTTTGCTATACTTTTAGTACAGGACATGAGTTTGAACCATATGAATGCACCCTGCAAAAAGTACATTGCAGAGCAAGAGAAATTTAACAATAATCATTTGGAAACCATTGATTTATAAATAGAAGGGCTAACATGTGGCTCAGCAAATCAACTTCTTAGACCAGGCTATGGAGGGAAAGGACATTACAAAGTCAGCAGTAACAAATTATACAATTTGGTGAGAGGGTTTGGATGTGGGAAGGGGTTATTAAATGTCTGGAATTACTAAAGTTGGGGAATGACAGAACCTTTTGCCCAACTGCAAGGGAACTGCCCCTCAAGCAAATACGTAAAAGAGTAAGGACAAATTGATTGGCAAGGTAATTGTTAAGAGTAGTGCTGAGTTTCATTTATTTTGCCAGAATCTCCACCTATTGCATCTGGACACTTTGGAAAATCCCAAAGCCTAATATAGTGGAAAGGTTATGACATGTAGTCTGGCAAAATGTGCTTCAAATTCTAGCCCTGTAATTTATTTCTAAGCCATTTAATCTTTGAGCTTCTTCATTCATCTATAAGATGGAAGTACAAATATCAATTCTAAAGTGTTGCTGTGAAAATTAAATGAAACCATATATGGCAGAATAGGTACCCCGAATCATTTAGCCATGAAAAGCCAGAACTTATCATCAAGATATAAAATCAGTTAATCACTTGTTGGAAGAGAGAAGTAGATATCAAGAATCTACACCCAGGGAATTCCCTGGTGGCCTAGTGGTTAGGATTCTGGCTTTCACTGTGGTGATCCAGGTGCAATCTCTGATCAGGGAACTGAGATCCCTCAAGGCTCATGGCCCAGCCAAAAAAATCTAAACATGAAATCTTTTATTTGGAAAACTTATTAGGCATGATTACTGCCCTGCATTTTCTTAGGAGGAAGACAGAAAGATTTGCACAAAAGAATTGTTCGGTCGACTTTGATAGAAGGTAAATCCCTTAGTTCTCACTTTGCTTTCAAGAACAGGGAAAGATCCAAACTTCCTAATTCTGGATTATTTATCATCTATTTCAGGTAATCTTTGAGATCCAAGAATGTCTATTCTTTAAAATTAAACACAAAATAATTGGAGAAACTTGAAAATGGACAGGATGCAAAATTATATTACATAACAATGTAATAGTTTTACAGGAAGAGTATTTTTATGCAATGCATGATGATGTACTTAGTGGTAAAGTTCAATGATGTTTTCAACTTTGTGTGGTTCAGGAAAAAATTGTATGTAAATAAAGCAAGCATGGCAAAATGTCAGTTGTTGAACTTAGATATGGTAGGCATATGGGTAATGTTTAAAACTGTTCATGGTAAAGCACTGGGGATGGGGAGGTGGGGAAACAAACAAGAAAGTGCTTTTAAGGACTGTCCCACATGAAATTTTCCATCTTTTCCATTTCTACTCATTGCAGATGGTTGAGGTAAGGGTGGTACAACAGAAAACAGCTGAAGAAGTGATATATTCAGTAATATATTCAACAAGTGAACTAACTAAAAGACAAGTTCTGCAAAGCTTTTGAAACCATGTTATGTCACTCAGACTCATTCAACAAGGTGATGAGAAGTCAGTAACTGAAGAATATGGTTTTCAGAAAGAGGTCCTTTCCAATGGACCTAATTCAGGGACTTTATCTAGGGATATTTAGGGACCACATTTTGAAGACATTAAGGCAACCACAGAAGAAAATAAGTCATGCAGTCCCTCTGTTTAGAACACAGACCTTCTTGAGAAGCATCCTTCCATGTTAATAATTAATGTTTATCTAGAAATGGGTATATTGATCTTAAAGGGTGGCATAAGAACCAAAAGTGTCATATAGGAAAAAAGCCAAAGTGCTATTCAATTTTAAAGTATTATAAAATGATAACAGTGTTATAGGATTAATAATGAAACCAAAGGACTGCACATGAAAAGACAAGAAATTTTACAAAACCAAAAAACAAAAATAAATGAAAAAAATTTTAAAGCCCAAGAGACCAAATAAAATCTTTTCTTGAGTTAATTTACTAAATGTCTTGTAGAATAAAAGAACACTTTCAGCATCTTCTAAGAAATGCCTGCAGTTCTTTGGTAGAGAATTTCTTATAAGGCAGGATTTGCTGATGAAATTCCCTCCAAAATCCCAACAGAACCCCACTGATTTCTAAGAATGTTAAGGTAATTTAAAATGTGGAAAATGTTTACTCTATGATGCATTTATAATGTGAACATTCATATGATAGAGTATTATTTAGCAATTTCAATGTAAGTATGAAGAATGTTACAACAAAGAATGTTGTTACAATGTTACAACAAAGAATGTTAAAGTAAAAAAGAAATAAATAAGTAAATACACTTGTGACTATTAAAAATACCAAAACCAATTATATTGAGATGTTGGAAATCTATTTCTGATTCCCTTTCCCTCCCAGTTCTGCCAGGAAAAAAAAATTTTTTAATTATTATTATAAAAGGATGAAGAAAAAAAAAAAGGAAGACTGCCATGGCTGGAAGGCCACTCACTATTGAACAGTCATATACAAATGTTAATGTTGCATATGAGACTAAATGTTACAAGAAAGGTCTCTGTCCTCAACAATTAATTCTCTCTGCTACTTTCATCCAAACAGCAACCCATGCAAAGTCACCCATTCTCCCCTTCTTCATCTTCTTTTTTTTTTTAATATTTATTTGGGTCCATTCTGCCAGGTCTTAGTTTCAGCACCTGGGACCTTTAGTTGCGGCATGTGGGATCCAGCTCCCTGGCATGGGATTGAACTCAGGCCCCCTGCATTGGAAGCACAGAGTCTTATCCACTGAACCACCAGAGAAGTACTCTCCCCTTCTTTTTAATGGTGGGTTGTAAAAGGTATCCATTTAAGAAGTGCTGCCAGTAATAGCATTCTTAATTATGACCTGTCTACAGACATCTTATTTTCAGACTTTTTTAGGCTTGAACTGACATGAAATATACTACTTCCTCTGCAGTTTTTTGGTTTTAGTGAAAGAACAATGTTGTCACATTACTCATCTTTTACTATCAAAATCATAAAACCAAACTCACTCATTGCTAATACATTTAGAGTGTTAGGGAGTCCCCAGTCTAGATGGGTTGTTTTTTTTAGCCTGCTTGTTTGAAACTCAGAGCATTTTTCCCTAGAAAATTAAGAGTAATAAGGAAAATGCACCTGGCTACTAAAGCCCATTTTCACAATCTCTCCGTCAATTTCCTGGTCTAGAAGACTAACGGCTATTAGAATGCTTCTTATACTTTTTAGGAGCCTCCTATGCAGGTCTTCATTTCTATCACGAAATTTTCATAAGTGAGGTATTTTTAAGCTGGTAAATGCCTATTAACGATTTATTTTTTTATCACCTAAAATCTCTAATTATTTTAACAACACTGATAATACTTGATTAACTTATATTTTGTATCAAAAGTCTCTTCTAGTAATTAGAAAATTAAAAACAAAGAGACAAAAGAGAGTTCTAAAATGTCATAACAGTATGTGACCTCAAACATCAAAAGCAAGATGCTATTTTAAGATGTTGAGAAGTTTAAAGATGAATGAATTTATCTTTTTAAAAATATTTATTTATTTATATTTATTTGGCTGCACTGGGTCTTATTTGCAACATGTGAGATCTTCATTCTTTTGTTGCGGCACATGGGTTTAATTGCTCCGTGGCATGTGGGATCTCAGTTCCTTGACCAGGGATCAAACCCAAGTCCCCTGCATTGCAAGGTGGATTCTTTACCACTAGACTACCAGGGAAGTCCCAAGATGGATGAATTTAAATTTAATCCTTTTTGTATAAAACCAAACAGTAAATTAATACCACTAGAATTAAGTGCTGAAAAACTAAGTTATAAAACAAATACATGAAACATGACTATAATTTAAATTCTTTGGATTCTTTATCTTCCAAGCCTCCACTTTTAATATGGAATTAATTTTCCCAACCTCAGTAGTATTACTTAACACTTTATATCTCAAAGCTATACTTATAGGAACACTTTGAGTTTTCACAGTTATCAGGAAAGCCTTAGAACAAAAGTGAAGGATAAAAGACAGTTTCAGACACTACCACAGTATAACTGTAACAAATACTGGCTTAGATTTCATCTCTTAACTGTATTCCTCTGTCCTTTCTACAAAAACCTTTTAGTATCTGATTATTTCATTAGCCTTTCCATTTTCAAACAAGAGGACTGCAAGGAGATCCAACCAGTCCATTCTAAAGGAGATCAGTCCTGGGTGTTCTTTGGAAGGACTGATACTAAAGCTGAAACTCCAATACTTTGGCCACCTCATGTGAAGAGTTGACTCATTGGAAAAGATTCTGATGCTGGGAGGGATTGGGGGCAGGAGGAGAAGGGGACCACAGAGGATGAAATGGCTGGATGGCATCGACTCGATGGACATGAGTTTGGGTGAATTCCGGGAGTTGGTGATGAACAGGGAGGCCTGGTGCGCTGCGATTCATGAGGTCACAAAGAGTCGGACACGACTGAGCGACTGAACTGAACTGAACTGAACCTTTACTTCCCATCATGTCCCAGATGAATGAGTCCTGAGGTTTCCCAAAGGGTGAAACTCAATTATTGAGCCCCCTCTATAAGTAAGGCAAACGTTCATTTAAATTTGTTGGAATAGTTTTATGCTCCAAACTGAACTTTCACTAGAGTGCTTAGGATGTTCAAAAAAAAATTTCTCCAAAGCTCTCTGTGATCCATTCAGAACAATCAGAATCCAAGTCGCAGAAGAATTGGAGCATATCAGTCATATTTGGTTCTGTCTGTCAGGGGTTCCTCCTTGTAATGGGAAATGATTTGAATGAGGATGGAACAGTTGATAAGGAGGAAGAACAAACCGGCTAACCAGATAAACAAAAAGGTGTTCTTTCCTTGAAACTCAAGAACATAAGCAGGAGCCAGCCATAAGGCCTGCCCGATGAACCATAACATCAGGAGAACCACGGCTCTTCTCCAAGGTATTCTCACTAGCGGCATCACAAGAGGCAGGAGGCAGAGGTACCAAAGAAAGTACTGAGAGGTGCAGACTTTGTTAAATGTCACAAAAATTGACGTATGAAGAAAGCAACAAAAGACAAGGTCTCTGTAATAGGCGAAAGACACTGCTGAAAGTAAGATGAACTGCGGCAGGAATGCGGCGATTCCCAGGGAAAAACTCCACTTGCTCTCTGCGGTCAAATACAACATGTAGAAGTATGGAGAGAAGTTGTGTCGGATATCCCGCCTGGTCAGGTGATAAAAGTAGGCGTGCTCCAAAAACTCCCAACCATATCTGTAATAAAAACCGAAGCTCAGGGCAAAAAACGTGAGTCCAGCAACTGCTACGAAGAGCAGCACAGCCCGATGACACAACCTTTTCAGGAATTCGTACAAACGAACCTGGAAAGAATATCGGGATTGACGGGGACCTTCGTCACTGTCGCGTTCCGGAAGCAAGTGGAGGGCAATGGGAAGGATATAGGTCACCGGATACATCTTCAGGTGCACTGCGAAACCATAGGATACAGCGGCACACGCGACGAGTCTTTTTTCTATTAGGTACAGGGTCATAAGCACCAGGGAGGCGACAATCGAGTCCGCATTTCCTCGGCTGGACACCGCCATAGGTAGGGGATTAAGAAGCCAAAAGACACAGTACCCGCAAGCCTGGCGGCGGCCCAGCCCCTTAAGAAGCAGTAGCCGGTATAGGAGGAAGGCGGTGAAGAGGTCGAAGCTGATGAAGAGAAACTTTCCGAACAGTTCATTTAGATAGATATTGGGAGTGAGCAGCCACGCCAACAGGGGAGTGTATCGGTATGTCGCCCTGAGGTAAGGGGAGCGCCCCTCCGTGACGAAACGCGCGGCGTCCGTGAAGACCTGGTAGTCGATGTCCGTATACCTCACGAGCAGGGTCCGGTCCTGGAAGACCCCATAGAAAACCAGGGCCACTCGGGCAAGGAAGGCCACAACAAACACCCCGGCGGGGGGCACCCGCAGATTCAGGAACTTATCTCCCCAGTGTGTGGTCGGGCTCATGATCTGACGGCACCACAGCAGCTCAGTCCCCAGCTCTCAAACTGCCCTGAAATGTGTAATCCTCGCTTCGGTTCCTCGCTTCAGAGTGCCTGCACAGCTATCAGCTAGGCGGCCAATCGAAAACAACTTCCGGCAGGAAGATCCGCCCCCGCCCTGCTTCCGGCCACATACCAGGGGCTGGATTCTCAGTAGCCGCTGCGGGAGAACTACCTTCTGCATTGGCTGTCTCTCTTCCGCTCCTTCTCCGGCGAAGGCGGGATTTCCGGTCCTTGGGGTAGGCGACTTCCGCTTGCCGGGCCGGTTGGCTCTGGGTGGGCTCTTTACAGAGCTGGACGTGTGTTATTTGTTGGTGGCCGTGTATTTCCCTCGCCTTAACTCCAGATGGGAGAGACTGACTCTAGAGCGGAGCGAACTTCGAGCCACATTCCTCTGGCCTGGGCGGGAGACCCGAGAGTGAAAAAAATAGGAGTGAAGAAAAAAATAAACCTGTGATTTCTCACGCTTTACCTCTCCTGCTCAAGGGTAATTCGGGGGCGGGGGGCGGGAGTGAGGCAGATTGTGGGCTACCAGAGAGCCGAGCTGGAATGAATTGAAAGGAGGCCCAAAGTGTGTGCAGTATTTGGGACCTACTTATATTTTGAAATTATTGTTTATCTAAATTTGAGTTGAACTGGTCGGCCTGTATATTATCCGACAACGCTTGGTGGAGGAACGGGAAGGGAGGACGGGAAGCTTCGGAGGTTTTCTAAAATATGTTATGCCCTCGTACTTCAGTGTCATTGTATTTGCTGTTCTTTCTGTCAACGTTGCCGTCTCCTCTTCAGTCACTACTTAACCCTTCAAGCTTCGGCTCACGTGTTAACTCCTGAAAGCATATGCTGGCTCTCAGCTCCCTTTTTCATCAGGCACTGTGATTTAGATGCCATTCCGCTAAGTGAGGATAGACGGACAGAGACCAAGGGGCTCTAAGTTCTAGAAAGTCATTCACACAGAAGCTCCTGCTCCTCTCTGCTGTCCAGTGCCTGCTGTCCCGTTGCTTTAAAATTCCCTTTTGGAATCACTATCCCTGTAATATAGCATTTGTCAGTGATAACTGTTTTTTGGTTTCATTTTCCTAGTTTTCTGTCAGGACGCTTTGAGTTCTTTGAGAATAGATTATCTTGTTCTTTTCTGTACAGGCGAATATCGCATTACCAGACTGATGGCATTCGGTACACGTTGAATTGATTTTCCAGGTTACTCATAGCAGAAGCTCTGGAGCGGCATCTTTGGGGATGCTTCCAACTCCCAGTCCTTTTCTCTTTGAAATATCCTTTATTTCAAGTTCTACCTCGTTTACTCATCCCACTCCAAAACCCTGTTCCCATGAATTTCTCACCAAGGACTCTAACCTGTGATCTCTTGCCCTTCTGTGGGCACTTACTGAACTTACAGTCTGCACTTCGGAATTTCACCATTTATTTTATATTGTATTCATAACCCTTTCAATGAGATTGTAGTGTTTTTGAGGTTAGGGGTTATATCTTATCCTTAATTTTTTTAAATTACTCATAACTTATTATAGTCTTAGGCACACAGTACATGTTCAGTAAATGCTGACTTTCTTGACTTTACAGATTGATCTACTTCCTAGGGGAAGTTTTCTATACTAGCATAAGGAAAGTAAATAACTCCATCTAGTCTGAATATGCAGCTCCGAGGACTACCCTCCATTCATCCCTTATACAATTTACATTTATTCTTTGGATAAACTGTCTTAATCTCACACAGCCGGTATTCATATTCTGATATCCCTTTGTCATTATCTGTACCTTAGTATAAATATAGACCTTATATTAATAGTAACTTAAAATTTTTTTTTGCCTGTGCTGGGTCTTTGTTGCTGCGTGAGCTTTTCTCTAGTGTGGAGAGCAGTGGCCACTCTAGTTGCAATGCGCAGGCTTCTCGTTTTGATGGCTTCTGTTGTTGCAGAGAAGCCATGTTGGAGCCATGGCAAAATGGATCCAATTAGAGCCCCCATTAATCTTAATCATTCCACTCTTTGTCCACCCTGTTCTATTTGCTTTCTTGTTCTTACACCCCACCCCCCACCCCAGAAAGAATCTGCCTGCAATGCTGGAGACCTGGGTTCGATTCCTGGGTCAGGAAGATCCCCTGGAGAAGGAAATGGCAACCCACTCTAGTGTTCTTGCCTGGAGAATCCCATAGACAGAGGAGCCTGGCAGGCTATAGTCCATGGGGTCGCAAGAGTCGGACACGACTTAGTGCACTGTCTCTCATGTCTCTTGTTGCAGAGCTCAGGCTCTACAGCACATGAACTTCATTCAGTATTTGCGGGATCTTCCCAGATCAGGGATGGAACCCGTGTCTTCTGTGTTGGTAGGCAGATTGTTTACCACTGAGCCACCAGGGAAGTCCCAATAATTACTTTTAACCTTTTTTTTTTTGTAGTTATGTAGCCATAAATACAATGGCACCATTCAAATAATGATGGTGATGATTTTTAATAGCCAGATTTGTTGACTATTACTATTTTTGACTATTGACTTTGTTGACTATTACTATATTTGCAGTATGTCCATCATCACACTAAATACTTAACCATGTAAGGTAGATAGTCCCACATTCACAAATGAAGAAATCAAGGCTTATGGAGGTTAAGTAATGTTCCTCAGTCACATACTCAGCTAGTGGCAGAGCTGGAACTCAAAAGCAGATGGCCCAGAGTATTCTTAACTACAGTATGGCTAACCTGCAAATAGAATGTTAATTATGATATCTGATTTCCCCCTCTCCCTCCCTTCATTGATCTCTTGTTTGAATCTTTCTGATATTTTCTCTCACTGTGATTTATCTCTGACTCTTTTCCTCTGCTAGTGATAGATAAGTGAGGGCTGGTCCCAGAAGGTAGAGGATATGGGAGGTAGACATCTGAGGATTAACTTAGTTAATCCTCCAGAGGGAGAAAGGGGTTCCTTTGGTTGGGTTGGTTTCGATAGTGTGACAGAAAGGCCTCAACCAGTTTGTCCCTATAGAGCTTAACCTAGTAAACGCATAAAACACATCAAATTTGGGAAATTAAGGAAACAGTAAGCAACTAATCAAAAGAAACTAAGTTTGGATCAAAGCGAGATGTAGATAGTGTTTGTGGGACTTAAGAAGGGAGTAGATTAGGGAAGGTAATTCTAGGCAACATTACTGTTTTGAGGTGAGACAGAAGTATCACGGCACTAAGGACCCCATATTGAGCTTTTTGCATTGGGCATAGGAGTTGTGTCTTCTCACTTCTCCCTGAAAAAGCTACATTTTTTCAAATGCTCCACTGTTCATTACCTCTTGAACTATTACTTAAAATCCTTCCTAATTCTCCCTTTCATTGTCTGTCTCTTGGATTCCAGTTTTTTAGAACGAACGGCTAGGGAGAACACACAGACATGCATACCTCAGCCCTAGCATCGTCAGTGAGGACCTTGGCCTTGGTTGCTGTGCTGTGTGTGCTCTCACTAGCTTTTTAGGTCCACTCTCTGTCTATTCCTCCCTGTTTTTTCAGCATCACACGGTTTCCCTTGCCCCCTGGCTTATTAGAATAGGCCAGTGGCAGGCATTAGCAGAACTTTGGCAGTGGCATGAGTTCCTCTATCTAAGGCCAAGGCTCCTGCTGAAATTATAGCCCTGTCCCTTGGCTACAACTCTCCACAGGTTTCAATGACAGTCCCTTCAGATTTAAGACTAGTAAAGGCTTCCTTAGAGAAGGGCATGGCAACCCATTCCAGTATTCTTGCCTAGAGAATCCCATGGACAGAGAAGCCTGGCGGGGTCCATAGGGTCAAAAAGAGACATGACTGACGTGACTTAGCAGGCACACACTTAGTAGGAACAAAGTCTTCCTACTGTTCCAAGTCCCTGGGTTCTTCACCAGCCCTGACCCTCCCCATACCTCTGCAGATAATCTCTTCATTAAATCATGTCCAGTTAGCCCTTTGAGCATAAGCATCTGCTTCCTGCCAGTGCCTTAATTCAATCGCCTTCTCTTTTTGTCTGGATCTTGCTTATATTTCCTGCTTTGTAATTTCTTTTGAGTCTATCCCTAACTCTTTTTGTGCTCAGCATCCTGCACCTCAGTCCAGACTTCAACAGCTCAATTTGATAACAGTATTGACACTTGTATTACACTAGGATCTGTGGCAGTTACCTTTCCCCTAAGTTTTGCAAGTCTCTAACTGGTTTAGTGTCTCCTGGTTCTCAATTCTGCAGCCAGATTGTTATTCATAAACAGTATTTTAATTAGATGCTTTATTTCCTCAAACATCTTCAATAGCTCCCAAGCCTGTAGAAAAAAATAGTAAACTGTTTAACCTGATATTAAATCCTTCCATTATCTTATGTTTTAAACCTATTCACCAAGAAAGCCCTCTATTCTAGGGTGTTTTTTATAATATAATTTTTATTTTATATTGGGGCTTCCCTGGTGGCTCAGAGGTTAAAGCGTCTGCCTACAATGTGGGAGACCTGGGTTCGATCCCTGGGTCGGGAAGATCCCCTGGAAAAGGAAATGGCACCCCACTCCAGTACTCTTGCCTGGAAAATCCCATGGAGGGAGGAGCCTGGTGGGCTACAGTCCATGGGGTCGCAAAGAGTCGGAGGGGACTGAGTGATTTCACTTTCACTTTCACAGTTAATTTACAATGTTGTGCTAGTTCCAAGTGTATAGCAAAGTGGTTCATTTATACACACACATATATACTTTTTTTCATTCTTTTTCCCTGTAGGTTATTTCAGAATATTGAGTGCAGTTCCTTGTGCTATACAGTAGGTCCTTGTTGATTATATCTTAGGTTTATTAATCATTCCTTAAATATACTGTGATACTTTTTCTCATGCTGTCCTAACAAAGGTTCCTGTTTCTCCTCACTTATTTATATACTACTTGTCTTTCAGTACAAGAACAGACTTGTCTCCCTCTTTTCTTTCCGTCCTTCATTCTCCAGTTCTGAGCATCACACATGCAGGCGGGCTTCAGGTGGCACTAGTGGTAAAGAACCCACCTGCCGATGCAGGAGGTGCAGGAGACATGAGTTCAATCTCTGGGTCAGGAAGATGCCCTGGAAAAGGTATGGCAACCTGGAGAATCCCATGGACAGAGGCGCCTAGAGGGCCACGGTCCATGGGGTTGCACAGAGTTGGACATGACTGAAGCAACTTAGCACGCATGCATGCATGCTGGTGCAGGGCTAGATGCCCAGCTGTACTGGTGACCCGGCACTGACAAGAATCGCAGTTAAAGTCACATGGCGCTTAAAGTCTAGTGGGTGAGGCAGATATTAGTCAGATAATGGACAAGTAGCAAAATTGCAGCTGTGACAAGTGTAATGAAAGGAGTACATGATGCAGTCACAGCTTTTAACAGGGTTTTGTCTACTGAGACTTAACATGGGAGTTTGCAAGCAGTACGGAGAGTTCCCCAGAAGGAATAGCAGGTATAAAGTCAGAAAAAACTGTATGTACCTTGATGGTATGTATCGTGTCTTGTTTGTCTCTTGAATGGTACATTTCTTGTAATAGGAACTCAGTTTTTGCTGATTTTTCTTGAATCCTATGTCAGATGTGTTCTAACCACACCTCCCTTGCCTAGTGCCCATCCTGGGGGAATGTTTCCCACAGAGATCTCACTGTTTAGAATATATTGTTAATGGTATATCTGGCCCTAATGTATGCTACTTGTTGTTTTGTCTTTTTTTCTTCACAAGTTGGCAAGTTTCTTCAAATGTTATGGGTCTGTATATTTCATATATCTTATATATCTTTCCTGTTTTATGTGTTCATGCATGAAGTCGCTTCAGTTGTGTCTGACTCTTTGTGACCCTATGGATCATAGCCCACCAGACTCCTCTGTCCATGGGATTCTCCAGAGAAAAATACTGGAGTGGGTTGCCATGCCCTCCTCCAGGGGATCTTCCCGACCCCAGGGCTCAAATCGGAGTCTCTTACATCCCCTGCATTGGAGGCAGGTTCTTTACTTCTAGTACCACCTGGGAAGCCCCATGTCCCATGACTCATCCCTAAAACCTAGTGTTTCCCAAATGTTGTAGATAAGTATTTATTGATGACGATAAGAGACCCAATCTTCTCCCTCTGTCCTTCCTTTTCTGGGGAACAAGAGTCAGTAACCATAGGGGTCTGTTTTTTCAATTCAGGACTGGATATTAACAACCAAGCCTTTTTCATGCTATTGACAGATAAGCATAGAAGAGAAATCCACTTCTTTGAGAATTTGGGGCAAGAAATACCTAATGATTAAATGAATAGGCATATAGAGCCTTGAGGACATATAAGGAACTACTCCGTGGTAGCGTGGCAGGGAAGTTGCGTTCATGATCGCTGGCTAAACAGGGCAATGCCTGGATTCCAAAGCAACTTGACTTTCCTGGATTAAGCTGAAACAGTTTTCAGATTTCTCGTCTTAACTTTTTTGTAATCCTTTTAAAACTGAGTGTAAAAGGTATTTGCTAGAGGATCCTAAAGTTAATGAGGGGAGGTGTGGGAAAGGAGTTGGTGGACTGATGGTAACACTAAAAGAGAAAGACCTGACCATGTTGTCAGCGGCTCTTCCAGCACAGCCCAGTTCCACCCTCCTTTCCCAAAGGAAGGCCAGTGAGTTCAGGCCGTAATAACAGGATTGGTTTTGATTTCTAAAAGAAGCTGAAGCGAAGAACATAGATTCAGCCATTTTATTTAGTAATAGTAACTTGTTTTGAACAGACAAAAATAAACCAAAAAAAAAAAAAAAACCAACAACCCCACATACTTTTCCTAGGTACGTTTGACCTGGTTTAGTCTTTAATGCAGTGAATGGAAAAACCATCCCTAGATATTTCTGCTTTCAATAGAGTTGGCCATGACTGAGCCCGAAGCCCAGGCTAACTTTACAGCAAAGGTAGTGTGTTATGTTATGTTATGTTACAAATAAGCTAGGTTAACTAGCAAGGGTAAAGGACCAGGGTAGCAGCCTTGGGAGGGGGCAGTGTCCTTGACTAGTAGCAGTAGTATAACTGGCTGCTTTTCTCTGCTCAGGTCTCAGAGAGAAATCCCTGATGGTCTTACTAGCTGAGGCTGGGTTAGGGGGTCAGGCGGGTAATGAGGTAAAGCACAGAGTAGGGATTTCAGAAGCCTCTCCCATCAAAGCTAAAGCACCATGCCCTGCCCCATGCCCAGATGCTGGAATTGGGACTCTTCTAGCACAGAAGGTATTCTCTTTGGGCTGCTTGCAGCCACACGGAAAGCTGGGCCTCTGCCTTGAGAATATCTTGGGTCCAGCAGCTCTTCAGTCCTGGCATTTAGATTCTAGGCTTGAGGCTTCCCTTTAGTACCTCTGACGCCAAAGTGCTCAGCCTCTCAGTTTAATAGCCATCACCTCCTGGGGCTGGAGCTTCAGCTGCCCCACCCCATGACAGCAGGGAAATAGAGAGGGAAACAGGACTTTTAAGTGCCACAGGGACAGACACTGGGCGTGCAAGCACACCGGCTACGTGGTAGACCGTCCTAGATTTCCACGGATGGAGTGTCTCCCCTCCTCCTGGTCCTGTCGGCAGCACAGGGTTTATTGGAAGCCTCAGTGGACACCTCTTTATTCTGAAGAGCAACTTCCACCCCTCCCTTTCCCATCATCAAACCTGAAAGCCTTTGTCAGGCTTTGCATGTTGAAATCAGGATCACTGGCTGTAAGTTCTGGGAACCTGGGGAGTCCTACCCCCCAAATGAGAGCAAGTACTTGCCCCCATGCTGAGCTCTCTGAATACTTTCTTTCTGCACATTCTGTATATTTGGTCCTATGTACATCTATATTACATCTCTCTATGTGTGTGTGTGTGTGTGTGTGTGTGTATATATATATATTATCTCTGTTTCTCTTTCTTAGATAAACCTTTGATTTATTTATCATAGCTTAATTCCCCAAGCCTCCAGCTACTTCTTGTCTGCTAACCCAAGTAAGACTCAAGGGTTTCATCGATTTCACTAGGTCCCCCCGTACCACCCTTCCTCATCTTTGCACCCTGAGTATCCTCCCACATGAGTCATGTTGCCCATCCTCTGAAATCTCCTCCCTTAAGATCTGTGCCCAGTGCTCTCCTGACAGTCCAAGTCCATGGTTGGTGTGGTCAGGGATCCCATTGCTCACCAGACCTGGCTGCTTCTAAAGCTTGCCTGATAGCCTGAAAGATGATTTCAGCTCAGAAGAGATGGGGGCTGTAGGCTAGAAAACCACTTAGGGTTGAGGGCAAGGGAGTGTTGTTCTCTGATGGGGCTTATAAGCCAGGTTGTATCAAAAGGATGGTATGATTTAAAGTGCAATTTAGAACAAAGTCAGGGATTGTGCAGGAGAATGAAAAAGGGTCAGTCAGAAAGTGTTCATTTTGTTATCCAAGAATCTGAGGAGTCTGGAGGCTTGGAATAGACAGCGAGGGAATGGGAAAACAGCATTTCTCTCAGGAGGGAAGCAACTGTACAGAAGAAACTAGGTGGAGGACAATTTGAAAATAGATCAGAAGATAGACACACAACGCAGTGCTCTTTGCCCGTACACGTTGAAGAAATCAGGTGAGTCAAACACTGAATAAAGTGTAGAGCCCAGAAGGTGACTCTTTGCCTTCTGTCTTCTGTCTCAGATTTTCAAGTTGTTCTGGTTCCTGTTTGCTTGAGAGCTAGGGAGTAATGGTGGGGTTTACAGTAAGTGGAGAATGAAGGGTTGAGTTCAAGATCATATAAGAGGATCTTGGGCAGTTGTAGTAAATGATAACCATGGGTCCACTCTCCAGATTTTGTGGGTTTCTTTGTAAGGCTCATCTTTACACAGATGCAAATACACATTCTGTATAAGTGTGTAGCTTATAACAATTGTGTGTGTGTGTGTGTGTGTGTGCATTAGTTGCTATAGCCCACCAGGCTCCTCTGTCCATAGGATTCTCCAGGCAGGAATACTGGAGTGGGTTGCCAGTTCCTTCTCTAGATCTTCCTGACCCAGGGATCAAACCTGGGTCTCCCAGATTGCAGGCAGATTCTTTACCATCTAGGCCACCAGGGAAACCCATAACAATTGGCTGGTCTACCTTAAATAATTTGCCACTTAATTCATACATTGACTCTATGCGAATCCATCTGGGGTGGGGGAGAGTGTTCCTTGGTACCTAAATGAGAACAGGGAGCACTCTTGGGATTTGGAGCTTTAGAGAAAGTTCTGGCATCCATACACCCTTTATGACCTCATACCACAGTCCCCATCAGGGAACAAGGAATGGCCTGAGTCTGATCTCGTAAAATATGCCTTTTAACTTGCCTGAAACTGGCTTCATGGCAAAGGAGAGAAGAGAGAAGACTGATACTCATTTTATACTGTCTCAGGAATGGCTGAGGGAGATCATAGTTATTTGATCAGGAGGTGTAATTTCCTCCCCTCCCAGCACTGCCTAACAGAATAGCTGGCACTTTTCAGAAGGGCACTGGGAGGGGTAACAGTGAATAGTGTCTGCCAGCCACAGAGTTCTGCCTCTGCTCAAACCTTAAAGCCACGCCAATTCCCAGAAGCTGTATATAGCAGTCTGGAAATCTGAGAATGTACTCCTCCCATTTGGTGGGTTGGTTTAACTTTCCTGCAACTCGGTGCCCTGTGAGTCTAGTTTTAGTCAAGCATCAGTGTTGAGAGGAAGGCCCTTGCATTTTCCCTCCCTCCCTTCAGAGCTGGGGTTAAGGAGAGTGGGTTGGGCAGGAAAGAATCAGGGAAGCCAGGGACAGTGTAATCAGGAACACTATTTCCAGACCTTTCTATGGGGCCTGGACATTGGACTTTTTCTAGGGGAATGAATTGGGGAGGGTCATCACTTTATAGGACACAGGGAAACAGGGCTACCTGGAGGACAGGTTCAAGGTTTTAAACAGTAGCTCTGCGTTAGTCACCCCACAATGAAGAATTCAGTATTCAGGTTGGGTACAGATGTGGTGGTTGTGTCTTTATGCTTTATATTCCCTGGGAGTAGAGGACATGTGTGTAGGAACTGGGTATCCAAAGAGAGAGTCCAGTTTAGAAACTAGAAAGAGGAAAACAGTGGGGACCAAGGTCCTAGGTTAGAGTCGGGAGTTGCCAACAGAAAGTAAACTACACCATGAAAAACCCTGGCTTCTCTCCATAGGTTTTGGTGGAGAAAAATTATTCTGCCGACCTAGATTTCTGAGGGCATATACCCCATCAGAGAGAGTCTTGCCTTAGGTAACATGGTAAGTGGGAAGATAGAGAGGGAGGGGGCTCCAGCCTCAAAGTACCAGACATTGGTGGTAATGGGAGGTGGGGGGGAGTCTATTCATCCAGCCGCACGGTCCTTCTAATGTGAGTCTCCAAGCATGGCTGAGGCCTTCTAAGCCACCAGCCTAATCTTCCCTCTCCTTCCCCCATCCTGGCTTAAGGGAGTTGTGCATCTTGGGGCCAAAGTGGGGTGAGGTGAAGGGAGGAAAACGTGGACTCCAGGTGACCTCGGGGTTAAAGAAGAGGAAGTGGAGAAGGATGCTTCTGGGGCTCCCCAGTAAGCCTGGATAACAAACATCCCTCACCCAGGAGCCACAAGAAGAGAAACCAGAGGGATGGGGAGGTGGGACTCCAAGCCGTCAGACATTGCTGATGCGTACACTAACGGCACTGCCCTCCTTCTCAGCCTGCTCCCTTAGCGACTCCTCCAACCTGAGCTTTTCAGGGTCTCCATAGCGTACAGTGCTGTCACGGAGGCCGCTTGGAGAGGCTACTTTCACCACTTGGTCAAAAAGGCTGAAGTCTGCTATGTATTTGCCATTGGCTGACAGCGAGATGGCGGGTATGAACTCATAGCCCCAAAGGATCTCCTCCGGCAGGTAGGAAGTGCGCACCTGGCAGGTGGCACTGGTGGATTCCACTGTCCCACTTAGGATCAGCACCAGCTCAAAGTCGCCCTCACCACTGCGGAGGGGGAGGTCTTTCAAGGGACTGGTCTCATCTACCACGTGGTAGAAAGTAAGGGGGAGGATGAGGAAGGGGCTGTCAGAGGCTGTATCCACTTGGAAAGTCACATTGACCTGGTTGAGGCGGATGTTCTCACCCTCCTTGGTCTGGTGGGTCTGAAGCAGTTTGCCTGTCACCTGGCAGCCAATGAGGAGGCTCTTACGCATGTTGGCCACTCGGATCATAAGGCAGGGCTTCCCATTGTGAGCGGCTACGACTGCGTGCTGGCTGAAACGGATGGTCTCCGCCCGCTTCTTGGGCCGGGCAATCTTTGCCAGGAAGGTACCTGTGATGAAGATTTCCAGGATGGTAGTGAGCACCAGCTGGGCAATAAGAAGCACGATGGCCAGTGGGCACTCCTCACTGATGTAGCGGAAGCCATAGCCAATGGTGGTCTGGGACTCAAGGGAGAAGAGGAAGGCCCCGGTGAGTGTATGCACCTGTACCACACAGGGGGTGTGGTTGGCCGGGGGGCCCAGCTCCAGCAGGTCCCCGTGGGCCACGGCTACCAGATACCACACTACACCAAAGAGGAACCAGGTGCCTGCGAAGGTGGCAGAGAAGAGCAGCAGCTTGTAGCGCCACTGCATGTCAATGAAGGTGGTCCACAGGTCCTTGAGGTAGAGGAAGCGCTTGTCAGCGATGTGCTCCATTCTCACGTTGCTGCGGCCATCTTTAGTGAGGACTCTCCTCCTCCGGATCCCTGGGCCCATTAGGGGCCGGCTTTCCGTCTGAGTGGTCTGGCTGTAATACACCTTGGCAACCGAAGTCATCTGCAGAGAGCAAGACAGCATAATGAGAGTTACTGCAGAAATCCAGCCAACTCCCAGCCACCCCCTTCCCAACGGGAAGGAAGAAGTAGTCATTTCAGTGCCACTGATCTTATTAGCAAATGTTTACTGAGCACTTGCAACATGCCAGGCCCTGTAGTGCAAGATGCTGGAAAGTCAAAAATGAATCTGACAGCTGACAGCAACCTTGTTCTCCAAGAATTCACAGCCTAGTGAGAAAGATACTTGTTCAGCAAAGCAAATAATTGCAATATAGTCTGATATTTTTAATCCTTAGGTGGGCCAGAGAAGAAAAGGTAGTAAGTTCCCAGTTCCTTGAAAGTGGCAGTGGGACTAAAGAGGGCTCTGCTGGTCTCCTTTCACCACAGAACTAGTTCTGTGAAGATCCCTAATTCTGAAATAGGATCCCTCCCTACTGTCTTGAATGACACCAGCAAGAAAGACTATCCTGTTATCCTTCCAGGTCAGTCCCCCTGAACACACATATGCCCTTAATTTCTCCATTCTCTCCCCAACCTCCACGTCAGTGCTCACTGGTGATACTAAGATACTCTTCTAGCTGAGAAGATAGCAGAAACTACCCATTCTTCCACCCCTCAAGATGTTCTCTAAGCACCCAGCCCTTTTCACTATTTATTATTATTATTGTCATTATCATCTTTTTGCATTATCTAGGTTTGGGTCTGGAGTGGTGTCAGAAAGAGCATAGACAACTGAGCAAAAGTAAACAAGCGATGGGGTAGGAAAAACATCAAACTGAAGCCTCCTGGCAGCACTGGGCCATTTTCCCAAGGACTGGGAGAGATGCCAGATTGTGGGTGGCAGAATTGTCTCGACTGAGTGAAGTAGGAGAGTTGGGGGTGTATGTTAGCTTGTGACCATGTGTGCTCAAGTTCAGATTCAGGAATGCTGTTTGTCCTGATAGTAGAAAGTGGGACAAGGCTCTGAAATAGGAGAACTCATTTAATACAAGGTGCTTGGCACCTCTGCCCAACGAATAACTTGTACTTTTCCAGCAGAGAAAGAATTATAATAAATTGAGCCCTTGGACTTGAGATCTGCCGGCCAGGCCTTCTGCGAAGGAGCAGGTGATCTCTGGGGAGTTTGTTTCTTCTTGGAGAACACAGAGAGGCTCATCACATTCTGCATTCTCAGAAGTCTGTCCCATTGCATTTTATCCTTCTGCACACTGCCCCTTAGCCTGTATTTCCATGGCCTTATTGTTAGAAAGCTCTAAATTATCTAGGTCCATTCATATATTCACCCAGTCAGTCAGTTCAGTTGCTCAGTTGTGTCCGACTCTGCGACCCCATGGACTACAGCACCACAAGCTTCCCTGTCCATTACGAACTCCTGGAGATTGCTCCAAGTCGAGTTTGAGTCAGTGATGCCATCCAACCATTTCATCCTCTGTCGTCCCCTTGTCCTCCTACTTTCAATCTTTACCAGCATCAGAGTCTCTTCCAATGAGTCAGTTCTTTGCGTCAGGTGGCCAAAGTATTGGAGCTTCACCCAAGTAGACACAAAATTGGAGATCACCAACAGACAAGAATCCAAGAATATTCAGAGACAACCAACAGCGCATTTTACACTGCCCACTTGGAACTCATCCACATGAGACTCCTCAGCCAGACATGGCTATTTTGGAGAAGGAGACCCTGTAATTCTGAAGTTTGAAAAATTTTTACTTAGGGCCCAAGTAAAGCCCCGTTCAGTACTCAGTAGTAGTAATATTAGTAAAAGGAACAATCACCACAAGACTCGCATCTGTGTGCAGTCACAGGTCACATGTTAGCATGCTGCTCATCTGACCCTCAAGCTCTTGAAAGAAGTGAAACTTCTATAGAAGATTTTGAAGAACAGGGGAATCTAAAACAGGTTCTAGAGAACAGAAGGCGTGCTAGAAAGTTGTGGATGAGTGAGCATGATTTTAATTTTCAAAAAGAAAATTTAAATGCATTTCATAAACTACAAAGAGGTAGACCATAGACAAGACTCTAGAATGGAACATTAAGATAGTGAACACTTGGGCAGGGTTGGGGAAAGGCAGTTATCAGTAGGACCCAGCATGGGGTTACTAAGAACAAGTCAAATGACGCTAACCTAATTTTCTTCTTTGACAAGGTTACTAATTTGGCACATCAGAGAAATGTAATAGAGAAAGTGCAACTAAGCAAGATTTTTTTTTTTTACAAGATCTCTCGTTATGTCCTTGGGGATAGAGACAAATGAACAAAATGCTTCTCTAATTGGGTGGCTTAAAAATAAAACATCAGTGTTACTGGTGAGTGGATCATGAGAGCCTGAAATAAGCTTTCTAATGATGTACCAGAGAGCTTTATCTTTGGTCTTGCCCTCAGTCAATGTTCTTAACACTAATTTTATTCAAAAATATAGAACACATGGCCATTGATTATGCAGATAACACAGAGCTGGGACAGATCAAAAAGAAGCCAGATGAGTGGGCCAAATATAACAAAAAGGATAAACATAGGATTACATATTTGGGTCCAAAAATTACCTGAGCAAGTTCTGCAATTGGAAAGATGTGATTTCATAAGCAGAACCATGAAAACAAATGTAAGCATTTTAGCAGAAAGTAATCCAATGTGAGTTACTTACGTGTTTTGACTGCCAAAAAGGCAGTGCAATTGTAAGTTCCTTGAGTTGAACTAAAGTATCTAAGGATTCAGCTGAGTCTGAACCTCTGTTCATCTCACATCTGCAGTATTGAGTCTCAAGGAACAATCAGGACATGAGGGTCTTCAGAACCAAATCATGTGAGAAGTGGCTGAAGGTAATGGAGAAGTTTACTTGGGAGAAGAGGCAGTCTGAGGGATATGAAGGCTATGTGAGAATATTTGGTTTGAATGCACTGCCATGTGAACAGAATTTTGAGCTCCAAGGGGAACAACCAGGACCACTGAGTTTAAACCATCAAGAAAAAGATAAACTGCCAAGAAAAGGATTACAGATTGATATGAAGAACATTGTAACAAATGTAGAAAGAGCATCTCAAAAGGTAGAGAGTACCCTGTCCCTGGAAGTGTTCAACGCCAGGTAGGATGAGAACTTTACAGAGATTCTATAGAGGAGATTAGAGCTTTGGATGGGAGGTTTAAAGACTGTCTTTAAGTTTCTGACTGCATTCATAGAAGATCAAGATGCCTGCCTCCTCCCTGTCTGTATCGCCTCACTTTATACCATGACATCCAGGGATCCTACACTGAAGTCCTAGCTTTGCTTGTGCTGAGGAGAGACCCTGTATAATCTGGGGAAATGGAAGCCCTTGGGGCTCAAGGAATGTCTTGCTTATTGTTCCCAACGTAATAGTCTATGATTATACATCATTTGGGGTCTTCCCTTGTGGCTCAGTTGGTAAAGAATCCGCCTGCAATGAGGGAGACCTGGGTTCAATCTCTACGTTGGGAAGATCCCCTGGAGAAGGGAAAGGCTACCCACTCCAGTGTTCTGGCCTAGAGAATTCCATGGACTGTATAGTCCATGGGGTTCCAAAGAGTCAGACACGACTGAGCGACTTTCGCTTCACTTCATATATCATTTTACAGTTTATGAGACATGTAATTTGACCCCCACACCGTGAGGTAACGAGGAAATGCATCATTAGAAACTAAGGTTCAGAGACGTTTGCTCCAAGTAGATTTGGAGCCAGAACCCAAGTCTTCTGGCTCCAGAACTTTTAAATTATAGCAACTGCTTCCGTATATCCCGAGTTCATTCTCACCATCTCATGTTCTCAGGAGGTGCCTCTGTAGTCTCCTGTATAGAGGAGCACAGCTGAGACAGAGAAGATGGGGCGCAGAGCTTCCAGAGGCCAGTGTTAAGGCGACAGATTCTTGGGCAGTGGAGGTTTGGGCTACTGCTAGTGGTGACTGCCGCCTCCAACTGTGGGCCTGCTGTTGCCAGCCTTTGTATCTGCCTCCTCCAGCTGCTACACGCTGCTCCCAGCTATTGCGCTACCTCCCACCGCCAGGCAGCTTTGTTCTCCACAGTAGTGAGAGTCAGAAGCATATAAACAAATCTGCTACACTCCACCCCCAGGGCTGGCTGGGCCCCTGAGAAGCGGGCAGCGTAGAGTTCTGGAAATGATTTGTTGCTGCCCCACCTGAAACACCTAACTGTCTCCTCTAGAGGGTGCTGTTTCCCCAGAACAGTCCCAGCCAGATACCAGGGACAGTAGCTGAAGAATTCTGAAAACAAAAGCAGCCTCTCAGCTGTCAGACACAATCACCTTCTTTCTACTCCAAAAATTAAGCTGCTACTGCTAAGTCACTTCAGTCGTGTCCGACTCTGTGCGACCCCATAGACGGCAGCCCACCAGGCTCCCCCGTCCCTGGGATTCTCCAGGCAAGAACACTGGAGTGGGTTGCCATTTCCTTCTCCAATGCATGAAAGTGAAAATGAAGTAGCTCAGTCGTGTCTGACTCTTCGCGACCCCATGGACTGCAGCCTACCAGGCTCCTCCGCCATGGGATTTTCCAGGCAAGAATACTGGAGTGGGGTGTCATTGCCTTCTCCAAAATTAAGCTAATGAGTCCCTAAAACAAAGGCCAGTCACACCTACCGTGATGTCTGGCACGTTCCCTTAGCAAACACCTCTCCCTCCTGATTCACACCTGCAGATGGATCTAAGCTTTATTTCTTTATGTAAGAGCTCATGAGTCATTTATTCTCCAGAATGGATTTATCAGAGCCTTTCTTGAGTACCGGACTGCTCTGCAGTACGCACACTCCTCCTGTGATTAAAACTGATTCCTGCCTCCCCATTGCTCTGAGCACAACATTCAAGGCTCTTCATGATTTGGTCCCTGCCTCCTCCTTGGCTTTGGTCTGGCCACTTTTCTGCTCATATCCTAGACTCTAGCTCCATAAAGCCCCTCACGTCTACCTTTACCTCTGGATCTGATTTTGCTCCGCCCTGCTCCTTGCCCACCAGGATGATGACCTTCAGCTTATCTTTCAAAACTCACCCAAGTGTTAGTTTCCCCCTTGGAAGCCTGCCTGACAGTTGAAGAAACAGTTCATCTCCACCTCCCCGCCTCCAGAAGCAGTTTGTACACATTCCTATTTTCAAACATCATGGTGTTTTGCAATGGTTTGTTTACAATTGTTTGCCATCTGTGAGTTCTAAATTTAAGGCCACAGACTGTGCACATCACCTGTTTCACTAGTACTAAGTGCAGTTTGTTAAGAAAGTCTGAGTAAAAGGATGACTAGAACCCTGATTTGGACAAACAAAGGCCTGAGTCAGGGCTGCAGCCATGGTCTACCTCACAGGGGCCCAAGTTTACACGTGTGCAGATGTTTACGAATTCTTTTTTCAAAAGGTGGGAAAGAGCAAGCCCCAGGCACAGGTCCCAGCTCCCTCTGGGTCTGCAGTTCCCTTTCCAAGAGGATGAAGGAGGAGAACAAGCCTATACACAGCTGTGGGCATTGGGGAGGACTCTGCCAAATGGCATGACCAGAAAGGATGCTTCAGCCCCCTCCCTGAGGCAGTGGAGGAGGGGCAGTTAGATCTGTGTACCTGTCAGGCTGGGAGTGGGGTTGGCGGGGAAGCAGCCCTGAGCAAAGAGCTTTATCTGTCCTCTCTGTGGCAAGAGCAACCCAAATGAAGAAGCTTTGGGATACAAATCCTAAATGCATCCATTTCCACGTGTGAATGAATTCTCTTTCTTCAACTTCTGCCCCGCTTTCGTTTCCTAAATAGTTAACAGTGCCAGGACTTCCCTGGTGGTCCAGTGGTTAAGACTTCGTGCTCCAGTAAAGGAAACCCTCAGAAGGGGAGAAAATAATTGCAAATGAAACAACTGACAAAGGATTAATCTCGAAAATATACAAGCAGCTTATGTAGCCCAATACCAGGAAAACAACCCAATCAAAAAAATGGGTGGAAGATCTAAACAGACATTTCTCCAAAGTAGACATACAGATGGCCAACAAACACAGGAAAAGATGTTCAACATCACTCATTATTAGAGAAGTGCAAATAAAAACTACAATAAGGTATCACCTCATACCAATCAGAATGGCCATCATTTTAAAATCTACAAATGCTGGAGAGGATGTGGAGAAAAGGAAACCCTCTTGCACAGTTCGTGGGAATGTAAATTGATAGATATGGCTGCTATGGAGAACAACATGAGTCCTTAAAAAAAAAAAAAAACTAGGAATAGAACTACCATATAACCCATAAATCCCTCCACTGGCCATACATCCTGTGAAAATCGTAGCTGAAAGGGGCACATGTATCCCAGTGTTCGCTGCAGCACTTTTTTACAGTAGCTAGGACATGGAAACAGCCTAGATGTCCATCGACAGATGAATGAATACAGAAATTGTGGTACATATATACAATGGAATGTTACTCAGCTTTAAAAAAGTACACATTTGAGTCAGTCCTAATAGGTGGATGAACCTATAGCCTATTGTACAGACTGAAGTAAGTCAAAGACAAATACTGTATATTAAGCATATATATGGAATCTATAAAGATGGTACTGATGAACCTATTTGCAGGGCATCAGTGGAGATGCAGATATAGGGAACAGACTCGTGGACACAGTGTGAGAGAGAGGATGAGACGAATTGAGAGTAGCATGGAAACATACATTACCACATGTAAACTAGATAGCCAGTGAATTGGCTGTGTGACACAGGGAGCTCAACCCAGTGCTCCATGACAACGGAGGAGGGCTGGATGGGGAGGGAGCTGGCAGGGAGGTCCAAGAGGGAGAGGATGTATGTATACCTGTGGCTGACGCATGTTGATGTATGGCAGAAACCAGCACAATATTGTAAAGCAAACACCTTGCAATAAAAATTTTTTTAAAAAAGACTCTGTACTCCCAATGTAAGTGGCACAGGTTTGATCCCTGGTCAGGGAATTAAGATCCTGCATGCATGTTACAGCCAAAAAAAATTTTAAATAGTTAACAGTGCCATAATCTCCAAGTTAACTGCATTGAAAATGTTTCATAACATCTCAAACTCTGCTCCTTCCTCATCCCAATATTCATCAGGTGCCACATGCTGTGGATTTGTTACTATGTCTCTTCCTCCTCATTTCATTGTCTGAGTTCAGGTCCTTAATACCTTTTGGCTGAACCATCAACCTCCTACTCATCTCCTGTCTCTATTCTTTCTCTCCCCAAATCCTTCCCACACTGCTACCGGATCACTCTTCCTAAGCTACGCCTCTGATCACGAATCAGTGCACATGCATCCGGTACTTCACATAGCACTTCTACTCTCGTGGCATTCCTATGAGGTGTTAAGGTTACAATCCTTATTTTATGAATGAGGAAACTGAAGCCAAGGGAGATGATGTGATTGGTAAATCGAGGTCTTTGGCCTCCCAAACCTTTCTCCCTCCAAACTCCATTTGTCATTGTACTATAACTATCTCAGATCCTTCCCCAGCTCAATCCCTTCTACTCTTGGTTTAGGTTTTACAGATGATGTGTCCACTAGGTATCAAAGACAGGCTAAACTCAGTCTGGAGCATTCGCAGAGTCTGCTTCTGTACCTTCTTTCCAGCCTTATTTCCTGCCTCTTCTGTCCTTGGCAAACTTCAGACAAACCAGCAGTCCCCTGGTCCCTATTGCACAAACCCCAGTTTTCCTGCCTTCAAAGGATTGTTCATTCTCTTGTCTCTTCTTGGACTCCCTTTCTCCTTGTCTTTATATAGTCGAGATATCTTTCAGAGCCCATTTCAAATGATTCCTTTTCCATGAGGACTTCTCTGACCCCCACAGCCTTAAGCCTCTGGGGAAAAAAAAAAAAAAATATATATATATATATATATATATGTGTGTGTGTGTATATTTATATTCCATCTATATCTTCTATTGCACATCTACTTGGTATAATATGTATCTTCTACTACAAAGAAGCTTATTGAAATAAGGATTCAGGTATAGCATATTTCGATTAGCCTGACGTATGATTAACACAATGTATGACACACAGTAGGTACTCACGAAGTAGTTTCAGTCAGGTCAGTTGCTCAGTCTTGTCCGACTCTGCGACCCCATGAATCACAGCACACCAGGCCTCCCTGTCCATCACCAACTGCCGGAGTTCACTCAAACTCACGTCCATCGAGTCGGTGATGCCATCCAACCATCTCATCCTCTGTCATCCCCTTCTCCTCCTGTCCCCAATCCCTCCCAGCATCAGGGTCTTTTCCAATGAGTCAACTCTTCACATGAGGTGGCCAAAGTATTGGAGTTTCAGCTTCACCATCAGTCCCTCCAATGAACACCCAGGACTGATCTCCTTTAGGATGGACTGGTTGGGTCTCCTTGCAGTCCAAGGGACTCTCAAGAGTCTTCTCCAACACTACAGTTCAAAAGCATCAATTCTTCGGTGCTCAGCTTTCTTCACAGTCCAACTCTCACATCCATACATGACCACTGGAGAAACCATAGCCTTGACTAGACCGACCTTTGTTGGCAAAGTAATGTCTCTGCTTTTGAATATGCTATCCAGGTTGGTCATAACTTTCCTTCCAAGAAGTAAGTGTCTTTTAATTTCATGGCTGCAATCACCATCTGCAGTGATTTTGGAGGCCCCCAAAATAAAGTCTAACACTGTTTCCACTGTTTCCCCATCTATCTGCCATGAAGTGATGGGACTGGATGCCATGATCTTTGTTTTCTGAATGTTGAGCTTTAAGCCAACTTTTTCACTCTCCTCTTTCACTTTTATCAAGAGGCTTTTTAGTTCCTCTTCACTTTCTGCCATAAGGGTGGTGTCATCTGCATATCTGAGGTTATTGACATTTCTCCTGGCAATCTTGATTCCAGCTTGTGCTTCTTCCAACCCAGCATTTCTCATGATGTACTCTGCATAGAAGTTAAATAAGCAGGGTGACAATATACAGCCTTGATGTACTCCTGTTCCTATTTGGAACCAGTCTGTTGTTCCATGCCCAGTTCTAACTGTTGCTTCCTGACCTGCATATAGGTTTCTCAAGAGGTAGGTCAGATTGTCTGGTATTCCCATCTCTTGAAGAATTTTCCACAGTTTATTGTGATCCACACAGTCAAAGGCTTTGGCACAATCAATAAAGCAGAAATAGATGTTTTTCTGGAACTCTCTTGCTTTTTTGATGATCCAGCGGATGTTGGCAATTTGATCTCTGGTTCCTCTGCCTTTTCTAAAACCAGCTTGAACATCTGGAAGTTCACGGTTCACGTATTGCTGAAGCCTGACTTGGAGAATTTTGAGCATCACTTTACTAGCGTGTGAGATGAGTGTAATTGTGCGGTAGTTTGAGCATTCTTTGGCATTGCCTTTCTTTGGGATTGGAATGAAAACTGACCTTTTCCAGTCCTGTGGCCACTGCTGAGTTTTCCAAATTTGCTGGCATATTGAGTGCAACACTTTCACTGCATCATCTTTCAGGATTTGAAATAGCTCAACTGGAATTCCATCACCTCCACTAGCTTTGTTCGTAGTGATGCTTTCTTTTTTTTTTTTTTTTTACTGTATAAACTATTTATTAACACAAAGCCCACACATTATTTCTTCTTGGACACACCCACAGTGCGACCACGGCGGCCTGTGGTCTTGGTGTGCTGGCCTCGGACACGGAGTCCCCAGAAGTGGCGCAGCCCCCTGTGGGCCCGAATCTTCTTCAGGCGCTCCAGGTCTTCTCGGAGTTTGTTGTCTAGACCGTTGGCCAGGACCTGGCTGTATTTCCCGTCCTTCACATCCTTCTGTCTGTTTAGGAACCAGTCTGGGATCTTGTATTGGTGTGGATCCTGCATAATGGTGATCACACGTTCCACCTCATCCTCGGTGAGCTCCCCGGCCCTCTTGGTGAGGTCGATGTCTGCTTTCCTTAACACCACATGAGCATATCTTCGCCCCACACCCTTAATTGCAGTGATGGCAAAGGCAATTTTCCGCCGCCCATCGATGTTGGTGTTGAGTACTCGCAAGATGTGCTGGAACTTCTCAGGGATTACTAGAGACATGGCGGCGGCCCCAGCGGCGGCGTGTAGGCCTCCAGTGGAAGAGCCGTAGTGATGCTTTCTAAAGCCCACTTGACTTCACATTCCAGGATGTCTGGCTCTAGGTGAGTGATAAAACCATCATGTTATTTGGGTCATTAAGATTTTTTTGTACAGTTCTTCTGTGTATTCTTGCCACCTCTTCTTAATATCCTCTGCTTCTCTTAGGTCTATACCATTTCTGTCCTTTATCGAGCCCATCTTTGCATGAAATGTTCCCTTGGTATCTCTAATTTTCTTGAAGAGATCTCTAGTCTTTCCCATTCTGTTGTTTTCCTCTATTTCTTTGCATTAATCGCTGAGGAAGGCTTTCTTATCTCTCCTTGCTATTCTTTGGAACTCTGCATTCAGATGCTTCTATCTTTCCTTTTCTCCTTTGCTTTTCGTGTCTCTTCTTTTCACAGCTATTTGTAAGGCCTCCTCAGACAGCCATTTTGTTTTTTTGCATTTCTTTTCCATGGGGATGGTCTTGATCCCTGTTTCCTGTACAATGTCATGAGCCTCCATCCATAATTCATCAGGCACTCTGTCTATCAGATCTAGTCCCTTAAATCCATTTCTCACTTCCACTGTATAATCATAAGGGATTTGATTTAGGTCATATCTGAATGGTCTAGTGGTTTTCCCCATTTTCTTCAATTTCAGTCTGAATTTGGCAATAAGGAGTTCATGATCTGAGCCACAGTCAGCTCCTGGTCTTGTTTTTCCTGACTGTATAGAGTTTCTCCATCTTTGGCTGCAAAGAATATAATCAATCTGATTTCGGTGTTGACCATCTGGTGATGTCCATGTGGAGAGTCTTCTTTATCAAGAAGTAGTTTATGAGTAAATAAATGAGAAGGAGGGTACTCCCAAATCACTCCAGCCACAGGGGCCAATGTAAGCATACTGAGAATCCTCCTCCACGAGGACCGAGGGCATATGGAAGCTCTTGGTCTGAGGACAACAGATAGAACTTCACTCTGGTTCAGGGTCTCTCTCCCTCTGAGGCCTTCTCACTCCCCATTCTTGTTTGTATCTTCTTTTGATTATTTTTTTATGATGAGTTTTCTCTTCCCTGTATCCACTGAAATGCCAATAACTAATTATCAGCACTATTAGATATGCAAACAAACCAAACATCCTCATCTGTAATGATGCACCCACTGCATAGGCATATTTATGCATTCTCAGGTGTGTGTTCGTGCATTTATACAATGAACATTTACTAGGTGCCAGATTCTAAACAGGACACTGAAATTATGGAGGTAAGTTGGATATAGATTCTAGCCTTGAGCACCTTACAATCAAATAAGGGAGACAACCACAAAGCAGACAAAATGTGATAAGTGCCACGGGGTGGGGGGAAGATCCATGAAGTCCTGGGGGACTTTGCAAAGGGAAAGGTGACATCTAGCTCAAGACGATGGGGCTGGAAAGACAACCAATATGTATTGACGGAGCACCTATTAAGTGCTAGGCACTGGGCTAAGCTGTTGGGGATATTTTAATGTTATCTCATATAATTGCTATTATCCTCATTTTTTTTTACCAGGAAACATAATCAGTAAGTAACAAGAAGAGTTGAGGTTTTTCCTCCACACCTGTTTCAGCCAGGGGAGATTATGTTAGAGAAAGGTGGCACTGGGACTGAGCCTGAAGGCAAGATTTGGACCCTTAGAGACTGGAGTTTGGGGGTGGGGTCAAAGAGAAGGCCCCTCGGGGAAGAGAGCAGTAGGAACAAAAGGTATAGCGTTGAGGCGACCCAGGGCCAGCAGGGGAGAGGAGCCAGTCATTTTGGTAGAAGTGTTGAGTGCACATGAGACTTAATGGGACAAATGGGAAAACAACGATGGGCTCTGATCCCATAACACCCTCCTGCCTTGTGGTCAGCTTCATGGATTTAAAGGTTAGGCTGTTAGAATGAGGGGCATGAGCCACGTGGCCTGGGTATGGAGCCCAGCGCCTCCCACAGGGATCAGATTCAGGGACTTGGTCCCCTGCCTGTAGTGCACACCCATTCAGAGCCCCCAGGGGGAGTCTTCTCTTCTGACCACGGAGTACTTCCTCTTCCTGGCGGCTGGTTCAGGGAAAGAGAAGGAGAGAGAATGAGGGCAACTATCATTTCTTGAATGCCTAGTTTAGACCAGCACATCACATTTCACCTTCGCAGCAACTCAGGAACAGAGTTTTGTTTTGTTTCTTTTTTTTTTTTAAGATTTTTTTTTTTTTTTGATGCAGACTATTTTTAAAGTCTTTATTAAATTTGTTACAATATTGCTTCTGTTTTATGTCTTGGTTTTTTGGCCACAAGGCATGTGGAATCTAAACTCCCCAACCAGGGATCAAACACACACCCCCTGTGTTGGAAGGCGAAATCTTAACCACTGGACCGCCCAGGATGTCCCGGGCAGAATTTCCATTCTTCAGTTCCTTATGGAACTGGGATGCAAGGAGCCCAGGTGACCCAATATATAAGTAGCAGAGCTGAGATTAGTATCTAGTTCTGGCTGCATTACAAAGTTCTCTCCACTATAGCTTCAGGTTAACATTACAGTGACCTTGCCTTTGCTGAGCAGATTTCACACTCAACAACCAGAGAAGATGGACACCTGGAGCAGGATGGGGGCTCGCAAGAGCCAGGTGTGAAGAATGTGCAGCAATCACCCAGGGTGCGTCTGAGGGTTGGTGGTCATACTCTCTGTTGTGTGACTGCTCCGTCCTAGTGTTCCTTCTAGGTCTGCATGACAGGTCTTTATCCTCCCCATTCCTTCCCTTGGACTCTGCTCCCAACTCTCTTCTCATCTCTTCTATCACCTGCACTGCCCTGCTCATATTTCATACTGGCTGTTTTACCAAAATGTATCTCCCCTTGTCTATCCTTCTTTTCACCTTCCTTTTTGTCTTTTCACTCCCCCTACATCTGTCTGGCCCATCCCTTTTTCTCCTCCAAGTTTCTTCTGCCTTCTGTCTTGCATCCTGGACATGTGATTTTGGAAGAGGGTGATATGGAGGAATACTGTGTGTGTGTGTATGTGTGTGTGTGTGTGTGTGTGTGTGTGTGAGAAAGAGAGAGTCACTCAGTCGTGTCCCACTCTTTGCCACCCCATGGACTATAGCCCACCAGGCTCTTCTGTCCATGGGATTCTCCAGGCAAGAATACTGGAGTGGTTAGCCATTCCCTTCTCCAGGGGATCTTCCCGACCCAGGGATCAAACCCAGGTCTCCTGCATTGCAAGTGGATTCTTTACTGTCTGAGCCACCAGGGAAGCCCGAAGGAATACTGTGCTGTCCATCAAATCACACCTCTGACCTCCAAAATCTGTGTCACTGTATCCCCACCCACATCCCAAAGCCAAGGTGCCCATGTTAGTAGAGGCATTCTAAGCCCCACAACCTCCCATTCACCCTGTTTCCTCCCTCCAGAGATGGCTTCTTGATGCAGGGATTTGAAAATGGGGTCAGAAAGGGAGGCAGTTTCTAGGAAGATAGGAAGAGTTCCCACTATCCAATTATTCTAGGTTTGAAGGGACAGGAGTACCTGAACCAATCACAGTGGGGTATAGATAAATGAATGGGTGGCTAGAAACAGGAAGTCGTAGTGCCAGCTCACTCTCTGTCCCAACAACAGCCCATCATGCTCGGGTGCTGTGTGCTGGGAGAGCCCTGTGCACAAACAGTGGGGTTGTGAGCATGATCGGAGGCTGGGTGGGTCTCCAAGCCCATACACATCTTAGACAGCTGAGTTAGGTGTGTGTCTGAGCCTAGCGTCCTAGAGACGGAGCCAGGGTATCAGGAACTCATAGGTAGGCAGTGGGCTGGACTGGGAACAAGAGCTTTCGGTACCTGCCTCAACTCTGCCTCTGACTAACAGTGATCTTGGGTAAGTATTTAAACTTCTTTGGCCATTATTTCCTTAACTGTGGAAAAAAGGGCATCATATTAGCTCCATACTTCTCAAACTAGGATGCCAAGAGGTGCTCAAAGCCACAGGATTAAATTTAACATACCTTCCTAAGATATCAATTTCACTCAAGGATTCTGAGGGGAAATCTTATTTTACTATTAAACATAGTTAATATTACACAGTTAAGTGTTAGTCGCTCAGTCGTGTCCAACTCTTTATGACCCATAGACTGTAGCCTGCCAGCCTCCTCTGTCCATGGGATTCTCCAGGCAAGAATACTGGAGAAGGTCCCTACTCCAGGGGATTTTCCCAACCCAGGGATCAAACCCAGGTCTCCTGCATTACAGGCAGAGTCTTTACTGTCTGAGCCACCAGGGAAGCCCCAATATTTAACAAACGATGTAAAACAGAGTACAGTGAAAATTTTATGTAATTTAAAAGACAAAACAGATTTCAAGGATATCCAGGGTGTGGGAGCTTATGACCCACACCTATATCTTCTGGGATAAAATTCCTTCTGCCTTTTAGAACCTGTTGCTGGGTCAATTTGGGATGCACTGTGCTTGAGAGTTATCAAGATCACTTCCTGCTTTAAAGTCCATGTCTAGCCTGAACCCCTCCCTGTGCAGATGGGTCCCATCCCTCCCACTGGCCTTGGTGGAGACAGGAGACTACTACTTAGCTTCCTCTCACCAACCATATTATCTCTGTTTTGGATACCAGCTCCAACTTGAATAGCGACCTTGGAGGCCCTCAGGAGGAGATCAGCTGCACAGTGGGGACTGAAAAGAAGCATTTCTAGGCTTCCAAGTGTTCTAAATGCGAGCGAGGGGAAGAGAGGAGAAAGGAGACGGTGTCAAGGAAGGCCTGGAAGAAAAGCACTCTGGGGTTATGTAAGCCCTCAAGGTTGGGAGAGGAATGGAGCTGGGTTTGGGGTTCTTTTGAAAGTTGATGTCTTTGTTCATTAATCTTCCTCCTGTCCTGCCCCAAAGAAAATAAACAAATAGAAACTGAGCCAGATGCACACAAATCTTGAGGTGGGGAAAAAAAGGGCCGTGTGTGTGTCCAGGGCCTGCCTTGCCAGCTGAGTCACTGCAGGCTCTGCCTCCCACCCTCCTGTCTCCTTCCCCTTCCCTCCCATCCTCTAGCCTCGGCCTGACACAAGGCCCTGGCCCAAGGAAGAATAGGCTTTTCTTCCCTTGTGTCAACGTTTGGAAAGTTCTCATAGCCTGATCAAAAGAAAGGATAAAAGCCTTCAAAGCATTTCCTGGGAGCCTGTGACCTCCATCTGGCCCTTCTGACCCTCTTGTGCTTTCCGGTCAGAAGAGGGAGGAACACAGAGATGGAGCCTTGTCAGATGTTCTCCTCTGTCCAGACGCCGCCCCAGTCAGTGTGGGCTGATTAGGACCACAGCCTCTTCCTCCACCCCAATTCCCTGGCAGTGACTCCTGTCCCATATGAGAAGGGAACAGCATTCCTGCAAAGAACTACCGGGGCGGGGAGAGGGGGATGGTTCCTCGGGGACCTCCTTCCCCCAGCTGGAGAGGGAGATGACTTCCTGGCACGTGCAGCCGGTGACGACTGCCTCTTTGATGCACCTGCCTCCCCTTGCCCCCGGCGTGTGCTCCCTCTTTGAGTCACCACCTGGCCACAGTGTCTGCCCCTACCCATTGTGTGGGGCCATAGGGCTGCACATCCTGGTCCTGTGTGAGGAGCTTGGCACCATCCAGAGTTCAGCTGAGGACAAAGGATGCACCAGTGCCTCCTCAGCCCCAGCTCCAGCCATCTGGGGAGCCTCCCGGCCTGGCCCCGTCTGGGTCCTCACCTCAGAAGAACGTCTCAGAGATATTAACCCACCCCTCCTCACCTCGACTGAAGAACCAGAAAAATCAGGCGCTAAGACACAGCTGAGGCGCTGAGAAGCAATGGCATTAATACAAATAACATCCGTTGTCATTGTTATTCTATTGTCATTGGTAAGACCTGAGACACCGAAGAGGTCCCCAAGGACACTGGGGGAGGTTTCAGAGGAGCTGGGCCGGCGATGACCAAGGGCTTGGTTCAAGACCTCGTGTTCATGTGTCAGCTGCCCTGACTCTTTAATCAGGCACCACCTGGCCTGGGTTCCTGAGATTCTCCATAGAACCCAACTGATTCCCAATGATACTAGTTGAGAGGATCACCCTAGTTTGGAAGTTAGAAGTATTCTTCCAGACAGAGCCCCGCTGGGAGAGTTCACCCCCATGCCCAGCTGCATTTAGCATAGAGGGTGCTGCAGATGGCTGGAGGGGAGCAGAAGAGATGAGAGCACTCCGCAAATTCAAGCTTCACCAGGTTACCTGCCCCCAACACCCCGCCCCCCGTTCTGTGCTGAAGCTCACCTTCCCACCACCAGGGGGCAGGGCACCCCAGCCCCAGGAGACTGCCTGTGCCCAGGGCAGCTGGGCTACACCTGCTCTAGCCGCCCTAGCTCCACCCCAGCCCCCTCCTTTTACTATTAGGTTAAAGCATACAAAATTACCCATTTTTTAAAATGTCAGCAATCTCAAGTGGTCCAATCTATTAATATTTAATAACAATAAAAACAAGAGCACCAGTCTCCTTCAAACTACCAGGGTCTGCGTTCTGCAAAGCACGTTAGAAACAATTTCACTTGATCCTCACAGCCAGCTGGGTGGCAGCTAGAGCTCCAAGAAGCTCTCTCCAAGGTCACAGCTTAACTTCCAGTCATCAAATCCAAGGGCATTTTGTCAGCCCTTGACCCCAGCAGTCTCTCTGCATCATGTGAGACTGATGACCAGTCTGTCTGTTCTGGACACTCTCTCCTTTGACTGTCCTTTGACTCTTAACTGCAATGTGATGGGGATCCACTGATCTGGAGACTTTGACTAGCTCTTAGCAGCTCTGCCACGTCTAGGCTTTGGGATTTGGGGAAAATCACTTAAACTCTTTGAGTTTCCTTTTCCTTTATTTGCAAAAAAAAAGGGGGGGGTCTAATGATGCCTACCTCCCCAGGGTGTTGGGAGAGTTAGATAAGCACACAGATGTACCAAGAGCACTGGGTGGGCCAGTACAGCCTGTGTGGAGGGTCTCACCATCACTCTCTGAGGTGCTCCTCCAGGCTCTCTCCTCCCTCTCTTTTCTTTTTTTTTTTTTTTTTAATTTTTTGGCCGCACAGTACGGCTGTGGCATCTTAGTTCCACGACCAGGGATTGAACCTGCATACCCTGTATTGGAAGCGCAGAGTCTTAACCACTGGACCACCAGGGAAATCCCATCTCCCTGTCCCTTTACATTTGGCCCATCTCTCTTGCTGTGGCCTCTTGCTGACCCTGAATTACTGATGTTTCTCAGGGATCCTCCTTGGCTCTCATCTCTAACCACTCTGCTCTCACTTCCTCTGCTGTTTCAGCCACTCCCACAGATCTCCCCTCACCTCTGCCTTCTAAGTCCAACCCTTACAGGCTCCCTCTAACTGAAGGTAATAGTTTTACCATGTTCAGACTCACTCGCTATTCTCAAAAGGGAGTCTCTTCTGTGCTTCCCCTCTTGTTAGCAGAATCACCACCCATTCAGTGCTCAAGCTGCAACCTTAGAGTCACCCTCCGTTTCTCTCTTGCCCCCCATCCAGTGGCTCACTAGGTCTTATCAATCTGCCTTTGTGGGCTTCTCTCCGTCTTCTTTGAGGCTGCCCAAGTTCTCTTTCACCTGAAACACTGCAATGATCTTCTGTCTCCCCACCCCCCAGCCTCGCCTCCCTCACCTCCACCTCCTCAGCCGCAGCAGCGCCTTTCAACAATACAGTTACATCCCATCGCTCTGGCTTTCCATCCTCAAAGAGTTCCACAGTTTCTGCAATAAAACCCACACATCTAGACATAGCATTCTGAATCCTTCCCCATCTGATGCCACCCTGATTTTCACAGCCTCTCCCTCTGGTTCTTTTCCCCTTCAGACCTCATATTCTAGCCATACAGAACTGCCAATGGCTCTTCAAATGCAGCCTGCACCCCCACTTGCATGGCCCCCAAGCTTTTATCAAGCAGGCCCCTCCACCTAGAATGCCCACTAGATGCCCTCTACATTCCTGGGACGTTTTACCACGTCACCAGTTCAGTACTCCTCTGTTCTTCAGAGATGATGAGCTCTTTGAAGGCAGAGGCTATATCTTAGTTCTCTTTTAAGCAGGTGCCTTTGAACTTAACCTAATTGATTAGTATAGGGAAAGGACTTAGACATGAAGTCCTGGTGTGACTCCTGGCTGGGGATGCCAACCATGCTGCAGGTGGGCCATCACTTACTCCACCTCCCGCCCTTCAAAGATATCACCAGTTCATCACAGTCCATTTTTTTTTTTCTCACTGAGCCTCAGAATCTTTCTCAACATGGTGATACAGAGAGCCATTTTCCAATGCAGTTAGCCTTACAAAGGAAACCTGTTTGTTATCTTGGCAGGTCTGAGTCACAGCCAGAGGTCCCTATCTATTCTTCTTTTCCACTATTGGCCATCCTGGTCTGTGCCATTTACCAGGCATAGGAACTCCAATCAATCTCTTCATCTCTCTAGGGCTCTATTTCCTCACCTAAGGAGGCAATAAAACCTTCCATTGTGTGTTTGGGATTACAGGAGTTAAAGTTTCTGAAATCTCTATGGCTCTTATGTAAATATAAGGTATTATTATTAGCCTACTTTGCAGATGAAAGAAAAATATCTACCAAATTAGAGAAACTAAGGATCAGAGAGGTAAAGTAACTTGCTAACGTTTATATAATGGCAAAGCTGGACCCTCTGTTCTCCAAGCCCAGTGGATCTTTACTCATGGTGCCTCTCCACACCCCCTTGGGCTTGATGGTGCTCCAGCTCCCCCTATCTTATTTGTCCTTTCTCCAGGGTAACAGTGCTTCATGGAGTAGGACTTCCTATAGCCCTGGAATTGGAGGAGGCTTTCCGCCCACCTCCTTCATCCTGCTGCTGCTGCTGCTGTTAAGTCACTTAAGTCATGTGCGACTCTGTGCGACCCCATAGACGGCAGCCCACCAGGATCCCCCATCCTTGGGATTCTCCAAGCAAGAACACTGGAGTGGGTTGCCATTTCCTTTTCCAATGAGTGAAAGTGAAAAGTGAAAGTGAAGTCACTCAGTCATGTCAGACTCTTCGCAACCCCATAGACTGTAGCCTACCAGGCTCCTCCATCCATGGGATTCTCCAGGCAAGAGTACTGGAGTGGGTTGCCATTGCTTCTCCTTCATCCTACTTCCCTATAATTCCCAAGGCAAAGCTCCCTCCAAACCCATTCACCCTGCCAAACGGTAGGAAAGGTGTTCAGTGAGGGATGCCCAATAGAATCCAGTTCCTCCATCATGCTCTGCAGCCCCTTTGCCCTCCTCCCCCAAACCCCGCACCTTGATAGCTCCAGGCAGCTAGCAGGCTGTTTAAAGCCCAGGATGAGAGGTAAAGCACAGAGATGTTTCGAAATGCATCTCTGAAGAGAGCACACTGGATTTCAGTTAAGTTCCTTATGTCTTCACCTGAAATTTCTACCCTCTCACAGGGGCAACTGAAGTACCAGGCTCTACCAAAATCTATAAGGACTACAAAGTGTGGCCAGGGGGAACTTGATAGGAACTGATAATTCCTGGTGTGCAGGCTACAGATGAGCAGGAAGTTGTCAAGAAGGGTGTGCAGATCCTTGTGATTGGCCAGGGGGTGACTGAGGCCGGGAGGGTACCCCCATTAGCTGTGGAGTACCTCAGGAAACAAGGCACTGATGTGCGGGTCCAAAGGACGCTAATGCCTTGCTTACCCAAGGAGTCGGGGCAGAAGTGGTCTCCATTCCCCCTGCTGATGGAGCCTTAAAAGAATAAATCACTAAGCAATGATCAAACAAATTTTGTTTAAAACTTTTTACAGAGCCCAGGATGCCAGGCCCAAGGAGATAAGGTTTCTGGGGTGGAGGCCAGGGAGCCCCTGAGCTGTCACCAGGTCTGCCACCAGAACCTGGGAGACCAGAGGAGGCCAGGTTAATGGGACTGGCTCCTTAGGGTCCTGGGACCAGTGCGACTTCCCACCTGAGAGAAAACAGGGAGGCTGACTACCTCCTGGCTGAGGGTCCCCTTCTCTATCCCCTTTCTTGTCTGGGACCTTAGACATTGTGTGGCTAGCCGGTGGAGGCTCCAAGAGGCAATGTAGGCAGCGGAGGAGGCATGAGCGTTACCCCCAGTGTAGAAGCACCTTCAGGAGAAGCTGCCAGAGGGGGCCTTTTATCTGTTCCACTTCTTCCAGGAAGGATCATGCTCCCCTTCCCAATCAGGAGGATCATTTCTTTTATTTTAAACTATTTATTTATTTGGAAGCTCTAGGTCTTAGCTGCAGCATGAGGGATCTAGTCCCAGACAAAGGATGGAACCCGGGCCTCCCTGCACTGGGAACATGGAGTCTGAGCCACTAGATCATCAAGAAAACCCCAGGAGAATCATTTCTGAACAGCTTCCTGACCAGTGCAGTGTTCATCTTGGTAACCTCCTCAGTGCCTAGTACAGAGCTTTGGCTAAGTAGTTCTTGGCTTTAAAAGAACCCATAGGATTGACATTGTACATCTCTTTTCCCTCCCTCAGGCCCCCTTTCTGGCGAGTGACCTGCTTCATCCTTGGGAAGCCCTTCCTCCGAGTTTCCCATGACAGTGTCAGCCTTTGAACAGCGGAGGGCGCTGACTCGGTCTCCCCGTCAGCCTTTACTCCAGGCTGAAGACCTGTCTTCTCTCTGGTTTCCCTCCATGCTCACTCCGCACTGCCCTCAGCCCACCTCCGCCAACACTCTCACGTCTCTATATCCTGAGGGGGCAGTGTGGCAGCCAAGGTCCACAGTGGGTACACAGGGAGCCTCAATGCCAGAAATCCAGAGTCTTCAGCAGAAAGCAGATCTTTCTTTCATGGCGAGAAAGGAGACAGGCAGAAAACTCCAGACCTGGACCCCAGACTGAGCCCAAGTCAGACAACTGGGGCCCAGAGCTTCTCCGGGGACCAACCAGGTCCTCTTGGGGAGCCCAGTGCTTCCCTGTACCCACGTGACCAAAGACAAGAGGACTGAGCTTGAGAAAAAGAAAAGTAGGAAAAGGAAGATGCAGTAGAAGTGGAGGGACCCCAGCTCAAAAGCTCCTAGGGTTACAGGCAGCAGAGTGTGTAATAAGCTGCCCTCTGCTGCCCTCTCCAGCATCAGTGTTCTTGGCCCTCCACATGCCCCTCACACACGGCCTCTGATCTCCAGCCACACTAAGCTGCTCCCAGCGCCTGAATGGGCCATGCTTTCTCTCACCAACAGTTCTCGGCAAACAGCAGGGCCTCTTCCGTGAAGCTCCCTTCCTCTCCCCACTCTCCTAGGTCGATCTCTACCCCTCCTTCAAGCCTCAGTGTGGATGTCAGTTTCTCTGGGAAGCCCTTCTGGATGCCCACAGCCTCGTTGTGAGTTGCTGCCCCTCATCCGTGTCCCCATATGCCATGGACTTCCCTGCCTCAGTCCTTACAATGAGCCAGGCCATGTGCTGAGTGTTCGCACACTGCATCATCCTATATCCTCCCTGGGACCTGGGTGATGCCATTGCCCTCATATGAATGTGGGGAACCAGACTCGCCCAGGAGGACCACTAGTGAGGAGGAGGTGACTGCAAGGTGAACCCAGGCCCACTGAAACCGAGATCTGTGCTTTTCCTTTGACCGCTCTACCATCATGGGGTGTTGGCGCTGGGAGGCCCCCATGGTCATCTTGTCCAATCACCTCATCCCATCGAAGAGAAAGCCAAGTCCCAGAAAAGCTGAGTAACTTTCCCACAGTCACAGAGCTGGCTTGTAGCACCAGAATCAGAGAATGACCCTGGCTTTCTTCTTCATCCCAGCCTCTCTCTTCCTACAAGATCTTTTCTTGATCCCCGAGTGCTGAAGGGCCAACCTGGGAGCATTAGCCACTGAGGTTTCCCCTCCAACCACAGCCCCAGTCCCGGGTGTGCAATGTGCCCCGCCCATCAGCAGGCCTCAGGAATCTAACCCAAACCCTAACCCGCCCTCCCACAACAGCAGCTGGCCCAGAGATAGACCCAGAAGAGCTGGAAGAAACAGCAGATAGGGGGCCCATTAGGAGAAGGCAGATCCAATGACACTCTCTGTGGGGTTTGTGAAGCTGATCAAGAGAGTTTCTCTGAGACAGCTGGAAATCACACAGCCCACAGGGGCTCTGAGCCCCTTTGGAACTGTCTCCTAGATGCCCCCCACCCCACCACCTCTGTTCAATAGGAGACTTAACCAGGCCTCTCTTTCTCAAGGGGAGTGGGTCGTCCACCTCTCTCCATCCTTCCCCTTTGCCTGGTAATCCCTTACCCAGGAAATACTTCCCGTTAAGTCAAAATTGACCTGTTGCTGCCTAAGCAATTTCCTCTTATTTTCACCCTCGATGGAGATGGAACCCCATAGGTGCCCTGAGCTTCTGATGTGTATTCAGGAAACTGACCCACCTTCCCTGACGGTGTCCTCGCCACTCCCTTTCCTTCTCAGGTCTCAGGCATACAGAACAATCCTGACCCTCAGACAGAAACCTAGAGAAGGTCTACTGTCACCCTGGGAGGGAACTGCTCCGTCGTTCCCCAGCTGTCAACTTATTCCTCATCCACATTCCTTGTCCAATCACCTCATCCCATCGAAGAGAAAGCCAAGTCCCAGAAAAGCTGAGTAACTTTCCCACAGTCACAGAGCTGGCTTGTAGCACCAGAATCAGAGAATGACCCTGGCTTTCTTCTTCATCCCAGCCTCTCTCTTCCTACAAGATCTTTTCTTGTAGAAAAGAAGTTTGGGGGCAGAGTGGCACAAAGATACTGACTAGATGCAGAACTAGATTCAGAGGTGGCTTCCCCGTATCCCTCCTCTGAGACAGAGTGCTGCTGGACAGGCTGAAGATTTTGGCCAGGCCCCCTTCTCCAACGGGGAGCATTTGAAGGGGCACTTGGAGACGGAAGAACCAGAGAATAAAGACTGGGGCAGAGTGTTCATACATGGAGGAAGACAGATGAATCATGCAGCTTAAGCTGAATCTGGTAGCGAGCCGGGGAGCATCCAAGATGAGCAGTGGGGTAAGGAATAGAAGGGTCCTCCTACTGGTAAAGATTTTGCCAGCAATGCAGGAGACCTGGGTTTGATCCCAGGTCTGAGCCACCAGGGAAGCCCATGAACACTGGAGTGGGTAGACAATCCCTTCTCCAGGGGATTTTCCTGACCCAGGAATCAAACTGGGGTCTCCTGCATTGCAGGCAGATTCTTTACCAGCTGAGCTACCAGGAAAGCCCATAGATCCTTATACAGACATAGGATATTAACAGGGAAGGTCAGAGTCAAGTGTCATGGACTTAAAATCAATACAGATCTCAATCCCTAAACCCTAGCCCAGAAGGCCATGTGGCTTCTCTCTCCAGTGATCCAGTCAGCAGCAGGGGTGGGGCTCATGGGAAGGCAGGAAATGAAAGGAGGTAGACTCACCCTGCCCAGAGGCGGTCAGAGGTCAAGGTGACCTTTCAAAGTTCCTTCTAGACTGAGAATCCCATTTAAGCTTCTTGTACCTGTTTTTTACCCCCTCTACCACCCATCCCAATATGCCCTGACTCTTCCCAACAAAGATGGGCAAAAGATAGCTCTGATAAAATTCCACATGGACTAGGTCATCCGAGGAGGTCAAGAGGCAGACAGTGCACGTGTGTGTACTCAGCCCTTTCAGTCGTGTCCGACTCTTTGCGACCCTATGGACTGTAGCCTGCCAGACTCCTCTGTCCATGGGATTTTCCCAGCAAGAATACTGGAGTGGGTTGCCATGCCCTCCTCCAGGGAATCTTCCTGCCCCTGGGATCGAACCTGAGTCTCCTGGGTCTCCTGCATTGCAGGTGGGATTCTTTACCACCAAGCCAACCAGGAAGCCCCTAGGCAGACAGTGACCAACACTGCTCCCTCCACAAAAAAAAAAAAAAAAACCAGAAAAACACCAAGCAGCATTCCAGAATAGAGTCCAGTCTTGCCACCTGGACATATCATGTCAGCTGGTCAGAGCCTTCCCGTAAAATGGGGACATAATAACGCTCCCGTCTACCTCACAGGGTTGTAAGAGGCTGTGACCAGGAGTGCACTGGGTGGGTGCAGAGGTGGTCGCCCTGGGTCTGGGCTGGGGCGGCTTGGGGTTCATCTTCCCCACACTGCTCCATTCAGTGTCTGGCTAAGCCCTGGGGCCGGGGGTCCTGGGCCCACCAAACCTCTCTGTGGGCGGTGAGACGCCGGGGGAGCCTGTTCGGAGGTCAGCGGAGGCGGTGTCTGTGGTTAACAGGTAAGCAGGAGCGGTCTGGAGCAGTGGGACATTTCCCGCCTCAGGGCTACATTCTTGAAGTCACAAGTGCAAACTTGTTATAACCTGTGTTGGAGCAGCAGGGGGCAGCGAGGGCATGGTGGGGGGCGGGGGGACCGGCGCTGAGCTGCCCGAGGCTGGTGAAAGGGGCGCAGAGCGGGTGGAGGGCGGGTGTGCAGGTGCATATATGCAAGTGGGGGGTGGGTCGGTGCGCCTGAGTCCGCCTGCTGGGTCCAGGCGCCTCCTCCGCTCAGATGTGCGGACGAGAGCGTGTGTGGGGCCGCATACAAGACCGTGCGCCTGTGTGTCTCTGCATATATGAGGCTCGTGGTGGGAGGGCGAGGAAAGGCGGGCAGCCACCAGCCGCGGTGGCTGGGCATGTGGAACCAAGGAGTGGGCAGGCTGCGTGCCCCTTCCCCTGGGCCGGCCTCATGGAACCTGAATTCCAAGTCCGTCCACAGACTGCCCGGCCCCGCCCCCCTGGGAGCCGGGGCCACTCCCTGCCGGGTGCCCATCTCCCCAGCCTGTCCAGGGAATGGGGAGGGGGGGTTGCCTCCTGCCCATCCCCCCTGGCCTTGGGCTCATTCCCCCACGCTCACTGGGCCCTCTGGACACTGGGGTGGGTGGGGGTGGGGGTGGGGGGAGGCTCTGAAAGCAGGTGACTGTTTGGGGGAACTCGGGGACAGAGCCCCCATTGTGCCCGCCCCGGAGCCGCCTCAATGGAGCTCCCGGGCACAAAGGGGCTTTGACAATGGGCAGGACATTAGTATGCAGGGCCAGCCCCTCGGCCCTCTCCCTGTCCCACAGCCCAGGGGAGGGGGGGGGGGGCGCTGCTGCCAGCCTCGTGGGTGGAGGCAGGGGATGGGGCAGGGCTGAGGCTGTAGAGATCTTAGCCCCCAAAGGCTCCCCTGGGGGCACTGCCCAGGAAACAGGGGAAGGAGACTAGACCAGGGCCCCCAAACCTGCCACTTGTCAGGGCTCTCCAAGTGGAAAAAGCCAGGGGGACTGGGAGGAGGAGGGGCAGTGCTGTGGGAAACCAGGATCCTTCCTCCCAGGCTGGACTCTTGAAGAAGCACGTGGGCAGTCTGAGTCCACCCACTTTTTGGCCTCAGTCTTCCCATCTATTCAAGGGAACTGTGTGGGTGGGAGAGGCAAAACCAAGCAACAGGCAGGAAGGTCTCAAACCTCAGCCTGCCATGTGTCAGAGTCGCCAGGCTGCATGTGGGTCCTGACCGTCCAGAATCCTTCTGCTCAGGGTGTGTGCCTGGAGTTCGGGGTGTTTAGGCTTCAGACAAGGTAGTGCCTGCGGCTCAGCCCAGGGGGATTTGGCTGATAGAGGAAGAGCCTGAACTAGCTCCCCTCCACCCCTGCCCCCACCACCACATGTTTGTCTGTCTCCCGCATCTGCCTCATCCCCTTCCCCAGGCTGTGGGAAGAGGCTTCTCCTCCTGGCCAGGGACACCCCCCGCCCTATCCCTCCTCCACCTCGACTAGCACCTTTGCACCACCCCTGCCTTCCCAAGGTGCGAGCACTGCCTGTTGGCACCACAGGACAAAGGGCAGGGTTGGAGCAACGCGGAAAGGCACCCCAGGGCTGGGAGACTGAAAGGGAGTGATGCTCGAGAAAGGGCTGCAGGCAGACAGCAGGAAAAGGGACACCCCGGAGAAGCAGTGTTGCTGATTAGACTTCCTCTGCCCTGGGTCAGGAACCCACGGGAGAGAGGGTTGGGGCCACTTTACAGAGGTGCTCCCTGCAAGGCACAATGGAAAACCTGGGCTGAGAAATGTCTTCTTCTGGCTTGCTTTCTCCTTTTGCAGTTGCTGTTGATGTCAGGAGGTCCTCCCTGCTACCCGCCTTCCTGCTCTGCCTTTAGCCATGGATGGCACACTTGGGATTGCTGGGGGAAAGGTAAGGTCTGCTCCCCTCTCTGAGCATCTTGAGTTTTTTCCCTCCACTGAAACAGTCTGATGGGGAGAGTGCAGAACTAAGAATTAGGACTCCTGGGTTCAGGCCCAACAACCCTGTTAACTTTTTCTGGGACCTCGCGCAAATCACTTTTTCTGTCTGGTTCAAGAAGCCCACATCTGCAACATGGGAAAGGTCAATTCTGCATCACCCTGCCTTCTGGGACCATGGGCAGTGGATTCAGGGACAAGGCTCTGGGATTTACGAAGAGCTCATATTATTCAGGATTATGTTAGGCCCTTTTCTAGCCTTACATCATCTAATTCTCAACAATTCTAAAAACTAGACACTATTTAAAAGTTCCATTTTGTAGACGAGACAACTGAAGCCCAGAGATGTTAATAATTTGCCCAGGCTTGTACAACTAGCAAGTGGAGAACTGAGATTCAAGCTCAAGCAGGTAGTCTGTCTCCAGAGCCCACATGATGAATCACTGCCCCATACTGCCTCCCTAGTGAAAATATTCAGAAGACCATGGGCAGCTGAGAGAAATCAGCCAGGATATTCAGATCACTGAGGGCTTTTCCAAACCTATCTTCATAATAACGCTAATATGTCATTTGCTTTTTTTTTTTTTTCACTTTCATTTTCTCATGGGTGTTCAGTAGAATTTTCCAGAATCAATGTGATATTGTAACCTATTGAATGCAGAAGCAGATATGAGATACCAACTGTCTTCTGTTAAGCCAGATATATCACACAGATTTGAGACAGTGAGACAGTGCCACTTACTAAATTTTGTTTGTTTTTAAATATAGCTATTTTTCATTAAAAATATGTCATTAAAGTTGACATCTAAAATAGGTTGATTGTTATTTTTGAATAAAGTGATATATATTTTAAGTTTGCTCTTTCTAACCTATCAGCAGATGTAATCTGCATGAACAAAACTCAATAAATTTTAAGATGTGAAGGGAGTCCCGAAATCAACAAGTGTGAGAGCCACCGCCCTAGACTCAGACATCCTTACCTTCTCCTCTTGCTGTTGCCTGTGACTTTTTTTTTAAGCAGACCAACCAGGGAGATTTGGACGTGGGGAAAAGGTCTTGGGGTTGAAACTAGGATGAGGGCTGAAGTTGAGTATATAATGCTAAAAAGTTAGGCCTAACCCCACTTGAGAACTATCTCCACATGTCTCCTAGCCTGCAAGCTCCTGCCCAGAGGTATGCTCAAGACCACGGGCCTGTCTCAGGCTGGATTCTGGTCTCTGCCCCTTTTGCAATCCAGATGCCCGCTGACAAGTCCAACATCAGGCAGGGGCAGACCTTCCTGGTGAGGAGAGAAAACTTCTGTGGATACCCATGTGGATTTTTGTGTTTGGGCCAGCAATGCTTAATCTGCTGCCTGTAATCTTAGGATGAAACTGTCTCCACAGGATGGGGAGCCTGGTAGGAGATAAATGTCTCTGGCAGTTCCCAGGAGAATTGGATAATAGGGTCTTATGTATACCCTAGTCTGGGCTTCCCAGGTGGCACTAGTGGATAGAACCTGCCTGCCAATGCAGGAGATGTAAGAGATGCAGGTTCGATCCCTGGGTCAGGAAGATCTCCTGGAGGAGGGCATGGCAACCTACTCTAGTATTCTTGACAGAGTTGGACATGACTGAAGTGACTTAGCATGCACAAATGTGCACCCTAGTCTAGGACACTCCTAAGCTTCTAAAGCCCTAAAAGTCAGGACCCTCCCCCAGAATCAGCAACCAGAAAGACTTTTTACCTAGAATCAAGCTGGTCAGTAGGCACTCTGTGCCCTGGGGTAGAGGGATCCAGGGAGGGAAAAGATGCGCTTGCTTCAGGGAGTCCACAGTCTGACAGGGGTGTAGGCCCCTCCCTAGAGGAGCCCCCATTATTGAAGGAGACAGGATGTCCCCTCCAGTATTACCACTGCCCAGGATGTCCTGGGCAAAGTCACAGACACAAAGGACAAGGGACAGGCAGGATGCTGACAAGAAGGAGTACAAGATGATAGAGCATTTAGGGAAATAGGAGGATGGAGATTTGCAGGAGGTGTGAGGTTAAGATCCATAGGCCTGTGTGAGGGCCCAGGGTAGAAGGGTGTGGCTCAGGGATTGCCGTGGGATATGCTCCCCCAGTACAAGGTCTGAATAGATTGGAGTCCCTAAAGAGGGGGTGCTGGAGGGGATAGGAGAAAGGCTGATATAAAGCAGCTTGAAGACTGTGATTGGGAACTTTAGTCTGAAAACCGATAGAGATGTCTGGGTAGGAAAGGGGCAAGGTAAAACTGATGCTTCATGATGACAAGTGCAGTGATGAGTCCGTGAGGTGAAGGGAGAGCATCAAGGAGAAAGAAAGGCGGGAGTCAGGAAAGTCCTGAGGAGGCTGCTGTGGGCACCCAGGCTCATGGGATGGACGGGCTGATCGGGCGGCAGGCAAGAGGTTGGCTCACACACCTGAAAGGAGTTGTGGGGGGAGGGGGGAAATGGGCAGGGAGGGGACAGGCAGGGCCATGGAGGGACCAGGGTGAGATGTGGGGACAGAAAGAAGCTGCCATCTTTGGCCGGAAGAAGTAAGTTGCCCAGAATGGGGAAAGACACTCTTTTAGGGAAGCTCACCAGCTCAGTTACATTTGTCATATCTGAGTTGAACGCAAGACATCTGCTAGGTGAAAACTTATGAAAAGAAAGGGCCAGGGACGTGGAGACCCAGGCTCTGGCTGTGGCCAGACTGTTGGAATGAAGACAGGAAGCTCATCTTCAACAACTTGATAATTCTCCCACCCTTCCAAAGTCTAGAAGGGTGGAGAGATAGACACCTAGGACAGACCTCAGAAAAAGCCCCAGGGAAGGGCTGTGGCAGGCCCAGGAGCCAGGCAAGATGATGGAGTAGAGAGTCACAGACGTGGGGGAACCACGATAGCCAACAACTGCACTGTTTTAGTTTCCACTTGTTGAGCACCATTCCAAGCCCTTTACAAATACTGACTCTGTTAATCCACAACTGTAACTTTTAGCCCCATTGTAAGGATGAGGGAATGTGCAGCTACAAAGCGGCACAAAATGGATTGTAAACCCAGGAAGTCTGACTCCAAGGCTGTGCTCCTAACTGCTATGCCTCTGCCTTTCAGGCAACAGAAATGCACCCTGGGATGCACTGTGGGTCGCACCTTCCTTCCAGAAGAGGCCTCTTGACCTGATACAGTAATCCCTGCATTTCTCTGAGTTTCACAGCTCCCCTCACAAGCCTTAATGATGGGCTTTTGTTTGTTGTTTGGGAGCTTTTTGTTTTTGCTAGCGTCCACAGGGTGGTCTCCCTCTCTTTTCCAAACTCCAGATCTCTTTCCTTCTATGGACATGCTTCCTGAAATCTAGCCTAAGTCCTTCAAGTTGCAGCCCCAACCCTTTCCCTAGGTCTTCTGCCATTGGCCACATCCACTCCTTGAATACTACACCTTTTCAGGGACCTGAAGTGCTAATTAAGCCCTCTCAAGCCCATGCTTCTCCAGCTTCCTTCTCCAGGCCACCATTTCAGTTCTCACTTCTCTCCTGCATTCCATAGCCAACCCCTCCCTTCTCCCCACCACCTCAAATCCAGCTCCCAGCTGGCTGACACCCACGGGAGGGTTTTTCCCATAATCCCTTTCTCTCTGCCCTTTCAAGGTTCTGATGGGGGGAGGGGATGAAGAGGGACCACGCAAATGCACTGTCTCCATGAAAATGGTGGCAAAGCCTATAATAAACTTGGATGAAGGGAGAAAAGCATTGAACTCAGCCTATGGAAGAGAAGGGGTGATGTGGTAAACTCAGAAAGCTCTGATTCCCAAGAGCTGCCCCTTCCAACCACCCTTCACTGGGTGCTAAAACAGTTGGATTCCAGATCTCCCATCTCTCTAATCTTTCTGCAGTTTCATCTTAACAGTGTGCCTTGGACTCTCCCTTCTCTCTGCCCCTTCCAGGGCCTCACCACCATCCCGGACAGCTTGGCCTCAACCTGGACCGTAGCACTGACCAGTCAGGCAAGAGAAGAATCTAGGCTAGCTGGGGAGGGGATTGAGAGTGGAAGTTTCTTCGTTCTGTCCTAAATAACCCTTGGCAGGGAAGCTGAGGGGCTCTGTGGCCCAACATCTCTTTCCCTCCCCACCAATGCCAGGGGGTTCAGCCTACCTTCCATCTTGTGTGCAGAAACCAAACATTTTACTAAAAGATGCAAGAGGCCGTTTCTCCTTTTTGTAGAAGTGGGTCTTTCTGCCTGACTCACTCCCCCACCCAGAGCCCTAAACCCCTTATTCCATCAATCCCAGCATGGCCCCAGAGGACTTCATTTAAGCTCACCCAGATCCAAGTGCGCCAGCCTTTCTGGTCCCTAGGGAGGACTGGGGAAGGAGGGCCCTGGGTCTTATGCCATGCCCTTCCCTTCTAGCCCAAGCCAGTGTGCACAGAGGTGCAGGTACAGAGATGGGGCACCCACCATCCAGTGGGGCACAGGGACGAGGTGGGAGATGCCAAGGGCCTGACAACTAACCCTCCCACACAAACAGATGCGTCCACAGACTGCATGTGGGGCGATGTTGGGGAGACAGATTTTTTCCCCCAGAGTAGGGGACAGCAGTGGGATTCTGCACTGAACCACAGAAGGGATGGGACCATACCCCTGCCCCCCCACCCCCCTGTATGGAGTCACTGCCATTTGATATCCACTGAGACAAGTTGGCTGCTCTGCTCAGGGTGGAGGGTGGGGGGATGGCTCAGAAAACAGCAGCTCCTTTCAGGGCCTAGGTTGGCAAGGCCTTTGGGAGGCTGGACTGGCCCAGATCACCCCCAACACCCCCTCTCTCCCTCCCACGCCACCACCACCAAAGGACTGGAGGGCGGCGAAAAGGAGTTGGCACTGCCTGGGCCATGCCTATTGCCTCTGTAGACCAGCCCTAGCCCCCCTCCTTGGCATGATGCCTTCCCTCACCCTCCTCCCTCATTTCCTCCTCCCTGAAGACCTAACTATAAACCAGGTCACCTGGTTCCTTCTACACTTGGTCCCTAGTACCCAGCTTATACTATGAGGAATTAACATGCCTGCCCCTCAGCACAGGATGGTGCCCACCATCATGCCAGGAACATAGAAAAGAAATCCTTGGAGATTAGGGAGACAGTTTTAAGATGAAACTAAATGGAACTCAGTGGTAGCTGCTGGTCTCTCCTCAAACTGGTTTCCTGATAGCCACCCCAAACCCCCCTCATTCCTAAACAAGAGTCACTCCTCATAGGACACCGAATCTCTCACCATCTCCCTCCCACCCAGAAATGCCTAAAGCAGTCCTGGTGGGGGAAAAAAAAAAAAAAAAAAAATTCAAGAACCACAACCAAGGCAGACAGGCTAAAAATCTTTAGCCAGAATGTGTATCAGTGAGCAACAGCAGCAGGCTTTAAGCCTAGGCCTCCTTTGGGGTCCAAATTTGTATTGGCTTCTTCACCACCCCTCTTTCCCAACTGTCTCACTTTGCAGTGGGGAGGGGGTTATTAACGGGGAGGCATGTCTTGAAATGGGAGGCAAATTGGAGTGGAGGGAAGAAGTTAAGTGGGCAGGGGGTCCCAGTCATACCAAGCTACTACATCTTCCTAATCTGAGCTGTATAATATGAGCAGTAGTTACACATACAGCTTTCTTCCTCTGTGTGAATTATGTGTGGGTGTCACTATGTGTCACAGCATGGGGAGGGGGAAAGGGGCTGGGCATGGGAGTGGGAGTAACCTGATGATCCTGGGAAAAGGGGGCGCTGTCTGGAGTGCCTGTGGGGCGTGCATGGTTATATGTGGTAGTTACTGAATTAGTTGGAAAGCTGTGATGCAACTCCAGGTCTGCCCAATAGGAAGGGGTATTAGGAAAGCCCCTTCCTGGGCTGAAAGCGCTGAGGTGACCAGCTTAGGTAAATTTCCCTTCTTGGAGAGCCCTTCCCAGACGCCCAAGGTGGGAGGCTAAGGAATAGGACTGTACCACTGAGGCCAGTCAGGGTAGGGACCCAGGGACTGGGGGCCCCGGTATCTCTGGAGAGTGAGGTAAACGGGACCCCGGCCTAGGCGGCAGCACTCTTTCATTAGGGCCAGGGTCTTACCTTGGGTCCAGGGTGGAGTGGCCCCTCGGATGGGCAGCGGGACAGACGGACGGACGGGGCGGGCAGGCGTGAGGAACGGAGCTGTGCAACCGGCAGGGCCAGGACTCTTAAACCCGGAGCTGGGATCAGATAAGGGCTGGTCCAGGGGCCAGGGCTGGGGTCGGGCCGGCCGGGGGCAGAGCTGGGCCGGGCCGGGCCGCCCCCTCCCTCCGCAGCGCAGAGCCAAACTTTGCGTGAATGGAGGGACCTAGAGGGGCCGGGCGGGCGGGGGCGGGGGGCTCCGGACAAGACCAATGGGAACGTGGAGCGCCAGGCCCGAGCCGCCGGGATTGGAGGGGCCTGGGCAGGGGGCGGGGCGTGTGGAGCAACGAAGCGGAGCCCCAGACAGCTGCAGGAACGGGGCAGAGAGCAACACCCAAAGACAGAGACCCAGACAGACTCAGGAGAAAGAGATGGAGAGACGATAGGCGAAGAGATAGAAGCCGAGCTGGCAAGGTGACAGAGGAAAAGAGAAGGAAGAAAAAGGAGGCGGTCGTGTCAGGGATGGGGAACAGAAGCGGGAGCTGGCGGGGGCGGGCCTGGGGCCGAGTTAATGAGGTGGAAATGAATTCAGCACCCGCCCAGTGGCCCGACAGGCAGCGCCGAAGGGGCGGGCTCCGGGGGCTACGGGGTTATATCCCTCGGCACCATTTCCACGCTGTTTGCCGTTTTCTAAGCGCTGAGTGAGGTCCTGCGAAATGCGCAGACATCATTCCCACCTGCAGTGGCTTGGTTTGAGAGGGGGCAGAACATGCAGCCCTAGTGCCTGGGAGGTGCCAGAGGCTGCAGAAAGGGAAAGAGCACTCTACTTAGGAGGTCTCAGGTGGGAGGACAGACTTCCGATAAGGTCCCTAAAGAATGCAGAGGATTCAGGTACTAGGAGATGATGGGGAGGGAATTTAAGGCAGAGATAGCTGCATTCAACAGTTCTGGGAGGACAGGCAAATACAAGTAGGCTTGGGAAAGAAACAGCAGCAAAGTGGTCCATTGGACTGGAATATAGAATGGTGGTTCTCAACCTTATCATCACAAGGGACTTATTTGATTATCTGAATCCATGTTTTGAGAGGTTTTTCTCCACAATCTCCCATTCTTGGCATACATTAAGAAAGAAAACATTTACTTCCCCATTTCTATACATCATAGATATTTAACTACTAATCAGTAAACCGTATTATCATATTGAGTTGATACACATCTGGGGGAGGAGAAAAGGAAAGAAACTTGACATTTTAGCTTAGTTCAACTTCTAAACGCCCTATGATGGATAAATGTCCGTTCAAACAGCCCCATGGGGCAGGCCGTGGGGGCAGAGGGGGTTGCACTGGGCTGAAGTAAGCACCACACGTATAGTGATTGTGGTGGGGGAAGATCTGGACCAAATATAGAGCTGTGCCCATTCACGGTCAACTCTGAAGGCGATGGAGAGCAATGAAGGTGTATTGAGCAGGGGGGAGACAAAGCTATAGCAGAATTTTAGGGGGGTTAATCTGGACGTGAGCAGAATGGTGACTCAGGAGGGAATCTGGCAGCAATCCTAGACTCTTCCTGAGCAAAAAGGTGGGGCAGGAGGGAACCTGGCAACAATTCTAGGCTTTTCCTGAACAAAAAGGTGACTCAAGATGAAACCTGGCAGCAATCCTAGACTCTTTCTTTACCTCCCTTATCTAAGCATTGCATCTACTTTTCTAAATCCCCTAAATCCCGCTCCCTTCCTCCCTAGCTCATCATCCAGTGGTCCAGGACCCCATCACCTCTCACCAGGATTACTGCAGCAGCCTTTCAACACCTACCTTTAGTCATTCTCCACTCTAACAATCCTTCGAATCATGAAATCCTTCTTTTAAAAAGAAACACCAGTGCCTCTGAAACACAGATCTGACTGTTTCACTTCCCAATTTAAGCTTTCAATGACTGCCCATTGTCTATAAGTCAAGTCCAAATTCTTAACCATGAAACAGAAGGCCTCTTATGGCCTGGACCACTCCAGTCTCTTCTTCTTCCACTGCCCCTACATCCCAACCTACAGGTTCCTCCTCCAATACTCAAGGTTGAGTCTTATGTTCTCTTTCCGTGTCCTGCCCCTGGAGCCTTCATGGTTTACACGGCTCCAGCTATGTTTCCTGAGTTATACCCAGATCTCTGTCTTCAGTCTTAGGCTGTCTTTAGAGGGTTACCTCCACAATTCCAGTTCCTTGCTGGGGATTTCCACTCTCAACTGGACAGGCACCAAATTGAACTCATCATCTTCCACCCCCAGTGTGACACTTCTCATGGCTTCTGTGACTTCTCATGACTTACTCTGTGTTTCTCCCGGTCAATCAGATTAAAAAGTTAGAAGTCATCTTCATTCTCACCCTTACCAACTGTGCTCCATCCATCGGGACGTCAACTAAATTCTGTCATGTCTCCCTTTGGCCTATTTCTCCAGGATATTCTTTTTCATTTCATGGCCACTTTTAGGGTCAGGAAGATCCCTAGCAGCCCAGGACCTTGACCCGCCCTTCACCTTTCCTTCCAGTCTCAAAGGAAGAGGCAGCCTGTATTCACCATGCCACTCCTTGTGTCCTTGGATCAAAACCTCAAACTGGTGGCCCTTGCTAACAGGTCACAGCCCAAACTCAGTAGCTTGACACTTAGAGTACTCCTCTGAGGAGTTGGAGGGGAGGAAGAATCAAAGGGCAGAAGCAGAAAGAGATACCTAGTGGTGAAGAAGTCTCTGGAGAAGTTCCTTACAAAAGGTCTTCACTTCTGTGTAGTTCAGAAAAGTCATTCACTGAAACTCAAGGTGTGGCAGGACTGGACAGTTAGAAAGCACTTAGACATTCTAGAATAGCAGGTGTGTGGGGACTGTAGAAAGTGTACAGATAACTTGAATGGCATTGTTGAGTTTTCCATTTTAAAATAGTGATTTAAATAAAAGTTTTGTTCTTTTTATGTTTTATACAATTATAGAGATATCTATTATGTATATTGCTTTTTGCATAGTCAGTTTTTAATTTTTGTCTTGTTACAAAAGAGAAGTCTCAAAACAGTCATTAGGAGACCAATATGGAATCAATAGTACAGACATAGGAAATTCATATGTGTGAGTGTTCACTATGCAAGATACACATATTACTTGAGATGGGAAAACGGAGAGGTTCGGCAGCTCACCTATGGTAACAGAGCAGAAAGTGTTAGATTTGGAATTTGAATCCACATATGTTGGACTCCAAAGTTTGTCTCAAGGTAATACTAGAGTGAATTTGCATGGTTGAAACAAAAACTCGGCATTATGAACACACGTTTGTATGAAAAATTTGCCAGGGTTGCCGTGTCCAGTGTTTCCCAATTTGGGGAACCGGCGTCCTTTGAGGACCTCCCCCCCACCCCATTCCTCCCTTTAGCAAGTTCTATCTTTCTTATTTTCAATGACTCCTTTCCAACTCATTCCTTCCAACTTCGGCCTCATCCCTTCCTTTATCTCATCCGTATAGGGCAGGGGCTTCCTCAGAGCACAGAGGGCCGCAGAGATGAGAAGCCTGTTTGGGGAGGAGAGTCCACAAGCGGGCAGCAGTATGAGGGGAAAGGCCAGTGGACAGAGGACAGGGAACCTTTGGGTCAGGAGGCATGAGGAGGCTCAGAGTAGACAACACTTCACAGTCAGGGGTGCCACCTAGAAACAGCAGACGTTGACAAGGAGAGGATGCCAAGGGGCATTTTAGTGTTCAGGCCCCATAAGGCTGAGCAATTTCCATTAGTAGTAGGGTGCCTACTAGCTGGATAATTCAGACCACGGAGGAGAAAGCCAAGAGACGGACTGAGCCTTCCCCCCGCCAGCCACGAATGGATTCATTATTTAGATATACCACTTCCTTTCAGTAAATGAGATATACACAAACATTTATAAGACATAAGTTATGGGATGCTTAATCACATGACCAAAGTGTTCTTCCCAGAGTTTCTGTAACTAGGTGGTTTGCTTGTTGTGTTGTTCAGTCGCTGAGTTGTGTCTTGACTCTGCAGCACCGTGGACTGCAGCACTCCAGGCTCCTCTGTCCTCCACTGGCTCCTGGGATGTACTCAAACTCATGTCCATTGAGTCAGTGATGCTATCTAGCCATCTCATCCTCTGAAGCCCCCCTTTCCGTTTGCCTTCAATCTTTCCTAACATCAGGGTCTTTTCTGAGTTGGCTCTTCACATCAGGTGGTCAAAGTATTGGAGCTTTGACTTCAGCATCAGTCCTTCCAATGAATATTCAGGATTGATTTCCTTTAGGAATGACTGGTTTGATCTCCTTGCTGTCCAAGGGACTCTCAAGAGTCCTCTACAGCACCACAGTTTGAAAGCATGAAGTCTTCAACACTCAGCCTTCTTTATGCTCCAACTCACATCCATACATGACTACTGGAAAAACCATAGCTTTGACTATACAGACTTTTTTTGGCAAAGTGATGTCTCTACTTTTTAATACACTGTCTAGGTTTGTCGTAGCTTTCCTACTAAGGAGCGAGAGTCTTTTAATTCACAGATGCAATCACCATTCACAATGGAAACAGTGGAAGACTATTTTCTTGGGCTCCAAAATCACTGCATATGGTGACTGCAGCCATAAAATTAAAAGACGCTTGCTCCTTGGAAGAAAAGCTATGACCAACCTAGACAGCATATTAAAAAGCAGAAACATTACTCTGCCGACAAAGGTCCATCTAATCAAAGCTATGATTCTTCCAGTAGTCATGCATGGAAGTGAGAGTTGGACCATAAAGAAGGCTGCGTGCCGAAGAATTGATGCTTTTGAACTGTGGTGTTGGAGAAGACTCTTGAGAGTCCCTTGGACAGCAAGGAGATCAAACCAGTCAATCCTAAAAGAAATTAATCCTGAATATTCATTAGAAGGACTGATGCTGAAACTGAAGCTCCAATACTTTGGCCACCTGATGCAAACAGCCGACTCATTGGAAAAGACCCTGATGCTGGAAAAGATTGAAGGCAGTAGGAGAAAGGGATGACAGAGGATGAGATGTTTGGATGGCATCACTGATTCGATGGACATGAGTTTGAGCCAGCTCTGGGAGATGGTGAAAGACAGGGAAGCCTGGCGTGCTGCAGTCCAGGGGGTCACAAAGAGTCGGACACGACTGAGCAACTGAATGACAACAATCACCATCCTTAGTGATTTTGGAGCCCAAGAAAATAAAGTCTGTCACTAGTACTTTCCTTTTTTTTTTAAATTAGGGCCTTTCTAACTGGTCCAATGGACAGAAATTCTATTAACACCCAATGTACTGCAATAGGAGGGAGGTAACAGGGAACACACGAACAACCAGGGACCAGGAGCCAGGCAGCCCAGATCTCAGGCCTGTCTATTCTTTTGGGACTCATCTCTTACCTGTAAAGTGAGGACTAATTCTGGACTGCCTCTAAAGACATTGACTTTTAAATCCTGGTCTACTTCCACCCAGTCCTATAAAGCAAGATAGACCTGTGTATGAGAAGGCTCTGATCCTTTTGCTCCTCTGAACTCAGCCAGAAGACAGCAAAGCCCTCAGCTTCAGAAGCCCACTGGGGCTCCGTGTGCCTGGATCTGGGCTCCACTTCTCCCCACTCCATCCTAATCTCCAGCCACATGCACTCCGGCAAACATATGCTACCTCTCCTCTGAACTTTGTAGGGCCTCATCTCCCTTGAATCTATAGAAATTGTTATAATCTATCTGATTGGCCTCCTTGCTCCATTAAGCTCATATCCTCAACCATCTCCTGACTCCATCATGCTTCTTCTCCCACTTCCAGCCTTTTACCCAAGAAGTTTCATGATATTGCTCAAGGAAACCTTCCCGGATTGGTTGATCCCAAGGCTGCCACATACAGGTGCACAGTTTGTGGACTGCACAAAGGCACCTGCTGAGGGGGCAGACTGAGGACCAGCATTCAGTTTGCCTTTTGTTGCATCATGGCTCAGAGCAGTGTTTACTGGAGGGACTCCCGTTTTCACTTTTTTAACCCCAAAGTACCACTTGCTACATGCCATAAGGAGTACATCTGCCCAGAGAGGGTTCCTTTTTGCTATTTTGTACTAAGTTTCTTTATAGACCAGCAATGTGGCCCCAGCTGTGACCCTCCTGCCCTCAATATTTTCCAGTTCCAAACCCAATCTCCCATCATCACACTGTACTGACATATTTAATTGGTTTCTTGTAAAGTTGCTTGCTTTATCCCATAATACTGACAGCTGGGATCTTGCCTATGTTTCTGTCTCCTGGTACCTAAGAAAATGTTTTTTCCCTCACTCTGTTCAAGTTCAATGATAAACAAAGAGTTGAGGTTAGATACCAAGCAAAATCCAGGACCAGAAGGATCGGCAAAGCAGGGCAGGGGGTTGTGGGCTTCTTCTTTGTCAGCAAGGCTATGCTCAAGGCAGCCTAGACTGAGGCAGGGGGCTGGCTGATACAGCTTCTGGGGGGCCCTGTCAGCTCTGCCATCTCCCCCTCCAGGAAATGGGGCCAGTCCTATGCAAATACGTTCTTGCCCAGGAGTTTGGTTTCTTCTCCCTGGGCGCCTGGCACAGTGGCACCAACGTGAGTGGCTGTTTGGCAGGACACAGAAGGGCAGGCTAGCAGTCCCGAGGCTCAGGTGACAGGGCTAGGCCCAGGAGACAGGGATGCTGACGGGGCTCTAGCTGCCCTCCTGATGCCAATCTCAGGCTGAAAACTCGATATTTCCACTTAGAACAAGAAACACAGGGGAGAAGGCTAGGAGAGGAGGGCAGTGTACCAGGAGTGCCCCCTGCAGGTCTCACTAGGTGGCACTAGATCAGGCGAAGGTGGCACTGGGTGGGTGGGGATTTCGGGAGACGCCTGGGCGGAGGATAATGAGAAGGAAGACCATAGCTAGCATCTTCCAGGTGGCGCCAGTGGTAAAGAACCCACCTGCCAATGCAGGAGACATAAAGAACGCAGGTTTTTCCCTGGGTCAGGAAGATCCCCTGGAGGAGGGCATGGCAACCAACTCCAGTATTCTTGCCTGGAGAATCCCCATGAACCAAGAAGCCTGGTGGGCTACAGTCCATGGGGTCGCAAAGAGTCGGACACGACTGAGCGACTAAGCACAGCACAGGGAACTACGATCCCACAAGCTGAGTTGGTGGCCAAAAAAAAGAGAATACTTTCATGTTCTGGTTTTTATGTAACAGTGTGCCTTCATGCACGTTTACATATATGAACATAGTAACTGCTTATATTGCTTTGCCATAGATGTTGCATTACCAAAGGAGTGACAAGATGTGTGAGTGTGACCACTTCTCTGCCAATATCCAACTCTGTGACATTCAGTAAACCATTTAACCTTTCTCACTTTTAGTTTTCTCATCCATAAATAGAGAAAATAGTACTTATCTCATAGGGTATCACCCAGGGTTTTTAAATGAGGTGTGTCTAGCTCAGAGCTGATATTCAAAGAATCCTTAATAGTAGTGTCAGTATTCGGAGAAGGCAACGGCACCCCACTCCAGTACTCTTGCCTGGACAACCCCATGGACGGAGGAGCCTGGTGGGCTGCAGTCCATGGGGTCGCGAAGAGTCGAACACGACTGAGGGACTTCACTTTCACTTTCCACTTTCATGCATTGGAGAAGGAAATGGCAACCCACTCCAGTGTTCTTGCCTGGAGAATCCCATGGACGGAGGAGCCTGGTGGGCTGCCGTCTATGGGGTCGCACAGAGTCGGACACGACTGAAGTGACTTAGCAGCAGCAGTGTCAGTATTCTGTGCTTATGTGTCTTTCTCCCGAGCAACCACGTGCTTCTGGTGGGCAGGGACTTATTTCTGTAACTGCTCCCAGCCAGCACATTACCTGGCACTTGGGCTCCATAAGAGTTTGTTGAATGAAGAGTTAGTAAGCCCTAACCTAGACTTTTTTGTTGGACATCTGGGCTGTTTCTAGACCTTTCACTGTTAACAAATTATACTCCAAAGCCCTTCTATTTACATTGCCTCATTCAATCTGCACACCCTGTGAAGTAGACGGAAAGAGGCTATTTGCACATATCCACGTCCTGGAAAAGATGGAGCAACTGTGGCTGACTGAAATGGGTCACCTCGCAAATCAGTGACAAAGGTCAGAACCCCTGACCCTACCTCCCTTCCTTGAGTGGATCTCTTTTCTCTCTGACTACTTTCTTCTGGATCAGGGTGGCCTCTCTAAAAATGAAGACTGTGATGGCGGGCCTGACCAAGAGCCTGACTTGAACCCAGAAAACTGCCTCAGGAGATCGTGTTACTCAGCACTGCCTTTTCCATCTTGCCAGGCCATTCCAGGAACTTCAAACCTTCCAGCACCCAGAAGCCCGACTGGAGGTGAATCCCCAGGAAACCAAATGCCTAATTCCCAAACACATCAGGGCTTGTATTTTCTCAGAGCAAGGAGCTTCTTAGGAAAGAGCCAGCATGTCAGCTTTTCTTTTTTTTTCTGAAGGGGTGAGGAGGCGAGCATTGAGTTGTCCAGGAGGAGGGACTTTGGCTAAAAATAGCTATGGCGTGTGGATCAGCCTCTAGTGGTACCCAGGACTGGGGAGGGGAGGGGGATGCTCTAGAGCTGTCGCCAGACTGGTTGCTGTGGAAACAGGAGAGGAGCAGGGGAGCCTGGGAAGTGGGGATGACACAGATAGCAAGTCCTAGTCAGAGCTGCCGCTACATTTAGGAGAAACAGCAGTGCTTGCGGCTCCCACCCTCCAGGGGTGCTTGGGGTGAGGGGGAGGCGGTGTCAGGGGCATGGACGCTTCCCCCCAGGGGTCTCCGCTGCCGGCTACTCTCCTCTCCACACGCTGTGAGTTGAGTTGCGGGGGACTTGGGTTTGGGCCCCTATTTCCAAGGCAAGTGGGGATTTGGGAAGAGCTGGTTACTGAGGGAGTTTTCATCAGATCCCCTTCCAAAAAATAAGCCCCCTTGCAGGCCAGCACTCTCAAGTGGGAGAAAGGGAGATTCAGCAGAATGCAGCACTGGGGTCTTCTGAAAAGGGGACACAGCATGCACGTGAAATAAGGAGGAACAGGCTGGAGGAACAGGACTCTCCAGAGGGAAGCTGCAGAAACTGAGTCTTTGCTTCCGGGATGGAGGCAACCATTTCACACCTTGGCTGCCCCATTGAGAAAAATGCAGACCCCACTTAAGGAAGATAGGAGAAAGAACACAATCAAAGTGAGGCTCACCTAGATGCCTAGGACAATGGAGGATGAGAGAGTTCTGGGGACTCTCAGACTCTGGGGTTTCTTCCCCACACATGGCAGAGAAATCTGCCTAAGCAGGCAGATTGGGGGTCAGATGACCTAAGACCTTGAGAGAACATCTGAAAGCCCACCTGGATGGAAGCTGGAATAAGTGGGCTCAGGTACTTTTCTGCAGGACCTGTGATCTCTAAGCCAGTCAGTGCTTGGAGATCACTTCTCAAGGATATCCTGGGCTGTGGGGAGAGAAAGGGACACTCACCACTGGGGGAGGGGAAGACCCTAACCTGCCATTGCACTGGAACTCGTGGATGTGTCCCTGATTCCTCCTGAAAAATAAATATAGGGGATGCCCCCAAGCTCCAAGCCATCTTGTTTTGGTTTTTCCTCCTGCCCTCTACCCCAGCAACACACACACACCACACATACACCCACACCCACACCCACACAGCCTCCAAAGATCTATAGAACACCTCACTCCAGAACTTAAATTCAAGAGTGCTGGGTTTGGAGTTACATATCCAGGCAGTTTCTCCCCAGGACCTGGTCAAATGTCCAGACCATCTGTGATCCTTATGTCACATCTTTCCGTCCACCACTCTACTACAACCAGTCCAGGATTCCTTGGAATGGGAGAAGAGGATGATTCCCAGGAAGATGGGAAGGTTGAAAAACCTTGAATCTTTATTCTTTACCTTTCCTTGTATGGGCCATACCTCCTAGGGGTCCCTAGATGCCTATGGAAGGGCTCTGGGTCTCTCTCTCTCAGGGCAGATTGCAGTCCAGAGAGCTGCTCACAGGGAAGAATTTAAAGCAAAATAAGGTAGGCTTCTCTTGGAATGTGAGATCTGGGACATATGGAGGGGGGCTGTTGTGAGGATAGTCAAGGGAGGTGGGAGGCTGGGGTGGGGAGAGAACTGAAGGGAGGAGAGAGGTAAATGTGGGTGCTTCGATCACTTACCTGAGTTAAAGGCTCATCAGGAGTAGGTTGCTAGAGGGTTACAAGCCTAATCTTGATGAACTTTGTGCTTCTTTTATCCTGGCTGTCCGTGTTGATCTCACATCCTCCGACCCTCCTGCCCATTTGCAGGCTGTCTCCACTGTGGAAATAACCCAGGGGAAACGGGGCTAACGCTACAGCTGCAATGACCAGCGTCAGTCCTCAGGGAGACTTCTCAGTGGGCATTTCCTAAGGTGGGAATGTTCAACCTTTGCCCACTGGAGATTTTTCACTCGCTTTCCACCACTTTCATTTCTCCTTTGTAAGCTTCTTGAGAGGAAGAAGATGTGTGGGGAGGGGGGTTGGGAGTAGAGTAAGCAAGGTCCAAAGAGGGAGGAATGGGAAAGACTTTCTGCGTCAGTCTCCTGGTGAATGGTAAAAGAGCCTGGTTAGCCGGCAGGCTGAAGGCGGAGATCAGGAATAAGGGGACTGCCTGACTTTAGCCTGGGTGGTGTGGAAGTGGGAGGCCTTTGGGCAGGGAGGCCTCTGCCCTGGAGAGGAAGATGAACCACCTGCTTTCAAGAAGCTCACAGCGTACAGATCTCAGGAAACTCCCTTCTTGCCCAGGGCCTTTTGCCTGAGGGTGGCTGTGAGGTGCTGTACAGCCCGGTTAGAGGCAGTGGGACCAAGATCTCTGTTACCACGCCCCGCCCTTTCCTTCTAAAATAATCAGTCATGCAGAGTGCGATCCAGTTCATACACCCTATCCCACTGGATCCTCACGATTTTGTGAGCTGCGGGTGGGGCCAGCTAGGGCTGTGTGTATCGTTCCCATTCTACCGATGCGGCAAGCCGAGGCTGAGAGGCAGCATGGGACTCGCACAGGGCCACCCGGCCCCTGCGCGCAGGCCCGGACGTCTCGGCCTCTCTGGCGGATCGGCTAACATGGCCCACCTCTCAGCCCCTCCAGGCCCCGCGCCGCCGCCCGGGCCGTGACCTCGCCGCCCGCGGCCACGGCCATGGCTCAGGAGAACGCAGCCTTCTCGCCGGGCACGGAGGAGCCGCCGCGGCGCCGCGGCCGCCAGCGCTACGTGGAAAAGGACGGGCGCTGCAACGTGCAGCAGGGCAACGTGCGCGAGACGTACCGCTACCTGACCGACCTGTTCACCACGCTCGTGGACCTGCAGTGGCGCCTGAGCCTGCTCTTCTTCGTGCTGGCCTACGCGCTCACCTGGCTCTTCTTCGGCGCCATCTGGTGGCTGATAGCCTACGGCCGCGGCGACCTGGAGCACCTGGAGGACACGGCGTGGACCCCGTGCGTCAACAACCTCAACGGCTTCGTGGCCGCCTTTCTCTTCTCCATCGAGACGGAGACCACCATCGGCTACGGGCACCGCGTCATCACCGACCAGTGCCCCGAGGGCATCGTGCTGCTGCTGCTGCAGGCCATCCTGGGCTCCATGGTGAACGCCTTCATGGTGGGCTGCATGTTCGTCAAGATCTCGCAGCCCAACAAGCGCGCCGCCACGCTCGTCTTCTCCTCGCACGCCGTGGTGTCGCTGCGCGACGGGCGCCTCTGCCTCATGTTCCGGGTGGGCGACCTGCGATCTTCGCACATCGTTGAGGCCTCCATCCGCGCCAAGCTCATCCGCTCGCGCCAGACGCTGGAGGGCGAGTTCATCCCGTTGCACCAGACCGACCTCAGCGTGGGCTTCGACACGGGCGACGACCGCCTCTTCCTCGTCTCGCCTCTCGTCATCAGCCACGAGATCGACGCCGCCAGTCCCTTCTGGGAGGCGTCGCGCCGCGCCCTCGAGAGGGACGACTTCGAGATCGTGGTCATCCTCGAGGGCATGGTGGAAGCCACGGGTGCGGGCGGCCCTGAGGAGGAGGAGCAGGGGAGGGGAGCGGGTGGGCAGGGAACTGGACCTAGAGGAGCCAGGGCCGACGAAGCAGGGGGCGAGGAGGGATGGGGGAACTGGTAGAGAATGGATGGAGAGGCTGGTAGAGGATGAGAGAGGCTGAGGTGAGATTCGGGATCTGGGTTAGGAGAAGTGTGTGAACAGAGTGATCCCCCAGAGAGCCGAGAAAAGGCAGGAATCCTCTGAAGCAGCCCTGGCCGGGGCCCTGGCTGAGAAGTGCAAATAGGGGAGAGTAATGACAGTAGCCAACCCAGTGCTTACTCCCTGCCCTCCACGTTTCCAAAGCACTTTACCCCTCTGAGCTCATTTAATCCAAATCCCATGAAGGACCCTGCTGAGGTTATTTCTCATGTTTGTGCTCATTTTTCAGGGAGCAGAATGCCCCAGTGAGAAGTTAAGTTGTCCACAGTTATAGGCTAAATAAGCAGTGGACACGGGCAGTCTGGCTTCAGTGTTCAGGGTGCAGAGTAGGAGGGAAGGTTAAGGTTTGCAATCTTTCTCAATACTGAGAGGTCCAGGCTTCTGGAATTTGATGGTGAAGGTTTTCCATGACCTGTTTTTCCTACCCTGGACCTTAAGGAGAGGTTGATAGCTGCTCGCAGCTCTACCTGGGTTTCCCAATCCATCAAAAGGCTCAGTCTCCACTGACAAAGGAAACAGATGACCTGAAGATTTCGAGCCCCTTTCCAGAAGGAATTGGCAATGTACCTGTAATGTCAGAACTTCCAACTCAGGCCTCCACAGTGAAAGGTTTGGGAGCAGGTAGGACAAGACCAGTGTAGCAGGACCAGCAGATGAGTCCTTTGATACTTGAGATCCAAAAGAGGGAGAGGGTACTTCCCTGGCAGTCCAGCAGTTGAGACTCTGAGCTGCCAGTGCAGGAGGTGGGGCTGGATCCCTGGTCTGGGGACTAAGATCCTGTATGCTTTGGTGGGGCCCAAAACATTTTTTTTTAATGGGGATAGAAATGGGAGAAGCTTGCAGGTGGATAACCCAAGGCCCATCAGGTGGCCCTGTGGCTGCTGCCTGTGTCCCCTGCTGGCTTATCCTAAGTTGGGGCCAGCAAGCACGCTCCACTCCGACCCTGTACCACTGTCTGCCCCAGTCTTCCTCACTCCTTTCCCCACACCGCACCCCGTTCCTTTCCCTTCCCCACTCACCCTGTTTCCTTTCCTCTCATCTCACCAGCTGGCACTCTTGCTGGTACGTGGGCGATCCCTGCCCAACCCTCTTCTCAGGTACCGCCAGCCCCTCACCCTCTTCCTTGAACCCCCTCTCTCCAGGGTCACTTTTGCTTCTTCTTCCCCTCCTCTCCTGGACATTTCCTATGCCAGCCAAAGGAACAGAGAATACCAATGTCCCCACACTGGCTCAAGGCAGGGCTTTCAGTGTTAAGAGCCAGTCTCTGCTCAGCTAGTGTTCACTCTTCTGTTCCCCTTTGTTCGAAGGTAGATATGAGCTGAGGGGGATGTGAGAGACCCCAAGTAGAAGAGAAGCATTTGCCGCAGTGGCTGTGGCCACCCCACAGGGAAAACAGGACACACGGTCATGGCAAGGAGTACGGGGGAGGGTGAGGTGAAGGAGAGAGGGAGGGGAGCTTGTCGGATTTTTCTAGAGAGACAAAGTTGGAAAGGATGGTAATATTTTGGGTGAGAGAGTCAGTATCCAAAATGCTTCTGAAAAGCAAGTATAATGAGCCAAAAACCCAACAAGATGACATTTAAAAGGAATAAATATAAAGTTCTAGATTTAGGCTTAAAAAAAATCACTTATGTAAGCACAGCATGGAAGAGCTCTGGTGAAAAAAGAACTGGGGGTTTTAGTTGGCCACAGGCAATGTGATACAGCTTCCCAAAATGTTTATATAATGTAATCTTGGGCCTATTAGCTAAAGAATCATGGGCAGAAGGAGAGGCAGTGAGCCCTCTCTTATGCGTGCATCAGGCCATGGTTGAAGTATTTGTCACATTCAAAGTGCTTAAAGCATCCTCCTTGGCCGTTCTGGGTTGCAGTCAAGAAAGTAAAAATTTTGGAAGCCAGGTCATAGGAATGGTGAAGGGAGACAGATATTCAGTCTGAAAGAGAGAAGACATGATGAAACCTGAGACTCCTGCTTCCGGTTACTTGAAGGGGTGTCATAAAGCAGAGGAATGAGACTAAGGGAAGCAGATTTGGGCTCTGTGTAAAGAACAACTCAAATATTAGAGCTATCACGCAAAAGAAGGGATTCCTTGTGAGGTGGTGAGGTCTTAATCCTAGGAGGTAATCAAGTGCAAGCTAAATGCACATTATTGGGAATGCTCCAGTGGGGTACCCTGTATAGAGGGGCAAGTTAGACTAGATGATCTCCAAGGTCATTCTCAAAGTTAAGCTTCTCTGATTGGCATCTCCAATGGAGGGGAAGGGAGAGGGAGAATGTGGGCCAGAGATGAAGAGTTGGAGTAAATGGAGGGGAGGAGGGGTACAAGAATTGGGAAGGAAGAGAAAGTAGACTGGACCAAAGGGGGTTGCGGGCCCTTGAAGAGGGCTACAGGGAAGAGTTTTAGGAATAGGATTGTGGAATGACACAGGAGAGGTAAGGCTGGGGCTGGGATCCCCTTGACCTATGCCCCTCCCCCCAGGAATGACATGCCAAGCTCGGAGCTCCTACCTGGTGGATGAGGTGCTATGGGGCCACCGCTTCACCTCAGTGCTGACCCTGGAGGATGGCTTCTACGAAGTAGACTACGCCAGCTTCCACGAGACCTTTGAGGTGCCCACACCTTCATGCAGCGCCCGGGAGCTGGCTGAGGCCGCGGCCCGACTGGATGCCCATCTCTACTGGTCCATCCCCAGCCGGCTGGACGAGAAGGTGGAGGAGGAGGGGGCTGGAGAGGGGGCTGGAGAGGAGGCGGGAGAGGAGGCAGGAGAGGGGGCCGGCGAAGGGGCTGGGGTTGACAAAGAGCAGAATGGCTGCCTGCCACCCCCAGAGAGTGAGTCCAAGGTATGACCAAATTCCTCCAGACCCCTGTGGCAGGGCCAGACACAGGTACCTGGGGAGCTGAATATCATAGGTGGAGAAGGAGTCCGGCAAGGTCCCTATGAATGCACCAAAGCTGGAGACCCCCCTCAGAATCTCAGGTCTGGGATCCAACTTGGACAGGAGAGATCCTGATTTCAGGAGAATGGAGGGTGGGGATGGGTGAACTTACCCAGCCTGTCTGTGACCTTCCTGTCTGTTCATGGGTGGATGCGTGGACAGAAGGATGGACCTGTGTGAGCCGGATGAGAAGATGGAAGCAGAGAGAGACAGTCAGTAGATAGATAAATGGGCTGACAGGCTGGTGGAGCGCTCAGGGCTGCCGCTAACTCACAGAGCATCTTTGTGCAAATTCTAAAAAGGCACCCTTTTCCTCTAGACTGACACCACCCTAAACCAGGGTGCACGGTTTGGGGAGCAGATGTGGGCTGCATTTTAGTCCCCTCTCTTCTCCTCAGCCAGCCTCCCCAAGTCTGGCGCATCTGTCTCACTGGACGCAGCAGCCCGAGCTGGCCCAGGGCAGAGAAAGCTGGAAGGGGACAGACAGAGAGGGAGAGGCTGTCCTCCTGCCTTCACCCCCACCACCGTGACAGGCTGGGGGCAGGCTGAGAGGCTGCGGGGGCAGCTCAGTAGGGTGTGAAGGATCTCGTCCACGATGCAGGGAAGCCAACTGTAGGGGAGATGCCAGAGCTGGGGCCCTAGGGCCCTGGGGCTGGGGCTGGGCCTGGGCAAGGCAAGCCGGGGATGACCATCTTCTAACAGCGGAGGGAGACCTCAGAAGTGCTACTGCAGAGGTGGGAGGGGAGAGCAGGGTTGTGAAGAGAAGAACCAGGGGAGACATGAAGCTCATGAGTTCACTAGAGCTGGGACACAGGGCCCTCGGGAAACAAGACTCAGTCTTGGGGTACAGTGAGAGGGAGTCATTCACATGGCTCACTGGGTGCCAGCTGAGTCCGGAGCACTGACCCGGGCATGTGTGGGGAGGATGGCCAGAGATCCGATTCCTATTCCGGAAATACAGCACGTGCACGTGGGAAAGACAGGGACATATGCCTTTGGCAACTGTTTCAAACCAAGAACCTGGGCAATCTCTCTGAGTAGGGGTGGGAGGGCTTGGTGATCAGAAAGTCGAGGGCTGAGTCAGACCTAGAGAGTGACCTGAGCCAGCAGTTGTGAACTGGGGTGGGCATCAGGGTCAACCTGGAGGCCTCGGGGACACAGATGGTTGAACCGCACTCCCAGAGTTTTGGACACAGTAGGTCTGGGGCAGAGACTAAAACTGCATTTCTAACGCGTCAGGTCCTGATGCCGGAACAGGGACCATGCTTTGAGAAGCCCTCCCCTAAGCAGACTGGGGGTTCTCTCAGGAAATGGGCATCAAGCTGAGGAGTCGCTGAGGATCCTTGGGAAGGAAACTGAAATATAACGGGTGGCAAATTGTGGTGGGGGGAAAGGGGACCAGGAAACCCAGGCTGAAGAGTTTAACTCTGGACCCAGGGACTCACCCGTCAGTGAAAATATGGCAGCGACAAACTAGAGATGGGGTTTGGTGAAGATGAGTAGGCATAATAGATAAAGCAAAGCAGCTGGGAGGGCTTCAAGGGGTGTCCTGGGGAGGCAATGGGAGCTGGAGGAGGAAGGGCATCAGTGACAGAGGATGGAATCCCACGTGGGACTTGAGGTAGGCTTAAACGTGGGAGAAGGTGTGAGAGAGAAGTGAGAGTCCAAATATCCAGATGTTGCTGTGGCCTGCCGTTTGCCCAACTGGGACAGGAGCCCCTGGAGACATGTTCCCATGCCACGTGCATCCCCTTCCTGGCCTCATCCCAGTCACCAGTGAGGCCCTCCATCCCAGGATGATGCAGGGAGAGCAACAGCGAGTGAAGAAGGGGCAGAGACGGGAGGACCTGTGGCTGGGAGAGACGTGTGCACACGCGTAAGCGCACCATCCCCAGCAGTGACCTCCAGCCCTTGGCCCTGGCTACATCCCACTCCTGAACTTTTAATAGAAGTCTGAACTCCTTGGTGGGGAGCACCCCACGGTGCTGCATTCCAGGCTGCGAAGCTGGGGTCCTATGAGACGCTGTACCTCCTGGAAGCAGGAAGGAGCCATGCTAGCTCAGGACGTCTTTGCCGCAGATCAGGGTCACCTGGGCCACCATCAGTCAAAGATGAGGTCCCTGCACCCTGGCATCAGTTGTTCACAAAAAAAACAAATGTTGGGGGGTGGAATGGGGTGTGCTTTTGGTTCAATTTGCTGAGACAGCTGGAGCCCGAATAGACGGGAGGGGACTGTTGGTGCCTACACTTGCTCCCGTGGGAGTTCACCCACTAAAAATGAACCCACTGCAGAGAACTGAGGCTGGATGGGAGGCCTGAGACCCTGCCGCCCCTCTCCTCATGCTCAGCCACCTCTCAGGGCCCCGCTGTGTGCGGCTCAGGGAGTCTGGAGACCCGGGTTCAAGTCCTGACTCTGTCACTACTTAGTTCTATGACTCTGGGCAAGTCGCGTCACTTCTCTGGGCTTCGGTTGCCCCATCTGTAAAAACAACACTTGGCAAACTGGTAATGCTCAATAAATGTCTAAATCACTGAGTTGAAAGAGATCAGAGAATCCTTAGGCACAGACAAATTCTGGGAGCCCCAAGGGCGCGGGAGGGGATGGGGTGGCAGCCAGGAGGAGCAGGGGGTTTGTAGGGGCTCCTCTGAGTGCCGTCCTCCTGCCACCCAGGCGGCTGTGTTCTGGGGCTTCCATTCTGCTGCTGTCAGACCGAATAATGAAGATCAGGAGGGAAAGGCTGAGGCCCCAGGGCCTGGGGAGAGGAGTCAGGTCCAAGATTAGCCTGATCAAGAGACTGAGATTGTAGAGTAGCATGGGAACTCAGAAAGGGGGGCACTAGGCCCTGGAAGCTCCTACCCCGCAACCTGGGAGAAGTCTGAGGCAAGGCTGTGCTCAGCTGGAACTCACCCGCCTTCCTCCCTTCCCTCCCCAAGCAAGAATCCCAACAGGAATCGGCTCTGCACTGACAGCTCGGACAGCAGATGGGACCCAGGTGTCCCCTCCTGGGGTGGGCGGCATGGCCCACGGAGGCCAGATGGTGTTTGTAGGGGGAAGAGCAGCCCGGGTTGTCCAGAAGAGGCTGTCAGCCCCCAGCAGCCTCCCTGCCACCCGCCCCAGCCCCCATGGCAGGGAAGACACAGCCAGCCCGGATTTTATAAAACAAGTTTATTCACATTTTAGAAAAACTAATTCTAGGACAGGGAACTGCCTCCCTTTGGGCTGGGTATGAGATCATGAAGAGAAGGCCAGAGGGATGAGCTTGGGAAGGAAGGCGTGGGGGGTGGGGGGCCATGTCCCCAGCTCTGGCTGGGAGTCAGTCAAATAAATTAAAGGAAGGGCAGGCAGAGGGAGAGGGTATTCAGACACCAGAGGCAGGCTTGCAGCTGGGCTGGAAGACAGTCACACCTGCAAGAACAGGAGAGCACACGGCGAGGGGGCTAGGGAGAGCGTGACTCCCTCCTGGCCCTTGCCAGGGTCCCGCAGAGCTGCGAGTTGCTGGGTAGGGCCAGGAAGGGAGCCATTCATCTTGGGACTGGGGAAGGCAGGGCTGGGGGTTCTCACCCCTCACCTGGGGTACGAGGAATCACCGTTTCCGCAGCCTTTTCATGAAACAGCAGGTGATGGAGCCGAGGATGGTGGCTCCGATGACTAGAGCAACCCCCGCGCCCACCAGCAGGGGCACAAACAGAGTGTCCAGGGCTGGGCGAGAGAGGATGGCTCTGTTCAGCCTGGGGTGTCCCTGCTCTCTACCCACAGTCCCAACCATTTGCCAGCACCTTCTGTCAAGCTGTCCACACCACCTTCTCCCACACACACAGTCTTCTGCCGGCTCCCTGCCCTCTGCACTCAAGCCAGTACCCACCACCAGGACACTGGAGCAGCTGGGTGGCGAACAGCCAAAAGCTGGACTTTTGGAGGAGAAAGAGGGACCAGAGGGACAGCTAGTGGGAGGATCAGAGGCAAAGGAGAGAACAAGAGCGGGGGATGGGGGGAGGCCTGAGCAAGGAGGACAGGGCGGGCGTAACTCACCATGCGTGTATGGGTAGACTGTGACAGGCCCTGAGCGGGCACTGCCCGCCTGGTACCAGCTGTAGTCAGCGTGCTGCACCCAGGCGCTGGGGGCGCAGTGGTACACGCCTTCGTCCTCAGGCCCCAAGCCGTGCAGTCTCAGCCGATGGCTTCGGGGCCCCACCAGCTCCACGCTGACAGGGCCTCCTCCAGGCCGGACTCCCAGCTCCGCCACACCGTCCTGGCCCACCCCACCCACCAGTTGGGCAGGGGCAGAGCTCAGCTCCCCCTCCTCCGGCCGCTCCACCCACCAGCTGGCAGCGAGCCGCAGCCCAGGGGGGCCGCCCCGCACGGAGATGTTGCAGAGCAGGGAGGCAGTCTCCCCGCGGTACACTGCGCCTCCCGCTAGCCAGGCCACGGCCTCCAGCACCACACCTGCACAACGAAAGTCAGAGGTGAAAGGTCAGGGCACATGGGGTTAGGTCCACTGTCCAAGCGATCCCCCAGAAATTCAGTGTTCCCACAATCTTGAAGAGGAGTGTGAGGCTGAGACATGGAGGCAGCTGATAGGGAGAGAGGCTCAGAAACGGAAGGGAAAGGTTCTACAGACCCCGAATCCTGTCCAGGGTCCAGCCTGCCCCGCTCACCTTCTTCTCGGACGTGCACAGGGAGGGGCCGGGAGCGAGCACTGGCGGCTTCGCGAAGCCGGGCCCCAGACCCTCGGACATAGGCCTTGGCTAGGCAGCGGTAGGTGCCCGCATCCCCAGGCCGGGCAGCCTCCAGCCGTAGCCGGTAGGTTCGGGAGGCCACCTTCTCCATGGCAATGTGCCGGCCCTCGTAGCCAGGGCCCAGGCTGCCCACTCCCTCCGTGTCCAACTGGGCCACCAGGCGGCCGGGCCCAGGTGCCCCTGCGGGTGCCATCTCCCAGCCCACGGAGTACGCGGCATGACGGCCTGGTGGGGGCAGGGCCCCCGACACATTGCACAGCAGCTCCAAGGGCTCCCCTGGGCCGACCCGACGCTCACCAGGCCCCACTGTCACTGCCAGCTGGCTGGCTGAAACACAGGCGGGGGAGGGGTGTCAAGGAGCCAGGAGAGGGCACGGAGCACCTGTCCTCTCTTGACCACAGGCAACTGCCCCCCATCTCCCCCACCCTGGGGCCGGCTCTCACCCTCAGCCGCGGCCCTCCCATCTCCACACCTGTTTCTGAGCAGAGAAAACCCATCACAGGTACAGATGCTAGTGGGAAGCAATGCTAACGAGACTGCTCACTCGAGGGAACGGGGGCTCCCAGGTCTCGGACCATGGTCCTCTAGTGTCCCTGAGATACTCTGGCTCCCAGCTGGCACTGGGGGACCCCGGGCACTCACACAGTGTCTGAACATCCACGTGCGCCAACACAGCCCTCTTCTCTGCGATCTGGGCCCAGCTGCCATCCGGATCCTGGATCCACTCGGTGGCAGTGCAGTGGTAGGTGCCTGCATCGTCCGCCTGGGCACCGCCCAGCACCATGCGGTACCGCTCGGGCCCCTCCTTGCCCAGCCGCAGCTCCCCGGCTGCCAGTCGCGCGGCATAGGGAGCTCCAGCGTCCACTGCCAGGTCGGGCCGGAGCCCCACCACTTCCTGCAGAGTCGCTCGCCCCACAGGCGCCTCGGGCACGGCTCGCCCAAAGGACACGGCCAGGTGTGTGTGCTTCTGCGTGCTCGTCCTCGCCAGGCAGCCCAGTGCCAGCTCCTGCCCCTCGTGCACTGTGAGGCGAGGGGGTGAAGTCGGGGCCTGGCGGCCTCGGGGCCCCGGAGGGCTAGCAGACACCTGCAGCGTGTCTGGAAGAACTAGAGAGAGCAGGTGGAGTGAGGGGGCGCTGTTGACCTGTGTGAGCTGTTTTCCACCTACAACTTATTTCCCTAAATAGACTGTGAGATCCTAGGAGGCAAAGACTTCGTGTTGTATCATTCCTTCTGTAACCCAGTGGTGCCAAGCACAGTGCTGGGCACACAGCAGGCACTCAATAAATACTTGCTGAGTTTCATAGAATCAGCTCATCGCCTACTCACCCTTATGTTTGAGAGTGACTCCTGTTTGAAATACTCAGCAAAGTGGCTCTGTCTTCCTTCCCGGAAGACAAAGAAACTTAAGAGAGCAAGAATGTCACGTGGTCTCCCTCCTCCTACCCTGCCTCTACTTTTCCCACTCCTCCCCCAGATCTGGATCCTGAAATCTCCAGGAATGGAGTCTGTTCACCCTATGGGGCTCCCCTACCCTCCAGGCAATGGAAAGCTTTAGGACACTTCCCCTTCTCCCAGAAAGCCGCTTGGTAGAGTAAGAGCTGTGCTGTGCTTAGTCACTCAGCTGTGTCTAACCCTGTGTGACCCCATGGACTGTAGCCCGCCAGGCTCCTCTGTCCATGAGGATTCTCCAGGCAAGAAGACTGGAGTCAGTTGCCATGCTCTCCTCAATAAGAGCTGTTGCCTGGAATGAAGAGTTCTGGGTTAGAGTCCCAGACCAGTAACTAATTTGCACAAAGTCAAATTAGGGGACCTCCTTGGACCTCAAGTCCCTCTTGAGTTGCTGGCCGGCCCTGACTTCCTGCCTTTTGGGAGAGAGCGGCCCCACCCCTCTCAGGGCCCAGTACCTCTCAGTTCCACTTTGCCGCTGTAGCTGCCCAGGTAGCGGGCATCAGTGGAGGGTGTGTAGCATTCGTAAATGCCAGCATCCTGGGCCTGCAGGCGGGAGATCCTGAGCACCGCGGCATCGCCCTGCAGACGCTGCACCTGGACCTCACCGGCGGCCACTCGGGGCCCAAAGATGGCGTAGGAGAACCGGGCGTCCCTGGTGCTGATGATGCCCAGGGCGGCCTCTGGGGCCTCGGGCCTGTACAGGAACCACTCGAAGTCCTGCTGGGCAGAGCCCTCATAGCCACTGACATTGCAGGAGATGGAGATGGCAGTGCCAGCCACACGGTACAGGGGCCCCTGAGGGACCAGCACTTCCCGGGCACAGCACCCAATTCCTACAGGGAAGGAAGGAGTTAGGCACGCCTGGGTCCTCACTGCATCCCCCCAGCACCTGCATCATCCTTGCTGCCTGCTTGTGAAAGGAAAGGAAACCTGAGCACACTTGGTGTACAGCTTGGGCCCCATTCTGAGAACCAGGAAAGGATACTGGAAGGCAAGACACCTGGGTCTCAAGGAGGTGGTGGGAGAGAGCCCGGTTAGCCTCAGAACCCAGAATCATCCCTGTTCCTGGCAGGCCAGAAGCAGAGCAGCCAAGTGCAGGAAGGAGTGTATCTGCTTTCTGATTTAACCTTTCCTTGATTCCAGCCGTACCCTCCCCTTGTTACCCCACTCTCCTGTCTGCAGACCAGGTGAGCCTTCTAGCTAAGGGATCCTGAGACCACATGTCCCCCTCCTTTGTTTAAAAGGAGCTGGAAAAACTTTGATCAGAAGGGCTGGTTGGCCCAGCTGTGTCACCTGGGCCAGGGGACTCCAGACAATGGAGCCACTGGCCTGGGCAGGAGAGGGTACAGGCCCAGTCAGTTCTCACCACAGCATCCCTCCCCGGTCTCCAGCTGTGTCATGAGCTCAGTGCTTCTCCGCCCCCTGGGGCTGCCGAGGCAGCTGAGGCTCACGGGGCAAGAACCAGCCTCTGCCCTGGGCTCTGGAGGCAGAGGCTCCCCTCCCCCACCAGTGCCTGCCAACCTTCCCCAAGGCCCAGCTGACACACAGTCCTCCCCCCACCCCACCCCACCACTCCCTAAACAAAAGCCTTAATTTGCATATAGTGTGCATTCATTTACATACTGCTCCCTTTCTGTAGGGAGGCTGTAACCACCACCACCCGGCCCCCCACCCGCCCTCACAGTTGTCCCCTCCCATCTCTCTCTCCTCAGAGAGGCCAAAACTCTTCTTCACCCCACGCTCACCCCTAGCCTGCCCTCAAAGGGTAGCCTTGTGGCCTTGGAGGGCTCAGCTTCTTCTTCTGTCTTTCCACAGCCCCAAATCACAGAATCTCAGGACACAAGGAGGGCTGGGTCAACTCTCTACCTCCATCTTACAGATGAGAAAGGTAAGGTACGAGAAGTAGAATGTCTTGGCCAAGTTCCTACTCTCCTTGGCTGGCCTCCCCATGCCCCTGTAGAGGGACAAAGGCAGGGAGGTAAATGGGGACATACAGGGGAGGCCTGAGGGCAATGGCCTCACCAAGCAGAGCATCACTCCAGGGACAGACCCCAACCTTTCTGCAGGGGCAGGAGGAAAACACCTAGTCTGTGGTCAGACTGTCCTCTGGAAGCCCTCCCCATAACTCTGTCTTCTCCCTGCGGCTGAGTCATGGGGAGACCTCATGGTCACCCGGTTAGAGCACAGGCTGGAAGTCCAGAAGCCGAGTTCCAGCCCCATGCCCATCCCCAGCTGTACTGTGTGGACTAGCCCCGTCCACGCTACACTGGAGGAGAGCTAGGAGCTTCTTCCACTTTAACAGGGAGAGAGCCTGTGACTCAGAAGGGCCTTGCCCCAGGGCGTTTCATAATCAGCGTGTTGGAGCCGACACCTTCACTGGCCTCAGGGCAGACTCTGCTTAGGAAGGCCCCCTCCCATCTTCCTGGCTCCACAACTGCTGATGCTTGGAGATCCCAATGGGAAAGTCACCCTCACCGCCTTGGGAAACCAGCTGCCAGGCAGCTTTCTCCACAGCCAGGCCCCCTTCTCTGGGTTAGCAGAAAAAGAAAGGAGAGCAAAGAGACCTGCTTCAGGTCTCTGGTGTGGGTTCAAATCCAAGCCCCAACACTCACTCAATGTGTTCTCTGGGGCAAGTTATTTCATTTTCCTCACCTTTAAAGTGAGAGTAAGTGCCCACATCCAGGGCACTCAGATCCCACACACTCTCTTATCTTTCTGCGCCACACTTACCCTGGGCTCCTCTCTGCGCCACGCTGCCCACTGGGGAAAAGAGGCCCAGTGCTAGGTAACCAGGGCCCACAGCTCCCTGCTCTGTATGGCCCTGCCTAGGGCCCCAAGGAGAGGACTCATTCTAGTCCCACAGGGCCCCGGGGACCTATGCAGTACAGGGAGGCCGCTTGGCTCTGAGATGGAGCGCTGGTCTAGAAACAGGCTGCTGGGGCTACGTCAGCCTCTGCCTTAACTATGACAGCTCCGAATCCGGGCACCAAAGCCACCCCCTCGCCGCCCTGTGCTCTGATTTCGAGGGTTGCAGTCTCCTGAGTCTGTGTAGGCAGTCACCATCCGATCCTCCTCCCCAGGCCAGCCCTACAGGGAGCCCTCCAGTTCACACCCAGAACATTTCCACTGTCACTGCCCTCATGCAGCCATGCAGCAGTGGTCCAGACAGCCCAGCCTCAACACCCACCGCAACAGACACGGGGTGCTTGGGGATCTCAGCATCAGTCTCCAGGAAGCCCGGTTTCTCCTGAGGCAGGGAGGCTGGGACTAAGGGGGTGTGACAGCTGGTGGGAGGCTACAGAAACAAGTGCTATCTGAGAGACCCGGCCCAGGATGAGGCTGACGCGTCAGATAATGAAGTTGGAGAGGGGGGTGCAATTAGGGGAGACTTACTTCAAAAGATCGTGGGGCAGAACGGGCCCCTGGGCCTCCAGCCAACTCGGGCGATTATGAAGATGGCCAGGCACTGCCCACGCAGGGCGAGTACCTAAGGCCGGGCCTGAAGCTGAGTGTGAGGCAGACAGGAATCGCAGCGCCCCCCGACCTGAGTGTGCCAGCAGGGAAGCGGGACCCGGCCCCCGGAGGCCTGGTCCCCAGGGACCGCACTTTGGTGGGTCCTCACTGTGTCCCAGCCTAGGGCCTAGAACCGGGGTGCCTCATCCCAACCCCAAGACTGGCTAGGCCGGCGGCCACAGAGGGCAGCTGGACGCCAGGCCCGGGAAGGCTGGAGGCGCCGCTGAGGGAGAAGGGGCTACCAGGGGCTCCGAAATGCTGGGGAGACGACAGGGCTGAACAACAGATAGCAGGCACCTGCCGGGCGGGGCTGGGAACCGGGGCGGGGGGGCCGGGCTTACCCAGCATTAACAGCAGCAGCGGCGGCGGCGGCAACTTGGGACCGAGGGCGCCCATCCTGCACAGCTGGCTCTAGGAAGGCTCTGGGGGGCGGCGCGGGCTCTGGGTGACCAGGGGTTCGGGGGGCGCATGCCCGGGTGGGGGTCACGAAGCGGAGCTGCGAGGCGTGGGTGCGCAGAGCGGAGCTGAGCTAAGCCGGAGCTGCCAAGTCCCCGCCCTCTTCCCTCCTCCCTCTTCCCTCCTCCTCGCCACCTCCTACTGCTTTCCCTCCCGCCTAGGCTACTAGGAAGACCGTTCCCGCCCCGCCTGGCCCCGACCCCTCCCAGCCTTGCCCAGGCCCCGCCCCGGCCCTAGGCTGCTGGCCCCAGTCTGGCCCCGCCCTGGTGCCCAACTCCGCCCCAGCCCCTTCCGACCCTGGCCCTGCTCAGATCCCCGGGTTTGTCCCGACAGGGTCCTGGACCTTGGCCCCGGCTCCGCCTGCCCCAGTCTCCGCCCCGACCTCAGCCCAGGCCCAGCCCGAGGGCGGCTCGGGTACTCGGCTCCGCCCAGACCCCGGCCCAGGCCCGCCCCCCTCAGCCCTAGCTCCGCCCCGACCCCAGTCCGCGGGCGGGAGGCACAGGAGCTTGGCCAAGTCCCTACAAGCTCCGCAGAGTGCACAGGTGCCCTGCACCGTCTTGCTTTTCTCTGAGAGTTAGATGCTAGGGCCCTGGGATGGGCGAAGTGACTGTGCCTTCGCGTTTAGAACCTGGCTATTTGCTCTGGACCTCTAGTTCTCGCCGCAAATCCTGCTGAAACGGGAAAGGGCGGGATCTAGACGTTGCGGAACTAGGAGGATCTGAACTGAAGGGCACTACCGGCTCCACGGGGTCACTGAAGACCTGTTTGCCACCCCCTGGGGGCAGAACAAGAGGAAGAGAGTTAGGAGGCTGGGCCGTCGGTGCCGTCACTTCCTGGCTGGCAATCCTGGTCAAGTTGCTTAATTTTAACATCCCTCCACTTTTCTTGTTGGCAAATTGAAATGAATGATATCCACCCCAAAGGATTTTTGTGACAACTGAGATAATGTACAGAAGGTGTCTGGCACAGAATACACTAAATACGAGATGCTGCTGCTGCTGCTAAGGCACTGCAGTCGTGTCCGACTCTGTGCGACCCCATGGATGGCAGCCCACCAGGCTCCCCCGTCCCTGGGATTCTGCAGGGAAGAACACTGAAGTGGGTTGCCATTTCCTTCTCCTCTGAAAATGAAAAGTGAAAGTAAAGTCGCTCAGTCATATCTGACTCTTCATGACCCCATGGACTGCAGCCTACCAGGCTCCTCGGTCCATGGGAATTTCCAGGCAAGAGTACTGGAGTGGGGTGCCATTGCCTTCTCCAGTGCATGAAAGTGAAAAGTGAAAGTAAAGTCGGTCAGTCATATCTGACTCTTCATGACCCCATGGACTGCAGCCTACCAGGCTCCTCGGTCCATGGGATTTTCCAGGCAAGAGTACTGGAGTGGGGTGCCATTGCCTTCTCCGAAATAGGAGATGGGGGAGGGGTAAATTATTTAAAACGTTTGCTAAGAGATTTAGTTCAGACCTAAAGACGGGGTGATCCTGGGGTTTAGGTGAAGGAGTCTCTAGTTCCAGTGAGGGGAAATGGGTGCTGGAGAAGACTCTTGAGAGACTCTTGGACAGCAAGGAGATCAAACCAGTCAATCCTAGAGGAAATCAACCCTGAATATTCATTGGAAGGACTGATGCTGAAGCTGACACTCCAATACTTTGGCCACCTGATGCGAAGAGCCGACTTATTGAAAAAGACCCTGATGCTGGGAAAGATGGAGGGCAGGAGAAGGGGGCAACAGAGGATGAGATGGTTAGATGGCATCATCAACTCAATGGGAATAAGTTTGAACAAACTCTGGAAGATAATGAAGGACAGGGAAGCGTGGCACGCTGCAGGTGCATGGAGTTGCAAAGAATCAGACTCAACTGAGCGACTGAACAACAACAAATACTGCACTGGGAGGGGTGGAGCCTGCCCAGAGGTGGGAGAGTGGGAAAGTCATCTTTCCCAGGTACTCTGTCTTTCTCTGCAGTGGAGAATGTGGGAAGTGGGGAGGAACAGGAAGGGTGGGGCCAGACCAGGAAAAGGGACAACCAGGCCTGCTAAGCTAAGGCTGTCAGAGTGGCCATCCATAGGGGGTGACCCCAAAGGTCATCTAGCACCTTCATCCTCAAACTTTCATCTGTTCCCACTCGTTCCCCCCAACCCTTCCTTTCACTCCTTACTCCCTTTTACAGAGGAGGAAATGGAGGCCCAGAGAGGGGAAGTGGCACAGGCCAGACAACCTTCCATGACTTTGTCTTCTCAGAGTCTGGCACAGAGTCTAGATCAGAGGAGGTGCTCAGTTGAAGCCACATCAGGAACCCTAGAGAGACTGGAGAAATTCTGAGGCAGAATCCTGGGGACCACTGAGGGAACCAGTGGTCCAGCCCCCTGCTCTCAGTACTTCCAGTTCTGCCCCAAGAATAGGGCAGCAGGGTGCCTTTTCCCTCACACTTTATCATATCTACAGCCTGATATCTCCAGACTCATTTTATCTAAACGCATCCACAGGCCAGATTGAGTTATGTGAAAACTGAAATGTGTCAGGAAGCTTTTGGAGAAAAGCCACACTCCCTTTACTTGGGAGTGGAGTGGACATGATGCCTTTCTGATGCTTGAGAGATGAGAGATGTTGCCAAACATCATTATCATCATAGATGCAATTTATGGGACGTGTTGATCTTAAAGATAACAAGGTCTGAAGCTACAAAAATGAGTTTATCCAGGAATAGCAGAGGAATTACAATTCAAGAGACACAAACTATGCTGAACCATAGGCATGTTGGAGAAGACAAAGAGAAGCTCAGCTTTCATAAGGAAGAGCTTTCATTTTAAGGAGGAAACGAGAGGGCAGATTTCTTTTTCATTTTCTGCAAGTGGTGAACAGCTTGTCATTGCTGAGTCAGAAGGAAACCGTTTTTCCTGTTTGGGTGGGATCTGTAAGCTATAGTGAGTGTTATGTGTGTAAGAGCCCTCTCTTCATGGCTTCCTGACTCCATTTGGACTTAGGTTTCCTTTGTTCATTTTCACATTTTCCCCTTTCGATCAAAATATTTCCTTGAAAGTGTCGTGTTGAGTCAACATTCTATTTGGTGCTTTGTTTCTGCAGAGGTTGGACAGGCAACAGTTGCAAAATCTTTAAATTATACAAAGCAAAATTAAAAGTGGCTTTGTCTGTATGATGCTTTTAAATCATGACCCTAAAGTAGTCAACTGACAAGAGCAAGTATACTTCTTCCCTATCTTGTATAGTTGAGTTTCTCCTTCTCCAGAGGCATTTATCCATGGGCGACAGGTGGTATCTGCTAATGCCACCTTGTTTGGAGTCAAGGCTATTGATTGTCTACAATTACTTTAGCCAGGAATTCAAGTGATCATTGTTAGGCTGCAGAAGCAGCTAGCTCTCCTAACACTAGAAAGTGAAAGTGAAAGTGAAGTCACTCAGTCGTGTCCGACTCTTTGCGACCCCATGGACTGTAGCCTACCAGGCCTCTCTGTCCATGGGATTTTCCAGGCAATAATCCTGGAGTGGATTGCCATTTCCTTCTCTAGGGGATCTTCCCAACCCAGGGATCGAACCCAGGTCTCCCACATTGTAGACAGATGCTTTACCGTCTGAGCCACCAGGGAAGTCCTCCTAACATTAGGGAGAGATTTACATTCATATGCTCATTGGCATTTTGACCCAAGAGGGATAGGCTCTTGCTCAGGAGGTGGGCCCAGAGTCATGTATGGCCCACGTAGCTTCCACTGGAGATGCTTATGAAGGTTTAATGGGGAAAATCAGTAGGAAGCTTCAGATTTATTATAGATATTAAGAGGGATGATTAAATATCCCAATAAACTCTGGCCTCCCATTTACCAGCTGTCCAAATATTCACAAACTCATTGAGAGTTTCATTTACCACAGACAAAGCTAAAGGCAGGTGGTGCACATAAACTTATTAATAGTGCCAATAACTGGAATTTGTCAATTGGTCTTTTAGAGCCAAGAGTCAGTGTGTTTGGGGGATATTTAGGGAGAAACCATTCTGTTCGTAGATTTCATCACTAAAGGCTGCAGAAAAAGGAGGTTTGTTTTGTTACAGCAATCAGACTTAAGATAATACTAGAGGGTCACCACTGACATGGACACATTGAGGTTTCTGGTACAAATCTGACAACTAGAAAGTGTTTCCTCTTTGGCAATGGATTGGGAAGCATGGGTGAGAGCACTGTCTTTCCAAGAAAGAGAGGGAGAAGATAAGGCAAGAAGTAACAGTAGGGGAAAGATGTACAGGCTGGGCATATTGGGAAAGCTGTTCCCTTCATCTATTATATGCTTCAATTCTTGGAAATCTTTACCTTTAGGTAAAGTTGGGGTGTGGGTCCAGTCGGGGTTTGGTGCTTTCTTTAGATGTGACACATGGATCCAAGAGCCTATTCCTTGGGAGTTTCATGGCCCAAGGGTTTGTTAACAGTACTTGATAGTGGCCTTTCCAGTGGCGTTGAAGACAGTCTTTCTGGAGATGGCTTTTCCAGTAGACAGGTTCACCAGGTTGTAAAGTGTGGTGCTTAAGGTCTTCATGCCCCAGGAGCATGCCGTGATTGTTTTAATATATGGTTAACTATAGTTTGTGGGTTCCAAAAGGAGTGTCCCTAAGATTCAGAAGAACCAATGGCAATGCTTTTGGCCAGGGGTCTCTACAAATTTTTTCTTTTTTTGAAACAATTTTTAAATTTATTTGTTTATTATTAGCTGTGCTGGGACTTCATTGCTGCATGGGCTTTCTCTACTCGTGGCCAACAGGGGCTACTGTCTGGCTGCAGGGCCCGGGCTTCTCATTGCGGTGGCTTCTTGTTGCAGAGCAAGGGCTCTAGGGTGTTCGGGCTCAGTAGTTGCGGCTCCCGGGCTCTAGAGCACAGGCTCGGTAGTTGTGGTGCACAGGCTTAGCTGCTTTGCAGAATGTGGGATCCTCCCAGACCCGGGGTCACACCCACGTCTCCTGCATTGGCAGGAGGGGAGCCACCAGGGAAGCCCTCCTATTGTTTTTTTTTTTTTTTTTAATTTTTAAAAATTTATTTATTTTTGGCTGTGCTGGGTGTTTATTGCTGTGTGGGCTTTTCTCTATTTCGGGCAGCTACTCTAGTTGCGATTGTGTGGGCTTCTCATTGCGATGGTTTCTCTAGTTGCAGAGCTCTGGGGCGAGAGGGCTTCAATAGTTGTGGCGCATGGGCTTAGTTGCTCCTCGGTAGGATCAAACCTGTGTCTCCTGCATTGGCAGGCAGTTTCTTTACCACTGAGCCACCAGGGAAGCCCCTCCTATTGGGTTCTGATGATGCCGTTGGTGCATTTGACTAGTCCTGAAGACTGGGGATGATAAGTGCAGTGAAAATGCTGCAGAACTGGTCAAACAGCACAGACTCCTTGTTGTACTTGACCAGTAAAGTGAGTTCAGCAGTACTAGCAAGTTTGGGGGTGGTTCCCTCAGATAGGAATGATCTTTTCCAATAGGATCTTAGCCACTGAGGAGTCAGAAGTTTATCTACATGGAAAAGCTTCAGTCCAATAAGAAAACATGCAAACCATTGCCAAGACATATTTACACCTGTGAGGTTAGGGTAGCTGTATGAAATCCATTTGCCAAATCTCAAATGGTCCATCAGGCAATTTAAAGTGCCTACAAGCAGTGAGGACATGTTTTTCCTGGATTGTATTTTAGGAATAAACATCAGCCCTGAATCCAACATCTTCCTAGGCAATGCTGCATAATATTGCTCTGATATCATCTGCTAAGAATTCATTACTTGGGAAAGCAACATTAAAGCCTGCCTACTGGTGTTAAAATCCACAATATGTAACACTTTAAACAGCATGTCAACCTGCTCCTTCATTTTGTCATCAGTAGCCTGTTTAAGCATTTTTGATTCAATTTTTTCTTGACTTGTTAAAGTTTATTAGAGTACCCCACTTCTTGAAATGGTTTAGCATTCTGAAGCAGGGGCTGTTTAATAGTAGCTCCAGTAGAAATTCATTTCCAGTCTGGAGAAGGGTTGGGGAAAGCCCCTGTGTTTTCTTAAGTCCCATCACTGGAATGTAGGAAGACACTGAAAAGATTGATTGGGTGACTGAAGACTCCTGAAGTGCTTATAGCAGTCTTTTTTTCAATGTCCTGGCTTCTTACAATAATGACAGGCCAGGAGGATTTTTACTTAAAGGCCTCCATCTGTTGAAGCTGGAGATTAAGGATGTTAATGGTTTTTTTCTTAATATGATCATCTAGGGTGCAGGCTAATCGGTTTGCCAATTTACGTCTGGAATAGACACGGTTTCCTGTTCTGTTCTGGTTCACTTCACCAAGAGAGAAAGGTCCTGGTTTAGCCTACTGATGAACACGGAGTTGAAGGCTACCCAAATGGATTCAACATCCAGAGGTAGATCAAAAATCTCAAAAACATTTGGTGTTGACTCTAAAGAGGGGCTTCCCTGGTAGCTCAGATGATAAAGAATCCTCCTGCAATGCAGGAAACCTGACTTCAATCTCTGGGTAGGGAAGATCCCCTGGAGAAGGAAGTGGCAATCCACACCAGTATTCTTCCCTGGGAAATCCCATGGACAGAGGAGCTTGGTCTACTGTAGCTTGGAGCTACAGTCCATGGGATCGCAGAGTCGGACGTGACTTAGCAACCAACACTTTCACAAAGATGTGCATAGATTCATTTGTTTCTGAGTGTAAGCATGAGTCTTATTCCAATTAACAAGTTTGGGGGGCTGCCAAGTGAAGTCATCTAGCAACTGGTGAGTGTGATTCTATAAGGCAGGGGGTAGGTCTCTCTTTCGCAGTTCTAGAGCTTTTTCGGGGTTATTCCAATTAGCTGTGTTCATTTAGTGTTGGGCTTGGCCTTTGCCAACAAGCATGTGAACTAGCTGGCATAAATCTGAGGAACCTGATTGGTAAGTCCAGATAACTGTATTAAATACCTCTGCAAAATCTATAAGGATCTTCAGTAGCTCTAAGAAAATCCTTGACTATGGCTGTAGTTGGGCCTTAGTCTAGAAGACATGAGAAATTAGGGGCTAAGCATTGGGACCCTCAGAGGGACTGATTTTAAAAGAGCAGGTTCTAAGAGGTTCTGATGAGGAGAAAGTAAGAAAGAGTGAGGCTTGGAGTAAAAGGGAAATTCAGTGACAGGGTTGGAATGAGGATGTGGTAGGTACAAAGGAAGTGGGGTACATGCAGAAGAGGAAGAGGACGGAGTCTTCCAATGCCTTTTAATCTTCCTGTGATGGTTTATTCACCTCAGTCAGTTGAGAAAGGTTATTTTGTAAAGCTTCAAGATGTCAATTGAGGACTTTCCTGGTGATCCAGTGGTTAAGAATCCACCTGTCAATGCTGGGGACACAAGTTTGATCCCTGGTCGGGGAAGATCCCACATACTCTGGGGCAACTAACCCCATGCACCACAACTACTGAGCCTGTGTGCCCTAGAGCCTGTGCTCTGCAACAAGGCAAGCCACCGGAATGAGAAGCCGGTGCACCTCAACTGGAAAGTAGCCCCTGCTCGCCACAACTAGCCCCCATGAGCTGCAGCGAAGACCCAGTGCAGCCTAAATAAATAAATAGGTGTCAACTGAGATAAGCATGCCATTCAGTTTGTTGTATTTCGGAGCCACAATCCTCAAGTTTCGTTCTGAGAGAAACAAACTGGGGAGACTGAAGCTTCGCCACTATGCAATTTGGATAGGTCAGTCCATTAGATTAAAAATGCAAACGCGGAGGGACCATAGTTTTTAAACGCAGAAGGGGCCAGGGTCCCAAAGGAAGGGCCATCCTCAGAGTGTTTTGAGGACTGGGATCCCATAACCTTAATTTAAAAGTTCAGGGGAAAAAAAAGAAAGAAAAAGTACTCACCAAAAGGACAAAAAAACAGATCCTGAATGAAGTCAGAGAATTCAACCAAAAAGAGGGAGCTTAAATCTGAGAAGAAACGTGTGAACCACAAGGAAGAAGGCAGCTCACAGGAGCAGAGAGCACGCTGTTCTAGGGGGCTCATCTCCTTTGGGTCCTTTAATGGTCGCTGTGAAATGTTGACCTTAAAAATGAAACATCAAAAGTGTGTTAGTTGCTCAGTCTTATCGGACTCTGTGACCCCGTGGACTGTAACCCATCAGGCTCCTCTGTCCATGGAATTCTCCAGGCAAGAATACTGGAGTGGGTTGCCATTTCCTTCCCCATGAAATAACAAGGTCTTAAGCTAATCAAATTAACTTTATCCATGAATAGCACAGAAATTGCAGTTCTGGTCATGCAAACTATGATGAACCACAGGCAAATCCAAACAGACAAAGGGAAACTTAAGTTTTACTAGGTTTTAGGAAGAAATGGAGGGCTTCCCAGGTGGCTCAGTGGGTAAAGAATCCAGCTGCAATGCAGGAGATGCAGGAGACTTAAGTTCGATCCCTGGGTCTGGGTCGGGAAGGTCCCCTGGAGGAGGATGTAGCAACCCACTCCAGTATTCTTGCCTGGAGGATCCCATGGACAGAGGAGTGTGGCAAGCTGAAGTCCATAGGCTTGCAAAGAGCTGGACACGGAGGCGACTGAGCATGCACACACACAGGAAGAAATCACAGGGGAGGAAGAGGCTGTGGGCAGGGGATTTTTATTGGCTCCAAGCAGTGGACGGCTTGTTGCTGAGTCAAACGGGAGACTTCCTTCTTGGTGCTGGGGTCTGTAAGCTGTGGTGAGCGATGAATGCATGAGAGCTCTCCCTTCATGGCATCCCGATTCCATTTTGATTCGGGTTTCCTTTGCTCATTTTCACAGATGCCTGCACACTAAAGCCCTTTTGGATATTACTTACAGCCTTTACAGTATGTTGTGCAGATGGTGTCATTTAACTGATGAGAAACCTGAGGTCCAGAGGGGTTAAGCGTTTTGCCCTAAGCCACACAGCTTTTAAGTGGCTAAGGTGTAACAAGTTCGGGCCTATCTGCCAAAAGCCCCCAGGCAGTGCCCATGGTTGCTACTGCTGCTGTTTTCCCCACTGATCTAGGAGTGGTCATTTTTTATGAAGTCTACTGAAAGAGGAATTTACTGCTCCCTAAGTGGAAGAATCACGAAGGTATAGAATTGAACAGGTTAAAATTTAGGCTTAAGCAACAGAGATATCTGGAGAAGGCAATGGCGCCCCACTCCAGTACTCTTGCCTGGAAAATCCCACGGACGGAGGAGCTTGGTAGGCTGCAGTCCATGGGGTCGCTAAGAGTTGGACACAACTGAGCAACTTCACTTTCATTTTTCATTTTCATGCATTGGAGAAGGAAATGGCAACCCACTCCAGTGTTCTTGCCTGGAGAATCCCAGGGACGGGGGAGCCTGGTGGGCTTCTGTCTGTGGGGTCGCACAGAGTCGGACACGACTGAAGCGACTTCGCAGCAGCAACAGAGATATCAACAGCACCAAACTTTCATCTTATCTGAAACCTGTACATCCTTAGGACTTTGGACCTTTTTAAAGTCTCCCAAGTATTTTAAAACATTGACTTTTTAAAAGCTTAAAAAAAAAAAAATCTTCCCATACCCCAGTGTCTTCCCAAGCCTCTCCACCCTATAAACTTTTCATTGAACAAATACCAATTGGAAATAGATAACTGTTAAGGACCTACTGTATAGCACAGGGAACTGTACTTAATACTCTGTAATGACCTAGATGGGGGAAAGAATCTTAAAATAGAGTGGATATATGTATACTTATTCACTTGGATTGATTCACTTTGCTATATAGCAGAAACTAACACAACATTGTAAATCAACTATACTCTAATTAAATTTTTTTCATGGGCATGCTGTGGAAGCATACACACACACACACACACACACACACACACACACAAATACCAGTTGGGCGACACTTCTTGCTGGGCACTGGAGAGCAGTGGTAAACAGGTGGACATGTTTCCTTTACAGAACATACAGTCATGCCACGGAGATGTACCATAGCAAGTGATAACCAACCCCCTAGTATGACTGTCACGAGAGGGACACTCAGAAGTAGAGAGCACCCCAGGGCTTGGGGCTGGGAAGAAGCTAAGGGCAGGCAGTCAGTGAGAACTGGGCGGGCCTCCCTGTGGGAACGCGGCCCTGGGAGACCCCCTCTTCTGAAGCCCCTCCCCAGGCTGCGAGTTCCAGAGGCTACCAGTAGGGGGAGCCCATTGCCCAGGCCTGAGTAGCCCCAGTTGCTTATGTAACCTGGAAACCTGGGGGAGGAGAACAAACCGCAGGCAGAGGCGCGTCACACATACAGACACACGCGTGTACCCGGAGAGGCTTCTTACAGAATGACGTCACGTCGCCAACAGAGCGATGCACAGACACGCAGCACGCGCACGTGCTGCAGAGGAGGGATATATCTCGGGGAGTGGAGAGCTTCCCATCTAGTCCATAAAAAATCCAACCAGGCGGACCCAGCACTGAGGCCGATGCCTGCAGTGGGTTGAGCAGAGCAAGGGGGAATGCGGCCTCTCTAGGAGTCTCAGGAGTCTTAAGGGAGGGAGCCAGGGGCTTCCCTGGTGGCTCAGACAGTAAATAATCCGCCTACAATGCGGGAGACCTGGATTCAATCCCTGGGTTGGGAAGATCCCCTGGAGAAGGGAATGGCAACCCGCTCCAGTGTTCTGGCCTGGAGAATTCCGTGGACAAAGGAGCCTGGTGGACTACAGTCCATGGGGTCACAAAGAGTCAGACACAACTGAGTGACTTTCACTTACGGAGGTTGCAGAGACATGAGTGAACCGGGACACGGTGATCAGTGATCCTGGGGGGCTGTCCTCACTATGCCATCCCCAGCCCGCCAGCTCTCCTTGTACCACCAGGGGTGGGCATACTTCAGGTACCAGGCTCGTGTTTCCCAGGCTTATTTTATTCATTTCCCCTAAGATGAAATATGCACAGGGCTCTGAGGCGGCACGGAAGTGTCCCGAGTCCTTGAAATAATTAAGACCCATGCTGTGTCCTGAAAGAGTGTGTGTATAACCTTGCTCAGATGTCACACTTCACAGTCACAATTGTGGAGACAGGGTTCTCGGAGAGGCACATTCACGGACGGGGCTGCTGATGTATTTTGACCTCCATCAGGTATGTAACGTGATCTCACCTAATCGTCCCAGGACCCTGTGAGCTTACTGCTGTTATTATCCCCATGAGGAGACCGAGGCCTACAGGAGTTTAGGAACGTGTCTAGGGTTAATGGATTAGTTACTGTCCAAACTCAGGTTTGAACCCTGGATTGTCTGGTGTGAGGAATCCGTAACTCTTGTTACACGGCTTCTTTTATTTATTCATTTGGCCACACCACGTGGCAAGTGGAATCTTAGTTCTCCAACCAGGGATTGAGCCTGAGCCCCCTGCAGTGGAAGCACAAAGTCCCAACGATCGGACTGCCAGGGAAGCCTTGTTACGTGGCCTCTTAAAGGCAAACGTGAGGGAGGGAGGTTCAAGAGGGAGGGGACGTATGTATGTCTATGGCTGATTCATGTTGATGTATGGCAGAAAGCAACACCACACTGTAAAGCAATTATCCTTCAATTTAAAATAGATAAATTATATTTTTTAAAAAAAAAGGCAAACATGGAGCAGCATGTATGTGAAACATGTATTCTACTCTGGACCCAGACAGCAGCATGGGGACAGGGTGACAACCACACCCAAGCACAGAGCACACACCCTCCTCCCCCCAGACACTTAGCACACTTAGCCACGAGCACACTTAGCCCTCAGCTCCGTTTCTCTTAAGTGTGTATAAATCCCAGTTTGGTGGGGGCTAAGAATCACACACAAGAATGTCCTGTGATATGTGTGTGTTTATGAAAGCCTTGACCCATACTGCCCCGATGAGCCATGTTTTCCCCTCCTCCCAGAAGGGAACATTCTCTCTGCCCACTTGCTGAGAGGCTCAACTCAAAGAGAAAAGACAGAGATGCTGTCTAAAACCTATCTTTACGCAGATGCCCAACTCGTGCAGAGATGAACCAAGACAGGTGTGCCAATCCAGGGACCTGGGTGCCCTGAAAGATAAGCACAGACATCATGCACACCCAAACCCACTCACTCCACCACAAAGCTGTTTCCCACAACCACGCACACTCACACCAGACCCGCCTTCCTCCCAGCCAGGCATCTGCATCCTCATGGGGAATTGTGTGTGTATCTACTCCCTGTACCCTCCTCTAGCCCTGGCTGGGCCCACACTCCTTCTCAAGTTCTTAAACCCTATGCCAAGTGGGTGGCACATCTGTTCAAGAACAGAGAAGCCACAGCACCACTGCCAGCCTGGCCCTGACTCCTGAGGAGACCTTGCCATCTCACCCGGATTAGTGCCAGCTGCCCCCCACTCTGGAATGCCGTGGAAGGATCCCTCTCTGCTGGAATCCCCTTATCCTCCCCCCGCCCCCTGACAGTCCCTTGTTCCCTAGTCCCACAGGGCTGGGTGCCCGGGCTCCACCCCAAAGGCTCCCCCATCCCTCTACTCCATCCCTAACCAGCTAAGAGGGAGCTGGTGCTGCAGACATATGTCTAGAGGGTGGCACAGGGCTGAGGCAACCCCTGCTGTGTGAGATCACTTCTTCCCCACCCGAACAGCTGGCGTGGGGGAGTGGGGACTGAGTAAGGGCAGAAGATGGCAGCGGTCTGGCTAGACAGATCTGTGGGCTGCATGTAGCTGAGCCTCCGGGGGCGGGGCAGGAGGTGGTTAACTCCAAGTGGCTGCCTCTGAGTCAGTGAGCGCAGATCAGATTTGGAGAACAGGTCGTTCCCAAGTGTGTCAACACCCGGCTCTGAGCAAGGTGAGGAGGAGGCACCAGGAACTGCTGATAGTGAACACCCGCTGTGTGTCCGGCACTGCTCTGCAGACCCTGCACACGCGCGCTCTCTCCCTTGGCCCTCGCAACAACCCAGAGGGCTGAGTCCTATCGTTACCTATTTACAGATGGGAGCAGGAGGCCTGGGGAGGATACATCACTTCCCCAAGGTCACCAGGCTAGCAAATGGTAGCACCTGGATGCCAAAGCCAGCTGTTTAACTCCCGAGCTTAAGCTTGTAACATTCCTCTTGCTCCTGCTTTCCTCCTCACACACTTATTCATACACGCACATGTGCGTTCGTGTGTGCAACCACACACTCTCTCCTGGCGTCTGTGCAAACTTTTGAAATAATAGTCTTTTCCCACCAGTGTATTTCCAGCTCCTGACACACAGTGGGTGTTCAATAAATATCTGCTGGATGAATGGAGGCAGTGCTGAGGCTCGGGAAAAGAGGAATCAGTAAGAGGCAGGTGTGTATGTGTGCGGGGGTGGGGTGGGGAGAGAAGAAAGGGTGAGAAGAATTCCATGAGTGCACTTACACAGCCCTCTAGAACTGCTGATGGTATGGAAGGCTTGCGTCTACCTCCGAGGCCCGGCGTTTCCAAGCGCCCTGGATGGGGAAAGGGGATTGAAAGCGGGGTTCACAGGGTTCCCTGAGTGAACAAGGGGCCTTACCTCTTCCCCTCCAATCAGGACAGAGTTTGGGGGGGTGAGGTAAGGTCTGGGAGGAGGGTAGGGAGCACACAGCCACTTGGGCCATTGCATCCCCTGCTTGTCACTATTCCCTGCCCCTGCGCTTCAAGCTTTCCCCAGTGCCCACCCCCCCCCAAAGCCCTGGCCTCCCGCCATCCACACCTGGACTCTCCAGGAACCTGGCACCCCTTAGCTCTCCTGGCCAAAGAGTGGACAAGTCCCCTTTTCCCTAGTCCAACTGAAACAAGGGTGGAATTTTTCCAAAGGCTCTCTGTTGGGAAAGGAAAGGGAAAACAAAGCCAGAAATAAAGATTACAAAAACAAAGAAACAGATGGGTGCAGGATCTCGCCACGGGAGGGAGCGGGCCTGGAGCCCTGATGCCCGTGCAGCCTCCCCCGCTCTCCCAGCACCTGTTCTCAGCCCTTGGATGGTGTTCTCCACTCTGCATTGTCATCCCAGCCTTGGTTTATATCTGCCTCTGCGTCCTGGCTGTGAGCTGCTCAAGGCCACTGTTGGCTCTTCTTGGCTCTGCCCCCAGGCCTAGTACAGTGCCTGGCAAGCAGTAGAAGTGCCAAAGACATGTGCCAAGCAACTGAGGAAGCGAAGGAGCAAGGGGGTGAGTGAGAGAGAAGGAAGCCGGGTTGTTTCTCTCTGGTGACCAGATCGCCTCCATGGTGGGCACCGTTGACCCCTCTGGAGCTTGTCTCACACAGGACACTTCCATCCAGAGCTGACAGAAAGCTTCTCCTCCTATTTCAGAGCCCAAACCTGCCATCCCTCAGCAACAACCCAGCCTGGCTTCCCGGGCAGCCTGGGATGGACCCAGCTCTGTCCTCTGGGGAGGGACGGGTCCTGCAGATCACATTCAGCTGAGGAACAAATTGCAGTCCTGAGACCAGGACATGGAAAAACAAGAGCAGGAAATCGTAGCAAACATGCATTGAGGATTTGGATTCACCAAACAGCCCTCTGAGTTAGAGCTGATGAGGAAATGAAAGCTCAGAAAAGTTAAACTTTTGGCCAGTGAGTGGTAGATCTAGAGTTTCTTTTCTTTTTTAGTTATGTGGTTTTATTGAGTATGGATTTGGTGGGGCTTCCCTGGTAGCTCAGCTAATAAAGAATCTGCCTGCAATGCAGGAGACCCCGGTTCGATTCCTGGGTTGGGAAGTTCCCCTGATGAAGGGATAGACTACCTACTCCAGTATTCTTGGGTTTCCCTGGTGGCTCATACAGTAAGAATCCGCCTGCAATGTGGGAGACCTGGGTTCAATCCCTGGATTGGGAAGATCTCCTGGAGGAGGGCATGGCAACCCACTCTGGTATTCTTGTCTGGAGAATACCCCTGGACAGAGGAGCCTGGGGGTCTACAGTTCACGGGGTCAAAGAGTCCGACACGACTGAAGTGACCAAGCACAGCACAGCACTGTGCCCCGAGGCACGTGTGATCTTATTTTCTGTGATCAGATGTTGAATCGGCACCCCCTGCAGTGGGAGCGTGCATGGGTGCTAAGTTGCTTCAGTCGTGTCCAACTCTTTGCAACTCCATGAACTGTAGCCACCAGGCTCCTCTGTCCATGGGATTCTCCAGGAAAGAATACTGAAGTGGGTTGCCGTGGCCTTCTCCAGGAAATCTTCCCAACCCAGGGATCAAACCTGCGTCTCGTACGACTCCTGCATTGCCAGGCAGGCAGGTTCCTTACCACTAGCACCACCTCGGAAGCCTCTGCAGTGGGAGCATGAAGTCTTAACCATTGGACCAGCAGGGAAATCCCAGATCTAGGGTTTCTTATCCAGGCATTCTGACTGCACAGCAGTTCCTGACCGTGTTGCCATTCAGCCTCTGCATGGGACAAACCAGCACACTGAGAAGAGCTGACATCCAGGGGAATGACAGGGGAGCAGGTCCAGCCGGCTAGCAGGACAGGGTGGTAGGAGTCCAGATGTGCAGGACTACCTACTCCAGGGGGTAACAAGGCACTGAGCATGGGCGCTTAGGATGCCAGCTCCTGAACCGGATATCCCTGGGGGAAGGCAACCGGACGGAACACACCCCCAAAGTGGGGGATCAAGCCAGTTAGTTACCTTCAGGAGTTCACACACATGAAATAGAACTTCTGTGTTCTCAACACAGTCAAAAATGTCAGGGCTGAGATTCCAGAATCAGACAACAGAGGCCTGGATGCGCCTGGATCTACCAGCTGTGTGGCTTCCATCCCATCCCTGAGTTTCTCTAGCCTTGATTTCACAGTGTGGAATAGGAGAATTAGTATGGTCTTGATCTCTTGTTTTTTTAAGGTTGTTCTGAAAATAAATGAGAATGTAGGAACCACAGTGCCTGGCTATGATCAAAGCTAGGGCTCCTGCGGCAGATCGAGGCAGGAGATTCTTCTTGGTGAACCGTGTCCTTCCCTGGCTCCCACCTACTCTGCTCTCTGTTCCCTGCTTTTTCCTTCCACTTCCTGGACTCCTCTTGAAGAGGGTAACCGCCACCCCTGCTTCAGTTTCCTCACCATGCACTCCTTGCTGCTGCTGCTGCTAAGTTGCTTCAGTCGTGTCTGACTCTGTGCGACCCCATAGACAGCAGCCCACCAGGCTCCCCTGTCCCTGGGATTCTCCAGGCAAGAACACCCTTCACAATTTTATTTGCAAACTCTACCCTCCTGGCTCAGACAGTAGAGAATCTGCCTGCAATGTGGGAGACCTGGGTTTGATCCCTGGGTCAGGAAGATCCCCTGGAGAAGGGAATGGCAACCCACTCCAATATTCTTGCCTGGAGAATTCCATGGACAGAGGAGCCTGGCAGGCAACAGTCCATGGAATTGCAAAGAGTCGGACATGACTGAGCGACTGACACACACACACACACCCTCCATGGAAATGGTTTTCTAAAGGTTACACCAGCAACTTCCAAGTTTCCCCAGTGTGGCCATCTTTCATTTCCCCCTGGCCTTCTGTAGCATCTGAAGCTGCTAGTTTCTTGCCCTTGAAACTTTTTCCTCTGTCGGTTTCCAGGCCTCCTCCTGGGTCTAGTTCCCCATCTCGCTGGCTTGTCTACTTCTCCGTCTTTGGATCCTCCTTCTCTGTGCTGGGTGTGACCCACGTGTCTGCCCACGACCGCTGGCGCTCTCCTCCGCCCTCCTGGTTCAGCGCTCACCTCTGTGCAGGTGACTTCCATGGCCTGTCCTCTCTCCCAAGCGCCAATCCTCATTTCACCACCCCCTGGGCACCTTCACCTGGAAAGCCTGCCAGCAGCATCTCACACTGAACACGCTCCAGGGCAAACATGCACCTTCTCTCCCACACAACCTTCTTTCAGCCATCCTCCGCCTTCTTTTTTGGCTGTACTGGGTCTTTGTTGCAGCACGTGGGCTTCTCAAGTTGTGGCACCAGTTTCTAGAGTGTGGGCTCAGTAGCCGTGGTGCACGGGCTTAGCTGCCCCATGGCATGTGGGATCTTGGTTCCCTGAGCGGGAATGGAACCTTGTCCCCTGCATTGAAAGGGTGGATTCTTTACCACTGGACCACCAGAGAAGTCCCCATAACCTTATGGTAGTCAATTCTGCACTAGCATCCACTTTCATCTTCAGCTCCTTCCTCCCATACAATCAATTGCCAAATCCTGAAATTCTACCTCCCAAAGTCCTTTTCTCTTCATTGTCATTGTGACTCTCTTGCTCCTGACCTTCATACCCCTTGGCTAAATTTTTGCCATAACCTCCTTTCTGTCTCTCCCAGCCCAAGACTCCAGTCCGTGCGCACACACCGCCTGCAATCATTGAACCATCTGAGAACATCCCTCCTCCCTGCTCAAACCTTTGAAGTGGCTCCATGTCGCTTATAATAATATTTTTCAAACTTGCTTGGTGGTAAAAATACTGAATCCCACTCCCCACCCCTGCCCTTATGGATCAGGATTTCTAAGAGATGTGCCTGCTTTTCTGTATTTGTAACAAGCACTCCAAGTGATTATTATCATCAGAGCCTTTAGAATGGCACCTAGCTGGTCTTCAAGGCCCCGCATGAAATGACCCCCACCTCCATTCCCAGTATCAGCTCCTGTGTTTCTTTTCTTTTTTAAAAACATATTTGTGAGCCAAGTCGCTTCAGTCATGTCCAACTCTGCAATCCTATGGACTGTAGCCCACCAGGCCCTTTTGTCCATAGAATTCTTCAGGCAAAAATACTGGAATGGATTGCCATGTTCTCCTCCAGGGGATCTTCCCAACCAAGGATCCAGCCTATGTCTCTTTTGTCTCCTGCATTGGCAGGCGCATTTTGTTTTTTGTTTGTTTTTTCTTCTTACACTAATGCCGTTATTTATTCGGCTGCTCTGTTCTGGGTTTTAGTTGCGGCATGCAAGATCTTTAGTGTGGCCTATGAACTCTTAGTTGCGGCATGTGGAATCCAGTTCCCTGACCCTGAACCCAGGCCCTCTGCATTGGGATCATGGAGTCTTAGCCGTTGGGCCACCATGGAAATCCCTTGGCTCCCATGTTTCTTGGCGCACTGGGAGTTCCAGGCCTGACCGTGGTGTTTCCTCTACTTGGAGCATGCTCTCTCTGGGTCTCTAAGCTAGACCCTACCCATCTGTTGAGGCCCAACTAGAATGCCACCTGCCCCCTGCAAGCCTCCTAATTCTTCCATCTGAGAACCATCTCTTCCTTCACCAAGCTGCCCTCGCCCTCTAAACAGAACAGTGTGCAGCCAGCTGTACTGTTCCTCTCCCGTGTCTTCTGGGGGCACTTCACTCTCACCACTGCAACCTAGAGGTTTCTGCACACATGCTCCTGGGGATAAGAACCCAGAGCAGATCCTTCTCTGCACCCCTGTACTGTGGAAATTACACATTCCGGTTCTAGAAACAAACTGCCTGGGTTTGAATCCCAGCTGCCCTGCTTGGGTTAGCATCTTGGGATCTTGGGGTTTCAGTTTTCCCATCAATAAAAGATTTGTTTGTAATTTAAAAGTTATTAAACTGAGGAACTCATGGAAAGTACACAAGCACTTAGCATGGTGCCTCATTAAGCTGTTAACTCTGATGAGCTAGAGTCCTTAGACATAGTTGGTTCCAACTCTGCCTGCACATTGAATCATCTGGGAGCTTTTAAAAGACACTAATGGCTGGGCCCCATCTCAGACCAGCTAAAACATGATCCTTGGGGTAAGGCCCAGGCATGGAACCTTAATATATGGCTAGGGGTGAGAACCTCTGCGTAGTCCACCCCCTCACTCTATTGATGGGAGGTAAAAGACTTATTCAGGTCCATACCGCTAGCTCATGGTGGAGTGAGTCCTATTCCGCAAGCCTCTGCCCTCCCTCTGGTCTAGCCTCAGTGATGTCTAGGGCTCTGTGGCCTAGCGTCTTTGGGATAGGGGAATTACCCAGGTGGGAAGCAGAGCCTAGGCCCACCCAATCTCATTCAGCAGAAATGGAGGTGAAGAAGTATGAGGAGCTAGAGGAAATGAGGTGTCCCCAAGGGCTCAGAGCTGCCCTGGGAGCTCAGGTCAAGGGATGCCGTGGAGGGATTTGGAGGCTAAAAGGCCATGAGATTCTGACAAAAGGACCATGAGGTGGCGACCTTGTTCGCCTTGATTGCAACAGTCTATCTAGCACCTGTGTGCAGGGAGCCTGGCACATGGTCAGTGCTCCAGAAACGCTGGGAGAGTCTGAAGGGGGCGGTGGCCTGACTGGGAACCCGCTCCACTGGCTGAGTCATCTATGGAGGCCTTCATGTTCCCCCAGGGGGAGGGCTGAGAACATCAAGAGAGAGCACAGGGTGAATGGGTCCAGGACTTGCAGAGAGACTGAGGCCCAGGAGAGGCCGAGCTCCATGAGGTCCCAAGGAGAGCTCGTTGTGCAGAGCGAGGCTGCTGCCCTGCGTCTCAGGTGTTTTCAGGGCCTCCTGGCCCATCTGGGAGTCCGGAACGCCTAAGGGGGCAGGAAGACAAACAGAGCTGTGTCCTGGGCCAAGTGGAGGGGGCCTGGTTAGGGGAGGAGGAGGCTGCGGGGGAACCAGGCTGCCTCTTGATAGGGGGAACGGAGAGGCGGGGAGCTCTGGGTCAGATCTCCAGCCAAACCAAACCTGCCCCAGGGGGCTGGGGGCCGCTCCCTCCCTACCCAGATGGAATCAAAGGCAAACAGGAACCCTAGCGGGCCCAGCTGTAACCCCTGCCCCCCACACTCAGCAGGGCCCATTAACCGCATCCTTCCCATTACCCCTCACAGACTTTGCCCAGCCCAAAGAAGCTCTGGAAACAGACTCATCTGGGTTTTATGGGTCAAACGCCAGCCAAGAAATGTCCGGTTTCTCCAACCTCACTCTCAACCTGGCTCTTCTCCCTCAAAGATAGCCAGACCCTTTCCCTTCTCACGAAGGTACTCTGTAAGAAATCAGGGTAGTCTTTGCTCAGACCCTGAGCCCTTCCTTCCCTCTATGCCAAGAGCTGAAGGGATCAGACTCATTTCCGAGAGTCATACTAGCGAACAAAATAGGAGTGCCTGCCCCTTGGATTTCCTTCTGAACCCTGGGCTCCAGGGTTGAACATACAAACACAGGTAATTTTTCCTGTTTACCTGGGTGGAGCCAAGTGCTAAGAAGGAAGTAGCCTGGAATTTGGGGGATCATCAGAGCTGTGAAGACACCTCAGAGATTTTCTAGCTCTGCTCATTATTCAGATGAAGGATGCCCCTTCCCTAAGGTCCCTTGAACGGTTCCACTGGCACCAGCCTCACTGGCCTGACGTGCAGACATGTCCCCTTTGCACTGGACCATGGTCGGGGCTGCAGGTAGGACTGTGCGAAGACAGGCCCGAGCAGATCTGGGCCATCGTGCTTAGCGGGGAGGTTGACGTGCATCTCCCAGACCACACTCTGATCCTTTCCTGCCCCTCCATCTGCCTTCCACCGCACTTCCAGGACACAAACATGGAGCCATCCCCACCCAGAGAGCAGCAAAGAGAGCCAAAGAGGTGGGCAGGAGCAGAGGCGGAGAGATTGAGGAAAATTCCTCCAGGCGCTCTGTCTTCTTATCCATTTTCTGAATTCTGTACAATGTGGTTTTACCAATTAAAAGGATAGAATAATCCAGAGGAAAAATTTAAAATGACAGAAGCAAGGAGACGGAAGAGGTTTCTAAGCTGCTTTCTGAGTGGTTTCAAAAGATAAGAAAGAGCACAGAGGCACAGATGTAAACACACAGAGAGAGAGAGAAAACAAATCCAACACAGCCCTTGTGGTCCAGTGGGGGAACTGAGGCAGCAGCAGGGCCTGGACAGGCTCTTTGCAGCTCCGAGCCCAACCTGCCCACCACAAGATCACTGCAACCTGCGAGGAGAGAGGGCTGGAGAGGAGGAGGGAAAAGAGGCACCTTTCTGGGACAGCCCAGGCTTGCCCTGCTCCAGTTCATCCTGTCGCCCAAGACAGCCTCCCAGAGCCAGGAGAGCTTTTTCACTCACTCCCCCAAGAAGGCCCCAGAAGCCTGGCAGTGGTGACAAGACCCTGAAGAGCAATGGGGGGGAAGGAGAGCAGCGGGGAGGGGAGGGAATGACGGAAGGGAGAGGAGAGACTGCCTGGAGCGGGCTGACAGAGGGAGAGGAGGAAGAGCAAGCAGGACCGGCGAGCCAGGGAGGGACTGGGGCAGAGAAGTGGGGTGAGGGGTGGGCGCAGGGCCAGGGGCGGCAGTGACAGCGACTCCCAGTGCTTCCTGCCTCCCACTCGCCCTCCCTCGCGCTCTTTCATGATCTTGAAACAACCTTCAAGTCTGGGCTGGAGGCCCCAGGAGGCCAGTCACTTAGGAAACAAAACTGTTTCTTGGAGACCTTGAAAGCCCATCTGCAGCTGAGCGGCGTCCCCACCCCCTCCCCGTGCACACACACATTCTCCCATGGACTCTCACGTACACCCACCCGACTCCACACCAGCCACACACGCACACCAGGAACACCGGGGGCGGGGTGTTGCCACGCTGACGACACCCTCTCCTCAGGAGTTCACTCGGCTCCTTCCCACAGGCTCTTCCCCACACACAGCAGCCCTCCGTCACAGACTAGCACACGTCTGCACCCACACAAGAATATACCCTCCTCTGCCTGTCTCCTGTCTCGCTCTCACGCACACACCTCCTTCTCAGACCCTCCCATACCAACAGAACACTTGATTCAGGACCACACAGCCTCTCCTTCGTGGGTCTGCTTTCTGATCTAAGACTTTCTCTCAGATCCAGCCCCCGGCCCAGTCCCCCTGGACTTCCGACCCCCTACTTTCAAGTCTTTCTTGCTCTCTGCTTCCCTCTTCTTACCCCAAGGGCATTGGTCCATGCTGGCACCACTGGCTGTGTTCAAAGGAAGCAGGAGCCCAACCAGGCACCCCAGATCAAAAACCAGGTGGCAGCTATTCTGGTTGATGTCCTGGAGTCGGAGGTCTGAAGAAGAGGAGGACGAAGGGGTGACCTCCCAGAGCCTCCACACTGTCCTGGGCAGGGAGGGAGGCCAGGGACACCCTACACAGGTGAGGGACGGGCCCTGGGCCCTGTGCTCCTTTGCTTTGTCTGAGTCCCAGATATGCATGTAGCAGCGCCCTTAGGACTGCGTGTGTGTGTGCACACGCTAAGTTGCTTCAGTCGTGTCTGACTCTGTGCGACCCCGTGGACTGTAGCCTGCAAGGCTCCTCTGTCCATGGATTCGCCAGGCAAGAACGCTGGAGTGGGTGGCCATGCCCTCCTCCAGGGGATCTTTCCCACCCAAGGATCCAACCTACATCTCTTAGGTCTGCTGCATTCTTTACCACTAGCGGCTACAGACTCATCCAACTGCAGGGCTAGGCAGGGACCCTCCCCTCTTCACCAGGTTTGTGTGGGCAGAGAGGAAGGGCACAGCCCCTTCCGGTGTTGGGCCTGGCTACAGGGACCAGGACCTTGGAAGGACTGGGCAGTACTGGGAGGCGCCAGCAGGGATGAGGACGGGGTGTGAAAACCCTGAGAAACCAGTGCTGGAAGCCGGCATGGCCTATCTCACCTTGTGTCCTGCAGAAGATAACCGGGGCACTCTGACCCAGGAACCGATGAGTAGCTGCTTCCTAAATCCCAAGTCATCTCTTGTCCACCCAGGGCAAGGCTGCCCCCTACCTGTAGGTCTCTCTTTCACCGACTTCTTCAGGCGGTCCCTCCTGTTGTCTAACCATGAGCCTTCTTGCTGCATCTTCAATTACTTCTCTCACTCTCCTCTCTACACACCGAGGCTTGAACTTGGATCTGTTTTCTTCTTGTTGTTTCCTCCCACTACCTGATCTCCCCAGGTCCAAAATCAAGGTGGAGGGGCCGGTGCAGAGAAGGGAGTTGCCCCCTTCCACTCACCCATCCTGCTGTAACCCAGGAAGAGAAGGAAGGCAGATGCTGGGCATGACCTACCGGATCCCTGTAATGGAAAATCCCAACCGCTGGCCCGGAGGGGGTCAGTTATTTGGGGAATTCAAACATGAACCCTGTGCTCTGAGAGTGGACTTGCTGGAGGAGAGGTCGATAATCCCTCTGTGGGGCATTCCCTCTGGGGCCAGCAAGGACCAGTCCCGCCAGCAGACACCTCAGGCGTCCGGCTGGAGGGCCCCACTCCCGCCCTCCTCTCCTAACTTCCTTTGACGCTTATTCGCCAGGGCTCAGACCTGACCCCAGCCCACTGGCTTCCCTCCACCAGGAGAACCCTGTCCTCTGGCAGCCTCCACGAGAAAGCAGGACTTTTTTTCTTTCTGTGCCCCTTCCGGTTTCCCTTTCCTCCTTTGGACCCCAGTTCTTTGGCTCTTTTGACAGATGAGCAGCGACACCACAGCATCCTGTCTTGGTCACCTCCCCTACCCCTGTTTCTGGCTGGTGTCAGCAACCAGAGCCCTCCCCCCTCCCCAGGCACTGCCTCAGTTTCTCCCAGGCTTCCCTGCAGAGAGGTCCCTGTGTGCTACCCGCCATCCTGCCTGCTGCAGACTCGGCTTCCTTTCCCCTCCACCCGCCCCCCAATAAGGAAGCAGCTGCCCTCCTTTCTAGTTCACAAGTCTGGTACTTGTTAGCATGCTGACCTCCACATACCTCTTTGAATCTCCCCATTTGCCTCTCTAGGGGCTTCTCCTCAGGTACCCAACAACCCCAGGCATAGCTTCAGCCCAGAGCTCTTGGTTAGTGACTAAGCAAGTAATGTGTCCCATCTGTAACCAGGGTGAAGGAAATCCAGAAAGAGATCTTCTCTGGAAGGCCTACTGGTCTGTCCAGGAGGCCCAGCCTGCCCTTCCACCAGCCGCCTCCCAGATCCTGCGAGTTCTGATGCTCAAACTTTGGAAAGGTGCATCTGGAGGGCTTGGGGAGACTCTCTGTCCTCTGTCTCCAAGCAGACTCCATGCTGCTCCTGACACTGTCTTTGACTCTTGTATCTAAGGGCCGGCCTGGGGCTCCAACGCTACCTTCCCCTGGCTTCGGCCACCCCACCACCTAACAGTGCAGGAAAAAGTCTCCCTTTCTTACTCTGGGAGGTTAGATACAGACTCAGGAGACCTGGGTTCTGATTCTGTTTCATCAGCTCAAACTGTCAGTCTCCCTGGGCCTCAGTTTCCCCATCAGGAAATCAAGAGGAAGATGTCGCACTTCATGGGCTCCGGCCTCTACCAGGCTGAGAGGACTGGTCCCCCGCGCCTGTCCCGAGGGGCGCGTTCCCCACAGGGCACAGCCTCACCCCCCCTCCCTGCCCCCAGCCACCCCCCCCCCCACCCCGCTGCTCTCGGCGGTGGTGCCAGGCCTCGGAGGGTGAGGGGAGCCCAGGGGGAGCACCCAGCGGGACAAATGGACCTTCCACGGGCCAGTTGCTTAAGGGGCGGGAGGGGAGGAGTCCTCAGAGATCCTGTTTCAACAAACGTTTCTTTCCCGAGAAGTGGAAGGCGGGGGAGAGGGGGAGAGGGACCTATTTAAAGCTACCCTGTTGCTCACTGTCTCGGTCTGTCTGCCGGGGTCTCTGGCCACTGCCCCAGACTGGTGATCTGGGCTTGGGTTCCTCCTGGCGACCTCTCCCGTCTAGGTCCCTCAGCCACTCTGCCCCAAGATGGGCCGTGGGGTGAGTATCTCCAAAGAGCAGGGGTCACTCTGGAGGGAGCCGTAGGGCTCTCTGGATGTGAGGGAGGCTGGCGGGAAAGGACGAGGTCAGGATGGGATGTGGAGGGAGGAGCAGTGGAAGAACGAAGAGTCTTCCAGCTAGGCTGTGTGCACAGACCCGCAGCGTTCACCACCCGCTGTGCTCTCCTCCTCCTCCGCGGCAGCAGCCCCCAGCCCAGCCCCGCATCTCCTCCAGCGCTCCCGCCTCCCCGCCTCATCTTTGTCCCTGCGCCTCCCCACCACATCCCCATCATCACCCTCTGGCCTCCCAGCTGCAGGGATCTGTGCCACTGTCAATGCTCCCCACCTTCGCCCCCCGCTGAAACTATCTGTTCCTCTAGGAGTCTCAGCCTGGGGGATGGGGGTCCAAGGTGAGGTGGGAGAGAGGGACAGGGGCCGTCCACTCCTGAGTCACCAAGCAGTTGTGCACACCAGCCCCAGGGGCCCTGAGCTCCCAGGACAGCTGGGAGGAGTGTGTGGAGGAAAGCAAATGTGCCCTGAGTCCCCCTGTCCAGCACCCCTGGGCGTCTCAGGCAGCATTGTCCTCCAGCTCCAAGCCACATTCCCAGAGGCTGGTGAGAGCTGCCGGCACCCCCCTCAGTCCACCCCAGCCTGTGGCATTCTGCAGCACTGAGTATGCCAAGGGGAAGATTAACAACCACCAGGGCAGAGGGGGGCAGGGCCAGGGCTTTGAATTCTTGGAAATGAAATTTCCATATGGAGAAAAGGGATCCAGTCCCTTTACATCCTGCGCCTGGCGGCTTTCCTTTTGTGGAATGCTGGCCGAAGACAGCAGAGAGGGAAAGGGTCTGGGGAACGACAGGGATGGGAGGGTGCTGAGGAAAGAGGGTGCCAGGGGGAACTGTGGGGGCATCTCTGGGGCTGGGAGGGTCAAGCAAGGACGTGGTTTCGCACTAAGTTTAGCAGCTGGGAAAACTCTGAGCTTGGACACCAGGGTTCCTGAGCTGGGGTGGGAGCTATAAATAGAACTGGGGTGTGTGTGTGTGTGTGTGTGTGTGTGTGTGTGTGTGTGTGTTGGTGACTCATGCATTCTCCATAGACTGCGGTTGATACAGATATTCCTGGGTGAGCACCTGTGTTTGTGTCTCAGGAGACAATTTTGCAAATGTGCAGGCCTTCGAGCATGAGTGGGCATAGATGTCACCGTGTGGGGGCACGTGAGGGTCTGTGAAGAGCTGTCTCTGACGTGTGGGCTTCACAGAGGAAGAGCTCACAGCCGTGGGAAGATACACTGGGGACTCTCAGCTGCACCTTGACGTCTTTTGCTCCCCGCAGGGAGCGGGAGTCCCCAGCTGAGGCGCAGGATTGCTGACCTCTCCCCTCCTCTGCCTTAGCACAGGGTGGACCCAGCTCAAGAAGTCCTGCTTGAGAAGCGATTTGACCTTGACTTCTTCAGGGGCCTGTGCTTTTCCCCCAGCACCCACGAATTCCCTCCCATCCACCCCCAGTAGCAAGCCAGGGAGTAGGTCTGGTTCTGTTCAGTCTGAGGCTGGGGCCCCTTGGGGCTTGGAGCTTAGAATTCAACCAGCCTTGAGACCCCCGAAGAGGGAAGGCACCCCCATCCACATCCCCTGTTCCCTGCAGAGCAAGAGCTCACTGTCACCACCTCCCCCTGTGTCGTGGAAGGGCAGCGTGGGAGTTGGGGGGAGGGACAGCCGGGTGGGGAGGGAGCCTGCTCCAGCTGCCACGAAGGGCAGTGGTGGGGAGAGCGATGGCTGATTTCCAGCTGCCCCCACTGTGTCCTGGCCTGGGCTCTCTCAGAAAGAACTCTCTGTTCTCCTTCAGCATTCAAGGTCCAGAGAGGGGGACTTGTGGACTTGTGGATGGGGGAGGGAGAAAGGGGGGGTGGTCCTTGCTTCCTCTCTTTCTTTCTTGCCTGAGCAGCCCGCTGGCCCCAGATCTCCGCAGGCTCCTGGCTGCAGAGCCTGAGATCTCTGCCAGGATGGGAGAGGGGACAGGGTAGTGTGTCCCTAGCTCTGTGACCGCCTGCAAGAGAGCAGGGTGGGCACTTGGGGGTTGCTGCTCAGCCATCATCTGTACATGCCAGACGTGCATATGTGGGCTGGCAAATTTTTAAAGCCATACCTTTGATTCCAATTTTCACAAACTTTATTTCATATCTAAGTATGCAGAAATTCTCTGGGCTCTGCTCCTTGGCCCCCAGTCGTAGCCTAATCCTCTGCGCATGCTCAGGCCTCATCCTACCCTAGGAGCTATGGAGGGTCACAGAGAAGTTTGTTTAACCTCGTCTCTTGCCTCTTGGCTCTTCAATGCTTTTCAACCATTCTCAGCCCTGTCCCACCAAGGACAGGATCCAAAGAATTAGATTGGTGAATCTAGGACTTTTCAACACATTCAATTCAATGAGTCCCCCTAAGTCACTGGGGAAAGGAGAGGTACCACTCACAACCCTTCCCCACTCCTTCTGTTGAGCTGTTTCAGTCTCCCCAGGAAGAGAGCCTTCAGGACGCCAAAAGTAGCCCTGATTCATAGATGCTTCACATGAAAACAAATGCAAGATTTACCAGTCATCTTTGCTGAGAAGAGCATTTCTGAGCAACACAGCCTAGGAGAGCTCACATCCTTCTAAACAGATCATTAGGCATTATCTAGGCGATAACGGTGTCCACCTCTCACTGCACTGCTCCCACCCCAGTTCCTGATTTCACTGGTCAGACTTCTATTTCTTCTAATGCTAGAATCTAGGTGCTAGATGCATGATCTCTTGTGATCAGGGCAGCTGTCACATTCCTTGGATTGCTCCTCTTTGATGGGAAAAAATTGTATTATCCTTGAGCACAATGGATTTCTAGGGCAGTAAAACTGCTCTATATACTATAATAGTGGATATATGTCATTATAATGAAAGTGTTAGTCGCTCAATTGTGTCCGACTGTTTGTGACCCTATAGACTGTAGCCCACCAGACTCCTCTGTCCATGGAATTCTCCAGGTAAAAATACTGGAGTGGGTAGCCTTTCCAGGGGATCTTCCCAACCCAAGGATCAATGCCAGGTTCAATGGTGAAGAATTGCAGGTGGATCCTTTGCCTTCTGAGCCACCAGGGAAGCCCATATGTCACTACACATTCATCCAAACCCACAGAATGAGCCCTAATGTAAACTACGGACTTTGAGTGATAATGATATATCCATGTAGGTTCATCCATTGTAACAATGTACCACCGGTGCCAGATGTTGATGGTAGGGGAGGCCATGCACGTGGGGGCAGGAGATATATGGGAACCTGTAATTTCTGCTCAGCTTTGCTGTCAACCTAAAACTCCTCTAAAAGAAAAGGTCTTTTTTTTTTTTAAGCATTATCCTGAAAAAAAAGCGGAGGTGGGGGTGGGGGGACAAAGCCCTTGATGTAAATCCCACCCAAGTATCCTCTCTTTATGGAAAAGAGAGGAGTGTTTCTATACTAGTGTTTCTATAGAAACACTAGTATAGAAACACTAATCCCTGAAGCCTTGGCCCGGCACTTGGGGTCCAGGAGAAGTAGGCGCAGGACAGCAACTGAGCAGCGCCTCGGCGACAAGGACGCCACGGCCTGAAGGAGTTAGGAAAGGAGCCTGGGGAAGAGGGAGCGAGCAGTCACTGGCCACACCACGCCAGGCCTCCTCAGCCCCTCCTGTCCTATCACCCAAGACCCCTTGGAAGGAGAGCTTCCTCACCCTCTCCCCACAAAGTCCCCTGTGAGACCCTGGAAGCCTGGGGGCGATGAGGAGCCCACTGACCCGTAAGAGGAGGGGGAACTGGTGACCTTGGGAAACTCCAGTTAGAATGTCCACCTGACTTCACCAGAGGACCCAGGAATGTCTGGCCCTAAGAGTCCCATGCATCTTCAGTTTCAGATTTATCCTCAGAGATGATCTCTTCTCTATTTAGACAAATAGGGCCCGGTCCTCTCCTCACCCAGTTGTGCTTTGAGGCTTTGTGTCCTATGTATCGCCTTTTACCCCGTCACAGGCAGGCCTGCCCAACAGGACACTCTGAGTGCCCATTTCCTGGAGGCACTGACCCTCCAGCTACTGATTTCTCAGTCTGTGGGCCCTGCCCATCATTTCCACACTCCACCACAACACTAGGGCTCCCCCCTCCTCTAGACACTTCCCTGCCCTGATCCCTGACTCCCCAAAGACTCCTACCCCCCAAATTCCTAACTCTCTCTTCTCCCCTCTGAGTCAAGCAGTCACACGTTGAGACAAAGACATTCCCACAGGGTGCTTCTACCCCCTCGATGAACCCCCCCCAGCCAGTCCCTTCCAGAACTCCAAATAGTGTAAGATGGTGGTTTTTAGCTTTTTGTTTATTTTACTTTAAGGGTTCTTTCAACAAACAAAATCTTAGCAGAAGCCCAGCTACTAAACAGCTAAGGGTGGGCTCCTGAGTCCTGAGCCCCTCAGCCTTTCCTAAAGTTCAAACACAGAGCCCCAGGACTCTGCCAACACTTTGCAAACAGAGAGCCTGGGGTCCCTGCCACCCTGCACCCCCTCTCCTCCCCTGGGATGACCACTGACTTTGAATCCACTGGCCTCCACTCCCAGTGCCTGGGTTCCCAGTCCTTCAGTGGGAATAGAAGCTCCAGCCTCCCTGACTCCCCAGGTCCTCTCTTCCTCCTGCAGGCCGGCCGTGAGTACTCGCCTGCAGCCACCACTGCGGAAAATGGGGGCGGCAAGAAGAAACAGAAAGAGAAGGAGCTGGATGAGCTGAAGAAGGAAGTGGCCATGGTGAGCCCCAGCCTGCCCTGCCAGGCCATGGGAAAATCTCCCACGCTGGGTCTCCCACGTGGGAAAGTCTCCCACGTGGGAAAGTCTCCCATGCAGCCCGTGCACTCCTGGATGCCCGCGCCCAGCCTCGCATGCTCCTTGCTCCCCTGCTGTGCTCTGAGTGCCCTCAGATGCATTCTAGACATGCTCAGCCTTCTTCCTCAAAGCAACTTGCTTTCCCTTCCCCAGGATGACCACAAGCTGTCCTTGGATGAGCTGGGCCGCAAGTACCAAGTGGATCTGTCCAAGGTCAGTGAAGGGGTGTCTAGGGAAGCACCAAAGAGGTGAGAGAACCTTTTCCCTGAGAGAGCCTGAGGGAAAAAGGAGCTTTAAAATTCAAATCCAACCCTCTTTATGGCTAAGGAAACCCAAGCCCAGAGATGAGGGACTAGTTGATGGCAGAGCCAAAACTAGGGTGCAGATCCTCTGCGTCTTAGTCTATAGCTCCTTCCCTGGCTGCCTGGAAGCCAGGGCTCCTTACACCCCAAGGTCCCGGAGGGCCTCTGGGCAGCAGCTCAGCGACACCTCCCCTCGTGGAACCGACATACCTGTGGTGGTGAGGGAACCCAGGACCGCTGTCACAGTAAAGCCCTGGGCGCCCACTATGCACGTAGCACTGGGGTAAGATTACCTACTTTCCTGATTCTTACAACCAGCCAGGTGTGGAGCCCTGTTCATTAAAGCAAGGACACTCAGGGTAACTTCCCTTGATTACGTCAATAGTTGGTGGCACGTCACATTACCAAGCCCATCATTTTGAAAAGTAATAAGTCATTCATCAAAAATGTAGGCCTTCCCTGACTGCCTTTTTGAAAATTCTATGCCCCCTTCCTTTACCTTACCTTATTTTTTAGAATAACATTTTTCACTATTGGGCAGTAATGTCTGTTTATCGTGTATCCCCTCATGAGATCATCAGCTTCACAGGGCAGGGACTTGTGGCTCTTGTCCATCCCTGGAGCCCAGCTCTGACTCGATTGCCTGACGTGTAGGCGCTCAGTACACATTTATTGAATAAGCAAGAGGACAGATAGAAAAATAGTTAAGAAATGGCTTCTGCCTTCAAGGAGCTCAAAGTCTAGCAGTCCAGTGCCTTGTGGTGAGTGCAGCCCTAGAATCATGCCTGGGATACAAGGGGACCAGAAAGGGGTTGTCTGGGCCAGCCTTGAGCTCAGGATAAAGGGCCAGGTGAAGCTTTCTGGGGAAAGTGATGAGTGGTGACCAAGCCTGTGTGACATTGATGGTCAATAATGTAGGACCTTCTTGAATCCTTGGTGAAGGGGAGAATCTGAAGGAAGAGAGATGAGGCAGGGTGGGGGGCGGGGCCAAGTGAGATGTCTTTTCAGAGAGCCTTATCCAGGCTGCCTCCAGACGATATTACTGGGGCCCTAACCAAAATGTGTCTCAACCCAAGGTTGACCAGAGTTGGGGGAGCCACAGCCCATATCCTCAGCCTTCAAAACCTCCAACACCCATTGCAAATGCCACCTCCTCCATGTGGCCTCTCCTGATGACCCCCACCCCTTCCAACCAGGCGGGATTTTTTCCTCCACCTGGACATTATGCCCTGTGAGGTTCCTGGCGGGAAATGGTGAAGGGCCAGGTTGGTTCTGGATGTGAGCTCAGCTCCCTCATCTCTCCTCACCTCCCTCAGGGCCTCACCAACCAGCGGGCCCAGGACATTCTGGCTCGGGATGGACCCAATGCCCTCACCCCACCCCCGACCACCCCTGAGTGGGTCAAGTTCTGTCGTCAGCTTTTCGGGGGCTTCTCCATCCTACTGTGGATTGGGGCCATCCTCTGCTTCCTGGCCTTCGGCATCCAGGCTGCCATGGAGGATGAACCATCCAACGACAATGTAAGCCAGCACACCTGACCTCTGAACCAGCCTATGACTCTGCCCTGTAGCCCTAAATCTTCAGTACAGTGGGTCGGGGGGAGGCAGGGAGCAAGACCTCTTGTACAATCCTACAGCCCTTCAGCTCTTTGGACTGAAAAGGGGTGAGGCTTCTGAAAGTGAAAGTGTTACTTGCTCAGTCAGGTCTGACTCTGTGACCCCATGGACTGTAGCCTGCCAGGCTCCTCTGTCCATGGGATTCTCCAGGAAAAATACTCAAGTGGGTTGCTGGGACCTCCTCCAGGGGACCTTCCTGCCCAAAGATCAAACCCAGGTCTCCTGACCTCCAGGTGGATTCTTTACCGTTTCAGCCACCAGGAAGCCTTCTATACACATCTAGAAACACCCCCTCCAACACACATACTCATGATGGAGACAGCCCCTCCCTGTTCCTTCACACTTAAGTGGACTTGTCTGCACCCCCACGTCTTTCCCCCCTCAAGAAGCCCTAGTCCTGGGAACTTCCTACAATTTCCCCATCCCCTCTAGTCTTAGGTGGCTGGGGATTAGCAGGTTGAGGGGGGGATGGGAGAGAAGGACTTTCTTCCACCACTCTCACTTTCAGACACAAACAAAGGGGGCACTAAACTCTCACCCTGAGTGGCAGCTGTCGCTCTAGGGCTGGGAAAAGTCAGGTCCTTCAAAGCCTGTCTCCTTACCAGCTTTATCTGGGCGTGGTGCTGGCAGCCGTGGTCATCGTCACTGGCTGCTTCTCCTACTACCAGGAGGCCAAGAGCTCCAAGATCATGGATTCCTTCAAGAACATGGTGCCTCAGGTAGATGGCTGGGGGCTGGGCTGTGGGCTGGGCCGTTAGGTTTCTGGGAGAGTCTGGCTTAGCTTTTCTCAACTCCTTGTGCTCAGAGAAGGAGGCTTGGGCAGAAAAGACCCTCCAGTTCTCCACACTGGAACCTATCTTGTTGCTAAGGGTGCCGGGTTTGTCCTTCTCCTTGGTGGGGTTGGAGGTGAGGGGGGAGACTGGTGCAAGAGGAAGGTCGGGGTAGAGATGAGCACAACTTCCCCGCAGCAAGCCCTTGTGGTGCGAGAAGGAGAGAAGATGCAGATCAACGCGGAGGAGGTGGTGGTGGGCGACCTGGTGGAGGTGAAGGGTGGAGACCGCGTGCCTGCTGACCTCCGGATCATCTCTTCTCACGGCTGCAAGGTGAGAGCGCCATGTCAGAGCCACTGGCGGAGTCTAAAAAGCAAGCTGTCTAAGGTGCATGGGGCCAGCTAGAGGCTTAATGTTTGGGAGACTCGGGCCCAGGTGTCAACACCTGCCCCCACAGTGCCCAGCCCCACCTGGTCCTATACTAGAGCTTGCGTGTTGTTTGCTTGTATCTGTGTGCCATGAATGCTCTGCACCCCGGGTGTTTCTTTGAGTTTCTTTGATATCCACTTCATAGCAACAATTTATTGAGTATGTGTCAGGTGCTTTATAGACATTCACACAGGTTATCTAATTTAACTCTGCCAGAGTGGTGTAATCACCCAGGGATGTTACGCGTGGTCACACAAGTCATGCCACACACAACCTTAGACAGTGCCATTTTCACAGACTACAGAGTTAGTGGCACCCCCTGTAGTTGTGCAGGGCAGACATTCTGCTTTCATGCCCCATTTAAAGGTGAGTAAAACAGAAGCACTGTTGGTTATGTAACCAGCCCAAGGTCACAGAAGAAGTCAGTGAGCCCAGATTCCAAACCAGAGCAGGGACAATAGCTGAGTAACACTATAAATATGTGATGAGAGCAAGTGTAATTCTGTCTCCAGTGTCATGGTGACTGAGTGTGGCTGGAGTCAGGACACAGCTGTGTGTGCACGAGCGTGTCTGCCCATCTGATGATCCCCACACTGCCTTCCTCCTCAGGTAGACAACTCCTCCCTGACAGGCGAGTCAGAACCCCAGACCCGCTCCCCCGAGTTCACCCATGAGAATCCCCTGGAGACCCGCAATATCTGTTTCTTCTCTACCAACTGCGTGGAAGGTGAGAGACCAGCCTGGTGGGGAGCCCCTGCTTCCAGCAGCAGCTGTGGGAGGAGCCTGAATTGTGGGTCCCCAGGCAGGACTGGGGGCTGTGGCCATGCTTGCTTGTCAAGAGCCTGGCTATGGAGAAGGGAATCAAAGGGTCTGGAGCCCTGAGTATTACAGGAATAATCTCTCCAGAGGGCAGCAAATTGGCTGGGGCAGTGTGACCCCATGGAATAGTTACCTCCCCACAGTAAGAGCTCTGTTCTGTCCACTCCAGGACAGAGCGGGTTCCTAAGCCTTCAGATATGAGCCAAGACCACTATACGCACGCACACACACACACACACATTGCCCAAACCAGCCTCAACTAGAAGACTTTGGTTTGACTGATGGCCCCCTTCACTCCTGGTTCTAGGGCTAGTTGCTTCATCTCCTGACTCTTGTTTGACCAGGACCCAGACTGGGGAAGGGGTAAGAAAGCATCCAGTCCAGGTGAACACTCAGGCCTTTCCTCAGGCCACCTCCAGGCCTGGGCTTCACCAAAGGAGCTGTTGATCATGCACAGGCTGCCCGGTGGGCCCTCAGCCCTGGCTTCTAGAGATGACCAAAGGCCAGGAAGAGGCCCCAGAGCTGTCACCGCCGAGTGGCTGGAGTCTAGGCCCACCCGAAACCCTACCCTCTGTGGTTGTGAGCGGTGTCGGGGGCTGAGTCGAGCTGGTGGGAGGAAGTGTCTGACTAGACGATGAGCCTCAGAAAGTGGGTCAAACGGGCCTTGTATCTGCCGCCTCCCCCTCCCCCCCACACACACCTCTCCCTTCTTGTATCTCATTTCTCTGCAGTGTGTTCTGTTTCTCTGGGCTTTTCCCTTCCTTCAGCAAGTTGGATTCACAGCAAAAAATATCACCACACATTGTTTCCTAAAGTTTTAATGTCCTGAGATTCTGAAAGTTGCTCTGCATTTCCCACAATTGATAAAAATGCCTCGTAAAACATGCCACTGATTACCCTGAACTGACTTTGGAGAGAGGAGAGGAAATGAATGGAACTAATGTTTTTGGAGCGCCTACTATGTGCCAGATGCTGCTTTAAGTATATCACAGCACTGTCTCATTTCATTATTAAAATCAGTAGGAAGGAATTCACACAAGGACGCAAACCCAGGTTTGGCAGGTTCCGATGCGCGCTCTTTCCACAACAGTGCACTTTCTCCCCTGAGTGCCCCTGGAATGTCTACCTAAGAGCTAGTGGTTGCCTAGCTTCTTCTAGAGAGATTTGTACCTAGTGTCGAGAAACAAAAACTTATGCCTACATGGAAAATCCATAAGTGCTTTACTTACGAATTTACTTATGAACACAATATATTGTGTTCAAAAATATTGTTATATTTTAAAATGATAACAAATGTGAGATTAGGGCTTCCAGGGTGGTGCAGTGGTAGAGAACCTACCTGCCAATGCAACAGACGCAAGAGATGTGGGTTTGATCCTTGGGTCAGGAAGATCCCCTAGAGAAGGAAATGGCAGCTCACTCCGGTATTCTTTCCTGGGAAATCCTATGGACAGAGAAGCCTGGCGGGTGACAGTCCATGGAGTCACAAAGAGTCAGACACGACTGAGCACACACAAGATCTAAGAGATGAGATTGATTTTACTGAAATACCCACAGGCAATACTTTTATTTCATTCACTGAATCTCCTCAATGTGAACTTTGAGTTTATTTGCAAGGATTTGCCCCCCACCCCCATCCCAGGTCCAAGTATAAGAGAGAATAACGTGCTGTTGCACTGAGTTCTGGGATTGGCCATCTGTCCTGGGAGAGCAAGCCAAGGGAGGTAGTCTTCTGGAGGCACCCTCCAGGATGGGAGTCCTTGGCTTATGCACGCTGTGCTGGCTTTCCTTTCCCAGGAAGCAGGAAGGGACTTCAGTTCCTAGGATCCCCAAGGTACCCGACCTGGTATCCCTTCCTGTGTTGCAGGCACTGCCAGGGGCATCGTGATTGCCACGGGTGACCGGACGGTGATGGGGCGTATAGCCACTCTGGCCTCGGGCCTGGAGGTCGGGCGGACGCCTATAGCCATGGAGATTGAGCACTTCATCCAGCTGATCACAGGGGTGGCCGTGTTCCTGGGGGTCTCCTTCTTCGTGCTGTCCCTCATCCTGGGCTACAGCTGGCTGGAGGCGGTCATCTTCCTTATCGGCATCATTGTGGCCAACGTGCCCGAGGGCCTGCTGGCCACCGTCACCGTGAGTGGGTCAGGTTGAAGGGCTACCTGGGGAGGGCTCTACCCCCCTGCCTCAAAAGCAAGAGAGGCTTATAGCTTTTCTGCAGTTTCTTTCACTTCCAGCCCCTACAATCACACATTCAATTTCTCATTACTACATGGCTTAGAATGTGGGTCTGAAAAGGTCCACTTTAGGACCTGGCTCAGAGTTTAAGTAAGAAAAGTCTCAGGTTGGGCTGTGTGTTAGCACTCAGTTTTGCTCCCAGAGCTCTTGCTAGTCACCGTTCCTCACAACCCTCATATTAGTCATCTCTCCACTGCCATCTGGAGCTTGTCCTGGCCAACTCTCCTGTCAAGCCTCTCTCAAAGGTCACCAGTGACTGACTAGCAAATCCAGTGACCTTTCCTCAGCTCCCATCCTTCACTCTGCCGCTGAAATGGATACTGCTGTCCACCTCCCTAGCATTCTCTCCTTCGCGGATGGCTGCGACAGGTTGCCGTCCCGGTTCCCCTCTCCCCTGTTCCCTGCAGCGTCTCCTCCTCCCTGCCCCGCACTGGTCAGCAGGCCTCAGTGCTCTGTTCATCTCTTAATGCACCCGAGTGAGCTCTTCTCCTCCCAGTTCCTGGTGCCTGTTCCATGTTGATGACACGCACATACCTACACCCTGCTCTGGCCAAACATCTGCAACTCCTTACTGGACATTTCACCTAAATATACACTCATGATCTCAGCTCAACACGTCTAAAGTGGAACACATTCACGACTTACACCTAGGTCCCTCTCCATGTTCATGGAGTAGGATCAAGACAGGAGGGACAGAGCCATGGTCTGGGGTAAGAACAAGGTCATCTCCAGCTCCAGGTGGAGCCCTTTTTACTGCCCACTCTCTCTACCAGGTGTGTCTGACCCTGACAGCCAAGCGCATGGCTCGGAAGAACTGCCTGGTGAAGAACCTGGAGGCGGTGGAGACTCTGGGATCCACATCCACCATCTGCTCCGACAAGACTGGTACCCTCACCCAGAACCGCATGACCGTCGCCCACATGTGGTTCGACAATCAGATCCATGAGGCCGACACCACGGAAGATCAGTCTGGTGACTGGGGGCTCTACCCGAGCGGGGGGGAATGTTCAGAGCACCGGGGTTGGCAGGGTGGGTGTGATGAGATAAGGGCTCTGAAGGGGAGCCAACTTCCTTCTTCTCCCTCCTTTCCTCCCAGGGGCCACTTTTGACAAACGATCCCCGACCTGGACTGCCCTATCCCGGATTGCTGGTCTCTGCAACCGTGCTGTGTTCAAGGCAGGGCAGGAAAACATCTCTGTGTCTAAGGTAAGGTGGAGGGTCCCCGCAGTCTACCCCCTTTCCTGACACACAGCTTCCCCTTTCACACCTTGTGGCTGCCCAGAGGATGGTGTGCTTGGTCCTCCACTGTGACACTGAATTCTGCTTGTTGGCAGCGGGACACAGCAGGTGATGCCTCCGAGTCAGCTCTCCTCAAGTGCATTGAGCTGTCCTGCGGCTCCGTGAGGAAGATGAGGGATAGAAATCCTAAGGTGGCAGAGATCCCTTTCAACTCAACCAATAAGTACCAGGTGGGGTTTGGATGCCGGGTCAGGGGGAGAGGAAGGGATGGGAGTGAGGGGCACACAAAGTCAAGGGGGAATCCTCAGGCAGAGAGAGGCCCTCTGAGCGTCAGCTCCTCTCACCCCTGCCTCATCCCCCTGGCAGCATGGATGACCAGACGTCTGGTTGCAACGAACTCCTGTCCCCAGCTCCCAAATCTTTGTTTCTTTACTATAAGCTGCCACCCTCTCAACTCTTCTCCACATCCTCTGGCTCCAGTCCCCCAACAGTTCCATTCCATTCAGTTGAATCATACTTTGGAAATATCCTTAGGGTATCCCCCAGTCTGTCCCTATTAAATGCCAGGAGACCAGCCTCAGAACCATAGAGGTGGGGCTTCCTTGGTGGTCCAGTGGTTAAAAATCTGCCTGCCAATTCAGGGGACACGGGTTCAGTCCCTGGCCCGGAAGATCCCGCTTGCCTCAAGGCAACTAAGCCCAGGCACCATAACTACTGAGCCCGCCCTCTAAAGCCCAAGAGCTGCAAACTATTGAAGCCCGTGTGCTTTAGAGCCCATGCTCCACAGGAGAAGCCACGGCAATGAGAAGCCCACACATCGCAACTAGAGAATAGACCTTGCTCACCGCAACTGGAGAAAGAGCTTGTGCAGCAGCGAAGACCCAGCGCAGCCAATAAATAAATAAATAAAATCTAAAAAGCCATATGGGTAAAGCCCCCTGAACCCAGTGTGGTGATGGGGCATGCTGATGACAGAGCCACCGTCGCCCCTAGCCCAGGGCCTGTCCTAAGTGATCAGAGTAAATATCTGCTGAGTGAATAAATGTCATATGGGAAAGTGACCGGCAGGTTGCAGGGTTATGACTATGAGGTCCAAACACCCATCCACACACAGAGACTCTCGCTATGTTGATAGTGGTCAATGGCTCAGGGGTTATCTTATTAAGGGAATTTTACCATCCTCTGCTCTTTCCCAGGCCCCATGCTGGGTGCTGGAGCTTCTGAGACAAGTCTGGCCCCCTCTGTAACTGCCTATCCTCTCTCCAGCTGTCCATCCACGAGCGAGAAGACAGCCCCCAGAGCCATGTGCTGGTGATGAAGGGGGCCCCTGAGCGCATCCTGGACCGCTGCTCCTCCATCCTGGTGCAGGGCAAGGAGATCCCTCTGGACAAGGAGATGCAAGATGCCTTCCAGAATGCCTACCTGGAGCTGGGAGGGCTCGGGGAGCGCGTCCTGGGTGAGGGGACAGAAGCAGGGAGCAGGGCTCAGGAAGGCCTCCCTGGGATGAGGGGCGCAGGGGGACACCCAAGTGACCACCAGCCTGCTCTCACTCCTCCCATCCGCCCTCTTCAGGCTTCTGTCAACTGAATCTGCCCTCTGCAAAGTTTCCTCGGGGCTTCAAATTTGACACGGATGAACTGAACTTTCCCACGGAGAAGCTCTGCTTCGTGGGGCTCATGTCCATGATTGACCCTCCACGGGCTGCCGTGCCCGACGCTGTGGGCAAGTGCCGGAGTGCAGGCATCAAGGTACTGGCCTCGCTTCGTCCCTCCTCCCAAACACCAAAGGTCCAGGGGATGTGAGGGCTGCTGCCCTGGGGAGACCCGACCATGGGTGGCCTCCTTCCCACTGACCAAGAGGAGAAGTTGTCCATCTGCAAGGAAAGTTTCAGCCCTGCCTTAGACTCTCACTCTGGTCCTTCTGCTCAGAGTAACCAGTCTTCCATGCCCATCCTCTCTCTCTCCAAGGCACAGCTCCTTCCACTCTGATTTCAAGCTGATCAGGCACCCCTGTCTTGGAGATCTGGTTGTTTTCCCCTTCCCAGGCACTGCCCACTCCCTCTCTCTAGCTGTTTGGGATGAGATTAGACCTTCTCAACAACTACTCCCTCTTCTGTGCTACGTGTGTGCTTCATTCAACAAATATTTTATTGTTTACCAAGTATGTACCAGGCACTGTTCAAGGTGCTGGTGTTCAACAAACAAACAAAAGTCCCTTCCATCTTGGTTACTTTCTTGTTTCCAAGATACAGCTCTTTACCACTCTTAGCCTGTCCAGTTGCCAGTTCTGAGGCCATCATTTGTTCTTCCTTTTTCAACATCTCACCTACTCCCAAATCAGCTCAACTCAGTCTGTCTATTGAGGGCTGAACCGGGCACTGGGGATACAAAAACAAATAAGATACAGTGCCTGGCCTCCAGAGTTCATGATCCCTCTGGGGGAAAGATGCCTTAAAATTAATCACAGAGCAACAGCTAGGGTCTTTGCGCACCTGCTAAGGGGCAGATACTCTAACAATAAAAAGAGCCCATTGTTTTGTGAGGCTTTATATTGGCGCCAGTGGTAAAGAATCTGCCTGCCAAAGCAGGAGACTCAAGAGACGTGGGTTTGACCCTTGGGTCGGGGAGATTCCTGGAGTAGGAAATGGCAAGCCGCTTCAGTATTCTTGCCTGGAGAAACCCATGGACAGAGGAGCCTGGCGGGCTATAGTCCATGGGGTCGCAAAGAGTTGAATACAACTGAGCAACTAAACAGCAACCACCACCAGAATATGCATCAGGTACTATTCTAAGCACCAAATCAGCATGATCTCATTTGATCTTCACTACAACCCTATAAGTAGGCACTATTATTTTCCCTTTTTTTACAGAAGGGAAACTGAGGCTTAGAGTAACATGTCCAAGGCCTCAGAGTTAGTAAGTGGTAGAGCTGGGATTTGAACCAAGGCATCTGCTATTTTTTAACCATCACACTCAAGCACTTGTGTGTATATATGTACATATATGTGATTTCTGAACCCTGCCACCACTCTTTGTCTGTAAGGTAGGCATCACTACTCCCATTTAAAAATAAAACAAGCTGAGACTCAGAACAGTAAGTAGCTTTCCCAAAATAAAACTGCTATTAAGAGGGAGATTGGCTAGAGGAAGCCTGGCCAGCTCATCTGGAAACCCCATGCTCCCCTTGTCACCTGGCAGCCTGTTGCCACGATCAGAACTGTCGCCAGGCCTGGGAAGGCACGTCCGGGAAACTCAGAGCAGCAGTGAGCAATTAAGTCCACCTTGGAGAACTGGACAGTTTTACAGAGGGCATGATATTTGATCTGGTCTTCGAAGGGTGAAGAGCGTTTGGAAAGGAGGGAGAGAGCGGAAGGCAGGAGCAGGGAACAGCGTGTACCCTGCCGTGGTTGAGCTGTTCAGGGCACATGGGGGTGGCACTGGGAGGTGGCCACGGAGTGGCTGGGATGGAGACTGGAGCCAAGGCCAGGGCCAGTTGGAAGGACTTGGCTTAAATGCCAGTCTTGGGCTTTATCCCGCGAGCCACTGGGAGTCACAGGTATCACAGGACAGAGCTAGCTCTTAGGAGGCTAGACCCAGATGGAGGAGGGGCTGCACTTGGAGAAGAGTTAACTCGAGTCAGGGAGACAGTGTAAGAAGGTGACACAGTAGCACAGGCAAGGAAATGGCCCAAATGAGGGCAGCGACAAAGGGAGTGGAGGAGTTAACACTTGACAGATGTTTTGAGAACTTGGTGGGCAAACTCAAATCGAGAGGCAAGGAAGATCCAGAAAACAGAGGGACTGGATGAACAGAGGGACAGAATCTCAGGTGGGGAGCAAAGAGGGCGGCTCAGTGAGGGTGGTGGGAATAGATCACTAGTTCTACTTGCCCTGACATTGGAAGGGTCTGTAAGATGCCCAGGGGAGATGTTTCTGGGAAAGCAGGAATATGCCTACCAAGGAAGGACAGGGCTTCAAGGAGAGGGTGGTGGACAGTGTCAAACTCCTCAGGGGGTGAAGAAGGATGAGGACTGCAAAGATGCTTCTGTCTTTCAGTTGGGAGGCCCGTATGGCCTTTGGGGGTGGAAGAGAAGGCAGGGGGGCCTGAAGAAGCTTCCTTCTCAGATCTGTGGGTTTCACTCCAAAAACCCCCACATGCAAATGCTGTCCTAAGCCAGCTCTGATGCTTATAAAAGCCTCTTATCCAGCCTCTCAGATGCTAACCACCCACCTCATCCAACTGCATCCATTCTGCAACAGCAGCAATGAACATCATCGCTGTTGAGGCGGGGAACCCCATGGTGAAGGGATGGCAGAGGCAGAGGAGCATGAGACGGAAGGTAGAGGGAGGGCCAGAGGAGGTGTCCCCTTCAATCCCTGCCCAGTCCAGTCGGGATGCCAGCAGCCACCACATTGAGCAGTAAGAAAGCCATGTCCGTCCTGGCTCCTGGGACTTGCAGCAATGAAGGGGCTGCAACCGAAGGGGCTAAAACAGACAGCCGAAGCCTTTAGTTCCTCATCAGTGAGATGAAGGAGCTGTTAAGTCTTTCCAACTCTGACAACCTTGTATCCCATGGAATCCAAACTCCTAAACAATCCTAGAGGCTCCTCTTCCAGGGGACACACATTAACCTCGTTACTCTATCAGAGAGTCTTTCCTGCATTTAGGCAAATGTTCTCTGTATCTCCTGAACACAACCTGCCATCTCTCCCTCTCAAACACACACAGTTCAGTCATTTTGGCTGGGCCCACTTCCAGCCCCACTACCCACAATCCACTGGTCCCACTTCCAGCCCCACTGTCTAGTTGGAAGACTTTGGGGAAGGAATAAAAGGAGAAAAAAAACGTAATGCTGCTTGCCTTTTCTCTTTCCTTCTTCCCGCCAGGTGATCATGGTGACCGGTGACCACCCCATCACAGCCAAGGCCATTGCCAAAGGCGTGGGCATCATCTCAGAAGGCAACGAGACAGTGGAGGACATTGCCGCCCGGCTCAACATTCCTGTTAGCCAAGTCAACCCCAGGTGAGGCTCTGCAGGACCCCTCGCCATCAACTCAGCCTCTCCCACAGGACGCTCGAGCATCCCGGGCTATCTGGTCCTAACCTCTGGTTCCCTAGTCCTGAGTGGGTGACCAGGCTGTGCTGTGTAACCATGAAGACATCACTTTCCCTTCCTGAGCCTCCATTTCCTCAAGATGAGGGTGTCTCTGCGCTACCAGGTTGCTATGGGAGCGAGATACGTGTAACCAGCACATGGCCTGGCACACTGTGCTGATGACCACGGTGACGCCACACGGGGAAGACTGAGCGCCATCCCCTCTAAGAGAGAAGTGGGAAAGGCAGGGCACTGAGCTGTAGAAGGAGAGGAGGACTGAAGCTGTGGGGGAGTCCCTGCAGCAGCGAGGAGGGGCAGGGGGTGCTCTCAGGCTCCAGGGAATCAGTGGGCTCTGCCCCTGCCTCCAGAGAAGCCAAGGCGTGTGTGGTGCACGGCTCTGACCTGAAAGACATGACGTCGGAGCAGCTGGACGAGATCCTCAAGAATCACACGGAGATCGTCTTTGCCCGGACGTCTCCTCAGCAGAAGCTCATCATCGTGGAGGGCTGCCAGAGGCAGGTGGGTGTGGGGGGCAGGGGCCAGGGCCAGGGCCAGGCGTGTGCAAGGGCTGCACCCCCAGCTATGGCTGTACCCTCTCCCCAGGGAGCCATTGTGGCAGTGACGGGGGATGGGGTGAATGACTCCCCGGCGCTGAAGAAGGCGGACATTGGCATCGCCATGGGCATCGCCGGCTCCGACGTGTCTAAGCAGGCCGCCGACATGATCCTGCTGGATGACAACTTTGCCTCCATCGTCACCGGCGTGGAGGAGGGTGAGGGACTGCACAGGCTGGGGTGGCACCCCGGATTCCGAGCTGGCACAGCTGCTTCCCTGCCTTTTACCTCAATTACAGACTCAACTCAGGGTTTCAGGCATCCGCCTTCTGATTTAGCTCCAATACAAAATCTCCCCCTACTGGGAAGATGGGCAGCCATGCTTGCAGGAGCCAGGGGTGGGCAGGGTCCCTCCAGCCTCCCTGATGCCCTCAGGACCTCCCCACAGGCCGCCTGATCTTTGACAACCTGAAGAAATCCATCGCCTACACCCTGACCAGTAACATCCCCGAGATCACCCCTTTCCTGCTGTTCATCATTGCCAACATCCCCCTGCCTCTGGGCACCGTGACCATCCTCTGCATTGACCTGGGCACTGATATGGTGAGGCCAGGGGTTGAAGGAGGTGGTGGGGCAAGGCAGTCGTGGGCTGCAGTGGGTAGGGATAGGCAGCAGAGGGAAGAAGAGGTGCAGCAGGGGCACCCGAGGAGGCTGGGAGGGTTGCAGAGAAGAGAAGCACAGGCCTGGAGGATGAGCGGGTTTGGGGAACTTACTAAGTGTTTGAATTGTGTCGAAGATTCTTCACTGCTGGTCGTCCTCTGCTCCCACCCCCTCCCTTCAAATGCCCTCCCCCCAACCCATGGCCCCCCTGCACAGGTCCCTGCCATCTCCTTGGCTTACGAGGCAGCTGAGAGTGACATCATGAAGCGGCAGCCGCGAAACCCGCAGACGGACAAGCTGGTGAACGAGAGGCTCATCAGCATGGCCTATGGACAGATCGGTGCGGCCAGACCCCGGGTTCAGGAGGGAACCCCAAGAGGATGCCTTTCCTGGCTTTTGAAGGGATGATCCCCCTGCAAAATTCCAGAACAAGGGCCACCTCCCCAAGGGTCAGCGATGTCCATCTCTGGCCCAGAGGGGCTGGCTCCACCCTGCTACCTGCTCTGACCCAGGCCCTGCCCTTTGTCCTTTGCCCACCTACAGGGATGATCCAGGCTCTGGGTGGCTTCTTCACCTACTTCGTGATCCTGGCAGAGAATGGTTTTCTGCCTTCGCGGCTTCTGGGAATCCGCCTGGACTGGGATGACCGGTCCATGAATGACTTGGAGGACAGCTACGGACAGGAGTGGGTGAGTGGGCCGCGTAAGTGCGGATGCATGTGCACAGTGTGGGGCTCAACGCCTGGCAGGAGTGGTCAGTCGGAGCTGGTGGGATTGGAGGCTAAGGCTGGTGCAGGTGCCCAGCGTTTAACATCCGCCCTGGAGCACAATGAACTCTGGTCCTCCCCTTTCCTCTCACTCTCTCACCTCTCTCTGCCTGCCCCCCGCAGACCTATGAACAGCGGAAGGTGGTGGAGTTCACATGCCACACGGCTTTCTTTGCCAGCATTGTGGTCGTGCAGTGGGCTGACCTCATCATCTGCAAGACCCGCCGCAACTCAGTCTTCCAGCAGGGCATGAAGTGAGCGCCGCCCACCACCTGTTGGCCCCGCCCACCGGGCAGAGCACACGTGGGGTGCACTCATCCACCCATACAGGCCCAGATCTGCTGGAGTCTCAGACGGCAGTTGCCCAGCTATATATCTGTAGCATTGTTGGAAATAGATGAGAGAAGAGGAAGGAGGGCTATGACCATTTCTGATGAGTTTCAATTTGCTTCTAAAATCTCCTTCACAATGGTCTTCCATCTTCCTTTTCATCTTCTCCCCATACCTCTTCTCTCCCTTCCTCCATTCCTTCCATCTTATACTCTGATCCTCACCCATCCTCACCCTTGGGCCAGCCCTAAATACAAGATCTCCTGTGCTCCTCTCCACTTGGCAGGTGGCTCCAGTTTGTAGCACTTGCCTTGTGATGGTGGTGGTATTCTTGCAGGGCAGAAAGTTACTTGGAGTCAAGTTCCGGGCCTTCTACTAGTGTGAGTTACAGGTGCCAGTCACTGTGCTAAGTGATTCACATACATCCTCTGACACGCCTGAGGTCACCCAGCTGGGAATGGCTGAGCCCGCAGCTGTTACACTGGGTGGCTCACCCATCCCAGAGCCTGGAATCCAGGGGGCACTCAGTGATTTCCTCTGCAATTCCAGCCTGGATGGTGATCAGTACTGAAGGTATCATCCCTATTTTCTTTCTTTCCTATTACTGCAAGCAATGGGCACAATCCCCGTGAGTTTTGTCACAATTTCTTACTTTTTTTTTTTTTTTAATTTCTTACTTTAAGAAGAAAAAAAAGAAAAAAAAAAAAGATGCCAAAACTCTGGTGAAGTTAAGAGCATTAAGATCCTAGGGAGAAGAAGGGGAAGTGTCTGTTAGATAAAGAAAGGTAGCCCAAGAGAAAGAGATTCCACTGAGCTAAAATCACTAATGGGGACAAGGCAGGGAGGAGAGAACAAGGAGCAGAGAGTCCTTACTGTGCAGGGTGCAGCAAGCAGGGAACATAACCATTCTTCATTGAGTATCTACGACCAGCAGCTACCAGGGGCTGCAGAAGACACTGAGAAGGTATAAGACACCCATGGGTCCTGAACTGAAGGGGTTTCCAAAGCATCTTGCTGGGGAGACGACACTTTCAAAGGCCATGTGCCTGGAGCACTAACAAGATTATAAGATGCCTGAGGGCAGGCCCCCATTCTCCAGAAGGAAGCTTCTCCAGCACAGGGCTGTGTAGGCTGTGTATCACCCAACACATAGGAAACATTTCTTCAGTGAATAAACGTATGTGTTATAGACAACAATCGGTGGTGAAACCAGTAAGAAAAAAAAATAAAGACAATCTTTCTTTGGTTACACAGTACTCTTGCTGGGAAAATCCCATGGACGGAGGAGCCTGGTGGGCTGCAGTCCATGGGGTCGCTAAGAGTCGGACACGACTGAGCGACTTCACTTTCACTTTTCACTTTCATGCATTGGAGAAGGAAATGGCAACCCACTCCAGTGTTCTTGCCTGGAGAATCCCAGGGACAGCAGAGCCTGGTGGGCTGCCGTCTATGGGGTCGCACAGAGTTGGACACGACTGAAGCGACTTAGCAGCAGCAGCAGAAGGGAGAAGGCAATGGCACCCCACTCCAGTACTCTTGCCTGGAAAATCCCATGGATGGAGGAGCCTGGTAGGCTGCAGTCCATGGGGTCGCTAAGAGTCGGACACGACTGAGCGACTTCACTTTCACTTTTCACTTTCATGCATTGGAGAAGGAAATGGCAACCCACTCCAGAGTTCTTGCCTGGAGAATCCCAAGGATGGGGGAGCCTGGTGGGCTGCCGTCTATGGGGTCGCACAGAGTCGGACACGACTGAAGCGACTTAGCAGCAGCAGCAGCAGCATCAGAAGAGGGCGTTTGAAGAAGGAGGACATTGTTTGTAGCCTTTCCTCGGCATTTCTTCCCGCCTCTCTCCCTTCCACCACCAAGGGTCACCCTAGATCTCTGCCCCCGCTTCTCGCCCTCCCCTCAAACCCTATTTACCCTCCTTTCTTTGCCTTTCCAGAAACAAGATTCTGATTTTTGGGCTCCTGGAGGAGACAGCACTGGCGGCCTTTCTGTCTTACTGCCCGGGCATGGGTGTGGCTCTCCGAATGTACCCGCTCAAGTGAGTGTCCCCTCGGAAGGGCCCCCCTGCTAGGAGCCAAGTTCTGGAACCTCGGAAGCAACTTCTGATGCCCCTGACACTTCTGTTTCCTTCAGGGTCACCTGGTGGTTCTGCGCCTTCCCCTACAGTCTCCTTATCTTCATCTACGATGAGGTCCGGAAGCTGATCCTGCGGCGATATCCCGGTGGTAAGCACCCCCGTGCCTCACCCCGACCCCGCAAAGTGCAGCCCCCCACTGTCGGCTACCTACCCTCCAGGGCTCTGAACGCGGACTCCACCCTCAATACGGATCCTTGCGCCTTTCCCTCCGGGCCCTCCATCCTGGGCTCCCTGGGCCTTGGAGCCCTGACTCCGCGGAACCTCTTCCTCTCCGATTCCGGTCCCACCTAACTGGTCTCTGAGGCCCTCCACCTTCCACCTGGAATCACAGAACATCGGAACTAGAAGGGCCCTCCGAGGCCATCTAGTCCCACCTCCACATTTTACAGACAAAGAGAGGGGCAGAGGTGAATTGATTCGTTCAGGGTCAAAAACAGAGGAGCCGCAGAACTGGCCCTACAGCCCAGGCCTCCCAAGTCCCAGGCATCAACCAAGTGTTTTTTTTTCCCCCCCAACAAGCATTTTTGGTCACTTAGTGGAGGTCGAAAATGGATGGCCTGCAAGCCAAATATGGTCCGTAGATATTGTTTGGTTTGGCTGCCCTGTATGGGGCGGGTGTTTTTTGTTTGTTTGTTTTTCAATTGGCCTAATGTCTAAAACTTAGGGGCTTTCACATAAAACCTGAATTTCTGACTTCTCCTGAAAAATCACAGGTGCTGTTGACCCCAGGTCCCATTTCTGCACAGCAGCCATGGACAGCTGCCCTTAAGGAACTCACTTATTACTTGAACAGTCCCTGTTGGCATTTCTATTTTCACCCCCATCCCAGTCTGGGCCCACTGGCCCCTGTGCTAAGAGCGGGTCTCTCCTTCCCCCTAACCCACGGCCCCACTCACTGGAGTCCCCTTCTCCCTTTCCACCTTCCACAGCTGTTTTCCCCTCCCTCCAGGCTTCTGTCCCACCTGGCCTCAGCCACCCAAGCCCCTAGGACATTTATCTCTTGCCTCTTTTTAAGCTCATGCTGCAACCCCACCCCTCATCTCTCTAACAGGCTGGGTGGAGAAGGAGACCTACTACTGAGCCGGTCGGAAAGAAGGAGCAGGCACAGAGAAGATGGGGGGCCCTGGAGGTGTCACCAGGATGGCATTGGGTAGGGGTGGAAAACACTGGGGTGTATTTAGGGGGGAGGGTGAGAGAATGAGGCAACTCAGCAGGCCAAGTTGGGGGAGAGGGTAACTTAGCTTGGGTTGATTGCCCCAGAGGCCTAACTAGGAGCAAGCAGCTTAGACACTACATGTCAGGATCCCCTCCCCAGATCCTGCTTCATTCTACATGCTGTCTTTCTTATCCAAGGAACTGAGGGGTACCCCAACCCTCTGCAGTCCCTGCCCCTTCACCCCCACCTCCCACTAGATTGACACCGAAAGGCAGGGATCTGTCTAAACCGGGGGAGGGGAGCTGTCTCCGATCACCAAGGTCCCTTTATCGCCCCAGCCTCACCCTACTTCCTACCTTTACCCCTCATTTGCTTCCTGCTCAACTCTGACCCCTGCTTCCCCTTCAGACCTGGAATCCACCTGGTGAGTGCTAGGACCTGAGGCCAGAAAGGGAACAGGTTGGAGAAGCTGGCCTGTCTGCCAGCCAAGGCCATTCAGGAAATGCTAGAGGAGAGCTTCTCGGACAGGTGGGAGGGTCGGGTATGGTGGAGGAGGTGGGCAGGAACGGAGAGGGGTCGATGACAGGACCTCTGACATAGACATCCTGGCCCCAGCTCTGAGTCCTGCCCTTTAGAGTAGCCTGCCAGCATACCAAATTCCAGGGTCGCAGAGGCAGAGGCAGGACCAGGAAGCAGTCTGGGGAGCTTCACTGAGGCTGCACGCTCAAGGTGCCGGTGGTGCTCCCCACAGACACTTGCTTTGTGGTCTGTTGGTCCCCAAGGCCCAGGTGTCACAGAAACTCCAGCTCTCTCTGTCAGCATCCTTGGTAATACCCTGGCCTTTAGAATGCCAAGTCCTCAGAAGTTCCACATGGTGCTGAAAGGGGGAGCTGCCATTCCCCATCATGCCCACCCGGATGAACCTGCACCACTCCCAGGCACTGCCAAGCCAGCCCTGGAAAAGAAGGTCCCAGGCCATGAGCTGGAATTGAGGTGGAGAAGTTTCCAGAAACATCCTGTCTTCCAGGGACACACAGAATGAGCTTAGGTCATGGACGTGGTTAGAACCTCTGGACAACACGAGAGAAAGCATTAGGAGTCTTGCCTTGGTCTCTCAGACGGCAGGGCTGTCCCGCCCAGGCACACGCCCTTCACACTATGATCATTGTGCCCACTTTCCCTTGAGACAGGGAGGTGGTTTCAGGTCCCTACAGGAAGATGCTTTTCCTCCTCAACCTCCTCCCCACCTGCACTCTGCTCTGTTGGCAGTGCTGCCCGTTCTCTAAGCCTGGCTTAGATTAGAAGGCATTGGGAATATCCTGTAGAGAGACACCTAGGTGAACCAAGAGTGTGAGAGACACACCTAAGGAAAATGGAAGACCTAAAGCAGACAGGAAGGAAGCACAACAGATAAACATCAGGCCCGCAAACAACCTCCCAAGGGCTATTACTTCAATACACTGGAATTTTACTTTATCCGAAGTACCTTGAAATAACGAGTCATTGCCTGGGGCTTAGAAAACGAAACAGGAAACCATATTAATTTGGGCCTGATGAATTTGAGATTTATTGACCATGGACAAAGGTTTATCTTGCACAATGAATAAAATGGCATTTGTTTAGCAGATTAAGAGCATAAACAATATTGCTAGGGGTGGCACATGTAGTCTCCTAAAACAATACTTTTTGGACACTTTAGGAATATCCATTTAGAAATAGTGAATGCATGGGCTAATTATCATCTGCTGTGTTTGTTAAAGAAGCATCTGCAAGACCTTTACTTGGTGACCTTTTGCAAGACATTAGTTTGAGGCAGTATGTATGTACTTGAAAACAATAAAGTTGCATTTCTTTATGAAAGAAGTCCCTTCCACAAGTCTGATTTTTATACTTAGCACTTGCCTCCCTCCCAGACTGTGATGTTGAAGTGTGTGCTGTGGCAAGATTTGACTTGTAGAGGAGGCAGTAGGGAGGGCAGGAGGTAAGGATCAGAGGGAAGCAACCTGGGAGCAGATGATGTCAGTGGAGCAAGAGAGAAAGGAAGAAGTTAGGTTGCAGAATGATCCGGAAGAGAATAGAGTGGGGCCATCCTTCCTGATGGCTGAACCCACCCCAAGAGCCATCAAGGCTTTTCTAGGACAGGAAAGAGTCCATGACTCTATAGGCCCTAACCCTGAGGGCCACGTCTGCTTTTTCCATGCCAGACCACAAGCAGGCCACTCTTACTATGAGCAGCAGGGTCGGGATGGCGGGGAGGAGATGGTGGGCTGAAGGACCCTGATTGTCAACACCAGTCAACAGTCTATACTGTTCTAGTTGTTGTTTTGGAGGGGGAAGAATGGAGGGAGAAGCAGATACAATCCTTGAAATTCATCTAAGTAGCGGACATTGGAGGCTTCCCAGGTGGCTCAGTGGTAAAGAATCTGCCTGCAGGTGCAGGAGACACAGGGTCAGGAAAATCCGCTGGAGGAAGAAATGGCAACCCACTCCAGTATTCCTGCCTGGAGAATCCCATGGACAGAGGAGTCTAGTGGGCTACAGTCCATGGGGTCACAAATAGTCGGACACAACTGAGTGACTGAGCCGCAGCAGCGGACATCAGAAATCTTCTCGGACAGGGTGTGATGGGCAGTAAGGAGGGATGCTTCTGTGCTGGGGATGGAGGGGTGCATGGGAGGGTCTGTGTTTTCCCACGAGTCCCTAACAACAGGAGAGAGGAAGACACCAAACTCACAGCCCTGTGCCAGGATCTTGGGATAGCAGTCAGGAGTCAGCTCTTGGCCCCTTTATTGCAACGTAAGCAGTGGTGGTGATGGTGAGTATTGTGATAGAACTTGCAGGAGAGCTTAGCGCAGCTCTCTCTGTGCTGTAAGTAGGCCTCACTTTTAGTTGTATGCACGCATGCATGAGGTCGCTCAGTCGTGTCCGACTCTGTGCAACCCCATGGACTGTAGCCTACCAGGCTCCTCCGTCCATGAGATTTTCCAGGCATGAATACTGGAGTGGGGTGCCACTTTAGTTGTATAGTCTCATTTAATCCTGCCTCAGGGCCTCTATTTTTGATGGTCCCTCTGCCAGGAATTGATTTCTCTAGTTCTTCACGTGACTGTCTGCCTCACTTTCTACAGATTGCCCCTTAAACATTACCTCTTCACAAGGTCCTCACAGACCACAGCAAATAAATTAACATTTTTGGCACCTCTTTCCCCATTCTCTCTGTTTTCATTCGTGAACACTACTTCAAATTTACATAGATAGGCGGATATAGGTAGTGTATAAAAATATATAAATATAATTCACACACACACATATATAGTTTTTTGTTTATACAAAAGCAAAAATGTTTGCCTGACTCCTCCAGAATTATTTCCATGTACACAGAAGTATTTCTCTCTTCACCACCTTTATTTATCACCTAAAAAAGTGATGCCTGACATGTATTGGGCAATTAATAAATATTGGTTGGATGATGAAAAAAATCCTCTTAATCCAGTGAAATGGAAACTATTGTTTAATTTTCAGATGAGAAAATTAGGGCTTGGAAAGGCAAAATTATGTACTCCATCTCAAAGATGGTAAGCATCTGAATCAGGATTCAAACCGGAGACCAGCTCCCTTAACCAGCATGCCATACTCATTGGCAACTGTGTGAACAGAAAACCCGTGGGCATGGAGGCAGCCTGATGAGTGCAATGGTTTAACGAACTGGGGAAGCTACAAAGGGAGCCAGGAATGCGTGGACAGTGAACATTTGACCAGTAGAGGCTGGGCAGATCCAAGTGATTAGAACCCAAGAAGGGGAGAGGGCATGATGGGTAGGGAGTTAAGAGTCAACCATCTTAGAGGCTGTTACTGAGAAGATGAGAGACTCTTACTATGGGATGTAGGGTAAAAATTAAGGTCAACCTCTGACCCAGGCAGACAGGTTTTCCATGCCTTTTCCTTTTTCCCTACAGAATAGTAAATATCAAGATTCATCAGAGACAGACAACAAGCTAAATACTCATAATGCTAAGAATGCAACACGACATAGGGCAAATGATTAGATCATTTGGTGCTGGTTTCGTGGAATATCCTTCCTAGATTTTGAATGCAGCCCCTCCCCCACACCTCTGGGGCACTTCATTAGGTGAAGCCGTGGGTCAGCTGTGTCTCTGATCCCTGATCCCACATTTATTTTAGGGATTAAAGAATGGGGGAAGTAGGAAATAAGGGGCACTCAAAACATTTTCCTAGATCTTTGGCCCCGGGTAGCATTAAAAACAACTGAATGCTGTACCGTCCATGGGGCCTGTGTCTATAAGCTTTCAGCCATCAGCCTGCTCAGAGCACTGAGGAGCAGATAAAATTGCCAACAATTAGAACTCAAAGAACACCCTTATATTATTTCAACTGTACTGCTACTGCTGCTAAGTCGCTTCAGTCGTGTCCGACTCTGTGCGACCCCATAGACGGCAGCCCACCAGGCTCCCCCGTCCTTGGGATTCTCCAGGCAAGAACACTGGAGTGGGTTGCCATTTCCTTCTCCAATGCATGAAAGTGCAAAGTGAAAGTGAAGTCACTCAGTCGTGTCCGACTCTTCACGACCACATGGACTGCAGCCTACCAGGCTCCTTGGTCCATGGGATTTTTCAGACAAGAGTACTGGAGTGGGGTGCCATTGCCTTAAGACAGAAAAAACTTTTATATTGCTCAGCCTATTTTATGAAACAAATACAGTTTTGATAGAATTTAATAAAATAAACAAATATGTATATTTGTTAATGTATCATCAAATAGTAGACCATTTGACTATCATCAAATAGTAGAATTCAAGGACAGTATATTGTACAGAAACTAACCACTAACATTCACTAGAAAAATGCTTAAATAATTATTTCAAAAGATGTTAGAAGGTTATCAATGAAATTTAACATTTATTCCTGATTAAGATGTTTGAGGAAAAAGCATTAAGGAAGACATAATATGTTCAGAGAAGCGGGGAAGGATGTATGAGTCTAGAAAACTATAATAATAACAACTATAACAAAAGCAATAGCAGCAACATTTGAAATCTTGGATAAGAAGTTTGTATTTATATGGTCTAAATAAAAGGACAAGCTGGAAGAAATAAAAACATAGTTTTTTGGTAACCAATATGGTTAAATATCTAAAAGTATCCAAGGAAGTCAACCAAAAGAAAGCTACAGCAACAACAAAAGAAGTCCTATAAGCAATGATTTCAAAATTAGAGGTACAAGACATTGGTTTTTTAAAAATAAAATTTATCTCTATGTATTAGAAAATACAGTAAAAGAGCTCTCTATTTACAACAGAACCAAAACAAATTACACTCAAGACTTAGCGTTTGTGACATAAGGTACTTATTAAAGAAAATTTAAAAACACAATGAGAATAATTTTAAAAAAATCATAAATGCACGGAAGGCTAAACTTGACTGTTGTTTGGGAAGACAGAATATAGTAAAGATAAAAATAAGTTGCTATAAAGAGCCAATATCATACCAATTAAAAGCCTCACTGTCTTTTTATAAAACATGACATGTTGGTTGTGACATTCAGCTGCAAGAGTCATCAAGTAAGAATATCAGAAGGTTTTTTTAATAAGTAATTTTTAATAAGTAATTATGAAGCAAATGTTCAAGCTGGTTTTAGAAAAGGCAGAGGAACCAGAGATCAAATTGCCAACATCCGCTGGATCATGGAAAAAGCAAGAGAGTTCCAGAAAAACATCTATTTCTGCTGTATTGACTATGCCAAAGCCTTTGACTGTGTGGATCACAATAAACTGTGGAAAATTCTTCAAGAGATGTGAATACCAGACCACCTGACCTGCCTCTTGAGAAACCTATATGCAGGTCAGGAAGCAACAGTTAGAACTGGACATGGAACAACAGACTGGTTCCAAAGGAGTACGTCAAGGCTGTATATTGTCACCCTGCTTATTTAACTTCTATGCAGAGTACATCATGAGAAACGCTCGGCTGGAAGAAGCACAAGCTGGAATCAAGATTGCCGGGAGAAATATCAATAACCTCAGATATGCAGATGACACCACCCTTATGGCAGAAAGTGAAGAGGAACTAAAAAGCTTCTTGATGAAAGTGAAAGAGGAAAGTGAAAAAGCTGGCTTAAAGCTTAACATTCAGAAAATGAAGATCATGGCATCTGGTCCCATCACTTCATGGGGAATAGATGGGGAAACAGTGGAAACAGTGTCAGATTTTATCTTTTTGGGCTCCAAAATCACTGCAGATGGTGACTGCAGCCATGAAATTAAAAGACGATTACTCCTTGAAAGGAAAGTTATGACCAACCTAGATAGCATATTCAAAAGCAGAGACATTATTTTGCCAACAAAGGTCTGTCTAGTCAAGGCTATGGTTTTTCCAGTGGTCATGTATGGATGTGAGAGTTGGACTGTGAAGAAACCTGAGCACCGAAGATGCGTTTGAACTGTGGTGTTGGAAAAGACTCTTGAGAGTCCCTTGGACTGCAAGGAGATCCAACCAGTCCATTCTAAAGGAGATCAGCCCTGGGTGTTCTTTGGAAGGAATGATGCTAAAGCTGAAACTCCAGTACTTTGGCCACCTCATGCGAAGAGTTGACTCATTGGAAGACCCTGATGCTGGGAGGGATTGGGGGAAGGAGGAGAAGGGGATGACAGAGGATGAGATGGCTGGATGGCATCACCGACTCCATGGACCTGAGTTTGAGTGAACTCCCGGAGATGGTGATGGACAGGGAGGCGTGGCGTGCTGCAGTTCATGGGGTCGCAAAGAATCAGACACAACTGAGCGATTGAACTGAACTGAACTGATGAAGCAAATGAGTAGATAACTGTAACGCTCCATATCAACCCTAACAGGTTTTAAAACATAACAGACAAAAATGATGGGTATCGAACCTTATAATATTTGGATAAAACCTGAAAATTCATTGTCATCAACTTATTTTTAGGAACTGTCTGGGGATGAACCACTCTGTGCTATTCTAGGGGCTTGGTACAGAGCCTAAATAAGCCCAGAAAGGTCCTCATTGTCATGGAGAAACAGAAAACTTAACAAGTCGATGGATAAGCGGCAGGATAATTTCAGAGGTTAAGAAGTGCAGTGAAGCCCACAAGTGATGGATTGAGGACTGCTTGTGAGAGCTGCTATTTTGGATTTGGCAATTAGAAAAGGCCTCTCAGAAGAGGTAGACTTTTGAGCTGAGATCTGTGGGGCAGAATGGGGTTTTCAAAAATAAATTCACTTGATTTTATTGTCAATAAAGTTGCCTTGAGGGACCTCCTATGTGCAAAGCTGGGCTAAGTGGTGTTGTTACATGGATGATGCCTAGATTAACTTAACAGTTTTAACTTTAATTCTAACCTTGCTCTTTGGGATTTATGATCTACATTAAACACAGAGACTGGGAGAAAATATTTGTAATGTATATGATAAGAGGTTGGAACCCCTTGGAACACATCAATAAGGAAAAGAACAATGGAAAATTGGGCAAATAATGACAATTTAGAAAAAGGAAAATGAAGTCCAGAAAGCCAATAAATATAAGAAAAAGCACTACCTAGAAAATAAAGAAATGGAAATTAAAACTGTAAGATATTAAAGTCTGACAGTTATGATAGAAAAAATGGTCAGGGTCATCCAGTGTAATCAAAGGTGTGGGAAGTGGACATTTCTGTATCTTGTTGGTGGAATATGGGTAAGACAAGCCCTTTTGAAGAGCAATCTGGTAGAAATTTTTTAAGATTTTAAATGAGAGTATCTTATGATTCAGAACAAGAATCAGTTCTATGTAAACTGAAGCTCAAAGGCCTAAAATTACTATATATAAGGATGCTGCTGCAGCAATGTTTTTAATAGTTAAAAAATTAAAAGGCAAATATCCTATAAATCAATTAGTAGTGGGAATGAGTGAATAGACCGCCATCAATACAGAATATGGTATGCCTTGTGGCCATTAAATAAAATCTTTACATAAATGAAAGGGGAGTTGAATGAGTCTGTAAAAAGTGAGAGTCCACCTCCTTATAGATACTATTAGTATAAATGTAGAAAAAAGACTGGAAGGACACACCAGAGCAATGACATCAGCGGCAGGGGGGGGTGTCTAAGTTTAGGGAGAGGGAAGGGGGACTCTCAGTTCCTATTTTGTATGCTTTTAGAAGAGAAGGAAATTTTCAGCCAATCTATTAAAGAAACAAACTATTACTTGTCCTAGCTGGGAAGGGAAAATTTCTATTTCTGAATACTAAAGGAATGTTACATCAGCCCCTAGGTGGATGTTTTCTGATCCAGTCATATTTTTGAAAAGCATGCCAAACCAAAATGCAATTAAATAAATATCCCACCTTAGAAAGGAAAAATGTATGTGACATGCATAACTGAAAAACGTATAAATAATATAAACATTTTGGCCACTTCAGATGGTTTTTTGGACGGGGGCACAACATAATTTTCCATGTAAAATATATATAAAGTTAATACAACCAAACAGCATACCAAGATGTCAATGAAGGTGAATAAAAGAGATAAATATGTCATGAGGAAATACAGGGTATTCACATGGAAAGGGTATTTTCGGTCTCACTGAAAAGAGCTGTACATTAAGCGACAGATAAGACTCATAACATTTAATTTAAGCTATATGTTGAGCACAGGGCTTCCCTGGTGGCTCAGCAGGTAAAGAATTTGCCTGCAATAGAGAAGACCAGGGTTTGATCCTTGCGTTGGGAAGATCCCCTGGAGAAGGAAATGGCAACCCACTCCAGTATTCTTGCCTGGAGAATCTCTTGGACAGAGGAGCCTGGCAGGCTACAGTCCATGGGGTCGCAAAGAGTCAGATACGAGTAGGTGACTTTCACTTCATTTCATTTGTTGAGCACATTCTATGTATATCAGATATGCTATACATGAAGCACCCCACTTTAATCCTTACTCTTGCCAGCTTACAATGTAGATGGTATCCCCCTCTAGCGATGAGGAAAGAGAGGCACAAAGGGGTTAGGTGACTTAACCAAAGCCACACTCCTCTGGTAAGCAGAGGAGACAGGATTCAAAGCCAGAACTGACTCAAAAGTCCAAAGTCTGACCTAACCTGCTATCTGATCTCCTATAACCAAAAGCTCAAAGTCAATGTCAGTGGGAAGTGCGCTTCTGCAAAAGCACACTCACATACAGACTGCCTACTTTATTTTTTAAGTCAGCTATCTGGGGCACCTCTGAGTCCTGGAAGCTGGCAGGACCAGGCTGGGACCTGTCTCTAGTCTTGCCTTCAGACGACAATTGTCTCTGTGGCAGATCCTGCTCCAATTGTTGCCAAACCCAGAGACTAAGACTTGTGTATTCTGGGTTAGAACTTTGCAGAGGCCTTTGTGACCACTGGCCTGGGCGTTGCCTTGTTGCCACGGGGGCTGGGGCTGGGGGGCTTCCAGCATACCCTGAAGCCCACTGCACTTCCTACCTGCTCAGGGTCCTGTAGCATCTTCAGCACTGAGGCACATAACACCCTCCACGCTTCATTCCATCGGCTCCCTCGCCTCCCTCGCCTTACCCCTTCTCCTTCCTGTGACTTAGGCCTAGGCTCCTCTCACCCCTCCACACCTCCCCCCTCCCCATCCAGGGCTTCCCCACCGCTGCCCTCCCTGCCAGCCTCCCTTGGCCCCCCTTCCATGAGCCGTTCTTCCACTCTCCCCAGTCTCCTCCTTCCTCTGACCCCTCACACTCCTCACTGTCTTTGCTTTCTTCCCATCAGTTGATCTGGGGCAGCCATATCCAGGGAAAACCATGGGGCTTGGAGGGAAAAAAGGGGCCATGACACCTCATGAGCGGAATCCAAACCCAGGACCTACAAACAGTCCTAAGATGAGTAAAAAAAAAATGAAGAGGAAAAAAAAGAAGAAAGATATGGAGGAGCTGAAGAAGGAAGTAGTCATGGTGAGAAGAGCTGAAGAGGGTGCTGGCAAAGTGCCCTCCAAAGTCTCTGTCAACCCTCAGCCTTCTAACATCTCACCCTGAGAATTCATCATGCGGGCCAGAGCCTCCCCTCTTCCCCACAAACGTTTCCCCTGGAAATGACGTGTCACCACCTGACCCTCAGTGGCTCTACTGTCTCCTCAGGATGATCACAAATTAACCTTGGATGAGCTCAGCGCCAAGTACTCTGTGGACCTGACCAGGGTGAGTGGAGGAGTTCCCCGAGGGAGGCAGAGGCTCTCCATCCCCGACCCTGAGGCTCCCAGGACAAAGGCAGAGCTGGAAATCTAGCCGCTGACTTGAAGGTCAATGTTCTGACCCTTAACCTGCACCTAGCCAAGGACACACATTCCGAAAAAGATGATAATGATAACTACTCCAAAGAGAGCTCAGGATTAGAGCAAAGAATAGGATGGACTAGGGCAGCATGTCTCAACCTTTGTCCCGGGGACCCATTCACACTCTTACAGATTTTCAAGGACTCCAAGGACTTTGGCTTATGAGGGTTACATCTAGCAGGCTTCCCCGGTGGCTCAGCCGTAAAGAATACACCTGCAGTGCAGGTATCGCAGGAGACGAGAGTTGGATCCCTGGGTCAAGAAGATCCCCTGAAGGAGGGCATAGCAACCCAGTATTCTTTCCAGGAGAATCCCAGGGACAGAGGAGCCTGGTAGGCTGCAGTCCATGGGGTCGCAAAGAGTTGGACACGACTGAGCAACTAAGCACAGCACACATCTGTCATCTATATTTATCATATTAGAAATTAAAATTAAGATGATTAAAAAGTATTTCCTAATTCATTTGTAAGAGTAAAGCTATTATCTATTAGTACAAATATTTTTATGTCAACTGCTTTTCAAAGCAAAAAAATTCGTGGTATTTTACATTTTTGCAAATCTAACATCTAGCTTTTTAGGAGAAGACTGCTGGATTCTCACATAATTTCAGCATTAACTCTGTTGTAGTATCATGTGACCTGTAGCCTTGGGAAAATGCTACTATATACTCAAGAGAATGAGAGTGAAAAGACAGACAACAATTTAGTGTTATTATGAAAATTGTTTGAGAATTCCTTCATGGTCCAGTGGTTAGAACTCTACTTGTGGCCAAAAGAAAAAAAAAAAATTGTTTGGCTTTGTGGATCCCCTCTGCCCAGAAAGCATCTCAGGACCCTGTAGGTCCCCAGGCCACACTTTGAGAACTGCTGGTTTAACAGCTAAACAGTATATTACCACTGCCATCAATTCACTGCTGCTGCTTCTACTCTAACCACTAATACAATGATCACAAATAAACAAAAGCCCTGGAAATAAAAGTTCCTCTGAGCTCTAGAATCTCTTCATTGGAGGGTCTTAGGGTGACCATCTGGTAACCAGAGATGAGCGTGGGAGACGGGTCCTGTTTTTATTTAAATTGTATTTTTCCAGGGCAGGTTGGGGAGTGGCTGATGGATATTTAAGAGAAGCTGCTTTCTTCTTCTTCTTTTTATTACAATCCTCTAGCAGATTTTTCTCTCACTGTCACTCAGAGGAAAAAGCACCCAAGCTTATGCACCAGGCTAGAGTGAGGATCTACTTTCATGTATCTAGCTGCTTGTTTGTTTTTTTCTATTTCCAAGTTAAAGAACCAAAGTGTGGATGTCTGTACGTTATAAGCATATGCTTTGTATCTCATCATTCCATTAGCCTGGCACACTGTATGATAAATCGTTTATATGCATCTCCTCACTGGAGGTGGAGTTCCATTAGGCCCAGCATCAGTCTTACTCACTTCAGTACTCTACCGTTGTACCCCTCCCAAGCCAGGGGTTCAAAAGATTTGTGAATCAACCCATAAACTAAAAATCCTTCCTATGTAGGGAGGCTAAATAATATCCTTCTGTAATGCAAGGTTTAGAACCCCACTTAGGTAGGAAGAACTTCCAGGCTGACCTTCGGAGAACTTCACTGGTCTCTCAACTTATCCTGGGGCTATAAACGGAAGATCTGTGCTCTGAAGCCAGGTTCTCCTTTGTGACAGCTACTTTCTTCTCATGGTTCTCCCTTCCTCCCTATTTCTTCTCCACACAGGGCCATAGCCCTGAAAAGGCGCAGGAAATCCTGGCTCGAGATGGACCCAATGCACTGACTCCTCCCTCTACCACTCCAGAATGGGTCAAATTCTGCAAGCAGCTATTCAGCGGCTTCTCCCTCCTGCTGTGGACTGGTGCCATTCTTTGCTTCGTGGCCTTCGGCATCCAGTTGTATTTCAATGAGGACACCACCAAAGACAACGTGAGTCTGTTCAACCACGGCTGCCCAGTCTCTGCTCAGCCCCTGCTGCTCTTCTGCTCGGCAGCCTAGCACTCCTGAAGTCTTCAGGTCCAAATCAATATACTCCCAGGGGTTGCTAAGAGAGCTTTGGTCCTTCCTGGTTTCCCTTTTATCTAGAAAGCCTCTTTAAAAAAAAAAATCTTGGAAATGCCCTGCAGTCCAGTGGTCAGGACTCCGCTGCACTGCATTGCTTCCACTGCAGGGGGCACGAGTTTGATCCCTGGTCAAGAAACTGAGATCCTGCCAGCCATGTGGTGTGGCCCAAAAAAGAAAAAGAAAGCGTCTGACTCAGCTCCCTGAGATACAGAGTTCTCTCTAGAAACTTGTTCTCCTTTCATTATCCTCCCGACTGATCATCAAAGCACATTGCTATCCATTCTCTTTCGCAGAATTTTAATCTCTCTCCTTCCTGTCCATCTCCCTCACGAGCCCCCTCCCGCTGTGAGTAGCCTTTCTGGAGAGGAAAAGATGGCGCTTCTCGGATCTGGAGTTTTGCTGGCTCCAAACTGTAGCTCGGGGTTGAAGCTGAAAGAGCCAGGCTGTCTCAGACTCTGCTCAACCGTGTGCTCTGCCACCAAGTCCCATGGGTTCCTCCACTCAGAGAAATGGCTATTACCCTTGCAAACTGACTTTCTGAGGATGAAGAGGGAGGAAAGAACCTATTGACGAGCCCTTGGTTTCCCTACCCGCAGCTGTACCTGGGCGTTGTGCTAACTGTCGTGGTCATCATCACCGGCTGCTTCTCCTATTACCAGGACGCCAAGAGCTCCAAGATCATGGAATCTTTTAAGAACATGGTACCTCAGGTAGGATTCATATGGAAGGATCTAGTGAGAGAATGTGTTAGAATGTAACCGAATATATGACCTTTATGTCCCTTGAAGAATTGTACTCTACCATGAGTGGACTGTGTGAGGCTGATAATGACGGTGAATTCATTTAAATTTTGTCCTGTCTCAGCTTAAAAGTACCCTGAGAAAAACACATCACTTTTGAAGTTGTCTGGTCTGAAATGCATAATCTGAATCTTAATGAGCGTAATGAAAGTGAGAGTGTTAGTTGCTCAGTGGTTTCTGACTCTGCGAACCCACGGGCTGCAGCCGGCTAGCTCCTCTGTCCATGGAATTCTCCAGGCCAGAATACTGGAGTTGCCATTCCCTTCTCCAGGAAATCTTCCCCACACAGGGATCTAATCCAGGTCTCCTGCATTGCAGATGGATTCTTTACTGTCTGAGCCACCAGGGAAGTCCAATGAGCATAATATGAAACCTCAAATCTGTTGGGTTCTATCCCCCCAAAAGTAAGGTGGAGGCACAGGGGGTTGGGGAAGGCAGATTCTTCAAATGTCGATGTTTTTAAAGACAGAGAACAGCTATGAAAGTGATGCAGATTGCTGCTGCTGCTAAGTCGCTTCAGTCGTGTCCGACTCTATGCGACCCCATAGACGGCAGCCCACCAGGCTCCCCCATCCCTGAGATTCTCCAGGCAAGAGCACTGGAGTGGGTTGCCATTTCCTTCTCCAATGCATGAAGGTGAAAAGTGAAGGTGAAGTCTCTCAGTCGTGTCCGACTCTTAGCGACCCCATGGACTGCAGCCCACCAGGCTCCTCCGTCCATGGGATTTTCCAGGCAAGAGTACTGGAGTGGGGTGCCATTGCCTTCTCCAGTGATGCAGATTAAAGGAGGCTAAATGGACATGACAGCTAAATGCAGTATCTGACCCTAGACCAAATCCTATGCTGGAGCAGAAAATAATGTCGTAAAGGATATGTTGGGCCAATTGATAAAATTGGAATGCAGACAGCAGATGAAAGTATTGTGTCTATGTGAAATTTACTGAGTTTGATGACCATTTTATGGTTATTTAACACCCTAATTCTTATGCTTGCATGCTTAGTCACTAAGTCATGTCTGGCTCTTTGCAAGCCCATGGACTACTGTAGCCCACCAGGCTCCTCTATCCATGGAATTTTCCAGGCAAGAATACTGGAGTGGGTTTCCATTTCCTTCACCTAATTCCTGGGAAATGCACCTTGAAGTATGTATGATAAAAGATCATGACTTATTGGGGACTTCCCTGGCAGTCAGTGGTTAAAACCTCAGCTTCCAGTGTAGGGGGTGTGGTTCGATCCCTGGTCAGCGAACTAAGATCCCACATGCATTACAGTCAAAAAAAACAAAATGTAAAACAGAAGCAATATTGTAACAAATTCAATAAAGACTTTAAAAATGGTCCACATCAAAAAAGATAATTTTTTAAAAAAAGATCATGATGTATGTAACTTGCCCTCAAATAGTTTGGGGGAAAAAAGAATGCACATACACACATGTAGAGACAGAGAACAAATCACAAAGCGGATAGGGTAAAATGTTAACAGATGAGTCTGGGTAAAGGTTATATAGGTGTTCTTGGTACAATTTTTATTCTTGCAACTCTTCTGAAAGTTTAGATTATTTTCAAATAAAACCTTTCTAGAGAACTTGGAAAACAGGACGGCAGAAGGACATTCCTAGGCACAGGGCTGGAAACTTGAAGAGGGACAGGCTCCAGATTTTCCCAATGACATGGTCATGTTCCAGGCTTTTAGCCCAGGATCTTCTCCCTTTGATGTCAACAGAACTTAATTCCTTCCTTGGGTAAGAGTGCAGGGGAGAATGTTTTGGTAGAAGGAAGTAGGAGTTTGGAGCCTATCAGTGTCTGCTGCCTAGCAAGCCACCCTAAAAACACCGTGGCTCAAAACGACAAATATCGTACTTCTCACTGTGGCTCGGCTGATCTGATCTGGGCTGAGCTTAGCTGGTGCTGGATGGTCTTAGATGACCTCATTCACGTATCTGGGGTCTCAGATGAGATGTCATGGACATCTGGACCTTTCTCCTTATAATCTCTCTTCCTCCAGGAGGCTAGCTTGAGCCTGTTCAATATGGTGACAGAGGGCAAGCCCCAGTGTGCAAGCATTTTTAAAGTATCTGCTTGCATTACATTTGCTAATGTCCTATGGGCCAAAGCAAGCCATATGTTCAAATCTAAGTATAGAAATTAAGAGATAAACCCCATTCCTACATGGGGTATAAGTGAGAGGAGCATCAAAGGGCCCTGCAGACAGTGATGGTAAGAATTTGCAATCTACCAAAGTGATCTGCACAAAGGATGTGGTAACCGTGGGAATCAGAGGACAGGAGACCAGGAACTGGATGGGAAAGAGAAAAGAGCTTTGGAAATGACCCTACACTGTCTTCCCACAGCAAGCTCTGGTCATTCGAGGTGGAGAGAAGTTTCAGATCCCTGTACACGAAGTGGTGGTAGGCGACCTGGTAGAAGTGAAGGCTGGGGACCGGATCCCCGCTGACATCCGGCTTATCTCTTCACAAGGATGTAAGGTGAGGGGTGTGAAACGCTGCGGAAGGAGGCCGAGTGCAGTCTTCGAGCACCTCGGTGACCTGGGCTCAGTTAATGAAATTACCATCTTATTCGGAACCGTGAGAAGTCACAAGAGCAATTTGAGGTTGCGGCGGTGTGCAAGTTTATGTTTCTGTCTGCGTGTCGATAATGATGCTGCTGCAGAAAAAGATATGTCATCTGTGTGAATCTTTTTTTCCATTCTCGATTTATGACCCTCCTCTCTCCCATCCCAGGTGGACAACTCATCCTTGACAGGAGAGTCAGAGCCCCAGTCCCGCTCCACTGAGTTCACCAATGAGAACCCTCTGGAGACCCAAAATATCTGCTTCTTCTCCACCAACTGTGTGGAAGGTGAATGTCGACTCATAAGTAGCCTAGATTCAAAAGTAAAGATTGATGGTGGTCACCTAGGGTGGTCCGGTGGTTAGGACTCCGACAGTCCACTGCAGGGGGCACAAGTTAGATCTCTAGTTGGGGAGTTAAGATCTTGTGTGCCAAAAAAAAGAAGCAAAGGTTGAAACAAAGATTTCTAGAACTCTCTATCATCTAAAGGTAGTAGGGAATGTAATAGCTAGTAAATAGGGTACCTTCTTTGTCACTCGTGAGCTGTACGATCTTAAATTAAAGGTCAAAGCCATCATTTCCACATTTGAACAATGACGATACTGAAAGTCACTGGTCCATAAATTTTTATGTGGGTTAAAGAAGATAATACATATAAAATGCTTAGCACAAGGCCTAACACATTTTAAGTGCCCTGTAATTGTAGCTATTTTTATTCTGTGTAGTGAATGGACTGTGCTCTATGAGCTGAAAATAGCATAGAAGGGAAGAAAATTATTCAGCCCTGCTAATTCATTCTTCTCCTGAAGTAAGCCCTAACTTCTCCTCAGCATTCCAAGAGAGGGTACTGACTTTAGAAATTTGAACTTGCCCCAGAGCAAACAGCTAATACGTTGACAAGTTGAACTTTCAGGCATGAGTCTTTCTGATTAAAAAATAAGAGCTATCTCTATAATATGTCGCTTTTCTGGGTGATTCTGACTGTAACTTTAATGGTAGGAATTTCAGTCATTGTGGTAAGGCAGGAAGAATTATTGTAAGCAAAGAACTTTGTGGGGCCCTTCATTTCAAGCCGCATGCCTGAGTGTTCTACATCCTGTGTGTGAAGTTTGCCTCCTGACTTAGGGCCCAGAAGCCCCACTTGTTATGGCCTGTGCCAGCCAGCAGGGGTCAGACTGGCTCCAGCCAGCAAAGCAGGGAGGGGGCTCCAGGCAGAGCGCTACTGCCACCTGGGCAGCGTTCTTGCTGGTAGGGGAAGGAGGGCTGTCCTCTGAGTGCCAGGATGTCTGGCAGCACCCTGCTTTCTGGCCATTAGGTGCCAGTAGCAACCCCTCCCATCTCGGTCTCAACTCAGATGCTGCCAGATGAGTCCTGGGGAGCAAATTGAGAAGCCCTGGGTTAGAGGATGGGGAGTTTGGGAACGCTGGATTCCAGCAGAAGGGTAACCACTATTCCTGGGGCTCAGGAAACTCTTCAGCTGCCGAGGACAAAATGAGAAACATGCAGGCAACAGGAGATATTTAGATTAAGTGCAACAAAGACGAAGATGGTGAAGGCGATTAGGCAATAAAATTGGCTATCTCTGGAGAACTGTGGAATCTGAGATTTTTCAGATTAGGAGCCCCTCACTTGTACAAACGAAAAGTAAAGAGAGCAGAACGTAATAACCTCTCAGAGACCCTTGTTTTTGACCAGTGACAGTTTTCTCTGTGTAGGAACCAAATCCAACAGCCTTCTGGATTCAGACTTCCCCCTTCATCCACAGGCTCAGCCCAAGGTATCGTGATTGCCACCGGAGACTCCACCGTGATGGGCCGTATAGCCTCACTGACCTCCGGTCTGGCAGTGGGCAAGACCCCCATTGCTATTGAGCTCGAACACTTCATCCATCTGATCACAGGGGTGGCCGTCTTCCTGGGTGTCACTTTCTTTGGGCTCTCGCTTATCTTGGGCTACACCTGGCTGGAGGCTGTCATTTTCCTTATCGGCATCATTGTGGCCAACGTGCCTGAGGGACTGCTGGCCACCGTCACAGTGAGTAACCAGGGTGTTGGGTGGCTCCAAGGCAGACAAACTGCCCCCAAGGAAGTGAAATCACTCGTATGTTCTTTTGTGGCTAAGCCTCTCAAGTGCAGAGTACTCCAATGCATACACAGATGTCAAATCATTTAGTTCCCAGATTACGCTGACTTCCTCCACCCGTATTTTCTGGTGCCTTCTCTCTTTAATGAGAAAAGAAGTGAGTTATGATGCAGAAAGCATTAGATTATAAATTACCCGGAGTGAGTTCCAGTCCTGGGTGTACTGGCTGGTGAACCCGGCCAACTCGCTGCACCCCAGGGCCTCAATTTATTAGGATTATAGCATCTTACTGGTAAGGACTTCAGAGTTCACAGAAATTCAACCTTTCAACCAATGCCGAATATCCTGTATAAAATCTGCAGGAGATGATGATGATTTCTAGTAATGGAAAGCCCACCCCACTTTTATCTGACTTCATTTCATTGCTGAGTTGCTCTGCTGCTGCTGCTAAGTTGCTTCAGTTGTGTCCGACTCTGTGCGACCCCAGAGACGGTAGCTTGCCAGGCTCCCCCGGCCCTGGGATTCTCCAGGCAAGAACACTGGAGTGGGTTGCCATTTCCTTCTCCAACGCATGAAAGTGAAAAGTGAAAGTGAAGTCGCTCAGTCGTGTCTGACTCCCAGCAACCCCATGGACTGCAGCCTACCAGGCTCCTCCGTCCATGGGATTTTCCAGGCAAGAGTACTGGAGTGGGGTGCCATTGCCTTCTCTGTGAGTTGCTCTAGTTAGATTTCATTATGTTGAATAGACATATGATTCTCTGTTTGATCCTAGTTTTCTTATCTGAAGGAACACAAAATAAGTCAATTCTCTCCTACAAATCTACCCTTTAATTTTTTTTGCAGTAGCCATTATATCCCCTCAAACTCTCCAGGTGGGGGAGGTCAAAGAATCCCTTTTCCCTTAGCCCTTCTTTCTGTGACATGATCTTCAGACACCTGTTTGGAGCATGTGCTTCTTTATCAATATCCTTCTTAAAATGGAAATGAGAACAATATCCAGGGAGTGGCTGGACTAGCACAGAAACATCAGGACTCATGATGTTATGTAAATAAAAGTTCCACAGTTCAAATTCTGTACATAACCACAGCCTACGAATTTATTTGCTTTTAAAATAACCTTGCCGCATGCCTGGTTTTCACTTGAATTATGGTTAACAAACATCTTCTGTTTTAAGTGATTTCTCAAGTCCTTTTCGGCGCTGCAACAGTCCTTCTCAGTTTCATCATTCTCTCCTCTTCATTCTTCCCTTAAACTATTGGGGCAACCCTCCTCCGCCCCCAGCATCTTATACCACAGTCAAAGGTTAGTCATCAACGTGGTCCTTGCAAAGACTGGGCTTGAGAAAGAGGTGTGGCCTGAACTTGAATGGAGAAGAGGCTGTGGAAGAAAAAAGATGAAAGGATCACGGGGGAGAGGAATATTCCAGAAGGAATAGGAGATCATTCTCTACAATACCCTGGTAAAGGAATGCACTCTTTTTTTGAAACTCTGCCATAAAGTACAAACCAAAATCATTTTCCTAATTTCCTTTACTGTGGCCACAGATGAGATTTCTAAAGACTAGGTGACAACAAAAGGGAAATAAGTGCCAAAAATTAAAAGAGCAATAAAAATGATCAGGTTTCCGAAACCACAGAGAGCTGTGAATAGCAGAGGTCTCCTCTTCATTTAAACCCCTCTCGCCTCCTCCTGGCCTTAGGTGTGCCTGACCCTGACAGCCAAGCGCATGGCTCGGAAGAACTGCCTGGTGAAGAACCTGGAGGCGGTGGAGACTCTGGGCTCCACCTCCACCATCTGCTCCGACAAGACGGGCACCCTCACCCAGAACCGCATGACCGTCGCCCACCTGTGGTTCGACAAGACCATCTACGAGGCGGACACCACTGAAGAACAGACTGGTGACTGGTGGCGTTGGTGGTCAGAGAGTGGAAGGATGTGGGAGATGTGATGGGTAGCTGAGAGGGCGTGCTAAGTCCAGACACTGAGGAGAGAGCTGGAGAGGGAGAGGAGAGCCAGGAGGCCTGGAGAAGAGGCGGCATCTCTGAGGAGTGTCTGGATGCTGAACGGGAGGCGAATAACCCCCTGCTTCAAACTCTCCTGTCCCCCCACTCCCTGCTCACAATTCTATTCTCTCCTCAGGGAATCCATTTGCCAAGGGCTCTGACACCTGGTTTATCCTGGCCCGAATCGCTGGCCTCTGCAACCGGGCTGATTTTAAGGCGAATGAGGAGAGCCTTCCCATAGCTAAGGTGTCAGGCCCAAGCGGGTAGAGGGGATTTCAGTGTCCAGCATATAAGCCTAAATCTCTCTTTCCTGGCCCCGGGTGATGCCCCCCAGCAGCCCTCCCCATTCTGCCCCTCTCCTTGTTACCGTCGGCAAACCCAGGTGCCATGCCTCCCAGGCTTATTACACCAACCCCATCCTGGCAGCGGGCAACAACAGGAGATGCTTCGGAGTCAGCGCTCCTCAAGTTCATTGAGCAGTCCTACAGCTCTGTGAAGGAGATGAGAGAGAAAAGCCCCAAGGTGGCAGAGATTCCCTTCAATTCTACCAACAAGTACCAGGTACAGAACCGACCAAAGTAGGAGATAGCGGTGGGGGACGGGCTCATCCTCTGTAGGACGGGGGAGTTTTACCTTTGCCTTTATGTCCGAGCTGCAGAACAAGATACAGTGTGTAACCGGCACCCCAGTTAGGAGGCAGGCTCACCAGAAGGGAAAGTGCGTGCATGTTAGCGTGCAAGTTGCTTCAGTCCTGTCCAACTCTGCGCCCCTGTGGACTGTAGCCCGCCAGGCTCCTCTGTGCACACGATTCTCCAGGCAAGAATACTGGAGTGTGTTGCCAGGCCCTCCTCCAAGAGATCTTCTCAACCCTGGGATTGAACCCGAGTCTCCTGCGGCTCCTGCACTGCAGGCAGATTCTTTACCACTGAGCCACCAGGGAAGCCCAAGGGAAAGTGGTAAACAGAAAAAGGCAGACATAGATGATAAAGGAAGAGGCGTTCAGCCCTAAGCAGTCTTGAGGCTACATCACTATGCAGAGAGCTAGTCACGAAGTACTCTCTGAAATGTCCACAGGCAGCAAGGGCTGGCTGGGTGTCTCTGTGTTGCTGCTGCAGAATATGTTAGATCTGTCAGTCACTTCCTTGAGTACCTTATCTCACAAGTCATCAAATATTTCTTTTCGTTCCATGCCCGCAGTTCTAGCAGCTGCCATCAGGTAGGCGGTCAGGGCTCTCCTGACTGTTTGTGAAGCTGCTTTTTCAGGGTCATTTTGTGCGTGATCCAGGGAGATGTGACCAGAGAAGGAGAAATGCTGCGGCAGGGACAGTGGTGGCCCTCACAGTAAAATTCATGAGAGGGACAGGAAACCCAGTACTTCCCTCCTATGTGGGAAACACTGGCACACTTTTAGGAGGGGTTCTGGGGGAAAGGAGGGGACAGCGGCATTACTTTTGGGGTGGGAGCTCTAGCAGCTAAGGGTTGATTTGCTTAGAATAGTGAAATTCTCTAAATTCATGCAATACCGAAAGCTCATTCAGGTGTGGATAACAGAAAAGAAATGAGACTCCCAAAAGTCAGTTTGGGTTTCGAGTCTTAAGAACACGTAACAGGGCTCACTTCACAACACATGTACTGAAACTAGAATAATACAGAGATTACTATAGCCCCCAGATGACAGGCAAATTCGTGAAGCGGTCCATACTTTTACATTTGAAAGTTGCTTAAAAGAATAGATCTTAAAAGTTTTCGTCACAAGAAAAACATTTTTGTAACTAAAAATAACAACAACATAATAAAAGCTATATAGATCTTTTTAAAACAAAATACCTACACTTTCACATTGAATGTTGAACAAGTGAAAGCTTAAGAAACAGACCTGAAGGTTTTTTGTCTCAACTGGCTTTTCGTCAGTGAAATAAGATAGGTCCCCTAGGCCCAGACTGCAAACCTATTTCCATTTTTTCCTGATGCTTAGTGGCCTCACTAACCAGACAGGAATTTTGTGCTTGGCAAGGCCCAATTAAAGCCTTCAACTGGAAAGAATTAGGTACCTCTCTTTCCACAAGATTCAAAATAAAAGCAAAACATAGTTATGATATTTGTTGGGATGTCCAAAAAAATAGCAATCTTTCCCCTAGATGACTGTTGGATGCCTTTTCTGAGCTATTGAATATCAAGTTCAAACAGCAAAATCCTCCTCTACACCAAGTGTGCTTGACCAGTCTGCAAGCCGCCAACTCTTGTGGGGCTTGCCTGGGGCCCCAAGAAAACCCCTCTGACTCATTTCTTTCCCTACCCATAAACAAGCTGCTTTATTGGCTTGCTCTCTGCTCTCGGGGCAGTCAGAGGCCCTGATATGCAAGGGACATACATCTTAGCCTGTTGATCGTTTGCAAGGCCTGGTCTCTCTCCCCTCTCTGAGACTGAAATGAAAGGAAGAAGCTTCTCAGTTCTGACATTTCCAGTTTCTTCCATCTTTTTCATCTGTAATTTTCTATCAAGGTGTGATTTGTGTGTGTGTGACTAAATTACCAGCTTAAGCAGGTAAGACTTGCTGTCATCTCCAATAATCTCCTATTGGAGATAGTCAGCAAAGGGGGTTTTTTAAGTGCTCAGAAAATTAAGCTTTTAAATTGTTTTTTACAGCTTTCTGCTTACGTGAGTTAAGGTTTTCCCTTTTAACTGCTTAAGCATATTTTGAATGAAATAGTTTTTGGAAAGTCTCCTGAGGAGCGGTTGTAACTACATTTTACACCCAGGTTTCGCATCTGGCTTCTCCCTGGGCCAGTGTGGTCTGGCTCCCTCAGCACCACAGGCTCAGTTCCTCCCAATGTGCTGATTTTGTTCCCCGACAGGTTATGTAGCAGGAATTTCCTGTCGATCATTAGAGGAACATCAGAAATAGCTCCTTTGCTCAGATCAGATCACAGAAAAATGAAAACTGAAACTGATCTTCTCTGTCCTTCAGGCTCCCTTCATGACTATGCCCTCTGCTCCACGACTGAGCCACAGGGATCCCCAGTCCCCTCTCAGGGGACTCGTCATGTTTCCAGGAGATTGGCCAGGGGGCTAGAATGGCTAACCATTGTACTTCACAGTTTTCAATATATTCTTTTTTTTTGGTTTGGAGATGTGTTCTGTTTATTGGTTAAAAAAAAATTCATAAACACAAAATAATAGTACATTCAACATATAAATAAAATTTCCAAAAATGCGATTATACAAATTTTACTGGCAACATGTGGAAATTAGTTTATCATTCCCAAAAATGAACATAAGAATAGTCTAAGCCACCACCCCTCACTAGATCTGACTCAGATTCATTCCTTCTTATGGCTGAGTAATATTCCATTGTATGTGTGTACACAGCTTCTTTATCCATTCATCTGTCGAGGGGCATCTAGGTTGCTTCCGCGTCCTGACTGTTGTGAATAGTCCTGCAGTGAGCATTGAGGCACATGTGCCTTTTAGAATGGTTTTCTCAGGATACATGCCCAGTAGTGGGGCTGTTGGGTCACGTGGTAGGTTTATTCCTAGTTTTTAAAGAAATCTCCATATTGTTTCGGAGAAGGCGATGGCACCCCACTCCAGTACTCTTGCCTGGAAAATCCCATGGACAGAGGAGCCTGGTAGGTTGCAGTCCATGGGGTCGCTAAGAGTCGGACACGACTGAGCGACTTCACTTTCACTTTTCACTTTCATGCATTGGAGAAGGAAATGGCAACCCACTCCAGTGTTCTTGCCTGGAGAATCCCAGGGACGGGGGAGCCTGGTGGGCTGCCGTCTCTGGGGTCGCACAGAGTCGGACACGACTGAAGCGACTTAGCAGCAAAAAAATCAGAATGCTTGAAGAGTTTGGTAACTCAAAGTGAATAGATACCCTTATTCTTTTAGGAAAAAAATAAAGATAGTATTAATAAAAATGAAGCCACAATCATAAATATTAAATAGACTATCACCAAATACGCGATGACAGAGTTAACAAAGAATTTAGAACATGGACTGGTTAAGAGAGCATGTTCTAAAGTCAGTCCACTTGGATTCTTCCCTTGATTGCTTCTACCTTCTAGCTATGTGAGTCTGGACACAGCTTAAGCTCAGTTTTGTCATCTATAAAACAAAGAACTTTATAGTGCCTACCTCAGAGGGAAGTAGCTGGAGGATTAAAATGACGATTCACGTAAAGCACTTGGAACAATGCCTGGCACATAGTACGTGCTCAATAAATGCTACTATTATTACTCACCCTAATCCCATCCTTCAGGCTCAACCAATCATGGTAAAGAACTGTCAATGCTTTTCAATATATTCTTCATTAATACTCTCTCTCTATAAAAGCCAAATGAAGTGGGCATCGCAGATCTTTGACATTTTCTCAAAGGAGCTAAGGTTTGCCGAGGTTAAATGGACAGACCCGAGGTCATAAAGCTAAGAAAGCCTTCCTGTTGCTCCTAGAACACAGGTGTTCGACTCTAAGCTTTCTTTCTTGTTCACTCTGCTGTCTCTGCTCACTAGCCACTCAGGCAGAGAGGAAGCCAGGGGGACAAAGTGCCTGGGCTGCCCTTAGCTCCAAGTATGGCTAAGAAGATAGCAGAGATTTGTGTGCAACAGGCTGTGGGGTCCTACAAAGGAAGAAGGGGCTCGACCAAAGAGCAGATATGACTGCAGGGAGAAGGGCTGTGTTGGGTCAGGGAACAAAGGAAATGGAGGTAGACACAGCTTAACTTTGCTTCTCTGACCCAACCCTCGCGCTCTCCTCCTTCCATCGAAGCTTCCTTTCCTCTCCCTAGGTGTCCATCCACCTGCGGGAAGACAGCTCCCAGGCCCACGTCCTGATGATGAAGGGGGCACCCGAGAGGATCTTAGAGTTTTGCTCTACTTACCTTCTGAAAGGGCAGGAGTACCCAATAGATGATGAAATGAAGGACGCCTTCCAAAACACCTACTTGAATCTGGGAGGTCTGGGGGAACGTGTGCTAGGTGAGGCGGCTGTGGGAGAAGCCTCTGCAGAGTGACGTCAAAACTGTCGTTATTTGTGGGGTGAAGGGTCTAGGAGGTTGGGGCAAGCGGGTAGAGATATAGTGGAATGACTACTGGTCCCCTCTTCTGTCCCTCTCCAGGGTTCTGCTTCTTGAATCTGCCTAACACTTATCCCAAGGGATTCAAGTTTAACACCGATGAAATCAACTTTCCCATAAATAACCTTTGTTTCGTGGGGCTCATCTCCATGATTGACCCTCCCCGAGCTGCCGTGCCCGATGCTGTGGGCAAGTGCCGGAGTGCTGGGATTAAGGTAAGTGCCTGAGCAATCCAGACACCCTTCACCTATCCTAACCTGGATCAGCTGTAGGAAACCTTGGACAGAGTAGGTTCTTCATTTAATTGAGCTGATTTCTGCTTCCTTGAGCTTATAAGTTTTAGTCTAAAGAGAGAACTTTATACTGTGCCCTCTGTAGTTAGAATCCTGTCTTGAATTAGAATCACCAGGGGATGAACACAACATTGTAAATCAACTATACTTCAATAAAATTAAAAAATAAAATAAAACGGGATCCCCAGGGGAGCTTTAAAACTCTGACACCTTGGCCACGCTCCAGACCCCTTCAAGTTTCTGATTGGGAGCCAGGTATCTATATTTTTCAAAAGTCTCCTAGAGATTCCAGTGTGCAAACAGGTTTGAGAACCTAAGCCCTAGGAGAGTGCTTCTCAAACTGATGTACACTGAATAGCCTGGGGCTTTTATTGGAATGCAAATCCGTTTTCAGTAAGTCCAGAGACCCCAAGATTCTGTATTTCTGACAAGCTCCCAGGTGATGCCATTGCTGCTGGTGCCAGGCCACACTGGAAATAGCGAAGTGCTAGAAGATGTCATAAAAATGTACTGCTGAGTGGGTTGTCAAAAGGGTGAAGCCAAGTGGGCTGGGGTCCTGGGGCAGCACTTGTGAGAATGAGAGACTGAGAGCTGGGGCCCTCGATGGGTCTGACTCAGGGTGAGCAGCTGCCATAACAGGTATATGTCCAGGGGCAAAGGCTAGAAGCTTAAAATGAAGTGGTCCGAGAGCAAACCCAGAGATGGGAACTTCCCTCCAGTCGGAAGAGGACTTTGGACTTCATGGAATAGCAGCAGTAAAATTCCTCTAATTCCGAGATGTGCTGTATTCCACTTTCCCAGGCCAGATTCTACCACTTGTTGCTGCTTGTTTGTTTGTTTTTGTATTTTGGCTGGCATGCGGGATGGTTCCCCGACCAGGGATCCAACCCAGGGCTCTGCAGTGCAAGTACCAAATCCTAACCACGAGGCCACCAGGGAACTCCCTCCAAGGTCAAATTCTAAGACTCCTACACATCTTCATAGATTAGGTATTGTCAGCTCTCTGCTCACACTTGATATTCTGGAATATTTAGGACAGCAGGTTGCAGTTGGGTGGGGCTGGAAGTATTTAAGGAGAACTGGATGCTCTGTGTCAGAGTTGACTTCATCTTGACCTTTAACCATTGGCAGTTTTTCCCTGAGCAGTCGGGGTCACGCTAAGTACAATGATTGGTCACTATAGTGGGAACCGAGGAATGCATAGAGGAAACTATTCTGAGTGAATTCCCTGATTACTACAGGATGTTTTGGGGTGCAACAGTTCTTCATTATAACACATCTGCACAGGGTAACCATACATCTTGATAGTCCTCCACAGATCTACAACATCATGCTATGGTAGCTAAATGGAGAAGGGGTTCATTTGCATTTTCTCAGCTTCCAGGTGGGCTGCTGGGATGAGAAGTATAGATACTATGGAGGTAGTCGAAAGTTTACTTCATCAGGGAGTTTATGGATCTCTTTAGCAAGAAGGAGAGCTATAACTGTGTCCACAGGCGGGGAGGCCCACCCAGGAGACAAAGAAGTGATCTGAGTCAGGGTGCCTGCCGGCGCAGGACACGCTCATAGCCTGAGAGGCAGAGTGAGCTGTGATAAGTAACGGTCCGCAGGGCACTCGGGCGGGTCTGGAGCTGGCACCTGAAGCACAAAGGCTGGTGCTTCCTGGTCCCGTTCTTGTTCTGGGCACAGGTTTACACTTTAATTACTTACCTCTTCTGGACCTGAAGCTGACAGAAACTTGGCTGGCTTGGTGAGGAATTCTGCATCACTCCCTTTTTTCCCTACAGGGGAGTTTAAGATGTACACAGGAGGCCATCCTTCAAGGAGGATGAAGTGTAGTGGCTAAACAGGGGGTTGGGTTTCCCAGGTGACTCAGTGGTAAAGGAACTGACTGCCCATGCAGGAGACACAGCAGACTCAGGTTTGACCCCTGGGGCGAGAAGATCCTCTAGAAGAGGAAAGTGCAATCCAATCCAGTATTCTTGCCTGGAAAATCCCATGGACAGAGGAGCCCGACGGGCTACAGTCCATGGGGTTACAGGGGGTGGGACATGACTGAGCACACACATACAGAGCGTTGTCCCAGCAGTGAGAACCTTCCAAGGTTAACTCCAAAGTGGTGTTGATGCGGAGCTGACGGATGTGATGAAGCTGTTGAAAGAGGCTGGATAACAGCTGCGTGGCAGCAAAAATTTTTTTTTTACAATTGACAGTGGAACTGGTGTTTCTCAGATAGTCATGTGTTCAGGCCTTAGGAATGAATGATTTTAAAAAACTAAAAATAAGGGACTTCCTTGATGGTCCAATAGTTAAGACTCCACACTTCCAATGCAGGGGGTGTGGGTTCAATTCCTTGGGGAACTAAGATCCCACATGCTGTGTGTGGCATGGCCAAAAAAAAAAGAAAACTGAAATGAAATTATCCCATTATGGCAGGGGAGTCAGCGGGGAATGGATACATGTATATATATGGCTGAGTCTCTTGGCTGTCCACCTGAAACTGTCAGAACATTATTAACTGGCTATGTTGTTCTTTAGTCGCTCAGTCCTGTCCAACTCTTTTGCAAGCCCATGGCCTGTGGCCTGCCAGGATCCTTTGTCCATGGGATTCTCCAGGCAAGAATACTGGAGTGGGTAACCATGCCCTTCTCCAGGAGATTTTCCTGACACAGGGATCAAACCCACGTCTCTTATGTCTCCTGCATTGGCAGGCAGGTTCTTTACCACTGAGCTACCTGGGAAGCCAACTGGCTCTACTCCAATATAAAATGAAAAGTTTTTTTTTTAAATAAAGAATACCAAATCATTAAAAATAAAATTACCCCATCATATTTGCCACTACCTGAGGCCCTTAGCAGTATGAGGCTACTTGGCCCTGGCTATGAATTCAGCGTCCTCTAAGAACTGCAGCTGAGCAGCAAGCACCTGAAGTTAAGGTCACCAGCTCTGGAAGCTCTCTCTCAATGGGTCTGATCTGGGAGAAGAGGGCCCAAAGGAACAAGGAAGGCAGCTTGCAAGAGTACGTGGGAACAGCAGAGGTACAGTCAGCATCAAGAAGTGAGACATGAAATTCCTTTAGTACTTGACGAATTCCAGAAACTACCAAATGCCTTTTATTTTGAAGGGAGCCATTCTCTTCTGTTATGTGAATGCATCTCAATGTTCTGTGAAATTGTGTCCTAGGAACTCACTCTTGGGGTGACTGACTTTGTTTTTATTTCTCCGGGCTGGCATGGAGGTGGTACTTCCAGAAACTGCTGTAGAACAGTAGTTCTGGACAGGCAGGCCTAGGTACGACAACTGTCCTACATGTCATTATTAATGAGCTACTGGGAAATGTGCAGGGCATGGTAAGCCTAAAAAGCCATCGCTGAGGGCTCAGTCTGAACCACACCTGGAATCTTTGGTGCGGTTCCCTCCTAGATCCACAGGCCCAGCTTTGTGAGGCCCCAGCGCCCACAACCGAGCCAGGGCATTGGAGACCAATGATGGGGGAACTGCTCATAGCACACCTTGCCTGAGTCCCTGGTAATCCCGGCTTAGTTAGCACTTCATCCAGCAAGCTAGCAGTGCCAGTATGGAATGAGGAGGGCTCATGGGAAAACCCCTTCAAGGCTTATTTCCACGCTCTGGGAGTGAACAGACTGACCTTTCCAGGACCTCTGTTCTTAGTTCAGCCACAGTCAGACAGTTCCCTTCTCCCTCCCACCAAAGCCTGAGAATTATGTGCTTAGAGGGCACTTGGGAACCATGGGCAGCGGTTCCCAGGAAGCGATCCTGCCTTCATTCTATAATTGCTTGTTGATGGATTACTCTGTGCTAGGAATTATGCTAAGCTGGAAACTTAACATGAATCACAGGCATGGCCCCATGCTCTCAGAGTTCTCAGTCCAGCAGAGGAGAGAGACAGACAAGCCATCACACACAGACAATGTGAGGAGGGTTAGGAGAACAGAAGGCTAGAAGACCACACACATGGGCACCTGATCTTTGGGGAGGAAAGGGATAGGTCTAGGGCTGGGCCCAGGTACCCGGAAAAGGGCCAGAACCCAGGGGCGCAAGGAGGCAGTGGGAAGAAGAGGGGTAGAGTGAGGATCAGAATGCACTTGGCTCTGGATGACATTTTGCTAGGCAGATGGATTCTTCCAGACGTTCCTTTACTGCCATTGTTCTAATGGTAGGTGCTTCTGTCTTTGAGCTTAAAAAGGCAGTATAGCACTATGGAGAATAGTACGGAGATTCCTTTAAAAACTAGGAGTAAAACCACCATATGACCCAGCAATCCTACTACTGGGCATATACCCTGAGAAAGCCATAATTCAAAAAGACACAGGTACGCCAAAGTTCGTTGCAGCACCATTTACAACAGGCGGGACATAGAAGCAACCGAGATGTCCATCACCAATGAATGGATAAAGAAGTTGTGGTCCATACATACAATGGAATATTACTCAGTCATTAAAAGGAGCAAATTTAAGTCAGTGCTAGTGAGGTGGATGAATCTAGAGCCTGTGATACCGAGTGAAGTAAGTCAGAAAGAGAAAAACAAATATTGCATATTAACACATACATTTGGAACCTAGAAACATGATACTGATGAACCTGTTTGCAGAACAAGAATAGAGACGCAGACACAGAGAACAGACTTAGAGACACAATAGAGGAAGGAAAGGGGGCAAATTGAGAGAGTGGCACTGAAGCAGCTACATCACCATACATAAAACTAGTGGGCAGCTGCTGTTTAACACAGGAAGCTCGACCTGGCGCTCCATGACAACGTGGAGGAGGGGGATGGGGTGAGAGGTGGGATGGAGATTCAAGAGGGAGGGAGTATACGTACACTTATGGCTGATTTGGGTTGTTGTAAGGCAAAAACCAACACAACATTGTAAAGCAATTATCCTCCAATTAAAAAGATAAAATAATATTTTTTTAAAAAAAGAGGCAGAATAGCTTCTGGAGCGATACATGAAATTCTGAATATAGTGTGCTTGTGAGTGCCGAGTCACGTCAGACTCTTTGCAACCCCGTGGACTATAGCCTGCCAGGCTCCTCTCTCCATTGGCTTTTTCAGGCAGGAATGCAAGAGTGGGTTGCCATTTCCTTCTCCATCTGAATATAGTAAATACACTCAAATCCCTGATTTATTCATGGGCAACCAGAGTCCAATTTGTCCTATGTTTTATGGTCTGATGGCCTTGACCCCCTCCCAAGGGTTGAAGCTAGCATAGCAAGATTTTCGACTGACAGCCCAAGTTCTTGGGAGTGGAATGGCAGCAGTGATCTCTTAGCTCTTGGAGAGAGAGGTGAAGGACCGGGGACCTCTCTGAAGATGACTCTGCTCTCTTTCCCTCCCCTCCCAACCCAGGTGATTATGGTAACAGGGGATCATCCCATCACAGCCAAGGCCATTGCCAAGGGTGTGGGCATCATCTCAGAGGGCTCTGAGACAGCAGAGGACATTGCTGCCCGGCTCAAGATCCCTATCAGCAAGGTCAATCCTAGGTGAGACCCCCTAAAGAACTCAGATATACCATTTTTTCCCCTCCATCCTTAGCTTGCTCCACCAACTAAAGTTTTTGGAGGTTCTTTCTGTAGGTAGGACATGCATGGTTTACTTACTGAAAAGTAAAACATAATAGGAAATGACCAAGCGACTATGTCAGTAGGCTTTCAGATGAAGGTGGGCCGAAGAAGAAGGCAGAGAAGAGGGAGGAAGAGGTGGGGGGTGGGGATACAGTGTGCCAGTCATGGCTGGGGACAAGTTGAGGAGATGGGGGTGAAAGGAGAAACAAGCAGGTTATAGCAAAGATGAGTTTGAGGGTACCAGGATGCCTGGTGAATTCTCAATACCTGGAACTAACCTTTAGAAATTCCTCTTCCTCAGGGACGCCCAAGCCATTGTGGTGCATGGCTCTGAACTGAAGAATATGAACTCTGAGCAGCTTGATGAGATCCTCCAAAACCACACTGAGATTGTGTTCGCTCGGACCTCGCCCCAGCAGAAGCTCATCATTGTAGAGGGATGTCAGAGGCTGGTAAGGGAGACCAAGGAGGCTTGGGAAGTCACCCAGCCCCAAACCAAGCAGAGGAACATGTGGGCTGGGCTGGAGGAGCCAGAGAACATCCGATTGTGAACCTCTGAGACCGGCATCTATCTGGGGGCTCCCTGATAGTTTTGCTATCTCAGAAGGTGCAGGAGAAGGAAGGGCCAAGAAGCTATAGCAAGAAACAAGGGATGATGAAATCAAGCTGACCTTTGGGACGGGTCCTGAACCTGACACAGTAATTAATTTCACTCCCTCTGTGCTTCCTCCAGGGAGCCATTGTGGCAGTGACAGGGGATGGGGTGAACGACTCCCCGGCGCTGAAGAAGGCGGACATCGGCATCGCCATGGGCATCGCAGGCTCGGATGTGTCTAAGCAGGCCGCCGACATGATCCTACTGGATGACAACTTTGCTTCCATTGTCACGGGTGTGGAGGAGGGTGAGGAAGCTGGGTAACCAGGGTAGGGACTTACTTGGCCCTCAGACTCAGGTGAGAGTTGATGCACATTATTCTCATTTCCTTTGCCCATCTTCCAACCTCCTGTACACACTGGGAAAAACCAATGTAAGTCACAATTTTGCAAATTGGATTCAGCTGGTCCTTGGACCATCACTACGTGGAACCCTTATGTGATTGGAGGAAAGTCCAGATTGTCTAGGCAGCTAGTGCAGCATAGTTTGTTTGCTTCTCTCATGGAGATTCAGGAGATCCTACTTGAATCTGCTGTAGGTTTCTACTGTGGGATTCTACTGTAGGTTTCAGGGTGTAGCCATACCCATAAGACTACTCTGTACTTCACAGTCTCAGGAGGACTTTCAGGCAACCTGTTGTCTGAATGATGTTGACATATCAAGGTCATTTGGAGCCTGACTGAATGAGCCAAATCAGGTCCCCTCTTTCACGGAGACAATTCCCATTGGTGAAGCCCAGATTTCTGCTTCCTGGGCTCCCTGATTTCTGTCTGGAGCTATGAATTAAAACCTATTACAATTCACGTAATAATAATGGTTAACATTATATTGAAACCATGAATGATCCTCAGTATTGAGACCTTGTATAATCCTCAGTATTGTATGTCCACTCAATTCAATAAACTTTTGAGCATCAACTGTGTATCAGGCACCATTCTAGATGCTGGGGATTCAACAACAGGGAGTAAAAAGACACCTCCTTGCTCTCAGGTAACTTAATTTCTAGTGAATTAAGATAGATAGAAAATCAACTGAACAGTGTAATAAAAGACGACAAGTGCAATGGAAAAAAATAAGTAAAGCAGGGAGTGGAAGGAGGGGTGACACTTTTTTAAAAGGTTGTCAGGGAAGGATTCAAGCCATCTTGCAATGCAGGAGGAATGAAGCTCAGAGAGGTGAGGGGTGCCCAAGATCACAAGTTAGTTATGGCAGAAAATCCAACTGGAACCCACACCCAGGCTCTTTCCATTTCAGCCTTAATTTTTTTTTTAATTGAAGTATAATTGATTTACCACATTGTGTTAGTCTCTGGTGTATAGTGAAGTGATTCAGTTTTATATATAAGTAATTTTCCCCTTTGATAATCATAAGTTTAGTTTTCCATGTCTGTGAGTCTGTGTCTGTTCTGGAAATAAGTTCATTTGTGTCATATTTTAGATTTTACATATAGGTGATGTCATATGATATTTGTCTTTGTCTGACTTACTTCACTTAGTATGATAATCTCTAGTTCCATCCATGTTGCCACAAATCCAGCTTTAATCTTCTTAGGGCTTTTATACTGGCATTCTCAGACATCTCAAAGTATTAACCAGGCCCCAGCCTGCTTAATTTTCAGAGATCAGATGATAGTAGCCACGTTGAATCCAAGAACACAGAGTATACAAATTTGACATGCTTAAATCATGGCTTTAACTAACAGTCACACAATTTAGAAACAAAACTGGGGCTGCCACGGCCCAAGACCCTTTCACGGACTGTGTGACACGGCTTTGAGTGGCCTCTCTGCCCAGGAGCTGGTTTGTGGGAGGTGCGATGTCTCTGTGCTGCTCACAGAAGGTTGACCATCCTTCCCAGGCCGCCTGATCTTTGACAACCTGAAGAAATCCATCGCCTACACCCTGACCAGCAACATCCCTGAGATCACCCCCTTCCTGATGTTCATCATCCTCGGCATCCCCCTGCCTCTGGGCACCATAACCATCCTCTGCATTGACCTGGGCACTGACATGGTGAGGAGCCAGATGGGACCCAGCTCGTGGAACTCCTGTGAAATGGACTGAGTTGGGACAATCTAGGTCAGGCAGAGGGGCAGAGCTTGAGGGACTTCTCTGAGTTTCCTTCTGAGCTGTGTGTCCCCTGTTGCTTCCACCCTCCATCCTCCAGGTCCCTGCTATCTCCCTGGCTTATGAGTCAGCTGAGAGTGACATCATGAAGAGGGCTCCACGGAACTCAAAGACTGATAAGCTGGTGAATCACCGTCTCATTGGCATGGCCTACGGACAGATTGGTGCGGCTGCAGGAATGAGGGGTGGAAGGGAGTGGGGAGAGGCTGCCCCAGAAGGGTCATGAGGCCAGTCTTGGTTTGGAAGTTCAAGGAGCTATCTTAATTATGAACTGTGCTAGGCTCTAGCACAAAAAACCCACTGATCTCTGATCTGCTCTTAAGGATCCAGTCGGAAAGGCGCAAACACACATGAAAGAATGGCAGGTTGTTTTCCAAGTGCCATATATTGAGGACAGATAGGACACACTACAGGAGTACAAGGCAGGAGTCGCCAATCTTGCGGACAGAGAGGCCTTGTGGAGGAAACATGGCTTAGACTTGGGGCTGGAAGATAGCGCTCAGCTAATGAATGGATGGTCAGACAGTGGCCAGATGATACCTGGCTGTTGAAGAGTGAATACATGAAGTTGGTGGAGTGCTTATTCCTGATAAAGAAGTAGTGGGGAATGAGGCTGTGGACACAGTATTTATAGTGGGTCCAAGTCTTGAAAGACACTTCTTTGTTCTTGAGTAGCCAGGTACAACGGGGGTACAGGCAAGAGATATGGACAGAGGAGACAATATCTATTTAGAGATGGAAACACATAGAAAAGGCACAGATTTAGGAGCCATATCTATGTTTGAATCTCAGTATCACAACTGACTACCTGTACAACTCTGGATAATGACTGAATCTTTTTCATGCTTCAGTTTTCCCACTTATGAAGTGTAAATGACAATTCAGAATTGCTGTGAGAATCACCATGTACAGGTACCTACAAACAGTGCCAGCTCTGTGGTCAGTAGGCAAACATTAGCATCAGCCACGGCTATGGTTCCCAGGCATGGGGGATGGAGGTTTTGACCAAGGGAGAGGCATGGAGCAGACGGGAGAATGTGAGGGAAAGAGAGGACTTGATGAGTGTCCTGGTGTCAGAGGAAATGGAGAGGAGGAGTCCAGCATTCACTTGGAGAGAGAGAGAATAAACCCCCTCTCAGGTCCTTTCCAGTTTTACGGTTATATGACCCTGGGTTACAGCTTAGAAACCAGTGTCAGACTTTGGAGGCGAGTCCAACAGAGGTGGCGGGGTCAGATCACTGATGGCATGAATCTTCAACATTACAGCTCAGACATACATCAACCCTGCTAGAAGCAAGTCCCAGGCACCACCTCTTCCGTGCTCTGCCTTTTGAGATCCTCCTGTGAGTGAGGTTCCCCTGACCTCTAACTATCACTGATAGGGATGATCCAGGCTCTGGCAGGATTCTTCACCTACTTTGTGATCTTGGCTGAGAATGGTTTTAAGCCTCCTGATCTGCTGGGCATCCGCGTCAACTGGGAAAATCGATACATCAATGACCTGGAGGACAGCTATGGACAGCAGTGGGTGAGTGAAAGGCAAGATAGTAAATGGTGGCCAATAAGAGTGAAGAAGTAACCAGGAGAAATGGGTTTAGCAAGTTTCTGAAGACACCAGGCAGACAGAGACGATCCTCATCTCCAGTCCTACAGGAGCCTTCTAACACTTGACCTCAACCTCCGATCACATCAGCAAACATTCTTCTCTTTGTTTACAATGACTTCATTTCTGTTAATTACTACTGTCTGTTGCCTGTTCATATCTTCCTGGGTCTTTCTGGCTTTCTTGGACCTGGAAATCATCTCTGTCAGTTAACTTCTGGGAGGCTGATTTCCAGGTTCTAATCATCATTGCCCCAGAAATGAGTGCTGGATCCTCTTTCTCCTGTTATTCTCCTTTTCCTGTGGGAGTTCAAAGAATAGGATTTTAAATCTGAAAACTTATTTTCTTTGTATATTTTCTTCCTTGTCATTCTAAACTGTTTAAACTTAGAGGATGCCTCTCTGTATTAGTCATTCCTAACACCCAAGATAAATGAGGTCTAAACTTAAGCCCTCTATCCAAAAATATGTATTTAAGAATTTTAGTAAGTATGTATTTGTGAACACTTCCATCCCAATTTCTGAGACAGTGGGAGACGTGACACCAATTTTTGCTAGAATCATAGGACCAGAGACTTCACATACAGTCCATGGAGGACAAGATGGCCTATTCTTTAGCCTACAAAGGAGGAATCTGAATCTGGAAAGGTTTAGTGACTTATTCAAAGCCCCACAGTGAACCCGTACAAGAGCTGGACTAGAATTCTGGATTGATTCCTGCCCAGCACTTTCCCATGTCACCATGATGCCTCCAAACCAAGCTAACCGCAGGGTTCTCAAAAGTATGTTAAAATCAAGATAATTGTTGGAACGCTGGCCCGCACACACAGTTCAGTTCAGTTTAGTCACTCAGTCGTGTTCGACTCTTTGTGACCCCATGGACTGCAGCATGCCAGGCCTCCCTGTCCATCACCAACTCCGAGAGTTGCTCAAATTCATGTCCATAGACTTGGTGATGCCATCCAACCATCTCATCCTCTGTCGTCCCCTTCTCCTCCTGCCTTCAATCTTTCCCAGCACCAATGAGTCAGTTCTTCGCATCAGGTGGCCAAAGTACTGGAGTTTCAGCTTCAGCATCAGTCCTTCCAATGAATATTCAGGCCTGATCTCCTTTAGGATGAACTGGTTTGATCTCCTTACAGTCCAAGGGACTCTCAAGAGTCTTCTCCAACAGATTTCCACTATCTGAGCCTCTCGAGGCCGACAGATGTCAATGTTCCCAGCTAGCAAAGTCCAAAGATCACAGAGTCCTCACTGCTGTGTACCTTGTCAACATCTCAATCCTCGGATCAAGCCCCTTGTTAGTTTTATATCTTGAAACCATCTCCCTGCTACTAAGATGAAGCTTGTCATATGTTTATTTACAATCAACTAATGATAGTTAAAATTAATTTGAATTAATATCAAATTATATCAGCAACATCTTAAGATATTGCAAAACAGATTGAGAACAACTGCCCTGCCAAATAAATGCCATAAAGGCAAGGTCTATGCCTCTTCCACTGCTGTAATCTTCAGATTATCAAGTATAGAGCTTCTTCCCTAGGAGTTACCCTACATACTGCTAATACCTCTGGCAGTAATTCAATTGATCACCGTTCATTCATTTAGCGAATACTTGTTGAGCATCTTCTATGCACTGGAGACTGTTTTGTCCCTGGGATATGGTAGTGAACAAAAATAGCCAAGAGACTGCCCTTGTAGAGGTTATATTCTAGTTAGGGGCACAGGGTGGGAAGGGAGAAAGATAATAGCCGAATAGATAACATACTGGGTCCATAGATTGTAAGCCCAAGAGGAGTTCAAAGAAGTGTTGGAATTGGGATGCTAAAGTAGGTGAGATTGAAAGATGAAGATGGTGAACAGAGAGAAAAGAGGTGCTTGAAAACTGAAATCACAGAAAAAATGTGGCTACTGAAAAAGACATCTGGAGTTTAATCATGGGAGCAAGCAATCAGGTGGGGAAGGGAGTATACCATTGGAGTAGATGAAGATACTGTGAGACCACGGTATGGGAAGGATTATCAACATGGATATTTTAATCTCCAAAAATGAGGACAGGCGCCGTTAGAATGACAGTGAGTCAGAAACTAAAATTTTCAAGGGATGATGGGAGTGGTTTGGTTTCGGTAGCTGGCTGCAGAGGACAGGGGTGGCATGATCTGACGCACAGAAATGTGCTGACTGGTCTCATTCTAAGTTCAGTGCTTGGCTCATCAATTTCTAGCTTTTGTTTTCTATTGTTTTGGGCTCTGTGGTGGTGGTGGTAGTTTAGTTTCTAAGTTGAGTCCAACATTTGCAACCCCATGCACTATAGCCCTCTAGGTTCCTCTGTCCATAGGATTTCCAGGCAAGAATATTGGAGCAGGGTGCCATTTCCTTCTCCAGGGGATCTTCCCAACCCAGGGATTGACCCTGTATCTCTTGCACTGTAGGCAGATTCTTTATCACTGAACCACCAGGGAAGCCCTTAGGGTTCTGTATTTCCCTCCAAGTACAACTTTGACCACATCCCATGAGGTTCTATCTGTAGTATCTCATTACTGTTCGGTCCTATACATTTTCAAATTTTTTATTCGAGCTACAAGTTATTTATAAACATGCTATTTTTAAAAAAGATTTTGTTTGATGTTGACCACTTTTTAAAGTCTTTATTGAGTTTGTTACAATATTGCTTCTCTTGTTTTTTGTTTTGGTTTTTTGGCCATGAGGCACGTGGAATCTTAGCTCCCCAACCAGAAATCGAACCCATACCCCCATGCATTGGAAGGTTAAGTCTTAACCACTGGGTAGTCAAGGAAGTCCCCCAAACATGCTGTTGTTTTTTAATGGGCTCTTCCTCCAATCTAATTTAAATGCACCTCTTCTGTGTTTGCACATCTGCGATGTCCCTCTTATAACCAACCTACTGTGCCGACATAGCATATTTATCTTCCCCACTGGACTCTAACTTCCTTCTGTGCAAAATGTGAATGAAAGAATGAATGAACGGTTGAGTGAATGCCTCCCATCTGGGACCACTCTTCGAGTATCGCTTCCCCTCTGCATGCAGATTCCCTACAGTCCCGTCTTCCTTACCTGTTTCCTCAGACCCTGCTTTCCTCTTGAGTCCACCTTCTTTTACACCACTCTTCTTATTAACTTAGTAAATATTTATGAGCCATCCTCCCTGCCACTCACTGAACAAAGCATGGGGAGGGAGGACACAGATAAATATGACGAGGTGCTTGCCCTTGAGGGGCTCTCAGTCAGATAAGGAAAACATATACGCAAAACACAAAGTGAAAAGCGCTATGACAGAGATATGTGAGAAGGGCTGTGGGAATCTAAAGAGGTCCCCTAAATCAGCCTTGGGGTCTGGGAAGGCAGGAGAAAGCTGCAGCCTTTGAGGCATAGCTGAATCCCTCCTGACGCTGATGGCTCCCCTCTGCCCGTCCTTCCCTAGACCTATGAGCAGCGGAAGGTGCTGGAGTTCACGTGCCAAACGGCCTTCTTCGTCAGCATCGTGATCGTGCAGTGGGCTGACCTCATCATCTGTAAGACCCGCCGCAACTCAATCTTCCAACAGGGCATGAAGTGAGCGCCGCCCCCCAGCCTCAGCCCCGCCCCAAACTGCACCCCCTGCCCCTCCCTGATCACCTCCTTCACCCCATAAACATCTCTCAGAAACAAGATCCTCATATTTGGGATCCTGGAGGAGACAATCCTGGCCGCTTTTCTGTCCTACACTCCAGGCATGGACGTAGCTCTGCGAATGTACCCACTCAAGTGAGTAAGGGGACGGGCAGGGGGCGGGGCAGGGGGGCAAGGCAAGGCAAGGCAAGGCAAGGCAACCTTCTCTGGGCACAGGAGAAGCATATGGGAGGAAGTGCGGTTGCGTGGGAAGTCGAGCGAGCAGGGCGGCACTCAGTGATGTAGAGAGGACCGCCTGTGCTCCCATAAACACATCTTATTTGAGGAGGGATTAGGGATGAGTGATTGCACTCACCAGACATGCAAATTTAGTGGATTCACCAGTGCTTAACAGAGTGGTTTCTTTTCTATAATAATGCATGGTATAGCTGTCCCAGGCTACATATTGCTCGGAACTGATGCAATCATAAAATAGCCTAATCTATGCAAGGCTAATTTTGCTGTACTTCTGCAAATATGTTTTCATATGTATGTATGTGAGTGGGCACACTTAAATTTTTACTATCTGGTACCTTGTTTGGTTCAAGTCCTATGTTTTCGTTTTTTATATTAGTATATGCTTATGAAATTTTTTCATTTAACTCCCATTTCACTCCCCCTTCCCCCAACTCTGTATTGGTAGCCTCTATGAATGATTTAGTGTGTATCCTCCCAGCTGATTTTCTACGTGTTTATTTTGCTCACCTTTCTGTCCCTTGCAGTGTTTTACACAATGTTTTACATTCTGTAGCTGCTAAATTAATGTTTACTAAGACATTGGCACCGCCCTTAGATGCTGGCAATTCCAGATTTGAATTTCAACTGTACTATATATTATTCTATGATCTTGGACAAGTTGGTAACCTCTCTGAGCCTCAGCTTCATGGCAAAGTCTTGATAACACACATCTGGCAGACCTGAGAATTACATGTAGAGATGCATATAACACGTGGAGCATGGCACTTGGGCCCTGGGGGGCACTTTGCTAATAGTAGCTCAGCTGATGTTGCTATTAATGTCAACATACAAATGCTAGTAAATGTGGTTGGGCATTAACCATGCTCCCAAACACTGCGTGTAAACCTTGACCATAAAACTCATCACCTAATACTGTGATTATTTTGTGTGTTTCTGTTTTCTCCAATCACTTGAGCATCTTGAGATCAAAGACCATCATGTCTTCAGTTTTATTTCCCCAGGACCTAGCACACAGAGTAGACATATGATAACCATTGTTGAATGGCTGCATGACTGTGTGTATGTAACTGCTCATATTGGCTGAAGGGTATGTGCGTGCACACATAATGAACCATGGCCTAGGCCTGCTCTGTCCAACATGGTAGCCACCATCCTTATGCAACGATTGAACTCTTGAAACATGGCTAGTGAGATTGAGAAACTGAATTTATAATTTTAGTTTACTCAAAGTTAAAAACTAAAGCACTGTCAAATATTTTTCTATTAAATACAACTTTATTGTTTTGGTTGGACTACATTTTCCACCAAATATTTAGTGTCTTACTTGAGACACACTGTCAATGTAAAATACTCACTGGATTTCAAGGACTGGGGATACAAAAAGGAGGTAAAATAACTAATTATGTTTATATTGATTATGTGTTGAAACAACAATCTTTTGGATATTTGGGACTAAGTAAAATATTAAAATAACTTCACTTGTTTCTTTTTCATGTGGCTACTAGAAAATATAAATTTCACATGTGGCTTACAGTATATTTCTATCAGACGGTGCTGGTCTAGGCCATCTCTCTATCATCCAAGGGACAAATGTGGTCCTGACCCAACCCCTCTCTGGAGTCAGCTCCTTGGTCTATTGAAGAGATTCAGGAAGAAAAAGATTTCCCCACCTGTGCAATATGGAGGAGTATTTATATTCCCTGGCAAGATATCCCCCACATCTAGTCTCAGACGGACCACCCTGCTTTCGGTTGCAAGAGCTAGAGGACCTGGAAAGCAAAGGGGGGTCTCCCTCAGTGACTCCATGAAAGCCAGTATATAATCTCCATGAACAATGTATGTACCTCTTACATGGCATTTATCCCACTCTGTCCTCATTGGCTTTTTAATGTTCCTGTCCTGGGCCCTCCACCCTCACTCTCCAGGCTCTGGCCTCCTCAAAAGGTAGGAATCAACCTTCCACACTGAAGCAAAGTTACACGGCTCAAAATAGCATGGAGTTAAAACTCCCCTCGGGTCCTCCCCACCATTCTATGCAAAACAAAGAACTCTCTCACCCGAAGAAAAAAATGGACATTAAGGTTGATTACCCCAGCTCCCAGCCGGTCCAGCCTCTGGCCGATCTCCAGAATTCCTTGCCCCAGCCATTTAAGAGATAACTACTCCAAACAACCTTGGAGAAGAACACGCCCCCTTAAGACAGTAGATTTCCACATATATGCCTATATATACTTACTCTTCTCTTGGGTTAGTGCAGTAGCTCACTAATCTGACTGCTGCCCCTTCTCGCCTCATTAAAGGTGATCTGTTCCTGTAAAGTGCCGGTCTCATTCTTTTTCTAAACCTTGCCTTCTCTAGCTCCCTTACCCTACACACACAATAAACAAAACAATTCCCAGCCACGATCTCCTCCTCTGCTGACCAGCTTTTGCTCTCTTCAGGATAACCTGGTGGTTCTGTGCCACCCCCTACAGCCTCCTCATCTTTGTGTATGATGAAATAAGAAGACTCCTCATTCGTCGTTATCCCGGCGGTGAGGCTCCCCCACACCTTGGCCTGAGAGGTCGCTAGGCTTCTGACTGGCTGTCCCATTGCAGATGGTTCCTGCAGCCCCATGGCCCATCTCCCCAGGTCACTGCCTGGCCTGTGCAGTGCCTGGAGCCTGCCCTCTAGTCCTTGACCCCACCACGCTGCTCCTTCCAATCCTTGGGGCCCTGCCTTCCCTGCTCAGGCCTCCCACCCTGTCCTGGCTCATCTTTCTGTTTTTCTCCCCTTGATGCCTTCCCCAGTTCACTCTGGTCTCTTCTCTTCCACAGGCTGGGTGGAGAAGGAGACCTACTACTAACCTCAAGAGAGGAGGAGCTCACACGACATTGGGCTGTTCTGAGGGCCAGGTGGGGGAGGTTTAGAGGCAATGAGCTTGGGAAAACATCTGAGAGAGCATATTAGTTGGGGCAGAGAGGTACCATGAGGAAGAACCTTGGATAAGAGAGACAGGCGGTTCTAGGGCTGGGTTGATGGCACCATGGGTAGGAGATGAGGTGGGGGTGAGGGGAAGCCCAGGTTGTGTCTTCCTGGAGCCCAGTGAGGGGCTCAGTAACCAGTCAAGAGAGTAAACATTTGCAACAGCCCTCAGCTCCTGGATGTGTCGCATTTGGTTTTCAGAGATGCTCTCTCCCTAGATCTTCATTCATGGTAGCCAGGCAGAGGGTGTCTTTCAGGGGCCCGGCTCGGAAGGGATCAGAATCAAGCATCCTTGCCCGCTGAGGGTATCCCCTCAAAGTTACTCTCCAACTCAATTGATAGCAAGGACAGGACAAGTCAAGCTGGGATCAGAGAAATGGAGGGGATGAGAGAGGGGCGGGAAGCCACACCTTACAGCGGGGCCACAGCACCCGCTCAGGTCCTCAGATAATGTACAGACTCGTAGAATCTTCATGCTAGAAGACACCTCATTTCATCAGGAAGGACAGGAGGTCCAGAGAGGTTAAAAGATTTGGAAGGGGCCACGTGGTGAAAGGTGGAGGCTGCTACCCCACCTCCGAGGATGATCTGGTGTCCCTGACCTCAGCCCTAGTCATCAGGGCATCTCGACCCCATCCCATCCCTTGGCCGTTTTCCCTGGTGTAGCCTTGCAGCAGAGACTGAAACAATGCTGTCTGGATGCCTGTAGCCTTTGCTTCAGGCATAGCACCCGCCCCCTCATGCTCCAGCTCAACATAGGTGATGGCCGTTCCCCAAAGCCTGGCCTCTGAGCCTGGCACTTGCTGCATCTCAGGTCACTGTGGAGTCCCCAGGAGCTTTCTCTCCTGCCCACCCTCGGCGGCAGCTCTTCCTTCCTCTTCACCCACTAGCTGGCTTTTGCTTTGTGAGCTGCTCTACTCTGCCCTGTGGATCAGTTCACTCTCAGGCTTTTTTTAGAGGAGAGTTGGCTATGCCAAAAAGCATAGAAAGAGAGAGAGAGAAATGCTGAGAAAAGCTGGGGGAAATCGTAGACTGTCACCAAAAACAAAGCACATGTGTTAAGTGACTGCACATTATGTCTGGCAGTGGACAAAGGCCTTAGTCACATCATCCATTAATCTGTACAACAAACACATTCTTACCACCCGACCGGGTTTTTTAGATGATTCTGATTCCAGAACTTGTGCCCTTAACCACTTTTCAGGCTAGTCTTACAATAAAGGCTGGGCCAAAAATCAACAAATGCGTAATGAAAAAGGAGTCTGGCGGATAAGAGGCTGTGGGCTAGCAAAGAGAAGGCCTGTCTGTAAGGGACACCAGCCACTTTCCCCCTACACCGGGCACGCCCTCCTCGGAGGTCTCTCTCCCACCTGCTCCCCTCCTCCTCCAGCACAAGGTCTCCTGGGGACAGGGCTGTACCAGTCTGGGGTCCTTCCCTGCTGCTGACAGGGCTGAACCAGACCCTGGGAGACAGAGGGGGCCAGGTTGTGTGTGTGTGTGTGTGTGTGAGCTTGGGAGAGGGGAGTGTGAAACCAGCTACTCAGGTTTCAGCAGCAGGAGCTTCGGGTGTCTGGTGGGTTAAAAATACAGAGGCCCCAACTTAGGGTCATTTGATACCAGTGGCTGAGCCTGAAGGCAGGGGCCTAGAGGGAAAGGACCGAGTAGAAAGTAGAGAGGAAAGCATCAGAAAGGAGGACAGGGAGGACAGGAGGGCTGCAGCTGCTGGAAAGGCTCTGGTGTCTCTGGAGAGCCAGGGGCGAGGAGAGGGAGCAGGACAGGATGAAGCAGCCTGGTAACTGCAGGAAAGGAGGGGAGAATGGAGCGGGCCTGGGGCACTTTTTCCTCCCATCTCACACCCGGAGGTACGAAAGGTCAGATTCAGGATGAACTGAGTCTAATGTCCCAGTGTCTCTGTCTCGATGTCCCCCACCCCCCACCCACAGAGTGCGCACGGCAGGAGGAGTCAGGGCTGGACATCATCTGGTCGTGGACGTCTGGGTGGGTCTGCCCTTCTCTCCCGCAGTCTTTGTGCCAATGGTACAGCGCGTTGTTTGGCCTCCCTGACTCCAGGAGATGGGTTCTGGGGTGTCTCCAGCTCCAACATGCCCTGCTTAGCTACATCTGGCCTCTCCTGCTCCGACAGCTGCCTCTCTTGGACGCACTCCTGCCACGTTCCTGAGATATTTTCCTGGCCTTCCTTGCTTAGCTGTGTAAGGTCTGCCCCACGGGAGAGGGGAAAAATTCCTCCTCTAACATAATTTCATGGTGCAAAACACATGCTTGCTCGCCAACATCAGAGATACCTCCGGGCAGGGATGGAGGCTTCTGACTTCCATCTAGCTAGCCTCTCTCTGGCCTCCCTTGTGCCTCAGCTTACCTGTGCATGAGCCCTGGGTGGTGGTGGGGCCATGAAAAGGGTCCTTCCTTCAAGGTACCCAGAGTTGAACTCATCCACTCTGCCCTCACCCCCAAGCTGGGATCCAGGAAGCGAGAGGCCCATCCTCCCAGCTCTGCTTTGACGCTTAGTGCACAGGATTAATCAACATCCTTGGTTCAGGGCCCCACCTCCTTATGTTTCCCCAGTGTTAATTTTTTCCCCTTATTCTTTATACCTGGTCCTTTTTGTCTTGTCAAAGATGTAGGAATGAGTAGTCGCAACTTGCTTTCCTCGGAATCATTCATCCTGGGGAAGCCTCCTTTCCACCGTGCCCTAGAAAACCAGTCCCATAGGATCAGAGCAGAGAGTACCAGCAGGAGGCCGCAGCCGAATGACTCTCTCCTTCTCATCTCAGGGCTGTGGGCAGAGAAGCCCCAGATCCGCATCTCCCAGGGTGGCTGTGGGCCAGCACTTCACGCCCCACGCCCCGTCCTTCCCCTGCATTCTCCAGTTAGGAATGTTGAGTGAAGCAAAGGAAACTGGCTGGAGCTGAGCCAGGGCGCCGGTCCTGGACACGGCTCCATCTTTTATTCGGGGAATGATCTCATCCTTGGTCTTGGTTCTTTAAAGGGAAGTGCAGGGGGTCTCTTTCCTGCAGCCTGGATTGCATTTGTTCTCCCCGCCTTCCTCCACAGGATCAAACAGACAGACTTGACCCGGAGGAGAGCCCCAGGTTTTAGGACTCAGAGGCAATACCGCACTTGTCCCTCCTTTACGAATGTATCACCAGTCCAACCTCTGACCCGGAATACAGCCCAGTTTCCCTCTCTCCGAGTACCCTCGCCCTCCCTCAACTCTCCCTAATTACCCCAAGCCTTCCCTCCCCCAGCCCCAGCTTCATTTACCTCCGACTCATCTCATCTTATTTTTAGCTCCAGCTTTTTCCTTTCTTAATATGGTGATGAGCTCTTAGGCCAGTGTGGGGACAGGGGCTGAGGAGCCCTGGACATGGGGTGCGGGGGAGGGGAAGGAGGCTCTGGGAGCCTGGGTGAGAGATGGTGGAGGTAGGAGGATCCCGGCCCTTGTGGAGCGCCCTGGCCTCAGAAGGTTATCCGTCTCCCCTGTCAATCCTGGAGACATATTTAGACGGGACCAGGTGGGGGCCGAGGGGTGCCAACCTCAGGGGCAGCTCCGGTTCCCTCCCCGCCCCCTGCTCCTATCCCTCCTCTGGCCCTTTTTCTCTTGGCTCTGTCGGCAGTTTCTCCAGGGCCGGCAGGGTCCTCTGTCCACTGCTCTGGGCCATTCCCCACCCCACCCCCACTGTGAGCCCCCAACTCAGGATTTGGGACCCAGGGGCCCCTCCCTACTCCAGCTAACCTCTTCTAGACGAGACGCTCCGACTCAGACCCCACTACCTCCATGAGCGCTGCAGACAGGATGGGGGCCAGAGCTGTGCCCGGCCTGCGGCTGGCACTGCTGTTCCTGATGGTGCTAGGGACACCCAAGTCAGGGGTGCAGGGGGAGGAAGGGCTCGACTTCCCTGAGTACGATGGTGTGGACCGTGTGGTCAATGTCAACGCAAAGAACTACAAAAATGTGTTCAAGAAGTATGAGGTGCTGGCGCTGCTCTACCACGAACCACCCGAGGATGACAAGGCCTCACAAAAACAGTTTGAGATGGAGGAGCTGATCCTGGAGGTGAGTGACGGGGTCTGCAGGCTGGCAGAGCAGGCCCAGCCCCTCTCTGGACCCCTCTCTCCTACAACGCCACGTGGATCTTTGAGGGTGGGACTGGGGGGACCGGCAGTGCAGCAGGATCCTGCTTCCACTAACAGGACACAAGTGGCATATGACCTTGGCCAAAAGAGAGAGAGATTCAGGAACCCCAAAGTACCCCTGTAGCCAGGCAATGTTAGCAAAGAGGGGAGCTGCAGGGAGAATCCTCCGTGCTAGAGGAGGCTGGCAGTACTAGGTTTGGCTAGGAATGGGGTGACCTTGGGGGCACCCCAAGGCGGGTGCAAAAAAGGAAAAGAGAGTTTCTTCGTGGGAAGGAGAGGAATTGCAGTGCGCCCCCAAATCTACCATCCTAGCCAGAACGTGCCCGTTCTCTATACACTTTAGGGGCTGCACTCCAGAGAGTTCCAAATGGTATAAATATAAATGTCATTGACATTTTATTTGCATGTTGTTGTTTAGTTGCTAAGTTGTGTCTGACTCTTTTGTGACCCCATGGACTGTAGCCCAGCAGCCTCCTCTGTCCATAGGATTTCCCAGGCAAGATAATGGAGTAGGTTGTCATTTCCTTCTCCAGAGGACCTTCCCGACCCAGGGATGGAGCCCACATCTCCTGCTTGGCAGGCAGATTCTTTACCACTGAGCCATCTGGGAAGCCTGCATGTCACTGATTTCATAGCTAAAGGTGTAATGGAGCCCACCATGCCTCCCACTGGTCTCTCAGGCCCCTCTCTCCTCCCCCATCCCATCTGCCCCTACTGGATCAAGCTGGGCACGCCGACTGGAAAATTTTTGTGTTTGGAGGCGGCTTCACCATGCCTTCCCCAAATTGTCTTTGTGGGAAGACTCTCCTCACCCGCTAGCTGACCTCAGGCATAAAGGAGAGAGGGCCTATTGTTACAAGGAAAAAAGCCCGTGTTCATAAATGATTGGAGACTTGGTCACACAGCCCTCCAGGAGCCGGGATGTGTTGGAGGCTCCTTGTCCAAGCTGCTGCAGCCCCTCCTCTAGCTTGGCAGCACAGAGAGGCCCCAGCTTGCCCAGAGCTTGGAGTATTTCAGGGCAAGACACCAGGATTGCAGGCTCTCATTTCTGTGTGCCCCTGCCGCATGCTGGAACCTGCCATCTGATTAATGAGCTGAGTATTTTTATCCTGAGTGCTCAGCATCCCTGGCCATCCACCTGCCAACCGTCTCCCTGCCCTGTCCTCCTGAGAATCTGAGCACAGACTCGGGCACTCAGATGGGTAAAGGTGGGGGGTAAAGCTGCAAACTGCCCAGCGCAGAGCACATCAGGGTCAAGAGACTGGCAGGAGGGGGTGCGTGGGGCACAGGGACAGGGGCCTGGGGCTGACGTTCCACAGCGTAAGGACAGGCTGAAGTAGACGGTGAAAAGCCAAGTCCCACTCCATTGAGGAAAGCCGGGCCTACTTCACCTCTAGTCTCTCTGTTGGTCTCTTTGCCTCTGCGGGTAACCAGCGTTTCTCCCAGTGACCTCTGCTGTCAGCTCTCCATCTCTCCCCGCTCCTCAGCAACATGAACAGACCCATTACCACCCTCTCTCTCTCCAAAATTCTCCCCACTGGGAGTCACTCAGAAGAATCCAAGGGACGCAGAACATCACCCCCACACTGAGTATGGCCTTCGTATGGAGGACAGGGCTCAGCTCTGAAGGAGGGAAGGGCCTCAGGCATTCTGAAGATCCCTCAGTATCCCTAAGGAACCCATACGCACATGCACAGTGCCTTCAAGTTCAACGTACTAAGCACATTGCAAATGAGCAATGGGCTTCCCAGGTAACTCAACGGTAAAGAATCCACCTGCCAAGCAGGAGACGCAGATTTGACCCCTGGGTGGGGAAGATCCTCTGGAGAAAGAAATGGCAACCCACTCCAGTATTCTTGCCTGGGAAATCCCATGGACAGAGGAGCCTGGTGGGCTACAGTTCATGGGGTCCTAGAGTCAGACATGACTTAGTGCCTAAACAACAATAAATGAGCAGTAAGTGTTCAAGGATTAAATTTGAACCAAAGACCAAAAAAAAAATGGCCGGCGCAGGGGTGGGTGGCGGGTAGAAGGTAAAGTAGAGATATCTTGGATCCTGGAACAGTGTCAAGGTCTCATAGTCCCAGAATCCCAAATGACCCAACTCAAAAGAACGAGATGGGAACTAGTGGTTATTAAGACTTTCAGGGGCTGATTTTAACTCTAACTCTCCCTTCAGTTGGCAGCCCAAGTGCTAGAAGACAAGGGTGTTGGCTTCGGGATGGTGGACTCTGAGAAGGACGCGGCTGTAGCCAAGAAGCTAGGTAAGGGTAGGAGGAGCAGGAAGCGGAAGGTGGCAAGTGAGGAAAGGCTCAAATTTGCAGGGGTATGGCTGGGGGTTCCAGGGTCTCCGTTATTCCTTACAGAGAACCATGCTCAAATCTCAGAGAGAGGTGGAACTGGCCTTCTTTGTACGCACCCAAAAAACAGGGCTACGTGCTGGAGGAAGGGGGGGATCAGGGAACACAAGCGCGGCTGGAGAAGCCTCCGCAAGCTCCTCTTCCAACCCCTCCCCCACCCGCAGAGCTGCGGGCCGGATGTTACAGCACCAGACGCCAGGGGGCAGCACAGGCCGGAGACCGGACTCCGGATGTGGATGGGGGAGGGGTGGTCCGTAATGAAGTCATCCGGTCAGTAATAGCAGAAGGTTAAAGGGCCCGGGCTGGGAATTAGCAACCTGAGTTCTCAGAGGCGGTAAAAGAAATATCTGTCCTTGGTTATGGCAGATAGAGAAAGGGAGACATCTTGCTAGAGTCTTTATCTCCCTTTGTCCTCCCCTAGCATCCTCTGGAGAGCCCCTGGGGCCAGACTAGCCACTTAGGCTAAATCCAGGGGGCTGGACCTTAGGGATGTAGGGGCTAAGAGGCAGTGGAGGTGAGCAGGGCCGGGGGCAGGGGAGGTGAAGGATGGGAGAGAGGGTCCAGTGGGATTATGGAATGGGCTGTGATCCTGGATTTGGACCCTCGGATCTGTGGGAAGGCTGGAATCATGGCCTACCTCTGGCTCCCTGCCTAGGACTGACGGAAGAGGACAGCGTTTATGTTTTCAAGGGGGATGAAGTCATTGAGTACGATGGCGAGTTTTCTGCTGACACCCTGGTGGAGTTTCTGCTTGATGTGAGGACCCCTTGGACCTAATGGCCTTGCTTAAAGACCTCATGCCCATCCGACCAACTCCAGCCTCACACACAAACACACACACAAAGGCAACAGAGAGCCCTTCCTCCCCAACAGAGAGCCCCTTTCTCCCTGATCCCTCTCCCTGTCTCTGCCACTGAGTTCAGAGATTCACTCTCATTCCTTCAATGTCCTTGCTCTTCCAGGTCCTAGAGGACCCTGTGGAATTGATTGAGGGTGAACGAGAGCTGCAGGCATTTGAGAATATTGAAGATGATAACAAACTTATTGGCTACTTCAAGAACAAAGACTCAGAGCGTGGGTAACCCTCAGACTCCACTGCCCCCCCACCCCCCACTTCATCTGCCCTCCTCCCTCTCCACCTCACCCACTGGCTCAGACCCCTGCCCCATCACCCCTCTTGCAAGGGTGGGTCCAGCGACTGCTCTGATCTCCCTGCACTCTTTGAGTTTCCCATACAGGCACCAAGGCATTTCCCTTCTCCGCCCCCTCACCACTCTATCTACTCTCAGAAAGCTAGAGGGAGTGGGTCTCAGAATGAACCCATTTGCCAAAGAACTGGGGAGACAGAGTGGAGGCGGAGGTGGCTCCCTGGCAGCCCCTGGTTGCCCCAGAGACTGACTCTGCATTCCCTCCTCAGATTACAAAGCCTATGAGGACGCCGCGGAGGAGTTCCACCCCTACATCCCCTTCTTCGCCACCTTCGACAGCAAGGTTCTCCTCCCTGTGGCCACCCTGAGTCTCCCTCACTCCTGTCATCTGCCCTCCAGACCCCCTCCCAGAATCGATGGGGGACCTCCTCCCTCCTTACACACCGGTATTCCCCACCCCACCCCACGCCGGCTTCCTCCACTCCACCGATTTCAGAGGATCTAAGCCCTCTCAGGTTCAACCGAAGCCCAGAGAAGTTAACACATGTGTCCAGTGTCACAATGGCAGTGACAAGGGCCCAGGTTGTCTGACTCCCTGTTTGATACCGGCTCCCCACCAACACTCTCCATTAATACTGCTTCTCCCCCTGACTGCGTGTCCCCTGCTCCAATCCCCCATCCCCTTCCCCAAAAGGTGGCAAAGAAGCTGACCCTAAAGCTGAATGAAATTGATTTCTACGAGGCCTTCATGGAGGAGCCTGTGACCATCCCAGACAAGCCCAACAGCGAAGAGGAGATCGTCAACTTCGTGGAGGCACACAAGAGGTAGGGCATGGGGGCAAGCCCCTGAGCAGGGCGGGCTCCTCCTCAGGAGCATGTCTGAGAGATGGGCTGGGGGAAAGGCAGCTGAGCAGGAGCCTGGTCTCCCCTGGAGACGAATACGTCTCTGGGGACTAGTGCTTCCTGATGCACTGATGGTTTTGCACAGTATTTTGCACCCCAGCACTCAGCCAGAGCCTTACACACAGAAGGTGCCCCATAAACCTGTACAGTTCACTGTGATGTGGCCTGAGACCAGTGTTGAGTGCCTGTGGTCTGCTAGGAACGCTGAAGTGCTCTCTTTCTTATTCTATTTAATCCTTTAACAACCTCAGTTAAAGAGAGTCCACAAGGAGTGTGAGAACAGGGATCCTCAGCCAGGTGTGACCCGTGTTCTTTCTCACACATGGCCTACACCAGTGGTTCTCAACAGGGCTGGAGGGCGTGGGGAGGCAGGGGGCGGTTCCGTCTTCCAGGGGATGTTTGGCAATGTCTAGAGACACTTTCGGTTGGAGAGAGTGCTACTGGTGTTTAGGGGGTGGAGAACAGGGATGCTGCTTACTATCCCAAAGTGCACAGGGCAGCCTTCCCACAACAAAGAATTATCCGGCCCCAAATGTCAAATGCTGAGTCTGAGAAACCCTGCCCTACACTCACACAGAATTCTCTTCCTTCACAGTCCTCCACCACTGGGAACACCCATTCATCACTGAGAACACTATTTAACGTCACCCTCCCCCTCTAGATTACTGTTCTCTCCCTCAGGGCAGGAATATGCTGGCCTCGCTCAATTCTGTCTGCACAGCACCTAGCACAGCGTTTAGAACATCTCCAGCACTCAATTTGTGGATGAATGAATGAACATCCAGATGTCCAGTTCTTTCTCCCAAAAGTCTCTTTTCCAGTCCCCTTGCCCACCCTCTGCTCTCCCACCTGCTTTAACCATGCAATGATCTGGGCCTAGTGCCCGGAGCTTGGTCTTTTCCCGATGGCTTGGTTCTGGGCTACAAGCTGTCTGTGCCCTAGGCGTGACCCTGTGGCAGCCTCTGCTTACAGGGATCTGCTGGAGCCAAGGGTGTCCTTCTCGCCCGCTGAGTAGTGCCTTTTTCTCTCTTCTAGATCAACCCTGAGGAAGCTGAAGCCTGAGAGTATGTATGAGACTTGGGTGAGTGCCCCTGGATGGGGCCAGGCCCTGGGCGAGCATGGGAAAATTCAAGTCCTGGGAACATCTAGTCCTGCTGCTCCTCATGTCTTGTTTGTGGTTTTACAGTGCACCAGCCAAGGTTGAGGGTTTCTGTTCTGAGGAATGTGTCAGGAGCTGGGGACACACGTAACTTGATGACGATGACAAAGGCGGAGCCCTAAGCTCTGGGGCTGAAGGGTTTGCTAGAGGAGTGTGGGTGACAAGAACATACCTGCTTTAGAAGCTAGACTGCCACAAGACTCAGGTCCAGGGAAGATCTAGGGTCTGTTCTGGGCTCTCTAACTTCAGGGAGTATAGCTAAGGTCTTCCTCCCCACATCCCTCAACAGGAGGACGATCTGGATGGAATCCATATTGTGGCCTTTGCAGAGGAAACTGATCCTGGTGAGGAAGGAATACTGGGTTGGATTTGGGAGGCGGGGGCACTGGTGAGACGGGGAGATGGGGTATTAATTAGAGCGTAGGCTTTTAACACGCAAGATGTGTTTTCTCAGAGCACAGTTTACAAGCTAGACATGTGGAGCTATGGGACGCGGGAACAGAGGGCTGGACTCCAGTTTCCTCTGTGCCCCGTCACACCCTTATCACCTGTGTTCCCTCCAAGATGGCTATGAGTTCTTAGAGACACTCAAGGCCGTGGCGCAAGACAACACGGACAATCCTGATCTGAGCATCATCTGGATTGACCCTGATGACTTCCCCCTGGTAAGAATCGTCACTGGGCACTGCTGTCCTTGGCAGGGCCTTAGCCTGGAGCATGTCCTGAGGGGGTCTGTTTCAGAGTTCCTATTCCCATCTCCTAGTGGAGGACCCTACTGCATGCTCAGGGGCACTAAGGGCATCCTCAGAAAGAGGACACAGATTGGGACGTGTGGGAACAACAGGATTCCCAGAGCAGAGGCTGAGCAGGAGCTCAGGTGCCCAGGGGCACCTTTCTCTTTCTAGAGAAATCCAGAGTTTGGGGGAGCAGGGGGCACATTAACCCTGCGTGTGGGTGTACATAATCACAGAATCAAAGCACAGAGACTCCATGTCTCAGGGCATGGCTCTGTTAGCAGCAGAATCCCCAACACCTAACCTTCTTTGTTGAAAAGAGAACTAGATAAACAAACAGAAGTGTGAGGACCAATGGCAGTCACTGATTATAACTACCTTAGAGATGCAGGAACTGAGGGCCAGGGAGAAGTGACTTGCCCTGATTCACAAAGTCAATCAGTAGCAGATCCAGGATCACAGCAGGCTTCCTATCTATCAGTAGTTTTCTTCAGAAGGAAGTGGCCAGTGTCCCCAGCTGACGCTCCTGATACTCTCCTTTTGGTGTATCTACTCTTTCTTCAACTGCTTAGTTCTGCCCATTCCCTTCAGGGACTGTAGCTGGACCCATTGCCCACCCCCCACGGGCTCACAGTGTCCTCTGTCTCCCCCTTGCTGGCCCTCACATGCACCCTCCTGGACTCAGGTATTCCTAGCCTCCATTAAGTTTTACCATATGTGGTCTCTCCACAGCTGGTTCCATACTGGGAGAAGACATTTAACATCGACTTGTCAGCCCCACAAATAGGAGTCGTCAATGTTACTGACGTGAGTTTCCTTCCATCATCCCTGGCTGACCTCCACCTCTGCTTCCCAGCATAGCTATTTCTCTGCTTTGCTAACTAGGAATTGAGGGCCCTTCCCAGAGGAATCAGACCTGCCCAGTCTAATGGCTGGAAAGAGGGAAAGATTCCTGCCCTGAACACACTCCTGCTTCTATCTGTTGGAATTTGGCTGCTCGTCCTTCAAAGCCCAGTTCAAATCCTCTCTTCTCCATGAAGTCTTTCCAGATCTCCCATCTGGAATCATTTTCTTTCTCCCAGAGCCCGTTTGGCATTGAGAACATGACTTTTATATGGCTATTATGTATCATGTGTGCCTCTTCCAGTAGTCTTTGAGCTTTTAGAAGGCAGAAATCTTCTCTTTCACATACATCAGATGCTTTAACATTTGTTGAGTTGAATAGCTCATGGTCTGCTTTCATGTAGTTCTCAGTCTAAGTGGTGAAGTAGGTATTCCATTAACCACCAGGCCAGATCTGATAAACTCTATAACAGAGACACAAATAAAATGCCAGGAAAGCACAGAAATCGGTGACCTCTACCTGTGAGTCAGAGTGGGTTTATAAGGAGTAGAGTTTAAAGTGGAGATTGCTGTAAATCAATCATACTTCAATTTTTTAAAATAAAGAATAAATTATTTAAATGTAAAAAATTTAAATACACTGAAGTTCTGTGAGTGAAAATTATGAGACGTTATTTCCAAACTGATGGAAAAGTTACTGCAGAAGGTCAAAAAGAAGGAAAATCAGTATCACGCCTGGGAAAAGGCAAGTCGGATTTTATGGCTTGAGAGTCCGGAGATCTCTGAGGATGATGCCAGAGAAGCAGGTTTTGGAAAGTCTGGAATGCTAGAGGTCTTCTGACTTGATTCTCCAAGCCATGAAGAGTCACCAGTGGTCTTGCATCAAGGGCACTATAGAGAGGTCTGTTTTGTGAAGCTCAGCACAGCAAGAGCTAGTAAGAAAGACCAAAGGGAGAAGGTCTACTTGCTGACCCAGCTGTTCTTTCTATTCCCACTGTCACTGTTCCAACCTAGACCTTCATCTGGACACTTTTCCTGCCCAGGGACAGATGCAGAGAAGGGGACAGAGGATGTACAGAGTCCAGAGAGTGGGAGGACAGGTCTAGAGACCTGAGTCAGGCTTAGTTCTGATCCCGTCTGTGCCGTGTCCTAGGCGGACAGCATATGGATGGAAATGGATGATGAGGAGGACCTGCCCTCTGCCGAGGAGCTGGAGGACTGGCTGGAGGACGTGCTGGAGGGCGAGATCAACACAGAGGACGACGACGAAGACGACTAGTTACCGTGGCAGCCGTCTTCCGGCCCCACCCGCTCCCCTCCTGCTCCCCTCTCCTTCCCTGAGCTCCTCCAGGGACACTAGGTCATCCTCCGCCATGGGGCTTGTTGGGGTCTGTATGCTAGGTGCTGAGATTTCCCGAAACACCAGCTCAGCTGTCTTCTCTCTGGCTCCTGTTCCCTGTCCCACTGCATCCCTGTATCAATTGTTTCTTCCGTCACTCCTTTCATGCTTTCTTGTGACTCCCCCCTTGCCATATCCATGGGTCCCCATCTCTTCTGTTCCCCCTACCTGAGCAACTCTTCCTTACTCTCTCAAGTCCTCTGTCCTTCTGATTGTCCTATCCCTGGCCAGAGGGATGGGAGAGTACTGTGTTTGGGGCTGAACTTTAGCAATCTCTTGTTGATGTATTTGGGTCAAATGAGACCTCAATAAAGGATCTGGGGCAACATTAGCAAGTGTCTGCTGATGAGGTCTCACCCCTACGGCAGGAGGAAGGCAGCTAGAGGGTGGGGGATTTAGGTGTGGGTACCTTCTTAGGGGACTGTGATCACAAGGGGGTGGGGCTCTTCCCTGCGGACAGTCATCCCGGAGAAGTTTGGGTTATTTATCTGCTGCAAGTCAACAACGCTTTTCTGAACACATGGTGTTCCTCCAGCACCGCTGTCAGGCTCTGGGAGAACAGAGAGTGCTGGGCCTGTCCCTGCTCTCCAGCTGATTAGTCTCACTGGGAAGTCAAGACAAGCACACTAAACAATTGAAGAAAAATACAAAGCAATATATAATTAAGTGATTATGTGCCACTTGATAGCATCCTCCCTTGCAGCTCTTATTTGAACAGCAAGATTGAGCCCAAATAACACTTCCTCGGTGAGGCCTTCCCAGAGGTGGCCCTTCCTGCAGCTCCCTCCTCTGGGTTCCCACCACACTCTCTCCATCCACCTCCTTCCACCTGTATTCTAGTGTCTGTCCTTCCCACCAGACTGTGAGCCCTTGAAGGAAGGAAGGACCCCAGGCTTTTTCTCTGTGTCTACAGGGTTTGGTACACAAAAAGTCCTTAGTAAATGTTTGTTGAAAGAAGGAACAAATGAATAGAAAAGACTCAAAAAAGAGAGATGAGAATGGGTTTTGATGACTTCATAAAGGAAATGAGTATTTTCTAGGTCTTAAATGAAGAGTGGAATTTGGGGCAAAGGAGTTGGGGAGGAGACATTTCAAGTGGTGAAAACATCAAACGCACTGGCAGAATGTGTGTGCCATGCTAGGGGTACAGAGAGGAGACCACACAGACAAGAAGAGTTCAAATGGTGGCTGTGAGGTTGGTGTGCATCCAGGGCTAGGTCGCAGAGGTGTCCTGTGAGCTAGGGAGGAAGAGCAACATGTAATCTGGCAGTGATGAGCAGGATGGATAGGGGGAAGGAAGCTGATGGAGATACCAGAGGCAGGGAGTCCAACTCTTACCAGACTGTTACAGTCATCAAGTAGAGTTGGGAGAATGTGGGCTGGAGCAGTGGTCAAGGGAATACAGAGGAGACCTTTTATTTTGTACAACGGGGATTCCCCCAGACCTGGGGGCCCACTGGCAATCCTGGCAGGAAGGACCCACATTCTCTCCAGCACAGGCCCAGGCTGGGGTAAGTGTAATGGAGTCAGGAGTAGGCGTGAAGGACAAGCAACTGAACAAGCCCATAACTAACGGATGTTACAGTTTTCAAAGTCGGAGTATAAAGGCATTGCTGGACAACTTAAGAGGATGTCTGAGCATGGATGAAGGAGACCTAAGGTGAGAGAAGTTTTCACCCTCCACAGACAAATCCAGGAAGTCTTCCTGGAGATGGCAGCAGAAGCATAAAGTAGAAACCACCTATTCATCCAACTTGTACCCATCTGCTACTGCTACTGCTAAGTCACTTCAGTCGTGTCCAACTCTGTGCGACCCCATAGACGGCAGCCCACCAGGCTCCCCCGTCCCTGGGATTCTCCAGGCAAGAACACTGGAGTGGGTTGCCATTTCCTTCTCCAATGCATGAAAGTGAAAAGTGAAAGTGAAGTCGCTCAGTCATGTCCGACTCTTAGAGACCATGGACTGCAGCCTACCAGGCTCCTCCATCCATGGGATTTTCCAGGCAAAGTGGGGTGCCATTGCCTTCTCCGTGTACCCATCTAATAAATGTTTAATACATGGTGCGGGCACTAGGCTGATACAAAAACACTGCAGAACCTACTCTCTAGCATAGGTCAGTGGAAAGCCCCAGACTGAATGATAGCTCCCATGTTTTAAGCATCTATCTGTGCTAGTCACTAAGGACTTACGATTTCTAAATCTCACAAGAACCCTGTGAGACAGACATCAGCGTTCCCATCTTACGCACAAGGACACTGAGGCTCTGAGGCACAACCTGCCCAGGAGAGGAGCAGAGCCAGCATGAGGCCTGAGCCCCCTCACCTGGCTGCCTCTGAAAGACCTGGACCTTTCACTGACTGTAGACAAGTCATTCAGTTTTTCTCAGTCTCAGAGGTGGGTCAACTAAACAGGTTTTGGCCCTACAACTTAGAACAAAGGAGACTAATGCAAAAGCAAATTAGACTATGTTACTACCACAGGGGCAGTGACAGGGCACCCTGGGGAGAGGATGCCATAGCAGAGAGAAGGGCTGTGAGGCCCGAAGCAGCCAGCCTGAGCCTCTTCTAGGGGAAGTGTAGTCTCAAGAAAGGAGGGGCTGACCTGAGGCTTCCTGAGGGGTCCCCTGCTGGAGCCCAGGTGAAGGAACCGAGGCTGGTACTGAGGTGAAGCCGGGGCATTCCCGGAGGTGACACAGAGACTGATGGGGCTCAGACCTCAGCAGCAGGCTCTGCCGGAGTTGAGGACAGACCCTTCAGGCTGGAGAGGAAAACAGGCTTTTCTAACTTCTTCCTTCCCCCTTGCAGTCTGCCTGAGAATCTGAGGGAGGAAAGTCCCCAGGGTCGAGGGAAGTGAGAGCTGCCATGCTGGGCCTGGGCAGAGGGGTAAGGCAAAGAGACAGAGGGAAGCACGGCTCTGCAAGTTGTCTATATTTGCATGCTGAGCTCATTGCTGCTCTTTTTCTCCCCAGAAAATAAAATTACATCACGATGCAGTGGGGAGGGGGAAGGCTGGAGGGTGGTATATTTGGGAAAGGTGAGAGGAACACAAGGGGGCGGCCGGCATCATCCTGGAGAGAGAAGATCTGTAAGTCCAGGACAGGCGAAGAAAGCCCCCACTTTGCTTCTGGACTCCACTCCTCCCCCCTCTCCCGCCTTCAAGGTGGATAAATCTGAGTGGTCATTTACTACGGCTCCCCTGACCCATAAAGGGAAGAAAAAGGTTTTTTCAAACACAGAGACAAGCAGCTAAAAGGATCCAGAGGCCAAAGGCCTTCCAAACTCTAACTTACTCTTTGCCGTCCAGGGTCCCAGCCACTGTGGTCACCGAAAGGTCTAAGGGGAGGTGTGTGTTCCTTTGGGAATAATTAAATCTGAGAATGGGGGTTCGCTGCTTAGGGGAAGAGGCAACGTCACTAGTCCAGTCCTCCCTTACTTCTGCCCCCATCCGGAGTCTTCCAGAACCCCAGCCCCCTCCTGCCTCCCCTCCCCCTCTCCCGCCCCTCCCCGCCCCCCGCCCCTCCCCGGCTCTGACATCACGGGCCGGCCGGGTGGGGTGAGGCGGCGCCGGGCTCGGGCTCAGGCTCCGCGGGCGGAAGAGGCGGCGGCGGCGGCGGCAGAAGCGGCGGCGGCGGCGGCGGGAGCCGAGGAGGAGGCTCCGGACGCTGCTCAGGAACCGGGGACGCCCGAGTGCCCGCTCCCCGAGCGCTCAGCCCCGGAGGCGGTGAGAGGGCCGCGCGGGGACGTGTCGCGGGGAGGGGCGGATCTGGGGTCTGGGCTTGGAGGGGCGTCGATCCGGGACGCCTGGGGGCAGATGCGGAGCGTGGGGGCCCCGGACGGGTTCGCTCCGTGTCAGGCCCCACGGGCTCCGTCTCTGTTGGTGTGCTCGAGCGCTGAGTGCCTGCTGGAGGCGGCGTGGCTCCGGCCGCACGTTCCACGATGAACGGCAGTTTGGGAGTCGGACCGGGGCCTGGGGATTGGGATGCAGCCTGCTTCCCGCCCAGCCGACTCGACTGGGCCGCCAGCTCCCGCCCCTCCCTCCCCTTCTCTGGCTTCGGACTCGCCTCGGCTGGCGGTCTCCCTGCCCAGCCCTGCCTCAGTTCCGCCAGCAGCCGCCCCTACTCTGAGGGCTTAAACCCGGCAGCTGGCACCACGTGCCTTCATCCAGTCTCTGCACCTGGGAAGAGGTGGGGTTGTCGAAGGCTAGTCCAGAGGGAAGGAATCGGGAGCTGGAGGGTGTAGAGGAGTGGAGTAGCTAACGTAAAACCTATTAATTTCATATAATCCGTGTCAAAACTGTCAGGGACACACACACACCTACAAGAGACACGCCAACACACACGGTGACACACACGCATGTGACTCTTACACACATCAACTGCACACAGCAAATCACAAACAGCCAGCCCTGCACTTGGGCATCCAAGCCCCCACCTCATCCTCACTGCCTCCCATGTGCGAGTCTCCTGGAAGAACATCAGTCTAACAGGACAGCTGAAGTCCACCCTGATTTTCTGGGCATTTTCTCCCAGCCCTAGGTTTCGGATTGCCCCTCTTTAAAACGGTGAAAAAAAAAAAAAAAAATGTAGAAAATCCTGGTCGCATTCCAGGACAGGGAGACAGGATCTTGAGGGTGAGTGAGGCTGCTACTTTGAAACTGGGTGAGTAGTGAGGGTAGGGGCTGCTGGTGGCCTCTCTTGCTGGGTCCATTTGGAGCTTAGGGTGCTGGGAGTGGCTGGCTTCTGGGCTTCTGAGTGGCCAAGGGACGGAGGAGGGGGTGGAAGAAAGGGAGAGGGAGAAAAAGAAGAAATGAGTATGAGTCAGCCAAGGATGGAGCCCAAGTCAGAGAGAGAGAATGAGGGGAATGTGTGTGACAGGCAGACGACATCGAGAGAGGGACACAGGGACAGAGATACAGTCAGGGAACTGGGAGAGGAAGGAAGTGAGAGGCAGAGATGGTCAGAAGGGTGGGGAGAGTGCTGGGGAATGGACTACAGAGGCCCAGAAATTAGGGAGGATGAAAGCAGGGTGGTGGTGGGACCACTGGGAGTTAGGGGAAACATGCTGAATCTGTGTTTTGTTTCCCTGTGTGTCTGGCCTCCAGGCTGTCAGAGCGATTAGCTTTAATTGCTCTTCCCTTTGTGGTTAAACACTCCATTGGGGAAATTGCCAGAGATGCCCTAGGCTGCTGGCTGCCCTGGTTGCCTACTTCCTCACTTCCCTGACACCTGTGCCCATCATGTGTGCATGTATTGTCAAGCACGTATAGGACCAGAGTTACACCCTGTCGTGCCATCCCCTCACTCTCTTAACAGCATCACCCACTGTGCAGTGGCAGACATCACTAACCTGTGTGCAAACTTATTTTCTTTATAGCAGGGACACTCACTCCTTCCTAGTATAGCTATAATAGTACAGTAGCTCTGTGTATTAAAATGAGGACACCAAGTCACAGAACCCAGGAATACTAAGGTATTCTTGGCTACCACCAGGTAGGATAGGATGAAAGCCCATTTAAAGACCAGGGACAGACATAATAGATGAGGAAGAGATAGAGATGGGAGAGAAATACAAGTAGAAAGAGATAGAACCAGATGATTAGAGAACAGCACAGCCCCACTCCCTCTCTCCTGCCCTGCCTGATCCAATGCCTGGTATCTCCTCTTGCTCTCATCTTGGGTCCAGGCTTTCTTCTCTTAGACTAAGGGCAGGAAGCTTCACCCCTTGTCTCTGTGCTCAGGCGTAACCCATTTTGCTTCTTGCACTGAGCATTGGGAGGTTGAGGTGTCCTACCTCACCCCCTCATTCCGAGGCTGGCTCTGGAGTCTTAGAATCCTTTTCTTCCTACTTTATAGAATAAATGCATCCCCTGCGCCCCACAAAAAGTTGAATAGAAGCTAAGGGGAGAAGTCAGTTGTGTATGACTGTAAAGGGATAATTAGGGATGGACAACAGGACTGCTTGAATTTGGGGCCCAGATCAGGCTTCACCTGGCACTTTCCCACCCCAGCCCTCTGCTTTGCGGTGATTACCACCCTCTCAAGCCCAGGCAGTAGGACTGACAGACCTGAGTGCCTACAAGCCCCCTTCTGCCTGCTGCAGGGATCTCCAGGTCCTTGCAGCTCCCCTCAGCTTAGGCAGCTGCAGCAGATGTGAGGGAGGGAGGGGGAGCAGCCCCTAATCCCAAGGCTTCTTAAATTTACTGAGGATTTGGAACCAAATGCTAGGGAGTGGGGATGATCATGAATTAACGTCCAAATGCATAGAATTTCTTGGGGTGCTGCCACCTCCTCCAAAGGACGTTTTACCCCAATTTGCCAGACTTCTCCAAGTGCCCCCAGGGCCTGCCTCTCCCTCCCCAGTGCCCATGGAGCACCCACCTGTCATGTTCCCGACCACTACCATCCTAGAAGGTCAGAATCTAACCCTTACCTCTTGCTCCTCTCCCTCAGCATCCTCAGTTGGTTTGACTTTTGTCAGGGCCCCACCTGCAGCCAGCTCAGGAGGAGAGGGAGGCAGGAAGGAAGGTGTGAGGAAGCGGTGAGCAGAGCACAGAATGATCTGGGAGGGAAGGGGACTGACTTCCTGGCAGCCTCAGCTCCGGTTCCCGGTTCCTGCCTGAGTATCCTGTCCCAAGAATGGCCTCCACCCAGGCCGCCTGGTGTTCCCCTGGGCAGCCTCTGCCCTGTTCCAGAGATCAGGAGGACTTTCTGAGCTATGGGGACAGGAGAATTCTCTATAGGCCCTTTGGAATTCTCAATCTTGGGTGAGAAAAGCAACATGGAGAGTGAAGGAGCCAAGCTTCTGCCAAGGCGCACCCATCATGGCCAGACTACCACTGAATAATGGTTGACCAGGCAGACTTGAAAACCGAGTAAGGAAACTCCCCCCACACTTCCCTACTGTGGCACCTGCTGCCACACCCAGGCCTGGGCAGATGGCTGTCTCCAGGGAGGCAGGCAACCAGGCTGCCTTTCCCAGCTCCCTCACGGGGCCTTTCCCCTATCCTTTCTGTCTCTTCTTACTCACCATTCCCCACATCCCTCCCATCCAGTGGTGTCATTGTCCTGACAACTCGGGGGGACCAGAACTGAGGTTGCCATGGTAACCGCTGAGCTCAGGGCTGCAGCCTTCTCATTGTGGACTCTGTGCTCCCTGTCCCCTTCACCGCCGCTGCAGGATTCCTCATTTGCAGCCTCAGTCTCTCCCTCTCCCAACCCGTTTGCTTCCTCTGTACTGTAGGCCCCCTCTTACCCTTCCTCTTTTCTCTGGATGTAAGCTTGTGATTATCTGCCTGCTTTCACATACTCTCAGCTGGTCAGACACACACACACACTAGACCACATACACTCAGAACCACTCATCCAATGTTGGCACATACACATCCGTTACCAGAACATCCACACACACCCACAGATAGCAGCACCGCCTCCTCCCTGCGCCTGTGCCCACACTCAGAGCAGCACCCACATAGGGTTCTGGCGCATACACCTTCCCACCCCATTTCTCTTAGGGGCCTCCTCGCTTCCATTCCACCCTCACAGAAAGGTCCTACCCGCCGCCCCCAGGCTTAATACACATTAATCCCTTCCCACCTACCTCCCCTGTTAAGTCTGCACACACACACACACACTCCCTCCTCCCTTCCAGGAGCTACACACACCACACACACACACACACCTCCCTCCCAGGAGCTACACACACACAAACTCCCTCCCCCCTCCCAGGAACTATACACACTACCTCCTCCCTCCCAGGAACTACACACACACACACACAGACATACCTCTCTCACACACACACACACACACACACACACCCCCCTCCCTCCCAGGAGCTACACACACACACACACAGACACACCCTCCCTCCCAGGAGCTACACACACACACCCACACCCACCTACATCTCCCTCCCAGGAGCTACACACACACACACACACACACACACACACCCTCCCTCCCAGGAGCTACACACACACACCCACACCCACCTACATCTCCCTCCCAGGAGCTACACACACACACACACACACACACACACACACACCCTCCCTCCCAGGAGCTACACACACACACCCACAACCACCTACATCTCCCTCCCAGGAGCTACACACACACACACACACCCCCACCCACACACACACACACACCCCCACCCACCCCTCTCCCCCCCAGGAGCTATACACACACACACACACACCTCCCTCCCAGGAGCTACACACACCACACACACACACACACACACACCCCTCCCTCCCAGGAGCTACACACACACCCCCTCCCTCCCAGGAACTGCCTCCCCCCGCCCCCCCCCACACCCCTCTCCCTCCCAGGAGCTATACACACACACACACACACACACGCCTCCCTCCCAGGAGCTATACACACGCACACACTCCCTCCTCCCACAGTATCTCTCATTTACAAACTCGTCTTCGATGTGAAAGCAGGGCGCTGTGATCTTAAAGTCTGTCCCATTTTCTAGCTGAGGGCTTGGTCCCAGAGTCTCCTCAGTGGGGGCAGTCTTCTTGAGGGCCTCCCTCCCACGCTGCCCTTTTCCTTTCTGCTCTTTTCATCCCCCCCTTCCTTCTTATCCCCTTCTCTGAACCCTGTCCCCGTCATTCCCTTGTCTCTGCACCCCTCCTCCTGTCCTTGGATTATCAGTGCAGGGGGCGGGGGCTGAGCTCCAGAGCCTGCTGCTGTGACCTAGTTTTCAGGGCGGAGACGGTCCTGGTGCTGACAGTCGGAGAGCACTGCTGCTGGCCCAGCCTGGCAGGGCCACCGCTGGGCCCTTCTGTCTGGTTGCACCTGGGTGTGCAAGTGAGCATGCGTGCAAGTGCCTGCTTCTCTGGGGGTCATGCTGGCCCTGCCGCCTGGCTTATTGTGTGTTTGTGTCACAGTGCCTGCCACCAAGGGAGGCTTGTTTGTTCTGGTCCAAGCAGGGGGCTGGGAATGGGGCCTGCTGGGTCCACACCCCTTACTATATGGTGGCCATGCTTCTCCACCTCAGCTTTCCTTCATATAAACAGAAATAAGGAAAATGGGCTGTGTCAGCCAGCCCCTTTCTGCAGTATTCCTAGCCCATTCTTGGAGAGATTTGTGGGCAGTTTCGTACAAGGTCATCTCCCTCCTTGCTCCACCTCTTGGTCTAGCTACAGACTGTTTACGGCATAACTTATTTTTGTAAATGCTTTACTTTTCTAATTACAAAAGAAATATAGTCCTAGGGGGGAAAATCCCCTTTTTAAAAACCTACCACTCGAGTTGTGTATTTTATCAAATCCAGAAAGTTCATTCTAAGGTCTGGCCTTTCTTCTTTCTGTCTTAGCCATAGTCCCTATCTTAGTGGAAGGAGGGTCTTTGATGTCCTCTCCCTTTTCACCCAAGAATCATGAAAGGGGCATGGGGTGAAGGCCTAAATGAGATCCAGCCTTCCCAGCTTTGGGGAGGTCATGTTGAAGGTAGTGCCAGCCGGATGTTGATGGAAGCATAAGTGGCAGCCCCTTCCTGCCAGACTTTCCCAAAGCAGCATCTGAACCCCTTCCCCCTGCCACCCAGCCAGCCTGAGAACTGGGCAGGGGGCCAGAGCCAGCCGCTTGGTATTCTTGGGCGCGGGGGCTGTAGGCATAGCACAAAGGCTAGGAGAGAGGGTTGTGTGGAGGCCTGGCAGCCATCAAGGGAGAAAATGGGCTCTACAAAGGTGGGGCTGTGGCCCATTGCTTTACCCTCCCCACCCCCACCCCGATGACTGAATACAGGGCTGAGCTCGGAGGGGCCAGGGGACCATTGGACCAGGCAACTAGGCATCTATCCAAAAATGAGGCACTAGTAGGGTAGTGGGGAGTTGAACTGAGGGACCCCGTTTGCTTCTGGAAAAGAATAGGAGCTAGAACATGAGCCCCCCAACCAACCCCAGCCCCCTTTTGTTAACCTTCTTACTGCCACAGCAAGCCTTTCCCTGGTGGTAGTTTTGGAGTGTTTTGTTTTTTGACAGGGGGAGGGGTTGCAGGTGGGTGGGGCGATCTGGGTGAGAAAGTCAGGAGCAGGTTGCTATGGTAACCGCCTCCTCAGTCAGGGAGCCGTTGCCAGGGTTACTGTTACAGGGAGGAAAAGGAAGAAAAAAGATGGTGGGAGAAGGAGGTGTGATTTTTCACTCTTGACTTGAGCCTGGTCCCTAGCTTTCCAGTTACTTCCTGTCTGCTCCTATCTCCCTTGGGGTCTTCCTTTTCTCCCTCCAGCCCTGGCCTCCCCAGCCTGAGTTCTGGGCACATGCCTGGCAGGGCTGAGGAAGTGGGCAGTGCCAGTGAGTGAACCAGATCCTGAAACTCAAGTTCAGCGTCCTGTCTCCTTGTTCCCCCAACTCCAGTCATGGCCGAGTACGGGACCCTCCTCCAGGACCTGACCAACAACATTACCCTTGAAGATCTGGAGCAGCTCAAGTCAGCCTGCAAGGAGGACATCCCCAGTGAGAAGAGTGAGGAGATCACTACTGGCAGTGCCTGGTTTAGCTTCCTGGAGAGCCACAACAAGCTGGACAAAGGTGGGGGAGGGGGCCACAGGCATCTGGCCGTCAGCCTCTCAGGCTCAGCTCATGCAAGTAGAAATCAGACCTCCTGTACAAAGACCTCCTCTCTGACAAGGCAGGATGAGAGGAATGCTCGAGGAGAGGAGATCGGCTCTAGGGCAGTGGTCTTTACATTCTTCATGGTTCCCTTGTCAGTAAAAATATTAATTCAGTAGATGTTACTCAGATCCTACTGTGCTGTGCTATTATCACATATATAATAGAACATTAAAGTAGAAGTTAAAAGCGATAAAAGTTTAAAACCACAAGTTCTATCATTTTCTTGTCTACTTTTAGAGACCACTGCCCTGGAAAGGGCTTTGGGGAGGAACTGGTGTTTAAGATGGCCCTGAAGGGCAAGAGGGATTTCAAAGGTAGGGTCCAAAGGAAGACCTGCTAGGCAGAGGGACACAGTATGTTTAGAAGTGGCTGGAAAGGTGAGTTGAGACTGTGCTGTGGAGGGCCTTGAGTGATGCAGCATTTGATAGGTGAGGTCAATGACCTGAGGGCCCTTTCAGAGATGCACCTGTAGCGTGGAATATAGGGAGGCTGGAGGAGGACATGCAGCACTCAGGAGACTACTGCAGTGGAGGCAAGGAGCCAGGCAAGAAGGCCTCGGCAGTCTCCTAGAACTGGCCAACTCACACCATCCCTCTGGTCGTGTCCGTACCTTCTTGTTCACAATTACCCTTCTCACTAGGCCCAGAAATCTCTCCCAGGTTGTCTCAGATCCCACCCTTTCAGTCCCACTTGGGCTGCGAGGAAATTCTGAGGCATGTTGTGGTTTTGTCGCTAAGTCATGTCCTCTGTCCCTGGGATTTCCCAGGCAAGAATACTGCAAGGGGTTTGCCATTTCCTTCTCTGGGATCTTCCAAGTCCAGGGATCGAACCTGAGTCTCCTGCATTGGCAGGCGGATTCTTTACCACTGAGCCACCAACCAGCAAAGCCCCCATTCTGATGCTTACTTGGAGGAAAAGTGGAAGAGGGACAGGGTGGATGATGGGTATTTGGAAGGCCAGTTCATTTTCTCTGCTCCCCTCCCCTCCCGTGTGGAACCTGGTATTTCACCTAAATCTCACATTCTAAATCTGTAATCTTGAAAGTTAACTGATCAATGATCTGTCCTTCCCGGGAATAGTCAGTCCTCTGTACTGTTTTTCGCCCTGGCTTTCTGTTCCTGGCTTAGTTAACCCTCGTCTTCCAGGGAGGCCTCACTCTTCTGGTGGAAGTGCTCAGTCTCCGTTCTTGAAGCCCAGTCCAGTAGTGTAGGGGAAGCCAAGAGCTACGGTCTAGCTCTGACCCTGTCTCCTGCCTTCCTCTAGACAACCTCTCTTATATCGAGCACATCTTTGAGATCTCCCGCCGTCCTGACCTCCTCACTATGGTGGTTGACTACAGAACCCGTGTTCTGAAGATCTCTGAGGAAGATGAGCTGGACACCAAGCTAACCCGTATCCCCAGTGCCAAGAAGTACAAAGGTAAGAGGCCATGCCTTTAATGTGCACCTCCGCCCCTCCCACGGACTACCTGTGGAATACTTGAATTTGGGGAGGACAGAGGCTCTGTTAGCCTGTCTGCTGTCTCCCATGACTTCTGTCCCTGGACATGTGCCTTTTTGCCCTCAGACATTATCCGGCAGCCCTCTGAGGAAGAGATCATCAAATTGGCTCCTCCACCGAAGAAAGCCTGAGCAAGGGGGAGGAAGAGGAGGAAGGTTGGACCTTCATCAGACTACTCTTTCCCCATCCTGCAGGGGAGGGGCAAGGGCAGCCCTCCCCCATCTACCCACTTACTAACCTGGTCCTAACCCCTTGCTGTGCGCGTGTGTGTGCGTGTGCGCACGCTCTGGCTGTCTGTCTACATGTCTAGCTCATCTAGTTCCTCCTCCTTGCGAGGGGATGGGGGTCAGGGGCTGGGGGTGGTGGTGGGGCTCAGTTTCCCCACTCCAGGGGTAGTTGGGGGCTATTTCTATGCAAATAGAAATAGACACATTCTCTTACTTCCCTTTCCTCCACTCTTCCCCCACCTCCAAGTGTGGGAGCAGAAAGGACCTGTGTTTTCCTACATTGAGGAGGCAAGGCAAGAGTGAGGCATGGGAGAGTTGGGTGAATCTAATGAAAAGCAGTGAGAGGGAATATGAAGAGGCCACCCAACCCCCACCTGGCAGGGGCAAAGAGAAGCCAGAGTTTGTGTTTGTACCCCAATGCTGGACTGGCTGAGGAGTCCTGTTTCCGACTGTTCCTCAGGTTAGAGGGCCTGGGCACCAGCAGGTCCCCTTTTGCTCCCCTTTCATAGGCCTAGGGTGGGTGTGAGCCAGGGACCTGAAGAGAGAGATCACTGGATCCTTCCCTGGTCCCCAAGTTCAAACCCCATGAGAACCCAGCACTAGATTCCACCCCCATCCCCCACCTCTGGAGAGACTATGCTGGGAACAGGCCCCCACCACTGAGCCTGAGGGGATGAAGGCAGAGAGGAGTCCTCTTTTCTACTCCTTTATTCCTACTCAGACTGTTGCACATACTAGCCTTGGGAGTTCCTAGAATAGAAATCCTTAGGTTTTAATTCCAGTCCTATTTCCACCTACAGAGTCCCAACGTGGTTATTGCAGGCAACCTTCCCTCTCTCCGTGGTCTAGAAGCCCCTCCCCCAAGGTAGAAAGAAGGGAAGAAGCGAACTCCAGTGTTTCCGTTGCACTGATCCCCAGTTCAGTCCAGGAGGGGGCTTGGTAACCCCTCTCCCTCAATATCCTGGCGCCTTGGGCTTGTGAACGCCTCCTAGCCAAATCACTAGAGTACAGTGACCCCAGCCTCCTGCCTGTCCCGAGTGAGCCCTCCCCACCCTGACCGTGCTAACTGTGTGTACATATATATTCTACATATATGTATATTAAACCCGCACTGCCATGTGTACCCTTTTTCTGTGGTGTCTAGCATTAACTTATTGTCAAGGCCCGGGCGGGGGTGGAAGGAGAATGCCACAGTGAAGGGAGTGGCAGAGTCAAATTGCTATATAGTCGAAAAAGAAAACTTTTTTAAACTTTAATTTCACATGCAATCTCAAGAGACTATTTAGAGAGTTTAAGTGAGGTGGGGAGCTTTTGGGATGTTGGGAACAAAACTTCAGTGGGAGGGAAGGGCTGGCTGTTGGAGAGGGAAGAAGCCAGCCTGGCTGGAGAGCACCCTCTACCAGCCCAGCCCAGCCTGTCCCCTCTGGCCACTGCTGCGGACACCTGCCTTAAAACATACACCTCGAGTACTCCACAGTTTTGCCTTAAAGGACCTTCCCAAGTTTCCCCAGCCCTGTCTGGCTTTCTCCCTCAAGGAGAGAGAGATACTTGTAGAATTGGGAGGTGGAAAATGAGCATGAATTGTCCTTCCAAGCCAGAATACGTTACGTGAGATAGAGTTTGAGAAAGAGAGAGAGAGAGAGAGAGAGAGGGAATAAAGAGGCTCTTCAAAGCGAGGCTTCCATTGGAGGGGAGAGGATGAGATGAGAGAAGGGAGACAGGGTTCATTTTCAGCGGAGTGTAGTAAATTTCTCTGTAAGGCAAAATAATCTAAAAAGACTAACCTGCCCTCCTATCCCCATACTGCTGTGAGACTGCCCCATTCTCTGCTCCTCTGTCTGCAGTGTGCACGGCCTTGTTCTAACCCTGGAATAAAGGTGATTGATTGTACTGTACCTAACTGATTTTAGAATCTCTCTGAATGACCAAGATTTTGGAGACTTTGGATGACTGGGAAGGGAGGGAGAGCAAAATTTACCCCCAAATCCTTAACTGCAGCCTGGAACAGAGGTCAGGAAAATACCCCTAAGTAGTATCTCTCCCTTCCCTCATCTTCGAAGTATCACTGAACTGTGAGGCCTATTCCACTTACACAGTCTCCAGCTGGAGCCCAACTGCTGGAAACATGGATATACCAAGCTGGACTTCCTAAAATTGTAAAACTAAGGTCAGGCACCATACTGAAAGGAGCAAAAATGGACCATCACAAGTGAATGGCTCACATATCACACACAGAGCAGCAGTGAGGAAAAACAAAAAAAAGCTTTACTGAGAGAAAATACACAACAAATTCCAGAGTGCATGGTTTCAGCCCACTCCATCACCCTACCAGCAATAAGAACACAGACCACTCACAGCCACCACACATTCCCTACCTCTGGAAGGAAGTGCAGCAGCTAACATCTGGTCTGAGAGCTGCTAGGAAAAGGGACAGGAGGAAGGAGTGTCTGGGAATTCCATCCTTTCACTCTTCCCTTCCTTCCTGGCCTGTTCTAGTGGAATCTGACTGTCCCAGGATGCAGAATTCCTAGCTGGGAACAAACAAATAGCAGCAAAAGCATTTAAGGGCAAGAATTCAACTGGGACTTTCCTATTTATTGACCACTGACACAACAGATGTCTGAGCCCCAGCCACCTTAATCACTCCTTAGATTAATGCCTTGTCCGTCAATCCCAAGATATGGGAAGGTGGACAAGGTAGAAAGTCAAACCCAGGAGGTCTTTCCCTATAGTCTTCCATTAGGAAGGGAGCTGGTGTGAAGCTGGATAGCTTAAAGAATCAAGCAGATAAAGGTCAGAGTGAGTGTGTCTTCTATCACACACGGTACTAGGAGAAATGGTCTGCAGTGGCAGGACCCTTCCTGAAGTCATAGTTCAGTCAAGTTTTAAAGATAAGCCAGTCTCTGGCTAGAAGAGCCATCCTAGGAACCCTTACAAGACTTAAGGAGAGGTAGGATATCTGGGGCAAAAAGCTGAAAGGGGTTTTCCTCAACCCTGAAACCATGGTGGGAAAGCATGGAAGGGCAGAATTCAGGATCCTTCCATTCCTGAGCCTCCAAAAACCTAAAGAGTTAAGCCCCAGTCTCCAATGGCCATGCACAGAGGGTAGGCTGACCCCAGGTGACCCCTCCACACCATTACTCTCACTCACTCTCTCCTGGAAGTCCCTTTATTGCAGTCATAGAGAATATATAGGTATTTAAACTTTGACAATAATTTTAACGGGATACATCCAATTTTGAGTTGCTTTTTAATATATTTATAGATATAAAATTAGGCCTCTAACAGTGATAGGGACAGGGAGATTGCTGCCACCAAACAACTTTTTTTTTAAAGTAAGAGAAGAGGTAACATCCTTCCTATGCTTCCACTTCTGCCCCTCCTCCCACCTCCCCCCAACCTCCCTCACCAGACCTACTGAGGGGATGATGGGATAAAGAAGAAAGTGAAGGATACATAATCAAGTGCAAAACACTGTGATAAGTTCAGAGAATGAATGGGGTGGAAAGGAAAGTGAAGAGTGTAGGATGGTTAGGGACTCTTATTAAAAAGACTTCCCAGAAAGACAGGATCCTGGGATGGGGTTGCTCGGGGGCGGGGGGCAGGCGGGTGGAGAAAAAACAATGCAACTGTCATAGACTTTTAAAAAATAAAAGAAAATAAAGTCAAAAACCTAAACCAAAGAGAGTGTGGCATTTCTACCACCCCCAGTCTGGCCCCTCGGTACTGAACAGCCAGTTATCCCCCCACCCGCCACCCAAGAAACAAGGGAGACCAAAGAAAAGGAAACCCCATTCCCTACCCCAAACCAGTTAATAAAATAGGCTCTCCCTTCCCCCCCAAAAAGGGTTTGGGGAGAAGCCATTTCTGCTGAGTCCTATGCACCTCTCCATGGAGCCCCATTCCAGGGCTCAACTCCCACTCCTAGACACTCTCTGTAGGTTCACTCCCCTCTGGCTTGTCCTCCTGGGATGTCTTTTTTTTTTTTAAATCTAAAGCAAAAAAGTCCAAAGTGCGTTTCTGCTGAATGTTAGGGCCTGGCACAGGAAAGGGCTGCCCAGGCAGGATCGGGTTGGCAGCCCCAGCCCACCCCTCCTGGGTATGAGGCCTCAGGATGGCATGCACTGCACCCGGTCAGGACCCTCCTCCTCGTCCGATGTGTCTGAGGAGCTGGGAGACTCATCAGAGTCGGCGTCTGTGGCCCCAACCCCAGGTTCTCGCCAGCGCTGTAGGATGGGAAAGGCTTATTAGTAATTTCCTTGGAACAAGGTCAAGCCTGTTAGGCCTTAGCTACAATTTATATGCTCTAGCCCAGGGGTCAGCAGAATTTTTCTTAAAGGGCCAGATGGTAAATATTTTAGACTCATGGGCCATATCTCTGTCACAACTATTCAACTCTGCTTTCCCGTTGTAGCATGAAAGCAGCCAGACAATACATAAATGAATGGGGGTGGCTATCTTCTAACGATACTTTATTTACAAAAAGCAGGCATTTGCCAAAACTGCCGGTTTGCTAAACCCTACCCTAGGGTCTCTTCTGGCATGAGAGAAAAAAAACAGAAGACAGCCTGAGCTTTATTATTTCTTCTCAACCCCTTCCCCACCCTCATGTGTTTGCCTTTTTGAAGACACCCTGGCGCGTGCATGGTGATGGAAAACACAAAGCAGACACCATCTATTTCCACTAGTGGCTTGTCCAAGGCTACATGAAGGCTCTGATGGGGATGGGGAATAATGGATAGGAAACCCAACCAACTTCACCTGATTCCTCCTAAAGCAATGAGGAAGTATTCACTGGAATGTTTCACCCTGTTGAGAGGGTCACTGCCCTTGGGAGCTCACTTCCCACTCCCGCTTACCCGGTGATGGCGTCTCTGTCTCAGGTGGTGCATGAGGAACCAGAGCATGTGGCTATCAAACAGGTCAGTGTGGTGCAAGCTATCTTCATCCCGTTCCCGCTTGTTCTTCTTAATCACCTGGAACCGAAGAGGGTGAGGGGATTGGGCGATGAATATAAACCCTAGACTTGATCAGAAAAGGCTGGAGTTCCAGCCCAGTAAAATCTTCCCTTAGAAACTTAATAAGCTGGAGTGAGCTAGATGAGATTAAGAAAGGACGCTCCAAGTCCATCCATTGAGGTGGATAATTTTTCCTAACGATGTCCCCACCCCCACTCTACCATTAACCAGAGGCACTTCAAAGCTGTGCCATGGACCCCTGGCCTGGGACTATTCCTAGAGACGCAATGACAGGCATGTGGGGGGATGGTGTTAGGGCAGCGCCTTTAAAAAATTGTACAGCAAGTTATTCCTTCCTATAACAATGAAAACTCCTAACAGTATTTTGATAAGCAGAAAGAAGAAATCCTTAGTCAGTTACTTACATCCTTTAACCCTGTAAGTTCAGTGGAAGTTTCAGCTGTGGGTGCCCAGATTTTGACATCATGGTCTAGGCCACTGGTTGCCAGCACAGGCAGGTGAGGGTGGGGCTCAAGACAGTTTACCTGGTCAGGAGAAGAGGAAAACATAGGCATAGGGGTACGTGGGAATAGTCTAAAAATCACTTCTCATTTTGCACCAATAACTGTCCTTGATAAAAGTTAAGGTAGCTGCTGGGAGGACATGCCCACCCATCATGAGCCTAGGCCAAAGGGTCCTGGACACAGACTGGGTATAAGATCAGGCCTATCTCTCATTTCCCATGTTCAGGTAGGGGTGGCCTCATCCCCAGACATAGCTCTAGGGGTGGGCGGGTGACTGGCCAAGCGTATGCTGCCTTCACAAAAAAGCAATGAGGTCCAGATGACCTCATTCTCTCCAGATTCCAAAGCTCCAGCTCGCCCAAGGCTGGAAAAAACATCTCAGTGGCTTTTACCAAGTGGCAAATAAATTTTTCAAAATGAAGGAAACAGCAGCAGCTGCTGAGCCCCTAGAGAAGGCTCAGAGAACAATTACATTCACTTGGCACTGTTTACTAGACCTGGAAGAAGGCATGGGCTGGGAAGAGGCTGAGCCTGAACACTGGTGGGGGTAGAGGAGACCCACGTCTGCTTGAGACCCCTGCACACCCCAGGAGACGGCACCCTGCTGCCTGCCGTGAAAGCATAACAGGCTCAGCTGCAGGACAGCAGAGTACAGCAAGGCAGTTTCCTGGGGCACCAACTGCCTCAAGCTCTGCCACCCTCCGGATATTATTCACTGAGCAGGAGGAAGGAGTTTCAGAAGCTGAGACGAAGGCCTTCTGGCTTAGGCAGCCTCCTATCCAAAGGCACCCATGCCCCCTGCTGTCTGACTTGGAAACATCAGCCTTCCTCAGGAGAGCAGGGCAGCTACCATCCCCACCAGAAGACCTGGTCCTAGTCTAGTTGCTAAAGAATTCTTGGGCTTTTAGTCAGACGAGGAATAGACAGCAAAAGTATCCAGAAGGAAGACGGTGTGGCCCCGTCCACTCCTCACCTCACCCCACCCCACCCTGTCTTGCAGCTGCCATGCAGTCCAAGAAAACAACCCTTGGCAAACAGCCTCTTAGTTCTCTATGGACCAACCTCTGCCTCCCCTGCACATGCAGAGTGGCTGACAGGAGGCCAAGGTCAGCATGGAAAACTGACATACAGATTTCTAATATTTGTCTTCCATTTTATAAGTAAACAAATTCTGAGAATAGACTGACGCTAAGCCTGAGTGTAAAAGTAAAACAGAAACCACATTTCCCTGTCTCCTTTTATTCCACGTATCAGCTCATTGCAAAGTTTATATCTGAGCTCCTTTAGGAAGTGTGGAAGAAGCTCCACCACCTGGAGCAGAGAAGGCACCAAATAGAAAAACTCCAATGCCAGAAATATTATCAAGATATGTGATAACTTAACACATAGAAACCTGAACTCATTCATCCATCTCCAGATAAGCCCTTGCTACTCTTCTAAAACTCTGACCTAGCTTTGCTAGACAAGTCAGTAAAATAAAAAAGCACAGGAGAGAAACTCCTTGGAACTTGAGACTTATGGACAAAGTCAGTAACAAGAGAACAAGACAGTAAGTTACATATAGTACCTGAGTTGGAGCTTGCAGAGGGAGCCGACAGAGAGCTTCTGGGCCAGAAGACCTGGTCGTTTCACCTGACCTACCTGAAGGTCAGGGCTTATCCTGTCAATAATGCCTGAGCAGAAAAAAGAGCTCTGGCCTTAGATGACTGAGTTAGGGGATGCAGAGGATGGGATAAAGGAGCAAAGTGCTTTTGGGAAACTAAGGATTGTCCTGTGACAACCCTTGGCCCTGAGTGAAAACAGTAAAAGGCCTAGATTTTGAGCCAAATACAAAATCAAGAGACTTGGGCAAGGTGGATGAGAATTTCAAAGATCCCTATCTACTTTATGATATATTCCGCATTCAGGCTGGTGGTGTGACCTCACTGCTGGGAAGTTAGCACAAGTAGTCAGAAGGAGCCACATGAGGACCGCACGGATCATTTAGCTTACACAGAGGCAAGAAAAAAGCAGGAATCTTACTGCAGGGTGCAGTCTTCATACCTCCTGTTCTGGTGCTTCACTCTTATGACCACTAAAACTCAGGCTGGGGCCCACCCATCCAAAGCAAATGCCCTCCCCATCTGAGCACCTGGATTAATCACTTAACCCTGACACTGGCTGAGCTGGCAAGAGATTGGCCTGTGGAGTGATCTGGGCAAAAGACAAGTACTGGCCTGTGGGGAGGGCATTTAGCCCTGTATTTCTCTAGAACAGAATGCAAGACAATAGTTTATGAAGAAAAGATTCACTGGCTTCCTTTGACTTCCTTATGGCTACATGCCCACTACAGAATTCTCATTAAGACCACAGTGTTCTGGGTCTGCTCACTACACATGGAAGAGGGCCTATGGAAGAGCAGGAAATGAGGCAGGCAACAGTGACACATCCCTTTAAGTTCTAGACTCTTCCCTGCTTATATTCAAGCCATAAAAGCCCTGGATCTATACTGGTTCCAGGTCCCCCACATTTAGTGGAAACCAGGAAAGTCTGAAATAGCCTCGCACCACGATCAGAGACACACAAGAAGAAATGGGAACCCAACTGCAATGAACCATTCTAAATTTTAATACCGCTCTCAATAAAGCTCATCAAGGGATGGCTGGGTTCTCTTACAGCTCCTCAGCCATCCCTGAGATGCTCTTAACCAGACTATCTTGGGTAGTCAGGACAATGCAGCTGCCCCAACTGCCTCTTTCTTACTGTCTGCAGTCTGAAAACCTTATAATAGAAAGCTACTGAATCCTTCCTGACTCTAGGTCTCAAAGGAGGAAAAAAAAATTATGGTTAGCTAGATATATCTTAGGAGGTGACCACCTTTCACTCCCCAACTCAAGATCCTCAGGCTTCCTTTTTTGTCTTATCTCTATGGAGGTTGTCTGTAGAACTCAAAGGACAGGCAGCTATGATATGATAATGGGTTGTATAGCAGTCCCCAAAAAAAAAAAAAAGGTGGTCGGGCAGGAGGTGCATATTTTCTCTTTTCTATATATATCATGTGTGTTTGTATCAGTGTACAGACTATATCCTGATTTTCTCAACTGTCAGAAAAAAAAATTCTCCTCCTAGCTTGTATCTGCTAATCCAGGATGTCATCAAGATTACTACTAAGCTACTTACTACACTGTGTAGGATGGTGTGCCCTTAACTCTAATGCTTTTGTTCTGGAAAAAGTCTACACCTAAAGATATCTCAGTCAGGCCAGAGATTCTTCCCTAAAATCCCTCTCTCTTCTTAATAAACCATGCTGTAGAGTTACAGAAGACAGGAAAAGGAAAATAATTTCATTAAAACCTCAGCATCCCCATCCCATAGTATAAAAAGACTGTACTGTCTTTTTATTTAGCTGGCTAGACCTCTAAGACATGGTATTATGTTGTCAAAGTAAGAATTCAGCGGCCCTGCTAAAACCTACCTTAATGACTGGAGAGAGTAGGGAGTCAGCCAGCCCAGCAAACCATACTCACCACGCCTCCCTTGTCCCCCTCCATGAACTGAATGATCTGGCAGGATGATTTCTCCCAGAGGAAGATGTGCCCACAGTCACTACCGCTCACCACAAACTCACTCTTGGGGCCATAGAAATTGACGCCTTTTACTGTAATGATAAATGAGGGAATAAACCGCATGAGAGCTGGCATGAGGCCTAAATATTTACCTCACAGGAAATTTATTCACAAATCTAAATCAGCTAAGAGCCAAGAATTTCTTTCACTTTCACAAAACAAATCGAGGGATTATGCATGTAAAATAGATAGAATAAGAATCATCATACCAAGTCCTAGAGACGATTTATAGTCTCCCAAAGAGGTCCACGGAGCTGAGCGGTGTACAGTCCTCAGCAACAGCCTCTATGGAGCAGTCACCAGCCTTACCGATGCCTCACCTGTCCCAGCCTGAATGGCCCCAGACTGCTCACTCTAAAGCAGCACTGTCCTATGCCCTACAATTATCCTTGGTATCTGTGATTCACTGGTACCCTGTCTGTGCTTCCTGGGTCATTAGATGACCTAAGACAGGTGGAAGTTTATGCTACAACGGCCTAAAGCACCTGAGGTGGGCTTGCTACCAAGACTGAACAACAGGACTCCACCTTCTGAAATTAGTAAGAGAATCCAGGAGTCCCAACTGCTATGTCTAGTACCATATCCATCATAAAACTGGAACACTTCCTTCTGTATGCCCATGGACCAAGATTAAATATAGCATTTCCCCTCTCTTCTCACAGTTCAAGAGAAAAAGGAAAACTAACTGCTCTCTCCCAGTCAACATTATAACAGACATCTGTTATGAGCACTAATAACAACCAAGAGCAGTGATTTCAACTTGTCTGTACAAGAATCAAACAGGTAGCTTTTTAAAACTCCTAATCAAGTTGTACCCTATACCAATTAAGTCAGAATGGATGGGTATGGGAGCCGGCTTCAGGTGACTTCATCGTATAGCAAGTTTGGGAACCACAGACAGAACAAAAAAGGCCAATCACCACTGCAAACCTGGGTGAGGTGCTACCGCATTCCTCCTCTTCTGTCTCATGCAGACGAGTTATTTCTTCCTCGTCCTTAGAAGTACAAGCTCACCCCCTATTTTAGGCAATTAGTCTTAGTACCACTAACTAAGGAGGGCTCTCCCAAACTCCCTAGTAAGTCTTTTAATCCTGAAGTTACCTGAAATCATAAGTTTGCATATATATATATGTATATATATTTTATATAGTCAGTCTAGTTTCCTTACACCCAAACCAAGTATAACATCACTGTCATCATGAGAAATGCTCCCGAGCCCTCTCTCCTCTAGCACAGGAGGGCCGATAAAAACTCCAGCCCACTTAGGCCTGTCCCTTGGTGATGGGTAGCCTACTCCTTTAGGTAATTCTTATTTGCACAACCTAAATGAGATACTGTGGTTCTTCAAATCAACAGGCTTGGGGTACAGAAACCTAGAAAGACAGCCTCACCTGTGGCATTATTTCTGTGGCCCTTATATCTCTTAATATACTGGGCCCCATCACTGTGAGAGGAGTTGAAGAGGTAAATGTCTTCATCATTGTAACTGGCCAGGAGCTCTGCCAAGAACAAGCACACAGCAGTGAAGGCAAAGGCTGAAAAAAGCTAGGACTAGGAGTTGGGGGTTGGGGTGGGGCTTCTTGCCAGTAGTGCCCCCTCCTAACACCCAGGTATAGCGCCCATCTTACTCAGTTGGAACAGCAAGCAATTCAGGTGTCTAGGGTAGACTAGGAACACGCTGCCAACTCAGGGGTAGCAGAATGCTCAGGAAGATCATACCCATTAATTCAGGAATGAGTCAAAGGCGTAAGAACCTGCTCAAGCAAGTAGCCCGGCCTTCAGGACAGGCCCTGCCAAGTATCAGCTGTGGCATTCTGCGAGTGCCTGGCATCTCCAAGGGTCATCTGCTGCATCCTCCCACTGTGTGCTCACCGTCAGCGACTACTCCCCACGGCTCCACTTGGAGCTACAGCACAGTGGTGAGCACGGGAGGGCACATGCCTCGCTGGCTCAGCAGCTCCCTAGACAGAGGGGGCATGCCAGCCTAGGAGCTGGGCCCTGCTCACGTACCTGTGCCGTCGTGGCTGTACACAAGACAGGTGATGTTTGCTTTGGACTCACTGTTCACCTGCAATAAGGAGCAGATACTGACTGATGCCCCACCCCCCCATTTATTACACCACCTTCAGGAAATAGGTTTTCCTTCAAACTCCCCTGTATCTTCTCCCAGAGTCTGAGAGAGAGAGAGAGAGACAGAGAGAGGCAGAGAGGCAGATAGACAGGAGCACAACTGAGGAAACTTGACCAAATTAGGGGGAGAGGGCTTTCTACCGGTTGTCTTCTGTGTGCGAGCCATTTCATACGCACATTATCTTGTTAGGCTTTACCACTGTGGTACAAGGCAGTTATCTGTATCTCTTTTTGTTGGTAGGAATATTGACGCTAAAGGAGGTAGGGTGACTACCCAAGATCACAAAACTGCTAAATGGTAGAGCCAGGATTCAAATCCAGGTGTCTTTTGACTCCAAAGTCCAAGCTCTTCCCACTATGTCAACAAGTCTGGTGGCAGGCTTGGGGTTGAGTCAGGGAAGCCTGGAGCCACTGGCCCTTCATGAATCTTACCAGGTGATGAGGGCAGAATTTCTTGAGTACTCCATTGTTTTCATTCTCATCAATCTTCCTCTGGTCATAAATCCTACAGAAGAAGCAATGAAAATGTCAAAACTTACAAACAACACTTGAAGAACCAAAGTTCAATGTAATGACTAGAACAGCAGTCAGCTGGATGTCAGAACAGATAAAAGACATTCCCCAATTCAGCTTCTGGCTTAGGCTTTTCCTCAAAAATCTTCTCCTACCCCTCTTCCAAACAAAACTCTTTTATCCAGGTACTTCTCATTTCAAGTAGTAATCTTAAATTACATTATTTTGAAGTGGCTTATCTCTTCTCTCAGCTTTTGTATCACTTACGATTTATCTGCCCTAAAATAACATTACAGATCCTTTTCTGTGTATGCTGCTTCCCCAATACGGTTTATTACTCATGGGCAGAGACCATGCTTTTTGTAAGTCAGGGAGTCCTCAATCCCAATCCCTCCCTGAAATTTTATTTGGCTAGTTTTCCCCCTAGTTCTCCCCACAACTATTACAAGCTACCACCTATATCTCAAGACTCCATCTATTCTTCCATCTTTTCCATCAAGCACCAAACTACCTTCACCTTCCCTCATCTTTCCAATCCAAACTTTAATCATCTGTGCAACCATTTATGACACATAGATTAGGTGCCAAGTATTATACCAAGTGCTAGAAATACAGTGAGGAGCAGGCCAGATCTAGTCACTGTCCTTGCACATCAGTGTCCCCCAATCTCCAGCGTCTCATCCCTCCAAGGACCCTGTTTAAATCCTTCCACTGACCTTTCCTACTCTTGCTTTTTCTGTCCCCCCACTTCCCCACCACGCCATCAGTTAAATTACGGAAAAGAGCAATCTGCTTTTAACATTTTCATTCCCTCACCCCCTATTCATTTCTCAATCCATTCTAATCTAGCTTTGGCTTTCAATTCACTACCGAAACTTCTCTGGCTAAAGTCATCAGTAACCTAAGCACCAATGCCAACAAGATACTTTTTTAGGTCTTTCTCTCTTCTTGACATTATTCATTATTCCTTCCCTGAAATATTTTCCTTCCTTGATATCCAACCACAAGCACATGGGCTTGTGCTTCTTTGTTTACCCCTTAAATGCTAATGTTGTTCAAAGGTCCAGTCTTAAGTTCTCCTCTGACTCTATATAAGGAAATTTTAAAACCTAGAGTTCAAGTATATGTGAATGCCCAGAAACTGTGCTTACATGTATTTTTCCAAGGAGACGGGATCATAGTTCTCGTACTCGCAAAGAGGCCAGAGACTCAAAAGGGAGGAAGAATTCTGCACTATACTTTCTTCTGGTGATCAAATTCCATTACCAACATTTTAACTACCACCTATATGTAGATACATGTCTCTTAGATCTGTGTCTCCAGCCCACACTTGTTCGGAGTGATCTCTACATTTATAGCCACATGCCAAATGAATGTTGTAATGGAATGCCCAAAACAAAATCATTCTCCTTAAGATCATTCAAGATCTACCCTTTCCCCCAAATCTTTGTTAATGACACCATCCTAAATTCAGGTGGCCAAACCAAAAATCAGGTCCTTTCTTCTCCTATATTTCTTTCCTGTCAACAATTTGACCTCCTGGGTGTATTTCTTCACTATATCTGCTTTCTCCACTCTTATTCATTCTTTGCCTACATTATTTGTAGTAACCTTCTGATTTCCTTGCTCATACTGTCACCAGAATTACATCTAACATGAAAAATTTAATGTAAATTCCATAATTAAATGTCTCAGTGATTTTGTACTTTTAGTAAATAAGGTTCAGACTACTCAATATGGCTGCCTACCACTCCCAAAGATCCTATACATTACACACACACACAGCTATGCTTTCTTAAATATACCATGTCTCATCTTGTTATCCTAATACAATTGTTCCCTTTACCTGAAATATTTCCCATTTGTCTTTAATTTTCTTTTGTGAGAAAGAACAGCATAGTTAATGGTTTCCACCATATTGAAGGAATCTGAACTGAGTTCAGATACTATGCTACTTACTAGATGAGTAATATTGGGTAAGTTACTTAATATTTTTAATCCTTATATACCTGTTTCTTCAGAATCCTCCTTGAAGGCAGAAACTGTATCTAGTCCACTGTGTATCTAGCACACAGCAAATGCTCAGTAAATGCTAGGTGAATAAACAAATGAATCAATGTATGTTTGTATTCTCCACAGTTCATTAACAAATACCCTGCATAAACAGACTATCCAGGAAACGTTTTTTAAATGAACGAATAAAAAAAGAAAACAAATAGGAGACTGCTATACTATCAATTACTACTCTTCAGCAAATATAGCTGCTAACAATCAGATTTGTTTCCCTCTAAGTCTAAATCAACAGCTTTCAAGTATCACTAGGTCATCATTATGTTCCCAAGTCATCAAATTAGTAAAAAAAAAAATTTTAATTAAGTATTTAATATTCTGGTGTATGGAACATTCTGTGTTCCTCAATATCTAAAGCTCTTTGCCCTTCTTTTATCTTCCTCTTTCTTCCATAAGTATTTATTTAGAACCTACTATATTCTAGATATGATGCTTGAGACTGCTGCTGCTGCTGCTTAGTCGCTTCAGTCGTGTCTGACTCTGTGCGACCCCATAGACGGCAGCCCACCAGGCTCCCCCGTCCCTGGGATTCTCCAGGCAAGAACACTGGAGTGGGTTGCCATTTCCTTCTCCAATGCATGAAAGTGAAAAGTGAAAGTGAAGTCGCTCAGTCGTGTCCGACTCTTAGCGACCCCATGGACTGCAGCTCACCAGGCTCCTCCGTCCATGGGACTTTCCTTGCTTGAGACTAGGGGTTGGCAAATTTTTTTCTTAAACGGCAAGGCAGTAATTATTTTAAGCTGGCAGGGCCATCCAGTCTCTGTCACAGTAACAAATGACTATGGCTATGTTCTAATAAAACTTTATTTACAAAAACAGTGTAGACTGCTAACCCCTGTGCTAGAAAGTGGTGATACAAAATTACAAAAAATTCTCTTATTATTTGAGCATAGGACAGAAGCTTGTCATTTAAAAAAATTTTTTTTTACTTATAATACTTTACTTTATTAAGCAGTTTAAGGTATATAACAAAACAGAGAGCTGTATAGATGTTTTCCACACACTCCCTGCCCTCACACATGTACAGCCTCTCCCATTATCTAAATCACTCACCAAAATGGTAGTTTTTTAAAAAACCTACACTGACATACCATAATCACTCAAAATCTACAGAGTTTACTCTACATTCTACAGGTTTGGATAAATGTATAATGACATATCCATCATTAACATCACGGAGTATTTCCACTGCCATAAAAAATCCACTGCCTATTCCTCTCTCTTGCCCCACCCCACCCCTGGCTATCACTGATCCTATTTCCACAGTTTTGCCTTTTCCAGAATGTCATACTGTTGGAACATATAGTATGAAGTCCTTACATACTGGCTTTTTTTCCCACTCAGTAATATGCATTAAGATTCCTCCATGTCTTTTCATGACATGATAGCTCATTTCTTTCTAGTGGTGAATAATGTTCCATTGTCTAGATATACCACCATTTCACATACTGAAGAACATGTCGGTTGCTTCCAAAGTTTGGCAATTATGAATAAGGCTATAGACATCCATGTATAGGTTTCTGTATAGACATATGTTTTCAACTTGTTTAAGTAAATACCAAGGAGCTTAACTGCTGGATCACAGGGTGCCAGTTCTGGAGACACTGTCAAACTGCCTTCCAAAGCAGCTGTTATTATTTTGCACTGTATGCATTTTCCTGATGGTCATCTTTCCATTCAGTTATCTGAATATCTGAAGTGAGGTGTCTGTTAAGGTCTTTAGCTCATTTTTGATTGGGTTTTTTTTTTGCTATTGAGATTTAAGAGTTATTTTTGTATTTTGAGTAACAGTCCTTCATCAGATGTGCCTTTTGCAAGTATCTTCTTAGTCTGTGGCCTATCTTCTAATTCTCTTGAAAGATACTGTCACAGAGCAGAAGTTTTTAATTTTAATGAAATCTAACCTATCAATTTTTTCTTTCATGGATGTCTTTATAATGCAAGGTCTTCTAGGTTTTCTCCTATGTTATCTTCTAGGAGTTTCATAGCTTTGGGTTTTACTTTCAGACTATGTCTAGATTCAGTTTTTACATGTCAATGTCCAGTTATTTCAGCACCATATACTGCAGAGACTATCGTTTCTCCATTTTTTGCCTTTGCATCTTTGTCAAAGATAGCTCAACTATATTTACGGGGGTCTACTTCTGGGCTCTCTATTCTGTCCCTTTGATCTATTTGTCTCTTTCACCAATATAATGCTGTCTGAATTACTGTAGCTTTATAGTAAGTCTTGAAGTTGGGTAGTATCAGACCTCCAACTTTGTCCTTCTCCCTCAATATGGTGTTGATCTTTAGTCTCACCTCACAAACTTTAGGATCAGTTTGTTGATATACATAAAATATCTTGCTGGAATTTTGACTGGAACTGCACTGAATCAACAACTCAAGTTGAGAAGAACTGACATCTCCACATTATTGAGTCTTCCTGTGCCCCTGACATTTTAAATCAAATGAAGAATAGCGCCGGCACTGTCTCAACACCCTCACTGCATGTCTCTGCACAGGCCTCCAGGCCCTCACTGACTTTAAGCGCCTCTCTTCCCTCCTCACCTCCTCTTCCTGCCATGCGCCTTTAACCTAGTGTTCTCTCAGTGTCACTGATAACAACAGGGAAGCAAAGGACTACTTACTGACTCTGTTTTATAAATCTGGGCCTATTCCAAATCCTTTAGCAATAAATTTACATGTCAACCAATCACACAGCCAAATCTATCACCACACGATTCATTTATCTGATATAGTCTCCTTTCCTTCACTCCTGTAAATTCTTACACCAACCCAAGCAGGATTTAGTAGCAGAGACTCAAAGTGCTATCACCCTTCACCTGCCTACCTTTTTTCTTTCTCCCTACCCATCCCCACTTTTTGATCATATTCCAAAAAGCATGGCTCTCTAAGGTTTCCCTTAAATGCTCCTTCACAATCCAAAACTAAAATTCAGTATTTACGATGCAAAAGCCTTGAGGATAAATAAGCGATTTCTCTGTACTCCCTTAGAGGTTTTCCTTCAGGCTAGTGAAAGCTAATAGTGCTATGATATAAAATATTCAGCAAAAATATTTTCAGATTCATACTGTAAGGTGAGCCTACAGTTTCGTCAAAGAAAGAATCAGAAAGGAGGAATTCCAATATACTCAATGAATGAAGAGGTGCCAGAGAAATTGAGGATGATGAGAGACGAGCTAGGGTGTTGGAAGGGCCGTCTGCTCATAGGCAATCAGTTCAGTTCAGTCACTCAGTCGTGTCTGACTCTTTGCAACCCCATGGACAGCAGCTCGCCAGGCTTCCCTGTCCATTACCAACTGTGCCTCAAAATCTACACGTGCTTCTGTCACGTGAACAGCCTATGACATGCTGAGAATTTGGCATGCAAAAAGGGATAAAGAACACTGAGGCTGATAAGAGTCAGAAGATCTGAGTATTTCTCCTTGTGTCGAAACACTGAAACAAATTTCCAGCCCCATTCTAACCCTCAGAAAGTATCAGCTTTGGATAAAGGCATTATCAATTGCAGTTATCAATACAGACAATGCCTCTATTTTCCTCCAAACATCAAGGTCCTTGTGGTTGAATTATCTGAATTCACAGACTTTTCAATGAATCCAGAGCTCAAGCAGGAAATCCAAATTAGAAATTTCAGTAAATGCTTTTTTTGGAGGAAGTAGCACTTGAAAGTTCCAACAACTAAACCCTTTTTCGGATCAACAGCTTCCTATCTTTAAAAAAAAAACAAACAAACTACTGCTACACATTTGCTATTGGTCAATAGAGGAAAGGAACTTAGAAGGCAATGAAAACAGGGGAAGAAGAGAGTAATAAAGTTTCCCAATTCTCTTGTAGGGCTCTCAGGGATTTCTAAAAATTTAGTCCATCCCTGATTCTTAATAAAATTAATTATAGAATAAACTTATATAAACGGAGAAGGCAATGGCAACCCAGTCCAGTACTCTTGCCTGGAAAATCCCATGGACAGAGGAGCCTGGTAGGCTGCAGTCCATGGGGTCGCAAAGAGTCGGACACGACTGAACGACTTCACTTTCACTTTTCACTTTCATGCATTGGAGAAGGAAATGGCAACCCACTCCAGTGTTCTTGCCTGGAGAATCCTATCCCAGGGACGGCGGAGCCTGGTGGGCTGCCGTCTATGGGGTCGCACAGAGTCGGACATGACTGAAGTGACTTAGCAGCAGCAGCAGTTATAAAAAGTACCCTCTCATTTAAAAAGGAAGATCATGTATTTCACCACTATCAGAAAAACATAAAGTCATTCATTTTTCTATAAACCTCTTTCCTCCCTTTCAAACTGACGATCCCTTGGCAACTAAAAAAATATACTTGAGACAGACCAACTGGGTAGGGATGGGATATAACTGTGACAAAGGGTCAAGGAAACTAACTGCAGTCACGTGTAGTCATGGACTGAATCCATAAACTCTGTTTCCCTTAGGATATGCCCCAATAGACAATGTTACAAGAAATGTTCAAAACAAAAATATCACTAAGGATAAAGAAAAGTGGTTCAGGATACTAGGAGCCAAAACCTCTAAGTTCACAATGAGAATTTCCAAGTCAAATAAATCATTTCTGAATCTGAAACCAGTATTCAAAATTTCTAGTGCATGTTAACTTACGTATGAAAAATGGTGGAAAGTATTTACTAACTAGAGCACTTGGTAGTAAACCTGGGTTTACGCTAACTACTAGGTGGAGACCTCGGTCAATTCATTAAACTTCCTTAAACCTGATAATATCCGCAACATGTCAAGCCATCCCTCAGGGAATGTTAATTACAGAACAGAATATATCACAGAAGTTTAAGAAGAAGTTTAGGAAGATGGCAAAAAATGGAAGATGGTGGTTAATGGATTTCTAGGCAATTCATACCTTTCCAAAAGGGACAGCTGGTAGGACACAATGCATCACAATCTCAAACTCTCAAAGACACAAAACAGCCACAGACTCACCTTACAAACTGGTCTCGTCCACCCACTGCAAACTGGTGGGTGTTGGCAGGATTCACATAGATTGTATACAGCCCCACCTTCTTCTCCTTTTCTTTTGTCACCACCAGTTTCCTTCAAGAGTAGAAAAGTACAAACGTTATATTCTCCCAAAGATTCAGACAGTCATGGCAAGGGAAAACAGAGTAATGCAGACACAGCTAATAAGAAATCAAACAGATTTTCATTTGGAAAGAAAGAAAAAAGTGGTTTTGTTTGTACATTGCAACAAGAAAAGAAAAATATAACCCACTGCCATATATATTTACTAAGTGCTACTTTGGAAATGGAATAAAACATGTAGTACTTTTATGGTGTTCCTCAAGAAGTATAAAATTAAAGGTATATGAAAGTATCACTCCCCAGAGTCTCAGCCTGAGTCCAATATGATGATAACCAACCAACCATTAAAGAGACAATACCCACATTTTCCCACCTTTCACTTACAAATATATCTTTCCAATCATCTGGGAGCAGGGAGTGAGAGGAGGATGAAATCATAGGAACAGTGGACAGAAAAGACTTTAAGGTCAGAATCTACCTCCCAGATTTCAGAAAAGCATCATTTAAAACACAGTTTTAAAATGCACAAAGAAAAATGGCAAGCAACAGTTAATCCAAAGGGAAACAATATTAGTGTTCCCTTATTTGAAGAAAACTAGGAGAGGAGATTCTTATGAAGACAGCTATTTATAAGGCTGAAAATAATTTCTGAATTATTCTTCTGGTTGTACTACAAAAACAGGTGATTCTGAAGAGGGCATGGGACCCCAAGGAAACCTTATAAAATTTCCATAATTTGTCCCACCTTAAGGGTGGCCCTATGACTACTCTTTCTAGATTGAAGTGTCCAACCTATGAAATATGACATCATAAGGATTAGTAAATTTATAGAAGACAGGAAAGGAAGGGTTGGACTTGTTTTTTTTTTTTTAGTGCCAAATAATATTCTATTATCTGGGTCTAGCATAGTTTATCCATTCACCTACTGAAGTACATCTTGGCTGCTTCCAAGTTTTGGCAATTATGAAGAAGAGTTTTCATTTTTAATTCTAAGCTTTTGTTCATTTCTGGTGCTTAGAGAAAGAACTATAATTATGACAAGTTTCTTTGTAAATGATGTTAGCATCCTCTCTACATGGTCAAAGTCACTCCAACCTAAACTGTTCTAGGCAAAGAGGAGAAATTTTATTAATATTTAATTTTAAAATCTCTGTAGTTTTCCATTAAAAGAATAGTGTATAGAGGTCATCAAAAATAAATGTTATTAGGGAAAACATAAATACACATGTACCCAACCCTCAAAAACACAAGGCAGAAAACAAATCAAAAAAGAGTTTCAGGAACAAAATTAGCAATGGAGAAGAGGCAGCTCTGAGTTTTAGATAAGGAAGAGGAAGAGGAGTAGACGCTGCTCTTTTCCAGAGTATTGTCTCATTTCCTAAGCAATCTGGATTTTTTCAGAGGGAGAGGGTTTCAGACAAACATACAGTTTACCATGCAGAAGCAAAATGAGGAAATCGAGGTGAAAGATTATGAAGTTATTATGACAGCTCAACTGTCATCTAATCCTGACAAAGAACTCAATCTTTCCATGCCTCCATATATTCACCTAAAACAAACACTTCTCTCTCCCAATATGTAAATACACGGAGTACCTTGAGCTCTCCATGGAAAACGCAGAGGTATAAATATGATTAATAATGGTAGCAGGGGGAAAAAAGGTTTGACACCAGAGCAAGGCAGCAGACAAAATCATATGAAACAAATTTACCAAATTTTGCCTTAAAACTTGCAGTTTTAATGAGCAGGTATGCTCTAAGAAAAAGGGAAATTATGGATCAAACCACAGGATTCTTTTGAAGAATATCTCAAACCAGTTTTCACTAGCTAAAGGAATATCCCCCCTACAGCTCTAAATCTCTTTTCCTATGACATTAGCCAATTTCACCAGCTTCCAGAGAGTCAGCTATTATGGATACAAAAAGGAAATATTCTCCTATGTCAATCTCATACAAAAATGCCTAGCATATAAGCGGATGTTAAGGCACCAGCTTAAGATATTCTAGCCATGACCTTCACATTCAGTCCTCCAACCTCATTCCAGCCTTTCACTAATTCAACCCCTAAAGCAAAAACTTCTTGAATACCCACTGTATCTTATTTTCCCAGCTCAGAATCTGGACCCCCTCCTACTATAAGTTCCTCTTACGTTCCCCCATTTCATTTCGATCCCATCTATTACTGCTCGCATCTAGATTCACTGGTCAACTCTCAGTCAGATTTTCTGCCTACAACATTTCATCACACATTCCATTATCTGCCAAAGTCATGTGCTCTGCCCATTACTTGAACCAGATTCCCAATTTCTTGTGGGTTAGTAGTAGTTTTCCTCTGAATCTGATTCAGAGGATCTCGTTCTGCTTCACAACTCTCTACCAGAGCAGACCAAACAAACTCCTATCATGTTTTCCATCTTTGCCCTTCCCACTCCTCTCTGGAAAACTTGCTAATGTTTCATAATTATCACAGAACCACAGAACTTTAGAATTGAAAATAACAAACATCATTCAGTTTAAGAGGTTAAATGATTTCTCAAAGGCAGATAACTACATGCTAGGACTGAAGGTAGCACCTTTATCACCCAGGCCTGTTCCCTTTCCAGAAGTCCATTCATTCTCTCTCAACCTTCATCCTCTTGAAGTTTTACATAAATAACCAACATATCCTTTCCACAAGCCGAAAACACGTCCATCCTTTAACCAGTTATTTTAAATTCTTCCACTTTGTAGACAACTTTTTCTATACTTAATTCTCTAAAAGTCTGATAATAATCAGCTGTTTATATCACCTAATTAACATATATTTTACTTGTATGCTTTGTAAAAATCAGTAATACCCCTTACTCAGTATTGGTATTCACTTATAAGATTTAAGATAATTTTTAAGGGGGGAAAAGATCTGTAAAGTTGAATACTCTGTGGTCCCATAGTAGACTTCCAGTATGCCATATTAAATATATGAAAGTGAAAGTGAAGTCGCTCAGTCGTATCCGACTCTGCAACCCCAGGGACTGTAGCCTATCAGGCTCCTCCGTCCATGGGCTTTTCCAGGCAAGAGTGCTGGAGTAGATTGCCATTTCCTTCTCCAGGGGATCTTCCTGACCCAGGAATCGAACCCGGGTCTCCCGCCTTGCAGGCAGACGCTTTACCATCTGAGGCACCAGGGAAACCTGCGTCTATGTTATGTTCTTGCAATTTGCCTTTTTCACATTATAATGCATTTTGGAGATATTTCTACGTCAGACCAAAAAGGCCTACCTCATTTTTAACCATGACATATATATCGTAACATTGGTGTACCACAGTTTGTTTAATGATGACCTAGTTGATAGATTATCTAGATTATTTACTGTATTGTTTGTTTTAAAAAAATTATATATATTGTTTGTTTGTTTTAAATTATATATATAATTTTTAAAACAAACAATACAGTAAATAATCTAGATAATCTATCACCCAGGTCATCATTAAACAAACTGTGGTACACCAATGTTACGATATATATGTCATGGTTAAAAATGAGGTAGGCCTTTTTGGTCTGACGTAGAAATATCTCCAAAATGCATTATAATGTGAAAAAGGCAAATTGCAAGAACATAACATACACGCAAGTTTATATATACATACAATTATCCCACACTGGAGGGAAAAGCGTATATGTATATAGTAAAGATACGTAAATGTACATAAAAAGGACTGAAAAGGCACTCAAAATTTTTAACAATAGTTATCAACAGCTAGAAAAGTGGGAGGCGGGGGAGGTACACATGAGGTCGCATTTACATTTTGTCCATGTGCTTCATTACTGCATCCATACATGTTTTCTTACAAGCACAATAAAAATGAAAAAAGTAAACTAATTAGCAGCTACAATTTAACCAGGTATAACCACGGTGCCAGGCTTCCCTGGTGGCTCGAGTGGTAAAGAATTCACCGGACAGCGTGAAGACACAGGTTTGACCCCTGACCCAGGAAGAGCCCACATGCCACAGAGCAACTAAGCCCGGGCGCCACAATTATTGAGCCTGTGCTCTAGAGCCCAGGAACCTAACTACCAGGCCCTCGGACACAACAACTGAAGCCACGTGCCACAGAGCCTGCAGTCCACAGCAAGAAAAGCTACACAAACAGAAGCCTGCACACGCAACCAGAGAGCAGCCCCCGCTCACTGCAACTAGAGAAAAACCAGCGCAGCAACGACGACACGGTGCAGTCAAAAAAGAAAGAAAGCCACCACGCTGCCACACACTATGCTGAGGTATCAAACACATTTATCAGTAATCCTCACAGAAACCAGAGAGAGAGAGAATGAGACTGGCTGACTATATCCACAGCGAGGCTGAAGAACCTGAACTTCAGAAAGGTTACATGGGTCACTACTAGTCATGCCCAAATTAATATCTGACCTAGGTCTGCCTGGATACAAACAAGACGCTATGCTCTTTCTATGGTATCACACAGCTAAAAGCAGATATAATTTACCCATTAGTCTCAGATTCATGTAAAAATGAGCTATGATATGATGAGTTCTACTACAACTACCAATATTTTTAAGAATCACCATTTAATTTTTATGTTTCTATACATAACTGAAGTGAAAATTACACATGAGCATATCTCTAAGCTGCCAGTAATGTGCTTCTTGTGGGGAAACTCAGCGGCACCCAAATAAACTAGAAGATCATCCAGTTATTACAGCCCACAATATAATAAGATAACTGAACTCTGCTTTAGAAATGAAGCTAAGCTGAATAGTACTTTATTGCTGAGAAACAGATAAACAACAAAGTAAGGAATTTCCCTAAACTAATCCATATCTTATTATAAACACAAAGGAACTATTCTTTGTGTTTAGTTGAGAATTATCCAGGACATGTGCAATATCTTTAAAACCTAGGACAATCCTTTCAAGGTCAAGAAATTAAAATTCTGTAAAAATACTATTGCTATACTTACGAAGCTGGTCGGTCTTGTCTGAGGTCAATGGTGAAGACAACTGCATCTTCACCGGCAGACAGGAACGTACAGGGAGAATCTGGTTCCAGGGCTAGCTGAAGGAGAAAAGAGAGAAAGGATAAGGTTTCTAAAAGATTAAAACTAAAGGTTGTCTAGTTCATTCCTTTGTATTTATGAAGGACTGCATTTAACATGTCTCAGCAAGACAAATACCTAGCTTTTTTTGTTGTAAAATCTCAGGAAAGAAGGTAATTTAATAAGCCCATTGTCTCTTGTGTGTGAATTACGTACAGCTTGTTTATTCTATACAAGTCAAAAGCACAGGTGATTTGCTACTTTAACTAAGTCTCCAGGGGATTTGAACAGTGACACCAAAGGAAAACACTGCCATTAGGGCTTATTCTCAAATCAATTCCACACCCTCAGGTGGGGAGAGAAATGGCACTCAAGTTTCATTCTCTAGAGCTTAGTTCTAAAAGTTAGTTGTCTAACTAGTAGTCTTAAGAATCAAAGAAATAGGTAATTTTCACATTTCTTGAGTAATTTGGGCAAGAAAAGCTATATATTTTATATATATTCAGGTCCACCTATATATTTGTGTAGGGTTTATAAAAAGAGAGGATGATCTTTTCATGGCATGGAAGAAAACAGTGCCTACTCTGAGACTAGGCAGTTCTTGGCTCCTCACTGCCTGCCACCATGACTATTTGGCCTATATTCCCAGCTCTAAATAGGGCTTCCAGAAATAGTGCTGTTTATGCACTGAGTGTTGTGGACAGGGAAGTTGGAGCTCTCACATATGAGAAGCCAACAGCTTGCACCTTTGAACTGTTAAAATGTTCCAAATACAGTAAGGGCAAATTTTAAATGCTTGGGAGGCAAAGGGGGCCTCGAGGATCTCCAAACCAACCATGGCTCAGCTTAGGAGTTAAGGATAATCAGGTGAATGCTGCATGTGCACGATTCTGAGAAGTTTTGGGAGACTGCTTTTTCTCCAGTCTTATCTACAAGTCTTAGGACTGGAAGAAGTGACGCAGGTATCCATAACAAAGGGGACACAATGGACAGAAATACTGGAGGGCCTTGGCTGAGATCCACAAAGAGCTAAAATGTACAACCTTTGGGACCAGGGCTTACTTACCTTGTGGGATGCTCCCTTGTGCTGGGCCACACGCTTTGTGTTCTTGCAGCACTGTGTAGCAGACAGCTCTGCTACCCGAACCTGTCCATCACGGGCACACATGGCCAGGGTGGAATCACCACTGTTAGGAAGGAACTTGGCCTGGATGTTAATTAAAAAACAGGACAAGAGAAATGGAAGGAGTGAATCTGAGAGGTAAAAACATGATGACAACCCCAAACCATCCCCTTTTGCTATACAACAGCTGGAAACTTAGACCTCCTGCTCTCGTACAGCTGGCTCAAGTTCAATTTCTTCCGAGGGTTAAAGGAGAAGAGAAAGAATTTCTAATATGAGAGCATTTCTGTTGATTCTGGAAGGTTGAACTGGTTTAGGTTAAGTACTCAGGTGAACTAGGACTAACCCAGTAAGAAAGAAAGGTAAGGGAAAAACAGAGAAGAATCTTCCTTGATTCAAGAAGTCAACAAAAATTTGCTACAAAGATAAAGGAAACCAGAGGGGATACTGGGAAAGGAAAGAGAACATGCTTAGGGATAAAGGTCTAGTACTATATGATGGATGTGCTGATAAGTAAAACTTCCAGAGAATAAAAATGTTAACTTTATCTATCAATGATTTATTAAGTACCAGGCACGGTTCTAACTGCTTAGCTTCTATTGTTATTTAATCTTCATAACCCTGTACGTTATCAGTCCTAAATTAAAGGCAAATAAACTGAAAGACAGAAGTTAAATAAACTTGCCCATAATGACACAGCTAGTTAAGGGTTTGGGCCAAGATTTAAACTCAGTAGTCTGGTTCAAGAGCCTCTTTCTGTTCTTATATTATATGCCTCCAAGCACGGCATTAGTGCCTTCCTGATGATTTCCAAACACCCTTCCTATATAACGAGGCTTCTAACAGTTTCTGTGCTCAAGGAAACAAAAGATCACCATGAGTCTTTCAGTGTATTTAACTCTTCTAAGTCATTATGGGAGCCAAGGTATGACCAACTCCTGATATCTAATTCCTACCACAACTCACTATCACTCTTACTTCAGCAGCAGCTCAGGTCTAACTCATGCCTGATTTTCTCAATTGCCAATCTGTTCCCTTGCCTCACCTGGAAGACATTGCTCTTGTGGCCGCTCTCAAAGTCCAATACTGGCTGCCGCCGCACCCAGTCCCAAACCACCACTTTCAGGTCATCGCTGCCACTGGCCAGCCAGGTGCCGCGTTGGTTAAAGTGCAGAGTATTGACACAGCCAGTATGGCCTTCAAGCCCATGCTGCAGGCGGAAACGCTGCACAAAGACTCTTGCCCCACAAGCCTCATACACAAAGCGGGCACTTGAGCCCAGCTCCCGCTCCCGAAGGGCAGGAAGGGCTTGCCAGCGAGGTCGGGGCAGGGCTGATGTCTCTGAGGACACCCAGTCTTCCAGGGCCCGCTCATCGTCTGATGAGTCCTGGTCACGATTGGCCCGCTTGCGCTGCACACGACGACGAGGATGCTCCTCCTCCTCCTCCTCTTCCTCCTCCGAGCGGTCATGGACTTGGCTCTCGTCATTGACCGAGTAATGGCCGGTGTCCTCCATGCTGTCAGAGTCCTTGTCTTCACCTGAGCTCTCTGTATCTGTGCCTCGACTCTCTGTGCTGGTGCGGTTGGGGCCACCATCGTCCCCGGTCAAGCTCAAGCTCAGGTCTGAAGCCTCCACTTCAATGCCTGAGGATGTCTCCCTCCCCTCCTCAGCACCAGACATCTCCTCTGGACTGCTAGACAGGCTTCCTGCATGTTAGTAAGGAATGGGTAGGTGAGGGGGCAAAATAAGGAAATAAGATAGTGACCAGAAGGATTTCCTCTCCATAAGTCTAAAAAAATCATCACATCATGAGACCCATAAGCCAACACTGGTCAAAAATGTTTTCATTACAAATGCTTATAAAGAGTACCTTCTAAGAGGGAATCCCGAAAAGATTAAAGCCAGAGATACCCACAAAGAACTGCAAGACATACAAATGAGAACTGCAGGACAACCAAAGATTATATAAATTCTCAAGACGCAAAGCACTGGCAGATTTTATTAAAGTATGCCTGAGCCTAACTACCTTAGGCTCTGTTTTGCTAGATGGGCATCCATTAGTTATAGCAATTAAACTGAATATAAGGAAAAAGAACAGCCATCCCCAGCATGAGTTGGCTCGAAAAGAAAAGTTTATCACATTCTAGGTCTGCCATACTGGTAGTTATACAGTAACTGGGTCACTTTGAGCAATATAATTCCCAACAGTCAGATACTGAATTCTCCTATCTAACAGCCAAATTATATACCAGTGAACACTCAGGCAATGTTCTGGAGCCCACAGGGCTACAACTTTCAAACTAAGGTCAAGGTGTAAAGAAAGGAGGGGGCAAATGAGAATTTTAAACACTGCTTATGGCCTCTTTTCCTCAGATGACTACAAATTTTATCCTGCCAGAAGTACAGGCTATGAGGAAAGGCTGACCAGCTATGCGTGACCCTGGGATAGCTATTCAACCCCAGTACCACACTGATGGTCTAAGGGTTCAAAACGGGAGTGTCTTCTTGCTTAGTCATCTGGGTAAGAGCAGTGATTTCTGAAGCTCTTTGAAGCAATGACATCTCTTCTCAATGAACTCTTAGACAAAGTCTATTACGGAAAACAGATAAACACATATGTTTTTGGTTCAAGTAGTGACGAAAGGCTGGAAGACACATAAACATCTGTTTTCAAAAAGCACTTCAACTAGAGTACAGTGTGAAAACGGCTAGGAACTGGAAGGAGGAAAAGTGCAGCAATTTGCTTCTAGGAACTACATTTGCTGAGGCTCCTGTGTGCAGTGAGAAAGATTAATACATGTAGTTTTTGAAATGAAACTGCGTTTGAGATTGGGAGTAGTGACAAAGCATAAAATTTCACACCCATCACTTCTGGGGAGAAGAAAAAAAATAATACATCAAACTTCCTAGCACATATTGTTAAAATTATGATTAACAAACAAAGATGACTTTGGGGGCCTTACCACTTTAAGATAAGGGCCAGAGCATATCACAAGCTCAGTAAGAGGCTAACAGTCAATGACCAGATACAGCTAAGAGTTGGCAATTTTTTTCTATAAAAGGCCCAATAAAAATTTTAGGCTTCACGGGCACAAGTACTCAACTCCATGTTGTAGCGCAAAAGCTACCATAAATACTATGTAAATAAATGGGGCATGACTGAATTCCAATAAACTACAAAAAAAGCAGTCTGCAGGCCATAATTTGCAATCCCTGATCTAGCTAATGGCCAAACTCCAATTCTGCATCTCAAACCCCTCTAGAATCCTGTGTCTTTCAACCAAGCCCAGTGACAAATCTTAATCACTCTTCTTTACAGAAAATAAGTGAGCAGCAGTGTTAAGAAAAGAACAAAAGGGGTAGAAAAACAGCATGTTGAAAATCTCCCGTTCCCTTACTCAACACTTCACTGCTCTATCAATTACATCAACTAGAATTTAGCCTATAATCCTAACCTACAAGGTGCTAAGGAATACTGGACTCTGTACTGCCCAACTGTAACTATTCTGAAGGACTTTCTCTAGCTTGGAAGTTGGCTCCGAGTTGATGCACTGGTCAAATGACCCAGTGGTAGCTATATTCTATTAGAATATTGATATTCTACCTTCAAATATGCCCTAGACCCAGTGATTTAATAGTTTTTCCTAAGAAAAGAAAAAGAAATGAAGAAAAAGGAAGAAAGAAAAAGAGCCCTAATCCCAGTTATTTATAACCATCTCTTATCTAATCTATTGAACTATGATCTACCATGGAAAGAGACCTCTCCTTATAACCGGGGAGGTCTTGCCTTCCCAACAACTACCTTGGTTCCACCACCAATTAGATCTTCTTTTCCTCCTTTATTAACAGCATCTCCTAGGTTTTGTCCACCCTTACAAACTTTCAGAATTCCAAACCACTTGACCTCTTAGAGGCACAACTCCATTACTGATCTTCTGAAAACAATCAAGATAAAAGTTGAAGGAATAAAAGTACCAGAAACAAAAAGGTGTTTCCTATGTACTTTCAACACTCAAAACAGCACAGGAAGAGTTCACTCCCTCCCTTAAAATCCAGGTCTCCATTCTCTTTTCAGTCGACAGCAAAAATAGCTTCACCTTCGTTCTGGTCCCTTACCATTAGCTAAGTCTGTTCTGCCATCTGTGCTGCTCCCTTTGCTGGACATCTTGAATGATATTTACTGTAGCCAGCCTGGATTGAGGAGAGGAAGAAAATGAAAAAATTAGGAAACAATCTGGGAAAGATGATAAAAGGACCAGGAGATTTAGCGATGTACAGCCTTTGTCATTTCTATAATAATGATTTTTTGATGTGTGCTCAACAGGGCTTCTCAGTTGCTGAAAATTATGTCAGATAGTATCCCCCCATGTCTAAATTCCATAAAGGGATGTCTCTTTGGCAGGCCAACTGCCATCTCTTTACCTTAACAAGTAACTGGCAGTGATTTTTCAGATGGGGAAGACGAACTGAAATAAATCTTGGAACAGCAGGTCTATATCAAGTGACAGGTATTGCAAGCAAGCAGTCTTAATACAAAGAAAGTTAGCTTCAGCACTACCCTCTTAGGCAAAAATCTTGTTGTAAATATTCACCGTATGTATCCACAAAGTTTATAAAACATTTGTCTTCACAACATGAAGAGGAGGGTCAGAATGAGTATCCTTTTACATACAAAACAGCCGAGATAGAAGAGACTGAGCTTTTGGTATAACACCTTGAGCTTTATGGCTATTCAGATGCCTAGTTTCAAACTTACAGGCACAGATACAAACTAAGGATTATAAAAAAGAGTCAAATTAGAACCCAGGAGCACCCTACCCCTAAAAAAGAACCTAAAAGTTTTTTCTTTCCCTTACGACTAGTCAGTCATCAAATGCAAAGCTGGAGAAGAAAAGAGCAACATTTCCATTAAAACCATCTCAGTCCATTTCATAAAATGGCAAACACTATTTCACCTAGTTCCACCAACTTTCACCAAATTTGTCTGTTTAGCAAGGCCCTAACTAGGAACTGGGGTACCTAACTTTATTCCTTTTATATTCCTTTAATACAGTCATTATTTTTTCAGGGCCTCACTCCCACCTCAAGCAAATTCCAAAGAGCAAAGAATATTATTCAGACCAGAATTCTGTAAAGCCCTTTCAGTGCCCTGGACAAAAGGCACTGGTAAAAGACAAAGTATGATTATGATTCCAGTCCTTGTACCCAGGCACACTGGCCTCTAATCTTTCAACAGCCCTTTCATTCCCATAACAATTATCCCAGAAGCAGCCCCATCCTTATCCTTACCCCCTACTCTCTCTACAGAAATCCAAGTTGCTTCAAAGAAAAAAAAAGTATCCTCTGCCAAGAGACAGCTGCCCAAAACTTGCTCACATTAGGCCAGGATGAGGCAGTAGAAATAATCCAAGAGCAGGAATGAGGCTGAATTTGAAGGAGGGACACCTGGAAGGGTGATGATGAAAGACAATGTCAACAAAAAACAGATCTGTGAAGCCACATAAAGAAAAACAGAAGAGCTATTTGCAGAACAGGCTGTTTTATTCCTCCTACTTCAATGATGTATTTTTGTACAGTGTTCTCCTCACACAACACTTGTTTTTTCCTCTCCGTTGTCCCTGTGTATATTCTTTGGTAACTCAGCAGTATCCTCTTCCCTACCTAGGGCTTAAATTAATTACATTAATTGCAAAAGTCTATGGAGCAGGGAAAAATAGTTGTACTACTTTAAGATTAAAACCTAAGGTCATCGACATACCTTATGGTCAACTGCTAACAGAGCTGTTTTTTCATTTCAAGAATCAAAACTGTCAACCACACCTTACTTCCCACCTCACTAATATCCACTCCTAGGAAAGCAGTAAAGCAGCTCCAGAGACCCTTATCTCAAAACTCAATCTCATCAACTTCTACAGAAGCCCAGACTGCTTGAACTTCAGTCTCATAATGGCTCTAGAAAACATGTGCTGGGCCGGAGGAGCCAAATGCCTAATGCTTACCTAGCTCTGAGAACCACCTCTCAGAAAAGGAGAGCCATGGGGTTTAACCTATACCCAGAAGTTGCAGAGAACGTCTGCCTTTTGGGAAATTGGTTTAAGGTTCTTGCAAGGAGGGATCTTTTCTTTGAAGAAAAAAGCTGACAGAATTTACTCCTAAATTCAGAACAGAACATAGTCTATGTCAACTCTGTTTAATCACTGAGCTGATAGCTTCTAAAGGTCACATTTTAGGGGCCACAGAGTCTAGTGAAACTAGTCATAGGCAGAAAATCAGAAGTGCAGGGTTCTAGTACTAGCTAAGTTTATTAACAAACTTTGTGACATGACTTTGGATGTGCTGGTTAATCTTCTCTGGGCTTCATTTTCTTCTTTTGTAAAACAGTAATTACAGAGATGGTACAATTAAGCAGAATTATATGTTAAAACTTCAGCAGAGGATGTTCTTACAGCAGTGATCTCAAAACTTATTATGAACGTCTATCATTGAAAACTCTGTGCATGAACCCACATTTAATCAATTCACATTAATTATTGAGCTTGATTTTTCTAGGAAAAAAAAACAAAGATTTCAATGTTCTTTCCCTATACACCACTGGATCATCTTCCATACCCCATGTGAAGTGAAGTGAGTTAGTCGTGTCCGACTCTTTGTGGCCCCATGAATTATACAGTCCATCGAATTCTCCAGGCCGGAATCCTGGAGTGAGTAGCCTTTCCCTTCTTCAGGGGATCTTCCCAACCCAGGGATGGAACCCAGGTCTCCCACATTGCAGGCGGATTCTTTACCAGCTGAGCCACAAGGGAAGCCCTCCATACCCCATGGGGTACATACATTCCCCTTCTGGGCGACTGCTTCTCTAAACAGCCAAGAAATGACGACAGTGATAAAACTACAATTACTTTTGGGATGAGTTGTTATTATATAACTGTCTGTCAAAATGAAACTTAAAACCATCTCAACACTATGGCAGAAATTAGAGTAAGTGCCCAAATTAAAGCAGGCTGAAGTGCTATGACTGTTCCCTAGGTCTTAGGTATACGAGTCACGCTAGAATTTCTACCATCACCAAAAAATGCAATCTTATTTTATGATCTGAGTTTGGGAACCATATCTGACCCAAACATAAATATTACTTTTATTCTTTAATGTGCTCCATTCCCAACAAATCCACTGTTTTTACCTTGATCATTTTCCATGTAAAATCCAGTCCAGAGCAAACCAATCTGAGTTTGGAAGAGCTCACTGGCCCAGGTAGCTGGGAGAGTTAATCAGACTAGCTCTACTGCCTGTGCTCTAAAAATAACCATAACCCCTGCCGAAGGGAAGGTTAAAGAGGAAACTATGGGGGATGGTGAAAAAGACCCAGGTGTCATTTTAATTTCTACTCAAGAAATTCTAATGACTGAGATTTTTCCTGTCTTAAAAAGGCATTAAATTTTTGACCAAATACATGATAAAATATTAGCTAAAAATCAAGAAGAGGAGGAGTTAAACTAGGATGTAAGAGGAGTCTATGCAAGAAGCACCAAACAGCTCTTGTTTAAAACCACTGGGGCTGCTTTCTTATTCTAACACTGAAGCAAGAGCTATACAAGAGACCAGGTATACTAGAACAACAGGACATCCAAATGTAAAAAAAGAAACTCAATTTGTACACTGAACGATATACAAAAGCTAACTCAAAATGAATCACAGACCTAAATGTAAAAGCTAAAACAAAACAACTTCCAGAAGAAAACAAAGTAGATAACCTTTGTGACATCGGGGTAGGCAAATATTTCTTAAGACAGGGCAAAAAAGCACAAGCCATGAAAAAAAAGGTTAATTAACTGGATATATCAAAATTAAAAAGCTACTCTTCAAGAGACACTGTTAAAAAATGAAAAGATGAGCTAAGGACTGGAAGAAAATACCTGCAAAAGACATGTTTGACAGCAACAGGAACATATTTAGAGTCTCACACCTAAATAACAATCACTTGAAAAAGATGATCAACATTATGAGTCATTAGGAAAATTCAAATTAAAACCACAATGAGAATCCTCTACACACCTATTAAAATAGCTGAAATTTTAAAAATAATAATAATGAAAGTCTTCTTTATCAAGTGCTAACAAAGGGTAGAGTAACTCAACTCTCACACACTGCACAGAGAAATGTAAAACGGTAGTTAGTTGCTTTGGAAAATGGTTGGTTTGGCAGTTTTTAAAAATAAAGTTAAACATACACTTACCATACAACCCAGGAATCCTACCCAGGTACGTACTAAAGAAAAATGAAACTAAGAATGAAAAGATCCATCTAAAAATCTAAATGTAAATGTTTTAAGTGACTTTACTTAGATCCATCAAAAACTAAAAAGTGTTTTTGAGAGCTAGGTCATGGATAAACAAACTATGGTCCATCACACAATAGGCTACATCTGAGCAATAAAAAGAATGAACTACTGATACACAACATGACTGGATCCCAAATGTGTTATGCTACGTGAAAGAAGCAAGACTCAGTTACATAGTATTACTTCATTTACAGGACAGTCTGGAAAAGATAAACCACAGGGACAGAGAGTCATTGCTGGGATTTGGGGAAAAGGAACTAACAACAAACAGGCATGAGAAAACCTCTTGGAAAGATGAGAATGTTCTGCGCCTTCATCGCAGTGGTGTCACGTGACCATGCATTTGTTACAATTCACAGAATAGGTCAATGAAACAAAGGGCAAATTTTACTGTATGTAAATTATCAATCAATCTGGCCAGAAAAGAGAAACGGGGTGAGGGGGAGGAGATTCATGCAAAGTGTTAAATGACAAGATACAACCCAACAATTAAAAATACTAGACTCTAGAGCTTGTGATTACTAATAGAAGCTACCTAATAGTGGTCAGTAGGTCACAATAAATGAGAACAAAATGTCAGGTCTTCTTGCCTGAAAATTAAAACATGGAAGAATTTTTGTTGCAAACAAAGCTGCCTTATCAGAACCCCATTAAATGTAAGATAAATCCTGAACTCATAAAAGTCTTCAACCCTAGTCTAGGTGACAGCTAAGAATATCAGAAGCTTAAAGTAGTTCAAAGCAGTTAGAGTAGTTGTACTATTAATTTGTATACATATGCCTTCTACCTTGAGAGAAATTTCAAAAATTTCTCTTTCAAGTTCACTTTAATCCATTTGGAGTCTAGGGTCTATGGAAAACGGTCTGATAACTCTACTCTACCTCAGTTTCCATTTCTAAATAATATTACTGTTCCTGATCCCTTTACTAAGACTTGAACTTAGGTTCAGTGAGTTCTCTTGAGTTACATAATCCCAGCATTCTCTTGGGTCCATCCAGCTGTCTCATGTGGCATGTCTTATTCTGCAACTTAAGTTCCCAAGTTTCTTACATAGACACCCATGTTTAAATGAGACAAGGTCTCAGAACTTCCTCTGAAAGTGAAAGGTGACAGTAGAAACTACTTCAATTATTAGTAAGACAGATATCTGAGAGCCACACAATCCCTAGTTCCTCTTGGGAGGACAGATGTCCCATACCACTCATGACTGAACAGCTGTTCAGGGTTGATCTCCATCCAAAGTACAAATTTGCTTTTCAGTCTTGGGTCCCCACAGTCCATCTGGAATCAACCAGTACTACTCTTTCTCCATACCCAGTTTTTGCTTTCAAACTGAAATGACTCATTTAAATTCATTCTCCTTACCTTACTACTCTTCTACTTTACAGTAAACACTTCTCCAAGCCAGCCTTCCCAACCCCAGCTGCCAGCCCGACTCTAATAGTACAGTGTTTATTAATCAGACAGAGAACCTTAGGGTCTGAAATTCAAAGAATGACTCCAAGGAAGCTGAAACTCATACTATATAAAATATGTTTATAGTGAGGCAAGCCTTTAGTTCTGGGCTACTCTCTATTAAAGTAGTTGGAGGTGTTATTAATAAATACACTATACTGTCTCCTCTGGTAAGCTGGAATGAGGAGTAGAAACTATAAATGTTTCTGGGATCAGGGAAATTAATCTCTATTCCTATCCTGCAGAATAAGCAACAGCACCGGCTAACCATACAGCAGCTCGAGCCTCCCTTTTTAATCTAAATTATAAGCCTCTGGCACCACCCAGTGGCCCATTTGTACTGAGACATGCTAGTAATGCAACAATGTACAAGGCAAGATAGGAGCTACAAATACAAACAAGGCAGTCATAATACCTTTTGTAGCCAATACTCAATTAGGAAAAACAGGTATACAACTATGATATAAGAGACACAAGTGTTAGTACCATTAAAAAAAAAAAAAGATAGGAAATTCCATGGTGGTCCAGTGGTTAGGACTTTGCTCTTTCACTACCATAGCCCAGGTTCAATTTCTGGTTGGGGAACTAAAATCCCACAAGCCACGTGGTGCAGCCAAAAAATGGGAAAAAAAGAAAGAAAAAAATGAAAAAAAAGAAAGAAAAAGAAAAGATAAATAGAATATTGTTATAGTTCAACAGAATAAGGATTATATTGTTTCAGGGGGAAATAGTTCATCAGTTAAGAAGTGTGTGTGTGTGTGTATGTGTTATGCATCAGGAAGATTTGGTTAGAATGATAAGATGGACAGAAGAGGGAGAAACAAGTTTAAAAGACTTCCCTGGTAGCACAGTGGAAGAATGAGTGAGTGAGTGAGTGTGTGTGTGTGTGTTAGGCATCAGGAAGATTTGGTTAAGAATAATAAGATAGACAGAAAGGGAGAAACCAGTTTAAAAGCTATCACAGGACTTCCCTGGTAGCACAGTGGATAAGAATCAGCCTGCCAATGCAGGCGACACAGGTTCGATCCCCAATCAAGGAAGATTCCACATGCTGGTGCACAATTAAGTCTGTGTGCTACCATCTCAGCCTGCGCGCCTAGAACCTGTGCTCTGCCACAGGAAGCCCTCGCACCGCAGCAGAGTAACCCCTACAGAAATGCTCACATGCGGCAACCAAGACCCAGTGTAATTAAACATTGTAACAAATAATTCTTAAAAAGACACACATGAAATATTTTTTTAAAAAGCTATCACAAAGTTGCCAAAGTTAGAAGCAATGAGACCCTGTATCCGGCGGATGGCAGAAGACATGAACAGAAGGGGACCAATGTGAGCAGCACTGTACAGGGGCGGGACTGACAGTCTGGCTCAATGAGCAGCCGCTTCTCTGTGGGATCACCTCAGGAACTGAGGGAAAATGCTGGTTTTCTCCCTATTCAAGTATCATAAGATTCAGCTATCTTTTCAGTTAAGTCCATTAACATTATTTCCATAAAAAACTTATTAGATTACCAATTAATGATAATCTGAGATCTGTGTGTCAACAATTAAAAAATGTTTTCATTCATATTATCATTTGGACAGACCTTTTATACTTTAAATACACTTTTATAAGCAGCATTGAATTCTACCTTTCAGCTCAAGTTGCTTCATCACTTGGCATTGAAGAGCCCTGGTTCTTAAAGACAGCATATGGTATAATGAAAAGAAAAGGGCTTTGGTGTTACTCAGACTTGGGTTTGAATTTTACTTCTACCATCCACCTGTGAGTTTGTTTCTCTTTTTATAAAATGGGACAATACCATTATCCTGAAGAAATGGTTTAGAGGATTAAACATGGTATTTGCAATTGGCTGTCTACACGTGTCAGGCATTTATATTATTTTTCTAGCTTCTCATCTCTGGTTCCAGACTGCATTTTCTAAAGAAGCCTAGGCATCTTCACCACTCAACAATGATCCTCCAAACACTGTACACAAATTAAGACATAGTTCCAAGTCTATGAAATCTGCTTACCTGCTATATCACTGGTCTTTTAAAGTATTCAGAGAATACTATTCTCTGAATTTTCTGAATTCTATTCAGAGAGGGACTTCCCTGGTGGTTCAGTGGTTAAGACTCTGGGCTCCCAATGCAAGGGGCACAAGTTCGATCCCTGGTAAGGGAACTAGATCCTACATACCACAACTAAGAATTTGCATGCCATGACTAAGACTGGCACAGCCAAATTAAAAAAAAAAAAAAAAAAAAAAGAATTCAGAGAGCTCTGTTACCTTCCTTTGAGCACATTCATGTTCTACGAACTAGGGTAAAGCAGTACACCCAAGAGCCCACCACATTAAGTCTCTTTAAGTTCTCCTGCCTTTTGAAGTGTCAGAAGATAGCCAAGGTGAAAACTTCAAAGCAATCATCACAAATGATGAGGGGGAACATAAGTCCTACATCAACTATACTAAAAACAAGGAACTCTGTTCCTCCACTGGAATGAATGCCTTCTCTCCCTGTTGGTAACACCAAGTGCCCTGTGTTTATAGTTTATTGACTTTAATTCTACTAACAGTATTTCAGGGTATGTTAGGAATGTGCTAAGTGCTATCTCCAGCAGCAGCAAGAGCTAAGGAACTTTTTATAATAACATTCACCTCAATTTAAATAATTTTAAGAAAAATCACTTAGGAAATTTCATTGTGTTTCTATGAAATGTTTTATATTTAAACATTTGTTACTAACACTATTAAACATAGTGTTACTATGAAATGATTTGTATTTACATCAGAATCCAGTTCCCATTACCTGTTTTTGCCTTTCACATTTCAAATTTTTCTTAAAATTGTTCAAAAGTATACCAGAGAGATAAAAGGGTACAACTTAAAACAATAAGGAGAGGCTAAAAACATCAAGACGTGCCCTCCAATCTGAATGAAACTAGAGGCGAGAGTATAATGTGGGTCCTGAGTAAGGTTACAAATATACCTGAAAATGTGGCAATGCTTAAACACCAGAGGAATATAGCCTCTTGGCTACCACTAGAGGTAAATCCTATAATAGCTTTCCAGATGGCTAACTTAAAAAAAAAAAAAAGACACGTGAGGCAACGTGGATGCTTCACATTAGAACTTGCCCAGACCTCCTTAAATAGTATCCTCAGAGGATAAGAGCAAATATTTAACCTCTTAGATACGATGAAACTTTGTGCAATAACCCAATCCATTAGACATACTACATTTCATTAATAAGATGTCATCTTTGTCAAATTAATCACTTATCATGCCCTATTTGCAAATTCAGGATGGCTTTAGTTCATTGGCTTATCTTGGGCATATACCTTCTTTGGATAAAGGTAATACTTGAGAAACTGAGCTTCTGGCCCAGAAACTATGTTCTGTAGAGGCAGAAATTTTTTTTAAATGTTATATAAAGAAGTGACAAATTCATAAAATGCATCACATTCTAATCTTTAAAGACCTTTCAAGACTTTCTTCTCACTCTAAGAATAACTGAATCAGTAAACAAGAACAGGTAACCCCTTTTTCTGACCAATTTTAAGAGTGATGAAGTTTACTCATGAAAATGAAAGATGAAAAGTTTTCAGTATTACTATAAAGCTAATCTAAAATCCCTGCCTTTGGGCTCTGAAACTAAAATATGCACAGTCATTACTTCCATGACTGCCGCTGATTCAATTCCTTCAGTTGCCTGGGTTCCAAATGGGTGAGGGTAAATAACAGATTATCTTGGCTCACCAATAATCTGCTTTAAAAAAAAATTAATTCAATCTTAAAAACTAACTCTAACACCACTGGGATGCAATAAAAAGCTGTTTGGATAACTCTTTTATAGAAACTCTGAACATTTACTAGACATGTTTAGAGTAACTTTTCCACAGTAGAAATAATCCAGAAATAAACCTATCTACTGCAAACAAAGGTCAACCAGTCACTTCATTATTTAAAAGCCTTTAACTCATCTGATAGAACACAGGACCTAGAGCATGAAACTTTGAAGACCTCAGTCTCCCACAACAGGGCACACTTCTATAGAATGTCTTCTACTAGAGTATGTCTGCTTTTGAAATGCCAGTACTGTTTTTAAAAGGTAATAAAAAGACATTTCTTTTTTCTCTGAAGACACGATTCTGTCTTAGGTTGATCCTAATCAAAACTAAAGGTCACGGAGACTGATTCTCACACATTTAATAAGTTGCAGTATAAAATGCCCTGTCAGGTTGGTGGTGGGAACTAAGATCATAAGCATAACTAGCCTCCTACTGCAGCCACAGAAGGAAATACTTCCTAGCAAGATGCAACAATTCTTATGCAAGTTCCTGAAATATAAAATATCCTCAGAAATACATGAATTTTAGAATTGTGGTCCAGAGACTACAAATACTGCTTCACTGTACACACAGGTGTCACTTGGAGCATAAAATGTGAAGCCCTTCCTGGTAGTGGTGATGGTGGGCGGAGGCTCTTACCCAGCACATCCAGTAACAAGGAACAAAGTTAGGGCTCTTTCAACATAGTTCCTTTTCTCCTCCCACACCCGCTCCTGCCCTACTCAACACAGAACTCTAGATCTCAAAAAAAAACCCAAAACACAAATAATAAAGTGCACGTTACTATCCTTCACCCCAAGAGTTTTTACCTTTCAAGAGAGAGTATTTAGACCCTAGATGGTAGTAATGAAAGTTGGTTAACTTTAAGTTGATCATTGGCTTGAATGAATACAGTTGCTTTCATCACAATGTTATCAACATTTTCTTAATTTTCATGTGCCCTTACCTCCCTCAAAGATATATGTCATGTCAATGTATGGCAAAACCAATACAATATTGTAAAGTAATTAGCCTCCAATTAAAATAAATAAATAAATAAAATAAAAATTCTGACAAAATTTCAAAAAAAAAAAAAGTGAAATGAAAGCCAACAAGAGAAGGTTAAAAACTTTTCATCTCTGCTGTTATATTAAGATGGCCAAGTTGGGGAGATGAAATAAACACTGCATTCCTGACTTCCTAGCCCAGATTCACTTCAAAAAGAAAGGAGACTTTTTCATGGTCCAGGGTTGTTTTTTTGGCCATGGGGATCCTAGTTCCCTGACCAGGGATCAAACCCATACTCCCTGCAATGGAAGCGCAGTCTTAACCACTGGACCACCAGGAAGTCCCTCATGGTCTAGTCCTTTGATAAGCTATTGATGAGGATCACTGCAAAGCCCAACGGCTTGGAAAAAAATGTATTCTTTCTGTGGCAAAAACAAAAAGGCATAAGCGGTAGCTGGAGCTGAGGTGGTGAGCAACACTGAATCAGGAAGGGAAGGAATTATATAAACTCTGATTAGGTGTGCTAAAAGGGAGACCAAGAGGTAGGAGCAAAGAATAAAGGAAAGTTACTGATGCTTAGTTTAAGAATGAATTTAGAAAGACATGTACATCAACATCTAATATTCCTGCTTTTCTCTGGTCTTGAACTCCCACCAGAATGACCTGAATCACGATCAAAAGGCAACCTTGGGTGGGCACCTACAAAGAACACATCTAAGCTGGCCAATTAAAAATGAATCTGAAAAAATGACCAGGAAAACACGTTCAAAAGTAAAATGCCAAGAAGAGGACACTAACATACAACTTATTTAAAGCTGTATCAATGATGTGTAAAGAAAAATTTTTTAGTGTCTATCTTGTGCTAGGCATAATATAAGACCTTTATATGAGTTTTCTCACACAATACTGACAATGACTCTAGGACATAGGCTGTATTATTCCACTTATAGAGAGGTGGAAATTAAGAAAGGACTCAGAAAACTTTAAGTGACTTGCCCAAGGTCACATGGCCAATAAATCTTAGTACAGTATTTACACCCAGACCTATCAAGTTCTAAAGACTGTATTTTTCTTTTATTTTATTGATACACACACATACTGCCAATGACCTTATTTCAGCTCCTAATAAGCAATTTCTACACAGAACACCATGTGGAAAACAACTCACCAGTGTCACACTCAACCTCTTCCTACTACAAATCATAAACATATTAACAATCAGCCAGGTGTACCTTCCAGAGCCACTCAACTCTTCCATCACATTCCATGAAACTCAACCATAGTACTATTCTCTGCTACCAGGAATCCAAAATCTTTACAAAAATTACATTTACCAGTAGTATGTCCTAACTCCCTCTGTGGCACTGGCCCATGCTGCTGAATGCATAGGATGATTCCTCTGCTAAATAAGAATTCTTCAGACCAGATATAAAAGAGCACCACTGTTTTGTAGGGTCTTTTTTCCACTCAAAACTTATCTCTAAGTCCTGAAACCAGAATTCTGAGGTGGATGAACTTAGACACCAACTAAAGGCAGTATCACTCAGGTTCACTAGCTTTTAGTTAAAAGCAGCTAAATGTTCCCCTAAATAGCAAGAAATGACAATCCAAAGCCCTAAGAGGCAAAGAGAATTGATTTGACAAAGGGCTAAAGAGAACTCTGGCAAACTAATTCCCAGCTTTTAACAGTGTAAGAAACACGATCTGCACAAAGGCAAAACGCAAGGCAAATGAATAAAGAGGAAGATACATTCACTTCTAGGCTTAACTGGAGTCATGTGAAGGTAGGCAGCAACCATTTAGGACAGAAAGTGAAGATAGGCAGCAACCATTTAGGACAGAAAGTCAAGAAGCCTAGAGTCAATTAAACTTGCAAAAGTAATTTTACCAAAGGTGGAACAAAGCTAAGAACAACACCCCAACTCTTTGGAAACAGTAGCAGGAATTTTATGACTTTAGTGGTCAGCACTTGAGCACCAGAGTAGGGTATGTCTCGAACTCAGGAATTTAAATGCCTTCAACTCCTACTCACCTTTCCTCCTTTATCACTGAAGTAGAGTCAGGCTGAGCTCCTGAGAAAATAGGTCTGCAGATTCACTGAAGGACTGAGAAAAGTTAAAGTTTAAATGGCAAAGGTGTCTCTTCTACTAAACATAATAAAAAATTGTAATATAATAAAAAAGTATTAATACATGCTAGTATTTTTCAGACCTCCTCGAACTATTTAGAACCACAGAAATTTATCTGACTACTAAAGAAGTAACTTTCAAACACTGTTACAGAAATGAAACGAACCAGGCAAGTAATCTCCTAGTTCTGCTAAAATGTAAAACTCATTGGAAAGTAAAACCTGAAGCTTTTCAAAGCTAACCCATAAGCAAACCTCTCAACAAGCAGCCACAGAGCAGGGGGGAAATCCCGCAGAGAGCGTGATCGCGCTGGTGCCGGTTTGTTTACAGACTCCAGCAGCAATCGCATGAGTCAGAAATTCAAACCACCAGATGCTTTCCAACTAACAGGGACCAAACGGCACCGTTCTAGGGTGTCCTCAAAGATTTAGGGGTGAAGGGAGGCAGACTACGAGAATTACATTACAAACCGGACAGGAAAAGACGGCAACAACTGACTCCCGGGTTCTTGAACCTCGGCCTTCCGTACAAGGTGCTGGGCCCGAGAACTCGAGATGGGGGAGGGGGCACACTGCGCGGTGGCCTCGAGGTTACAGGGAAACTCGAGGGGAGCCGCGTCCCTCAATCTAAAGGTGGGGGTGGGGTGGGGAGCGCACACAAATGAGTCACCCGACGAAGCAAGAGGTCCTGCAGATTGTGGGGCAGGATCCTAGGGGCAACCCTGGGGCTGACCTGAGGGAAGGGCAGCCAGTCCTCCCAGCGGTGACTCGGGTCATGGGGAAAAGACCTGAGCCCTGGGAGCTTGGGAAAGGAGTCAAACCCATCCTGAAGGGGTTTGGGCCAGGGGAGAAGGGGTCAGGCCAAGCCGGAACGAGACACGGACCGGGTAGGTCAAGGGGGAGGGGGGGATGTCCGGCTGGGGCAGTTACAAGCACGGGAGCCGGCGAGGCTCAGCAGCCCGCTTCCCGTCTTGGGTCATCCTTCTGCCAGCGGCTGCTCCAACTGTTCCGGGCCCAGCCGCCCCGTCCACTGCCGCCACCAACGCCGCCGCCATCTTACACTGGCCAGCGGCCGCCACCACCACCGCCTCCGCTCTCTGCGCTTGCGCCTGCGCCGCCACGCTTTCCGGCCCCTTTGCGACGCTGTGCTGGAGAAGGTTGGGGGAAAGTGGTCGCGCGAGCTCTCGGCTCCCAGCCCTCCTCGAAGGACGCATAGAGGGCGGGGCTTAAAGTCAACGGAAAACGGAGCGAGGGGCGCGTGCGCATTACTGAGGAGGGAAAGTTGGCTTTTGGTAGTTTTGCTGGGGGTTCACTTTGCTCGTGATACTCAGAAGATAGACGGCCTCCCAGAATTGTGGTGGAAATCAACTTCATTTCTAACAGGCTGGCAGGCAACCTTCTGAACGACTTCCGTTTTCCCCCGTTTTTGAATACTTGGAACAAGCAGCTGTCTCTAGATTTCTTCTGAAAGCCCATTTCCTTTGAGGACCTTGTTAAGTGGTTTCTATACCTCTGAGAGCTATTTACCCCTGGGAGCCTCCATTTTTTAAGAAGCCTGAGATGTAGCTAAGCTATTCAAGAGGCTCTCTGAAGCAGGGTAGTGCGTTGAAGACTCCCAAGGATGGGACTGGAGGTATTCACTCTGCCTACTTCTGACACCTGAAGGAAGCGTGCAGAAGACCCGTGAAAAGGTTACACCTAGCTGTCAGGCCGGGGGTGGAGGGGTTGGGGGCGGGGGTGACCAGAAGGCCAGGGTGCAAGGCTCCTTGTCATCTCTTCTACCGCTATATTCCTATTGTAAGTCATTATTATAATACCTGGACTATTGCAACAGATGCCAAGCTGGTTTGTCTACTTCCATTATTGCCCAACTAGTTAAATAAGGGCAGTCAGATTGACCTTTTAAAATGTAAGCCAGATCACTCGCTCAAAAGCTTCCCATCACACAATAAAAATCAAAATGCTCAAAAGGGCCTCCAAGGAAAGCCCTACATGATACTGCTCCTATTTCTCTGATACTACTTAGCTTTAACCCTGCTCTAGCCCTTTGGCCTTCTTGTTGTCACTCTTGACCAAAGTATGAAGAGCCCCAGGGCTTTTGCACTTGTTCCCTCTTCTTGGAATGTTCACCTACCAGATCTTTACTAGACTTGTTCTGTCCACTTAATCAGATCTCTACTCAAATACTCCTTCCTCAGAGAGACAACTCTTAACCATGCCAGCCATAATAGTATCCTGCAACAAAGGTCCTTCTAGTCAAGGCTATGGTTTTTCCTGTGGTCATGTGTGGATGTGAGAGTTGGACTGTGAAGAAGGCTGAGCGCCGAAGAATTGATGCTTTTGAACTGTGGTGTTGGAGAAGACTCTTGAGAGTCCCTTGGACTGCATGGAGATCCAACCAGTCCATTCTGAAGGAGATCAGCCCTGGGATTTCTTTGGAAGGAATGATGCTAAAGCTGAAACTCCAGTACTTTGGCCACCTCATGCGAAGAGTTGACTCATTGGAAAAGACTCTGATGCTGGGAGGGATTGGGGGCAGGAGGAGAAGGGGACGACAGAGGATGAGATGGCTGGATGGCATCACTGACTCGATGGACGTGAGTCTCAGTGAACTCTGGGAGTTGGTGATGGACAGGGAGGCTTGGCATGCTGCGATTCATGGGGTCGCAAAGAGTAGGACACGACTGAGCGACTGAACTGAACTGAACACTATCATCATTCTTTGTTCTTTCACTTTGCATTTTATACAATTTTTGAACATATAATATTTAACCTCTAATTATATATTTGTAATCTATACTACTAGAATATAAGCTCTATAAGGGCAATGGCTATGTCTTTTTCATCTTTATAACCCCATCACCTAAGAGGACTTTAGAACACAGTTAACTACCTAATGCCTTAACATTCTATTCATTCATTCATTCATTCCATCAACGACTATTGAATTCCTGCTACATGTAAGGCCTCTTCTAGGTACTGGGGCTGCAGTAGTGAATAAAACAAACCAAGATTCCAACATTCATGGAACTTATTAGTGCAGGGGTTGGGAGTGTAGGGGGAGAAGAGGGCCATGCAGACAATATTAAATATTAAATGTAAAGAAAAATAAAGCGGGGTAAAAGTGGGTTACCTAAGTAGGTGTGTTCTTTTACATATGTGGTTACGGAAGGCACCTCTGCTGAGGCGACATTTAATAGAGATGAGGGCTTCCCTTATAGCTCAGTTGGTATAGAATCCGCCTGCAATACAGGAGACCCCAGATCGATTCCTGAGTCAGGAAGATTTGCTGGAGAAGGGATAGGCTACCCACTGCAGTGTTCTTGGGTTTCCCTTGTGGCTGAGCTGGTAAAGAATCTGCCTGCAATGCAGGAGACCTGGTTTCGATCTCTGGGTTGGGAAGATCCCCTGGAGAAGGGAAAGGCTACCCACTCTAGGATTCTGGCCTGGAGAATTCCATGAACTGTATAGTCCATGGGGTTGCAAACAATTGGACATGACTGAGCAACTTTTACTTCACTTCACTTCAAACTACTATCCACATAATGATGACTCCCATGTATTTATTTCCAAACTAGGCTTCTCCTTCAAGCTTTAGACTGACACATCTGAGAGCCAATGCACTTTTTAAAAAACAGCTTTATTGAGATGAAATTCACTTACCATACAATTCACTCATTTAAAGCGTTCAGTTGAATGGCTTTGGGTACATTCACAGATATGTGCAACCATAACCACAGTCAATTTTCAATAATCTTCATCCACTAAAAAAACCCCACAAAAACCCAGTTTCCTTTAGGTATCACCTCCCACCCCCATCTCCCACCCCTCTCCAAGAAACCACTAATCTATTTTATCCCTATAGATTTCTCTATTCTGGACTTTCATATGAATGGAATCATATAGTATGTGGCCTTTTGTGACTGGCTTATTTCACTTAGCATGCTTCCAAAATTCACCCATTGTATAGAATGAACTGTAGTGTTGGAGAAGACTCTTGAGAGTCCCTTGGACTGCAAGGAGATCCAACCAGTCCATTCTGAAGGAGATCAGCCCTGGGATTTCTTTGGAAGGAATGACGCTAAAGCTGAAACTCCAGTACTTTGGCCACCTCATGCGAAGAGTTGACTCATTAGAAAAGACTCTGTTGCTGGGAGGAACTGGGGGCAGGAGGAGAAGGGGACGACAGAGGATGAGATGGCTGGATGGCATCACTGACTCGATGGACGTGAGTCTGAGTGAACTCTGGGAGTTGGTGATGGACAGGGAGGCCTGGCGTGCTGCGATTCATGGGGTCACAAAGAGTCGGACACGACTGAGTGACTGAACTGAACTGAACTGACTGCTAGAATGTAACAGTACTTCTTTTAAAACAAATATTCGATTGTATACGTTCAACCATTCATCTGTTGATGGACGTTAGTGTTGTTTCTACCTTTCAGCTATTGCAAAAAATGCTGCTATAAAAATGTATATACAAGTTTTTGTTTGGACATATGTTTCATTTCTTTGGGGCATATACTTAGGAATTAAATTGCTGGGTCATATGGTTAACTCTATGTTTAATCATTTGAGGAACTGACAGAGAGCTTTTGAAGCTGTTGTACCATTTACTTTCACACCAGCAATGTATAAAGGTTCCAGTTTTTTCCCATCTTTACCAATGTTTAATAACTTTCTGATTCCAGACATCCTAATGGGTTTGATTTTTGATTTGCACTTCCCTGATGACTAACAACGTCAAGCATCTTTTCATGTGTTTATTGCTCATTTTTGTTTCTTTTGGAGAAATGTCTATTCAAGTCCTCTGCTCACTTTTTAAAATTATAGGTTGTTTTTCTTTTAAAAACCCACTCCAGTATTCTTGGGCTTCCCTGGTAGCTCAGCTGGTAAAGAATCCACCTGCAATGTGGGAGACCTGGGTTCGATCTCTGGGTTGGGAAGATCCCTTGGAGAAGGGAAAGGCTACCCACTCCAGTATTCTAGCCTGGAGAATTCCATGGACTACAGTCCATGGGGCGCAAAGAGTCGGACACAACCAAGGGACTTTCACTTTTCTTTTAAAAATTTTTATTTATGGCTGTGCTGAGTCTTCCTTGCCGTGCAGGCTTTTCTGTAGTTGCGGCAAGTAGGGCCTAGTCACTAGTTGTGATGTGCAGGCTTCTCATTGCAGTGATGCAATGGCTTCTCTTGTTGCACTGCACAGGCTCTACGGCTCTTGGGATTCAGTAGTTGCGGCACATGGGCTCAGTAGTTGCAGCTTCCAGGCTCCGGAGCACAGGCTCAATAGTTGTGGTACACAGGCTTAATTGCTCTGCAGCATGTGGGATCTTCCTGGATCAGCGATTGAACCCCTGTCTCCAGTACTGGAAGATGGATTCTTAACCACTGTGCCTCCAGGGAAGCCCTCCTTTGCTCATTTTTAAATTGGGTTACTTGTCTTTTTATTATGGAGTTATAAGAGTACATAGTTTTTCTAGATAGAAATCCTTCATCAGTTATGTGATTTAAATATTTTCTCCCATTCGGTGAGCTGTCTTTGCCCTTTTTTGATGGTGTCCTTTGAAGCACAAACTTTAATTTTGATGAGGTCCAATTTATCTTTTTCTTTCATTGCTCATGCTTTTGGGGTCCTATATAATTCTTGGGTTTCCCTGGTAGCTCAGACAGTAAAGAATCTGCCTACTATGCATGAGACCTGGATTGGATCCCTGGGTTGGGAAGATGCCCTGGAGAAGGGAATGGCTACCACTCCAGTACTTTTGCCTGGACAATCCCATGGACACAGTTATTACTTTTAGCTGTTTATTTTGAGTTAAGTTTTTTATATGGGGTGAGGTAAGGATTGAACGTATTATTTTGCATGTGGCTATCTAGTTGTCCCGGGGCAATTGTTGAAAAGACTGTTCTTTCTCATTGGATGGTTTTGGCCCCTTTGTAAAATAAATCAGTTAACCACAGATATATAGATTTACTTTGGAGTCTTAATTCTACTCCACTTGTATCTATGTCTTTTCTATGTGCCATCACCACATTTTTAAGATTTGTTTTTTTGTTGCACTGGGTTTTTGTCGCTGCCTGCAGGCTTTCTCTCATTGTAGAGAGCACAGGTTCTAGGTGCTCAGGCTCAGTAGTTGTGGCACACAGGCCTAGTTGCCCCATGGCATGTAGGATCTTCCTGGACCAGGGACTGAACCTGTGTCCCCTGCCCTGGCAGGTGGATTCTTACCCACTGAGCACCACAGAAGCCCTCACCACATTGTTTTGATTATCATTGCTTTGTAGGATGTTTTTAAAGATTATTTTCTTCTTTTGAGTCCACTGTGATGCCATATGAATTTTAGGAATAGTTAGTCAATTTCCACAAAGCAAGCTGGGATTCTGATAGAGATTGCATTGAATATGGAGATTAGGGAGCAGAACAGTTCCCAACTGACAATGGTTCAGCTTACGATTTTTTTACTTTATGGTGGTGTGTAAGAGATAAACGTTCTGTAAAAACCGTACTTTGACTTTTGATCTTTTCCTGGGCTAGGGATATGTGGTAGGATATTCTTTCAGGACACTGGGCAGCAACAGTGAGCCACAGCTCCCAATGAGCCACACAGTCATGAGGGTAAACAACCAATACACTTAAAATCATTCTTTTTCACTTTCAGTACAGTATCAATAAATTACATGAGATATGCAACACTTTATTATAAAACAGGCTTTGTATTAGATGGTTTTGCCCAACTGCAGGCTAATATTAAGTGTTCTGAGCATGTTTAAAGTAGACTAGGCTAACCTATGAGTTTGGTAGGTTAGTGTATTAAATGTATTGGCTTAGGACATTTTCAGCTTACAATGGGTTTATCAGGACATAACCCCACGGTAAATCGAGGATGATCTGTAGTGACATTTTAACAATGTGCTCCATGAACATTATTTAGATCTTTCTTAACAATATTTTCTAGTTTTAACAGTACTTCTTTTGTTAAATTTATTCTTAAGTATTCTTCTCCCTTAATCCCAAGTATTCTTTTTGATGCTTTTGTGAATGGAATTGTTTTCTTAGTCTCACTTTTCTGGACTGTTCACTGCAAATCATAAAAATATAACTGATTTCTGTATATTGAACTTAAGTCCTGCAACCTTGCTGAACTCATTAGTTCTAATAGTTTTTTAGTGGATTCCTTAAGGCTTCCTATATCTGCAAATACAGTTTTATTTTTCCTTTCCAATCTCAATGTCTTTTCTTTTTCTTGCTTAATTGCCCCGACTAAAACCTCTGACTAAAGCCAAAGCTTTACTGTGTGGATCACGATAAACTGTGGAAAATTCTGAAAGAGATGGGAATACCAGACCACCTGACCTGCTTCTTGAGAAACCTATATGCAGGTCAGGAAGCAACAGTTAGAACTGGACATGGAACAACAGACTGGTTCCAAACAGGAAAAGGAGTACGTCAAGGCTGTATATTGTCACCCTGTTTATTTAACTTATGTGCAGAGTACATAATGAGAAACGCTGGACTGGAAGAAGCACAAGCTGGAATCAAGATTGCCGGGAGAAATATCAATAACCTCAAATATGCAGATGACATCACCTTTGTGGCAGAAAGTGAAGAACTAAAGAGCCTCTTGATGATAAGTGAAAGAGGAGAGTGAAAAAGCTGGCTTAAAGCTCAACATTCAGAAAGCGAAGATCATGGCATCTGGTCCCATCACTTCATGGCAAATAGATGGGGAAACAATGGAAACAGTGGCTGACTTTATTTTTCTGGGCTCCAAAATTACTGCAGATGGTGATTGCAGCCATGAAATTTAAAAGACGCTTACTCCTTGGAAGGAAAGTTATGACCAACCTAGACAGCATATTCCAAAGCAGAGACATTACTTTGTCAACAAAGGTCCATCTAGTCAAGGCTATGGTTTTTCCAGTGGTCATGTATGGATCTGAGAGTTGGACTATAAAGAAAGCTGAGCACCGAAGAATTGATGCTTTTGAACTGTGGTATTGGAGAAGACTCTTGAGAGTCCCTTGGACTGCAAGGAGATCCAACCAGTCCATCCTAAAGGAGATCAGTTCTGAGTGTTCATTGGAAGGACTGATGTTGAAGCTGAAACTCCAATACTTTGGCCACCTGATGCAAAGAGCCAACTCATATGAAAAGACCCTGATGCTAGGAAAGATTGAGGGCAGGAGGAGAAGGGGACGACAGAGGATGAGATGGTTGGATGGCATCACTGACTCAATGGACATGGGTTTGGGTGTACTCTGGGAGTTGGTGATGGATAGGGAGGCCTGGCATGCTGTGGTTCATGGGGTTGCAAAGAATTGGACACGACTGAGTGACCGAACTGAACTGAAAACCTCTGGCAAAATATTGACTAGAAGTGGTTACAGCTGATATCCTTGTATTGTTCCTGATCCTTAAGTATGATGTTAGCTGTATATTTTTTGTGTAGTTGTACTTTACCAGATTGAGGATGTTCTCTTCTATTCCACCAATGGCACCTTAACCTTCCCAAACTGAACTCAACACTTGCTCTTTGCTCTACTTCTGTCACACTCAAATCTCTCAGTTGACACTATTATCTCCTGTCTTAGGTTGGAGTCCCTAGAAGCAGAGTCCAAGAAAGGGATTCTGTGCAAGTGGTTTATTGAGGGAGTGCTCTCAAGTAAAACCTATAATGGAGTGAGTGAAGCAAGATAGGACAAGAGGAAAAGTTAGGCAAAGATATAGGTTCAGCTGGTAAGTTTAGCCTCCACTGGGAGCTCTTGGCACATAAATGGCTCACCTTGAGGAAAGCAACAAGGAATTTTGTACCTTAGTATCATTTGCTGACAACACAATTACTAATTACATATCATCACTGATAATGCAATCCCTATCAGAATCCTGACTGACTTCTGAACAGGAACTAATATCATACCATCGACTGTGGTGTTATCCCTGGGAAGGACCAACCTTCCAGGGATCTCCACAAGTGGCTTTTGTTGGCAGAGACTGATTCCCAAGAAGATGCAGCAGTGAGCCATTAGCAGCCAACACTCACTTCCTGGTAAAGAGGTTCTGGACAGAGTACCAACAATGTCTACTATATTGGGGCCATTTGTGTTATAAAGTTCTCTATATCTAAGCAGTTTATCCATAAGTCAAGTTAGTCACAATTTCTGGAAACACAAGAGGGTTTGCAATTGGTCCAGAAATTGCAGATGACACTCATCATCTTCCTTCAATGACACCTATTTCAGATTCATCTTCCTGCTGACTACAATTTTTGTTAGTCTAGATAGCTTACTTCTGGGGTGATCCAGATCTTCATCCCTGAGGGTTCTGGGCCCCTGGAGATCATGCCCTACCAGGCCATAAGTGTTTAGTTATTTACAGTTAAAATTGAGTACAGGAGAACTAAAAGTTAACCCAGGGATCACATGTGCATCAAACACTTTTCTGTTTGTATTCATAATGTAAAAGTGATCCTAACTCCTCATAACGGAGTTAATTATCCCAGACAGTATGGCAAGTTTTCTGCCTGATAATTTGCTGGCATTAGGAGCCCAAAGTGACCAGATGGCAGCCATACCTTTAAGTTTATTAAGATTCTTATGCTGTGCCTGGTAGAAGCATCTCCACTCTAGGAAACAGGATCTCCAGACCCACAGAATTTAAAGTTGCAAGGACAGGAAGTATAAATGCTTCAAGTGGCTCACGGAAGTGATATTGAATAGGGTCATGCCTATCTCCACCCCTTGGTTCCAGAACCCATGAATTCTACCTTTTGTGGATAAAGCACCCTATTATGGTCATGTAGGTTTATACTGTATTGTGAAGGACAGCACTCCATCCTTAATGGCACCACAGATGCACCTTCAAAAGGCCATCCCACTACTCTATCAGGTCAGAAGCTTCTGGTAAAAAGGTATTTTTAGGAGCAGTGGGCCCCACTGTCATGTGCCCATTACTGTACTTGCTTTGCCATTAACTGAGAACCTTGTTCCATGGCATTCTTACGTAGGGCCCAATTGCCAGCAAATGGCTCAGGCACTTACAGGCAAAGCAAAATATATCAGTCCTGATCAGAATCTTAAACTGTTATTTTTTCCAGAATGGAAAAGGTTTGATGTGATCAACTTGGCACCAAATGGTGAGCTGTTCTCATTGAACAGTGGTACTTAACAAGGGGATCAGCACTGCTCTTTGATGCCGACAAGACAGACATTTAGAAACAGCAGAGCTCAGCCTGGGTAAGAAAGGAGTTCATGTTAACAGGCTGAAAAACAGGCTCCATTTCTGCCACCAGGGAGATTCTATTTATAACTACACTATGCATGAACCAGGATAGCTGAAATTGTCCCAACTAAATTATCCTATCCATACAGTTTATTTATTTAGTAAATACAAGTCCCACTTCTGGGGAATACAAGTCTCACTCTCACAGATCCACCTAAACACTCTTTACCAGACCCCATTTTCTGATCTTGCTCCTTTTGGGTCCTTGACCAACCAGCCCACTGACTCTGAGTTCATGTATATCCTTGCCTCCAGCCACTTCTTTCTCCAAAGTGGATGGTCAACTAAACTGCCTGAAGTCCTACTCATTGAGAGAATTTCCCCTCATCACTGTCTCTCAGGATTCAGGACCACTCAGGAAAAGGCTATTGAGAAGCAGCAGTTCCTTACTTGGCTTAGTTTGCCCTAACATGATCAAGCTAAGCCATCCACAAACAAGACTTGGACTTTTTCCTCTGTCAAATGGTTGAAGGAATTCTTATGTTGCCATAGGTATGAGCTACAAGAAAGGTTTTAGTGCAACAGATATAGGTAATATGAAGGCCTGGGGCCCTTTGTTTAATTTGCTTGTGCCAAGTTTGCTTGGGCTTCTTCCAAAGTGAACAATTTCCACTGTAAAATATATTGTTATTGTATCCACCGAATCTTATGACTTGGCATGTCTGACAATAACACGCTGTTTATATGGGCAACTGGTCACATAGTCACTTGATATTTTGTGGTCAGACAACTGAATTTCTTTCAGGACCTAACAGTATGCCAGGAGATGCTTTGCAATGGTGAAACTTTCTCTACTGCAGAAACAACCACTTAACTCCAGAACCCTGGAGATCTGTGCTGGAATTCTCCTACTGTGGATTGCCAGACAATTCACACATCTTTTCTTACCACAGGTACCTCTAGAACTATGGAACTTTCCAGGTGTTATGACCCAAGCAGCAGGACTGCTTGTATGGTAGCCTGGACCTGCTGTGAAGGCCAGTATTGTATTCCCAAGCTCAGACTATGCTGCCTCCAAAACTGTAATATGCCTACCAAGGCACTGTGCTTCTTAGGGTAAAAGGCACAAGATACAATAACTTACATTTACCTTAGAAAGGATCATTGGACACGTAGAAACTTAACCAACATGGCAGGGCCCTGCGTCTTTTGAAGAATTTATCTTCTACCCTCTGGAGTGTATGTGTCTCAACAAGGAATCCAGAATAATTGACAGTTTGTTCATCAGATCTGATTAGCACATCCTCAATACCTGAGTAGCATAAGCTTAATAAAGCAAACAAATGGGATATATTACAGAATATCCAGATTCTTTTGGACTGTACTGTGACAGGGAGAGGAAGAACTAACATAACTATATTAAAACCAAAACATAAAAAAAAACAAACAAAAAAAACCATATATTGTTGACCATCAACTGCAGCTCCAACTACTTCTGATACTTCTTCGTGATTAATATTGAAAGAACATACTCACTAGATTGGGAAAATTTCTGTTAAAAAAAAAAGGCCAAATAGTACAAATTAAGAGGCACATACCTGTATCAGAGGCTGTGTCATTCTCCAGTAAATGTGTCCAGCCTCTTATGAGATGGGCCACAAGGGAGTGTGTTTCTCTCATCAACTCAACATGTGTTTGTAGGTGAAGACTCTTGTTATCTACACAAGCCAGAGATGAAGCTCATCCAATGTAAGATTTGTTGTGTTCAACCAGAATATCAAGTCTAGATGTAAGGGCCAGAACAGGACTACTAACTGCACAAGTTTACAGCAGTCCATCTTAGTCGGTGTTTGCAAGGGCCAGATGGTGAGACTAAACAAGGATATGATGGGGACCAACACCCTGTGCCCTTTTTAACTCTGAAAGAGTATAACTAATTGCTGCCATTTCCCCCAGAATGCAATAGTACTTATTTACTATTCTTGGCAGAGGTGGGGGTGTAGTTTTAGGGGTTCTACTTGGGCTTTCTGCCAACTGCCAAATATGTCCATTTGGATTACCTATGGCAACTGGAAAAATGACTATAGATTTTTGGACCCACTGTGAGACAGACTTGGGCAAGCACTCCATTTATTATCTGATCCCATATTTTCCTACGGTAATTGGGTTGGGGTGGGAGGGTGCAGGGATAGGAGGTGTGTGGCAGTGCTCTAAGTCCCTGGGTTTCAGTGTCAACTCAGACCCTGTATCCTTGTATTCCAACTGAAAAAATGTGGACAGTCTTCTTTCCTGAGTGTGTGGTTAACTAAGTAAATGATGTGGTCAACTGAGGAGTTTAGTCTGAAAATTGTCTCAAGCCTAGAAACTGGGCAAGGAATTGTAACCTTTCATTGAAGTTACTGACCTCAGTCTTCTGTTCAACCATTGTTGGTTACTCTTAATTATATGTAAATTGATTTATCCTCCTTGACTGTCTATCTATGGCCTCTAGGACTCACTTTCCATTAGTCTCCTCCTCTTTGACCATGCTGCCCTTATGGAAATTCATTCACTCTGCTTCTGAGAGTGAAGTGTTGCCATTTGGTCTCTGCTTTCAGAGGCAAATGCTAGGATCCTATCATCCCCACCACTACCAGGGAAACCAGTTCTTAAATAACATCCTCTTCCATCAGCCTCCACCCAGAGACAACCCTTCTTAACTTCTCAATCATGCTGGTGACCCCTTCATCAGGGCCTTTCCTTTATAAAAAAATTTCCCAAGGCCTTCCTGAGAAACAGTCAGCAGGTGGATTTTCCAGTGAAATATACATTCATTCTTGCATGCACACTTCCGCTAAGACTTTTGATCACTTCTCATATGGTCTGTCATTTCTACCTGATTTACTGTAGGCCATCATTTCTCCTAAGCTCCCAAAAAGCCATCTCAATAGCGTAAGTGCCTCATGGGATCCTTGGGCTGTGGGTTCGATCCCTGAGTCAGGAAGATACCCTGGAAGAGGGCATGGCAACCCAGTCCAGCATTCTTGTGCCTGGTGAATCCTATGGACAGAGGAGCCTGGCAGGCTACAATCCATGGGGTCGCAAAGAGTTAGACACGACTGAGGCGACTTAGTACACACACATGGGGCCCTTATCAGGATGTTCCAAAAATCATAGGAAATTGACCCCATTATCACAGTATTAACTTGATTCTTAATTCATTAAACCATCTAAACAACCAAGAATTTGTTTTCTAATGTACAGAATTTTGGAACAAGGGGGCATTTCCTTTAAAGTCTGACAGTAGCATAAACCGGAGAAGGCAATGGCACCCCACTCCAGTACTCCTGCCTGGAAAATCCCATGGATGGAGGAGCCTGGTAGGCTGCAGTCCATGGGGTCGCGAAGAGTCGGACATGACTGAGCGACTTCACTTTCACTTTTCCCTTTCATGCACTGGAGAAGAAAATGGCAACCCACTCGTGTTCCTGTCTGGAGAATCCCAGGGATGGTGGAGCCTGGTGGGCTGCCGTCTATGGGGTCGCACAGAGTCGGACATGACTGAAGCGACTTAGCAGCAGCAGCAGCCTAAACACTTCATGCACAACTGAAAACTAAGCTTTGTAATGGTTATTTTAAGTAGCAAAAGGAAGGCTAGAAAAACATTCGAAACTTCCTTACAGTGACACATTCTTGCTAAAGAAAAAGTTCATTAAAAGCAACACTCACATGGAACAAGTATAGAAATGTATCTATTTGGCTGATGCAGCTGTGGAGAGACTGAGGAGGGCCCCAGAGCACAGCTACTCAGGTAGTTGGAAATTTGTACTGATCTGTGAGTAGTTTACCACTCTGTGACAAGACTAGTTAGAAATTCAGTTTTTAGAAACTTTTTAGCATTTTTTCATATTTATTCATTTAGGCTGTGCCTTGTGGCATGTGGGATCTTAAATCCTCGACTAGGGATCAAACTGGTGCCCTATTCATTGGGAGCATGGAGCCTTAACCACTGGACTGTCAGTGAAGTCCCTAGCATTCCGACATTGCTATAATATCTGAATGCATAAGGAGTGGCTTTATCAGGCAGAAGGGATTTGGTCAATTTGGTGCTGTCAAACTTTTATGGTGGGTCGCCCACAATACGAACTGTGCATACGGAAAACATACTGGTGGGCAAAGGACAGGACACTTGTAAAACAACACCTGGTCTTTTACCAAAGGACCTTTACCAGTCTGAGAAAGACTGCTCTATCTTTCCATGAGCCCTAGAAGAGTTCAAATAGTATTTTTGGAACAGACAGTAACCTGAGGCCAATCAAATCATGTTCAATCAAAATGAAAATGAAAATGAATGTCTCAGGAACAAAACTAAGGTGGTACCTGTTTAGGTTCCTGGAGTAAGTCCTGGCCAGGCTGGCAGAAGTGAGAATGTATAAAAGAAAACTGGTACATGGATCAAGGGGCAGGGCCCTTCTGTCCTGCCCACTCTTCCCATCCTCGTTCAGTTTTTGGCTAGAGCTATGAGGAGACAATTTTGGCCACTCATGTCCTGTGACCACCATCACAGGTCTGCTTGTCCTTTCCCATCTCTTGCAGAGGCGAGGAGTCTCAGACTCAGGCCTGGGCTCTTCCCTACTCTAAGGTACAATAGCTGGACCTTCCTAAACAGCCTGAGGTCTTAAAAATATTTCCTTCTTCACCAATACCACAGAACGTGTAGGGGATCTAAAGGGGTGAAAAGTCTTAGCCCAAGGGAGTGTCATGTCAAGTGATCAGAGTGCCACAAATGGAAAGTACAAATTTGCTCTGGTAGTTATTTTCTGAGTGCTGAACCAGGACAGCCAGCTGGTCTGAACCAGAGTATCCACCAACATGTGGTACCCAAGATCTACAGATCCACTGGCTCCCATAGTGAAAGGCAAGGTCAGCTCCAACAAAAACAATTTAGAAAACATGTTAACAATACATTACTAACGTTAACATAATAATGTAAAATGTTAAAATACAATACCAATTTAAAGGCTTCAAAAACAGAGAAAATGAGGAAAGATGGTCGGTCATTCAGTCTGCTCTACCAACTGAGGTACAGACTGAGCTGGGAAGAGACGTGATGGTAGAACCCAGCAGTGTTAAGCTAACACACCTCACGCGGCAGCATAGAGAAGCTGAGGAAGATTAGAAAAAGAGTTGGATGAAATACAGGCTACCGTCCTCACTCAGAATATTTATTCATCAGGAAAAAGGGCGCAGGCTGCATCCCACCTCCCTTTTCCCAAGCTACCTCCCTGAATCAATGGGCAGCAGTCAAAGAAATCAGAAGTGTGAGTGTGTAAAAGAAAACGGTATGCAACTGAGGAAGAGCAGTCATTCACTTCCTAGACATGACACTATAATTACACGCTTGCCAGCGAGACAGCCGGGCTGGTGAGAGTGGTGGATGGACTAGAACAGGGGAAACAGGACAGGACTTTTTCCTCACAGTTTGGGCTCAGAGAAGGGTTGGAATGAAGAGGTATTTAAAGTAGAGAGATGAGAGGAGAGGTAGGGGGTAAAGGAAGGTCAAGGGCTGAGTTCACCCAGATCACATAGCATTATAGAAAGAACCAGGGCAGCTGCTTGAGTTCTCAAGCTGGACAGGGAGCTGAGGACTCTGTACCTGGAGAGAGGAGAATTCCAGGGCTTCTCTTTCAACCTGTGATTAGATGCAAAAGCCCTCCACTTACTTTGGAGAATTCACAACAGTCTGAAGGCAAGAGGGTGTGGTGACAGACCTATGGCCCCAGCCCAGGCTAAGTTTCTTTGCACTCATTCCCAAAGGCCCTGCTTAAGAGAAGTACAGAAATACAGAGTCTTAGGACGCTGTCCCTGCTCCCCAGGTCCAAGAGAGGGAGGAGAGACAAGGCACGAAGACCCGGGGTACAAAAGTGAACATCAGTGTGGCCCTGTGTAACATTACTTTGGGAGAGGGAAAAAGGTGCCTGCCCCAAAAGAGTTGCCTTCCTTCACTTGGAAGGTAGCTGGGCCTTTGCTAGCAGCAGAAACCACAATGGAAAGGGTTCACAGTAACGATCTGCAGAACAGGCCTTATTCCTACAAAGAGAAAAAGCCTCAGCTGGTATGGCACAATCTTGGGTGGGATGACAGATGGCAGTGGGCAGCCACTCCGGTAGACGACACTCCTGCCTCAGTTCTCAGTGCTTCTTCTGACTCCAGACGTTCCCCCACGGCTGGGAATCAGGGAAGAAAGCGTGCTGTGTTTCACATGATCAGACACTGTTCGCCATTGGCACCTGGTGGGCCCGATAGATTAAGGGCATCCAGGTCAAAGTTGAGGCCAGGAGGCTGGAGAAGAGATGAAGGGACTCAGATAACTCCTCCCATTTCAAAAAGTTAGAGCTTTTGAAGGTCTATCCCCTGCAGCCACTATTATTACCTTAGGTGGAATCACTAAAGGTTACAGAATAATGGAAACCTAGGCTCAGATTAAAGTATATGAGATGGTATACTCACCATCTCCCCAGCAAGCTCTTTTGGAGGATGGCCCAAATCTTGTAGCTGGAAAATAAAGGAAGAGGAACACGAGATAAGCCCATGCTTTGTGGCCTCCCCTGTGCTCCCTCCTCCACTTTGGTTTGGCAGTGTGGCCTCCTTTCAGGATCCGCCTGCAATGAACACTCAAGCAGACAGAAGCAGCAGGCAGACAGCAAATGGAGGCCTTACCTGCTGCATAAGATCCAGCACCACCTCAAAACGAGCCTTCTGAGTGGCCTCACTGTCTGTGGGGGTCTCTGCCTCAAACTGCTCACATATTTTGCCCATGACACTATGTTGTTCCTGATATTTTTCAAATTGCTCTGGAGGTAGAGAGTCTCGGTGAGCCTGCAACCATTCTGGATACTAAGTAAACAGAGAATGGGTGGTGAAGAATTAAGTGAACAATGCATAAGTAAGGGTCATAAAATACGAAGAACACGAAGGGGCCAGAAACAGAGGAGAAGGAAAAACTAAATAAGCAAGTTTAGCATGAGAAGCAGCACTGACTTCAATCAGATCACCTGGCTATGCTAGCCTTTATGGTCACCATTTATGACAAACTTTTTCTGTGACGAGCCAGACAGTCAATATTTGAGGCTTTAAGGGCCACATATGGTTTCAGTCACATATTCCTTCTTTTGTGTTTAACAACTTTTAAAAGTCTCTCCAGTAACACTATAAACTCTTTGATGGCAGAGACCATCATTTAAACTACTCTTAAAATTGTTCACAGCATAAAGTCAGTAAACCATCAGTGACATCTTGTTGGAGAAATGAATGAAATTGGAAATGCAAGAAGGAGTTGATCAGACAACAACAGAGTCTTAGACTAGTTTATAGAAAACTATTAATAGAGCTGAAGGATTTCCCTTTCTACCTTAAATATCCTCAGTAAAGTAGCTTTACTCTCTTGGAGACACAACTCCTCCTTAACTCTCCCCCTCCAAATAAATAAACAAAGGAGAAAACAACAGATGAACTTGTACACTTGAGTTACTCTGTCTTTATAGTCTCTAAATAGACAAAGTAGCCCATGGGAGTTGATACAATAAGGAATAAGGAGGAAAAGCATAAACAGAAGTTCACAAACCTTTTCTGTGATTTCCTTCAGTGACGGGTACAGCACATCCTTGGACAGTAGGTTCTGCATGATACTCTGCATGATGGGGAGGATGGTCCCTTCCCCATCCCCTTCATCCATGCCCAGCCCTTCCATGGCCTTGGTCAGTTCCTCTTCTGACATGCCAGAGTTCTGGAAAGGACAGAAGAGAAATGAGCAAGTATACCACCTTCCTGGGACATTTACCAACTTTTCAGGTGGGAAAGAACTATTTAAACATGCCTGTAGCAAAATAGTGAGGCAAGAACAGACTTGAGATGATAGCCAAGAGAGTCTGTCTTTTGAGACTGCTGGTGAAGTCTCTGTGAGTGGGACCCTTGTGGTTCCCTATCTCTTCCCCCTCACCTGAAGGTCAGTGGCATTCTTGGCTAGTCCACTCAACGTCTCCTTTAGGCAAGAGGTGAATTCTTGTTGCGAAGTCGCATCACTGCCTAGGAGAGATTAAAAGAGCCTATGTCATTTAGGATTTTAACTGTTTGCTTGCTTAGACTGACCTGGTTACCAGCTTGGACATGGAGCATTTACTAGTGAATTACTACACTCCAAATCTTTGAATACTCTACATTTATCTTCATAGTTATTTTCACAAATCTACATGGACTGCGTCTCAGTTTGTTCTCTACAATGACACCCACATTAACACTGATCTTTAAAATTATCCCTTTTCAATAATCTTTTCTGTTACTTTCCAACCTATCTCACCCCTTTCATTAAACAGGGTCTCCTTTTTCCTTCCATCTCCTCCCCCATCCCATGGCAGTGGTATCATAATTGCTGTCAACTTTTACAAAAAATTTCGGTGTTGTCAAGGGACAATAACCCAAGAAGTTTGTTCAGGTATTTCCCACTGTTTCCCCTCCTTACCTACTCTCCCAGCAGCCTCTGAAAGCTTTTGGAACTGCTCTACCAGGTGGGGCTCTTCCTCAGCCAACTCCTTCATTGCTTTCTCAAACTCTGCAGTGGCTTGGGAAGCCAGCTCGCTGTCAAACAGTTCCTGGAAAAACTTCTCCTGGGAGGCGAAGAGGGCATCCTGCAGGCGAGAATGTGGCCAAAGTACATCTCTTACTTGGCGCCCCACTGTACATGGTTTCTGACAGAAGCCACAGGCAGTGGCTCTGGGAGATGCAGTGCTTCCCTCCTACCCACCTCAATTGGACATTCTGACTACTTCTCTTTATGAGAACAGCAAAAAGGCATCCGGCCACTGAGGGAAGGCTATGGGCTGGCATTCCCAATCCAACCATTTAAATCTGTTCTTTGAGATCCCTCTACTTAATCTCAAGTCCCTGTTTCACAAGGACTGAGGCCTGCAAGAGCACTCAGCAATGTGAGGCCAAGGCACCCTTCCCGACTCCCCTCTGGCCCACAAGGGCCTGCCCCATCTCTGCTTGGAGCTGCACGCCCATCCCCTCCCCATCCCTTAAGTGGGTAGAATTTATACTTTGGCAGTGTCTCCTGGCGATCTCTTCTGGGGCCCTGAAGCATCAGGGGCCGTGGTGGTAGGAGTGGGTGCTGGGGAGGGTTTGGCCTTATCGAAATCATCAAGAGCACCTTCAGAGACAAGAGACACAGTGTATGTGTTGGTGATGGATGAGAATGCAAGGCTAGAGGGGTTTCTGAGCAAAGCATTAAGAAAACAATCTTTCAAGCTGCCAACCTTCCTAAAATGCTCTCCTTTTTTGAGTCTCCCTCTCCTGACCCACTCCTCAATAAGCTTCTCCCTCCCCCTCCCCATTACCTAATGTATTGTAATCATAGAGGAAGAAATCTCTTAAGGTGGAAAAAACATCTCTCAAAGCTGTAAGACAACAGTTCATCTACATGATGCCTCTTTGCCATACTTTAATGGTTCCTAGAAATCCCATACAGATATTCAAGGGGAACAGAGAACACAGATGTCCTTAACCCCCCCTAGAACTCACTCTGGAGCCCTACAAGGAATAATCTTTGGCAAGAGAGCAGAAGCCTTAAGATGTTTCACCCAGCTTCCCATGGGTCCTGGTACAAACTGAGGGACTCCATATTATACTCCACCGGAGGGCCCTGAACTCTCTTTTCTCTTTCAATTTAGGTCTCCCTCCCCAGAGTTGCTAGAGCTCCCTGTGGCCTCATCTCTGCAGACTCACACAGTCACTTAGCACTTCTCACCATTTCTGTTTATCTTTCCACCTGCCCACTCTGTGCCTGAGCAAGAGACAAAATGTATTCACCTCTACCCTGAAAAACCTGTGTTCTCACCACCACTATATTTGCCAGGCCTAGGGGTAAGACACCAGCCCCACCGTGGACAAGAAACCAAACCAGAGAGGAGTGGATGGCAGGGCTGAGAAGGAAAAGTACAGCCACCTCCTTTCAAAAGAGAACTGTCTTCCCCTGAGGCTGTCTCACCCTGTTTTTCAAAATAATGGGAAGGGTTTGAGCTCTGACATGATGAAAGAACTGCAAAGGGGCCTGGTGGATGAAAGGACTGGGAGAAAGAAAAGAGTGTCTTTTCTGTAAAGGAGGGCAGGAGAGTGCACAGAAGAACGCACTACAGGCTTGCTAATAGTTAATGGAAGCAATCCGTGGTTGTTCGGTTCGCTGCCCCCCGAGGACCAAATGCTGCTGCTGGTGGGGAGAAAGTCAAGACTTAACAACTTACTAATCTAAAGTAAGGGGAGTTTGGAGAGGGAGCGTGAAACGTCCTCTGGGTTAGTTTCCCCTCCGGCAGGGCGATCAACAGTGTGGGCCGTTCAGGGACTCAGAGAGAACTCCTCAACTACCGCTGCAGAGGAAGGAGAGGGTGACCCAGAGATTTTCTCGAGGGTCGCAGTCAGACTCTCCGCCCCCGTCCAGCCTTTGGACAGCCTTTCTTGCTCCGCCCCAAACATCGCAGGTTTACCTACCCCCCTGAATGGACCCTTACATCCGCCCTCTTTGGGGCTTTCCCATGACGGGCTCTTACTTTCCAGAAGCTCTTCCAATTCCCGGTCAGCTTCGGCCCGGACACCACCGTCCCCCTCAGCCGCGGCCATCTTGCCACCTCTGACTTGCCGTAGGAGGTGGGACTCCGCGGCTCCGCTCGCCCCTCCCCTGAGCCCGCCCCCTCTGCTCGCGCAACCAATGGTATTGTTGGTCCGTGCCAGGCCGCCATTTTTAAAGGGACAGGAGGCTCCAATTCCCAGCCCCCCGCCACCCCTCTTCTTTCTACTGGCACGTTGACCTAACAGAGGTGAGTTTACTCTTACCTTCTGCCAGGTTGTTTTTTTTTTTTTTTTCTTTTACTGGCCTGGCTTCCTTTCTTTCAACTTCCCACATTACCCGGCTTCCTTATTATTTTTTCCAGAGCTGTGGGTATGCCAAACTGAGACAAACTGCCTACGAGCCAGCAGAAGCTGTGCATTTGTAATCAGTAAGGCAGTTGCAGTTACGGCATACCCAACATGGTAGTTTTCTCCCACTTCAGTATTTTACTCACATGTCATCTTCTCTGAAATGCCTTCTTTGGCCTCACTAAATAAAACTGCAACCCCTCCCACACACATACGTATACAAATCCTGCCCACTTTCCCTCCATTTTTCTCAACCCTTACCTCTATCTGACATACTATATGTTTCACTTATTTATCATTTCTATCTCCCCTTAAGCCCTTTGCAATTTAAGCACGATGATGGCAAGGATTTTCATCTGTCATCTTCAGTGCTGCACCCCTAGCTCCTGGGCTAGAGATTAAAACTTAGGCATTCATTCTCTACTCTTTGCTCTCTCAGATCCTAAAGAGGCATGTTTCTCTGCAGAATCTACTGGCTATCTCACATTTCCTGTACCCCATTGAAACTATCACAGGGCCAAGAACTTAGAACTGGATATTAGTCTAATCAAATCGGGTAGAAAAGTGACTCTTGGACTTTGGATTAAGCAAAAAGGCTACTGTAGAGTTCCCTTCCCTGAACAGAAAAACATCTACTTGTGCGTTATTGACTATGCCAAAGCCTTTGACTCTGTGGTTCACAACAAACTGTGGAAAATTCTTCAAGAGATGAGAATACCAGACCACCTGATCTGCCTCATGAGAAATCTGTATGCAGGTCAAGAAGCAACAGTTAGAACAGGACATGGAACAACAGACTGGTTCCAAATCGGGAAAGGAATCCACCAAGGCTATATATTGTCACCCTGCTTATTTAACTTATATGCAAAGTACATCATGAGAAATGCTGGGCTGGATGAAACACAAGCTGAAAACAAGATTGCTGGAAGAAATATCAATAACCTCAGGCATGCAGATGACACCACCCTTATGGCAGAAAGTGACGAAGAACTAAAGAGCCTCTTGATGAAAGTGAAAGAGGAGAGTGAAAAAGTTGGCTTAAAACTCAATGTTAAGAAAGCTAAGATAATGCATCTGATCCCATCACTTCATGGCAAATAGATGGGAAACAATGGAAACAGTGAGAGAATTTATTTTCTTGGGCTCCAGGATCATTGCAGATGGTGACTGCAGCCATGAAATTAAAAGACACTTGCTCCTTGGAAGAAAAGCTATCACCAACCTAGATAGCATTTTAAAAAGCAGAGACATTACTTTACCACAAAGTTCTATCTAGTCAAAGCTATGGTTTTCCCAGAAGTCATGTATGGATATGAAAGTTGGAGTATAAAGAAAGCTGAGCATTGAGGAATTGATGCTTTTGAACTGTGGTGTTGGAGAAGACTCTTGAGAGTCCCTTGGACTGCAAGGAGATCCAACCAGTCCATTCTAAAGGAGATCAGTCCTGGGTATTCATTGGAAGGACTGATGCTGAAGCTGAAACTCCAATACTTTGGCCACCTGATAGAACTGACTCCTTGGAAAAGACCCTGATGCTGGGAAAGATTGAAGGCAGGGGGAAGAGGGGACGACAGAGGATGACATGGTTGGATACATCACCGACTCAATGGACATGAGTTTGAGCAAGCTTCTGGAGTTGGTGATGGACAGGGAAGACTGGCGTGCTGCAGTCCATGGGGTCACAAACAATTGGACATGACTGAGTGACTGAACTGAACTTCCCTGACCTATAGCCTTTTCTCTATACCGAAGTCAATCATGTGTAGTTGGGGGAGACTCAGATCAAGACAACTCCAGACATCCCTTCCCTTCTCTGGAATTGTTCTATTTAGATCTGCCAGAATGCATCAACTGCCTTAGACAAACCTACTTTACCACTTAGAGGGCATCTGCTGTTGTTCAAGATCCTATGTGGGGCACCATGGAGGACAGAGAGATAAATCAGGACCAGCCCTTGCTGTTAAGGTAGGTGTCTGGGCATTAGGCTGGAGGTGGGTATAGACATAGACACAGCAAGTATGGCCAAGGTCATTGTCTTATAAGAATTCAGGATAAAGTATCATAAAGTTTAAAAGGAAGAAACCACATCTAAATGAAAAAAGTCACTTCCTGACTTTCATCCTTAGCTTCCTAAACACACTTGAGTAGTATGTCAAGCACCAGATTAGGTACTTACTCTTTCCTTGACATATAAGACACATACTTTTAAAGTCATACCTGTGCAAAACCTGCTGTGATCGTCCAAGCACACGTACTGTAACTTGGGAAAAACACTCTGAACTAGAAGTCAGAAGACCTAAATGCTAGTCTCAACTCTGTTATTAAATTGCTTTGTTCAAAACCTTTCTCCATTCTAGGACTCTATTACAAATATGATTAAAAAAAAACAAACAAACATGAAAGTTGAAACTCTAAGGTTGTTTTCACATCTAAACTTCCATAATCTAATTCTTCCCTGATTAATCTTTCTCCCCAATAGCTGCAACATCTATTCCAGGTTAACTCCAAACTGCTTACATGTGTCTCTCTAATACAACTGTACTCATAACAAGCTCATGTTACAGGTATTTCTAGTGGCTTCACATTAATATAGTACTATAAGTATGCTAATAAGGAAAGTATCAGATAGTAATTGAATGAAGATGGAGTTGAAAATAGGCATGGTTGTTCTATTTCTTAAACTCGCTTTACTGTTTTTTATGCATTTGTTTACTGGTTGCACGGGGTCTTTGTTGGTGTACGCACTTTCTTTAGTTATGGAGAGCAGGGGGCTGCGCTTCAGTTGCGGTGCATGGCTTCTCGTTGTGGAGCACACGCTGTAGGTGTGCAGGTTCAATAGTTGTGGTGCATGGGCTTAATTGTTCCGTGGCATGTGCAGTCTTCCCAGACCAGGGATTGACCCCGTGTCGCCTGCATTGGCAGGCGGATTCCTATCCACTGTACCACCAGGGAAGTCCATTAAACTTGCTTTACTACTGAAACGCCTAACACCTCATCTCAGTATTTACTCATCTCCTACCTTTCATGTATAGTGAACATTGCTGCAAGAGTATTTTACAGCCTTTTCTTTGTATCACTCTCTTGATTAAGGACATTTTTGGTTCTCCATTGTTTATTCAGTTCAGTTCAGTTCAGTTCAGTCGCTCAGTCATGTCCGACTCTGCATCCTCATGAACTACAGCACGCCAGGCCTCCCTGTCCATCACCAACTTCCGGAGTTCGCCCAAACTCATGTCCATTGAGTTGGTGATGCCATCCAGCCATCTCATCCTCTATCGTCCCCTTCTCCTCCTGCCCCCAATCCCTCCCAGCATCAGGGTCTTTTTCAGTGAGTCAACTCTTCGCATCAGGTGGCCAAAGTATTGGAATTTCAGCTTCAGCATCAGTCCTTCCAATGAACACCCAGGGCTGATCTCCTTTAGGATGGACTAGTTGGATCTCCTTGCAGTCCAACGGACTCTCAAGAGTCTTCTCTAATACCACAGTTCAAAAGCATCAATTCTTTGGCATTCAGCTTTCTTCACAGTCCAACTCTCACATCCATACATGACCACTGGAAAAACTATAGCCTTGACTAGATGGATCTTTGTTGGCAAAGCAATCAGAACACTGCTGCATGAGTATTTTACAGCCTTTTCTTTGTATTACTCTCTTGATTAAGGACATTTTTGGTTCTCCACTGTTTATTAACCAGCTTCAAATTCTTGTCTGGTATTCAATTATTTCACATTTATCCATTTTGTTTCCCAGTTGGTGATGGACAGGGGGGCCTCGCGTGCTGCAGTCCATGGGATGGCAAAGAGTCGGACATGACTCAGCTGAACTAAGATTATGTAAGCTTCATGAGGATTGTCCACTTTTTTCATATCCCTTAGTTCATTATGTTTATATTGATAATGCAAAATTAATTTTATAATTTAAGTTTTAAACTGAAAAAACTTTTACCAAAATAATCAACTTGCCTCGGTTACAGTAAGAATGTTTATAACTTGAGAAACTGTTATGAAATTAGTATGCAAATTCTTTGAAAAGGCAGACTTATTTTGGGGATACTATGTTTAAGAAAGCATCTTTTTAAAAAAATTTTTTTAAATGTGAGATCTTAGTTCCCCAACTAGGGATTGAACCTGTGCCTCATAGAGTGGAAGTACAGTCTTAACCACTGGACCAAGGAGGTACCAAGAAAGCATCTTTTAAAGCTAAAAAGATACACAGGCCTGCACTCTTTGATGTAGGAATCACACAATTCTAGGAGTTTATCCTCCAGGCTCACTTTCCCCACCTGTACAATGTATGTTCAAGATGTTCACTGCACCACTGTTTATAATAGTCAAATATCAATCAATAAGTATATCCATCAATAAAAAGGCAACTTAAAATCCTTAAGTAGTATGCTTCCATTTAGATACAATAGGGGGATAGGGAAGAACACATTGACATCTGCTTGTATATACATTTAAAAAAAAACCTCTGGCAGGATTTAAGGAAGCTAACAACGGCAGTTACCTGTTTTGGGGAAGGTGATAGGAACTGGGTGGCTGAGGGAAAGCAGAGGAGGAAGACATCACTGAATAGCTTTCTAAATTTATTGATTTGTGAACTAAATGTACTGTTTATTGAAAACATGAATTTGAAATGACAGTACATATTTTAATCAAAGGCGCATTATATCACTCTACCAAATTAATCTTATTACATGACAAGCAAAATATGTTGTACTATATACAGTGTATTACTAATTAGCAATAGATGGAAGGTTACAGTCAACAATGGAATAGGGAACTACTTGCTTTCTACCATTCTCACAGCAGTTTACTTTAAAAAAATCAATGGGTATTTACTACCTTTGTAATTGAAAATAATTATTGAAGGAAAGATATCTGCTTGGATGGGGCAGCTACATGAAGTAAGGAGGAAAGTGAGAGTGTCCAGGAAATAAATGACAAGCCACAAAACTCTCATAAAAATCTACTTTATTTCGTATGAGAAACAAAATACAAGAACAATCTTTGGAAAGAATAAATCAACAAAAAGTGATATGCATTTCTGGGAAAACAGTTTCTTCTCAGACTTTAAGTTTCTGGGCACAGAGAGGCTATATCTGCCTAGGAGTTTAAATGCCCAAGGAAAATGGGGATGGCTAAGAGCTTGGTATGACTGAGTTAAAGATGCTATCTTATTTATTACATCTCATTCCTTTCTAACAAAAGGTACACATGGGGTGGAAAGGTAAAGGATAAATATTGAAGGAATTTACTACTTAAATGTTCATCACCAATGTTCTTTGAAAGATCTAGGCTGGGAAGGCAAGGCTAAGTGTGACCACAACTGTAAGTCACCTTGAGAAGATGCGAGGTTCTCAGAGGCAAAAAAAAAAAGTCAGGTTTAGACTTGATTAGCCATACAAGAAGAGAAAAGGACATTAGATTTTAGGGCAGGGAGAACCAGACACCAACACGAAGAGTAGTTAAGGAAGAAGGAGCTAGAAGAATATAAAGACTGGCTCTCTGCGGGAAACATGGTATTTGACCCTACACACAGAAAGCGGCCTCAGCGAAACTGCAGAGGGCTGATCCTCAAACCGATCACGTCTTTGCCAATCTCTGTCACCTGTGGAAGAAGAAAAAAGATTAGGGGTTTTTGAGGGTGAGAAGCCTAGAGAGTCTACTCCCTGCCCTCCTAGTGAGCACAGGAGAGTGCTTTGTTATGGTTACTGATTGGTAAGGAGTGGTGGGGAGACGTTCTACCTTTCTCCAATGTCACTTACCTTAAGGTGTGAGGCGGGAATACAGGAAACAAAAGGACCAATATGCCTTCTTTCCCCTCCCCTCAATACTCTAGATTCATTTCTCAAGGACAGTACTTACCGTAGTGACCTTGCAGATCTGACCCTTAAACTCAGGGGAATAGCAGGCCCCACTGAGCGGACACTTCTCTACTGGCTTTCCACGGTAGATGGGCCGATAAGATGCAGCACAGATGTCGAAAGGGTTGTGCATGTCATAATTGAGCTGATAGGCATCTGTGGGGTTTTTCTCACAGGCAGACAGGATTTTGCGGGTCTAAGGGAGGGAAGGAATGTTTTATTTAAAAGGACTGAAAACCGCACACCACAACTCAAATGACCTCAACACCATGGTTTAGCAGTTTCTTTGATGCAAGAAGCAACTGTACTGAGTGAATACAGAATATGTCCTCCACACAGGTCATATGAAGGAATAATAACTGCCATTCCTATTGTATCAGGGTTTTTCCTTTTCTATCCCAAAGTGGCCCTATGGAACTAGACCCATAGTGAAGTGAAGTGAAAGTCGCTCAGTCATGTCCAACTCTGCGACCCCATGGACTATACAGTCCATGGAATTCTCCAGGCCAGAATACTGGAGTAGGTAGCCTTTCCCTTGTCCAGGGGAATCTTCCCAATCCAGCGATCGAACCCAGGTCTCCCGCACTGCAGGTGGATTCTTTTACCAGCTGAGCCACAGGGGAAGGCCAACTAGACCCATACTTCTCCACTAAGTCTGAGAATTGTCATGGTTAGCCAGGAAAGGGTTAAAACTGGCTTTCACTGCCCAAATAAAAAAGCTTACAGAAAGCACAAGTAATGGGACATGTATATATATGGAGGTAACTGGTGTTGGTAAGGAGAAACCTAGAACTTAAGGACAGTGCGGGGCTGACTTTCAGCTACAGAGGAGCTATTTGATGTCACAGGTCACACTCTCACAGTGGAGCCATGTCTGAGTAAGGTATTTGCTTAGTTTCCAGGAATAAAAGGGGGTCCTCATGCCATACAGAGGTCCTCATCCTCTGTATGTAAACAGAGGATGGCATCTTGTTGGCTCTCTTGTTGAATGCTGTAATACAGCACTTTGTTTCTGAGACAAGAACCTTGGTCTTCGACCCCCTCCATGTAAGAGGAGATCCAGTTCTCCTATGCTCACTGAAGGAGTTCCCATATACCTGTTGAGCCACCTCCGGCTTGGGCCCGAGTTCCAACAGGCGCCGAGCAAAGGCGGCAGCAGTCTTGAAGTTCTTGAGCTTGAAGAAGAGGTTGAGGGCTGTACGCAACACCAGGATCATGTGCACTGGCTGCAGGTTTGAGTGGGTGAAATAGGCTGCCATCTGGTGGACAGAAGGAGGAACATGTCAGGCTGATGCTAAAGCTAGGATAGATCATTTATAAGTTGTTGCACATGCATTAAAAACACAACAAAACAATCAAATAAAAACCGGACTGGCTATAAAACAGAGAAAGCTTCTGCCTCCTAGTTATAGAGAACTTATGGGATGAGGAAGAAGGGTGGAGAAATACATTCTATTGTCACAGAAACAGGCCCAAATTTCTCTTACTCCCCATATTGAGACCTAAAGAATTCAGACTCCACAGAGGCTTCCCAGGTGGCACTAGCGGTAAAGAACCCACCTGCCAGGGCAGGAGAGGTAAGAGACCCTGGTTCGATCCCTGGGTGGGGAAGATCCCCTGGACATGGAAATGGCAACCCACTCCAGTATTCTTGCCTGGAGAATCCCATGGACAGAGGAGCCTGGCGGGCTGCAGTCCAGAGGGTCGCAGAGTCGGACACGACTGAAGTGACTTACTATTCATTCATTCAGAGGGTATAAGGGAGGATGCCTCTGTACTGCTCAGAGGTCTTACCTCACAGATGCGCTTCTGCTGTTCTAGAGTTTCTTTGGGCAGTTTCTTCCTTTCTATCTCCATGGACAAACCCACAATGTACTCACGGCAAATGGTGATAAGCTGCTGAGCCTGGAGAGAGGGGACAAAAGGTCACGGTACAGATGCACGACTAGGGGGGGTGCCTAGCACTATGACAAGCAGCTAGACTGCTCTCACCTCTGCAATCTCTTGTTTATTGTCTACAACAAGAAGTGGCACGCTGAGTAAAATGGACCGGAATTTTTCCACAGCCTCCTCAAACTTGCCAACTGTGGTGAGCTGGTAGCACAGCTGCAACCGCTGGATGAGGTCATTAAGCTTCAGGCCCACAGCTGGTACACCGTTCTTCAGCCCTGCATCCTTCCTGAAAGAGAAAAGTAGAAAGAAGACAGGATGATTAGGAGCCCACCTCAACCTAACTTCTTCTGGAAACATGATCACAACAGCCTACAGTGAAAAAAGCCAGGGAAAAGTGGCAAGCCAAAGATTTTTTCCTACTAGGAAACATCAGCTCTGGGACAATGCTGATATTCCCTGAGGCTACCATCTGAAATATCTACCACAAGCTGGAACAGAGAGAAGCAAGGGGCCTTACCAATTGCGATTAGGATAGCCATACATGGAGGGCAGGCAGGGCAGAGCCTGATAGGTGGTGCGGCCTCGGGCATAGGTCTGCAGGAACAGTTGCTTGTAGGGGCCAAACTGGGTTACCCCTACTTGGTCGTGAAGGAGCTGGAATACAAGAGGAAGAAAACATAAGGATCTGAGCTCTGCTACTTAAAAACTAGTTGACCCTGGGCAAGGTATTTAAGTTCTCTCTACTTGGTTCCTCATCAATAAATTATATTTAATTATAGGACCTACTTCATTTAATAATACCCATAAAGCATTCATGGTAGTGACTGGCCAACAGTGAACATTAGATGTTAGTGGTTGCTGCAGCTGCTGGTACTGTTATTGCTACCACAGCACACGGCTTAGTGTTCAAAACACACACCTGTTCATGAAGGGGTGAAGGGGTGCTGACTTCATTGATGTGAGCCAGAAAGCAGGCTATAAACCAGTGGAAAATGGCTGGACGAATCCTCTTTAAGAGATTACTAAGCCGTACTGAAAGCAGATGAGAGGTGATACATATACACCTCTGCCCTTGTGGGTATAATAATTTCCATCTGGTTAAGATGAGTCAGCCATCCCCCTGGGACCCCAGGCACATTCAGTGAAAGCCAAGGTAACTTTAAGACTCACTCGCATGGCTGTTTCAAAAGAGCCGGCCAGGATGTGATCAACTGGAAGCTGAGAGTTATTACACCAGATCTAACAAGGAACAGAAAACCCAAGACAAGTGAACTTTTGCTCCTTCTCTTCCCAACAATCCTACTCTGTATCTGTAACAGAAGAGTGTCAATATTCTTTACACATGTAATCAAGTACAGCCACCTCACAAACATTTATCCCTCCAGGGCTGTATTTCTCTGCTTACCTGAGTTGGGCTGGTTCCCTTGGTTGGGGGCACAAAGAACCCATCCTCAGCTCCACCAGCTGCCCCGGGGGGTATATCCTAGGGAAAAAGAGAAATGAGTCATTTTTTAAGGCATTCACGCAATTTGTCCTGAGTTCGGTTCAGTCGCACAGCAGCATCCGACTCCACAGTAGTAGTGGCCCCATGGACCGCAGCACGCCAGGCCTCCCTGTCCATCACCAACTCCCTGTCCACTCAAACTCATGCCCAGTGAGTCGGTGATGCCATCCAACATCTCATCCTCTGTCGTCCCCTTCTCCTCCCACCTTCAATCTTTTCCCAGCATCAGGGTCTTTTCCAATGAGTCAGCTCTTCGCATCAGGTGGCCAAAGTATTGGAGTTTCAGCTTCAGCATCATTCCTTCCAATGAATACTCAGGATTGATTTCCTTTAGAATGGACTGGTTGGATCTCCTTGCAGTCCAACGGACTCTCAAGAGTCTTCTCCAACACCACAGTTCAAAAGCATCAATTCTTCAATTGATGCTTCAAAAGCATCAATTTGTCCTGATAAATCTAAACAAAACTCTATCTTATTCCCAGCCTCTGCTGGTGAGGGGCGGTGGTTGTGGAAGATGATTCTCAAAATAGTAGAAATTTCAGTAGTTGTAACAAAAGCTATATACCAAAAGTTCCAATTCAGACAAAAAAGCTTGCTGCCTTTTCATAAGCTGCCACTGCACAACCCTAGTTATGTTCTTCTACCTTTCAAGTGGGAGATAAAGAGCAGATTAGGAGGATCTAGATCTCCGCCCTTTTGGGGTCCTTAGGAGAGGGGTCGGGGGGTGACAAGGCTGTTGACCTCCACAGGGGGAAATGGAGAGAACCATACAAGGGTGAGAATTCCACTTACCAGCTCAGGAGGAAGCTCCAGATCTTCTTCCACATCCCAGCCACCTCCTTCTTCTTGTCCCTTGCCAAGAGCATCATCCCCCAAACCTTCTGTAGCCTCCACAAACCCATCTGTAAGGAAAATCCAGGCACAAAATAGATTTGCAACATGACAATTTTAGCCAAAGGCAAGAAAAATGTTGGGATCCCATGGTCCAGGACCCTGCAGAACTGCCCACAGCCCAGTCCAAGGAGCCCATCTGCCCAGTACAGCCCGAGATGAGCATCTTACCTTCATCCAGCTGCAGCTCGGCATCCTCTCCCCAGCCCTCAGTACCAACAGTGTCAATGTCAATGTCAGCAGCCAGCGCACCTCCCTTCCCTACAGCGGGAAGGGACAGAAAGGAGCTGGTTACAGTCGGTTAACTCTGAGATCCGGCCTCCTCTGCAGGCAAGATGTATCCCTACAGAAGCAGGTACCAATGCTTTGTCTACTTACTGTTTGTGTTTATTATTTGTTTTTGTGGTATCTATGTCATGCTAACTTGCAGGTTAGCACAGGTTTCACAGAATGAAGGAATAGAAAAGAGATGAAAACAACTGACCTTCCTGCTACCAAAAACTGCCTCTTAAACAATCTTTTACTAACCAGCCTTCGGTACCAATTCTTGGCATTTCTTGCTGAGATCTTTGCTAAGTTAGCACCACTACTGTGTAAACAGGGCGTGAGGACAAAGGTTAGAGGGGAGGATATGGAGGAAAGAGCAGCGCTGGGTACAAAATGCCCAAGGTCTATTTAAGTAGGCTCTTAGTTGCCAAGAAACTCGGAAGAAACAAATTAGTATACTCACATGACAGAACTGAGGCAGCTGAGGTTTGTATCTTAAGATTGTATGTCATGAATGATAAAACACAGAATGGAGAGTATGACTACATATATGGTAAAAGCTAAGAAAATACACCAAAAGTTAACAGTGGTTGTTAGAAGCATGACCTAAGAGACCTCTTTCCCTCCTATTTTCTGAATTTTCATGATCTCAGCATGATTTTATTCAGTTTTTAAAACGCTGTACAGTAACTCTGACTGGCATTTCAGTGCTCCATGAGGCGTCGCACAGAAAAAAGAACAGATGGAAAGGACATTATGGCTAAGGGTACTCTCTAGAACAGTTTCTCACACAACAAGCACACAATAAAAATGTTATGGAAGAAGTGGACATTTACCTTTGCTGGCAATGGAGCCCTCAAAGAACCCTTTGGACACAGTCAATAAAGGCCAGTTGGTATCCAATGGCATGATAGGTGCAGGTGGCTGAAGCAACTTGGCATTAGGGTCAATGTCTGGGATCTGGAAGGCAAAAGAAGGTTAAAAGCAAACAGCTCTCAGGAACATTGTAGGGGAGGTTGTGGAGCTTCTTTTGATCTCAGTGGGAGTGACATTTGTAAGTTTGAAAGTGAAAGTGAAGTTGCTCAGTCATGTCCGACTCTTTGTGACCCCATGGACTGTAGCCCACCAGGCTCCTCCGCCCATGGGATTCTCCAGGCAAGAATACTGGAGTGGGTTTGCCATTTCCTTCTCCAGGGGATCTTCCTGACCCAGGGATCGAACCCAGGTCTCCCGCATTGCAGGCAGTCGCTTTAACTTCTGAGCCACCAGGGAAGCCCCTTGTAAGTTTAAATAGTCCCAAGATATCAGAGTTAATCCTGTAATCAGAGACGCTTTACATAAAGACTCACTGTCTCCTTCTCTGGGTCAAATGTCTCCTTCAGGCTCTCAGCTTCTTCGTCTAAGCCGTGGGTAGCAGCTGTGAGATAGGCCAGTGACTCTGTGAAGAAAACAGACTTTGTGATAAAGGTACATTTCCAAGTGTACCCCCATCAGCGTCCTGATGTCAGCCTCCTGGTATTCAAGTCCTGGCATAATCCGCTCCCCTTAAGTGTGGGCTGGACTTACGGACTCACTTCTAATGAACAGCACGTGGGAGAAATGATGGGATGTCATTTGTGAAATTAGGATACAAAGACATGGCTTAATCTGAGGTGCCCCCACCTGCTCTAAGGGAAACCAGCTGCCATACTGTGAACCGCCCTATGGAAAAGCCTACATAGCAGAAAACTGACGTCTTCCAGCAAATAGCCAGTGAGGACCCAAGGCTTGCCCACAGCCACACGGTGAACGGGGGAGTGGATCCTCCTCCACTTGAGCCTTGAGAAGTCTGCAGTCTTGGCTAACACCTTGATTGCAGCCTAATGAAAGCTAGTGAGCCAGAGGCTCTCAGCTAAGTCACATTGCAAACTGAGATAATCAATGTTTATTGTTTTAAAAATTTGGGTAACTAGCTATACAGTGATAAATAACTAAAACAGTTGCTTATCCTTAAGATCTATCAGTGTTAACAAGAACCTTGAACTCATTCCTTTCTCTTCTCTTTCACATCCCACATCAGTCCCCTTCAACAAATTATGTTGGTTCAACCTTTAAAACATATGCCAAATCTGACCATTGCTCAGCTGTTCACAGGCAGCACCTTGGTCCAAACCACATCTTTCACTTTTCTTATTCCCTAATGTATCTCAAGTGCTAGTGTGATGCTTGGTATATACGGTGGATTCTAAAAAATATCCCTTAAATATAAAATAAATATATGAGTAAAACCCCCAGACTTAAAGTAAATAATAAAACTCTAATGGCATTCAACCAACTACATTTACTATAGTATCTGCTCCAGGACCTTTTAAAACCCACTTTCCCCATGATATTAGCTATTTTCCTACCAGTGTCTAGAGAGACTATATTTTCTGGCTGTCCCTCCATTTGGCTTTGAAGAAAGTCTTCTGAGCATGGTAGGAGCATGCGGTCTCTTCTGAAAAATGTGCAATGAAGGAAAACCCCTCACCACTATACATGAATAACTTGCCATAAAGAAAGTACTTCCTGAGGGCACCCCCCACCCCACGTGAGTTCTGGATACTTACTCTGCCCACAGTTCTTCAGGATCCGCACCCGCTCGGACACATCTCCCAGGTAAAGGGCATTCTGATAATGGCCACTCATGTCCTTTCGTATCTCAGCTGCACCAAGACAGGAAGAGGCACTAAGTTAGGTCTTCTCTCTCAAGTTCTCTCTTGCCTCTATTTGCCGTCTTCCTGCCCACAAGAACCTCTCTTCCCATCCTTAGTTTCTGGGGTCTTACCAATCTTCATCATCTTGCGAAGTTTCTCTAGGTTGCCAGTGATAAGGTACAAGAAGGAAAGTTTGTCAAAGTTTTTGGTGCGCTGATAACACATTTCCACAATCTGGTGGTTCCCCTGTAGTAAGGCCACCTCTCCCAGCTTTTCCCAGCAGTTCTTGTCATCCAGTGCTTTGGCTGCTTCCAGAGCAATCTAAAGAATCCCCAGGATTAGAGTTAACAAGTTGGAGGTTATTATGACTGAAAACCAGGGTCTGCAGACAAAATGTCCATCTCTAAATAAATCTCCCAAGCAACTCTTTATACTTCATTCCACCTAGCTTTGCTTTCAGTAATTCTACTGAAAATTCAATCAACAAATAGGATCCCTTAGGATCCATGGATTGAAGTATCAGATCACATTATCCTCCTCCTCAGAAATTTACAACAAAATCATCTTCTAGCAGTTGCTGATTTCATACAGTCAATTCTTGCTTAGCTATCATATTTCCTGTCTGACGAACAATGTGGCTCCTCAGAAGAAGTAATGGAAGAAGGAAGTTCAGAACTATTTCCACCCACTTAAAAATAATGTTTACAGACTCTACACCTCAACATTTAGTAAGTGTTCCTTCATCCAAGCAGCCAATCAGCAAATCAATGTCAAGGAAATAATGAGATTTTTCAAATTCTATGCTATCATGCTTCTGTTGTAAAAGTTACTGAATTCAGACTAACTCAGAATGACAACAACAGTAGAAATGCTGTGGCAGAAGCAAAAATGGGCAAATACGCAACAGGAAGATGGCTCAACAACTTAAAAAATCCTAAAATTCATTACATTGGCTGAAGAAGCAAGCCCAGAATGTCTTCCCAAGGCCACCGTAATCCCCTCGCCTGCTCTGCAACAATATGGGGCTTATAACCCTACTTCTCTCACCTCAATGTTTCCACACTCCAGTGCCAGACTAAAGCGAGTTTTTTCATCCTTGACGAAATGCAGTGCCACTTCAGGATATCCCTTCTTCTGAAGATAAGCAATGATAGACTGGCCTACAAGTTTTGCATTCCTCACCATGTGTAGCACCTAGACATTTGGGGTGGGGTAGGCAGGAGATAGAGATCATTTCTAGGAAAAAAGGAGCACTGCCCCTCTCAGTACTCCTAATATGCTTCCTCATTTCATACCTCGTCATATTTTCTGTTGATCAGGGCCAGTTTGAACTTGAACTCAGTGGGATCAATGGTGAGCACCCGAGGACGACACTCCCTGTCCAGGCAATATACATTGTTGCCCTTCACCCGAGTGACGTAGATAGGTAAATCCAGAGTTCGGATGATCCCATAGTCCCTGAGAATAAGAGTTCAAGAGCACAATTTTCAGCAAATGCATGGGTAAATCCAGCCTATAAGGAAGTAAGACAAGTCTAGGACCTAGTCTTTTATCTTATTACCCCTTTCTCAAGTGCCATTTGAACAATGGTATAGATGCGAAGTGAGTCAAAAAACAGCAGAACTAAATGCCAGACGTACTTATTTTATTCTCTTGTGTGAAGTGGGAAAAGGTGGGGCAGATGGTATGATTTCTCTTTATAAGCTAATACTCTACAATCTAAGAAACACAGCTATCAGAACCAGACCTGAAAGTTAAAAACCTTAAGTTCTGATATATAATTACTAGCCCACTGCTGCTACTGCTTAGTCACTTCAGTTGTGTCGACTCTCTGATGCTAGGGACTGTAGCCTGTCAGGCTCCTCTGTCCATGGGATTCTCTAGGGAAGAGTACTGGATTGGGTTGGCATGCCCTCCTCCAGGGAATCTTCTGGACCCAGGGATTGAACCCAGGTCTCCTGCACTGCAGGCAGATTCTTTTACTGCTGAGCCACCAGGGAAGCACCACTAGACCACTATGAACAGCTAAATCCTTCCTTATAAGCTATAAGTGAAAGTAGAAGACAGGTACATGTGAAGACTTCTGACATACAAAGAAATGATGCAAAGCATGTAATGTTTTAAACTAAACGAAAATTAAAAGTTTACAAATGAAAACTTATGACTATAGCTAACACAATACTTGAAGGATAATTTATAGTGTTAAGTACACACATATTAGAAGAATACTCAAAAATTAATGAGCTCTATATGTTTAATATTAGGAGAAAGACTAAAAATTAATAAGTATCCATCTCAAAGACTTTTTTGTTCTTTTAAAAGTTAAAACAAAGAATATACTTGGAAGGAAAAAAATAAAGCCAATAGTAGAAATTAAGAAATAGAAAACAAAAATACAATAGAGAAGTCCAAATTATTTGAAAATAGCCTAATAAACTAAAAATAAAGTGGAAAAGATTTGTGGACCTACTATGGCAACCCACTCCAATATTCTTGCCTGGAGAATTCCATGGACAGAGGAGCCTGGGGGCTATAGTCCCCAGAGTCACAAACAGTCAGACACAACTGAGAGACTAACACTTTCACTTTCTTTTACCAGATGTAAAGACTTACAAAACTATAACACTCAAGACAGTGCAGAATTCGATCGCAGATAGACAAAAGACCACAAGAAAACAGATCTTTGCATTTCTGTAAACGTGATTCATATATCACAAAGATGGCTCTGTAGAACTATGGGGAAAAGTTGGTATTTTTCAATACACGATGCTGCTGCTGCTGCTAAGTCGCTTCAGTCATGTCCGACTCTTTGCGACCCCATAGACAGCAGCCCACCAGGCTCCCCCGTCCCTGGGATTCTCCAGGCAAGGACACTGGAGTGGGTTGCCATTTCCTTCTCCAAAGCATGAAAGTAAAAAGTGAAAGTGAAGTCGTTCAGTCATGTCCGACTCTTAGCGACCCCATGGACTGCAGCCTACCAGGCTCCTCCATCCATGGGATTTTCCAGGCAAGAGTACTTGAGTGGGGTGCCATTGCCTTCTCCCTGAGTGTCCTTATGAAAAAGTAAAGCTGAGCCCACTACACCTTATACCATATACAAAAATCAACTTCAGGTAGATTATAGACCTAGATGCAAAAGGCAAAACTATAAAGTTGTCATAGGAAAGGTAAAAGAATGTTCTTTTGATCTTGGAGTCAATAAAGAGTTCTTAACTAGGACACAAAACTTGATATCCATAAATGATAAGATGCATAAACTCAACTACATTAAGAACTTCTGTTCATTAAAGGATCTCAAAAGAATAAAAAAATATGTAGCAGAATGGGAGGTGATATTAGTACTTGCAATACACTGCCGTCACAAAGGACTGATGTTCAGATAAATAAAGAACTCCTATAATAAAAGAACAAGGATAACTTATTTAAACGAAAGATAAAAGCCTTGAACAAAATTCATAAGAAAGGAAATACTGATGGATGGCTAAATAAAAAAGGTTGTCCAATCTCCTTGGGAATCAGATAATAGCAACGTAAAATTACAAAATACATCACATATCTGCCAGTCAAAAATGAGTCTGACAAAGGCAAGTGCCCGCCAGGGTGACAAGCAAGGAAGCTTTTATACAATGCTGGGGGGGGATGCAAATTGCTAATACCACTCTTTCACATTAGTGAGCAAATGTGAAGATAAGCATGTTCTACGACCCAGCAATTCTGCTCGCGGGAAACGCCCTAGAGCAATGTATGTGCATATGAACCAGAGTACATATAAGAATGTTTAAAAGAACATTGTTCCTAACAGCCAAAACCTAGAAATGGCCCAACTATCGGTCTAGCATAGAACTGATAAACTGTGCTATATTCATATAACAGAGTATTATACAACAATGAAAACAAATAAATTAGAGCTATAACATGGATGAATCTTACAAACAATATATTGAGCAAAACAAGCAAAATATGAAATAATATATTCAGCATGATTTAATTAATATGAAGTTCAAAAGCAGGCAAAATTAAATCATTATTTTATTGATAAAATAATGGTGGTAAAATTGCAAAGAAAAGCAAGGAGGAAATTATCATAAAAGTCAGAATAACGTTTTCTTTGTGTGGTGAAGAGAGAGGGTTGTGATCAATAGGGACCACATGGCAAAGGGAAATGTTCTATTTCTTACCTCGGGTGGCAGTTACACAGATGTTCATTATATAACTGTTTGCTATTTCATATATTTATAACCTATATAATTTTCTATATTTGTGTCATATTTCACACAATTTTAAAACGGCTGAAAAAAGAATGTTCTGATCTCTCCAGCACATATATGCCAAACAATGCTTTTCCATAAAGACAGTTCAAAGAGGACTTCAGTATGTCTCTTGAGACAGGATAGTGATTTTAAGAAGCCACTTTCTCCCATTCTGTATTTCAGATAATTAACTTACCCAGTGGTGACAGCATATTTGATGTGGTTGCTTGTGGTATAGATAAATACCCCACTCTCATCCCAGGCCCCACTCTTGACTCGAATGTTCTCATGAATGTTACACAGAGCCTCCAGTTTGCGGTTACAGATCACAATGGCTGTAAGAGGCATAGGACATGAGTGCTCTGCTGGACAGGGTGAGTGAAGTAGACTGGCAGGGACGGGGAGGGAGGGGCTGGTCTCAAATCAGGGTGGATATAATCAAGACTTACCATGTTTGGCCAGTAGTGCTACATGGGACATGTCTGCCGACCAGATAACATATTTCACCTTGGAAATCTTCACAGATGCCAGAGTCCTGGGATAGAGAGAAGGGCAAACATGAGTGGGTCTGATCCCCTTGTTCCAGGTTATGACTTACCTCCTCTTCATCTTCAAATTAATGTAAACCCTAATTTCTCTCTTTTTTTTTTTTGGCATTTAATTAATTTTTTTAACACCAAAAACATTTTGTACTATGGTATACCTGATTGACAATGCTGTGGCAGTTTCAAGTGAATAGCAAAGGGACTCAGCCATAGATACATATGTATCCATTCTCCCCCTAACTTCTTAACACCAAATAAGCATTTTTGTATTACAGTTCGGTGACAAATATTTTGGCTCACACTGTACACTTCCACCTTCCTCAACTCCCTGACCCTCATTCCCATGTGTTATTAGGAACTTGTGTATGTCTATTTTCACCACTGCCCCATAAGCTCTGTTAAGTACAGGAACTATGCCATTCATTCCTGTGATCCTATTATTCTAAGTCCCAAGAGCAATCTTTGTTCAGATAAATGCTCTGAAAACAAATTAACAAGCCCCTTGTAACGCTTGTGTGTGTGTGTGTGTACAGGATGACGGGTGATCACAGAGGGAAAAAAGTGATGAGAAAGAGCCTTGGAATTATAGCACAAAAATTGGCCAAGCCACAAGTCAAACCCACTTGGGGAAAAAAGCTCCCACTAAAGATTTCCACTCTCCCCCACTATAAACCTCTCTGCTTAGGGATATCTGACATGTTACCGCTTCTGCTGTACATCAAAGAGCGTGATGGATTCTGCATCTCGAAGCAGGAGGTTGCCTGTGCCAGCATAAAAAATCTCATCGCAGTTAGGCACCTGTACCTTTTTGGTGATCTCATTCTTTAGATTCTTGATCAGAAGCTGAAATGAGTATAAAAGGTGGGGTTAAGAGGAATACATGTTAGATGATGACAGGTGACAATGTCCCTCAGCAATCATTCCTCAGCTTTGATAAACCATTTTTTTTTTCTGGCTGTCCAGGTCAATCACCACTATATGTAGACCACTCTAGCTAAGATCCTCTTGATAGGGTCTTAATAGCCCTTCTTTTTTCTTCAGTTGAAATATCCTAAGAAGTCTAACTAAAATCTGAATTCCTTAATCAACCAGAGAGAGAACAGAGCACTTCTGGGGCTTAAATTTTTGTTAAATATTTTCTTGAGAGAGCTTTGCTTAACTCTTTTAGAATCCATTATATTTTAAATACCAATGGATGTAGTAGGATAAGGCAGAGGATCTACTCCTTATCCAGCTCACCTATTTGGGGCGGGGGGCGGGGCAGGGGGACAAGTCCAAGCTGCACGGCTTGCAGGATCTTAGTTCTCTGACCAGGGACTGAACTCTGGCCCCGGCAGTAAAAGCACTAAGTCCTAACCACTGGACCGCCAGGGACTTCCCAGCTCACCTATTTCAAATTTGATGTTTCTTTGGCCCCTGTGTTATCAAGAGTGAGTTTAGCTTGGTTCTTAAGCCCAGAGCCACAGTGATCCTCCACCCAATCAAATAAATTTTAAGGCCTTTTTTCCCCAAGGGGTATGGGGTAGAACTAAGGAGAAAGAGGGTTTCCCTGGTGGCTCAGATGGTAAAGAATCTGCCTGCAGTACAGAAGACCTGGGTTCAATCCCTGGGTCGGAAAGACCCCCTGGAGAAGGGAAAGGTTACCTACTCCTACTTCTTGCTTGGAGAATCCCATGGACAGAGATCCCTGGCAGGCTGCAGTCCGTGGGGTCGCAAAGGGGACTAACACTTTGTTGTGTCCGTGGGGACACAACTAAGGGACTAACACTTTCACTTTTTTTAGGAGAAAGAAGCCAATACACAAGGAAAACAGCTTCCCAAGGGAGAATAAGAGAAAAATCACGCTCTTTATTTTGCAATACAGAGGTCACTGCCACCACACTCCCCAAATTAATTTCCCTTTTTAGTCTTAACTCACCGAATGCATCCGATCTAGGACAGCAAACCGATTTCGAGCAACCCAAACAGCTGTCAGGCCTGAGGATCGTTTCCCTTCAGGAGCTAAGAAGAACAAAACCAAAGGGCAGGAGCATGTGGTAAGCTACTGGCAGGTGACACAGTCAGGTGCCATGAAGCTGCCAGTCCTGCTGGCTGCCATGCTGACTTTGCCAGTTCAGCTGCTTCCTAACTAATTCAGCCATAACCTGAGGCTATTGTCAGGGACTTTTCCCCACCAGTCCCCTCCAAACTCCAACCTCTACCCCTGCCAAGCTTCTTCTCTCTAGGCCAAGTGATTTGAGCCAACACCATATACTGGCAGAGAAGGACCACCCATCTTGGGAGACAGCACACTCCATCAAGTTAACGAGCAGGGCCTCTCTGGCCAAGCTGTGGCACAAAGCAAGCAGCCTGTGAGTATCTTGGACCTCCTGTCTCAACAAGCTAGAGGAGAGACACAGCTCTCTCTCCAGGACCCAGCTGCTCTGCTGCTTTTAACATGCAAATACAGACCTCCTAGTAGAGCAGGGTGGGGCACAGAGTTCCTAACTAAATCCAGGCAGCTCTATGCTGGGCAGAATTTTGCACCAAGTTGTTGCTCCATTAATGTCAATCAATCATTCTTAATACCAGGAAGAAAGTTACAAAATGCTTCTCAGTTTCCAAGTATTTCACTGACTAATTAGAATTCTAAATAGGCACTCCACCCTCTGGGAAACTTCAAAGGGGATACACAGAAGAATGCACTAAATAAATACTCTATCTATCAGTATCAGCAGGACACTGGACAATACACACTGGCCAGCCTTGCCAGGCCACCCCTTGACAATCAGAGGTCTCAGGCAATTTTAACAAAATTAATTATTATCACAACCAACAGTCCCATTTTCCAGGGGCTGGAGAACCACATTATTCCAGCTTTTGCTCTTTCTCTTCCTCTATGTTCCCTATCATTGGACTGTATCTTTATTCCTTTAATAATTATCATCTCCCTCATAAAATGGAAAGGAGAAAACAAAAGTGGTTTTAAGACAAAGCAAAAATATTTTAGACTCTATTAACTGTAAACAGATGGGGAAAGGAAGCAAGGGGATGGATAAGCAGGGACCAGATAAAAAAAATTGGTCAGAAATGGCTCAACTGATTAATTTATAAGGGAGACTTTTCATTTATGGATACCAAAGACATATAGGTTTTCTCTTCTCACCATGACCACACTTACACAACAGTGATCATATTAACAGCAATGACGACACAGGAGCACCCACAATACGGCAGAACTAGCAAAATATCTCTCAGACTCTGTTGATGGGGTCTAAAATATCATGAAAGTATGCTGTTAAGAGTAGGGACCTGAGGTGGAAGCCTCTGACCTACAAATCAGCTGGAGGAAGTACACTAAAGGAAGCATAAACGAGACTCAAATCTATTCTGAGAATGTTTTGTCAGCAAGTGCTAATGGTAAGGACATTAACAAGGGATGGTGGTGATGGAAGAGGTAGGCAGGGTCTCAGCTGGATCCTGGGATCCCTGGTGGGGTGTGGGGCTGTTAACAGCCTCCTCGTTTTGACATGCAAAAGGAAGCAAATCGGATCTGGATATGGATGGGAGAGCATAAATCCCTAGTCCCAGGATGAGACATTGCGAGATTGGAACCACATTTTTAAATAAATGAAACTACCAGGGTGAAAGTCATATCAGCTGACAATAAACTAGGATAACATGCTGTGCTGAAAGAGAAAATGGAGAGTGTCTAATAACCAAATTATAAAATATATATATCTAGCTGGAGTAATAAAATGGAGGAGGAACATGAATATTTCACACCATGGTCGCCTCTGATGCAATTGGCAGCAGCACCTGCCAACGACATGAGTGATGTGGCCATGGCCTGGGGATGGAATGAAAAACTTGAAGAGAAGAGATGATTCGGGTGAGGAGAGCTAGGAGCAGAGCTGGGTACACAAAGAGAATGCCTACCATCGGGATTCTGGGAGTCGGCATCCTTGGGGATGGTATACAAGTCATAGGTACTATTTTCTAAATTGCTGGCTCTCTGTAGAGGAATGGGAGAAATTAAATTGTTAGTAGGAGTCCCCCAGATACCAGTTTATTCTGACATAGAAAACAGCATCATTACACAGATAGCAATCTGAAACTATACTCTTCACACCCTTCACTCAGAGGACATTTGGACGCTTCTACAGCTAAAACTTATAGGGCTCTTTGCCAGAGAACTCAGCATTCACATAAGTTTTGTTGCTGTTGTTGGAGTTGCTAAGTCATGTCCAAATCTTTGCAACTTTTCCTTTTATCTTCCAAAGACATGGTTTCTGAATGAAAGCAAGGACTGCTCTCTATTCCACAAATTAACAGATTAAGAAACCAATATTCCAATGCCCCCCTGAGTAAACTCATCAGCTTAAAGTCTGTTTGAAGGAAAAAAAAAGACATTAAAGAAAATTGCCAGGAGGAAAATATGGGACAGTTAGATATTGAAAAAGGACTGGGATCAGAAACTAGAAGTCCTATTGGGAAAAATAAGTTTTCATTCTTCTGATTTGGCAACCAGGGCACTAAAATTAGGATGTTGTTTCTTTTTTTAAAAAATTGTATGGCAAGCAATGAGGCCCCAAGCTAACAATAACGAAAGCAATGCCTCTCAAAATCAGCTCTACTATTTTCACCCAAATAGAGAGATCAAGATAAGCATCTCCTTTGCACAGGATACAGTCCCAAACATACTTTCAAATTACTTTTAGTGATTTGGGTGACTTGACTTGATGCTCCATTAAGTTTAGAAGTTGTCAACCTTATGACAGATATAAGTACACAAACCCTGAACATGAGAACTGAAGTCTACCTGGTTTGAGCCTTTGTTTACTATTTCAGCTCTCTCAAAATGACCATTAAATAGTTTCTAAGAAGCCATCAGAGATCCTCTACGGGCATGAGAAACAGACCTATGGGAAATGAAGAAATGCCAGGAGGTTTACTTACTGTACACAGTAGGACTGCGTTTTCTGCTGGATTGTACGACATACTGAACACTGGAAACTTGGAACCACTAGAGATATGTATACCAAGAAAAGAGAAATTTAGGAAAGAGATATAATGAAAACAGGAAAAAAGGAATTACTCCTGTACTTCCTTCTTATCTAATCTTTACACATATACTTATCACTTTTATAATCAAGAATAAAAAATTAATGAATAATGCATCTATTTCTTCCTTCCTTTAAGACTTAGGGACTCCCCTATTTCAGCTTTGAGTGAAGTGTTTTTAAAAAGCTCACCTAGTACAAGTCTACTTATTCAACAGAAGGTATGGTGAGCACTCACTGTAGTGAGTGGGATTGGTTCTTCCTGGGTACAAATTCCTACACATTATTGCAGTGGACACCACAGAGTAACATGATGTGATTTGCTTCGGGCTAGTTTCTCCTGGCCCTTGGAATATTAACATAAACCCATCTTTTTATTGTAGTAATGCTGGAGAGTGACTGTCAAACCCTTATGCCAAAGCTTGCTACCATGAATGTTTCAGCATGCTAATACAGCTGGCTTTCCAAGAGGATAGCTCCTTTTCCCAGGCACCCCAGAGGTTATCATATCTTCAGAGTTAAGAGTTTCCAGAGACATATATTCTGGTTTAGAGTTCTGTGCATTTTGCTGAAAAGCAAAGCAAGAGTTATAGAAAAGAAATGCCAAATAAAAGCAAGTTGGGCTACTCTCAACCAGGAAACTTTCTCCAGTTTTCAAGACACCTGCCAAACTGGCTGTATGATTTCCTTTCCTCAGGATCTCTAACATTCTTAACAGGGGTGCTCCCATTCGTCTCATGACCTTGCCCAACATGCTCCTGGGGATTCTATCTGTGACAGGAGATGAGATCCAAAATGTTGTTAAAAGAACAAGAGTCCAGTTTGCAGGTACTGTATCATGGTAACAGATGAGACAATTTGGAGGGAAGAAATTAGTCTACTTTACCTCCGCAACTGCATCACAGCTACATCTTTGGAGCTGTTGAAATCCAACTGACGTAAGAATCGGTCCTTGACATAATGGAGCATATTGCCATGAACAGCATAGGCTGGCCGTTCTCGTTCCAGTTTAAATACAATCATGCCACCATCATGGCCTGGGCCACAGGGAAAGGGAAGAAGAATTAGCTGCAGGTAAGAAAGAAAACTGGAAACAGCAGATACATGAAGATAATGACTGTGTATGTATGCTACAAACAAAGTTAAGATATTTAAATGCAATCTTTATTTGTCTGAATGCCCACAATTCTTGGAATCTTTATTCAAGTGAACACCTGTAAATCCTTCCCCAATACTCACTCTATCATACTGGCACATTAGACAAGTCCTCCTTCGTGTTCTAACAGCCCGTACAAACCTCCATCATAGCACTTATCTTGCACTGTAATTGTTTAGGTATATCACCCCCACTATACACTGAGCTCCCTGAAAGCATAAATTACAATAATTTCCATCATTCCCCAGTCACTATCATATAATAAACATAAAAGGTATGTGCTGAATAAATGAATATTAGTTTAAAAAGACTTCCTGATTCTGTTTTTAAAAAATGTTTCACTTTTCTCTACCAGCATTATCCATCCTTCAGAAAAACTTTCAATCTTTGTCCTCCAAGTGTGCACTCCACACATAAACCAGATCATGTCACTTCCCTACCCAATACCTTCCAATGGCTTTCCATTCATTCAGGATAAAATCTTAAATTCGAATGGCCTACAAGGCAAAGTCCATTCTGCTTTGGTCTTACCTTCTATTACTTCACCTATCATTGGCCACTGTGATGTTCCTCAACATGTTAAACATCTCTCACATCATGGTCTTTGTATTTGCTGTTCCTATTGTCAATGCATATGTCATTCCTCTTCACTTTTCCAAAGCGGCAGTCCCACACTCTTCCCTCTCTATCCTACCTACTTTTGCTTAACTCTCCTTTAAAGCAGTTTTCACCATACAATGTTTCACATATTCATTGTTTTATGGGTCTATTTCCCTTCACTACAAACAGAAGTTCCAGGGCCTCAGGCACAGTGCTCCCCAGGGACTGCCCAGGCCCATTTCCAGCCCCAGCCACCCCACCAAGACGCCACCGGCCCACACTCCCCAGGGCCTATGCCTGCCCATGTGCACTCCAGCTCCAGCCAGCCTGCCGAAGCGCCAGGTGCGGTCTACACAGGAGATGCTCTCACACAAGGCCACTCTGTGAAGACCAGGAGAGGTAGCTGTTTTGCTTAAATCCATAGAAACAAATGCCAAAAGTCATTCAAAATGAAGAGACAAGATGTTCCAAACAAAACAAACCCCAGAAAAAACCCTAATGAAAGAGGTAAGTAATCCACCTGATAAAGAGTTCAAAGAAGCAATCATAATAATGCCCACCAAACTTGAGAGAAGAATGGAAGAACTCAGTGATAACTTCGACAAAGACTTAGAAAATATAAGAAAACCAATCACAAGTGAAGAATACAATAACTGAAAAATTACGCTAGAGGGAATCAAAAAATTAGATGAAATAGAAGAACAGATATGCGATCTGTAAGACAGAAGTGTGGAAATCAATCGGAATAGCAAAATTTTTTTAAGTGAGGAGACTTAAGGGACTTCTGGGACAATATCAAACATACTAACTTTTGCATTATAGGATTCCCAAAGGAAAGAAAGGAACAGAAACTTTATTTGAATAATAATGACTGAAAATTTCCCTAACCTGCAGAAATAGATATCAAGGGCCAGGAAGCAGAGATTCCCAAATAAGATGAACCCAAAGAGATCATCACCATGACATATTTTAATTAAAATGGCAAGAGTAAAGTGCTGAAAGGAAAAGACGTACTACTTATCCAGCAAAACTATCATTCAGAATTGGAGAGTTTCTCAGACGAGCGAAACCTTAACAGAATTCATCACAACTAAAGCAGCCTTACAAGAAATGTTAAGGTGTCCTTTAAGCAGAAAAGGCCACAACTAGAAACAAGAAAATACATGAAAGGAAAAATCTTACTAGTAAAATCAAACACATAGTAAAAGCAGTGGATCAACCACTTAAAAAGCTAATATGAAGGTTAAAGACAGGGAGAACAGCTGACCCTTAAACAATATGGGTTTTAACTGCACTGGCTCACTTACATGCAGTTCTCTTTCACTAAGTATGTATGATACTACTACATAATCCATGCTTGGTTGAATCTTCAAATATGGAACCCCACATCTAGAGATTCAACTTTAAACTTATACACAGGTTTTAGATTGCACAGACAGTCAGTGCCCCCAATTTCCACACTGTTCAATGGTCAGGTGTAGTACAATCAACTATAATAAATAGTTAAGGGAGGGCCTTCTCTTTGTGGTCCAGTGGTTAAGAATCTGCCTTCCACTGCAAGGGATGTGGGTTCAGTCCCTGGTCGGAGAGCTAAGATGCCACATGCAGGGTGTGAGATCTAAGCCCCCAAGCCACAACTACTGAACCTGAATATCACAAGTAGAGAGAAGCCTGCACACTGCAACGAAAGATCCTGTGTGCTGCAACTAAGTCCCAACACAGCAATAAATAAATAAAAATTAAAAAAAAAAATAGTTAAGGGATACACAAAATAAAAATATGACATCAAAAACAAATGAGGTGTGTGTTAAAAATGGAGCGCTTCTATAATCTCTTTGAACTTAAGTGACTATCAGCTTAAAATAGACATATATATATACAGTTCAATATATATGAACCTTATGGTAACAACAAACAACGGACAGACAAAAAATAAAGAGAAACAAATCCACACGTACTAACACTAAAGGAATCCATCAAACTGCAAGGGAGGAAACCAAGAGAACAAGACAGAAACAGAGAAGAACTACAAAAACAACCAGAAAAAAATTAACGTAATGTCAATAAGCACATGCCATGCTGTGCTCTGCTAGGTCACTTCAGTCGTGTCTGACTCTTTGCGATCCTATGGCCTATAGCTCTCCAGTCTCCTCCTCTGTCCATGACATTCTCCAGGCAACTGGAGTGGACTGCTATGCCCTCCTCCAATAAGCAAATAGTTATCAATAATTATTTTAAATGTAAATGGACTAAATGTGTCAACCAAAATACTTAGGGTGGCTGAATGGATTAAAAAAAAAAATGAGATCTATCTATATGCTGCCTACAAGAGACTCACTTCAGATTTAAAGACACACAGACTGAAAGTGAAGGAATGGAAAAAGATATTTCATGCAAATGTAAAAGAAAAGAAAATTGGGACATTTCTCATATTAGACAAAATAGATTTCAAAACAAAGATCATATCAAAAGACAAAGGGCATTACATAATGATAAAGGGGTCAATCCAACAAGAGGATATAATATTTGCAAACATTTAACCACACAACACAGGAAAACCTAAATATATAAAGCAAACATTAATAGAAATAAAGGGAGAAACTGACATAAAGGGAGAAACTGACAACACAATAATAGTAAAGGACATTATATTCACCAACATCAATGAACAGGTCACATACAGACAGAAAATCAATAGGGAAACACCGATCTTAAATGACACATTCCCAGACAGAATTAATAGAGAACATTCCATCCAAAAGCAACAGAATACATTCTTTTCCATCCGGGAGTTGGTGATGGACAGGGAAGCCTGGCATGCTGCAGTCCATGGGGTTGCAAAGAGTAGGACACGACTGAGCGACTGAACTGAACTGAACATTTTTTTCAAGTGCACACTGAACATTCTCCAGGACAGATCACAAGCTAGGCCACAAAACAAGGCTCAATACATTTAAGACTGAAATAATTTCAACTTTTGTGGTTGACTTATTCAACCACAAAAGTATGAATCTAGAAATCAACTACAAGAAGAAATCTATATAAAACACAAACACATAGAGACTAAACTATAAGCTACAAACAACAGGTAGGTCAACAAAAATAACAAAGAAGAAATAAATACCTGGAAAAAGATGAAAATGGAAACAAAATCTATAGGACACAGCAAAAGCAGCTCTAAGAGGAAGTTCACAGTGAAACAGGTCTATTCCCAAGAAACAAGAAAAATCTCAAGCAATCTAAATGTATTAAAAAACCCAGAAAATGAAGAATGAGCAAAGGTCAGTGAGTATGAAGAAGAAACGATAAAGATTAGAACAGAAATAAATAGAAACCAAAAAAAAGGAAGAAAAAAAATTAAGAATTGGCTCTCTGAAAGATAAAATCTACAAACTCTTAGCCAGACTCATCACAATAAAAGAAAGCCCAAATAAAATTAGAAATGAAAGAGGAAAAATTACAACTGATACCACAGAAATACAAAGGATTATAAGAGAATACGACAATGATATGCCAACAAATTAGACAACCTAAGGAAAAAAAAGGATAAATTCCTTGAAACATACAATTTTCCAAGCCCGAGTCATGTAGAAACAGAAAACCTGAATAGACCAAATACTACTAACAAAATTGAATCAGTAATCCACAAACTCCCCAAAAACAAAAGTCCAGGTCCAGATGATTTCACTGGTAAATTCTACCAACATTGAGAGTTAATACCTATCCTTCTCAAATTATTCCAAAGACTGAAGTGGAAAGAACACTTCCTAACTCATTTAATGAGGAAAACATTGCTTTGATACTAAAAAATTGACAAAGACCATAAGAAGCCAAAAACAGGCCAATATCCTTGATGAGCATAGACGCAAAAGTCCTTAACAAAATATTAACAAACCAAATACAATATATTAAATTATTATAACTCAAAAAGTTCCATAAAGTAAGGGACATTGTTTTATACACTGCTAGAATATCAGCACCCAGACTAGGGCTGATACTCAGTATGCATCTGCTAAATTGATGAGTAACACTCAGCTTCTAGCTCCTCAGTCTGAGAACCTCAAGTGTCCGGTATTAGTCTCTAAGTCTCCTAATTAAAAAGGAACTAAGGAACTAATCAAGGAGAATGGGCTGTAGAATTCCCTGGCAGTCCAGTAGTTAGGACCCAGTGCTTTTACTGCCAAGGGCCCAGGTTCAGTCCCTGGTCAGGAAACTAAGATCCCACAAGCCACATGGTATGACCCCCCCGCCCCACACTCCCCACAAAAAAAAAGAGAGAGAGAATGAGCTTCATTATTAAATGAATTTTGGAGGAAAAAGAACACTGTGCCAAGAAGATATAGGGGGGAAAAGGAGAAAAGCTTCAACTACATGGCTCTTAGACTTTTACTTTTCCATGTCATCCTACTATATACTTACTGGAGACAAAGTTAATGGAGAATCACTCTCAAGTCTTAAAAACTGAACCAAAGGGAAAAAGAGAAGAAATGGCCCTTACCTGCTGCAAAGAGGTTAAGGTTAGGGTGGGCAGCTAAGACCCAGAAACGATCATGGTCCCTGCGGAATGTCTGAACTCCAGTGCTAGGAAAGCAAAAGGTATACAAAGAAAAATATTAATTTCCAAGAAAACTTCAGTCTATCACATACAAGACTATTGAGTGGGAGGCCAACACACTGATAAAAAGTAAACCAAGTATAGTGAAGGGGCACATTTTAAATAAAGACAGGACAAATTCTACCAAAGAACAGAAAGAGGACTTTAAACCGACTCTATGGCTTTGGTATTAAGACTTCCCCACTCATCATAATTTTCTACCATACTGTTTTCATTTAATATTCCTTATTTCTGTAGCTACAGAAGAAACTGCTTAAATATAAAGCAGAAAAAGAACACAAGCAGAAATTTCTATTTGATGGAAAATTTGTAAATGATGGCTAATCTCTGGGTCCCTTTGACAGGCTGTTGTTGAATCACACACAGACACCAGGATTTTTGGCCCCTGGAGGAGAAGAAATCAATCTGGGGCGAGAAACGAGGCTTGATTGCTCAGAGCTTTTGTGTAATGAAGTTTTATTAAAGTATAAAGGAGATAGAGAAAGCTTTTGACATAGGCATCAGAAGGGGGCAGAAAGAGTACCCCCCTGTTAGTCTTCAGCTGGATGTTATAACACTAGCAGTCTGTTAATAAAAGAAAGGAATGTCTTAAAACTCAGAATAGCACCAGGCCCCTCACCCATAAGATGCACTTTGGGATAATCTTGGCACCAAATGGTTCATCCTGGGCCATAAAATGATTAACTTGAATCTTGTAGAAGGACAGGTTACCATACAAATAGTTTCATTTACATAGATTAGGGCAACAATATCTGAGTATAACATACTGGTTTGTCAAGTAGGTTCTGAGCTATTAGGCAGGACCAACTTGAAGACAGTTTGGGGTAAATGTATAGTATATTAGCATAGCTTAAGATAAACATTTCCATTAAAAATGCATTGGTTATCTCAAGGTTTGGGAATAGTTAACTTCAGGTGAAATCAGGTGTCATTATGGCAACACAGTATTTTAAGAGAAACCTCCTTTTAAATTTGTATAGAGAAGGAAAAAAATATCGCTAGTTTGTTTCCTCCTGCAGCTTAAGAGAGATAAAAATGTCTGACACTTGCAGGCTATTTCCTCTGTTTGGAGACCCCTGGCCTTCCTGCCTGTTACCCTTTCATCTTCAAGTTTTCATAAAATATAATTTGATTTTTCTATATGCAGAGGATGATAAGAAACACAAATTATTAATCTGATTTTTTAAAAAACAGAGTAAAAGAGAGAAAGGGGCTTTCTCCTGGGTTTGGTCACACACCACTGTAACCCCTTACCGCTTAGACATGTCCCAGACTCGGATACTCTTGTCCTCAGAATTGCTGAGGATCAACTCTTGACGAGGGTGGAAGACAGCACAAGATACATTGTTGTAATGGCCTCGGCAGGTGTCAACTTCCCATGCCTTTGATTCTGAAAGACAAAAAAGAATTAGGTCACCACAATTCCCTACTACTATAAGTTTGGGATTTTGAATTATGACATCCTTTAACCAAATGCTGCTGCTGCTGCTGCTAAGTCGCTTTAGTCATGTCCGACTCTGTGAGACCCCATAGATGGCAGCCCACCAGACTCCCCCGTCCCTGGGATTCTCCAGGCAAGAACACTGGAGTGGGTTGCCATTTCCTTCTCCAAGGCATGAAAGTGAAAAGTGAAAGTGAAGTCGCTCAGTCGTGTCCGACTCTTAGCGACCCCACGGACTGCAGCCCACCAGGCTCCTCCATCCGTGGCATTTTCTAGGCAAGAGTACTGGAGTGGGGTGCCAACCAAATGCTAGATACTACAAAATCTTAAGTAGTATCCCACTTCTTTCTAATAGGTCAATTTCCTTCATTTATGACTCTGAATCTAAGTATTTCTTTATTTCATTCTGACTGGCCTATCAACTATAGCACCTCTTCTCTGTCATTCTTCATCTCCTTACCCTGCCTTGTCACCAGCTTCCATTATAAAAGCTTCATACGGCAGGAATTTTATCTGGTTTAGTCATCATTGTATCTTCAGAGCCTTGAACAATGGTTAGTACAGAGTAGGTACTCAATAAGTAGCTGTTGAATAAATGGAATTCTTATTTAAAATTACATTCATACTCCTCCAAATCAGGATACCATCAAATGAAAAAGAGGGAAGAGAGCAACTGTCATGTTCCCAGGATAAGCGTAAAACCTAAGGTAGAAAAATGCGTCACTAAATCCAGAACACTTGACTTTTTCAGCTTGCTGGTCAGCAGCCAATATTTTAGGTATGATAACACTGTTACTTCACTCACCATTCATACGCCAGATCTTCACTTGACGGTCATCTGCCCCAGATACAATGAGTGGCATAGTAGGGTGAAATGCAGCCCAGTTAACTCCACGATCATGACCCTGTACCAAAAAAAAGTGGTTTGCAAAACCAAAAAAAGTGATTCTTCATATCCGTTACTCAAAGCAATGGACCAGTGGACCATGCTCATGGTCATAAAAGATGTCTCTGATTTTCACTCCATGTGAAAAAGACTCAAGGGACTGCTGCTGTAAGATTTGACCATGAGAGTGACTAACTACATCAGTCTATCCAATATTATTCCCAAACTCTCATGGGAATTCCCAAATCCTTTCTCCTCTAAATTCAGCTTCATTTGCATTTGGGATATACTGTCTTGCTTTGTTTCTGGCCAATTATATTGTATTTCTCCAACCAGCTATTAGCATCTCAAAAATAAAGACCAATTTAGTAACTTAATGAAGAAATTCCCAAAGTACGGTCAAGAAACTCTATCCCCAAGAACTTTTTAGGAAACCCCAGCAATGTTAAAACTTACTTTCATAATAATACTAAAATGCTATTTACCCTTTTCACTCTTATTCTCCCATGAGTATAAAGTTTTACAGAGGTTACATGACATGTGATGATGTCATCGCTTTGATGGCTAATAGCCTATATCCTTATATATCTCACATTTTTAAAAGTTCTTGGTTTCAATTTCAAATATGGTAAAAACTGACAGATATAATGCACATAAAAACTCTCTGGGGTCCTCAATAAGTTTTAAGAGTATAAAAAGGTTCTCAGACCAAAAAGTTTAAGAACTGCTGATTTTAAGATATCTTTTATAAGATATCTTATAAACCTATTTATAAGTTTATACTCTGTATCGGAATCACAGATAAAGTAGTGTCAAATTAGCAGTATTTTTAAGGTACCATACTGTGGTGAAAAACACCTGGGTTTTGGAGTCAGACACAAATTCAAAATTCAGTTCTTCAATTTACTAGACACGTGTGTGTGTGTGTGTGTTAGTCACTCAGTTGTGTCCAACTCTTTGCAACCCCATGGACTGTAGCCTGCCAGGTTCCTCTGTCCATGAAATTCTCCAGGCAAGAATACTTGAATGGGTTGCCATTTCCTTCTTCAAGACACATGTAGATTTTGGTAAATAACTTACTTTCTCTAAACCTCAAATTTTTCATCTGCAAAAGGAAGTTAATAGTATCTCTACCTGCAGACAGCTGTAAAGATTAGATACTTTAAAAAATCTAGTTTCTTTCCCTTATGCCTTTCTATTTTCCCACCATGCAAACAAGTTACTTACACATGACTGGTTCTCAATAACTTTGATTAACTATCCTCCCCTTTCCCAAGAGGCTTGGCAATGGACTCTGCTTTGGGATGGTGATGGAGCCTATGCCAGCTTTCTCCCTCTCTACCCAGTGGGTTTAAAAGGTAACATGATTCTTGCTCAGGTAGCACTTAAACTTCAATTGTCTACTGGCTCACCTACCATTCTATTTTCAGTGCCTCAAATGGCACCTGGCACTCAATAAGCCCTGCATAAGCTTTGTTGAAGGAATGAACACATGAACAGCATACTGTCACTGCTTCCCTGGAGAAAAGCCCATATCCAGCCACTGGCTAGAGAGATAAGTACCTCTAGTACATGCTTCACCACTGCATCCGTAGTTCCAAAGAGATCAACCCCCGTTATTCCTCTCACATCCGACTCCACTGCACCAGGGGACAGGTTTTTTTTCCTTAGACCTTTGAAGGGGTGAGGAGTGGGATGAAAGATGTAAACATAATGTTACCAAAAAGAGCACAGTAATCGAAGCACCCAAAGGTACAGTGATACACCACAATTAAGGAAAAAGAAGGGAAAAAGAAATTTAAGGAGACTGAAGAAAGATGCAAGAGCTCTTATGTATCTCAAATATAAAACAGTTTATTTGGTGGATGATATTGTAAAACTATAAACTGCAAAAAGTGTACTCTCATTTCCTTCTTGACTCTTGGTCAGTGGACAAAATGATTAAAACTCTCATTATTCCTTTAAACACTTGCTCAAGAGACTGGTTATAGATCTGAATATATGTATTTTGTCATTAAAATTTTCAGAGGCTACAGGGAGAAATCAGCCTATAATTCGAAAACAACAGAAAAAAGACACCAGGATAAGGTCAGTCTTATGTGTATAGGACCAACACCTATGGCTCAACAACAATCTGTCTTTAAAATTTGAATTATCTGTGCTATAGTCAGAACCCAAATTACAACACTACTACCTTACAGGTGAAAAGCACCTGCAGTTTTCAAAGTTGATCTGATTAACAACCCTCTGAGGTAGGCAAGCAGGTATAATAATATCAGTTTATAGATGAGAAAATGCAATTGGGACTAAAATCCTATCTTCTGGAGTATTTGGAAGGTGGGGAGAAGAAAATGAAACTACTTGGCATTTACAAAATTAAAAAGCCAAATATCTGTAATAGAAGGGGGAAAAAGCTATCATTGGAAACAAAACCTAAAGTAGTTTTAAGTCTAAATGTTGGCACCTGTAAGAAAGTACAAAAAATTTAAGTTCAATGACTGTATTTATCTTCACTGTTTTAAAATTACAAAATAACTTTTCTATTATAATGGCATATAAACATCAGCATTAGAGAAGCAAGTGCTTAAAAGGGCACAACAGTTTTACTTATCTTGCACCCTGTCCATGATAAGCATTTAGCCAACTGATAGACAGAAATAAGGCCAATGCTTAAAAAAATAAAATAAGCATTCTTCCAAGGCTTCATAAATACATTATCACAGGGATGCCTCCTTTCACTTATTTCACTTTATCCCTTTAATGGGATCTGTCAACTTTTTCTAATGAGTCTGATGCATGAAACAGATTCAAAGGAAGATACAAAGACAGCTGTGAGGAACTTCACCTCCAATAAGCTTCAACAAACACATTAAAAGGAAAGCTGTATGACAGAATGGAAGCCTTTGTTGTGATTGCTTGTAACGATCCAGGAAAAGGGGAAGAGCAAAAACAGACAGATGAATAGTGACAGGCAGTGAAAAGATACTTTGAGAAGAAATATTTGAGCCTTCAACAAGCTACTCACTAGGACTGAACGACAGATGGAAAATTTCTACAGCAGCTACTCAAATCCAGAGGGAAGGGAGGACACTCTCAGAATGGACCAGTTTGATGCACACTTCCCAATGGGAACCAGGGGAAGTAGTAAAAAGAGAGGCATAAGCACAGGATTTGGCAGCAAATTAATACTTTTTTAGTAGTCATTTCAAAGATTAAGCCTGGCTTGACATGCAAAAGTATAAGCACATTAAAATAATTTCACTGTCAGTTTACTTGGAAGCTCAAGCTAAAAAAATAACATTTTTAAAATCTAGGTTGTAAATATATCCCCTTTTAAACAAATATTTTTTGCCAGGCTAATACAAAAGATCAGGTTACGCTAAACCCCCTGGCTTAATCCTCATGGGAGAGGTATCTAGAACACAGGTTTTCCTTAAAGATCTCTGTTTTCTTATTATTTACTTAGTGCAGAGAGTGTCCCTCTTCAAAGAGAGGTACTCAGAAAGATTAGAATTTTAACCAGTCCTCTAGATTTGAGGGTTTTTGTCTTCTGACTCAGAACTAAATTTTTCCTCTTGGAAATACTGTCAATATTAGCTCTAGTTCCTAACGAAGCTGACTGCTAATTTCTCTTCCTGTGTTCAGATTTATTTGAACCAAGGCAAAAGAACCCTGCTAAAAAGAGTATGCTGACTTCTAGAGGAGGAAGAATGTGTAAGTCTATCCCAAAGGCTCCTTCCACTTGGTTAAATACCAAAGCATCTCCTTCCACTCTGGTTAAGGGGTTACTGGAAATCAAGAGAGTTGTGAGTACAGAAAAACACTTAGAAATGGTGAAGAGAGCATTAACATTAGTAACATTAGTACAAAATTTTCAGTACCACACATACTAAGTATAGCAATTATAATGTTATTATACAGTAATCCATGCACTTTACACATTCAAGAGCAAGCATAAACCCCAACTGGGGTCAAAATTTCTCCCTCTCTTCTCTGATTTAGGGCATTTGATTCTGATGCAAATGTTTTCCTACGAAAGTGAAGAAAATGATTTCTTACCCTGGGCATTTCATGATGACCAAAGAGAATCCATTTACCTAAGGACCCCAAATTGCTTTAGCTAGGTCACAAGGAAACTGCCCTGCCAGCTTCAGGTGGCATAAACACTACTCTTAAAGAGTGGAGCAGTATAAGGCCCTTCTCATCCCCATGCTCTAGGAAAGATTTAAGCTCCAGTGGTCTAAGGATCAGTTTATTCATATAACAAATTCACTTCTCTGTGATCTAGAATGGCAGTACTTGTACACCATTCTTAGAACTTTCTCTGAGAAAACAGTCACTAAAAAGTGTCTTAGTAGCAGGTAACTCTCTCACAGATCCCCAGCTGAGAAAGGCTATTCTAAGTAACTGCTCCTGGTCAGCTGAAACAGCATAAACTGGGATCCAGCCCCATTTGGCTCCTAAATGCTGAGACAGAGAGGGCTTTGAAAGTGTGCACAGTTAAAAACTATTAAAAGTCAAAGCTTGGTTACTGGAGGAGTGAATAACAAGCTCCCTGGTACTAGCAGTGAGGAGAGGGCACAGGATCCACAGTGCCTGTGCCTATCTCTTCCTGCTGGCATGGCTGGTCACATCTGGGTGTACTTCAAAAAACCTAGCTAGTCTGACGAAAAACTGCAATGGCAGAAGCCCTTAGGAGAACAGAGTAGGACTGCCCTATCTCCAATACAATCTTGTTTCTACCACTTCTTTCTTGATTCTGAACCTCTGAAAACTGCAGAGCATGATGCAGAGCTTTTACTTTCCCACTGTCCTCATCTTCCCCTTGGCTTGTTTCCATACTACATGAATCTTAACTGCTATTACAACATTCCAAATGTTGCGCCCAGGAATCCAAATTTTCAACTTGCTGTTTATTAATGGTTAGAACAGCAAGTATTAATATCATACTGCTCCAGCCCACCACGACACAAGGAGCTGGGAAAAGTTATCAACTTTCTTTGTTACCACAAAGAACCAGGTAAAGACCTACGAGGAGTCCTTTTCACAAAATGGAAACAGTGCTCTGTGGACTAGCCATGGACTTTTCAGAGTCCAATCTCTAAGAGTTTTTAAGGCAACAAACAAGTAGAAACAATTTAGCAACTGCTAAATAAATCTAACTGGGCAGAGAACTATAGCATTTAGTTTCATTTCCCTACTGCATTTCTCAACAAAGCACTTCCATTTTTCCAGTATGTCAATCTCATAGGTACAACCCTTTCTCTGCATTTAAATTCTCAATTCTCCTCTATACAGTCCTAAAAATTTAAATTCTTATCCCCAAATTAAGATACTGTATATAAACTATGAAAGGAGGAATTATCCCAACTACTCAAAATCTACAAGTTATTTAATTTTTCATCCTAGAAGTCTGCCTGTTAAAAGGTTTTCTGGACATGAAAATCCTTCCTCCAACCCTCATTCTCTTTACAGTAGACGGTATATAATAGAAGGATTTTCCTATTTCTAAATGAAGCCACAGGATCTAAAAGCCCTGTTTCCCTGTACTAATCTATTCCCCAACTTCATTTCTGTCAAAGATTTTTCTTATTTTAGTGGAAAGCTTGATTCTTAAATACTCCCAACAGTACAAAGACTAATCTAACTAAAAAGTGGAATTTTCTTAAAATTAAATTTTCTAGAGCAACCACTTTCCTTAGAATACTTCTAACGTGAACCATGAAAGCACATTTAATATCCTCAGAAACAAAGACACTATTACATGAAAACAGAATACTCTAAATTTTTCTGTTCCAACTCAACTACCCTCACTATTTTAAGCAATTGCAGTTTTGCGCCAGACACAACTAGGCTGTCCCCTGAACTTGGGCAGCTCACCAGAAATATCCCAAACGCGCACAGTCTGGTCCAGGCTGGCTGACACGACCAGGTCTTCTGAAGGGTGGAACTGAGCGCACATGACGTAATGATTGTGCCCTGTTAACACACTGCAAGAGGGAAAGAAAGACAATACCAAATCAGAGGCAGGAACCAACAGGCTCCCACATGTCAAACGCCATATTCCACACTGAACAGGTGCATGTCCAAATACACTCTTTTGGAGGCCAAGGCAAGACATCCTAACAATTCTGAATTAACAATAATAAGCAGAGTCGGCTGTTTCAAGCTTGGCTCTCTTCTCGCTTGTAATGTTTCAGTGTTTATTACTAGTTTCAAAAGAACTGAGACTGCACAGCATTCCTCTCATTAAAGATGCATTAAACTATCAAAATAAATGAAATCTTATTCATACTAAAACTATCTGTTAGCTTTTAAGGGGGTATCCCTTTTAAAGGATGTCACTAAATGGTCCTTACATACTTATAAAAAGCTCTATAACCAAACACGAGGCAGGACAGAGGTCTAGACCCTGACTCAGGTTTCTCGGAAACAACTGAAAACCAGCTAAAAATTCTGTCCCAAAAGCCTAGCTATATGACTTCTTTCCCCTGGAAAGAAATGATCAGAAAATCCAGGTTCACATATTACTAATGACACTGCTTCTGTATTTATCTTTTTATATACAAGAGTGTCTTACAATCAGTAATTAATCAGCAGACATAGCCCATTAGGGACAGGAGATGATTGTTCTAAAGAGAAGCTGATTACGAGAAAACTAGAAATGAAGGTTTTTTTGAGCTCTCTGTCTCCTGCTTTACCAGACACAGGTTCTGGACTGCCAATTCCACACTCGGATGGTCTGATCATCTGAGGCACTCAGAATCCAAGGATATTCCTGAAAAATATTCCAGACAAAGGGTTTGAACATTAACAGACGTGTTCTTCCAGGTTCCATTTCTCTCTTTGGGGGAAATACTTCATTGTCCGACATCTCAGCTAGTCTCTAACCGATTCTGAGTTACCAGGCTAGTGGTCTATTCCTCCTCACCATGCTACCAGCTCTTCCCAACTTCGGTACTTTCAACTATAAGGTTTAAGAGTGGAAGCAAGACCATAATAGATTCTCAGAGACAAATAGTATAATATATATTTACAATTACTTTTACATATGTGCTTATGTATATGTGATTTATATTTATAAAGTTAATCCTGTAAATCAAGATCCTGTGAAAGGATCTCTATTTAACTCTAAGATTGGAATATTGTTTTAAAGTCTGACTTGTCCCTGCCAGACCATCCAGTCTCAAAAAATTTCAGAGTCTCAGAGAAGAAAGCAGAAAGTAACATGTAAAAACAATTCATCCCTTTTACACTCTTTAAACTTTTTAAGAGAAGGAAGTATTTCTTAGTCACAGTTGTCTCTCCAGTGTTTAGCAAAGAACTTAACGAGCACAAGGTACACACACACTTACTAAACTGAAAAAAATAAAAGGAAATAAATTTTTCCTAAGTTTCCAGCTGAATGGTAACTTGTTCTGGGCAGGAGTCTTCAGTGAGCCCTTCGTGGCAATGACAAAGAGTTCCTTCTAAATAAAGTACCTATTGAATGGTTGTCATTCTCAACTATTTCAGCTATAATTTTCACATTCATCTTCTCCTATTCTACCCTAATTCTTTTTAATTTTAAAAAAGGAAATAGAGTGTAATTAGCCCAGAATTTATTGTTTATTTTGTTATACTTTTTCTTACTTAATTCAAGAGACTTAAGTTTACTAAGAGTCAAGGAATAGTACAAGTTAATTCTAACAGCATATATTAATAATTATAGAGAAATCCAGTCAGGATGGGATGAGATTAAGAGGCTGGGAGTCTTAATCTTTAACTCAGTATCTGTCTGCTATGAAACCTAAAAATCAAAAAAGGTAGTAAGCTCGGCGCAGGGAACAGCCTCTACCAGACCCTAAAGTCCTAGGATAAAAGCACATGATTGTCAATGCTTCAAAACATTGGTTAGCGTCAAAATGGCATCTTATCTTGACATTCCTCCAAGAAACACCTACTTAGTAACACCCCACATGTGATTAGCCTGCAAACTTCTGTTTGCCAGTTCAGCAAATTTAAAATCAAATCTCTACTTTTCCCTACAGAGAATCAATGCCTTCCTCATAAAGGCCACTGAATCCAATTAAATTCAAACATAACTCCGAGTGCTTCCTCTTACAGAAGCAAACAAAGCAGAGAGGCCAACACTCTACAGATCCTAGAAGAATCAATAATGTGATTCTGTCATCAAAAGCATTCTTCAGGAGAATGGAGAAGATTCCTACAGGGAAACTGAAGAATGCTCCAAAGCTAGAGCCACAACAGTTACTCACATGATGAAAAAATGTAGTGCGGATGTAGTCTAAGTGCCCAAGCAATGTGAAGAGACAGCGCCGAAGCTTGTAATTCCACACCTGCAAAGACAAAAATTCAACTAAAGGAATAAGGACATAAAGTTGTGAGCCTCCATAAGGCCCAGGTTTCTCAATAAACAAGCTGGGATTTATCTTTTGGCATCTTTAAATAGGCAGAAATCTTGACAGGAAATCTTGTTTAAGGTTGGAGGGGAAAAGACTACGAATGAAAACGTAAGTCAGCTACACACGTGTGGGGAGAGGAAAAAGCAAGGCTAAGGAAACCTAAAAGATAAAATGATGGAAAGGTTTTTCTTTTTTTCTGGGAAGAAATCATGTCTATTTAATAAGACAAAATGTTTATCTAAGGCTCAGCTTGAAACTGTTCTACTGAATAATTGTGTTCTTAGCTTGAATACAGACCCCTTACTTGGTGCTTACCTATCACCTTAATTGTGGGTAAAAAAAAAAGTAGGACGGATATGACTTCAAAGGAAACAATAATATAACATATAGCATCATCTTTTGTTAGGCTTGATGGCAAATGATGCCCATACATTCATGGTCTGTACTCACCTATCATGCAAATATACTTTAACTCAACACTATGGAAAATACAACATTGCTCAGATAGACTGAGCTAAGCAGAAAAATATCATATTTAGATAAGAAGTTAAGACAGTTATCCAAGTATCAGGCATCAATGGACACAATTGAGAAAGACGCTGAAACCAAGACCATAAATGTAAGACAGCTCACACTTCCCATCCAGAAAAACTCCCAAAAGTATAAAAAGAAAACAGACGCCTTTTTTCCTTCTATAAAATTTAATGCTTCTTCCGTCTATGGGGTTGCACAGAGTCAGACACGACTGAAGCGACTTAGCAGCAGCAGCAGCATAATCTATCCAGGCCAGCCTATTACTATTTTTTCCTATTTTTACTTAAAAATTGTTTTCTTTCATAAATCACAAATGATCCATTTCCTGTAACAAATTTGAATAACCCCAAATCCAGCATTTCCAAACAAGAATGTAAGCTCCCTAAAGGCAGGGTCCTTGTCCATCTTGCTCAACACTACACCCCCAGCATCTAATGTAGCAGCTAACACTTAGTAGGTGCACAAAAGGGATGTGCAGCAGAAATGAGAAAAGATAAACAACACAAAAAGTGAAAATATTAGAATATCCTCACCTTCATCTGTTGAGTCATCTATAAATACACATGCATACAGTGGAGTTTGACTTTCACACAAAAATTAGACTATACCATAAATACTATTGTGTTAACTAGCTTTTTCCCCCTTATAGAGTTCAGTTTTTTAAACTTCCATTATTTCTTGCTTCAAATCATCTTGATTCCTTTATATGCCTCTATCAAGTTCCAGAACTATGAATTCTGAAAGACCTATAGGGTTTTTAGACCTGAGCCATTTGTGATTCCTATCTTACTCTTTGTAAATCAGGATTACACTAATGCTACATTTATCTGGGTGTAGCAAAAAATATGATGGTCCACAAATATGACTTTTCAAGATGATCCTACTTTCATCAGAGAAATATAAATCCCAGCATGACAGCACTACATACCCATCAATTAGCTAATTTCTTTATTTAATAACATCTTTCAGATATAATTCAAATCCCATATAATTCACCCATTCTAGAATTCAGTAGTTCTTAATACATAGTTATTTAACCATTAGCACAATCAATTTTAGAACATTTCATTACCACCAAATGAAAACTATACCCATTAGGAGTCATTCCTCATTTTCTCCCAATCCCCTCAACCTCCAGACAACCATTAATCAACTGTCTCTACTGATTTGCTCTACTGATCTGAACACTGCAAGTAAATGAAAGATAATTCATTTTCAAAAGTACTAATGACTTTGGGAAAAAATTGTTCTCTTAAATGTCACTCAGTGTTTGTCTTAAACAGATCATGAAGAACCCAAGTTAACCATGCGTAATACTCAGTGGTCATCACTTTTCTAGAAATATGACCAAGGAGAGACAGCCTGAGGAGCTCCTGAGGCCCATCAGGTGGTCCAAGCTTCCACTGCCTGCCCCCAGGATCAGTGCCTAAAATCTAGGAAGGGAGCTGTGCTCCCTATCATTCTAATGCACATTTTCTCTACAGGTAGCTGTCACTCCTCATGCCTGTTACATAAGTCCTACTGTGTAATTTGTAGCTTCCTAAGGTAGCTTCTGAAAAAGATTATTTTTTTCCATGAAGAAAATTTCTCTGGTGTGGTTGGATACGTCATTTCCTCTGCATTTTTAATGTCACGGCCGAAGCTCACGCTCTGTCCCTTTCGCACATGGACTTTTGCAATAACCATTTTTTTTTTTTTTTTTTTTTTTTGCAATGACCATTTGCAAATGACCTAACTAGTATCTGCCTCCAGTCTTGCCTGAGTCATCCAATCTTCTCTCTATATTGCCATTTAAGTAACCTTTTTTATTTTAAAAGTGTGAACCTGGGGGCTTCCCTGGTGACTCAGTGGTGAGAAACGGCCTGCCAATACAGGAGACACAGGTCTGATTCCTGGTCCGGGAAGATCCCACATGCCACGGAAGAACTACACCTGTGCACACACTCAACTCCTGAGCCCGTGCACTATAGAGCCTGTGCCCCACAGCAAGAGAAGAAACCACAATGAGAAGCCTGCACGTAGCAATGAGAGAGTAGCCCCCACTCACGCAACCAGAGAAAAGCTTGTACAGCTACAAAGACCCAGTCCCGCCAAATAAATAAGTACGTAAACGTGAATCTAGTATCACCCCTCTATTTAAACTCCTTTAATGGTTCCTTGTTATTTGTATGATAACATCCAAACTTCTGAGTACTACAGAGAGGTCCTCCATAATCCGGCCCTTCTCATCTTCTGCTCCTCTCACTTCTTCCAGATTTTATCCAAAACTAATTATAGTTTCTCAAATGTATCCAGCTATGTCATGCTTTTTGTTCTTGTACTTAGATTGTCCTTACCCATTTCACTTTGTTTATCTATGGTATATTCACTAATCTGTACATGTCATTATTAGGGTGTATATTTAACTCCTCCACTAGAATAAAAGCTCCTTGAGAACAGAGACCATTTCTTACTTACTTTTGAATTCTAAAAATAAAAAACAGCATCTGCAACATAGTAAGCATTCAATAAATGTTCACTGGATGCTCTGGATAATGTCAAAAGCCTGAGCTCTATACAAATGAGACATCTGGCTTTTCAGTCCCTTCTGTGATTCCCAAACTTCACATTGCCTGTCCTTTACTCCAAGTCATGACAGGCCCGCTATACCTTAATCTTATAGTCATCTCCTCCAGAGACAAACAGTGGTTGCTGCTTATGGAAGTCAATGCCTCGTACTGGACCTAGGGAAGAAAGCAGGCAATACATGTTAAAAAGACAGTTATGCTCCGAGTCTCCAAGGTGATTCTTATTCAGAATTTTCCAGTTCTATCCCTCCCATGTTCTTTAATCCTAAAGAAAGCTTAAACTACTCCAGAAAACAATACTTATATTTCTTTTAGCTTCTTCCTAGAAACTGTTATCTTACCATCATGCTCATCAAACTTGTCAATGAGGGTACACATCCGATAGTCCCATAACTGGATGACTCCATTGTGTAAACTGGTCAGGATCCAGGGTCTTTTGGGGTGAAAGCTGAGTCCTGGATTAAAAAAACAAAAAACAAAAAAAAGACAATGATCCAATGAGCAAAGTAAGCCCCACAATGTCACCTCCTGCCAACTGTGATAAGAAAATGGGACAGCTAAGTAAAAACTGGGTTCATATATTCATTCACTGGATGCCACACATTATGACTTATATGGTATCATGTGTTGGGTTTTTTTGTTATATTACCTTAAATACTGCTGGGCTCTGATGTAGGATGCAGTCACTTGGAATTAGTTGATCCTTTTAAGGCTTGCTTTTTAAGTTTTGGATGGGTCCACAGCAGCCTTTAGCCTAGATCTGATCTGGCATCACTGTTAAAGCAATACCCTTTTGAGATTTCTATATGATGCCCTATAGTATTAGGAGGTCTATACTGGCCAGTGGGAACACAAATTATTCCCAGCTCTATGTGAGCTCCATGGATAGTTCTGCCTTCTCCTCTCCAGTGGTTCTTTCCCAGGCCTTGGTTTATTTCCTCACATGCATTAGTACTCGGACAAAGGCCTGACAGGATCCCCTGCAGAACTTCAAGTTCCTCTGTGCAGTTCCTCTTCCTTCTCTAGTATTTTGTCCAGCAAATTCTAGCTATCTTGGCTTCCCCGAACTCTAAACTCTGTCTTCTCAGTGAGACCACAGGGCTCTTCTCCTCCTCCCTGTACTTCAGCCTGGAAACTCTCTCCAGGTAACAAGCTAACACAATCATAGGATTCATCTTGATTTTTTTTTAAAGAAATTTTACTTATTTATTTATGGCTGTGCTGGGTCTTTGGGGCTGTGCAGGTTCTTCTCGAGTTGCGGTGAGCAAGGGCTGCTCTTCATTGCAGTGTGCAGGCTTCTCATTGCAGTGACTTCTCTTGTTGTGGAGCACAGGCTCTTGGGCATGCGAGCTTCAGTACTGAGGCACATAGGCTCAGTAGTTGCGGCTCCCAAGTCCTAGAGCACGAGCTCAACAGTTGTTAAGCCTCACGGGCTTAGCTGCTCTGTGGTATGTGGGATCTTCTCAGACTAGGGACTGAACCCGTCTTCTGCATTGGCAGGCATTCTTTACTACAGAGCCATGAGGGAAGCCGGACTCATCTTGTTTATTTCCCTTTTCTCAAGAGTCATTCCCATGGAGTAAGAAATGGCAACCCATTCCAGTATTCTTACCTGGAAAATTCCACGGACAAAGGAGTCTGGTGAGTTACAGTCCATCCGGGTCAAAAAAGAGTTGGGACACGACTGAGTGACTGAACAAGCAAGAATCACTCTCCTGCACTGCCTGTTTTCCAATGTCTGAAAAGCTTTTGTTTCACACGTTTTGTTCAGTTGTGCAGGTATTTAAGGTGGGACGATAAACCTGGTCTCTGTTACTCCATTATGACTGGAAATGGGAGTCCACAGAAGTTTGGAGAGTATACTTTCAGGTTTTTAATGCAATACATATTGTTTTATGACAATGGAGATAACATTTTAATATTTTACAAACTTGTTTTCACTTAACTACATATAATGTATCTCATAACATTTTAAGTACATCTAGACTTAGCCTCTTTCGTTTTAATGACTGCAATGTACAAATATACCACTTTTTAAACTATTCTACTAATGGGCATTTAAGTTTTTTCCCTTTTTATCTACCAGAAAAGATGATCCAATGAAGATGTTTCCACACATAATCCAGTCTGTTTGTATTATTACTGATTTACACTAAAGACTAGAAATGAGATTTGTTCAGGAACAGGGTATGTACATTTAACATTTTGGTAGATACTATTTGATTGCAAAAAGACTGTATCAACATAAAGTCTGACCAAGTTTCTGAAGGTACTGAGAATGGGATGTTATCAGTTATTTGTTATTTTGTTTTAGTACTCTAACATCACTTCTTTCATTACTAGTGAGGTTAAGAATATTTTCATTTATTTATTTAACACTTTTATTTCTTCTTCTAAGCTGTCCGTTTTTCATTAGGTTGCACATTCCCCACTCTCATTCCCATTATGTACAGGAACATTCATTAATAGATATTAACTCTCAAATATCTTGATATTCCCTCCCTGGCCAATTTTCTTCCCTATGCCCAATAAGGAAATTAGGAGCAGAAGAGAAAGCTTCAGGATTATAAAGACACATTTCAACCATCCAGGAATTCTTAATGGCACTCTTCTTTATGATCAAGATTCCCAAGAGACATAGAAACTTCTCAAAACTTATTCTCCCGTTAACAATGGCCTCCAGTTTTTGAGCTATTGAGTCTACACCAGTCATCTTTTATATACTTTCTCATTTTAATTCTAAAAAAGAATGTTAATTATTCATGTATTACAGATAAGGAAATAGATTTAGAAATGTTAAGTTGCCCAAAGTCCTGCAGTTCATTACTGCTGTGGCTGCTGCTAAGTCGCTTCAGTCGTGTCTGACTCTGTGTGACCCCACAGGCGGCAGCCCATCAGGCTCTGCCGTCCTTGGGATTCTCCAGGCAAGAACACTGGAGTGGGTTGCCATTTCCTTCTCCAATGCATGGAAGTGAAAAGTGAAAGTGAAGTCACTCAGTCGTGTCTGACTCTTAGGGACTCCAGGGACTGCAGCCTACCAGACTCCTCCATCCATGGGATTTTTCAGGGAAGAGTACTGGAGTGGGTTGTCATTGCCTTCTCCAAGTTCATTACTGAATGTTTCAGAATTCCAAAGTAAGCCCATATGACTCCAAATAGCAAGTTTCTAACCACTTTGTTATGCTGCATCTTTTATAAAAAAATTTTATATTAGTAAAGAGTCAAGGTACAAATATTTTCCCCAAATCTCTGCCTCTGCCATTCTAACATTCTAAGAGACTACTATTGCAATATCAGTTGTTTGCAATCCACCTACATTCAGTGACGCACAAGTTTTAGAGCTGTCATATTCAGGAAATAAAAATAAAAGACGTCCCATTAAATTTGAATTTCAGATAACCAACAATACTAAAATGTTACTTGCTTTTTATCTGAAATTCAAATCCAATTCAGTTCAGTTCAGTTGCTCACAGTTGCTCAAGAGTCTTCTCCAACACCACAGTTCAAAAGCATCTATTCGTTGGCGCTCAGCTTTCTTCACAGTCCAACTCTCACATCCACACATGACCACTGGAAAAACCATAGTCTTGACTAGACAGACCTTTGTTGGCAAAGTAATGTCTCTGCTTTTTAATATGCTATCTAGGTTGGTTATAACTTCTTCCAAGGAGTAAGTGTCTTTAAATTTCATGGCTGCAATCACCATATGCAGTGATTTTGGAGCCCCCCCCCCCCACCAAAAAAAAGTCTGACACTGTTTCCACTGTTTCCCCATCTATTTCCCATGAAGTGATGCGACCAGATGCCATGATATTCGTTTTCTGAATGTTGAGCTTTAAGGCAACTTTTTCACTCTCCTCTTTCACTTTCCTCAAGAAGCTTTTTAGTTCCTCTTCACTTTCTGCCATAAGGGTGGTGTCATCTGCATATCTGAGGTTATTGATATTTCTCCCAGCAATCTTAGTTCCAGCTTGTGCTTCTTCCAGGCCACCATTTCTCATGATGTACTCTGCGTATAAGTTAAATAAGCAGGGTGACAATATACAGCCTTGACATACTCCTTTTCCTGTTTGGAACCAGTCTGTTGTTCCATGTCCAGTTCTAACTGTTGCTTCCTGACCTGCATATAGGTTTCTCAAGAGGCAGGTCACGTGGTCTGGTATTCCCATCTCTCTCAGAATTTTGCAGTTTATTGTGATACACACAGTCAAAGGCTTTGGCATAGTTGATAAAGCAGAAATACATGTTTTTCTGGAACTCTCTTGCTTTTTTGATGATCCAGCGGATGTTAGCAATTTGATCTCTGGTTCCTCTGCCTTTTCTAAAACCAGCTTGAACATCTGGAAGTTCAAGGTTCACGTATTGCTGAAGCCTGGCTTGGAGAATTTTGAGCATCACTTTACTAGCGTGTGAGATGAGTGCAATTCTGTGGTAGTTTGAGCATTCTTTGGCATTGCCTTTCTTTGGGATTGGAATGAAAACTGACCTTTTCCAGTCCTGTGGCCACTGCTGAGTTTTCCAAATTTGCTGGCATATTGAGTGCAGCACTTTCACAGCATCATCTTTCAGGATTTGAAATAGCTCCACTGGAATTCCATCACCTCCACTAGCTTTGTTCATAGTGATGCTCTCTAAGGCCCACTTGACTTCACATTCCAGGATTGTCTGGCTCTAGGTCAGTGATTACACCATCGTGATTATCTGGGTCATGAAGATCTTTTTTGTACAGTTCTTCTGTGTATTCTTGCGACCTCTTCTTAATATCTTCTGCTTCTGTTAGGTCCATACCATTTCTGTCCTTTATCAAGCCCATCTTTGCATGAAATGTTCCCTTGGTATCTCTAATTTTCTTGAAGAGATCTCTAGTCTTTCCCATTCTGTTGTTTTCCTCTATTTCTTTGCATTGATCGCTGAGGAAGGCTTTCTTATCTCTCCTTGCTATTCTTTGGAACTCTGCATTCAGATGCTTCTAGCTTTCCTTTTCTCCTTTGCTTTTCACTCCTCTTCACAGCTATTTGTAAGGCCTCCTCAGACAGCCATTTTGCTTTTTTGCATTTCTTTTCCATGGGGATGGTCTTGATCCCTGTCTCCTCTACAATGTCACGAACCTCCGTCCATAGTTCATCAGGCACTCTGTCTATCAAGTCTAGTCCCTTAAATCTACTTCTCACTTCCATTGTATAATCATAAGGGGTTTGATTTAGGTCATACCTGAATGGTCTAGCGGTTATCCCTACTTTCTCCAATTTTAGTCTGAATTTGGCAAGAAGGAGTTCATGATCTGAGCCACAGTCAGCTCCCGGTCCTGTTTTTGCTGACTGTATAGAGCTTTGAGATGAGAATAAAAGTAGCAGTACAGCACCCAGGAGAGGGGAGGAGAAAGAAACAGGGGGCGAGCCAAACGAACCTCCCGCGGTGCGTTAACCACTACAGTTAAACCAAATCCCAAGGGCACACTAAAGGCGACCGGACTGCAGGTGAATCGCCCGCCAGGCCTAATAGCCTCCCTCTGTCTCAGGTTCCTCTAGGTTCGTACGGTGGGCCCAATTCAGCCCGTTAAATCTTCCCTCTCTCTTCCCCAGTGACAGGGCTGCCCCTGACATCCAACCTCCGCGGTCCCTCTTTTAATCTCCATTACCTTTAACCCGCGCACTCTTGGTCTCAAATTTGGTTAGCATCCTTCAGGCTCCGAGCTGTTAATCCGAGTCCTGACACTCCCTGCCGCCCTATGGTCGCCTCCACGTCAGCGTCCCTCCGCATCGACTCCCGGAAGTTCCATGGATACGAACTTCCGGCCCCAGAGCTCCGGGCCATAGAGACGGAACCAGGGTTGGCCTAGAGAGGCCACTGCCTGAGAAGGTGGGAATTGAGGTTTCCGCTCAGCTGAGAGGCAAGATGGCCACCGCTGGGGGCAGCTGTGTGGCTGACCCGGGAAGTAGGAGTCTTCTTCGCCTTCTGTCTTTCTGCGTCCTACTGGCAGGTGAGGCCTCCCCTGCCCGTGAGCTCCAGTCTGTAAGGAGAACCCTCCGGATCTGCCCAGCCGCGAGCGCTGCCGTCTCCCATCTGGTCCCCGCAGCCCCTCCGTCCCCCCACCCTGTAAATCCTCTCTTTTTCGTTCCTACGACAAAAGTTCCCCCTTTGCCTGGACCTGAGGGGCCCCTTCTCCCCCGCGGCAGGTCAAGTCTCTTTCCTCTTCCAGGCCTCTTCTTGAACTTCCAGCTCAACTCTCTCCCACTTTGCCGGGATACCTCGTTTCCCCCACGGCCCAGCCACCCCACTCAAAATCAGAAAGGACAAGTGTTAAGAGTTCAGCTTTCTTTCCAATGCGTTTAGACTTTTAAGATGAAAGCGCCTGGTTCTGTGGGTGCATTGCGGCGCGAAGGAAGGTAGATGCCTTATTTCTTTCTCGTTTTATTCCATCGTAAACCCGCGTCCCTGTGCTTCCCCTCCGTTTGTCCCATTAATAAAGTGAGACTAAGGTAAGATATTAGTTCTCTTAACTGTTTATGCTGTGAAATAATGACTCAAGGAACTTTAGGCATTTATAATGTGCACAGGTGTTTACCTACACGCATTTACTTTCTGGTATATGAGGGCCTAAAATGCAAACATGCCTGTTTATAGACATGATGATACCTTCCCCCAAATTGAGATTGTTTGTTTTAAAGATCTCCAAAGGAGAAACTGGGCTTCCCTGGTGGCTCAGTGGTGATGAATCCGCCTGCTAATGCAGGAGACGCTGATTAGATCCCTGGGTCGGTAAAGATCCCTGGGGAAGGAAATGGCAACCCACTCCAGTATTCTTGCCTAGGAAATCCCATGGACAGAGGATCCTGGGGGACTACAGTCCATGGGGTCACAAAAGAGTGGCACTGGACTTAGTGACTAAACAACAACAACAAAGGGAAAACTAGCTGCCCCACACTGTGGGCACACACAAATTACTTACTAATAATAGATTAACTGACAGGGTATATGGAATAAGTTTTCTCCCAGTTCTGTTCAGATTCCTGGAAAAATGTCTCAGGGAGACTTTTGTTGTTGTTGTAATCTATATTCTTAGACTTGGCACCAGTTTATTAACTAATTAGTGATGTATATACAGAGTAGAAGAATGGAAGTGTGGTTGAGTATGCAACCAGAATCAGGTACATCTAATGTTAAATGCCTTTGCTTTGATGAATCAAGTGTTTTCTCATTAAGCTTCAGTGTCTGTCGCTTTATGATTTGTAGCAACCCTCTGTAGTACATAGCTGAGTGCATTTATTTATTCCAGTAATGTTCCTAGGAGGTGAGAAGGGTAGACATCAGTCCCATTTTGGGAAGTATGATATACCCAAAACCTTTCAACCTAGTTGTGGTATGACAGAGGCTAGCACCAATGTCTTCCAATTTCTTCTTACATTTTTTATCTTCTGATCAGGTTTGTGTGAAGGAAACTCAGTGGAGAGGAAGATCTACATCCCCTTAAATAAAACAGCTCCTTGTGTCCGTCTGCTTAATGCTACTCATCAGATTGGCTGCCAGTGTGAGTTGAGATTGGGAACTGTGTTCGTGGCCGTTGACATTTCAGTCTGTGCCCTGGGTGTAATGATTCAAGTCTTGTAGGTAACCTCAACACAAACTAGGCGATGAGGGTAGTAGGTGGTAGAGAACCATTTGTCAAATCAGGCGAGGTAATTAATAAGAACAAACACTGAGGAAATACTACATACTAAACTTCTTATGTGTGCATATCATTTAACCATCACAACAACCTCATGAAGTAGCCCCTGTTATTACCCCCCATCTTACCAATATGAAACAGAGACTTAGAGAAGTGAGTAACTTCCAAGATTGCCCTGCTGGTCAGTGATAAAGCTTGGATTTGGTGGTCTAAGTTCTAATCTAGGACTCTTAACCACCCAGTAAGTTAGGTAGAAAGCCATACTCTTTCTTAGGAGAAGAAGCCTCATACTCTATGAAGTCCAGTCATCATCTGCACTCTGAATGCTCTTTTTGGAACCAAAATGAGCTTCTTTAAGGCAGTGAACCCTTTGAAGAAGAAGACATTGAGAAAGCCAAATAGTTGCAAGAGGAAATAATAAAGCATTTAAATTTGTCTTTATGTTTTGTAAATGTGTCCCATGTCAACCTGATATGGTTATAAAACTATGAGGGAAAAAAGTTGTAATCAAAAGGCTGAATTCTCCAGTTCCTTGCTACTTCACCTGTTGTCTTCAGATTTTGTTTGTTGGATAGTAGCTTTGGTAGAATGTAGTTTTTTACAGGGAAGCAGGAAACTTAGAGTCAGATCGTGGCTTCTTCATCAAATTGGTTCCCTCTGAATCTGTTCATTCCCGTAAAAATGGTTAGAATATAAGTGCACAAAGCTGAAAGTCAGAGCACCTTTAATAGATGTTTATTGGTGATGCTAAGTGCCATCTCAGCAGTACTTTGTAATTGTCTGAAACCTCGTTCGGTTGTAAAAAACTAGACACTGGAAGTGAAGGACTTGCTCAAGGTGGCAATTACTGTTTTTCTACCCACCCATCCCCTGGCTATATCCTGTGTTAATTATCCATGTCCTTGTTACAGCAAGTACTGGGAGTGCGTTAACTCCCAAACAGTTCCAATTAAAATTTTTGTCGGACCTTGTTCTTAAATTAGGCTTGTGAGGAGAAGGGAGCCAGGTCCAGTGTGGACTGAGATCAGACTGTACTGCTGATCTTGCTGGAACTCCACTTTAGTGCAAAAAGCGAGGCTCCCATCCTCTTGAAGCTGAGCTCTACAATATCCCCTCTGGGACTGAGTCGTTCTGCTACATGTCCTTTGAGCAGCCCTGTGGGAAGCAAAGCAGTAGCCTGTAGAGATAAAGCCTGGAGCCAATATGGAGGGGCAAGAGAGGAGGGGCTGGTCTCTGGCCACTTCCTCATTAGGATCTTGTTTCCTTTCCAGCCTACTTATTTCTAAATCTTACTTCATATCTGTCCATCCTGAGCAAGCTACACCCTCTTAAATTTGGAGTTAAAGACCTAGATTTGATTTTCTGTTTCTAATGCTCTGTTTCAATTGGACCCTTTTAAAAGTGCTCAGAAGGGGTAATCTATAGCTTTCTTTCCTTTCCTTTTCTTTAACTCTTTCCCTATAGTATGAGATACTTCCAAGTTATCTGTAAAGCATCCTGGGGTAATATATGTGTCTGCTCCTGGCCTGGAGCAGCCTAACTCTTTGAACAGCCTAAGCTCTTTGAAGATGCTTGGTCCCCAGAAATGAGAGGACTTTAATATCAGCACATCTAATCTCTTTGAGGACCATAATTTGGGAAGTTCTGTTCTACAGATCTCCTTGAACCTCTTGATTTAACCTTACCCAAAACTGACCAAAAGCAAGTGAAGTCTTACCCAAATAGGGCAAAGGAATAGAGATCCATGGAGGCTATGAGGGCACGGAAATCTGCACAAAGGAAGATTTAGTGCTGGAACTCCAGGCTTGACATCTAGAGCCTGCCATTTTCTGGAGAAAACACATATTTAAAAACTTTGGTGTCTACTGCTACAGAATCTCGTATATAAGCCTTAGTGAGGTTGAGGGAAGAGGACAAGAAAATGAAGATCACAGAGCCTTTCTGACATTTAACAAGCAAGGCCTGTAGTAAGACTTCTGAGCTCCTTTGTCCTCCATTCTTTCCTAGTAATCTTCAGATGGAACCAGGGCAGTTCTGCCCTTCAGTTTCACTCTAGAGTTGGCTGCATTAACCCAATGTCTTGTGACATTTTGGAAGTGGGGTGGGGGGGGCAGTGATGGTGGTGAATAATCTGCAGAATCAGTGAGGCAAAGTCAGAATTGTTAGCTGTGGATGCTTTAATTTGACTCATTCTATCCTGGCAGCTTCCATTAGTGGGGACACAGGGGTTATCCACGTAGTAGAGAAGGAAGAGGACCTGCAGTGGGTGTTGACTGATGGCCCTAACCCCCCTTACGTGGTTCTGCTAGAGGGCACACTCTTTACCAGGTAAGAACTCGGTGTTCCTGCTGGGGAAATGCATCCAGAGAAGGGGAGAGTCAGGGAACAGTCTTCCAGCTTGTGAGTGTAAACTGCCCTCGGCTTCCCTGGTCCTGCCAGGCAGGGGGTGGGTTGGTGCTCAGAGCAAAAGATGTGCCATCAAAAGGAGTCTCGGTGACCTTGTAAGTAGAACTCTGGGTGTGTAAGGACCCCAGGAAGGAAAGGGATGTACAGAGAGGGGTAGATGAGATGAAGCCTTGAGCTCAGATTAGGTCATAGTTTTCGTTCAGAAGCTAAAAGACCGAAAAGACAAGAAATGAGTCAGCAGTGGTGATTCCCCTAATTCCGCATTTGTTTCCACCCTAGAGGGCAGGATGTCAGGCTGCCTGATAATCTCCCTGCCTTCGTTCATGGCATTGTTGCCCCATTCCAGGGATGTGATGGAGAAGCTGAAGGGGAGATCCGGCCGAATTGCTGGTCTTGCAGTGTCTTTAGCCAAGCCCAGTCCTGCCTCAGGCTTCTCTCCCAGTGTGCAGTGTCCCAATGATGGGTTTGGTAAGAGCCCCAGTGGGTCAGGGCAGACTGCTGTCACCCAGGGCTCATCGTTGCTTCGTTCTCTGGGGGGTGGAGGTTGTGAAGGAGTACATGTTTGTGTGTACTGTGAGCAACTGCCTCCCAAACAAGATTTCTTTGTCTTTGCCTCTCATCTCTTCTGTCTCCTGCTCCCCCATCCTCTGTTTACCTTCCATTCTCCCTTTCTGTCACATGTTCAGATCCCCAACTGGCTAGCCTAGGGGTCCCTGATACAGTGTCTGTTTTACTGTAGGTGATGAGAAGTTGATGCTTGCTTCTTTTTGAGTCACTCCCTCTGGAACTCTTAGTCCCAACTCTGTGATAGCCTAGCCCTCCTCCCTTACCTGGTTTCTAAGTGCTTGGTGTCCCAACATCCTATCCCCTGTCCTCCCTTTCAGGTATTTATTCCAACTCTTATGGGTCACAGTTTGCTCACTGCAGAGCCTTTCAGTGGAACAAGGTGGGCGATGGCTTGGCTTATGAAGACTTCAGTTTCCCCATCTTTCTTCTTGAAGATGAAAATGAAACTAATGTCATTAAGCAGGTAATGACTCTGCCAGCTCTTAGCACTTCTTACTTAGAATTATTTGTCAGGCTCTCCTCCTGTTTGGAGGGAGCCTCATTGTACTAGTCTACCCTCTGAAAGGCCATTGCTCCAAGAAGAGCCAAGAGGTTTATTTTTTTCATATTCCCCTCTCCTATTTCTCTTCTGCCTTAAAGTATAACATTAAAGGCTTTTAGACTAGAACAAAACATAAAGAATGTTTAATATGAGATAAGCTGTAGAGCCATGATTAAGAACACTTTGTATGGTAAGAAAGAGCATTGGACTAGGAATTGAGAGATTCAGTTTAGTAATTTCTGAAGTTCTTTTTAGCTCTAGTGTTCTCTAATTCTAAGCTAATGTTCTCTAATTTTGATACACAGAGCAGTTAAGAGGTTTGTGCAAAAGTTTCATGGTGAGTTGATGTCCAGGGTGTCTTGAATTTGCTTTTTCATCTCCCAGTTTGGTGCTCTTTACAGCAAATCACATTAGAAACAGTGACCAAAGCTCCATATTGAACCAGGCCATTTGGTATAGGGTAATTTCATCAGCCCCTGCTAAGTCGTTGAGTCTGTGACCCTTGGCACCTCTTGGTGACTTGTTCTTTTTGACCTTATAGCCCCTGTGGTTGTACCAGACAGGGTACAGGCCTGTAGCTCAGGGACAGATGTGGGAGCGGCTGAAGGATGGAGCCGGGCCCTCCTCCTTTTGTTGGGTGTGGGAGGGACGCTACAGCTCCAGCCTCACTAGGGTCCTCCTCCCCTTGTAGTGCTACCGAGATCACAACCTGAGTCCGAACGGCTCGGCGCCGGCCTTCCCGCTGTGCGCCATGCAGCTCTTCTCACACATGCACGCTGTCGTCAGCACCGTCACCTGCATGCGGCGCAGCCTCATCCAGAGCTCATTCAGCATCAGCCCAGGTGGGGCACGTTGGGGTGAGCTGGCTGCCCGGGGTGGGCTGAAGGGGCTGCCAGCGAGCGTGGTTGAGACCACTGTAGGGGCAGGGTGGGCCCAGAAGGGGGCGCTGGTCAGAGCAGGGAGCAGTGGGTGGGCAGAAGAGGCGGCCAGCGAGCGTGGCTGAGACCACTGTAGGGGCAGAGTGGGCCCAGCAGGGGCACTGGCCAGAGCAGGGAGCACCCGGTAGGCAGAAGGGGCTGCCAGCGAGCGTGGCTGAGACCACTGTAGGGGCAGAGTGGGCCCAGCAGGGGCACTGGCCAGAGCAGGGAGCACCCGGTGGGCAGAAGGGGCGGCCAGCGAGCGTGGCTGAGACCACTGTAGGGGCAGAGTGGGCCCAGCAGGGGCACTGGCCAGAGCAGGGAGCACCCGGTGGGCGGAAGGGGCAGCCAGCGAGCGTGGCTGAGACCGCTGTAGGGGCAGGGTAGGCTCAGCAGGGGGCGCTGGGCAGAGCAGGGAGCATAGGGCTGAAGAAGGGGGACCGGTTCCACACAAATCGAGGTAGGTTGTCTCCAGCGGCAGAGAAAGCAACGTGGAAGAACGGAGCCGGAGAAGTGACTCACAGAGTCCGTGGGCCCTGGTCAGAGGCTGCCTCCATAGCCGCCTTCTCCCTGTGTCCTGTTCAGAAATCGTCTGCGACCCCCTGTCCGACTACAACGTGTGGAGCCTGCTGAAGCCTATAAACACATCTGGAACGCTGGAGCCCGACGACAGGGTGGTGGTGGCTGCCACCCGAGTGAGTGTTGGCCCGATCAGGGCGGGCAGGACTGCAACAGAGAGGACAGGCTTATCAGGCCTCTAGGTTGCTACTGTGGGGAGCCTCAGACGGAGCAGGATCTGGACTGTGGGTGTCTAGCCATTGCTCCAGGATATGGATGTTTTCTTGGCCAGAGCAGGGGAAGGGGGGACTAGGATCTGGCCCGAGTTTCCATTTTCAAAGTGCACCCCCTCTGCCTTGTCTGCTGCATCCAGCTGGACAGCCGTTCTTTTTTCTGGAACGTGGCCCCAGGGGCTGAAAGCGCCGTGGCCTCCTTCGTCACGCAGCTGGCCGCAGCCGAAGCCCTACAGAAGGCGCCTGATGCGGACACCCTGCCCCGCAACGTCATGTTTGTCTTCTTCCAAGGGGTGAGCGCTCTTTCGCTGGGGTGGGATGGCGGGAAGAAGCAGGTGGTAAAGGTGGGAGGGGCTATGGTGTGGGAAGATCTCAGCCCTTGGCCCAGTTGCTATTCAGCTTCTGGAAAGTCTCCGTGTCTCCCCTTCAGGCTCCCTCATCACAGGAAGCATTTGTACCCTGACCCAGAATTGCTAAACTGCCGACTCCCTCACTCCCCCACTGCTGCAGTCTATTTATTTTATTCTGTGGACCCTTCCCCTGCCTCCTTCACCCAGGATCCCTGAGGCTCCCGCCTCTTCCTGCCGCCACCACAGCCCGGCCATGGAGTAGGGGAACCAGCAACTGTGGCTGAGTGGGTGGAGGTGAGGGGAGATGCAAGAAGCAGGCACATAACAGCTGGTGTCTGCCTTGGGCCTATGCACTGTTGCTCTCCCCATGTCTGGGCTCAGGAAGTCCTGTGACACACACATGTGAGGAGGCAGTGTCGGGAGGAGGGCAGGGTCGTGTGACTCGGCTGGCCAGCAGTTGAGAGAACGCGGACAGTAGTAGCCTTTGTGCCAAGAGCTCTGAGGATCTGGCCCCGGGTCACTGAGGCTGCCCTCATGCTTTGGGATCTCTGTTCCCTTTCCCACTTGTCTGTGCCCCTCAGGAAACTTTTGACTACATTGGCAGCTCGAGAATGGTCTACGACATGGAGAATGGCAAGTTTCCTGTGCAGCTAGAAAACATCGACTCGTTTGTGGAGCTGGGACAGGTGTGTGGCATGTCTCCTCCCGCCTCTTCCTTGCCTCCTCAAAGCTTTCCCTCAGCTATTCCCTCGTCCTCACTGAAGGTGCTGCCGCCTCTTCCCTTGACTTCTGCTCCCACTCCTTTCTTCCTGGTATGGGCCAGAAGGGGAGACTAATTATAAACGTTGCTCCTTCATCTTACCTCCAGGTGGCCTTAAGAAACTCACTAGAGCTTTGGATGCACACCGACCCCATGTCTCAGAAAAATGAAACTGTACTAAACCAGGTAACCTGAGCATCTCTCCCCCTCACTTCCTGTTTCAGCAGCTCAAAATATGGGCTTGCCCTGGCCTTATCCCCACCGGCCTCCAGGGCGTGTGAGACAGGACCTTAGGTTGGGTGTTGACTAAAAGGGTGAACTCCCCACCTGTTCCAGTTCCCTGGGAAAACCATAAGCTCAGCTCTTGTCACTATTCCCTGGGATGGGTTCTCTGATCATTCGGTACCTAGCGAACTATCACAGCCCACTTAGGACAGGGTGTGGGTGTCTCCTTTCTTCCCTGCTACCCCAGGGACCCAGCTGTCCTGCTTACCCTGCCCCATTCCTGGCTGTGTCAGACTCCCTACCCAAACTGTTTTCCACTTCCCTCACTCCTTGTTCAAGACCCTCCCTCCCTCAAAGTACAGCTGTAGCTCTGTTTTATCCCTGAGGTCCTCTTCCTGCCAGCCCAGCTTCACTATCACCCTTGCCTCTTACAGCCTAGACTGGACTACTGGTATGGCACGCAGCACTGTTTTGTATTATTTTTTGCTCCTCCAGTTCTGCACAGTAAATAATTAGTAAGACATGGGCTAAGACAATGTCCTGAGGGCAGTTGGGTTTACCTATAAATATGGGAAAAAAAAAACAACAACCACTGATCTCTTCCTTCTTTGTGTGGTGATTTAAACAGGATAGTAGACGCTGCAGGAAAATCCAGAGAGGCTTGATCCCAAAAGGCTTGCAGGATTTAGACCCAGGCGGATTTAGGGCTGCTTTGAAAGTTGGGGAGCAGTTCAGGACTGAGGGACCTCCTGCTTCCTCCCCTCGCAGCCTCCGTCAGCTCATGCCCCTCCTCTCCCAGGTGGAGGCGCTCCTGAGCACCCTGGAGCAGAGTGGCGCTGGTGTCCCCACCGTGGTCCTCAGGAGGCTGAATCAGTCCCAGCCTCTGCCACCGTCTTCTCTGCAGCGATTTCTTCGAGCGCGAAACGTCTCTGGCGTTGTTCTTGCTGACCACTCTGATTCCTTCCATAACCTGTAAGCGTTGCCCAGCCCGCCTCCTTGTCATTCCTGAAGAGGGTCTGTTCTGCAGTCTGAGGCCCGCAGAGGGACAGTGTCCCTGTGTCAAGAGGAACCCCTGCCCGCCCCTGTCCCCATGCCGCCCTCTCCAGAACCGCAGGCCAATCTGTGTTCTTTGCTCAGTGTCCTGTTCTCATCTCACACGATCCTCTCATTGGACGAGATGTTCATTTTAGAAAACAATCCTCAGCTGAGTCCCTTTGTAGCTCGGTACTCCTCATCCGTGGTTCCACCTCTCCACGCTCTCCAGGGGCCTGAGTTCCCCAGGGCTGCCAGCAGAGGGCATCGTTACAAACGCACAGTAGAGTGGTGATGGGGAGCCTGTGGCCGGAGGACATGGAGCTGTCCCTGCCCGGGGCTGGCCAGCGGGGGACACAGACGGTACTCACCCTGAAATGTCACAAGTTCTTACTGTGTGGCAACTGCGTGTGGTTCAGTGTGGGTGTGAAAATGTTCCTGCAGCTGAGGGGGCTCCAGAGATACTGGGCAAGGCCATGCTAGTCACTTTTCTGCCAGTCCTGACATCCCTAAACTGCCCCTAACTCGATGGCTAGGGCCATGGGATTTTACTCAGGCTGGATTGCTAGGCCCCCAGCCTCCCTTCCCTTCTTCCAACAGGCCAAGTGAGTTTCTTTTTTTTTTTTTTTAACTTACTTATTTTTTTTTTGGTGGTACTGGGTCTTTGTTGCCCTGCAGGCTTTTCTCTAGCTGTAGCGAGTGGGGACCGCTCTAGTTGCAGTGCATGGGCTTTTCATTGTGTTGTGGAGCACGGGCTCGAGGCTCGAGGGCTTCAGTAGCTGTGGTGTGTGGTCTCAGTAGTTGGGGCTCCTGGGCTCTAGAGCACAGGCTCAGTAGTTGTGGTGCAGGGGCTTAGTTGGTGCATGGTATGTAGTATCTTCCTGGACCAGGGATCGAGTCCACGTCTCCTGCATTGGCAGGCAGATTCTTGACCACGGAGCCACCAGGGAAGCCCCCAAGTGAGTTTCTGAGTCAAAATGCATAAGCTCTGGTTCTCCAGCCTCTGCCCAGTAGCACCTTCTCATTTATTTGGGGTGGTGACAGTTCCAGTATGTAAGGTCAGCTCTCTTCTCCAAACCTATCTTCTGTACTGCTGTGTGGTGAGAGGTGATCCATCATTTGAACACACGTTGGACTTGACCATGTGATTGACTTGATTCCTTGTGGGGCAGGCTATTCAGTGATGGTAGAGGCTGGGAGCTCTCTCCTCCTACCTTCTCTTCTGAGATCTGCCTCCTTGGGGCTCCAATGAGTATTGAGGTGGTTTGACCTTGTGTAGTGTTACATGTCTGTGGGCAGGCCTGCTCGTCACCCTCTGCTCCCAAGCCACCTTCACTATGAATGTGCGTTGAAACGATCATACGATTGCTCTGATAATGCGTGGTAGGGTTCTCTCAGCCACCCTCCTGTATCTCTGACCCAAATGACACAGAAGTGTTGCTGATGTTTTAGGATCTCCCAGGAAGGCGCAGATTCTGCATTTTGGTCTCATTTGCCTCCTCTGTCTTATCGGTCACACAAGTCTTTGTATTCAAGCACTCCCACCTGCGCTCATACTTCCCCATTCTCTGTTCCTTCTTCAATATGGGATCCTGATTTTCTCTCTTCCCTCATCCTCGGATGAGGAAAAATGAGACCCCCGAGTTCGTACAGGAGGGACAGTGGAGGGAGGAAAGGGCTGGGCCCTGGCTGAGTGCAGCCAAGGCTCATTCCGGCTTTCCTGGCAGCTATTACCAAAGCATTTACGACACTGCTGAGAACATTAATGTGACCTACCCTGCAGGGCAGAGCCCTGAAGAGGACCTGAACTTTGTGACAGACACTGCCAAGGTAGCACCGGGTTGGGGGGAGCACGGGGACCACAGTGCACGAGGCTTACGTGTTAGTGTTGGGGGTCAGGGGTCTGGGCCACTCAGCCCCTCTTCTCCTCCTGCAGGCTCTGGCAGGTGTGGCCACGGTGCTGGCACGCGCCCTGTACCGGCTCGCAGGAGGAGCCAGCTTCAATGACACCATACAGGCTGATCCCCACACGGTAGGAGCAAGTGGGCCCCTGTTCCTTTCTGTCTGTCTTCCCTGGTGCCTCAGACGGTAAGGCGTCTGCCTGCAATGGAGGCCTCTGGGTTGGGAAGATCCCCTGGAGAAGGAAATGGCGCCCCATTCCAGTACTCTTGCCTGGAAAATTCCATGGATGGAGAAGCCTGGTGGGCTACAGTCCATGGGGTCGCAAAGACCTGGACACGACTGAGCGACTTCCCTGGCACACAGTGGGCTACCGCATCCTTTATCCTGGCCCCTGCCTGGTCTCCCGCACCTTGGCATCTAGCAGGCCTGGATGTGCGGGTGAGGACCGCTGATGCCCTGGGCATTCCCCCAGCGGGCCTCGTCTGTGTCTTCTCACCAGCCACCATTTTCCCTACCCCAGTGTCTGGCCAATCTGGTTCCTACCCCATGACAGAAATCTCTACTAATAAAACTTTGCTTGGGCTCCCCCATATCCCCATCCTAGGTTACCCGCCTGCTCTATGGGTTCCTGGTTAGAGCCAACAACTCATGGTTCCAGTCTATCCTCAGGCCGGACCTCAGGTCCTACCTGGGTGAGTACCTGGCGTGGGGTGGAGTCCTTAACCAAGGGAAGGGATACAGAAAAAGTCATCATTTTGATTTAATCTTTATTTCTTTCTTTTTCCTATTTTCTTGTCCCCCGTTTTCCTCTCCTCCTCCTGAAATTTGTTGGATTCTCTTCTCTTGACTTTCTCTTCTCTGGCTGCTGCCAATCTTGGGCTCTCTCTGGCCCTGCCCATCTGCGCCTCACCACCGCCCCACCCCCGCCACCCACTGAATCCCCCCTTTCCGTGTGGTCTCCGCCCAGGTGATGGGCCTCTTCAGCATTACATCGCCGTCTCCAGCCCCACCAACGCCACTTACGTTGTACAGTATGCCTTGGCCAACTTGACTGGCAAGGTGATGGACCTTACCCGAGAGCAGTGCCAGGACCCGAGTCAAGTCCCCAATGAAAACAAGGATGTGAGTGGTAGTGGACATCAGAGGTGACCCCAGGGCCCCCTCCACCCCCATTCCACTGGGAAGTTTGCTGGATCTCCTAGGCTTGGACCCAAGGGATTGGGGTGGAGAGGTGGAGGGATGCAGCCCATTGAACTCGAATACTGAAGAGGCAGCAGCCTGGGTCAAAACGGACTAACCAGATGGTAAAGGGAGTGGGTGAGAGAGGTCTGCGTCAGCCCCTTGCTGTGGCCTGTGTCCTGTGCAGCTGTACGAGTACACCTGGGTTCAGGGCCCTTTGAACGCCAATGAGACGGACCGACTCCCCCACTGTGTGCGTTCCACGGCACGCCTGGCCAGGGCCTTGTCCCCTGCCTTTGAACTGAAGCAGTGGGGCTCTACCGAATACTCGACGTGGACCGAGAGCCGCTGGAAAGACATCCGCGCCCGGATATTTCTGATAGCCAGCAAAGAGCTGGAGGTGAGATGGGGAGGGTGGGTGGCAGAGGTCTCTTTGACCTCTCTCTATTGCCTCTTGTCTCTTACCCCTGCTAGCTCTCATTTGCCCCCCAAACCTGCTGCACATCTGTCCCTGGTCAGCCAGCACGCACCGTTAGGAAGCCTGTCCTCACGGACAGTTTGCGTATGTGTTCGTCCTGGCCGTGTGCACCTGTGGAGACCCAAGGGGACAGTATGAGCCCTTCCCCAGCTCCACTACTGCCCGGCACACCCACCTACCGGAGCTAGAATGTTGCTCTAATGCTTATTGAGCCCCGGTCACAATCACGTTATTGGCCACCAGAGAATCAAGGTCATGGCCCTGCCTTCAGGATGCTTAAAATCTAAGTAAAAAAATGCAAAGCAAGGACAGAGGTATTTTACTCCTCTTTCCAAATGGGGAGGCTGAGTCCCCAGACTGGGGAGATGCTGCCTGTGATGGTTCAGTACTTGGCGCTTAGAGCCAGCTCCAGCATTCTAGTGCCCTGCCTCCCCGCCCCGAGCAGTTACCACAGCTGCCTGGAGTTCTGAGAACACCTTTCTCCTCCCCTGCCCACCCCTCCTGCAGTTTATCACCCTGATAGTGGGCTTCGGCATCCTCGTCTTCTCTCTCATCGTCACCTACTGCATCAATGCCAAAGCCGATGTCCTTTTCATCACTCCCCGGGAACCAGGATCTGTGTCTTACTGAAGAGGACCCCAGCTTTTCCCGCCAGCTCTGCAGTTCGCTTCCTAGATCATCTGTCCCACTGGGACATAAACCACTAGTTTGTCATGGAACCTCTCTGGGTCTGGCTCAGACTTGACGTTGACATAAAGCGGAACTGCCCAAAAGAGACCGTGAGAGATAATCGAGTCACCCACCGCCCGCATCTCCCCTTTCCTGTCTGCTCTTCCCTGTTCCTTCTTCCTTGCCCCTGCCTGATCCTGGGATGACGAATAGAAGCTTCCTGCTCCTGTTTGACTCCTGCCCCATGGTGGTTCAGAGCTGCCTGCCCTAACTTCCCCTTCTTCAGTGTCTGTTTTCTCTCTCCTTCCTGCTTGTACCTCCCCATGCTCCCTGCTCCCCCCTCTCCCTTCCTGACCAGGAAGGACATGAAGGGTTGAATGCCAGGAACAAATGACAAGGAAGCCCTCAGGAGGACAGGGCCATCTGTGGGCTGAGCCTTCTGTCTCCCTCCAGCTGTCCCGTCTCCAGGCCCTTAGATGGCACATCAGGGGGGTGTGCTGCCGGGTGGGTATCCCACCTCCAGCTCACAGTACTCAGTTGTAATTTTTATTATGCTGTAATATCTATTTTTGTTTCCTTTTTTTTCTTTGTGTGTATGTATGTGTGTGTGTTTGTAAATATATAAATAGCGAGTTTCATTAAAACAGACTGCCCCACACAACCCGTACCATTACCTATTTTTTTCCCCAGCCCCCTTGTTCAGTGACCCTAGATTAGAGACGTAGAATTGCAACCTCCCGTGCTCTCTTCTCAGTCCCCAGAGGGCCCCAGGAGTATGACTGTCAAAAACCACAGACACTCTAGCAGAAGAGTTAGTTCCCTTCTGGCCCCTGGTTTTCCTCTCGTGAGTGTGATGTGAACAGTTTCTTGCGACTCTGCATTTGACAGACATTTCTTTTCCTATCTGATACCCAAGCTGGGGTACAGAGATGAAGGGAGTACAGCAAGCAGCCCTGACCCTTGAGTAACTCACATCTGGGGTGAAGAGAGAAACACAACTAGGTGAAATAAATGGAGAAATCACAGCCTCTCCACAGTACTCTGGCAGCACATGGAGGGGTTCAAGGCAGTGGTGATGGCATTTAGAAAGCTGCAGAGAGGAGGCACTTGGGCAGCAATTTAGAGCTCACCTGGTGTGGAAGCACAGAGCCAGGAAAAGGCATGGGTCACGTTTGAGAACTGTAGGTTGTTCAGTGTGCCTGAGCCATAGGAACTGAGGCAGTGAGGCTGGGGCAGGTCACAAAGATGCTTGGGTGGCATGCTAAGCAGTCTGGGCTCTGTCAGTGGGCATGTTGTAGACCAAAACGAGTAGTCTTACAGGCTTCTAGAAAGGATCTCTGTGTGCTAGGGAGGTACTCCAATTCCCTGGGTCCTCATAGGCAGAATTCGGGAGTATGGCAGAGCTGCTGGATGTTGCTGGGAAGGGGCTGAATCAGCTGAGCGTGGAAGCGAACCTGCAGGAGTGGCGCCTGAAGCCAGCCTTCTCCCCTCACTGTTGGCCAAGAGCCTGTCTCCAACGTGCGTGAAGACAGCAGAGATGGAAACGAACTGCCCATTTTCAGAGTCCTAAGCGCTCCTCTTAGTTTCCTGATAGAACTATTTACCTTTGCAAATCCTGCTGAGAGGAGGTGATTTTTCTCGAGGTTTCTCTCCCAAGTTCCCTCAGGGGGCTGTTTGGGGTTTGGGGCTGTGGGGGAAATAAACCCCGCCGCCTTCCCTCCACCACACCCCTCCCGGTTTGAGCTGGAGAAGCTGCTCCGTGCTGGCGGGAGCTGAGCACAGCTGCCACCATCGCCTGGGCCCACGCCACGCCTCCCTCGGCCAACAGGTCTCCCAGCGGACAGAGTACTAAGCTCCCTCATCCTGCTGGCAATTTGGGGAAGTGGGGAAGTGGCTGAGAACCAGTGAGGGGGCTGAACAGGGAAGCAGAGGGTTGGGAAGAATCAAGGGATGGGGTGGGCAGGAGAGAAGGATACAGGATGTCAGTCCCTGCCGCCTAGGGAGGAATCTGCAGCGAAGCTTGTCTTTTGCCTTCCACACTATGCCTACCCCACCCTCCCTCCTCTCCCCGAAACTTACAAAACCAAAGAACATGGTTTGTGGGCTCCATGGAAGGGGCATAGACCCTCACTGGGGTCCCCTCTCTGAGACCACAGTCTGACTCCTCCCCTGGCTCCTCCTGTGTCCTGGAAACCACACAGGACTGACCAGCAGCATCGAAAGGCCACAGACTTAACTCCTTAGCCTCCCTCTTCTCTCTCGGTCCAAGGCCCTGCTCAGTCCTGTGCCTTCTGAAATTTGTCATCCCCTCCCCGCACCTTGCCTCCTTCCCTTCCCTGCCTGCATCCTACCCACTGCCAGTTCACACTGCGCCTCCTCCACCCAACCCTCGTGCACAGTTGAGTAACTGTCTACCCTGCTCTGGGACCCAGTCTGTTCTGTCTCCACTCTGAGACTCCTGGTCCCTGGAGACTAGACCGAAGGCTTTGCTCTTCCCTGGTTTCTCTTCCCAGCTTCTCCGAGTAGAGGGTTTACTCTCCTGTTTCCCACATCCGGGTCACTGCTCCCAGAGGTGCACCCTGGGAGGAGGTATTCCCATCCAGAGTCTAGTGTTCCACACCAACATCCCACCTTGTTCAAAAGGACTTTGTTTCTTCCAGGGACCATATACTAAGACCTTAGGAATTGTGTTTATGGTATAACTCATTTGATAGATGGAGAAACGGCAGCTCAGAGGAGTGACGTGGCTTGCTGAAGGTTCCACAGCATATTAGAGCTGTGTCAGACATTTCTTGTATCTGCACTGGCAGCTACAGCGGTAATAAACATTTATTGAGCCTGACAATGGGCAAGGCACTCTGTCCCAGCATCATAAAAGGGTATGAGATACGGCACCTTCCCATAGAGACTTGGGATCCAGAGTCTTGATGGCAGCATGGGATAAATAACCAGGCCAGGCAGCATTTGCTCCATGCAAAATCAGTGCTATAAACAGGTTCTACCTGAGTTCAGAGGATGGAGGGTTTGCTCTGGGCAGGCTTGTAGGGAGGAGTTTCAAGTACCTCCCGTGCTGTGTGTGACTGGAAAGGGCACTCCCCTCTCTGGGCCCCAGTGTTTTCATCTGTGTGCAGGCTGTCGTCTGAGGCCCTGCCCTGCTCTGGCCGCCTCTCTTCCCTTTTCCCTTTAATCTTAAACCCCTCAGGGCAGGGGATGGCTTGAAGGGTTGGCTGATTCGCTAGCTTTCTAAGGTAGTTAGTTCTCCCTTGGGAGAGTGAGCCCTCGGCGGGGGCCGGGTGGGGGTGGGGGGCTGATTGCCCTCTAACACAGAGACAGATGACTGTGGGTAGTGGCGTGGCGTGGTAGAAAAGCCATCCTGAAACTCAGCCTCCCCAACTCAAAACAAGCTTGGTGGGGCTTGCTGAAGTGACCTTTGGGAAGCAGAGAGCCTTGGAAGGTCAGGGTCAGGTGGGATCTGATTTCTTCCGGAGCCCCACACTCAGAAGGTAGAGGGGCTTGCACTTAGCTGTGGTGAAGGGGGCAGCTGGAGTCCCTGTCCCCATCCGGAGAGGCCATGGAGGCAGGAGGGGATTGGGCACCTCAGGAGGCCTGAGGAGATGATGCAACTGTGAGTAAATGTTACCAGCGCTGGCTCTGGCTGGCTGGCTGCTCAGGGGCTGAGGGCCGGGACCCCAGAGTCCCCTCCTTCTTCCCCCATCAGCTGAGGAGGAGTTAAGAGAAACTGGAGGGAAAGAAGGAACAACGGAGCCGAAAGGTTATCTGGGAAAAGAAGAAAGGAGGGAAGGGCAAGTGGCAGTAGGCAGTCCTCGTTGGGCTGAAGGAGGGAAGGAGCCGGGGAGCCTGCGAGGGAGCTGAGCCTGAGGGGAGAGAGGCCGGGCGGGCGGGCGTGGCCAGGGGGAGTGGGCGCAGAGCTGGTGGTGACAGATGGGTGGACACAAAGAGGAGGGCTTGGGGGAGACAGATGGATGGGGGAGGGGGTAGGAGAGGCTGCGGGGGGCGGGGGGGTGGGCAGTGGTCGGAGGAAGCCCTAATGAGATTGAGGATGGGCTCGGAGCTGGGGAGAGGTGAGCGGAGAGGAGGGAAGACAAAGGCGACCAGGCCTAGGGGGTCGGGGGTGAGAGAGGGCGCAGGGGCTTCCAGCGGGCTGGCGGCAGAGAAAGGGACAGATTGCTGTCCGCCAGGGTGGTGGAGACCCGCTGTCACCTCGGGGCACAGGGGTGGAGACAGGGAGACAGAGGGAGAGCTCCTGGAAGCAGCCAAGGGAGGGAAGGAAGGAAGGAAGGAGATCCAAGACAGCCGCCGCTTCCCAGGCACACGGCGGCTCCTGCCCGAGGCTCCTGTGACCCCGAGCACAGCTGATAACAGCCCCGCCCCCCAGCCACTCCTGGGGAAGGGTCCGGCGGTGTGGCACAGCGAGGGTTAACGCCGTCTGCTCTCCCTGCCAGTCGCTTGCCTGGTTGGGTCCCCAGGGCTCCCCACATATGTCACCCCCTCTCCTGCCAAACCCACGGCTTCCAGCTCCTCCAGGCCCTACCCCCACCCTCAAGGAGCAGGCCCCTGCCCCTGTGTCTTCCCTACCCCACCCCCCCTTCCTCCCCCACCACCTACCTCACAGGCCTGCAGTGCGGTGATGAAAAGAGATGGTGAGGAACAATCTGAAAAAAGTGAATGCCTTATAAAATGCAAAACAGCAATGAAGCCACAGAGCCACACTGACCCTCCCACCCCCATCCCCATCCTCCTGCCCCCCACACAGCAAAGGCCCTTAAACAGCTCCCAGGGTTCTCCTCCCCACTCAGGGCCTGGGGCTGCTGGCAACCCAGGCTGACCTCCGCACTGCCCCCAGCCTCCCTCAGTCATCACGCCTCGTATACATGTGCAGAGAAGCTTCTTGCCACCTTTGAGTCACAGTGCACGCCCTAAGGGCTTAGGGGGCCGTACACTTCCCCACGCGCAGGGGCACAAAGCCCTGTGAGGGAGGTGACACTGTCGCCCTTTCACAGATGACAACGTAGGTTCAGTCAAGGTTAATGATGTGCCCAAGGTCACCAGGACTCGGACCCGGTCTGCCGGCCCCAAGCTCAGTAGAATTAGTAGCTCTGCCCACCACCGCTTGTTTTTAGCTCCTCATCACCGCGCGGTGGCTCAGCCGGTAGAGAATCCGTCCTCAGCACAGGAGACCCGGCTTCGATCCCTGGGCCGGGAAGATCCCCTGGAGGAGGGCACGGCGACCCACTCCGGTACTCTTGCCTGGAGAATCCCACGGGCAGAGGAGCCTGGAGGGCCACAGTCCTCAGGGTCGCAAGAGTCGGATGTGAATTAGCAAATAAACCACAATGACCATCTCATGCGCATGCGTACATGCTAAGTCACTTAAGTCCTGTCCAACTCTGCAACCCTGTGGACTGTAGCCCGCCAGGCTCCTCTGCCCGTGGGATTCTCCAGGCAAGAATACCGGAGTGGGTCGCCATGTCCTCCTCCAGGAGATCTTCCCGACCCAGGGACTGACGAACCCGTGTCTCTTGTGTCTCCTGCATTGGCAGGTGGGTTCTTTACCACTAGTGCCACCTGGGAAGTCCTCTTTATCACATGCTTATGTTCTTCTTAGCTGCTCTCCCAAGGAACAGAAACTGATCTCTGAGTGAAGACTGGGGCTGGAGGCTCCAAAGTGCAGGATCCTGGAAGGACAGCAGAGGAGGCAGAGGTGGTCCTGGAGCACTCTCTTGCCCATTTGTGCCCTCAGCCCTCAACTCACGCTGGGCACAGCCTGGGCGGGTGCTCCAGGGATGGAGGTTGCAGAGCCACTGTATCTGAGCCAAACTGCCTACAAGGCGGGAGGCTGGGAGCAGGATTTGGTTTCTGTCTCCCATCTCCACCCTACCACGGTTCCTTTCTGCCTCTCGGGTCCTTCCAGGCTCTGCTGTTCTTCTCGCCGTCTCAACCTCGAAGCCAGGCCTCACCATGTCAGTAATGTCCTCACTTTTGCTCTGTTTGTCCTGTCTCCCCGCCTTGTCTCCCTGTCTCCACTCATTTTTTTGTTTCCTCACAACCCTCTGCACTCTGCCTCCCTCGTGTCTGTGTATCTCCATGCTGTCTCAGAGGCCCTCAAGACTCTTTCCCAGCATCAGTTTCTGTCCATCCCTGAATATGTTTATTCTCCACATCTGCAGTTCACCCAGCTCTGTGTCTCCCTAACTGTCTCCTCTTTTCATGTCTCTCCCCACATCTCTGTCCCCCTATATCTTGCATCCCTGAGTCTTTCACAAAGCCTTGGCAGCCTGGCAGCTCTGCTCCCATCTTCTCTCTTTGGTCTCCGTCCCCTTTACCCCTCCATCTCCCCATCAGGAGTCTTCCCACTCCTCTGCATCTTTCCCGTGTCTGTGCCCTGACGACGCTGCTTTCTCATCCTTTCTCTGTCTCAGTGTCTCCCCATGTTTCCCGCTTCCTTTCCTCTGTCTCCTCTCCATTTCCCAGTCGTTCTGTATCTTTCCTCTCCTCCATGACACTCTCTCCTGAATCTCTTAGTTGCCCAATTTCCTTGGATGGGGTGGAGGGCAGGAGGGTGGGGGAGGTAGGATTGTTGTTGCTGGGGGCTCATTAGGTAGAGATTGGTTTTTAATCAGCACCATGGCAATGATGATGCAAGAGCTGAGATGCCACCTGATCCCCTGCCCCCCAGCCCCCCTCCTCAAACCTCCTTTCCCCTCCAGCTCAGCCCATCTGCTGGCGCCTGGGCACCTGTCTGGGCCTGCCCAGGTGGGATTTGGCACCTCCCAGACCTGGGAGTGGGGGTGGTGGTGGGGGAGCTTGGGAAAGAATTACAGGACTCCCCTTTGGGAATGCCTTACCCTGGAGAAAGCCCAGAAGAGGTTGATCAGCAACAGGGAAATGGCAGGTGCTTCCAGAAGCCTGAAGGTAGGCTGTGCGCCTACTAAGGTCCAGGCCCATGACATGCATTATCTTACTTAATCTCCCTGGCAACCTAAGCGGCAGCTATAGTTAACCCCATTTTACAGAAAAGAAAGGTTGAGGCTCAAGAGGGTTTCCCAGGTGGTGCTAGTGGTAAAGAATCCACTTGCCAATGCAGGGGATGCCAGAGATGTGGGTTCAATCCTTGGGTCAGGAAGATCCCCTGTAGAAGGAAATCACAACCCACTCCAGCATTCTCACCTGGAAAATTCCGTGGACAGAGGAGCCTGGCTGGCTACAGTCCAGAGGGTCGCTAAGAGTTGGACATGACTGAGGCTCAAGAGGTTAAGTTACTTGTCCAAAGTCACACAGCCGACAGAGCTTTCTTCACTGTAGCATACAGTCTCTGGGAGTCTTCCCAGCCACGGTTCATTGCTGGATCTTCACAAAGGTTCAGTGAAGACGTTCAACAGCTGAGTGGGGAAGAGAACTTTAGGTATTGAAGCATAGCCTACTGCCTCTCTGTGGTGCTTCCCTTGCTCCCTTGCTCCTGCCACCCTGCATCACACACACACACCCTCAGATACGCACACACATGCACACGCAGACTGGAGGCAGCTGAGCTATTGATGCGAACTCAATCAATGCCCATTTGCATATTGTTTTATAGCTGGTGTTCTGCATGGCTCATCTGATGCCCCAGCATGCTTGCCGCCTGCCTGGGTGCTTGCCCTCCTCCGCCAGTGTCCTTCCCACCCTGGTTCCTCCTCTCTCGGCACTCCTGTGCTCTGCTCCTTTTAGCCTCACCTCTTTCCTCCTGAGAGTCCCCAATTCCCAGTGGGTCCGATGGGGCCAGCCAGCCTAGAAAAACTCTTTGTAGGATCTGCGTCAGGCATCTGACCCCACTCCTCCTCTGGTGATGGGGTAGGTGGGAGGCTGGGGGCTGGGATAAGAGGGTGCGGTGAGTCCCAGGGGGTGATGAGGGCAGGGGCCTGAACAGTAGTCCCAGGTAGCCTGGCAAGGGGGCTGGTGGGAGCCAGCCTTACGAAGAATGAGAGCTTGGTGAGGGTAAGGACTCTAGGGTTCTCTTCCGTGCTTTAGTGCTGTCCACTTGCTCTTTTCTAGACTTCCCTGTTAGTACCTTGGGGAGTCTTTTTCCCAGGGAAAAGGAGACAGGGGAAGGGGCTATCATAGTCCAGCTGGGACTCAGAATGGGACCATGGTTTAACCTGGCTTGCCAGGGGCCTCTGTCCCTGCCGCCTCTGGTGTGAGAGACTGAGGGGGTTCATCTGTGATCCTGCCCTGGCTCTCGCCCCAGCCCCACCCCTTCCCCAGCTCTCCATTTCTTGCTTATGAAATATGCATGGAGAACAGATGTCCCTGCTCCCCCACTCCCCGCCCCCCTCAGGGCCAGCCCCCGCCCCCAGCTCCCAGGGGGGTTCCCAGATCTCTCTGCCAATGGCTGCCTGGCTTGACTGTTTAATATTGATGAGAAAGGGGGGCTGGGCCAGCCAATGGAGAGCTGGGGGTGTGTGTGTGTATCTCCATATATATACATAGGGCTGGGCCAGCTCAGGTGTGTGTCTGTGAGTGTGTGTGTGCATGTGAGTGTGGGTGGCCCCAGTACCTGGCTAAGCTCACCACCTCCACCTGGGCCCCCTATCCCCAACATGTGTACCCCTCTCATCTGCCCCGGAGCCTGTACAGCCATGCCACGCTGCCCTGGAGAGGTCTAGAAAGCTGGTCAGTAACTTTGCAGACGGATGAGCTCTGAGCAGCCAGAGGAGACTGGGGCTGTCAGCGCTGGCCCCCTGTCCTGCCAGTTTGGATCCCCTCACAGGGTTCTCCTAGGTAAAGGGGGAACCACGGGCTGGGAAGGCTGGGCGTGTCCCTCCCACTCTCTGGCTCAAGTCCCCACCCAGAGCCTCCCTTTAGTTCTGTCTCGTGCTGTGTCTCTCTGCATCCCTGGACCTCCCTCTTACCCACTTCTCCCCTTGGACTCTTTGTGCCTATCATTCTCAGTGGGGCTGGGGATGGCAGAAGCGGGGCAGGAAGTCCTTCCCTGGATGCTTGGAACTGCAGATCTTCGGAGCCTGGAACTTTGAGAGCAGAAGTGGATTTTGGGGCGAGGACTGACTTGATGGGTAAATAGACGCTGCTGTGCAGATTGGAGTTGGGGAGGACAGTGGGGCAGGTGGAAATGGGACTGGGGTCAGATTGGGAGCAGATGGAGTGGGCTGGGGGAAGGAAGGGTAAAGTGATCAGGGATGAAGGAATGTGGGGGCCAGGGAGAGGGGGAACCGGGCTGTGACTGGTGTGGAGAACCCGGCACTGAACTCCTGGAGCATGGAGTGGGGAGTTGCAGCATTAACACATACTGTGAGGTGCTGACTTCAGGGCCTCCTACGCTGTCGCCTAAATTTCAGCACTCACCTTCTGTTTTGTGTTATGGTTGTGTGTGTACATGCATCAGATGGTGATGATCTCACACCCCTCAACCCTCAGAGCTTACTGTTAGTGAGCTACTCGGTTGAGCCTCTTTTCTGCACGGTGGGGCGGGGCAAGGCTGGCGAGTCCTGACCCCTGTGAAGGTCTGCTTCAGGCAGGAGAACTCAGGCTGGTGAGGAAGGGGAGACGGTGATGGCGAAGGAGCCTCTGTGCTTCTGTTTCTGGAAGTTAAGTCCGCAGAGCCCACAGTGAGCGATCCGCTGTTTCGGCCTGATATTCCCCCAGAGCGAAGCCCTTTCCTCAGCCTTTCCCGGGCCATGTTCCAGCTGCCTCTCCCTGACCTCCTCTGCTCTCAGAGACAGACAAACCTTAGCCAAGCCCCAAACACAGGTCCCTAAAAGCTATCCCTATCCTCCTCTGCAGACCATCTCTGAACTGCCCTTGAGCTGGGGGAGGATGTGGAATGGAGAGCTGATTACATTCCCATTCTCCAGTCTTCCTTGCACAGTTGCCACAAGGGCCAGGGAACAGCAAGGTCGAGAGTGTTGATGACAGAGCTGGAGGAAGGGGCTGTCTTGGGCAGGGGGACTGTTGCCAAAGGAGCTACGTCCCCCTGATTCTAGTGGTCAGGGTGGTAGGATCTGACGTCTGCTATGGTCCTGCTGTGTGGGATTTGGGGGCTGGGAAGGACTGAGCTGGGTAGCAGTGCTGAGCTCCATATGCCCCAGTCCACTCTACAAAGGGCAATCTGCGTGCTTATCACCCTCACCCCTCCACACACACGTACAGAAGCAGCCAGGGTGGAGAGGGGCCCTGGGAGGGAGGGGCTGGCAGGGCCAAGGCTTGCAACGTTCCCCTCACAAGTGGGAGAGGTTTAGAGCCATAGCCCATCTCTCTTGGAGCTGTGGCTCCTCCAGTCTTGCTTAGTTCTCTGTCCTTTTAATTATTAAACAATTTTATTGTGATAAAAACACATAACATAAAATTAGAAATTTTAAGTGTATGGTTCAGTAACGTTAAGTATATTCATGTTGTTGTGAAACAGAGCTCGGGAACTTTTTCATCTTGTAAACCTGAAATTCTGTAACTTTTTAGCAATACCTCCCATACTCCTGGCCTCAGACTCTGAAGCATCATTCTACTTTCTGTGAACTACTTAGATGCATCCTAGAAGTGGAATCATAGGATATTTGCAATTTTGCAACTGATTTATTTCACTTAGCATAATGTCCTCAAGGTTCTTCCATATTGTAGCACTGGTGATAGGATTTTCTTCCCTTTTAAGGCTGAATAATATTCCATTGTGAGTACATGCCACGTTTTTAATCCGTGCATCTTTTGATGGGCGTTTGGGTTGTGTCCATATTTTGGTTATTGTGAATAATGCTACAGTGAGCAGGGGGTGCAGACATCTCTTCAAGATCCTGATTTCGATTCTCTTGGACATATACACAGAAGTGGGATTGTGAGATCATGTGGTACTTCTATTTTTAATTTTTAAAGGAAACTGCATACTCTTTCCATAACAGTTGCACTATTTTACAATCCCACCAATAGGGCAAAGTGTCCCAATGTCTCCCTATCCCTGTTATGTGTGTGTGTGTGTGTGTGACAATAATCATCCTAACAAGTGTGAGGTTACATCTCATTGTGATTTTGATTTTCATTTCTCTGATGATTAGTGATGTTGATCATCTTTTCTTATGTTTGCTGGCCATTTGTATATCATCTTTGGAGAAATGTCTTCAAGTCCTTTGCCCATTTCTTGGTCAAGTTTTTTTTTTTTTTTTTCATTGAACTGTGGGAGTTCTTCATAATACTCTGGATATAAATCCTTTATCATCCATATTATTTGCAAACATTCTTTCCCTTTATTTGCAAATATTCTTGCCCTTTCAGTCTGCTGATTGTGTTCTTTGATGCCCAGGCGACTTTAAGTTTGATGTAGTCCCATTTGTCTATTTCTGCTTTTGTTACTTGTTCTTTTGGTGTCATATGTGAGAAATCATTGCCAAGTCCAATGTCATGAAGTTTTCCCCCTGCGTTTGCTTCTAGGAGCTACAGCGTTAGGTCCTACATGTAGGTCTTTAATCCTCTTGTTTAGTTTTATCCTGCCCTGTATTCTTCTCACCGGTTCTCCTCCTTTCCAGTTGCTGACTTTCTGGGTCTCCTCCCTTCTTTCCAGCTTTCCTCTTACTTCTTTACACTGGGGCCACCTCTCCTCTATCTTGTGCCCTCCCCCTCCCCCAAATCCTCCCCATGTTCTGCTGTCCTTTCCCCAAGCTTACAGTACCTTCCCCCTCCCAGCCCATCTTAAACCTTCCTCCTGGCTCCGCATCTCTGAGCTGTCCCCTCCTTCCTGCCTCTGACCTTATTCATTTCCTCTTCTTTCTTCCAGACTCCCGACCAGAACCCTGACCATGGAACCCTGAAGTGGCTCTGACTTCCTGAGCTCAGTGGCAGACCTCCCCACCCCAGGCCCTTCCTGCCCCTCCCACCACCAGCTTTTAGGCTCCCAGAGGGAGGGGTGGGGAGGGGGTCCTGATCTCACAGGGCGGGGGGTATCCATCATGATGCTCAACTCAGACACCATGGAGCTGGACCTGCCTCTCACCCACTCTGAGACCGAGTCCGGCTTCAGCGACTGTGGGGGCGGGGCGGGCCCTGACGGGGCGGGGCCCGGGGGGCCGAGAGGGGACCCGGCCCGGGGCCTGGAACCTGGAGAGCCGGGCCGGAAAGACCTGCAGCACTTGAGCCGCGAGGAGCGCCGGCGCCGGCGGCGCGCCACAGCCAAGTACCGCACGGCCCATGCCACGCGGGAGCGGATCCGTGTGGAAGCCTTCAACTTGGCCTTCGCCGAGCTGCGCAAGCTGCTGCCCACGCTGCCCCCGGACAAGAAGCTTTCCAAGATTGAGATCCTGCGCCTGGCTATCTGCTACATCTCCTACCTGAACCACGTGCTGGACGTGTGAACGCGGCCTGCCTCCCCGCTGGGTTCACCCGTCTCCCCGGGCCTCGCTGTGGTCCCTTCTCACCCGCTCACTGCTTAGAACGGCCTCTCCTTCCTGAGCCCCTGTACCTCGGCATGGCATGTACCCACAGGCCCTGGGCCCAGGCAGAGTGCCCACTGGTGGGTCATGAAAGCGACTTTCTTTGACTCACCCAGGCACCCAGAGGGCTCCTTTCATTGGTACCTTCCACGGTTAGTGGTTGGGGCCCAGCTGGTTAGAAAAGTTTGCTGGGGTGGCGGGTATAGTCTTGGCGTCTCCCCCTTGGCTCGCTCATGGGCTGCTGCCTCTTCTACTCCTAGTCCCAAATTTTCAGAGACTTCCCTGCCCCTTCCCCAGACCCCAACTCTGCCTCCCACCCTCTTTCTACCCCGTTCCAGCTTCTCCTGCCCATAGTAGGGAGGGGGCATGAGAACAGGAAGGGGGAAGGCTGGGATTAGAGTGGGGTGGGCATTTTCTTAAGCATCTCAGTCTAGCCCTGGGAGGCAGGGGCTCGGGGAGTTAACTCCTCTGAGGGGCATCTCAGTAGCTGGGAACTGTGGGAAAACTCCCTGTTTTCTATGTCTCTCCTGAGGCTTAGCATATACAAACCTCGGTTCTTACTTGGTAGTGAGTGCCTTGCCCTCTCTGAGCTATTTGGCCCTCTCCCTTCCCCTTCCACCCAACCATCCCGATTTGCTTCTTCCTTGTGTGCAGCTAGAAGAAGGGAAACCTAGATCTTGGGGTAGGGGAGCATGTCCCCAGACTCAGCCCAGAGTATCTGCAAAAGGGCCCGGCAGTGGGTGGGCTGGATCTCATGTCTGCTTCCTCCTCCCCCGCCCACCACAAAGATGTGAGAAGCCCACACTGATTTCTCTGTCGGGTGCAGGGGTTATGCCCCATTATTGCCCTCTGGGAAAGCTCAGCTCTTCTGCCCCATGACTTGTTTATTGTATTGTTTTCTCTTTCCTTAAGCTGCCTTTAGCAGGGGAGAGACCCCTACCCCACCCCCACCTTGAGGCCTTCTTGTCCCCGCCCTCCCCCCAGGTTGCTGAGCCCACCTGCTCACTAGCTGGGGTCAGTGATGGAATGAAGGGCCAGAGAACCTGTGTAGAAGAGATGCGATCTCACACTCCCCATGTTCCACCTCCCTCACACCAAACTCCTAGCTCTACAAGGATGTTATTTATTTACGTATTTATTTATTCATCTATTTATTTACTTATTTATTTATAAATATTGCTATTTATTGCCGAGTCGTGCACTTTGGGGTAGAGTGAGGAGGCTCCTGGCAGCCCTCGCCTGGCCTCTCTTACTTCCTCCCTGGTTATTCCCTTCCCTTTCTTGTTCCTTCTGCAACTCCAGGTGTGTGGGGGATCCCTTTCCCTCACCACACCCATATCCCCTCCTAGGACCCATCTGTCCTGATACCCTAATCCTTGGGATGATACCCCCTTTACCTTTCCAGCACTCCTGGATCCTTCTTCAGCTTCCTTCATCCCCAGACAATCCCACCCCAGTCCTGCCTGCTTCTTTTCTCTTTCTAACCTTCCCCTAGGATCCTCACTTCTTCCTAAGAACCTCTCCCCAACAGTGGGCCCTCAGGGGTCTGTGTCCCATGTGTGAGTCCCTCCTGTTGAAATTCTGATTTCATATACAAGGAGAAATTAAAGTGACCTCATTCTAGCACCAGGTATGGCTGTGGATCATTCGACCGGGTTGGGACGCTGGCTTGCAGGTTATGGTAGGGCAGGCATTGAGGGTCCCAAGCTTTGAAGACTTCTTATGGGGTCACGAGAGCTCATTATGGTGGGAAAATGAAAAAAGAGAGAAGAGGGGTGCCAGAGTGTGTAGGGGAATGTGTAGCAGGTCCTAGGCTCCTCCACCTAGAGTGGAGTGCCTCCATCTTGATCCCCATCCAGGAACACCTACTGACTCTTCTGATGTTGTGCTTCTGCTCCTGTGCTCTGTGGATCAGAGAAGGAGCTGAGTGTCCTAGTGAAACCCATGGTAAATGTGTGTCTGTGGGTCCCTGCTGCTGGGCTATGCAACAATTCGTGCTGTGGCTATGAATCATTATTGCCTCTGAGCTGGGTCAAAATTCCTCGCGGTCACAGTTCTTGGCCCATTTTGTGTTCCTCAGCTTTTGGATGCTGGAAAGAACACAGTGGAGCCCCCGGGACTAAGAGGGAAATAGGGGCAGGGATGCAAAGGGGAGCTGAAGGAATAGCAAAGGAGTCCTGGGAGCAGCTCTAAAGCTACCTTATAGTTGAGGGAACTAGAGTCCAGAGAGGAAAAGAGCCTTGCCTAAAGTCACACAGCTAGTTAGGGGAAGAGAGGAAGTTCACACCCAGATTTTTCTGTGTCCTATACTGCCAGTACCTCTCTGCTTCTCTGAAGTGACCCAGCCTGCCAGGTGCTGCTCTAGGGACTCCTATTTTAACAGGAACTTCGATAAACTAGAGAGTATTCAGAGCTGTGTGGTCAAGAAGGCACCACACACTTCACGTCTGTGAAGTCTGGAAATAACTTCACAGAAGGAACAGGTGAAACACGGAGGATATGTGTCTTTACAAGTGTAGAAAAAGTGAATGTTGTTCAATTGTGTCCAACTTTGGTGACCCCATGGACTGTAGCCCACCAGGCTCCTCTGTCCATGGAGTTTTCCAGGCAAGAATACGGGAGTGGGTAGCCATTTCCTTCTCCAAGGGATCTTCCCAACCCAGGGATTGAATTTATTGAACAATCCAGGTCTCATGCACTGCCGGCAGGTTCTTTACCGTCTGAGCCACCAGGGAAGCCCTTTACAAGTGTGGACTTAGGGATAATAGGATACCCATCTTCAAATATTGAAAGAAAAACAAAAACAGACATTCTATGAGGCCCCAGGAGGCAGAATGAAGACCAGCAGGTGGAAGTGACAGGAAACAGATTTTTAACTCCAAAAAACTTTGCAACATCTGGAGCTGTCCAGCAGTGGGAGTGCCTGCCTCAAGGAGGAGGAGTCCAAATAGGCAGAATTACCAGTGAGCCATTCCTGCCCAGATGAAACACTGGCTAGGTAGACTTGAAGACCCTTTTCAACCATAAGCTCGCAACACTGGGTGGAAAATGCTGGGATGTCCTTCAGCACGTGATAGGTGCTGTTGTCATCTCTGATGGGCAAAGGATGACATCAGCAGCAGGAGCAGTTTGAGTTAGACTCAGGGAGGAACTCCCATAGAGGAAGAGGCTGATATTTAGAGGAAATGTGTTCTGCCTAGAGCCCGGCAAGAGGGAGGGCTGAGCAGAGACCAGGGAGAATCTGAGGACTACAAGGGGCCAGGGCTGGAAGGGAACACAGAATTTGCGGACTCCAACACCCTTGTTAAAGAGCCAGTAAAATGCAAAGGTGATGGAACTCCTCCACGATGGTGGATTTAGAACCGGTGTCTTCCATTCCTGGCCCCGAGGTCGTTGTGCTTTCCCCTGCACAGCAACCTCAGTCCCCTGAGCGCCCTGCCTCTCTCTCAACACTGTGTCCTGCTGGAAAGCAGAAGGGGTTACTGGGCCCCTCCCCTCAAGGATCCCTGAGGGCCTGGAGGTGGTGAGAGGGGGCAGCTGCAGCTGTTCTGCTGCTAGCTCCGAATTTCTTCAGATAATCAATTGGCCTCGGCTGCTGCTCTGCTCCACGGGACTGGAGATGGAGGAGGTGGGAGTGGGAGGGGGAAGGGAGCAGGGGACCAGGCCCTGGGAGAGGAGACTCTCAGGGAGGTAGAAGTCCCTGGATGAGGGGAGAGAGAGCACTCCGGGGCTAACATTCAGGGAGCGGGGAGGAACAGGTTAGTAGAGGAAGCATCTGGGGGGTCCTCATTTCACAACCTCCAAAATGCAGCACGTGGGGCCAGTGGGTGGGCAGGGCTGGTTTGGAGGCACCTGGCAAATGGGTCTTACCCATTCCTCCTCCAGCCCCTTCCCATCAAGCCCCGCCCCTTTCAGCTTTCCAAGTCCTCTGCCATCCCCGGTTGACTCCAGCCTTGACCCTCCCGTGCTGTCTGTCATAATTACTCCCCTCTGCCCTTTTATCCGTAAACTCCACCCCTAGTGACAGACAGCAGGGCCTCAGGGGTTTGAAAGGATGAAGGGGACCTCTTAGCCACTCCTCCCGTCCCTCACACACACACACACCCACACACACTGTGTAGGCTGCCAGGCATATGGCCCCTTTGTACCCACACAATGGAGACCCTGCCTGTGCCCCTTTCATCTGGGCACAGGGCTCCTCTCCCTCTTTCACTCACCTTCCTTCCTTCCCAGTGCGGGGCTGGCCTTCTTTGCCTTCTCTTTCTGACTCCTGCTTTCTTATGTCCTTTCCATAAGCTCTTGAAATCTGATTGAGTGAGGATTGGAGGCAGGAGAAAGAAGCTGACAGGAAGGTCACAATCCCTGAATGCTAGTTTGCCAGAGAGAAGAGGGAAGAGAGCAGAGAGGGAGCTGGGGAGAAGGGAGGTAGTGTGGTGGCCACAGCAGAACCAGCAGCGTTGTGCCGGAGGGGAGAGAATGCCCTGTGGCCTAGCCCCATCCTTGACTTTTATGCTTTGTGCCATAATGAGCAAAGCATGTGCCTCCCTGCGCCTCAACTTCCTCCTCTGCCACATGGGAAGGTAAGACCTGCCTCGCAGGGATGCTGAATCATCACTGATTCAATGGACACGAACTTGGGCAAACTCCGGGAGATGGTGAGGGATAGGGAAGCCTGGCATGCTGCAGTCCATGGGGTCGAAAAGAGTCGGACACGACTTGGCCCCTGAAAAACAACACAGGGATGTTAGGAAGGTTAAATGAGATCATCCTGGCGGTGCTTAGCATGATGAAGTGAAGTGAAGTGAAGTGGCTTAGTCGTGGCCAACTCTTTGTGATCCCATGGACTGTAGCCTATTAGCCTCCTCCATCCATGGGATTTTCCAGGCAAGAGTGCTGGAGTGGATTGCCATTTCCTTCCCCAGGGGATCTTCCCCACCCAGGGATCGAACCCAGGTCTCCCGCATTGTGGGCTGACGCTTTACCGTCGGAGCCACTAGGGAATACGTGCTCACTTAGGGCACCTCAGGGGCTGTAAGTAAGAGGGCCGACCTGTACTGTTGCCCGGTTTGTGCCGTGTACCGTGTGCCAGGCCAGAGAAGACAAAGGGCCACCAGACTAGCTGTGCCCTTGGTGCCAGGGAGGATGCATGGCTCCTCCAAGAGGTGGCCTTGGAATCAAGCTCCCTGTGTGGGTTCCTGGGCATCAGTCAGGAGTCCAACCAAAAACTCAAGAGTCCTGACCATCTTGGAAACCATGATAGAGTAGGAGGGGACTAGAGACTTGGTGGGGGGCACTAGAGAATGGGATCCCTTAGCCCAGGCTTCTCTGGAAAGTTGAGTAGAGCCAAAGTCTGGCATCTGCTAAACTGAGGATGGAGACAGTGCCGTTGAGGAGAAGAGGGAGTGGGTGCGGAGGAAGCTGAAAAAGAGGAAGTCCTGGGTCAGGGAATATGATCAGAAGGCGGCGTTGGTTGGACCTCTTGCTCCTCCTCTTCCCTGGTCTTCACTTAAAGCAGGTTTCTTTAAGCCAGTTCTGATTGTTTCTTGTGGAGCACTGCCCCCTACTGGCCACAGTTAGGGAATGTTCTCACATTTATCCCTCTGGCTGGGACCTGCTGTGCTGTGCTTGGTTGCTCAGTCTTTGCGACCCCATGGACGATACTGCAACCCGCCAGGCTCCTCTGTCCATGGGATTCTCCAGGCAAGAATACTGGAGTGGGTTGCCATGCCTTCCCCCAGGGGATCTTCCCAAGCTAGGGATCAAACCCAGGTGTTCCACATTGCAGGTGGATTCTTTACCATCTGAGCCACCAGGGAAGCCCTTATAAATACACATATACATGCTGTGCTGTGCTTAAGCGTTTGAATGTGGGAGCTGCTAAGAAACAGGAAAAGAGAAGACCATGCTGGACTGGGGACAAAGGATGAAGGAGATGTGGTGGGACCTGCAATCCAAACTCCTGTTCTTGCCAGAGGTTTCTGGAAGGTGAATGTGGGTTGATTGATGTCTGGGGATAAATAAAGATAGAAATTCATGGGTGTTTCATTTACATATAACAGTGCTGTATAATTTTCAGATTGTTTTTTCCTGTGTTCCTTTTTATTCATTTTGTGTGTGTGTGTGTGTGTGTGTGTTTTCTGTGTCTGCGGACGCTTGGCTGCTGCTTTGGCAGCTGTATGTGCATGTCGGTGTGCTTGTTTTTCTGTCATTTTTCATATTGGAATCTAAGTGACAATTATCAGGTACGGTGCAGAGGCCCGAAGCTGTTTAACTTCCTCTCCTTCCCTCTAGGTCTTACTTCTGCCTCTCAGCTCCATCAGCCTCATGGTTATTTACAGGTGACAGTCTTCCTGCCCTGCTTTGATTATTCCAAGCAGGAGAGCCTTGTGTTGCTTTAATCTGGGACTCTTGGGTTTCACCTGGTTCCCAAGTGAAGTGAGAGGGACCTAAGACGAGTACCTCTCTGCCATCCTTACTGGCGATTATACTCCAGCCTTCTTTTATAACCTTGTAGCTGTCTCCTTCACGAGTCAATCCCATTTAATTCAGTACATTGTCCGTTTATTAGCTAGCCAATGTGGGCTAGACACTGTTGTAGTTTCTGAAATACAGGCCTACACTCTCCTCACTATCTGCTGGGGCGGCAGACATGGAAACATGCATTTCCTGAGGATGAAAAGCCTATGCAAGGAACAGAAGTCAGGCTTTATTCAGAGGGAGTGTTGATGAGGAAGGAAGCAGGTAAAATCTGAGCTGGGTTTCAAAGACTGAAGGGGATTTGCCAGATCTATGAAGGTGCTTGCAGAGAATTCTGCAGTGTGTTGCCAGGACCCCCCTTTACAAATCTCCTCCTTCCCTGGACAAAGCGTTCGCCTCCCCAGATACAGCAGTGTTGACCCACAGCCAAGCCTGTCCAGAGTTGCCTGTGGAGGAGGAAAGCCATCTTGCTTCAGGCTGCATGCCCTCCCTAGGCAGTGTGCACGCAAGGGCTGCTTGGTGTGTGGGTTCACACAGCCCCCTTCCAGGGACAGCCATGAAGGGCTAGCCCAGCTTGAGAATCCCCATGGGATTGCCGGATGCCTCTTCTGCAGTCGCAGTGTATTTCAACTTCTCTTGCAGCTTAATCCAGCCTCTCTCACACCTAACAGGTATTCCTGAGTTCCCTCCGGGAAGCGCCCTCCTGCGTATACCTCAGTGCGTAAGAATCTCTTTTCCAGGAAACCCAACTTGAGACAGCGGTATTCCAGGTAGAAGGCACTGTGCGTAGGAAGGCATGGAGGCCTGAAGAGGCCTTGTGAGCAACGGTACATTGTGAACAGTCTGGTATTGTTAGGACTTAAAAATACAGTGGGCTGGTGTGGCAGGAAGTGATGAATGGCAGTGGTGTTTGTTATGCTAGGGAGCATGTCCTTTGCCACATGGAGATGGGAAAATAGTAAATGCTGTCTGTGAGTGTGTGTTCAGTTGCTTCAGTTGTGTCTGACACTTTGTGACTCTGTGGGCTGTAGCCCACCAGGCTCCTCTACTCGTGGGATTCTCCAGGCAAAAATACTGGAGTGGGTTGCCATGCCTTCCTCCAGGTGATCTTCCTGACCCTGGGATGGAACACGTGTATCCTGTATTGCAGCCACCTGGGAAGCCCAGTAAATGTTATCTAGCAGGGTGGATAAACGCTCAGATTTGCAGTTTAGAAATATCACTCTAAGGTCAGTTCTGAAGGCAAACAAGCAGCAGTAGGCTCTGTGCTGTGAACAGTTTTAGAGGGTCAGGTGAGAGGAAAAGAGAGTCTCTTTAGGCAGTGGCAGAGGGCATGGAGAGGAGAGGACAGATTTAGGAAAGCTGTTTAAATGTAGATTCAGTGGGACTTGGTGATTTATGAAACATGTTAGGTTAGGAGACAGCTGCCAGGTTTCTGGCTTGGGAGCCCGAATGAACGGTGGTACTACCTTCCAAAACCAACGACGTGGAGGGAGGGACCGTGGGAGGCTGCGGCGGGGATGCTGGCAGTGATGGTGATACACTAAGGGCACGATGAACAAGAGCTGCCGAGGGCGGACTCCCTGGCGGGTCAGGGGCTAAGGCTCCACGCTCCCAGTTCAGGGGGCTCAGGCTGTCTCCCTGGTCAGAGAGATCCCACATGCGGCAACTAAATGTTCGCATGACACAACCGAGAGGTTCCCGAGTGCTGCAACTAGGACCTGCTGCAGCCACATCAATACATATTTTTTTTTTAAGAGCCATTGAAGAACTGTCCAGAAAGAAGCTAGTTCTCTGGGTTTGTGACTAAAGAGCTGGGCCTCTTTACTAGGATAGCTCCCAGAAATCTCCACCTTCATAACCTTAAACTGGCCTCCTTATTCTCTCCACCCCTCAACCCAACTTTTCCCTTGGTATTCTTAAATGAATAATGAACCATCCACATGCAATTGCCCTGACTGTCACACTTTTCTTTCCTTCTGCTCCCACCTCCAATCCACCATCAACATCTATCCATTCTGCTTTCTAAAGCAGACTTGGAACTGTTTTTGTATTTCCACCAGTACCACCCCTGCTTTTGTCTGCCTGGACCATGGCAGCTGCCAAGCTGTTTCCTTGCTTCTTGGCTTCCTTTCCTTAAGTCCACCCACCAGACTGCCACCAGTGATCCACCCCCAGTGCATATCTAATCAGGACAGTTCTAGACTCAGATCCTTTCAGTTCAGTTCAGTCGCTCAGTCGTGGCTGACTCTTTGCAACCCCATGAATTGCAGCACGCCAGGCCTCCCTGTCCACACCAACTCCCTGAGTTCACCCAAACTCATCAGATCCTTTAGTGGCTCCCTATTATTTCTAGCAGACCCATTGGAAAAGACCCTGATGCTGGGAAAGATTAAAAGCAAAAGGAGAAGAGGGCGGCAGGGGATAAGATGATGAGATAGCATCACCAACTCAATGGACATGAATCTGAGCAAACTCTGGGATAGTGAAGGACAGGGAAGCCTGGTGTGTTGCAGTCCATGATCAAAGAGTTGGACGTGACTTAGAGACTGAACAACAACAACATTGTTTCTGGAATAAAATCCAAATTCTTCAACATGGCATGAAAGTCCCTTCATGGTGCAGCTCCTGCAAACCTTTCCACCCCAACTATTAATACTATCCCATCCTTCACACTTTGTGCTCTGATGTTCTAAGGAAGTCTCTGACACATTCCACATCGTTCCCAGCTTCTGTGCCTTTGCTCGTGTGGTTTCTCTGCTTACTGCACCTACGTCTGTCCTACTCATCCTTCAAGACAACAGAGATGTTTTCTCTTCCAGGACATCCCAAACTTGGCTCCTCCTGCTTCCTCTTACTTTCAATGCATGTTTCTGTGCACATCTCAATCACCAAGTTGAATTGTACTGAGATCATCTACCTACTATCACATGGGTTTTGGTGTGACCTGGAGTGAGTTACTTGAAATCTTCAAATATCTGTATTCTTATTAGAGATAACATGTAAAGCCCTTAACCCCATGTTAATGCATAACAAAGGTCAATATGCAGTGGTTATATTAGGAGAAATTATGCTTTTATTGTTGCTATATTGTCTGAACATGCACCTGTTACCATTTACCTTGAGAATATGTATTCATCTATTCCAGTCCATTTGACTTTTCAGATGAAGTTCTCATAAGTTATTTTCTATACTATTTCCAACCACACACGAGTGTACATTTCTTCATACCCTTCATAGCAAAGGATATTATCATTCTTTTTAAATTTTTTCTAACTTTATGGGCAAAAGAAATATCAAATTTTTCTTCAACAAGAATTTTCCTTATCTGAGGTTGATGATAATTTCATATGCTTATTAGATGTTTGTGTTTATTCTGTGAATTGCCTGTTCATTTCACTGGCTTATTGAAAAAAGCTTCTTCATTTATCTTTTCAAAATTTTTATGCAATATTTTTGCTTTTAAAAATACAATTGAGGACTTCCCTGGTAGTTCAGTGATAAAGAATATACTTTCTAATGCAGGGGATGCAGTTTGATCCCTGGTTGGCGATCTAAGATCCCACATGCTGTGGGGAACTAAGCTGCTGTACTGCAACTGAGACCTGAAACAGCCAAATCAATGCATAAGCATAAAATAAAATAATACAGTTGATTTTAAGTAAAACAAAAATGTTTCTGTTCTGCTTTTGTTCAACTGCAATGATTTTATCAAATAAATGCCTCAGTTTGTGGCACACTGAATGATTTGTCCATGCCCCACTTTTTGTTGCACCCTCTTTCCCCATCCTTGACCCTATTTTCCTTGCCACCCCTCCCACAGGAATCTACTCATTTACTTAGTGCATGTCTTTGAATCTCCCTTTCATCCCCTTATTGATGCATGAGTGTATCCATGATCAGTGCATTACATTATTTGCATGTTTCTATATTTCAGGACAATACTGTGATGTATAATATATCTTATTTTTTTATTTTTACTGAACATTGTGTTTTAAAATCCTATTCCGCTGTTCCTGTGAGATGGAATCTAAAGCTCAATATATGGGCTTCAGAAAGTGAAGAGGAACTAAAAAGCCTCTCGATGAAGGTGAAAGTGGAGAGTGAAAAAGTTGGCTTAAAGCTCAACATTCAGAAAATGAAGATCATGGCATCCGCTCCCATCACTTCATGGGAAATAGATGGGGAAACAGTGGAAACAGTGTAAGACTTTATTTTTCTGGGCTCCAAAATCACTGCAGATGGTGACTGCAGCCATGAAATTAAAAGACGCTTACTCCTTGGAAGGAAAGTTATGACCAACCTAGATAGCATATTCAAAAGCAGAGACATTACTTTGCCAACAAAGGTCTGTCTAGACAAGGCTATGGTTTTTCCTGTGGTCATGTATGGATGTGAGAGTTGGACTGTGAAGAAGGCTGAGTGCCGAAGAATTGCTGCTTTTGAACTGTGTTGTTGGAGAAGACTCTTGAGAGTCCCTTGGACTGCAAGGAGATCCAACCAGTCCATTCTGAAGGAGATCAGCCCTGGGATTTCTTTGGAAGGAATTTTGCTAAAGCCGAAACTCCAGTACTTTGGCCACCTCATGTGAAGAGTTGACTCATTAGAAAAGACTTTGATGCTGGGAGGGATTGGGGACAAGAGGAGTAGCGGACGACAAAGGATGAGATGGCTGGATGGCATCACTGACTCGATGGACATGAGTCTGAGTGAACTCCGGGAGTTGGTGTTGGACAGGGAGGCCTGGCGTGCTGCGATTCATGGGGTCGCAAAGAGTCAGACACGACTGAGCGACTGATCTGATCTGATCTGATGGCTCAGTAGTAAAAAAATCTGCCTGCAGTGCAGGTGATGCAGGAGACACGGGTTCGATCCCTGGTCAGGAAGAGCCCCTGGAGAAGGGCATGGCAACCCACTCCAGTATTCTTGCCTGGAGAATCCCATGGACAGAGGAGCCAGGCAGGCTACTGTCCACAGGGTTGCAGAGAGTCTAACACGACTGAAGTGACTGAACATATGTTGAACTAGTTCTTTTTTTATCTGCATATGCCATATGCATATACTATTGATACCATGTATTCATTATATAAGATCTTCCCCCAGTTTTTTCCTGCAATGGATATCCTTGAATATATCAGTTTATTTATCCTTTGCAGGGTCATTTTTGGTGATTATATCCCTAGGAATGGAACTGGGTTATAGACTACACACATATTTAATTTTATGAGACACCTCTAAACTGTACTATAAGACGTATCAACGCATCTTCATACCAGCAGCTTGTGATGGTCTCTAATTCCTACCACCTCACTAGCAAGTGACATTATTCTGCTTGTAAGTTTTGCTGTTCAGGTAGAGGTAAAGTGGTAAGTATTGTTTTACTGTTTTGTTTGATTGTTGGGGATTTTCTAATTGATTGTAGGATTATAGGATTGTAAAATCTATGGAATTATAGATACTAACTATTTTGCCATGCAAAACATTTTTATTTAGTCAAATTTATAGTTGTTTTCTTTTACGGACTCTGTATTTAAGCCTTGGCCTTCCCTGCTCCAAGATCATAAGATAAAAAAGAAACTCCATGGCTTCCTTCTAGTATTTATATTATAATTATTGTTTTAGTGTTGCTGCTGTTTACCTTTGGCCCTTTGATCTACCTGCATTTCATTAGATATAAGAAATGAGATAGTAATCCAATTTTGCTTTTTCCCAATGATTAGCTAATTATCCCAATGCCATTTATTGAACAATCCATCTTTTTTTTAATTAAAAGAGCAATTTTATTTATACCTTTGCAGTATTTTTATATATCACTTCTTTTTTTTAATTTTGAGAATTATTTTTATAATCTGGATAAATTCTTTATCAAATATGTGATTTGCAAATACTTCCCCTGGGTCTGTGACTTATCTTTTCACCTATTAGATGTGTCTTTTGAAAGCACAAGTTCTTATATTTTGGTAAAGTCCAATTTATCATTTTATATCTTTTAAGGATCACATTTTGAATGTCATATCTAAGAGCTTTTTTCCCATCCAAATGTCACAAAGATTTTCTCATACATTTTCTCTGGAAGTTTTATGTTTTACATTTAGTTTTGTGATCAACTTTGAATTAATTTTTGTGTATGATGCAAGATATGGATTGATGTTCTTTTCCTGGATATGTAGATACCCAAATGCTCTATATTAGAAAGACTATCCTCTGCATGTTTATCAACGATCAGTTGATCATATGTATGTGGATCTATTTATGAACTCCTTATTCTGTTCCACTGATCTATTTATCTTTTTTTGCCTATGCTCTACTGTCGTGATTACTGTAGCTTTATAATAAATATTGAATTTATATAATATAAATTGCTCAAATTCATTCTTCTTTTTCAAAGTTGTTTTGACTCTTCCAAGTACTTTGCATTTCTATATCATGTTTAGAATCATATTGTCAGTTTATATTAAAAAAGATTGCTGTGATTTTGTTTGGGGTAGCATTGAATATTTAGATCAGTTTTGAGAGAACTGAAATGTTAACAACATTGAGTCTTCTGACCCATAAACAATGTTTATCCTCCCATTTATTTAGGTCATCTTTAATTCATCTGAGCAATGTCTTCTAGTTTTCAGTACACATCTTTTCTCAGACTTATCTTAAATATTTTATATTGTTTAATGCTATTATAGATTATAATTTTAATATTTTGAGTGTTCTTTGCTAATGTTATGGGCTAAATTGTATCTCACCCAAGAGTTATGTAAAAATTCTAACCCCCAGTTCCTATGAATGTGAACTTCTTTGGAAATAGACTCTCTACAGATGTAATTAGAGTTAAGATGAGGTCATACTTATTAAGTAGGGTGGGTCCTTAATCCAATATGGTTGGTGTCCTTATAAAAAGAGGGAAATTTGGACACAAACATACAGAGAGGGAAGATAATGTAAAAATCCACAGGGAACAGATGGCTATGTGAAAACAGAGGTAGAGATTGGAGTGATGCATTTATGAGCCAAGGAACCCATGGCTTGCCAGAAAACAACAGAAGCTAAAAAAGGCAAGGAAGGATTCTCTCCCAGATCCTTCAGAGGAGACATGGATGTGTCAACCGCTTGATATCAGACCTCTAGCTTCCAGAACTGAGTTGTTGTTCAGCTGCTAAGTGAAGTGAAGTTGCTCAGTAGCGTCTGACTCTTTGCGACCCCATGGACACCAGGCTCCTCTGTCCATGGGATTGTCTAGGCAAGAGTAGTGGAGTGGGTTGCCACTTCCTTCTCCAGGGATTCTTCCTGACTCAGGGATCGAACCTTGGTCTCCTGCATTGTAGACAGACACTTTACCGTCTGAGCCACCAGGGAAGTGTTCAGCTGCTAAGTCATGTCCAATTCTTTGCTACCCCATGGACTGCAGCATGCCAGGCTTCCCTGTCCTTCACTATCTCCCAGTGTTTGCTTAAACTCATGTCCACTGAGTCAGTGATGCCATCCAACCTTCTCATCCTCTCTCACCCCCTTCTCTTCTGGTCTTCAATCTTTCCCAGCATCAGGGTCTTTTCCAGTGAATCGTCTCTTCACATCAGGTGGTCAAAGTATTGGAGCTTTAGCATCAGTCCTTCCAATGAATATTCAGGGTTAATTTCCTTTAGGATGGACTGGTTGGATCTTCTTGCAGTCCAAGGGACTCTCAAGAGTCTTCTCCAGCACCACAATTCGAAAGCATTAATTCTTCAGTGCTCAGTCTTCTTAATGGTTCACGTCTCACATCTGTACATGACTACTGGAGAAACCATACCTTTGATTATATTAACCTTTGTCAGCAAAGTGATATCTCTGCTTTTTAATATGCTGTCTAGGTTCGTCATAGCTTTCCTTCCAAGGAGCAAGCTTCTTTTAATTTCGTGGCTGCAGTCACCATCCACAGTGATTTTAGAGTCCAAGAAAATAAAATCTGTCATTGCTTCCACTTTTTCCCCTTCTATTTGTCATGAGAAAAGAGTTCCAAACAATAGCAAGGAGAGATAAGAAGGGACTTCTCTGGTGGCTCAGATGGTAAAGGGTCTGTCTACAATGTGAGAGACCTGGGTTCGATCCCTGGGTTGGGAAGATTCCCTGGAGAAGGAAATGGTAACCCACTCCAGTACTCTTGCCTTGAAAATCCCATGGACAGAGGAGCTTGGTGCAGGCTACTATCCATGGGGTCGCAAAGAGTCGGGCACGACTGAGCAACTTCACTTTCACTTTTCACTTTCATGCATTGGAGAAGGAAATGGCAACCCACTCCAGTGTTCTTGCCTGGAGAATCCCAGGGACGGTGGAGCCTGGTGGGCTGCCATCTGTGGGGTCACACAGAGTCAGACACGACTAAAGCGACTTAGCAGCAGTAGCAGCAACTCTGCATATGAGTTAAATAAGCAGGGTGACAATATGCAGCCTTGTCATACTCCTTTCTCAATTTTGAACCAGTTCATTGTTCCATGTCCAGTTCTAACTGTTGTTTCTTGACCTGCACACAGGTTTCTCAGGAGGCAGGAAAGGTGGTCTAGTATGCCTTTCCCTTTAAGAATCCTCCCCAGTTTGTTGTGATCCACACAATCAAAGGGTTTAGCATAGTCAATGAAGCAGAAGTAGATGTTTTTCTGGAACTCTCTTGCTTTTTTGATGATCCAGTGAATGTTGGCAATTTGATCTCTGGTTCCTCTGTCTTTTCTAAATCCAGGTAGTACATCTGGAAGTTCTTGATTCATGTACTGCTGAAGCTTAGCTTGAAGGATTTTGAGCATAATCTTACTAGCATGTGATATGAGTGCAATTGTGCAGTAGTTTGAACATTCTTTGGCCTTTCCTTTCTTTGGGATTGGAATGAAAACTGACTTTTCCTGTCCTGTGGTCACTGCTGAGTTTTCCAAATTTGCTGGCCTATTGAGTACAGCACTTTAACAGCATCATCTTTTAGGATTTGAAATAGCTCAGCTGTTATTCCATCACCTCCACTAACTTTGTTCCTAGTGATGTTTCGTAAGGCCCACTTGACTTCACACTCCAGGATGTTTGGTTTTAGGTAAGTAACCACACCATCGTGGTTATCTGGGTCATTAAGATCTTTTTTGTATAGTTCTTCTGTGTATTCTTGCCACCTCTTCTTAATCTCTTCTGCTTCCATTAGATCCTTACTGTTTCTGTCCTTTATCATTCCCATCCTTGCATGAAATGTTCCCTCGATATCTCCAATTATCTTGAAGAGATCTCTAGTCTTTCCCACTCTATTGTTTTTCTCTATTTCTTTGCATTGTTCATTGGTGGCTCAGACAGTAAAGTGTCTTGCTTACAATGCGGGAGGTCTGGGTTCGATCCCTGGGTCAGGAAGATACTCTGGAGAAGGGAATGGCAACCCACTCTAGTACTCTTGCTTGGAAAATCCATGGAGGAGCCTGGTAGGCTACAATCCTTGGGGTCGGAAAGAGTCGGACACGACTGAGTGACTTCACTTCCACTTCACTTCTTATCTGTCCTTGTTATTTTCTGGAACTCAGCATTTAGTTGGATAATCTTTCCCTTTCTCCATTGCCTTTGGCTTCTCTTCTTTTCTCAGCTGTTTGTATGAAGTGAAGTGAGTTGCTCAGTTGTGTCCGACTCTTTGCAACCCCATGAACTGTAGCCCACCAGGCTCCTTGGTCCATGGGATTTTCCAGGCATGAATACTGGAGTTAGTTGCCATTTCCTTCTCCAGGGGATCTTCCCGATCCAGGGATTGAACCCAGGTCTCCCACATTGTAGGCAGATGCTTTACCGTCTGAGCTACCAGGGAAGCTTCAATCTTACTCAGCTGTTTGTAAAGTCTCCTCAAACAATTACTTTGCCTTGCATTTCTTTTTCTTGGAGATAGTTTTGGTTACTCCTCCTGTACAGTGTTATGAACTTCTGTCCATAGTTCTTCAGGCACTCTGTGTACCGGATCTAATCCCTTCAGTCTACTGGTTACCTCCACCATATAATCATAAGGGATTTGAGAACTGTGAGATAATACATTTCTGCTGTTTGAAACCATCTCAGTTTGTGATATTTTGTTGTTTTGACAGCTTTAGGAAATTCATATAGCTAGTATTCAGAAATGTAATTTATTTTTGCATATTGATTTTATATATTGAAATCTTGGTAAATGTAGTTATTAGTTCTAATAACTTTTAAAAAAGATTTCATTGAATTTTCTTTAAAGATGATTATGTAAGACAATGGCAACCCATTCCAGTACTCTTGCCTGGAAAATCCCATGGACAGAGGAGCCTGGTAGGCTGCAGTCCATGCGGTCGCGAAGAGTCGGACATGACTGAATGCCTTCACTTTCACGCATTGGAGAAGGAAATGGCAACCCACTCCTGTGTTCTTGCCTGGAGAACACTATGGGACTATGTGACTACGGGGTCGCACAGAGTCAGACACCACTGAAGCGACTTAGCAGCAGCAGCAGGAAAAATTATTCATTTATTTATTCCTTTATTTATTGACTGGGCTAGGTCTTCATTGCTGTGTATGGGCTTTTCTCTAGTTTCAAAGAGCGGGGGCTCCTCTCCGCTTTCAGTGCATGGGTTTCTCATTGCAGTGACTTCTCTTACTGCAGAGCATGGGCTCCAGGTGTGTGGGTTTCAGCAGTTGTGACACATGGGCTCAGTAGTTATGGCACACAGGCTTAGTTGCCCCATGGCATGTGGGATCTTCCCAGACCAGGGATCAGACCTGTGCCCCCTGTACTGGCAGGCAAATTCTTAACCACTGGACTATCAGGGAAGTCTGATTATGTTGTTTCTGAATAAAGACAGTCTTACTTCTTCCTTTCCAATCTTTCCAATGCTTTTTTTTTTTTTTTTTGCCATATTACACTGGCTAGACTGGGAGGCTGCAGTCCATGGGGTTGCAAAGAGTCGGACACGACTGTGCGACTTCATTTTCACTTTTCACTTTCATGCATTGGAGAAGGAAATGGCAACCCACTCCAGTGTTCTTGCCTGGAGAATCCCAGGGATGGGGGGGGCCTGGTGGGCTGCTGTCTATGGGGTCGCACAGAGTCAGACACAACTGAAGAGATTTAGCAGCAGCAGCAGCAGAACCTCCAGCATAATGTTGAGCAAAAGTGGGGAGAACATACATCCTTGCCTTTTTCCTGATCTTAGGAGAACCAATCTTTAAATATGATGTTACCCATAATTTTTTGTAGATGCCCACTATTATCACTCCAAATTTATTAAAATTTTTTTGAAATTAAAAATTGATATTGAATTTTTGTCAAATGTTTTTTTGATAGATATTGAGATGACCATGTATTCCCTTTGCCTCCTTTTTAATCTTTTAAAATGTTTTCAATGTCTCAAACGTTAAATCCACCTAGAATTTTTTGGTCCGGATGTATTATCCTTTTTACATGATGTTGGATGTGACTTGCTAAAATTTTGTTAAGGATTCTTCAACTATTTTATATTGGATATTGGTCTGTAGTTTCCTTGTAATTTGTTTGTCTTATTCCAGTGTCAGAGTAATGCTGGCTTTATATAATGACTTGGAAAGTATTCCCTGTGTTCTACTTTTCTGGAAGAGCTTGTATAAAATTGATATTGTTTCTTTTTGAAATATTTGGTAAAAGTCACCAGTAAAGCCATTTACACCTGGTGTTTTCTTTGTGGGAAGGTTTTTAACTACAATTTAATTTCGTTAATAGTTACAGGGTGGTTCAGAAAATCTATTTCTTCTTGAGTGAGTTTGACATATTGGTACTTTCAAGAGATTTTTACATTCATCTAAACTGTCACATTTATTGGCATAGAGCCACCTTAATACTTATTTTCTAATATCCTTTTAACATCTTTAGAATCTGCAGTAATGCCATCTCTTTCATTACTGATATTAGTCATTCATATTTTTTTTTCTTGTTTTTCTGATCAGTCTGGCTAGATTTATCTATTTTGCCTATCTTCTCAGAGAACTAGCTGTTGGTTTCATTGATTTTCTCTATTAATTTTCTATTTCATTGATTTCTGCTTGGTTTTTATTACTTCCTTTCTTTCACTTACTTGGGGCTTAACTTGCACTCTTCACCTAATTTTGTAGAGTGGAAGCTGCTATCTTTGACTTGAGGATATTTCCTTTTCTATTAATAGGCTGATAAAGCTGTAAATTCCCTTTCAGTACTGCTTTAGATACATCCCACAGATTTGATTATGTTTGTGTTCCTATTTTCATTCAGTTCAAAAATTTTAATTTCTCTTTTGATTTCTTATTTTATCCATGAATTACTTAGAAATGTGTTACTTAGTTTTCAAATATTTCAAGATTTTCCAGCTATCTTTCTATTATTGATATATAATTTAATACTACTGTGGACAGAGAATATATTTTGTACCGTCTGATTCCTTTTAAATTTATCAAGCCTATTTTTATGGCCCAAGATATGGTCTATCTTTGAAAGTCTTCCATGTCACTTGAGAAAGAAGCGTATTCTGTTGTTGTTGAGTGGAATGGTCTATAAATGTCAATTAGGTCAAGTGAGTTGATAGTGATGGTCAAGTCCTTTATATCTTTATTGATTTTCTGTCTTCTTGTCTTATGAGTTGAGAGATGTTTATTGACATTTCTGATTATAACTGTGTCAATTTTTCATTGTGGTTCTATCAGTTTTTGCTTCATGTACTTATTTCTGTTACTAGGCATACATGTGATTAGAATTATTATGTGTTCTTGATGAATTGACCTCTTTATTATTTAAAAATGATCCTCTTTATTTCTATTAATACCTTTACCTTGGAATCTACTTTGCTGCTAAGTCGCTTCAGTCGTGTCCGAGTCTGTGCGACCCCATAGATGGCAGCCCACCAGGCTCCCCCGTCCCTGGGATTCTCCAGGCAAGAACACTGGAGTGGGTTGCCATTTCCTTCTCCAATGCAGGAAAGGGAAAAGGGAAAGTGAAGTCGCTCAATCGTGTCTGACTTTTAGCGACCTCATGGACTGCAGCCTACCAGGCTCCTCCGTCCATGGGATTTTCCAGGCAAGAGTACTGGAGTGCGTTGCCATGGAATCTACTTTAGCACAGTATTAATATAGTAAGTCCAACTCTATTTTGATTAGTGTTAGCATGGCATATATTTTCCCATCCTTTTACCTTTAACCTATTCATAACTTTATATTTAAAGGTGTTTCTTGTAGGCGGTATATAGTTTAATATCACTCTTTATAATTCAATCTGACAAATGCTGCATTTTAATAGGTGTGTTTAGACCATTTACATTTAATATGATTATTGATATAGCTAGGTTTAAATTCTCCATCTCGCTATTTGTCATTTATTTGTGATATCTTTCCTTGGTTTCTTTCTCTCTCTTTTTCTGCCCTTTTCTCAATAAGACAACTGAAATTCAAAATAGAAAATATGGTAAGAGAGGTTCAGAGAAAAATTTAGGACTTTAGAGAGGGGAGAGATTAAATTGATCACATTGGTGGTGTCAGGAATAACTTAACAGAGAAAACAGCACCTGAATTGGACCTTGAAATATTTTGGATAAGGGTGAATGTAGTGTAAGGTACGTGGGATGAACAAAGGGGATGGAGGCAGGAAAGTATGCATCTGGTTCAGGGAAAAATAGATCATCCAGATGGCCTGAGGAAGAGTGGGGGGAGTAGATGTGGAAGGTACTTGTGCTGTTGCCAGCTTCCTATAGATATCCCCACCCTGATGGCCTGCAGACATTTAAGACACCTGTCAAATGAGACACCTTATCTACCCTTCAAACCTGCTCTCTCAGCAGCTCCTAATTTGATGTGTGACATCACCATCTTCCTTAACATCTATACCAGAAACCTGAGTCGTCTTAAATGCTTCCTCTTTTCTCAGCTCTGTGCATCCCACCTGCAGGTCACATCTGAAAGCTGGACTTTCTTTTCTATCCCCCTACTCTTGCAGCCTGCTTGTTCTCTCTCACTCCTCAACTACTGCATTAGTCTTCCACTGGTCTCTCCATTTCTAGATTCTTCTTCCTTCCAGTCATCCTCCACTCAACCACTAACTTCCTGAATCCCCTGAAAATGGATGTGAAATTCTATGTGCAATTTTTTTTTTTTTTTTGGGGGGGAGAGAGCCTGTAGCTTTCACCAAAGTCTCAATGAGAGCATGGGTCCACAAAAAGCTAAGAGCCACTGCCTTGTAGCTTTATTTCAAGTGAAACAATGAATATTCAGTTAATGTGGTACAGTTGACAGACTACTGAACAAGAAATCAGGACATTTAGTTTCCAGTTTTGGTGTTGCCATTTAATTTGCTGTATGATTCTGGTACAATGAGTTACCTGCTCCACCCCTATTTCCTTATCTGTAAAATACAGAAAGATCCCTTTGACATCAAGCATTCTAGTTTATCTCCTCTCATACTCTTCTCCTTTCTGTTTCACTAGACAACATTTACTGCTGACTCTAACTTACTGAGCCAAGTTCTGGGTGTCGAAAGATACATTAGGCACTGCTTCTTTCACTCCAGAAGCTCACAGACCAGCAGGACAGAGAGAAAAGTAAATAGAAAATTACCATAGAATGTCGTAAAATGCAGAGCTCTGGGAGTGCAAAGGAGGCTCTCTGGGGAAGGGAACATCTAATTCTTGTCAGGAAAGTAGAGGAGGAGTCAACAAGGAGACATAGGGCATCCCTGAAGTCTCCAGTGGTAAAGAATCTGCCTGCCAATGCAGGAGATGTAGGAGACGTGGGTTTGATCCCTGGTTTGGAAGATTCCCCTGGAGAAGGAAATGGCAACCCACTCCAGGCTGTAAGCGTTGGACACAGCTAAGCACACGTGCACAAAAAGAAGACCAAAGCCGAGTCCTGAAGGACATACAGAATCTCTAGGCAGAGAGTGGGGGGATGAGATATCAGGCAAAAAAAAAACATGATGTAAAGGGAGTACTTTGTTTTAGTTGCGAAGACTTTTGTGATACCATGTAAAGGCAGAGGCAGTAACAAAGCCTCAAGCTGGTAGATCAGTTGGTGGGTCTAGTTAGAAAATGTGCATGTTGCAAGTTTGAGATTTGAATACACAAGGAGCAATAGGAGATAAGGCTGGAGGGGGAGACTCAAGGTCCTTACACGGAGTGCCAAGAAGTTTTGACTTCATCTTGTGGACAGTGGGGAGTCACTGAATTGTTTTAGGCAATGGAGGGGTAGACTGATTTCTCTTTCAGAAAAATCACACTGGCAACAGAGAGAAAGATAGAGTGGAAGGGAGTGATCCAAGTTTGGAAGTGAGAAAGGTCTGAATAAGCCAAAGGACTTGGGATGGGGGAGGGAAGATAATATGTTTCATTTAAACCTATTACATTTAGTGGACCCAAAGAATAGGCAAGTTAAAATCTCCTAGAACTATGAGCTTGATGTTCAGAAGAGAGATCTGGATTTAGGAGCATCAATAAAAGACCCTGATGCTGGGAAGAATTAAAGGCAAAAGGAGAAGGGAGTGGCAGAGGATGAGATGGTTAAATAGCATCATCAGCTCAATGGACATGCATTTGAGCAAACTCCAGGAGATAGTGAAGGACAGGGAAGACTGCGGTGCTGTGTCCATTGGGTCACAAAGAGTTGGATACAACTTAGCGACTGAACAACAACAATAAGTAAGTACTGATTGAAGCTAAGGGAGAGAATGACATTACTTCAGGAAAGCATTTAAGGTAAGGAGTCAAGGGGCCAAAGGCTGCATTCTTCGAAATATAGATATGTGAAATCAGGAAAAGGGGAGTTATTGAGAGGAAGGCTGGTTATAAGGAGCTGAAGAGTGAAGGATGGGGGTAAGGAACCTATTCTTTTTTTAAAAATTGTAATCGGAGGATATTTGCTTTACAGTATTGTGTGGGTTTCTACCATACAACACGTGAATCAGCCATAAGTGTACACACAGCCCCTCCCTCTTGAACGTCCCTCTCACCTCGAATGCCATGCCACACCTCTAGCTGTGACAGAGCACCCTGTGCTGTAAAGCAACTTCCCATTAACTATCTGTTTTACATATGATAATGTGTGTGTTTCAATGCTACTCTTTCAATTCATTCCATCCTCTCCTTCCCCCACTGTATCCACAATTCTGTTCTGGGTCTGCATCTCTATTCCTGCCCTGCAAGCAGGTTCATCAGTACGGTTTTTCTAGATTCCATATGCATGCATTATTAGTTTTTCCCTCTTTGATTTACTTCACTCTGTATAACAAGCTCTAGGTTTATCCACCTCACTAAAACTGACTCAAATTCGTTCCTTTTTATGACTAATATTCCATTGTATATATGTACTACATCTTTACCCATTCATCTGTTGATGAATATCTAAGTTGCTTCCATGTCCTAGCTATTATAGATAATGCTGCAATGAACACTGGGGCACATACATCTTTTTTGATTATGGTTTTCTCAGGGTATAGGGCCAGTAGTGGGATTGCGGGGTTATATGGTAGTTTTATATGAAATAGAAAACTCTATTTAGTTTTATAAGAAATAGAGGAAAACCATAGAATGGGAAAGACTAGAGATCTCTTGAAGAAAATTAGAGACATGAAATGGGAATATTTCATGCAACGATGGGCACAATAAAGGACAGAAATGGTATGGACCTAACAGAAGCAGAAGATATTAAGAAGAGGTGGCAAGAATACACAGAAGAGCTATACAAAAAAGACCTTCATGACCCAGATAACCATGATGATGTGATCACTCACCTAGAGCCAGACATCCTGGAATGTGAAGTCAAGTGGGCCTTAGGGTTAATCACTACGGACAAAGTTAGTGAAGGTGGTGGAATTCCAGTTGAGCTATTTCAAATCTTGAAAGATGATGCTGTAAAAGTGCTACACTCAATATGCCAGCAAATTTGGAAAACTCAGCAGTGGCCACAGGACTGGAAAAGGTCAGTTTTCATTCCAATCCTAAAGAGGGGCAATGCCAAAGAATTCTCAAACTACCGCACAATTGCATTCATCTCACATGCTAGTAAAGTAATGCTCAAAATTCTCCAAGCCAGGCTTCAAAAGTACATGAACTGTGAACTTCCAGATGTTCAGGCTGGATTTAGAAAAGGCAGAGGAACCAGAGATTAAATTGCCAACATCCACTGGATTATCGATAAAGCAAGAGAGTTCCAGAAAAACATCTCCTTCTGCTTTATTGATTACACCAAAGCCTTTGACTGTGTGGATCACAACAAACTGTGGAATATTCTTCAAGAGATGGGAATATCAGACCACCTGACCTGCCTCCTGAGAAATCTGTATGCAGGTCAGGAAGCAACAGTTAGAACTGAACATGAAACAACAGACTGGTTCCAAATCCGGAAAGGAATCCATCAAGACTGTATACTGTCACCCTGCTTATTTAACTTATGTGCAGAGTACATCATCAGAAATACTGGGCTGGATGAAGCAAAAGCTGGAATCAAGATTGCTGGCAGAAACATCAATAACCTCAGATAACGCAGATGACACCACCCTTATGGCAGAAAGCAAAAAGGAACTGAAGAGCCTCTTGATGAAAATGAAACAGGAGAATGAAAAAGCTGACTTAAAACTCAACATTCAAAAAACTAAGATCATGGCATCCGGTCCCATCACTTCATGGCAAATAGATGAGGAAACAATGGAACCAGTGACAGACTTTATTTTCTTGAGCTCCAGAATCACTGCGGATGGTGACTGCAGCCATGAAATTAAAAGACACTTGCTCCTTGGAAGAAAAGCTCTGACCAATCCAGACAGCATATCAAAAAGCAGAGATATTACTTTGCCAACAGAGATCCATCTAGTCAAAGCTATAGTTTTTCCAGTAGTCATGGATGGATGTGAGAGTTGGACTATAAAGAAAGCTGAGCGCCAAAGAATTGATGCTTTTGAACTGTGGTGTTGGAGAAGACTCTTGAGAGTCCCTTGGACAGCAATAAGATCCAACCAGTCCATCCTAAAGGAAATCAGTCCTGAATATTCAATGGAAGAACTGATTCTGAAGCTGAAACTCCAATACTTTGGCCACCTGATGTGAAGAGCTGACTCATTGGAAAAGATACTGATGCTAGGAAAGATTGAAGGTAGGAGCAGAAAGGGACGACAGAGGATGAGATGGTTGGATGGCATCACTGACTTGATGGAGATGAGTTTGAGCAAGCTCCAGGAGTTGGTGATGGACAGTCTGGTGTGCTACAGTCCATGGGGCTGCAGAGAGTCGGGTATGACTGAGTGACTGAACTGATGGTAGTTTTATTCCTAGTTTTTAAAGAAGTCTCCCACTGTTTTGGCTATATCAGTTTACATTCCTACCAACGTGCAAGAGAGGAACCCATTGTTTAGAGAACACAGGATGATAAGAAAATAAAAGAGAGGGCTGAAGCAAGAAGAGGCTGCAGAGTGGTGGGAGATATTTTATTTTGCTACTAGAGTTGGAAGTTATAATCGATATAGGAGAGCCTGGGGATAAGAGTTGGAAATGGGAACGGACAGGATCTAATGAAATATGGAGGGATTAGTCCTAGGCAGGGGAGGTGGGGGCATTCATTGTGCCAAGAAAGGAGGAAGAGTATCACAAAGAGTTTGATTTAGTGGTTCTCACATTAGTATCACTAAGGTAACTTACCTGGGACTTCCCTTATGGTCCAGTGGTTAAGGATCTGCCTGCCAACGCAGAGGACATGGGTTTAATCCCTGGTCTGGGAATATCCCACATGCCACGGGGCACCTAAACTATGTTTTACAACTACTGAAACCTAGCACCCTAGAGCCCCGTGCTCCGCAACAAGAGAAGCCACCGCAAAGAAAAGCCTGTACACCACAACTAGAGAAAGCGCTCATGCAGCAACAAATGTCCAGTGTAACACACACACAAAAGTGCTGATAGCTGGGCTACAACCTGGATGTTTCTGGTTTAATTAGTCTGGCATGGGTCCTGGGTATTGGTATGTTTTCAGAGCTTCCCTGGTGATTAAAATCTGCAGTCACGGTTGAGAACCACTGGTTTAATTATAGGCAACTTTTAAAATTGGTGATAATAGGATGGGATCTGAGGAAGCTCACGCTTGATAAAGATTGGACGAATAGGGAATAGTAAAGCTTGGGGGTAGGTGAGAAATAGAGGGGCTTCCCAGGTGGTGTTAGTGGTAAAGAACCCTCTGGCCAATGCAAGAGACAAAGAGACGTGGACCAATCCCTGGATTAGGAAGACCCCCTGGAGGAGGGCATGGCAACGCACTCCAGTATTCTTGCCTGGAGAATCCCGTGGACAGAGGTGCCCGGTGGGCTATGGTCCATAGGGTTGCACAGACTCGGACACGACTGAAGTGAGTTAGCACACACATGTGCATGTGGAATAGAGAAAGAGAAGGAAAGTTAGATGGGAAGGAAACCAGTACTAACTTAGTGACTTTTATGTGACATTCATGTGGATATGAACGAGGTTTGGTCCTTGTTCTCAAAGAGATCAGGAGCTTATCTGAAAAAGACTCCTCACAGCAAACCTATTACATCTCACAGTTCTTAATCAAGTATGGGCTTTTTATTAGTTAGTTAGTTTGTTTCCTTTTTCACCAAAAGTGAAAAAAATCCAGTTATTTCACAATACAAACTGGGTCTGGAAATACTATTGTAAGCACTGAGACTAGCCTTTCTAGGAAAGTGGGTGCTGGGGAGAAAGCACGAGATAACCTGGGAGATTGAACTGTCTCCAGTTTTATCAACAGGGTTAAAAAGATGGTGGTTCTGGTCCTGCATGGGGTACATTACTGGGGTTCCCTGTACCTGGGAGGTGGCTGATATTATTAATCACAGACACTGGAAACCTTTGATGGCTATTCTATAGGCTGTGACTTCCATATCTGGTCAAGATACTAAGGATTCCTCTTTCTAAGCAGTGAAGCTGGGGAAGGGCCCTACTTTTCACCAAAACTGAAGACCTAACCTTTGCCACTCTGGTACGGGCCCTTACTTCCAGGAACAGCTTCACCTGCACGGAAAGCACATGCTTCTTCAGCGCTGACCCTTCCTTGGAGAGTGTCCACTGCCATGTCTTGAGCTCTTTGCATCTCTGCTGGAGACTCAAACTTCCAGGGTTCCGGAGGGGCCTGTGGTCGGCCTGCCCCAACCCTGCTGCCTCAGGCCCATGAGCTGGTAAGGAGTTGAAAGGATTACTACTGAGGACCCTGGCTTTTGTCTGGATGCCCCCTTATTTAATCAAGATTCACCAAAGCACCAGGAATCCCCGAGGCACATAAGAGAATGGGGACATTTGGCTGGGTGTGGACTGGGGCACTATGGCTTTGCTCGGGGGTTCCTTCTGTTACCTTATTAGTTCTATTTTATATGCAGAAGTTGAGGCTTGAAGAAATTAAGAAACTTGCCCACGTGCTCCAAGTTAGGAGCTGTGCATTTGGAGTCCAGTCTGCTCCACTCTGTTGTCCTTCAGGCTCCTGACCTTCCTCTGTCACTCTAGGTTGACCTCTTTGGGAAATCCTGTCACCTCAACATTCTCCTCCCTGCTAAAGAATTAGACTAGTTCCCTTGGGCCCCAAGGTGCATGGGCCTCTTCTTTGGGTCTCCATTTCTTCATTCTGTGAATTAAGGATATGTGAAGTCCAGATGGGCTTCCATCCTAGGGGTTAGGGTGGAGGGTAGTTCAGAGCATAGACACATGGGACACACACACACCAATCAGATTTAATGTCGGACCTCTCCTCTGTAATCCAGTGGTTTCGTTACAGAGCTAAAAGTGAAAGCCCCCGATGTCATCCTCAGAGAGAGAAGAGGGATGGAACTTATTCCAGTTTGATGCCTGATTTCTGTTAATCCTGAAGCTTCATTTGTTGACATCCTGACTTAGGTTTCAAGCTTTAGGTGGGGAGAAACTACAGAGTTATCTGTAATTCTGGCACCAGAAGTCACGTTTCCCATTCTTTGGGCCCTTTTGAGGTCTGTGAAACAGGCTACTGTCATGTTGAACACAGTTCACAGTAAACCTGCTGGATAGTCAGCCAGGGCTGTGGCAGCTAGGGCAAGCCTAACACTGTGTCAAATTACACACTTGCTGCCCAGCACGGGGGTGTGGGGGGTGCTCTGCGCAGAGCTGGTAGTACCCTAAGCCTACCTCCCTTTATCCTTCCCCAGCTCTCCTGCCAGCTATCCCCCATACAGCTAGCTGGTCATGGGCACCGCCAAGGCCCCCAGTGCAGCCCAGGGCCTGGCACGTGATAGGCACCCAGAACATGAGCACTCAGAGGCATGCAGGGACTTGGGTACCTGAAATGATGAATCTGCACATTTCATGTAATCTTGGTGCTGAGTCACTTGCTGACCTGTGATGTGGGAAAGAGGATGAAGAAAGGCAAGTGTTTGGGTGAAGAAGGGAAGTGTATCCTAAGGCTCTCTTAAGACCTAAAGAATGACATATTGGAATGGTCACAGTGCAAGGGACAAAGATGACTCTGTTCTCATCTTTGGTCAGGTTAGAATGGATGACCAAAGGGAATGAGATTAAGTCTCAAAAAATTTTTTCATCAGAGAGGAGAAAAATCCCCAAACAAGTCAGGTACAGAGTCTGGGAGTCTCCTACTCTGAGACTTTTAATCACAGGGTTGGGTGAGAAGGTATCAAGATTGGAAGCCAGAGGATGTTGAGATGTGGAGAGACCTTGCCCTGCTGGAGAAGTGTGCAAAGGTGTTTTGAAGTATTACTATTCTAAGTAAGTGGAGAATTGCACACAATACTAATGATTTTGTAACAATACTTCCGTTTTCACTCACTCCAAGGGCTACATAGACTTCTCACAAACCCAGACTTTTATAATGGGGTCAGTCTCTTTGGGTTCAAAGCTGTTATGACCCAACTTCATGAACCTAACTGGTTTCTTGGCGTACTCTAAGGCAGGAATGACTGATTATGTTGGATACTGGTGATACCCTACAATCCTTGGTGTAGTGCTATGAACTCCAGGATATGTGAAACCCCTGGGGACGAGAGCCTTGCCTGCTTGGGGTTAGGGACCCGACAGGCCAACGCATTTTTACACTTGGAGGTTTCCTGGGAGAAGGGCCTCTCTCCCCGCCATCCAAACTCCCGGGCGCCCTCGTCGTCCCCTCCTCCCCCACTCCCCTAGGGCAGGGTTCCCTTTGTAATTAATCTCAACGCTCAAACCAGAGGGGAGGAAAAAAAGTGTTAATGAGAGAGCATCCCAGACTGACTGGGCGGTCGCCGCTCGCAGCTAGAACACCAAGTAATTAAATTATTTTGGGAAGCGGGGGGGATATGGTGGTGACAGTGTCAGAAAAACTCCCGTAGGAATGGCAAGAAGGGAGCGTTTCTCGCCAGTAATTAAAATCAAGGATGACTTTCTCTTCTCGCAGCCCTCGGGGGGTAAAACTCAATCTTTCCACGTCCCCGATTCCACTGCATTTCGTGTAGCCGGGTCTGTGGCACTAAGAATTGAACATCGCCATCCCCGAGGGTCTGGGGGCTAGGTCTCCCGCAGGCGGGTAGAGGGAAACAGCCCCAGGAGGGGATGCGGGCTGGGCCCAGGCCAGGAATCGAGGCATCTCCCAGACCCCGTCCTGGGCCGGGGTCACAGCCCCGCTGCTGATTCCCAGGATCCTGGGGGGCCGCCGGGCATCTGGATGCGAAAGGCTGGGGGGGGAGGCGGCGACTCGGGGAAGAGCGGGGCCGCAGACAATGGACGCGGCGGCGGGCGGGCCGGCGGCTGCGGGAACAGCCGGGAGGCGGCACCCGGGAGCGCGCGCTCCCCCGCCCCCTGCACCCCCTCGGCTCCCGTCCCCTCCCCCTCTGCCCCCTCCCCCTCCTCCGCGGGCTCCCGATCTGATTCCTGATCCCTGATTCCTTGATCCTTGGTCCCGCCATGGGAGCTTGAGCGCCCCCCATTCCCCTCTGGCCCCCTGCCCCCGGGGCCCTGAGGGGGAAGAGACAGCGGTCTGGGACGGAAAGGGGGCGACCGGACTCAGGAGCCCCCCTCTACACCCCCCAACGTCCGCGCTGCCCGTCTACGAGCGCGGAGTTCGGAGCGACCCGAACGCTGCGGATACAAAGGCGCCGGGCCGAGCCGGGCGCCGGCCGAGCCCACCCGGCAGTTCGCAGCGGCGGGTGAGTGCCGGGCCGCGGGGGCGCGAGCAAAGTTTGAAAAAAAAAAAAAAAGAAAAGAAACAGAGGGACAATCATGCAAGGGGCCAGGGGGTGCCCAGCCGCGGAGCGAGCGGGGTGGCTTATGGGGAAAGGGGGCGTGGGGTAACCCCCTTCCGGTCCATCCCCCCACTGCACAGCGGAGTGCCCCCCAACTTTGGGGAGAGGAAGGGGCGCTTGGGGAGGGGGCGGAGCCCGGGCCTGGAGAGCCGGGGACTTTCCTGGGCCCGGGGCCGGGGCGGGGGCCTCAGTGTTCCCAGGGGAGCCGGTTGGAGCTGGAGACTCGGGAGTGTGTGTGTGTTGGAGGTGGAGGCAGAGGCAGTGCAAGGATCGCGGTCTGGAGGTACTGGAAGGCGAGGATGTTTAGGGGTGCATACCCACCTCAGGAGTGTGGGGAGGACCCCGGGCAGGTATGCGTTCAGGGCATGAGGTGGAGTCCCGGGAGCCGCCCGAGGAGAGTGGAGGGGGCGTGTGTGTGGCTCGAGGATGGGGCTGGAGGCTGGAGACCCCGGCACTGTATTCCGGGGCCCAGAGGACAGGCGCCGGCATCCTTCTCTCCACTTGTCTTTACCCGTCTAAGGGGCTGTGGGCTCTGCATCTGTGAGTTTTAGAGGCTTGGTGAAGCATCAGTGTGCGTGATTCTTTTGTTTTTGTGTATGTGTGCGCCTTGACATGCTGCGTGTCCCTGCAGGTGGGCCCCTGGATTTGGAGATGAAGGTGTTTATCTGTGCCTGAGTGTGTGTGCACGCAAGGAGCAGCTGATCATGCATGTGTGGTGTGTTTGGATATGTATTTATGGGTATACTCTGGGGAAGGGGTGTGTGTCTCTGTGTGTGAACTGGGGAGGGGTTTATGGGAAAGAGGTTCTGAGGAAGGTGGGTGTGTAAGAGCAGAATAGGGTGTACCTGGGTAGGTGTGTGTACACCTGTGTACTAGAAAGAGATGTGAGTGAATCTGTGTTCTCTTGTGTACGACCTGTGTTGATAGATAAGTGCCACCGTGTGCCTGCTTTAGGTGGTGTGTGTATTTCTGAGTGTGTGTTGGGGGTACTGCCACTTGGCTCTTCAGGCGGATTTTCTTGGCAGGGAGCCCAAAGGGAGGGCTGTCTGGAGGGGTTCTGAGGCTTCTTGGATGCCCTGCCCTGGTTTTGAGGGTAGTGCCTTAAGTATCTGAGACCCCTGAGGTACCTGTTTTGGGAAATGGGCTTTTCTAGATAAAGGTTGTGTGTGTGGTGGGGAATATGGAATAGGGATTTGGGTTGTAGTCCAAGGGGAGTCTGAGGGGTTGGAGAAGTCAGGGGAAAGAATCAGAGGGATATCCTCTTATTCCACCTTATAGGTTGGGTTCTTGTGCTTGGAGAGGCCACATTCTTGGCTTCTTAGCCCATGTTCAGCTCCCCTCAGGCTCCACTTGTCCTATAAAGCCACCTTGGAGTTTGCTGCTTCAGAGCCCACTCAACTCTGCCCTGCCTCTGGGACCCTACAGTTCCTGAGGAGTCTGGGGATTCTGGTATGGGATAGAGGCGTGGGAAGGAGCACGCCTGGAGGGATGAGACCTGGTCCGGACATCTTCGGTTCTCTGTTGCACGGGGTTCAGAAGGTGGCATGGGAGGTCTGGGGAGAGCAGAGGGGGATGTTTTTTCAGGAGTTTGTACAGATTTATCTCACAGTTTTCCCCTTTTTCCTGGTGAGAAGCATGATTGGGATGGAGATGCGATCTGGGGCCAGGTCTGAGGGTGATGGATAGGGGGCTCAACTTGCCAGGAGGGCGGTTGTCCGTATGTCGAGGAAGGGGCAAGCACCCACTGAGGGTGTTTTCTCTCTGTTATTATTTCTCTTTTGGGATGAAGGGGAAGGGTAGGCATGCATGCCTTGTTTGCACATCTCACACTCAGTCATTTCCCTCTTGGTGCCAGAGGAACTGGTCAAGGCATCCAGCTTTAGAAGCTGAGACTGTGAATGCACAGGCCCGTTAGGGTCTCTGGGTAATTGCATAATGGGAGTCCTTAAGGGGCATGTGCAGTTGGAATGTTTGCATTTTAGCCCCCAGGGCTCCCCACCTTTCTTAAGTCCCCGTGATAAGAGCAGTAGGAGTTAGAAAATGGGTGGGGCAGAGAAGGAAAAGACTGGATTAAAGAAATGCACGATTGCCCCAAACCTGACACCCTTCCTTCCGTTGGGTAAGGTCCCCAGGGGCGAGTGCGGCACTTGAATCTGGACGGTGTGCTCTGGGGTGCCTTGTTTGCTTCTGTCCTCTGATCGAATGCATGATATATTATACTGGTGTGTTTGGGGGGTGGGGAGCTCTTCCAAGGAGGAGGACTTGTGGTCAGACCTTAGGAAAGGCTGCCTTTGAAAGTACTTCACGCTGAAACTAGTGGTTGAGTTGGCCCCTCCTCCCACATTGTCTTGCTCCTCCCCTCTCTCTCCCTAATTCTTCTGGGGGCTGACCTCTCTGGTATGCCCCCCTCGGCTCCTTCTGCTTCTTAAAGATCCGAGAAAGGGTACCCTTCCCTGGCTCTAGAGCAGGACAGACTTTTATTTGCTCATTTGGTTTCCAAGACCCCTTCCAGTCAAGAAGGCATGAACTTGACTTATATAGAAGCTTCCAGTAGAACAGGGAAGACATCTGGGACCCCCACCCCCATCCCCTGAGTTTGCGGATCTCCAGTCTTCTTTGCTGTTTTTCCCCTGAGCATCTCACACTGTGAGGCCAAAATGAAGAGTCCAGCAGAGTTGGCTGGAATTAGGACTTAGAAGTGTTAGGACATTGGGCAAGTTCTTAAAACCCATTCCTTAGCCTCTTAGATGTCTTAAGACACCATCTTCCTACCCCAGATTGGGCCTCCTTCCCTGGGTGTCAGCTAGCTGTTAAATTCTGGTTTTGCCACTTCCTAGATCTGAGACCTTGGATAGACTAGATAACTTTTGAAGCCTCACCTGTAAAACGGAGTTAATAATAGGCCCTTCCTCTTAGGTTTATGAGGATTGTGCGTGTGTGCTAAGTCACTTCAGTCATGTCTGACTCTTTGGGATCCCATGGACTGTAGCCCACCAGGCTCCTCTGTCCATGGGGATTCTCTAGGCAAGAATACTGGAGTGGGTTGCCATGCCCTCCTCCAGGGGATCTTCCCTACCCAGGGAAGGAACCCGTGGCTCCTGCAACTGCTGCGCCGCAGGCGGATTCTTTACCACTGAGCCACCAGGGAAGCCCATTTATGAGGATTAAATGAAGTAATAGAGAGCACTTCGCACAGTGCCTGGCGCTTGGGATGCTCTCACCAAGTGATAACTGGAATGGTTCAGGTTCTGATGCATGATTAGTAAGGGAGTGGGCTCTGGGTTGGAGGGGAGAACTAGACTTTGGTTCTGCACTTCTGGCAGACCATGTTGGGCACTGCCTATTCTCTGCCAGGTGCTGTGTGAAGTACAGGCATGGAAAGGTGAAGAAGATGGGTTTTCACAGGGGAGACGTGCATAAACATGCTGATTCATTGTAACCCCCTGAGTAGTATATGGAGGTGTGTTGAGGAGGCTACCAGAGCATGGAGCAAAAGTGCTTGGTCCAGGTGTGGGTGGCAGGGAGACTTCCCAGAGGAGATGTGCCCTTCACTGAAAGTTTTTGTTGTTCTGTCGCCCAGTCATGTCTGACTCTTTGTGACCCCGTGGACTGCGGCACGCCAGGCTTGTCTGTCCCTCACCATCTCCTGGAGTTTGCCCACGTTCATGTTCTTTGCATCAGTGATGCCATCCAGCTATATTATCCTCTGATGCCCTCTTCTCCTTCTGCCTTCAACCTTTCCCAGCATCAGGGACTTTTCCAATGAGTCGTCTGTTCACATCAGATGACCAAAATACTGGAGCTTCAGCTTCAGCATCAGTCCTTCCAGTGAATATTCGGGGTTGATCTCCCTGAAGATTGTCTGGTTTGATCTCCTTGCTGTCCAAGGGACTTTCAGAAGTCTTCTCCAGCACCACAGTTTGAAGGCACCAGTTCTTTGACATTCTGCCTTCTTTATGGTCCAACTGTTACAACTGTACATAACTGTACGTGACCACTGGGAATTTTTTAACTGAGGTGAAATTCACAAAACATAAAATTAGCCAGTTTATTGATTTATTTTGGCTGCACATGCAACCTGTGGGATCTTGGTTCCCCCATCAGGGACTGAACCTGCACCCTCAGCAGTGAAAGCACGGAGTCCTAACCACTGGACCACCGGGGGATTCCCTAAAGTTAGCTGTTTTAAAGTGAACAGTGGCGCTTCGTACACCTATAGTGTTGTCACTGCCTCTTTCTGAAAACACTTTCATTATCCCCAAAGGAAACCTGTATGCATTAAGAGGTTGCTCCCCGTTCCCTTTCTCCCAGCCCTTGGCAAATACCAGTCTGCATTCTATCTCTATGGATTTACCTATTCAAGGTATTTCATGTAAATGGAATGGTGCAATGTGTGACCCTTTGTGTCTGACTTCCTTCACTTAACATAATTTTTTCATGGCTCATCCACATTAGAGCATCATAACTCCACTCCTTTTTGTGGTTGAATGATATTCCACTGTGTGGATCAAACTTTGTTATTCAGTGGTTAAGTCATGCTTGACTCTTTGCAACTCTGTGGACTGCAGCACGCCAGACTTCCCTGTCCTTCACTATCTCCCAGAGTTTGCTCAAACTCATGTCCATCGAGTCGTTGATGCTATCCAACCATCTCATCCTCTATTGCCTTCTTCTCCTCCTGCCCTCAATCTTTCCCAGCATCAGGGTCGTTTCCACTGAGCTGGCTCTTTAAGTCAGGTGGCCAAAGTACTGGGGCTTCATCTTCAGCATCAGTCCTTCCAGTGAAGATTCAGGGTTAGCCCTGAGGGTCCACCTTAGCTGGATTTAAAGGATGAGTTAGGCAAGCAGGGAGGGACTTGGGAGGGCGCTGCAGGTAGAGGCTGAGCACGAGTAAGAAGGAGCAGGGGTGCCAGGGAGCCACACGCAGTGGCTGTTACTGGATCCTGAAGTATTAACTGGGGGGTTGGCCTCAGTTTTCCTGCCTATGAAACGAAGCCTTGTGTGGTGGGTGAGGTTGGAGGTATTAGGGAGAGGAGAGGCTGGGATGTTATTGGTGTTCTCAGAGTCTGGGTCGCAGATGGGACTTTTAAAAACTTGCTTTCTTTCCTCCTTCCTGGGCAGCTCCCTCCTGTATGCATCTGCCGTCTTCCCTGTGGGTATCCATCTTCTTGTTTTACTGGGCACTGACTTTCCTTCTCTCTGAATTGACCTGAAATTTCTCTCACAGTCTCCAGGTGGGTAACCCTGTTCATGGGGAGATTTTGATAGCAGAGATGAAGGAAAAGGCCTGGGAGTAAATCCTACTCACACCCATTCCCCAGAAGCCTTCCCTTTTTTTAATCCTGTCTTTTGCTGATCTGGCTTGGGCAGCCTTCTGTCACCTCTTCTCCTGTGTTCTAGAGGGAAATGAGGTGGGTCAGGAAGAATCCCTCCATCCTTCTCTCCACCCTGCTTGGTACAGAGTAGAGGCCTGGTATGGCCTCTACTTAGTTTCCAAGAGCACTTTGGAAATTAGGTGTTGCTGTGCCTGTCTGATGCCCCTGGCAAGGCTGGTAATTACAGACATGACAGCTGGGAACGGGCTTGGGAGAAGCGGCTTAGAATCAGCAGAGCTGAGGATATCCTGGTAATCAGGGTGGGGCAGTGAGAGGGGAGAGTGGGAAGAAGCTGGGGGCTTGAGTGGGGCGGGAGGCTTGGGGGCCCCTTCTACCACTGCACACACCGCTAGGCTTAGCACCTGCAGGAGAGAAGGAGGTGATTAGAGCCCAGGCCCTGCCTCACTCTAAATGTGGAAGCAGGGAGGGGACGAGAGAGGCTGGGGGATCCAGGAGCCTCCGAGGAAAGAGGCAGAGAGTGGGATGAAGGGTTTTGGTTGCTCTCTCAGACCTGGGTGTGGTCTAGGTTAGAGAGCGGCCGTCATATAGGGGCTGAGGCCAACACGGTAGCCAGAGTGTTGGTTCCATCTTATTCTGGGTGGGGTCTTACTTCTCACAGTGAGGTTTTGGGAACAGGGAGTGAGTGAAAGGAACTGGCTGCTCACCCTCTATTGGAGAAAGAGGTGGGAAACTAACATTTTATTGAGCATCTATTACGTGCTTGATTCTGGGATATTCTGTGTACATTATTTTGTTGAATCCTCAACCTTCTGAAGTTGTCACCATTATCCCCATTTTGCAGGTAAGAAAACTGAGGTTTAGAGAGGGCCAGGGGCTCATCTAAGATTACGTAGCTCGTCAGAGGCTGTGCCAGGTCTGTCTGATGTCATTTCTCTTCCATTTCCCAAGGCGCTCTTTCCGCCTTTCCATCCTCTCGTTTCATGTGTTCAGGTTTGCTCATTATTGCCTTTATTCTTGAACTTGAATAGTTTCTCTGTCTCCTGAAAAGCAGACATGAGTCCAGATGTCAGCCTGAGTTGTAAAAGAAGTCTGTCCTTAGAGAGGGTGTCAGTCTGCTGGAAGAATGGGGGTCTCCCGGGTAGAGCAGCTTGCTGGCACAGCCTGGGGCAGGCCTGCCGCCTGGACAGAACGTCCTCGGGGGCTGGTCTCTTCCTCTCTGCTGGGTCACTTCGCACGTGGGGGCTCCAGCACCGTGACCCAAGGAGTCTTGTTTGGAAGGGCCTGGCTCTCCCTGGAGAGTTTTCTAGCAACCCCCTAACAGTATCCCCTCAGACCCCAGAGAGTTTCACCAGAGAGCTCCTGGCTCCCCAACTCTGGCTAGAAGAGAGGGTGTGTCTGTGTAGGGAGTCCGGGGAGTGGGGGTGCACAGAAGCAGGTGCTGAGCCCGAGGAGGCGTGACTGCAGTGTCTCAAAAAGCAACTGAGTATGAACAGAAACACTTTGTCACCTACTTGACTCCAGGATTGGGGTGGCAGATACAAGGGTTGGGGCATGTTGAGGCTCCTCCGAAAGAGTGAAAACCTCAGGTTGTGGGTTTGTCAAGATGGAGGAGGTTGGTTGGTGCTTGGGCCTTTCAGCTGGCACGGTTTTCCTGGATAGGAACTGGCTGATTTACCAGGTCAGAGGCCCTGGAATGAAGCAGGAGGAAAAGGTTTTCAGAATGGGGAGACCCGGGTCTGCCACCCCTGCCCCTAGTCACACTGCGTCTCGCACCCTGCTTCTTTTGCCACGCAAACCGGCCATTGTTGCCCGTGTCCCCACGCCACAGCTCTTCCCATCCACGTGTAGACCTAAGGGTGGCTGACTTCTCATCCTGAAAAACTGCTTTCTATTCCCGCTGACCCCACCCCGAGGCGGCGGCTGGGTGAGCAGGCTTTGTAGGTCTCAGGGTTAGGGGCGGTTGGGGCCCGCCTCGGAGAGCAGGCTGAGAAGAGGGAGAGGCGTGGCCTCTGGGTCAACCCAGCTTGTCTGCCCACCATGGTCCACCTTCTCCTGGCCCTGAGGACAACTCACGGGGCCCGCTTTCCTGCCTGACTCTTCCACAGCTTCCTTGGTGGGCACGCAGGGGTTGGGCCTTTGCTCCAGCTGAGGGAGGAAGAAGTTCAGAGCCTGGTGGGTGGGAATTAGGGGGCTGCTCATGGGTGAGAATTAAACAGAGGATCCAGCCACCTAGAAGCCCTGGTTCCCTTCTTGCCAGCTCAGCATCCGACTCCCTTCTGGCCTGCCCCTGGGAGAGATGCCAAAGGGATTACTCACCCTTTCTGCCCCATGCTCCATCCTCCCACCCAGGGTTCCCTTCCAGACGGACTGGGAATGGGTCTGGGGGAGTCAGGGAATGGACCGCGGTGGTGTGTGTGCAACATGCGTGTACTTGTGTGCAGTGCGTTGGGAGCAGGGCTTTGAGCGCCGGGGTGGGGGTGGGGGTGCTGGCGAGAAAGCGGAGCAGGTCTCTACAGAACCTGCCTGGCCAGGGCGGGTGGAGCTGGGTGGGGCAGTCAGGAGCCATTCCAGGTTTCCGAGGGGGAATATGAGTGTGGGGGTGCACGTGCGTGTATCTGTGTTCAAGTGTGTTTATGGACTTGGAGGGTACTCAGCCTCCCCCTTGCTTGAGATAGAGGGAAGTGAGGGAAATAGATGGAGAAAGGCCTGCCTCTGGCTCCCCCAGCTCCTTTCAGCTAGAACGCCAGATTAGGTATCCTGGCCAGGAGCCCAGTCTGAGGCTCCCCCACCCCCCTCCCTGGCAGGCTCCTTGCACCGGGGTCTGGTGGTGAACAGCCGCATGGGCTGTCTGGGTGACCCAAGCATAGGCCTTCCCTGCTACTCAGCCCAGGGAGGAGAGGGATCGTGCCCCCTGCCCCAGGGCTCTCAGGATGGTGAGCTCATGTCTGGGGCTGCCCTGGGAGAGTGCTGGGTTTATAGGGCGGGGGCGGGGCTCGGTGCCAGCTTTTAGACTCCTGGGTCCAGCTCTTTCTTACCCCTCGGTCCACTGAGGTCCAACTGTTCTCTCTGGCCCCCTGGACGGTATTGTCACTTAAGGACATTGGTGTTTTTTTTCAGGGTACAGGAATGAGGGTGGGGGGTGAAGCCCCCTTTTGGTCTAGGGCTTGGGGCTGGTCCTGGCCCACTCTGTGCCTCAGCTGTTTTTGTAGTAGAGAGAACCCAGCATGGGCCTTCTGGGATGGAGGGCTTGTCCCCAATGCACGGCTAGATGGGAATGACGAGGAAACGTGGAGATCCTCAGGCAGGAGTGGTTGCTGGGTGGGGAGGGGAAGGGGCAAGGGGCAGGGGCTCTTCAGTCTCAACTATCTCAACAAGCTGAGCCCTGTCCAGTCTCTGTCCCTATGTCACTGGAGAGGAGAAGGGACAGGGCAGGAGCCAGTGAATTCTCTCCTGTCCTGGCCATCTTCTAGTCTTGGCTGTTTCAAGAACCAGAGTCTGGAAGGAGTGCCAGGGAGAGACCTGGTCTCACTCTGAGAGGAGCACGCCTGGGTCACAGTGTCAGTGAGGACTTTCTAACAAAGAGGCCAGAAAGGGCTGCCTCAGATGCAGTACCAGGCGCGAGCACCCTTTTTTCTCTTGGCCCTACCTTTTCATCTGTGAAACTTGGGGTCGCACCTTGGAAGGCCTCTTCTGTGTTAGTGCTGGAGCCTACCAAGAGTTGCATGGGTCAGCCCACTGTTCCTCCCGTGGTGGGTGGGGTGAGCATGGGGAATGATGAGGGCGCAATCAGACGCCCTGGCACTTCCCTCTCCTCTGTGGGAGTGTGTTAGGGGCTGCCTCCCCCAATCCCAACACCAGACACTTCCTGTGTCCACCAGTGTCTGAGAGGGAGGCCTGGATTGAGCATGCCCGTGAGACTCGGAGCGATGTGGCAAGGGGAGGACCAAGCTGGACAGTCAGCTGTGACTTGGAATCTGCCCTGCCTCCCACTAGCTGATGTCTTGGCAAGGGGCTCCGTCTCTGTGGACAGACATCTAGCTCCTTGGATACTGGGCTGGGAGGCGGGCCTTCTGGAGGGTGGGCATCCAGCATTTTGGGTGGAACTCACATTGATATCCTTGGACACTGAGGCTGTGGTGGGTGACGCTTAGGGAGCCATGAGGCTGGGGGCCCACATGGCCACACCTCCCATGGGTTTTAGTGGGGAAGGGGGTGCACGGTACATGCAGTAAGACCTAGGTTCTTGTGTAGGAATCAGACACTTGACAAAAATTGAAGTATAGTTGATCTATACTGTTGTGTTAGTGTCAGATGTACAGCACAGTGATTCAGTCTTTTTGAAGGCTACAGGAACCAGAGACCTTTCGTGGGCAAGGGTCCACAGACTCCTCTGCAGGAGGGGTCTAAAGGGGTGATCACGTCCATTTCCTTGCATTCAGGCAGGACCACACTTCCTCTGTCCTGGGCTGAGGAGAGGAAGACCATTTGTTTAAAAGATGGTCCGATCAGAGTGCTGCCCCTGTCAGAGGAGAACTTCTGGCTTCCTGTCCTCTTTCTCTTCCTCTTGCCTGCTCCAGCTGGAAGTTCATTCTGAACTCCTCTGCGAGTGCCTTCCGTGGCAACACTGGTCTGGAACTCCCGGCCCTGTCTTCTGTGTGCATGTCTGTTCTGTCCTTCCCCACCATCTTCTCCACCTGGTTGCCCTGCCCCCACGGTGCTGTCCCCAGCCCTGTCTGGGTGGTCCTCACTGCCCTCTTTCCCCACTCCTGACAGGGGCTGGGACTGGTGGTGTGGTGGCCTTGAGCAGTGGGGAGAGGTGGGGACCCGAGCCGCCTGCCTTCTGGTCCTCAGCCCGCGCCTGGCCAGAGGCTGCCAGGTCTGTGTCCAAGGTCTCATCCACCTAGGCTGCTCCTCTGGGTGGGGCAGTGGGGAAGGGTCTAGTCTTGGTCTGCCTTTTGGCCAACACCAAGCCCTCCCATGCCTCCCTGTCTACCCAGGGCCTTACTCCCTCTGCCTGTTGCCAGGTTCTGAGTGTATTTTTTCCAAAGGCCTCTGATTGTTTCCTGAAGAAACCTGATCCCAGAGCTTATACAAAAGCTGGGGCCGCCAGAGGAGAAACCCCATTCTCTCCCGCTCTGTCCCTACCCCCCCACCTCCATAACCTCTCTCGCTTTGGATGCTGGGTATGGGTTCCAGGACCTGGCTGCCATCACCTAGGCAACAGGGGGCTTTGGTTGCCATGGTGATCAATGTGGGAGAAGCTGGGCAGCGGGGACAAAAGCCCCCACATTTCTCCCCCTTGGTCCTCACCCCAATCCTCACGGGATGATACTGAGACACATTCCATTAATTTTATTTCTGAAAGGCCTTTGGAGGGGAGAAAGGTCTCCTTTTTGTGACAGACTTTCTCTTCCTTCGCTTACTCCTCTCTGGCCTGTTTTTAACCCCAGATAATCCATGGTTGGCTTGAGCAGGGGACCGAGTCTCTGTGTTTTTGTTCCTGAGGTGGGGTTGGGGGCATGGTGAAAAGCAACAGAACACATTCCCTTTTACAGCCTCCCACCGTTTAAACCAGGGCCCTCCCTGCCCTGGACGAAGTCCGGACTTCCCTCCCGGTCCGTCATGCCTCCCATATTTCCACTTGTTGATCCCATCCAGTGATCCCCTCCCCCACCCTCTTCCCTGGGAATGCTGCCCACCCGGGAGACCCTCCAAACCCTTAATTCCTGGGTCCGATTAAACAAGGGGAACTTCTGCCCTTCTCGTTTCTCACCTTAAGTCCCTCCCCATAGCCTCTCCAGTGCTTGGGTTAGATTCCTGGGGTGCTCCATGAGACAGTAGGCAAAGGTCTCAGAAACTGGGTTCATTTTTGGCCTCTCTGTTTGGCAGGGGAGGGAGCAGCATGTTTGGGTGCTTTCTGAGTACCTTGAGCTGGGGTAGGGGTGGGAGAAGCAGGCCAGGGGAGCCAGGTTTATGTTGGGCCTTTAATCAGCAGCTGGGAGGAAGGTAGGGAGCTCTAGGCTGGAACAGTTTAGAACAAAGGGTTGGGAGGGGACTGGCACCCTGTCTGGTTTGAAATTTATCTGTAGGGGAAGCACAATGGCATCAGCTTCCCTCCTGGCTGTGTTTGAAGTGGTGGTTCTGATCTGCTGTGTGTGTGTGACTTTAGTTGTACAAGCAGCAAGATTTATTTATACCACCTTTTTCCCAAGTCTCAGAGGAAGTGTCTGGGGATTGGAGCAGGAGTGACCCTGAAGTCAGAGTGTATTAATTGCTTAACTTATTACTTGCTGAGCAGTTTGTTAAAGTACTTCTTTTATCCCCAGTATACTTAACAACAACCCCATGAGGTATTGATGTAAAACATCATTTCCCCTGTTTTACCAATGAGCCTACCAGGCTGCCAGGCACAGCAAAGTTAAGTAACTTGCGCATGAGCACACAGCTCCTCAGTGGGAGAGTTAGGTTTTAAACTCAGATACTCGGGTTCAAATCCCAGGCTCTTTTTGCTCTTGAGTCCTCTGGCAGACGTGAGAATTCAGAGAGTCTGGGTTATTGTGTCTCTGTCTAGACTTGAGTCCATGGCAGTCCTTTTTCTCTTTATTTTTCCACTTCCCTCACCCTGTCACCCACATGTTCTCTTTGAACCTCCTGGTGAAATTGAGCTTGTAGGTGGAAGACCAGAAAGAATGGGCTGAACCACAACAGGAGAGATACAGGCGATGTGTCTGAACCGTATCAGGGACGAGACCAGTAGAATGGGTTCTTGGGAGATGGGGTAGAGGAGTCCAACATAATTTGCAGATAAGAAGGTGAATAGGGCCTTGTTTGTGGCAAAGGTTTCTAGAAGGGTTTAGGGTGGGTGGGTTGAGATATTGTCTCCGTTGCCTGCGTGTGTCTTTGTCACATACTTGTCTTGATATGGGGCTGTGGACAAACATCACCAGGCCATGGAGTGTCTCCACATACCTCTGTGAGGAAGATAAATGAATGAGGTAGCATCTATTTCCTCTCCCTGCAGTGTTTGCAGTTTCCCCGAGAGTCAGGCGGTATCAGTTACTAGCTGTGTGCCAGTGGAAAGGTGGTGGATACAGGTCCGTACCAATCATGGTTCTTATTCTCAAGTTACTGATGGTTCAGTTCGGTTGGAGAAAAGTTAACAACTACATAAAGCAAATTCATTTTAGTTCTTAGCATAATTGACCTCGTGGCAGCGCTTGACCTGGCTGATTCTGTTCCTACCTTGAAACAGTAATTCTTGGCTGCATGAGAGCCCACTCTTCTGGTCTCCTTGCTCCTCTGGCCTCATGGCCTCACCCCTTTGCCTGTTCTGTGTCCTCGGACATGTTTACATGTTGGGGTTCTAAGGGACCCCCATTTAACCCTCTCGCTGGGTGATCCCATTCATTCCCTTGACCTTGCACACCATCCATACCTCCAGCTCAGACTCTTGTCTGAGTCTAGCTCCTCTGACACTCAGCTGCCTGTTTAACTGCCTGTCTCACAGCCGTGAACTCAGCATGCCGGAAACCGAACTCACCAATTCCTCCCCAGTCTTCCCACCTGATAATGGCACTGCCACCTCCTCTCATGCTCAGGCCAGAGATCTTGATGCTCCCCTCCCCTTCCGCCGGTCCAATTAAGTCCTGCTGGTCCTGCCCAACATGTGTCAGGAAGGTGACCATTTCACACCTCCTCTGCTGCTCTGCCCCATCACTGCAGTCCCCTCTTTCCTCATCTCCCTACTTCTGCCTTCCCTTCTTTCCAGTCTCTGTCTGGAGAGCTAACACCCTTCCCAGGCTTCCCACTGAATGAACCCAGCTCTTCCCCCAACCCGGGGCTTCCCCGGTGGCTCAGCAGCGAAGAATCTGCCTGCAGTGAAGGAGTCACAGGAGACGCGAGTTTGATCCCTGGATCGGGAAGATGCCCTGGAGGAGGGCATGGCAACCCACTCCAGTATTCTTGCCTGGAGACTTCCATGGACAGAGAAGCCTGGCGGGCTATAGTCCATGGAGTCGAAAAGAGTCTGACGTGACTGAGCAACTTAGCATACACGCACACTTTCCCTGACCCATGGGGTTTGCAATACCCTGACCCCTGGCCACCTCTTCAGCCTCACCTTCCATTGCCTCTCCCTTCCTCACACCCAGTTGGCTCCACTGGGCCACCCAACTCTCTGCTGCCTTTGGCCTTCCTGTGGGTGGCTGTCTGCTCTGCAGGCTTTCCCCTCCACTCTACCTGCTTAGCCCCTGTGCTCCTTCAGGCTTGGTTGTTGTTCTCTCAGATTTTCCAGAACCACTCAGTTTAAAGGAGCCCTGCTCCTCAGGCTTGTCTGTCATACTGTCCTTGTCCTTCTCCTTTCATCACTGATGTAGTTAGTTCTTTATATGCCCCTGTTTACATGCACCAACCCTGCTGGGCCGTGAATCCGGGGTTTCTTCCCCACTGTACTCAGGGCTTGGCAGGGGATATGGTTTCTAGATGGGGCCTAAGCAAAAGGCGATGACTCAGTGAGTGAAGGTGGGAAATAACTGCTCAGTGCCCAGGGATGTACCATTGGGTGCTGGGGGTGAAGGGGGCTTTTGTGGAGGGGTCGGGGCTGGGTTGTGAGGTGGTAAGCAGGGTTGGGTGAGAGTTAGGGAGGACGGGAGAAGGAGAGGTCCTCTCCTCTGCTGAACTGGAAGGTGAAAATGTAGAAGAAAGACGCTGCCCCTTGATCCACAGCCGTCAGACAAGCTCCTGACATTGCCTGGTTCAGGATGTCAGGTTTTTAGAGAATGGTTTCTGCTTACCTTCCCCTCCTGCCCCTCACCACGTGATTTGTAGTTTACATTCTTCACCCTGGCCATGTGAGCACATTTGTGCATGCACACAAGTTAGGCCACTCACAGACAGACAGACAGACAGACACACACACACACACACAGCCTTAAGGGGAGCAGCCAGCTTAACCTCACAGTAACTGTGGGTATGTTTGACATACATGCTGGGGAGACAACGCCAAGAGCAGCCGCCATAGGCAGCCCCCTGTGGGCACTCAGACATTAAGAATGGGAGGAGATGAGAGGCCTGGGGTAGCCTCTGGACTGAAGCTAGCTGCCTCCTGCTGTGGTCTACACTGGACCAGCCAGTTGGCCTGGCCAGAACCCACGTTCCCCGTTCCTGGCTGAGAATAGGAAAGTGCTGCCCAGCTCTCCCCTGCAGGGGGTCCAGAGTTGGGTCATTCTGGGTGGCCTTTGCGGTCATCTTCCCCACCCCGGGGCACAGTCTGGGGCTGCTCTTTCTAGGAGGCAGGGCAGGAGGAACTGGGCTCACTGGAGAGAGCAGGAGCCTGGGGGAGGGGGTGCATTCTCAGGTGGGAGCAAGGCTCCCCTGAGCTTCCTGCGGCTGCTTCCTGGGCACGGCCTCCCTCTGTGCTCTGACCCCACAGAGAGCTCCAGCCCCACCCTGACCAGCTGCTTCTTTTCCTCAGGAGCGCCGCTTGATTTTCTCTGAGACAAGCCCACCTGTCCAGCAAAATAGAGTCCCTCAGGGTGACGGTTGATTTCCTGAAGGTGCCCCTTGGCCTGAAGAAGCCAGTGCTGAAGGAGGTGGCAGGGGGGCCCCCCAGAAGGCCCCAGCCTGTGGCCCTGGAGCGCTACAAGGCGCGGCGTTCGGACGCCATGGACACCGAGTCCCAGTACTCGGGCTACTCCTACAAGTCTGGCCACTCCCGCAGCTCCCGCAAGCACAGGTGGGTGTGCATGAGGGCTGACGCAGGTCGGGGAGCGGGGTGGGAGCACCACAGGGCTGGCGGGCTGAGGCTGGCCGCTGAGAAGCACGGGTCCTCCCCTTGACCTTCCGTGCCCGTTCCCCTGGCCTTCTGCTGCAGGGACCGCCGGGACCGACACCGCTCTAAGAGCCGAGACGGGAGCCGGGGGGACAAGTCGGTGACGATCCAGGCTCCAGGGGAGCCCCTGCTGGACAATGAGTCCACGAGAGGGGATGAGCGGGTGAGCGTCAGGGGCTGAGGTCTGGACCAGGTGTTTCCACTTGGATCCCTCGAGAAGCTGGAGGTCCAGGGAAAGGGACTGGAAACCTGGCCTCTTTCGACAGAGAGAGGAGGGCATTTTGGGTCATACTTCTGTTAAGGGTCCCAAGGTAGGACCTCGTCTCAGTAGAATTCTGTAGAATCTTGGTAGAATTCAGAGATCCCTTTGGAAGCAGCAGCCTCCGTCATCTTTTATGACCCATGTGACCTGGGCTGTGTAATGGGAATTGCCTCTTCTCTGGGCTCATGCCAGCCAATTAGGGCACTGGGAATCTGGAGTGGGAGGATGGTGGTGGGTGGGGGCTGGAGGTGTGGCAGCCCTAAGTTTCCCTTGGGCACTCTGGTGCCCTCTGGTGTCCGACTGTAGAATAGCACCCGCTAGTCAGAGGGAGGAGTTGACAGAGAAAGAGAAGTGAGCTTGGGGAGATGGAAGGGGGTTTTCTGCTGGTTGTTCTTGCTCCGGCCTCTCTGGCCCACTGTGTGCCCCTGGAAGGGAGGGCAGGAAGCAGTGCCCAGTGCTAGAAGAGGGAAGAGGCAGGATTTGGGGTGACTGAGGTGGTCCATGTATCATTCCTCCTCCTTGGGAGCATCTTAGGGAGCTGGAGACCTCACGAGACATCTCTATGACTGACCCTGGGGATTCCTGGGGCTTGGAAGCAGATCAGTACCTGAGGGAAATGATCTTTCTCCCTCTTTCCCAATCCCGTCTTCTCCCAGAGACCTGGCCTTCTGAGTTCTTGAAGTGATCCTGATCAGCTCTTCTGTTGTTGGGGGGTGTGCCCAGGCTCTTGAAACTTGGAGCACACTTGTAGGTCTAGTGGTTGTGGTTACTCACGGATTCCCTGAGCTGAGACAGGCAGTGCCTCCACTTTCCGCCTTCTGTTCAGACTCCGCTTTCCTTGGGGAAATGCCCATGTGGTGGGCATTCAGATGGGCCAGAAGAGCCAGCCAGGCAGACCAGAGACCCAGTGTGGCCCTGAGTCTGCACCATGTCTTGCATGCCCTGCATTAGTCTCTCACCTTCCCCATCCCTTCCTCTCAGTGTCCTCTTCTCTCCCCCATGCTGCCTTGGTCAGGTCACTCCCTTAACCAGATACTCAAGTGGCTCTCTGTACTCCGAGGTTAGGTGCCTATTGCCTACTCTGGCCTTGGGCTTCCCAGGTAGTGCTAGCGGTAAAGAACCCTGCCAATGCAGGAGATGTAAGAGACTCAGGTTTGATCCCTAGGTTGGGAAGATTCCCTGGAGGAGGGCATGGCAACCCATTCTAGTATTCTTGCCTGGAGAACCCCATGGACAGAGAAGCCTGATGGGCTACAGTCCACAGGGTCGCAAAGAGCTGGACATGGCTGAAGCGACTTAGCACAGCACAGCATGGTTCATCCTGGCCTTGCAAGTGGGTTGCTCGAGCCTGCCTGCTTTGCCTGGGAGTCTGACCTCAGATCCCATTCTCTGACTGAGCAGCTCCCTGGCGTCTCTCTTGGACCCTCTGTTCTGAGGGTGCATGTTTTTCCTGGTTGGCTGACAGCATGAAGCTCCCCGAAGGCCCAGGTCTCAGATGTGCCATCCCTGCAGAGGCCAGACTTGGGCATGCAGGGAAAGTGTTAGTCTCTCAGTTGGGTCCGACTCTTTGTGACTCCATGGACTATAGCCCGCCAGGCTCCTCTGACAGTGGAGCTCAGTAAATACTTGGATGGCTGCGTGTGTGTTGATTACCCTCTTTTCTCCTCTCCCTGCTTTGCTCTCTGTCTTCTTCCCACTCACCTCTTCTCCCATGTCCCTGCCTCCTCCTCCTCCTCTTCTTCCCCTTCACCACGGCCGCTCGGGCTGTAGGACGACAACTGGGGGGAAACGACCACAGTGGTAACGGGCACCTCAGAGCACAGCATCTCCCACGATGACCTCACGCGCATCGCCAAGGACATGGAAGACAGCGTCCCGCTGGACTGCTCCCGGCACCTGGGTGTGGCGGCGGGGGCTACGCTGGCCCTGCTCTCTTTCCTCACTCCTCTGGCTTTCCTGCTGCTGCCCCCACTGCTGTGGCGGGAGGAGCTGGAGCCGTGCGGGACGGCCTGCGAAGGCCTCTTCATCTCCGTCGCCTTCAAGCTGCTCATCCTGCTGCTGGGCAGCTGGGCCCTGTTCTTCCGCCGGCCCAAGGCCTCTCTGCCCCGCGTCTTCGTGCTGCGCGCCCTGCTCATGGTGCTCGTCTTCCTGCTCGTCGTGTCCTACTGGCTCTTCTACGGTGTTCGCATTCTGGACGCCCGCGAGCGCAGCTACCAGGGCGTGGTGCAGTTTGCCGTGTCCCTGGTGGACGCCCTGCTCTTTGTGCACTACCTGGCCGTGGTCCTGCTGGAGCTGCGCCAGCTCCAGCCGCAGTTCACGCTCAAGGTCGTGCGCTCCACCGACGGGGCCAGCCGCTTCTACAACGTGGGCCATCTCAGGTGCCGGCGCGTGGGGACAGGCAGCCCGGCCTGGGGCGGGGGCGGAGGGGGCTGCAGGGCTTAGGGCGGCGGGGTGTGATGGCGGGCCCGAGGTGGCGCGCTCGGAGGGCTGGGTGGGCAGTTGTGTGCTCTGCACATTCTAGGTTTTCAGCAGTGTTTGCTGCTTGATGGTGGGAGCATGCTGAGGGTCCTGGAGCAGATAGGGTGGGAGTTAGGAGCTGGAGTGAATAGATGAACAGAGACTGGGGATCTTATAGAGGGATGGACCAAAGAGGAGATAGGTGTGATTCTCTGAATCAGCACGCTTCTAGCTCTTGGAGGCACAGCCTCTTGAGGGCACTCAGTGAGCAGTCAATGAGATGCGCTGGCCAGAGGAAGGGCCCCCCCAGGGAAAAGATGACGAGGAAGGTTTTTCGGCCCCCCAGACTTGTGGGCAGGATGCCCCCCCGCCACCCAGATTGTCATCAATCCTGCAGGGAATCTTGAGGGGAATGCTGGAGGGGAGGAGGTGACCCCTGGCTGGGGATCCTGGCCCCCTGCCCTTTCTCCCCTGGGCTTCAGCACAGCAGGGAAGGAGTAGCAGGCCCAGCCCTGGGGAAGGCTTAGGGGCCTGGTGAGTAGACCGCAGGCCCCGAGCCAGGCTTCTTGGAAGCAGCTTATCCCTACCCTCTGTCCTCTCCTGCCCTGCTGACCTGCCCTGCTGTGTCCCTCCCCTGCGCCCCTTGTCTGTCTTCTCTGCCTCCCCCTCCTGCCGTCTCCCCCACAGCATCCAGCGTGTGGCAGTGTGGATCCTGGAGAAGTATTACCATGACTTCCCTGTCTACAACCCTGCCCTCCTCAACCTGCCCAAGTCCGTCCTGGCCAAGAAAGTGTCTGGCTTCAAGGTGTATTCCCTCGGAGAGGGTGAGCGGCCCTGCTCCTTGGTCTCCTGGTCTCCTCCCAAGCAGGACTCCCAAGTTCCTGCCTCCCGTTCCTCTTTCTCCCATCTTCCCATGCTTTCTCCTTCCTCGGACTGTGTCCCAGCCCCTCCTGTTCTGTCCTCTCCCTCCACACCAGGTGGCTAGTTTTAGCTGCTGAGTCTCCTCTCTTTCCCTTTATGCTACGGTGTGTCCCTTGCTCTGGCTCCACTGTGTCTGCTCCTCAGCCCTCGCTCTCGGAGGCCCGAATCTCCCACCCTGGGGAGGAGCCCGTGCGGGACTCCTGCTCTCTGGTGCCCTCCTGGCGGCCTTCCTGTGGGCCTTGCCCAGACATCGTGGCCAGGAGGGATGGGAAAGGGGGGTGTTTCTTGGGGGTGGACACAGCTTCCTCTGGACATGTTGGGGGGCTGGCCCCAGCCTTCCTGGAGTGGGAATCAAGGCGGCGCTCTGAAGGGACCAGCCTCTCTCTCTCCTGCTTCTGTGCAGAAAACAGTACCAACAACTCCACGGGTCAGTCCCGAGCTGTGATCGCAGCGGCGGCCCGCAGGCGGGACAACAGCCACAACGAGTACTACTACGAGGAGGCCGAGCATGAGCGGAGGGTGCGCAAGCGGAGGGCCAGGTGGGTCTTGGGGAGGAGTGGGGCTGCTGGGGGGCTGCTGGGGAGGCTGGGGAGAGGAGGACCACCTAGCTTCTGTAACCGATGATGATGTGGATGCGATGTGTGCGTTCGTTTTCTGTTGCTGCCTTCACAAGTCACCATGAACTGGGCGCTGTGAAACAACTCACACTTACTGTCTTGCAGTCCTGAGAGTCAGGCGCAGGTGAGCTGAACCCTCCTCCACTCAGGGTTCACGGGCTGAAATCGAGAGCAAATCTAGTTTTAGCCCGAGTCCCCTTCCAAGCTCACTGGTTGCTGGCAGAATCAATTCCTGGTCACCTGGACCCAAAGGCAGTTTTCCTTGAGGCCAGCAAGACCAGGTCTCTGACTTCTGCCACCAGCTGGAGAGTAATCTCCTTATTTTAAAGTCAGCCAACTTGGCACTTTCATTACCTCTGCAAAACATACCAAGATTATTGGATGACCAGGGGACGGGGATCTGGTGGAGGTGGATGGGGCCTTTGAGTTCTGCCTGCACAGTGGGGCAGGGACCGTTAAAGCCCGTGAGCCTCCCTGGCAGTGGCAGGGACCGAGGCTGGACCAGCCCTCCTTCCAGGAGATCTTGGAGGCTTGCTCAGCAGATGGTACATTTTTATCTGCAAAAAATGAGGTTCTAGTGCCCATATCCTGGTAAATTCTTAAACACTGTCCTCATGCTTCCTTTTTTCCTGTTCATATTGTTATGTGAATGTTGTTCATGCCTGAAGATTCTTTCTTGGTGTCGACTGCTTGCCAGGGCCCTTCATCTGTTGGTATTTCTACAGGGGAGGAACAGAGGGTCTTGGGACTGCCCTTCCTCACACATGATCTACAGGCTTCGAAGGAGGAAGGTAGCCCTGACCCTGTACCTTTTTCCATTGAGTCGGTGATGCCATCCAACCATCTCATCCTCTGTCATCCTCTTCTCCTCCTGCCTTCAATCTTTGCCAGCATCAGGGTCTTTTCCAATGAGTCAGGTAGCCAAAGTATTGGAGTTTCAGGTGTACTGGAGTTTCAGCGTCAGCATCAGTCCTTCCAGTGAATATTCAGGACTGATTTCCTTTACGATTGACTGGTGTAATCTCCTTGAGGGACTTTCAAGAGTCTTCTCTGACACCACAGTTCAGAAGCATCAATTCTTCAGTGCTCAGCTTTATAGCTCAACTCTCACATCCATACATGACTACTGGGGAAAACCATAGCTTTGACTTATACGGACCTTAGTTGGCGAAGCTAATGTCTCTGCTTTTTAATATGCTGTCTAGGTTGGTCATATGGACATGGGTTTGGGTGGACTCTGGGAGTTGGTGATGGATAGGGAGGCCTGGCGTGCTGCGGTTCATGGGGTCTCAAAGAGTCGGATGCGACTGAGTGACTGAACTGAACTGAAGTTGGTCGTAGCTTTTCTTCCAAGGAGCAAGTGTCCTTTAATTTCATGGCTGCAGTTACCATCTGCAGTGATTTTGGAGCCCAAGAAAATAAAATCTGTCACTGTTTTCATTGTTTCCCCATCTATTTGCCATGAAGTGATGGGACCGGATGCCATGATCTTAGTTTTTTTAATGTTGAGTTTTAAGCCAGCTTTTCCCTCTCCTCTTTCACCTTCATCAAGAGGCTCTTTAGTGCCTCTTCACTTTCGGCCATAGAGTGATTTCTGATTTCTGCCAGAAGGTGCAGAAAGTGGCAGAGATCGGCCATAATCATGCATATATCGCCTCCCTCCTCTCCCCCTAGTCTACCCTCTAAGTCGCCAGGGAGCGCCAGGCTGGATTTCCTGGGTTATTCAGCAGTTTCTCACCAGCTATCTGTTTTATGCATGGCAGTGTGTATATGTCAGTGCTACTTTTTCTGTTCATCCCACTCTTTCCTTTCTCCAGTGTGTCCATAAGTTCATTTTCTATATCTGCATCTTCATTCCTTCCCTGCAAATAGATTCATCAATACCATTTTCTAGATCCCATATATATATACATTAATATACTTTATTTGTTTTTCTCTTTCTGACTTACTTCACTCTGTATAATCGGATCTAGGTTTAGCCATCTCACTAGAACTGACTCAAATTCATTCTTTTTTATGGCCTAGTAATATTCCATTATATACACACACACACACACACACACACACACACATACATACCACATCTTTATCTCTGTTGATGGACAAATAGGTGGCTTCCATGTCCTAGTTATTGTATGTACTAGTATCTACTATGAATATTGGGGTACATGTGTCTTTTTGAATTATGGTTTTCTCAGGGTATTCACCCAATAGTGGGATTGCTGGATCATATGGAAGTTTTATTCCTAATTTTTTAAGGAGTCTCCATACAGTTCTCCGTAGTGGCTGTATCACTTTACATTCCCACCAATAGTGCAAGAGGGTTCCCTTTTCTCCAGCATCTGATCCTGTTTTTACACGAGGCTGCAGTAGATGGAAGATTAACAGCCCCATTTCTGTGACATTGCAGCAAGTCTCCAGTTGCTGTGGGAAGGAAGCTGGAAAAGTTCCTGCCTCCTCTGCCTTCTGCCTTGACCATGATCTCTGGATCTCCTGGGCTGCTGCTACCATAGGGGACCCTTTCCTTCCCCATTACCTTGGTTGTAAACAAGAGAAAACTTTCCCCCTTGTTCACCTCAGACAGAGGGATCTTTTCTAAAGGAACTTTATTGAGACCCTCAGGGAGACAAAAGAATAAACAGAGATACAGCAGAATTACACAGATCCACATGTGTACTTGGCCCAGAATGCTATCCTAAGCTACTTGAAGTCCCCAGGTTCCTGGGTTTCCCCAATACTGGTGTTCGTTTGCACGTCTCTATACTTTTAATGTAAATGGGCTTCTTTTTCCTGCTTCCCTCTTACTAACATATTTTTGAGATTCACTCTGTCTGTATATCTGGTTTGTTGCATCTTATTGCTGTCTAGTACTCAGAGAATACTTTCAACATCCTGACCAGTATTTGGATGATAGTCATTTGCCTAATTTTTTTCCATTTTGATGAATAAGTAGTATCCTATTAACATTTAATTTTCTTAGTTCTGTCTAGTAACAGCATCATCTTTTTTCAGCCTTTCAGGTCTCTTATGAATTATTGGTTCACTTCTTTGCCCATTTTCTATTGTGTTCTTACCTTTTCCTTCTTGATTTGTAGCACATTGTTTTGCCTTACCTTTGCCCACCCCAGGTGTTAGTTAATGTTGCTCATGCTATCACGGTTGAATAGACATGTGTGATTTTGATGTAGTTATATCTAATAATGTTTCACCCACTGAAGTGCAGTTCAGGGGGGCTCTTAATTAAGAAGGCTTTTTCTAGGGCTCAATCTATAGTTGTCTCTCTGACACTGAATTGTCCTCTATGGGTTGCGGGCTGGGCTCACTGAGCTCTACAGCTGTTTCCTACTTCTAGAGGGGTGAAGACCCTCTGCCTCCCACCCATACACATGCATTCTCATATGCACAAACACAGCCTCCAAAGCCTGGTTCTTGAGTCCAGATGAGAGCCTATAGCTTCAGGCAGAGCACAAAGGCCTGACCTCTCTCAGGCTGCTGGAGGGCTGAAGCTGGGGGGAAGATGAAAGGTGGGAGCCTGGTCCACACCCCTTGTCTCCCCCAGGCTTGTGGTAGCAGTGGAGGAGGCCTTCACTCACATTAAGCGGCTGCAGGAAGAGGAGCAGAAGAACCCCAGGGAGGTGATGGACCCCCGGGAGGCAGCCCAGGCCATTTTCGCATCCATGGCCCGTGCCATGCAGAAGTACCTTCGCACGACCAAGCAGCAGCCTTACCACACCATGGAGAGCATCCTACAGCACCTTGAGTTCTGCATCACACACGACATGACGCCCAAGGTTGGTCCACCTGCCCCAGCATCCTTTCTCTCTCCCTGACTCTGGCCCCTTCCCTTCTGCTTCCTCTCCCTGATTCTTTCACTTCCTTCCCTATCCTCCATCCCTCTCCTGTCCCTACCTCCTTATAGTCTCTCATCCCTACTCCATCTCCTCCATCTCTGAATGGGGTAGCATTCTTAGGTGCTGAGAAGAGGGAGTTTGCGGACCATTTGGGGAATAACTGAGACCTATTTTTCATCTCTGTAGAGGTTCCAGAATTTTCAGATCCAAACTCCCACCAGACGTTGTTTGCTGTATGCTCTTTTTGAGCCAGTTCCACCGTCCAGTTCTGTGGCCAGCTTCCTAGAATTGCCTCCCCTGAGCCATCTTTGGGGACCAGGTCACTACAGATGTTGCACTTCAACTGTGAGGCCTCTGGCTTTCTGCTGGTGCAGCTCTGTTGAGTGCTATCCACTCGAGCAGAAAGAGGAAGGAGGACAAGGGAGGGTTTTCCCGGGTCATAGCAGGTACCTGGGAAGAGCAGGAGATGTAGGGGTCAGGAGAGCCAGTCCCAGACCTGACCCTGCTGAGCCACACCACCGCTGTGGGCTCCCGCTCCTGCATTGATAAACCAGGGTCCCAGGCAGATGATCTCAGGCTCTTTCCTGCTCTAACATTCTGAGATCGTTTTCATAGAGTGAGCTTGGGACATCTTGGTGGTCTTTGGAAGCTTTACCCCCAGAGGGGTAAAGGGGAGGTGGGTAGGTGGGAGGGAAAACTTCCTGAGAAGTCCCCTTTCACTTCCTCAGGCCTTCCTGGAGCGGTACCTGGCGGCTGGACCCACCATCCAGTATCACAAGGAACGCTGGCTGGCCAAACAGTGGACACTTGTGAGCGAGGAGCCGGTAACCAATGGGCTCAAGGATGGCATTGTTTTCCTCTTGAAACGCCAGGACTTCAGCCTGGTGGTCAGCACCAAGAAGGTCCCATTCTTCAAACTCTCCGAGGAATTTGTGGACCCCAAGTCGCACAAGTTTGTCATGAGGCTGCAGTCTGAGACCTCCGTGTGACCGCAGCGGCAGAGGGCCTGGGAGGCGCGGGGGCTCCTGCGGTGGCGGTGGGGGCGTGGCTCCCAGGCCCTGCCGTGCCCGTGGCCCTTCTTCCTCTTGCTCTAGTGTTTTTTTTACTTGAATTATCCCCCTCCCCATCCCATCTCCTCCCCCGTCCTTACTTACCCCATGCGAACCTGGAGAGACCATCCTGCCGTCAACAGTGCCTGGGAAGTCCCCCTCCCTCCTCCCACCCCCTCACTTTTGTGTCACTCCGGGCCCTGCAGGAATCAGTGCCTCTCGCCCTCTCCTTTCCCCGCCAACAGTCTCTTCTGGAAGGGCCCGGCAGAGCCCCACTCGAACCCAGGTTCTTAGAGCAGTTCTCTCCAGTGGTTCCCCAAATGATTTCTCTGGGGGTTGCGGGGGGCAGGGAGCGCAGATCTGACTCCAGAGAGCCACAGTGCCAAACCCCCGGGCAGCGCTGCCCACAGCCTCCTGGCGGCAGATGGACCTGCTCCCCCGTTGGCTCACCCCACCTGAGCAAACCCGGAATTCTTAAGCAGGGACCCCCCGTGTCCTTCCACACAACCCGAGTTGGAGCCTCCCAACAAGTGTTGTTTGCTTCCAGCTCTTCGAACCTCTTCCCCATCCACATGTTCAGAGCAGGGGAAGTTCCTGGGCCCTGGGGGGCAGTATCTTTCTTCCACGGGGTCTTTCCTAGGCAGCCCCTTGGGGAAGGTCAGGAGAGAGCCCCGTGAACATCGCTGACCACTACCCTCTGAACTCCCCACACCTTTGCTCCCACCATGCTGGGGTGGGTCTCCCCCTTCCTGGTGAAGGGTGCCACGTAGACTTCTGTACAGATTTAGTGGCTTGGCTGGACCCTGACCCACCCCAGTGGTCTCAGACAAACGTTTTTCTTTTCTTCACCAGCCACCCCCCCACCCCATTTTGCTGTCTCTTCTCTCAGCTCCAGAGACCTGTTGCCTCATCACTTTTTTGGGGGGTAGCCAGCAGCTCCTCCTCATCCCCTGCCTTAAGTCCACTTCTTTGCCTCAGGGGTCTCTTCTCCTTGGCTGGCCAGGGTACCCCCCCCTCCCCCCCGTTCCCTCTCTGCCTGGTTTTCTGGGCTCTGGTCTCCCTCTGTAAAGGATGAGGGACCAAGACTGCTGCCTTTGTTGGGTACTTAGCCCCTCACCCCATTTAGCTTCCATAGTCTTTGCACCCAATCTGAATTCTTGAGAGGTTCACTCTCATTTTGAGCAAAAGTTGCTGGCCTTCTAATACTTAATTTCACTGTAAATCTGAGCCTTGAAATCAGACATCCCTAAATGATATAGTTTTAGCCAAGGGGAATAGAACTAAGGAGTACTCACACACCTCCAGCCAGCACCCAGGTCAGGGAGTGTCCTCGTGGCCCGGCTGGAGCAGTCCCTGGGCCCGTCCTCAGAGTAACTCACAATGCCCCTTGTTGGCCCATCTCTCCCCTGGAAAACGCATTGGTTCTCGCCTTGCAGAGGGCACCCTGGGATAAGACCCCCATTGATCTCTAGGAGAGGCTTCCTCTCTGTATTGGCAACCCTGGAGCCTGGGGATTGTTTGTCCTGCCGTCCTTTCTGGAAAAGCACATCTGTCCACACACCACTTCCTCGAGAAGGGCTCTTCAGCCAGTGCTTACTTTGTCTGCACATGGGTGGGTTACACGGCTGACTTAGGCAGGACCTGGAGGGCAGCCTTGGGCTGGGGCTGTGGGTTTGAGGATACACATCCTGTCCTGGGGGTCCTGGGAAGGTATTTTTTTTTCTTTTCTTCAAAGACCTGGTTTCAGAGGAATCCCTTCTGGGTCACATTTCTAAATACCTCACTATCCTGGAAAAGGGGGCCTGGATGGTGACTGGGGTCACTGCCGTTGTGGGCAGGAGTGGGATGTGGTGTGGTTTGGGGAAGAGTTGGGTGGGGAGAGGGAAAGTATTTGTGATCATAGTTGCTGCCCTAGATGAGGAGTGGGGGAGTGTTTATTTTAAGAACCTGCCATGTTTTTTAATCACTGTGATTTTTTCATTCCTTTTAACTAAAACAAAAAGACATTCCCCCCTCCCACCCCCAACTCTCTCTCTAAGCACTAAGGGCTGTGACTGAGACTGGTAGTGTTTTGGTCCTTTGCGTCAGAACTGTGGTATCCTTGTCTTCTTTGATTACTGTTATTGTTATTTTTTAAAATGTCAGGATGAACTGTCACGTGTATGGCTGTGTTTGTCTTTTGCTTCTCCTGTATGGGAAGTTGTCTCCATACTGTGAACTGAGGTAGGGTTTGTAGCTGCCTCGGTCCCTCTGACCAGTGTCCCCCACTCTGTCGGTCCCATCACAGGCTGGATTTTCTCATCCTTCCCTCGTGGGGGTGTGCCCACCCATTACCACCCCCACCCCGCATACCGTCATCACGGATGCTGTGGCTGCGTCTCTCCAGTGCTCTTTTCTGTGGCCCCATGGCGTCCTAGCTCGTCCCCACCACAGCTCCCAGGCCTTCCTTTCCACCGCCTGGGAAGGCCGGTGGTCCTCCCCTCCACACCCGGATGCTGTGCCTCAGTCCTGCGCCTACCTCACCACTCTGCCGCTGTCCCCACTGGTCTCTGTGTCTTCCGCTCCTGTTCGTGCTCTCTATTTCTGTTGTTTATTTCCCTCTCGCCTCTCCTTTTTTCTTCCTACCGCATCCCTCATCTCAGCCCTTTCCTTTTCACGTCCCCTCCCCACTTCAGTTCTGTTGCCAACCCTGTTGCAATACCTGTGATGAGACATTGGGATCCCTTCTCATCTGAAACAGCTGTTTCCCAGAGTTGAAGCCTCTGTCCTTCTCTTCTGGGCCTGGATGAGCTCCCTTTGCCCCTCTGTGGTGTCTGTCAGTCTGTCTTCTCTTTCCTCTGCCTTCCCCACGGGGCAGCATCTGCTGATGGAGTTGGTCCTGGTGTGTGATTGTTGTGATTTGTTCTTTTGTGTGTGCAAGGAAGGGGGCTTTTTGAGTTCCTTCCAAGTGAGATTGTAAATGTAGAATTTTCCACTGTTGGATCTAGATTTTTTCCCCCCTTTTTTTGGGTTACAGAGCTGAGACCTTGTGCATGCATGTAGAAAGTTGTAAAATGTAAATTCTTTTTTTTTTAATATATAAAAAGCTTGTTTTTACAGTTTGCAGTGGATCTAAACATTATGGCAATTTTAGGTTTTTTTTTTTTTTCTTAAACATAGGAATTAAAACTGTACAAATTTTTTTTATATATAAAATAAAGGCATTTGACTTTTGTGGGGGCATTCTGTTGGTTTTTTTTTCTCCTCTTTTTTTTTTTTTTAACAGGAGTGAAAACGGCCTGAGAAGGTCAGGAAGGAGTGCATGTATGTTCCTTGTTAGGGAGTGCGTGGACCAGGAGGGGGCAGTGTGAGCTCGTCACTGCTCCACCCTTGTCAGGGTGAATGAAAAAGGAAGCTGCTTATTCTGAACTCTGATTCTGAGAAGAGAAACACTTGGGAAGGTGAAGACTTAGCTGTTCTCTGGGGTGGTTGTCAAGATAAGGAGGAGGGAAAGATTCCTTTCTGGGTAAATTCATGGGAATTTCAGAGAACAGTTGATGATTTCATTCAATAGTGACAGCCCCTCACTTGTTACTAAGACACATTCCTGAAGTGTATCTCATATTTCTAAGGATCGCTTTATTTCTACCAGTATCTCTCTAATCTTTCAGATACTGTACAAAAGAATATTCCAGCAGGAGTCATTTATTTAAAATGGGAATTTTAAGTTGACACTGTGCTTGTAATCAAGCCCTGGAATTATTGTTGAGAGATGAGGGGCTTTCTCTCAGCTCTACCCAGACCCAAGCTTCTCTGTGACTTTGGCCAAAATGCTTAGCACAGAAAATTCTTTCTAAGGTTAAAAATAAACAAACCAACAAATGAAAACATCCCTGTGTGAAGTTAACCCATTTACTACTGGATTTTGTCCTCTTCTCCCCTGTCCCCTCCTTTGCCATGCTCTGAGGATGCAAAGACCAGAGTCTTGTCCTTGTCCTGGAGGAAGATCTGAGTTACAGGGAGGTGACAAGCCAGATAACCTAACACAAGACTGTGTGGCCTGTTCACAAGCAGAGCACAGGTTAGCCCTAGCAGGTTTCCAAGGAGCTCAGAGAGCCTACCTTTAAGAAATTTAAGTAATTTGTTTAAGAACCAACACCAGTAACAGTACTTTCTTGAGGGGAGGGACTTTCTCTACTTTGTTCATATTCCTAGCATCTATGTCAGTTCTTCACGTACAGTCAGTGTTCAATTAAAAAGTGTATTGAATGAATAATGAATTATAAAGAACTAATGATACAATGTGTGTGCTCTGTGCTCAGTCACTCAGTTGTGTCTGACTCTTGTGCCACCCCACGGACTCTTGCGACTCATGCAGCTCGCCTGGCTCTGGTGTCCATGGAATTTTCCAGGCAAGAATACTGGAGTGGGTTGCCATTTCCTCCTCCAGGGTATCTTCCTGACCCAGGGATCGAACCCCCATCTCCTGCATCTCCCACTTGCAGGCAGATTCTTTACCACTGAACCACCGTGGAATAGGGACATGTAAAAAGGATCATATATTTACTTCTCCCTTTAAAATTGTGGTCAGGTCTCGTGAGAATGAGTTAAAAAATTTTTTTCTGGACTTCCCTGGTGGTTCAGTGGTCAAGAATCCTGCCAATGAAGGGGACATGATTTGATCCCTGGTCTAGAAAGATTCCACATGTAACTAAGCCTTTGTGCCACACCTACTGAAACCCATGTGCTCTAGAGCCCGTGTGCAGCAACGAAGACCCAGCACAGCCAAAAGAGCAAAAATAAATGTAAAAAAATTTTTAGAAACTTCCCTTGAAACTATAGCCCCTCATTCTTATGGCTCTGTTCCTTCTGTAACTAGGCTTTTAATTTCACGTACTGTTTTCATCTCAAACTGTTACTTCCCTGGTGGCTCAGACAGTAAATCATCTGTCTACAATGTGGGAGACCCGGGTTCAATCCCTGGGTTGGGAAGATCCCCTGGAGAAGGAAATGGCAATCCACTCCAATACTATTGCCTGGAAAATCCCATGGACAGAGGAGCCTGGTAGGCTACAGTCCATGGGGTCTCAAACAGTCGGACACGACTGAGTGACTTCACTTTCACTTTCATCTCAAAGCCAGCTTTTGACTTACTGTGACCAAATTTCTACCTTACCATGCCTCTGAAGTTATTCCTATTTTTACTATGATATTCCCAGCCTGGGACTAAAGGTTGGTAAGAGTGGATATGTTCCTGGCTTTGTTGAATCCATCTTTGTGGACCCTGGAGGAGTCTACTTAACCTCATGAACCTCTTTCTCTAACGCCAGCCCTAGGAATTAACAGATTTAAGGTCAGATTGCAATATTTAATCTATGGAATTGTATTTTCTCTTGGCGTTTTCTGAAGGCAAAGGTGCTTTCAGATAATCCCACTTATTGGTCATATAACAAAGAATATTTGTAACTTAGCTGAAAAGACACATTCTTTTTTTTAATGGAAGTACTGCATCTATCACTGAAGTTAGGAACTCACCTTGATGGATAGTCAGGATAGCCCCCAATCACCGCAACTAGACAAACCCCGCATGCAGCAATGAAGACCCAGAATAGTCAAATAAATAAAAAATAAAGCTATGGTTAAAACAAAACACCCCCTAATGTAACCTATTGACTTTGGGAGGTCAGTGTAGGTTCATCAGTTGTAACAAATGAACCACTCTGATGGGGGAGGCAATGCATATGTGGGAGTAGGGTCCATATGAGAACTTTATGTACGTTCTGCTCAATCTTGCCATGAACCCAAAACTGCTCTGAAAAATAAAGTCTGGCCAAAAGGTATGAACTTCTGTTAAAAGATAAATAAGTGCTGGGAATGTATTAATACAGCAACACGGTGACAATGGTTCGTATTGCTGGGCAGTATTCTTGAAAGTTGCTTAGAGAGTAGATCCTAAAAGTTCTCATCACAAGGAAAAAAAAGGGGTTTTCTCTTTTTTTGTTCTTGTATCTACATGAGATGAAGGATGTTAACTAAACTTATTGTGGTAATCATGTCTCAATACATGTTATTCAACTCATTATGCTGTATACCTTAAACTTATACAGTGCTGTATGTTAATTATATCTCAATAAAACTAGGAGGAAAAATAAAGCCTATTAAAAACAAAGCAAAACCAAGCATAATCTTAGTTCTAGACACAGACCTAGCAATAAAAGAAATAATATAGGCACTTGTGATTCAGAAGAAAGCCTGTACTATTTCGCCAGGATTCCTCAGGTGTTTCCATGAAGTTTGGAAATCTGATAAAGGTAACGGAAGAGGAGGGTCTGGTGACCCATTAGCAGGGTGACAGTTGAACATTTGCATGAGTCCACAGTGGTTTAACTTAGTTACAGTTTTGATGCCTTTCAAGTTCCTGTTAATGCTTGTTCTTATTTTCATAAGAATGTGTGACTTGAGGGCGAGTTGACTAGAATAGTTTTTACTGCAGTAAAGAGTTGTTGGAGGATATGCAGGGAAGAATTGTTGGAGGATATGTTGCCTCCGTTATGAGACAAAGAAGCTCTGGGAGTCTAATGGACTGCATCGTGACTGTGTGTTGTGTACTTGAAACTTGTGATGAGTGTAGATCTTAAGCTTTATCATCACACACATTTAAAAAAAAAAGGTAACTATGTCAGATATTGGATGTGTGAACCCGATTGTGCTAATCATTTCACAAAGTAGATATGTCAAATCACCACACTGTCCACTTTAAATATATAACATTTTATTGGTCAGTTATACTTTAATAAGGCTGAAAAAACAGTTGTTGAAAACCTACTTGTCTTCCGCCTGTTTGCCTACATCTTAACACTTTACTTCTGACCCCAAAGATGAAATCCAGTTTAAAAAGAAGCAAGAAAAACTGATTCTGGAGATTTCATTTTCAAGGACCTGTCTGTGGTTTGGTACTTCTGGTTGGGACAATACTGAAGAATTTGACACCCCAGAACCTACTTCCTAGAATTGAAATGTTAAGATGGTTTTTATTCTATCTTGGGGGAGGTCCTGAAAATAGAGCTGCTCAAACTTTAATTGTGCCATGTAGCAAGGATGAAAATCACTTGAAGTTTTAATAAAAATGCAGATTCTGATTCAATCGGTCTGAGATAGGGTCTAAAATTCAGCAGTTCTAACAAGCTCCCAAGTGTCAGCTCGGTTTGTCATAGAATTACCTTAGACTGGATGGCTTAAACAACAGAAATTTATTTTCTCACAGTTCTTAAGGCTGAAAGTCTGTGACCAAGGTGCTCGTGTGGTCAGATTCTGGTGAGGGCTTTGGTGGCAAGTGAGTGAGGTCTGGACTCTTCCTCTTCTTATACAAAGAATAATCTCACGATGGGGCTTCTACCCTCAAAACCTCATCTGAACCCAATTAACTCTAAGAGGCCCCAACTCCAAAACCATCACATTAGGAGTCAGGGTATCAACTTATATCAGTTTGGGGGAGAACACAATTCAGTCCACAGTGCCAGGTGTTGCTGCTGTTGTTCTGTAGAACAAGACCCTAAAAGAAGCTTTTGTTTCTATGACAGCTTCAGGGGCCCACATATGCCTTAACACTCAGATACTTGGTCCAGGAGATCTGTTGAGATCTAAATTTCATGAATATAGTAAGAAAGGTCGGGGCTTCCCAGGGCGCCCAGTGGCAGGCAGGATCTGTTTGCTAGTGCAGGAGACATGGATTTGATCATGGGCCCAGGAAGATCCCACATGCTGCCGGGCAACTAAGCCCTTACCACAACTATTGAGCCTACATGTGGCAACTACTGAAGCCCTTGTAGTCCAGAGCTTGTACTTCACAAGAAGAGAAGTCACGCCATCAAGAAGCTCTTGCATCACAACTAGAGAGTAACCCCCACTGGTCACACAGAGAGAAAGCCAGCACACAGCAACCAAGATCCAGCACAGGCAAAAAGAAAATAAATAAAATTTAAAAATAAAAGTTAAAAAAATTTTTTTAAAAAATAAATAGCTTGGTAAACTCATTGTTATTTGTTTTACAGAACTGCACCATCTACATCAAACTGTTATTTATGGCACTCTTGAATGACATGTTGTGGTATAGCCTTATGTGTAGAGTTTATGCAAACCAATTCAATGGACCACATAACTGACCCAGAGAGACATTTATAATGACCTAAAAAGAGCCAAGCTGATTAGACTTTATCACTAGAGGCCATAGAAATTAAAGGAACAGTTTACAATATAAAGTATCTGACCATAAATTTTTGCCAATATGATCAATAGAACAGAGGAAATTCAAGAGTTTTACCAAGTGTGGAGAGGCTCAGATAAGCTTCCTTAGTGTATTAGTACTTCAATGCTATATTAATTGCTATGGTGTAGTCCCCTTTGGGCTTCCCAGGTGGCTCAGTGGTAATGATTCTACCTGTCAAAGCAGGAGATGCAGGAGTTGCTGGTTCAATCCCTGGGTTGGGAAGATTCCCTGGAGGAGGAAATGGCAGCCCACTCCACATTCTTGCATGGAAAATTCCATGAGAGAGGAGCCTGGCTGGCTACAGTCCATGGGGTCACAAAGAGTCAGACATAACCGAGAACTCACACACAAATCACAGTTTTGTTGTTGTGAGGGGGCTTGCATAACTCAACAAAGCTATGAGCCATGCCACCCAAGCTGGACGAGTCGTAGTGAAGAGTTCTGACAAAATGTGGTCCACTAGAGAGGGAGACACAAAATCACTCCAGTATTCTTGCAGATAGAACCTGATGAACAATATGAAAAGGCAAAAAGATATGACACTGGAAGATGAGCCCCCTTCAGGTCAGAAGGTATGCAAACATACTACTGGGGAAGAGCGGAGGGCAATTACTAATAAATCCAGGAAGAATGAAGTGGCTGGGGCAAAGTGGAAACATTGCTCAGTTGTAGATGTGTCTGGTGGTGAAAGTAAACTCCAATGCTGTAAAAAATGACATTGCATAGGAGCCTGGAATGTTAGGTCCATGAAACAAGGTAAATTTGATGTGGTCAAGTAGGAGATGGCAAGAGTGAACATCAACATCTTAGGAATCAATGAACTAAAATGGACAGGAGTGGGAGAATTTAATGCAGATGACCATTATATCTACTATTGTGGGCAAGAATCCCATAGAAGAAATGGAATATAGCCCATATAGTCAACAGAAGGGTCTAAAATCCAGTACTTGGGTACAGTCTAAAAAAACAACAGAATGATCTCTGTTCTTTTCCAAGGCAGACCATTCATTATCACAGTAATCCAAGTCTATGTCCAACCACTAATGCTGAAGAAGCTGAAGTTGACTGGTTCTATGAAGACCTACAGGACCTTCTAAAACTGACACCAAAAAATGATGTCCTTTCATTATAGGGGATTGGGATGCAAACGTAGAAAGTCAAGGGATACACAGAGTAACAGGCAAGCTTGACTCTGGAGTACAAAATGAAACAGGGCAAAGGCTAACAGAGTTCTGTCAAGAGAGCATGCTGGTTATAGCAATCACCCTTTTCCAACAACCCAAGAGACTCTACATGTGGACATCACCAGATGGTCAAGGGATTCGATCTGGTAGACAGAATGCCTGAAGAACTATGGACAGAGTTTCAAAACACTGTACAAGAGGCAGTGACCAAAACCATCTCAAAGAAAAAGAAATTTGCTCACACACCAAGTGCAGTGAGTGCAGTGAGAAATTTGCCTCTCAAGAAGGCAAGGTGGTTGTCTGAGGAGGCTTTACAAAGAGCTGAGAAAAGAAGCAAAAGGCAAGGGATGAAGGGAAAGACAAGACAAAACTCTACCCAACTGAATGTGGAGTTCCAGAGAATAGCAAGGAGAGATAAGAAAGCCTTCTTCAATGACCAATGTAAAGAAATAGAGGAAAGCAATAGGATGGGAAAGACAAGAGATCTTGGGAAAGACAAGACAAGAAAATTGCGGGTATCAAGGGAACATTTCATGTAAGGAAGGATGCAATAAAGGACAGAAATGGTAAGGACCTAAGCAGAAGCAGGAGACATTAAGAAGAGGTAGCAAGAATACACAGAACTACACTAAAAAGGTCTTAATGACCTGGATAACCATGATGGTGTGGTCATTCGCCCAGAGCCGGACATTATGGACTGTGAAGTCAGGTGGGCCTTAGGAAGCATTACTATTAACAAAGCTAGTGGAGGTGACAGAATTCCAGCTGAGCTATTTAAAAATCCTAACAGTTAAAGTGCTGCACTCAGTGTGTGAGCAAATTTGGAAAACTCAGCAGTGGCTACAGGACTGCTGCTGCTGTTGCTGCTAAGTCTCTTCAGTCATGTCCGACTTTGTGCAACCCCATAGATGGCAGCCCACCAGGCTCCCCCGTCCATGGGATTCTCCAGGCGAGAACACTGGAGTGGGTTGCCATTTCCTTCTCCAATGCATGAAAGGGAAAAGGGAAAGTGAAGTTGCTCAGTCGTGTCCAACTCTTAGCGACCCCATGGACTGCAGCCTACCAGGCTCCTCCGTCCATGGAATTTTCCAGGCAAGAGTACTGAAGTGGGTTGCCAGTGCCTTCTCCGACTAGAAAGGGTCATTCATTCCAATCCCAAAGAAGCAAGTAAGGAAGGAAGTGTTAGTTGCTCAGTTGTGTCCGACTCTCTGTGAGCCCATGGACTGTAGCCCACTAGGCTCCTCTGTCCATGGAATTCTCCAGGCAAGAATACTGGAGTGGGTTACCATTCCCTTCTCCAGGGGATCTTCTGGACCCAGGGATCTAACCCAGTTCTCCCACATTGCAGGCAGATTCTTTACTGTCTGAGCTACAGGGAGGAACCATGCCAAAGAATGTTCAAATTACTGTACAACTGTGCTCATTTCACATGCTACCAAGGTTATGCTCAAAATCCTTCAAGCTAGACTTAAGTAGTATGTGAACCAAGATTTTCCAGATTCCAAGCTGGATTTCAAAGAGGCAGAGGAACCAGAGATCAGGTTGCTAACATTCACTGAATCATGGAGAAAGCAAGGGAGTTGCAGAAAAACATCTACTTCTGCTTTGCCTTTGACTGTGTTGTTCAGTCACTCAGTCGTATCTAGCTCTTTGTGACCCCATGAACTGCAGCACACCAGGCTTCCCTGTCCTTCACCATCTCCCAGATCTTGCTCAAACTCATGTCCATTGAGTCAGTGATGCCATCCAACCATCTCCTCCTCTGTTGTCCCCTTCTCCTCCTGCCTTCAATCTTTCCCAGCATCAGGGTCTTTTCTGAGTCTGCTCTTTGCATCAGGTGGCCAAAGTATTGGAGCTTCAGTTTCAGCATCAGTCCTTCTAATGAATATTCAGGATTGATTTCTTTTAGGATTGAGTGGTTTGATCCCGTTGGAATCCAAGGGACTCTCAAGAGTCTTCTCCAACACCACAGTTCAAAAGCATCAATTCTTCAGTGCTCAACCTTCTTTATGGTCCAACTTTCACATCCATACATGACTACTGGAAAAACCATAGCTTTGACTATACAGACATTTGTTGGCAAAGTGATATCTCTGATTTTTAATATGCTCTCTAGATTTGTCATAACTTTTCTTCCAAGAAGCAACTGTCTTTTAATTTCATGGCTGCAGTCACCATCTGCAGTGATTTTGGAGCCCAAGAAAATAAAGTCTGTCAGTGTTTCCATTGTTTCCTTAGTTATTTGCCATGAAGTGATGGGACCAGATGCCATGATCTTCATTTCTTGTGGATCACAACAAACTGTGGAAAATTCTTAAAGAGATGGGAGTACTAGACCACTTTACCTGTCTCCTGAGAAGCCTGTATGTGAGTCAAGAAGAAACAGGACTTGGAACAACAGACTGATTCAAAATTGGGAAAGGAGTACATCAAGGCTGTATATTGTCACCCTGCTTATTTAACTTAAAGGCAGAGTATATCATGTGAAATGCTGAGGTGGATGAATCACAAGCTGGAATCAAGATTCAGTTCAGTTCAGTTCAGTCACTCAGTCGTGTCCGACTCTTTGCGACCCCATGAATCGCAGCACACCAGGCCTCCTTGTCCATCACCAACTCCCGGAGTTCACCCAAACTCATGTCCATCGAGTCGGTGATGCCATCCAGCCATCTCATCCTCTGTTGTCCCCTTTTCCTCCTGCCTCCGATTCCTCCCAGCATCAGAGTCTTTTCCAATGAGTCAACTCTTTGCATGAGGTGCCCAAAGTACTGGAGTTTCAGCTTTAGCATCATACCTTCCAAAGAACACCCAGGACTGGTTGGATCTCCTTGCAGTCTAAGGGACTCTCAAGAGTCTTCTCCAACACACAGTTCAAAAGCATCAATTCTTCGGTGCTCAGCTTTCTTCACAGTCCAACTCTCACATCCATACATGACTGCTGGAAAAACCATAGCCTTGACTAGACAGACTTTGTTGGCAAAGTAATGTCTCTGCTTTCTTTTTTTTTAGCTAAAGAATGTATTTTTATTCTTGTAGTTTTATACTAGGAAGTCAACATTTAATAATCCATTATTTACAATTGAATTATAAAAATTTTTAATCCTTAAATTGTACATCAATATTCTATGACTCCAAATTTTATCACTCTCCTTCAAGTCTGAAGAAAACGATCATGTAATTTAGTAACTTCTACAGGCAGCAAAGTCCCAGTGATATAACATTTAGTCTGAAGTCCTACACTCAGATGAGAATTAAGAACAGCCAGTATCTAACTGTGGAGAAGGCAATGGCACCCCACTCCAGTACTTTTGCCTAGAAAATCCCATGGACGGAGGAGCCTGGTAGGCTGCAGTCCATGGGGTTGCTAGAGTTGGACACGACTGAGCGACTTCACTTTCACTTTTCACTTTCCTGCATTGGAGAAGGAAATGGCAACCCACTCCAGTGTTCTTGCCTGGAGAATCCCAGGGACAGGGAAGCCTGGTGGGCTGCCGTCTATGGGGTCGCACAGAGTCAGACACGACTGAAGTGACTTAGCAGCAGCAGCAGCAGCAGTATCTAACTAGCCTGAAACCTGTGTTCCTGGCTCAGGATTCCTGTGATAAATCTGTAAGTCCACACTAAGACACAAAAATAAACTAGGGTGTGTATGTCATATAAAAACTTCACAGTAAAAATAACAAAAATGTTACCAAATTTCAACCATATTACAGTTTTCATCCATTAGCTTTCAAAATGCCCGATTAACTGAATTAAATGCAATTTTAAAAAATGTTTGCCCAGCATTTCAAAATGGTAATGGAGTATAACTTTTAAAATGTCAAAGTATGTTGTACATATTGCACTTTTCTGCTAGGCTGGGCTAGTATCCTCCATGGCAAGATACCAAAACTACTGAATAAAATACACTTTATTTTTTTTAAATTTTATTTTATTTTTAAACTTTACATAATTGTATTAGTTTTGCCAAATATCAAAATGAATCTGCCACAGGTATACATGTATTCCCCATCCTGCACCCTCCTCCCTCCTCCCTCCCCATTCCATCCCTCTGGGTCGTCCCAGTGCACCAGCCCCAAGCATCCAGTATCGTGCATTGAACCTGGACTGGCAACTCGTTTCATACATGATATTTTACATGTTTCAATACCATTCTCCCAAATCTTCCCACCCTCTCCCTCTCTCACAGAGTCCATAAGACTGTTCTATACATCAGTGTCTCTTTTGCTGTCTTGTACACAGGGTTATTGTTACCATCTTTCTAAATTCCATATATATGCGTTAGTATACAGTATTGGTGTTTTTCTTTCTGGCTTACTTCACTCTGTATAATAGGCTCCAGTTTCATCCACCTCATTAGAACTGATTCAAATGTATTCTTTTTAATGGCTGAGTAATACTCCATTGTGTATATGTACCACAGCTTTCTTATCCATTCACCTGCTGATGGACATCTAGGTTGCTTCCATGTCCTGGCTATTATAAACAGTGCTGCGATGAACATTGGGGTACACGTGTCTCTTTCCCTTCTGGTTTCCTCAGTGTGTATGCCCAGCAGTGGGATTGCTGGATCATAAGGCAGGTCTATTTCCAGTTTTTTAAGGAATCTCCACACTGTTCTCCATAGTGGCTGTACTAGTTTGCATTCCCACCAACAGTGTAAGAGGGTTCCCTTTTCTCCACACCCTCTCCAGCATAAAATACATTTTAAAATCATAGGTAATTGATTCATTTCCCTGAAATCATCATCATCATCATCACCAAAATCTTCCAGGATTTTGTAAGATTTGATTCCTTAAATACAATTTTAAAGTTTAACTTAAGGAGGGGAGAAAAAAAAAAAGACCCTCATATATTTGACTTATTTCCTTTTTTTGGTCATTCAGTGACCAAAGAGAATTTTAAACAAATTATGTTTCATGTTTTCTGGCTTAATAAAAAGTTAAAATTTCTATTATCCAAATTAAGAAAAATTATACTAATCAGAAGCTATTAATTTTCAAAACTCTATGTCTGTCTGTCTGTAGGTCCTCTTAGAACCTTTCCAAACTTTCATAAACAATAGACTTTAATCAATTATGTATTAGAATCAAATTAGGTAAGGAAAACATTTTGCAAAAATAAAATCACTTCCCAATATGCTTGACAGAAACAAGCTATTCATTTTCATTTGTGTTCCATTGAAGACATTACTGAAATCTGTCCAGTGGTTTATTTCCAACTGGTCCACTATGAAATTCTTCAGAATGTTTTAAGATTGGCTGTAGCTAGAGTTCTGACTTCCGTTTGGACCCTGCTCTCCTTCACTGTTTGGAGGAGGTTTTGGTTTCGGCATCTTACTAAGAATAGTTGCCTCTCTTTTCTCTCATCAAAAATTTTCCACTGCTCATACAACTTTAAAATAACCCTGATTATTTCCAAAATCTTCTCCATATCCACAGAAAGCTCAGCAAACCAATGTTTGGCATCATTCTGCTGTACAACACAGGCTACATGCAGGCAAGCTAAAGCTATCATGAAAGGAGGATACAGTAGGCAAAGATCCATTCTGTAGGTATCATTTACTATCCTCCAAGCAAGGGGAAGCAGTATGTCTTCTTGGCCCATGTCCTGCACATACTGGAACAAAGGTCTATAAGGATGATACACTATCAAGCAACAATCCATTAATTCTAAAAGATAGAATTCACAGTCTAATACATGGTTCATCTTATAAGGAAATTCCTTTAGAAAGGCATATGAAAATCTAGTTTTCAATACAGAAGTAGCAGCAGCAATCAATCTTGTATTTGATACTACTCCAAATTCCTCTACTTTGGATGCCAAAAACACACATGTAGGACTCATTAATACAGGATCTATACTTTTCAGAGAATACCTTGCATAGAATCTCTTGAAATAGACCGTAGCAGTGCCAATAACTTGTCTTAATTTAAGATGTTCACCTAATGCTTGGATAACGTTTGTAAAAAATATCTGTAATTTCCCATACTCTTATTCCGAGAGAAACTTTAAATCTTTTTGGCATTCCTTCAACAGATCTTGTTTGTCCAAAATCCATTGTAAATAGTGGGAGCTCTGCCAAAAGTTCCCTGCCATGGAACACAGCTTGCTCTGATAAAAAAGCGCCAGCCTCTGGAGCGGCGCACAGAGAGACCATAGACCCAACCCTTCCCGTCACCGCGCTCCTTGATCTGATGGCCTCAGGTCCGCTCTGCGGCGGTGACCTGTCTCTGCTTTTGAATATGCTATGTAGGTTGGTCATAACTTTCCTTCCAAGGAGTAAGCATCTTTTAATTTCATGGCTGCAATCACCATCTGCAGTGATTTTGGAGCCCCAAAAAATAAAGTCTGATACTGTTTCCACTGTTTCCCCATCTATTTCCCATGAAGTGATGGGACCAGATGCCATGATCTTAGTTTTCTGAATGTTGAGCTTTAAGCCAACTTTTTTACTCTCCTCTTTCCCTTTAATCAAGAGGCTTTTTAGTTCTTCTTCACTTTCTGCCATAAGGGTGGTGTCATCTTCATATCTGAGGTTATTGATATTTCTCCCGGCAGTCTTGATTCCAGCTTGTGCTTCTTCCAACCCACCATTTCTCATGATGTACTCTGAATATAAGTTAAATAAGCAGGGTGACAATATACAGCCTTGACGTACTCCTTTTCCTATTTGGAACCAGTCTGTTGCTCCATGTTCAGTTCTAACTGTTGCTTCCTGACCTGCATACAGGTTTCTCTAGAGGCAGGTCAGGTGGTCTGGTATTCCCATCTCTTTCAGAATTTTCCACAGTTTATTGTGATCCACACTGTCAAAGGTTTTTGCATAGTCAATAAAGCAGAAATAGATGTTTTTCTGGAACTTTCTTGTTTTTTCGATGATCCAGCAGATGTTGACAATTTGATCTCTGGTTCCTCTGCCTTTTCTAAAACCAGCTTGAACTTCTGGAAGTTCACAGTTCACATATTGTTGAAGCCTGGCTTGGAGAATTTTGAGCATTACTTTTCTAGTGTGTGAGATGAGTGCAACTGTGCGGTAGTTTGAGCATTCTTTGGCATTGCCTTTCTTTGGGATTGGAATGAAAACTGACCTTTTCCAGTTGATTCTCCAGGAATGAAGATTACCTGGAGAAATATAAACAACCTCAGAAATGCAGATGATACTGCTTTAATGGCAGAAAGTGAAGAGGAACTAAAGAGCTTCTTGATGAAGGTGTAAGAAGAGAGTGAAAGAATTGGCTTGAAACTCAATATTTAAAAAAACCCAGCTAAGGTCATGTCATCTGGTCCCATCATTTCATGGCAAATAGAAAGGGGAAAAGAGGAAGCAGTGCCAGATTTTATTTTCTTGGGCTCCAAAATCATTGCATATAGTGACTACAGCTTTGAAATTAAAAGACACTTGCTCCTTGGAAGGAAAGCTATGACAAACCAAAGACAGCATATTCAAAAGCAGAGATATCAGGGCTTTCTTGGTGGCTCAGTGGTAAAGAATCTGCCTGCCAATGTAGAAGACATGAATTTGATCCCTGCTGCAGGAAGATTCCACATGCCATGGAGCAACTAAGCCCATACACCACAACTGTTGAGCCCGTGTTCTAGAGCCCCAGGGCCACAACTACTGCACTTATGTGCCGCAGCTTATGAAGCCTGCAGTGCTCTAGAGCCAGTGCTCCACAACAAGAGAAACCACCACAAAGAGCAGCCTGTGCACTGCACAACTTCTCACGACTACTGGAGTAGTCCCTGCTTGCTGCAACTCGAGGAAAGCCCAAGCATCAGCAAAGACCCGGCACAGCCAAAACTTACTAACTAATTAAAAAACTAACTATATTTATATATGATATCACCATAGTTTGGTCCCAGGTCAAACAACAGGGAGGGAACACAGCTCCACCCTTCAATAGAATATTGGATTAAAGATTTACTGAGCATGGCCCCGCCCATCAGAACAAGACCCAGTTTCTCCCACAGTCAGTCTCTCCCATCAGGAAGCTTCCACAAGCCTCTTGTCCTTATCCATCAGAGGGCAAACAGAATGAAAACCACAATCCCAGAAAACTAATCAAAGTCATCAGAAGGACCACAGCCTTGTCTAACTCAATGAAACTATGAGCCATGCTGTGTAGGGCCACCCAAGATGGATGGGTCGTGGTGGAGAGTTCTGACAAAATGTGGTCCATTGGAGAAGGGAATGGCAAACCACTTCAGTATTCTTGCCTTGAGAACCCCATGAACAGTATGAGAAGGCAAAAAGATTTGATACTGAAAGATGAACTCTCCAGGTCGGTAGTGCCCAATATGCTACTGGAGATCAGTGGAGAAATAACTCCAGAAAGAATAAAGATACAGAGCCAAAGCAAAACAATGCCCAGTTGTGGATGTGACTGGTGATGGAAGTAAAGTCTGATGCTCTAAAGCACAATATTGCATAGGAACCTGGAATGTTAGGTCCATAAATCAAGGTAAATTGGAAGTGGTCAAACAGGAGATGGCAAGAGTGAACACCGGCATTTTATGAATCAGTGAACTAAAATGGACTGGAATGGGCAAATTTAACTCAGAATACCATTATATCTAATACTATAGGCAAGAATCCCTTAAAAAAAATGGAGAAGACCTCATAGTCAACAAAAGTGTCCAAAATGCAGTTCTTGGATACAACCTCCAAAATGACAAAAGATCTTTGTTCGTTTCCAAGGTAAACCATTCAATATCACAGTAATCCAAGTCTATGCCCTCACTAATATGCTGAAGAAGCTGAAGTTGAATGGTTCTGAAGACCTTCTAGAATCTTCTAGAACTAACACCCCCAAAAGATATCCTTTCCATTATAGGGGACTGGGATGCAAAAGTAGGAATTCAAGAGATACCTGGAGTAACAGACAAATTTGGCCTTGGAGTACAAAATGAAGCAGGGCAAAGGCCTACAGAGTTTTGCCAAGAGAATGTACTGGTCATAACAAACACCCTCTTCCAACAACAAAAGAGAAGATTCTACATATGGACATCACCTGATGATCAATACCAAAATCAGATTGATTATATTCTTTGTAGCCAAAGATGGAGAAGCTCTATACAGTCAGCAAAAACAAGACCGGGAGCTGACTGTGGCTCAGATCATGAACTCCTTATTGCCAAATTCAGACTTATATTGAAGAAAGTAGGGAAAACCACTACCACTAGACCATTCAGGTATGACCTCAATCAAATCCCTTATGATTATAGAGTGAAAGTGAGAAATAGATTCAAGGGATTAGATCTGATAGATGCAGTGCCTGAAGATCTATGGATGGAGGTTCATGACATTGTACAGGAGGCAGGGATAAAGACCATCCCCAAGAAAAAGAAATGCAAAAAGGCAAAATAGTTGTCTAAGGAGGACTTACAAGTAGCTGAGAAAAGAAGAGACGTGAAAGGCCAAGGAGAAAAGGAAAGACAGACTCATCTGAATGCAGAGTTCCAAAGACAGCAAGGAGAGATAAGAAAGACTTCCTCAGTGACCAATGCAAAGAAATAGGAGAAAACTATAGTATGGGGAAGACTGGAGATCTCTTCAAGAAAATTAGAGATACCAAGGGAATATTTCATGCAAAGATGGGCACAATAAAGGACAGAAATGGTATGGACCTAACAGAAACAGAAGCTATTAAGAAAAGGTGGCAAGAATACACAGAAGAACTGTACAAAAAAGATCTTCATGACCAAGATAACCACAATGGTGTGATCACCCACCTAGAGCTAGACATCCTGGAATGTGAAGTCAAGTGGGCCTTAGAAAGCATCACTATGAACAAAGCTAGTGGAGGTGATGAAATTCCAGCTGAGTTATTTCAAAACCTAAAAGATGATGCTGTGAAAGTGCTGCACTCAATATGCCAGCAAATTTGGAAAACTCAGCAGTGGCCACAGGACTGGAAAAGGTCAATTATCATTCCAATCCCAATGAAAGGCAATGCCAAAGAATGCTCAAACTACCGCACAATTGCACTCATCTCACACGCTAGTAAAGTAATGCTCAAAATTCTCCAAGCCAGGCTTCAACAATATGTGGACCATGAACTTCCAAATGTTCAAGCTGGTTTTAGAAAAGGCCGAAGAGCCAGAGATCAAATCACCAACATCTGCTGGATCATCGAAAAAGCAAGAGAATACCAGAAAAACATCTTCTTCTGCTTTATTGACTATGCAAAAGCCTTTGACTGTGTGGTTCACAATAAACTGGAAAATTCTGAAAGAGATGGGAATACCAGACCACCCGAGCTGCCTCCTGAGAAATCTGTATGCAAGGCAAGAAGCAACAGTTAGAACTGGACATGGAACAACAGACTGGTTCCAAATCAGGAAAGGAGTACGTCAAGGCTGTATATTGTCACCCTGCTTATTTAACTTATATGCAGAGTACATCATGAGAAACACTTGCCTGGAGGAAGCACAAGCTGGAATCAAGATTTCCAGGAAAAATATCAATAACCTCAGATATTCAGATGACGCCACCCTTATGGCAGAAAGTGAAGAACTAAAGAGTCTCTTGGTGAAAGTGAAAGAGGAAAGTGAAAAAGTTGGCTTAAAGCTCAACATTCAGAAAACGAAGATCATGGCATCTGGTTCCATCACTTCATGGGAAATAGATGGGGAAACAGTGGAACCAGTGACAGACTTTATTTTCTTGGGCTCCAAAATCACTGCATAGGGTGACTGCAGCCCTGAAATTAAAGGACGCTTGCTCCTTGGAAGAAAAGCTATGACCAACTAAGACAGCATATTAAAAGCAGAGATATTACTTTGCCAGCAAACATCTGTGTAGTCAAATTATGGTTTTTCTAGTAGTCACGTATGGATGTGACAGTTGGACTATAAAGAAAGCTGAGCGCCAAAAAATTGATGCTTTTTCACTGTGGTGTTGGACAAAACTCTTAAGAGTCCCTTGGACTGCAAGGAGATCCAACTCGATGGACATGAGTTTGAGCAAGTTCTGGGAATTGGTGATGGACAGGGAAGCCTGGCATCCTGCAGTGCATGGGATCTTAAAGAGTCAGACACGACTGAGTGACTGAAATACTATATATATATATATATATATATATATATATACACACACACACACACACAGATATCACCACTGTGCTGACAAAGTCCATATAGTTTTCCAGTAGTCATGTACAGATGTGAGAGTTGGATCATAAAGAAGACTGCGTGCCAAAGAATTGATGTTTTTAAACTGTGGTGCTGGAGAAGATTCTGGAAAGTATCTTGGGGTGAAGGAGATCAAACAGGTCAATCCTAAAGGAAATCAACCTTGAATATTCATTGGGACGGCTGATGCTGGAAGCTGAAATTCCAGTGCTTTGCCTAACTAATGTGAAGAGATAACTCATTGGAAAAGATCCTGTTACTGGGAAAGACTGAAGGCAAAAGAGAAGTGGGCAGCAGAGGATGAGATGGTTAGATAGTATCACTGAATCAATGGACATGAATTTGAGTAAATTCTGGGAGACAGTGGACAGAGGAGCCTGGCATGCTACAGTCCATGGGGTTTCAAAGAGTCAGGCACAACTTAGTGACTGAGTAACAGGTGGAATGCAAAAGTAGGAAGTCAAGAAACACCTAGGGTAACAGGCAAATTTGGCCTTGGAATACAGAATGAAGCAGGGCAAAGGCTAATAGAGTTTTGCCAAGAGAACGCACTGGTCATAGCAAACACCCTCTTCCAACAACACAAGAGAAGACTCTACACATGGTCATCACCAGATGGTCAATGCTGAAATCAGATTGATTATATTCTTTGCAGCCAAAGGTGGAGAAGCTCTATAAGTCAGCAAAAACAAGACCAGGAGCTGACTGTGGCTCAGATCATGAACTCCTTATTGCCAAATTCAGACTTAAATTGAAGAAAGTAGGGAAAACCACTAGACCATTCAGGTATGACCTAAATCAAATCCCTTATGATTGTACAGTGGAAGTGAGAAATAGATTTAAGGGCCTAGATCTGATAGATAGAGTGCCTGATGAACTATGGAATGAGGTTCATGACATTGTACAGGAGACAGGGATCAAGACCATCCCCATGGAAAAGAAATGCAAAAAAGCAAAATGGCTATCTGGGGAGGCCTTACAAATAGCTGTGAAAAGAAGAGAAGCGAAAAGCAAAGGAGAAAAGGAAAGATATAAGCATCTGAATGCAGAGTTCCAAAGAATAGCAAGAAGAGATTAGAAAGCCTTCATCAGCGATTAATGCAAAGAAATAGAGGAAAACAACAGAATGGGAAAGACTAGAGATCTCTTCAAGAAAATTAGAGATACCAAGGGAACATTTCACGCAAAGATGGGCTCGATAAAGGACAGAAATGGTATGGAGATAACAGAAGCAGAAGATATTAAGAAGAGGTGGCAAGACTACACAGAAGAACTGTACAAAAAAGATCTTCACGACCAAGATAATCACAATGGTGTGATCACTCACATAGAGCTAGACATCTTGGAATGTGAAGTCAAGTGGGCCTTAGAAAGCATCACTACGAACAAAGCTAGTGGAGGTGATGAAATTCCAGCTGAGTTATTTCAAAACCTAAAAGATGATGCTGTGAAAGTGCTGCACTCAATATGCCAGCAAATTTGGAAAACTCAGCAGTGGCCACAGGACTGGAAAAGGTCAGTTTTCATTCCAATCCCAATGAAAGGCAATGCCAAAGAATGCTCAAACTACCGCACAATTGCACTCATCTCACACGCTAGTAAAGTAATGCTCAAAATTCTCCAACCCAGGCTTCAGCAATATGTGAACCGTGAACTTTCAAATGTTCAAGCTGGTTTTAGAAAAGGCAGAGGAACCAGAGATCAAATTGCCAACATCTGCTGGATCATCGAAAAAGCAAGAGAGTTCCAGAAAAACATCTATTTCTGCTTTATTGACTATGACAAAGCCTTTGATAGTGTGGATCACAATAAACTGTGGAAAATTCTGAAAGAGATGGGAATACCAGACCACCTGACCAGGCTCTTGAGAAACCTGTATGCAAGTCAGGAAGCAGCATTTAGAACTGGACACGGAACAACAGACTGGTTCCAAATAGGAAAAGGAGTACGTCAAGGCTGTACATTCTCACCCTGCTTATTTAACTTATATTCAGCGTACATCATGAGAAATGGTGGGCTGGAAGAAGCACAAGCTGGAATCAAGATTGCTGGGAGAAATATCAATAACCTCAGATATGCAGATGACACCACCCTTATGGCAGAAAGTGAAGAGGAACTAAAAAGCCTCTTGATGAGAGGGAAAGAGGAGAGTGAAAAAGTTGGCTTAAAGCTCAGCATTCAGAAAACTAAGATCATGGCATCTGATCCCATCACTTCATGGGAACTAGACGGGGAAACAGTGGAAACAGTGTCAGACTTTATTTTTTTGGGCTCCAAAATCATTGCAGATGGTGATTGCAGCCATGAAATTAAAAGACACTTACTCCTTGGAAGGAAAGTTATGACCAACCTAGATAGCATATTCAAAAGCAGAGACATTACTTTGCCAACAAAGGTCCGTCTAGTCAAGGCTATGGTTTTTCCAGTAGTCATGTATGGATTTGAAAGTTGGACTGTGAAGAAAGCTGAGCACCGAAGCATGATGTTTCCGAACTGTGGTGTTGGAGAAGACTCTTGAGAGTCCCTTGGACTGCAGGGAGATCCAACCAGTCCATTCTAAAGGAGATCAGTCCTGGGTGTTCTTTGGAAGGACTGATGTTAAAACTGAAACTCCAATACTTTGGCCACCTCATGTAAAGAGTTGACTCATTGGAAAAGACTGTGATGCTGGGAGGGATTGAGGGCAGGAGGAGAAGGGGATTACAAAGGATAAGATGGCTGGATGGCATCACTTACTTGATGGACGTGAGTCTGAGTGAACTCCGGGAGTTGGTGATGGACAGGGAGGCCTGGCATGCTGCGATTCATGGGGTCGCAAAGAGTCGGACACGACTGAGAGACTGAACTGAACTGAACTGAACATATGTATAGAATGAAAGTAAACTACCACCATGTATCAAGAATTTAATATACCAATAAATGCCTTCTCAAGTTTCTTTATGAAAGTCATTGCAATTACTATGCAGTCTTTGAGATCATAATGATCTTGTGGTTGATGCTCTGGAAGCTTCTTTGTATGTGTCCAGTGTTTTTCACTCAACAAATAATTGTTGAGTATCTTCTATGTGTCAGGAACTATGCTAGGTATTGGTGATATGGCAATGAATACTACAGATGTGGTCTTTGTTCACAGGTATTGATAACAAAATACTGAATGTAATGAAAGAGTAATGGGACCTTATAATAGGAACCTAACCAAGAGGAGCCAACTTGGAAGGTTTCCTTTGATAAAAATGTCATTTTAGCTCCATGGAAAAACTTCTGCTTGAAAACAAGGGATACAAAAACTTTTTGACCAGGAAGAGCCTCTCTTTCTCTTCAATAAGGAAACTGTGTCCAAATAATTGCTAAAAAGTGAGTGTTAAATCATGGGACTTTAGGACTTTGTCAATAGGTTTCCTTGATTAATGAAGGAGTTACTTTATTCAGGTCAGCAATGGTAACTAAAATAAAAGTTTTAAACAAATAAACCTTTTGTTTTAAGAATAAAATAAAAAAGAGAGAGGGAAAGAAGAGAATATCTAGGAATAAACTTATCCAAGGAAGTGAAAGACATATACTCTGAAAACCATAAAACACTAATGAAGGAAACTGAAGATAGTACAAGTAAATGGAAAGTTATATCATGTTCATAGAATGGAAGACTTCTTAAAAATTAATTAATTAATTTTAATTGTAGGATAATTACTTTACAACATTTTGCTGGCTTCTGCCATACATCAACATGAATTGGCTGCAGGTATATATGTGCCCCCCTCATCCTAACCCACCTTCCTCCCCACCTTATCCCTCTGGATTGTCCCAGAGCACCGGCTTTGGTTGCCCTGCTTCATGCATGGAATGTGCACTGGCAATTTGTTTTACATATGGTAATGTACATGCTTCAAAGCTATTCTCTCAAATCATCCCACCTTCGCCTTTTCCCACTGAATCCAAAAGAATGGAATAATTAATATTGTTAAAATGTCCATACAACTCAAAACAGTCTACAGATTTAATGCAATCCCTATCAAAATAGACATGACATTTTCCACAGAACTAGAAAAATAATCCTGAAATATATATGCAACTACAAAATACCCTGAGTAGCTAAATCAACCTTGAAAAAAAAGAACAAAGCTGGAGGTATCATACTCCTTTACTTCAGACTATGACTACAAAGCTATAGTAATCAAAACAGTATGGGTCTGGTATGGTAATAAAAACAGTCATAGAATAGAGAGCTCAGATATAAATTCATGCACTTAGGGGCAATTAATTTATGATAAAGGAAGTAAGGGGAAAAGACAACCTCTTCAGTATGTGGTGCTAGGAATATTAGCTACATGTAAAAGAATGAAATTAGAACACTTACACCACATACAAAAATAAACTCAAAATGGAATAAAGACTTAAATGTAGAAACAGAAACCATAAAACTCCTAGAAGAAAACAGTATGCTTTTTGACATAGGTCTTAGCAGTATCTTTTTGGGTCTGCCCCTCAGGCAAGGGAAACAAAAGCAAAAATAAACAAATGGGATCTAACCAAACTCAAAAGCTTTAGCATAGCAAAGGAAACTGTTAACAAAATGAAAAGGCAGTCTACCGAATGGGAGAAGATGTTTGCAAATGATATGTTTGATAAGGGGTTAATATCTAAAATATATGAAGAACTAATACAACTCAATATAAAAAAACTCAGTTAAAAAATAGAGGACCTTAATAGGCATTTTTCCAAAGAAAACATACAAATGATCTACAGGCACATGAAATGATGCTCATCATCATTAATATTCAGAGAAATGCAAATTAAAATCACAATGAACTATCACCTCAAACCAGTCAGAATGACCGTCATCAAAAAGAACACAAGTGACAAATGTTGGCAGGGGGGTGGGGGGGATAAAAAGGAACTCCTGTATACTGTGGGAATGTGCATTGGTGCAGCCATTGTAGAAATCAGTATGGAGTTTCCTCAAAAAACTAAAAATAGAACTACCATAGAACCCAGCAATTCCATTCCTAAACAGATACCCCCCCCAAAATGAAAACACTAATTTGAAAAGATACATGCACCCCAATGTTCTTCTAAAAGTCTGAGAAAGTAAAAGTGTTAATCACTCAGTCATATCCAACTTTTTGCCACCCCATTGACTGTAGCCCGCCAGGCTCCTCTGCCCATAAAATTCTCCAGGCAAGTATACTGGAGTGGGTAGACAGTCTCTTCTCCAGGGGATCTTCCTGACCCAAGGATCAGACTCAGTTCTTACCAGTATTATTTACAATTTCCAAATATGAAAGTGACTTAAGTGTGTGTCAACAGATGAATGGATAAAGAAGATGTGATATACACACACACATAATGGAATTCTACTCAGCCATAAAAAATAATAAAATTTGTCATTTGCGACAGCATGGGTGGATTTGGAAGGTATCGTGCTAAGTGAAATAAGTCAGACAGAGAAAGATAAATACTTTATGATATCGCTTATATGTGGAATCTAAAAAATAGAACAAGCTAGTGAATATAATAAAAAAGAAACAGATACACAGACATAGAGAACAAACTAGTGGTTACCAGTGAGGAGAAGGAAGAAGGAGGGGCAAAATAGGGGCATCGGATTAAGAGGACCAAACTACTATGTATAAAATAAATAAGCTACAAAGATATATTGTACACACAAGGAATATAGCCAAAATTTTATAGCAACTATATGTGAAATGTAACCTTTAATATTGTGAATCTTTAATATTGTGAAACTAATATAATGTTGTAGGGCAACTATTCTTCAATTAAAAAAGAGAAAGAGACTGAAATTTCACCATTTGCAAATATAACCAATATATTGGGTAGCAATATAACCAATATTTTGTAATGACTGTAAATGTAAACGAACTTTTAAAAATTGTGTGAAAATTAAAAAAAATTCAAATCCAAAATAAAAATAAATAAATAAATAAATGAACAAAAACTCTCTTTGGAAATTTAAAGTGAGAGAGAAGTGGAGCATCTAATGTGCCCTGCTGATATATATATATCTATATAACAATTGCTCAAAACTAAAAGAAAGAGAGGCTTCCCCTGTGACTCCATGGTAAAGAACCCGCCTGCAATGCAGGAGATGCAGGAAATCAGAGTTCAACCCCTGGGTCAGGAAGATCCCCTGGAGGAGGGCATGGCAATCCACTCCAGTATTCTCGTCTGGAGAATCCCTAGGGCAGAGGAGCCTGGCAGGCTACAGTCCATAGAGTTGCGAAGAGTCAGACATGACTGAAGCCACTTAGCATGCATGCAAAGGAAAGAGAGACTATGGAAATCCCTCATGCTTAGACCGCAGAATCCATAGGGCAAGCTTTTTGCCTTGCAAAACTTATAAATAGATGATAAAACAGTGTGCACTGTTTGAGGAAATCCTGAGTTAAGAATTGTTAGTTCAGAATTTTATTTTCCTTGAATTTTTAACAAGCCACATGGAAATCCTATTTTCCAGAATTCCTGGAAAGATAAGAGAATCAATTCCTAGGTAGGTCAATAATAAGTCTGGAGTCTTGAGGAGGAGAGAGGGGTCTGGAGTTCTCAAAGAGGAGAAAAGGACAAACCTTTTTTTCTTTAAGTCCAGAGCTGATGATTACACAATGAAACAACTCAGTTTAGACTCTGTACTAAGGCTTATATAACAACAATGGATCCTGCTCTAGGACATGTTTCTCCTTCATGGATCTGGTAAGACCTTTACAACCTTGAGACATTCTTTTGATTTACTGTAATAACCAACTGAAAAATTATATAACTCCCTTTCTAAGACTTGCAAGGGGGGCACTCTCCATCCCCCCTCCTGATGTCTGTGTCAGAAGCTTTCTCTGTTCCTTTTTCACTTTAATAAAACTCTGCTACACAAAAGCTCTTGAGTGATCAAGCCTGGTCCCTGGTCCCAAAGCTAAATCTTCTTCGGAGATCACGAATCTGACATCGTTCACCATAAGCCAACATCTTGGGGGCTCATCCGGGATCTTCAGGACAAGGTAAGAACACTCAAGAACTCTAGCCTCTCTGCTTTCTCAGTATACATGTTTCTCCTCTTAACTCTACTAATTCTACTGTGTGCTTGTGTGAATGAATGACACACCCTGCGTGAAACAAGTGATGAGCCCTGCTCTGTGGTTTTTGAGGTGCACATAATGACTGAAGGAAGCCCAAAAAGGGGAGCATTGTTGTGGGTTTATACTGACCTGCCAATGCCAAGAGACACCCAACATCCGTCCAAGGGGAGTGGCCAGAGATGGGCAAATCTTGTGGGCCGAACTTTCTTTTCTTGGTCACATTTTCCTGATCTCTTTGACCATTTTGTAATTGCGTGGGGGAATTAAAACTACTAACCTAATCTATCAGGTTATAGACTTTCAAGGGAATTGTGATCCATACCATGTGCTTTTACTTAGACCCCATGTATGGAAGTGTCTAGCCTTGCTAGGAGCCAAAAGTTACAAGAGCACGTTTGGGAGTGAGATGGAGCTCTAGCTCTAGGAATGTCTCTCAGGCTAGAGGGCTTTGGAAGCGCTGCTAGCGAGCGTGAGGTTTCTAAGAATAAAGGCAGAGAAGTCCGGACTGGAAGTACAGCAGGCTTCTTCCTTCGGTAGTGCTGTTAGTGGATCAGAGGAGGCTCTCTGGTGGCTTTTGTCTCAACTCCTTAGATACTTCTTTTATGGAATCTGTGGGAATGAACTGGAAGGATCGGCCCTAGTAGCTTGAGGACAAAAATCGCTTTTTCCTCACTGGTGACCCTTTTGCTATCACATATACCGGTGTGGTGCCCCTCAGAAGGGACATCTTGGTTGTTCATCCCTTTATGACTGACTGCTGCTACTGCGGAGAGGACTATACTCAGGAACGTGCATGGGCGCATGGAAGATGGATGTTTCCCCTGCTAGTCCTACCTCGGAAAACATTTCCAGAAACGCTACTCTGCTCCGTCCCTGGTGGTATCAGAGGAAAAGGCAAATCAAGCAAAGGTCTTGGTGGTAAGGAACCAGAAATCAATTTGAGATGTCATCAGATCTACCCCTGGTGCATCTCCTCCCGCCTTGGTGGTAAAACCGGGAGGGACGAGTAAGGGCCTGCGTTGGTCAGGGACAGACTAAGTCCAGCTAGGGAAGGAAAACTTTGGGGGAAAGTCTGTCTACACCCTCATCTGGAGCAGGGAGGGACGCCTCTGGTGGAAAGAAGCCACGGCTGTGGAGGCCACTTTTTTCTCTCTTACAGATAAGTGATCAAGAAGGAAAGGTATCTTTTAAAGAGTTGTCTTGTTGATGCCAGGAAAATGCTGCTGTTTATGGTTGAACAAGTATTCCTGCTGATGAGGGAGATTTGGTCAGTGCATGATGTGGATATGCAATGCATAGTGCTAGGAGAGTTAGTTAGTTAGTGCTAGTCGCTTAGTCCTTTCTGACTCTTCGAGGCCCCATGGACTGTAGCCCACCAGGTTCTCTGTCCATGGGATTTCCCAGGCAAGAATACTGGACTGGGTTGCCATTTCCTTCTCCAGGGAATCTTCCTGACCCGGGTCTCTTGCATTGCAGGCAGATTCTTTACTGTCTGAAGCACCACCATTTGTCCAAGGCTGAGTGTTGGGAGAGCAGAGGTCAAAGGGCAGAGAAGAATTTTTATGTTTATATTTTTCTCATCTTGCCATAAAATATGAATTTTATTTCACACTGGTGGTTATGTGTCATTAAACAGCATCACCATCCACTTACATGCTCAAGCTAAAAAACATATGGGTTATCTTTTTTTCATTCTCCACATTCAGTCCTTCTGTCTGTTCCTGGAACACATATTCATTTTTAGTGAAGGGTCTTTGTATTAGGTATTCTCTGCCTGAAATGTAGATCACTTGACTTTCCTTTGCCAGATTCTTGTCATTCAAATGTCAGCTTAATGTCACCTCCAAGAGAGGATTTCTATAAACAGTTAATACAAAGTAGCTCAACCTCTAATAACCTTGAAGGACAAAGCAAATGTTTCTCTGTGGAGCAGAAGGCAATGATTTAACCAGACACTTGAGAGTGGCTCTGTGTCAGTTGGGCTTCTCAGGTGGCTCAGCGGTAAAGAACCCGCCTGCCAATGCAGGAGACATAAGAGATGTGGGTTCAGTCCCTGGGTTGTGAAGATCCCCTGGAGGAGAGTATGGCAACCCACTCCAGTATTCTTGCCTGGAGAATCCAATGGACAGAGGAGCCTGGCGGGTTACAGACTGACGTGACTTAGCATGTACTGAGTCAGGAATGTGAGGTTTTGCACTTACTGTTTCATGTGATGGACCCAGGCTTGAGGAACTGAACTTCTGGTTTTGGTCTACCAAAAACCCTTATTTCCTTACTACTGACAGCATTAATTTTAACTTTGTGGATACTTTGATTAAGTGAACACTTCCTTATAGCCTTTTGGCTAATACTTGTGGGGCTTGCTGTTACGCTGCTGCAATAACATCTCTCTCTCAGCAGAAAAGGAACAGCCAAACACTATTTGAACAGCTTGCCTCAATCTTAACTCTCACATCTCAGCTGCATGAACAGGTAGAATATGGGGGACTCTTACTCCTCAGTTCTTGTCCACCACTTGCTCCAAAGTATGGGGTTCAGAGAGAGTCTGAGTTGGTGAACACATTCACCTTTTGGGAGAGGGGACCACCCCAATTCCATGGGACCTTCCCAGACCTCACCTTATGTCTTCATCTAACTGTCCATCTGTGTCTTTTCTAATATTCTTTATTATATAATAAACTGATAAACAGAAGTGTTTCCCTGAGTTCTGTGAGAAGTTTTAGCAGGTTACTGAACCCAAGAAGGGGTCCTAGGAACCCTGGTTTATGGCTGATTGTTCAGAAGCACAGGTGATAACCTGAGACTTGTAAAGTGGGGGTAGTTTCATGGGACTGAGCCCTTCATCTGTGGGCTCTAATGCTAACTCCAGGTAGACAGTGTCAGGACTGAAATGACTGCAGGACACACAGTTGGTGTCATAGAGAATTGCTTGACATGCAGGAAACCCACACGCTGGTGTCAGAAGTGTAGTGTTTTGAGTGTAATAGTGTTTTGAATTTTAAAAAAGTGTAAAATTGAAGCATTCTGTAGGGGAGATGAAGAGTCTTTTTGTTTCTGCATATTCTGTTAGGTGGCAAAATATTGTCTTACCAAAGTGGGTGCTCTTCTCAAAATTAACTTTTACACTGAATCTGGCTATGCTTTTGGGCACTGCATTAATTGTGAAAACAGGGGTTTCTCGCTTCTGGACAAATAAACATTTCTCAAATTCTTTTCTAACTTTGTTTTGGTCATTATAAAATGGTTTCTTTGGTTAATAACACAACCAGGGCTGCGGTCATTTTCTATTCATAGGTATCTTTTTAAAAAATATTTATTTATTTGGCTGCCTTGTGTTTTAGTTGTGGCATGAGGGATGTTTCATTGTGGGGTACAGACTCTCTAGTTGTAGCACACGGGCTTAGTTGTCATGCAGTACGTGGGATCTTAGTTCCCCGACCAGGGATCGAACCTGCATCACCTGCACTGCAAGGCGGATTCTTAACCACTGGACCACCAGAGAAGTCCTGCTATCTTTGTTCTTATCTTTATCAACTGACTGTATTCTCCTGACAATTCTCTCAAATATTGCTCTGTTCCAAAGTAAGATCCCATGTTCCGAAATCTTAGGGACTCCTGTGGTGCTTCGTCTTCTTTTTCTTTTGACACCAGATCATATTTAGGGCCTCTTAAATGGGTGCTGGGTGGCCCCAGGCTTGTATAGCCTACTACATGGCACACATTAACAGAAGGGTTCTAGGAATGATCAGGCAGGCTAGTTTGCCCCATGGGTCCACAGCGTCCAGTGGTATTGTACAAATTATGCTCTGTCAGGCCTCAAAGGAAAGAAGGCAGCTCATCCTCACTCATGGTGGCTTTGGTAAATGTTTGGGTTGATTGTACAGAAGACAGGAATCAAGACCATCCCCAAGGAAGAGAAATGCAAAAGAGCAAAATGGCTGTCAGAGGAGGCCTTACAAATAGCTGTGAAAAGAAGAGAAGCAAAAAGCAAAGGAGAAAAGGAAAGATATACCTATAAGAATGCAGAGTTCCAAAGAATAGCAAAGAGAGATAAGAAAGCCTTCGTCAGCGATCAATGCAAAGAAATAGAGGAAAACAATAGAATGGGAAAGACTAGAGATCTCTTGAAGAAAATCAGAGATACCAAGGGAACATTTCATGCAAAGATGGGCTCAATAAAGGACAGAAATGGTATGGACCTCACCATTCACCAGAAGCAGAAGATATTAAGAAGAGGTGGCAAGAATACACAGAAGAACTGTACAAAAAAATCTTCAAGACCCAGATAATCACAAAGATGTGATCACTCACACTCACCTAGAGCCAGACATCCTGGAATGTGAAGTCAAGTGGGCCTTAGGAAGCATCACTATCAACAAAGCTAGTGGAGGTGATGGAATTCCAGTTGAGTTATTTCAAATCCTAAAAGATGATGCTGTGAAAGTGCTGCACTCAATAGGCCAGAAAATTTGGAAAACTCAGCAGTTTCCCAAAGGTCACTTTTGGAAAAGGTCACTTTTCATTCCAATCCCAAAGGAAGGCAATGCCAAAAAATGCTCAAACAATTGCACTCATCTCACACGTTAGTAAAGTAAATGCTAAAAATTCTCCAAGCCAGGCTTCAGCAATATGTGAACCGTGAACTTCCAGATGTTCAAGCTGGTTTTAGAAAAGGCAGAGGAACCAGAGATCAAATTGCCAACATCTGCTGGATCATGGCAAAAGCAAGAGAGTTCCAGAAAAACCTCTATTTCTGCTTTATTGACTATGCCAAAGACTTTGACTGTGTGGATCACAATAAACTGTAGAAAATTCTGAAAGAGATTGGAATACCAGACCACTTGACCTGCCTCTTGAGAAACCTGTATGCAGGTCAAGAAGTAACAGTTAGAACTGGACATGGAACAACAGACTGGTTCCAAATAGGAAAAGGAGTACATCAAGGCTATATATTGTCACCCTGCTTGTTTAACTTATATGCAGAGTACATAATGAGAAACGCTGGACTGGAAGAAGCACAAGCTGGAATCAAGATTGCCAGGAGAAATATCAATAACCTCAGATATGCAGATGATACCACCCTTATGGCAGAAAGTGAAGAAGAACTAAAAAGCCTCTTGAGGAAAGTGAAAGAGGACAGTGAAAAAGTTGGCTTAAGGCTCAACATTCAGAAAACTAAGATCATAGCATCTGGTCCCATCCCTTCATGGGAAATAGATGGGGAAACAGTGGAAACAGTGGCTGACTTTATGTTTTTGGGCTCCAAAATCACTGCTGATGGTGATTGAAGCCATGAAATTAAAAGACGCTTACTCCTTGGAAGGAAAGTTACAACCAACCTAGACAGCATATTAAAATGCAGAGACATTACTTTGTCATCAAAGGTCCATCTAATCAAGGCTATGGTTTTTCCAGCATCATGTATGGATGTGAGAGTTGGACTATAAAGAAAGCTGAGCGCCGAAGAATTGATGCTTTTGAACTGTGGTGTTGGAGAAGACTCTTGAGAGTCCCTTGGACTGCAAGAAGATCCAACCAGTCCATCCTAAAGGAGATCAGTCCTGGGTGGTCATTGGAGGGACTGATGCTGAGGCTGAAACTCCAATATTTTGGCCACCTGATACAAAGAACTGACTCATTTGAAAAGACTCTGATGCTGGGAAAGATTGAGGGCAGTGGAGAAGGGGATGACAGAGGATGAGATGGTAGGATGGCATCACCGACTTAATGGACATGGGTTTGGGTGGACTCCGAGTGTTGGTGATGGACAGGGAGGCATGGCGTGCTGTGGTTCATGGGGTCGCAAAGAGTCAGACAGGACTGAGTGAGTGAACTGAACTGAACTGAATTGGGTTGATTGTATACAAGAGAAGTGAATTTCACCTGCAGATGCTTTAGTGACCTTATGTACCTTTATGCCTTTATAACATGTGTTCATAAGTAATCACTTAGGACTGTTGTAAATGATTTCTGTAAATCATTTAGAAATCTTTAGGAATCAGTAAATGATTTCTAAAGACATTATCTCTCACTTTGCAATATCTTTGTCTAATAATAGTCATCAGGGCACACATTCGGTGGGAGAGATGATGAAATTTGTAAACCTTGAGATTCACTGCCTTGAAATTCAATGATTTCACTGCCCACCTCTCCAGAAGGAAAAGAGAGCAATAAAACATCGATATAGAACTTAAAAAACAAAATGGCCCAGGGTTGTGTCAGTTTATTTATCCAAACCACAATGGCCAGATGTTCTGTCCATAACTTTAATGAACCTGAATGTTATAGCAAATAGAAAGCTAGAACTCTTCCCAAATGAAATACCAATGGGTAGGCCCATGACAGGTCTGGTCACTCATGGCCACAACTGGTGAAACACCCATACATGATGGATAATGTGGCATTAAATTATTATAAGGTGTTACTGCTGCTGCTGCTGCTAAGTCGTTTCAGTCGTGTCCTACTCTGTGCGACCCCATAGACGGCAGCCCACCAGGCTCTCCCATCCCCGGGATTCTCCAGGCAAGAACACTGGAGTGGGGTGCCATTACCTTCTCCTATAAGGTGTTAAGGGCAATTCATTCACAGGTTTAAGAAGCCCTGACTCAATGGGTTCAGATCAAGTTGCATTTTCAGAGGACATTGCTTGAACTTTGCAGAGAGCTTTCAACTTAAAAAAAAAAATGCATTTATTTATGGCTACATTGGGTCTTCATTGTTATTCGAGAGCTTTCTCTAGTTGTGGTGAGCAAAGGGTACTCTCTAGTTGGAGTATGTGTGCTCCTTATTGTGGTGGCTTCTCTTGTGCAGAGCATGGATTCTAGGATATGCAGGCTTCAGTAGTTGGGGTAGGTGGGCTTAATTGCCATGTGGCATGTGGAATCTTAGTTCCTGGACCCTATGGTTCATTGAACCCATGTCCCCTGCATTGGCAGGTGGGTTCTGGGTCACACCAGGAGAACACCAGGGAAGTTCCTCTACTTGTCTTTTGTTGAAAATCTCATTTTTGACTTCATTTATTTGTTCCTAAAGTGTAATCTAGATTGTAACTAGATTCATTTATTTATTCTTAACTAGACTGTGTACCTATTTCTTCCCTTGAACAACATTTACACCACTATCCTCCACTTGAAAGTTAATTGTTGTTGCTGTTCAGTTGCTCAGTCATGTCTGACTCTTTGTGACCCCATGGAATACAGCACACCAGGCTTACCTGTCCTTCACCATCTCCCAGATCTTGCTCAAACCCGTGTCCACTGAGTCAGTGATGCATCCAAACATCTTGTCCTCTGTCGTCTCCTTCTCCTCCTGCCTTTAATCTTTCTCAGCATCAGAGTCTTTTCTAATGAGTTGGCTCTTTGCATCAGGTGGCCAAAGTACTGGAGTTTCAGTTTCAACATCAGTCCTTCTAATGAATATTCAGGATTGATTTCCTTTAGGATTGACTGGTTTGATCTCCTTGCAGTCCAAGGGACTCTCAAGGGTCTTCTCTAACACAACAGTTCAAAAGCATCAATTCTTCCGTGCTCAGCGTTCTTTATTTTCCAACTCTCACATCCATACACGACTGCTGGAAAAACCATAGCTTTGACTTATATGGACCTTTGATGGCAAAGTAATGTCTCTGCTTTTTAATATGCTGTATAGATTTGTCATAGCTTTTCTTCCAAGGAGAAAGCGTCCTTTAATTTCATGGCTGCAGTCACCATCTGCAGTGATTTTGGAGCCCGAGAAAACAAAGTCTGTCACTGTTTCCATTGTTTTGCCATCTATCTGGCACGAAGTGATGAGATTGGATGTCATGATCTTAGTTTTTTGAATGCTGAGTTTTAAGCCAGTTTTTTCACTCTTTTCTTTCACCTTCATCAAAAGGCTCTTTAGTTTCTCTCCACTTTCTGTCATAAGGGTGGTCATCTGCATATCCGAGATTACTGACATTTCTCCTGGCAATCCTGATTCTGGCTTGTGCTTCATCCAGCCTGGCATTTTGCGTGATGTACTTTGCGTATAAGTTAAATAACCATGGTGAGAATATACAGCCTTGACATACTCCTTTCCCAATTTGGAACTAGTCCATTGTTCCATATCTGGTTGAAACTGTTGCTTCTTGACCTTGCCACGAGCTTAGTACCACTATCCTCCACTCAAAAGTTAATGCTTTATTGTTTATCCTTCCAATCTTTCTGTGTGTCTAGGAAATACATTTATATTTTCTTCTCTTCCCACTTTTCATACAGATGATAATCTACTGTATCTAAACTACTTTGTTATCTTGTGTTAAAACATAAAACAGATAAGCTGTATGATAAGTTTCACTGCATTAAAATAAAACAGCTTTTGTTTGTCAAAAAAATTCTTTGAAGAGAGTTAAAAAGATGCATCATAGATTGGGACTTCTCTATTTGCAATGTGTATACGTGTGTTATGTAAGGGATATATACGTATATGAAAAGTGAAAGTGTTAGTCACTCAGTTGTGTCCGCCTCTTTGTAGACCCCATGGACTGTAGACCTCCAGGCTCCTCTGCCCATGGAATTCTACAGGCAAGAATACTGGAGAGGGTTGCCATTCCCTTCTCCAGGGGATCTTCCCAACCCAGAGATCAAACCTAGGTATCCCACATAGCAGGCAGTTTTTTTACTGTCTGAGCCATCTGGGAAGCCCATATATGTACACACGTGTGTTAGTCACTCAGTTGTGCCTGATTGTGTGACCTCATGGGCTGCAGCCCGCCAGACTCCTCTGTCCATGGAATTCTCCAAGCAAGAATGCTGAAGAGGGTTCTCATTCTCTTCTCCAGTTATATGTGTATAAGTTCAGTTCAGTTCAGTCTTTCAGTCGTGTCCAACTCTTTGCGACCCCATGAATTGCAGCACGCCAGGCCTCCCTGTCCATCACCAACTCTTGGAGTTCACTCAGACTCACGTCCATCGAGTCAGTGATGCCATCGAGCGATCTCATCCTCTGTCGTCCCCTTCTCCTTCTGTCCCTAATTCCTCCCAGCATCAGGGTCTTTTCCAATGAGTCAACTCTTCGCATGAGGTGGCCAAAGTACTGGAGTTTCAGCTTCACCATGATTCCCTCCAAAGAAATCCCAGGGCTGATCTCCTTCAGAATGGACTGGTTGGATCTCCTTGCAGTCCAAGGGACTCTCAAGAGTCTTCTCTAACACCATAGTTCAAAAGCATCAGTTCTTCGATGCTCAGCCTTCTTCACAGTCCAACTCTCACATCCATACATGACCACAGGAAAAACCATAGCCTCGACTATGTTATATATATATGTGCATATATGTATATAAATCTCTTATGAGTCAAGAGAAAGAAACAAATTAATATTAATTAATTAATTAAAGTAATATTGGGCTGAAAAGTTGACTGGAAATTCACAGAAGAGGGACTCCAAATGCCCAATAAACTATTAAAAGATCAGAGAAATAAAAATTAAAATTGCAATATGAATTAAACACTCCACAGTCATCAGCAAAAATGGAAGTCTGACAATATACTGGTTATTAGTATCTAACCAATACTGGTTATAGATGAGGCAACAGGAATGAGAATTGCTTCAGTTATTTGGAGAACAATTTCATAATATTCGATAATCCTGTTGAGGCCCCCACCTGATGATCTTGTGATTCTGCAGTTAGTAAGAGGGCCTGCTGCTGCTAAGTCACTTCAGTCATGTCCGACTCTGTGTGACCCCATAGACGGCAGCCCACCAGGCTCCCCCGTCCCTGGGATTCTCCAGGCAAGAACACTGGAGTGGGTTGCCATTTTCTTCTCCAATGCATGAAAGTGAAAAGTGAAAGTGAAGTCGCTCAGTCGTGTCCGACTCTTCGTGACCCCATGGACTGCAGCCTACCAGGCTCCTCTGTCCATGGGATTTTCCAGGCAAGAGTACTGGAGTGGGGTGCCATTGCCTTTTCCGAGAAGAGGGCCTAAAGAAACTCTAAATATGGGCACAAGGAGACATGTGCATTTTCAGTCTTCTTTTAAATAGAAAAGCAAAGCAAAGGGGGAAAAAACCCTTAATTAAATACCCAGTTATGCCCAACCTCTACAGCATATTAAAAAGAAGAGACATTACTTTGCCAACAAAGGTCCATCTAGTCAAGGCTATGGTTTTTCCAGTGGTCATGTATGGATGTGAGAGTTGGACTATAAAGAAAGCTGAGTGCCGAAGAATTGATGCTTTTGAACTGTGGTGTTGGAGAAGACTCTTGAGAGTCCCTTGGACTGCAAGGAGATCCAACCAGTCCATCCTAAAGGAGATCAGTCCTGGGTGTTCATTGGAAGCACTGATGTTGAAGCTGAAACTCCAATACTTTGGCCACCTGATGCAAAGAACTGACTCATTTGAAAAGACCCTGATGCTGGGAAAGATTGAGGGCAGGAGGAGAAGGGGATGACAGAGGATGAGATAGTAGGATGGCATCACTGACTTGATGCACATGAGTTTGTGTGGACTCCGGGAGTTGGTGATGGACAGGGAGGCCTGGCTTGCTGCAGTCCATGGGATTGCAAAGAGTTGGACATGACTGAGCAACTGAACTAAACTGAACTGATTATGGTTTATTCACATAGTGAAATACTACACAGCAGTGAAAACAAACTACAGCATCATGAATAAACATGAATATAATTTTCAAACACAATGTTGTACAAAAAAGAAAATTATAGAAGAATATATGTAGTATACTACTTGAAAACATGCAACATAACACTTTTGTGAAAGGTATTATGTAGTGAAAATATTTTAAAAATGCACAGGAATAATAAGCACCAGTAAACCTGGCAAGTATACTTTACATTTTTAAAGAAAAGGTGATTTCTTTTTAAAATTATATGGTAATTTTAATTTATTAAACTAGGTGTTGATTATGTAGATGTTTATTACTATCCCTTAAATTTTTCATTTGTCTGAAATGTTAAAAAAAAATCTGTGGTTCTGTGTAGTGCTGTTAATTTTGCTGAGATCCAAATGTTATAATATTCAAATATTCATGTTAATTGAACATTTGAATAACACTTTAAAATTTCCAAAGCATTTTCTTATTTTATTTAACCCACACATAATATTTGATCCTTGGTGGTAAAGAAATCTGCTAACTCATATAATTTTAGCAGAGTTAAAAAGAAGTTTGCCAATGTAGGGAGCCTCTACGTGAGCTCTGGAGCCTGAGCCCAGGTACCAGCTCTCCCACATGCATCGTTCTTTGTTCCCCATTTGCCTTACCCATGGGTGTTTTTCATTTATGTTTTTATGACCCAACAGTGGACTCACAAATTTCCACTCACTTCCTCAGAGTATGGCCAAGACCTTCCCTTCAGGAAAAACTTTACACTTGCCCAAAGGGGTGAGGTGTTTCCTTGGTACCTCAGCAGGCCTACCAGCTCCCCATAAGCAGCAATGTGTCACAGACAAAAGAGCTGGAGGGGTTGAATTATATTTAGCAAACTGATAGATAAATACCTTACTTATCACTGTGGCCCTCGTCCACTGCAAGCTAGTGACTAGCCCAAGATAACAGTGCAGATTTCTATGGGACCCTGAAGTGGTCTGATGAAGGGCAGCTGTCACCAAGATTTGCCAGATTTCCCATCACTTGCAACATGGCATTCTAAGCTCAGCAATTGGACACCCGTCAAATGATTAATGGGATAATACCTCAATTTTAGCGTCATGATCACTATGTTAGACTGGAATAAGAATTTAATAGACAAGAATCTTCTCCATATGCTGCTATGTCTGTAGCTGGACCATAGTATTCACTCAATTTTAAACACTGGAGTTGGTCTATGTGAGTAACAGCAGAACTGGAGCAACATGAGTCTTGGCCAGTGCAACTGAGGAGCTAAGGCCTTTTTCACACAGGCTCCAGGACTGAGAAGAATCCCTACAACACTTTCATAGGTGTTTCCTTACAAGGTAACTCACCACACAGCAGTGAAATCATCCACAATTTTCCACTTCTGGGCCATGCTTTGTGGGGTTTACCAGCTTCAAATGAAGTAAGTAATCATTGATGACTGGTTTCACCACCGCAACTCAAGTCACACATACCCACACAAGTATCCTTGAAAGGGGCATCTTTTGAGTAAAAGGTAATGTAAGCTAAATGTGGGAAGATAATATGCATGTTCAGTATAAGTATTTATTTTCATTTTGAATTAAAAAAAATTCATGTTTAAGTTTCTTTAGAGTTTCTGAAGTCGTACTGGGCCATAATTTATGGTGGGGCTACCAAGGGGACTTTTTGTATTATTAAATGATTAATTCAAGAACACAGAGGCCCAGGGATTAGTTGTTAGATATCTGTGACACCACAGGCTGAGGGTATCTTAGGAATTTTTTAAAGGATGCAGCTGGGCACTTGGCTCTAAATTTTGGGAAGCCCATTGTTTTGTCTGAATTTTAAAAAATTTTATTTATTTTTTGGCTGTGCTGAGTCTTTGTTGTTGTGTGGGCTTTTCTATAGTTGTGGTGAGCGGGGACTACTCTGCAGTAGTGATGATGGCTTCTCACTTTGTGGCTTCTCTTGTTGTGGAGCACAGGCTCTATGGCTCACGGGCTTCAATAGTTGCGGCACATGGGCTGAGTAGTTGCACTTCCTGGGCTCTCAGGCAGGGCAGGGGCTCAGTAGTTGTGGCATACAAGCTTAGTTGCTTTGGGGGATGTGGGATCTTCCCTTAGGGATGGAGCCCATGTCTCCTGCATTGGCAGGTGAATTCTTTACCACTTAGCCACCAGGGGAGCCCCCTTCGCTTCATCTTAATTCACTTGTGAGTACCAGCCAAACTATAATGTGAAACCTGATGTCCTTTCCTGAAGTTTGAAGAAGAGAGCCACACTATGTTTACACTTCTGTATAACTGGACTTCTTTCCATATGCTTTTTTGTTTTAATTAGGCTGGTTGAAACAGAATATAAAATAAGCCAGAGATTTTTAAGCTTTCTTCTGGTTCCAGGTTTCAGCTGAACTTCCAGTCTTCGGTACCTCTTGATGATGGAGAGTGGGGTGGGGTAACTTACGAAGATGGAATGTGGACCGTTTGGCAAGGTCCATCCTGATTTTGCATGGCTACCTCCCACTTCCTATTTATTTTTTAATGTTCTATACAAAATAGCACAAATCCAAATTTAAAAAAGTTTCAGAGTAGAAAAACCAAGCCATCTGCTGACTCGGATGAGGCAGAAATCCACCCTAGTCTGAACAGCCTGTAGCTCTGTTTGAAAAGGGACTGCTCCTACTGCTCCCCTGGAAGTCTGACCAAGCCTCAGTGGCACAGCTGGGTCTGTTGGAAAGATAGGTTGGCATTTGTTGTAGATTCCTTTCTGGGCTTTGGTTCTTTGTGAATTGAAGGGATTCGACTGGTTGACTTCTAGGTGACTTTTTGAAGCGTCCTGTTTTATTGAGTTCAGGGATCTCAATTTTGCACTCGGATGTTAAGGTTAGGAAGAATATGATTTAATTCTCTCTTGAGGAACTCAAGTGCTGTTTTCACGTTTACTATGTGGAAGTGGTGGTAGCTCTGTCCTAACTCCTAGTAGCTGCTTTCCCTTCAGTGCTGTCAGGGTGATCAATGATAATGGACTAAGGTGGACATGCAAGAGCATAAAAATAATCATAGCACTTGCATTGGGAATGTGCTCTTTAAACATGTTCACATAACTTTTTGTATATTTCTGAAGTTTTCTGAAGAAATATGAGGAAAGAGAAAGGGATTCAATAATATGACTAACATCAGTTTATTTCCAAAGTGCCAGGCATTGTGTTAAGCTATTTATATACACTGTTAACACCTTTTTCATTTAAATTTATGTCTATCCTTCATACTTGTGGTGGTCGTTTTGGCTCGTCTCAGGTCAGATTTGGAGAACGAAACGGCAGCCCACTCCAGTTCTCTTGCCTGGAGAATCCCATGGACAGAGGAGCCTGGGAGGTCATGGTCCACGGGGTCGCAGAGTCGGACACAACTGAAGTGACTAAGCATGCACATATACCTCATAACAGCTTTGTAAGATAGGTGCTATCACTACAGCAGTTTTACAGATGAGGGAATCAACACCTTAATAACAATCCATCAGGTTACAGGGATGCAGCTCGTGAGCAGGCTGAGATTTAAACCTAAGTCTGTCTGACTCCAGAGCCCAGTGCTTACCCACTCGGGCTCTAGGGTATGTAGGTTTCTGTGGTTGCAGCACATAGGCTCAATAGTTGTGGTCCCTGGGCTCTGGATCATTGGCTCAGTAGTTGTGGTGCATGGGCTTTGTTGCTTCGGGGCATGTGGGATCTTCTCAGACCAGGGATGGAACCTGTGTCTTCTGCATTGGCAGGCAGATTCTTTATCGCTGAGCCACCAGGGAAGTCCTGCATTGTGTCTTAGTTGTGGCACATGAGATCTTCCCTGTGTCATGCAGGATCTTTCATTGCATCGCACAGACTCTAATTGTGGCATGCAGGCTCAGTAAATGGGCTTAGTTGCTCCAATGCATGTGCGATCTTAGTTTCCAGACCAGAGACCAAGCCTCCATCCCCTGCATTGCAAGACAGATTCTCAATCACTGGATCACCAGGGAAATCCCTCTTCTTCATTTTTTATTGTGATATATATCCTACTCAGACTGTATTGCGTAAACTCATATTCATATGTGTATTTTATATCAAACCATGTAAAATATCAATATATTCTCAGATTTGACATATAAAATGGCAATTTCATGCTTTAACATACTATATACTTTTTAATGAACTAGTTTAAACTTAAAGCAAATTCTAGCATATACACCATCCAGTTTTAAAAATAGAGCATTGTTTTCTGTGTCCCTCCCTGGTACCTGCTCCTTTTTCCGCTTTCTAGGTAACACTGTCCTGACTTTACGATTGTCATTTTTTTCCCTTATGGCTTAACAACTTTTAAACTTCAGGGTTGTTGAGTCAGTGAGTCAAAGTGGCTCAGTCGTGTCCAGCTCTTTGCAACACCATGGATTGTAGCCCACCAGGCTCCTCTGTCCATGGAATTTTCCAAGCAAGAATACTGGAGTGGTTTGCCATTCTGTTCTCCAGGGGATCTTTCCAACCCAGGGAATGAACCCAGGTCTTCTGCATTGTAGGCAGGTTCTTTACCATCTGAGCCACCAGGGAAGCCCTTAGGGTTGTTGGCATCCCTAAAAAATATAGCTTCTTTTTGTTTGGTTATATCTTTATATAAACAGATCATACCACACATGTTATTTTGACTATCTTATTTCATGCATCACTATGCTATGAGATTGAGATAGATAGTTTTTTTTTTTTAATGTAGTTATTTATTTTATTTTTTCGGTAAATCATTTATTTGGCTGCTTTGGTCTTGTGTCATGCAGGATCTTTTCTTGCAGTGCATGGACTCTCTAGTTGTGGGAGAAAGGCTTAGTCATTGTGGCACATGGGCTTTGTCGCTCCATGGCATATGGGATCTTAATTCCTCGACCAAGGATCAAACTCAAGTCCTCTCCACTGCAAGGGGGATTCTTAACCACTGGACCACCAGGGAAGTTCCCTATAGATTTTTTTTTTTTTTACTATTGTATAATATTGTATTATGTGAATAAACCACAGTTTATTTATGCATTTTATTGTTGAAGAGCATTGGGGTTGTTTCTGGGTTTGAGTCAGTAAGCGCAATGCTTCTGTGAATATTCTCGAACGTGTCTTTTGGTGCACATGTCAGGGATTCCTTCAAGTCTAGGGTATACGATTATGGGTAAACTTTCTAAGTGGAAGAAAAGGTGAAACTATTTATACCAAATTTCTCTGCATCCAGCATGTATAACTTTTACCAAGTTTCCACTGCTCTGTGTTCTCTTTTACACTTGATATTATCAGACATATATTTTTGTTATTTGAAGGTGTGAATGTGAAGTCAAGTGGGCCTTAGAAAGCATCACTACGAACAAAGCTAGTGGAGGTGATGGAATTCCAGTTGAGATATTCCAAATCCTGAAAGATGATGCTGTGAAAGTGCTGCACTCAATAGGCCAGCAAATTTGGAAAACTCAGCAGAGGCCACAGGACTGGAAAAGGTCAGTTTTCATTCCAATCCCAAAGAAAGGCAATGCCAAAGAATGCTCAAACTGCCGCACAATTGCACTCATCTCACAAGCTAGTAAAGTAATGCTAAAAATTCTCCAAGCCAGGCTTCAGCAATATGTGAACCGTGAACTTCCTGATGTTCAAGCTGGTTTTAGAAAAGGCAGAGGAACCAGAGATCAAATTGCCAACATCCACTGGATCATGGCAAAAGCAAGAGAGTTCCAGAAAAACATCTATTTCTGCTTTATTGACTATGCCAAAGCCTTTGACTGTGTGGATCACAATAAACTGTGGAAAATTCTGAAAGAGATGGGAATATCAGACCACCTGATCTGCCTCTTGAGAAATTTGTACGCAGATCAGGAAGCAACAGTTAAAACTGGACATGGAACAACAGACTAGTTCCAAATAGGAAAAGGAGTTCGTCAAGGCTGTATATTGTCACCCTGTTTATTTAACTTATATGCAGAGTACATCATGAGAAACGCTGGACTGGAAGAAACACAAGCTGGAATCAAGATTGCAGGGAGAAATATCAATAACCTCAGATATGCAGATGACACCACCCTTATGGCAGAAAGTGAAGAGGAACTTAAAAGCCTCTTGATGAAAGTGAAAGTGGAGAGTGAAAAAGTTGGCTTAAAGCTCAACATTCAGAAAACGAAGATCATGGCATCTGGTCCCATCACTTCATGGGAAATAGATGGGGAAACAGTGGAAACAGTGTCAGACTTTATTTTTGGGGGCTCCAAAATCACTGCAGATGGTGACTGCAGTCATGAAATTAAAAGACACTTACTCCTTGGGAGGAAAGTTATGACCAACTTAGATAGCATATTCAAAAGCAGAGACATTACTTTGCCAACAAAGGTTCGTCTAGTCAAGGCTATGGTTTTTCCTGTGGTCATGTATGGATGTGAGAGTTGGACTGTGAAGAAGGCTGAGTGCCGAAGAATTGATGCTTTTGAACTGTGGTGTTGGAGAAGACTCTTGAGAGTCCCTCGGACTGCAAGGAGATCCAACCAGTCCATTCTGAAGGAGATCAGCCCTGGGATTTCTTTGGAAGGAATGATGCTAAAGCTGAAACTCCAGTACTTTGGCCACCTCATGCGAACAGTTGACTCATTGGAAAAGACCCTGATGCTGGGGGGGATTGGGGGCAGGAGGAGAAGGGGATGACAGAGGATGAGATGGCTGGATGGCATCACTGACTCGATGGACATGAGTCATGGTGAACTCCGGGAGTTGGTGATGGACAGGGAGGCCTGGCGTGCTGCGATTCATGGGGTCGCAAAGAGTCGGACACGACTGAGCAACTGATCTGATCTGAATGGTACTTCACTGTGCTTTTAATTTGCATTTCTGTGATTATTAAAGAGGTTGGGCAATTTCTCATGTCTTCACCGAACATTTGATTTTCTCCTTTGCCCTTTGGGAATTGCCTGCTTTTATCTTTTGTCTCTTTGTCTTATTGTTTTTCTTTCTCTTTCTTCATAGGAGGTTATTATATATTTCCAGATATTAGTCCTTTGTCATTATATATGTTAAAAATATCTGGTCCCAGTTTGTGACTTGGCTTTTTACTTTCTTGGTGATTTCTTTAGGTGAACAGATTGAAAAAAATTTTAATGTGTGAGTATGATTAGTGCATTTTATCTTTTGCTTAAGGAATCCTTTCTTTTGCCAAGATCATTGATATGTTCTCCTGTATTATCTTGGAAATCATTATATTTTTGCCTCGATATTAAGGTCTTTAATATTCCTGGAGTTATGCTTGTGTATGGCATCAAAGAGGTGGGAAGGGTCTAGTTGTTTCATTATAATTTATTTAAAAAGCTCATCTTCATCCTAGTGATATGCACCACCACTTTTCACCATAGGTAATGAAAGCCATCCTGTTCCAGATTTGGGAACAATGTAATTATTAACTTTGTAAACCTGCTGTTTCCTCCTCTCACTTGTTTCTGTGTGGTTATTTCACAAGTGTACTATTATGAAAATACTACAGTGTAATAAATTTTGACTACCTCTTAACTTCGTCTGCATTGAGGACTAACACAATCATAATGACTTGTAAATTCCCCTGGATCCTGCCCCATCTGTCATCTTGCCCCAAGCCACACAGATTGAGATGCTGTGTGGTGACTGTTGTCTATAGCTGACTCTCAGGTTTACAGAGTAACCAAGCAAAGAGTTTAGGAAGGGAACCAGGGCAGCCAAGTTGCATTCTGGGCCTGGAAGCAAGAAAGCCTGGGTCCCCTCTGTAACTGTTTTCTGTGTGACCTTGGGCTGACCTCAGATTTCTTATATGTTGGGCTACATGAATAACAATGACTGTTTCACTCCTAAAATTCAAATAAGACTAAGTCATTACCTTTCTGAGTGACTATATGTATATATGAGGCTTCCCAAGTGGTGCTAGTGGTAAAGAACCCTCCTGCCAATGCAAGAGACACAAAAGATTTGGGTTTGAGCCCTGTGTCGGGAAGATCCCTTGGAGAAGGAAATGGCAACCTGCCAGGAGCCAGCACGGGAGTTCCCACCCATGACAAGGTCATGTGGGAGAGCCCTGACGGGCAAGGCGAGTCAGGGCTCAAGAGGCCCCCTGGACCTGTCCGAGCATCTACCCTAAAACCAAAATCTGTCTGTTTTACTATTTCATGACTTTCACCAACTCTTCTGACATTAACAGGGGGCTATCCCTAACCACCTTTCTCTGAAGAAAATCAACTTAGAGCTCTAGTTAATAATTCTCTTGGGTATAATAGGAGTGTTCAATTCAAACCCCTCTGATGACTTTCTAGCTTGCCTGACAGATTTGTTCGGACTCGTGCAGCTACGCATGTGATTGCTCACAGCCTCCCAACCACGAGAGGCACGGGAAGTTTAAGATATTCTAACAAGCAGAGTTTCTCAGAGAATTAAAATTGTTAGAATAGAACTAGTAGAGGATTTCTTTGTTGAGCTAATTCTTGCTGCCAAGTTTCCATATCCATTACCTACTGTGTCCCTGGGAGTGTATTGATTAATTTAGTTGGTGTATAGAAATGTAAGTAGTAGCTTTAATGTTTGTAGCCATGGACCCTTGAGTTAATTCTTTTCTTGTCATAGCCCACCACACTTTTGCCCTATAGGAATGCAACTTTATCTAATGCTTTTGGAGGGTGGTGCCTGACTTTAGAATAATCACCTTTAGAGAAAAATAAGTTTTCTGAAGAAAGGGTCATAAAATGTTAACAGGCCTCCTGGCCAGAAGATGGTGTAAATCACCTAAAGCTTTTGCATATGATAAGATTGCAGAAAGAAAGCCTGGCTTCAATAAGGATCAAGGACTGCTGACCTTGCATGACTCTACCACCACCACCCCACCACCCCCATTATCCTCTATGCACAACTTAAGGTATAAAAACTACTTTGGAAAATAAAGTGTGGGCCTTGCTCACCGAAGCTTGGTCTCCCCATGTCCTTCTTTCTCTTCTTTTCCTTTTCAGGCTGATTCCCTGGAGTGCAGGGGCCCTCTGCATTCACTTTCCTGCCTGGGCTTCTAAGACCCATTCGGCACCTTCAGCTATTTGAGAGGGCGCCTGCGGCCTACGTGAACAGAGCAAGTCCCGTGCTGGGGCTTTATTGGCTTTCTGTATAAACCAAGGAATATCAGCCTCTTTTCTCTCCTCTATTTCCTTAACTGCAAAATTCTTTCCCTGTCTCTTTCTCCTTTTATCTACCCTTTTAATAGCCAACGCCGTCCTCCCAAGGGAATCCCTGGATCCAACTGGGGCTGGACCCCAGCAGCAACCCACTGCAGTATTCTTGCCTGGAGAATCCCATGGACAGAGGAGCGTGGCGGGTTGTAGTCCATAGGATTGCAGAGTTGGACACTACTAAAAAGACTTAGCACACATGCATATGTGTATACACATATATAGATTTTAGCTTCTTTTTCTATAGCTCTAGTTTTTCTTGGGTGCTTATTCAGTGTGAGTGTTTAATCAACATCTGATTTCTTACCCATTTGGGGAGAATAGCACTGGTGTATCCATAGCAGAAATGGAAAGAAGGTATCCCACATGGTGAGAGATGATCAGAAGTTTACAAGAAAGGGAAAGGCCCACCGTTCTGCCCCCTCAATCACCATAAAGTTCTTTAACAAAAGATTTACCTCTCTGAAACTGTTTCCTTCACTTGCAAGTGAGGATAACAGTACCAGCTTCATTACTTTATATACTTATTGAGAAGATCAAAGGAGATACTCCAAATGTAAATAATGATGTATTTAAAAAATGGAAGTAGTTACATACACACTCTCTGGTTACTCTCTCCAATCCTGCAAAGACAACACATAATCAGTTTCAGGCCTCTGGAGCTCACAATCCACAGAGACAACACGGTATAGTGGAAAAAATACTGCTGTAGAAAAAGAAGCCATGCTCCTAGTATTATATATGTTGTGTAACCTTGGACAAGTCTTTTAACATCCCCAAACCTGATCTCATTTATTTACAAAATGGGCAGGGAAAGATTAAACCATACAGTTGATAACATCTCTTTTAAATCCTCTGGGCCCTTGGAGAAACTAAAACTATTCCTCCTCTTTTTTTTTTTTCCCCTTCTTAAAAGAAAAATTGTGGGTCAAGAAAGATGTGCAGAGGGACTTTGAAATCTTAGGGGGCTGTGTGAATGTGATGTGTGGTTATTTCTATCTTCCCCACTTTATACCCCTGGTATGTGTAAATGGGTTTCATGAGTAGCTATGTAATTTGCAGGCCTGTTGCAAGATGAAAGCAGGGTCTCTTATTAAAAAGTTATTAAGAATTGCAGGACAGCAACCAAACAAAGGGACCTTCTCAGTATGTGGCTTTGTGACTGTATAGGCCACGAGCCCGTGAAGCCACCGGTGGTTTTGTAATTTCCCCAGCATCTAACTCTCCTAGTACCCCTTGGTGGATCATGACCCACCCACTCATTTTTCACTCAGTGTAATACACAAGGATCAATCATACAAGTTATTACTTAGTAGAAAGTGAGAGAATTCATGGCGTGGGGTAATATACTAAAATGTAAGTATTCTTAGTTTCATTTAAAATTACACAGTAGTGTTTTTGATCTACTTTACTGATGCATCCCCTTGACTTGGTTGACTTCAAAATTCTGCCTTGAATGGTTTTAAACAATCTCTTGGACTTTTCCTTTGGTGTCACCTAACTTATTCAAAAAACTAAGATCATGGCATCCGGCCCCATCACATCATGGAAAATAGATGAAAAAACAATGGAAACAATTACAGGCATTATTTTCTCAGGCTCCAAAATCACTGCAGATGGTGATTGCAGACATGAAATTAAAAGATGCTTGCTCCTTGGAAGAAAAGTTATGACAAACTTAGACAGCATATTAAAAAGCAGAGACATTACTTTGCCAACAAAGGTCCATCTAGTCAAGGCTATGGTTTTTCCAGTGGTCATGTATGGATGTGAGAGTTGGTCTATAAAGAAAGCTGAGCACCGAAGAATTGATGCTTTTGAACTGTGGTGTTGAAAAAGACTTTTGAGAGTCCCTTGGACTGCAAGGAGATCCAACCAGTCTATCCTAAAGGAGATCAGTCCTGGGTGTTCATTGGAAGGACTGATGTTGAAGCTGAAACTCCAATACTTTGGCCACCTGATGTGAAGAACTGACTCACTTGAAAGACCCTGATGCTGGGAAAGATTGAGGACAGGAGGAGAAGGGAATGACAGAGGATGAGATGGTTGGATGGCATCACTGACTCAACGGACATGGGTTTGGGTGGACTCTGGGAGTTGCTGATGGACAGGGAAGCCTGGCGTGCTGCAGTCCATGGGGTTGCAGAGAGTTGGACATGACTGAGTGACCAAACTGAACTGACTGAAACCTTCCCTGGTTCTTCCCTTGGATAATAGTTTAATGCTCAGCTCCAGAGATCCCAAATCTTTTCCTAGAATAGAGATTTGACTTTTACAGTCTTAAGTTTTCTGGAGTTAGGACTTATTGAGATTTTTAAGCTGAGGGTTAGGGCTTATGGGAGGTGGCCCATGTGAGGCTTCAAAGCTTTAAAGAATAACTGCAATAAGCTGACTTGCCCAGGAATGAAATGGGTTGCTAAGTAAGGCAATCACTTCTCACTGAAGGTTGTCCAACTAGGCTCAGTAACTACAGAGGCATTTGAGCATGTGGGGGAAGTGTGAGCAAGATGGTATTAAGAGCTTTACAATGCTGAGAGTCTGGTGATTCTGTGTTAGCAAAGTCATTATCAGGTTGAAAAATCCCTTAACTAACACCCAAAAAGTTGTCCTTTTCATTATAGGGGACTGGAATGCAAAAGTAGGAAGTCAAGAAACACCTGGAGTAACAGGCAAATTTGGCCTTGGAATATGGAATGAAGCAGGGCAAAGGCTAATAGAGTTTTGTGAAGAGAACGCACTGGTCATAGCAAACACCGTCTTCCAACAACACAAGAGAAGACTCTACACATGGACATCACCAGATGGTCAACACCGAAATCAGATTGATTATATTCTTTGCAGCCAAAGATGGAGAAGCTCTATACAGTCAGCAAAAACAAGACCAGGAGCTGACTGTGGCTCAGATCATGAACTCCTTATTGCCAAATTCAGACTGGAATTGAAGAAAGTAGGGAAAACCACTAGACCATTCAGGCATGACCTAAATCAAATCCCTTATGATTATACAGTGGAAGTGAGAAATAGATTTAAGGGCCTAGATCTGATAGATAGAGTGCCTGATGAACTATGGACTGAGGTTCATGGCATTGTACAGGAGACAGGGATCAAGACCATCTGCATGGAAAACAAATGCAAAAAAGCAAAATGGCTGTCTGGGGAGGCCTTGCAAATAGCTGTGAAAAGAAGAGAAGCTAAAAACAAAGGAGAAAAGGAAAGCTATAAGTATCTGAATGCAGAGTTCCAAAGAATAGCAAGGCGAGATAAGCAAGCCTTCCTCAGCGATCAATGCAAAGAAATAGAGGAAAACAACAGAATGGGAAAGACCAGAGATCTCTTCAAGAAAATTAGAGATACCAAGGGAACATTTCATGCAAAGATGGGCTCAATAAAGGACGGAAATGGTATGGACCTAACAGAAGCAGAAGATATTAAGAAGAGGTGGCAAGAATACACAGAAAGGATATTCATGACCAAGATAAGCATGATGGTATGATCACTCACCTAGAGCCAGACATCTTGGAATGTGAAATCAAGTGGGCCTTAGAAAGCATCACTACGAACAAAGTTAGTGGAGGTGATGGAATTCCAGTGAAGCTATTTCAAATCCTGAAAGATGATGCTGTGAAAGTGCTGCACTCACTATGTCAGCAAATTTGGAAAACTCAGCAGTGGCCACAGGACTGGAAAAGGTCAGTTTTCATTCCAATCCCAAAGAAAGGCAATGCCAAAGAATGCTCAAACTACCACACAATTGCACTCATCTCACACGCTAGTAAAGTAATGCTCAAAATTCTCCAAGCCAGGCTTCAGCAATACATGAACTGTGAACTTCCAGAAGTTCAAGCTGGTTTTAGAAAAGGCAGAGGAACCAGAGATCAAATTGCCAACATCTGCTGGATCATCAAAAAAGCAAGAGAGTTCCAGAAAAACATCTATTTCTGCTTTATCAACTACGCCAAAGACTTTGACTGTGTAGATCACAATAAACTGTGGAAAATCTGAAAGAGATGGGAATACCAGACCACCTGACCTGCCTCTTGAGAAACCTATATGCAAGTCAGGAAGAAACAGTTAGAACTGGACATGGAACAACAGACTGGTTCCAAACAGGAAAAGGAGTACATCAAGGCTGTATATTGTCACCCTGCTTATTTAACTTATATTCAGAGTACATCATGAGAAATGCTGGCTGGATGAAGCACAAGCTGGAATCAAGATTTCCAGGAGAAATATTAATAACCTCAGATATGCAGATGACACCACCCTTATGGCAGAAAGTGAAGAGGAACTCAAAAGCCTCTTGAGGAAAGTGAAAGAGGAGAGTGAAAAAGTTGGCTTAAAGCTCAACATTCAGCAAACGAGGATCATGGCATCTGGTCCCATCACTTCATGGGAAATAGATGGGGAAACAGTGGAAATAGTGTCAGACTTTAGTTTTTTGGGCTCCAAAATCACTGCAGATGGTGACTGTAACCATGAAATTAAAAGACGCTTACTCCTTGGAAGGAAAGTTATGACCAACCTGGATAGCATATTCAAAAGCAGAGACATTACTTTGCCAACAAAGGTCCGTCTAGTCAAGGCTATGGTTTTTCCACTGGTCATGTATGGATGTGAGAGTTGGACTGTGAAGAAAGCTGAGCACTGAGGAATTGATGCTTTTGAACTGTGGTGTTGGAGAAGACTCTTGAGAGTCCCTTGGACTGCAAGGATATCCAACCAGTCCATTCTAAAGGAGATCAGTCCTGGGTGTTCTTTGGAAGGAATGATGCTGAAGCTGAAACTCCAGTACTTTGGCCACTTCATGTGAAGAGCTGACTCATTGGAAAAGACTCTGATGCTGGGAAGGATTGGGGGCAGGAGGAGAAGGGGATGACAGAGGATGAGATGGCTGGATGGCATCACCGACTCAATGGACATGAGTTTGAATGAACTCCGGGAGTTGGTGATGGACAGGAAGGCCTGGAGTGCTGCAATTTATGGGGTCGCAAACAGTCGGACAATACTGAGCAACTGAACTGAACTGAACTAAACTGCAAATGGGTATAAGGGATCTTTCTGGGATGGTGACATGTGTTCAAACTAGATTATAGTGATGATTGCACAAGTTTGTAAATTTACTAATAATAATTGAAGTGTACACACTTGAAACAGATGGATCTATGATGTGTAACTTACTTCAATAAATCTGGTTTTTTTAAGTTCTTGAGAAATACACTGTATTGAGAAATACATTTTAAAAACAATGTATTTTATTTTTTATTTTTTTATCAAGCTTGTAACAATTTTATTCATAATAGGAAAAAAATTACATGTATATACAAAAGACATTTATTTTCTTACTCTGACATAAAAAACACAGAAATATTTACATATGTACAAAATATTAAAACATACAAACTTTACAAATAAGGAAAACAAGCAAAACTTCACAAAGGATACTTTTTTGGGAAATACACTCTAAAAAAGAGGCAAAACAAAGGTGACAAAACATTTACATGGAAACACCAGAAGTTGATATTTCAATAGATGTTATTAATTTGGTAAAGCAAATAAAATAATCTGTTAATAGATGGTAAAGAAGATTTACTTTTAAGACTGTCTAGGTAAAATGACATGGTCTTTCTTTACCATAAAATGGAATGAATTTTACCTCTGAATCACAATCATCATAGTTTCCCTTTTTTTCTTAAAATATATATATATTTTCTGATTTACATTGAGAATTTTAAATTTTTAAAATATTTTACAATTTAATAGTGAAAAAATTTTAAATTATCAATGTAAATCAGAAAATATAAATATTTTAAGTATTTATTTTAAATTACACATTATATATGTTTGAAGTATATGCTAAGACATTTTTAAGAGACTAGATTTTCAAATGAGAAGTTAAATCTAATACCTGGAAAGTTACCTGGAATATGTTAAAATGATGTAAACTTTAAAGGAAAGAATGTGAATCACCACTGAAATTATTCACTCATTCTTTAAAGACTTATTTAATTAGTTTTAAATTTACATATGGTAAAATTCAATCTTTGTGATATATACTTCCGTGGGTCTTCTCAAATGCATATAGTCATATAACCACTACCACACTCAAGATATGAAACAGTTCCATCACACTGAAAAATCCCCTTGTGCTGCCCATAGGTAGTCAGCCTGTCTCCCACTCACAAACCCTGGCAACCACTGAGCTGTTCTCTGTCCCTATCGTTTTGCCTTTTCAAGGATATTAAATGATATATAAATTTTGAAAAGATTTTCAAACTTAACAATTACTAATTTTAATTTTTAACTGAGACATAGTTGACATATAACATTATGTTAGTTCTAGGTGTACCAAATAATGATTCAATATTTGTTTGTCTTGTGAAATGATCACTACAATATGTCTAGTTAACATTTGTCACCATACAAAAAAAGTAGTTACAATTTTTTTTCTCGTGATGAGAACTTTTAAGAACTACAGTTTTAGCAACTTTCAAACATACAATAAAGTATTATGAATTATAGTCACCGTGTTGTACATTGCCTCCTGATGACCTATTTATTTTATAACTGGAAGTGTTTATTTTTTTACCCCCTTCACCTATTTTGCCGCACTCCCATCAAATGACACCACCAAATCTCTCTTCTGTATCTGTAAGCTTGTTTTTTGTTTTTGTTCTTTGGAGGTGGGTGAGGGGAAGGTTTAGATTCCACATGTGAGTGAGATCATATGATATTTGTCTGATTTATTTCACTCAGCATAGAGCCCTTAAGGTCCATCTAGCTTGTTGAATTTTAACTTTTGAATTAAAAAAATAATGGCTATTTTGGGGTTGTGGGAATTTCCCTACTGCTAACGAGTCAGACTGAGAGGGCCGAGATAGTCACAGACAGGATGAGGTTAGCCTGAATTCAGCTGTATGTATAGATTCACATGAAGTTAGAACTGGAAGGAGTTTTAGAGACATTTAACCAAAATCCTAATTTTAAATATGAAGAAACTGAGATCCAGAGAAGAAAGATTTCAAGTTTATCTAACTAGCTGTAACATCAACCTGGCAGTCAGGTTCTTTCTTTTTTTTTTTTAAATTTAATTAAAAAAATTGAAATATAGTTGACTTACAGTGTTTCAAGTGTACAGCAAAGTTATATGTATATGATTCAGATTCTCTTCCATCATAGATTATTACAAGAAATTGAATACAGTTCCCTGTGATGAAAGTGAAAGAGGAGAGTGAAAAAGTTGGCTTAAAGCTCAACATTCAGAAAATGAAGATCATGGCATCCGGTCCCATCACTTCATGGGAAATAGATAGGGAAACAGTGGAAACAGTGTCAAACTTTATTTTTTTTGGGGCTCCAAAATCACTGCAGATGGTGATTGCAGCCATAAAATTAAAAGATGCTTACTCCTTGGAAGGAAAGTTGTGACCAACCTAGATGGCATATTCAAAAGCAGAGACATTACTTTGCCAACAAAGGTCGGTCTAGTCAAGGCTATTCTTTTTCCTGTGGTCATGTATGGATGTGAGAGTTGGACTGTGAAGAAAGCTGAGCACCGAAGAATTGATGCTTTTGAACTGTGGTGTTGGAGAAGACTCTTGAGAGTCCCTTGGACTGCAAGGAGATCCAACCAGTCCATTCTGAAGGAGATCAGCCCTGGGTGTTCTTTGGAAGGAATGATGCTAAAGCTGAAACTCCAGTACTTTGGCCACTTCATGTGAAGAGTTGACTCATTGGAAAAGACTGTGATGCTGGGAGGGATTAGGGGCAGGAGGAGAAGGGGACTACAGAGGATGAGATGGCTGGATGGCATCACTGACTCGATGGACGTGGGTGTGAATGAACTTCGGGAGTTGGTGATGGACAGGGAGGCCTGGGTGCTGCGATTCATGGGGTCGCAAAGAGTCAGACACGACTGAGCGACTGAACTGAACTGAACTGAACTGTGCTATCCAGTAGTCTTTTCTGGTTATTTATTTTATATGTAGTAGAATGTATCTGTTGATACCAAATTCCTAATTTATCCCTCCCCATTTGGTAGTCATAAGTTTGTTTTTATGTCTGTGAGTATATTTCTGCTTTGTAAATAGGTTCATTTATATAATTTTTTTAGATTCTGCATATAAATCATAGCATATGATATCTATCTTTCTCTGACTTAGTATGATAATCTCTAGGTTCATTCATGTTGCTGCAAATGACATTATTTCATTCCTTTTAATGGCTGAGTAGTATTTCACTGTATGAATATACCACATCTTCTTTATCCATTCATTTGTTAATGGGTATTTACGTTGCTTCTGTGTCTTGGCTATTGTAAATAGTTCTGTTATGAACGTTGGGGTGCATATATCTTTTTGAATTACTGTTTTCATCTTTTCTAGATATATGCCCAGGAATGGGATTGCTGGGTCATATGATTACTCTATTTTTAGTTTTTTAAGGAAGCTCCATACTGTTTTCCCTAGTGTTTGCACCAGTTTGCATTCCCACCAACAGTGTAGGACAGTTCCTTCTTCTTCATACTCTCTTCAGCATTTATTATTTGTTGACTTTTTGATGATGTCCATTCTGACTGTTGTTAGGCAATATCTTATTGTAGTTTTGATTTGCATTTCTGTAGCAATTAGCAATGCTGAACATCATTTCATGTGTCTGTTAGCTATCTGTATGTTCTTCTTTGGAGAAATGTCTAAGTCTTGTGCTTTTTTTTTCTCTTGATACTGAACTGTATGAGCTGTTTTAAACCCTTGTCAGTTGCATTATTTGCAAATATTTTCTCCCATTCTGTAGGTCGTCTTTGTTTTGTTTATGGTTTCCTTTGCTGTGAAAAAGCTTTTAAGTTTAATTAGGTCCCATTTGTTTATTTTTGCTTTTGTTTCCATTTCTCTATGGCAAGTGTGTGTGCTAAGTTGTTTCAGTTGGGTCTGACTCTTTGAGACCCTATGGACTGTAGCCTCCTCTCTCAAGGGGGGATACTCCAGGAAAGAATACTGAAGTGGGTTGTCATGACTTCCTCCAGGGGATCTTCCCAAGAAGGGGATTGAACCAGTGTTTCTTATGTCTCCTGCATTGGCAGGTGGGTCCTTTACATTAGCACCACCTGGGAAGCTCATTACTATAAGAAAGTGAAGGTGTTAGCCACTCAGTCCTATTGACTCTTTGCAACCCCATGGTCTGTAGCCCACAGGCTCCTCTATTCTTGGGATTCTAAAGGCAAGATATTGGGGTGGGTTGTCATTCCCTTCTCCAGGGGATCTTTCCTACCCAGGATCGAACGTGGATCTCCTGCATTGCAGACAGATTCTTTACCACCTGAGCCACCAGGGAACCCATTACTATAGGAGATGGATCCAAAAAAATGTCAGAGAGGGTTCTGCCTATGTTTTCTTCTAGGAGTTTTATAGTATCCTATCTTATATTTAGGTCTTTTATCCACTTTGAGTTTATTTTTTCATATGGTGTTAAAGAATGCCCTAATTTTATTTTTAATTATTTTTTCCATTTTTTAAAACTATTTTTTTTATTGGAGTATAGCCAATTAAAAATGTTGTGATAGTTTCAGGTGCACAGCAAAGTGACTCAGCCATTCATATACATGTATCCATTCTCCCCCAAAGCTCCCTCCCATCCAGGCTGCCACATAACATTGAGCAGAGCTCCCTGTGCTGTACAGCAGGTCCTTGTTGATTATCCATTTAAATATAGCAGTGTGTACATGTCCATCCCAAACTCCCTAACTGTTGGTTCCCCCATCCCTTCCCCAGTTCAGTTAGTTCAGTCACTCAGTCATGTCTGACTCTTTGCGACCCCATGAATCGCAGCACGCCAGGCCTCCCTGTCCATCACCAACTCCCAGAGTTCACTCAAACTCATGTCCATTGAGTCGGTGATGCCATCCAGCCATCTCATCCTCTGTCATCCCCTTCTCCTCCTGCCCCCAACCCCTCCCAGCATCACAGTCTTTTCCAATGAGTCAACTCTTCACATGAAGTGGCCAAAGTACTGGAGTGTCAGCTTTAGCATCATTCCTTCCAAAGAACACCCAGGACTGATCTCCTTCAGAATGGACTGGTTGGATCTCCATGCAGTCCAAAGGACTTTCAAGAGTCTTCTCCAACACCACAGTTCAAAAGCATCAATTCTTCGGTGCTCAGCTTTCTTCACAGTCCAACTCTCACATCCATACATGACCAGTGGAAAAACCGTAGCCTTGACTAGATGAACCTTTGTTGGCAAGGTAATGTCTCTGCTTTTGAATATGCTATCTAGGTTGGTCATAACTTTCCTTCCAAGGGGTAAGCATCTTTTAATTTCATGGCTGCAATCACCATCTGCAGTGATTTTGGAGCTCCAAAAACTAAAGTCTGACACTATTTCCACAGTTTCCCCATCTAGTTCCCATGAAGTGATGGGACCAGATGCCATGATCTTCGTTTGCTGAATGTTGAGCTTTAAGCCAACTTTTTCACTCTCCTCTTTCACTTTCATCAAGAGGCTTTTAAGTTCCTCTTCACTTTCTGCCATAAGGGTGGTGTCATCTGTATATCTGAGGTTCAAGAAGATTCTAATTTTATTCTTTTAAATGTAGCTGTCCAGTTTTACCGTCACCACTTATTGAAGAGACTTGCCTCCTTTGTTGCAAGTTAATTGACTATAAGTGTGTGAGTTTATTTCTAGGCTTTCTATCCTACTCCATTGATCTATGTGTCTATTTTTGTGCCAGTACCATACTGTTTTGATTATTGTATGCTGAAGTCAGACAGCATGATTCCTCCAGCATCATTCTTCTTTCTCAAGATTGTTTTGACTACTTTGGATCTTTTGTCTTTCCACACAAATTTTAAAAATTTTGTTCTAGCTCTGTGAAAAATGCTATTGGTAATTTGATAGGAATTGCATTGACTCTGCATATTAGCACTTAGCTTCTTAAGAGTCAGATTTCAGTATGCTTTTATCAATTACATAACATGGTTTTTACTATTGGTGTTGTCTGACTTTCAGTTCCAGCACAAATTCTGCCTCATTGTAGTTCCTCTGCCATATTCCCCATTGCTGATGATCAAAACAATACTTGGAATATATCACTAATGCTGGAAAAGGATGATTTTAGACTACCATCTCATTGTTAATTCCTGACTCTTTGCATTGTAAAACTGCATTTCAGTAACTCACTCACTAATAAACATAAATATTTATTTATATTATCTGATGGTTGTTCATTCTGCTTGTAGGAAAAGTGCCCAAGAGAAAACACAACCCAGAATCAAGTCACTTTAAATGGTAAGGACTAGAAAGACCTTTCTAGATCACTTGAGATGGTACTGAGGCATTGTTAGGCATCTCTTGAGTCCCCACCTGGAGCACCTTAATAAAGGGGAAAAGAAAGGGCCTGAGTGGTAGCTGTGTTACCTCCTCTGATTAAACCATTTGGTATCATTATCATTATTCCTGAAAGGCTTTCTTTAACATTTCTTGTGGTGCCAGTCTGCTGGTAGTGATTCAGCTTTTGTATGTCTGAAGAAGTCTTTATTTCAGCTTTGTTTCTGAAGGCTATTTTCACTGGGTATAGAGTTTTAGGTTGATAGTTTTTTTCCTTTAAATTATTTATTTATTTTTGGCTATGCTGGTTTTTATTGCTGCCCTCGGGCTTTCTTTAGTTGTGGTGAGCAGGGGCTATGTCTCACTGTGGTGGCTTATCTTGTTGTGGAGCATGGGCTCTAGAGAGCACATGGGTTTCAATAATTGTAGTGCGTGGGTTCAGTAATTGTGGCACATAGGTTCAGTTGCCCCAAGTCATGCGGAATCCTCCCAGTCCAAGGATCAAAGCTGCATCCCCTACATTGGCAGGTGAATTCTTAACCACCGAGCCACCAGGGAAGTCCACTAGGTTGACAGTTTTTGTCTCTCATTCTCAAGGTGTTGCTCCACTGCCTTCTGTCTTGAATTATTTTCAGTGAGAAGTCTGCTTTTGTTCTTATCTTGATTCCTCTGTACATGATATGCCCCTTTTCCTTGGGCTGCTTCTAAGCTTCTTTCTTTATATCAGTGGTTTTAAACAAATTTGATTGATATATCTTGGTAGAGTTTTCTTAAGTCTTTTTGTATTTGGATTTTATTGACTATCTTGTATTTATGAGTTTATAATTTCATCAAACTTGAAAAATTTTACTGCTATTTCTTCAAACTTTTTGCCCCTTCTGTTTTCCTGGACTCAAGTTACATGTATACTAGTCGATTTGAAATTGCCCTAAATGTCAATAACTCTTATTTTGCTTTCAGTCTTTTTTCTATGTTTCATTTTGGTAGTTTCTGTTGCTATGTCTTTAAGTACCCTAATCTTTTTTTAATGCAGAGTTTAATAAGTTCTTAATTTCAATAAGTGAATGTTTTCATATCAGATGTTGCACTTTTTCATATTTAGAAGTTCAATTTGGGCCTGTTTTATATCTTCCATGTCTCTCCTTTTTTTTTTTTTTTTTTTGGCTATGCCACATGACTTGCAGGATCTTAGTTCTCTGACCAGGGATCGAACACAGATCATGGCAATGAAGGGCTTCTCTGGTGGTGCTAGTGGTAAGCAAACTGCCTGCCAATGAAAGAGATGTTAGAGACTTGGGTTCAATCCCTGGGTAGGGAAGACCTCTTGGAGGAGGGCATGGCAACCCACTTCAGTATTTTTGCCTGGGAAATCCTATGGATGGAGGAGCATGGGGGCTACAGTCCATAGGGTCCCAGATTTGGACATGACTGAAGTGACTTAGCACACACGCACATGGAAGCAAAAGTGCTGTGTCCTAACAGGGAATTCCTTTCCATGTGTCTCCTTAACATACTCATGCTTTTTTCTACCTTCTTGGACATATAGAATATGTTTATAACAGCTGTTTGAATTTCTTTTTCTATTATTTTAATGATCTGTGTCATTTTTTGGTTCTGTTATTTTTTTGTCCTCATAATGGGTCATATTATTGCATGCCTGATCATTTTTTTTTTTTTGGATGTCACATACCGTGAATTTTAGGTTATTGGAAGTTTTTGTATTTTTAAAAAATAATTCTAAGTTGTGTGTGCTATTAATTTACTTGGAAGCAGTTTAATATTTTGAGTTTTCCTTTTGAGCTTTGTTAGGTGAGATCAGGGCCAGTTCACTTTATTCCTTAGTATATACCTGAATTTCCATCTAAAATCTTTAAGTTTTAGCCTTAAGAACTTGAATTTTGTCCTTTTATTTTTCTTAAAAGTCTATTTTCTAGGCCTTCTTTTCTGAAAGGCATTTTCTCTGGATAGAATTCTAGATTTAGTGTTTTTTCTTTCAATACTTTTAAAGATGTTGTTTGTTTGCTTGCAATTTCTTTTTAATAGGCATCTGCAATAATTCTTATCTTTCTTCCTCTGTATGTAAAACTCCTTTTCCCATGACTGCTTTTAAGATTTTTTTTTCTTATCACTGGTTTTCAACAACTTGGTTATGATATCACTTTTTTGTGGTTTTTATGTGTATCTTGCTTGGGGATGATGGAAATTCTTGGCTCTGTAAGTTTATAGTGATAGTTTTACCAGATTTGGAATATTTTGGTCCATTATTCCTTGAAATAGCTCTTTGCTCCTCCCTTCTTGGGTCTCTGACTACATTTATGTTATTCTGCTTAATGGTGCCATACTTCACTGAAGTACTGTCTTTATCTCTTTCTTAAAGTATTTCGTCTATTATTAAATTTGGATGGTTTTTATTACTATGTCATCAAGTTCACTGATCATTTATTTTGTAATTGTTAAGCCCAACAAGGGAATTGTCATATCAGATCTTGTATTTTTCAACGCTACAACTTCCATTTGATTGTTTCCTGTGTCTTTCATTTTTCCCCCCATGAAAACAATAAGAATATAAGTGGAAGATAGAGAAAAGAACCAAATGCAGCATCAGTTTAAAACCAAAAAAATGAGGTAGTCATGAAAGTGTGCCACTGAGATCTTTTGTTGCACGAAGGTTAATTGATTGATAGTTCTAGCAGCATGCTCTGAATCCAACATTGTGCTTATAATGGAGTCATGGTTTTCATGGGCTGCTCTTTTTCAATGATTGAATGTGATATGAATACTAATGCAGGCTTTTCCTTGCAAGATTCAGACTCCTCTGATGGGTGACTTTAACTTGAGGATTCATCAGCCTAGCTGAGACTGTCTTAGAAGCTGAGACTGTCTTAGAACTGCATGGCAGTCAGTCAGAAACTCTATTCACACAATTCTTTTTCCTTTCCTCTCTCTTTTCCTAAGGGTCTGGTCTACAACATGGTCTCAAGAGCTTCCCTCTTTCTCCAGTTCTTTCTCTTTTTCTCTTAAAAATCTCCCCCAATAAATCTTTGACATCTTGTTCCTTGGAGGATCTGAACTAGTATATTTATTATTATTTTATTTTTGTTTTCAACAGTATAGATTTCATTTAAAGAAAAGATTCCAGATATAATTTTTTTTGAGATCTAGTGATCTGTTTTATGTCACTTATAGTTTAGATACTGGAGCTTAGAGGTTCCTTCTGAAAACTGAGTTTGCAAACCTAAACCAACCTATGTTATGGCAATAGGTCATAAAGAGTTTTGCTCTTATCTGGTGATCTGAGGTCCTGGACAAAGACGCAAGAGCCCTGACACACTACTAACTCTTTTTTGAACCTAACAAGCTACTCAACTTCTCTAAGCTTATTAAAGGTTTGGGCTAGCTCACCTATATAGATCTTTTAACTCTAAAATGTAATTTTATAGCTGAGAAACCTTAAATAATTAACCTGTCCAATTATCCAAAATGTTGTTAAGGAATATCTGGAAAGAAAAGATATACTCATCTGAATGCAGAGTTCCAAAGAATAGCAAGGAGAGATAAGAAGGCCTTCCTCATGATCAGTGCAAAGAAATAGAGGAAAACAGTAGAATGGGAAAGACTTGAGATCTTTTCAAGAAAATTAGAGACATGAAATGGGAACATTTCATGCAAAGATGGGCACAATAAAGGACAGAAATGGTATGGACCTAACAGAAGCAGAATATATTAAGAAGAGATGGCAAGAATACACAGAAGAACTGTACAAAAAAGATCTTCATGCCCCAGATAACCATGATGGTGTGATCACTCACCTAGAGTCAGACATCCTGAAATGCAAAGTCAAGTGGGTCTTAGGAAGCATCCCTACGAACAAAGCTAGAGGAGGTGCTGGAATTCCATTTGAGTTATTTTAAATCCTGAAAGATGATGCTGTGAAAGTGCTTCACTCAATATACAGCAAATTTGGAAAACTCAGCAGTGGCCACAGGACTGGAAAAGGTCACTTTTCATTCCAATCCCAAAGAAAGGCAATGCCAAAGGATGTTCAAACTACTGCACAATTGCACTCATCTCACACGCTAGTAAAGTAATGCTCAAAATTCTCCAAGCCAGACTTCAACAATACGTGAACCATGAGCTTCCAGATGTTCAAGCTGAATTTAGAAAAGGCAGAGGAACCAGGGATCAAATTGCCAACATCTGCTGGATCATTGAAAAAGCAAGAGAATACCAGGAAAACATCTCCTTCTGCTTTATTGACTATGCCAAAGCCTTTGACTGTGTGGATCACAACAAATTGTGGGAAATTCTGAAAGAGATGGGAATACCAGACCACCTTACCTGCCTTCTGAAAAATCTGTATGCAGGTCAAGAAGCAACAGTTAGAATGGACATGGAACAATAGACTGGTTCCAAATCAGGAAAGTAGTCTGTCAAGGCTGTATATTGTCACCCTGCTTATTTAACTTATATTGAGAGTACATCATGTGAAATGCTGGGCTAGAATCAAGATTGATGGGAGAAATATCAATAACCTCAGATACACAGATGACACCACCCTTATGGCAGAAAGTGAAGAAGAACTAAAAAGTCTCTTGATGAAAGTGAAAGAGGAGAGTGAAAAAGTTGTCTTAAAACTCAGCATTCAAAAAACTAAGATCATGGCCTCTGGTCCCATCACTTCATGGCAAATAGATGGGGAAACAATGAGAGACTTTATTTTCTTGGGCTCCAAAATCACTGCAGATGGTGACTGAAGCCATGAAATTAAAAGACGCTTGCTCCTTGGAAGAAAAGCTATGACCAACCTAGACAGCATATTAAAAAGCAGAGACATTACTTTACCAACAAGGCCCATCTATCAAAGCTATGGTTTTTCTAGTAGTTGTGTATGGATGTGATAGTTGGAGTATAAAGAATGCTGAGCACTGAAGAATTGATGCTTTGTATTGTGGTGTTGGAGAAGACACTTGAGAGTCCCTTGAATTGCAAGGAGATCAAACTAGTCAATCCTGAAGGAAGTCAGTCCTGAACGTTCATTGGAAGGACTGATGCTGAAACTGAAACTCTAATACTTTGGCCACCTGATTTGAAGAAGTGACTCATTGGAAAAGACCCTGATGCTGGGAAAGATTGAATGCACAAAGAGAAGGGGATGACAGAGGATGAGATGGTTGGATGGCACCACCGACTCAATGGACATGAGTTTGAGCAAGCTCCGGGAGTTGGTGATGGACAAGGAGGTCTGGCATGCTACAGTCCATGGGGTTGCAAAGAGTCAGACATGACTGAGTGACTAAACTGAACTGATCTGGATTGAACTTTTTCCCAACAGTCAACAAATGGCACAAGACTTTTCTTGTATTGAACTGTCTTTAGAAAAATACCTTGATAAAGCACTCATGGTGAAGGATGTAACCTGAGGAAATGGATTTGGGACTAATATAATGAAAAAAAGTGGCTGAACTATTCTGAATAAAAAAGGGAAGGCATTTAATTTTGATTCTAGGAGGGAACATAAAAGAGAAGAAAGAAGCAAGGAAAAAGCGTGAAGCTAGCAAAAGAGTAAGAAGCTATAGATGTACTTGGGGTGAACTGTCCTGGGGGTAGAATGGGGAAGGGGCTTTTTATTCTTTTCTTTATTTTTTATATATTGTTTAAACTATGAAAGTATGATACCACATTTACAGGAGACTTGGAAAATGCAGAACAAAGTTATACATAGTTCCACTATATATTACAATCATTTTTAAGTAGATAAGATTTTTAGTTGGAGTTTCTACCTCAAACTCTCAAAAATTAATAAAATTAGTATGCAGAAAAGTAGAAGCATATAGTAGACCTGAAAAGCACTATAAACCAATTCAACATAATTAAGATTTACATAATTTTCACACAACAGTAGGATACAAATTCTATTCAAGTTCCCATGGACTATAAATGAGGAGACACTGGATCATATACAGGGACCTAAAACAAGGTGCAAAAATTTCAAGGTCTAAAGGCACTGAAATCATAGAGTCTGTTCTCTTATCAATGTGGAATTATGTTAGAAATCAACATCAAAAGATGTTTGAAAATAACCCACATATTTTCAAATGGAATGTGATATTTATTAAGAGAGATCTTTGACTTAGCCATTGAAAGCCTCAGTAAAGTTAGAAGACTGAAAAAACAGAGGGTGATTGCAGAGAAGAAAGCATTTAAATGAGAAGTTAATATCAAAATGAGAAATTAATATTCAAGATACTTTAAAAACTCCATGTATTTAGAAATTAAATGTCCACTTTTAAATGATGGGTCTCTAAGAAGCCATAACAAGGAAAATTAGAAAATATTTATGACAGAATAAAAATGAAAAGAGGATTTACCAAAATTTGTTTCATGCAGCTGAAACTGCCAGGAAAGGGCTTTTAAGGCTAGAGAGGTGGGGTTTTTTTTTTTTTTTTGGAGGTTTTTAAAAAATTTTGTATGAATTAGCCTTCCTATGTTTGAAAGTAACACAACCCAAATCAAAGAAGTTTCAATAAAAAAATCTTAGTGGCTCATAAAGTTTGGAAAGATTCTAGGAGAGTCTGTAGCATCTAAGGAAGAGTTATGGAAACCAGAGCTGAGGGAACTGGAGCCAGAAACTTAAATTAACATTGCCAGATCTCTCTCTCTCTCTTTGCCTTCTCTCCTTCCTTCTCCTATCTTGCTAATCTCTGCTTAACTCTTTCTTTCTCCATGTGCATCTTACTCTTCTCTACTGCAGACAGGACTTTGCCATGTGGTAAGAGATATGACTACTATCAGACCCATCTCAATGACAACAGAGAGTTTTCTTTGGGTACTAGTATGCATATCGGAGAAGGCAATGGCACTCCACTCTAGTACTCTTGCTTGGAAAATCCCATGGACGGAGGAGCCTTGTCGGGGGCAGTCCATGGGGTCACTGAGGGTCGGACACGACTGGGCGCCTTCACTTTCACTTTTCACTTTCATGCATTGGAGAAGAAAATGGCAACCCATTCAAGTGTTCTTGCCTGGAGAATCCCAGGGACGGGGGAGCCTGGTGGGCTGCCGTCTATGGGGTCGCACAGAGTCGGACACGATTGAAGCAACTTAGCAGCAGCAGCAGTATGCATATAATGGGACTTCCCATGTGGCGCTAGTGGTAAGGAACTAGCCTGCCAGTGTAGGAGATTGTAAGAGACCAGGGTTTGATGGAAGAGGGCATGGCAGCCCACTCTAGTATTCTTGCTTAGAGAATCTCATGGACAGAGGAGCCTCGCTGGCTACAGTCCATAGGGTTGTAAAGAGTTGGACATAACTGAAAAGACTTAGCACACACACATATATATATAACAATCCTAGGGATCTTCTCTAATTAGCTTTACTTGGATTACATGTCCATCCCTGTATCAATCATCAGTGCCAGTGATATAGGGCACAATGATTGTCCTACACAAATCATGTGACTATATTTTGGCCTAGAGAGGAAGGGTCTATTATCAGAAGAATGGAGATGGAAATGTTTACTGGGAAGATAAAAATGATAGTGAAATCTTTGTGTTGCTTAAACCACCTCCCCCCCATTTCAAAAACCTTCAGTACAATCTTCTTTCCAGCAACAGGTTTGTGTAAATGGAATTTTTTTAGGTAGAAATTTTGAAAGGGATCTTAAGCCTTCCAAAGGTCTGGTTTAAGGTAGTAAAGAATAGGGAAATACACATAGATATCAAATGATCCATAAACTGAACTAATTTAGCAGAAGCAGGATTTTTAAACTGAACTAATTTAGCAGAAGCAGGAATTTGGAACCATAAGTGACTATGAGAATAATGCTATGAAAGAGGGCATTGGATTGCAAAAGATGTAGTGTGGAGATTTGAGCCCTTCTTATGTACCTCTGTTACCTGGAAAGGGGCAGATTAATATTGTTGGCTTATTACAATGGGGTGTTGTAGGTTCTTCCAAGATTCCCCTGATGGGACTATTTAACTGTAATTCTTGTCATGTGGGTGATGCTTCTTATCCGACTGGCTGGTTTTTAACTTCACCTCCCAGGAATGAGCCTCCTATAATCAACATAGGGTACATCTATGGCATCATGAACTTTCAAACTGGCTCTGTGTGAACTCCATTTTAGACAGCCTGTGTCTGGTATGAGGAAATATTCTTATTTCTGTTCTGCCATCTGTGGATGGTCAGCCTTCTTTTTTACTCTGCTCTGTGGCCCCAGGCCTGTCTATCTCCAAACTCCAGAGGACACAGATCATGCTGAATGATCTGCTGCTTATGATTCTACTGAAGCCCTTCCAGTCAGCTTAAGGTGATGGAAAATTCCCCTTCCCCGCACTGTGAACACAGCATTTACACAACTCTTCTAAAGAGATTCTGTGCTTCCTCATCTCTTCAACTTTAACTCTTGATTATAGGGAATATGCTGAGGGTCACAAAGCCTGCTTTTGATTATCTCCTTTGTAAACTCCTCAATAAAGGGCAAGCTTTGTGAGGAGAGCTTGGCATCTACTGTTTTATTTTTGGTTTTGTAGACTTAGCCCAAACTCACAAAGAAAGAATACTGTTTTAAGTTCCTTTTAACAAGCATTGGGCTTTCCTGGTGGCTCAGACAGTAAAGAATCTGCCTACTTTGTGGGAGACCTGGGTTTGATCCCTAGGTGGGTAAGATCCCCTGGAGAAGGGAATGGCAACCTGCTCCAGTATTCTTGCCTGGAGAATTCCATGGACACAGGAGCCTGGTGGGCTACAGTCCATGGGATTGCAAACAGTCAGATAGGATTGAAGGACTAACAGACACACACGTACAAGCATTACTTCACTTAAACATTTCAGTATATTGGTCCCATTTTACACATGAGAAAACAGGCTTAGAAAGGTTAAGTGACTATTTGAGATCATACAGAGAATAAGTGGCAGGGATAGACTCTGAACCCAGATTTTTCTGACTCCCAGATCTTGATGCGTCTTTAACTTTAAAAGTGTTAATTGATTACCAGGGAGGCCTAGAGTTTTGTGGTTAATGCTCTGAATCAGATGTGAGGAGCCTTGATCAAATGCTGGTGCCTCTGATTCATTATGGTGTTGGTCCATTCACCTTTGTGTCTCACTTTTCCTTTCTGTGAGCTGTGGAACATAAAAGTAATACTTCTATTTTATTTTTTTCTATTCCTTCCTGGTTGGTGTTGGTGAGGAGATTTAGGGGTTGGTGAGTAGGAAAAAGAATTGGTAGGATTAAAGTTTATTGAACATCCACTACTATGTTCCAGGCTGGCTCTGTGAGAGGCTCTTTACTATTTAATGTAACTGGTATTGACTAAAATCATTTAGCAACAAGTATAGCACAGTCAATGACCAATTAGGATGATACTGGCCATTAACAGTCAGTAGGCTGCACCCTTGAGACCTGCCTGAGTGTGGGCCTCAAAGAAACAGGCTTACAGAGCAGCTCACACAGGTCAAACAACCAATGAGGAGGGGCTTGGACAATTTTCTGGGCTGATTCATGACAAAGTCCATAATCTTTCCAGCTATTTGATGAATACTCAGGAGACAGTATCCACACGGAGTTGAGCTATTATTATCCTCAGATGTAGGTACTTTGATGTTACTTAGGAAAGGTAAACGGAGAAGGCAATGGCACCCCACTCCAGTACTCTTGCTTGGAAAATCCCATGGACGGAGGAGCCTGGAAGGCTGTGGTCCATGGGGTCGCTGAGGGTCAGACACGACTGAGCGACTTCACTTTCACTTTTCACTTTCATGCATTGGAGAAGGAAATGGCAGCCCACTCCAGTGTTTTTGCCTGGAGAATCTCAGGGACAGGGGAGCCTGGTGGGCTGCCGTCTATGGGGTCGCACAGAGTCGGACACGACTGAAGTGACTTAGCATAACATAGCATAGCGTAGGAAAGGTAAACAAGGCTAAGAGCTTTTATTTTTATGGTTCTCCTTTCAGAAGAACACTGTTTTGCTTCTTTCTCTTATCTATCTTTTTCTCATGCCTCTGGTGAAATAGGGAGAAAGCAATGGCACCCCACTCCAGTACTCTTGCCTGGAAAATCCCATGGACGGAGGAGCCTGGAAGGCTGTGGTCCATGGGGTCGCTGAGGGTCAGACACGACTGAGCGACTTCACTTTCACTTTTCACTTTCATGAATTGGAGAAGGAAATGGCAACCCACTCCAGTGTTCTTGCCTGGAGAATCCCAGGGATGGGGGAGCCTGGTGGGCTGCCGTCTATGGGGTCTCACAGAGTCAGATACGACTGAAGTGACTTAGCAGCAGCAGCCAGTGAAATAACTAGTTCAGTTACAAGCCTCAAAACCTTATATTCAGAATCTTACTTCCTCCTGTTGTGGCAGGACTCCCTAATCAAGATACATGTACACGACTAAGAACAACACAAGAGAAAAAAGAAAGAAGGACAGAGGGGGAACAGATCAAAAAGAAAGAAAAGGTGACAAAGACAGAGAGGGAAGAAAGGAAAGAGGGAAGAAAAAGCAAACAAACAAAGATGCGGTTCAGACCAGGGCTAGTTCCGGAGCTTGTTTCTACAGATTAATGAATGGAAAGTTTGCAAATTTGTAAGTCATTTCTGACTCCCTAACAGCTTTCAACATCAAAGTGCTTCAGAGTCCCCAGTGTATTCACTTAACCCCAGGGCTCTGGTAATGCCCACCTGGGAGGGGAGGTAAGAAAGGTACAGACTCAACTGTTACTTGTGGAAAAACCAAGGCCAAACAGGAAGAATTAAAACAGAAAATGACTCATAAACCATAGAAAGGGGCACTTCCTTTACTTTGATCATTCATCTCACAGAAAGAAGCATTTCCATTGCTTTGTTTTTAGGAGCTTTCCTTCAACAACTCAGCCTCTCCTAACTCCCTCCTATGAGGCATGTTCAGTTTTTCCAAAGAAGTCACGACAAACTTCCCTGGCCTCTTCTTTCACTCTGACTTCTCTTCAGCTGAATACTTGTGTTGAATATTTGCTACTGAAGATAAAGGCATAGTCGACGATTTATAAATGCATTGCTTATAAAAAACCACAGCAGCAGCTGCAAATTTTATGGGCCTGGTAAAATCCTTCAGAGAAGTGATAGGTTTAGAAAAGCTCCTTAACAGGCCTTTTCTTGGTTCAGATGCTGTTCAGATCCCATTCTGAAACGGGAACTACTGTGATAGTTGAAATTGGTCTGCATAATAGAGTAACAGATGTCTTTCAGTTTTCCCCTTGGGGTGTGCTACCATATGTTTAAAAACCACTTCTCTAATAAAAACAACAACAAGCAAACAAAAACCCACAGAACACTGATTGGTAGCGCCTGTCTATTCTGTGGTATCATTTGCATAAAAATGTGTACTATTATGTAGTATTTCTACTTTACCTGTACAATACAATAGTCTCAAGAGCATAGAATAGTAAAGTGTAGTAAAATAATTGGGAAGTGAGTACTAATTATCTTTTAAAAATGTATTTTATTTAAATGTAGCGATGTGTACCATTATGTAGTATTTCTACTTTACCTGTACAATACATGTAAATAGTCTCAAGAGCATAGAATAGTAAAGTGTAGTAAAATAATTGGGAAGTGAGTACTAATTATCTTTAAAAAATGTATTTTATTTAAATGTAACCTTATATAACTTCGCTTTTAATAATGGCTGTGTTTAACAACAGGCTTGTGAAATTTCTGAAATTTTAACAATGGACTTAAGTGAACCTGTATGCAATGATGGGCATTCCACTAGCTTTGGGGGCCCTGAAAGTTTGAGAGGAGGGGAAAGAGAGTGAGAATGGGCTCTCAGGAAGTGTACATGCCAAAATGACAGCAAAGTGATGCCCAATGAGAAACTCTCTGTGCATAGACACCAATGGACTTTGAGGACAGTGATTTAAATAAAGTAATTTAAATTTGTTCTCTAGTCCAGCCTTTTCCCTCAAATCTTAGGCCTGTTAAATAATGATTAAAGAAGACAATTTAGGTGATACAAGCAATCTTTACTTAACATTTTATGAAGTAGACAATCTCCATTTGGACAACTGCAAAATGAGGCAGAGGGCAGGAGCTTTTCTATTTTTTTCTGTTTCTCTTTTTCTTGAAGTATAGTTGATTTACAATGTTGTGTTAGTTTCAGGTGTACAGCAATGTCATTCATATACATACACATACATATACATATGTGTTAGGGGAAGCACACTGATTGAAACCGCCCACCCTGGCCAGGCACCGTAGTAACCATATGCACGAGTTGTTTTATGACAGGAAATCCTGATAAGGAATACGGAGCTAATAAGCCACCACCAACCAGAAGACTTCAGGAAAGGTCGAAAGGAGACACCGCGTGTCCGTCCACTTCCCAGAATCCCTCTTGCTAGCATCCATCTTGGCTGAGCAATGCGTGCGCCACCAGGAAAGACTCTGAATTAGAATGATTGGCCAAAGACCACCCGGAAACTAATCCCATCACCATAAAACCCGAGACTGCTAGTGATGCGGCAGAGCAGTTCTCCTGGGTTCCCTTACCCTACTGCTCTCCACCTGGGTGCCCTTTCCCAGAACCAGTACAATATTGTAGAATAATTAGCCTCCAATTAAAATAAATAAATTAAAAAAAAAATCTCTTGCTTTGTCAGCACACGTGTCTCCTCAGACAATTCATTTCCGAGTGTTAGACAAGAGCCCAGTTTTGGGCCCTGGAAGGGGTCCGCCTTCCTGCAACGTATACATTGCTGTAGGTAAATGTATATGTATGTGTGTGTGTGTGTGTGTGTGTGTCTGTGTGTGTGTATATGTATATCAGTTCAGTTCGGTCGCTCAGTCGTGTCCGACTCTTCGTGACCCCATGAATCGCAGCACGCCAGGCCTCCCTGTCCATCACCAACTCCCGGAGTTCACTCAGACTCACGTCCATCGCGTCGGTGATGCCATCCAGCCATCTCATCCTCTGTCATCCCCTTCTCCTCTTGCCCCCAATACCTCCCATCATCAGAGTCTTTTCCAATGAGTCAACTCTTCGCATGAGGTGGCCAAAGTACTGGAGTTTCAGCTTTAGCATCATTCCTTCCAAAGAAATCCCAGGGCTGATCTCCTTCAGAATGGACTGGTTGGATCTCCTTGCAGTCTAAGGGACTCTCAAGAGTCTTCTCCAACAACACAGTTCACAAGCATCAATTCTTTGGCGCTCAGCCTTCTTCACAGTCCAACTCTCACATCCATACATGACCACAGGAAAAACCATAGCCTTGACTAGATGAACCTTTGTTGGCCAAGTAATGTCTCTGCTTTTGAATATGCTATCTAGGTTGGTCATAACTTTCCTTCCAAGGGGTAAGCATCTTTTAATTTCATGGCTGCAGTCACCATCTGTAATGATTTTGCAGCCCAGAAAAATAAAGTCTGACACTGTTTCCACTGTTTCCCCATCTAGTTCCCATGAAGTGGTGGGACCGGATGCCATGATCTTCGTTTTCTGAATGTTGAGCTTTAAGCCAACTTTTTCACTCTCCACTTTCACTTTCATCAAGAGGCTTTTGTGTTCCTCTTCACTTTCTGCCATAAGGGTGGTGTCATCTGCATATCTGAAGTTATTGATATTTCTCCCGGCAATCTTGATTCCAACTTGTGTTTCTCCCAGTCCAGCATTTCTCATGATGTACTCTGCATATAAGTTAAATAAACAGGGTGACAATATGCAGCCTTGACGAACTCCTTTTCCTATTTGGAACCAGTCGTTGTTCCATGTCCAGTTCTAACTGTTTCTTCCTGACCTGCATACAAATTTCTCAAGAGGCAGATCAGGTGGTCTGGTATTCCCATCTCTTTCAGAATTTTCCACAGTATATTGTGATCCACACAGTCAAAGGCTTTGGCATAGTCAATAAAGCAGAAATAGATGTTTTTCTGGAACTCTCTTGCTTTTGCCATGATCCAGTGGATGTTGGCAATTTGATCTCTGGTTCGTCTGCCTTTTCTAAAACCAGCTTGAACTTCTGGAAGTTCACGGTTCACATATTGCTGAAGCCTGGCTTGGAGAATTTTGAGCATTACTTTACTAGCGTGTGAGATGAGTGCAATTGTGCGGTAGTTTGAGCATTCTTTGGCATTGCCTTTCTTTGGGAATGGAATGAAAACTGACCTTTTCCAGTCCTGTGGCCACTGCTGAGTTTTCCAAATCTGCTGGCATATTGAGTGAAGCACTTTCACAGCATCATCTTTCAGGATTTGGAATAGCTCAACTGGAATTCCATCACCTCCACTGGCTTTGTTTGTAGTGATGCTTTCTAAGGCCCACTTGACTTCACATTCCAGGATTTCTGGCTCTAGGTGAGTGATCACACCATCGTGATTATCTGGGTCGTGAAGATCTTTTTTGTACAGTTCTTCTGTGTAGTCTTGCCATCTCTTCTTAATATCTTCTGCTTCTGTTAGGTCCATACCATTTCTGTCCTTTATCGAGCTCATCTTTGCATGAAATGTTCCTTTGGTATCTCTGATTTTCTTGAAGAGATCTCTAGTCTTTCCCATTTTGTTGTTTTCCTCTATTTCTTTGCACTGATCGCTGAAGAAGGCTTTCTTATCTCTTCTTGCTATTCTTTGGAATTCTGCATTCAGATGCTTATATCTTTCCTTTTCTCCTTTGCTTTTTGCTTCTCTTCTTTTCACAGCTATTTGTAAGGCCTCCCCAGACAGCCATTTTGCTTCTTTGCATTTCTTTTCTATGGGAATGGTCTTGATCCCTGTCTCCTGTACAATGTCACGAACCTCAGTCCATAGATCATCAGGCACTCTATCTATCAGATCTAGGCCCTTAAATCTATTTCTCACTTCCACTGTATAATCATAAGGGATTTGATTTAGGTCATACCTTAATGGTCTAGTGGTTTTCCCTACTTTCTTCAATTTAAGTCTGAATTTGGCAATAAGGAGTTCATGGTCTGAGCCACAGTCAGCTCCTGGTCTTGTTTTTGCTCACTGTATAGAGCTTCTCCATCTTTGGCTGCAAAGAATATAATCAATCTGATTTTGGTGTTGATCATCTGGTGATGTCCATGCATAGAGTCTTCTCTTGTGTTGTTGGAAGAGGGTGTTTTTTATGACCAGTGCATTTTCTTGGCAAAACTCTATTAGTCCTTGCCCTGCTTCATTCCATATTCCAAGGCCAAATTTGCTTGTTACTCCAGGTGTTTCTTGACTTCCTACTTTTGCATTCCAGTCCCCTATAATGAAAAGGACATATTTTTGGGTGTTAGTTCTAAAAGGTCTTGTAGGTCTTCATAGAACTGTTCAACTTCAGCTTCTTCATAAAAACATGATAGAATATAAACTGATGATATATATATATATATATATATATATATACACACACACATATATATATATCCAGACACACACACTTTTTCAGATTCTTTTTGGCAGGAGCTCTTATATGATAAAGAATAAGGCAAAAGCAAGGAAGTATAGAGCCCAGAGTTGGCTTGCATATTTTACACTCAAGCAAGCAGAGTGTAGGTGAGCAAAATGTGCCACCCCAAAATATCTCTTTGGCATGAGAATTATTTTGAACTGAAAACAAGCAGGTCCCAAAAGACTCAGGAAGAAACTTTGACCTTCTCCCTAATTGCCTAAAAGAATTCAGACAGAGGGATTTTCCTGGAATAGAGCTATCACCAGAGATACCTGCAAAGACTATGGGCTAGGAGTGGTGGGGAAACTCAACAGGGCCTAGCGATCAGGATCCACTCTGTGTCCCATAGTTTCTGCCTGGCCCGGCAAACATTTGTTTACCAAACATTTGCTTTCCCATCTCCATGTGAATTGCCCTCTTTCCCCTTGAAATCCCAAACCACTACCCCAACACCCTCTTTGTTTTTAGCTAAATATGGTATATAAGGTTAGAGTTTGGACTATTTTGCAAGTTACTCAGTTTTCCTGTGTCTCTCCCAGGTATGCATGCTATTAAACTTTTATTTTCTTTTGATCATCTCTCTCATGCTGACTTAATTCTTGGGTTAGCCAGAAGAACCTAGAAGGAAAATTTCCTATGGCTGTCTTGGGTCTTCCTCCCTGCATGAGCTTTTTTCTAGTGAGTGGGGGCTACTCTCTAGTCATGGTATGTGGGCTTCTCATTGAGGTGGTTTCTCTTGTTTCAGAGCATGGGCTCTAGGTTGTGTGGGCTTCAGCAGTTGTGGTTCCTGGGATTTAGAGCACGAGGTCAATAGTTGTGATGCACGGGCTTAAGTTGCTCCAAGGCATGTGGGATCTTCCCAGACCGGCAATTGAACCAATGTCTCCTGCACTGGCAGGAAGATTCTTTACCACTGAGAAACCAGGGAAGCCATTCCAGAAACTTCAGACATTCAGATTACCTGACCAGGAGGAATAGTATATAAAGAAAAGCTAGGCTCCTAAAATGGCTGCCACCATGCCTTTGTTTATGGCTTTGTAGGAGAGGCCCTGGAATCATCTTTCAGAGTCTACCAAATCTTAATTCACATGAAATCAATGGCAATTGTATTTTGCAGACCACAGCAAAAGTGAAACATCAGGCTAGAAGGTACTGGGTTATAAGAGACAGTTTCTACGATAAAGGAAGTAACTATTGTTCTCCTGATATAGTAGGAGACTTTAGGAAAACATGACTGTTGTTGTTCAGTTGCTCAGTTGTGTCCGACTCTTTGTGACCTCATGGACTGTAGCACACCAGACTTCCCTGTCCATCATCATCTCCCGGAGCTTGCTCAAACTCATGTCCATTGAGTCGATGATGCCATCCAACCATCTCATCCTCTGTCATTCCCTTCTCCTTCGCCTCCTGCCTTCAATCTTTCCCAGCTTTAGAGCCTTTTCTAATGAGTCAACTCTTTGCATCAGGTGGCCAAAGTACTGGAGCTTCAGCTTCAATATCAGTCCTTCCAATGAATATTCAGGATTGATTTCCTTTACAATTGACTGGTTTGATCTCCTTGAAATCCAAGGGACTCTCAAGAGTCTTCTCCAGCACCACAGTTCAAAAGCATCAATTCTTCGGTGCTCACCTTTGTTACGGTCCAACTCTCACATTCTACTGGAAAACCATAGCTTTGACCATATGGACCTTTGTTGGCAATGTGATGTCTTGCAAAATTCAGGAAAACCTGGTAGAATACAGTAGTTAATAGTTATACTGACATACATGATTAATCAAGAAATGGAAAAATAATAGTTGCTATCTTCTGTTTAAGAAAGAGGGTGCTAATTAACTAACTATTCTAGACAGATTTCCATAAATGTTTATAATACAAGAAAATTGCTTAAACAGGTAAACTTCAGTTCCTGAACAAGTTGCATTAATACAAATCACATTGTTCCTTAAAGATCCTGGTGCATGCAGATTTATTATCTAACTTTTACATTTGATTTTTTTTTTTTTAGATTTTATTATTTATTTATTTATTTATTCTTTTGCCACGCTACGTGGCATGTGGGATCTTAGCTTCCCAACCAGGGATCAAATCTGTGCGCTCTGCAGTGGAAGCAAGTCTTAAGCACTGGACTGCCAGAGAAGTCCCTCTGTCTGAGTTTTTTTTTTTTTTTTTACTTTACAATATTGTATTGGTTTTGCCATATGTATAACCAGTTTCCTAATTTGTCAGAGTCATTTGTTTGAATATTAACAAGAAGTCTAAATTATGCCTCTGGCCACACTTTTCCATCTGATGTTCTGCTTTCAATCTCATTCTCAATTTATTTACAACCGGACTCATAAATTTTCATATGAAATAATAGAAAAAATATATATTTCCCTTTCCCCAGTTCATGGCACAGAATTCTCAAAATCCTGGTAGTTTCTTAATTCTTAAGGGCACTAGGAATATCTTTTGTTCTAATATTTTGTTTTTGATTTCAGCTTCTGACACAGAGCAACTAAATATCTTGGAATTCAGGAAATTCACGAGGCAGAAATGTTTTTTGTACTAATGACTCTTGGTGGGATCCTGGATAGTTCAGGTTGGGGACTGGTCACTAGAAAGACCAAAGTATGATTAAAAGTGTGGAACTTTCAGCTCCATCTCCCATCCTCCAGAAAGAAGAGAGGGCTGGAGACTGAATTAATGATCTATCATCTCTGTGTGATGACAACTCCATAAAAATCCCCCAAGTATTGGGGTTTAGAGAGCTTCTGGGTTGCTGAACACATGGAAGTGCTGGAAAGAGAGCGTGACTAGTGAGGGTGTGAACACTTTGAGCCCTTTCCCCCATTCTTTGCCTTACACAACTCCTTCTGGATGTTTTTCTGTATCCCTTAACATGTCCTTTTATAATGAATGAATAAATATAAGTAATTTATAATGAATGAATAAATATAAGTAATTTCCTGAGTTCTCTGAAACATTTTAGTAAATTATGGAACCCAAGGAAGGAGTTGTGGGAACCCTGATTTACAGCCCATTTGGACAGAAGTTCAGATAACAATTGAGAACTTGTGATTGGCATCTGAAGTGAGAGCTGGGGTACAGTTTCATCCAACTGAGCCCTTAATCTGTTGACTGTTGTTTTTCAGTTGCTCAGTTGTGTCTAACTATTTGCCACCCCATGGACTGCAGCATGCCAGGCTTCCTGTCCTTCACCATCTCCTGGAGCTTGCTCAAACTCATGTCCATTGAGTCAGTGATGCCATCCAACCATCTCATCCTCTGTGGTCCCCTTCTCCTCCTGCTTTCAATCTTTCCCAGCATCAGGTCTTTTTTAATGAGTCAGCTCTTTGCATCAGGTGGCCAAAGTATTGGAACTTCAGCTTCAGCATCAGTCCTCCAATGAGTATTCAGGACTGATTTCCTTTAATATTGACTAGTTTGATCTCCTTGCAGTCCAAGGGACTCTCAAGAGTCTTATCCAACACTACAGATCAAAAACATCAATTCTTTGGTGCTCAGCTTTCTTTATAGTCCAACTATCACATCCATACATGACTACTGGAAAAACCATAGCTTTGACTATATGGACCTTTGTTGACAAAGTAATGTCTCTGCTTTTTAATGTGCTATCTAGGTTTGTCATAGCTTTTCTTCTAAGGATCAAGTATCCTTTAATTTCATGGCTGCAGTCAACATCTGCAGTGATTTTAGAGACCAAGAAAATAAAGTCAGTCTCTGTTTCTATTGCTTTCCCATCTATTTTCCATGAATTGATGGGACCTGTCAGATCTATCAGTAGCTCCAGGTATTAATAGATAGTGTTAGAACTGAATTGAATTGTAGGACACCCAGCTGATAATGGAGAATTGCTTGCTGTGTAGAATACCACATATCTGATGTCAAACACATTGTGAATATGATAGTATACTTTCTGTTTCTATGATTTTGATGACTCTAGATACTTCTTGTAACTGGGATCATAAAGTATTTGTTCTTTTGTGTCCGGCTTATTTCACTCAGCATAATGTCTTTAAGATGCATCCATGTTGAAGTATATAAGAGGGTTTCCTTCTTTTTTAAGGCTGAATATCTATTGAGCTTTCAATTTCAGTGATTATATGCTTCATTTCTATAAATTAATTTTATAAATCTTACTTTTTGTTTTACTTTATGTCTTTAATAATTTTAAGCATTAATCACTAGTTTTTGTCAACCTACTATTTTCTGTGCTTGAGGGCTCTAATTTTAACTTTCCTTTTTTTATATGCAAACTTTAAATTATAATGAATTGTTTCCTTGTGTGCTTTACATGTTTTAATGGGTGCTCACAGATTTTTGTTAGATAACTAATTCAGGTACCACAGATGGTTTTCCTAAGTTTACTGTTTTACTAGTTTAAGACCTTAAATCTATCGCTAATAATCTTAACCTAGTATTTTAATCTTCTTGACTCAGATCTTCATTTTTAAAACTTTATTTATTTATTTAGACTGCATCGGGTCTTGGTTGCAGCACGCAGGTTTGGTTGCTCAACAGCATGTGGTATTTTAGTTCCCCAGCCAGGGATCAAACCCAAGTCCCCTGCATTGGAAGGCCAATTCTTAGCCACTGGACCACTGGGAAGTCCCAGATCTTCATTTTTATCACCCTCTTCTATATCCACAAACTAGATCTTGCCAAATTCCATCTAGAATGGTTCTACCTGTCTGGAATATTAAACCTCTATATCCTACCTTTTGACAGCTTTTAATTTTGCTAGCTTTTGTGTCATTTCTCTGCACAAATTACAAGCCTCATCAGTATCTCTAGTCCAATGACCCACTCTTTTTTTCCCCTCAATTTATTTGTCTTCTCTCTAGCATCACTTTGATTTTCTGTATGTTGAATACCCATATCTTTTGGAAACTCCTTTTCTTTCCTTCTACATGGTATTGGTAGGGCTGCTGATCACATTTCATGTGCTCTAGCCATCCTTATCATAGATGCATGCCCCTGACCCAGGCTGTCTGGGCAATCCTTGTTAGGGATTGATATGTACACAATGAGAGCAATGATCAGGGTCAGCCTGTGAGGTCATGAGCTGTAAAGAATAAATAAAAGTCGAGCTTCTGGAGGTTGTCCTGCCATGCGTACTTGGAGAGATTTGGGAGAGAATGAAGTCAAACAGAAGCAAACAGAGCTGAATGATGAAAACAAAATCCTTCCTTCTCATTTACCAGCATTCACTCCCATCTAACATCTGAATCTTCTTTCTCTACTGAACTAAGCTTCTTAAAATAGTAATTTCCAATTTCAGTCTCTACTTCCATATCTTCTAGCCATTTTCTCAATTCATTGTTTACCAGCTTCAACAAACCATGTCAGTGAGGCTGTCTTTGCTAAGGTTCCTTATAACTTCCTACTTATCAAACTCATATATTATGTAAGTTTACTGCAGAATTTACATATATCCTATTTCTTAAAAGAATTCCCTTTCCTTGAATTTTTGCAACACTAGGATTTTCTGGTTTTTCTAAACTCTCTTTTGATTCCTTTTTCTTCTTCAGGTGGGAGTCTCTTCCTTAACCACATTACCTAGGGCTCTGTGTAGGTAATCATCTTTTTTTTTCATGTCTTTCCTTTTCATACATATATACACACTCCTTGGGTGACCTTACCAATATTATAACTTCAGCTGTCACCCAGATACAAATTGTTCCCAAATCTATATCTCCAGCTTCAACCATTCTCTTTTGTTCAGACCAAAGAAAATGACAATTGAGCAAAAACCAGAAGGAGATGAGGGAGTGAACCTTACATATGGAAGACTATCATTCTAGAGTGTGGAAATAGCAGGTATAAAGGCCCTGAGATGGGAGTGTACTTGGCATGTTCAAAGAATGACTGAGAGTGAGGGGGAAATTAATAGAAAATGAGGTCAAAGAAGTAATGGATGGGAGAAGGTCATGTCATGTAAGGTCTTATTATAGATCATTTTAATGACCCAAACTTCTGCTCAGAGTGAGATGAAAAGTCAGTGGAGAGATTTTAGCAGAGGAGTGATGTGTTCTGTCTGATGTTTTCAAAAGGATCATTCTGTGATGAGAATAGATTGAAAGAGCAAGATATGAAGCTGGGTTATTAGAGGCTACTGCAGTAACTTAGATGACACATGTTGGTGATCTGGACCAGGGTAATAGCAGTGAAGGAGCTGATTATGGATCTATTTTAAAGGGAGAACCAATAGCATATGATGACAGATTGTACGTGGAGTCTGAGATCAAAGGAGTATTCAAAGATTATTGTCCCAAGTAACTGGAAGGATGGGGTCACAACTTACTGAGGTGGGGAACTTTGTAGAAAAAGAAGGTTGTGGGAACCATTTATATATGAGATACCTAGGAGACATTCAAGTGTAGAAGTCTTGAGGCATCTGGATAAAGGATGGAGTTTAGTGCTTAAATGGATTAGAGATATTAATTTGGCAATTATCTTCCATAAATAACATTTAAACTTATGACAGTAGATGAGATCATCACTGGAATGAGAATAGATAGAAAAGGTAAATATTCTAAGAACTGAGCTTTGGAGTAATCTACTGTTAAAAGGCAAGGACGATAAGAAAACTAGCAAAAGAAACAAAGGAGTAGCCAGTAAATGGAAACAAAATCAAGAGAGTTTGATATCCTGGAAGATGATTGAAGAAATGTTTCAAGAAGAAAGGAGGGACTGACCATCAAATGTGGCTAATAGGTCAATTAAATTGAGAACAGAGCATTTCAATGGGTTAATAAAGAGAGATTTTACTGAAAAAAAGAAGCAGTAGCTAGAGAGGGAAGTAGGATCAAGAGATTTTTCTTTTGTTTATGTCGGTAATCTGTTAGGGAAGATCTGGTAGTAAGGGAATTTGTCAGAGTAGAAAGAGAATTGGGAGAATTGCTGGAGCAATGTCCTTGAGTAGGTGAGAGGAGATGGGTTCTGGTGCATAAGGAAAAGAACAATCCTTTTCCCAACACAGTTAAATTTGTCTATAGTAACAGGAGAGAGGACAGAATAGGGTACAGACATAGGTAAGTAGATACTTACAGTGGTAGCGAATGGAAATACTCTTCTGCTTTCTATTTTTCTCAATAAGGGAAATGAGAGTGAGAGGATGAGTGAAGAAGAATTGAAAAAGCGGTGCCCCTTATTTCTTCCCTGCCCTTATCTGCTAGTTGTTTAGGAGAATGAGAGAATGCACTGGGGAAATAAAATACAATTGCCTGGCAGCATGGGCTTTCCTGGAAGCTCAGCTGGTAAAGAATCTGCTTGCAATGCAGGAAACCCTGGTTCAATTCCTGGGTTGGAAGGATCCCCTGGAGAAGGGATAGGCTACCCACTCTAGTATTCTTTGCCTGTAGAATCCCCAGGGACAGAGGAGCCTGGTGGGCTACATTCCATGGAGTCGCAAAGAGTCAGACATGACTGAGTTGAACACACATGTTGAAGTCAGGGATCATACATGTAAGAGAGACTAGTCATAGCATAGTTGTATGCCTTTCTCCATCTACCTTTAGATGTGCAAATTTAAACACAAAAGAGCCCAATACTTGGATTTAATCAGTATTGATTTTTTTATTTTTTGTTAGGCAAGTACAACCCCAAATGGAACAAGGTAGTTGAGGGTGTAAGGGAGGGAGTGGGGATGATAACCAAACACAGAATTTAAACTAGGTAAGGGGAAAAGTGATAACATAAGAGACATGATGGATCATGAATAGTGGTTAGATTAATGGACCATAGATCAGAGGATGGAGCTTAAAGGATTATTGGTATTGGGGAAAAATAGGGAGTGAAATGGAAAAAAGAAAGGTGGTGATTAGAGAGAGTGGAGTGCTTGGAATTAAATTATAGAAGAACTGTAACTTTTGGTACTAGCCCATAGCTATAGGAGGTAACCAGTCAGTGAAATCTAGGGAGACAAGTCTATGATGGTACAAGAATCAGAAGAGAAACCAAGTCAAGGAGTGGTGAGGAGGAGCTAGAAAGAGGAATATACTAGGATGTTCAAGAGGAGAGGAGGAGAGGAGGTCAAGAATCTGAAAAACTAGGTTAATGCATGGATAGAATTATGACAGTAGTAGTGTTGAAGGACATGAGCAGCTAGAAGCTAAACTTTTCAGGAAATGGGGGGCAGTGGCTTGAGGATAGCTGATGACTGTAACAAAGCAGTGGTGTTATAGTCTTAAAACACAAGGTTAGAAGCTAAAATTGCTCATCTTGTGGTCATGCATGACATGCTACTTACAAAAAATTTTGTCTTAAGTTTTCTGCAGAATTTGTCATACTTCCACTTTCTTGAACTTCTCTTTTCTTTAAACTGTATGACCTTGTGATCACTTGGTTCTCCTACCTGTCAATTCTACTTTTTTTCATCTCTTAGATTCTCCTTCTCAGTGGTGTTATTCCCGGCTCCCTATATGTTCTTTTCTCTCCTCACTATACGCACACTCCCTGAGTGATCTCACCAATCTCATGGCTTTAGCTGTAACACAAATGCACGTGGCTCTTAAATCTGTAGCTCCAGCCACAGCTATGCTCCCTTGCTCTAGACCTGTATTTCTGATTGCCCACTGAATAGCATGAGGATGGGTTTTCCAGGTGATGCAGTGGTAAAGAATCTACCTGCTAATGCCGGAAACAAAGAGACACAAATTCGATCTCTGGGTCAGGAAGATAACTGGGAGTAATAAATGGCAACCCACTCTAGTGTTCTTACCTGAAAAATTCCATGGACAGAAGAGCCTGGTGGGATACAGTTCATGGGGTCACAAAGAATTGGACATGACTGAGAGACTGAGCATACACACACGCTTCAGACACCTTAAATTCATTCAAGACTGAATTAATTATCTTCTTCTTTCAACTTTTCTTCATCTTTGAATCTCAGTCACTAAGATGACTCATCATAATTCAATTCCTCTTTCTCATCTCCCAAATATAGTCAAGTTATGAATTTCTGTGAATTTCATTTCTCAACTGAATTCTATTTCTGAATTGTCAACACTGATTAAATCCAACTCTTTGACTTCTTCAAGGTCATATCTGTATATCAAAAATTTGGTGAAGAAAAAGGCATTGCCCTAGTCTCATGGAACTATAGAAAATATAGTTTATCTAATGTTCTATTTTCTATAGCACAGGAAGGCACTTGGAAGGAAGATGGAAAGGATGTTGAATGTCTACTCATCACTCTGACATATCAGTTATGGGGTATGGGGCTTCTCAAAGAGGAAGAGAATTTTTCTATTTTTTGTGTGTGTTTATATACATCAGATAAGAAGTTTTCATTGCATTTTGATACTTGTAAATTAAAAAACAAAAATGAAAAATTCACTACTTCGAGAAGCCTTGCTTGATCACCCTATCTAGGTAGGCTTTTCCCTATTATTCTCTAACTGTTCCTTCATTGATTTATCAAATACATAGAGTGCCTATTTTGCATCAGGCACTATTCAGTGGTAGGAATACAGTGAAGAAAAGGGACAAAATCCATATTTTCATTGATCTTGAGAATGGTGGGGGGAGTCAAACAGGAAACCTGTATGGAAAAGAAAAGTAAATCTATATGGAAATGCACAGTGTATTTTTGAATAGTGATAGTGCTATGAGAAAATAAAGGATAATAGAACAGAATAAATGGTGGGGAGGCTGGGAGCAATTTTAGGTAGGAAAATCAAGGAAAGCCTGATCTTTGAGAAGATGAGGTTTTAGTGTAGATATGAATGATGAGAAGAAGTTAGCTAGACAAGGAGCTCGGGAGAGAGATCTCCACAAAGAGAGAGGAGCAATTGTAAAGACCCTGAGGTGTAGGAGGTTGGCATGTTCAAAGATGCTGTCAATATCTCTGAAGGCCTCCTTCAATCACTTATCACAGTGATAAGTGATTATCACATTTATCACTTATCACAATGCACTTATCACATGTAACAACATGTTTATTTTTGTTTACCTATTTGGATCTATATATATTTATTATCTTTTATTTGTTTATTGTCTTTTATTCCCATGATTCCTGAGGACCAAGGCTGTGCTTATCTTTTTAAAGATCCATACTTAGCACCTGGCACAGAGTGAGTAGTTCAATGTTTATTGAATAAATAAATAGTAATAGCTATTTAGTAAAAAATTTTATTTGTAGTATTAGTTATTGAAATGGTACTTTTTGTTTTCTAATTATAGAATTATAATTTTTACTATGCTTTTTCAAACTACATATCCTGTCCACTATAGTAAATAGGCTCTTTTTCTGTGCCCTTCCTCCCTTGAAAATATCTGTTCTAAGAAGCTTAATGTTAAAGTTTCTTTTCCCTTTGTTTTCAATTGTTGTGAATTCACCCTGTGATTTGGATTGTTATTGGACCCCAAGAAGGGCTTTCATACAGACGCTCTCCTTTCCTTGGGTCACTATAAGCATTAATTATAGTTAGCCTATAGAAATGAATAAAGGGAGAAAGAAAAGTAGAATTTAAGGTGATTATGGGACATTCACGAGATATCCAATCAACAGAGTCTAGGGACACAAGTCTGTTTATGGAACAGGAATCGTAAGAGAAGCCAAGTTAAGGAGAGGTAAGCAAGAGCCAGAAGGATGGAAAAGAAAACTAGGATGGTGCAACTTAACGAGAGCTGAAAGGGGGAAACTTAAGGGTGGGGAGGATTCTGTAAGGTCAAATGCTGCAGCGAGCACCAGAATACAGAGTAAAGACCTCTGTGTCTAGACATCGGCCCCTTTTATGATTGCAGCTTCAGAAGAGTGGTAAGGCTAGATGTGAGGAAGTGAAATCTTTGGACATATGCCATTCATTCTGGAGCTCTGATAGTAAAAGAGCAGTGATTTTTTTCCTCTCCTTCTTTCACACAGGAATTATCTATATCCCATCTCCAGGAAGAGGAAGGTCAGGGGTCATACTCGCTTCTTCTCTAGTTGAAAAGTCACATCTCAATCCATTGTTGTCGCCTTGAAATTCAGGATGAAATGTCTGTCTAGTGACTCTGGAATAGGGTTCCCTTCTCTCTGTCCCACATCCATCTGCAGCAGTCTTCTCATACACTGGACCCCGAGGGGACAGGTTGGGTGGTTCTTTACTAAAAACTTCAGGTAAACATTCTAACGCCACACAGGGTCCAAGCATTGTTTTGAGGGTGAATTGGGGAGTGGGTAAGGAAGATCAAGCATTGTTATTTTGGGTGTGGCTAATTTGCCCCTTTTACCAACATGATATCGGGCAAAGCTTCATGGTTTAGTCCAGGAGTTGAAAACTTAAACATTTACCAGGCAGATATAATAAATGAAAGAAATGGGCAGGTCAGGCCAGGGATGAAGTGTAGAGTGCAAGTCCCATTTAGAATAGGATTAATGCTACTCCCCAATGCTACTCAGCACCAGATAATTGTTTCTCTGTAGAAATGTGGTTCCACTGTGGTCAGATATATGGAAAACATTAAAAAAAAAAAAAAAAAAAACCAGGATCTTTAAGTGAATTGTTCCAATTTCTCATGTTACTATTTTGTTTTTGCATTTCCTTATAAATTTTATTTTCATGTTATTAATTTTTAAAAAAGCACTGTGGGGGCCAAATACCTGTAGATAGAATCCTGGTCTCCAGCTTCCAGTTGTGATTGTTTTTTTTTAATTTTTTGCTGCACATTTTGCAGGATCTTAGCTCCCCAACCAGGGATTGAACCTGGGCCCTTGGCAATGATAGCAAAACTCCTAACCACTGAAGTGCCAAGGAATTCTTAGTTTGTGATTTCTGGTTTAGAATGTAAGAAAGTATGCCAAGGAATATTTTAGTCCTTCCTTAATTCATACTGGTCACTCCCCACCTCTACAATACTTCATGGCATCCTGGGCCACTTTTTCTAAAGCACTCATTGATTGATTCTGGGTTATTTTCTCCTCCATCTTTATCTGTTGGCCTTGAGGGAAGTAGAAGGATGGGCAATACCCAAAAGATAGGAATGAGGAAAAGACTGTGTAGCTTTTCCAACTCTTTTAGTTTCTCAAATTCACAAGAAGGCTATTGGGTTTCTCTTACAGTACCTGAGATACCATGTGAGATTCTGGAGAATTTTCTACCTTCTTGGAATTTCAATTCCAGTGGAGATATATGTCTAGATATATGGATATATCAATCATAAAATTACATAAAATCTTATAAAATTATAAGCTTTATAAATAATTGGGGAAATACAGGAAGCTATGAGATTATATAACAGACAGCTGACTTAACTGGGTATGAGGATGAATATGTCAAAGAAGACTTCTCCAGAGAAATTATGTAGAAGCTAGATCTGGAAGACTAAATAAGAATTAGCTAACCTGCTGTGTGTGCTGTGTGTGTTTGTATGTATGTGTGTAAAAGGTATTGCAGAGGGAACTCTTTATGTTAAGCCACAGAAGCAAGAGAGTTTGGAGAATTCTAGGAGCTGAATGAAGATCAGTGTGATTGGGATGCTGTGAAAGAAGGGGTGACAAGGTAGTAGGGGTGTTGGAGGCCATGCCAAAGGTTTGGAACTACCAGTTGGTGTGACTGGAGTCTGCTTAAAAGGGAAAAGGACTTTTCTTCCTTTTTATTACCTTTCCAGGACAGTCAGTCACAATTGTCTTACCTCAGTCAAAGCAGTTTAATGGTGATGCATTTTCCTCCATTTTATTAAGGAAGAAGCTTACTTTCTAGACAAAGAAAAAAAATTTTTGGTAGAAATTTTGTAGGCGTTGCATGTTTTCTTCCCTGATTACAAAATTTATCTTTTGGGAATGGAGCATGCAGATCTTCATGGGTTTGCCTACAGAATAGTAGATTAGTTACAGTTGGTTAATTCCTTTTGTCTCCTGCAAGAAAGAAAAAGGTAATTAATTACATGGTGAGTGTTGGGTGGTCTTCAGGCCTAGAGAGAGCTCTGACTGAGAATGTCCCATAGCAGTGGTGCCATTTACTCTTATGAGAAACAGTAGCATAAGGAAAGGCTTGGAGAGGGAAATCCAGAGATTTTAAATCTAGAGATTTTTTTACCCCTCCTTTTTGACCTCTTAAGTTTGATATGTGAATTAGGGGTAGAGTTGAGATTCCAAAGAGACAGTCTGTGAGGTAAGGTCAGAGGTTAGGGTTAAGATATAAATTTGGGAACCATTAGCTTATAAATTGTATTAAGACAATGAGAATCACTGACATCATATAAGAAGAACATGTAGGTGGAGAAGTAAAAGGGGCCCATGTCTGAGCCTTAGCTCCAGTCCTTACTGGTCCTGCATAGGTGAAGGGGGTTCAGAAAGAGACTGAGAAGCAGCTAATAAGAAAGGAGGAAGGCTAGGGGAATCTGGTGTTATAGATTCCAAAGGAAAAGAGCGTGTCATTGGTAATACATATGGTGGAAGTTTAAAAGGTTCAAGGAAATATAAGAATCAAGAAGTCTATCTTTTATTTCCTGGTCTATACTGAAATGTAAGCTTAGTTTTTCTTATAAGCTCTTTTCTTATTTACCTCTTAGGTATTCATAGACACATTCCTAGTTCTTGTTTTAGTAGTAATTCCCCAGTGCTATCCCTACTTAAGGTGAATTCTGGTAGATTTCCTACTCTTGATGATGTAGCAGTCCCTTCCATGCCATGATTTCTAATTGTTTTTGCTGTTTTTGGGGCATCCTAGATGTTGAAGATGTTTCTCTACCTGCCCTGACTTCCACATTCTGATTTTTTCTCCTTTGAAAGACCTTGGAAATCTTATTTTTTTCTTGATCTCCTTGAGAAAAAGGCACTCTCTACCAAAAGAAGTTTTCCCCAAACTTTAGGCCATCTTGCATGGGCATAGACATAACTCTTCTTTATTCTTTGATTCCTCCATGACTCTATTACTGAAGCCCTTCCTTCTTCCTGAACAAATTTCTCAATCCTGTTCCGCTGACTGATAATATTATTAATAGCCAGTGTGTGTTTTAGTCGTTCAGTCATGTTGGACTCTTTGTGACCCCATGGACTAGAGCCTGCCAGGTTCCTCTTTCCACGGAATTCTCCAGGCACGAATACTGGGATTGGTTGCCATTTCCTTCTCCAGGGGATTATTCTGACCCAGGGATTGAACCTGGGTCTTCTGCATTGCAGACAGATTCTTAACCATCTGAGTCACCAGGAAAGCCCTAATTAATAGTCAGTATTTGAGATTAATTTAACTTTGGTGAATTTTGTTATGCTCATTTATTGTTCCCATCATTATTTCAGTTCTTCCTTATTCAACTCTCCCACTCCTTCCCATTAAATCTTGAGGTCTTGAGAGCTGGTCTCCATTACATAGTCTCCAGCACATGGGCCCTCTCCAACAGTCCTGGGCTGTTTAAAGAAATTTTTAAATTTCAGAAGAATTTGATTGGCTTCAAATCCACCAAACAAGGTTTCCCTGGTGGCTCAGTGGTAAAGAATATACCTGCCAATGCAGGGGACAGGGGTTTGATCCCTGGTCCAGGAAGATCTCACATTCATTGGACAACTCAGCCTGTGAGCTGCAACTACTGAGCCCATGCACCACAACTACTGAATGTGCACCTAGAGCCCATGATCTGCAACCAGAGAAACCACTGCAATGAGAAGCCCCCACTCACCACAACTGGAGATGTAATTAATTGCTACATGCATTTTAAAGCTCTATTTGTATTTTAACTATCTGTAGGTAAAAACTTAATCAAAAGCAAAAAGAATGTCATAGAGCTACATGTTTTGACATTTAAATTTTATTTAAGAAATATTCATAAGCAAAAAAAAAAAAAGCAAGTTCTACAAAAACTCCATTCTGGTAAAAAAGTTCTTTTAATATGGAATCACAGAACTTCCTTGGTGGTCCAGTGGCTAAGATGCCATGCTCCCAATACAGGGGGTCTGGGTTTGATTCCTGGTTGGGGAACTGTATCCCTCATGCCACAATGAAGAGTTTGCATCTCACAACTAAGAATTCACATGCTGCAACTATAAAAAAGATCTGGCATGCCACAGCTAAAAGATCTGGCATGCCACAACTAAAGATTCTGTGTGCTCTAACTAAAAGAATCCACATGCTGTGATGAAGGTTGAAGATCCTCTGTGCCACCACTAAGACTCAGCACAGCCAAATAAACAAAAAAATTAAAAATATCGAATCATTAATAGTGGTTATCTTAGAGATTGTAGGCAATTTTTGCTTGTGAAATGTTTGAGTTATTTACAATGTGCATATATTTGTTATTTTATGATCAGAGAAAGATACACTTTAAAAAGATATATTAGAAAAAAAAAAAAAATAAAAAGATATATTAGAATGACTTCAATTAGATGGTAGAATAAGAGATTCTAGTCCATGTCCTACGACAGAAACACCAATTTAACAACCATTCATGGACAAAGATACATTTATGAGTGCTCCAGAGTCCAGCTGAGTGGTTCTAGCACCCCAGTGGAACATAAAACCCAAGAATGAGAAAGGTGGCAGAAGTTTATTTAAAGAAATAATAGCAGAAAACTTCCCAAATCTGGGGAAAAATGGATATCCAGATTCATGAAGTTTAAAGCAATAGAAATAGGTTGAGTCCAAAAATGTCTACACTAAGACACATTGTAATTAAATGGCCAAAAGTCAAAAATAGAATTTTGAAAGCCTCAAGAGAAAAATGACTTGTCAAATACAAGTAAATTCCCACATAAAACTGTCAAAGGTTTCTCAGCAGAAGCCTTGCAGTCCAGGAGGGAGTGGAATCATATATTCAAAGTGATGAAAGAAGACAACTGCCAACAGGAATAATTTATACCTGGCAAAACTATCTTTTAGAAATGAAATAGAAAGACTTTCTCAGACAAATAAAAACTGAGGGAGAACTGCCTTACAAGAAATGCTAAGGGAAGTTCTTCATATTGAAATGAAAGGGTGCTAAACAGCAACACCAAAGCAAGGGAAAGTACAGATCTCGTTGATAAAGGTAAGCACAGGCAATCCCTAATGGTTCAACTTACAATTTTTTGATTTTACAATCGTGCGAAAGTGTTATTCATTCAGTAGAATCCACACTTTGAATTTTGACCTTTTCCCAACTATGAATGTGTGCTATGAGACTCTCTTGTGATGCTGGGAAGGGCAGTGAGCCACAGCTGCCAGTCAGCCACATGACCATGATGGCAAATAACTGGTACATTTATAACCATTCCGTACCCATATGTCCATTCAGTTATTTCAGTACAGTATTTAATAACTTACATGAGAATTCATCAATACTTTATTATAAAATAGGCCTTGTGTTAGATGATTTTGCCCATCTGTAGGTTAACGTGAATATCCTGAGCAGTTTAAGGTAAGACTGAGTGACTTCCCTTTCACTTTTCACTTTCATGCATTGGAGAAGGAAATGGCAACCCACTCCAGTGCTCTTGCCTGGAGAATCCCAGGGATGAGGGAGCCTGGTGGGCTGCTGTCTATGGGGTTGCACAGAGTCGGACATGACTGAAGCGACTTAGCAGCAGTAGCAGCAGCAGATTTATTAAATGCCTTTTGGCTTATGACATTTTCAACTTCCACTGGGCTTTTGGGGAAATAATCCCATTGTAACTCAAGGAAGAATAATGTAGGATTGTAATAGTGCCACACAAGTCATTTTAAACTCTAGTATATTCGAGATTTTTTTGTATTTCCATACAAATTGTGAAATTATTTTTCTAGCTCTGTGAAGAATACCATTGGTAGCTTGATAGGGATTGCATTGAATCTATAAATTGCTTTGGATAGTATACTCATTTTCACTATATTGATTCTTCCAATCCATGAACATGGTCTATTTCTCCATCTATTAGTGTCCTCTTTGATTTCTTTCACCAGTGTTTTATAGTTTTCTATATATAGGTCTTTAGATTCTTTAGGTAGATATATTCCTAAGTATTTTATTCTTTTCGTTGCAATGGTGAATGGAATTGTTTCCTTAATTTCTCTTTCTATTTTCTCATTATTAGTGTATAGGAATGCAAGGGATTTCTGTGTGTTGATTTTATATCCTGCAACTTTACTATATTCATTGATTAGTTCTAGTAATTTTCTGGTGGAGTCTTTAGGGTTTTCTATGTAGAGGATCATGTCATCTGCAAACAGTGAGAGTTTTACTTCTCCTTTTCCAATTTGGATTCCTTTTATTTCTTTTCCTGCTCTGATTGCTGTGGCCAAAACTTATAAAACTATGTTGAATAGTAATGGTGAAAATGGGCACCCTTGTCTTGTTCCTGACTTTAGAGGAAATGCTTTCAATTTTTCACCATTGAGGATAATGTTTGCTGTGGGTTTGTCATATACAGCTTTTATTATGTTGAGGTATGTTCCTTCTATTCCTGCTTTCTGGAGAGTTTTTTTTTTATATCATAAATGGATGTTGAATTTTGTCAAAGGCTTTCTCTGCATCTATTGAGATAATCATATGGTTTTTATTTTTCAATTTGTTAATGTGGTGTATTACATTGATTGATTTGTGGATATTGAAGAATCCTTGCATCCCTGGGATAAAGCCCACTTGGTCATGGTGTATGATCTTTTTAACGTGTTTTTGGATTCTGATTGCTAGAATTTTGTTAAGGATTTTTGCATTTATGTTCATCAGTGATATTAGCCTGTAGTTTTCTTTTTTTGTGGCACCTTTTTCAGGTTTTGGTATTAGGGTGATGGTGGCCTCATAGAATGAGTTTGGAAGTTTACCTTCCTCTGCAATTTTCTGGAAGAGTTTGAGTAGGATAGGTGTTAGCTTTTCTTTAACAAGTGGTGCTGGGAAAACTGGTCAACCACTTGTAAAAGAATGAAACGAGAACACTTTCTAACACCACACACAAAAATAAACTCAAAATGGATTCAAGATCTAAACATAAGACCAGAAACTATAAAACTCCTAGAGGAGAACATAGGCAAAACACTCTCTGACATACATCACAGCAGGATCCTCTATGACCCACCCCCCAGAATATTGGAAATAAAAGCAAAAATAAACAAATGGGGCCTAATTAAACTTAAAAGCTTCTGCACAACAAAGGAAATTATAAGCAAGGTGAAAAGACAGCCTTCAGAATGGGAGAAACTAATAGCAAATGAAGCAACTGACAAACAACTAATCTCAAAAATATACAAGCAACTCCTACAGCTCAATTTCAGAAAAATGAATGACCCAATCAAAAAATGGGCTAAAGAACTAAATAGACATGTCTCCAAAGAAGACATACAGATGGCTAACAAACACATGAAAAGATGCTCAACATCACTCATTATCAGAGAAATGCAAATCAAAGCCACTATGAGGTACCATTTCACGCCAGTCAGAATGGCTGCAATCCAAAAGTCTACAAGCAATAAATGCTGGAGAGGGTGTGGAGAAAAGGGAACCGTCTTACACTGTTGGTGGGAATGCAAACTAGTACAGCCACTATGGAGAACAGTGTGGAGATTCCTTAAGAAACTGGAAATAGAACTGCCTTATGATCCAGCAATCCCACTGCTGGGCATACACACTGAGGAAACCAGAAGGGAAAGAGACACGTGTACCCCAATGTTCATCACAGCACTGTTTATAATAGCCAGGACAAGGAAGCAACCTAGATGTCCATCAGCAGGTGAATGGATAAGAAAGCTGTGGTACATATACACAATGGAGTATTACTCAGCCATTAAAAAGAATACATTTGAATCGGTTCTAATGAGGTGGATGAAACTGGAGCCTATTATACAGAGTGAAGTAAGCCAGAAAGAAAAACACCAATACAGTATACTAACGCATATATATGGAATTTAGAAAGATGGTAACAATAACCCTGTATACGAGACAGCAAAAGAGATACTGACGTATAGAACAGTCTTTTGGAGTCTGTGGGAGAGGGAGAGGGTGGGATGATTTTGGAGAATGGCATTGAAACATGTATAATATCATATATGAAATGACTCTCCAGTCCAGGTTAGATGCACGATACTGGATGCTTGGGGCTGGTGCACTGGGATGACCCAGAGGGATGGTATGGGGGGGGAAGAGGGAGGAGGGTTCAGGATGGGAAATACATGTATACCTGTGGTGGATTCATTTTGATATATGGCAAAACCAATACAATATTGTAAAGTTAAAAAAATAAAATAAAATAAAAAAAAAACTCTAGTAAAAGTTAAAAGATAAAGGTATTAACCATAAATATAAAAATCTATTAATGGAGACAAAATTTTTAAAATTTGCATTATGACATCAATAGCAAACTATGTAATTAGAAATTTTTGAATGCAACTCTTCTATGAAGAGTTTTGCATGCAACTAAAGTTAAACTATTATTAGCTTAAAATAGACTATTATAAGATGCTATATATAGGCCTCAGGGTAACCACAAAAAAACACCTAAAGAAGATACACAAAAGAAAAAGAGAAAGAAGTCAAATCATATAAATACAAAGAATTATCAAATCATAAAGAGGACTTCCCTGGTGGCTCAGACGGTAAAGCGTCTGTCTACAATGCATGAGACCTGGGTTAGATCCCTGGGTCAGGAAGATCCTCTGGAGAAGGAAATGGCAATCCACTCCAGTACTATTGCCTGGAAAATCCCATGGACAGAGGAGCCAGGTTACAGTCCATGGGGTCGAAAAGAGTCGGACATGACTTCACTTTCACTTTCAAAGAGAGGAAAAGAACAAAAAACAGCAAAATAAAAAAATATTAACAAATGACAGTAGTAAGTCCTTACATATCAATAATTACTTATTAATTTAAATGTAAGTGGACTAAACTTTTCAATCAAAAGTCTTAAAGGTGCTTGAATGGATACAATAAAAAGATCAAACTATATTCATTCTACAAGAGACTCACTGGATAGCCATTAGCTGAAAGTAAAGGGTTAGTAAAAGATACTCCATGCAAATGGTAACAGGTATATGAAAAGATGCTCAACATCACTAATCATCAGGAAAATGCAAACCAAAACCACAATGAGACATCACCTTATACCTATTAGGATGACAATTATTTTAAAAAATCAAACAACAAGGACCTATTGTACAGCACAGGAACTGGTATAGTTCAACATTCAATATCTTGTAATAACCTAAATGAAAAAGAATCTGAAAAAGAATATCTATATATCTATATCTGAATCAGTTTGCCATATACCTGAAACTAACACAACATTGTAAATCAACTATACTTTGATGAAAAAAATCAAAAGATAAGTGTTGGTGAGGAGGATGTGGAGAAAAGGGAACTCTTGTACACTGCTGGTGGGAATATAAATTGGTACAGCCACTGTGGAAAATCGTATAGAGTTTCCTCAAAATTGAAAAATAGAACTACAACGTGATCCAGCCATTTCACTTCTGAGTATATATATACAAAGGACATGAAATTCATGGATGAACCTAATGGACATTATGCTAAGTGAAATAATCTAGAAGTGGGAAAACAAGAGTATACAATCCTATTGATATGAGTAATATAAAACAAACTTATAGAAGAAGAGAGTAGAATGGTGGTGACCAAGGTATAGGAAGAGGGGGAGTAGAGAAGGTGGAATAGGGAAGGTGTTGGTTAAAAGATACAAAGGCTCAGTTATGCAAGAGGAATGAGTCCCAGAGATCTACTGCATAGCATAGAGCCTATAGTTAAGAACATTGCATTTACACTTAAAAGTGTAAGAGGGCAGATCTTATGTGCTCTTATCACACATGAAAAATTAAAAATTAAAAAGACAGTGGAGGAAACTTTTGGATGTGATGATATATTACTATTTACAGTATTGATTGTGATTATGGTTTCATCAATGTATACTTATCTTCAAACTCATCAACCTATTTGCATTAAGTATGCACAGCTTTTTGTATGTCGGTTGTTCCTCAATAAAACATTTTTTTAAAAATTGGAGAATTCAACCCTGGGAAAAAGGAGGATTATTTCTCAGATGAGGTAAATGAATGGAATTAGAAAATTTGAGCAGAGACAGGATAGGAAATAATGTGGAAACGGTATACACAGACAGTGTATCATTTTTCCTTTCTTATTGTGCTGAAGACCTGTAAGATTATATTAGTTCAGGTGAATGTAATTTAGTAATAATAATAACAAACAGTAAGAATACAACAATAATGATGGCTGACTCTTAATTGATTGAGCTCTTTTATTTGCTAACCATAATGCTAAGAGTTTCAGGTGAATTGTTTTACTTAATTCTCACAAAACTCCATTACTTCATAAACAACTCCATTTTATCTATTTATTAAGAATATTTATTGAACACTTGCTATATGTTAGGGATATGGTGATAAAATTATCATGGTCCCTCTTCTTGAAGAGCTTATGGTATAGTAGGAAAAACAGACATTAAACAAATGAAAATAAATATTTAATGACATAATAAATGACATAGAAGGTGTGATAGAATAATAGGGGGATATATTTCAGATAGAAGGGCCTGGGAAGGTCTCTCTTGTAATGTGACATAGGTAAGCTGACACCTAAAAATAAGGAGGAGCCAGGCAGGCAGAGGAAGGGCCTTGAGGCAGAAGTAAATAGGTCTATTAACATAGATCATGAGAAATGCTGGACTGGGAGAAACACAAGCTGGAATCAAGATTGCCGGGAGAAATATCAATAACCTCAGATAGGCAGATGACACCACCCTTATGGCAGAAAGTGAAGAGGAACTCAAAAGCCTCTTGATGAAAGTGAAAGTGGAGAGTGAAAAAGTTGGCTTAAAGCTCAACATTCAGAAAACGAAGATCATGGCATCCGGTCCCATCACTTCATGGGAACTAGATGGGGAAACAGTGGAAACAGTGTCAGACTTTATTTTTCTGGGCTCCAAAATCACTGCAGATGGTGACTGCAGCCATGAAATTAAAAGACAATTACTCCTTGGAAGGAAAGTTATGACCAACCTAGATAGCATATTCAAAAGCAAAGACATTACTCTGCCAACAAAGGTCCGTCTAATCAAGGCTATGGTTTTTCCTGTGGTCATGTATGAATGTGAGAGTTGGACTGTGAAGAAAGCTGAGCGCTGAAGAATTGATGCTTTTGAACTGTGGTGTTGAGAAGGCTCTTGAGAGTCCCTCGGACTGCAAGGAGATCCAACCAGTCCATTCTGAAGGAGATCAACCCTGGGATTGCTTTGGAGGGAATGATGCTGAAGCTGAAACTCCAGTACTTTGGCCACCTCATGCGAAGAGTTGACTCATTGGAAAAGACTCTGATGCTGGGAGGGATTGGGGGCAGGGGGAGGAGGGGACGACAGAGGATGAGATGGCTGGATGGCATCACTGACTTGATGGATGCGAGTCTGAGTGAACTCTGGGAATTTGTGATGTACAGGGAGGCCTGGCATGCTGCGATTCATGGGGTCGCAAAGAGTTGGACACGACTGAGCGACTGAACTGAACTGAACTGAACATAGATCATTCTTTCCTCTAATAAGAGAGATAAAAGAAGATCTAAAAGGCTAAATAGAGATAGTGGAGGAAGAATGATGCTAGTTGAGGGTGGGATGGGCCAGACTGTCTAAAGCCATGTATATTCAACTTTTATCCTGAGTGCATTATGAAGTCTTGAAATATTTTAAGCAGCCAAGTGAAGGATCTGATTTATGTTAAAAACAATGCTTTGGCTATGTCATGGAGAATGGATTGGAGGGAGCCAAGAGCAAATATTGGGGAGAATTGCTCTGAGTTTATTGTAGCATTCAGGTTGAGAAGATAATGGTTGTACATCGGATGGTGGTTGCAGATTTGGAGAAAAGTGGAGAGGTCTACTAATTGGAGGTCGAGTCCAAAGGGCCTGGTTATAGAGAAGCTGAGTTCAGTTCAGTTTAGTCACTCAGTTGTCTTTGACTCTTTGTGACACACACCATGGACTGAAGCCAGTGATAACTTAAGTCCTTCATTTGTATAATAGGGCTGATCCACTGCTAGCCTCCTTTTTCAGTGTAGGAGACCGAAGCTGGAAAAGGTTAGGTAACATGTTCCAGGAGATACATCTAGTAATGATGTATTATGATATGACCATGGGGTCAGCTCCAGAGAAAATACACATAACCAGCACACTGTATTCCCTCCCAGTGAGTTACAGTCCTGCTGCTTTCTAAAAGGAGAGAACTGGTTGTCTTCTGAATTATAACCTCTCTGCCAACCATGAGTCCATTTGCTTAGTTACCTAAGAGAAAGTCAATAACCAGACTCTTTTTTTTTTAACCCTTTCCCCCGTAACCATAAGTTCATTCTTTAAGTCTGTGAATCTGTTTCTGCTTTGTAAATAAGTTCATTTGTATCATTTGTTAAAAAGAGCTGCATATCACTTAGTATAATAATCTCCAGGTCCACCCATGTTGCTGCAAATGGCATTATTTCATTCTTTTTGATGGCTGAGTAATATTCCATTGTATAAGTGCACCACATCTTCATTATCTATTCTTCTATTGGTGTACACTTAGGTTGCTTCCATGTCTTGGCTATTTTAAATCATGCTGCAATGAATGTTGGAGTGCATATATTCTTTTGAACCACTTTTTTCTTCAGATATATGCCCAATAGTGGAATTGCTGAATCTCATGGTAGCTCTATTTTTAGTTTTTAAAGGAAACTCCTTACTGTTCTCCATTGTGGCTGTATGAATTTACATTCCCACCAACAGTGTAGGAGGGTTCCCTTTTCTCCACATCCTCTCCAGTATTTATTGTTTGCAGATTTCTTTGGCTACTCAGGGTCTTTTGTGTCTTAATACAAATTTTAAGATTTTTTGTTCTAGTTCTGTGAAAAATGCTATTGGTAATTTGACAGAGATTTCATTGAATCTATAGATTGCCTTGGGTAATATAGTCATTTTGACAATGTTGACTCATCCAATCCAAGAACACGATATATGTTTCCATCTGCTTGTGTGGTCTTTGATTTCTTTCATCAGTGTATTATAGTTTTTGAAGTACAGGTTTTTGTTTCCTTAGGTAGGTTTATTCCTAAGTATTTTATTCTTTTTGATGCTGTGGTAGATGGGATTATTTCTTGAATTTATCTTTCTGATCTTTTGTTGTTGGTGTATAGAAATGTAACAGATTTCTCTGCATTAATTTTGTATCTTGCAACTTTACCAAATTCCTTGATGAGCTCTAGTAGTTTTCTGGTCTCATCTTTAGAATATTCTATGTGTAGTATCGTGTCATCTGCAAACAGTGATGATTTTACTTCTTTTCCAATTTGGGTTTCTTTTCTTTTCTTCTCTGATTGCCATGGCTAGTACTTCTAAAACTATTTTGAATAAAAGTGGTGAGAGTGGACATCCTTGTCTTGTTCCTGATCTTAGAAGAAAAGCTTTCAGCTTAACTGTTGATCATGATGTTAGTTGCAGGTTTGTCTCATGCTAAGTCACTTCAGTCATGTCCAGCTCTGTGCGACCCCATGGACAGCAGCCCACCAGGCTCCTCTGTCCACAGGATTCTTTAGGCAAGAATACTGGAGTGGGTTACCATTTCCTTCTCCAAGGTTTGTCATATATAGCCTTTATTATGTTAAGGTAGTTTCCCTCTATGACCACTTTGTGGAGAGGGTTTTTTTTCAGTTTTATTTATTTATTTTTAAAGAAATTTATTTATTATAATTGGAGGCTAGTTATCTTACAATATTGTAGTGGTTTTTGCCATACATTAGCATGAATCATCCATGGGCGTACATGTGTTTCCCATACCAAACCCCCCCTCCCACCACCCTCCCTAAGAGTTTTTTAAAAAATCTTAAATGGGTGTTGAATTTTGCCAAAATCTTATTCTGCATCTATTGAGATGATCATATAATTTTTATCCTTCAATTTGTTGATGTAGTGTATCACACTGACTGATGTGCAGATATTGAAAATCCTTGCATCCCTGGGATAAATCCCACTTGATCATGGTATATGATCCTTTCAATGTATTGTTCAATTCAGACTGCTAGTATCTTGTTGAGAATTTTTGCAGGTGTATTATATGATGTATATTTTGGCCTGGAGCAGATTAGAAAATGTTATTTGGGTCACATTCTGGAAATGATGTTATTCCTTAAATGTTTGATGAGGGTAAGCAGATTCAAGTCTGATAATCCTAGATATTCAAATTGTGTTGTCAGGCAGAAACCAAGCTCTGTTCTTTCTCATGGGATCAGGATCAGATATGTAATTCTGAGATTTCTTTGAAGTCTTTCAGAAACTTACACGACGTTGTGATGGGCAGCTGTCTTGGTATAAATGGGCTTTCTCTAATAGGAAAAAGAGAAAAATAAAGAAGGTCAATAGAAACCAGAGTGTCAGGCCATTTCTCGTGGTTATAGAGGTGTCTGGAAATCACTATGGGCAGATAGGGATATTCACAGCCTAAGGTAAGATTAAATTAAAAGAAAAATAAGTAGCTTACATCACTTGCTGTACAGCAGATATTGGCATAACATTGTAAATCAACTATACTTCAAAAAAATAAACAAACAGATCTATATTTTTAAAAAGTAAGTTAAAAACTCAGCTAAGTGTGGTGATCTTAATATTAATACAAGATAACTTCCTGGACGTGTTTTAGGTGTGTCCTGAGACTTTCTGTAGCCTGTATTTCTGGCATCTGTAAAATGGTCCCTTTGCTATTACTATATTTGTGAAATCTTAGGTGTGAGAAGAGAGATAAGAGTGTAAGAACAGCTGGCAATTATGGGCTTACCTCCTGGGGATGATTAACTTCAGAGTAAATTGTGGTGGAGTCATAGGTTTTCACAGGTTTTGGGATTTTTGTTTCCTGCAGAACACAATCATATTGACTTGGCTTACATAAAGAGATATGTACTCATGCATACATATATTCACATAAAGAGATATAAACGCATGCAAACAGATATATTCTTGGGAAAGGCAGTGTGACGAAAGAGGGATGATGTCAAAATTCTTCAGGAGGAGGGCTATGGAGTGTTTAGCAAGAGGAACTGGAAATCAAGCACCACTAGCTCTCAAATTTGTGAAGGATCAGTCACCTTTCCTGAGCCCCAAACTGAAGCACAATGCTCCAGCAAACCAGTGGGCTCATGAGCCAGAGAAAGACAGAAGGGTGACCTTGTTGGCAGGTGGTGTGAGGGAAAGAAAGCATTCTTGTCCTGCATCCAACTCTACTCTCTTTCCTCCATTTTTAAGAACTAACCTACAGGGACTTCCTTTGTGGTCCACCAGTTAAGAATCTGCCTGCCAGGGCAGGGGACATGACTTTGATCTCTGGTCTGGGAGGATCCCACATGCCATGGGGAAACCAAGCTCATGCGCCACAACTACTGAAGTCTGTGCACCCTAGAGCTCATGCTCTGTCACAAGAGGAGCTACTGCAAAATGAGAAGCCCACACACTGCACCTAGAGAGAGTGACCCCTGCTCACTGCAACTGGAGAAACTGAGCAGCAACGAATACCTAGGGCAGTCAAACAAAACAAAACAACAAAACACCTAACCTACACTACCAGATGGTCATTGTATTACATCTTGGTCTCAGATCTTTACTACCTATAACTGGAGGTATTGCCTGCTCCATTTTGCCCCTGTGTTTCTAATAGCCTGGTCATCATGTCATTGGGGTCTCCTTGAGCATGGAGAACTGTTGGACTAGGAATACCTCATCTTAAGAATGGCTCTGCTTGGAATAAAAAGCCTGATGATAACAGAAGTCCCCTGTGCTCATAGTTTTTGGCATTTTAAATGAATTAGGGTGTATCTAGGGTGTTATCAAAACCTCTGAAACTCTCCAAAGTACCATGTTTTGCTAAAGAAAAAGTTAGCAAATTTGTTGGAGATTAGATTCTTGGTTTGTTGTGAGTGATTCATCTTGTCATCAAGAGAAAACTGGAAAGGCAATTGAAATAACTAAGGTGAGAGCATCTTTTCTTGTTTGCTATCTTTAAAGAGCCTACTTTGATATTTGGCAAAACTAATACAATTATGTAAAGTTTAAAAATAAAATAAAATTGAAAAAAAAAAGAGCCTACTTTGCAAGCATCTGTAAAGGGCTTTGTGAGGGGAGATTTGCTGTGGAATCCAGGATTTCTAGCTACACCACTGCTTCCATTATTGAAGAATGCTGGCTCTCTTGACTTATTTTTCATTAGATGTGGAACTGGTCTCCCAGGATGTGTAGTGTTATTTAGAAATGCACCATTTGCAGGTGCTTTATTTTGGGGCTGATGAGGAATTACTGATGCATGGCGGGGAGTTCCTGATGCCTGACCAAGGCCATCCTGTTATGTCGCTAGAGGGGAGGGGACGATTGAGGGCTGCTCATGCCTTTAGTGTCTTTCACAGTTGAGGGATTGCCAATTCTTGTCACTCTTTCTCTCTTAAGAGGCTCTTCTGAGCCCTGCTATTTCCCCTAAAAAAGGAAGAGAAGTCCCCTGATACAGAATTGTGTCCTTTGGGAACTCTCAAACTTAACTGAACTTTATCCATCCAGCAGATATTTACTGGGCTTCATGCTAAGACACAGGGGAAGAGAGAGGAAGACATAATTTTCACTTCCAGGCAGCTTGTAAGTAAGCTGAAGGGACATGACTTACTGATGCATTACATAGTTAGATTAAGCAATGTAAAGCAGGGTATGAGTAAACATTCCACCGGCATGAGAGCAAAAGGGTGTAGAAGGTCCCAGACATAACTCTTGTCACTGTCTTCACTTCACCTCAGTGGTGGGCATCGTTTGGATTTAGTCAGATGATTGTGACAAGTTCATGAATAATGACTGTAAAAATAATGACCATGATGGAGTATAAAGCTGAAAGTACTCACCTTGTTTGAATGGGTGACCTGAGCATACACAGTATTCCCTGAAGAGAAGGAAGCGTACTCTAAGTTACTCACAGTCTCTGCTGTTAACACAAGAAGACACAGTCAATGGCTGAAGAACTCTGGTCTGCTCTCCCGGGACCTTGTCAACCCCATGTCACTGTCTGGCCCCAAAACGGTAGTTGTTTGAAACATTGCCCTTGCTTAGGGTACATTCATGTTCCCAGTCTTGGGAGTTCAGGGTTGAACCAGAACTTTTTCAGCCATTTGATCTATTTCTGACCTCATCTCCTGGGGGAATGTGGTCTTGAGCTACCCTAAAGCCTCAGAGTCTCTCTGGATTCACATGAAGGGAAGCTTCTGGGACAAAACAGCACTGTCTCCATGGGAGCTAGAGAATCTCACTGGTGAGCATAATGGAGCCAGATTGTCTCACATATATAATACTATTCAACTTTTCAGAGCTCCTTAGAGTGGGTTTGATTATATTAGAGATGAGAAATTTGAGGCTCAGAAAGTTTTATTGCCTTGGTGCAAATTTACACAGGAAATGATCAAACAAGAATTTGAATGCATGCTGCCTGCAATGCAGGAGACCCTGGCTTGATTCCTGGGTTGGGAAGATTCTTGGGCTTCCCTTGTGGCTCAGCTGGTAAAGAACCCGCCTGCAATGCGGGAGACCTGGGTTCGATCCCTGGGTTGGGAAGATCCTCTGGAGAAGGGAATGGCTACCTACTCCAGTATTCTGGCCTGGAGAATTCCATGTACTGTACAGTCCATGGGGTCACAAAGAGTCAGACATGACTGAACAACTTTCACTTCAAACTCAATACCCAAACCCTGGCTGAATAGAGTGATGGGTCAGGCAGTCATCTTTGGGCATTTGATGCTCTAGTCCTATCTTTACACTGTGCCTGCTGTTGATAATGGACAGACCATGAGCCCTTTCACTGGCACTTAGCTCTCCATTGACAGGATGGGGGAATGGCCCTAATCCCATCCCAAGAAATTGCCTGAGTGACCAGTTTGCATTCTTGTAAGGGACCCTGTAGGTCCCACAGGGGATAGACTTGCACAATTCCAGGTCTTCTTCCCTTGCACCATCTGGTCCATCTGAATAATGACATTCTGACCTCCTCCTCTCTCATTATCTAGCCCTCTGATCACCCCCCTTCATTTTCCATCTGGCTCTTGCCATCTGTAGTGACTGGGAACTAAGAGTCTGGAAGCTCACCATGACACTGGGTTTGCTGAGTAGACAATTGAAAGAAACCTGAAAAATAAAATCAGGGAAACTGAAATATGTGACTGTAGTGAGAGAAGCCTTCCATCCTCTACCCCTGTAGGTGTGTCTCTGGAGTAACAGCCCCCAACCCTCTGGCACCAGGGATGGTTGGTGGAGGGGGTGGTTTTGGGATGGTTCAAACACATTAGATTTATTGTGCACTTTATTTCTATATTGTGGCAATCTCAAGATATTCTGCCTTGACTTTAGGGTTAGAGTTCTCATTCCTATGAGAATCTAATGCCACCCCTGATCTACAGGAGGTGGGGCTTAGGTGATGTGAGTGATGGCGAGTGGCTGTAAATACACATGGAGCTTCATTTGCTTGCTCACTGTTCACCTTCTGCTATGTGAACTCGTTCCTAAGAAGCCCCATACTGGTACCAGTCTAGGGCCTGGGTGTCAGGGACCCCTTCTCTAGAGGATGTGGTGGGAAAGGGACCCAGAAAGGAGGGCAGGCAGGCTCCGAGGCTGGGTCCTGCATTTTCTAGTAGGACAGTCTCCTTAGGAGATTAGCACATGTGTATTCACAGCCCAAGTGTGGTCCCCGTGGACTGACTGAGCCGGGTTTGCATCCTCCCCCCCTTTATCTGTCTTCTGCAAGACAGAGTCTTGTATCAGCCCCAGACTCTAAGTCTCTGAAGCCTGAGAGAAGTAACAATAAGAAGAAAGGAAAACCTGCTACTTTTTTCCTCTGAACAAATATTAATATGAATGCAATGAAGAATATACATGTCAAAACAACCACAGTGATAATCCATCTGATATCCAGGTATTCATTTTTCCCATTAATAACACCTGCAAAGAAAAAAAAAAAAAAAAAAAGACGTTGCACTTGAGACACATCGAGTGAGGCCCAGAGTGGTATTTTAGAGCCTCTATTGCATCTCTTCTAGACCATCTTTGGGGGTTGGGTGGGTTCATCTATACCCAGAGGTTCTGGGGGTCTGGGCAGGATTTCTTCAAATGGGAGTCTCATTTAGGCAGACAGGGCAGGGTGGAGCCTGGTAGAGACAGAGAGAAGAAGCAATCTTGCCTTCCTAAAGACTTTGCTCCTGGGCTCTGGGAGGCTTAGAGAAATGGTTGGTGGAGGGGGAGGGAAAAGGAGAACATTCTAGAGGAGTAAGAGACACAGAGCTCCAGGGGGTGTCTGTCCTCTCCCAGCATCACTCAGCTGTCTCCCATTGGGCCTCTGTTTAAGGAATCATAAAGGGCATGAGTGACACCCCACACCCCACAACACTCAAGGCCCTCAGAGAGACCTGAGACAGACTTACCTTCACAGACACTCTTGTCAGAGACAGAAGAGGATAAATAGCTGACAAGATTCTCAGCTATGCAGGTGTAGGTCTCTTCACTGAGGCTCTTGGGGTCCCAGGATATAGAGATATTTGCTTCATTATGATATGGATTTCCTGCGACCTGCCACCTGAATGAGACGTTATCATTTGGATTCTCCACAGAGCAGATCAGCTGGATCTCACAGGTATTATTTTCAGACCATTTGATGTGATGGGCAACTTGTAAGTTGCTCAGTCGTCCTGTGTGCAGAGAAGAGTCCTGGATGAAGGACAAATGGCTTGGCTCAGCCCTCTGTGAAAAATCTCTATCAGCCCCATGTTTCCATGTATCCCACCTGACACTGCTGTATACTCTGTAAATAACTCTGTGTGTGCTGCCTAATTGATGGAATTGAGGCCTCTGGTGACCAAATGATGAGGGATGTCAGTATGAGACAGAGAAGGCAGTGGAAGAGAGGGAAGGGAAAGACTGGAATTTTTGCCAGCTAGTCAGGGGATTTTGAGCTGATCACTTTAATTTTTGGAGCTCCAGTTTATTCCTGGGGTCCTTCTTGTATAAACATAATTTGGAGACTATGCAGCCCAGCCTTAGACAGTTCAGAAACCAGAAGAGCAGGTGCGTGAGCTCTATTTCCTCCATTATCAGAATTTTCCTAGCTGGGATGGAAGATAAAAGCTTAACTTACTTGGAGAACCAAATTTCCCACAACTTTGTTGGGATACTGGTTCTCATTGGATCTGGTGCTGCCTCAAATGATAACAAAGAGATCTTGATGCGGAGTGTCAGCAAGTCAGAAAGGGGTGTATTGAGAACTAAAGAATCAGGGAAGGAAGGAGTGAAGAAATAGAGCAAGCAAGCAATTCATGGGAAGGAAGAAGTGCAATAGATTTGGGCATTTGAGAATACACATGATGCAGGTACTTCTGACAGCGGAGACCAGAAAATATTACCTAAAACTGTGTCAGCAGCTGTGAATCAGTGTGAATATGGGAGCAGTACAGGAAAACCTTCTGACCTAGACTTGGCCCAAGGGTTGAAATAAAGATGACCCAGTAAAAAATGGAATGACTCCAACTATCTCATTAGAGGAGATTAGGCAAAGCATTAAGTTTAGCTAACTGAGTAGGGGTTGTGGAACATACCTTGTTCGAAAGGAATTTTCATGTCATGGCAAGAGTGGATTTGGAGTTAGGAAGACCTAGGTTAGAATCACGGCTTTGTCATTTACTGGCTACATGACCATGGACAAATTTTAGTCTCTACTTGCCCCAATTTCTTCATCTGTAAAACTGGGCAATAACACCTACTTCTTGGATAATTATGAGGATTAAATTAGATAGCATATAGCACAGCAATGGCAAATGTTTGGCTTGAATATTTACCTTCTTCAACCAATGTCCATTGCTGACCTCAAAAACCTATATTAATATCTTACTCCACTTGATGAATATATAATTACACACTTGACATTTCCACCTGAGTATAACATATATCCCCAAGTCAACATGTCCAAAAATATCCTCCAGTTGTTCTCCGCCTGCCAAAAGTAGAAGCCAAAGTCCTTGTGAAGGCTCCCCAGAGCCTTAGATGATGTGACTCCCTATTTCCTTACTGACCTCATTTCCTCTTACTCTCTCTTACTCTGCTCATTGATGTTTGAGCCTGCCAGACACAGGGAGGGCCTGTGCTGGAGAGCTCTTCCCTCAGATATCTGCATGGCTCACTCTTTCACCTCCAACTGGCCTTGTCTCTAATGTCATCTTCTCAATGAGGCCTATTATGACTCCTCCATTTAAAACAGACTGTTGCTTTCTGGCATTTCTGGTGGTCCTTATGTTGTTCTAATCTCTTTTTCCATGAGTTTCTCTCATGGCTTACTTACTGTGTTCTTTGTTCATATATAACGTGTATTTTTATTATTGCCTCCATATCCTCTACCCAGAATGTCAGCACCATGATGAGGTCAGGGATCTTTGTTTTGTTCACTGATGTATCTCAAGGGACTAAGACAGAGTCTCGAACATCATTCATGGTTAACAAATACTGTTGACTCAGTAAATAAACTTAACATGACTCACATTTTTCTTAACACTGAATCTTAGGCTGCTGCTGCTGCTGCTAAGTCATCCCAGTCGTGTCTGACTCCGCGCAACCCTATAGACAGCAGCCCAACACGCTCTGCCATCCCTGGGGTTCTCCAGGCAAGAGCAGTGGAGTGGGCTGTCATTTCCTTCTCCGAATCTTAGGCTGCTGCTGCTAAGTCACTTCAGTCATGTCCGACTCTGTGTGACCCCATAGATGGCAGCCCACCAGGCTCCCCCATCCCTGGGATTCTCCAGGCAAGAACACTGGAGTGGGCTGTCATTTCCTTCTCCAATGAATCTTAGGCAGTTACTCCCAATTAATTGATATTGACCCATAAGATCAAATCTTTGCTATCCCTAGCATAGTACACACAGATTAATTGGTCAATGTTTTAAAAAGCCGATAGTTTTTATCTTAAAATTCCTTTGCACAATTGTAAAAACAAACATGTTGGTGTACCTTATGTCTGTTTTTGTGTGTGTGCTTTAGAAGGAGAGGCACTCCAAAATGCCCTGGGAATGTATTGGCATTCAGTCTCAAGAGTGCGGTTGTTGCAGAAGTTGTACTTGGTCTTCTAAATAGTCACAGAAGAAACTTGTCTCAACAAGTATAATGGAGCCTGGTACAGGGTCAAGGAGTCATAAGCTTTAGGTTCTAATCTCAGCTCTGTCACTAACTGCTGTGCAATGTCATTGAATTGTTTTGTTTCTGGACCTCAGTCTAGCTCCAAATGTCATACTTTTTACCACGAGTCTATAGTGCATATTTGCAGTCACATAGAATTGAAATATGTACTATTTTTTAGTCCATACAAAATTAAGCCCAAGTTTTGACTCACTGAAGATCTGCAGGTTATAATCGGTGTACAGAGAGGAGGTTGATGTGGTTATCTGGGCACGGTAATGTCCCACGTCTGCCATTGTCAGATTGTTGAGCTGCAAGGAGTAGGACTCAGTGACATTCAGTTGATCTTTCCGTTTTGGATCAGTCACCTGTATTTTTGCTTCTTTTGGCCATATGAAGATGACAGAGCTTCCCTCGTGAAGCCAGGTGATGAACGTGATATTCTCTTTCACAGGAAACTTTGAGGGAAGAGTTACAGACTCCCTCAGGACCCCGTTCACAACCAGTGGGGTTGAGCTGGCTTCTGAAAATGAGTTCCCTGTGAACACAGAAAGGAAACTGTTGTGACTCTCCCTTCCCTACCTCCCACACCCTTTCTCCTCATGCTGCCAGTCTGTTAGAGCTCACTGATACTGAAGTCCAAAGATAAGATGAAGAGGAAAAGGATTGGGAGGAGTGCTGAAGTAGACAATCACAGAGGCTCCGCCAACAAAATGCCTGGCACCCATGGTTGATGAGTAGTTGGTCCCAGCCAGTCTACCTGTGACCAGCTGGATGCCATACTAGCTGGTCACACCTGGGTCATAGCCATACTATCTGACCCCAGCCTCTGAGTTATCTGGGCATGAGATGGAGAGGGACAACTGCATCCAATCCCTGGCACAGATTTCAAAAACTGCAACTCTTTACTGATGAAATATAATTAAAGCTTGACATTTAGTAAATACCTGCTGTGTTCAATGTAGTAGGCTTGTGAGATTTAAAGGACTAATAATAGGAATTTACAGTTCTTATACATTATTTCATCTGATGCTGACAACAAACTTTGACAAGTAGGATGAATATTATCATATCCATTTACAGACAAGGATCTGAGGCACAGAGTAGTTAACTAATTTTCCTAGAGTTGCCCAGCTAAAGAATAACAGAGTTGGGATTCAGATCCAACTCCTTTGACTCTAACTATTTTGTGCTCCTTGCATGATACCAGAAGATATCTTTTCTGCTCCCAAAAGATAACTGTCTAGGAGTTGAGAAGATAAAAACTGGTAAGTATAAAATTAATATATATAACTTCAAAGTAACATGTAATGGCTACACTCTCATGAGCCTATCTCAGAGCCATTAATGTTTGAGCAAAAAAGGTGAAATGGTTACAATCATTTTTAAAGAAGATTCTTCCTTAACATCCTTTGCCAAATTCCTAGCATTTATCATACCATTTTGTAGCCTTCTGTTCTCTTAACTTAATCATCTTATTTAATAGTTATCTTAATTATCTTTATATCTGAGCACAAAGCCTGACACAAAGTAGGATCTGGAAATGTTTGAGTGAATCAGTGAATAAGTAACCATTACCACTAGGATTCAGCAATATGTGAACTGAGAACTTCCAGATGTTCAAGCTGGATTTAGAAAAGGCAGAGGAACCAGAAATCAAATTGCCAACATCCGCTGGATCACAGAGAAAGCAAGAGAATGCCAGAAAAAAACATCTACTTCTGCTTCATTGACTACACTAAAGCCTTTGACTGTGCGGATCACAACAAACTGTGGAAAATTCTTAAAGAGATGGGAATATCAGACCACCTTATCTGTCTCCTGAGAAAGCTATATGCAAGACAAGAAGCAACAGTTAAAACTGGGCATATAACAACAGACTGGTTCAAAATTGGGGAAGAAATATGTCAAGCCTATATATTGTCCCCCTGATTACTTAACTTATATGCAGAGTACATCATGTGAAATGCCAGGGTGGAGGAATTACAACCTGGGATCAAGATAGCCTAGAAAAATATCAGCAGCCTCAGATATGGAGATGATACCACTCTAATGGTAGAAAGTGAAGAGGAACTAAAGAGCCTCTTGATGAGATTGAAAGAGGAGAGTGAAAAAGCTGGCTTGAAGCTCAGCATTAAAAAAAAGAGCTAAGATCATGGCATCTGCTTCCATCAATTCACGGCAAATAGATGGGGAAAAAGTGGAAGCAGTGACATATTTTATTTTCTTGGACTCCAAAATTACTGCAGAGAGTGACTGCAGCCATGACGTTGAAAGATGCTTGCTCCTTGGAAGAAAAGCTATGACAAACCTAGACAGCATATTAAAAAGCAGAAACATCACTTTGCCGACAAAGGTCCTTATAGTCAGAGCTATGGTTTTTCCAGTAGTCATGTACGATGTGAGAATTGGACCATAAAGCAGGTTGAGTGCTGAAAAATTAATATTTTTGAATTATAGTGCTGGAGAAGACTCCTGAGAGCCCCTTGGACAGGCAAGGAGATCAAACCAGTCAATCCTAAAGGGAGTCAACCCTGAATATCCATTGGAAGAACTGATGCTGAAGCTGAAGCTCCAATACTTTGGCCACCTGATGCGAAGAGCCAACTCATTGGGAAAGTCTCTGATGCTGGAAAGATTGATAGCAGGCAGAGATGGGGGCAACAGAGGATGAGATGGTTGGATGGCATCATCAACACACTGAATATGAGTTTAAGAAAGCTCTGGGAAATGGTGAAGAACAAGGAAGCCTGGCATGCTGCAGTCCGTGAGGTCGCAGAGTTGGATGCGATTTAGAGACTGAACAATAACAACTATTATCACAACCTCAACTTTCTTAAGACCCCTTAGTTCTCAGGAGAGAATCTGAGTAGGGGAGGAAATATCTCTTTGGATTTTTGTGCTCAACTCCTGGGTGAGCTCGCACTTCCTCTCTCTCAAATTGTCGTATGCATGCCTGTCACATGAAAACTACTTCACCCCTTACTACATTTTTCCATCAGCATTGTAACATGCTGTTGTTTGTCATTTGGCCCTTCTTCCCTCTTGGAATAACACGCATGAATATCACAAGCAAAATCTTGAGTGAAAAAAGAAAATTCAGATACAAATAGAATACAGTGGCATGCTTCCATTTATTTAAAGTTTTAAAACAAGCAAAATAAATCTATTCTTTTAAAAGTTGGGATAGGGTTACCTTTGCAGTGGAGGGAGAGCAAGTAGGAGGGAGCATAGTGGGGGCTTTCTGGGCTGCTGGTTATGTGCCGTTTCTTAACCTATGTCTGGATACACAGATTTGTTCATTTTATGATGATTCATTGAGCTGACACTTAGGATTTGCAGTTTTCTCTATTTCAGTAAAAGAGGTTAAACAACAAAAAGCAAAACAATATAATTGCAATGGCCTATGCGGGACAAGAGCTTCCCTGGTGGCTCAGATGGTAAAGAGTCTGCCTGCAGTGTGGGAGACCTGGGTTCGATCCCTGGGTCAAGAAGATCCCTTGGAGAAGGAAATGTCAACCCACTCCAGGACTCTTGCCTGGAAAATCCCATGGACAGAGGAGCCTGGCAGGCTACAATCCATGGGGCCACAAAGAGTCAGACACGACTGAGCGATATCACTTTCTATGAGGGACAAAATGATCTGATTCTTTTTCTCTCTGGCCTAATTTCCTATAACTTTCCACCTTCTTCCCTTCCTACCTCACATTATGCTGGCCTGGTTCTTCCTTGAAAGGCCAGGGTTGTACACTTGTAATTGCCTCTGTCTGGAATGCCCTTCGCCCAGGTATCCGCATGGCTCACTCTTTTTGTCTCCATAAGGTCTTTAACTTAAACTTGCCGTCTCAAGGAGGTCTTCTATGACTACACTTTCCTCACCACCAGTCCTTACTGCTGTACACTCACTGCCTTTGAATTTGTTTTTCTCTGTAATATTGTCTACCGCACTTTGTAATTCGCATATTTGTTTTACTGTTCTTTCCCCCTTCCACTAGAATATAAGCTCCATGAAAGCAAGAAATTTGTCTGTCTTGTTCAGTGTGGTGGACGCTCTTGAACAGTGCTTGGCACATAGTAGGCCCTGGTGGTTCAGTGGAAAAGGATCTGCCTGCAGTGCAAGAGATGCAGGAGATGTGGGTTCAGTCCCTGGGTTGGGAAGATTCCCTAGAGGAAGGCATGGCAATCCATTCCAGTATTCTTGCCTGAAAAATCCCACAGACAGATGAACCTGGCAGTCTGCAGTCCATGGGATTGCAGAGTCGAACATGACTGAGTATGAGCATGAATATTGTTAAGTGAATGAGTACATCTCCACTCCTTATCTTGGAGTTTCTGTGCCAAGGATGTTTAGGTCCAGTTCCTCTTTGTAAGGAATCTTGGCATATCCTGTGGCCCAAGGACTCTTCAGGAACTGTTATTCTTTGTCTAGTACAGACTTTTAAGCTTCCTTTGTTTTTACAGGTTGAAATCCTTCATTTATTTAGCAATCATTTTACTATTTGCTCAGCTCTATGCCAATTCAGTGAATAAAAGCCTTAGAAATCATGGCATTCAGAGCATATTTATTAGATTCCTTTTATATACCAGTTTCTGGGCTGATGACTGTGAATACAAATATGAATAAGACACTGTTTGTCCTCTGGGCTCACCTTGTGGTAGGAAGCCTGACAGGTAAACGTGTAGCTGTGGTGTGGCGAGTTAGGCATAGACCTAGGATAGAGTTTGCTTCCATATAGCCCTCACATCACTAATTTCACCCTGCACACTCACCATCAAGTGTTTCTTTCTCTTAGCCATAATTACGAGGTTGCTTTCCTCTATTTTGCATACTCTTGACTGTAGGGATTATGCTTATTATCTCTGTAACCCTAGCTTTTAGCACAATTTTGAGCCCAATAAATGTCGAGTTGATAAGAGGTATATGCTCTCAGTTCAGTTCAGTCACTCAGTCGTGTCCAACTCTTTGCGACCCCATGAATCGCAGCACGCCAGGCCTTCCTGTCCATCACCAACTTCCGGAGTTCACCCAAACTCATGTGCATCGAGTCAGTGATGCCATCCAGCCATCTCATCTTCTGTCGTCCCCTTCTCCTCCTGCCCCCAATCCTTCCCAGCATCAGGGTCTTTTCCAATGAGTCAACTCTTCACATGAGGTGGCCAAAGTATTGGAGTTTCAGCCTCAGCATCAGTCCTTTCAAAGAACACCCAGGACTGGTCTCCTTTAGGATGGACTGGTTGGATCTCCTTGCAGTCCAAGGGACTCTCAAGAGTCTTCTCCAACACCACAATTCAAAAGCATCAATTCTTTGGTGCTCAGCTTTCTTCACAGTCCAACTTTCACATCCATACATGACCACTGGAAAAACCATAGCCTTGACTAGACGGACCTTTGTTGGTAAAGTAATGTCTCTGCTTTTTAATATGCTGTCTAGGTTGGTCATAACTTTCCTTCCAAGGAGTAAATATCTTTTAATTTCATGGCTGCAATCACCATCTGCAGTGATTTTGGAGCCCCCAAAAATAGTCTGACACTGTTTCCACTGGTTCCCCATCTATTTCCCAAGAAGTGATGGGACCAGATGCCATGATCTTTGTATTCTGAATGTTGAGCTTTAAGCCAACTTTTTCACTCTCCACTTTCACTTTCATCAAGAGGCTCTTTAGTTCCTCTTCACTTTCTGCCATAAGGGTGGTGTCATCTGCATATCTGAGGTTATTGATATTTCTCCTGGCAATCTTTATTCCAGCTTGTGCTTCTTCCAGTCCAGCGTTTCTCATGATGTACTTACTCTGCATGGCAGTGCAAACAGTGAAAATGGTGGGGCAGGAAGGGTTGGAGGTTGTCAGGAAACACATCACAGAGAAGATACCATTGTAGTATGGCTTTGAATAAAAACAAGAGATCCTTCATTGCTTGATTATTTCAAGAATGCCCTGCTCTTTCTTTGCTCTGTTGTTCCCTTTGACTGAAACACCTTGCCCACATTTTCCCCTCAGGTGAGCTCCTATTTATCCTTCAAGGGTAAGTTCAAATTGCTTATATTTGTGGGGTTTTGCATCAATCCAGGAGAGTTGAAAGGAGTTTGTAGTGGGAGAAGAGGAAAAGGTATAGAAAGAGGAGAAGGGGTTGGTAGGAGTTGTTTTCTGCAGGTCTAAGAATAAGATTTAAACCTCTGTGCTTAAGGAAGGTGAAGGTCAGAAACTGCTTTTGAAAAAGCTCAGAATTACTTTTGAAAAAGTTCAAAAGCTACTCTGAAAGACTTTGGACTGAAGGAGAGCTGTTTTGGGGTTCAGATGATGCAGTATGGCCCAGAGAGCACAAGAAGGTCTTTTTCTCTACTCTACCTGGAATCAGCACTGATGCTTTGGGAATGTCCTAGATCTGTATCCTTGGCATGAATATTGATGTTCTCTGCAGAACATTGAGGTCTCCCCTAAGTGGTTCAGCTGGTAGCAGATTTGGTTAGGCCTGGAACCAGAACAGACTAAGAATTGGGAAGATGTTTCATGACTGCAACAGAAGGCTGCTTTAGCTATCCATGGGAAGTTCTCTTATTAGTCACTGGGGGCCACTTGGAGCATGGGGTTGGTGCTGAGGTCTTGCTCCTCCTCTGGTGTGGATGTTGAGTCAGCAGAAATTTGCAGTATGTTTGTTTACAGGTTTCACTCACTCTGGGAACATGAGTAGTGTCTTCATCAGCTTATTATGCCCTCAGAATCTGGCCCAGGGAACCTGGAATACTGCATAGGTTGAGACTGGAATGTGAAGTGACTTGAATGATTATCTGAATGATTTTTTTTTAATGTAGTAAGAAAAATGGAGTATTTTTGAGAAATGAGAAGGAATAAAGAAAGCAGGTAAGACTGAGTTGATTCTGGAAAAATGGCAGAGAAACTTTGGGTTATCTAACCTAGGGGACTGGTTCAGGCCTATCTAAAGGAAAAAGAAATATAGTGGGCTGTTTTAGCTCAGCATGAAACAAGTTCAGAAGGAGGTTAGAAAATACACAAATAGCCAATAAGCACACGAAAAGATGCTCAGTATCATTAATTGTGAGGGAAATGCAAATCAAAAACCTCTATGAAATGTCTTTATATCTACTAAGACGGTGACTAATAATAATAATAACAATAAAAATAATTGAAAAATAAGTGTTGGTAAGGATGTGGAGAAATTAGAACACATTGCTGGTGGGAATGGAAACTGGTACAGCCACTGTGGAAAAACTGTTTAGTGATCCCTCAAAAAATTAAGTACAGCATTATCATATGATCCAGCAGTTTCATTCCCAGAAGAACTGAAAACAAAAACGTGTACAAAAGTCTTCATAATAGCACTATTTGAAAAAGCCAAAAGCTGGAAACAACACCAATGTCCATCAGGAGGTGTGTGGATGAATAAGTTATGGCACACACACACAGTGGAATATTATTCAGCAATTAAAAGGAATGAAATATCGATACATGATACAATAGGAATAAACCTTGAATACATTTTACTAAGAGAAAGAAGTTAGACATAAAAATTCACAGATCACATGATTTCATTTATATGTAATATCCAGAACAGGTGAACTCATTGAGACAGAAAGCAGATGAATGTTTGAAGGGGGAGAAGGGTTTGAAGGGTTGGGGAGAGAAATGAGAAGGGATTGCTTAATGAGTACAAGGTTTTCTTTCAGGGTGATGAAATGCTCTGGAGCAATAGAAGGGGTTGTTTCCCAATGCTGTGAGTTTACTAAATGTCACTGAATTTGTACACTTTAATATTATTATTTTATGTTTTGTAAATTGCACCTTAATGAAAAAACGGAAGAAAGACAACAGTCTGCTTGTGCATGGAGACACAACTGAGGCTAGATCTAGAGTGAGACTGAAAACTGGGAGGCTTGGAAGCCTGGCAGTCCAGTGGGCAGTGACTGCAGATTCTGAGAGGTGGAAAGACCCAGTTCTTGATGATAATGACAAAATGTAAAACAACTCTCTGCCTGTGGTGAGCAACAATAAACATTGATAGGTGTGGATGGTTGGTAAGAAGTAGATAATGCTGCTCAAGGGAAGGAGAGTCATTGGATTATAGTCTTTGAGCAGAAAAACCTGCAGAGTTTTTGGCTCAAAACCTCAGAATCATTTGGTTGGCCCATGTGTATTGGTTATAACATATATTTCCTACTACTGTTCTCTCTTGCACATCAGAATGCCTGTATCTGCTTCTTGCAAACACACTCAAAGAACTAGTTCTTATTTCTCCATCCTTCCAACCCCATTGTGACTAAAGTCTCATATGTGGTCCATGGAACATCACTGGTGTTCCTTGGGAACTTGTCATAAATGCAGAGACTTAGTCTCCTTTCCAGAATCAGCATTATAATAAGATCCCCTAGTACTTTGTATGCATATTAACGTTTGATAATGTTTCACGTTCACTTTTCACTTTCATGCACTGGAGAAGGAGATGGCAACCGACTCCAGTGTTCTTGCCTGGAGAATCCCAGGGACAGAGTTGGACATGACAGAAGTGACTTAGCAGCTAACATTTGATAAGTTCCCACCTGGAAAGAATTAAATGTAGAAGCAAGTGAGATTCATTTTCTCCAGGGCATGATGACGTTTGATCTCAATTATACCTTGAGCTTCCCTGGTGGCTCAGATGGTAAAGCATCTGCCTGCAATGCAGAAGACCCGGGTTTGATCCCTGGGTTGGGAAGGTCTCCTGGAGAAGGAAATGGCAACCCACTCCAGTATTCTTGACTGGAGAATCCCATGGATGGAGGAGCATGGTAGGCTACAGTCCATGGGGTTGCAAAGAGTTGGACACGACTGAGCGACTTCACTTCACTTCACTTCATATCTACTGGAATTATTTCTTTATCTTTACAGCTAAATTTCCTAAAAGGAGCAAGTTATGGTGTCTGGCCCCTTGAAAGAATGTAGGCTGGCATGAGTCATCTTCCTTCATGCTTGCTTCAAGATTGATTTGTACCAAACTCTTATCACAGTGGTTTTCTTTTAGTTCCTTAATCATTCTAAACTCTTCCCTGCACCAGGACCTTTGCACATGTAATGTCCACTGCTTTGAATGCTTCTTCATTAGACTCCTCCCTTGTTTGACTTCTCTTTAAATATCAGTTGAGATGCTACCTTTCCAGAAAATCCTTTCCACACCGCCTCCATCTAACGAAGGTCCTCTTGTTTTTCTATCCCATGGTCCTGAAACCAAGCAGGACCTTGTGGGGCTCATGGACATAGAAACCTTTCTGTCCTGCTTTTCTTGTTTGTAGGGAATAGACTCCAGCATTCATGACCTTTGAATCTTCCCTGGTGTCTTAGACAGTAAAGCGTCTGCCTACAATGTGGGAGACCTGGGTTCAATCCCTGGGTTGGGAGGATCTCCTGGAGAAGGAAATGGCAACCCACTCCAGTATTCTTGCCTGAAAAATCCCATGGTTGGAGGAATGTGGTTATGCTACAGTCCATGGTGTTGCAAAGACAGACTGAACTTTCACTTTCATGACCTTCCCTGAGTTCCTAAGGGCAGATTATAACAATTGCTAATCTGGAAAGGGAAGGGATGCAGACACAAGGGAGGAGCAGTAAAGACAATGGTGCAGCCTTAGGGGCAGGGCCCTGGTTCTGCCTTAGGGATGCACAACAATATCTTTGAGCTCTTTATACTAATAGAATGAACACTCCCAACATATGGAAGATGCCAGCATTCTTCATTCCAGATTAAAGGAACTAGAGAAGCTCTTCTAGAAGACCACCTCAGGCTAGATTAAAGGAACCACAGAAACTCATCAGATTATCTGAGACCAGATTAAAATAGTACAGGCCCTGCACACACCCTAATCTTATTAGCAATTCTACCCTTGAATGGTTGCTATAAAACTCTTTGCCAAATCCTCCCAAGTTGGAACACATGGTTTTTGAGAGCAGAAGCCTTCTGTGTCTCCCTTTTCCTGGCAAACCAATAAAACTATCCTTTTCTACTTCACCCAAAACTCTGTCTCTGAGACTTGATTCAGCACCAATGCACAGAGGCCGAGTTTTCAGCATCAGTACCCTGCTTATTATCTTCTTAGTATCACAGTTTATAATTACAAATACATTTATGTGAATATATAGCTGTTTGTAAACTATGCAGCATAGTAAAATGGTTATGAATAGACTCTGGAGCCAGTCTCCCTAAATTATAACCTTGTAAATTACTGCTTTCTTCCTGGACCTCAGAACACCTGCACACACATTCAAGTATGTTTCATTTCCTATACCATTCACTTCCCCCACAGCAGTTTGACAGTAAGCAAGTTACTCAAACGTTGTATGACTTCATTCCTCTTCCTTAAAGTGGGGATAGGAATAGTGTATATTTCATAGGGCCCTTATGAGAAATATTAATGGGAATGGGGAGAAAAATGGGAATTTTAACCTGAGGATATTAAGAATATTGAATTCTAGAGATGAGTTCAATTTTGCAAGGAGGTAAAGACACCTCCGTGGCTCCTGGGCCAGGGAGTAGCTCTTGAATGTATAATTTTTTCCTCTTTCTGCTCTTCTACATATTCCCCAAGTTTCCATCTTCCTTACAATTTTCTCCTTAGCTTTATTTATTATTTCTATGCTGTGAGTTCCAAGCCTCCAGCCTCAGCTCTACCTCTAGTCCTGAATTTCCAGCTGCTTTCAAGAAATTTCATGAATATCACACTAACATCTTAAAATTAGTAAGTCCAAAATTGAAATCATCATCTCATCATGGCTGCTCCCTCCTCCCCACTCCCAACTTTGTAAACTTTTTGGCTATTCTGTCTGAAATTTCTCTGCCCCCAATATTTAATCTCTCCTCTCCTTGCTTGATTTATTTCCTCCTTATCATTTATCACTATCCAATATACTTATTTATTTTGTTTCACTTATTTGTTTTGTTTATAGCTTGTTTCCTCTGCTAAAACGTTAACTCCATGAGGGCAGAATTTTTTTCTGCTTCATTCATGGTGTACACTCAGAAACTAGAATAGTGCCAGGCATCCAGTAGGTGCTCAATGATTGTTTATTGGATGACAATGAATTCTCTCCCCACTTCATTCCCATTGCCAGGTAATCGAGCTAATTCTACATCTGTGGTGATTCTTGCTTCTGCCCTCTCTCTTGTGCTGCTACCATTTTGATTCAACTGTCACTGTTCCTCAAAACTATCACAAGAGCTTGCCACCTACTGGCTAATGAAATCTGTGCGAGTTATTTCAAAAGGGGATAATAATAGTACAGACTCCTAGAACTGTCAAAAAGCTTATGAGTATGATGTAAGTATAGCATTTGACCCAGTGCCTGGAACAGTACAAGCCCACAATGAATGTTAACTATTTTTACCTGCTGTCCTGGGCTAGTTCTGGGATAGCTTTCTTGTCTTGTCTCCTGCCCCTTCCTGTACTTTGGCCCCAGTGGACCACTTGTGTTTCCCCAAAACCTGACATGAACCTTCAAGTTTTCCACATAATGGACAGCAGGGAATGAGAAGCATGTAGGATCTGAGAATTCCTGTCTGGCAGATTAAGTATTGCTGGACTAGCTAGTCCCTGATTTGCATCAAAGGAAAGGAAAGCTGGAGAGTAGTTTTTTCACAGTACGCAAAAACCGTGAACACTATTTTGAGTGTTTTAGTTGGGTTCAGAAATTTCAGCTAAACAGAACCATAGATTTTCAATATTTTCAATGAGGCAAGAAAGAACATGTAGCCTACTTGTGATCACAGAGTAAGATAGCAGCTACTCTGGTGAGAAGGCTTCTTTTCTTAACCTTGCTGCTGCTGCTGGGGCTGCTAAATCGCTTCAGTCATGTCCGACTCTGTACGACTCCATAGACAGCAGCCCACCAGGCTCCCCCATCCCTGGGATTCTCCAGGCAAGAACACTGGAGTGGGTTGCCATTTCCTTCTCCAATGCATGAAAGTGAAAACATAAAGTGAAGTCGCTCAGTCGTGTCTGACTCCTAGCGACCCCATGGACTGCAGCCCACCAGGCCCCTCTGTCCATGGGATTTTCCAGGCAAGAGTGCTGGAGTGGGGTGCCATTGCCTTCTCTGTTCTTAAACTTAGCTCTCTTTATATCACAACATGCTGGCTATAACCCCCAGTCGTATCTTAGAAAAGCTCATTTCCCATGCCCCAGCATATAATTCATTTAAATGCAGACACATTTGAAGCTGTTAACTCTAGATGATCTCAGGCTGTAAGCTGTTAAGTTGAGAGGCAATGGCAGTTTATCAGGCACCTCTGTGAGCTCCACCAGATCCCTTAGTAGAGATACAGACAGACACCTAAATGTAGGTGATTTAGATCGAGCAAACTGCACAAAACCAGGAGTCAAACATGACTACATGGGTATACTTCAGCATTTACCTGGGCCACGGCAGAAGACAACTAGTAGGAGAGCCTGGAACAGCCAGATCATGCTCTTAGCGGTGGAGAATGGTGTTGGAGACTTCAAGATAGTCAGCGTTCTTGCCATTCTCTCATAAACTGAAAGTGCTTCTTATCGACACTGCCTGTTTCCTCTTAGAGGCGTGGCAAGACCTTCTTCCCCTGCACTAAAAGTCCCAATTTTATTTTGCAAATTTGTTTACTTTTTTTCTGAGCTAAGTGCAAAAATCATGTGTGATGTGAACTGGAATCTTCACTACTGTTAACTTAAAAAATAGTTACAACCTAAAAGTTGAGAGTTATGTTTTATTTGCCAGAAATTTTTAGGACTTCAGACCTGGGAGACAGCATCTCAAGTAACCCTGAGAGAACTGTTCTGAGGAGGTGGGGGGGGGGAGGGGTTAGGTTATACAGAAGTTTGCAACAAGGGGCAGGTAGTCCAAACATCAAAAGATTATTGTTAATTAAAGAAATGTCTCAAGTTAAGGAATTTAGCGCTTTTCTATGTATGGAAGATGCAAGAGTCTGGGCTTACTGAAATCATTCCGTTCACAGGCATCTCAGCTACCTGGGGCCAGCATCCTGCATTTTTTTACATCCTTGGTTCCTTGAAGTGAGTGGAGGCAGCATTATAGCTGTTGGACCGCAGGTATTCTTCTCTTTCATGGGCACCCTGGAGGACTGGAATCACTGATGACTGTTCATTCTTGTTTATTGATATAATAGGAAATACTGTTTCTTACTATCTATATCCTTTCTTCTTTTATTTTGATTCTTTTTTTTTTTTTTTATAGTGGCAAAACAAGGGTCAGCTACAAATTGGTCGGAGAAGGCAATGGCACCCCACTCCAGTACTCTTGCCTGGAAAATCCCATGGACGGAGGAGCCTGGTAGGCTGCAGTCCATGGGGTCACTAAGAGTCGGACACAACTGAGCGACTTCACTTTCACTTTTCACTTTCATGCATTGGAGAAGGAAATGGCAACCCACTCCAGTGTTCTTGCCTGGAGAATCCCGGGGATGGCAGGACCTGGTGGGCTGCTGTCTATGGGGTCGCACAGAGTCGGACATGACTGAAGCGACTTAGCAGCAGCAGCAGCATGGGCACTTGCTGTCTTCCTTTACAATAGTTAAATCATGTGTTGCTGCAGCTGCTGATCTTCAACAGCTCCTGAAATGAGTTCAGGGTAGAGAATAAAATGAGGCAGTCTGTGCTCTGGGAAAAACTGGCAGGACAGGTCTTCAAATAGTTAGGTTGCAAGAAGGGGGACCCCTTCAAGGGCTTGAGAGTGGGTTCTTGTCTAACACTCAGAAATGAATTGTCTGAGGAGACACATGTGCTGACAAAGAAGGAGTCTTTATTGGGAAGGGGCACCCAGGCAGAGAGCAGGAGGGTAAGGGAACCTGAGAGGACTGCTCTGCCATGTGGCTTGCAGTCTTGGGTTTTATGGTGATGGGGTGAGTTTCTGGGTTGTTTCTAGCCAATCACTCTGATCCAGGGTCCATCCTGGTGGCACACACATTACTCAGCCAAGAAGGAAGTCAGTGAGAAGGATTCTGGGAGGTGGTAGGACACATGGCATCTCCTTTTGACCTTTGCCAAACTCTTCTGGTTGGTGGTAGCTTACTAGTTCTGTATTCCTTACCAAGACCTCCTGTTGTAAAATAACTCACGCAAATGGTTCTTTTGGTGCCTGGCCAGGGTGGGTGGTTTCAGTCAGTGTGTTTAGTCTAACAATTAGGTATTTTCAGGAATCAATTTTATGAGCCCAATTCTTGTATCTCCTTATATCTAGAAAAACACTAAAATCCTCCCTGGTGACAACCGTTCCTTGATGTCAATCCAGGATATTGGACTGACTCATTGGATTGACACATCCAATGAGCAGAAAGTTTCACCAGACTAGCAGAAACCTTCTGGGAAAATATGTGCTTGAGTGCATGTATTTCTCCTTCACCAAAATCACATGCATACCTACCTTCTCCCCCTGCCTCTTTGGAACAGTTTATCAGAGCTATCTGAGGTGCTGTCTCCTGGGCTGCAGTCCTCATTTTTGCACCAAATAAAACTTAACTTGCAGCTCTCATGTTGTGCATTTTTTTAAGTTGATACAACCTAAATTGTATATTGTGGTTATGTAATCCGAAACTTACTATTTTAACTGTCAGTTCAGTAACATTAAATAAAAACCATGTTGTGCAACTGCCAACATTATACATTTCCAAAATGTTTAATTACCTTCAATATTGTGATTCAACTGTATCATTCAGATGACCGAATATATGTGAGATAGATATATCTGTTTCACATATATTTGGTCTTTGTCCACAGCTTTCAAAATCTTCAGAATTTCCTGAGCTATTAGAATAATGCAAACATCTTTTGTTATATTATTTGGTCCCTCATCTTTAATTTCTGAAATCGCTTTTGTTGTTCAGTCACTAAGTCACATCCGAGTTTTTGTGACCCCACAGACTAGAACATGCCAGGCTTCCCTGTCCTTCAGTATTTTCTGGAGTTTGCCCAAACTCATGTCCATTGAGTCAGTGATGCCATTCAACCCCTTCTCCTCCTGCCCTCAAGTTTTTCCAGCATCAAGGTCTTTTCTGATGAACTGACTCTTAGCACCAGGTGGCCAAAGCCTGAGGAAGTATTCATTCAAACCTCTGATATGTAGCTGGGAGGTCAAAAGCCCAAATGACAGCCTGCACTTGTGACTGGCATCTGAGGTGGTGGTGTGGGTGGGGGCAGTCTTATGGGACTGAACCTGTAGCCAAGCAGAACCTTATGGTGCCTTCCCCAGACTCAACCTTCCATCCCATGTCTTCTGCCTGCCTCTCTTTTTTTGTAGAAAAGTTTTATTCTCCAAGGCCTCCCCTGAGTCACAAAGGATGAGCTCAAGAATTGATTGAATTGATGTGAACTTGAAGTAACAACAACAACAAAAATTGGGGCCAGGAAAACTGGTAATGAATCAAACTGTAAATCAGCCACAAAGCAGTCATAGAATGTTGAGCTCTTCCCTGAAGGACATAGATACAGTGTCTGATGCACATTTCTGAGTTGTCTTACAGATACTAAAACCCTCACCAAACTGAAGAAGCTAACTAGATAAAGACAATGAGCCCCCAGACTGCCTGGAGTCTGAGGACTTATGATGTTAACACCCGTGACACCACCCTATTATTCGCCATTAACCAGTCAGAATTGTGCATGAGCTGATCATACAACCTGTGACTCCCCTCCATCACTCTGCCCTTTAAAAAGGGTCCCTGAAAGCCATGAAGACATCAGGTTTTCTGAGCATCAGATGCCTGCACGCCTTGTTTGGCATCTACAGAAAACACTCTACTTTCTTTCAGCATGGTCCAGTATCAGTAGACCGGTTTACTTTGCACAGGTGAGTGGACTGAAGTTTGGTTCAGTAACAAACCCTTAACTTATGGAACCTGATGTTATTTCTAGGCAGAGAGTGTCCAAATTGGGCTGTATTATCAGTTCAGTTCAGTTCAGTTGCTCAGTCATGTCCGACTGTTTGAGACTCCATGGACTGCAGCACACCAGGCCTCACTGTCCATCACCAACCAACTCCTGGCATTTACTCAAACTCATCTCCACTGAGTCGGTGATGCCATCCAACCATCTCATCCTCTGTCATCCCCTTCTCTTCCCACCTTCAATTTTTCCCAGCATCAGGGTCTTTTCCAGTGAGTCAGCTCTTCGCATCAGGGGGCCAAAGTATTGGTGTTTCAGCTTCAACATCAGTCTTTTCAGTGAACACTCAGGACTGATTTCCTTTAGGATGGACTGGTTGGATCTCCTTGCAGTCCAAGGGACTCTCAAGAGTCTTCTCCAAGACCACAGTTCAAAAGCATCAATTTATAGTCCAACTCTCACATCCATACATGACTACTGGAAAAACCATAGCCTTGACTAGACGGACCTTTGTTGGCAAAGTAATGTCTCTGCTTTTTAATATGCTATGTAGGTTGGTCATAACTTTTCTTCCAAGGAGTAAGCGTCTTTTAATTTCATGGCTGCAGTCACCATCTGCAGTGATTTTGGAGCCCCCCAAAATAAAGTCTGACACTGTTTCCCCATCTATTTCCCAAGAAGGGACTCGATGCCATGATCTTAGTTTTCTGAATGTTGAGCTTTAAGCCAACTTTTTCACTCTCCTCTTTCACTTTCATCAAGAGGCTTTTTAGTTCCACTTCACTTTCTGCCATAAAGGTGGTGTCATCTGCATATCTGAGGTTATGATATTTCTCCCAGCAATCTTGACTCCAGCTTGTGCTTCATCCAGCCCACCCTTTCTCATGATGTACTCTGCATATAAGTTAAATAAGCATGGTAACAATATACAGCCTTGATGTACTCCTTTTCCTATTTGGAACCAGTCTGTTATTCCATGTTCAGTTCTAACTATTGCTTCCTGATCTGTATACATATTTCTCAAGAATCAGGTCAGGTGGTCTGGTATTCCCATCTCTTTCAGAATTTTCCACAGTTTATTGTGATCCACACAGTCAAAGGCTTTGGCATAATCAACAAAACAGAAGGAGATGTTTTTCTGGAACTCTCTTGCTTTTTCGATGATCTGGCAGATGTTGGTAATTTGATCTCTGGTTCCTCTTCCTTTTCTAAAACCAGCTTGAACTTCTGGAAGTTCATGGTTCACATATTGTTGAAGCCTGGCTTGGAGAATTTTGAGCATTACTTTACTAGCATGTGAGATGAGTGCGATTGTGTGGTAGTTTGAACATTCTTTGGCATTGCTTTTATTTGGGATTGGGGTGAAACGTGACCTTTTCCAGTCCTGTGGTCACTGCTGAGTTTTCCAAATATGCTGGCATATTGAGTGCAGCACTTTCACTGCATCATCTTTTAGGGTTTGAAATAGCCCAACTGGAATTCCATCACTTCCACTAGCTTTGTTCGTAGTGATGCTTCCTAAGGCCCACTTCACTTCACATTCCAGGATGTCTGGCTCTAGGTGAGTGTGAGTGATCACACCATTGTGATTATCTGGGTCTTGAAGATCTGTTTTGTACAGTTCTGTGTATTCTTGCCACCTCTTCTTAGTATCTTCTGCTTCTGTTAGGTCCATACCATTTCTGTCCTTTATCAAGCTCATCTTTGCATGAAATGTTCTCTTGGTATCTAATTTTCTTGAAGAGATCTCTAGTCTTTCCCATTCTATTGTTTTCCTCTATTTCTTTACACTGATCACTGAGGAAGGCTTTCTTATCTCTTCTTGCTATTCTTTGGAACTCTGCATTCAAATGGGTATATCTTTCCTGTTCTCCTTTGCTTTTTGCTTCTCTTCTTTTCACAGCTATTTGTAAGGCCTCCTCAGACAGCCATTTTGCTTTTTTGCTTTTCTTTTTCTTGGGATAGTCTTGATCCCTGTCACCTGTACAATGTCACGAACCTCTGTCCATAGTTCATCAAGGACTCTATCAGATCTAGTCCCTTAAATCTATTTTTCACTTCTACTGTATAATCATAAGGGATTTGATTTAGGTCATACTTTAATGGTCTAGTGGTTTTCCCTACTTTCTTCAATTTAAGTCTGAATTTGGCAATAAGGAGTTCATGATCTGAGCCAAAGTCAGTGCAAGTCTTGTCTTTGCTGATTGTATAGAGTTTCTCCATCTTTGGCTGCAAAGAATATAATCAATCTGATTTCGGTGTTGACCATCTGGTGATGTCCATGTGTAGAGTCTTCTCTTGTGTTGTTGGAAAGGGGTGTTTGCTATGACCAGTGCGTTCTCTTGGCAAAACTCTATTAGCCTTTGCCCTGCTTCATTCCGTATTCCAAGGCCAAATTTGCCTGTTACTCCAGGTGTTTCTTGAGTTCCTACTTTGCATTCCAGTCTGCTATAATGAAAAGGACACCTTTTTTGGGTGTTAGTTCTAAAAGGTCTTGTAGGTCTTCGTAGAACTGTTCAACTTCAGCTTCTTAAGCGTTACTGGTTGGGGCATAGACTTGGATTACTGTGATATTGAATGGTTTGCCTTGGAAATGAACAGAGATCATTATGTCATTTTTGAGATTGCATCCAAGAACTGAATTTTAGACCCTTTTGTTGACTATGATGGCTACTCCATTTCTTCTAAGGGATTCTTGCCTATAGTAGTAGATATAACGGTCATTTGAGTTAAGTTCAGATGGGTGAGTTAAATTCACCCATCCCAGTCCATTTTAGTTCACTAATTCCTAAATGTCGATTTTTTGCCATCTCCTGTTTGACCACTTCCAATTTGCCTTGATTCATGGACCTAACATTCCAGGTTTCTATGCAATATTGCTTTTTACAGCTTTTTACAGCATTGGACTTTGCTTCCATCACTAGTCATATCCACAACTGGGTATTGTTTTTGCTTTGGCTCTGTCTCTGTATTCTTTCTGGAGTTATTTTTCCACTCTTCTCCAGTAACATATTGGGCACTACCGACCTGGAGAGTTCATCTTTCAGTGTCAAATCTTTTTGCCTTTTCATACTGTTCATGGGGTTCTCAAGGCAAGAATACTGAAGTGGTTTGCCATTCCCTTCTCCAGTGGACCTCATTTTGTCAGAACTCTCCACCATGACCTGTCCGTCTTGAGTACCCTACATGGCATGGCTCATAGTTTCATTGAGTTGGACAAGGCTCTTGTCAATGTGATTAGATTGTTTACTTTTCTGTGACTGTAGTTTCAGTCTCTGCCCTCGGATGCCCTCTCCCAGGGCCTACCATCTTATTGGGGTTTCTCTGACCTTGGACGTGGGGTATCTCCTCATGGCTGCTGTTCCTGACCTTGGACGTGGGGTATCTCCTCTTGGCCCCTCACCATTCACTATTAGTATGGGGTAATTCCTTACTGGTGTGAACCCTCCCCCCAACCCCTGCCCCATCAACATAGGAACTGGGTACAGAACATTTTGGAACCATTAAGCAATGACTCCCTGATTACCTTGTCCTTCAACCTCTACCAACCTCTAATTTATGTTCCATTTCTATTAATTTTCTTTCTCTAGATACCTCATATAAGAGGAATCATGCAATCCTTACCCTTTTGTGCTTGGCTAATTTTACATAGCATGTCTTTAAGATTAATCCATTTGGAGCATGTATCAGAATTTTGTTCTATTTTTTATGGCTGAATAATATTCCATCATTTGTATATATATGACTGAGTCCAAGCTCACTCTACTTGTCAAACAACAGGTCAGTTAATCAAGAGACAAGATGTTGAAACAAGGAATACAACTTTATTTGGAAAGCCAGCTGACTGAGAGAGGGGCAGACTAAAGTCTCAAAATAGCCATTTTATCGGGGTCTGGATGCCAGGTTTTTTATAGATCAGAGAGTGGGAGAGGTGAGGAGGTAAAGTTAAAAAGGTCATTAATCTTACAGATATTTCCTGGAATGGCTAGCCTTGGGGAGGAGATGTGTTAATTTCTTCCTTCCTGTAGCCATCCACAGGTGGACAGGGTCCTGAACAAAGACATTTTGGTTTAACATTCAGGCAGAGGGGCAGGGTTCTCTGAGACAGGTCATTCTGTATGGACAGTATCCTTTTAGTGAACAAAAGCAATGGGAAACAAAGCAAAGCAAAGAAAAAAAAACAAACAAACAGATCCAACACGGAGTCCATTCTTCCCTGTAACATATATACTACATTTTCTTCATTTATTCATCTGCTTATGGACATTTTTCATATCCCCTGCTTTTGAAAGATCCACTTTGCTTCTTTGAAAGACCTACATTAGTACCTGTTTTCACTAACTGAAAGAAATTCAAAGATGATTTTTGCATTTGTGAATAAAGGCAAAAAGCAAAAATAGTATTGAACATTTGTTTTGCAAGAACTTTTACAGAGGCAATATACACCCTGAGCATTGAGAGTGATACCACCAAGCTTCTTCCCCTGGAACTACTTGGCATATCAGCATCAAGCTGCTGTAACTTTGAACTGTGTCGGTGATTTATCTTGATTTATTTTGTGCATCTGTTAATAAGATGTTTCCTAAAGCAATTGCTTCTTTGGTTTATGCTCTCTCTGCTTACAAAAGGTTTCAGAGGGACACTCTAGTTTTGGATAGCAGGGGGAAATCAGTATTGTGAATAATGCTACAGTGAACATTGGAGCATATGCATCTGTTTAAGTGTTTCCTTTCATACAATAATTCTATGTTTAGCTTTTGTCCTAAACTGTTTTCCATGGTGTTTTCTACACCATTCTACATTCACACCAGTAATATGCAAGAGTTTCAATTTCTCCACATCCTTGCCAAAGTTTGTTCTTTTTTTTTTTTATAATAACCATCCTAATGGATGTTAAGTAATATCTCATTGTGGTTTTGATCTGCATTTCTTTAATGATTAGTGATGTTGAACATCTTTCCATGTGCTTATTAGCCATTAGTAATTTTTCTTTGGAGAAATGTCTATTCAAGTATTTTGTCTACTCAAGCCTTAAATTTTTTGTTGTTATTGAGTTATAAGAGTTCTTTATGTATTTTAGATCTTAATCACTTACCAGATATATGATCTGTAAATATTTTCTTCCATTTTGGAGTTGTGTTACTTAATAGTATCTTTTTTTTTTTTTTTTACTTATTTATTTTTAATTGAAGGAAATTTGCTTCCTAGTATTGTGTTGGCCTCGGCACACATCAACATGAGTCAGTCATAAGTATACATGTGTCCCCTCTCTCTTTAACTTCCCTCCCACCTCCCACCCCTTCCCACCCCTCTAGGTAGTTACAGAGCCCCGATTTTAGTTTCTTGAGTCGTATAGCAAATTCCCATTAGTTATGTATTTTACAAATGGTGTATATGCTTCCATGCTGTAGTATCATTTGATGTACGAAAGTTTTTAGTTCAAGTGAAAATTGATTTACCTGTTTTTCTTTTTTTCTTTTGGTGCCTATGCTTTTGGTGTCATATGCAAGAAATCATTGCCAAATCCAACATTATGAAGGCTTTCCCCTTTGTTTTCTTCTAAGTGTTTTATATTCTTAGCTTTGATATTTATCTCTTTGATACATTTGAGTTGGCTATTGTACATTGTTTAAGGCAAGATTCACCTTCATTCTTTTGCATACAGATGTCTAGTTTTCCCAGCACCATTTGTTGAAAAGACTGTTCTTCCCCTATTGCATGTTCTTAGTATCCTTGTTAAAAATCATTTGTCCATATATTTGAAGGTTTATATCTGGTCTCTCTGTTTTATTCCACAGGTCTCTATGTCTGTCTTATGCCCCTGCCACACTATTTTGATTATTGTAGCTTTGTAGTAAGTTTTGAAATCAGAAAGTGTGAGTCCTTCAGCTTTGTTCTTTTTCAAGATTGGTCATTCAGGATTAAATTTACTCAAATACATTTTTTTTTCATCTATCAAGATGATTATTTCTTTTCCCCCCTTTAATATGCATTAACAAAACACTGCAATAAAATATTTCTTTAACAAAATATAATCCAAGTCTTGAAAGAGAGAAATCTTCAACCTAGAATACTCTACTTAATAAGATTATCATTTAGAATAGGAGAAGAAATAAAGAATTTCTAAGACAAACAAAAACTAAAACGAAGTATTACTTAATAGTATCTTAGAATAGAAGTATTGAAAGGTCATCTCTGAACAGAACACAATCAAGAAGTAATAGGAAGGAAGAAATTGAAAAGCAAATCACTTAAATTGACCAGTATACAGATCAAAAGGAGGAAAAACTATTTGTGAAAGCAATGATAAACAGAAGGAATGGCAAAAGAATAAACATGAAAATGTAAAAGGGAACATCAAAATTATAAAATGTGGGGGGGAAGAAGAGTAACAAAATGCATATTCTTTTTCTTTTTTTTTTAGAATGTGCTTGAGCCTATATGATTATTAGTCTAAAGCAAGCAGATATAGGAAGGGGTTAACATATTTGAGAAACAGGGAAATCACAAATAGTAAAATATACAATAAATTCAGGATGGGGATCACATGTATACCTGTGGCGGATTCATTTTGATATTTGGCAAAACTAATACAATTTTGTAAAGTTTAAAAATAAAATAAAATTTAAAAAAAATTAAAAAAAAAATACAATAAATTCACAAAAAACCTAAATGAAGAGACCACAAGCATAAAATAAAAGGAAAATTTTTCAAACCACAAAAAGAAAAGCAGAAAAAAAGAGAAAGGAACAAAGATGAAACAAAGAATCAACTGAGAAACAAGGTTTGAAATGACAATAAATATATATGTATCAGTGAAAGTGAAAGTGTTAGTCACTTAGTTGTGTCCAACTCTTGTGACACAATGGACTATATAGTCCACCAGGCTCCTCTGTCCATGGAATTCTGCAGGCAAGAATACTAGGTTGGGTTGCTACCTCAAATGCCAATGAACTAAATGCTCCAATCAAAAGACATAGAGTGACAGATTGGGTAAAAAATAAGAGCCCATAAAATCCTGCTTGCAAGAGACCCACTTTAGGGCAAAGGACACATATGGATTTCAAGTGAGGAGCTGGAAAAAGACATTTCATGAGAACAGAAATGACAAGAAAGGAGGAATTGCAATACTAATATTAGACAAAACAGATGTTAAAGAAAGGCTATGAAGAAAAATAAAGAAGGATACTACATAATTATAAAATGATCTATACAAAAAGAGGATTTTACACTCATCAATATATATGCATCTAATATAGAAGTGGGCTTCCCTAGTGGCTCAGCTGGTAAAGAATCTGTTAGCAATGTGGGAGATGTAGGTTTGATCCCTGGGTCAGGAAGATACCCTGAAGAAGGGAATGGCTACCCACTCCAATATTCTTGTCCAGAAAATCCCATGGACAGAGGAGCCTGGCAAGCTACAGTCCATAGGGTCACAAAGAGTTGGACATGACTTAGCAACTAAGCAAATACAAATGCTAACAGACATAAAGGGAGAAACTGATGGAATACAATAATATTAGGAGACTTTAACACCCCACTCACATCAAAAGATAGATCTTTCAGACAAGAAACAATAAGGCACAGAGGTCCTAAATGATACAATAGAACATTTAGACTTAATTGATATTTTCAGGATACTACATCCAAAAAAAGCCAGAATATACATTTTTTCCAAGTTCACATGAAACATTATCCAGGACTGACCTCATCTTAGAGCACAAAACTAACCTCAATCAAATTAAGAGTAGAGAAATTATTTCAAGCATCTCTGAGCACAAGGGCATGAAACTAGAAATCAATCACAGGAAAAGAAATGAGAAAAAATGAATATATGAAGACTAAATGATATTTACTAAAAAAACAAAACAAAACAATGGGTTAATGATGAAATCACAAAGGTAAATAAAAATACTTTGAGACAAATGACAATGAAAACACAACCTACAAAATTCTATGAGATGCAGCAAAAGCAATTCTTAGAGCGAAGTTCATAGTGATATAGGTCTTCATAAAGCAAAAACAAACAAAAGACAAGAAAAATATCATGTAAAAAACCTAACCTACTACCAAAAAGAATTGGAAAAAAGAAGAACAAGCAAAACTTAAACTTAGCAGAAGGAAGGAAATAATAAATATTGGGGGGAAATAAATACCATAGAGATTAAAAATGAGAGAGAAAAAAATCAACAAAACCAAGAACTGATTCTTTGAAAGGGTAAACAAAACTGACAACCCTGGCCAGGCTCACCAAGAATAAAAGAGAAAGAACCCAAATCTGACTGATAACCACAGAAATAAGAGAATACTATAAACAATTATATACAAAAATATTTGACAGCCTGGAAGAAATGGACAATTTTCTAGACACATCAGCTCAGTAGAGTCTCAGTCATGTCCCACTTTTTGTGACCCCATGAACTGCAGCACGCCAGGCCTCGCTGTCCATCACTAACTCCCAGAGTTTACTCAAACTCATGTCCATCGAGTCGGTGATGCCATCCAGCCATCTCATCCTCTGTCATCCTCTTCTCCTCCCATCTTCGATCTTTCCCAGCATCAAGGTCTTTTCCAGTGACTTAGCTCTTCACATCAGGTGGCCAAAGTATTGGAGCTTCAGTTTCAGCATCAGGCCTTCCAATCAATATTCAGGACTGATTTCCTTTAGCATGGACTAGCTGGATATCTCCTTGCTGTCCAAGGGACTCTCAAGAGTCTTCGCCAACACCACAGTTCAAAAGCATCAATTCTTTGGCGCTCAGCTTTCTTTATGGTCCAACTCTCACATCCATACATGACTACTGGAAAAACCATAGCTTTGACTAGATGGAAATTTGTTGGCAAAGTAATGTCTCTGCTTTTTAATATGCTGTCTAGGTTGGTTATAGCTTTTCTTCCAAGGAGCAAGCATATTTTAATTTTATGGCTGCAGTCACTATCTGCAGTGATTTTGGAGCCCAAGAAAACAAAGTCTGTCACTGTTTCCATTGTTTCCCCATCTATTTGCTGTGAAGTGATGGGACCGGATGCCATGTTCTTAGTTCTTTGAATGTTGACTTTTAAGTCAGCTTTTTCACTCTCCTCTTTCACTTTCATCAAGAGGCTTTTTAGTTCTTCTTCACTTTCTGCCATAAAGGTGGTGTCATCTGCATATCTGAGGTTATTGATATTTCTCCTGGCAGTCTCGATTCAAACTTGTGCTTCATCCAGCCCAGCATTTTGTGTGGTGTACTCTGCATATGCATTAAATAAACAGGGTGACAATATACAGCCTGGACCTACTTATTTCCCAATTTGGAACCAGTCTGTTGTTCCATGTCCAGTTCTAACTGTTGCTTCCTGATCTGCATACAGATTTCTCAGGTGGTCTGGTATTCCCATCTCTTGAAGAATTTTCCAGTTTGTTGTGATCCACACAGTCAATGGCTTTGGCATAGTTAATAAAGCAGAAGTAGATATTTTTCTGGAACTCTCTTGCTTTTTCTATGACCCAATGGATGTTGGCAATTTAATCTCTGGTTCCTCTGTCTTCTCTAAATCCAGCTAGAACATCTGGAAGTTCTCAGTTCATGTACTGTTGAAGTCTACCTTGGAGAATTTTGAGCATCACTTTGCTAGCATGTGAGATGAGTGCAATTATGCAAAAGTTTGAACATTCTTTGGCATTGCCTTTCTTTGGTATTGGGGTGAAAAGTGACCTTTTCCAGTCCTGTGGCCTCTGCTGAGTTTTCCAAATGTGCTGGCATATTGAGTGCAGCACTTTCACAGCATCATCATTTAGGATTTGAAATAATTCAGCTGGAATTCCATCCTCCACTACCTTTGTTCATAGTGATGCTTCCTAAGGCCCACTTAACTTCATATTCCAAAATGTCTGGCTCTAGTTGAGTGATCACACTATTGTAGTTATCTGGGTCATTAAGATCTTTATGTGTGTAGTTCTTCTGTGTATTCTTGACACCACTTCTTAATTTCTCCTGCTTCTGTTAGGTCCATATCATTTCTATCCTTTATTGTGCCTATCTTTGCATGAAATGTTCCCTTGGTATCTCTAATGTTCTTGAAGAGATCTCGAGCTTTTCCCATTCTATTGTTTTCCTCTATTTCTTTGCATTGATCATGTAGGAAGGCTTTCATAATCTCTCCTTGCTATTCTTTGGAACTCTGCATTCAAATGGGTATATGTTTCCTTTTCTTCTTTGTCTTTAGTTTATCTTCTTTACTCAGCTATTTGTAAGGCTTCCTCAGACAACCATTTTTGCCTGTTTGCATTTCTTTTTCTTGGGGATGGTTTTGATCCCTGCCTCCTGTACCATGTCATGAACCTCCACCCATAGATCTTCAGGCACTCTGTCTATCAGATCTAATCCCTTGAATCTATTTGTCACTTCCACTGTATAATTGTAAGGGATTTGATTTAGGTCATACCCGAATGGTCTAGTGGTTTTCCCTACTTTCTTCAATTTAAGTCTGAATTTCGAAATAAGGAGTTCATGATTTGAGCCACAGTCAGCTCCCAGTCTAGAAACATACACCTCCTCAAAACTGAATAAAAAATATATAATTTGAACACACTGATCACTGGATGTGAAGCAGAAGCTTTAATGAAAAAAAAAAAAAACACTTTCTTCAAACAAAGATTCAAGACCAGAGGGCCTCAGAATCAAATTCTATCTAACACACACAGAAGAACTTATATAGATTCTTCTCAATCTCTTCCAAAAAATGAAGAGAAGGGAACAGTTCTAAAAACATTCTATGAAGCCACCAGCATCCTGATACCAAAGCCAGACTTAATATTGAGATTGTCAAATAATCTTCTATAAAAAATTGAAATTGTTTATTTGTGTATAACAAGTGGCTTTTTTTGTTAATGAATTCTTCAAACTTAAAACAGAAGTAAAACTTTTGCAAAATAATGGAACCATAAAAAAAAAAAAAAAAAAAAACCAACAACTAAGTGGGAGACATAACTTTCCCAGACTTCAGACAATACTAAAAAGCTACAGTAATCAAAGCAGGTAGTATTGGTACAAAAACAGACATACAGATCAATGGATCTGAATCAAAAGCCCAGAAATAAACCCATACACTTATGGTCAAGTAATCTTAGACAAAGGAGGCAAGAATACAAAATGGAAAAAGGCAGATTCTTCAGCAAGTGGAGCTGGAAAAGTTGGGCAGCTGCATGTAAGTCAATGAAGTTAGAACACACCCTCACACCATGCACAAAAACAAACTCAAAATGGATTAAAGACTAAAACATAAGACATGACACCGTAAAACTCTTAGAAGAGAACACAGACAAAACATTGTCTGACATGAATCACACCAGTGTTTTCTTATGTCCATCTCCCAAGGCAATAGAAATAAAAACAAAAATAAATAGGTGGGACCTACTCAAGCTTACAAGGTTTTGCACAGCAAACCATAAAAAATCTGAAAAGACAATCTATGGAATGGCAGAGAATATTTGCAAATGATGCCACAGACAAGGGCTTAATCTCTAAAATATACAAACAACTCATACAATTCAACAACAAAAGCCCAAACAATCCAGTCGGAAAAATGGGCAGAAGACTTTAATGGACATTTCTCCAAAGAAGACACACAGATGGCCAATAGGCACGTGAAACTATACTTAACATTATAAATTGTTAGCAAAATGCAATCAAAACTACAATAAGCTACCACCTCACACAAGTCAGAATGGCTATCATTAAAAGTCTACAAATAACAAATACTGAAGAGGGTGTGGAGAAAAGGGAACCCTCCTACACTGTTGGTGGGAATGTAAGCTGGTACAGCCACTATGGAAAACAGTATGGAGGTTCCTCAGAAAGGTAAAAACAGAGTTACCATATGATTCATACCACTCCTGGAAACATACCAAGACAAAACTATAATTCAAAAAGATACATGTGAATACAAACACTATTCACAATAGCCAAAACTTGGAAATAACTTACATGTCCATTGACAGATGAAAGTATAAAGACATGGTACATATGTACAATGGAACAGTACTCAGCCATAAAAAGAATGAAATAATGCCATTTGCAGCAACATGGATGCAAGTAGAGATTATCATACTAAATAAGTCATAAAAAGAAATGTATATACCATGTGATATCACTTACACGTGGAATCTAAAATGTAGCACAAATGAACCCATCTACAAAAACAGAAACAGACTCAGACATAGAGAACAGACTTGTGGTTGCAAAGGGGAAAGTGGGGAGGGGGAGGGATGGACTGGGAGTTTGGGGTTGATAGCTGCAAATTATTACATTTAGAATGGATGAGTAACAAGGTCCTGGTGTACAGCACAAGGAACTATAATCACTATCCTGAGATAAACCATGATGGGAAAGAATGTAAAAACACAATGTACATATGTGTATAACTGAATCACTGCTGTACAGCAGAGATTGACACAACATTGTAAATCAACTATATTTCAAAAAGATTTCTTAAAGGTAAACCATTTTTGCATTTTGGAGAGAACATCTACTTGATTGTACTTTTTCCCCTTTAATTCCTTGCTTGGTTCAATTTAGTAAAATTTGAATTAAGATTTTGAATATTTATATTTGCAAGTAAGACTGGTTTATATAAGGAGTTGAGAAATGACAGGTTTTTTTTTTTTTTTTTTCTGTAAAGGTCAAGATAGTGACTATTTTAGACTTGGGTCTATTTGGTCTCTATTGCAGCTACTCCACTTTGCTCTTGTAGCATGAAAGCAGTCACAGTCAATACATAAATGGATGAGTATTGGGAGTGTTCTAGTAAAATTTTATTAACACTGAATTTTGAATTTCATATAATTTTTGTATATTACCAAATATTGTTCTTCTTTTGAGTTCTTCCAATTTTTAAAAGCTGTAAAAACTATTAACCTACGAGCTATATAAGAATACCTAATAGGCTGGATTTGTCCATAGGATGCAGTTTGCTTATTTCTGCTCCATATTTTTCTTTTCAGAGAATCATCCTTTAGTAGTTTAGAATCAAAGTTATACTAATAGTGCTCAGTGAATTTTGAAGTTTTCTAGTATTTTCTTTGCTTTAAAACAGTTAAAATTACATAGAAATTATCATCTCATTAATGGCGGTAGAACTAGTTCACAAGACCTTCTAGGCTCAGTGCCTTTGGGGTGTTAGATGACAATATCTTTTCCATTTTTTTCTCTGACTAAAGAAGTTCTAGTTATAAACTTTGAGCTTGTGAACTCCTGTGGATGGAAAGGTATATACTAGAGCAATTTATTGGTTCTGCCTGCCACCAGATGGCATTGTCACATCTGTGTTTTGGAAAGATCACTCTGTCTATGGTGGAGTGATAGGTGTAGGAAGACTTCCCCAAGGAAGGGACATTTGAGCTGAGCCCTGAGGAATGAGTGGACATTAACAAAGTGAAGTTGTGTATTAGAGGCAGTGAGGGTAAGGAGTGGGTGATAAAGCATTTCAGACAGAGGGAGAGGCCTAAGGCTAATGTTTAGATTAAATTAAATGAAATCTGCCAGAACCTCAAAGGGCACTAGAAAAACACCACGAATTTTTTTTTTTTACTTTACAATATTGTATTGTTTTTGCCGAAAAATTTTAAAATCTTCTCAAGATTATCTGTATCTGTTTATAGAGTCCTTCACAAGGACTCTGAAATGGGTTCAATTTCAGCCCAACAAGAAAAGGACAAAGAGATTTATCTGTGGGAGGCCAAGCATATTTGCAAAGAGTTGCTCAGAGCAAAGGATGTGAGGCTTCTTTGATAAGTTAGACTAAAGGAAGTGGTTTCATATCTAGAAGCTTCCATTTGCTATTTCACATTATCACCTTTTAGCAAGTCACTTAAGTTTTACAAAACATCCTGAGGCCCTTCACCCATAGTTCTGAGGGAACCACACCTAGTCTCCTCATCAAAAAAGGTGGCACTGTGGGTGATCCAGACAATCCTACTCTCCAGTTCCCTAGAAACAGGCTCTGAAAGTGGTTTCCAAGACTTCTTTTCTACTCTTGATATATGGGTCCCAATCTGACTTCAGTTCAACAAATACTTATTAAGCTGTCTTAGGCAATGACCCCACGCCCGAGATCAGGGGCGGCACTGAGAGTGCCAGGCTGCAATGGTTCAGGAGTGGCTGAGAGGAGTTACCCCCCGCCCAAGGCCAGGGCAGGCAGCCGGGAGGAGCTACCCCACGCCCGAGACCAGGGCGGGCAGCCAGGAGGAGCTACCCATGCCCGAGGTCAGGGGCGCCGGATGAGAGGAGCAACCCCACGTCCAAGGAGTAGTGGCTGTGCGGGCACATGAGGGCCCGAGAGGAGCTACTCCACGTCCAAAGTCAGGAGGGGCGGTGGTGAGTAGATACCCCTTGTCCAAGGTAAGGAGGGGTGCCTGTGCTTTGCTGGAGCAGCCGTGAAGTGATACCCCACGTCCAAGGTAAGAGAAACCCAAGTAAGATGGTAAGTGTTGCGAGAGGGCATCAGAGGGCAGACTCACTGAAACCATAATCACAGAAAACTAGTCAATCTAATCACATGGACCACAGCCTGGTCTAACTTAATGAAACTAAGCCATGCCATGTGGGGCCACCCAAGACAGGTGGGTCATGGTGGAGAGGTCTGACAGAATGTGGTCCACAGGAGAAGGGAATGGCAAGCCACTTCAGTATTCTTGCCTTGAGAACCCCATGAACAGTATGAAAAGGCAAAATGATAGGATACTGAAAGAGGAACTCTCCAGGTCGGTAGGTGCCCAATATGCTACTGGAGATCAGTGGAGAAATAACTCCAGAAAGAATGAAGGGATGGAGCCAAAGCAAAAACAATACCCAGTTGTGGATGTGATTGGTGATAGAAGCAAGGTTTTGTGCTGTAAAGAGCAATATTGCATACGAACCTGGAATGTTAGGTCCATGAATCAAGGCAAATTGGCAGTGGTCAAACAGGAGATGGCAAGAGTGAACGTCGACATTCTAGGAATCAGCAAACTAAAATGGACTGGAATGGGTGAAATAAACTCAGATGACCATTATATCTACTACTGAGGGCAGGAATCCCTTAGAAGAAATGGAGTAGCCATCATAGTCAACAAAAGAGTCTGAAATGCAGTACTTGGATGTAATCTTAAAAATGACAGAATGATCTCTGTTTGTTTCCAAGGCAAAAAATTCAATATCATAGTAATCCAAGTCTATGCCCCAACCAGTAACGCTGAAGAAGCTGAAGTTGAACACCTTCAAGACCTTTTAGAACTAACACCCAAAAAAGATGTCCTTTTCATTATAGGGGACTGGAATGCAAAAGTAGGAAGTCAAGAAACACCTGGGGCAACAGGCAAATTTGGCCTTGGAATATGGAATGAAGCAGGGCAAAGGCTAATAGAGTTTTGCGAAGAGAACACACTGGTCATAGCGAACACCCTCTTGCAACAACACAAGAGAAGACTCTACACATGGACATCACCAGATGGTCAACACCAAAATCAGATTGATTATATTCTTTGCAGCCAAAGATGAACAAGCTCTATACAGTCAGCAAAAACAAGACCGGAAGCTGACTGTGGCTCAGACCATGAACTCCTTATTGCCAAATTCAGACTTAAATTGAAGAAAGTAGGGAAAAACCACTAGACCATTCAGGTATGACCTAAATCAAATCCCTTATGATTATACAGTGGAAGTGAGAAATAGATTTAAGGGCCTAGATCTGATAGATAGAGTGCCTGATGAACTATGGACTGAGGTTCATGACATTGTACAGGAGACAGGGATCAAGACCATTCCCATAGAAAAGAAATGCAAAAAAGCAAAAAGGCTGTCTGGGGAGGCCTTACAAATAGCTGTGAAAAGAAGAGAAGCAAAAAGCAAAGAAGAAAAGGAAAGACATAAGCATCTTAATGCAGAGTTCCAAAGAATAGCAAGAAGAGATTAGAAAGCCTTCCTCAGCGATCAATGCAAAGAAATAGAGGAAAACAACAGAATGGGAAAGACTAGAGACCTCTTCAAGACAATTAGAGATTAGAGAATATTTCATGCAAAGATGGGCTCGATAAAGGACAGAAATTGTATGGACCTAACAGAAACAGAAGGTATTAAGAAGAGGTGGCAAGAATACACAGAAGAACTGTACAAAAAAGATCTTCAAGACCCAGATAATCACAATGGTGTGATCACTCACCTAGAGCCAGAAATCCTGGAATGTGAAGTCAAGTGGGCCTTAGAAAGCATCACTACAAACAAAGCTAGTGGAGGTGATAGAATTCCAGTTGAGCTATTCCAAATCCTGAAAGATGATGCTGTGAAAGTGCTTCACTCAATATGCCAGCAAATTTGGAAAACTCAGCAGTGGCCACAGGACTGGAAAAGGTCAGTCTTCATTCCAATCCCAAAGAAAGGCAATGTCAAAGAATGCTCAAACTACTGCACAATTGCTCTCATCTCACACGCTAGTAAAGTAATGCTCAAAATTCTCCAAGCCAGGCTTCAGCAATACGTGAACTGTGAACTTCCAGAAGTTCAAGCTGGTTTTAGAAAAGGCAGAGGAACCAGAGATAAAATTGCCAACATCTGCTGGATCATGGAAAAAGCAAGAGAGCTCCAGAAAAACATCTATGTCTGCTTTATTAACTATGCCAAAGCCTTTGACTGTGTGGATCACAATAAACTGTGGAAAATTCTGAAAGAGATGGGAATACCAGACCACCTCACTTGCCTCTTGAGAAACCTATATGTAGGTCAGGAAGCAACAGTTAGAACTGGACATGGAACAACAGATTTTTTCCAAATAGGAAAAGGAGTACGTCAAGGCTGTATATTGTCACCCTACTTATTTAACTTATATGCAGAGTAGATCAAGAGAAACCCTGGGCTGGAAGAAGCACAAGCTGGAATCAAGATTGCCGGGAGAAATATCAATCACCTCAGATATGCAGATGATGCCACCCTTATGGCAGAAAGGGACGAGGAACTAAAAAGCCTCTTGATTAAAGTGAAAGAAGAGAGTGAAAAAGCTGGCTTAAAACTCAACATTCAGAAAATGAAGATCATGGCATCCAGTCCCATCACTTCATGGGAAATAGATGGGGAAACAGTAGAAACAGTGTCAGACTTTAATTTTTTGGGCTCCAAAATCACTGCAGATGGTGACTGCAGCCATGAAATTAAAAGATGCTTACTCCTTGGAAGGAAAGTTATGACCAACCTAGACAACATATTCAAAAGCAGAGACATTACTTGGCCAACAAAGGTCCGTCTAGTCAGGGCTATGGTTTTTCCAGTGGACAAGTATGGATGTGAGAGTTGGATTGTGAAGAAAGCTGAGCACTTAAGAATTGATGCTTTTGAACTGTGGTGTTGGAGAAGACTCTTGAGAGTCCCTTGGACTGCAAGGAGACCCAACCAGTCCATTCTAAAGGAGATCAGTCCTGGGTGTTCTTTGGAAGGAATGATGCTAAAGCTGAAATTCCAATACTTTGGCCACCTCATGTGAAGAGTTGACTCATTGGAAAAGACTCTGATGCTGGGAGGGATTGGGGGCAGGAGAAGAAGGGGACGACAGAGGATGAGATGGCTGGATGGCATCACCAACTCGATGGACATGAGTTTGAGTGAACTCCAGGAGTTGGTGATGGACAGGGAGGCGTGGCATGCTGCAATTCATGGGGTTGCAAAGAGTTGGAAACAACTGAGCGACTGAACTGAACTGAGGCAATGACTTCTGTGATGAGTGCTGTTAGTGGAAAGATGAATAAGACATACTTTTTTCCTGGAGGGAGAAGGGCCCCAAACATGTGACTAAGTGCCTAATTTCTCTGTTTCTAGGATGATCAAGGTAGAACTCCCTGCTCCATCTCTAACCATATGGCTCTGCTGCACTCCAGTTTCTTGTTTCTGGTACCCTTTCTCTAGATTTTCCATCCTGTCTCAGGATCCTGGTCATGCCTCTTGCATCAGACTTCATTTTTGCTATTCTGTTTCTGAATTCCCCTCAGCCCAAGGTGCTTTTATGTCTCCTCAGGGTCTGAGTTCTCAGCTGTACAGAGGCTTTGTCATATTGTTAATAGAGCATTTGCTGCTTTAGCTACTTACCTTATCTCTTCTTTTCTTGTGAAAAACAAAGATAAGAAAAGAATAGAAGCATCATCACACACTTTTTCTGTTTACTTGTTGAAATGAAGCCTGTGGTCTCATTTCTTAGGCACTTACAATGTGTAAATAATTTTATTAATGGAAATTTACAAATGCAAGAAATAAAAAATGACATGGAGAAAAGATAAGCTACCCTGTTACAATCATGGCATCTAGCTCCTGAAATAGATTTAGGTAGCATTTACTGCTAGTGAGCATGTGTGCTGTGCTTAGTCACTCAGTCGTGTCTGACTCTTTGTGGCCCCATGGACTGTAGCCCACCAGGCTTCTCTGTCCATGGGGATTCTCCAGGCAAGAATACTGGAGTGGGTTGCCATGCCCTCCTCCAGGGGATCTTCCCAACCCAGGGATCAAACCCAGGTCTCCCTCATTGAAGGTGGATTCTTGACCGTCTGAGCCACCAGGGAAGCCCCAAAGAGTGTGTTGCCTCCCCACTGGGGAATTGAATGCAGGTCTCCCACATAACAAATGGGGCTACTCACCACTATACTAATGAGGACAGCACTGGTGAGCATAATCTTCACGTTTGTATTAATCAGTTAACTAATCTAATTCTTTTTTGTTAAGGATCCAAGGTTAATTAGGTACTACAGACACAAAGAAGAGAAGAGTCTTCTGAGCCAAAACAACTTATTGGCCACCTGGGGACACAGTTGAGAAAATGCCACTGCTATATAATTATCATAGAATATGATAAATGTTACTTTTATGCATTTATGTACTAAATGTTATAGGATATAAACAGGAAGCTATATATTTAGCTTTGGGTGGGAGGTTTTAGTGGAGAAGGAAGTTGCAACGCACTCCAATATTCTTCCTTGGAAAATCCCATGGACAGAGAAGCCTGGCAGGCTACAGTCCATGGGGTTGCAAAGAGTTGCACATAACTGAAGCGACTTAGCAAGCATGCATGGGAGGTTTTAGAAGGCTACACAAAGAGAGGATACTTAGTCTGATCCTTGAAATATGGAAAAGTCAGAGATAGAAGGGAGAGAAAGGCATTTCAAGTGGAGGACATAGCATGGGCAGAGGCATGAGAGTGGGAAAGGATTTGATATGTTCATGGATCCATGATATTTCTATGTGGCTGGAGCTAGAGAAGAGGTAGGAGAGGGGCCTGGAAACTCTCGATGGGTCAGATTGTTAAGGGTTGAGGTCCCACAGGAAAATGAATTGATAAGTTCCTTGTTTTACAATAGAAAGATGGATTTTTATGTGATAGCAGCCCAGGTAATGAATGTTAAAGGAATGAACTGAGAGACTGGGATGGAGAGACAGAATGTGTTTGAGGATTAGACACATTGAGGGGACATGGTTGAGAGGAGCCATAGAAAGGAGCTGGAACTGACAGACTACCGGGGTCCAGCCCGGTTGGACTGAACCAATTATATATACCAATCTATATACCAATTATATCCAGGGATTCCCTCGGGAGGACGGCGTCGGTGATTAAAAGGATAGATAAAGAGATAAGGAAAGAATTTTGTAGTTGAGAAAATAGAGGACAGAAAAGAGGCTGATATTCCTTGGTTTAGTCAGAAAGCCAATAAAGCCCCAGCACGGGACTTGCTCTGTTCACATAGGCCACAGGCGCCCTCTCGAATAGCTGAAGGTGCCCCACCTTAGGCACCTTCTCGAGTGAGTCTTAGAAGCCCAGGCAGGAAAGTGAATGCAGAGGGCCCCTGTGCTCCAGGGAATCATCCTGAAAAGGAAAAGGAAAGAGAAAGAACGACACAGGGAGACCAAGCCTGATGAGCAAGGCCCACACTTTATTTTCCAAAGTAGTTTTTATACCTTAAGTTGTGCATAGAGGATAATGGGGGTGGGGGGAGCGGGGTAGAGTCATGCAAGGTCAGCAGTCCTTGATCCTTATCGAAGCCAGGCTTTCTTTCTGCAAACTTATCATATGCAAAAGCTTTAGGTGATTTACATCATCTTCTGGCTGGGAGGCCTGTTAACATTTTATGACCCTTTCTTCAGAAAACTTATTTTTCTCTAAAGGTGATTATTCTAAAGTCAGGCACCACCCCCCAAAAGCATTAGATAAAGTTGCATTCCTATAGGGCAAAAGTGTGGTGGGCTATAACAAGAAAAGAGTTAACTCAAGGGTCCAAGGTTACAAACATTAAAGCTACTACTTACATTTCTATATACCAATTATATTAATCAATACACTCCCAGGGACACAGTAGGTAAGGGTTATGGAAACTTGGCAGCAAGCATTAGCTCAACAAAGAAATCCTCTACTAGTTCTATTCTAACAATTTTAACTCTCTGAGAAACTCTGCTTGTTAGAATATCTTAAACTTCCCGTGCCTCTCGTGGTTGGGAGGCTGTGAGCAATCACATGCGTAGCTGCAGGAGTCCGAACAAACCTGTCAGGCAAGCTAGAAAGTCATCAGAGGGGTTTGAATTGAAACACTCCTATTATGCCCAGGAGACTTATTAACTAGAGTTTTAAGTTGATTTTCTTACAGAGAAAAGTGGTTGGGCATAGCCCCCCGTTAATGTCAGAAGAGTTGGTGAAAGTCGTGAAATAGTAAAACAGACAGATTTTGGTTTTGGGGTAGACGCTCAGACAGATCCAGGGGGTGGCCCTTGAGCCCTGACTCACCTTGCCCGTCAGAGCTCTCCCGCATGACCTTGTCATGGGTGGGAACTCCCGTGCTGGCTCCCGGCAACAGACCCTAAAAGCTGATTAGATATAGCAGGGAAGTTGAGGTGAAAAGAGGAAAGAAAGAAGACAAGGATAAAAAAGCTCTCTGCTTTTGGTAGCTGATGATGGGTAGAGCAGCAAAGAACAGCAATTCAGGACACAGACCTTGGAGTTGGAAGGCTAGGAGTTGATTTCTAAGTTTTAATATTTGCTTGTCTGAATTACTTAGCCTTTCTGTGACTCAGTTTCTTAATTTGCAAAATGATGATGGCTGCATTTTCTTTAGGGTAGATAAGTTTTAATATTTCTTATTGGCTTTAAATGAGTGAATATATATAAAACATCAGGGTGGGAATAGTACATAGTAAGCACTCAATAATTGTCAGCTATTATGATTTTGGTAGGTTATTAACTAGCACAGGGAAAACAGACTGAAAGCAAATTGGGGAGGCTGAGGAAAGATCTGTGAGTTCAATTTGGGGCACACTGAATTTAAGGTGATTTCTGACATCCATGCAGAAATGAAAATTCCAGGGATGGTTGAGCCTGATGGGCTGCCATCTATGGGGTCGCACAGTCGGACACAACTGAAGCGACTTAGCAGCAGCAGCAGCAGCAGCAGCAGCAGTTTTAGTATCTCTAAAATATCATTATATGTACATATTCATTCAACAAATATTTGTGGACCACCTATTACATGTCAAACAAAGTGCCAGGTGTGGGCTATACCTGAGGCAAAATGTCAGGTGTTGGGAATCCAGAGCAGGCAGCATGGTAGAGTCCAAGTATGGACTCTACTCACACTCATGGTAGAGTCCAACATGGTTCTTGGTGACAAGAAGTCCTAAGTTCAAATCCTTGCTAAGATTTTTATTCCCTTAGCTTTAATGTAAACTAGAAGAATTAATTTCCACTTTACAGCATCCAGTGTAGCAGTTGATATACAAAGTAAGCTATCAGTTAAATATTATAGGCTCCCTGCCCTCAAGTAGCTCTTTATTTCCTTCACTATTATTCAGACATAGCCCCTGTTCTCTCACTAGTTGAGGAGACAGGTATGCTATCAGGTAATTAGGATGTGGTGTGGTAAATGAAACAATAGGAGCAGATCTTGATCTAGGAGGATTAAGAGTTAAAAGTTTGATATACAAAGTTAATTTAGCACAATGTCAGATACATTTCTGTTGCATGGACCTTTATAACTTTGGTTTTAGCATCTTATATGGTTTCAGGCCTGCTGCTAAGTCGCTTCAGTCGTGTCCGACTCTGTGAGACTCCATAGAGGGCAGCCCACCGGGCTCCGCCGTCCCTGGGATTCTCCAGGCAAGAACACTGGAGTGGGTTGCCATTTATTTCTCAAATGCATGAAAGTGAAAAGTGAAAGTGAACTCGCTCAGTTGTGTCCGACCCTCAGTGACCCCATGGACTGCAGCCTACCAGGCTCCTCCGTCCATGGGATTTTCCAGGCAAGAGTACTGGAGTGGGGTGCCATTGCCTTCTCCGTTCAGGCCTATAATAACAGACCTATAATGGTCCAGGGCTTTACTGTGTGTGGGCATGGAATACCTCTTTTAATACTCACACGAATCCTACACAGTAAGAGCCAGTGTTATCCCAATTTTGCTGCTGCTGCTGCTAAGTCGCTTCAGTCGTGTCTGACTCTGTGCGACCCCATAGATGGCAGCCCATCAGGCTCCCCCATCCCTGGGATTCTGCAGGCAAGAACACTGGAGTGGGTTGCCATTTCCTTCTCCAATGCATGAAAATGAAAAGTGAAAGTGAAGTCGCTCAGTCATGTCCGACTCTTAGCGACCCCATGGACTGTAGCCCACCAGGCTCCTCCATCCATGGGATTTCTCCAGGCAAGAGTACTGGAGTGGGGTGTCATTGCCTTCTCCATCCCGATTTTACTGATGGGCAAATTGAGGCACAGAGAGGTTAAAACAAGAAACCAGGATTCAAACCCAGGTACTCTAGCATCAGAGCCCACATTTGTGACCACTCATTATACTTCGACTGCAGCCATGAAATTAAAAGACGCTTCCTCCTTGGAAGGAAAGTTATGACCAACCTAGAGAGCATATTCAAAAGCAGAGACATTACTTTGCCAACAAAGGTTCATCTAGTCAAGGCTATGGTTTTTCCTGTGGTCATGTATGGATGTGAGAGTTGGACTGTGAAGAAGGCTGAGCGCCAAAGAATTGATGCTTTTGAACTGTGGTGTTGGAGAAGACTCTTGAGAGTCCCTTGGACTGTAAGGAGATCCAACCAGTCCATTCTGAAGGAGATCAGCCCTGGGATTGCTTTGGAGGGAATGATGCTGAAGCTGAAACTCCAGTATTTTGGCCACCTCATGCGAAGAGTTGACTCATTGGAAAAGACTCTGATGCTGGGAGGGATTGGGGGCAAGAGGAGAAGGGGACGACAGAGGTTGGGATGGCTGGATGGCATCACTGACTCGATGGACATGAGTCTGAGTGAACTCCGGGAGTTGGTGATGGACAGGGAGGCCTGGTGTGCTGCGATTCATGGGGTTGCAAAGAGTCGGACATGACTGAGTGACTGATCTGATCTGATCTGATTATACTTCTTCCTATTATGTCCTTAAGCTTCATTTTACAGTCAGAAGTTACATGAGAGAAAATGTTTACAAATCAAGGGAAATTCAGGGAAAAGCCTAATAGAAGGAAAGAAATGTATCTTGAAGAAAATATAGTCCGGTCATTTCTGTTTTCCAGGAGGAACATGAGAAGTGCTCTCTGTTGGCATAGCCTGGACCAGCCAGACTCCTTCCTATGCCCACTTTCCAGAAGTGGCCCAGTAAAACTCTTCTCTTGTGGCCTGTGCAGTTAATAATGTTCTATAGCTTTAAAAAAAATTTCATTTAAAATCAGCTTCACTCTCTTTTTCTGAGAGGCATGCAGAAAAATCTGTAGCATTTTTCACTTTCTCTCCCTGGTAAAAAGCCCATGGTGACTTGAGAGGGAATGTCTTGCCTTAGCACTGCTTTCCACTACAGGCCTCTGCCCCTGAGATTTCAATTTCAAAGAACACTAAAAAAAAAGCTGGCACATCTTGGTCTGATACAAGTATCTGATACAAATACCTTATATTAACACATATATATGGAATCTAGAAAAGTGGTACTGATGAACCTAGCAGAGGACGGACTTGTGGGCATAGTGGGGGAAGGTGAGGGTGGGACAGATTGAGAAAGTAGCATTGACATGTATACACTATTATATGTAAAAGAGATAATTAGTGGGAAGTTGCTGTATAGCACAGGGATCCCAGTTGGAGCTCTACGATGACCTGGAGGAGTGTGATGGGTACAGGGGAGGGAGGCTTAAAAGGGAAAGGATATATATAATTACAACTGATTCATGTTGCTGCATGGCAGAAACCAAAATAACATTGTAAAGCAATTTTCTACCAGTTAAAAAGTACAGATTCTGTTCCACTGAAAGAATAGTTTGATTTTATAGACCTGTTGGTCATAATATAGCTTATATGGAAAGATGTGAAGGGGAAAATAAGATCCCATTCATATTACAGAAGGATAATCTGAGAACTGAATGGGAATGCGGTGAGTAGCTTATGCCTTCATAAATCAGAAGATTCATAGGAAAGAATCAAACACGGTGTTCCTGAGTCCTGAAAGTCACTTGAAGAATTTCTGTGCGCTGACTGCACCCCAGGTTTGTTCTCCTGGGAAGACCCAAGGAACTCTTAGTTCTAGTTCTTTCATTTCTTCCTTCCTCCCTTCATCTTTCTTTCTTCCTTTCTTTCCCCTTCCTTCCTTCTTTCCTTTCTTCCCCAACCCCTACTTTCTACTGGGGAATTAGAATAATACTAAGAACATGACTCAGTAAGCACATCAGGGAGAGGCAAGGGCAGCAGTTACAGAATGAATATGTTCATGAGTGATCTCTCAACTCACATAAAGAAGTACTTTTATTTTAGGAAAAATATCTTATTCAGTGTGACTTTGAAACTTCTCCATCCTTTGAGACTATGTCTCTTATTTCTTCTTCCATACCCTTCCCTAGGGTGACTGCCTTACACCTGGTTCATTGCTCTACTTGATGTTTTAAGAAGATCTGTCTAACTCTGAAAATCTTTTCCCTCCAAATGCCCCTGTACTGGGAATAGCCTCTGATATTTTCATGCTGATATTTAGTGCTTGCTGTAATTTGATTCCACTATGCTTATTGGCTTCTATTCATCAGTACTTCCAATATATACCCTTTTTTCAAGCGAGCTGATCATTTTCAATTCTATTCAACAGCATTTATAGCTCATAAAGTAAGGTACAAGGCACCATGTTGGCTGATGATAGAGGCAGAGATGAATAAAGCTAATACGTCCCATGATCACCTTTTCATGATCATGAAGTCATGGGCCTTGCCTCTAAGTAATGAACAATACATAAGGAAACAAACAATTATCTATACTGTAAGGTAGAATGAAATGAGTTTTAGTGACAGAAAGACCATAGGGGTGGGGAAAGGAGTGCAAAAAGAACCATAGTTATTTTGACTAGAGAAAGCTTCATAGATAAGGTGATATTTGAGCTGGGCATTGAAGGATGTATAAATGAACAAGGGATGGGGCCATACATTCCAGCAGAGCACTATGCCACACATAGGCAAGGGACTGTGATCATGCATGGTGTATCTGGGGAGGTACTCAAAATACATGACACAGGTCCTGCTGTTTTCTTTCTCTATGCCTTCCTCACTTGGAGGCCATCTGTCTTCTTCATTCTCTGCCAAATCCCATCCACACCTTGAGGTCCACCTTCAGCTTCATTTCCTCTATGAGGTCTCTTCTGACTGTGTTGGGTCACTCCACCCCTTGTAGCATGTAGTTCAGGATTTGACTGTAGTGTTTGTGCTGTAGTTAGACCAAATCAGACATCATGTGCGTCTTATACTTTGGAGATCTTGAAGCCCCCAACACAGTGATAATGATAGTCAGGGCTAGATGATTCTATGGGCCCATTAATGGGGACTAAACCTTCATTCTGTCTAAAAACAGTTCATTTCTGTTATTGAGACTGGAATTGTTCATGGTGGTTTAGGATTTAGCTGGTTATGCTTGTTAATACATGAGGGAAACAATTTTTTCAAATGTTTACCTGAAAGTTCCCCTTAGGGGAAGAGGGAGGGTCACTAACCATAGCTTGAACTCCACCACTCTCTGGGCTAAGCCTTAGTAACTGGGTGGACACAGTTTCATAATGTGTGTTATCATCTCCCAAGCTCCTCTGGAGAATGATTGCTTCCTTAAATGTCTTTTGTTTTGATGTTTGGGTTTCCCTAAAATGCCAGAAATATAGCTGAGTAGTTAGAAGAAGAACTAAAGAGTCTCTTGATGAAAGTGAAAGAGGAGAGTGAAAAAGTTGACTTAAAGCTCAACATTCAGAAAACTAAGATCACAGCATCTGGTCCCATGACTTCATGGCAAATAGATGGGGAAACAGTGGAAACAGTGGCTGACTTTATTTTTCTGGGCTCCAAAATCACTGCAGATGGTGATTTCAGCCATGAAATTAAAAGATATTTACTCCTTGGAAGGAAAGTTATGACCAACCTAGATAGCATATTAGAAAGCCATTACTTTGCCAACAAAGGTCCATCTAGTCAAGGCTATGGTTTTTCCAGTGGTCATGTATGGATGTGAGAGTTGGATTATAAGGAAGGCTGAGAACCAAAGAATTGATGCTTTTGAACTGTGGTGTTGGAGAAGACTCTTGAAAGTCCCTTGGACTGCAAGGAGATCCAGCCAGTCCATCCTAAAGATCAGTCTTGAGTGTTCATTGGAAGGACTGATATTGAAGCTGAAGCTCCAATACTTTGGGCACCTGATGCAAAGAGCTGACTCATTTGAAAAGACTCTGCTGCTGGGAAAGATTGAGGACAGGAGGAGAAGGGGATGACAGAGGATGAGATGGTTCGATGGCATCACTGACTCAGTGGAGATGAGTTTGAGTAAACTCTGGAAGTTGGTGACAGACAGGGAGGCCTGGCATGCTGTGGTCCATGGGGTCCCGAAGAGTTGGACATGACTGAACTACTGAACTGAACTGAGTTTCTTTTGGAGAATGGCTTTATTGAAGATGCCTTCTTTTTCATGGTGATCAGGCAGTTTGGGGTGTATCTTAGCCTGGTTTTGTAGAGAATCAGAATTATAGGAAATAGCTATAAAGGAACTGATTCATGTGGTTACAGAGATTGAGAAATTCTGAGATCTGTAAGCAAGCTAAAGAGGTCTGAGTTGAAAGGTCTGAGAACCAGAAAAGCTGATGGTGGAAGTTCCAGTCCAAATAAATGCAAGGCAGAAGACTAATGCCTCAGCTCAAAGACAGTCAGGCAGTAAGAGAGAATAGATTCTCCCTTACTCTGCCTTTTTTTCTATTCAGGTTTTCAATTGATATGGTGATGCCCACCCACATGGAGGGAGGGGGAGGAGAAGTAATCTGCTTTACAAGGTCTATCAATTCAAATGCTTATCTCATGCTTCACACTCACACCCTGAATAATGTTTAACCAAATATCTGGGCAACCCATGTCCCAATCAAATTGACACACAAATGAACCATTACAGAGGGATACAGAAGGAAAACTTAGCCAGAAAAAAATATTATGAGGTTTCTGAAGTGGAGTCTAAAGAAAAATGCCCCAGAAGTCTAGTCCCTACAGAAAGAACATGTTCCAACACTCTTTTGGAAGAGTGTGTCTGCACAGCTGAGACCCACAGCTCTGACATCTTTCCATGCCACACAGTGATATAGGGTTGGGCTGGTCCAGCCAGGTATAGCCTGAGCAAATGTTCCCAGGCAAAGGGACAAACAGAGCCTGAAATGCAGTCTACACTCTATACATCAAGTCATGCACTTGAGTGAGAGGCTTATCTGCCCAAGGTATAGGGGGACTGGGTGAGGCCATGCACCAGGGCTTCTCCCATATATTGAGTATGAACAGAGGCTCTTAAGTGGTGTGTCATGGCAGGTTACAGGTGTGTAAATATTGATGCTCCACATATGGGATTGCTGGGAAGAGTCATCCCCTCCAGTCATATTCAGCCTCCAGCCATGAGCAATCTTGATTGCTTATTCAATTGTATCATAAAAATTATTTTCTACATGTGCTGCAGTGTGAAGAAGGATGGGAATGGGAAGCACTGTGCCAAGGGATCTGCCTTGTTATTTGTTAGGAAGTGAGCCATCTTAGAAAGGGCATGATCCATTTGTGTATTTCAGTACAAGTTATGCCCAGCAACAGAATGTCTCCTTCTTTGCTTACATGTTGGAATCTGGTGATCTGTAATTTCTGGGTAAGGTCTGGGCAGAGGAAGTCTCGGTCTGGATCATTTGTCAGTATGTGTGGTTGCAGCTCAGTTTCCATGGGGAGAATTCCATCTGGGAGCCTAGATCACAATTTCATAGCTTGAAGTCCCAAGAGGTTTGCTGTTCTGAGTGCTGGTTTTCTCCATCTGTACAAAAGGGAGAAGAGGGAAATGCTGATGTAAAGGCACTGCTCTGGAATTCCAGTCCCACAGGGAGCCTTTAGAGAGACACCTTAGATTTTCCTGGTTCTGGGGTACTCTGGGGTAGTAGGATTTTGCTCTTTGCTGAGTCCCTCACCTCTGTTCCAGTCACTCCATTTGGAAGCCCTCTTAACTCAGAAAAAATAGCAGGTGGGAATGAAGGTATCTGCATTGATTTTGATTATAGGCTTGAAGCGGCATTCAGGCTCATGTGACCTGCCTTCCTTGTTCCTAGTTAAGCCTTCATTTCTCCTTTACCCCAGTAACTTCACCTTGGCTTATATGTAGTGGTGACCCACTTTCACTGGTGTCATATGCTATAGTTACTTAGAATACTGCGGACAACTCTTCCACTGGCTCATTGAGTCCTGGGTTTTAAATTACATACTAACCAAACTAGTAATTGCCAACCAACTTGTCTAGAGAGTTTACTATGAGATGTCTCAATCCAGGAGTCCCTGATTAATCCTTCAAATCTACTACTTCCCAGTGTATTTTCTTCTGTTTCCTCTCATTCTCCTTCTAATCCTGGTGCAGACATGCTGGCTCCATGCTTCTCACTTGCTTCTCCTTCCCCTTTTCCCCTCCTCCTCTTTCCTCACTCATTTTCTTCCTTTTCTTCTCTCTCCTTCCATCTCTGGTCCTTGAGGAAGTCAAAGTCCTTCTGTCTTATTCTCCAGGGCACTTGGTTTATCTTGACATTCAAACTGACCTGTGCATTGAGTTCCCTTATGACCTTCCTACTTGTCCAGCTTACAGATGACTCATAGAATCAGCTTTTAATTCTTATTCATGAATTCATTTGCATTCCATTTTGACATCCCAATATTTCCTCCCACTCGTCACTTGTTATCATTATCATCCCTTTCTCCCTAGACATCTGGGTTCAAATTTATCTTTCCTGGTTAGCTTCCTGCCTATTAGCTCAGCTATTAGACAGAAACACTTCCAAAATATTGGATTCACTCAGAGACCCCAAAGCTGTCCTGATTGTGGTGGAAACAAGGACTTTCAGATAGTAACAACACCAAAACAGGTTCCCCAAACTGAAAGTCCTGTCAAAGGTCAGGACCTGCCTTCCCTCTTTGCATATTTGAGAGAAGGATGCTGGGGCACAGGGAACATGAGTATCACTAGAGCACTACAAATGTCACCCTGTGAAGGTCTGCTGAGGGAACCAGTGGCAACTGGGATTCAACCTGTGTTCTCCCTGCCTATCTGTGCATCTGGTGTGGCCCTGTGTCTGCCTGGGGTATGGCAGACCTGCCGTCCAATTTATACACTGTGAGCTAGCAGTGGCTCTGGATGTTATTAAAGGCTGAAGTTTCCACACTGCAGTTCAGAGACCTAGATGCTCCTTCATGGAAAGGCTGGGAACAGAAATCAAGGAAGCCAGCTTGTAAATGGCCTTGGACCTGGGAAGCAGAGCTGTGTGCATGTGTGGAAGGAGCTCAAGGCTATCAGCAATTAATCCTGAGAAGCACAGAGTCCCAAGGGAACCATTTTACTCCTGTTTGGTTAGATAAGATGCCAAAGAAAAGTTGGAACAGACAGGACAACAGTGATAAAAATCAGACAGACTTTACCTTATCAGAGTACTGCATTATGGAGTAAATTGTGTTCACTGGCTCCTCCTTGGTGGGGAGCACCTGTAAAACACCCATCTTGCCCTCAGTGAGGGAGCCCAGGCAAATCTCTTACTTCTTCCTCTGCCCATCAGCCCTCCCTGCTCTCACTTTCACTAAGTGGTCTCTTCTCCCAGCTTCACCTTTGGTCCCATCCAGGTGGAGAGGATCAGGGTGAAGTTGGAGTGGGTATAGGTAGCAATTGGACAAGAACCTCAGAAGCCAAGAAGAACAGTCTGGTGGTTCAGACTGAGTCTTGCTTAATCAGAATTTTAGCTTTCCATGGTCTCTACGAACCCAGCTGAACTATTGGTCCAAGTACAGGGCTGGATTGACCAGGCAGACTTCAATTTCCCTTTCTCTCCTTGGAGACTTCAGGAGAGCAGGCTGGTAGAAGGACAGAGGAAGGTGATACCATGAGGAAGCCTGGTTACGGGTGGAGGTGAAGGAGGGGCAGGCAGGTAAAAGGAAGGTGGGAGGCCAGGCTGTGGGACAGAGTGAATCAGCCTGTGGAGAATAAGCTGCTGCTGCAGCCAGACCAAGAAGTCAAGTTCAAGTGGACCTCTCTCTGTTTTGTGCACTTGAAATCCCCTTAGCAACTTGTTTACTGGTCAGTGGCCACATAAAACTCTCCCCTCATATCAGAGGCTCCCCTGGTATGGGTCCCCTATAGAAGGTGCTTTACTCTTAGTCATGACATCTAACCTGGAGCCAGGCCCAAAATTAGAAGCATGAGGTCTCAAGTCCAGGAGGCTACCAGCGGGGGACACATGGCCACTTTCTTGTCCTTATAGAAAGACTCGAAGGATCATTTCCCTAACATGGTATTTCTTGGTCGGATCCCGCACCCCCAGCCTTTGGCCTGTGGCTGTTACCCATGACTCCCTGTTTGGGGTGGTGGTGGAGACCTGTGAGTAGCACCACCTTACCTTGGATTGGGGGATCTCATCATAGATCCTGGACTCTGCTGGCTGGGTGTTTCTTGAAACTGTGATGTATGTGTATATTGTTTTCTTTGAGGAAGCATCTGAGTCATAAACAAGCATAGAACCACAGTACATGAAAATGTGGATGAATTTTTAGAGATGATTTAATGTCCTCTTTTTTCAAATAAAGAAATGAAACCCCAAGAGGTTAAATGACTCCTGTCGTCTTGAGATGGATGTTTGAATCCTTGCTTGTCTCTTTCTTAGGGATGCCATGTGGTACAGGAGACACCTGGCTCAGGTCTTACCCAGAGCTCAGTGGGAATTCTTTTCAGTTCACATTAGGATAAAGAGATTCTCCCCAATCTCTGTGTGGGCACTGAAGGTAGCTTTTCCACCCAGGGTCTTCCTTAGTGTCTCCAGCATTTAGCATTGACTGCCTTGTATGGCCAGTCTTTTCACGTGACGGTCTTAGTTTTTCAATTAGATTGATTCTCTCTAGTTACACACTGTGTTGGTCTCTTCTGGTACATATCTTTCTTTTACCACCTCAGTGTTAGACATGTAAGAGGTACTCCACACATATTTGTTACTTGACTGATTGATTCAAACATTTGTTAAACTCTCTACCTGCCAAGCTCAGTGAGAGGAATTTAAGAATTCCTACTTTTAAGAATTCAGGGTTCATCTAGTGACTCAGATGATAATCTGCCTGTAATATGGGAACTGTGCTGGGCTTAGTCATGTCTGACTCTTTGTGACCTCCTGAACTGTAGCCTGCCAGGCTCCTGTGTCCTTGGAATTCTCCAGGCAAAAATACCGGAGTGGGTTACCATGCCCTTGTCCAAGGGATCTTCCAAACCCAGGGATCGAACCCAAGTCTCCCACATTGCAAGCAGATTCTTTACCATCTGAGCCACCAGGGAAGCCCAAGAATACTGGAATGGGTAGCTTATCCCTTCTCCAGGGGATTTTCCCAACCCCGGAATACAACCGGAATCTCCTGCATTTCAGGCAGATTCTTTACCAGCTGAGCTACAAGGGGAGACCAGGGTTCAGTTTCTGGTTTGGGAAGATCCCCTGGAGAAGGGAATGGCTACCCATTCCAGTATTCTAGCCTGAAGAATTCCATGGACAGAAGAACCTGGTGGCTGCAGGCTATGGGATTGAAAAAAGTCGGACACAACTGAGTGATTAATGTTTTAAGAATTCATGGACTAATAGATGCATTTCTCCCATTGTACTGCTTTTCTTTGCTCCTAATGTGAAACATTTGAGGGTCAAGTTGAAAACAGATAGCCAGAATTGAGGGCCTTCATATTCCAAAGCACCAACATATCTGCAGACAACAGGTCTGGGCTGAGTGCTATTATTACAGGGATCAAGTGTTTCAGAGTTTAGTCCTGTCCCAGTCCCTGCCTCTGGAGAAGGAAATGGCAACCCTCTCCAGTGTTCTTGCCTGGAGAATCCCAGGGAAGGGGGAGCCTGGTGGGCTGCCGTCTATGGGGTCGCACAGAGTCGGACACGACTGAAGCGACTTAGCAGCAGCAGTCCCTGCCTCAGACTTGGTGAGTGAACCAGATTCAGTGCTCTCTCTTATTTCATTTGCAGATGAAAAAATAGGCCTTCTTCCCTTCAACAAGGCTGTGAGGGATTGAGGGCAAAGGCCTCTTTGAGGAGCCCTGAAGATCACCTATGGCCTGAGGAGGTGGTGTGACTTCTCCCCATCAAGAGATTATTTGAGCTACAGTTCATATTACAGACTCTCTTCCCCCAGGATGCCTCCTTCTGTGCCAAGCCCAGGTATGTAAAATGTAAGGATAGTATCTAAGTACTCATGATGTACCAGGCACTTGGCCAAGTACTTTATATGTGTAATTCATGAAATCTGTTCAGTAAGTATATGCTGCACATCCTGGTTTTACGTGTATTTTACAACTGAGAAAACCAAGACGGTGATAAAATAATTGGTAGCTGATAAATGGTCAAGCTGGGACCTTCACCCCAGATGTCTGCAAAGTACAAGCTTAGGCTTCACCACTCTACTGTGAACTCATCTCTTCCAGTTGTCATCCAGGGAAACTAGTGGTTGAGAACTTACCAGGGTTCTTACTGAAGTTCTTCCAGAAGGAACCTGAGGAATCAGACCCAAAAGAGAGTCAGGAACATGGAATCAGAGGTAGAGCCTCTCTACATCCATGGTTGCTATTATGATGGGTGGGAAAGGAAGATTTTGAGTGGACACAGAATTAAGAGGAATAGGAGGGTGGACTCCCCTAGGGCCCAAGATCAGGTTTTCTGAGTTTAGAATGGTTACAATTACAGAATGATCCAGAGGGACCCAAAGGGATCTAGTGACAACTAGTACTTGTCCCTCGATGACATTTCAAAGGTCAGTTTTGGTGGACTTGGAAGTGACCTTGGAGACTTAGTCCAAATCTTATTTCACGTGTGAGAACACTAAGTCGGAGAGGTAAATACCTGTGCCCCATGGAGCACAGCTTGTTAATGGCAGTGCTAAACTTGAACCCAGGGGCTCTCTTTGACTTGAGGTGTCCAATTCTGATTTTCCCTACAGGAGACCTGGAGAAGGAAATGGCAACCCACTCCAGTATTCTTGCCTGGAGAATTTCATGGACAGAAGAGCCTGGCAGGCTACAGTCCTTGGGATTGCAAAGAGTCAAACACGACTGAGCGACTAACAGTTACTTACTCACTTAAACTTGGACCCAAGTTCTGGACCCATGGCATCCTGCTGATCCCAGAAACATGTTTGGAAGACCATTCAGGGTAATGTAATACAGTAATCGGGGCTGTCTTTCTGGGACATGGTAAGATGGGGCACTGAGGAGTCTAGAAAGATTAATTCCCTGGAACAAAGGACATTTCCACCCCACCTTGGATAACTGACTTCAACCCCAGAAAAAATGAAGGTACATTTCTACATTTACCTTGTGAGAAAATCTCCTACCTTCTCCTTTCTTGCACAAAAGGAACAAAACCACTGAAGGTAGAATGATTATAAGCACAGAAAGCACAGCCAGCCCACTTATCAGTCCAGTGTGGCGAGTATGGGGGGTCATTGTGATGTCTGAAAACAAAAGATGCAATGAGACTTGACTCTCGGGAGATGGGCCAGAGAGGTTAGGCAAGCTTGTTCACATTCAAGAGCACTATCCATACTAGGTGCCCTCCAGGAGTGCCAAAGCTACAAGGAAAACTGTACTGCCCGCTATTAAAGGTCAAGATCAGAAACTGAATCAGGCAGCTGAGTGGGGACTGCCTCAGAATACCCTGAAATGTCTGGCATCTGCCAGAAGGCTTTGGACTGTTCTCTGGGGCTTACTAGGAAGAGAAGCATCTTGGGTCCAGCCATGGCATAACGAAGGCACCTTCCTCTGGAGAACTTGGGCCAGTTTCAGGCCTTGCAGCAGGTCAGAGTGAATTTTGAGACTCCAAAAGAGATGGCCAGAGATGCTTGGTTACCTGCACAGAGCTGCTGGGCAGAGATGGAGTCAGAATTGTTGCTGACAGGGTTCCACGCTGTACATGTGTAAGTCTCCTCTTGGTTGTCAGGGGTCTGGAAGATTTGAAGGACATTGCCCTCTTCCCCTAGTGGATTCCAACTGTATGTCACATTCTTTTCTTCTTTATCCACAGAGCACATCAGTGTGACATTACAGGTGCTGTTCACAGATGTCACGAAACTCTGAGTAATTTTTGGCTTCTCAAGACGACCTGTGAGGAGAAAACACATGAGCCAGGGGTAAGCTGGAGATGACCTATATCAGCCTGAGGGAGTCAACTATTAAATTTTCAGACATTTTCATGAGGGTTGTTAAAAACTTACAATGAAATACATTTTATTAATAACAAAGCTAATAAATCCTCAAAACTCATCACTTTCTAATGTTTTTAGACAATTTACTTTTTTATTTGTTTTTTTTGGCAGTGCCACGAGGGATCTTAATTTCCCAGCCAGGGATCAAACCCATGCCCCCTGCAGTAAAAGTGCGGAGTCTTAACCATTAGACCAATAGGGAAGTCGCAATTTACTGTTATCTATGCTCTAGGAGTTATTTATATCTATCATATTTATTCCTTGTAATGATGTAAAAAGTCTTCCCAACTCTGCATGACTTAAAATCAGCTGTAGTGGGAGTATTTACATCAAAGGAATTGGCAAATGCTACAAACTAGGGCTTGATTTATTGCTTTTCTGATTGTCACTTCAGACTTAAGAAAGGAATGGAGGAGAGGGTTCTAAAGCAGATTAAACAAACAAACAAAGCTGAAGATTTTACATTGTGACTAGCACACAAAAAGTCAGAAATATTCTAGAATTTGAGAACCATCATCCAGTTCAGCAAAGAAGTTGCTCACATCATTGATGAACAAATGAATATATGCATGAATAACGATATAAATGCTCAGCGAAAACCAGTGAATGCATTCTGTGAGAACAACTGGCTATATGGAATTTACAATAAAGTCTATTGTATATTATCACTTATACAATTGTGTGCCACATCTCCTTTATGTCAATACAGTTTATAGTGTGTGTATACAGACACACACATCATTAAGAACTGGTTGAAAATTTATCAGCACCCCACTGTATGCAACAATCTTTAAACATTTTTGTTCGGCTCTGTTTTCTGGTCAATGTGTGTTTTCTTTTTCTTTTTTTTTTTCATTTATTTTGTTTTAAAGTGCCCATGATGAAAAGTTCAAACCTCTTTAAAAGTTCATTTCAAAAAATGTTTTTACTAAAACAACCAAAAGGTAAATGATAAAAGTTTTAGGTGTAAAGGATTACAAAAAAACCAATTAAATGTAAGTTCATGCAATAACTAGATCTGGAGCTGGAAGAAGTACAGGAAAGATCCTTTGCCAGGAGATAAGAAAAGGACCATATTCAGAGTTTATAAGTTCAGTTCATTCTTGGCAAATCTGCTGTGATGTGGTTTGCCCCTCTACTACTGCCATGCGAGGGAGGGAATACAGGAAGGAACTGGGACATAACTTTCTAATTAACGTAGAGTCTGTAAAAGCAATACATTTGGCAGTGTAGAGACAGAAACCATTTGTTTGTACCTGTGAGGATGTACAAAATGGGAAGTAAGAGCTGCAAAGACTTTGATTCCAACCTAATCAGAGACTCTGGTTCTAAGAGTCTCTTGTGCATGCTTGCACTCTTTGTGACCCTGTGGACTGTAGCCCAGTAGGTTTCTCTGTCCATGGGACCCTCTAGGCAAGAATACTGGAGTGGGTTGCCATGCCCTCTTCCAGGAAGAGTCTCTTAGAGGGGAACTTTCCAGATCAGAATTAGTGATGACTTGGCAAAAAAGTTTCCAAATAAGTTTGGAGTAAAGACCTTGATTAGCTGTGACAGTGATAGATACAGATATGCATAGTGAAAAAGGAACCTAATTGTGTGTTTCCTCAGAAACTTGATTAACAACAGTGTTTCAAGTCTCTGCTTGTTGTTCCCCTGTTTTTAGAAAGTTTTTTTTTTTTTTTTTTTTAGTGAATGTTAAGGTGGTGGATAGTGGTGAAAATAGGATTCCATCTCATTTTTCTCAGCAGGCAAAGAGATGTTACTGTTAGGTAGTTAGAATAGGAAAAAGAAGTCCAAAATGGTGGTGGCTAAAAGACAAAGAAAGGAAAAAGCCCACAGAAATGGAACAAAAGAAAATCTGAGGACCAGACTGAGAATCTCAGGTGAAACAAACAGCTTTCTGGGTTAGCCCAGTTTACATAGGGCAGGCTCAGGGGGAGGAGACAAAACATATAAAAAGAGGAGCCAAGATTGAGACTCTCTCCTTTTGGGTCAGCCTGCCCTCATGCTTCGAGGGTGTACTACCTTTTGTTTGCCAAATAAAACGGAGCTGTAACCAGGCTACAACACTGGTCCACCATTTCAAATCTTTGCTGCAGTAAGACAGAATATAGGAAATTACACACTCCCCTGATGATATATCTGGTGCCATAACTCGGATGTAACCTGGCTGAAACAACCTCAGCTCAGCCCCATGAGGCAGAGACCAAGCACAGAAGAAGCCCGACAACAGTCACGTGGCAAAAGGTCACGTGGTGGAAGCTGAATGCCAAGGAAACCCAGCCCAGTGGAAGTGACAAGAAGCCTAGTATGCTGAAAACAGGGACAGCAAAAACAAACTCAGCAGAAAGTTCACACAGCTCAGTCTCAGATTCCAGAAGACCTCCAGTTAAGGTAAGAGGTCCTTGCCCCAATCGCTGGAAGGACATATGGCTAACAAATCTTAATTCCTTTACAATCTCGAGTTTCTTGTTTCCTTGAACCCCCTGTGAACAGGTGAGAAGCAGTGGGTGCAGTTGAGGGTCTCTGGCACGGGCTACTACCCAGTGTGTCCTGAAGGCTCCACTATCTGCTATGCCTCAGTAGCTGTTGCCCAAGTGGGTGAGGGTTATTCTGTTCTTAATCTTCTTTGTGCCAAGGATCAGGCCAATGAAAACTATGGGTACAGGTCAGGCATTTAGCAGTTTTTCTGACAGGCTATGAAGGGGGTTCCTCGGCATGCTTTTCCCACTGCTTTTTCTCCCATTCTTCAGCTCCTCTCTCCATCTGTGCCACTGTTTACAAAATATTGGGCAGGTCATCATCTTTCCATCTCCAGAAGTTGTGTTTGAAACTGTTTACCTAAGATTGGGACTCAAACTCATATGGCAGGACCTAATGAAGCTCAGGTTCTTGATGTCTCATTGCAAAAAAATTCAGTGAGAGACACAGTGATAGGTAAGAGGCAGATTTGTTTGGATTCATAGAGAAGCACAGGCCACAGAGTGTGTGCCATCACAGAAGGTGAATGCATTGGCCGTGAAATGTGTGGTTAGTTTTTGTGAGCTGGCCGATGTCATATGCCAATGGGTTGGAGGATCTTTCCAACAATTGGGGAGCCACCCACTCCTTGGTCTTTTGATAGTGCCTTGGAACTGTCATGGAGCCTTTGGGTGTGTCATTCAGCTTGCAGATTGAGGATCAAGGTCTAGTTGAATTTGACTTGTCTGCCATCTTGGACCCATTTGATTCTAATCAGTTTATGTTATGCCTATGCCCTTGGGCTATGTCATTCTTTCAAAAGTTGTGCCCTGGCCCCTTCCCTCCTGTTTCATGCTCGTTTCCTGAGCCCCTTACAGGCCCACAATGTTGCCTCTACAATCTTCTGGAGGGACAACCAGAAAATAGCTGGCCCTTGGGAGGGAAGTACTGTATAATATCCAATCCCTCTAGAGATTCAGGCCTTCATCTTCCATGTTTCCTACAACATGTGTATCAACAGCGCCTCTCAGTGAACCTGTTAGGGCGGGTGACAGGCCCACAGTGCCTGCTAGAGGTCCATCTGTTGGTGGCATCCCTTCAAGAGCAATTGGGCTTCCAGGGACAATGTTTGCCACTTTGGGAGTGAATCCTGCAGGCCGTTTGGGCCCAAACCCTTACCACCCTTCCCCTAAAGTTACAAAAATAGTGAAAGTGAAGTCACTCAGTCGTGTCCGACTCTTAGCGACCCCATGGACTACAGCCTACCAGGCTCCTCCGTCCATGAGATTTTCCAGGCAAGAATACTGGAGTGGGTTGCCATTGCCTTCTCCAAGGAGAAAGTTACAAACATAACCCCGATCAAATCTCCACTCCACTTTTATGGAACACCTGGTCTGTTGCCTCTTACCAATTTGTTCTCAAGTCACTTACTAACTCCTGCAACCAAGACCCTGCCCCCTTGTAGGCAACATTACCACTCAGCTTATTATTAAAATACTCTTAATGCCCCTAACAGGACCAGGTAACCCTCTCCTTTGCCATTACTTCTGTTACTACCTAAAGTGGGCCTATGACAATGAAATGTTGATCTCTAGGAGATTGTCAAGCCTCAAACTCCCTGGGGACCTGCACCTTGACCCTTAGCTCTCAGGTTGCAACAGTACTGGGTAGGATAATCTTTAGAAAGACTCACCCCTAAGGAAGTCCACCCATAAAAATAGAAGAAGGTCTATTAGTTTCTTCTCCTTTTTTCTTTTTCTCCCTGTCATCACTGTCTTTTAGATGGGAAATAACCAATCAACTTCCTTACAGGTGCCCTTGAGATACATCCTTGATAACTGAAAGTTGTTTGATCCTCTAAGGAAAAGTTGCTTAAAATTCTTTTGTGCCACTTCCTGGCCACAGTATTCTCTGGGGGATAAGGAACACTGGCCTGAGGATGGGAGTTTAAATTACAATACCATCCTACAGTTAGACCTATTCTGCAAAAGATAAGGGAAATGGACAGAGATCCCCTATGTCCAAATTTTCTTCCACCTAAGAGATATGAAGGAACTCTGTCTTAAGTATGGGATTGTTGTATGCCCTAAAAGTGAGCCTACTAGGCAAATAGTGTTAGGCATAGACAACCAAGAGAAGGAAGCCTCCCATGAAGGCTCACCTCCCATGGCTCCTGAGTTGCCTGGTGTTCTTTCCTTGTATCCAAATATGCCCCCATATCCGGGAGCACCCCCTCCACAGAAGCCAACTCAAGTATGTCCCTTAGTTGAAACTGGAGGAGAATTTGGACCAACCTGGGTCCATAAGTTCTTCTCCCACTTAGAACTAAGACTGATAAAACAAGACCTGGAAAGCTATCCAGATGACCCAGGCAAATATATAGATACATTCCAACACATTACCTTGGCCTTTGACTTGACATGGAAGGACATTATGGTCATATTGAGTCAAACTTTATCTGACCCTGATATGCTAGGGTCATAAAGGAAGCCTGAGGGTATGCTACAGGGCTTCAACAAGTCAAGCAATAAATATCCAGTGGGGGAAACTGCAGTCCCCTCCTCAGATCCTAACTGAAATTATAATGACCCTGAGCACATCTGGGAAAGGGATCACTTTCTGATCTGTGTAAAGGTAGGACTAAAAGCAGCCCAGCAAAAAGTAATCAGCTATGCCTGGGTCTCAGCAATAAGTCAGCAGTCCAGCGAGAACCCCACTGCCTTTCTGGAAAGGCTAAAAGAGGCCCTCCAAAAGTTTACCAATCTGGACTTCGACTCTTACAAGGAACAGGTGATTTTAAAGGACAAATTCCTGTCCCAATGTGCATCAGATATTAGGATAAAGTTACAACAACTACAGCAGCAGGACCCTTCTGCTTCTTTAAATGGGATGGTCCAGACAGCCACCAGTACCTTTTATAACAGAGAACAAGAGAGGGATGTCAAGGCCGAGGAAAGGGAGAAAAGGAAAGAGACGAGGCATACCCAGATGCTGGCCATCCTCCAGGGAAGCACTATGGCAAACCCCGAGTTCTTAAAGGACAAGGCACAAGGCAAATGCCTAATCTGTAGACAGGTGGGACATTGGGCCAAAGAGTGTCCAAACCATGACAAGTCTCCTAAATGGCTTGCTACAAATGCCGTCTATTGGGGCACTGGGTGGCATTCTGCCCTTGGGACCCAAGAGCCTCAAGGCCAAGCACCAAGCCTTCCCTCACGATGGTTCAACAGGACTGAAGTGGCCCGTTCCAGCCAGCCTGCCTGTCACAGATAATCATCACGGGGCTGGAGCCAAGGGTGCAGCTGGATGTGGCAGGTAGGTCTGAGAATTTCTTGGTTGACACAGGGGCTAGCTACTCTGTCCTGACCTCCTATTCTGGAGGCTTCTCCTCCCAAACCTGTACCATTTTGGGTGCTACAGGAAAAGCAATTACAAAAAGATTCACCCAAGCACTTCTTTGTTGCTGGAATGGACAAATATTTTCCCACCAGTTTCTGGTGGTCCCTGAGTGTCCTACTTCTTTATTGGGAAGAGATAAACTCACTAAACTGGGGACCACCCTTGTGACGGGAAGCTTTTCTACAGCTTCTGGTTACTACTGAGGAACCCAGTATACCCTCTCCAATAGGGAGGGACCAAAAACTATGGGAGGACAAAATTAACCCCCAGGTTTGGGACCAGGGAACTCTTGTACAAGCCCACCAAGCTGAACTGGTCCTCATTGTCCTCCAAGATCCCACTTGGCTTCCAAACTGGAAACAATACCTCTCAGAAGAGAAGCCTGGAAAGAACTACAATCGCTAATAAAATTCCTTGCCTGTGGGCTATTGGTCCTCACCAGTTCACCATGTAACACCCCAATCCTCCCTGTAAAGAAAAAGGATGGGACCTGGTGGATGGTTCGAGATCTCTGGATTATAAATGAAGCTGTGGTCCCCCTCCATCCCACAGTACCCAATCCCTATGCACTCTTGGGATAAATCCTGCCCAGTGTCAAGTAGTTGACAGTCCTGGATCTTAAGGATGCATTCTTTTGCATACCACTGGTTAAAGAATCCCAATATCTTTTTGCCTTCGACTGGGAGGCTCCAGGAGAAAAACACCAACAGATGACTTGGACAGTATTACCTCAGGGGTTCAGAGATAGCCCCCACCTGTTTGAGCAGGCTTTTAGCCGGGATCTCCTAGATCTGATTCTGGGACCTTTGGGAAAATATTACAATATGTAGAAGACCTACTGTCTGCTCTCCAGATGAGAAAAATGCCCAACAACATGCAATTCAGATTCTTAACTTTTGGCAGAGAGGGGATATAAAGTCTGTGCTAAGGCACAGATGGTCGAGACAAAGGTCACCTACCTGGGAGTTCAGATTACACATGGGTCATCTAGGAGGTTGTCCTTTGATCAAGTACAAGGAATCCTCCAGTTGCCCTCCCCCACGACTTGAAAACAACCGTAAGATTTCCTGGGGCTAACCGGGTATTGTAGAATCTGGACACCCAATTATGGTCTAATTGCCCAGGCCTTATATGAAAGCTTGAAGGGAGGGGGTGATTTAATCCCATTGATGTGGGGAAGTCCTCAAAAGGAGGCAGAGGATACACTAAAACAAGCCTTAACTCAAGGACAGCCTTGAGATTGCCAGACCCAGAAAAAGCATTCCACCTGTATGTGCATGAAAATGAAGGAATAGCCTTGGGAATGTTAACTCAAAGGTTGGGACCTGAGCCCCAGCCTGTAGCTTGCTTATCCAAGAGCCTCGACCCAACTTCCCAAGGCTGGCCTCCCTGCCTTCGAAATCTTGCTGCTATTGCAGTCCTGATAGAAGATTATTTAAACTCTCTGGAGAAGGCAATGGCAGCCCACTCCAGTACTCTTGCCTGGAAAATCCCATGGAAGGAGGAGCCTGGTAGGCTGCAGTCTGTGGGGTCGCTAAGAGTCGGACACGACTGAGCGACTTCACTTCACTTTCACTTTCACTTTGGGGGCAAACTAACTACTTTTACCAGCCACCTAGTGAAACAACTCCTGAATGGGAGAGGCCATTTATGGATGTCTGATCAAATGATCCTCAGATATTAAGTAGTGCTGATGGAAAATCCAGGCCTGACTATATCCCCTTATGAGGTTCTTAATCGAGCTACCCTCCTACCTACCCCCAAGGGCTCTCTCCCCTTTCACTCTTGCCTAGAAACTTTGGATTACTGGACAAAACCCTGAGAGGGCTTGTCAGAAGATCTTCTAACCAATCTGAGGAAATCTGGTACACTGATGGAAGCAGCTTTGTCTTGGATGGAAAAAGAAGAGCTGGATATGCAGTAGTTTCCAATTTTGAGACCATAGAGGCTAAACCTTTTCCAACAGGTACTTCAGCCCAATTGGCTAAGCTTATAGCCCTGACTCAAGCTTTAGAGCTTGGAAAAGGAAAAAGAGTAGCCATTTACACTGACTCCAAGTATGCCTTTCTGGTGCTACATGCACATGCTGCTATTTGGAAAGAAAGAGGTCACTTGACCACCCAAGGGCCCCAATCAAATATGGTGATCAAATCCTTAGGCTCTTGGAGGCAGCCCATCTGCCAGATGAGGTTTCAGTCTCCCATTGTAAAGGACACCAAAAAGGGAGCACAGAAGTGGCACGAGGGAACCAAGCAAATGATCAGGCAGCTAAGAGAGCAGCATTAAAAAAGTGATGTAATAGTGGTTGCCACCTTAGTTCCACAGGCTAATTTGCCAGAAATTCCTTCATATACTGAAGGTGAGACTCTTAAATCTAAGAGTGAGGGCTTTCAGGAAGATCATATGGGGTGGTTCCAAAAGGAGGGACTCCTTTTTCTGCTTGGGAACCTTCAATGGAAGTTGGTTAACTCCTTACACACCACCACTTATTTAGGGGAGAATACCCTCCAAAGATTACTAGAAAGGTCCTTCAGAGGAACAGGCCTCCAAACAGCTGTAAGGCGATTGGCCTCCTCTTGTCCCACTTGCCAATTAAACAATCCCCAAGAAGCTCAAAGACCCCAGCTGGCCCAGCCTGTCTAACGGTGTAGGACCTAGCCAGGAAAAGACTGGCAGATGGACTTCACCCAGATGCCAGTTTCTCAAGGGTATAAATATCCTACTAATCATGATAGATACATTCACAGGATGGATTGAAGGTTTTCCCACCCAGACTGAGAAGGCTAAGGAGATGGTAAAAAACTGCTCCATGAAATCGTTCTGAGATTTGGCCTGCCCAAGTCATCACAAAGTAACAATGGGACATCATTTACTTCTAAAGTCACCCAAGGGGTCTCTAAAGCGTTGGGCATTACTTATTATCTCCATTGTGCCTGGAAGCCTCAGTCTTCAGGAAAAGTAGAAAGAGCCAACTAATTCTTAAAATCAGCGATAAAAAGATAACCCGGGAGATCTCCCTGGGATGGAAGGAGGCTTTACCAATAGCTCTCCTCCACACCTCTATTGCCCCTAAGGAACAGGTTGGTCTTAGTCCTTATGAGATGCTATATGTGAGAAATTTGTTTATTCCAATGACCTCTTCCTAGATCCAGAGGCTCAGACCCTCGAGTCTTACACTGTGGTCATTGGGCAATTCCAACAAGACATATGCTTGTGGGGTGTCAACCAGGACCCAAAAGATTCTAAAGAGCCACCACTATATGCTTCAGGGACTCAAGTCCTAATTAAAGTCTGGAAAGATGGGTCCCCAAAGGCTCAACTCCAGCCCACATAGAAGGGCCCCTACGCTGTAATACTTTCTACCCCTACAGCAGTCAAGTTTTCAGGACATGATTCCTGGATTCACTACTCATGAGTCAAGCCATGGGAAAAAAAAAAAAAAAAAAACAGAAGAAGACACTCAAAACTGTTTCAGGACCACAAATGAGTGCCATTCTAATGAACACCCCCAAAATTAAGTTTCTGGGGATGAGATTTCTCAGGACAGCTCTTAAGAGCCAACACAGCCTGGAAGGGGTTATACTCCAAAATAGATAGGAGATAGCGCTCCTGATCCCTGAACAAGGAGGGACTTGAGCCATCTTGAATGAAATATGTTGTTTCTGGGTAAATACCTCGAGCTAAGTTAAAGAAAGTCTCACAGTCCTCAAGAAAAACATTCAGATCCTATGGGATCTCAAAGAACGAGCTGGAGCATTCTCGGGGTGGCTACAATCTCTTCTTGGGAATCCTTCTCCTGGCAAGGGAGGATTTGGAGTTGGCTAATATCCCTACTAATCCCTGTTATCACCATTTGATGCTGCTTATGATTGCTCCATGTATTATCAATTGTCCAACCCATTTTATCTGTGCTCAGGTCAACAAGCTACAACATGTGGTGCCAGTTCAACCACACCCAACCATGGGAAATATCACTCACCCTTAGATGGACACTGCTATAATGACTCTGAGGATTGCGATAAGCAAGAGGGGGAGGCCCAATGCCCCTTGGTGTCCCAGCTCGGCAGGAAGTAGCCAGAGAGACCTCGAGGCCCTATTCCCAAAGAATTGGGCCACCCACCTCTTGAGGGGGGAATGTTAGGTAGTTAGAATAGGAAAAAGGGGTCCAAAATGGTGGTGGCTAAAAGACAAAGAAAGGGAAAAGCCCACAAAAATGAAACAAAAGCAAATCTGAGGACTGGAGTGAGAACCTCAGGTGAAACAAACAGCCTTCCTGGCTAGCCCAATTTACACAGAGCAGGCTCAAGGGGAGGATACAAAACATTTAAAAAGAGGAGCCAAGATTGAGCCTCTCTCCTTTTGGGTCAGCCCACCTTCACACCTTGAGGGTGTACTATCCTTTGACTGCCAAATAAAACAGCTGTAACCGAGCTGTAACACTGGTCTGCCATTTCAAATCTTTGCTGCAGTGAGTCAGAACCGAGGAAATTACACACTCCCCTGACATATCCTACACAAAGCTGATGGGCAGTGAAGATCAGAGTTGTGGCTGACAGGCTTTCATCTTTCCAAGTCAAAGAATGGGGAGGCCATTGGAGATCAGCTTCAGAATCCAGGCTCCACTGTTCTCTAACTATGAAATTGTGGAGAAGGTATCCAGTGGTACTGAGCTTCAGCTCCCTCAATTATAACGTGGGGACAACAAATTTCTCTAGCTAGGGTGATTGAGAGGATTAAATGAGTTATTACACAGATAGACCACTCTACTATCCATCAATTTGTCTATCTATCATCACTCTATTTATGCTCATATGTACTTTAATTTTCTATTGAAGAGGCAATATAAACTGATAACAGTGACTGCCCCTGAGAAGGGAGGGTTGTATTTCACTGTATTATCTTTTGGCATATGTTGCCTAAATATGTATAATCTTTATGTATTTTTAAAAATTAGTAGAATGTCAGTCAAGTACTGTCCAGTAAATGTCAGTTTTTTTCTCTTTGTCTTCTCAGCTCACTACTCCAAAAGCACAGATTTTGTAGTATGGGAAGTCTCTAAGATTTTACAGCAGAAGGCAATGGCAACCCACTCCAGTACTCTTGCCTGGAAAATCCCATGGACGGAGGAGCCTGGTGGGCTGCAGTCCATGGGGTCGCGAAGAGTCGGACACGACTGAGCGACTTCACTTTCACTTTTCACTTTCATGCATTGGAGAAGGACATGGCAACCCACTCCAGTGTTCTTGCCTGGAGAATTCCAGGGATGGCAGAGCCTGGTGGGCTGCCATCTATGGGGTCGCACAGAGTCGGACATGACTGAAGCGACTTAGCAGCAGCAGCCTTAACTACAGATGGTAAAACATCTAAAGACTTAGTGGGTAAAACTAAACATATAAAGGGATGAAAACAAATATCATAAAAATTGAATGCCCTCTTTATTTTCACAAGCAAAGGTCTTGAATGAGTCAGATATTTTCTGAAGTGTCCAACTTGGGTATGGTTCTTTCAATTATGTTATATTAATTGAGCACTTACAATCACCAGACATTATATTAGGACCCAGGACTACTATGCTTAACTCATTCTTTCATTCAACAGATACTTCTGCAGCACCCACTGTATACCTGGCAAGGTGGGAGCTGGGGATATAGTGATACACATCATATACAAGTCTCTGCCTTTATGGAGCTTGAATTTTAGTGGACTAACTATATACCTGAATTGTATTAGCCATATTTCTGTGTTTTCTACTGTGGAGCAGATGGAGATGGTAAAATCCTTGAGACATGGTTCAAATATTCTCTATGCTAGAAATTAGTGCTGAAAATATGTTACTCACTTATGTCATTTAAGGTTTTCTAATGGTGAAAATAAACAGGTGATGTAATAATATATTTTATTTAACTCACCATATCCAACATGGAACCAATATAAAATAATTAATGAGATATTTTATGGGTTTCTTTTTTGATGATAAGACTTTGAAATTGAGAGGGTAACAGGCAGGAAGGTTTGGGGTCCCCAAGAGGAGGAAATAGACTGCAAGTAACAGACACTTTTTTTTCACTCTTTTAAGTGGCAGGAAGAAACAAACTACAAGTGTCAGATGTTTTTTTCCCTTCTCTATACAAAATTAAAAGGAGGTTTCTTTTAAAATTCTGTGTTGCCATGACGACACCTGGTTGCCTGAACTTTTCTCAAACCTTGAGCTAGTCAATGCGTTTTTCTTATGAAGATGTTCTCTTAAGCTATGTTAATGAAACTATGTATTTGCTTGGAAATCTGCCTTTCCTCAAGATTCATGTCAATTGTTTTATGACCCAGGATAACTCACCTTGTGCCAATGCTATATTAAATGCATGTTGTGGGTGAAGTGTCTGGTGCAACTTTCTCAGTTTTGAGGCATTTTCTTTCTCTAATTAGCAGCTTGCTAATAGGTATAAATTTTCTTTGCATCACCAGATGGTCAACACTGAAATCAGATTGATTATATTCTTTGCAGCCAAAGATGGAGAAGCTCTATACAGTCAGCAAAAACAAGACCAGGAGCTGACTGTGGCTCAGACCATGAACTCCTTATTGCCAAATTCAGACTTAAATTGAAGAAAGTAGGGAAAACCACTAGACCATTCAGGTATGACCTAAATCAAATCCCTTATGATTATACAGTGGAAGTGAGAAATAGATTTAAGGGCCTAGATCTGATAGATAGAATGCCTGATGAACTATGGACTGAGGTTCATGACATTGTACAGGAGACAGGGATCAAGACCATCCCCATGGAAAAGAAATGCAAAAAAGCAAAATGGCTGTCTGGGGAGGCCTTACAAATAGCTGTGAAAAGAAAAGAAGCGAAAAGCAAAGGAGAAAAGGAAAGATATAAACATCTGAATGCAGAGTTCCAAAGAATAGCAAGAAGAGATAAGAAAGCCTTCCTCAGCGATCAATGAAAAGAAATAGAGGAAACAACAGAATGGGAAAGACTAGGGATCTCTTCAAGAAAATCAGAGATACCAAGGGAATATTTCATGCAAAGATGGGCTCAATAAAGGACAGAAATAGTATGGACCTAACACAAGCAGAAGATATTAAGAAGAGGTGGCAAGAATACACAGAAGAACTGTACAAAAAAGATCTTCAAGACCCAGATAATCACAATGGTGTGATCACTCACCTAGAGCCAGACATCCTGGAATGTGAAGTCAAGTGGGCCTTAGAAAGCATCACTACGAACAAAGCGAGTGGAAGTGATAGAATTCCAGTTGAGCTATTCCAAATCCTGGAAGATGATGCTGTGAAAGTGCTGCACTCAATATGCCAGCAAATTTGGAAAACTCAGCAGTGGCCACAGGACTGGAAAAGGTCACTTTTCATTCCAATCCCAAAGAAAAGCAATGCCAAAGAATGCTCAAACTACCGCACAATTGTACTCATCTCACACGCTAGTAAAGTAATGCTCAAAATTCTCCAAGCCAGGCTTCAGCAATATGTGAACCGTGAACTTCCTGATGTTCAAGCTGGTTTTAGAAAAGGCAAAGGAACCAGAGATCAAATTGCCAACATCTGCTGGATCATGGAAAAAGCAAGAGAGTTCCAGAAAAATATCTATTTCTGCTTTATTGACTATGCCAAAACCTTTGACTGGCTCACAATAAACTGTGGAAAATGCTGAAAGAGATGGGAACACCAGATCACCTGGTCTGCCTCTTGAGAAATTTGTATGCAGGTCAGGAAGCAACAGTTAGAACTGGACATGGAACAACAGACTGGTTCCAAATAGGAAAAGAAGTACATCAAGGCTGTATATTGTCACCCTGTTTATTTAACTTATATGCAGAGTACATCATGAGAAACGCTGGACTGGAAGAAACACAAGCTGGAATCAAGATTGCAGGGAGAAATATCAGGAACCTCAGATACACAGATGACACCACCCTTATGGCAGAAAGTGAAGAGAAACTAAAAAGCCTCTTGATGAAAGTGAAAGTGGAGAGTGAAAAAGCTGGCTTAAAGTTCAACATTCAGAAAACGAAGATCATGGCATCCAGTCCCATCACTTCATGGGAAATAGATGGAGTAACAGTGGAAACAGTGTCAGACTTTATTTTGGGGGGCTCCTAAATCACTGCAGATGGTACTGCAGCCATGAAATTAAAAGACACTTACTCCTTGGAAGGAAAGTTATGACCAACCTAGATAGTATATTGAAAAGCAGAGACATTACTTTGCCAACAAAGGTTTGTCTAGTCAAGGCTATGGTTTTTCCAGTGGTCATGTATGGATGTGAGAGTTGGACTGTGAAGAAGGCTGAGCGCCGAAGGATTGATGCTTTTGAACTGTGGTGTTGGAGAAGACTCTTGAGAGTCCCTTGGACTGCAAGGAGATCCAACCAGTCCATTCTGAAGGAGATCAGCCCTGGGATTTCTTTGGAAGGAATGATGCTAAAGCTGAAACTCCAGTACTTCAGCCACCTCATGAGAAGAGCTGACTCATTGGAAAAGACTCTGATGCTGGGAGGGATTGGGGGCAAGAGGAGAAGGGGAGGACAGAGGATGAGATGGCTGGATGGCATCACTGACTCGATGGACGTGAGTTTCAGTGAACTCCGGGAGTTGGTGATGGACAGGGAGGCCTGGACTGCTGCGATTCATGGGGTCGCAAAGAGTCGGACATGACTGAGCGACTGATCTGATCTGATCTGAATAGGTATAAAAATCCTTGCTAAAAACCAACAACGGGGTACTCTTTCTGTCCTCTCTGATATCTATATCAGAAGCTTTCTCTATATCTTTTATACTTCAATAAAACTATATTACACAAAAAGCTCTGAGTGATCAAGCCTTGTCACTGGCCCTGAATCAAATTTTCCTCCTCCAGAGGCCAAGAATCCCAGTGTCGTTCACAGCTCATAGCAGCAACCTTTCAAAATCTAGTGTGTATTTTACATTTACAGCACATCTCGATTTGTACTCATCATCTTTCAAATACTTAGGAGCTACATGTAGCTACTGACTACCATATTGGACAGGGCAGTTCTAGATGAGCACTTCTCAAACTGTAGCACACATAGGAATAGTCCAGAGAGAATGTTAAAATACAGATTCCTGGACTTCACCACCAAAGGTAAGGACTGGGGCCTGAGAATTTGCATTTCCAATAAGATGCTGCCACATACAGACCATATCTTGAACAGCACTGCATAACACACCACACACCTGCCAGTGAATTCAATTTTAGTGATAATAACTGTACTAATATTTTACCTCTTAAAAGCATTTTGCATTAGCTACTGGTGAAATTAAGATTAAAAACCAAAATGAAATATCACTACACACTCATCAGAATGGCCAAAATAAAATATACTGACAACATTAAATGCTAGATACATCAAATCATTCATACATTTTTGATGGGAATGCAAAATAATTTGGCAATATTTTTAACACTAAAAATGACTCAAAAGTTTTGGAGAGAGTTATCAAGCCATGAAAAGGTATGAAGAGAACTTAAATGTATTTTATTATGTGGAAGAACCCAACCTGAAGGGGATCACATATCATACTATGTGATTCCAACTAGATATTCTGAAAAAGACAAAACCATGGAGACAGTTTCCTCTTTGAAAAAACCCTGATGCAGGGAAAGATTGAAGTGAAAGGGGAAGAGGGTGGCAGAGAATGAGCTGGTTAGATAGCATCACCAGCTCAATGGACATAAATCTGAGCGAACTCTGGGAGACAGTGAAGGATGGAGGAGCCTGGCATGCTGCAGTCCGTGGTGGGGTGGGGGGGGGGGGTGTTGCAAAAAGTCAGATACGACTTAGCGACTAAACAACAACAATTGAGACAGTAAAAAGATTAGTGGTTGCCAGGGGTGGTGTGGAGGGGTGAATAAGCAGAGCACGGAGGGTTTTCAAGGCAGTGAAGCTATTCTGAATGATACTATAACGGTGGATAAATATCATTATATTTTACCATTACCCATAGAATGTACAACACTAAGAGCAAACCCTAATGTAAACTATGGACTTTGGTAATGATGTATCAATATACATTATTAATTGTAATGAATGTATCACTCTGGTGGGAGATATAGACAATGTAGGAGTCTAGTTATGTTGTTGGCGGCAGGATGCATATGGGAACTCCTGTACTTTTACTCAATTTTTCATGAACCTTGAACTGCTCTAAAAAATAGAATCTATTTAAAAGGGGAAAACAAAGTTCTGAAGAGGATGATGATTGCACAACAATGTGAACGTATTTAATGCCACTGAGTGTTACACTTAAAAATAATTAGCATGTTAAATGTTATATATATTTAATCACAATAAACAAAAAAAGAAAAATGGATTTACCATATGATTTCATTCTTGGCCATTTATCTTAAAGAAACAGAAAGTCATTTAATGTAGAAACTTGTACACAAATATTCATATCAACTTATTTGTAATTGCCCCCAAACTAGAATAGCTTCTTAGATGATGCCAATGCAGGAGACATAAGAGATGCAGATTTGATCCCTGGTTTGGGAAGCTTCCTGGAGAAGAAAATAGCAACCCCCTCCTGTATTCTTGCCTGGAAAATCCCACAGACTGAGGAGCCTGGTGGGCTACAGTCCATGGGGTTGTAAACAGTCAAACATGACTGAAGTGATTTAGCACCAAACTAGAAACAACTAAAATATCCCTCCGTAGGTGAATGGTTAAACAAAGTAACACATCTATACCATGAAATACTATCCAGCAATAAAAATATATAACCTATTGATAGTTGCAATAATTAGGATGACTCAAAGAAATTATGATGAATGAAAAAAGCATGCATACTGCATGATTCTATCCATGTAACATTTGTGAAGTAGCATAATTCTAGATATTAAGAGTGGATTAATGTCTTCCAGGAGTTTGGGAGGAGAAAGAGGGTGGTAATGAGTGACTGTAAAGGATGAAGTAATCTTATGATGTTGGTCCACTTAAGTTTGTTGATTATGGTAATGGTTACATGAAGCTATTAATATGACTAAGTTGTACAGAACTTCACACATACACATAAATGAGTGCCTATATAACTGCTGAAACCTAAATAAGCTCTATAGGTTGTACCAATGCCAATTTCCTTGCTTTGATATTGTACTCTAGTTATGTAAGCTGTTACCATTGGGAAAAGATGGGTGAAATGCACACAGGCACTCCCTATACATTTCTTTACACCTTTCTATGCCTCTATAATTATTTCAAAATAAAAAGGGTTTTTTTTTTAAAGTACTTTGCATACTCTATCTTACTTGATATTCACAATAACTATGGGAAGTAAATAGTATGATTATTTTCATTTTATAGAAAAGAAAAACAAGGTTTACAGGAAGAGTACATTGCTAAATGCAAGCAAAGCCATACCCTCTCCATAAGCATCAATATATTTATGTAAGTACTTATAAGTATGAAAAGATTTAGGGAACCCAACTGTCAGAAATGAAGGTGTTTTTACATAGCAAACTGCAAAGTAAAAATAAAAAAACAAGCCTTCTCTCTGTCTACAACTTACGATAGACTTGAAGGTTGTAGGACCTGGTGGTTGTCGTTTTAGAGGTCTCTACATTTATGTCGGCTTTGTAGATCCCTGAGTCTTCAATCCTCAGATTTCTGAGCTCCAGGTTATAGTTCTGACCTGAGACACTTATTCGTTCATGGTAATTTTGGTGGGTTATGGTAACTGTGGGTTCTTCTCCCATGTTTCCTGGTGTTACGAAAGCAACAGATGTTTTGGAATGCCAAGAAATGATGGTAACTTTCTGTGATGGTTGGATATTTAAGGGAAAAGTAGCTGACTCCCCCAGAATCCCATTCACTATGAAGATGTCTGTGTCGCTTCCAGCTGCTTCCAGACCTGAGAACATAAATAGAAAACCATAAACATTTGACAAAACCATAACCATTTGACTGTTGCTCCTTTTAGAATTCTCTGTCTCTCCAGGCTTGAATCTCCCTGAGGAACAGCTGATCCAGGTTCTTGATGATATCTTTTTTCCTCTTTTTTTGGATTTTACTTTAAACATATTTAACATGTTATGATGGCTAAATTTTCTAAAGATTCTCATTCAAAAATTAAGTTTCCCAGTGAATTTTTTTATTATAAATTTATTTAATTGGAGGCTAATTACTTTACAATATTGTATTGGTTTTGCCATACCCAGTGAATTTTTAAGCAATCCATTTCATTAAAACATATTTATCTAGACACCTAGACTCTAATAAGAGTTAGATGGAATTTGAGAGATTAAGGCCATAAATCTCCATATTTAAACCTCTAAGATCTGAGATATTAAATATTTTCTTTCCCAAGGTCAAATTGCCAAGTGGTAGAAGAGCTGGGGACCAGAGCTTGCGATGGCTGCCATGGTCTTTGCAAAAAAAAAAAAAAGAGTTACATTTATGCCTCTATTCCTAGAAGATATAGGCAGAGAGTGCTTTAGAGGTCCTGGAGTAAATATTCCCCAAGTTAGTGATTTTGAGGGCTCTTTTTGCTTACTGTTATAACTCCAGTCTGTAGATGAGTATCTGATACATAGAGGGTGCTTAGCAAATATTTGTGGGATGATTTAATAAATTAAATTCAGTTATGTGTTGCCTAGGCTCTTTTGGAGCAACTTCTGAAGTAAGCAAAGTTCATTTATTCATTTATACTTTTATGAATGAATGGATGTATTTATTCAAGGACAACTTTGTTCTAGATCTTATAGCGAGTATTTATTAATTTGATTATAATACAAATGCTTGTTGAGCCTCTACTCTTTAAAGCATGATGTAAAGAGACTGGGGTACAATGGTGAGTAAAAATAGACATGGTTTCTGTTCCCTGGAACTTAAACGAAGAGAACAAGTTTGATAAGGCAACTACAAATAAGATAAATGTTATGGCACTTTGAGAGAGACTAGGAAAGGGAAGTGATTCATTCTGGGAATCCAGGAATAATTTTGGGATTGTAGTATTCAGTATAAAGCTGAAGGATGAAAATCTAACATAGAAAAAAATTAAAAGTTTATTTTGTTCTCTTCTCTTCCATTACCTTATGAACATAAACTGATTTAATACATAGTTAGTAAAATGAATGGCAATATAATTATAAGGTGTTATTTTCTCCCTTTTCTTCTATTCTTTCATTACTCTGTTATTCTCACTGAGCTATATGGTATGAGAGGGTGTTTTGAGCCAGCATGTATGATATTCAAAACATTTAATAACCAGTAGACACAAGCACTGACCAATCAAGAAGAGCTTCAGCCATAAACACTAACAGGGCCATTCTGATGAGTACTGACTGCATATAAGCCCCAAAGAGCAGAGCAGAACTTTTCACTTAAGTGGGTTCAGCCTGACTCTAAAGTTTATTCAGGGCTTGGCATAAAGAGGATAAGAATAAAGGTCACTGAGAATACAAGTCATTGTGAGGCGTCAGAAAAGCAAAGGGATTTCTTAAACTGATGGTGCTGTCTCACTATGACCACCCTTGCACTCTAGCCCAGTACTTTCTGGACAAGCCAGGGACTGCTCACATAAACCTCTTTCCTTTCAGAACATCCAACATTTTCCCTCAGAAGGAATATCCCAGGCAAGGACTGGTGACTTAGTTGGGGTGGGCTAAGTAGAGATGGAGATGTAACAAGGTCCTGGGGTGGGAGGGGTGGGGAAGAAGGAGACTAAGGACCCTTATCTACAAACATTTATTAAGTGCTAGGGCTTCCCAGGTCGCTCAGTGGTAAAGAATCTGCCTGGATTGGGAAGATGCCCTGGAGAAAGAAATGGCAAGCCACTCTAGTATTCTTGCCTGGGAAATCTCATGGACAGAGGAGCCTGACGGGCTACAGTCCACCGGATCACAAAAGAGTGGGACATGACTAAACAAGTGCCACTCAGGGATGAATAGGACATGGTGGCCACTCTGAGGAACTCAGAGCCCAGAGAATAAGATGCATGTGCATACATGTGAACAGTAATACAATATGATGAGGACTAAACAGTAAAAGCAATAGCAACCAAACTACTGGGGGAACAGAAGGAGAGACTAAGCTCGTCTTTGGTGGCAGGAGTCAGAGTTAGCCAAAATCCATTCCTTGAAGATTAATTCTCCCCAGATAAGCTCTGCCACTGTGTTGATGAGATCGGGTAGAACGGCACTTGGAGTGTCCCAGCCTGAATCCTTGAATGTCCCCAACCGGACATGTGACCTGTGCAGGGTACAGAGACTTGAGCTCAGAAGGACCTGAACTTGATTTAATGCTGTTGTGTTGTCATGAACTTCTTAATATTACTTGTAAAAAGACCCTATATTTTCATATCCTACTGGGTTCTGCAAAGTGTACAACTGGCCCTGGTGCCAGATCTCACAAGGTTTTTTTCTTTTTTTTAATATCAAGTCCTTGTGCCTAATTTCCATTTCACTCTTTGGGTTCAGGTTCAGTGTGAGAAGATGGAAAAGGTGGGGGTTCTATAGACTCATAATTCTGGTGGGTTTTCTCATCAACCCCAGGAAATGGTGGGCAGTTTACTAAGGCTGAGATCTTAGTAGGAGGGCAGTTGTGCAGCCACAGAATGATTGCTTTTTGAAGTATATCTTGTCTCCTATTGCGAATCGTTCAGGAAGTGGTGCTTGGGCATCAAACAGTGAGGCGGTGAGGGTGTCAGATAGCTAAGCTAAAGGAAGTCTTTTTACTATTTTGTGCTGTAGTGCTGCCGGTAAGACTCCTGGGCTTTCTGAGAAAAAGTGTAGGGCTTGCACAAGCATAATATGTACCTTTGAACACCCAACGGAGGTATGAGGCACCCACAAAACGATAGCAGGCAAAGAAAAGATAGGGAGGATGAAGTCATAGGTGCTACGAGTAGCCATAGCTGCTACTTCTACATATGAGCTGGTCAACCTTAATTAAGTCACGAGGCTTTTCTGAGTCTCAGTTTCTTCATCTACAGAATGGCAATAGTAACTATAAAATTTGCTTATCTAATTAGTGATCAGAAAAATCATATATGGGTGGAAACTCTTTGTTGACCATCAAGGCAAAATCAGATCAGATCATATCAGATTAGTTGCTCAGTCATGTCCGACTCTTTGCGACCCCATAAACTGCAGCACACCAGGCCTCCCTGTCCATCACCAACTCCCCAAATGCGTTATTTCTGAGGTTATTAATGATAACGATTCTCATTCTCATCCTCATCTTAACAATTAGGATATGCTCTTTAGGACTTCCCTAGTCCATTTCTATGATGACTTTGGTAACACCAAGACCATACTGAAGAATGTATGAAGAACCATTATTAAGGGCTAATTCAGGAAAAGCACGGAGGGACAGTTTTCAGTACCACTGCACTTGGTGGCCTCTATTCTTCTCTTAAAGACTTTGGTGTTTTAAGAATCTCCATATCAGCCAATGCTAATATTTATTTTTCTATGTGCTGGGGGGATTCAAACACTATATTAATGTTGGAGGCAACTTTAAGAAAACTTAATTTCAGAGAGAATTTGTGGCACAAAAATGTCTTAAGGACTTACTACGCAAAGCACTATGCAAGTCTATGACCAAGACAAGTTCTCTGTCCCTTTTAAAAATTTCATATATGGTTAGGGAAATAAGACACACACACACATACACACTCATAACTCACTTTTGCAATATGAACTGGTAAATGATAAATTCAAATGAATGGTAGAGACAGTAATTACAATAGGAATTTGAAGAAGGATAGATCACTTTGATCTGCAGTGGTTAGAAAAAACTTCTTGGAGGAAACAGAATTTGAAGAGGACCTTGAAGAATGAAAAGAATGTTACTAGATAGAAAGGGAAAGAATTAGTGTCTCAGGTCTTCAGGTTCTGAATAAAGGTTTAGAAAGAGAAGAATGTGTGATGCAGGTTGAATAACTATAGATTTGCTTAACAAAGTAGAGAACAATTAGGCTAGAAATGTAAATTTAGGTTTAGATTTAGGACAGACCTGAGTTTGAAGTCTACACCACAGGCAGGGGGAAGCTATTAAAGTTTTTGAGAACAAAGGCTAATAATGCTTTAGGGTTAGAGTCATATGGTAATAATTTGTAGGAGGAATAAGAGGAAAGAAAAGCTGGGCTTGAAAGACCATTTCAGAGGCTACTGTTAGCCATCTGGGCATGAATCAAGGGGTGATAATGGGAATGGAAAGGAAGGGATAAATCTTGAGAGATAGGACAAAGAAAGGCAAGGAATGAAGAGGCATGTCATAAAATTCAACAGTATATTGAGTGTCTAGTTCATGAGAGTGGAAAACTAATAGCTACTGGAATTTGATTAAGTTTATGCTTGGAAGAAGTCAAAAGGAGAAGACAAGTTTAATGTCAGAAACTCTGAATGTGAGATGATGGTGCACCACTAAATGAGAAGTTAGAAGAATGGAAGATAAGAAAAGTAAAAATGTATTCAAAGTATTGTTTGGGGGCTGTGGCAGAATCTCCTGGTTGTTTTCCAATATTTGTTTTCTACTTCATTCTTAGTAATAGAATCCCTAATTTTTAGCAAGGTGCATGGTCACCTTGCTAATAAATATTAGGGTGAATAAAGATTATATCACCCAACTTTCTGCAATCTCAGTTTGGTCATGTGACTAAGTTCAGGTCCATGGGACGAAAGTGCAAGTATTGTGTTGACTTTTATGTCGTTAAGAAGACGGCGTTTGCTTTCTTCATCTCTTCCTTGCTTGTGATAGCCTGGAATGCCATGACAGTGGATCTTGGACATTTTGGATCAAGAAGAGGAAGCCAAGTACTGAGAATCATGGAGCAGGGAGACTCAAAAAGTGTGGATCCCTGATGACCTTGTGAACTATTCTACCAACTGAACCGCCAACTCCAAACATTTTACACTAACAAGAAATAAATTTCTGTCTTCTTTAAGGAATTCTTATTTTTGAGTCTCTGTCACTTGCCATCAAACTGAAATCCAAGTGGTTTAGGAATCATCTATGTAGAGGAAGTGATTGAAGGAGAGGGTCACTCAGGAAGAGTAGGCTGAAGTCCAAGGCTGAACCTTGTGATAAGTGCTTACAGTTACAGAAGAGGCATTATCAAAAGAAACTGAATAGATCAAGCGATACAATGGCAAGAGAGGCACCAATAGTGGACAAAATCATGAAACCCAGGAGGAGAAAGAATCTCAAGAAGGTAACTATCACTGACGTCTAGTGATCCAGAGTCTTCAAGTGAGTTAAAGGCTGGAAATGACCCCTAGATTTGTCCATTAGGAGATTACTGATGGCCTTTGAGAATGTAGTTCAAGTTAGGATGATTCAAATGGAGGCCAGAGTGTAGTGGATTGAGGATAGAAAAGGTGGTAAAGAAGTGTAGAAGCTTCATAGTGAAAGAAAGTTTATAAAATAGAACAAATAGCTAGCTAGAGAGCCAAACAAAACTAATCTATTTGATTTTATTTTAAAATAGATGATGTTGAAGGGGGAAGTGTGGTATGGAGGAAAAGAAGATAGAGATTTCCCTGATCTAGGATAGATGTCCCTACGCATGGAGTTCTTTGTTTCTCTCTCATAGTACTTGCCACACTGGGTGGTAGTCATGAACCCACATGTCTGTTTCTGGACACTGAGTCACTTGAATCTGGGAATCTTGTCTTAAAATCCCAAGCACCAAGCACAGTGAAGTATACACAGGCCACTAAAACTTGTGTGGAACAAAAAATGGAAGGGAAATGGTGTGCAGAGAAAGGTATACGTTTTCAGTCAGAGGAGGGTCATGTCTTCATCTGAAGTGGAAGGAAAAAAGGAAAGGATGTGTGAAAGGATATTGATATTTTGAGGTCTTGTTGGGAGTGAGGATAGGAGAAAGTTTGCTTGGCAAGATGGAAGAAACGCACGGTTTGAGTCCAATGGGTCTGTGTTCAATTCCTGATAGTTACCAAGGCCCTTATCTTACTTAGCTACAAGATAGGATATAGTAATACCTACCTCATGAAATTGTTGGGAGGGCACATAGATGTTGCTTAATATGTAGTGGACTTTTTGGAACAGAGAAGATAAAATGGTAACTAGTCACCTGGGGCTGCAAGGAGATCCAACCAGTCCATTCTAAAGGAGATCAGTCCTGGGTGTTCTTTGGAAGGACTGATGCTAAAGCTGAAACTCCAGTACTTTGGCCACCTCATGTGAAGAGTTGACTCATTGGAAAAGACCCTGATCTGGGAGGGATTGAGGGCAGGAGGAGAAGGGGACGACAGAGGATGAGATGGCTGGATGGCATTACCGACTCGATGGACATGAGTTTGAGTGAACTCCGGGAGATGGTGATGGACAGGGAGGCCTGGCGTGCTGCGATTCATGGGGTCGCAAAGAGTCGGACATGACTGAGCGACTGAACTGAACTGAGTCATGCTTGATGGCCTTCATATCTTCAGTAATGTGGGAAGCAAGTGGAGGCAGGAGAGGGACTACTTAAGAAGTGTAAAGTTAGGGGCACAGGTCTTGAATCTAGGGATATTTGAGCCTAGATATGTTATTTGGGGGAAACAATTGAAATTCTCTGATTCTTAGGTTCCTTAGCTTTAAAATATAGGTAATTATTAAATGCAATTATGAAGAAAGAACACTAAGCACAAATTCCTGGCACATAAAAATGATAGTTGCTATCATTATTTTGATGAATGTAAAATTTTTGAGGAAATGCTGCTCTAGGGAACACTGCCAGTGAGTTAACAGGTTGACTGAGGGGATGAAGGGACTTGTGAACAGGCTTGGGGCCCAGTGAAAAAGAGATGACTCATATTTATAATATCTCATAATGAGTGTGAAGAAAGCAAAGAACTAAAGAGCCTTTTGATGAAAGTGAAAGAGGAGAGTGAAAAATTTGGCTTAACACTACATTAAAAAAACTAAGATCATTGCATCATGGCAAATAGATGGGGAAACAATGGAAACAGTGAGATACTATATTTTCTTGGGCTCCAAAATCACTGCAGATGGTGACTGCAGCCATAAAATTAAAAGATGCTTGCTCCTTGGAAGAAAAGCTATGACCAGCCTAGACAGCATATTAAAACACAGAGACATTACTTTGCCAACTAAGGTCCATATAAGTCAAAGCTATGTACGTGATATGAGAGCTGGACTATAAAGAAATCTGAGCGCCAAAGAATGGATGCTTTTGAACTGTGGTGCTGGAGAAGACTCTTGAGAGTCCCTTGGACTACAAGGGAATCCAACCCATCGGTCCTAAAGGAAATCAGTCCTGAATATTCATTGGAAGGACTGATGCTGAAGCTGAAACCCCAATACTTTGGCCACCTGATGCAAACTGACTCTTTGGAAAAGACTCTGATGCTGGGAAAGATTGTGAAGGCAGGAGGAGAAGGGGACAACAGAAGATAAGATGGTTGGATGGCATCACTGGCTTGATGGACATGAGTCTGAACAAGCTCCAGGAGTTGGTGATGGACAGGGAAGCCTGGTGTGCTGCAGTCCATTGGGTTGCAAAGAGTCAGACGTGACTGAATGACTGAACTGAAAGAGTGTGATTTCCTAATTCTCATAGCCAGACCACAGCAGGATAAGGTGGGAGAAAGGCAATACTTCTAGAAGAGAAGCAAAGGCAAGAAAAGGCTTGAACTCCGTGATGTGGGCTTGGATGGAAAAATAGGTTCCCCATGACCTCTAGATAGCTATGGTGAAGAGGTAACCGGAGGGTCAGGATGACCCCAGCTTGAACAGAGAACACCATGGACAATCTATTCACTGGAGCTGGATTTCCCCTCCTGGAAGGGAAGCTGGACATCTTTCTCAGCCTTATATATCTTTTGTGTTTTAGATGATAACTCCTGTTTCCCTGGATGAACCCATGTGAATGGGTGAACTTTACAAATATATATTTCATGATAAAGTAGCTGCCCAAAACCACTGATTGAAAGAATGAAATAGAGAATATGAGAATAAGAAATGTGTTTGGAAAAAATAAAGACTCAGAAACTTTATCTGGGTTAGAAATATTGATGGGGTAGGAGGAGGTTAACTGGCCAGAGGGAAATTCTTCAGACCTGAGTAAGGGAAATTTACTGAGAAGTAAATTTACTGAGAAGTTGGGTAAAACCAAAGAGATTACAAAATAACAATTATTGATGGCAACAGAGAGGGCATTTAGACCTAAACTTCATAGTTCTCCTTCAGTTCAGTTCAGTTCAGTTCAGTCGTTCAGTCATGTCCGACTCTTTGCAACCCCATGAATCGCAGCACGCCAGGCCTCCCTGTTCATCACCAACTCCCAGAGTTCACCCAAACTCATGTCCATCAAGTCGGTGATGCCATCCAGCCATCTCATCCTCTGTCGTCCCCTTCTCCTCCTGCCCTCAATCCCTCCCAGCATCAGGGTCTTTTCCAATGAGTCAACTCTTCACATGAGGTGGCCAAAGTATTGGAGTTTCAGCTTCAGCATCAGTCCTTCCAAAGAACACCCAGGACTGATCTCCTTTAGGATGGACTGGTTGGATGTCCTTGCAGTCCAAGGGACTCTCAAGAGTCTTCTCCAACACCACAGTTCAAAAGCATCAATTCTTCAGCGCTCAGCTCTCTTCACAGTCCAACTCTCACATCCATACATGACCATTGGAAAAACCATAGCCTTGACTAGACAGGCCTTTGTTGGCAAAGAAATATCTCTGCTTTTAAATATGCTATCTAGGTTGGTCATAACTTTCCATCCAAGGAGTAAGAGAGTCTATTAAAAACAAAGACAGTGTACATTTGGGGTTTCAAGGGACTCCTCCCTAGTCTCTTAGATCCTATCTCCTCCCACCTGATCTCATATCCTTCTCTCCACTGCGCACTCCAACCACACTGACTTTCTCATTCTTCAAACTGGCTAAGAACACCTTAGAACCTTTTCTATTAAATACTTGCTGCCTGGTAGGCTGCAGTCCATGGGGTTGCTAAGAGTCAGACACGACTGAGCAACTTCATTTTCACTTTTCACTTTCATGCATTGGAGAAGGAAATGGCAAGCCACTCCAGTGTTCTTGCCTGGAGAATCCCAGGGACCGGGGAGCCTGGTGGGCTGCCGTCTATGGGGTCGCACAGAGTCGGACACGACTGAAGTGACTTAGCAGCAGTAGCAGTCCTTTTTTTACAACACCCTTTCCAGCACTCCTTCACTGTGAAACTCTGTTCCGATGTCATATCTTCAGAGAAAGCTTCACCATGTTTAAGTAGCCGTCTCTTTCCCATCACTGTCTATTGCCTTGCCTTATTTATTTTTCTTCACAGCAGTTATGACTACTAAAGCATTGCATGTGCATATTTACTTACTGTCTTCTCCAACTTTCACCCTCATGAGAATACAATTGCCATGCAGTCTTTTTCTGTTTTGGTCACTAGTACTTCCCTTACAATTAGTGGATGATTATTAAATATTTGTTAAAAGAATAAATAATTTTTTGGGAACTGACTCACTTTCCCTTTTTCTAGCAATAAAAAGCAACATAGAAAACTTAGAATAAGAGAAACAGTGAGGGCAAGAAATAACTCTACATGTCTCTGGCCCTTGGTAAGGAAGGTTCAGAGTATAAACTGATTAATAAGAAAGAGCAGTTGGCTAACAGTAAATTCTTTCCACTCCAATATTCTCATATTGTTAAGAAAAATTTGCATATGTCCACAGGCTAGGGAATCATAGCATGGTGAGTAAAAGATCAATAAACAAGATTGAGCCAAGGTTCTATTGCCAATCAGCTAAATGACCATGACTAAGCCAATTACCTGCTAAACCACAGGATTCTACTGGTAAATGAAATAAAATTTCTCTACTACTTTTGAGGAAGTATGAAAATTAGATGACATGACACCGCTCTCAGCATATACAGTATATACAGCATATAGAGAAGAAACTAGAGACCCCAAAGGGAGAGTTGCCCTGAGGGGCACCCTCTTTCTGCCCCTGTGTCAGGCACTATGACTTAGTAATGAAAAGCCAGACTGCCTGAGTTTGAATCCTGCTCCTGCCAGGTTTTAGCCATGAGGCCTTGGGAAAGTTAACCTCTCTGTGCCTTGGTTTTATCAGCTTCTAAATAGACTAACAGGAGCACTTCATAGAAGTGTTATATTAAATGAGTTAATATTTGTAAACCTATTAGAAAAGTACTTGGCATATACTACGCAGCATATGTGCTTGTTATGTAAAATAAGAAAACATTGTTACAGAGATTAAAATATTACCCCCAGACAACTCGTATGGAAAAAAGGAGAACTGGAGTATTATGGAGATGTTACAAAAGGCCAGCATGAAGGTTTTCATGCGAATGGAAATAAGGAAGGGCGTATTGTTGCTTAATAGCTACCCAAACCCCCTTGCTTCTTTAGGACCCTTCAAATCAGCATTTCTTGATATTTCTTCAGCCATAGCTAACTTTCACCTTGTCTCCTCCCATCCACTGCTTCCCTGAGTATGGCAGGTCTGGAAGAGAGTTACCAGAGGCAGCAGCACCCAGAAGAGAGATGGTTGTAACTGGTTACTCTGAGTGCAGGGAAAGAAGGACAAAGAGGAAGCAAAGGGTTAGCGGCGAGCAGCTTTGTGTATTTCTCCATGAAAATGGAAACTCCTTGCTTATGAGGGTTTTAGAACAAGGAACCTACCACCTCCGTACAGTTCAGTTCAGTTTAGTCTCTCAGTCGTGTCTGACTCTTTGAGATCTCATGAACTACAGCAAGCCAGGCCTCCCTGTCCATCACCAACTCCTGGAGTCCACCCAAACCCATGTCCATCGAGTCGATGATGCCATCCAACCACCTCATTCTCTGTCGTCCTCTTCTCCTCCTGCCCTCAATCCTTCCCAGCATCATGGTCTTTTCCAATGAGTCAGCCCCTTGCATCAGGTGGCCAAAGTATTGGAGTGTCAGCTTCAACGTCAGTCCTTCCAATAGTATACTATTTCCTGCTGGCTTTTTTTTTTCTTTACTTTATATAATCTTTATTGAGATTTAGGGTGACATGAATCCTCTTCTGCAAAATAAGTACACACACACATACACACATAGATTCTCAAAGATGAGATCCTGTCACTCATCATTTTATCATTACTCAGCACTCTATGGACATGAATCTGAGCAAACTCTGGGAGACAGTGAAGGACAGGGAAGCCTGGTGTGTGGCAGTCCTTGGGATCACAGAGTCAGACACAACTTAGTGACTGAACAATAACAACAGCACTCTAAGCATATAATAAAAAATGGAGTATAGTGAAGGAAACGGTGTAGTGGGTATGTACCTCCACTAACATCAGTCACCCAATTGACTGCTCAGACCTCTTTCTTTTCAAACTTCCACATAGCTGAGTCTAGTTACCCCCCAAATTATAGATTCATCCTTCTCTTAAGTTCAAGAGAACAGAAGTCTGACTTGGGAATTATTTGAGTAGCCCAAGTGACCTAGCATTGACCTTTGGGCTCCTGTTGTGGAAGCACTCTTGCTGCTCTGGGGTCACACACTGATCTCCAGGGCTGCTCTGGTATATTGGGTTGATGAGGGGTCACTACCCCCTCTACTGGAGTCTCACGTTGTTATAAGGATGCAGCCTCAAGCATCTCTTGGAGACTGGAATTTAAAGCTAATGTCCTGATACCTACTTTTCTCCATACATAATATATTCTTCCATTTCTGTAATTGGGCTTTTGTTTTTAAGCCCTTCTGGAAGGTCTATGGCAGTAGTCTGCTCAAATCTCTTTCTACAACAGAGGCTTTGTCTTTATCTTGAAAGTGAAAAATCACTCAGTTGTGTCCGACTCTTTGCAACCCTGTGAACTATACTGTCCATGGAATTCTCCAGGCCAGAATACTGGAGTGGGTAGCCTTTCCCTTCTCCAGGAGGTCTTCTCAACCCAGGGATCAAACCCAGGTCTCCCACATTGCAGATGGATTCTTTACCAGCTGAGCCACCAGGGAAGCCCAAGAATACTGGAGTGGGTAGCCTATCCCTTCTTCAGTGGATCTTCCTGGCCCAGGACTCAAACTGGGGTCTCCTGCATTGCAGGTGGATTCTTTACAAACTGAGCTATGAGGGAAGGCCCCTCTCTAATAGGACTTTGGACTAATGGCAAATTGACACTTGCCAGGACTCTTCTCCAGGCATGAAATCCTATCTCCAACTCCTAGGATGATGGTTAGGGCCTACTTTTCCATAAATAGATATCTAGAGGGGCCCATTCACCTTTCCTGGATTTATTTATTTTTTCATTCTTTTTCTCTCCCCTATTTCTTGTGTCAGCTGCTGGAATGCCTCATGACTGTGCTCTACATTCAGCAGAACACTGAGATCTTGTTGATACTGGATCTTTGTTTGTTTTGAAAAAGCAAATTCAAATCATTCTATAACCATGCTCATGTGAATGGCACTTGATCCACCTCTCGATATGGTTATTTCTTTGGATATTCTACCTTGCTGGCCTGCCTAAACTTCTGTTACTGGCAAAGGCCTGCCCACCAGCCTCCAACCTCCTCTGTAGGTGGGTACAGATAAGCCCAGTCTCTGCTGAATAATCACCACTCATGATAAATCCCAAAATGTGATAACCATCAGCCTCAGAGATAATATACTATTCTATTTCAGCATCAAAGTGGTGAAGGCAGCACTGACTGAGTGGTTAAGTCTGTAGACAGGAGTTCAAATCCTACTTCCTCCACTTTTTGGCTAAATGACCTCTGTTTTCTTCTGTAATATTAATAGTACCCATCTCAAAGGGTGTTATGAGGATTAGACAAAATAACATATGCAGACTACTTAGAGTAATGACAGATATGTAGTGACTGCTCCATAAGTGGTTAATTATTACTATCGTTGACAAGAGAGGAGAAGGCAGCAAGGGGAGGGATTGAAGAAAGAGAAACAAGAAAGGTATGGAGAAAAGGAAGAATTAAAGGAGTGTGAGGGAGAATATGTAGCAGGAAGTGAGTATGGAGCAAAGCGGTGGGCTCTTGTTTTTATCCCAAATGGTTGGCGGCTAGTACAATGCTTGGAAGGACAGTCAGAGGCACAGTATTCACAGGTCATGATGAGGAAGCTGAGATCACAAACATAAGACTCTGAGTCTTGGCTCTTTAAGAAAACTTTTCCAACATGGAATGGTCATGAGCTTGCACATGACAGACTCCTCTTATTTCAGTGCTTTCCAGGGGAAAGGGGGATTTTTAATTCCCTTTTCCCATTGCATCTCAGCTGCTTAAATTGTTCAGAATTCATTCCAGGGAAGTAAGTACAGTCAGTGTTGACATCTAAGCTCAATGCTAAATATCAGGGACCATCTTTGTCAGGAATAGCGGCAAGAGAGATATGGGGTACACTTTTGCACTCAGGAAATGTTGGTAGAATAATCTTTAAGAGGCAAACATATCCATTCAACAAAGCCAAATGGTACATGAAAGTACTGCTGGTTTTTCTGCTATAAAAACAAACTCCCACCTCTCATTAATGGGCCCTTGACAAAAGGAATATTTCATCCCTGGTTTTCTCTTTGGGAACTTCAAAAGCACACACCTAAGTTCAAATTCGTACCATCTTTTCACCGGCTCATGTTCCTTGGATCATCCTAAACAGAGGAATCTTGGCCAGGATCTCTGTGTAAGAAAGCCCTGGCTCTTTCCTAATACCATATGAAAAGCAGGTGTGAAAAACAACAGCATTAGCTAGTATTTGGTAAGCACCTACTATATTCAAATACTGTGCCAACTGTCATACCTGGGTTATCATTTTGATTCTCAAAAATCTTATTGTACTAAGAGTTCTCCCATTTTGAAGTCTAAATAACAGTGTTGGGTTGGCTTAACCCAACCCAGCCCAGGATGGATTGCCTCCAAATATGCCACTATGACATATGATTTTTTTCTTTTTTTTTTTTTTTGTCTGCATCATTTGTGGGAATCTTGGTTCTCAGACCAGAGATTGAACCTAGGCCACGGCAGTGAAAGCCCAGAATCATAACCACTTGGCCACCAGGAGACTTTCCATATTGATTATTTTGAATAAAAGTTGATTGAGAAGAAGCCAGTGCAAGAGAAAAACTCTGATTCTTCTCTGTCCCCCTGAAAGCAGAAAATAAACCTCATAGCATCTGGAGGTATAAGGACATCCTTATCAACAAAGACAGGGAATCTGGGGGCAAGAAGCTTATATAAACAAATCTTGCTATTTTAATCTACCACTTCAAGCCCCAAGTCTGTTTACATTCTTCACTAACTGAGCACCAAAAGCCCGAGTTTCTTTGTCCTGTTGATTCTTCACAAATTTATTGTTTCTTTGTCTAAAAAGTAAAAGCTGTTTGTTTTGGTCACTTCTTAGTTTCCATTTCTATGAGACCTCTGCGTGCAAAAATTAAAATTTGTTACTCAGCCTCACAAACTTAGAGAATGAACTTATGGTTGCCAGGAGAGAAGGATGGGGGGGGGACAGGATAGTTAGGGAGTTTTGGATGGACATGTACACACTGCTGTATTTAAAATGGATAGCCAACGAAGACCTACTGTATAGCCCAGGGATGTTATGGGGCAGCCTGGATGGGAAGGGAGTTTGGGGGAGAATGGATACATGTATACATGTGGCTGGGTCCCTTTGCTGTTCACCTGAAACTATCACAACATTGTTAATTGGCTCTGTGTGTGTGCACGTGCGTGCATGCGTGCACACATGCTCAGTCATGTCTGACTGTTTGCAACCCCCTGGACTGCAGCCTGCCAGGCTCCTCTGTCCACAGAATTTTCCAGGCAAGAAAGGGTTGTCATTTCCTACTCCGGGGGATCTTCCCATTCAGGGATCGAAACAGTGTCTCTGGTGACACCTGCACTGTCAGCTGACTCTTTTTACCACCGAGCCTCCAGGGAAGCCCCTAATCAGCTATACTCCAATATAAAATAAAAAGTTGAAAAAAAATGTTTCTTTTCTCCTGCAGTCTATCCCATATCATTTTTTTAAAATTTATTTTTTAATTGAAGGATAATTGCTTTACAAAATTTTGTTGTTATGTCAGTTTTATTATTAGTCCAGCCACAGAACTCAAGAGGCAGAAGAGAGAAATAGTCCCCTTTCTGACAACAGGTGGATTTTATATAATTTTCCCAAAGTTCTAAAGCTAATGGATGAATGATTCATTGCTAGCTGATTCAATAACTTTGATTTCCATTTCAGTGGACGAAGCAAGTGTATCTTAAAGCTGCCTTTCATGTAGTGTACAGTAGCCCTTTGAAGAGCATCAGGAACTTGAAAACTGAATGAGTGAAAGGTCAGAAAAATGTGGAGCAGAAAGAACTATAGCCCTGGGATTAACAGAACAAATGTTCATTTTCAGCTCTACCAATTTCAGGCTGTGAAATTTTAGGTGAATTGTTTAACTCAAGTCTTAGATTCTACTTTTTTTTTTTTTTGCATAATGAAATTAAGAACATCTATCTTGTTTATTTCAATGATCTTAGTATGTATCACATGAAAGTATGTACATAAAAATCGTGAATGCTTTGCTAGTTAAGTGGTATTAAATGCCTCCCTGTCCAGCCCTTCTTTGAAAGACTGGGGACATCCCTAGATTTCCACTTAGGTTCTATCCAATATTTTCCCCCATCTACTTGCATTTTCTACTTGTCTGTTAGGGTGACGAGCACAGGCTCTAAAAATTTGACCTGCCCAGTGGATACAATCTCAAGGAAGCTCACATGAAGGAGCCATAGCTTTAAGCGGTCAGGGGAATCAGAGATACCACAGTGCACCAATTGTACCTTTTCCAGAAATCCTAACCCTCTAGATTCTCTGTGTTCTAACTCATGCCAGGAATTTGCTAGTGCATTTCCAAAGCTGATAAGAGACACTGTAAGTATTTTTAGAAATGACACTTTTTACATAAACAAGGCAATTGTTCGGATTCAGTGAGATAATATATGCAATGACAAAACAATCCCAAAGCTATGTTAATGTTACATAGTTTCCTTTGTACTAACAACAAGCAATATTCATTTGACCATTATACTTTACTGTTAAGCCTTATGTAACAAAAACAGGATTTTTAGTTCAACTTCTCCATTTCTTTTTTGAGAACTAATTTATTTATAAAACATGGATAATACTCTCTTCTCCATTAATTTTAGAGTTTTTGGAGGACAGAAGCAGAGTAATAGCTTTGAATGTGCTTTGAAAATAAAGGAAACTTGAAAAGATGAAGCTTTTATAATGATAATTATAGTCATGCGTCACTCTAATCTGCTGGAGCAATGAAATAATTAAGTCATATCTCTGTTAAAATTTATATAACACATTCTAATGCCCCAAAAAATTGCTTCTAAGTTTTTCAAAGTTTTGGACTATCTATTCCTTTGTTGGTTTTCTGGGCAGGTCTACCACGAGCTGACGCTTCCAAGCAGAAGAGTTTTTCTCAGATGTTTAGAGGCTGAGTACAGATAAAATTCAGATATATAAACTATAAAGCTGAAAAACAGATAGGTTTGGATCTTAAGTCTCTTCCCAGTCAGGAGGATCCCTTTTGAGACCCAGGGTGTTTCTATTAAAGCAGGACAAAAGGACATTTCAATAGCCTCCTTAAGGGCAATTTCCAAAACTTAATAGAAAATTAGGAGGGTATCAGCAAGGGTCAGAACTCACAGGCTTGTAGGCAAAAGAGCAGGATCCATAGGTGGTGATGAGCCATCCTTTTCACTGAAAACTTCTGCACACAGCACGGCATTCTTTCAGTGGATAATCTGTCTCACTTCTTGCCTTTTTATAGTCACAAAGGAAAGGAAGTTGAGTTAACTCATGATGGACATACTACATTCTTTTTTCTGCTGTATAAAGTGCTTAGCAATACATATTTATTGAATGCCTACTATGTGCCAGACACTATGTTGGCACAGGCAGTATAAAGAGCCACAAAGCAATTTGATTTCTCTCCTTTCATGGAGCTCATATTCTTGTTATGGAAATGAACATCAGCAGGCAGTGTAGTGTGATATGTATTTCAAAAGAGAAAATAAGGGGAACTAGGAGGGCAGCGGAGACATCTAATCCAGGCTAGACAGTGTCAGGGAGGCTTCCTGAAGGAACTGATGACCAAGCTGAGTCAGATCTGAAGAGCAAGTTAGCATTATTAGGAGAAAGGTGATAGGGATCAGGCAATGGGAAGAATGTGTTAACACTGTAAGAGCTTAGTAAGTGATAGCAACTAATATTGCATAATTATTAATATTAGCATATGCAATAATAATCATGTAGAATTCTATTATACAATTGTATATAACTGTATAATTATTTGTACTATATGATCATTATAATCATATATGTAATAATAATATAATGTATATATCAGATATACAGGTATTATCTGATAATAATATATAGTTATATATATATAAGTTTAATAATAGATACAACTATATATAAAATATAGATATTATCAGATATCAGATATTATCTGATAATGTATCTTATCAGATATAATATGGCTATATTTAATTATAAAATTGTTATAAATTGTAGTGTATTGTATTACTGTATAGACTGGTTCCAAATAGGAAAAGGAGTACATCAAGGCTATATATTGTTACCCTGTTTATTTAACTTATATGCAGAGTACATCATGATAAATGCTGGACTGGAAGAAACACAAGCTGGAATCAAGACTGCAGGGAGAAATATCAATAACCTCAGATATGCAGATGACACCACCCTAATGGCAGAAAGTGAAGAGGGAATAAAAAGCCTCTTGATGAAGGTGAAAGGGGAGAGTGAAAAAGTTGGCTTAAAGCTCAACATTCAGAAAATGAAGATCATGGCATCTGGTCCCATCACTTCATGGGAAATAGATGGGGAAACAGTGGAAACAGTGTCAGACTTTATTTTTCTGGGCTCCAAAATCACTGCAGATGGAGACTGCAGCCATGAAATTAACAGACGCTTACTCCTTGGAAGGAAACTTATTACCAACCTAGATAGCATATTGAAAAGCAGAGACATTACTTTACCAACAAAGGTTCGTCTAGTCAAGGCTATGGTTTTTCCAGTGGTCATGTATGGATGTGAGAGTTGGACTGTGAAGAAGGCTGAGCGCCGAAGGATTGATGCTTTTGAACTGTGGTGTTGGAGAAGACTCTTGAGAGTCCCTTGGACTGCAAGGAGATCCAACCAGTCCATTCTGAAGGAGATCAGCCCTGGGGTTTCTTTGGAAGGAATGATGCTAAAGCTGAAACTCCAGTACTCTGGCCACTTTATGTGAAGAGTTGACTCATTGGAAAAGACTCTGATGCTGGGAAGGATTGGGGGCAGGAGGAGAAGGGGACGACAGAAGATGAGATGGCTGGATGGCATCACCGACTCGATGGACGTGAGTTTCAGTGAACTCCGGGAATTGGTGATGGACAGGGAGGCCTGGCATGCTGCGATTCATGGGGTCGCAAAGAGTCGGACACGACTGACTGATCTGATCTGATCTGATATGCATATATATAGTGTATATAATATATAATATAATTTGTATAATTATGATTGAACTAGACATGACTCAGGACCATTCTCTTATGAAGCCTCCCCAGTCCCTGTTAGAAGTATAACAAGGGCCTTGTCTGGGTCGGAGGTGAGGGAGAGTGGTAATGGGAGTAAAATTTAGGACCAGATACCAAGAAGTTTGAACTTGGACCCAGCTATTTTGGGGAGAGCTGGGTGGTGGTGGTGGTGCAGTTTTTCAGTTTTGTCCAACTCTTTGCAGCCCCATGGACTGAGCCCATAAGGCTCCTCTGCCCATGGAATTTTCCAGGCAAGAATATTGGAGTGGGTTGTCATTTCTTTCTCCAGGGGATCTTTCCAACACAGAAATTGAACCCGAGTCTCTTTCGTGTCTTCTGCATTGGCAGACAGATTCTTTACCATTAGCACCACCTGGGAAGCCCAGTGGAGTGCTGGGAAAACTGAGAAAATAAGCCCTGAGACCTGGAGAAGTAAGATTGTACGTAGCCTTTTCCACTAACAGGACTCCTCAACCAGCTAGCTCTTTTCTAGGGATTCTGAGCATTTGGAGTCATTCACTGAGCAATCCTTCTCATCATTTCCCATATATACTTATCCAGTGTTGAACAGTTGAGTGCCTTTTTGAGATATAGTGAATTGGAAAGCTCGGACCAAAGACTGATTAATATAAAATTTTCCAAATTTATGTCCTTTCACAAAATTAAACCATATTACTTTCACAGTTTTAACAAGCATATCTCCCTGAAATATGTAATTAGTACATTTGCACAACCACACATCTATCTTGTACAGAAAAGGGAGAAAGACTATGAAGTTGCCAAGAGCTGCTGAAAGCCTAACTTTGTATCTTCTTTATTCCTTCTTTATTCCCTGAAGGAATGTTCATTCTTCTCTTGCATTTAACACTCTTGCTTGGTCTCATGTGTATGTCTTTAGAACTTCTGTATTGGTATCTTGCATGTGCATGCTAAGAAGCTGCACTCATGTTTGACTCTTTGTGACCCTATGGACTGTAGCCTGACAGGCACCTTTGTCCATGGGATTCTCCAGGCAAGAATACTGGAATGGGTTGTCATGCCCTCCTCCAAGGGATCTTCCCAACCCAGGGATCCAACTCGCGTCTCCTGCAGCTCCTGCATTGCAGGCGGATTCTTTACTGCCACCAGGTAAGCCCGTGTTGGTGTTTTATTCAAGGACTTATCTCCTCTTATGCTTGGACCAGTGTCTTTTCTCTGTATTTCAGCCTTAAGCTGTCAAACAAGCAGTGTATTTTTTTTTTTTAATTAAGAAGGAACTAGCTTTTGTTGCAGAGAAGGCAATGGCAACCCACTCCAGTACTCTTACCTGGAAAATCCCATGGACAGAGGACACTAGTAGTCCGCAGTCCATGGGGTCGCTAAGAGACTTCACTTTCACTTCTCACTTTCATGTATTGGAGAAGGACATGGCAACCCACTCCAGTGTTCTTGCCTGAAGCGACTTAGCAGCAGCAGCTTTTGTTGAGGATCTTTTCATGTGTATATTAGCTATCTGTATGGCTTCTTTGCAGAAAAGTCTGTTTAGGCCTTTTCCCCACTTTTGATTGGGTTGTTTGTTTTTCTGGTATTGACTTGTATGAGCTGGTGCTTTTATATTTTGAAAATTAACCCTTTGTCAGTTGTTTCATTTGCCATTATTTTCTCCCATTCTGAAAGTTGTCTTTTCACATTGTTTATAGTTTCCTTTGCTGTACAAAAGCTTTTAAGTTTAATTAGGCCCCACTTGTTTATTTTTGTTTTTATTTCCATCACTCTAGGAGGTGGGTTATAGAGGATCTTGCTGTGATTTATATCATCGAGTGTTCTCCCTATGTTTTCCTCTAAGAGTTTTATTGTTTCTGGCCTTACATTTAGATATATAATCCATTCTGAGTTTATCTTTGTGGTGTTAGGAAATGTTCTAATTTCACTCTTACACGAAGCTGTTCAGTTTCTCCAGCACCACTTATTGAAGTGGCTGTCTTTGTCCTGTTGTATCTTCTTGTCCCCTTTGTCAAAAATAAGGTACCCATGGGTGTATGGGTTTATCTTTGGACTGTTTATCTTGTTCCATTGGTCTATACTTCTGTTTTTGTGCCAGTACCATACTTTCTTGATGACTGCAGCTTTGTAGTAGAGCCTGAAGTCAGGAAGGTTGATTCCTCCAGCTCCATTCTTCTTTCTCAAGACTGCTTTGGATGTTTGGGGTCTTTTGTGGTTCCATATCAATTGTGAAATTTTAAATTCTAGTTCTGTGGAAAATGTCAATGGTAATTTGATAGGGATTGCATTGAACTTGTGGATTGCATTTGATGGTATAGTCATTTTCACAATATTGAGTCTTCCAACCAAGGAATATGGAATATCTCTCCATCTGTTTATGTTGTCTTCAATTTCTTTCTTTAGTGTCTTAGAGAAATGCAAACCAAAACTATAATGAGATACCACCTCACACCAGTCAGAATGGCCATTATAAAAAAAAAAAAATCTACAAACAATAAAAGCTGGAGAGGGTGTGGAGAAAAGGAAACCTTCTTGCACTGTTAGTAAGAATGTAAATTGATACAGCCACTATGGAAGATGGTATGGAGATTCTTTTAAAACCTAAAAACAAACCACCACATGACCCAGCAATCTCACTGCTAGGCATAAACCCTGAGGAAACCAAAACTGAGCCAAAAAGACACATGTACACCAGTGTTCATTGCAGCACCATTGATAAGAGCTAGGACATGGAAGCAACCTAGATGTCCATCAACAGATGAATGGATACAGAAGCTGTGGTACATATATACAATGAATAATTCTCAGCCATAAAAAAGAAACAGTTCAGTCAGTTCTAATGAGGTGGATGAACCTAGAGCCTATATACAGAGTGAAGTAAGTCAGAAAGAGAAAAACAAATATTGTATTTATATATATATATAAAATGTAGTGATAGTCACTCAGTCATGTTCAACTCTGTGTCTCCATGGACTGCCTGCCAGACTCCTCTGTCCACGGAATTCTCCAGGCAAGAATACTGGAGTGGGTTGCCATTTCTTTCATATATGTATATATATATATATATATATATATATATATATATATATATGGAATCTAGAAAGATGATACTGATGAAATTATTTGCAGGACAGCAATGGATACACAGACATAGAAAACAGACTTATGAACATGGAGGTGGTGATGAGAAGGAAGGAGAGGATGGGAGATATGGATAGAATAACATGGAAACATACGTAACCATATATAAAATAGATAGCTAATGGGAATTTGCTACATGACTCAGGGAACTCAAACCAGGGCTCTGTAACAATTTAGAGGGGTGGGATGGGAGGGGATGGGTGGGTGGGAGTTTCAAGAAGGAAGGGATATATTATACCTATGGCTGATTCATATTGATGTTTGTCAGAAACTAACACAATCCTGTAAAGCAATTATCCTTCAATTAAAAATAAATAAATTGAAAAAAGAAGATACTAGCTTTTGTTGATTTTTAAAACACCTCCAGCAGGAACAATAAGTACATTTCAGACTAATCTGTACGTGGTGGTTTTGGGCAATTAAACAGCCTAGAATGAGGAAAATGTTGAATGGCTCTCAGTCATCAAGTTTCATCTGATAGTTAATGAGATTCTAAGAGTGAAGAATCAGTAAGAGACCTATCTTTTCTGATTTCAGCTCACAGTGCACTTTTTCTTCTTTCAGGCTTCTTAAATTCTATAACAATATTCATCTTAAGACCATATTTTTATCTTCTTGTGAAAATACAGACAAAGAATTTTCAGTTCAGTTCAGTTCAGTCGCTCAGTCATGTCTGACTCTTTGCAACCCCATGAATTGCAGCACACCAGGCCTCCCTGTACATCACCAACTCCCGGAGTTCACTCAAACTCATGTCCATCGAGTCAGTGATGCCATCCAGCCATCTCATCCTCTGTCGTCCCCTTCTCCTCCTGCCCTCGATCCCTCCCAGCGTCAGAGTCTTTTCCAATGAGTCAACTCTTCACATGAGGTGGCCAAAGTACTGGAGTTTCAGCTTTAGCATCATTCCTTCCAAAGAAATCCCAGGACTAATCTACTTTAGAATGGACTGGTTGGATCTCCTTGCAGTCCAAGGGACCCTCCAGAGTCTTCTCCAACACCACAGTTCAAAAGCATCAATTCTTCGGTGCTCAGCTTTCTTCACAGTCCAGCTCTCACATCCATACATGACTACTGGAAAAACCATAGCCTTGACTAGACGAATCTTTGTTGGCAAAATAATGTCTCTGCTTTTGAATATGCTATCTAGGTTGGTCATAACTTTCCTTCCAATGAGTAAGCGTCTTTTAATTTCATGGCTGCAATCACCATCTACAGTGATTTTGGAGCCCAGAAAAATAAAGTCTGACACTGTTTCCACTGTTTTCCCATCTATTTCCCATGAAGTGATGGGACCAGATACCATGATCTTCATTTTCTGAATGTTGAGCTTTAAGCCAACTTTTTCATGCTCCTCTTTTCCTTTCATCAAGAGGTTTTTTAGTTCCTCTTCACTTTCTGCCATAAGGGTGGTGTCATCTGCATATCTGAGGTTATTAATATTTCTCCCTGCAATCTTGATTCCAGCTTGTGCTTCTTCCAGACCAACGTTTCTCATGATGTACTCTGCATATAAGTTAAATAAGCATGGTGACTGTACAAAAAAGATCTTCACAACCAAGATAATCAAGATGGTGTGATCACTCACCTAGAGCCAGACGTCCTGGAATGTGAAGTCAAGTGGGCCTTAGAAAGCAACACTACGAACAAAGCTAGTGGAAGTGATAGAATTCCAGTTGAGCTATTCCAATTCCTGAAAGATGATGCTGTGAAAGTGCTTCACTCAATATGCCAGCAAATTTGGAAAACTCAGCAATGGCCACAGGACTGGAAAAGGTCACTTTTCATCCCAATCCCAAAGAAAGGCAATGCCAAAGAATGCTCAAACTACTGCACAATTGCACTCATCTCACATGCTAGTAAAGTGATGCTCAAAATTCTCCAAGCAGGCTTCAGCAGTACGTGGACCATGAACTTCCAGATATTCAAGGTGGTTTTAGGAAAGGCTGAGGAACTAGAGATCAAATTGCCAACATCCGCTGGATCATCGAAAAAGCAAGAGAGTTCCAGAAAAACATCTATGTCTGCTTTATTGACTATGCCAAAGCCTTTGACTGTGTGGATCACAATAAACTGGGGGAAATTCTTCAAGACATGGGAATACCAGACCACCTGAACTGCCTCTTGAGAATCTATATGCAGGTCAGGAAGCAACATGTAGAACTGGACATGGAACAACAGACTGGTTCCCAACAGGAAAAGGAGTACGTCAAGGATGTATTAGTCACTACACTATATGGCAACTCAACTATCAACCCCAGTATTATTATTATTATTATTGCTTTTTCTTCAAAAGGCAGTCATATACTTATGTATTGCTTTTTCTTCCAGTACCTCCTCTTGATTACCTGGAACAAAGAAAAGGGAAGGATAATTCACTAGATAATGGAACAGTGACAATTATTTGATTACTCTTTCTACCATGTAACAATTTCTACTGCCTTGAAACTAATTTCAACATGCTTGCTGCTGCTGCTGCTGCTAAGTCGCTTCAGTCGTGTCCGACTCTGTGGGACCCCATAGAAGGCCGCCCACCAGGCTTCCCCATCCCTGGGATTCTCCAGGCAAGAATACTGGAGCAGGTTGCCATTTCCTTCTCCAATGCATGAAAGTGAAAAGCCAAAGTGAAGTCATTCAGTCGTGTCTGACTCTTAGCGACCCCATGGACTGCAGCCTACCAGGCTCCTCTGTCCATGGGATTTTCCAGGCAAGAGTATTGGAGTGGGGTGCCATAAACCTTACTTTTTATTATGTCCTAAAACACTGAAGTAAAATAAAAAAGACTGATTCCTTTGGGAAAAAAGATTCTAGCTTTTGAGATATCTCTTGTTGTGCCATTTGCAATTGAGCAGAGTGCCAAATAGCTTGAGATCTGGGACAGGAAGCTGGTCTGGGGTACAGACCAATAGAAGAGAAAGACTGCTATAGACAGAAACTTTGAGAAGAAGGACAAATTAGATAAAATCAGGTGACCCTGTGGGTTGGCAGGCTAGGCTGGAAGCTGGAAAAGTCTCCAATGCTAAAACTTTTTTTTTTTTGGTCCAAAAATTCCCATGCCCTCCAGAATTTTTCTGGGAAAGTGGCATTGACAGGATCTAGAAAACAAAGGCAGATTGTATAACATATATAGTTGGAATTTTAATATAAAAGTGAACCAAAAATAATAAAACTACAGCCCAACCCCTTTCCACTTCAAATATTGACATGATCTAAGAGAAAGGGATGGAGAAGGATGTTGGGGATTAGGCTGATTGTAAGCAAACTCAATCTAACTAAAGCAACGACACTATCCCAGCTCAATTTAATTCTAAGGAAAATATTAATAATCAGATTCTCACTCAAAATGCCAGGCAGAGGGAAAGGACTGCATTTCCATGAAAACAAAGTAAAACAAAACAAAAAGTATTTTACTTAAAAATATACCATTTTTATACAACTATTAGAATGCAATCAAAGTTAGAAGAATTGTTAAGAAGCAAGAAAACATGATACACAATTAAGAGAAAGCTCAATTAATAGAAACAAACTACAGATGAGCGGTTTTTGGAAATAGATAAAGACTAAAACAACAATTGTAAATATTTTTAAGAATTTATAGGAAAAGTTGTTGAAAATTTGAAAAGATGGGCTCATTCTAGAGAGAAATGAACATTCAAATGAAGAACTGACTGGGAATTCTAAAATGTAAAAATATAATATGTGAAACAAAAGTTAATTTGATGGACTTAATAAATATCAGAATAGACACTGTCAAAGAAAGGGTAAGTGAATGTCAAAATAATAAAAACTCTTCAAACTGAAGTAAAGAGGGGATCAAAAACATGAAATATTTACAGATAAATCTGATGAAAGTGTAAGGATAAATTTGACAAAGGCACTGGAGACTAGAAATAAATGGGAAGGAATGCCTACTGATGTGTTGGATTATTCAATATTGTTAAGATGTTAGTTCTCAAGATGGCAGAGCAGTAGGTAGATGTGGAGTACATCTCTCTCCATGGATACATCACAAATTCACCTTCAGACACAGAAGATCTTGAAGAACACCAACTGAGAGCAGGCAGGAGTACCTGACCACCAGAAAAGAATACATAGAACCATGCAAAATTCAGTAGGATGAAAGAAGTAGGGGGAAAAAGAGGAGAGTAAGCAGGATTGGACCTTGCCTTGGTGGGTGGGGGAGCTGAAGCAGGGCTCTAATCTCCACATCAAGGCAATTGTTTGGGACAGAGGAGAAACATTTGAGGCTGAGAGTGAAGCAGCTGATCTGTGACAGTCTAAATGGAATGAGAATCACACAGACAATCCTTACTGCAGCCATATGTACCCCAGACAGGGATGCGAGTCCCCTAGAAAGCACAATAGCTGGGAGCTGAAGCATAGGGATTGGAGTGCAGTCCCATGCTTTTGATGGCAGGGATACAGCCAGAGGGGACATGATGGAGATCACCATGGGAAATGCCTGTGGAAGAAAACCAGGCAACCACGCAAGCAAGGTGATACTGTTGAGTCACACGTAGGGTGTGCAGCCATCACCGTTGCTCTCTCTCTCCCCACACACCAGCACTGACAGCTGAACAATAGAGAACGACCCCAGAGAGACTGGCCTTTTAAGCTCCTGACATGCCAAGCAACAGAGAAGGACCAGCCAAAGAGGCCTTCTGATCACCAGTTTCCAGAGGCTAGAAAGACTCTTATAGGGCCATATCTCCTGTGACTGAGGCAGTTGGTGTCCCAGCACACTAGAGTCCCCACGATCCAAACAGCTGTGCCACATTCACACTCAATTTTCACTGGGGCAGAGTTGCCAGGGGCTAAAACCAGCCCTAATACTGTCATATCTTCTGTGACAATAGCGGCAAGCACCCTTGTGTAGCTGACATTGTCAATGTCCCTGTGATCCAAGAAACTGCCACATCCATGCTCAAACCCCACTGGGACAGAGTTGTCAGAGGCTAGAAAAAACCCTGGAGTGGGGTGTCATTGCCTTCTCCGTGACTTAGCAACAGCAGCTGCAGAAAAAACCCTAAGAACACCATATTTCCTGCTGCCCTAGCTGCCAGCTCCCCTGAGTACCTGATGCTGCCAGGTTCCCTGCAATCCAAACAGCTGTGCCACCTCCACACTTGGTCCTTATTGGGGCAGACCCAAGTATTCCAGGACAGCCTCAGCAGCAAACCCCTATGGATATCTTATATGGAGAAGTGGAGATAAAATCACAGTTGAAACCCAGGGGCTGTGTGGCTAAAGAAGAGGACCTAAAACCTTCCCACCAGCTGTACAAGCTTCAGATTAAATCCATGTGATCAACTAAGCAGACTCTCTGTCTGCCTAGAATATATAAAAGGACAATGAGAGTTCCCACAAAAGAAAATGCACTAGTTCTGACAACTGTGGACACTGGAGGCTAGAACACACAGGACGAGGACCAGATTAGAGTCTACCGAGACCAGCCCAGTATTGAAGGGTACCCTATGCAGGTGAGGTGGACTGTGACTCACAGCAAGGGAAAGGATGCTGACAGCAGAAATTCAAGAAAAACATTTATTATTCTTATATTTTGACTTGTTCTGTAGTTGCTTCTGTATTTTTTTCTTTTTCAGTTTTTTTTCCCTTCTGTTGCCATAGTTGTTGATTTAACTAGTACTATTAAAACTATTTAAACTTTTGATATTTTTTAATCACAATTTTTATTTATTTTATATACTTCTGCCTCTACATTGGTCTTTTGTGGTTCTGTGGGGTTTTCCTTATTTTAATTTTAAAAATGTATTATTTTGTTTCAACACTTATTCTTTTGTTTGCTTTTCCTATTGTAGTTATTCTTCTTCTTCTTTTTTTTTATTTTATTTTTAAACTTTACATAATTGTATTAGTTTTGCCAAATATCAAAATGAATCCGCCACAGGTATTCATGTCTTCCCCATCCTGAACCCTCCTCCCTCCTCCCTCTTAAATAAAGAAGATTTATATGTATTAAGTTATTCTTCTTAATACATATAAATCTTCTTTATTTACCTTTATTTAACTTTGCATTTCTATTCTTTATTTTCTTCCTTTTATTTCTTTTTCTCAACGTGTTTGTTTGTTTTGTTTTCATTATTTGTTCCACAATCCGCACCTTGCTTTGGTTTTGTTTCCCAGTTTGTGCCTTAGTTAGTTTTGTTTTTAACTGGTTGGTATTTTTTTGTTCCCTTTGCTCACTGGGAAATCTACTGTACTTCTTTTTTTTCTGGACTCTTTCGGTTTTGTTTATAGGTGTTTGTGTGTGCATATTGCATTATTTTTGTTATTGTTTGCCTGATTTTGTATTTGCCATTTGTATGAGATGCATCTTTTGTTTCTTGTTTTTTTGTGTGTGTTTGTTTTAATCCTCTTTAAGGCCATAACAAATTACCTGTGCAAGCTCCATTCCCCAGCTAGAGATCGGGCCATGAGCCTTTGGAATGGGGGTGCTGACCCCAAGACCCTATACTGCCAGAGAACTCCTAACCCTAGGGAGTATTAATTAGTGAGAACTCCCACAAAGGCATCCACTTGTATACAAGACCCTGCATCACCCAACTGCTGGCAGCTCCCAGTGCAGAATGCCTAATCCAAACAACAAACAAGACAGAAACAAACCCAATCATCAGCAGACAGTATTACTACCTCACACAGCCCTGCCCATCAAAGGGGACAAAAAAAGCTCACCTCCTTCCACCAGAATGCAAGCACAAGCCACACCCTACACGAAGCCCACACAAACTACTGGATAAACCTTACCCATGAGGGCAGAAACCAAAAGGAAGAAGGAATTTTACCTCAAAGCCTGAAAAAAGAAGACCTCAAACACAATAAGTTAAAAAAATTGAAAAGACAGAGAAATATTGTGCAAATGAAGGAACAACCTAGAAACACATATGTCCAAACAAACAAGAAGGAAATAGACAACCTAACAGAAAAATAATTCAGGATAATGATAGTAAAAATGATCCGAATCCTTGAAGATAGAATGGAGAAAATGCAAGAATCAATTAACACATTTAACAAAGACTTAGAAGAAATAAAGAATAAACAAATGGTGAAAAACAGCACAATTACGGAAATTAAAAATACTTGAGAAGAAATCAATAGCAAAATATCTGAGACAGAAGAACGGATAAGTGAGCTGGAAGACTGCTGCTGCTAAGTCGCTTCAGTCGTGTCCGACTCTGTGTGACCCCATAGACGGCAGCCCACCAGGCTCTGCCGACCCTGGGATTCTCCAGGCAAGAACACTGGAGTGGGTTGCCATTTCCATCTCCAATGCATGAAAGTGAAAAGTGAAAGTGAAGTCACTCAGTCGTGTCCGACCCTCAGTGACCCCATGGACTGCAGCCTACCAGGCTCCTCCGTCCATGGGATTTTCCAAGCAAGAGTACTGGAGTGGGGTACCATTGCCTTCTCTGACAGAATGATGGAAATAACTGCTGAAGAGCAATATAAAGGAAAAGGAATGAAAAGAGCTGAGGATAGTCTCAGAGACTTCTTGAACAATATTAAGTGCACCAACATTCTAATTATAGGGGTTCCAGAAGACGAAGAGAAAAGCAAAGGGTATGAGAAAATGTTTGAAGAGATTATAGTTGAAAATTTCCCCAACACAGGAAAGGAAATAGTCAATCAAGTCCAAAAAGCTCAGAGAGCCTCATACAAGATAGAACCAAGGAGAAACATGCCAAGGCACATACTAATTAAACTAACAAAGATTAAATGCAAAGAAGGAACAAAAAGCAACAAGGAAAAAGCAACAAGTAACATACAAGGGAAACCATATGATTAATGGCTGATCTTTCAGCAGAAACTCTGCAGGCCAGAAGAAAATGGCAGGATATATTTAAAGCACTAAAAGGGAAAAACCTACATCCAAGATTACACTACCTGGCAAGGATCTAATTCAGAATTGATGGAGAAGTCAAAAGCTTTACAACAAGCAAAAGTTAAGAGAATTTAGTACTGCAAAACCAGCTTTACAACGAATGTTAATGGGACTTACATAGACAGGAAACACAAAAGAAGAAAAAGACCTACAAAAACAAACCCCAAACAATTAAGAAAATGGCAATAGGAACATATATATCAATAATTACTTTAAATGTAAATGGATTAAATGCTCCAACCAAAAGACACAGACTGGCTGAATGGAAACAAACAAACAAAAAAGACCCATATATATGCTGTCTACACGACCCATTTCATAACTAGAGACACATACTGACTGAAAGTGAGAGGGTGGAAAAAGATATTCCATGCTAATGGAAATCAAAAGAAAGCTGGAGTAGCAATCCTCATATCAGACAAAATAGACCTTAAAATAAAGAATATTACAAGAGACAGGAAGGACACTACATAATGATCAAGGGACAAATCCAAGAGGAAGACATACAATTGTAAATATTTATGCATCCAACATAGGAGCACCTCAATACATAAAGCAAACACTAACAGACATAAAAGGGTGAAACTGACAGTAACACAATAATAGTAGGGGACTTTAACACCCCAATTACACCAATGGCCAGTTCATTAAAGCAGCAAATTAATAAGGAAACACAAGACATAAATGGCATATTAGACCAGATGAGTCTCATTTATATCATCAGCACATTGCATCCAAATTAAGAAGAATACACTTTTTCTCAAGTGCACATGAACATTCTGCAAGATAGACCACATCTTGGGTCACACATCAAATCTCACTAAATCTAGGAAAATCGAAATCGTATCAAGCATCTTTTCTGACCACAACACTATGAGACTAGATATCAGTTACAGGGAAAAAAAACTGTAAAAAACAAAACAAAACAAAACCCACAAACATATGGAGATTAAATAATACATTTCTAAATAATGAACAGGTTATTGAAAAATCAAAAGGGAAATAAAAAATTCCTAGAAACAAATGACAACTAAAACATGACAATTCAATACCTAAGGGATGCAGCAAAAGCAGTTCTAAGAGGGAAGTTTATAACAATACAATACTACCTCAAGAAACAAGAAAAACATAGAATAGACAGGATAACTTTATACCTAAAACAACTGGAAAAGAAGAAGAACAAAACCTGAAAGTTAGCAGAAGGAAAGGAGTAATTAAGATCAGAGCAGAAATAAATGAAAAGAAATAAGAAATAATCAGTTCAGTACAGTCACTCAGTCATGTCTGACTCTTTGTGACCCCATGGACTGCAGCATGCCAGGCCTCCCTGCATCACCAACTCCCGAAGCTTACTCAAACTCATGTCTATCGAGTAGGTGATGCCATCCAACTATCTCATCCGTTGTCGTCCCCTTCTCCTCCCACCTTCAATCTTTCCCAGCATCAAGGGTCTTTTCAAATGAGTCAGCTCTTTGCATCAGGTGGCCAAAATATTGGAGTTTCAGCTTTAGCATCAGTTTTTCCAATGAACATTCAGAACTGATTTCCTTTAGGAAATCCTTGCAGTCCAAGGGGCTCTCAAGAGTCTTCTCCAGCACCACAGTTCAAAAGCATCAATTCTTTGGCGCTCAGCTTTCTTTATAGTCCAACTCTTACATCCATACATGACTACTGGAAAAACCATAGCTTTGACTAGATGGACCTTTGTTGGCAAAGTAATGTCTCTGCTTTTCAATATGCTATCTAGGTTGGTCAAAGCTTTTCTTCCAAAGAGGAAGAGTCTTTTAATTTCAAGGCTGCAGTCACTTCTGCAGTGATTTTGGAGCCCAAAAAAAAGTCTGTCACTGTTTCCATTGTTTCCCCATCTATTTACCATGAAGTGATGGGACAGGATGCCATGATCTTAGTTTTCTGAATGTTGAGTTTTAACCCAACTTTCTCACTCTCCTCTTTCACTTTCATCAAGAGACTCTTTAGCTCCTCCTCTGTTTCTGCCATAAGCGTGGTGTCATTTGCGTATCTGAGGTTATTGATATTTCTCCCCACAGTCTTGATTGCAGCTTGTGCTTCATTCATCCTGACATTTTGCATGATGTACTCTGCATATAAGTTAAATAAGCAGGGTGACAATATCCAGCCTTGATGTACTCCTTTTCCTATTTGGAACCAGTCTGTTGTTCCATGTCCAGTTCTAACTGTCGCTTCCTGACCTGCATACAGATTTCTCAGAAGGCAGGTCAGGTGGTCTGGTATTCCCATGTCTTGAAGGACTTTCCATAGTTTGTTGTGATCCACACCGTCAAAGGCTTTGGCATAGTCAATAAAGACGTAGATGTTTTTCTGGAACTCTCTTTCTTTTTCTATGATCCAACGAATGTTGGCAATTTGATCTCTGGTTCCTCTGCCTTTTCTAAATCCAGCTTGAACATCTGGAAGCTCATGGTTCATGGACTGTTGAAACCTGGCTTGGAGACTTTTGAGCATTACATTGCTAGCATGTGAGATGAGTGTAATTGTGCCGTAGTTTGAGCATTCTTTGGCATTGCCTTTCTTTGGGATTGAAAGAAATAATAATACAGACTAATAAAACTAAAAACTGGTTCTTTAAGAAGATAAAATTGACAAACCTTTATCCAGATTCGTCAAGAAAAAAGAGAGAAGAGTCAAATCAACAAAATTAGAAATGAAAAAGGAGAGGTTACAACAGACAATTCAGAAATACAAAGGATCATAAGAAACTATTATCAGCAACTATATGCTAATAAAATGGACAACCTGGAAGAATTGGACAGATTCTTATACAAGTTCAATCTTCTAAGACTGAACCAAGAAGAAATAGAAACTATAAACAATTCAATTGCTGCTGCTGCTGCTAAGTCACTTCAGTCGTGTCCGACTCTGTGCAATCCTGTAGACGGCAGCCCACCAGGCTCCCCCGTCCCTGGGATTCTCCAGGCAAGAACACTGGAGTGGGTTGCCATTTCCTTCTCCAATGCATGAAAGTGAAAAGTCAAAGTGAAGTTGCTCAGTCGTGCCCGACTCTTAGCGACCCCATGGACTGCAGCCTACCAGGCTCCTCCATCCATGGGATTTTCCAGGCAAGTGTACTGGAGTGGAGTGCCATTGCCTTCTTCAAAACAAGTCAATTACAAGCACTTAAATTGAAATGTTGATTAAAAATCTCCCCCAAAACAAAACCCAAGGCCAGCTGGCTTCACAGATGAATTCTATCAAACATTTAGAGAAGAGATAATGCCTATCCTTTTAAAGTGCTTTCCAAAAATTGCAAAGGAAGGAACACTTCCAAACTCTTTCTATGAGGCCATCATCACCCTGATACCAAAACCAGGCAAAGACAACACAAAAAGGGTAAAGTACAGGCCAATATCACTGATGAAAATAGATGCAAAAATCCTCAACAAAATTCTAGCAAACAGAATTCAAAAACATATTAAAAAGATCATACACCATGACCAACCCAGGATTATCCCAGGGATGGAAGGATTTTTCAATATATGCAAATCAATCAATGTGATACAGTATATTAACGAATTGAAAGATAAAAACATATGGTAATCTCAATAGATGCAGAAAAAAACTTTTGATAAAATTCAGCAACCATTTATGATAAAAACTGTTCAAAAACCTGCATAGAAGGGACCTATCTCAACATAGCAAAGGCTGTATATAATAAACCCACAGCAAACATTATTCTCAGTGTTGAAAAACTGAAAGCATTCCCTCTAAAAACAGGAACAAGACAAGGAAGCCCACTCTCATCACTATAATTCAACATAGTTTTTGAAGCCCTAGCTATGGCAATCAAAAAAGAAAAAGAAATAAAAGGAATCCAGATTGGAAAAGAAGAAACAAAACACTCACTGTTTGCAGCTGACATGATACTATATATAGAAAACCCTAAAGATACTGGTAGAAAATTACTAGAGGTATTCAGTGAATTTAGCAAAGTCACTGGATACAAAATCAATACACAGAAATCACTTGCATTCCTATATACTAACAATTAAGAATCATAAAGAGAAACTAAGGAGTCAATCCCTTTTACCATGGCAGCAAAAAGAATAAAATACTGAGGAATAAACCTACCTAAGGAGATAAAGGGCTATATACAGAAAACTAAAAAACCCTGATGAACGGAACTGAAGACAACACAAACAGATGGAGAGATATTCCATGTTCCTGAGTTGAAAGAATCAATATTGTGAAAATGACTCTACCATCAAATGCAATCTACAGATTCAATAAAATCCTTATCAAATTACCAATGACATTTTTCACAGAACTGAACAAAAAACCTCACAATTCATATGGAAACACAAAAGACCCCAAAGAGCCAAAGCAATCTTGAGAAAGAAGAATGGAACTGGAGAAATCAACCTTCCTGACTTCAGACTATACTACAAAGCTACAGTCATCAAGAAAGTATGGTACTGGCACAAAAACAGAAATATAGGCCAATGGAACAAGATAGAAAGTCCAGAGATAAACCCACACACCTCTGGGTGCCTTATTTTTGACAAAGGAGGGAGGAATACACGATGGGGCAAAGACAGCCTCTTCAATAAGTGGTGCTGGGAAAACTGGAAAGTTACATGTAAAAGAATAAAACTAGAACACTTCCTAACAGCATACAAAGATAAACTCCAAATGGATTAAAGACCTAAATGTAAGGCCAGAATCTATGAAACTCTTAGAGGAAAACCTAGGGAGAACACTCCATGACATAAATCACAGCAAGATCCTCTATGACCCACTTCCTAGAGTGATGGAAATAAAAACAAAAATAAACAGGTGGGACCTAATTAAACTTAAAAAGCTTTTGCACAGCAAAGGAAACTATAAACAAGGTGAAAAGATAGCCCTCAGAATGGGAGGAAATAATAACAAATGAAACAACTGACAAAGGATTGATTTCCAAAATATACAAGCAGCTCATGTAACTCAAATACCAGAAAAACAAAAAACCCAATAAAAAAGTGAGAAAAAGACCTAAACAGATATTTCTCCAAAGAAGACATACAGATGACTAATAAACACATGAAAAGATGCTTGACATCACTCATTGGGGGAACAAGATGGCAGAGAAGTAGGTGGATGTGGAATACATCTCTCTCCACGGATACATCAGGAATACACCTTCAGAAACAGAAGTGCATGCAGAACACCAGCTGACAGCAGACAGGAGAACCTGACCAGTGGAAAAGAATATATAGACCCACGGAAAACTCGGGAGGATGAAGGAACAAGGGGGAAAGATGGGAGTGTTAGTAGGACTGGACCTGTTAGTAAGACATAACAATTGTAAATATCTATGCACCCAACATAGGGGCACCTCAATACATAAGACAAACACTAACAGACATAAAAGAAGAAATTAACAGTTACACAATAACAGTAGAAGGCTTTAATACTCCACTCACACCAATGGACAGATCATCAAATAGAAAATTAATAAGGAAACACAAGTTTTAAATGATACATTAGATGAGATGGATCTCATTGATATCTTCAGGACATTCCATCCAAATGCAGAAGAATACACCTTCTCAAATGCACATGGAAGATTCTCCAGGATAGACCACATCTTGGGTCACAAATCAAACCTCAGTAAATTTAAGAAAATTGAAATCATATCAAGCATCTTCTCCAACCACAATGCTATGAGAATAGATATTAATTACAAGGAAAAAAAACTATAAGAAACACAAACACATGGAGATTAAACAATATATTTCAAAATAACCAACAGGTTACTGAAGAAATCAAAAGGGAAATCAAAAAATTTCTAGAAACAAATGACAACGAAAACTCAAAACCTATGGGATGCAGCAAAAGCAGTTCTGAGAGGGAAGTTTATAGCAATACAATCCTACTTCAATAAACAAGGAAAACATGGAATAGACAGCCTAACTTTATACCTTAAACAACTGGAAAAAGAAGAACAAAAAATTAGGAGAAGGAAAGAAATCATAAAGATCTGAACAAAAAGAAATGAAAAAGAAATGAAAGACACAATAGTAAAGATTAACAAAACTAAAAGCTGGTTCTTTGAGAAGATAAACAAAATTGACAAACCTTTATCCAGACCCATTAAGAAAAAAACAGAGAAGAATCAAATCAACAAAATTAGAAATGAAAAAGGAGAGGTTACAACAAACAAAGCAGAAATACAAATGATTGTAAGACTATTACGAACAACTATATGGCAATAAAACGGATAACCTAGAAGAAATGGACAGATTCTTAGAAAAGTTCAATGTTCTAAGACTGAACCAGGAAGAAATAGAAATTATGAACAACCTAATTACAAGCACTGAAATTGAAGTTGTGATCAAAAGTCTCCCCCAAAAACAAAAGCCCAGGGCCAGATGGCTTTGCAGGCGAGAAGAGCTAATGCTTATCCTTCTAAAATTCTTTAAAAAAATTGCAGAGGAAGGAACCCTTCCAAACTCATTCTATGAGGCCACCATCACCCTGATACCAAAATGAGACAAAGACAACACACACAAAAGAAAACTCCAGGCTAATATTACTGATGAACATAGATGCAAAAACCCTCAAGGAAATTTTAGCAAACAGAATTCAGCAATGCATCAAAAAGCTCATACACCATGATTAAGTTGGGTTTATTCCAGGAATGCAAGGATTCTTCAATATATATGAATCAATCAATGTGATATACCATATTAACAAATTGAAAGATAAAAACAATATGATCATCTCAATAGATGCAGAAAAAGCCTTTGACAAAATTCAGCACCCATTTATGATTAAAACTCTTCAAAAAATGGGCATAGAAGGAACCTACCTCAACATAGTAAAGGCCATATATGATAAACCTGCAAAAAACATTATTCTCAATGGTGAGAAACTGGAGCATTCCCCCTAGGATCAGGAACAAGACAAGTGTGTCCACTTTCACCACTATTATTCAACATAGTTCTGGAAGTCCTAGCTACAGCAATCAGAGAATAAAAAGAAATAAAAGGAATCAAGATCAAAAAAGAAGTAAAGCTCTCACTGTTTGCAGATGACATGATACTGTACATAAAACCCCTAAAGATAGTATCAGAAAAGTACTAGAGCTAATCAGTGAATTTAGCAAAGTTTCATGATACAAAATCAATACACAAAAATCACTTGCATTTCTATATACTAACAATGAAAAGTCAGAAATAGAAATTAAGGAATCAATCCCATTCACCATTGCAACAAAAAAAATTAAATATCTAGGAATAAACTTACCTAAGGAGACCAAAGAACTGTACACAGAAAATTATAAGACACTGATGAAAGAAATCAAAGATGACATAAACAGATGGAGAGGTATTCCATGTTCCTGGGTAGGAAGAATCAATATTGTGAAAATGCCTTTAAACTGTGGTGTTGGAGAAGACTCTTGAGAGTCCCTTGGACAGCAAGGAGATCCAACTAGTCCATCCTAAAGGAAATCAGTCCTGAATACTCATTGGAAGGACTGATGTTGAAGCTGAAGCTCCAATACTTTGGCCACCTGATGTGAAGAGCTGACTCATTTGATAAGACCCTGATGCTGGGAAAGACTGAAGGCAGCAGCAGAAGGGAGCAACAGAGGATGAGAAGGTTGGACAGTATCACTGACTCAATGAGCATGAGTTTGAGTAAACTCTGGGAGTTGGTAAAGGACAGGGAGGCCTGGCGTGCTGCAGTTCATGGTGTTGCAAAGAGTCGGACGTGACTGAGTGACTGAACTGAACTGAACCAAACACAATCTACCGATTCAATGTGATCGCTATCAAATTACCAATGGCATTTTCCCACAGAACTAGAACAAAAAATTTCACAATTCATATGGAAGCACAAAAGACCCCGAACATCCGAAGCAGTCTTGAGAAAGGAGGATGGAGCTGAAGGAATCAACCTTCCTGACTTCAGATTATACTACAAAGCTCCAGTCATCAAGACAGTATGGTACTGGCACAAAAACAGAAATATAGGCCAATGGAACAAGACAGAAACCCCAGAAATAAACCCATACACCTATGGGTACCTTATTCCTGACAAAGAAGGCAAGAATATACAATGGGGCAAAGACAGACTCTTCAATAAATGGTGCTGGGAAAACTGGACAGCTACATGTAAAAGAATAAAATGAGAACACTTCCTAACACCACACACAGAGATAAACTCGAAATGGATTAAAGACCTAAATATAAGACCAGAAACTAGAAAACTCTTAGAGGAAAACAGGCAGAACACTTGATGACATAAATCAAAGCAAGATCCTCTAAGACCCACCTCTTAGAGTAATAGAAATAAAAACAAAAGTAAACAAGCGGGACCTGATTAAACTTAAAAGCTTTTGCACAGCAAAGCAAACTATAAGCAAGGTGAAAAGACAACACTTGGAATGGGAGAAAGTAATAGCAAATGAAAAAACTGACAAAGGATTAATTTCCAAAATATACAAGCATCTCTTACAACTCAATACCAGGAAAACAAACAATCCAATCAAAATGTGGGGAAAAGACCTAAACAGACATTTCTCCAAAGGAAACATGCAGATGGCTAAAAAACAGATGAAAAGATGCTCACCATCTTTCATTATTAAAGAAATGCAAATCAAAACCCCAATGAGATATCACCTCACACCTGTCAGAATGGCCATCATCAAAAAGTCTACAAACAATAAATGCTGGAGAGGGTGTGGAGAAAAGGGAACGCTCTTGCACTGTTGGTGGGAATGTAAATTGATCCAGCCACTATGGCAGACGGTATGGAGATTACTTAAAAAACTAGGAATAAAACCACCATATGACCAAGCAATCCCACTCCTAGGCATATGTCCTGAGGAATCCAGGGTTGAAAGACACATGTATCCCATTGTTCACTGCAGCACTGTTTACAATAGCTAGAATATGGAAGCAACTAGATGCCCATCAACAGATAAAAGGATAAAGAAGTTGTGGTACATATACACAATGAAATATTACTCAGCCATAAAAAAGAACACATTTGAGTCAGTTCTGATGAGGTGGATGAACCTAGAACCTATTAAACAGAGTGAAGTGAGTCAGAAAGAGAAAGATAAATATGGTATTCTAATGAACATGTACAGAATCTAGAAAGATGGTTCTGAAGAATTTATTTACAGGGCAGTAATGGAGAAACAGACATAGAGAATAGACTTATGGACATGGGGAGAGGGAGGAGAGGATTTGATGCATGGAAAGAGTAACATGGAAACTTACATTTACCATATGTAAAATAGATAGCCAATAGGAATTTGCTGTATGACTCATGAAACTCAAACAGGGCTCTGTATCAACCTAGAGGAGTGTGATGGGGCAGGAGATGGGAGGAAGGTTCAAAAGGGAGGGGATATATGTATACGTACGGCTGATTCCAGTGGTCATGTATGGATGTGAGAGTTGGACTATAAAGAGAACTGAGAGCCGAAGAATTGATGCTTTTGAATTGTAGTGTTAAAGAAGACTCTTGAGAGTCCCTTGGACTGCAAGGAGATCCAATCAGTCCATCCTAAAGGAAATCAGTCCTGGGTGTTCATTGGTGGGACTGATGTCGAAGCTGGAACTCCAATACTTTGGCCACCTGACGTGAAGAGCTGGCTCATTTGAAAAGACCCTAACGCTGGGAAGGATTGAGGGCAGGAGGAGAAGGGAACGACAGAGGATGAGATGGTTGGATGGCATCGCCGACTCAATGGACATAGGTTTGGGTGAACTCTAGGAAGTGGTGATAGACAGGGAGGCCTGGCGTGCTGTGGTTCATGAGGTTGCAAACAGTCAGACAGGACTGAGCGACTGAACTGAACTGATGGCTGATCCATGTTGAGGTTTGACAGAAAACAACGAAGTTCTGTAAAGCAATTATCCTTCAATAAAAAAATAAATAAAAAAAAAGCTACAGTGAGATACCAACTCATACCAGTCAGAATGACCATCATCAAAAAATCTACAAACAATTAATTTTGGAGAAGGTGTGGAAAAAAGGAAACCATCTTTCGCTGTTGGTGGGAATGTAAATTGATACAGCCACTATGGAAGACAGTATGGAGATTCCTTTAAAAACTAGGAATAAAACCACCATATGACCCAGCAATTCCACTATTAGGCATATACCCTTAGGAAACCAAAATTGAAAAAGACACATGTACCCCAATATTCACTGTAGCACTTTAAAATAGAATATGGAAGCAACCTAGATGTCCATTGACAGATGAATGGATAAAGAAGCTGTGGTACAGATACACAAACAGGATAATACTCAGCCATAAAAAGGAACATATTTCAGTTAGTTCTAATGAGGTGGATGAACCTAGAGCCTATTTTACAGAGTGAAGTAAGTCAGAAAGAGAAAAACAGATATTGTATACTAACGCATACACCAGAGCTTCCCTGGTGGCTCAGAGGTTAAAGCCTCTGCCTGCTGAGAAAGCCACATGGGTCACCAACAGCTCTACAGGAGCCACCTGAGAAAATTTGGCCACAGTTCTCACTCTTGCTGGATCTGCTCAAACCAGCATGGTCTGATCCAGAAATAGGGCCACAATACGTGCCGCCAGTGTTTCCAGCCGCATGCCAAGAACATCGGCTTCATTAAGTTATACTAACCGAACTTCTTTAAATGGAAGGAACACATCAACATTATGCAGCACATCAGCCTTATGCAGAAACAGTACTAGCTCTTTGTATATAAAAGAAAAGCTTTAAAAACGTCAAAAAAAAAAAAAAGAAAGAAAGAAAAGAAAAAGAAATAGCAGCATTCCTGATCTGTTTACTTCCAGGAAATTTGAAGACATTTACAGCATACTTTTTGATGTTAAACAGAACTGAAACTCCAATACTTTGGCCACTTCATGCGAAGAGTTGACTCATTGGAAAAGACCCTGATGCTGGGAGGGATTGGGGGCAGGAGAAGGGGACGACAGAGGATGAGATGGCTGCATGGCATCACCTACTCCATGGACATAAGTTTGAGTGAACTCCGGGAGTTGGTGATGGACAGGCAGGCCTGGCGTGCTGTGATTCATGGGGTCGTAAAGAGTCGGACACGACTGAGTGACTTAACTGAACTGAACTGTTCAGTTCAGTTCAGTTAAGTCACTCAGTCACTCAGAATCCTTAATAACTGACCTCAAGAAAGGAGGTATCACTGCTTTCTCTAAGATATACATGAATGCAGTTATTTCATCGCTGTATTATGGTTTTTGTGTATAGAACTTTCATCTCCTTCATTAAATTTATCCCTAGATATTAATATTTTATTCTTTTGATTCAACTGTAAATAAGATTATTTTCTTAATTTCTTATGGCTCATTATTAATGTATATAAAAACAAGTGATTTTTGTATATTGGTTTTATACCTTGCATTTTTACTGAATTTATTATTTCTAGCAGGTTTTTTTTTTGTGAAGGGTTTGTGGTTTTCTATATGTAATATTATATCATCTGCAGAGAGAATTTTACTTCTTCCTTTTCAATTGGAATGCATTTTAGTTCTTTTTCTTGTCTAATTACTCTAGCTAGTACTATGACTTCCACTACTATGCTGAATACAAGTGGTGGCAGTGGCTTGTTCCTGACTTTAGAGGAACTCACGTTTTCACTGTTGAGTATGACACTAGCTGTAGGCTTGTCATATATGGTCTATATAATGTTAAGGTAATTTCCTTTATACCTATTTTTGAGAACTTTTATGATTAATTAATGATAATTTTTTTCAAAAATTTTTGCATCTACTGAAACAATCATATTATTTTTACTCTATTAATGTGATGCATCACACCGATTGATTTGCAGATGTTAAGTTATTCTTGCATTGCAGAGGTAAATCCTACCTGGTCACGGCATATGATCTTTTTAATGTATTGTTCAATTGGTTTGCTAATATTTTGTTGAGGAATTTTGCATCTGTGTTCATCAGAGATGTGCGTGTGTTTGTGTGCTAACTCACTGCAGTTGTGTTCAACTTTGTGACATTATGGACTGTAGCCCCGCAGGCTTCTCTGTCCATGGGATTTCCCATGTAAGAATACTGGAATAGATTTCCTTCTCCAGGGGATCTTTCCAACTTAGGGATCAAATTTACATCTTCTGCATTACAAGCAGATTCTTTACCACTGAGCCACCTGGGACGCCCTTTTGCTGTGTATACATGTGTGAAAATTTGTTTCCAGACATTTAAGCAAAGAAATATTGGAATCTCCAACATCTATCTCCTCGAGTAGAAAGCAACTATTGTACCTGAAACTCAATGTACAGTTTTCAATTTTTAAGTATGCAGATTTGACTGAATATCCTCACCTGTCATACTCTCAATATTACTAGTAGACTTTTTAAGTAATTGGTTTCACCTCTCCTTGGAAAATGGTACATCATTTAGTTCTAAGTCCTCAAATTTATATTAAATTGTCAAGACACTGGGTGTCACCAAGCCTCCAACATAATTTCTAAATCTCGTTTTTAATGTGAGCTTTGTGCAGTAAGCACATTGTAGTGTGTGGTTTGAACCAGAAAAAGCATGATCAGAAAAACATATGCAATCTACTTAAAAGACATAGTTATCATAAAATTTTAGTCATCTAATGATATAACATTTACATTCTTAAATCAAACATTGCTTGAAATACAAGTGGAAATTGCCAGAAAGATGGTTATATTTCTTTTCATTCCAGTTAACTTGGCCAGTTAAACAATCTCTTAATGGTGTCTCTTGTCCTGTTCACTGCAGTGATTTATTCTGATTTCTATCTTGTTGAGCTATCTAGCCTTATATTCACAAACTGGTTACCTAGAAGTCAGTTTTCTTACTGCTAAGTTCTTTCTTTCATCAATATGTTATAATGCCTTAACAGACTGGGCTAAATCTCAAAAATAATCTATTCTATTAATGGTTTCACAAAAACATTTAATAAATATAAAATTTATATTTTTCTATCAGTTATTATTTTCTATCAGTTATAAAATCTCCATTTTTCTATTAATTAATGAGAATTAATTAGTGTTGATATTCCTAACTCTGAGCAAGATTAAATATTAGCATTTATCTCTCTCAATCTCTTCATTTTGTTGAAATAAGCTGGAGTTTTATTTCTTTATTAGTTTTTAAAATCATTTCCTGCTTTATTAATTGTCTCCTAGTAATACTTATGTTAAAATTTTTATTCTCAACAGTTTGGGAATTTACTCCTATTGTTTTCTTTGGTCATTAGTATATCTTGAGTTCCATAGCTTCCCCCTCTTTTTGGAAATATTTATTTTGCTCTATTTTTTAAATTGAAGTGTAGTTAATTTACAACATCATACTAGTTTCAGGTGTACATCATAGCAACTCAACACTTTTATAGATTATATTCCACTGAAAGTCACCAAAAAATAATGATTATATTTCCCTGTGCTGTACAATACATCCCTGTAGCCTGTCTGTTTTTATACATTTGTACTTCTCAATCCATGCCCCATCTTGTTTCTCCCCAATTCTCTCTCCCCTCTGGTAACCAACCAGTCTATTCTCTATGCAGGAAATCTGTTTTGTTGTATTCATTTGTTTTATTTTTGGATTCCACAAATACTTAATCTCCAGTGTCTACCTTTCTTTGTCTTATTTTACTTAGTATAATATCCTCCAAGTCCATCCATATTGTTACAAATAGCAAAACTTTATATTTTTTTATGTCTGAGTAGTATTTCATTAGACACACATGCACACATATATATGTGTGTGTATATATATATGGGAGAAGGCAATGGCACCCCACTCCAGTACTCTTGCCTGGCAAATCCCATGGACAGAAGAGCCTGGTAGGCTGCAGTCCATGGGGTTGCTAGGAGTAGAACACTACTGAGCGACTTCTCTTTCACTTTTCACTTTCATGAATTGGAGAAGGAAATGGCAACCCACTCCAGTGTTCTTGCCTGGAGAATCCCAGGGACGGGGGAACCTGGTGGGCTGCCGTCTATGGGGTCGCACAGAGTTGGACACGACTGAAGTGACTATATATATATATACACGCTACATCTTTTTTTTTAATTAATTAATTTATTTTATTTGGAGGCTAATTGCTATACAATATTGTAATGGTTTTTGCCATACATTGACATGAATCAGCCATGGGTGTACATGTGTTCCCCATCCTGAATCCCCCTCCCACTTCCCTCCCCCTCCCATCCCTCAGGGTCATCCCAGTGCACCAGGTCTGAGCATCCTATCTCATGCATCAAACCTGGACTGGTGATCTATTTCACATATTGTAATATACATGTTTCAATGCTATTCTCTCAAATCATCCCACCCTCACCTTCTCCCACAGAGTCCAAGTCTGTTTTTTACATCTGTGTCTCTTTTGTTGTCTCACATATAGGGTCATCGTTACCATCTTTCTAAATTCCATATATATGGATTAATATACTGTATTGGTGTTTTTCTTTCTGACTTACTTCACTATGTATAATAGGCTCCAGTTTCATCCACCTCATTAGAACTGATTCAAATGCATTCTTTTTAATAGCTGAGTAATAGTCCATTGTGTGTATGTACAACAGCTTTCTTATCCATTCGTCTGCTGATGGACATCTAGGTTGCTTCCATGTCCTAGGTATTGTAAACAGTGCTGCAATGAACACTGGGGGTACACGTGTCTCTTTCAATTCTGGTTTCCTCGGTTACACTACATCTTTTTAAAACCATTTATTTGCTGATGAACACTTAGATTGCTTCCATATCTTAGCCATTGTAAATCATGCTGTTAATAACATTGAGGTGCAGACATCTTTTCAAACTAGCATTTTTTATTTTTAAGATGTATACCCAGGAGTGGAATTGTGGGATCATATGTTGGCTATAGCTTGGTTTTTGAGGAAAATCCATACTGTTTTCCATAGTGACTGTATTAATTTACATTCCCATCAAAAGGGTACCAGGGTTCCCTTTTTCCCACATCATCACTAATATTTGTCATTTGTAGACTTTTTGATAATAGCAATTCTGACAGGTGTGAGATGATATCTCATTGTGGTCTTGATTTGCATTTCTTTGATGATTAGTGAATTAAACATCTTTTAATGTGTTTGTTGGCCATCTGTGTATCTTTGGGAAAATGTCTATTTATGACTTCTGCCCACATTTAAATCAGGTCATTTGTTGTGTTCAGTTCAGTTCAGTTCAGTCGCTCAGTCGCGTCCGATTCTTCGCGACCCCATGAATTGAGCACGCCAGGCCTCCCTGTCCATCACCAACTCCCGGAGTTCACTCAAACTCACATCCATCAAGTCGGTGATGCCATCCAGCCATCTCATCCTCTGTCGTCCCCTTTTCCTCCCACCCCCAATCCCTCCCAGCATCAGAGTCTTTTCCAATGAGTTAACTCTTCGCATGAGGTGGCCAAAGTACTGGAGTTTCAGCTTTAGCATCATTCCTTCCAAGGAACACGCAGGGCTGATCTCATTTAGAATAGACTGGTTGGATCTCCTTGTAGTCCAAGGGACTCTCAAGAGTCTTCTCCAACACCACAGTTCAAAAGCATCAATTCTTCAGCGCTCAGCTTTCTTCACAGTCCAACTCTTGCATCCATACATGACCACTGGAAAAACCATAGCCTTGACTAGACGGACCTTTGTTGGCAAAGTAATGTCTCTGCTTTTCAATATGCTATCTAGGTTGGTCATAACTTTCCTTCCAAGGAGCAAGCGTCTTTTAATTTCATGGCTGCAGTCACCATCTGCAGTGATTTTGGAGCCCGCGAAAATAAAGTCTGATACTGTTTCCACTGTTTCCCCATCTATTTCCCATGAAGTGATGGGACCGGATGCCATGATCTTCGTTTTCTGAATGTTGAGCTTTAAGCCAACTTTTCCAGTCTCCACTGTCACCTTAATCAGAGGCTTTTTAGTTCTTCTTCACTTTCTGCCATAAGGGTGGTGTCATCTGCATATCTGAGGTTATTGATCTGTTTTAAATTTTGTTAGAGTATGCCATTGAGTAAATTAAGTGTACTCAGGAAGTATATAGTCTGAGTCCATAAATATTTGCAAATGTCTTTACTTACTCTCTTATGTAAATAACTTAGCTGGCCATAGACTCCATTATTATTTTATTTTATTTTATTTAGGATTTAGGCTTGCATATAAGAAAATTGAACTCCAGGAGTTGGTGATGGACAGGGAGACCTGGTGTTCTGTGACTCATGGGGTCGCAAAGAGTTGGACACGACTGAGCAACTGAACTGAACTGAACTGATAAGAAAAGTATGCTATTTTAAATTTTGTTCTTTAATTTCTCTGTCTGGAAACATTTAGGATTTTCTCTTTATCCTATGTTACTGAACCAAACTGTTTTCCTTTATTTCTTCCTTTTCTCATTTATCTTATTAAATTTACTCTTTGACTAAAGTTTTTCTACAGACAAGGCAGGCAGAGAATATGGGAGTGGTCCATTCTGGGAAGGCCCCACAAGGTCTTGCTCAATTATAATTCTCCCCTTTTCTTTAACACTCTTCAGTCTTGAGGGTGAATATGTGTAGAACAAGAGAGGGAATACCATTTTGGATTGAGAGGTTAATCATAAACTCAACAGAGGAGCTCACTTTTAGTTTCTTTTTCTGTTTCAATTTCCCTAACTCTTTGAGGGAATGAGGTGATGACCATTCTGGCTACTTTCTGCTGAAATGGGGGCACAGGCCTAACTAATTTGGGAAATGTACACAGGGTTGGGAATAGTTTCTAGTTCCAAGCTTAGCATCAATATTTTGCATTATGAAAGCATTATTTCTCTTTTTGATTGTTTTGTTGTAGCACTGGAAAAACATTTGAAAATTAGTACACATATTACAATGAGGAGAATGATCAAAATATGTTTTTGCAGTATTTCTCGAAAGAGTTCTCCTATTTTAGATGGTGTTCAGGGAAATAAGTTTTGGAGTGTTTCCTCTTTATATAATTCAGTAATCAAGTAGCCTTTTGAATGATCATATATTTGGGTTTTAACTTTTCCAGGGGTATTAATTTTATATAATAAGAGCTATTGGCCACTATATATTTCTCCCCTTTTTTGGCCAAAATAGAATTTAGACTAATTTTAATAGCTAATGCTACTATGACTGAAGAATTTAGTGCCTTTTTCTGGGAGACTACAGCATGAGATCATTCGCCACTACTGTTTCTAGTGTATTAGTCACTCAGTCATGTCTGACTCTTTGAGACCCCATGGACTGTAGCCTGCCAGGCTCCTCTGTCCATGAGATTCTCCAGGTAAGAATACTGGAATGGGTAGCTATTCCTTTTTCTAGGGGATCCTCTTGATCCAGAGATCAAACCCGGGTCTTCTGCATTGCAGACAGATTCTTTACCCTCTGATTCATCAAGGAAACCTAGTAGTAGTCCCATTTGCCACTACCATTTCTAAAGTGGGAAAAGGTTTTATAGTGATAAGGAGACCTTGAGACCATAAGGTTGCAACTGGCAGTTGTTAGCAGACATTGTTTTGAGAAGAGCTGGTGATGTACTTAAGTCTAATAAAGTTTAGAAAACTCAAGTTCTTGGTAATGTAGGAATGTGTCTGAACTCATATCCACAATGGCTACCGAGCTCTATTTTGGATGTTTGAACCATAGTTATTCCATTCTGATTTTCTAAATGCATTTTTTCCTTAATGGTTAAAGCAGATGTACAATGCATGTTTAACAGGCCACAAACAGGCTATTTTGGTTAGCCTAAAGCCAGAATGACCCTACATACCTCAAGATGTAAAAATTTCTTTCGTCATTTTACCCTTTTGATTCTGAATCTTTCAATAGAAAGCATTGATGATCAGAATATCTGTCCCTTGATGCTGGGGTAGTTCAGCTGCCTGCCACAGGGTTAGATCATGTCCTCTATTTTAGACCTCCTTTCTATTTGTCTAGTTATCCATGTTGGGGGAAAACTAATCAGATATTGCAAACAGGCTCAGAGGTATGTTAATGGGGAAACATTTTATAGGCTATGCATTTTATCAATCATACTCAATTGTCACACGAGCATTGTACTTGTGCTTTCAGCAATAAATTTTAGCCAGCAGTATTACACATCATAGTGGTAATATTCTGTAAAACTTCATTAGAGAATTTTATTTCTATCGTAGTAACTCCTGAGGGCAACAGTGTGGTTTAAAAGTAAAACAATAACTTTCTTTTCTTTTTTTACATACTGATTCTCTATATATATAATTCTAGAAAACATACATTAATCTCTAGTAATTACAAAATCAGTCGTTGGCTGAGAGTAGGAGTTGGGGCTCGGGGAAGCACAGGATTACACACTGAATATATTGGAGATGATAAATATGTTCATTGTGTTTGTTGTGATGATGGTGTCACAATTGTATGCATATGCCAAAAGTAAAATCTATTATATAGTTTTAATATGTGAAATTTATTGTATGTCATTTGAAAGTATTTTTAAATGTTTTAAATTGTCATAAAATACATATAACATCAATTTTTTAAAAAGTCAGATGAGGAACAACCTTAATTCCATCTGTGATCTTAATTTCCCTTAACCATGTAACCTAACACATTCACAAATTCTGGGATTATAATATAATTATCTTTGGAGGGTCATTATTCTATATACAACTCAGTAAATGATAGATATTAATCAGTTCTTACTTGGAATTTTTTCTAGACTTCCATTATGTGACAACATATAGTTGTTGTTACTGAAATGACTGAAACAGTAACTTTCAGTGTTGATAGGGAGAAAAACATTTGGTAAACAATTCACTTAGATTTGTATGTCAGATCTTAAGGCCTGTCTGGGTCAGTTGCATATCACTGCTGTTGTCTTCTCGTCCTAGTATTAATATTGTTTGAGGACAGCAGTCCTTTCTACAGACCAGCCCAATGTAGTGGCCCTTCTTAAGTAGGAAATATAAATTTAAGAGTTAATTTCCTTCAGTTTCTTAGTGCATGATGTGCTTAAGGATACCTGATGTCATCTTTCATCTAGGTTGGAGACAATCCTTTAAATTATGCTTCTTCCAGTATGCATAATCCCCTGATTATAGATCAGGGGGCATCTGATCTTCACCCCAAAATGGATTACAGTGATCAGTTTCAGAAACAAATTTAGAATCTTTTTAATAACTCAATTAATTAAGCTTCACAGCAATGTAACATAGTAAAAATAGCTACTTGGGAAATGAGGTTTAGACAGTAAATACAGATCTCAATGAGCAAAACTAGAATTTAACATGGGCTTCCCACGTGGCTCAGTAGTAAAGAACCCCCTGCCAAGCAGGAGACATGGGTTCAGTCCCTGGGTCGGGAAGATCCTTTGTAGAAGGAAATGGCATCCCATTCCAGTATTCTTGCCGGAAATTGCCACGTACAGAGGAGCCTGGTGGGCTGCAGTCCATGGGGTCACAAAGAGTTGGACATGACTCAGTGATTAAACAGCATCAGTAGCAGCAGCAGAATTTTATATTGAAGCACAATCATTTTTTTCTCTAAAATTACCCTAATTTTTACCAAACATAGCCAAGTTAACATTAGTTTGTTTGCAAAATAAATCTGGTTATCTGATCACATAGACTTTGAAAAAATTGGCTGTGCTGAAACTCATAAGGAATCTCACATTGAGCTTTTAAAAGCCTCTCAGACTGAACTTTTAAAAGGAGTGTCAAGGTCAGTCAAGCCACACCAATGGCTTGTAACAGATTCTGCCTGCAGTATCTATAGATTTGGGTGAATTCTTCTCTTCTCAAGGTCCTCAAAATATCTTGAGATATACATACAGACACACACACACACATATATAATTGTACTATGTATAATCCCAGTTTGCAGGATCTCAGTTCCCAACCAAGGATCAAAGCTGGGCCAGAGCAGTGTTGGCACTGAATCCTAAGCACTAGGCCACCAGGGAACTCCTTTGAGATTCTTGAACTTGTTAGAAGGTGACCTTCCTTACTCACTGATAAGGCTTCTGGCACCTGAGAGTTTCTAATTTCTGGAGGGATCAGGTAGGGAGGAAAGAGAAACATTTTAATTCTATTTACAAGGCATAATTTACCAAGTTGCTATATATCATAATCAGCTTAAGGGCAAATGTTCCTTTAAATCTGAAAAGCAAAGATCAAGCCAGTAATATGTCAGACAAAATGTCATACAAGTTATAATTATATTTTTTAGTTCATTCAATCCTATGTAATTAATTTTTGTTCTGCTCAAGTCTATTTCTTTCCATTAGTTTTGTTGACCTTGCCTCATGATTGAGGATGATAATGACAGATAATTTCAATAAGTTTGTGAGGCTTTTGTTAAGGCTTGTGTAATTTGTCCAGTGAAGTGAGTGCCCTGGTCACTGGAGATTGTAGAAAGTATACCCCAAGTAGAAAGTCATTTCCTTTTTCACTGTGAGAGCGTTGGCTTTGCATCACGGGAAGGATTTAACTCATCAGATAGAAAAATGGAGTTGTTCAGGGAGCTGGAAAGAGTCAGTTGACTGTCTTGGGTGTGCCATCAGTTCAGTTCAGTCACTCAGTCATGTCCAATTCTTTGCGACCCCATGAATCGCAGCACGTGAACTCCTTATTGCCAAATTCAGACTTAAATTGAAGAAAGCGGGGAAAACCACTAGACCATTCAGGTATGACCTAAATCAAATCCCTTATGATTATACAGTGGAAGTGAGAAATAGATTTAAGGGACTAGATCTGATAGACAGAGTGCCTGATGAACTCTGGATGGAGGTTCGTGACATTGTACAGGAGACAGGGATCAAGACCATCCCCATGGAAAAGAAATGCAAAAAAAGCAAAATGGCTGTCCGGGGAGGCCTTACAAATAGCTGTGAAAAGAAGAGAAGCAAAAAGCAAAGGAGAACAGGAAAGCTATTCCCATTTGAATGCCGAGTTCCAAAGAATAGCAACGAGAGATAAGAAAGCTTTCCTCAGCGATCATTGCAAAGAAATAGAGGAAAACAATAGAAGGGGAAAGACTAGAGATCTCTTCAAGAAAATTAGAGATACCAAGGGAACATTTCATGCAAAGATGGGCTCAATAAAGGACAGAAATTGTATGGACCTAACAGAAGCAGAAGATATTAAGAAGAGGTGGCAAGAATACACAGAACTGTACAAAAAAGATCTTCATGGCCTAGATAATCATGATGGTGTGATCACTCACCTAGGGCAGACATCCTGGAATTTGAAGTCAGGTCGGCCTTAGAAAGCATTACTATGAACAAAGCTAGTGGAGCTGATGGGATTCTAGTTGAGCTATTTCAAATCCTGAAAGATGATGCTGTGAAAGTGCTGCACTCACTATGCCAGCAGATTTGGAAAACTCAGCAGTGGCCACAGGACTGGAAAAGGTCACTTTTCATTCCAATCCAAAAGAAAGGCAATGCCAAAGAATGCTCAAACTACCACACAATTGCACTCATCTCACATGCTAGTAAAGTGATGCTCAAAAGTCTCCAAGCCAGGCTTCAGCAATATGTGAACCGTGAACTTTCAGATGTTCAAGCTGGTTTTAGAAAAGGCAGAGGAACCAGAGATCAAATTGCCAGCATCCACTGGATCATGGAAAAAGCAAGAGAGTTCCAGAAAAACATTTATTTCTATTTTATTGACTATGTCAAAGCCTTTGACTGTGTGGATCACAGTAAACTGTGGAAAATTCTGAAAGAGACGGGAATACCAGACCACCTGACCTGCCTCCTGAGAAATCTGTATGCAAGTCAAGAAGCAACAGTTAGAACTGGACATGGAACAACAGACCGGTTCCAAATAGGGAAAGGAGTACGTCAAGGCTGTATATTGTCACCCTGTTTATTTAACTTCTATGCAGAGTACATCGTGAGAAACACTGGGTGTGCCATAGCCCTGTTTAATTCACAGCTATTGTTTACCCATCCTAATTCCTCTGATTTAGGAGAAACTGTTGCTATGATTCAAGGATATCAGGATGGCAAAAGTCTGACATGAGGGGTTAATTTTTTTTTAATGAGTATAATGGACTTTATCTGCTGGTGCCACAATCTTAACAGATTCTGTTGTTGCCTTTGCATGAAAGCCAATTAGGGCATTTTCTTAAGACTTGTGTTCAGTCTATTTAGTGTGGGCCTCAATTTTGATGACAGATAACACTTTATGTCAGAACATATATGATCTCCAGGAATTTCATATAATTTCTGGAACACCTATAAAATACATTTTTATAGACATAGCATAAAGAAGGCTTAATGTTACCTTTTACTTGACGATGTTTCCCCTGTAATTTAATCTACCAAATAATCCCAGTTAGTATAATATTTTTCTGAGTTGCCTGAAGTATCTTAAAGTTAGCTAGAGAAAGAAATTCAGTGTGTTATCAAAAGCAGCATTCTAACAGAACTTTGTGTTCATAATAGAACCAAATTCCAACCTGTATTAGCTTACTGTTAATAGTAATATTCATTTAACTAACTAATTTCAGTCTAATCGTAATAAATTCTGGCCATGTACAAAACTCTTTTTTCAAGATTCTTTTTCTACAAAATTTTCATAGCTTTCTAAATACATTTTAATTGCTCCCATTTTTTTTTCCACCCATTCTCCAACAAATATATTTCCAGTCTTCCTATCTTCTATCATTGACAACATATATACTGATTTCTTTAGGCATCAAAATACTTTTTTTGATCATTTTAGTAGCTTTAATTACATATATTATCATTGTAACCTGTAAAAGCCTTAATATCAATTTAAAATCAAGAAGCAAGTAATTGCAAACTGTATGTCATACCAGTATTTCAGGATTAACAAACAAACATGTATCATTAACTCTAAAAACATACATTTTTATAGAATAATTTTTAATGTGGTATAAGACATGTGTCTGATAAATCCAAATATCTTAAGTTTTTTCTCTTAATCAAAGGCAAAAGTAGATAAACTTAGTTCAGAGATCTATTTTAGGCCAATTTTCCCTGTGAATCCTGGGAGTATTATGGCAGGATATATTACAAAGGAAAATCATCTTTTCATATTTCATTGGCTTACAGCTGAAATTCTCCATTTCTGGAAAATGCACCTCAAGGGGTTGCATTGGGAAACAAATTTGAGTTTCCCATGGCTGGCACACTTACACAGAGATAAATGCAGACATACACACTGCCGGGAGCCAGCACGGGAGTCCCCACTCAAGACAAAGTCATGCGGGAGAGCTCTGACTGGCAAGGCGAGTCAGAGCTCAAGGGTCCCCGCCCCCCCGGACCTGCCTGAGCGTCTACCCCAAAACCAGAATCTGTCTGTTTTACTATTTTATGACTTTTACCAACCCTCCTGACATTAATGGGGGGCTATCCCCGACCACCTTTCTCTGAAGAAAATTAACTTAGAGCTCTAGTTAATAATTCTCCTGGGCATAATAGGAGTGTTTCAATTCAAACCCCTCTGATGACTTTCTAGCTTGTCTGACAGGTTTGCTCAGATTCACAGCCTCCCAACCACGAGAGGCATGGGAAGCTTAAGATATTCTAACAATGCAGAGCTTCTCAGAGAGTTAAAATTGTTAGAATAGAACTAGTAGAGGATTTCTTTGTTGAGCTAATGCTTGCTGCCAAGTTTCCATATCCCTTACCTACTGTGTCCCTGGGAGTGTATTGATTAATATAGTTGGTGTATAGAAATGTAAGTAGTAGCTTTAATGTTTGTAACCTTGGACCCTTGAGTTAATTCTTTTCTTGTTATAGCCCACCACACTTTAGCTCTATAGGAATGCAACTTTATCTAATGCTTTCGGAGGGTGGCGCCTGACTTTAGAATAATCACCTTTAGAGAAAAATAAGTTTTCTGAACAAAGGGTCATAAAATGTTAACAGGCCTCCTGACCAGAAGATGATGTAAATCACCTAAAGTTTTTGCATATGATAAGTTTGCAGAAAGAAAGCCTGGCTTCGATAAGGATCAAGGACTGCTGACCTTGCATGACTCTACCACCCCCCCCCCCCAACCCCAGCTATTATCCTCTATGCGCAACTTAAGGTATAAAAACTACTTTGGAAAATAAAATGTGGGCCTTGCTCATCAGGCTTGGTCTCCCCGTGTCGTTCTTTCTCTTTCCTTTTCCTTTTCAGGCTGATCCCCTGCAGCGCAGGGGCCCTCTGCATTCACTTTCCTGCCTGGGCTTCTAAGACCCACTCGAGAAGGTGCCTAAGGTGGGGCATATTCCGCGATTCGAGAGGGCGCCTGCAGCCTACGTGAACAGAGCAAGTTTCTGCGTAAACCAAGGAATATCAGCCTCTTTTCTCTCCTCTATTTTCTTAACTGCAAAATTCTTTCCTTATCTCTTTCTCTATTTCTATCCTTTTTGCTAATGCCGTCCTTCCGAGGGAATCCCTGGATCCAGCCGGGGCTGGACCCCGGCAACACACAAAGACCAAAATCTAATTTCTTCAGGACAAAAACAAAAGGGCGAAGTTGAACAATTTTTTCGAGTTTTTCAAGCAAGAATCCCTCTTTTAAAGAATAAACAAAATGTAAATAGAAAGATAGGGTAATCATGACCATGGATATCATGGCAATTTAACTGGCAAATGCAAAACCAAAAATAACATTCAGAACAGGTTAAATTTACTTATTTGAGCTTAAAGAGTCGCTTTACACATTTTACCTTTGGTTTGCAGTTCTAAGGCCAAAGTTCTCAGGCAAAGTGGGCTGTGTTTGTATTTCAAAGGCATGATTAGAGTTAAAACTTCAAGCTTTTTCCTAGGAATATTTTTGTTGTCTCAGGGTCAGAATTCTGATTTTTATCAAACTAGCCTTTTCTTTTTGCAAAAAGAACCAGTTTTGGAATTTCCAAAGAGTTTCATCTTAACCAATTTTTTCCAGAGTCTAAACAATATTGTGACCACACAGTTTTAAATAATATTTCTTAGTCATAGGTTCATAGCTATAATAAGATTATTTTTCCAAAATGTGACCCGGAGGGCATGCTCCCCAGAAATGAAAAACAAAGCATAAATGGTGGCCCCAAAGCCAAACATTAGCATCTAAATAAGCAAGGAATCATTTCACAAATAGGATAGAAGTCCAATAACTATTCTTCTTTCCAACAGGGTGCCCCACATCAATACAAAACAAACAGGCTTATTTGAGGAGGAAAGCCCAGGGTAGAGAGGAAGGGAGGTTTTGGTTGTACACACAAAAGCGACTTACCCTCCTACATTGAGTCTGTCAACCCCTAAATGTCTACTAATGTTCATTTGTAGAGACAAATCAAAACCAGGGCCTTGCTTCCTTCATCTCAGAATTGAAAGCACTGTAAGCCAGCAATGCCTGGTCAATGGTAAGCACTTGGGGCTGTCCCCAAGACAAAGGTGCTCAGGCAGCTTCTGGACAGTATGCAAGAACTGCCATCATCCAGGAATTGATGTGTCATGGACAAGATGCCCACTTGGGACTTCTGCCCCATCTGGGTTGCCAACATTGTTACCAAACCAAACTTGGGTCCACTTGCCTGTGTGTAGTAAAGCCAATTTACTGACTCTGGATTGTGGTGAAGGGAAGTGCAACATTTATTGCAGGATACCAAACAAGCTATCCTCTTGAGAAATTTGTATGCAGGTCAGGAAGCAACAGTTAGAACTGGACATGGAACAACAGACTTGTTCCAAATAGGAAAAGGAGTTCGTCAAGGCTGTATATTGTCACCCTGCTTATTTAACTTCTATGCAGAATACATCATGAAAAACGCTGGACTGGAAGAAACACAAGCTGGAATCAAGATTGCCTGGGGAAATATCAATAACCTCAGATATGCAGATGACACCACCCTTATGGCAGAAAGTGAAGAGGAACTAAAAAGCCTCTTGAAGGTGAAAGAGGAGAGTGAAAAATTTGGCTTAAAACTCAACATTCAGAAAATTAAGATCATGGCATCTGGTCCCATCACTTCATGGGAAATAGATGGGGAAACAGTGGAAACAGTGTCAGACTTTATTTTTCTGGGCTCCAAAATCACTACAGATGGTGAGTGCATCCATGAAATTAAAAGACGCTTACTCCTTGGAAGGAAAGTTATGACCAACCTAGATAGCATATTCAAAAGCAGAGACATTACTTTGCCAACAAAGGTCCATCTAGTCAAGGCTATGGTTTTTCCGGTGGTCATGTATGGATGTGAGAGTTGGACTGTGAAGAAGGCTGAGCGCCGAAGAATTGATGCTTTTGAACTGTAGTGTTGGAGAAGACTCTTGAGAGTCCCTTGGACTGCAAGGAGATCCAACCAGTCCATCCTAAAGGAGATCAGCCCTGGGATTTCTTTGGAAGGAATGATGCTAAAGCTGAAGCTTCAGTACTTTGGCCACCTCATGCGAAGAGTTGACTCATTGGAGAAGACTCTGATGCTGGGAGGGATTGGGGGCAGAAAAAGAAGGGGACGACAGAGGATGAGATGGCTGGATGGCATCACCGACTTGATGGACGTGAGTCTGAGTGAACTCCGGGAGTTGGTGATGGACAGGGAGGCCTGGTGTGCTGCAATTTATGGGGTCGCAAAGAGTCGGACACGACTGAGCGATTGAACTGACTGACTGACCAAACAAGGAGTCTAAGTAGCTAGTACTTAAAACGTCTAAACTCCCAGAAGGCTTTTGGGGAAAGGTTTTTTAAGACTGAGTGAGGCAAAGGATTGTAGGGCATATGATCTGCTCATGGATATTCTTTTGATTGGCTGGTGGTGAGGTAATTGGGAGTCAATATCATCAACCTTCTGGTTCCAAATGGTCTGAGGTCTACATGCTTGTGGGCAGCATGCAGTTAACTTCTTCCACCTAGTGGGGGTTTCAGCATCTGCAAAACAACTCAAAGGACTTGGCTCAGAATATTATCTGTAGTGCTTGGGGAAGAACTAAAGGTTCTTGACTTTTTGGAACTAAATGGCTAAAGTATTAATATTTTGTCTTGCTTGACTATTTTCCTTTGTTCCTATGTTTTATTAATTCTTTGATTAAATTTGATCTTTGATTAAAGTTTTTCTACAGACAAAAGGCAGGAAGAGGATGTGTAGATGGGAACTGTTCTGAGAAGGCCCTGTATGGTCCTACTTGGTTACACTTGAATGTAACCAAGATTGCACCAGAATGTGTTCAAGTGTGTTACATATTCTTGTATGGCATTGATTGTATTTTTTTCAATAAAGAAAAATTCTCTTCTATTTCCTTGATTATTACTTCTTTTCTGGCCTCTCTAATTTTTCTTCCTGAAATTACTATTAAATTATCTGTAGGTATCTTCCATATTGATTAATTACTACATTCTGGTTTTCTCTTTTTGTCTTTCTATTTTACATTCCAACATGATTCTTTTTAATATTTACTTATTTTTAATTGAAGGATAATTGCTTTACAATATTGTGTTGGTTTCTTCCGTACACCAACATGCATCACCCTCTATCTGATATATTTATTTATAGATATCTTATGGGAAATCTTCCAAACATGGGTTTCAACCATATTCATACTGATCTTAAGCTTTTTGCTTGAGTTTTAAATTTTGCTAATATAAATTTATTTCCAAGAGTCTTTTCTTAGCCTCCAGTCACATTTAATTCTTGATTTATGATTATCTTTAATTCCATGTTTGGAAATTCTCTATGCTAACGAAAGTGTAGACTAAAAAATAAAACATACTGACAAAATCCTGAGGGAAACAACTATGATTGGAAGAGAAGCAAACTGAGATAAAGTTGTTACAGTAGTCAGAGGAAAACAGGAGAGGAAATGTCATGAAATTCAAACAAAGAAGGATTTACATAAGAAAGGAATATTGAAACATTTTTAATTCTGCAGATAATTAAAAGAGAAATGAAAGAGTATATGTAATTTTTAAACTAATGTAAGCTTCCCAGGTAGTGTTGGTGGTAAAGAACCCACCTGCTCATGCATGATACATAAGAGATCTGGGTTCAATTCCTGGATTAGGAAGATCACCTGGAGAAGGAAATGGCAGCCCACTCCAGTATTCTTGCTTGGAAATTTTCATGGACAGAGGAGGCTGGTGGGCCACAGTCCATGGGGTCACAAAGAGTCAGACCTGGCTGACCATGCATGCACCACAAGCAAAAGTTAGATTCTGAGAAAGAAATAAGCCAAATAACCAAGTAGCATAAAAAGGCTCCAAATCCATCTACCTGTATGGCCATAGTTTTGACCTTAGCAAAAACACTGTTAAGTGGAAAGAGAATGGAGGCTACCGCAATTTAAGTGAGAAACAAGGGGAAAGATAAGATGACAATGCTGTACAAATAGTTGAAAGCATGGGAGAAGATGCAGAAGATTACAGTTGCAACCCCTTAGCTATGTTACCTCAACAGTCTTTTTTTTTTTTTTTTTTTTTTTTTAAAGATTCTAGGCCTTGGTTAGTTCTAAAAGGTCTTGTAGGTCTTCATAGAACCATTCGACTTCAGCTTCTTCAGTGTTACTGGTTGGGGCATAGACTTGGATTACTGTGATATTGAATGGTTTGCCTTGGAAACGAACAGAGACCATTCTGTCGTTTTGGAGATTGCATCCAAGTACTGCATTTCAGACTCTTTTGTTGACCATAATGGCTACTCCATTTCTTCTGAGGGATTCCTGCCCGCAGTAGTAGATATAATGGTCATCTGAGTTAAATTCGCCCATTCCAGTCCATTTTAGTTCGCTGATTCCTAGAATGTCGACATTCACTCTTGCCATCTCTTGTTTGGCTACTTCCAATTTGCCTTGATTCATGGACCTGACATTCCAGGTTCCTATGCAATATTGCTCTTTACAGCATTGGACCTTGCTTATATCACCAGTCACATCCACAACCGGGTATTGTTTTTGCTTTGGCTCCATCCCTTCATTCTTTCTGGAGTTATTTCTCCACTGATCTCCAGTAGCATATTGGGCACCTACTGACCTGGGGAGTTTCTCTTTCAGTATCCTATCATTTTGCCTTTCATACTGTTCATGGGGTTCTCAAGGCAAGAATACCGAAGTGGTTTGCTATTCCCTTCTCCAGTGGACCACATTCTGTCAGATGTCTCCACCATGACCCTCCCATCTTGGGTTGCCCCACGGGCATGGCTTAGTTTCATTGAGTTAGACAAGGCTGTGGTCCTAGTGTGATTAGACTGACTAGTTTTCTGTGAGTATGGTTTCAGTGTGTCTGCCCTCTGATGCCCTCTTACAACACCTACTGTCTTACTTGGGTTTCTCTTACCTTGGGCGTGGGGTATCTCTTCACGGCTGCTCCAGCAAAGCGCAGCTGCTGCTCCTTACTTGGACGAGGGGTATCTCCTCACCGCTGCCCTTCCTGACCTTCAACGTGGGATAGCTCCTCTAAGCCCTCCTGTGCCTGTGCAGCCACGGCTCCTTGGACGTGGGGTTGGTCCTCCCAGCCGCCGCCCCTGGCCTTGGGCCTGGGGTTGCTCCTTTTGGCCACCGCCCCTGACCTCGGATTCCGGGTAACTCCTCTTGTCGCCACCCCTGACCTCGGACGTGGGGTAGCTCCTCTCAGCCATTCCTGTGCCGTTACAGTCTGGCACTCTCTGCCGCTGCTCCTGACCTCAGAAGTGGGGTAACTCCTCTTGGCCGCCACCCTTCAGGAATGGGGTCCTTCCGGCTTCTGCCCCTGACCTCAGACGTGGGGTAGCTCTTCTCTGCAGTGTTTAGTGCGCCGGTTGCAGCCGCCTGCGCTCAGTGCGCCAGTCGCAACCTTGGAATACGGAATGAAGCAGGGCAAAGACTAATAGAGTTTTACCAAGAAACTGCACTGGTCATAGCAAACACATTCTTCAAATAACACAAGAGAAGACTCTATACATGAACATCACCAGATGCTCAACACCGAAATCAGATTGATTATATTCTTTGCAGCCAAAGATGGAGAAGCTCTATACAGTCAACAAAAACAAGACCAGGAGCTGACTGTGGCTCAGATCATGAACTCCTTATTGCCAAATTCAGACTGAAATTGAAGAAAGTAGGGAAAAACCACTAGACCATTCAGGTATGACCTAAATCAAATCCCTTATGATTATTCAGTGGAAGTGAGAAATAGATTTAAGGGCCTAGAGCTGATAGATAGAGTGCCTGATGAACTATGGAATGAGGTTTGTGACATTGTACAGGAGACAGGGATCAAGACCATCCCCATGGAAAAGAAATGCAAAAAAGCAAAATGGCTGTCTGCAGAAGACTTACAAATAGCTGTGAAAAGAAGAGAAGGGAAAAGCAAAGGAGAAAAGGAAAGATATAAGCATCTGAATGCAGAGTTCCAAAGAATAGCAAGAAGAGATAAGAAAGCCTTCCTCAGCGATCAATGCAAAGAAATAGAGGAAAGCAACAGAATGGGAAAGACTAGAGACCTCTTCAAGAAAATTAGAGATACCAAGGGAACATTTCATGCAAAGATGGGCTCGATAAAGGACAGAAATTGTATGGACCTAACAGAAGCAGAAGATATTAAGAACAGATGGCAAGAATACACAGAAGAACTGTACAAAAAAGATCTTCATGACCCAGATAATCACGATGGTGTGATCACTCATCTAGAGCCAGACATTCTGGAATGTGAAGTCAAGTGGGCCTTAGAAAGCATCACTACGAACAAAGCTAGTGGAGGTGATGGAATTCCAGTTGAGCTATTCCAAATCCTGAAAGATGATGCTGTGGAAGTGCTGCACTCAATATGCCAGCAAATTTGGAAAACTCAGCTGTGGCCACAGGACTGGAAAAGGTCACTTTTCATTCCAATCCCAAAGAAAGGCAATGCCAAAGAATGCTCAAACTACCGCACAATTGCACTATCTCACACGCTAGTAAAGTAATGCTCAAAATTCTCCAAGCCAGGCTTCAGCAATATGTGAACCGTGAACTTCCTGATGTTCAAGCTGGTTTTAGAAAAGGCAGAGGAACCAGAGATAAAATTGCCAACATCTGCTGGATCATGGAAAAAGCAAGAGAGTTCCAGAAAAACATCTATTTCTCCTTTATTGACTATGCCAAAGCCTTTGACTGTGTGGATCACAATATACTGTGGAAAATTCTGAAAGAGATGGGAATACCAGACCACCTGACCTACCTCCTGAGAAATCTGTATGCAGGTCAGGAAGCAACAGTTAGAACTGGACATGGAACAACAGACTGGTTCCAAATAGGAAAAGGAGTATGTCAAGGCTGTATATTGTCACCCTGCTTATTTAACTTATATGCAGAGTACATCATGAGAAACGCTGGACTGGAAGAAACACAAGCTGGAATCAAGATTGCCAGGAGAAATATCAATAACCTCAGATATGCAGATGACACCACCTTAATGGCAGAAAATGAAGAGGAACTAAAAAGCCTCTTGATGAAAGTGAAAGTGGAGAGTGAAAAAGTTGGCTTAAAGCTCAACATTCCAAAAACGAAGATCATGGTGTCCGGTCCCATCACTTCATGGGAAATAGATGGGGAAACAGTGGAAACAGTGTCAGACTTTATTTTTCTGGGCTCCAAAATCACTGCAGATGGTGAGTGCATCCATGAAATTAAAAGACGCTTACTCCTTGGAAGGAACGTTATGACCAACCTAGATAGCATATTCAAAAGCAGAGACATTACTTTGCCAACAAAGGTCCGTCTAATCAAGGCTATGGTTTCTCCAGTGGTCATGTATGGATGTGAGAGTTGGACTGTGAAGAAGGCTGAGCGCTGAAGAATTGATGCTTTTGAACTGTGGTGTTGGAGAAGACTCTTGAGGGTCCCTTGGACTGCAAGGAGATCCAACTAGTCTATTCTGAAGGAGATCAGTCCTGGGTGATTTTTGGAAGGACTGATGCTAAACCTGAAACTCCAGTACTTTGGCCACCTCATGCGAAGAGTTGACTCATTGGAGAAGACTCTGATGCTGGGAGGGATTGGGGGCAGGAGGAGAAAGGGACGACAGAGGATGAGATGGCTGGATGGCATCACTGACTCGATGGACGTGAGTCTGGGTGAACTCCAGGAGTTGGTGATGGACAGGGAGGCCTGGTGTGCTGTGATTCATGGGGTCACAAAGAGTTGGACACGACTGAGTGACTGAACTGAACTGAACTGAGGCCTTGGTTTCCTGATTTGTAAAATGAGGCAACCATAATATGTTTGCCAAAAACCCATGTGTGTCTGCACATTCAATTAGAATTTTTGTAAACACATTGTTTTTACGATTTGTCTGTAAACAAATTGTTTACAAGCAAAATGCTTTATACACTGTCAGGTTTCCATAAATGTTAGTTCTTAATATTTTCCTCATAAGAAATGAATAATAAATAGCATTTGAACAACATTAATGATCAGGAAACTGTCCACCAGAGGGTAACTGATGGTGAAATATCAGGCACTGGTAACACTAAGAAAGATAAAATTATCGTTTATTGATTGTAGAATTTGTTTCTAAGACTATGTTAAATACTTTCTAATGAGAAACAGTTAAAGTAATTGGAGGTGACTAGCTTGGAAAAGAGGAAATCTGGTGAGAAGGGCTGGGATTAAGGCAACAAGTGGAACAGCGTAATAACTATGGTCAGATATTTGAAACACTGTTGTTTGGATGATGGCATCAAGGTGTGTCTATAAGGCCAAACCAGTCACCAAAAATCTAGTTCCAGGAAGCTGACTTCAGTTCAACATTCAGATCGCCTCTGCGCCCCGCCCCCCACACCCCCACCCCACCTCCCCCGCCTCTACTTACAAGCGTTTCATTCCTCAAGGACTTCACCTGGACCTCTGGAAAGCAGATGTAATTGTGGAAATGTCTCATTTTGTAGTTGAATCGTGAATGTACCCAAAGTTTTTAAATTCTGTTTCATTGTTATGAAATTCTCCCAGCTACCTAGTGTGTAATGCCATGAACTTAGAGGTTGTTTATCTAATAGATTTTGTTTTTCAACTTGGCTTTAAAAACCATCAGCAGCCTGTGGGTAACCTAAAATGATAAATATCGGTGGATGAGGGGATAAATTCTGCAACAATTTTGATATTCTCAGCTTTCAGGCTGAAATAGAAAAGAATCAATAACTTTTTATATCAACATATTGAAATCTATTTTAGGGTCATAAAAAACAAAGATGCTTATGTTTAACTATTAATCAGAGAGAGAGTGTGTGAAACACCTAAAGTTCACAGGTGCTCTCTCTAATTGAGAAAAATTCATGTGAAAAACAGCAAGCCCCCTACACAAACATATACACACACTCATGTCCACATCCTCCTTAAGGTATTTGCTCAGAGTCCATTATTAGTATCTAATCCATACTTTCAGTGCATAGGGACAGATTCAATTCTCAGGTAAAACTCGTTTTTTTCTTCTTCTCTCCTCATCTCTCTTATTCTTTTTCTCTTCTTTTTTTTCAAAAATTATTTGAAGAGAAAAGAACTAATTTAAAACCATAAGATCAATGCTAGTTTAGAAAATATATTCTTCTAAAAAATTCCAGCAACCTGGAATTAGAAACAGATACAAATGAAAAACTGATGAAATTTTGTGACTATGGCTGCTGTGGGATCCCACTTCCAAGCTTTGCCTCCGGATACAGCCAAGGGAACTCCTGACTCCAAGGAACATTAATTGACAGGAGCTCATCAAACGCCTCCATACCGACACTGAAACCAAGCACCACACAAGGGCCAACAAGTTCCAGGGAAAGACATAACAAGCAAATTCTCCAGCAACAAAGGAACACAGCCCTGAGCTTCAAGATACAGGCTGCCCAAAGTCACTCCAAAACCATAGACATCTCATAACTCATTACTGGACATTTCATTACACTCCAGAGAGAAGAAATACAGCTCCATCCACAAGAACATTGACACAAGCTTCCCTAACCAGGAAACCTTGACAAGCCACCTGTACAAACCCACACACAGCGAGGAAACGCCACAATAAAGAGAACTCCACAAACTGCCAGAATACAGAAAGGACACCCCAAACTCAGCAACTTAAACAAGATGAAGAGACAGAGGAATACCCAGCAGATAAAGGAACAGGATAAATGCCCACCAAACCAAACAAAAGAGGAAGAGATAGGGAATCTACCTGATAAAGAATTCCGAATAATGATAGTGAAATTGATCCAAAATCTTGAAATGAAAATGGAATCACAGATAAATAGCCTGGAGGCAAGGATTGAGAAGATGCAAGAAAGGTTTAACAAGGACTTAGAAGAAATAAAAAAGAGTCAATATATAATGAATAATGCAATAAGTGAAATTAAAAACACTCTGGAGGCAACAAATAGTAGAATAACAGAGGCAGAAGATAGGATTAGTGAATTAGAAGATAGAATGGTAGAAATAAATGAATCAGAGAGGATAAAAGAAAAACGAATTAAAAGAAATGAGGATAATCTCAGAGACCTCCAGGACAATATTAAACGCTACAACATTCGAATCATAGGGGTCCCAGAAGAAGAAGACAAAAAGAAAGACCACGAGAAAATACTTGAGGAGATAATAGTTGAAAACTTCCCTAAAATGGGGAAGGAAATAATCACCCAAGTCCAAGAAACCCAGAGAGTCCCAAACAGGATAAACCCAAGGCGAAACACCCCAAGACACATATTAATCAAATTAACAAAGATCAAACACAAAGAACAAATATTAAAAGCAGCAAGGGAAAAACAACAAATAACACACAAGGGAATTCCCATAAGGATAACAGCTGATCTTTCACTAGAAACTCTTCAAGCCAGGAGGGAATGGCAAGACATACTTAAAATGATGAAAGAAAATAACCTACAGCCCAGATTATTGTACCCAGCAAGAATCTCATTCAAGTATGAAGGAGAAATCAAAAGCTTTTCAGACAAGCAAAAGCTGAGAGAATTCTGCACCACCAAACCAGCTCTCCAACAAATACTAAAGGATATTCTCTAGACAGGAAACACAAAAATTGTGTATAAATTCGAACCCAAAACAATAAAGTAAATGGCAACGGGGTCATACTTATCAGTAATTTCCTTAAACGTAAATGGGTTGAATGCCCCAACCAAAAGACAAAGACTGGCTGAATGGATACAAAAACAAGACCCCTGCATATGTTGTCTACAAGAGACCCACCTCAAAACAGGGGACACATACAGACTGAAAGTGAAGGGCTGGAAAAAGATTTTCCATGCAAATAGGGACCAAAAGAAAGCAGGAGTAGCAATACTCATATCAGATAAAATAGACTTTAAAACAAAGACTGTGAAAAGAGACAAAGATGGTCACTACATAATGATCAAAGGATCAATCCAAGAAGAAGATATAACAATTATAAATATATATGCACCCAACACGGGAGCACCGCAGTATGTAAGACAAATGCTAACAAGTATGAAAGAAGAAATTAACAATAACACAATAATAGTGGGAGACTTTAATACCCCACTCGCACCTATGGATAGATCAACTAAACAGAAAATTAATAAGGAAACACAAACTTTAAATGATACAATAGACCAGTTAGACCTAATTGATATCTATAGGACATTTCATCCCAAAACAATGAATTTCACCTTCTTCTCAAGCGCACATGGAACCTTCTCCAGGATAGATCACATCCTGGGCCATAAAGCTAGCCTTGGTAAATTCAAAAAAATAGAAATCATTCCAAGCATCTTTTCTGACCACAATGCAGTAAGATTAGATCTCAATTACAGGAGAAAAACTATTAAAAAATCCAACATATGGAGGCTGAACAACACACTGCTGAATAACCAACAAATCACAGAAGAAATCAAAAAAGAAATCAAAATTTGCATAGAAACAAATGAAAATGAAAACACAACAACCCAAAACCTGTGGGACACGGTAAAAGCAGTCCTAAGGGGAAAGTTCATAGCAATACAGGCACACCTCAAGAAACAAGAAAAAAGTCAAATAAATAACCTAACTCTACACCTAAAGCAACTAGAAAAGGAAGAAATGAAGAACCCCAGGGTTAGTAGAAGGAAAGAAATCTTAAAAATTAGAGCAGAAATAAATGCAAAAGAAACAAAAGAGAGCATAGCAAAAATCAACAAAACCAAAAGCTGGTTCTTTGAAAGGATAAATAAAATTGACAAACCATTAGCCAGACTCATCAAGAAACAAAGGGAGAAAAATCAAATCAATAAAATTAGAAATGAAAATGGAGAGATCACAACAGACAACACAGAAATACAAAGGATCATAAGAGACTACTATCAACAATTATATGCCAATAAAATGGACAACGAGGAAGAAATGGACAAATTCTTAGAAAAGTACAACTTTCCAAAACTCGACCAGGAAGAAATAGAAAATCTTAACAGACCCATCACAAGCATGGAAATTGAAACTGTAATCAGAAATCTTCCAGCAAACAAAAGCCCAGGTCCAGACGGCTTCACAGCTGAATTCTACCAAAAATTTAGAGAAGAGCTAACACCTATCCTGCTCAAACTCTTCCAGAAAATTGCAGAGGATGGTAAACTTCCAAACTCATTCTATGAGGCCACCATCACCCTAATACCAAAACCTGACAAAGATCCCACAAAAAAAGAAAACTACAGGCCAATATCACTGATGAACATAGATGCAAAAATCCTTAACAAAATTCTAGCAATCAGAATCCAACAACACATTAAAAAGATCATACACCATGACCAAGTGGGCTTTATCCCAGGGATGCAAGGATTCTTCAATATCCGCAAATCAATCAACGTAATACACCACATTAACAAATTGAAAAATAAAAACCATATGATTATCTCAATAGATGCAGAGAAAGCTTTTGACAAAATTCAACATCCATTTATGATCAAAACTCTCCAGAAAGCAGGAATAGAAGGAACATACCTCAACATAATCAAAGCTATATATGACAAACCCACAGCAAACATTATCCTCAATGGTGAAAAATTGAAAGCATTTCCTCTAAAGTCAGGAACAAGACAAGGGTGCCCACTTTCACCATTACTATTCAACATAGTTTTGGAAGTTTTGGCCACAGCAATCAGAACAGAAAAAGAAATAAAAGGAATCCAAATTGGAAAAGAAGAAGTAAAGCTCTCACTGTTTGCAGATGACATGATCCTCTACATAGAAAACCCTAAAGACTCCACCAGAAAATTACTAGAACTAATCAATGACTATAGTAAAGTTGCAGGATATAAAATCAACACACAGAAATCCCTTGCATTCCTATACACTAATAATGAGAAAACAGAAAGAGAAATTAAGGAAACAATTCCATTCACCATTGCAACGGAAAGAATAAAATACTTAGGAATATATCTACCTAAAGAATCTAAAGACCTATATATAGAAAACTATAAAACACTGGTGAAAGAAATCAAAGAGGACACTAACAGATGGAGAAATATACCATGTTCATGGATTGGAAGAATCAATGTAGTGAAAATGAGTATACTACCCAAAGCAATCTATAGATTCAATGCAATCCCTATCAAGCTACCAACAGCATTCTTCACAGAGCTAGAACAAATAATTTCACAATTTGTATGGAAAAACAAAAAACCTCGAATAGCCAAAGCGATCTTGAGAAAGAAGAATGGAACTGGAGGAATCAACCTACCTGACTTCAGGCTCTACTACAAAGCCACAGTTATCAAGACAGTATGGTACTGGCACAAAGACAGAAATATAGATCAATGGAACAAAATAGAAAGCCCAGAGATAAATCCACGCACATATGGACACCTTATCTTCGACAAAGGAGGCAAGAATATACAATGGATTAAAGACAATCTCTTTAACAAGTGGTGCTGGGAACTCTGGTCAACCACTTGTAAAAGAATGAAACTAGAACACTTTCTAACACCATATACAAAAATAAACTCAAAATGGATTAAAGATCTAAACGTAAGACCAGAAACTGTAAAACTCCTAGAGGAGAACATAGGCAAAACACTCTCTGACATACATCACAGCAGGATCCTCTATGACCCACCTCCCAGAATATTGGAAATAAAAGCAAAAATAAACAAATGGGACCTAATTAACCTTAAAAGCTTCTGCACATCAAAGGAAACTATCAGCAAGGTGAAAAGACAGCCTTCAGAATGGGAGAAGATAATAGCAAATGAAGCAACTGACAAACAACTAATCTCGAGAATATACAAGCAACTCCTACAGCTCAACTCCAGAAAAATAAATGACCCAATCAAAAAATGGGCCAAAGAACTAAATAGACATTTCTCCAAAGAAGACATACAGATGGCTAACAAACACATGAAAAGATGCTCAACATCACTCATTATCAGAGAAATGCAAATCAAAACCACTATGAGGTACCATTTCACACCAGTCAGAATGGCTGCAATCCAAAAGTCTACAAGTAATAAATGCTGGAGAGGGTGTGGAGAAAAGGGAACCCTCTTACACTGTTGGTGGGAATGCAAACTAGTACAGCCACTATGGAGAACAGTGTGGAGATTCCTTAAAAAACTGGAAATAGACATGCCTTATGATCCAGCAATCCCACTGCTGGGCATACACACTGAGAAAACCAGAAGGGAAAGAGACACGAGTACCCCAATGTTCATCGCAGCACTGTTTATAATAGCCAGGACATGGAAGCAACCTAGATGTCCATCAGCAGATGAATGGATAAGCAAGCTGTGGTACATATACACAATGGAGTATTATTCAGCCATTAAAAAGAATACATTTGAATCAGTTCTAATGAGGTGGATGAAACTGGAGCCTATTATACAGAGTGAAGTAAGCCAGAAAGAAAAACACCAATACAGTATACTAACGCATATATATGGAATTTAGAAAGATGGTAACAATAACCCTGTGTACGAGACAGCAAAAGAGACACTGATGTATAGAACAGTCTTATGGACTCTGTGGGAGAGGGAGAGGGTGGGAAGATTTGGGAGAATGGCATTGAAACATGTAAAATATCATGTATGAAATGAGTTGCCAGTCCAGGTTCGATGCACGATACTGGATGCTTGGGGCTGGTGCACTGGGACGACCCAGAGGGATGGAATGGGGAGGGAGGAGGGAGGAGGGCTCAGGATGGGGAACACATGTATTCCTGTGGCGGATTCATTTTGATATTTGGCAAATCTAATACAGTTATGTAAAGTTTAAAAATAAAATAAAATTAAAAAAAAAAAAAAAAAAAAAGAAATTTTGTGACTATGTACCTGGAATAATTATTCTATATGTTATTATATTTATGTGACTTACAAAAAAGACATAATCATGGAAATTAAGTAGAATATTTTCATAGCTCAATAAGTTTTGTTTTTAATAGGAGGAAAGAAAATGAAATGGTATATGGTAGAGGATACGAGGTCAGGATATGATACTGTGGGGATTTTTTTTATAAAGCATATTTGTGTGTCTACATGACCTCAGTAATGAGGCAGAAGTTGATGATGCAGGCTGGGGAGGGGGGAAAAGGATAGAGTCCAGAGAACAAGAATGAAGATTGACTTTTCACTCACCATATTGTCCCTTCTGAAAGACCTATTTGTTTTCCAAGTCTATGCCCCGACCAGTAATGCTGAAGAAGCTAAAGTTGAATGGTTCTATGAAGACCTACAAGACCTTCTAGAACTAAAAACCCAAAAAGATGTCCTTTCATTATAGGGGACTGGAATGCAAAAGTAGGAAGTCAAGAAACACCTGGAGTAACAGGCAAATTTGGCCTTGGAGTACAGAATGATATAATGTCAAATACATTGTGTCTGGTTATAAGCCTTTGGTTATTTTGCTAAAGTTAAATGCTACAAAATTATAGGCCTTATTAATTCCATTCAAGTCTGGTATAGAGTAAAAATATATCCAATTGAAAATAAGAATTTGACTCAGAAATTCTTTGTAGAAGTGAAGACGTTACAAAACATGTCTTCCACTTTACATCTCTAAGTGGGATGTAGCAGTTTGAACCAGGTCAATGCTGCAAAAATTTTAAACAAAATTTAAAAGGCCAGATGAATTACAAAAATCTTATTCTTACAGGTATCAGTGAACTGTGAAAACAATGGGATTCCATGACATAAAATTCCTGAGAGGTAGGACTTTTCTGAGGTGAGCTGAGAATCATCAGCCATTTTTCTACCTAGAGGTAGGGGAGATTGACCTACTCCATTCACAAGCTAAATATTGAATTTGGTCCAAGTTGAGAAAGATAGGGACAGAAAGTTGTTTTTTTTTTTTTTTTTTTTTTTTTTTATACTGTGCAAATCTAAAGGGAAAATTGGAAAACTGAGGCAGTCTCTAATACATGGCTGATTTTCTCAACAGACATTTGCTTGTTTCCAGGAGTGCCTTGGATGATGATGAGTTAGACTGACATCTTCTTAAAGAAGAGTGAACTCTTTCAGTCCTGCAGTTCTATGAAAGAGACCTACTGTGATGGTCTTTTCCCTAATTCAGTTTCTAGATTTTGAAACTGAGTGGGATGGAGGCTGAAAACTAGATCTTCTGATTGTCTCTCGGATTTGAGGAGATCGATGCCTGTTGTTGTTCAGTCGCTCAGTTGTATCCGACTCTTTGTGACTCCTGTCCTTTCTGGTATGTTGCAGTCCATGGGGTGCAGAGTGATACCTGACAGTCCCTCGATCAGAGACCTGTAGGAGCCACACCCAAGAATAGGGTAAAGCAGAGATAAATTGTCTTGTTTAAATCGAAATCCAGCCCAAACAAACTCCCTGATTGCACTGAGGTGATCAGCCTTTTACCCTACCTGCCTAGCAGGAAGTCAAGGGAACCCTTTCTGCTGAAAGATAACATAATCTGAAGCTTCTTTGGTTCTTTTACAAAAACTGGTGGCTCAGCCTGCCAATGCAGGAGATGCAAGTTTGATCCCTGGGTCAGGAAGTTCACCTGGAGAAGGAAATGGCAAGCCAGCCCAGTATTCTTCCATGGGAAATTCCATGGACAGAAAAGCCCGGTGGGCTACAAAGAGTCAGATACCATTTAGCGACTAAACAACGAGAATACATGACACTGAAAAAATTCTAGGCAGACAAAGCTATAATTGATATTAAAGTGAGAAAGTAGACATTAGAAACAGATCTACATATATAGGTTAAAGACTTAAAAATAACTATGATTAATATTTTGAAGAAAGTAGAGGGGAAAATGTACATAATAGATGAAAAAATGAAGAACTTCAATAGAGAATTTGAATCTATTAAAAAATTAATTTGATGTATTAAACCTATTAGATGATGAAATAGAAGAATATATTTATAGCTCTGAGAGTGAGGAAATTTTTTAACCAAAATATAATAAGCACAAATAATAAAGTGAAGAGTTTGTTCTTTTTTATGGCTGAGTAATATTCCAGCTATATATCTATATCACACCTTCCTAATCCATTTTTCTGTTGATGGACATTTAGGTTGCTTTCATGTCTTGAATATTGTAGATAGCGCTGTAGTGAGCACTGGGGTGCATGTATCTATGTGAATCATGGTTTTCTCTGGATATATGTTGTAGATCATATAGTAACTCTCTTTTTAGCTTTTTATAGCATACTGTTCTCCATAGTGACTGCACAAGTTTACATTTCCACCAACAGTGTAGGGGGGTTCCCCTTTTCCACACCTTCTCCAGTATTATTGTTTGTAGATTTTTTGGTGATGGCCATTCTGACTGGTGTGAGGTGATACTTCATTGTAGCTTTGGGATTTTAATTTCTCTAATAATTAATGATGTTGAGCATCTTTTCATGTACTTTTTGTCCATCTGCGTGTTTTCTCTGGGGAAATGTCTCTTTAGGTCTTCCAGTTCTTTTTTGATCAGGTTGTTTGTTTTTTAGATATTGAGCTGCATGAGCTATTTGTGTATTTTGGATATTAATCCCTCGTCAATGACTTCTTTTGCAAATATTTTCTCCCATTCTGAGGGTTGTCTTTCCATGTTGTCTTTCCATATTTTCTGTGGTTTCTTTTGCTGTACAAAAGATTTTCAGTTTGTGTCCCGTTTGTTTATTTATTATTTTTTTTTATTACTATAGGATGTAAGTCAAAAAAGGTCTTCCTGTGATTTATGTCAGAGAGTGTTCTGCCAGGGCTTCCCTGGTGGCTCAGTGGTAAGAATCCACCTGCCAGTGCAGGAGACCGGGGTTCGTTCCCTGATCAGGGAAGATCCCACAGGCCATGGAGCAACTAAGTCCATGCACCACAACTACCGAGCCTGTGATTTAGAGCCTGAGAGCTGAAACTACTGAATCTATGTGCCACAACTACTGAAGCTTGTGCACCCTGAAGTCCGGGCTCTGAAACAAGAGAAACCCCTGCAGTGAGAAGCCCTCAAACTGAAACTAGAGTGTGGCCCCCACTCTCTGCAACTAGAAAAAAGCCTGCACAGCAACACTCAGTGCAACCAAAAATAAAAATAAATAAAAATTATTTTTTAAAAAAGAGTGTTCTATGTTTTCCTTTAAGAGTTTTCTAGTATCTAGCCTTACATTTAGGCCCTTAATCCATTTTGAATTTAGGAAGTGTTCTAATTTCATTCATTTACTTGTAGCTATCCAGTTTTCCCAGCACCACTTATTAAAGAGACTGTCTTTCCTCCATTATATATTCTTACCTCTTTTGTCATAGGTTAGGTGACCTTGGCTTTATCTCTGTGTGAGTTCCATTGAACTCAATCAACAGAGAAATAGATAAAGAAGATATGGTACACATATACAATGGAATATTCAGTTCAGTTCAGTTCAGTTCAGTCACTCAGTCGTGTCTGACTCTTTGCGACCCCATGAACTGCAGCACTCCAGGCCTCCCTGTCCATCACCAACTCCTGGAGTTCACTCAAACTCATGTCCATCGAGTCAGTGATGTCATCTAGCCATCTCATCTTCTGTCATCCCCTTCTCCTCCTGCCCCCAATCCCTCCCAGCATCAGGGTCTTTTCCAATGAGTCAACTCTTCGCATGAGGTGGCCAGAGTACTGGAGTTTCAGCTTTAGCATCAGTCCTTCCAAAGAACACCCAGGACTGATCTCCTTTAGAATGGACTGGTTGGATCTCCTTGCAGTCCAAGGGACTCTCAAAAGTCTTCTCCAACACCACAGTTTAAAAGCATCAATTCTTCGGTGCTCAGCCTTCTTCACAGTCCAACTCTCACATCCATACATGACCACTGGAAAAATAGCCTTAACTAGATGGACCTTTGTTGGCAAAGTAATGTCTCTGCTTTTGAATATGCTATCTAGGTTGGTCATAACTTTCCTTCTCAGCCGTAAAAAGAACAAAATAATACCATTCACAGCAATGTGGATGGACCTAGAGATTGTTAAACTGAGTGAAGTAAGTCAGACACAGAAAGTCAAATATCAGATAATATCACTTATATGTGGATTGTAAAAAAAAAAAAAGTATAAATGAACTTATCTACAAAACAGAAGTGGTATAGTTGTAGATAGTAAACTTATGGTTACCAGGAGATTAGGAGAATGGAGTGATAAATTGGAAGATTGTGACTGACATAACCACACTACTCTATATAAAATGCATAACTAATAAGAACCTACTGAATAGCACAGGAAACTACTCAATACTCTGTAATGGGGGTGGTCCTAAGATGGCAGAGGAATAGGACAGGGAGACCACCTTCTCCCCACAAATTCATTGAAAGAACATTTGAACACTGAGCAAACCCCACAAAACAACTCTGAACACTGGCAGGGGACATCAGGCACCCAGAAAAGCAGCCCATCGTCTTCAAAAGGAGGTAGGACAAAATGTAAAAGATATAAAGAGAGACAAAAGAGTTAGGGATGGAGATCCATCCAGGGAAGGGAATTTTAATAGAGGAGAAGTTTCCAAACACCAGGAAACCCTCTCATGGGCGGGTCTGGGGTAAGTTTTCGAATCTCCGAGGGCAACATAACAGGGAGGAAAAATAAATAAATAAGACCCACAGATTACGTGCCTAAAGGCAACTCCCAGCAAAGAAGTAGCCCAGACGCTCGCATCTGCCACCAGCCACTGGGGGCTGAACAGAGAAGAGCGGGCGGCATTGCTTAGGGTAAGGACTGGGCCTGAATGCCCTGAGGGCAATCTGAAGGAGCTAACGTGGGATAGCAACCTAAACTGTAGGATAGCCGGGTGGGGGGGGGGGGGGGGGAGAGAGAACTATGCTGCGAAAAGCCCTAACCTAAGGCACTGCCAGGTCGCTCACAGAACAAAGGACTGAGTGAATACCAGAGGAGAGCTAGCAGGCTGCAGACTGGCCCATCCCCCACCGGACACAGGGGGCAGGCGGGCACCAGCCAGAGCAGGAAGGGGGCAAACTTGGCCCCAGAGAGGGCATCCCCTACCAAACTGCAAACCGGCTTCCAGTTTCTAACCAAAGACTTCCTGGGATTCTGGACGGTTGACATCCGCTGGGAGGGTCGCAGCCAGAGATCAGCTCCCCAGAAGAGACACATGGTACACCGGAGACGGGCACTCCTGGAAACCTGAGCAGCTGGGACCAGGGAGGTGATAAGACGCACCGCACCTGAGGAGAGTGTGCTCGCTATGCACCTGGTCGCCTGAGCTGCTCTAACTGGGAAATGGCACAAAACGCAGGCCCAACTGAGTCTGCACCTTTGTGGAGTACCCAAGAACCTGAACCTGACCGGCTTAGACCTGGGAAGTGCACACAATCCAGGGCCCGTTCCCCGCAGAGCAACCTGAAGCCTAATCAGTGTAGACTGGGAAAGCATGCACGCCGTGAGCGGGGGCAAACCCAGTCTGGCTGAGACACTGTGAGCACTCCCCACACACGCCAGTGATATTTGTTTGCAGTGTTCCTCCTTCCCCACAACACGACTGAACAAGTGAGCCTAAACAAGAGACCACCTTCGCCCCCTTGTGTCTGGGTGGAAATTAGACACTGAAGACTCCTGCAAACAGAAGAAGCTGAATAAACAGAGGGAACTGCTTTGGAAGTGACAGGTGCAACAGATTAAAATCCCTGTAGTTAACACCAACTACATTGGAAGGGGCCTATAGATCTTGAGAAGTATAAGCTGAAACAAGGAACTATCTGAAACTGAACTGACCCCACACTGCCTGCAACAGCACCAGAGAAATTCCTAGATATATTTTTACTACTATCATTTTTTTTTAATTTTTAAATTTTTTTTCTTTTTTTAAGTCCTCTATTAGTCCTTTAATTTTCATTTTTATAATCTACTGCTAAGTTGCTTCAGTCGTGTCCGACTCTGTGCGAACCCATAGATGGCAGCCCACCGGGATCCCCCATCCCTGGGAGTCTCCAGGCAAGGACAATGGAGTGGGTTGCCATTTCCTTCCCCAATGCATGAAAGTGAAAAGTGAAAGGGAAGGCGCTCAGTCATATCTGACTCTTAGCGACCCCATGGACTGCAGCTGACCAGGCTCCTCCATCCATGGGATTTTCCAGGCAAGAGTACTGGAGTGGGGTGCCATTGCCTTCTTTGTATAACCTACTATTACCTTGCAAAAAAAAATAAGACCTTATTTTTAGAGCAAACTTCATATATATTTCTTATACTTTTTGTGATTTTTTTTTAATATTGTATTTTTGAGAGTCTAACTTCTGCTCTAGATTTTTAGTCTTTGCTTATAGTATTTGTTATCAGTTTTGCACATTTAAGAATCCAATCTTCAGTACCCATTTTTACTTAGGAGTGTGATTACTGGCTTGATTACTCTCTCCCCCTTTTGACTCTCCTTTTTCTCCCCCAGGTCACCTCTATCTCCTCCCTCCCCCTTCTCTTCTCAACCCAACTCTGTGAATCTCTGCGGGTGTTCCAGGCTGCAGACACACTTAGGGAACAGAGCGCTGACTAGATCTATCTCTCTCCCTTTGATTCTCCCTTTGCTCCTCCTCCTCACCTCTATCTCCTTCTTCCCTCTTCTCTTCTTTATGTAACTCCGTGAACCTCTCTGAGGGTTCCAGACTGTGGAGAGCACACAGGGAATTGTTTACTGTCTAGATTGCTCTCCCCCTTTTTGATTCCCCCTCTTCTCCTCCAGGTCACCTCTATCACCCATGTCCCTTTTCTCTTCTCCATGTAACTCTGTGAACCTCTCTGGGTGTCCCTCACTGTGGAGAATCTTTTCACCCTTAACATAGAAGTTTGATTATCAGGGCTATATGAATGGAGAAGTCTTGAGGCTACTCTAAGAATAAGACTGAAAACCAGAGGCAGGAGGCTTAAACTCCAAACCTGAGAACACCAGAGAACTCCTGACTCCAGGGACCATTAATCAACAAGAGCTCATCCAAAAGCCTCCATACCTACACTGAAACCAAGCACCACCCAAGAGCCAATAAGTTCCAGAGCAAGACATACCATGCAAATCCTCCAGCAATGCAGGAACATAGTGCTGAGCTTCAATATACAGGTTGCCCAAAGTCACACCAAACCCATAGACATCTCAAAGCTCACTGCTGGACACTTTATTTCACTCCAGAGAGAAGAAATCCAGCTCCACCCAGCAGAACAACGATGTAAGATCCATTAACCAGGAAACCTTGACAAGCCACTCGTCCAACCCCACCCACAGGGAGGAGCCTCCACAATAAAGAGGAACTACAAACTACCAGAATACAGAAAGGCCACGCCAAACACAGCAATCTAAATAAGATGAAAAGACAGAGAAATACTCAGCAGGTAAAGGAACATGATAAATGCCCACCAAACCAAACAAAAGAGGAGGAGATAGGGAGTCTACCTAAAAAATAATTCAGAATAATGATAATAAAAATGATCCCAAACCTTGAAAACAAAATGGAGTTACAGATAAATAGCCTGGAGAAAAGGATTGAGAAGATGCAAGAAAGGTTTAACAAGGACCTACAAGAAATATAAAAGAGTCAATCAATAATGAATAATGCAATAAATGAGATAAAAAAACACTCTGGAGGGAACCAACAGTAGAATAATGGGGGCAGAAGATAGGATAAGTGAGGTAGAAGATAGAAAGGTGGAAATAAATGATGCAGAGAGGAAAAAAGAAAAAAGAATTGAAAGAAATGAGGACAACCTCAGGGACCTCTGGGACAATGTTAAACACCCCAACATTTGAATCACAGGAGTCCCAGAAGAAGAAGACAAAAAGAAAGACCATGAGAAAATACTCGAGGAGATAATAGTTGAAAACTTCCCTAAAATGGGGAAGGAAATAGTCACACAGGTGCAAGAAACCCAGAGAGTCCAAAACAGGAGAAACCCAAGGTGAAACACCCGAAGACACATATTAATCAAATAAACAAAGATCAAACACAAAGAACAAATATTAAAAGCAGCAAGGAAAAAACAACAAATAACACACAAAGGGATTCCTATAAGGATGACAGCTGATCTTTCAATAGAAACTCTTCAGGCCAGAAGGGAATGGCAGGACATATTTAAAGTTATGAAAGAGAAAAACCTACAACCCAGATTACTGTACCCAGCAAGGATCTCATTCAGATATGAAGGAAAATTCAAAAGCTTTACAGACAAGCAAAAGCTTAGAGAATTCAGCACCAACAAACCAGCTCTTCAACAAATGCTAAAGGATCTTCTCTAGACAGGAAACACAGAAAGGGTGTATTAACTTGAACCCAAAACAACAAAGTAAGTGGCAACAGGACCATACTTATCAATAATTACCTTAAATGTAAATGGGTTGAATGCCCCAACCAAAAGACAAAGACTAGCTGAATGGATATAAAAACAAGATCCCAATATATGCTGTCTACAAGAGACCCACCTCAAAACAAGGGACACATACAGACTGAAAATGAAGGGCTGCAAAAAGATATTTCATGCAAATGGAGACCAAAAAAAAGCAGGAGTAGCAATACTCATATCAGATAAAATAGACTTTAAAACAAAGGCTGTGAAAAGAGACAAAGAAGGACACTACATAATGATCAAAGGATCAATCCAAGAAGAAGATATAACAATTATAAATATATATGCACCCAACATAGGAGCACTGCAATATGAAAGGCAAATGCTAACAAGTACAAAAGGGAAAATTAACAATAACACATTAATAGTGGGAGACTTTAATACCCCACTCACACCTATGGATAGATCAACTAAACAGAAAATCAACAAGGAAACAAAAACTTTAAATGACACAATGGACCAGCTAGGCTTAATTGGTATCTATAGGACACTTCACCCCCAAACAATTTTCTTTTTCTGAAGAATTTCACCTTTTTCTGAAGTGCACATGGAAGCTTCTCCAGGATATATCACATCCTGGGCCATAAATCTAGCTTTGGTAAATTAAAAAAAATTGAAATTATTCCAATCACCTTTTCTGACCACAATGCAGTAAGATTAGATCTCAATTACAGGAAGAAAAACTATTAAAAATTCCAACATATGGAGGCTAAACAACATGCTTCTGAAAAACCAACAAATCATAGAAGAAATCAAAAAAGAAATCAAAATATGCACAGGAACGAATGAAAATGAAAACACAATGACCCAAAACTTACGGAACACTGTAAAAGCAGTGCTAAGGGGAGGGTTCATAATAATACAGGCTTACCTCAAGAAATAAGAAAAAAGTCAAATAAATAACCTAACTCTACACATAAAACAACTAAAAAAGGGAGAAATAAAGAACCCCAGGGTTAGTAGAAGGAAAGAAATCTTAAAAATTAGGGCAGAGATAAATCCAAAAGAAACAAAAGAGACCATAGCAAAAATCAACAAAACTAAAAGCTTGTTCTTTGAGAAGATAAATAAAATTGATAAACCATTAGCCAGACTCATCAAGAAGCAAAGGGATTTATTTATTTAATAAAAATTTTAAAAAATAAAAAAAGAAACAAAGGGAGAAGAATCAAATCAACAAAATTAGAAATGAAAATGGAGAAATCACAACAGATAACACAGAAATACAAAAGATCATAAGAGACTACTATCAGCAATTATATGCCAATAAAACAGACAACTTGGAAGAAATGGACAAATTCTTAGAAAAGTACAACTTTCCAAAACTGGACCAGGAAGAAATAGAAAATCTTAACAGATATATCACAAGCATGGAAATTGAAACTGTAATCAAAAATCTTCCAGCAAACAAAATCCCAGAATCATATGGCTTCACAGCTGAATTCTAGCAAAAATTTAGAGAAGAGCTAACACCTATCCTACTCAAACTCTTCCAGAAAATTGCAGAGGAAGGTAAACTTCCAAACTCATTCTATGAGGCCACCATCACCCTAATACCAAAACCAGACAATGATGCCACAGTAAAAGAAAACTATAGGCCAATATCACTGATGAACATAGATGTAAAAATCCTTAACAAAATTCTAGCAAACAGAATCTAACAATATATTTAAAGATCATACATCATGACCAAGTGGGCTTTATCCCAGGGATGCAAGCATTCTTCAATAGCTGCAAATCAATCAACATAATACACCACACTAAAAATAGAAAGATAAAAAACCATTTTATTATCTCAATAGATGCAGAGAAAGCCTTTGACAAACTTCAACATCCATTTATGACTTTAAAAAACCCTCCAGAAAGCAGGAATAGAAGGAACATACCTCAACATAATAAAAGCTATATATGACAAATGCACAGCAAACATTATCCTCAATGGTGAAAAATTGAAAGCATTTTCCCTAAAGTCGGGAACAAGATAAGGGTGCCGACTCTCACCACTACTATTCAACATAGTTTTGGAAGTTTTGGCCACAGCAATCAGAGGAGAAAAAGAAATAAAAGAAATCCAGATTGGAAAAGAAGAAGTAAAATTCTCACTGTTTGCAGATGACATGATCCTCTACATAGAAAACCCTAAAGACTCCACCAGAAAATTACTAGAGCTAATCAATGAATATAGTAAAGTTGCAGGATATAAAATTAACACACAGAAATCCCTTGCATTCCTATACACTAACAGTGACGAAACAGAAAGAGAAATTAAGGAAACAATTCCATTCACCATTGCAACGAAAAGAATAAAATACTTATCAATATATCTACCTAAAGAAACTAAAGACCTATATATAGAAAACTATAAAACAATGGTGAAAGAAATCAAAGAGGACACTAATAGGTGGAGAAATATACCTTGTTCATGGGTTGGAAGAATCAATATAGTGAAAATGAGTATACTACCCAAAGCAATCTATAGATTCAATGCAATCCCTATCAAGCTACCAACGGTATTTTTCAGAGAACTAGAACAAATACTTTCACAATTTGTATGGAAATACAAAAAACCTTCAATAGCCAAAGCAATCTTGAGAAAGAAGAATGGAACTGGAGGAATCAACCTACCTGACTTCAGGCTCTACTACAAAGCCACAGTCATCAAGACAGTATGGTACAGGCACAAAGACAGAAATATAGATCAATGGAACAAAATAGAAAGCCCAGAGATAAATCCACACACCTATGGACATCTTATCTTTGACAAAGGAGGCAAGAATACACAATGGAGAAAAGACAATCTCTTTAACAAGTGGTGCTGGGAAAACTGGTCAACCACTTGTAAAAGAATGAAACCAGAACACTTTCTAACACCATACACAAAAATAAACTCAAAATGGATTAAAGATCTAAATATAAGACCAGAAACTATAAAACTCCTAGAGGAAAACATAGGCAAAACACTCTCTGACATAAATCACAGCAGGATCCTCTATGAGAATCCTCCCAGAATACTGGAAATAAAAGCAAAAATAAACAAATGGGACCTAATTAAAATTAAAAGCTTTTGCACAACAAAGGAAACTATAAGCAAGGTGAAAAGACAGCCTTCAGAATGGGAGAAAATAATAGCAAACGAAGCAACTGACAAAGAATTAATCTCAAGAATATACAAGCAACACCTGTAGCTCAATTCCCAAAAAATAAATGACCCAATCAAAAAATGGGCCAAAGAACTAAACAGACTGTTCTCCAAAGAAGATATACAGATGGTTAACAAACACATGAAAAGATGCTCAACATCACTCATTATCAGAGAACTGCAATTCAAAACCACAATGAGGTACCATTTCATGCCTATCAGAATGGCCGCTACCCAAAAATCTACAAAGAATAAATGCTGGAAAGGGTATGGAGAAAAGGGAACCCTCTCACACTGTTGATGGGAATGCAAACTAGTATAGCCACTATGGAGAACAGTGTGGAGTTTCCTTAAAAAACTGGAAATAGAACTGCCATATGACCCAGCAATCCCACTGCTAGGCATACACACTGAGGAAACCAGAATTGAAAGAGACACGTGTACCCCAATGTCATCACAGCACTGTTTATAATAGCCAGGACATGGAAGCAACCTACATGTCCATCAGCAGATGAATGGATAAGAAAGCTGTGGTACATACACACAATGGAATATTACTCAGCCATTAAAAAGAATACATTTGAATCAGTTCTAATGAGGTGGATGAAATTGGAGCCTATTATACGGAGTGAAGTAAGCCAGAAAGAAAAACACCAATACAGTATACTAACACATATATATGGAATTTAGAAAGAATGTAATGATAATCCTATATTCAAGACAGCAAAAGAGACACAGATACATAGAACAGTCTTTTGGATTCTGTGGAAGAAGGCGAGGGTGGGATGATCTGAGAGAATGACATTGAAACATGTATATTATCATATGTGAAACAGATCGCCAGTCCCGGTTCAATGCATGAGACAGGGTGCTCAGGGCTGGTGCACTGGGATGACCCTGAAGGATGGGATGGGGAGGGAGGTGGGAGGGGGGGTTCAGGATGGGAACACATGTACACCCACGGCTGATTCATGTCAGTGTATGTCAAAAACCACCACAATATTGTAAAGTAATTAGCCTCCAACTAAAATAATAAATTTTTTTAGAAAAGAAAAAAAATGTAATGGCCTATATGGGGAGAGAATTTTAAAAAGAGTGGATATGTGTGTATGTTTAACTGCTTCACTTTGTTATACATCTGAAACTAACACCACATTGTAAATCAACTATAATCAAAAAGTGAAAATGTAAAATACATCAAAATTGTTTTCCACTTTGTGAAAGACACTATGCACAGTGTTAAAAGACAGGTGCATGTATGTAACCAGCTGAGACTGAACATCCTGAATAAATAGGAATAACCTGAATATTATCAAGAACAGGATATCTCATGGGAAAATGAGTCAATAATATGCATATGAAATTCATTAAAGTGGAAACTAGAAAAGCAAGCAAACATATAGAGAGAAGCAGAATCCTTTAATAGGAATCAGAGGAGTGAACCTTAAAACAACTATGTTAGATCACATACTTGACTGGCCAAAAACAAAACAAAACAAAATCCAGATACTATCAAGTGCTGTTGAGGAAGTGGGGAAGGAGAAACTTTGTATACCCTCAGTATGAAAAGGCAAATGATAAGATACTTAAAGAGGAATTCTCCAGGTCAGTAGGTGCCCAATATGCTTCTGGAGATCAGTGGAGAAATAACTCCAGAAAGAATGAAGGGATGGAGCCAAAGCAAAAACAATACCCAGCTGTGGATGTGACTGGTGATAGAAGCAAGGTCCAATGCTGTAAAGAGCAATATTGCATAGGAACCTGGAATGTCAGGTCCATGAATCAAGGCAAATTGGAAGTGGTCAAACAGGAGATGGCAAGAGTGAACGTCGACATTCTAATAATCGGCGAACTAAAATGGACTGGAATGGGCGAATTTAACTCAGATGACCATTATATCTACTACTGTGGGCAGAAATCCCTTAGAAGAAATGGAGTAGCCATCATGGTCAACAAAAGAGTACGAAATGCAGTACTTGGATGCAATCTCAAAAACAACAGAATGATCTCTGTTCATTTCCAAGGCAAACCATTCAATATCACAGTAATCCAAGTCTATGCCCCAACCAGTAATGCTGAAGAAGCTGAAGTTGAACGGTTCTATGAAGACCTACAAGACCTTCTAGAACTAACATCCAAAAAGATGTCCTTTTCATTATAGGGGACTGGAATGCAAAAGTAGGAAGTCAAGAAACACCTGGGGTAACAGGAAAATTTGGCTTTGGAGTATGGAATGAAGCAGGGCAAAGGCTAACAGAGTTTTGCCAAGAGGGGTTTAGCAAACACCCTCTTCCAACAACAAAAGAGAAGACTCTATACATGGACATCACCAGATGGTCAACACCAAAACCAGATTGATTATATTCTTTGCAGCCAAAGATGGAGAAGCTCTATACAGTCAGCAGAAACAGGACCAGGAGCTGACTGTGGCCCAGATCATGAACTCCTTATTGTCAAATTCAGACTTAAATTGAAGAAAGTAGGGAAAACCACTAGACCATTCAGGTATGACCTAAATCAAATTCCTTATGATTATAAAGTAGAAGTGAGAAATAGATTTAAGGGACTAGATCTGATAGATAGAGTGCCTGATGAACTATGGATGGAAGTTCGTGACATTGTACAGGAGACAGGGAACAAGACCATCCCCATGGAAAAGAAATGCAAAAAAGCAAAATGGCTGTCTGCGGAGGCCTTACAAATAGCTGTGAAAAGAAAAGAAGTGAAAAGCAAAGGAGAAAAGGAAAGATATAGGCATCTGAATGCAGAGTTCTAAAGAATAGCAAGAAGAGATAAGAAAGCCTTTCTCAGCGATCAATGCAAAGAAATAGAGGAAAACAACAGAAGGGGAAAGACTAGAGATCTTTTCAAGAAAATGAGAGATACCAAGGGAACATTTCATGCAAAGATGGGCTCGATAAAGGACAGAAATTGTGTGGACCTAACAGAAGCAGAAGATATTAAGAAGAGGTGGCAAGAATACACAGAAGAACTGTACAAAAAAGATCTTCAAGATCCAGATAATCACGATGGTGTGATCACTCACCTAGAGCCAGACATCCTGGAATGTGAAGTCAAGTGGGCCTTGGAAAACATCACTACGAACAAAGCTAGTGGAGGTGATGGAATTCTAGTTGAGCTATTTCAAATCCTGGAAGATGATGCTGTGAAAGTGCTACATTCAATATGCCAGCAAATTTGGAAAACTCAGCAGTGGCCACAGGACTGGAAAAGGGCAGTTTTCATTCCAAAGAACGGCAACTCCAAAGAATGCTCAAACTGCCTCACAATTGCACTCGTCTCACATGGTAGTAAAGTAATGTTCAAAATTCTCCAAGCCAGGCTTCAGCAATACATGAACCGTGAACTTCCAGATGTTCAAGCTGGTTTTAGAAAAGGCAGAGGAACCAGAGATCAAATTGCCAACATCCGCTGGATCATTGAAAAAGCAAGAGAGTTCCAGAAAAACATCTATTTCTGCTTTATTGACTATGCCAAAGTCTTTGACTGTGTGGATCACAATAAACTGTAGAAAATTCTGAAAGAAATGGGGATACCAGACCACCTAACCTGCCTCTTGAGAAACCTATATGCAGGTCAGGAAGCAACAGTTAGAACTAGACATGGAACAACCGACTGGTTCCAAATAGGAAAAGGAGTACCTCAAGGCTGTATATTGTCACCCTGCTTATTTAACTTATATGCAGTGTACATCATGAGAAACGCTGGGCTGGAAGAAGCACAAGCTGAAATCTAGATTGCCCAGAGAAATATTAATAACCTCAGATATGTAGATGATACCACCCTTATGGCAGAAAGTGAAGAGGAACTAAAAAGCCTCTTGATGAAAGTGAGAGGAGAGTTGAAAAGTTGGCTTAAAGCTCAACATTCAGAAAACGAAGATCATGGCATGTGGTCCCATCACTTCATGGGAAATAGATGGGGAAACAGTGGAAACAGTGTCAGATTTTATTTTGGGGGGCTCCAAAATCACTGGAGATGGTGACTGCAGCCATGAAATTAAAAGATGCTTACTCCTTGGAAGGAAAGTTGTGACCAACCTAGATAGCATATTCAAAAGCAGAGACATTACTTTGCCAACAAAGGTCCATCTAGTCAAGGCTATGTTTTTCCAGTGGTCGTGTATGGATGTGAGAGTTGGACTGTGAAGAAAACTGGGCACCGAAGAATTAATGCTTTTGAACTGTGGTGTTGGAGAAGACTCTTGAGAGTCCCTTAGACTGCAAGGAGATCCAACCAGTCCATTCTAAAGGAGATCAGTCCTGGGTGTTCTTTGGAAGGACTGATGCTAAAGCTGAAACTCCAGTACTCTGGCCACCTCATACGAAGATTTGACTCATGGGAAAAGACCCTTATGCTGGGAGGGATTGAGGGCAGGAGGAGAAGGGGACAACAGAGGATGAGATGGCTGTATGGCATCACAAACTCGATGCACATGAGTTTGGGTGAACTCTGGGAGTTGGTGATGGACAGCAGGCCTGGCGTGCTGCAATTCTTGGGGTCGCAAAGTGTCGAATATGACTGAGCGACTGAACTGAATTGAACTGAACTGAGAAAAATTGCATATATCTAGAGAGGTGAGTACTCTTGCCTGGAAAATCCCATGGATGGAGGAGCCTGATAGGCTGCAGTCCATGGGGTCACTAATTGTCGGACATGACTGAGCGACTTCACTTTGAATTTTAACTTTCATGCATTGGAGAAGGCAATGGAAACCCACTTCAGTGTTCTTGCCTGGAGAATCCCAGGGATGGGAGAGCCTGGTGGTCTGTCATCTTTGGGGTCGCACAGAGTTGGACAGGACCGAAGCGACTTAGCAGCAGCAGCAGAGAGGTAAGTATTTACATAATTTATTACCCAGAAATTGCACCCCTTGTACTACCCAGAGAATCACTCACATGGGTGGCAAAAGAGATATAAAAGAATGGGAATAAGGTTGTTCATCACGGCATTATTTGTAATAACAGAGAGTTAGAAAAACTTCAATGTCTATCAAAAGGGAAATAGATGAAATGTAGCATGTCTGAAGGATGTAACACTAGACATTATTCAAAAAGATGGAACTAAATCTTCCTGTTTCAACCTAGAAGGATCTAAAAATCACAACATTGAGCGACAAAATGAAAAATGGAACTGAGAAACAGAATGAGATATCTGTATTTATGTAACTCAAAAACAATTCTAGAGATCCACATACACTTGCAAACACACACATAAATATATAGAAAATGGTCTAAGAGGGCCCATATTAGATAGATTCTATTCAGGGGCGTGAAGGTGGGAAAGAGAACAGGGTCGTGGTATGAAGGTGGAAAATAAGAAAAAAATTAAAACAAGATATAAGAGAAGCAGTACATGGACCATTGATGATTATCCACCATGAACTGAGGAATATGCTTAATCATATTCATCCATTTCTGTAGACTTGAGTCTAACTTAAAAGCCAAAATGATTGTATATTGCTCCTATCACAGAAGATAACAATTCTTAGTCTACACTGGTATATTTACATCTGAAACAGAGTTCAATTTTGAGCAGCAAATTTTGAGAGCATTGACAAATCAGACTGTGTCCAGGAGACCAGTCATAACAATGGGAAGGGCATGTCAGAGGCTTGTGTTATGTAACAGGTAATTGAAGAGACGGAGACTTAGACAATAGACTTTTAGGACAAGGAGACCTTTATTTTCATTGTTACTTAAAACTTTTAAACTAAAATAAGCTTACTCTCCTCATTCCTGAAGTCTGAGATTTGGGCATCTCCTCTGTACTCACTGTACATTCCTTACCCTCTCTGTCATTAGGGTGACTACAGATTCTAATTTGCCCAGCCATTGCCACAGTATAATTATTAATAGCACTTCCTTTTACTTTCAAGTGGTCCCAGTAGATCAGGTGGTTGTCTACCTATGGCAGTATTTTATTCATTTATTTTAATTTTATTGGAGTATAGTTGGTTTGCATTGTTGGTTTCAGGTGTACAGCAAAGTGATTCAGATATACATATATTTATTCTTTTTTAGATTCTTTTCTCATATAGGTTATCACAGAATATTGAATAGAGTTCCCTGTGCTATACTGTAGGTCCTTGTTGATTATCAATCTTATAAGGTAGTAGTCATACCAAGCTTCCAATTTATCCCTCCTCCTTACAATGTTTCCCTTTTGGTAATCATCAAGTTTGTTTTCAATATTTGTAAGTCTATTTCTATTTTATAAATAAATTCATTTGTATCTTTTTAAAATATTCAATTCCACTTATGAGTGATATCATATGACATTTGTCCTTCTCTGTCTGACTTACTTAGTATGAAAACCTCTAGATCCACATTGCGACAAATGGCATTATTTCATTCTTTTTTTATGGCTGAGTAATATTCCACTGTATATATGTACCACAGAGGCTTCCCCAGTGGCTCAGAGGTAAAGAATCCACCTGCAGTACAGGAGATGCGGGTTCGACCCCTGGATCAGGAAGATCCTCTGGAGAAGGAAATGACAATTCCCTCTAGCATTCTTGCCTGGAAAATATTGTGGTCAGAGGAACCTGGTGGGTAGCAGTCCATAGCATTGCAAAGAGTCGGAGTGACTGAGCACACACCCACTGGATGACAATCCCTAACACTTAGTAGAAACTTAATAGCTGTTTTGTGTGTGTGTGTGTGTTTATTAACTTATTTTTGGCTGTGTTGGGTCTTTGTTGCTGCACAGGCTTTTTGTCTAGCTGTGGTGAGCAGGCACAACTCTCTAGTTGTAGTACATGGGTTTCTCATTGTGGTGGCTTCTCTTGTTGCAGAGCACAGGCTCCAGAGCATGCAGGCTTCAGCAGTTGCAGCACTTGGCTTAGTAGTTGTGGCTCCCAGGCTCTAGAACACAGGCTCAGAAGTTGTGGGATCTTCCCAGACCAGGGATGGAACCCACGTCTCCAGAATTGGCAGGCAGGTAGATTCTTTGCCACTGAGCCACCAGGGAAGCCCCGAAACTATTTGTTAAATGAGTATGCCACTGAGTAGAATTAGGAGTTCTGTGAAACAAACTTTTGCAGTAAACTTTGATTAAAGTCTGTTACAAACCCACATTGGACCTCATTAGCTCTAAGGGAAGGGATCAACTCTCCCTCCAGCATGTAAATGCTGTGAACTGGTGAGAATTCAGCCACAATTTCAGCCAGTCCATGATCACGTCCTTCAAATACTGGCAAAGCGGTGCTGAGGATGCTGGTGTAGGGTGGACTGAATTGCTATATCGCCCTCTAGTGGTTGCTATGTGGAACTCTTCACAGAATCCTGTAGGGCTATAATCATAGCCTCTAAGTTGCTGCTTCTATAGATCTTTACCCAGACATCATTCAGATTTGAGGTAGGGTTTGGGCAAAGAGCTCGAATATAGATAACCTTCATAATATTGGTAGATGCGGGCCATTCTTAAGTGACTAGGTGGCCATTTTCAAAATATGATTTTTTTAATTTTCTTTTCTTATTGAAGGATAATTGCTTTATAGAGTTTTGCTGTTTTCTGTCAAACCTCAATATGAATCAGCCATAGGTATACATATATACCCTCCCTTATGAACCTCCCTCCTGTATCTCGCCCCATCGCACCCCTCTAGGTTGATACAGAGCCCCTGTCTGAGTTTCCTGAGCCACACAGCAAATTCCCGTTGGCTATCCTTCATTTGCCTTTCCTACTGCTCTTTTCCCCTTGTAGTTAATCTTTAATGTATATAGAAAATATGATTTTTGATAGATCCACTTCTTGGTATATTCATGTATATTTAGTCTATGCAGAGATGACTAGGTGGCCAGTATGTTTTTAGATCAGTGGTTCTCAATTTGGGGGTTCTCAGTCCGTAGGAAGATTTTGCCCTGCAAAAATATCTGGTAATGTCAGGAAGCATCTTTGATTGTCATGACCAGGGACAGGGGATGTGCTACTGGCATCTAATGGGCAGAGGCCAGGGATGCTGTTAAACATCATATGATATATAGAACAGTCCACCATGTCAAGCAGTTATCGGGACTAAAATATCAATAGTGCTGCTGCAGTTGAGAAACACAATCTGGATTTGCTCCACAGGGGAAAGTTGAAGACATTCAGGGAAGGCAATAACTTTGGCAGTGACAAAAATTAATCCTTTAAAAATTGCTGCTTCTCGGTGTGGAGTGTGACTCCTGACTTTTCCCCTAGGAAAAGGACAACCTCGCAGTTCATCAAATCAAATCAGCCACCTTCAGGGCTTTACGACTATAGCCATAGAGACACAAGGTCACGAAACCTGTTTTGCCACACTGCTAGATCACGTATTCTCTGGGTAACAAAGACAAAAGTACAATTTCTTGGGTGGACTGTCTGTATTTTACTCTTTCCAGGAGGTAGGAACAAAATCTTGAGGAAGAGAAGTAACTTACTGTAGTCAGTGGCTTCATAGTCAGTATATGGACTCTTTATCAGTCAGATCCTGGTTGTGTGACTAGAGTAAGTGACCTAAGGAAGCTTAAGGTTATGCCCAGTTTATTTCAGAACCCCAGTCCCTTAAAACTGAGAATGGGTCTGTTCCTCCTGAGTTCTCCAGAATTCAGATATGCTCAGTCAAAAGAAAACAGCAGAGAAACTTGGGGAAACCAGATTCTAAAATATCAGTTTAATTTTTTATTTTTTTTTAAGACTGAGGAAAAAGAAAGCTCCAGCTCACCCACAATGTCTTAGGGGAAAACTGGGAAGCAGTAAAAGGGTGATCTGAAGGGCTCTCTGATTTTCGACCCTGAATGCTATTTGAAGGATAACCAAAAAGATTCCAAGATGCAGCCATTCTCCCGGTGAGTTCACAAGCCTTGGTAAGGGAATTTTGAAGGGATAGCCTTTTCTTTCCCTCATTTGTTTCTGCCCTTCCATCCGGTAGAATTCAGCCACAGGAAAAACCCAACTGCTGGGAACTGAGCTGCTAAAAAGTCTGAGTTATAGTAAACAAGTGATTGCTCATCGTCCTGGGGTTTGCAAATCCTGGTTTTTTGAGTATAGGCAGCTAATGAGCTTAATACTATACAAAAGTGGTATAGTGGGAAGTGTGTGTGTGTGTGTGTGTCTCTGTGTGTGTGTGTGCGTGTGTGCACGCGCCTGCCCAGCATGGAATCCCAGTCGTTGTGTTTGTGGAAGACCCAGCCACCACTATGAAAGTGGAAAATGCCAGAAGTTCAATTCCCAACCTCCCTTGGAAGTAGAACATGGATGTATGACCTGGGATTGGTCACTTGATCTTAGCTTCTGATTTAGAAACTAGAGAAGAAAAGATGAAGAATGGACCCTGGAGAAGTCACTTTGGTACAGAAGGTACAACAGCAATTTGGAGTCCAGGTCTAGCTGAGGCAGGGGGGAGTGGTGGAGTCTGGGTCTAGTGCTGGGAGGACAACAGGAGCACAGCTGGTGGCCAGTGTTGTCATCCCTGGGCTGTACTCCGAGCCGCAGCCAAAGTCTCCCCTCTTCCTGCCCATTTTCAAACCATCATCTTACAGAACCTCCCAGTAGTTATTGGGGCTAACCAGCATCTTTTCAGGAGATTCCTTTTCTATATAAACAATTCAGTGTCCGTTTCTGTTCATCACAAATTGGAACACACCTGGAACTGGTTCTAAGAAATGAGATACGCTGAACAACAGAACTAAAATGTGAATTGATTGACTAGAGAGGGTAAAGTATAAGGCTATGAGGACCTCAGAGTTTTGAGCTGGAAAGTTAGTGACCCTTGTCATATGGTTGTAAGACTGTTGGCAGTTTCTTAAAGTGTTTGCTGAGGTCATACAAGACCCTTTCCGAAAGAAGAAGTGCTGAAATTGAAGAAGGCTTGTCTGAAAGCAGAGAATAGACGGGAAATAGGACTTCACTGGAAGAGGCTCTTTCTGTCTGCAGCCTATAATTTAAACTATTAAGTATTCAATTAGTTGAAACTGTTGGGCCAAAATATGTTAATTTTCTACTTCAGGATAGATTTAGTGGTGAGGAGAGGTGTGCAAAGATTAAGACATGTTTGATAGAGACCCTGAAGACATGAGGCCATGGATGTAAAATGATCTCACAATCAGTTTGCAGTCTTAGTTGAGGCTCCAGGTTCGTTGCTCAATGGAGTAAATAGAGAACTAGACTCTAAAAATCATTTTGGGAAGTGAAAGTCAAGTTCCTTTGTAATAGCAAACACTGGCCAATTTTCTTTAAATCTGACTGCCATTTCCACAGAACAGTACTCTTAAGAATCTTAGATTTTTTTCATTCCGTTATTCAAAGCTCAGAGACCTCAAAATCATGTTTTCAGTTTATTGACTCTTTAGCTTCCAGGTTTTACAAATAAAATACTTTATTAGCTTCTTTGATAGAATAATGTCAGAGTGTTTTGCATACAATGAGGAGTTCATCCTTCACTGTCTATTCAGAGAGAGAAACTGACGCACAGAGCCTTGATCAAGTCTACTTGGTGATCGGGAGCAGCTCCCAGACTGAGTACAGGCAGCCAAGGTGTGAGCGGTTCCAGACTCTGTGGCTAGTGGTCAGCTGTCTGAGATAGGTCGTAGATGTCCTGTGCTGGCTTTCTGCCTTTAGCTTTCATCATCAAGTTGCGGCAAGACTTGATGGTTGCCTGAAGGTCCAGACTCACTGGACCAGCATTATCCATTTCATCGGCTACACCCCGGACATGTAAAGTCGTATCAACTAGCTCTCTGCTCTGAGCCTGGGCCATGCACAGAGCAGGCTAAGTGCTTGGGAAGCCTCCCTTCCGTATCCATTTCACAGGTATATGTGGAAGCAACGTCACCAGGGAGCCGAACCGAGAAGAATGCAGATGTGCAGATGTCACAAAATACTTGGGATCTGGGACCAAGTTCAGTGTTTATTTTGGCTCTTCTATATTCCTTCGGAAAGTCCTTTCACTAAGTCTGTGATGTCAGCTCTCTGGAAGCGTCACACTGGCATAGACCGTGAAGGAACCTGATTCCTGGGGGAAAAACAGAGCAAGTCTGTGAGGGGAGAGACCAGCACTAGGTTTACAGGCTATAAATGGAAAGTGTGATGCTTAGGAAAAGGAAAGGTTCTCAAGAATCAGGTAGCATTGCAACTTGCTCAGCGTCTGTCACAGCTGGGTTTGTCAAGATTGTTTTGCTATGAATCATTTTTAAAGTCTCTGTTGAGTTTGTTACAATATTGCTTCTGTTCTATGTTTTGGTCTTGGGGCCATGAGGCATGTGGGATCTTAGCTCCCCAACCAGGGATCAAATCCACATCCCCTGCATTGGAAGGCAAAGTGCTAACCGCAAGACCTCTGGGAAACCGTAGAGCTAGAGGCAGCACTCAGGTCCCCAGACTGTCTGCCTGCCCACAGATGGGCTACAGTCTCCTTCAAGCATATGCAAGCCATCAGGGAGACTAGGACAACTGACCCAGTCATCTGAGGACAGGCACTCAATTTAGAGCAGCCAAGAGAGTTCTAAATTACCAAGTTTAAAAAAAGGGAAGATCAGTGAGACCTAAAGGGACAAGGAAGAAGCAGTTCAGGTGGGAGAGGGATGGGGAGGAGATGATGACTGAGCAGAGAATTCTCATAAGGAAAGGAGATTCAAGAGTCAGAGACACAAAGAGACAGGAGTGGGGGAATTCAGGTGGTTTTGCTGCAAAATGTGAATATATGCCAAGTGCTGTGTTTCTTCCCCAAGAAAGCATCATTAAAAATCTACATGATTTTTTAAACCTTTTAAAGTCAGATTTATGTTTTTACTTCCCTTTGGATAGAAGTGTTCTGTAACTAAACCTCAAAATGAAGACAAGGCATCCTTCCAGGCATTGCTGGGTATGTGTACAGTAGGCTTGAGGAAAATAGGTAAAAGTAGGTATTTCTGTGGTCTTTTGATCCTCCATTATCTCCTAAAATGCTTTATTTGATAAAGCCCAACTGGAGCCAAGACTTCAGCACAGAATTTACTTCTGTTCATTTAGTAAAAGGAAGATTTTTTTTCAAGTAAACTTACTCCATTCTGATCTTGCAATGGGATAAAACAGGTGGGCTAGGCGTCATATTCTTTACACCTTTGCAGAGCTCTACTCCTAAATATTCTGATAGATAGGGCTGAATGGGAACTAGACATGGATATTTTTACAAAGCTCCCCTGGCTATATGCAGCTGGACTTGAGAAGTCCTGGACTCAAGATGCAATTTCTGAACTTGAGCATGCATCAGGATCACTTGGAAGATGTTATTTTTTAATGTGCAGATGCCTGGTGACCTGTTATAGACATTCTGATTGAACAGATCTTAGAGAGAAGTTCCCAGAATCTTTATTTTTAATAAATATGCCAGCTGATTCTGCTGTGGTCCTTAGACAGCTCTCAGAGAAACACCAGTGAAGAGAAAGCGAGCAGGTGAGAAGCCATGAGGGTTTTCCCAGAAGCCCTGCAATCGAGGCTGCAGATGCTCCTTGCTGCCTGCTTGCCAGGACCTGCGTTCTCCATTTCAGCTCCACACAGGTTCCACCCTTTCCCCGCCTCCACCGATTCCCTCTCTACAGAGAGGAGGCACAGAGAGACGCCTCACCTGCATGGGCTCTGGGACAGGCTCTGTGGCAGCGACATAAATGGTGGTGCAGGGGTCCTGTGCTGGCAGGGGGTCAGGTTTCTTCTGAACAGACTACAAGGGAAACAAAGTAAATAAGCCATTAGTTGAGCAGCAAGTTATTTCCCATCTAATTCTCCTCATGGAGAAGCGCAGAATCAAGAAGTTATGAGCTAAAAAGTTCTTTGGAGTCATTTGGTCCTTTTCAGGTGAAAATTTTCCCCCAGATTCCCTGGAACTCAACTCCCTGGGCTTTGCTTAAGACTCCTCGAGTGACATCTTGGAGCTGACAGCCTTGTGAGGCAGCCTGACTTACCATTACCACTTCCCAGCTGTGTTAAAAGTCTTCCTCATAGTGAACTGAAATTGGTGTGGCTCTTACATGGATAGTTGATGAGAATGAGACTTATATAGTATTTTAGTCTCACTCGTATCACCTACATAGGACTTCTCTGACACTCAGACTGTAAAGAATCTGCCTGCAATGTAGGAGACCCAGGTTTGATCCCTGGGTTGGGAAGATCCCCTGGAGAAGGGAATGGCAACACACTCCAGTATCCTTTCCTGGGAAATCCCATGAACAGAGGAGCCTTGTGGGCTATAGTCCATGTGGTTGCAAAGAGTCGGACACGACTGAGTGACTAACACACACACACACACATATCACTCACAACAAGCAGAGGTCCTGCTATTCCTCACTATCATGGCTTCTCATCAGTTCTCTTTCCTATCTAAATATCGAAGTTAATAATAACCATTCATATGCAAGTGTTTTAAGTGTACAAAGTTCTTCACATATATCTTCCCATTTGTCTCACAACCACTCTATATGTTAAATACAACTGTTACTCACATTTCATAGATGAAGATGCTAAAGTCCAGAAAGATTTAGTGCTTTCTTTATGGCACATACAAGAAGTATCAAAGCCAGGATTTTAACTTAAAGCACATGTACTTTCCATCATGCTATTCTTCTTTGGTTACCCCAACTTATAATGACCTCTCCTTTACTTAAATTCTTTAGGTACTTAAAGTCTAATTCTCACATTATGGCACTTACCTGTACACTGTATACAAGACACTCTGATATATTTATATGTTGCTTCTCCAAACAAACCATCAGTTCCTTGACAAATAGCCTATATATATATATATTTTTTTTTTTTTTTTGCATTCCCTACGAAGCAGTGCTGGGCATGCAAGAACCTTCAGTCTATGTTTGTTAATGTTACTAGGAATGAATTAAAATCCACAATACCAGGACAAAATCAGTGTAGGTGTCAACTGAGACCACATCTCTCTAAGATGGAGATGACATATCTGATGCCTAGAAAGTCATCCTTTCAACATACGTAGGGGCCCTGGTGTAGAATAATATTATACTCTCCCTTTCCTGAGCATAGAGAAAGACTTAACGATGAAGGCCATGGGTTTTAATGGGAGAGCACTTGGAATCTTGTCATCTGATAGAAGAGATAAGAAATTGGAAAAGTTTACTAGAGGAAAGAAGATTCAAGGTGCGATATGATCTTTCTTTTCATATGTCTGATGAATTGCCACGTAGAAGAGGAATTACATTTGTTCTATAGAATACTTTAGCTTTAAACCGAGGTTGGAAGCTTTAGGGTAAGATTTTGGTTCAGTATAATGAAGATCTTTCTAATAGTAAAAGAAAAGAAAGAAAATGTTAATCACTCAGTTATGTCCGACTCTCTGCAACCCCGTGGACTGTAGCCCTCCAAGCTTCTCTGTCCATTATATTCTCCAGGCAAGAGTACTGGAGTGGGTTGCCATTCCCTTCTCCAGAGGAGCTTCCTGACCCAGGGATTGAACCCAGGTCTATTGCATTTTGCAGGCAGATTCTTTACCATCTGAGCCACCAGGGAAGTAAGAGGTGCTCAAATGTGGGATGAATTGTCTTGCTGCTGCTGCTAAGTCACTTCAGTCGTGTCCGACTCTGTGCAACCCCATAGACGAGAGCCCACTAGGCTCCCCCATCCCTGGGATTCTCAAGGCAAGAACACTGGAGTGGGTTGCCATGTCCTTCTCCAATGCATGAAAGTGAAAAGTGAAAATGAAGTCACTTAGTCGTGTCCAACTCTTAGCGACCCCATGAACTGTAGCCCTCCAGGCTCCTCCATCCATGTGATTTTCCAGGCAAGAGTACTGGAGAGAGGCAGTGAATTACCCACTACTGGAAGTGGTTGGGGTACAGCAGGAATTCTCACACTTTAATGTGCATAAGAATTTCCTAAGGATCTTGTTAGAAGTTTGGTTCTATTTCAGAAGATCTGAGGTGGGAACTTTCTGCATTTCTAATTAGGTCCCAGGTAATGCTTTTAGTAAAAGATTGTTTTAGTAAAAATGAGCTAGCCAGCACTTTGGAAGTAATGTTGTAGAAGATAATTCAGCAGTAACTGGGTGAAATTAAAGAAGATCTAAATAAAGGAAAGGACATAACATTTTGTGAATTTAAAATTCAGTATTAAAACATACATGGTCTTCTCAAGTTGATCACTGCAGTTCTAATTAAAATTCCAGCAAAATTTTAAGGGTCTTGAAAATTGAATCTAAACTATATAGATGAAAATGCAAAGGACTAACATGAGTTTGAGTGAACTCCGGGAGATGGTGATGGACAGGGAGGCCTAGAGTGCTGCGATTCATGGGGTCGCAAAGAGTCGGACACGACTGAGCGACTGAACTGAACTGAAAAATGGCCAAGAACTTGAAGGAGAACAAGTGAAAAGAAAGAAAGTGTTAGTCACTCAGTCATGTCTGACTCTGCAACCCCACGAACTGTAGCTCGCCAGGCTCTTCTGTCCATAGGATTCTCTGGGCAAGAATACTGGAGTGGGTTGCCATTCCCTTCTCCAGGGGATCTTCTTGACCCAGGGATGGAACCTGGCTCTCCTGCATTGCAGGTAGATTCTTTACCATGTGAACCACAGATTTATAATAAATCTGTAAGCACAGGTTTGTAAAGACAGTATGGTACTGGTACAAGTGTAAAGAAATAGAACAGTGGAGCAGAATAGAGAACTTCAAAATAGATCCACACATATACGGACCCTTGATTTATAATGATGTGGCTCTGCAGTGGGTCAAGAACAGTCTTTTAAATATAGTCAATAAGATATCCATGTGGAAAAATATAAAACAACCCATCTCATACCATACTCAAAAAATCATTTTCAGATACATAACAGACATAAGTTTAAAAGATAAACCACACTGTTTGTAGAAGACTGTAGAAGAATATCTTCTAATATTCTTAACTGGAATATCTTCAAAATTTCTTAACCAGAATACAAAAAGTTTTATCTACAAAGGAAGAGATTACCAAATTGTTCTATGGAAAAATTGAGACTGTTCCTTTATCAAAATGTAAAGGAAATTTCAGAGTGAAGTTATCTGCTAACACACAACTGCCAAAAAGCCAAAAATATTTAAGTATCTTATGATAATCCCACCCCAGATAGACTGAGACTCAAAGGAAAAATGGGTAAGGGATTTAACAGCCACTTTAAGAAAGAGGATATTAATATGGCAATAAACAATATGAAAAATTGTTCAACTTGCTTAATAATTAGTGGAATGCAAAATAAAACTATAAAAATGGTATCCAACAGAATGACTAAAATTTAAAAGGCTAATAAATAAGAAAGACTTCTTAAGTGAACAATGCAAAGAAATAGAGGAAAGCAATAGAATGGGAAAGACTAGAAGTCTCTTTAAGGAAACTGGAGATATCAAGGGAACATTTCATGAAAGGATGGGCACAAGAGAGGGCAGAAATGCCAAGGACTCGACAGAAACAAAAGAGACTAAGACGAGGTGGCAAGAATACACAGAATTATACAAAAGAAGTCTTAATGACCTGGATAATCATGATAGTGTGGTCACTCACCCAGAGCCAGGCATCCTGGAGTGTGAAGTCAAGTGGGCCTTAGGAAACACTACTATGAACAGAGTTAGTGGAAGTGATGGAATTCCAGGTGAGCTCTTTCAAATCCTAAAAGGTGATGCTGTTAAACTGCTGCACTCAATACATCAGCAAATTTGGAAAACTCAGCAGTGGTCACAGAACTGGAAAAGGTCAGTTTTCATTCCAATCCCAAAGAAAGGCAATGCCAAAGAATGTTCAAATTACCACACAGTTGCACTCATTTCACATGCTAGCAAGGTAAAACTTGCTAGAGAATGTCCAGATGTACAAGCTGGGTTTAGAAAGGCAGAAGAACTAGAGATCAAATTGCCAACACTAGAGAAAAGCAAGGGGATTCCAGAAAAGCATCTACTTCTGCTTCACTGACAAGGCTAGAGCCTTTGACAATGTGAATCACAACCAACTGTGGAAAATTCTTAACGAGATGGGAATACCAGACTACCTTACCTGTCTGCTGAGAAACCTGTATGCAGATGAAGAAGCAACAGTTAGAACTGGACATGGAACAATGGACTGTCTCCAAATTGGGAAAGGAGTACATCAAAGCTATATATTGTCACCCTACTTATTTAACTTATATGCAGAGTACATCATGAGAAATGCTGAGCTAGATGAATCACAAGCTGGAATCAAGATTGCCAGGAGAAACATGAACAACCTCAGATATGCAGATGGCAACACTCTAATGGCAGAAAGAGAAGAGGAACTAAAGAGCCTCTTGATGAAGGTGAAAGATAAGAGTGAAAAAAGCTGGCTTAAAACTCAACATTCAAAAAGCTAAGATCATGGCATCCAGGCCCATCACCTCATGGCAAATAGTAGGGAAAAGTGGAAACAGTGACAGATTTTATTTTCTTAGGCTCCAAAATCGCTGCAGATGATGACTGCAGCCATGAAATTAAAAGACACTTGCTCCTTGGAAGGAAAGCTATGACAAACCTAGACAGTGTATTAAAAAGCAGAGATATCACTTTGCCAACAAAGGTCCATATAGTCAAAGCTATGGTTTTTCCATGTATGGATGTGAGATTTGGACCATAAAGAAGGCTGAGCACTAAAGAATTCATGCTTTTAACTTGTGGTGCCAGAGAAGACTCTTGAGAGTTCCTTGGGCTGCAAAGAATCAAACCAGTCAATCCTAAAGGAAATCAATCCTGAATATTCATTGGAAGGACTGATGCTGAAGCTGAAGCTCCAATACTTTGGCCAACTAATGCAAAGAGCCAACTCATTGGAAAAGACCCTGATGCTGGGAAAAATTGAAGGCAAAAGGAGAAGGGGGTGGCAGAGGATAAGATGGTTAGATAGCATCATTGACTCAGTGGACATGAATTTCAACAAACACCAGGATATAGCAAAGGACAAGGAAGCCTGGCATGCTATAGTCCATGGTATTGCAAAGTGTAAGACACAGCTTAGCGATTAAACAACACCGCCATCAAGTTTTGATTAGAATGTGTAACAGCTGAAACTCTGGTATACAGGTGCAAAAAAGTAAATTGATATACATATTTTGAAATACAGCTTGGCCTTGTCTAGTCAATTTGAAGACATGTATACTGTATGACTTAGCAATTCTACCTCTAGACACATCCCCAACAAAAATATGTGCACATATCTACCAAGAAGCATACATATGAATATGAATAGCTGTAGTTTTCATAATCCCTCAGACTAGAAATAAAGTAAATGTCCATCAATAGTTGATTGGAAAAATAAACTCTAGTATATGCATATATCAATATACCATAAAGCAATGAATATGAATGCATTGTATCTAAGCTCAAAGACATGGATGCATCTTATTAAGGTAATATTAAGTAAAAGAAACCAGACATAGAAGGGAAAATACTGTAGGATTCCATTTTTATAAAGTCAAAAAAAAGAGTAAACTTTATTTTTAGGAAGTAGGGATAAGGAATCTTTGAGGAGGAGAGAGAAGAGAGTGATTAGGAGACATACAAGGGCTTCTAGGGGTCCAGATGATGTTCTGTTCCTTGATCTAGGGGTTAGTTTTATGGTCCTAAAAGACTCAACACTGAGAGATATAATTTCTCCTCAAATATAATAGATGTGCAGATTCAGTGCAATCCTAATAGGATTTTTCCTCTTTTTATGATGCTTGAGAAGCTGATTCTAAAATACATATGAAAGTACAAAGGGACAAGGATAGTCAAAACTCTTGAAGGAAAACAAGATGAGAAGGCTTTATTGGATATGAAGATGGGATAATTCATTGAGGTGACATTTACAGATTGTGCACTGTTTAGTATGCATGTCATGCTGTTAATCACTCAGTTGTGTCTGACTCTTTGCGACCCCATGGCCTGTAACCCGCCAGGCTCATCTGTCCATGAAATTCTCCAGGCAAGAATGCTGGAGTGGGTTGACATTTCCCCCTCCCAGAGATCATCTGTACCCGGGGATTGAACCCAGGTCTCCTGCATTGCAGGCAGATTCTTTACCATCTGAGCCACCAGGGAGTAAAAAGAGATGCTAACAACATGGGATCAAATAGATAGGGAAGGCACCATGGTAAATGTGAACCTGATTACCTAAAAGTATATGCAAAAGAGGTTGCTCTTGGGACTCATATATTTAAACGGAGTTTGGTTCTCAGTGGTAGTCATGGCCTGTGAAACAAATCCTCCAGGCCTCTAGGGGACAGCAGAAAGAAGATTTTTGTCCAAGAGTTAATCTCTGGCTTACAGAAATGCATTTACTGTCATCTGATGCAATTTCCCAAGGTGTTAATCAAAACTGTATTTACCTTCACATCTTTTACTCAAGAATTTGCCTTCCCCTACAGCCTAAAGGTCAGATTCTGGCCTTTACATCACTTAGAATTGCTTTCAGTTCTGAAAAACTATAATATCTTCATCAGTTCAGTTCAGTCACTCAGAAGTGTCCTTTTTGCGATCCCATGCACTGCATCACGTGAGGCTTCCCTGTCCACCACCAACTCCCAGAGATGTAATATCTTCATATCTAACCATTATCCTTTAGCCACCCTCTTACTTCTAACATATCTGCTCAACTTTATCTTGACTCTTTTTTAAAATCCAGCTCTTCCATTTCAATCCAACCATCACTCCATCACAGTTCTGCTTTCATCTCCTGCCTACATACCCTCTTCCATCTCACCAACCACTCTCTAGGCAGAATCCTCAAGATCCTCCTTCTTTATCTCTTTGATGTTTGCAAACTCTTAAACTTGGATCAGACCAACATGTCACACAATAGCCTTTCTCAACCATTCCCTCTCTCCTTAAGCTGCATCCTTTTCCTTAGAGAAGGAAAAAGTTTGATAACATGGAACTGTAAACTCCTAAAATGCCAGAGAGGGAAGGAGCCATACATTACATGTTTCTAGTGTCCTCACTTTTTTCCTGTGAAGAAACAGATGGCTAGAAAAGTACCCAGTGTTTCCTATCATTTCAAATAATAAATCATCCCATCTGACACTGAAGTTTATTGCCCTTTTAGAGAGCTCTTGTTCTTGCCTTCTGCTTTCCAAATTTCTTCTGCTTCATAACTCATGTAGAACAATGAATGTCGGGCATGAAAAGCGAACTGACTGGCCAGGGAGTCCATGGGAAACATGACAGGTCCACCCCAGACAAACAAAGTATAGAACTTACACCTGATGTCTGGACTTGGGCATAGATAGTAAGGCTTTTTGCTTCCGTTGTTGGCTGGTAATTATCTGTTTTACCTGGGGAAAAGAAACCATAAGTGTTATGTCTCTCTCTCTCTGGTTTCCAGCATGAACTCTCTGCTCAGACTTCTCTGGTCTTTGCATCTTGGTGCATACCCACCTACCCCAGGAGTACCATAGAAAAAAGCATTGAGTCCCAAATCCCGTGCACATTTGTCCTATGACATTAGGTTAGTCACTTGATCTCTCTGGGCCTAATGTCCCTATCTGTAAAATGAAAATGAAATACCTGCCTCTCAGGGCTGTTGTGATGATTACATGAGATATAACCTGTAAAGTGTATAGGACGGTGCCTGGCACATAGTGTTACATGTAATTGTTAGGTGTGATTGATATGCCATTTGATTATTTTGATCTCTCTATTCTTTGATGTGCATGTCTAGTCTCCTATTAGAATTTCAAGTTTTTTAAGGGTATGGAAAGTTATTTATACCTCTTTTGTATTCTTCAGTTATAGAGGTTCATTCACAGCTTTCTCACCTCCTTGTTTCTGGGGAACCGGTAGATGTGTAGTGGGAGGGGTGTAAGAGGGATGATCTGCCAGGGACTATTTGGAATAAAGCTGCCATGTCATTCTAATGCCTACCATCTTTTTTTTTCCCCCCTCAAAGTCCAGGGTCTATGAAAATTAATATGCTGCAGAACATTTAAATTTTTAAATAGTTTTAAACTTTTTTCTTTTTAAATCTATAGAAATAATTCATTGCTACAAAAATTTAAATAGTAGAGAGCAAAAAGTACTTCCTCCTTCCTCCTTCACTCAGTAACCAGTATGATTTCATTCTCAGAAGTAATAATTTTCAACAGTTTGATGTATCTCCTTCCAGATGAACTCTGTACAATAGAACTTCATCTTTGATGATGGAAATATTCCCTGTCAGCAATCTAAGTAGCCGCAAGTCTCACATGACTACTGAGCACTTGAGCTGAGGCTAATGCAACTGAGGAATTGAACCTTCAGTTCAACTTGGTTCAATTTCAAATTGCTTTCAATACTATGAAAAAGAATGTACATAAATGCAGAACTGAATCCCTGTGCTGTGCAGCAGAAATTAACACCATATTATAAATCAACTATACTTCAAAAAATTTTTAAAACAATTGCATTTAATTCTAATTAATTTAAATTTAAATAGCCACATGTGGCTGGTGACCACCAAATTAGACAGTGTGGTTCTGGACACTTGTATAGATTTTTTTTAATGCAAATATGGTCATTCCATACACACTTCTCTGTAACCCGACCTTCTCCCTTACCATATATTGAGGACATTTTCCTTGCTAAAGCAGTAGATCAATCTCATTCTTTCTGATGTTTCATGGTATTCCTTGCATGCATCATGTAGCAGTGAGAATGATGGAGGGAAAAAACAGAAGCAAGGATGCCTGTTTTGGGGACTATTGCAAAGTCCAAGCAAAAGCAATGGGGCTTAACACACAGGAAATCACAGTCTTTAGGGTAGACTTATTTTAACACCAGTTAATTTATTCTCTTAAAAAACTAGACATGTCTCTGAGGAAATAGCACTTAGGAGAGGTATATTTTTATTTTGAAGGAAAAGGCCTTGTGTGTATGTTCGTGATAAAGGTGGTGGAACGTGCTGCTTGAGGGTGTGACCCTTGGGGAGGAAATGATGGGCAGCCCCAGGAGAAGCTCAGAGAATTCAAAGAAACCAAAATATGGTTTTCCTGTGTGGGTGTGGGCATGGAGTGCTTACCTTCCTGATGGTTGCAACTTCCCTTTTTTGGTCTGAGTGGATAATTGGCTGAGGAGTGTGCATGTGTTTGGATACGGGAATGGAGAATAGAGGTTGGGGTGATCAGAGGAGATAACAGAAGGATTGCAAGTTAGTTCCGTGAAATACATCCTTTCAGTTCAAATCTGGAGTGTCTGCACAGTTATAACCCTCACTCAGTACTATCCTTGGTGTTGTAGGGGAACAGAGATGGTACAGAATCAATTCTGGCCCTTAAGGACTTTCAGTCTTTCAGGTCAGCTCAAGCTGAAAATTACAATAGAGGGGACAGTCTTAAACAGTCAGAGAGATGCAAAAGGCTGTATGTTGCTTCTCAAAAAGACTGCTGGATCAAGATAATTCAGTCTCATGCATTTTTTCCTCAATGCAGGGACAAGTTTTCATGAGTCAGCTCAACTCTAGTCACTGAGACCTTAAGATCTAATGAAAAAGTTCTCGGCCTTAGAATTGCAGCATCTACCTTCTAGTCCTCACTAGTTGTGTGGCATTAGCACTTGTCATCTCAATGGATATCTTCTCCTACCATCACTGTAAAATAAAGGAGTGGACTGTCTACTATTCTTTTTCAACTCTTACCTGTGGCGTTAAGTTGTCTCATGCTACCCTAACCTCAAGTATTGATACTTTAAATCCGCTCTCTGTGCCCGTCCCAGAGCCTTCCAGTGCTGCCCTCTGCTGGCAACAGGATTTAAATAGTAATGCCTGGAGAATCCCAGGGACAGCGGAGCCTGGTGGGCTGCAGTCTATGGGGGTCGCACAGAGTTGGACACGACTGAAGCGACTTAGCAGCAGCAGCAGCCTGCGTTAAACACTGTTTATTTGTGTGTGTATGTTATGTGTCGATCCATCTATTTATCCATCTATTATCCATCATTTATCAGTGCTTTCTGGTATTGACTCTTGAATCCCCACAAAAACGCCATGAAGTATGTATTATTATCCCCATTTTGCAGAGGAGAAGTTAGATTATCTGTTTGATCACGGAACTCATAAGTGGCAAAGTCTGAATTTGAAGGCTAAAATCTCTGTTCTTACCCAACGTACCTCCTGAGCCCGGAATTTCCAGAGAGTCCATTTGAAAAGCTTCACATGGACTGCATTCTGGAAATGACGCTGGTAGAAGTTGCCAATAAAATCTCTTGAACAAAGTCTTATGGGGTTACGGTAATTGAGCATAGGTTTTAACCACAGATTTAAGGCAAGATTTTTGCATGTTCCTGGCTTACAAAGAATACACAGTGATCAGAAACAAGGATGGGTATGTGTGTTGGGAAAAGTGATAGAGAATTATTGCGGGGTGGGGAGTACTAGTCCCTTCAGAGGCAACCACGCGATAGCAGCATGTAGCGGAGGAAAGAGTGTGAGTTAGGATCCCAGAGCCTTCGCCAGCAGGGTTAATGCAGATTCGTTAATCTCAGTTTTCTCATTGCTAGTATTTCAGTGCTGCTTCATCGTCTTAGCCAACAGTGGCTACCCTGCCTCATCCCCATAAGCTTTCATTGTGTCTGTCTGAATCGCCCCACCCCCTCCCAGTTCCTCCCCAGCTACCTCTTAGATGGAGGAAATGAGACAAGGTAGGTGGCCTGCTATGACCTAGATTATTTAATATAAGCAAAACCAACATAAGAGTGCTGAGGTAGGGCTTTTCCAAGAAGGTTGTATGTGGAGAACATTAATCTGCTTGAGAATGAGATTGGCCATCAGATCTGTGGTGTGAAGATCAAGTTCCATCTTCCCCGTGGGCGGACCGACTTGGGGACCTGTCCCGATTGCGGAGCAGGAGCTTCTGCTGCTAGCGTGGGCGGGTGGTGGGTAGTGTGGCCAAGGAGAGCACATGGCCTTGAGATATTGAATCACAGGACAGCGTGGACGCCAGGAGATACTAACGCTTGGCATTGAAACTTCAAGGGAATCATTGGACCTTAAGTGTTTCAGTCCACCCTGGGTGACTTTCTGTAACTATTTAGTTTGGCTTTAAGCGACCTCATGGATTGCACGGTTGACCAAGGTGAGTCAGAACATGTGCTAAATCGTAGTAAACTGTGTTCCCTCTGCTGTGTTCTGATGACCTGTGGGCCTTCCCAGAGGAACATACCCTGGGAGTTGAAAAACATGGTTGCAGTTCTGATTCCCTCACCAACCAGCTGGGTGACCTTGCAGGAGTCACTTAGCCTCTCTGTGCCTTGGTTACACCATTGCTAAGTCTCAGAGGGACATATCTTAAGTGTAAAAAGAAATTATAGAAAGGTTTCAACCCTTGGGTAAAAACATCTTACTATAAGGTTCTTTTCATCAGTCAGTAGATATAGCTTCACTTGAACAAGATCCAAGACTCCTCTGAATTCTGCTCCTAGTTTAAGCCTCTTATCTGGCCCCTTTCAGCATCCTATACACACCTCAGCTGCAGTGCTAGTCATACTGAATTTAAATTATCTGTGTAATGTCTCCTGTGTTAGATATCTGTGGTTCATCTTTCCTTTCATCCCTATAGACTAGTGTGGTGGTGGTGGTGGGGGGGGGGTCAAGCAAGACATGTTGAATGAGACTGAATTAAACAAAGTCTCAGGATATGTTTATTTAGTGTTTTTGCAAAGGCGCTTGCTCCCTGCAGAAAGCCAAAGTGGTGAGAGCAAGTGCTCATGGGGAGAGGTCCCTTGCTTACCACAGGGAGTCTGATAAGAATCTCTTTGTTGTCAGGCACCTACCTCTTCTTCTCAACAGTAGTATCACCACTTGGAGAATCATGATAATGCCAACGATGCTCCCTAAGAAGAGCCCAACATATAGTCCCCATTGTCTTGATTCTGGGGGGAAAAAAAAAAAGTTAAAGGGCAAACTCAAAAGTGCTGTGAGTTTAAAAACATCCCACGCAGAAGTGGGGAGACCTAGTCTCATGTTTTCTGCCTATGTTCTTTCTCAAGAGAGACATTAATTCTCATAGCTTTAGAGATCAAATTTAGCCCACTGAAGAGTTCCAGATCTGTTTCCTTATCCTGATTTCCATCACTATACTTGACTTCCATACACCTAGTTTCTGTAAAGACTCTTCTACTCAGACGTTCTATTTTTCACTTCACTTGAGACATTTTACCACATGAGTAAAGCTAAACTTATCTTTGTTTTTTCCTAAGTCAATCTCTCTGCTAGGTTTCTCTGTTTGTAAATTTCTAATGTGTCCTGTATCCATTTTGGTAAAAAGAACAGGATGGAATGGGGAGGGAGGAGGGTTCAGGATGGGGAACACATGTATACCTGTGGCGGATTCATTTTGATATTTGGCAAAACTAATACAATTATGTAAAGTTTAAAAATAAAATAAAATAAAAATCCTTAAAAAAAAAATAAATAAAAAGAACAGGATGGCTCCACATGCTGTCCCCGCACTCCCACACAGTTCTCATGAGACACCAGGAGGAAGGAGGATCTACTTTACTTTTAAAATAAACACAGTAGTGCTATTATTGTCCTTCCATGCAAATAATTGTATTGAACCAACTAGACCTGAACTGAAAGAAAAGCATGTAGTTTTCCTCTGAATCATTCCCGCATTTAATATTAGCACTAGACTACCAGTCACTAAGTTAAAAATCAGAGAGCCAGTTTTCATTGTTTTCTCTCCTCTCCCTCCTTTACCAAATCCTTCTGAACCAGGAGCAGCATCTTAATAAATAAGACATTTAGCTCAAAAAGATAATAATAGATAATTACTGAACATTTACAATGGACCAAGCATTTTTTAGTGCATTGTCTATTAATGCATTTAATCCTCAAAGCAATCCTATGAGGTAGATACTCATTACTCCCATTTTGTGGATAAGGAAGAGGGCACAGAGATCCTTGAGAACTATAGGTTGGTCTAAGAGTAGAAACATGGCTGAATATTGAAGACAGACTTCTTGGAGAGTCAGGGAGATGCATGGGCTTGGGGTTAAGTTACATCAGGGTAATGAACAGTGGCTGACAACCCAAAGCACTATGTTTCTAAGTGAAGTAATAGCATTCACATTCTAGATAGAAAGACAGCAGGAGGTACTGTTACATTAATGAGTAAGGGTAACTTGTAAAGATGATTGTGGAATCAGGCTGATTGTTGTTAAACCTGTGATAGATTTGTTGGGCAGTAACTGGAAGAAAGGAATAAGTAGAGGACAGAAGGGCAGGGTACTTACAGACACAATTCAGACATTTACAGAGTTGGCCAGAGATAGAGCCTGAAGTTGCAACAAAATGGTAAAATGCATCCTGCCAAGATCCAACTGGGCCTGATAGATGAGCAGAAGTTGCCTCCAGGATTTGAAAAGATTCTTTTCTTTCTAGGTCTTTAACACATCAAGTCATCCCAGGGAATCCCACTGAACTGGGGTTTTGTAAGCATCTTGATTATAGAGTTTCTTCCCAGAACTAAACATATTTTAACTCAGCCAGATAACAATTTTAGCAGTCTCATGACCCCCAGTCAAAAAGCAAGGGTGCAAGCAGAGTTGTAGGAAGGCTTCTAAATTTACATAAAGCCTGAAATGTGAGTACAAAGTCACTGCGGAAGCTGGAGCTGCCCTGTCAACAGCTCTAGCCTGAATGGCTGAGGGCTGCTGAGAGCCCACTTCACGTGTGTGTATGTGTGTGTGTGTGTGTATCTGAGGAACAGTGACAGATTGATTATTTAGTGCTTATGTTGCCAACACCAGAAAACTCATAGAGAAACCTTTCAAATCCTAAGATAAAGAAGCAGGGCCAGCAGCCTAAGTACCTCCAGGTTTCTTCAACCCATGGGATGGGCCCAGTAAATGGTTATGGTAGCACATAATATTTCAAGACTATTTCCTCTTTTTTCTTCCCTCGTGTGTTTTGAGACCTTCTAAAACAACAGAACAAGCACTGCAACTACATAAGTGAATTTAAAAAATAGCATTTCTTTCAAATTTCTTTTATATAAAAATAAAACCAATAAGGTGGTGTACCTAAAACTAGAAAATAGCAAGATAGCTAAATAAATTAAAGTAAAACTAGAAAATAGAAGATGACATAAGTGTATAAGTCAGCTGCCAAATGAGAGTTCCTTCCGCTGTGACAGCCCAGCCACCTACCTACTCACATAAACTAAATATAACTGGGGCATATTACTGGCCCAGAGGACATAATAGCAACTGCTCTCTCTTTCTTTTCAGGGTCTCAGGAGGATGAAAGCTATCTGCTCCTCTTGTCCTATGACATACATGACCCCCTTCTGCCAGGTCAGCCACATCGGAAAGGCAACCTGGTCACAGTCCTGAAAGACATTTCATAAGCCCTAATTTCCCCCTTAATCTTTGGATACAAATTAATATGAATCTATTGGAGGATGTAAGTTATAGGACCACAGACTTTTTTTTTTTTAACTTTAAAGGAATTACAGAGCTTATCTGACTCAGCTCACTAGTTTTATTTTGAGAAAACAGAGACCCAGGCCAGCATACCTAGAGTCACAGAAGAAGGCAATGGCCAAAACAGGTGAGAAGAGACCTGAAGGCTTCACAGTTTGTTTTAGCCTATGGAGGTGAGGCCTCTTACAATGATAGCAGCAGAAGGGTAGGATGCCTGGCAGATGTTCTGAGTCAAAAGCTCTCTGAGGTCCCAGCTCACCCCTCACCAACCTTCATCCCACATCTGCAGGTGTCTCGCCTCTGCTTCCTCCCACTGCACCTTCACTAGTCCCATCGCCTGCCTAGCCCTGGCCCCAGGCCAAGCTTAACTCCTCTGTGTAACTCTTCCTTCCACTTGAGCTCCCATTCTTCCCTCTCCTTTGGACTCTGAAGCCTCTTGATTTATGTCCTACATCTTAAAATTATCTTTGCTGTGGAGACTTGTCTTCAGGGAGGGCACCTGGAGCCAGACAGATGGACTCAAATTCTGGGTCTACCACTTGATAGCTCTGTGACCTCCAGAGGCCTCATACCCTCTGGGGTCCCTGTTTCCTCAATGTCAAAACAAACATAAAAATATTCAGTTCGCATAATTGTTCTGATGAACCAATGAAATAACATGGAAAGTGCTTAGAGCAACGCCTAGAATCTAGCATATGGTGCGTGCATGATAAATCACTTCCGATTTATCACAACAAAGAGTTGTGTCCGACTCTTTGCGGCCCTAAGAACTATAGCCCACCAGGCTCCTCTGTCCATGAGATTTTCCATCCCATGGATATTCTCCAGGTAAGAATACTGGAGTAGGTTGCCATGCCCTCATTCCAAGGGATCTTCCTGACCCAGGGATCAAACCTGCATCTCCTGCATTGGCAGACCGGTTCTTTACCATTAGTACCACCTGGGAATCCCAAGGCAAGCGGAATTGATGTTTATTCACTACACACTTCCCAGGTGTAGCTTCTACACTTGGTGTTCACCTTTTTGGTGCTCTTATTCAATTATGATATGCATATGGAAACTAACTGTCACGGACTGCCTTTGGGAATTTAAATAAATATGGACAACAAAAAGCTACTTCTATAGCTTGTGGGGGTCGGGATGCCCACGATCTCTTTAATTTCTTTCCTGCAGCCCTCTAGTCTGAGCTGTCCTGAGTGCAAGGTTCAGTGCCTTCACCCATTTCCACACACACAAAAAATAAAACCAAAAAAATCTATACTAAGAATTTTGTTGGGGGACTTCCCTGGTGATCCAGTGGTTAAGACTCTATGCTTCCACTTCAGGGGGCATGAGCTCAGTAGCTGGTCTGGGAATTCAGATTCTGCATGCTGTGTGGTGTAGCAAAAACATACAAACAAAGAGAATGTCGTGGGTTCGAATCCTCTACTGTAGATTTGAAAGTTCACAAGGAGCAGATTCCATCGTGAAAAGGGAAGCTTTCTAACACATGAGAGGCTCAGACCCTATCTTTCTTTTCCTATATCTACACAAACAACACCTTCCCCCATTATAACACAGAAGTATTTAACCTACAGCTGGATTCTTTGGGGGAGGGAGGTCTTATCTTCTGCTCTCCATAAAGAGCAGCTTACACTCTTCATAGAGCATTTATGAAGCTCTTTATCCTAAAGAAGCTCTGTTCCCTCCCAAAGAGGAATTCTAATAGTGGTTTCTTTAATATGATCATGTTTTTCTAACCCAGTAAGGTGTAGGAGTCCTATCTAGATGGTAAACTCCTTGAAGGTAGACCCTGTACCTTATGCTTCACATGCATTCCTCTTTCCACATGACACAGTATAGGGCAGGGGGCACTCAATATGCATGTGATGGACAAGTGATTTAAGTTAAATTAAATTAGGAGCCATAGAATGAAGTTTGGAGAAGACTATCATATACCCTTTGGCTAAGAATTATCAGAACTCTAAGTTCAGTGGTAAAGAATCCACCTTCCAGTGCAGGAGACACAGGAGATACAGGTTTGATCCCTGGGTCGGGAAGATCCCCTGAGGGAGGAAATGACAACCCACTCTAGTATTGTTGCTGGGAAATTCCATGGACAGAGGAGCATGGAGGGCCACAGTCTGTGGGGTTGCACAGGGTTGGACATGACTGAGCATACATGCACATACACAAAAGTATAAGAAGGTCTCAGAAGGAATGCAGGGTCACCTTCTGAATGGCCCAAGGCAGGAGTAGAAGGGAACAATCAATGACCTACTTGGCAGTGCTTTATTACAGCCAAATGGAACCAGAAAGAAGGTGTGCATCTGTGCTCTCAGCACCATCTGTGTTCCCATTTTCAAACCACCACTTCCTGTAGCAGAGACTCTGGCTCTTTTTGCTCTCCCTCTTTTCGCTCAGTCATATAGTGAGGCCCCTCAGGATGACGATGCTCAGAAATCAGACCAACATTGTTCTGGGGTCCACAGGTCCCATTCTTCGTCCAAAAAGAATCCTTATCTGAACAGTCTTTTTTTTAAAAAATTTAAAAATCATTAAAAAAAAGCTTTATTGAATTTGTTACAATATTGTTTCTGTTCTACGTTTTGGTTTTTTAGCCAAAGGCACATGGGATCTTAGCTCTCCAACCAAGGATCAAACCCACACTCCATGTATTGGAAGGCAAAGTCTTAACCATTGCCAGGGAAGTCCCTGAACATTCTTAAAGAGGAGACTTAGGACTTTCCCCCTCCGTGGAACCTCTTAGAGACAGCTGAGCAGGCTGGTTGAGAACTCCAGTGCCATTTATGAAGAGTTCTTTGCATGAGTTTCCATCCTTTGGTCTTCTATTTGATTGGCTGTGGTTCAAACCTGATAACTTGGCAGGTAGCCACGCCTCTAAGGAAAAGGCTGAAGGGCCTTTTTTATGTATCTCTGAAAGTCTGCTGCCACAGAAACACAAAAGTCTCTCTCAAGTCCCCAAACTCTAATTGTTTAAGGGAGATAAAGAAGAAAATAAAAAGAATCTGAGAAACAAATGTAGCTCACCCCAGGAGATACCGAGATGCTAATATAACGGTCTGAGGGTGCCATATCTCTTTCCTGCCTTTCATGTGGTTCTGTCAGTAAGGCCTTCTGCCTGAAGCACATCAACTTGAAGCAGTCAATCATCTTCAAGAGACACCTTTTTGTTGGTGGCAGTTTCCTCTCAGAATTGGGAGTGGGGGGAGGGTGGTCCCAAACCATACACTAATTTAAGATATGGCACCACCCAAGTAAAGATTATTACACAGAGTTCTCAGCTTCCGGAAAAATCCCTTACACTTGCCTATCCCACCCAGCATCGTGTTGCAGGGACTACTGGGTGTAACCCATTTTCATCCTTCCCCGACAAAGCAAGTCTTGTCCAGTCACATGACTGCCCAGCTAAGGACTACATTTCTCAGCTTCCTGTGTAGCAGGTGTGGCCAAGTGACAGGGCTCTGGTCTGTGAGAAGGGACAGGTTTCATCCTTCCAGGATTGTTGCCATTCTTCCCGGGTTGGGAGTACCAGGGAGAGGGACTTGCCTGTACACAGAACAGCTAGATGACGCAGTAACAGTGGGAGCTCCCTTTTGATGAGATGGCCTTGTTAGAAAGGGGGAGCCCCCGGAGCTCACTGGCAGGCGTCAGATTTTCCTTCCACGGAGCTAACCTAGACTTGCTGAGCCAACGTTTTGCTAATCTACTGAAAGGGGTCCTCTTTTCAAAATGAGCTCCCAGGGGCATTCCCTCTGAGTTCAACTGTTTAAGGTTTAGTATTACTCATTACTGCACAGACAGAACTATTTCAGATCACAGTCATGAAGGATGGCAGCAAGTCACTCACTGTCCAGTGCTGGCCCACATTGACATGACCTAGGAGAAGGCTTGGTAGCATCCCTGGATTTGTTTTTGTTGTTGTTGTTTAGTTGTTAAATCATGTCCAGCTCTTTGGGACCCTGTATACTGTAGCCTGCCAGGCTCTTCTGTCCATGGATTTCCCAGGCAATAATACTGGAATGGGTTGCCATTTTCGTCTCCAGGGAACCTTCTTGACGCAGAGATTGAATCTGCATCTCCTGTACTGGCAGGTGGATTTTTTTTTTTTCACCACTGAGCCACTAAGAAAGTACTTTGTAGTAAAGAGGCTTCATAACAATAGATATGAAGGTATTTCTTGCTGTAAAACAGTGAGATAACAATTGGAATAAAGATGAATATATGGTGGAGAGCCTGGACAACTGTTAGGAAAAAAAGATCTTGAGAAACAAATATGTCCTTGTGTGGTGAGAACCAGTACTGACATCATGTCACATTTGCTTTCATCACATCATTACCATTTGAATTTCTCATTAACGAAAGTGAAAAATGTCTCAAGATCACTGTCCTTATTATAGAAGACAAACAGACATCTAGTAAATCCTCATACCCCACCACATCATCCCAAGGCTGGGATTTCCCTCCCTTGAATGGGATCTTTGTTAAAGGAGCAGCCAGTGCTCTGGCTCAGGACTCATCATCTCTTGATGGGTGACTGCAATAATGGGCCCTCCCCACAGCTAGTTTCTTTTCCTTCTGCTTCTTCCCCACCACAGTCTACTGTCCACACCACTGGAAATTCTCTCTGAAATGCAAAACTAATCACATTAGTCCTCTATCTAAAACTATCTATTAGTTCCCATCAGAATACCATAGGACAATACAGAACAAGGCCCAGTTATATCTGCTTTTCTCTCTGCCTTGAGTGTCTTTCTCTTATCTGCTTGGGTAATTTCTATTTATTCTTCAAAACCTAGTTTGTGTCACATTCTCCGTGATGCTCTTTCTGATTCCCTGAAACAGTGTCAATCATTCCCTTCTCTGGGTTAACTTGCACATATTTCTGTTTTGCCCCTATCATACTACTTAACCTGGAATAATAGTTACTTATAGAGCTATGCCTTTATTAAGAGCAAAGAGTGTATCTTTTTTTTGTCTTTGTGTTCTCAGCATCTAGCACACCATTGGAACATAGCAGAATCTCAGTAATATTTTGTTTATTGAACCAAGTATGGTATTTTAAAAATTAGTGATATTCCTTTGCAAACCCAAATCAACGAAATAATAAAATTCTGTTTTCCATATTTAGGCAATCTGGTGTACTGAAAATGGCATGCCACAGTCTAGCTGTGTGATTTGGTTCTCGAATGCTGTGGTTCCCCATCCCTGGAGGCAGGGCAGGGGATCTCTATTTGTGTTATGGGTTGACTGTGTTTCCCCAAAAATTCATATGTTGAAGTCCTTAGAATGTGACCTTATTTGGAGACTGGGTCTTTACAGAGGTAATCAAGTTAACATGAGGTCATTAGGGTGGATCTGAATCTAATCTTACTAATGTCCTTGTAAGAGGAAATCTGGACATACAAAGAGTCACTGGGGATGAGCATGCAGAGACCACATGAAGACACAGCAAGAAGACAGCCATCTACCGCCAAGGAGAGAGGCCTCAGAGAAAAAATCAACCCTTCCAACACTTTGATCTTGGACTTCTAGCCTCCTTTCTCCTGTGAGAAAGTAAATTTCTCTTATTTAAGCCACCTCACCTGTGGTGTTTTTGTTATGGCAACCCTAGCAAAGTAATTACTGCTGCTGCTGCTGCTAAGTTGCTTCAGTCATGTCCGACTCTGTGCAACCCCAGAGACGGCAGCCCGCCAGGCTCCCCCATCCCTGGGCTTCTCCAGGCAAGAACACTGGAGTGGGTTGCCATTTCCTTCTCCAATGCATGAAAGTGAAGAGTGAAAGGGAAGTCGCTCAGCCGTGTCCAACTCCTAGCGACCCCATGGACTGCAGCCCACCAGACTTCTCCATCCGTGGGATTTTCCAGGCAAGACTACTGGAGTGGGATGCCATTGCCTTCTCTGAAAGTAATTACAGGTGGGTCCTAATCCAATATGACTGGTGTCATTTTAATAAGGGGAAATTAGGACAGATATACGCCGAGAGGGAAGACAATGTGAAGAGACAAAAGGAGAAGACAGCTATCTCCAAGCCAAGGAGAGAAGCATGGAACAGCTCCTTCCCTCATGGCCCTCAGAAGAAACTTAACACTACTAACACTTTGATTTTGAACTTCTAGCCTCCAGAACTGTGAGACAATAAATTTTGGTTATGTAAGTCACTCAGTTTACAGCACCTTTTTACAACACCCCTAGCAAATATATACCTTGGTAATCCTTCATTAGCATTTCTTATCAACGTACATACAAATGGACTTATAGACTATTTACTCTGGAAAGAACTTCAGGAGTTTACCCTTTTCAGTTTACATATAATGAAACAGAGGTCCAAGAAAGTGTAATGGCTGCTGAGTAGTTGCCTTAACGCCCGAATTGAGGTCCTGACAGGGTTTTCCCATGGTTCCATGTTTCTGCTGCTTCTTGACCTTCCCCATCTCATGAAGGCCTGCTCCATATCCAGTAAATCTGGTCACACTAGTGCATACTCAGTCCTCAAAGTGGTTTAGATGGACCACTCAAACATCTTTACATGTTTCTTTTTTCTTTCCTTTTTAAAAATTTTATATTCAATTTTTATTTTATTTTTTGGCCATGTCATGTGCCATGTGTGATCTTAGTTCCCTAGAAAGAAAGAAAGTGATGTCGCTCGGTCATGTCCAACTGTTTGCAACCCCATGGACTATAGCCTACCAGGCTTCTCTGTCCATGGGATTTTCTAGGCAAGAGTACTGGAGTGGGTTTCCATTTCCTTCTCCAGGGGATCTTCCTGACCCAGGGATCAAACCCGGGTCTCCCACATTGCAGGCAGATGCTTTATCCTCTGAGCTACATGCCTTCTGCAGTGGAAGTGCAGTCTTAACCACTGGACCACCAGGGAAGTCCCTTTATATGTTTTTTTAAGAATGTTCTGAGCTAAGTGCCTCTAGCAGAAGCTTTATGGCCAAGACTTTGAGATGCTTTAAGTAAATTCTTGTTAAACCATACTGAGAAACATGAAGAGAATTATTCTTCTTTTCTGAGATGGGTCAGGGTAAAACATTTGGTGCCCTAAGAGGGTTGCTACGACCAGAGAAGGCTGTGCTGAGGTGAGGGCTACCACTTTCTCAGCCACAAAGGAAAAACACACATATTTATTATGATTTATAAGGCATTTTAAAAGTGTATTATCTATTCTGATAGTACCCATGAGGATTTCAGGATCAGACAACTCAACTCTACCACTTGCTCAGTGTGTGACTTTTGCATATCTTTGTTTCCTCATCTGTAAGGTGGGGATATTAATACTATTTGGTTGCTGTGAGGATTAAATGAGAGTCCACATAATTGATACATAGTCAAGAAAAATTTTCAGGTATTATTTTAGATAAAGAATCTGAGTCTTAGGATAAGCAGCTTATCTTTGTAAGTAACAAGGGTAACACAAATCTAGAGATCTAGAGTTTACATTCTGTGTCTTTTTGTTGGAGCATTTAATCCATTTACATTTAAAGTAGTTATTGACATATATGTTCCTATTGCTATTTTCTTAATTGTGGTTGATTTTGTAGATCTTTTTCCTTCCCTTGTATTTCTTGACTATATAAGTCCCTTTAACATTTGTTGTAAAGCTGGTTTGGTGGTAATGAATTCTCTTAACTTTTGCTTGTCTGAAAAGCTTTTTATTTCTCCATCAATTTTGAATAAGATCCTTGCCAGGTTCAGTAAACTTGGTTGTAGATTTTTCCCTTTCAGTACTTTAAATATATCCTGCCATTCCCTTCTGGCCTGCAGAGTTTCTGCTGAAAGATCAGCTGTTAAGTGTATGGGGTTTCCCTTGTATGTTACCTGTTGCTTCTCCCTCGTTGCTTTTAATATTCTTTCTTTGTGTTTAGTCTTTGTTAGTTTGATTAGTATGTGTCTTGGCATGTTTCTCCTTGGGTTTATCCTGTATGGGACTCTTTGTGCCTCTTGAACTTGATTGACTATTTTCTTTTCCATGTTGAGGAAATTTCAACTATAATCTCTTCAAAAATTTTCTCATACCCTTTCTTTTTCTCTTCCTCTTCTGGGACCCGTATAATTTAAACGTTGGTGTGTTTGATATTGTCCCAGAGGTCTCTGAGACTGTCCTCGGTTCTTTTCATTCTTTTTACTTTATTTTGCTCTTCAGAAGTTATTTCTACCATTTTATCTTCCAGCTCACTGATTCACTCTTCTGCTTCAGATATTCTGCTACTGATTCCTTCCAGAGTATTTTTAATTTCAGTAACTGTGTTGTTTGTCTTTGTAGGTTTATTCTTTAATTCTTCTAGGTCTTTGTGAATTGATTCTTGCATTTTCTCCATTTTATTTTCAAGGTTTTTAATCAACTTTATTATCATTATTATGAATTCTTTTTCAGGTAGTTTGTCTATTTCCTCTTCATTTATTTGGACTTATGTGTTTCTAGTTTGTCGCTTCATTTGTGTAGTATTTCTCTGCCTTTTCATTATTTTCTTTTAACTTACTGTGTTTGAGGTTTCCTTTTCCCAGGCTTCAAGTAAATTTGAATTCTTTCCTTGAAGAAGGTTGAATTCTTTCTTCCTTTTGATTTCTGCCCTCCTAAGCTTGGTCCAGTGGTTTGTGTAAGCTTCATATAGGGTGAGATTTGTGCTGAGTTTTTGTTTGTTTTTCCTCTGATGGGCAAGGCTGAGTGAGGCAGTAATCTTGTTTTCTGATGATTGGGTTTGTATTTTTGTTTTGTTTGTTCTTTAGATGAGGTGTCCTGCACAGGCTGCTACTGGTGGTTGGGTGATGCTGGGTCTTGTATTCAAGTGGTTTCCTTTTGTGAGTTTTCACTATTTGATACTCCCTAGGGTTAGTTCTCTGGTCTAGGGTCTTGGAGAATGTGCTCCCACTCCAAAGGCTCAGGGTTTGATCTCTGCTATGTATCGGGCTTGGTCTGTGACACTTGAGATCCGATAGTAATCCAAACAGAAAACGATGCTCCTCGTGGTACTGTTTTCAAAGGTTAGTTCTGACTGCTGGTAGAGAACCGACTGCAGGGGCCAAGGGTGGCAGCAGGGAGACCAGGAAGAAGGCTATTGTAGAAAACCAGGCGAAAGAGGACAGTAGCTGGAATCAGGGTGGTAGCTCTGTGATGGCACACTTTGGATCCCCCTCAGCGTGGGCGCAATGTCTGTGGGGACTCTGAGTGGAGACATGGGGTGCAGGCACCTGAGATCAGGGTCAGGCAGGGATGAAGGGTCTGTGATCCCCTAGAGTTTACATTCTGTAAACTCTACACTCATGAAAGACTGCTGTCTTGATCCCACCAGCCCATTCTGAATAGCTGTGGGCAGGGAGAGAGGTCTGAACCGGGGGAGAACCTCTGAATATGGTTCATGTGCAAGGTAGGCAAGCAGCCAGACACCTCATGTGAGTGGACAGGTAGCCCACTCTGCCATGAGTGGCTGGGGGAGGTAACATGCAGTGGGTGAGGCTCACCAAGGAGCTCTTAGATGCAGAAGGCAGGTGGATTTCCCCAGCAGTCCATCTGGAATACCTCAGGGGAGTTGCTGACTGGATATGCTATGCTGAAGGGCATGACCTGGCTGGATTCCCCTGTCCCCAGATCCTTGGTTATCTGGAAAAGCCTTCCAAATATACATCAAGTCTACTGTGGGCAAGAGTCTCCTTAGAATGATTCCTGTTTACCCTCAGTGGATGCAGAAGGAAGAATGTCAGGGCACAGGTAATGACTGGCAGGGCCAGCACACTGGTTCTTCTGTCCCTGAACCTACCTGAGGCATGGACACAAGATCTTAGAGAAAAGGCTCAGTGGTCTGTTTCCAGTCTCAAGTGGTGAGATGGGCTTACTTAATCAGCCCTTCCTTCCTTTTGATAACAGAATAATGATGCTTTATCTTTCCAGAAAAAGATTAGTCAGAAGATCTAGGTTTAGGTTCTGACTACCATTCATAAGCTGAAAAAACTTGAGAAGGGTTCTTACAGGCTATGAGCTTCAAGTTCCTAATCTGTAATAAAATGAGGATGATGCCAACAGTTATCTGATAAGGCCATTGTGAGGAACAAAAGAGATCATGCAATTGAAATGCTTTCTCAACAATAAAGTGCTCTATGACTTACCACTTTCCCAAGCTTCACAGTCCAGGTCTTAGTCAGAGATCTGACTCCCCTGACCCTCTGACCTGCTGTGGGAGTCACAGTCCATTTCATAAAATGTTTCCCTTTGTTACATCTTGCTTTTCAGTATTGAGCACATGTTTCATGTACTATCTGGACAGCAGAGGTTGTATGTCATATCTGTTCCCAAATTCCTACAGCACAGGTGACTGATAAATACTTATTGATGGTATAGAACCATCCCACTCTTAGTGGAGCATGAATTGGGAGTCAGGACCTGCCGCCCACACTTCCTTACCCCGCCAGCCTTGTAGGTTGGCGCCAAGGCAGGAGGGGAGGGGAGGGTTCACCCAGGGCTCTGGGTCTAGTTCCATCATTTCTCACCAGTTTTCTCAACTATGAATGGAGCATAACGACACCTTGCTCATTATGAAGAGTAGCCACTCACTGAATGCACACGGGAGGCTTTTACAAACCATAGAGAAAATATAAAGTGTTGTTCCTAAGGTGAAGGCCATGGCTACGGAAGCAGAGCATTGGTCCAGGTGGGGACTGAGTCCATATCATTAATGTGGCGTAACAGCTGCCTCTCAGACACTTACCTGGGGGACTGGAACTGCAACTGGGCCAAGGGATAAAGGTCTGAGAGCTGTTGCTGATGGGGTTGCTCACAGTGCAGATGTAGATGTTGTTGGCATGCTGAGGGCCAAGAGTGAGATACAGGAGGTGGGAGCTATTGGTGGGACTCAGTAGGGGGACTCCTGCTTCCTCACTCCAGTTGTAAGTCACGTGGTCCCCTTTCTCCACCATGCAGGCCAGCATGAGACTGCAGTTCCCATCTTCCTGGGTGGTGTTCAACACCTTAATTTGCGGAGTGGAGACCTGCTCTGTCAAAAGGGGGAGGAAGGGAGCCATCACTGAAATGAATCCTCTGGAATGGTGATTTAACCTTTTTGTTAGAAAAAATGCAACCTAACAGCATCTTTCCCTCCCTATGGATCTGTGGTGTAATATATTTCTAATAGGAACCTACTACTTCGCACCTTCCCTCCCCCTACTACCCCTCTATACTCCTTTCCAGGACCAGGGATAAAACAGAGAAGAGAAATATTGTCTTTTAGTTCCCTCCCACCAAGACTGTTAGGGCTCCCCTTGCATTCCTCTTGTTTTTAATTTAGGTTGCTCTCCTGTATTCCATCTGGGGAGTTTGCTCTCAGCTAATTCCCCATGGGTTTGAATGTCCTTGGCTAAAGTATTACCTTCTATATCTAAAAGAATGACTTTTCAGTGGTGGGATTTCATCTGTACTGTGTGTGTGTGTGTGTGTGTGTGTGTGTGTGTGTGTGTGTATAGCAAGTGCTTTAGGATGTCTGAACTTGGGATAGCCACAGGCCTTACCAAACTTTTTCACTCTAATGATGTAAAATTGGCAAAGGAAAAGGGAAAGTCCTTTTTATTTAGTAACTACTATAGGACAGGCAGAATACTAGAATTTCACACTCATCATGTTCTTTAATCTTTTCAATAACTTTCTCAACAATTATTATCCTAGTTCTAATTATTCTCATTTTATAGATGAGGAAACTGAGTCCCAGAGAGGTAGAGTGTCTTACATAATGCCACTCAACTTTTAACAGCCAAGCTGAGATCTGAAAGTATGTCTGTCTGATTCCAAAATCCAGCCTCTTTCTTTGACTTGAGAGAATACCATGGTTGCAGAGAACATATTTTCTAAGGTGAGAATTTGATCATAAAATATGATAAGATGTGACAAAGACAGTGAATCGTTCTAGAAAACCTATGTGTAACCTTCGTGCTTACAGCAGCCTTGCCCTGGGGACACTACTGGAATGATCAGAACGCGCTGATACCTGGTGAAGGGCTGTGGGAATTCTGCAGACATTTAAAGGGAAGATACCAAGGGAAGGCCAGGGAGGGAAGTGTCGTCTTGTGGTACCTGAGAATTTTAAAGAAATGTTGTGTGTGTGGGGCTTCCTGACCCATCTAGAAGCAGGACACCACACATGGCTGCCAGGATCCCTGGGAATTCAAAGGAGCTTTGGGACTGAAGAGACAAACTCTGGGCGCATTCAAGAGGGGCTGGCAGTTAAAGAGGCTAAAAAACAAACAAAAAAAACAAAAACAAAACACTGGCCTTGGATTCAGATGGACCTAGGTTTTAGTTTAAGTTCTGCAACTAGGCGATTTTTTTTTTTTTTTTTTTTTTTTTACAACCAGGGCCTTTGTTTAAGTGAGAAAACTATACTTCTTCCACCAGATAGATGCAATCCTCTGCCAGGATGCAGGGCTTGGTGAGTGGTGTGTGGGTTGAGTTTCAGCTCTCCTTCTCCCAGGACCCCTAGTGTAGTGAACCACCTACGCAGATGTGAGTGGGCACGTGCAAACCACTTATCTCTTGATTTCAGTGTCCTCGCCTATGAAAGAGAGGTTTTGCTTGATCAGTGGTATTCAAATTTTTAAAAATCAGAAGAAAAACCCACTATTTTCAAACAAAATCTTATTTGTAAATTGAGACTCTTGGGGCTCCGGGCCCTCTAGCATACAGGCAGCTGGGCTCCTTTCCTTTAGAAAATGGGGGTAAAGGTAACTAGTGCTAATCAGCTATTACTAATGTGCAATTTGGACCAATTTAGTGAACCTCTCAAACTTTTCCCTGAAACCCTGTTTAACCCTAGACTGAGATGTCTTTCAAGTTGCTTCCAATTCTGAACACCCTTTGCTTCTGAGAGAAGCTTGAATTCTTAGGCAAGGCACTTTGGCACTCCTTGTGGGCCAAGGAAGCCACCGTCATTACCATAGAGCTTCAGCTGCAGGCTAAAGTGCTGGACTGAAACATTTTCCTCCAGGCTTATAAAGTACCAGCCTTCATCCTCCTTCCTGCTCTTCAGGATCCTCAGGCTCAGGTTTTCCAGATGAAACTCATAGCCGTCCTCCAGACGTGGAGAGCCACCTTTCCGCAGATCTAGGGACACTATTTTCTTCTTGACAGTGTCTTTGGGTGATTCTGCCATTGTGACAAGGATGTGGATGCTCTTATTCATGCTCCTACTTATCTCCTCAGATGCCAGGGGCAACAGCACGCTGCTTCCCAGCTGCCCGAGAATCGTCTTTGTGGAACTGGTCAAACCCTCACCTGTGGAAAGAAGGAGAGGGAAGTATCAGATCATAGAAGCTTTGAGACTTACGTCCGTGCATCAGGAAAAACAGACTGGAGCGTCTCTCTCTTCCTCTTGGCCAATCCCTGGGGTTGCCAGATTCTTAGTAGTTTATAAGGACTGTCGTGAGGATATCACTGCATTCTCAGTATTTAAAAAGTCCCAGTGGAAGTCTTGTGATAGAGCTGTATAGACTAACTACATTACTTGGTCTCTATGATCTAGGAGGGAATTCTATCAACTCAGATTTATAGTTAAGGCACCTAAGGCATACAGAAGTTAAATGACATGCCTAAAGTCATATAACTAGTAACCAGATTAATTCCTCAGCCAGACTTCTCATCACCACTGGATACAGTAAGTCCCCTACATACGAACATTCAAGTTGCAAACTTTCAAAGATGTGAATGTGCCCTTATATGCCAACTGTTCACTGTATTGTGCTCTTGTACTTTTCAAGGTACTATACTGTAAGATTAAAAATGTTTTCTTTTAATTTTTTTTTTTAATTTTTAGCACCCAAAATGTTTGTATTGGGGTATAGCCAGTTAACAATGTTGTCATAGCATTGAACAGTGAAGGGACTCAGCCACCCATATACACGTATCCATTCTCCCTCAAACCCCCCTCCCACCCAGACTGGCACATAACATCAAGCAGAGTTCCATGTGCTATACAATAGGTACTTTTTGGTTATCCATTTTAAATATAGCAGTGTATACATGATCTTCTCAAAATGCTTTTTATGTGTTTGTTTTTAAAGTTTTATTTGTGTGAAAAATATCATCAACCTAGTACAGTCCAGTACTATATAGCCAATTGTATTAGTTGAGTACCTAGGCTAACTAGGTACAACAAAGAGGATTTATGAGCAAATTGGACTTATGAGCTCCCTCTTGGAATGTAACTCACACATAGGGGATTTAACCCGTTCATACATAGGGGACTTATTCATAAATAGTGTGAAGGAAAGAGGGTAACTGAAACTAATTCTGAGCTTGTGAGGCCAAGAGACCAAGATTACAGAAGCATCATTTCAAATGAGAAGGAAAGAGAAAAGTCTAAGGGATGTGGAGTCAAGGAGGAGGCGAGCCTGTGGAATCTTATCTCTCCAAAAAGCCGTTGAGATATATAATAATGTTGAGGGAGAGAAATTATTTTATTTCTCTTTTTCAAAAGTGTCAAGCCAAAAAAAAAAAAAAAAAACACACCCAAATCTTTCAAACCACTGTAAGTGATCCTACTGCTGACTTTTTAACACCTCCTCTCTCCTCAAACCCACAACCTCAGTTGATGAACCTGCCTCTCATTTCACTGAAAAAGGAAAAGAAACGAAAGAGAGCTTCCATTTGTTCCTACTACCAAGTCAACCCACATACTTGGATGGATGGTCTCTGCTCTTGGGTAAGGCTGGCCTCTTCCTTCCTGGAACACTCACCCACCTCAAGGCTTTGCTCCTGAGACCTCTGCCACCCCTTGCATCATCAATTTTGTTATTGTTATGGTACACTGTGGGTTATTTCTATTAACACCCAACATACCAACATGTAATTTCCTTTATCTTAAAAACCCTGATCCCAGGTCCAACCCCAGCCAATTTCCCATTTCTCTGTTTTCCTTTATCCTAAAGTTCTTTAATGTGTATTTATCCCTCTGTTCCCATCTCCTGACATTTTTTCCTTGTACTCACTCCAGATAAGCTTCGTTCTTTACCCTTCACTGGAACCACTCTTGTCAAGGTCACTGTATACCCCATGATACTAAGTCAATTCTCCATCTTCATCTTGCTTTCTCAAGAGTGCTGAGAAAGTTCACATCCCCCCGTTTAAACACTGTCTTCATTTTGCCCAGAGAACAATACACTCTTTTGGTTTTCTTCCTATTTCATTGGCTGCCCTTTCTCAGTCTCCTTGACCAAAACCTTCTGCTCTTAAAGACCTCTAAAATTGGAGCATTCCAGGGATCAGTACTCAGACTTCTTCTCTTTCCCAGCCACACTTATCTATTAATAGTTGCATAGTTTGACAGATTTCTGGAATGCTTCCACAGGTGTATCTCCCATCCAAATCTTTCACTGTACTCCAAACTGCCTACACCAATTGGTATTAGTGTTTGGAGGTCTAAAGGGCATCTTAGACTTAGCAAATGGACTCATGATCCTGTAGCCTCTTCTGCAAACAACATTACAATTCCCAGGCCAAAACACTGGAATCACCCATGACTCCTTTCTTCCTTTAATATTCCATATTCAATCTATCAGCAAATCCCATTGGCTCTGCCTTCACAATATATCCGGCATCTGAGAACTTCCAACCCTCTTCATTTCTACCACCATCATCACAGGCCTGGCTGTTCTTTTGTCTTCCAACAAATCTTCCTGCATCTATACAATGGATAGAGAAGCCTTTTAAAACTATGTCAGATTTTGTCTCTCTTCAAAGAGAAACAAAATCCATAGTCCTTGTTATGGCTTCACAGATTCTGAATAACCCAGTCCCGTGGACCTCTCTGACTCCATCTCTTGTCCACTCTTCACTCACTACACTATGGCCACACCAGCTCCAGCTGGTCCCTAACTCATCCAGAGCATTCTTATCTCATAGCTTTTGCATTTATTGTTCTTTCTCTTTCTGGAAATCTCTTCCCTTATGTATCTAAAGAGCTCATACTCTCATTTTCTTTTAGATTTCTGCTCAAAAAAATCATCTTTTCTGAAAGACCTGCTCTGATGATCCTATCTATATCCTATCCTTTCTTGCTGCACTTATCACTGTCTGATGTTATACTGTATATTTGGTCATTTTTATTTTTGTCTCCCCCCGTACTAGAATGCCAACTTCTCAAGAGGAAGAAGTTCATGTTGTTCATTGTTTTTTCCTTAGGACCTACAGCAGTGGTTGGCATGTAAAAGGTTTTAAAAGACAGCCTTCAGAATGGGAGAAGATAATAGCAAATGAAGCAACTGACAAACAACTAATCTCGAGAATATACAAGCAACTCCTACAGCTCAACTCCAGAAAAATAAATGACCCAACCAAAAAATGGGCCAAAGAACTAAATAGACATGTCTCCAAAGAAGACATCCAGATGGCTAACAAACACATGAAAAGATGCTCAACATCACTCATTATCAGAGAAATGCAAATCAAAACCACTATGAGGTACCATTTCACACCAGTCAGAATGGCTGCGATCCAAAAGTCTACAAGTAATAAATGCTGGAGAGGGTGTGGAGAAAAGGGAACCCTCTTCCACTGTTGGTGGGAATGCAAACTAGTACAGCCACTATGGAGAACAGTGTGGAGATTCCTTAAAAAACTGGAAATAGACCTGCCTTATGATCCAGCAATCCCACTGCTGGGCATACACACTGAGGAAACCAGAAGGGAAAGAGACACGTGTACCCCAATGTTCATCACAGCACTGTTTATAATAGCCAGGACATGGAAGCAACCTAGATGTCCATCAGCAGATGAATGGATAAGAAAGCTGTGGTACATATACACAATGGAGTATTATTCAGCCATTAAAAAGAATACATTTGAATCAGTTCTAATGAGGTGGATGAAACTGGAGCCTATTATACAGAGTGAAGTAAGCCAGAAAGAAAAACACCAATACAGTATACTAATGCATATATATGGAATTTAGAAAGATGGTAACAATAACCCTGTGTACGAGACAGCAAAAGAGACACTGATGTATAGAACAGTCTTTTGGACTCTGTGGGAGAGGGAGAGGGTGGGAAGATTTGGGAGAATGGCATTGAAACATGTAAAATATCATGTATGAAATGAGTCGCCAGTCCAGGTTCAATGCACGATACTGGATGCTAGGGGCTGGTGCACTGGGACGACCCAGAGGGATGGTATGGGGAGGGAGGAGGGAGGAGGGTTCAGGATGGGGAACACATGTATACCTGTGGTGGATTCATTTTGATATTTGGCAAAACTAATACAGTTATGTAAAGTTTAAAAATAAAATAAAATTAAAAAAAATAAACACAAATACAAGTAAAAAAAATAATAATAAATAAATAAATAAATATCTGTTCAATTTATGAATGCTAAAAGCCATGTTACCTGATTAAAATCCTTCTTATTTAGCTTTGACCCATATGTGGCTGAACTTCATAACTGAAATTAATCACAAGCTAATGTTCATAAGAGAAGGAGCCCATGACTCAGAGAGAGCACAGATTGTTCTAGTTGATAAGAACGTCAAAAGAATACAATAAAACTGTCTGCTTAAATAATGCAGACACCTAGAGAAGGCACAATTAACTTGTGGTTAAGATGGGTTGTTGGAAATTTGGGCAAACAGATTCAGATGTTCTTGATAGCAAAATGTTTTGATATCCTGCGAAGGGCCCTGCTGATATCAGACTAGAGATTTTAAGGTTGGGATAAAGAAAAATTCGGATTTGAATGGTTGGCTCTTGTTTTTTTTGCTATGCTATGTGACTTGTGGGATCTTAGTTCCCCAACCAGGAATTAAACCCCGGCCCCCAGCAGTGAAAGCACTGAGTTGTAACCACTGGACTGCTAGGGAATTCATGGCACATAACTATTAAGGAATGGTGAAAAGACAATTAGCATTTGTTCTTTTGCATATCGCTATTAAATCAACTCTTGAAACAGAGTGCCTAATTAAACAGTTGCTTAATTTATTAGACAAGGAATGCTATTCTTGGTGCTGGTATTTTATTTTTACAAAGATATGTAAAAGAACATGTTGAAATTCCTTCTAGTCACACTTATGGATGCCTGGCTGTCCAGATAATGTGGTACATATAATACCCAAGAATCTTGAACCTAAACTTCTACCAATAAAGGGATGACAGAAAACTAGAACCATCCATGCAAGTAGAAATATCACATGGTATGCAGGCCCCCTAAATTGAATATAGAAATCATATAGGTAAGCATATGTACATTTTTTTCTGGGAGCATAGCCATGAATGTCACTTCTCAAAGGAATCTGGGCTTCAAATCAAGGTTGAGAATTACCATCACACTGTTGATTTTTTTAGATCAATTTTGATATGGAGAAGAAGAAAATGCAAAATGATACCCATTTATAGACCATAAGCCTCCACCCTCCCTTGTGTTGTGTGTGTGCTTTCCACCCACCTAATCCAACAGACTCTTTACACCATGGTTGCTTTTGGAATTTAGAAATGGAAAGGAGTCAGGAGAAGAGGAGACGGAGGATGGGGCAAGAAGTAGCCAAAAAAAGAAAAAAAATTTTTTTTTAATTTTTTTATAGAAAAGAAGAGGTTAAGAGGGAAGAAAAGAGAGGGCAGATGAGAATGACAGGATGAGCGGTTTAAGCAGACTTGGTCATGGGGAGTGGAATCAAAATCCCATTCAGAACAGACCCTCACACGCCACAGCCCACATAAAGAATGATGATGTAACAACTGAGTGTGTGAGTGGCCAGGTCTGTAGAGGGTGTGTGACCTCACTGACACCTGAGCAAGAGTGGAAAAACAAGTGGGGACTTTAAAGTGGTTCATAAAACCCTTCAAGTAGAGTACCAGCTCCTGAAACATCCTACTGCCTGATGAGTGTTTTCCAGTGGGTTTGTGATTCAGTCAGACCCTGTTTACTAAAAGAGTCTGGAGGAAACATTTGTAGCTGTTAACACCAACTCACTTTCCTTCCAGGGCAATTCTACTTAGAAAGTAGAGTGATTCACATGAGCTCATGGATATTTTCCTGAAATTAGTAGCATTTAGCCAACCCTTTCATAAGATGGGACTCTACCTAGTGATAACCTTTCTTGGTGGGGGGCAGCCCTGACACTGGGCGTCTTGCTACAGCATTTCTTTCAGGGAGGACTCAGAGCCCTCATAGTTCTTATGGGAAATCCGGGTTCACAAAGCAAAGATAGTGTGTCTAAGTCTCCTTTTTAAATTGAAGTCCTACCAGGTGTCCTTCTAGTCCCATTCCTTGATGCTGCTGGGTCTTTCTATCTTAGAATATTTGCGCTTACCGTTCCCCAGCCTGAAAGTCGGTCACTGCTCTTTATTTGCCTGGCTAACTCCTCCTGTCCTTCAGGCCTCTACATCTGACCCTTGGCTGTGATGCGGCTCCTCTGCCATGCACTTCCAGTGCACTTTGGGTCACTCCTTTCACATCGCCCATCACACTTTTAACTCTCCTTCAATGCTTTTTATCCTTATGCAATTACAAGCTTCTAAGAGTAGGGTCTGTGTCTGTTTTGTTCACCACTGTAGCAGTGAGACAAATCTCTCTTCAATACCCTTTTATACTGTTGAAGTTTTATAGACCTACGTAGGATACTCCTCCAGAAACAAACTAGTTAACAAAAATTAAAAAAAAAAAAAAAACTACATGACGAAAGATGTTTCTATCTACTTTTCAAATCCCAGATCAAATACTTCCATATGCCTTCTACTTCCCTCTCTGATTTATCCAACTTCTCTCACCTTTTGTGAATTCCTATATTTAATTCCAATTCAATTAACATCAACTCATATGCTTCAATTATAGGTAGCACAATCTAATTTTTACCATGGGACCGGGATACAAATTTTAGGATTCTCCTCCCTAAACATAAGCTTATCCAGTTTCATTCCTTGAGGCCTCTGGAGTCAAGCTGTGTGATTAAGGAGAAATTACTAACTACTCTGGGCCTCTTTGGAGAAGGCAATGGCACCCCACTCCAGTACACTTGCCTGGAAAATCCCATGGACGGAGGAGCTTGGTAGGCTGTAGTCTATGGGGTTGCTAAGAGTCAGACACGACTGAGCGACTTCACTTTGATTTTTCACTTTCATGCATTAGAGAAGGAAATGGCAACCCACTCCAGTACACTTGCCTAGAAAATCCCAGGGACGGGGGAGCCTGGTGGGCTGCCGTCTATGTGGTCGCACAGAGTCAAACACGACTGAAGCGACTTAGCAGCAGCATCAGTGGTGCCTCTTTTTCCTCTTTTATAAAATCATAATGTAGCAATACCAACTCACAGAGTTGGTATAATTAAATGAATAATACACATAAAGCACTTACAACAGTGTTTGATATATAGCAAGAAAGTTCTGTACATACTACTATTAATCATTCAACAAACATTTGTAGAAGGGCTCTCGTGTGCCACATTCTGTGCCAAGTTCTGGGCAGAGGCTGTGGTGGTGCATTTTACCCCACACGTCACCTAGTGCCAGGCATACCATGTGTCCTAATAGATAGTTGCCAAATGGGATTGTCCAAAGTCAATCTATGGATAAAACCAAATAGCCCTGAAGTTCTGATTTGCAGTCTAACACCGGAGATAGTGAAGTCAGTGGAGTTATGTCATAGTATTAAAACTTTTGAGAAATAAAAGTGCCTAGATCTAAATATTGGGGTAGAATGGTTCAGTGAATACACAAGATTGGGCAAAGTCTAGAACCACCCCCACCCCCCCACAACTTGCCCCTCACTTCTCTTCCTATATGTGTGGAGGAAGTGGGGAGGACCTGAATGAAAGAATAAAAAATCCTACTGGGGTAGATTCATCAGTTGTAACAGATGCACCACTCTGGTGGGAGATATTGATGATGGGAGAGGCTATGTGTACGTGAGGGCCATGGGAAATCTCTGTACTTTTCAATTATTTTGCTGTGAACCCAAAACTGCTCTGAAAAAGAGAAGCCTATTAAAAAATGTATCACTGAGGGAAATGGAGAATTCAGTTCATTGGGGGAAGGGACGTGTGGACTTTTTTTGATTTTTACAGTTTTGACTGGGAATTGGAAGGTGAGCTGAGTAGAAATGGGAAGGGGAGTGGGTACTAATGTTACAAGAAGTGGGCTTCTTGGTTGGGTAAATCTGTCATGGTTGACCTGTCCCATTTGCAAAGCATTTCCGTCTGGGTTTTATTGGGGTTTCACCAGAGGGTGCATGTTTAAAAATAAAAACAGTATAAAATTTTTGTACATATTTCAGAGAAGACAATCGTAAGAAATATGAACACTGCTGATTGGATAGACACGCCTTTAAAGGGCTGGGCTGTTTCTCACTAACCAGTGACCTCCGAAGCTTTGCCTGCAGCAGCAGCGGAACCTGAGATGCCAGGGCCAGGCTGACCAGAAGGCAATCAGCACAGGGATAGGAAAGTTCAGTTCACTGTTCAAACCCGTCACTCCTGATAGTCACCAGAAAGTATTCCAAAAATGGTGGAGTCGTGAACGGGGTGCCCCCAGGAAGGTTTGACTCTTCCTGAAGTGAAGTGAAGTGTTAGTCGCTCAGTCATGTCTAACTCTTTGCCAACCCGTGGACTGTAGTCCACCAGGCTCCACTGTCCATGGAATTCTCCAGGCGAGAATACTCGAGTGTGTCGCCATTTTCTTCTCCAGGAGATCTTCCTGACCCAGGGATCGAAGCTGGGTCTCCTGCACTCTAAGCAGGTTCTTTACCATCTGAGCCATCTCCTCGTTATGGCTTAAAGTAGTTCCATATGGCTTTCTGAACCCTGAGTTCAGTTACTGCTCTCTGAGACCTTGGGCAGTGAGAGCCATCAGTCTGCCTGATTCTGAGGAAATGCAGGGCCAAGGAAGAGCTATTCATCTGGGAATCTGTCAAAAGATCAATCTCAAGTGCAGCCCCTCAGATAACCTCAGCACATCTCTGGGCTTCTCCTGGAAAAGTCCATAATGGATTTGCGGTCTTGAAAGCCCCAAGAACAAAGCATCCAGAGCCTCGGGATTTTCCCTCTTTCCCTAATGGCGCTTCCACTTTAGGCTGCCTCCCACAGTCTAAACCAAGTCTGAAGGCATCTAAGCAGAAAGAAGATGCTCATCCACTCCCTAGTGAGCCCAGTTTGCTCCTTGCTTGGCTTTGTCTTTTTCAAACACCTTTTCTCAAAGCTCTAAACAGAGTAGTTCGCAAAACTACTAAACAGAGAATGCCAGCAAACCAGAAAGATAGGAGCAGAGTCCAGTTCCAAACACTCTGGCTCTACACTGAAGCTACTCTGACTCTGAGCATTCTTGATTTGCATTTCTCACAAACTGTAACCAGCCTTGGGCTCCAAAAATCCTGGCTCTTCCCCTCTTGCTGCCTTGGAATGCTACTTCCAGGAAAGTAGCCACCAGCACAACCACGCTGTGGCCACTATCTGTTCCCAACCATTGCCTGGGGTTTTCAGTTTTACCCTCTCTTCCCGCTACAGCCCTTTCTTGTAGGTGGACCATGTTTTTGATTTGTCTGCTCGTGTGTGTGTGTGAAGATCCCCATCCAGGATAGGGTAGGAGTAACTTTCTCCCAGAGCTCCCTCTCTCTCCAGCTCATTCCCTTAGCCTGGGCCTTTGCCAGAAGGATACTCACACAAAACCAACCACTCAGCCAGGACTTTGACTGCAGCCTCTCACCCAGAGAGGCCAGTCTAGAATGTGACCGGTGTCTTTGACTGGAACTCCTGGTTTCCTTGGAAGCTAGGACTGGCGGGGCTAAGCCTCGGACCCAGGAGTCCAGTAACTCACAATCTTCCTTCCTCTTCAACAGAGGTAGGAGGAACTCAGTCTCTGAGGAAGAGGCAGCAGATCACAGCCCTCCCCCTACCCCCCTGCCCCCTACCCGCAGCCAAATAACAACCCCTGGCCGCTGAGTTCTCTCTCTGTCTAGGAGGCTATAGCTGATTCCTGGTAGGTAATCCTAGGACCCAAGCCCTCAAACAGATGAACACTTACCTGTTCTGCAGCTCAGCTCAACAATCAGAGAGAAAAGCAGCAGGACATTCGAGGAGAGCAGCCCTTTGGGATCCATCAGCCAGTGAGGATAAGGAAGGGAGTCTGGCGAGAGCCCGGTAGCTGCTCTCAGACACCAGCCAGAGCAGAGAGAGCTCCACGCCAGCCAAGTGCTGCCTCTACTGTCTAGTTTATGCATCAGAAACCAGCAGGCTTCCTGTCTCACTGGGGCTTTTTCTGCCTGTGCCCCGAGGATTGGTCATCTCTTTCAAGCCTTAAGTCACTCTGCTCTTCCCAAGAAGTCAGAGTCAGGTGGTTACACTGCAAGAGCCGGGAAGGGATCTGTGTAATCACCTCGGTCAAACCCCCAGCCTTGGCAGAAATGTCCTCCCCTCTCTCCCTTTCTTAGCTGTCTCCGGGAAAGGGATGTCAAGCCTCTCTGGGTGGTTCTGACTGGTAACTCTTATTATAGTGCAAAGAAAAGATGTAGTTGTGTCAGGCTACCCCAAATTTGGATGGGTTAGTCCAGATTGTACTTGGGTGATTGACTTTTTAAAAAATTAATTTATTTTTTATTGAAAGATAATTGCTTTACAGAATTTTGCTGTTTTCTGTCAAACCTCAAAATGAATCAGCCATAGGTATACAAATATCCACTCCCTTTTGAAACTCCCTCCTGTCTTCCTCCCCATCCCACCCCTCTAGGTTGATACAGAGCCCCTGTTTGAGTTTCCTGAGCCATACAACAAATTCCCACTGGCTGTCTATTTTACATATGGTAATGTAAGTTTCCATGTTACTCTTTCCATACATCTCACCCTGTCCTCCCCTCTCCTCAAGTCCATAAGTCTATTCTGTATGTCTGTTTCTCCATTGTTCCCCTGTAAATAAAATTGGAACGATACAGAGAAGATTAGCATGACCCCTGCACACGAATGATTGACTTTTAATAGCTGATGGACATTTTACTTCTGATTTGTTCCATAATTTCAGAGAACATCTCTCCATGCAGTCAGGTCCTGGTGCCAAAATCACAGATAGATAGAAGTGGGCAGGGTGGGTCAGCTGGCAGAAACCCAGTTTCCCTGCTGGGTACATTGTGGTAGAATTTAGTGAGCCCTATGCTGTGTTTGGAGGGGCTGCCTTATTTTAGAACTTGCAACTAATCTTTTTGTTGAGGAGAAGGGACTAAAACTGGTGGAAGATCTTGTGCTTTTCCATAAGTTAAGCAATAAATATGAAACACACTATTATTGGCTCACAAGGAAACTTTGAAATACAATTGTAACAGGTTTTTTTTTTTGTTTTGTTTTGTTTTTTTTTGGCCGTCCTGGGTCTTCATTGCTGGGCTTGGGCTTTCTCTAGCTGCGGCGAGCGGGGGCTTCTGAACCGTGTGTTCAGGCTTCTCAGTGATGGCTTCTCTTGTCGCACAGCACCAGCTTCAGTAGTTGTGGCTCTAGCACTCTAGGTGTTTGGGCTCAGTCATTGTGGTGCATGGGCTTAGTTGCCCCATGGCATGTGAGATCTTCCCATGCTCATGTCCCCTGCACCACGAGGTGGATTCTTAACCACTGGACCACCAGGGAAGCCCCTGTAACAGGTATTTTTAAAGTCCATAGAACAGGTCAAAGTCACTTTCCAATGGGCCTCCCTAAGAGGATAAGGGTAATAAGAGCTGGTGACATAGTGATAGTGCTCTTTATTCTCATCATTCCCCTTTCCACATACATAAACACCTGACACCCCACCATCCTGCCCACAACACCACCCGGTGCTGTGCTGGAGTCAGCACATATCAACTCATGAGAGCCAGTTGGTAAAGTTTCAGAAAGCTTGTGAGCTGGTCATTGATAAACATTATATTACTAAAAATGGAATTATATAAATTTACAGTTAAATAAATTGCATCCAAAACTGAGGGAATTGAAAACTCAAAACCCATTACTTCTTAATTATTTTACATTTTACTATTCTTTGTGCTCTTGAGAACATTACGTCTATTGTATCTCTGTCATGGGAACAAAATATCTGATCATGGTTGCTGCTACACGGCTTTCCCCAGCTTTGCATTCAATGACATCATGCTGGTAGCTTGAAATCAGCCAGGGTGAAAGTATATATACCATGAAAAGAGGAAAATGATATATATCAGAGTTTTGATTCTTTAGGTTTTTAAAATATTTATTTATTTGTCTGCCTGAGGTCTTAGTTGCGTCATGTGGGATCTTTCTTGTGGTGTATGGACTCACAGTAGTTGCGTTGCTCGGGATTAGTTGCTCTGTGGCATGTGGGATCTTAGCATTCTGACCAGAGATCCAGCCCACATCTCCTGAATCGCACGGTGCATTAATAACCACTGGACCATGAGGGAAGTCCCTTGATTTATTTTTTTGTTACTTGTCTAGATGTAAGAAAGTGAGAAAAAGATTAAACTTAAAAGTGTGTCATGACTGTAGTTTTAATTGTGAAATGCATAAAAAATTGAGGAAATATTTTCTAGTATTTAAAAACTTTTATTCAGCATAAAGTCACTAGTGTTACAATATATGTCTTCTATATGTCTTCACATTTCTTTAACTTAAAAAGAATTAACTGCAAGCAACAATTGAGAATGGAATAAAATACTTAAAAGTGTTGAAGAAAAAACTTATAATCATATAAATATAATTATAATTATAAAATTATAACCACCAACTTATAATTTTCTGTATCCTTTGAAATTATTCTTCAAAAGTGAAGGAGAAATAAAGATATTTTCAGACAAACAAAGATGGAGGGAATTTGTTGCCATAGTTCTGACTTGTAAGGAATGTTACAAGAATTTCTTTAGCGAGAAGGAAAATAATAAAGATCAGAAACTCAAATCTACTGAGGGAGAGCATCAGAGAAGGAATAAGTGAAGGTAAAAATAGAAGCTTTTATTTCTTTTATTCTTAATTGATCTAACAGATAACACATTGTTCAAAATAATAATAGCAACAACATATAAACAACATACCAAATTACATATGCTTATGCATATGCCTTGTATATATATGCTTATATATAAGTGAAATGAATGATAGCAATGATACACAAATCACGGGAGGGAGGAATTGGGATTATTTTGCTACTATTAAGTACTCATACTACCCATAAAGCAGTATGAAGTGAAGTGAAGTGAAGTTGCTCAGTCGTGTCCAACTCTTTGCAATCTGATGGACTGTAGTCTACCAGGCTTCTCTGTCCATGGGATTTTCCAGGCAAGAGTACTGGAGTGGGTTGCCATTTCCTTCTCCAGGGGATCTTCCTGACCCAGGGATCAAACCCAGGTCTTCTGCATTGCAGGCAGACTCTTTACCCTCTAAGCCACCAGGGAAGCAGTATAGTGTTATTTAAAACTGTGCTTGGATTAGTTGTAAATGCATATTGCAAAATCTAGGGAAATCACTAAAAGAAGTTAAAAAAAGTATAACTGACACACTAAGAAAGGAGAAAAAAATGAAATCTTACGAAAGCTCAATCAAAACTATAAAAGGCAGAAAAAGAGTGAAAGACAAAAAGCGCAACAAAGAATGAGGTTAACAAATAGAAAATAGTAACAAACATGGTAGATATTACCCCAACAATATCAGTAAACACCTTAAATGTTAATAGTCTAAATGAACCAATTAAAAGGCAGAGATTGTCAGAGTGCATCCAAAAACAAGCCTTAACTATATGTCTTCAAGAAACCCACTTTAAATATAAACACATATAAAATTAAAAGTAAATGAGTGGAAAAAGAAAACAAGTTAATACTAATCAAAAGAAAGCAGATGTGGCTATATTAATTTCTGACAGGCAAGCCATCAAAGTAAGGAAAACTATAAGGAATAAAGAAGAGTATTACATAATGACAAATAAGTCTCCACAAAGGCATAACAACCCTTAACATGTATGCACCTAACAACAGAGCTTAAATAATAAGGTGAAAACTGTTAGAACTACAAGGAGGAAAAAAAAAAAACCATATACTTCCAACAAAATAGGATTTATCACAGGTACTAGTTTAACATGTGAAAATCAGTTAATCCATCATATCAACAGGCTAAAGAAGAAGACTGACAAGATCACATTAATAGGTGAAGAGAAACATTTGACAAAATTGAACAGGTTGTCATGATAAAAACTCTCGACCAGCTAGAAATGGGGGAAGGGGAATTTCCCAATTTGATAAAGAATATCCACAAAATCCTATAGTTGAGCCATCAGGTTTGTGGTAATTTGTTATAGCTGCGTTGTTACAGCTGTCACAGGAAACTATTTTAAAACCTAAGGGGCAAGGTGACTAACCTGAGGTTTGCAGTTATTAACTTGGTACACCAAGCTGCTTCGTCAGCTATAAAGAACAGACTCTGACAGATCAACAACAAAAGATACACCGTTGATAATGCTTTGTATTTACAGAGTCATATTCAAAAGCCTTCACATTACACTGGACAAGAATCCTAACCAATCTTCAAGCTTGTGTGGATCAATAGCCCGTTATCCATAGAACATTCCATTTGGCACAGAGACAGGCATAGGCAACAGGAGCATCCGGATGAGTACAATTTCTGCCCTACACATTCATCACTTGTAACAAAGCACCACTTCCTTCCCTTTGCCTATGTGGAGCCCCTCCCTGAGAGCAAGGAGGACCATGTGTCTGTGAAAAAAAAAAAAACCCTCTGCAAACAATCTCAGGTGGGCTGCACAATGAGGTCATCTCCTGCTCTTAAACAGGAAAGTATAAATCCCCCTGAGACTTGCTACTCTCTCTTCTGACACTTTAAGGTGAGAGATGGCAAAGTGACCTGCCTGAAGGTTCCTGGTTCTGGACTGCCCCTGAGCATTCCAGCTTCCCAGCCAATGACCATTCTCTGGTCTCATACCAGAGGTCCCTATAATATAAGCCACCCCACAGGGAAGGGTCACTGAGAAGCAGTCCAGACCACCTGGCTACTTGGAGTTCATTTATCTGGATAAGTAAAAAACAAAAACAAAACCCCCACAAAAACAAAATGAAAGTATGAAATTCCCCCAAACTCTGAAACATCTCCTAGGAGACTTGATTGCAGAGTCTAAAACTGGCCTGGGGAAAGCACTGGGAAAAACACCCTGGGGTCTGCCCTGTGGGGTGAGATGAGGAAGCTTACTGGGGATAGGTGTCTGATATGGAGGCTGAGCAGGCCAGGGTATCAAACAGCCCTGCCATGGCCTGGGGTTGTAAGGTTGAGGGGAGACGGGGGCGAAAATGAGACTATGAGGTGGCTGTCACTCAGATCTAGACCCAGGTTTCATCCAGCATCTTTCCCCTGAGAACTCAGGAAGTTACCTTCCTGAGCAGATCGATGTGCCCAGGCTCAAGGAGGGGAGCTGGGTACGTAGCCCAGAACAGTCTGTGATGATGCCCACTGGCAGTACCTTCTGACCCTTACCTCATCTGTGCTACTCAGATTGCCCACTTCAAGACTTTTTACCAGGTTTCCCACATCAGTGCCTGCTCTAATCCAGTTCAGAGCACTGGAGTCTGGAGGTTGAGGAGAGAGATCTATGAGCATATGTAATCTGAGGATTTTCTCTCCGAAATCTTCTCACTTCCCTGATGCTTTTGCCATTGTTCCAAACCTCAGAGCCAATGTGTGGAGATCTCTCCCTTTCTGAGACCTTTTTGGAACTTGACCCTGAACTTCTCATGTCTCTGAAGTCTCCACAGCTCTTTGAGAAGCATTCTTGGCAGGGTTGGGGGTACTCTTTAATGTCCCCCAAATTGCCCTACATGGCAGCCATGTAGTTTGCTAGCTTGCTTTCTACAGGCATAAGCCACTAGAAAGAGGGAAGTGCCCTTATCAGCCCACACCTTCTAGGAAGGAACAAGCCTCAGGAACCAGTAACGGTGGCTGTTGAGGCACCAACTTCAAGCCTTTTCTTGTGCACCAAAAACTGCCTCCCATAACTCTGATCCACCTTCTCTCTCTCTCTCTCTCTCTCTCCCTCCCTCCCTCCCTCTTTTTGGCTGCACTGGGTCTTCCTTGCAACACTCTGCTCTTCATTGCAGCTCATGGGCTCTAGAGCACGCAGCTCAGTAGTTGTGGCATGCAGGCTTAGTTCCCCTGCGGCATGTGGGATCTTGGCTCCCTGATCAGGGGTTGAACCCACATCCCCTGCATTGGAAGGTGAATTCTTAACCATTGGACCACCAGGGAAGTCCCTGATCTACCTTCTTAGACAAGATAGATAAATATGACAATAATTTGTGAAGTACTCTAGAAACCCTGAATAATCCCTGTCAGCCTTATTCTTCCCTCTGTGCAAAGCTCAACCCAAAGCTTCATCTTCAGTCATTCTGGAAGGCTTTTTGGTACATCTACTGAGCACTTCTCCTGCAAAGGTTAGCAAGGAGCAAAATGCTCCTTTCTCTCTGAATAGATCCAGTCTCCAACCACCGTGGCTTCCCTGAGAGACAGAGCTGGGGAATGAGCACTGCACCTTCTATGAGATCATTCAGTGATTGTCTGAGATGCTAATGAACCAGCCCAGAACAGGGGTTCCTGTGTGGACTGACTTGAAGTGAGTCCAGGGAAAAGGGAGAAGTTAGGATACTAGCTGAGTTCTGAGAAAGTGAGCCTCTTTCCTCTTACATATGTAGCCCCTAGAACTACATATGTTGGCTGACCCACCTGTTTGTATTTATTTCCCAATAAAAGAAGGGCTCTTAAAGGCAGCAAACAAAACAAAAAACCAACAATGAGCTATAGACTAGAAAGCTTCAGTGAAGACTCTAGCTGGGGTCCCTGGAGAGCACAATGAATTATGTGGACAGCCCCAGATGAAGGATGGTAGAGGAAGTTTAGTAGCTTCCTCTGCTCTATACACTTGCTAGCTCCAGCACTAACCCGAGAAAACCATTCCACTTGGTTAAAATATAATGACTCCAAACGTTCTTTTTTCATGTAATTGTACGAGGACTAACACATTTAACTATCAACCACTTGAATTATTTTATCAGATATCACTACTAGTTAAGAGCAGAATATTTAGGAAGTGTAGTTTTTATTTTTTTTAATATAAATGTATTTATTTTAATTGGAGTCTAATTACTTTACAATATTGTATTGGTTTTGCCATACATCAACATGAATCAGGATTCTGTCTCCTCTTTTAAAAATTGCAAATATTGCACAATATTGAAGAAAATTTTTAAAGAAAGAAAATAAAATCTTCCATAGTTTCCTAGCCTTGTCACAACTTTTCAACTTTGCAAATCTCCTCTAAATCTTTGTTTATCAGGTGCTAGAGTGACTGCTTCAGAATTTTGGCTCGGTATTTGCAGTAACATGGTTGTCATACTGAATGAAGTAAGTCAGAGAAGGAGAAATATTGTATGATATCCCTTATATGTGGAATCTAAAAAGAAATGATGCAAATGAGCTTACTCACAGAACAGAAACAGACTCACAGACTTAGAGAATGAACTTAGGGTTGCCAAGGAGTGGGGGGAGGCTGCGGGGAAGGAATAGCTAGGGAGTTCGGTTGTGCCTCAGCTGATAAAGAATCTGCTTGCCATGTGGGAGACCTGGGTTTGATCCCTGGGTTGGGAAGATCCCCTAGAGAAGGGAAAGGCTACCCACTCCAATATTCTGGCCTAGAGAATTCCATGGACTATAGTCCATGGGGTCGCAAAGAGTCTGACAGGACTGAGTGACTTTCACTTTCACACTTCCACTTTGGGATGGACATGCACAGACTACTATATTTAAAATGGATAACCAGTGAGGACCTACTGTATGGAACTTTGCTCAGTGTTATTCAGCAACCTGGATGGGAGGGGAGTTTGGGGAAGAATAGATACGTGTATATGTATGGCTGAGCCCCTTTGCTAGTCACCGGAAACTTCACAACATTTGTAGATCAAACCCCAATACAAAATAAAAAGGTTTAGAAAGTTAAAAGAAAGAGCTCAGCTCTGTAGTCAGACAGACCTGAGGTTAAGTCCCTAGTCTGTTATTTATAAATCGTGTGACTTTGGCAAGTTATTTAATCTCTCTAAGCCTTTCTTTCTTCATCAGTAGCAGAGTTAAGATGAACCACCATCTCATGGGGCTGTTGGGAGAACTAAAAGACATTAATTCAAGTAAGGTGTCCAGCGCGGTATTTGGTGGGCATTTTGTATTTGGTGTCTGTCATTTTCATTATTTCCTGAAAGTAGGTGTAAGTGATTAAATGATGAACCTCAAATAGCTGCAGCAGGTGAGGCACAGGGAGTACTACCTGTGGTCAAGACCAGGGACCATCCTCAGAGACCTGGAACAGAATGCTTCAGGCACTCTGGAAATTTCTGGGCTTCTTCATAACACCGACGGTAAATTTCCAGCATAAATTAGAGACAAAGCACATGGTGAACCATTAAGAACTTTTAGCAGTTGAAGACAGAAAGACAAATCTTCTGCAATCAATATTTAAAGGCCCTGTTATAAAGCAATCAAAAATTCTCAGAACAGACTATCACATTTGATCAAGAAAAATATCAGTGTATAAAGCAGAATAGGAACAATAAAATAAAATATGAATCAGAGCTGAAAACTTGAAACAGAATGAAAATATGAACTGAACCCTTAGCTACACCTGATACAGTTTTGCAAAACTCATGTGTGAGAGGATTTGAAGCCAATATCAAAATCACACAGTATAATAACTGCATTTATTATTTACTTCAACTGTAACTGTATAAAATACCTATAGGGGTCTTATTCTCATCCTGTAGTGTGGGTTTGGTCACCTCAACTTATTCTTTTGCTGTGTTATGAAATTTCAATTAAAAATGCCTTTGGGTATCATCATAAGTAAACATCTGGTAGTTGGGCTGTGTGTATATGTGCTAAGTCACTTCAGTCGTGTTCAACACTTTGCGGCCCTATGGGCTGTAGCCCTCCAGGCTCCTCTGTCTGTGGGATTCTCTAGGCAAGAATACTGGACTGGGTTGCCATGCCCTCTTCCAGGGGATCTTTCAGACCCAGGGATCGATCCTGCATCTCTTATGTATCTTGCATTGGTAGGTGGGTTCTTTACCACTAGCACCTCCTGGGAAGCTCTGATAGTTGGGCTACTTCGAAATAACTGCAATCAAGATGCAGGTGCACAGTATGCAGATGGTGGAAGCAATACTCCTAACTGTGCAGTCACTTAAGTGAAGTATTTTTTTGCTGCAGTGGGCTGCTCATTCTATAAGCACATATGTAACTAAAATTACAGGTATGCATACACTTTTGCTTTTTTAAATTTAACATAATGAAATTAAAAGACGCTTACTCCTTGGAAGGAAAGTTATGACCAACCTAGATAGCATATTCAAAAGCAGAGACATTACTTTGCCAACAAAGGTCCGTCTAGTCAAGGCTATTGTTTCTCCAGTGGTCATGTATGAATGTGAGAGTTGGACTGTGAAGAAGGCTGAGCACTGAAGAATTGATGCTTTTGAACTGTGGTGATGGAGAAGACTCTTGAGAGTCCCTTGGACTGCAAGGAGATCCAACCAGTCCATTCTGAAGGAGATCAGCCCTGAGATTTCTTTGGAGGGAATGATGCTAAAGCTGAAACTCCAGTACTTTGGCCACCTCATGCGAAGAGTTGACTCATTGGAAAAGACTCTGATGCTGGGAGGGATTGGGGGCAGGAGGAGTAGGGGACGACAGAGGGTGAGATGGCTGAATGGCATCACTGACTCGATGGACGTGAGTCTGAGTGAACTCTGGGAGTTGGTGATGGACAGGGAGGCCTGGTGTGCTGCGATTCATGGGGTCGCAAAGAGTCGGACACGACTGAGTGACTGAACTGAACTGAACTGAATACATAAAAATGTATTGCTATATCTGTTGCTTAGTTTATGAACACAGACTTCTTTATTTCCTCTGTGTGAAGATAATGTATTCTTTTTTTTTAATAATTGGTGGATAATTGCTTAGCAAAGTTGTGCTGGTTTCTGCTATACAACAGCGAGAATCAGCTGTGTCTATATATCCTGTCCCTCGTAAGCCTCCCTCCCACTCATTCCCATCCCACCCGTCTATGTTGTCACAGAGCTCCACTACAGGGAGCATGGGTTCCATCTCTGGTCAGGGAACTGAGGTCCCACATGCATGGAAAAGATATATTAGGATGAAAAAGAATATTATGTTAATTATCTTGCCTTGAAAAGAGAGCAAAGGAAGATCATGAGACTGTTTAAATTGCTAAGTTTTAGAAGGTATTCTATGAGGTAAAAGAATTATAGACTGTAACCAGAGACAGAGATTTCCTTGTTTAGTTTTGCTGTTTCTAAACTTTGTGTTGTTTAGCAAGACAATAGAATTGAAACAGTAAGGAGCAGTTCCCATCATATGACATTTTCCAGGGCATAAATAAATCAATTGAGAGGAGGCCTCTAATAAAAAAGTGTGTCAAGTGACTTCAGTCGTGTCCGGCTCTTTGAGATCCTATGGACTGTACCTCTGTTCATGGGAATCTCTAGGCAAGAATACTGGGCTGAGTTACCATTTCCTCCTTCAGGAAATCTTCCTGATCCAGGGATCAAATTTGCATCTCTTACATCTCTTGCAAAGAGGAGGCCTCTATTTATGTTGTCTTATCTTTAAGAAGGATGCCTTATAGCTCCCAGTTCTGATGACAGAAGCGGGACATTAAATGCTGAATCTTGGTCTCCTTGGGCCCCAAGTGGCTGGGATATTAAGTCCTACTTGCTCAGGCAACCTGAGCCCCAGCTGTCCTCAAATCTCCCACCAGCTAGAGCCTCCAGCAAGGGTTTCTGCAGATGTTCCCCCTAAACCTCAGATTGTCCACTCTTCCTCCTGGGAGAGACTTCCACACAAGGGCAGAAAGCTGGGAGAAAGGCAGGCACTCGTGTTGCTTCCCATGTTATTTACTAAACTCTCTAAAAGATAAGAATCTACCTTCAGAGCCTGGGTTCTAAATTTGGTTTGCCCACACAGGTGCGTTAGGTCATGGGCGTGGAAGAATATGAGAATTCTAAAATAGAAACAGCTTATTTCTCCCATGAGCTCTGCACCAGGCCTGCTGCTGCTAAGTCGCTTCAGTCGTGTCTGACTCTGTGCGACCCCATAGATGGCAGCCCACCAGGCTTCCCCGTCCCTGGGATTCTCCAGGCAAGAACACTGGAGTGGGTTGCCTTACCCTCATCCAGCAGGGGTCTTCCCGACCCAGGGACTGAACCTTGCACCAGGCCTAGACATGACAATTACCCCCGGTTTACACATGAGGAAATGAAGCTTAGAGAGTTAAATAACTTGCCAGAGGTCACACAGTAAATAAGTAGCAAGCACAGCACTTGAATGATAAGTTCTCCCACCTCCTGCCCCACTGGCCTGGAATACATGTTTCCTAGCAAAGCCATTTTCAAAGCCCTTTAAAGTCCAGGGACAAGAAGCCATGTAATGAGAGATCAGGGGAGAACAGCTATGACCCCTGTGCCCTCATTCTATCGCATTCTTCCTGGGCTCTGTGCCCTATATTCTATATATATATATATCTGTAAGTGTCTATGACTCTTGACTTCTTTAGTACTTCCTGTCCTCTTCTTTGGAACTGCCTTCTTTTTGACCCTGGGCTCCCTCTTTCTCCCCCTCCCTCTGTCCCTCTCCTATTAGCGCTCTGAGCTCTCTAGCTCTCAGAACGTTTCTGGCCACTGGTCCAGGTCTGTGATCGCTGCTTTGCTGGATTTTTCAGCTGCCAGTTTTCTACAGACTCATTCTGGTCCTGCCATAAGCATGATCCTGCTTGTCTTGTCCTCAATTTCACATTGAGGCTCCACAGGTCCTGATTCTTACTCTGTCTTTCCTCAGGAATCTCTAGGACTTTCTTTTTTTTTTTTTTTCAGTTTAAATTTTACTTTATATTGGGTTATACAATAAGTCCCTCTACCTACAAACCTTCAAGTTGTAAATTTTCAAAGATGTGAACATGTCCCTGTATGCCAGCTGTTGTACTGTGTACTGCACTTTTCAAAGTATTTTACTGCAAGATTAAAAATGGTATTTTTTTTGTGTTTTTTTTTTAAATGTAGTATTTGTGTGGAAAGTGTTATAAACCTAGTACAGAACAGTTCTATATAGCTGATTGTGTTAGTTGGATACCTAGGCTAACTTTGTTGGACTTAATAACAAGTTGAACTTATGAATGCACTCTTGGGATGGAACTCTTTGGTATGTAGGGAACTTACTGTAGTTGAATTACAATGTTGTGTTAGTTTCAGGTGTGCAGAGAAGCAATTCAGTTACACATGTATATATATCTATTATTTTTCAGATTCTTTTCCATATAGGTTGTGCAGAATATTGAATAGAGTTTCCTGTGCTATATAATAGTACCTTGTTGATTTTCTATTTTATGTCTACTAGCGTGTATATGGAGAAGGCAATGGCACCCCACTCCAGTACTCTTGCCTGGGGAATCCCAGGGATGGGGGAGCCTGGTGGGCTGCCGTCTATGGAGTCGCACAGAGTCGGACACGACTGAAGCGACTTAGCAGCAGCAGCAGCAGTGTGTATGTAGCAGTCCTAAACTCCTAATTTATCCTGCCACCCCAAGTTCCCCCTTTGGTAACCATACACTTGTTTTCAAAGTCTGTGAGTCTGTTTCTGCTTTGTGAATAAGTTCATTTGTATCATTTTTTTTAGATCCCACATATAAGTGACATCAAAAGATATTTGTATCTAAGACTTTCAATACCTGACCTCCCTATTTCTCTAATTTTTCCTCAAAGGATTAATATGTGTGACAGCTTATACTGCCATTCAGGTATCTGAGGGTTCAAGTTTGACTTTAATGAAAACTTTTTCCAAATTAGAAAAGTATAGGTAGTCAAAGGAGGATGGAATCAGAAAAATATGAATTTGAGCCACAGAAGCTTCACTTACAACTTATATAACCTCTAGGATAAGTCACATTATTGATGGGATGCAGATTTTCTACCTATAAAATAATGCACCACAAGTTACCCAGTGGATACTGTGATATGCTGCTCGGATCTCCTCAGAACCAAAGCAATCATTCCCCAGTTGCTCGAAGCATTAGTGGTTGACAGCTCTCAGCTGAGTCCGTCTCTAGGCACTGCCTTCAGCAAGTTCCTTCCCTGAGGGCCACCCACACCTAACAACTGGTCAGTTGGTCAATGAGTATCGAAGTCCCATCTCTTTGCCTCAATTTAAAGCAGCCCTTGAGGAGCATCCCAGCTCCAGAGCTCCTCGTAGAGTCAGCTAAGCCTTTATGCAATAAGTGCATCCAGAGTTCACCTTTTCTGTCTGCTCAGTTCTGCATTCCTTGCTTTCCACAGGTGAGGATTCCACAAGTACTCCCCAGTAAACTTCCTGCACACATATCTCCATTGCAGTCTATGCTGGGAAGACCTGACCTAAGATATCTCATATATTTTTTGAATGTTGAGACAACATAGGGTATATAAAGCACAGTATCTGATATAGTATGGACACTCAATGTTTGCTACTTCTCTTCTTATTTTTCTGTTCTTTCATTTATTCCTAGTGATAGTTGGTCTAGTGAACCTAGGCTTTCCAACCTGATCAAAACTCCTTTTCACAGACAAATAGTTAAATACATGCTTGGGAAAGTCTTTCATCCTCTTGATGGGAGCCACCAAAAATTTTAAGTTGGTGAGTGACCAGGTCATATTACTATTTAGAAAGATTACTTTGGCCATAATGTGGGAGAAATTTAGGTAAAACTAGAGGCTGGGAGATGATTAGAAGAAATAATGCTCTCCACTAAGAAGTGGCAACGAGGTAGGGGAGAAGGAGGTCCATTGGAGAATTATTTTAAAGCTGGATTTGGTAGGGTTTGGCAACTGATATGATGTGGGATGTAAAGGAGAAGGGCCTCTAAAGTGGCCTTTAGACTTATGGTGTAGTTTCTAGGCATATAGAACAATGTCATTCTCTGAGATAGGACGTATGGGAGGTGGAAATAACTTTGGGGCAAAATGTGGATCAAGAGCATGAATTACTTTGTTTGCTCAGGACATGTTCAGTTGAAGTGGTTATGATTCATCCAGATGGAGACTTCCAGAGGGTACATGAATATTTAGAGCTGAATGTCAGAGGAGAGGTACAATCTGGAAAAGAAAACAGCAACAAACAAAATGAAAAAAAAAAAAAAAAAAAAACCTTAGAAGCCACCTTTCCAATTCCCTTTTCTGACTCTCAGAAAACTGAGGTTTAGAGGTTAACACCTCTGAGGGACTTGCCAGAGCCACATGGCTAGTTTCTGTCAAGCCATGACCAGAAATCAGGTCTCCAGCGTCAGTGCACCCATCCCTTAACTGAGTTTGCTCTATATTTATGTTTCCCCAATCTAACAACAGCTGCCATACAGCAGAATGAACATACTGATTACAACCATTCTCTGAGGAAGGGCTGGCCTCTCCTCTCCACATCATCTCTGAAATTATACCTCAGTGGCATCCTGGAAATCATCAGACCCAGGGAGGTCCTATTTAGTCACCAAATTTGGATTTCCACAGGTGCCTCCCAGACCCTCTTCACTTCCTCTGAGAGTCAAATCTGTTGTGTAGGCCATACCCGTGACAGCTTTCGTGTGGAGTCCACAGACATGAATGAAAAATTCATAAAAGCAAGAATAGAAAGCAGGTGTTATGAGGGCACAGAAATCATGTAATCAATTCCTTCTTACTTTACATTTGGAGAAACTTAGGCTAAGATCTTGTTCTGGATAATTTACTGAGGTTGTCTTATTTAATCCCGGTAAAAAGATTATCTACATTTTTTAACACCAGGAAACTGAGACCAGAAAGTTTACCTTTCCTAAAGTTCTAAAACTGGTGGATTTGGAACTCAAACCTAGGACTGTCTGGTTCCAAAGGGTATGCTGTCTCCCTTATACCATGCAGTCTTCTAGAGGTTCCCATTGTGTGTGGTTCCAGGTCTTGAGTCTAAGCATGGATACCAAACATGTTTATTCCAGGGCTTTCCCTAAGAGCCAGTAAGATCTTCAATGTTGCCATTTTAGCAGACCCTGCAGAATTCAGTGATCTGAGGTTTGGGAGAATCCAGGAGACTTTTATGAACATAAAATATGGTCAAGCCCAAGGGAGGGCCTAGTGGGCATCAGCAAACCCCAAAGTAAGGAGAAAGCATTTTTGGCTTTCAGCCTCAACTCTGCTGGTAACTTGTTACATGACCTTGGGCATACCACTTCCCTCTCTTGGTTTTCCAAGACTGAAGAAAATATGGGGAAATGTAAATTTTCTGGGCTTCCCTGATGATGATTTTCAAGTCTTCTCTGTCATAATCATCTCCATCACAAGGGGATGGAAAGCGGTGATGTGTGGGGAGAGACTCATCCCTAAGAAGTAGTTTGGGGGCTTTAGAGAAGCAACAATTAGTTTGAATCTTGACAAATGAGTAGGAGTTTGTTAGGAGGGGGAGGGGAGATTCCAGGAAGTGTAAAAGCTTGAGCAAAGGCACTGAGTGAGTTTGGGGAACTGTGAATATTTCAGGAAGATTGCAGCACTTGCTGCCAAGGAAGGGGCCAGGCTAGAAATTAGATAAGAGAAATCAACAGAAGCCAAGTCATGCAGGCATTAATAGTAATCTTGAGGCCCTCTAAAGAGTTTATCCTTGAAGATTGTAAGTATAGAAATGTCACAAACTAGTGCTTTAAAAAAAAAAAAAACAAAAAAAAAACACCCTTCTGCTCTGTATTTCTGCCCTCTGCCAGATAATAGCACAGCAAAGAAAGGGTCTGCTCTTGCTGCCTGGGAACTGGAATGGAAAGATATCTGTGGAATAGGCCCTCCAGAGCCACAGCCCACCTGTAGCCCCTACCTATCTGTTATTCCATGGCAGACCTCTTCTCTTCTTGATTGATTTTACCAAAAAATCTTAAGAGCACTGTTATCCACACCTCATAGAGCTGCAAAGTTGATTAACTGCCTCTAATTGTTTTTGAGAAACACTCCCAGGGGAAAGATTTTCACACTGTGTGATTTTCCAACCAGGTTTAATAAAGACAACTTTGCAGATGGGGTCTTTCAAGGAGCCACCAGATGAAATAGGACAGTTCCCTGGGAATGAGATTTTAAAGGAGTTCCAACCCTTTCTACTCCTTCAGTGGCTGCCAGGCTGTTGGTTTTCACCTTGACTATGGACTTTTGGTTTTAAAAGCAACAGAAAAGCTAGAGACTATAGAATGGGAAGAGAGCAGGTTAAAATACCTTAAAACTCACTGTTCTTACTGGGATTCAGCCATTTTTTTGTTTGTTTGTTTTTTGTTTAATAAACATCCCTGAATTATTGTAAGCTTTTGGTCAATTTTTAGAATTTGGAAAAAGTTGATTCTGGTCATTCCCCACCCACCCAGTTTTCTCATTGCTTTTATAGATGAGAGTGTTTTAGGAGGTCCATACACTGTCACTTTTTGCTTACATCTACTATTTGCAGGTGTGTGCAATTCTCTTTCTACTAAGGAAATTCCCATACACTAGGTTGACTTTTGAAAACTGTCATAAAAATCTTTTTATGACTACATCTTTTCTTCATTTATTGAAGTGATTGTATGCTTTTTCCCATTTAATGAGCCAAATGTGTTAATCACATAAGTAGACTGTTAAAAGTTAAACCGTCTTTTCATTCCTGGGATAAACAAAGGGTATATCTTTTTGAGTTAATGAATTCAGTTTGTTAATATTTTATTTAAAATTTCTATACACAAGTGAGGTTGGCCTATAATACAGAGAGCTGAAAGAAGAATAACCATCACTTGGACAACTGAGCTCAGAGAAGTCTGTAACCATGATGTGACTTGACTCTATGTACATAAGTTAGCTCTAACTTTTAGTTGGTTCCTCTTGGGTAGTAGGTAAATCCATTTAAGGCTTCATATGTTGAATCAGTTAGCGTTAGGATTAGATGAGTTTAAAAAGTGTGAAAAAGAGAGGCTTAAGCAAGATACATGTTTGTTATTCCCTCAACTAGGCAGCATTGAGGAATGGGGAGTGTTATGGGCTGAATTGTATCCTTCCCAAATTCATATGTTCAAGTGCTTACCCCACCCACACCCCAGCCCAACAGTACCTCCTAAAATGTGACTGTATTTGAGATGGGGATCTTTAAAGAAGCAGATAAGATAAAGGGAGGCCATTAGGGTGGGCCCTCATCCAGTAGGACTGGTGTCCTTGTAAGAAGAGATTGGGACACAGATACTTACAGAAGGAAGATGACATGTAGTCAGGGAGAAGATGGCCATCTACACACCAAGGGGAGAAGCCTCAGCAGAAACCAACCGTACTGACTCCTTGATCTCTGACTTATAACTTTCAGAATTGTGAGAAAATAGATTCCTGTTATTTAAGTCACCCAAACTGTGGTGCTTAGTTTTGATAGCCCAAGAAGACTGATACAGGGACTTATTGTTGCTGACTGGGCTTCCCATGTGGCGATAGTGGTAAAGAATCCACCTGCCAATACAGGAGATGAAAGAGTGGTGGGTTCAGTCCCTGGGTAGGGAAGACCCCTGCTGGATGAGGGTAAGGAAACCCACTCCAGTGTTCTTGCCTGGAGAATCCCATGGACAGAGGAGCCTGGTGGGCTGTAGTTCATGGGGTCGCACAGAGTCGGACACGACTGAAGTGACTTAGCATGCATGTATACAACTAAGCTAAAAGAGATAAAGGTAGGCAGTTAATTTTGCTATGGTGATTCTTTGGATATTTCTAGAATATCTGAGATATGGTAGTTCTATTAATACTATCCTTATGTTGTATCCTTTGTTCTCTTAGTTCAAAATGGCACTGAAGCTCCCTCCCTTCATTTTTGTCCTGGCAGCAGGATGAAGGAAGAAATGGAAAATACCTTTCCAGTCATTCCCAGAAATCCCACACAATCTCTGCTTGCATAGCAATGGTTCAAACATAGTTACATATAAAGAAGTTGAGAAATGCACCCTTTAGATGACTGGAACACGTGCAACTAAATATCAGTTTGTTATAGAAAAAAAGGAAGATGAATTATTTAGTAAGTAATTACGAGTCTCTGCCACTCACAGAAGGGCTTGATCATGGAAGTAAGGACATCTTTGTAATCGGGTTATGGGAGGAAGGTGGAGGAGCATGTGCTTGCATAACACGTTGCTGGCAGTCTAGGAGAATAGAGGGGGCATCTACTAACATTATGTGCTCATCTTTTCTCTGAGAACACTGTCACAGTAGTATTTATTCCTTACATTTATTAAAAGTTAAAGGCAAATTTCTTGATCTGGGTACTAATTGTAGAGGTATGTTTCCTTTGTAGAAATTTACCAAGTGCTTTTCAAAACATATTAACATGTACATTAATATGTACTATTCTAATAAAGAAAGACAATGAGAAAAGGTGATTGGGAGAACATACTGCCTTTTAAATATTTGTTTCAAATCCTTCCCTAGTTTTGTCCATTTGAGTTACAACATTAGGAACCTATTTTCTTTCCCCTTTGTATAGAAGTATATAATTATTTAGCATATAAATATATTTATATTACTTTATTATCATATATTGGAGAAGGAAATGGCAGCCCACTCCAGTATTCTTGCCTGGAGAATCCCAGGGACAGAGGAGTCTGGTGGGCTGCCGTCTATGGGGTCGCACAAAGTCAGACACGACAGAAGCAACTTAGCAGCAGCCATGCAGCAGCGTTATCACAGATAAACACATAATAAAATTTATATATCTATTTATCAGGATTATTACTGAGGCCCACAGATCTGCCTATAAAGCCTTGGTATTATACTATATTAATTATTCTGAATCTAGAAAAAACATAAAATAAAACCAAATTAACATCTGGAACTTTTCAATGAAATACTTTGTTTCACAATTTTATAACTTGCCTCCTCATCCTGCAGAAAATTCATGTAGAACCACTTCTACCAGTACCTATAACATCCTTGAAATTTCCCGTATATCAGTGAAAGCAACCTTTCAAAGCACAAATCTGACTCCCCAACTTTCCTGCTCAAAGCCAATCAATGGCTTGCCAATGTTTTAGGATAAAATTCCCAAGATCCTGCATGATATGGTCCCTGCTACCCCATAAAGTCTTGTATCCTGCCATGCTTTCTCTAGCTTTCCCAGATACACTGGTCTTCTCTCAGTCTGAATTTCAGGAATGACAAGCCTCTCCTGAATTGTGGTTTTCTGAATTCAATCTTGTATCTCTGGTGCTGATGCAAGGAGAGAGGTAGGAATTAGAGCTGAGTCTCTATAGGTGCTGATCTATGGATCTGTCTGATAGTACCTATAACTGTGACTCTTCTTAGAAATTCATAAGAGGATGGGGTTGATTCTTCTCCAGCCTTACCTCTCCAGAGCCCTTACAAAAGATTGGAGAGGGATCATGGGCTCTTTTCATAGTACCTCCTGCCTTTGTAGTTTTTCTCTTAAGAAGGACACCCCAGTCTACTATGTGTATATATATATAAAGGTCTTTACTGAATTGTCCATGGGATCTCAAAAGCCCGGAGAGCTCTAGCAGAAACAGTGGTCACAAGAATTTGCATATAAAGCAGAATGTCACAAGTCTGGAAGTGAAGCTGATTCACCTTGGTGGGGAACCCTAAAAATTTACCTCCTAAATCTTGCTACCTAGATGACAGTATTTAGCTTTTCTCTTAATTCTTCAATTTACTCCAAAATCCTTCTGCAAGATTCTCCCTCACCTTTTTTGTTTGGGTATCTTGCATATAACCAGCTGATACATGAGTTACAGTTTCTGCCCTTTCAGTCCTTTCCCATCTTTTGCAAATACAAATGCCCTGGCTTTGCCCTGATGTTGCTTGAAATTCTCCTTTGCTCAATCAAAGTTGATTTTGGAGTGGAGAAAAGTAAGCTCTAGTCTAAAGGATGAGGGAGAAAATGGGTTCATTCCATTCTGATTGAGTCTCCTTGTCAGTGAAATTTTGCAGCTGATTTTCTCACTAGTATTCTTACGAAATAAGTAGATGTCAGTCATATTACGAAAATGAGATTTTTCTCCCCTGTGGGATCTTAGTTCCCTGACCTGTTCTCCCTGCAGTAGAAGCCTAGAGTCCCAACCTCTGGACGGCCAGGGAAATCCCAGGAAAATGATTTTTCTCATCATCTGACCCAACTTTTGTGACATCAAAGCTCCAGAATTATTGTGCTAAGGAACATTTGATTCTCTGAGAACTGATTTATTTTTCAAGAGCCTCCATCCAAGATGGCCCTCTATTTTCCACCTAGAAATGTGGTGGTAGCTTATTTTGGATACCTTTTAATTCAGGCCTTTCCAACAACCGGGTTGACTTTTTTCTTCCAGAGCATCCCTGCTTCATTCTCCTTTCTTCTTTCTTGACGTCTCCTCCACACACTGTTCCTTCAACTATCTAACGTTTCCTCATTTTTCAGCCTCTGATGCCAAAGGAAAGTTCTCTTGAACCCTCAGAACCAGACCCAACCTCCTGGTCTGCATTTGCTCAACTCTTACAAGTTCATCTGCAGAGCAGTTGTCCTATCTGACTTCTGTCGCATTGTCACAACTGAAACTAAATCACTGATTTTACTTAGTGCTGTCTTCCAGAGTAGACTATAATCTGCATGAAGACTAGGGATGTGTCTGTCTTTTTATGTGCTATATCAGGATGGTGTTTGAATCATAGCAGCTGCTAAATAAACACACATAACCACTTTTTAAAATAGCCTGAACTTGATTGGTTGGGAGCTAACATCTAAGACTGAGTACCCTTTACATCAGGACTATGTCAAACTGCCTTCTGTCACTTAAGGATGTTTTAGAAAAATCCCTCAGTTTCATTTTTATCACTTCTAGTAACTTAACAGTACAGTTCAATGTAAAACTCCCCTTTAACCTCTTCCTGTCACTCCAGCTCAGGCTTATCTCATGGTCCAAAAATCTATAATAGGGAGGTGGATATGGTTTGAACACCCCCACATCCTCCTAGTTTGCCTCATCCATTTCCAGCTTCTGACGTGGTTTCAAGTCAAGGAAGAATGGGCCAAACTCTATCTTAGTTACTTGGCTTCTTCGTTATCTCTGTTTCTCTGGTAGGGATGATGCTGAGGGGCCTGGGCGAGGGACCGTGCTGTATAGCTTACCCAGCCGGAGCACGGGAGAACAGGCAGAGCAGCTGGTGAAAAACAGTAATACTGATCCACTATAGACGGCTTCTCTGACACATGCCTGAATGCTGGCTGTTGCGTGGAGCATGAGTTGGAGAGCCTTGGCAGTGGTGGGGGTGAGGAGCCCTCCACTGAAGAGTGCCGATGTGGGAGATGTCCTCTGGTGTGGCTGCTTCCTGCCTTCTCCCAACTCAGCTCCCACTGATGATGTACTATACACCCTCTCGGTGCTGAGATCTGCCTTCCTGGTGGCCAAGGTGGCAAGACAACTAAGACCAGGTACTGTCTGCCAAGTCCACTGTGGAAACCCCTACATATCAAGCTGTGAGTATATAGGCTGCTTTTTCATCTAGCTCCAATGAAGCCCATCCGCACTAGAGGCCATGCTCCACGACAAGAGAAGCCACTGCAATGGGAAGCCCACACACTGAAGCTAGAGAGCAGCCCTCACTCTCTGCAACTAGAGAATGCCCATGTGCAATAATGAAGAACCAGCATAGCTAAAAATAAATAAAATTTAAAAAGAAGTGGGGTGAAGAGTGCTGGGGTGATTGCTAAGGCAGCAAAGTCAGTTCACAGTCATCCCTGACTAAGCCTAGACATTTGCTGTCCCTGACTTATTTGCAGCTCTCTTTAGAATGTGAGATCTCTTTCTGTTTCTAAATCTGAGACATTTGGAAAAATTCTGCCAGGAACCCCATTACAGATATCAGTTGAGAGGATAAGCCAATGTGTTTGTTGTGCTGTCTGTTCCATCCTCTGCCCCAGCTGGGCTCCCACGCACAGAGGTCACTGTGGTGGGAAGCATTTATCGGGGGTCACATTTCTTATTTCATTAAGGAGGAAAAGAATCCATCCAAGGCACTGCCTATCAGGAGATGTACAGACTCTCATCAGCAGATGGAACATCAGAGGCAGAAATGTCTGGGTAAAAGGCAGGAGTGATGAAAGAAACAATCAGTAGGGTGAGGTAGAACAGAGGAATGAAAAATTAAGAGATGCGAAAATGGAATAGAAAATGAGGGTGACAGAAATTTGGAAAGAGAGAAGATAACAGAGGAGAGAGGAGGGAAGACTAAGAGATGGGGTGATGCTGAGGGGCCTGGGCAAAGGGACTGTGCTAAATCGCTTACCCAGCTGGAGCACGGGAGGATGGGCAGAGTAGCTGGTGAAAGACGATAAGGGGCTGTGGTTGCCACTTTCTAGCTGGTACAGGTGATTATGGGCTAAATTTTCCCCTCCCCCACCATGCAATCTGTTGAGAAGGTGCAGGGAGTAAGGGAGAATAGCAGGAGGTTGGGGGAGGGGAGAGCACACCTCTCCAGGTGGAAGGTCTGCCACCTTAACAAATGCACTTAAACATAACCCAGAGGCACCAGAGGTTGATACTATTGTTCCTGGACAAGAAATAAAGATAAAAGATGGAACCTTTCTAAGACCACTTTGGTCTCAGCAAGAGTCATGTAAGTACACATGGTCAAGGAAGTTATTTAAATCCAAAACTCAGTGAGGAATTTTGGAAAGACTTCTCACAACTCCCAGCACTGCCCACTAAAGGAGAGTGTTCAAGAGAAGAACTGATCACAGAGCTGGGCACATAGATGACTTCCATCAATGTTAGTTGTTATTAAGCAGCTCCCAACATGGAGCTTCAGCAACAAGCATGGCCAAGCACTCACTAAATATGGGCAGGGAATGAATGAACTCACTCATCTAAGAGTCCTGGTTTAGTTTGCCTGGTCCCACCACCAGGGCCTTGTGCAGAGCCAGATATGAAAACTGTATCCTCTCAGTTCATAGGAGCTCTTGGCCTTGCAAACCTTCCTTATGCTGCCTGTTGGGACTAACTGGTCCCTAGTGATATAGGTGATGCACCTGAGGACACTAGGAACCTGGGAGGGACCACTGGAAAATTTAACTTGAGAAGGAAAGGAGGGTGGTGTCCAGGAGCAGAGCAGGGCAGGCAGTGGAAGAGAGAACAAAGTCCCATGGACAGGCCTAGAACCATGAAGCTAAGTTCAAAGCAAGGAAGCTTATAGACGTCTTCTTGCACCTTGTGGCTCAGAAAGTTGTCCATGTACAACAACATTAGCATCCCATAGGGGTCTTGTTAGAAATACAGAATCTTGATCTCCACCCTAGGCCTGCTGATCCAGAGTCTGCATTTTAACAAGATCCCAAGGTGATTTGCTACCGTTAAAGTGAAGGTTTGAGAAGTACTGATCTAATCCAAGGCTTTTTAAATTTAAACTTGCTGCGGTGGAGCCAACAGACAGCAGTGCTTGAGACAGTGATAATCATCCCACTGTTTTGAAACATAGAAACATATGAGGGTCTGGGGAATACATGAGAATCTGGTTTCAGCCCTGTACTGGAACTATCAGAGAAGCAATCCCTTTGGGATAGGGTATCAGGCATTGCCGGGGACCAGCCCCGGCTGATCCAGGGTATTCGAAGGAGAGACGGCATAGGCAAGGGTCAGGGAACAACTGCTTAATTACACGTTAATTAAGGATACAAAGAGTAATAGAATGAGGATAGCTCAGTGAGGAAATTCAGTGGAGAAAAGCGGCTGAAATAAGGATAGCTCAGTAGGAAAATTCAGTGGAGAAAAGAAGCTGAGTGGCTTGGTTTACGCAGAAAATCAATATAACCCGTGACACCAGGTTAGCTCTGACCACGGAGGCCGCAGGCGCCCTCTCGAATAGCGGAAGGTGCCCCACCTTAGACACCTTCTCGAGTGGGTCTTAGAAGCCCAGGCAAATAAAAGGTCGCAGAGGACATCCGCGCTTCAGATGGACGCTCAGCTGGAAGTTAAAGGGAAGAATGACATGGGGAGACCAAGCGTTGGTGAGCAAGGCCCGCACTTTATTTTCCAAAGTAGTTTTTATACCTTAAGTTATGCATAGAGGATAATGGGGGAAGGGGTAGAGTCATGCAGCAAGCCAGGCTTTTTTCCTGTAAACTTATCATATGCAAAAGTTCAGGTGATAGACATCATCTTCTGGCCAGGAGGCCTGTTAACATTTTAAGAAACTTATCTTTCTCTAAAGGTGATTATTCCAAAGTCAGGCGCCAGCCTTCCAAAAAGCATTGGACAAAGCTGCATTTTACATTTCTATACACCCATTATATCAATCAATACACTGCCAAGGACACAGTAGGTAAGGAGTATGGAGACTTAGCAGCAAACTGGCTCAACAAGTGAAAAAACCCTTCACCAATACAATTTCTAATCAATCTTTTAACTACTCAAAGGAATCTGTGTTTAGGCAGTTTAGAACATCTCCTGCCTCTCACAGTTGGGAGGCTCTGAACAATCACATGTGGCCGGAAAAACCCATTCAGGCAGGCTAGAGGATTTCCAAAGGAGTTTGTAGGTTGAAACACTGTCACATCCAAGAATTATTAACTGGAGCTGTAAGCTAACTCTTTTTTCAGAGAGAGGTAGTGGGAGACAGCCCCCCGTAAAGTCAGAGGTGTAGGTGAAAGCACAAAGCAGAAAGTAGGCAGACTCTGGTTTTGGGGGTAGATGCTCGAGAATTTCCAGGGGGACTCCTGACGCTCGATCCCGCCTTTGCGTATGCCGAGCCTCCTTCCTCATGACCTTTGTCATGGGCGGAGTGCCTCACGCTGGCTCCCGGCAGTGATAGAATTCCAGTTGAGCTATTCCAGATCCTCACTCAATATGCAATATGCCGGCTCCCGGCAAGGCATCCTTGAGGCAAACTGAGCTTCATGGGCATGAAACCTAAGGAATCAAACAGGGCCCTGTGCTCAGAAGGGCTCTGCACTTCACTTAGTACTCTGTTGTCATCATCTTGAAATTCTTTTTTCCTCCCCTTTTAAAATATAATTTTTATTTTATATTAGAATATCCATTCATGCTAAGTCGCTTCAGTCATGTCCGACTCTTTTTGACTCTATGGACTATAGCCTGCCAAGCTCCTCTGTCCATGGGATTCTCCAGGCAAGAATACTGGAGTGGGTTGCCAGTCCCTTCTCCAAGGGATCTTTCCAACCCAGAGATTGAACCCATAACTCCAATGCCTCCTGCATTGCTTTACCACTAGCCACCTGGGAAACCCATATTGGAGTATAGTTGATTTACACTGTTGTGTTAGTTTCAGATGTACAGCTAAGTGATTCAGTTATACCTATACATATATCCATTCTTTTTCAGATTCTTTTCCCACATAGGTTGTTACAGAATACTGAATAGACTTCCATGTGCTATATGGTAGGTCCCTGTTGATTATCTATTTTATATATAGTAGTGTGTATAAGTATTCCCAGACTCCTAATTTATCCCTCGCCCTATACTTCCCTGCTAGCAACCACAAGTCTGCTTTCAAGGTCTGTTTCTGTTTTGCAAATAAGATCATTTGTATAATTTTTTAAGATTCTGCTGCTGCTGCTGCTAAGTCGCTTCAGTCGTGTCCAACTCTGTGCAACCCCATAGACGGAGGCCCACCAGGCTCCCCTGTTCCTGGGATTCTCCAGGCAAGAATACTGGAGTGGGTTGCCATTTCCTTCTCCAACGCATGAAAGTGAAAAGTGAAAGTGAAGTTGTTCAGTCATGCCCGACTCTTAGTGACCCCATGGACCGCAGCCTACCAGGCTCCTCCATCCATGGGATTTTCCAGGCAAGAATACTGGAGTGGGGTGCCATTGCCTTCTCTGAGGCAAGAGTACTACATGTAAATAATATCCTGTGATATTTGGAGTTGAAATTCCTAGTAATTTTATCTTTCCATTTGTATTGTAAGTGAAGTTCATTGGAACAAGGGGGCACACTCTTGAGCAGTTCTGTACAGTATGTGTCAATAACTGTTCCTTATGGCCTCATTCATGGTTCCCCATGAGTATAGGAGTTAAGTGAGACTCAAATGAGTACAAAGGAGACTCAAATTGAGTATGCATGTATGAGCTATTAAACATGAATTGAGTAATTTCAGTGATTCTATATACAAATTAAATGTTCTTATATTTCTTTCTAAGCTGACATTGCATAATATAAACAGTAAAACTCATAGTAATAATTTAAAATTTTAATTTTCCTTTACTTAGAACAACATTAAATAGCAAGTTTAAAAGTACCATCCCAAGAAGAGAACCTGAGGAAGGAAAAGACTTTATTTTGTACATTTAATGGCTTAAAGCTCAACATTCAGAAAACTAAGATCTTGGTATCCAGTCCCATCATTTCATGGCAAATAGATGGGGAAACAGTGGCTGACTATTTTTTTGAGCTCCAAAATCACTGCAGATGGTGATTGCGGCCATGAAATAAAAAGACACTTATTCCTTGGAAAAGAAGTTATGACCAACCTAGATAGCATATTAAAAAGCAGAGACATTACTTTGTCAACAAAGGTCTGTCTAGTCAAAGCTATGGTTTTTCCAGTAGTCATGTATGGATGTGAGAGTTGGAGTATAAAGAAAGCTGAGCCCCGAAGAATTGATGATTTTAAACTGTGGTGTTGGAGAAGACTCTTGAGAGTCCCTTGGACTGCAAGGAGATCCAACCAGTCCATCCTAAAGGAGGCCAGTCCTGAGTGTTCATTGGAAGGACTTATGCTGAAGCTGAAACTCCAGTACTTTGGCCACCTCATGCGAAGAGTTGACTCATTGGAAAAGACCCTGATGCTGGGAGGGATTGGGGGCAGGAGGAGAAGGGGATGACAGAGGATGAGATGGCTGGATGGCATCACCGACTCTATGGACATGGGTTTAGGTGGACTCTGGAAGTTGGTGATGGATAGGGAGCCTGGCGTGCTGTGGTTCATTGGTCACAAAAATTCGGACACGACTGAGTGACTGAACTGAACTGAATAGCACTCTTTTTCTGCTTTTTGATGGTTGAATGGCATCACTGACCCAATGAACATGAGTTTGAGCAAGCTCCAGGAGACACTGAAGGACAGGGAAACCTGGCCTGCTGCAATTCATGGGGTTGCAAAGAGTTGAATACAACTTAGCAGCTGAACAACAATGGCACTGTTTTTCTACTTTTTGAACAAGTATTCCCAAGTTTTCACTTTTCACTGAGCCCCACATATGTGTACCTGACACTGCCTCAGAGATGGGAGAGGCAGAGAAGAGTTGCTGCAGGGGCACCTAAGCTGTCTCAGGTGGGATTTGCTGCAAGTTTTAAGTAACTAGAATCAGTAGAAACATTTATGCCTGGAGAAGTGTGCCTGTTTCTTAGTAGCCCAGGAACATGCTAATTTATAATATAAAATGGCTTCTCTTTCTTTTACTCTTTCTCCCAGAATTGCTCTTTTATTCCATTCATGTATATGTATGCATGCATGCCCGTGTGTGTGTGTGTGTGTGTGTGTGTCTTTCTCCCAACAAAACTTCCTCCTCTGCCAAAATAATAGAAGGAAAAGGGGATGATGCTGCATACAGAAAGGAGAACTAGACAGTCTGATTGGAGGATGCGAGATGATCAGAGGTGAGTTTGGGATGGGTGTGCAAGCTGGTCTGAGGGAAAGAGAGGGATATCTTAGGGAGCCCAGGCCATCTTCTTGTAACAAACAAACCCAAACTTTCTTACGATGCATGTCCAATGCAGATCAGACAGCCAGCTTCCAAACAATTGCTTGGACCCAGGTTCATTGCATTATGTGGTTCCACTTTTGAGTCCCTCACTTCTTGTTACATCAATTCCACCCTTTCTATTGGCTAAAACCAGGCATATGGCCCCAGTTAAATGAAAAGGGAGCTTGGAAAAAGTTTTTCTATTGATTGATGTATTAGTCAGTGTTCTCCAGAGAAATGGAACCATTAACATACCACATACACACACAAATACATACACATGCACACACATATACAGAGATTTATTATGAGGAATTGGTTCATGGAATTATGGAGGTTTACAAGTCTCAAGACCTGAGTCGGCAAGCTGGAGACCCAGGAGAGCTGATAGTGTCAGGAAAACCCAAATATCCTAGCTTGAAGACAGTCAAGAGGAGTTCTAAACTTGTGGGAGGATAAGCCTTTTTGCTCTTTTTTTGTCCTGTTTTTTTTTTAATTGTTTAATCGGGGGATAATTACTTTAGATATTGTGTTGGTTTCTGTCATGCATCAACATGAATCAGCCATAGGTATACATATATCCCCTTTGTCTTGAATCTCCCTCCCACCTCTCATCCCATCCAGCTCTCTGCTACTGCTGCTGCTGCTGCTAAGTCGCTTCAGTCGTGTCCGACTCTGTGCGACCCCATAGATGGCAACCCACCAGGCTCCCCTGTCCCTGGGATTCTCCAGGCAAGAACACAGGAGTGGGTTGCCCTTTCCTTCTCCAATGCATGAAAGTGAAAAGTGAAAGTGAAGTTGTTCGGTAGTGTCCGACTCTTAGCGACCGCATGGACTGCAGCCCACCAGGTTCCTCTGTCTATGGGATTTTCCAGGCAAGAGTACTGGAGTGGGGTGCCATTGCCTTCTCCGATCCAGCTCTCTAGGTCACCACAAAGCACTGGATTTGGGTTTCTTGCATCATACAGCAAATTCCCACTGGCTATCTATCTTACATATTGTAATATATATGTTTCAATGCTCTCGCAAATAATCCTACCCTCTCCTTTCCTCATGTTCTTAATGTCTGTGTCTCTTTTGCTATCCTGCAAATAGGATAATCAGTATCATCTTTCCATATATATGTGTTAATATATGGTAATTGTTTTTCTCTTTCCGGCTTCATCTGTATAATAGACTATAAGTGCATCCACTTCATTAGAAATGACTCAGATGTGTCCCTTTTTATAGCTGAGTAATATTCCATTGTTTATATGTACCACATTTTCTTTATCTATTCATTTGTTGATGGACATCTAGGTTGCTTCCGTGTACTAGCTATTATAAACAGTGCTGCGATGAACACTGGGATACATGTTTGTTTGTTTTTTTAATTATGATTTCTATCAGATATATGCCCAATAGTGGGACTGTTGAGTCATATGATAGTTTTATTCCTAGTTTTCTAAGGAATCTCCATACTGTTCTCCATAGTGGCTGTATCCATTTGCATTCCCACCAACAATGCAAGAGGGTTCCATTTTCTCCACACCCTCTCCAGCATTCATTGTTTGTAGATTTGTGAGAATGGCAATTCTGACTGGTGTGAGGTGATGCCTCATTGTAGTTTGGATTTTCTTGTGCTTTTTGTTTTTCAGTTGCTAAGTCATGTCCGAATCTTTGTGACCCCATGGACTGCAGCACACCAGCCTCCCCTGTCCTTCACTATCTCCTGGAGTTTGCCCAAACTCATGGCCATTGTGGAGAAGGAAATGGCAACCCACTCCAGTGTTCTTGCCTGGAGAATCTCAGGGTGGGAGGAGCCTGGTGGGCTGCCGTCTATGGGGTCGCACAGAGTCGAACACGACTGAAGCGACTTAGCAGCATGGCCATTGAGTCGGTGATGCTATCTAACCACCTCATCCTCTGACACCCTCTTCTCATTTTGCTTTCACTCTTTTCCAGCATCAGAGTCTTTTCCAATGATCTGAAGTTGGATCTCTATATCAGGCGACCGTAGTATTGGAATTTCAGCAGTCTTTTGAATGAATATTCAGGGTTGATTTCCTTTAGAATTGACTGGTTTCATCTCCTTGCTGTCACAGGGGCTCTTGAGAGTATTCTCAAGCACCTCAATTCAAAGGCATTAATTCTTCAGCACTCAGCCTTCTTTATGATCCAAATCTCACATCCATACATGACTACTGGAAAACCTTGGCTTTGACTATGCAAACTTTTGTTGGCAAGGTGATGTCTTTGCTTTTTAATATGCTGTCTAGGTCTGTCATAGCTTTCCTTTCAAGGAGCAAGCATCTTTTAATTTCATGGATGCAATCACTGTCCACGTGATTTTGGAGCCCAGGAAAAAAATCTGTCACTGTTTCCCCCTTTTTCCCTTCAATTTTCCATAAAGTGATGGGACCAGATGCCATGATCTTAGTTTTTTGAATGTTGAGTTTTAAGCCAGCTTTGAATTTCTCTAATAATGTGTGATTTTGAGCATATTTTCAGTCATCTGTATGTTTTCTTTAGAGAAATATCTGTTTAGGTCTTCTGCCTACTTTTTGATTGAGCTGTTTTTCTGGTATTGAGCAGAATGAGCTGTTTGTATATTTTAGAAACTAATCCTTTGTCAGGTGTTTCATTTGCCATTATTTTCTTCCATTCTGAGGGTTGTCTCTTTAACTTGTTTATAGTTTTCTTCACTCTGCAAAAGTTTTTAAGTTTAATTAGGTTCAGTTCAGTTCAGTCGTTCAGTCGTGTCCGACTCCTTGTGACCCCATGAATCGCAGCATGCCAGGCCTCCTTGTCCATCACCAACTCCCAGAGTTCACCCAGACTCACGTCCATCGAGTCAGTGATGGATCTCTATATCCTCCTGACCCCAATCCCTCCCAGCATCAGAGTCTTTTCCAATGAGTCAACTCTTTGCATGAGGCAGCCAAAGTACTGGAGTTTCAGCTTTAGCATCATTCCTTCCAAAGAAATCTCAGGGCTGATCTCCTTCAGAATGGACTGGTTGGATCTCTTTGCAGTCCAAGGGACTCTCAAGAGTCTTCTCCAACACCACAGTTCAAAAGCATCAATTCTTCAGCGCTCAGCCTTCTTCACAGTCCAACTCTCACATCCATACATGACCACTGGGGAAACCATAACCTTGACTAGACAAACCTTTGTTGGCAAAGTAATGTCTCTGCTTTTGAATATGCTATCTAGGTTGGTCATAACTTTCCTTCCAAGGAGTAAGCGTCTATTAATTCATGGCTGAAGTCACCATCTGCAGTGATTTTGGAGCCCCCAAAAATAAAGTCTAACACTGTTTCCACTGTTTCCCCATCTATTTCTCATGAAGTGAAGGGACCGGATGCCATGATCTTTGTTTTCTGAATGTTGAGCTTTAAGCCAACTTTTTCACTCTCCACTTTCACTTTCATCAAGAGGCTTTTTAGTTCCTCTTCACTTTCTGCCATAAGGTTATATTTGTTTATTTTTGTTTTTATTTACATTACTCTAGGAGGTGTGGTTTTTCCAGTGGTATGGATGTGAGAGTTGGACTGTGAAGAAAGCTGAGCACCAAAGAATTGATGCTTTTGAACTGTGGTGTTGGAGAAGACTCTTGAGAGTCCCTTGGACTGCAAGGAGATCCAACCAGTCCATCCTAAAGGAGACCAGTCGTGGGTGTTCATTGGAAGGACTGATGCTGAAGCTGAAACTCCAGTACTTTGGCCACCTCATGAGAAGAGTTGACTCATTGGAAAAGACCCTGATGCTGGGAAGGATTGGGGGCAGGAGGAGAAGGGGACGACAGAGGATGAGATGGCTGGATGGCATCACCGACTCGATGGACATGAGTCTGGGTGAACTCCAGGAGTTGGTGATGTACAGGGAGGCCTGGCGTGCTGCGATTCATGGTGTTGCAAAGAGTTGAACACGACTGAGCGACTGAACTGACTGAGGAGGTGGGTCATAGAGGATCTTGCTGTAATTTGTGTCAAATAATGTTCTGCTTATGTTTTCCTCTAAGAGGTTTATAGTTTCTGGTCTTTAAATCTTTAATCCATTTTGAGTTCACTTTTGTGTATGGTGCTAAGAATTGTTCTAATTTTATTATTTTACACATAGGTGACCAGTTTTCCCAGCACCAGTTATTGACAAGACTGTCTTTTCTCCATTTTATTAATATATTTTTGCCTCATATGTCAAAGATAAGGTGCTCATAGGTGCATGGATTTATCTCCGAATTTTCTATCTGGTTGCATTGATCTATATTTCTGTTTTTGTGTCAGTACCATATTGTCTTGATGACTGTAGCTTTGTAACATTGTCTGAAGTCAGGAGGGTTGATTCCTCTAGCTGCACTCTTCTTTCTCAAGATTGCTTTGGCGTCTTTTGTGTTTCCATACAAGTTGTGAAATTAATTGTTTTAGTTCCATGAAAAATATACCATTGGTAGTTTGATAGGGATTGTCTTGAATGTATAGATTGCTTTGGCTAGTATTTTCACTTTCACAGTATTGATTCTTCCAATCCAAGAATATGGTGTATCTCTCTATCTCTTTGTGTCATCTTCGACTTCTTTCATCAATGTCTTATAGTTTTCTGTCTTTTGCCTCTTTAGACAGATTTATTCCTAAGTATTTTATTATTTTTGTTGCAGTGGTGAATGGGATTGTTTCTTTAATTTTTATTTTTGATTTTTCATTGTTAGTGTATAGGAATGCAGGAGATTTCTGTGTATTAATTTTATACCCTGCAAATTTACTGTATTCATTGATTAGCTCTAGTAATTTTCTGGTGGCATCTTTAGGGTTTTATATGTATAGTATCACGTCATCTGCAAACAGTGAAAGTTTTAATTTTTCTTTTCCAATCTCAATTTCTTTTATTTCTTTTCCTTTTTTGATTGCTGTGGCTAGGATTTTTAAAACTCTGTTGAATAATAGTGGTCATAGTGGGTACCTTGTCTTGTTCCAGACTTTAAATGAAATGCTTTTGGTTTTTCACCATTGAGAATAATGTTTGCTGTAGGTTTATCACATATGGTCTTTATTCTGTTGAGGTATGCTCCTTCTGTGCCTGCTTCTGGAGAATGTTTATCTTAAATGATTGTTGAGGTTTGTCCAAAGCTTTCTCTGCGTCTATTGAGATTATCATATGGTTTTTATCTTTCAATTTGTTAATATGGTATATCACATTGATTGATTTCCATATATTAAAGAATCTTTACATCCTTGGGATAAAACTGACTTGATTATGATATGTAATTCTTTTTATGTTGTGTTGGATTCTGATTTTCTAAACTTTTGTTGGGGAGTTTTGCATCTATGTTCATCAGTGATATTGTTCTGTAATTTTCTATTCTTGTGGCATCTTTGGTTTTAGTATCAGTGTGATGGTGGCCTTATAGAATGGATTTGGGAGTTTTCCTTCCTCTGCGATTTTCCTGAAAAGTTTGAGCATGAAACCTGTTAGGTCGTCTCTAAACTTTTGGTAGAATTTGCCTGAAGCCATCTGGCCCTGGGCTTTTGTTTTTTGAAAGACTTTTTATTATAGTTTTAATTTCCATGTTTGAGATTGGTCTGTTCATATTTTCTCTTTCTTCCTGGTTCAGTTTTTGAAGGTTACATTTTTCTAAGAATCTGTCCATTTCTGCCAGTTTGTCTATTTTATTAGTGTATAAGAGTCATGATCTCATAAGAGTCTTATGATCTTTTATCTTTTGAATTTCTGTGTTGTTCATTGTAACTTCTCCTTTTTCATTTCTAGTCTTATTGATTTGAATCTTATTTTCTTAATGAGTCTGGCTAATGGTTTGTCAATTTTGTTCATCTTTTCAAAGAACCATCTTTTAGTTTTATTTATCTTTGTTATTGTCTCCACTTCTTTTTCACTTATTTAAGCTCTGATCTTTATGATTTATTTCTTCTACTGACTTTGGGGTTTTTTAATCTTCTTTTACTAGTTGCTTTAGGTGTGAAGTTAGGTTCTTTAGTTGTTGTTTCTCTTGTTTCTTGAGGTAGGCTTGTATTGTTGTTAACTTCCCTCTTAGCATTGCTTTTATTCATCCCACAGGTTTTGAGTTGTCATGTTTTCATTGCCATTTGTTTCTAGGCATATTTTCATTTCCTTTTTTCATTCCCTTCTTCGCTGATCTGTTGGTTATTCAGAATAGTATGGTTTAGGCTCCACGTGTTTGTGTTTTTTTACAGGTTTTTTTTTTTTTTTTTCCTGTATTGGTATCTAATCTTATAAATACCATTGTGGTCAGAAATGATGCTTGAAATGATTTCAATTTTTAAAAATTTACCAAGATGTGATAAACCCTGGAGAATGTTCCAAATGCACTTAAGAAAGAAAGGAAATCTATCATTTTGGGGTTAAATGCCCTGTAGATATCTACCAGGTCTAACTGGTTCAATGTATCATTTAAAGCTTGTGCTTATTAATCTTCTGTCTGGCTGATATGTCCATTGGTGTGAGTGGGGTGTTAAAGTCCCCTACTATTATTGTGTTACTATCAATTTCCATTTTAATAGTTGCTAGCATTTGCCTTATATATTGAGGTGCTCGTATGTTGGATGCATATATATTTATAATTGTTATATCTTCTTCTTGGATTGACCCCTTGATCATTTTGTAGTGTTCTCTGTTGTCTCTTGTATTGGTTTTTATTTTAAAGTCTATTTTATCTGGTGTGAGTAGTCCTCCCATTTTCTTTTGATTTCCATTTGCATGGAATATCTTTTTCCAACCCCTCACTTTCAGTTTTTATGTGTCCCTAGGTCTGAGGTGGGTCTCTTATTGACAGTATATATAGTTCAGCTCAGTTAAGTTCAGTCATTCAATTGTGTCCAACTGAGACTCCATGGACTGAAGCACACCAGGCTTCCCTGTCCTTCACCAACTCCCAGAGTTTCCTCAAACTCATGTCCATTGAGTTGGTGATGCCATCCAACCATCTCATCCTCTGTCATCCCCTTCTCCTCCTGCCTTCAATCTTTCCCAGCATCAGGGTCTTTTCCAGTGACTCAGTTCTTCATATCAGGTGGCCAAAGTATTGGAGTTTCAGCTTCAGCATTAGTCCTTCCAATGAATATTCAGGGCTGATTTCCTTTTGGATGAAATGATTTGATCTCCTTGCAGTCCAAGGGACTCTCTAGAGTCTTCTCCAGCACCACAGTTTAAAAGCATCAGTTCTTCGGTGCTCAGCTTTCTTTACGGTCCAACTCTCACATCCATACATGACTACTGGAAAAACCATAGCTTATAGTTTTGGGGGTTTTTTTGTCTTTGTTTTTGTTTTTTCTTTTCATCACTTTAAGTATATCCTGCTATTCTCTTCTGGACTACAAAGTTTCTGTTGAAAAATCAGCTATTGGCCTTATGGAGATCCCCTTGTATGTTATTTGTTGTTTTCACTTGTTGCTTTTAATATTTGCTCTTTGTGTTTAATTTTTGTTCATTTGATTAATATGTGTCTTGGCTTATCTCTCCTTGGGTTTATTATGTGTGGGATTCTCTGGTCTTCCTGGACTTGGGTGGCCATTTCCTTTCCCATTTTAGGGAAGCTTTTGACTATAATCTTCTCAAATATTTTCTCATAGCTTTTCTTTTTGTCCTCTTCTTCTGGGACCCCTATGATTCAAATGTTGGGCCACTTAATGTTGTCCCAGAAGTCTCTGACACTGTCCTCATTTCTTTTTATCCTGTTTTCTTCATGCTGCTCTGTTTCAGTTATTTTTGCTATTCTATCTACCAGCTCACTTCTATGGTCTGCTGCTTCTCTCATTCTGCTATTGGTTCCCTCTAATGCTTTTCATCTCAGTTATTGTGTTCATTTCTGATTGTCTGTTCTTTAAATCTTCTGGGTCCTTGGTAAACATTTCTTGTATCTTCTAAATCTGTGCCTCCAACCTGTTTATCTGTGCCTCTATTTTATTTCCAAGATTTTAGGTCATCTTTACTATCATTATTCTGGATTTATTTTCATGTAGACTGCTTATTTCTTCATTTGTTTGGTCTTTTGGGTTTTCACCATGTCCCTTCAGCTGCTGCATGCTTCTATGTCATTTCATTTTGCTTACTTTACTGTGTTTGGGGGTCTCCTGGCTACAGGTTGGAAGTTGTAGTTCCTTTTAATTGTGGTGTCTTCCCCCTGCCCCTTGGGGTAGCTGTGATTCCTGGGGTTGGTCCAGTGCCTAATGAAGTTTTCCTGACAGGGGGACTTGTGTTTGTGTTCTGGTGGATGGAGCTGGATCTTGTCTCTCTGAAAGGTAGTGCTGTGTCCAGTAGTGTGTTTTGGAGTGTCTATGAGCTTGGTGTGTTTTGGGGCAGCCTTTCTGCAAATGGGCAGGTTTGTGTTCCTACTTTGCTAAAGATTTGGCATGAGGCAACTGGAACTAGAGCTTGCAGGCCTTTGAGTGGGGCTTGGTCTTAGATTTGATACAGAGACTTTTGAGAGGGCTCTCACCTATTAATATTCCACGGTGTCAGGAGTTCTCTGGTGGTCCAAAGTCCTAAACTTGGGTATCCAACCTCTGGGGTTCAGGCCCATCCCCTTACTGTAGCACCAAGATTTCACAGGCCACACAGCACAGAAAACAAAATCCCAAGTCTAATGGTGAAACAACAGTCAGCAGCCAAGAACACCCAAAGAGACACACACTTGCAAAGAGAAGAGAGAAGGAGAAAATAAAGGAAGTCAAAAAAGAAGAGAGCAATCAAGCCAATAATCAAGCCCCTAAGTGAAAATGAATACTAAAAATTAGACTCTCAAAAATACAAAATAAAAAACATGGAAAAAATTGCAGTGTAACTAAGCAGTACTAAGGAGTAGAAATAGGAAAAAATAAAATGAATTTATTTAAAAATAAGGTGTTTTTTAAAAAAGAAAAAGTAAGTTATAAAAAATTAAAATTAAAGGAGTAATAAAGAACATTATTAGGACAATATAAAAAAAGGGGGAGGAGAAATATATAGCATGGTAGTGATAAGAATGTCCATGTGATTCCTCTGTTTTCCTGCTCCAGTCAATTTTCCTACTGAGAAACCCCTCCAGTATTTCTAGGAACATCTGTGGACCTGTTGTGGGCAGTGTGGGGTTAGTTCAGACTAGATCTTGCCTTGCTCTAGCTTGTATTTGCTCTAAAATTCTATGTGTGTGCATGCGTGCTAAGTTGCTTCAGTTGTGTCTGACTCTTTGCAGCCCTATGTACCGTAGTCTGCCAGGCTCCTCCGTCCATGGGATTCTCCAGGCAAGAACATTGGAGTGGGTTGCCATGCCCTCTATAGAGAAAGAGCAAAGGAGCCAAGATGGCATGGTCAGGCTTTCTTGTCCCACATTTTGTAAACAATGATTATGTAACAGCTGAGGTCAATACAAGCTAGAGCAAGGCAAGATCTGAGTCTCAACTAATATCTGTGTTGCATTAGTGCCATCAAAGTATCTTCATGGCAGTCAACCCTGGTTCTCTCCCTGAGGCCCAACCCTCAAAACCTGAGCCTCTGCAACCCAGGCCCCACTCTCCACAGCGGGCATGAGCATGTAAGCCTATTCTCAGCTGGAAAGATCTGCTCCGCATGATTTCTGTGGTGAATTCTCTCCGTTTTGCCTTTTGAGCATGTGCTGTTTCGCTGCCCTCTGAAGTTCCAAAGCTGAACCCGCCTGTGAGGGGGTTTCCTAGTGCACGGACTTCTCTCCTTCACTACTCACTCCCTGGGGGTTTAGGTCCCCAATCTGATATCCTTTGTCTCCCTTTTCGTCTTTAACTTTTCCCCTACCTCATTCTGAGGGGACTGCTTTGCCTTTTTGGAAGTCTGGGATCCTCTGCCAGCATCCAGAAGATGTTCTATAGGAGCTGTTTCACATGCACACGAGTTTTTGATGTATTTGTTGGGGGGAAGGTGGTCTCCCTGTTTTATTCCTCCATCAACTTGAAAGTGTCCCCTGCCTTTTTGTGCTTTTCAAGACTTCAACTGATAGGGTGAGACTACCCCACCCGCCACCCCCGCTCCCCAAACTGGAAAGGATAATCTACTTTACTAAGCCTATTAATTCAAATGTTAATCTCACCCAGAAACACCCTCAGGGACACCCAGAATAAGGTTTGACCAATGACCGGGTACCTCTGTGGCCCAGTCAAATTTACATGTAAAATTAACCATCAAAGTCCAGGAAGAAAATGAAAGGGTTTGATGAACACACAGTATTGTCTCTGCCATAGAAGTGATAAGGGGAAGGAAAGATAAGCTTGGTTTGATGTAAAGAGGAAGTGATCTGTGGTAGGACAGTTTGTTGAAAGGGAAACTTATCTTTTAGTGACCCTATCAGCTCCAGGCCCATGAAGAACCACAGAGGAGGCAAACAAAGAGCAAAAATTCCCATTGTTATGCCAGTGGTGGGCCTGGGAGCTCTTGCCATCCTGTGATGAAAGACCATGGTGAGAGAGCTTAGTCAATTTGTTGGATTTTTTGGATCCTAGGATTCAACAATCAATTTTGACAATTACAGCATTGTTGATTGAAACAAGAAAACATTGCAGAATACATTCTTGCCCATTTTTTTTGTGGGAAAGTACATAAGTACATATATACTAGAAAAACAATTAGAAAATATAAAATAAAATATTACTGTGATTATACAAATTTTATTTGAATCTCCTTTTAAACATCTCAGTCCTTTCCCCTATTCCATATAGCCAGAGCTTCAGTCCTAGTTAATAGCCAATTGCCAATGAGGGAAAAATCTTCAATTCTTGAAGTTTCACTCTAGTTAGCTCTTCTCAGGTCCATAGGAGATTGAGAAGAGTGGTTACAATGATCACTAGCCAAGTTGCCGTCCGAGCTACTTCAGAGGAGGAGGCTGAAAGAGTAAGAAAATGCAAGACATTTAGGTGTCCTGATTAATTTGTTGAGAAGGGGAAGGGGTGCTGGACATTGGCATAGGAGCTTCTATAGCAAGGGAATGTATTTCCTTTCTGAATCCAGACACAGTGTCCCCTGCACATCCTTTTTGCCAGATGAGCAAGAGCTCAACCTCCCAGATGTAAAGGAGAAAGAACACAGAAATCCTTTCAATATTACTGGCTTAGCTGAGTCCTGTACATGAAGATTATCTTGGCATGTCTGTGGGCCTAGAAAAGAATCATTCTCCTACACTGGACAGCAGTTAAGTAGGGCAGACCTTCAAGTGCAGTAGTTCATATGTATGCTAAGTTTAGGGGAGAAAGGATTGCCTGTTTATCCACACTACCATCAGTACCAACTCAGTGGGGAAGGAAAAAAAAAAAAGGGAAACTAAGAGATAGAGAAGTATAAGGCAAGGGAGAGGAGGAGAGTGATAAATTATGGAAGGGGAATTAAGGATGCTCTTCTAGGATAATTTACGTAGCTGAAAAGTAACAAGATGGGCTTAGACCTTCAAAAAAGAGATGTATTATTGCTTTCATCCTCTCTGTGAATGGGCAGTCAGTTTCATTCTATAAAGAACAAGGACCATGTCTCTTCCTTTTTCTGGATCTCAGGATATGGTGTTGATATAAAGGTGATTTTAGAACCACCCAGCCAACTGGTGGTCTCATGGTCAGACACTAAAGTCTTATATTGGATCTTCAGTGGTGGAAAAGCAGGGCATATCATGAAAGACTAGAAGAGACATGACCACTTGGTTGGGAAGAACACAGAAGAACTTATAGTTTCTATAGTTCATGTATGGGAGCAGAGGCAAAGAAATCAGTGTAGGTGAGCAGAGTAGACTGGGTCCAGGAAGACCATGGAAGAGCCATGTTCCCAGGAGCAACGATCCCTGGTGACTGGGTGTGAAAAGGATCTCAGGTAAGTGTTGGCACCACAGGTATGAGTTATTCTGGAGAGATTTATACACCAGGGCTTGGGGATGTGATTTCAGGGGTGTGGAAAGTACAGGGCCTAGAATGCTGAAGAGAGTGATTCAAATTTATCAAGTGGCCCCCCGAATCCCTAGAGTCTCTATAATTAAAAGGACTTTGTGGGTCTAATTTAACTACCACTCACTGAAGGCTTCTTAGATACTGTGGTAGGTAGTTACCTGTATTGTCTAATTTAATTCTCAGAACAGTACGTGATAAGAACTATTATTTTGTCTTATTTAAGAAGGACATGACTTGGAGAAGCTAAGTCACTTGTTTAGTTAGTAAGTAATAGTCACAGGATTAATCCCAGGTGTGATTGATTCCAAAATCTATAATTGTAGCTACCCCACAATGGGACCTGTGTAGGCTTGAGAGAGAGCCAGGAGTGATGCTCTATTGAGTGGGGCCTCCCAGGAGATAGAGAAATCTGAAACATGAAACCCAGGGTTTGCCTTTCCAACTTTATCAAGGAGCATACACCTGGGGAAGAGCAGAAAATCACAGTCTTAAGGCCAGGCTCTCTTGCTCACGACTCGTTCCCACTCATGTTCACCCACTTGGCCCTTCTTTCTTTTGCTCCTCACTCCTGATTAACCATTTCTTGGCCCTTCTTTCCTTTGCTGTCTACCAGAAACACCTTTATGTTGCTGCACAACAGTATCTGGACTCTTCCTCTACTTGCCTTTTTCCTCCCTACTCACCTTGAAATCTCAGATTATCCTGCAAGGACCCTGCCCTCAGATTCCAGGACCATGCACTTATTAAAGCAGGGAAGGAAAAGGGGACATGAGAGCCCTTTGCAGGTGAGGACACTGAGCTCCACAAAGGTGAGGGAAGCTTGCTGGGAGACCATGTCAGAGACACAAGGAGAACCCAAGTCTACCACACCTCACTAGTTCCTTTGGGATTCTCCATCAAACTCTATGACAAGTGGCTGGAAAAGATCCCTACACTTATCTTCATTCAAGAGAAAACTAGTTACCCTGTGCCCACCTCAGCTCCCTTGGCAGTGTCTCTTACCTTGTACACAGGGTGAAATGAAGTTGATTGTGCTGTTTTGGCTGCTTACAGGATTGCTGACTTGGCAGGTATAAGACTTTGCGTAGTTTTGTGGCATGTGGACCACTTGAAGCACACTGCTCTGTAAGGACCCTGATTCCCAATACCAAGTGTAGGTTACAGATTGGTTCTGGATCACACAGAATAGCGTCAGGTTGCAGTTGTTCATTTCCCATGTCTTCTCAACTGTTATGACAGGCTTCGGTACAGGGTCTGAAAATGAAGATGTTATAAGATGAGACAATAGGTTTATGCATTTATGAAGCTTTTATGCTAGGAGGTTTTAGCCAACAAAGTGCAAAGGGAGGTCCTGAGGAGCAGACATGGAGAAGAGGGCCCTGTAGAGGGAGCTAGTGAGCAGCTTTGACCTCTGTAGGCTTCAAAGGGAAAGAGCTACTCCTTGGCGTGAAGCTAAACTGGATCCAGAAGGGGGAGCCAGTTACCCAGAAACAAAATGGAGTTATGCCCATCTGTGGGCCAGAAAGAACAGCAGAGTTTTAGCACAGAGATCAGCTAGAGTTGAACTTGATATCCCAACTGGCTGAGCTACTCAGGGCCCCTTCTCTGGCAATGACCCACACTTGGCACCTTAGCCCATCAGTCAATCCTTCAAGAGTTCTTGGGCTCAGATACAATAAGAGTCCTAGGGTAAGAGATACTGCTGTACACCTTTCCTGAACTCTGGCAGAACTACAGAGAACCTCATGGACCTCCTGGAGCAAGCTGGTAGTGATGAATTGCATCTGTTAACTTTGGTATCTCAGTGCCTGCCACAGAGCAGGTATTTTGATGAAAGGGAAAGGTGAATGGATGTAGGGATGGATGTGTGTAGGGATGAAGCAGTTATGCAATAGAAAAGACAAAATACTTACTTTACAGTGAGACAAGCTTGGGTGCTGGACTTGGCTCTGAGAGAGTGGCTCTGAGAGGCAAGACAACTAACCCTCTGAACTCCTTCTCAAATGTAAAATGACCCTACTTCATAGCACAATGTTAGTAAGATACAGTGCCATCATCTATGAGTAAGTGCTTTTGCTGGGTGTGATGTATGCATGTTGAAGGTCACAGCATCATCACTGCTTTCATCCTGCAGGCAGATGGGTTGAGATGTAATCCCATCATATGCTCCTTCCTTGACTAGGACTGCTTTACCTGAAATCCTCTGAGGTCTTTTCCTTCTGGTCATGGGTAAATCACCTACAGAATCAATGCAGCTCAGAAGTCATAGGATTAAAATGTAGCAGAGAATTGACCCAATCAGAGCTGACTTCTGAGTTGTATGTCTGTGAGGGGCAATGGAAGCTCTACCAATCTGACCTCCTGAACTCTAGTTCTATCTCCTCTATGAAACCTTATCACATTGCTGGACTCCTCTTGCATACTTTACATGAGCAGTATTCATATGCTTACTCATTTCCTGTGGTCTGGCCTTTAGTCTTATAAACCTTCCGCATTTCCCATAGTAAGCAGCTCAGCCCTGAGCACTCCAGAGCCAGATGGAGCAGTCTGGTTCCAAGATGCCCCCTTTAAGCTTTAGAAATTCCTGAGCTGGACAGAAGGATGATCCTTCCACTAATCACATCCTCAGAGCCTTATCCAGAGGCAAGTGTACTAGAGCCACATAAGCTTATGGCTTGTAGGATATTCAGAAATTTTGTAAGTTGGTTGTGAAATGAAACCAATAGCAGTTTACAGTTGGCTGTGATGGGAATATTTGCCACAAAATCTGGTAAATGATGTATATTTCAGATCTTTTTTTTTTTTTTTGAAAATCACTGTAGGAACCTTTGAATATTTCCTGTTGCTAGTACATCTTGCAATTTTAGGACATATGATATGCAGGAAGTGAGCAAGAAGGCGATTCTAGCCTCTTAGACCAGGGACCATCATGACCCATGTTAGTGGGACATGAATATATACAATTTCTTCATTCTTTGCAGCATTTTAGCATTTTTAAGGCTCCTCACCAGACACAAAATCTTCTGGCACATTGTTTTTTTGGTTATAATTTTATTATTTTTGACTGTACCTTGTGGCATGTGGGATCTTTGTTCCTCAACCAGGAATTGAACTCAACACACCCCCTGCAGTCAAAATATAGAGTCTTAACCACTGGACCACAAGGGAAGTTCCAGCATTTTAAAAGTGTTTTCACTTTCATTACCTACTTTGATTCTCATAACATCCTAAAAAGATATAATTATCCTCACAATATGACGAGGAATGCAAGGCTATGAGAGGCATGTCTCCCTTGGCTGTCTGCCCAGCCCTCCTCCTCTAATAATTGACAATCTCCCCAAGAACCAAGTTTCTGCCTTATAAGCTGACTCTTTGGACCATAAGAGTTTAAATCACATACCTGAACCAAGATGGGCTAGTCAATTTCTCTTTCTTGAGAATTTAAACTAAGAGATATGAAAGCCTAGACTTTGAGAGAGATAGTCTGTACTGGCAGGGATCCACTTTCACACTAAAGATTCCAGTGGCTAGAGGCTCTAGACTGGGCCAGGGTCTCATTCTTCCTCATCTTCAGTCCTTTTCAAATCTTCTAAACTTCTTTCATTGCTTTAAGAAGTCATAGCTTTAAAAAAAAAATCTCCTTTTTTGCTAAAGGTATATCAAGTTGGCCTCCATTACTTGCCATCAACAGAATCTTACCTAATGGGACAGAGATGTCAAGATCTATCTCCAAGGTCACACAACCAGTAAGTGTGGTCCAGTGGTTAAGAATCTGCCTGCCAATGCAGGGGACATGGTTTCCATCGCTGGTCTGGAAAGATCCCACATACTGCAGAGCAACTAAGCCCATGCATTACAACTACTGAAGCTCACACATCCTAGGGCCAGCAAGCTGCAGCTACTAAAGCCCACATGCCTAAAACCCATGCTCCACAACCAGAGACCGCCACAATGAGAAGCCCATGCACTGCAACAAAGAGGAACCCCCACTTGCCACAATTCAAGAAAGTCTGCGTGGAGCAATGAAGACCCAGTACAACCAAAAAATCTATTAAAAAAGAAGAACTCAGAACTTATTTCAATTGACCACAAGAGAACATGAAGAGAATAGAGAGGAAACCATCTTTATTGTCTCCTTTCTCTTCAAATCTTAGACTCTCTAATGTCAGAAGAGGTTTTAAATGTCCCAAAGTTATCTACTTTGGTGTCTGCTGGCCCAGACTCACTTCCAAGTGGAACTGGCTCCAGGAGAAATGGATTAAGCCTGTCCTGAGGTTTTTCTCCCCCCCCCCCCAACCATGGAGAGTGCCCAGAATCACCAGGAAGCTTTCCAGTGATCTGTCTGGGTCCCCAGAGTGGGGACTAGCCCTTTGGTTACCCTAACTCACCAAGTACCATTAGTGAGATCTTCCATTCCTCCTCGTCTCCATTGTCCTTCAGCACCCTCAGGAGGTAAGTACTGCTGTCTTCCTTCTGGATCTTGCGGATGTGCAGTGCGCCACTTTGAGAATCAAGTGTGGCCCTGCCCTTAAATTTAGTATCGAAGTACTTAGGCTCATTAAATTCCCACTCTACAATCTTCTGGTCAGTAGTATAAAACCAGGTGAGTGACTTGTGGTTCTTAGGCAGATTGGAGATGTGTAGAGTCACATTGTCGCCAGGGATTGCATATTTTGAATGGCCTGCCAATGAAAGTCAGAATGAATGAGACCCATTTTAGAGAAAGCAGAGCTGCCCAGTAGCCCAAAGCCTGGGCTGGTGTAACAAGGAAGAAGGGAGAGATTTTTGCTTGTGAGGAGAGAGTATGATCTTTATCAGAGGACATGACCCCTAATAGGGAATTCAGTGAAAGTTAGAGCTTGAGAAGTGGGCATGGGGATAGGCAACGTGCTTATAATCTATCTAATTCTACCCTAGATGATAAAGAAAAGGGACACTGAGCTGGCCCTGCCTCCCTTCCTTACTCTCATACCAGAACATTTTCCAATAAAATTATAAGTTACAATTCCCCTCTGTGCTTGTGCTCCCTGTGACTCAATTTAGTTCTCTAGCAGTGGCTTCCCAGTTGGCATTAGTGGCAGCTAGAATACACCTGCCAATGCAGCAGACACAAGAGACATGAGGTCGATCCCTGGGTTGGGAAGATCCCCTGGAATAGGAAATGGCAAACCACTCCAGTATTCTTGTCTGGAAACTTCCATGGACAGAGGAGCCTAGCGGGTCCATGGGGCTGCAAAGAGTCAGACATGGCTGAGCAATGGAGCACACATAGCACTAGGCAAGAAGTAAAGGAGACACAAGGTTTGAAATGAAGGGGAACGAGAGTTATTCAGTGACAAGGTATTATAGAAGAGTGAGCATTTTACTAATAAAAATATTGTGCTATTTTTCTGGCTTTTGTGATCTTTGTATTTGTCAGCTTTTTAAAAACTTGTGACACATTGGGACTTCTTTTCTCATTCTAACTACATTTATCTTTGTTCCTATTTGTATTTAAAGTTCTATTCTTTTTCTCATGAGAGCACCCCAAATTGTATAAGCCTCAGTTCTAAAAGACCTGATTTCATGAAGGCAAGAAGAAAAGGATGATAGCCAGAAAATAAAGATGAAGGGAGGTCTGCTGACTCTTCTGTGAATGAAAGAAATCTATGTATAAATGTATAGACTGAGAAACAGCAGTGAGTGCTCAGTCACTTCAGTCATGTCTGATTCTTTGCAATCCTATGGACTGTAGCCCACCAGGCCCTTCTGTCCATGGGGATTCTCCAGGCAAGAATATTGGAGTTGACATGCACCTCTTTAGGAGATATTTCTGACCCAGGGATCAAACCCATGTCTCTTATGTTTCCTGCATTGAGAAATAGCAGTAGAAAGAAGCTAATAGTAGAGGAAAGAGGAAATAAATCTCTATCACTCTTACCTCATGTACTGTTACACAAAACCTCACATTGCTCAGCATTGTATCTACACCTACTTTTTGGGTTGGCCAAAATGTTCATTTAGGTTTTCCCATAGGCTGATACTTTCCACATGTCTATCATTTACAAAAACATTCTTTTGAATAAAAATTAAAAATACCTATGTCCCCAGGTCTTTCAAGTTCCTAGTCCTTAATCCTTCCAACTATCCATTGAACAGTTAGTTATGGAGCATTTAACCTATGCCTGTTGCATTCACAGACACACGTAGGCATTAATTTCCACAGTGCTTCTGATTGGTCCATCCCATACTCTATGACATCCCATCTCTGTGACATAATCAATCAGTCCAAACAATGCCGGGAGCCAGCACGGGAGTTCCCACCCATGACAAGGTCATGGAGGGAGCGCTCTGATGGGCAAGGCGAGTCAGGGCTCAAGGGCCCCCCTGGTCTGCCTGAGTGTCTACCCCAAAACCAGAATCTGTCTGTTTTATTATTTCATGACTTTCACCAACTCTTCTGACATTAACGGTGGGCTATCCCTGACCACCTTTCTCTGAATAAATTAACTTAGAGCTCTAGTTAATAATTCTCCTGGGCATAATAGGAATGTTTCAATTCAAACCCCTCTGATGACTTGCTAGCTTGCCTGACAGGTTTGTTTGGACTCCTGCAGCTACACATGTGATTGTTCACAGCCTCCCAGCCACAAGAGGCACGGGATGCTTAAGATATTCTAACAATGCAGAGCTTCTCAGAGAGTTAAAATTGTTAGAATAGAACTAGTAGAGGATTTCTTTGTTGAGCTAATGCTTGCTGCCAAGTTTCCATATCCCTTACCTACTGTGTCCCTGGGAGTGTATTGATTAATATAGTTGGTGTATAGAAATGTAAGTAGTAGCTTTAATGTTTGTAACCTTGGACCCTTGAGTTAATTCTTTTCTTGTTATAGCCCACCACACTTTTGCCCTATAAGAATGCAACTTTATCTAATACTTTCAGAGGGTGGCGCCTGACTTTAGAATAATCACCTTTAGAGAAAAATAAGTTTTCTGAAGAAAGGGTCATAAAATGTTAACAAGCCTCCTGACCAGAAGGTGATGTAAATCACCTAAAGCTTTTGCACATGATAAGTTTGCAGAAAGAAAGCCTGGCTTCAATAAGGATCAAGGACTGCTGACCTTGCATGACTCTACAACTCCCCCCCCCCCCATTATCCTCTATGCACAACTTAAGGTATAAAAACTACTTTGGAAAATAAAGTGTGGGCCATGCTCATCCAACTTGGTCTCCCCATGTCGTTCTTTCTCTTTCCTTTTCCTTTTCAGGCTGATTCCCTGGAGCGCAGGGGCCCTCTGCATTCACTTTCCTGCCTGGGCTTCTAAGACCCACTGGAGAAGGTGTCTAAGGTGGGGCACCTTCAGCTATTCAAGAGGGCTCCTGCGGCCTACGTGAACAGAGAAAGTCCTGTGCTGGGGCTTTATTGGCTTTCTGCATAAACCAAGGAATATCAGCCTCTTTTCTCTCCTGTATTTTCTTAACTGCAAAATTCTTTCCTTATCTCTTTCTCTATTTCTCTCAGTCGCTGACGCTGTCCTCCCGAGGGAATCCCGGGATCCAACCGGGGCAGGACCCCGGCAAAACAACAATATTTGAACAATGACTACATGCCAGGTCATGTGCTAGGCTCCAACACCAACAATGTAGACAGTCTCTCACCTCTTAGACCATACAGCCTCTTCAGGAGCATACATTCTCTTTAGGATTTCAAAATTACTGGACACATATTCTAGACTTGTTCTCATTCCATTGCTTGTTTCCATATGAATTAATAAAAGTGGTGATAATAGACAGCCTAGGTCAGTGTTTTTCAGCCTTGGCACTATTGATATTTTGGGCCAGAGAATTCCTTGTGCAGAGATGTCTTTGTGTATTGTAAGATGTGTAGTAGCCTCCCTGGCCTCAGCTCACTAGATGCCAGTAACATCATTCCAGTTGTGATCTTCAAAACTGTCTCCAGACAATGACAAATGCTCCCAGGGAGGCAAAAATCTTACCACCTTCATTCTGGTTGAAAACTGTTGGCTTAGGCATCCTTGGTAGACTCTCCATTGAGTCTCAAAAATATGCTGAAGAATATAGCACAACCCACAATTAACCACTTTATTTCTAAGTAGGAAGTCACCGCCATCTACCAGGATGGCTTTTTTTTTTTTTTAATCATTACTCATACGTGGTAAAGGAAGGGGGAAGGAAAGCTGCAACATCCTGTTCATGCCTATATCTTAAAATTCATATCATATTAAAGTAATCCATTTAATACCAATTACTTGCCTTTATCACCAGACTCGGAGAAGGCAATGGCACCCTACTCCAGTATTTTTGCCTGGAAAATCCCTAGAAGCTTCCTAAGGACAAAAAATGAGTCTTATGAATTAAACTCATTTCCATTGTAGTATGATAGTTAAGAACATGGGCTCTGGAATTAGACTATTCAGATCCTGACCCTGTCACTTATTAGCTGTGTAACTGCGAACATTTTGCCTGACCTCTCTGCCTTCATTTTAGTTTATCTTACAGAGTTTGTGATGGTGAAGTTCATGTATCAAGTTTACTGAGTTAAAGGATGCCCAGATAGCTGGTAAAACACTCTTTCTGGATGGTCTGTAAGGTTTTTTCTAGCAGAGATTAGCATTTGAATCGGTAATTCAAATTTGACTGGGTAAAGAAGATCACCCTCACCAATGTGGGTGAGCATCATCCAACCTGCTGAGTCCCAGAATTGGACAAAAAAGAAAGAATAAAAGCAAATTTCTTTCTGCTGTGAGCTGGGGTATTCCATCTTCTTCTACCCTTGAACATCAGTGTCCCTGGTCCTTGGACCTTAGGACTTGAACTACAACTTAGACCACTGGCTTCCCTGAAGCCTCTTTGTGGAAGGATGAATGAAGTTGAGTCTACTGAGAATGAAGATTACAGGGTGTATAAACTCAAATTGTGAGTCTATATATTCTCAGATCTGTGGATTTCTATTGAAACTACACAAATAACTTTCTTGGCCTTCATCTTACAGATGGCAGATCATGGGACTTCTCCAGAGAAGTACAGAATATGGATTATGCCTCCATAACTATGTGTGTGTGCTAAGTCACTTCAGTCATGTCTGACTCTGTGTGACCTCATGGACTGTAGCCCTCCAGGTTCCTCTGTCCCTGTCTATTCCCCAGGCAAGAATACTAGAGTGGATTGCCATTCCCTTCTCCAGGGTATCTTCCCGAGCCAGGGATCAAACTGACATCTCTTATGTCTGACCTGCTATGGCAGGCGAATTCTTTACCACTAGCGCCACCTGGGAAACTGTGTGAGACTCATTCGATATATTTGTATATATCCCATTGATTCTTTTTCACTAAAGAACCCTGACCCAGAGTAACACAAATAAAATGCTTAGGATATAATTTGATTAATTCAAATAATCAATACACATAAAATACTTAGTATAATACTTGGAAGATTCAGTTCAGTTCAGTCCAGTCGCTCGTCGTGTCTGACTGTCTGCGACCCCATGAATCGCAGCACACCAGGCCTCCCTGTCTGTCACCAACTCCCGGAGTTTACTCAAACTCATGTCCATCGAGTTGGTGATGCCATCCAGCCATCTCATCCTCTGTCGCCCCCTTCTCCTCCTGCCCCCAATCCTTCCCAGCATCAGGGTCTTTTCCAATGAGTCAACTCTTCTCATGAGGTGGCCAAAGTACTGGAGTTTCAGCTTTATCATCACTCCTTCCAATGAATATTCAGGACAGATCTCCTTTAGGATGGACTGGTTGGATCTCCTTGCAGCCCAAGGGACTCTCAAGAGTCTTCTCCAACACCACAGTTCAAAAGCATCAATTCTTCAGCACTCAGCTTTCTTCACAGTCCAACTTTTACATCCATACATGACCACTGAAAAAATCATAGCCTTGACTAGACGGACCTTTGTTGGCAAAATAATGTCTCTGCTTTTTAATATGCTATCTAGGTTGGTCATAACTTTTGGTTAGTAGATAATAAATGTCATGTATTGATTATTATTATTACCTACATTATTTTTTGTATCCATAAATTCTATACTATGTATAAATTATTGAGATGTGTAACACCTGCCATTGAACTCATTTTATTGTGCCAAAACAGTGGTAAAAGAAGGACTAGAATTTTTTTAGGAACGAATGCCTATCTGTGAATCTGAAAGTGTAGAATGTGGTGGAAGGGGGCAAAAAAAAAAAAAATTGCAACAACTCCTGTAGAGGCTTTCACTTATAAGCTAGATCTAGTAAAATACATCAGCACGCACAAAAGACAAACAAACCAGGTCTTTGGTGAGGACATGTGATGATAAGAAAGAGTCCCCAGCACCATGGTAAGACCAGAGAACTCACCTGAAACTTCCTTGGGCAAAGAAAAATGGGGATGAACTCAATAAGGAATAAAGAATACAGGGCATATAGACTGAAGTTATGATTCAGACTCAGTTATAATATACATTATTTCTCCATGTGAAAATGAGGTCTGCTTTATAATAATAAAGCAAGGAACATTTCATGCAAAGATGGGCACAATAAAGGATAGAGATGGTATGGTCCTAACAGAAGCAGAAGATATTGAGAAGAGGTGGCAAGAACACTCAGAAGAACTATACAAAAAAGATCTTAATGACCCAGATAACCACAATGGTGTGATCACTCATCTAGAGCCAGAATTCTGGAATGCGAAGTCAAGTGGGTTTAGGAAGCATGACTTAGAACAAAGCTAGTGGAGGCAATAGAATTCCAGCTGAGCTAACCCTAAAAGATGATGCTGTGAAAGTGCTGCACTCAATACGCCAGCAAATTTGGAAAACTCAACAGTGGCCACCAGACTGGAAAATGTCAGTTTTCATCCCAATCCCAAAGAAAGGCAATGTCAAAGAATGTTTGAACTACCGCACAATTGCACTCATCTCACACTACTTGCAAAGTAATGCTCAAAATTCTGGAAGGGAGGCTTCAACAGTATGTGAACCAAGAACTTCCAGATATTCAAGCTGGATTTACAAAAGGCAAAGGAACCAGAGATCAAATTGCCAACATCTATTGGATCATCTATAGAAAAAGCAAGAGAATTCCAGAAAAACATCTACCTCTGCTTTATTGACTACCCCAAAGCCTTGACTGTGTGGATCACAACAAACTGTGGATAATTCTGAAAGAGATGGGAATACCAGGCCACCTTACCTGCTTCCTGAGAAACCTGTATGCAGGTCAAGAAGCAACAGTTAGAACTGGACATGAAACAATGGACTGGTTCAAAATTGAGAAAGGAGTACATCAAGGCTGTATATTGTCACCCTGCTTATTTAACTTATATGCAGAGCACATCATGCAAAATGCCGAGCTGGATGAAGCCCAAGTAGGAATCAGAGTGCCAGGAGAAATATCAATAACCTCAGATATGCAGATGATACCACCCTTATGGCAGAAAACGAAGAGAAACTGAAGAGCCTCTTGATGAAAGTGAAAGAGGAGAATGAAAAAGTTGGCTTAAAACTCAACACTCAAAAAACTAAGATCATGGCATCTAATCCCATCACTTCATGGCAAATAGATGGGGAAAATATGGAAACAGTGATTGACTTTGTTTCTTGGGCTCCAAAATCATTGCAGATGGTGACTGCAGCCATGAAATCAAAAGACGCTTGCTCCTTGGAAGAAAAGTTATGACAAACCTAGACAGTATATTAAAAAGCAGAGACATCACTTTTCCGACAGACTTCCATCTAGTCAAAGCTATGGTTTTTCCAGTAGTCAAGTATGAATATGAGAGTTGGACCATAAAGAAGGCTGAGTGCCGAATAATTGATGCTTTTGAATGGTGGTGCTGTAGAAGACTCTTGAGAGTCCCTTGAACTACAGGGAGATCAAACCAGCCAATCCTAAAGGAAATCAACACTGAATATTCATTGGAAGGACTGATGCTGAAGCTGAAACTCCAATACTTTGGCCACCTGATGCAAAGAGCTGACTCTTGAAAAAGACCCTAATGCTGGGAAAGATTGAAGGCAGGAAGAGAAGGGGATGACAGAGGATGAGGTGATTGGATGGCATCATTGACTCAAAGGACATGAGTTTGGGCAAGCTCCAAGAGTTGGTGAAGGACAGGGAAGCCTGGCATGCTGCAGTCCATGGGGTCACAAAGAGTCAGACATGACTGAGTGACTGAACTGAATTTACAACATTAAGATCTTGTTTGTCCAGGATATCCCCAACACGTTCCAAAGAACTTCAAACTAAAGTGTGAGGAGGAGGGAGAATCTATAACAGACATAGAGTCACTGAAATTGTGAACATTTCAAAGGTGAACACCATGTCTTACTCAATTTTGAATCCCCAGAATACTTGGCCCACATTTATTGTTTAGTATAGAATGGATGGGACAAAAATCCATACATAAGTGTTCCCATTCATCTCCTCATAACCTCCAAGTAGTCATATTTTATCCCACTTAGCTTCTTTTGCTTGGTATGTGTGTGTGTTAGTTGCTCAGTCATGTCTGACTCTTTGCAGGCTCTTCTGTTCATGGGATTTTCCAGGCAAGAATACTGGAATGGATTGCTGTTTCCTCCTCCAGGCGATCTTCTTGACCCAGAGATCAAACCTGTGTCTCCTGCATTGCAGGTGGATTCTTTATCACTGGGCCATCTAGGAAGCCCTCCTCTTGCTTACTTCTTAAGATTTGTTTGACCTTTTTGAGGAACCACTCGAGTTGGTTTAGAAAATAGAGGTTCTATAACATTATGGCTCAAGAGAATGAGAATCTGAGCTGCAGAAGAATGAAATAGTTTGAGAAGACTGAAGAGGGCAGATAAGTGTATGATAGGAAGTATTGCTATAGCTTATAAATTGTATTCCTTTTAACATCTTTTGAGAGACTTCAGGTAGAAATTTGAGTTACTTTTTAATTACTTATGAACAATGAACTGTGTTTCTTAAGTATCATAATGTGCCCACCTGGGCCAGTGTAGCAGCCCTGTCTTATGGTTTTGTGTGTGAGTCACTTAGTTGTGTCCAACTCTCTGTAACCCCATGGATTGTAGCCTGCCAGGCTCCTCTGTCAATGGTATTTCCAAGCAAGAATATTGGAATCAGTAGACATTCCCTTCTTTAGGGGATCTTCCTGTCCCAGGGATTGAACCTGGGTCTCCTGCACTGCAGGCAGATTCTTTACCATCTGAGCCACCAGGGAAGTCTTATGGTTGGGTCCTGGATAAAAGAATAAAAGATGACTATTATGACATATACAGCAGAGGAGCAGTGAAGAAGCTGCCCAGAAAGTTATTTCTCAAAAGAACAACATAAAAGAGTGCTTAGTCTATCATTCATGGTTTTAGACATCTACAAATCAATGAAAAGCAGCTAAGAGAAACCTTGAAATAAAAACCCAGCAGCCTCAAATGGGCTGAGACTCATGCTTGAGAATAGCAAAGGAAAAGTGAGTTTTGGGGAAAGGATATGAAAAAAGAAAGAATATAGGTATATGTATAGCTTCTCTGGTAGCTCAGCTGGTAAAGAATCCACCTGTAATGTGGAAGACCTGGGTTTGATCCCTGAGTAGGGAAAATTCCCTGGAGAAGGGAAAGGCTACCTACTCCAGTATTCTGGCCTGGAGAATTCCATGGATTGTATAGTCCATGGGGTTGCAAAGAGTCCAACACGACTGAGAAACTTTCACTTTCACTTTCATATGTATAGTAGAATCACTTCACTGTACACCTGAAGCTAACACAATATTGTAAATCAACTATACTCCAATATATAATAAAAATTAATTTAAAAAGGAAAAGTGAATTTTGTTATGAAATATCTAATGAAAGTGTGGCCTTAAAAAGCCACATAAAGATAGAAACAGTAGAAAGAATACTTGATTAACCATTAAAAAATGGAAAAAATTCTACTCTTCTAAAAGGATCCTATAATCCAGTCACAAGTTGAATAAAGATGCATTAATATTACTATTATAATATAGATTTCAAAAATTAACATACAGACATTGTAGTGCAATTTGAGATATCAAAGTGGTGGTTTAGTCTATTACAAAGGATTTTCTAATAAATTCAGATAAATTCATTGATATTTTCCTTTTATTGTTGTTATTGTTCAGTCACTCAGTCATGTCTGACTCTTTGTGACCCCATGGACTGCAGCACTCCAGGCTTCCCTGTCCTTCACCATCTCCCAGAGCTTGTTCAAACTCATGTCCATTGAGTTGGTGATGCCATCAAACCATATTATCCTCTGTCATCCCCTTCTTCTCCTGCCTTCCATCTTTCCCAGCATCAGGGTCTTTTCTAATGAGTCAGCCCTTCGCATTAAGTGGCCAAAGTATTGGAGTTTCAGCTTTAGCATCAGTCCTTCCAATGAATATTCAGGGTTGATTTCTTTTAGGATTGACTGGTTTGATCTCCTTGCAGTCCAAGGGACTCTCAAGAGTCTTCTCCAGCACCACAGTTCAAAAGCATCGGTTCTCCAGTGCTCAGCTTTCTTTATAGTCCAACTCTCACATCCATACATGACCACTGGAAAAACCATAGCTTTGACTAGACAGATTTTTGTCAGCAAAGTAATATCTCTGATTTTTAATATGGTTTGTCATAGCTTTTCTTCCAAGGAGCAAGCATCTTTTAATATCATGACTGCAGTTACTATCTTCAGTGATTTTGGAGCTCAAGAAGATAAAGTCTGTCACTTTTTCCATTTTTTCCCCATATATTTGCCATGAATTGATGGGACCAGATGCCATGATCTTAGTTTTTTTAATGTTGAGTTTTAAGCCAGTTTTTTCCCTTTCCCCTTTTCCCTTCATCACGTGGGTCTTTAACTCCTCTTTGCTTTATGCCATAAGGGTGGTGTCATCAGCATATCTGAGGTTATTTATATTTCTCCCAGCAATCTTGATTCCTACTTGTGCTTCATCCAGCCAAGCATTTCACATGATGTACTCTGCATATAAGTTAAATAAGCAGGGTGACAGTATATAGTCTTGATGTATTCTTTTCTCAATTTTGAACCAGTCTATTGTTCCATGTCCAGTTCTAACTGTTGCCTCTTGACCTGCATACAGGTTTCTCAGGAAGCAGGTAAGATGGTCTGGTGTTCCCATCTCCTTAACAGTTTTCCAAAGTTTGTTGTGATCCACACAGTCAAAGGTTGTGTCAATGAACCATAGTCAATGAAGCAAAAGTAGATGTTTTTCTGGAATTCTCTTGCTTTTTCTATGATCCAATGAATGTTGGCAATTTGATCTTTGGTTCCTCTGCCTTTTCTAAATCCAGCTTGAATATCTGGAAATTCTCGGTTCACATACTGTTGAAGCCTCCCTTCGAGAATTTTGAGCATTACTTTGCTAGCGTGTGAGATGAATACAATGATGTGGTAGTTCAAACATTTTTTGGCATTGCCTTTCTTTGGGACTGGAAGGAAAACATCTTTTCCAGTCCTGAGGCCACTAATGAGTTTTCCAAATTTGCTGGCATATTGAGTGCAGCACTCTCACAGCATCATCTTTCTGGATTTGAAATAGCTCAGCTCAAATTCCATCACTTCCATTAGCTTTGTTTGTAGTGATGCTTCCTAAGGTCCACTTGACTTCACACTCCAGGATGTCTGGCTCTAGATGAGTGATCACACCATCATGGTTTTTCTGGGTCATTAAGATCTTTTTTGTATAGTTCCTCTGTGTATTTTTTGCCACCTCTTCTTAATATCTTTTGCTTCTGTTAGGTCCATACCATTTCTGTGCTTCATTTTGGCCATCTTTGTCAAATGAAATGTTCCCTTGATATCTCTAATTTTCTTGAAGAGATCTCTAGTCTCTCCTATTCTATTGTTTTCCTCTATTTCTTTACTTTGATCACTTTAGGAAGGGTTTCATGTTTCTCCTTGCTATTCTTTGGAACTCTGCATTCAGATGGATGTATCTTTCCTTTTCTCCTATGCCTTTCAGTTCTCTTCTTTTCACAGCTCTTTGTAAGGCCTTCTCAGACAACCATTTTGCATTGTTGCATTTCTTTTTCTTGGAGATGGTTTTGAACACCACCTCCTGTACAATGTTATGAACCTCCATCCATAGTTCCTCAGGCACTCTGTCTATCAGATCTAATCCCTTGAATATATTTGTCACTTCCACTGTACAATTGCAAGGGATTTGATTTAGGTCATACCTGCATGGCCTGGTAATTTTCCCTACTTTCTTCAACTTACTTCTGAATTTTGCAATAAGGATTTCATGATCTAAGCCACGGTCAGCTCCCAGTCTTGTTTTTGCTGATTGTATAGAGCTTCTTCATCTTCAGCTGCAAATAATATAATCATTCTGATTTCAGTATTGACCATCTGGTGATGTCCGTGTGTAGAGTTGTCTCTTGTGTTGTTGGAAGAGGGTGTTTGTTATGAGCAGTGTGTTCTTTTGGCAGAACTCTGTTGGACTTTTCCCTGCTTCATTTTGTACTCCAAAGCTAAACTTGCCTGCCTCTCCAGGTATCTCTTGACTTCCTACTTATTTTCATATATATATATATGTGTGTGTGTGTGTGTGTGTGTATATATATATATATATATATTTCTTTTTCTAATATATTTATTTTTTAAAATTTTTAAAGTCAATTGAAAAATATTTTTATTTGCCTTTTAACAATTCCACATTTTATTAGATATAAAACTACTTAAAGTACTACTTTGATTTAATTCTAACAATAAGTAGTTGTTCATGTGTCTGAATGCTTAGGATAAAGTAACTGTATTTATGTGCAGTTTATAAATGAGACAGACCTTTCCTATGCTTACCCATGTTTCTTGTCTGTAGAAAAGTAAAACTGAAATGGTATAGAGGAGGGGAATCAGATCAAAAGAAGTAGTAATTTCATACAAAAAAGTCTACCCAGGGAGAAGAAGGAAGTGCTAAAGGGGAAATTCTAAAGCAAGTCATGTCATTTCTCGTAAAATTTTAAGAACCAAAAGAGGTGTTTTAAAGATACTGGCATGGAGTTATGTGCAGCTCTCTAGTGAGATAAACTGTTTAGCAAACCTGTACAAACCTTTCAGGGAAGTAATTTGGCAATAGACATCAAGAGTTCAGATGTGTGTCATGGGGGCAAGATAAAGAATGCAGTGCTGTTTCCTGAGATGGGAAGTCTCATGAATTTAATCGGCCAGATGACAGTGACCAAATGCATGGTGAGGAAGCCCCAGGTTTGTGGAGGCTTATTACACAGCAATAGATAGCTGGAACAAAGATGAGGAGTTAGATTTTGGAAATGTGTTTGAAGATGTTTAAAAAGCAGAGATTCAGTTCTGTGGCCCAGGAGAGAGCACTGGGCTTTGGAATTTCTTTATGATATTCCTGGTCCTTATCTGTCTCAAATTGTATGTGGTCACAATCACAGAGCAATTTCACATTCTTTATTTCATTGATCTTAATAATAACGCCTTGAAAAAATGGGGAGCGTATCATTATACCCATAATAGAGTTGAGAAAATTGAGACTCAGGAAGCTTTTACAATTTATAGGAAACCCCATGGCTTATAACTCAGAACATAGGTCTTAAAGCAATTATCCTCCAATTGAAAATAAAATTAAGAAAAAAGAAGATAAGTCTTCTGATTCCCAGAAAAAGCTATTTCTACTGCACTTTGTTGTGCTAGAGGGAGACAGGGAAGATGCCTGCTAGTGAGGAGTGGGTCCAGAGATCAGAGAGCTGAGAAACTCAAGTCTGAGGAGGGCCAAAGGAGGAGATTTAAAAAATACTTCTCAAATTTCTCCACAAAAACATCCATTACTGGGAAAGAAAGAATAATGATACCCTCAGGAAGATCTGGACAGATAGCCTGAAAGGAAGTTCTTTGATGTCATTCATTCATAGGATTAACAATTATTTATTGAGCCCATGCCATGTGTTAGGCACTGTATTAGGTTCAGCAACGGACAAGGTCCCTGCGCTCACAGAGCTCCAGGAAACAGACAACCAAGCAGTTCACCAATCACAACCTGGAACCTGAGGCTTCTAGGAGGAAGTGACACAAGAATGGGTGGGGCTGGAGAGGGGGCATGCAGGACATTTCAGGCAGAAGGAAAGGCATGTATATAGGCCTAGAGGCAGGAGAGAAAGCACCTCCTCCAAGGCAAACAGCAAAGTTAAATTTAGATGAAATGTGGTTATGGGGTGTTGTTTTATCACTCAGTCATGTCTGACTCTTTTGTGACCCCATGGACTGTTGTCCACCAGGCTCCTCTGCCCTTGAGATTTCCCAGGCAAGAATACTGGAGTAGGTTGTCATTTCCTTCTCCAGGGGATCTTCCTGACCCAGGGATTGAACCCACATCTCCTGCATTGGCAGATGGGTTTTTTTGTAAAACCATTGTGCCACCAGGCTTTGGGATGAGGGAGTCATAAACTGAAGATAAAAGAACTATCTGTAGGCATACTCTGGACATGAAGAGATTTAGACACAACGGCCTCATGTCTAGAGAAAGTGCTGAAATAGCCCGCTTCTCTTGGCATTTCTATCTTTCCCAACTATTGGATGAATACTTCATACCAGCCCCTACTCCCAAGATCATATTAGTGACCTATGAGTTGAGTAAGCCCCATGGAGCTCTCACACAGCAACAAGCAGCTTGAAGACATCTTGTCTCTAGACTTAGTGTAGGGGAGCAGAATGTGCCACACTAATATACGTCTCTTTGGCATATTAATTGTTTTAAGCTGGTTGTTTTCTAAGGAAATAGCAGACATGGTAAACATCCTGAAAACCTTGTACGAGTTACCCTTTCGTAAGAAACATTTATATTTGTAAGGGAAATCTCCATTAATAAAGGTGTCTCCCTCTCTGTACCAGAAGAGGAGGATGACCAAATCTCTAGAAACTCTTATCAGTGGAGAAGACACTAACTTAAATCTGCCTAACAATCTTACCCTTATTTGCTGTGCTTTTCCTGATAACCTCCCAGAACTGTCACCCTCAACATTCTCTTTCGTCTTCAGCAGAGGATGGTACTTAAGATGAGGGCTTCAGCTATTTTAGCGAGTTACTTGGTTTTTCTGGGTTTCACCCATGTACACAATATTAAACTCTGATTTTCTCTTGTTAGCTTATCTCATGTCAATTTAATTCTTACACCAGTCAGAGATCCTAGAAGGGCAGAGAAAAATTTCTTCCTCCCCCAAAGCCAGTCATAAACCAGATCCAATGTTCTGCCACCCTGAGAGGCCTTGCATGAGTAGCCAACAGGATATCCTTTAAGTATTTCTATCTCATCTGCCTCAGAATCACATACTATCATAATTTTAAAATGTTATATTTGTTTCCCATGCTCAAACTCACTTTTACTCATTTTTTCCATAGTAGTGAACATTAAAGCACCTTTAATGAAAAAGACATAAATATTTATTAGGTGAAATAATGAGAAAGGCAATAGCTTAGTTCTCAGTTCTCAGCTGACCTAGGAAGACAGGTAGTGGAGGGCTGGACAACTGTAACAGGAAAAGGAAAGTTGCCACACAAGGGGATCAGAACACAACCATGGCAGGACGAACCTTAACTCTTAATCAGATGTTCCAGGGTTTCCCTGCTACTGAGGCCTCTGCTCAGACTCTCACTCAGCGACCCTAAACAGAGCCATCCTTCCCAAGTTTCCTTTCCCACAATTTTGATTTCTCTCTGGAGCAATGACATTATTTACTTTTGCTCATGAAACAACTCCTTGCATAGACAGAGGTCTCAAAAATGCCTCAAGGATCACGGCACCCCTGAGCCTACAATGTGGCAGCTACCCATGCAGCTTTCTGTTATTTGTTATGCAAAGAGACTTCACAGATGACAAACCATAGCACTAAATGTGAGAAGACTTCTTCTCCATTTCACCAAAGTTCTATTTTTGTTGCTTCCCCTTGAGAAAAGAGATGGAGCCTGATTTTCTAAAGCTTAAGGAAGAATCCCCAACCCCACTGCCAGGATGCAAATCCTTGCTGCCTGGAGCCACTACTCCACTTCAGGTGGAGACACGCCCCGTATTCCCTTTTCCATCTGACTCGGCCTCCAGTGCACAGTTACAGGCAGACCATCTGTGGAAAGTACCTTGTATGCTGATTGCCAGGAACAAGTGAGGCAGCAGTAGAATTCCCAGAGTCAGAGACCACTCCCGCCTTCTGGAGCACATACTCCTCTTCTCCAGAACTTTACGGGAACTCTGGACGCAGACCAGAGCCAAGCCAGAAAGAGACCAAAGGCACCTTTAATTCAAGGCTTAAGGTTAGACCTCTCCACCCAGAAACTCATGGGTGGGGCCTGGGGACCGAAAACAGGAAGTCCCATCGTTTTTCTTTTTCTTTTTTTTTTTTTAATTAAACCACTAAAAAACTAAGAACAAACTTGCGCATATGGTGGCAGAGGGAGAGGGTGGGACGAATTGAGAGAGTAGCTCTGAAACACCCATTACCATATGTAAAACTAGATAGTTGGTGGAAATTTTCAGAATGACTCAGGGAGCAAATGACAACCTAGAGGGGTGGGATGGGGTGAGAGGTGGGAGGGAAGGCCACGATGGTAGAAATATACATATACATATAGCTGGTTCGTGTTGATATATGGCGGAAATGAACACAATGTTGTAAAGCAATTATCCTTCAATTTAAAATAAATTTAAATTAAAAAAAAAAAACAATTTTGTTTGAATGTGTGTTAGTTCTCTTTTCTGGTGAGAGGATCCATAGAGTCTACTGGTTTTCAGAGGGATTGGTACTCAGAAAAGGTTAAAGACCCCTGATAGTGAATATCTGCTTTTGGTTTCCCAGCCAGGAAACACCCTGATTAACCAGAGTACCCACCCAAGGGGATTTCTGGCCTGAGCCAACTCTAAATCATGTGAGGAGTATAAAGTAGATCATGTGTGGCATAGGCTGAGAGCACAAAATATGGCAAATCAGACCTACACAGTTTGAGTACTGGTCTCGCCCACCCACCCCCAAGCTCTTCCTACCTTATGGGTAAGTTCACTATTTAAGACTTTACATTGGCCTACCCACTGAACATTAGTATTACTATTATTAACCTATATTCAAATATTGTATTACTAACCTATTATCAAAGGTTATTTGACCCAAATGAATGTATTCTGCACCCTTGTGGCCTAAGAGTTTCAGGCCCATCCCTCCTTTTTTTTTTTTTTTTTAAATTAATTTATTTTAATTGGAGGATAATTACAATATTTTTTCTTTTTTTAAATTTTATTTTATTTTTAAATTTTACAAATTGTATTAGTTTTGCCAAATATAAAAATGAATCTGCCACAGGTATACATGTGTTCCCCATCCTGAACCCTCCTCCCTCCTCCCTCCCCATACCATCCCTCTGGGTCGTCCCAGTGCACTAGCCCCAAGCATCCAGTATCGTGCATCAAACATGGACTGGCAACTCGTTTCATACATGATATTATATATGTCTCAATGCCATTCTCCCAAATCTTCCCACCCTCTCCCTCTCCCATAAGACTGTTCTATACATCAGTGTCTTTTTTGCTGTCTTGTACACAGGGTTATTGTTACCATCTTTCTAAATTCCATATATATGCGTTACTATACTGTATTGGTGTTTTTCTTTCTGGCTTACTTCACTCTGTATAATAGGCTCCAGTTTCATCCACCTCATTAGAACTGATTCAAATGTATTCTTTTTAATGGCTGAGTAATATTCCATTGTGTATATGTACCATAGCTTTCTTATCCATTCAATAAAAGCAGAAATAAACAAATGGAACCTAATTAAACTTAAAAGCTTCTGCACAACAAAGGAAACTATTAGCAAGGTGAAAAGACAGCCTTCAGAATGGGAGAGAATAATAGCAAATGAAGCAACTAACAAACAACTAACCTCAAAAATATACAAGCAACTCCTACAGCTCAACTCCAGAAAAATAAATGACCCAATCAAAAAATGGGCCAAAGAACTAAATAGACATTTCTCCAAAGAAGACATACAGATGGCTAACAAACACATGAAAAGAGGCCCATCCCTCTTGAATCTAAATGAATTATTTGCCCACCCAGGACACTTTGAAGACCCATAAGGAAAGTCACAGTCCCTGATATACCATATTTGTAGCAGTTTCAGACTGGGGACATTTCTGATTTTCAACTTGGAGATGACCAATAAAAACACCGCTCTCCTCAATCTGTGAACTCCTGTCTTGGAAGTACTTACCCTCCCCAAAATATCAGCATGGGGAAATGGAGTCAGCTCACTACTGGAAACTGCGTATGACACCCTATTTACCTGATCATATTGGAGCCCTGTGAGGTGAGGAAACAGGTATTACTACTTGTATTTTATAACTGAAACTCAGGGTCAGATTTTCCTGAGGTCATGTGCAGCTCCAGTCAACCCCAGTCTTCTTCACTCAGCTCTTCCCCTTATGTAAGCTACAGTAAATCTTTGGACTAGAAGAAAAGATGAGACTGAAGTAGAATGAGCAAGATCAAAGTGAGGTTAACTACTGCTACTGCTGCCGAGTCACTTCAGTCGTGTCCGACTCTGTGCAACCCCATAGACGGCAGCCTACCAGGCTCCCCCGTCCCTGGGATTCTCCAGGCAAGAACACTGGAGTGGGTTGCCATTTCCTTCTCCAATGCAGGAAAATGAAAAGTGAAAGTGAAGTCGCTCAGTCGTGTCCGACTCTCAGCGACCCCATGGACTGCAGCCCACCGGGATCCTCCGTCCATGGGATTTTCCAGGCAAGAGTACTGGAGTGGGGTGCCATAGCCTTCTCTGGAGGTTAACTAAGGAAGACTTAAAAGCAAACCATGAAAAAGAAGCTGAGAAGGAGTGTTCTTTACCACTAGTACCACCTGGGAAGCCATCTGAGAAGGAGTAGGGCAAATGACAGAACAAGGTAAGGGACGGAAGTGAACTGAACGTGGGCTTTGCTCGAACTTTGGCTCCTCTGGGGATTTTGCAAAAGGGCTGTTGTCCAGTGTTTTGCTGAAGCATTTGAGATCTTAACCAGCAGAGAATAGCAAGATCTATTCCCAACCACCTAGGATGAAAGGTGGGACCTCTCAGTTGGCACTAGTGGTAAAGAACCCACCTGCCAATGCAGGAGACACAAGATACGTGGGTTTGATCCCTGGGTTGGGAAGATCCCTTGTAGGAGAGCATGGAAACTCAACTCCAGTATTCTTGCCTGGAGAATCCTATGGACAGAGGAGCCTGGCAGGCTACAGTTCATGGGATCGCACAGAGTGGGACACGACTGAAGTGACTTAACACACACCCATGCAGGATGAAAGTGAAAGGAAATGACAACCCACTCCAGTGTTCTTGCCTGGAGAACCCCAGGGACGGGGGAGCCTGGTGGGCTGCCGTCTATGGGGTCGCACAGAGTTGAACACGATTGAAGCGACTTAGCAGCAGCAGCAGCAGATGCAGGATGAAGGGTACTATTGCTGGCTGACTTCTTGATGATTCCAGTAGGGGGCAGTACAGCACTGCAGGTGTTCCTTCCTCCCTATATCTATTGGATATTTCTAGAGCTACAAGTGAGGATGTAGAAATAAAAGCTACACTCTTGTCTACTTTTAAGCAGCTTGCAATCCCATGAAGGAACCAGATAAAGAAGAAAAGCATTAAAATGTGGTGCTGAAATTATGGGGTCACTTAGAAAGACTACATAAATACAAACTATGTTATGAGAGGAGGCTACTGAGAGATGAGTGAATAGGTGCAACTCCTTTTAAGAATGATGAAAGTATCTTACATAAGGAAGATGAACACGGGTAATATCTGAAAAACTGGAGAACTTGGCTATGGAGAAGGAAATGGCAACCCACTCCAGTATTCTTGCCTGGAGAATCCCATGGACGGAGGATCCTGGTAGGCTACAGTCTATGGGGTCGCTAAGAGTCAGACACGACTGAGCGACTTCACTTTCACTTTTCACTTTCATGTATTGGAGAAGGAAATGGCAGCCCACTCCAGTGTTCTTGCCTGGAGAATCCCAGGGACGGGGGAGCCTGGTGGGCTGCCGTCTGTGGGGTCGCACAGAGTCGAACACGACTGAAGCGACTTAGCAGCAGCAGCAGCAGAGAACTTGGCTATTTCAGGAAACTGAGGATATTTTAATGTGGCTGAAATAAAAGGAAAGAAAAACAGGTCTATAGTGTTAAGGTTTTAGCGTGCATAGATTAGGAGCTTGGATTTTATACTGAAGCCTTTCAAGGAGGTGTAAATAAAGGATTTGGGGCATAGGAGTATTCTACTTCAATTCACAGGTTAGAAAGAAATCTGAAGAAGAGGATAATGAGACTAGAAGCAAGGAGATATTCCAAGGGTATTGGAAGAATTCATCTAACATTAATGAAGGCCTGAGCTGCAGGGTACGGCAGATGAAGAGAAATCAGATTCAGCAAAACTTGATTTTTTATATGCAGGTTGACAGAGAGGGAGAAGAAAGAGTCTGGTTGCTGGCTTGAGTGATCAACCCAAGATAGGAGAAGGGATAAACTGGAACACGAGAAATGGTAAATTCAGTGTGGGATATGTTAAGATTAAGATGCCTAAGACAGAGTTGAATATTTGGATGTGGGGCTCAAGAGAGCGATCTGAGCTACCTACCAAGTACATGATTATGCAGCCCATAAATTGTGATTGAGGTCATACCATGTGCTACAAGGATCTCTCTCAGAAAGAGTATGTAAAGTGAAAAGGGGGTTGAGGGTTGAGAAGGGGCATCCCCTCTGGCTTATTCATGCCAGCCACCAAGTCAGAAATACCATACGCTGTATGGCTTAAAGGACATATGTTTACTTCTCACAGTTCAGGAGGCTGGGAAGTATAAGATCAGGGCACCAACAGATGCAGTGTCTAGAGAGAGTCCACTTACTGATTCAGAGATGAGCATCTTCACACTGGAAGATGTCCACTGTCCTTACATGGCAGAAGAGAAGAGGGAACTCTCTGAGAGAACTCTCTTTTAAAAGAGTCTTACTCTACAGTGAGGCCAAGATAGCGGAGGAGGAAGACCTTGAGCTCATGGGTATATCAAAATTATAACTATTTATAGAGTAACTATTAATGAGAAAAAAGAAGAAGACTATCAGAAAAGATCTCCTACAAATAAAGATGTAAAGAAGAAAACACGATGAGACAGTAGAGAGTGAAAATGTGCTATGGTCAAGACCCATAACCCCAAGTGGGAGGATGGGGGTTATTAAATGGGAGGATTATTACAACTGTAGGGGTTCTTCCCAAAGATCACGTGGTCTGAGCTCCACATACACTGGGCTTCCCAGCCCTGGGGTCCTGCACCAGGAAGATGAACCCCCAGAATATTTGACTTGGAAAGCCAATGGAGCTTGCTCTCAGGAGAGTGAGAAGGCTATGAAAGTAGACATTCCAGTCTTACAAGGTTCTTAGAAACGAAACTTCATGTACTCTGGGACTCAGGGAATAGGCAGTAATTTGAAAGGAGCCTGTATCAGACCCACCTGCTAATCTTGGGGAGCCCCCTGGTGAGTAAGGAGGCAACTGCAGCTCACCCTGGGAACATAGACACCGGAGATGGCCATTTTGAGGAGCTTATTCTACCATGAGGACACTGTGCTGGCAAGCATCATTTGTAGTCCTTCCTCTAGCTCATTAACACCGGAGCCTGGCCTAGCACACCAGACTCTCAGCACCAGTACTGGGGTTCCTCGGGCCAAGCAGCAAGCTGAGTGGGAACACAGCCCCACCCACCAGCAGAGCTTCTACCTTAAGGCTTCCTGAGACCACAGCCATCCCAGGATTGGGCATTGTCCACCAGAGGACCCAAGACCTCACCTCACTCACCAGTGTGTCAACACTAGCCCTGGGAACCCCAGGGCCCTGCCGTCGGGGGCCCTGGGACCTGGCTGGGCCACCAGGCTGGTACCATCAGGGTACATCAGGGCCATTCTCACCCTCCAATGGATAGACACCAGCTCCAGGACCCCCTGGCCTTGGCCTTGCCCACCAGCAAGCCAAAACCAGCTCCAACATACTGTGGACCCCTCAACCAGATGCACTGGGGTCCAGTCCCACTCATCAGAGGGCCAAAACCAGTTCTGAGACAACCTGGATGCCACAGCTAGTTGTGTCAGGACCTGGCCCCATTTGCCAGTAGACTGACATCAGGTTTGGAACCCTTGGCTTCACAGCCAGCCATGCCAGAACCAGGCTCTGCCTGACTGTGGGCCAGAACTAGACCTAAGACCTCTTGGGGTCCCATAGCCAGCAGCCTCATAACAGCCCTGCCAACCAGGGGCCAGCAGCCTCTACCCAAGGCAGGACCAACCAACTGCACTGGGGGCCAGCCACATCTACCAGATCACCCACAGTAGTCAGCCTGCCACAACAGGAGGACCAACACCAGCCCAAGTAGGGGCAATCCTCAAGCTAGAGCTCATGGAGGGGAGTATACTGCTGGGAGGCATAGGAAAGCTCCTGTAAAAGCCACTTCTCCAAGAACAGGAAACATAACCAACCTGCCAATTAAATAGAAATAAAAAACAGTAAATTTGGCAAAATGAGGCTATAGAGGGTTATCTTCCAAATGAAGGAAAAGGATAAAATTCCAGAAGAAGAACTAGTGAAGTAGACATAGGCAATCTACCCTATAGAGAGTTCAAGTTAATAATCATAAACATGTTCAAAGAACTCAGAAGAAGATTGGATGAACAGAGTAAGAAGTTGGAATTTTTTAACAGGGTTAGAAAATATAAAGAAGAACCAGAGATGAAGAATACAATAGCTTAAATGAAAAATACACTAGAAATAATCAACAGTAGATGAGATGATACAGAGGAATAGATAGATAAGGTGGAATACAGAGTAAGGGAAATCAGTATAAAGGAACAGGGAAAAAAGAGAATAAAAAGAAATGAAGGCAGTTTAAGAGACCTACAGGATAACATCAAGCATACCAGCCTTAGAAGGATCTCAGGAGAAGAGAGAGAATGGGGCAGAGAGCACATTTAAAGTCATAATAGCTGAAAACTTCCCTAACCTGAGAAAGGAAACAGATGTCTGTGTCCAGGAAGCCAGAGAGTCCCAAACAGGATCAGCTCAAAGAGGAACACAAGATGCACTGTAATTAAAATGTCAAAAGTTAAAGAGAGAATATTAAAAGCAGCAAGGGAAAAACAACAAGCTTCATACCAAGGAACTCCCATAAGGCAGCTGCTGCTGCTGCTAAATCGCTTCAGTGGTGTCTGACTCTGTGCGACCCCATAGACGGCAGCCCATCAGGCTCCCCCGTCCCTGGGATTCTCCAGGCAAGAACACAGGAGTGGGTTGCCATTTCCTTCTCCAATGCATGAAAGTTAAAAGTGAGAGTGAAGTTGCTCAGTCGTGTCTGACTCTTCGCGACCCCATGGACTGCAGCCTACCAGGCTCCTCTGTCCATGGGATTTTCCAGTCAAGAGTATTGGAGTGGGGTGCCATCTCCTTCTCTGCCCATAAGGCTATCAGCTGACTTTTCAGCAGAAACTCTGTAGGGCAAAACGGAGTGGCCCAAAATACATAAAGTGACAAAGGGAAAACCTACAATCAAGAACAACCAAGAATACTTTAGTCAGCTAGGCTTTTAGTCAGATTTGATGCAAAATCAAAAGTGCTACAGACAAGCAAAAGCTACAAAGTTCATACCATACCAACTTCATAAGAAACGTTAAAGGGACTTCTCTAAGTGAAAAAGGCCACAACAAGAAATGTGAAAATTATGAGAGGAAAAAAATCTCATTAATAAAGGCAAATATACAATAAAGGTAGTAAATTAGCCGTGTGTAAAGTTAGGAGAGAGGGTAAAAGATGAAGGTAGTAAAATTGTGTATACCTGCAATTAGTAATTAAGAGATACACAAAACAAAAAGATATAAAATTCTCCAGGCAAGAATAGTGGAGTGGGTAGCCATTCCCTTCTCCAGGGGATCTTCCCAACCCAGGGATCCAACCTGAGTCTCCTGAATTGCAGGCAGATTCTATACTGTCTGAGCCACCAGGGAAGCCCCAAAATATTAAACATGATGTCAAAAGACTGCATTGGGGGTATAAAAAGGAAGAGTTGTTAAAATGCATTTGAACTTAAGAGATCAGGAACATGTGTGTGTGTGTGTATATATGTATATATACATATACCAATGTATATAGATATAGATAGTTATGTACAATGGGGGGAATATAATAAATACCTAATATATTTGAATAATGACATCATAACCAGGCTGATTGTGGTAATCATTTTTAAATGTAGAGAAATGCCAAACTGCTATGTTGTGGAACAGGAACTAATATAGTATTGTAGATCAATTGCACTTCAAAAGCAAACAAACAAACTCAAGAAAAATATCAGATTTGTGGTGACCAGAGGCTGGAACTGGGGGGAGGGGAATTGAATGAAGGTGTTAAAAAGCTGCAAACTACCAGTTACAAGATAAATAAGTACTAGGAATGTAATGTACAACAAGATAAATATAATTAATGTTGCTGTATGTTAAATATGAAAGCTTCAAAGAGAGTAAATCCTAAGAGTTCTCATCACTAGAAAAAAATGTTGTCTATTTCTTTATTTCTGTATCTATATGAGATGATAGGGGTTCCCTAAATTTGTGTAATAATCATTCATGATGTATAAAAGTCAAATTTGTGGCGTACCCCTTAAACTTATACAATGCTATATGTCAATTACATCTCAATGAAACTTGAAGGTAAAAAAGAGCACTAATCCCACTATGAGGGCTCCACCCTCATGATCTGAATATGTTCCAAAAATCCCATCTTCTAAGAGACTGTTGTTGTTGTTGTTCAGTCGCTCAGCCATTTCTGAGTCTTTGTGATCCCATGAACTGCAGTACACCAGGCTTCCCTGTCCTTCACTATCTCCAAGAGTATGCTCAAACTCAAGTCCATTGAGTCAATGATGCCATCCAGTCATCTCATCTTCTGTCACCCCATTCTCCTCCTGTCCTTAATGTTTCCCAGCATCAGGGTCTTTTCCATGAGTTAGCTCTTCACATCAGGTGGCCAAAGTATTGGAGTTTCAGCTTCAGCATCAGTCCTTCCAATGAGATTCAGAGTTGATTTCCCTTAGGATTGTCTGGTTTGATCTCCTTGCTTTCCAAGTGACTCTCAAGGGTCTTCTCCAACACCACAGTATGAAAGCCTCAATTCTTTGGCATTCAGCCTGCTTTATGGTCCAACTCTCACATCCATGCATGACCACTGGAAAAACCATAGCTTTGACTACGTGGACATTTGTAGGCGAAGTGATGTCTCTGCTTTTTAATACACTGTCTAGGTTCGTCATAGCTTTTCTTCTGAGGAGCAAGCATCTTTTAATTTTGTGGCTGCAGTCACAGTTCACAGTGATTTTGGGGCCCAAGAAAATAAAATCTGTCACTGTTTGCATTTTTTCCCCATCTATTAGTCATGAAGTGATGGGACTGGATGCCATGATCTTATTTTTTTTAATGTTGAGTTTTAAGCCAGCTTTTTCATTCTCCTATTTCACCTTCTTCAAGAGGCTCTTTAGTTCCTCTTTGCTCTCTGCCATTAAGGTGGTATCATCTGCATACCTGAGGTTATTGGTATTTCTCCCAGCAATCTTGATTCCAGCTTGTGCTTCATCCAGCCAGGCATTTCACATGATATACTCTGCATATAAGTTAAATAAGCAGGGTGACAGTATACAGTCTTGACCTACTCCTTTCCCAACTTTGAACCAGTCGATTGTTCCATGTCTGAGTCTAACTATTGCTTCTTGACCTGCATACAGGTTTCTCAGGAGGCAGATAAGGTGGTCTGGTATTCCCATCTCTTGAAGAATTTTCCACAGTTTGTTGTGATCCACACAGTCAAAGGCTTTAGCAATTAAAAGATTAAGATTAAACAAAAGACCTAAGGTGTAGGAAGGACACACAGACAACCAGTTTATAGCATGCTAGCAACACTAACATTTAAAGACTTGTAAAGGAAGAGACATAGACAAAGGAGACTGACAACAATTCCTTAGAAGAGTGAGAAAAAAAGTTTTAAGTTTTTAAAGGAGTTCAGAGAAGACAAGATGTCAGAGGAGTAGGTGGATGTGGAGTACATCTCTCTCCAAGGATGCATCATGACTATACCTTCAGATGCAGAAGACCTCATAGAGCACCAGCTGAGTACTGGCAGGAGTCACTGGCCACTGGAAAGGAATATAAAGACTCATACAAAACTTGGTAGGATGAAGGTAGGAAGGGAAAAAGAGGAGGAGAATGAGCAGGACGGCCTGCAGCCAGATAGTAGGGGAGCTGAAGCAAGGGTGAGATCCCCATATCCAGGGCAATTGTTTAGGACAGAAAGGAAGCATTTGAGGCTGACGGAGAGTGAAGCAGCTAATCTGTGAAAGTCTGAATGTTGTGAGAACCACACAGATAATCCAGACCACAGCCCTTTGTACACCACACAGGGATGCAAGTCCACGGGAATGCATAGTGGCTGGGAGATGGAGTGTGGGGATTGGAGAACAATACCAGGCCAAGAACGGCTGTTGACTTTGGGGAGAGAGCTGAGGGGATGGGAGGAAGGAAATCCACATGGGGAATGCCCCTAGAGGAAAGCTGGGAGGCCACGGAGGTAGGGCACAGGGAGTTGAACCATCACTGTAGCCTCTCTCTCCCCACACACCACTGCCAACAGCTGACCAACAGAGAAAGACCTCAGTGAGGGTGGCACATTGAGCAGCTGACATGTGGAGCAACAGAGAAGGACCCCAACCATGGTTGCCCTTTGAGCACCTCCTGTGCTGAATGATAGAGAAGAACCGGCAAGGGAGGCCTTTTGAGCACCAGCTGCCACAGTTTAGAAATGAACTCTAATAGTGCCATATCTTCTGTGTCTGTGGCCTCCTGCTTCCCTGCGCACCTGGCACCGCTGGGGTCCATATGATCCAAGCAGCAGTGCCCCCTGCACAGCCAGTCCTCACTGGAGCAGACCCAAGTCATTCAGGGCAACTTCAGCAGCAAACTTCTATGGATGACCCACATGCAGAGGTGGAGACAAAATCACAATTGAGCTCCAGGAGTGGAGTGATTAAGCAAGAGGATCAAAAACTTTTCCACCAGTTATACAAGCTGCAGATTAAATCCACATAATCAGTTATGTAGACTCTGTGTCTATGGAATATATAAAAGGACAATTAATGTTCCCACAAAAGAAAATGCTTTGTCTCTAGCAGCTGTGGACATTGGAGGCAAGAACACACAGGAGTAGGGCTAGATCAGAGTCTGAGCTGTCCCACAGCAGGTCTAGAGTGCAGCCCTCTCCAGTACTGGAGGGCTTCCTAGGAAGGTGGAGGTGGACTGTGGCTTACAGCAGAGGAAAGGACACTGACAGCTGAAAAGCAAGAAAAACATTAATTATTATTCCTTTATTTTGATTCATTCTGTAGTTGATTCTGAATTTTTTTTCTTCTCTTTTTTTCCTCTCGCTGCGGTTGTTGTTTTTTTATTATTATAGCCATTTAAGCTTTGGAACCTTTTTAAAAATCACACTTTTTATTTCTTTTATATATTTCTACTTCTACTTTGGCTTTCTGCAATTCTCTGGGGGGTTTTGTTGTTGTTGTTCTAGAGCCAATCAATGAATTTAGTAAACATGCAGGATACAAAATCAATACACAGAAATCTCTTTCATTCCTATACACTGACAACAAAAACTGGAGCGAGAAATTAATAGAATCATTCCATTCAGCACTGCAACAAAAAAATCAAATACCTATCAAATCACAGAACTAGAACCAAACATTTCCCAATTTGTATGGAAACACAAAAGACTCTGAATATCCAAAGCAATAGCAATCAACCTTCCTGACTTCAGACAAAACAAAAGCTACCTACAAAGCTACAGTCATCAAGACAATGTGGTACTGGCACAAAAACAGAAATAGTTTCCAGTGGAACAAAATAGAAAATCCAGAGATCAACCCACATACCTATGTGTACCTTATCTTTGACATGGGAGGCAAGAATATACAATGAAGAATAAACAGCCTCTCCAATAAATGGTAATGGGAAAACTAGACAACTACCTGTAAAAGAATGAAATCAGAACACGTCCTAACACCATGCACAAAAATAAACCCCAAACAGATTAAAGCCCTAAATGTAAGGCCAGAAACTATAAAACCCTTAGAAGAAAATATAGGCAGAACACTATGACACAAATCACAGCAAGATCCTCTTTGACCCACCTCCTAGAGTAATGGAATGAAAAAGAAACAAGTGGGACCTAATTAAATTTAAAATCTTTTGCACAACAAAAGAAATCATAAATAAGACAGACAGCCCTCAGAATGGGAGAAAATAATTGCAAAAGGATCAATTGACAAAGGATTAGTCTCCAAAATATATGAGCAGCTCATGAAGCTCAATACCAGAAAAACAATCAATCAAAAAATGGATGGGAAACGTAACAGGACATTTCTCCAAAGACATACAGTTGGCCAACAAGCACATAAAAAGATGCTCAACATTGCTCATTATTGGAGAAATGCAAATCAAAACTACAATGAAGTATCACATCACACCAGCCAGAATGGACATCATCAAAATATCTAAAAAACAATAAATGATGGAGAGGGTGTGGGAAAAGGGAATCCCTCTTGCACTGTTGGTAAGAATGTAAATTAATACAGACACTCTGGAAAACAGGATGGAGATTCCTTTTAAAAGGCTAGGAATAAAACTATCATATGACCCAACAATCCTACTCCTGGGCATATACTCTGAGAAAACCCATAACTTAAAAAGATGCACGTCCTCCAGTCTTCAATGCAGCAGTATTTACAATAGCTAGAACATGGAAGCAACCTAGATGTCTGTCGACAGTTGAATGGATAAAGTTGTGGTACATATATACAATGGAATATTACTCAGCCATTTTTTAAAAATGAATTTAAGTCAGTGAGATGGAGAGGGCTTTCCCAGTGGTTCAGCAATAAAGAATCTGCCTGCAGGAGATGTGAGTTCAACCCCTGGGTTGGGAAGATCCCCTAGAGGATGGCATGACAACCCACTTCAGTATTCTTTCCTAGAGAATTTCATGGACAGAGGAGCCTGCTGGGCTACAGTCCACGGGGTTGCAAAGAGTTGGACATGACTGAGGCAAATTAGCATGCATGCTCACAGTGAGGTGGATGAGCCCAGAGGCTATTATACAGAGTGAAGTAAGTCAGAAAGAGAAAAAATATTGTATATTAATGTATGTGCATATATAGAATCTAGGAAAATGGTACAGATGAACCTGATTACAGGGAAGGAACAGAGATGTAGACATAGAGAACTAACTTGTGGACACAGTGGGGGAGGGAGAGGGTGGGATGAATTGAGAGAGTAGCACTGAAACATATATGTCACCATATGTAAAATAGATAGCTAATGGGAAGCTGCTATATAACATAGAGGCTCAACCCCATACTCACACAACCTAGAGGGGTAGAATGGGATGGGATATGGGAAAGAGTTTCAAGAGGGAGGGGGCAGATGTATACTCATGGCAGATTCGCTTTGCTGTATGGCAGAATGAACACAACATTGTAAAGCAATTATCCTCCAATTAAGAATAAATTTTAAAAAAAGAATCCAAAGAACTGGGATGTTAACAATATCAAATGCTGCAGAAATGAAATGCTCTGTTACAGGGATGTATCCATTGCAAAGTATATAAACAGGCAATTTATAGTATCAGAAGAAGAAAATGTTTAATAAGCATAAAAAATGCACATTCAAACTAGGAATGAGAGAAAAGCAAATTAAACAAATATTGATATTACCTTCAAGTTGGAAAAAATAATTTAATTGATAGATTCCAGTGATGATAAAATTAGAGGAAGCCAGACAAATACACTGTTCCATGGGAGTATAAATTGATACAATTTTTTTGGAGGAAAATTTGGTGTTATCTATCAAAATTGTAACTGTATAATACCTTGGTATTATCCCCTTCATAGATCACTGCGTTGTTGAAGTGAAGGGGCTTGAGTAACTCAACAAAGCTATGAGCCATGACGTGCAGGGCCACCCAAGACAGACAGGGTCATAGTGGAGACTTCTTATGAATGTGATCCACTCAAGAATGGCAAACCACTGCAATATTCTGGCCACAAAAACTCCATGAACTATGTAAAAAGGCAAAAAGTTATAACACCAAAAGATGAGCCCTCCCACCCTGGTCCGAAGGTGTCCAATATGCTACTGGGGAAGAGCAGAGAACAGTTACTAATAGTTACAGAAAGAATTGGAGAAGGCAATGGCACCCCACTCCAGTACTCTTGCCTAGAAAATCCCATGGATGAAGGAGCCCGGTAGGCTGCAGTCCATGGGGTCGTTAAGAGTCGGACACCACTGAGCAACTTCACTTTCACTTTTAACTTTCACACATTGGAGAAGGAAATGGCAACCCACTCCAGTGTTCTTGCCTGGAGAATCCCAGGGACGGGGGAGCCTGATGGGCTGCCATCTATGGGGTCGCACAGAGTCAGACACGACTGAAGCGACTTAGTAGCAGCAGCAACAGAAAGAATGAAGCAGTTTGGCCAAAGCAGAAATTATGCTCAGTTGTAGATGTGTCTTGTAATGTAAGTAAAATCTGATGCTGTAAAGAACAGCATTGCATGGGAACCTGTAATGTTAGGTTCATAAATCAAGGTAAATTCAACATGGTCAAGCAGGAGATGGCAAGAATAAGCATCAGTATCTTAGGAATCAGTGAACTAAAATGGATGGCAATGAGTGAATTTTACTCAGATGACTATTATTTCAGGGATTCTGTGGTGGCTCAGATAGTAAAGAGTCCACCTGAAATGTGGGAGACCTAGGTTTGATCCCTGGCTTGGGAAAATCCCCTGGAGGATGGCATGGCAACCCGCTCCAGTATTCTTTGCCTGGAGAATCCTTACAGACAGAGGAGCCTGGTGGGCTACAGTCCATGGGGTCACAAAGAGTTGGACACAACTGAGTGACTAAGAACAGGACAACATTATATCTACTACTGTGGGCAGAAATCCCGTAGAAGAAATGGAGTAGCCCTCAAAATCAACAAAAGAGTCCGAAATGCAGTAGTTGTGTTCAACCTCAAAAACGACAGAATGATCTCAGTTCATTTCCAAGGAAAACCATTCAACATCACAGTAATCCAACTATCAACGCTGAAGAAGATGAAGTTGATCAGTTCTATGAAAACCTACAAGACTTCCTAGAACTAATACCAAAAAAGATGTCCTATTCACCTATTCACCAGGGGATTGGAATGCAAAAGTAGGAAGTCAAGAGATAACCTGGAGTAACTGGGAAGTTTAGTCTGGGAGTACAAAATGAAGCAGGGCAAAGGCTAACAGATTCTGCCAAGGGAATGCACTGGTCATAGCAAAACCCTTTTTCAACAACACAAGACACGACTTTACACATGGACATCACCAAATCGTCAATACTGAAATCAAATTGATTACATTCCTTGTAGCCAAAGATGGAGAAGCTGTATACAGTCAGCAAAAACAAGACCTTGTGGCTCAGACCATCAGCTACTTATGGCAAAATTCACGCTTAAACTAAAGAAAGTGGGTAAAACCACTAGGTCAGTCAGGGACAACCTAAATCAAATTCCCTATGATTATACAGTTGGAAGGAAAGTTATGACCAACCTAGATAGCATATTCAAAAGCAGAGACATTACTTTGCCAACAAAGGTTCGTCTAGTCAAGGTTATGGTTTTTCCAGTGGTCATGTATGGATGTGAGAGTTGGACTGTGAAGAAGGCTGAGCGGCGAAGAATTGATGCTTTTGAACTGTGGTGTTGGAGAAGACTCTTGAGAGTCCCTTAGACTGCAAGGAGATCCAACCAGTCCATTCTGAAGGAGATCAGCCCTGGGATTTCTTTGGAAGGAATGATGCTAAAGCTGAAACTCCAGTACTTTGGCCACCTCATGCGAAGAGTTGACTCATTGGAAAAGACTCTGATGCTGGGAGGGATTGGGGGCAAGAGGAGAAGGGGACGACAGAGGATGAGATGGCTGGATGGCATCACTGACTCGATGGACGTGAGTCTGAGTGAACTCCGGGAGTTGGTGATGGACAGGGAGGCCTGGCGTGCTGTGATTCATGGGGTCGCAAAGAGTCGGACACAACTGAGCGACTGATCTGATCTGATACAGTGGAGGTGAGGAATAGCGTCAAGGTATTAGATCTAGTAAACAGTGTGCCTGAAGAACTATGGACAGAAGTTCATAATATTGTATAGGAGGCAGTGAACAAAACCATCCCAAAGAAAAAGAAATCCAAGAAGGCAAAGTGTTACAAATACCTGAGAAAAGAAGAGAAGTGAAAAGAAAGGGAGAAAGGTAAAGATATACCCAACTGAATGCAGAGTTCCAGAGACTAGCAAGGACAGACAGGGCCTTCTTCAATGTACAATGCAAAGAAATAGGGGAAAACAACAAAAAGGGCAAGACTAGAGTTCTCTTCAAGAAAATTGGAGATATCAAAAGAATATTTCATGCAAAGATGGGCACATTAAGGGCAGAAACAGTAAAGAACTAATAGAAGTAGAAGAGATGAAGAGATGGCAAGAATACAAAGAATAACTACACAAAAAAGATTTTTATGACCCAAATAACCACGATGGTGTGGCCACTCACCCAAAAGCCAGACGTTCTGGAATGTAAAGTCAAGTGGGCCTTAGGAAGTACCGCTGCCAATAAAGCTAGCTGAGATGATTGAATTCCAGTGGAGTTATTTAAAATCCTAAAAGATGTTTGGCAAAACTAATACAATTATTTAAAGTTTAAAAATAAAATAAAATTTAAAAAAAAATCCTAAAAGATGATGCTATTATAGTGCTGCACCAATATGTCAGCAAATTTGGAAAACCCAGCAGTGGCCACAGGACTGGAAAAGGTCAATCATTATCCCAATTCCTCAGCAGGGCAGAACTAAAGAATGTTCAAACTCTCAGACAATTGCATTCACCTCCCACGCTAGAAAGAGTATGCCCCAAATCCTTCAAGCTAGGTTTCAGCAATACGTGAACCAAGAACTCCCAGGTATTCAAGCTGGGTTTAGAAGAGGCAGAGTTCAAATCACCAACATTCACTGAATCATAGAGAAAGCAAGGGAATTCCAGAAAAATATCTACTTCTCTTTCGTTTATTACTCTAATGTCTTTGACTGTATGGGTCATAACAAACTGTGGAAAACTCTTAAAAAGATGGGAATAACAGACTATCTCACTTGTCTCAACAACCAGTTGAGACAACTGGTCAACCAGTCAGTTTTTTGTGTAGGGTTCTAACTCTTCCTTCTTGACCTGCATTCAGGTTTCTGAGGAAGAGTTAGAACCTTACACGAAACAAATGACTGGTTCAGGATTGAGAAAGAAGTATGACAAGGCTTTTTTTGTTGTTGTTATCCTGTTTATTTAACTTATATGCAGAGCACATCATGAAACATGCTGAGCTGGATGAGTTACAAGCTGGTATCAAGACTTCCAGGAGAAATATCAACAACCTCAGAAATGCAGATGATACTACTCTAATGGCAGAAAGTGAAAAGGAACTAAGGAGCCTCTTGATGAGGCTGAAAGAGGAAAGTGAAAAAGCCAGCTTAAAATTCAGTATTAAAAAACCAAGGTCATGGCATCTGTTCCCAATAATTCATGGCAAATATAAGGAGAAAAGGTGGAAGTAGTGGTAGATTTCCTTTTTTTGAGCTCTAAAGTCACCATGGATAGTGACTGCAGCCATGAAATTAGATGATTGCTTCTTGGCAGGAAAGCTATGATAAACCTAGATAGTGTATTAAAAAGTAAAGAAATCACTTTGCTGAAAAGGTCCATATAGTCAAGGCTATGGTCTTTCCAGTAGTCATGTACGGATGTGAAAGTTGGACCATAAAGCAGGCTGAATGCCAAAGAATTGAGGTTTTCATACTGTGGTGTTGGAGAAGACCCTTGAGAGTCACTTGGACAGCAAGGAGATCAAACCAGACAATCCTAAAGGAAATCAACCCTGAATCTCATTGGAAGGACTGATGCTAAAGCTGAAGCTCCAATACTTTGGCCACCTGATGTGAATAGCCAAGTCATGGAAATGACCCTGATGCTGGAAAACATTAAGGACAGGAGGCGAATGGGGTGACAGAAGATGAGATGATTGGATGGCATCATTGACTCAATGGACTTGAGTTTGAGCATACTCTGGGAGATAGTGAAGGACAAGGAAGCCTGGCGTACTGCAGTTCATGGGGTCACAAAGACGCAGACATGGCTGGGCAACTGAATAACAACAACAGTCTCTTAGAAAATGGGGTCTTTGGCAGATGTTTAGATCATGAGAGTGGAGCCCTTAATGTGGATTAGTGCTCTTTTTTTACTTTCAAGTTTCATTGACGTGAAGCAATGAAATTGACATGTAGCATTGTATAAGTTTAAGGAGTACATCATAAATTTGGCTTTTATACATCATGAATGATTATTACACGGAAATGGCAACCCAGTCCAGTATTCTTGCCTGGAGAAGCCCATGGACAGAGGAGCTTGGTGGGCTACAGTCCACGGGTGGCAAAGAGTCGGACACGACTGAGTGACTTCACTTTCACTTTCACTATCATCTCATATAGGTACAGAAATAAAGAAATAAAATAAATCAGGTTCGATGCATGATACAGGATGCTTGGGGCTAGCACACTGGGATGACCCAGAGGGATGGTATGGGGAGGGAGGTGGGAGGGGGGTTCAGGATGAGGAACATGTGTACACCCATGGCAGATTCATGTTGATGTATGGCAAAACCAATACAAATTTTAAAGTAATTAGCCTCCAATTAAAATAAATAAGTTTATATTAAAAAATAATAAATCATGGCATTAATATGCTGTGGGACAATATGAGGCTATAATATAGAATGAAACAGAAAAGAACATATTGATCTAAAAGAAATCTGTTACATATCGTTGAGAAAAAATTGTAAACAAATACACATGAGACCTTTTTTAAATTTATTTTTATTGAAATATAGTTAATTTACAGTGTTGTGTTAATTTCTGCTGTAGAAAAAATTATTCAGCTATAAATAGATAGATATTCTTTTAATATTCTTTTTGAATTAAGTTTTATTTGGGGTAAAATGAAGACCTTATCCCAGGATTTATCACAGGATATTGAATATAGTTGGGTTTCCTTGGTGGATCAGTGGTAAAAAGAAACCATATGCCAATGCATGAGACACAGATTCAGTCCCTGGGTTGGGAAGATCCCTTGGAGAAGGAAATGGAAATCCACTCCAGTATTCATCAGAAATCCCGTGATCAGAAGAACCTGGTGGGCTATAGTTCATGGGGTCATTAGTCAGACATGACTTCTCAACTAAACAACAATAATTGAGTATAGTTCTCTGTGTTGGATAGTAGGACCTCATTGTTTATCCATTCCCTATGTAACAGTTTGCATCTACTAATCCAAAGTTCCCATACATGTTTTATTTCACCTCTCTGATTCTATTTCTTGTGTTCATTTTTATTATTGGTAGTTCCCAGAACTGTATCCTTCATCCTTTCTCTTCTCACATATGGCCCCTGAAAGACTTACTCTTTTATAGTGGCTTCATCTACACCCTATCATGTTTATATTCATGATAGAATTTTTCTAATATCAAGATGATAATGTTGGAATAGCATTGATGCAAGAACCCACAAATTTATAGAAGAAAATTATTAAAAGAAAAGAAGATACTGTTGATATCATTATAGGCAATTGGCATACCAGTCTAAACATGCATTGAATCTAGCTCATTCAGTTACAACTTCACAAGAGTGGCATATTTTTCATGCATCCAAGAATGCTCCTCCTTTTCTCTTGTACTAAATGCTGACTTGAAATGGCTATAGAGTTCTTGGGTCATCACCTGCACCTTCCTCAACTGTGTAGATTTTATTCAAGTCTTTTATGACATTTTTGAGGCAGAAAGTAGAACTTTCAGCCTTTGTGGTGCTCCCCTATCCAGCTGACTATAGAAATCACCACCATTTACCTCCTCAATGTATAGTTCTCTCATAAGTGAGTGAATCTTAAGGCAGGCCTCACTGTACCCTCACTATTGTCTGGTTAACACAATTTTCTCTAACAAGCAAGCCCAGTCAAAGATGGTTTTCCTCCAATTCTGAGAGGTAATCTCTAAACCCTTGGATGTTGTCAAGCATGAAAGGAGTGTCTGGGGGCTTGCAGCTCCAGATAATAATAATATGATTTAGGGCTGGGGATTTAAGCCACATCAAAAATATGATTCAAGGTGGGGGCTTTGGATCATACATATCAACTCAATTTCCTGAAAGGGTGAAAATTGAAATCAGCCATATTGGAGCCTAAATGATGGAACCCCAACAGTACTGAGTGTACATGCCAAGACTGGAGTAAGCATCTCTGATTGACAATACTTCATGCGTATTGTCATACATCACTTCCAGGAAGAGTTAACACTGTCTGTGGCTCCAAGGCAAAGAACTATTGGAAGATCCATGTTTAAAATCCTTCTGCACACTGCCAGAAACATCTCTCTCTCTCTCTTTTTTTTTTTTTTTTTTGGCTTATCTTAATCTGTATCCTTTCCCTATAATAAACTGTAATCATGAGTATAGAAGCTCTCAGGGAATTTTTTTTAACAAATGGAGAGAGAGACTCAGAAAGATCAGCAGAACAAGAAGCTCACACAGTGGCTGAGTGGGCAGAGCCAGGATTCAATACCAAGCCCTGCCCTGTGCACTAATTCCTTGGGTCCAGTGCTGTTCTTGTTAACAGGGGCCTGTGATGCTGAGGTTCATATCTGCCGCCCTGGTTTGAGTACAGAACCACCTGGAAGGCCTGGTATTTCCACGTGGTTACAAATCAAGAACCTTTCACGTGAATTCTAATGAGTTATCAAAATAGAGTACAGTTTTGGGAAACGCCTCAATTTGAAGTATCAGAAGTAAGGAAATTCTCAGGGACTGCCCCCTTCACAGTTGGCTAATCTTCACAGAGACTCTTTGGAAACTGAGAAAGTGTAGGCTGCAGTCCATGAGGTCACGAAGAGTCGGACACGACTGAGCAACTTCACTTTCACTTTTCACTTTCCTGCATTAGAGAAGGAAATGGCAACCCACTCCAGTGTTCTTGCCTGGAGAATCCCAGGGACGGGGGAGCCTGGTGGGCTGCCGTCTATGGGGTCGCACAGAGTCGGACACGACTGAAGTGACTTAGCAGCAGCAGCAGACTGAAGTCCCAACGCCTTCTCCCCTATTGGATCTCTCAGAATTGCAGACAAGCTTATCACTGGTGTGGGAATCATAACCATAGGGTTAAAACAAAGGTTTTCTACTTTTCTGTGAATATTCTGTAAGATATTGTATTCCATTCATTTATCACACTATTCTCTAGTCACTCTTCACCACTCCCATTATTTGAGTAGAATAGTTTATAACTCTGACTGTGCTGTAATGTTCTTGGGAGGTAAACTTCTTGTACGTTCCAATAAATGTGCCATCTCCCTTAAGATTAGATAGACAAACCTTTATCTAGACTAAGAAAAAAAGAAAGATGATTCAAATAATTCAAACAAATGAAGTTGTGGGCATTACAACTGGCACCACGGGAATACAAAACATCATAAGAGTCTGCTATGAACTACTATACACCAACAAACTAGATAACCCAGAGGCAATCCATAAATTCCCAGGAATGTGCAACCTGTCAAGACTGAATAATGAAGAGATAGAAAATTTGAACTTCCCCTATATCTCAGGGAGGTTTCCCTGGTGGCTCAGACTGCAAAGAATCTGCCTGCAATGCAGATGACTTGGATTCAATCCCTGGGTTGGGCAGATTCCCTGAAGGAGGGCATGGAAACCCACTCCAGAATTCTTGCCTGGAGAATCCCCATGGACAGAGGAGCCTAGTGGGTTAACAGTCTATGGGGTAGCAAAGAGTCGGATACAACTGAGTGACTAAATAGAGAAAATTTGAACAAACCAGTAACAAGAAAGGTGATTGAATCAGTAATCAAAAACTTCTCAACAAAGAAAAAGCCAAACAGACAGCTTCACTGGTTATTTCTACCAAACATTTAAAAAAGAATTAACAGCAATTCTTCTCAAACTCTTCCCCAAAAACTGAAGAGCAAGGAACATCCCTAAATTCATTTTTATTACACTAGCATTACCCTGATACCAAAACAACATAAGGAACCAAAGGAAAAGAAAGCTACAGGCCCACATTCCTCATGAATATAGATGCGAAGAGTCTCAACAAAATACTAGCACACCAAATTCAACAACATATTAAAAGAATTATACACCATGATCAAGCAGAATTTATCCCTAGGATTTCAATACATGTTAATAAATAAATGTGATAAATTATATTAATAGGATGAAAGATAAAAATAATATAATCATCTTAATAGATGCAGAAAAAACATTTGAAAAAATCAGCATTTTTTCACAAGAAAACTCGCAACAAATGGGGTATAGAAGGAATATATCTCAACATAGGAAAGCCATATATGACAAAATCACAGCTAACATTACACTCAATGGTGAAAGGTTGAAGGCTTTCCTGACAACACTAAGAATAAGACAATGGTGCCCATACCAACCACTCTCATTCACCATAGAGCTGAAAGTCCTAGCCAGATGCATTAGACAAGAAGAAGAAATAAACGTATCCAGTTGGAAAGCAAGAAGTAAATTTGTCTGAATTGTCTTAAAGACTCCACCAAAAAACTATTAGAACTAACAAAGGAATTTAGCTAAGTTGCAGTATACAAAATCAGCATATAAAAACCAATTGCATTTTTTCACTAGCCACAAAATTTCATTGTATATCAATCTTTCTGAAGAATTATTTGAGCTATTCATTTGATGGTTATGAACATGTCAGGAGCTGTTTTATGAGTATATTTTTTATTTGCTTGGCAAGAGAAATTCATGAGTCATTTTTATATAACAATGAACTAACCAAAAAATAAAGAAAACAATCTTATTTGTGATAGAATAAAAAATAATGAACTATTTAGGAGCAAACTTAACAAGGGGTAGATTTGTGTACTAAAAATTGTAAGATTTTGATGAAAGAAATTGAAGACACACAAAAAAATTCTGCCTTCATGAATTGGAAGATTTAATATTGTTAAAATATTTGCATTACCCAAAGCCACCTATAGATTCAGTACAATCCCTAGCAAAATTCCAATAGCATTTTTCACAGAAATAGAAAAATTTACATGAAACCAGAAGACCATAGCAATCCTGAGAAAATATACATAGCAATCCTGAGGAAGGAGAACAAATTTGGAGACAACACATGTCTGATTTCAAACTTTATTACAAAGCCATAGTAAGCAAAATACTGTACTATACTGTACTGGCATAAAAAAACAAACATATAGACCAGTGGAACAGAATTGAGAATCCAAGAATAAATCCATGTAAATACCGTCAACTAATATTTGACTAGGGAGCCAAGAATACTCAATGGAAGACGCATAGTCCTCAATAAATGGTGCTGAGAAAACTGATTATTCACATGCCAAAGAATGAAATTAGATCCCGACCTTATACCACTCACAAAAACTGTGAAAATGGATTAAAGATTTAAACACAAAACTGTGAAACTCCTATAAGAAAACATAGGGGAAAGTCTCCTTGAAATTGCTTTGGTAATGATTTTTTTAATATGATAGCAGTAGCACAAATAATAAAAGCAAAAATAAACAAGTGGGGCTACATCAAACCAGAAAGCTTCTGTACAGCAAAAGAAACCATCAGCTAATTGAAAAGGCAACCTACTGAATGGAAGTAAGTATTTGAATACCATCTATCTGATAAGGGATTAACATCTAAATATTTAAGAAACTCATGCAACCCACGCACCATTTGTTCACTGCAGCAATATTTACAATACCATAATATGGAAGCAACCTAAAAATCCATCAACAGAGGGTTGGATAAAGAAGATGTAGTACATATATGCAATGGAATATTAGTCATAAAAAGAACAAAATCATGCTATCTGCAGCAACATGGATGGACCCAGAGGTTGTCATAGTGAGTAAAGGAAGTGAGACAGAGAAGATAGATATATCCTCTAAGAAAACATAGGGGAAAATCTCCTTAACGTTGGTGTTGATAATGAATTTTTTTAATATGACAGCAATAGCATAATAACAAAAGCAAAAATAAACAATATCATATGATATCACTTATATGTGGAATCTAAAAAATGATATGAATGAACTTACTTACAAAATAAATAGAGTCACAGAAGTATAAAACAGCCTTGTGGTTACCAGGGAAGAGAGGAGGGGAAAAATAAATTGGGAACCTGGGATTGACATATACATACTGTTGCTGCTGCTGCTGCTGCTGCTAAGTCACTTCAGTTGTGTCCAACTCTGTGCCACCCCATAGACAGCAGCCCACTAGGCTCCCCCGTCCCTGGGATTCTCCAGGCAAGAACACTGGAGTGGGCTGCCATTTCCTTCTCCAATGCATGAAAGTGAAAACATAAAGTGAAGTCGCTCAGTCATGTCCGACTCTTAGCGACCCCATGGACTGCAGCCTACCAGGCTCCTCCATCCATGGGATTTTCCAGGCAAGAGTACTGGAGTGGGGTGCCATTGCCTTCTCCCATATACATACTACTATATATAAAATAGATAACTGACAAGGACCTGCTATACAGCACAGGGAACTCTATTCAATACTATGTAATGGCTACATAGAAAAAGAATTTAACAAAGAGTGGATATGTGTATAGTGTATTCATTTTGTTGTATAGCAGAGAGTAACAAAACATACCAGAAATGGTATAGACCTAACAGAAGCAGAAGATATAAAGAAGAGGTGGCAAGAATACACAGAACTGTACAAAAAAGATCTTCATGACCAAGATAATCACGATGGTAAGATCACTCACCTAGGACCAGACATCCTAGAATATGAAGTCAAGTGGGCCTTAGAAAGCATCACTATGAACAAAGCTAGTGGAGGTGATGGAATTCCAGTTGAGCTATTTCAAAGCCTGAAAGATGATGCTGTGAAAGTGCTGCACTCAATAGGCCAGCAAATTTGGAAAACTCAGCAGTGGCCACAGGACAGGGAAAGGTCAGTTTTCATTCCAATCCCAAAGAAAGGCAATGCCAAAGAATGCTCAAACTACCACACAATTGCACTCATCTCACACGAGAGTAAAGTAATGCTCAAAATTCTCCAAGCCAGGCTTCAGCAACACGTGAACCGTGAACTTCCAGATGTTCAAGCTGGTTTTAGAAAAGGCAGAGGAACCAGAGATCAAATTGCCAACATCTGCTGGATCATGGAAAAAGCAAGAGAGTTCCAGAAAAACAGCTATTGCTGCTTTATTGACTGTGCCAAAGCCGTTGACTGTGTGGATCACAATAAACTGTGGAAAATTCTGAAAGAGATGGGAATACCAGACCACCTGACCTGCCTCTTGAGAAACCTATATGCAGGTTAGGAAGCAACAGTTAGAACTGGACATGGAACAACAGACTGGTTCCAAATAGGAAAAGGAGTTCGTCAAGGCTGTATATTGTCACCCTGCTTATTTAACTTACATGCAGAGCATATCATGAGAAACGCTAGGCTGGAAGAAGCAGAAGCTGGAATCAAGATTGCCAGGAGAAATATGAATAACCTCAGATATGCAGATGACACCACCCTTATGGCAGAAAGTGAAGAGGAACTAAAAAGCCTCTTGATGAAAGGGAAAGAGGAGAGTGAAAACGTTGGCTTAAAGCTCAACATTCAGGAAATGACGATCATGGCATCCAGTCCCATCACTTCATGGGAAATAGATGGGGAAACAGTGGAAACAGTATCAGACGTTATTTTTTTGGAGGGGGGGAGGGGCTCCAAAATCACTGCAGATGGTGACTGTAGCCATGAAATTAAAAGACGCTTACTCCTTGGAAGAATAGTTGTGACCAACCTAGACAGCATATTCAAAAGCAGAGACATTACTTTGCCAACAAAAGTTCGTCTAGTCAAGGCTATGGTTTTTCCTGTGGTCATGTATGGATGTGAGAGTTGGACTGTGAAGAAGGCTGAGCGCCAAAGAATTGATGCTTTTGAACTGTGGTGTTGGAGAAGACTCTTGAGAGTCCCTTGGACTGCAAGGAGATCCAACCAGTCCATTCTGAAGGAGATCAGCCCTGGGATTTCTTTGGAAGGAATGATGCTAAAGCTGAAAGTCCAGTACTTTGGCCACCTCATGCGAAGAGTTGACTCATTGGAAAAGACCCTGATGCTGGGAGGGATTGGGGTCAGAAGGAGAAGGGGACGACAGAGGATGAGATGGCTGGATGGCATCACTGACTCGATGGACGTGAGTTTGCGTGAACTCCGGGAGATGGTGATGGACATGGAGGCCTGGTGTGCTGCAATTCGTGGGGTCACAAAGAGTCGGAGATGACTGAGTGACTGAACTGAACTGAACTGAACACAACATCATAAATCAGCTACACTGAAATATACCACCATATTGTTAATGTTACTCCTGTCTCTTAGAAGACAGAATTTTTCTATACGCTTGCTAATCTACAATACCTTTGTGTTCTTTTTGGGAGTTTTTACTAACTGTATTCATTTGCTCAGTTTAGCTGTGGAGTCAATACCAACAACTTATATGAGATCAGAGCTGGTCACAGCTTGTCAGGGGCACATGGTGGCAAGCCGTTCCAGTGTGCTTTCTAGTCTTGTATAGATTTGATGTGATAATCATCTTAATGTGCTAACTTAGCCTGTCTTCTTTACCTCAAAATATACTATTTTATAAAAAATCACCCTTAATTCCACAAAATGGCTCCCAAAGTGATTTATAAATCTCTTTATACTAATCTGCACAGCTAAGTAACTGACAAATGTTTACCTTCTAATAAATTCCCCCTGACTCCCTACCTTTTCTGAAAAAGATTTATATCACAGTCAGCCTTCCATATCTGTGATTCTCCAGAACATGCAGGTACCAAGGATGATTAAGGGACTTAAGAAACCAGGGTATTTTGGTATGAGGTAGGCAGTCCTAGACCCAGGCCCCCATGATACCAAGGGATAGCTGTATATGAATATAGTGTCATAATTTATAATTGGTGGCATGAGCCATGTGAAGGCAGAGACTAGGTATAGCAGACATCTCCATGTTTGTCACCTTACACACACCTACAGTCTCCCACCTACGTCCCCCTGTCATCTTATGTAAGCCTGGCACATGGCACACGTATCTGTGCCAGCAGAGAGCAGCAAAGAGTCAGGGAATTGGAGACGAGGTATCGATGAGGAGTGCTATGGCCTGTCTGAAGGGGTCAGGTGGCTTTTCTGCAGTGGGAAGCTGGAACAGCAAAAGAGAGGACAGAGGGCAAGTGGAGATGAACAGTTGGCATATGGCTCCCCAGCATTCCTCACATAAAGGCTGAGACTTCATCTATTTATGTTTAAGGCTCAAGGCCTGGCTCTTTGTAACTGATTAGAAGATATTTTAAATGAATTAATTAACATAATAGCTAATGTTTACTAAGAACTTACTAGGAGGTAGTCTCTATGCCACTTTAGTATCTATTATCTCTTTTTTTAACACATTTATTTTTTAATTTTTATTTATTTATTTTTAAAAATATTTATTTGGTTGCACCAGGTCTTAGTTGCAGCATGCAGGATCTTCCTTGTGGTTGTAAGATCTTTAGCTGCAGCATTTAAACTCAGTTGCTGCATGTCAGATCTAGTTACCTGACCAGAACTGAACCCAGGACTTTTGCATTGGGAGCATGGAGTCTTAGCCACAAGACCACAAGTGAAGTCCCTCATTATCTCTTTTAATATTTATAATCTTGTGGACTAAGAACTATAGTTATCCCCATTTCTCATGTGAGCAAACTGAGGTATAGAGCATTAAAGTCATTGTGGCCAAGACTAAACAGGGAGAAGGGACACAATCAGGACTCAAGTCTAGGAAGTGTGGCTGGAGCATCTGTGTGCTCATCCACTCACTGGGTAATACTTCCAGAGTGAGAGAGAGAGAGGCAGGGGTTATACCAGGGGAAGTGAGAAGGAGGGCTGTTCTGTGAGTAACAAGGAATGTGGAAAATCTCTGGGTAAATGGACTGACAAGAGCACATTGAGCATTTCTTACATCACTTCCCCTCCTATGTCCCATCTTCTCAAAGAGATTGAATGGAGAGATAACAGAGAAAACATGTAATTGTTTTGTCTTCCTGGACAAAGCATATCTGGAAATTACCATCCATTAAAGCAGGAGCAATGTCTTGCAGTCACAATAGTATTTCCCTTTAGAGTTACAAAGTACTTTCACATCCATTCTACAATTTTGACCCTACAACAACCCATGAGGTCATTAAGAGGAGGTAGTTTTTACTAGAACTACTCTGTACTCTAAAAGCCCCTTAGACTTTATTCATTGCAGTCCTTGCCTTCTGCTTTGTCATTGTTGCCTTATGTGTGGATTTCCCCAATAAAGTATGGTTTATTTGAAAGAAGAAAAGTCTTTCAACTGTATTTTCAACAGATAATACAGTGAGTGACACATGTTATGTTGATGACAAATGAGGAGCACCAGGGTTTTGGTTCAGGACCCTTCACCATAGTACTTGCTGTAGGTCATTGGGTGTTTGGGGTTAGCATGTGGGGGTGAGTGGTCTGGCCATGGTAATTGGGACAAGAAAGGGATTACCTTCATTCCCAGAGGTGCCTTCCCCCAAGGACATGCCATGTGATTGGTGTGACCCAGAGAGAGAATGTAAGTTAATAAGTGTGAAGACTGGAATGCACAATTGAGATGTGAGATCTATTAATGATTCTCTTACCTCTTCCCACTTGTAGAAAATGGGGGCAATTCCAGGAAAGTACAGTCACAGGTTCATATCCAACTAATCTGCACAGGACATGACAATCAGCAGAGTCCAAACCTGGCCGAGTAGGCAGGAGAACAAGGGCACACAGAGGAATGTGGGTGTGCTTCCATCTTTAGGCATTGGACTTGAAGATTTCCTTGTGTAGCTCTGCCAATAGGAGTGCACTGTGTGGTGGTGTAACTAGGGAGCCACTGACCAGTGAAAACATGACACTCTCACTGCAGCTGGTCTCTATGAAGTCTCAAAGCACTACATGATTAAAATTATGTGCATTCCCAGAGACATTTTAACACTGATGTAAACATTTCAGAGTGAGTTTGGAGAATCATTCTAATGAAAATGTTCAAAATTTTGGCCAAATTGTGATTAACATGTTAGTGATAAAGGTATCAAGATGTTCTTGCATTTTCTAACTTGAAATTTTAGGCTATTTCACATTTTAATATCATGCTTAGTTATTTTATGATGAAAAAATTTAATGACAATTGAATGAAAAATCACACCATAAGAAATGTGACGGCAGTGCTTGCTTTGTGGCTATTTTTGCGTAATATATTCTGATTATTGATGTTTTGAAAATAAAATACTATTGAAAGGCTATTTTTAAAATAAGTAAGTCTTAACAATACAGTCATGGTTTAAAGCAATAACCATTTCTCACTTTCAGATGACATAGATTTCCTTTTGTAAATATACATGCATTCTATTTTTAAATAAATTTTCTTTCACCTCTCTAGACTGAGGGAATCCTCCTTTCACATTCTTCTCTGCCACTGTATCAATCTTCACAGAAGGCTGAGTCCTGAGCTACTAAGAAATCCCATACATTTTCTGCTCTCAATTTTACTTTCCAAATAGAAAGAGGGAAATTATGGGTATCATTCATAATTACTCAACTCTTAATGCTCAGGACACTCATTTATTTATTCAACTATGTGTTGAAGATCTACTGTGTACCAGGCACTATTCCAGTTCTGAGAACAGAGTTCTGAACAAGCAGAGAAAGTCTCTCTTCTTAGAACTCTTAAATTTTAGCATGGTAGATCCTATAGAATGTTGACCTGAAATAGATAAACTGCCTAATATTTCTCTAGCAAAGATGGGTTTATTTAGAAATTAGTAGAAAATTGAAATTTGGGGTCTGCAATCATGGCAAGCCATGTGCAAGTCCCCACACAGCCAAAGGAGAATACTTTTAAAAAGAGTAAAGATAATTTGGCAGGGCTGCTCTAAACAAAGTTCATGTCTTTTCACTGGCTGATCCTTGCCAGGGAAGGAAGTCTTTGTTTTTCCTCTTGGGCTCTGTTTTTATCTCAGGACATGAGAGCTCCCCCGTCTGGTATCACAACTCTAATTGAGATTTCTATTTATTAATTTTTCATAGAAAAAATAATAAAGCAGGATAAAGAGATAGAGACTAAAAGATCAAACATTGCTGTTATATCAAGGGAGTCAGGAGGCTCTATTTAATAGGTAACACTGAGTGACTCTTAAGGAAGAGATAGCCATGTGGGCATCTAGGAGAAGAGCTTTCTTCTACTGCAAAGACCTTGAGGTGAGAGTGTGGTGGAGAATTTTAGGAACAATGAGGTGGTGAGTGTCACAGATGTGAAATAAGTTTGGGAAAGAGCTAGGAAATTGTATCAGAAGGTAGCCAAGGGCTATCATAAAGCCTAATAAGAAGCCCTGAAAGGGAGTTTGCACTTTATCCCAAGTAATATAGGAAACAACTAGCAAGCAGAAAAATGAGATGATCTGATATAAAAATCACTCCAGTGATCTAGTGATCTAGAGTATCACTCTAGCCTGTGAAGAGTAGATTACAGAGGGCCAAGGTACACGTAAGGAGATTTGTTAGGTAGCTGCAGCAATAGTGCAGGAAGAGATGCTGTTGGCAAAAGTTGGTAAAGGTGATAAGAAGTGATTAGGTTCTGGGTATTTTCCAAGGTAGAGCCAATAGAATTTTTTGATAAATGGACATAGCATAGAGAAAGTGGAGTCAAGAATAATTTAAATTTTTTGGCTTGCAAACTTGAAGAATGAGTGACAATTTACTGAGATGAAGATAGGAGGAGAAAGAAATAGAAGATAGGGAAGCAACAGTTTGATTTGGTATTTAGATACCTGTCAGACATTCAGATGGAGATGCTGAGTAAGTCGCTGAATATACAAGACAAGAATTAAGGAAAAGGTCAGGCCTGGAAATAAAATTGGGCATTTCAAATCAGGAGACTGAATGAGATGGACTAAGGAATTGGGATAGATAAAGAAATGAGTAAGTCTAAGGACTGAGGGTTTCCCAGGTGGCTCAGTGGTAAAGAATCTGCCTGCCAAGCAGGAGATGTGGTTTCAGTCCTTGGGTCAGGAATACCCCCTGAAGAAGGAAACGACAACCCACTCCAGTATTCTTGCCTGGGAAATCCCATGGACAGAGGAGCCCTTACAGTTCATATGACTGCAATGAGTCAGACATGACTTAGCAATTAAACAACAATAACAACAAGGACTGAACTCAGAGACTTTTCAATATTTATAGATGGGAGAAATTTGCAACAAATTTATATAAGAGAAGCCTGGGGTAGGAGAAAACCAAGAAATAACAAAGTTCCATGAGCAAAAATATTCCATGAATATTTGAGGGGGTGACTACTGAGTAATAAGTTTCTGCTGCTAAGTTTCACTCTTCAAACATAATTACTTTCTGTTTTTAAAAGCATAAACTTTTAGTTCTTCTTTTCTGTTGTGTCCTAACGGGGCATCCCTAGGATTTTTTTTACTGATTTCATTTCAGCCCATCCATGCCCTTTCCCATTTCAAAAATATTTTCTCTTTGTTTCCCCAGAAGCCTTGGCATGGTCTTTTCTAGAACAAGAAAAGCCACAATATCTTGATTCTGCTAATAAAATGCTGTGTTACCATGGGGTAACATGTTACCTCTTTGTCTCTTAATTGAACTAGGTCAAGATTAGTAACCAAGTGAGCACCAAGTTAGAAGAATATCTTGTATACAATACGGTTGTTTGCTTGAGTCCTGTTCACTGTCTTATTAGTTCTCATACTTTGTCTACAGATTCCTTTGGATTTTCTACATCAGCAGTAATATGATCTGAAAATATGATAATTTGTCTCTCCTCTTATAATCCACACATATTTTTATTTTTCTTGTCTCAAGAGAAAGTATTCAAAGAAACATTTAAATTTCTCCAAATTTGGCAAAAGGCACAAACCTACAGATTCAATAAACTGAATAAACCCCAAACAGGAGAAACTCAAAGAAATATATACCAAAACACAGTAATATCAACCAGCTGAAAACTAACAAAAAAGAAAAAAAAAATCTTCACAACAGAGAGAAATAATACCTAAGCTACAGGGGAAAGTAATTTAAAGGACTGGTGATTTCTCATCAGAAACTAATATGGGCAAGAGAAGTAGCATAATGTTTTTCAAGTGCTGAAAGAAAAGAACAGTCAATCTAGAATTCTATACCCAGGGAATGAAGGTGAAATCAAGACATCCTCAATGTGAGGGAAAACTAACAATATTTGTCACCAACAGACCTACCCTAAAAGAATGGCTAAAAGAATATCTAGAAACAGAAAGAAAAAAGAAACAAACTTGCAGCATCAAGCATAAAGAACGAGCAATGGGAAGAGTAAAAATACATGAGAAAATATAATGGACTATCTTTCTCTTTTCTTTCTTTCTTTTTTTTTTGCCACTCCAAGCAGCTTGCAGGATCTTAGTTCCTAACCAGGGATTGAACCCAGCCCTTGCAGTGTAAGCACTGACTCCTAACCACTGGACAAATAGGTAATTTCCTATCCTTCTCCTCTGGAGTTTTCTAAATTATGTCTGATAATTGAAGCAAAAATTATAACTTTACCTGACATGATTCTCAATGTATGGAAAGATTTTATTTAAGATAAGATAATAAGGAGTGATGGTAAAAGAATCTAGTACAGATAATGTTTCTACACATTAGTTGAACTGGTAAATGGATCATAAAGAAAGAAAGGGAATTCCAGAAAAACATCTACTTCTGCTTCATTGACTACACTAAAGCCTTTGACTGTGTGGATCATGACAAATTGAGGAAAATTCTTAAACAGATGGAAATACCAGACCACCTGACCTGCCTCTTGAGAAACCTGTATGCAAGTCAAGAAGCAACACTTAGAACCAGACATGAAACAACGGACTGGTTCAAAATTGGGAAAGGAGTACATCAAGGCTGTATATTGTCACCCTGCTTACTTAACTCATATGCAGAGTACATCATGTGAAATGCTGGGTGGGATGAATCACAAGATTCCAAGAGAAACATTAACAACCTCAGATAATAAAATGATACCACTCTAATGTCAGGAAGCAAATAGGAACTGAAGAGCCTCTTGACGAGGGTGAAAGAAGAGAGTGAAAAAGCTGGCTTAAAACTTCAATGGGGAAAAAGGGGAAACAGTGACAGATTTTATTTTCTTAGCCTCCAAAATCCTGTGGATGGTGACTGCAGCCATGAAACTAAAAGAAAAGCTATGGCAAATCTAGACAGTGTATTAAAAAGCAGAGACACTTTTCAGACAAAGGTCCATCTAGTCAAGCCTATGGTTTTTCCAGTGGTCATGTATGGATGTGAGAGTTGGACTGTGAAGAAGGCTGAGCTCTGAAGAATTGATGCTTTTGAACTGTGGTGTTGGAGAAGACTATTGAGAGTCCCTTGGACAGCAAGGAGATTAAACCATTCAATCCTAAAGGAAATCAACCTTGAATATTCGTTGGAAGAACTGATGCTGAAGCTGAAGCTCCAATACTTTGGCCACCTGATGTGAAGAGTTGACTCAATGGAAAAGACCTTGATGCTGGGAAAGATTGAAGGCAGGAGAAGGGGATGACAGAGGATGAGATGGTTGATGAGTCAGCATCACCGACTCGATGGACATGAGTTTGAGTAAGCTCTGGGAGTTGGTGATGGACAGGGAGGCCTGGCATGCTGCACTCTGTGGGGTCACAAAGAGTTGGACATAACTTAGCAACTGAAAAACAACTGCAACAATGTAATGCTTTAAGCAGTCATTTAAAAATCTATTGAGATACATTCAAGACACACTATCAGATTCAAGACACACTATCAGTTCAGTTTAGTTCAGTCGCTCAGTCGTGTCCAACTCTTTGGGACCCCATGAATCACAGCACGCCAGGCCTCCCTGTCCATCACCCACTCCCGGAGTTCACGCAGACTGATGTCCATCGAGTCGGTGATGCCATCCAGGCATCTCATCCTCTGTCATCACCTTCTCCTCTTGCCTCCAACCCCTCCCAGCATCAGGGTCTTTTCAATGAGGCAACTCTTCGCATGAGGTGGCCAAAGTATTGGAGTTTCAGCTTCAGCATCAGTCCTTCCAATGAACACCCAGGACTGACTGATCTCCTTTAGGATGGACTGGTTGGATCTCCTTGCAGTCCAAGGGACTCTCAAGAGTCTTCTCCAACACCACAGTTCAAAAGCATCAATTCTTCAGCACTCAGCTTTCTTCACAGTCCAACTCTCCCATCCATACATGGCCACTGGAAAAACCATAGACTTGACTAGATGGACCTTTGTTGGCAAAGTAATATCTCTGCTTTTCAATATACTATCTAGGTTGGTCATAACTTTCCTTCCAAGGAGTAAGCGTCTTTTAATTTCATGGCTGCAATCACCATCTGCAGTGATTTTGGAGCCCCCGTAAATAAAGTCTGGCACTGTTTTCACTGTTTCCCAATCTATTTCCCATGAAGTGATGGGACCAGATACCATGATCTTAGTTTCAAATCAAAATGGAATTTTTTGTAATTTAAGTAACCTGTAGAATGGCCAGGAAAGCAAAACAGAAGAACAAAAAAATCAGAAGAAACCAGAAGCAAACAGTAAAATGGCAGACTTAAGCCATGATAAATCAATAACTACATTATATAAACCAAAGGAATGGAATAGTGAACCCCAAAATATACACACACAGGTATGATTAACTGCTTTTTGAAAGAGGTGTAAAAGCAATTCAATACAGAAAGGACAGTCTTTTCAATAAATGGTGTTGGAACAATGGGACAACCAAGTGTTACGGATACAAGACCCTTGTAGAATAAATGTATTCTGGAACTCTCTTGCTTTTTCGATGATCCAGCAGATGTTGGCAATTTGATCTCTGGCTCCTCTGCCTTTTCTAAAACCAGCTTGAACATCTGGAAGTTCATGGTTCATGTATTGCTGAAGCCTGGCTTGGAGAATTTTGAGCATTACTTTACTAGCATGTGAGATGAGTGCAATTGTGCAGTAGTTTGAGCATTCTTTGGCATTGCCTTTCTTTGGGATTGGAATGAAAAGTGATCTTTTCCAGTCCTGTGGCCACTGCTGAGTTTTCCAAATTTGTTGGCATATTGAGTGCAGCACAGAGGAACCAGAGATCAAATTGCCAACATCCACTGGATCATGGAAAAAGCAAGAGAGTTCCAGAAAAACATCTATTGCTGCTTCATTGACTATGCCAAAGCTGTTGACTGTGTGGATCACAATAAACTGTGGAAAATTCAGAAAGAGATGGGAATACCAGGCCACCTGACCTGCCTCTTGAGAAGCCTGTATGCAGGTCAGGAAGCAACAGATAGAACTGGACATGGAACAACAGACTGGTTCCAAATAGGAAAAGGAGTACGTCAAGGCTGTATATTGTCACCCTGCTTATTTAACTTACATGCAGAGTACATCATGAGAAACGCTGGGCTGGAAGAAGCAGAAGCTGGAATCAAGATTGCCAGGAGAAATATGAATAACCTCAGATATTCAGATGACACCACCCTTATGGCAGAAAGTGAAGAGGAACTAAAAAACCTCTTGATGAAAGGGAAACAGGAGAGTGAAAAAGTTGGCTTAAAGCTCAACATTCAGAAGACTAAGATCATGGCATCTGGTCGCGTCGCTTCATGGGAAATAGATGGGGAAACAGTGGAAACAGTGTCAGACTTTATTTTGGGGGGCTCTAAAATCACTGCAATTGGTGATTGCAGCCATGAAATTAAAAGACGCTTACCCCTTGGAAGGAAAGTTATGTCCAACCTAGATAGCATATTGAAAAGCAGAACTACTATCAACAATTATATGCCAATAAAATGGACAACGAGGAAGAAATGGACAAATTCTTAGAAAAGTACAACTTTCCAAAACTGAACCAGGAAGAAATAGAAAATCTTAACAGACCCATCACAAGCACGGAAATTGAAACTGTAATAAAAAATCTTCCAGCAAACAAAAGCCCAGGTCCAGACGGCTTCACAGCTGAATTCTACCAAAAATTTAGAGAAGAGCTAACACCTATCCTGCTCAAACTCTTCCAGAAAATTGCAGAGGATGGTAAACTTCCAAACTCATTCTATGAGGCCACCATCACCCTAATACCAAAACCTGACAAAGATCCCACAAAAAAGAAAACTACAGGCCAATATCACTGATGAACATAGATGCAAAAATCCTTAACAAAATTCTAGCAATCAGAATCCAACAACACATTAAAAAGATCATACACCATGACCAAGTGGGCTTTATCCCAGGGATGCAAGGATTCTTCAATATCCGCAAATCAATCAATGTAATACACCACATTAACAAATTGAAAAATAAAAACCATATGATTATCTCAATAGATGCAGAGAAAGCCTTTGACAAAATTCAACATCCATTTATGATAAAAACTCTCCAGAAAGCAGGAATAGAAGGAACATACCTCAACATAATCAAAGCTATATATGACAAACCCACAGCAAACATTATCCTCAATGGTGAAAAATTGAAAGCATTTCCTCTAAAGTCAGGAACAAGACAAGGGTGCCCACTTTCACCATTACTATTCAACATAGTTTTGGAAGTTTTGGCCACAGCAATCAGAACAGAAAAAGAAATAAAAGGAATCCAAATTGGAAAAGAAGAAGTAAAGCTCTCACTGTTTGCAGATGACATGATCCTCTACATAGAAAACCCTAAAGACTCCACCAGAAAATTACTAGAACTAATCAATGACTATAGTAAAGTTGCAGGATATAAAATCAACACACAGAAATCCCTTGCATTCCTATACACTAATAATGAGAAAATAGAAAGAGAAATTAAGGAAACAATTCCATTCACCATTGCAACGGAAAGAATAAAATACTTAGGAATATATCTACCTAAAGAATCTAAAGACCTATATATAGAAAACTATAAAACACTGGTGAAAGAAATCAAAGAGGACACTAACAGATGGAGAAATATACCATGTTCATGGATTGGAAGAATCAATGTAGTGAAAATGAGTATACTACCCAAAGCAATCTATAGATTCAATGCAATCCCTATCAAGCTACCAACAGCATTCTTCACAGAGCTAGAACAAATAATTTCACAATTTGTATGGAAAAACAAAAAACCTCAAATAGCCAAAGCGATCTTGAGAAAGAAGAATGGAACTGGAGGAATCAACCTGCCTGACCTCAGGCTCTACTACAAGGCCACAGTTATCAAGACAGTATGGTACTGGCACAAAGACAGAAATATAGATCAATGGAACAAAATAGAAAGCCCAGAGATAGATCCACGCACATATGGACACCTTATCTTCGACAAAGGAGGCAAGAATATACAATGGATTAAAGACAATCTCTTTAACAAGTGGTGCTGGGAACTCTGGTCAACCACTTGTAAAAGAATGAAACTAGAACACTTTCTAACACCATACACAAAAATAAACTCAAAATGGATTAAAGATCTAAACGTAAGACCAGAAACTATAAAACTCCTAGAGGAGAACATAGGCAAAACACTCTCTGACATACATCACAGCAGGATCCTCTATGACCCACCTCCCAAAATATTGGAAATAAAAGCAAAAATAAACAAATGGGACCTAATTAACCTTAAAAGCTTCTGCACATCAAAGGAAACTATTAGCAAGGTGAAAAGACAGCCTTCAGAATGGGAGAAGATAATAGCAAATGAAGCAACTGACAAACAACTAATCTTGAGAATATACAAGCAACTCCTACAGCTCAACTCCAGAAAAATAAATGACCCAATCAAAAAATGGGCCAAAGAACTAAATAGACATTTCTCCAAAGAAGACATACAGATGGCTAACAAACACATGAAAAGATGCTCAACATCACTCATTATCAGAGAAATGCAAATCAAAACCACTATGAGGTACCATTTCACACCAGTCAGAATGGCTGCGATCCAAAAGTCTACAAGTAATAAATGCTGGAGAGGGTGTGGAGAAAAGGGAACCCTCTTACACTGTTGGTGGGAATGCAAACTAGTACAGCCACTATGGAGAACAGTGTGGAGATTCCTTAAAAAACTGGAAATAGACCTGCCTTATGATCCAGCAATCCCACTGCTGGGCATACACACTGAGGAAACCAGAAGGGAAAGAGACACGAGTACCCCAATGTTCATCGCAGCACTGTTTATAATAGCCAGGACATGGAAGCAACCTAGATGTCCATCAGCAGATGAATGGATAAGAAAGCAGTGGTACATATACACAATGGAGTATTATTCAGCCATTAAAAAGAATACATTTGAATCAGTTCTAATGAGGTGGATGAAACTGGAGCCTATTATACAGAGTGAAGTAAGCCAGAAAGAAAAACACCAATACAGTATACTAACGCATATATATGGAATTTAGAAAGATGGTAACAATAACCCTGTGTACGAGACAGCAAAAGAGACACTGATGTATAGAACAGTCTTATGGACTCTGTGAGAGAGGGAGAGGGCGGGAAGATTTGGGAGAATGGCATTGAAACATGTAAAATATCATGTATGAAATGAGTTGCCAGTCCAGGTTCGATGCACGATACTGGATGCTTGGGGCTGGTGCACTGGGACGACCCAGAGGGATGGAATGGGGAGGGAGGAGGGAAGAGGGTTCAGGATGGGGAACACATGTATACCTGTGGTGGATTCATTTTGATATTTGGCAAATCTAATACAGTTATGTAAAGTTTAAAAATAAAATAAAATTAAAAAAAATAAAATAAAATAAAAAAAATAAAAAAAAAGAAAAGCAGAGACATTACTTTGCCAACAAGGGTCCATCTAGTCAAGGCTATGGTTTTTCCAGTGGTCATGTATGGATGTGAGAGTTGGACTGTGAAGAAAGCTGAGCGCCATAGAATTGATGCTTTTGAACTGTGGTGTTGGAGAAGACTCTTGAGAGTCCCTTGGATTGCAAGGAGATCCAACCAGTCCATTCTAAAGGAGATCAGTCCTGGGTGTTCTTTGGAAGGACTGATGCTGAAGCTGAAACTCCAATACCTTGGCCACCTGATGTGAAGAGTTGCCTCATTGAAAAGACCCTGATGCTGGGAGGGATTGGGGGCAGGAGGAAAAGGGCACGACAGAGGATGAGATGGCTGGATGGCATCACTGACTCGATGGACGTGAGTTTGAGTGAACTCCGGGAGATGGTGATGGACAGGGAGGCCTGGCGTGCTACAATTCATGGGGTCGCAAAGAGTCGGACACGACTGAGCGACTGAACTGAACGGAACTGAACTGAATACAAATATCTTCTCCCACCACATGGCTTTTCTTTTTACTATTATAATGATGTCTTTTGATTAAAGAACTACTCAATTTTGCTGTAATATACTCTAAGCCTTCATTTTCTCATCTGTAAAACTAGGGATTATGGAAGTATTTTACTCACAAGATTGTTATGAGGAATACATAAAAGAATTCAGGTACTCCTGGTACTCTGAAAAGCTCAATAGATATTATTATTATCTCCAGTGCAACTCTCTCATTCTCCATATAACCTTCTATTTCCTTCCATGTTCTCTCTTCTGAATCTCTGAGAGGTCCTATGGTATAGCAGAAACAGCTGACCATATAGCTTTAATCATTAGTGATTTAGTCATGCTTTGTGAACACAGGCGAAAAAGTCACTGAACGTAACTCACTGTCACATGACACTGCCTTCTAACTGGGGAAGAAATATAAACACTACAGAAGGAAGTGCGTATATTTCAGTGACTACCACCCAGAGAGCGATATGCTTGGCGCCCCAGCATGCTTCATCTTTCTCCTCTGCCAGCTCACAGGTGAGTGCAACCAGATTCTCTTATTTTCCTGACTGTCTACCCCATCCTGGGTGTAGCTCCAGGCTCCTGGCTCCACTCTGGATCTCTGGCTCAACTCAGCAGGCTCTATCTCTCAGGTAATATTGTTTTCTGTTTCCTGTGGTATCTGAATCACAGACAGCAGAAAGAGACTGCAGGGACAGGAGAAGGAATGACTTTGGGGGTTAACTGCTCTTCTGACTGTCCCAGGGAAGGAAGGGCTGAACGAAGTGGTGTTGGGTATCAGGAAGACCTGTGTTCTAACCTGGAGTCTGCCGTGAATTAGATGAAAAATGTCATCTTCTCCAGACCTCAGCTCTCCCTCATTTTGAGAGTAATTTTAAAAACAAAATGAGATGCTGAGATGGTACAAGTGTATATTTCTTTACTTAGAAATATGTATTTTAAATATTTTATTTAAATATGTTTATAACATTTATACATGTATTTCTATGTTTTATATTTTCATTGTTGTTTAGTCGCTAAGTCATGTCCAACTGTTTTGTGATCACATGGGCTGTAGCCTGCCATGCTCCTTTATCCATGGTATTTCCCAGGCAAGAATACTGGAGTAGACTGCCATTTCTGTCTCCAGGATATCTTCCTGACCCAGGGATCTAACCTGCATCTGCTGCACTGGCAGGCAGTTTCTTTACCACTGAGCCACCAGGGAAGCCCATGTTTCTTATTTACATCAATATAAATATATGTTATTTAGAAAAATATTTTAAATGATTATGTATTTAACAATCATTTTAATGGCAGAGAACTTTTGAATTTTCTCTCTTAACCCAAGCAATGCAATCAGTCTCTACTTAGAAAACCAATCCTTTCCTCCCCACCACCAGAGCTCTTGAAGTGTTCCTCATCAACAGACTCTCACCCTCCTTGAGTTCTTTAGAAGTTTCTGTTTTTAGGAAGCACCTGGTCCTGGTATAGACCCCCACTTTAAAACCACTCCTGAACAGAAATGGTAATCAGAAGTGGAACTTGGGGATGGTGATGTGGCAGGACTTTTCAAAACCCAGGTGCTCACCCGAAACCTGACATGGGGCAGCAGGTTGCTTGGAGCAGCCCTGCTCCAAGAGACTGCGGCAGCCTGCATGCTATACCTCTTGTGATTGAAAGGACAATCCAAGATTGTTCTAGACCTTCCAGGAAGTAGGACCATGGAAGGAGTGCTGCCCCTGGACAAGAAGTCCTGAGTTTGATAGTAACTATATTATTGTGAATAGGTTTCTTGGCCTCTGAAACTTTTTGCTTACAAATACATAACAGAAAATGAAACCTAACTTGCAAATTATTGTGGTGTTTTAAATGAGATATCAAATGCAAAACAATATAATAATAAATCACCATTTATTGAGCTCATATTACACAAGGCATTTTTCATACAATTTCCTCACAAGTTTACAAGATAGGTAATATTATCCCCAAAATGTAGGCTCTGAGAAGTCAAATGTCTTAGGCAAGAGGAGGTAGAGCAGAGACTGAGTTTCCAAAGCTAGTGCTCATTTCACCACAGCAAACTAACTGGCTAACACTGTACTCCCAGGAAAAGTGCTTGATAAATGTGTACTTGAGCTGAATCTTCCCCAGGGATTCCTTCTCTCTCCAGGTACACGAAGCCAAGGTAGGTGCTGGAAATGCCCAAGAAGAATAGGTAACTCCATTGTCAGAATGTGGATGCACCAACCAAGAATCACCCTAGCCAAATTCAGAGGGACTAAGGAGTAACTCTTGCAGCCTCAGTATTCTCATCTGGAAAATGGACACAATTTTATGGTGATTCTATTATACAATAGTGTTGAGGAGAAAGTTAATAAAATGAAATTAGAAAAAGTGGGTGACATATACACAATGGAGTATTATTCAGCCATTAAAAAGAATACATTTGAATCAGTTCTAATGAGGTGGATGAAACTGGAGCCTATTATACAGAGTGAAGTAAGCCAGAAAGAAAAACACCAATACAGTATACTAACGCATATATATGGAATTTAGAAAGATGATAACAATAACCCTGTGTACGAGACAGCAAAAGAGACACTGATGTATAGAACAGTCTTATGGACTCTGTGAGAGAGGGAGAGGGCGGGAAGATTTGGGAGAATGGCATTGAAACATGTGAAATATCATGTATGAAACGAGTTGCCAGTCCAGGTTCGATGCACGATACTGGATGCTTGGGGCTGGTGCACTGGGACGACCCAGAGGGATGGAATGGGGAGGGAGGAGGGAGGAGGGTTCAGGATGGGGAACACATGTATACCTGTGGCGGATTCATTTTGATATTTGGCAAAACTAATACAGTTATGTAAAGTTTAAAAATAAAATAAAATTTAAAAAAAAAGTGGGTGAGACGGTATTGGGGAGGTGTTGAAAAAGACAAGAAGAGAAAAACAAGAAGGAAGGTTTGGGAGGTCACAACCCAAAGGAAAGGCGTGTAGCAAAGGGGAGGAGCTTTGGTCCCTTCTTGTTATGAAGAGCATCTTAGGGTTGACTCTCCTGGTGCAAAAAATATCTGAGACTTGGCAGAAAGCAAAGGGTCTTCTCTCCCAGCTCCCTCCACTTCCAAAAGTAGGTGGGAATGCTCACTGTAGGAGCTATCTCCCTGTGCGGTGGCCGGACATACTCTTTTGTTGTGCATTAGCCAGTTACTGATGTGTATGCATTAGGGTCCAGACCACCTTCTAAGAAGCTTACCTTGCAAGAAGCCACCCAAAAGAGGTTTTGGGAAATCTCACTTTTAGTCATTCTTGTAGAAATGAGATTAAAAAATAGGAAAGCCTGTCTCTTATACCACTACTGCCTGCTTCCCCTGTGCCCTCCACCATGGTTCAGACTGCTCTGTGCTTCTCAAAAACAACCTTCACATCTGTATTCACCCTTCATCCTCACCCAAATTCTGGTGAATAAAGGTTATGCCTTTTCTCCTATGAGACTTTAGAATACTGAAACTCAAAGCAGTAGTGGGAGGCAGAAGTGGAAAGAATGAGGGTCTTTAGAGGAGGCCAAGGAACAAACTATCTCCTTGTCACATCTGCCACTTTCCAGTTTGGGGTCTTGGGAAAGTGACTCAACGTCTTGGAGCCCCAATTTCTTTATCTATAAAGTTCAGCTTAACCTCTATCACACAGAGTTGCTTTGAGGATCAAGAAAGGGAATACTCATTATACCAAGTATTCATTGCTGGAGTTATTATTACAGAGGAACCAGAATGGAACCCAAGTCTCCTGACATCCAGTTAGCCCAGAGTTCTGTTTGACACTGCCCCAAGCTGCCTGAGAGGAGAGGTCATCTCCACTCATCCCTGGATGAGATCCCAGACCCCATCACCACGGGATCTGGAACCTAATGCCTGTAGATCAGTCATCTGCTGATTCACAGCAAAATGGTATGTCTAGTCAACTGCTAGGGGAATAGCTCCTTCTGGGGAATTTAAAGTGGAAAATAAAATGACAATCATGGTGGAATTTCAAGGGGTTAAGTGTGAGAAAGAGTTGAAGACTTTCTCAGGGAAGGGCTTTGAAGTAGGCTTTATGAGTATCAAACATGATTTCGATAGACAGAGAAAAGGATAAAGCACCAAAAAAAAGTGTGAGTTAGGACATAAACAGGGGATCAGCTGAGGCGGGAGTCCTGGTTGCATGTCTGGTAGTTAAGTGAGTGGCCATCCAAGGCTTCAATCATCCCACAGCATCGACTTTTGCTTGCCTAGGAGCAAAAATCCTGGGCTTCTCTAGATACAGTCAACCTGGGATGTGTAATACCCCTGAACTAATGCCAGAGGAAGGCTACTACTTGAGTTGAGTGCCTGTCAGTCTTATCCAAACCATTTTGCTGCTACAAAATGAGGAGGGGTGAAATGGATGCAGAGGAGGCAAGTTACAGTATTCACTGCACTGATCAAGGTGGGAATCTCATGGGGTCCAAACCTCCAGGCCTTACAGATAAATGGGAATAGCCACCCATTCTCTAGGCTCTTCTGATCATACATGTTACATCCCCCATCCCCCACTGTGTGTTCCCTAAGTACCTGTCACTTCTCCTTTCACAACACATGTTGTTATTTAATGACTCTCTTCCAACTCCATGAGTACAAGGATCATGATTATTTTGCTCCCCATTTATACCCTCCAGTTCCTAAACAGTATCTGGCCAAAATATGGAGCTAAACAAACTCTTGTTAAAAGAAGGAATGACTGAATTGGCAGAGCATGACCTACCTAGATGTGGTAAAACCCTATAGAGGACCACACACTGAAGGTGGGGAAGCCATCCAAGAAAGGGAAGCTTTAGTTCTGTCTTAACACCTGAGAAGAGAAGTGTCTTGTTTCTGGATCAAGAAACAGTCAACTGGGAAGGGGAAGCAAAATTGGTTAGGATTTGCCAGTCCAGCCCCCTAACCTCTGAGCTCACATACAGGAATGGCATGGAACCACTTTTCTCCTTTATGATGCTTCTTCTCATCCTGAAGATACAATAAAGACAGAACAATGTCCTCCATCTAGGTTCCAGTTGGCAATTTGCACTGTAATGCCCTCCAGTTTCATTCTAACAAGGAACAACGAATTTGAAGACAGTTTTTATATGTTCACAAAATTCACATTTCTTAAAATGTACCCTGGGGAGATAGAACTACATATGTAGAGATGTAAAAAGAACAATTATTTACTTGTGGCTTAAGTGTTGCATGAGTGCTAAAACACCAAAGTCAAACTCTTACAGTTTTATCACCTCCGCAACTTAAACATCCCCCCAACACATCAAGTGAAAAAAAATATACCGAAATGTACCCTAATCCAGGAAATTCACCGACTTAGGGGCAAGTCATAGCCAGTCTTTACTTGACTTCAAAATATTCACCCCTTTCATCTTGTGATTGAAGTAAAAGAATGAATGCATTAATTGATAAATCAAAAATTCAAAATAAAATTAATTTTTGTCTGTAACATTTACTGGGACTATTCTGACACCTCATGAGATGACCAAAGAGAAAGCAATGAAAAATCATCTTTCCCTTAGTATTAGAGAAGCAAGGAGGGCAGTTAAAAAAAAAAAAATCTGCATACTTAACAGGGTGATTTGACAAAGGCTTGAGTGATCCAAAGTATATATCCACTGACTGATAAATTATAGAGAGGAAAAAGTTTGAAAGAAAAAACCAACTCTTAAAAAGAACATTCACCCAGGAAGAGAAACCAGTTCTTGCAGAGATAAATTTAGCAAATTAGTTGGTCAAGATCTAAGACCTGTAATCAGAGGACTAGGTCAACACTTGGTAGCAACAGATTCCCTTACTCTGGGGCATTGATAGAACTGCTTGCACCTGAAGGAAGGTCAAGAAAGGACTTGAATGGGAATTTGGGATTCAGTGAGGCCCCTGGGATTCAGAGTGGACACCTAAACCCTTGAGGGAACTGAGGATGGGGAGTAATGGAAAGGGCTGGAGCTGTAACAAATGCCAAGGGACCTTCAAACTGAGCTGTAGTGTAAAGAGTTCAGGCTCCAGGGCTGGAATGACATTGGGTTAAACCCTCAAATTGTCACCTGCTAGCTTTGTGCTCTTGGACAAGTTACTTGAGGTTTTGTTTTTTTTTTAATCAAATCCAGTTTACAAACTTTTGCTATGAAGGGCCAAATAGTAAATATTTTAAGTTTTGCAGGCAGTATGATTTTTATCACAACTCTCCAATTCAACCTTTGTAGTGGAAAAGCAGTCATAGACTGCTGCTTTGGAAAGAACATGGCTGTTTTCCAATAAAACTTTATTTTCAAAACATGGGCAGACCAGATTTGGCCCATGGCCTATAAGGTTGCTGATCCCTAATAAAAGGATCAAAACTAATTTTCAGGATGGCTCTAAGTCACAGGTGTAATATTTACAAAAAAATATTTGACACAGAATAAACCCTTAGTAACAGCAACATAGTTATTTGGGAATAATACTTTCTAGGGTAGTTGAGTGTTAACAGGAATTATAATTTTAGATAAAAACTTCTTCTGGCATCTCAGATGGTAAAGAATTTGCCTGCAATATGGAGGACCTGGGCTTGATCCATGTGTTGGGAAGATCTCCTGGAGAAGGGAATGGCTACCCACTCCAGTATTCTTGCCTGGAGAATCCCATGGACAGAGGAGCCTGGCGGGCTATAGTCCACGGGGTAGCAAACAGTCAGACATGACTGAGCGACTAACACTTTCACTTTCAGGCTTTCATGATTTTAGATATCTGAATAAGCCAGTTGCAGGAATTTGGGTTTTACTAGAAGAGTTATGAGTTACATGAGTGCTGGGGTGGTAGAAAATACTATGGTAAGAGATCTAGCTGTGAAACAAAAAAGAGCCTGAATGATTGGTCAATCAGCCCAGGCCCAAGTAGGCACAGTGCCTGGGACCCACATTAGTTTTCATTTTGATTTTTTTTTTAATCTGAAGAAAAAAAAATATTGCAATAACAATGACTATGTAGTAATAAATCTAACAGGTGTTACATCCATTTTTATACCAACACAGCACAAAATATAAATTTTAATATTTTATGGAAGAATGACCAACTAGGAAGGAAAAATAACTTTGGGTTTTTACTTTTACAGAGAACATCTTTAAGGAGAAGACTTTGGTTCTGGTTTTAGTTTTTCCACTATTTCTGAACCTTGAATAACTTCTACTATTGAGTTTTCTCATTTGTAAAATATGCTGTGTAAGGTCTTAACCCTGTGAGTACTGAGGTAGCATCTGCCTCTTACCATGTATTTCAGTAAGTCACTTAACCTCATTGTGGCTGTGGTTCCTGATCTATAAAATGAGACTGTGAAAGAAAAAAAAATTCTTCCTCTAAGCATTGATTAGGGTTACATGAGATCAGAGTCGGGGCTTTCAAACAGCTAATCCCTATCTAAGTTCCCTCACTGCTACATCCAGAGGCCAACCTTCAGATCTTAATAGGTAGAAGGTGACTTATTCCTCATATTTGTTTACTAGAAATACTCACTTGACCACTTCTGGAAGCTTTTTCAGCAGCCATTCTTAGCTATTTTTCACCTGGAGACAAAAAAATCAGTGATGGTTGTTTGCAAGTCATACTTTTTGAGGTGAATTAGTATTGCAGTGAAATAAAAATTGGGGAAACAGTGGGCATTAAAACCCTGCTACAATTCCTGATAGTTCAGAGTAAGCATCACAAGGTAGCCTGGGCATATTTCAGAGCTCCCAGTCACTCATTTTTTTCCTTTTCACTCAAGAAAGGATACTGGAACTCAAGTGAATGAGAACCTCATTTAGGGATGATCTTGAATTCCCTCCATTCTATTATAAAATAGAAAAATATTCCATTGTGTGTATAGACCACAACTTCTTTATCGATTCATCTGTTGATGGACATCTAGGTTGCTTCCATGCTCTAGCTATTGTAAATAGTGCTTCAGTGAACAATGGGATACATGTGTCTTTTTCAATGTTGGTTTCCTCAAGGTATATGCCTAAGAGTGGGAATCCTGGGTCATATGGTGGTTTTATTCCTAGTTTTTTAAAGAATCTCCATACAGTCTTCCATAGCGACTGTATCAATTTACATTCCCAACAGTGCAAGAGCGTTCCCTCTTCTCCACACCTTCTCCAGCATTTATTGTTTGTAGACTATTTGATGATGGCCATTCTGACCGGTGTGAGGTGATATTACCACACATAAAATAGATAGCCGATGGGAATTTTTTGTATGTTTCAGGAAACTCAAACAGGGGCTCTGTATCAATCTAGAGGGGTGGGATAGGGAGGAAGATGGGAGGGAGCTCCAAAAGGGAGGGGATATATGTATACCTATGGCTGATTCATGTTGAGGTTTGACAGAAAACAGCAAAATTCTGTACAGCAATTATCCTTCAATAAAAAAATTAATTAATTTAAAAAAATAGAAAAATAAAGCATCCTCATAATTCTGTGTTACCATTGTCTTTAAGAACTTATAGCTTTCTTCTCAGTGCTCTGGCTTGTGCTTGAGAACCTCTGTCCCAGGTCACATAGACTGCTACCTTCCTCATCTGCATCAAAACTGGCTCTCCCAGGAGCAGCCTGGAAGTCCTAAGTGGAGCTTGAACAGTAACCTCCCTACTTGTCCTTCTATTGTCAAGACTGGAGCTGGGTTTCACGGTGTACCTCAGAGCTTGGTCTTTTCAACCAGATGTCTCTGGAAATGGGGTGGATTTACCTGCTGTCACGCCTTTCAGGCAGAGAATTCTGACCTCAATGTCTTTGTGTGAGGAAGTCCCAAAAGGTTTCCTGGGGCTGGTTAGGTTAGACTGAAAGGGTTTCTTGGGACCTTTCCGAGACCCAAAGGGAGTGAGTAATTGGTGGCAAAGGCAGGGACTCAGGTTTATTTTATAGTTTTCTGTTTCTGCAGGGCCAGCAGCCTCTGGAATCCCAAAGAAGCTGGTTGGTGCCATTGGTGGGTCTGTGATTTTCCCTCTGAATCTCTCAGTAAATCTAGTTGACAGCATTATCTGGGTCTTCAATTCAACCACTCTCGTCACCATACAGCCAAAAACGGCAGGCAAAAAAGCCCTTATCATAGTGACCCAAAAGCGTAACATGGAAAGAGTGAATTTCCCACATGAAGGCTACTCCCTGAAGCTCAGCAGACTGAAGAAGAATGACTCAGGTATCTACCGTGTGGAGATACACAACTCAACCCTCCAGGATCCCCTCACCCAGGAGTATGAGCTGCATGTCTATGGTGAGCAGAATCAGGTCCGAAGGTGGATGACTGCCTTCATAAAGTGGTGAACTCCCTGATATTGAAGCTGTTCAAACAAAGACTGGATGTCTATTCGGTTGTCTATTTCTCTTACAGAGTATCTGTCAAAGCCCAAAGTCATCGTAGGTCTGCAGGAGAACAAGAATGGCACCTGTGTAACCAATCTCACATGTTTCATGGAACATGGAGAAGAGGATGTAACTTACAGTTGGAAGTCTCTGGACCAGGCAGCCAATGAATCCCACAGGGGCTCCATCCTCCCCATATCCTGGAGGTGGGAGAAAAGTGACATGACCTTCATCTGCATGGCCAGTAACCCCATCAGCAGCAACTCCTCAAACCCTATCTTTGCCCAGAAGCTCTGTGAAGGTGACTGTCTCTCCTCTTTCTCCAGGAGCCCCTGTTCTTAAGACCTATATCTTCTTCTCCTGGTTCCCATGTGAACAAACCTTTTGTGAAAACTAGAAGCCCTGGGGAAATCATCAGACTGGGAGGAAGGTTGCAATTGCTCTAAAAGCTGTGCCATTTTCCCTAGCTGACTCTTCTCCCTTCCTGTGCCTCCACCCATTCTCTTTCTAAAGGTGTTGCTGGGGGCCAGGCTCCCTACGTGATCCTCTACATCCTGTTGTCATTCTTCCTGCTCTGTTCCCTCGCACTGGTGTTAATTATTTTGATCATACGAAGAGAAAGAAAAAAAGGTAGAGTATGCACTCTTTACCTCAATCTTGCATCTTTTCCCTCATTCATTTAACAAGCACATGTTGGACTGTGTGCCAAGCTTCATGCCTGGCACTAAGGATGCAGAAATGAAGAAGCCACAGTCTGTCCTAAAGGACAGGACCATCCATTGGCACTTGGTTCTGGAGTGGAGAGAATACTTTCATTTCTATCCTAAGGCCAAGGTCTTCTCAGTCCCTTCTCCAGTGCCTGCCTTCTCCTTCCCCCAAGAGGGACTTACTAGAGTAGCCCTTCTGCTGACACAGGCCCCACACAGCTGACTCTGCTCCCCTGACCAGGAGGTCTTGGCCTCCAACACTGAGGTCCACAGACCAGCACACTCCAGTCAGCCCATCCCTGTCAGAGCCCCCAGCCCATCCCAAGTCCCTCCACTGGATCAACTCCAGAGATTTCTCTTTACTCCCCACCTCAGTCTAGATACATTCCTCTTGGAGAAGGCATTGTCTGTCTTTCTCCATGCTATATCCCATGTCCCTAAACCCTGCTGATTTGTCTTTTTGGGTTCCCACTGATACCATCCCCTCAGGGTATCAGGGAGGGACCTAAGCATTGGTTAGGAATGAACTGCAGACACTGAGATCTTCTTTCCTTCCTGGAAACACTGAGGAATCATTTATGATCTCCTCTGCTTCCTATTTACAGTTTGGGAAGCAAAGTGATGAGGGTTACCAGTTCGTCTTGGAGTTTTCCTGGGTTTAGCATTAAAAGTCTCATGTTCTGGAAAACCCTTCAGTTACAGGAAAATCAGGATGCTTGAAAATCACCCTAAGTGGGTTATTCAAATGGGATGGTGGACCAATAGGGGTGGCCAGTGGAAGGAGGACCAGCTCTGATTCTCTCTCAACTTGTTTTCAGAGATCATCGAAGAGAAGAAGGAACTGGACACTCATCAGAAAACTCTTCCCTTCCCTCCCATTCCTGAAGAGATGCCTGAGTATGATACAATCTCTACTTTTCATGTGAGTTCTTTCCCATTTTTTCTGGGGCCTGATTCTCCTCTGAGTGCCTCCTTTGTTTAGTTGAGCTTTTTCCAAGGATTTGGACAACATGAGAAATGAGAGTATATAACCCTTGAAACCCAATGCACTTTATCTCTTCCATGTTTATGGATTCTTTCCTGTGCAGGAATTGATGGCCTTTGGTTCTGACCCAGCCAGGAATGCTAACACTGTGATCCATGGAATCACTCCTTCCCCCCCACCCCCCCCACCCCCCGGCACAATGGCCACTCAGCAGGCCTGATCCCTTTTGTATAGGACAGTGGAGATAGAAATGTGATTTATTTTTTATTTTTTTTACTTTGCAATATTGTATTGGTTTTGCCATACATCAACATGCATCCACCAGGGGTGTACACGTGTTCCTTTAACATATTTGAGTTATGGTGTCAGAAGGTGGGCTTCAGAGATGCTTTTTCCTCCGAGGCAATTCAAGGAACCGGCAGGAGGAGGCTCAGATGCTCCACACCCAAGACTTCCCATGTGTGGGTCATCAAGCTTCAGTGACCACAAGGTTAATTCAAAGAAAACTCTTTGAAAAGAAAATCCCAAGATAAAGTTGAAAGAAATCCAAATAACAAGAGACAAGCTGGGGACTTCACTGGTGGTCCAGTGGTTAAGACTCCACACTCCCAAAGCAGGAAGCCCGGGTTCAATCCCTGGTCAGGGAGCTGGATCCCACATGCTGCAGCTAAGAGAGACTGCACCCAGCAATGAAGACCCTGTGTGCCACAACTAAGATCCAGAAGACCCAAATTGATTGATTATAGAAAAATGAGAGCAAGAGAGGCAGTTTTGAGACAAGAACTAGACAGCTTCAAAAGGTCCCCTGGGAGCAATCATTGTAGCCAAGGCTGGGCTTGCTCCTTCTGGGTCATAGTGCTCTTTCCACATTGGCCCACTTAATGAAAAAGTTAAAGCACTTTAGAGCCTCAAAAATCTTAATGTTACTCCAGCCGTCAATGCCTCTGGATCAGGATGCATCTTCTTAAACTTATCCACAACTTTTCCAAGAGGAGTCATTACGTTTCCTCTTCCAAGTTGTTGATGTTCTGAGAGCTCCTTCCTTCCTTACAGGAGAGACCTCTCTGTGCTCCACTCAGCCTGACTTTTGTCAAAACTGATCACTTTCCCAACATCCCCCTCTTCTCCTGCTCAAGACACATTCCCTGGAGACCACAGTATTGTCCTCGATGTTCAAGAATAAACTTTACTGACCCAGGATATCTTTCTCTGGCCTGGGAGGAGCTTTTGTTACTGTTGTCATCATTGTTTTATCCCTTTCTGATTTGAGTTTGTTTGCAACATTAGCAGTATTATTTCAAATTATTCTTTAATCACTTGGGAGATTCATAGCTCATGGGACTTATTTATCTTACATATTTATTAGGTGATTTAAACAGAACACAGTTTAAAAATAATGCAGTTGCTTCTTGAAAAAAAGTCATTAATAATTACAATGGCAGTCACGGGCAAGAATACTTCTCACTCCCTGTTCCTGCTCCAGAACCCTCTCTTCCCTCTCACCATCTCTTTCCCACCTCTGCTTTCCCTTCTCCAGATTCTGGATGCCTCTTTAGCCTTGTCTATGTGACCCAGGGTGTTCAGTTCAGTTCAGTTCAGCTGCTCAGTCGTGTCCAACTCTTTGCGACCCCATGGACTACAGCACTCCAGCCCTCCCTGTCCATCACCAACTCCCAGAGTTTACTCAAACCCATGTCCATTGTGTCAGTGATGCCATCCAACCATCTCATCCTCTGTTGTCCCCTTCTCCTCCTGCCTTCAATCTTTCCCAGCATCCGGGTGTTTTCAAATGAGTCAGCTCTTCACATCATGTGGCCAAAATATTGGAGTTTCAGCTTCAGCATCAGTCCTTCCAATGAATATTCAGGACTGATTTCCTTTAAGATGGACTGGTTTGATCTCCTTGCAGTCGAAGGGACTCTTAAGAGTTTTCTCCAACACCATAGTTCAAAAGCATCAATTCTTTGGCATTCAGCTTTCTTTATAGTCCAACTCTCACATCCATACATAACTACTGGAAAAACCATAGCTTTGACTAGACGGATTTTTGTTGGCAAAGTAATGTTTCTGCTTTTTAATATGCTGGCTAGGTTGGTCACAACTTTTCTTCCAAGGACCCAGGGTGTAGGTGATGATTTCTTTTGTTTGTTCTTTGTTTTCTAACAGAACACTATTCCAGAGGAAAACCCGGCCAATACCATCTATTCCACTGTGCACATATCCCCAAAGGTAAGAACCCTTAGGGCTGAGTTTCATCTTAGGTGTCCCATCCTCTTTTCTTATTCAAGATTACCTAGAATTTCTTGGGCCCCAGGGATCTCATTTTCCCTGGTACTAGAAGGCACCCAGTATATCCAATTCCCATTGCTTAAGTTTACAAGTATGTGGGGAAAAGGAGAGAATTGTGTTTTTAAGAGTTGAAGTGGGAATAAAGTGGAACAAATAGAGTAGGAGAGAGGTTCCAGGTAGGAGTGATAGGGAAAATCAGCAAGGGCCTGACTGAGGGCATGGGGAAAGGTCCACGGCTTCAGCTGTGCCTGGGAGAAAGGGATGGCTGGGGAGACAATTCCAGCTTATTTCGAGTCACTTGTAAACTGGAGGCAGAAGAACATACCTCTTCTTTTCCAAGGTCTAGCTATGTTGCATCTAGTTTGCACCTCCCCCCACAGTCAAATTACTACCAACACAGTAAGTCTGTAAATCTTATTCCTTCAGAGATCACGCTTGGTGGAAGCAGGGATACCTTCCTTTCTCATCTTCAAACCAGATCAGAAAATTGAGGATGGGGCAAGCACTGTGCTTAGTAATAGGAAAGGTTGGTTTGGATAGATTGTTAGAAGGAAAGTTCAGTCCATTAAGCATTCAAAATAAATGTGGGTTAAGCTTGAGGGATAGTTTTTCTAAGGTCAAAATGATTAAACAGAGGAGCAAGCACAGTGGCGGGGGTTGGGTTGAGTACCCTTGGCAGTAAAGTGTCTGGGATGGTGGGGTCTCCTGGGAGGATCCAGAGCCCTGCTCCCTTACAGCGTTCTTCATTTTTATGTCTGCCCAACAGGTAACAGAACCCCACTCCCTGCCCATGTCGTCAGATACACCAATGGCATCTACTTATAACAATGTCATGTAAACAGAAATGTGCTCCAAAGAAAATGATCAGAAGAATTCACATCAAGGAAGAATGAATAACACTGACTTTCTCCCATAATAAAGTATCCCTTATGCTCCTTCAGAGTTAAGAGTTCCTAATCTGGGAATTCCCATGTGGTCCAGTGGTTAGGACTCTGTGCTGTCACTGCTGAGGGCCAGGTTCAATCCTTGGTTAGGCTACTAAGATCCCACAAGCCACGGGGTGAGGCAAAAAAAAAAAAAAAAGAGTCCCACATCCTATCCACTGCTGACAAATCTCCTCAAACCCTAAATCCCTCCCTGGAAATTTGACTAGGAATTTATTGGCCAATTCAAAGCAAGAGGCTTAGAAGCGTCTCTGTTGAAATGTTAACACAGATTCAAACAGCTCCCTTTCCAGGGCTTGGAGATGAGGAATACACCAAGTGCTTTGTTGCCAAGAGGGCAAGAACTTCAGGGTGGCCAGCCGACCTTAGCAGCAGAAGCAGAAGACAACGGTCAGAGGGGATTGATTTACTGACTCATCAGTGACATGCTGAGCTCACGAGTGCTGTGCTGAGCTCACACTTATTTTGGTCAGATGTGCTCTCTGTGACCCTGAAACTGACCCTTCAGGAACTACTTCCCTGGGCAGTGGCAGCAGGCCTGACCACAGATTTCTGAAACCTAGTGGGTCAAGAGTGGATACACAAGACTTGGGAGTCAAAGTGCACAAGGAAAGAGAAGCCAGGTGGAAGACAGTTTGGCTGACTGGAAACTCAAACAAGGAACATGCCGAGAGAGAACATTGCTTTTGGATATCTTTCTGGATACACAACTTGAATGGAAATGTTGGGAACATATCTGAGATCCCAGGTCTGGGGGTGTGAAGTGTGTCCTTTATTTAAGCAAAAACAACTTCTGCATTGGGGACGTGTAAAAATATATGTCACCTACAAAAGAGGAAGGTCTATTCATTTTCAGAGCTTTTGCTATTTCTGTAAAAACAATCAGCACAAAATAATCCTTATGCCAAAGAGACATATTTTTGAGGTGAAAAATTCTGTTCCCCTTCATGCTGCTGCTGCTGCTAAGTCGCTTCAGTCATGTCCAACTCTGTGCGACCCCATAGACGACAGCCCACCAGGCTCCCCCGTCCCTGGGATTCTCCAGGCAAGAACACTGGAGTGGGCTGCCATTTCCTTCTCCAATGTGTGAAAGTGAAAAGTGAAAGTGAAGTCACTCAGTCGTGTCTGACTCTTAGCGACCTCATGGACTGCAGCCTACCAGGCTCCTCCGTCCATGGGATTTTCCAGGCAAGAATACTGGAGTGGGGTGCCATTGCCTTCTGCAGTTCCCCTTCATAGACGTGTCCTTTCTGAGACACCACACCCAGTGGAGTGATATGCACATGGTAAATATTGTAAGTGATTGTATTTATTACTACTTTTTTTTTCAGAGTTCTAGGACTTTTAATATGTCCCAAAATTGCTGAAGCAAAAATCATGATAAAACATTCTGCTTTCGTTTGCAGATGACATGATCCTCTACATAGAAAACCCTAAAGACTCCACCAGAAAATTACTAGAACTAATCAATGACTATAGTAAAGTTGCAGGATATAAAATCAACACACAGAAATCCCTTGCATTCCTATACACTAATAATGAGAAAACAGAAAGAGAAATTAAGGAAACAATTCCACTCACCATTGCAACGGAAAGAATAAAATACTTAGGAATATATCTACCTAAAGAATCTAAAGACCTATATATAGAAAACTATAAAGCACTGGTGAAAGAAATCAAAGAGGACACTAACAGATGGAGAAATATACCATGTTCATGGATTGGAAGAATCAATATAGTGAAAATGAGTATACTACCCAAAGCAATCTATAGATTCAATGCAATCCCTATCAAGCTACCAACAGCATTCTTCACAGAGCTAGAACAAATAATTTCACAATTTGTATGGAAAAACAAAAAACCTCGAATAGCCAAAGCGATCTTGAGAAAGAAGAATGGAACTGGAGGAATCAACCTACCTGACTTCAGGCTCTACTACAAAGCCACAGTTATCAAGACAGTATGGTACTGGCACAAAGACAGAAATATAGATCAATGGAACAAAGTAGAGAGCCCAGAGATAAATCCACGCACATATGGACACCTTATCTTTGACAAAGGAGGCAAGAATATACAATGGATTAAAGACAATCTCTTTAACAAGTGGTGCTGGGAACTCTGGTCAACCACTTGTAAAAGAATGAAACTAGAACACTTTCTAACACCATACACAAAAATAAACTCAAAATGGATTAAAGATCTAAATGTAAGACCAGAAACTATAAAACTCCTAGAGGAGAACATAGGCAAAACACTCTCTGACATACATCACAGCAGGATCCTCTATGACCCACCTCCCAGAATATTGGAAATAAAAGCAAAAATAAACAAATGGGACCTAATTAACCTTAAAAGCTTCTGCACATCAAAGGAAACTATTAGCAAGGTGAAAAGACAGCCTTCAGAATGGGAGAAGATAATAGCAAATGAAGCAACTGACAAACAACTAATCTCGAGAATATACAAGCAACTCCTACAGCTCAACTCCAGAAAAATAAATGACCCAATCAAAAAATGGGCCAAAGAACTAAATAGACATTTCTCCAAAGAAGACATCCAGATGGCTAACAAACACATGAAAAGATGCTCAACATCACTCATTATCAGAGAAATGCAAATCAAAACCACTATGAGGTACCATTTCACACCAGTCAGAATGGCTGCGATCCAAAAGTCTACAAGTAATAAATGCTGGAGAGGGTGTGGAGAAAAGGGAACCCTCTTCCACTGTTGGTGGGAATGCAAACTAGTACAGCCACTATAGAGAACAGTGTGGAGATTCCTTAAAAAACTGGAAATAGACCTGCCTTATGATCCAGCAATCCCACTGCTGGGCATACACACTGAGGAAACCAGAAGGGAAAGAGACACGTGTACCCCAATGTTCATCGCAGCACTGTTTATAATAGCCAGGACATGGAAGCAACCTAGATGTCCATCAGCAGATGAATGGATAAGAAAGCTGTGGTACATATACACAATGGAGTATTATTCAGCCATTAAAAAGAATACATTTGAATCAGTTCTAATGAGGTGGATGAAACTGGAGCCTATTATACAGAGTGAAGTAAGCCAGAAAGAAAAACACCAATACAGTATACTAACGCATATATATGGAATTTAGAAAGATGGTAACAATAACCCTGTGTACGAGACAGCAAAAGAGACACTGATGTATAGAACAGTCTTATGGACTCTGTGGGAGAGGGAGAGGGCGGGAAGATTTGGGAGAATGGCATTGAAACATGTAAAATATCATGTATGAAATGAGTTGCCAGTCCAGGTTTGATGCACGATACTGGATGCTTGGGGCTGGTGCACTGGGACGACCCAGAGGGATGGAATGGGGAGGGAGGAGGGAGGAGGGTTCAGGATGGGGAACACATGTATACCTGTGGCAGATTCATTTTGATATTTGGCAAAACTAATACAGTTATGTAAAGTTTAAAAATAAAATAAAATTAAAAAAAGAAAAACATTCTGCTTTCCTTTACACCCCCAATGCAAAAAAAAAAAAAAAAAAAAAAAAAAACAACTCCATAGGAAAAAAATGGTTTTGTACATGGGAAGAAACAATATAAATTCGAAACTTACAGATAAGGGTTAGCTCAATCACTCATCTCTTTAAAAAGTTTATACGAATATCCCGTCAACACCAACAGGGTTATCTCCCTTGAAATGTTATCTATACAGATTTCCAAGCAGACCACAGGGCTGTATACTGTCTTGGAATGTCCTCAGAAGGCTCTGTCATTGATCAGGTAACACAGTAAAAACCCCAGAGTCCTTTCTTTCTAATGCAAGAGAGAGAGGAGACAGGGATAGAAGAAACTATTCAAACTTCATCTTCTTTCCTTGTGGCTATGGTTTCCTCCTCCTCCTCTGCCTCCTCGGAAGCCTCCTGGCCCTCCAAAGCCTCCCCGGCCTCTGCCGCCAAATCCACCCCGGCCACCTCTGCCACCACCTTGGCCTCCAAAGCCACCTCTGCCTCCTCCTAGGCCACCAAAGCCACCTTCACCCTTAGGTTTGGCCCAGTCCAAAGTGACTTTGTTACCTTCAATTTCACCATCTTCCCTGGCCTCCTTGGCAGCTTTGGCATCTTCCTTGCTATTGAAGTCTACAAAACCAAACCCTTTCAAGGATCCAGTCTCCCAGTCAGTGACTATCCTTGCTTGAATAGAGGCATCAAACAACTCCTTTAACGTCTCTTCTGTTTTTATCCTGATAGACCTTTGACAAACAGAGTTTTGGATGGCTGGCTTCTTGCATTAGGTGATCCCTTGGGTCCTTGCAACTCCAGTCTGATGGCTCTGCCCTCAATTTCCCTTTTATTACATGAATTTAAAGCTTCTTTAGCATCTTCAAATGAAGCAAATTCTATAAATGCATACCCTTTAGATTTGCCATTTTGGTTCTGGGGTACCTTGATATGAGTTGCCTTCTCAAATACTTCCTGAAGAGTGTCTTCCATTGCACTATAGGAGAGGTTGCTTAAAACCAGGGTTTTTGATTCACCACTGCAAGTGCTATTCTTTCCATCTATATGGTCTTGACTTTGACCTTTCTGTTTTTTTTAACTATGTTCTATTTTATTTTTTTAATATAAATTTATTTATTTTATTTGGAGACTAATTACTTTACAATATTGTATTGGTTTTGCCATACATCAACATGAATCCGCCTGGATTGCCCATCTATCTCTGTTCCTTGCTTTTCTTCCAAGGTTTTTTCTGCATCAGCTTCTGTCTTAAATGCAATATAAGCAATCCCTTTACTCTTTCCATCCTTGCTGACTAATCTGATCTCCACAGCATCTTCAAACACTTCTTTTAATTCATCCTGAGTAACTTTGTAAGGCAGATTTTTAGCCAAAAGTGTTCTTGCATCTCTATCTTTCTTACTGTTTCCCTTTGGTTTTTCTAGTTTAATTTCATTGCCAAAGACTTTTAAACCACTGAGTTCCAAGGCTTTTTCCAGGTCTTCGGCAGATTCAAAATCCACATAGCCAAACTTTCTAGACACACCAATTCTGACATCGACAACAGCAAGATCATTTTTAGCAAAAAGGTCATTGATACCTGTTTTCAACTCAGGAGCAGATTTATTGAAGTTCAGGTTTCCAACAAAGAGATTGGAAGACGTAGTTGGTTCTGTGTTTCTTGGCTTCAGGAGCTACTTTTTGTTTGGCCATTTCCTTCTTTCATTTTCCAGGTGCTTCTTTGACAGGCTCTTCTTCCTCTTCCTCCTCCTCCTCCTCTTCCTCCTCCTCATCATCCTCCTCTTGATTATCATCATCCTCTTCCTCCTCTTCTTCCTCCTTCTCCTCCTCTTCTTCCTCATCCTCCTCCTCCTCTTCATCATCGTCATCCTCCTCCTCCTCTTCATCATCCTCCTCCTCCTCCTCCTCCTCAGCATCATTGTCATCCTCTTCTTCATCTTCAGCAGCGCTCTTGGCCTTCACAGGACCAGCTTTTACAGGAGCTTTCTTTCCTTTGGCTGGTACAATCTCCATAGGTTCCTCTTCGAGTCATCTTCATCTTCCTCCTCCTCCTCCTCCTCCTCATAGTCATCCTCGTCATCCTCATCATCTGTGGCAGGAGCAGCACCAAAAGCAGCAGCTGCCTTCCTCACGGCTGGCTTATCCTTCTCTTCATCATCTTCATCTTCCTCTTCACTGTCATCTTCATGTTCTGCATCACTGTCTTCTTTCTTGGCATTCTTGCCATTCTTTGTTCCCTTGCCTGGGGAAGCTGCTCCCTTCTTACCAGAGGTGCTACCAATGCTTTGCCTGGGGTGGCCCCCTTTTTGCCAGGTGTTACCATTGCTTTGGAAGGTGTAACTGTCTTCTTGGCTAGTGTAGCTGCTGCCTTTTTTGCCAGAAGTGACAGCTGCTTTCTTTGCCGGTGTGGCAACTGCAACCTTTTTTGTTGGGGAAACCATCATCTTCTTTGCGGGAGTTGTGGTAGCCTTCTTGCCTTTTTTCTGAGGGATAACAACCTCTTCTCTACTCCTCTCATCATCTTCATCTTCTGACATTTCCTCATCTTCACTATCTTCTTCTACCTCCTTTGGGGGAGGAGCCATTTTCTTGGAGTCACCTTGATTTTTACCAGCCTTTGCTTTGGATAAAAAGGCTACTCTCTTCTTGCTACATTCTTTAAGCACACGCATTTTAAAAATTACACCTCCAGCCAGAATTGAACCTTGCTTCACCAAACCGTTTCTCAATGAGGACTACAAGTGGACCACTGTTCAGTTCAGTTCAGTCGCTCAGTCATGTCCGACTCTTTGCGACCCCATGAATCGCAGCACGCCAGGCCTCCCTGTCCATCACCAACTCCCGGAGTTCACTCAGACTCACATCCGTCGAGTCAGTGATGCCATTCAGCCATCTCATCCTCTGTCATCCCCTTCTCCTCCTACCCGCAATCCTTCCCAGCATCAGAGTCTTTTCCAATGAGTCAACTCTTCACATGAGGTGGCCAAAGTACTGGAGTTTCAGCTTTAGCATCATTCCTCCAAAGAAATCCCAGGGCTGACCTCCTTCAGAATGGACTGGTTGGATCTCCTTGCAGTCCAAGGGACTCTCAAGAGTCTTCTCCAACACCACAGTTCAAAAGAATCAATTCTTCGGTGCTCAGCCTTCTTCACAGTCCAACTCTCACATCCATACATGACCACAGGAAAAACCATAGCCTTGACTAGATGGACCTTTGTTGGCAAAGTAATGTCTCTGCTTTTCAATATGCTATCTAGGTTGGTCATAACTTTTCTTCCAAGGAGTAAGCATCTTTTAATTTCATGGCTGCAGTCACCATCTGCAGTGATTTTGGACCACTGTAACTGCCAACAATTCAAGGCCCTTCACGTGAGGAAAACCATCTTGGAGAAGCCTTTGAGGTAAATTGTGGCACCAAATTCCACCACCCTCGTCTGAATTTAAATTAAGGCAGCTTTAAAAAAACAAAACACATCTTAACCCGTAGTCTTCTATTAAGACTTCCTTTCCCAGGTTACCAACCCCGCCCCTTTCAGCCCTGGAAGGGCCACATGGGATAAGTCTCAGGCCACCACGGGTGCAAAGCCCAGCGCAGAAAGCATGCAGTAGGGCCTCCTTCCAGAGCCCCTCTCCCGTCCGCCCACCCAACTGGACCGGAGACCAGCTGCACTGCCACCCTCCATCCCAGGGCCGGGTCCCTCCACAGGTCGCCCATAAGGTGCAGGCCGCCCATAACACACAGGCCACCCACAAGGCGCAGCCCACGTGGCAGGCCCCGTGCCACTATATAATTACTTTTTAAAGATAAAACCAGCAAGTCTTGAGGAAGAGGTTTTTTTCTAATTCTCAGAAACATTAGGGGTGCAGAACCTTCCTGGATAGGCCTCTTATCTTAAATTCTTTTAGGCATCAGTGTTGTTCCTGAGTCACCACAGTTTGCAGTAGAGGAAAGGTTTATTCATAAGACAGCCAAGTGGGGAGACAGGACAACAAATCTCAAATCTACTTTCCCAAAGGTGAAGGGCTCAGGTAAGAAAGCAGGTGGTCTGAGACATGAGGAATGTGGGGAAAGGTAATTAGAAATAAGAAAAAAAGTGAGATAAAAATCACTGTGCACTACAGCTAAACTACAGGCTTCTTCATTGGATGTATGTTCTGAAAATGGCTTCATGACCATGTTCCAAGGGTGGACTTTTGGACCCTCTAATAACCTCAGATATGCAGATGACACCACCCTTATGACAGAAAGTGAAGAGGAACTAAAAAGCCTCTTGATGAAAGTGAAAGTGGAGAGTGAAAAAGTTGGCTTAAAGCTCAACATTCAGAAAACGAAGATCATGGTGTCCGGTCCCATCACTTCATGGGAAATAGATGGGGAAACAGTGGAAACAGTGTCAGACTTTATTTTTTGGGGCTCCAAAATCACTACAGATGGTGACTGCAGCCATGAAATTAAAAGACGCTTACTCCTTGGAAGGAAAGTTATGACCAACCTAGATAGCATATTGAAAAGCAGAGACATTACTTTGCCAACAAAGGTCCGTCTAGTCAAGGCTATGGTTTTTCCTGTGGTCATGTATGGATGTGAGAGTTGGACTGTGAAGAAGGCTGAGCACCGAAGAATTGATGCTTTTGAACTGTGGTGATGGAGAAGACTCTTGAGAGTCCCTTGGACTACAAGGAGATCCAACCAGTCCATTCTGAAGGAGATCAGCCCTGGGATTTCTTTGGAAGAAATGATGCTAAAGCTGAAACTCCAGTACTTTGGCCACCTCATGTGAAGAGTTGACTCATTGGAAAAGACTCTGATGCTGGGAAGGATTGCGGGTAGGAGGAGAAGGGGACGACAGAGGATGAGATGGCTGGATGGCATCACTGACTCGATGGACGTGAGTCTGAGTGAACTCCGGGAGTTGGTGATGGACAGGGAGGCCTGGCGTGCTGCGATTCATGGGGTCAGAAAGAGTCGGACATGACTGAGCAACTTAACTGAACTGAACTGAATGTTAAAATGTCATCAAGAGGACACTCATGCATGCCCAGTTGGAAAACCAGAGATCTTAATCAGTCTTAACTGTCTCAATCTCGAACTGAACAGCTGACTCCAAGTTTCTAAAAAACAATTAGGGCAAACATTTTATTTAGGCTGCATGATGCTTGAAGGACATGGAAGTTTTTGTAAAAACAATTAAAGCAAGTTTGATCAGAAGACAAGTTACAGTTTAATAGACCTAACTGATGACTAACCTCCTTAACTGATGATTAATTTTCAGCTTAAAATAATCTGCTGAACACAGTTGCACATCTTGAGGTGGCTTGCTCTCAGTCCCATCACTGTGATGGACAAAATATCAAAATTTTAAATAAATGCATGTCTTGCCAAGGCAGATTGTAGACCAAAGGAAGAGGAAAGATTAGTAATACTGATTCTGTCTTTAGTTAAAATGTTGATACTTTATTCTCTGAGCTGTGCTGTTCTCTCTCCTTCAGTCCAAAGTCAGGTGGGTCTTTAGGTAAGAGTGTGACTCCATTATTCTAACTGGAAAAAGTACTACTTTACAGTATTCCCTAGACTGAGATGACAACCTCTCAGGGTGTTTGCCTGACTCCACTGGAGAAAATGTGTCATTGAGATTCCACTAGCATTTTACACCCACCTAAATCTCTCAACAAGTGAGTCTTCTTAGACTCCCCTCTCTCCCCACACTTCCTCACCCACCTCTCTCCCCACGCTTCCTCACCCAACAATCCCTCACTAAGGGCCAGTTACTTTCACATAAATTTTGTCCCATTGGGTCCTCATATGACTCCTATGAGGCAAGCTATTCTGGGGTAGCTTCCAAACTAGGAGACCTGCTAAAGTTCCACACTTCAGAGTGCAACTAAGGCTAGAAAAAAAGCAAAGCCCTCTCCACCACCTATTAGCCACTGCAGAGGAAGATGTGGTTCAAAGCTTGAGAAGGGTGAATCCCCCTCTTCCCAGCTTTAGATGGAGGAAAGGACATAGCTTTGGAGACAGGCAGGCCTGGGGTTGAGAACACTTACTAGCAGAGCAACTCTCACCAAAGACTTGGGTTCCATGAGCCTCTAGCTTCTTATCTCTAAAACCCTTACAGGGCTTCCAATGGTGGGGATTATATGAAACAAGCTCTTGGTCTGTAGTCAGATTCATATATGGTACTGATGCTTAGCAAAGACAATAGTACTTTTATTAAAAGTGGTTAATTTCCCAAAAGTCAACTCAGGATAAGATAACAGAAGCATTAAAGTGAATGCTCAGCCCTTAAAAGAGAGATGTCTATTGTAGGAGAGAAAAAAAATTCCTCTTTTTATCTTCTAGGTTTATTGGCTGGGATAATTAGATCAATGGAAGACAGAGTTACAAGACAAAAAATTTAATTTTATATGTACAGGAGACCCATAGGAATATGAGACTCAAAGGCAGTCAGGCAATTAAGGCTTATATACCATCCTAAGCTAATAAAAGAAATGGGGAGCTAGGACTTCATAGGGGCAGAAGACAGCTCACATGAAGATAAGAAGAGCAAATACTTGGTTAACAGATATTTGCCTGCTGTACAGATAAGTGTCTCAGATGAAAAAGCTGTCTCTGGTAATTACCCTCTTTCAGGTACAGACCACATTTATAAATTATTTTAGGCAATTTTAAGGGGTGGTAAAAAGTTTTTCCTGGATGGCTGAAACTTAGTTGACTTCAGCACAAAATAATTCACCTGTCAAAGTGGCACATTCTAAGGTGGCCTATTCTAGTCCTGTTTACTGGCATTAAAAAATGAACCGCTTAGGTGATACAAACAAACACTTCATGAAGTGTACTGTCTCCATTTGGAGAACTGCAAATTGGGCAGGAGACAGGACACTTTTACAGGATAAACAATAAAGAACAAGGAAAAAGAAAACAGAAAATACCTGATTGGCTGGAGCCACATCATCAACCTTGTTTAGGTTGAGAAGACCTAAAGCTGGGTTGGCCTTTGGGGATTGGCTGACCAGATATACTGCATTTCTGATCAAGGGAAATATTTGGAGAGACACAAGTTATCTGAGTTTCACTTTGCTCACTTGACATCCTGGGCTGAAGCAGCTCCATCTTGGACCAAGAAATTTATTTTAACACTGACTTACAGCAAAAAGGAGCAGGAAGAGAGGGAGGAAATGGGAATTAATCTCTCCCCCTACCAAGTGTTAAAAGAACTTAAAAACAATGCTTCTTGAAGAAGTTGGATTGAGGGTTATCTCATCTCAAAAAGGAATGTTAGGCTTACCTACAGAAACGTGTTATTTTGCCATGTGTGATGGTGAAGTTCTGGAAAACACCTAAGAGTCTGACCACAAGGGAAAGATACAGGAATGTTTACATTAGGAATTAAGGATTATAAACTAGAGAAAGAACAACAACAACAACAAAAAAAAAAAACCCAAAGTTAATAGAAGGAAAATAAATCATAAAGATCAGAGCAGAAATAAATAAAATATAGACTAAAACACAATAGGAAAAAAATCAATGAAATTAAAAGATGGTTCCTTCAAATAATTTCACAATTCATATGGAATTATAAAAAACCTCAAATAGCCAAAGCAATCTTGAGAAAGAAGAATGGAACTGGAGGAATCAACCTGCCTGACTTCAGGCTCTACTACAAAGCCACAGTCATCAGGACAGTATGGTACTGGCACAAAGACAGAAACATAGATAAATGGAACAAAATAGAAAGCCCAGAGATAAATCCACATGCCTATGGACACCTTATCTTTGACAAAGGAGGCAAGAATATACAATGGAGAAAAGACAATCTCTTTAACAAGTGGTGCTGGGAAAACTGGTCAACCACTTGTAAAAGAATGAAACGAGAACACTTTCTAACACCATACACAAAACTAAACTCAAAATGGATTAAAGATCTAACTGTAAAACCAGAAACTATAAAACTATTAGAGGAAAACATAGGCAAAAAATTCTCTGACATAAATCACAGCAGGATCCTCTATGACCCACCTCCCAGAGTAATAGAAATAAAAGCAAAAATAAACAAATGGGACCTAATTAAACTTAAGAGCTTTTGTACAACGAAGGAAACTATAAGCAAGGTTTAAATACAGCCTTCAGAATGGCAGAAAATAATAGCAAACAAAGTAATTGACAAAGAATTAATCTCAAAAATATACAAGCAGCTCATGCAGCTCAATTCCAGAAAAATAAGTGACCCAATCAAAAAATGGGCCAAAGAACTAAACAGACATTTCTCCAAAGAAGACATACAGATGGCTAATAAACACATGAAAAGATGCTCAACGTCACACATTATCAGAGGAATGCAAATTATAACCACAATGAGGTACTATCTCATGCTGGTCAGAATGGCTGCTATCCAAAAGTCTACAAACAATAAATGCTGGAGAGGGTGTGGAGAAAAGGGAACCCTCTTACACTGTTGGTGGGAATGCAAACTAGTACAGCCACTATGGAGAACAGTGTAGAGATTCCTTAAAAAACTGGAAATAGAACTGCCATATGACCCAGCAATCCCACTGCTGGGCACGCACACTGAGGAAACCAGAATTGAAAGAGACACGTGAACCCCAATGTTCATCGCAGCACTGTTTACAATAGCCAGGACATGGAAGCAACCTAGATGTCCATCAGCAGACAAATGGATAAGAAAGCTGTGGTACATATACACAATGGAATCTTACTCAGCTATTAAAAAGAATGCATTTGAATCAATTCTAATGAGGTGGATGAAACTGGAGCCTATTGTATAAAGTGAAGTAAGTCATAAAGAAAAACACCAATACAGTATATTAACACATATATATAGAATTTAGAAAGATGGTAATGATGACCCTATACGCAAGACAGCAAAAGAGACACAGATGTAAAGAACAGACTTTTGACTCTGTGGGAGAAGGTGAGGGTGAGATGATTTGAGAGAATAGCATTGAAACCTGTATATTATCATATGTGAAACAAATCACCAGTCCAGGTTCGATGCATGAGACAGGGTGCTCAGGGCCGGTGCATGGGGATGACCCTGAGGGATGGGATGGGGAGGGAGGTGGGAGGAGGGTTCAGGATGGGGAACACATGTACATCCATGGATAATTCATGTGAATGTATGGTATAAACCACCACAATATTGTAATTAGCCTCGAATTAAAATTTTTAAAAAAAAGAAAGAAAGAGGGAAAAAAAGCTGGTTCTTTGAAAAGATAAATGAAATTGATAACCTTTAGCCACACTTACCAAGAAAAAAAGAGAAAGGGCCAAGATCAATAAAATCAGAACTGAAAAAGGGAGAAGTTACAAATGACACCACAGAAATATAAAGGATCATAAGAAACTAGTGTGAACAACCATATGACAGCAAAGTGAACAACCTAGAAAGAAATGGACAAGGAAAATCTCCCAAAACTGAACCAGGAAGTAGAAGATATGAACAGATCAATTTCTGTTGCTGCTGTTGTTGTTCGGTCACTCAGTGAACAGATAAATTACCAGTAATGAAATTGAATCAGTGATTTTTAAAACTTACAATAGAGAATTATGCACTATAAAACCAGAAAATGTTATAAAGGATAACCAACTTTACCACCCAAAATTACGCCTCTTGAGCATGATTACTTTGAGCTGATTTGCTGTGTGTGTGTGTGTGTGTGTGTGTGTTGTTTGTTTTGGCCACACCACACAGCTTGTAGGATATTTGTTCCTTGACCAGGAATTGAACCCTGGCCCTTGGCAGTGAACGTCTAGCGTCCTAACCACTGGACCACCAGCGAATTTCCTTGAGCTGTTTATTTTTAAGAAACAGCAGACACAGAAGAAGCTCTGAAAACCAAGCGGAAGTTATCCTTTTGTAAGGGACATTTATATTTATGAAGGAAATCTCCATGTGAAGGGTGTCTCCTCTTTGTACCAGGAAGAGGAGGGTGACTAAATCTCTAGAAACTCTTATCAATGGAAAAGGTGGTGATTTATTTTTTACAGTAAATCTCACTTCATTATTCATTGTTGAACAAAAATAGCTGTCAGAAAGTCATGAAAAAACGTTGGTTAGCCAAAGATCTAAGCAAACACAATAAGTATATGACAATTAAGCCTCATTCACATTCAGCTGGTAAAAACTAAGATGGAACCATGACAACATTAGTTTTTAGGACTACTCCCCAAGCAGTGTAATGTTGTGACTTGGCTCTGGAAAGCTCCCCTGAACCACCAATGTACATCTCCATCTTATCACCCTCACGGATCCTTCAATCTTGGTTTCCCCAAGACAGCCTCCTCATTCTGACTCCAGGATCATGGAGAGAAAAGCAAGGAAGGATCAAGTTTAAAGCAGAGCCTGGACTTCCCTCTGAATAGGGCCACCCACGGGCATGTGACAGACGAGCAGACAACAGTTTCAAATACCAGTAAACCTCTCTGTCCAATAAAATAACATGTTACTCATAGTTGATTCTTTAATTTTTTTAACTTTTCATTTGTAATAGAGTCCAGTACTGTTGCCTGGAAAATCCCATGGACAGAGGAGCCTGGTAGGCTGCAGTCCATGGGATGGCTAAGAGTCGGACAGGACTGAGCAACTTCACTTTCACTTTTCGCTTTCATGCATTGAAGAAGGAAATAGCAACCCACTCCAGTGTCCTTGCCTGGAGAATCCCAGGGACGGGGGAGCCTGGTGGGCTGCCGTCTATGGGGTCGCACAGAGTCAGACACGACTGAAGCAACTTAGCAGCAGCAGCAGCATAGCCGATTAACACACGATGTTGTGATAGTTTCAGATGAACAGGGAAGGGACACAGCCACACATATACATGTATCCATTCTCCCCCAAACTACCCTCCCATCCAGGCAAGAAGGCAGTGATCTGAAACTGCATAACAACCATGCATTACTGTGCTTTGCCCAAACCTCCCATGACTGCCCTTCACACTATCTTTTCTCTTTAGCTAGAGGTGGAGATGGAAGGGGCCATGTTGGGGGCAGGGGGTGTTACTTAGTTTTCCTAGGTATCTCACATGTATACAGAGGTATACTTGTTATTACACTTCTGTCTATTTTTCTCTTGTTAATCTTTGATTAAGGGGAGGGTCTCAGTCACAGAACCTAGAAAGAGAGAGAGAGTAGAAAATTGGGTTTCCTCCCTTACAACATCACAAGTATAAAAAGTAGGATGCAAATTTTAATATGTTGTATGATTACAATTGCATTTTTAAAAGGCCTATGCAAAAAAATTGTGTCAATGAAAAAATTAATCAATAGTTGACCTAAGAAAGAAACAGAAAATTTTATTCATGCCAACTGAGAATTATAACCCAGGAGATGCTCTTTAAGAAAGTTCTGAGCACTGTTCATCCCTTGTAGAAGTCAAACCACAGTTATATATGATTTTGAGATAAACGGTTATAGTCAAATGATGGCTTATTGACAGTTAACTCAATCCAGATCTATGCATACAAAGCAAGTAAGTGAGTCATAGGTCCTGACCCCTTATAAGATTAAGAAGGAAGACTATCTCTTAAGGAGTTATGATGCTTTATAATATTAAGAAGAAGTGTTATTCCTTAGGAGGTCTAGTTATGCAGATGCATAATACACAGTAAGGGGGAAGGAGAAGCCCCAAGTGGGCAAAGAAAAATTTCATGTTTAAGTTATTTTTTTTAATCTTGCCATAAAATATGAATCTGTTTCATCAGGAAAAAAACCATCAAAATATTAACACTGTCTTTTGAGGGGAGGGGTGGTAGGTAGCATCATTTTCTTCTGCTTGTCTTCATTGTTCAAATGTTCTTTAATGAGAAGGCGCATATTACATAATGGAGTGGAAGAAATTTTAAATAAACATTCAGTGAGGAAAAACAGAAGTGTTACCCACCGTGAGGGGCAAGGGAAAATCTGAGACCCACGTGTTGGGGATGAGATGGCGGAAGATGGAAAGTGCCTTCTCCGAAGGAGGATGGGTGGGAAGAAGCCCCTCCACACTCATCAGAGGAAAAGGTTATGAGAGGGCGGCTTGAGGTTGGAGGAGGTTCAGAAGGGGTGACGATTAGCAGGGGGAGAATTGTAACTGCATCCGTTCCCCCACACGCTCTCTCCTCTAAGCCAGTTCACGTGCTGAAACAGTTAGAATTACCCTCCCTACTTCTTCTTTTTCTTTCCCATCAGAGCTGAAATTGGGCCCAGGGATGCCAATAGATCTGGAACCCCAACATGCAAGATCTTTCCCAAGGGAAGATGCAGAAAGACACCTCACCTCAAGAGTTCAACCAGCAGGCAAAGGAAATCACCAGCTGATAAGGACAGGAAATCACCTTTTACATCAAGGTCCAACACTTGCAACCCCCAAAACTGTGTAGTTTAGGGCTTGTGAGCTGTAGATCACAGGTGCTTAAGTGGAAATAGAAATACAAGAAATGCATCTATACCATTTCAGGCAGACATTTATTCATTCACACATGCCTTCATTATTTACTCATTCAGCAGGACTTATTGAGCATCACACAGTGCCAGGAACTGTGCTGAACACAAAATAAAGCAGTGAGCCCAAAGCAGAGGTCTCTGCCATCAGAGTGCTTATATTTAATGTGAGAAGCTGTGATATTGTGATATAATAAAAAACATATGTTGGTCTTCTCCCACTTCCTTATACACAGCTCCAAAAACCCTTGAACTCTTCAAAGTGATGTGTGTGTGTGTGTGTGTGTGTGTGTGTAATAAGATGACTGATCTTATTACAATCATATGACTGAAATTCCTGGATAGTCTCAGGATTTTAGCTGGTCACCAGGGAAACCAACCACATGGTTAGAGGGTTGGAATTTTAGGCCTATCATCCCCCAATTCTCCTACCCACCCACCTCCAATCTCCAGGGATGGGAGAGGGGCTAGAGACAGAGTTCTGTCACCAATGTTCAACGATTTAATCAATCATGCCTACATGATGAAGCCTCTATTTTAAAAAAATTGCCAACCAAGAGGTGGCAATCCTGGCTGGTGAACACATGGAGGTTCTGGGAGGGTGGTGAGCCTGGAGAGGACATGGAAGCTTCACACTCCTTACATACTTTGCTCTGTCCATCTCTTCCATTTGTTTGTTCCTGAAATGTATCTTTTATAATAAACCAGTGATGAAATAAAAATTCACATTTTAAGGCAAGACAAGAAAAAAACTAAGCATATACTTTTTCCTCTGTCCTTTGAAGTTCTCATCCCCTCACACCCTGCTCCCCACCTCTAGTGTGCATCCTGCTGCTGCATTATGTGTTAACCAGATCTAACCAATGGCAGAGATCAACCATAAAGATAAAATTTTCTCTTTCTGAGACCAGCCATATCACTCCTTAGAAGATAATATTTCTTTCTAAATCCTGTTACTGCTGCTGCCGCTAAGTTGCTTCAGTCGTGTCTGACTCTGTGTGACCCTCTATACGGCAGCCCACCAGGCTCTACCACCCCTGCGATTCTCCAGGCAAGAACACTGGAGTGGGTTGCCATTTCCTTCTCCAATGCATGAGAGTGAAAAGTGAAAGTGTAAGGAGTCACAATAACCCACTACTGAAGGCAATGGCACCCCACTCCAGTACTCTTGCCTGGAAAATCCCATGGACAGAGGTGCCTGGTAGGCTGCAGTCCATGGGGTAGCTAAGAGTCGGACACGACTGAGCAACTTCACTTTCACTTTTCACTTTCATGCATTGGAGAAGGAAATGGCAACCCACTCCAGAGTTCTTGCCTGGAGAATCCCAGGGACGGGGGAACCTGGTGGGTTGCCGTCAATGGTGTCGCACAGAGTCAGACAGGACTGAAGCGACTTAGCAGCAGCAGCAGCACCTTGTCTATGCATATGTCTTTGGAGAGGCATCCATCTTATGCATATAGATTATCAGTTCAGTTCAGTCGCTCAGTCATGTCCGACTCTTTGTGACCCCATGAATTGCAGCACGCCAGGCCTCCCTGTCCATCACCAGCTCCCGGAGTTCACTCAAACTCACGTCCATCGAGTCGGTGATGCCATCCAGTCATCTCATCCTCTGTCGTCCCCTTCTCCTGCCCCCAATCCCTCCCAGCATCAGAGTCTTTTCCAATGAATCAACTCTTCGCATGAGGTGGCCAAAGTACTGGAGTTTCAGCTTTAGCATTTTTCTTTCCAAAGAACAGCCAGGGCTGATCTCCTTTATTTTTTTTTTAATTTTATTATTATTATTATTTTACTTTACAATATTTGTATTGGTTTTGCCATACATCAACATGCATCCTTTAGAATGGACTGGTTGAATCTCCTTGCAGTCTAAGGGACTCTCAAGAGTCTTCTCCAACACCACAGTTCAAAAGCATCAATTCTTTGGTACTCAGCTTTCTTTACGGGCCAATGGTCATATCCATACATGACTACTGGAAAAACCATAGCTTTGACTAGACAGACTTTTGTTGGCAAAGTAATGTCTCTGCTTTTTAATATGCAGTCATAACTTTCTTCCAAGGAGTAAGTGTCTTTTAATTTCATGGCTGTGGTCACCATCTGCAGTGATTTTGGAGCCCCAAAAAATAAAGTCAGCCACTGTTTCCACTGTTTACCCATCTGTTTGCCAGTGATGAGACCAGATGGCATGATCTTAGTTTTCTGAATGTTGAACTTTAAGCCAATTTTTTGGTGTGGGGAAAAAAAAGCCCACACATTTGGTGTCAGATGTATTGGTTGTCCATAAAAGGAAATAGAGAAGTTTCCCTTTCACTGGTGCAACAGAGAGAGAAAAGGGACTTCACTTTTTAGAGGCCAACAATCAAATTATTCCTCAAATATCATTGTAGCAGTGGTGACTACTATGAAAGAAAGGTGCATGGTACTATGACAACCTTATAAAGGGGGATTTTGCAAGGGTCTAGGAAGGCTTCTCCATTGCAGTGAGGATTCAGCTGAGATCTCAATGGTAAGAGAGACACAATCACAATAAAATCAAATCCCATACCTGTTCTATTTTTGACCCACAAACTCAGAACAATTATACCACAGAGGTTCTCCCACTGTTATGAAGATTGTGAGCCTCAAGAAAGGCCAGCAATGGGAGTAGTAGTCCATAGGGAATCTGACTTTGAAGACCAGCAAGATTTGATTGCAAGACTTCTACAAGGGAGGGGAAAAAAGAGACCCTTGGAGGGCACACACAAAATCTTGTGCACACTGAGACCCAGGGGAAAAGAGCAGTGACTCCATAGAAGACTGAACCAACCTGCATACTAGTATTGGAAGGTATCCTGCAGAGGCCTGGGGTGGCAGGGACTCACCATGGGGACAAGGGCACTAGCAGTAACACAATAAAAGTGGGAGACTTTATTTTTTTATTAATTTTATTTTATTTAACTTTACAATATTGTATTGGTTTTGCCATATATCAAAATGAATCTGCCACAGATATACATGTGTTCCCCATCCTGAACCCTCCTCCCTCCTCCCTCCCCATACCATCCCTCTGGGTCGTCCCAGTGCACCAGCCCCAAGCATCCAGTATCGTGCATCGAACCTGGACTGGTGACTCGTTTCATACATGATATTATACATGTTTCAATGCCATTCTCCCAAATCTTCCCACTCACTCCCTCTCCCACAGAGTCCAAAAGACTGTTCTATACATCAGTGTCTCTTTTGCTGTCTTATATACAGGGTTATTGTTACCATCTTTCTAAATTCCATATATATGCATTAGTATACTGTATTGGTGTATTTCTTTCTGGCTTACCTCACTCTGTATAATAGGCTCCAGTTTCATCCACCTCATTAGAACTGATTCAAATGTATTCTTTTTAATGGCTGAGTAATACTCCATTGTGTATATGTACCACTGCTTTCTTATCCATTCATCTGCTGATGGACATCTAGGTTGCTTCCATGTCCTGGCTATTATAAACAATGCTGTGATGAACATTGGGGTACACTTGTCTCTCTCAATTCTGGTTTCCTCAGTGTGTATGCCCAGCAGTGGGATTGCTGAATCATAAGGCAGTTCTATTTCCAGTTTTTTTAAGGAATTTCCACACTGTTCTCCATAGTGGCTGTATTAGTTTGCATTCCCACCAACAGTGGAAGAGGGTTCCCTTTTCTCCACACCCTCTCCAGCATTTATTGCTTGTAGACTTTTGCATTGCAGCCATTCTGACTGGTGTGAAATGGTCCCTCATTGTGGTTTTGATTTGCATTTCTCTGATAATGAGTGATGTTGAGCATCTTTTCATGTGTTTGTTAGCCATCTGTATGTCTTCTTTGGAGAAATGTCTATTTAGTTCTTTGGCCCATTTTTTGATTGGGTCATTTATTTTTCTGGAATTGAGCTGTAGGAGTTGCTTGTATATGTTTGATATTAGTTGGTTGTCAGTTGCTTCATTTGCTATTATTTTCTCCCATTCTGAAGGCTGTATTTTCACCTTGCTTATAGTTTCCTTTGTTGTGCAGAAGCTTTTAAGTTTTATTAGGTCCCATTTGTTTATTTTTGCTTTTATTTCCAATATTCTGGGAGGTGGGTCATAGAGGATCCTGCTGTGATGTATGTTGGAGAGTGTTTTGCCTATGTTCTCCTCTAGGAGTTTTATAGTTTCTGGTCTTATGTTTAGACCTTTAATCCATTTTGAGTTTAGTTTTGTGTATGGTGTTAGAAAGTGTTCTCATTTCATTCTTTTACAAGTGGTTGACTAGTTTTCCCAGCACCACTTGTTAAAGAGATTGTCTTTAATCCATTGTATATTCTTGCCTCCTTTGTCAAAGATAAGGTGTCCATAGGTGCATGGATTTATCTCTGGGCTTTCTATTTTGTTCCATTGATCTATATTTCTGTCTTTGTGCCAGTACCATACTGTCTTGATGACTGTGGCTTTGTAGTATAGCCTGAAGTCAGGCGGTTTGATTCCTCCAGTTCCATTCTTCTTTCTCAAGATAGCTTTGGCTATTCGAGGTTTTTTGTATTTCCATACAAATTGTGAAATTATTTGTTCTAGCTCTGTGAAGAATACCGTTGGTAGCTTGATAGGGATTCCACTGAATCTATAAATTGCTTTGGGTAGTATACTCATTTTCACTATATTGATTCTTCCAATCCATGAACATGGTATATTTCTCCATCTATTAGTGTCCTCTTTGATTTCTTTCACCAGTGTTTTATAGTTTTCTATATATAGGTCTTTAGTTTCTTTAGGTAGATATATTGCTAAGTATTTTATTCTTTTCTTTGCAATGGTGAATTGAATTGTTTCCTTAATTTCTCTTTCTATTTTCTCATTATTAGTGTATAGGAATGCAAGGCATTTCTGTGTGTTGATTTTATATCCTGCAACTTTACTATATTCATTGATTAGCTCTAGTAATTTTCTGGTGGAGTCTTTAGGGTTTTCTATGTAGAGGATCATGTCATCTGCAAACAGTGAGAGTTTTACTTCTTCCTTTCCAGTTTGAATTCCTTTTATTTCTTTTTCTGTTCTGATTGCTGTGGCCAAAACTTCCAAAACTATGTTGAATAGTAGTGGTGAAAGTGGACACCCTTGTCTTGTTCCTGACTTTAGAGGAAATGCTTTCAATTTTTCACCATTGAGGATAATGTTTGCTGTGGGTTTGTCATATATAGCTTTGATTATGTTGAGGTATGTTCCTTCTATTCCTGCTTTCTGGAGAGTTTTTATCATAAATGGATTTAAATTTTGTCAAAGGCTTTCTCTGCATCTATTGAGATAATCATATGGTTTTTATTTTTCAATTTGTTAATGTGGTGTATTACATTGATTGATTTGTGGATATTGAAGAATCCTTGCATCCCTGGGATAAAGCCCACTTGGTCATGGTATATGATCTTTTTAATGTGTTGTTGGATTCTGATTGCTAGAATTTTGTTAAGGATTTTTGCATCTATGTTCATTAGTGATATTGGCCTGTAGTTTTCTTTTTTTGTGGCATCTTTGTCAGGTTTTGGTATTAGGGTGATGGTGGCCTTGTAGAATGAGTTTGGAAGTTTGCCTTCCTCTGCAATTTTCTGGAAGAGTTTGAGTAGGATAGGTGTTAGCTCTTCTCTAAATTTTTGGTAGAATTCAGCTGTGAAGCCGTCTGGACCTGGGCTTTTGTTTGCTGGAAGATTTCTGATTACAGTTTCAATTTCCGTGCTTGTGATGGGTCTGTTAAGATTTTTTATTTCTTCCTGGTCCAATTTTGGAGAGTTGTACTTTTCTAAGAATTTGTCCATTTCTTCCACGTTGTCCATTTTATTGCCATATAATTGCTGATAGTAGTCTCTTATGATCCTTTGTATTTGTGTGTTGTCTGTTGTGATCTCTCCATTTTCATTTCTAATTTTATTGATTTGATTTTTCTCCCTTTGTTTCTTGATGAGTCTGGCTAATGGTTTGTCAATTTTATTTATCCTCTCAAAGAACCAGTTTTTGGCTTTGTTGATTTTTGCTATGGTCTCTTTTGTTTCTTTTGCATTTATTTCTGCCCTAATTTTTAAGATTTCTTTCCTTCTACTAACCCTGGGGTTCTTCATTTCTTCCTTCTCTAGTTGCTTTAGGTGTAGAGTTAGATTATTTATTTGACTTTTTCTTGTTTCTTGAGGTATGCCTGTATTGCTATGAACTTTCCCCTTAGGACTGCTTTTACAGTGTCCCACAGGTTTTGGGTTGTTGTGTTTTCATTTTCATTCGTTTCTATGAAAATTTTGATTTCTTTTTTGATTTCTTCTGTGATTTGTTGGTTATTCAGCAGCGTGTTGTTCAGCCTCCATATTTTGGAATTTTTAATAGTTTTTCTCCTGTAATTGAGATCTAATCTTACTGCATTGTGGTCAGAAAAGATGCTTGGAATGATTTCAATTTTTCTGAATTTACCAAGGCTAGATTTATGGCCCATGATGTGATCTATCCTGGAGAAGGTTCCGTGTGCACTTGAGAAAAAAGTGAAATTCATTGTTTTGGGATGAAATGTCCTATAGATATCAATTAGGTCTAACTGGTCTATTGTATCGTTTAAAGTTTGTGTTTCCTTGTTAATTTTCTGTTTAGTTGATCTATCCATAGGTGTGAGTGGGGTATTAAAGTCTCCCACTATTATTGTGTTATTGTTAATTTCTCCTTTCATACTTGTTAGTATTTGTCTTACATATTGCGGTGCTCCTATGTTGGGTACATATATATTTATAATTGTTATATCTTCTTCTTGGATTGATCCTTTGATCATTATGTAATGACCTTCTTTGTCTCTTTTCACAGCCTTTGTTTTAAAGTCTATTCTATCTGATATGAGTATTGCTACTCCTGCTTTCTTTTGGTCCCTATTTGCATGGAAAATCTTTTTCCAGCCCTTCACTTTCAGTCTGTATGTGTCCCCTGTTTTGAGGTGGGTGTCTTGTAGACAATATATGTAGGGGTCTTGTCTTTGTATCCATTCAGCCAGTCTTTGTATTTTGGTTGGGGCATTCAACCCATTTACGTTTAAGGTAATTATTGATAAGTATGATCCCGTTGCCATTTCCTTTATTGTTTTGGGTTTGTGTTTATACACCCTTTTTGTGTTTCCTGTCTAGAGAAGATCCTTTAGCATTTGTTGGAGAGCTGGTTTGGTGGTGCTGAATTCTCTCAGCTTTTGCTTGTCTGTAAAGCTTTTGATTTCTCCTTCATATTTGAATGAGATCCTTGCTGGGTACAATAATCTGGGCTGTAGGTTATTTTCTTTCATCACTTTAAGTATGTCTTGCCATTCCCTCCTGGCTTGGAGAGTTTCTATTGAAAGATCAGCTGTTATCCTTATGGGAATCCCCTTGTGTGTTATTTGTTGTTTTTCCCTTGCTGCTTTTAATATTTGTTCGTTGTGTTTGATCTTTGTTAATTTGATTAATATGTGTCTTGGGGTGTTTCGCCTTGGGTTTATCCTGTTTGGCACTCTCTGGGTTTCTTGGACTTGAGTGATTATTTCCTTCCCCATTTTAGGGAAGTTTTCAACTATTATCTCCTCAAGTATTTTCTCATGGTCTTTCTTTTTGTCTTCTTCTTCTGGGACCCCTATGATTAGAATGTTGTAGCGTTTAATATTGTCCTGGAGGTCTCTGAGATTGTCCTCATTTCTTTTAATTCGTTTTTCTTTTTTCCTCTCTGATTCATTTATTTCTACCATTCTACTTCACTAATCCTATCTTCTGCCTCTGTTATTCTACTATTTGTTGCCTCCAGAGTGTTTTTGATCTCATTTATTGCATTATTCATTATATATTGACTCTTTATTTCTTCTAGGTCCTTGTTAAACCTTTCTTGCATCTTCTCAATCCTTGTCTCCAGGCTATTTATCTGTGATTCCATTTTGATTTCAAGATTTTGGATCAATTTCATTATCATTATTTGGAATTCTTTATCAGGTAGATTCCCTGTCTCTTCCTCTTTTGTTTGGTTTGGTGGGCATTTATCCTGTTCCTTTACCTGCTGGGTATTCCTCTGTCTCTTCATCTTGTTTAAATTGCTGAGTTTGGGGTGTCCTTTCTGTATTCTGGCAGTTTGTGGAGTTCTCTTTATTGTGGCATTTCCTCACTGTGTGTGGGTTTGTACAGGTGGCTTGTCAAGGTTTCTTGGTTAGGGAAGCTTGTGTTGGTGTTCTGGTGGGTGGAGCTGTATTTCTTCTCTCTGGAGTGCAATGAAGTGTCCAGTAATGAGTTATGAGATGTCTATGGTTTGGGGGTGACTTTGGGCAGCCTGTATATTGGAGCTCAGGGCTGTGTTCCTGTGTTGTTGGGGAATTTGCTTGGTATGTCTTGCCCTGGAACTTGTTGGCCCTTGTGTGGGGCTTGGTTTCAGTGTAGGTATGGAGGCATTTGATGAGCTCCTGTCAATTAATGTTCCCTGGAGTCAGGGTTTGGACTTAAGCCTCCTGCTTCCAGTTATCAGTCTTATTTTTACAGTAGTCTCAAAACTTCTCCTTCTATACAGCACCATTGATAAAACATCTAGGTTAAAGATGAAAAGTTTCTCCACCATGAGTGTCACCCAGAGAGGTTCACAGCATTACATGGAGAAGAGAAGAGGGAGGAGGGAGCTAGAGGTGACCCAAATGAGATGAGGTGGAATCAATAGAAGAGAGAGCAGGCTAACCTATAATCACTTCCTTATGTGCACTCCACAACTGGACCACTCAGAAATGTTCACGAAGTTATACAGAGAAAAGAAGAGGGAGGAAGGAGACAGAGGTGGCCAGGAGGATAAAAGGGGGGAATGGAATGGAGAGAGACAGGTCCAGCCAATAATCAGTTCCCTAAGTGTTCTCCACCATCTGGAACACACAGAAATTCACAGAGTTGGGTAGAGTAGAGAGGGGTTAGGGAGGAGACACAGGCGACCTGGTGGAAAAAAAAGGAGAGTCCAAAGGGGGAGAGAGCAGTCAAGCCAGTAATCTCGCTCCATAGTAGAAAATGGGTACTGAAGATTGTGTTCTTAAAGGTACAAAATTGGTAACAAATACCTAAAAGCAAAAATTAAAAATCTAGAGTAGAGTTTGGAATTTCAAAAATACAATGTTAAAGAAAAGAAGAAGGAAAAGAAAGAGAGAAAAAGAAAAAGAAAGAAAAAAAGTCACAAAAATTATAAAGAAAATATAGGTACAAAATTGATAACAAATACCAAAAAGCAAAAGTTAAAAATCTAGAGTAGAGTTTGGAATTTCAAAAATACAATGTTAAAGAAAAGAAGAAGAAAAAGAAAGAGAAAAAAAAAAGTCACAAAAATTATAAAGAAGATATAGGTACAAAATTGATAACAAATACCAAAAAGCATAAATTAAAAATCTAGAGTAGAGTTTGGAGTTTCAGGAATACAATGTTAAAGAAAAGATGAAGAGAAAGAAAGAGAGAAAAAAAAGTCACAAAAGTTATAAAATAAATAAATAAATAAAGGTACAAAATTGATAACAAATACCAAAAAGCTAAAATTAAAAATCTAGAGCAGAGTTTGGAATTTCAAAAATACAATGTTAAAGAAAAGAAGAAAAAAAAGAAAAAAGAGAGAAAAAAAAAAAACAAGGTCACAAAAGTTATAAAAAATATATATATGAAGTTTTCTTTTTTTAAAAAAAAAGGGGTCTTTTTTTTGCAAAGTAATAGTAGGTTATAAAAGTGAAAATTAAAGGAGTAATAGAGGACTTAATTAAAAAAAAGAATGATCGTAAAAATAGTAAAAATATACATAGGACTTTCTCTGATGTTGTTGTGGGTATTGTGGGTTCCATTCATTTTTGGCTAGTTCCTTGTTCTGGTTTATATTTCCCAAGATCTATAGGCCCCTTCCTATGTAGTTGGTACTAACTACGGGGTTTTAATCTATTGCCTGTCACTTCCAAGGCAGTTCCCTCTGTTATAGCTTCTTCTGTTTGCTGGTCTCTTCAGTGTCTGGTTTCCGCCCTGATACAAAGGGGGTGGTGGTGGACACCTTTTTTTTTTTTTTTTTTAAGGCTCACTTGTTCAGTCGTGCTGTGGGGAGGGAGGGATGCTGCAAATAAATAAGACTGGCATGTGCTCGCAGTGCCTCAGTCACACTGGGCCTGCCCCCACTCACGGCGAGTGTAGCCTTCCTGCCCACACTGCTCAGGCTCTAGGTTCCTCTGCCGGAAACTATCCGTGGCCAGCCCTGGGCTGCTTGCACCTCCCAGGTCTAAGCCACTCAGGTTCAGGCACTCGGGTAGTCCTCAGAGGCACAGACTCGGTTGGGCCTGCATTTTGTGCCCTTCCCAGGTCCGAGCAGCTCAGGTGATGAGGTGTTTGGCGAGTGCGGTTGCTGCGACTTATCACCTCCCCGCTGCTCGGTTATCTGGGTATACAACCAGCGCACCTTCTCAGGCAGATGTTGACTGTCCAGAACCCCAAGAAGTTTTAGTTAGCAAAGAAGCCTGCTTACAGTTTTGTAGATATTGTCTCTCTGGGGCTGCGATTGCCCCCTTCTGGCTCTGGCTGCCTGTCACCGGAGGGGGACGGTCTGCAGCCGGCTATCTCTGTTCAGTCCTTTGTTCTGTGCGCAGGCCTGGCATGTCTTAGGTTAGGCTGGCTTTTCTCATGGTAGATATCCCACAGTCTGGTTTGCTAGCCCAAATTATTTCGCTCAGGTAGAGCTTGGGGTATTCAGGCCAGATCCTTACTCTAAGCGATTCAGCCCGCGCAGCGCCTCCCTGCCCAGCCCCCGCTTGCTAATGGCAGATGCAGGCGTCTGCGCTGCTTCTCCGCTGGGGGAGTTACCGTAGGGCTCGTAATCTATGGGTTTTAATTGTTTATTTATTTTTCCTCCCTGTTATGTTGCCCTCTGTGCTTCCAAGGCTCGGCACAGACTCGGCAGTGAGAATGTTTCCTGGTGTTTGGAAACTTCTGTCTTTTTAAGACTCCCTTCCCAGAACAGAGCTCCGTCCCTCCCTCTTTTGTCTCTTTTTTTGTCTTTTATATTTTTTCCTACCTCCTTTTGAAGACAATGGGTTGCTTTTCTGGGTGCCTGATGTCCTCTGCCAGCATTCAGAAATTGTTTTGTGGAATTTACTCGGCATTTAAATGTTCCTTTGATGAATTTGTGGGGGATAAAGTGTTCTCCCCATCCTATTCCTCTGCCATCTTAGCTCCTCCTCAGTGGGAGATTTTAATACCCCATTAATACCAATGGACAGATCATCCACAGAGAAATTAATAAGGAAACACAAGCTTTAAATAATATACATTTGACCAGTTGGACCAAATTTTTATCTATAGGGCATTTCATCCAAAAACAGCAGATTTCACATTTTCTCAAGTGCACGTGGAACTTTCATTCTTCAGGGGAAATCACATCTTGGATACTAAATCAAGCTTTGTCAAATTTTTAAGAATTTGTTCCTTCAGGCTGGGGAGAGGGGTGGGTATGGCAGCCACAATCAGGATGTACCAGGGAGTGCCTGGGATGGCAAAGACGTGCCAGATGTTACAGCCTAAAGCTGGTTGTATGCTCTCCCAGAGGAACTGGCCCCAGGTCGTGGGTCCCAGTGTGTGTGTGTGTTCAGTCACTTCAGTCCTGTCTGGCTCTCTGTGACCCCAAAGACTGTAGCCCCCCAGGTTCCTCTGTCCATGGGATTCTCCATGGACAAGAATATCAGAGTGGGTTGCCAATCTCTTCTCCAGGGGATCTTCCTGACCTAGAGATTAAACCCACATCACCTGTACTGCAGGCAGATTCATCACTGCTGAGCCACCAGGAAAGCCAGAGGACACATACCTCAATGTAATAAAGACCATATATGACAAACCTGGGGCTTCTCTGGTGGCTCAGTAATAAAGAATCTGCTTACAATGTAGGAGCTGTGGTTTCAATCCCTGAGTCAGGAAGATCCCTTGGGGAAGGAAATTGCAACCCACTCTAGTAATTTTGTCTAGGAAATCTCATGGACAGAGGAGCCTGGTGGGCCAGGGTCCATAGGGTCATCAAAGAGTAGGACATGACTTAGCAACTAACAACAACAGTGTTTCCCCTTTGCCTGCTTTCTGGAGAGTTTTTATATATATATATATATAACTGGGTGCTGAATTTTGTTGAAAGCTTTTCCTGAATCTATTGAGATGATCATATGGTTTTCATGCTTCAATTTGTAGATGTGGTGTATTACACTGATTGATTGGCAAATACTGAAAAATCGTTGCATCCCTGGGATAAATCCCACTTGATCACGGTATATGATTCTTTTCTTAAAATTTTTTATTTATTTATTTTAATTGTAGGATGATTACTTTACAATATTGTGATGATTTTGCCATACATCAGTATCAATCGGCAATAGGTATGCATGGGTCCCCTCCATCCTGAACACCCCTCCCACCTCCTTCCTCACCCTATCCCTCCAGGTCATCACAGAGCGCTGGCTTTGGGTGCCCTGCATCATTCATCACTCACTCACTGGTTATCTATTTTACATATGGTAATGTATTATGCTTCAATGCTATTCTCTCAAATCATCCCACCCTCTCCTTCTCCTGAGTCCAAAAGTCTAGTCTTTACATCTGTGTCTCTTTTGCTGCCCTGCACGTAGCATTGTTGGTACCATCTTTCTAGATTCCATATACATGCGTTAAAGTATGGTATTTGTCTTTCTCTTTTTGATTTACTTCACTCTGTTTAATAGGCTTTACGTTCATCCATCTCATTAGAACTGATTCAAATGCATTCCTTTTTTACAGTGAGCAATATTCCACTGTGTATATGTACCACAATTTCCTTATCCATTCATGTGCTGATGGACATCTAGGTTGCTTCCATGTCCAAGCTATTGTAAATAGTGCTTCAATGAATATTTGGGTACATGTGTCTTTTTCAGTTCTGATTTCCTCAGGGTATATTCCCAGTTGTGGAATTGCTGGGTCATATGGTAGTTTTATTCAGTTTTTTAATATCCATACTGTTTTCCATAGTGGTTGTATCAATTTGCATTCCCACCAACAGTGTAAGAAGTTTCCCTTTTCTCCACACTCTCTCCAGCATTTATTGTTTGTAGATTTTTTGATGATGACCAATCTGACTGGTGTGAGATGATACCTCACTGTGGTTTTGATTTGCGTTTCTCTAATAATGAGCAATGTTGAGCATCTTCTCGTGTGTTTATTATCCATCTGTATGCCCTCTTTGGAGAAATGTCTGTTTAGGTCTTCTGCCCACTTTTTTTATTGGGTTGTTTGTTTTTCTGGTATTGAGCTTCATGAGTTGCTTGTATATTTTGGAGATTAATTTTTTGTGAGTTGTTTCATTTGCTATTATTTTCTCCCATTCTGAGGGCTGTCTTTTCACCTTGCTTATAGTTTCCTTAGTTGTGCAAAAACTTTTAAGTTTAATTAGGTCCAATTCATTTATTTTTGTTTTTATTTCCATTACTCTAGGAGGTGGGTCATAGAGGATCTTGCTGTGATTTATGTCAGAGAGTGTTCTGCCTATGTTTTCCTCTAAGAGTTTTATAGTTTCTGGCATTACACTTACATCTTTAAGCCATTTTGCATTTATTTTTGTGCATAGTGTTAGAAACTGTTCTAATTTCATTCTTTTACGTGTAGTTGACCAATTTTCCCAGCACCATTTGCTGAAGAAACTGTCTTTTCTCCATTGTATATTTTGGCCTCCTTTTTCAAAGGTAAGGTTTCCATAGGTATGTGGATATATCTCCAGGCCTTCTATTTTGTTCCATTGGTCTATATTTGAGAAGGCAATGGCACCCCACTCCAGTACTCTTGCCTGGAAAATCCCATAGACGGAGGAGCCTGGTGGGCTGCATTCCATGGGGTCGCTAAGAGTCCGACACGACTGAGCGACTTCCCTTTTACTTTTCACTTTCATGCACCGGAGAAGGAAATGGCAACCCACTCCAGTGTTCTTGCCTGGAGGATCCCAGGGACAGGGGAGCCTGGTGGGCTGCCGTCTATGGGGTTTCACAGAGTTGGACATGACTAAAGTGACTTAGCAGTAGCAGGTCTATATTTTTGTTTTTGTGCCAGTACCATGCTGTCTTCATGACTGTAGCTTTGTAGTATAGTCTGAGGTTGGGAAGGTTGCTTCCTCCAGTTCCATTCTTCTTTCTGAAGATTGCTTTGGCTATTTGGGATCTTTTGTGTTTCCATACAAATTGTGGAATTCCTTGCTTTAGTTCTGTGAAAAATACCATTGGTAGTTTGACAGTGAGTGCATTGAGTCTGTAGATTGCTTTGGGTAATATAGTAATCTTCACAGTATTGATTCTTCTAGTCCAAGAACATGGTATACCTCTCCATCTGTCTGTGTTAACTTTGATTTCTTTCATCGATGTCTTATAGTTTTCTCCATACAGGTCTTTTGTCTCTTTAAGTAGGTTTATTCATAGGTATTTTATTCTTTTTGTAGTGGTGAATGGGATTGTTTTCTTAATTTCTCTTTCTGATTTTTCACTGTTAGTGTATAGAAATGCAAGTGATTTCTGTATATTAATTTTATATCCTGCAACTTTATTATTTTCATTGATTAGCTCTAGTAATTTCCTGGTGGCTTCTATTTATATTATCATGTCATCTCCAAACAGGGACAGTTTTACTTCTTCTTTTCCAATTTGGAGTCCTTTCATTTCTTTTTCTTATCTGATTGCTGTAGCTAGGATTTGCAAAATTACGTTGAATAAAAGTGGTGAGAGTGGGCAAGACAACCCTTGTCTTGTTCCTGATCTTAGAGAAAATGCTTTCAGTGAGCAAGTGAGCCTGAGTGAGCAAGTGAGTCCTAATAAACTGAATAGCCAAAACAATCCTGAGAAAGAAAAATGGTTCTGGAGGAATCAACCTTCTTGACTTCAGACTATACTACAAAGCTACAGTAATCACAATAGAGTGGTAGTGACACAAAATCAGAACTATAGACCAATGGAAAATGATAGAAAGCCCAGAGTTAGACCCATGCACCTATGGGTACCTTATCTTTGACACACGAAGCAAGAATATACAATGGAAAAAAGACGGCATCTTCAATAAGTGGATCTGGGAAAACTGGACAGCTACATATAAAAGAATGAAACTAGAATACCTCTTAATACCATACAAAAAAATAAACTCATAATGGATTAAAGACTTAAATAGAAGACCAGAATCTATAAAGCTCCTAGAGGGTAATATATGCAGCACACTCCTTGACATAAATCACAGGAAGATCCTCTGTAACCCACTTCCTAGAGTAATGGAAATAAGCACTGGGACAACCCAGAGGGATGGTATGGGGAGGGAGGAGGGAGGGGGGTTCAGGATGGGGAACACACATATACCTGTGGCGGATCCATGTTGATATATGGCAAAACCAATACAATATTGTAAAGTTAAAAAATAAAATTAAATTTAAAAAGATAAAAGAAAAGAAAAAGAAAAAGAAACAAGGGGGACCTAATTAAACTCAAAAGTGTTTGCACAGCAAAGGAAACTATACATATGGTGAAAAGACAACCCTCAGAATAGGAGAAAATAATAGCAAATGAATCAATTGACAAAAGATTAATCTCCAAAACATACAAGAAGTTCATATAGCTGAATATCAGAAAAAACAACCAACCAATCAAAAAGTGGGCAGAATCTGAGACTGGATCTCCTTGAAGGAAGACAAGTCCTTGTTTCACAGACATGTAGACACTTGGCCTGTAGAGTGTTACTGAATCATCTTAGCACTGAGACTTGAGGCCTGGTAGCTGGCCATACGGGAGAAAGCAGTGGCACCCCACTCCAGTACTTTTGCCTGGAAAATCTCGTGGATGGAGGAGCCTGGTAGGCTGCAGTCCATGGGGTCGCTAGAGTCGGGCACGACTGAGCGACTTCACTTTCACTTTTCACTTTCCACTTTCATGCATTGGAGATGGAAATGGCAACCCACTCCAGTGTTCTTGTCTGGAGAATCCCAGGGATGGGGAGCCTTGGTGGGCTGCCATCTATGGGGTCGCACAGAGTCGGACATGACTGAAGCAACTTAGCAGCAGCAGCAGCAGCAGCTGGCCATACGAAGATCTTCTGTGGTCCTGGGCTTTTGTCTTAGATGGGCCTTTACTGCCCTGTCAGATCCCCAAATAGGGACCCTGCTCCCAAGAGAGAGTTGCTGAGCCAATGCCAGAAGTGGTGGGATGCACTAGAGCTGATTTTGCCGAAGCTGTGTCCTCTGTCTGCAGGACGGAGGCTGTGGAGACAGCTCAAGGCGCCAAGAACCTGGCCCAAATGAGACACAGTTCTCCCACTGCCTAGAGCGCCTGACTGAGGGGTCAGGAGGAGGGAGAGGCCAGATCTCTGCTCTTCCTGGCCTGAAGCATCCTGGTTTAGGTCCACCTGCCCCAGCATGTTGGCTGGCTGACTTTGGAAAATGTTCTCTTGCAGTTTGTGTCTGAGTCTGTTGTCTCTGTGCACGCGCACACACACACACACCCCACCCCCAGTCTTCCTGGAGCACAGGGCTCCTCAGGCTGGGCACTCCACATACTTGCTTGCTTCACATGCTAACTTATTACTCCTGTGTGATGGCTGATGCACCTCAGAAGTGATTGTGTCCTTGGTTGTGCGGCTGGAGCCATGGGATTTCCATGCCAAATACTCCAATAAAGTCTGTGCTTTGTGAGGCAAAAAAAAATAAAAATAAAAAGTAGGCAGAAGACCTAAACAGATATTTCTCCAAAGAAGACATTCAGATGGCTAGTAAACACATGAAAAGATGCTCAACATCACTCATTTAGAGAAATAAAAATCAAAACTACAATGAGTTACCATCTCTCACCAGTCACAAAATCTACAAACAATAAATGCTGGAGAGGGTGTTGAGAAAAGGGAACCCTCTTGCACCGGTGGTGAAGAAGTGAAGTCGCTCAGTCACATCCGACTCTTTGCGACCCCATGGACTGTAGCCTACCAGGCTCCATCCATGGGATTTTCCAGGAAAGAATACTGGAGTGGGTTGCTATTTCCTTCTCCAGGGGATCTTCCTGACCCGGGGATCAAACCCGGGTCTCCCGCATTGCAGGCAGACGCTTTATCATCTGAGCCACCAGGGAAGATGATACAGCCACTATGGAGAACAGTATGGAGATTCCTTTAAAACTTTAAAAACTAGGAATAAAACTACCTTATGATCCAACAATCACACTACTGGACATGCACCCTGAGGAAACCAGAATTGAAAAAGACTCATGTACCCCAATGTTCATTGCAGCACTATCTATAATAGCTAGGGCCTGGAAGCCACCTAGACGTCTATCAGCAGATGAATGGATGAAGACATTGTACATATATACAATGGAATATTACTTAGCCATAAAAAGGAATGAATTTGAGTCAGTTCTAATGAGGTGAATGAACCTAGAGCCTACTATACAGAGTGAAGTAAGTCAGAAAGAGAAAAACAAATATCTTACATTACACATATATATGGAATCTAGAAGGATGGTATTGATTAACCTATCTTCAGAGCAGCAATGGAGACACAGACATAGAGAACAGACTTGTAGATACAGTAGGGAAAGGAGAGAGTGGGACAAATTGAAAGAGTAACATTGAAAGCTACACATTACCATATGTAAAATAGACAGCAAGTGGGGATTTACTCTATGATATACGGAACTCAAACCTGGTGATATGTTACCACCTAGAGAGGTGGGATGGGGTGGGAGATGGGATGGAGGTTCAAGAGGGAGAGAACATATATATACCTATAGCGGATTCACGTTGATATATGGCAGAAACTAACACAATTTTGTAAACCAATTATCCTCTGATTAAAATAAATAAGTAAATAAGAAAAAAAAGTGTGGTACATATATACAATGGAATGTTACTCAGCAATCAAGAAGAATGAAATAACACCACTTGCAGCAATATGGTGCTGCAACATGGATCTGGAGATTGTCATACTAAGTGAAATCACAGAGAGAAAGAGAAATATCGTATGATGTCCCTCATACATGTAATATAAAAAGTAATTTTACAAGTTAACTTATTTACAAAAAAAAAAGAAATAAATTCACAGACTTAGAGAACAAATTTATGGTTACTGGGTGAAAGGATAGTTAGGGAGTTTGGGGTCGACTTGTACATGTACACACTGCTATATTTAAAATGGATAACCAACAAGGACCTATTGTATAGCACAGGGAACTCTGCTCAATGTTATGTAGCAGCATGGATTGGAGGGTAGTTTGGGGAAGAATGGATACATGTATACGTATGGCTGAGTCCCTTTGCTGCCCACCTGAACATTGTTAATCAGCAATAATGCAATATAAAATAAAAAGCTTAAAAAAAAAAAAAAAGATGAGTAGGAGCTTAAATTGGATTTAGGTGCTTACAGTATTAAAACTGTTAGTGTTCATGAGTACCTGGCAGAAGCAAGCAAAGATTATCTCTAGAAGAAAATATATTTTTAGGCCTCAAATTTTTCTAAAAATAATTCTTCATAAACAGTGTTATTCACACAACCGGAGATAACCAAGCATCCTAGAAGATAAGACATCATGAGCAAGAACTTCCTGGTGGCCTGTCACAGACTAGCCCACAGTGAAGTGTGACCACTTTCTCTATTAGTTCATCCTTCAGAGGAAGAGAGAACACTGCAAGACATGTCCATTCATGTATCTATAAAAAAATTTAAAGATACTTTGGGTTCAATCTGGCTATTATTCTAAGCATGCCCTTTATTTATTTGTTTATTTTAACAGCCAACTCTGTGGCAGAGGTGGGGGTGGGCAGTTGGTCTCCACCGTTTGGAAGGAGGAATGTCAAAGACCCTGCGGACAAGTTTTTTGTTGCACTGAGTCTTTGTTGCTGCCCACAGGCTTTCTCTAGTTACGGTGAGCACGGGCTTCTCATTGAGGTGGCTTCTATTGCCCTGGAGCACAGGCTCTAGACACACAGGCTTCAGTAACTGCAGCACGTGGGTTTGTAGTTGTGGTACACAGGTTCGTAGTTGCTTGGTGGCATGTTGAATCTTCCAGGACCAGGGCTCAAAACTGTGTCCTTGCATTGGCAGACAGATTCTTGTCCACTGTACCACCAAGGAAGTCCTAAGTATGCCCTTTATTACAATTTGTCAAGAAGGTGACCAGAAATAGAGAAGAGTTCACCAACCATAAAATAATAATCTACAATATTGGATATTTACTGAGTATTGACTGTATGCAAAGCATCATTCTAAACATTTAAAATATTGGTATATGTATATATGTATATACACCTATATATACATATTTATCTATACACTTATTTACTCCTCATAATAAATATAACCATTTTACACAAGAGGTAATAGAGCAAAGATTATCTTTTACCTTACTGATCCGGTTTGGTTTTGATTTGGGGCTTACAAATAATTCTGCTCTGGACATTCTTTTAAAATGAAACCTGCTATTGTTCATCTTTTCCAGTTATTAAATCTTTTATTCCTGCAACTAATATCTATTATGCATCATCAATGTGCTCACCACACTTTCAGTTGCTGACAATAAAAATGAGAGACAAAGGTATAAACACTAAGAAAAGAGATGGCAGGTAAGAACTAAAAGGTGTGTACCAAGGGCTAAGAATTGTTTCCTCTTTTCCAAGGTAGTTCTTCATATGAGGTTGGCACAGCCTCAATGGATCAGCTTCCAAAAGGAATGATCCTGGAGCTGAGTCAGTCTGGGAAAGATGCAATTGACCAAAGTCCAGGCTAAGAAATGAAGATGAGTTCAAAGGAGAGCAGAAGTTAACAGCTCAGGTTTACCCTTCAAAGATTGTGGACAGCAAGGTGAGTGATGGGGAAGTGGAGGGAGACCAAAGACCAGGAAATTAAGAGGAGACAGTGTGTTGTGCTGCAGAAACCAACACAACACTGTAAGCAGTTATCCTACAATTAAAAATAATAACAGTATAAAAAAGAAGACAGTTGTGGGGACCAGGATTCCCCAGGGCTAGGAAAACACAGGTTTTGCTCTTGCTTTTCCACACCATTTCCACCCCAAACTAGTGGTAAAGGAAAATAAAAATTGAGTTGGTATTGCTAAGAGAGCTCTTTAAAATGGAGCCAGGAAGCCATTAACAAAATGTGATTTACACATGTCTCAGGCAGGAGGGAATCTGTCCTTTGAGCACTTATTGTCCTAATGAAGTCATCCAGAACATCCACCAGGAACTCAGGATACTTTTTTTTTTTTACTTTACAATATTGTATTGGTTTTGCCATACATCAACATGCATCCGCCACGGTTGTACACTGAGTTCCCCTGGAACTCAGGATACTTATTGGGAGAACTCAAGATTATACTTATTGGACTCTTACCCTGCAATAATTCATGAGAGTCTATCTATTTATTGCTCCCCTACCCTAAATAGCTTCAGAATCAATCACAATTTTCAATAGGCAACGTTTAACATCATCGTCCCTTTTGTCTTTATAAGCCTCTGACTCTCTTCCTCAGAACATTCTTTATATCCTTTGGGGGTTACCCAAATCAATGTCGCCTAAATTAAAATTCTTTTTTTTTATTGGAGTATAGTTGTTTTGCTTTTGTCACCCTACTTATTTAACTTACAACCAGAATAGATCATGCAAAATGCTGGCTGGATGAATCAAAAAGTGGAATCAAGATTTCTGGGAGAAATATCAATAACCTCAAATACATAGATGATACCACCTTAACCAGGTGACATTAGTGGTAAAGAACCCACCTGCCTCATGTAGGAGACTTAAAAGATGCAGATTTTATCCCTATATGGGGAAGAGCCACTGGAGAAGGAAATGGAAACCCACTTCAGTATTCTTGCCTGGAGAATCCCACGGAGAGAGGAGCCTGGCAGGTTACCATCCACAGGGTTGCAAAGAGTCAGACATGACTGAAGCAACGTAGTGGAACTAGTGTGGAATGCCAGAAAGCAAAGAGGAACTAAAGAGCCTCTTGATGAAAGTGAAAGAAGAGAATGAAAAAGCTGGCTTAAAACTCAACATTCAAAAAATGAAGATCATGGCATCTGGTCCCATCACTTCATGGCATCTGGTCCCATCACTTCATGCTAATAGATGGGGGGGAAATGGAAACTGTGACAGACTTTATTTTTTGGGACCCCAAAAGCACTGCAGAGGGTGACTGCAGCCTTGAAATTAAAAGGCACTTGCTCCTTGGAAGAAAAGCTATGAACAACCTAGACAGCATATTAAAAAGCAGAAACATCACTTTGCCTACAAAGGTCCATATAGTCAAAGCTATGGTTTTTCCAGTAGTAATGTATGGATGTGAGAGTTGGACCATAAAGAAAGCTGAGCACCGAAGAATTAACTGTGGTGATGGAGAGGACTCTTGAGAGGCCCTTGGACAGCAAGGGAATCAAATCCATCAATCCTAAAGGAAATCAATCCTCAATATTCATTGGAAGAACTGATGCTGAAGTTGACGCTCCAACACTTTGGCTACCTGTTGCAAAGAGCCAACTCATCGGAAAAGACCCTGATGCTGGGAAAGATTGAAGGCAAGAGGAGAAGGGGATGACAGAGGATGAGATGGTAAAATGGCATCACAAACTCAATGGACTTGAGTTTGAGCAAACTCTGGGCAATGGTGAAGGACAGGGAAGCCTGGTGTGCTGCAGTCCATGGGGTCATAAAGAGTCAAACATGACTTAGCAACTGAACAACAACAATGAATAGTTGCTTTACAATGTTATATTAATTTCTGCTGTACAACAAAGTGAACCAGCTATATGGACACATATACTCCTCCCTCTTAAACCTCCCTTCCACCCCACTCCATCCCACCACCCTAAGTCATCACAAACCACTGAGTTCCACTGCTATAGAGTCACTTCCCACTCGCTATCTGTTTTACACATGGCAGTGTATATATGTCAATGCTACTCTCCCAGTTTATCCCACCCTCCCATTCCCTTCCTGTGTTCACATGTCCATTCTCTGTATGCGTGTCTCTATTCCTGCCCTGCAAATAGGGAAATCTGTACCAATTTTCTAGATTTCATACATATGCTGTAATATACAATATATATTTTTCTCTTTCTGACTTACTTCACTCAGTATGACAGATTCTAGGTCCATCTACTTCATTACAAATTGTCCCGATTTCATTCCTTTTTATGGTTGAGTAATATACCATTGTATTATGTACTACATCTTCTTTATCCATTCATCTGTCAGCTGACATTTAGGCTGTTTCCATGTCCTGGCTGTTGTGAAAGCGCTGCAATGAGCAGACAGCTACGGGTAAAAGAATGAAATTAGAACACTTCCTAACATCATACACAAATTCAAACTCAAACAGATTAAAAACCTAAATGCCAGGCCAGACACTATAAAACTCTTAGAGGAAAACATAGGCAGAACACTCATTGACATAAATTGCAGCAAGATCCTTTTTGACCCACCTCTTACAGTAGTGAAAATAAAAACAAAAATAAACAAATGGGACCTAATTAAACTTGAAAACTTTTACACAGCAAAGAAAACTATAAATAAGACAAAAAGACAGCCCTCAGAATGGGACAAAATATTTGCAAATGAATCAACTGACAAAGGATTAATCTCCAAAATATACAAGCACCTCATGCAACTTAACATCAAAAAAACAAACAACCCAATCAAAAAAAAGGCAGAACACCTAAACAGACATTTCTCCAAATAAGACATACAGATGGTGAATGAGCACATGAAAAGATGCTCAGTTTTGCTCATTATTAGAGAAATGCAAATCAAAACTACAGTAAGATATCATTTCACACGAGTCAAAATGGCCATATCAAAAAAATCTACAAACAATAAATCCTGGAGAGGATGTGAAGAAAAGGGAACCCTCTTGCACTGTTGGTGAGAATGTAAATTAATACCGCCACTATGGAAAACAGTATGGAGGTAAAAAACTAAAAACAGGACTACTATATGACCCAACAATCCCACTACTGTGTGTGTACCTTGAGAAAAACATAATTACAATTCTTAAGACCCTACATAAACTTTTTGTCCACACTGCCCCCCATGCATGGTCTTAGTTCTCTGATCAGGGATCAAACCTGTACCCCCTGCAGTGGAAGTGCAGTCTCAACCTCTGAACCACCAGGAAAATCCCCTAAGCTCTTTTCTTATTTGCAGGTCCCTGCATTATTTTTTGGTTGACACTAGGCAGAACAAAAACCAAGGGGTACACTGACTTGGAGCACCAGGGAACAAAAGTATATAAAAGAATTCTTAATTAAAAATGGGAAAGATAAGGAAATGTCCATGTTTCCAATGGTAGATAATCACTAACCTGAATTACTGTTGCCACCCTGAAAACTGAGATGAGAGAAAAGAGGGAACAACACTGGGTATTATATATCTCCTCCTGATCCTATAATCATTATGCTATAATCAGTAGGCTTCTCTGAATCTCAGTTTCCTTATCTAGAAAATATAGATAATAATTTCTACTTCATAGGTGCATAGTGGGATTAAAGATTAAAGGTAATCATGCATGAAAAGGGTTTAGGAGAGAATTTATTACATGATAATCATTCAACAAAATTTACCTAGGAAGCCATGCCTAATCATGCACATTTCATTTGGGTCTGAGCCTTTAGACCTTTAAGTGTGGTGGTGGTGGTGTAGTTCCTAAGTCATGTCTGACTCTTGTGACCTCTCAGGACTGGAGCCTGCCAGGTTTCTCTGACCATGAGATTCTCCAAGCAAGAATACTGGAGTGGGTGGCCGTTTCCTTCTCCAGACCTCTAAGTATAAAGAGTAGTTGAAGACCTGGGAATAGCTGTTAATCAGACAATTAAAATAGTGAAGCATGTGACAAGAGGTGGTAGACCAGTGCTCACAGATCAAGTGAAGTACTTAACACTCTCCTCTGTTTCATTTATTTGTTCAGTCACACAGCCCAGATCAGAGCCATACTTCTCCTGTTTAAACCTGATACACATGATTTTGGAGCTGGAAGAGACCCTAAGGGGTAACTCAATGCAACCTCACGTTTCACAGATGAGAAACCAGAACAGACAGAAAACAAGGAACCCTGGTCTGAAGTTCTGGGTGCAAGTCTTTTTTTTTTTTTTTTTTTTTTAAATTTTTTTAACTTTTCAATATTGTATTGGTTTTGCCATCTATCAAAATGAATCCACCACAGGTATACATGTGTTCCCCATCCTGAACCCTCCTCCCTCCTCCCTCCCCATACCATCCCTCTGGGTCATCCCAGTGCACCAGCCCCAAGCATCCAGTATCGTGCATCGAACCTGGACTGGTGACTCGTTTCATACATGATATTATACATGTTTCGATGCCATTCTCCCAAATCTTCCCACCCTCTCCCTCTCCAACAGAGTCCAAAAGACTGTTCTATGCATCAGTGTCTCTTTTGCTGTCTCGTAGACAGGGTTATTGTTACCATCTTTCTAAATTCCATATATATGCGTTAGTATACTGTATTGGTGTTTTTCTTTCTGGCTTACTTCACTCTGTATAATAGGCTCCAGTTTCATCCACCTCATTAGAACTGATTCAAATGTATTCTTTTTAATGGCTGGGTAATACTCCATTGTGTATATGTACCACTGCTTTCTTATCTATTCATCTGCTGATGGACATCTAGGTTGCTTCCATGTCCTGGCTATTATAAACAGTGTTGCGATGAACATTGGGGTACACGTGTTTCTTTCAATTCTGGTTTCCTCAGTGTGTATGCCCAGCAGTGGGATTGCTGAATCATAAGGCAGTTCTATTCCAAGTTTTTTAAGGAATCTCCACACTGTTCTCCATAGTGGCTGTACTAGTTTGCATTCCCACCAACAGTGGAAGAGGGTTCCCTTTTCTCCACACTCTCTCCAGCATTTATTGCTTGTAGACTTTTGGATCACAGCCATTCTGACTGGTGTGAAATGGCCCCTCATTGTGGTTTTGATTTGCATTTCTCTGATAATGAGTGATGTTGAGCATCTTTTCATGTGTTTGTTAGCCATCTGTATGTCTTCTTTGGAGAAAAGTCTATTTAGTTCTTTGGCCCATTTTTTGATTGTCATTTATTTTTCTGGAATTGAGCTGTAGGAGTTGTTTGTGTATTTTTGAGAGTAGTTCTTTGTCAGTTGCTTCATTTGCTATTATTTTCTCCCATTCTGAAGGCTGTATTTTCACCCTGCTTATAGTTTCCTTTGTTGTGCAGAAGCTTTTAAGTTTAATTAGGTCCCATTTGTTTATTTTTGCTTTTATTTCCAATATTCTGGGAGGTGGGTCATAGAGGATCCTGCTGTGATGTATGTCGGAGAGTGTTTTGCCTATGTCCTCCTCTAGGAGTTTTATAGTTTTTGGTCTTACGTTTAGATCTTTAATCCATTTTGAGTTTAGTTTTGTGTATGGTGTTAGAAAGTGTTCTAGTTTCATTCTTTTACAAGTGGTTGACCAGTTTTCCCAGCACCACTTGTTAAAGAGATTGTCTTTAATCCATTGTATATTCTTGCCTCCTTTGTCAAAGATAAGGTGTCCATATGTGCACACATTTATTTCTGGGCTTTCCATTTTGTTCCATTGATCTATATTTCTGTCTTTGTGCCAGTACCATACTGTCTTGATGACTGTGGCTTTGTAGTAGAGCCTGAAGTCAGGCAGGTTGATTCCTCCAGTTCCATTCTTCTTTCTCAAGATTGCTTTGTCTATTCGAGGTTTTTTGTATTTCCATACAAATTGTGAAATTATTTATTCTAGCTCTGTGAAGAATACCATTGGTAGCTTGATAGGGATTGCATTGAATCTATAAATTGCTTTGGGTAGTGTACTCATCTTCACTATATTGATTCTTCCAATCCATGAACATGGTATATTTCTCCATCTATCAGTGTCCTCTTTGATTTCTTTCACCAGTGTTTTATAGTTTTCTATATATAGGTCTTTAGTTTCTTTAGGTAGATATATTGCTAAGTATTTTATTCTTTTCTTTGCAATGGTGAATTGAATTGTTTCCTTAATTTCTCTTTCTATTTTCTCATTATTAGTGTATAGGAATGCAAGGGATTTGTGGGTGTTGATTTTATATCCTACAACTTTACTATATTCATTGATTAGCTCTAGTAATTTTCTGGTGGAGTCTTTAGGGTTTTCTATGTAGAGGATCATGTCATCTGCAAACAGTGAGAGTTTTACTTCTTCTTTTCCAATTTGGATTCCTTTTGTTTCTTTTTCTGCTCTGATTGCTGTGGCCAAAACTTCCAAAACTATGTTGAATAGTAATGGTGAAATTGGGCACCCTTGTCTTGTTCCTGACTTTAGGGGAAATGCTTTCAATTTTTCACCATTGAGGATAATGTTTGCTGTTGGTTTGTCTTTTGCATACAAGCACTCTCTGAGCAAGTGAAACTAGACTAAGCACAAAGGAAAAGAAACAACTCCTCTTGAAGTGACAATTTCACTTAGCAAAGTAGAGCTTAGTGTGGTTGAACCTAAATTTTTTGCATGTACAGCAACTAGTGGACCTGAAAGTATAGATTAGTATAATCCTCAAGGAAAGAAGGTAATTTCAAACAGAAGGTAGTGGTACAAAAGGAAGGTATTAGGTCACAATTAACCGTCTACGTTGTAAATATAGAAGATGCACAGATGTATCTTGTCAAGTAACAAATGCCAAAGGACAGACGCAGGAAGCTATTGTTCTTTTGGAAATTCACCAAAAGCTCACTTTCAGAGAAGTAGTTCAAACAGGAGAGAATGCCAAAGTGGTTTGCCGAGTTAGCAATGTATTTGCACCTGTTGTCAGCTGGTTGTATCGTGATGAGGAAGTCACCACTATTCCCCCATTAATTCCAGGGTGAAATGAAGCTGGAACTCCATTATAGTACTCCTTTCCTTGGTCCTGAAGCTTTGAACAACCTTTCTAACTGCTCTGTGCCTAATTCAGATTCTTTGTCTGTAAACAATAAATTATTATATACATTTACAAAAAAATCACTTCACTCATGACTGACTCTTTGCAACTCCATGGACGGTAGCCCACCAGCCTCCTCAGTCCATGAGATTTCCAAGGCAAGGGTACTAAAGTGGGTTGCAATGTTCTTCTCCAGGGGATCTTCCCCATCCGAGGATCAAACCCAGGTCTCCTGCATTGCAGGCAGATTCTTTACCACTGAGACAGCAGGGAAGCATCTATTTTAAAAAGAGAGAGAGAGAGTGAATTATGAAAACAAAATCACAATGCAAATTAGTGACTTCAGGGTTTTCCAACAAATTATAAAGAAAGCGGATGTGAGAGTTGGACCATAAAGAAGGCTGAGTGCCAAAGAATTGATGCTTTTGAACTATGGTGTTGGAGAGGACTCTTGAGAGGCCCCTGGACTGCAAGTAGATCAAATCAGTCATTCTTAAAGGAAATCAAACCTGAATATTCACTGGAAGGACTGATACTGAATTGGAGCTGAAGTTCCAATACTTTGGCCACCTTATGCGAAAAACTGATTTATTGGAAAAATTATCCCAATGCTGGGAAAGATTGAGGGCAGGAGAAGGTGGGGCAGACAATGAGAAGGTTGGATGGCATTGTCGACTCAAAGGATGTGAGTTTGAGTAAACTCCAGAGACAGTGAAGGACAGGGAAGCCTGGTGTGCTGCAGCCCTTGTAGTGAGGACCAATGAACCCAAAAAAAAAGCCCTGGGGTACACGTGTCTCTTTCAGTTTTGGTTTCCTCGGTGCATATGCGATGTATGGCAAAACCAATACAATATTGTAAAGTAATTAGCCTTCAATTAAAATAAATAAATTTATATTTAAAAAAAAAAAAAAAAAAAAGCCCTGGGTCAGCTTGCTGCTGCCCCCTCATGGTGTTAGCTGGAAAACCATGAGCAAATTCCTCCAATGTATTAGTCCGGTTTGAGCTTTTGTTTGTGTTTTTTTTTACAATTTAAAAATTCTATTTAGAGGATCCTGCTGTGATGTATGTCGGAGAGTGTTTTGCCTATGTTCTCCTCTAGGAGTTTTATAGTTTCTGACCCACCTCCCAAAATATTGGAAATAAAAGCAAAAATAAACAATGGGACCTAATTAAACTTAAAAGCTTCTGCACAACAAAGGAAACTCTAAGCAAGGTGAAAAGGCAGCCTTCAGAATGGGAGAAAATAATAGCAAATAAAGCAACTGACAAAGAACTACTCTCAAAAATACACAAACAACTCCTACAGCTCAATTCCAGAAAAATAAATGACCCAATCAAAAAATGGGCCAAAGAACTAAATAGACATTTCTCCAAAGAAGACATACAGATGGCTAACAAACACATGAAAAGATGCTCAACATCACACATTATCAGAGAAATGCAAATCAAAACCACAAAGAGGTACCGTTTCACGCCAGTCAGAATGGCTGTGATCCAAAAGTCTACACACAATAAATGCTGGAGAGGGTGTGGAGAAAAGGGAACCCTCTTCCACTGTTGGTGGGAATGTAAACTAGTACAGCCACTATGGAGAACAGTGTAGAGATTCCTTAAAAAACTGGGAATAGAACTGCCTTATGATCCAGCAATCCCACTGCTGGGCATACACACTGAGGAAACCAGAATTGAAAGAGACACGTGTACCCCAATGTTCATCGCAGCACTGTTTATAATAGCCAGGACATGGAAGCAACCTAGATGTCCATCAGCAGATGAATGGATAAGAAAGCAGTGGTACATATACACAATGGAGTATTACCCAGCCATTAAAAAGAATACATTTGAATCAGTTCTAATGAGGTGGATGAAACTGGAGCCTATTATACAGAGTGAAGTAAGCCAGAAAGAAAAACACCAATACAGTATACTAACACATATATATGGAATTTAGAAAGATGGTAACAATAACCCTGTGTACGAGACAGCAAAAGAGACACTGATACATAGAACAGTCTTTTGGACTCTGTTGGAGAGGGAGAGGATGGGATGATTTGGGAGAATGGCATGAAACATGTATAATATCATATATGAAACGAGTCACCAGTCCAGGTTCGATGCACGATACTGGATGCTTGGGTCTGGTGCACTGGGACGACCCAGAGGCATAGTATGGGGACGGAGGAGGGTTCAGGATGGGGAACACATGTATACCTGTGGTGGATTCATTTTGATATATGGCAAAACCAATACAATATTGTAAAGTTAAAAATTAAATTAAATTTAAAAAATAAATAAAAATTCTATTTAGGAAAAGCCTCTTACTGAGTGCTCAGTCTCTTAGACATGTTGGACTCTTTGCAACCCCATAGACTCTATCCCACCAGGCTCATCTGTCTATGGAATTTCCCAGGCAAGAATATTGGAGTGGGTTGACAGTTCCTGCTCCAGAGAATCTTCCTCACTCAGGGATCAAACCCAGCTCTCTTGTGTCTCCTATACTAGCAGGTGAATTCTTTACCATTGCACCACCTGGAAAGCCCCATCTCTTATTTAAAAACACAATAAAAAAAATTGAAATATTTAGATACTAGGGTTGTAAGCTCAACATTCAGAAAACGAAGATCATGGCATCCGGTCCCATCACTTCATGGGAAATAGATGGGGAAACAGTGAAAACAGTGGCTGACTTTACTTTTGGGGGTCCAAAATCACTGCAGATGGTGATTGCAGCCATGAAATTAAAAGAAGGTTACTCCTTAGAAGAAAAGTTATGACCAACCTAAACAGTATATTAAAAGGAAAGACATTACTTAGCCAACAAAGGTCCGTTTAGTGAAGGCTATGGTTTTTCCAGTGGTCCTATATGGATGTGAGAGTTGGACTGTAAAGAAAGCTGAGCACCAAGGAATTGATGCTTTTGAACTGTGGTGTTGGAGAAGACTCTTGAGCATCCCTTGGACTGCAAGGAGATCCAACTAGTTCATCCTAAGGGAGATCAGTCCTGGGTGTTCATTGGAAGGACTCATGTTGAAGCTGAAACTCCAATACTTTGGCCACCTGATGCAAAGAGCTGACTCATTTGAAAAGACCCTGATGCTGGGAAAGATTGAGTGCAGGAGAAGGGGACGACAGAGGATGAGATGGTTGGATGCCATCACTGACTCAATGGACATGGGTTTGGGTAGACTCCAGCAGTTGGTGATGGACAGGGAGGCCTGGTATGTTGCGGTTCATGGGGTCACAAAGAGTCAGACACGACTGAGCGGCTGAACTGAACTGAATTGAACTGAGGATTGTATTTATCTGAACTACGAACATTTTAATAGATGATCATAGATTCTTATTATAGTCAGTTGTTTTTATATTTGCTCATTGAATGAAATATAAAAGCATATGAAAAATATCTGTACATTAAGCTTTATGAGAACTGGGAAAAAACATACAGTGTTTTCATGGAGTAAAGCTGCCAAATTGTATCTACTTAATCCTTCTGAGGGAAGAATATTGAGGTAACATAATCAGGAAAGAAGTCTAAAAAGAACACAGAGAAAAGAAGGCAGAAATGTAATTGTTCTAGAAGACACATAATTGCCGTAGAAGACTAATAAGAACTGTGGGATAGAGGATTTAGATACTCTGGAATTTCATGTCTATTTCTGAACTTTCTTATTGCTTCAAAATTTAAAATAAACATCTGTAAAGTTGTGGATACTGCCCAACTAGACTCTACCCGCTGCAGTGTAGACAAACAGAAATGATTGTGCTCCTTCTTCCACAGAGATTTTATTAATAATCCACTCATTCGTTTTTTTAATTCACTCACTCAAGAAGCATTTAATGACCACCTATTGTGTTCTATGGGCTTCCCTGGTGGCTCAGTGGTAAAGAATCTGCCTCTCAACCAAAGAGATGTGGGTTCAAACCCTGGGTTGAGAAGATCCCCTGGAGATGGAAATAGCAACCCATTCCAATATTCTTGAGTAGGAAATCACATGCACAGAAAAGCCTGCTGGGCTACAGCCTATGGGATCACAAAAGGGTCAGACATGACTTAACAATGAAAGAACAACAATGGTGCTGTGTGCTATAGTCAAGAAACAGAGATAAATAAGGTGTAACTCCTAACCTCTAAGAGCTCTGATCTGATGAGAAAAGCAAATGAGTCAAGAAGCAGCTAGACAGATCTGAGTTTGGATAAAGAATTAAGGGAACAGAGAAGAGAGAAGCCAGCCAGATGGAGCAAGGGCAACCAGCCTTCTGGGCAAAGGGAGAAGCAGGTATGATAGCAGAGGCACCATAGCAGCCACGGGGCATTAATGGCTGTACTTTGGAGTGCAGAGAGAGAACAGGTGGGGAAAGCTGTGCAGAAGCCACATTGTGGAAATCTGTTTACTTTTCAATGGAGAAAAACTAAGGAGGCTTTCCCAACAATTTGTTGCTCCATAGTCTAGACTGTCAATTTACTTTTTCATACCAATCATGGAATAATGGACCAGTTCAAAAATGGGAAAGGATTATGTCAAAGCTGTATATTGTCACCTTGCTTATTTAACTTATATGCAGAGTGTATCATGAGAAATGCCAGGCTGGATGAAACACAAGCTGGAATCAAGATTGCTGGGAGAAATATCAATAACCTCAGATATGCAGATGACATCACCATTATAGCAGAAAACGAAGAGGAACTAAAGAGCTTCTTGAGGAAGATGAATGAGGAGAGTGAAAAAGTTGGCCTAAAACTCAACATTCATAAAAACTAAGATCATGGCATCTGGTCCCATCACTTCGTAGCAAATAGATGGGGGGAAAAATGGAAACAGTGACAGGCTTTATTTTCTTGGGTTCCAAAATCAATGCAAATGGTGACTGCAGTCATGAAATTAAAAGACACTTGCTCCTTGGAAGAAAAGCTATGACCAAACTAGACAGTGTATTAAAAAGCAGAGAGATCACTTTGCCTACAAAGGTCCATATAGTCAAAGCTATGGTTTTTCCAGTAGTCACATATGAGTGTGAGAGTTGGACCATAAAGATAGCTGAGCACTGAAGAATTGATGCTTTTGAACTGTGGTGTTGGAGAAGACTCTTAAAAGTCCCTTGGACAGCAAGGAGATCAAATCAGTCAATCCTAAAGGAAATCAATCCTGAATATTCATTGGAAGGACTGATACTGAATTGGAGCTGAAGCTCCAATACTTTGGCCACCTGATGCAAAGAGCCAACTCATTGGAAAAGCCCTTGATGCTGGGAAAGATTGAAAGCAGGAGGAGAAGGGCACAACAGAGGATGAGATGGTTTGATGGCATCACCAATTCGATGGACATGAGTTTGAGCAAGCTCCAGAAGTTGGTAATGGACAGGGAAGCCTGCCGTGCTACAGTCCATGGGGTCACAAAGAGTCAGACCCAACTGGGCAATTGAACAAGAACAATAATACAACTGTAACTAATTTACTTCTGAGGGTCAGTCATTCCTTCGTGTTCTCACCTCTTTTTGCAACACAGGAAGTGCTTCTGGCTGTACCCAACACTCAGACAACACTCAGGTCACACTTCAAACATAAAATAGAGTGTAATAAACACCCACTTTCCTCAGCTTTTTGTGGGTAAAGACCAGAGTTTGAGCCTCTTCTCATCTAGATTTCTGAGGGCTACAATAACTCAGGATATATTTATATACACACGATCTGTGCTGAGTCTTCTGTTGCCACTCGCAGGCTTTGTCTAGTTGCAGCGAGTGGGGATTACACTTCGTTGTGGTGTGCAGGCTTCTCTGCTGTGGCTTCTCTCATTGCAGAGCACAGGCTCTAGGTGCAAGAGCTTCAGTAGTTGCAACATACAGGCTCAGTAATTGTGGCCTGTGGGTCCAGCACCTGGGCTTCAGTAGTTGTGGTGCACGCTCTGCAGCATATGTGCACTCACAGGCAGGCTGATTCCCATCCACTGCACCACAAGGGAAGTCCCTCAGGATCGTTTCTATCAGGAATAAGCCTCCCATGTTGCTACCCAGCTGAGGTTAGTGATGAAGTACTCCACTCCCACAAACACTGGTGACTTCTGCAAGATCTCTAAAACAGACCCTGAACAAATTCTGCCTTCTCCCCCATATTCCAGTGCCAGCCTACAGCCCATGAGTGAAGGGTGCTGGTTCTCTTAAGATGCAGAGATTGAACAGTGCGTTGTGACACAGGTTCACATTCTAAGTCTGTGCCGTCAATCACTGTGTATGTCCTGTCACAGAGCATGCTGTGTGGGGTGCCTGATAGACAGCTGTGTGGAGCAGTACACAAGATCACTGGCAGCCCCAGAATGACTTCCTCAGGACATTTCATTATCTTTATAATAAGCATAAATATTAACTCGTTAATAATGTTGAATTATGCTGAACGCATAATTGAAGCTGGATTTACTGAAAAGATATCCAACAGTGATTAAGTTTATTTGTTTCAACTAAAGCTTCACTGGTTATCCCTGCACCTTTGTTTAAACTGTTCTGAGGAACTCCCATCTCCGATCTAAGTCTTCCCATCCCCAATTTCCTAGAACTTTCAATTGTCTTGTGGTTGTTCCTTACCTCTTTATGGTTTTTAGTATTTTAATTTTTTAAAATATTACATATATACACACATATGGCCTTTAAAGTTCAACTTAGTAACATAAAACATAACAAAAAATAGTCAACCTCTGCCACAGGACAGAACTTCTCTCTCACATAGGTAACTATCATCAATTCTTTGTTTCTTGTATTCCCTTGATATATAGAAATAATATATCCAGTTCTGCTATTTCTTGAGTTCAGGCACTATTTATTGACTTCATGCTACGGGAATGGGTATTTGGCTGTCTTATACCCTACACTTCTTCACCTTGCTCACTGCCACCCCACATCCTCCCTATAGCCCTTAACAATGCAAAAAACTTTCCACAAAGTCTACCAGGAGAGTGGTGACATGCCTTTTTGTTAAACTAATATTCAATATTTAAGATAATATATTCTTGCATGTGAGTCACATAGAGCATTATGACTCCATTTCCTTTCTAACAGCTCTTGGTTTTTCCTCAAGCCAATCATTTCCACTGGTAAAACTTAGCTTAATGTGGTCAAACACAGGCATCAAGTAATCTAGCAATTCCACTTTTCCTGTGCCTTCAGAACTCTGAATCCTGCCAGTAGGGCTTCATAATATGTGACCTCAAAAAATGTCACTTTAGGATTTATCCTCTTAACTACTTTTACATGTAAATACATCAATGTTGATTATGTTTATCATGCTGTATATTACATCCCTATATTTATTTATCTTATAACTGGAAGTTTGTACTTTTTAAACACCAGTTCATCCAATTCTCCCTCCTCCTACCTTACTGCTTCTGATAACCACAAATCTTATTTACAAAACAGAAGCAGAGTCACAGACATAGAAAACAAACTTTTGGTTACCAAAGGAGAAGGTGGAGGGGGTGATAAATCACTTTGCTGTATGCCTGAAACTAACACAATATTGTAACTGACTATACTTCAATAAAAATTAATAAGTAAAATTTTTAAAGGGTGGAGTCTCTATTCCCCACAGCTCTCCGGCTCTCCCACAAGTAAGCCCCAGTGATCTTCAAAGCCAAACATTCTGGGGACTCATCTTCCCCCAGTGCAGGACCTCTGCTCTGGGGATCTCGACATGGGGCTCAGACCACTCACTCCCTGGGGAGAACATTTGTAATTGCAATTGTCCTCTCATCTGTGGATTGTCTACCTGAGGATACTGGTCTTGACTATACATACCGTGTCTCCCTGTGGTTACTTCCTTGCCTCTTTAGTTGTAGAAAATCTTTTCTGCTAGTCTTCCAGCTTTTCTCATTGATTGATAGTTCTCTGTAAATAGTTATAATTTGTGTGCCCATGGGCTTCCATGGTGGCTCAGAGGTTAAAGCGACTGCCTGCAATGCAGGAGACCTGGGGTCGATCCCTGGGTCAGGAAGATCCCCTAGAGAAGGAAATGGCAACCCACTCCAGTATTCTTGCCTGGAGACTCCCAGGGATGGAGGAACCTGGTGGGCTACAGTCCACGGGGTAGCAAAGAGTCGGACACGACTGAATGACTTCACTTTCCTTCTTTCTTCATGGGAGGAAGAGAGTTCAGGGTCTTCCTACTCCATCATACTCCATTCTATTCCTTTTTAAAATGTAATATCTTCTCATGTTTCTAAGAATATTGAATACAGATTTGGGGGGAGTTATTTTTTTTTTCTCTTGCTCCCTGCATGCTCTCTCTTTCAAGTTTTTTTCTTTTTTCTTTTTTTAATTGATTCTGTTTGTCTGGAGACTCTCATTCACAGTTTTCCTCAAATATCTTGCGATCTTGGCTGCCTATTTATATTTCAGGATATATCACCAACTGCTTACTAGAATCTTTGTACTGGATGGAGTGTCAATCCTCACTGTAAGTGAAGTAGGAACTAAAGTAATCAGTTGAGAGTGAAAAAAAGAGATGTTCAAGGTCATTCTCTCACCTAAATTATACTTTTGGCTCCATTGTTTGCACATGGTTCTAATTCTAGAGCAATCTATTTAGCACTTCAAAGCAGCTTGCTGTCAAAACCTCCAACTTCTTTCTTTTGCTAACTATTGAACACTCAAGGAAATTTTAGATTAAAGATTCCATTTTCTTCTTCCTTTTATCAAAAGCAGAAAGGAAAAAAAAACACACAATCATATAGGACTCCACTTTTTATGAAGCTTCCTAATAGTCCTCAAATCTTAAAAAGAATTTTCTCAACTCCGATCCACCTAGTCATTCATGTGTTAAAAAATATATATATATTGAAATATCTACCATGAGCCAAGAACCCTCAATGGCTGAATGTCTTGTGGGGGAGATAGACAAAAACAAGTAAACTAACAAATTAATATATACTTACAAATTGTAATAATTTGACAAAACCAACTGGGTACAATGACCCAGGAAGATTTGCTTAAATAAGGTGGTGAAAGAATGCTCCAAGGAGACAAAATTTAAGTTGAATCTGGGCCCTCTGAGCCCATTTACATAAATTTTAACAAAAAATAATATCTTATGCACAATATTTAACAATTTTATTATCATTATATTTCAAACCATTCAATTTTTCTTTCTGAACACATTAAAACACAATTAAACAAAACATAAGCAGATGGTTTTAAACAGAAAATACGTAGCTGTTTCTTCATTGTTTTGAACTCAGTTTGCAAACAAAATAGGTTTCCTGCTTTAATCAGTACAAGTGTTTCTCTCTCACACCTGCAGATTTGGGTATCAGGCCACATTCCTCTTTCTTTCTCTGTGTAGACTTCCTTATCTGTGTTTCACAGAGTGACCTTCTTTTCACATTCCCACTCTTGGCTTCTCCACATGTCAAGTTCAAATCTGTTTAATCTGCAAAGCTCCCAGGATCAAAAAGAGAAGAAACTCTTTCCTCAGGCAGCAGGGTAGGAAGGAACCTGAATTAACAATGATCACAGGTTAGGATCACAGTTTAAACATCTATTACAAGCTGGGAATTGGAGGTGTAGAGAAAGGTAAGCATGGGCTTTGTCGTGATTCAGTTGAGGAGACAGACACATGCACAAAGGCCATTTTACAGCATGCTCCATGTTCTTCTAAAGTCATTTACTAGAGTTAGCTGAAGGTGGTGACGATTGTGAGTTCCCCAAAGGGTGGGAATTTATCCAGACCTCTTCTCCACCGTATCTTCAATGACTAGAACGACACAGACCTTAAAAATGCTCTGTAAATGTGTGCTGCTTATGAACAAAGAGGTGCTAAAATATTTGTACTTTAGATACTGGGCAGACAGCAAAATGTTTGAAGCAGAAAAGAAACACAAGCATTTCTTTCACTTAGAAGTCCCCTAGCAGCACCATCAGGAGGGTGATTGGGAGGGGCGAGAAGTTAGGAGACCAGGTGAAGAATATGTGAAGCAAGGAAGGTGTGAGTAAGGGCAGGTAGCACGGGGAAGATAAGCGTTCTAAATAACGCCTGACTTTCTGCCTTTGGCAACAGGAAGAAAAGAAGAGGTGCAGGGAGAGGCCTGGGCAAAGGACAGCATCAGTCCTGAAAAGGATGGTGGCTGGAGAGAAAAAGTCCAGGAGAGAGCTGCCCAGGTGGCTGAGGAAAGCAGGTCAAGGATAACAATTGAGGAGTAACCCATGAGCTCAGCCATCAGGATGCCCCTGGGACAAACCAGCCACAAGGGGTTGAAGAGTGGATGATTAGTGAGGAACCAGAGACAGGAAGCAGAGACAACCTCTTCAGAAGTCAGCAGAGAAGACGAGAGGGACAGGTGTGTTGGGACTGAGGTGGTTTCCTGCCGTGGCCTGTGGAAGCCAGGAGAAGCCACCCTTGCCCACCAGAAGAACACAGTCCCAATGCCCTCTCAGAGCAGCTACAGGCAAGGAGAAGGGCAGAAGCTTCACAGGCAAGGAGGTCTGGGGCCCCTCCTCCAGGGGCTCTGCAGCACTGAATGGGGTGAATGAAGCAGCTTTCCTCAGGGAGCCCCAGGAACGAGCTGTTACCCAGCTGAGCCTGCTGCACATCTAGGCACAGGGCTGACAGAAGGTGAGCAGAGCTCCCAGGTTCTCATCTCCGGCCACCCCAGAGACGCTCCCTGTTGCAAACTAACCCAGCCCTCCTTTTCTTCAGTCATTCCCAGAACCCCAAGGAAGGCAGGCAGGCATGCTGAGAATCTGGACTGGGAAAGAAGGGTTCTCAGAAGGAAGCGGTTACCTGAGCAGAGGGGCTTGACGGAGATGGAGCTGGAGCTCTGGCTGACGGGGTTCTTGACTGTACAGAGATAGCTATCGCTGACCCCAGATCTCCAGGAGATGCTGAGAGTGGTGCCCCCGTGTGACACAACTGCCCCCTGGCCTTGGGGATCCCAGCTGTACTGAACATCCTCTCCAGCCTGGTCCAGCGAACAGGCCAGAGTGATGAAGCAGGTCCCATCCTTCATGATCTGAGAGCTGGCTGTGACTTTGGGCTCCTGCGGTCTCTCTGTGCCAAGAAAGGAAAGTTCAAGCTATGAGAAGGCTCCAGGCTGGCCAAGCAGAGGAGAGGGAAGGTCAAGTTCAAACGTAAGCTCTCTAACCCCCTCACCATAGACATACAGGATGAAATCCTTGGTGATGTTGACTGGGGGACAATGCAGAGTTATCCAGGGGGCCAGAGTCCTGCAGCCTCAGGGAGCTGATCTGAAGAGAGTAATTGTGGCGGGGGATGCTCAGTCGCTGGCTGTAGGGTCCCTGAGTCCCAGCAACCAGGATTGGCTCCCCTGCCGGTCCTGGTCGCAAAATAGCAACAAGGCCTCGAGAGCTCCAGGTAACCTTTTCTACCTCCTGCCCCACTGGGACCTCCAGGGGCAGAGTGGCTGACTTCCCAAGAATGCCGATCACTGTCTCCCCTACTGATTCCTCGCCACCCAGGACTCCTGGCCCTGCAGATGGAGAGAGAAAACCACAGCTTCTGCGTCAGGGCCTCCCTGCCTGCTCAGGGCAGCCACAGGTCCTAGCCAGCCCCTCCTGCCTAGACCCCTCCAGCCTCCCCCTCGACTCCAGTGGGTCTCCCTCTCCCCAACCACTGAGACACACCCTGGCCCACCCACTCTCTCTCGAGTGTTTGCCTTTCTCCTCGGGGCCTGAAGGGGACAGGACTCCTTCCTCCACCTTCCATTTCAGAGCTGTCAAGTAGGGTGCATGCTCAGATTCCAGGTACCTGTGCATGAAGGCGGCACCAAGATGGGAAGGGAGCTACTGTTACTGACTGGGTTCTTGACCGTGCAGGTGAAGTTCAGCGCGCTGTCCCCAGGCCGCAAGCTGACACTCAGGACAGACCCTCCATGGGACACAGCGGTCTGGGGTCCCAGGGGCGCCCAGCTGTAGGTCACAGTGCCTCCTCTGCTTTCTGCCACGCATGTCAGGATGATGAGGCAGTGTCCATTCCCACTAATCCTGGTGCTCACTGTGACACGGGGCTGGGCCAGCGGCTCTGTGTGTCAGAAAAAGAACCAGCTGAGGACTGGGAAATTGCTCTGGGCCTTCCCTTCATGGGGCAGAAGTAGGAAGTGCTGCCACCAAGACCCTGCACCACCCTGAATACACATAACAAGCAACAGAGGTAGAATCCACCCACATCTATTCTAGAGCTTTGGGCCTTATAAGACGTGTCACTTAATATCTCCTCTGATTCTCGGAACAATAGTATGAAGTAGTAGCTTCATTGATGGGTTTGATCTCCTTACAGCCCAAGGGACCCTCAAGGGTCTTCAACACCACAGTTCAGAAGCATCAATTCTTTGGCGCTCAGCTTTCTTTTATGGTCCAACTCTCACACCCATACCTGACTACTGTAAAAACTATAGCTTTGACTAGATGGGCTTTTGTTGGCAAAGTAACATCTCTGATTTTTCATATGCTGTCTATCTCCTTAGCCTAGAAATAAAAACCCTTTTTCCTACCTGGGCTTCCCTTGTGGCTCAGCTGGTAAAAAATCTGCCTGTAATGCGGAGACCTGGCTTCAGTCCCTGGGTTGGGAGGATCCCCTGGAGAAGGGAAAGGCTACCCACTCCAGTATTCTGGCCTGGAGAATTCCATGTACTGTATAGTTCATGGAGTCATAAAGAGTTGGACACCACTGAGTGACTGGTACTTTCCTACCTGCCAGCAAAGCTGTCATGGGACAACCGTGACTTGGGAAATGCCCTGTGAAGCATGAAAATCTGGACTTTTATCATAACTGTTGCCCCAGAAACCATCTCTGGAAGACCCCAACTCTGATCAGTTAGCACAGCCCTATATCCTGTTCAGAATCCACACTGAGCTTGTCCTACCAGAACAGCCATCAGCACAGTGAGAGGGGATCTCCCACCATCTCTGGGTGAACAGCCCTACCCCAGGTCCCAACAGCCCACCACCCAGTGTTCCCTTGCTCTGTCTGAGGAATGGGCCACAGTCATCCCAAGCTAATTTATGACAGAAATGCTTTCACCCCAACCGTGCAAACCTGACCAGGGCAATTCTGTCAACCCAAGTTTAAAAAAAAAAAAAAACCTTCATCTATTAATAATAGGAATATTCCCTGTTCCATAACCCAGGAAGTTGTATGAGAAGGTTCTCCACTTTCCCGCAATCACTCATCTTCCTGTGTTCATCCTCATGATTCATTGGTACATTCTGGCCACAGCATCCTGGTGACCTTGCCTGGTGAACTTGCCATCCACGGCAACCTTGTTCCTCAGGCAAAGACTGGAATCACATCTAATCCAAGTCTTGCAAAGGCCTTGTGATCCTCCCAGAACATGAGAAGTGGGTGGCCTGTGAGGCATTTCCTTGAAGCCATCTCCCACAGGCCTCCCACTGGTCCCTCCTGGGAGGCTGTCATGAGACTGTTTTTGTCTTGAGGTCCCAGACTTCCTGCTCCATCCCCACAGAACAGAGCTGCTGACTATGAAACTTCTCTGCAGTCTAGAATTGGCTTCTCAGCAACTCTCATTATGGTCATCTGGCCCCTTTAGCCTCAGGGTCATCCTTTCTGGGCTGTGGGATGAGGACCCAGGGATCTGAGCCCTTTGGCCCCTCTCCCTCTCTACATAAGTAATAAGCAGGCTCAATCTAAAAGTACCTGACTGTCTCCGCTGGCCAACATTGCTGCTGTGTGTGCCTGGCACCCTGCCCCACTCTATTCTTTGTAGATTCCCCTGCTAAAACAATCACTGACATTTCCTTGAGGAATATGATAGTTGTGTTCTCCTGCATCTGTACAGAGCTTTACAAAGCTCTTTCCCGTGAATTTTATTCTCACGAAAGGTAATGTTCTATTTTAGCAAGGAGGAGGCTTGAGACCTCACAAGTCGGTTGTGGCAGAAGCTGGTTCTCAGGGCCTGGAATCCCATTCTCTGCCCAAACGCAGGGATTCTACTGCAATTGGTCTGGGACACATCCCAGCCTTCAACATTTTTTAGGATATTTTCCCAGGCAACTCTACTTTCCATGTTTTTCTCAGTTAAGCCCATGTTAGTCTCATAATTAGAAAGAAAACTATAATTGTTTATAAAAGGGAAGTGGGAAAGGCTATAAAAGTGACTGAAAGACAGGCTCCGCACACACCCACCTGTTGCCATACCCTGGACACTCACCATAGATGTGCAAGCTGTACTCCCTGGTGTGGGTGAGGCGGGAGCTCTGAAGATTAACGTGGGCTCGGTAGGACCCCGCGTCTGCCCAATTCAGGTGGCTGATCTGCAGGGAGTGGTCTGGGCCCACCACACTCAGACGACCCCAGTACCGTGATTCTGCCTGGTGAAAGGTGTCTGGTCCTCCAGCTTCTACCAAGGTTACCGTGGCTATTGCCCCAGGGACTGAGCGACTTACCCAGGAGATGCTCTCCACCTGCTGTCCATCCTGCAGCTGCAGAGGCAGAGTGACAGAGCCCCCCAGGGTCCCAGTTACCACCATGGGGGCTCTGGAAGCCCCTGGTCCTGCAGACAGAGAACAGCCTGTTACATTGAAGGCTCACAGCAGGCCTGAGGGAGAGTCAGGGCCATGATTAGTATTCCTATTTTATAGGTGAGAAAATAGAGACCCACAGAATATAGGTGCCTTGCTCAAAACAACATTGCTAGTTATAGACAGAACTAGAACTCAAGAGGGATTGATGCAGAAGCTGAAGCTCCAATACTTTGGCCATCTGATGCAAAGAGCCAGCTCATTGGAAAAGACCCTGATGGTGGGAAAGATTGAGGGCAAAAGGTGAAGGGGATATAAGAGGATGAGAGAATCCATCACCGACTCAATGGACATGAGTTTGAGCAAATTCTAGGAGGTAGTAGAAGATAGGGAAGCCTGGTGTGCTGCAGTCCTTGGGGTCGCAAAGAGTCGGACATGACAGTGACTGAAAAACAACAACCTCCACACCACAATGGTTTCCTTCCACATTTATATTAATTAATTAACATATAAGAAAATAATCAATGAAGGCTGTCCTGGAGAGTAAGCAAAATCCTTGGGAGGGGCTCTGGTGTGGGGGGAGGGAGCTGGATAATCTCTACTGTTTCTGTGAGTCCATCTCTTGCCAATTCAGGGAAAAGGAACAGAAATCATCCAGCCCAGTCGCATCCATGCAAGAATTGCCTTGCAGCATCCCCCATAATTGCTTATTTGGCCACTTCTAAGACAAAAGCTAGCTCCTCTCAGGTGCAGCCAGAATCTGGGAACACATCTTTCTAGAGCTGGAGGGCTAGTGTTGTGCTGGCCAGGCCACATTAAGCATGGTGAGAGGGACAAGCATTTGGATACCAGCCTATAATGCACTTGAGAGAAGAGTGTAACTCCAGGGCACTAGTCAGACTGCCCGAGTTCAAGCCCTTGCTCTACCAAGTGCTAGCTGTGCGATCTTGGGCAAGTTACTTAACCTCTCTGAGTCCAAGTTTTCTAACCTGTGAAACAGGGTTGTCATCTTCCAGGATTTTGTGTTAAATGAGACTATCATGTAAATACCTCACTATGGTATTATTCAAGACACTTAATGTCACTGAGGGTTTCCCTGGTGCCTCAGATGGTAAAGAATCTGCCTGCAATGCGGGAGACCTGAGTTCGATCTCTGGGTTGGGAAGATCGCCTGGAGAAGGGAATGGAAACCCACTCCAGTATTCTTGCCTAGAGAGTTCCCTGGGCAGAGGAATGCGGCTGTCTATAGTCCATGGGGTTGAAAAGATTCAGACACAACTGAGCAACTAACACTCACTCACTCTTTCAATGTCACTGAAGTAAGTTGGTGCAGGCTTTTCTGCTGAAAGTTGAACTGAGAAGTCCTGTGATAGTAGCTGTGGTGACGAGGAGCAGGAGAGCTTGCTATGCTGTGGGTGGGCACTCCACACTGGGGGACATGCAGTGTCCCCTGTGCCCACCACAGAATCCACCCTATGACCTGCTGTTCCTTCTTCCCATGCAGCTCTTCTGGCTCCACTTGGAGGAATGTACAAGTTGACTGGAAGCATGCCAAGGCAGTGCTGACACCAGATGTATCTTCCTGTCCCGAGTTGGCCCAGAACCTTCAGTCCAGCTTGGAAGAATTCCACCCTTGATCAAGGAGCTATGCTCACCCTTGAGTACAGTGATTCCTTAAGCTTAGTTCAAGAGCTGCTTCCTTTCTGAGGCCTTAGCTGAGCTCCATACTTCTGGTCCAGCCATGCCTACCTCCCAGTTTCCTTCAGCCTATGGAAGCATCACTAGGAACAAAGCTAGTGGAGTTTATGGAATTCCAGCTGAGCTATTTCAAATCCTAAAAGATGATGCTGTTAAAGTGCTTCACTCAATATGCCAGCAAATTTGGAAAACTCAGCAGTGACCACAGGACTGGGAAAGGTCACTTTTCATTCCAATCCCAAAGAAAGGCAATGCCGAAGAATGTTCAAGCTACCACACAATTGCACTCATTTCACATGTTAGCAAAGTAATGCTCAAATTTCTCCAAGCCAGGCTTCAATAGTACATGAACCGAGAACTTCCAGATGTTCAAACTGGATTTAGAAAAGGCAGAGGAACCAGAGATTAAATTGCCAACATCTGTTGGATGATCGAAAAAACTAGTGAGTTCAGGAAAATAACTACTTCTGCTTCATTAACTATGCCAAAGCCTTTGACTGTGTGGATCACAACAAACTGGGGAAAATTCTTCAAGAGATGAGAATACCAGACCACCTGATTTGCCGCCTGAGAAATCTGTATGCAGGTTAAGAAGTAACAGTTAGAACGGGACATGGAATAACAGACTGGTTCCAAACTGGGAAAGGAGTACATCAAGGCTGTATATTGTCACCCTGCTTATTTAAGTTATATGCAGAGTACATTGGAGAAGGCAATGGAAACCCACTCCAGTACTCTTGCCTGGAAAATCCCAAGGACAGAGGGGCCTGGTAGGCTGCAGTCCATGGGGTGGCTAAGAGTCGGACACAACTGAGCGACTTCACTCTCACTTTTCACTTTCATGCATTGGAGAAGGAAATGGAAACCAACTCCAGTGTTCTTGCCTGAAGAATCCCAGGGATGGCGGAGCCTGGTGGGCTGCCATCTATGGGGTCACACAGAGTTGGACACTACTGAAATGACTTAGCAGCAGCAGCAGAGTACATCATGTGAAATGCCAGGCTGGATGAAGCACAAGCTGGAATCAAGATTGCCAGGAGAAATATCAATAACCATGGACACGCAGATGACACCACCCTTATGGCAGAAAGCAAAGAACTAAAGAGCCTCTTGTTGAAAGTGAAAAGGAAAGTGGAAAAACTGGCTAAAAACTCAACATTCAAAAAATTAAGATCATGGCGTCCAGTCTCATCAGATCAGATCAGATCAGTCTCTCAGTTGTGTCCAACTCTTTGCGACCCCATGAATCGCAGCACGCCAGGCCTCACTGTCCATCACCAACTCCCGGAGTTCACTGAGACTCACACCCATCGACTCAGTGATGCCATCCAGCCATCTCATCCTCTGTCATCCCCTTCTCCTCCTGCCCCCAATCCCTCCCAGAATCAGGGTCTTTTCCAATGAGTCAACTCTTCCCATCAGGTGGCCAAAGTACTGGAGTTCCAGCTTTAGCATCATTCCTCCCAAAGAAATCCCAGGGCTGATCTCCTTCAGAATGGACTGGTTGGATCTCCTTGCAGTCCAAGGGACTCTCAAGAGTCTTCTCCAACACCACAGTTCAAAAGCATCAATTCTTCGGCGCTCAGCCTTCTTCACAGTCCAACTCTCACATCCATACGTGACCACAGGAAAAACCATAGCCTTGACTAGACAAACCTTTGTTGGCAAAGTAATGTCTCTGCTTTTGAATATGCTATCTAGGTTGGTCATAACTTTCCTTCCAAGGAATAAGCGTCTTTTAATTTCATGGCTGCAGTCACCATCCGCAGTGATTTTGGAGCCCAGAAAAATAAAGTCTGACACTGTTTCCACTGTTTCCCCATCTATTTCCCATGAAGTGATGGGACCGGATGCCATGATCTTCGTTTTCTGAATGTTGAGCTTTAAGCCAACTTTTTCACTCTCCACTTTCACTTTCATCAAGAGGCTTATGAGTTCTGCTTCACTTTCTGCCATAAGGGTGGTGTCATCTGCATATCTGAGGTTATTGAGATTTCTCCCGGCAATCTTGATTCCAGTTTGTGTTTCTTCCAGTCCAGCGTTTCTCATGATGTACTCTGCATAGAAGTTAAATAAACAGGGTGACTGTAAATAAATATACAGCCTTGACGAACTCCTTTTCCTATTTGGAACCAGTCTGTTGTTCCATGTCCAGTTCTAACTGTTGCTTCCTGATCTGCATACAAATTTCTCAAGAGGCAGATCAGGTGGTCTGGTATTCCCATCTCTTTCAGAATTTCCCACAGTTTATTGTGATCCACACAGTCAAAGGCTTTGGCATAGTCAATAAAGCAGAAATAGATGTTTTTCTGGAACTCTCTTGCTTTTTCTATGATCCAGCGGATGTTGGCAATTTGATCTCTGGTTCCTCTGCCTTTTCTAAAACCAGCTTGAACATCAGGAAGTACATGGTGCACGTATTGCTGAAGCCTGGCTTGGAGAATTTTGAGCATTACTTTACTAGCGTGTGAGATGAGTGCAATTGTGCGGTAGTTTGAGCATTCTTTGGCATTGCCTTTCTTTGGAATTGGAATGAACACTGACCTTTTCCAGTCCTGTGGCCACTGCTGAGTTTTCCAAATTTGCTGGCATATTGAGTGCAGCACTTTCACAGCTCATCTTTCAGGATTTGGAATAGCTCAACTGGAATTCCATCACCTCCACTAGCTTTGCTTGTAGTGATGCTTTCTAAGGCCCACTTGACTTCACATTCCAGGATGTCTGGCTCTAGGTCAGTGATCACACCATCATGATCATCTGGGTCGTGAGGATCTTTTTTGTACAGTTCTTCTGTTTATTCTTGCCATCTCTTCTTAATATCTTCTGCTTCTGTTAGGTCCATACCATTTCTGTCCTTTATCGAGCTCATCTTTGCATGAAATTTTCCTTTGATATCTCTGATTTTCTTGAAGAGATCCCTAGTCTTTCCCATTCTGGTGTTTTCCTCTATTTCTTTGCATTGATTGCTGAAGAAGGCTTTCTTATCTCTTCTTGCTATTCTTTGGAACTCTGCATTCAGATGTTTATATCTTTCCTTTTCTCCTTTGCTTTTCGCTTCTCTTCTTTTCACAGCTATTTGTAAGGCCTCCCCAGATAGCCATTTTGCTTTTTTGCATTCCTTTTCTATGGGAATGGTCTTGATCCCTGTCTCCTGTACAATGTCATGAACCTCATTCCATAGTTCATCAGGCACTCTATCTATCAGATCTAGGCCCTTAAATCTATTTCTCACTTCCACTGTATAATCATAAGGGGTTTGATTTAGGTCATACCTGAATGGTCTAGTGATTTTCCCTACTTTCTTCAATTTAAGTCTGAATTTGGCAATAAGGAGTTCATGGTCTGAGCCACAGTCAGCTCCTGGTCTTGTTTTTGCTGACTGTATAGAGCTTCTCCATCTTTGGCTGCAAAGAATATAATCAATCTGATTTTGGTGTTGACCATCTGGTGATGTCCATGTGTAGAGTCTTCTCTTGTGTTGTTGGAAGAGGGTGTTTGTTATGACCAGTGCAGTTTCTTGGCAAAACTCTATTAGTCTTTGCCCTGCTTCATTCTGTATTCCAAGGCCAAATTTGCCTGTTACTAATAGATGGGGGAAAAATGGAAACAGTGGCAGACTTTATTTTCTTGGGCTCCAAAAGCACTGCAGATGGTGACTGGAGCCATGAAATTAAAAGACGCTTGCTCCTTGGAAGAAAAGCTATGACAAACCTAGACAGCATATGAAAAAGCATAGACATTACTTTGCCGACAGAAGTCCATCTAGTCAAAGCTATGGCTTTTTCAGTAGACGTGTATGGATGTGAGAGTTGGACTATAAAGAAAGCTGAGCTCCAAAGAATTGATGCTTTTGAACTGTGGTGTTGAAGAAGACTCTTGAGAGTCCTTTGGACTGCAAGGAGATCAAACCAGCCCATCCTAAAGCAGATCAGTCCTGAATATTCACTGGAAGCACTGATGCTGAAGCTGAAAGCACCAATACTTAGGCCACCTGATGTGAAGAGCTGACTCATTAGAAAAGATCCTAATGCTGGGAGTAATTGAAGGTGGGAGGAGAAGGGGACAACAGAGGATGAGATGGTTGGATGGCATCACGACTCGATGGACATGAGTTTGAGTAGGCTCCAGGAGTTGGTGATGGAAAGGGAAGCCTGGCATGCTGCCATCCATGGGGTCGCAAAGAGTCAGACACAACTGAGCGACTGAACTGAACTAAACTGTGCTTTTTGTTGGCTTGTTTGTTGACTTACTTCATTCTGCTTCATACAAATAGCTGTGTTGTTTGTCTTTCCCCATAGCTCATGAGTTTCCCAAGGAGAGGAGAAGATAGAAGGGCATTTGTTATCTGAGCAATAAAGTTGAGTAAGGCTGATGGTTTAGCCAAGTGGCTAGGTGCAGTGGGATGTGTGCAGAGCTTCCTTTTCTGAACCCTGTTTCTGGATTCAAGTGGGGGAAAGAGACAGAAAAGGATCAGCTCAGGACATGAATCCTCGGTGCCAAACACTCTGCCAAGTGCACGAAGCACATTATTTTATTTAACCTTCACAGCAATCTAGTAAGGTCAATATTCTTATTCCCACTTCACAGATGAAGACCATGAGACTCAAAGAGCTTAAAAAGCCTACTTGCCCAGAGTCACTGGCTATTGGAAGCAGCAGAGTCCACATGAAACCCAAGTTCGCCTGCCCGCAAAGCTGATGCTGTCGACTACCCTGTGCTGCCAACAGCAGGACTGTACCCCACCTCATTCCTCCCTGTGTACCACTCACCTCTACCCCATCACACACAGCCCAGCACCAGCACACGAGAGGCCTCAAAAGACAGTTCTGGAACTGAACCCAAGAAATATGAACTTTTTTTTAAGGCAAGATCTGTCTCACCCATTTCTTCATGTGCCCAAAGGAAGGCCCCATGGACAATGATCTCCAAGGGCCTGACCTGGACACCACAGAGGAAGGGAAGCTCATTGATTCATTTACTCTGTGGGAGGACAGGAAAGTGGCGGCAAGGGGAACCTGACAGGAATACATTCTCTGAGTTTTCAGTTCTGTGAATATGGCTGGAGACAGTATGGTCTGAGTTTCCTTGTTGCTTCTGCATTCCCACAGCTGCACTGACTTCCATTCTCACAAGTCACCAGCTGTGTGCCAGGAGGTGTCGCCTCATGTCTTAGTTCATCTTCTGTAAAGTGGGCTTAATACTTTCTGCCTTATCTATACCACAAGATTGTTGGGGGAATCAGACTATTTTAAATTTGAGTAAAAGTTCTTTATAAACTGCCAAGTTTTAAACACCTCTAGGTAGGCTGCAGTCCATGGGGTTGCTAAGAGTCAGCACAACTGAGCGATTTCACTTTCACTTTTCACTTTCATGCAATGGAGAAGGAAATGGCAACCCACTCCAGTGTTCTTGCCTGGAGAATCCCAGGGATGGGGGAATCTGGTGGACTGCCATCTATGGGGCCGCACAGCAGCAAGGGATTCTATGGCAGGCTTAGGGCACATCCTAAAGGCTAGGGTGGGGGCCACCCTGAAGTCAGGTGACCCTGATAACTAATACAAGCCACATTCCTCCCAAAGGAGGATGAAAGAAAGACTGAAACTCAGAGGATTAAGAGCAGAACCTGGTCCCTCACCGTGGGTTTCTCAGGAGTTCTGTTCCCCTGGCCTCCAGTTCCCAAGCCTGTCTTCTGCCACCACTCAGGCCCTTGGGGACAGGGGAAGGAGCAGTAAGAACTCAGAGTGACAGGACCTGTCACAAGGTGCTAGGTTCGAGATCACCTAAAGATGTCATTTGTGGGACAGGAAAGCCCAATTCACAGTAAAGGTGACTCACAGGGGCAGAAGGGAAGAGATTATGCTTGAGATGGCAAGATGCAGATGAGGTCCAGGAACTGACTATGGCAGATCCTCTATCTCAAGTCCCCAGCTTCAGTCTCTCTGGGGACGTCCAGGCTCCTTGTGACTCACTAGCAGTGTGAGAGTGACAAGACACAATCAAGGTTTTCATGATCTGAGATGATAGTACACACACCTCACACACATTACTTCCCTCCCCACCTCACACACATATACAAGCGCTTACACACAGTCTGGCTCCCAGGGAAGCAACATCTTCAGTGAAAATGACCTATTGCTAGAGAAGCCTAATGTGTAAGGAGGTAGAGGTGCCTGGGAGGTAGTGGCAGGGACAGACTCACCAGTGAGAAGACCAAGGAGGAGCAAGGACCAGAGGAAAGAAAAACCCATTCTACACAGCAGACTGGCCCGCCTCAGGACAGCCAATGGACTGTATGCGTGTAAATGTCAGCCCACAGACTTTCATTTCCCATTTTTAGAGCTCAATTTAATCACATGTAGCTTTTGAGTCACAGGATGTAAAAATGAACATGAAAGAAAGAAGCACGAGAAGCAGCAGAGTAAGCTATTTAAAAAGCAAAGCTGACAATGTCTCAGCCTTGCTTTAAAGCCTTCCAAAGTCCCCCACCCCTTATAAGCTAAAGTCTAACTAAGGTCACAGTCCTGGAGGACAAAATCCTTCAGGCTCTGCTGGCTTCCCGTCTTGAGCTTGGTCTCATGTTCTGTCACCAAGTCTCCCATCTAGGACTCCCCACACACGATTTCTTACTGCTGGAAATGGTTGCTGCAACTTGGTTTACTGGGCTACCCTAGTCCCTGCCACCTAGTTCACCTTTCTCCACCACCCTCCCGTTCTCAAGTTGTGACCACCTTGAGAAAGACTTCCCTGAAACCCCAGGCCAGAGCAGGTGCCCTCTTCTGGGCCTCTCAGTTTCCTCCTATTCACCTCTATGGTTATATCCACCTTGCTTACTATAAAAGTCTGCTTACTCACATACTCTTTCCCCAGTATACTCTCAGCTCCTTGATGGTAGGGTCTACCTTTTTCATCTTTTAGTTCCTAGTGACTAGCTCAGTATCAGCATATAATATGAATTTAGTTCCTACATACTGTACCTTCTTTAGCACAGAGACAAGGCTGGAAGGATCCAGGAGAAAAGACTTTTGGGCCCACATCTACCTCCAACCATGAAGGACTACCAGATATTATTTTGCTCTCTTGGCTTGTTGGTGGTATGGTTGACGGAGTTGTCTTAAAAGTCCTGATCCATGGGTGGATGGAGGGAAAAGGTAGAGCTGGGGCAGGTATAGAGATCCCTCCCTTCTTCTCCACACCTAAGAGTCCTGATGGCTTTGCGAGGCTATGCAAACTCCACTGACATCTCCGTGATGATGTGATTTGACTAGTGTCCCCCGTTGGCTCCCTTACTTCTCAAATTTTGACAAGCATCTCCCTAGTCATCAGTGTATGCTGGCTATATGTCCTGACAAGACTTGGAGAGAATCCATGCTGCTTTTAAGAAGGTCACAAGTGGTCTCCCATTGGTCACATGCTATAGACCCTTTGGCTCTTATCTTATGTGACTGCTTGGTGGAATTTGATATTGCAACCCTTCCTGCTTGAAACCTTCTCTTGGGGGTGCTCCAGGATGCTATTCTCACTGGGTTCTCCTCATTCATTTATTCAAGGCATTGCACTGAGACTGCTGATTCAAAGATGAAAAGAAGTCTCTGCAAGCATGTTGCTCATAGGCCAGTGGGAAAGAAAGTCACATCAATAGAAAAATAAAGTGATGTGGATGACTTAGCCTGGGGATTGGGTGCAGTGGGATAGGTGGGAAACTTTTTGATCTGAATCCTGCCTCTGCTGCTTCCTAGCCCTGTGATCTTAGCAAACTACTTTCCAACCAATAAGACTCCCCCATTACCATTTATTTCCCTAAAGATGGTTTTAGTGCATAGAAAATCATTCATAGGCTATATTTTTAAGAATTCATATTCAGTTTATTAAAAATAAATTAAAAACCTTGGTTTTTAATCAATAAGGCCAGTTCAGCTTACAAATCATGTTGGTCTATTTACTAATCAAGAAACTTTTAACAAACCTTTTTAGGGACTTTTGATAATATTTGACTGATTTTACAAATGTATAAATTGATTCTCTTAAGGACTTCAACCTATTCACAGATCACTGCCTTGTCATGGCAAAGGGGTTTGCATAACTCAATGAAGCTATGAGACATACCATACAGGGCCACCCTAGATGGACGGGTCATAGTGGAGAATTCTGACAAAACATGATCCACTGGAGGAGGGAATGGCCAACCACTCCACTATACTTGCCATGAGAACTTCATGAACTGTATAAAAAGACAAAAGGATATGACACCAAAAGATGAGTCTCCCAGGTCTGAAGGTGTCTGATATGCTAAAGGGGGAGAGCAGAGGACAGCTACTAAGCCCCAGAAAGAATGAAGCGGCTGGGCCAAAGCAGAAATAATGCTCAATTGTGGATGTATCTGATGATGAAAGTAAAATCCAATGTTGCAAAGAACAGTATTGCATAGGAACCTGGAATACTAGGTTCATGAATCAAGGTAAGTTGGATGTGGTCAAACAGGAGATGATAAGAATAAACATCAACATCTTAGGAATCAGTGAACTAAAATGGACAGGAATGGGCAAATTTAATTCAGATGACCATTATATTTACTATTGGAGTAAGAATCACAAAGAAAAAATGGAGTAGCCCTCATAATCAACAAATGAATCTGAAATGCAGTACTTGGGTGCAACCTCAAAAAAAAAAAAAAAAAAAAAAGAATGATCTCGGTTCCTTTCCAAGGCAAGCCATTCAACATCACAGTAATTCAAGTCTATGCCCTTACCACCAATGCTGAAGAAGCTAAAGTTGATCAGATCTATGAAGACCTAGAAGACCACCTAGAACTAACATCAAATAAAGATGTTCTATTCATAATTGGGGATTGGAATGCAAAAGTAGGAAGTCAAGAGAGTAGCAGGCAAGTTTGACATTGGAGTACAAAGGGAAGCAGGGCAAAAGCTAACAAAATTGTGCCAAGAGAATGCACTGGTCATAGCAAACACCCTTTTTCAACAACACAGAGATGACTTTATATATGGACATCACCAAATGGTCAATACTGAAATCGAACTGATTACATTCTTTGTAGCCAAAGATGGAGAAGCTGTATATAGTCAGCAAAAATAAGACCTGGAGCTGACTGTGGCTCAGATCATCAGCTTCTCATAGAAAAATTCAGGTTTAAACAAAGTGGGGAAAACCACTAGGCTAGCCAGGTAAAACCTAAATCAAATCCCCTATGAAGATGCAGTGGAGATGAAGGATAGATTCAGGGAATTAGATCCAATAACCAGTGTGCCTGAAGAACTATGGATGGAGATCTATAATATTGTACAGAAGACAGTGACCAAAGCCATCCCAAAGAAGAAGAAATGCAAGAAGGCAAAGTGGTTATCTGAGGAGGCTTTACAAATAGCTGAGGAAAGAAGAGAAACAAAAAGCAAGGGAGAAAGGTAAAGGTACACCCAACTAAACACAGGATTCCAGAGAATGGCAAGGAGAGACAAAAAGGCCTTCTTCCATGAACAATGCAAAGAAATGGAGGAAAACAACAGAAGGGGAAAGACTAGAGTTTTCCTCAATAAAACTATATATATCAAGGGAACATTTCACCCAAAGATGGGAACAATAAAGGACAGTAATGGTAGAGACCTAGAAGAAGCAGAAGAGATCAAGAAGAGACAGAAAAAATACACAAAAGAACTGTACAAAAAATATCTCAATGACCCCAGTAACCATGACAGTGTGGTCAGTCACCCAGAGACAGTCATTCTAGTGCATGAAGTCAAGTAGGCCTTAGGAAGCACTCCTGTCAATAAAGCTAGTGGAATTGCTTTAAAGTTATTTAAAACCCTAAAAGACAATGCTATCAAAATGCTGCACTTAATATGTCAGCAAATCTGGAAGACCCAGCAGTGGCCACAGGACTGGAAAATGTCAGTCCTCATTCCATTTCCCAAGAAGGGCAGCACTAAATAATATTCAAATCATGGGACAATTGCACTCATTTCCCATGCTAGTAAGGTCATGCTCAAAATCTTACAAGCTAGGCTACAGGATTACATGAACCAAGAACTTCCAGATGTCTAAAGTGAAGTCTCTCAGTTGTGTCCGACTCTTTGCGACCCCATGGACTGTAGGCTACCAGACTCCTCCCTCCATGGGATTCTCCAGGCAAGAGTACTGGAGTGGGTTGCCATTTCCTTCTCCAGATGTCTAAGCTGGGTTTAAAAAAGAAAGAAGAATTAGAGAAAAAATTGCCAACATTTGCTAGATCATAGAGAAAACAAGGGAATTCCAGAAAAACATCTACCTCTGTTTCATTGACTACGCTAAAGCCTTTGACTGTGTGTCTCATAACAAACTCTGGAACCCTCTTAAAGAGATGGGAATACCAGACCATCTTACCTGTATCCTGAGAAACCTGTATGCAGGTCAAGAAGTAAGGTAGAACCCTGTATGGAACAACTGACTGGTTCAGGATTGAGAAAGGAGTACAAGGCTTTTTTTTTTTTTTTTTTGGTCACCCTGTTTATTAAATTTACACGCTGAGCACATCATGAGAAATGCTGGGCTGGATGAGTTACAAGCTGGAATCAAGATAGATGGGAAAAACATCAGCAACCTTGTATATGCAAATAAACTCAATGGATATGAGTTTGAGTAAGCTCTGGGAGTTGGTGATGGACAGGGAGGCCTGGTGTGCTGCAGTCCTTGGGGTTGCAAAGAGTCAGACATGATTGAACGACTGAACTGAACTGAATGGAAGAAAGCAAAGAGGAACTAAACCTCTTGATGTGGGTGAAGGAGAGTGAAAAATCCAGCTTAAAACTAAATATTAAAAAAACTAAGATCATGGCATCCTGCGCCATCATATCATGGCAGTTAGAAGGGGAAAATGTGGAAGCAGTGACAGATTTCCTCTTCTTGGGCTCTAAAATCACTGTGGATGGTGACTGCAGCCACGAAATCAGAAGATGGTTGTTTCTTGGCAGGAAAGCTATGACAAACCTAGACAGTATATTGAAAAGCAAAGACATCAGTTTGCCAACAAAGGTCTGTATAGTCAAGGCTATCGTCTCTTCAGTGGTCACATATGGTTGTGAGAACTGGATTGTAAAGAAGGCAGAGCACCAAAGAACTGATGCCTTTGAACTGTGGTGCTGGAGAAGACTCTTGAGAGATCCTTGGAGAGCAAAGAGATCAAATCAGTCAATCTTAAAGGAAATCAACGCTGAATTCTCATTGGAAGGATTGATGCTGAGGCTGAAGTTCTAATATTTTGGTCACCTGATGTGAACAGCTGACTCACTGGAAAAGACCCTGATGCTGGGAAGGCTTGAGGGCAGAAGGAGAAGAGGGAGTCAGAGGATGAGATGGCTGGATGGCATCGCTGATGCAATAGACATGAAGTTGGGCAAACTCCGGGAGAAGGTGAAGGACAGGGAGGCCTGGTGTGCTACAGTCCATGGGGTATCAAAGAGTCGGACAAGACCAGGCAATTGAACAACAAGAACTTCAAATCTCACTATCAAGTGTTAAATATTTAATTTCCTTTTAAAGGTCTGATCAACAAATAAGCCCTCCCAAATACTTAAAGAAACCTTATAAATCTAACCCATTAAAGTTTTAATTATGGTAATTCTTAATTTGTTTTAAAATATTCAATACCTCATATATACTTGATAAGATTTCCAACTAAAATCCTAAATGTAAATGAATTACTCAACTACATAGTTCAAATCAGAACCACAAAGTTAACTATTACTTTAATAAGCTGCATTTCTCAAACAATACATATGCTTAAACAAGTGTATTAATTAATATCTTGAATATGTCTATTCTGAATCCTTTGTCTTTCCAGGACTGAAAGATTCATAACTACAAAGGAAATAATAGTCTCAAGACCAGTTATTCCTTGGGGAAGCTTCTCAGCCAAGTGGTTTAGTCACTCAGTCACGTCCCACTCTTTGGAGTGGGACTGTAGCCTACCAGGCTTCTCTGTCCTTGGGATTCTCCAGGCAAGAATACTGGAGTAGGTTGCCATTTCATTCTCCAGGGGATCTTCCTGACCCAGGGATCACACCCGCATCTCCTGCATTGCAGGCAAATTCTTTTACCACTGAGTTATCAAGGAAGTCCTCTCAGCCAAAGACAGTTGCTTAATGACCAGGCATCACTGAGACATTAGCTGAGGTTCTATTTGCTTGCTTTGCTGATGCCCTCTAAAACGCTAGTCTCATAGCTTGTGTCCTCTAGATTCAACTTGCTCACTGTGGCATAACCTAATTCTTCCCCTACCTACAGCTACAGAACTTGATTTTTCTTTTGCATTTCTTTTGTTCTTAAGATATTTAACTCTCTTTCCATTTAGGTGTAAAGAGTTTTGAACTTGTCAAAATTCTATACTCTTTTCATATTATTCCAATCTTTATGAGTTTATTCATATTAAAACCCCTCACAACGTTAAAAGTAAAGTCCCAAAAAAGTGCAGTTGCGTAAAATGCAGGGTCACCTTAATTGCAGAGTTCATGATGAACTGACTAGGGGTTCATGGTGAGTCTATGAAACTAAATTTAGCACTGTGGCTTCAGGATCCAAATCATCTGAGGGCAATGCCCAGTAGATAAAAGCCTATGACTGGCTAGATTCCAGGACAGCAGCTGGGATTCGAGACATTTTCCAGGCATTTTTACCCTTTGCTGGTTTGGTTCAAGGACACAGAGAAACTGGGGGTGCTGGGACCAATCTCCCTCCTCTCTGCTTCCCAGCACTAGGTGCCTTTGCATCCACAGCCCAATGAGAACATTAGCCTTCCCTGTATGAGCACAAGGGCTAGGATAATACAAGACCCCATTTGCTGACTACATTATATCAAAATTCACATTACTTTAGATTTTTACTGTACTTAATTACTATACTTAAATGATGCTTCATTTGGAGTCTATGTATCACAAGACTCATCTATGTTCACAACTTCAAAGAAGGTCCTTCCAATGACATTTCCCTCAATAAGCCTCAGTTGGCTTCCCTGGTGGCTCAGACAGTAAAGCGTCTGGCTGCAATGCGGGAGACCGAGGTTTGATCCCTGGGTCAGGAAGATCCCCTGGAGAAGGAAATGGCAACCCACTCCAGTATCCTTGCCTGGGAAATTCCATGGATGGAGGAGCCCTGTAGGTTGTAGCCCATAGGATTGCAAAGAGTCGGACACGACTGAGCGGCTTCACTTACACTTTTCCTCATCTCTAAAATGGGGATAACAGGAGCATCAGTGAAGTAGGGTTGATTTGAGAATTAAAAGAGAAAACATATTAAAATTTTGAAAGAAATTAAAGAGAAAAGGAGAAAAAGCTCCAAGTACAAAGCCTTACCTACAGTAATTACTCAACAGATATTAGTGATTGTTTTTATTATTATCAATACCTTTGTTCTCTCCTCCCACGCAGGCTGTCCCTACTTTTATGCTCTTACCTGGGCTCCCTAAAAGCCCCTTACCTGTCTTCTCATACTCCAGTCTCCTTCCTTCCATCCACCTTTCACTACTGCTGTTGGAGTAAGCTTTCTACTAGTCCTTGAATCATGTCATGCCTCTGCTTAAAAACACATGCTAAGGCATTCTCTGCTTACTCAGTGGTAAGGAATCCATCTGCCATTGCAGTAGACATAGGTTTGATCTCTGATCCAGGAAGATGCCATGTGCTGTGGAGCAACTAAGCCCATGCATCACAACTACTGAACCCACATGCCACAACTACTATAGACCAAGCACCGTAGAGTCTGTGCTCCACAACAGAAGAAGCCAATGCAATAAGAAGTTTGTGCACCTCAACTAGAGTATCCTCCACTTGCCACACTTAGACAAAAAGTCCAAGGAACAGTGAAGACCCAGCACAGTCAAAAATAAATGAAATTATTTTTTAAAAAAATCACCTGCTGGATCACCACTGCCTTTAGTCTGTTGTCTTAGTCCATTTGGGCCACTAAAACAAAAATACGATAGACTGGGTTCCTTATAAATAAGAAATTTACTTCTCACAGTTCTGGAAGCTAGGAAGTCAAGGTTTAAGTCACCAGCAGATATGGTGTCTGGTGAGAGTCTACTTCCTGATTCATAGACAATCATCTTCTCGTTGTGTCCTCACACGGCACAAACTCTGGGATCTCCTGTATACGGACACTAATTCCATTCTTGAGGGCTCCAGTCTCTTGACCTCATCATCTCCCACTTCCTAATACCATCATATTTGGAGTTAGATTTCAACATGTAAGTGTTGGGGAGACACATTTATTCCCTAGCTCCTAGGTTGTAAGACCCTTTATCTGGGCTTGGCAACCATTCTTGGCCCCACTTCCTGCAGCTCCTCCCTAGACAGCTATGTTCTAGCCACAGGGCCAGTACTAGTGTGAAGTGAGAGAGGCACCTAGAGCAGGGGTTCCCCACCCCTGAGCCATGGACCAGTACCAGTCCATGGCCTGTTAGGAACTGGGCCATACAGAAGGAGGTGAGCAGTGGGCAAGTAAGCAAAGCTTCATCCATATATGCAGCAGCTCCCCATCACTGGCATTAACACCTGAGCTCCACCCCCTGTCAGGTCAGCAGTGGCATTAGATTCTCAAAGGAGCACAAACCCTACTGCACTTGAATCACCCCAAAACCATCCCCCAACCCCCGCTCTGTGGAAAAATTGTCTTTCACAAAAAACGGTCCTGGTACCAAAAAGATTGAGGACCACTGATCCCCAAATTTAAGGAGACATTCTCTCTCTCTGGATTGCACATCATCAGCATGACCAGCCTCTGGAGAAGCTCTCCATGGGCAGAGGCTGCTATCCTAATTGTCCTCCTCTTCCTCTCCTTTCTCTTAGACTTCCTGGGTTCAAATTCTCATTGACTACAAAACTCAGAGCAAGCTACTTAATCTCTTTGTACTTCAGTTTCCTCTTCTATTCAAGCTAAGTCACTTCAGTTGTGTGACTCTTTGCTACCCTATGGACTGTAGCCCGCCAGGCTTCTCTGTCCATGGGACATACAGTGTCCACTCTGTCTATAGAGTGGAAATGATTTTTTTAAATAAAATATTTTTTAAAATAAAGCTGTTGTGAGGACTAATGAATTAATACGTGTCAAATATTAGAAGAGAACTTAGCACCCAAGAAGCACTCATTGAATGTTAACTAAAACTACACACTCCACCATCCTGAAGTTTTCAAGTCCTCTAATGTTACAGCCTAAGTAAATATATGAATCTCAAGATACAAGAAGTTACAGCTATTACACTGTCAATTAAAAAGAAGCCAGTTTCCCAAGGCAAGATGAAAGGAATTATTTCACCCCCAACCACCAGGACCCAGTGACTCCACAGAGACTGAGCCAGACCTGACTTTGAGTTTTTGAGTGTTTCCTGCGGAGGCACAGGTCAGCAGTGGCCTGCCACAGGGACAGGGGCTCTGGCTGCAGCAGACCTGGGACATGAAGCATGTGGCATAAGCCCTCTTGGAGGAGGTCACCATTAGCCCCACCATAAAGCTGCCGAGCAGATGATGCACAAACTGCAGAACAATTATACCAAAGAAATTCTTGCACTGTTAAGAAAGTTCTTAAGGACCCACAACAGATTTCCCAACCTGGCAATCTGGCAAAGGGACTGAGAAATCCCAGGGAATTTGACCTTGGAGGCCAGTGAGATTTGATTACAGAACTCCCACAGGGATAGAGAAACAGACTCTTGGAGAGCACAAGCAAAACCTTGTGTGTACCAGGAGCCAGGAGAAAGAGGTAGTGTCCTTATAAGAGACTGAGCCAGACTTGCCTGTGAGTGTCCAGGAGTCTCTAGCGAAGGCATGGGTTGACAGTGGCCTGCTGTGAGATTAGGGGCACTGAATACAACAGTGCAGGAGTAAGTCCTTTTGAAAGAGGTCGTCATTACTCCTACCATAGTTTGGTCTCAGGCTAAACAACAGGGAGGGAACACAGCCCAACCCATCAACAGCATATTGGACTAAAGGTTTACTGAACATGGCCCCGCCCATTAGAATAAGACCCAGATTCCCCTACAGTCAGTCTCTCCCATCAAGAAGCTTCCATAAGCCTCTTATCCTTCTCCATCAGAGGGCAGACAGAATGAAAACCACAATCACAGAAAACTAACCAAACTGATCACATGGATCACAGCCTTGTCTAACTCAATGAAACTATGAGCCATGCTGTGTAGGATCACCCAAGATGAACAGGTCATGGCAGAGACTTCTGACAAAATGTGATCCATTGGAGAAGGGAATAGCAAGCCACCTCAATATTCGTGCCTTGAGAACCCCATGAACAGTCTAAAAAGACAAAAAGATATGACACTGAAAGATGAACTCCCCAGGTCGGTAGGTGCCCAATATGCTACTGGAGAGCAGTGGAGAAATAACTCCAGAAAGAATGAAGAGACAGAGCCAAAGTTAAAACAACGCCCAGTTGTGGATGTGACTGGTAATGCAAGTAAAGTCTGATACTATAAAGGAAAATGATGCAGAGGCATCTGGAATGTTAGGTCCATGAATTGAGGTTAATTGGAAGTGGTCAAATAGGAAATGGCAAGAGTGAACATCGACATTGTAGGAATCAGTGAACTAAAATGGACTGGAATGGGCAAATTTAATTCAGATGACCATTATGTATACTACTGTGGGCAAGAATCCCGTAGAAAAAATGGAGTAGCCCTCATAGTCAGCAAGAGTCTGAAATGCAGTACTTGGGTGCAATCTCAAAAATGGCAAAATGACCTCTGTTCGTTTCCATTGTAAACCATTCAATATCACAGTAATCCAACTCTATGCCCCAACCACTAATGCTGAAGAACCTGAAGCTGAATGGTTCTATGATGACCTACAAGACCTTCTAGAACTAACACCAAAAAAAAGATGTCCTTTTCATCATAGGGGCCTGGAATGCAAAAGTAATAAGTCAAGAGATACGTGGAGTAACAGGCACGTTTGGCCTTGGAGTACAAAGTGAAGCAGCACAAAGGCTAACAGAGTTTTGCCAAGAGAATGCACTGGTCATAGCAAATACCCTTTTCCAACAACACAAGAAATGACTCTACACATGGACATCATAAGATGGTCAATACTGAAATCAGACTGATTATATTCTTTGCAACCGAAAATGGAGAATCTCCATACAGTCAGCAAAAACAAGACCAGCGGCTGACTGTGGCTCAGATCATGAACTCCTTACTGCAAAATTCAGACTTAAATTGAAGAATATAGGGATAACCTCTAGATCATCCAGGTATGACCTAAATCAAGTCCCTTTACAATTATACAATGGAAGTGAGAAATGAATTCAAGGAATTAGATCTGACAGACAGAGTACCTGAAGAACTATGGATGGAGGTTTGTGACATTGTACAGGAGGCAACTGTACATAGTCAACAAAGTGATCAAGACCATCCCCAAGAAAAAGAAATGCAAAAGGCAAAATGGTTGCCTGAGGAGGCCTTACAAATAGTTGAGAAAAAAAGGGAAGCTGAAGGCAAAAAGAAAAGATATACCCATCTGAATATAGAGTTCCAAAGAATAGCAAGGAGAGATAAGAAGCCTCCTAAAGTGATCAATGCAAATAAATAGAGGAAAATAATGGAATGGAAGACTAGAGATCTCTTCAAGAAAGTTAGAGATACCAAAGGAACATTTCATGCAAAGATGGGCACAATAAAGGACAAAAATGGTATGGACCTAATAGAAGCAGAAAATATTAAGAAGAGGTGGCAAGAATACACAGAAGAACTATACAAAAAAAAATCCTAATGACTCAGATAACCATGATGGTGTGATCACTCACCTATAGCCGGACATCCTGGAACGCAAAGTCAACTGGGCCTTAGGAAACATCACTATGAACAAAGATAGTGGAGGTGATGGAATTCCAGTTGAGCTCTTTCAAATCCTGAAAGATGATGCTATAAAGTGCTGTTGTAGCTATGCCTTCTGGGAAACAAACTCACTCAGAAGGACGATGCAGATAGTGAAGAGCAGTTTACTACACCGGTGGGCCCAAGGTAGAGTCTCCTCTTAGCCAAGGACCCTGACCAGCTTCTGTGAAAACCTTTTATACCCTATGTGTAGGCGCTCAAACCCATCTCCCCAAATTCCTTGAAACCTGCATAAACAAAGAAAGGTAGATACAATCACAATAGCCCCATCACTCATGTGTCATGTGCTTAAACAGCTAAACAACTGGTCATTAATCAATAAGCCCAAGGTTATACTCTGATAAGTACAGAAAAAAATTTATGACCTGTCCAGAGACAGGGGTAATTAGTATATGTTTTCTCTTAGGTGATGAGTAACCTAGATACGACTCTCAAGGTTCCTTTGTCCGGAGAGGGTCTTATCTTTCTGTTGGTATGTCGTTTCCATAGGCATTGAGCACAGAGTTCCAAGTCCACGGAAAAGGTGGCCAAGCATGGCCAGCACTGAACAGGCCTACGATGGAGTCCAGGCCCTACGGTTTCCTCCTTCAGTGCTATACTCAATATGCCAGCAAATTTGGAAAATTCAGAAGTGGCCACAGGACTGGAAAAGGTCAGTTTTCATTCCAATCCCAAAGAAAGGCAATGCCAAAGGATGTTCAAACTACTACACAATTGCACTCATCTCACACCCTAGCAAAGTAATACTCAAAATTCTCCAAGCCAGGCTTCAACAGTACATGAACTGAGAACATCCAGATGTTCAAGTTGGATTTAGAAAAGGCAGAGAAACCAGAGATTGTATTGTCAACATCCATTGAATCTTAAGAAAAAAAAAAAAAAGGCTGAGAGCTCCAGAAAAAATCTACTTCTGCTTTATTGACTATGCCAAAGCCTTTGACCGTGTGGATCACAACAAACTGTGGAAAATTCTTCAAGAGATGGGAATACCAGACCACCTGACCTGCCTCCTGAGAAATCTGTATCCAGGTCAATAAACAACAGTTAGCACTGGACATGGAACAACAGACTGGTTCCAAATCGGGAAAGGAGTATGTCAAGGCTGTATATTGTCACCCTGCTTATTTAACTTATATAAGTCCATCTTGCAGAGTCCATCATGAGAAATGCTGGACTGGATGAAGCACAAGCTGGAATCAAGACTGCCAGAAGAAATAGCAATAATATCAGATATGCAGATGACACCACCCTTATGGCAGAAAGCAAAAAGGAACTAAGAAGCCTCCTGATGAAAGTGAAAGAGGAGTGAAAAAGCTGACTTAAAACTCAACATTTGGAGGGAGAAGGGTTCAGGATGGGGAACACATGTATACCTGTGGCAGATTCATTTCGATATATGGCAAAACCAATACAATATTGTAAAGTTTAAAAAAAAAAACATTCAAAAAACTAAGATCATGGCATCTGGTCCCATCACTTCATGGCAAACAGATGTGGAAATAATGGAAACAGTGACAGACTTTATTTTCTTGGCTCCAAAAGCACTGCAGATGGTGACTGCAGCCATGAAATTAAAAGATGTTAGCACCTTGGAAGAAAAGCTATGACCAACCTAGACATCATATTAAAAAGCAGAGACATCACTTTTCCGACAGAGGTCTGTCTAGTCAAAGCTATGGCTTTTCCAGTAGTCATGTTTGGATGGATGTGAGAGTTGGACCATAAAGAAAGCTGAGTACCAAAGAATTGATGCTTTTGAACTGTGGTGTTGGATAAGACTCTTGAGAGTCCTTTGGACTGCAAGGAGATCAAACCAGTCAATCCTAAAGGAAATCAGTCCTGAATGTTCATTGGAAGGACTGATGTTGAAGCTGAAGCTCCAATACTTTGGCCACCTGATGCGAAGAACTAACATCACTGACAGCATTGAAAAAGACCCTGATGCTGGGAAAGATTGAAGGCAGGAGAAGGGGACAAAAAGGATGAGATAGTTGGATGGCATCACCGACTTGATGGACATGAGTTTGAGCAAGCTCTGGGAGTTGGTGATGGACAGGGAAGCCTGGGGTGCTGCTGTTTACAGGGTCACAAAAATTCAGACACGACTGAGTGACTGAACTGACAACCTACCTTCTCAACTCGATTATACAACTGCCACTTACAATATCCATCCTCAGTGCAGTTTCCCTGGTGCTTTTTCCAGATTAGTTAAAAGTCTTTCAGTTGCATTGCCAGGAATTCAACACAAACTGGCTTAAACAAAGTAGGGAATTTGTTGGATCATTGTATTATTTATCCACTGCTAGGTAACCAATTATGAAACTTGGCAGCTTAAAACAGTAAACATTTATTATCTCACAGTTTCTATGGATCAAGAATCTAGGCACAGCTTAGCTGGGCACCTGTGGCTCATAGTCCCTCACTAAGCTACAGTAAAGGTGTCAGCCAGGAATATAGTCATTTCAAGGCCCTCCCAGGGGAGGATTCACTTCCAGTTTCACCTCCATGGCTCTTGGAAAGCCTCAAGGTCTCATCAACTATTGACATTAGTTCCTTGCTGGCTGGAGGCCATCCTTACAACATAATACCTATCTCCTTGCATGAGGTCAGGGAAGGATGGGGGTGTGAAGGGAGGGTAGAGAGGGTCAGCCCAAAATGGAAGCCACATCACATCCCTTCTGCCACATTCTACTCACTAGAAGCAAGTCACTAAATCCATCTCATACTCAAGAAGAGTTGATTACACCAGGGCATGTATTAGTTATCTCTACCAGGAGGTAGAGATCTTTAAGGGGCAACTTCAGAGCCAAGTTTAGAACCTAAGTCTCCTGAGACTGAAGCAAGTTATGCCCATTATAGGTTTGAAAGTACTGTGAAGGTTAATAATAGACTTGGGAGCTCTACCCCAGCCTGAGCATATGGGAGGAGTCTGTGGTGCTCGGTATAAACAGCCCTCGCTGGAACATGCACACACACACAGTTTGCGGAAGCTGTGTTAAGTGCTTCCTCCTTCAGCCCATGATCTGAAAGTAGATCATCATGGCGAGTCCAAGGAGACATACAGATGGCTGGGCTCTGCAGCCTTTCTCCAATAAGCCACCGAAGAGTCAACCACACATATTCTCTCCCTATCTATGGACCCCGCTCCTCTTCTTGCTCTTGGGTAAGTCCACACTGTGGCCACTGGTATTCCCAGGAAGCTGGTCACATTTTTTGCTGGGGATTCTAGTTATTTAAGGGCTTCCCAGGTGGCACAGTGGTAAAGAATCTGCCTGCCAATGCAGGAGCTGCAGGAGCTGCGGGTTCCATCCCAGGGCTGGGAAGAGCTCCTACAGGAGGAATGGCATCCCACTCCAGCATTCTTGCCTGAAAAATTCTGTGGACAGAGGAACCTGGTGGACTACTGTCCTTGGGGTCACAAAGATTCAGACATGACTGAGCAACTGAGCATGGCACACAGCACTAGTTGTTAAAACCAGGAAACTGTCTCCTTTTGGTAACTTTTCTGCGGGTTCCACCTTACTGTGAGCTGTGTGTGTGTGTGTGTGTGTGTGTGTGAATATACATAGTTACACACCATGAGTAGGTGAATTTCTAGCCCCAGACTCAAATAACCCCAGGTTCAGACTCTATTCCTCTTGCTCTCACATTTTCAGGATAAGAAATGCTGCACAATGAGTTTGTCCCCTATGCAATGTGGGTAAAACTTGCAGAGGGATACCAGAAACTTGTCCTAATAACAAATCACCTACCAGTTTCCAAGGGAGGGATAGGACTGCTGCTGCTGCTGCTGCTGCCGCTGCTGCTGCTGCTGCTAAGTCACTTCAGTCGTGTCCGACTCTGTGCGACCCCATAGATGGCAGCCCACCAGGCTCCCCTGTCCCTGGGATTCTCCAGGCAAGAACAGTGGAGTGGGTTGCCATTTCCTTCTCCAATGCATGAAAGTGAAAAGTGAAAGTGAAGTCGCTCAGTCGTGCCCGACTCAGCGACCCCATGGACTGCAGCCTCCCAGGCTTCTCCGTCCATGGGATTTTCCAGGCAAGAGTACTGGAGTGGGGTGCCATTGCCTTCTCCGGATAGGACTGCTGGAGCTTCTTTTTATATCCTGCCTTGTTTATCACATGTTTGGAGGCTTCACCAGGGATCTGAAGATGGTCTGGTGGCCCTCAGCTAGTTGGCTTCTATCTAAATATCCTTTCTCCCCAACATTCTACCTCCCCATGAAGGCCCAATTTCTGCTAGTTTCTGGGAACTTTTCTCAGGAGCATGGCCTGAGCCACCTCTCTCCAGTGGGCAGAGCTGACCCAGTACCCAGAAAGGGTCTCAACCACTGACACAGTGGTAGCTACTGTCCCTCTGGAATTCTGCTTCCTCATCAGGGATTTAGGGAGGATAATGCAGGAGCACTAAGGGCCTGACAGCAGTAAGGATGAAGTTAGTGGCCGAGCAGTGAGGAGAACTCTAGAAAACTCTCAGATGCATGTGTAGGGGTAGAGGGACCCTAGACCTCAGGCTGGATTTCAGTCTAACCTCTCTTCACTTTCTATTTCATCTTTGTTCACCATAAGAACACAGGTAGCAGCAAAGCTATTTATATTCACACTCAACTCCTGGGGTGCTTCCTGGTTGTGTTGGATAAACCTGGAATTAGCCACACTCAACGGCATCCAGATGGTCAACACAGTGAATTTACAACAGTTCAGGGCAAAAAGACATCTCCCTCTGTCTGACACCACCAGTTAGGGCGACCTCAAGCCTCACTGTTTTGGTCTAGAAGGCAGTTTTCTTGATGCTTCTGTGTTTCCAAGGAGTGATTTCAGGAACTTAGGAGGCAGTAGGGTGAACACGTCCAACCCCCTGCCCCCAGCTTTAATATAAGGAATATTCAAAATTAAGTCCTTGTTCCATCATTTATCAGGTGTGTGAGCCTCTATTTCTTAAGTGTAGAATACAAACTATAAAATGTACTATGCAAGACTGTTTTATAGATTAAGGATGTATGTGTAAGTGCTTGGCATACAGCTGGTGGAAGCTGTGTTTGTTATTATAATAATCACTGTTATAAGTACATTATTCAGAAAATATTAAAGGATGGGCAAGTCAAATTCAGTTATCAAAATTTTTAAACCTTCCCTTTAATAATTTGTCAAACAATGTAGTTTAAGATAAGATGGATGATACCTGCAACTCCTCTATGGGGCCTATGTAGCACTGCTTGCTGCAATAAGATCTGACCTGTGGGAACCACATCCTGCTCCTCCTCCCACTGACATGTGTGAGTTTTTGTTTACCATTGCTGTGAGGAGAGACAAGGTCAAGACATATTCATATGCTCCCAGCCAAGATCTACCACAGGATGGGGTAGTCAGTGCTCCCAGCCTCTATACCCCAAGGTATCATCTACCCAGAATCTGGGTTCTGCCACTGATCAACCCTGTAATCTCAGGCAAGTGGCTTAAACTCTCTAAATTTCATCTCTTTATCAGAAAAAAGGGCTGCTTATGAGATTAATTTTGAGAATTCAAATGAATGATTTCTACAAAGTGCCTAATACACACGTAGCAATCATAAGCAGGGTCTTCTGGATGACAAGAGCTCTCTTTTAGGCAACCAAATCACCATAACATCAGCTGAGCTTCTGTCTTCTGAATCTGCCCCAGAGTCTACCTGAACAGATCCCTTCACGTCCAGGGTGTCTAGTCCTGTGTCCTTCCTGGCAGCCTCTCCAGAAGGTCCAAGTGCTCAGCTGATGGGGGTCTGAACAGAAACCACTCCCCTGGCCTGCACCAGGCTCTACTCTGTTTCTGTGTTTTCTGTGACCTTTAAGCTTTAAGAACACACTTCAAATTTTCCCATCCTTCCCAGCTATTCTTTGGCCTCTCTACTCTCTCCAACATTCTCTACATATTTTTCTTTCTTTCTTTTAATATAAATTTATTTATTTTAATTGGAAGCTAATTACTTTACAATATTGTATTGGTTTTGCCATACATCAACATGCATCCGCCACAGGTGTACACGCATTCCCCTTCCTGAACCCCTCTTCTACCTCCTTCCCCATACCATCCCTCAGGGTCATCCCAGTGCACCAGCCCTGAGCATCCTGTATCATCTATCAAACCTGGGCTGGTGATTCGTTTCACATATGACATTATACATCTTTCAATGCTATTCTCCCAAATCATCCCACCCTTGCCCTCTCCCACAGAGTTCAAAAGACTATTCTATACATCTGTGTCTCTTTTGCTGTCTCGCATACAGGGTTATTGTTACCATCTTTCTAAATTCCATATATATGCGTTAGTATACTGTATTGGTGTTTTTCTTTCTGGCTTACTTCACTCTGTATAACAGGCTCCAGTTTCATCCACCTCATTAGAACTGATTCAAATATATTCTTTTTAATGGCTGAGTAATACTCCATTGTGTATATGTACCACAGCTTTCTTATCCATTCGTCTGCTGATGATTCGTTTAGGCTGCTTCCATGTCCTGGCTATTAGAATTGTGTTGCGATGAACATTGGGGTACACGTTTCTCTTTCAATTCTGGTTTCCTTGGTGTGTATGCCAGCAGTGGGATTGCTAGGTCATATGGCAGTTCTATTTCCAGTTTTTTAAGGAATCTCCAGTGGTCATGTATGGATGCGAGAGTTGGACTGTGAAGAAAGCTGAGCGCGAAGAATTGATGCTTTTGAACTGTGGTGTTGGAGAAGACTCTTGAGAGTCCCTTGGACTGTAAGGAGATCCAACCAGCCCATTCTAAAGGAGATCAGCCCTGGGTGTTCTTTGGAAGGAATGATGCTAAAGCTGAAACTCCAGTACTTTGGCCACCTCATGCAAAGGGTTGAATCATTGGAAAAGACTCTGATGCTGAGAGGGATTGGGGGCAGGAGGAAAAGGGGATGACAGAGGATGAGATGGCTGGATGACATCACCGACTCGATGGACGTGAGTTTGTGTGAACTCCGGGAGATAGTGATGGACAGGGAGGCCTAGCATGCTGCGGTTAATGGGGTCGCAAAGAGTCGGACACGACTGAGCGACTGAACTGAACTGAACTGAAGGAATCTCCACACTGTTCTCCATAGTGACTGTACTAGTTTGCATTCCCACCAACAGTGTAAGAGGGTTCCCTTATCTCTACACCCTCTCCAGCATTTATTGCTTGTAGACTTTTGGATCACAGCCATTCTGACTGGCGTGAAATGGTACCTCATTGTGGTTTTGATTTGCATATCTCTGATAATGAGTGATGTTGAGCATCTTTTCATGTGTTTGTTAGCCATCTGTATGTCTTCTTTGGAGAAATGTCTGTTTAGGCCTTTGGCCCATTTTTTGATTGGGTCATTTATTTTTCTGGAATTGAGCTGCAGGAGTTGCTTGTATATTTTTGAGATTAATTCTTTGCCAGTTGCTTCATTTGCTATTATTTTCTCCCATTCTGAAGGCTGTATTTTCACCTTGCTTATTGTTTCCTTTGTTGTGCAGAAGCTTTTAAGTTTAATTAGGTCCCATTTGTTTATTTTTGCTTTTATTTCCAATGTTCTGGGAGGTGGGTCATAGAGGATCCTGCTGTGATGTATGTCGGAGAGTGTTTTGCCTATGTTCTCCTCTAAGAGTTTTATAGTTTCTGGTCTTATGTTTAGATCTTTAATCCCTTTTGAGTTTATTTTTGTGTATGGTGTTAGAAAGTGTTCTGGTTTCATTCTTTTACAAGTGGTTGACCAGTTTTCCCAGCACCACTTGTTAAAGAGATTGTCTTTTCTCCATTGTATATTCTTGCCTCCTTTGTCAAAGATAAGGTGTCCATAGGTGTGTGGATTTATCTCTGGGCTTTCCATTTTGTTCCATTGGTCTATATTTCTGTCTTTGTGCCAGTACCATACTGTCTTGATGACTGTGGCTTTGTAGTAGAGCCTGAAGTCATGCAGGTTGATGCCTCCAGTTCCATTCTTCTTTCTCAAGATTGCTTTGGCTATTCGAGGATTTTTATAGTTCCATACAAATTGTGAAATTATTTGTTCTAGCTCTGTGAAAAATACCATTGTAGCTTGATAGGGATTGCATTAAATCTATAGATTGCTTTGGGTAGCATATTCAATTTCACTATTACTGATTCTTCCAATCCATGAAAACGGTATATTTCTCCATCTGTTAGTGTCCTCTTTGATTTCTTTCTATATATAGGTCTTTTGTTTCTTTAGGTAGTTGTATTCCTAAGTGTTTTATTCTTTTTGTTGCAATGGTGAATGGAATTGTTTCCTTAATTTCTCTTTCTATTTTCTCATTGTTAGTGTATAGGACTGCAAGGGATTTCTGTGTGTTGATTTTATATCCTGCAATTTTACTAGATTCATTGATTAGCTCTAGTAATTTTCTGGTGTAGTCTTTAGGGTTTTCTATGTAGAGGATCATGTCATCTGAAAACAGTGAGAAATTTACTTCTTCTTTTCCAATGTGGATTCCTTTTATTTCTTTTTCTGCTCTGATTGCTATGGCCAAAACTTCCAAAACTATGTTGAATAGTAGTGGTGAGAGTGGGCACCCTTGTCTTGTTCCTGACTTTAGGGGAAATGCTTTCCATTTTTCACCATTGAGGATAATGTTTGCTGTGGGTTTGTCATATATAGCTTTTATTACGTTGAGGTCTCCCTGGAGTCAGGAGTTCTCTGGTGTTCTCAGGATTTGGACTTAAGCCTCCTGCTTGTGGTTTTCAGTCTTATTTTTACAGTAGCCTCAAGACTTCTCCATCTATACAGCACCATTGATAAAACATCTAGGTTAAAGATGAAAAGTTTCTCCACAGTGAGGGACACCCAGAGAGGTTCACAGAGTTACATGGAGAAGAGAAGAGGGAGGAGGAGATAGAGGTGACCAGGATGAGATGAGGTGGAATCAAAAGAGGATAGAGCAAGCTATCCAGTAATCACTTCCTTATGTGAGCTCCACAGTCTGGAGCGCTCAGAGATGTTCACGAAGTTACACAGAGAAGAGAAGAGGGAGGAAGGAGACAGAGGTGGCCAGGAGGATAAAGGGGGGAGTCAAAAGAAGAGAGACAGATCCAGTTAGTAACCAGTTCCCTAAGTGTTCTCCACAGCCCAGAACACACAAAGAGATTCACAGAGTTGGATAGAGACGAGAAGGGGGAGGGAGGAGATAGAGGTGACCTGGTGGAGAAAAAGGAGAGTCCAAAGGGGGAGAGAGCAGTCAAGCCAGTAATCTCACTCCCAAGTGAAAATGGGTACTGAAGATTGGGTTCTTAAAGGTACAAAATTGATAACAAATACCAAAAAGCAAAGATTAAAAATCTAGCGTAGAAGTTGGATTTTCAAAAATACAATATTAAATTTTAAAAAGTCACAAAAATTATAAAATATATATATATATATGAAGTTTGCTTTAAAAAAAATAGGGTCTCTCTTTTTTTTTTTTTGCAAAGTAATAGTAGGTTATAAAAATGAAAATTAAAGGAATAATAGAGGACTTAAAATTTTTTTTAAATTAAAGAATGATAGTAAAAATATATCTAGGACTTTGGTGTTGTTGTGGGCAGTGTGGGGTCAGTTTATTTTTGGATAGTTTCTCGATCTGGCTTATATTTCTCAGGATCTATAGGCCCCTTCCTATGTAGTCAGTACTAACTACAGGGTTTTAATCTATTGCCTCCGTCACTTCCAAGGAGGTTCCCTCTGTTTTAGCTTCTTCTGTTTGCTGGTCTCTTCAGTGTCTAATTTCCACCCTGACACAAGGGGGCGGTGGTGGACACTTTTCTTAGGCTCACTTGTTCAGTCTTGCTGTGGGGAGGGAGGGACGCTGCAAACAAATAACACTGGTGTGTGCTTGCAGTGTCTCAGCCACCCTAGGTTTGCCACCTCTCACGGCTTAGGCTTAGGCTCTAGGTTGCTCTGCCGGGAACTGTCTAAGGCCGGCCCTGGGCTGCATGCACCTCCCAGGTCTAAACCGCTCAGGTTCAGGCACTCGGGTACTCCTCCAGGCGCAGACTCGGTTGGGCCTGCATTTTGTGCCCTTCCCAGCTCCGAGAAGCTCAGATGACCAGGTGTTTGGCGAGCGTGGTTGCTGCGATTTATCACCTTCCCCATCCCTGCTGCTTGGTTTTCTGGGTGTACATCCGGCGCACCTTCTCAGGCGGATGTTGACCTTCCAGAATCCCAAGAAGTCTTTGTTAACAATGAAGCATGCTTGCAGTTTGGTAGATAATGCCTCTCTGGGGCCGTGATTGCCCCCTTCTGGCTCTGGCTGCCTGTCACAGAAGGGGGATGGTCTGCAGCCAGCTAGCTGTGTTCAGTCCTTAGTTCTGTGAGCGGGCCTGGCGGTGTCTTAGGTTAGGGCTTTTCACGTGGTAGCTATCCCACAGTCTGATTTGCTAGCCCAAGTTAGTTCCCTCAGATTGCCCTCAGAGCATTCAGGCCCGGTCCTTATTCTAAGCAATGCAGCCCACTCCTCCCTGCCCAGCCCCCGCGTGCTAGTGGCGGATGCAGGCATCTGTGCTGCTTCTCTGCTGGGGGAGTTACCATTGGGCACGTAATCTGTGGCTTTTAATTATTTATTTATTTTTCCTCCTGGTTATGTTGCCCTCTGTGGTTCCAAGGCTCACCACAGGCTTGGCAGTGAGAGTGTTTCCTGGTATTTGGAAACGTTTCTCTTTTTTAAGACTCCCTTCCTGGGATGGAGCTCGGTCCTTACCTCTTTTGTCTCTCTTTTTATCTTTTATATTTTTTCCTACCTCCTTACAAAGACAATGGGCTGCTTTTCTGGGTGCCTGATGTCCTCTGCCAGCATTCAGAAGTTGTTTTGTGGAATTTACTCAGCGTTCAAATGTTCTTTTCATGAATTTGTTGGGGAGAAAGTGGTCTCCCCGTCCTATTGCTCTGCCATCTAAGGACCGCCCCTCTACATATTTTTCGACCCAAAATTCCTGTTGGGAGTAGTCTGAGTCCTGAACCCATCTGATTTAGTCTAGGGTTTACAGAGCGCTCTTGAGAGCCTTAGAAACCTGGAATCTGGGAATCCAAGCTGGAGTCACTCAGCAGAACACGCAAGGCCTCTTCAAGGAAATAAGCTGCTGTAGCCAAATGTCAGGCCTCTGGAAGCCTTGGAAATAATGGTTATCAGATCTGAGTCTTTCCTGAGAAGAGGAAATCAGGTGCTTAATCAATGCTACCTACTATTCCCAACCCCAAGTCTTTTTTCTAAGGATAGACCAGATTTTCCTGGCCATGCCAAAGTTAAGTAGAGATTCCCTGGACATTGAGGAAAAGGTAACGTGATAATAGAGGTGAAAGATGCTTTTTTTGTTCCCAATATTTTATTATGAAAACTCTCAAACATACAGAAGACTGGAAAGAATTTTGCAGTGAACACTCAGATATCTCCCATCTCAGTTCTCCCATTGGGGTTTTACTTTTCTTGCTATATCACACACCTATTCATTTATCCACCAGTTTAGTCATCCATCAATATATCTTGGGTTTTTTTTAAGGTGCTGCTTTTTTACTTCATTACTCCTTTATGATTTATAGCAACCTGATTTTATTTCATCTCTAACACATTTCTGGAGGAAGATGGTACAGGTGGGACATTTCTAGCTTATAGATGAGTAAACTGATTCTCAGGGAAATTCAGAAATTCATCCAAAGTCACTATTCTCATTTCTTTGTGGAATAGAAGCCTATAAAGTCTTTTGTACTGATTATTGTAGCTACATTCATGAGAGAGAACATCAGGTGAATGAATGAATAACTTTGCTAAGCAATGGACCTAGAGGGAGGGTGGCCAAAATATCATCTCATTTCTCAACATCTAGCATTTATTAACATGTGTTTTTATAATGAATGAATGACTGCATGCATGCATGCATGCATGAATAAACAAACGAATGAATGCTGGCTAGAGGATCCCAGCTGCTTCTCCAAATCCCTCTTTTGTCTCTGCAGGGCGAGGAGCCTCTGAAAAAGACTCAGCCTCAACAGTGGTGAAAGCCATTGTAGGGGGTTCAGTGATTCTCTCCCTGAACATTTCAGTGGATGCAGAAATTGAGCGCATCACCTGGAGTGGTCCCAAAGACGCTTTGGTTTTAGCATTCCCAAGTGGAGCAATTTTGTTTTTAGACAAAAGCTACGAAGGGCGAATAAACATTCCAAAAAACAACTCTTTGTCTATTAACAAGCTGACTCTGAAAGATGCTGGTTCATACAAAGCCCGGATAAACCAAAAGGGATCTGAAGACATCATTGAGAGATTCATCGTATATATCTATGGTGAGTTCTAAAGAGCATGTGTGAGCTTTGACCTTTTATTTTTAAAAGCAGTCTTTTTTCCTCTCCAGGAATTTATCTAATATGAAGAGAGCAATGATATTGGCCATTTTCACCCAATTTCATAAATACAGATGTCAAGAGTGAAAAACAACCAAAATATGGTTAAGAGCCATTTGGATTTTTCTCTCTGTTAATATCCTTTATCCATCTGTATTAGCTTGTTAGAGTTGCCATAACGAAATATCATAGACTGGGTCATTTAAACAACTGAAATTTGTTTTATCACAATTCTGGAGGGTTGAAGCCCGAGATCAAGGTGTGAGCGAGCTTGATTTCTTCAGAGCCTCACTCCTTGGCTTGCAGATGGCCACCATTTTGGCGTGTCCTCACATGGTGTTCCTCTGTCTGCACTGTCTGTGTCTTAGTCGCCTCTTTTTACAAGGATACCAATCATACTGGATTAAGGCCCACATTACAACCCCACTTTAACTTAATTATCTCTTTAAAGGCTCTGTCTCCAAATACAGCCACATTCTGAGGCACTAGGGATTATGACTTCAACATAGGAATTTTTATTCAGCCCACTGAATAAAAATAAAAATAGCACTGTGGTCTCTGGTCCCCCAAAACTCTTGTCTTTGTCACAAAATACATTCACCTCATCTCAACAGCCCCCAAAGTCTTTACTCATTCCATCATCAAATTCAAAATCTTATCTAGATATCATCTAAATCATATGTAAGTGAGATTTGAGGCAAAATTCCTCTCCAGTTATGGACCTGTGAAACCAGACAAGTTACCTGCTTTCATGTTGGCACAGAGACACGATAGACATTTACATTCCAAAAGGGAGAAATTGGAAAGAAGAAAGGGATCACAGGTCCCAAGCAAGTCTAACCCTATTAAGGCAAATTCCATTAGATTTTTAAAAAATTTTTATTGGGGTATAGTTGATTTACAATGTAGTGTTAGTTTCAGATGTACAGCATAGTAAATCTGTTATACATGTATGTATATCCACTCTTTCTTAGATCCTTTTCCCATATAGGCCATTACAGAATATTGAGTAGAGTCCCTGTGCTATACACAGGGAACTATACAGTAGTTCCCTGTGCTATATGGTAGGTCCCTATTCGTTAATCTATTTTATATGTAGTACTGTGTATATGTCAATACCAATCTCCTAATTTATCCTTCACCCTCTCTAGTAACCAGAAATTTGTTTTTTACATCTGTAACTCTATTTCTGTTTTACAGATAATTTCATTTTTAAGATTCCATGTATAAGCAATATCATATGATGTCTTTCTCTGTTTGACTTATTTCACTCAATATGACAATCTGTAGGCCCATTCATGTTGCTATAAATGGAATTCGTTCTTTCTTTTTTTTTTATGACTGAGTACCACATCTTTTTAAGGTTCAAGAACCACTCCCACCAACACTCCCCGGGCCTACATCCTTTAGGCCCATGATGCCAGTGGCAGACCCATTAACCTCTGAACTTCCCATGGGGTCATTCTCCCTTTTCCTGAAGGATAAGGGATGATATCAGCTGGATATCTCTACTGGCTCATTCTTGAAAATCCCCCAAATCTGATAGCCTTCCTTCATTTAGTGCCATCTGTGTCTGTTTAGTCCAAGCTGGCAGAATTTCTACTTGGATAGTTAACTGGATCCATGAATTACACCATTGTCTATCCATACTCTCAGTGTTTTCTCCAGACACAAATTCTCATTTTTTTGCAATATAGATAGGCTGAGACTTTTCCAAATCTTCAAATTCTGGTTTCTTCTTGCTTAACAATTCCTTCCTCAATTTATCTTTCCTTTCTGACATTTTACTATGAGCAAACGGAGAAAACAGGCTTCCGGGGTAGCTCAGTTGGTAAAGAATACACCTGCAATGCAGGAGACCTGGGTTCAATCCCTAGGTTGGGAAGATCCCCTGGAAGAGGGCATGGCAACCCACTCCAGTATTCTTGCCTGAAGAATTCCACAAACAGAGGAGCCTGGCAGCCTATGGCCCACGGTGTCGCAAAGAATTGGGCTCAACTGAGCGACTAAGCACAGCACAAAAGGAGAAAACAAGTAGTGCCCTCAGCGCTTTGCTTGGGGATCTCTTTAACTGAACAATAAGTTCATCACTTAAATGTTCAAAAGTAGAACACAATTTGTCTAAGTTCTTTGCTGCTTTATAGTAAGTATCACTTTTCGTCCAATAACATGTTCTTCATTTTCAACTAATACCTTACCAGGAATACCGTTAATGTTTATATTTCTACCATTGTTATGTTGATGATAATATATGTCTATCTCTGAGATAATAAAGGCTTTCTCTACAGCTGTCTTCTTTCCTTTTAAGCTCTTACCAGAATCACCTAACCCTAACATCCCTATTTTTATTAACAGTCTCTTGAAGACAGTCTAGGCTTTTTCTCACATGCGTCTTAAAACTCTTCCAGCTTCTATCCATTAACCAATCCCAAAGTCACCTCAACATTTTTGGGAATTTGTCACAATAGCACCCCAGGTCTGGTGCAAAAGTCTGTATTGGTTTGCTAGGGTTGTCATAACAAAACAGCACAGACCGAGTGACTTAAACAAGAAAGATTTATTTTTTTCACAAGTCAGAAGGTTAAGATGTCAGCAGGTTTGGTTTCTTCTGAGGCCTCTTTCCTTGGCTTGCATACAGCCACCTTCTTTCCCTATGTCCTCAGATGGTTGTCTCTGGCTGTATTGTCTTTATCTCAGTCTCCTTTTTAGTTTTTTTAATTTTAATTAATTAATTTATTTAATTGGAGGCAAATTACTTTACAATATTGTAGTGGTTTTTGCCAAACATCTACATGAATCAGCCACAGGCCCACATGTGTTCCCCATCCAGAACCCCCCTCCCACCTCCATCCCCATCCCATCCCGCTGGGTCATCCCAGTGCACCAGCCCTGAGCACCGTCTCATGCATTGAACCTGGACCAGTGGTCCACTTCACATATGATAATATACACGTTTCAACGCTACCCTCTCAAATCATCCCACCCTCACCTTCTCCCACAGAGTCCAAAAGACTGTTCTTTACATCTGTGTCTCTTTTGCTGTCTCACATATAGGGTCATCATTACCATCTTTCTAAATTCCATATATACGCATTAGTATACTGTATTGGTGTTTTTCTTTCTGACTTACTTCACTCTGTATAATAGGCTCCAGTTTCATCCACCTCATTTGAACTGATTCAAATGCATTCTTTTTAATGGCTGAGTAATATTCCATTGTGTATATATACCACAGCTTTCTTATCCATTCTTCTGCTGATGGACATCTAGGTTGCTTCCATGTCCTGGCTATTGTAAACAGTCCTGTGATGAACATTGGGGTACACAGGTCTCTTTCAATTCTGGTTTCCTTGGTGTGTGTGCCCAGCAGTGGGATTTCTGGGTCATATGGCAGTTCTATTTCCAGTTTTTTAAGGAATCGCCACATTGTTCTCCATAGTGGCTGTACTAGTTTGTATTCCCACCAACAGTGTAAGAGGGTTCCTTTTTCTCTGCATCCTCTCCAGCATTTATTGTTTTGTAGACTTTTTGATAGCAGCCATTCTGACTGGCATGAGATGGTACTTCATTGTGGTTTAGATTTGCATATCTCTGATAATGAGTGATGTTGAGCATCTTTTCATGTGTTTGTTAGCCATTTGTATGTCTTCTTTGGAGAAATGTCTGTTTAGTTCTTTGGCCCATTTCTGTATGTCTTCTTTGGAGAAATGTCTGTTTAGTTCTTTGGCCCATTTTTTGATTGGATCATTTTTTTTCTTGAATTGAGCTGCAGGAGCTGCTTGTATATTTTTGAGATTAATTCTTTGTCAGTTACTTTGTTTGCTATTATTTTCTCCCATTCTGAAGGCTGTCTTTAAACCTTGCTTATAGTTTCCTTCGTTCTGCAAAAGCTTTTAAGTTTAATTAGGTCCCATTTGTTTATTTTTGCTTTGATTTCCATTCTGGGAGGTGGGTCATAGAAGATCCTGCTGTGATTTATGTCAGAGAATGTTTTGCCTATGTTTTACTCTAGGAGTTTTATAGTTTCTGGTCTTACAGTTAGATCTTTAATCCATTTTGAGTTTATTTTTGTGTATGGTGTTAGAAAGTGTTCTAGTTTCATTCTTTTACAAGCGGTTGACCAGTTTTCCCAGCACCACTTGTTAAAGAGTTTGTCTTTTCCCCATTGTATATTCTTGCCTCCTTTGTCAAAGATAAGGTGTCCATAGGTGCATGCATTTATCTCTGGGCTTTCTATTTTGTTCCATTGTCTATAATTCTGTCTTTGTGCCAGTACCATACTCTCTTGATGACTGTGGCTTTTTAGTAGAGCCCTAAGTCAAACAGGTTGATTCCTCCAGTTCCATTCTTCTTTCTCAAGATTGCTTTGGTTATTCAAGGTTTTTTGTATTTCCATACAAATTGTGAAATTATTTGTTCTAGTTTTCTGAAAAATACGATTGGTAGCTTGATAAGGATTGCATTAAATCTATAGATTGCTTTGGGTAGTATACTCATTTTCACTATATTGATTCTTCCAATCCATGAACATGGTATATTTCTCCATCTATTTGTGTCCTCTTTGATGTCTTTCATCAGTGTTTTATAGTTTTCTATATATAGGTCTTTAGTTTCTTTAGGTAGGTATATTGCTAAATATTTTATTCTTTTTGTTGCAATGGTGAATGGAATTGTTTCCTTTATTTCTCTATTTTCTCATTGTTAGTGTATAGGAAGGCAAGGGATTTCTGTGTGTTAATTTTATATCCTGCAACTTTTTTTTTAAGGACATCAGTTATGTTGGACTAGGGACCATCCTAATGACCTGATTTTAAATTAATTATCTTTGTTTCCAAATACAGTCCTATATTCAATCACAGTCGGAGGTACTGGGGGTTAAGACTTCAACATATGCATTTGGAGGGGGGAGAAAATTAAGCCTATGGCTTAATTTTTATATCATATCATTTGACCTTTTTTACTGATTTGTAGGGAGCTCTGTGTATATTAAGGAAATGGAATTCTATGCAGTTAAGAGAAACAGAAAGAACCAACTTAATATATACTAATATACAACAATTTCCAAAACATTAAAATTTTTTAAAGCTGCAGGACTATATGTATAATATGCTATCATACATGTGTCTATAACTAGAATATCTCTGAAAAGATCAACAAGAAATTCATAACATTAATTCCCTCCAGGAACAATAATTCCTAAGGAGAAAAATTAGTTGGCTAGGGGCAAGAGAGCTTGTTTCTTTGTGTGTGTGTATGTATACCTTTTGTATCTTTGCAATTTCAATTTTATATATTGCCTATTCCAAAAAAAAAAGAAAGTGAACTTACACACACACACACGTACACACACTGTGAACAGAGGAGGTGGCACAAAAGGGAAAGAGAGGACCAGGAAGAAAGTCCGAAACCAAAATGGGTTCCAAATTTAGACCAAAAGCAAGGGCAACTCAAATGATAGACGCAGAGCTTCCAACTCCCTAGAGTCTGAGGCTAGCTCAATTCATTCATTTATTAATATTTACCAGATTCATGAGTGCCTTTCATGGGTCAGGCAGGTGCTGGATGTTCAGGTATGGATCCTGGCTCTGTCTTTGAGGAATTCACAGACTGGTGGGGGAGATAGAGTATTCAGACTATTGTTATGTTGAGTCACAGTGATAACACCTGTAGAGGGTACTAGGTAAGCACAGAGGAAAGGCACTCAACCTTTGTGGGAAACTAAGTAAAAAAGAAAGAAAAACTTCCCACAGGAACAGACAATGCTGGCCTCTCCCTTCTGCCCTCTGCTGCTCTACCATCCCCATCTTTTTTCCTTAGCCCTTTCCTGCTGGGGAAGCAGTCAGAGTATTTTCATTGCCATTGTCCTTGCAGAACAGCTTCAGGAGCCCCAAGTCACCATACAATCTGTGAACGTGTCTGAGAACGCCTCCTGTACCATCACCCTGGTATGCTCTGTGGAGGGGGCAGGGGGAGATATTCAGTACAAATGGACTTCGAGGGATCCTCATGCTTCTGAATCCTGGGGGCACCCTACTCTCACCATCTACTGGTCGCCCTGTGACACAGACCTACCATATACCTGCACAGCCAAGAACCCGGTCAGCCAGAGCAGCTCCCACCCTGTCCATGTCTCGCAGTTCTGTACAGGTAACTGGCTCCACTAAGGCCCAGAAATAGTCTAAGCAGCTATAGAGTCTAAACCCCAGGATTCTGTCAGGACACAGATGAAGTAGCAAGGTAAGAGAACAGACTTGCAGATTACTTTTTCTCTACCCTCAAGAGGCTAAGAGAGACTGACAGGGGACTTAGGCACTCCCAGGGCACTGTGAAACCCTAAGAGTCTGCAGAGAGAGGGAAAGAAGGTATGGATGCAGAAATCTAGATTGCTCTTTGCTGGGTTAGGGGTGTCTCCTAGGGTGTCCTCAAAAGGGCAGAGAGGCAGGAGAGGCCTGGGTATGCACTAGGCAGAGCCAGGTGCTTACTTGTGCATGACAAGTGGCCATGTGAAAGCAGCAGGGATGCCTCATCAGAAAAGGGGGGAAGGGATCCTTGGCAGGAGGGTCTCTGGGACTTAAGTCCCTTCAGGCAGGCTGAGGGTCAAAGGGTCAGGACCAGTGGCTGAAATTGCAATATCTCATCTCTAACTACAGATCTAGGAGCCTCCCAAGGAGGACCAATGGGGAAGACGGTTCTGGGGGTCCTGGGGGAGTCCATCACCCTGTCCCTGGCACTCCTGGACAGTCAGCACATAGACAATGTTGTCTGGATGCTTAACACATCTATTATCAGCAAAGAGTGGAGAGAAGAAGCAACAGCCAATCAGCTCATGGAGTTCAAGGATCCAGATCAGAACACAGTGTGGGTCTCGAGCCAAGACTACTCTCTAAAGATTGTCCAACTGAAGATGGAGCATGCTGGCCTCTACCAAGCTTACATGTGCTCAAATGCCAGAGTTGCCAGTGTGAAGCACATCAATCTACGCATTTACCGTGAGTTTCTGAGTTGAACACCCATCATTAGATTCCTTTCCTGAAAGATTTCTCTCTTTGCTTCCTATCCTACCTCCCTCCTCCTACAAAATGCCTCAGACCACTAGGACGACTACTCAGTTCACACCAGTCAGTTCACAGGAGGACAATACAACCAGCAGATAGGCAAAATCTCCCTGCTCAGAGCCCTCTTCTTCTAGGCTTCCAGTTAACCCTCAACCAAGCAACTTTCAGTAGTTGCCCTGTCCTGCATTGATGGTAGGACCAGGAACTCCCCAACCTGTATTTTTATAGAACATTGCAATTTTGTATAAAGGCAAAGCTGGCTGGGATAAAATCATAGAAGACTGTGGAGAAAGTCTTTAATATCCTGTGAGCTCCAAGAGCTTGGAAGGGTACTCACCTTCCCTAAGTGTGAGGGACAGAACTCATAGTCTCCCTCCTCCACCTTGGGCTTCACTGGAGCTTGGCTGGACAGTTTGTATAATTTGTATTTGCCAGCTCCTTCACCTGTACCATTCAGACATGGTCAACCTATTTCATGCGTGGGCGGCTTGGTGTCTCAGTACTTGGGAAAGGAGTCACAATCCAGGATCCTGTTAAAATATGTAAGTCAGCTAGTTCACATCTATTGTTGCCTACTGTGACTCAAATATCAAAGAACCAGGAAGAAAACCAAGTAAAAGGAATAAGAAACTGGGAACAAAGGGTGCCAGCCATATGTTGCTTTTAAAATTGCTAGTATTTATTAAGTACTTACTCTGTGACAGTGCTCTGCTCTCCTTTCTGTATTCCTCATCTTGTGTAAGTAAACAAATTCAATGATGGGACCTCAGAATGTAAGCCTTGGACGGTCTCAGGGCAGGTGGAAGCATTGTGCTTATCTGCGCTGATTGGTTTGCTTGTTCTTTGCAGTATACCATATAGAATGATGCGGTATGTTTTTTCACCTTTCATTAACTCCTCTATTTCACATATCTGAGCATCAAGTGATAAGCTGAGATTTCATAGCAACCAAAGGAAAGGCCAGGTGAACCTTCCCAGCCCTAAGGCAGTGTCAACACATAACTTCATGAATATATTTTGAATGGTCCCTGCCCGTAGGCGGGCCTGACTCCACATCTGGTCTGCCTTTCTCCTCACACAGAGAGGCTGAAGAAGCCAAATGTCACAAGAAGCCTCAGGCTCACAAAGGACGGCATCTGCAAGGTCAGCCTGACATGCTCAGTGGAGGACAGTGGACACAATGTGACATATGGATGGACCCCTCTGCTTAAAGGAGCTGTCATTTCCCAAGGGGGCGCTCACCTCAGCATCTCCTGGAGAAGTGGAGAAAAACACCCCAACTTCACCTGCACAGCCAGCAACCCTGTCAGCAACAGCTCCCAGCAGTTTCTTTCTAGGGACCTCTGTCCAGGTTGCTCCCTATCTTTGTTCAGCCAGACCTCAGACGGGTCCTTGGACCCAGGAGTTTTCCTTCCGAGTGGTTCTTTATGAAGTGCAGCAAGCGAAGTGAGAGTCTTTAAAGCAGCACAAGCCAATAGAAATATAACAAAAATCACATAGTGAGTGAAGTGAAGTCACTCAGTCGTGTCTGACTCCTAACGACCCCATGGACTGCAGCCCACCAGGCTCCTCCATCCATGGGATTTTCCAGGCAAGAGTACTGGAGTGGGGTGCCATTGCCTTCTCCATATAAAAGTCACATAGGTAATTTAAATTTTTAAGTCATATGGAAAAGGCAAAAGCAAAGGTAAAATTAATTTTAATCACATATTTTATTTTACCCAACATATCCAAAATATCATCCTTCAACATGTAATCAATACAAAGAATTATTCATGACATAATTTGCATCTCAGTTTGTATGAAGCCTTTGAAATCCAGGATGTACTTTACCCTTATGGCACATCTCAATGAAGATGCTAAATTCTCATGGGAAGTACTTGATCTGTATTCAGATTTCATAAAATTTGCCATTGAAAAAATATATTTATATCCAACTTGTTCCAAATATACTTAACACTTTTTCAATTAGGAATTGAGTAACTGTTTTAAATTTAAATTTTAATTAATTTAAATTAAATAGTTTAATTCCTCAGTCATACTAACCAAGATCACACAGAAAAAGCAGAATTGAGATTCAACATTCTGTGCTCTGCTCTTCCCTAGGGAGAAGTAGAGGGGGGAAAAAAAGGAAATTTACCCAGGGTGTGAAAATGCTGAGTCAGGCTGTGACTGGCAAATGGGTTTAGAGCTCTGATCAATAGTAATCTGGACTCACTACCTAGAACTCTTCTTATGCTGTTTTTAGAGAAGGGCAGTGGTGTGACAGATAAGGGTGTTTTAGAGTCTGGCAGCCCACATTCAAGTCCCAGCTCAGGTTCTCTGTGATGCTGGGCAAGATAAACCTCTCCATCAGGGGTGGTGCCTGCCTTACTGCTATAATTTCTTGCTTAGAGGATGACTGCTCAATACATAGTTGTAGAATGAATGAATGAAAAGGAATATTTTCTGCAATAGTGTGGGATTTTAAGAGGCAGGTAGGATGGCCATTCTGTTCTGTCCACAGTTTGCCCTAACTCTCTCGTTATTACTTATACTAATACCCCCCATTTCCTCTTCACAGGACCTGAGAGAAGCACAGAGTTTTGGATCGGGCTCTCCCTGGTGGTTCTCTTCATCCCTCTGGGCTTTGGGATCTCTGGCTGGCACTTTTGGAAGCAACAAAGACGATGTGAGTCTGAGATCAGTGACATCTGCCAGCACTAGGCCATCTCCTTGGGCCCTTTGGAGACGTCCTTGTCCTCTTTTAATCCCCTTCTCTCTCAAGACCTCCTTTCTTCTCAGAGTGATCGGGGGGGGGAGGTGTCAGTGGGGGCTCTTTAGTCGCAAATAATTGAAACCCAACTCAAACTAGCTTAGACAAAAAAGGGTGAGGAGAAGCACAAGGGGAGTGAGTTGTTATCTGAGGGCTTATATGGTCAGTCTTTGGGGAAGGAAGGGAAGAGCTGGCCTAGAGACAAACATCACCAGAGACTCAAAAGTCACTAGAGTGCTCCATCTTTCATCCCTATTTTTCCCTTTGAGCCAGCTTAGCTCTCTTTCTTCAGCCAACTGAAGGGCAGGGTGGGTAAAATGTACCAAAACAGAGCAGCTAGTAGCTCCAGACTCACATGTACTAGTAGTTCAGACACCAGGAGGGGGAGAAAGATGTTTCCCCACCAACTCAAATTTGAAGAACCTTAGAAACCTGATTGGCTCCACTGAAGTCATGTGACAATTGCTTGGACTCATCACTGTGGGCAATAAGATGAACTTTTGTGATTGGCAGCTCTTCCTGGGATATTGAAGGGAGATGGAGTAGTTTCCAGGAAGAATAGATTGGTTAGAACACAGGGTCCCTGGAAGAATTACTGTGAGTCAGCAAACCAAACTGATAAGTGGCTACCACAGAGGGATTATAGCTCTCCCTTCCAGAGAGATGGCAGGAGGTGCAGAGCAGTCTCCTCAGCTGAAAATGACCCTAGACTCTGGCCATCCCTTCCTGTGGGCTTGTACTCACATCAGGGTTCACCTTCCTCCCAAAAGCCTTTTCCCTGTCTACATCTTCAGAAATCTCTCTCCCTCTCCTCTGACTCTCACAAAATCAGAGACCCTCTCCTCTCACAGCCCTGTTGACACTCCTTCTCTAACTTGGTTTCCCAGGTTCAGCCCGAGCTTTCAGTTCCAGTCAAGCCGAGACCTCAGTTGACACACCAGGTAATGTGTCACCAATGACACAGGCTATGCGGCCTCAGGCCACATGGAAGCTCCAGAGCATGGCTACTTAGAGCGTGATCTGCATGTGTGACCAGCAACATGAGTATCCCCAGGAGCTCGTTAGAAATGCAAATCTTGGGCACCACCCCATAACACTGAACATGAATCTGTATTTTAACAAGATCTATAGGTGAATCACAAAACTGTTAAAGTTTGAGAAGCAACATGCTAAAGGAAGGTGATTTGGGGAACAAAAGACACAAGGAGGCTGGACTCCTGAAAGATGGTAAACAGAGCTAGGGAAAGTTGTCTGTCCTCTGGCATCTCTAGGATTCCTCAGGCATTGGCTGCCATTACTGCAGTGTGCCCCATGCTGAGGATGAAGTCGCTGGCTCCACTCCAAGAATGGAGAAACAAAGACCAGATGCAATAGTAAATCTGTGACAGAAGCAAAATTAACACTTCATTGAAATTAAAATTCATAAGACTTTCTAGTTACCTATTACCCAAGAGTATTACTGAGGCAGTGGTTTTCTGATTTTTGAAAAAGCTAAGGAATGCTTTCTTCAGACAAAATATTATGCAACACCCCAAAAGTACAATGCATGTAAAAGTGGAGCTGTTCTGCTGAGCTTTGGGATGGAGAGCTGAGATGCCTGCACCCTACTCTCCCACTCTGGAATCTCAGTGTTCTAAATTGCCACCTTGAACTCTGGAGCTCTGGAGTTCTAAGGAATCCCCAAACCCTGACCACTCAGTCAAACCCTTCTTTTAAAAAAATGCTGTGTCACCTCTCAAGGAGGGGATGCCCCGAGGAGATAGAATAAGAGGAGGGCCTGTTGGGGGGAGCCAGGGGTTCAGTGTCTAACATTGTAGTCTTTTCTGATAGGAAAGTGTAACCAAGTAAAAAGGGGCAAGAAATGGAAATAAATCTGGACTTTGGAGATTCCCACCAGCTTCCTCCTTAGAGCTGGCAGGACAGACCCTGGTCTCCGCTAGCCTGAAGTCTCCTTCCTTGGCATCCTGGGCACAAGAGGAAGAGTGAAAAAGTACTAGGGACACCACTGTCATCCGTGGCCCTCCTGCCTCCCCCAGCACCTCTCCTCAGTGCCCAAGTCCTGCTTCTTTCATGTCTCCATTATCTCTTCAGCTTCCTTTTCTCTAAAGACTCTGCCACTGCCTGAGTTCATGCTATCACTAATTTGTTGTTTTATTGAATAGGTTCTTTTTTTTTAATTGAAAAGTCAAATATTCACATGGTATAAATTAAAAATAATCCCCTCCTCCACAGAGTCCAAAAGATTGTTCTAAACATCAGTGTCTCTTTTGCTGTCTCCATATATGAAATGAGTCACCAGTCCAGGTTCTATGCACGATACTGGATGCTTGGGGCTGGTGCACTGGGACGACCTAGAGGGATGGTACAGGGAAGGAGGAGGGAGGAGGGAGGAGGGTTCAGGATGGGGAACACGTGTATACCTGTGGCGGATTCATGTTGCTATATGGCAAAATCAATACAATATTGAAGTTAAAAAATAAAATTAAAAAAAAATAAAAATAAAAATAATCCCCTCCTTCTAAATCCCAATGCCCAGGTATTTCCCTGAAAAGACCCCTGTTGATAAGATATATGTATGTTTACATCCTTTGAGAGCATTTTCATGCATTTACAAGCTGTATATTTTTCCTTTGATCACATATGTGAGAGTAATCTATCACATTTTTCTGAGTCTGCTTTTTTAACTTAATTGTAGATTAAGACTGACTCTCATTTATTCCATTCTACAGATATACCTTAACAAGTCTTTATTAACAGACATTCCCATTCCTTGTAACTTCTTCTCTAAAATATTATAATAGTTTCCTAACTAGCCATTCCCTCTTCAGATTTTCTCCTTTTTAGCCCTTCTGATCCCACTTTGCAAAGCCCAATTATGACTGTTCTATAACCATCAATGGCTCCTTGTGGTCTTTGTCTGTTATTCAAAAGACAAGGTAACCTAGTGGTCATGTGTGTAAATTCTTTAATATTTATTTATGTATTTATTTTTGGCTGCATTAGGTCTTAGTTGCAGACACTGGATCTTCATCGTGGCACACAGGCTTCTCTCTAGCTGTGGCACAGGCTCCAGAGCCTGTGGGCTCTGCGGTTGGTGGTATGCAGGCTCTCTAGTTGCGGAGCATGGGTTCAGGAGTTGTGGTGCACAGGCTTAGTTGCCCTGTGGCCTGTGGGATCTTAGTTTCCCAACCAGGGATCCAACCTGCATCCCCCAGTTGGAAGACAGATTCTTAACCACTGGACCACCAGGGAATTCCCAGGTGTATAAGACCTGAGGTCAGATAATGCTGTGTTTCAATCTTAGCTCTCCTTTTTAGTGATCTTGGGCATTTCAGTCTCTAAACCTTAGTTTCCTTACTTTGCAAAATGAGGGCACCAACCTCTCAGCGTTGCTGTGAGGACTGCAAGGGACAGCAGGGAGTCCACAGTATGCACTCACTAGGAGATAACTCTGTGTGTCAGGGTAGGGAGGCTCAGACATGTCTGACTCTTTGTGACCCCATGGACACAGGAGCCGGGGCTTCCTCTGTCCATGGGATTCTTCAGGCAAGAATACCCATTTCCTTCTCCAGGGGATCTTCCTGACCCAGGGATCGAACCTGCATGTCTTGTGTCTCCTGCACTGGCAGACACGTTCTTTACCACTAGCACTACCTGGCTTCCCAGGTAGATAAGTACTATTCTCACTCAATATTGGGCCAGGTCACCTTTCGTCTACTTTTTTCCTACGTAAAACTCACAGGGGCAGTATTGAGTAGCAGGTAAGAACATCAGGGACCAGACTACCTGCATTCAAATCCTGGCCCTCCCACTTAAACTTGCAAATATTCAACCTTAATGTGCTCCGTTTCTTAACCTGTGAAACATAAATAAGGACAGTTATTATCTATGCTTAATGGGGTTTTATGCAGGTTGAATGAATTTATTCATGAAAAGCATTGTTTTTAGAACAGTGCCTGACACACAGTTGGCACCTAAAAAGCATAAGCCGTTATTATTCTACATGTAGATCAAATGGATTGATTGATATGCCCTAAAGGCAGTAGAGGTCCACCCAGTTGTTTAAAGCAGCCACCCATTCTGATTGTCCTATGCCCAAACCAGGTGGTTGCTAAATATTTTAAATATCATCCTTTCCCAAAAGAGAGGATGCCTCAAGTTTCATATCTGCCTTTAATTATGCTGTTCTCTCCGCCAAGAATCCACTTTCACTCATTGAAGTCCCAGTGTGAAGGCCCACCTGAATTCCATCCTTTCATAAGCTCGTCTCTGCTCCTGAACTGGAGACTATGTCCACTCACACGCTTTCCTCCTAGTTTTCCTATGACACTGTCAGAGCTGGCCTGACATAATTTGATTTATGTATGTATCTGACTCCCAGCTAGAGAGTGTACTCCTTCAACACCAGGTCTAATTCACCTTTATGTTTCCCCAGAATACCTAGTTTACTTTATTCAACAAGGCCAGTTTTGCTCACTGAAAGATGCTAAGTCCATCACATGTCACACTCGATGAATGCTTATCAAATGAATGAATAAGTGAGTGCTTGAAAGAAAGGCGGAAGGGGGAGGGGAATGGAGCCCCATGAGGGAAGACAGGAAAACACCTTCCTTCTCCTCCAGTTCTCTAGGCCTCATCTGGGGTAGGAGTCAGAGCAGCTTGAATCCTTACACAAAGCAAGAGAGAGGGGGGTGCTGGTACATCCTTTACCAACCCTGAACAATGTGTTCCAGAGCCCACTGCTGGCCACACACTATACTCCATGCTTTCCCAAGGGTATGAGAAGCTGGACACTTTCCCTAAGACTACCAGGCACGCCTCCGACAGCAGCTCTGACAGCAATGGAACGACTGAGGAGGATGAGGAGAGGACAGGGATGCACCAGCCCGTCAATGGAAGAGACCAGGTGTGTGACTCAGTCACTCGGGAGGACGCCGGACTTTACTCGGACTCTGAGGGCCAACCAGAGTACGATCTCGTCACTCCAGATAACGTGGCACCAGCATTTGTGGTTGAAGGGGAAACGGTGTACACACAAGTGTTCCTTAACTTGCAGGTGAGCTCTTTTCATCAGTACACCTTCCCTTGCCCTTCCCTTCGAGGACCATCCAATATCCTGGAAGGCTAATCCCTCCAAACTGGGGGACAGGCACAGTGATGCGTGGGTAGAGAATTGTGATTCTATCCATGTTTACCAACCTCAGGAATCCTCCCTCAGCTCCCTCCCTCAGGGAACCCATCCCTCAGCTCCCAATCTTCTGCCATAAATAAGGGAGGTGCTGGGAAAACAGAGGTGCTGTCTCCACTGCACTAGGGCAGTGCCACCCTCTGTGTGAAATCAGAACCTGGAGAGGTGTTCCTTCACCTCAAGGGCTGAGGGCGAATCTCTGGAAAACTCTTTTTGGGTGATTATGGACAGTCTGGTGTTGATCTGTTACAGGGAAAGACTCCAGTTCCTCAGAAGAAAGAGAATTCAGCCACAGTCTACTGCTCTATACAGAAACCTCAGAAGGTGAGAACAATTTTCTCTGCATCCTGAGGTCCATAAAGTGAGAGCCAGACCATTTTAACTGAAAGCAGAGGAACTTAAGCTCCACCCACTGTGCACCCCCTGACACACGCCTTGGTCCATAGTGATATTGAAACAATTATTCCTGATTTACATCTGTGCAGCCAAAAGCTGAACATTTCTAATTAACTTAATAATATCTTATATTGCTTGGTCTTAACACTGACGAGAAAGAGAGTCTGTAAACACAAACACTAAATGGTCCATATATGTTTCTAAATCTCTCTCTCATCCATCAAAATGGAAACTTTCCAAAACAATTGGAATATAACCAACAGTATAATGTCAAGATTTTTTGGAAAATGTGCCATTAATTACAGCACATTGGTCTCATTATAGTATTAAAAGATCCCTTAAACATAGAAATGGAGAAGGAAATGGCAACCCACTCCAGCATTCTTGTCTGGAGAATCCCATGGACGGAGGAGCCTGGTGGGCTACTGTCCTTGGGGTCGCACAGAGTCAGACACGACTGAGTGACTGAGCACTAACCATAGAAATTCCCATTAATAATAAGTTCATATAAACTTTTATAGTCTATAAAACATTGACAAACATAGTCTCATCTGATCCTTATAATACCTCTGTAAGTGTGCTATCATGCAAATTTTATAGCCAGAGAAGCTGAGATTGAAGAAACTAAGTTTGCCTAAGTACACAGAGCTAGTGGTTAGGAAACCAGAGTTTTTAATTAATCCTGAAAACTCTTAAACAATTAACTCTGATCTGAATCTGGCTGTCTGCTCCACTTTCATTTTCCTGAAAATATTGGGCCCATTCACAGTTTAGCTTTCAAGTCTCCCCCAGAATTCCCTCCCTGTAAAATGTTCAAATAAGATTTTTTTTTAGCTCTCAAAGTTTTTCAGTTATGCTCCTTCTCTATAGTTGATGAATCAAACAGTAGATATTTATTGAATACCTTTTGTTTGCCCAGAACTGGGCTGAGTGCTCTGGGGATTCAGATTGTTTAAGGCACTAACCTTGACTTTTAAGACTTGTTATATTATCTATCTTTGATCTAGGAGAGTTGGAGTGATTTAGTAACTTGGATGGGGAGAGAAAATACTCTTCATGACTACATATTATGTATGCAGTTTCCAAGGGTTTTTCATACATTGGAAATGGTAGATAGGAACGACTTCAGAGGTAGACAGGAACGACTTCATGGAAAAAATAGTTTGGACTAGACCTTAAAAGACTGATAGAATCTGCTTGGTAAACACTTGTGCAACTATATAGTTTGATTCAATCATCTTCTGCCTCATGTCCTGATTTCTAGAGCATGGCCTAATGCTTAACCAGCTAAGAACTTTATCTTTGGCCTTGAAGCCAAATCTGTATTATTCACTACATTCCCAAAGCTGCTTAGGACTGGCCTTTCGTGTTTCAGTCAATTCTAGTCAATCTCAAAGTCATGGACGTCAGTCCCTGCTCCGAGTTTCAGACAGGTCATGAGACCTCCTTTGTCTGATCAGTCCTGAATGACTTCTACACCACTCTAGGAACTTAAGATCCCTAAAACCACCCTCACCCACAATATAAGAGAAAAATCAATGCATTTCCTGAGCCAACCTCCAGATAGAATTTATTCTTTACCTTCAGAATTTTAAGGAATCCTAGTTCTGGGTTTCCTAAAGCCACTATTTCCCACTTGATCAGGAAATCCTCAAGTCTTCTTTAGTTATTATTTTCTGACACTTGTATCTGCATGATATCTCAAAGAAGGTCGTGCTATTCCCAAGCTATTGCTGGTACCTAACCTCCTCTCTGGGCTTCCCAGGTGGCTCAGTGATAAAGAATTCACCTACAATGCAGGAGACTCAGGTATGATCCCTTGATTGGGACGATTCCCTGGAGGAGAAAATGGCAACCCACTCCAATATTCTTGCCTGGAAAATCCCATGAACAGAGGAGCCAGGCGGGCTACAGCCCATGGGGTGGCAAAAGAATGGACACGACTTAGCGACTAAAGAACAACAGACCTTCCTTCTGCATCAGCTTATGTCTCATCTGCTCTTTTGAGCCTTTCCTGAACACTCACAAACAGGGGATTCCCAGAACCCTTGGAACATGAAGGTCTGATGGTTTGGACTATTACTATGGAACTCAGCCTCTAAAACTTGAATTATCTTTATATAAATGTTTCTCTCGCTAGGGTGAAGACTGGGATCCCAAACTGTAGCTTCTTGAGAGCAAGGCCTTTTATTGTCATTTATGAACCCCCTCAACTTGTTGCACAAAACTGTCCTAAATCTCCCTTCCAAAGAGCCTGGCACATGATGCTTACCATTAGGAGATTTTCCATAAATGCTTATCATCAGCTTGAATGATTGCTCCATCCCTAGGCCAATCCATATGACCTTACTTCACAGGATGGACCAATCATAGCCTGGCCTCACCTTCGTCTCTCCTGCCAGCACAAGGCTGAGAAAACTGGTACCTTCTAGGCTTTATTAACCATATCCTTGTGTGTCTTTTGCCTCACAGGTTGTGCCACCATCGCAACAGAATGACCTTAAGTCTCCTGAAATACCTACCTATGAAAATGTCCCCTGAAAAGAAAAGCAGCTACCTCCCTCAGTGAGGTTGGATAGGCTGCTAGACATAATAAGGCCCAGGCCCCTGAAGACAGAAGAACTTCAGAATTTCCTTCATTGTCTCAGATATGCCTGGATTTGGGCCTTCTCTTTTTCTCACACCTCATGACTTCCCAAATCCATTAACCGATCAGACAGCCTCTGGCCTCTGTTTGTCTCCTTCTATGCTCATACTGTACAACCTCTCAGCTCAGATGCATGCCTGAAGATTCTGCCAAGGCTTGTCATGTCGTCGAAGGGGACCAGGATCTTCACATGGTCCTATAAACAGCTGCTAAAATAAATCCAACAGATAGTCTCGCTTATGAACACATAGATCTAGGTGAAATCATGACCACTGTAGTATTTTTCAAATAAAAGACTAGAAATAACCTAAGTGTGCATTTAGTAGGAATCTGATTAAACGCATGAAAGTGTACCCATGCAATGGCAAAGCCTGCCACTTTTTTAAAGAAGGAAAGTAGAGATTAATATGCGCTAATATAGAAGGAGCTCTAAGATACGTCATTTGATGGACAGAACAAAGTCCTGGTGTATCATATGTCACCAGTTGAATAAAAAAGAAATAGATAGCTGTATGTTTACAAAAAGAAAAATTTTGAAAGGAAATACAAAAAAATTATCAGTGGCTGCCTCAGGAAGCTGGGCTGGTTTGGGAATTTTTTTACTGCATATATTTTGTACGGCTGGATTTTTTAAACCATTTGTGTGTATTACTCTTTTTAACAGTATTCTTGGGCTTCCTTTGTGGCTCAGCTGGTAAAGAATCTGCCTGCAAAGCAGGAGACCTGGGTTCGAACCCTGGGTTGGGGAGATTCTATGGAGAAGGGAAAGGCTACCCACTCCAGTATTCTGGTCTGGAGAAGTCCATGGGGTCGCAAAGAGTTGGACATGACTGAGCGACTTTCAATTTCACATTACTCTTTTTATATATTTCTAAGCACTTAAAGTTGACGGAATTTCAGTTGAGCTATTTCAAATCCTAAAAGATGAGCTGTGAAAGTGCTGTACTCAATATGTCAGCAAATTCGGAAAACTCAGCAGTGGCCACAAGGCTGGAAACAGTCAGTTTTTATTCCAATCCCAAAGAAAGGGCAATGCCAAAAAATGCTCAAACTACCTCACAATTGCACTCATCTCACATGCTAGTAAAGTAGTGCTCAAAATTATCCAAGCCAGGCTTCAGCAATATGTGAACTATGAACTTCCAGATATTCAAGCTGGTTTTAGAAAAGGCAGAGGAACCAGAGATCAAATTGCCAACATCTGCTGGATCATCGAAAAAGCAAGAGCATTCCAGAAAAACATCTATTTCTGCTTTATTGACTATGCCAAAGCCTTTGACTGTGTGGATCACAATAAACTGTGGAAAATTCTGAAAGAGATGGGAATACCAAACCACTTCACCTGCCTCTTGAGAAACCTGTATACAGGTCAGGAAGCAACAGTTAGAACTGGACATGGAACAACAGGCTAGTTCCAAATAGGAAAAGGAGTACGTCAAGGCTGTATATTGTCACTCTGCTTATTTAGCCTATATGCAGAGTACATCATGAGACTCGCTGGGCTGGAGGAAGCACAAACTGGAATCAAGATTGCTGGGAGAAATAGCAGTAACCTCAGATATGCAGATGACACCACCCTTATGGCAGAAAGTGAAGAAGAACTAAAAAGCCTCTTGATGAAAGTGAAAGAGGAGAGTGAAAAAGCTGGCTTAAAGCTCAACATTCAGAAAACGAAGATCATGGCATCTGGTCTCATCTCTTCATGGCAAATAGATGGGGAAACAGTGGCTGACTTTATTTTTCTGGGCTCCAAAATCACTGCAGATGGTAACAACAGCCATGAAATTAAAAGATGCTTACTCCTTGGAAGGAAAATTATGACCAACCTAAACAGCATATTTAAAAGCAGAGACATTACTTTGCCAACAAAGATCCATCTAGTCAAGGCTATGGTTTTTCCAGTGGTCATGTATGGATGTGAGAGTTGGACCATAAAGAAAGCTGAGCACAGAAAAATTGATGCTTTTGAACTGTGGTGTTGGAGAAGACTCTTAAGAGTCCCTTGGACTGTGGGGAGATCCAACCAGTCCATCCTGGTTGGAGATCAATCATCAGTTGGACTGATGATCAGTCCAACATCAGTCCTGGGTGTTCATTGGAAGGACTGATGTTGAAGCTGAAACTCCAATACTTTGGCCACCTGATGTGGAGAGCTGACTCATTGGGAAAGACCCTGAATGCTGGGAAAGATTGAGGGCAGGGGGAGAAGGGGACAACAGAGGATGAGATGGTTGGATGGCATCGCTGACACAATGGACATGGGTTTGGGTGGACTCTGGGTGTTGGTGATGGACAGGGAGGCCTGGCGTGCTGCGGTTCATGAGGTCGCAAAAAGTCGGACACAACTGAGCGACTGAACTGAACTGAAGCGCTTAAACGCCCCTTCTGTATAAGATTCCCATATTTACCCCAAAGGAATTTTCCTCCTTTTTTTCATGTCCAGATGTATAAGAGCTATATCTCTCTTCTCCCCCAAACAGTCGCCTCCATCCTGTCTCCCTACCTATAAGTTACACCGCTCTTGACTTACATTCATGATACTCTTGTGTGCACTTGTGTTACATGTGTTTTGCGGCCCATTTGTGTTTTTTAATACTGTGCTTCCATTGTCATCTGCCCCAGCACACGGTCTGTGGAATCAGAATGTCCTCTGTGGCCTGCAGTGGGTACTCCCGGGGAGCCAGGCAGTGCTTCATACACAGCAGGAGCTTAATTACTGCTTTGTTCATTGACTGGCCATTGCATGGATAATTTTTTTTTTTTTTAATTTGGCTGTGTTGAGTCTTAGTTGTGGCATGTGGGATCTTTTGTTGTGGTGCACGGGCTTCATTTCCAGCAGCATGTGGGATCTTAGTTCCTGGACCAGGTATTGAATCTGGGTATTCTGCATTGCAAGATGGGTTCTTAATTACTGGACAGTCAGGGAAGTCTCCAGTTCCAGTATTTTAAATGGAAATTTTGACTAGACTTCACTTTTGCTTTCTGCATGCATTTTGCAGCTTCATTCCCTGAGTATGAGTTGACTCCACTATAGAAGACCATGGCCATGTGGTCTGGCCTGGCAACTCAGAGGTCTGTAAAGCCTCTGATGACCATTGGTAAGTAAATGCTGGTGTCAAGTGTCTCAGACATCAAATATACTGAAAAGTGTCCTGGGTTCACTTTCAATTTGAATAATTCAATGTTTCCATTTGTTTCAATAAGTGGAAATAAGTCTCAATTTGAATAATTCAACCCTCTCAAACATGAAACTTTCTTGCTTCCAACTCAAAACCCATATTAGCCCAGCACCATACACAGAAAAGAACATAAATCCAACTCCATTAAGCACTGAAGAGTAGTAACTGATGTTTTCATTCTGTTTTTGTTAATGAGGCTATGGAAGAGGTGGAGGGTGCACAGTCACAAATACATTCAGGTTCCCTAGCACTCTCTGTGCCTATCGCTCATCTTTAAAGTTCTGTAGTCACTCCAAACTCCTTCCCTTCCTGCTCCGACTTTTCCCTCTTCCTCCTCAGGCACCCATCCTGCCCCCAGTCTTCTTTCTCCCATGCATCTCATGACGTTTATAGATCAATGATAACTAATGTAGGTCAATGAAGGTTTTCTTGGTTTTTGTTTTTGTTTTGTTTTGTTTGTTGTTGTTTTTTTTTATTTTTTTTTATTTTTTTTTTTTGGCAACAACCCTGCTTCCACACTGGGCACAATAAAGGGGGAGAAGGGGGAAGGAGGATTTTCCTCTCCTTCAGGCACAGGCTGGGCTCCTCCATTGCTGGCTGTTGTTTAGTTGCTCAGTTGTGTTTTTTTTTTTTGCCCACCAGGCTCCTCTGTCCATGGGTTTCCCAGGCAAGAATATTGGAGTGGGTTGCCTTTTCCTTCTCTGATAATTATCTTTTTAAGACATTATCACAGAGTTCAACAAAGACATATAAGACGATAATGATAATCATTATTACACTCCAGAATAGAGCATCCCAGAAGTCCCTGGACCCATAGGATCTCTTCTGCTCCTTAAATAAATCTGCCCAATTCAAGATCTATGCAACTCGGGACATGTAAAAGGCCAGCAGTAGGCAATGGTTAGTATCTCTGCTGTTCATCTGAATTACTGTGACCCCTATAATTTGCTACTCTTTCTTCTCACGAAACTCCTGACTCAGCTGCTCAGCTGCCCACAATTGCCTTGGATCCTCTCCCCATCCTTTTGCATATATCCTCCGATTTGTACCCCAACACTTTCTCCCAGATGTGGTCTATCAACTAGTCTCCAGGAAGAAGCTAGCTTGACCAGTCACACACCCACAGGGGAGAAGGATCTGAAGGGCATGAGCAAGTGGCTATCCCCCAAGACTAAGTGGCCCCTGGGATCTGGGGCCCCTAGAAGCTGCTGTTCCAGTGTGAACAGGGCTAGGAGACAACTGAGAGCTCCCCAGGAGTCCAGACTCCTCTCCAGCAGGAGTTAAACCGCGTGTGTTTATTGATGGCCCACAAGTGCCCTTTGGCTGGGAGAGGAAAAGTACAGAGTAGGGAAGAGATCCATTTACATTTTCTTTCCTAAATTTCAGAGAAGAAATTTAGACTGCCTTTAAGTAATAGCACAGTTCTATATTAAATTCATACCTTAAACACAGAGTGGGGCAATTGAAGAATCAGGCTCCATGCAATGTTACCCGTTGGGGTCTCTGACCAGGCCCTCTTCCAGTTCCCCCTTTCCTGGGCTCAGCCAGACTTTCAGCCTGCTCCCCACAGTCTTGTGGAAGGGTCTGGCTTGAAGGCTCAGGGGAGCCCAGCAAGGTGCCTGGTTCCTAAGTGCTCAGCTGCCTGAGCCCTCCCTCCAGTGTTTGCCATGGGGAGCATCAGAACTCAGAGTTTAAATGATACTGTTTCTAATAGTGAGGAATGTGTAAAGAAGCCAAAATAGATGTCTAATAATGTGTTTTTGTAAATCAAACATCATTCTGTAGGCAAAGCTGCTTCCACTGCCCGATTATTAGGATGGCATGGACTCTGGGTGATTTTTTCCACTCAGCAATGGGCTTGATCTGCATCATCTACTCTTGCTCCTGCCCACACCCCTTTGTGACCAGATGGCTAGAGGTAAAGTTTATTATGTAGTGGGGAAGTTTTTCCTCTGTATTTGAGTATAGCCCAGGCCTGGCCTCCTTGGAGAACTTGCCAGGGCTCAGGGCTGTTCATTATACCTTCACAGAGAGACCTCTTTCTTCTCCTCTGAGCCCCCACTATCTTTCCTTCCTCTTTGGAAGATGGATCTGGGCAAAGGAAGGCTCTAGAAATGTGGTCATCATTGATCAGGGAGGAGTGAAGATGAGTTACCAGCGGAAAACCAGGCAAACAGAATCTTAATGTAATAGTAATAGCACCACATATTTACACAGCACTTGAAGATGACCAGCACTTGGACATGCTGTGTCATCTTTTGGAAACTACCCAACATCTCTATCTGTTCTTGTCTGGTCTGTAAGTTGAGATATTATTTAACAGCCTTGTTCTTAAAGCAGCTGTTAGAAATCATTTTCAAATAAATAAATTTATATTTTACAAAAATAAAAGTAATGTTAAAAAAAGAAAGAAATCATTTTCAAAACAAATATAGACCATGCACAAACTCTTATATCATCTCCAGATGAGGAACCACTCTGCAGAGAATCATGAAGCATCATCCATTGTGCTGATTCCCAAAGCAGAAGTTGGGCTGTAAGAGGGGTGAGAACAGCCATGGCAACTAGGAATATATGCAGAAGTTCTCCAGCTCCCTACGACTCAGTCGAGCAGGGTTCTCAGCTTTGGAATTTCTTTTTCCAACCTGCAGAAGAAAAGAAGAACTTCAGACTCTCCCACTAAGAGATCCTTATAACAGCCCTGTGGGCTATAAATTATTATCCGCATTCCTCATTCATAACAAAAGGAAGCTCAGCTAGGTAAGGGAAATAACTCAAGGTCAACAATTAGTAAGAAGTAAGAGGCTTGAATCCAGTTCTTCTGGCTCCATTTCCAGTGCTTTTTAACGATACCATGCTTCTTCACGACCCACTTTGCCTTGGCCCACACTGTCCTCTACACACCTTGACTGTCCAGCTGGATTTAATGTGGGGCTGCAGCTCAATGCCAGAAATTCCAGCAGGCACCCATCCACACTCTCCCTTGTGACCCGTGGCAACATCTTTATCAGGCCACAGGTGGAAGCTCAGGTGTTATATGAGGCTGATGAGCGGGGTGCTCTCCATGCCTTAAATTCTCTAGGTATAAATAGGAAGTGTAATTATACTACCTCATAGCATTCTGTGAAGATTAGATGAGATAGTGCACGTGAAGTCACTGGCAGGCTACCACTCATATATATATACACAATAAACCTCCAATAAACATTGAGTGCCTACTTTCCATTCCCTAAAAGGCTTGATGAGAATCAATCCAGCCGCCAGGCTCAATGGTCACCATTGTACAGTGTCCATCCCAGCAGCAGTTGAAGATTATATGTGTCCTGGAGTGATGCCCGATTACTTGCTAACTTGGGGAAATCATTAAGATTCATTTATCCTCCCTTCTCTGCTCCCCACTTCCCAACACACACATATCCATGGAAGAGAGAGCGAGATCCAATGTGTGGCCCACAGCCGGGAAACCAGTCTGGGGACAGCCCTAATTTAAAACCCAGTCTTGGGGACTTCCCTGGTGGTCCAGTGGCTCAGACTCCGCACTCCTAACACAGCAGGCTGGAGTTTGAATCTTGGTCAGGGAACTAGGTCCCACATACCACAACTAAGAGTTCATATGCTGCAACTAAAGATATCACATGCAGCAGTGAAGATTGAAGATCCCACATGCCATAAATAAGACCTGGAGCAGCCAAATAAATAAATGAATATGGGGGAAAGATCTCCCCAAAAGGAGTCAAATCCCCAAAATATGATAAGATCTTGGGTTAGACCATAGCTCTTCTTGAACCTCCGCTTCCTCATCTCTAAAATGAAGATTCACATTAGAAGATCCCTGAAATCCCTCCAACTCTGAGATGCTATGGATGACTTTTCCCGTGTGTGATTTCAGGGCTATGCTGTAAGCACTAAACCCATTCAGAAAGAATTCCAGAATCTTACCTCTTCATAGATAGTTTTATTGAAGGATGGGCTTTGTTTGGTCTTCTTGGATCCAGTCTGGAATTTCAGAGGGGAAAGAATGCTTAACTTCAAGTTAAGAAGTGTCTTACTTTTAACTGATGTGAGAGGTCCCAAAGGAGACTCAGAACCCAGAAAGTCCCTGAAGTTTTCTCACACAGAAAGATCTAGAATTTTCTACCCTGGGAGTAAACAATGGTGCTCATGGTTTCCAAAGAAGGCACAATACACACTTGCCTATGATATGATATTTCTGAACCAAAGTCAACCACACTCACACACCCCTGAAATTCACACATACACGTATTCCCAGCACCCACACAGACACACACCCTTCAGACAAATCTAATTCAAATACTGCCTCAAACTGTGTATCTTTTCAACACATAGCATACATACACATGGTTCATGTAAACAGTTCTGCCACACACTTAAGTACCAGTCCTAGCACATACCCTGAACATGGAGAAACACTGGAGACATGGGAACTCAGAAGCTTTCTCAGTAGTATACGGAGCTTTCAAAACCTAATACCAAAGCATATGGTCACGTGTCTGTGACTATATGTTCATAAACTACAGTGTATAATTTAAATATAGGCTTCCCTCATGGCTCAGCAGTGAAGAACCCGCTTGCCAATGCAGGAGATACGGATTTGATCCCTGGATTAGGAAGATCCCGTGGAGAAGGAAATGGCAACCCACTCCAGTATTCTTGCCTGATAAATCCCATGGACAGATGAGCCTGGTGGGCCACAGTTCTCGGGATCACAAAAGAGTCAGACATGATTTAACAACAAAACAACAACAACATAATTTAAATATAAATATCTCTCCTAGAATCTGGGCTTCCCAGGTGCCACTAGTGGTAGAGAACCTGCTTCCCAATCAGGAGACATTAGAGATGCAGGTTCAACCCCTGGGTCGAGAAGATCCCTTGAAGGAGGGCGTGGCAACCCACTCCAGTATTCTTGCCTGGAGAATCCCATGGTCAGAGGACCCTGTGGTCCATAGGATCGCAGAATCAGACAGGCCTGAAACAACTTAGTGCACATGCATGGTAGAATCCAAGTTGACTTAATGACTTATTAGAAGGGAAGTGAATGAAAAATCTAAAGATCTTCCCAAACCCTCTCCTCCGTTTGACACAAACACAGGAGCCTTGGCCCATATGAGTGCAACACTCCCACAGTTTGGCAGATTCCCAGCTTCCACACTACAGTGGCAAGGTTTTGGCTTCATACTGTGACTCCAGCCTTAGAATTAACCTTCTTCCCACCCCCTTTCTTCCAAGGTAGAAATATGACCAAGGGCATTAAGATGCCCTACTTTATGGTCCCAGGCACAGGTAACAGCCATGAGCTCAGCTTGGAGCAGGTTTCAAGGGGACTGTGACGGGTTACCTCAGTCTAGAGACCACCACCAGCAGGTGACTGGCCAGAACCTTCATCTAAAAGTCAACACTGTGTCTCTCTTGGCCCAGTCTACTCTTCCAGCTGTAGATTATATGCCCCTGCCTTGAAAACCTCTCCAGGACCTCTCAGCACAGCCTCAGCTGGTCTAATGAGGACTCCTTGGTCCTTCTACACAAAGCACCTCCTTTCTGTCTTTGATGGTCTACTGCCTCTCACAAAAACTCACAGAAAATCCAACTCTCCTTCTAATCTCAGAGCTGTTCTTTTTCTCCAAACAGAACCAGAAAGGCATTTCTAGTTGACCCATTAACATTTAAACAGTCATTTCACACAAGCTACTCAGATACACACAGTGGAAGACAACTCACTTGGAAGTACACCCGCGCAGACACATAACACACCCTCTGCAAACACATACCTGCATATGCATGGACAAAATACATATCTGTATAAACAGCAGCCCATGGAGAAGACTTACCTTCCAGGAAGCCTGTACCAATGAATACAGTGTATTTGCATTATCTTGTGACGTGGAAGCAGAAGCCTAAAGAAAACAGAAACAAAGCCATTTCAGAAGCACACATCCAGCACAATCCTAGGGAGGCAGGCATTTATCTCTTCCATTCCTCACCCTCAATCTTCCCCAGATGGAAGCTCGAGATGTTAGTAAAAAGAACCCCACACTAGTTGGGAGGTCAGACAACCTGAATGTTAGTCCTGCTTTGCCATTAAAGATAGCTGCTAGTTGCTGAGTGCTTACTCTGTATATGCATCCTCCCCTAACCCTTATAACACTCCTACAAAATAAGAATGATCATAATTTGCCCCATTCTACAGATGATATTCCAAAAGGGTAAATAGCCCAAGTCAGACAGTGTGCTCACAATAGAAGCAGGATTTAAACCTCAGACTCTCCAAGATTCTCTCTTCAACACCTCAATAGCTCCCTTTGACATCACACCTTCCCTCTTTGGACCTGAACCAGGTGTTCTCAAATGCAGGTAACCATCCTCTTTTTGCTCAGAGGAGAAATCTCATTCTCACCAGCATCTCAGTCTGAGAGGAGCTCTTCCCTTGCATTTATTTAAATTCTTCTTGTTATAATTCAGAGTGGCTGAAGCCAGAAATTGTCCTTACATCTCTCTTTGACACACTCTGACCCACTATCAGCAAATAACATCATCTTCAGGGGCACAAGAGAAAGCAACACCAAGCTTTGGAATTCCAGAGTGGCTCTGAGTGGTTGGGTACCTCCCTCCTTTCCTCTTTCTCTTCCATTTCTCTCCTCTCTCCCTCTCCCTGCATTGCCTCTCCTTGTCCTCTTCCCCTTCCCTTTCTTCTCTTCCTTCTTTTCTTGATCTTCCTCTGAAGCTTATCACCATCCCCTAAGAGTTTTCTTTGCCCTGCAGCCTAGCCACAAAGCTAAAGTGTTTGTTGCTTGAAGTCTTAGTGTAAAAAAAAAAGGTCATTTTTATCAGAAATTTTCATCACTGGCCACCAGGAGGCAGAATTTCTTTTGAAAAAGATGCCCCAATCTGGGTTATCAATAGTCACTTTAGCAGTCAATATTAGAGGTTGCTTCTCTAGTCTATGGGCGAAGTCCTACAACCCCAAAATGTTAAAGATGAAGGAGGTAGAGGTAGAGAGACGACTCGAAAATCATTTGGCTCAGCTTTGTCACAGCAGAGCTATGCGGCCTTGAGCACATTTAGTTAGACTGAGTCTGTTTCCTCATCTACGAAATGAAGTTTCTATTAGACCTATTTCGTGAGGTTGTTTTGTGAGATTCAATAAGAAAATGGCATGTGACGTACTTAGGAAATGTTATTATTAAGTCATAATTAGATAAAGAACAACACAGATGCATTTTCTCCTGAAAACAGGTATAGTTAAGGGCGAGAATGAAAAGTACAAAGTTCCAAGTTCAGGGAGCATCAGGAAGAGAAAATAGAAGTTGAGTCCCCTGACAAGTTTCCTCCTCCAAACTGGACCACCCTTGCTACCAAGCATGGAAGAGAAAAGAATGTCTGTGTCCGACTTTCCAGCCCTGTTCAGCTGTCAAGACATTTCAGAACCACACTCATCTATACAAACGATGTAACGCAACTGAGGCCAAGCTGTCTTCCAGACTCCAGGAGCACCAAGGTCTTACTCTGCCATTCAAGGGTGTGAGTTTCTAGGGTGGCATTAGGAAACCCCCATGGACAGGCATGGGATGGATTCTAAAAACCAGAGTGGTACCTGGGCCTGGATCGTGGAGTAGATGGTATTCCCTTCTCCAGGGGGTTTCTGCTCCTGCACAAAACATAGTAAAGGGACATATGGTGACATGAGCAGACAGCTGTGTCTGTCTGGACTTGAATTGACTGGGGAGAAACAGGATAAGAAAAGGGGCTCCGGGGAGCATGGGAAGGAGGTGGTCCTTGCACATCTCAGGATGGGGACAGATACTCACCATGCAGCAGTTAGTGTCAGGAGTGAGAAACCACCCAGATGTGAAAGAATTGCATCAAATGACCCTGCCCAACGGAGTCTCCTGTAACTTGCTTTACTTTGGTAACTTAGAAACTTGCCTTTGCTGACTTTCTGATTAAATTTGCAGTGTAATTATTGACAATGGGCTGAGCTTTGGGAGGGGCTCTAATCTGAGCCTTACCTATTAAGAAGGGGCTTCCCTGGTGTCTCAGACAATAAAGAATCTGCCTACAATGCAGGAGACCCGGGTTCAATCCCTGGGTCGGGAAGATCCCCTAGAGAAGAAAATGGCAACCCACTTCAAAGGACACAAATCTGGGGACCCTAATTGCTCCAAATCCTCCTCTCTAGACCCAGCTTTGGTGGCCAGCTTGCCCTTGGCTTCAATCCAGCCCCGTGCAGCTGTAGTGCTGAGTGGAGCCCTGGCCAAGGCCCAGGGCAGGGAGCACACTCCCTCCCCGCTCCCCTCTTCAGCCCTGCCCCACAGGAGACTGGGGGTGTGGCATTTCATGATGCCCTGAGTACACACTGCCAGCTCTGGCTCAGGGAGAGCCCGTGGAGCCCATTACAGTCCATTAGACAAGGGACAAGCTGAGCTCCCCGGAAGCAGAATGGCACTGAGAGAAGCAGGGAAGCATCAGCCATCCTCGGAGGCTAGACTCAAGGCGTCTGGCAAGAAACAGAAGTTTATGCTTTTCTCTTCTGCCCAGACCTGACTAAAGTATCTCCAGAAAGGTCAAAGCCAGGACCACGTGAAGCTTGAGATATAAGCCTTCAAGCAGAACCCTGGGGACACAAGGGACAGGCCGTGGAGAGATGGGGCCACAAAGGAGGAAGACCTGAGTCAGAAGCAGAGTAACAGACTTCAGTCCCCAACAGGTCTCTTTCACTCTAAATAGTTAGTTTCCCCTGTGTTCTCCTTTTACCTAATTTAAAGTCATCTTTATTCTGCTGGGGAGGAAAGGCTATTTTTACTGAGTATTTGGGCATCAGTGACTGTTGGAAGATGCACTTGCTCCCAGGAACTGTACCATCATCCAGTAGTGATGGGAGAAACAAAGTCTCCTGCAGTTTTTCATGCCCCATTATTCCAAGGAAAGAGGCCAGGGGAGCTGCTCTAATTCTAAATTCCCTAATTCCAAATCGTAGACCTTTAGGAAGCTGCTTCTTTGTTCTCTGAGGCCTCACAGGGCCTCACACTGGTCACCAAGAGGAGCTCCACTGCTGTGACTTCCTCCTGAAGTGAGGCATCAGGAATGGGAGTGGGAAGAGGGCCCTTCCTCCCTACACCCATCACCCTTCCCTGCTGGCATTTCAGCTGGGCACTGCCTTTCCCCAAAGCCTGTCCCCACATCCTGCCCTGCTCAGGGGCAGCACAGCCCCCTGCGGTTTCCTCCTCTCTGACACCCCCTGGACAACAGGCAGAGTTGGCCACAGCCTGCAGATGCTGACTGGCCAGAGAGGTTCCCAGAGGAGCTAACCTTTGCCCCAACTTGGTTACTCTTTAGCACCTCAGCCAGACTCAGGCATCTTCTTCCAAAAATACCATGAGCATAGGTCACGGAGCCAGCTATGAAACTGCTGTGCTTTGTCTAGTCAGGCTGGCATCCTTCCCAGCCTGGGCAATGATTAAGAAACCCACAAAAATAAACTTGGATTTGCAAGGACCTAAGAATTTGTGGTCAGACACAAAATGCAAGCAGGTTGGACTCTTCCTGGAGCTTATCCTGGCTGGTGAGACCAGGCAGAAATGAAGATACCAGGGCACCATCCCTTCCCAGCAGTTACAATTTGGCACCAAGATCCCCTTCTGCTTCCTTTGTCTTCTCTGCCCCCTTATTTTCCTCTTCTCCTCCATGGCCAGAGCTAAGAGGCTAACGGAGAAAAGATATATGGGGAGGACTGAGGACAATTGTCTGGTCCTCACTCTCCCCCTGCCCAGAATGGCCATCCTCCAAAGAATATCTCTCAGACTAGCTGAGAGAAATCCCAGCCCCTAGCATGTCGTACTTGATTCCTCCTGGTTCGCAGGTTGTTGACATCTTCATAGATTGTCAGAACTTCTGGACTTGTCTCTGTTAGAGGAGGGAAGCAAAGAAAAGAGCTGCAGAGATCTCCAGAAGATGTTCCATCCAGGCTTCCACTTCTGGCAGTCCCATCTCCATCCCATATGACTTAGACCTTGAGGAAAGTTCTAGAAAGGAGGCAGGTTACTGTTTTTCCAGGATACCTGAAAAGCACAGTGGCAGCAACCTCGCCTGACATACCTATTCTATCAGGCCAGACAGACTGCAGGCACATTTGCATGTTGGGGAACAGGCTGTAGGCATCCAGCAGCTATCCCAGAGGGCAAGAACAGAAAGAGGGCCCAGCGGCCACTGCCACCCCTCCACCAACCATACACACACACACACACACACACACACACACACACTGCTCAGTTTACTGGGGGCCCAGGCACATGCCACTGGGGATGTCAAATCAGGCGACACATCCAGGGATTCCGCACTTACGTGACTGCTTCCTCTTCCTCCTCCACACACAGAGGTAGGTGAGGGTGCCCAGGAACAGCGCCACGAGGAGAATCACGATGCTCACCAAAATGGCCAGAAAGGTGAAGTCTGAGGGACACGGAAGACACGAGCCTTGAGTGCTAAGCCCTCTCTCTTCTCCCTTCCCTCCATCTGCTGCGGAATCTGTTTCAGAACCACACTCCCCTCTCAGGTGGCTGGTCTCCTCCCACCCTGTGAATTCACCATCAAAGTCACCTCCCTGCTCATTTGGGCAACCTCCCTTGAGTGATGCTAAGATCATGGGTATTAGTATCTCACAGACCTGGCTCGATTCTAATTCTATAGACTCTGTGCTCTTGGATAATGTCCTTAACCTCTCTGAGCCTGTTTTCTCACTTAGAGAAAGGAGATAATGTTATCTACACATGGGGGTTAATTATGACTTTAATATATGTAAAACATCTGGCACAGCAAAGGTTACATCCATTCAGTCTTTTGTTTTTAACTCAACAAACATTTGTTGGGCACCTACTATGTGCCAGGCAATCTTCCACAGCACCTTCTGTTATTCCTGCCTTCACTGCTCTTCTTCATTCCAACTTTAACATTTGTGTCACAAATGTAGCCTGATACATAACCCAACCAACATGGGGAGAAGGGAAATGAGTTGATGTTCCAGGTGCCAGCTGACTACGCTCTTTGCAAACATAATCTTAATCTTAGCAGCACTCCTGTGAGATACTGCTGCTATCATCCCTGCTGCTGCTGCTAAGTTGCTTCAGTCGTGTCCAACTCTGTGCGACCCCAGAGACGGCAGCCCATCAGGCTCCCCCGTCCCTGGGATTCTCCAGGCAAGAACACTGGAGTGGGTTGCCATTTCCTTCTCCAATGCATGAAAGTGAAAAGTGAAAGTGAAGTCGCTCAGTCGTGTCTGACTCTTTACGACTCCATGGACTGCAGCCTACCAGGCTCCTCTGTCCATGGGATTTTCCAGGCAAGAGTGCTGGAGTGGGGTGCCATTGCCTTCTCCGATCATCCCTAGTTTACTCAAAAGAAAAACTGAGGTGCAGAGATGTAATGAATCAGCTTGAGATCAGAGAGCTAGTGAATGATGAAGCCATGGCTGGCATGAACAAAACTCCAGTGTCCTTGTCACGCCATATTTCTTCAGCTTGTTTCTTTTTTGTTCATGAGTGTTTAGTTTGTTGCTGTATTTGGGTAGAAGTTCCTTGAGGATGGGGACAGCAGGTTTTTTTTCCTGTGTCCCCTATGCTGATACCTATGCTAATGGCACATTAAGTCTTTCTTTATATAATGAAAAGTGGTGTAAACTTAACTCAGAAAAAAAAAGAAAAAAAAATTTAACTCAGGATAACTCTTAGAATGAGCATAAGCAAAAAAAGAAAAAACACAAACTCTTCTAAGTACCCCCAAGATGATCCTGATGACCACGTGACCCAGAGTACAGTGTAGAGCATAGTTACCTCTTGGGAAACTATATGGCTTGGGGGAGTTATCACTCAGGAGGAGGAAGGAAGTCTCCATCAATCTCTCAGAAAAAGAATGTAATGATCAGCACCCACGTCAGGGCAGTGACTCATCAACTAAGCATTCCCTACACAAAGGAGAAATTCACATCTCCCAGAAGGAAGTTCTTTATGGGGATAAAATTCTTCCTCGACCAAGACAGCCCTGGTTTTACAGGGACTGTATGCCTAGAGGCCAAGTCTTACCTGGGGAAGGGCTGCAAAGCTCTGTGGGAGTCAGTCAGGGGATCTCATATCAAGTCTCCTTTGCAATGAGCCTGGCTGTGGGGTTCCACACCTTCAGCCTCTCTTATAGCCCAAAATGCTCCACTTACCTTGGTGGTTACTCTGACAGCCCTGCGTTAGTTGGAGGCTGTGGTTTGCCCAACTGACTTGATTGCTGACATTGCAGGTATATAAGTACGAACCATTGACATCAATGTTCTCCACCAGTTCTGTGATGTTCCCAGATATCTGAATCAGATTACTCCCTTTATACCAAGCATAGCTCACATCACCACTTCTGGTGACTGAACAGGACAGAGTCACTTGACAAATGCCCCCATCCAGGACCTTCCACTTCTCCACCAGGTGGGGCTTCTCAACACGATCTAGAAGCAGAGATTCTGATCAGAAAGATGCTGGAAATACAAGCCCTGCAAGAGTTACAGGGGCAAGATGAGCTGTCCTGAGGACTCACCAAATATAGAAACCTGGAACTTGTGTTTCCAAACCTTCCCAGAGTGATTGGTGACCTCCAGGATGTAGCAGCCACTGTCCTGTGGCTGAGCTGCCTCGATGAGAAGAGTGAAGTCTTTGCTTGTAAAATTGAAGCTTTTGTTGAAACAATTTGGATTCTGACCCAAAGTTTTCCTTACTTCGATCCGGCCAGAATAATTTGTCCAAGACCATGTAAAACAATTACTTGAATTTGAGTATGGTTGAATCTTCCATTTAACAGAGTATATATTTGTCGGTAAGCTGGGGGGGCGTAACCAGACAGGCTCTCCTGAGATTCCAACCACATGATCAGCAGAACCTAGGAATTACAGGAAAGAGAACCTATGCTGGAGCTGGAAGAAAGGGTATCAAGCCTGAGCAATGTGGGTTATTGGATGTGACCTCCCTTAAACCAAGAGGATGGAAATGCATATGAAGAGCTCAGAGTCTAAGAAAACCTGAAAGTCTATCTCCCTTATCTGCCTCCCCTACCCCACGCTCTGTGCCCTCGTCTGAAGAGCCCACAAATGAGTAACAATAGTGACAATTTCTTGACTGCTTATTATGGGACAGGAAGATTTTAAACACTTTACATATTTTTACTTTTTCACTTTACAATGACTTGAAAAGGGTCTTAGCCCCATTTTAGAGATGAGGAAACTGAGTTAGAAAGAACTTAAAAGTAATTGGACCAAGTTACACAGAGAAAGATGAATCTAAAATCCAGTCAATTTGGCTTTAGAGGACAAATCCTTAACCAGTATGTTTTAAATATCATATATGAAGTCTCTCTTTCCCTGTAGGGCTGAGGTAAGCAACAGTGGCCAGCAGTGACTACTGGGAATTCTTTTTATTTTTTAATTTTCAGTTTTAGTTGGAGGATAATTGCTTTACAATACTGTGTTGGTTTCTGCCATGTATCAGCATGTATCAGTCATAGGTATACATACATGTCCCCTTCCCCTTGAACCTCCCTCTCATCTCCCACCCCATCTCACCTCTCTAAGTTGTTACAGAGCACCCGGGTTGAGCTCCTTGCATCATACGGCAAATTCCCACAATCTATTTTACATTCAGTAACGTACATGTTTTAATGTTACTCTTTCCATTCATCTCCCACTCCTTCCCCCACTGTGTCCATAAGTCTGTTCTCTATATCTGCATCTCCATTAATGCTCTGCAAATAGGTTCATCAGTTTCATCTTTCTAGATTTCACATATGTGTGTTAATATGTGTTTTTCTCTTTCTGACCTACTTAACTCTGTATAAATAGGCTCTACGTTCATTAGCATTGACTCAGATGCGTTCTTTTTTATGGCTGTGTAATATTCCATTGTATATATGCACCACAACTTCTTTGCCCATTTATCTGTTGATGGACATCTAGGTTGCTCCCATGTCCTAGCTATTGTAAATAGTGCTGCAGTGAATATGTGTACATGTGTCTTTTCAATTATGGTTTCAAATGACCAGACCCAGTAAGGTTAACTCCTCAAGCTGAACTCATGGCTCCATCGTCTGTCCTCCCATAGAACTAGAACTAGATTCATAATCCTTTCTTTTAGCGCTTAAAGTGTTCATTTTAGGACTGTGATCATTATTCATTAAGGTTTTTCAAATTTCTAGTTACCAGAAATTATCCACAGGATTGTTCCATAGAAAACAAATCAAGAGAGAAAAATAAAACTATACTACCAAAGCATATCCCAGTACATCCCTCCCAAAGGACAAAGAAGGGGACTAATGACCATGGGAGTGTGACATAGAGCTGCTTGTCATTGCCTATGCTAGAGCACCCCACTGCAATCAATGTAAACAAGTGGAAATTCCTGTGGCCATTTTTGTCAGGGAAGCTATGCAGCATGGCCCGGTGGATGCAGGGACAGGTGGATGCCTGTCTGAGTGGGTTGAAAAGGGTCAGGGAGAATCTGGAGGAGAGAACAGAAGATGGAGGTAGTTATACAAACATATTTTTTCAAATGGAGAACATTGAGAATAGAGCATTGGACAGAGATTTCTAGATGTCCACATGCATTATAAACATTCACTCCTAACCATACATTCACAATGGCATTTTCTCAAGAGACTAAGTAAATAATTAAAGGACTTATAATTACTATTTGGTGAATATAATATGATTCTTTGATTTGACACTCCTAAAAGTAAAACACATGGAGATCCTATTCATATTCCTGTGACTTGAACTGGCTCTGCTCATCACCAGACCAAAAGCAGAGACTATGCTATACACCTCTGTGACTGTCTCTTGAGATCCTGCCACTATCTAAAGATCTTGAGAACAAAGGTGAACAATAAAATAATTACTAAACCTACAAAAAGGACATGCACTGTACTCACCAATTATGTAGCCTTTACTGAATCCCTACTGTACCCAGGCCCCTAAAAAGGCAGAGCCTCTTCATGAATAAGATACGATTCTTGATGCCAGAGAATTTATGATCTGGAAATAGAACATGTTTTCATTCTGCAGCATACACATCAACATTGAGATAAATAATCATCTAAGAATTCTAATTCCACTAATGGAAGACTAGATTAAGACACGCAGCCAATGCTTCCACTGAAAATAACTAGAAAAATGGGCAAAGCATAAACATATGTTGTTAACAGCATCAGAGGGCTAATAAAGTCATATAAAGTTATAGGTCCAAGATCTGTAGGAAGGAAATTCAGAGAAGTGAGATCAGCATTTTTGACTCCTGCTCCTTAGAGGCATCTTCTGAGTCCATAAAAAGCAGTTGAAAAGCTGAGAAGCTGAGCAGAGTTTACAGTATACTCGAGGATCTAAAAGAACATGGAGGAACATCTTGATAGGAAGTGGATACACCTAAAATTCATCATATTTGGGGCTGGTACCACAAAGAGGTACACGGTAAAAGTAAGGGTGAATAAGGAATAGGCCATCTCTCATAGAGATTAAAGCCCAATTTTGAATAATCTCAACCCTGGATTGGATTAACATTATAAAAAATCTCCAGTATTTCTAATCTAGCTGCCTATTAGAGACAAATATAAATTATTCATGTAGGAAAATAACAAAAGCCAGCATATTACATATTTCTAAAATTTTTCATACAACAATGTCCAAAATGAAATAAAGAATAAACAGACGTAAGAAGAAGAAACATGTCCATATACCAAGAGAACTAGGCCCAAGGGACATTTAAATAATAATATTATCAATAATAAGCTTTAAAGTAATTTTGTTTAACATGTTTAAGGAAATAAAATATGCTTGAGAATTATAGCAAAGAACAAGTGTGATAGAAAGCAAAAGTGGCCATGCTCTCTGCAGTGTGACTTTGTAGCTCCTTCCATCATCAAGAGATAGTTCCCTTTCCCATCTCTGTCACCAGGCTGGCCTTTTGAAGAGAATGCAGCAAAAATAAGGTTCTGTTAGTTCTAAGCCTAAATCTACAGGGGCATTGCACACGCCTCTTGGAATGTGCCTTTACATGTTCTCTTGAAACCTGTCTAGCTGACATATAAACAAGACTCGGAGATCCTTCTGGGTGATGAGAGCTCACATGGGGCAAGCTAAGGCCGTCTTAGACCCGCCATCCCCAGCCAATCTGGCAGCTCACCATATTTGCATAAATGGTGCAAGCTGAAATGAAAAGAGTAACTCAGTTGACCTCTGCCCAAATTGCCAACTAGCAGAATCATTGACTAAATAAGTGGTGGTTGTTTTAAACTACTAAGATTGGAGGTGCTTCATTGTACAGCAATAATTACCTGAAAAAATGAAAATTTTTAGGTTCTGTTAGTTCTAACCCTAAGATCTGAGAGCCAAATGAAAATGAGCCAACTCATTAGAAAAGACCCTGATGCTTGGAAGTATTGAAGGCAGGAGGAGAAGGGGACGTCAGAGGATGAGATGGTTGGATGGCATCCCTGACTCAATGGACATGAGCCTGAGCAGCTTTGGGAGATGGTGAAGGACAGGGAAGCCTGGACTTGCGGCAGTCCGTGGGGTTACAAAGAGTTGGACATGACTGAGTGATTGAACAACAGCAAAAATGAAAATTGTAGAAATAAAACATAAAATAACTGAAAATTAACTCAATTGAGAACTTTTATGATTACAACAGTATGAAACCGCTTGAAACTGTAACAGTATGAAAACTGTTTCTTTTTTCACAGAAAGAAAAATGAGAAAAGAACAAACATATGGAGACTAAACAACATGCTCCTAAAAAGCCAATGGGTCAACAATGAAATCAAAAAAGAAATCAGAAAAAGCCTGTAGATAAATTAAAATGAAAACATAGTCTTAGACTATGTTTTATAACAAAGATTATAACCTCATGAGATAACCTTTTGAGTTATCAAAGATAATGATATCATAACCTTATGAGTTAAAAAACATAACCTTATGAGATGCAGCAAAAGCAGTTCTAAGAGGGAAGTTCATAGCAATATAGGCCCACCTGAAAAAAATAAGAAAAATCTCAAAAAAGCTACCTATAGCCTAAAAGAATTAGAAAAAGAAGAAAAAACAAAACCCAAAGTCAGCATATGGAAGAAAATAATGAAGATCAGAGAGAAAATAGAGGTCAAAAAACAATAGAAAAGATCAATAGCTATATATAACAAACCCTCAGCAAACATTATCCTCAATGGTGAAAAATGGAAAGCATTTCCCCTAAAGTCAGGAACAAGACAAGGGTGCCCACTCTCACCACTACTATTCAACATAGTTTTGGAAGTTTTGGCCACAGCAATCAGAGCAGAAAAAGAAATAAAAGGAATCCACATTGGAAAAGAAGAAGTAAAACTCTCACTGTTTGCAGATGACATGATCCTCTACATAGAAAACCCTAAAGACTCCACCAGAAAATTACTAGAGCTAATCAATGAATATAGTAAAGTTGCAGGATATAAAATCAACACACAGAAATCCCGTGCATTCCTATACACTAATAATGAGAAAATAGAAAGAGAAATTAAGGAAACAATTCCATTCACCATTGCAATGAAAAGAATAAAATACCTAAAGAAACTAAAGACCTATATATAGAAAACTATAAAACACTGGTGAAAGAAATCAACTGCTAACTGCTAAGTCACTTCAGTAGTGTCCGACTCTGTGCGACCCCATAGACAGCAGCCCGCCAGGCTCCCCCATACCTGGGATTCTCCAGGCAAGAACACTGGAGTGGGTTGCCATTTCCTTCTCCAATGATGAAAATGAAAAGTGAAAGTGAAGTCGCTCAGTCATGTCCAACCCTCAGCGATTCCATGGACTGCAGCCTACCAGGCTCCTTCATCCATGGGGTTTTCCAGGCAAGAGTACTGGAGTGGGGTGCTATTGCCTTCTCCAGAAAGAAATCAAAGAGGACACAAATAGATGGAGAAATATACCATGTTCATGGATTAGAAGAATAAATATAGTGAAAATGAGTATACTACCCAAAGCAATCTATAGATTCAATGCAATCCCTATCAAGCTACCAATGGTATTTTTCACAGAGCTAGAACAAATAATTTCACAATTTGTATGGAAATACAAAAAACCTCGAATAGCCAAAACAATCTTGAGAAAGAAGAATGGAACTAGAGGCATCAACCTGCATGACTTCAGACTCTACTACAAAGCCACAGTCATCAAGACAGTATGGTACTGGCACAAAGACAGAAATATAGATCAATGGAACAAAATAGAAAGCCCACAGATAAACCCACGCACCTATTTACACCTTATCTTTGACAAAGGAGGCAAGAATATACAATGGATTAAAGACAATCTCTTTAACAAGTGGTGCTGGGAAAACTGGTCAACCACTTGTAAAAGAATGAAACTAGAACACTTTCTAACACCATACACAAAAATAAACTCAAAAGGGATTAAAGATCTAAACATAAGACCAGAAACTATAAAACTCTTAGAGGAGAACATAGGCAAAACAGTCTGACATAAATCACAGCAGGATCCTCTATGACCCCCATCCCAGAATATTGGAAATAAAAGCAAAAATAGACAAATGGAATCTAATTAAAATTAAAAGCTTCTGCACAACAAAAGAAACCATAAGCAAGGTGAAAAGACAGCCTTCAGAATGGGAGAAAATGATAGCAAATGAAGCAACTGACAAACAACTAATCTCAAAAATATACAAGCAACTCCTGCAGCTCAATTCCAGAAAAATAAATGACCCAATCAAAAAATGGGCCAAAGAACTAAACAGACATTTCTCCAGAGAAGACATACAGATAGCTAACAAACACATGAAAAGATGCTCAACATCACTCATTATCAGAGAAATGCAAATCTATACCACAATGAGGTATCATTTCACGCCAGTAAGAATGGCTGTGATCCAAAAGTCTACAAGCAATAAATGCTGGAGAGGATGTGGAGAAAAGGGAACCCTCTTACACTGTTGGTGGGAATGCAAACTAGTACAGCCACTATGGAGAACAGTGTGGAGATTCCTTAGAAAACTGGAAATAGAACTGCCATATGACCCAGCAATCCCACTGCTGGGCATACACACTGAGGAAACCAGAACTGAAAGAGACACATGCACCCCAATGTTCATCGCAGCACTGTTTATAATAGCCAGGACATGGAAGCAACCTAGATGTCCATCAGCAGATGAATGGATAAGAAAGCTGTGGTACATATACACAATGGAGTATTACTCAGCCATTAAAAAGAATATATTTGAATCAGTTCTAATGAGGTGGATGAAACTGGAGCTGATTATACAGAGAGAAGTAAGCCAGAAAGAAAAACTCCAATACAGTATACTAACGCATATATATGGAATTTAGAAAGATGGTAACGATAACCCTGTATGGGAGACAGCAAAAGAGACACAGATGTATAGAACAATCTTTTGGATTCTGTGGGAGAGGGAGGGGGGGGATGATTTGGGAGAATGGCATTGAAACATGTATAATATCATATAAGAAACGAGTCACCAGTCCAGGTTCGATGCAGGATACAGGATGCTTGGTGCTGGTGCACTGGGATGACCCAGATGGATGGTATGGGGAGAGAGGTGGGAGGGGGGTTCAGGATGGGGAACACATGTACACCTGTGGCGGATTCATGTTGATGTATGGCAAAACCAATACAATATTGTAAAGTAATTAGCCTCTAATTAAAATAAATAAATTTAAATTAAAAAAAAGAAAAGAAAAGATCAATAAGTCCAAGAGTTAATTTTTTGAAAAGGTGAACAAAATCAACAAACCTCTAGCCAGGCTCACCAAGAAGAAAAGAGAGAGGACCCAAATAAACAAAATAAGAAATGTAAGGGAAGATATTTTAACCACTGAAACCACAAAAAAAAATTTTTTTTAAACTGAGAACACAGTGAATAGTTATATGCAAGCAAGTTGGACAACCTGGAAGAAATTAACAAGTTTCTAGAAACATATAGCCAGCTAAAACTGAGTCAAGAAGAAACAGACCATTTAAACACACTGATCACTACAAGTGAAATAGAATCTGTAATTTAACAAAACTCCCCACAAACAAAATCCAGGACTGGACAGCTTTACTAAGGAATTCTACCAAACATACCAAAAAGAACTTCTACCTATCCTTCTCAAACTATTCCAAAAAATTTAAGAGGAGGAAACAGTCCCAAATTTATTCTACAAAGCCACCATAATCGTGATACCAAAACCAGACAAAGACACAACAAAAGAAAATTACAGGCCAATATCTTTAATGAATATAGATGCAAAAATCCTTAATAAAATATTAGCAAACTGAATCCAACATTACATAAAAAGGGATCATACACTATGACCAAGTTGCTTTCATTCCAGCGTCATGAGGATGGTTCAACATACATAAATCAATCAGTGTGATACACCACATTCATACAAGGAAAGATAAAACATGATTATCTCAATAGACACAGGAAATGCACTTGACAAAATTCAACATCCACTCATGATATTAAAAAAAAAAAAAACTCTTACCAAACTGGTTATAGAGGGAACATATCTCAACATAATAAAAGTCATTTATGACAAAGCCATAGTCAACAAAATACTCAACGGTGAAAAGCTGAAAGTCTTTCCGCTAAAATTTGGAATAAGAAAGAATTCCGATTTTCCCCACTTCTATTCAATATAGTATTGGAAGTCCTAGACACAGCAATCCAACAAGAAAAACAAATAAAAGGTATCCAAATTGGAAAGAAAGATGTAAAATTGTTAGCAGATGACAAAATACTATATATAGAAAACCCTAAAGACTCCACACAAAAACAATTAGAACTAACATCTGAATTCAGCAAGGTAACAGAATGTAAGATTAATACAGAGAAATCAGTTACATTTCTTTATACTAACAATGAAATATCAGAAAGGGAATGTAAAAAAGAAAAAACAATACCTTTTAAAATCACCCCCCCACACACACACACAAAAAAAATTCTTAGGAATAAACCTGACCAAAGAGGTAAAAGACTTATATGCTGAGAACTATAAAACATTAATAAAGGAAATTAAAGGTGATTCAAAGAAATGGAAAGATATCTCATACCCTTGGATTAATTAATTAAAAATATTAATTATTGTTAAACTGCTCATATTACCCAAAGCAATCTACAGATTTAATACAATCTCTACTAAATTACTCATGACACTTTTCACCAAACTAGAACAAATAATCTTAAAATTATTTTATGGAATCATAAAAGACCCAGAATAGCCAAAGCAATACTCAAGAAAAAGAACAAAGCAAGAAGCATAACCCTCCCACGCTTCAGATAAACACTACAAAGCTACAGTAATCAGAACTGTGTGGTACTGGCACAAAAACAGACATATGGATCAATGGAACAGACTAGAAAGCCCAGAAATAAACCTACATATCTTCAGTCAATTAATCTTTAACAAAGAAGGCAAGAATATAGAATGGGAAAAAGACAGCTTCTTCTGTAAGTGGTACTGGGAAATTTGACAGTTGAATGCAAATCAATGAAGTTAGAACACACCCTCACACCACCATGCACATCAGAGTAGTCTCCACTCAGATGCAGGTTAGTGGGTTAGAGAATGGGAGTCAGGCTCTGCCACTTGGATTGACTCTTCCTTTAACAAATGATTTCTCTGTAGCAGGCAAGGCTGTTTGATAGCATTTTAACCACAGTAGAACTTCTTCCAAAATTGAAGTCAATCCATTCAAACCCTGCTGCTTATTTATCAACTAAATTTATGTAATATTCTGAATCCTTTGCTGTCGTTTTAACAATTGATTGTGTTCACCATCTCTTATGAGTGCAGTTTGTGGCAACCCAAAACAATTGCAATAATGACATCAAAGATCACTGATCACAGATCATCATTACAAATATAATAATAATGAAAACATATGAAATATTGAGGGAATAACCCAAATGTGACAAGGAGACACAAAGTGAGCAAATGCTGCTGTTGGGAAAATAGAGCTAACAGACTTCTATGACACAGGGTTGATATAAACCTACAATAACATGAAGTTCAATAAAACAAGGTATGCCTGTTTATAACTGACAACCCAACAAAAAATGGCAGAAGACCAGCAGGCAGGCACTTGATAAAAACCTGATACCCAATTGGCAAACAAGCAGCAAAAAGGTCCCCAACATTGTTGGTTATCAGAAAATAATGAGAATACTATATCTGCACCAAAATGGCTAAAAGACTGAAAATTCCAAGTGTTAGCAGGGATGAGATGCAATTGAGGCTCTCATTCATTGCTAGGGAGAGCCCAAATTGGCACAATCACTTTGGAAAACTGACAATATCTTTTAAAACTAAAGTTCAGATCAGATCAGATCAGTTACTCAGTCATGTCCGACTCTTTGTGACCCCATGAATCGCAGCACACCAGGCCTCCCTGTCCAACACCAACTCCCGGAGTTCACTCAGACTCACGTCCATCGAGTCAGTGATGCCATCCAGCCATCTCATCCTCTGTCGTCCCCTTCTCCTCTTGCCCCCAATCCCTCCCAGCATCAGAGTCTTTTCCAATGAGTCAACTCTTTGCATGAGGTGGCCAAAGTACTGGAGTTTCAGCTTTAGCATCATTCCTTCCAAAGAAATCCCAGGGCTGATCTCCTTCAGAATGGACTGGTTGGATCTCCTTGCAGTCCAAGGGACTCTCAAGAGTCTTCTCCAACACCACAGTTCAAAAGCATCAATTCTTCGGCGCTCAGCCTTCTTCACAGTCCAACTCTCACATCCATACATGACCACTGGAAAAACCATAGCCTTGACTAGATGAACCTTTGTTGGCAAAGTAATGTCTCTGCTTTTGAATATGCTATCTAGGTTGGTCATAACTTTCCTTCCAAGGAGTAAGCGTCTTTTAATTTCATGGCTGCAGTCACCATCCGCAGTGATTTTGGAGCCCAGAAAAATAAAGTCTGACACTGTTTCCACTGTTACTCCATCTATTTCCCATGAAGTGATGGGACCGGATGCCATGATCTTAGTTTTCTGAATGTTGAGCTTTAAGCCAACGTTTTCACTCTCCACTTTCACTTTCATCAAGAGGCTTTTGAGTTCCACTTCACTTTCTGCCATAAGGGTGGTGTCATCTGCATATCTGAGGTTATTGATATTTCTCCCGGCAATCTTGATTCCAGCTTGTGTTTCTTCCAGTCCAGCGTTTCTCATGATGTACTCTGCATAGAAGTTAAATAAACAGGGTGACAATATATAGCCTTGATGAACTCCTTTTCCTATTTGGAACCAGTCTGTTGTTCCATGTCCAGTTCTAACTGTTGTTTCCTGACCTGCATACAAATTTCTCAAGAGGCAGGTCAGGTGGCCTGGTATTCCCATCTCTTTCAGAATTTCCCACAGTTTATTGTGATCCACACAGTCAAAGGCTTTGGCATAGTCAATAAAGCAGAAATAGATGTTTTTCTGGAACTCTCTTGCTTTTTCCATGATCCAGCAGATGTTGGCAATTTGATCTCTGGTTCCTCTGCCTTTTCTAAAACCAGCTTGAAAACTAAAGTTACATATGCCCTATGGCCCACAAGAGTATTTCTTGTGAATACTCAAGAAAATGTATACAAGAAAGCTCATAATGGCTTTATTCATAATAATTCAAGAAGGGGGAAAATCCCAAATACCAGTCATCATTAGCTGAGTAAATAAATCATGCTATATTCATATAATGGAAAATTAAACATCAATGAAAAAGAATAAACTACAAGCAAAAATGTGGATGGATCTTATCAACATGGTTATTAATAAAGAAATGTTTTACTTCTTGAGATGGGTGGTGGTTACATGTACATATATATGTGAAATTTCATCTACATTTACAAGAATGAAATTAGAATATTCCCTAACACCATACATAAGAATAAACTCAAAATGGATTAAAGACCTAAATGTAAGGCCAGACACTATAAAACTCAGAGGATAATATAGGCAGAACACTCTCTGACATAAATCACAGCAAGATCTTTTTTCACCCACCACCTAAAGTAATGAATATATAAAATAAAAATAAACAAATAAGACCCAACCAAACTTAAAAGCTTTTGCACAATAAAAGAAACCATAAATAAGACAAATGAAAATCCTCAGGATGGGAGAAAATATTTGCAAATGAAGCAAGGGATTAATCTCCAAAACATAAAAACATTGTTTAATATTAAAAAAAATCCAATCAACAATCAATAATGGGTGGAAGATTTAAATAGACATTTCTCCAAAGAAAACATACAGATGGACAATAAACACATGAAAAGATGCTCAACATCATTAATTATTAGAGAAACACAAATCAAAACTATAATGAGTTACCACCTCCCACTGATCAGAATGGCCATCATCAAAATATCTACAAACAATAAATGCTGGAGAGGATGTGGAGAAGAGGGAATCCTCTTACACTGTTGGTGGGAATGTGATTTGGCATAGCCACTATGAAGAATGGTATGGAGGTTCTTAATAGAGCTGCCACGTGACCCAGCAATCCCACTCCTGTGCATATACCTGAGTAAACCATAATTCCAAAAGATACATGCACCCAATGTTTATTGAAGCACTATTTCCAATAGTCAGGATATGGAAGCAAACTAAATGTCCATCAATAGAGGAATGGATAAAGAGGATGAGGCATATATATACAATGCCGTATTACTCAGCCATACAAAGGCATGAAATTGTGCCATTTGGACAGATGGCACAGATGTGGATGGACCTAGAGACTGTCATACAGAGTGAAGTGAGTCAGAAAGAAAAAAACAAATATCATATACTAACAAACATACTAACACGTTCCACATATATGTGAAATCTAGAAAAATTACACAGAGGAACCTGTTTGCAAAGCAGAAAGAGACACAGACATAGAGAACAAATGTACGGACACTAAGCAGGGAAAGGGAAAGAGGAATGAATTGGGAGATTAGGGTTGACATACAGACACTGCTGATGTTATGTATAAAACAGATAACTAATGGGAGCCTACTGTATAGCACAGCGAATGCTACTCAGTGCTCTGTGGTGACCAAATGGGAAGGAAATTTTAAAAAGTGGGGGATAAATATATCCTTATGGCTGATTCACCTTGCTGCACAGCAGAAAATAATATAATGTTGTAATATAAATTTTAAGTTCTAGCTGTTTATGTAAACTTTATGTATATTACTATATCTTATATTTTGATAAAATATGAAAAAGGAGTAATTACTACCCTTTAGAGAGCTGATTTGGTCATTTAACTAAGTAATATGTACTTTGATAAGAGCAAAGTGGGATATTGCCACTTGTGGAAACATTACCAGAGCAAGAGTGGAATTACTAGCAAGCTAATTATTAGAAAAGTCTTCCTGATACTTAACTCAAATGACAACCAGAAATCAGTGGATCGGAAACTTTCAAAGGTAAAACCGACTAGAAAGTAGGCTAGGTAAATTTACAGGTTGATGAAGATTTCCTAAACCCATGGTACATCTATAAGAATCAGTGAGCTCCTTTGAGACAATGAGAAGACTATTCACTCCTGTACTCAACAAGTATTTATTGAATATTCTCTATGTGTCAGACATTGTCCTAGGGAAGATATGTTAATCTCAACACTTGATCTTTGGGGCCTGTTAATTCCCTGTTGCAGGGGACAGGGGAGATGGCCTGTGAATCATAAGGATATGTAATACCATCCCTGGCCTCTGCCCACTAGATGCCAGCACCCCTGCCCCAGTCATGACAACAACAAAAAAAAATGTTTTAGACATTTCCAGTTGTCCCTTGGGGGGCAAAATTGAGACCCACTGTTCAGAGGCATTGAACTAGAAAAGTGAGCAAGAAAGACAAGATCCCTGCACTTGTGAAGCTTACACTTCAGTTACACACCATAAATAAGAGAAAAATGAAACAAGATCCTTTCAGAGAAGCATAAGTGCCATGAAAGTAGTTTTAAAAGATAATGTAACAGAGTGATTGGTATATTCATGGCCAGAGAAAATGACATTTGAGCTAAGAAATGAAACATGTGAAGAATTCAGTCAGGAGGAGAACTATAGAAAAAGCATTCCAAGTAGGCGGAACCGCAGCTTCAAGGGCCCTCTGGGGACAGGGAATCAAGCAGAAGGTGCAGCCCTTAGGCAGAATATTAGAGATAGAATTAAGAGAGATGGAAATACATATATATCATAAGTCTTAATTTTCCAGAAACAGGACATCACCTTCAGAGACTATGGAAACAGGAGACAATTTTTTTAAAAAATTACATCCAAGAGATTAGCCCAGGCAAGTAGAGTTGGGGAGAATTGTGAATAGAATGGTACAGGGAAAGATGGAAATGCCCCCAGTACATCACAAGCAAGTGCTAAAGGAAGGGCTTCCCGGGTGGCTCAGTGGTAAAGAATCCTCCTGCCAATGCAGGAGATGTGAGTTCAATCCCTGGGTCAGGAAGATCTTCTGGAGGAGGAAATGGCAACCCACTCCAGTATTCTTGCCTAAAAAAATCCCATGGACAGAGGAGCCTGGCAGGCCACAGTCCATGAGGTTGCGAAGAATCAGACATGACTGAGTACACAGGGACACACACACAAAGGAAGATATGGAACTCCCAAGACTGCTTAACTGACAGTAGCAGTATCAGGAAAATGAAGGGTAAGGGGTAGGACCCAGTGGGGAGGGAACCACATCAATGGAGACATGTTTCATTGGCCAGGCACTGGGCTAAGCAATGGGTATCCAAATTTCCACCCCACCTAAGGCAGTAAAGGGCTTCCCAGCTGGCACTAGTGTAGTGGTAAAGAATCCATCTGCCAACGCAGGAGACAGAAGAGACACAGGTTTGATCCCTGGGTGGGGAAGATCCCCTGGAGGAGGGCATGGCAACCCACTCCAGTATTCTTGTCTGGAGAGTCCCATGGACAGAGGAAACTGGCAGGCTCCAGCCCAGCGAGTCACAAAGAGTCAGACATGACTGTAGCAACTGAGCACACACGCAAGGCAGTAAAGAACTCAGGCTGCAGATGGCTCCTGAGTATTCCATGGTGGTAACTCCAAGAGCAATAATAAAAGCCAAGTTTGGGACTTTCCTGGTGGTCCAGTGGTTAAGAGTTCGCCATTCAGTGCAGGGAATGTGGGTTTGATCCCTGGTCAGGGAACTAAGATAGCACACGCCATGGGGCAACTAAGCCCATGGGCCACAAGTAGAGAAGCCCAAGAGCCACAAGGAAGGATCTCACATACCTCAACTGAGACCCAATGCAGCCAAAAAAGAGAAAACAAGTTTAAGGGCTCTCAAGCATGGGTGCCAGAAGTCCTTAATACAAAACCAAAATTTATAGGGCAGGGCATGATTTTAAATAAGGGATGAAAGCCAAATAGTAAGAAGAGAACAGGATCAAAACAGAAGCATGTAAGGATAATATGGAAGCTGTGAAGAGCCACAGTTACTATGCATGGAGGTATCTTACTGGCCCAAAGGCAGGGAAGAAGTTCAGCCAATACACCAAAGAAAGCTCTCCAGGTTGCTCAGAGCTGTTACGATTACTGTTGCTCATATTATATCTGCAAGTAGATATTTGCAATATCACTCCTATTTTAGAGAATAGGATTGTTAAGGGCACTGGGCAAAGACATAAAAGAAAAGTTACAGTCTCTGTTTTACTATCTATGCATACAGTCTAGAGGAAAAGAGCCAAAAACTTGATGTGAGCTGTGCTATGAGGGTATGCCCAAGGTGTGACACAAGAATAAGGAAAGCGTGCATTATTTTTCCCTGGGGCATTAAGAATGGCTTCCCAGAGGAGGTGACCTAGCTGTTGCTTGGGGCACCCATACCGGCCAGGGAGATAGCGAAAGGTGTATGGAATAGGACATCAGAGACAGAGCAGCCGCGTGTGTGTGGACACCCATGTCTCTGACTTACAGGTCTGCTAAGGATGGGTCAAAAGCTCTCTCCAACAGGTTTGGAGAGTGGAATGATAGAACATGAGTTTAATTTTAGAGGGTTGTGATGGTTTTATTTTACTTTTACCTTTTTTAAAATTGAGAGGTAGCACAAACATTAAAGTGTGCCTAAGATATAAACATAATATAATGAATAATTATAAATTCCTGTATAACCACCACCAGATCAGAACATAGAGTCTTCAGGACTTCCCTGGTTGCACAGTGGGATAAGAGTTCACCTGCCAATGCAGGGGACACAGGTCTGATCCCAGATCCTGGAAGATCCTGCATGATGAGGAGCAACCAAGCTGATGCACCACAGCTACTGAAGCTTGCAAGCTCTAGGGCCCGTGAGCCACAGCTGAGACCCTGTGCCACAACTCCTGAAGCCCATGCGCCCTAGAACCAGCAAGTCACAGCTACTGAGCCGGTGTTCTGCAACGACTGACGCCTGTGCTCTGCAACAAGAGAAGCCACCACAGTGGGAAGCCCACATACCGAAACTAGAGAATAGCCCCCACCCTGCACAGCTAGAGAAAGCCCACAAGCAGCAAAGAAGACCCAGTGCAGCCAAAAATGAAAAAATAAAATGAATTTAAAATAAATGTATTTGACAGTGTATGCAAGTCAAAAAATAAAATAAATTAAGGAAATAGAGCCTTCATTCTAGTTCTCCTTCACTGTGACAAAATTGAATAGAAAGTACACAAGGAGTGATTAAGCTATAGACCAGACTACTAAATACCTAAGGAATCAAATGTGTGATCTACACTTCTGATGCTATGCTACCTTTGTGGTCATTTTTAAATTACACTGTTCTATTTTCTTTTACTTTCATGTGAATTGTATCAGTTTGTACACTTACAAAGGGTCTGTCTCCAAATAAAAAGGGGCTAGGAAAGAAACTACCAGAGGAAGAACATCAGGTGTTATTTTGCTTTGTTGGTTTGGTTTTTGTGAGGTAATGGAAATATACACATATGTACATTATGTATATTTATGTACACATATATATGTCATTTTTATATACGTAAAAGTCTCTCTCCACCCCCCGTTCCTGGCACAGAGTTTCTGATCCTTGTAATTTCCCAGTGATAAAGGCATCTTTTGCTTTAGTATTTAGTCTTTGATCCCCATCCCTGACACAGGGCTCCTAAAACCTTTGTAAATTCCTTAGTAAGAAGAGCACCAGGACCATCCTTTATTTTATTAAAATGACTCTGGGGACTTCCCTGGTGGTCCAGTGGTTAAGAATCCACCTGCCAATGCAGGGGACACAGATCAATCCCTACTCGGGTAAGATCTCACATTCTGCAGGACAACTAAGACCATGCACAGCAACTCCCGAGGCCCACAGACTCTAGAGCCCATGCTCTGCAACAAGAGAAGGCACTGCAATGAGAAGCCTCGCACTGCAACTAGAGAGCAGCCTCCACTCTCCACAACTAGAGAAAAGCCTGCAGGTAGCAATGAAGACCCAGTGCAGCCAAAAAGTAAATTAAATAATATTTTTAAAAAAATTTTAAAAGGTGACTCAAGGTGGACTCAGGTGGCAGGGGCTGGGCAAAAAAAAAAAAGGCCAAGCCATGATTAAAAACTTGAAATTTTCAGCCACATTCCCCATCTTTCAGAGGAGGGACAGAGAATGAAAATAGAGTTAATAGGAGCTAATAGTTAATAACTGATCACATCTAAGTGAAGAAGCCCTCACAAAATCCCAATAGAATGAGTTTAGTGGAGCTTCCAGCTTGGTGAACCCCAACTCCAAGGAAACAGAAGCTCCCTTTCAGACCTTTCCCTGTGTATCTCTTCATCTGGCTGTTAATCTGTACCTTTTTTCACATTATTTAATAAACTTGGAAATGTGTTTCCTTGAGTTCTATGAACTGCTCTAGCAAATTAATTGAACCGGAGGACGAGGTCACTGGAACCTCCGATCTACAATGTGGGCTTGAGACTGGTGTCTCAAATATCAGGGGGAGGCAATCTTATGGGAACAGAGCCCTTAACCTGTGAGCTCTAACTCTGTCTCTGGGCAGATAGTGTCAGAACTGAGCCAAATTGTAGGACACCCAGCTGGTGTCACAGAAGATTCATTGGTGTGGGGAAAAAATCGCATACACATTCAGTGACCAGAGGTACCAGAAGGAAAGTGTTCTGTATAAGTAGTAAAAGAGACACTTGGGAAAGAAAAACACAGCAGAGGAAAGCTGGGTGGTATTCCAACATAGATTTTTAAATGGCAGGATAATGAACTAAGAGCAGAGAACCAACAGAAAAGGAGCAGCTAAAGAAAGATCAGAGATATCATGGACTGGGCATGTCCTGGATGGCCTCCCAGAAGAAGCCATGATGTCCAGAGCACAAGGACTGACCAAGGACAGGAGGAGAGCTCCCTAACACGGAGCAGAGGCGAGTGTGGTTGCTTAAGGGAGATAAGGTGAGGTCAGCTGACATTAAGGGATTGTTGATGGGGTTGGCAAAATCCCTAACCGGGATCTCCATTTCCTTGGAGAAGGAGAGTGTAGGCCAATAGAGGCTGTGATGATGGAATAGGATCTTGAAGAGACAGTGAAGGTTTGGAATCACCCCTTTGGAGAATGGGGAAAGCTGTAGATCAGAAACAAGGATTCCCAGGACACCTGTGGACCCAGCTGAAATCGAAGACTCTCAGTCTGTAGTTGCTCTTTCTTGTTGAATATTCTTCTGCAGCCCTCAACAGCCCAGTGTGGGGGAAAGGAAGATATTTCAGGGTGAGGCAGGGCTGGACAGGGAGGCAGATAGGGTGAGGGTGCCATGGGAGTGATACAGCAAAAAGGTGAATGGGCGTGTAACTGATGCAGAAAGACCTGGTCCCTGTCCCTGAGGGCCATGCGTGCCAAAGAGAGAGACAATAAATGCCAGTGTGGAAAGGTAACAACAGAAGTTCTCACATGCTTAGTGAGAGGTAGAGGTGGCCGCGACAAGTGGCAGGGGAGAGGCCGCAGCAGGTTCCGGTGGCCAGAGGAGGCCCCCGGGGTTGCTGCCGCCCCCGCTGTTAGCACTCAGCAACTTAGAGGCCCCTTTTCCGGTGGTTAAGAAAGAACGGGGTAAAACAACTCTGCAAAGGGAGGACAGAGCTGCTGCCTGCAGAACCATGCAGTGTCCACGTCAGCCCAGCTTCCTCTGATGTGGACGTGCTGATCTGAGGAAGGGGAGGTGGGAGGAAGGGGAGGTGGGAGGAAGGGTGTGGCCTGAGCCCCGGGAGAGGGGGCAGGAGAGAGAACATAGAACTTTCAGAAAAGTCTAACTTCCCTAGCCAGCAAAGGATGTTGAGGTTTTCTCAGTTCTGGGTTATGACACCAGGCTTGGGGTGAGGCAACAGAAGGGGCTCCTGATGTGGACTGAGTGGAAAAAGCTCAGTGAGTTCCCCAAAGTGCTGGGGCAGGTCTGGCTCTAGTCAAGGCAAAATTATAAAGTACATACAATATCCTCCAGTTCCACAGCCCACTTTATCACCTCTCTTCTTCTCAGCCTAACCCCACCCTTGGGAGCTTCCTACTGACTGCTCCTCTAAGATAAAGCAACTTCTCCTCCCCAACCCACCCCCATCCCCCCCCCCACCCCATGTCAAATTTACCTAGCTTAGGTCCCACTCTTTGCGTCAGTTAACTGAATCATCCCATTTGTAATACTGTCTTTCTCCAAGATAAATGTGTGTTTGCTTCTCATGTTTCCTTATTCAAATCTGTGTTTTCCCTTCTTCTATTTTGGCTCTTCCTCTGCTTATCTTGTCCTTCTACCTTACTCCTCTCTCCTGAACTCTTCTTCGTCTTCTTATTTATTTATTTATTTGGGGCTGTGCTGGGTCTTTGTTCCTATGCTCAGGCTTTCTCTAGCTGTGTTGATTGTGGGCCACTCTCTAGTTGTGGTATCCAGGCTTCTCATTGCAGTGGCTTCTCCTATTGCAGATCATGGGCTCTAGGTGCTCGGGCTTTAGTAGTTGTGGCACAGGACCTTGGTTGCTCTGTGTCATGTGGGATCTTCCCGGACCAGGAATTGAACTTGTGTCTCTTGCATTGCAAGGCAAACTCTTAACCACAGGACCACCAGAGAAGTCTCATCCTGAACTCTTGCTTATCCTTCAAGGCCACTTCCCCAGTGTCCCTACCTAGAAGGAATTTCCATCTTCTTTGCACCCTTTGTGCTTGAGATTAATCTGCCTGTCAGTGACACGTAGCATTTTCTGTCCTCCCTTAGAGTTGATATTATACAGGCCTATTTTCCTCTGTCTGAAAGATTCTTAATGTTTCATCTTTGTTTCCTCTACAAAATCTTACATAGTTCTTGGAACATAGGAAGGGTCTAATGAAATGTTCAGTTGATTAAATAATTAATTAAATTCAGTTCCCAGAAATGACTCTTTGTAGGAATATCGTGCAGAATACTAGGGAAGCCACAGATATGTGGTTCCCCTGTCTTTGACTTTCACCTTTCAGGCGTCACAGCCCTGCGCTTTCATTTCCCATTTGCAGGTCTGAGAACACAAAGCTGGTGACCCTGAAGCTACTTGCAACTCTCACACACTACTTGGTTCAGCCACTTGGTTCAGTTTGGCAGCATCTGCTAAATGTATATATACATACAGGGATTCTACCCCCAGAGATACACCCAACAGGTATGCACAAAAAAGCCTCATAGGGGACTTCCCTGGCTGTCCAATGGTTTAGATTTTGTACTTCCACTGCAGAAGGTACAAGTTTGATCCCTGGTCAAGAACTAAGATCCTGAGTTCCACACAGCACAGCCAAAGGAAGAAGAAAGAAAAATGGCTCATAGCAGTGTGATTATAATAGGGAAAAAACTTTGGGAACAACCCAAAGGTTCATCAATAGTAGAATACATGCATAAAGTATTGTACAGTCATACAGTAGAATACAGCCATAAAAACAACCAGCTGCAAGTGAAAACAGAGATAAATCTCATCAGATGTTGAGCAAAAGAAGCCAAATGCAAGAGTACATAATTATGATTCCATTTATATACAGGCAAAACTAACCTATGATGTTAGAAGTCATAAGAGTAGTTATATTTGTGGAAGACAGAGGAGATAACAAAGGGAGAGAGCATGTGGTAGATACATGGGTGTATTCACTTAACAATAACTCATTACCATGTATGTTTATAGTTTTGTGCACATCTCTGCACACATCTCATGAAGACAATGGTCCAGCTACCTCTGGAGATATTTCTACAGAACTGGTTCCCTCTGGTAGTGCTGCAGCCCTGAGTTTCCTGAGTCCTCATCTCTCGCCTATACACAGGAACTTCATTGTTCATGCTTTGTTTAAGGGGAAGTACAAAGAGGAAAAGATGGACAAAAACGAATCCAGTCTTCTTAGAACTTACCTGGATCCCAGCCAAAGCATTTGCAATCAGTGACTCCCACCTGAGAAGTGAAAGTTTCAACACAAACTTCAGGAACAGTCTGCAGCCTTCAGAGCTGTCTGTAAGATGCTGTCCCTGCCCTTATTTATTTATTTTTTTGTCCAGCACATCTCACCCCAAACCTTGCAGCTCCTGGGCATTGACAGTCTCTGGTGTGTCCTTTGGAGTTTCCTCCGAATGCATAGCCAAAATCTGAATTTAGGGTTCAAAGCGAACTTTAGGGCTCAAGTCCACTCTTATGAGCAGTGATTTGAAGTTCCTTGCTCCCCAACACAACTGACCCAAAAAATCATCCCAATCTTCCTCTAAGATGTCTGAAAATAATTCATTTATTTTCTCAACTAACATGTTTTGAGCACTTGCTGTGTTAGGCTCTTTGTTGTGCGCTAACCACAGCTGTAACCGTATGTTAATTGATGTAAATGGTGTAGGCCCTGTGAACGAACGAGTTGTGTGCTTATTCACATCTGAATCCTCAGTTTCTAGCCCAGCACCTGGTGCAGAGCTGCTCAAAGCATATCCAGGGAAGGAATGGGAATAGAGAGGGAGATGCTATTGTGAAAGCAGACTATTTTACAATACAGTATAATCACGTGCTTCAATGTCTTGAATACATGTTGCCTTAAGTTAAAAATGTTGACATCTATATATGTATACTTATAACTGATTCAAGCTGTTGTACAACAGAAACTAACACATTGTAAAGAAACTATCCTCCAATTGAAAAAATAAAAGCAAAAAGAGAAGCAAGTGACACAAACTGCTAAAACATTTTCCAAAAATATTTAACATGGTAGCCATCTAGAAGGCATATAAAATCGATAAATTGTCATAAACTTTATGAGAATAAAAACACAAATTTACAGAGCATACCTGCATATGAAATTACATACACAGGACTCTATGAGAAATAAATGTGTTAGTCATTTTTTGAATAACAAATGCCTGTGCACTGCTCATCTGTGTGTTTTTTCAGTGAAAACTCAAAATAAGCTTTAATAAATACTTGCGCTTTTTTTCATTTTTAAAAAAAATTATTTTTTTTCATTGAAGAATAATTGATTTACAACATTGTGTTGGTTTCTACCATACATTAATGTGAATCAGCCACAGGTATGCATATGTCCTCTCCCTTTGGAACCTCCCTCCCACCTCCTACCCCATTCCACCCCTCTAGATTGTCACAGAGCACCAGAAAACCCCTGAGTCAACAGAAAATCCCCACTGACTATCTATTGAGATTAAATCTACTCATGAAGATGCTCTGAAGATTATTGAAATGACACCAAAGATGGTGCAACCTGAGAAGCCATGTATAAGACAGTAGCAGCTGACTTGGATAGAATTGACTTCAAATTTGAAAAAAAGTTCTGCTCTAAGATGCTGTTAATTGTATAATATACTCCAGAAAAACCACTCATGACAGAAAGAGTTAATGCATTCTGAAAACTTTGATACTGTCTTATTTTAAGAAAACATAAAAGTTCTTTTAAGACTGTGCAATATCAATCTATCCATCTAATTCAAAGATCTTTATGTCAAAAATATTTTCATATACCAATAGTAAAAGAAAAAATGTTGAAGTCTCCCTAAGATCTTGGTTATGACAACGAGAAACCCTGAGAAAAGGGTCACACTTAAAACTTTATCATCTTATCTCAACATGCTCTAACTCACTTTCTATTCCATTAATGAGAGTTCAACAAAGGATTACCAAATAATCTCTCTCTTCTTCACTCTGACTACGAAACTAAGTGAAATACATGCCCTGCTTCCAAAGAGCTGAATAACATGAACTTGCAGTTTGGAGTTCTTGTAATAACTCAACATTTCTCTAAGCACTTTATATACTGTCTCTCATCTAATCCTCACACATCTCCTCGGAAGCAGGCACCAATGTTAATTTCATGTTTTGAATGAAAAATTGAGAAACAAGAGGTTGGTTAACTTCCTCAAGGCCACAGAGATGATACATGCTTTAAAATTAAAAAAAAGAAAGAAAAAATATCATAAAATAACACATTTTTTAAACTATGAGAGAATAATGAAAGTTTGGATACTAAATAAACTATTTGGTTTTAATTAAGAAAAAATAAATAAATAAATAAAAATAAATAAATAAAATTTACCAAGCAATACCATATTGTAAAGTTAAAGAAAAATTAATTAAATTTTAAAAATAAATAAATAAAATAAAATTTAAAACAGTTTTCCCAATGAAACTCTGGTAGGCCAACAAACTCACTTTATTCTATGGATTATTTAAAGCATTCACTCATTCAATAAATATTTATTGAGGATATACTTGTGCCAGATATGGCTCAAGATGCTGGAGATACAGGACTGAACAAAACAAAAGCCCTGCCTTCATGGATCTTACACTCTAATAAGGTGAAGTGGAAACTGGGAGACAGAAAATACAACAAAAATAAACATGTAGTATGTAAAATGGAGACAAGCATACAGAGAAAAATAAGCCAAGAGGGAGACAAGGAGTTGCAAGATGGAGGGGCTGTTTTTAGTGGAAAAGATATCATTGCAGAGGTAGTGCCTGAGCAGAATAAGGAATCAAACCTCACAGAAAATGAGGAGGAAGCAGCATTCCACATAGAAAACTGTGCAAAGCCCCAGTGAAACAAGTGTGGGGGCCATCAGGTCAGCAAGACTGAAATGCAGTGAGAGGGGCAGTGAAGAAGAGGCAATGGTCAGGGAGGCTGGATCCCACGCACCATTGTGAAATGTATGGCTTTTACTCTCTGAGAAGTGAGAGAGCTTTGGAAGACTTTTGCAAAGCATAATAGGAACTTCTTACACATATGTGATGCATACTGAATTCTTCAGTAAACTAAGTTTTAGAAAAAAAGGTTTCACTCTCATTGTGTCTCCAGATTGGATGCACTGAAAAAGACATGCTATCACTTTTGTGGTATTCCTGCCAAAAAGGCATGACCTGAATCTTATGACCAAACATCAGACAAACTCAGATTGTAGAACTCTCTAGAAAACAACTGACTTGTACTCCAAAAATGTTGATGTTATAAAATATGCAGAAAGTTTAGGGAATGACTGTAAAGATGACCAAAAAGACACAGCAACTGGAACTTCCCTGGTCCAGTGGTTAAGAATCTGCCTTGCAATGCAGGTGACGTAGGTGTGATCCTTGGTTGAGGAGCTAAGATACCACATACCTTGGAGCAACTAAGCCTGCATGTCTCAGGTGCTGAGCCCTGAGAGACACAATTGCTAGTAGAAAGTTTAGTTCATGCGCTGCAATGAAAGATCCGCATGAAGTGAAGAAGATCCTTTGCACCACAAGTAAGACCCAATACAGCCAAATAAATAAATAATTTAAAAAACAGACATAATAACTGAATGCAATACATGATCCTGGTTGGATTCTGGATGGGAAAAAAGATGTTATATAGCACACCTGGGGCTTCCCAGGTGGTTCTAATAGTAAAGAACCCGCCTGCCAATACAGGAGACTAGGAGATGTGGGTTCGATCCCTAGGTTGGGAAGATCCCCTGAAGGAGGGCATGGCAACCCACTCCAGTATTCTTGCCTGGAGAATCTCATGGACAGAAGAGCCCAGTGGTCTATGTCACACAGAGTAGGACACAACTTAAGTGACTTAGCAAGCATGCACACAGCACTGGGGGAACATTTGGTAATATTTAAATATGTATTATATATTTGATTGCATTGATGTTAAATTTACTAAATTTTATAACTGTGCTGATATCATGATATGGAGACATTCTTGTTTTTCGAAGATGTGTGCTAAAATAGTTAAGAGTAAAAAGGGGTGATGTCTGCAATTTACCCTTGAATATTCCGCAAAAATAATTATTATTATACAGCTATTCACACATGCATATATTTGGAGAGAAAGAGAAATAAAGCAAATGTGATAAAATGTTAACAGCTGGTGAATCTAGATGAAGGAAATACAAGAATTCTTTGTACTATTCTTGCAACTTCCCTGAAATGTCAAAATTATTTTAAACTAAGAAGTTTAAAAATTGAAACAAATAACTATAGCAGTTTCAGTCAACTTACACAAGGCCAGCCCCACAGACACAGTGTATAGCAAGATGAGAGAAAAGTTCCATAAGGCCGAAGTCCATCCCTTCCAGTGCTCAAAGAATCTCTACCTGGCTTCCCCCTGCAATGGATTTGGCATGGCCATGCCCAGAGACAGTGCCACAAGGATGGAGGGAGCAACACATAGGCTCATGATCTCAGAGTCATCCTCGACCTTCTGTTCCTGCACCCCCAAAGCCAGGCATCAAACCCTGTGGGCCCTACCTTGGCTTTCAAGTTTCTAATCTAGCTTTCTTACCTGGGATCCTGTATCTTTGGATCCCCCTAGCCCACACACATGTGCCCCAGGCTCCAGACTTCTCTGTCTGCTCCCTGTTCCTCATCACACCCTGCCCTACTCCACCTGTACTCATACAAATGCCGGAGCCTAGAATGTATCTTCTTGAAGGATATCTGAGTGCCAGGGGCTCAGTGATTGAACTGGGTACCCAGGGACAGCTTGTAACAAGCCCTAAACAAACACTTCCCTGTACCTCAGTTTCCTCCCTTTGCAACCAAGCGTGTCTTCCTCTCATTCCACCTCCATTCACCATGCCCCGCAAAGAGTTACTGATTTAAAATGCAGGCTCCAAGTTTCAGAGCATCCTAGACAAGGTTGGAGAGAAAGGGGGAGCACCCCTCACTGAGATTCCCTGCCTCCTCATTTGTTGGCTCAGGGCCCAGCTGAGAGTTTTCAGTTTGCTATAGAACTTACTAGTATGTCTCCTTCTTTTCCCTTCCCCGCCCCCTGCCCCCAGCCAAAGTGAAAGTGTAGGTCACTCAGTCGTGTTCAACTCTTGGTGATCCCATGGACTTCTGCCTGCCAGGCTCCTCTGTGCATAAAACTCTGCAGGTAAGAATACTGGAGTAGGTAGCCATTCTCTTCTCTTGAGGATCTTCCCAACCCAGAAATCAAACCCCAGTCTCCCTCACTGTGGGCAGATTCTTTACCAACTGAGCCACTAGGGAAGCCCCCAGCCAACATTTCCCTAATAATTCTCAGGCTCCCTTGGCCTCTGGGCTGCTGACAAAGTTGATGGAGGGACCAGCCCTTGCAAGTAAAGCCTCTGTTCGGGCCTTCATCTCAAGCCTCCTATCCCCCTCCCCCAACTCCACACCGCCTATTGCTTGCCAGGGCTCAACTTTCCTGCCTCAGCGAATAATCTGTCAGTCTCTGAGCTCCAGAACCACCCGACTTCCTTTGAGAAACCCAAGTTCATAGCCGCTTCTTCTCTCTTTTGGCAACTGCACCAAACGAGAGGATATTTCATTCTTACAGCCAGCAGGGAGGACACTTTCTCCCCCCTAGACAGAAAGGAAAACTGAAGCCGGTGGGAAGGACTCACCTTGCCGAGGTGGCCTGGATTGCTGATGGCATGGCCAGATGCACACTTCTCAAGGACCTCCCAACCCACTGCCAGCCTTTGCTGTCTGACCCAGCCTGCCCAGAGCTGCAGGGAGCTGCTCCGAGTCACAGGTCCAGGTGACCATGTAAGCAGCACAATCCAGAGGCTCACATCCTGATTTCCCTGAAGGCCACAGCGCCTGGTCCATGCCAGCCCACCCCTACCAGGCTGGGCCTCCTTACCTTGGCCCTGATGTCCCTTGATGAGCAGGAGGAGTGTAAGGGCGAGCACTTGCCCCAGCATGCCCACAGAACAGATGTAAGATGCTGACAGAGGGATCAAGCCAGCTCCTCTCCCACCAGATACTCTGCCTTGCACAAACTCAGCAGCCACCCATCAGCAGAAGGGTGACAGGGAGCAGAACTCTGTTGGGCTTCAGCCACAGTTTCCTCAGCTTGAGGATGTTCTCATCAGCTGAACGCTAGCAGGGTTGTTGAGGAAGCCCCAGTCCCTGGACCTGGTCTGATAGTTCCCACAAGCTAAACTTGCGAAGTTCGCCTCAAGTGGGCGGATGCTCAGAATACAGTGACTCACAAAACCAACTTATAAATCTTGTCCTGAGCTCTGCCTCAGCCCAGCTGCTTTGTTTAAAGGACAGATGCCCAAGAAAGTTTTCAATTTTCTGCACCCTACTGGCAATATAGAGAAAACTATATGGGGACCAAACAGCCATTATGTAAGCCTGTCCAATCCCAACAGACATTGTGAAGGTGAAGGAGAGAGGGTTTGGGAAGGATGTAGATTGAAAAGTGAATCACTAGACAAATAGGTGAAATGCTGAAGGAGACAAGTAAAGGCACTAGAAAAATTTAACAGGCCTGGGGATTTTCTGAAGGTTGATACCAAAGTTTTAACCTTAAACACATCCAAATTAAAATGTTTCCATAATAATATTCTTTTGCCTAGTTTCTGATCTGTACTTTTAAATTCCTTCCCTTACTCTTTTTCTACTTTCCCATAATAGTTCTTTCTTCTCAGCTTCTCTCACCCAGACAGCATGTAGACCCATTTTTGCTGCCCCCCAACACACACTTTGATCCCACCCTCCAGAAAGGCCAGACGGCATTTGACTCTTCACACCGCCATGGAGGGGTAGAGGCATCCCACTTTCCCCAGAACTCAATAGCTTTGAGGCCGCACCCAGAGTTCTATGCCCTTCTTTTTCTTTTGCTTTCCCCTCAGCAGAAAATACTTTCAGTTCCCTTCAGTTCAGCCCTTCTCCTTTTTCATCTGTTGATCCATTTCCAGTCACTGTGTCTGAAGTTGGGCTGAGGGGAGGCAGAATGCAAGACTTGCCTGCCAAAAAAAAAAGGCAGCAATGATTTTCTGGGTCGAACACTGGATTTGCAGTCAAGAATGTAGGATTCCCAGGTGTCACTAGTGGTAAGATTCCGCCTGCCAATGCAGGAGAACTAAGAGACACAAGTTTGATTCATGGGTAGGGAAGATCCCCTGGAGGAGGTCAATATTCTTCCCTGGAGAATCCCATGGACAGAGGAGCCTGGCAGGCTACAGTCCATAGGGTCACACAGAGTTGGACACGACTGAAGCGACTTGGCACACACACGCATGTAGACTTGAGCTCCAGTTCAGCAACTCACAGCCTGCGCGATCCTGACCAAATTATTTCCTGAGCCTGTGGGGCCAACAGCACTTGGATCCCATCCCTCACAAGGTAGTTTTCAGAATCAAATTAGATGTATAATCTCCATTAATTGAAGTAAAGAAAAACAAGCAGGTTAACAAGTTATTTTAATATGTATATGCATATTATACAAACAAATGTATTTTTAAAAAAGAATCAAATTAAAAACTGTACCTGAGAGTATTAATATTAAAAAATATGAACAATAAAGTTTTGTTTATTTTTTTAATGCAGACCCTACACAGATTTTTCCCATTGATCTAACGGTTATCATCTCTTCTTTCTTTTTTCCCCTCCCAAGAGGCAGCCCTTTAGCCCTGGGAAGTTTCCTCAGAGTTGATCTGGCCATGCCCCTGACCTTGAGATGGTGCTCAAGGCAAGATACAGTAGGAAGGATAAATTTTCTCCCATGAAAGATGGAATAGTCCCAGTTCTGAGACTAATTGTAAATTTGGGATCCCTAAGACTACCTTCAATTTTGGTAATTTACTAGAAGGCAATTTAACAGAAATCATTACCGTGTTAAATATATATGCTCTGGGACTTCCCTGGTGGTTCAGTAGTTGGGAGTCTGCCTGCTAATGCAGGGGACACAGATTCAGTCTCTAAGATCTCACATGCCATGGGGCAATTAAGCCAGTGCACCACAAGTATTGAGCCCATATTCTAGAGCCCGCATGCTACAAATGCTGAAGCCCTAGAGCCTGTGTTCCACAAGAAGAGATCCAAACTCAATGAGAAGCCCATGCAGTGCAACTAGCCCCTGCTCACCAAGACTAGAGAAAATCTGTGCACAGCAATGAAGAGCTTGTGCACTGCAACAAACACAGCCAAAAAAGAAAAAACAGACCTTTCAACTAGCAATACCCACTCTTTGAGTTTATCCACAGAAATACTGCCGTTAATGCATGAAAGATTTTCACAAATGCTCAAAGGTTTTTCCTTACAGCATTGTTAAGTAAAAAATCAGAAATAATCTATATGTTAATCATAGGGAACAATTTTATAAATATGGTATACTCATTCTATATTATAGTATATTAAGAAGCCTTTTAAAAGAGTAAACTCTGTAACAACCTAAAGAGGTAGGGTGTGGAAGGAGGTGGCAAGGAGGTTCAAGGGGAAAGGGACATATATATGCCTATGGCTGATTCATGTTGATGTTTGGCAGAAACGAACACAATACTGTAAAGCAATTATCCTTCAATTAAAAACAAAAAAAATGAAAGAGTAAAATAAATGTCTACATACTCATGAAAAGAGCTCTAAGACATTCACAAAACCATCTGCATAATATAATTCTGTTTAGGTGGACAAAACGAATGTGTGTATATTTATGTGCTCTGAATGGTTGTAAATGTAGGGAAACATGCCTGGGGAAAAAAATATTCATGATGATAATCTTTAGATAAAGAAATAGAATTTTGAGTAGACGTAAGTGAGAGACTTAAGAAGGCTTTCTTATGTCTCCTTACTATTCTTTGTAACTCTACATTCAGATGGCTATATCTCTCCTTTTCTCCTTTGCCTTTCACTTCTCTTCTTTTCTCAGCTATTTGAAAGCCTCTTCAGACAACCATTTTGCACTGTTGAATTTCTTTTTGGGGCGGGGGGATGGTTTTGGTCACCACCTTCTGTACAATGTTATAAACCTCCATTTATAGTTCTTCAAGCACTCTGTCTACCAGATCTGACCCTTGAATCTATTTGTCACTCCCACTGTATAATTTTAAAGGATTTGATTTAGGTCATACTTGAATGGTCTAGAGTTTTTTCCCTACTTTCTTCAATTTAAGCCTGAATTTTGAAATAAGGAGTTCATGATCTGAATCACAGTCAGCTTCCAGTCTTGTTTTTGCTGACTGTATAGAGCTTCTCCATCTTCGGCTGCAAAGAATATAATCAATCTGATTTCAGTATTGAGCATCTGGTGATGTCCATGTGTAGTGTCATCTCTTGCATTATTGGAAGAGAGTGTTTGCTATGACCAGTGTGTTCTCTTGGCAAAACTCTGTTAGCCTTTGACTGGCTTCATTTTGTACTCCGAGGTCAAATTTGCCTATTACTCCAGTATCTCGACTCCTACTTTTGCATTCCAGTCCCCTAGGATGAAAAGGATATCTTTTTTTGGTGTTAGTTCTAGAAGGTTTTATACGTCTTTTAGAAGATCTTCATCTTCTTCAGCATTAGTGGTTGGGGTACAGGCTTGGATTGCTGTGACGCTGAATGGATCGCCACACTGTCACTTCTGAAAACAAATGCACATGATCAAAGTTTCAACTTGCAGTTCGAAGCTTACAGCCAAGTTATCTTGTCATTTTAATGACATGAGCATTCATTAACCAGTTAACCATAAATGAAATTTTCTTGATTTGATAAACTCTGTTCTGGAATATTTTCTTTTCTTCACGTTGTTGTTTGTCTGCCATGTAGAATCCATATCAGTGTTGACAGATTCCCTGATTCTTTGTGCAGTTGTATTTACCACATGGGTTTCAACGTGCCCACATACCCACTTACTAGACCACAAAAAATGAAGAGCCTAAATCGGGTTTCCCGATCCCCAGGAGTTCCCCTTTTCTCTGCCTTCCCCCACAATACCACCTCCCTACATAGCTCTCACGAGTTCTCCCCGTCTTCCTGGCAGACTGTTCTAGCTGTCTCTGCTGGTATCCCTTAGCGCCCCAGGAGTTCCCGTTTTCTCTACCTTCCCCCCAATACCACCTCCCTACATAACTCTCACGAGTTCTCCCATCTTCCTGGCAGACAGTTCTAGCTGTCTCTGCTGGTATCCCTTAGCGCCCCAGGAGTTCCCGTTTTCTCTACCTTCCCCCCAATACCACCTCCCTACATAACTCTCACGAGTTCTCCCATCTTCCTGGCAGACAGTTCTAGCTGTCTCTGCTGGTATCCCTTAGCGCCCCCAGGAGTTCCCGTTTTCTCTACCTTCCCCCCAATACCACCTCCCTACATAACTCTCACGAGTTCTCCCCGTCTTCCTGGCAGACTGTTCTAGCTGTCTCTGCTGGTATCCCTTAGCGCCCCAGGAGTTCCCCTTTTCTCTGCCTTCTCCCACAATACCACCTCCCTACATAGCTCTCACGAGTTCTCCCCATCTTCCTGGCAGACTGTTCTAGCTGTCTCTGCTGGTATTCCTTAGCACATCTATGTGCTGTCTTCCTGTGAGGATAGAGTCTTGTGGATTACGTGCTGGGGCCTCCCCTTGCCCCAGTCTCTTATCTGGTACTTTGTTTCCGTCTCCTACCCCAATCAGGGCAATCCCACACAAGCTCAGGCAGTTAGACACATCAGTAAGTGTCTAAAAGTATATCAGTCTCATTCCAACTGATGGTTTTAAAGTATCTTTTCAGATTTATAAATCTTAAGTGGAGACTTTTGCTGTCTTGTGTCTTAATTTTAGCAGTTCTTTCCAGCCTATATCAAAGGATAACTTTTGGGTCTTGGACCCCATAAACTTTACTCTTATTCACTTCCTCAAGCCTGAAAAAATACCATTTTATTTTTCACATCTAGCCCCTTTTGATTAATTAAAACTTCCACCCCACTTGCGGGAAAAACAAGTTGGAATCCCACCAGTCTGAATCTTTAGATATTATCAATGAAATAACATTATCTACAGGTAATGCTTAAAGAAAGACAATAAAATTTCCTCTTTTCCTACCATTTTAACCATTAGTAGCTTTCCAATTTAGTTGTATATTTACCTCATGAAGAATGAAAGCTGTGGGGTTCTGCCCGGAGGGAGTAGCTCAGAGAAGTCATGTAAGAGAATCAGGGAAGTACAGTCTTTTGTGTGTGTGTGTGTGTGTGTGTGTGTGTGTGTGTGTGTGTGTGTGCTCTGAAAAGTATTCTTTTTTTTTTTTTTACTCCTTTTTCTTTTTTTTTTATTTATTTTTTTTAAATTTTATTTTATTTTTAAACTTTACATAACTGTATTAGTTTTGCCAAATATCAAAATGAATCTGCCACAGGTATACATGTGTTCCCCATCCTGAACCCTCCTCCCTCCTCCCTCCCCATTCCATCCCTCTGGGTCATCCCAGTGCACCAGCCCCTAGCATCCAGTATCGTGCATCGAACCTGGACTGGCAACTCATTTCATACATGATATTTTACATGTTTCAATGCCATTCTCCCAAATCTTCCCACCCTCTCCCTCTCCCACAGAGTCCATAAGACTGTTCTATACATCAGTGTCTCTTTTGCTGTCTCGTACACAGGGTTATTGTTACCATCTTTCTAAATTCCATATATATGCGTTAGTATACCGTATTGGTGTTTTTCTTTCTGGCTTACTTCACTCTGTATAATAGGCTCCAGTTTCATCCACCTCATTAGAACTGATTCAAATGTATTCTTTTTAATGGCTGAATAATACTCCATTGTGTATATGTACCACAGCTTTCTTATCCATTCATCTGCTGATGGACATCTAGGTTGCTTCCATGTCCTGGCTATTATAAACAGTGCTGCGATGAACATTGGGGTACACGTGTCTCTTTCCCTTCTGGTTTCCTCATTGTGTATGCCCAGCAGTGGGATTGCTGGATCATAAGGCAGGTCTATTTCCAGTTTTTTAAGGAATCTCCACACTGTTCTCCATAGTGGCTGCACTAGTTTGCATTCCCACCAACAGTGTAAGAGGGTTCCCTTTTCTCCACACCCTCTCCAGCATTTATTACTTGTAGACTTTTGGATCGCAGCCATTCTGACTGGTGTGAAATGGTACCTCATAGTGGTTTTGATTTGCATTTCTCTGATAATGAGTGATGTTGAGTCTTGATGAGTTGTTTCTTCCCATTGTCTATGGAATTTGCTATAGGATCCTATGGTTAATCATTTTCTTGAACTTTCAAAACAAGGTAAAAGAGATACTCTCATCCTTTCATTTTCTTTCTCACCTTCCCTATGATCCCAAGAAGATTTCAAGCTTTCTTTAAGTGAACTTGGTATATCAATTACCAACAGATTTATCCAACCTATTTTCCTCTGAATCATCAAAATCTTGAGAAATGTGGAATGAACTATTCTGACAATCAGAATTTTTTGTAGTGAAGATCATAGTAAATTCTTCATGGGACCAGCAAAAGATCCTGAGCACAGGAAATAACAGCAATTAATACAGACTATAACACCTTTCTTATTTCCGAATTCTATTCTCATCATGAAAGGATGGATTGAAAATCTTTGACACTGAAAATTTCTGTTCCTTAAAATATACTATCACTAAAGTAAAAATACATGATACACATTGAAAGAACATATTTACAACATGTATAACCAACAAAAGGTTAGTATTAGTTAATACTATTACATAAAGAAATTTTATTAATCAATCAATTAATAAAAGGATAAACAATCTAATAGGAAATTTTGCAAAATATATGAACAAGGATTTCACATAAAAAGAGATACATATAGCCAATAAACACATGAAGATTTATTCAACCTCACTAGGAATGAGAAAATTCAAATTATGAATATTTAATTCATAAAAAGTAAAGTCTGATAATACCAAGTATTCAAGAAGATATGTACTGATTGAAATAGTTATATATGCTGATGGAAATATAAATTGGTACACTTGGGAGGGTGAAGACTATTATCTTGTAAAGTTGAATATTCACAAACGCTGATGACCCAGAAATTTGAATTCTAGTCATATCCTCAAGAGACCTTTAGCACATATGTACCCAGAGACACATACAACAATGTTCTTGGCAGCATTGTTCTTAATCAGAAAAACAAAACAAATGCTCAATAATGAGACAGTAGAAATATAAATTGTGGCATATGCATACAAGGGCTTCCCTGGTGGCTCAGATGGTAAAGAATTCACCTGCAATGCAGAAGACCCGAGTTTAATCCCTGAGTTGGGAACATCCTCTGAAGAAGGGAATGGCAACCCACACCAGTATTCTTGCCTGGAGAATCCCGGGGACAGAGGATCCTGGTGGGCTACTGTCCATGGGGTCACAAAGAGTCAGACACAACTGAGTGACTAAGCACGTATGCATATCCATACAATGGAACATCAATAACATTACAAATAAGTGAACAACTGTACAACAACATAGAAGAATCATAGCAATATAACTTAGGAAAAAAGTATGCTCCCAAAAGACAACATATGATATGATTTTATACAGTCTGAAAACAGAAATTAAACACTGTATCATTTAGGCATGATTTGCTAAAGAATCCACCTGCAATGCAGTTTGATTCCTGGGTCAGGAAGATCTGCTGCAGAAGGGATAGGCTACCCACTCCAGTATTCTTGGGCTTCCCTTGCAGCTCAGCTGGTAAAGAATCTGCTTGCAATGAGGATACCAGGGCTTGATCCCTGGGTTGGGAAGATCCTTGGGGAAGGGAAAGGCTACCCACCTCAGTAGCCTGGCCTGGAGAATAGTCCACAAGGCCTCAGAAAGATGACTGAGAGGCTTTCACTTTCATGATTGCCAGCATGTGAGTGTGATTGTTCAGAGTAATTTAATCAACAAAATGAGACTGTCAATTTCTCCCTTTATCTGTTAATATCTGTTTTACATATTTTGGTGCTCTTATGTTGGGTGTGTATATATTTACAGCTGTTACATCTTCTTGGATTGATCCTTTATCATTAGGCAATGGTTTGTCTCTGGTTACAGTCTTTGTTTTAAAATCTACTTAGACGTAAGTATTGCTACCCCAGTTTTCTTTTGATTTCCATTTGCATGGAAATCATTTCCCCATCCACTCACTTTCAGTCTGGGTGTGCCTTTAGATAAGAAGTGATTCTTTTGTAGGCAGCATAGACATGAGCCTTGTTTTTGTATCCATTCAGCCATTCTATGTCTTTTAATTGGACAATTTAGACCATTTAAACATTTAAAGTAATTATTGATAGGTATGTAGGGCCACCCAAGATGGACGGGTCATGGTGGAGAGTTCTGACAAAACGTGGTCCACTGGAGAAGGGAATGGCAAACCACTTCAGTATTTTTGTCTTGAGAACCCCATGAACAGTATGAAAAGGCAAAAATATAGGACACTGAAAGATATTGGGCACCAGGTCGATAGGTGCCCAATATGCTACTGGAGATCAGTGGAGAACTAACTCCAGAAAGAGTGAAGAGATGGAGCCAAAGCAAAACAACACCCAGTTACGGATGTGACTGGTGATGGAAGTAAAGTCTGATGCTGTAAAGAGCAATATCGCATAGGAACCTGGAAGGTTAGGTTCATGAATCAAGGCAAATTGGAACTGGTCGAACAAGAGATGGCAAGAGTGAACATCAACATTTTAGGAGTCAGCAAACTAAAATGGACTGAAATGGCAAATTTAACTCAGATGACCACTATATCTACTACTGTGGGCAAGAATCCCTTAGAAGAAATGGAGTAGCCATCATGGTCAACAAAAGAGTCCGAAATGCAGTACTTGGATGCAATCTCAAAAACAACAGAATGATCTCTGTTCATTTCCAAGGCAAACCATTCAATATCACAGTAACCCAAGTCTATGCCCCAACCAGTAATGCTGAAGAAGCTGAAGTTGAATGGTTCTATGAAGACCTACAAGACCTTCTAGAACTAACAGATGAAAGAGATGTCCTTTTCATTATAGGGGACTGGAATGCAAAAGTAGGAAGTCAAGAAATACTTGGAATAATGGACAAATTTGGCCTTGGAATACGGAGTGAAGCAGGGCAAAGGCTAACAGAGTTTTGCCAAAAGAACACACCAGTCATAGCAAACACCCTCTTTCAATAAAACAACAGAGGACTCTACACATGGACATCACCAGATGGTCAATACCAAAATCAGATTGATTATATTCTTTGCAGCCAAAGATGGAGAAGCTCTATACAGTCAGGAAAAACAAGACTGGAGCTGACTGTGGCTCAGATCATGAACTCCTTATTACCAAATTCAGACTGAAATTGAAGAAAGTAGGGAAAACCACTAGACCATTCAGGTATGACCTAAATCAAATCCATTATGATTATACAGTGGAAGTGACAAATAGATTCAAGGGTTAGATCTGATAGACAGAGTGCCTGAAGAACTATGGACGAAGGTTCATGACATTATACAGGAGGCAGTGATCAAGACCATCCCCAAGAAAAAGAAATGCAAAAAGGCAAAATGGTTGTTTGAGGAGGCCTTACAAATAGCAATGAAAAGAAGAGAAGTGAAAGGCAAAGGAGAAGAGAAAAGATATACCCATTTGAATGCAGAGTTCCAAAGAATAGCAAAGAGAGATAAGAAAGCTTTCTTAAGTGAACAATGCAAAGAAATAGAGGAAAACAATAGAACGGGAAAGGCTAGAGATCTCTTCAAGAAAATTAGAGATACCAAGGGAACATTTCATGGAAGATGGGCACAATAAAGGACAAAAATTGTATGGACCTAACAAAAACAGAAGATATTAAGAAGAGGTGGCAAGAATACACAGAAGAAGTATACAGAAAAGATCTTCATGACCCAGATAATCACTGTGGTGTGATCACTCACCTAGAGCCAGACATCCTGGAATGTGAAGTCAAGTGGGCCTTAGGAAGCATCACTACAAACAAAGCTAGTGGAGGTATTGGAATTGCAGTTGAGCTATTTCAAATCCTAAAAGATGATGCTGTGAAAGTGCTGCACTCAATATGCCAGCAAATTTGGAAAACTCAGCAGTGGCCACAGGATGGAAAAGTCAGTTTTCATTCCAATCCCAAAGAAAGGCAATGCCAAAGAATGCTCAAACTACTGTACAATTGTACTCATCTCACACGCTAGTAAAGTAATGCTCAAAATTCTCCAAGCCAGGCTTCAATAGTACATGGACTGTGAACTTCCAGATGTTCAAGCTGGATTTAGAAAAGGTAGAAGAACCAGAAATCAAATTGTCAACATCTGTTGGGTCATTGATAAAGCAAGAGAGTTCCAGAAAAACATCTACTTCTGCTTTATTAACTACGACAAAGTCTTTGACTGTGTGGATTACAACAAACTGTGGAAAATTCTGAAAGAGATGGGAATATCAGACCACCTGATCTGCCTCTTGAGAAACCTATATGCAGGTCAGTAAGCAACAGTTAGAACTGTACATGAAACAACAGACTGGTTCCAAATAGGAAAAGGAGTACACCAAGGCTGTATATTGTCACCCTGCTTATTTAACGAATATGCAGAGTACATTATGAGAAACGGTGGGCTGGAAGAAGCACAAGCTGGAATCAAGATTGCTGGGAGAAATATCAATAACCTCAGATATGCAGATGACACCACCCTTATGGCAGAAAGTGAAGAGGAACTAAAAAGCCTCTTGATGAAAAGGAAAGAGGAGAGTGAAAACGTTGGCTTAAAGCTCAACATTCAGAAGACTAAGATCATGGCATCTGGTCCCATCACTTCATGGGAAATAGATGGGGAAACAATGGAAACTGTGGCAGACTTTATTTTGGGGGCTCTTCAATCACTGCAAATGGTGACTGCAGCCATGAAATTAAAAGATGCGTGCTCCTTGGAGGAAAAGTTATGACCAACCTAGACAGCTTATTAAAAAGCAGGGACATTACTTTGCCAAGAAAGGTCCATATAGTCAAAGCTATGATTTTTCCAGGAGTCATGTATGGATGTGAGAGTTGAACTATAAAGAAAGCTGAGTGCTGAAGAACTGATGCTTTTGAATTGTGGTGTTGGAGAAGACTCTTGAGAGTCCCTTGCACAGCAAGGAGATTCAACCACTCCATCCTAAACAAAATCAGTTCTGAATGTTCATTGGAAGGACTGATGCTGAAGCTGAAACTCCAATACTTTGGCCACCTGATGCAAAGAACTGATCTTGGAAAAGACCCTGATGCTGGGACAGATTGAAGGTGGGAGAAGAGGACAGCAGAGGATGAGATGGTTGGATGGCATTATCGATTCAATGGACATGACTTTGAGTAAACTCTGGGAGTTCATGATGGACAGGGAGGCCTGGCGTGCTGCAGTCCATGGGGTCGCAAAGAGTCAGACACAACTGAGCGACTGAACTAAACTGAACTGAACTGATGTACTCATTGTCATTTTGTTCATTGTTTTGGGGTTGTTCTTGTTGTTCTTTTTTGTTCCTTACTTCTTTTGTTCTCTGGATTATCAATAGAAACAGTTTCAGAAGGCTTGGCTATTTTAACTGTGGAGACTGTCACAACAGGCTGGCTCCATATAACATCTGTCAGTATGCTTTGTTGGCAACTTCACCCTAGTTATTCCAAGACTGAACCACTTTTCTCCTTAAAATATCTCAGTGTTCATAGTTTTGTCATCTAGATCTCACATATTGCTAGTTAAATTTATCCCCAAATATCTTATTTTTTATTGTTATCATAAATGGAATCTTTTCTTCCATTATGTTTTTTAACTTGTTATTTAAATAAAAGGGAGAGTTATTGACTTCCATACATACAGTTTTGTCTCATGGCCCCACTGTAATGGGTTGCAGTTTTTCTTGATTCTAAAGGCGTAGAAATAATATACAAAGAAGAGAGTATTCCTTCTCTAAGATTCCAAGAAAGCAGAACCAGAAACCCAACTCTGTTGCAAGCCTAACATATGAAGGAAGACAAAGGCATCTTACAGTTAAAAAATGGCTGAGTCCAGGACAGGATTGCAGAAAAGGAAAGAACAAAATTGCCTGTGAAAAGGCTTAATGTGCTGCTGAGTGAATTGCTCAGCCATGTGGAGACTAAAATACATGAGACCTATTATGGGTTGAATTTTGTCCCCCCAAAAGATGCTGAAGTACGAATCCCTAGTACCTCAGGATAGGACCTTATTCAGAAACAGAGTCTTTGGAGAAAATCACATTAAGATATGTCTTTAGGGTAAGCCCAAATCCAATATGACTGATGTCCTTATGACAACGGAAAATTTGGGCACAGAGACAGGTACATCTTGTGAAGTTGAAGGTGAAATCTCAGTGATGCATCTACAAGTTAAGGGATGCCAAAGTTCGGTGGCAAACAACCAAAAGTTAGGGGAGAGGCATGGGACAGATTTTCCCTCATACCCTTCAGAAGGAACTAGCCCTTCTGAAATCTTGATCTCAGACTTTCAGATTCCGGAACTATGAAACAACACATACACACTAGTCCTCAGTCGTGTCCAACTCTTTGAAACCTCCCAAAGAGCCCAACAGGCTCCCATCCATGAAATTATCCAGGCAAGAATACTGGTGTGGGTTGCCATTTCCTTTTCCAGGGGATCTTCCTGACCCAGGGATCGAACCCAGGTCTCCTGCATTGCAGGCAAATTCTTTACCATCTCAGCCACTGTCTGCTGTCTGAGCCCCCAGTTTGTGGTGTTTTTCTACAGCAGCCCCAACAATCTGATACAGAATCCTAACTAGAGAAAAGAAATCATTCTCAAAGTGTGGTTCCAAGACCAGCAGCATCAGAATCACCTGGAACTTGCTACAAAAGCAAATTCCTGGGTCTTCCTCTATATCTCCTGAATCAGCAACCCTGGGGGTATTCTACGGCACCTTCTAGATTATTCTGATGCACTACAGTTTGAGAACCACAGCTCTGGAAAAATTCCACATTCCTGGAGCGTGGAAGGACTCTGAAAAATGGGAATCTGAAACTGTTGGAATACACATAACAAAATTTACCATCTTAACCATTTTAAGAGTGTATTTCAGTGGTATTAATTACATTCTTACTGCTGTACAACAGTCAGCTCAACATTCAGCACTGTTTGTCTTGCAACACTGAAATTCTATCTGTATTAAATAACAACTCTCCATTTTCATCCTCCTTCCAGTCCCCAGGAACTGCCATTCTATTTTCTGTCTCTATGATTTAAATACATTTCAGTACCTAAGCAAAATTGTACAGAATTTTTTCTTTTCATCACTAGCTTACATTACTTTGCATGATGTCCCCAAGGTTCATCTATGCTACAGCATTTCAGAATTTCCTTCCGTTTAAAGGTTGAGTAATATTCCATTATCTGTACTTACCACATTCTTGCTTATTCATTTATCTATCAGTGGACATTTGGTTGTGTTCCTGTTTTGGCTACCATGCAGAATGCTTCTGTGGACAAGATGTACATATGTCTTCAAGACCCTGCTTTCAATTCCTTGGGGTATATACCCAAAAGTGGAATTGCTGTATCATATGGTAATTCTAACAATATTTTTTTGAGGGACTGCCATATTTTGTTCCATAGTGGCCATACCATTTAACATCCTCACCAACAGTGCATAAGCGTTCAATTTCTTCACATTCTTTTCATCATTTATTATTTTCTTCTTTTTTAATAAAGATCATCCTAAGGATATGAGGTGATTATCTCATTATAGATTTGATTAGCATTTTCCTAGTGATTAGTTGTGTAGGACATCTTTTCTTTGCTTGATCAGATTTTTATATCTTCTTTAGAGAAATGTCTATTCAAGTCTTATGCCCATCTTTGAATTGAGTTTGTTATTGTTGTTGCTGTTATTTAGGAGTTCTCTATGTATATTGGACATTAATCTCATGTCAAATATAAGATTTGCAAATATTTTTCCCATTCTGCCTTTTTTTGCTCTGTTAACAGTCTTATATAATTTTTTAAATTTTCATGAAGTGCAATTTGTCTACTTTTTTTGCCTGTTCCTTTAGTATTATATCCAACAAATCATTGCCAAATTCAGCATTGTGAAGCTTTTGCCCTATAAACTTGTATACATCTCTCGGCACTCAGCTCAGAAGTGCTGTGGTCACCAGCCTTTATACTCCAGCAGAATTAGGTGTCATGTAGCCCCTCACTAATATTTCTGTTATACCTAAGATCCTTCATCTTATCCTTCTGTTTTTGTGTGAATGTCTGTCCTGCCAGACACTGAACAAAACACGTGCAATCTTTGTGTCTCCCATACCAGCAGAGTGTAGTGGCTCCTGCATGCTTGTTAAAGCGCATGGAGGCACATGTGCACACAACTTCACATCTGCTTTGGACTGTGGCTGGAAGGAGCCATGGGGACCAGGCTGTCACAGGGAGGAGGAATGCACACGCATTTGGCTCCAGACTCTTTATTCCCCACCTCAGCCCCTTGGTGACTTGTTAAGACCAGCCTGGAGTCACGTGCACAGAGCAGAATAACCAGCCCAATGGAGAGACAGGTTTATTTCTATTGTGATGGATGATAGTTTATTTCAGCAGCATAATATCCTTCATGGGCGGTGCCACACTCACATCACTGCCCCATCAGACCTGAGTTTCTCCCTGACAGGTGAGCTGCCTCATCTTGCCTGGGAGAGAGACAAGCTGAGGAGGAAGAAGAGACAGGATCTCAGCATCACATGCCAGCAGCTAAGGACCCTTGTCTCAGACTGTACACTTGTGGAGGGATGGGTCCTAAGTAAACTCGCTAACTCTTGACAACTCAGACTCTGAGCAACCCAAGGGCTCCTTGCTTATCCTGCCTCTGGCCATGAGGCATCCCACAGTGACTAGGAAAAACAGGAGTTGAATGATCTCTGGCCTGGGCGGACACGGAGGCTGCCACAGGTGAGAGCTGAGTCCACCTGCCCTTGACATCAGGGCACATTGTGACTGACGACCAGAGAGAGAGTACACGGTCGGGAGGAGGGTGGCCTGAGTGAGGCCAGGGCTGTCCAGGATTCTTCCAGTAAGCCCCCGACCCAGTGAGAATCTGTGCAGACACTGGTCAGGAGCAAAGAGGTCAAGTTTTGCTCTGAAAAGCTAAACCTCAGATCAAAAATGACAACATCTTGCGTTTCTCAAGCAATCTCGGCTCCAAAAGTTTTCCACAGAATGCTCCTGCACACAAGCCTCACCCAGCTCAGGTAACTGAGCAGCTTATCCCAAGGCTGAGCAAAAACAGTGGTGCTTCTGAAGCCCCAACCCTTCCAGTTCAGTCCTCAAAGGTACACGATGTCAGTGCCTGGACAGAGGATCCTTTAGCCCTGGCCCCGGAGACCCAGAAAGGAGTAAAGGAAGATCACATTCCCACACACATTCACACCATGGTCATACCATACTCACACACATGGCCAGACAATCCCTAAGCACCCTGTGAGTCCCCCAAGGATTCACATGATCCACATTACACCTGGTGACTCTGCCTCCAGCACACAAGGCTCTGACTACTCTCTCATTATTAAATACATGCACTAGACAAATCCACAGTGAATTCCTCTGAAAACAAGAGGCAGAAAACAGTATTAAGAAACATGCTAGAAACAGCCTGTTTAGGTCGCCTTGGAGATTCTCTGTGCCCAGTACTCCAGCCTGACTTGGAACCCATTCGCTCTGTGGACAGTGGGGGTGCATCCGGCCTCAGACTTGGACTTTTCCCCACCCTGAGACCAAGAGCCAGTCCTCAGAGAGGGCCCCTGGTCTGCCAGAGGCTTGAAAGGAAAAACTCACATGTACAGGAAGAATATCCCCAAACACCTATGAAGGTGCTGTGACTCACTCTGACCCTGTCCACACTTTTCTTGTTCTCCTTTAAAGCCTCAGATTCTCAACAATAAATTATGACTGCTTTGCATTTTATATCAAAGGCTCGGCCCCCACGAAGGATATTATGCTGCCACCTTCTGGCTCACTGAAATAAACTATCATCCATTACAATAGAAATAAACCTGCCTCTCCATTGGGCTGGTTATTCTGCTCTGTGCACATGACTCCAGGCTGGTCTTAACAAGTTACCAAGGGGCTGAAGGTGAGGAATAAGGAGTCTGGAGCCAAATTTCTTCATTCCAAACCACGACTCTCCCATGTATACCCTGGGATGTGGGGCACGTTCCTGAACCTCACAGTGCTTCAGCTTCCTCATCTATAAAATGGATCTGGTAAAAGCTCAGAGGTCAAGAGTAGATTAAATGAGACAATACACATAATATCCATAGCTGAGAATCAGGCTGTAGTAAAATAAAGGTTACCTAACATAACTGAATTTTATGCCTTTTCTATTATGTCAGAAGGGCAAAATGACTCGCGATAGCCAAGGGGTAAGTAAAAAGATGCAACTTTCTGGGCATCACAAAATCAGACCACAGGTATTGCCAGGCTGTTATCAGTACATTTCCCCCCACATTTCACAGGGAGTTTTTACGAGGTACCAGTAAGTCATTACATGAGGACCCTAGCTTTCATTCTCCGATACATTCTGCCATTCTTTGAGGGAAAAGGGGAAAAGAGTGCTTGTTCAGTAACTGATACCATTTCAAGACCAGTCAAAGTAAGATCTTTCCATTTCCCTGGATTCAGTCACTTAGTAGCTCTGCATTCCCAACAGCCTGCTGCTATTGCTGCTGCTAAGTCGCTTCAGTCGTGTCCGACTCTGCGACCCCATAGACGGCAGCCTACTAGGCTCCTCTGTCCCTGGGATTCTCCAGGCAAGAATGCTGGAGTGGGCTGCCATTTCCTTCTCCAATACATGAAAGTGGAAAGTGAAAGTGAAGTCGCTCAGTCGTGTCCGACTCTTTGAGACCCCATGGACTGCAGCCTAAGCTCCTCCGTCCATGGGAGTCTCCAGTCAAGAGTACTGGAGTGGGCTGCCATTGCCCAACAGCCTAGGGCACCATATATGCTCTTACTCATCCTTGGCGTACTCTCTCTCTCCCCAACCCCCAGCCTCCACTAAATGCTCCTCTCTCACAGGTCTCTTCCCTTGCCTGGCTCAGAACTTCAGAGAGAAGCAGGACAGGAGCCATCAGAGAATCTAGGTCAGGGGAGCACGGACCATAGTACCACATGCCCAGCCTTAGTCACTTCCTCAGTCTCTACACTCAGGAAACCACCCCCATCCAGCAGCGCCATGTGCCTGGTAGAGTCCAAACAGATTATGCCCCAGTCTCTGGAAGAAGCCAGTGTTGGTGTGGTACCTCAGCAGGGAGCTGTTCCTCCAGTGCTGCAGGGGGGACTTGTTGGGCACATGCCAGATGCCCAGGTCCTGGGCCTGGATGTCGTAGTAGCCAGGGTTCTGCAGAGGGACACACACTCAGCCTGACCAGCCCAGGAGGTGCCACCAGCCAAAGACCCACACACACAGCCCTCACTTGAGCTGAGAGCTCAGGGCTCCAGGGAAGCAGGTGGCAGCAGTCACAGATACCCACCCTCCTCCAGTAGATAATGAGACCCCACCACCCAAACAGCCTTGGTGGGAAGAAGTTGTGGTTCAAGACATGGATTTCTGTCTATCTTCTTCTCCAGCCCTACCTCCACATCCCCGTCTCCCACCCTCCCTTCCACATGCTCTGCTCCAGCCACACCCCTCTCCCCATCCTTTCCACCTGGGTGCTCAGTGCCACCCACCTTGTAGTCATCGCTAGTGGCCACCTCTGCAGACCCAAACGTGTTGTAATTGGCTTAGTTGCTGTCACTCTCTGGGTAGTCAGCCCTGTTGCCCTGCTGACTGGACCAGTGATTGCCCAACATGCATTTCCCAAGCATGCGGTTCTCATGCATACTGGCCACCAGGGTGCAGCCACCACCCCCAGAGGTCATGTCACAGAAGGTCTGGTAGATGACACCATTCTCAGTGTGGTGGTGATACAGGCCATCTGCAGAGGGAACCAGTCAGAGACCCCCTGTCTGAGAGCACAGGGTCCATCTCAGGCCCACAGTCAAAATGATCCAGCGAACCAGAAACATGGCCAAAGGGTTCCTCTACTGAGTCTTATCACTGAGTGTCCCTACTGGCACAAGAGTTTCCCTGAGTTCAGAAGACCATGCCCCATGACTGAGGCAGAGCACAGAACTATCAAAACTTCCAATGATATTCCTCAACAATTTAAACATTGAAACCCAGCAATTCCACTCCTAGATATATACCCAAGGCAATTGAAACAGAAACTTACATGCTTGTACACCAGTGTTCACTGCAGCATTATTCACAACAGCCAAAAGAAGGTAACAACCCAAGAACCCACCAACAGATGAGTGGATAAACAAGCTGTGGTATATACATACAATGGATAAGAAGGAGGACTTCCCTGGTAGTACTTTGGATAAGAATCCACCTGCCAATATAGGGGACACAGGTTCAATCCCTGGTCTGGGAAGATTCCATATGTTGTTGTTGTTGTTCAGTCACTAAGTTTTGTCTGACTCTTTGTGATCCCATGGACTGCAGCACACCAGGCTTTCCTGTCCTTCACTATCTCCCACAGTTTGCTCAGACTCATGTCCATTGAGCTGATGATGCCATCTAACCATCCTCGTCCTCTGTTGCCCGCTTCTTCTCCTGCCCTCAATCTTTCCCAGCATCAGGGTCTTTTCCAGTGAGTCAGCTCTTCACATCAGGTGGCCAAAGTATAGGAGCTTCAGCTTCAGTATCAGTCTTTCAATGAATAGTCAGGGTTGATTTTCTTTGGGATTGACTGGTTGGATCTCCTTGCTGTCCAAGGGACTCTCAAGAGTCTTCTCCAACCCCACAGTTCAAAAGCATCAAGATTCCACATACCACAGAGCAACTAGGCCCATGCACCACAACTACTGAAGCCCATACACCCAGAGCCTGTGCTCCACAACAAAAGAAGCCACTGCAGTGAAGAGTAGGCCCACTTGCCACAACCAGAGAAAGTGTGCGCAGCAACAGAGACCCAGTGCAATCAAAAGTAAATAAATTATTTTTAAAAAGGAATGAGGTTCTGACACTGCTACATGGATAAGCCTTGAAAACATGAAGTAAACTGAGACATTAAAAGCAAGTATTAATCATTCAGTCATGTCCAATTCTTTGTGACCCCATGGACTACATAGCCTGCCAGGTTCTTCTGTCCATGGAATTCTCCAGGCAAGAATACTGGAGTGGGTTGCGATTTCCTTCTCCAAATATTGCATTATTCCATATATATGAGATACTTAGAAGAGTCATCGAGACATAAAGTAGAATAGAATTTACCAGGGACTGGGGGAGGAGAGGAATATGAAGTTATTGTGGATGAGTACAGAGTTTCTGTCTGAGGTGATGAAAAAGTATGGGAAATCGTGATGATAGCTGCACAAAACTATGTAGACGATGCTACTTAACTGTACACTTAAAGTGATAAAATAGCGATTGTTAAGCTATCTAAACTTTATCACAATTTTTAAAAATCTCCTAGTGGGACTTCCCTGGTGGTCCAGTGGTTACGAATCCACCTACCAATGCAGGGGACACGGGTTCAGTCCCTGGTTCAGGAAGATTTTACATGCCACGGGGCAACTAAGCCCATGTGCCACAACCACAGAAGCCCCCGTGCCCTAGAGCTCACGCTTCACAACAGGAGGAGCCACTGTGATGGGAAACAGGCGCTCCACAACTAGAGAGGAGCCCCCACTCACTGCAACTAGAGAAAGCCCTCACTCAGCAACAGAGACCCAAAAATAAATAAATAAGCAAAATTAAAAAAAAAAAAAACCTCTCAGTGGACATAGACCTTACTGTCTTTCTGGGCTCAGTGTCAACACTTCATCACCCACCACACGCACTGCAGCACCTCGCTCTCATTTTCTTGTAGCTTCTGGGTAGAGATGGAGAGAAAAATGACAGGTCCATTTCTCTTTCCATGTCATAACCAAAGTATTCACCGCAGCTAGATAATACACAGAGCTTTATTCTTACTACTGGTTTGACACAAAGCCCAGGCTCTCCTTGCTCCCACCCCAACCCCATTCCTCCACTGGAGCAAAGCCTCACTGCCTGGGATGTAAGGCCCTGCGGGGTCCAGCATCCCACTGGCCCAGCGTCCACCACAGGCTTATTGCATCCCTCCCTCCACATGACCTCATGCTTCTTCTGGGCCCTGCCCTGGGCACTGGGCTCTCAAAGAAATCATACATTCCCCCAAGAGTTTATATAGGTTGAGAAGAATAAATTTAAAAAGAAAGACAAACTGAGGAGAAAAAATGAGAGGATCTGAGATGAGACTGGACTGGCCAGCCTGGGGACAGGGGATTGTCTGGGGAAAGGATGTCAGTGGTCACTCAGAGAAGGCCTCCTCGTCCTAGTGACCCCTTAGCTAATCGTGAGAGAATGGGCATGACTCTACAGTAGAAAGAAAAGAGAATGCAAAGGAAGAAGTGTAGCATGCCCTCAGGCATGGAAATAAAATGATACAGCATAGTCCACCTGCCAGGAAGTGTCAGCAGTTTAATGCGGCTGAAACAGGAGGTATAAGGTAGGAAGTGGTGAGAGCAGGCCAACAGGCTAATAGAGGTATTAAATGAAGAACTTTCTGTGCTAGCCTAAATTTTAAAGAAATTGCAGACAATTCTAAAAGAATGGGAGGACAAAACATTCCAAGTTTTTTTGTTTCTGTTTTTCTCTTTGATGAAGAGAGGGCTGGTCTTCATTGCTGCTTAGGCTTTTCTCTAGTAGCTGTGAGCAGGGGCTACTCTCTAGTTGCAGCGCTCGGGCTTCTCACTGTGGTGGCCTCTCTTGTTGTGGAGTATGGGCTCTAGGGTGCACGGGCTTCAGTAATTGCAGCACATGGGCTCAGTACTTACAGCTCCTGGACTCCATAGCACAGGCTCAATGCTTGTTGTGGGGAGGAAGACTGGGAAGACAGGAGTCCTGGGCACAAAAACAAACCATTCAACTTCCTCTGAAAATTGCAAGAGCAAGCCCACTGAACTGGGGAGAGATTGGGAGGGGACACGGTTCTTAACACAGGCCTCTGAAGGCCACTCTGAGGGTCACACAGAGGCACACAGCTGGGACCCGGGACATGCCTCAACCAACACCCTACTGCTACAGGTTAGATCCCACCAGACACCAGAAATCAGACATTAGCTCACGACATCTCAAGTCTGCAGCATGAAGTGGCCTCTCTGCAGCTCAGACATCCCCTCTGCCTCAGAGACACAAGAACCCTGGGGCCGCCCAGCCCAGTTCCATTTTTTTGTTTTTTTTGTTTGTTTGTTTGTTTTTAAGTTATAGGGAATAAAGTTTATTTTGGCAGAGAGTGTTAAACAAAATTAAAGTTGCAAACATTAGTAACATAACTCAACATCCTTAATTTGGTATAAGTGTGACACATTTTTTTGCTTTCCTGTATTCTGCTAAATCACCATAACCTGAACTGCTTTATAAAACGGATATGCTGAAATTTAACTTTACTGTTTTTGCTTACGCTCTGATTCCAAACAAAACTTTTCATAAGCTTCTTCTATCTCTGGGTCCATCTCATCATCAATATCATCCAAGTACGGATCACCACCCCCTGATAAATCTGTTCCATTTTCTTCATAATCTGGAAAAAAGTCTTCTCTTACAAGTAACTCTTGATATTTCTCTTGGTAATCTGGATCAGCTGCAGTGAAAGGAACACCATCAGATGTATAAAATGTTGGCTCATTCATAAAATAATTAGGATCATTTTCAGGTGTTGCTTCCCTCTATGCTGAAGCTGCATGGACTCTACCCCAGTTATTTGACCGGAGTTCTACAAGCTTCAAAAGCATCTGTTTTACATCTCTGCTGCAATTTGCATCTAGGACAACATTTTCAATTCTCTGAATAATTTCTTCCATGTCAGTCTTTCCTTTTTCCTTCCAGCCATCTTCTAAAACTGACCCTGTCAACTTCAGTAATTTTACTGCACAAATTAAGTTGTCATCTATAGGATTAGAGAAGAGGGCATTCAGCAACTCCCGAAGACCGGTCTGAAGAATGTCTGCCCTTGCAACCTGTCCATTTGTCCCTTTAATCTCCAGGTTAAGATAGAGTTCTCCCAGAAAGAGTACAAATGCATGGAATCGTTTTCGAGTCACTTCATCCCCTTTTGCAGCTTGATCTTTAACTTCATATTCAGTCCGACATCTTTGAAGTAGCAGTTGGCGGAAGTTGCCACTCTGTGGGTTAACTGTCAGATGATGGCACAGGTAGTTACAGACGCGCGCTCCCGTGTAAGAGAAATTGCGGATAGATGTGGCCTGTTGATAGATGAGTTCCACAAGTTCTTGCAAAGCATCATCTGTTGTAACCCAGCTATTCAGGGTCTCTGCAAACTGTCCAATTTCAGTTTCAAAACTGCCAGGCTGTTCTATAAGATGATTCAAAAAATCCTGAACATATTCTGATAAAGTAGGATAATCCTCACAGCCGTCCTCATAGGATTCTGTATAATTAGAATAACTTGATGGGTAGAATTCAGGGGCGTTTACAGACAGCTTAGACATTAATACAGGAGCTACAACCACCTGGGGTTTAGCCATTGCTGACTCCGAATTCTGCTGTGGGATGTTATCCGGCGAACTAGATGGCGCTCTCAGGGGCCTCGTTTGTTCCGGGAGCGCCCCGGGCCGGGCAGGCCGCTGGGGGCCGGCGGGGACCTCGCACTGGGCCCCTGGCGGCGGGGCCGTCCTGGTCTGGCACAGCGGCGGCGGCTGCAGGAAGTCCGGAGCTTTGGGTTGAGGCGGCGGCGGCGGCGGCAGCGGCTGATGCCGCGGCCGCTCAGCAGGCCCCGCTCTTTTCGGGAAACCAGCGCCCTCAGGCCCGCCCCCTCCGCGGCCCAGGCCCTGGCTCCGGCCCAGACCAGCACCTGGGGCCCGGTCGAAACCGTCCGACATGCTCCTCCTCCTCCTCCTCCTCCTCCTCCGGGGGCCGCTGCTGCTGCGCTCGGGAGAGGAGCTCTCGACGCGGCGCTCACTCAGGCCTCATGTAGGAGCAGGACGGGGTGTCCCCTCTAGGATCCTCAGCGCTTCGGGCGGGCAGAGCGGACGGCAGCTAAAACACCCGCGAATCCGCCGCTTCTGAGCGCCCGCCCCCACGGCCTGCCTCAGCTTTCCGATTCCCCGCCCCGCACCCCCCGCCGCCGCCGCCGCCCCCACCCAGTTCCGTTATTGACACTTAGAGGAGACCGGAGGAAGTGTTGCTCCAGGAGACAATCTCCTGCACCGCACCCTCTAGTGGCCAATATGATAAATAGCAGGAAGCTGGGCTGGATCCCTGTAATCTAAGGAAGTGGAGAAGAGAATGGCAATCCACTCCAGTATATTTGCCTGGAGAATCCCATGGACGGAGGAGCGTCGGCAGGCTACAGTCCATAGGGTCGCAAAGAGTCAGACACGATTAAATGACTAACACACACACACACACTCTAAGGAAGACAAGATGCAAGTTACCTTCCTGATCATCATTTTTCTCTCAGTCTCTATGCCCAATTCCTACCGTCCTATAAAGACTCAAAGACTAAGGATCCCTTGTTCTCCACTTGTCTCTGAGCTGGAATCCAGACTCCTGCATTCACAGACCTTGTCTGAGTCTCAGCAGCCCTCGCTTCTAGCACAGAGACCCCCTCTTTCTCTCCACACTGGGGTCAGGAGCTGAGCACTGAACTGCCAGGTGGACACTGGGAGCTTTCTCTGTAGAAGCTCCACAGACTCTCAAAGACGCACGTTAAAGGTCACTTCTTAGCACAGTGTTCGGATTTGGGGATTTCATGAACCTGTGTATCTTCCAAATGAAAATACATGAGGACAAGACTAATAAGAGTGGTGAACATTTTGATTTTTTGCTTATGTCTCTCTTTCTGGCAAAGCACACACATAAAAAAAATTATTTAAAATTAAACATTGGGGGGCGGTCCTAAGATGGCAGAGGAATAGTACGGGGAGACCACTTTCTCCCCCACAAATTCATCAAAATAACATTTGAATGCTGAGTAAATTCCACAAAACAACTTCTGAATGCCGGCAGAGGACATCAGGCACCCAGAAAAGCAGCCCATTGTCTTCGAAAGCAGGTAGGAAAAAATATAAAAGACGAAAAGAGAGACAAAAGAGTTAGGGACGGAGCTCTGTCCTGGGAAGGGAGTCTTAAAAAAGACAGAAGTTTCCAAACACTCTCACTGCCGAGTCTGTGGTGAGCCTTGGAACCACAGAGGGCAACATAACTGGGAGGAAAAATAAATAAATAATTAAAACCCACAGATTACTTGCCCAGTGGTAACTCCCCCAGTGGAGAAGCAACCAGACCCCTGCACCCACCACTAGCAAGCGGGGGCTGGGCAGAGAGGAGCGGGCTGCATTGCTTAGAGTAAGGACTGAGCCTGAATGCCTGAGGGCAATCTGAGCAAACTAACTTGGGCTAGCAAACCAGACCACGGGATAGCTACCACGCGCAAAGCCCTAACCTAAGACACCGTCAGGCCCGCTCACAGAACAAAGGACTGAACACAACTAGCCGGCTGCAGACCATCCCCCTTCAGTGACAGGCAGCCAGACCCAGAAGCGGGCAATCGTGGCCCCAGAGAGGCATTATCTACCAAACCGCAAGCAGGCTTTGTTGCTAAGACTTCTTGGGATTCGGGATGGTAGACATCTGCCTGAGAAGGTGTGCCAGGTGTACACCCAGAAAACCGAGCTGCAGGGACAGGAGAGGAGATAAGTCGCAGCGACGGTGCTCGCCAAACACCTGGTCATCTGAGCTGCTGGGACCTGGGAAGGGCATACCAACCGATTCTGTGCCTCTGAGGAGTACCTGAGTGCCTGAACCTGAGCAGCTTAGACCCGGGAAGTGCATACAACCCAGGGCCAGCTTCAAGACAGTTCCCGGCAGAGCAACCTAGAGCCTGAGCAGTGTAGACAGGGAAAGCACACACCCCGTGAGCAGGGTCAAACCCAGTGTGGCTGAGACACTGCGAGCACATGCCAGTGTTATTTGTTTGCAGCGTCCCTCCCTCCCCACAGCACGACTGAACAATGGAGCCAAAAAAAGTGTCCACCACCGCCCCCTTGTGTCAGGGTGGAAATTAGACACTGAAAGTGAAAGTGAAGTCACTCAGTTGTGTCCGACTCTTTGCGATCCCACGGACTGTAGCCTACCAGGTTTCTCCTTCCATGGGATTCTCCAGGCAAGAATACTGGAGTGGGTTACCATTTCCTTCTCCAGGGGATCTTCCCGACCCAGGGATCGAACCTGGGTCTCCTGCATTGGAAGCAGATGCTTTAACCTCTGAGCCACCAGGGAAGCAAAAATGAGACACTGAAGAGACCAGCAAACAGAAGAAGCTAAAACAGAGGGAACCTCCTTGGAAGTGACAGAGGCAATAGATTAAAACCCTGTAGTTAGTACCAACTACATAGGAAGGGGCCTATAGATCTTGAGAAATATAAGCCGGACCAAGGAACTATCCAAAAATGAACTGACCCCACACTGCCCACATCACCAGAGAAAGTCCTAGGTATAGTTTTTACTATTTTTACTATCATTCTTTAATTTTTAATTTTTTTTTATTTTTAAGTCCTCTATTACTCCCTTAATTTTCATCTTTATAACCTACTATTACTTTGCAAAAAAAGAGAGAGAGAGAGAGAGACCCTATTTTTTTAAAGCAAACTTCATATATATATATATATAAAAAATAATTTTTGTGACTTTGGTTTTTTTTTTTCTTTAATATAGTATTTTTGAAAATCCAACATCTACTGTAGATTTTTAATCTTTGCTTTCTGGTATTTGTTATCAATTTTGTACCTTTAAGAACCCAATCTTCAGTACCCATTTTTACTTGGGAGCAAGGTTACTGGCTTGACTGCGCTCTCCCCCTTTGGACTCTCCTTTTTCTCCACCTGGTCGCCTGTGTCTCCTCCCTAACCCCTCTCTGCTCTACCCAACTCTGTGATTTTCTGCGTGTTCCAGATGGTGAAGAACACTTAGGGAACTGATTACTGGCTGGATCTGTCTCTCTCCTTTTCATTCCCCCCTTTTATCCTCCTGGCCACCTCTGTCTCCTTCCTCCCTCTTCTCTTCTCTGTATAACTCCATGAACATCTCTGAGTGGTCCAGACTGTGGAGCTCACATAAGGAAGTGATGACTGGCTAGCTTGCTCTCTCCTCTTTTGTTTCCACCTCATCTCATCCTGGTCACCTCTATCTCCCTCCTCCCTCTTCTCTTCTCCATGTAACTCTGTGAGCCTCTCTGGGTGTCCCTCACTGTGGAGAAACTTTTCATCTTTAACCTAGATGTTTTATCAATGGTGCTGTATAGATGGAGAAGTTTTGAGGTTACTGTAAAAATAAGACTGGAAACCAGAAGCAGGAGGCTTAAGTCCAAATCCTGACAACACCAGAGACCTCCTGACTCCAGGGAACATTAATCGATAGGAGCTCATCAAACGCCTCCATACCTACACTGAAACCAAGCACCACCCAAGGGCCAACAAGTTCCAGAGCAAGACATACCATGGAAATTCTCCAGCAACACAGGAACATGGCCCTGGGCTTCAATATACAGGCTGCCCAAAGTCACTCCAAACCCACTGACATCTCATAACTCATTACTGGACACTTCATTGCACTCCAGAGAGAAGAACTCCAGCTCCACCCACCAGAACACTGACACAAGCTTCCCTAACCAGGAAACTTGACAAGCCACCCATCCAACCCCAACCACAGTGAGGAAATGCCACAATAAAGAGAACTCCACGACTGCCAGAATACAGAAAGGCCACTCCAAACACAGCAATATAAACAAGATGAAGAGACAGAAGAATACCCAGCAGGTAAAGGAATAGGATAAATGCCCACCAAACCAAACAAAAGAGGAAGAGATAGGGAATCTACCTGATAAAGAATTCCGAATGATAGTGAAAATGATCCAAAATCTTGAAAAAAAAAAATGGAATCACAGATAAATAGCCTGGAGACAAGGATTGAGAAGATGCAAGAAAGGTTAAATGAGGACCTAGGAGAAATTAGAAAACAGTCAATATATAATAAATAAAGCAATAAATGATATCAGAAACACTCTGGAGGGAACAAATAGTAGATTAATGGAGGCAGAAGATAGGATTAGTGAAGTAGAAGATAGAATGGTAGAAATAAATGAATCAGAGAGAAAAAAAGAAAAACGAATTAAAAGAAATGAGGACAATTTCAGAGACCTCTGGGACAATGTTAAATGCCCCAACATTTGAATCATAGGAGTCCCAGAAGAAGAAGACAAAAAGAAAGACCATGAGAAAATACTTTAGGAGATAATAGTTGAAACTTCCCTAAAATGGGGAAGGAAATAATCACCCAAGTCCAAGAAACCCAGAAAGTCCCAAACAGGATAAACCCAAGGCAAAACACCCCAAGACACATATTAATCAAATTAACAAAGAACAAATATTAAAAGCAGCAAGGGAAAAACAACAAATAACACACAAGGGGATTCCCATAAAGATAACAGCTGATCTTTCAATAGAAAGTCTTCAGGCCAGGAGGGAATGGCAGGACATACTTAAAGTGATAAAAGAAAATAACCTACAGCCCAGATTACTGTACCCAGCAAGGATCTCATTCAAGTATGAAGGAGAAATCAAAAGCTTTACAGACAAGCAAAAGCTGAGAGAATTCAGCACTACCAAACCAGCTCTCCAACAAATGTTAAAGGATCTTCTCTAGACAGGAAACACAGAAAGGGTGTATAAACTTGAACCCAAAACAATAAAGGAAATGGCAACGGGATCATAGTTATCAATAATTACCTTAAACGTAAATGGGTTGAATGCCCCAACAAAAACACAAAGACTGGCTGAATGGATAGAAAAACAAGACCCCTATATATGCTGTCTACAAGAGACCCACCTCAAAACAAGGGACACATACAGATTGAAGGTGAAGGGCTGGAAAAAGATAAACCACTCAAATAAAGACCAAAAGAAAACAGGAGTAGCAATACTCATATCAGGTAAAATAGACTTTAAAACAAAGGCTGTGAAAAGAGACAAAGAAAGACACTACATAATGATCAAAGGATCAATCCAAGAAGAAGATATAACAATTATAAATATATATGCACCCAACATGCACCCAACAATATATATGCATGCAATATGTAAGACAAATGCTAACAAGTATGAAAGGGGAAATTAACAATAACACAATAATAGTGGGAGACTTTAATACCCCACTCACACCTATGGATAGATCAACTAAACAGAAAATTAACAAGGAAACACAAACTTTAAACGATACAATAGACCAGTTAGACCTAATTGATATCTATAGGACATTTCATCCAAAAACAATGAACTTCACCTTTTTCTCAAGCGCACATGGAACCTTCTCCAGGATAGATCACATCCTGGGCCATAAATCTAGCCTTGGTAAATTCAAAAAACTTGAAATCATTCCAAGCATCTTCTCTGACCACAATGCAGTAAGATTAGATCTCAATTACAGGAGAAAAACTATTAAAAATTCCAACATATGGAGGCTGAACAACACGCTGCTGAATAACCAACAAATCACAGAGGAAATAAAAAAAGAAATCAAATTTTGCATAGAAACGAATGAAAATGAAAACACAACAACCCAAAACCTGTGGGACATGGTAAAAGCAGTCCTAAGGGGAAAGTTCATAGCAATACAGGCATACCTCAAGAAACAAGAAAAAAGTCAAATAAATAACCTAACTCTACACCTAAAGCAACTAGAAAAGGAAGAAATGAAGAACCCCAGGGTTACTAGAAGGAAAGAAATCTTAAAAATGAGGGCAGAAATAAATGCAAAAGAAACAAAAGAGACCATAGCAAAAAATCAACAAAGCCAAAAGCTGGTTCTTTGAAAGGATACATAAAATTGATAAACCATTATCCAGACTTATCAAGAAACAAAGGGAGAAAAATTAAATCAATAAAATTAGAAAGGAAAATGGAGAGATCACAACAGACAACACAGAAATACAAAGGATCATAAGAGACTACTATCAACAATTATATGCCAATAAAATGTACAACATGGAAGAAATGGACAAATTCTTAGAAAAGTACAACTTTCCAAAACTCGACCAGGAAGAAATAGAAAATCTTAACAGACCCATCACAAGCACGGAAATTGAAACTGTAATCAAAAATCTTTCAGCAAACAAAAGCCCAGGTCCAGACGGCTTCACAGCTGAATTCTACCAAAAATTTAGAGAAGAGCTAACACCTATCCTACTCAAACTCTTCCAGAAAATTGCAGAGGAAGGTAAACTTCCAAACTCATTCTATGAGGCCACCATCACCCTAATACCAAAACCTGACAAAGATCCCACAAAAAAAAGATAATGACAGGCCAATATCACTGAGAAACATAGATGCAAAAATCCTTAACAAAATTCTAGTAATCAGAATCCAACAACACATTAAAAAGATCATACACCATGACCAAGTGGGCTTTATCCCAGGGATGCGAGGATTCTTCAATATCCGCAAATCAATCAATGTAATACACCACATTAACAAATTGAAAAATAAAAACCATATGATTATCTCAATAGATGCAGAGAAAGCCTTTGACAAAATTCAACATCCATTTATGATAAAAACTCTCCAGAAAGCAGGAATAGAAGGAACATACCTCAACATAATAAAAGCTATATATAACAAACCCACAGCAAACATTATCTTTAATGGTGAAAAATTGAAAGCATTTCCCCTAAAGTCAGGAACAAGACAAGGGTGCCCACTTTCACCATTACTATTCAACATAGTTTTGGAAGTGTTGGCCACAGAAATCAGAGCATAAAAAGAAATAAAAGGAATCCAAATTGGAAAAGAAGTAAAACTCTCACTGTTTGCAGATGACATGATCCTCTACATAGAAAACCCAAGACTCCACCAGAAAATTACTAGAGCTAATCAATGAATATAGTAAAGTTGCAGAAAATAAAATCAACACACAGAAATCACTTGCATTCCTATACACTAATAATGAGAAAACAGAAAGAGAAATTAAGGGAACAATTCCATTCACCATTGCAACGAAAAGAATAAAATACTTAGGAATATATCTACCTAAAGAAACAAAAGACCTATATATAGAAAACTATAAAACATTGGTGAAAGAAATCAAAGAGGACACTAATAAATGGAGAAGTATACCATGTTCATGGATTGGAAGACTCAATATAGTGAAAATGAGTATACTACCCAAAGCAATCTATAGATTCAATGCAATCCCTATCAAGCTACCAATGGTATTTTTCACAGAGCTAGAACAAATAATTTCACAATTTGTATGGAAATACAAAAAACCTCGAATAGCCAAAGCAATCTTGAGAAAGAAGAATGGAACTGGAGGAATCAACCTGCCTGACTTCAGCTCTACTACAAAGCCACAGTCATCAAGACAGTATGGTATATGGTACTGGCACAAAGACAGAAATATAGACCAATGGAACAAAATAGAAAGCCCAGAGATAAACCCACGCACCTATGGACACCTTATCTTTGAGGCGAGGATATACAATGGAGAAAAGACAATCTCTTTAACAAGTGGTGCTGGGAAAACTGGTCAACCACTAGTAAAAGAATGAAAGTAGAACACTTTCTAACACCATACACAAAAATAAACTCAAAAGGGATTAAAGATCTAAACATAAGACCAGAAACTATAAAACTCTTAGAGGAGAACATAGGCAAAACACTCTCTGACATAAATCACAGCAGGATCCTCTATGACCCACCTCCCAGAATATTGAAAATAAAAGCAAAAATAGACAAATGGAATCTAATTAAAATTAAAAGCTTCTGCACAACAAAAGAAACTATAAGCAAGGTGAAAAGACAACCTTCAGAATGGGAGAAAATAATAGCAAATGAAGCAACTGACAAACAGCTAATCTCAAAAATATACAAGCAACTCCTGCAGCTCAATTCCAGAAAAATAAATGACCCAATCAAAAAATGGGCCAAAGAACTAAACAGACATTTCTCCAAAGAAGACATACAGATGGCTAACAAACACATGAAAAGATGCTCAACATCACTCATTATCAGAGAAATGCAAATCAAAACCACTATGAGGTACCATTTCTCGCCAGTCAGAATGGCTGTGATCCAAAATTCTACAAGCAATAAATGCTGGAGAGGGTGTGGAGAAAAGGGAACCCTCTTACACTGTTGGTGGGAATGCAAACTAGTACAGCCACTATGGAGAACAGTGTGGAGATTCCTTAGAAAACTGGAAATAGAACTGCCATATGACCCAGCAATCCCACTGCTGGGCATACACACCGAGGAAACCAGAAGTGAAAGAGACACATGTACCCCAATGTTCATCGCAGCACTGTTTATAATAGCCAGGACATGGAAGCAACCTAGATGTCCATCAGCAGATGAATGGACAAGAAAGCTGTGGTACATATACACAATGGAATATTATTCAGCCATTAAAAAGAATATATTTGAATCAGTTCTAATGAGGTGGATGAAACTGGAACCTATTATATGGAGTGAAGTAAGCCAGAAAAAAAAAATCAATACAGTATACTAATGCATACATATGGAATTTAGAAAGATGGTAACAATAACCCTGTATGTGAGAAAGCAAAAGAGACACAGATGTATAGAACAGTCTTTTGAACTCTGTGGGAGAGGGCGAGAGTGGGATGATTTGGGAGAGTGGCATTGAAACATGTATAATATCATATGTGAAATGAATCGCCAGTCCAGGTTCAATGCATGATACAGGATGCTCGGGGCTGGTGCACTGGGATGACTCAGAGGGATGGTATGGGGAGGGAGGAGGGAGGGGGGTTCAGGATGGGAAACACGTGTACACCCGTGGTGGATTCATGTCGATGTATGGCAAAACCAATACAATATTGTAAAGTAATTAGCCTCCATTTAAAATAAATAAATTTATTTTTTTTAAAAGGCTACATGTGAGGATAAGTCAGTACAAACAAATCTGATGGTTTAAGCTTATTCTATCATTTCTCTCCCAGTGGCACTCTTCTGTTCTCCGATTCTTCCTTCAGCTATAATAGAGTTGATCAGTTCCTCCACAGTGATACCACATACCTAATACATAATAACTTTATTATACTGCTGATCACATCTCAAGCCATAAGTGAAATTGAGCTTTTGGTTGTTGTTGTCATTGTCATTAAGCTAACATTTTCTGTCTCTGTAGGTTCAAAGTACAGTACAAAATACTAGATAGATAAAGGAAAATAAAACACTGTCCAAGAAGAAAACCTCCAAAGAAAAGTTATGCTTCTTGTAATACATTCTTTTATTCCTTCTAAGACATATTTTTTCATATTTTAACATATTTAATTTCACTGTGCATCTCATCATATGTGGTATGAAATTAATGAATAACCTACAGTCGATAGCACATAAACATCTGGGGAAATGGTACTAGTAACTTTAGGGACATCACCCCTTCTAACCACCTTCATCCAGTCACAGCCAGTGACCTACCTCCTAGTTCCTCTGAAATCTGTATCCCACATCACTACCCTCAAGTCTTACTGCCCCTGACACTTAATTAGTTCAGGTCTAGATCAGTTATGAGGATTTCAACTGGGACTAATACTAAACCCACCTCAAACTGGCTTAAGCAAAGAGTAAATACATCACCTCATGAAACAGGAAATTTAGAGGCAAGGCAGTTTCCGGCTTGATTGACTCAGCACCAGCTCATTGTCCTCAAGGACCTGGGCACTTTCAGCCTCTCTGCCCTGGCTCATCCTCTAGCTGAGGATAAAATGTCCTCTGGTGTTCTAAGCAGCACGTGTGCAATAGTTTTCTGGGTCTACCATAACAGAATACCACAGACAGGTGGGGGCAAGGGAGCCTAAGCAGCAGTGTCTTTTCTCAGTTCTAGAAGGTACAAATTCAAGGTCAGATGTTGACAGCGCTAGTTTCTCCAGAGGCCTCTTTCTTGGCTTACAGATGGCCACCTTCTCTGTGTGTCCTCACAGGGTCTTTCTTCTGTGCATGAATCCCTAGTGATCCGTGTGTCATCAAAGTGCTTCCTCTTACAAGGATATGAATGAGAGTGGATTGGACCCTCACTTTAACTTCATAACCTCTTTAAAGGCCTGATCCCCAAATGCAGTCATGTTCTGAGGTACTCAGAGTTAGGGTTCTGGCATGAATTTGGGGAGAACACAGTTCAACCCATAATAATCTATATTATTTTTATAATTTTTTTTTATTTTTTGAAGTATAATTAATTTACAATGATGTGCCACTCTCTGTTGTGCAGCAAATTGACTTAGTTATACACATAGAGGCGATGTTTTAAATACTCTTTTCCATTGTGGTTTATCACAGGATATTGAATACAATTTCCTGTGTAGTGCCTTTTTTTTTATCCATCCTATACATAACAGTTTAAAAGTGCTAATCCCCAATTCCCAGCCCCTCCCTCCCCACACCTCTCCCCTTTGGCAAACACAGATCTGTTCTCTATGTCTGTGAGTCTGTTTCTGTTTTGTAAATATGTTCATTTATGCCATATTTTGCTTTGAACTGTGGTATTGGAAAAGACTCTTGAGAGTCCCTTGGACTGCAAGGAGATGCAACCAGTCCATTCTAAAGTAGATCAGTCCTGGGTGTTCATTGGAAGGACTGATGCTAAAGCTGAAACTCCAATACTTTGGCCACCTCATGCAAAGTGTTGACTCATTGGAAAAGACTCTGATGCTGGGAGGGATTGGGGGCAGGAGGAGAAGGGGATGACAGAGGATGAGATAGCTGGATGGCATCACCAACTCGATGGACATGAGTTTGAGTGAGTTGGTGATGGACAGGAAGGCCTGGAGTGCTGCGGTTCATGAGGTTGCAAAGAGTCGGACATGACTGAGCGACTGAAATGAACTGAACTGAACTAATGCCATATTTTAGACTCCATATGTAAGTGGTGTCATATAGTATTAGTCTTTCTCTGACTTACTTCACTTAGTATAATCATCTCTAGATGCATCCATGTTGTTGCAAATGACAGTATTTCATTCTTTTTGTGGCTGAGTAGTATTTCATGGTGCATATGTACCACATCTTCTTTATCTATTCACCTGTCAATGGACATTTAAGCAGTTTCCGTGATCTGCCTATTGTGAATAGTGCTGCTGTGAACACAAGGGTGCATATATTTTTTTTTCAAATCAGTTTTGGATATATTTTTTGATTACTTACTTATTATTTAGCTTCCTCAGATCTTGGGTGCAGCAAGCAGAATCTTCATTTCATTATGAGGGATCTTTCATTGTGGCACACAGGGTCAGAAGTTGTGGTATGCAGGCTCTCTAGTCGTGGCATGCAGGCCTAGTTGTTCTGTGGCATGTGGGAATCTCAGCTTCCTGACCAGGGATCAAGCCCACATCCAGTTCATTGCAAGGTGGATTCTTAACCACTGGACGACCAGAGAAGTCCCCAGGGATGCATGCATCCTTTTGAACTGTAGTTTTGTCCAGGTATACACCCAGGAGTGGGCTTCTTGGGTCATATGGTAATTCTATTTCTAGTTTTTTGAGAAACATTCACACTGTTTTCCATCATGGCTGAACTAATATTTCCATCAACAGTTTAAGAGGGTTCCTTTTTCTCCACACAGTCTCCAGGATTTGTTGTTGTAGACTTTTTAATGATGACTGGTGTGAGGTGGTACCTCACTGTAGTTTTAGTTGCATTTTTCTAATAATTAGTGATATTGAGCATCTCTCCATATACTACCTGGCCATCTGCATGTCTTCTTTGGAGAAATGTCTATTAAGATCTTCTGTCCATTTTTCCATCGGACAACCCGTAATAAACTATAAGACTAAGGAATATCCAGAGCAAAAACAGGGATCACTTCCTCTGGCTCTTTTGCAGAAGAAATGAAGTTTTTCCCAGAGGCCCCAGCACACTTTTCATCAGGTCTCATTGGGCAGAGACAGGACACACGCCTGCTCCTGAGCCGGTCTCTGGCCAGAAGGCTGGAACTACTTTGACTGCCTCAAACAAATCATCTGGACATTGGATGGCACTGGTGACCATAGAACAAAGTCCTGCTGAGGCCTCCATTCCTGAAATGGCCTCCTGCCCCTTCCTAATCCTCACTGTGTTCAGTGTTGGCCCCTTCCAACCCCTTCCCCACATTGCTGCCAGTAAGGGTCCTTGTAAACCACAAGCTCCTCCACAGTCCTACTAAGAATACGCATGGCATCAGCTGGAGCACCAGGCTCAACCTCCACACCATGGAGTTGGATCAGTTATCAACTGTGGCACAAAAAGCCACTCTAAACCCAGGGGCTTAACACAGTGATGACCCTTTCTTTTGCTCCTGAGTCTACAGTTCGAGCAGAGCTCAATGGGGACAGCTTGTTTCTGCCACACATGGTGTCACTGGGACATTTGAAGGCCTTCTCACTCCTTCTCTCTTCCCTCAGTGACCTTCTTCCCCCAGCACCTCAACTGTGCCTTCTCTCTTCCTACTCTCCCTTCCTCTTCTCCTCCTTGCTTTCCTGACCCCTTCTACCTTTTCCCCTTCCTCTTTCTCTGGCCACCCTTGTCCCCATTTCTCATAAGCAATCAGTTGTCATCACTCATTCAGCATCCCACCCTGGACAATGCACCATGGGACCTGGGATAGATTTCAGATCAGGCCTCTGCCTCCTCCATATCTCTTCCAGAATTATTATAAAGAGACAGGTAGAGTGATCACAAATCACACAGCTTCTAGGTTTGTTTTTTTTTCTCAATCTCTTCAATTTTTTTTCCTAATCTTTTTCCTCCTGAATTGGCAGCTCCTAACTCAAGTCTTAGTTAGCACTTTCATTTTTGCCTCAGGCTTTCCTGTATGGAGGACCCAGGCTAAGATAAATAGCACTAGAACTGGTTCTGGAAACAGGCTGTCAGGATGGGCTTTAGAGTCAAGCGGCTCACAGATCTGATAGAAAGACTGACCGATTGCTGCTGCTCTCTGGGATCCTGTGAATGTTTGGTACTTGCCCTCTGTACCTTTCTCTTCCTCATTTTGTGCATTTTATGAGTTTTAGATCAATTTCTCTCACACTGAACTTCCCTGTGAACCAGAAGATAGGAATCGGGAGAGAAGTTAAGAGGGAAACGTAGACCCAGCAGGGAACATTAGAACACTGGCCATGAAGAAGGGATAGACAAAGTGAGGGATGTGTTAGGAGGTGGTGATTGTAGCCCCTGATCTTTCCACTACCGGACATCCTAAACTCGGGAGACAAGGAAAAGTTTGAGACTGGATTGTGTCTGGCAGCAAGCTGGAAGTGTTGAAATGTACAGAAGAGTTAGTAAGAATGTAAAAGAAGGATAAAAATTGATTCTGATGTATTATTACTTTTTGTGAATTTAAATTCACCATCAATCACCAGTCCATAGAAAGATAATTCAAAATGTACCTTAGGCAAAAGAAAACAGATGTGTTTACAAAGAGAATAGTGGGGATAAAAGCCCTGACCCCTGTCACCCTTTCCAGCCCAACTTCTCTAAGTGAATTGTTTATGCTTTATTGTTAAAAAAAAAAAAAAAAGAATAACAAAAAGAATGTTGTAAAAATTAACACAAATACAGGAAAGGATATAAGGCATAAATATACAGTTTAGTGAATTACGAAAAAAAGCAAAGACTTATGAAACTACCACCCTGCTTAAGAAACAAAAGGTTTACAGAGCTCCAAAAATAGTACTTCCAGATAACAAACCCTTTCTAAGTCATACCTTGGAGCTGTTTTGCAGATACTGAAACTCCACCAGGTGGAAGAATTTAACTGTATGCCAACCACAAGCATATTGACCCCAGACCAGCTGGAACCAGAAGGTGGATGATGTTGATTCCCAGTAACTTCACCATCAACCAATTAGATGAAAATCCACCCGCTGATCCCGCACCCTGCAACTCCCTTCCTCACCTTGTCTTTAAAAACTTTTCCCTGAAAGCCACTGGGGAATTCGGGCATTTTGTGGACATTAGCTACCTAAACTCCTTGCTGAGCACGTGCAGGAAATGTTGTACTTTCCTTCACCACAGCTCCATGTTAGTAGATTGGCTTCCCTGCACATAGGCCAGCAGACTCAAGTTTGGTTTTATAACACCCTGACATGAGGAGAGAGAAAAAAGGCAAGAGGTGACAAAAAATGAGTAGAGAAAGAAAGAATAAAGGAGCAAAATGTGAAGGCAGGAATGTGCTAGAAAGGGACAAAGATTTACTAAGGAAGTGAAAGCAAAAGAAGATACTAGAAAAAAAGCAAATACAGGTGACTCTTGAACAATACGGATTTGATTTGTGTTGGTCAACTTATATGCAGGTTTCCTTGACACAATACTACACCATCCATGACTCACTGAATCCGCAGCTGCTGACCACAAACTCAGAAACCACAGATACGGAGGAACCATGGTACAGAGGGCCAAGCATGAGCTAACCAACTGTGCAGGGGGTTGGTGCCCACAGGTTGTTCAAGGATTAACTATATATTAACAGTAGATGACCTAGTACCATACAAGCCAAGTTTAGGCAAGAACAACCACAGGGGTTTCACTTCACCCTCCAGCCAGGACAGCTGCTGCCCAAACCAAAAAAAGCCCCAAGGCCTCAGCTGTGGCTGCAGTTCTCCCCTCAGAAGGATTCAAGGGGCAGACTTGTAGGACTCAGCCTTTCACACGGGGATCTGGCACTGTCTCCCGGTAGATTGGGTCAAAATTGAGTTGATTTGGAGGACTCCCAGCTACTTTTCAGTGAATGTCTTGGTATTGTGAGAACTCTCCCCAACACACACACATTGCAACACGTACTAGAATCATTGTAGAGACACTGTCCTGAGTGTCAAAGCTGGAGGAATAAAGGAAATGGACAGCTGTGACCTTAATCTCTCTTTTACTACTGAATCTAAGTAATCTATTATTCTTTAAGATGTTTATGTTGAGGACTTTACTTGATTAGCTAATAACAGTATGTTACAAAAAATTCATAAGAATCATTTTCCTCTGCCCATCTGCCTCATACTAGGGTCTCCAGAAATGGGCAAACTTGTGTTCAAGAACTTGGAGTTGTGACTTGAAGTTCCAAACTCAGAATGTTCAAAGAGGTATTCACCAAAATGAGAGGTATTTTTTCAAAACATCCCTTCAGGTCTTCAGGTCCCGGCCAATTTGTAAACAGACTCAAAGAAATTCAAAACCACAAAATGCACAAAGTGATATAATTTATTCCCCTCCCCTCCTTGTTAACATTCTATTTTTCCATCTCTGAGGGTCTGGGCTTAGGAGCTGGCTTCTGTGTCTCACACCACACAGCTCTCAGCGATAGAACAGGAGCACAGCTGCCTCAGTGATCTCCCGGCTGGAGCTGTAACCCCAGTGAGCTCCATATCCATTCCAGTTAAAGGAGGAGAAATCCCCACACTGCAAGGGACTGCTCTCTGGGAAGAATCCTCCTCCACCGATGCAGTGCTGGGGGGCAGGGAGTAGACACAGTGAGGGGTTGGCTGTGGACACACCAGTGAGCTCTTAATGGTCGAATCCCCTGTAATTTTGGTCCTTCTCCTACTTGGCCTTGACCCCTCCCCTGCACAGAACTAACTCTCCAGTGGACTCTGAAATCATGTTCTCCTGAATTCCTTTTTACCTTTTTCCCGTTTATTCTCAGGCCCCTCAGCTCAACTCTTTTCCTTAATCAATCCCCCAAATGCTATTCCTCACAGCTCTGTCCACTTCTCACTCTCCCAGTGAGGCTCATCTTCTCCCCTGACTTTTGCTAACACCAGCATAATCATACATTGTCATGATGCTCCTAAATTTCAGAGGGCAGCCAGTTATTTTCTGCATTTGAAACCCCATATCCAACTGTCACATGGATGTCTCCACCCACATATCTTTAGATCTAAAACTCCACTTGAGCAAAACAAAACTAATTCTCTCTTGCTGTCCTTGAATCTATTCCTCTCTCATCACACATCTTAACTGATAACATCCAGTCACCCAAAACAAAACCCTGAAGTCTGTTTGGTCTTCATCACTTGCCATCTCCCATATTTGTTTAATCACCAAGAACTGTTGATTCCACCATCTATGCACCCATCCTTACTCTTTCAGCTCTATCAACTACACCCTGGCTCAAGTCCTCACTATTTCACATCTGCACCTTTACACCTGCCTCATGGTCTCGTTGACTCTTATTTTCCTGCTCTTGAATCCATGTCTCCCCCTCCTTTCTAAACCAAAGTGATCAGGTCACTAATATGGTCAAACTCCTCTGATGTGTCCCATCACCTATAACATAAACTCTATGTCCTGAACGTAATGCAAAAGCCCCTCCTTGCCCTACTTCCTGCAAGTATTTTCAGCTCTTGATTCTACACCATGTGCATACCATGATACAATTTACACAACAGCTCACTGCCCCCTCAACACACCATGGTATCAAATCCCAGTGATTTTGAACATGTCAGTCATTCATCCTCAAAGGACACTATTTGCCCCTTGTTGCCTGTTGAACTCTACACACATCTTTTGATATTCACCAAAAATGTCACCTTCCTGCAGAATCAACTGTGTGTCGTTAGTAGAGATAGAAGCTCCTGCATTGTATCCCCAGGGCCCTTTGTTTATGTTGCTATCTCAGGCGATACCACATGAGATTGCAATCGTGTGTTTACAAATCCTAACCACTTGAGTTCCTTAAGATGACTCTGTCAGCTTACAGTTTCAATACCCAGCACTTTGTAGGTACCCTCCCATGTATTTTTGAGTCAGTACATACAGGGGTAAATGCAAATGGGAACTTATGAACAGAATAAGGATTCATGGAATCCACAGTAGGGGGGCACACACCCAACCCCACTCCCAGGACCGACACACACATGATCCTCCAGATCGGAATCTAGGGGCCATGTCGTGAGGGCACAGCTGCCTCTTTCTAACTGACGCATGGACAAACTGATCGTTGCAGCGGGAAGTAAAGATGTCCTTGACTTCAGGGTCGCATTTCTCAGCCTGACAGGTGTGGAAGGAAACGTTGTGAGTGAGCATGCTCGTCCTTAGAGCTCTGACTCCCTTTTCCTCCTGCCCCTCCAGTCACAAAACGTCCCTCAGAGACACTCTCCAGCTGGCACACCTCTGCTGCTCACTTCTACAAGACGGAAGATACAACAAAAACATAAAGATTCTTGAAGTTAATAAGAATATTAGATAATATTTTTGTGATCTCAATATATGAAAATACTTCTTAAACACAACATAAAAGTACTAATCATACATGAGAATATAGATAAATTGTACTTTGATGAAGTAAATTATGTCTAATGGTTAAAGATACAAACTATCACTTATAAATTAAGTTCCTGGGGATGTAATATACAGTATGCTTCCTATAGTCATAATATTATGGTGTACATTGAAAAATTATAAAAGGGTAGATGTTAAAAGTTTTCCTCAGAAGAAAAAAGAATTTGTAGCTATGTGTGGTAGTAGATGTTGACTAGACTTATTCTGATGATCATTTCACAATACATAAAAATATAAAATCATTATGGTACACACCTGAAACTAACATGATATTACATATTGATTACATTTCAAGTAGAAATAATAGTAACAATTTTAAAATTATGTCCACAAAATGCCAGCAAAAGAAGAAAAATGCAAGCTACAGAGACATACACCAATATACCCCATAAGGAGTTGTGCACACAAGCACACACACACACACAAGCCATGATTCTTCCCAAAACTCACGTGCTCAGTGTTACAGCCAGTGACTCTCATCCCAGTACACAGCGCATGGGCTGCACTCTCATTGTTAAACACCCTGAACTGGACAAATCCTGCAACAAATTCTCCTGGAAAAGAAGAGGCAGAGAAAGGGTCAAGGATTCAAAGGATGAACTGAAAACAGCTTCCTTTTGACCAGCCCAGGGATTCCCTAAATCAATAGGTCAGGTTATAGCCTAGCACTCCAAGCTGCAGGGATGAAACCCAGTACATCCTGGCTCTGAACTTCGCTGGAAGAGACCTTCCCTCCATCTGGAGTAACAGGACCAAGGCTCGTGTTCACAAGAGTCACTTGTCTGCCTAAAGCTCATAGGTGAAATTAATAATACACTGAGAGATCAGCAAGAAGACCTTCAGAGGTCCAGCAAGAATAAGCAATTATCAGAAGTGGCCATCTGTTTCTGCTAGCACACTTCTCATCCAATTACCATGACGTTAACGTAAAATGACTCATTTTCCCACCAAAAACTTAAGTCTGTGGCTTCTTTAAAATAATAGCTATCCATCATTTGTTGTTCAGTCACTAAATCACGTCGGACTCTTTGCAACCCAATAGACTGCAGCACACCAAGCTTCCCTGTCCTTCGCCATCTCCCAGAGTTTGCCCAAACTCATATGCATTGAGTAGATGGTGCCATCCAACCATCTCATCCTCTGTCATCCCCTTCTCTTCTTGCTCTCAATCTTTCCCCAGATCAGAGTTTTTTCCAATGAGTCAGCTCTTCCCATCAAATGACCAAATTGTTGGAACTTCAGCTTCAGCACCAGTCTTTCCAATGAACATTCAGGGCTGATTTCCTTTAGGATTCATTGGTTTGATCTCCTTGCTGCCCAAGGGACTTTTAAGAGTCTTCTCCAACACCACAGTGCAAAAGCATCAATTCTTTAGCACTCAGTCTTCTTTATGGTCCAACTCTCACAACCATACATGACTACTGGAAAAACTAGAGCTTTGCTTGTACAGATCTTTGTCTGAAAAGTGATGTCTCTTCTTTTTAATACACTGTCTAGGTTAGTCATAGCTTTCCTTCTTCCAAGGAGCAAGCGTCTTTTAATTTCATGGCTGCAGTCACTGTCTGCAGTGATACGGGAGCCCAAGAAAATAAAGTCTGTCACTGTTTCCACTTTTTCTCCTTCTATTTCCCATGAAGTAATAGGACAGAATGCCATAATCTTAGTTTTTTGAATGCTGAGCTTTAAGCCAGCTTTTTTACTCTCCTCTTTCACCTTCATCAAAAGGTTCTTTAGTTCCTCTTCACTTTATGCCATTAAAGTGGTATCATCTACATAACTGAGGTTGTTGATAATTCTCCAGGTAATCTTGATTTCAGCTTGTTGATTCATCCAGCTTGGCATTTCACATGATGCACCCTACATAAAAGTTAAATAAGCAGGGTGACAATATATAGCCTTGACCTACTCCTTTCCCAATTTTGAACCAGGCTGTTGTTCCATGTCTGGTTCTAACTGTCGCTTCTTGATCTACATACATACAGGTTTCTCAGGAGACAGGTAAGGTGATTTGGTGTTCCCATCTCTTTAAATATTTTCCTCAGTTTTCTGTGATCCACACAAAGGCTTTAGCATAGTCGATGAAGCAGAAGTAGATGTTTTTCTGGAATTGCATTACTTTTTTTATGATGCAGTGGCTGTTGGCAGTTTGATCTCTGGTTCCTCTGCCTTTTCTAAATCTAGTTTGTATACGTGGAAGTTCTTGGTTCAAGTACTATTGAAGCCTAGCTTGAAGGATTTTGAGCATTACCTTGTTAGCGTGTGAAATGAGCACAATTGGGCAGTAACTTGAATATTTTTGGCATTGCCTTTCTTTGGGATTGGAATGAAAATTGGCCGTTTCCAGTCCCATGGCCAATGTTGAGATATTCAAATTTGCTGGCATATTGAGTGCAGCATTTTAACAGCATCATCTTTTAAGATTTCAAACAGCTCAGCTGGAATTCTAGCGACTCCACTAGCTTTCTATATAGTAATGCTTCCTAAGACCTACTTAACTTTGCACTCTATGATTTCTGCCTCCAGGTGAGTGATGACACCATCATGGTTTTCCAGATCACTAAGACCTTTTTAATATAGTTTTTCTATGTATTCTTGCCACCCCTTCTTAATCTCTTCTCTTTTTATTAGGTCCTTGTTGTTTCCATCCTTTATTGTGCATGAAATGTTTCCTTGAAGAGACCTCTGATCTTTTCCATTCTATTGGTTTTCTCTATTTCTTTGCATTGTTCCCTTAAGAAAGCTTTCTTATCTCTCCTTACTATTCTTTGTTCCTCTGCATTCAGTTGGGTATATTGTTCCCTTTCTCCTTTGCCTTTCGCTTCTCTTTTTTTCTCAGCTATTTTCTAAACTCTATTTTCTAAACAAAAATATTCAAATTACTGCACGATTGTACTCATTTCACATGCTAGCAAGGTAATGCTTAACATCCTTCAAGCTAGGCTTCATCAGTACATGAACCGAGAACTTCCAAATGTACAAGCTGGATTTAGAAAAGGTCTCCTCAAACAACCATTTTGCCTTCTTGCATTTTTTTTTTCTTTGAGATGATTTTGGTTACCACCTTTGGTACAATGTTATGAGCATCTGTCCATAGTTCTTTAGGCACTCTGTCTACTAGATCTAATCCCTTGAATCTATTTGTAACTTCCACTGTATAATCATAAGGAATTTTATTTAAATCATTCCTGAATGTCTTGATGTTTTTTCCCTACTTTCTTCAATTTAAGCCTTAAGTTTAAAATAAGGAGCTCATGATCTGACCCACAGTCAGCTCTAGGTCTTCTTTTTGCTGACTGTATAGAGCTTCTCCATCTTTGGCTGCAGAGAACATAATCTGATTTGGGTATTGACAAACTGGTGATATCCATGTGCAGAGTTGTGTTCTGTGTCATTGGAAGAGGGTGTTTGCTATGACCAGTGTGATCTTTTGGCAAAACTCTGTTAGCTTTTTCCCTGCTTCATTCAATACTCCAAGGCCAAACTTGCCTGTTACTCCAGTTATCTCTTGACTTCCTACTGTTGCATTCCAATGCCCATGATGAAAAGTACATCTTTTTTGGTGTTAGTAATAGAAGGTCTTGTAGGTCTTCATGGAACTGGTCAACTTCAGCTTCTCTATTCTATTCATCATTACAAAAACAAATTTTTCACACCACTTTGCTATTTGTTTTTGCCTCTGAACTTTAACTTACCTCTTTCCTTAACTATTATAAGAGTCATACAGGGTATTGGTTAAGAAGACTGAGCTTGTATCCTCTGCAATGGAGAAGAGTAATACTAACTTCATTCTTTTCTCATGATGATAAAATAACACAAAATCATGTTAAGTTCCTATATTACACCATGGTACATTGTATGTATTCAATACATGCTAGCAATCATTAACTGTTGCTAGTTACACTTACCCTAAGAGAGCAGGGAAGAGCTGATGACTGGGCTTGGGAAGGAAGTACTCACACCGACCATCTGGTGAGTAATAAGATGCAGTTTTCTCAGCATCACCAAAGTCATAGTCAACAGGAATGGCTGGGCCATTGTCAGTCCAGCACTTCTCTGCTCCATATATCACAAGGTATTTCTACAGAGACCAAAATACAGATTGTGTGAGGACAAGCAGGAGATGTAATGCCCTCAGGTGTCATTTTCAGATCAGCCTTAAAATACTAATTCCTCCCCACCCGCCCGCCGTGATAACTATGTCCAACAACCTCGAGTCCCTCTCTCTTCTGCCATATGCTTCTTCCCTTGCTTGGCTCAGAACTCCCAAGAGAGGTAGACCATGAGTTCACTTGACCCAGAGCTGGAATAAAGAGCCAAGAACAAGCACCTGCTAGGGATATGGGACCCAGACCAGACTTATTCTCACCCAAAACTCCTGGCTCTCAGCTCACCAAAAGAAGTACCCCCACCCCCAGCCAGCAGCACCATGTACCTGGTAGAGTCCAAATAGATTGTGCCCCAGTCTCCAGAAGAAGCCAGTGTTGGTGTGGTACCTCAGCAGGGAGCTGTTCCTCCAGTGCTGCAGGGGGGACTTGTTGGGCACATGCCAGATGCCCAGGTCCTGGGCCTGGATGTTGTAGTAACCAGGGTTCTGCAGAGGGACACACACTCAGTCCGACCAGCCCAGGAGGTGCCACCAGCCAAAGACCCACACACACAGTCCTCACTTGAGCTGAGAGCTCAGGGCTCCAGGAGGCCAGGTGCCCAGCAGTGCTCAGACCACCACCCTTCCAGAAGATGATGAGGCCCCACCACCCAAACAGCCTTGGTGGGAAGAAGCTGTGATTCAAGACATGGACTTCTGTCTTTTTCCTTCTCCAGCCCCACCTCCACATCCCCGTCTCCCACCCTCCCTTCCACATGCTCTGCTCCAGCCACACCCTGTTCCCACCCTTTCCCACCTGGAAACTCAGTGCCACCCACCTTGTAGTCATCGCTCATGGCGGCCTCTGCAGACCCAAACATGTTGTAATTAGCCCAGTTGCCATCGCCCTCTGGGTAGTCAGCCCTGTTGCCCTGCTGACTGGACCAGCAATCGCCCACCGTGCATTTCTTGAGCATGCAGTTCTCATGGATGCTGGCCACCAGGGTCCAGCCACAACCCCCAGAGGTCATGTCACAGAAGGTCTGGTAGATGACACCATTCTCAGTGCGGAGGTGATACAGGCCATCTGCAGAGGGAACGAGCCCAGAGACCCCCTTTCTGAGACCACAGGGTCCATCTTAGGCCTCACAATCAGAAAGACTCTGGGAAGTCAGAAATGTATCCTGAAGGCTCTCACATATACCTGCTTATTAGAGGACAATTCTCTATGGGTCATCTAAGAGCAGAAACACTGACTGCCTTTGTTCAAAGCTACCTTTTCAAAGACTTTGTAGAGCAAATATCAAAGAAGACAGAGATGGTATCTCCCTCTGGATAGAGCCTCCTTCTGACCACTCAAGGCCTGATAATAGTGCCCAACCACATCTCAAGTCTACATCAGGATGTGGCCTCTGCAACTCAGAGCAAAGGAGAGGCATGGTCACTGCCAATTTTATGAGATTCAGATTCCCTAAGTGTAGAGTTCCTTTCCTGGACCTAGCTAGCCCTAAAGGAGAATAAACTCTCTGATATGAATTTTGTAGTTTCTTTACCAACCCTATCTGTCAACCTCCTTGGAAAACCCACTACATGTACAGATGTCTCCCATAACATGATCCAAACCCTCAAAATTCCCATTGGAAATCTCCTTGGCTGGACCCTGGAGTCAGATCAGACAGGAGTGGGGAGCACAGCCCTCCTGATCTCCATAACTGGGATCTGCTTAGCTAAAAAGTAACTGAAAGGAGAGGGTACTGGGTTGGTTTATTACTACTGGGTTGGTTTATTACTCACCATCTGCCTCACTACCACTTTCTTTGATTTCCTTGCAGCTTCTGGGAAGGAAAGACAGGTAAGGAGCACATTTTTCACCCTCCCAGAACTTCTCAACAGAAGGGATCATTGCTAGAGGATGGGAGAATAATTCTCATTAATATTCAGATGCTACTCACACCAGCTTTCCAGGCCAACAGCTCCCAGCCCATTCCTACTTTACAATTTTATCACTGGACTGTGAGGCCCCAGAGGTCAGGATTCTCATAGCTAAGAATACCTGACCACAATCTACTACAGGCTTAACACTTGCATTCTTTTGCTCAACTGTTTAAAAATGAAAACTATCATAGTGCCTGCTACAAGGAAGGGAATTGTGAGGATGAAGACTAGACTAGGTTGTTCCCTGGACACAGCCCTGAATACCATCTCCTTCTGGGAACCCCAAGGCCAAAGCCATAGGAGCAGGAGCCACTAGAAGGAACCACAATCTTCACCACCACGACTCCCCTGAGCCCTCTCAGCCAAATGCAGAGGCACAGATGGAGCCCCAGGACTGGCCTTAGCTTCAGACCAAACATCCAGAGAGACCAGCAATCAATACTCAGGCCACAGCTCAATTTGGCTGCAAAGTTTGACTTCTCTGCATCTCCACGACTCCTCTCTGGGCCAGGACCTCCGCATCCAGCCCAGCTCTATTCCCTCGGCTCCACTGTGCACCTGGGTGAACTGATGAAACTGCTGCTCCTGAGTGACCTACCTGCACCCCGCCCTCTGGCGGCCAGAAAGAGGAACAGCATGAGGCAGAATCTGGACCTTGGCCCCTAAGAAGAAAATTATGCACAACATCATTGGCCGATCCATCATTTTTCATCTCCCCATCCTTGTGCCTGAACTTTGTGAGTAAGGAAACCTCAAATGGGAAGTGATGGCCTCCTGGGCATTCTCAAACCTACTGGAATAACCCTCAAATCCTTAAGGGACCACAGGCTCCTTTCTCTGAAACTCCCCATTCCTGAGACCAAGACCAGACCTGAGCTGGCATTGTGGTGCCCCACACACTCGGATCTTATCTCAGAGTCAGCACAGAGAGCTTCCTCACAGCACGGAGAGCTTCCTCCTTCCTTCCTCCCAGATCCCAGGAACCACGAGTTCCTGCCAGGTGGAGTCTCAGAGCTACTGCCTCTGCAGAGAGTCCTGACATGAGTGAGGTGCTAAGCCTGTGGAGAGAATAAAGCATGTGGGCCCAGCCCACTTTGGGCTGCAAGCCCCGCCCTCAAGCTTTCTTCCCTTGAAGGTTCCTGAGGCTCAGCCCCGGCAATGAGAAGGATTGTGTAACTGCCTGGAGGGGCAGGAGACAGCACTCTTGGTCACACAGGTGACACTCACCATGAGGAGGGCGAGCCCTGCGGGGTCAGAGCACACACAGTGCTCCCTTCAGTAACAGACTCTCGGGATGCACGGGACCTCACGGTTCTCCCCTGCAGCCTGTTCTGCTCCCACGTCAGTCAGATGCCCCAGGGCCTCACACACCTCCGTCAGGTCGTCATCCTTCCAGTCTCTCCCAAAACTTCTCCATGAAGCCTGCCCTGACACCCCCACCCCAGGCAAAGCTGATGGATACTCCCCTGGCCTAATAGGGACTTTGTCACTCTAATTATGACATGTACCACACTGTCATGTCATTCTGTTGTAATTTTGAGGCTAAAATAATTGAAAATTTGCAAAATATTGCAAAAATAAGACTAGTGCAGACACAGATAGCTTCTACCTAGATTCAGCTATAGTTTGTGTTTTACCCAATTTGCTTTAGCACGTGTGCCTTCTCTCTATGTGCATACACAAACTCACACAGGCTTTTTCTTTAAAAACAAATTGAGAGTAAGTTACATCCATGAAGGCCCTTTCCCTAGATAAATATGTGTTTTTCTAGTAGGGATTTCTCACATATAACCACAGTGAAATTATCAATTATGTATCGTTAACTCTTTTTATGTAACAGGTGTTTTTCTAGGGTCCACTAACCTGGGAGTTCTACTCAGCTCAGCTGGCATTCATCAGACTGAAATTTCTCTGGCTTTCATTTCTTCCCATTATTAGGAGATTTCTGTCCACACTGAAGCCCGTAATCCCTAGGGGATGTTTTACACCTGCTGACAACTGAATTTCCCCATTCCACACCCAAGCCAGCCCAATTCCTCGAAAGGAATCGATGTCAAGGATTCAGAGCACTGACAACTGACCCTATGACACTTCATTTCCATCACCTCTGCTGCTGGGGCTGCTCTCGGGGTCAGATGCTGATGTTCAGGGCACTGCTCCCTCTCACTCCTGGGCCTCTAGCCCCACATCTCTTTGATGTCCAAGGTGCAGAAACCATCCAGCTTGTTCAGTGCAGAGGAAGGCAAATGCCTTACACACATATAAACCACTATCTATCCAAGGCCTGGAATGTTATTAATAACTTACACTTACCCGTGCACTCTACTACATCACAGCCATCTGAATTTGTTTTCAGAGAGGACAGGGTTGGAGAGAGAGATGGAGAGAGGACTGACCTGTCTCCCATACATCTCTGCTGTTTGCTACAGCCATAGGGAAATGACCACTAATACCACTTAATCAGGCAATTTCTCAGGTACTCATTTGGGTGTTCACTGTGATTAATTCCCTTCTTTTTGGAGGCCCAGGAAAGACTGCACCTCTCCTCTATGAAGTTAGGTGGGCAATGGGACTTGTCCTAGCCAAGAAATGTGAGCAGAAAGGGTCAGTTTCAGGCTGAAGCCTTTACCAGGCAGGGCACAAGTCCACACCATCCTTTTTCCAGCCTCAGGAAATGACTCCATAAAATACGGGGCCCTGGTGTGGTGGTATGTTTATGTCTGATGAGGAAACTAATCTTCGAGGTTGGAAGGATGGCGTTCTGTGTTCTGTTTTAGAGGAAATGCTAAATGTTTTGCCTGCGGTGTCTCAGGAGGTGTGTGATGTACAGACTGTACCAGGGCGTTAAAGGAAGACCTCAGGGAAACAATGTCAGTGCCTCGTGTCAGCTGTCTTGGTTCTGTATTACAAAGGAGAGGGTCTGGGAGAAAAACTGGTCTGTTTTGCAAGCAGAAATGAAAGCAATAACAAATTCTGGGTCTTCAATAGGCAAATGCTGTGGAAATTTTTCTTCATAAATCATCTTCAATCAAGGTGCACACACACACACATCCAAGCATGATGTATTTTGGGAGGGATATATATTGTTCCTACATGATATATCAAACTTCTACAATTTGACTAGCAAAATTTGGGAAAATAAAGCAATACATTTGGATGAGTCATCTTGCAGATGTTCAATCTTTGGGCATCAACACATGGCATTATCCTCTGCTGAATACTGTTTCTAACATGGGAGTATTTAGAATAAGTGGCCAAATGTATATTCAGGGATCTCTACCAAAAGGGTTCATGACTACTGGATGAGATCTTCAGCATCCCATTAAGCTCAGCCTGGGGAGGAGGGGTTCTGATGGCAGTACAGGTTGGGCATGTGCTGACGTTCTGAAATAAAGTGTGCTTAATAACCAAAATGCTAATATTTGGGGTAAAATAACCTGTATTCGTGTCTTTAAAAAATGTGAAATCTGAATTTATATATCAATATATATCTCAAAGAACACTTTGCATTAAAATTTCAAAGTGAATAAAACTACATTCCTTTTTTAAAAAGTCACCATATCTGTTCCTCATTTAAAAGCCCATCCTGATTTTATCCCAGTAAGTACACTAGCATTTCAATTTACAGAATATCACAGTGTACTGGAATACTGTAAATTTGTATATAAAGAAGGCTGAGAGCCAAAGAATTGATGCTTTCAAATTGTGGTTCTAGAGAAGACTCTTGAGAGTCCCTTGGATTGCAAGGACATCAAACCAGTCAATCCTAAAGAATATCAACCTGGAATATTCATTGGGAGGACTGATGCTGAAGCTGAAGCTCCAATATTTTGGCCACCTGATGAGAACAGTCAACACATTGGAAAAGACCCTGCTGCTGGGAAAGATTGAGGGCAAAAGGAGAAGAGGGCAGCAGAGAATAAGATGGTTGGATAGCATCACCAACCCAATGGACATGAGTTTGAGCAAATTCCAGGAGATAGTGAGGGACAGGGAAGCTTGGCTTGCAGCAGTCCATGGGGTCGCAGAGTCAGACACGACTTAGCAACTGAAACACAACAACAATGGGGTACTGAAAACTTGCTTCGTAGTCACAACATCCTGGTTGCAGACTCAGGTTTTAGAGCTGCCTATAGTCTATTATTGCAGTTGTTAAATATTCTTACTTCCAGATATCAGAGGATGTCTTTTCTTAGGTAATTAATCTGGATATATTGAGTAATTCATCCTTGACATTCTCAAAATAGAAAATACTAGGTTATCAGACATGGGAAATTATCAACTTTTACTGAGAAATCCTATAAGAGAAAAATAAATATTTGAATGCAATGTTATCAATTGTATAATAAAGACTTGCCTCAAAATTATGAAAATACATTGGAGGAAGTGGTTGATTCTGTCACTGGGAAAGTGAGGTAAATATTTTTTCTGAAAGAAATCATTGACTCCAGTGTATCAGTTCAGTTCAATCGCTCAGTCGTGTCCGACTCTTTGCAACCCCATGAATCGCAGCATGCCAGGCCTCCCTGTCCATCACCAACTCCTGGAGTTCACCCAGACTCACGTCCATCGAGTCGGTGATACCATCCAGCCATCTCATCCTCTGTCGTCCCCTTCTCCTCCTGCCCCCAATCCCTCCCAGCATCAGGGTATTTTCCAATGAGTCAACTCTTCGCATGAGGTGGCCAAAGTACTGGAGTTTCAGCTTTAGCATCATTCCTTCCAAAGAAATCCCAGGGCTTATCTCCTTCAGAATGGACTGGTTGGATCTCCCCACAGTCCAAGGGACTCTCAAGAGTCTTCTCCAACACCACAGTTCAATAGCATCAATTCTTCGGTGCTCAGCTTTCTTCACAGTCCAACACTCACATCCATACATGACCACAGGAAAAACCACAGCCTTGAGTAGACGAACCTTTGTTGGCAAAGTAATGTCTCTGCTTTTCAATATGCTATCTAGGTTGGTCATAACTTTTCTTCCAAGGAGTAAGCGTCTTTTAATTTCATGGCTGCAGTCACCATCTACAGTGATTTTGGAGCCCAAAAAAATAAAGTCTGACACTGTTTCCACTGTTTCCCCATCTATTTCCCATGAAGTGATAGGACCAGATGCCATGATCTTCATTTTCTGAATGTTGAGCTTTAAGGCAAGTTTTTCACTCTCCTCTTTCACCTCCATCAAGAGGCTTTTTAGTTCCTCTTCACTTTCTGCCATAAGGGTGGTGTCATCTGCATATCTGAGGTTACTGAGATTTCTCCCGGCAATCTTGATTCCAGCTTGTGCTTCTTCCAGCCCAGCGTTTCCCCTGATGTTCTCTGCATAGAAATTAAATAATCAGGGTGAAAATATACAGCCTTGACGTACTCCTTTTCCTATTTGGACCAGTCTGTTGTTGCATGTCCAGTTCTAACTGTTACTTCCTGACCTGCATACAGGTTTCTCAAGAGGCAGATCAGGTGGTCTGGTATTCTCATCTCTTTCAGAATTTTCCAGTTTATTGTGATCCACACAGTCAAAGGCTTTGGCATAGTCAATAAAGCAGAAATAGATGTTTTTCTGGAACTCTCTTGCTTTTTCCATGATCCAGCAGATGTTGGCAATTTGATCTCTGGTTCCTCTGCCTTTTCTAAAACCAGCTTGAACATATGGAAGTTCACGGTTCACATATTGCTGAAGCCTGGCTTGGAGAATTTTGAGCATTACTTTACTAGCGTGTGAGATGAATAATATGAATAATATCAACTATTTAGATTATGAGTGGGAGGGGGGTTGTACTGAATCAAATATTCACAGAGCGTCATCTAAAGATTGTGGCAGGTAATGATACTTCCAGTGGTTGGCATACATAATACAAAATTTTTTTCCCAGTAACTAGATATATTCATGCTAAAGAACTATATTTATTCTGTGGTTAAGGCCTTTCTATTTTGTTATTGTTAAAATGTATCTTTCCACTTTGCTATACACCTGAAACTAACACAATATTGTAAATCAACTATACCCCAATAAAAAAAAATTTTTTTAATGTCTTTCATGTAAAATTCTATGGATAACAGATGTTTGATTTCAGCTTCTTAGTCTTTAACTGGGAATTTTTTAAATTTGGTAACTTTACATTGTTTCCCATGGAAGTAGATGACTTTTATGTAAGTTGTAAGTTTATGACTGTGCTGAGCCTAATCTAGCCCTGAGAAAACCAAAGTCCTTATCTCTATTGGACAAAGTATTTGGGCAGAGGCACCACTAAGCTTTCCTCCTAAAGGACACAGAAGCAACCCTAGAGAACAAAACAAGAAAAGATTCCAACTTGGCAGGGAACTCTTCATTCCAAGAAGCTCATAGAAGGAGAGAAAGATAAGGGAAAGCTCCTTCACCCTTTAGAAGGAGAATGCAGGAGCTGTTCTATTTTGGCAACTAAGTCTCCCACCCCTTTCCCTTGGGGTTACAGGCTTATTGTAGAACAATCTCTTCTTTCACTTATGTCCATCCTTGCTTTATATATTTTAATGGTCTGTTGTTAGTTGCATGAATGTTTGCAAATGCTGGATCTTCTTGTTATTTTGAACCATTGCTAATATATAGTGTCCTTTGTCTCTTGCAAATTTCCATTCTCTTTGTTGATATTAGTATACCTCCCTGCTTTCTTTTTATTGTCATTTTCATAGGTTATCTTTTTCCCCTCTCCTCACTTTTATTCACTTTCAACCTATTTACATCTTCAGATCTAAAGTGAGATGTTTGGAGACAGTATAGGCTTCATCGTAAAAAAGGGCAATGCCAAAGAATGTTCAATCTATCATACAATTGTGCTCATTTCACATGCTAGCAAAGTTATGCTGTAAATGCTTCAAGCTAGGATTCCTTGGACAGAGGAGCCTGGTAGGCTGCAGTCCACGGAGTCGCTACGAGTCAGGCACGACTGAGCGTCTTCACTTTCACTTTTCACTTTCATGCATTGGAGAAGGAAATGGCAACCCACTCCAGTGTTCTTGCCTGGAGAATCCCAGGGATGAGGGAGCCTGGTGGGCTGCCGTCTATGGGGTTGCAAAGAGTCGGACATGACTGAAGCGACTTAGCAGCAGCAGCAGCAGCAGCAGGATTCAGCAGTACGTGAACCAAGAACTTCCAGGTATACAACCTGGGTTTAGAAAAGGGAAAGAAGCCAGAGATCAAATTGCGAACACCTGGTGGATGATAGAAAAAGCAAGAGAGTTCCAGAAAAGCATCGATTTCTGCTTCATTGACTATTCAAAAACCTTTGAATGTGTGTATCACAACAAACTGCGGAAAATTCTTAAAGAGATGTTAATACCAGACCATCTTACCTGACTCCTGAGAAACCTGCATGCAGATCAAGAAGCAACAGTTAGAACTAGACATGGAAAAACTGACTGGTTGAAAATTAGGAAAGGTGTAGGACAAGACTGTATATCATCACTCTGCTTATTTAACTTCAATCAGAGTATATCATTGTAAATGCCAGACAGGATGAAACATAAGCTGGAATCAAAATTAGAAGAGAAATATCAACAACCTCAGATATGCAGATGATATCACTCTAATGGCAAAAAGTGAAGAAGAACTAAAGAGCCTCTTGATGAGGCTGAAGGAGGATATTTAAAAAGCTGGCTTAAAACTCAACATTCAAAAAATTAAGATCATGGCATCCTGTCCCATTACTTCATGGGAATTAGAAGATGAAGAAGTGGAAACAGTGAGAGAATGTATTTTCTTGGGCTCCAAAATCACTGCAGATGGTGACTGCAGGTGTGAAATTAAAAGACACTTGCTCCTTGGAAGGAAAGCTAGGAAAAACCTTGACATCTTATTTAAAAGCAGAGATGTCACTTTGCCAACAAGAGCTGTTGTTGTTCAATTGCTCAGTCCTGTCTGACTCTTTGCAATCCCATGGACTGCAGCAAGCCAGTCTTCCCTGTCCTTCACCATCTCCCAGGGTTTGCTCAAACTCAGGTCCATTAAGTATGTGATGCCATCCAACCATCTCATTTTCTGTCGTCCTCTGTCATCAACAAGTGTGCATACAGTCAAAGCTATGGTTTTTCCAGGAGTCATATATAGAATAAGAGGTGGAGCATAAAGAGGCTGAGTACAGAAGTACTGATACTTTTGAACTACAGTGCTGGAGAAGACTCTTGAGAGTTCCTTGGACTGCAAGATTAAACCCGTCCATCCTAAAGGAAATCAACCCTGAATATTCATTGGAAGGACTGATGCTAAAACTCCAATACTTTGGGCACCTGTTGCAAAGAGCCGACTCACTGGAAAAGACTCTGATTCTGGGAAAGATTGGAGGTTATAGAAGAAGAGGGTAGCAGAGGATGAGATGGTTGGATGGCATCACTGACTCAGTGCACATGAGTTTGAGCAAACTTCGGGAGATCGAGAAGACAGGGAAGCCTGGCATGCTGCAGTCCATCCAGTGACAAAGAGTCGGACATGACATAGTGACAGAACAACAACAAAGATTTGGACTAAATACATTTAGTTCCAGAGCTTGGACTTTAAAACATTCAGATAACAGGTATGGGGCACAATAAAAACAATGACAAGTGAAAACTTTCCCACCTCAGAGTTCTCTGGTCCCTCTAGGGTGGAAGGGATCACAATCAAAGTCAAGTCACCTTCTCAGAGACGTACTCCCTAGCATTCTTTTCTGGACTTGTGAGTGCTTTGTTCTCCCACAGCTCCTTTGCCTGTCCTCATCTGAGCACTTATCACCTTGCCTAGAAATAGCCTGTGGGCTCCAACACAACATTTCTAGAATGGAGCACATCTGTTTTCTCTACCACTGCACCCCCACATGTAACCCAAGAACTAGCATGATGTTCAGTAGATATTGCTGGAATGAATTCATAAAGGAAGGCAGGAACAGACAAACTATCCTTATCTCTCCACCTCTTATCTGTACACCCTGGCACAGAGGTGAGTCACACACAGGGAAGCACCAACAACAGGAGAAACAGATTCAAGTTCCCTGTCATCCTCTGCAGGCAGAGGAAGGGCAGCTGAGAGCAATGAGGGGCAGGGACATCTATGTTTGGAGATAGAGAATGGCGAGACGAGGCAAGGAAGGTGAAGAGAATGGGGAGAAGAGACAAGGCAGGAAAGAACAGGGAACAGACAATAAGTGGTTGAAGAAATGCGAAGAAATAGAGGAAGAGAGCCTGCAGAGGGAATACCAACGCTTCCCGACTCAGGGCCAAATAAATCTAGTTTAAAGATAAATAAACATCCCAGGAAACTTCTTTCTTTCCCTCCCCCTTCCTCTCTGTTTTGTCCTTCCTCTTCCTCTCCTTCCTCCTCATCTCCTAATTTCCCCAAGGCCTAAGAACTTGGTGCTTCATGTTCTAGCTGACACCTGAAAGGGGAGAAAATTGGGAGTGCGTGTTATCAACAGATTTGCATCCAAGAAGAAAACACCGTAAGATGCCTAAGATTTAGTCTTGGGTCAGGACTGAAGTTACCCACATCCTGTCTGTACTGATAACACATTAAGGGTGATTTGGCCGCTTGGCTCCTTCTCAATAAGTCCCTGAAGAGGGAACCCAAGACGCTGTCAACCCACTTTCCAAGAAGGGTAACCATCATGACAGGCCTGCCAACCCCGTCTATCCTTAAGGAGAAATCCCCAACAACCACAGCTACAATATACCCCATTTGCATTAGTGCCCCCTCAAATTAAACACTTTCTTTTCTTTAGGGTCTTCAGGTGATGGACATAAATTTGATCAATTCATGTGGTTGAGTTAGGAAAGGTTAGAATAAAATGCTTCTCCTCCAGCCTTAATATTTTGGTTATTTTAAAGGCAATCTGAAAGGAGAATGGAGGAGCAGCATATACCTCAGTCAGGATTCCTGGGCCCTAATATCCAAGCACAAGCGTCGTTAAAGGAGAATCAACTCGAACAATACACATTCTTTGGAAATGCCCTACAGTGTTCCTGCCTCTAAGGAAAAGCCGTCTCAGAAACACCAAGCCTTGAACGCATGGCATTACTCTTGTCTCCTCAACCAATAACATTCTAGTTAGTAGGTGGGTTGTTCTCCATCCTGGAATCCCATAATCGGGAGGAGAGCTCTGGGTCTCATATCACAAGGCTCTCAACAATAGAAACAAGCATAGCTGCCTCAGTTATCCCCAAGGTGTTGCTGAAATTAGTTTGAGTTGCACGTCCATGCCAACCAAAACCAGAGAACCCCCACTCTGCAAGGGGTTAGACTTTGGGAAGATTACTCCTGCAGTGATCCAGTGCTTAGAAGCAAGGAGAGGAAGGTGTGACAATGAGACATCTCCTGCTGCGGCCAATGACATCTAAGTGGCCAAATCAAGTGGACATTTTGGTCCTCATTATTCCTTATATAAGTTCTTCACCTTCTTGTTGTTCAGTCCCTAAGTTATGTCCAACTCTTTGTGAACTCATGGACTGCAGCACACCAGGCTTCCCTCTCCTTCACCCTCTCCTGGAATTTGCTCAAACCTAGATCCATCGAATTGGTGATGCCATCCAACCATCTCATTCTCAGTTGTCCCCATCTGCTCCTGCCTTCTATCTTTTCCAGCATCAGGGTCTTTTCCAATAAGTCAGTTCTTCGAAAAAGGTGGCCAAAGTTTAGGAGCTTCAGCTTCAGCACCAGTTCTTCCAATGAATATTCAGGATTTATTTCCTTCAAGACTAACTGGTTTGACTCCTTGCTGTCCAAGGGACTCTCAAGAGTCTTCTCCAACACCATAGTTCAAAAGCATCCATTTTTTGGTGCTCAGCCTTCTTTATGATCCAATTCTCACATCCATACATGACTACTGGGAAAACCAAAGCTTTGACTCTATGGACCTTTGTCAGCAAAGTGAAGTCTCTGCTTTTTAATACTCTGTCTACATTTGTCATAGCTTTCTTCCAAGGAGCAAGCGTCTTTTAATTTCATGTCTACAGTCACCATTTGCAGTGATTTGAAGCCCAAGAAAATAAAGTGTGTCACTGTTTCCATTATTTCCCCATCTATTTGCCATGAAGTGATGGGACCTGATGCCATGATCTTTGTTTTTTGAATGTTGAGTTTTAAGCCAGCTTTTTCACTCTCCCCTTTCACCCTCATCAAGAGGCTCTTTAGTTCCTCTGCGCTTTCTGCCATAAAGGTGGTATCATCTGCATATCTGAGGTTATTGATATTTCTCTGACAATCTTGATTCCAGCTTGTGCTTCATTCAGCCCAGCATTTTGCATGATGTACTCTGCATATAAGTTAAATAAACAGGGGTGATATATACAGCCTTGACTTACTCTTGTACCAATTTTGAACCAGTCTGCTGTTCCATGTCCAGTTTTAACTGTTGCTTTTTAACCTGCATACAGATTTCTCAGGAGGCAGGTAACATGGTCCAATAGTCCCATCTCTTTAAAAATTTTCCACAATTGGTTGTGATACACACAGTCAAACGCTTTAGCAAAGTCAGTGAAGCAGATGTTTTCTGGAATTCTCTTGCTTTTTTCTATGATGCAATGGATGTTGGCAATTTGATCTCTGCCTTTTTTAAATCCAGCTCGTACATCTGTAAGCTCTTGGTTCATGTACTGTTGAATTCTAGCTTGGAGGATTATGAGCATGACCTTGCTTGCATGTGAATTGAGTGCAATTGTGTGGTAGTTTGAACATTCTTTGGCATTGCCTTTCTTTAGGATTGGAATGAAAACTGACTTTTTCTAGTCCTGTGGCCACTGCTGAGTTTTCCAAATTTGCTGGCATACTGAGTGCAGCATTTTCACAACATCATCTTTTAGGATTTGAAATAGCTCAGCAGTAATTCTATCAACTCCACTAGCTTTGTTCATAGAGATGTTACCTAAGGCCCACTTGACTTTGCACTCCAGGATGTCTGGCTCTAGGTGAGTGATCACACCATCATGGTTATCCACATCATTAAAATCTATTTTGTATAGTTCTCTGTGTATTCTTGCCACCTCTTCTTAATATCTTCTGCTTCTGTTAGGTCCATACCCTTTCTGTCCTTTATTGTGCCCATCTTTGCATGACATGTTCCCTTGGTATCGCTAATTTTCTTGAAGAGATCTCTGGTCTTTCCCACTCTATTGTTTTCCTCTATTTCTTTGACTTGTTCACTTAAGAAGGCTTTCTTATCTTTCCTTGCTATTCTTGTATATCTTTCCTTTTCTCCTTTGCCTTTCACTTTTTTTCTTTTCTCAGCAATTTTTAAGGCCTCCTCAGGAAACCATTTTGCATTTCTTTTTCTTGGTGATGGTTGTGATCACCACCTTATGTACAGTGTTACAAACCTCCATCCATAGTTCTTCAGGCATTCTATCAGATCTAATCCCTTGAATCTATTCATCACCTGCACTGAACAATTATAAGGGATTTGATTTAGGTTATACCTAAATGGCCTAATGGTTTTCCCTAACTTTTTCAATTTAAGTCTGAATTTTACAATAGAGTTCATGATCTGAGCCACAGTCAGCTCCTAGTCTTCTTTTTCCTGCCTGTATAGAGCTTCTCCATCTTCCGCTGCAAAAAATATAATCAATCTGATATCAGTATTGACCATCTGGTGATGTCCATGTGTACAGGTCTCTCTTGTGTTGTTGGCAGAGGGTGTTTGCTATGGCCAGTGAATTCTCTTGGCAAAACTCTGTTAGCCTTTGTCCTACTTCATTTTGTACTCCACGGCCAAACTTGCCTGTTATTCCAGATATCTCTTGGCTTCCTACTTTTGCATTCCAGTCCCCTATGATGAAAAGGACAACATTCTGGTGTTAGTTTTAGAAGATCTCATAGGCCTTCATAGAACCATTCAACTTCAACTTCTTCGGGATTAGTGATTGGGACGTAGACTTGGATTACTTTGCTATAGAATGATTTGCCTTGGAAACGAACCAAGATCATTCTGCAATTATGGGGACTGTGTCCAAGCAGTGCATTTCAGTGGAGAAGGAAATGGCAACCCACTCCAGTACTCTTGCCTGGAAAATCCCATGGACGCAGGGGTCTGGTGGGCTACTGTCCATGGGGTCGCGAAGAGTCAGACACGACTGAAGTGACTTAGCGGCAGCAGCAGTGCATTTGCGACCCTTTTGTTGACAATCAGGGCTACTCCTTTACTTCTAAGGGATTCTTGTCCACAGTAGTAGATATTATGGTCATCTGAATTAAATTCACCCATTTCCATCTATATTAGTTCACTGATTTCTAAAAGGTCCATGTTCACTCTTGCATCTCCTCTTTGACCACTTCCAATCTACTTTGATTCATGGGCCTAACATTCCAGGTTGTTATGCAATATTGTTCTTTATAGCATCAGACTTTGCTTTCACCTCCAAACTTTGCTTTCACCTCCAAACAACTGGGCATTGTTTCTGCTTTGGTTCAGGATTTTCATTCCTTCTGGAGCTATTTCTTTGCTCTTTTCCAGTAGCATATTGGGCACCTACCTATCTAGGGAGTTCATCTTTCAGTGTCCTATCTTTTTGCTTTTTCATACTGTTCATGGGGTTCTCCTGACATCCTTTCAACATTTCTGAACATTTATTCTCAGGTTACTTGGCTAGACTCTTCCTTCATGAGTTCCTCAAGTACTGTTCCCCAAGAAAGAACACACATTCTCTCCTTTATAGACTGCATGAACCCCTGGCTTCAGAAAATTTCACTGATGGCCCCCACATTGCTGTCTCTGATCCAGAGGTTTCTTGGGCTAAACCTCGAAATTCAACTGCCACCTAGATATCTTCAAGGCAGCTTAGTTCCACATGTGACCAAAACAGTCAGTTCTATCCCTCACTGATCTCATACCAGTCAATTATCTAGACATCCTAACTCTCAGTCACCCAAATGACAACCAAGTGGTGATTCTAAACTTCTTCCCTTCCCATCTTCCCCCTGCACCACTGGTCATAAATGTAAAAATCTTTGAATTCATCACATCCCACTGTTCCTCTCCATGGACATTGCCCTACTCAAGCCTTCATGTGGCTTATTGAACCTATTCGTTACTGACCTCCTTGTTCCTAGTCTCTTTCCCTGGGAACTGTCACCTTTGTGATACCACCATGATCTTTGTAAAACAAAGATGACCAGGTCAATCTTTCCTTTAAAATTCTCTAATGCTCCCATCACATACAGCATGAACCCAAAATCATTGGCATCATGTAAAAAGTTCCCGCATCACCTGGGTTCTGTGAATATTTCCAGCATCACCTCCTGCATCTGCCCAACAAACATTCCATGCTCCAAAATTGAAAACCAAGTTGCTGCCATAACATGATCTCTCTAAAATAGTCATGATTCTAAAGACTATTCACTCAACCTAAATTGCCCTGATTTCCCATAGACTCCTGTACATCTTCCAAGATACACTCAGAAGTTACCTTTCATGAGTCATCACCACTCTACACTCCAGCAGAGTTAGAGTGTCATGGCAACCACTCAGTAATATTTTTGTTATATTAATATGCTTCAGATGATAATTATGTGTTTGTACAGATATCTGTCCTGCCAAACACTGAGCAAGTCACATGCCGTTCATGTGGCTTTCCTCTCCCACAACAGCAGAGGGTAGCTACCCCCTGCACACTTGCTAAGGTGCACGCAGGCACATGTGCAGACAACCTCACACCTGCTTTGGACCATGACTGGAGGGAACCATGGGGACCAGACTGGCACAAGGAGGAGGAATGCACAAAACTGTCCCTTTTGTGCCCCCACACTCATCACTCCCCCATCAGATCTGAGGTTCTCCCTGGCAGGGAAGCTGCCTCATCCTGACTGGGAGAGGGACAGGCTGAAGGCAGAGGAGGAAGAAGAGATAAACCTTGAGAGTCACCTGCCACAGATAAAGACCCTTGTCTCAGGCTTCCCTGATGATCCAGTGGTTAAGACTCCATGCTTCCACTGGAGGGGGAATGGGTTCAAATTCCTGGTCATGGAAATAGAAAATAAGATTCCACCTGTCACTCAATGCAACCAAAATAAAAATATGAGTCAACTTTTAAAAGATGAAAGAAAGGAAACAAAGACTCAGATGCTTATACACCAGTGCTCATTGCAACATTATTCACAACAGTCAAGGGACTTACAATTATATTTAGCATTTCTCAGCCTATTTCATTATACCAAAAATGAAATTAGTAAACAGTGATTAGAATTTACTAAAGATCAGATGACATGATATTAAGAAACATACTTTTCTTTTTTATAAAAAGCATAAATGAAAATGAAGAGAAACACACATTTCTGAATGCCATTGTTATTCTTGTTGTGGGGAGGAAGACGGGAAGGGAGCAGTCCCAGGCACAAAACAGATCATTCAACTCCCTCTGGAAATCGCAAGACCAAGCTCACTGGAGTGGGGAGAGACTGGGAGGGAACACAGTTCTTAATACAGGCCCCTGAGGGCCACTCAGGGAACAAGGGTGGAACCCACAGCATTCCTCACCAAACACCATGTTAGGTCCCACTGGCCAACAGAAATCAGCACTCAGCCTACAGACATCTCAAGTCTGAGCACAAAGTGGCTTTTGGGCAGCTCAAAGACATCCCCTCCGCCCCAGAGGCACCAGGACGCTGGACCCGCCCAGTTCTGTTACTGACACTTAAGAGGAGACGGGAGAAGTGCGATTCTAGGAGATCTCCTGCACCACACCCTCTAGTGGCCAATATGAGAAATAGCAAGAAGCTGGGTGGGATCCTCGTAATCTAAGAAAAAAACAAAACAAAGGTTTGCCTTCCTGATGACCTCTCAGTCTCTACCCCTAATTCCTGTCCAGTCCCACAGAGACGCAAAGGCTAAGGATCCCTTGTCCTCCACACATCTCTGACCTGGAATCCGGGCTCCTGCACTCACACACCTTGTCTGAGTTCAGTAGCACTTGCTTCCAGCCAGAGATGCCCTCTTTTCTCTTCACCCTGGGGCCAGGAGCTGAGAGCCAACATCCAGGTGGACACTGAGAGCTTTCTCTCTTGATACACCACAGGCTATAAAAGATACATGTTAAAGGTCACCTCTTAGCATAGTGTCAGATCTGAGAATTTCGTGGACCTCTGTATTTTCCGAGTGAAAACACATGAGTACGAGGCTAACAAGAGTGGTGATGGTTTTGGCTTTTTCTTTGTATCTTTCTGGAAAAATACACACACAAAAATGTTTTTAATTGAACATCGACCATCATCACCATTTCCTAGAAAAAAACACATTTTAAAAACAAAATTGGAAATGATCATCTCAGAATACATAAAAATCTTCATTTGAAATAAATTGTTTTCACAGTGACACTACTTTACCTTTGAACTTCTCATTTTGTCACACAAACTAGTGAACATTTACTGCACATGAACAGATGCAGACACTACACATGGGAGGATAAGTCAATACAAACCACCCTGATGCTTCAAGCTTCCTCTATCATTTCTATTTCAGTGGCATTCCTCTGTTCTCAGATTCTTCCTTCAGCTATAATAGAATTGATCCATTCCTCCACAGTGATATCACATACCTAATACATAACTTCATTATACCACTGATCATATCTCAAGCCTTGGGAAAAGACTGAACCTTTTGTTATTGTTGTTGTTAAGCCAACATTTCCTGTCTTTGTAGGTTCAAAGCACTGATTTACACAAAATATGAGACAGATTGATAAAGGAAATAAAACACTGCCCAAGAAGAAAACCCCAAAGAAAATTTATGCTTGTAGTATGTTCTTTTATTACTTCTAAGACGTAACTTTTCATATTTTGACATCTTCCATTTTGTTCTGCATTTCATCCTATGTGGTATGAAGTTAAGGAGCAACCTACAGTTGATGGCATCTGGGGAAATGGTACAAGTAACATTAGGAACATCACACCTTCTAACCACCTTCATCCAGTCACAGCCAGTGACTGTGTCCCATTCATTCTACCTCCTACTTCCTCTTTAATCTGTTTCCCACACCACTGCCCTTAAGCCTCACTGCCCTGATATTTGATTCGTTCAGGTCTAAATCAGTTGCAGGGCTTCCCTTGTGGCTCAGCTGGTAAAGAATCTGCCTGCAATGCAGGAGACCTGGGTTCGATCCCTGGGTTGGGAAGATCCCCTGGAGAAGGGAAAGGCTATCCACTCCAGTATTCTGGCCTGGAGAATTCCATGAACTGTATAGCCCATGGGGTTGCAAAGAGTTGGACACGACCGAACAACTTTCACTTTCAGGTCAGTTACAAGGCTTTTAACTAGAACTAATACAAAACCTATCTCAAAGCAACTTAAAAAAGCATATACATCACCTCATGAAACAGGAAATTCAGAGGCAAGGCAGTTTCAGGCTTGATTGACTAGACACCAGCTCAGTGACTTCAAGGACCTGGGCACTCTCAGCCTCTCTACCCTGGCTAATCCTCTGGCTGAGGGTAAAATGTCTGCTGATGCGCAATACTTTTCTAGGTCTGTGCTTGCTCGCTCAGTTGTGTCCAACTCTTTGCAGCCCTTATGGACTGTAGCCTGCCAGGCGCCTCTGTTCATGGGGATTCTCCAGGCAAGAATATTGGAGTGGGTTGCCAAGCCCTTCTCTAAGGGACCTTCCCAACTCAGGGATTGAATCAGGGTCTCCCGCCTTGCAGGCGGATTCTTTACCATTTGACCCACCTCACAGAGCAAAGAATCCCCATGGACAGAGGAGCCTGGCGGGCTACACCCCAGAGTCAGGCACAACTAATAATTTCACTTTCCAGATCTACCATAACACAATACCAGAGACTAATAAGGAAAAGGGAACTTAAGCAGCAGATCTTTTTTCTCTCAGAGTTCTGGAAAGTAGAAGTCCAAGAGCAAGTGTTGGCAGGTCCAGTTCCTTCAGGGGCCTCCTCTTGATGTGCAAATGGCCAACTCTCACTGCATCCTCACGTGGCCTTTCCTTTCTGCATGCATCCCTAGCAATGTGTGCTGTCAAAGTGCTTGCACTTATAAAGATATAAAGAAGTGGATTAGGCGCACGCTAATGGGCTCATTTTAAGTACATATCTCTTTAAAGGCCTGACCCTCAAATGCAGTCATGTTTTGAGGTACTTAGGGTTAGGGTTCTGGTATGAATTTGGGGAGAATAAAGTGCAACCTATAATAATCTATAAGACTAAAACACATCCAGAGGGAAAAGGAGATTCTCTTCCTCTGGCTATTTTTGAGAAGAAATGAAGATTTTCCCAGAGGCCCCAGTATACTTTTCCTCATTTCTCATTGGCCAGAGACAGGACACATGACCACTGCTGAATCAGCCTTTGGCCAGGAGTGAAACAATCTTTATTGCTTCACATTATGGCACCCCACTCCAGTACTCTTGCCTGGAAAATCCTATGGACAGAGGAGCCTGATAGGCTGCAGTCCATGGAGTCGCTAAGAGTCGGATACGACTGAGTGACTTCACTTTCACTTTTCACTTTCATGCATTGGAGAAGGAAATGGCAACCCACTCCAGTGTTCTTGCCTGGAGAATCCCAGGGACGGGGGAGCTTGGTGGGCTGCTGTCTATGGGGTCACACAGAGTCGGACACAACTGAAGTGACTTAGCAGGAATCCTCCGGGATGATGCTAGTGACCATAGGTCAAGGTCCAGCTGAAGCCTCCACCCCTGAAACAGCCTCCTGCCCTTTCCTAGTCTTCTGTGTCCAGGGTTGGCCACTGCAACACCTTCCCCACACTGCTGCCAGCAAGGGTCTTGTAAAGCAGAATCAAATCCACAATCCCAACAAAATACCCATGTCTTCAGCTAGAGCACCAGGCTCAGACTCCACAGCATGGAGGTTGGATCAGTTACAATAAGCCACTCCAAACACACTGGCGAAACAAAGAACAATCACTTCTGTTGCTCATGAGTCTGCAGTTTGAGCAGAGCTCAGTGGGGACGGCTTGTTCCTACTGCATGTGGTGTGTCGCTGGGACATTTGAAGACCTTCTCTCCCCTCTCTTCCCTCAGTGACCTTCCTTCCCAATACCTCAATTTTACCGTCTCTTTCCTGACTCTCCCTAGATTTTCTCTCTCTCTCTTTGCTTTTTTCAATCCCCTGACCCCTCCCGCCTTTTCTCCTCCCTCTTTCTCTCACGCTTGTCCTTGCTTTTCATGTGGAATTAGCTGTCATCACCCACTCACTGTCCCATTCTAGACACTGCATCATGCGACTTGGGACAGATTTCGGGTCAGTCCTCTGCCTCATCCGTGTCTCTTCCAGAATCAGTATAAAGAGACAGGCAGAATGATCACAAATCACACAGCTTTCATCTCTCCCATTTTTTCCTACTCCTCATCTCTCTGCACTGGCAGGTCCACAGTCAAGAGTTAACACTTTCATCTTTGCCTCAGGTTTCCACTTGTGGAGGACCCAGGCTAAGATAAACACCAAAGAAATGCTTCTGAAGACAGGCTGTGAGGATGGACTTTAGAATCAAAGTGCTCACATATCTGAAAGGAAGAGTGACCCGTAGCTGCTGGCCAGTGGGATTGTAGGAACGCAGGGTGCTTGCCCTCTCCACCTTTCTCTTCCCCATTTTGTGCCTTTGTGCCCTGTAGATCAATTTCTCTCACACTGAACATCCCTGTGCACCAGAAAATAGGAAACAGGGAGAAAAGTTAAGAAGGAAACTGTAGAAAAAGAAGCAAGAAACTGTTAGAGTACTGACCATGAAGAGAAACAGGGGAAAGTGGGGGAAATATTAGGAGGTAGTGACTGCAGCCAAGGGATCATCCCAGTACAGGACAGCCTAAAATGGGGAGACAGGGTGGAATTTGAAGCTGGATTGTGTGTAATGACAGGTTGGAAATTGTTGGATGGTAGAGGAGGTTTGGAAGAATTAAAATAAGGAAGAAATAATTGATTCTGAGAGACTACTGCTTTTTTGAATTCAGATGCATCACCAAAGAGGAGTCCTTGTCAACAGAACTTAAAATGTACTTTAGGCTAAAAAAGAAAATTGACAGTATGCGTGTGCATAGAGAAAAAATGAAATGTTTCCCCCATCCTCACCTCACATCCAGCCCAGCTTCTCCAAGTGACTTTTTATGTTTTATGCTAAGAAGAAAACTTCATTGTAAAAATTAACACATACAGAGAAGGATATAAAACAAAAATATACCATTTAATGAGTTTTTAAAAGCAAATGCTATGGATTCACTGACCTCCATAAGAAATAAAATTTTGTCAGGACTCCAAACTTGTTCCTTCCAGATGGAAAATCCCTTCTGACACATATCCTTCAAGATCATTTGCAGGTACAAAAACCTCCATTGGGTAGAAAAGTTAACCACATGCTGACACAAGCAGGCAGAGTCCGGATCACTGAAACCAGAGGATTGATGACATTGACCCTCAACTACCTCACTAGCAACCAATCAGAAGAACATCCTCTAGCCGATCCTGCACCACACAGCATTCTTCCTCGCCCTGTCTTTAAAACCCTTTCCCTGAAAACCAATGGTGAGATCAGAGCCATGGGTTGGGGGAGGAGGGTGACGTTAGCTACCCAAACTTCTTGCTGTCACCTGCAGTAAATGCTGCACTTTCTTTCACCATAATCCTGTGTCAGTAGATTGGCTTTTTTGCACACAGGCCAGCAGACTCAAGTTTGGTCCAGTAACCCCTTGACATTACAAGACAGCAATAAGGCCAGAGGTAACTAAAATAAATAGAGGAAGAAAAAATAAAATAGCAGGAAGCAAAATCAGGAATGAGCTAGTAAGGAACAAATTTTCTTCTTTTCCTACTTTTCTTTTCTTTTATTGGGCTCCAAAATCACTGCAGATGGTGACTGCAGCCATGAAATTAAAAGACGCTAGCTTCTTGGAAGAAAAGCTATGACCAACCTAGATAGCATATTAAAAAGCAGAGACATTACTTTGCCAACAAAGGTCTATCTAGTCAAAGCTATGATTTTTCCGAGAGTCATGTATGGATGTGAGAGTTCAACCATAAAGAAAGCTGAGTGTTGAAAAATTGATGCTTTTGAACTGTGGTGTTGGAGAAGACTCTTGAGAGTCCCTGGGACTGCAAGGAGATCAAACCAGTCGATCCTAAAGGAAATCCGTCCTGAATATTCATTGGAAGGACTGATGCTGAAGCTGAAGCTCCATAATTTTGGCCACCTGATGTGAAGAACTAACTCATTGGAAAAGACCCCGATGCCAAGAAAGATTGAAGGCAGGAGGAGAAGGGGATGATAGAGGATGAGATGGTTGTATGGCATCACCAACTCAATGGACATGAGTTTGAGTAAGCTCTGGGAGTTGGTGATGGACAGGGAAGCCTGGCATGCTGCAGTCCATGAGATCACAAAGAGTCAGACACGACTAAGCGACTGAACTGAACTGAGTAAGAACAAAGATTTAATAAGGAGGTTAAAAAAATAGAAGACACCAGAAAAACAAAACAAATGCAGTTAACCCTGGAGCAAAGCAACTTTGAACTGTACTGGTCTACTTACACATGGGTTTTATTTTCCAATAGTAAATAATATAGACTACACAATTCATGACGTTGAATCTGCACATGTGGACCACAAACACAGAGGAACCTCAGATGTGGAGGAATTAGGGGTACACATGATCAACTATAACTTACATGTGGATTTTAGACTCTTTAGAGGAAGAATGGTGCCCACAACCCACATGTTGTTCAAGGGTCAACTGTACGTTAACAGTAGCTTACCAACTACCACACAAGTCAGGTTTAGCCAAGAGCAGCCATGAGGCTTTCAGTTCACCCTTCTCCGGGCCATCTTCCTCTCAAGCCATAGCAAGCCCGTGGCCTCAGCTGTGGCTGCATGCTGTACCTTCAGGAGACACCAGACTACCCCTTCTCATAGTCCTGAAACCAACACACTGAGCTGTGGGTAAACAGTGCGTATTCCTCTCTCATGGACTGACCTTGGCAAATCTGCCAGAGATATTTTCAAGGAAGGACTGGTTTCGGGTTGTCTGGATGAGAAAACAAAATCATGCACTGACACAAAGTTTTCAACACCTGGATTATCTAATATAGATACTGGTCAAGTTCCCAGGACTGGAGAAGGGAATGGCTACCCACTCCAGTATTCTTGCCTGGAGAACCCCAGGGGCAGAGGTGCCTGGCAGTCCACAGTTCATGGGGTCGCAAAGAGTCAGACATGACTGAGTGACTATCACAAGTCCCTGGGAACTTGGAAAGCAGACACATACACAGTGTGACCTGTCACAGAGCAGCGCAACCTGACAGAGCTCTGGGGGCATAATCGAATTACCAGTGAGGACCAGATTAGACAAGGCTTGAGTCTGAGACTCGATGCTGCCTTCTCACACTACCATGGTAAAGAATAGTAACATCAAGTCTTCTTACAAGAGGGAGTCTATACACCTTGGTTGTGATGTTGACTCAGATTTTGCTGGACCTGCAATCCATGGTTCAGCTGTCCTTGACTGTGAGGGCTGGCTTGCTGGGTTCCATGACCTGGGACAGTGCCAAATCAAAGCTAACAAGGAATAACATTGCAGGGCACTACAGGACTGGGGACTTCCAGCTAAACACAATGTCACTGATTCTGGGGACAGAATTTGAAGCATCAATGTATCAGAAAGAAATTCATCTTGACATTTGGGTGAATGTTGCTCAGACATTAGGTACCAGCTGCACTCATTTGGGCATTACAACTAAATATCACTTGGATCTCACTGCTTCTGTCTGTACAAAAACCAACAACTCTAGTTTAGTTGGAGGAGGCTATACTCAGCCTCTGTGCCCGGTGTGAACCTAACACTGTCCTGGTAAACAGAAAGAACATACTGCCTGGAGGCCATGAACTTGACCTTTCTCTGGGGTTGGAAGTTCATCCAGCTGTAGAAATCTCTAGCAAGGGATATCAGAAGATTGGGTCTTAACACAATTGCCCTGTGACCAGTAGGATGAACTACCCCTCCTGGGCTTCCAGGTGGTGCTAGCGGTAAAGAACCCACCTGCCAATGCAGGAGGCATAAGAGATGCAGGTTCGATCCCTGGCTCAGGAAGATCCCCTAAAGGAGGGCATGGCTACCCACTCTAGCATTCTTGCCTGGAGAATCTCATGGACAGAGGAGACTGGCAGCCTACAGTCCATGGGGAACCAAAGAGTTGGACTCAACTGAAGTGACTTAGCATGAACGCACATACCCCTGAACCCCAGTGATCAAAACAAAGGATGATCTACACAAGAACCATATTTTAAATGTTTAGACAATTTCATATTACCTGGTCTCTTGTGAAATTATCTATCTAGTTATCAATGCCGCATTCATGGAGCATTTTTAAAAGCATTCACCTTGCATTTTTTAATCTATTTAACTGTTAAATGTACTAACCACCAAAATGAAACTGACCTTTGTGAAAATTGTTTTTAAAAAAGTTAAGACAAAACCCTCTATCCAGGGTTGCTCAGCCACAGCACTGTTGACGTTCTAGATCACTCTGCATTTGGGGAAGGCGTCCTGTACTACGTCCGGCGTTTCACAGCAGGGGCTGGCCTCCACCCAGTAGTGCTCGTGTCACCCCATATCAACTGGTGTCTGCACTGGATGCGTCGAGAGGCAGGCTTCACATGGGGATCTGAGGATCGCTCCTGGTTCACTTCAGTTCAGTTCAGTCGCTCAGTCGTGTCCGACTCTTTGCGACCCCATGAACTGCAGCATGCCAGGCCTCCCTGTCCATCACCAACCCCCGGAGTTCACCCAAACCCATGTCCATTGAGTCAGTGATGGCACCCAACCATCTCATCCTCTGTTGTCCCCTTCTCCTCCTGCCCTCAATCTTTCCCAGCATCAGGGTCTTTTCAAATGAGTCAGTACTTCACATTAGATGGCCAAACTATTGGAGTTTCAGCTTCAACATCAGTCCTTCCAATGAACACCTACAACTGATCTCCTTTAGGATGGACTGGTTGGATCTCCTTGCAGTCCAAGGAACTCTCAAGAGTCTTTCCAACACCACAGTTCAAAAGCATCAATTCTTTGGTGCTCAGCTTTCTTTATAGTCCAACTCTCACATCCATACATGATTACTGGAAAACCCATAGCCTTGATTAGACCTGGTAGATCAGGTCAAATTTGAGTCGAGGTGGAGGACACTCAGCTAGTTGTCAGTGAATTGCTTGATGTTGTGAGAACTTACCCCAACACACAGATGTTGCAATTAGTACTAAAATCATTTTAGGGACACTGCCCTAAGGAATAAAGGACATGTCAGGTGTGACCTCAATCTTTTTTTTCTACTGAATCTAAATAATAGTTATCTTTTCTGCTCTAAGATGTTTATGTTGAGGGCTTAATTTGACTGACCAATAATGGTAGGGTAGGAAAATTAAGGAATGGCATCCCCTGTTCTTTATCTCCCTCAGGGAGTCCAAAGAAAGAGGAGCAAACTTGTGTCTGGGACCCAAGACTTGAAGTTCCAAACTCAGAACATCTAAAATGGAAATCAACCCAAAGAAGGCATTATTTTAAAACCTCCGTTTAGGTCTCAGTCAATTTGCAAAATGAATTCAGAAAGACTCAGAGCCACAAAGTGATGTAATTTATTCCCCTCCCCTCCTTGTTAGCATTTTATTTTTCCAGCTCTGAGGGTCTGGGCTTAGGAGCTGGGTTCCACGTCTCATACACTCAGCTCTCAGCGGTAGAACAGGAGCACAGCTGCCTCAGTGATCTCCCGGCTGGAGCTGTAACCCTGGTGAGCTCCATATTCATTCCAGTCAAAGGAGGAGAAATCCCCACACTGCAAGGGACTGCTCTCTGAAAAGTAACCTCCTCCACCGAGGCAGTGCTGAGGGACAGGGAGAAGACACAGTGAGGGGTTGGCTGTGGACACCAACAAGCTCTGAATCTTCAAATCAGAATCTTTAGTCTGTTCCTGGAATCTTTAGTCTGTTCCTACTTGGCTTTGTTCCCCCGTCCATAAAACCCACTCCTCCAGTAGACTCTGAAACCATGTACTTCTCTGAATTCCTTTCAAACTTCCCTCATATTAACCCTCAGGCCTGCTAGCCTACCTTTTCCCATAAATGCTTTTCCTCAGGGCTCTGTCCACACCTCACTATCTGGATGATGGCTCATCTTCATAAACCAGGGCCCCTTGTTTGTGTTGCTACCACAGGTGATACGTCATGAAGATTGCCATCATGCATTTATATCTCTGTCCCACTTCATCTGAGTTCCTTAATGACTCTGTCAGCTATGCATGTCTAGTATCTGTTGCTTTGTAATAAAGTACCTATCATGCATTTTGAAAGATCAGTTTTTGCAGGGGTACATGGGGCTTTCCAGGTGTCCCAGTGGTAAAGAATCTGCCTACCAATGCAGGAGACACCAGAGACAAGAGTGGGATCCCTGGGTCGGGAAGATCCACTGTAGTAGGAAATGGCAACCCACCCTGGTATTTCTGCCTAAAAAATTCCAAGGACAGAGGAGCCTGTCTGGCTACAGTCCATGGGGTTGCAGAGAGCTGGACATGACTGAGCACACATGCACAGCTCACAGCACATGCAAATGGGCACAGATGAATGGGATAGGGCTCCATGGAAGCCAGAGTGGGGAAAACAGCCTACCCCCAAAGCCCACGCCTCTATTATCCTCTGAATATAAGCGAGAGGCCCTGCCACAAGGCTGCAGCTGCTGCCTCTTGACTGACACATAGACAAACTAATAATTGCAGGGGGAAGTGAAGATGTCCTGGACTTCAGGGCCACGTTTCTCAGAGTGACAGGTGTGGGAGGAAAGTGTGCTAAGTGAACTTCATTATTCTTAGAGCTCTGACTCCCTTTTTCTCCTCCCCCTCAGCCAAGAAATGACCCTCAAAGACAGTCTCCAGTCACCACAACTATGGTGCTCTCTTCTACAAGACTGGAAAAACAACAAAAACGTAAAGCTTCTACAAGTTAATATGAATTTTGGAGAATAACTTCATGACCTCAACATATGGAAATACTTCTTAAACACAATATAAAAGTACTAATTATACATGAGAATACAAACAAATTAGACTTCAGTACAGGAAATTATGTCCAGTGGTCAAAAGATAAAAACTTTCAATTATGAAATAGGTCCTGGGGATATATTGTACAGAATGGTAACTAACACTATATTGTACATTGACAAGTTGTGAGAGAAGAGATATTAATTTCTCATCACAAGAAAAAAAAATTGTAACTACATATGCTTGTGGGGGTGGACTAGACTTATTATACAGATCATATGCAATGTATAAAAATATAGAATTATTATGGCATACACTTGAAATTAATATAATGTTAAATGTCAATCGAATTTCAATTAAAAAGTGATCAGATCAAATCAGTCGCTCAGTCATGTCCGACTCTTGGCGACGCCATGAATCGCAGCACGCCAGACCTCCCTGTCCATCACCAACTCCCGGAGTTCACTCAGACTCACATCCATCGAGTCAGTGATGCCATCCAGCCATCTCATCTTCTGTTGTCCCCTTCTCCTCCTGCCCCCAATCCCTCCCAGCATCAGAGGCTTTTCCAATGAGTCAACTCTTCGCATGAAGTGGCCAAAGTACTGGAGTTTCAGCTTTAGCATCATTCCTTCCAAAGAAATCCCAGGGCTGATCTCCTTCAGAATGGACTGGTTGGATGTCCTTGCAGTCCAAGGGACTCTCAAGAGTCTTCTCCAACACCACAGTTCAAAAGCATCAATTCTTCGGTGCTCAGCCTTCTTCACAGTCCAACTCTCACATCCATACATGACCACAGGAAAAACCATAGCCTTGACTACACGAACCTTTGTTGGCAAAGTAATGTCTCTGCTTTTGAATATGCTATCTAGGTTGGTCATGATTTTCCTTCCAAGGAGTAAGCATCTTTTAATTTCATGGCTGAAGTCACCATCTGTAGTGATTTTGGAGCCCAGAAAAATAAAGTCTGACACTGTTTCCACTATTTCCCATTTATTTCCCATGAGGTGGTAGGACCGGATGCCATGATCTTCATTTTCTGAATGTTGAGCTTTAAGCCAACTTTTTCACTCTCCACTTTCACTTTCAGATAGTAACATTTTAAAAATTATGTTCACGAAATATCAGCAAAAGAGTAAAAATACAAGCCACGGAGAAGCATAGCATCATACTCCATAGGGTGGGTGCCCACTCATGCACACACAACACAGACAGGTTGTTGTCTATGTTGTCCAACAACTCACTTGCTCATTGTTGCAGCCCGTGACTTTCATTCCAGCACGCAGGGCACTGGCTGCTCTCTCATGGTCACTGCACATTATATGAGATTCAGATTCTCTAAGTGCAGAGTTCCTCTCCTGGACCCAATCCTTCAGAGAATAAATTCTCTGGTAGGAAAAACTCTTGCTGTTTCTTGACAAGCCAAATTTGTCAGCCTGCTTGGCAAACAAACTACCTGTGCAGCTGCCTCCTGGCCCTCTTGCCATTCTTCTGTTGGGATTGAGGCTCAGGAAACCAGCACAAAAAAATTCTGATACTCTGGCGACTGCTGTGAATAATAAATCTCCTTGCCACACTGCCAGGAGTTTCCTGTTTTCTGCCAGCATCTATGAAACTGTGAGTGGCTAATTCTTTAGCTTAGAAGAAGGGGAAAATCTTACACTCATCAATGCTCAAGAGTCACCAGGATAAACAGAAGAGATGGGCACACTGTTCTTTATCTCCATAACGGGGATCTGTTCAGCTTAAAAGTGTTTAAAATGAGAGGATCCTGGATTGGTTTATTACTTACCACATGCTTCACCACAACTTTCTTAGGTTTCCTTGCTGCTTCGAGGCAGGAAAGATTGGAAAGGGGCATAGGTTCTGCTCTTGCAAAATGTCTCAGGAGAACAGGATGCTGCTAAAGGATGCAAATATAATTCTCTAACAGTCTGAAGCTGCTCACACCAGCCTTCCAGGCCATCATCTCCCAGTCCCTGCCCACTTTACCAGTTCATCACTGGACTGTGAAATCTCTTCATCCCTGAGACTAAGACCAGGGAGCTGGAATTGTGGTTCCTCACACACCTGGATCTTGTCTCAGACTCAGAACAGATTTGTCACTTCACAGAGAGCTCCCTCCTTCCATCCTCACAGATGACAGGAGCAGAGAGTTCCCGCCAGGTGGAGACTTAGAGTCCTGCCTCTGCAGAGAGTCTGAGGTGGATGAAATGCTGAGCCTTTGGGGAGAGCAAAGTGTGGGCCCTGCGCATCCCAGCCCACATTGAGCTGCAGGCCCCGCCCTCGAGCTGTCTTCCCTTGAAGATTCCTGAGGCTCGGCCCCGGCAATGAGAAGGAATGAGTGACTGCCTGGAGGGGCAGGAGGCAGCACTCTTGGGCACACAGATGACACTCACCATGAGGAGGGCGAGCCCTGCGGGGTCAGAGCGCACACGGTGTTCCCTTCCATAAGAGACTCTCGGGATGCACGGGACCTCACGGTTCTCCCCTGCAGCCTGTCCTGCTCCCACCTGAGTCAGGTGCCCCAGGGCCTCACACACCTCCATCAGGTCGTCATCCTTCCAGTCCCTCCTGAAACTTCTCCATGAAGCCTTCCCTGGCACCTCCACCCCAGGCAAGGCTGATGGATGCTTCACTGTCCTACTACTGGACTTTCTCCAACCCCCAATTGTGGCATGCCACACTGTCATGTATTTCTTTTATTTACTTTTGGGTTAGAAATAATTGAAAATTTATAGAACATTGCCAAAATAACAATATTACTTTAAAAAATCCGTATAGTTTCTACCTAAATTCATTTTTGTTTTGAAAAATAAATATTCACAGGAAACGTTTACAGGGTGGAGGAGGGTTAGTAAGAATGTGAATTATATTTTTTCGTATTTCACCCCGTTTGCTTTATCATGTATTCCCTCTCTCTAAATGCACACACAAACCCACAAACTCACTGTGCTTCCTTCTAGAGGCACCTGTAAGTCCTCCCAGAGCAGCAGCACCCCCACCCGCCTCACCTGTGCCACCATGACCTGAGGTCTGGGGAGGGTGGCTGGCCTGGCCTCTGCAGCTCCATACCTCACATCTCTGGTACATTCATTTTGTACCAGAAACAACTTTGAGAAAGTATTCTGTTGAGACAGAGCCTTCCTTGCTCCTGGAGGACTGGCCATCCCACACCCACCCACCTGTGCCACAGAGCAGGAGGCCCAGTCAGCTGCCTGAGCCACAGAGAGCCTGCTCCCAACACTGCAGTGTTTTTATGTTTCAAAGGTCATACGTCCTCATTCACTCACCCAGCCCTTCAGGTACCTTCTACTCTCCCAGTGCCAGGGCCAGACCATAGGGGTTTCCTGCTGCAGGAATTGGGGACTGGGAACAGCAAGAGGGACAGTAGCCTGGGGACAGGGTTACCATTCTCTACTTTGTGGAAAGGCCCCCTCAGATGCACTGGGATTCTTCACTCTGCCTCACCCCGCCTTTTTAGGGCAAATAACACAGCAGAACTACATGGGTATTTTAGCATATATGTATAAAAATAATTCTAATTTGCCAAAGAAAGACAGAAAGACAGGCAGAGTGATCATACATCACAGAGTTCCTGAGGCTTTTCTTCATTGCATTCTTTTTTTCCTGGTCCTTATCTTTCTGAATTGGCATATAGCAGCTCGTGTGTTGGCACTTGCATCTTTGCCTCAGATTTCCACGTGTGGAGGACACAGGCTAAGATAAAAAGCATCAGAAGTGGTCCTGGAAACAGGCTGTCAGGATGGCCTTTAGCGTCACATTTCTCACATACCTGAAAGGAAGAGCGATCCAATGCTGCTGGTCAGTGGGATTATGAGAACACCTGGCACTTGCCCTCTCTGCCTTTCTCTTCCCCATTTTGTGCCCTTGTGCCCTGTAGATCAATTTCTCTCATCTCTGAACTTCCCGTGCACCAGAAGTTAGGAATCAGGGAGAGAAGCTAGGAAGGAAACTGTAGAAGCACAAGGAACATTAGAGCTCTGGCCATGAAGAGGAGCTGGGGAAAGCGAGGGAGATGCTAGGAGGTGGGGATTGCAGCCAACAGATCTTCCAGTACAGGACAGGCTCAACTGGGGAGACGTGGAAGAGTTTGTGGCTGGACTGTGTGTGGGAACATGCTGGAAATGTTTACAGTGTGGAGGAATGCTCAGTTCAGTTCAGTCGCTCAGTCATGTCCAACTCTTTTTGACCTCATGAACTGCAGCACGCCAGGCCTCCATGTCCATCACCAACTCCTGGAGTTCATTCAAACTCATGTGCATTGTGTCAGTGATGCCATCCGACCATCTCATCCTCTGTCATCCCCTTCTCCTCCCGCCTTCAATCTTTCCCAGCATCAAGGTCTTTTCCAATGAGTCAGTTCTTCACATCAGGTGGCCAAAGTATTGGAGTTTCAGCTTCAGCATCAGTCCTTCCAATGAATATCCAGGATTGATTTCCTTTAGGATGGACTGGTTGGATCTCCTTGCTGTCCAAGGGACTCTCAAGAGTCTTCTACAACACCACACTTCAAAAGCATCAGTTCTTCAGCGCTCAGCTTTCTTTATAGTCCAACTCTCACATCCATACATGACTACTGGAAAAACCATAGCTATGACTAGATGGACTTTGTCAGCAAAGTAATGTCTCTACTTTTTAATATACTGTCTAGGTTTTTCATAACTTTTCTTCCAAGGAGCAAGCGACTTTTAATTCCATGGCTGCAGTCACCATCTGCAGTGATTTTGGAGCCCCAAAAATTAAGTCCCTCACTGTTTCCATTGTTTCTGCATTTATCTGCCGTGTAGTGATGGGACCAGATGCCATGATTTTGGTTTTCTGAATGTTGAGTTTTAAGCCAACTTTTTCACTCTCTTTCACTTTCATCAAGAGGCTCTTCAGTTCTTCTTTGCTTTCTGCCCTAAATGTGGTGTTACCTACATATTATTGATATTTCCCTGGCAATCTTGATTCTAGCTTGTGCTTCATCCAGTCCAGCATTTCTCATGGCATATTCTTCATATAAGTTAAATAATCAGGGTGACAATATAAAGCCTTGATGGACTCCGTTCCTTATTTGGAACCAGTCTGTTGTTCTATGTCCAGTTCTAACTGTTGCTTCCTGACCTGCATACAGATTTCTCAAGAGACAGGTCAGGTGGTCTGGTATTCCCATCTCTTGAAGAATTGTCCACAGTTTGTTGTGAACCTCACAGTCAAAGGTTAGTAAGAATGTAAAAGAGTAAATAAATATTTGATTATGAAAGAATATTGTTTTTTGTGAATTTAGATTCATCACTAATCACCAGTCCACAACAGCATAATTCAAAATCTACTTTAGGAAAAAGAAATTGTCAGTCTGTGTCTGTGTGGAGAGAGAATAGTGTGACTTAAAGCTGCCCCATTCCAAACTTGCATCCAGTCCAGCTTCTCCCTGTGAACTATTTAGGATTTATTGTTTAAAAAAATACTTTATTATAAAAAATTTATACACTTACAGAAAAGGATTGAAAGCATAAATAGACAGTTTAATGAATTACGAAAGTAAACAGCTATAGACTCAGTATCCTGTTTAAGTAACAAAAGTTTCTTTCCCACACAACTGCCAAAGACAGGAGAAGGGCAGGTCCTGGTGTTTGATAGCTGAGGCCATCTCCTGGCCTACCTGGCAGCCACCCTGACCAAGAAGGTGCTTCTGGGCCAGAAGGTGGTATTCCTGCACTGCTGGGGAATCAATATTTCCTGGCAGTTTCTACAGAAACAAGTTGAAGTGCCTGGCCTTCCTCCACAAGTGGATGAACACCAACCTCTCCCAAATCCGAACCCTCAACTGCATCTTCTGGCTGACAGTGTGAGACATGGTACCCCCAAGACCAGGCAAGGCCAGGCCACTCTGGACCACCTCAAGGTACTTGATGGGATCCCACCACCCTATGACATGAAAAAGTGGACAGTGATCCCTGCCATCCTCAAGGTGACATCTTGACATCTATGTGCATCTGACACCTATGTTCAAGTTTTCCTGCCTAGGGCACCTAGCTCATGAGGCTGATTGGAAGTATGAGGCAGTAGCAGCCACCCTGGAGGAGAAGAGAAAGAAGAGCAACATCCATTAGTGGAGAGAGGGAGGGGGAAGCAGCTCATGAGGCTACAGAAGCAAACTGAAAAGAACATAGAGAAGAAAACTGACAAATTCACAGAGGTCCTCAAGACCCAGGGATTCCTAGTCTGAGACCCATAAAACTGACTGTTGAGCTTTCAAGAGAAAAGAAACAGAAGTTTGCCAGGACTCCAAACATATTCCTTCCAGATGACAAATCTCTTCTGAGCCATATCCTTCAAGATGATTTGCAGATAATGAAACCCACAAGATATGGAAGAAGGTAACTGGGGGCTGACCACAAGTAGGTGGGCTCCAGATCAGTTGGAGAAGGTTGATGATGTTGAGTCCCAATTACCCCACCAACAACCAATCAGAAGAGTGTCCACCTGTTGATCTTGCATACAGCAACCTTCTTACCTATCCTGCCTTTAAACACTTTTCCCTGAAACCCAGTTGGGAGTTCAGGGTCCAGGATTTGAGCATTAGCTACCCAAACTCCTTGCTTAGAGTCTGCAGTAAATGTTGCACTTTCCTTCACCACAATCCTGCATCAGTAGATTGGCTTTACACATCTAGCAGATTCAAGCTGGGATTTGTAGCAATCTGACATAAAGAGAGAGAAATAAGGCAAGAGGTAACAAAAAGGAGTAAGAAAGAAGGGATAAATGAGAAGGATGGAAATCTGGAATGAGCTAGTAAGAGGGAAAGATTTATTAGGGAGGTGAGAAAAAGAGAAGATACTGGAAAAAAGCAAACACAGCTGACCCATGAGCAAAGCTGGTTTGAACTGTGCTCGTCCACTTATATGTTGGCTTTTTCCAATATTAAATCATATAGTACTACACAACTCATGAAGACCCCCTGGAGAAGGGATAGGCTACCCGCTCCAGTATTCTTGCATGGAGAATTCCCATGGACAGAGGTGCCTGATGGGCTACAGTCCATGGGGTCACAAAGAGTCGGACATGACTGAGATACTAAGCACAGCACAGCACACAATTCATGACTTGTTGAATCTGCAGATGTGGAACACAGACCCAGAGGAACTGCAGATATGAAGAAACTATGGGTACAAATGATCAACCGTAAGTTACATGTGGATTTTAGACTGTTTGGAGGATTCGTGACCACAACCCACACATTGTTCTAGGGTCAACTGTACATTAACCATCGTTGACCAACTACCATGCAAATCAGGTTTAGCCAAGAACAACCACAGGGCTTTCACTTCACCTTTCAACCAGGATAGCTGCTGCTCAACCCAGAGCAAACCCCATGGCCTCAGCTGTGGCTGCAGAACTCACCGAGGAGACACCGGACCACCTCTTCTCACAGTCTTGCCATCAGACCTATACACAGAACTCTGTGTGTGAGCAATGTGCATTCATCTACATATGCTGACCTTGGCAAATCTGCCAGAGATATTCTCAATGAAGAATTTGGTTTGGTGTTGTCACGACGTGAAAGCAAAATGATGCATTGACAAGGCATGCTCAGCACCCAAATCATCTAATACACAGGCCATGTTCCTGGCAGCTCGCAGACCAAAGACACACACTGCATGATCAATCACAGAACAATGCAGAGTTAAATTATAAATAAGAACCAGATTCGTCAAAGCTTGATTCTGAGTTTGGTACTACCTTCTCACACTAACATGGTAAAGAAAAATGGTAAAATCAAGTCTTCTTACAAGACAGCATGTTTGTGATGTTGCCCAGGATTTTGATGAACCTGCAATTCATGATTCAACTGTCTTTGACTGTGAGGTCTGGCTTTTGGATTCCAGCCCATGACCTGGGACAGTGCCAAATCCAAGCTGACAAGGGATAACTTTACAATGCATTACAGACTGGGGACATCCAGCTACAAGCTCTGGTGTGATTCTGTGGACAGAATTTGGAGGATCAATTTATCAGAAAGAGATTTATCTTGACACGGGTAAATCTTGCTTGGGCACTAGGTACAAGCTGGACTTATTTGAACATCGCAGATATCAATCAGAACCCACTGCTTCTGTTTCTGCAAAACCCAACAATTCTAGTTCAATTGGAATGGGCTACTTTCAGACTCTGCCTCAGAGATCTTCAGTCATGTTAGTGAAGTTAGAATCTGCCTTGAAATGAGAGGGTTGAAACTTTCAAGCCCATTCACCCTGACTCTCCTGAAGAGAAGAGGGTTGGAAGGTTGAATCAATTTCCCTAGTCAATGATTTAATCAAACCTGTCTGTGTAAAACCCCGAAAGGATATGGTTTAGAGAGCTTCAGGGTTGGTGAATATGTGGAGACTGGGGAGAAACGCTGTGCTCAGAGAGGGCAAGGAAGCTCTGGGCTCTTCACCTGTACTGGCTCCAGCTGTCTCTTCCATCTGGCTGTTCCTGAGTTACACCCTTTTCTAATAAACTCATCATCTAGTAGGTAAACTGTTTCATTGAGTTCTCTGAGCCACTCTAGCAATTTAATTGAACCCAAGGAGGGATTCACTGGAACCTCCCATCTACAGCCAGTCAGTCAAAGCACAGGTGACAATCTGGACTTGCAACCAGTGTCTGGAGTAGGGGATTCAGGGGCAGACTGGTAGGACTGAGCCCTTCACATGGGGATCTGACGTGTCTCCTGGTAGACTGGGTCAAAATGGAATTGAGTTGTAGGACACCCTACTAGCTGTCAATGGATTCCTTGGTATTGTGAGAACTCTCCCCAAAACAGAGATGTTGCAAATAGTACCCAATCATTTTAGAGACACTGTCCCAACTGTCAAAACTGGAGGAATAAAGGAAATGGACAGCTGTGACCTCAGTTTCTTTTTTTCCTACTGAAACTAAATAATAATCAGCTTTTCCTCTTTAAGATACTCATGCAGAGAGCTTGATTTGACTAACCAATAATAGAATGGTAGTAAAATTAAGAATGATTTTTCCCTGCTCCTCAGTCTCCCATAGGGGTTCCCTAGAAAGAGAAGCAAATATGTGTCTGGGATACCTGAGACTAGAAGTTCCAAACTCCAGAAGTCTAAAGTGGAAATCACCAGCTTACAAGGCATTATTGTAAAACATCACTCCAGGTTTCAATTTGTAAAAGGAATTAAAAGACAGTGAGAGTCACAAAGTGCACAAAGTGATGTAATTTATTCCCTTCCCCTCCTTGTTAGCGTTCCATTTTTCCATCTCTGAGGGTCTGGGCTTAGGAGCTGGGTTCTGTGTCTCACACCACACAGCTCTCAGCGGTAGAACAGGAGCACAGCTGCCTCAGTGATCTCCCGGCTGGAGCTGTAACCCTGGTGAGCTCCATATCCGTTCCAGTCAAAGGAGGAGAAATCCCCACACTGCACTGGATTGCCCTCTGGGAAGAATCCTCCTCCACCGATGCAGTGCTGGGGGGCAGGAGAAGACACAGTGAGGAGTTGGCTGTAAACACACCAGTGAGCTCTTAATGGCCGAATCCCCTGTAAGTTTGGTCTTCTTCCTACTCGCCTTGACCCCTCCCCTGAAAAAACCTTTCCCTCCAGTGGACTCTGAAACCATGCTTTCCTGAATTCCTTTCTACCTTCCTTCATGCTTATTCTCAGACCCCTCAACCACCCTTTTTCCTCAATGGATCCCCCAAAGGCTATTTATTGCTCACAATTCTGTCCACACCTCACTCTCACAATGATGGTCTGTCTTCACCCATGACTTTTGCTAGAACCAGCATAATCATATATTGCCAAGATATACTCCTAAATCTGAATGACCAGCCAGGTATTTTCTGGGCTTGAAACCCCCTATCCAGCTGCCCTGTGAATGTCTCCACCTACATATCACTAGATCTAAAACTCCACTTAAGCAAAACAAAACTAATTCACTCTCTTGCTGCCCTTGAGTCTATTTCTCTTCTTGTCACCCATCTTAACTGATAGCAGTCAATCACCCAGAACAAAACCCTGAAGTCTGTTGCCTCTTTCACTTCCCATCCCCCACGTCCATTTAATCTTCAAGAACTGCTGATTTCACTGTCTATGCATCCATGCTTGCTCTTTCAAATTTACCAAGGCCACCCTGGCTCAGGTCCTCACTATTTCACATCTGTACCTTTACACCTGCCTCATGGTCTCATTGACTCTTATTTCCCTGCTCTTGAATCCACGTCCCCCTCCTTGCTAAACCAAAGTGATCAAGTCACTAACCTGGTCAAACTCCTCTGATGTGTCCCATAACATCAGATTATAGGTGTCCCATCACCTATAACATAAACTCTGTGTCCTGGACATAATGCAAAAGCCCCTCCTTGCCCTACTTCTTGCAAGTATTTCCAGCATCAGCTCTTAATTCTACACCATGTGCATACCTTGATACAATTTACACAACAGCTCACTGCCCCCTCAACACACCATGGTCTATTAAATCCCAGTGATTCTGAACATGTCAGTTACTCATGCTCAAGGACACTACTCTGCCCCTTGCTGCCTATTGAACTCTACACACATCTTTCGACATTCAGCAAAGATGTCGCCTTCCTGCAGAATCAACTGTGTGCTGTTAGTACAGGCAGAAGCTTCTGGATTGTTTTCCCAGAGCCCCTTTTTATGTTGCTATCACATGTGATACCACATGAGATTGCAGTCTTGCGTTTATATCTTTCTCCCACTCAGTCTGAGTTCCTTAAGATGACTCTGTCAGCTCTGCATCTCTAATAGCTGCACTTTGTAGGTTCCCTAGCATGTATTTTTAAGGAATCAGTGCTTGCAAGGGTACATGCAAATGAGCATTAATGAGCAAGATAAGGTTCCTTGGAAGCCAGTGTAGGGGGAACACATCCCACCCTACTCCCAGAGCCCACACCTGCATCACCCTCCAAATCATAATCTAGGGACCCTTCCATGAAGACACAGCTATTACACCTCGACTAAGAAATGGACAACTGGTAACTGAATGGGGAAGTGAAGATGTCCTTGACCTCAGGGTCACGTTTCCCAGACTGACAGGTGTGGAAGGAAAAGGTAGTGAATGAATACTCTTGCTCTTAGCACTCTGACTCTCTCTTCCTCCTGCCCCCCAGCCATAAATGTCCTTCAGAGACAGTCTCCACTAACCACAACTACAGTGCTCTCTTCTCAATACTGGGAAAAAATAAAAGCATGAAGCTTCTCCATTGAATGTAGAATATCATCATGATCTCGACATAGGAAAATACTTCTTAAACACAGCTTCAAAGTACTAATCATATATGAGAATACAGATAAATTGGACTTCAATACAGGAAATTATATCCATTGGACAAAGGTACAAACTTTCAGTTATAAACTAAGTCCTGGGGATGTAAAATATAGACTAGTGACTGTAGTTAATAATACTGATTTGTACACTGAAAAGTTACTAAGTAGATATTAAAATTTTTTATCACAAGACAAAAGAATTTGAAACTATTTGTGGTGGTGGGTGTTGGCTAGAGTTACTGTGATGATCATTTCAAAATACATAAAAATATAGAATCTTTATGTTATATACTTGAAGCTAATAAAATATTTTATGTCCATTGAATCTCAATTTAAAAGCAATAGTAACAATTTAAAAAGTATGTCCACAAAATACCTGCAAAAGAATAAAATGCAAGGCAAGGAGATTTACATTCAAACATCCCAATCAAGTTTTCCCATGCACACATAGACACACACACACACACACACACACACAAGCCAGGGATCATCCCTAAACTCACAAACTCAGTGTTACAGCCAGTGACTCTCATTCCAGCACACAGGGCATTGGCTGCTCCCTCATTGTTAAACACCCTGAACTGGACGAATCCTGCAACAAATTCTCCTGGAAAAGAAGAGGCAGAGAAAAGCCTAAGTATTCAAAAGATGAACTGGAAACAATTTCCCTTTGACCAGCCCAGGGATTCCCTAAATAAACAGGTCAGGTTACCTCCCAGCACTCCAAGCTTAGGGGATGAAACCCAGCACTTTTGTGGACAGTGGCCGCTACATCCTGGCTCTGAATTTGGCTGGAAGGGAACCTCCTTCCATCTGAGGTAACAAGACCAAGGCTCATGTTCACAAGAGTCACTTGTCTGCCTAGGGCTCATAGGAAAAATTAGAGTCCACTGAGAGATCAGCACGAAGACCTCCAGAGGTCCAGCAGGAATAGGCAATGATCAGAAGTGGCCATCGGTTTCTGCTAGCACACTTCTCATCCAATTACCATGACTTTATTTGCCCTACCTACCATTACCTGCTCTCCCTGAAATAGTAAATGTAAAAACTGATGGTTCACACTTTCCCACCAAACGTTAACTTTAGTAGCGTTAGTCTCTCAGTCGTGGTCGACTCTTTGTGATGCCATAGACTTCAGCCCGCCAGGTTCCTGGGTCCTAGAGATTTTCCCAGCAAGAATACTGGAGTGGGTAGCTATTTCCTTCTCCAGGGGACCTTCCCTACTGAGGTATCAAACCCATGTCTCCTGTTTTATCTTGCTGAACAAATGTCTTCTTTCAAATAATAGCTATCCATCATAACAAAAACAAATTTTTCTCACTACCTTCCAAGTAGTTCTCACCTGGGAACATTAGCTTGCCTCTTTCGTTAACTATTACATCACACAGTATATTGATTAAGAAGTCTGGCTTTATATTCTTCTAACTCCATAGATTTTTCAGGATGATTAAATGACACAAAACCATGACAAGTTTCTAGAAAACAGTTTGGTGTCTTGTATTGATATGTGTTCCATAAGTGCTGGCAATCATTAATTATTGTTATTTACCCTTTCCCCAAGAGTGCAGCGATGGATTGATGGCTGGGCTTTGGAAGCAGATACTCACGCTGACCATTTGGTGAGTAATAAGATGCAGTTTTCTCAGCATCGCCAAAGTCATAGTCGACAGGAATGGCTGGGCCATTGTCAGTCCAGCACTTCCCTGCTCCGTACTTCACAGGGAATTTCTACAGGGATGAAAATACAGATTGAGGAGAGTAGAGATACTGCTGTACTGGGAAGTAGAGGATTTAATGCCCTCAGGTGGCATTATTCAGACAACAGTCTGAATGATAGTGATTCTTTGCCATCCCTACTCATAGCTCAGAACCTAACCAGCCTCAAGACCCTTGTTTTTCTCCTTCTTTACCCACCCTGTTATTCCTCCAGCTTCTTGTGCTTCCTGGCTCACAGTTCCTCTGAGAGGCAGCACACTAGTTCACAGGGACCCAGAGGTAGGAGAAAGCCAAGCAGAGGTACCTCTTAGTGCAATGAACAGAGCAGACTTAGTCCTCATCCAAAACACTGGCTCTCTGTTCACCAAAAGACCACCCCCATCTCCCAGCCAGCAGCGCCATGTACCTGGTAGAGTCCAAACAAATTATGTCCCATTCTCCGGAAGAAGCCAGTGTTGGTGTGGTACCTCAGCAGGGAGCTGTTCCTCCAGTGCTGCAGGGGGGACTTGTTGGGCACGTGCCAGATGCCCAGGTCCTGGGCCTGGATGTCGTAGTAGCCAGGGTTCTGCAGAGGGATGCACACTCAGCCTGACCAGCCCAGGAGGTGCCACCAGCCAAAGACCCACACACACAGCCCTCACTTGAGCTGAGAGCTCAGGGCTCCAGGGAAGCAGGTGGCAGCAGTCACAGATACCCACCCTCCTCCAGTAGATAATGAGACCCCACCACCCAAACAGCCTTGGTGGGAAGAAGCTGTGATTCAAGACATGGACTTTTGTCTTTCTTCTCCAGCCCCACCTCCACATCCCCGTCTCCCACCCTCCCTTCCACATGCTCTGCTCCAGCCACACCCTGTTCCCACCCTTTCCCACCTGGAAACTCAGTGCCACCCACCTTGTAGTCATCGCTGGTGGCAGCCTCTGCAGACCCAAACGTGTTGTAGTTGGCCCAGTTGCCATCACCCTCTGGGTAGTCAGCCCTGTTGCCCTGCTGACTGGACCAGCGATCGCCCAACGTGCATTTCCCACGCATGTTGTTCTCATGGACGCTGGCCACCAGGGTCCAGCCACCGCCCCAAGAAGTCATGTCACAGAAGGTCTGGTAGATGACACCATTCTCAGTGCGGAGGTGATACAGGCCATCTGCAGAGGGAACGAGCCCAGAGACCCCCTGTCTGAGAACGGGGAGTCCTGTCAGGCCCATTACCACAAAGAATTTGGGAAGTCAGAAATGTATCCTTAAGGCTTCCACACACACCCATTTCTTGAGAATAGTCCTCTGTGCATAATCTAAGAGCAGAAACACTGACTGCCTTTGCTCCATGCTTCCTTCTCAAAAAGACGTTATAGAGCAAACATCCAAGAAGACAGAGATGGTATCTCCCTCTGGATAGAGCCTCCTTCTGACCACTCAAGGCCTGATAACAGCACCTGACCACATCTCAAGTCCACATCAGGATGTGGCCTCTGCAACTCAGAGCTAAGGGCAGGCATGGTCAGTGCCCATTTTATGAGATTCGGATTCCTTAAGTGCAGAGTTCCTCCTCATACTCAGCCCCAAAGAAAATAAGCTGTAATATCAGAAAAGACTTGTACTTGCTTGATGATTCCAATTTATGAGCTGCTTGGCAAACAAATTACATGTGCAGATATCTCCTGGACCTCTTCACATCACTGTGATGGGACAGGACCAGAGAAACAGCACAGGAAAAAGCTGATCCTCTGGCTACTTCTGTGATAGTGAGTAATAAGGTTCTATGTCTCTGCCTACCAGAATCTATGACACTGGGGCAGACTAACTATTTAGCTTATTTACAAGAAGGAGAAAATCTTACAGTCATCAGAGCTCTGGTCGCCAAACTAAGAGTCACCAGGAACACCAGGAACATTCTCCCTGTGTTCAGAAAATCATGTCTCCTACAACTAGATGGCACCCAAAAGCCTCAAAATTCCCACTGGAGATATCCTAGACTGGAAGCTGGAGTCGGAGCAGACAGGAGTGGTAGGCACACCCCTTTTGATCTCCATGACCAGGATCTGTAGTGAAAAAGGGGCCAAAAGGAGAGGATGCTGAGTTGGTTTATTACTCACCACCTGCGCTATGGCAACTTTCTTTGATTTCCTTGCAGGTTCTGGGCAGGAAAGACAGGAAAGGGGCACAGGTTTTGTTCCCCCCGAACTTCCCAACAGAAGGGGTCACTGTAGAGGACGTGAGGATAATTCTCATTAATAGTGTCGCACGGCTCACTCCAGCCTTCCTGGTCATTGAATCCCAGCTCCTTTCCCCTTCACAGGTTCATCACTGGGCTTTGCAGCCCCAGAGGTCAGTGTCTCCTCTGCTAAGACTAGCTGAGCCGCCATCTGGTACAGACTTAACTTAACTTGCACTCTTCTCCACAACTAATTAAACATGAAAACTCTCTTTATGCCTACTGTGATAAATGGAATTCTGAGGATGAGGACTAGGGAAGAATGTTCCCTGGACACAACCCTGACCACCAAGCACCCTCTGGAAATCCCAAAGCCAAGGCCATAGGAGCAGGAGCAGCTAGAAGAAAACAGTCTTCATCACTATGACTCCCCTGAGCCCCCTCAGCCACACAGAGGCACAGACTGGGGCCCCAGGACAGGCCTTAGCTTCAGACCAAACATCCAGAGAGACCAGCAATCAGCACTAGGCCACAGCTCAATTTAGCTGCAAAGTGTGGCTTCTCTGCATCTCCACGACTCCCCCTCTGGGCCAGGACATCAGCATCCAGCCCAGCTCTATTCCCTCTGCTCCACTGTGCACCTGGGTGAGCTGATGAAACTGCTGCTCCTGAGTGACCTACCTGCACCCCGCCCTCTGGCGGCCAGAGAGAGGAACAGCAGGAGGCAGAATCTGGACCCTGGCCCCTAAGAAGAAAGGAGGTGCAGAATGTCATTGGCGGGTTCATTCTTTCTCTCCCTTCCACCCTTGCTGATTCATCGTTTTTCATCTTCCCATTATGATCTCTGAACTTTCTGCATATGGAAACCTCAAATGGAAAGTGATGGGATTCTGAGTATTCTCGAACCTCCTGGAATAGACCCCACCTCATCCAAGCGACTTAGCAGCAGCAGCAGCAGCATCCAACCCTCAAATCATTAAGGGCCCACAGGTTCCTTTCTCTGAAACTCTGCATCCCTGAGACCAAAATCAGACCTGAGCTGGCATCGTGGCTCCCCACACACTCGGATCTTGTCTCAGACTCAGCTTCCCCACAGCACGGAGAGCTATCCCCTTCCTTCCTCACAGATGCCAGGAGCTGAGAGTTTCCTGCCAGGTGGAGACTCAGAGCTACTGCCTCTGCAGACAGTCCTGACATGAGTGAAGTGCTGAGCCTTTATGGGGAGAGCAAAGCATATGGGCCCTGCCCATCCCAGCCCACTTTGGTCTGCAAGCCCCTCCCTCAGGCTTTCTTCCCTTGAAGGTCCCTGAGGCTCGCCCAGGCAATGAGAAGGATTGTGTAACTGTCTGGAGGGGCAGGAGGGAGCACTCCTGGGCACACAGGTGACACTCACCATGAGGGGAGTGAGCCCTGCAGGGTCAGAGCACACACAGTGCTCCCTTCCATAACAGACTCTTGGGATGGACGGGACCTCACAGTTCTCCCCTGCAGCCTGTCCTGCTCCCACCTCAGTCAGATGCCCCAGGGCCTCACACACCTCCATCAGGTCATCATCCTTCCAGTCTCTCCCGAAACTTCTCCATGAAGCCTGCCCTGAATCCCCTACCCCCAGTCATAGCTGACGGATACTCCCCCAGCCTACTATGGGCTTTGTCACCCGAATTATGACATGTGCCACACTGTCATGTCATTCTGTTTTAAGTTGGGGGCTAAAATAATTGAAAATTTACAGAATATTGCAAAAATAAGAATAGTGCAAAGGCACATATAGCTTCTACCTGTATTCACAGATAGTTTGTATTCTACCCAATTTGCTTTATTATGTATGCCTTCTCTCTATATCCACACAAAAACTCACACAGCCTTTCTTTCTTTAACATATTGAGGATAAGTTACATATATGAAGGTCTTTTCCCTAGATAAGTATGTCCTTTCCCAATACAGATATTCTCATATTAACCACAGTGCAATTATCAACTTATATCATTAATTCTTTTTAATGTAACTGGTACTTGGCTAGGGTCCGCTAGCCTGGGAGTTCTACTCAGCTCAGCCAGCATTCATCAGACTGAATTTTCTCTGGCTTTCATTGCCTCCCATTATTAAGAGATTTCCTGTCCACACTGAAGCCCAAAATCCCCAGGGGATGTTCTTGTTATTATTCAGTCACTCAGTGATGTCCGACTCCTTGCGATCCCATGAACTTCAGCAATTCAGGCTCCCCTGTCCCTCAGTATCTCCCAGAATTTGCTCAAACTCATCTCTATTGAAACGGAAATGCCATCCAACCATCTCATCCTCCGTCATCCCCTTTTCCTCCTGCCTTCAACCTTTCCCAGCATCAGGGTCTTTTCCAATGAGCCAGCTCTTGCATCATGTGGCCAAAATATTGGAGTTTCAGCTTCAGCATTGGTCTTTCCAATGAATAGTCAGGGTTGATTACCTTTAGGATTGACTGGCTTGATCTCCTTGCAGTCCAAGGGATTCTCAAGACCCTTCTCCAGCAACACAGTTAAAAAGCACCAACCCTTCAGTGCTCAGCCTTTTTTATGGTCCAACTCTCACATCTATACATGACTACTGGAAAAACCATAGCTTTGACTACATGGACATTTGACCATATTTGACTATAAGGACTACAGGGTCAGAAAAGTGAGATCTCTGCTTTTAATACGCTGTCTAGGCTCATCATAGCTTACAAAGCTTAAAACTAGATTTCACCATTCCACACCCATGTCAGCCCGACGCCTTTCAGCTCTGTCCACTGCCCAGGCTCATGCTGACCATTGACACCTCATTTCCATCACCTCTGCTGCTGGGACTGCTCTCAGGGACAGATGCTGATGTTCAGGGCACTGCTTCCTCTCACTCCTGGGCCTCCAGCCCCACATCTCTTTGATGTCCAAGGTGCAGAAACCATCCAACTTGTTCAGTGCAGAAGAAGGCAAATGCCTTACACACATATAAACCACTATCTAATCCAAGGCCTGGAATGTTATTAATAACTTACACTTACCCGTGCACTCTACTACATCACAACCATCTGAATTTGTTTTCAAAGAGGACAGGGTTGCAGAGAGAGATGGAGAGAGGACTGACCTGTCTCCCATACATCTCTGCTGTTTGCTACAGCCATAGGGAAATGACCACTAATACCACTTAATCAGGCAATTTCTCAGGTAGTCACTTGGGTTGTTCACTGTGATTAACTCCCTTCTTTTTGGAGGCCCAGGAAAGACTGCACCTCTCCTCTGTGAAGTTAAGTGGCCCATGGGACTTGTCCTAGCCAAGAAATGTGAGCAGAAAGGGTCAGTTTCAGGCTGAAGCCTTTACCAGGCAGGGCACAAGTCCACACCATCCTTTTTTCAGCCTCAGGAAATGACTCCATAAAATACGGGGCCCTGGCTTGGTGGTGTGTTTATGTCTGATGAGGAAACTAATCTTCGAGGTTAGAAGGATGGTGCTCTGTGCTCTGTTTTAGGGGAAATGTTAAATGTTTTGCCTGTGGTGTCTCAGGAGGTGAGACTGCACCAGGGCATTAAAGGAAGACCTCAGGGAAACAATGTCAGCGCCGCGTGTCAGCTGTCTTGGTTCTGTATTACAAGGGAGATGGTCTGGGAGAAAAACTGGTCTGTTTTGCAAGGAGAAATGAAAGGAATAACAAATTCTGGGTCTTCAGCAGGCAAACAGTGTGGAAAATTTCCTTCATAAATCATCTTCAACAAGGGCACACACACATGCACACACATAATAGCTCCCAAAACATTTTCCCATACGCACCTCAGTAAAGAGCAAGTATTTTGCTATTTGGCATCCCATGTACAGGGCTTCCCTGGTGGCTCAGACAGAAAAGAATCTGTCTGCTATGTGGGAGACCTGGGTTGGATCCCTGAGTTGGAAAGATCCCCTGGAGGAGGGTTTGGCAACCCACTCCAGGATTCTCGCCTGGAGAATCCGCCTGGACAGAGAAGTCTGTGACACCTACAACTCATGGTGTCACAAAGAGTCAAACACGACTGAGTGACTAAGCACAGCATATTCCAAGTAAAATAAGCTCACTAGTTACACAGACCCAACCCAACAGCTGAGAAACGTTGCTGTTGCATGATAGCAAACTTCTAAAATTTGACTAGTAAAATTTGAGGAAATAAAGCAATGTATTTGGATTGAGTCACCTTGCAGATGTTCATTCTTTGGCCATCAATGCATGGTGTCATCCTCTGCTGAATACTGTTTCTAACATGAGACAATTGAGAATATGTGGCCAAAGGCATATGCAGTGACCTCTACCAAAAGGATATGTAACTATTAGATGACACCTTAGAAAGTTCGAAAACCTCAGCCAGGGAAGGAAGGGTTGTGTCTGTAACTGACATTCTGAAATAAAGTGTGCCTGATATCCAAAATCCTAATATTTGGGGTAATAACATGTATACATGGAGAAGGCAATGGCACCCCACTCCAGTACTCTTGCCTGGAAAATCCCATGGACAGAGGAGCCTGGTAGGCTGCAGTCCATGGGGTCGCAAAGAGTCAGACACGACTGAGCAGCTTCCCTTTCACTTTTCACTTTCATGCATTGGAGAAGGGAATGGCAACCCACTCCAGTGTTCTTGCCTGGAGAATCCCAGGGATGGGGGAGCCTGGTGGGCTGCCATCTATGGGGTCTCACAGAGTTGGACACGACTGAAATGACTCAGCAGCAACATGTATACATGTATACAGATATAGCATGCATTACTGTCTTTTTAAAAACTATGAAATCTGATTTTATGTAACAGTATATATCTTGAGGATCAGTCTGCATTAAATTTTCAAACTGAATAATTCTACACTCCTTTAAAAAAAAATGTTACCATATCTATTCTCACTTAAAATCCCATCCTGATTTTATCCCAGTAAGTACACTAGCATTTCAACCTTACAGAATACCACAGTGTACTGGGATACTGAAAGCTTGTTTTGTAAAGAAGGCTGAGAGCCAAAGAATTGACGCTTTTGAATTGTGGTGCTAGAAAAGACTTCTGAGAGTCCCTAGGACAGCACGGAGATCACCAGTCAATCCTGAAGGAAATCAACCCTGAATGTTCATTGGAAGGGCTGATGCTGAACGTGCAGGTTCAATACTTTGGCCACTTGATGGGAACAGTGGACTCATTGGAAAAGACCATGATGCTGGGAAAGATTAAAGGCAGAAGAAGAGGGCAGCAGAGGATGAGATGGCTGGATAGCATCCCCAACCCGATGGACACGAGTTTGAGCAAATTCTGGGAGATAGTGAGGGACAGGGAAGCATGGCTTGCTGTTGTCCACGGGGTTGCAAGAGTCAGACACGACTTAGTGACTGAACAACAGCCACAGTGGGGTACTGAAAGCTCGTTTTGTAGTCACAACTTCCTGGTGGCAGACCCAGGTTTTAGACCTACATGGAGTCTATTCTTGCAGTTGCTAAATACTCTTACTCCCAGATGCCTCAGTCTTTTTCTTTTGTAATTAATCTGGATCTACTGAGTAATTCATTTCCTTGACATTCTCAAAATATAAAATATTAGCTTATAGACAAGGGAAGCCATCAACCCTTTCCTGAGAATTGCTATAAGAAAAAAATAAATATTTGATTACAATGTTATCAATTATATAATAAAGGCTTGCCTCAAAATTATGAAAATATATTGGAGGAAGTGGTTGATTCTGTCATGGGGAAAGGGAGGTAAATATTTTTTCTCAAAGAAATCACTGACTCCAGTGTATGAACAAAATCAAATATTTAGATAAGGGGAATTTAAACTGAATCAAATATTCACAAAATGTCATCTAAAGATTGTGGCAGGTAGTGATACTTCAATTGGTTGACAAACAACATACAAAATTCTATTTCCAAGAACTAGATATATTGAAGCTACAGAAGTATATTTATTCTGTGGTTTTGGCCTTTCTATTTTGTTAGTGCTAAAATTCTTTCCACTTTGCTGTACACCTAAGCTAACACAACAATGTAGATCAACTATACTCCAATATAATCTTTTAATGTCTTTCATGTAAAATGATATGGATGATAGATGTTCAATTTTAGCTTCTTAGTCTTTAACTGACAAATTCGATAACTGTATATTGTTTCACATGAAGTCAATTCGGAAAAGGCAATGGCACCCCACTCCAGTACTCTTGCCTGGAAAACCGCATGGACAGAGGAGCCTGGTAGGCTGCAGTCCATGGGGTCGCTAAGAATCGGGCACGACCGAGCGACTTCCCTTTCACTTTTCATTTTCATGCATTGGAGAAGGAAATGGCAACCCACTCCAGTGTTCTTGCCTGGAGAATCCCAGGGACGGGGGAGCCTGGTGGGCTTCCGTCTATGGGGTCACACAGAGTCGAACACAACTGAAGCGACTTAGCAGCAGCAGTAGCAGCATGAAGTCAATTAATTTTATGTAAGTGGTAAGTTTATGATTCTGTGCTGAGCCTAATCTAGCCCTGAGAAAACCAAAGTCTTCATCTCTATTGAGCAAGTATTTGAGCAGGAGCACAACTAAGCTGTCCTCCTAAAAGACACAGAAGCAACTCTAGGGAATTTACAAAACAAGCCAAAGTTCTCAACTTGGGAGGGAACACTTCATTCCAAGAAGCTCATAGTAGGAGAGAAACATAAGGGAAAGCTCCTTCACTCTTTAGAAGGAGAATTCAGGGGCTGTTACAGTTTTGCGAAAAGTCTCCCACCCCTTTCCCTTTGGGATTACATGCTTATTATACAACTATCTCTTCTTTCAGTGATGTCCATCTTTGCTTTATATATTTTGAAGGTCTGTTGTGGGTTTCATAAATGTTTATAATTGCTCTATCTTCTTGCCATATTGAACCATTGTTAATATATAATTTATTTTGCCTCTTACAAATTTTTAAGTCTAATTTATCTGATAATACTATACCATCCCTGCTCTCTTTTTATTGTCATGTTCATTGTTGTTCTTCAGTCACTCGGTCCTGTCCAACTCTTTAAGACCACATGGACTTCAGCAAGCCAGGCTTCCCTGTCCTTCACCATTTCCCAGAGATTGCTCAAACTCATGTCCATTGAGTCAGTGATGACATGCAAACATCTTGCCCTCCGTCGTTTCCTTCTCCTCCTGCCTTCAATCTTTCCCAGTATCGGGGTCTTTTCCAATGATTCAGTTCTTTGCATCAGGTGGCCAAAGTATAGGAACTTCAGCTTCAGCATCAGTCCTTTCAATGAATATTCAGGATTGATTTCCTTTAGGATTGACTGGTTTGATCCCCTTGCAGTCCAAGGAACTCCCAAGAGTCTTCTCCAACACTACAGTTCAAAAGCATCAATTCTTAAGTATTCAGCTTTCTTTCTGGTCCAACTCTCACATGACTATTTGAAAAACCATAGCCTTGACTAGATGGACCTTCATCTGCAAAGTAATGTCTCTGCTTACTAATATGCTGTCTAGGTTGATTATAGCTTTTTTTCTAAGGTGCAAGCCTCTTTTAATTTATGGCTGCAGTCACCATCTGCAGTGATCTTGGAGCCCAAGAAAATAAAGTCTGTCATGGCTTCTTTTGTTTCCCTATCTATTTGCCAAGAAGAGATGGAATGGATGCCATGACCTTTGTTTTTAGAATGTTGAGTTTAAAGCCAGCTTTTTCACTCTCCTCTTTTACTTTCATCCAGAAGCTCTTTAGTTTCTCTTTGCTTTCTGCCTTAAGAGTGATGTCATCTGCATATCTGAGGTTATTGATATTTCTTCCAGCAGTCTTGATACCAGCTTGCACTTCATCCAGCCTGGCATTTCACATGAGGTACTCTGCATATAAGTTAAATAAGCAGGGTAACAATATACAGCCATGATGCACACCTTTCCCAATTTTGAACAAGTCCATTGTTCCATGTCTGGTTCTAACAGTTGCATCTTAACCTGCAAACAGATTTCTCAGGAGGCAGGTAAGGTGGGCTGGTATTCCCATCTCTTTAAGAATTTTCCACAGTTTGTTTTCATCCACACAGCAAAGGCTTTAGCACAGTCAATAAAGCAGAAGTACATGTTTTCTGTAATTCTCTTGCTTTTTCTATGACCCAACAGATGTTAGCTATTTAATCTCTGGTTCCTAAGTTGAGCTTAATCAATATTTATAGAGCCACAAGGTGAGCATTGGTAAATTTAAGAAAATCAAAATCGTCTCAAGCATCTTTTCTGATGACAGCACTATGAGATTAGAAATAAAACACAAGAAAAAACCCTGAGAAATACAAACTTGTGGTGGCTAAACAGCATGCTACTAAACAACCACTGGATCACTGAAGGAATAAAAAAAAAATGCCTAGAGACAAATTAAAACAAAAGCTAAATGGTCCAAAACTTACAGGATGCAGCAAAAGCAGTTCGAAGAAGGAAGTTAATAGCAATACAATCTTACCTCAAGAAAAATTTGAAATAAACAACTTAACCTCACACCTAAAACAACTAGAGAAAGGAGAACAAACAAAACCTAAAATTAGTAGAAGGAAGGAAATCGTAAATATCAGAGTAGAAATAAATGAAATAGAGACAAAGAAAACAATTGCAAAGATTGATGAAACTAAAAGCCGGTTCTCTGAAAAGATAAACAAGACTGATAAACCTTTAGCCAGACTCATCAAGAAAAAAAGGGAGCGGACTCAGATCAGTAAAATAGGAAATGAAAGTGGTTAAGTTACAACTGACTCCATAGAAATACCAAGAATAACAGACTACTGTGAACAACTGTATGCCAATAAAATGGACAATCTGGAAGAAATGGACAAGTTCTTAAAAGGGTACAGTCTCCCAAGACTGAACCAGTAAGAAACAGAAAATATATGAACCGACCAAGCACTGAAATTGAAATCGTGATTGAAAACTTCCCAACAAACAAAAGTCTACGACCTGACAGCTTCAAGGGTGAATTTTATCGAACATTTAGGGAAGAGTTATCAAACCTTTATCCCTCTAAAACTGATCCAAAAAGTTGCAGAGAAAGGAAAACTTCCCAATTCATTTCATGACTCCACCATCACCCTGATACCAAAACCAGACAAAGATACCACAAATAAATAAAATTACAGGCTAATATCACTGATGAAGATAGATGTAAAAATCCTCAACAAAATACTAGCAATCTGTATCCAACAATACATTAAAAAGATCATACACCATGATCAAGTGGGATTCATCCCAGGGATGCAAGGAACTTTCAACAACCACAAACCAGTCAATGTGATACACCATATCAACAATTTGAATAATACCACATGATCATCTCAATAGATGCAGAAAAGGTTGTCAACAAAACTAAGCACCCATTTATGATAAAAAAAAAAAAAAAAAACTCTCCAGAAAGTGGGCCTAGAGGGTACATAGCTCAACATAATAAAGGCCATATATGACAAACCTGGCACGCCACTCAAGCACGCTTGCCTGGAAAATCCCATGGATGGAGGAGCCTGGTGGGCTGCCAGTACATGGGGTCGCTAAGAGTTGGACACGACTGAGCGACTTCACTTTCACTTTTCACTTTCACGCACTGGAGAAGGAAATGGCAACCCACTCCAGTGTTCTTGCCTGGAGAATCCCAGGGACGGGGGAGCCTGGTGGGCTGCCGTCTATGGGGTTGCACAGAGTCGGACACGACTGAGGCGACTTAGCAGCAGCAGCAGCATGACAAACCTACAGCTACCATCATTAGTTCAGTTCAGTTCACTCTCTCAGTCGTGCCCGTCTCTTTGCAACTCCATGGACTGCAGCATGCCACGCCTCCCTGTCCATCACCAACTCCCAGGTTTACTCAAACTCATGTCCATCAAGTCAGTGATGCCATCCAACCATCTCATCCTCTGTCGTCCCCTTCTCCTCCAACCATCAATCCTTCCCAGCATCAGAGTCTTTTCCAAGGAGTTTGCATCACGAGGCCAAAGTATTGGAACTTCGGCTTCAGCATCAGTCCTTCCAATGAACATGCAGGGTTGATTACTTTCAGGAAAGAACAGAATGTTCTCTGTTCATTTCCAAGGCAAATAATTCAATATCACAGTAATCCAAGTCTATGCCCCAACCAGTAATGCTGAAGAAGCTGAAGTTGAACCGTTCTATGAAGACCTACAAGATCTTTTAGAACTAACACCCCAAAAAGATGTCCTTTTCATTATAGGGGACTGGAATGCAAAAGTAGGAAGTCAAGAAACACCTGAACTAACAGGCAAATTTGGCCTTGGAATACAGAATGAAGCAGGGCAAAGACTAATAGAGTTTTGCCAAGAAAATGCACTGGTCATAGCAAACACCCTCTGCCAACAATACAAGAGAAAACTCTATACATAGACATCACCAGATGGTCAACACCGAAATCAGATTGATTATATTCTTTGCAGCCAAAGATAGAGAAGCTCTACAGTCAACAAAAACAAGACCAGGAGCTGACTGTGGCTCAGATGATGAACTCCTTATTGCCAAATTCAGACTTAAATTGAAGAAAGTAGGGAAAACCACTAGACCATTCAGGTATGACCTAAATCAAATCCCTTATGACTATACAGTGGAAGTGAGAAATAGATTTAAGGGCCTAGATGTGATAGATAGAGTGCCTGATGAACTATGGACTGAGGTTCATGACATTGTAGAGGAGACAGGGATCAAGACCATCCCCATGGAAAACAACTGCAAAAAAGCAAAATGGCTGTCTGGGGAGGCCTTACAAATAGCTGTGAAAAGAAGAGAAGTGAAAAGCAAAGGAGAAAAAGAAAGATATAAGCATCTGTATGCAGAGTTCCAAAGAATAGCAAGAAGAAATAAGAAAGCCCTCTTCAGCAATCAATGCAAAGAAATACAGGAAAACAACAGAATAGGAAAGACTAGAGATCTCTTCAAGAAAATTAGAGATACCAAGGGAACATTTCATGCAAAGATGGACTCACTAAAGGACAGAAATGGTATGGACCTAACAGAAGCAGAAGATATTAAAAAGAGATGACAAGAATACACAAAAGAACTGTACAAAAAAGATCTTCACAACCCAGATAATCATGATGGTGTGATAACTGACCTACAGCCAGACGTCCTGGAATGTGAAGTCAAGTGGGCCTTGGAAAGCATCTCTATGAACAAAGCTAGTGGAGGTGATGGAATTCCAGCTGAGCTATTCCAAATCCTGAAAGATGATGCTGTGAAACTGCTGCACTCAATATGCCAGCAAATTTGGAAAACTCAGCAGTGGCCACAGGACTGGAAAAGGTCACTTTTCATTCCAATCCCAAAGAAAGGCAATGCCAAAGAATGCTCAAACTACCACACAATTGCACTCATCTCACACACTAGTAAAGTAATACTCAAAATTCTCCAAGCCAGGCTTCAGCAATATGTGAACCCTGAACTTCCTGATGTTCAAGCTGGTTTTAGAAAAGGCAGAGGAACCAGAGATTAAATTGCCAACATCCACTGGATCATGGAAAAAGCAAGAGAGTTCCAGAAAAGCATCTATTTCTGCTTTATTGACTATGCCAAAGCCTTTGACTGTGTGGATCACAATAAACTGTGGAAAATTCTGAAAGAGATGGGAATACCAGACCACCTGACCTGCCTCTTGAGAAATTTGTATGCAGGTCAGGAAGCAACAGTTAGAACTGGACATGGAACAACAGACTGGTTCCAAATAGGAAAAGGAGTACATCAAGGCTGTATATTGTCACCCTGCTTATTTAACTTCTATGCAGAGTACATCATGAGAAATGCTGGGCTGGAAGAAGCACAAGATGGGATCAAGATTGCCAGGAGATATATCAATAACCTCAGATATGCAGATGACACCACCCTTATGGCAGAAAGTGAAGAGGAACTCAAAAGCCTCTTGATGAAAGTGAAAATGGAGAGTGAAAAAATTGGCTTAACAAAAGTTGCTCAACATTCAGAAAACAAAGATCGTGGCATCTGGTCCCACCACTTCATGGGAAATAGATGGGGAAACAGTGGAAACAGTGTCAGACTTTATTTTTCTGGGCTCCAAAATCACTGCAGATGGTGACTGCAGCCACGAAATTAAAAGACACTTACTCCTTGGAAGAAAAGTTATGAGCAACCTAGATAGCATATTCAAAAGCAGAGACATTACTTTGCCAAGTAAGGTCTGTCTAGTCAAGGCTATGGTTCTTCCTGTGGTCAGGTATGGATGTGAGAGTTGGACTGTGAAGAAGGCTGAGCGCCAAAGATGCGTTTGAACTGTGGTGCTGGAGAAGACTCTTGAGAGTTCCTTGGACTGCAAGGAGTTCCAACCAGTCCATTCTGAAAGAGACCAGCCCTGAGATTTCTTTGGAAGGAATGATGCTAAAGCTGAAACTCCAGTACTTTGGCCACCTCATGCGAAGAGTTGACTCACTGGAAAAGACTCTGATGCTGGGAGGGATTGAGGGCAGGAGGAGAAGGGGACAATAGAGGATGAGATGGCTGGATGGCATCACTGACTCGATGGACATGAGTCTGAGTGAACTCCGGGAGTTGGTGATGGACAGGCAGGCCTGGTGTGCTGCGATTCAAGGGGTCGCAAAGAGTCGGACACGACTGAGCGACTGAACTGAACTGAATTATGTGATGTCACACTGTCCTGTCATTCTTTTATTTATTTGGGGTTATAAATAATTGAAAATGTACAGAATATTGTAAAAGTTAAAACAGATCATAAACACAAATATAGCCTTTACCTAGATCCACCTGCTGTTTGTGTTTCACCCTATTTCCTTTATCATGTGTACCCTCTCTCTATATCCACACACAAACTTACACAACACTTTTTCTGGGCAAATTGAGGGTAAGTTGCATACATGAGCCGCTATCCTGTGGTGCCTCAGATGGTAAAGCGTCTGCCTGCAGTGCAGGAGACCCAGGTTCCATCCCGGGGTTGGGAAGATCCCCTGGAGAAGGAAATGGCAACCCACTCCAGGACTCTTGCCTGGAAAATTCCATGGACTGAAGAGCCTGGTAGACTGCAGTCCATGGGGTTGCAAAGAGTCAGACACGACGGAGCGACTTCACTTTACATACATGAAGGCTCTTTCCCACAGATAAGTTTGTATTTTATTAATAGAGATATCTCATATATAACCACACTGCAACTATCATTAACTCTTTTCAGTGTAGCAGTGTAACTTTCTAGGGTCCACTAGCCTGGGAGATCCACTCAGCTCAACTAGCATCCATAGTAAACTGAACTTTCTCTGGCTTTCATTCCTCCCATTATAAGGAGATTTCTTGTCCACATTTGAAGCCCATAATCCCCAGGGTACATCTGCTTACAATGTTCTACATCTCCATTCCACACCCATGCCAGCCCAACTCCTCTCAGCACTGTCCACTGCCCAGACTCTGGCTGACCACTGACCCCGTGATACCTCATTTCAGCCACCTCTGCTGCTGGGGCTGCTCTGGGGGATCAGTTGCTGGTGCTCAGGACATTACTTCCTGTCCTTCCTGGGCCTCCAGCAGCATATCTCTTTGCTGTCCAAGATACAGGAGCCACCATGCTTGTTCAGTGCAGAGGAAGGCAAATGCCTTACACACATACAAAACTGCTATCTAATCCAAGGCCTGGAATGTTATTAATAACTTACACTTACCCGTGCACGCTACTACATCACAGCCATCTGAATTTGTTTTCAAAGAGGACAGGGTTGCAGAGAGAGATGGAGAGAGGACTGACCTGTCTCCCATACATCTCTGCTGTTTGCTACAGCCATAGGGAAATGACCACTAATACCACTTAATCAGGCAATTTCTCAGGTAGTCACTTGGGTTGTTCACTGTGATAACTCCCTTCTTTTTGGAGGCACAGGAAAGACTGCACCTCTCCTCTGTGAAGTTAAGTGGGCCATGGGACTTGTCCTAGCTAAGAAATGTGAGCAGAAAGGGTCAGTTTCAGGCTGAAGCCTTTACCAGGCAGGGCACAAGTCCACACCATCCTTTTTCCAGCTTCAGGAAATGACCCCATAAAATACGGGGCCCTGACTTGGTGGTATGTTTATGTCTGATGAGGAAACTAATCTTCGAGGTTGGAAGGATGGCGTTCTGTGCTCTGTTTTAAGGGAAATGCTAAATGTGTTGCCTGTGGTATCTCAGGAGATGTGTGATGTACAGACTGCACCGGGGCGTTAAAGGAAGACCTCAGGGAAACAATGTCAGCACTGCGTGTCAGCTGTCTTGGTTCTGTATTACAAAAGAGAGGGTCTAGGAGAAAAACTGGTCTGTTTTGCAGGGAGAAATGAAAGGAATAACGAATTCTGGGTTTTCAGCAGGCAACCAGTGTGGAAAATTTTCTTCATAAATCATCTTCAACGAGGGCACACACACATGCACACACATAATAGCTCTCAAAACATTTTCCCATATGCACCTCAGTAAAGAGCAAGTATTTTGCTATTTTGCATCCCATGTACAGGGCTTCCCTAGTGCCTCAGACAGAAAAGAATCTGTCTGCTATGTGGGAGACCTGGGTTCGATCCCTGAGTTGGAAAGATCCCCTGGAGGAGGGTTTGGAAACCCACTCCAGTATTCTTGCCTGGAGAATCCGCCTGGACAGAGAAGTCTGTGACACCTACGGTTCACGGTGTCACAAGAAGTCAGACACGACTGAGTGACCAAGCACAGCATATTCCAAGTAAAATAAGCTCACTAGTTACACAGACCCAACCTAGCAGCTGAGAAACGTTGCTGCTGCATGATAGCAAACTTCTAAAATTTAACTAGTAAAATTTGAGGAAATGAAGCCATACATTAGGGTTGAGTCACCTTCCAGATGTTCATTCTTTGGCCATCAACGCATGGTATCATCCTCCACTGAATACTATTTCTAACATGAGACAAATTGAGAACACGTGGCCAAAGGCATATGCAGTGACCTCTACCAAAAGGATATGTAACTACTAGATGACACCTTAGAAAGTCCTAAAACCTCAGGCAAAGAAGGAAGGGTTGTGTCTGTAGTACAGGTTTGGCATGTGCTGACATTCTGAAATAGAGTGTGCTTAATATCCAAAATCCTAATATTTGGGGTATAATAACATGTATTACTGTCTTTTTAAAAACTATGAAATCTGAATTTATATAACAGTATATATCTTGAGGATCACTTTGCATTAATTTTTCAAACTGAATAATTCTACACTTCTTTAAAAAAATGTCACCATATCTATTCTCACTTAAAAGCCCATCCTGATTTTATCCCAGTAAGTACAGTAGCATTTCAACCTTACAGAATATCACAGTGTACTGGGATACTGAAAGCTTCTTTTGTAAAGAAGGCTGAGAGCCAAAGAATTGACACTTTTGAATTGTGGTGCTAGAAAAGACTTTTGAGAGTCCCTAGGACAGCACGGAGATCACCAGTCAATCCTGAACGAAATCAACCCTGAATGTTCATTGGAAGGGCTGATGATGAACGTGCAGGTTCAATACTTTGGCCACTTGATGGGAACAGTGGACTCATTGGAAAAGACCATGATGCTGGGAAAGATTAAAGGCAGAAGAAGAGGGCAGGAGAGGATGAGATGGCTGGATAGCATCCCCAACCCAATGGACACGAGTTTGAGCAAATTCTGGGAGATAGTGAGGGACAGGGAAGCATGGCTTGCTGTTGTCCACGGGGTTGCAAGAGTCAGACACGACTTAGTGACTGAACAACAGCCACAGTGGGGTACTGAAAGCTTGTTTTGTAGTCACAACGTCCTGGTGGCAGACCCAGGTTTTAGACCTACATGGAGTCTATTCTTGCAGTTGCTAAATACTCTTACTCCCAGATGCCTCAGTCTTTTTCTTTTGTAATTAATCTGGATCTATTGAGTAATTCATTTCCTTGACATTCTCAAAATATAAAATATTAGCTTATAAACATGGGAACCCATCAACCCTTTCCTGGGAATTGCTATAAGTGAAAAATAAATATTTGATTGCAATGTTATCAATTGTATAATAAAGGCTTGCCTCAAAATTATGAAAATATATCGGAGGAAGTGGTTGATTCTGTCACGGGGAAAGGGAGGTAAATATTTTTTCTCAAAGAAATCATTGACTCCAGTGTATGAACAAAATCAAATATTTAGATTATAAGGGGAATTTAAACTGAATCAAATATTCACAAAATGTCATCTAAAGATTGTGGCAGGTAGTGATACTTCAATTGGTTCACATACAATATACAAAATTCTTTTCCCAAGAACTAGATATATTGAAGCTAAAGAAGTATATTTATTCTGTGGTTATGGCCTTTCTATTTTGTTAGTATTAAAATTCTTTCCACTTTGCTGTACACCTAAGCTAACACAACAATGTAGATCAACTATACTCCAATATAATCTTTTAATGTCTTTCATGTAAAATGATATGGATGATAGATGTTCAATTTTAGCTTCTTAGTCTTTAACTGACAAATTCGATAACTGTATATTGTTTCACATGAAGTCAATTCGGAGAAGGCAATGGCACCCCACTCCAGTACTCTTGCCTGGAAAACCCCATGGACAGAGGAGCCTGGTAGGCTGCAGTCCATGGGGTCGCTAAGAATTGGGCACGACCGAGCGACTTCCCTTTCACTTTTCATTTTCATGCATTGGAGAAGGAAATGGCAACCCACTCCAGTGTTCTTGCCTGGAGAATCCCAGGGACGGGGGAGCCTGGTGGGCTTCCGTCTATGGGGTCACACAGAGTCGAACACAACTGAAGCGACTTAGCAGCAGCAGTAGCAGCATGAAGTCAATTAATTTTATGTAAGTGGTAAGTTTATGATTCTGTGCTGAGCCTAATCTAGCCCTGAGAAAACCAAAGTCTTCATCTCTATTGAGCAAGTATTTGAGCAGGAGCACAACTAAGCTGTCCTCCTAAAAGACACAGAAGCAACTCTAGGGAATTTACAAAACAAGCCAAAGTTCTCAACTTGGCAGAGAATACTTCATTCCAAGAAGCTCATGGAAGGAGAGAAACATAAGGGAAAGCTCCTTCACTCTTTAGAAGAAGAATTCGCGGACTGTTACAGTTTTGCGAAAAGTCTCCCACCCCTTTCCCTTTGGGGTTATGTGCTTATTATACACTATCTCTTCTTTCAGTGATGTCCATCTTTGCTTTATATATTTTGAAGGTCTGTTTTTAGTTGCATAAATGTTTATAATTGCTCTATCTTCTTGCCATATTGAACCATTGTTAATATATAATGTACTTTGCCTCTTACAAATTTTTAAGTCTAATTTATCTGATAATACTATACCATCCCTGCTCTCTTTTTATTGTCATGTTCATTGTTGTTCTTCAGTCACTCGGTCCTGTCCAACTCTTTAAGACCACATGGACTTCAGCAAGCCAGGCTTCCCTGTCCTTCACCATTTCCCAGAGATTGTTCAAACTCATGTCCATTGAGTCAGTGATGACATGCAAACATCTTGCCCTCTGTCGTTCCCTTCTCCTCCCGCCTTCAATCTTTCCCAGTATTGGGGACTTTTCCAATGAGTCAGTTCTTTGCATCAGGTGGCCAAAGTATAGGAACTTCAGCTTCAGCATCAGTCCTTTCAATGAATATTCAGGATTGATTTCCTTTAGGATTGACTGGTTGGATCCCCTTGCAGTCCAAGGGACTCCCAAAAGTCTTCTCCAACACTACACTTCAAAAGCATCAATTCTTAAGTACTCAGCTTTCTTTATGGTCCAACTCTCACATCCATACATGACTACTGGAAAAACCATAGCCTTGACTAGATGCACCTTCATCTGCAAAGTAATGTCTCTGCTTACTAATATGCTGTCTAGGTTGGTCATAGCTTTTTTTCTAAGCATCTTTTAATTTCATGGCTGCAGTCACCATCTGCAATGATTTTGGAGCCCAAGAAAAAAAATAAAGTCTCTCACGGTTTCCTTTGTTTCCCCATATTTGCCACGAAGTGATGGAATGGATGCCATGATCTTTATTTCTGGAATGTTGAGTTTAAAGCCAGCTTTTTCACTCTCCTCTTTTACTTTCATCCAGAAGCTCTTTAGTTTCTCTTTGCTTTTGGCCATAAGAGTGATGTTTCTGCATATCTGAGGTTATTGATATTTCTTCCAGCAGTCTTGATACCAGCTTGCACTTCATCCAGCCCGGCATTTCACATGAGGTACTCTGCATATAAGTTAAATAAGCAGGGTAACAATATACAGCCATGATGCACACCTTTCCCAATTTTGAACAAGTCCATTGTTCCATGTCCGGTTCTAACAGTTGCATTTTAACCTGCAAACAGATTTCTCAAGAGGCAGGTAAGGTGGGCTGGTATTCCGATCTCTTTAAGAATTTTCCACAGTCTGTTTCATCCACACAGCAAAGGCTTTAGCATAGTCAGTAAAGCAGAAGTACATGTTTTTTTGTAATTCTCTTGCTTTTTCTATGATCCAACAGATGTTAGCTATTTAATCTCTGGTTCCTAAGTTGAACGTAATTGATATTTATAGAGCCACAAGGTGAGCCTTGGTAAATTTAAGAGAATCAAAATCATCTCAAGCATCTTTTCTGATGACAGCACTATGAGATTAGAAATAAAACACAAGAAAAAAACCCTGAGAAATACAAACTTGTGGTGGCTAAACAGCATGCTACTAAACAACCACTGGATCACTGAAGGAATAAAAAAATGCCTAGAGAAAAAATAAAACAAAAGCTAAATGGTCCAAAACTTACAGGATGCAGCAAAAGCAGCTCGAAGAAAGAAGTTTATAGCAATACAATCTTACCTCAAGAAACATTTGAAATAAACAACTTAACCTCACACCTAAAACAACTAGAGAAAGAAGAACAAACAAAACCTAAAATTAGTAGAAGGAAGGAAATCATAAATAACAGAGTAGAAATAAATGAAATAGAGGCAAAGAAAACAATTGCAAAGATTGATGAAACTAAAAGCCGCTTCTCTGAATAGATAAACAAGACTGATAAACCTTTAGCCAGACTCAAGAAAAAAAGGGAGAGGACTCAGATCAGTTAAATTAGAAATGAAAACGGTTAAGTTACAAATAACTCCATAGAAATACCGAGAATAACAGACTACTGTGAACAACTGTATGCCAATAAAATGGACAACCTGTAGAAATGGACAAGTTCTTAGAAGGGTACAGTCTCCCAAGACTGAACCAGTAAGACATAGAAAATATATGAACAGACCAAGCGCTGAAATTGAAACCGTGATTGAAAACTTCCCAACAAATAAAAGTCTACGACCTGACAGCTTCACGGGTAAATTTTATCAAACATTTAGGGAAGAGTTATCAAACCTTTATCCCTCTGAAACTGTTCCAAAAAGTTGCAGAGAAAAGAAAACTTCCCAATTCATTTCATGAGGCCACCATCACCCTGATACCAAAACCAGACAAAGATACCACAAAAAAAGAAAATTACAGGCTAATATCACTGATGAAGATAGATGTAAAAATCCTCAACAAAATACTAGCAATCTGTATCCAACAATACATTAAAAAGATCATACCATGATCAAGTGGGATTCATCCCAGGGATGCAAGGAACTTTCAACAACCACAAATCAGTTAATGTGATACACCATATCAACAATTTGAATAATACCACATGATCATCTCAATAGATGCAGAAAAGGCTGTTGAAAAACTCAACACCCATTTATGATAAAATGCTCCAGAAAGTGGGCCTAGAGGGTACATAGCTAAACATAATAAAAGCCATATATGACAAACCTACAGCTACCATCAGCAGTTCAGTTCAGTCTCTCAGTCGTGCCCAACTCTTTGCAACCCCATGGACTGCAGCACGCCAAGCCTCCCTGTCCATCACCAACTCCCAGAGTTTACTCAAACTCATGTCCATTGAGTCACTGATGCCATCCAACCATCTCATCCTCTGTCATCCCCTTCTCCTCCAACCTTCAATCTTTCCCAGCATCAGGGTCTTTTCCAAGAAGTCAGTTCGCATCAGGTGGCCAAAGTATTGGAGTTTCAGCTTCAGCATCAGTCCTTCCAATGAATATTCAGGACTGATCTCCTTTAGAATGGACTGGTTGGATCTCCTTGCAGTCCAAGGGACTCTCAAGAGTCTTGTCTAACACCATAGTTCAAAAGCATTAATTCTTCAGTGCTCAGCTTTCTTTATAGTCCAAATCTCACATCCACACATGACTACTGGAAAAACCGTAGCCGTGACTAGATGGACCTTTGCTGGCAAAGTAACATCTCTGCTTTTTAATATGCAATCTAGGTTAGTCATAACTTTCCTTACAAGGAGTAAGCGTCTTATAATTTCATGGCTGCAGTCACCATCTGCAGTGATTTTGGAGCCCCAAAAAATAAAGTCTGACACTGTTTCCACTGTTTCTGCATCTATTTGCCATGAAGGGATGGGACCAGATGCCATGATCTTAGTTTTCTGAATGTTGAGTTTTAAGCCAACTTTTTCACTCTCCTCTTTCACTTTCATCAAGAGGCTCTTTGGTTCTTCTTCACTTTCTGCCATGAGTGATGTCATCTTCATGTCTGAGGTTATTGATATTTCTCCCGGCAATCTTGATTCTAGCTTGTGCTTCATTCAGCTCAGCATTTCTCATGACATATTCTGCATATAAGTTAAATAAGCAGGGTGACAATATGCAGCCTCGATGTACTCCTTTTCCTATTTGGAACCAGTCTGTTCTTCCATGTCCAGTTCTAACTGTTGATTCCTGGCCTGCATACAGATTTCTCAAGAGGCAGGTCAGGTGGTCTGGTATTCTCATCTCTTGAAGAATTTTCCACAGTTTATTATGATCCACACAGTCAAAGGCTTTGGCATAGTCAATAAAGCAGAAATAGATATTTTTCTGGAACTCTCTTGCTTTTTCAATGATCCAACAGATATTGGCAATTTTATCTCTGGTTCCTCTGCCTTTTCTAAATCCATCTTGAACATCTGGAAGTTCATGGTTCACGTATTGTTGAAGCCTGGCTTGGAGAATTTTGAGCATTACTTTACTAGCATGTGAGATGGGGGCAATTAGGTGGTAGTTTGAGCATTCTTTGGCATTGCCTTTCTTTGGGATTGGAATGAACACTGCCCTTTTCCAGTCCTGTGGCCACTGCTGAGTTTTCCAAATTTGCTGATGGATTAAGTCAGCAGTTCCACAGCATCATCTTTTAGGATTTGAAATAGCTGAACTGAAATTCCATCACCTCCACTAGCTTTGCTCATAGTGGTGCTTTCTAAGGCCCACTTGACTTCACATTCCAGGATGTCTGGGTCTAGGTGAGTGATCACACCATCGTGGTTATCTGAGTCATGAAGATCTTTTCTGTATACTTCTTCTGTGTGTCCTTGCCTCCTCTTCTTAATATCTTCTGCTTCTGTTAGGTCCATACCATTTCTGTCCTTTATTGAGCCCAACTTTGCATGAAATGTTCCCCTGCTATCTCTAATTTTCTTGAATTAGAGCTAGCATCATACTCAGTGGTGAAAAGCTAAAAGCATTCCCTCTGAGATCAGGAACAAGACAAGACAGGACAAGGATGTCCATTCTCACCACTTTTATTCAGCACAGGTTTGGAAGTTAGCTATAGCGATCAGAGAAGAAAAAGAAGTAAAGGGAATCCAAAATGGAAAAGAAGAAGTTGAACTGTCAATGTTTACAGAAGACATGATAGTATGCATAGAAGATCCTAAAGATGCTACCAGAAAACTACTAGAGCTCATCAATGAATTTGGTAAAGTTGCAGACTACAAAATTAATACACAGAAATCTATTGTATTTTTATACACTAACAGCGAAAGATCAAAAAGAGAAATTCAAGAAGCAACTCCATTTATCATTGCATCAAAAAGAATAACATACCTAGGAATAAACCTACCTAAGGAGACAAAAACCTGTGTTTCAAAAACTATAAGATTCTGATGAAAAAGATCAAAGATGACATAAACAGATGGAAAGATACACCATGATCGTGGATTGGAAGAATCAGTATTGTCAAAACGACTACACTACCCAAGGAAATCTACAGATTCAAAGCAACCCCTGTCAAATTACCAATGACAGTTTTCACAGAACTAGAACCAAAAAAAGTCTCAAAATTTATGTGGAAACACATAAGACCCCAAATAGCCAAAGAAATCTTGAAAAAAGAAAAATGGAACTGTAGGAATCAAGCTCCCTGATTTCAGACTATACTACAAAGCTACAGTCATCAAAACAGTATGGTAGTGGCACAAAAATAGAAATTTAGCTCAATGGAACAGGATAGAAAACCAAGAAATAAGCTCATGCACCTATAGTCTATCTAATTAATCAGATTAAATTAATCTACGATAAAGGAGCCAAGACTACACAATGTTGGAAAGACATGGAAAAAAGATAAATGTCCATCCACAGAGGAATGGATAAAGAAAATGTGATCCATATATATTGATATAGATATGTGATATATATATATATAAGATGTCATACATACACACACACACACACACACAATGGAATATTACTCGCCCATTATAAAGAATGAAATAATGCCATTTTCAGCAACATGGATGGACCTAGAGAGTGTCATACTGAGTGATGTAAGTCAGACAGAGAAGAAGTATCATATCCCTTATATGTGGAATCTAAAAAGAAATTATACAAATGAACATATTTACAAAATAGGAAGAGACAGACTTAGAAAATGAACTCATGATTGCTGTCACCTACAGTAAATGCTGCACTTTCCTTCACCACAACCCTGTGTCAGTAGACAGGTTTTTCTGCACACAAGGCATAAGACTCAATCTTGGTTCAGCAACACCTTGACATGAGGAGAGTGAAATAAGGCAAGAAGTAACAAAAATAAGTAGAGAAATGAAAAATAAATAAGAAGTAAGGAAAATTAGGAATGAGCTAATAAGGAACAAAAAGTTAATAAAGAAGTGAAAAAAAGAGAAGATACTAGGGAGGGAAATGCAATTGGCCCTGGAACAAAGCAGGTTTGAACTAGACTGGTCCACTTACACATGGATTTTCTTTGCCAATATTAAATAATATAGACTACACAATTTGTGACTCATTGAATCTGCAGATGTTGGCCACAAACACAGAGGAACCTCAGATATGGAGGTACTATGGTTACAGATGATCAACTATAATTTATATGTAGATTTTAGACTGTGAGGAGAGTTGGCCCACAACCCACACATAGTTCAAGGGTCAACTGTACATGAATAGTGGCTGGCCAACTACCGTACAAATCAGGTTTAGCCAAGAGCAACCACAAGGCTTTCACTTCACCCTCCAGCCAGGACAGCTGCCGCCCAACCTGTAACAAGCCCATGGCCTCAGCTGTGGCTGCAGCTCGCCCTCGGTAGACACCAGACGACTTCTTCTCACAGTCTTGCCATTGAGACCTACACACTGAGCTGTGTGTAAACGATGTGTACTCCTCTGTCATGAGGTGACACCGGAAAATCTGCCAGAGACATTTTCAAGGGAGGACTGGTTTGGGGTTGTCTGGATGTGAAAACAAAATCATTCTCAACATTTGGATCATCTAACACAGACACGGGTCAAGTTCCTGACAACTTAGAACCAAATACCTATACTGTATGATCTACCACAGAACAGTGCAACACTGATAACACTCTGAGAGCAGACTTGAATTAAAATGAAGGCCAGATTTGTGAAGGCTTGGATCTGAGTGTGGTACTACCTTCTCTCACTAACATGGTAAATAAAAATGGTAAAATCAATTTTCTTACAAGAGAGAGTCAATAAACCTTGGTTGTGACATTAACCTGGGTTTTGCTGGACCTGCAATCCATAGTTCAGCTATCTTTGACGGTGAGGGCTGTTTTGACTGTGAGGGCTGGCTTGCTGGGTTCCAGCCCATGACCTGGTACAGTGCCAAATCCAACCTGACAAGGAATAACTTGGCAGTGCATTACATGACTGGGGACTTCCAGCTGCATGCTAGGGAGTGATTCAGGGGACAGAATTTGGAGGATCCACTTAACAAAAAGAATACGAAGATCTTGACAGTCAAGTGAATGTTGCTTGGATATTAGGCATCAGCTGCACTCATTTGGGTATTCCAGCTAAATGTCAGTTGGATCCCATTACTTCTGTTTTTGCAAAAGTCAACAATTCTGGTTCAAATGGAATGAGCTTCATTTAGACAGTGTATCTGGTGTGAAGCTGCCGTGTCTTCTGGTAAACAGGAAGAGCGTTACTGTTGGAGGCCATAAACTTGGAGTTTCTCTGGGGTGGGAGGTTTATCTAAATGTAGAAACCTCTAGGAAGAGATATCAGAAGATGGATCTTGATACAATTCCCCTGTGACCAGTAGGCTTTGTTCTCCCTCTCCTGATACCCAGTCATCAAAACAAAGGATAATCTACAAAAGAACTGTATTTTAGAAGTGTGGACAATTTTAAGTAAACTGGCTATCTAGCTAAATAGAAATTATCTATCTAGTTGCCAAGGCTGCAGTGTTCCAGTCACCTATGTATTATTTAGTCAATGAAGAAATTAATTCCATGACCTATGAAAGAAATGGAGTTTTATTCAAATTAAACTGAGGATGGTAACCCAGGAACAGCCTCTCAAAAAGCTCCAAGGACTGTTCTACCAGTTAGAGGCACACACCTAGTTATATAGTTTTCTCTTTTCATTTATGTACGTGTTCTGGCTGTGCTGCACCCCGGCTGCTGCTCGCAGGCCTTCTCCAGCCACAGCGAGTGGGGGCTGCTCTCTGGTGGTGGTGCGCAGGCTTCTCACTGTGGTGGCCGCTCGGGTTGGGCAGCCTCGGCTCTGGAGATGCAGGCTTCAGTAGTGGTGGCACTCGGGCTCAGAAGGTACAGCTCCCAGGCTCCAGAGCTTAGGCTCAGTAGTCGTGGCACATGGCTTAATTGCCCCACAGCAAGTGAAATCTTCCTGGTGCAGGGATCAAACCCATGTCCTCTGCACTGGCAGGCAGATTCTTTACCACTGGCCCACCAGGGAAGTCCTATCTAGGTTTATGAGATAGATGGCTGTACATTAAATGATGTAGAGAGTTTGCAAAATCCTGATCTCTAAGTACAAAATGATGAGCCATGGTGACCTCTTACAAGTTCAAGAAGGAATGGTGCCTATTAAGGAGTTGCCTTGGTGCTAGGAGAATGGTGCTCTTGATGACTGAGCAAGTATTTCTGCCAATACAGAGGCTTGGTGGATGCATAAGGCAGATACACAAGGCACAGTAGAGGAGACCAAGGAGGCCAAGGGGTGGAGAAATGTTTATGCTTAAATTTTCTTGACTTCTCTTAGAATATGAATTTCCATTTCATCAACTTGAATGCAGAACATTATGAAATACTTGGGCCCGATAATGTAATAGATTTTTGTGAAATGTTTAAATTAAACACATTTTCTTAAATCTTTCTTTTTGCCCTCAGCTACAAATGTTCAGAAACTCAGAATGTCAATACTCTACAAATAAAGCAAGTCCTGTGTCCAGGGTTTCTCAAACACACTACTGACATTTCAGATCACATCACTCTCCATTTGAGGGAGGGGTCCTGTGCAATGGATGGTGTTTCCCAGAAGCCATGGCCTCTACCCAGTGGCACTCCAGCCCCACAACATCACCTCCCAGGCATGAAAATGTCTCCAAATGTTCCCAGGTGTTCGCTGGGGGTAGGGTCTCCAGGTAAATATTGTGGGAGACACATTTATACTAAAAACATTCTTCATTCTTTACTGAAATAAAGTGTAGGTGAGTCTCCTATGTTTTTATTTGCCAAATCTGGCAGTCCTCCTGAGAGACAACAGCACCTGCTTCTCCTCCATCTCCCACCCTATTTGACAATCACTGCTCTAATCCACAAGGAGCAATGGAGAAAGAGTACAGAGATGGGAGGTGAGGAAAGTTATGATCAGATTTGCCTTTTGAACAAAATAGAATAAAATGTTTGCACTCTGCTCACAGCCAGAACTGTTGTCATCGAATTCGCATTGTACAGATGATGCACTGAGACCTAATTCAATGCGTGGCTCGGTTTTTGAGTAAGCAACTGAAGACGGGAGCCCAGATCCTGCCATTCACATCCTAGGGAGTGTGATACTGCTTTACACTAAGTATCAATTTTGTTTTCATCCTGTTTCTGGCACTGAGTTCCTAAAACTCTTGGATGTCTTAAGTGATCAGAGGAAAAAAGCAAAAAACAAAAAAAAAAGGTTTCTTGTGTTATGTGAATGAAGTAACTTTTGGATCACACCTAAGGAGGTAAGCTGGTTGCCAGGTGACTAACCACACGATTAAAGGGTTAGAACTATCAGTACTACAAACCCTGACCCTCCTGGAGGGAAGAAGGGCCGGAGATGGAAACAATTGCCCTGGAAAATGATTAAATCAATCATGCCTATGTAATGAAGCCTTTGTTTAAAAAGAAAAGAAACCCAAAGAAGTGGGTTCAGAGGGTTTCTGGATTGGAGAACGATGGGACAATCGGGGTTGGTGATAGGCTGAGAGGGCATGGAATCTCCTTACACTGTCCCCATACTGTACACTAAGCATCTCTTACATAGGAGAGTTCCCAATTTTTATCTTTTTATAATAAATCAATCACCAGTAGTTTCTGAGTTCTGTGAGCCACTCTAACAAATTAGTTGAACCAAAGAAGGGATTCACTGGACCCTCAAACATATAGCTGGTCCTTCCAGGCTTCCAACTGGTGTTGAAGTGGGGGATTCAAGGGGCAGATATATAGGACTGAGCCATTCACATGTGGGATCTGAGGATTTCTCATAGTAGATTGGGTCAACATTGAGTTGAATTGTAGGACCTCCACCTAGTTATCAGAGCATTTCTTGGAGCTGAGACAATCCTCCCCAACATACACACATTGCAATGCATACTAGAATCATTTTAGGGACAATGTCTTAACTGTCAACGCTACAGAAATAAAGGAAATGGGTAGTCTCAACTACCCAACTTTTTTCCTACAGAATCTAAGCAATATTCACCTTTTCTTCATTATGTTTCCTTTGAGAGCTTGATTTGACTAGCCAATAACAATATGGTAGGAAAAATTAATGAGAAAAACTTTCCCTTGCTCCTCAGTCTTACTCAGGATTTGCCTAGAAAGAGGGGCAAACTTGTGTTCTGGGACCTGAGACTAGAAGTTCCCAACTCAGAAAGTAAATCAAAAGTCACCAGAATAAGAGGCATTATTTTAATACATCTTCCAGGTGTCAGTCAATTTGTAAAAAGAATTCAAAAAAACTGAAGAGTCACAAATGATGTAATTTATTCTCCTTGCCTTGTTGGAGAAAATGGAAACATTTTTCCATCTCTGAGTTTCTGGGCTTAGGAGCTGGGTTCCACGTCTCATACACTCAGGTCTCAGCGGTAGAACAGGAGCACAGCTGCCTCAGTGATCTCCCGGCTGGAGCTGTAACCCCGGTGAGTTCCGTATCCATCCCAGTCAAAGGAAGAGAAATCCCCACACTGCACAGGATCGCCCTCTGGGAAGAATCATCCTCCACCGATGCAGTGCTGGGGGGCAGAGAGAAGACACAGGGAGGGGTTGACTGTGGACACCACGGAGATCTTAATCTTTAAATCCCCTGGAATCTTTGGTCCTCTTCCTACTTGGCCTTGACCACTCCCCTGCCAGAAATCCTCCCTCCAGTGGACTCTGAACTCATGTTCTTTCCTGAATTCCTTTCTACCTTCCTTCATCTTTATTCTCAGGCCTTTTACCGCACCCTTTTCCCTCGACTGATTCCCACAAATGCTATTCCCCACGGTTCTGGCCACACCAGTCTCCTGATGATGCTCATCTTCTCCCATGACTTTTGCTAGTATCAGCATAATCATACATTGTCAAGAAACTCCTAAATCTCGGAAGTCAGGTCCATATTTTCTGAGCTTGAAACCCCATAGGCAACTGCAGCCGCATGTCTCCATCTACATATCTCTAGATCTAACACTCCAGTTGAGCAAAACAAAACTAATTCTCTCTCTTATTGGCCTTCAACACCCTGGCTCGGGTCCTCAGCATTTCACATCTGCATCTTTACACCTGCCTCATTACCTCCCTGCCCCTAATTTCCCTGCTCTTGGATCCATGGCCTCCACCTGGCTAAACATCATTATAGAAACATCAGAGCTGATCAGGTCACTCCTCTGTTCAAAATCCTCTGAAGAGTCACATCTTCTACAACATGAAATCTACATCCTGGACAGAATGGAAAAGTCCCTGCTTACCCTGCTTTCGGTAGGTATTTCCAGCTTCTGCTCCTGCTTCTACCTAAATGCATGAGATGCTCCAAAAGCAAACAACAGCTCAAGGGCCCTTCAACACCTCCATGGTCTCTCAAACACCAGTGATTCTGAAAATGTTAGTCACTCATGCTAGACAGGCATCTTTCTGCCCTTGTTACTTGCTGAGCTCTACACACAGCTTTTGAGATTCAACAAAAATGTCCCCAACTCGGAGAATCAGCTACGTGCCATCATTAGAGGTAGAAGCTCCTACATTTTGTTCCCCAGGCCCCTCGTTTATGTTGCTATCACAGGTGACACCACATTGCAACCGTGCACTTATGTCTCCATCCCATTCAGTCTGATTTCCTTAAAATGACTGTCCGCTGTGCATGTCTAATATCAAGCACTTTGTGGGTGCTCTATCATGTATTTTTATGGAATCAGTGCTTGCAAGGGTACATGCAAATGAGCACTAATGAACACAATAAGGCTCCATGGAAGCCAATGTAGGGGGCGACACGTCCCACCCCACTCCCAGGGCCCACACCTGCTTTATCCTCAGAATCGTAACCTAAGGGCTCTTTCATGAGGACACAGTTGTCTCACTTTGACTGACAAATGGGCAAACATATTTGAGAGGGGTGAAGACGTCCTTCAGGGTCACATTTCTTAGACTGGCAGGTGTGAAAGGAAAAGGGCCTAAGTGAATGTTCTCGCCTCTATATTTCTGACACCCTCTTCTTCTTGCCCCTCCAGTCACAAAATACCATCAAAGACAGTCTCCAGCCAACACACCTATGGTATTCTCTTCTACAAGACTGGAAAACCAACAAAAACCTGAAGCTTCTAGAATTTACTAAAAATATTTGAAAATGTCTTTGTGACCCCAAGAAACAGAAATACTTTTTAAACACAACATAAAAATGCTAATCATATATGAGAATATACATAAATTGAACTTCAATACAGTAAATTATGTCCAGTGGTCAAAAGAAATAAACTTTCAGTTCGTTTTTCTTGTTCATGCCACGTATGTTACAGATCTCAGGTCCCCAACTTGGGATCCAGTTGGGCCCCCTACAGTGGGAAATTGATCTTCAAACCATCAGGAATATAAATATGAAGATGCGGCAGCAGATCAGCTCCACGATGGACTCTTGGCTCCAGGGTGGCGGATCGGCTCCAGGGTGACCAGCAGCAGTGGTGAAGGCAAGTGCCTTCTGCTCCTGGGAGTCCTCCAGCATCAGCTCCTGTCTTCTCTGGACCCACTTTCGAACCAATTGAGAAGGGCCTTTGCCTCAACCCCCAGCCACATACTGACCGATGTCTGATGGCTCGTGAAGGTTTAAACGTTCAATGTGGACTAGCAGTAGGACGGCCAGGGTACTAAGCATGTCATCCAGCTACGCTGAGCGGCTAGAGCACATGTCCCTGCTAATTAGGGCCTGAAAAACGTGGTCCACTGGAGAAGGGAATGGCAAACCACTTCAGAATTCTTGCCTTGAGAACACCATGAGCAGTATGAAAAGGCAAAAAGACATAACACTGAAAGATGAACCCCCCTGCCCAGGCCAGTAGCTGGCCAATATACTATTGAGAAGATGGAGAAATAGCTCCAGAAAGAATGAAGAGGCTGAGCCAAAGGGGAAATGACGCTCAGTTGTGGTTGTATCTGGTGGTGAAGGCAAAGCACAAAGCTGTAAAGAACAATATTGCATAGGAAGCTGAAATGTTAGGTCCATGTGGTCAAACAGGAGATGACAAGAGTGAACATGGACATTTTAGGAATCAGTGAACTAAAATGGACGGGAAGAGGAGAATTTAATTTAGATGACCATTATATCTACTACTGTGGGCAAGAATCCCTTAGAAGAAATGGAGTAGACCTCAGAGTAAACAGAAGAGTCTGAAATGCAGTACTTAGGTGCAGTCTCAAAAATGACAGAATGATCTCATTTCATTTCCAAGGCAAATCATTCAGCATATGGCAATCCAAGTCTATCCCCACCCACTAAGAAGAAGCTGAAGTTGAATGAGTCTATGAAGACCTACAAGACTTCCTAAAACTAAAACCAAAAAAAGATGTCTTTTTCATCATGGGGACTAGAATGCAAATGTAGGAAGTCAAGAGATACCTGCAATAATAGGCAAGTTTGGCTTTGGAGTACAAAATGAAGCAGGGCAAAGGCTAACAGAGTTTTCCCAAGGGAGCGCACTCATCATAGCAAACACTCTCTTCCAACAACACAAGAGACAACCCTGCACGTGGACATCACCTGATGGCCAGTACCAAAATCAGATTGATTATATTCTTTGCAGCCAAAGGTGGAGAAGCTCTATACACTCAGCAAAAACAAGTCCTGGAGCTGATCATGATCAGATCATGAGCTCCTTATTGCAAAATTCAGGCTCAAATTGAAGAAGGAGGGAAAACCACTAGGCCATTCAGGTATGACCTAAATCAAATCCTTTATGATTATACAGCAGAAGTGACAAACAAATTCAAGGAATTAGATCTCATAGAGTGCCCGAAGAACTATGGATGGAGGTTCTTAACCTCTACCAGAAGTGGTGACCAAAACCATCCCAAAGAAAAAGAAATGCAAAGGCAAAATGGTTGTCTGAAGAGCCCTTCCAAATAGCTGAGAAAAGAAGAGGAACAAAAGGCAAAGGAGAAAAGGAAAGATATACCCATTTGAATGCAGAGTTCCAAGGAATAGCAAGGAGAGATATAAAGCCTTAAGGGCCTTAGGAAGCATCACTACAGACAAAGTTGGAGGTGATGGAATTCCTACTGACCTATTTCATATCCTAAAAGATGATGCTGTTACAATGCTGCACTCATTATGCCAGCAAATTTGGAAAATTCAGCAGTGGCCACAGGACTGAAAAGGTGAGTTCTCATTCGAATCCCAAAGAAAGGCACTGCCAAAGAATGTTTAAATTACCATACAATTACATTCATTTCACATGCCAGCAAGATATGCTCAAAATCCTTCAAGTTAGGTTTCAACAGTATGAGAACTGAGAACTTCCAGAGATGTACAAGCTGGGTTTAGAGAAGGCAGAACAACCAGAGATCAAATTGCCAACATACTCTGGATCATAGAAAGCAAGGCAATTTAAAAAAAAAATAATCTGTGCTGCTTCACTGACTATGCTAAAGCCTTTGTGGATCACAACAAACTGTGAAATATTCTTAATAAAATAGGAATACCAGACCACCATACCTGCCTCCTGAGAAACCTGTATACAGGGCAAAAAGCCACAGTTAGAACTGGACATGGAACAATGGACTGGTTCAAAATTGGGAAAGGAGTACATCAAAGCTGTATGTTGTCACCCTGCTTATTAAGTTATACACAGAGTACATCATGCAAAATGCAAGCCTAGATAAAGCACAAGCTGGAATCAATATTGCCAGAAGAAATGTCAACAACCTCAGATATACAGATGATACGACTTTAATGGGAGAAAGTGAAGAGGAACTAAAGAGCCTCTTGATGAAGGGGAAAGAGGAGAGTGAAAAAACTGGCTTAAAACTCAACATTCAGAAAACAAAGACCATGGCATCTGATCCTACCACTTGATGGCAAATAGATGGGGAAAATGTGGAAACAGAGTCAGATTTCATTTTCTTGGACTACATAATCACTACAGACATTTGACGGCAGCCACAAAATAAAAAGACGCTTGCTCCTTGGAAGAAAACCTATGACAAACCTAGACAGTGTGTTACAAAGCAGAGGCTCACTTTGCCAACAAAGGTCCCTATAGTCAAAGCTGTGCTTTTCCCAGTAGTCATTTATGGATGTGAGAGTTGTACTATAAAGAAGGCTGAGAAGCAAAGAATTGTGCTTTTGAACTGTGATGCTGGAGAAGACTGTTGAAAGTCCCCTGGACAGTAAGGAGAGCAAAGCACTCAGTCCTAAAGGCAATCAACTCTGAATTTTCATTGAAAGGATTGGTGCTGAAGCTGAAGCTCCAATACTTTGGCCACCTAATGCAAAGATCTGACTCACTGGGAAAGACCCTGATGCTGGTAAAGATTGAGGGCGAGAGGAGAAAGGGTCAACAGAGGATGAGATGGTTGGATGGCACCACTGACTCAATGGACATGAACTTGAGCAAACTCTGAGAGAGAGTGAAGGACAGGGAAGCCTGGCATGCTGCAGTTCATGGGGTCACAAAGAGGGACATGACGTAGCCACTGAGCAACAACAACAGCAGTGGAGTTCCAGAGTCCTAATCACTGGAGCATCGGTGATGTTCCAGACTTTCATGCATAACACAAGTCCTGGGGTGTAAGGTACGGTATGGTGGCACTAGTCGTAAGACTATTGTGCATTGAAAAGTTACTCAGAAAGTAGATGTTCAACCTTCTCGTCACAAGAAAAAGAATTCGCAACTGTGAGTAGTGCTGGGTGTTCGCTAGACTTGTTACAGTGATCATTTCATAATGTATAAAAATATAGAATCACTATGCTGTGTACCAAAAGCGAATATAATGTTATAGAGCAATTGAATCTCAATTAAAAAATAATAGCTATAATTTAAATATTATGTCTACAAAATGCCAGAAAAGAGTAAAAATGCAAGCCACATCAAACACCCCAGACAGGTACACACACACACACACAAACATAGACACACATACACTCGCCCAGACAAGCCAGGGATCTTCCCCAAACTCACGTGCTCAGTGTTACAGCCAGTGACTCTCATCCCAGCACACAGGGCATGGGCTGCCCTCTCATTGTTAAACACCCTGAACTGGACGAATCCTGCAACAAATTCTTCTGGAAAAGAAGAGGCAGAGAAAAGGCCAAGGATTCAAAGGACGAACTGGAAATATCTTCCCTTTGACCAGCCCAGGAATTCCCTAAATCAACAGGTCAGCTTACAGCCAATCTGTGGGCAAAGGGCCCAGCACTTTTCGACAGTGGCTCCTGCATCCTGGCCTTCAAAAAGGAAAGAGACCCTCCCTCCATCTGGGGCAAGAAGACCAAGGCTCAGGCTCACAAAAGTCACTTATCTGTCTAAGGCTCATAGGAGAAATGAGAATCCACTGACAGATCAGCAAGAAGACCTCCAGAGGTAGAGCAGGAATAAGCAATAATCAGAAGCAGCCATCAGTCTCTGCTGGCACACTTCTCATCCAATTACCATGACTTTAAAGTAAAATGACTCTTATTTTCCCACCAAAGACAAGTTCTGTGGCTTTATCATGCTTAAAAGGTCTTCTTACAATAATAGCTATCCATCATAACAAAAACAAATTTTTCTCATTACTTTGCAAGTTGTTCTCACCTGTGCACATTAATTAGCTCTTAACTATTGTAAGATTCTTGGAGTGACTCAGGAAACTCAAACCAGGACTCTGTGACATCCTAGAGGGGTAGAATGGGGTGGGAGGTTCAAGAGGGAGGGGACATATGTATACCTATGGTTGATTCATGTTGATGTATGGCAGAAACCAACACAATATGGTATTGGTTTAAAATAAATAAACAAACTAAGGGGAAATTAGAAATAAATAAACTAAGGGGGAAAAAGAATTAAACAGGGTTATTAGTTAAGAAGCCTGAGCTTATAGTTTTTTCATGATGGTTACATAACAAAAATCCATGTCACATTCCTAGAAAACAGCTTGGCATATTGTACATATTTAATAAATGCTAAGGATCATTAGGGTTACAAAAGATCAGTCCTGGGTGTTCTTTAGTAGGAATGATGCTAAAGCTGAAACTCCAGTACTTTGGCCACCTCATGCGAAGAGTTGACTCATTGGAAAAGACTCTGATGCTGGGAGGGATTGGGGGCAGGAGGAGAAGGGGACGACAGAGGATGAGATGGCTGGATGGCATCACCGACTCGATGGACGTGAGTTTGAGTGAACTCCGGGAGTTGATGATGGACAGGGAGGCCTGGCGTGCTGCAATTCATGGGGTCGCAAAGAGTCAGACATGACTGAGCGACTGAACTGAACTGAACGATCACTAACTTTTCTTATTTACACTTTCCCGGAGAGTGCAGAGAAGGGTTGACAACTGGGCTTTGGAAGCAGATACTCACGCTGACCATTTGGTGAGTAATAAGATGCAGCTTTCTCAGCATCACCAAAGTCATACTCAACAGGAATGGCTGGGCCGTTGTCAGTCCAGCAATTCCCTGCTCCGTATTTCACTGGGTATTTCTGCAGGGACCCAAAATACAGATTGTGGAAGACAACAGAGATACTGCCATTCTGGGCAGTAAAGGCTTTATACCCTCATGTGGCATTATTCAGGAATCAGTATGAATAATACTGGTGTATTTCCCCCCTGCCACCCATAGCTAGGACCCTAACCAGCCTCAAGACCCCTATCCTTTTCACTCTCTACCCGCCCCCAATCCTCTCCCCTAGGCTTCTTCCCCTGCCTGGCTCACAGTTCCTCTGAAAGAGGCGGCACACTAGTTCATAGTGACCCAGAGGTAGTAGAAAGCCAAGCAGAGGCCCTTAGTGACATGGACAGAGCAGACTTACTCCCCATCCCAAACACCTGACTCTGCTCACCGAAGGTAGTGCCCCCATCCCCAGCCAGCAGCGCCAGGTACCTGGTAGAGTCCAAACAGATTGTGCCCCAGTCTCTGGAAGAAGCCAGAATTGGTGTGGTATCTCAGCAGGGAGCTGTTCCTCCAGTGCTGCAGGGGGGACTTGTTGGGCACGTGCCAGATGCCCAGGTCCTGGGCCTGGATGTCGTAGTAACCAGGGTTCTGCAGAGGGACACACACTCAGCATGACCAGCCCAGGAGGTGCCACCAGCCAAAGACCCATAGACATAGTCAGCAGTGGAGCTGAGAGCTCAGGTCTCCAGGGAACAGGTGCCCAGCAGTGCACAGAACCCCACCTCCCTCCAGCAGACAACGAGACCCCACCACACAAACAACCTTGGTGAGAGGAATTTGTCATTCAAGACATGGACTTCTGTCTTTCATCTTCTCCAGCCCCACCTCCACATCCCCATCTCCCATCCTCCCTTCCACATGCTCTGCTCCAGCCACACTCAACTCCCACCCTTTCCCACCTGGGTGCTCAGTACCTTGTAGTCATCGCTGGTGGCAGCCTCTGCAGACCCAAACGTGTTGTAATTGGCCCAGTTGCCGTCACCCTCTGGGTAGTCAGCCCTGTTGCCCTGCTGACTGGACCAGCAATCGCCCACCGTGCATTTCCCACGCATGTTGTTCTCATGGACGCTGGCCACCAGGGTCCAGCCGCCACCCCCAGAGGTCATGTCACAGAAGGTCTGGTAGACGACACCATTCTCAGTGCGGAGGATATACAGGCCATCTGCAGAGGGAACCAGCCAGAGACCCCCTGTCTGAGAGCACAGGGTCCATCTCAGACTCACAACCAGAAAGACTCTGGGAAGTCAGAAATGTATCCTGAAGGCTCCCACACATATCCGCTTGTTGAGGACAATTCTCTGTGGACACTGACTGCCTTTATTCCACACTACCTTTTCAAAGACTTTGTAGAGCGAACATCCTAGGAGACAGAGATGGTATCTCCCTCGGGATAGAGCCTTCTTATGGCCAGAAGAGGCCAGAAATCACACCTGACCACATCTCAAGTCTACATCAGGATGTGGCCTCTGCAACTCAGAGGTAAGGGCAGGCATGGTCACTGCCCATTATATGAGATTCAGATTCCCTAACTGCACAGTTCTTCCTTGTACTCAGCCCCAGAGAAAATAAACTGTCTTATCCGAAAAGGCTTACATTTGCTTGACGAACCCAATTTAAAAGCCACTTGGCAAACAAACTACATGGGCAGATATCTCCTGGCCCTTTTCACATCACTGGGATGGGATGGGACCCAGAACACCAGCACAGGAAAAGGCTGATGCTCTGGCTACTTCTGTAATTGTGAGTAATAAAGCTCTATGTCTCTGCCTCTGGAGGCTCATGTTTTCTACCAGAATCTATGACACTAGGGCAGAACTAACTTCTTAGCTTACAAGCAGGGAAGAATCTTACACTCACTGGAGCTACAGCCATCATGCTAAGACTCACCAGAAACACCACATTCTCCCTGTGTTCAGAAGATCATGTCTCCGACAACTAGGCTGGACCCAAAAGCCTCAAAATTCCCAATAGAAATCTCCTAGGCTGGAAGCTGGAGTCAGAGCAGACAGGAGCGGTAGGCACACCCCCTCTTGATCTCCATGACCAAGATCTGTTTAGCTAAAAAGTGGTTAAAAGGAAAGGATGCTGAGTTGGATTATTACTCACCAGCTGCTTTATGGCAACTTTCTTTGATTTCCTTGCAGCTTCTTGGAAGGAAAGACAGGTAAGGAGCACAGGTTTCCTCCTCCCAAACCTTCTCAACAGCAAGCGTCCCTGCTAGAGGATGTGAGGATAATTCTCAGTCTCATGCCACTCACACCAGGCTTCCTGGCCATTGGCTCCTAGCCCCTTCCCACTTCACAGGCTCATCACTAGGCTGTGAGGCCCCAGAGGTCAGGATTCTCTCCGCTAAGACTAGCTGACCACAATCTAGTACATACTCAACACTTGCATTCTTCTCCACAACCAATTAAACACAAAAACTCTCATTATGCCTACTGTGATAAATGGAATTGTGAGGATGAGGACTAGAGAAGGATGTTCCCTGGACACAGCCCTGACCACCAAGCACCCTCTGGGAACCCCAAGGCCAAGGCCATAGGAGCAGGAGCAGCTAGAAGGAAGCCCAGTCTTCACCATCATGGCTCCCCTGAGCCCCCTCAGCCACACAGAGGCACAGATGGAGCCCCAGGACAGGCCTTAGCTTCAGACCAAACATCCAAAGAGACCAGCAATCAACACTCTAGCCACAGCTCAATTTGCCTGCAAAGTGTGGCTTCTCTGCATCTCCATGACTCCCCCTCTAGTCCAGGACTTCAGCATCCAACCTGGTTCTACTCTCTCCTCTCCACTGCACATCTGAGCTGATGAAACTGCTGCTCCTGAGTGACTTACCTGTACTCGGCCCTCTGGTGGCCACAGAGAGGAACAGCAGGAAGGAAAACCTGACTCCTGTCCCCTAAGTAGAAAGGAAATGCACACAGTCATTGGCTGGTTCATCCTTTCTCTCCCTTCCATCCTTTCTCTTTGAACTCTCTGAGTAAGGAAAACTCAAACGGAAAGTGATGGGATTCTGGGTGCTCTGGAACCTCCTGGAACAGACCCCACCCCCATTCAACCCTACAAATCCTTAAGGGGCCACAGTCTCCTTTCTCTGAAACTCCCCATCCTTAAGGCCAAGACCAGACCTGAGCTGGCATTGTGGCTCCCCACACACTGGAATCCTGTCTCAGACTCAGCACAGGGAGCTAGCTCTCTGCTTCCTTCCTCACAGATGCCAGGAGCTGAGAGCGCCCAACCAGGAGGAGTCTCAGAGCTGCTGCCTCTGCAGGGATGTCTGAGGTACATAAAGTGCTGAGCATATGGGCCCCGCCCATCCCAGCCTACTTTGGGCTGCAGGCCCCGCCCTCGAGCATTCTTCCTTTGAAGCTTCCTGAGCCTCAGGCCCAGGCAATGAGAAGGAATGTGTGGCTGGCTGGAGGGGCAGGAGGCAGCACTCTTGGGCACACAGGTGACACTCACACAGGGCTCCCTTCCATAACAGACTCTGGGGATGGACGGGCCTCACGGTTCTCCCCTGCAGCCTTTCCTGCTCCCACCTCAGTCAGATGCTCCAGATCTCACACACCTCTGTCAAGTCATCATCCTTCCAGTCTCTCCTGAAACTTCGCCATGAAGCCCTCCCTGACACCCCCACCCCCTGGAGAAGCTGATGGATACTCTCCTGTCCTGCTATGGCCTTTTTCCAAGCCCTAATTATGTGATGTCACACTGTCATGTCATTCTTGTATTTATTTGGGGTTAGAAATAATTGAAAATTTACAGAATATTGTAAAAATAAAAACAGTTCATAAACACAAATATAGCCTTTACCTAGATCCACCTACTGTTTGTGTTTCACCCTATTTCCTTTATCATGTGTACCCTCTCTCTATATTCACACACAAACTTACACAACACTTTTTCTGGGCAAAAGGAGGGTAAGTTACATGCATGAAGGCTCTTACCCATAGATAAGTTTGTATTTTATTAATAGAGATATCTCATATATAACCCACACTGCAATTATCATTAACACTTTTCAGTGTAGCAGTATAACTTTCTAGGGTCCACCAGCCTGGGAGTTCCACTCAGCTCAACTAGCAGCCATAGTAAACTGAAATTTCTCTGGCTTTCATTCCCTCCCATTATTAGGAGGGAATAATTTGAAGCCCATAATCCCCAGGGTACACCTGCTTACAATGTTCTACATCTCAGTTCCACACCCACGCCAGCCCAACTCCTCTCACCACTGTCCACTGCCCAGACTCTGGCTGACCACTGACCCTGCGATACCTCATTTCCGCCACCTCTGCTGCTGGGGCTGCTCTGGGGGATCAGTTGCTGGTGCTCAGGACATTACTTCCTGTCCTTCCTGGGCCTCCAGCAACATATCTCTTTGCTGTCCAAGGTACAGGAGCCACCATGCTTGTTCAGTGCAGAGGAAGGCAAATGCCTTACGCACATACAAACCGCTATCTAATCCAAGGCCTGGAATGTTATTAATAACTTACACTTACCCGTGCACACTACTAATCACAACCATCTGAACTTGTTTTCAAAGAGGACAGGGTTGCAGAGAGAGATGGAGAGAGGACTGACCTGTCTCCCATACATCTCTGCTGTTTGCTACAGCCATAGGGAAATGACCACTAATACCATTTAATCAGGCAATTTCTCAGGTAGTCTTTTGGGTTGTTCACTGTGATTAACTCCCTTCTTTTTGGAGGCTCAGGAAAGACTGCACCTCTCCTCTGTGAAGTTAAGTGGCCCATGGGACTTGTCCTAGCCAAGAAATGTGAGCAGAAAGGGTCACTTTCACGCTTAAGCCTTTACCAGGCAGGGCACAAGTCCACACCATCCTTTTTCCAGCCTCAGGAAATGATCCCATAAAATACGGGGCCCTGGCTTGGTGGTATGTTTATGTCTGATGAGGAAACTAATCTTCGAGGTTGGAAGGATGGTGTTCTGTGCTCTGTTTTAGGGGAAACGTTAAATGTTTTGCTGTGGTGTCTCAGAAGATGTGATGTACAGACTGCACCAGGGCGTTAAAAGAAGACCTCAGGGAAACAACGTCAGCACCGCGTGTCAGCTGTCTTGGTTCTGTATGACAAAGGAGAGGGGGGTCTGGGAGAAAAACTGGTCTGTTTTGCAAGGAGAAATGAAGGAAATAACGAATTCTGGGTCTTCAGCAGGCAAACCGTGTGGAAATTTTCCTTCATAAATCATCTTCAACAAGGGCAAACACACATGCACACACATAATAGCTCCCAAAACATTTTCCCATATGCACCTCAGTAAAGAGCAAGTATTTTGCTATTTTGCATCCCATGTACAGGGCTTCCCTGGTGGCTCAGACAGAAAAGAATCTGTCTGCTATGTGGGAGACCTGGGTTCGATCCCTAGGTTGGAAAGATCCCCTGGAGGAGGGTTTGGAAACCCACTCCAGTATTCTCGCCTGGAGAACCCCCTGGACAGAGAAGTCTGTGACACCTACAACTCACGGTGTCACAAGGAGTCAGACACGACTGAGTGACCAGCACAGCATATTCCAAGTAAAACAAGCTCACTAGTTACACAGACCTAACCCAACAGCTGAGAAACGTTGCTGCTGCGTGATAGCAAACTTCTAAAATTTGCCTAGTTAAATTTGAGGAAATGAAGCCATACATTAGGGTTGAGTCACCTTCCAGATGTTCATTCTTTGGCCATCAACGCATGGTATCATCCTCCACTGAATACTATTTCTAACATGAGACAAACTGAGAACACGTGGCCAAAGGCATATGCAGTGACCTCTACCAAAAGGATATGTAACTACTAGATGACACCTTAGAAAGTCCTAAAACCTCAGGCAAAGAAGGAAGGGTTGTGTCTATAGTACAGGTTTGGCCATGTGCTGACATTCTGAAATAGACTGTGCTTAATATCCAAAATCATAATATTTGTGGTATAATAATATGTATTACTGTCTTTTTAAAAACTATGAAATCTGAATTTATGTAACAGTATATATCTTGAGGATCACTTTGCATTAATTTTTCAAACTGATTAATTCTACACTCCTTTAAAAAATGTCACCATATCTATTCTCACTTAAAAGCCCATCCTGATTTTATCCCAGTAAGTACACTAGCATTTCAACCTTACAGAATATCACAGTGTACTGGGATACTGAAAGCTTGTTTTGTAAAGAAGGCTGAGAGCCAAAGAATTGACCCTTTTGAATTGTGGTGCTAGAAAAGACTTTTGAGAGTCCCTAGGACAGCACGGAGATCACCAGTCAATCCTGAAGGAAATCAACCCTGAATGTTCATTGGAAGGGCTGATGCTGAATGTGCAGGTCCAATACCTTGGCCACTTGATGGGAACAGTGGACTCATTGGAAAAGACCCTGATGCTGGGAAAGATTAAAGGCAGAAGAAGAGGGCAGGAGAGGATGAGATGGTTGGATAGCATCCCCAACCCGATGGACATGAATTTGAGCAAATTCTGGGAGATAGTGAGGGACAGGGAAGCATGGCTTGCTGTTGTCCATGGGGTTGCAAAGAGTCAGACACGACTTAGTGACTGAACAACAGCCGCAGTGGGGAACTGAAAGCTTGTTTTGTAGTCACAACGTCCTGGTGGCAGACCCAGGTTTTAGACCTACATGGAGTCTATTCTTGCAGTTGCTAAATACTCTTACTCCCAGATGCCTCAGTCTTTTTCTTTTGTAATTAATCTGGATCTACTGAGTAATTCATTTCCTTGACATTCTCAAAATATAAAATATTAGCTTATAGACATGGGAAGCCATCAACCCTTTCCTGGGAATTGCTATAAGAGAAAAACAAATATTTGATTGCAATGTTATCAATTATATAATAAAGTCTTGCCTCAAAATTATGAAAATATATTTCAGGAAGTGGTTGATTCTGCAATAGGGAAAGGGAGATAAATCTTTTTTCTCAAAGAAATCATTGACTCCAGTGTATGAACAATATCAAATATTTAGATTATAAGGGGAATTTAAACTGAATCCAATATTCACAAAATGTCATCTAAAGATTGTGGCAGGTAGTGATACTTCAATTGGTTGACATACAATATACAAAATTCTTTTCCCAAGAACTAGATATATTGAAGCTAAAGAAGTATATTTATTCCATGGTTATGGAGAAGGCAATGGCACCCAACTCCAGTACTCTTGCCTGGAAAATCCCATGGACAGAGGAGCCTGGTAGGCTGCAGTCTGTGGGGTCGCTGAGAGTCGGACACGACTGAGCAACTTCATTTTCACTTTTCACTTTCATGCATTGGAGAAGGAAATGGCAACCCACTCCAGTGTTCTTGCCTGGAGAATCCTGGGGATGGGGGATCCTGGTGGGTTCCTGCCGGGGACCAGCCCCGGCTGATCCAGGGTATTCGAAGGAGAGACGGCTAGGCGAGGGTCAGGGAATAACTGCTTAATTACACTTTAATTAAGGATACAAAGAGTAATAGAATAAGGATAGCTCAGTGAGGAAATTCAGTGGAGAAAAGCGGCTGAAATAAGGATAGCTCAGTAGGAAAATTCAGTGGAGAAAAGAAGCTGAGTGGCTTGGTTTACGCGGAAAATCAATATAACCCGTGACACCAGGTTAGCTCTGACCACGGAGGCCGCAGGCGCCCTCTCGAATAGCGGAAGGTGCCCCACCTTAGACACCTTCTCGAGTGGGTCTTAGAAGCCCAGGCAAATAAATGGTCGCAGAGGACATCCACGCTCCAGATGGACGCTCAGCCGGAAGTTAAAGGGAAGAATGACATGGGGAGACCAAGTTTCAGTGAACAAGGCCCGCACTTTATTTTCCAAAGTAGTTTTTATGCCTTAAGGTATGCATAGAGGATAATGGGGGAAGGGGTAGAGTCATGCAGCAAGCCAGGCTTTCTTCCTGCAAACTTATCATATGCAAAAGTTCAGGTGATTGACATCATCTTCTGGCCAGGAGGCCTGTTAACATTTTAAGAAACTTATCTTTCTCTAAAGGTGATTATTCCAAAGTCAGGCGCCAGCCTTCCAAAAAGCATTGGACAAAGCGGCATTTTACATTTCTATACACCCATTATATCAATCAATACACTGCCAAGGACACAGTAGGTAAGGAGTATGGAGACTTAGCAGCAAACATTGGCCCAACAAGTGAAAAACCCTTCACCAATACATTTTCTAATCAATCTTTTAACTACTCAAAGGAATCTGTGTTTAGGCAGTTTAGAACATCTCCTGCCTCTCACAGTTGGGAGGCTCTGAACAATCACATGTGGCCGGAAAAACCAATTCAGGCAGGCTAGAGGATTTCCAAAGGAGTTTGTAGGTTGAAACACTGTCACATCCAGGAATTATTAACTGGAGCTGTGAGCTAACTCTTTTTTCAGAGAGAGGTAGTGGGGGACAGCCCCCCGTAAAGTCAGAGGTGTAGGTGAAAGCACAAAGCAGAAAGTAGGCAGACTTTGGTTTTGGGGGTAGATGCTCGAGAATTTCCAGGGGGACTCCTGAGGCTCGATCCCGCCTTTGCGTATGCCGAGCCTCCTTCCTCATGACCTTTGTCATGGGCGGAGTGTCTCACGCTGGCTCCCGGCAGTGATAGAATTCCAGTTGAGCTATTACAGATCCTCACTCAATATGCAATATGCCGGCTCCCAGCATCTCCCCCTTTTTTATTTCTTAAAACAGCCAGATGTAGCTCAGTCGCGAGCTTCTGAATGTTCTGCCGAAGAATCCTGACAATACAAGGAAGAATGAATATGAGAAGCAAAATTAAAGCACCAGCAGTGATATATCCAAGGATATTAGACAGAATGTTTTTTCCTGAAATGAAAGTTAGAAAAGGTGTGAAAAAAGTCATTAGCTGCGGTAAAATCCAGTCAAGAGTGTTTCAGGGTCTGTATTTGATTATGAAGTTTCCCTAAGTCCAGGCCAATGTCAGAGCTGTTCCAAACACCTGAGAGATGATTTTTGATTTTTTCCCATTCATAATCTGTCTCGTTTACCTTTAAAGATGTCACGCATATCCACCGGTAATCAGCGTGGCAAGACAGAGCCATTTTCACTTTTAACGCCTGTAACTCAGTCCCAATATGCATTATTGCCTCTTCTAAGGCATCTACTCTCATCTCCAATTTTCTATCTATAACTTCCTGTGTTGCTAGAGTTAAAGAGACATTTTTAGACATGGTATCAACATATTGGGCAGTATGCACTTGTTGACTCAATGATATTGCTGCCGCAGTAACAGAAGTAATTGTGGTTATTAAAGCTGATATTCCTAAAATAAGTAAGCCCACAAATCGTCGCAATCGCATTAAATCCTGAAGTTGTTGTAATACAGCAAGACTATAGTTATATCAATAAGTGGTTACATTATAAGATAAGGTGGACGTTGTAACACTACAAAGGAGCAAACATTATATTGAGGGTTTAAACAAGATGAGAGCATACATTGTTCACAGGTCACTACATTGGGTCCACCAGTTTAAAGTCACATGTACATTAAGTTTTCCAGAATCATTGGTAAAGAGAAAAACATAAGAAGAGGGTAGACAAGCCAAAACAGAATAAGTAGAATTATTTTCTGGTTGGAGTTCACGCTGCAGCAGCCCCGTCGGTCCTGCTGGGATCTCGATGTTTATCTTGCCTCCCCTTCTGGCGGGCTCCTCTTTTGTGATCGAAGCAATGGGTGAACTGGATGTCTGGGGGCCTGCAACATGGCGAATCAGCCTGTCTAAATTGGAGAATCTGTATCCTGTGGAAAAATATAAGCACATCCTCGACCGATAGTTAATAATGGGTCAGGACCCTTCCATTGTCCTGAGAGGGCCTTCCATTTGACTAATGGTTTTGCATTTAATTGCTCCAGGCACCAATGAGGAAGCATTGCAGTAGTTCCGGCTGAAATCAGTATTTAGAATATTTATTACGAAAAGAGCATGTTGCAAGATTTGATGGGGAGAACTATACTTAAACTCCCCTTCTTTTAGTTTTTGAATTTGGATTTTTAATGTTTGATGCGCTCTTTCAACAATGGCTTGTCCCTGTGGGTAATAAGGGATGCCTGTATTATGTTTAATTTGAAACTTTATACAAAATTTTTGAAAAGACTTAGAAGTGTAAGCAGGAGCATTGTCAGTTTTCAAAACTTTTGGCAGGCCCAAATATGAAAAACAAGTAAAGAGATGTTGTATCACATCTTTACCTGCCTCTCCGGTACAAGCAGTTGTAATAATAACGTGAGAAAAGGTATTTACAGTTACATGAACAAAAGACAGTTTTCCAAATGAAGAAACATGAGTTACATCTATTTGTCAGAGTACGTTAGGTTTGAGACCATGAGGATTAACTCCCATAGGTAGACTATTATAAACAGTAGGGCAGTGTAAGTAAGAATGCACAATCTCTCGAGCAGTCTCTCTGGGAATTTGGAATTGATATCTTAAGGCAGTAGCGTATTGATGATGAAGTGAGTGAGAGGCTCTGGCCTCCTCAATCACAGTAGCCACTGTATTTCTGGTTAACAAGTCAGCCAAATCATTAAAGGCATTTAAAGGGCCGGGCAATCTGGAATGAGCCCGAATGTGTCCAATGAAAAATATTTTATTCCTTGTCCAAATTTGTTGTTGTAATTTAGTTAACAAATGAAATATGGTAGTTTTATTTTCAGGCAGGACCGCAGTCTCAATGTGTGTAAACAGCCTGACCGCATACTGAGAATCAGAGTAAAGATTAAATTCCTCATCTGCAAACATAGCAAAAGCCTCTATGACTGCTGTTATTTCAGCTCTTTTAGCTGAAGTTTTTTGTGTTTTTAAAACTTTTTGGTGATTTTTAGTAACTATGAAGGCTTTACCATTTGCTGACCCATCAGTAAAGGCTATCTGAGCATTTGGAATAGGAGACTGTTTATATCTGACAGGAAAATTAACTGGATGTCTGGATATAAAATTCAGCAAAACATGCGAAGGTAAATGATGCAAAAATTTTGACCAAAATAGTTTCCTATAGCAATCTGCCAATTTTCATCAAACATTAGAAGCACATCAAGTTGTTCTTTATTATATGGAATTACAATTTCTGATGGCTCTTTACCAAATAATTCAATGTTCCGCTTTTTTCCTTTAATGTTAAAGTAGCTATCAATCCTAGATAAGAAGCCACTACTTTTTTAGTTTGAGCGGGAAGATGGACCCACTCTAGGGGGCCGTTTTGCCAGAAAACCAATTTTTTGTCTGGCTTCCCCAATTACACCTATGGGGGTTTTATGGCAAAGGAATTGTCAAGCAATTGTTAATTTAATTTTTTAATTTTTAAAATTTACATTTTAACAACATAAATTTAGAGATATGTTAATTTAGGTCTAATGTTTAATTTAAGTCTCTGTATAAATTTAAATAATAAATGTATAACCTCCTTATCTCATTTTAGTATACAGATATACCTAAATGTAAAATGTATTTATATATGTATTTATATATGGCAACAAGTATAAACTTATTGACATATATATAAATCAATATACTTGAATTAATCGTTATAATTAATATATTAATTAATATATATACTACAGTAATACAACACGTACACAGCTAATACCAACCAACACAAACCAATGCACTGCAATAATACATGTCACACATATATAATATAATTATACGGTATATAGAACATATATCACAGTACATCAATCCATACCAATTAATATCAGCCACTCACACATTATATTACTGCAATATATATTCAATTATACAGTATATATATAATATGCATATATAGTATACATATTTATATACAAATTAATCAAGTATAGATCTATAAATAGAATTAGGTATACCTTTATTATATTTTATTTATACCCATACTTAATTAGGCAAACTGTAATTATGTAAATATATTTATTATGTATTTATAACAACATATAAAGTCTTGTTAATTGTACCTCTTGTTGATAACTAAGAAATTGAGAAAACTCCTTTTCTGAGTATCTCCTATTTGAGACAGCACGTCCCTCCCCCATAGGGTAAAGGGGAGCATAGGAACTACATAGGGTTGGAAAGTTTCACAGGTATCCTCAAACTTCTAATCTAACATTTTTGAACTTTTAACTACTGTGGGGGCTTGAGGGCAAATGAAACAAAATTTGACTCCTGAAATCTATCAGGGCAACTTGCCAATCATCACTATTTTGTAAAAGACTTGCAGTTGATCCTTATTGAGTGAAATTATTATATTTGCTACTTGTTTTCTAAAAAGTTCTACACTTCTTTTTTCCTCCTTTTATAATTAATTGCGTCACCAAGCTGGGAAAAGATAAAACTATTTTTCTTGGGGTCACTGATAGATGGAACCAATGGGCCTTTTTGTCACAAGCGCCTTGTAGGTGTATGTTTTGTGGCAAGAATAATTTAATCTCTTTTGCTAATATTAATCCTAATTAACTGATCATTTAAAGTCTCATCTACTTTAACAAGAGCTGACTGTCTCATTTAGTCAACTTTCTCTTAGAACTGGAATTAGGATTGCTTTTTAAGTAATCAAAGGCTTTAAATCTGCAGTAGTCAGTTTTAAATGTGGGCGTATCCAATTACTGTCCCCTAATAACCCCTAATAATTTTTGGAAATCATTTAAAGTTAGTAAACAATCTCTCTGCAGCTTCAAATGGGCATTATCAATTTTTAAAACTTTTGGCACCTAAATATGAGAAGCAAGTAAAGAGGTGTTGCACAACATCTTTATAAGCTTCTCCAGTTATTGTTTTGTAACCTAAATCTGGTCTAAAGCTTTTTAGATGACAAGCAACCATCTAATCTTTGTTTGAATACTTCTAGCAACGGGGAACTCACTACTCTTCAAGGTTTTAAACGCTCCCTCACCTTTTTTTCTACAGCATTCCCACTCCGCTTTTTCTAATCCTACCAACTCATTTTCAGTAGTATGTGTTGGCCAGGAGCTGGGTCAGTCTTTCCCAGAAATGTTAAGAGACGTCTGTTCTTGCTTCTAATAGCCCTGAGATTTTACTTTTTTGAATTAAAAGATTTTTTAAAGGCCTTGGAGCTGTAATTTCCTGCACCCAAAAGGCTAGATCACTAGATCTAAACGCTCTGTGGCTCTTAGCTTGAGAAGTCAAATTTTTTCCTGTCTGATAAGGTAAAAGCAAAAACTGTGTTATTTTTTGACTTTTATTAATTTGCAGTTTTAGTAGGCTGCGAGATCAAAACTTTAATTTCTCCAATATAATCAGAATCTACTACACCATGCACCACCGAAATTTCTTGACAAGAAAGCGAGCTACGCCCTAGCACAAGTCCTACAATGCCCTCAGGCAGGGGGCCAGCCACTCCCATTGGAATTGGAGTAACCAGCTAGTCAAGGGTTAATATTGTTGCTAAATCCCCTTACGTTTTTCTCTTAGCCTGGGTGAGACCCCCCTGAGGGGGTTTTCTCCAAGGAGCACGCTCTGCATATTGTGCATGCAGTCTTGTTTTAAAAGCTCCACTGTTTAAAAAACTTTTTTTCTTCCTCAGGCTTAGGTAACACTTTGAGAGGCTTTGGGGGCAAAGTGGGGAACTCTTGGGCCCTGAAAAGCGCAAAAGGAGGCGGCGGCGATGGCCTTAAATCATAAAGTGGTGGATAAGTTTTTTGTTTTTTAAAGGTTTGTGCAGAGCGGGAGGGAGCTCGCCAGGGCACCTGGTCACAGCGTCTCTTACTGTCTTTCTCTCTCTCTTCCTGCCTTTTTCACTTTTTTTTTCACCCTTCTTTTTTTGCTACCCTTCTTTCTTTCGTTTCTTTCTCTTTACCCTCTTTTCTTCCCTAATCTTTTTTTTTTTTTATCTTTTTTTCTGTATCTCTTTTTTTTAACTTCTTTTCTCTATCTTGATGCGTTCCCTGATTCCTTCCTTCTCCGTTCCTCTCCTTTTCACTCTTTAGCTCTTTTTTTATCTTTACATCTTTCTCTATTTTCTTTACTTTTTTTTTTTTTCACTTTTTTTTTTTCTTTTTTTTATTTTTCTCTTTTTATTTTACTCTTTTTTTTTGCTTGGGTGAGGCCCCCCCTGAGGGGTTTTTCTGCAATGAGCGGGTTCTGTATATTGTGTATTCTTTAAAAGCTCCTTTGTTTAAAAGAATTTTTTTTTTTTTTTTAATCTTTTTCAGCTTTAGGCAATGCTCTGGGAGGCTTTGGATGTAAACTGGGGAATTCCTAGGCCCTGGGAGGTGCAAGCAGAGGTGGGGTAGTCTCCTTAAATCAGAAATTGTTGGATAAATTTTTAAAGGTTTGTGTAGAGGGGGAGGGGGCTTGCCAGGGCGCCCGGCCGCAGCGTCCTGTAAGCCCTCTCTTTCCTCGGGAGGTAGAGCACAGTGTCCCTCCTTTCCTTTGTCAATGGCAGAAAATATGATCTGCGCAGAAGGTGGAGACCCACTACCATCCACCGCTATAGCTTCTCCCATAGGCTATCGCACAGCCTCATGAGGAGGGTCCAGAACATTTTTAATCATATTTATAGGATAAGTTTTTAGTTGTTTTTTACCTTCACCCAAGTATCTAAATTAACAGTAGCCTCTTTAACAGTTTCAAGATTAGTTGTATAAAGAGTTGTCATTTTTAGTTTCAGTGTTACCCATGTCAGAAAATTAAGTATAATAGAAGATAAAGCTTTTAGCTTTTAAAAGATCAGGCTTTTCTTTGGCCTTTTAACTTCAGAAACCGTTTTCTCTAAGTCTTCAACACTTTCAACACTTCCCACTCCTCAGCCCTGTCTATCCTACAGGGGGGTCCGCGGCACCCTTGAGTGGGGTCCTAGCCGTCCCGAACATTGGAAGGACAATAGGGCTGGTGACCCAATTTGTCCCGGGGGGGAAACAGAAGGCTGATGACCCAAACTGTTTCGAGGGGGGAGCAGTAGAGCTGATGACCCAAACTGCTCCGTGGGGGAACAAGAGAGCTGATGACCCAGTTGTTCCGAGAACGGGGAGCAAAAGGGCTGATGACCCTAATTGCTTTGCGGAGCTTACCTTCGAAGTCCCTGTCTCGGGCGCCACCTGCCGGGGACCAGCCCCGGCTGATCCAGGGTATTCGAAGGAGAGACGGCTAGGCGAGGGTCAGGGAATAACTGCTTAATTACACTTTAATTAAGGATACAAAGAGTAATAGAATAAGGATAGCTCAGTGAGGAAATTCAGTGGAGAAAAGCGGCTGAAATAAGGATAGCTCAGTAGGAAAATTCAGTGGAGAAAAGAAGCTGAGTGGCTTGGTTTACGCGGAAAATCAATATAACCCGTGACACCAGGTTAGCTCTGACCACGGAGGCCGCAGGCGCCCTCTCGAATAGCGGAAGGTGCCCCACCTTAGACACCTTCTCGAGTGGGTCTTAGAAGCCCAGGCAAATAAATGGTCGCAGAGGACATCCACGCTCCAGATGGACGCTCAGCCGGAAGTTAAAGGGAAGAATGACATGGGGAGACCAAGTTTCAGTGAACAAGGCCCGCACTTTATTTTCCAAAGTAGTTTTTATGCCTTAAGGTATGCATAGAGGATAATGGGGGAAGGGGTAGAGTCATGCAGCAAGCCAGGCTTTCTTCCTGCAAACTTATCATATGCAAAAGTTCAGGTGATTGACATCATCTTCTGGCCAGGAGGCCTGTTAACATTTTAAGAAACTTATCTTTCTCTAAAGGTGATTATTCCAAAGTCAGGCGCCAGCCTTCCAAAAAGCATTGGACAAAGCGGCATTTTACATTTCTATACACCCATTATATCAATCAATACACTGCCAAGGACACAGTAGGTAAGGAGTATGGAGACTTAGCAGCAAACATTGGCCCAACAAGTGAAAAACCCTTCACCAATACATTTTCTAATCAATCTTTTAACTACTCAAAGGAATCTGTGTTTAGGCAGTTTAGAACATCTCCTGCCTCTCACAGTTGGGAGGCTCTGAACAATCACATGTGGCCGGAAAAACCAATTCAGGCAGGCTAGAGGATTTCCAAAGGAGTTTGTAGGTTGAAACACTGTCACATCCAGGAATTATTAACTGGAGCTGTGAGCTAACTCTTTTTTCAGAGAGAGGTAGTGGGGGACAGCCCCCCGTAAAGTCAGAGGTGTAGGTGAAAGCACAAAGCAGAAAGTAGACAGACTTTGGTTTTGGGGGTAGATGCTCGAGAATTTCCAGGAGGACTCCTGAGGCTCGATCCCACCTTTGCGTATGCCGAGCCTCCTTCCTCATGACCTTTGTCATGGGCGGAGTGTCTCACGCTGGCTCCCGGCAGTGATAGAATTCCAGTTGAGCTATTACAGATCCTCACTCAATATGCAATATGCCGGCTCCCAGCAGGTTCCCGTTTATGGGGTCGTGCAGAGTCGGACACGACTGAAGCGACTTAGCAGCAGCATGGCCTTTCTATTTTGTTAGTGTTAAAATTCTTTCCACTTTGCTGTACACCTAAACTAACACAACAATGGAGATCAACTATACTCCAGAGTAATATTTTCTATGTCTTTCATGTAAAATGATATGGATTACAGATGTTCAGCTTTAGCTTCTTAGTCTTTAACTGACAAATTCGGTAACTTTATATTGTTTCCCATGAAGTAAATGAATTTTATGTAAGTAGTAAGTTTATGATTCTGTGCTGAGCCTAATCTAGCCCTGAGAAAACCAAAGTCTTCATCTCTATTGAGCAAGTATTTGAGCAGGAGCACAACTAAGCTGTCCTCCTAAAAGACACAGAAGCAACCCTAGGGAATTTACAAAACAAGCCAAAGTTCTCAACTTGGCAGGGAACACTTCATTCCAAGAAGCTCATGGAAGAAGAGAAAGATAGGGGAAAGCTCCTTCACTCCTTAGAAGGAGAATTCAGGGGCTGTTACAGTTTTGCAAAAAAGTCTCCCACCCCTTTCCCTTTGGGGTTATGTGCTTATTATACACTATCTCTTCTTTCAGTGATGTCCATCTTTACTTTACATATTTTGAAGGTCTGTTTTTAGTTGCATAAATGTTTATAATTGCTCTATCTTCTTGCCATATTGAACCATTGTTAATATATAATGTACTTTGCCTCTTACAAATTTTTAAGTCTAATTTATCTGATAATACTATACCATCCCTGCTCTCTTTTTATTGTCATGTTCATTGTTGTTCTTCAGTCATTCAGGCCTGTCCAACTCTTTAAGAACCCATGGACTACAGCAAGCCAGGCTTCCCTGTCCTTCACCATTTCCCAGAGATTGCTCAAACTCATGTCCATTGAGTCAGTGATGACATGCAAACATCTTGCCCTCTGTCATTCCCTTCTCCTCCTGCCTTCAATCTTTCCCAGCATCAGGGTCTTTTCCAATGAGTCAGTTCTTTGCATCAGGTGGCCAAAGTATAGGAACCTCAGCTTCAGCATCAGTCCTTTCAATGAATATTCAGGATTGATTTCCTTTAGGATTGACTGGTTGGATCCCCTTGCAGTCCAAGGGACTCCCAAGAGTCTTCTCCAACACTACAGTTCAATGCATCAATTCTTAAGTTATCAGCTTTCTTTATGGTCCAACTCTCACATCCATACATGACTACTGGAAAAACCATAGCCTTGATTAGATGGACCTTCATCTGAAAAGTAATGTCTCTGCTTTTTAATATGCTGTCTAGGTAAACTATAGCTTTTTTTCTAAGGTGCAAGCATCTTTTAATTTCATGGCTTCAGCCACCATCTGTAATGATTTTGGAGCCCAAGAAAATAAAGTCTGTCATGGTTTCTTTTGTTTCCCCATCTATTTGCCAAGAAGTGATGGAATGGATGCCATGATCTTTGTTTTTAGTATGTTGAGTTTAAAGCCAGCTTTTTCACTCTCCTCTTTTACTTTCATCCAGAAGCTCTTTAGTTTCTCTTTGCTTTCTGCCATAAGAGTGATGTCATCTGTATATCTGAGGTTATTGATATTTCTTCCAGCAGTCTTGATACCAGCTTGCACTTTATCCAGCCCAGCATTTTGCATGATGTACTCTGCATATAAGTAAAATAAGCAGGATAACAATATACAGCCGTGATGCACACCTTTCCCAATTTTGAACAAGCCCATTTTTCCATGTCCAGTTCTAACAGTTGCATCTTAACCTGCAAACAGATTTCTCAAGAGGCAGGTAAGGTGGTCTGGTATTCCCATCTCTTTAAGAATTTTCCACAGTTTGTTTCATCCACACAGCAAAGGCTTTAGCATAGTCAACAAAGCAGAAGTACATGTTTTCTGTAATTCTCTTGCTTTTTCTATGATCCAACGGATGTTAGCTATTTAATCTCTGGTTCCTAAGTTGAACGTAATTGATATTTATAGAGCCACAAGGTGAGCCTTGGTAAATTTAAAAGAATCAAAATCGTCTCAAGCATCTTTTCTGATGATAGCACTATGAGATTAGAAATAAACCACAAGAAAAAACCCTGAGAAATACAAACTTGTGGTGGCTAAACGGCATGCTACTAAACAACCACTGGATCACTGAAGGAATAAAAAAATGCCTAGAGACAAATTAAAACAAAAGCTAAATGGCCCAAAACTTACAGGATGCAGCAAAAGCAGCTTGAAGAAAGAAGTTTATAGCAATACAATCTTACCTCAAGAAACATTTGAAATAAACAACTTATCCTCACACCTAAAACAACTAGAGAAAGAAGAACAAACAAAACCTAAAATTAGTAGAAGGAAGGAAATCGTAAATATCGGAATAGAAATAAATGAAATAGAGACAAAGAAAACAATTGCAAAGATCAACGAAACTAAAAGCTGGTTCTCTGAAAAGATAAACAAGACTGATAAACCCTTAGCCAGACTCATCAAGAAAAAAAGGGAGAGGACTCAGATCAGTAAAATTAGAAATGAAAATGGTTAAGTTACAACTGACTTCATAGAAATACCAAGAATAAGAGACTACTGTGAACAACTATATGGCAATAAAATGGACAACCTGTAGAAATGGACAAGTTCTTAGAAGGGTACAGTCTCCCAAGACTGAACCAGTAAGAAATAGAAAATATATGAACAGACCAAGCACTGAAATTGAAACCGTGGTTGAAAACTTCCCAAAAAACAAAAGTCTAGGACCTGATGGCTTTATGGGTGAATTTTATCAAACATTTAGGGAAGAGTTATCAAACCTTTATCCCTCTGAAACTGTTCCAAAAAGTTGCAGAGAAAGGAAAATGTCCCAATTTATTTCATGAGGCCACCATCACCATGATACCAAAACCAGACAAAGATACCACAAAAAAAAGAAACTTACAGGCTAATATCACTGATGAAGATAGAAGTAAAAATCCTCAAGAAAATACTAGCAATCTATTATTGCTAGTATTTTATAGCAATAATAATGTATAGCCAACAATACATTAAAAAGATCATACACCATGATCAAGTGGGATTCATCCCAGGGATGCAAGAAAATTTCAACAACCACAAATCAGTCAATGTGATACACCATATCAACAATTTGAAAAATACCACATGATCATCTCAATAGATGCAGAAAAGGCTGTCGACAAAACTCAGCACCCATTTATGATTAAAAAAAACTCTCCAGAAAGTGGGCCTAGGGGGTACACAGCTCAACATAATAAAGGTCGTATATGACAAACCTACAGCTAGCATCATCAATTCAGTTCAGTTCCTCAGTCGTGCCCAACTCTTTGCAACCCCATGGACTGCAGCACGCCAAGCCTCCCTGTCCATCACCAACTCCCAGAGTTTACTCAAACTCATGTCCATTGAGTCACTGATGCCATCCAGCCATCTCATCCTCTGTCATCCCCTTCTCCTCCAATCTTCAATCTTTCCCAGCATCAGGGTCTTTTCCAAGGAGTCAGTTCGCATCAGGTGGCCAAAGTATTGGAGCTTCAGCTTCAGCATCAGTCCTTCCAATGAATATTCAGGACTGATCTCCTTTAGAATGGACTGGTTGGATCTCCTTGCAGTCCAAGGGACTCTCAAGAGTCTTCTCCAACACCACAGTTCAAAAGCATTAATTCTTCAGTGCTCAGCTTTCTTTATAGTCCAAATCTCACATCCATATATGACTACGGGAAAAACCATAGCCGTGACTAGATGGACCTTTGCTGGCAAAGTAACATCTCTGCTTTTTAATATGCTATCTGCTGCTGCTGCTGCTAAGTCACTTCAGTTGTGTCCGACTCTGTGTGACCCCATAGACGGCAGCCGACCAGGCTCCCCAGTCCCTGGGATTCTCCAGGCAAGAACACTGGAGTGGGTTGCCATTTCCTTCTCCAATGCATGAAAGTGAAAGGTGAAAGGGAAGTCACTCAGTCGCGTCCAACTCTTCGAAACCCCATGGACTGCAGCCCACCAGGCTCCTCCGTCCATAGGATTTTCCAGGCAAGAGTACTGGAGTGGGGTGCCATCGCCTTCTCCGAATATGCTATCTAGGTTGGTCATAATGAAGAAGGAATTCACAGGGCCTGTACTCCATCTTAGGCCTCTTCATGCTGATCATGCTCGGCCACCTTTCCAATGGACTCTGAACTCTGTGTTTAGTGCCTATGAAAACAACCACAGAAGGATAAGATACCCCTCCAGACAGGGGAACCATGAAGATCATATCTAGGTTACTCATCGCCTAAGAGAAAACATACACGAATCATCCCTTCCTCCAAATAGGCCATAAATTTTTCTGTACCTATCAGAGTGTAACCTCGGGTTTATCGATTATTGGCTAATTGTTTGACTGTTTGAGCACATGAACACATAGCACGTGAATGATGGGGTTATTGGGATTGTATTTTCCTTGGTTTATGTAAGTCTCAAGGAATTTGGAGTGGTGGGTTCAGACACGAACACATCGGGTATAAAAGATTTTCACAAATGTTGGTCGGGGTCCTTGGCTAAGAGGAGACTGCCATCGGCCCGCCGGTGTAATAAACTGCACTCCACTATCTGCATTGTCGTTCTGAGTGAGTTTTTTTCCCAGAACATGTGGTTACAACAATAACTTTTCTTACAAGGAGTAAGCGTCTTTTAACTTCATGGCTGCAGTCACCATCTGCAGTGACTTTGGAGCCCAAAAAATAAAGTCTGACACTGTTTCCACTGTTTCTGCATCTATTTACCATGAAGCAATGGGACCGGATGCCATGATCTTCGTTTTCTGAATGTTGAGCTTTAAGCCAACTTTTTCACTCTCCTCTTTCACTTTCATCAAGAGGCTCTTTGGTTCTTCTTCACTTTCTACCATGAGTGATGTCATCTGCCATGTCTAGGGTTATTGATATTTCTCCCAGCAATCTTGATTCTAGCTTGTGCTTCATCCAGCTCAGCATTTCTCATGATGTATTCTGCATATAAGTTAAATAAGCAGGGTGCCAATATGCAGCCTTGATGTACTCCTTTCCCTATTTGGAACCAGTCTGTTGTTCCATGTCCAGTTCTAACTGTTGAATCCTGGCCTGCATACAGATTTCTCAAGAGGCAGGTCAGGTGGCCTGGTATTCCCATCTCTTTCAAAATTTTCCACAGTTTATTATGATCCACATGAGAGGGTAACAGGCAGGAAGGCCAGGGGTCTCCAAACAGAGGAAATAGCCTGCAAGTGTCAGACATTTTTATCTCTCTTAAGAGGCAGGAGGAAACAAACTAGCGATACTTTTTCCTTCTCTATACAAATTTAAAAGGAGGTTTCTCTTAAAATACTGTGTTGCCATAATGACACCTGGTTTCACCTGAAGTTAACTATTCTCAAACCTTGAGTTAACCAATGCCTTTTTCTTATGGAAATGTTTGTCTTAAGCTATGCTAATGTACTACGCATTTACCCCAAATTCTGTCTTCAAGTCGGTTTTGCCTCTTGGCTCAGAACCTACTTGACAAACCAGTATGTTATATTCAGATATTGTTCCCCTAATCTATGTAAATGAAACTATTTGTATGGTGATCTGGCCTTCTTCAAGATTCAAGTTAATCATTTTATGGCCCAGGATGAACCATTGGGTGCTAAGATTATCCCAAAATGCGTCTTATGGGTGAGGGGCCTGGTGCCATTCTGAAATTTAAGACATTCCTTTCTTTCATTAACAGACTGCTAATGACTATATAACATCCAGCTGAAGACTAGCAGGGGGGTACTCTTTCTGCCCCCTTCTGATGACTATGTCAGAAGCTTTCTCTATCTCCTTTATACTTTAATAAAACTTTATTCCACAAAAGCTCTGAGCAATCAAGCCTCGTCTCTGGCCCCGGATTGAATTCTTCTCCTCTGGGGGCCAAGAATCCTGGCGTCTTTGCGTGATTCAACAACAACCAGTCAAAGGCTTTGGCATAGTCAATAAAGCAGAAATAGATATTTCTCTGGAATTCTCTTGCTTTATCAATGATCCAACAGATACTGGCAATTTGATCTCTGGTTCCTCTGCCTTTTCTAAATCCATCTTGAACATCTGGAAGTTCATGGTTCACGTATTGTTGAAGCCTGGCTTGGAGAATTTTAAGCATTACTTTACTAGCATGTGAGATGGGGGCAATTGGGCGGTAGTTTGAGCATTCTTTGGCATTGCCTTTCTTTAGGATTGGAATGAAAACTGCCCTTTTCTAGTCCTGTGGCCACTGCTGAGTTTTCCAAATTTGCTGGCATATTAAGTCAGCAGTTCCACAGCATCGTCTTTTAGGATTTGAAATAGCTCAGCTGGAATTCCGTCACCTCCACTAGCTTTGTTCATAGTGATGCTTCCTAAGGCCCACTTGATTTCACATTCCAGGATGTCAGGTGTAAGTGAGCGATCACACCATCGTGGTTATCTGGGTCGTGAAGATCTTTTCTGTATACTTCTTCTGTGTATTCTTGCCTCCGCTTCTTAATATCTTCTGCTTCTGTTAGGTCCATACAATTTCTGTCCTTCGCATTTCTGTTCTTCTGCCCAACTTTGCATGAAATGTTCCCTTGCTATCTCTAATTTTCTTGAATTAGAGCTAGCATTATACTCAGTGGGGAAAAGCTGAAAGCATTCCCTCTGAGACCAGGAACAAGACAAGACAGGACAAGGATGTCCCTTCTCACCATTTTTATTCAGCACAGTTTTCGATGTCTAGCTATAGCGATCAGAGAAGAAAAAGAAGTAAAGGGAATCCAAAATGGAAAAGAAGAAGTCGAACTGTCAATTTTTGCAGAGGACATGATACTCTACATAGAAGATCCAAAAGATGCTATCAGAAAACTACTAGAGCTCATCAGTGAATTTGGTAAAGTTGCAGGCTACAAAATAACACACAGAAATCTATTGTATTTTTATACACTAACAGCAAAAGATCAAAAAGAGAAATTCAAGAAGCAACTTCATTTATCATTGCATCAAAAAGAATAAAATACCTAGGAATAAACCTACCTAAGGAGACAAAAACCTGTGTTTCGAAAACTATAAGATGCTGATGAAAAAGGTCAAAAAAGACATAAACAGATGGAAAGATACAGTATGATCATGGATTGGAAGAATCAATATTCACAAAATGACTATGCTACTCAAGGAAATCTACAGATTCAAAGCAACCCCTATCAAATTACCAATGGCAGTCTTCACAGAACTAGAACCAAAAAAAGTCTCAAAAGTTATATGGAAACACATGAGACCCCAAATAGCCAAAGAAATCTTGAAAAAAGAAAAATGGAACTGTAGGAATCAAGCTCCCTGATTTCAGACTACACTACAAAGCTACAGTCATCAAAACAGGATGGTACTGGCACAAAAATAGAAATATAGGTCAATGGAACAGGATAGAAAACCCAGAAATAAGCTCATGCACCTATCAGTTCAGTTCAGTTCAGTTCAGTTGCTCAGTCATGTCCGACTCTTTGCAACCCCATGAATCGCAGCACGCCAGGCTTCCCTGTCCATCACCAACTCCTGGAATGTTAGGTCCATGAATCAAGGTAAATTGGAAGTGGTCAAACAGGAGATGGCAAGAGTGAATGTTGACATTCTAGGAATCAGTGAACTAAAATGGACTGGAATGGGTGCATTTAACTCAGATGACCATCATATCTAAGAATTGAAGGTTTTGAACTGTGGCGTTGGAGAAGACTCTTTATAGTCCCTTGGACTGCAAGGAGATCCAACCAGTCCATTCTAAAGGAGATCAGTCCTGGGTGTTCTTTGGAAGGACTGATGCTAAAGCTGAAACTCCAGTACTTTGGCCACCTCATGCGAAGAGTTGACTCATTGGAAAAGACCCTGATGCTGGGAGGGATTGGGGGCAGGAGGAGAAGGGGACGACAGAGGATAAGATGGCTGGATGCCATCACTGACTCAATGGACATGAGTCTGAGTGAACTCCGGGAGTTGGTAATGGACAATCCAACCTGCAATCTATGGTTCAGCTCTCTTTGACGGTGAGGGCTGTTTTGACTGTGAGGGCTGGCTTGCTGGGTTCCAGCCCATGACCTGGTACAGTGCCAAATCCAACCTGACAAGGAATAACTTGGCAGTGCATTACAGGACTGGGAACTTCCAGCTGCATGCTAGGGAGTGATTCAGGGGACAGAATTTGGAGGATCAGTTTAACAAAAAGAATACGAAGATCTTGATAGTCAAGTGAATGTTGCTTGGATATTAGGCATCAGCTGCACTCATTTGGGTATTCCAGCTAAATGTCAGTTGGATCCCATTACTTCTGTTTTTGCAAAAGTCAACAATTCTGGTTCAAATGGAATGAGCTTCATTTAGACAGTGTGTCTGGTGTGAAGCTGACGTGTCTTCTGGTAAACAGGAAGAGTGTTACTGTTGGAGGCCATAAACTTGGAGTTTCTCTGGGGTGGGAGGTTTATCTAAATGTAGAAACCTCTAGGACGAGCTATCAGAAGATGGGTCTTGATACAATTCCCCTGTGACCAGTAGGCTTCGTTCTCCCTCTCCTGATCCCCAGTCACCAAAACAAAGGATAATCTACAAAAGAACTGTATTTTAGAAGTGTGGACAATTTTAAGTAAACTGGCTATCTAGCTAAATAGAAATTATCTATCTAGTTGCCAAGGCTGCAGTGTTCCAGTCACCTATGTATTATTCAGTCAATGAAGAAATTAATATGATGATCTATGAAAGAAATGGAGTTTTATTCAAATTAAACTGAGGATGGTAACCCAGGAACAGCCTCTCAAAAAGCTCCAAGGACTGTTCTACCAGTTAGAGGCCCACACCTAGTTATGTAGGTTTTCTCTTTTCATTTATTACGTGTTCTGGCTGTGCTGCGCCCTGGCTGCTGCTCGCAGGCCTTCTCCAGCCACAGCGAGTGGGGGCTGCTCTCTGGTGGTGGTGCGCAGGCTTCTCACTGTGGTGGCCGCTCGGGTTGGGCAGCCTCGGCTCTGGAGATGCAGGCTTCAGTAGTGGTGGCACTCGGGCTCAGAAGGTACAGCTCCCAGGCTCCAGAGCTTGGGCTCAGTAGTCATGGCACGCGGCTTAATTGCCCCACAGCAAGTGAAATCTTCCTGGCGCAGGGATCAAACCCATGTCCTCTGCACTGGCAGGCAGGTTCTTTACCACTGGCCCACCAGGGAAGTCCTATCTAGGTTTATGAGATAGATGGCTGTACATTAAACGATTAGAGAGTTTGCAAAATCCTGATCTCTAAGTACAAAATGATGGGCCATGGTGACCTCTTATGAGTTCAAGAAGCAATGTTGCCTATTAAGGAGTTGCCTTGGTGCTAGGAGAATGGTGCTCTTGATGACTGAGCAAGTATTTCTGCCAATACAGAGGCTTGGTGGATGCATAAGGCAGATACACAAGGCACAGTAGAGGAGACCAAGGAGGCCAAGGGGTGAAGAAATTTTTAAGCTTAAAAATTCTTGACTTCTCTTAGAATATGAATTTCCATTTCATCAACTTGAATGCATAAAATTATTAAATACTTGGGCCCAATAATGAAATAGATTTTTGTGAAATGTTTAAATTAAACACATTTTCTTAAATCTTTCTTTTTGCCCTCAGCTACAAATGTTCAGAAACTCAGAATGTCAATACTCTACAAATAAAGCAAGTCCTGTGTCCAGGGTTTCTCAAACACACTACTGACATTTCAGATCACATCACTCTCCATTTGAGGGAGGGGTCCTGTGCAATGGATGGTGTTTCCCAGAAGCCATGGCCTCTATCCAGTGGCACTCCAGCCCCACAACATCACCTCCCAGGCATGAAAATGTCTCCAAATGTTCCCAGGTGTTCGCTGGGGGTAGGGTCTCCAGGTAAATATTGTGAGAGACACATTTATACTAAAAACATTCTTCATTCTTTATCTGAAATAAAGTGTAGGTGAGTCTCCTATGTTTTTATTTGCCAAATCTGGCAGTCCTCCTGAGAGACAACAGCACCTGCTTCTCCTCCATCTCCCACCCTATTTGACAATCACTGCTCTAATCCACAAGGAGCAATGGAGAAAGAGTACAGAGATGGGAGGTGAGGAAAGTTATGATCAGATTTGCCTTTTGAACAAAATAGAATAAAATGTTTGCACTCTGCTCATAGCCAGAACTGTTGTCATCGAATTCGCATTGTACAGATGATGCACTGAGACCTAATTCAATGCGTGGCTCGGTTTTTGAGTAAGCAACTGAAGACGGGAGCCCAGATCCTGCCATTCACATCCTAGGGAGTGTGATACTGCTTTACACTAAGTATCAATTTTGTTTTCATCCTCTTTCTGGCACTGAGTTCCTAAAACTCTTGGATGTCTTAAGTGATCAGAGCAAAAAAGCAAAAAACAGAAAAAAAAAGGTTTCTTGTGTTATGTGAATGCAGTAAATTTTGGATCACACCTAAGGAGGTAGGCTGGTTGCCAGGTGACTAACCACACGATTTAAGGGTTAGAACTATCAGTACTACAAACCCTGACCCTCCTGGAGGGAAGAAGGGCTGGAGATGGAAACAATTGCCCTGGTAAATGATTAAATCAATCATGCCTATGTAATGAAGCCTTTGTTAAAAAAGAAAAGAAACCCAAAGAAGTGGGTTCAGAGGGTTTCTGGATTGGAGAACAGATGGGACAATCGGGGTTGGTGATAGGCTGAGAGGGCATGGAATCTCCTTACACTGTCCCCATACTGTGCACTAAGCATCTCTTACATAGGGCAGTTCCCAATTTTTATCTTTTTATAATAAATCAATCACCAGTAGTTTCTGAGTTCTGTGAGCCACTCTAACAAATTAGTTGAACCAAAGAAGGGATTCACTGGACCCTCAAATATATAGCTGGTCCTTCCAGACTTCCAACTGGTGTTGAAGTGGGGGATTCAAGGGGCAGATGTATAGGACTGAGCCATTCACATGTGGGATGGAGGATTTCTCATAGTAGATTGGGTCAACATTGAGTTGAATTGTAGGACCTCCACCTAGTTATTGGTGCATTTCTTGGAGCTGAGACAACCCTCCCCAACACACACACATTGCAATGCATACTAGAATCCTTTTAGGGACAATGTCTTAACTGTCAACGCTACAGAAATAAAGGAAATGGGTAGTCTCAACTACCCAACTTTTTCCTACAGAATCTAAATAGTCATCTTCTCTTCATTATGTTTCCTTTGAGAGCTTGATTTGACTAGCCAATAACAATATGGTAGGAAAAATTAATGAGAAAAACTTTCCCTTGCTGCTCAGTCTTACTCAGGATTTGCCTAGAAAGAGGGGCAAACTTGTGTTCTGGGACCTGAGACTAGAAGTTCCCAACTCAGAAAGTAAATCAAAAGTTACCAGAATAAGAGGCATTATTTTAATACATCTTCCAGGTGTCAGTCAATTTGTAAAAAGAATTCAAAAAAACTGAAGAGTCACAAATGATGTAATTTATTCTCCTTGCCTTGTTGGAGAAAATGGAAACATTTTTCCATCTCTGAGTTTCTGGGCTTAGGAGCTGGGTGCCACGTCTCATACACTCAGGTCTCAGCGGTAGAACAGGAGCACAGCTGCCTCAGTGATCTCCCGGCTGGAGCTGTAACCCCGGTGAGTTCCGTATCCATCCCAGTCAAAGGAAGAGAAATCCCCACACTGCACGGGATTGCCCTCTGGGAAGAATCCTCCTCCACCGATGCAGTGCTGGGGGGCAGGGAGAAGACACAGTGAGGGGTTGGCTGTGGATACCACGGAGATCTTAATCTTTAAATCCCCTGGAATCTTTGGTCCTCCTCCTCCTTGACCTTGACCACTCCGCTGCCAGAAATCCTCCCTCTAGTGGACTCTGAAATCATGTTCTTTCCTGAATTCCTTTCTACCTTCCTTCATCTTTATTCTCAGGCCTTTTACCGCACCCTTTTCCCTCAACTGATTCCCACAAATGCTATATCCAACTGATTCCCACAAATGCTATTCCCCACGGTTCTGGCCACAGCACAGTCTCCTGATGATGCTCATCTTCTCCCATGACTTTTGCTAGTATCAGCATAATCATACATTGTCAAGAAACTCCTAAATCTCGGAAGTCAGGTCCATATTTTCTGAGCTTGAAACCCCATAGGCAACTGCAGCCGCATGTCTCCATCTACATATCTCTAGATCTAACACTCCAGTTGAGCAAAATAAAACTAATTCTCTCTCTTATTGGCCTTCAACACCCTGGCTCGGGTCCTCAGCATTTCACATCTGCATCTTTACAACTGCCTCATTACCTCCCTGCCCCTAATTTCCCTGCTCTTGGATCCATGGCCTCCACCTGGCTAAACATCATTATAGAAACATCAGAGCTGATCAGGTCACTCCTCTGTTCAAAATCCTCTGAAGAGTCACATCTGCTACAACATGAAATCTACATCCTGGACAGAATGGAAAAGTCCCTGCTTACCCTGCTTCCGGTAGGTATTTCCAGCTTCTGCTCCTGCTTCTACCTAAATGCACGAGATGCTCCAAAAGCAAACAACAGCTCAAGGGCCCTTCAACACCTCCATGGTCTCTCAAACACCAGTGATTCTGAAAATGTTAGTCACTCATGCTAGACAGGCATCTTTCTGCCCTTGTTACCTGCTGAACTCTACACACAGCTTTTGAGATTCAACAAAAATGTCCCCAACTCGGAGAATCAGCTACGTGCCATCATTAGAGGTAGAAGCTCCTACATTTTGTTCCCCAGGCCCCTCGTTTATGTTGCTATCACAGGTGACACCACATTGCAACCGTGCACTTATGTCTCCATCCCATTCAGTCTGATTTCCTTAAAATGACTGTCCGCTGTGCATGTCTAATATCGAGCACTTTGTGGGTGCTCTATCGTGTATTTTTATGGAATAAGTGCTTGCAAGGGTACATGCAAATGAGCACTAATGAACACAATAAGGCTCCATGGAAGCCAACGTAGGGGGCGACACGTCCCACCCCACTCCCAGGGCCCACACCTGCTTTATCCTCAGAATCGTAACCTAAGGGCTCTTTCATGAGGACACAGTTGTCTCACTTTGACTGACAAATGGGCAAACATATTTGAGGGGGGAAATGAAGACGTCCTTCAGGGTCACATTTCTTAGACTGACAGGCGTGAAATGAAAAGGGCCTAAGTGAATGTTCTCCCCACTATATTTCTGACACCCTCTTCTTCTTGCCCTTCCAGTCACAAAATACCCATTAAAGACAGTCTCCAGCCAATGCGCCTATGGTGTTCTCCCCTACAAGACTGGAAAAACAACAAAAACCTAAAGCTTCTAGAATTTACTAAGACTATTTGAGAATGTCTTTGTGACCTCAACAAACAGAAATATTTCTTAAACACAACATAAAAATGCTAATCATATATGAGAATATACATAAATTGAACTTCAATACAGTAAATTATGTCCAGTGGCCAAAAGAAATAAACTTTCAGTTCTTTTTTTTTTGTTCATGCCAAGCATATTACAGATCTCAGTTCCCCAACTAGAGATCCAGCTGGGCCCCCTACAGTGGGAAATTGATCTTCAAAGCATCAGGAATATAAATATGAAGATGCAGGCAGCGGATCAGCTCCACGATGGACTCTTGGCTCCAGGGTGGCGGATCGGCTCCAGGGTGGCCAGCGGCAGAGGTGAAGGAAAGTGCCCTCTGCTTCTAGGAGTCCTCCAGCATCAGCTCCAGCCTTGTCCGGACCCACTTCCCAACCACTTCAGCAGAGCCTTTGCCTCAACCCCCAGCCACGTACTGACCGACGTCTGATGGCCCGTGAAGGTTGAAACGTTCAATGTGGACTAGCAGTAGGATGGCCAGGGCACTAAGCATGTCATCCAGAAACACTGAGCGGCTAAAACACACGTCCCTGCTAATTAGGGCCTGAAAAACGTGGTCCACTGGAGAAGGGAGTGGCAAACCACTTCAGTATTCTTGCCTTGAGAACACCATGAGCAGTATGAAAAGGCAAAAAGACATAACACTGAAAGATGAACCCTCCCTCCCCCCGCCCCAGGTCAGTAGCTGGCCAATATACTATTGAGAAGATGGAGAAATAGCTCCAGAAAGAATGAAGAGGCTGCCAAAGCAGAAATGATGCCCAGTTGTGGTTGTACCTGGTGGTGAAGGCAAAGCTCAATGCTGTAAAGAACAATATTGCATAGGAAGCTGAAATGTTAGGTCCATGTGGTCAAACAGGAGATGACAAGAGTGAACATGGACATTTTAGGAATCAGTGAACTAAAATGGATGGGAATAGGAGAATTTAATTTAGATGACCATTCCATTTTATCTACTACTGTGGGTAAGAATCCCTTAGAAGAAATGGAGTAGACCTCAGAGTAAACAGAAGAGTCTGAAATGCAGTACTTAGGTGCAGTCTCAAAAATGACAGAATGATCTCATTTCATTTCCAAGGCAAATCATTCAGCATATGGCAATCCAAGTCTATCTCCCACCCACTAAGAAGAAGCTGAAGTTGAATGAGTCTATGAAGACCTACAAGACTTCCTAAAACTAAAACCAAAAAAAGATGTCTTTTTCATCATGGGGACTAGAATGCAAATGTAGGAAGTCAAGAGATACCTGCAATAATAGGCAAGTTTGGCTTTGGAGTACAAAATGAAGCAGGCAAAGACTAACAGAGTTTTCCCAAGGGAGTGCACTCATCATAGCAAACACTCTCTTCCAACAACACAAGAGACAACTCTGCACGTGGACATCACCCAATGGTCAGTACCAAAATAAGATTGATTATATTCTTTGCAGCCAAAGGTGGAGAAGCTCTATACACTCAGCAAAAACAGGACCTGGAGTTGATCATGATCAGATCATGAGCTCCTTATTGCAAAATTCAGGCTCAAATTGAAGAAGGAGGGAAAACCACTAGGCCATTCAGGTATGACCTAAATCAAATCCTTTATGATTATACAGCAGAAGTGACAAACAAATTCAAGGAATTAGATCTCATAGAGTACCTGAAGAACTATGGATGGAGGTTCTTAACCTCTACCAGAAGTGGTGACCAAAACCATCCCAAAGAAAAAGAAATGCAAAGGCAAAATGGTTGACTGAGGAGACCTTCCAAATAGCTGAGAAAAGAAGAGAAGCAAAAGGCAAAGGAGAAAAGGAAGATGAGTTCAGATCAGTCGCTCCGTCATGTCCAACTCTTTGCGACCCCATGAATCGCAGCAGGCCAGGCCTCCCTGTCCATCACCAACTCCCGGAGTTCACTCAGACTCACGTCCATCCAGTCAGTGATGCCATCCAGCCATCTCATCCTCTGTCGTCCCCTTCTCTTCCTGCACCCAATCCCTCCCAGCATCAGAGGCTTTTCCAATGAGTCAACTCTTCGCATGAGGTGGCCAAAGTACTGGAGTTTCAGCTTTAGCATCATTCCTTCCAAAGAAATCCCAGGGCTGATCTCCTTCAGAATGGACTGGTTGGATCTCTTTGCAGTCCAAGGGACTCTCTAGAGTCTTCTCCAACACCACAGTTAAAAAGCATCAATTCTTCGGTGCTCAGCCTTCTTCACAGTCCAACTCTCACTTCCATACATGACCACAGGAAAAACCATACCCTTGACTAGACAAACCTTTGTTGGCAAAGTAATGTCTCTGCTTTTGAATATGTTATCTAGGTTGCTCATAACTTTCCTTCCAAGGAGTAAGAGTCTTTTAATTTCCTGGCTGCAATCACCATCTGCAGTGATTTTGGACCCCAGAAAAATAAAGTCTGACATTGTTTCCACTGTTTCCCCATCTATTTCCCATGAAGTGGGGGGACCAGATGCCATGATCTTCGTTTTCTGAATGTTGAGCTTCAAGCCAACTTTTTCACTCTCCACTTTCACTTTCATCTAGAGGCTTTTTAGTTCCTCTTCACTTTCGGCCATAAGGGTGGTGTCATCTGCATATCTGAGGTTATTGAGATTTCTCCCGGCAATCTTGATTCCAGTTTGTGTTTCTTCCAGTCCAGCGTTTCTCATGATGTACTCTGCATAGAAGTTAAATAAGCAGGGTGACAATATACAGCCTTGACGAACTCCTTTTCCTATTTGGAACCAGTCTGTTGTTCCATGTCCAGTTCTAACTGTTGCTTCCTGACCTGCATACAAATTTCTCAAGAGGCAGGTCAGGTGGTCTGGTATTCCCATCTCTTTCAGAATTTTCCACAGTTTATTGTGATCCACACAGTCAAAGGCTTTGGCATAGTCAATAAAGCAGAAATAGATGTTTTTCTGGAACTCTCTTGCTTTTTCCATGATCCAGCGGATGTTGGCAATTTGATCTCTGGTTCCTCTGCCTTTTCTAAAACCAGCTTGAACATCAGGAAGTTCACAGTTCACATATTGCTGAAGCCTGGCTTGGAGAATTTTGAGCATTACTTTACTAGCATGTGAGATGAGTGCAATTGTGCAGTAGTTTGAGCATTCTTTGGCATTGCCTTTCTTTGGGATTGGAATGAAAACTGACCTCTTCCAGTCCTGTGGCCACTGCTGAGTTTTCCAAATTTGCTGGCATATTGAGTGCAGCACTTTCACAGCATCATCTTTCAGGATTTGGAATAGCTCCACTGGAACTCCATCACCTCCACTAGCTTTGTTCGTAGTGATGCTTTCTAAGGCCCACTTGACTTCACATTCCAGGATGTCTGGCTCTAGGTCAGTGATCACACCATCGTGATTATCTGGGTTGTGAAGATCTTTTTTGTACAGTTCTTCTGTTTATTCTTGCCATCTCTTCTTAATATCTTCTGCTTCTGTTAGGTCCATACCATTTCTGTCCTTTATCGAGCTCATCTTTGCATGAAATGTTCCTTTGGTATCTCTGATTTTCTTGAAGAGATCCCTAGTTTTTCCCATTCTGTTGTTTTCCTCTATTTCTTTGCATTGATCTCTGAAGGAGGCTTTCTAATCTCTCCTTGCTATTCTTTGGAACTCTGCATTCAGATGTTTATATCTTTCCTTTTCTCCTTTGCTTTTCGCTTCTCTTGTTTTCACAGCTATTTGTAAGGCCTCCCCAGACAGCCATTTTGCTTTTTTGCATTTGTTTTCTATGGGAATGGTCTTGATCCCTGTCTCCTCTACAATGTCACGAACCTCATCCCATAGTTCATCAGGCACTCTATCTATCAGATCTAGGCCCTTAAATCTATTTCTCACTTCCACTGTATAATCATAAGGGATTTGATTTAGGTCATACCTGAATGGTCTAGTGGTTTTCCCTACTTTTTTCTTCAATTTAAGTCTGAATTTGGCAATAAGGAGTTCATGGTCTGAGCCACAGTCAGCTCCTGGTCTTGTTTTTGCTGACTGTATAGAGCTTCTCCATCTTTAGATGCAAAGAATATAATCAATCTGATTTCGGTGTTGACCATCTGGTGATGTCCATGTGTAGAGTCTTCTCTTGTGTTGTTGGAAGAGGGTGTTTGTTATGACCAGTGCATTTTCTTGGCAAAACTCTATCAGTCTTTGCCCTGCTTCATTCTCTATTCCAAGGCCAAATTTGCCTGTTAATCCAGGTGTTTCTTGACTTCCTACTTTTGCATTCCAGTCCCCTATAATGAAAAGGATATCTTTTTCTGGTGTTAGTTCTAAAAGGTCTTGTAGGTCTTTATAGAACCATTCAACTTCAGCTTCTTCAGTGTTACTGGTTGGGGCACAGACTTGGATTACTGTGATATTGAACGGTTTGCCTTGGAAACGAACAGAAATCACTCTGTCGTTTTTGAGATTGCATCCAAGTACTGCATTTAGGACTCTTTTGTTGACCATGATGGCCACTCCATTTCTTCTGAGGGATTCCTGCCCACAGTAGTAGATATAATGGTCATCTGAGTTTAATTCACCCATTCCAGTCCATTTCAGTTTGCTGATTCCTAGAATGTTGACATTCACTCTTGCCATCTCTTGTTTGACCACTTCCAATTTGCCTTGATTCATGGACCTGACATTCCAGATTCCTATGCAATATTGCTCTTTACAGCATTGGACCTTGCTTCTATCAGCAGTCACATCCACAGCTGGGTATTGTTTTTGCTTTGGCTCCATCCCTTCATTCTTTCTGGAGTTATTTCTCCACTGATCTCCAGTAGCATATTGGGCACCTACTGACCTGGGGAGTTTCTCTTTCAGTATCCTATCATTTTGCCTTTTCATACTGTTCATGGGGTTCTCAAGGCAAGAATACTGAAGTGGTTTGCCATTCCCTTCTCCAGTGGACCACGGATATACCCATTTGAATGCAAAGTTCCAAAGAATAGCAAGGAGAGATAAGAAAGCCTTAGGGGCCTTAGGAAGCATCACTACAGACAAAGTTGGAGGTGATGGAATTCCTATTGACCTATTTCATATCCTAAAAGATGATACTGTTAAAATGCTGCACTCATTACGCCAGCAAATTTGGAAAATTCAGCAGTGGCCACAGGACTGAAAAGGTGAGTTTTCATTGGAATCCCAAAGAAAGGCAGTGCCAGAGAATGTCAAATTACCATACAATTACATTCATTTCGCATGCCAGCAAGATATGCTCAAAATCCTTCAAGTTAGGCTTCAGCAGTATGAGAACTGAGGACTTCCAGAGATGTACAAGCTGGGTTTAGAGAAGGCAGAAGAACCAGAGATCAAATTGCCAACATACGCTGGATCATACAAAGCAAGGCAATTTAAAAAAAAAAAAAAAATCTATGCTGCTTCATTGACTATGCTAAAGCATTTGACTCTGTGGATCACAACAAAGTGTGAAATATTCTTAATGAAATGGGAATACCAGACGACCTTACCTGCCTCCTGAGAAACCTGTATGCAGGGCAAAAAGCCACAGTTAGAACTGGACATGGAACAATGGACTGGTTCAAAATTGGGAAAGAGGTACATCAGGGCTGTATGTTTTCACCCTGCTTATTTAAGTTATACACAGAGTACCTCATGCAAAATGCAAGCCTAGATAAAGCACAAGCTGAAATCAATATTGCCAGAAGAAATGTCAACAACCTCAGATATACAGATGATACGACTTTAATGGCAGAAAGTGAAGAGGAACTAAAGAGCCTCTTGATGAAGGGGAAAGAGGAGAGTGAAAAAACTGGCTTAAAACTCAACATTCAGAAAACAAAGACCATGGCATCTGATCCTACCACTTGATGGCAAATAGATGGGGAAAATGTGGAAACAGCATCGAATTTCATTTTCTTGGACTCCATAATCACTACAAACAGGGACGGCAGCCACAATATTAAAAGACACTTGCTCCTTGGAAGAAAACCTATGACAAACCTAGACAGTGTGTTACAAAGCAGAGGCTCACTTTGCCGACAAAGGTCCCTGTAGCCAAAGCTGTGCTTTTCCCAGTAGTCATTTATGGATGTGAGAGTTGTACTATAAAGAAGGCTGAGAAGCAAAGAATTGATGCTTTTGAACTGTGATGCTGGAGAAGACTGTTGAAAGTCCCCTGGACAGTAAGGAGAGCAAAGCACTCAGTCCTAAAGGCAATCAACCCTGAATTTTCATTGAAAGGATTGGTGCTGAAGCTGAAGCTCCAATACTTTGGCCATCTAATGCAAAGATCTGACTCATTGGGAAAGACCCTGATGCTGGTAAAGATTGAGGGCGAGAGGAGAAGGGGTCAACAGAGGATGAGATGGTTGGATGGCACCACTGACTCAATGGACATGAACTTGAGCAAACTCTGAGACACAGTGAAAGACAGGGAAGCCTGGCATGCTGCAGTTCATGGGGTCACAAAGAGAGGGACATGACATAGCCACTGAGCAACAACAACAGCAGTGGAGTTCCAGAGTCCTAATCACTGGACCATCGGTGATGTTCCAGACTTTCATGCATAACATAAGTCCTGGGGTGTAAGGTACGGTATGGTGGCACTAGTCATAAGACTATTGTACATTGAAAAGTTACTCAGAAAGTAGATGTTCAAACTTCTCGTCACAAGAAAAAAGAATTTGCAACTGTGAGTAGTGCTGGGTGTTCGCTAGACTTGTTACAGTGATCATTTCATAATATATAAAAATATAGAATCACTATGCTGTATACCAGAAACTAATATAATGTTATAGAGCAATTGAATCTCAATTAAAAAATAATAGCGACAATTTAAAAATTATGTCTACAAAATGCCAGAAAAGAGTAAAAATGCAAGCCACATCAAGCACCCCAGACAGGTACACACACACACACACAAACATACACACACATACAGTCGCCCGGACAAGCGGGTGATCTTCCCGAAACTCACGTGCTCAGTGTTACAGCCAGTGACTCTCATCCCAGCACACAGGGCATGGGCTGCCCTCTCATTGTTAAACACCCTGAACTGGACAAATCCTGCAACAAATTCTCCTGGAAAAGAAGAGGCAGAGAAAAGGCCAAGGATTCAAAGGACAAACTGGAAATAGCTTCCCTTTGACCAGCCCAGGAATTCCCTAAATCAACAGGTCAGCTTACAGCCAATCTGTGGGCAAAGAGCCCAGCACTTTTCGACGATGGCTCCTGCATCCTGGCCTTGAAAAAGCAAAGAGACCCTCCCTCCATCTGGGGCAAGAAGACCAAGGCTCAGGCTCACAAAAGTCACTTGTCTGTCTAAGGCTCATAAGAGAAATGAGATCCACTGACAGATCAGCAAGAGGACCTCCAGAGGTTCAGCAGGAATAAGCAATGATCAGAAGCAGCCATCGGTCTCTGCTGGCACACTTCTCATCCAATTACCATGACTTTAAAGTAAAATGACTCTTATTTTCCCACCAAAGACAAGTTCTGTGGCTTTATCTTGCTTAAAAGGTCTTCTTACAATAATAGGTATCCATCATAACAAAAACAAATATTTCTCATTACTTTGCAAGTTCTTCTCACCTGTGCACATTAATTAGCTCTAAACTACTGTTAGATTCTTGGAGTGACTCAGGAAACTCAAACCAGGGCTCTGTGACATCCTAGAGGGGTAGAATGGGGTGGGAGGTTCAAGAGGGAGGGGACATATGTATACCTATGGTTGATTCATGTTGATGTATGGCAGAAACCAACACAATATGGTATTGGTTTAAAATAAATAAACAAACTAAGGGGAAATAAGAAATAAATAAACTAAGGGGGGAAAAGAATCCAACAGGGTTATTAGTTAAGAAGCCTGAGCATATAGTTTTTTCATGATGGTTACATAACAAAAGTCCATGTCACATTCCTAGAAAACAGCTTGGCATGTTGAACATGTTTAATAAATGCTAAGAATCATTAGGGTTACAGGAGATCAGTTCTGGGTGTTCTTTGGAAGGAATGATGCTAAAGCTGAAACTCCAGTACTTTGGCCACCTCATGCGAAGAGTTGACTCATTGGAAAAGACCCTGATGCTGGGAGGGATTGGGGGCAGGAGGAGAAGGGGACAACAGAGGATGAGATGGCTGGATGGCATCACAGACTCGATGGATGTGAGTTTGAGTGAACTCCGGGAGTTGGTGATACACAGGGAGGCCTGGCATGCTGCAATTCATGGGGTCGCAAGGAGTCGGACACGACTGAGTGACTGAACTGAACTGAACTGAAGGATCATTAACTTTTCTTATTTACACTTTCCCGGAGAGTGCAGAGAAGGGTTGACAACTGGGCTTTGGAAGCAGATACTCACGCTGACCATATGGTGAGTAATAAGATGCAGTTTTCTCAGCATCACCAAAGTCATAGTCGACAGGAATGGCTGGGCCGTTGTCAGTCCAGCAATTCCCTGCTCCGTATTTCACTGGGTATTTCTGCAGGGACCCAAAATATAGATTGTGGAAGACAACAGAGATACTGCCATTCTGGGCAGTAAAGGCTTTATACCCTCATGTGGCATTATTCAGGAATCAGTATGAATAATACTGGTGTATTTCCCCCTTGCCACCCATAGCTAGGACCCTAACCAGCCTCAAGACCCCTATCCTTTTCACTCTCTACCTGCCCCCAATCCTCTCCCCTAGGCTTCTTCCCCTGCCTGGCTCGCAGTTCCTCTGAAAGAGGCGGCACACTAGTTCATAGTGACCCAGAGGTAGTAGAAAGCCAAGCAGAGGCCCTTAGTGATATGGACAGAGCAGACTTACTCCCCATCCCAAACACCTGACTCTCTGCTCACCGAAGGTAGTGCCCCCACCCCCAGCCAGCAGCACCAGGTACCTGGTAGAGTCCAAACAGATTGTGCCCCAGTCTCTGGAAGAAGCCAGTGTTGGTGTGGTATCTCAGCAGGGAGCTGTTCCTCCAGTGCTGCAGGGGGGACTTGTTGGGCACGTGCCAGATGCCCAGGTCCTGGGCCTGGATGTCGTAGTAACCAGGGTTCTGCAGAGGGACGCACACTCAGCCTGACCAGCCCAGGAGGTGCCACCAGCCAAAGACCCATAGACATAGTCAACAGTGGAGCTGAGAGCTCAGGTCTCCAGGGAACAGGTGCCCAGCAGTGCACAGAACCCCACCTCCCTCCAGCAGACAACGAGACCCCACCACACAAACAACCTTGGTGAGAGGAATTTGTCATTCAAGACATGGACTTCTGTCTTTCATCTTCTCCAGCCCCACCTCCACATCCCCATCTCCCATCCTCCCTTCCACATGCTCTGCTCCAGCCACACTCAACTCCCACCCTTCCCACCTGGGTGCTCAGTACCTTGTAGTCATCGCTGGTGGCAGCCTCTGCAGACCCAAACGTGTTGTAATTGGCCCAGTTGCCGTCACCCTCTGGGTAGTCAGCCCTGTTGCCCTGCTGACTGGACCAGCGATCGCCCACCGTGCATTTCCCACGCATGTTGTTCTCATGGACGCTGGCCACCAGGGTCCAGCCGCCACCCCCAGAGGTCATGTCACAGAAGGTCTGGTAGACGACACCATATTCAGTACGGAGGTGATACAGGCCATCTGCAGAGGGAACCAGCCAGAGACCCCCTGTCTGAGAGCACAGGGTCCATCTCAGACTCACAACCAGAAAGACTCTGGGAAGTCAGAAATGTATCCTGAAGGCTCCCACACATATCCGCTTGTTGAGGACAATTCTCTGTGGACACTGACTGCCTTTGTTCCATGCTACCTTTTCAAAGACTTTGTAGAGCGAACATCCTAGGAGACAGAGATGGTATCTCCCTCGGGATAGAGCCTTCTTATGGCCAGAAGAGGCCAGAAATCACACCTGACCACATCTCAAGTCTACATCAGGATGTGGCCTCTGCAACTCAGAGGTAAGGGCAGGCATGGTCACTGCCCATTATATGAGATTCAGATTCCCTAACTGCACAGTTCTTCCTTGTACTCAGCCCCAGAGAAAATAAACTGTCTTATCCGAAAAGGCTTACATTTGCTTGACGAACCCAATTTATGAGCCACTTGGCAAACAAACTACATGGGCAGATATCTCCTGGCCCTTTTCACATCACTAGGATGGGATGGGACCCAGAACACCAGCACAGGAAAAGGCTGATGCTCTGGCTACTTCTGTAATTGTGAGTAATAAAGCTCTATGTCTCTGCCTCTGGAGGCTCATGTTTTCTACCAGAATCTATGACACTAGGGCAGAACTAACTTCTTAGCTTACAAGCAGGGAAGAATCTTACACTCACTGGAGCTACAGCCATCATGCTAAGACTCACCAGAAACACCACATTCTCCCTGTGTTCAGAAGATCATGTCTCCGACAACTAGGCTGGACCCAAAAGCCTCAAAATTCCCAATAGAAATCTCCTAGGCTGGAAGCTGGAGTCAAAGCAGACAGGAGCGGTAGGCACACCCCCTCTTGATCTCCATGACCAAGATCTGTTTAGCTAAAAAGTGGTTAAAAGGAAAGGATGCTGAGTTGGGTTATTACTCACCAGCTGCTTTATGGCAACTTTCTTTGATTTCCTTGCAGCTTCTTGGAAGGAAAGACAGGTAAGGAGCACAGGTTTCCTCCTCCCAAAACTTCTCAACAGCAAGCGTCCCTGCTAGAGGATGTGAGGTTAATTCTCAGTCTCATGCCGCTCACACCAGCCTTCCTGGCCATTGGCTCCTAGCCCCTTCCCACTTCACAGGCTCATCACTAGGCTGTGAGGCCCCAGAGGTCAGGATTCTCTCTGCTAAGACTAGCTGACCACAATCTAGTACATACTCAACACTTGCATTCTTCTCCACAACCAATTAAACACAAAAACTCTCATTATGCCTACTGTGGTAAATGGAATTGTGAGGATGAAGACTAGGGAAGGATGCTCCCTGGACACAGCTCTGACCACCAAGCACCCTCTGGGAACCCCAAGGCCAAGGCCATAGGAGCAGGAGCTGCTAGAAGGAAGCCCAGTCTTCACCACCATGGCTCCCCTGAGCCCCCTCAGCCACACAGAGGCACAGATGGAGCCCCAGGACAGGCCTTAGCTTCAGACCAAACAGCCAGAGAGACCAGCAATCAACACTCTGGCCACAGCTCAATTTGGCTGCAAAGTGTGGCTTCTCTGCATCTCCATGACTCTCCCTCTAGTCCAAGACTTCAGCATCCAACCTGGTTCTACTCTCTCCTCTCCACTGCACATCTGAGCTGATAAAACTGCTGCTCCTGAGTGACTTACCTGCACTCCGCCCTCTGGTGGCCACAGCGAGGAACAGCAGGAAGGAAAACCTGACTCCTGTCCCCTAAGCGGAAAGGAGATGCACACAGTCATTGGCTGGTTCATCCTTTCTCTCCCTTCCATCCTTTCTCTTTGAACTCTCTGAGTAAGGAAAACTCAAAGGGAAAGTGATGGGATTCTGGGCACTCTGGAACCTCCTGGAACAGACACCACCCCATTCAACCCTACAAATCCTTAAGGGGCCACAGTCTCCTTTCTCTGAAACTCCCCATCCTTAAGGCCAAGACCAGACCTGAGCTGGCATTGTGGCTCCCCACACACTGGGATCCTGTCTCAGACTCAGCACAGGGAGCTAGCTCTCTGCTTCCTTCCTCACAGATGACAGGAGCTGAGAGCAACCAACTAGGAGGAGTCTCAGAGCTCCTGCCTCTGCAGGGAGGTCTGAGGTACTTAAAGTGCTGAGCATATGGGCCCCGCCCATCCCAGCCTTACTTTGGGCTGCAGGCCCCACCCTCGAGCATTCTTTCTTTGAAGCTTCCTGAGCCTCAGGCCCTGGAGAAGGCAATGGCACCCCACTCCAGTACTCTTGCCTGGAAAACCCATGGACAGAGGAGCCTGGTGGGCTGCAGTCCATGTGGTCGCCAGGAGTCGGACATGACTGAGCGACTTCACTTTCACTCTTCACTTGGAGAAGGAAATGGCAACCCACTCCAGTGTTCTTGCCTGGAGAACCTCCCCCCAGGGACGGGGGAGCCTGATGCGCCCTTATCTCTGGGGTCGCACAGAGTCGGACATGACTGAAGCGACTTAGCAGCAGCAGAGCCTCAGGCCCAGGCAATGAGAAGGAATGTGTGGCTGCCTGGAGGGGCAGGAGGCAGCACTCTTGGGCACACAGGTGACACTCACACAGGGCTCCCTTCCATAACAGACTCTGGGGATGGACGGGGCCTCACGGTTCTCCCCTGCAGCCTTTCCTGCTCCCACCTCAGTCAGATGCCCCAGGCCTCACACACCTCTGTCAAGTCATCATCCTTCCAGTCTCTCCTGAAACTTCGCCATGAAGCCCTCCCTGACACCCCCACCCCCTGGAGAAGCTGATGGATACTCTCCTGTCCTGCTGTGGCCTTTTTCCAACTCCTAATTATGTGATGTCACACTGTCATGTCATTCTTGTATTTATTTGGGGTTAGAAATAATTGAAAATTTACAGAATATTGTAAAAATAAAAACAGTTCATAAACACAAATATAGCCTTTACCTAGATCCACCTACTGTTTGTGTTTCGCCCTATTTCCTTTATCATGTGTACCCTCTCTCTATATTCACACACAAACGTACACAACACTTTTTCTGGGCAAAAGGAGGGTAAGTTACATACATGAAGGCTCTTTCCCACAGATAATTTTGTATTTTATTAATACAGATATCTCATATATAACCACACTACAACTTATCATTAACTCTTCAGTGTAGCAGTGTACCTTTCTAGGGTCCACCAGCCTGGGAGATCCACTCAGCTCAACTAGCATCCATAGTAAACTGAAATTTCTCTGGTTTTCATTCCTCCCATTAGTAGGAGATTTCTTGCCCACATTTGAAGCCCATAATCCCCAGGGTACACCTGCTTACAATGTTCTACATCGCCATTCCACACCCACGCCAGCCCAACTCCTCTCAGCACTGTCCACTGCCCAGACTCTGGCTGACCACTGACCCTGCGATACCTCATTTCCGCCACCTCTGCTGCTGGGGCTGCTCTGGGGGATCAGTTGCTGGTGCTCAGGACATTACTTCCTGTCCTTCCTGGGCCTCCAGCAGCATATCTCTTTGCTGTCCAAGGTACAGGAGCCACCATGCTTGTTCAGTGCAGAGGAAGGCAAATGCCTTACGCACATACAAACCGCTATCTAATCCAAGGCCTGGAATGTTATTAATAACTTACACTTACCCGTGCACACTACTAATCACAACCATCTGAACTTGTTTTCAAAGAGGACAGGGTTGCAGAGAGAGATGGAGAGAGGACTGACCTGTCTCCCATACATCTCTGCTGTTTGCTACAGCCATAGGGAAATGACCACTAATACCACTTAATCAGGCAATTTCTCAGGTAGTCACTTGGGTTGTTCACTGTGATTAACTCCTTTCTTTTTGGAGGCCCAGGAAAGACTGCACCTCTCCTCTGTGAAGTTAAGTGGCCCATGGGACTTTCCTAGCCAAGAAATGTGAGCAGAAAGGGTCAGTTTCAGGCTGAAGCCTTTACCAGGCAGGGCACAAGTCCACACCATCCTTTTTCCAGCCTCAGGAAATGATCCCATAAAATACGGGGCCCTGGCTTGGTGGTATGTTTATGTCTGATGAGGAAACTAATCTTCGAGGTTGGAAGGATGGCGTTCTGTGCTCTGTTTTAGGGGAAATTCTAAATGTGTTGCCTGTGGTATCTCAGGAGGTGTGTGATGTACAGACTGCACCAGGGCATTAAAGGAAGACCTCAGGGAAACAATGTCAGCGCCGCGTGTCAGCTGTCTTGGTTCTGTATGACAAAGGAGAGGGGGGTCTGGGAGAAAAACTGGTCTGTTTTGCAAGGAGAAATGAAAGGAATAATGAATTCTGGGTCTTCAGCAGGCAAACAGTGTGGAAAATTTCCTTCATAAATCATCTTCAACAAGGGCACACACACATGCACACACATAATAGCTGCCAAAACATTTTCCCATATGCACCTCAGTAAAGAGCAAGTATTTTGCTATTTTGCATCCCATGTACAGGGCTTCCCTGGTGGCTCAGACAGAAAAGAATCTGTCTGCTATGTGGGAGACCTGGGTTCGATCCCTGAGTTGGAAAGATCCCCTGGAGGAGGGTTTGGAAACCCACTCCAGGATTCTCGCCTGGAGAATCCGCCTGGACAGAGAAGTCTGTGACACCTACAACTCACGGTGACACAAAGAGTCAGACACGACTGAGTGACCAGCACAGCATATTCCAAGTAAAACAAGCTCACTAGTTACACAGACCCAACCCAACAGCTGAGAAACGTTGCTGCTGCATGATAGCAAACTTCTAAAATTTGATTAGTAAAATTTGAGGTAATAAAGCAATGTATTTGGATTGAGTCACCTTCCAGATGTTCATTCTTTGGCCATCAACGCATGGTGTCATCCTCTGCTGAATACTGTTTCTAACATGAGACAATTGAGAATATGTGGCCAAAGGCATATGCAGTGACCTCTACCAAAAGGATATGTAACTACTAGATGACACCTTAGAAAGTTCGAAAACCTCAGCCAGAGAAGGAAGGATTGTGTCTGTAACTGACATTCTGAAATAAAGTGTGCCTGATATCCAAAATCCTAATATTTGGGGTAATAACATGTATACATGTGTACAGTAATAACATGTGTTACTGTCTTTTTAAAAACTATGAAATCTGAATTTATGTAACAGTATATATCTTGAGGATCACTTTGCATTAAATTTTCAAATGAATAATTCTACACTCCTTTAAAAAAATGTCACCATATCTATTCTCACTTAAAAGCCCATCCTGATTTTATCCCAGGAAGTACATTAGCATTTCAACCTTACAGAATATCACAGTCTACTGGGATACTGAAAGCTTCTTTTGTAAAGAAGGCTGAGAGCCAAAGAATTGACGCTTTTGAATTGTGGTGCTAGAAAAGACTTTTGAGAGTCCCTAGGACAGCACAGAGATCACCAGTCAATCCTGAAGGAAATCAACCCTGAATGTTCATTGGAAGGGCTGATGCTGAACGTGCAGGTCCAGTACCTTGGCCACTTGATGGAAACAATGGACTCATTGGAAAAGACCCTGATGCTGGGAAAGATTAAAGGCAGAAGAGGGCAGCAGAGGATGAGATGGCTGGATAGCATCACCAACCCGATGGACATGAGTTTGACCAAATTCTGGGAGATAGTGAGGGACAGGGAAGCATGGCTTGCTGTTGTCCACGGGGTTGCAAAGAGTCAGACACGACTTAGTGACTGAACAACAGCCACAGTGGGGTACTGAAATCTTGTTTTGTAGTCACAACATCCTGGTGGCAGACCCAGGTTTTAGACCTACATGGAGTCTATTCTTGCAGTTGCTAAATACTCTTACTCCCAGATGCCTCAGTCTTTTTCTTTTGGAATTAATCTAGATCTATTGAGTAATTCATTTCCTTGACATTCTCAAAATATAAAATATTAGCTTATAGACATGCTGCTGCTTCTGCTAAGTCGCTTCACTCGTGTCCGACTCTGTGCGACCCCATAGATGGCAGCCCACCAGGCTCCCCCATCCCTCGGATTCTCCAGGCAAGAATACTGGAGTGGGTTGCCATTTCCTTCTCCAATGCATAAAGTGAAAAGTAAAAGTGAAGTTGCTCAGTCCTGTCCGACTTTTAGTGACCTCATGGACTGCAGCCTACCAGGCTCTTCTGTCCATGGGATTTTCAAGACAAGAGAACTGGAGTGGGGTGCCATTGCCTTCTCCTATAGACATGGGAAGCCATCAACCCTTTCCTGGGAATTGCTATAAGAGAAAAATAAATATTTGATTGCAATGTTATCAATTATATAATAAAGGCTTGCTTCAAAATTATGAAAATATATTGGAGGAAGTGGTAGATTCTGTCACGGGGAAAGGGAGGTAAATCTTTTTTCTCAAAGAAATCACTGACTCCAGTGTATGAACAATATCAAATATTTAGATTATAAGGGGAATTTAAATTGAATCAAATATTCACAAAATGTCATCTAAAGATTGTGGCAGGTAGTGATACTTCAACTGGTTGACATACAACATACAAAATTCTTTTCCCAAGAACTAGATATATTGAAGCTAAAGAGGTATATTTATTCTGTGGTTATGGCCTTTCTATTTTGTTAGTGTTAAAATTCTTTCCACTTTGCTGTACCCCTAAACTAACACAACAATGTAGATCAACTATACTCCAATATAATTTTTTAATGTCTTTCATGTAAAATGATATGGATCATAGATGTTCAATTTTAGCTTCTTAGTCTTTAACTGACAAATTCGGTAAATTTATATTGTTTCCCATGAAGTCAATTAATTTTATGTAAGTGGTAAGTTTATGATTCTGTGCTGAGCCTAATCTAGCCCTAAGAAAGCCAAAGTCTTCATCTCTATTGAGCAAGTATTTGAGCAGGAGCACAACTAAGCTGTCCTCCTAAAAGACACAGAAGCAACCCTAGGGAATTTACAAAACAAGCCAAAGTTCTCAACATGGCAGGGAACACTTCATTCCAAGAAGCTCATGGAAGGAGAGAAAGATAAGGGAAAGCTCCTTCACTCCTTAGAAGAAGAATTCAGGGGCTGTTACAGTTTTGTGAAGAGTCTCCCACCCCTTTCCCCTTGGGGTTACATGCTTATTATACACTATCTCTTCTTTCAGCGATGTCCATCTTTGCTTTATATATTTTGAAGGTCTGTTATTAGTTGCATAAATGTTTATAATTGCTGTATCTTCTTGCCATATTGAACCATTGTTAATATATAATATACTTTGCCTCTTACAAATTTTTAAGTCTAATTTATCTGATAATACTATACCATCCCTGCTCTCTTTTTATTGTCATGTTCATTGTTGTTCTTCAGTCACTCAGTCCTGTCCAACTCTTTAAGACCCCATGGACTGCAGCAAGCCAGGCTTCCCTGTCCTTCACCATTTCCCAGAGATTGCTCAAACTCACATCCATTGAGTCAGTGATGACATGCAAACATCTCATCCTCTGTCGTCCCCTTCTCCTCCTGCCTTCAATCTTTCCCAGAATCGGGGTCTTTTCCAATGATTCAGTTCTTTGCATCAAGTGGCCAAAGTATAGGAACTTCAGCTTCAGCATCAGTCCTTTCAATGAATATTCAGGATTGATTTCCTTTAGGATTGACTGGTTGGATCCCCTTGCAGTCCAAGGGACTCCCAAAAGTCTTCTTCTCCAACACTCAGTTCAAAAGCATCAGTTCTTAAGTACTCAGCTTTCTTTGTGGTCCAACTCTCACATGACTACTGGAAAAACCATAGCCTTGACTAGATGGACCTTCATCTGCAAAGTAATGTCTCTGCTTACTAATATGCTGTCTATGTTGGTTATAGCTTTTTTTCTAAGGTGCAAGACTCTTTTAATTTCATGGCTGCAGTCACCATCTGCAGTGACTTTGGAGCCCAAGAAAATAAAGTCTGTCATGGTTTATTTTGCTTCCCTATCTATTTGCCAAGAAGAGATGGATTGGATGCCATGACCTTTGTTTTTAGAATGTTGAGTTTAAAGCCAGCTTTTTAACTCTCCTCTTTTACTTTCATCCAGAAGCTCTTTAGTTTCTCTTTGCTTTCTGCCTTAAGAATGATGTCATCTGCATATCTGAGGTTATTGATATGTCTTCCAGCAGTCTTGATACCAGCTTGCACTTCATCCAGCCCGGCATTTCACATGAGGTACTCTGCATATAAGTTAAATAAGCAGGGTAACAATATACAGCCATGATGCACACCTTTCCCAATTTTGAACAAGTCCATTGTTCCATGTCTGGTTCTAACAGTTGCATCTTAACCTGCAAACAGATTTCTCAGGAGGCAGGTAAGGTGGTCTGGTATTTCCATCTCTTTAAGAATTTTCCACAGTTTGTTTTCATCCACACAGCAAAGGCTTTAGCACAGTCAACAAAGCAGAAGTACATGTTTTCTGTAATTCTCTTGCTTTTTCTATGACCCAGCAGATGTTAGCTATTTAATCTCTGGTTCCTAAGTTGAGCTTAATTGATATTTATAGAGCCACAAGGTGAGCCTTGGTAAATTTAAGAGAATCAAAATCGTCTCAAGCATCTTTTCTGATGACAGCACTATGAGATTAGAAATAAAACACAAGAAAAAACCCTGAGAAATATGAACTTGTGGTGGCTAAACAGCATGCTACTAAACAACCACTGGGTCACTGAAGGAATAAAAATATGCCTAGAGACAAATTAAAACAAAAGCTAAATGGTCCAAAACTTATAGGATGCAGCAAAAGCAGTTCGAACAAGGAAGTTAATAGCAATACAATCTTACCTCAAGAAAAATTTGAAATAAACAACTTAACCTCACACCTAAAACAACTAGAGAAAGAAGAACAAACAAAACCTAAAATTAGTAGAAGGAAGGAAATCATAAATAACAAAGTAGAAATAAATGAAATAGAGACAAAGAAAACAATTGCAAAGATTGATGAAACTCAAAGCCGCTTCTCTGAAAAGATAAACAAGACTGATAAACCTTTAGCCAGACTCATCAAGAAAAAAAGGGAGAGGACTCAGATCAGTTAAATTAGAAATGAAAATGGTTAAGTTACAACTGACTCCATAGAAATACCAAGAATAACAGACTACTGTGAACAACTGTATGCCAATAAAATGGACAATCTGGAAGAAATGGACAAGTTCTTAAAAGGGTACAGTCTCCCAAGACTGAACCAGTAAGAAACAGAAAATATATGAACAGACCAAGCACTGAAATTGAAATCGTGATTGAAAACTTCCCAACAAACAAAAGTCTACGACCTGACAGCTTCATGGGTGAATTTTATCGAACATTTAGGGAAGAGTTATCAAACCTTTATCCCTCTAAAACTGATCCAAAAAGTTGCAGAGAAAGGAAAACTTCCCAATTCATTTCATGACTCCACCATCACCCTGATACCAAAACCAGACAAAGATACCACAAATAAATAAAATTACAGGCTAATATCACTGATGAAGATAGATGTAAAAATACTCAACAAAATACTAGCAATCTGTATCCAACAATACATTAAAAAGATCATACACCATGATCAAGTGGGATTCATCCCAGGAATGCAAGGAACTTTCAACAACCACAAACCAGTCAATGTGATACACCATATCAACAATTTGAATAATACCACATGATCATCTCAATAGATGCAGAAAAGGTTGTCAACAAAACTAAGCACCCATTTATGATAAAAAAAAAAAAAAAAACTCTCCAGAAAGTGGGCCTAGAGGGTACATAGCTCAACATAATAAAGGCCATATATGACAAACCTGGCACCCCACTCAAGCACGCTTGCCTGGAAAATCCCATTGATGGAGGAGCCTGGTGGGCTGCCAGTACATGGGGTCGCTAAGAGTTGGACACGACTGAGCGACTTCACTTTCACTTTTTGCTTTCACGCACTGGAGAAGGAAATGGCAACCCACTCCAGTGTTCTTGCCTGGAGAATCCCAGGGACGGGGGAGCCTGGTGGGCTGCCATCTATGGGCTCGCACAGAGTCGGACACGACTGAGGCGACTTAGCAGCAGCAGCAGCATGACAAACCTACAGCTACCATCATTAGTTCAGTTCAGTTCACTCTCTCAATCGTGCCCGTCTCTTTGCAACTCCATGGACTGCAGCATGCCATGCCTCCTTGTCCATCACCAACTCCCAGGTTTACTCAAACTCAAGTCCATCAAGTTAGTGATGCCATCCAACCATCTCATCCTCTGTTGTCCCCTTCTCCTCCAACCATCAATCCTTCCCAGCATCAGAGTCTTTTCCAAGGAGTTTGCATCACGAGGCCAAAGTATTGGAGCTTCGGCTTCAGCATCAGTCCTTCCAATGAACATTCAGGGTTGATTACTTTCAGGAAAGAACAGAATGTTCTCTGTTCATTTCCAAGGCAAACCATTCAATATCACAGTAATTCAAGTCTATGCCCCAACCAGTAACGCTGAAGAAGCTGAAGTTGAACCGTTCTATGAAGACCTACAAGACCTTTTAGAACTAACACCCAAAAAAGATGTCCTTTTCATTATAGGGGACTGGAATGCAAAAGTAGGAAGTCAAGAAACACCTGAAGTAACAGGCAAATTTGGCCTCGGAATACAGAATGAAGCAGGGCAAAGACTAATAGAGTTTTGCCAAGAAAATGCACTGGTCATAGCAAACACCCTCTTCCAACAATACAAGAGAAAACTCTACACATGGACATCACCAGATGGTCAACACCGAAATCAGATTGATTATATTCCTTGCAGCCAAAGATGGAGAAGCTCTATACAGTCAACAAAAACAAGACCAGGAGCTGACTGTGGCTCAGATCATGAACTCCTTATTGCCAAATTCAGACTTAAATTGAAGAAAGTAGGGAAAACCACTAGACCATTCAGGTATGACCTAAATCAAATCCCTTATGACTATACAGTGGAAGTGAGAAATAGATTTAAGGGCCTAGATGTGATAGATAGAGTGCCTGATGAACTATGGACTGAGGTTCGTGACATTGTAGAGGAGACAGGGATCAAGACCATCCCCATGGAAAACAAATGCAAAAAAGCAAAATGGCTGTCTGGGGAGGCCTTACAAATAGCTGTGAAAACAAGAGAAGCGAAAAGCAAAGGAGAAAAAGAAAGATAAGCATCTGAATGCAGAGTTCCAAAGAATAGCAAGAAGAAATAAGAAAGCCTTCCTCAGCAATCAATGCAAAGAAACAGAGGAAAACAACAGAATAGGAAAGACTAGAGATCTCCTCAGGAAAATTAGAGATACCAAGGGAACATTTCATGCAAAGATGGACTCACTAAAGGACAGAAATGGTATGGACCTAACAGAAGCAGAAGATATTAAGAACAGATGACAAGAATACACAAAAGAACTGTACAAAAAAGATCTTCACAACCCAGATAATCACGATGGTGTGATAACTGACCTACAGCCAGACGTCCTGGAATGTGAAGTCAAGTGGGCCTTGGAAAGCATCTCTATGAACAAAGCTAGTGGAGGTGATGGAATTCCAGCGGAGCTATTCCAAATCCTGAAAGATGATGCTGTGAAACTGCTGCACTCAATATGCCAGCAAATTTGGAAAACTCAGCAGTGGCCACAGGACTGGAAGAGGTCAGTTTTCATTCCAATCCCAAAGAAAGGCAATGCCAAAGAATGCTCAAACTACCACACAATTGCACTCATCTCACACACTAGTAAAGTAATACTCAAAATTCTCCAAGCCAGGCTTCAGCAATATGTGAACTGTGAACTTCCTGATGTTCAAGCTGGTTTTAGAAAAGGCAGAGGAACAAGAGATCCAATTGCCAACATCCACTGGATCATGGAAAAAGCAAGAGAGTTCCAGAAAAGCATCTATTTCTGCTTTATTGACTATGCCAAAGCCTTTGACTGTGTGGATCACAATCAACTGTGGAAAATTCTGAAAGAGATGGGAATACCAGGCCACCTGACCTGCCTCTTGAGAAATTTGTATGCAGGTCAGGAAGCAACAGTTAGAACTGGACATGGAACAACAGACTGGTTCCAAATAGGAAAAGGAGTTCGTCAAGGCTGTATATTGTCACCCTGCTTATTTAACTTCTATGCAGAGTACATCATGAGAAACGCTGGGCTGGAAGAAGCACAAGCTGGGATCAAGATTGCCGGGAGAAATATCAGTAACCTCAAATATGCAGATGACACCACCCTTATGGCAGAAAGTGAAGAGGAACTCAAAAGCCTCTTGATGAAAGTCAAAGTGGAGAGTGAAAAAGTTGGCTTAACAAAAGTTGCTCAACATTCAGAAAATGAAGATTGTGGCATCTGGTCCCATCACTTCATGGGAAATAGATGGGGAAACAGTGGAAACAGTGTCAGACTTTATTTTTCTGGGCTCCAAAATCACTGCAGATGGTGACTGCAGCCATGAAATTAAAAGACGCTTACTCCTTGGAAGAAAAGTTATTAGCAACCTAGATAGCATATTCAAAAGCAGAGACATTACTTTGCCAAGTAAGGTCTGTCTAGTCAAGGCTATGGTTCTTCCTGTGGTCATGTATGAATGTGAGAGTTGGACTGTGAAGAAGGCTGAGCGCCGAAGAATTGATGCTTTTGAACTGTGGTGTTGGAGAAGACCCTTGAGAGTCCCTTGGACTGCAAGGAGATCCAACCAGTCCATTCTGAAAGAGACCAGCCCTGAGATTTCTTTGGAAGGAATGATGCTAAAGCTGAAACTCCAGTACTTTGGCCACCTCATGCGAAGAATTGACTCACTGGAAAAGACTCTGATGCTGGGAGGGATTAGGGGCAGGAGGAGAAGGGGACGAGAGAGGATGAGTTGGTGGATGGCATCACTGACTCGATGGACATGAGTCTGAGTGAACTCCGGGAGTTGGTGATGGACAGGGAGGCCTGGCGTGCTGCGATTCAAGGGGTCACCAAGAGTCGGACACGACTGAGCGACTGAACTGAACTGAATTATGTGATGTCACACTGTCATGTCATTCTTTTATTTATTTCGGGTTATAAATAATTGAAAATGTACAGAATATTGTAAAAGTAAAAACAGTTCATAAACACAAATATAGCCTTTACCTAGATGCACCTGCTGTTTGTGTTTCACCCTATTTCCTTTATCATGTGTACCCTCTCTCTATATTCACACACAAACTTACACAACACTTTTTCTGGGCAAATTGAGGGTAAGTTGCATACATGAGCCGCTATCCTGTGGTGCCTCAGATGGTAAAGCGTCTGCCTGCAGTGCAGGAGACCCAGGTTCCATCCCAGGGTTGGGAAGATCCCCTGGAGAAGGAAATGGCAACCCACTCCAGGACTCTTGCCTGGAAAATTCCATGGACTGAAGAGCCTGGTAGGCTACAGTCCATGGGGTTGCAAAGAGTCAGACACGACGGAGCGACTTCACTTCACATACATGAAGGCTCTTTCCCACAGATAAGTTTGTGTTTTATTAATAGAGATATCTCATATATAACCACAGTGCAGTTCTCATTAACTCTTTTCAGTGTAGCAGTGTAACTTTCTAGGGTCCACCAGCCTGGGAGATCCACTCAGCTCAACTAGCATCCATAGTAAACTGAAATTTCTCTGGCTTTCATTCCCTCCCATTATTAGGAGATTTCTTGCCCACATTTGAAGCCCATAATCCCCAGGGTACACCTGCTTACAATGTTCTACATCTCCATTCCACACCCATGCCAGCCCAACTCCTCTCAGCACTGTCCACTGCCCAGACTCTGGCTGACCACTGACCCCGTGATACCTCATTTCCGCCACCTCTGCTGCTGGGGCTGCTCTGGGGAATCAGTTGCTGGTGCTCAGGACATTACTTCCTGTCCTTCCTGGGCCTCCAGCAGCATATCTCTTTGCTGTCCAAGGTACAGGAGCCATCATGCTTGTTCAGTGCAGAGGAAGGCAAATGCCTTACACACATACAAACCACTATCTAATCCAAGGCCTGGAATGTTATTAATAACTTACACTTACCCGTGCACGCTACTACATCACAACCATCTGAATTTGTTTTCAGAGAGGACAGGGTGGGAGAGAGAGATGGAGAGAGGACTGACCTGTCTCCCATACATCTCTGCTGTTTGCTACAGCCATAGGGAAATGACCACTAATACCACTTAATCAGGCAATTTCTCAGGTAGTCACTTGGGTTGTTCACTGTGATTAAGTCTCTTCTTTCTGGAGGCCCAGGAAAGACTGCACCTCTTCTCTGTGAAGTTAAGTGGGCCATGGGACTTGTTCTAGCCAAATAATGTAAGCACATAGGGTCACTTTTACCCTGAAGCCTTTACCAGGCAGGGCACACGTCCACATCATCCTTTTTCCAGCCTCAGGAAATAACGCAAATATGGGGCCCTGGCTTGGTGGTATTTTTATGTCTGATGAGGAAACTAATCTTCGAGGTTGGAAGGATGGTGTTCTGTGTTCTGTTTTAGGGAAAATTCTAAATGTGTTGCCTGTGGTATCTCAGGAGGTGTGAGATGTACAGACTGCACTGGGGCGTTAAAGGAAGACCTCAGGGAAACAACGTCAGCACTGCGAGAGTCGGCTGCCTTGGTTGTGTATCACAAAGGGGAGGGTCTGGGAGGAAAGGTGGCCATTTTGCAAGCAGGAGTGAAAGGAATAACTAATTCTGGGTCTTCAACAGGCAAATGGTGTGGGAAAATTTCCTTGATAAATCATCTTCTATCAGGACACACACACACAAGCCCTATATGTGTGTCCGACCAGTCGTGTCCGACCCTTTGTGACTCATAGACTATAGCCTGGGGGCTCCTCTGTCCACCGAATTTTCCAGGTAAGAATACTGGAGTTGGTTGCCATGTCTTCCTCCAGATAGATACATACCACTCCCCAAATCTTTGTCTCTGTCCGCTTTAGTCAAGAACAAGTATATACTATTTAGTATCTCATGCACAATATAGTAAGTAGTGGCAAAAACACAACCTAGCAACTCAGGGAGCTGAGCAATATTATTCCTGCACTACATATCAAACTTCTAAAATTTTACTAGTAAAATTTGGGAGAATAAAGCAATACCTTTTTAATTGCATTTAGATGAGTATGTTTCTGAATTACTGTTCTCTCAAGTTCCAAAATACCAATATTTGGGGTATAATAACATATTTTAGTGTTTTTCAAGAATAGGAAATCTGATTTTTTACATCTTAATTTATATATCCAAAGAAACAACTTGCATTAAAATTTCAAATTAAAACTACACTCCTTTAAAAAATTGTCACCATACCCACTGCTCACTTAAAACCCCATCTTGGTTTTACCCTACAGTAGCATTTCAGTCTTATGGAATACAACAGTGTGCTGGGGGTACTGAAAGCTTGTTTTTTAGTTACTACATTCTGGTGGCAGACCCAGGTTTTAGGCCTAGTTACGGTCTATCCTTGCAACTCTTTTAATTCTTACTCCTATACATCTGAGAACTCTTTTTTTATGTTAGTTCACCCGGACTTGTTTAGTTATTCATTTCCTTCATGTCCTCAAAACAGAAAATGTTAGCTTAGCAAACAAGGGAAACAACCAACTTTTTCTTAAGAATTGCATACAAGATAAATAAATATTTGAAATGCAATGAAATCAAGTACATAATAAAAGCTTATCATGAAATTATATACAAGGAAGTAATTGAGTTTGTCACTGGAAAAGGGAGATAAAAATTTGTTCTTAAAGAGCTCGCTGTCTCCAGAGTATGAATAATGTCACACTTTTTGATCATGAGAGGCGTTTGTACTAAACCAAAGATTCACAAATCGCCATCTGAAGATTGGGACAGGTCATGACAGTGTTAGGCATACAACATAAAAAATATAAGAACAAAAATATAGGTTTTCTATGGAACTAGATATATTCAAGCTAAAAAACTACATTTACTCTGTGACTGTGGCCTTTCTATTTTGGTGTTGTTAAAATACCTTTCATGTAAAATAACACTGATAACATATGTTCTATTTTTGCTTTTTAATTTTTAATGGGAAATTTTTTTAATATTTTGTAACAACTTTTTCTTGTTTCCCATAGAAGTAAATTAACTTTATGACAAGTCCTAAGTTATGATTCTGTGTTGAGCCTGGTCTAGTCCTGAGAAAACCTGTCTTCATCTCCATGGGGCAAAATATGTGGTCAGAGGCACCGCTGGGTTTTCCTCCTAAAAGACCCAGCAGCAATCCCCAGGGACCTTATAAAACAAGGAAAGGATCCCAGCTTAACAGGGAATAGGGAGAGATAAGGGAAAGTTCCTATGCTCTTTGGAAGGAGAATTCAGGGGCTGTTTTGGTTGTTTTTAAGTTTCCCACCTCTTTCCCTTTGGGGCTGCATGCCTATTGTAGAACTTTCTCTCAGTTATGTCCATCTTTGCTTTATATATTATAATGGTATGTTATTAGTTGTATAAATGTTTATAATTGCTGTATCACTTTTCTGTACTGAACTTTATAAATGTATAATGTCCTTTGTCTCTTGCTACTTTTTTTAATCTATTTTGTCTGATATTAGTATTAATATTTGCATGGAATATCTTTTTCCTGCCTTTCACTTTTATTCACTTTCAATCTTTTTGCATCTTCAGATCTAAAATGAGTCTCTTGGAGATATCATAGAGTTGGATCATGACTTTTTTTTAACATTCAGCTGTGCTGGGTCTTTTCTGCTGCGCACAGGCTTTCTCTAGTTGCGGCAAGCAAGGGCTACTTTCTACGTGTGGTGTACGGGCTTCTCATTGTGGTGGCTTCTCTTGTGGAGCACAGGCTCTAGGTGTGTGGGCTTCAGCGGATGTGGCACACAGGCTTAGTTGCTCCATGGAATGTAGTATCTTCCTGTACCAGGGATTGAACCTATGTCCCCTGCATTGGCAGGCAGATTCTTAACCACTAGACCACCAGGGAAGTCCTGATCATGATTTTTTAATTCATTCTGCCATCTCTGTCTTTTTATTCAAAAATTTAATTCATTAATATTTAAAGTAATTGCTGACAAGAGGGGATTTACTTCTTTCATTTTTTTCTGTTTTCTATATACCTTACAGGCTTTCATTTCTCCATTGTTGTACAGCAGAAACCAACACAACATTGTAAAGCAACTCTCCTCCAACTAAAAAAAAAAAAAAAAAGATTTTCCTTTCCCATCACCTGCATTACTATCTTCTTTTGTGTTCAGTTGGTAATTTTTTTGTAGGGAAACATTTAAATCCTTTTCTCATTTTCTTTTGTGTATATTCTATACTATTTAATTTGTGCTCAACATGAAGATTACATGTAACCTGCTAAAGTTATAATGCCATATTTGATTTTTAACAGCTTAACTTCAGTATTATACAACTCTTTCTTTATAGCTCTGCCCCCACCCCTTTCTTTTGCTGATGTCAAAAAATTACATCTTTATACATGGTGTGTCCTAAAACTTAAACTAATAATGTTTTTAATGCATTAATCTCTTAGATTGTGTAGAAAAAGTGTACTCATAGTGTTTGAATAATTTGCTTACAGGTATGTATCTCCCTGCCATTCCCTTGACTTCACCCTCCATCCCACTGTACTCTACCAGTCAATGAACATATTGTTTTCACCTGTTTCAGAGTTTACCACAATTCACAGTATAGTGGGAGTGGCACCCCACTCCAGTACTCTTGCCTAGAAAATCCCATGGACGGAGGAGCCTGGTAGGCCGAAGTCCATGGGGTCGCTAAGAGTCGGACATGACTGAGCAATTTCACTTTCAATTTTCACTTTCATGCATTGGAGAAGGGAATGGCAACCCACTCCAGTGTTCTTGCCTGGAGAATCCCAGGGACAGGGGAGCCTGGTGGGCTGCCGTCTATGGGGTTGCAGAGAGTCGGACAAGACTGAAGTGACTTAGCAGCAGCATAGTATAGTGATTATTCAGCAAAAGTGTCCCAAAATCTCTTTTTAATAATTGAGTAAAACAGAATTGAAGTAGATTTTTCAAAACTCTTCAGTTCAGTTCAGTTCAGTTCCGTCGCTCAGTAGTGTCTGACTCTTTGCGACCCCATGAATCCCAGCACGCCAGGCCTCCCTGTCCATCACCAACTCCCGGAGTTCACTCAGACTCACGTCCATTGAGTCAGTGATGCTATCCAGCCATCTCATCCTCTCTCGTCCCCTTCTCCTCCTGCCCCCAGTCCCTCCCAGCATCAGAGGCTTTTCCAATGAGTCAACTCTTCCCATGAGGTGGCCAAAGTACTGGAGTTTCAGCTTTAGCATCATTCCTTCCAAAGAAATCCCAGGGCTGGTCTGCTTCAGAATGGACTGGTTAGATCTCCTTGCAGTCCAAGGGACTCTCAAGAGTCTTCTCCAACACCACAGTTCAAAAGCATCGATTCTTCAGCACTCAGCCTTCTTCACAGTCCAACTCTCACATCCATACATGACCACAGGAAAAACCATAGCCTTGAATAGACGAACCTTTGTTGGCAAAGTAATGTCTCTGCTTTTGCATATGCTATCTAGGTTGCTCATAACTTTCCTTCCAAGGAGTAAGCGTCTTTTAATTTCATGGCTGCAGTCACCATCTGCAGTGATTTTGGAGCCCCCCAAAATAAAGTCTGACGCTGTTTCCACTGTTTCCCCATCTATTTCCCATGAAGTGGTGGGACCGGATGCCATGATCTTCGTTTTCTGAATGTTGAGCGTTAAGCTAACTTTTTCACTCTCCACTTTGACTTTCATCAAGAGGCTTTTTAGTTCCTCTTCACTTTCTGCCATAAGGGTGGTGTCATCTGCATATCTGAGGTTATTGATATTTCTCCTGGCAGTCTTGATTCCACCTTGTGCTTCTTCCAGCCCAGCGTTTCTCATGATGTACTCTGCATAGAAGTTAAATAAACAGGGTGACAATATACAGCCTTGACGAACTCCTTTTCCTATTTGGAACCAGTCTGTTGTTCCATGTCCAGTTCTAACTGTTGCTTCCTGACCTGCATACAAATTTCTCAAGAGGCAGATCAGGTGGTCTGGTATTCCCATCTCTTTCAGAATTTTCCACAGTTGATTGTGATCCACACAGTCAAAGGCTTTGGCACAGTCAATAAAGCAGAAATAGATGTTTTTCTGGAACTCTGTTGCTTTTTCCATGATCCAGTGAATGTTGGCAATTGGATCTCTGGTTCCTCTGCCCTTTCTAAAACCAGTTTGAACATCAGGAAGTTCACGGTTCACATATTGCTGAAGCCTGGATTGGAGAATTTTGAGCATTACTTTACTAGCGTGTGGGATGAGTGCAATTGTGCAGTAGTTTGAACATTCTTTGGCATTGCCTTTCTTTGGGATTGGAATGAAAACTGGCCTTTTCCACTCCTGTGGCCACTGCTGAGTTTTCCAAATTTGCTGTCATATTGAGTGCAGCACTTTCACAGCATCATCTTTCAGGATTTGGAATAGCTCAAATGGAATTCCATCACCTCCACTAGCTTTGTTCGTAGTGATGCTTTCTAGGGCCCACTTGACTTCACATTCCAGGATGTCTGGCTCTAGGTCAGTGATCACACCATTGTGATTATCTGGGTTGTGAAGATCTTTTTTGTACAACTCTTCTGTGTATTCTTGCCATCTCTTCTTAATACCCTACATTAATTAATGACTAAATACATTATATTCCCATTACTTACTTTTTTTTTTTTCTCTCTTCCACATTGGTTTTTATGTGGCATTTGCTTTTTATTGTAGAGAGTGTTGAAAATTCTGTAATTTTTTTTTTTTTTTTTTTTTTTTTTTTACTTTACAATATTATATTGGTTTTGCCATACACCAACATGCATCCACCACGGGTGTACATGTGTTCCCATCCTGAACCCCCCTCCCACCTCCCTCCCCATACCATCGCTCCGGGTCATCCCAGTGCACCAGCCCCAAGCCTCCTGTATCCTGCATCGAACCTGGACTGGCGATTTGTTTCTTATATGATATTATACATGTTTTAATGCCATTCTCCCAAATCATCCCCACACACACACACACAGAGTCCAAAATACTGTTCTATACATCTGTGTCTCTTTTGCTGTCTCGCATACAGGGTTGTCATTACCATCTTTCTAAATTCCATATATATGCGTTAGTATACTGTATTGGTGTTGTTTTTTCTGGCTTACTTCACTCTGTATAATAGGCTCCAGTTTCATCCACCTCATTAGAACTGATTCAAATGCATTCTTTTTAATGGCTGAGTAATACTACATTGTGTATATGTACCACAGCTTTCTTGTCCATTCGTCTGCTGATGAACATCTAGGTTGCTTCCATGTCCTGGCTATTATAAACAGTGCTGTGATGAACATTGGGGTACATGGATCTCTTTCAATTCTGGTTTCCTCAGTGTGTATGCCCAGGAGTGGGATTGCTGGGTCGTATGGCAGTTCTATTTCCAGTTTTTTAAGGAACCTCTACACTGTTCTCCATAGTGGCTGTACTAGTTTGCATTCCCACCAACAGTGGAAGAGGGTTCCCTTTTCTCCACATCCTCTCCAGCATTTGTTGCTTGTAGACTTTTGGATCACAGCCATTCTGACTGGCATGAAATGGTACCTCATTGTGGTTTTGATTTGCATTTCTCTAATAATGAGTGATGTTGAGCATCTTTTCATGTGTTTGTTAGCCATCTGTATATCTTCTTTGGAGAAATGTCTGTTTAGTTCTTTGGCCCATTTTTTGATTGGGTCATTTATTTTTCTGGAATTGAGCTGCAGGAGTTGCTTGTATATTCTTGAGATTAGTTCTTTGTCAGTTGCTTCATTTGCTATTATTTTCTCCCATTCTGAAGGCTGCCTTTTCACCTTGCTTATAGTTTCTTTTGTTGTGCAGCTTTTAATTTTAATTAGATCCCATTTGTTTATTTTTGCTTTTATTTCCAATATTCTGGGAGGTGGATCATAGAGGATCCTACTGTGATGTATGTTGGAGAGTGTTTTGCCTATGTTCTCCTATAAGAGTTTTATAGTTTCTGGTCTTATGTTTAGATCTTTAATCCATTTTGAGTTTGTTTTTGTGTATGGTGTTAGAAAGTGTTCTAGTTTCATTCTTTTACAAGTGGTTGACCAGTTTTCCCAGCATCACTTGTTAAAGAGATTGTCTTTTCTCCATTGTATATTCTTGACTCCTTTGTCAAAGATAAGGTGTCCATAGGTGCGTGGATTTATCTCTAGGCTTTCTATTTTGTTCCATTGATCTATATTTCTGTCTTTGTGCCAGTACCATACTGTCTTGATGACTGTGGCTTTGTAGTAGAGCCTGAAGTCAGGCAGGTTGATTCCTCTAGTTCCATTCTTCTTTCTCAAGATTGCTTTGGCTATTCGAGGTAAGCCGCTGCTCCAGCACCATCTGCAACTCAGCTCCTGCCATGCTGTCCTCATGGCGGTGGTGAGAGACCCGGCTGAGGAACTGCTACTTTTTTATAACTGTAAAAATTAAAAATGTACATCTTAATCCCCTTCATCTGTTTCACTCTCCCACCCCACTCCTCCTCTGGCAACTACCAATCTGTCCTAAAAGAGTCCATTGTTTGTTTGTTTTCTTTTTTACTTCACCGTGTGGCTTGAGGGATCCTAGTTCCTTAACCAGGGATAGAACCCCAGGGATAGAACCCATGCCCCCTGCAGTGGAAGCATGATGTCCTAACCACTAGACCACCAGGGCATTCCTAAGAGTTCATTTCGTGAACCTCTTGTCAAGGATTATATTTGGCTGCAAATAATAGAAAAACCTATCACAGCAGCTTAAATAATTCAGTGGATTTATTTATCACAAAATAAAAATTCTAGGGGTATGCAACGAAGGACTAGTGTGAGACTCAACTACTTTAAGAGGGTACTTGACTTCTTTGATAGTCCTACTTCACCTTCTATTGCACATAATTTTTTTTTCAGCCTCCTGATCACAGAATGGCTACTGTCTCTCCAATCATCCTATCTGTTTCCAGGGATAAAGAAGAATAAAAGATAAACAAAGAACATTTAGACTTCTACTCACTAGCACTTGTATCATGGCAACTCTAGATACTAAGGAGTCTGAGAATTTTAATATTTTGTACTGACATTAGAAGAAAGGGGGACTGGAGCCTATTATACAGAGTGAAGTAAGCCAGAAAGAAAAACACCAATACAGTATACTAACACATATATATGGAATTTAGAAAGATGGTAACAATAACCCTGTGTATGAGACAGCAAAAGAGACACTGATGTATAGAACAGTCTTATGGACTCTGTGAGAGAGGGAGAGGGTGGGAAGATTTGGGAGAATGGCATTGAAACATGTAAAATATCATGTATGAAACGAGTTGCCAGTCCATGTTCGATGCACGATACTGGATGCTTGGGGCTGGTGCACTGGGATGACCCAGAGGGATGGAATGGGGAGGGAGGAGGGAGGGGGGTTTGGGATGGGGAACACATGTATACCTGTGGCGGATTCATTTTGATATTTGGCAAAACTAATACAGTTATGTAAAGTTTAAAAATAAAATAAAATTAAAAAAAAAAAAAGAAGAAAATAGAATACAACTGAATCCAGATGATGTATTACAGCCAAGGAATTAATTCTCTATGTTGATTAAAATAAAGACATAATCTTAAAAAAAAAAAAAAAAGAAGAAGAAAGGGGGAAAACTGGGATTGGAATGATGCGCTGAGTTCACTACTAGAAACTATGATTTATCATGTTTTTGTCAATTTCAATTTTTTTAAACATGCAAAGTTGTCATCTACATTTCTTTGATTATTAATGAAGTTGAACAATGGTGATTTTGTGGAATATTGATCTTAGTTTTACTAAACTTAGAAAATAATTTAGAAATAATGGTAATCACTTCTGCCTCCCTGGCCATGCCACATGGCTTGCAGGATCTTAGTTCTCCAACCCGGGCCCTTGACAGTGAAAACTTGAAGTCCTAACCACTGGACCACAGAGAATTCCCAACCTTTAAATATGTAAACCCATGCTCAGCTCACTGGCCATAAAAAACAGGTCATGGGCAATGGTTTGTAAACCCCTGATCTTGACAAGAATAAAGCATTAGTGTTATTCCCCTCTGTTTTCAAATCTACCTGCTTTCTTCTGGAATTTATCACATGACTTGGTCTGGGTAAAATCTCAGTATATTATTATCAAATTGTTGCAGGAAGGGGGACCCCTTCCAGGGCCCGAAACTGGGCTCTTGTCTAACACTCAGAAATGAATTGTCCAAGGAGACACATGTGCTGACAAAGCAAGAGATTTTATTGGGAAAGGGCACCCAGGTGGAAAGCAGTAGGGTTAAGGAACCCAGGAGAACTGCTCTGCCGCGTGGCTCACAGTCTCAGGTTTTATGGTGATGAGATTAGTTTCTGGGTGGTCTTTGGCCAATCATTCTAATTCAGGGTCTTTCCTGGTGACGCATGCATCGCTCAGCCAAGATGGATGCTAGCGAGAGGGATTCCGGGAAGTGGACGGACACGCGGTGTCTCCTTTTGACCTTTCCCAAACTCTTCCAGTTGGTGGTGGCTTTATTAGTTCCGTATTCCTTATCAGGATTTCCTGTCATAAAACAACTCATGCAAATAGTTACTATGGTGCCTGGCCAGGGTGGGTGGTCTCAATCAGTCTGCTTCCCCTAACAACTCCCCTCTGAGAGACTTCGTACTCAAGATACTTCTTGGGAATTGGGGCGGAGGTCTCTTTCTTCTGTAACTTCTTCCTGCTGTGCATGGGTGTAGGCCTGCCTAGCAGAGCAGAAGTCTCTCTCTCTGCCTGATCTAAGTTGGGGTGTTCCACATCTGAAATCAGCTTCCACCCTTGTAGTAACAGCAATTTAGTTTGAAACTGTTGGCCCCTCTCAGAGATGAAATAGACAAGGGCCAAGCAGGAGACCTAAAAGGATGGTCATCTCTGGTCCCGGAAACAGAAGGCAACATTTGGGGTGAGGGTTGCAGTGTTTGTGACCCTTTTTGATTGGTTGGTGGTGAGGCAACAGAGCTGTGCTCCAGGAATCTTGTGTTCAGTCTGAAGTTACCATCCTCCACCTGGGTGGGGGCTCAAAGACACTGTTATGCATATTTCTTTGAGTAGGAACCAGGACTCTGTCTGGAGGCTCTACCAACCTTTGATTGTTTCTCCTGTTTCTGTATCCCCTACCTTCCCTGATTAGCAATTGTTTGAATCCACCCTTTGGAACTCAGGGAAGGTCAAGGAGGCTGAAATGAAGCCTATATGCTACAGACAAGAAATGGAGAATACAGAACTGATCTCTACTCCAGAGCCCCACAGAGTTCTACTCAGTTTTAATTTAGGGAACTAGGCAACTATGACTGTGATAACTTCCTGTCAAAATGGGGCATAGGACTGCCTCAGCTTGGAGTGTAGACACTAAATTGGAAGTATTTCTGAGTTCCAAGTTCTAGATCTGAGTCTTGTATGATTAAAATCTCAATCCCTTGGTCTGCTGTTTTGGTGTAACAGACCCAATTAGAAGTAGTTGGAGGAGTGATAACTGGAATTTAGTAGACAAAATAAATCTCATTTCTTTTTAGAAGAATAGGCCTGAAACCCAGTCTGGACCTGGAACTTCGAGGAGACTTGTAGCCAGGTAGCCAGTTGCCTAGTTTTATAAAAAGTCAGGTTGCCAGTTACTAGCTTCCAGCAGACATTGTTTTGAGAATGGTGGCATCCAAGCCTGACACGACTCAGAAAACTCAAGTGTTGGATATAGGGAGAGAGACTTCTGCTCTGCTAGGCAGGCCTATGCCCATGCACAGCAGGAAGAAGTTACAGAAGAAAGAGACCTCCGCCCCAATTCCCAAGAAGTATCTTGAGTACGAAGTCTCTCAGAGGGGAGTTGTTAGGGGAAGCAGACTGATTGAGACCACCCACCCTGGCCAGGCACCATAGTAACCATTTGCATGAGTTGTTTTATGACAGGAAATCCTGATAAGGAATACGGAACTAATAAGCCACTACCAAGTGGAAGAGTTCGGGAAAGGTCGAAAGGAGACACCGCATGTCAGTCCACTTCCCGGAATCCCTCTCACTAGCATCCATCTTAGCTGAGCGATGCATGCGCCACCAGGAAAGACTCTGAATTGGAATGATTGGCCAAAGACCACCCAGAAACTAATCCCATCACCATAAAACAGGAGACTGCAAGCCACGTGGCAGAGCAGTTCTCCTGGGTTCCCTTACCCTACTGCTCTCCACTCGGTTGCCCTTTCCCAATAAAATCTCTTGCTTTGTCAGCACATGTGTCTCCTCGGACAATTCATTTCCGAGTGTTAGTCAAGAGCCCAGTTTCGGGCCCTGGAAGGGGTCCGCCTTCCTGAAACAATACTGCCAAGTCATGCATAGAGGGTGGGGCCATCACCATAGCCTCTCTCTCCCCACACCTGCCATCAGCAGCTGAACAGTAGAGAGGCTGGCCCATCAAATGCCTGATGCACAGAACCACAGAGTAGGACACCACCCAGGGTACTCCTTTAAGTGACTGATGTACCGATCTACAGAGTAAGACCGCAGATTGGGGGAGGGGGGTGCCTCTATGTGCCTGATGCACCAAACAACAGAGAGGGACCCCAGGCAAGGGAGCCTTCTAAGTGCCTGAACAGGCAGAGCTATGGAGAAAGATCGCCAGCTACAAAAGGCTCGAAAAAAGACTATGATAGGGCCATAACTCTTGCGGCAGAGGCAGTCCATGTCCCTGCACACTTGGCGCTGCCAGGGTCCCTGCAAGCCAAGCAGCTGCGCCACCTTCATGCTCAACTCTCACTGGGGCAGAGCTGCCACAGGCAAAAAAACGTCTTGCTTCTATGCACACAGGATTGCTTGGGTCATGTCCAGCTCTGTGACCCTGTGGACTGTGGCCCGCCAGGCTTCTCTGTCAGGGAGAAATGTTGTCCAGGCAAGAATACTGGAGGGTATTGGACATTACTTGTTGCCATACCCTTCCAGAGCACTGTATTCCCTGCTGCCCTAGCCACCAACCCCCTGGAGTACCTGGTGATGCGAGAACCCCTGTGACCCAAGCAGCTGCACCACCTCCTCACTTGGCCCTCACAGGGGCAAACCCAAGCCCTCCAGGGCAGCCTCAGGAGGAAACTCCAATGGACGACCCACATGTAGAGGTAGAAATAAAACCACAATTGAAACTCAGGAGCAGTGTGGCTAAGGAAGAAGACCCAAAACCTTCTCACCAGCTGTACAAGCTGCGGATTAAATCCACACGATCAACTAGGCAGACTCTGTATCTATGGAATATATAAAAGGTCATTGAAAGCTCCCACAAAAGAAGTTCTGATAGCGCTAGTTCTGATAACTGTGGACATTGGAGGCAAGAATTGAGGAGTAGGACCAGAAGAATACAGGAGTAGGACCAGATTACAATATGAGCCGCCCTCACAGCAGGTCCAGAGATCCGCACAGTGCTGGAGGGCATCCTAGGGAGGCGAGGTGGACTGTGACTCCCAGAGAGGGAAACGGCTCTGACAGCAGTCACTCAAGAAAAACATTTATTATTCTTGTGTTTTGACTTGTTCTGTAGATTCTTCCGGATTTTTTCCCCCTTCTTTTTCCCCCTCTGTTGTAGTTGTTGGTTTTATTGGCATTATGAAATCTAATTAAGATTTTAGCTTTTTTTTTCCTCAGTCACATTTTTTATCATTGTTATAAACTGCTCTCTCTACATTGGGCTTTTGCAGATCTGTGGAGTTTTCCTTTTTTTCTCTCTCTTTTTTTTAATTTTAAGTTTTCAAACCTATTATTTTTTCTACAGTTATTCCTTTGTTTACTTTTCCTCCTGTTCTTTTCCCCTTGCAGTTAATCTTTAATGTATGTAAATCTTCTTTATCTACCTCTATTTGACATTGTATATCCATTCTTTCTTTCTTTCCTGTCTTCTCACATATTTATTAGTTTTATTTTCATTGCTTTATTCCCCAATTGGCATCTTGCTTTACTTTGATTTTCCAGTTTGTGCTTTAGTTAGTTTTGTTCTGATAGATATACTTTTTGGTTTCCTTTGTTATCCAGGTCAATCTATTGTACTTTACTTTTGTTGGACTTATTTGATTTTGCTTATGGGTGTATATGTATATATGTATATTCAGTCACACTTTTTATTGTTGCTATAAACTTCTGCCTCTACGTTGGGCTTTTGCACTTCTGTGAAGTTTTCCTTTTTTTTTTCCCTTTTCTTTCTTCTTCCTGTTTTTTTATTTCATTTTTTATAATTTTAATTTATAATTTTTTAAACCTATTAAACTTTTTCTACATTTATTCTTTGTTTGCCTTTCCTACAGTTCTTTTCCCCTTGCAGTTAATCTTTAATGTATATAAATCTTCATCTGCCTCTATTTAATTTTGCATATCTATTCTTTCTTTATTTTCTTTCTTTCTTTTCCTCTCAACATATTTGTTAATTTTGTCTTCATTGTTTTTTTCCCCACGTGGCACCTTGCTTTAATTTTGTTTTCCAGGTTGTGCTTCAGTTAGTTTTTATTACTAACTGGTAAATATGATTTTTGATTTCCTTTGTTTGCCAGGTCAATCTACTCTACTTCTTTTTTTGTTGGACTGTTTTGACCTTGCTCATGGGCGTATATGTATATGTGTATATTCCATTATTTTAATTATTACTTGTCTGATTTTGTAACTGCCATTTGTCTGGGGTTCACCTTTGGTTTCTCGTTTTTGAATATTTGTTTTAATCTCACTTAATGCCATAACAAACCACTTGTGGAACATCATTCCTGACCAAGATCCAGCCCTGAGACTTTGGAGTGGGAGTACTGACTCCAAGACCCTAGACTACCAGAGAACTAACCCTCAGTTCAGTTCAGTCACTCAGTCGTGTTTGACTCTTTGCAACCCCATGAATCACAGCACACCAGGCCTCCCTGTCCATCACCAACTCTAAGAGTTTACCCAAACTCGTGTCCATCGAGTCAGTAATGACATCCAGCCATCTCATCCTCTGTCATCCCCTTCTCCTCCTGCCCCTAATCCCTCCCAGCATCAGGGTATTTTCCAATGAGTCAACTCTTCGCATCAGGTGGCCGAAGTATTGGAGTTTCAGCTTCAACATCAGTCCTTTCAATGAACACCCAGGACTGATCTCCTTTAGGATGGACTGGTTGGATCTCCTTGCACTCTAAGGGATTCTCAAGAGTCTTCTCCAACACCACAGTTCAAAAGCATCAATTCTTTGGCACGCAGCTTTCTTCACAGTCCAACTCTCACATCCATACATGACCACTGGAAAAACCATAGCCTTGACTAGACGGACCTTTGTTGGCAAAGTAATGTCTCTGCTTTTCAATATGCTATCTAGGTTGGTCATAACTTTCCTTCCAAGGAGTAAGCGTCTTTTAATTTCATGGCTGCAGTCCCCATCTGCAGTGATTTTGGAGCCCCGAAAAATAACGTCTGACACTGTTTCCACTGTTTCCCTATCTATTTGCCATGAAGTGATGGGACTGGATGCCATGACCTTAGTTTTCTGAATGTTGAGCTTTAAGCCAACTTTTTCACTCTCCTCTTTCACTTTCACCAAGAAGCTCTTTAGTTCCTCTTCACTTTCTGCCATAAGGGTGGTGTCATCTGCATATCTGAGGTTATTGATATTTCTCCCTGCAATCTTGATTCCAGCTTGTGCTTCTTCCAGCCCAGCGTTTCTCATGATGTACTCTGCATATAAGTTAAATAAGCAGGGTGACAACCATAAGAGATGATAAACATTTTTTTCTTTGGTGATGATCCTAACCAAAGAAATGGTGATGAATCCGACTTAGGAAACGAACTTATGGTTGTTGACAGCTAAAGAGATAGTCAGGGAGTTTGGGAAGGACATGCACACATTGCTATATTCAAAATGGATAACCAATAAGAACCTATTGTGTAGCACATGCAACTCTACTCAAGCTTCTGTGCCAGCCTGGGTGGGAGAGGGGTTTGGGGAAGAACAGATACATGTACATGTATGGCTGAGTCCCTTCACTGTTCACCTGAAACTATCACAACACTGTTTATCAACTATACTCCAATACAAAATACAAAGTTTAAAGTTTGGGAAAAAGAAAAAAAGAAATGGTAATGAGTGATGTTCCTCTTAGAGGGAGGGCTAGAAATGCTGTACAGGCCTGTGTACAACCTACAGGCCCAATGATTGGCAGCATGCCTTCAGCCTGAGACTCTCACATTCTGCTGTTTAAAAGAGGAGTCTGATCCTGATCCAATTAAAAGGAACGCTTAGTCCTGCAAGAATATATTGTCACATCTGGCTCTAGTGAACCTGAAGTGCCTAAATGCAGAGTGCTGTTACTTCACTGAACTCCAAAGAACAAGTTGTGTTTGCTTTGCACCTCTTCCATAATGAATAGTATGGTAGATTTCAGTTTGAGATTTGCTTTCCTTGTAATATATCAGTTCAGCAGGGGAGGCTGTGGAAAAGGAGACCCATAGCCTTCACTACCTCAAATCATCAAGATCACTTACACCTACCAAAAAGAACTCGACAACTGTGAACAATCAATTTGGCTTAGGTCAGTTTACAAACACATCCTTAATGACTCATTGTCTATAAGTAATCTCAAACCATGGTTTTCTCTCAAGGGTGATGTTTCAGACAGTCTCATTGGATAGATCCCTTTGACATCTCTATATAGTCATGAGCGGAACAACACTCTAAGGTACCTGGGACCACATCTGTTTTTACTCACTATTCTATTCTCTGTGTGTGCCATGCAGTAAGTGTTCAATAAAAACTATTAAATGTATGCTTTAACAAATGAATATGTAACACATTTTAGCCAGAATGTCCCCAAGTCCAAATCTTCCAACTTTCATTGGACCAAAAAAAAAAAAATCTTCTGACTCAATTTCCTGCGCTACATACTCTGGAAAAACCCCATGCCCTCTCTGAGAGTTCAAGGGATTCCCAGGGGCCCCTCATGGCTACCTCTGGCTCTGACTTCTTGTTCTTGCTGAATTCTCTCACGTCTCTCCTCCCACACAGTTCTCATCCTTACACTATATGTAGGACCAAGTATGAAGCCTCCCCTTTTATCTGCAAAACATCACCAATCCAAGGCAGTTGTTGAGATTGCTACTGAAGGTTTTTGGATAATAGAGAGGAATTACTACTGCCAGCCCCAAAAATAAATAAAAATGAGATATTAGACATCTCTGTTCTCATGTTCCTCAGCATCCCTGAAACAAGGAACTTCCTACTGCTGAATTTCCCCCTCAGAAGAGTGACCCTGCCTCTGGCTCCCAGAGCTGTAACGGCCTCTCGCTAACCTCCGACATCAATCACTAACTTCCCAACGTTGTCTTATACAGGGAAGCCTACCTCTTCTTTGCTGCACCATCTCCTGTCTAGGCTGAGTTTTTGCAAGCAAAGTGGCCTGATTAGATGTTTTTTCTAAGCCAGGAATTTATATCTCTCCCTCTAGGCCATGCTCTATACAAGAGCATTTACTGTATATATTCTATGAACCAGTTGTCCTAATAGATGCCAGGATATAAAATGAATAAGAGCTTTCATGGTGGCTCAGTGGTAAAGAATCCACCTGCCAATGTAGGAGACACAGAAGATGCGGGTTTGATCCCTGGGTTGGGAAGATCCCTTGGAGAAAGAAATGACAACAGACTCCAGCATTCTTGCCTGAGAAATCCCATGGACAGAGGAGCCTGGTCTGTCCGGGGATCAGTGGGGCTACGATCCATGGGGTTACAAAAGAGTAGGATGACCTAGCAACTAAATAACAAAAAAAGATGAATAAAATATAGTTTCTAGGGAATTCCCTACCTGTCCAATGGTTAGGACTCTGAGCTTTCACAGTTGAGGCCCTGGGTTCTATCCCTGGTCAGGGAACTAAGATCCTACAAGCCACACAGTGCAGTCCAAAAAGAAATATAGATATATAGTTTCTATATTAAAGAGACTCAGTTGTCATTTCTTAATCTCAATATCTCATTTCCGTGACCCAGCTGGCTGTTTACATTAAAATGAAGTAAAATGAAGTCAGTCTCCATCTTCAGCTTCAACATGTTGTACTTTGTTAATAGCAGTCAGATTGGTTATGCTCTATACAAGAGCATTTACTGTATATATTCTATGAACCAGATGTCCTAATAGATGCCAGGATATAAAATGAATAAGAGCTTTCATGGTGGCTCAGTGGTAAAGAAACCACCTGCCAATGTAGGAGACACAGAAGATGCGGGTTTGTATCTTCTGGTTCATAGAATATATACAGTAAATGCTCTTGTATAGAGCATAACCAATCTGATTGCTCTTGTATAGAGCATAACCAATCTGACTGCTATTAACAAAGTACAACATGTTGAAGCTGAAGATGGAGACTGACTTCGTTTTACTTCATTTTAATGTAAACAGCCAGCTGGGTCATGGTTATACATACTGATCTCCAAACCTCCCTAACTATCCCTTCCCTCCACCCTTCCCCCTGTAACCATAAATTTGTTCTTTAAGTCTGTGAGTCTATTTCTATTTTTGTATATAAGTGTATTTGTATCATTTCTTTTTAGATTCTACATATAAGGGATATGGGATATCATACTTTTTTTTCTCTGTCTGACTTACTTCTCTGTCACTCAATATCACAATCTCTAGGTACATCCATGTTGTTGCAAATGGCATTACTTCATTCTTTTTAATGGCTGGGTAATATTCCACTGTATACATGTACCACTTCTTCCTTATCCATTCCTTTATCAATGGGCATTTAGGTTTCTTCCATGTCTTGGCTACTGTAAACATATTGCAATAAACACTGGGGTGCATGTATCCTTCCAGACCATGTTTTCCTCCAGATGTATACCCAGGAGTGGGGTTGCAGAGTCATGTGGTAACTCTAGCTTTTTTAGCTTTTTTAAGGAACCTCCATACTATTCTCCATAGTAGCTATACCAATTTACATTCCCACCAACAGTGCAGGAGGGTTCTCTTCTCTCCACACCCTCTTCAGCACTTAATGTTTGTGAATTTTTTGATGATAGCCATTTTACTGGTGTGAGTTGATAGCTCATTGTAGTTTTGATTTTCATTTCTCTAATAACTAGCAGAAAGTGAAGAGAAAGTAAAAAGCCTTGTGATGAAAATGAAAAAGGAGAGTGAAAAAGTTGGCTTAAAGCTCAACATTCAGAAAACTAAGATCATGGCATCCAGTCCCATTACTTCATGGGAAATAGATGGGGAAACAGTGGAAACAGTGTCAGACGTTATTTTTGGGGGGCTCCAAAATCACTGCAGATGGTGACTGCAGCCATGAAATTAAAAGACGCTTACTCCTTGGAAGGAAAGTTATGACCAACCTAGATAGCATATTCAAAAGCAGAGGCATTACTTTGCCAACTAAAGTCCGTCTAGTCAAGGCTATGGTTTTTCCAGTGGTCATGTATAGATGTGAGAGTTGGACTGTGAAGAAAGCTGAGCACCAAAGAATTGATGCTTTTGAACTGTGGTGTTGGAGAAGACTCTTGAGAGTCCCTTGGACTGCAAGGAGATCCAACCAGTCCATTCTGAAGGAGATCAGCCCTGGGATTTCTTTGGAAGGAATGATGCTAAAGCTGAAACTCCAGTACTTTGGCCACCTCATGTGAAGAGTTGACTCATTGGAAAAGCCTCTGATGCTGGGAGGGATTGGGGGCAGGAGGAGAAGGGGACGACAGAGGATGAGATGGCTGGATGGCATCACTGACTCGATGGACATGAGTTTGAGTCAACTCCAGGAGTTGGTGATGGACAGGGAGGCCTGGTGTGCTATGATTCACGGGGTTGCAAAGAGTCGGACGCGACTGACTGACTGAACTGAATAACTAGCAATGTTGAACCTCTTTTCGTGTGTCTCTTGGCCGTCTGTATGTATTCTTTGGAGAAATGTCTATTTTGGTCTTCTGCCCATTTTTTGATTGGATTGTTTGTTTTGATGATATTAAGCTTCATGAGCTGTTAGTAGATTTTGGAGACTAACCCCTCATCAATCACATCATTTGAAAATATTTACTCCAAGTCTGTGGGTTGTCTTTTGTTTTGTTTCTGGTTTTCTCTGCTGTGCCAAAGCTTTTAGGCTTAATTAAGTCCCACTTTTTTATTCTTATTTCTTGTTTCCATTATTCTAGAAAGTAGATCAAAAAGGATACTGTGGCCATCTATGTTAGCAGTGCTCTGCCTATGTTTTCCTCTAAGAGTTTTACAGTGTTCAGTCTCACCTTTAGGTCTTTAATCCATTGTGAGCTTATTTTTTGTATGGTATAAAGAATGATCTAATTTGATTTTTTTTCCATGTTGCAGTCCAGTTTTCCCACCACCATTTGTTGAAGAGACTGTCTTTTCAAAATTGCGTAGTCATGCCTCCTTCATCATAGATTAATTGACCATGGGTGCATGGGTTTATTTCTGGGCTCTTGATCTTGTTCCATTGATCTATATTTCTATTTTTGTGACAGTACCACACTGTTTTGATGACTATAGCTTTGTAGGATAGTCTGAAGTTAGGGAACCTGATTCCTCTAGCTCTGTTTTTCCTTCCTCAAGATTGTTTTGGCTTTCCCTGAAGCATTTTCAGGAACTGAGGACAAGAGACCAAACGTTATCTCAGTGCTCTTATCACTCAATGAACTCCAAGGGTTTAGGGAACTGTAAGACAGGAACTATGGATGAAGACCAAATATATATTTCTCATATATTCTGATTATTACCTGAATGATCAGATATATTTTGTAATAAACCACAGTATCATAGGCACTCTTATAACTTCCATATCTTTCATCATAATATTTGGTTTGGGGTTTGATCCTGATTTTCACCATGATCCTAGTTCCACCTGGTCCACCAGCTGCAGCTCCCCTTACTCCCATTGCTATTGATGCTTGTACATCTCTTTGGGTTGTGCTTTTTTTTTTAATTTACGTGTCACAGAACCAATTTGATGATATGTGCTTTCTAACAATTTCTTTACTGGCTCTTCATCTGTATATGTGATAAAACAAATCCTCATTTTTTCATTTATTTTTGAATCCATGGGGAGTTCAATATTTCAACCCCTCCAAAATCTCCAAAGTATTCTTTAATTTGTTCTTCAGAAGTATCTGGGCTCAACCTACCCACAAAAATCTTTTTAGGAGATTTCTTGCCTCTTAAGTTAATACTCTTAAAGTATTAACTTTTGGTGGGTCTATCAATTTGCCATCTAGTTAGTGTTCTTTGTCTTCCAAAGTCTTATTAACACTAGCAGCATCTTCGAAAAGCACAAATCCAGGTCCTCTTGATCTTCGAGTAATTGGCTCTGTTTTGATTATGCAGTCTACAGCTTACCAAGTGAGATAAGTATTCAGTCAGGTCTTTCTTGCTTATATACCAACTCAAGGCTCCAATAAACATTATACTATCATCCTGCTGATCCTTACTGATGTTGATCTTGTAGCCCTCTGCAAATGCTTCTGGGTCATCATACTTGCTTACATGCTGCATGGTGGGTGTGCGGCACCAGCTCAGCCTCAGTCCAGGCAGCAGTGATGATGGTACATTTTATGGACCTGAATTTAAAATGATGGCAGAAGGGCCCATTCCTTGAATTTTTTAATATTTTGACTTCTTGGGGCCTTACTTCCCCTGGAGGAACTATCCCTGTCAGGGTTAGCTAATTCCTAAGGGTAGCAAACAACTTGCCTGTAAACTTTCCTGTCATGTGCAAACCAACCAATACAGAGCTCGTACCCTCAGCCTTCTGTCTGTTAGGGTCTCACATTCCAGAACACTATCAACCTGCCCCAGTCACCAAGGATCAGGAACCAGACAACTAGAGACAGCCCCTGTGCCCCAGAGCCCGCTGAAATTATTCAAACTAGCCAACCTGAAATCTGCTTATCCTGCTTTACCTCTTCCTGTGGAAACCACAATAAGGGCTCTTGCATAAGATTTCCCCTCACTATCTCTGCCTCCTGATTGACCCTGGTTTCTGCCCTTTATGGCCCCCCACCCTGATGCTGGGAAAGACTGAATGCAAAAGGAGAAGAGGGCGGCAGAGGGTAAGATGGTTAGATAGCATCACCTACTCAAAGAACATGAATCTTAGCAAACTCTGGGAAATAGTGAAGGACAGGGAAGCCTGGCTTGCTGCAGTCCATGGGGTCACAGAGTCAGACATGACTTAGTGACCAAACAACTACAGCTTGTGGGACTGAGCACTTTACCTGTGGAATCTGATTCTATCTCCAGGCAGGTAGTGTCAAAATTGAGTCAAATGCTCAGACACTCTGTGGCATCCAAATATTGCTTGTTGGTATGGGGAAGCCTATACACACACACACAGGAATGAGTCTCAGAACCTTGCTTAGTGCCTACAGTGGTGAGCAAAACTATAGTGGCTATGGGTGGCATGAAGATACTGCGTAGAACTATGGGAAATCTGGATATGGACTAGATACGCAGATATTGGCAAACAGAGCACGTATGGCAATGCATCTCAAGCAGGAGACAATCACCAAAATGATTTCCAGCCATACTAGTGGGGGCATCAGAAAAAACAAGAGTAGTGCTAAGCTATTAATGATTGGCCTTCTGTTGATTTAAAATGATTATTTTGTAAAAGATTTTCTACGGTACAAGACAAAACTATGCCCCACTGTTTATAATTGAAACAGGAGGGAAGGGGGCAAAGCACATTCTTTAAAAGAGTGACATAGCCTGAGGACATGACATAAGCTGATTAGAACCAAACAGGTCCAAGATGGAAGACAAACTGACTTCCACTAGGCCTTGAGCCTTCAGTATATGTTCATTGTAACAGATCAGCAAGCTAAATGACATACCTACCAGGGAAAACCACTAGACCGTTCAGGTATGACCTAAATCAAATCCCTTACAATTATACAGTGGAAGTGACAAATAGATTCAAGGGAATAGATCTGATAGAGTGCCTGAAGAACTATGGACGGAGGTTCATAGCACTGTACACGAGGCGGTGATCAAAACCATCCTCAAGAAAAAGGAATGCAAGAAGGCAAAATGTTTGTCTGAAGAGGCCTTTCAAATAGCTGAGAAAAGAAGAGAAGTGAAAGGCAAAGGATAAAAGGAAAGATATACCCATCTGAATGCAGAGTTCCAAAGAATAGCAAGAAGAGATAAGAAAGCCTTCTTCAGTGATCAATGCAAAGAAATAGAGGAAAACAATAGAATGGGAAAGACTAGAGATCTCTTCAAGAAAATTAGAGATACCAAGGGAACATTTCATGCAAAGATGGACACAATAAAGGACAGAAACAGGGACTTCTCTCTTGGTCCAGTGGCTAAGACTCTGAGCTCCCAATGCAGGGGACCCAAGTTCAATCCCTGGTCAGAGAACAAGATCTCACATGCTGCAACTAAGACCTGGTGCAGCCAAATAAATAAATATTAAAAATAATAATAATAAAATAAAGGACAGGAACAATATGGACCTAACAGAAGCAGAAGATATTAAGAAGAGGTAGCAAGAATACACAGAAGAACTGTACAAAAAAGATCTTAATGACCCAGATAACCATGATGGTTTGATCACTCACCGACAGCCAAACATTCCTGGAGTGAGAAGTCAAATGCACCTTGGGAAGCATCACAAAGTCAGTGGAGGTGATGGAATTCTAGCTGAGCTATTTCAAATCCTAAAAGATGATGCTGTGAAAGTGTTGCACTCAATGTGCCAGCAAATTTGGAAAAGTCAGCAGTGGCCACAGGCCTGGAAAAGGTCAGTTTTCATTCCAATACAAAAGAAAGGCAATGCCAAAATATGTTCAAACTACCACACAATTGCACTCATCTCATATGCTAGCAAAGTAATGCTCAAAATTCTGCAAGCCAGGCTTCAACAGTACGTGAACCATGAACTTCCAGATGTACAAGCTGGATTTAGAAAAGGCAGAGGAACCAGAAATCAAATTGCCAACATCCATTGGATGATCAAAAAAGCAAGAGAGTTCCAGAAAAACATCTGCTTTATTGACTACACAAAAGCCTTTGACTCTGTGGATCACAACAAACTGTGGAAAATTCTTCAAGAGATGGGAATACCAGACCACCTGACCTGCCTCTTGAGAAATCTGTATGCAGATCAGGAAGCAACAGTTAGAACTGGGCATGGAACAATAGTCTAGTTCCAAAATGGATAAGGAGTACATCAAGGCTGTATATTGTCACCCCACTTATTTAACTTTTATTCAGAGTACATCACCCAAAATGCCAGGCTGAATGAAGCACAAGCTGGAATCAAGATGGCCGGGAGAAATATCAATAACTGCAGATATACAGATGACACCACCATTATGTCAGAAAGTGAAGAGAAACTAAAGAGTCTCTTGATAAAAGTGAAAGAGGAGAGTGAAAAAAGTTGGCTTAAAACTCAACATTCAAAAAATGAAGATCATGGCATCTGGTCCCATCACTTCATGGTATATAGATGGGGAAACAAAAGAAACAGTGAGAGATTTGATTTTGGGGAACTCCAAAATCAATGCAGATGGTGACTGTAGCCATAAAATTAAAAGATGCTTGCTCTTTGGAAGAAAAGCTATGACCAACCTAGACAGCATATTAAAAAGCAGAGATGTTACTTTGCTGACAAAGGTCTGTCTAGTCAAAGCCATGGTTCTTCCAGTAGTCATGTATGGATGTGAGAGTTGGTGAAAGCTGAGTGCCAAAGAACTGATGCTTTTGAACTGTGGTGCTGGAGAAGACTTGAGAGTCCCTTGGACTGTAAGGAGATCAAACCAGTCAATCCTAGAGGAAATCAGTCCTGAATATTCATTGGAAGGACTGATGCTGAAGCTGAAGCTCCAATACTTTGGCCACCTGATGTGAAGAATTGACTCATTGGAAAAGACCCCGATGCTGGGAAAGATTGAAGGCAGGAGGAGAAGGGGACAACAGAGAATGAGATGGTTGGATGGCATCACCCACCCTATCAATGTGAGTTTGAGCAAGCTATGTGAGTTGGTGATGGTCAGGGAAGCCCGGTGTACTGCAGTCCATGGGGTTCCAAAGAGTCAGACATGACTGAGCGACTGAACTGGCTGACTCACCAGTGCCATGACCATTCTGAGGTCAACTATCAAAGGTCAAAAGGTGGGTGGTGGCCCAGTTCCTGAAAATCCCTACCCCTTCCTCAAAAGAGTTGAAATAACTCTCCCACTCATTAGCTTATGAAACTACTCAGCCCATAAAACTAACCATGCATATTTCGGGGCCTCTCACCTTCTGAGATAGCACAACTCTGTTGAGTATGTTTCTATCTAAATAAAACCACTTCTTGCCTGTCACTTTGTTTCTCACTGAATTCTTTCTGTAATGAGATATTAAAGAACTGGGCTTCATTAAATGCTGAAGCTAGGTATATGATCTCAGTAGGAAGACTGTGAGTTTTGGCTGGATTTGAGTCCCAGCCTCGTTGGTTCAAGTCCCAATTTCAGTTACACAGTTTCATAGTCACCAATTGATTTTCTTTGTTTTTACTTGTCATTTGTTATCTGCCTTATGACTGAATGTGGATTTGTGTTTATATAAATTTTATTTGTAAAATTTCATGTTAAGCCTCAAATAAATGCTACTGTTGGGGAGGGAGAAACTTTCCCTCACCCTTCTCAAGTTATTCTGGCTGGTCTAGTAATTAAATTCACACAAGACAAATCAACAAGAGGGGAAAAAAACACATTTGTATGTGCAGAGATCCCAGGAATGGTACCTATGAAGCAGTTTTTTAGACTTTTTAGACAAACAATAAGTTTGCAAGGAATTGATAAGACAAACATTGGCTTTGGGTGCTTAACTAATGAAAAATCTACAGAGTTTACTCAAGTAGCAAAGTTTGTTTATACATACTTCTTGGCCCAAATATCACTAACCCTGTTGATAAGGGTATCCTTATATCTCCAGGTGCAGAGAGGGTACCTTTCATGTGGGAAATTTATTTTCTACTTTCAAGGAGACAGAGAGGAAAGTCAGGGCATTCGTCTTGTATTGGCCTTTCCTTAAGTATCTCCCATTCAAAATAATCAATATGCCATTCTGGCATATCTGGGGGCAGCCTGCCCTGAGTCCCAACACCTCCTTCTGTGAAAAAAGAAAAACAAAATGAAAGAAAAGAAATGGTTAGTATACCTGCACTCCCATAGCCTGAGTTAGGTTGCACCCTAGATACACTTCTGTCATCAGATTTATTAAACTACATCGTAAAATCATTTTGCTGGGTTCTGCCTATTAAACATAATTCTTGTGGGTAATCATTCTGTCTCCTTCATCCCTGTGTTCTCAGCTTACAGGGTGGTGTATTGCCCAGAGTTTCCCCGCTCCTGTAACTTAGCGCCTTTGTGGAGTGTAAACAGGTTACAGGTGTCCCAAGAGATCCTGATGGCTGTAAATTTTTTATAGTGATACAAAAGCCAAAACCATATTTCACAACCACTTAAATGTTCACTTCAATTAAAATTATATTTGAATATTATTTATATGGCTTTCCTGTTTTCAGTTATTATCTTAGCAAAAGACTTTAGGTATAATGCCCACCACCAGAATGTCCTCTATTGGCAATACTAAGGAGCGCCTCCCTCAGTAATGCCATGTAAATACCATCCTTGTTGTGTGTGCCAGGGTGTATTTTGGGAGCAGCGACCCACCTAGAAGGATTCTGAAAAGGGATTTGAATTAAATAAGATTGTATGAATGAACTGATGAATGTACTGGCTTTGCCTATTAGTAACTGCAAAGCACCAGCATGCCCAAACCTTGGTATTCCAGCTACAAAGAGAACAATGACTATTTTATAGAATTATGATGATTAATAATAAATGATCTAAGTTCAGCTATAAAACATTATATAATGTAAATTTAGTTACCGACTTTGGCAGTAACAGTTACACTACCATTTCCCTAACTGATCTCCCTTCTTCAGCCTCACTCCTCTGCCATTAAGAATTCTGCACCAAAAGAAAGAATTCTGCACCCTATTCTAGTAGGGGGAAGAGGGTTTCCCCACACTGCCAAGCACCACTAGCTGGGTGTCCTACAATTAAACACAATTCTGATGCTATCTAGCAAGAGGTTAAGGACTCCATCTCACAAGACTTCCCCCTCTGCCCACTTCAGACATCAGTTGCAAGTCCAGAGTGTCATCTGTGCTTCTGACCTACTGGCTATAGATGAGAGGTTCCACTGACTCCTTCCTTGGGTTCAATTAATTTGCTAGAACAGCTTACAGAACTCAGAGAAACATTTTACTTACTAGATGATCAGTTTATTATGAAAGGATGTAACTCAAGAAGAGCCAGATAGAAGAAATACACAGAGCAAGGTATGGGGGAAAGGCTCAGAACTTCTACACCCTCTCTGAGAATGCTAGTCTCAAATCCCCACGTGTTCACCAACCCAGAAGCTCTGGACCCTGTCCTTTGGGGGTTTTTGGAGGCTTCATTACACAGGCTTTATCGACTAAATCATTGATCACTGGTTGATTCAACCTCCAATCCCTCTCCCCTCCCTAAGGGTCAAGAGAGGTGGGAGTGAAAGTTCCAACCCTCTAATCACATGGTTGGTTCTGCTGGCAACCAGCCCCCATCCCTAGGTAGGGCTCAAATTTCACCTCATTTGCATAACAGAAGATACCTGTATCCTTCTCATCACTCAAGAAACTCCTAGGGTCTTAGAGCTCTGTGCCAGAAATGGAGATGAAGACCAAATATATGTATTTTTTTTTTATTATCAATCACAAAGTCAGAGCCATATACCCTGCTCTTATGATCAAATCATTCTTCAAGTCTTTTTCCCCAAATCACTCCTTAAATTAAAATTTTCTAGTCAGCTGCCCTTTGCCTACAGTTTTTTGCGGTTAAGCCTAACTGAGGCCATGAGGACCTTCAATTTTTAACTTTGAGGCAGATCCCTCTGTTCGCTATGACCTGACCCTACAACAGGTCTAAGAGGGAAGTCCAAGACCAATAAGCCAGGTACACCAGCCACTAAGGATGGGAGATCCCAGAGCCAAGCTATATTAAACAAGTTTATCCATAGAAGTCATATGCATGCATGAAGGCAGGCTCAGTAGATGAGGCAGGCAACGAGAAGTCAAAGCTGCAGCAACAGCAGCAGTATTGGGTTTAGAGGTGAAGTAAGGACATAAGTAATACGTTTTCATCAGAATGAGGTCCGTTATGTTCCCCTAGCAAACAGCCTCCAAATTAAGTGGCTTATCACAACACAGGTTTATTGCTTGCTAATGCAAAGTCAGTTGCAGGTCTGGGGAACTGCAAAATAATTATCATCTGTGGAGCAAGTCACAGTAATTATACCATGAGGCCTTCTTAGTTGCAGAAGAAATAATACATCTGGAGTATCTTGCAGGTTTTTCTTTGCTTTAGCCTGGAAATATATGTCATTTTTGCCAACAGCCCATTGTCCACAAGTCAGATGGCCCCACCTAATTTTAAAATGACTGATAAATGCGGGTGTGGTAGCTAGAATCCAAAGATGTAACCCACATACATTCCCTACCCATCAATTACACACATATTATACCATTTATATGAAATATTAAGAATAGTCAAATCCATAGAAAGAATTAGTGGCTACGTAGGGCTGAGGGGGTTTGGGGAAATGGGGTGTGTCCGCAGCAGGTATGGGGTTTCTTTGGTGGTGATAAAAATGCCCTAAATTTGATTGTGATGATGATGACACAGTTGTGTGAATATACTAAAAACCATTCAACTATACATTATGTACAGTTAAACTGTGCATTTACTATACATTTATGGTGTGTGGATTATATTTCAATAAAGCTGCTTTTAAAAATCAAGATAATTTATATACCCTCAGAACTCTTGATAAAAATTGTCCAAAACTCACAAATGAGGTGAAAGGAAGACTGCTTGTGGTTTCAAGGTCATATACAAGCATGGCCCAAGAGGCCTCCCCAAGCATTATCTCACCCTTCTTTCTAGGCTGTCCAATACTCCAACCACAGCCGCAGGTGTCTGCTGACCACCTAATATGTAGCAAGCACAACCCAATGTTTAATTTTATTTAATTTTAATTCATTTAAATGTTAAAGCTAGAGTTATTGGGAAACTTTTAAATACATATAATATATATATATACTTTTTTATAACAGAGGTCTTTGTCTTTATTTGTATCATAGGTAGGGTTTGGGGAAGTTGTTTGTTTTTGGCTGAGCCACACACCTTGTGGCATCTTATTGTTGTTTTTTTTTTATCTTTTAATTGGAGAAAAATTGCTTGATAATGTGTTGGTTTCTGCCATACAACAACGTGAATCAACTATAATTATACATATATTCTCTCTTTCTTGAGCTTCCCTGCCCTCCCCATCACCACCACCACACCCTTCTATGTCATCACAGAGTGCCAGGCTGTGTTCCTTGTGTTAATATAGCAACTTCTCACCAGCTATATATGCCAAACAATGCTCCAACTACCACACAATTGCACTCATTTCACATGCTAGCAAAGTAATGCTCAAAATTCTTCAACAAGGCTTCAACAGAACGTGAACCGAGAACTCCCAAATGTTCAAGCTGAGTTTAGAAAAGGCAGAGGAACCAGAGATCAAATTGCCAACATCCTTTAGATCATAGAAAAAGCAAGAGAATTCCATAAAAACATCTACTTCTGCTTCATTGACTATGCTAAAGCCTTTGACTTCGAGGAATACAACAAACTGGGAAATTCTTCAAGAGATGGGAATACCAGACCACCTTACCTGCCTCCTGCGAAACCCACAAGCAGGTCAAGAAGCAACAGTTAGAAGTGGACAAGGAACAATGGTTCCAAAGGAACCAAGGACTGGTTCCAAATTGGGAAAGGAGTATATCAAGACTATATATTTTCACCCTGCTAATTTAATTTAAATGCAGAGTATGTCATGAGAAATGCTAGGCTGGATGAATGATAAGCTAGAATCGAGATTGCCAGAGAAATATCAATAACCTCAGATAAGCAAATGACACCACCCTTGTAGCAGAAAGTGAAGAGGAATCAAAGAGCCTCTTGATGATGGTGAAAGAGGAGAGTGAAAAAACTGGCTTAAAACTCAACATTCAAAAAATTAAGATCATGGCATCAGGTCCCATCACTTCATGCAAATAGAAGGGGAAACAGTGGAAACAGTGAGAAACTTTACTTTTTGGGGCTCCAAAATCACTGCAGATGGTGACTGCAGCCATGAAATTAAAAGATGCTTGTCCTTGGAAGAAAATCTATGACAAACCTAGACAGTGTATTAAAAAGCAGAGACATCACTTTGCCAACAAAGGTCCGTTTAGTCAAAGCTATGGTTTTTCCAGAAGTCATGAATGGATTTGAGAGTTGGACCATAAAGAAGGCTGAAACTGAAGAAGTGATGCTTTTGAACTGTGGTGTTGGAGAAGACTCTTGAGAGTCCCTTGGACTGCAAGAAGATCAAACTAGTCAATCCTAAAGGAAATCAACCATGAATATTCACTGGAAGGATTGGGGCTGAAGCTGAAGCTCCATTATTTTGGCCACCTGATGGAAAGACGACTCCCAGCAAAAGACCCTGATGCTGGAAAAGATTGAGGGCAGGAGGAGAAGCGGACGGCAGAGGACGAGAGGGTTGGATGGCATCACCGATTCAATGGACATGAGTTTGAGCAAGCTCTGGGAGATGATGAAGGACAGAGTAGCCTGGCGTGCTACAGTCCATGGGCTCACAAACAGTCAGACATGATTGAACAACTGAACATCAGCATCGTCATCTAACCAGCTGTCTGTTTCACACATACTGGTGTGTATATGTCAATGCTACTTTCTCCATTCTTTCCACTCTCTCCTTTCCCCACTGTGTCCGTAAGTCCATTCTCGACATCTGTGTTTCCATTTGTTATTTTTTATTTACTTTTTATTATTTGGCCTTGCTGTGCAGCATGTGGAAACTTAGTTCCCTGACTAGAGACTGAATCCACACCCGCTGCTTTGGAAGCAAGGAGTCTAAACCACTGGACCACTAGGCAAGTCCTAGCCTTGCAGGATCTTAGTTCCTCAAACAGTGAAAATGTCAAGTCCTAACCACTGGGTCACCAGGGGATTCCCAGTATATTTTTAACTAGACTTGGAACAACTCTTTTTGACTGTAAATTTTATGAAACCTAAATGCAACATCAACAATTCTAATGAATATGTAGCATACAAATTGAGTGGAGCTTTATGTGAGTATTAGATACACAGTAGATTTTGAAGACTAAGCAAGAGAATAAATTTTTTACATTGACTACATGTTGAAATGATAATATTTTGGCTACACACATATTAAAATTAATTTCACTTTCTCTTCTTACTTTTTTACAGAGTTAATAGAAAATTTTAAATTACATATGCAGCTTGCATTATGCTTCTGTTGGACAGTGCTGCTCTAACGTCTATACCTTTAATTTACTATTTAAAATTAATTAGGGCTTAAACTGAAGCTACATATTAATTTGTCAATTTTTGCCTGATAAAAGCATAAATGATTGAAGACTACCCCCAAGTTTTGTTGTCTAGTTTGTTTATTAGTTGACTTATTCCAGAAGGCTCCTCCTGACTACTATATAAATCTCTATTCCACAAATTCTCTTTGAATCAGCTTTACTACCCACTAGATTCCTCATTAATGAGTTAAATAAACATCTGACACATGTTCACTTTACAGTCATATGAATCACATTTTGAACTTTTTTTAAATTACACTTTGGCAGAGCCCACTGTCAAGGTTCTACATGACAGATCCCTTCTTTAATAGAAAAAACTATAATCTACTATATCATTCAAATAAAATTTCTAAAAGGAAAAACACTTTACAACCTTGCTACTTAAGAAAATTATTTTGATTCATCTAAATCATCTACCAACGTGGCCTATATGACATTTTTCCACATAGATGTAATTATGATGGATGCTTGTATTTTCAGTATGTGTATGTGCAAAAATCATAAACATTTTCATGTTGATACATGTGCTTTGTAATTATCATTTTTAATAGCTGCATACTATTTTATTGGCCTTTGTGTTTTAACTCAACAATTTGTTTATTGTTGAGAATTTGGTTTCTTTCCAGGTTTTTACTCTTATAAATCATGCTTACAATGGATATCTTTCACATATATGTATATATATTTATACAGGCTTTTGCTTCTGTTTAATTGCTTCCTTAGGGCAGATTCCCATGAAAGGGATTATTGAACTTCAGGGTGTGAACAATTTTATAGCCACTGAAGTATGCTGCTATAATGCATCCAGAAAACTCTGTAACCATTTCTACCACCATCAACAGTCCATTAACTTTTTAGTTTTCCAAAAGTTCCCAGTCTTGGTGAAAGAATGTATTTTGAGGTCTCTTTGTTTGTTTTGTTTTTACTATGACTTGATAGATGCAAAACAAGTCCTCAATTTAAATGCTTCTCATAATTTCCTGTTTTCTTTCTTTTTTGATCAAAAGAAAAACTGGCATTCTGGGGACACCTAACCTGAGAATGATTCTTAAAGTATACCTACCACATAGCCCTCAGCTGTGTGAAGCCAACTGAATGTGTTACCAAGTATAACCACACTCTGCTAGACCCATGACAGGCCAGTGAATACAAGAGATGAGGTGTTGAGGCAAGGAATACAACTTTATTCAGAAAGCTGGCTGACTGCAAGAAGATGGCAGACTAATGGTCTCAAAGTCATCATCTTCTCGGAGAAGGCAATGGCACCCCACTGCAGTACTCTTGCCTGGAAAATCCCATGGATGGAGGAGCCTGGAGGGCTGCAGTCAATGGGGTCGCTGAGGGTCGGACACGACTGAGCGACTTCACTTTCACTTTTCACTTTCATGCATTGGAGAAGGAAATGGCAACCCACTCCAGTGTTCTTGCCTGGAGAATCCCAAGGACAGGGGAGCCTGGTGGGCTGCCATCTGTGGGGTCGCACAGATTCGGACACGACTGAAGTGACTTAGCATAGCATAGCAACCATCTTCTCAGGGTCTGGATGCCAGGTTCTTTTATAGAGCCAGAGGGAGAGAAGCAATGAGGAACTAATGTCAAAAGGCAGAATAGGGACTTCCCTGGTGGTCTAGTGGCTAAAACTCTCTGCTCCCAATGCCAGGGGCCTAGGTTTGGTCCCTGGTCAGGGAACTGGATCCCACATGCTGCAACTAAGAGTTTGTATGCATGCCACAACCAAGACCTGGTGCAGCCAAATAAATAAATATTGAAAAATTGAAAGGCAGAATAGAGAGGGAGAGGCAATGAAGCAGTAAAGTAGAAAGGGTCTTCAGTCTTGCAAAACATCTCTGGGAAGGGCCAGCCTTTGGAAGGGGTGTGTTAATCTCTTCTTTTTTGCATCCATTCACAGGTGGGCACCATCAGATTATCTCTGTATGAGCTGAACAAGCTAAAGGCAAAGTAGAAAAAGAAAGATATACCCATTTGAATATAGAGTTACAAAGAACAGCAAGGAGAGATAAGAAAGCCATCTTAATGATCAGTGCAAAGAAATAGAGTAAAACAATAGAATGGGAGAGACTAGAGATGTCTTCAAGAAAATTAGAGATACCAATGGAACATTTCATGCAAAGATGGGCACAATAAAGGACAGAAACGGTATGGACCTAACAGAAACAGAAGATATTAAGAAGAGGTGGCAAGAATACACAGAAGAACTGTACAAAAAAATCTTAATGACCCAGATAACATGATGGTTTTATCACTCACCTAGAGCCAGATATCCTGGAGTGAGAAGTCAAGTGGACCTTGGGAAGCATCACTATGAACAAAGCTAGTGGATGTGATGGAATTCTAGCAGAGCTATTGCAAATCCTAAAAGATGATACTGTGAAAGTGCTGCATTCAATATGCCAGCAAATATGGAAAACTCATCAGTAGCCACAGGACTGGAAAGGGTCCATTTTCATTCCAATACAAAAGGCAATGCCAAAGTGTGTTCAAACTACCGCACAACTGCATTCATTTCACATGCTAGCAAAGTAATGCTCAAAATTCTGCAAGCCAGGCTTCAACATTACATGAACCTCAAACTTCCAGATGTTCAAGCTGGATTAAGAAAAGCCAGAGAAAGCAGAGATCAAATTGCCAACATCCATTGGATGATCAAAAAAGCAAGAGAGTTCCAGAAAAACATCCACTTCTACTTTATTGACTACACCAAAGCCTTTGACTCTGTGGATCACAACAAACTGTGGAAAATTCTTCAAGAGATGGGAATACCAGACCACCTGACCTGCCTCCTGAGAAATCTGTATGCAGATTAAGAAGCAACAGTTAGAACCTGACATGGATCAATGGACTGGTTCCAAAATGGGAAAGGAGTACACCAAAGCTGTATATTGTCACCCTGCTTATTTAGCTTATATGCAGAGTACATCATGCGAAATGCCAGGCTGGATGAAGGACAAGCTGGAATCAAGATTGCCCAAAGAGCCCCCGACCGTGCCGCCAGCAAGCAGGAGGAGGAGCCGACAAGCCAGAGACAGCCGGGGGGCAGCTGAGGAGGTCTCCCTACACGGTTGCCCCCTCCCTCTCCTGAGATGTCAGGAAGAAGGGGGCCATCCGTGTCCCCAACAGGGGCCCCCTGGAACCGGGGGTCCCAAGCCCTGGAGCTCAGAGGTAAGGAGGTGCTGACAGGTGCTCAGCGAGATGCTCCCCCACCCCTCAGGCTCCCTTCCCATCCTCCTATTTTTCCTCCTCCCCAGGGTCCCAGTGGGCCCCACCCCCCACCCTCACCCTTGACCCCATTTCCAGCACCTGAGTGCGACTTCTTGTCCCCCCCGCGTATCCCTGTCCAGGGGTACCCTCATGGGGCCCCCTCTGCTCTTTGTGCCGGAGTCCAAGGCCTTTGGGGAGCCCACCCGGAGCCCAGCTGACCGCAATCTGCGAGGGGTGAGCAAGACAGCACCAGTCGGTCGCTGTGGAGAGCTGGCCTGTGTGATGCCATCCGCGGCTGGTGACAGACCCCCAGACTGCTGTGGACCTGCGTGGGTGTGAGGTGGAGATGCTGGAGGAGGTGCCTGTGGCTGGCGGCAGTCCCCTGTGCCAGTACTTCTTTGAAACCCACTGCAAGGCTGCCAGTACTGAGGAAGATGGCCCTGGTGGGGGTGGAGGAGGCTGCTGGAATGTGGGCCAGAGGCACTGAGTGTCTGAGTGTAAGGCCAAGCAGTCCTACATGTGGGCATCGACCACTGATGCCCAGGGCCGGCTGGTGATGGATTTGAATTGATACTGCCTGTGCCTACATGCTTCTAAGCCAGACTGGCCAGGCCTGAGACCCATGCCCTGGAACTGGGCAGACAGAGAAAGAAGGAGCTGGATGCTGAAAAACCTCAGGAGTGACCTGGGTGCTCTGGGCCTCAGTCTAGGAACTTGTCAAATGGTCACAAAAATCATTGAGAGTTCATTCTAGGCAAGACAGATGGTGAAATCAAATGGGGTTTTGAAGGATGAATAGGAGTTATCCTGGATGAACTTGAGGGTGAAAATGATGATGATGATGATAGCCAAAAAAAAAAAAAGAAGATTGCTGAAAGAAATATCAATAACCTCAGATATGAAGATGACACCACCCTTATGGCAGAAAAAGCCTTTTGATGAAAATGAAAAAGGAGAGTGAAAAAGCTGGCTTAAAACTCAACATTCAAAAAACAAAGACCATGGCATCCTGTCCCATCACTTCATGGCAAATAGATGGGGAAACAATGGAAACAGTGGCAGACTTTATTTTCTGGGGCTCCAAAATCACTGCAGATGGGACTGCAACCATGAGATTAAAAGACACTTGCTCCTTGGAAAAAATCTATGATCAACCTAGACAGCATATGAAAAAGCAGAGATATTACTTTGCCAAAAAAGGTCCATCTAGTCAAAGCTATGGTTTTTCCAGTAGTCACGTATGGATGTGAGAGTTGGCCTATCAAGAAAGCTGAGTGCCAAAGAACTGATGCTTTTGAACTGTGGTGCTGGAGAAGACTTGAGAGTCCCTTGGACTGCAAGGAGATTCAACCAGTCAATCCTAAAGGAAATCAGTCCTGAATATTCGTTGGAAGGACTGATGCTGAAGCTGAAGCTCCAATATTTTGGCCACCTGATGCAAAGAGCTGAATCATTGGAAAAGACCTTGATGCTGGGAAAGATTGAAGGCAGGAGGAGAAGGAGATGACAGGATGAGATGGTTAGATGGCATCACCAACTTGATGGACATGAGTTTGAGTAAGCTCAGGGAATTGGTGATGGACAGGGAAGCTTGGTGTGCTGCAGTCCATGGGGTCACAAAGAGTCAGACACTACTGAGCAATTGAAATGAACTGAACTGAACAGAACTAGTGACTTCATTTAATCATAATTGTTACTGAACTCAGGTTCAACGGCTCACCACTTGAAAGCCAATATTTGAGAGACAAGTGCTGGTTAGAAAGGAAAATTTGCTTTATTCAGGAGGTTAGCAACCTAGGGAGAAGGTGGACTCCTATCCAAGAACCAACTCATAGATTCTGTTCAACCAGGAAAGTTTTTAAAGGAAGAGAGGGGAAGCTTATCTCAGTTAATCATTTGGAAAGGGGGTCAGAGTCTTTGCTATCTTCCACTGTGTGCAGACTTTCTCCTGATTGGTTGGTAGGGAGGTAGCAAGGCAGTGTTCCAGGAATCATGTACTCAGTCTGAAGTTATCATCTTCCATCTGGGTGGGGACTTTAGTTCCTGCAGAAGAACTCGAAGATATTGTTGTATATATCACCTGAGTAGAAACCAGGTCCCTGTTTTATCACTGCACTATAGTTTCTTGACCATTCTGAGGCAGGAGATAGATAGGTCCATCCCTGGGTAAGATGATAGGAGATTCATTCTCTGTGGACTGAAACTCCAAGATGAGAATAGCAGGGCATTTCAGAGAAGAGGCTAGGCCTTGCCCAGACCACATATTTCTCATTCTCGAAGTCAGGAGATCTCCATGACCATGCATGTCCTTGGAGGTCAAAAGGGAAGTGATGCCAACTGATGCCAGGCTGCCCATAGGCCTCTGGCAGTAGAATCCATCTTGGCTAAGAGATGCATGCACACATATGGGAGAATCCTGAGATATACCAAATATGGACTCTGACCCAGGCAAATCAAAATGATAGGCCTAAAAAAAACCAGAGTGGTGCTCCACAAAAGTGATTTAAACTACCACAAGGGCAAGACTCGGGGACTTTCTCTCTGAGCTCACCTTTGTGTCTATCCACACATATGAACTTTTTCCACCTAGTAAATACTTTACTTGGTTCACTACTTTCTGCCTTTATGGGAATTCTTTTCTGCAAAGCCAAAGAGCCAGGGCTTTGTCACTGACCACTGGTCTAGTGGGTAGGATTTCGTGTTTTCATTGCTGTAACCCACCTCAGTCTCTGGCCAGGAAACCAAAGGCCCACTTCAAGCTGCTTCAGGTTGAGGCTACCAAAGATCAGTTCCTCCTTTCATTTCCCATTGCCTCACTATTTTGATTAACAACTGTTTGAATTTACCCTTTGATAAATCAGGAAAGGTCTAGGAGGCTGAAGCTTCTTTCCTACATACAAGAAACTGGGGACACAGAAAAAATTTGTACCAGGGGAGGTTCCAATCGGGTCCTGCTCAACTTTGTAATCACTTCCTTAAAGGCCTTATGTGCAAATATAAACATAAACCATGTTTATGTTTGATGTCAAGTTCTAAACTGGGTTAGAACTTCAGTTTATGAATTGGATGGGCAGGTAGGGGCAGGCAAACACAGTTCTGCCTATAATTGTAGTTTTAGCAATATTTGTTACAATTTGCAGAAATAAAAGTTTCAAAACCGGTAAAGTTAAAGCCCCTAGAAGGATGGTGCTTAAAAAAAAAAAAAAAAAAAAAATCACAATTCAAATAAGCAATGTAAGGGCAGAAAAAATTTCCCAGCCTCCCGTCTATTGCAGGAGAGGGGGGCACAGGAGGATGGTCACATCCCAGTTCCTGCAACAGCCACCAAGTGTGTGTTCTTGGTTTCATGAAACAAAGAATTCAAGAGCGAGAAACAGTAAAGTGACAAAGGTTTACTTAGGGAGGAAACACTTCGTTGACAGAGTGTGGGCCATCTCAGAAGGCAAGAGAGGCAGAAAAGGCACCAGGCTATGCTAACCTATCCTACTCCTGCTGCTGCTACGGCTGCTAAGTCACTTCAGTCGTATCCGATTCGGTGCGACCCCGTAGACGGCAGCCCACCAGGCTCCCCCGTCCCTCGGATTCTCCAGGCAAGAACACTGGAGTGGGTTGCCATTTCCTTCTCCAATGCATGAAAGTGAAAAGTGAAAGTGAAGTCGCTTAGTCGTATCCGACTCTTCACAACCCCATGGACTGCAGCCTACCAGGCTCCTCTGTCCATGAGATTTTCCAGGCAAGAGTACTGGAGTGGGGTGCCATTGCCTTCTCCGAACCTAATCCTAACCTGAGTTCAAGTCCTAATATGAGTTGTATGGTTTCAATAGTCCTGAATATGGGATTGCCAGTTTTTATAAGGGTGGGTAATTTCACAGGCTAATGAGTGGGAAGAGCGTTCCAGCTCTTTTGGGTAGGGGTGGGGATTTTCAGGAATTGAGCCACCGCCCACTCTTTGACCTTCATGGCAGCTGTGGATGTGTCATTTAGCATGCTGATGTGCTACAATAAGCGTATACTGAGGCTCAAGATCTAGTAGAAGATGACTCATCTGCCATCTTATACCTAGTTGGTTCTAAACAGTTGAAGTTGTGTGTGTTCTCAGGCTATGTCATTCTTTTAAGCGTTGTGCCCTGCCCCCTTCTGGTCTCAGTTCTATGTTCTTTGACTGGTCTAATAATTAAACTATATGAAACAGATTAACAGAGGAAAAACAAACAAAATTACATACCTCCAGGAGCACATGAAAATATAAAGAATCAAAGGCAGCCAGGTAACTGAAGCTTATATAATATCCTGAGCTAAAAAAAAGGGGTGGAGATCTAGAGTTACAAAAGTGTAAATGAGGAAGGACAAAAAAAGCATTCTTCACCACCCAGTTCTACATTGTCATAATCCTCTACAGCTGCCCACCAACAGGGTGAAGAACAGAGTGAGGCTCTCTGTGCTTTGGCCTAACAGCCCTTTGTGAAACTAAGCAAGACCCTGTGGGGCTCCTGGCCTTGGGAGCCTTTCCGTGTCCCCTATTCTTTGTAAGGAACAGACTCCAGCCTCCATGAGCTTCCCTGAGTTCCAAATGACAGACAAACAGTTGTTAATCTGGGAAGGAGAGGATGTAGAGACAAGGGAGAAACAGCCAAGAGTCAACAGTTTAGCCTTGGGGCAGGGGCAGGTTCCGCCTCAAGGAATACACGTAATAATATGTTTATGCTCTTTATAGAAATAAAAACACCAACAGATGAAAGATGTATGCATGGTTGACTGCATGTATTCCCTAGACCAAAAAAAAAAAAATTGTATGTATACTGGTTCTTCCTCTACCACTTCTAAGTTCTGAGCTTCATTAAGTCCTGAGATGAGGTGTATGATCTCAGCAAAAGACTGTGTGCTCAAGTCCCAATATGAGTTGTACAATTTAGCTACTACTTGCCTGTCTCCTCCTTTACCAATACTCAGTCTATCAATCCTCTATCCAAATTACCTTTCTGAAACACGAGGGAAGGGGTCAGGGTAGAGTCTTTAAAAGAATGACATAGCCCAAGGACAAGACATAAACTGATTAGAACAAAATAGGTCAAGGTGGAAGATGCATCAACTTCCACTAGACCTTTAGCCTCAGAGTATGCTCATCTTAACACATCAGCAAACTAAGTGATACACCCGCCAGTACCATGACAGTTTCAAGGCCAACCATCAGAAATCAAACAGTGAGCAATGGCCTAATTCCTGGAAATCTCCACCATTCTCTAAAATAGTTGAAATAATCCTGCCATTCATTCATCTATGAAATCACCCGACCTATAAAAACTAACCTCTCCATATCTGGGGGCTTCTTACCATCTAGTCAAGGCTATGGTTTTTCCTGTGGTCATGTATGGATATGAGAGTTGGACTGTGAAGAAGGCTGAGCACCAAAGAATTGATACTTTTGAACTGTGGTGTTGGAGAGGACTCTTGAGAGTCCCTTGGACTGCAAGGAGATCCAACCAGTCCATTCTGAAGGAGATCAGCCCTGGGATTTCTTTGGAAGGAATGATGCTAAAGCTGAAACTCCAGTACTTTGGCCACCTCATGCGAAGAGTTGACTCATTGGAAAAGACTCTGATGCTGGGAGGGATTGGGGGCAGGAGGAGAAGGGGACGAAAGAGGATGAGATGGCTGGATGGCATCACTGACTGGATGGATGTGAGTCTGAGCGAACTCCAGGAGTTGGTGATAGACAGAGAGGCCTGGCGTGCTGCGATTCATGGGGTCACAAAGAGTCAGACACGGCTGAGCAACTGATCTGAACTTACCTTCTGAGATAGCCCACAGTATGTCAGTGAAGTGTGTTTCTACCAAAGTTGTTCTTACTTTTTGAGATATACCTCATCCTATCTATGGAATATGTATCTCTCTAAATAAATCCACTCTTTACCTATCACTTTATCTCTCATTAGACTTTTTTCTGCAACAAGACATAAAGGACCTGAGCTCACTGAATCCTGAGACCAGGTGTGTGATCTCAATTAAAAGACAGTGGGTTGAAGTCTTAATGTGAGTTGTACAGTTTCAAAAGTCCTAAGTAAGCTCCTGATTATGTAACCAAGCCGGACCATATGGGACCTTTTCAGTTCCCCCATAATTCTGTTTTTTTCTCCTCTCTGAAGTACCTAGATAGTGGTATCTAATGCATCTTTCCCAAGTTTTTCAACTGACAAGTTCAGTTCAGATCAGTCACTCAGCCGTGTCTGACTCTCTGTGACCCCATGAATCGCAGCACGCCAGGCCTCCCTGTCTATCACCAACTCCCGGAGTTCACTCAGACTCACGTCCATCCAGTCAGTGGTGCCATCCAGCCATCTCATCCTCTGTCGTCCCCTTCTCCTCCTGCCCCCAATCCCTCCCAGCATCAGAGTCTTTTCCAATGAGTCAACTCTTCGCATGAGGTGGCCAAAGTACTGGAGTTTCAGCTTTAGCATCATTCCTTCCAAAGAAATCCCAGGGCTGATCTCCTTCAGAATGGACTGGTTGGATCTCCTTGCAGTTCAAGGGACTCTCAAGAGTCTTCTCCAACACCACAGTTCAAAAGCATCAATTCTTCAACTGACAAAACTGCCACCAAATGGATGAAATTAACTATTAATACTTGATGATCATGAGCAGTAGCTTGCTTCTAGTGCCCAAGGATTGATCACCATCAACCAATCAGAGAATTGTGCAGGAGCTGATCACACACCCTTGGACACCTCTTCCTCCCCTTGCCTTTAAAAATGCTTTGCTGAAACCCTTCAGGGAGTGTGGAGTTTTTGAACACAAGCCCCTTGTTCTTGCTCAGCCCTCTGTCAACTACAAATTGGCAGTTGACTGGGTGCTTGCCATCTACCTCTACAAGGATTAAATCATGTGCTGCTACACCTGTTGATTTTCAACACCCTCTGAAAGGAGTTCAGGGTAGACAGCAGAAATTGTTGCAGGTAAGAGCCTTGACTCCATGCTGAATCTCTTTCTTTGACTTTAACCTTTATTTTTTTGTTTTATTTTGTTTTTGTTATTATAATCATACATAACAGCCTTCCTAAAAGGACCCCACCCCTCTGCTGGACTGTTAAACTAAAGTGCCTTTGCTCAGCACACAGAAGTATAACCTGACTCTGCCCACCTGTTAATGGCTGCAAGAAAGAAGGTATTAACACATCCCTTCCCCAATACTGGCCATTCCCAGAGATGATTTGCAAGACTGATGGCCCTTTTTATTTTACTTCCTCATCCCATCTCTCTCTCGTTCTATAAAAGAAAATGACATCCAGACCATGATAAGATGGTTATTTCTAGACATTAGTCTGTCATCTTCCCAGTCAGCTGGCTTTGTGAAGAAAGTCGTATTTCTTGCCTCAACATCTCATCTCTAAGCTAATTGGTCTGACATGTGGCGAGCAGAGAGAGCTTGGATTCGGTAACAAAGTGAGGCACTCTATGCTCGGGGGGAGGCGGGATGAGAACTAATAAGACAGGGCTTCAGATAGTTAGATATTTTCAGGAGCCAATTTTGTTGTTGTTCTTGTTGTTGTGCTGGTTGATACGCAGGTTTTTCTCTAGTTGCAGCGAGTGGGCTACACTCTAGCTGTGGTGTGATAGCGTCTCTTGGTAGCGGCCTCTCTTGTTGCAGAGCACGGACTCCAGGGCTCTTGGGCTTCAGTAGCTGCAGGTCCCAGACTCCAGAGCACAGGCTCAGTGGTTACGGTGCACACACTTAGTTGCTCCGTGGTATGCAGGGTCTTCCCAGACGAGGGATCAAACCCATGTCTCCTGCACTGGCAGGTGGACTCTACCACTGAGCCACCAGAGAAGCCCCAGGAGTCCATTTTTTTGAGCCTAATTCTTGTGTCTCCTCTCTGGAAAAGTATTAAAGTCCATGCTGACAACTCTTCCTGATGACTAGCAAAAGCTTCACAAGACAAGTAGAAACCTTCTGGGAAACATGTGCTTGATTGATTTCCCCTTTACCAAAATTACATATATACTATTTTTCCCTCCTACATCTTGGGAGTAGTTTCTCAGAGATATTGAAGAAGGAATTCATAGGGCCTGGACTCCATCTTAGGCCTGTTCATGCTGATCATGCTCGGCCACCTTTCCAATGGACTCTGAACTCTCTGTTTAGTGCCTATGAAAACAACAACAGAAGGATAAGACCCCCTCCAGACAGGGGAACCTTGAAGATCATATCTAGGTTACTCATCGCCTCAGAGAAACATACACTAATCACCCCCTTCCTCCAGACAGGCCATAAATTTTTCTGTATCTATCGGAGTGTAACCTCGGGTTTATTGATTATTGGCTAACTGACTGTTTGAGCCCATGAGCACACAGCACGTGAATGATGGGGTTACTGGGATTGTATTTTCCTTGGTTTATGTAAGTCTCAAGGAATTTGGAGTGGTGGGTTCAGACATGTGCACATGGGGTATAAAAGGTTTTCACAAATGCTGGTCGGGGTCCTTGGCTAAGAGGAGACTCTGCCTTGGGCCCGCCAGTGTAATAAACTGCATCACTATCTGCATTGTCCTTCTGAGTGAGTTTGTTTCCCGGAACGCGTGGCTACCACAGTATCTGAGATGCCATCTCCCAGGCTGCAGTCCTCGTTTGCCCCAAATAAAACTTGACTCACGACTCTCATATTGTGCTTTTTCTTAAGCTGACACCTCCAATAAACCTTTCCGTGCTCTAAACTCATTTTTGTTTATTTGCCCTAGAGGTAGGAGATACGTGGGCCCAGGCTCAACAGTTTCTCCCCTGTGGACAGAAATTTCATAATAGCAGAAACTCTATAAAAACAGAATGATGGAGGAGGCTGGGCCCTGTACAGTTAAGAGATGAAAGACCACATATTCCTCATTCTAAAGTTAAGGAGACTTCCCCGACTACACATGCACTGAAAGGCTCCTTGGAGGTTGAAAAGGGAGGGGGGATAACCTCAAAGAAAGTGATGTCAACTACCCATAAGCCTCTTTACTAGAATGCATCTGGGCTAAAAGATGTGCACACACACGGGATGACCCTGAGCTATGCCAAATATGGCCTCTTTACCAGACAAAGCAAGATGATTGGTCAAAGTAAACTGGAAAGAAATGCCCCATAAAAGCGATTCAAACTAAAAGTGATTCAAAAGTGATTCAAACATAAAAGTGATTCAAACTCTGAGCCTGCCCATGTATCCATCCACAGGCACTATACTCTTTATCCTCCTAATAAACACCACCTCCTTGGGAATTCCCGTCTGCAAAGCCAAAAGGCTAGGACCTTGTCACTGACCACTGGTCTTCAAGACAATGGTGATCCAGGGACTCCAGCCACTCCCCACAGCAGATCCTGCAAAAGCAACTAAAGTCACCATGGGACCTCTTTAATGACACACGGTGAGAGCTCCATGACTCCAACTAGGTAAGGTCTATGAGGCCCTGTCAGCCTGAAGAAGTTACAGAAAACAGACCTTTGCCTGTCATCTGCCCAATAAAGATTTTTGGGGGTTTATGTTTCTCAGAGGGTGTGATGCAGGAGGTAGATGCACCCCCAACACGGTAGAGCAATTGGAGATTCATTCCCTATGGACTGAAACTCCAAAACAAAAGCAGCAGGACAATTAAGGGAGGAGGCTGGGCCCTATCCAGGACATATATTTCTCGTTCTTGAAGTCAAGAGACCTCCCCAACCACACATGTGCAGAAAAGACTCCTTTTAGGTCAAAGAGGGAGTTATGTCAAAGGATATTCTCTACCCATACACCTATTCATCTTGGCTAAAATCCAATTTGGCTAAGAGATGTGTATGCACACATGAGAGATCCTGAGATATACCAAATATGAATAGTGAACCAGGCAAATCAAAATGATTGGCCAAAGGAAACTCAGAAGAAATGCCCCATAAAAGTAATTCAAACTACAAAAGGCTGCAACTCAGCAATTCAGACACTGTCTCTGAGTTCGCCCATTTGTCTATCCACACATGCTGTACTCTTTTTTTCCTCTGAATAAATATTTTTATTTGTTTCCCTATTTTCTATCTTTGTGGGAATTCTTTTCTGCAAACCCAAAGAGCCAGGCCCTTGTCACTGACCCGTGGTCTAGTGGTTAGGATTTGGTGCTCACACTGCTGCAACACAGCCTCAGTTTCTGGCTGGGAACCCAAGCTCCAAGCCATAGCAGGCTGAGGCCACCCAAGGTCAGCCTCTCTGTGCATTGGGCTCACAAATTTGCATTCAGTAACAAAATTTAAATTCGCAATTTCACCTTGTGTGGTTTTCTTTAAGTAGACAAAGGGGAAGAAAACTATTCACAGGAAGGCAGAGGTGTTTGGAAAACAAAAGGTGAATAAATTTCTTTAGGTGTCTCAGGTAATAGCTCTCTTCCTGGTACAGGCACCCTTTCCAATGTAAATTTAAGCAGTTAAGGGAGAGATAAAAAGCTTTCCTGTTAGATTTAATTACCTTTACCTTGAAATAACCCTCAGGCCGAAGAGGCATATTTTGGGGTGAGAAATTCTGTTCCCCTTCAATACAAAATAATTTACATGGCCCCTCAAAGGACACTGAAAAGGGATAAATCCTTGATCTCACTTAGTAACTTTTCACAGAAAAGACCCTGGAAAAGACCTGAGGCTGGGAAAGGTAGAAAGCAAGAAGAGAAGGGGACAACAGAGGACAAGACCGTTAGATGGCATCATCAACTCAATGGACATGAGTCTGAGCAAGCTCTGGGAGATGGTGAAGGACAAGGAAGCCTGGCGTGCAGCAGCCCATAGGGTTGCAAAGAGTTGGACATGACTGAGCAACTGAACAACAACAACTCTTTTCACAATTCCCTTTCTCCCATCCCACTCACAACCACAGAATACTACTTCGCACCCATAGTTCCCAGGTCTGCTTAGGGACCCTGACTCTTTGTAATGCAAATTTAGTAAACTCTGCTGTTAAAACCTTACCCTTGCCTCTCCCTGACATTCCAGCTCAACCCCATCACAAAAGTTCAAAACCAGTCTGACTGGGATTTTCTCTCCACAAATGGGAGGTGGGGCTGAGGGTGGGGTCAAGTGTCAAACACTGGAGGAAATCAAGTTACATCTTGTTGGAAAGCTAGATGACTGGTTTTGTTGTTATTTAGTCTCCAAGTCCTGTCCTACTCTTTTGCAACTCCTTGGAGGTTACTGGAGGAGTGAGTAACAGTCATGCACTTGCACTCAGCCCCCACCTGTATCTTTCCTGGGAGCCCCATAGACATGCTGGATGCCCCAGTGTGTGGCCCACTGCCCCTGCAGCCCCTTCCTACAGCCAGTGCACAGGTCCTGTCCTCATTTGAAAACACCTGGGGCCAGATTTTTCTATTCCCGCAAAGTCAGGAACTTGCCTAGGATCCACACGACCTGCTCAATAGTTTCCTCCAAGATGACTGTCATTGGCACCCCAAGAATAAACAAAGGGAAAGGCAGCCACTAGATGGCCCCCTTTGCCTTATCCACAGCAATGCAGGGCTCAACTACCTCCCAAAGTTTCACATTCATTTGTCTCCAACTGGGGATTAGGTGACTGGCTTCCTCTTTGGAAGCAAGTGTTAACTACAAATCGGCACCTGCCATCTCCCTCTCCAAGGATTAAATCATGTGCTGCTGCAGCTGCTGACTTTCAATGGCCACTGGAAGGAGTTTAAGGTGGAGAGCAGAAATGAGCCCTTTTTGCTGGGGGGAGGGGTGGAGTGGGGGAACTGGCAGGAGAGGTCTTCATATATCTAGATATTTTTAGGACCTGGTTTTATGTGCCCAATTCTTGTATCTCCTCATATCTAGAAAATCACTAAAGTTCTTTATGGTGATGACTGTTCCTCATGACTAGCAAAAGCTTCAGGAGACCAGCAGAAACCTTCTGGAGAAGGCGTGCTTGATTGCATGTATTCCCCCTTCACCAAAATTACATATATAATGACCTTCCCCCCTGCTTCTTTGAACCAGTTTCTCAGAGCTATCTGAAGTGAAGTGCTGACTCCTGGGCTGCAGTCCTCATTTTGCCCCAAATAAAACTTAACTCACAGTGCTCAAGTTGTGCATTTTTTTAAGCTGACACAAGTTAAGGGACAAGTTATGAGCCCTCGACTGGCTCCACAAGAGGTGGCCCTGGAGGAGTCTGAAGAATTCCCTGAATCCACCCTCAGGGACTTCACATGCAGATACTTATCTTTGGGGGATCAACTTAGGCCTGCATCACTCCCAGGTCCCCATAGCAGGGAGTGGGCATCAAACTAAAAGACTTTGTGTTGTCTGCATCTTTCCAGGTTATCAGATCCTAGTGAAGGGAACAGAATCCCAGGGGGCTTTTCTGAGTACATATCCTTTCTGTGTCTCCCATTTCATGTTTGTAGGAATCAGGCTTCATTCAGCCTCCTAGACCTTCCCTGAGTCCCAAAGGGCTGATTCAAATGGTTGGTAATCAGGGAAGAGAGAATACAGAAACAAAAAAGGAATGTGACCAAAACTCGACTTCTCTATACTCCAGTGCTGAATCATATCCTGAGACAGAAGTAGAAATGAACAGCTTTCTTGCTTTGCCAGGCAAAGGAAGACACACCAGGCTTCTGCCTTGAAAACCTATGTGTCTCAACCCCAGAGAACTTGATGGGTGTTTTTACACCAGGCAGGGTCAAAGGTAGGCTCTGTTAAGATTAGGGTGGGTGCAGGGTTTGCCCTCCTTTAATCCTGTCTCAGGTGGTCAGGTGGTGAGCTTCTCTGGTTCCTTTTGTTGTAGGAAGAGCGGGGGAGGCGGGGGGCGGGGGGGGGGGGGTCCCTTACAGGGCCCCAAGAGCTGGCTCTTGTCTAACACTTGGAAAAGAATTGTCCGAGGAGACACGTGCTGACCAAGCAAGAGATTTCATTGGAAGGGCACCCGGGTGGAGAGCAGTAGGGTAAGGGAACCCAGGAGAACTGCTCTGGCTCACAATGTCGGGTTTTATGGTGATGGGATTCGTTTCTGGGTGGTCTTTGGCCAATCATTCTAACTCAGAGTTTTTCCTGGTGGCACACGCATCGCTCAGCCAAGATGGATGCTAGCGTAAGGGATTCCGGGAAGTGGACGGACACGAGGTGTCTCCTTTAGACCTTTCCCGAACTCTTCCAGTTGGTGGTGGCTTATTAGTTCCGTATTCCTTATCAGGATCTCCTGTCATAAAACAACTCATGCAAATGGTTACTATGGTGCCTGGCCAGGGTGAGTGGTTTCAATCAGTGTGCTTCCCCTAACACTTTCATCTTTGCCTCAAGTGGTTTCTTTGCTGATCCTCCCTTGATTAGCAACCATTCCAAGCCACCATTTGGAACTCAGGGAATGTCACAGAGGCTGGAGTCTTGCCTACAAGAAATGGGGGATAGAAAGTCTCCATCCTTGGGAGCCCCATAGGACTGGGTTTCAGGAACAGTCAAGGAATAATCATGTAGCCCTGGGGCAAAGTTCCAGTTCCTCCTCAGGGGACAAGCACAGCAATGTCTTTAAGTTCTTCTGCAGAAAGTAAGGGCCCCACTCAAGTAGAGGATGGTAATCTCATGCTGAAGCACAAGTTTCCTGGAGTACCACCTTGTTACCTCACCACCAACCAATCAGAAGAAAGCCACACACCCTGCAGCTCTCACCCCAAATTTTGCCTATAAAAACTTTTCCCTGGAAATCCTAAAGGAGTTTGGGGGTTTTGAGCACGAGCCACCATTCTCCTTGCATGGCCCCACAATGAACCTTCCTCTGCCCCTAACTCCAACCTTTTGGTTTGTTTGATCTCACTGTGCATCAGACACATGAACTTGTGTTCAGTAATGGTACCCTCTGTACACTGAGGAATTTTAAGCTGGAGGTAATTAATATGTTCAGTCGTGTCTGACTCTTTGACACTGTTATAGTTCATGGAATTCTCCAGGCCAGAATACTGGAATGGGTAGCCTTTCCTTTCTCCAGGGATCTTCCCAAGCCAGGGATCAAACCCAGGTCTCCCACATTGCAGGTGGATTCTTTACCAGCTGAACCACCAGGGAAGCCCAATTAATATGGTTATTTCCTTGATTCTGGCAGAATGGTGATTTCCTTGATTCTTGCCCTCTCAAGGGAAAGAATTTAGTCGAGCAGCATAGAGAAGTTTTAAGTAGCAAGAGTTTTACCAAGCACAGCAAAAATACACTCCCAAGAAAGGATGAGAGTGGGCTATAAGGAAGACAGTAGCAGCCCTGCAAGGAGGTAGTGTTAGGTTTTTTAGAGTCGTTGCTGTTCCCTGTGTCCTGCATCATTTTGAAACCATTCACCCAGATTGAGACTTGAACCCATGTGCCAGGACTCAGCCAAAACCCAGGTTGGGACTCAAACTAACATGGCTGGGACTCAAACCAACATGTCCAGGACTCAAACCTGGCCAAAATTGGGCTTGGACTCAAACCCACATGGCCAGGACTCAATCCCAGCCGAAACCCACTCTCTTCCAACTGAGACCACAAACCTGGTTTCAGGACCTAAAGAAGCTCTTGTTCTTGATGTCTCATTGCAGGAAGAATTCAGTGAGAGACAAAGTGATAGGTAAGAGGTTAATTTACTTAGAAACACACTCTACAGACAAGAATGTGGGGGGTCCCAGAGAGTGAGTGTGGCCTCAAAATGTGGAGTGGTTAAATTTATGGGCTGGGTAATTTCATAGGCTAATAAGTGGAACGATTATTTCAGCCATTTTGGAAAAGGGGTGGAGATTTTTAGGAACTGGGCCACCACCCACTGTTTGGTCTTTGATGGTGAATCTTGGAACTGTCATGGTGCCTCTGGATGTGTCATTTAGCTTGTTGATGTGTTACAATGAACATACACTGAGGATCAAGGTCTAGTTGAAGTTGACTTCTCTGCCATCTTGGACCCATTTGATTCTAACCAGTTTATGTTGTATCCTCAGGCTATGTTATTCTTTCTAAGATTGTGTCCCCTTCTCTCCTGTTTCAGCATCATGTGGCCAAAGTATCGGAGCTTTAGCTTCAGCAAGAGTCCTTTCAATGAATGAAATTACCCAGCCTATAAAAGCTAACCACACATTTTGAGGCTGCACTCACCTTCTGTGATGGCTCACACACTTGTCTATGGAGTGTGTATCTCCCAAGGCTGCCCTTGCCTTCTGAGATGGCCCACACTCTGTAGAGTATGTTTCTCTCTCAAAAAAAAAAAAAAAAAAAGGAAGAAAGAAAGAAACAAAACACTTCTTACCTATCACTTTGTTTCTCACTGAATTCTTTCTGCAATAAGACATCAAGAACCCGAGTCACACTAGGTCCTAAAACCAGGTGTGTGATTTCAGTTGGAAGATCATGGATTTGGGCCAGGTTTGAGGCCCAACCACACGGGTTCAAGTCCCAAGCAGGTTTTTGCCTGGGTTCAAGTCCTGATACATAGAATCTAAGGTGAATGGTTTCAATGTGAAGAGCTGACTCATTGGAAAAGACCTTAACATTGGGAAAGATTGATGGCAAAAGGAGAAGGGGGAGGCAGAGGATGAGATGGTTAGGTAGCATCACCATCTCACTGGACATGAATCTGGGCAAACTCTGGGAGATGGTGGAGGACAGAGGAACCTGTGTGCTACAGTCCATGGGGTCACAAGGAGTCAGACACAACTTAGTGACTGAACAGCAACAAAAATCCCACAGGCTAATGAGTGGGAGGATTATTTCAACTATTTTGGGGACAGGGTGCAATCTCCAGGAATTGGGTCACCACCCACTCTTTGGTCTGTTATAGTTGACCTTGGAACTGTCATGGTTCCTCTGGGTGTGTCATTTAGCTTGCTGACATGTTACAATGAAGGCTTCCCAGGTGGTTCAGTAGTAAAGAATGTGTCTGCCAATGCAGGAGGTATAGGAGACAGGGGTTTGATCCCTGGGTTGGGAAGATTTATCCATTTGTGTTGTGTCTTCAGGTGAAGCCATTCTTTCAAATGTAGTACCTGCCCCCCTCCCTCCTTGTGTCATTTCTTGCTCAGATTTTTGTCCCATATTCTTATGGGAAGGAAAAAGGCAGTGGTCCATTTTCTGTAACTGCTTCAAGGCTGAGTAGGGGCATTGCCTGTCAGGTAGTAAATATCTCTGGATGCCTGATCTCACAGCCTCAGGGACAAGACAGCTTGTTGTTTTAAGTCAATATGAGCTGGAACACTCCCCATAGCCATCATCTTGATAGGGAACTGTTGTAAATGCTTCACAGCTTTCTTTATGAATCTCCTTGATAATGAAGCACTTTTTCTAAGCACCAGAGTATAAAAATATCTATAAATGACAAAAGACTTAAAACACAGAGTTAAACATCCGGTTACAGTATAATTGATAAACAGTCCTCATTGCTGTTGCTGTTAGGGGAAGCACACTGATTGAAACCGCCCACCCTGGCCAGGCACCATAGTAACCATTTGCCTGAGTTGTTTTATAACAGGAGGTCCTGATAAGGATCTCATTTCCGAGTGTTAGACCAGAGCCCGGTTTCGGGCCCTGAAAGGGGTCCCCCTCCCTGCAACATTGTGACACACAATATTCTAAGATAACTAGAGCTATCACATTATACCAGGACACGTTCCAGTTTTAGAAACTTTATGCAATTTTTAGAATGTCTATATTAATCAAACCAACAAGCTTAAGCCACCTTCAGTACCAGATATTAGTTTTCTTCTGAATATTTTCCAGCTAACATGAACCTGAAATTCATTCTGGCCAGATTATTTTGTGTTTCTGAGTATTATGTAAGTGCTTAATTTCCTTTAAGTCAATTAAATATGGCTCTTTTATGAAGTAATTTTTGGTAATACCATCATCTATAACACTTATAGACACACATGAACACACATACAAACACAGAAGCCTGTCCAAAATTTCAGCCATCGTCTTAGACCCAAACCATTTTCCCAAAATACTTTCCAAACGTAGGAGAGGGTCATTTAGAGCTTCTATCTGTTTGTGCATGTGACTCAGTAATTGAGATACACCAACAGAATTATCTGGAATAAAAACACAATATTCTGTCTTTTTTTTTTTTTTAATATTCTGTCTTAATGATAGCACAGGTTACCTGTCCCCTGCCCCACCCCACCATGAAGCTGTGATAATGTCCAAGGCCATTCTATTTTGTAGGATAGCTTTCCCCATTAGAGGTCCAAATTCTTAAATAGATGTGCAACAGGCTGGTATGTAGGTCCTAAACATTGAGTTAACACACGAAGGGCCATACCTCCTCCTTCAGTACCAAAGAGAAAAATGTTTTTTCTAAATTAGGTGACCTCAGAGCAAGGGGGTCTAATAATTTTCTTTTTAGAATTTGGGAGACCTGTTCTGTATCCCCCCATTTAATGGTCCAGTTTCTGCATTTTGTTTTAGGAGCTCATATAATGGTTTTGCATCTAGCCCATAACCAGGAATCCAACCCAGGAATATTCAATTACTCCCAAGAAGGTCCTAAACTGTTTTACTGTTTTTGGAGACTTTAATCTTTGAATTAACACTATTCTATCAGCAGATATAGACCTCTTCCCTGGGGTAAGCATGCATCCCAGATAACAAAACTTGTTTAGAAATTTGCACCTTAACTGTGGACACCCTATTACCCTTTTTTCATAAATGAGTTAGGATCTTAACAGTATTCTCATCTGATGCCTTTTTAGGGAAAACTTTTTATTAAAATATCATCTACATATTGCCGAATAACTCCATTTGTTCCCTTTAATCCTCAGTCATGGGACAAGAATTCCCAGTTCTTATGCCAAGGCAGTCCCCAAAATATGTGGGCTATCCCTAAATCCTTGGGAAAGTCAAGTCTAAGTATATTGTCCAGTTTCTTTTGTATCTGAATCTGTCCACTTGAGGGCATAAGAAACTGAGATTCTTTGGCCCATGGAATGTAGAAAAAGGTATCCTTTGAGTCTGATACAGTAAGCCAGTTGGCTTCCTCTGGGATCTGAGTCAGAATAGTATAAGGCTTAGGCACAATAGGCTAGATGGTTTCCCTGCTTCATTAATAGCCTTTAGATCTTATGTAAATCGATATTCTCCAGTGGGTGTAAGAATGGGTAATATCAGCATATTGTGCAGAGACTGAGGTACCAATAAACCATGCAAAAGGTATTTTTTAACTGAGGGAGAGATTCCTCTCTGTGCCTCTGATTTTAGAGGGTTCTGCTTTTTGCAGAGAAATTCCCACCCAGGTCTTAATAACCACTGTTTGGATATCTCTGGCCAAGCCTGGACCCTCTATATTCTACACACCAGAGTCTATAAAGGCTTCTATCTCAGCTTCAATCTGTTCCTTCCTACTTTCTGTTAGAACCATTTGGCAATAAGCGTGGTTCCTTTGTCCCTCAAGAAACAGAGAAACCCCTAACTTTAGTTAATAAATCACTTCCTGTTAAAGGGATAAGACAACCAGGCAAAAACAGAAAGGAGTGTAAAAACAGCTGACCATTGATGTTGCACGAAAGGGTCTCCAAGAAACTGTGCCCCTGTTTCTTCCCTGACAACCCCATTACATATCCCTCATGATTGCTAAAGTCTCCAATTCTTTGGGTTTCGACCAAGAAGTTTGCATCAGTGTCTATAAGAAATTCTATCAAGTGGCCCACTACATCAAATGACCACCCGAGGCTCAGCATTAGTTATATAGATGGTATCTCTGGGTAGAGTCACTTTCAGCCTCAGGCTTCATAGGTCTTCTGATTGCAAAACCATCAGTGGCTGAGGGACCTCCATTGCTCTCTGGCATCTGGGGCATTCCTTATGCCAATGCCCTGGATATTTGCAAAGGCCACATCAACTGTAATCCTTCCCCCAGTGCCCCTTTCATCCACACAAGGAACACTGAGGTTGTATGGATACCCACGGACCTTGTGGTCTGCCAGAGTCAGATTGGCCCAGAAAAACCAGACTCTCAGTTCGTGGTCTCTGAGTAGACAAAGCCATTGCAATCATTTGGGCCTTTTGCATATTTCTCAGAGTACATTCAGCCTTTTTGGCCATATCCCTATTATTGAAAACCAAATAAGTCAATTGGAGCAAATTGCTCATTGGAATCTGAAGACCAGCAGTTGCTTTCTGAATTTTGTGCCTGATATCTGGGGCAGACTGAGCTGTGCCTCAGGGCAGAAGGGATCCCTGTTTGTATATTTCCTAAAAGCCTCCACTAATCTCTTTTAGAACACTAGAGGATTTTCATCCTGTAGTTCAACCTCTTTAACCTTATCATAATTAACAGATTTTACTGTAAGTTTCTTCATACCCTCTATTAAACAGTTAATCATAGGGTCTCATCTGTCTCTATCAATTGAATTAAGCCGGTAATTCCATCGCAGTTTTTCCTCAAGGACATCATTCCCCACTCAGAGCACGGCTAGTCCTGTTGGGCTTGGGCTGCCGGTTAGTCCACATGGGCTCTGGCTGCAGGTATTATACACTGCTTTTCCTCAGGGGTGCCCAGTGGGATAGTAATCAATAAGATCTATAAGTCCCCTCAGATGAGATCAAAAGATCTCACTAGTTGGGTAAATCCCTTTGTAAAAAAGCAGGATCATCAAAAAAACTTCCCAACTTGTCCCCTGCCATACTTAGATCAGGCATTGAAAAAGGTACATGGACTCTTATTGTCCTTTGATTTTCATCCGGGCAAAACTGTAAGGGCAGTTTGTTGGTAACTTACACCAACTGCAAGGGCTAGATGGGCTAAGGATGGGCCCCTTGGGTAACCCAGGGTACAAAGAGGTTCCTGAATATGGGTGAGGCCTTTTTCTTCGTCCCTAGCTGTGTTTCCCCTCAGGCAATAGCCAGAGAAGGGGCTCCTGCCTGTGGGTATCCCTCTGAGCTACATACACCTTAAATCCCTTTGGGGTCTCATTTAAATTTAAATACAAGGCCATGAAAATTTGAAGTGCAGAAGCTCACTCCATTCAAATTTCTTTCTACAATATAAATCTAACTGCAATATAGTATCATAACTAAGGGAACCATATGTGGCCACTTTTTTTGGGGGGGGGAGGGGGCTTCCTCCTTTAGTAGCCACTTTCCTTGGCTTCCTAATTTGTATCATGGCCAAACATGATTACATAACCTAATAATTTTTTTTTTTCTTTTTAATCCCTGTAGTCTCAATCTTTCCCAATCCCTGAGGATATGGCCCAGAGGGGTATTGGTTGAGACTGATGCAACTTGACCCATTTCAGACCCAAACCTGAGATGATGTCTCTAACTCCCATTCTATCCAAAATTTCACTCTTAAGTCAATATCCACTGTGCGATTTGGTCAAGATTTGCACTTATGATATTAGATGCTATCTTTTCCAAAATAGTCTCCCAACCAGGTGTTCAGTTCAGTTCAGTCGCTCAGTCATGTCCGACTCTTTGCAACCCCATGAATCGCAGCACGCCAGGCCTCCCTGTTCATCACCAACTCCCGGAGTTCATTCAGACTCACGTCGATCGAGTCAGTGACACCATCCAGCCATCTCATCCTCTGTTGTCCCCTTCTCCTCCTGCCCCCAATCCCTCCCAGCATCAGAGTCTTTTCCAATGAGTTAACTCTTCGCATGAGGTGGCCAAAGTACTGGAGTTTCAGCTTTAGCATCATTCCTTCCAAAGAAATCCCAGGGCTGATCTCCTTCAGAATGGACTGGTTGGATCTCCTTGCAGTCCAAGGGACTCTCAAGAGTCTTCTCCAACACCACAGTTCAAAAGCATCAATTCTTTGGTGCTCAGCTTTCTTCACAGTCCAGCTCTCACATCCATATATGACCACTGTGTAAGTGCCCAAAAAGTTGTTGCAGAGAAGTAACACAGCAGACATCCCAGTGGTATTGATGAGCTGGAGTTGGTCTAGCTATAAATTGGGAATAAAGGATCAGCACTTGTAAGAGTCAGAGAGAGGTATAGTAAAAGCAATAAAAAGTACAATTTGGTGGTCACATAAGTCTTCTAGGGTTATCAGAAGAAAGAACGAAATAGAGAGGGAATGAACAAGAATGCAAGAATGTAGGAGAAAAACCTCAGTCAAAGACTATAGAGATTAACAATTCTGTCCTGGACCCACTGTTGGATGCACATAAGCGTACAGACTTGACCCCACCAATGACATCAGCAGAGCTTCGTCCCTCTGTGGGCTTGTGGAATCCCACATGACTCTTAAGGACCAAGACCTAATTTTAAACCTTTCTGCCTTATCACTGTCCCTTTGTAGTCACTAACTGAAACCATTCACCTCAGACTGGGACTTGAACCCATGTGCTGGACTCAGCCAATACCCAGATTGGCATTTGAACACAGCCAAAACCCATGGTCTTTCAACTGAGGTCACACACCTAGTTTCAGGACCTAACGAGGCTCAGGTTCTTGATGTCTCATCGCAGAAAGAATTTACTGAGAGTCAAAGTGATAGGTAAGAAGTGGATTTATTTAGGGAGAAACACACTCCACAGACAAGAGTGTGGGCTGTCCTAGAGGGTGAGTGCAGCCTCAAAATGTGGTGTGGTTACCTTTTATGGCTTGGCTCAGCTGGTAAAGAATCCGCCTGCAATGTGGGAGACCTGGGTTCGATCCCTGAGTTGGGAAGATTCCCTGGAGAAGGCAAAGGCTACCCACTCCGGTATTCTGGCCTGGAGAATTCCATGGACTATATATTCCATGGGGTCACAAAGAGTCGGACACAACTGAGTGACTTTCACTCTTAGCTTTTATGAACTCAGTAATTGTATAGGCTAATGAATGGGAGGGTTTTTTCAACTATTTTGGGAAAGGGGTGGAGATTTCCAGGAACTGGACCACCACCCACTTTTTGATCTTTGACGGTGGGTCTTGGAACTGTTATGGTGCCTCTGAGTGTGTCATTTAGCGTGCTGCTGTGTTACAATGAGTGTATACTGAGCATCAAGGTCAAGTTGGCGTGTCTGCCATCTTGGACCCATTGATTCTAATCAGTTTATGTTGTGTCCTCAGGTTATGCCATTCTTGCAAAGGTTGTGCCCTGTCCCCCTTCCTCCTGTTTCAATTTGCCTGACAAGCTGATTGACAGCTTTAGGTTATAAAATTTTTGTCCTAGTGCACAGGCACTTACCCATGAGCCCCCGAGTGAAACCCATGGAAAGGGGGAACAACCAAAATCCTAATTTATTGCAAATATGGCATAATGAACCCAAGGTCACTGTGAGTCACCTTTTAGGTCTTGGTGCTCCTATGCTAACTTGTGCTGGAGTTTTGTTTGAAACTTAGAGCAAGGATCTCTGGGTGTGCTCTGATTACCAAGGTCCACATAGGGTTGGGAAATACGACCCTTCTAGAATGAGGTGGGACCCACTCATGTCTGACTAGCTACCTAACAAGTAGAAGTGTAAATTCTGTAATTTATGTGAATTTTATAATTTTCCTTCCTCCCCCCAAAAATCAACTTTGTCTCCATTTGCAGTTTATTTCAGCATTTGTGTTTTTTCTATTCTCGTTTGAATTGGTTATAATATTTGCCTAATTCTACCATATGAGTAAAATAAATCTTTTACCTAACAACATTATTATATCTGTATGAGATTCATGGTTTTACCTCCTTGCAAAAATTATCTTTTAACAATGGTTAGAGGTATATTCACTGTAATGTTAAAGAAATAAAGAAATCTGAGCTTCAGGTCCTCTTCCAATGTATTATTTTCTTAAAGAGACCTCCAGATTGCATAACTTCAGTCCCACCAAACTTATATCCACTACCATAAACTGCCAGCTCCCATTAAGCGGTTGAAATTTTATTAAGGTAAAGTCATAACTCCCATAGGAAATTCAAAATGAACACATGTTAACAATTAATTAGCTCATTAATCAATTCTGTGGAGCAAAAAATGCAATTTCTGGAATCATCTGCTTACTTTCTAGAGTGGAAATCAGTCCCTACCAAACAAAATCCATTTGCATTTCTCTGAACAGGGATTATCTGCATCACCATCAGGCTTCCATGAATTAACTTTTCCCGGTGTGCTTAGTCACTCAGTTGTGTCTGACTCTTTGCAACCCCATGGACTGTAGCCTGTCAGGCTCCTCTGCATGGGGATTCTCTGGGCAAGAACACTGGAGTGGGTTGCCATGCCCTCCTCCAGGGGATCTTCCCAACCCAGGGGTCAAACCCAGGTCTCCCACATTGCAGGTGGATATTCTTTACCATCTCAGTCACCAGGAAAGCCCAACTTTTCCCTCCATAGTTGCAAAATAGTCAAAGATGATAAAGAGTGCAAACCCCTATAGAACCAGAAAATCCCAAGGAGGATCCTCTGGTTTAGACAAATCTTGGTACTCCACTGAAGGGAGGCTCCGTGTTTGTCCATTTCAAAGTCTTTCACAATTTCTCCTTAATTAGCAGCAGGGATTCAGGCAGCACTAAGGTGTTGTTTGTAACAAACATGCTGTTTGTTTCCTCGTAAGAGTGTTGTTTCCTCGAGCCTCCCCTAAGCCTGTCACCCTGCATCAAGGTGACTGACAGTTTGTGGAAATTTTCCCCAAGGTACCTAGAACAATGTTTGGTTTTGGCTGATCGCTGGTGCAAGTTATGAGTTGGGACCATGAGTCTCTGTCACTGTCCACCAACCACATACTTGTTCTAGAAGATTGAGACAGCACTGCCCGGAAGTGCCAGGGGACAGAGACTCTCTCCTTGACCAGACCCTAGTGTGAAACACTGTACTCCCCCATCCATGAATCAGTTTCCCTTGAATAAAGCACAGCAAATTTATTATGATATTGTACTGTTTTTTCAGTTGATATTCCTTACTTTCTAGTTTTCTGTGTTCAGATATTACCAAATTGAGACCCCTTGCCAAGACCTATTGTCTCAGCCAGAGAGGTCCTTGCTCCTGCTTGGATTCTCTAAGCCAATAAGGGAACAAAAACCCATGCTGAGACCGGAACTGCACAGTCTGTATTCAATGGCCAAAGAATGGAAAAGCAGGAACTTAGCTCATAAATCAACTTCTCAACCCTGTTAGAGCAGAGACCTCATATTTAAGAGAGGGTCAAGCTAAAAGGGAGGCAATTGGAAAAAGTGAGAGAAATATTCATGAGTCATCCAAGAACAGGAGTGTGGTTTGGAACGGGAATTGATGCAGCTCTCCTTTTTGTTCTTGTCTGGTCTTGTTCAGTTGTTGTCATTGCAAACTGTCAACGATCATGGCACTGGTGGGTGTGTCTTTTAGCAAAGACTAATGTATTACGGTGAGCATATGATGGAGCTCAAGATCTATGAAGTCAAATCTTCTGCCATTTTGGGCCTAGTTGGCTCGAAACAGTCTTTGCTTTTTACTCTTTGAAGCTTCCTCCTGAAACTTACACAGGAGTAATTGGTCTCCATTGGCAAGAGAGGCAGGCATATGATTCTGGAGCACAGTCTTGGTAAGGCTTTTTCTTTTAGTCAATCACCTCAGTTCAGTTCAGTCACTCAGTCACGTCCAACTCTTTGCGACCCCATGGACTGCAGCACATCAGGTTTCCCTGTCCATCACCAACCCTCAGATCTTACTCAAACTCATGTCCATCAAGTCAGTGATGCCATCCAACCATCTCATCCTCTGTCGTCCCCTTCTCCTCATGCCTTCAATCTTTCCCAGCATCAGGGTCTTTTCCAATGAGTCAGTTCTTCACATCAGGTGGCCAAAGTATTGGAGTTTCAGCTTCAGCATCAGTCCTTCCAATGAATATTCAGGACTGATTTCCTTTAGGATGGACTGGTTGGATCTCCTTGCAGTCCAAGGTTCTCTCAAGAGTCTTCAACACCACAGTTCAAAAGCATCAATTCTTCCGTGCTCAGCTTTCCTTATAGTCCCACTCTCACATCCATACATGACTACTGGAAAGACCATAGCTTTGATTAGATGGACCTTTGTTGGCAAAGTAATGTCTCTGCTTTTTAATATGCTGTCTAAGTTGGTCATAACTTTTCTTCCAAGAAGAGAGCGTCTTTTAATTTCATGGCTGCAGTCATCATCTGTGGTGATTTTGGAGCCCAAAAAATTAAAGTCTCTCACTGTTTCCTTTGTTTCCCCATTTATTTGCCATGAGATGATGGGATCAGATGCCATGATCTCAGTTTTCTGAATGTTGAGTTTTAAGTCAACTTTTTCACTCTCCTCTTTTACTTTCATCAAGAGCCTCTTTAGTTCTTCTTTGCTTTCTGTCATAAGGGTGGTGTCATCTGCATATCTGAGATAATTGATATTTCTCCCAGTAATCTTGATTTCAGCTTGTGCTTCATCCAGCCCGGCATTTCTCATGATGTACTCTGCATATAAGTTAAATAAGCAGGGTGACAGTATACAGCCTTGACGTTCTCCTTTCACGATTTGGAACCAGTCTGTTGTTCCTTGCCCAGTTGTAACTGCTGCCTCTTGACCTGCATACAGACTTCTCAGGAGGCAGGTCAGGTGGTCTGGTATTCCCATCTCTTGAAGAATTTTCCACAGTTTGTTGATCCACACAGTCAAAGGCTTTGGCATAGTTGATAAAGCAGAAGTAGATGATTTTCTGGAACTCTCTTGCTTTTTCCATGATCCAGCAGTTGTTGGCAATTTGATCTCTGGTTCCTCTGCCTTTTCTAAATCCAGCTTGAACATCTGGAATTTCTCAGTTCACATATTGTTGAAGCCTGGCTTGGAGAATTTTGAGCATTACTTTACTAGCGTGTGAGATGAGTGCAGTTGTGTGGTAGTTTGAACATTCTTTGGCATTGCCCTTCTTTGCGATTGGGATGAAAACTGACCCTTTCCAGTCTTGTGGCCACTGCTGAGTTTTCCAAATTTGCTGGCATATTGAGTGCAGCACTTTCACAGCATCATCTTTCAGGATTTGAAATAGCTCGACTGGAATTCCATCACATCCACTAGCTTTGTTCATAGTGATGCTTCCTAAGGCCCACCTGAAGAAGCTGAAGTTGAATGGTTCTATGAAGACCTCCAAGACCTTCTAGAACTAACACCCCAAAAAAGATGTCCTTTTCATTATAGGGGACTGGAATGCAAAAGTAGGAAGTCAAGAAACACTGGGAGTAACAGACAAATTTGGCCTTGGAGTACAAAATGAAACAGGACAAAGGCTAACAGAGTTTTGCCAAGAGAACACACTGGTGGTAGCAAACACCTTCTTCCAACAACACAAGAGAAGACTCTACACATGGACATCACCAGATGGCCAATACTGAAATCAGATTGATTATATTCTTTGCAACCAAAGATGGAGAAGCTCTTTACAGTCAGCAAAAACAAGGTTGGGAGCTGACTGTGGCTCAGATCATGAGCTTGTTATTGCAAAATTCAGACTTAAATTGAAGAAAGTAGGGAAAACCACTAGACCATTCAGGTGTGACGTAAATCAAATCCCTTATGATTATACAGTAGAAGTGACAAACAGATTTAAGGGATTAGATCTGATAGACAGAGTGCCTGAAGAACTCTGGATGGAAGTTCATGACATTGTACAGGAAACGGTGATCAAGACCATCCCCAAGAAAAAGAAATGCAAAAAGGCAAAATGGTTGACTGAGAAGGCCTTACAAAAGCTGAGAAAAGAAGAGAAGCGAAAGGGAAAGGAGAAAAGGAAAGATATACCCATCTGAATGCAGAGTTCCAAAGAATAGCAAGAAGAGGTAAGAAAGCCTTCCTCAGTGATCAATGCAAAGAAATAGAGGAAAACAATAGAATGGGAAAGACTAGAGATCTCTTCAAGAAAATTAGAGATACCAAGGGAACATGTCATGCAAAGATGGGCTCGATAAAGGACAGAAATGGTATGGACCTAACAGAAGCAGAAGATACAAAGAAGAGGTGGCAAGAATACACAGAAGAACTATACAAAAAAGATCTTCATGACCCAGATAACCACGATCACTCACCTAGAGCCAGACATCATGGAATCAAGCACCTAGTGGTTTTTAAGTTTGCTTCTCACCCAGCACATTCAACAGGCCATGTAAGCATCTTCTCCAACCCTGACATGCTGTCTTTTCTATGTGTCTGTTTAGTACTTTCAATACTGTCATAGCTCAAGCATAATCAACTCCCAGTTCCTTTGTAATGTTATGGCAGTCTCTTCGGCAAGTTCTCCCATGAAATTCAAGCTTTTTTCTTGTTGGCTTTTTTAAATATGCAAAACATACTTATAATTCCAAAATTCAAAACAATAGAAAGTGGTATGCTCAGAGCCACACTCCATCATCTTTCTCTTTCACCTTTATCTTACCCACCAATTGTTTTAATGATAAACAATTTCATTAACTATTTTTCTTCCTGTGTTTGTTTCTGCAAAAATAAATATAATATGCTGTCTTATTTCTCATCACTTTTTACCAAAAAGGAAGCCTTGCTTTTTCTTCATTTAAAAAACATATCCCGGGGACTTCCCTGGTGGTTCAGGGGTTAAGAATGCACCTTCCAATGGAGGGGCTGCTGCTGCTGCTAAGTCGCTTCAGTCGTGTCTGACTCTGTGCGACCCCATAGATGGCAGCCCGCCAGGCTCCCCGACTCCTGGGATTCTCCTGCAAGAACACTGGAGTGGGTTGCCATTTCCTTCTCCAAAGCATGAAAGTGAAAAGTGAAAGGGAAGTCGCTCAGTCGTGTCCGACTCTTAGCGACCCCATGGACTGCAGCCTTCCAGGCTCCTCCATCCATGGGATTTTCCAGGCAAGAGTACTGGGGTAGGGTGCCATCGCCTTCTCCATCCAATGCAGGGGACATGGATTCAATCCTTGGGCAGGGAACTAAGAACCCACAAGTCATGGGGCAACTGGGTCTGTGAACCCCGATTAGAGAGCCCACACGCCACAGCAAAGACCTAGTGTAGCCAAAGTAAAAGAATAATAATTTTCAATTTTTTTAAAATTCAGTCTTTGAAGAATTTTATTAAAATGTATAGATATTTTAGATGTATCATATATGTTAAATATATAAACTATGTATTCAAACTGACTTATAGAAATCTTTCTCTTTTTTTAATAATTGTGTAAAGAAAAAAATGTTGTCTGCCATTCCAGTTCCACAAGGATCAAGCCATTAGCCACTGCCATCTTCCACTGAAAGGATGTTCAGATATGCAGGGTGGAAAAAAAGCAGGAAACATTCTGTGCTTTGGCACTAGATAGCTTGGATCCATATCTAAGGAAAATTTTCAAAGGACTCCAGATTCTTGCATCTTCTCATCAACACAAAAGCACTAAAACCTTTAACTTGAGACGTCTGTTCTTTGTGGTTAGCAGTAATATTTTGATGTTTGACTACATGTTCTTCCTAGAAAAAGAAAAAGTTCATATATATCCCAGCTCCTCCCTTACCTCTTTAGAGAAGTTCTTCAGTGCTATCTGAGATGTTCTCTTGTGCTATATAAGGTTCCCAAATAAAACTTAACTCCCAATTTCTTTTTTTAATTACTTATTTATGTATGCATTTATTTTCTGCACCAGGTCTTCATTGCTTCATGCGAGCTTTCTCTTTGTTGCGGTGTGCAGGCTTCTTACTGCAGTGGTTTCTCTAGTTGCAGAGCCCAGACGCTGGGCACACAGGTTTGTGTAGTTGCAGCACTCGGGCTCGAGGGTTCTAGAGCACGTGGGCTCCAGCAATTATGGTGCAGGGACCTAGCTGCCCCAAAGCATATGGAATCTTCCTGGACCAGGGATCCAACCCGTGTCCCCTGAAATTGGCAGGCAGATTCCCAGCCACTGTACCACCAGGAAAGCCCAACTCACAACTTCTACATTGTGTGTTTTTCAGTTGACATGTGCATAGTATTTCATTGTGTGGATATACCATAGCTTATTGAACTTTTTTTTTTTCCCCAGATTTTTTGGTTGTGATGAGCAGCAAGCACGATCTTACTTCCTCTACCAGGGATCAAACTGTCACCCCTGTCACCTTCATTTTCTTGTCCCATCCTTGTTCTGTCAGAATTGAGAACTATCAAAGAAAAGGGGAGGGGGATTAAAAATGAGCAGGAACCTGCAAGGCACAAAAAACCCTGGTACAAAAGCTGCTCCATGTCCTGCGCTTCTTATTTGGAGAAAAAAGTTTTAGTCTCCTAAGCCTTCTCTGAGTTCCAAAGAGCGGACTCAAGCAGTTACTAATTAGGGAAGTGAGGGCATGCACAAAAACAGGAAAAGCAGTCAAGCAAGGAAAGTAATGACGGCTTAACAGTATTTCAGCCATAAAACAGAGTTCTAGTTTCTCCTCGTGGAGAGATTATTTATTACACAGGTAATAAATAATCGGATGCATATATTTGAGTTGTTTTGCAGAAACTAAGACCCCTACCCAGGTGGAGAGCTATGACTTCATGCTGAACACAAGTCCATAGACCCCAGACTAGTTGGAACAGGAAGGCTGATGATTAAGATTCCTGAAACGTCAGGAATTTTCTAGCGGTTCAGCGGTTAGGACTCTGCACTTCCACTGCACAGGGCACAGGTTAGATTCCTTGGTTGGGGAATTAGGATCCTGCAAGCCACTTGATATGGCCTCCAAAAAAAGATTCCTGAAACATAAATAAATGCTGTCCTTTCCTTCGCCACACTGTGTTATCAGTAGACTGGCTTTGCTGCATGGCAGGTGAGCAGACAAGTTTTGTTTGGTAACATGTTGGCCAGGTCATATTTTAAATGTATATGTAGTTTTATTATGATACTGACAATGTCAACTAAAAAAACATGCACAACATGAGAGTTACAAGTTGATTTTGATTTGGGATAAAATAAGGACTGCAACTCAGGAGACAGCACCTTGGATAGCCAAGAACCGGCTCCAAAGAGATAGTGAAGGAAAGTCAATATATATATATATGATTCAGGGGAAGGGGGCCTTCAAAGCAATCAAGCACTTATCTTAACAAAAGGTTTTCTACTAGTCACAAGAAGCTGATGTCATCATGAAGGGATTTAGTGCTTTTCTAGAAATGAGATGCAAGGACTGAGATCATGAAATCATTTCCTGAAAACATCTATCTAAAGACCTGTTCCACCAGTTTCCCTGGAGCGCAAAGTGCCTCTTATTCTCCACCCTGAACTCCCTCAGGGAGTGTTGAAGGTCAACAGAGGCAGCAGCACAGGATTCTATCTTCACAGAAGCAGATGGCAAATGCCCTCCTTGTTGCTGTTGTTGTTCAGTCGCTGGCAAATGCCCTTGGCAAGGGCCAATTTGTAGTCGACAACAAATTGTCCCCCTTCACATCAGCAAAATATGTGTTTGTTTCTCCCAGCCTTGATGATCAAGTGTATTATCAAGTGAAGGGGAGCAGAATATGCCACCCCAACATATGTCCTTTTGGTATTGAAGAGGAAGAAATTTTCCTCTCCCTTTTTAGCTTTTTCTGGCTAGTTTAAGAAATAAATTGACATGAACCAGATTAACAAAAGAAAAGCAAAATTTAATTAATAACATGTATCCAGGGGAGAGACCCGGGAAACTGGGTAACTGGCTCAGGAAACTGAGTAACTCAACAAAATGGCCAAACTCTTCACCTTAAATATCATCCTCAGCTAAAGACAAAAGAGAATGTTGAGAATGGGGGCAGTGCATTATGCGAAGTTACCAGGAAAAGCACAGTAAAGAAGGGTAATTGTGATGCAGATTTTGGTCATTGCCTTCTCTGCTGATAACTTTCCAGAGATTTGCTCATCTTCCTCTTACAGGTACAGAGAAAGCACACCATTACAAATGGAGATTTCCCTCACAAACGTAATCATTTCTTACAAAAGGGCAACTCCTACCTGGTTTATAGAGCCCCCGCTGGAGAAGGGATAGGCTACCCACTCCAGTATTCTTGGGCTTTTTTTCCTCTGGTAAAGAATCTGCCTGCAATACAGGAGACTTGGATTTTATCCCTGGGTTGGGACGATCCCCTGGAGAAGGGAAAGTCTACCCACTCCAGTATTCTGGCCTGCAGAATTCCATGGACTGTATAGTCCACGGAGTTACAAAGAGTCGAACACAACTGAGCAACTTTCACTTTCACTTCACCATGTCTACTGTTTCTCAGAGAATAACCAGCTTAAAACAATGACTATGCCAATAAGAGGGGCTTCTCTGGTGGCTCAGCTGGTAAAGAGTCTGCCTGCAATGCAGGAGACCCCAGTTCGATTCCTGGGTCTAGAAGATCCCCTGGAGAAGGGACAGGCTACTCACTCCAGCCTTCTTGCCTGGAGAATCCCCATGGACAGAGGAGCCTGGTGGGCTACAGTCCATGGGGTCGCAAAGAGTCGGACACAACTGAGCGACTAAGCACAGCACGGCATGCCAAAGAGACATATTTTACAGTGGCAAATTCTGCTCCCCTATGTTGACATAAGGATTATCTTGAGTTGATTACTTTTTAAAAGGAGCAAACAAAGATAAATAAAAACAACAAACATAGGAAATGATCTGAAAACTAAGTAGAAGTCAACCTTTCGAAGAGAAATTACAGGGTGGGGTGGGTAGGGGGCGGATGGGGAAAAAAGGGGCAGTTCCTCAACCAAGAACTTAGAAGGGTGGATGCAAAATTCTTTTTCCTCCCCTGTACAAGATTTTAAAATTTTGCCAATCTGATAAGGGAAGTTAACTATTTTTAATTCCTCATACTTAACTCTATGTCCAGGAAATCATGCCTTTAACATCGCATCACCTTAGGAAGAATAGCCATGACAGAAGGGTCTAGCTCCACCTGGTGGTAGCATGTCTAGCTGCAGGAAAGCTGCACCTTTTCTTCAGGACTATTTGTGCCTTTGTACATTTCCCTACCTCTGTCAACTACAAATTGGCACTTGCCATGGGTGCTTGCCATCTACCTCTACAAGGATTAAATCATGTGCTGCTGCAACTGCTGACTTGCAACACCCCCTGAAAGGAGTTCAGGGTGAATAGTAGAGATGAGACACTCTGGGAAAAAACTGGCAGGACAGGTGTTCAGATAGTTAGCTATTTCACGGGCTGATTTAATGAGCGCAATTCTTGTATCTCTTCATATCTAGAAAAGCACTAAAATCCTTCAGGGTGATGACTGTTCCTCATGACTAGCAAAAGCTTCACAAGACTAGTAGAAACGTTATGGGAAAAAATAGGTGCTTGATTGCAAGTATTTCCCCTTCACCAAAATCACATATATCACCTTCCTCTTTGGAACAGCTTCTCAGAGCTATCTGAGTTGCTGTCTCCTGGGCTGCAGTCCTCATTTTGCCCCAAATAAAATTTAACAGATGTGGGGCTAGCCAATTAAAAAGATGCATAAAGTGAGAATTGCAAGTTAAGTATTATTTGGGGCAGCCTGGGAGACAGCACCTCAAATAGCTCTGAAAGACTGCTGCAAAGAAGTAGTGGGGGGGACTTCCCTGGTGGTCCAGTGGCTAAGGCTCCATGCTCCCAATGCAGGGGGGCTGGGGTTCAATCCCTGGTCAGGGAACTGGATCCCACATGCTGTAACTAAGACCTGGCGCAGTCAAATAAAAATAAAAAAAAAAAAAAAGAAGTAGTGGGGGAAGGTCAGTATGTAAGATTTTGGGGAAGGGGGATTTCAATGCAGCCAAGAGCTTTCTTTACAGGATTTTCTGCTAGTCAGGAGGAGCTGATGTCGCCATGAAGGGATTGAGTGCTTTTCTAGATATGAGGAGATGCAAGGATTGGAATCATGAAATCAGTTCCTGAAAATATCTATCTAAAGACCTGCTCCACCATTTTCCCTGGAACACAGAGAGACTCACTCTCCACCCTGAGTTCCCTTCAGGGAGTGTTGAAGGTCAGCAGCTGTGATAGCATGGCTAGAAGGCAAAAGCCCTTCTTGTTGGTGGTGTTCAATTGCTGGCAAATGCCCTTGGCAAGTGCCAATTTGTAGTTGACAGGCTTAACCCTTTTACCAGCTTTATTTCACAAGTAGACCTGTTGTCTTGTCCTTTCATCCACTGAGACCCTTTAAAATATTAGAGGATCCCTTGGTTCATTTAGGCCACTATAACAAAATACTGTTGACTGGGTAGCTTATGAACAATGCGAATTTATTTCTTCAGTTTTAGAGGCTGGAAGTCCGAGATTAGGATGCCAGTATGGTTGGATGAGGGCTTTCTTCCAAACTGCAAACTTCTGGTATCCTCCCTGGTGGAAGGAGCCAGGGAGTGTTGTGGAGCTTCTTTTATAAGTGCAGGAATCCCATTAATGAAGGCCCTCCCCATCCCTCATGACTTAAACTTCTGCTAATGACTCCACCTCCTAATACCATCACCTTTGAGGGTTAGGATTTCAGCATATGAATTTGGGTGGAACCCAAACATTCAGACAGTAGCAAAGGGCAACCTTTAGACCACCTGGACCTTAGGCTCTGTTCTAACATTGAAGGCTAGAGGTTGTCATCACCTGCTTCCCACACTAGCCAACTTCTTTCCCCTCATTCTATTTTCTTTTTATTTCTTCTTTTCTCTTTTCCTTTCTCTCTTCTACATGATCAAGGCCTAGGACTAAAAAAATTTTCAGTGTATAGGGAAATTTGCCCTGCATCCATAAGAAATGTTTTCTTGAAATAGACCTCAGCTCCAGGCCTGGATTCTGCAGGCACCACAGGGAGCTACAGGCAAGAGCCCCAGGTTGCGTCCTCCTGGCATTGCTTACATTGAATTCCACAAGAGCAGCACCTCTGGCTGCAATGCCTCCCAACGAGGCATCTCGTATTCTTGAATTTTCCAAAAAGCCTCTGGAGTTGTGTACAGAGTGACAGTGCTGGTGTGGTTTAGGGAAACTTTCCAATAGCTCTTTTTCATACAGATAATTACATTTCTATAACCTTGGAAGAGGCAGAATAGTGAGTCTTTAGAATTTGGGCTCTGGAGTCTGGGTCTGCATTCTGGCTCCACTGCTTACCCCTATATGACGCTGGGCGAGGCACTTAACTGCTTCCTGCCTCAATTCCTCATCTGCGAATGTGAATGATAGAGTACCTTCCTTTTAGGTGTGAGGATTAAATGAGGTAGTGCATTTATTGGTTTTAGAACAATGCTTGGCAGTAATGAGGATTCCAGGCCAACTATCACTATGTAAAGCATTAGGCAACTACAGCTTCAGGTCCTGCCCTCCAGCCAGATTGCTGCTCCCTAGCGAACAACTTCCTGGAGAAGGCAATGGCAACCCACTCCAGTGTTCTTGCCTGGAGAATCCCAGGGACGGGGGAGCCTGGTGGGCTGCCGACTCTGGGGTCCCACAGAGTCGGACACGACTGAAGCGACTTAGCAGCAGCAGCAGCAGGGAACAACTTCAGCCACATCAGCTCTCCTATGATTCCTAAATGTGTAAAAGCCCCATGAGGGAAAACATAAGGCTGTTTTTCACCTAAATCTGCTTATCTCAAACTCTAGAGAATGGTCATCTTTCTCACACCTTTGTAAAAAATCTGTGATGTTTCTGCCAACAGTGACATCCCTTTTCAGCATGGACATCTTTAAAAATTTCAACCTGTGTTTCTTGGAGATGCAGATGACACCACCCTAATGGCAGAAAGTGAAGAGGAAGAGAAGAGCTTCTTGATGGAGGTGAAAGAGGAGAGTAAAAAAGCTGGCTTAAAACTCAACATTTAAAAAACTAAGATCATGGTATCCAGTTCCATCACTTCATGGCAAATAGATGGGGGAAAAATGGAAACAGTGACAGACTTTCTTGGGCTTCAAAATCACTCCAGATGGTGACTGCAACCATGAACTTTGCTGACAAAGGTTCATATAATCAAAGCTATGGTTTTTCCAGTAGTCATGTATGGACGTGAGAGTTGGACCATAAAGAAAGCTGAGCCCTGAAGAATTGATGCTTTTGAATTGTGGTATTCTAGAAGACTCTTGAGAGTCCCTTGGACAGCTGGGAGACCAAACAAGTTAATCCGAAAGAAAATCAACCTTGAATATTCGTTGGAAGGATTGATGCTGAAGCTAAAGCACCAATACTTTGGCCATCAATGCTAAGAGTTGACTCATCGGAAAAGACCCTGATGATGGGAAAGATTGAAGGCTGGAGGAGAAAGGGCAGAGGATGAGATGGTTGGGTGGCATTGTCGCCTTAATGGACATAAGTTTGAGCAAACTCCAGGAGATAGTGAAGGACAGGGAGGCCTGACATGCTGCAGTCAATGGCCTTGCAAAGAGTGAGACACAACTGAGCAACTGAACATCAACTCCCCTCCAAAAATAGATATTGATGGGTAGCAGAATATGCCACCCCAAAATATGCCACTTTGGCACACTGAATATTTCAAGCTGAAGAGAATGAGTAGTGGATACAAGAAAAGCCCTCTGCCCTTTCCCTATTTGCCTAAAAGCAGGACATAAATTCATTAAGGTGCCCCTCCACCTTTACCAGAAAGGACAGAAGTTAATCACCAGAGACAACTCTAGACTTTAGCCCAGAGACGGCCCAAGAAAAAAAATCTATATAACAAACCTAACATTCATGTCCCATTAGTTTCTCCCATATACTTGCTGCCGCTAAGTCATTTCAGTCGTGTCAGACTCTATGCGAACCCATAGACGGCAGCCCACCAGGCTCCCCCGTCCCTGGGATTCTCCAGGCAAGAACACTGGAGTGGGTTGCCATTGCCTTCTCCGCTCCCATATGCTTTACCACCTGAGCCACTAGAGAAGCCTCCCATATACTTACTTCCCTTCAATTTGCCAATCCTGGAAAGTCTTTTTCCTTTTGTCTGGTCATTTCACTAAAACTTTATTCTTTTGTTATGCTGTATACGCCCAAATTGTCTTTTGTCAGTCTAATGACAGGTTCCCAACTGAAGAACCTAGGAGGGTAGTGGGGAAATGATTTTTCTTCCCCTACAAGGTAGACTTCAAGTGTTCTGTGTGTAAACAGAATTAGATCACAAGTCTCTAAGGAGTGTTGTCAAAATATTGATGGGAAAAGGTGAGAGAGAGATGCCTGGAGCCTTAGGGGTTGTCCCTGCTCCTTGCTTATCCCTCTGGCCACACTGCTGTTGCCAGGCTCCTTCCAGACCAGGATAAATGGACCTCATTCTCAGCATTCAGCCTTTCCTGTATAGGTTGATGCCTCCCCAAGGAAGGTTTCAATGTGCTCCTTCCTGGCCACCTCAACAGTTAAACTGTGAGCTGGGCTCAGAGACAGGAAGAGCACTGAAAACCCAGGAGCCCAGGCCCCTGGGAAAGACTCCACACCAGGAAGTGAATGAGGCTGCTCATTGTCTTCTCAGCCCTGTACCCCATTCCACTGCCTCTACAGCCCACACACCAAGAACAAAATGCAGGCTTCAAGGCCCGGGACCATCTGTCCCCTATCTCTCTTCTGCTTGTTTTCATTTGGCTAGCACTTAAAAATCAAGAGGTGAGAATGTTAGTGAGAGAGGATATATGTATACCTACGGCTGATTCATGCTGAGGTTTGACAGAAAACAACAAAATTCTGCAAAACAATTATCCTTCAATAAAAAATAAATTAATTAAAAAAAAATTGTTGGTGAAAAATCTGGTTTAAAATTCAACATTTAAAAAATCTGGCTTTCCATTCACTCCTTTCCTGCAGGGTCCAGGGATTTAGCCCTTATTCTAATCCAGGTGTTCCCACTTACTCTGTTGTCTGAGTTTCTTTCTCCACAGGGATGTCACAGACCTGGACCAAAGAAATGTTAAAGTCTATGTTCAAAATCAAATAGGTTAGGTGCTTTAGCTTCTTGATAGCTCAGTTGGTAAAGAATCCACCTGCAATGCAGAAGATCCCGGTTTGATTCCTAGATCAGGAAGATCCATTGGAGAAGGGATAGGCTACCCACTCCAGTATTCTGGCCTGGAGAATTCCATGGTCTGTATAGTCCATGGGGTCACAAAGAGTTGGACACAACTGACTTTCACTTTCACTTTTATGAATAAAATAGGGCTTCTCTGGTGGCTCAGATGGTAAAGAAACTGGCTGCAATGCAAGGAGTTCGATCCCTGGGTCAAGAAGATCCCATTTAGAAGGAAATGGCAACCCACTACTGTATCCTTGCCTGGAGAATCCCATGGACAGAGGAGCCTATAGTCCATGGGGTCACAAAACTATAAATTTTATTCTCCGGAGGTATCTTTGAGCTCACCAAGTGGACTCTATGAGCCAAGTTCACCTTTCTGATTTGTAAAAAAAAAAACAAAATTTATGGAATAAAGTTATCATTGAAATTAAACCATGGCAGACATGTCCAAAAAACATTGTGGAGATTTGATCCCTTTGATTCTTGAGGTAGATGAATGTGTGGAGATGGCAACCAGTGGGCAACAGAACAGTATCAGAATGGGGTAATATGAATAGCATCATCACGTTAGAGGACTTCCAGTGTTTATGCTGCTGTGTTCACCAGAAAAACTGATTGCTTCTTCACGTCCCCTCTCCAGCATGTCTTACTATGATATAAAAATCGGGTTGTGTATATTTTCTTCCCACTCCAGTATTATCACCTGGAAAATCCCATAGGCAAAGGAACCTGGCAGGCTACAGTCCATGGGGTGAGTCAGACACGACTGAGCAGGTCCATGTACACGTTCTTTCCCCCATACAACACCCCTTCCTTAAAGCTCCGAAGGGCACATTCTGAATTATAACCAGTCTTCTTTCTTGGACATCATCCATTGATTCTAATTTCCTCCCTTGGGGACATCCATCCAGTAATCTTCAAATATTTGTCTTGCTTGAGTCTTTGATTCTTTGGGTTTGACATGGTTTCAGAAGTTTCTAGAACAGTTTTAAGTCCCTTCACCATCCATATCACTTTCTATGAAGATATTCTATTTGTCTGTAATCATCTTAAAAAGTTTGACACCTAACACAGAACTTCATATAGGGTTTTAGCACTATCAGCAAGGAGTATCTCTCTGCTTCTAGACATCCTACATTTTCCCAACTTTATACATGGATAATTGGTTTTGCAAGTCCAAAGATACAATCTTACACTTACTACTATTGAACTTCTAAGATGCAGTTTATCATTCCTGCCTGTTGAGATCTTTTTGTATTCTCATTTTGCCAACAAAAGCTGCTGTTCTCGCTCCTCGTTATCCACAAATACGATGTGTCTTGTTTGCCACCTGGGCCACAGGCAGTGACATTATCTTTCATTCCAGAAGGTGGCACTCACAAGCCCTTCATTTTACCAAGAGCTTCATAAATGCTAGTCACAATCTGTACTGTAGGTACTGTTGGGGTGTGACAATTCAGAGAAAACCCCAAGTGTCATTGCTCTCTCCTAATCCTCACATACACACCTCCCTTGCTGCTGCTGCGTCGCTTCAGTCGTGTCCGACTCTGTGCGACCCATAGACGGCAGCCCACCAGGCTCCCCCGTCCCTGGGATTCTCCAGGCAAAAACACTGGAGTGGGTTGCCATTTCCTTCTCCAATGCATGAAAGTGAAAAGTGAAAGTGAAGGCGCTCAGTCGTGTCTGACTCTAGCGACCCATGGACTGCAGCCTACCAGGCTCCTCCGTCCATGGGATTTTCTAGGCAAAAGTACTGGAGTGGGGTGCCATTGCCTTCTCCACACACCTCCCCAGAGAAAGCTAAATTTTGTCTCCAGCTCCTCCTGCCCTTTCTCATGCAGGTTCACTGTGAGAACATAAGCTACCCAGCCTCTTCTAAAGCTGTCCTGAATCCTAGATCTACACTTGGCTAGGTTCCTTAGCATTTCTGTGCCTCTTTTTCCCAATCTGTGAAATGGGGATAGTAATAATATACAGTAACTTTATGAATGATAGTAATTTTTCAACAAGCAACTGGGGAATTCCCTGGCGGTCCAGTGGTTAGGGCTCAGGCTTTTGCTGCCGTGGGCCAAGGGTTCAATCCCTGGTTGGAGAACTAAGATTCCACAAGCTCCAGTGTGGCCAAAAAAATTACAAATTCCTCTTCTTAGAAAAGTTCCATTTCATACTAGATTTTTACAGCTAGTAGTACCAAGGAAGGGACAATAAATTGCAAGAGCTACAAAATTAGAGATTTTTAAAGTGCAAGTGGCTCAGATGGTAAAGCGTCTGTCTACAATGTGGGAGACCGAGGTTCGAGCCCTGGGTTGGGAAGATCCCCTGGAGAAGGAAATGGCAATCCACTCCAGGACTATTGCCTGGAGAATCCCACGGACAGAGGAGCCTAGTAGGCGACAGTCCATGGGGTCCCAAAGAGTCGGACACGACTGAGCGACTTCACTTACTTACTTCACTTAAAGTGCAAGTTGTCCTTTCCTCATGTATCTCCTTTACTGATCTGTCCCATGCCCCAGCATGCAGAAATGGACCAATCTATTTCCCACTTTCCCCCACCTTGATCTGCAAATCCTATTAACACAGGGACAACAAACATATCCTTAATGTTCAATCATTTTATCTCTAATCAGGTTGGGTCCATGTCTAAAACACGAATCTCTACAGAATCACCCTGTTCTCCAACACCAAGTCTCCTTTTAATATAGATTATATTCATTTGAAACATTACCATTCAAGTACAGTCTAATGGTAAGTTAAAGTGAAAATGAAGTGGCTCAGTCGTGTCTGACTCTTTGCAACCCCATGGACTGTAGCCTGCCAGGCTCCTCCATCCGTGGGATTTTCCAAGCAAGAATACTGGAGTGGGTTGCCATTTCCTTTTCCAATGGTAAGTTAAACTGAAATCTAACCACCAGATTCTGTAGAAGGATATCCCTGATCTCTTAAATACTACAGGGAAGATAATTGAATGTCGAAGTCACTCTGGGAGTTCCAATTCTTTAAAGCTAGAACTTCAGGATTTAAACAAACTCAATGTGAAAAATAAACATTTATTACAAAAATTAGTTTTAACATTCTAAAATGAAAGCAGATGAGGTGTTTTCCAACTCAAAGGGGCTGTTGTTAGCTGGAGAAGTAAATTCCAAGGCTGGTAATTACTGACTCATACTCCTCAAGTGACTTAGGGAGTGAGGAACCATTTGCTCCAGACTTGCAAGAGCAATGATTCACCTCTGCCTCCCTGTGCCCTTTACTCCCTTTACTCCTTCCCACCCTGTCTCCCAACCAGGAAGCTGAAACATACTTTGATATTTTCATTCTTACTGAACCGTTTCACAATCTCTACTTTCATTGCTTAATTAGATTTTATTTCCATCTGGAAAGCTTATTTTTTATTGGTGCGTGACAATATGATTTGTTTTTTGTTTTTCCTTCTGGACCCTGGATGAAAAGAAAACTCAGTTCTGGGAGGAACTGTTAGTCAGATAAGGGTACAGAATATGGTCAAATGGTGCTCAGTCTCCTCCACAAAATTAGCAAAATCAATCCTAGAAGATCCCTTATTTGCCCTCTTGCTAGTTAATAAATAGACTACTGGGGTAAAGGGAGAAACAGATTCAAGGGCAAAGAAGGGTCCAGATGGGATGAGGAAAGCAGGGCCCGGCGTGCCTACCCCACTCACTCCTGCTCTCACTTACGCCTATCCTCTAAATAAAGTAGTAGTACTACTTTAAACTACTAGTAAAGAAGTGGTTCTCCAAAGGATTTGAGAAATCCTGCCTCAGGCCCTGGAGCAGCTTTTCCTGTAGCCTCTGGGAAGTGTACTAGCGCATCTAGGTTGGCAGAGGTGGGAGGGTGGTCTTCTTTCACTGGGTGAGTCAGATCAAGTAGAACCTGGAGCACAGCATCACTTCAGCCAGGTGCTCGCCTCCTACCGCAAGAGGACTCTGGAACATTAGATTTCAACATAGGGCTAAGACCACACACACACACACACACTCTCACACGCTCAGCAGAACTGACTGCTACACAAATTTCCATAACCCTGCAGACATATCTTAAAAGGGCAGGTCAAGTTGTTCCAACCAAGAGAAGGGTGATAGCTTGAGCTACCCACTCCAGCTTTCTTTTCTGCAGATCAGCGTCTTGTTTTCCCTACAGACACAGTTGTCAGTCTGATTGTGTTCGGGAAGAGGATGGTGCAGGAGGATCCCAGTGGCACTTCCCATGGAAGACAGAAGAAAGTGGCCTGCAGAGGTGGCAGAGACTCGACACCATTTCCAAACAACCATTCCAGCTGCTCCAGTCTCCAGCCCCCACTCTAGAACAGCTGCACCAGGCCTCAGCACGGCAGGAAGGAGTCAAGAAACCAGACTCCAGATTCCTATCTGAGAACCACTACATGCAGGGGGCAGTGAGTACCCCACTGCTCTTGTGGTCTACTTGTGGTCAGCAGGCATCAGTCAGGACTTCTCTCTGATCCCTTGTAGGGCTGAGACAAGAAGGTTTGAAACAAGTCCCAGGCCACTCAGCAGTGGTGGGAAAGGAAGGGAGGCAGGAAGGTGCACATTGCTGAAATTATTATAAAACACAACCTAAGATAAAAGTGGGGGCCCCTGAGGGGGCTCGAAGACACATAAGGCATCCTGTGAAACTACAGACTTCAGGGGCCAGAGTCTGGTAGCACCTGAGTAAGGCAAGCACTGAGGACAGGAGAGAAGCCGGACCAGGGTCACACCAAGAATGACGAGGTCTGTCTGAACTCCCCCTGGAGAAATAAAACATCCAAGTCAGCTCTCGTCAGTCTTCTCTAGCTGCTAGATAATCCCCAGAATACATGTGAACATGGGCTGGAAACCCCCGACTCCAGCCAGGGGGCCCTCCTCATCCCAGGGCAGGCATACTCACGTCACTTCGAGCACTGGGCTGGCTGTAAATTACCTTCTTATTGGAGGTCCTAAAGACAAGCCAGAAGATGGAGACACTCAGCACCCGCCTCGCCCCCGCCATCCCTCTCCTTAACCTCCGCTCATTAACGTTAGATGTCAGGACTGAGAACTTCATGGACACATGGAGCTCTTGGTAGGCAGGTTTGGGTGGAGGGAGAAAGGACAAGCACAGGACCGCAGTGGACCATGGTAGGAATCCAGATGTTCTCCCTACCAGGCTGGTCGTCTCCCCTCCAACCTCTTCCCCTGGGCACATTTCAGCTTCAAACCATTCACAAACACGTTCTCAACCTCAGAGAGCCCCTGGACAGCAGCTCACTCACCCTTTCTTTGCTCCTGAAAGACAAGAAATGGGACCATGAGTGTCAGCAGAGTAGAAGACAGCATGGCACCGGAAGATGGGGAACCCAGTGTGTGGTCCTGAGACACGGGTGAGCCATGCTTCCCGGGAGGTAACGCAGCACACAAAGGCTCAGTACCAGGTCGGCACTCAGGTGGCACTCAAGAATCAGGCCCCGAAGCAGGGAGGATCCACCTTTGAGGGCAAATACTCACTGTCAAAGTAGCCTCGGCTATAGGCGAACCAGATGCCAAAAATCAAGGCTCCCAGGAGAATGAGTGTTACAAGGACAGCTGCCACGATGCCCCCAACATTGAGCTCCACTATGGGACACAAGGGAGAGGTCAGGCGCCTGAATACGCCTTCACGGCACGGACAGCACCACCAAAGCCAGGACGGAAAGCAGACCCCAATCCGCACCCCAGGTCTGAGCGCAAGCTCCAGCCACACCCTCACTCACCAGCATCCATGTGCACGGTGTCTGACTTCACGGGGGACGCATAGCCATTCTGTGCCACACAGGTGAAATCTCCAGTGTCAGAGGCCGACACGGGATCAAAGATCTAGCGGGCAGAAAACGAATTGGCTTCCTGCTTGAAGAAGCCACTTAGCTCTCTTTTATGTCTCCTGACCCTCATGCCAAAGTTACCTTGCTGCTTGCTTTTTCCCCACCTTCAGAGCTTCTATAAGCCTGCACCCCATCACTCACACCTTTTACCCCAACCCCACCTGCACTGCCTGCAGTGCAGGAGACCCAGGTTTGATCCCTGGGTCGGGGAGATCCCCTGCAGAGGGAAATGGCAATCCACTCCAGTATTCTTGCCTGGAGAACTCCATGGACAAAGGAGCCTGGCAGGCTACAGTCCATGGGGTCACGAAGAGTCGGTCATGACTGAGTAACTAACACACACACACATCCGTACCAACTCCCCTGTCTTCTGGTTCAGTGTATAGGAAGAGTTGCTGAAGGCACGGTTGCTCTTGGGTTCCAGAGGCATCTCTACTCCATCCTTGAACCACTTGTATTCAGACGGCGGGGAGCCATCTTTCTCTGAGCAGGTCAGCACAGCTCGGGTTCCAATGGTAACAGAGGAGGGGACGTTGATTGTAGGCTTGGATGGAGGCACTGGAGAGGGAGAGAAGGCACTGGTCACAAGGGTGGGAGGGCTGCCTGCAGGCACAGTAGCAGGCACCCCCATCCATCAGCTCTAACCCTCTGTCCTTACTGTGCCCTTAGTTTCCCCTAACCAGGTGCTTATCACTCTCTGTCAGCACCAGGACTCTGAATACCCTCCTCCCTGCCCCACCTGCAACCTGCCATGAGCATGCTCACTATTAGTGAGCTCTGAAGCTTAGCAGAGTCTGCTAAGGGTTTAGGGAAGCAACCGACTGCAAACCCACACAGAAGACCTGCGGCACGTACCGAGCACGATGAGCTGGACAGTGACCTCCCCGTAGGTATTGCCGCCCTCATCAGAGACCATACAAGTATACATCCCCGTGTCTTTCCGGGTCACAGAATGGAAGGTGATGCCAGTATCCGAAAAGGTCACTCGGTTCTCATAGGAAGCTGCCAGGGGAGAGGAAGCAGGGGAAGAGTGAGCTGGAGAGCTGAGAGAAGCTGATGACGGCAGCACCCAAGACACAGGGGCTCTCTTCCTCCCACCAGCAAGGGCGATGGGAAGGCCCTGGAGACTTGAGCCCCAAGGTGCCCCCCTCCCCTGGAATCCAAGCACAACCAATCCCTCTACAAGTAGGCAGTCAGCAAGGAGATGGAGCGACTCACCTGTGATTTTGTTGTTATAGCAAACGAGACCTCTGATATCACCATGGGTAAACTTCCACTCCACACGCGGCGAGGAGAAGCCCGAGTAGGAGCAGGACAGCTTGGCAGCTGCAGGCAGAATCCAGGTGAGTTGGAGGAAGGAGCAGGAGTAAATGGACCCAAAGCACCACGTGGGTTGGATATTCCCCAGAGGTCTGCCCCTGCTCACCTCCCTCTCACCCCAGCCCCCACCATCCCCCACAGCACCTCCCAACTCACGGTTATTCTCAGGAACTCTGACTACCGGTTCATAGGTTTGCACCGCACCCCTGCCCAATGCCAGGGAGCCTGAGAAGAAGAGAGGTAGGTCCATCAGGAGTGGACAGAGAAATGCCATGGAGAGGGAAGAGCAGTCCCAGCTGATGGAGCATCTGGAGCCGGGACCCTCTGTGCTGAGATCTCAAGGTCAAGGGATTCAAGAGATCCAAACTCCTCTCAGATTTCACACCCTCTCACCATCTTCTTCAAATGCTTTTTGCTAAACTGCAGGCCAATACTTGTTTAATCAATGGAAATAAAACATTTATTTCTAAGGCAATGTCCTTCATTAAAAAAAAAAATTTCCCTCTGTGACTATCAATAATCTAATTAGTTCCTACCAGTCCAAGAACAGTTTCCCAAATGACATTTCAGAGTTCAGAGAAAGCTTCTCAGCAAATAATTGTTGTCACTCGTCAGACAATCCTGGCAGGAAGCCAGAAAGCTGGAGGCAAAGACGGGAAAGAAAGGAAGAGGCAGTAATAGGGTAATAATACTCGGCATTTTGAGGGCATTTTGTGCTTTTTAAGGTGTTTTCACATACATTACTTCGTTTGATCCTTGAAACAAGAAAGACAGATCAGCAGGACAAGTATCATCCCAGTTTTACACAAGGAAATAAAGTAAAGAAACGTGTCTAAGATCACACAGCTGGTTCTGGACCAGAACTGGGCTCAGATTACCTCAATAGAATCTCAATCACTGGGTTGGGAAGATCCCCTGGAGAAGGAAATGGCAACCCACTCCAGTATTATTCCTTGGAAAATCCCACAGTCAGAGGACCCTGGTGGGCTACAGTCCATAGGGTTGCAAAGTTGGACACGACTGAGCAACTTCACTTTCACTTCTGCCCAAAGGAAAAGGGAAAGAAAAGGTGGTGTGTGTGGTGGGGTTGAGAGAGGAGGTGAGAGACAGGCTAATAAATAACATGGTGGGAGAGAGGCAGCAGGTTCACAGGAGGGGCTGACACTCCAAAACAAGCGCCAGCACAGGACTCTGGGATGGTGATACAGTCACCAGCCTGCACTTGCAGAGTTACTCTCAATTATGCTTTCCAAGCCCAAACTGAAGAAAGATGTTTTAGTCAAAATCCTGTCTTTCTTAGATAAATGCAAGCACATCTGTTCAATGCAAGTATATTTTTCCTTTATTAAATTACTCATATAACTGAGTATGCAAAAGTAGGAAATCAAGAGATACCTGGAGTAACAGGTAAGTTTGCCTTGGAGTACAAAATGAAGCAGGGCAAAGGCTAATAGAGTTTTGCCAAGAGAACACACTGGTTGTAAGCAAACACCCTCTTCCAATAACACAAGAGAGGACTCTACACATGGATATCACCAGATGGTCAATATCGAAATCAGATTGATTATATTATTTGCAGCCAAGGATGGAGAAGCTCTATACAGTCAGCAAAAACAAGACCAGGAGCTGACTGTGGCTCAGATCATGAACTCCTTATTGCCAAATTCAGACTTAAATTGAAGAAAGTAGGGAAAACCACTAAACCATTCAGGTATGACCTAAATCAAACCCTTTATGATTATACAGTGAAAATGACAAATAGATTCAAAAGATTAGATCTGATAGACAGAGTGCCTGAAGAAGTATGGATGGAGATTCACGACATTGTACAGGAGGCAGGGATCAAGACCATCCCCAAGAAAAAGAAATGCAAGAAGGCAAAATGGTTGTCTGAGGAGGCCTTACAAATAGCTGAGAAAAGAAGAGAAGCTAAAGGCAAAGGAGAAAAGGAAAGATATACCCATTTGAATGCAGAGTTCCAAAGAATAGCAAGAAGAGATAAGAATGCCTTCCTCAGTGATCAATGCAAAGATATAGAGGAAAACAATAGAATGGGAAAGACTAGAGATCTCTTCAAGAAAATTATAGATACCAAGGGAACATGTCATACAAAGATGGGTACAATAAAGGACAGAAATGGTATGGACCTAACAGAAGCAGAAGACATTAAGAAGAGGTGGCAAGAATACACAGAAGAACTATGCAAAAAAGATCTTCCTGACTCAGATAACCACAATGGTGTTATCACACCACAATGGAGAGCCAGACATCCTGGAATGTGAAGTCAAGTGGGCCTTAGGAAACATCACTACGAACAAAGCTAGTGGAGGTGATGGAATTCCAATTGAGCTATTTCAAATCCTAAAAGATGATGCTGTGAAAGTACTGCACTCAACATGCCAGCAAGTTTGGAAAACTCAGCAGCAGCCACAGGACTGGAAAAGGTCAGTTTTCATCCCAGTCCCAAAGAAAGGCAATGCCAAAGAATGCTCAAACTACTGCACAATTGCACTCATCTCACACACTAGTGAAGTAATGCTCAAAATTCTCCAAGCCAGGCTTCAACAGTACATGAACCATGAACTTCCAGATGTTCAAGATGAATTTAGAAAAGGTAGAGGAACCAGAGATAAAACTGCCAACATCCGTTGAATCATCGAAAAAGCAAGAGAGTTCCAGAAAAACATCTACTTCTGCTTTATTGACTATGCCAAAGCCTTTGACTCTGTGGATCACAATAAACTGGAAAATTCTTAAAGAGATGGGACTACCAGACCACCTGACCTACCTCCTGAGAAATCTGTATGCAGGTCAGGAAGCAACAGTTAGATACGGACATGGAACAACAGACTGGTTCCAAATTGAGAAAGGAGTACTTCAAGGCTGTGTATTGTCACCCTGCTTATTTAGCTTATATGCAGAGTATATCACAAGAAATGCCGGGCTGGTTGAAGCATAAGCTGAAATCAAGATTGCCGGGAGAAATCTCAATAACCTCAGATATGCAGATGACACCACCTTTATGGCAGAAAGCAAAGAAGAAGGCTTAAAATTCAACATTCAGAAAACTTAGATCATGGCATCTGGTCCCATCACCTCATAGCAAATAGATGGGGAAACAGTGAAAACAGTGTCAGACTTTATTTTGGGGGGCTCCAAAGTCACTGCAGATGGTGACTGCAGCCATGGAATTAAAAGACACTTGCTCCTTGGAAGAAAAGCTAGGACCAACCTAGATAGCTTATTAAGAAACAGAGACATTACTTTGCCAACAAAGGCCGTCTAGTCAAACCTATGGTTTTTCCAGTAGTCATGTATGGATGTGAGAGTTGGATCTTAAAAGAAAGCTGAGTGCTTGAAGAATTGATTCTTTTGAACTGTGGTGTTGGAGAAGACTCTTGAGAATCCCTTGGACTGCAAGGAGATCCAACCAGTCAATCCTAAAGGAATCAGTCCTGAATATTCATTGGAAGGACGGATGCTGAAGCTGAAACTCCAATACTTTGGCCACCTGATGCGAAGAACAGACTCATTGGAAAAGACCCTGATGCTGAGAAAGATTGAAGGCAAGGGGAGAAGGGCACGACAGAGGATGAGATGGTTGGATGGCATCACTGACTCGATGGACATGAGTTTGAGGAAGCTCCAGGAGTTGGTGACGGACAGGGAGGCTAGCATGCTGCAGTCCATGGAGCTGCAGGGAGTTGGACACAACTGAGCAACTGAACTGAACTGATTACTGAATATAGTCTCTTGACCCCTGAGGCTCCCTTTTCTCATCTGAAACATGAAGGGTTTGAACTAGATATTCTGTGAAATCCTCTAGGTTCTTTTTCTTGTTTCTTTCTCTTTTTTTATAATAAATTTATTTATATTTGGTTGTGCTGAGTCTTTGTTGCTGCATGCGGATTCTCTAATTGCTATGGCTTCGGGCCATCCTTCATTGTGCAGTGCACAGGTCCTGGTTACAGTGGCCTCTCTTGATGTGCAGCACAGACTCTAGAGCACAGGCTCAGTAGTTGGGGCACACGGGCTCAGTTGCTCCACCACATTTGGAATCTTTCCAGATCAGGGATCAAATCCATGTCCCCTCTCTTGGCAGGAGGATTCTTATCCATTGTACCACCAAGAAAGTCCCTCTTTCTTTCTTCCTTTCTTTTCTGGCTTAAATATTTAGAGAGGATTTTTATGTAATTTATTTCAATTTGATACAACCACAGTGAATTAGCCAGGCTAAGTATTCTCTCTCCCATTTTATAGATGAAAAAATTGAATGTCTAAAAGGGTAAGTGGAAGATCCCAGGTTTTATAGCTAGGAAATGACAGAGCTCTGATTAGCATACAGGTTACTCCTATCCCTGCTTTCCTCCCTTATTATACCATATTTTATACATCATGCTGCTTTTCAGAAAAGCCACTGGTTTAACGGAGGCAGTGCTTCCCAGGTAGCTCAGTGGTGAAGAATCTGCCTGCCAATGCAGAAGACACGGGTTCGAACCCAGGGTTAAGAAGAGCCGCTCAAGGAGGCAAATACTGGAGTGGCAACCCACTCCAGTATTCTAGCCTAGGAAATCGCATGAACAGAGGAGCCTGGAGGGCTACAGTCCATGGGGTCTCAAAGAGTCAGACACGACTGAGTACACACGCCTTAATGGAAGGAAACTGTACTAAAATATGATTCTTTTAAAAGTCAGGTCCATTTTATCTCTAAATCACTTCTAATCATATTATTTTGTGTCTGTATATTTGGCACTACATTTCAAAGTCAAATCTATAATCAAGTGTAACAACAGACACAGAAATAAAGCAAATAACCTTTACTAAATTGAAATCTGAGGACATGGGAGTTCTCTGACTCAGCTCTCATCAAGGATGCTGATAATGAAATGTTTTGATTTTTTGCCCAAGTCAACTTTCTCTGCTTTGATGATGGGAATTTTGGGTGTTTTTTTTTTAAGATTCTCAAATTTTACAATTTGCTACCTGTGATGTGCACTGAGATACTCAAAACCAGATCTCTCTTCAGGAATGCAAGATTCGTCTTGGTTGCGGGACTACTCCCAGAAGAAAGCCTGCTGCTGTCATCCCTCTCTGAGGGTAACCAGAACACTTGCCCAGGGGCATGCCTCCTACCAGGCAGAACAGGGTCAGGGTACCAGCATCCAATGCCTGATCGAGAGGAGCGGGGGTTAGGATTCTGGACTTCCACTGCTGTAGCTTGGATTCAATACGTGAGTGGGGAACCGAGATCCAGCCAGTCCTGTGGCCAGAAATAGAGAGGGAAAACCAGCAAGAACTGACTTTTGGGGACTTCCCTGGTGGTCCAGTGGTTAAGACACTGTGCTTCCAATGCAGGGGAAGCGGGTTCAATCCCTGGTCAGGGAACTAAGATGGCACATGCCATGTGATAAAAAAAAAAAAGTGGGGTGTGGGGAGGACATATAAAGCACAATGAAGGGATCTTTCTGCTTCAAAGTTCCCTGTGCAGAAGGCTGAGGCCTTGTTGGGACTAGAGTGCAGCTCAACTTCTCCCTCTGCCCAATCCGGTTTCCTTTCCATAGGTGTGGATCCCAAGAGCACTCCCTCCTAAATGTCTTAGGACAGTAATTGACATCTCAGAGTCGGCTTCCCGAGAAGCCAACCTATGACACCACCCAAATAAAGAACAGCTTCTAATTAAGCTAAAAACTAGCCCTTGAAATAAAAGGCCACCTAAAAGAAGACAGATAAATAAACCACAGCATATGAATTCCACGGTTATTTCTGCCTTACTTCTAACTTTAGCCAAAGTTCTTTTTTGCGTCCTCTCAGGTCATCAGATCTAGACCATGCTCAGGAATGACACCACCACATAGATTCACAAACACACTGGACAACAGGCATCTTCCCCTTCTCATGAAGTCTGACTGCTATTACCTAGTCCAGGCTTCTCTTCTCTTATTTAAAATACAGGGCCCTTTACCTCCTGGCCCTCCCACCCTCCTCTGATGCAGGCACTGCTGATGACTTCCCCATGACCTGACTGCAGTGCTCAGAGTTCTACTGTGACTGCGTGCATATTGCACCATGAGTCAAGTCCAGCCACCGTGTCCTTCCTTCCTAGTGACCGCAGGACACCCCAGTCATCCTGATCCATGGTCCCTTTCTCATTCCAGAACAAGCCTCTGGAACCAGCCTGCCTGCATTCAAATCCCAGCTCTGTTACTTATAATTTGTGTGACCTGGGCAAGCCACTTTGAACCTCAGTTTGCCCATTTGCAAAATGGGGATAATAACAGTTTCAATATCAAAGGGCTGTTGTTGAGAGTTAAACAAGTTACTACAAATAAAGGGCTTATAAGAGTGTCTGACCAACAGGAAGCACCTAATAGGTATGATGCCTTATTATCATTATCATCTGCCCATAGGTCCTTCTGTACACACTTCTTTTTCTGACTTCAAAGTAAGGTATATAAGTAAATGTAAATACTTCTGAAAAAATGCTTACATTCCAGCCCACCAAACCATCTCTCCTCTATCACCGTGACTTAGCCTTAGGAAGACTGACTCTTTTCTAGAACCACCATGTACAGACCAGCAGAGTTGAGGGCTTTCCCTCATCACATCCCAGCTACGTCACAACATCCACAATTTCCACACCCATTCTCCTCATCTATTTTATATTTTCCCTTACCGCATCACAACCTCCCTTTTGCATTTAACCTTGGACCTATATTTGGCATACTGTATGTGTGTTAGTCTCTCAGTCATGCCAAATCTTTGTGACCCCATGGACTATGGCCTGCCAGGCTTCTCTGACCATGGAATTTTCCAGGCAAGAATATTGGAGTTAGTAGCCATTCCCTTCTCCAGGGGATCTTCTCAACCCAGGGATCAAATCTGGGTCTCCCACATTGCAGGCAGATTCGTTACCATCTGAGTATACTTGGCATAATGTACATACATACAAATGTCCTACTATTGATAATTAACATGGTAAACCACAACAGAAGAAAATTTCACCTTTTCCATTGTGATGTGTAATTTACCCTTAAGTTCACAACAAGAAAAGTTACAGAGTCAAAGGTATCAATAGATTTTTGGTGCCTTTCTGTACAAAAAACCCTCACTTAATCTTGCACCCCTCTCAGGTTACAATTTTTTCCTCCCTTCTTCTCCAAATTTCTTAAAGAAGTAGTCTACACATACTGTTTGCAACCCAACATACGTGTTCACTGCTCAGCCTACTTCAGTACATCTTTGGCTCTCAACCTGAAATTAAAATTGCTTTTACTAAGGGCACCAATCATTGTATTCCTCAATTTTAAGATACCCTGATTATAAGATAAAACACTGGTTTAGTAAAAACTTCTTGGGGGGAAATTAAATATATACAATAGACTTATATTGGCTGTAAGTCACATCCCAATTTCTAAAACATTAAGATAGCCTTAGAATTAAAATATCCAGTATTTGCTTTTTCAGTTACCTTCTGTGCTCTTGGTAAGATGTTTGATCCTGCTGACTAGTCCACTTTTAAGTCATCACCATCTTTCCTTCATTCTAGTCAATCAAGCACCAAGCACTACAATGTCATCTCCCAAACCTCCCCAAATTTTTTAGTACCATCACCATCTGTTGTTCGTTGTTCGTCACTAAGTTGTGCTCTGACTCTGCAACTCCACCAACGGCAGCACGCCAGGCTTCCCTGTCCTTCACTAGCTCTTGGAGTTTGCTCAGACTCACGTCCATTGAGTTGATAATGCCATCAAATCATCTTACGCTCCGTCGTTCCCTTCTCCTCTTGCCCTCAATCTTTCCCAGCATCAGGGTCTTTTCCAAGGAGTCTGCTCTTCATATCAGGTGGCAAAGTATTGGAGCTTCAGCTTCAACCCCAGTTCTTCCAATGAATATTCAGGATTGATTTCCTTTAGGATTGACTGGTTTGATCTCCTTGCAATCCAAGGGACTCTCAAGAATCTTCTCCAGCACCAGAACTCAAAATCATCACCTGGAGAATTGCATTTAGTCTTTCAGTTGTTTTCTCTGCCTTGTTTAATCTTGGCCCACTCGCATCCATCCTCCACCCCACTGATGGAGAAAGAGTTAACATTTATTGAGCACACACTATATGCCAGGCACTGCTATGAGCACATTACATGGACTACCATTTAACCCCTACAACAACCTTAGGAGTTGGATGATACTGTTATTATCATCTCTTTTCTACATGGGGAAACTGAGGCCCAGAGCTACAGATTCAAACCAGAGCAGTCCAGTTCCAGAGACTGGGCTACACTATACAGCCTTCTGGAAAGTCCAGATCTCACACTTGCTTCAAGCTTCCAGTGATTCCACATTGCCTGTAATATAAAATTCAAATTTTTCAGCCAGGCAATAGTTCTAGTAAAACCCAACCTGGTGATAAGTTTATCATCTTCATCACCCTCTCTACTCTTGCAATTTACCCCCCAGCAATACAAAACTACTTAAAATTCCCAGCAAAGAGTTTCACAACCTCTGCTTTTGCTCATGCTATTCTGGCCATGCGGAATACCCTTTCCCCTCTTTCTTCATCTGGCCAGCAGATATTCATCCACATTATTTTCTGGAAAATGACTTAGCCCACTCCCAATCCTTCCTCCGTCTCCTTCCTAGGCTTGCACTACACCATGCAAAACACTGTCAAAGTACTTCCCATATTATAATGACATCATCTATGTGCCTGTAGGTCTCCCCTATCAAGCAGTAAACTCCCAAAGGAGCAGGAACTTATGTTAATCTATCATTCTTTCTCATCACTTAGCATAAGTACAAATTAGTACAAATTGACATTGAACAACACAGAACCTTAACAAATCAGGTCAGAGCAAATCATTCACTATAACGTCTACTTGTTAAGATAAGACCATTTTTCAAATTGACAGATGAGGCACACCCCCACCCCCCAAAAAAAACTTGATTCAAAACACTAGCTTTAAAGCTGTAGGTATCTGCCTGCACAATGGTAGACGCTGGTTTCCCGCATGCAGAAGTGTGCAGAGCCAAAAGTGGAAGAAGTGCCAGAAGGTTTTCTAATGCAAGGTCTAAAATGTGGGGAAATGGACAAAAGATGTAAATCCATTTAAAACACCCCCAGCTCTTTGAGGAAAACTCAGCTGCTGCTGCAGCAGAGCCTGGAGTTACCTGCTCCAGCTCCCTGACTCACTGCTTGCTCTCGCCAAGTCCTGCCAAGGAACTAGCCTGCAGGAAGCCCCACAGCCACAGTCATGGCTTTTGAAGATACAGAAAGACTCCTGTGGAGCCAGAGCTGACAATTCATAGGATTAAAATCACCCCCACCAGCTGCAACGTTAAGTCTTTGGAGAAGGTATGTACTGACCTGATCAGAGCCCCAAAGGGAAAGAATCTCAAAGTGTAAGAACGGGTTCGGATGCCTACCAAAACCCTGAGAATAACTACAAGGAAAAAACTTTCTCCTTGTGGTGAAAGTTCTAATATTTGAGACTGATTCCAGATGAGGATCCATACACAACTCAATGACCTGCACAGTCCTGAGATTGCCAAGCAGATCTCTTCCATCAGTATGGAGCTAAGAGTCAAGGTTGAAATCACCATTGCAGAAGCTTAAATTAACATTTTTCTAAATATTGACAACCAGTTGTTAAACAAACAACAAAACCTATTTCTTTCATGATCACAAAAGCAACCCAAGTAAGCCCAAGCCCAAGTCATCTGAGGAGACACCTGGCTAGATCATTGCTCTTTCTGCCAAATCTTCAAAATGGTTTCTGGGGTTTAAGGATTGAATTGTATTCCCTCAAAATTCATATACGAAAGCCATAACTTCAGAAAGTAACTGTATTTGGAGACAAGCCATTTAAGGATGATATAATTGTTAAAATGAGGCCCTTAGGACATGCCCTAATCCAATCTGATTGGTGGTGTTCTACAAAGAGACACTAAGCATGCTCATGCCATAGAGGCAATGACCAGGTGAAGAGGCAGCAAGAGCTTGGCCACTGTAAGCCAAAGAGAGGTTTCAGAGGGAGCCATCCCTACCAGCACTGTGATCTTGGACTTCTGGGCTCCAGAACTGTGAGAAAATAAATTAGTGTTGTTCAAGCTACCTAGTCTTTGGTATTTTGTTATGGCGTCCCAAGCAGACCAATACAAAGGTTCAAATTGGACATCAGCAATGGCATTCTGGTTGAATCCCCAGTCACTATAGCCTTGACTCAAGTATGCATGATGACATGAACAGTGAAAGAATCAACATGCTGCACAGCAAAGGCAACCACCAACAAAAGGAAAAGGTGGGTCTTGCCTACAGTGTAAGACTCACGCTTCTAAGACAGGAGGTAAGGGCTTGATCCCTGGTCCAGGAACTAAGATCCCACATACCACACAGCATGCCTAAGCAAATAAATAAAATTTTAATTTGTTAAAAAAAAAAAAGCTAAAAACGCAACGTAGAGAATGGGATAAAATATTTGCAACTCACTTAACTGATAAAGGATTAATACCTAAAATGTATAAAGAATGCATACAAATCATAGTTAAAAAAAAAAAACAAACAAACCACACCTAACCAATCTATTTTAAAAACTGTCAAGAGGATCTGCATAGACATTTTTCCAAGGAAGACAGGTATGTCTTCCAAGGAAGATGGCCAACAGGTATATGAAAAGATGCTCAACATCATTAATTATCAGGGAATGTAAATCAAAAACCATAATGAGATAACACCTCACACTTGTTAGAATGGCTATTATCAAAAAAGAAATAGGAGATTTACTGGTGGTCCAGTAGTTAGAGATCTTTGCTTCCACTGCAGGGGGCATGGGTTTGATTCCTGATCAAAGAACTAAGATTCCACAAGCTCCCCAACCCCAGAAAAGACGAGAAACAATGAATGCTGGTGAAGACATGGAGAAAAGGGAACCCTCATGCAAACTTCATGTTGGTGGGACTGTAAATTGATACAGCCATGATAGAAAACAGTATGGGGTTCTTCAAAACATTAAATGTAGAAGTATCACATGATCTGGGGCTCTCTCTACCCAGGTGGCAAAGAAGAGTCCGCCTGCAGGAGATGCAGAAGAAGCAAGAGACGCAGCTTTGACCCCTCGGTTGGGAAGATCCCCTGGAGTAGGAAACAGCAACCCACTCCAGTTGTTCTTGCTTAAGAATCCATGGACAGAGGAGCCTGATGGGCTACAGTCCACAGGGTCGCAAGAATCAGACATGACTTAGCAACTAACAACAAATCTAAGGAGAAAACAAGATGCAAGTTACCTTCCTGACAGTTGTTTTCCTCTCAGTCTCTGCCCCCAATTTCTGCCCAGTCCTGCAAAGACTCAAAGGCTAAGGATCCCTTACCCTCCACACAACTCTTGAGCTGGAATCCAGGCTCCCACACTCACAGACCTCGTGTGAGTCTCAGCGGCACTTGCTTCCAATACAGACATCCCCTTTTTCCCTTCACACTGGGGCCAGCACAGAGTTAGCCGAGGCTTCAGTGCACACATAATATACAATGGAATATCACTGAGTCATTAAAAAGAACGAAATCTTGCCATTTGTGACAACAGGGATGGACTTTAAGGGCATTATGTGAAGTGAATTAAGTCAATCAGACAAAGTCCAAATACCATATGATGTTACTTATATATGGGATCAGAAACAAACAAAAAAACTCCAAGCTCAGACACAGAAAACAGATTGGGTGCTTGCCAGAGGCAAGGAGAGGGTGGGGGGCAAAAATGAGTGAAGAGGATCAAAAGGTTACTAACTTTCAGTTAGAAAATAACTAAGTCATGGGGATATGATGCACAACATGGTAACTATAGTGAATAATGCTATACTGCATATTTAGAAGTTGCTAAGATATGCAGATGACACCACACTTATGGCAGAAAGTAAGAGGAACTAAAAAGCCTCTTGATGAAAGTGAAAGTGGAGATTGAAAAAGTTGGCTTCAAGCTCAACATCCAGAAAACGAAGATCATGGCATCTGGTCCCACCACTTCATGGGAAATAGATGGGGAAACAGTGGAAACAGTGTCAGACTTTATTTTGGGGGGCTCCAAAATCACTGCAGATGGGGACTGCAGCCATGAAATTAAGACACTTACTCCTTGGAAGGAAAGTTATGACCAACCTAGATAGCATATTCAAAAGCAGAGACATTACTTTGCCAACAAAGGTCCATCTAGTCAAGGCTATGGTTTTTCCAGTGGTCATGTATGGATGCGAGAGTTGGACTGTGAAGAAAGCTGAACGCAGAAGAATTGATGCTTTTGAACTGTGGTGTTGGAGAAGACTCTTGAGAGTCCCTTGGACTGCAAGGAGATCCAACCAGTCCATTCTGAAGGAGATCAGCCCTGGGATTTCTTTGGAAGGAATGATGCTAAAGCTGAAACTCCAGTACTTTGGCCACCTCATGCGAAGAGTTGTCTCATTGGAAAAGACTCAGATGCTAGGAGGGATTAGGGGCAGGAGGAGAAGGGGACAACAAAGGATGAGATGGCTGGATGGCATCACTGACCCGATGGATGTGAGTCTGAGTGAACTCCGGGAGTTGGTGATGGACAGGGAGGCCTGGCGTGCTGCGATTCATGGGGTCGCAAAGAGTCGGACATGACTGAGCGACTGAACTGAACTGAAGAGAGTAAATCTTAAAATTCTATCACAAGGAAAAAACATTCCATAACTATATATGATGACAGATGTACATTTATTGTGGTGATCATTCTTCAGTATAATTGTTATATTATTATTTTGTACATCTGAAACTAAAATGTTATATGCAAAATATACCTCCATAAAATATTTTTTTTAAAAAACCAACAGAAATTTTTTTTGGAAGGGACCCTAGGGAACCTCTATCCCATCCTTTTATAAATATATAATTTTGTTGACTTTTGACTGTGCTGGGTCTTCATTGCTGCACAGGCTGTTTTCTAGTCTCGGTGGGCAGGGGCCACTTTGCGGAGCACAGGCTCGAGGGCTCAGGCTCAGCAGCTGTGGCCCCTGGGCTTAGCTGCCCCACAGCATGTAGGATCTTCCCAGACCAGAGGTCAAAGCTGGGTCTCCCGAACTGCCAGGTGGATTCTTTACTACTGAGTCATCAGGGAAGCCCAACAAAACTAAACAAGACCTCTGCAAGGTTTGTCCACTGAAAGATTTAATTAATTATATCCAAATTCTAGACACATGTTACTGAGCATGACCAAATAAATAAAAAAAAAAGCGTGAATAATAAGATAATAGCAGCTAATATTTCTTGAATACTATGCACCAGATACTCTTTTGAGCCCTTTACAGGTTCCATTAAATCCTTGTAACAATGCTATGAAATAAATTTTATTATTGCTCCCACCTTATATATGCATTAATTGGAGCACAGAAATAAGTAATTTGCTCAAGGTCTCAAAGCTAGTAGAAGGTAGAGCTAGGATTCTAACCAGGTAACCTGGCTCCACGGTACAATAAATTATACAACTAAGTAAAAATAAAAACAAACAAATAAAACTAACCATATTGCCATGCCAAAGGTTAAGGTAGATCAATTTATTCAGAAAAATAATCCTAGGATACACGTAAAGGTATCTCTAAGAATAGATTCCAAACCCTTGACAGTACGTATTATCTGAGAGGTGAGAATACAGGCAACTTTTCTATGTTTCTATGTTTTCTACATTTGTGTAATGGCCAAGTATGTATTAAAATATTTTAAGTTAAAGAAAAAAGAGTAGGAAATGGGAGTTAAAAAGGAAAGGAAAAAAAAAAATCAGATCACAAGAAGCAAAGAAAAATAAAACATAGCCAGAAAGAGGAAGCAAAAGCAAAGGCAAAAACAAAGGAAGAATGATCAAGAGTAACAAGAACACACCAGGAAGCACAGGAGAATGAAATAAAACTTTGAAGGTAAAATGAAATAACAGATGAGTAAGAAACAGGAGATTACAATCAAGATCCTGTATATGAGTCTGATAAATTTCAAGGAGAGAAAAAAGGCAGGAAGAAATGTGAACACATGCATTGGATTGTCTCATGAAAAATGTTTCGAGGAGAAAGAAAACAACCCTGGAAGGCAAGTATTATTGTTACCATCCCACTTTATAGATGAGAATACCAAGGCTTTTTCATAGTTGCCCCAAATCACTCAGCTGCAAACGAGGTGGGAATCTTAACCCAAGTCTGCCTGATTCTGAGTCTCCAAAACTACTGTACTACACAGTGTCTCCAGCAGAGAAGCCGGGAAACACCATTCACCCTTCAAGATTCTGGGCCAGCGTCCCTCAATCCATTATACCTTTCCCCAGTCAAAATTAATCTCTCTCCAACTTCTAGGAATATAACCTAAGAAAATAATCAAAGGTAAGCTTAAAGATGTATATTCAAGAACAATTTAATGTTATACAGCAAAGAAAAAAAAAATGCTCAGCAAAAAGTGAACAATTAAGTAAATTACAGGATAGTCATACAGTATAATACTGTAGAATGGATTTTATTTAAAGCACTGTTTGCTCAAAAAAAAAAAAGAAAGAAAGAAAAAAAAATACATATATGGCCATGATTTGCAATAATACGCTACCATCATAGAACATTAATGTTCCTGTCCTCTCTGTCATGGAGGTAGTCACCCATTTCATTTAAAACTGATATTCAGCCATTAATAATCTAAATGAGAAGGGCTCTATAACACAGTTTTGTTTTTTGCCACTGGAATTCCTACCTAATCTGACAAACTGGCCATAGCTCAAAGCAGTTTAGTACACAACTTGGTTTAAACACTGGTATGTATGGATTTCTGTTGAGCTGGTGTGACCTAAACGAATATCTGCCCACAGGGCCAAGGCTTAAGGAAAAGTCAATGGCATCAAACAGCCATTTCATTGTTTTCCAATATATTTTGCACAGGTCAGCTACACCACATATTAATCATAGAGGAAAGATTAGAATAAAGCCAGCAATCACTGTTATCTCTAGAGAACAGGATGGGATGTGATTTTATTTTCTCTATATCCCTCTGTTTTCCGATTTTCTGCATTGAATATCTATCATTTCTTAATAAGGAATTTATCATTTTGAAAAGTAATTCTATGTTCCCCAAACATTCTGTACTTCGATGACAGCCCCTGACGCATGGTGCTCTGTATTCTACTTAGTAAATACATGTCTATAGTTCCTTAGAAACAGAGAAAACGAGATACAGTTGTATCCTCCCCTGTTCTTAGAGCTGTGCTTTGCCACCAAAGCAGTGCTGTGTTAATAAGGTGGTCACAGAGGGTGGAGGCATCCAGATATCTGACAGAACCCAACCCGCCAACCTGTCCCTGTAAACACAGGTCAAACCCACAACAGAAAAGCTACTTCCTTCTACTTCTTTATTAAGAAAACTTTGGTCTCAGTATGCAATCCTGTTAATAATTAGAATTTTCCTTAAGGTGTTTTCATGCAATGAGTTTGTTTTGATCCATGTAAAAACAAACAAACAAAGGAAGGAAGGAAAAGGAGGGAAGCCAGGAAGCCAGCCAGCCAGTCTCTGGTTTTCTCTAAGAATTCATCCAAACTTCCCCTCTAAGCAGATGAGCCTCACAGGACCCACCAGCCTCAGAATAAGCCAAAGCCTCAGAAAGCCCCCAGATACAGCATGCTCACAGTTTTCAGCTGTTGGCTAATGGTTACAAATACCTGACTGCCCTTAGAGTTTCTTAATAGCAGAGGTCATTCATTTTTTAATCCCTAATCTCAGCACAGTGCTCAGAACATAGTAAACACCAATGCTTGTTGGATTAACAATTGAATCTGACATTATAGTGCAATTAGAACCTGGACCCAGGGCTTCCACCCCCGGTTTGCTCTTTCCTTCCCACCACTCACCCTGTAGAGACTGAACTCACTCCTGGGGGTTGAGGTGGGACAGATAAGGAATGCGTGGGCAAGAGGAAAGCTGTGTGAGCCAAAGACTGGCTGGGCTAAGTCTAAACAGTCAGGCTTGGCTGTACTTTCAATGACGTGGGTCAACTGACACAGCCCTCTGAGTACAGCGGAGAGTGCTGATGGCTCTGCAGGACAGGAAAGCTTTCACTCCATTGCTCCCTCCAACCCTCTCTCAGCAGAATTTCCAGTTCTACCAGCTCGGCTCTCCTCCCCCACCCACCTACTCATTACAGAGCAGGCTGTGCCTGCCTACCCAGGGCTCACTCCAAGGGCCTGGCATCAGACTTCTGGCCAGCCAGCTGCTTCCTCCCATCTGACCCCCACACTGTAAAACGAATGACACCAGGCGGACTTTGGACAGAAACCCTGCTTATCAGGGAGTCCCAGGCAGATGAACTCTGAGTTTTCAATGCCTGGAAAACCCCAGTGTGTTGTATCCACTCACTTTACTTCTCACAACCCTCTGACAACACTGAAACCTCTTCCAGTTACATTTGACAAGCGGCCATCCAGCGCTTTCCTGAACCTCTAGAGAGGAAGCTGGGCTGAGTTTAGAGATCCCCAAGGTCTCCCCTCAATGCTAACAGAAAACAAGCCCAATTTTTTTCCTAATCTCTCACATAAAATGTTTGTAGCTTTTAAATCTGTCCTTGAGCAGGAGTGTCAGCTCTTCTGAATCCACAGAATAGATACCTCTTAAACCAGAGGACTTGGGGAGGAGGTGGGGAGAGGGGTGGAATATTCTAACAGCCAAGGCCACACCAACAATATGAAAAGAACTCCAGGGCATATCAAATGAAATAAACAAGATACAGGATGGAATACAATGTATAGAGGGTGCCTCCTTTTGTGTCAGGAAAGGGAAAAGAAAGCAATATATATTTATATATACTGATATTTGTATAACAAACCACTGGAAAAATACACAGGAAACTAGGGGAGGTGTGAACCAGGTGGGAGTGATAACCCCACTTGTTTAATATTATTTTGATTCTCGAACCACGTTAATGTATTAATCTCTTCTAAACAGACAAACATTGTTGTTTGGTTTTTTAATTACAGCAGCTCCACCCCGAGCTAAAACTAGGCTGGAGATACCAGGGCAAGCCCAGATCACAGGAAACTGAAGAGAAATGTCATAAGGGGAAAGTGTTCTGGAGCAAGGAGAGAAAAACTAATAAGACACTGGAATTCCACTACCACTCACTTCCTTGTTTCATCTTGTGGCGTCACTAGTTTCTAGGTTCTGGTTTCGAGGGAACAATTCTTTCCTGGGAGAACCCCCTGAAGAGGGAGGGGAAAGGAGTGACTCACCAATCTACAGTTTGAGGTGAGTCTAACCCTGAACAGGAGAGCTAGAAAGGCTTGAGTCCAAAATATCGATATGAAACAGCCAGACTCCCAGGCTGACCCAGACAGGCACAGGGCAGCATTTTCTCCCTACTGAAATGCCTCAGTGCAGACACTTCATGAACGGGTGTGTGTGCAAACCCCAGGCTTCCAACCAGGTTTCCACTTCCCCTGCGGTCACAGCTGACACATACCATCTTGCTAAACAGAAATGCCTCTTCCTGCCTAGGAGATAGCTGGAAACTTTTTTTAAGCACAGGCTCTCTAGGGGGAGGGACGCTAGTATTGCTGGTCACCAGTTTTTCTTTTCCCAGGCCCAGTTCTCCCAGTGTTTATTCTCTAACCCTGTCCCAGCAGGTTCAGGCCTTCTTCTCCACTAGATTCCCCAGGCAGGGGTAGGGCCACTACTTGATCTTTTTTTCTTCCTTCCTGATGACAGAGTCCAGGTGAGGAGCAAGGACATGCAGGCATCCTATATAAGCTTCCAATATCCCAAGGGCAGAGGACAGACCTGCCAGGCAAGAAAGCCCCTACTTTTTCACTCTAGCCATTTGGAATCTAGCAGGATCCCTCCCTGCTTTCTCTGACCTGCTCTACTATGGGCAGCATTCTTTCACCCTCACAAAATCCAAAGTGGGGTAAGAGCTGCCCACTAATAATCGCTTTCATGGATGTCATGCAGCTATTATCCCAGTTGAGCCACAGGATGAGGTTAGAACAAGTATTATTACTCCTGTAATACTCTTGTATTATAGATGAAAAGACTGAGTTACTAGACTATGATCACAAATAAGCCAGAAAGTCAAGCGAGAGCCCAGGTGGGGGGTGGCCTGGTTGTTATTTCCATTCTCACTGTGCTAATCAAATAGCATCTCCCAGGTCTAGCCCTATTTACATGTGACAAGGTCAGTTCCTCCATCTCCTGGACATGTTACTTCCCAGGATCCATCGCCCTGTCAAGCTAATACAATATCATCTCAAGTTCCCTCTAAACCACTGTTTATTGATTCCCTGAGCAGACTAGAGGGCATCCCCAAGCTCAGAAGGGTGATATCACAAGGCTTTCAGTGTCAATCTGTGACAATATATTGTGGGGTTATTCTAGAAAATGAGGGGGAAAGAGGAAAAGGGAGAAGGATGCAGTTCTAGGAGTCTTATAAGCCTGACAAATACTGTCACAAATACACTTACTGACTCAGAAATTTCTAGGTTGGGAGGTGGGGGGATGAGTACGAGGGTTGACAGGGTTGGCAAAGTGTTTACTACTGAGCACCACACCCAACAAGAAAATGACTGTGGGTGTCACTAGCAGTTCTAAGATACAGACAAGTAAATGGAGAAGAATGGGAGGGAAAGAATGGAAATTGAAGAAAGCAGGAAATGGAAGAGTAGAATGAAAGGGAGGAGTGAGAAAAGAAAGAATCTAGTGAAAAAGAAAAATTGAAAAAGGTGGACTCTGGAGCAGTATCCCAAACTGATGTTTTGATATGCTGGTTCCTGTGTCACAGGGTGCCTGAGGTGGGCCCCGGGGTAGAAAAAGGAGAAGTGAGTCAGGAGACTTTGGTTCCAGTCCCAGGTCCTTTGGTCAGTCTTATCAAGTCATTTCCCCTCTTTGTACCTGTTTCCTGATCTGTACAATAGAGGGAGGGAGGAACTGATTTGTTACTGGTCCAGTCCATCCCAAGGGTTAATGTTTTTGTGATGAGAAACAAAGAAGTCAATCCATCTGTCTAAGGGCACCCTTCACACTAAGCAAAGTGAATTATCTTGTAACCACCAATATTGGTCTTAATTGTTCATCTCTTCTACATTTCCTTAAATAGGGATCTTGAGGAGGAAATGGAGATTCTTACAGACCCCCTGCCGACACAACTATTCACAGTAGCACACACAGACGCTCAAGAATCAGGTAAGGATACAGGTGCTGACACGGGTAGACTAAGGCACAAACCATAAACTCAGTCAGGCACAAGCACAACTATAGACAGAGGCCTGCCCAGCAAGGGAGACTCATTGTTCCACAGGAAAGGGAGTGTACAAAGGCAACAAAAACTCTCAAACATGGCCAGGGGGGAGGGCAGAGTTCTGGCTCCGAGAAGGAACCAGCCAACCAAAAAACAGGACCTTCCCCTGGGAATGGTCTCTCAGTCAACAACATTTATCAAGGACTCCTGAAGTAAGTTACGCTAGAAAGGAACTTTGAATGCTGTGCTAAGAAATTTTAGATTTCAATTTTATGTATTTCCTTCCAAAAAAAAGGTTTTACAACTGGACACTTTTCCTGGAGCAACCATGCAACCTAGAGGTTCGGGAAAAGCTAAAAAGACACTTCAGCAACAACCAGGGAAAGGGACTTCCACTCCAGTCGACCTCCATTAGATTTTCTCTGAGGACCCTTCAGGAGCAAAACATCCCAAGAAAGTCAGAGGACGTGAGGCTCTCGACTGATCTCGGATGGTTTGCGGATGTTGGAGGGGCAGGATGGCCCTTCCCAGATGCTTGATCCCGGCTAGGCAGCGCCCCCGAAGCCACCAGCACTCACCAGTAAGTGAGAATGGAGGAAAGGTGAACCAACCTTTCCGCGTTATTTTTGGTAAAAGTGCGGAAGAGGCAACTCCCTCCAGGTGGATGTAAGAGGGGATCCTTATTCATAAATGTGGGGGAGGGGAGCCAGCCACTCACCAGAGGAAGGGGGAAGGGAAAAAAGAGGGACGAGTCTAGGGTGGAAAAGAGGACTAGGAGGGTGAGGCGGACTGATTTCAGAACCCCTCCCCTTTCGGGAGCCAGAGGTGTGGGGAGCGCCTCCCTCCAACCTCCGATCAGACGCACAGATTACTCCGAAAACTCCGGGAACTTACACAGGATCATCGACGTAAAGAGAAGCAACTCTGTACTGCCGACTTTCGCCTTTGTACCCATCACGATCAAGATCCCGATGCGACAGCAGTCACTGCGACCCTAGAAAGAGACACCAGCTTCGCCCACAGCAGCGCGGGGACTAAACTCCAGACGCCAGGTTGAGCCCAGCCCGGCCCTTCCCTTCACGCCCGATTGGTCGGCGCCGCTCCTCTGCACTTTCCGATTGGTGGAGGGAGCCGCCGCTCCTCTGAGTGATTCACCGTCGCCAGGTGCAGCCCCGCCCACTACTCCCCGTAAGGCGGATTGGAGCCTTTCCAAGCCCAATCCGCCCCTGATTGGGCCAGGAGACTGTCGCTTACGGAGACCCAGGCCTCACCTTCTGCAGGTGAGGACTCTCTGATTGGGCGGCGTTCCTGAAGTAGGGACTTTATGACTGGCTAGGCTCTGAACTGGAGCCGGAAGATTATCAGAGGAACACCTTAAAGGATGTGATCGGGAAGGTGGTTGGTCTGTGGGACGCGAGAGAGAGAGGCCTGCTTTTGTTTGTTCGTTGTAATGGTCTGTTTGTTTATTCGGAATGTAAGTTGCAGCTGCAGAAACCTTGGTCCAGTCCTTTGTCAAGTGAAAACCACGTGTATTAATATGTGAGGGTCGGGAGAGAAGACCCTCAAAGTGTGTTCCTCTGCCCACTCCACTCGCAGGATTCAAGGCCGCGCTAGAGGAGGAAAGGGAAGAGGGGAATGAAGCGCTCAGTTCGGTAGTGGGAAGGGCAGAATCGAATCACCAAACACACCCAGATAATAGAAACTGACCTACAGACGCTCTATAAACATCACTGTGAGTGACTGTGGGTATGTCCTTTACACATGTTTAATCAGTCAGCAGAGGTCTGCATGCATTTCAGTATTACTTATCTTCTCACTGCGGATAACTGCGTGCCTGCTGAACCCTCTTTCTATAGGCTATGTTGATACTGTTAATATTTATATTGTTACAGCGTTTTTATTTGAAACCCATTCTCAACACCTTTACTATTTCTAGTTTCTAATATTTTACAATGATTTTACATTGTGATCGTAATACTTTTTTTTTTTTTTTTTTTTGAACTTTTTGGCTGTGCAAGGCTGCGTTCTGGATCTTATTTCCAGATCAGCAATTAAACCCACGCCCCCTGCAGGAAAAAAAATAGGGAAGTCCCTATTTTTTTCTTAGTATATCCAGGTTGTCCGTGGGAAAACTTCCTGAACTTTATCTCACTGCAAGTAAGAAGTCCATAGTGAAGTGAAGTGAAGTCGTTCAGTCGTGTCCGACTCTTTGTGACCCCATGGACTGTGGCCTACCAGGCTTCTCCGTCCATGTGATTTTCCAGGCAAGAGTCCTGGAGTGGGTTGCCATTTCCTTCTCCAGGGGATCTTCCCCACCCAGGGATCAAGAGCAGGTCTCCCGCATTGTAGGCAGACGCTTTTACCATCTGAGCCCCCAGGGAAATCCATACTTGTATCCAAAACAGTGGTATTTTTTTGACCTTTTGCTCTTTCATCTTTGTCCCATTCCTTTGGGCCAAAAGTTCTCTTCATGTTTCACCCAACTTAAAGCAATGTGTATCAAGCACCTATTGGGTGCTGTGAGGGAATACAAATAAATATAAACCATAATCTGTGACTTCAAATGACTTACAGTTTACTTCCAATACAATACAGGAAACAGGACAGTATGTATCCAAAAAAGAAACTTCCTAAAGTTTCAAAAGAGAAACACTTGCAACACTCTGGTTTTTAGCCTCAAGGGAATTTAAAGTCTTGGAGAGACATACACATCAAGTTAAATATGACAGTAAAGAGAATAGAGAAGAGCTTAGAGAGGGGACCAGGAACTCTGGACTGTGATTGTCAGAGAAAATTTTAAGATGGGCGAACTTAAGCAGGGATTTTATCTATTTACATGTACACACTGTTTGTTGTTGTTTAAACCCTGAGTTGTGTCCAGCTCTTTTGTGACCCCATGGACTATATATAGCCCATCAGGCTCCTCTGTCCATGGGATTTCCCAAACAAGAATACTGGAGTGGGTTACCATTTCCTTTTCCAGGGGGTTGTCCTGACGGAGGGATCGAAGCCGTGTCTCCTGTATTTGCACGCAGATTCTTTACCACAGAGCCACCAGGGAAGCCCTAACAGTGCTTTATTTGTTTATTTTTTGCTGTGCTGGGTCCTTGTTGCGGCACACAGGCTTTCTCTAGTTGCAAAGAGCAGGGGCTACTCTCTAGTTGCAGCCCGTGGGCTTCTCATTGCAGCAGCCTCTCCCGTCTTGGAGCACAGGCTCTAGGCACACAAGCTTCAGTTGTTGCCGCTTGAGGGCTCTAGAGTGTAGGTTCCGTATTGTAGCTCACCAGCTTAGTTGCTCTGAGGCATGTGGAATCCTTGGTCACAAGGGATTGAACCTGTGTCCCCTGCATTGGCAAGCAGATTCGTAGCCACTGCGCAGAGGAGTCCCTCAAGCAGGGATTTAAAGGAACTCTGAGACTGATCAGTCTCAAAGGTCATTTAGGTCACTTTCTCAGCCTTCTCAGAAAGGAATTCAGTGACAAAGTGATAGGTAGTGGATCTATTTAGGGAGAAACATACTCCACAGTATCAGGACCATCTGCCATCTCAGAAGAGGCCCTGAAATAAAATGTGGTTAGTTTCTATGGGCTGGGTAATTTCACAGGCTAATGACTGGGAGGATTATTTCAACTGTTTCAGGGAAGGGGCAGGGATTTCCAGAAATTAGGCCGCTGCCCTCTTTTTTGGCCTTTGAGGGTTAGCCTCAGAACTCTCATGGTGGGTGTGTCATTTAAATGCTAATATATTACAAAGGCTTCCCTGGTGGCTCAGATAGTAGAGTCTGCCCGCACTGTGGGAGACCACGGTTCAATCCCTGGGTCGGTAAGATTCCCCTGGCGAAGGAAATGGCAACCCACTCCAGTATTCTTACCTGGAAAGCCCCATGGATGGAGGAGCCTGGCAGGCTACAGTCCATAGTGTTGCAAAGAGTTGGACACAACTGAGCGACTTCATTTCATATTACAAAGAGTGTATAATGGGGCTCAAGGGCTTCCCAGGTGGTGCTCAGTCCGTTCAGTTGCTCAGTCATGGCCGACTCTTTTCGACACCATGGACTGCAGCGTGCCAGGCTTCCATGTCCATCACCAACGCCTGGAGCTTGCTCAAACTCAAGTCCATCGAGTCAGTGATGCCATCCTGTTGCACCCACATGTTCTGGGAAACAGACTCACTCAGAAGGACGATGCAGATAGTGGAGTGCAGTTTATTACACCTGCGGGCCCAAGGAAGAGTCTTCTCATAGCCAAGGACCCCGACCAGGTTTTGTGAAAACCTTATATACCCTAAGCGTATGTGCCCAAACCCACCTCCCCAAATTCCCTGAAACTAGTCTCAACAAAGGAAAAAAACAGATACAATCAAAGTTAATGGTGATTCATATGCCTTAAGCCTAGGTAGTTAACAGTGGACAATTATCAATAGGCTTGTGGTCATACCCCAATAAGCATAATAGAATGTATGATTCTATTCGGTTACACAGATAATTAGGGTATTCTTTTAGGCGATGGAGAGCCCTGGGGCTCTTCCTTCCGGGGGCCTGGTTTTCCAGTTGGCATGTCGTTTCCATCGATGTTGGGCATATAGCTCAAAGTCCACAGTCCGGCCCAAGCTGGAGTCCTGCTTTCAAGATAGGGCCTGTTCTGTTTCCTCCTTCAATCCAACCATCTCATCCTCGGTCATCCCCTTCTCCTGCCTTCAATCTTTCCCAAGTGGTGCTAGCAGTAAAGAATCCGCCTGCCAAAGAGGAGACACAAGAGATGCAAGTTCCATCCCTTGCATCCCATTCCATCCCAGGGGGTGGGGAAGATGCCCTGGAGTAGGAAATGGCACCCCACTCCAGAATTCTTGCCTGGTAAATTCCATGAACAGAGGAGCCTGGGGAACTACAGTCCATGAGGCCACAAAGAGTCAGAGATGACTGAATGACTGAGCACTGTCTGTCTGTAATGGTGTTCAAGGTCCATTGGAAGTTGAATTTTCCATCTAGGACCTTGTGGGTTCTAATCAGTTTTTGTCAGGGCCAATGTCTATATCATTCTTTTAAAGGTTGTTCCCTGCCCCCTTCTCTCCTGTTTCATTGCAGATAGTCTTCATATTGTTACCCTAAAACTGGGTTCGCCTCTTGGTATCACACCAATAGACAGCAAAGCCAATGATCAGGAGAAGGAAGAGTTTATTATCTCTAGCAGTAAGTACAGAGAAGGCAATGGCACCCCACTCCAGTACTCTCGCCTGGAAAATCCCATGGATGGAGGAGCCTGGTAGGCTGTAGTCCATGGGGTCGCTAAGAGTCAGACACAACTGAGCGACTTCCCTTTCACTTTTCACTTTCATGCATTGGAGAAGGAAATGGCAACCCACTCCAGTGTTCTTGCCTGGAGAATCCCAAGGAAGGGGGAGCCTGGTGGGCTTCCATCTCTGGGGTCACACAGAGTCGGACACGACTGAAGCGACTTAGCAGCAGCAGCAGCCGCAAGTAAGGAGAGCACCAGGGATTTTTCCCAAAGTAGTATCTCCTGAAAAGCAAAATTGGGGAACTTTTAAGCTAAAAGTACATATATATTCAGGAAGGGGCTTGAGGAGAGAACTTAGCATAGAATTGGGGCAAAGGTTGACAGAGTCCAAACTTCTAGTTGATTGGAGTCAAAAGGGTCAGCAGCATCATTCCATCCTCCACCTGTGTGGAGGTGTTAGTTCCACACAGGACCTATTATTCTGTATATCCCTTGAGGAGGAACTAGGACTCTGCTCTTTCATTGTACTATTATTTGCCTTTTCTCTGTTAGTGCATTCCTTTGTTCCTTAAGATGATTAATTACTGAGACTTGTTGAAGGGTAAGCATAGCTCCAGGCTTAGATCACAAAATGTCTTAGGCCAAAATGACTTCTCTTACAATAAGAAAGCCATTAATTGTTCTCTTTCTCCAGAGATTCCCCTAACTTATCTGCTTACAAAATGGCACAGATTCACATGCCCCCCAGTTAATCTCACTCCTCTGGATAACCCCTTGTTTATTATTTTACCAAGAACAGAACCAGGCGCTAGAGAAACTGTCTCTCTAAGGGATAGACAGATCTCGGTTAAAACCCAGTTCCCCAATCTACCTATCTGTCCTTGGCCAGCTCACATTTCTCTGACATTTTCTCCAGTCAGAAGGCAGTTATGATGATGGCAATATTGTCCTTTTTCTATTCTAACTACCTAACAATATGACTTACCTTAGGACAGGGAAGCTGGCATGCTGCAGCCCATGGGGTTGCAAAGAATCAGACACAGCTGAGCAACTGAAAAACAACCACGGCAAAATAAGAATTAAATAATATAAAAGATGTACTATGCTTCCTTAGCACAGGGCCTGGTACATTTTCAGAACTGCAATGGTAGTTATTTTCATCACTCTTATTTTCAGTCTAAGAATGCATTTGCAACCCCATACTTATGTCAGTTAATCTACAACAAAGGAGGCAAGACTACATGATGGAGACAAGACAATCTCTTCAATAAATAGTATAGAGAAAACTGGACAGCTACACATAAAAGAATGAGATTAGAACATTTCCTCACACCATATTCAAAAATAAACTCAAAATGGATTAAAGACCTAAACATTAGACCTAGAAGAGAATATAGGCAGAACACTTTTTGATGTAAATCATAGCAATATATTTTAGATCAGTCTCCTAAGGCAAAAGAAATAAAAACAAAAATAAACAAATGGGACCTAACTAAACTTAAAAGCCTTTGCACAGCAAAGTAAAAGAAAATCTAGTGAATGATAGAAAATACTTGCTGATGATATGATCAATAAGGGGTTAATATCCAAAATGTACAAACAGCTCATATAACTTAATATCAGTAAACAACACAGTTTTATTTATTTTTTGGCTGCACTGGGTAGCATGTGGGCTTAGTTGCCCCCAGCACATTGGGTCTTAGCTGCTCCACCAGGGACTGAACCCATGTCCCCTGCTTTGGAAGGCTGATTGTTAACCACTGGACCACCAAGAAAGTCCCTATTTTTTTAATTTATTTTTAATTGGAGGATAATTGCTTTAAAATGTTGTGTTGGTTTCTGCCATACAACAATGTGAATCAGCCATAGGTATATATATATCCCCTCCCTCTTGAACCTCCCTCCCTAATCCACCATCCCACCCCTCTAGGTTGAGGAGAGCACCAGGTTGAGCTCCCTACCACTGGGTTTTAAAACAGCCCAGATAGACAACCTTCCAAAGAAGACATGCACATGGCTAATAAGCACATGAGAAGATGCTCAACATCACTAAGTGTTCGGTACAGTTCAGTTCAGTTGCTCAGTCATGTCCGACTCTTTGTGATCCCATGAATCGCAGCATGCTAGGCCTCCCTGTCCATCACCAACTCCCGGAGTTCACTCAAACTCATGTACATCGAGTCAGTGATGCCATCCAGCCATCTCATCTTCTGTCATCCCCTTCTCCTCCTGCCCTCAATCCCTCCCAACTTCAGGGTCTTTTCCAATGAGTCAACTCTTCGCGTGAGGTGGCCAAAGTATTGGAGTTTCAGCTTCAGCATCCATCCTTCCAGTGAACACCCAGGACTGATCCCCTTTAGGATGGACTGGTTGGATCTCCTTGCAGTCCAAGGGTCTCTCACGAGTCTTCTCCAACACCACAGTTTAAAAGCATCAATTCTTCGGTGCTCAGCTTTCTTCACAGTCCAACTCTCACATCCATACATGACTACTAGAAAAACCATAGCCTTGACTAGATGGACCTTTGTTGGCAAAGTAATGTTTCTGCTTTTGAATATGCCATCTAGGTTGGTCATAACTTTCCTTCCAAGGAGTAAGCGTCTTTTAATTTCCTGGCTGCAGTCACCATCTGCAGTGATTTTGGAGCCCAAAATAATAAAGTCTGACACTGTTTCCCCATCTATTTCTCATGAAGTGATGGGACCAGATGCCATGATCTTAGTTTTCTGAATGTTGAGCTTTACGCCAACTTTTTCACTCTCCTCTTTCACTTTCTTCCACAGGCTTTGTAGTTCTAATACTTCACTAAGTATTCAGTTCAGTCGCTGAGTCATGTCCGACTCTTTGCGACCCCATGAACTGCAGCATGCCAGGCCTCCCTGTCCATCACCATCTCCCGGAGTTCACTCAAACTTATATCCATCGAGTCGGTGATGCACTAAGTATTAGAGAGATGCAAATCAAAATCACAATGAGATCACCTTACACCTGTCATAATGATTATTATCATAATGTCTATGAAAGTGAAAGAGGAGAGTGAAAAAGTTGGCTTAAAGCTCAACATTTAGAAAACTAAGATCATGGCATCTGGTCCCATCACTTCATGAGAAATAGATGGGGAAACAGTGGAAACAGTGTCAGACTTTATTTTGGGGGGGCTCCAAAATCACTGTGGATGGTGATTGCAGCCAGGAAATTAAAAGACGCTTACTCCTTGGAAGGAAAGTTATGACCAACCTAGATGGCATATTCAAAAGCAGAGACATTACTTTGCCAACAAAGGTCCATCTAGTCAAGGCTATGGTTTTTCTAGTAGTCATGTATGGATGTGAGAGTTGGACTGTGAAGAAAGCTGAGCACCGAAGAATTAATGCTTTTGAACTGTGGTGTTGGAGAAGACTCCTGAGAGTCCCTTGGACTGCAAGGAGATCCAACCAGTACATTCTAAAGGAGAACAGTCCTGGGTGTTCTTTGGAAGGAATGATGCTAAAGCTGACACTCCAGTACTTTGGCCACCTCATGCAAAGAGTTGACTCATTGGAAAAGACTCAGATGCTGGGAGGGATTAGGGGCAGGAGGAGAAGGGGACGACAGAGGATGAGATGGCTGGATGGCATCACCGACTCGATGGACGTTGAGTTTGAGTGAACTCTGGGAGTTGGTGATGGACAGGGAGGGGTGGCGTGCTGCGATTCATGGGGTCACAAAGAGTCAGACACGACTAAGTGACTGAACTGAACTGAACTGAGTGATTAACAAGTAATATTAATGTTATTATAAATACTAAGTAACTTATAGTCAATTTACAGCAAACTAAAACCCACAAGCCTCTTATTTTTTAATAATATTTATTTTTATTTATTTATTTGACTGCACTAGGTCTTAGTTGCAGCATGTGGGATCGAGTTCCCTGACCAGGGATCAAACCCAGGCCTCCTGCATTGGAAGCAAGGAGCCTTAGCCACTGGAGCACCAGGGAAGTCCCAGCTTTTTATTTGTGCTTGAACTACTATTAAACCAGATCTCTCACATACTATCTTTATACAGTTGTGGGATTTTGGCCACCCTGTACAGCATGCAGGGATCTTAGTTCCCAGCCAGGGATCAAATCTGTGCCCAGCGCATTGGGAGCTCAGAGTCTGAAGCACTGGACCACCAGAGAAGTCCCTATACAATTTTTTTTTAATATTTAAATTTGTTTATTTGGTTACATCAGGTCTTACTTGCCGCATGTGGGATGTAGTTCCCTAACCAGGGATGAATCTAGTTCCCTGACCTGGGCCCCCTGCATTGGGAGCTCGAAGTCCTGCCCCTGGACCACCAGGGAAGTCCCCCTGTGCAATTTTAACCAAGTACATTTGCATTTATCCGTACTCAATTTTATATTTTTTGTTTTGAAAATGAACTAATATACAGAAAAGTATACATGTAATAATGTTAATGATTAAAGTAAATACAAATAATGTGCATTCCAATTATTTCTATATAAAACATTTATGTGTATATTTACAAAGCATAAAGGGGCTCTCCTAGTGGCCCAGTGGTAAAGAATTCACCTGAAAGGCAGGAGACTGCCTGCAATGTAGGAGACGTGGGTTCTATCCCTGGGACAGGAAGATCCCCTGGAGAAGAATATGGCAACCCACTCCAGTATTTATGCTTAGGAAATCCCACAAACAGAGGAAGCTGGAAGGCTACAGTCCATGGGGTCGAAGGAGTTGGACACGACAGCAACTACACCACCACAAAGCATACAAGTAAATTTGGAGTGTCCAAATAACTGTTTTAATTCTGTATTTATTTCTGGCTGTGGTGAGTCTTTGCTGCTGCTCACGGGATTTCTCCAGTTGCGGCCAGCGTGGGGTACTGTCGAGCCTCAGTGCGCAGCCTTCTCACTGCGCTGGGTTCTCGTCCTGGAGCTCAGGCTCTAGCAGTGGCGGCACACGGGCTCGGTAGTTGTGTCTCTTGGGTTCAGACTCGGGCTCAGTAGTTGCGGTGCATGGGCTTAAGTCGCTCTGCAGCACGTGGGGTCTTCCCAGACAGGGATGGAAACCATGTCCCCTGAATTGGCAGGCGAATTCTCATCCACTGACCACCAGTTCACTTCAGTTCAGTTGCTCTGTCGTGTCCAACTCTTTGTGACCCCATGGACTGCAGCACGCCAGGCCTCCCTGTCCATCACCAACTCCCAGAGTCCCCCCAAACCCATGTCCATTGAGCCAAGTGATGCCATCCAACCATCTCATCCTCTGTCGTCCCCTTCTCCTCCTGCCCTCAATCTTTCTCAGCATCAGGGTCTTTTCAAATGAGTCAACTCTTCTCATCAGGTGGCGAAAGTATTGGAGTTTCAACTTCAGCATCAGTCCTTCCAATGAACACCCAGGACTGAACTCCTTTAGGATGGACTGGTTGGATCTCCTTGCAGTCCAAGGGACTCTCAAGAGTCTTCTCCAACACCACAGTTCAAAAGCATCGATTCTTCAGTGCTCAGCTTTCTTTATAGTCCAACTCTCACATCCATACATGACCATTGGAAAAACCATAGCCTTGACCAGACGGACTTTGTTGGCAAAGTAATGTCTCTGCTTTTGAATATGCCATCTAGCTTGGTCTTAACTTTCCTTCCAAGGAGTAAGCATCTTTTAATTTCATGGCTCCAATCACCATCTGCAGTGATTTTGGAGCCCAGAAAAATAAATTCAGCCACTGTTTCCACCGTTTCCCCATCTACTTGCCATCAAGTGATGGGACCGGATGCCATGATCTTAATTTTCTGAATATTGAGTTTTAAGCCAACTTTTTTACTCTCCTCTTTCACTTTTATCAAGAGGCTCTTTAGTTCTTCTTCACTTTCTGCCGTGTCATCTGCATATCTGAGGTTATTGATATTTCTCCTGGAAATCTTGATTCCAGCTTGTGCTTCTTCCAGCCCAGCGTTTCTCATGATGTACTCTGCATGTAAGTTAAATAGGCAGGGTGACAATATATAGCCTTGACGTACTCCTTTCCCAATTTAGAACCAGTCTGTTGTCCCATGTCCAGTTCTAACTATTGCTTCCTGACCTGCATACAGGTTTCTCAAAAGGCAGGTCAGGTGGTCTGGTATTTCCATCTCTTTCAGAATTTTCCACAGCTTATTGTGATCCACACAGTCAAAAGCCTTGGCATAGTCAATAAAGCAGAAATAGATGTTTTTCTGGAACTCTCTTGCTTTTTCCATGATCCAGCAGATGTTGGCAATTTGATCTCTGGTTCCTCTGCCTTTTCTAAAACCAGCTTGAACATCTGGAAGTCTGAATTTGGCAATAAGGAGCTCATGATCTGAGCCACAGTCAGCTCCCAACCTTGTTTTTGCTGACTGTATAGAGCTTCTCCATCTTTGGCTGCAAAGAATATAGTCAATCTGATTTCGGTGTTGCCCATCCGGTGATGTCCATGTGTAGAGTCTTCTCTTGTGTTGTTGGAAGAGGGTGTTTGCTATGTCCAGTGCATTCTCTTGGCAAAACTCTATTAGCCTTTGCCCTGCTTCATTCTGTACTCCAAGGCCAAATTTGCCTGTTACTCCAGGTGTTTCTTGACTTCCTACTTTTGCATTCCAGTCCCCTATAATAAAAATGACATCTTTTTTGGGCATTAGTTCTAGAAGGTCTTGTAGGTCTTCATAGAACCTTTCAACTTCAGCTTCTTCAGTGTTACCACCAGAGTAGTCCCAAATAATTTGATATTCACCAGGTTCTTTTTCCCATAAAGTGATGAAATAAATAATAAATGTTAAAGTTTTTTTATCATTAACATTTGTTTTCTGTAGTCTTAAGAAAAACAGATTTTGTAAACTTCAGATTGGTGAGTTTTTTTGCAAAGTGGAAAATTCTAGAAGGAAATATTAAATATAAATCTTGATTCTGTCATCCAGTATATTAGCAGTTGAACCTGAATCTACATTATATGCCAGTTTCATAAGCATGCTGTCTCTGACCCAGTTCAAAAAGTTTTTGTTTTAAATATGGCCAAAGACAAGAGTTGAAAACAGAATCCTTAAGTGACCTCTTTCCAAGCTGGCAGAGTACACTGATAGCACTGGAGCTATTGATATATCCAGAGGTTCCTGTCGAAAAATGCTGTGCTTCTGTCACATATTAACTGTATAGATGCCTTACATTTTATAATTGATCTTGTTAGTCATTTTGCTTTATCTCTAGGAAGAGCAAGCCAAAATTTGCAATCCAAATTCAAATATTGACATGCATTCCTCATTTCTTCTGACTTTATCCTGACTTCATCTGACTATGTTATTCAGTTTTCTCTTTGCCCTGAGATTTCCTTCCCCTTCTATCCTTTTTGGAATGTAGGGTTTTCTATACATGCAAACATGCTGTAGTGATGCTGTGATGTGCTATTCAGACTCCTTCAGAAATGAAGGATGATTTCCCCAGCTGTGGGCCTCTCTGGGAACTACTTCCACCTGAGAGAGTCACACAAAGTTGTGCCCCCTTCCCAGGGTGGTGGTGGTGGTTTAGTCGTGTCCAACTCTTTCAACCCCAGGGACTGTAGCCCCCCAGGCTCCTCTGTCCATGGGATTTCCCAGGCACAAATACTAGAGTGGGTTGTCATTTCTTTTTCCAGGGCATCTTCCCAACCCAGTGATGGAACCCAGGTCTTCTGCATAGCAAGTGGATTCTTTTGCAACTGAGCTACCAAGGAAGCCTCTTCCCAGGACAACCTATATCTACTCTAATTCCTGTATATCGTTCCTGGGTCACCTTGAAAGACATTTCAATAGAGTAGTGGAATAGGCAATAAAACCTGTATGGAGTAGGCTGAGGAGAGAATGTAAACTGAGAAAATATAGACTATGACCACAGACAGTTCAAGAGAGATGTTGCTGAGAAGGGCAGCAGAAAAAAGAAGCAGCAGCTGGAAGGGTGCTGGATGAAGGCAGAGTAGGTATTTTGTTTACATGGAAAGGACTATTTGCTAATGGCAATGGTCCAGTAGAAAGAAATGCTGTATGAAAGGGGGGTAGTTGCAGTACTCTGCTCTTGAGAGGAGATGGAATCCACAAGCTGAGGCTCAAAAGAGAGCAGAGATAACCACTATGACTAGCAGGAAGTGTATGGTGCCATTGGAACATTTGTGGCAGGAAGATGATACAAATTCAGTCTAACTTTTGTTCTCTGGAGTATGAGGTAAAGTCACTAGCCAAAAGTACAGAGGAAAAAGGAAAGTTTAGGAGACTGAAGAGTGGGGAGAAGTAGAGACAGAAACTGTACGTACTAGGGAAGTGTATTAGGACTGGTGAGCAGTAACAAGTGCCTTCAAGATATTTTAGACATAAATTTGAAGCGAGACCAGTCAAGCTGGTGTGACTTTTACTCCAGCTCTTTGACTATAGAAAAACAGTAAGTGGTTAGTTGGATGTGACCATAGTTGGGACTTTCCTAAACAAATGGATGGAGACAGCATCAAGGATGTTAAAGTGGTATTTAAGAGAATGGCAGTTTACTTAATTCTGTGTTTTCCCAGAGAGTTTTTTGGGTTTTTGTTTTTGCTAATATAAGCAAATATAAACATATATGTATATTATTTTACTTTTACTCTATTATTTTGCTTTTTTCTTTTTTACACAAAAGATAGCATATATTTTTTTCACCTGAAAATATGTCTTGGAGAATGCAGTTCTCAAATAAATTGTTTCCTCATTCTTTTTTACAGTTGTACAATATTCTGTTTGTAAGCTTCCCTCATGGCTCAGACACTGAAGAATCTGCTGCAATGCAGGAGACCCGACTTTGACCCCTGGCTTAGGAAGATCCCCTGGAGAAGGAAATAGCAACCCACTCCAGTATTCTTGCCTGGAGAATCCCATGGAAAGAGGAGTTTGGCAGGCTCCAGTCCATGGGGTCACAAAGAATCGGACACAACTGAGCGACTAACACTTTACACTTCTAAGGGCTCTTTATACAGTCCAGGAATTAGCCCTTTGTGTATGCTATGACTTCAATTTTCCCTTTACTTTGTCTCTTGGCTTGTGTGATGTTTGTTTGGGGGGCTTTTTTCCTTTTGTTTTTCTTTTTTGGCTGTGACACACAGCAGGCAGATCTGTTACCAGACCAGGAATAGAAACTGCGCCCCCTGCGGTCGACTAGTGGGGAAGTCCCTATTTGTTTTTGTCTGTTTTTGCCACCTATAAACTTGCTTGTTTTTTTTATCAGTCTTTTCTTTCATGGGTTCTAAATTCTGACTCAGAGATCTTCCTCGCTTTTATTTATGCAATTTGTTTTCTTATAATGAAAACCTTTACTATGTATTCTCTCAGCAACTTTCACATACACAGTACAGTATTATTAACTAAGTCACCACGCGGTACACTACATTCCCATCACTTTTTTTTTAATTGATTTTTTTTGGAATAGAGTTGTTTTACAATGTTGTATTAGTTTCTGCTGTGCAACAAAGTGAATCAGCTATCTATATACCTATATCCTCTCTTTTTTAGATTTCCTTCCCATTTAGGTCACCAGAGAGCATTGAATAGTGTTCCCTGTGCTATAAGTAGGTTCTCATTAGTTATCTATTTTATACATAGCAGTGTATACGTGTCAGTCCTGATCTCCCAGTTCATCCCACCTCCTTCTCTCCCTTTGGTATCCATACATTTGTTCTCTACACCTGTGTCTCTATTTTCTGCTTTGCAGATAAGTTCATCTGTACCATTTTTCTAGGTTCCACATATAAGTGATATTTTATGATTTTTTTCTCTTTCTGCCTTAATTCGCTCTGTATTACAGTCTCTAGGTCCATCCACATCTCCACAAATGGCACAATTTCATTCTTTTTTTATGGCTGAGTAATATTCCATTGTATATATTTGCCACATCTTTATCCATTCCTCTGTTGATGGACATTAGGTTACTTCCATGTCCTGACTATTGTAAAGTGTTGCAATGGACATTGAGGTTCCCCACTTTTAGATAATGAACTAATTCTTCTTGATAGTTTCCATTTTTACTTTAAATTTTTGATCAATTTGAAACTTTTCTTGGTATAGATTGTGCAGTTTGGAACTCATCTAATTGCAAATAACCACCTTATTATATATTGTAATAGCTGGTAAAACTTGCTCCCACTCATGTTTTTTTTTTTTTTTTTTCCTGGCAATTCTTAATTTCAACTAAACTGATACGTTTATGGAATTGAGTCTTCCTATCTGAGAATCTTCTGTTTTTTCTTTCATACAGGTCTTCTTTTAAGATTTTCATTTTCTTCAATATGTTTTGAATTTTCTTTGTAAGTTTAGTCCCAATTATGCAGAATAATGATGATAATAATAGACATACAGGGGGTCAACTGGATTAGGAGGAAAATAAGGGCATGAGGAAAATAATAGTGAAACTGAGGTAAGGTCTATTAATTGGAAGACTTGACAGGTTGAGGAATATGATTAGGACTGGAAAAACTAAGGGAATGAATGAGCTGGAAGGACTTCCCACTGGGAAATACTATCAAGTCTAGGTTCTTTAGATTCTCAGCTTTCCTGACTCCTACTCTCCTTCGAGTCTTCAGCTATTTAACTGATATTTTTCTTTTAACTTAAAAAATTTGCTTTCCTATAGTCCATTTTTTGTGTCTAGTTGTTCTTAGTGTTTTCTTCTTTGGTTAATATGAATTCCAGGAAACATGGCCTATTATTACCATGTAAACATTAACTGAAACAAAGCTTATGTAGTTGTAGTAACAGCAGATAAAATAGACTTTAAGGTAGAAAGCATCATCAGAGATAAAGCAGGATGTAATAAGAAAAGGATCCATTCTGGAGGAAGCATAGCAATTCTAAATCTGGAACATCTAATAACATCATCTCCAAATATATACATAAAAATGTCAGAAAAAAGAGAGAAAAGACAAATCCAAATCACAATGAAAGATTTAAACATATCTTTGTAAGTAGCTAATAGAATAAGCAGGCAAAAAAAGAAAAATCAGCAGAGCTATAGATTTGAAGAAAATAATTAATAAACTGGGACTGATATATTAATATACAGAACACTCCACCCCAAAACTGTAAAATATACCTTTTCAAGTGTTCATGGAACATATGCAAAAATCAACCACACACTTGGCTATAAAGCAAGTTTCAACACAGTTTAAATGATTCAAATCTCAGTATATGTCTTCTGAGCAGAAGCAGTGGTTAAATGAGTATGTAAAAAGTCATCAAGCTGCACATTTATGTTATCTGACTCTTGCATCAAATATATTAAAAAACAAGAACAATTTTTCACTGCCAGTCATAAATTCCCTTCCATCAATTTTCAGTTATATCTACACTATTTTATTTACCTTCTTGTGTTTACTCACACATACAATCTCTAAATCTACACATTTTGAATGGCAGGCACTTTTCATATGTTTACATATGCTATTCCAGTAAACTTTCAGAACCACCCAAACAGATGAGTCTTTTAACCCTCCTTTTATAGATGAGGAAAGTGAGAACTGGAAAGTAACTCGCAGTGATCACTAAGTAGTGCTGAGTCAGAACTGGAACTTAGAACTCTGATTCATAGCCTTGGTTCCTTACATAACATGCTGCAATACCATGTGTGAGTATTATTCCCAACTTTCTCCCCTTGCATTTCCCTCCCTGGATTATTAAACACCTCAGTAAAAAATTCAGCATCTATTGAGCACCTCCTTTATGCAGTTCTGGTTTCATTATTGGCCATACAGAAATGAAATAAACAGTCCCTCCCCTTTAAAAGCTCATTCTAGGACTTCCCTGGTGGTCCAGTGGTTAGGTGTCCACCTGTCAAAGCAAGGGACATAGCTTCCATCTCTGGTCCAGGAAGATTCCACATGCCTCGGGGCAACTAAGCCTGTGCACCACAACTACTGAACTTGTGAGCGCTAGAGACCATGCTCTGCAGCAAGAGAAGCCACCGCAATGAGAAGCCCATGAACCGCAACAAGAAAGTAGCCTCTGCTCATCCCAACTAGAAAAAGCCTGCATGCAGCAACAAAGACCCAGCAAGGCCAAAAGTAAATAAATTAAACAAAACAAAAAAAAAAAGAGCTAGGTCCAAGGGGAAGAACCACAAAGATTAGAATACAGTGTGGTAACTGCTACATTGAAGCGCGTACCTTCTCCAATATTCTTCTGGTCCCTCTGACCGTCATGAATCAGTTACATAATTTTATCGGGTTATTTTTCTTCCTTTTCCTTCAGTTTAAAAGCCCTCTGGATGAAGATAGCAAGCATCCTGCCAAACACATTCTTCTAATTTTTTGTGAAATTCAGAGTGGCACAGAAGAGGCTGGAAGCTTCCCAAACAGGGTAAATGGTGAGTAAAGGCCAGGGTCAGAAGGGAGGAGGATCTACTTAGGCCACTAAAGAAATTAGCCTGATGGGGGCTGGCAATGAAAGATGTGTTTGAAAAGTCAGGGTGCTGCCAGATCCAGACTAAAGACTGCTCGGAATGCCAGGTCAAGACACATGCTTGAGCCACTAGGCAACAAGGACCTATTGTAAATGATCAACTCTGACTGATAAGATTAAAATGTTATTTTAAGGTTGTTCAGGCAGCAACATTTCAGAAAGACTGAAATTAGGAGATTCTGAAAGTTGGGAGGCTAGTAAAGCTCAACAAACACCTACTGAGAACTTGAGTCCCACACAGTGGAGATAAGGAAATGAAAGCCAGTTCCTACCTTTGAGGAATTCATAATCAATTGAGAGAGAAACAAGCAAAATGTAATGCAATAGATACAATGACACACTCAACACAAACCTAGGGTAGATAAAGTATGATGAGAGAGGAGTCTGATGTAGCATGGGGAGAGAAGGCAAGGGAAGACAGCCGGCACACAGCTCCTCAGCCTCACCTGCTGACATAGTTAGCTATGAGGAGAGGGCAAGGTTGGCACAGCCCAACAAGGTTACGACCCACACAGTTAATGATAGGGAAAGAGGAATGTTCTCTTAACAATGATCAAGCCAGAGGGCATGGTCAGGTAGTGGGTCAGCTCAGTTTACTTCCAGGATTCTCTCTAACCCTCATCAGCTGAACTGAAGAAAGCAAGTATTGTAGGTTGGCAGGCCAGGAAAGAAGCTAGAAAAGTAGTTTAGGTGGCAGAAGATAGAAAATGGTTGCCTAAAAAGAGATAAAGGATGGAACTGACTGGTCCCAGGGAAATTTTGGAGATTTCAGTGTTCTATATCTTGGTTAGGATGCTTCCTTCAAGTAAGTGTATAACTGTCAAAACTCAATGAAGTGAACACTTAAGAACACTGCATTTTAGGGAATCCCAGGGCAATCCAGTGGTTGGGACTCCATGCTTCCACTGCAGAGAGCACAGTTTGGATCCCTAGTTGGGAAGCTAAAAGCCCACATGCCATGCCAAAAAATAAAAGCATTTTATTGTAAGTAAATTATGCTTCTCTAAAAAAGAAATGCTATAACCAAATTATAAAATTTGAGGAGGGATAAAGAAAGACTAGAACAGTTGAGACTCAACAAGGGAAATTTGGGACTTCCCTGGTAGTCTAGTGGTTGCGAGTCTGCCTGCCAATGCAGGGGACACGGGTTTGACCCGGGAGGATCCCAGGCTTCCCAGGTGACACTGGTGGTAAAGAAGCCACTGCCAATGCAGGAGATACGAGACGCAGAGTCTACCCCTGGGCTGGGAAGACCCCTTGAAGAGGGCACAGCAATCCACCCCAGTATTCTTGCCTGGAGAATCCCCATGGACAGAAGAGCCTGGTGGGCTACAGCCCATGAGGTCACAGTCGTACATGACAGGCAACTTAGCACACGTGCATGCTGGAAAGATCCCACATGCCAAAGGGCAACTGAGCCCACATGATACAACTACCGAAACTCAAGCACTCTAGAGCCGGTGCTCTGCAACGAGAGAAGCCACCACCAAGAAAAGCCCAAACACCACAAAAAAGAGTAGCCCCTGCTCACCGCAACTAAAGAAAGCCCCTGGAAAGCAATGAAGACCCAGAACAGCCAAAAATAAATAAAATTTTTTTAAAAGAGGGAAATTAAAGCCCAGGAAAAATTTCCCAACCAGTCTGAGAACCAAAGGAATTTTGGTATTTGAGGAAAGAGTAACTGACATCTATTATTTGCCAGACCCTAGACTAGACTCTTTCACACACTTCAAGTTTATCTCCAAACCCAACAATGTCCAGCTAAACTCAGTATTGTGACTAGTCCAGGGAGAGAATGAAATAGGTTTGTGAAAGGAGGTGGAGAGCTCAGATGAATGGAAGATTTTATACAGTGTGCAGTGTAGACTGTGAGGTAAAAGATGTATAAGGGCTGGGTACAGTCCCAAAAGCAGAAGGAGGAGAGGAAAAGGTGAGGGAAAGGCAAGGAAAACAGGAAATGCCTCCAAGGAATTTCTTCAGAAACTTGAAAAATCAGAAAACTGGGCCCATCTCTGACTCAACCTTCTGTTCCACAAATTAAGAAGTAAAAATTTTTTATAATCAGACTTAACACATCAGAACTGAGGGACTTCCCTGGTGATTCAGTGGCTATGACTCCTGGCTCCCAATGCAGGGGGTTTGGGTTTGATTCTTGGTTAGGGAACTAGATCCCACATGTACCAATTAAGAGTTTGCATGCTTCAATTAAAGATCCTGCGTGCCTCAATAAAGATTCAGTACAGCCAAATAAATTTAAAAAAAAAACAAAAAAAAAAACTCTGACATTGAAATATTTAATAGGTCTGGAAGGATATGCATTAAACCATGAACCATGACAAGGAAATTACCTACTGTAAAGTGTCCCATTTTGTGCTGTTTCTGTTTTTCTTTTAAACCAATTAAATTTTGTTAAATCTACTCTGGAATCAAGGAACTGTGCTGGCAAAAACTCAGACTTCTTTCTGGTGGCAAAGGGGGAGCTCCTCATACCTGTGATCTGTGCTTGGGATTAGGGGTGGCATCCATTCCTTCACCCAACTGCCTGGGAGAACCATTTCATTTCCTCAACCCAGTGACAAAGTCTGAGGGAAGTGAGGTTGGGGCTGGGGACCTGAAGACCTAGAGCAAGGGTACACAAACCTTCTATAAAGGACTAGATACTTCAAAGAATTCTGTTGCCACTATTCTCCCATTTTGGCACAGAAGTAGTCACAGACAATGCGTAAACAAATGGTCATGGTAGCAAGACCAAGTGAGGCCATAGTTTACTGGCCTCTGGTTTAGTTCTGGCTCCTGACCGCATATTAGAATTACTTGAGGGCCTTGTAGAACCAGGTCCCACCAAATCTGAGATGAGGCTCAAGTTTTGTTTTGTTTTTAAGCTACCAGGTGATTCTGGATTATAGTCTTTCAGCAAACTTCTGGGTGTTTTGGTTTTGTTTGGGAGGCAGATGAATGCTGGAAGGAGGACCGAGGGCTGAACTGAAGTCTAGGTTATGATTAGAACTGTTTTCAGTTCACCTGACAAATTAAGTGCTTCCAATACTTTGATTAAATGCTCTTTATTTGCTGCTTTTCATGCACAGCGCTATAAGAAGTTGCTCAACCCAACATGTCAGCTCCTTCATCACTCTTAGTTAAGGCGGCCACTGGCAGCAGGGAGGGAGCATTCAGTATTCCACATTCTACCTAACCTTCTTTCTGGAGCCATTCTCTATAGGCCCCTTCATAGTTCCGAGCCCTGTGAAGAAAAATAGGGGTGAGGGAAGGACAGAGCCCAGGAGGCAGTCCCCAGTCACCACCGCCCCCCGCCCCCGCCCCAGTTACCAAGCCCATACTCTTTGTATCCGAGTCTCTGGGCCAACTGCGTGGCCTGCAAGCCCCGCTTGCCCATCTGACAGAAGAAAATGAGATTCTCTTCCAGCTTTGGCTTCTCAGCGGAGTACAAAGCCTTGAAAGCAGCTGGCTCCATCTGCAGGGCGCTTTCCAATTCTGACACTGGGAGGAGGAGTCAAGAGGATACAATGGAAAGCCGGCAGTTGGGCAATCTCAGGTTCAGTGGTTGGGTCTGGAAGGACCGGTTCTGTGGTCGAACACATCTCCAAGGGGCCCCAAAACAACACACGGTGAGAACTCCTCCCCCCGCCCCCACCCACTTCGAGGACAGGATACGTCCTACCTGCACAGGTCAGCCAAACCACCTCTGAATGGAAGCCACTTCCCTAGTTTGTGAGGAGGCGCGGGCAAACTCAGGCATCCAGCTTTGGGGAGCTCAAGCGTGTGAATCTGGCCTGCCCCCTCCTCATTGCCTGTTACCCCTCAAACTGGAAGGGCCAGTTCCGCTGCCAGGATCCGCCTCCCATCAACCCTTCTTAAGGGAAGTTTGGGGGGCGCGAGCCACAGGAATACCGGACCCCTGTAACCAGTGCCTTCCCACATCATCCTAAATGAGGTCCTATTGGATAAGACCCTCCTAAACTGTCTGCAATCCACCACCAGGGCTTCCCCCCCCCCCCGCCTCAATCCCGTACCCGGGATGTTGAGAGCCCCAGGGATGGTTCCAGCCGCCGCCTCCTCCCGGGATCTCACGTCAAAGAGCCGGGCCCGGCCGGAAGCCAGGAGCGAACGGAGTTCAGGGAGCGAGACCGTAGGCTCTGAGGAAGGGGCACGCGAGCCTTGAGGGAAGCAGGACTGCCGCCCGCTCGCCTGCCGCCGGGCCCCCCTCACCTGGCAGCGCCCCAACCTGGCGGGGGATGCGTGAGGACCCCTCCGCCACTCCCCTTCGCGCCTCCCTCCGCGTACACCTCCACCGGGGGCGTTCCGAGAGCTCCTAAGGCCACAAGTTGGCTTAGACCGGATCCCAGGTCTCCCCTACGTACGTACCTCCAGCCATGGTGCGCACCGCAAATGTGAGTTTCAGTAACTCGGCCCCGGCCCGCCCCCTGGGAACGGGCAGCATCTCCCCCGCCCTTCCGAAGCTGCAGCTGAGCTGAGACCGACCGGAACCGGAAGCAAAGGCACCGCCTCCCGCATAACCCCTGCGGCACCTGTTCCCGGTACTCCTAACACACTCGCTAGAGAAATCCTCGCGATTGCGGGCGTGCACTGGCCTGGCCCAATAGGACTCATTGTCCTAACTATAGGAGCTCCGATACCCCACCCAACCTTGACCCAACCCTTACTGGTCAAAGCAGTGTGTTCCCTCCCTCCCAGCCTGGAGCCCACAAAGGGAGGAAGACCCAGAGACAGTCATGGCTCTTTACATTTTATCTTAAAAAAAAAAAAAAAGGAAAGGAAAAAAAAAAACCGTCCCCACAATGGGGTAAGGCCCCCAGTGGGCCCTGCCTCCTGTTCTCCCTGGTGCCAGAGACCTGCATAGGCCTCAACTGCTTGCTGGCCAATCTCCTCTTCCTGGGGCAGCAGCCACTGCTAAGCCTCCGATCCCCACTTCCTGCTAAAGCCTGTTCCTCAGAGTCCTGAGGAGCACATCTGAGCTCCAGGGAAAGGAAGAACCAGTGGAAGCGCCAGTCCTGGGGCAAGCCAGAACACTGCTTGTCAGCAGACCGTCTGCTGGCACTTTAAGCAAGCACAGGGCAAGCCCCCCAGTTTAGTGTGTCCAGTGTCCAGCATGGAGACAGCACATGCATTGTGCAAGAGGAGCACAAGGGCCCAGGGGCTGCATGGGAGGGTTGGTTGGGCGAGACTGTCGGTGCACACCCACGTGTGTGTTTCACACCACTGCAGGCTGCTAGATCACAGGGCCTTAATTCAAAGATAGGCCTTCTGAACTCCCCCCAGTCCCATGCCAAATGTGGGCAGTGAAGAAAAGGGGCATGGGGTTATTAGCCTGTGGCTCCTGGGCTATCTGAAGTTCTCGGAAAGGGGCTGTAGACCTTAGAGCCCCTGAGTCCCCAGAGTTAGTTGCTGTCACTCTTGATGACAACCTCTACTCCATGGTGCCGCAGCTGAGCTCGTAGCAGCAGATTCTTGTTCTTAAGATCTTCTACCTGGACATGGGAAAGAGCAGTAAGGGAAATAGGTAGAAAAGTCTCTGAACTTACGCAGACACCCACCAGTGACGAGGTAAAGATAAAGCTCTCTCTATGGAAAACAAAATAGGGAGTCCCAAGATTGGTTGGTGGCTAGGGAGTCGAGGACAGCTGTACTGAGGGGGGGCAGCGGGGGGCAGGGGGGAGGGTCTGACCTGCTGTCGAAGCACATCGTTGTCCAGCTGTAGTTGGTCAAGCCCCTGCAGTTCTTCAGACAACCGGTGGTTACTCTGCCGAAGTTCCTGGATATAATCACAGGCTTTGGATAGAATTCCACCTTTACTCTGTTAAGAAAAAGCCAACACAATAAGGACTAGGATATAAAAATACCTGGCTTGCTTTCCAAAAGCATGTTCACACTCTGGACCTTGTTTTCCCTTAAAGGGTGGTGGAATAAATTCTCCCAGGGATTCAGGAACCTCAGAGACAGACAGGAAAGAGCTACCGCCATGTGTGCCCACTGTCTACCATTTCTGGAAGCAACACCAGGAGACAGAATTCAGGCATCCTGCCACTACCAGGGTCTTTCCATGACCTGGCCGGACTTGGTGCTCTCCATGGAGCAGTCTGGGATGATCTTGGACAGCTGTACGATCCAGTTGTTAATCTTGTCTCGGCGGCGGCGCTCCACTGTGGGGCAAGTAGAGGACAAGGTGACTCGGAGAGAACTCACCAAAGGCCCCAGGATAAAATCACCTAACCTCTCCCTTCAACATCAAAGAGGTCCCCAATCCCAGCAGGCAGCGCCAAGCTTCACATGCAGATCGTGCCTACCTTCATTATGCTGAGCCCTGCGTTTCTCATCCCGAGTTGTCCGGGGAGCTTCTGACTTCCTAACAATAGAGCCCAGGGTGCCCAGAGTGAGAGGCAAGATCAAAAACTGAGATTGGAGTTTGGGGTGAGGAACCAACCGCACCAAATCTCTGGAAGGGATCAAGACTATTCCTGGTAACTGAGAAGAAACAAGGGTCACTCACGGGGAATAAGGGTGGGTCCTGGGGGCAATAGAGCGCTGGCTTCCTCCCTGCAACACTTCTTGTGGTGACATCATCACAAAGAACTGACCTGTGAAGATGCAGGGGAGGTTCCGTCAGGACAGGACTAGGACCCTCACCAAGCTCTAAGGACAAGGCCCTGGGCTCCTCCTCTAAAACAAGACACACTGCCTCCTGCTGGAAGGGCAGCCCCAGACTCACTGTCTGCCCAGGTCTTAGTGATCATTAAGGGATCATGAGTAAAGGCCCACTGCCCACCAGCCATGTCCCACAGCCTATCCTAGCCCCTCCAGCCAGCATCCTCACATAATATCTCACCAGTGCCAGGAGGGGTCGCCTGCCCCAGTAGTGCCTCTGAGCCCTGGGTAGTAACAACAGCTGCTGTACTGCCCGATGTGGTACCCCCTGCCCCATCTCCCACTGCAGTGCTGGGGAAGTAAGTATAGTGCGTCTCAGCAGCTGTCCCCTCTGTGTCAACTGCATCATCACTCGTGAACGCACCCTGGATCACGGCCTGGGAAGGGGAGCAAGAGGACAGAGACAAGTGACAGTCAGACACTTCCCATGAACTACTCTGCAGCTCTATCTCTTGTGAGGAGACAGGGAGAAACATCCAGAGAAGAGTCTAGTGCTTTGGGTCAAGGCAGCCCCAGATGTCTCACCATCCCAGCTACGCCCATCCTATTAGTTCCCTTCTTCATCTTACTACTCAGAGCTCAAGACCCCTCTGCAGCCCATACCCCTGTACCTGGGTCATGGATTGAGTGGCAGGATAGCCACTGATGGCACCAGTCCCCTCAGTCTGGCCATCCAGCTGCCCTTCAGACACCTGGATCACCCTGTACATCACCTAGATTCAGGGAAGGAAAAAGGAGGGGAAGAGAGAGTAAGTGCTAGAGACTCCAGAGCCCCTCATAAAGCTTCTCTTGGATAGGGCCCCCCAAAAAGAATCCAACGGAGACGTATATTTAGCCATTCCCCATCCTTTTCCCATATAGTGGTTTCAGCATGGCCCCCACCCCATACCAATCTCTACTGTAAACCTCATATTCCACCCCACAACCCCCACCCTCCAATTAGTCCACATCTTCACCTCATCCTCCAAACCAAGTCTCCACATGACAGGTTCAGTCACCTCCCTCAATCCCAACCCCAGGTAACACCTGCAGCCACCTGGCCCCCTCCCTTACCTGGCCCCCATTTTCAGTTCGGAAGACGTACTTGACGTTGGGGTCAGGGAAAGTGGCAGCTGACTGGATACTAGCTATAGCCACACTGGTGGGGTCCTCCCCAGTTGCCACTGCACCTGAATTAAAAGCAAAAAGTCTGTGAGTTACTGCTTTTCTCCCTCTGTTGCACTTGCGTGTCATTTGAAAGGAGAAGGGTACACAGGTGATAGGCCCAGGGGTTGTGGGGCGAGACCACGATGGGCTGTTGGCCTCAGCTCAGTTCTGTTTCTCCCACTAACCTTCCTGAATCTGCACTGTCCCCTCTTCGGTTTCTGCTGTTTTCTGCTGCCTGTTCATGAAGGGATAAGAGGAAGAATAAGGGAAAAAGTGAATGAAAAAGTGAATGTTACTGGCCCAGTAACATATGGCTCCCAAACTCATTGGCATTCCCAACAGATGCTAGGGGAGTTTAGAATAACCAGAGCTGGTATTTACTTAGCACTGAGCCAAGCATTTAACAGGCAATATCTTATTTAGTACTAAGAACAGCACTTATGAGTAGGTAGCACTACTTGCATTTTATAAACAGAAAACCAGATCACATAGCTAGGTGATATAGCTGGGACCTAAACTGAGGTCTGCCTGACTCCAGAGCCAGTGCTCCTAGCCATTCTGCATTCTCCCAGGCCTCCCATCTCCCATTCCAGGCCCTACCTCTTCTTCACTCACCCCTTCATCTCTCTGTGAGGGGGCACATCCGAGGAACTGGTCCTTCTTTGGAAATCTTCGTATCTCCTGCCTCACAGGCCTGAGTGCTAAGTCCTGGTAGAAATCAGGGAGTCTAGTGAGTCTAGGAAACTGAAAGCTCTCCTATTTCTAGAATAGAAATAGGCTCCATGAAGACACATCCAGGAACATAACCAGTCTTCTGCAGGGGACAACCAGCTTTCTCCATTCGGATGCTGAAGGCTGCCTACAATGACTGAAAAAGCAATTCTACAAATAATGTTCCTCACCTCTCCAATTCACACTCCATCTTCTGGTGGAGAGGGGATAATTATTCTGAAAGACTGAAAAACAACATATTTCTGGATGGATCATTATTAAAGCTATTATGATCTGCCATGATATGGGGATTAGGAAGGGCCATGTTTAGACCACAGCTATCAAAAAATACAGGACCATAGACCCTGATGCTTATTCCAGTTTCTCAGGCACACATACTGAACACCAAGAAATTCCTGTCCTCAGATCTAGGAAAAGAAAACCTCCAGAACCATAAATGCCAGACTTGGCCCTTGGGCCCCATTCTACTGATCCAGCTGTTGTTTGGGGAAGTCCAAATATATGTCATTCATTAAAAAGACCTTAAAGCCCTAGTGTATCATCTTCAAGCCCCTACTATTTTATTCACCAAGCCTTCCTGTAGAACAACATAGTTGCTAAAATGTTGCCATGACAACTCCAAATCAACTGAACCCAGTAAGAACGGAGAAAACTCCAGGGTTCGGAAAGAGGAGACAATGGGGGAGGAACGCATCAACAAGGTGCCTGCCTTAAGGCCCTAACGGGGGTGGGGGGGGTTGGGGGGGACGGGCTAGGGGTGGGGGGAGACGGCTGGAGGGCGGCGGGAGGTGGGCAGGAAAAACAAAGGAAGGCGCCTCCAGAAGGAAACAGCTATACAGTGTAAAGCAATAAAATAATCTCGACAGGAAAGGGGTAAGGTTCTTGTAAATTCTCTACCCATAAGGTCCCCCAAACCTTTATCTTCAGCGGATGAGTCATGGAAAGCTTGTATCCAAAGTGTTAACCCCAAAAAAAGGAACTGAAAGTGAAACCGTCCAGAGGAAGTAGCGCAGCAAGAAGATCCCAGTCCCTAAGGGGGAAGTAGGACCAGTGTGTGAAGACCACCTACCGCTCCATCCTCAAACCTGCGGAGGAAATGCCCCTCTGAAGCTTGCCGCACTGACAGCAGAAGGAAGCAATCAGAGGGCAGGGTACAAGAGGCGTCTCTATGGCCCACAGCTGTCAGCCAGGAGCAGCCTCTGAGGACAATCAGCAACGGGGTCAGGCTACTTATTCGAATCTTAGTTGGACATCCGGAAGCATTTCCTGAGCTTTAGGGGTATGCGACACGGAAAGTGGGCTAGGATGTTGTGGCGTGCACGCTCCGGGAAGGAGGGCCCTGAAAGAGCTTAGCTAAGTCTGGACACAAAGGGAAAAATCAAGTCCGCAAAGAAGTCAAGCACCTAGACCTCTCCTGAGAATGCGGCGTCTCCCTGCGGGCCCACCAACCAGCAGGCGCTCAGCAGCTGAGCTACGGCCAGGCGCGAGCCCAGGGGCCCGCGCGGTGACCCGGCTAGCCCGGCCGGGCTCACCCCCAGCCCGCGCTGCTCCTCAGAGGTAGGGAAGGACGCCGGGGGCTCAGCTAGCCCTGCGGTCTCCGGCCCAGCGGCCCGCGGCTGGCAGCGCAGGAGGGCGGGGACGTGCGCGCCCGGGGGCGGGGAGTGAGTTTGGCCCACACAGAGGGTAGGAGATAAAGAACCGGGCACGGCCCCCTCCCTCAAAACAAAGACTTCCGCCCCAGGAGTTCCTGAACCTAAAAAACGGAAACAAAATCAAAGCTGCTATGCGTTGCCGGCTCACCCAGTCTCCAGACTCCCGTTATGTCCTGCACTCACCGGCCAAAGCCGCCGCAGCCGCCGATCTCCCCCGACCGTGTTCTCCCTCTCCGGACTCGGGTATCTCCAGGGACAGCTGATCATGCGCACTCCCGGCCCGCCGCCATGTTGGTGAGGGGCGGAAGTGTCTGTTCGACCCACCCAGCCGTCTCTGCCTCCGAGCCGCCCGATTTCCGTTCCCTCCATGTTGCTGAGGGTTTGGATGCGGGCTTGAATAGTGTGGTGCTGGTACTGGGAAGAAACAACCCTTTGGGGTCCTGGGAGAAGGACACTGAAGTCCAAGTGGCTTTAGGCAAGAACGGGAGAAGGACGATTAACTTGGTGCTACCATTTTTCTGCTGGCCAGGGCCTTTTTAGTTCCAGAAGTGAGCTTATATCAAAAGAGGCACATCAGATGGAGGCAGAGGCACAGTCTTTAAAAACAGCTATTGGGGGGGTGGGGGGTGGGGTGGGGCGGGCATCTTGAATCAGGCCACCTATTTGAAGTTTCCTATTGGCTATTAGGACATATCTGGGCATATATAAATCTGGATATGCTCACGTGTATTAGTGTTAGCCGGGCTTCCCTGGTGGCTTAGTGGTAATGAATCCTCCTACCAGTGCAGGAGACGTAAATTCCATCCCATGGTTGAGAAGATCCCCTGGAGAAGGAAATGGCAACTCCAGTGTTCTTGCTTGGGAAATCCCATGGACAGAGGAGCCTGGCCGGCTACATTCCGCGGGGTCGCAAAGAGTTGACAGGACTTAGTGACTAAACAGCAACATTAGCCGTAGTCACTCGAAGACCCCGAAGGTGTCTAGTTTTTGTGAGTCTCAGTTTCTGTGAAAGGTATCTTAATTCCCATTCTTTTCAGTCAGGACCTACCCTTAATGGATTTGAAGTAGTGTGGTGTAAGGGAATGAGTTCAGACCCTGAGCCAGACAATTTTGGGTCTCAGACCTACCTCTGCCACTTGTTAGTTCTGAGACCTTTGGCAAACATTTTGACCTAATTAACTTTTGTTTCCTCGCCTACAAAATGAGATACTAGAGACTTCCCTGGTGGTCCAGTGGCTAAGACTTTGTGCCCCTAATGCAGGGGAAGCCAGGTTCCATCCTTGGTCAGGTAACTAGATCCCACATGCCACAAGGACGCGTTCGCAGGCAGCAACAACAAAAAAAGCCCACGTGCTGCAACTAAGATGGAAAATCCCACACTTCAATTAAGACCCAGTCCAGCCAAATAAAACTTTTTTATTTTAATGGAGATACCATTACCAACCTTACAGAATTATTAGGTGGACTAAAAATTAAGAGCATAGATTCTATGCACGTAGGATACCTAGCATTACTGGCATATAAAGAGCATTATGTAAATATAAGTTTCCCTTCCTCATTTCCTGACCACCATGAACCCAGCTCTAGTTTCTAGCTGTAGGTCTCCACCACGACAATTGAGGAAGAACACCCAGACAATAAAAACAGAAGAATGCAACGTTTGACCAAACATGAAAATATAACTATGCGTGCTAAGTCACCTCAGTCGTATCTGACTTTATGACCCTGTGGACTGTAGCCTGCCAGGCTCCTTAGTCTGTTAGATTCGCCAGGCAGAAATACTGGAGTGGTTTGCCATTTCCTCCTGCAGGGGGTCTTCCAACCCAGGGATGGAACCCCCATCTCTTACGTATCCTGCATTGGCAGGTGGGTTCTTTACTACTGGCACCACTTTGGAAGATATGGTATCTATCATTCAAAACTTTAGTGAGAGGAAAAAGAAACCACACAATTTATGTGTAAAAATACAGCATTTATTCTGAGATATTGCCCCTTGGGTCCTGTGGCCCCAACCCCTGCAGAGAAGCAATCCCAGAGCCTGAGTGACGCCATCCCTCTTCCCTAAAATAGGAAGTTATTCCAAAGGAGAAAGAGGAGGCCAGAGAGATCAGCATAAGACCTCGGTTCCTAGACATCCAGGGAGGCAGAGGGTTGGGGAGCTGGGAAGGGAACTAGTCCCGCCAACAAATATTGTGTATTCAAAGAGTTTCCTGGACATTTTTCTCCTAATCTGGAGTTAATAGGAGCAGGAGGTATCCAAGGGACCAAGAGTAGAACAAGGATAGGTAACCTCTAAAAGTGTTTGTGTGTAATGGGCTCCAACCTGGCCCTGACCCCGCTTCTACTCTGGACTTCCATGAAGAGTTCATTGCCTCAGAGGAAGGCAGGACCTTGGCTGGAGTTCCCCCTTCATTCTTCACTTTGAGAAACAGTTAAGTTTTCCACCTACTATTTGTTCCCTTTGGCCAGTGACCCCTCTCTCTGGGGACAGGATCTTGGTGACTCTCAGGAATCTCCTGAGGGATAAGTGCTTTGTGTCTGAGACAAACCCAGGTAAACAGATCAGGACAGTGCTTCCCACAGTCACAAAGAGAAGCGGGAGGGCCAAAACCTATAGAGTTGGACACTACAGCTGCTCAAGCTGCAGATGAAACAGTCCAAGACGCTGGAGACAGCTACTGTCCCTTATGCCCAGTGCTCTTGTCCTAATTACAGTCCCTCACCTTTCCCAGAGTTAGCCTGTGTTTCGAATCCATATGATCGGCGCTGGGGGGACATAAGGGGATCAGGAGGTTGGGGTTCTCTGGGGGGCAGGCTAAACCGACTCCGGGGTCCAGACCCTTCTGTGCCCTCAGCTGGGATCTCCAGGCAGCTAAGGGGCCGGGGAGCGTAGGCAGGGATCAAGCTGTAGGGGGAGGTTTTGGGGATGAGGCTGTAGTCCCCAGCACCAGTACAAGTCTGGGTCCGCCGAACTGCCTGAGCTTCAGTCCTCTGGCGGTCCCGGGCCAGGGCCACAGCAGCATCAAAGGAAAGACTACCCCCATTCCTCCAAGAGGAGCGGGAGGCTCGGGAGCCCCAGGCCCTGTCCCCATCGAGCCGGCCAGGCTTTGGGCATGGGTTTGCTGGTGCCACGTGGATCTTGCCACACATTGCACTGGGCATCTTGGCAAACTGTGGTTTGGGGGGCACCACAGGCACAGAGCGGACCTGTTGGACCTGAACGAGGGTGGAAGCCAGGCGCATGCCCACACCGCCAGCTGAGCCAAGGGGATTGGGCTGCCCCTCAGGATCCATCTCCTCCGGCCGAGGTGGCTGTGGGGTTGCCTGTTCTATCTCAGAGGACTGGGAGTTTCCCTCTTTGGCACTGTCAACCTCCAGGGACTCTACCCGTGACCCTTCAGGAAGGGAACCCTCTTCTACACGTTCACCTCCAGCTCTCTGGTCTCCCTCAGCTTCTCCATGTCCACACTCCCGTTCCTTGCTGATCTCCCCTGCTCCTCCTTCAGCTGCTGCTTCTGGGATCCTGCTGTCTTCGCCATCTCCGTGGTCTTCTCCTGCCTCTTGACCCTCATCTCCCCTTTGTCCTTTGACCTCATCTTCTCTGCCTCCTTCACCCTCTTGTTTGTGTACAACCTCCCAGCTCTCTTCAGCAATTTGGTTTTCCTGGGCCTCATGCTCTGAGTCCTTTCCAGCTGCTACCTGGGCTTCGTCTCCTTCCTCAGCACCTTCCTGTCTCTCCGTCTTTCCTTCCTTCCCCTTGTCTTTAGCCTGCTCTCCTCCAGTTTCTCCCACACCCTTCGCTTCCTCCGTTCTCTCACCCTCCTGCTGACCTTTGTACTCCTCTGCCGTGGCCTCTGTCTCCTCTGTCTCTTCCCCACATCCTTCTTTCAAACTGTCAGTCACCTTCTGGCTCCCCTCAGCCTCTGCTCCTTCCTCAGTGGCCTCTCTGCCCTCCACGCCACTCTCTGGCCTCCCTTCAGCCTCCTCGCCATTGTCCCGTCTGCTTCCAGGCTCCCCCTCGTCCACTCCACCCTCACACAAGGCTTGCTCACCCTCAGCCTGTCCTGAAGCCTCCTGTCTTCCAGACCCTGCCACCTTTTCCTCTTCACTGCCTGGACCCTCCCAGCTTGGGAGTTTGGGCTCCAGAAGGGGACTTAGGTCATCATAGGCACTCAGGAAGACTTCCTCCCCGCTTTCCTCCTCTGTTTCAGGCCTGGGGCCAGGAGAGTCCAGGGAACAGCAGCTGGGAGCCAGGACAAACTGTGCCTCATCCAGGGACAGGTCATCCAGGGGTGGCTCCACAGAGAACTCCTCCACCTGTAAATACAGCATCATGGCTTAGGACTTGGTGGCCCTGTCCACCCTCTGGGTTCCTTAACACCCCCAAACCCAGCACAGCGCCTCCTTACCTGAGGCCCAGCTCCCAGGAGCTCCTCCAGGTAGCCCATCCCAGGGTCTTCCTCCCCAGGGGAGAAGGCTGCTCCTGCTGGTCCCGCCTTGGCCACCTCCCCGTCCTCCACCCCCACCCACTCAGGTTCTGAGCTGCTTGAGTCCTCTAGGAAGGAGAAGGAATCCTGCACCTCCTGGGACAGGCAGTCCTCCAGGGCAGGGGCCACGTCCACTGGGCCCGAGTCAGCCGAGGGACCTGGGGCTGGACTTGCCTCCAACTTCTCATCTGTTGGGAGAGAGAGAGTCCCAGGAATACTAAGGTCAAGACCAGCTCTGACCCTTTCCAAGGTCATTCTTCCTAGCACTGCTTACAGTATGGGCCCAACATTCCCAGCGTAGATGATTCCTGTGGCTAATCCTCTCTGACCAGTATCCCTAACTATTGGCTTATAGCCACCTTTTAGAGCTCCTGCCAGGCGCCAAGCACTGTGCTGGATGTTTTATAATGCATTGCTTTATTTTCTCCACAAGACAACTTTATAATGTCAGGTATGTATCCCCATTATATATATGAGGAAGTTGAGACTCAGAGAAATGTGTCCAAGTGCCGGAAACAAGTGGCACAGCCCAAATTTGAATCCCAGTCTGCTTTACTCTGCAGTCGTTATCCTTACCCACTACCCAGGGCTACCTCAGTACTTCTTATTATTGACACTTAGGAACTGGAGTCAGAGCACAGATCAGATTCCAGCTGTGCCACCTCCTACCAAATTGCTTAACATAAGTCCACTGCTGTAATGTACGGACAATAACAATACCTGAGTCAACACTACGAGAAAATGAAACGAGCTAATGCCTTCAAAGTCCTTAAAGCATATCATAAGCTCTCAATGAATGTTAGCTATTCTTATTCATGTTGTTGTTATTATTTTTGTGATGCACAGGCTTAGTTTCCCTGAGCATGTGGAATCTTTCTGGAGCAGGGAATGAACCCGTGTCACCTGTTAATGTGTCTGTGCTCAGTCATGTCCAACTCTGTGCAACCCAGTGGACGGTAGCCTTCCAGGCTCCTCTGCCCATGGAATTTTCCGAACAAGAATACTGGAGTGGGTTGCCATTTCCTTCTCCAGAGGATCCTCCCAACCCAGGGATCGAACCCAGGTCTCTTGCCTCTCCTGAATTGTCAGGCAGATTCTTTACCACTGAGCTACCTGGATAGCCAACTATTATATCTTCCTACTTTGTACTTAGTAATCCCTACTGTGTATATCTGACACAAATCCCCATTCTTGGGTGTATCACTGATCTAAGGCTGCCAGAGAGCCTTTCTACGTGAAGCTCATACAACCTAATAATATTACTGGATTCCCTCAATCTTGAATTTGGAAAGGCAGCTAAAGATAACCACCACAGTCCAGGGCAGATTCCCAGCTTCAGAGCCTCAGCCTAGAGTTCTAGTCCCTTCTCCCAGTCCTTGGCAATCCTTGGGTCCTCACCTGGGGGGCCAGGGCCAAGGCCAGGGCCAGGACCGGGGCCAGAGGCAGGGCTTGGCCGGGGCTGTAGGGCAGGGCGTTCAAGACCACGGGCAAATCCCGCCAAGGAGATAGAGATGTTGTTTGAGGATATGTTGAGCATATTGCTGATGTGTGCTGGGAGGTTGACATCATAGGGCTCTGAGATATGGACACCAGCACGGCGCTCTGCATGGCTGCTGCCCCCAACACGGACTGCTGACCGCCCAGGTCGTGGTGTGCCAGGCTCGGAGCTCGTGCCACCCAGCGCCTCTGGGTCGGGCTCCTGCTCACACTCTGCCGCTTCCACGGAATCATTCTCCAGGCTTTCTGTCAGCAGTGGGCCTGGCCGAGGACTGTTGGATCCGACCAGCCCCTCTGGTTCTGTGGAGGAGAGAAAGGTAGACCATAACCTCCACCACAAGGGGCCTGGACACACCTCAGAAAGGCTCTGGAGAGTGCCCTCTGTTTTGTCTATAGCTTGGAAGGCACCAGGCCCAGCTTCCCTTAGCCACCGCTGCCAACCCTTCACAACCAGCTGAGCGGAGGTCACCCCACCAACACATATTTAGGAACACCCTCCCCTCCCTGGAGATGGAGTCACTGGCCATCCCTACCCTTACACCCCCCTCCCCCCCACCAAATACACGAGTGCACACCTATACTCACCATCACTAACCCCAGCCACAGCACTCAGCGAGTCCATGCTCTTGGCTGGCCGCAGAGTCCCCTTATCAGATTTGTCCTCTGCAAGACAGGGATGTGCATAGAGCCAGGACCTAGTGCACCTCAGCAGAACTCCCCCAAATCTCTGCAGACTTACCCCTGTCCTCAGCCCCCCGTGGAAGTTTGCGTTTGGTCTCATGGCCAGAGCGACCCAGGTTGAAGATGGATCTCCACTTCCTGACCTTCAGAGACCCCTTCCTCCTGGAGGGAATGGAGAAATCACTGCAGTTGGAGCCTGACGGCCAGTGCAAGGGAGAAGGGCCCAGGAAGAAGGCCTTACTTATGCTCTGCAATCTCTATGATGGTGTGGTAGGGCCGCATCTGGGGGGGTCCATCACCAGCCTGCAGGATGCTAGGCAGATTGTAGGGCAGGGACCGTGGCATAAGGTCCTCAGGGCTGCCTGACACCCGGACCCCTGGAAGTGACCGCCATCCACTTTCCACTTCACTACCTAGGAAAAGAAAGAGGAATTGGCCAGCCCGGAACAGAAAGAGGGCTTCGGGTACCCACCCCCTAACTGCATCCTCCCACTCACTAACTACCAAGGTAGGGGATATACCTGGAGGTCAATCCTCTGTGCTCAAGAGGAAGTCCTCAGGGACATAGAGGTCAGGAGATCCCAGGACATTCGCCCAGTGGACTGGGGGTGGGAATGATCAGTCACTAGCCTCGAGAACTGGGATGGGTGTTGATTAAGAGGTCAAGCTATGCCCTAGACTGAGAGTGGAAGAGGCCCGCTCAAGTCCTGACTGTACCATTCTTCTGCAGGGTCTTCTCCACAAGACCATAAGAACTTAGGAGACTCAGTCCTGTCATCTGCACAGCGGAGAGACTGAACTGGATGATCTTGGAGGCCTTCTCTAACTCTGACGTGACTCCCCAGGCAGAGAGTGGTGATGTGGGGGGTGGGAAGGACACTGACCAGAGAGAGCAGCACCCCCAAAAAGCTGGTCCACATGCGTGAGGATGAACTCGACGACGATGGACTGCACACGCACCTCCATGAAGGCTGCCGTCCCATTGAAGCCTGAGGCCTCTATGTCCTTAGACCTGTGGAGGTGTGGAGTTATGCCCCGCAGCCCCACCGCATCTCCCCATTCAAATTCTCCATAAAAATACCTTATACCCTTTCCTCTGCATGCCATTAAACCCATTCCGTCTTTTAATCAACATGCATGATTCAAGTCTCAAAGGGCCACTTCCTCCCGGAAGCCTTCTTGGACACCCTCCTCAGGATATTAGTCTCTACCTCCTCTGCCCACCAGGGTGCCTGTGTATGCACCACAGGGAGTGACATGCAGGCTACTTCTCCAAGATATTTGCTCAACAAACATTTGACAAGGCCCATCCCACCCCCACCTCCCCTCAACCCCCCACAGTCCCCCAGCTCCCACACTCTGCACCGCCCCCATCTCCTGTCCTGCTCCAGTCCCTGAGCTAAATGACCACAGTATAAGAAAACATAAAGGCCCAGAAATTCCCTGGTGTTCCTGTGGTTAGGATTCTACCCTTCCACTGCAGAGGGCACAGATTTGATCCCTGGACAGGGAACAAAGACCCTACATGCTACTCAGTATGGCCAAAAATAAAAGAAAACACAAAGGCCCCGTCCTTAGGGACTTTACTCAAGCTCAGAGAAAGGGCTCGCATAGGTGAGCTCTAGACCACACTGTGTAATCCTGAGCCTTCCTGTTCTCACTGGGTGAGACCCCTCTCCAGTACCACACAGCCACACTCCATCCTCAAGCAGCTCCCCAGGGGCTAGGCTCCACCAGGACACCCACACACGCACCCACCTCAGCAGGTTGGGGGCCCACACGATGGCCAGGTTGCGCGCATGCATGTTGGTCTGGGCGCTGAATGAGGCCATGTGCACCAAGTGCCTCATGAGGAACTCCAGGGTCCTGCAGAAAGGGGGCGTCATGGGGCCAAGCTCACACAGGGTGGGGGCCAGAAGAGAAGCGACAAGTCAAGGCCCCAGGTAAAGAGAGAGCCCGGGCTTAGCGGGGGGAGCCCCACACACCTGTAGTTGGGGACCGGAAGTTCTTGAAGCACCTCTAGGATCTTGACCAAGCGCTCAGGTTCCAGTTGTACCGCCACAGCCTCCTGGTTGGGAGCAAGGGGCAGGAGTCGGTGACCCAGTGCTGCCCCAGAGTCCTCCCCAGAGCTCTGAGCCAAACTCTCAGAAACAGTCTGTGCTCAACCCCACGCCGTCCCCCAACCCTGGATCTTCGAAGCACACTGAAGTAGCAGACGGAACTTGGGTTCCACAGAGACCTGCCGCTGCCTCTTGGCTATGCCACTTAGGGCTTTGTGACCCTGAGCAGCTCCTGCCACCTCTCCGCCTGAGCGTCCTCATCAGCAGTGCTCTGGTACTGGAAAACACTCGGGGTTTCATCCTGTGGGCGCGCCAGGGGCTGTGGTTTATTTCAGGGTGTCCGGGAAGACCTATGCCCACCCAGCTTGGTCTATTTGGGCTGAATGGCATGCCCTGGCTGTTTAGGATCTGTAAATGATGTCATGCTCAATAAAATGCAACTTAATTTAAAAGTGTTACTCAAGGCAGTTCCCTGGGGGTCTCCCGTCTCAGTGGTTAAGAAGCTCTCACAGTCGGGGACCCCGTTTCAATCACTGGTTGGGGAGCTAAAATCCCATAAGCTAGAAGGTACAACCAATAAATAAATAAATACTTTAAAAAATATAAGTAAAAATGTTACTCAGTTCAAAATAGCGCTTCTGCCATGTATTTTCTTTCCCTTTAAAACATTCTTTATGTATTTGGCTGTGCCGGGTCTTAGTTGTGGCGTTTGGGATCCAGTCCCTTGACCAGGGATTGAACCCTGGGCCCCTGCACTGGGACCGGGAGCCCTAGCCACTGGCCCACCAGGGAAATCCTGTCATGTATTCAAGAGATGTTCAACACACAAATCACAGTTCACAGAAGGGCACATTTGAAAAACATCTGGCTTCCTGAAAGTGTTCTCATTCTCTGAAATGTAGGGAAGCTCTGGTCTAGGTGATTTCCAAGGGCTTTCCAGTGTCTGCTCCCACCCACCCCCGCCCCCCATCTCCCCCTGCACTGGGTGCGGTTTGCAGGCCTTGGGGAAAAGAGGGGCGGGGGAGGGCGGAGATGGCAGGACCAGGAGACTTGTAGGGAAGGGTCTTGTCGTTTCCATGTGGTCTCCGCCACGCGGGGTCCCTAGGACTCTGTCTGGCGTTAGACTCATCTGGGGTGTTGCATCAGAGCGGCCACCCTCAGCCTTCTCTCCCACTCCCCTTCCACTCAACTCACAGCAAACTTGTCATAGAGCCGGTAAGTGAGCAGGGGGTCCGGCAGCTCTCTGAAGTAGGCCTTACACAGGGAGGAGACACAGTGAATGTCCTGAAGGTAAACATCTCGCCGCAGGTCTGGCTTCCGTTCAGCCTCAAATTCCTGCCTGGGGAGGTGCAGAGTAGTCAGGAGTGGCGGGGGTCTGGGGCAACGTGTGGACAGCGGGAGCTGTAGAGATGGGCTCCAGGCAGGGTCGAGGGCCAGCATGTATGAAACTTGAAAGGAAGAGGTTGGGGCGTGTATATGCGTGAGGCAGCAAGCTTAAGGCATTGTTCTTGTCAGCATGCAGTTGATGTGAGGTGGATGAGTGGACCTATGCATGAACAGGATACATGTCAGGATGTAGAGGCGTCAGCGGCAGCATAGGGGTATGTAGGAATCAGAAGTGGAGGAATGAGCCTAAAATGTGTGTTCCTGGCTACATGCAAAGATGGATGCAACTAAGTCTTAGAAGGAAACGTAAGTGTAAATCTTCATGACCTTGGACTAGGCAACAGTTTCTTGGATATGACACCAAAAGCACAAGCAACCAAGGAAAAAAATACATAAATTTAACATCAAAGTTACAAACCATTGTGTGAGAAAGGACACTATCAAGAAAATGAAGAAAACCCACAGAACGGGAGAACATATTTGCAAGTCATAGATTTAGTCAGTATCTAATATTCAGAATTCATAAAGAACTCCTACAACTCAAAACAGACAAATAACCTAATTTTTTTAATGAACAAAGTTGATGAATAGACATTTCTCCAAAGAAGATATACAAATGACTAATAAGAACACAGTATTTGACATCATTAGCTATTAGGAAAATGCAAATATAGATGAAATATCACTTCACACCATTATGGTGGCTATAATCAAAAAGACACACAGTAACAAACGTTGACAGGGATGTGGGGAGATTGGAACCCTCATACATTGCTGGTAGGGATGTAAAATGATACAATTGCTGTGGGAAATTGTGTGACAGTTTCTTTAAAAGTTCAACATAGAGTTACCATAGTGATAGTGAAGTAGCTGACTCTTTGCAACCCCATGGACAGTGGCCAACCAGGTTCCTCCGTCCATGGGATTTTCCAGGCAAGAATACTGGAGTGGGTTGCCATTTCCTTCTCCAGGGGATCTTCCTGACCCAGGAATCGAACCTGGGTCTCCCGCATTGTAGGCAGACTCTTTACAGTCTGAGCCACCAGGGAAGTCCCATACCATAGAGTTACCATACAACCCAGCAATTCCACTTTTAGGAATATACTCAAGAGAATCGAAACCATGCTGCTGCTGCTAAGTCGCGTCAGTCAAATCTGACTCTGTGCGGCCCCACAGACGGCAGCCCAACAGGCTCCTCTGTCCCTGGGATCCTCCAGGCCAGAACACTGGAGTGGGTTGCCATTTCCTTCTCCATTGCATGAAAGTGAAAAGTGTCGCTCAGTCGTGTCCAACTCTTAGCAACCCCATGGACTGTAGCCTACCAGGCTCCTCTGTCCATGGGATTCTCCAGGCAAGAGTACTGGAGTGGGGTGCCATATATGTCCACACAAATACTCGTACGCAAAATGTTTATAGCAGCATTACTCATAACAGCCAAAAGGTAGGAACAACCCAAATAGCCATCACCTGATAAATGGGTAAACCAGATGTGATAACATCCCACAATGGAATATTTTTCAGCCATAAAAAGAAATGAAGTACCGGTGCATGCGACAACATGCATGAACCCTGAAAACATGCTAAGTGAAAAAAAGCCAGCCATAGAAAGTTACCATTATATGATCGCATTTGTGTGAAATGTCCGGCATAGGCAACTCCATAGACTGAAAGTAGACTTGGGGCTGGGGGGGAGGGAAATGTGGAGTGACCGTGGGTACAGGGCTTCTTTGGAGTTGATGCTCTGGAATTAGTGGTGGAGGTTCACAGCCTTGTAAATATACTAAAAACCATGGAATTTTACATTTTCAAATGGTGAAGTTTATGGCTGGTGAATTATATCTAAATCTGTCCATAAACCTGGGTGGGTACACATGGGAGTGGAGGAGTGTGTGTATGTGTGTGTGCGCGTGTGCATACACATGCGTCTGTGCAGGCTAGCCTGTGGGAAGTGTGGGGCATGGTGTCAGCCTATCCTGAGGAGACTAGAGCGCATCCCTTGGACAGTACCTATCACCTGTGTTTCCTTCTCCCCAATTCCGCTCACCCCTCTGGCTTCCTGGCCTCATGGCTGCAGAGCCCTCCCCTCACTGCCTGACTCACCGGAGCTTCTGGATGTTGGAAGAGACCCCTGAGAGGCGGTAGATCCCATCCACCACTCCATACTCCTCCACAAACTCTGCACAGCTCCTTAGCACCTGGGGCACTGGGGACACAGAAGGTGCAAAGAAAAATCAGAAGGTTTGGGAGATCAGAGATCCCAGAGCATCTGAGAAATGGACACATCAGGAAAGGGGGTTGGGGAGATAGAAGGCAAAACTCATGGAATAAACACTTGTCAGAAAGATTCTTGCAGGATATCAGCTCCAGCCTGCCAACCTGTTATAATCTCTCTGCCCATTGGTTCTAGAGTCTTGGCATAAATTCCCCCAGTGAGGGTGAGATCACTGCCTCCCCAGACTGCCCATTCCCATTAGAAAGTTCTGCCTTTGTTGACCTGAAATTTCTCTCTCTGTAATTACTAGCTGGTACTACAAAAATTTTAGAGGGACAGCAATGCAGTTGGAAGAGGTAAAAAACTGGTCTTCAAAGTGCATTTACTAACACTCTACAGAAGTGAAAGGAACATTAATTCTTCCAACCAGGATGGAACAAGAGCTGGTGGGCATTATTGTGAAGTACCTCCTCTGGTTAGTGAGTGCATGGATGTTAGATCTATCACAGGAAGGTACACAAAATTGTAACAGACCTTCAAACTGGTCCGTTCAGGAGAAAAGCACCTATGTGCCAAGCACTGTGCGTTAGACATGAAAACAGAGGATCAAAGAAGTAATGAGTGCCCAGTATCAACCTGAGAGAGCCAGAATTCAAATCCAAGAATGCAAAAAATTGTGTTATTTCCCCCTGCCTTGGAGCCTTCCCCAGTTACTGGACTGTAAGCCCCTTAAGGACAAGATCTAAGTGTAACCCATCTTGCTTTCCCTCATTTTATCTGTTATGGTGTCTCAATCATGGGAAAACCTCAAAAACCATGTGTTGAATCTCATCTCCACAAGTCCACAAAGGTATTTCTCTAAAGTACTTCCATGCTTGAAATCCTTTGCTACATATATACTCTGCTCCACCCCAATCTTCAACGCTTAGCTTACAAACACAGAATAAAATAAAAACTCCTCAACAGGTATACTGCATAAGACCCTTCACAAACCAGATCCAACTGCCATCCAGCCTTACCAGTTCCAGCCAGCCCCCTCTCCGCACGCCGCCCCGCCCAGTAAATCCTATGGTCCAGCCCTTTGCTGTTCCTTGAACAAGCCTTGGTACCATCACTCATGTTTTCCCTTGCTTGGATTGCCTTTCTCACTGTCTCTGCTTGGTGAATCCCTATGCATTCCTCAAAACACACCTCAGACATCACTTCCAGTTCTAAACTCTTTGCTGATATCTGTATTATAGTTCCCACGGTCCTTTGTTTATATCTGTACTATAGTGCTTATTGTACTTTGTTATGATTAGTATATTTTGTATCTATACCTTCTGACAAATAGTAACATCCTCCCCAGCATCTAGCACAGTGTTGAAACAGAGCAGGTGCTCAACAGATGTTTATTAAATTACTCAACGAATTAGTCAATGAATTGGAGATTTAATAGAGAATATTGCCTAAGACAAAACACTGGGTCCAATTAACTGAGATGCAGCAGAGAAAACCCTGTCTTGTGTGCATCCGAAAAAGATGTGCTTCTCCTAAGCCACCTATATTTTTCATGTGGGCTTTATGAATTTTATATCTGATTATGTTTACCTCTTTAACTGTCAGGAAGCCCATATCTTGGAACCATACAGAACTACTTGAAATGCATTTCTGGGCACCGAGCTCACCCTACTTGTTTTCCCTTCACCTTAATTCCTTCAGTCATTTATTCTTTTTATTTGGCGTTTTGGAAGTCATCCATCCCAAGCTCACTGTGGAATTAAGTAAGTTAGAAATACAGACTGAAGAAAATAATAAATCCATCAAACACTATTTTAAACCCTTCTTGTATGACCTGGTGTCCACACCCTTTACCCTCGTGCACCCCAGAATGAGGACTTGGTAGGAGAAGGAAAGCACCAAGGCTGCACAGTTTTTTTGAAGGCTGCAGAATTTAAGGAAGCACTCACTCTTAGGGTCATGCCAGAGCCAGCTGTGCACATAAATGATCTTGAGAGTGAATGCCTCCTTAAGAAAGAGGCACCTAGGGCACTTGCCTGGCCCTGAGCATGAGAGCTTCCTTAAATTGTGCCCTCGTCACTTCTCTTGCCTCATCTTAGTCCTGGCCCTACAGTTTGACATCCATCGCTTTAGGATCTGGGCCCATTTGCCAGGGTCTCCCAACCTCAGGTTCCCAGCATTGAATGCTCCTCATTCAAGCTGTTGCTCTACTCTAATGCTACCCCAGCTCTTTTAGCCATCACTCTGTTAACTCATAGTTTGCTGTCACCTAAATCCCAAGCTCTTTTCACATGAACTGCAACCAAGTCAGGTCTTCCCCATCCTTATCTGTTGATTTTTGAACCTCCAGAGGAGGCCTTGAAAGAAGACATCGAGAGCCTAAGGAGTCAAAGCCATAGAGGAAATGGGTCAAGGAGATGGGGGAAGAGATAATAGGATCAGAGTGATGGAGGAGTCAAGGAGACAGAGATAAGAGAAATGGGGTCAGAGATAAAAGACTCAGAGTTGGGGTGGTAGAGTCAAACAGAGTCAAAGGGTGGGTCAGGGAGGACGGCCTGAAGCTTAGAAACCCGGAGAATCAGAAACCTGAGCAAGGTCTCAAAGAGTTAAAGTTTAGGAAAAGGAAACTCAACACACATAAGGGCTTAGGAAGGAAGAGACCTACCTGAGGCAAAGAGCTGGGAGAGGTTGCTGAAATGGAGCAGAGCAGCAAGGATTTGGGAACCCAGGATAATCAGGATAAATTAACCAGAAACACAGCTTTCCACTGGCCTGGACTTTCACTTTTGCTGTGTCTTAGCTTAAAGAGAGAAGCGGTTATGGCTTCTCTCTATCCTTCAATTTTCCACCTGTCTGTGCTAGGAGGAGCTGGGAGAAGGGGAGAAGGCTGCAGCTGCTGCCCTGCTGCCTAAGATTCTCCTCTACCCTTGGATTCAGATGTGGCTTTGGTGAAGGGCAGGAGGTGCTTCTCTCTCTCTCTCTCTCTGGGATTCATTAGGATCTGGACACAGCAACCTGTCTGTCCCTTCCAGAGAACATGCCCCGCACCATCTGAGGCCAGGAAGGTTACAGGAGTGGGATCTGGGTTGGCTGTGGGGTCAGCGTTTCAACATGAGGTTGGCAGGGGGTCCACAGGGAAGGACAGTGCCAGGATGAGGAGGCTGAACCGAGGGTTTGCAGAGAACTAGAAGAACATCAGCCCCAGCGAAAGCATGTGGCCCTCGGCCAAGAGCCATCTTTCTCAAGATTGTGATTCCTCTTGTCAGCCCTGCGCTGGCTGCTGGGCTCTGCCCCATGAGAAGAGAAAGGTGCAGAGAAACCACTTCAGCTATTGTACACCCTTCCTTGGGGCCCGGGTTTTCCCTTAAGCGAGGCCTGTGGGGATGGGGGCCTCTGGGGGAGGAGAAAAGGGGAAGGAGGTGTCTGGAGACACAGGGGCGGGCCTAAGAGCAGGAAATGAGCTGGGACCCACCGTCACCCTGCCTCCACTGCAGGCACCACAGCCCAGAGCAGAGAAGAGGACAAAGAGGAAATGACAGATTGGGGTGGGGTTGGGGGGGGAGGCAATAGAAATCGTGTCCTTCTTTGGGAGGAGCTCAAAGTACCAAAAAACAAGCTGGGCTGGGCAAGTCAGAATATATGCATTCAATTCCAAGTCAAATCAAGGAATGTTTCTGAGTGTCTACTCCACACCAAGCATAGTCGGGGGCCAGTGTTGTTCTGGCCCTGCTGGTTCCCAAGCCCCTCCGAGGCAATCCAGGCAAGGTGCTGTCCACAGGCAGTCCTCACGCCCACCTTCTTTTGTACCCTCCACCCCCACCTTCAAACCAGGCTCAGGCCATCCCTCTTACTCTTCTGGTGTTCCCCATTTTAGCAGCATCTCGCCTTACCCTCCACTTTGAACCTGCTTCTCCTTTGCACAGGGAGAACCAGAGAATCACAGAGACTGGGGGAGGGGACCACCCCTACCCCACATCTTCACCTGTGGCCCAGCAAGGCTGCAAAGAGACCAGAGCCCCGTAACCTCTTCTCCTCCAACCAGGAAATCCCCGTCCTTCCCATGTACCACCTCACCCTCTCCAGGGGCCCTTCTACGCCTTCTTTCATTCAGACCCAAGGACCGTCCATGCTCCTCAGCCACTCATTTCCTGACCCTGTCCCCTCAGCCTTCCTCTCCTGTCCCATAGCTATCATCTTCTCACCGCTACTTCTTCTCCCTCTCCCGGGTTTCCAGTTTTTCCATCCTCTCCTGTCAAGTGTCCTCATTCTCATCCCCAGGCTCTTCACCCCAGGCAGTCCCACGGAAGAGCTCCTCGGCCTTCTTCACCAAGCCACATTTCCTGCCCTGCCTACGCATCAGCCTCCTGGGGGTGACCCCACGCCTCTGCCCCTTCTCCACGAGCTCCCAGAAAAACTGCTTCTGTACCCTCAAATTCGATCAGGCTGGAGAAGCCCCGTGCCTCTCCATCCACCCAACAGCAGCTCTGGGCTAGCCTCCTTACCCTCCTGGCCTGAGTGCTGCAGGTGCTCCTGCAAGTCACACCCAAACACCCGCTCCTTTGAGCTGCCCTTCTTCTTTCCTTTCTGCCGAGACTTCATGGCCGGAGCCCCAGGGCCCTGGCCCAGCCACCTCGGTCCCCCAAGACCTTTGCCCTACCAGTCCCCCATGGGATCCCAAGCCAGCCTCTGGGCTTGGCCTGGCCCCAGGGGGGCAGGGCTCAGAACTGGGGGTGGAGAGTGGCCTGGGCAATGGGCAGCAGCTCCTGCCTCTGGGGCCCCGGCCACACGGAAGTAGCTGTGGAAGAGGAAGCTGCTAGGACCCCGGCAAGAAGCTGTGTCTCGTGGCCGGGACTGGCACTCGTCCTTCTCGCCCTGCTCAGCCCTGGGGCGGCAGGAAGCCGTGCAGCTCCTTAAACCCGCTTCCTGTTAGAGCATCTTTGCAACCACAGGGCTGGGGTGGGGGAGGTAGCTGACATTCACATCCTCACCCATTGCTGGGCCTCTGCTCATTGGTCAAGAGGAGGTGATGTCAGAGCCCTTGGGTGGGGTGGTAGCGCCTGGGGCACAAGCAGGTGACTGGCACTCTTAGAGACAAGAATCCTGGGGTCTGAGGTTGATACCCCAGAACTGCCTGGGAGCAGAGCAACGCAGGGCTGTGCAGGGCACACCAAGGAGGCAGGAGGCCGAGCCTCCGATTCTTACAGGCCTGCAGTGTCATTCGAGCTAAGCCTCGGTTTCCACACATATGAAAAAATGAAGAGTAGACTAAGATGACCTTTAAATCCTTCCAACTCTAATATCCTGTGGAACCCATCTGAGTTTTGGGTTCTTTGACCATAAACATTTTAAACTGCTGTTTACTTTCCAGGCCTGTTGTAGTAAGACTCCAGTAAAAGATAAGATATAAAATACTGTCCAAGTGAGTTACTGCCTATTCTGGAACGGGTCTTCCCTTCCACTGTCCTACCTGGGGACTCTCAGAGATGGCTCAAGGTCTGGTGGAGACCATTTCTCTCCCCGTCCCTCCCAGTTCCAGGCATTCTAGCTCCTCCCCAACTTGGAAGCACAGGGAGGATGTGCTGAGACAGAAGAGTATTCAGTATTCAGGATTTACACCATTCAGGGAGCAAGACAGGAACCAGAAAGAACAGGTTTTATCTGTTTATTTAAAAACAGAATATCATTTATGTACAACTATGCACATATTTACACCAAATGTACATACTAGAATTCCATTATCTTCAGGTTCCACATGCAAAGTCCTGGCTGGCTGGAGAGCAGGGGACGAGAGACACTCCTTTGGTCAGAAATCCAGCAGAGTTCAGGCTGAGCAGGGTTTGGCACTAAATCTAGGTATCCTGGTTGAATGTATTTGGGTCAGGCAGGCAAAAAGGGACCTCATCTAATCCCAGCCCCCACCCAGCGAAACTGCTGGAAGAGCCCCAAGTTAGTGACCCTGAGACCCCTGGGGAAAAGGGGATATTCTTGCTCCCAGTAGCTCCTTCACCTCACTTGAACTCCCACCCTCCCTGGTTCTATTATCACTATTCTCTCTCCCCTACACCATGACTAAACCAGGAGCCCTTGTCACCAAGTCCTAGTGACCCCCCACCACGGGACCACAAACACCTGTGCACGCAACTAAGAAACCATGAGCCTAGGGGAAGAGCCGAGGAACCGCTAGGGCCAAAGACCTTACTTGTCCTCCCGTTACCAGTAACTGTGGGGCACACGCGCCTCCTTCAAACTCCATCAGATCTTAGTCTCCTTCCCAGAAGGCTGTCCAGACTAGATGCCTCAGAAGGAGCACCTTGAACCATAGGAATTAACCTCCCGGGGTCAGGCCCGAGCAAGGTCTAGCTTTGCTGGATTCCTATGTAGGCTTATGACTCTTTAAGCAATCCTTGTAACGATAAACATCCAGATGAGTCCAAAGTTTTTAAAAAAGTCTTTTCTCTTAATGAGTTTGGGGCAATATTCCTTAAAGAGGCTCCCCTGTGCAGGCTTTTTTACAGAAAATATGTACATGCAACAGGGCTAGAGACCACCAGAGGGCAGTTTGAGCTTCTGGCGGACCCCGGCCACTGCTTCACACTTGCCCCAGCGGGTCCCAAGTGGTGGGAGCCCTGCTCCCCAACTCAGGAGGCCAGATTCCAGCTCCAGCTATGCCCGCACACCTGGATCTGGCCAAGTCTCCACCTCCCGCCTTGAACCTCTGCATCATTAATACTGCTCTGGGGTCTGAGGAAAACACCTGCATTTTACAGGCAAAGGTCCCACGGCCGCACGACACACAAGCCCATCCCCGTGACGTACCCCCCACATTGCCACCGAACTGGGTGACACACGTACCACAGCTCACTCGTGACAGCAAGACGCACACCACGGGCACAGTCACCCCTGCACACACACGCAGCACACACTCAAACAAGGACACATGCACACACAGCGACCTGCACACACTGTGGGAGGGACTCAACCAGCAGAGCCCTTCCATTTTCCAACGGAAGGACTGGAAGGACTGGAGATCAAGCAGTCAGTGGGGTGGGGAGCATCTTCCTCAAGAAAAGAGTGTGTAGGGAGGCCCCCCTGGGGATGAGCTGAAGGCTTCCCTGTCAGCAGAGGGAGCCAGGCTTAGGGGACGGAGGCAAGCCTGGGTCAGACCAGATGCCCCCGCCCGTTGATGTAGATGCCATTGCCCGTGGGCTTGGCCCGCAGGGTCCCGTTCTCCTGAATAAAATGGTTCATGGCCTGCTTGATGCCTTCATCCCGATCCTCCTCCTCCTCTGCCCGCCCAGGGCCTGGAGACAGCAGCTCGGTCTGCGTTTCAATCTCCCTCACTGTGGTCAGCGTGGAGTAACTGCGGCCCTCCGGCTCTTCACTCTGGAGACCAAGGGCAGGGGGCGAGTCAGGAGCCTGGGCGGGGTGGCCACGCGTGAGGGGGCTGGCTGGGGCACGGTGGGGCCAGAGGTCAGGCACAAGCAGGGGTTACGGTTGCTCAGCGGCTCAGCGATGGACAGGAGTGAATGTTAGGTGTGGGGAAGGGGCGACTAGAGAACAAAGGCGTAAGGGCATAGCTGAGGGTGTAGGGGGAGGCAGGCGGGCAGCGTGAGTCTCAGCAAGGGGGCTGGTGGAGGGGCTGCTGACGCACCACATCGGGGGCCGGGAGAGGGGCCTGAGCAGAGTGCTGGGGACACCGGTGGGGCCGGGGGCCTCACCATCACAGAGCAGCTACTGTTGTCCTTGAGACTATCGGGGTGGCCCTCGGCTCTCAGCCCTACACTCTCCTCCGGCTGCAGGGCCCGGACACGGGGAGGAGTCAGGACGGGGCTCAGGCGCCTCCCTAGTCACCTTCCCCCGCCCCACAGACATCCTCATTCCCCCACCCTGACCTTGACCCCACCCTGACACCAGTGCTAACCATGGCTTCCCAGAGCGACCTCGAGGCCAGTGACGAAGAGGGCTTTCTAAGTGAGCCAGCAGACCCAAAGAAGCGCTGCCCACCCCGCCACCTCCCCCCAGTGCAACCCTCCTATGCTCCTGACCTGCAGAGGGGCCCCGGCCCCACGAACACCCCCAACCCTGGTGCACACACCTGGTTTCTGGGGTCCGAGTGATGGGAATGCAGCCTCCGGATGGAGTTCTCCCTGGTCAGGGTCAGCTCCTCCTCACTGGGAAGACACCCCCTCGTCAGGAGCTGAGGGTAGTGGTAGCCTCCCAAGGCCAACCTAGTCTGGCGACGCCTCTATGAGCTGGGGCTGGAGGGTGTGGGCACTGGGCCGTCCCTGAAAGTGTGAGCGCGTGGCTGCAGGTGGCGGTGTGGCTGCAGAGTGTGTGTGCCTGGTGCCATGTATGTGCCCGTGTGTGTGACACCCTTGAATGTGGATCTGCCCTCACTCGGGCAGCGTGGCTCCCCTCACCCAGCTGCGGTCCGGGCCCCCAGGCCTTTCTCACCTCCCAGGAGACTCTGCCTACCTCTGGTCCACAAGCTCCTCCTCTTGCTCCTCAGTCCTGGCCCACCTCCTGCTTGTCTCCTCTCTGCTCCCCGCTGACCTCACCCGCCCAGGAGGGGCCAGTACTCACTATTTCTGGGTCATCTGCTGGGCCTTGCGCCGATGGTATCGGGACATGAGCACCACGACCACCACCAGGAGGCAGAACAAGAGCGCGGCGATCACGCCCACCACCACCACGGAGGCCGACACGAGGTCCACCTGCTTCCCGGGGGCGTCCTCGGGGTCTGCTGGGGGCAGGCCGCAGTCTAAGGCAGACGTCCAGATCTCTGGCCCGCCCCACCCTGTCCGCTCGAGACACATCCCAGACCACCCCTGCAGCCTGACCCTCTGCGAAATACACACAGTCCCGACTCCTCCAGATAAACACTCTCCCAGTTCACTCTCTGTCTTGCTTCCCGTTGCCCTCCACCAGGCCCCTGGCCCAGGTCCCAGCCTTTGCCCCCGTGCTTACCAAGAACATCCACCACCACCTGAGAATCCCTTGAGGAGAGTGCATTGCTGACACGGCAGACGTATGTGCCACTGTGCTCAGGGGTCAGTGTGGGGAAGCCCAGGGTGTCTCCTTCTGCTCGTACCCCACTGGGCAGAGGCCCGTCCAGCCTGGAGGACAGGGAAGCTGATGGGCGGGCTGAGGCTGCCACCATCCAACGTGCCCAGGCAGCTCTCCACCTCCCTCCCCCATGACGTCACCCAGAGCCACCGGCTGTTCCCACGGTGCCCCTCCCTCCTCTAGGCAGGTCTAGGCAGAGGCCCCTTCTCCCTCCCGCCCAGCCTGACCTGGGCACCCCCGCACGCACTCGGGGAAGATCCACACGCACACTATCTCACATGCTCCTGTGGGCATCACGTCACTCAGCACTGAGCACCAGGTCCACATGGCATAAAGTCCGTACGACAGGACTTTCCATTCCTATTTGGGCTCAGATGTACTTGGAAAAACGTGACTGCATGCCCCAATACCCCTGACATCGCATGGTAGGGTACATGAACAGAGCCCCAGGCACAAGGCCACATACATGGCTCATCCGCTCATATGTGAGAGCATGCGTGTCATGGGCTCACACACATGTGGCCCTGACCCCCCCCCTCCCGATTCTCTGGACATCTCAGACCCTGGAAAAAAGCCAGGGAACTAGCAGAGACGGGAGGGCGCTTCTAAGGTGCTGGCAACGTGACAGCGGTTATAAAAGTGCTGCTTCAACAACAGTCCCAGTCAGCTGTATCTTTTTGTCTTATCCACTTCAGGCACTTACATAAAAAGTGTTAACATTTAAATACTGTATTATATTTCATAATTTTAAAGTTAAGGGAAAAAGCCAAGCACTTATTAGCTAACTCCCTACGCATTGCCATGTATCCCACACTCCCTGGTGTAAGCCAATAATAATGTTAGGTGACCATGCGCATTCTTGTATTGGTCTGAACATGTGACCCAATTTATTTGGGTCTCAGAGTATATTGCCCCAGTTCGTGATGAGTACGTGTTGTTCCCGAGGGAAGGATCGCAGTCTCAAGCTTGGCCCTTACCGTGTCCAGTTGTACGAGGGTGGGGGCTGCCCTTCACTCAAGCACTTGAGCATAGCCCCTTCTCTGCCAACCTGCCACAGCTTTCGGTCTTCAAGGCCCCTCACAGAGGCTTCCGCAAGGACTGGAACGAAAGGTGGGAGGAGAGAGAATGGGAGTGATGCTTTTCCTCGAAGACCCCCGGTCCCAGGCCTCACCCTGCCTGGAATGGCCTCTTCCTGCCCTTCCCTGTCCTTCCCATCTGTGGCCCAACCTAGCCCAGCCCCACGCTGCTGACAGCTCCGTCCCCTGAGTTCAGAGAGTCCATGCTGGTTTACCTGTGCAGTGAGCCTATACGTTCCTCTGCATAGCAGCGTGGCAACACCTTTTGAATCCCCTGTGGGCCCTAGCATAGTGCCAGTCACAGAACAGGTGCTCAGCAAAACCCCTCCCTGATTCTTCAAAGGTTTAACCATCCTCCTAGTTCCTTCATTTCTTTTTTATTTTCCCTGACTGTGCAGCACAGCTTGTGGGATCTTACTTTCCCAGATCAGGGATCGAACCCAGGTCCTTGGCAGGGAAATAGTGCAGTCCTAACCACTGGACCACCAGGGAATTTCCAGCTCGTTCATTTCTTTAACAAACATATGTTGAGGACCTACTTTGTGCCAAATGCTATGTTAGTATGAGTAGAAACCAGTGCCATCCCTCACAGAGGCGTGAAGTCCAATGCCAGGAAAACAACATCTGCCATTGACCTGGCACCATCCATACACTAAGCACCGTGTGAGAGGCTTTGCATTTGTGGTTTCTAATTCCCATCAGAACCCTGTAAAGTTGATATAATTACTCTCCTTCTGCTAACGAAGAAAATGAATCTTGACTGAATAACAGCTGGTAAATAGCAGAACTAGGGTGCATTCCAAGTCCATCTGTCTTCAAATCCTAAACTATTTCACAAAATTCTTTCAATTCCATATTTATATCTGACCTCCCTGAAACCTGTAAAACAGGGCAAGCTCCTTTGTAAGCAGGAGGACTCTGAAGGTCAGGGAGTGATTTGCCAAGGTCATCTGGGATGGGCTCCAGGTGTTACACCTTGGACTGGTGCTCTCTTGGCCACACAGCATGCCCTGTAGGATCCAGGCTGGCCAGACTGGCGGGCCTCAGGGTCTCTCAGGATCTCACCCATCTTCCTGGAGCCCATGGGGGTGCCCTACCCAAGTACTCACAGGCCACTTGGAGGATGTGGGTGATCCGTTGGTCCTGGAGCAGGCCAGGGTGGGATACCACGCAGGTAAGTGGCTGTCCATTCATGCTGCGGCTGGGCACCAGATGGAATTCTGAAGTGACGGCAGCTGAGCGGGAGTGTGTGAAGGAGCGGTGGGATGTTGTGCCCTTGACCTCTGTGTCCCAGGTAACGCTGGGGGCTGGGCTGCCCTCTGCCGTGCAGGAGGCTGCCAGTGTCAGGCCCTGGCCCTCTTCTAGCGGCGGACCAGGATTCAGCGAGGGCAAGGGAGGCACTGCAGATGAGGGGAGGCGGAGATCACCATCTTCACAACCCTGGTTAGGAGGCCCTACCCCATCCCAGTTCAGTCTAGCTTTTTCTTCTTTCATATTATCAACAGAGAGGTCAAATGAGTGGTAGAATTTCAACTGACTTTGTACCTTTCTCCACTCTTTGAATTATTTACAATGAGTATGGGTCATTTTTTTAATAAAAATAATGAGGTAATTTAAAAACTAACAAGATAACATCTATATTATAGTAATAGTAATAGCCACTATTTTTAAAGCACTGACTATGTGCCCAGTACTGTGCTCAACACTTTACAAACGTTATTTCTTTTAATCCTGTCAACAAACATGAAGTATGTATTATTATCCTTATTTCATAGCTGAAGAAACTGAAGCTCAGGGAGGTTAAATGATTCAGTCCAGATCATTAGCTATGGGGTGGTGAAGCCAAGATTCACACTCAGGTTTTTCTACTATGGCTGGTATTGCTAAATTTCATGTGGATAAAGGAAAGCTATGAAGGTCTTTATTTTTATCTTCATAACATTAACAGTTCAAGCCCAGAATGGAAAAGACTTGACTTGACCATAAGTCCAGGGCATCCGTTGACCACGAGAGTCCACAGTGCCAAGAAGTGGTTTACAAGGCAATTGTGGCTTCCGACCGCATTCACTGAAGGTCAGGATCAGGGAAGGCATGAGCCCCACTGGTCACGCACAGCCACTCTGGGCAGAGCTGGGCCTGTGTGTCCATGTCTAGGTCCAGTATTTTAAATGGAGCCCAGGAGGATGAGGGAGGCTCTGAATGAGTGTGTCTGGTAGAACTGTTGCAGAAACTAGTAAATTTAGCTTGAAGAAGAGATTTGAGTGAGGCATGACAGAGCTCCACATCTAGTGGAGAGGCTGTTTGTTGTGCAGAAGAGAGAAGGCTGTGTCATCTCGCTGCAGAGGGTGAGAGTAACCAAGAGGGAGATTTCAGGTCCATAGAAGGAAGACCAGCCTAATAAATGGATTCTTCCCCAAGGCTGATCAAGCCATATCAAGCTTTTGGGATCACCTGAAAACAATCTCTGGATTGGGGTGGGGGTGGATGGGCTAAATGAAGCTCTCTCAGTCCCACAGGACCCCACCTCTTCCTGTTTCGACCCCACCCCATTCATCTCTGCATCCCCCTGCCTCTGGCTCTGCCCTCCAAGACCCAGGGCCTGAGGTTCTGGCGTCTCTGGCAACTGGCCTCACTTACCCAGAACACGGAGCCGCAGCCGCGCCTGGAAGCTTCCAGCAGGGAAGGTGCTGACGCGACACTCGTACTCGCCCTCGTCAGCCTGCACCGCATTGCGCAGCAGTACCGCACCATCCAGGGGGTTCCGTGGGGGCGGCGGCTGTTCCACGCGGCCCTCATAGGCTGAACTCACGTGCAGCCCGTATTTGGAGTTCAGCAGTGCCAGTTCCCGGCCGCCCTCGCCTGCATCCACGCGAGCCCATGCCACCTGCTCCACCTGCTCGCCCGGATCCCCTCGGTAGAAGCAGGGCAGCTTGGCATCCTGGCCCAACACCACCGTCACCAGGTCCGAGGTCTCCAGCTCACCAGCAAGGCGCTGACCTGCAGGGGGCAGACAGAAGCAGCTAGGATTAGGGGCGCTGCCAGAGCTGGGGAACACTTATTCATAATGATAATGTCAGCAAAAGCAGCCCAGAACTCCTGGAGCATTTTATGCTTGCAAAGCGCGTTCAGTCCATTACCTCATTAGATCCACAAACCATTCCCAAGAGGTAGGTGTTATTATCGCCCTTTAACAGATGAGGAAACTGAGACCCAGAGAGAGGAAGTGACTTGCCTAAGGCCACACAGATGGTATATGGAAGAGTCACACCCTCTCTCAGCCCTGGATCCTATCTTGAGCAGTTGTAAGGTGGGCAGCTATAACAGGAGAAGAGACCCAGCCTCTGCCCTCTGGGAGCTCAGGCAAATGCATTTTATGCCACAAAGACCTGGAAGCCATGGACAGACTTTCACAGAAGGCTTAACCTACCAAGAGAGGGAAAGAGAATGCTTTCAGAAAGTGACCAGGAGCCAAGGCAAGGGTCGAGATGAGTTGGTGTCTGGGATGCAGCACTTGGTGTAGGAAGGGTCCATCCCAACAGGCCCTTTGGAACATTCTTTTCATGGTTTGAAGATAAGAGGATGAGAGACCTGGGTTCCCAGAGAGAAGAAGGTATGCTATGTGGGAGGAATGGCATGAACCAAGACTCAGAGACAGGAATGAGCAAGTCATTGAAGGTAGAAAGGCCCAGGGTCAGAGGCCCAGAGGGAAGAGGTCAGGACAGATACATTACAGGGTTAGAACCATGAACCAGAAGCAGAGGACTGGAGGTGGGGCCCAGGGTTGAAAGGTGAGTATTATGTGCATTGATAAGGAACAGTATGAAGCCCTCAGGGAGATCTATCATGTAGCCTTATCAGCAAAGAAGGATGCATGTCCTGCACTTAAAGAATCTGAGTTCTTCTGGGGAAGAGATATGTATGGAAACATCTATGGAAATATGTGTGATGGTTTCTTATTTAGTGGTTAGTGGTGTGTTGCAGGTTAGTTATGGGATAGGCTAGTCACAGTGGTCCTGATTCAGGTAGGAGGGCCTCATGCATGAGGTGGGTAGAATCCGGAGGGGGTGAGAGCTGGAAAGGGATCCCAGGTAAGGGCCCAAGGTGGGCAAACCCCAGGGAGGTGGAGAGTCTGGCTGGTTCAGGAAGCCAAGAGGAGAGGACACAACTAAGGCAAGGCGTGTGTGTTGAGTGAGAGTGGGACATCTGGTCACAGCAGAATCCTCCAGGACCTTCCACACCAGGCAAAGGAATTCAGATTTGGCCAGGGGAAATACGGAGTCACTAGAGCATTAAGCCAGTGGTCGTGTGCCCCCCGACTGGAAAGAGAGACTGAGGGCAGGAGACACATTAGGACCCTGCTGGCATCCTGCACGGTGCTGCCAAGAGGAGGGGACAGTTCCAGGAGAAGCTCGGCAGGCCTTGCTCACTGACCAGAAAGAGGAAAGGCTCAAAGACAACTCCTAGGTTTCTAGAATGAGTAACTTATGAGGGAGGGAGGCCCAGAGAAGCTCGAGGCTGGGAAGAAGGAGATTTGAAGTTGTGGAATAAAGTGCATGAAACAGGGCTGGGGGCAGAGGGCTGCGGGCAGAACGAAGGCTCTCTGGAATGGTGAGAGCGCCTTGCCTGGGGATGCATGTCCAGTAATTCCACAAAGTTCAAAGCTCCTACCTCTGGCCAGCATTTCACACACCCTGCCGGCCTTCACCTTGCTCATGCTGTGATCCTGCCTGGAACGCCCTCCTCCTTATGTCTGGTAGCTCCTACTCATCACCGTCTGGGTGACTCCTACTCACCCTTAAAGACTCTGCTTAGACATCACTTCCTCCCGGAGTCCTCCCTTCCCCACCCCCACCTGAGGCCGGGTGATTGCCCTTCCTCCGTTCTCTCTCTAGCATCCTGCGTGGACCCATTACAGACTGCATTTGTTGATACCACAGATTGTATTTGCTGTTTTCTCGTCTGCCTCTTCCACCAGACTGAGAACCTCAAGGGTATAAACTGGATCTCACATCACATATGCAAACATGGCTTCTGATTCAGTGCTCAGTGGTCTGCATTCCTGGCATATAACTGGTACTCAGTTATTATTTATTGACTGACTGAATGACTGGATGAGTGGATGAATGAATGAATGTGAGAGACAGGCGGAAGAAGGAAAGCGTAGAACGAGGAGGAATGTGCAGTCTTTGGTTGGGTTGGGCAGGGAGGGGTTTAGCATGGCAACCTTAGGGTGGAGACACAATAGGCTAGCTAGCTGGGTTCTCTGCCAAAGGGAGTACCTCCAGACTGGACCTAGGGTGAAAGTAGAGGGTGGAGGGAATCAGACATGGGGGGAGAAAATGAAGCCCCACTAGAGTGGCCAGAGGGTCCCAGTGAGGCAGAGCATGGGACAGAGGAAGGGGGTCCCACGGCCCTGCAAACGGGAAGAGGGAGGGAGGGTGCTGTTGGGAGCTGGGAGGGCCCGAATGGGACGGGACAGACCTGAAGGGCCAGATACCAGGGCCCTGACCTGCCCAAGCTGATGTTGGTCCCACCCAGCCCAGCCAAGGAGTCCAGCTAACCACCTGTCACCCCTCCCAGGCACCTCCTCCTGGCACCAGAGGGAGCAGGGCTGCCAAGGAAGGGCTGAAGTTGGGCTTGAGATTGGGGCTTCCTGGTACTTCCCCTGCTTCTAATCCCAATGTCCATGCAGGTCACAGGGAATCCAAGCCCTGCTCCACTAGGAGACACTCAAACCCTTCCAAAGCCTACTCCTGGAACAATGTCAGTTGGCATCCTCATTCCTATACTTGTCAAGCAACTAGCCCCTCCCCGCCGCTAATCACATTTCCCCACCAAAAATACCTTCTTAGCGTACAACATGCATCGAGTCCCTAGCACATGTCTGAGTCCGATCCTCCACATCCCTACCTGTGGCTCCATGATCCCCAACCAAGTGATAAACCCAAACTTTGCAGGATGAGGAACCCAGTAAAACTGGAAAGTCCCTTCTGGGTCTCTCCCACATCTCTCCATTGTCCTAAATTCACTATTTACTGGGAGCATCTCAGCTTGAGCAACACTCTCCTTCACTTACACACACATACACAGGCTGCAAGAGAAGGACAAGAGAACTTGGGCCCAGTAGGCAGACCCAGAAGCTGAGACTCCCAGGGTAGGGCAGACCAGCACTGTCTCCTCCTTCTCTCCCCCACCCAGTGCCCGCCCGGCGTCAGCATGATGATGTCACCAGAGCAAAGGAGACACACCGCCTGCCTGGTGAGGTCACCCCGCGGGCATGTAGTGGCCAGGCCAAGCCCACGGACCCTTCTGCTGCAGACTGCTGAGGCTGGTGGACTCTGCTGGCTGAGCGCCCCTCCCTCTGACCCTCCCCTCCCCTCCTCCCGGGAGCACCAGGACGCTGGTCAGGAGCCTTGGTGATTCAGCCGCTGCTGCACAGCCAGCCTAGCCACAGCCGCCACCAGCCACCACCTTGCGCAAGGCAGAGAACAGGCCCGACTGGCCGGACGGGATCCCTGCCCTGGTCCTCCCCCACCCCTGGCCAGGCCCCCACGGGCCTCTTTGGGGCCCTGCCCTCTGTGTACCCCACCTCTCCCAGACAGGCCCTCCGTTCCCGGCCTGGGCTGGCTGCCTTCTCCCTACCCTGTGCCCCAGCTCTCCTCTCTGTGCGAGGCCTGGCCTCTAATCTTCGGAGGGGAGACTGAGGCTGGCAGTGGCAGCTCTCCTGCATCTCTCGGGCAGGCAGCTTCCTTTCTGCGGAGGCTTTCTCCGTCAGCATCCACGCTGCATCTAGGGGCATCTAGATCTGGGGGCATCTAGGGGCACACAGTGGGGTCCTGGAGGTGGGTCCAGGAGGAGGAGGAAGGGAGGCAGTGTGAGCTCTGTGTGTCTGCATGTCCGTCTTTGGGTGAGGGCCTGGTGAGTCTCAGTTCTGGTTCACATGCAGGAGAGGCTGCCTCTTTGCATGAACTTGGGGGTGTTTCCCACATATATGTGTCCACTTTTTCTCTTCAGGAGTGCATGTGTGCTTGTCAGCATCAGAGCAAGCCTTGAAAAGGCATGTCTGTGATGTGCACACATAGTAAATATTTTCATGTTGGTTTCTCTTAGCTTCCGCATAGTTGTCTGTCTCAGCTGCCTTTGGTCAGTGGTGTGTGGCTCGGGGCCTTTGTCTCTGCACCTACTGGAGTGTCGCCCAGGCACCCCTCCCCTCCTCACCCCAGACTTGAGGCAGATTCATCTCAGGCAGAGGGACCCAGAGATGAGGTCACTGTCCCTCTGGGGTGATGGGAAATTGTCATCAAGGACTACCCCACAGAACAAAACAAAAGCTCTCTACCCTTGCTCCTCAGGTTCCTACTGGAAGGACCCCCACCTTTCTCAGCCCCTCCAGTCACGCCCCAGGCCCCCCCAGTACCTCTGGCCCCTCAGGGAGGCCTCTCCCTGGGAATCTCTGTCAGGTCTCTGCTGCTGCCGCCACCAGAAAAACCAGCTCTCGCTGCAGGCCTGGGGTGAGGGTTGTCTGGTGGAGGTTTGCTGGGAAGGAGGAGGGGGATCCTACCTGGGGCTAGGGGGAGCGGGCTGGGCTGTCTAGGGTCTCATTCTCCTTTGTTAACTCTTGCCTCCCCTCACCCCACAGCAGCAGCCTCCGCAAGAAAGAGCTGGAATGTGTGGGTGAGTTTGGGGTAAGAAAGGACCTGGGAAGGGACCCCTGAAGCCCCTTATTCAGGACCGTTTATATAAACAACCCAACTTTTTTTCCTTCCATCCTTCCCTCTGCCCCATAACCTTGGCCTTGGAACTTTGAAAACCAGCAGATTCTCTCTCTGCCTTCCTCCACTTCCCTCGCTTACCCTCCATTGTCCTAAGCCCCTCAGCTTAGTGAGAGCTTCCCAACCCGGGCAAAGCGCCCACCACAGATTAGTGTCTGGGGAGGGGGGCCACACCAGTCACAAAGGGAGGTGAGAACAATGGGGGAGGACGGGCCTTGAGGCAGCCCCGGCTCCGGCCCAGACACAGCTCCCAGCACAGATAAGTCCCCTAAACCCCCCGGAGCCAGAGTCTGAGCCTGGCTGAGTCACCACAACAGCCACACTGTGGGTGGGAGACCCAGAATTCAACTTCTCCCAAACCCCTGGGATCCTAGCCCCCTCCCCAATCCTGCCAGCCAGCCGCCCCTCCCCCACCTCTGCAAGTGTGGCCAGCTCTGCCCCACCCCAAATCACAGCCTCAACCCAGCTCTCAGGACAGCCAACCAGTTTTAAAGGCAAGGGGGTGTGGGGGGGGGTGGCCTGAGAACTGTGGGGAAAGCATCTGAAGCCTGAGGCTCCCTGTCCAGTGAAAAAGTGATCTTGTCCCCTCCCCCTCAGGCACAGGCCTCCTCCTCCAGCTCTGTGGCTGGACCCCAGTTCTGAACTTGACCTTCTCAGTTTAGATTCTGTTCCCAGATTCAGCCCCTAGGCTTCTCTCCTCCCTTCCCTCCTGACTCAGCTCCCCACCCCACCCCATCCCTTCTGTCTGCCTAGACTTTGGTCAGCAGAAGGGCAAGTTTGGGAGTCCAAAAAGCCCAGGCATTCTCTCTTCACTAGGCTTGCTCCCACTGTGGCTGACCTCCCTTCATCTTGCTTGGAGGGCCCCGGGATCCCGAGGCTGAGGTCTAGAGGTTGGGACCGTGGACTCTACTATGAATCTCTTACTGCCATCTCAGTGGCTGGGGTCCCCTTGGCCCAGCTCCCTGAAACACTGGGGTTGGACTAAGGTCACTGGGGGCCACAGGGCTTCCCTGGGATCCTCCTAGCGCTCCCCACCTTGGGCAGGGATACTTGCCTCCCTTTCTGGGCTTCCCCTGGGGCTTGGGTAGGTCCTTCAGAAAAGGGCCTGCCCCCACCTCTGTAAATAGGAGTAGAGAAAGGGATGGGGTCCCTCCCTTTCTAGAAAACTAACTTCAGACAGAAAGCTGATCCTAACCCTCAGAGGCCAGACTTCAGAATTCAGAGAACCCTGTGTTCTCTGGGGTCCTGCAGGGCTCAGTTGGACGCAAAGATTAGGAGCTAGGACCCTACTGGCAGGGTATCTACAGATTTGGGTCCCTCAGCCCCAGGGCAGGAGATGGGAAGGAGAAGGGAGGAGACCTCACCCGGAAATTCATCCCATTAAGGAGAGACAAAGAGCTGTGGTTGTTGGGGTGCCTCCCCAGCCTGGGCTCCTCTCCCTAACAGGGGTGGGGCAGGGCCTGGGGCTCAGAGCACTAATGACCCAGGACTTGGTGGGACACAGATCTGCAGCAGTGCAGGGGCGGAAGGCAGTATCTAGGGTAAAGCTACCCCTGGTCCCCGCTGAGAAAGGCGGTCAGGACCTTTCCCCCTTCTGTCGCCACAGCCAGATAGACTGCCTCTACCAGCACCCAGCACCCTCCTTCAGTCAGGGCCTGGACGTTCACGCAGCCACAGGCTCTCAGAGCTGGAAGGCCCTTATAGATCATCTGGTCCCACCTCTTGGTCTCCTGAAGTCTAGATTCTTAGTGGCCCAAGGTCGTGTAACAAATTAACTGCAGAAATGGGGCCAGAACCCAAAACTCCTGCTTTCCCAAGGTTCCTGTCCAAGGCTTTCTCCGAGACAAGAACACTCCAGTTTCCTGGGGGCCGTTGAGGAGATGCCCACAGGGGAGCCAGAATGGAGGTGGCAGTCAGGTGGGCCCATCTGTTCCTCAGGCTGGGAACCCGGGGTCTGACTTCTGGCCCGCAGAGCACTCTCTGCAGGTCACAGCAGCTGAGTGTGGCTCCCTGGGTGCCAGCTTCCCTGGAGCCAGGCTGCTTCCCTGGCCACGGCACCCATCCATCAGGCACCAGACAAGGTTGGGGTGATGCCCTAACTAGAAGGGGTCTCCTCTCCCTGCCATGGGCTTCTCTGAGAAAGAACAGCTTTGTGTCCTGGAAAAAGAAGGCAGGGACTATGTCTTGCTAAGCGTTGCGTGTCCAGCATCCAGTGCCCTGGCTCTCCCTAGTGAGCACTCAGAGGTGCTATGCTCTGATGACAGGGGTTGGAAGACCAAGAAGCTAACCCCCATTATGCTTCTAACACTGAGGAATCTTGAGATCTCGCTGGCCTTTCTATTTCTTTCAGTTTTCCCTGGAAACTTCCCTGAGGGAGTTGGATCTCTTTGATCCCTTCCGAGTCCTGAGACATCATGGCTCCACTCTCTAGATGTGGGTAGATCCTTTAGGTGTGGGTAGATCCTACAGGAAAGTGCCTGCTGAGTGCCCTGGCCCCAGCAACCAGGCCCCACCCTCTTGGCCCAAGCAAGTGAGAAGAGTTGTCTGGAAGATGGGAATTAAGATGGGGGGAGGGGAGGGAGAGATGGCAGAGCTTAGAACTCAGTATCCTGCCGCTGGAGGCTGGGTCAACGACCCTTCTATTAGAAAATCAGAGCAAGAGCCGCCCCCACCCATCCACACATCTAGGTCTGACTCTTCTCCTGACAGCTTTAGGTGGGGATGGAGGTTGGGGAGAATCACTGCTGGACAACTGCGGCTCTGTCACCACTGCTCCTGGGACTTGGAATCAAACTGTTGTATGTAGGTGAGGCCCTGTCTTTCTAAGGAGGAAGATTTCTCAGTTGTCCATTACCTTGGGAACAGCCTAAGGTATCCTACCCTGGTTTCATTGTGCATATGCACACTTACAGACACACACACACACACTCTCTCTCCCCCACTCTGAAGATTATAAGTTCCTATAATTTCTAAGCTTCTGTACATAGTGCTAGACGGGAGTGATCCAAGACATGGGAGGACCATGCCCTCTCTGGAAGGTGCCCCACTTCCACTCATGGAAGTAGCCGTCCTACTTTGGAATAGCACCCCTCATAGTGTGCTCAGAGACAGGGGCCAGAGTGAAAAGAGCTTCCAGCTCCCCGACAGTCCCCCAACAGGTGCCACAGAACTGGTATTCTGGGCCATCATGGAGATAGGAGGGGAGAGAAAGACCCTGTCCATTCTCTGGACATCAGGCATCCTACACCCTGATGACTGGGGAAACCAGCTCAGCCCTGAGTCAGCCGCAGCCCCAGTCAGCAATTCTGAAGCCCAGCGGGTAGATGAGGGAATCTCTACGAAACCCTGGGGCAAAAGGGTCCCCACCAGTTCCACCTCCCTGGCCGCCTGTACTGGATTACCACATCTCTTCCCCCAGAGGCAGCTCCAGCCTTTTGGCTAAGGTGGTCAGGGAGCCCAGACCCAGAGACCTGGCCTGGGGCTGGAAAGGGACATGAAACAGAAGAGCTCCAGTGGCTCTCCTGAGGCCCTGGTAGCAGCTGGAGAGGCGAGAGGGAGGCCGGTTCCTCAGCTCAGAGTACAGGAAGGGAATGTGTATGTGTGCACGCGTGTGCATGCGTGTGGATGTGTGTGTGTGTGTGTGCCTGGTCAGCTTGGGCTCAGGAACAAGGGTCCTGAAGCAAGTCCTACCTGTAAATGACGCCAGGAGCAGCAGCAGCAGCAGCCAAGCCGCAGGACCCCACATCTCGGCTCCCAGGGACAGAGGCATTGGTCGGGAGGCAGAGCTGCCCAGTGTTTCTGAAGTTCCACCGAGGTCTCCCTGGGAGCCGCTCGAGAGCTGGATAGGGACCGACCCAGACGGTAGGCAGTCACAGAGTCCTCCGGCAGGGACGCACCTGCCTGCCCCCTGGGGTCTCCGCTAGGGGACCCAGCCCCCTTGCACCCACCCAGCTGTAGCTACCCCCAAGAAGCCGTGATCGGGAGCTCCGAGCTCCCCCAGAGCTGCTTCCCACGCCGTGGCCAACAACGAAGGCAGAAACTTGGGAACCTGCTCAGCAGGTCAGAACAGGTGCGTCTCCGGGGGCTGGGCCTGGCACGGAGACTAGGCAGCCGCCGCCCCCACGGCTCAGGCTGGCTAATGGGCGCCACAGAGGGAGGGAATAAGGGAAAGACCTGGGGGGGTGTGGGATCCCATCATCAGCTGCAGGCTTTACCTGGCAGTGTGTGGAAGGGGCTGTGACGGGAGGGGCCAGGTGGGGGGAGGGGTAGGAAAGGCCCAGGGTGGCTCAAAGAGGGAGGCACCTGGCCAGGAGGAACCAGGGCAAGGCCCTTGTGGGTGGAAAGCAAGCCAGTAGTCCCGCACCCCGGCCGGTCTTGCTGCCTTCCCTTGGGTTTTGCTGAGTTCCCCAACTTCCCAGAGGGGCTCAGCTTTGGAGCCAGAATAGGAGAAGACCAGAACAGAGGACAGTACTGCCCAAATACCTCATCCACTAGATGAGAAAACAGAGGCCCAGAGTGGGGAAGGGGCTTGCTGGAGGACACAGCTTAGGTAGTATGAGACATCTCTACCTTTGAGGTAGGGAATTAGATCAAAGGCAAGAATACTGGTAGCCATTCCCTTCTTCAGGGGATCTTCCCAACTCAGGGATGAAACCCAGGTCTTCTGCCTTGCAGGCAGTTTTTACCGTCTGAGCCACCGGGGAAGCCCCAGAGACCCCTCAGAAGGAACTTAAGTGACCGCCTCCCCAAAGCCTCCTCCCCGACATAGGAGAAGCCAAGGGATTGACCAAAGCATTAACCCCACAGATTGCTGGCCTCCCTAGCAGGACTCTCCATCAGCGTCAACACCTTCTCACTACTGGTCAGGAGTCCCCACACTGCACCAGCACCACCTGAGCGGAAAGGGGCTCCTTTCCACCATCTCTGGGGTCGCTTTAACCATTTACCCCATGGTTACCGAACAAAGCCACATGTCTGGGCTTTGCAAGGACAGTCGATTTCAAATACTCTATCCTTGTATTCCTATAAGTATACTCTTACTGGTCAGACCATCTGTTTCCATGTTGCCTATAATGTTACTGCCAAGTTACACGAAACCTTACTGACCTATCTGGGATAGCCAGAGAAGGGGGCAAACTCAACTCCCTGAAAACTAAGGGAAGGGGAGGCGCAAGATCATTGACGTACTGGAGCTAAAACATATATATATACAGGTAGACAGGAGAGAGGAGGAAATATATACAGGTTAAAATCTTGCAGCAGGGTCATTTTGTCTGGAGAGGGGCAGGCCGGAGGAGTCAAAGACAGCAAGGTGCAGGGGTGGGGGTCATTTCATGTAGAATATTTTACACACACACATACATACACACTCCTGATTCCATCTGTCAAAATCTTACTCATCTTTCAAAGCTGACCTCAGATGCCACATTTTCCATGAAGCCTTCTCAGTTCCTCCCACCTAAAATTAATCTTTCTCCCTTCTGTTCTTCCTCAGCCTCTGCTAGTCCCTTTATTATAGCTTGCGTACTCATAATTTGTGCACATCTTATCTCCTTAACTAAATTGTAAGCTTCAATTCAAGAAGCATCGATTGAAGCCTGCTGTGTGCCAAGGATTCAGTAAATGTGTTAAATGAGGGACAGGATGAGAACTGCAGTCTGTGAACTCCTGGAAAGTCAGGCTTGTTTTGTAATCTTGGCTCCATCCTCCATACTAGCACAGTCCACACCACTTAACGGGGACTGGATGCACTTTTGTTGAAGACATGACATTATGGATAGAAAAGGTGGTCAGGTACGGAGTGGAAATCCTGACTCTCCCGAACCTGGTCAGCGACCCAGACTTTAACCCTGCCTCTGGACCATGAGCCCAACTCTGGACCATGACTCCAGGGGCTCTAGATCCCAAATCTCACAATGTTCATGGCAGTGACCTCTTCTTAGAGAACTATTTCCCACGAGGACCAGGCTGAATGCCAAAGCTCCTGTTTCTCTCCACCTCTGCCAGGGTGAACCCCTTCCCCTCTTCAGGACTCACCTGTGCCAGGGGAGCAACCCCACCCCGATGTTGCTTTGAGATCCACAGTGGCAGGGGTGGGGTAAAGCCGGGGGGAATAAGAGGGAGGAGCACCCTGTGTTATAATTATAATTATCACACTTCGGATCCTATCGCACGATTTCAGAGGAGCTCCTTTCCTTCCCACGGATTCACCCCTCCTGGTCCAGGAAACCCCAGGAGAAACTGAGGCACAGTGGTGGGAAAGCAGTATGATCACAAGGTGGGCACCCAGTCCCTATATCCCTTTCACCTTTTCCATTCCCAGTACATCCATGGTGTGGCCGGTCAAGATGTCTAGGGCCCTCCATCACTCACCTGCAGTTCCAGTCATATGGAGCACTGGGCTCCCGCTGGACTTACCAGGGCTGTCAAGGCCAGGCTGTGCCAAATATTTTTTCATGGGTATGTTGAGGTCCTAGTAAACACCAGAGGTGGTCTTGGAAGGAGGACTAAGGCTACCACTGGGCCTGAAAGGGAGCACCTGGGCCAGGAAGTCACTTCAGGCCTCTGCTGGAGGTAGGGATCTGTGTCCTCCTCCTCCAAAAAGCATCTGTCTCCAAGTCCCTCTGCCCGCTGTGCCCTCAGTCCTGTGTATTTCACATGGGCCATGCTCTTGGGGAACACGCCCTCATTCTTAGGCCTTGCCTGCACTCTTCTGGGATGAAGCTTGCAACAGGCAAATTCCAGGGTTGAGCCCAGAAGGGAATATTTTTTGGAGAAGACTTTGCAAACAAGTGCGTGGTCTCTTGAGTTCTGTTCTCTCTCCCTCATTGAATCCCCATTCTCCTCATGCCTCACTACCTACCCTCCTCCCACCCACATTCTGGGCCCTAAGAATGGGAATAATTCAAGTCAAGGTGGCCTCCTCAGCATGTGTATTGTTCTACTGGCATCACTGCAGGCATGCCTGCATGCCTGAGTTCATTCAACAGACATTTAGTGAGCACCTCCTCACGCCAGGCTGCAGGCAGAGGATAGAGATGTGTAATACAGGTGGTCCCTGCCTCAAGGAGCCCTCAGTTAGGAGAGACAGATGCATAATAACATGCCAGACCCCTCCATCACACGTTCCCTGCATGTCTCTGTATGTCCATGCCCAGGGCTTTCTGTGTGTGTCTAACTTCAGATGTTCATCGTCTAATGTGTCCAAGCATCCACTTGTAACCTGTGTCTGTCTCCACGGAAGGCCGCACACCTCAGCCAAACCGGTTGGAGTGGGTTGTGCTGAAATTTTTGTTTGTGTCAATGGGACTTGGAGGTGAGTCAGGGAAGACCAAGGCTGGGTGGGGTGGTGTGGGGGAGAAGAAGAGTGAGAGTGAGGGTCAGATTGAGTGAGCAGGGGAAGAAGGGAGTGGGTCAGGATGGGAGGAGCTGGGGGTGGGGTATCAGGAGGATGGGTTGGGGGAAGGAGGAGATGAGAGAGCCTCTTAGTGAGTAATATCCTGTTTGTCTGAGGTGAGATCCCAGGTCAAAGAGTCAGAGGCTGGCAGGGAGACCCTTGGGCTTTGTGAGAGACAAAAGCAGATAATAAAGCTGAGCAGAACTAGTTGGAAGCATGAGGGTGGACGAAATGTCTACATTCCATTTCTATACAGCTTTGCTTCTTTGTGTGATATTAAGCAATTCCTAATTAAGCTATTCACTGCCTTGGTTTCTGTGGTTTGTACAGAGAAGTGTCAGGGGGTTGACTGAGGCTGTCATGGAAGATTACTGATAGGGGACTTGATTCCATCCCTCAGGACCAAGGCTATTTCCAGTAGAAGCTTCAAGATCCCTCTTCCTGCTCCTCCCTGGGACTCTGTTCACCCACAGAGGGCTGGACAGTGACCCCGATACTCTGGCAGCTTTTCCTCCTCTGAAAAGCGCCTTTGCTCCCCTCCGGCTGGAGCTGCACTGCGCCCGGTATCAGGACGATGGCGTCCTGCTTCCTAAGAGATTTCCTCTAAACATTGCCATGTACTGTGCTGTTCCTATCTGGCTATCCTGCGAGTCCATTGATTCCCCAGTACCCAGCCCATCCTTTCCTGTTGCCTAACAACAACCACACTTTCCTGTTGCCCAACAACATCCCTTAGAGCTTAGGGGGCTGGATTTGCTTGTTCCTAAAAAGCCCTGAAGCTGAGTGAGGAAGTAGCTGAGCATAAGGCATATTTGGGTCCTGTTTCTCAGTAGGATGATGCGTGCAGAGCCCCCTCCTCCTTGCGTTCATCCCAGGACCTCCCCAAGCTTCTGTAAATACATAATCACAGAATCAGGGACCACAGTGTGGATAAAGAGAGATGCCTTCATTCTTTGACACTGTGGAGTCTCGGTGCTCCTGCCCAGTCGCTCAGTCATGTCTGACTCTTGTGACCCCATAGACTGTCGCTTGCTAGGCTCCCCTGTCCATAGGATTTTCCAAGCAAGAATACTGGAGTGGGTTGCCATTTCCTCCTCCAGGGCATTTTTCCTCACCCAGCGATCAAACCCACATCTCCTGCATTGGTAGGTGGGTTCTTTACTATGGAGCCCCCGGGGAAGCCCTGGTCTCTGGGTGGGCTAGCACTTTTAGAAGGTTCTGGAAATAGGTCCTGACTGGCCAAGGACAAGAGTAGGAGCCCTTGTGGAAATCAGAGTCTTCCAAGTGCTGACAAGAGCAGGAGAAGATGGCAGTGGTTTAAAGGGCAAAGCTCAGGTGGAGACCAAAGAGTTCGGTGAGAGAATGGATTCTAGTGATGACCCCAAACTGTGCTTCCCTGCATTTCCCCATCCCTGTCCCCACCCCCAACCACAGAGAGAACCAGGCTCCTCCCAGGGAGCCCACCTGTGAGAAAACATGTAGACAGCTCCCAGGGACCAGCCCCACACGCAGAGCCTATACCACCAGGGCATCTTCAGGTAATATCCGGCCTCTTACTTTCTCAAACTTGTCTCCAGGTATCCAGCTTAGATACTGAGGGTGTGGCTCCTCTCTGCACCAAAGAGACTGCCACTTCCCAGCCATCAGCCTGGGTTTCTGACACCACCTGGCTTGGCTTCCCCAGGGGAAAGCCTTCTGAGGCCCTGAGATATAGCATCACCCCAGGACCAGGCCCTGGGCGGCAGGACAGCTGCAGAGCAGAATATGGGGCTGTGGATGGAGAAAAACATCATGACACCCAGGAAGCCTGAAAGGACTGGGAGACTGGAGGGAAGGGCCTGAGGGGAGAGGCCAGTCGTCAGAGGAGAGGGGCAGAAGCTGAGAGGACATGAGCAGGAGGTGGGAATCAGGGGAACCAGTAGGATCTGGGGTTTCCTGTAATTGGAGGATGGATTTTAGTATGACATTTGTTAGCAGAGTCCTCCTTCTGTATGATCCAGGAGTACTCACCTCTCTCTTACCTCAATTCGAATCCCCTCCTTCCCACATGCGTGCTAAGTCACTTCAGTCATGTCCGACTCTTTGCGACCCTACGGACTGTAGCCCACCTCTGTCCGTGGGTTTCTCCAGGCAAGAATACTGGAGTGAGTTGCCATGCCCTCCTCCAGGGGATCTTCCCAATCCAGGGATCGAACCTATGACCCTTACATCTCCTGCATTGGCAGCTGGGTTCTTTACCACTAGTGCCACCTTCGGAAGCCCTTTCTCTCCACACCAGGGCCCAAAGTTACGTCAGACCTGCAGCCCCACCTGTTTCCACAACCATGCTCAGCACTCAGCAGGCAGGCATCGCTGCCCTGGTCAGAGGCCAGGATGCCATGCAGCTGTGGAGGAACCCTAGTCTAAGTGCCCTGGTTCTCGCTCTGCCTGGTCCTGGAAAGCAGGGACTGGGTCCTTCAGGTTCCAAGACACCCCCAAAGCCCCACCGCAGCAGGACTAGTTCTTAGTCTTGCTCCCACTGCACTCAGAGACTTGGGCCTGTCCTGCATTAGTTTTCAGTCCCAGAGATAGCCAGGCAGGGAGCTTTTGAGCTGAGGATGGAGGAGGTAAGTCCCAGTTGCAGGAGAAGCAGGAAGAGTGGAAGTGGAAGCTTCAGAGTGGAAGCCCAGTTAGAGCATGCCCCTGACTCCCTCCTGAGCATCTTCCACCACACATTCCAAGATGTACTTGAGGCTTTCTGTGAAGAAATCCCTCGTTACTGCCCTCCAGCCTCATCTTAAAGCCTTCCTGCTGAACCTCAGTTTTTCCTTCAACTCTAAAAGTGGCATAGAAGAAGGGCTGGGGATCAAGAAACAGTGCAAGAGTCCCTTGCCTGTGATAACCAGTGAGATCAGGAAGCACTGGTCCATGGGCTATATGGAGAGGCAGAGGAAGAAGGACTAGAGTCTGATCTCCCATTCTAGCTGGCTTCTCTCCCTGGGCCCAGGCCTCCACACTCGAAGGTCCTCTGTGGAGAAATACTACTCCCTGAACAGGCCCCATATATTGAAGCTCGCTTAGGTTCTCATCAGTGATCAATGATGAGGTCCCTATGACTGTGTCCAGGGACCCCAAACTGCTTCTACATTTCTAGCACACAGCCAAAGGGGAGAAACCTGGTCACTCCTAGAAGGTTCCAGAGCTCCTTGCAGAAAAGTCAGATGGTCGGCTCTGTTCAGCAGCAGAGATAGGGCAGGGGGACAAAAGACAGAGATCCAGAGAGAAAAACACAAAGTGGAAATGGTGAGAGAGACCTCAAGGCACAGTGATACAGGTTGAAACTTAGACAAAGAAACAGAATGAGAAACTCACAAGTTATCGAAGAGGGGTAATTCAAAGAGACAACAAGCTGAGACAAAATCTGAAACAGACAGAAAGACCTAAAGAGACATTTCTGGATGCCCGCTTGCCCACTGTTGGGATCACTCAGGTATTTCCCTCTTCCACCCTCAATCTCCACCACTCAATTGACCCATTGATACTTTCCTGCTCAGTGTCACCATGGCTCAGGTTCTTCCCCATCTTCATCCCACCGCTCCATCATTCTCTAACTCACCTGATGCTCACTCCCCTCCACCCCAAGTCTGCTTACAGTTTTGCTTTTGTCTCAAACTCCTTTCAGCTCATGTCTCAATCACGACTCAAGATCTGGCCTCTTGAAGTCTCTGGTCCTGGTCATTCCTCTGGCCTTCCATTTGCCCACGTTCTTATTCTGGCTGAGCTGAGCAAAGAGTCCGTGGGGCCAAGAAGGCATGGGAACAGGAAATCAACTAGCCAGAATGAGCTGTGGGAAAAATGTAGAAAGGTCAGAGGACAAAAAAGGAAGAGCCAGAGAGACCGCCAGAAGGATAGGACAGCCTGGGAGATGCAGGTAGAGGAAATTGAGAGTCCTGACAGTGTGACTAAGACCCCTAGGGTCCAATTGTTGGCTTTCTGTATGACTGGACAATGCTGAGAACCAGGGATGGTTCCAGGGGCAGAAGATGAGTGGAGGTGATGGAATTCCAGTTGAGCTATTCCAAATCCTGAAAGATGATGCTGTGAAAGTGCTGCACTCAATATACCAGCAAATTTGGAAAACTCAGCAGTGGCCACAGGACTGGAAAAGGTCAGTTTTCATTCCAATCCCAAAGAAAGGCAATGCCAAAGAATGCTCAAACTACCGCACAATTGCACTCATCTCACACGCTAGTAAAGTAATGCTCAAAATTCTCCAAGCCAGGCTTCAGCAATATGTGAACCGTGAACTTCCTGATGTTCAAGCTGGTTTTAGAAAAGGCAGAGGAACCAGAGATCAAATTGCCAAAATCCGCTGGATCATGGAAAAAGCAAGAGAGTTCCAGAAAAACATCTATTTCTGCTTTATTGACTATGCCAAAGCCTTTGACTGTGTGGATCACAATAAACTGTGGAAAATTCTGAAAGAGATGGGAATACCAGACCACCTGATCTGCCTCTTGAGAAATTTGTATGCAGGTCAGGAAGCAACAGTTAGAACTGGACTTGGAACAACAGACCGGTTCCAAATAGGAAAAGGAGTACATCAAGGCTGTATATTGTCACCCTGTTTATTTAACTTCTATGCAGAGTACATCATGAGAAACGCTGGACTGGAAGAAGCACAAGCTGGAATCAAGATTGCCGGGAGAAATATCAATAACCTCAGATATGCAGATGACACCACCCTTATGGCAGAAAGTGAAGAGGAACTAAAAAGTCTCTTAATGAAAGTGAAAGAGGAGAGTGAAAAAGTTGAAACTAAACTAAAGCTGAAATTCCAGTACTTTGGCCACCTCATGCGAAGAGTTGACTCATTGGAAAAGACTCTGATGCTGGGAGGGATTGGGGGCAGGAGGAGAAGGGGATGACAGAGGATGAGATGGCTGGATGGCATCACTGACTCGATGGACGTGAGTCTGAGTGAACTCCGGGAGTTGGTGATGGACAGGGAGGCCTGGCGTGCTGCGATTCATGGAGTCGCAAAGAGTCGGACACGACTGAGCAACTGATCTGATCTGAAAGACAGACTAAGAGTTTTGTGAAGGTTTGAGACAAGCGGGTGTAGATTTAGGGCTGGGACAGATATGAGACTGAAAAGCTGAGCTGCAGGGATCCTTGCTTGCCAGAAATAGCCAACTGAGGAGACTGAAGTCATAGGGTCACATCAGGATTCTGAGACTTTCAGGATGATCAGCCCCTCCCCCCACTCCTGGACAGAGGTTGTCCCTGTATATTATTAGCAGGTGGAAAGCAGGTCCAGAGAAGGAGAAGCCCTGGTAGCCCTTCTCCCTGTTTCTCACGATTCCCTCACAGGTGTGCCCTTCACTTTATCTTAATGCCCTTTCAGCTTTTTACCATTGATGGAGCCATTGCTGCTGCTGCTGCTGCTGCTGCTAAGTCACTTCAGTCATGTCTGACTCTGTGTGACCCCATAGACGGCAGCCCACCAGGCTCCCCCATCCCTGGGATTCTCCAGGCAAGAACACTGGAGTGGGTTGTCATTTCCTTCTCCAATGCATGAAAGTGAAAAGTGAAAGTGAAGTCACTCAGTCGTGTCTGACTCTTCGTGACCCCATGGACTGCAGCCTACCAGGCTCCTCCGTCCAATGGGATTTTCCAGGCAAGAGTACTGGAGTGGGGTGCCATTGCCTTCTCCAGATGGAGTCATTATATACCACTTAAGATGCTGCCCTGGAGTGTCAAGTGTGTGTCAGACAAGCACAAATTGGTTTATTTTCTTCCTCTCTTCTCTCCTTCTTCTTCCCCTCTTTTCCCCTCTCCAAGTTTGTTTTTTTTTTTTTCTGCCTCCAAAATACGGGCTTGATTCAGGCTAACCAGGGGAGGAAGGAGTCCTCCCCCAGGTCTATGTTGGGGATGCCAATGGACATGTCAGACACCTCTGACTACTAGGTGGAACTGGAAGAGGTACAGAAGTGGCAGGAACAGCTAAGGAACACGTGAGGTTCAGGCTGCACGTTCAAGTGAGATGCGGACTGCTGAGGACCCAGAGTGGCAGCTGGGAGGAGAAGGAAAACAAAGCTGGGAGAGAGGAGCTGGAAAGGCCCCTGGGGTGGGGAGTTCCCTGTTGTGTCCAGGAGAAGCAGAAAATGAGTCTGGCGGAACTGCCAAAGACTTAAGCAAAAGCAAGAGCCTAAAATGGGCATATAGGCCAGGTCGGTTAAAGCAAAACTACACCACCCCCAAGGCAGCTCCTCACTGAAATCTTAGCAGTCCTCAGTGAAATCTTAGGACAGATTTGAATCCAGTATTTGGGAGATTAGCCAGTTAGAAGCCTTAGGGAAAAGACTGACTTTCAGATTTCAGCCAAGGATGTTAGTAATGATTTTTTTTTTTAACCACGATCTGGAAAACTGAGGATCCCCTTTGCCAAAATCAGGGAAACCTATAGTTGGGTGGGCAGGGACTTTCAAAGCTACTGCTGGGTCTCGGCTTAAAGGTATAGGTAAGGAACAGGTCCTCATACCTTCCTGCCCATACTCTCTTCATGCTATTTTTCTCTAAGGACCAAGAGTTAGGATCTGGAGTGGGAAAAGCCCTGCTGTGCTGTTCCTGAATGACACCTCCATCCCTACTGTAGCTCGAGTCACTCTCTAAGGCCTTGGTTTCTGGGACATGATAGGGACCAAGCTGATGCTATAGAAACCAAAGGCAAAAGTAAGCAGTCATCACTCCATTTACAGCCCAGCCCCGGCAGACACAAGGCCTGTTTCTGTCCCACCTCAGCAATGCTGGAAGTAGAAACCTGCCTGCATTTTCACCTGTAGCTAAATCTAGTCAGTGTGGATCTGGGCCACTTCATTCTTCACTGGGTCTTGCAGGGATGAGTGAAGAAGCAGCTCAGGGACCTGGCTTGAATAAAAGGCCGATACCAGGGAGGGGCAGGAGTCTGTTCTTCTCACTCCTCCCCACCGCTTCACCTCTATCCAGCTTCTAAGGCTGGGCAGCTTCTGCCCTGGATCTTATCAGGAGAAACTCCCTGCCCTTAATTCTGAGTTCCAGATGCCACAGTACCTGTTTCCTTGTGCTGTATGAGTTCATGAGACAAGATGAAATCAGGAATTACTCTTCCTAGGACTCAATAGTGAAAAGTTCTCCAAAGTTCCAGGTCTCTTCCCTCACCCCAACCCAATCTCTCCTCTAGCCCTCGCCCTCGCCCCCTCCCCTCTGCACAGTGCCCTGAGACTGGGCTCTACTACCCTCTAGTGGCCAGAGAGGAAAGGGCTATCCCACCCAGTCAAGACTTTCAAGCCTTTACCACAGATCTCTGGTTTGTAAGACAACTAAGAGATTAGCCTTTGCCCTGCTTCATTCCTTATTCCAAGGCCAAATTTGCCTGTTACTCCAGGTGTTTCTTGACTTCCTACTTTTGCATTCCAGTCCCCTATAATGAAAAGGACATCTTTTTTTGGATAATCACAATGGTATGATCACTCACCTAGAGCCAGACAATCCTGGAATGTGAAGTCAAGTGGGCCTTAGAAAGCATCACTACGAACAAAGCTAGTGGAGGCAATGGCATTCCAGTTGAGCTATTCCAAATCCTGAAAGATGATGCTGTGAAAGTGCTGCACTCAATATACCAGCAAATTTGGAAAACTCAGCAGTGGCCACAGGACTGGAAAAGGTCAGTTTTCATTCCAATCCCAAAGAAAGGCAATGCCAAAGAATGCTCAAACTACCACACAATGCACTCATCTCACACACTAGCAAAGTAATGCTCAAAATTCTCCAAGCCAGGCTTCAGCAATACGTAAACCATGAACTTCCAGATAGTCAAGCTGGTTTTAGAAAAGGCAGAGGAACCAGAGATCAAATTGCCAACATCTGCTGGATCATGGAAAAAGCAAGAGAGTTCCAGAAAAACATCTATTTCTGCTTTATTGACTATGCCAAAGCCTTTGACTGTGTGGATCACAATAAACTGTGGAAAATCCTGAAAGAGATGGGAATACCCGACCACCTGACCTCCTTCTTGAGAAACCTATATGCAGGTCAGGAAGCAACAGTTAGAACTGGACATGGAACAACAGACTGGTTCCAAATAGGAAAAGGAGTACATCAAGGCTGTATATTGTCACCCTGCTTATTTAACTTATTTGCAGAGTACATCATGAGAAACGCTTGGCTAGATGAAGCACAAGCTGGAATCAAGATTGCCGGGAGAAATATCAATAGCCTCAGGTATACAGATGACACCACCCTTATGGCAGAAAGTGAAAAGGAACTAAAGAGCCTCTTGATGAAAGTGAAAGAGAAGAGTGGAAAAGTTGGCTTAAAGCTCAACATTCAGAAAACGAAGATCATGGCATCTGGTCCCATCACTTCATGGGAAATAGATGGGGAAACAGTAGAAACAGTGTCAGACTTTAATTTTTTGGGCTCCAAAATCACTGCAGATGGTGACTGCAGCCATGAAATTAAGAGACGCTTACTCCTTGGAAGAAAAGTTATGACCAACCTAGATAGCATATTCAAAAGCAGAGACATTACTTTGCCAACAAAGATCCGTCTAGTCAAGGCTATGGTTTTTCCAGTGGCCGTGTATGGATGTGAGAGTTGGACTGTGAAGAAAGCTGAGTGCCGAAGAATTGTTGCTTTTGAACTGTGGTGTTGGAGAAGACTCTTGCGAGTCCCTTGGACTGCAAGGAGATCCAACCAGTCCATTCTAAAGGATATCAGCCCTGGGTGTTCTTTGGAAAGAGTGATGCTAAAACTGAAACTCCAGTACTTTGGCCACCTCATGTGAAGAGTTGACTCATTGGTAAAGACTCTGATGCTGGGAGGGATTGGGGGCAGGAGGAGAAGGGGATGACAGAGGATGAGATGGCTGGATGGCATCACCAATTCGATGGACATGAGTTTGGGTGAACTCCGGGAGATGGTGATGGACAGGGAGGCCTGGCATGCTGCGATTCATGGGGTTGCAGAGTCGGACACGACTGAGCGACTAAACTGAACTGAACTGAAGAGATTAGCCAGCAATGTTTTATAAATGAGAAAGAAGAGGCCTAGAGAAAAAATAATCACTTTGAGAGTCAGGATATAGCTGGAACCAGAACCCAGGTCTCCTGACTCCCAGGTGAGTATAGTTTACGTTCACTGTCTCCCCTCTGAGTTTTGTCTCCTCTTCCTAACTCATCCCTGGGGAAATCAGAACCAAACAGAAAAATGCCAAAGCGAACTTGCCTGGCTGCCCAGTGGTTAAGACGCCGGGCTTCCACTGCCTGGGGCGAACGTTGCATCCCTGTTGGGGAACTAAGATCCCACATGCCAAGTAGCAGGCCTCTCCGCCCCCGCCCCTCCCCCGCCCCCAAAATATGCTAAAGTCAAAAGCACATGGTTCCTCCTCAATCTTTGCTGAGCAACGCCGGCACCTGAAACGTCATAGTCCCAAGTGAATTCGCAGCTTAAACAACAGGGGTCTTTCTGAAGAACTGGCTCTCCTCGGTCTGAGTTCAACAACTCATCATTTTTATTGACCTAGCACAGCTCCTGTTGCCATGGTGACAACACGGCTTCCCGGTAGCTCCCCAGGTCTCCTGTCTCCACGGTAACCAGTGCTTTGCGACCTTCAATTTGCAGCGTCGTGCTGCAGCCGCGGCAGTGGTTGCTGGGTGACGGCGGCGAGAGCCGGTGCCTTGAGGTGGGGACCTGGAGGGGCTTCCGGTAGGGGCGGTTCCGGAGAAGCTTGAGCCCCCATATAGCTGGGCTCCGGGCCGCCGACCCCGCAGCTCGCCTCTACCGGGTGCCATGGCCGGGGCTGTGGGCGAGGCGCGGGGCTCGGGCTGGACCTGGCGGCCGGTGGCGCGGGACCCGCTGCTGGCGCGGGCCTTCCATTCATGCACTGAACTGCGGGGACGGTTCTATCTGGTCGGGGGGCTCCTAGCTGGAGGAGCGAGAGAGCCGAGCAGTGAAACGGTGGTCTTCGATCCGGCTGGGGGCCAGGCTGTGCGTGTAGCAGCACGGGGCGGCCCGAGGCGCAGCCACCACGACGCGGCGCCGGTGGGCGGTCGCTGGCTCTGCGTGGTGGGCGGCTGGGACGGGTCGCGCCGCTCGGCCACTGTGACCGCTTTGGACACGGACCGCGGTGTGTGGGAGGCGTGGACCGCCGGCTCCGGCAGCTGCCCCCCCGCCGGCCTCAGCAGTCACACCTGTACCCGAATCTCCGACCGAGAGCTGCGGGTAGCAGGCCGGGAGGGCGGGACCCGCACTCAGCGTCGTTACGGAAGCATCTACACGTTAAGGCTGGACCCTGGCGCCCGCACCTATTGGTATGACCTCCCCTGCCCTAAAATTTTCACCCTTCCTTCACCTGCACTCTGGAAAAACAGATTCGCAGGCAGTTTATCTAACATCCTCACCCTAGCACCCTTCTTCCCTGGGAACCTTCCATGTCTAAAAGAGTTTAACTCCCTTTCAATATTACCCTTCATCTCAACTGAACTACATGTGGCCCTTTCCCATGTCTCCCTTCTATCCCTGGCGAGGGGAGTGGGGAAAAGGCAGTATACAGCACTTACATTTTCCAGAAAACCCAACTCAGGCCTGAATTTCACAGCTATAAGGAAGAAGGCTGCCACACTGCTTCACGCTCGGGTCACTGTGCTGCTTTGCTCCAAAGTCCTGGGCCCCACCCAGGTCACCAGCTATTACTCTTTGGGGGCTGCAATTCAGCTGAACCGGAAGTAGCTGGGCATTGGAGTCATGGGAAGATTAAGGTATTGTCTACTCACATCTCGCTAAGGGTGGAACAGCGACTAAACTTTGGATGCCCAAATCCCTCCAAACAGTCCCTTCTTTCTCCCTCAAGGAGGAACCGCCTGTTGCCCCCCATTTGATGGAAAAGCTTTCAAGGCTCGTGAGCAGCGGGCAGGGGTCCCGGCAAGGGCCTAGAGGACTGCGCCATCACTCATGTTCTGTGGTTGGGCCCTTTGCTGTCCTGTTCGGTGGAGAAACTTTGACCAGAGCCAGACACACCATCTGCAATGACCTCTACATCTATGATACCCGTAAGAGCCAGCTTAATGGTTGAGAAGGGGGAAAGGTGGGAAGACAGGAGAACCTGAAGACTACAGAGAGATAAAGGATGGAGTAAAGGGGTAGGGAGGAGGAAGAATTAGTCGACAACTTAAAGGAATACACAGAATATTAAATTTTTGAGAGGCCTGCAAATCATGGGAGGAGAAAAACAATGAGCAAGCCTTTGTCTTCTTGAGAGCCCCATGGGAGCCAAAGTGCTACGGCCTCAATAACCACCCTCTGCCCTTACCCGACAGGAAAGTCTCCTTCTCTGTGGTTCCACTTCCCCTGTGCCGACCATGGACTAAAACGCGTGGGCCATCGCACCTGCCTTTGGAATGATCAGCTTTACTTGGTTGGGGGTTTTGGTGAGGATGGCAGGACAGCTAGTCCACAGGTTTGCATTCTAGACCTCTTTATCTAAAGAACAGTGCCAAGATACACTGCCAAGCCTCTGTTTTGTTGCAAACTCAAAGCATTATCACAGAGCTATCTTCCTCTTTTCAAATGCTGATTAAATTTCAACCTGAGAGTCAACACTGTCTCTGAATCTTTTGGTGGGGAGGGAAGTAAATAAGGAGATGCATCTTTATTTGCAAAGGAAAGGATAAAATATAAGACCTAGTCTGATACTGTGAGCCATTAACCTGACAGAACCAAAACCACAAATCATATGCTTATCCATGCCCCATGCAAATTCTACCCCTCATATTGCGTGAAAGGTTCAGGCTAGAGCTAAGCATTCTGACCAAAACATTTAATTAACAAAAAAATATTACAATAGCAGAGAAAATAATAATAACAATAAAGAGAAATTAGAAGTGGGAATCAGGGTAGAAAACAACGCGAAGGCTTTGGTTTCTAGGAGACCAACACGCCAGCTGAGCTGGCCTTAGACCCAGCGCCTTCTGAGTTTTCCTTGGCTGCTGGCTTCTCGTCTTCCCCCATGAGACGAATGTTGTGCTTTTCCCGGAATTCATTTAGTTCTTTTCCCTTTGCCTGAAGCTGTTGTGTCAGTGTCTCAATGATCTTCTGTATCTAGAGGGCAAGCGACAGGGATTATGTAAGGATTTCAGGACTCCCTTCCCCCATCTGTTATAGACAATGGTTGGGGGAAGTGAAGGACAGATGACACCTCTAACCTCATCTTTAACCAAATATTAATAGTAGAGCCCAGACACTAAAAGTATTCCTTTCTTTAAAACAGTGGTTTAAAACTTTAGTATACATAAGAATCACCTTGGCTGATTCTTTTTAAAATGCTCTTCGTGGCTCCCACCCCCAGCAGTTTTGAATCAGTGGGTACAGGAGAGGGTCTGGGAAGCTGCATTTTAAATTAGTCCTCCAGGTGATCTGAATGCAGGTACCCATGGAGTACACTGTGAAAAACACCACTCTAACCACCTTCCTTCTCCCAACTCAGCCAGGTCACAGAACCCATGGTGAGAGGCACAGTCAGCAACTCCTTCGTCTAAGGAGTTAGACTGAGCATAACATAAAGAGCATAGGCCAGTAGGCTATTTATGCTGTCTTCAATGAGAGTCCCTACCCAAGCTTTCCTCCCCACATTCCCTAAAGCCCGAGCCTCCCCTTCCTTACTGTTGCTCAGAGCATCTATACGGGGATTCTTGCTCACCTGCTCCTTGTTGTTCTCCAGGGCAGGCAGCACCTCTTTGACGGTCCGCTCCACCAGCACCCCTCCAACCATGCGGTAGCACTTGCGGGTTTCATCGACCTCCTTCAGAGTATCAATCACTAGGCTGAGGTAGGAGGACAAAGCAGAGCCTGAGAATTCAGTCCCACTCTGCTGCAACCCTCGTACAAAGTGGCCCATCCAACTCTCCTACTCTTTGCTCCTCACCTATGCTCATTCAACTCCATCTCCAGCTCAGCTGCTTTGGATGCCAGGCCCCGCTGTTCCTGCCTAAGACGGTTGAAGCCAGCAATTACCTAAGAAGATGAAAAAGAGATAAGGTGAGAGAGGGGACAGTGGAAATGGTGGAGGGTCAACGTACAACCGACTCACTGGAAAAGACCCTGACACTAGGAAAGATTGAAGGCAAAAGGAGAAGAGGACGGCAGCAGATGAGATGGTCAGACAGCATCACCAACTCAACGAAAATTAATGTGAGCAAACTACAGGAGACAGAGAAGGAGGACAGAGAAGCCTGGCACTCTGGAGTCCATGGTGTCGCAAAGAGTTGGACATGACTTAGCCACTGAACAACAACAAACAACACAGCATGGCAGGCTTTACAAAGACGCAGTAGTAGGCACCTACCTGGCAAAAGGAGTAGAACACGGTCTGCAATTTGTAACTTAGGTCTGTCTGGAACTCCATTCAACCAACACTGAGTGCCAGCTAGGTGGCTAGACCACCTTACAACTTAGTCTGGTGAGGACTAGGCATTTGTTAGCCTCTTGATGAAAGTGAAAGAGGAGAGTGAAAAAGTTGGCTTAAAGCTCAACCTTCAGAACACGAAGATCATGGCATCTGGTCCCATCACTTCATGGGAAATAGATGGGGAAACAGTGGAAAGAGTATCAGACTTTATTTTTTTGGGCTCCAAAATCACTGCAGATGGTGATTGCAGCCAGGAAATTAAAAGATGCTTGCTCCTTGGAAGAAAAGTTATGACCAACCTAGATAGCATATTCAAAAGCAGAGACATTACTTTGCCAACAAAGGTCCGTCTAGTCAAGGCTATGGTTTTTCCAGTGGTCATGTATGGATGTGAGAGTTGGACTGTGAAGAAAGATGAATGCCGAAGAATTGATGCTTTTGAACTGTGGTGTTGGAGAAGACTCTTGCGAGTCCCTTGGACTGCAAGGAGATCCAACCAGTCCATTCTGAAGGAGACCAGTCCTGGGTGTTCATTGGAAGAACAGATGCTGAGGCTGAAACTCCAATACTTTGGCCACCTCATGTGAAGAGCTGACTCTCTGGAAAAGACCCTGATGCTGGGGGGGATTGGGGGCAGGAGGAGAAGGGGACGACAGAGGATAAGATGGCTGGATGGCATCACCGACTCAATGCACATGAGTTTGGGTGAACTCCGGGAGTTGGTGATGGACAGGGAGGCCTGGAGTGCTGCGATTCATGGGGTCGCAAAGAGTCGGACACGACTGAGCGACTGAAACGAACTGAACTGAACTGAGGCATGTGTTATAAGAATGGGAAGTGGAGAGCTACTGGAACACCTACAGGGTAGCTTAAACTTGCAGGTAAAGGAAAAGCTTTGTAGTGAGTAATTCTTGTTTGGGTCTGCCCAGCATCCCTCTCGTTAGGGAACCGCCCCTTCTACTTCACTGGGGTTCTTGTGGGGCTACTAATTACAGGACCCTTGCTCCTTGACCACAGGGACAGTAACCTATTCTATACTAGAGTCTCTCTACAGGAGAGACAAACAGGTACAAAATGCAGCTGGAGCTCAGACACCTATGTGAGTATTCGGTCATCTCTGACATTTTGCTACCTTATGGACTGCAGCCCAGCAGGCTCTTATGTCTATAAGATTTTCCAGGCAAGAATACTGGAGTGGGTTGCCATTTCCTCCTCCAGGGAATCTTCCCGACCCAGGTATCGAACCACCATTTCCTGTGTCTCCTGCATTGCAGACAAATTCTTTACCATCTGAGCCACCAGGGAAGCCCCAACACTGACAGTTGTCCTGTAAAGATTATCCTCCATTCCTTTCCCGAAACCCCTGAAGCTGCCCTAGTTCTTGAACTCTGTGTGGCCTAAATGATTAATGTGTCTTTTCACTGTGTTCAATTCTGTGTTCACTGTGTTCAGTTCTACCACCAGCCTTCTAAAACAGTCCTTTAAAAAAAAATAAGTGGCCCAAAGCCCATATCTGCAGCCTGTAAATCCTAACTGATAAGAGGTTTCCTGAGAGAGAATGCCTTAACTGAAGCCTAAAGGATGAGAAATAGGGGGTGACAGTGGGGTGGGTAGTGGTGCAAAAGAAGCATAATAACATACTTAAAGGCCCAGAGAAGTGATTACGACCAGCTGCTTCTTCCCCAGAAACTGAGCAGAGGATTAAAACAGACTGAAAGTCAGGTCAGCTGGGTACTAATGCCACCACCAGCAACACATCTAGTATAGCGCTCTGATGACTGTATTTGGAAAGAAATATCAGATGAAAGGCAGAAGACTAGGTTTCAAGTTTTGTCTCTGTCACATATTGGTTCTATGACAAGACTTTTAACCCTATTCATTTAACCCTGGCTACAAGTGAGGATCAGGGGATCCGTTTTAAAGCATGAATAGTGGAACCTCAGAGCAGCTACCCAATCACTGGGAGTGAGGCTCTGGGCTTCAGTATTTCAGAGAAGATCTCCCATGAAATTCTGAGGTGCAGCCAGAACTGAAAACCACTGGGTTAATCTCTCTGAGCCTTAGTTTTCTTACCTGTGATATGCAGGTGATACCTACTTCACAGCACTGTTGTATCACATGAATGAATGAATGTGGAACAGTTTTGTAAGCAGTGAAGTACATTAATTACCATCATGACCTCTCTCCAAACGGAGTGTCCCTTGGACCCTCATGGTCCGCTGAGAGCAACAGGCCCACTCATTGAAACCATTACCAAATCTCTCACGGTCACTTCCATCATCTCCATTCTCATTGCATCGATGACTAAGCACCTCATCTTTACTAGGATCCCGTATTTCTAGCTCTCTGCAAGATGCATATACAGCTAATATGCTGTCCTGTACCACCTCTGCATCCCTTCTAAGGCCCAATAAATGAAGGAATAAATTTGACGAGGAACTTGTCATTCCAGCAGCTTGTTTCCCTCTCCCAACCATCATCCTTTCATCTCAATCTGCTTCATCCTCATTTCAGCAGATGCGTTGGAAATCTCACTCATCTACAAGCTGTTTTTCCTTCACTTTCATTACCTATAATCAAAACTATTCCATTTATAATTAGCATTTTCTCCACTGTCAACGTAACCTCAAAATACTTTCATCTAAGAAAATTTCACAACTAAGCTAGATTCCAGATGCCCTCCTAGCATCTGAATGACATCCATTCTTCTGGATATATGTTGTATTTAACACACATTAATGAAATCAGTTTAAATGTCCAAAATTTCTGAGACCTGAAATTATTTTCTTTAGTATAATAATTAGTAGGAATCTACTTTTCAACCACCAGTTTAACACCACTAAAGGCAAAGAAATTTTTTAAAATTCCAACTTTTCTTCAAACATTCTTGCTGATTAACAATGCTATATTTCAACCCTACACTTAACAACCCTGTAATAAGCAGAGATGGCCAGGCCACTGTTGACTCCCTCAGCCCTATTAAATCATCTCACACATAAACACTCCTCCTGAAAAAGAATCCAATTAAAATACCAACTCTTTCCTTTTTTTGGCCGTGAGGTGTAGCAGGATCTTAGTTTCCTGATCAGGAATCGAACCCCCAACCCCTGTAATGCAAAGGCAGAGTGGAAACCACTGGATCACCAGGAAGTCCCTACTGTTCCTATTCTAAAGTGACTTCAAGCCTGACAGCTATACAGCAGAGCGCTCACATTCTCATAACTGGCATGTAGAAATAATTTTACAGAGGACATGATCATCTTTTTTTGTTTGTTAGTTCCCAGTTTTCTTCAGATATAATTGATAGGGGACTTCCCTGGCAAACCAGTGGTTAGGACTCAGCTTCCACTGCAGGTGTCCTGGATTCGATCCCTGTTTGGGGAACTAAGCTCCCACAAGACGCACAATGCTCCCCAAAACAAAGATAACTGACACAGAGCATTGTGGAAGTGTAGGTATATAACATTATGATTTTATATATATATTTGGAAACGTTAGCACAATAATATTAGTTAATATATCCATCACCTCACAGTTACTTCTGTGATGGGAACTTTTAAGATTTCTGCTCATAGCAACTTTCAAGTATACAACACAGTATTGTTAACCACAGCTGTCGTGGTATACATTAGATCCCCAGAACTAATTCATGTTATAACTCCAATTTTGTTACCTTTTGAACCCCCCCTCACTCATTCCCCCTCTTCCCGCTCCAAAGCACCAATCTACTCTGTTTCTATGAGTTCAATTTTTTTTTATTCCACATATAAATGAGATCATTAGGTACTTGTCTTTCTTTGACTTATTTTCACTGGACATAATACCTTCAGGGTTCATTAATTTTGTCACAAATAGCAGAATTTCCTTTTTTTACAGGTGAATAATATTCTCCTGTGTGTGTATATGTGTGTGTGTGACATTTTATGTATTTGTCTACAGGACATGGTATTCTAATTTTTAAGGGCTATATAGCACTTAAACTTTATTGATACTTTCTTTTAATACATAAACCATCTAACCATTCTTCTCTTGTTGGGACATTTAGGTTATTTCCAATTTTCCTGTAATAAATAGCACTGATTTTACATATCTGGACAAACAGTACAAAAACTTTACAGTCATGTCTCTTGAATCATACTCTCCTAAGACTGAGTCAAAAGGGTATTAACATTATTATAGTTTCTACTGTATGTTGCTATAAACTTCCCCAAGATGACCAGAAGACTCTACAGTGCTACCAGCAATATCCTGACTGGGCCTGACGGTAGCTCATACTACCTATGTTAATTTAGTAATTTTTAGAGCAGGAAGAGATCTTCATTCCAGAAGCCTTGGAATCATCCTCAATTCACTATCCACCCTCAATTAACTTCTAACTCATATCTATCTACTGAATACCTCAAATCCATCCACTATCATCTCCCACCTGTACTACGGAGCCTCCTAGGTGAGTTCCACACTTGACTCCTTCAATCCATTCCCCACACTTCAGCACAAGCAACCTTAAATTTAAATCTAACCATCCTATGCCGAAACCTTCCATTATTCCTACTGCTCATGGGATAAAACCCAAACCCCTGAAGACAGCAGAAAAAAAGTCCTACAGATCTGGTCCTTGCTGCCTCTTGCAGGCAGTCCTCCTCCCACCGCTCACACTCAGCACTATCAGGCCTCCTGCACTGCAGGCAGATTCGCTACTGTCTGAGCCACCAGGGAAGCCCATGGCCCAGCAGAACCACTTGCAATTCCCCTATCATTTACCTTCAGGCATTTGCAGAAAATCCACACCCTACCTGGTACACTTACCCAAACCTTTCTTGTCGCATTTTTCTCTGCCTAACTCTAATTCGTTCTTCACGTTTCAACATAGATTCTTCTAGGAAGCAGTTCTTGCCATCCCCTAGCCCCATATTAACTCCTTGTATGTACTCACATATAGTGTGACTGAAGTCACTCAGTGGTGTCTGACTCTTTGTGACCCCATGGACTGTACCCCACCAGGCTCCTCCATCCATGGAATTTTCTAGGCAAGAGTGTTGGAGTGGGTTGCTATTTCCTTCTCCAGGGGATCTTCCCGACCCAGGGATCGAACCCGGGTCTCCTGCATTGTGGGCAGACGCTTTACCATCTGAGCCACCAAGGAAGCCCACTCACATATAAGCATCTATCAATTTCTTACACTTTTTGATAGAAAACTTTTTCTATTTTCACATACTATGTTCTTTATTTTCCATTATACCGCCTACCTCTAAACTTTATTATCTTCTTTGAAAATTTAAAAATATGTAACTGTACCTTCTTTTAAAACCCCTGTATCTTTTATGGTCCTACAATAACCTGCCTTCCTTCCACCACAGTCTGCACAGGAAGGGAGCACTACTATGTGCCAGGTACTCTGCTGGACTCTTTATTTCATTTAATTCTAAAACAAACAACAAAAGCAACAAAACATTATAAGACAAGTACCTTCATTATAAGACATTTTATCTTCTGTAAATACAGATCACGAAACCAAGGCTGGTGGAACGTGGGGGTGGATAAAATAACACAGTGGACGGCAGGACTGCTCCTTTCACCACGGTCTAACTCTAAGAATTCATTTTCTATTAATGTATTATCCCTGGCTTGTAACATAATAATCTCTTAATGAGTCAAACTATTTCCATTTATTTTTGTTTTCTTTCTTTTTTGTTTGATACCATATAGTTTTGGTAAGTACGGGGAAAATCTGTAATCATTATATTTATCACCCAAAGGTCTTATCTACATGATATTTACTCTTCCTGGGTTTAATGGAAGAATAAAAGAGGTAGAGAATTATGACTGGATGCATCTGGAAAAGCATTTTCTGGGCTGTCACTGCACTTAGTATCTTCTTTTTAGTTCAGTGCCCCCTTTCTGACTAACATGTGCTGTGTGCTTAGCTGCACAGTCACGTCTGACTCTGTGATTCCCTGGAATATATATAGCCTGCCAGGTGCCTCTGTCCATGGGGATTCTCCAGGCAAACATATTCAACTCTAAAAACTTTTCTGAGCTTATCAAATGATGATTCTCATCCTTTCTCTTCATCAAAGTTTTTAGGACAAGTCTATACTCACTGCCTCCACTTCCTCACCTCCCAATTCACTTTATTTATTTAAATGTTTGACCATGCCATGAGGCTTGTGGAATCTTAGTTCCCTGACCAGGGATCGAACCTGGGCCACAGCAGGGAAAGCACCAAGTCCTAACCACTGGACCATCAAAGAATTCCCAAGTTATGTCTTTTTGAATCTAAGTTTTTTCACCAAAAAATTGCAGGTGTCTATCTCGTACAATGTTGTGAGGATTCATTAATTACATCAAGGACTCAGGACATTATCCAACATACAACAGATTGTCAAGAAGCAGTACCTGCTATTATTATAACACAGCTCCACCTAAGTGTCCTACAGATACCTTAAACTCAGGTCATTCAAAGCTCAGCTTTCTTTTACTCCTTTTTTTCCCCCGTTTTGGCAACTCAGACAGCATGTAGGACCCTAGTTCCCTGACCACGGCTCACACCCGCACGCAGTGCATTGGAAGCTCAGAGTCTTAACCACTGGACCACCAGGGAAGTTCTTTACTCCATTTTAAACTGCTCCTCTTCTTGTCTCCCCTCTTTCTGCTAATGACACAACTCTAGCCTGGTAGGAAACCCTGGTTTCATCTTTGAACACACCCTTACCCCATCAACTGCCAAATTTCTTACTTCTACCTCAGCAATTTTTCTTAGGCTTACTGACATTGATCATGCCAATTGAAGGCCTCATTACCTCTTGTCTGAGGTACTGCAACAGTCTTTTAGATTATCTCCCCATTTTTGGACTCTCCAAATCCATCCTATACTTTGTTGCTAATTTAATTCTTCTAGCACTTGGATGACACAGAAAAATATTCTTGATATAGTATTAAGCTTAAAAGCAGATTATGAAATAGCAAATAACTGTATTTAGAATACTACATAAAATTAAAGATGTAAATGTGTAAAATACACATGTACAAAAACATAAAAGAAGGGGAAAAACCTCTCAAACGATACATTTCAAAATGGTAAGAATAGTTATCTCTAGATAGTAGGGCCATGGGTAATTAATTTATCTTGTACTTTTTCTTGTGTTTTCTACAATGAATATATATTTTATGTAATAAGAAAAAAATCAATGGTATAACATATATCCGTCTGTGAGTCCCTCACTGCTTACATTAAAAAGTCCTGAATTCTTTGCCATGCAAAGACTCAGTATACTTTAAGGACTATACCTTTCTAACTTACAACTCATAATTTAGCTAAACAAAGTAGTCACTGCACTTCATGTCAATCTATGCTTTCTCTAGATCTCCTCTTACCCTATTCTCTATATTCTGTTTCTACTGCCATCTGTTCAAATTTATCCAATCCTTCAGGTTCAGCTCAAATATCTCTAGTAGGATCATGGTATAAGCAGGAAAAAATAGGTCTGTCTGATTCTCAAGTCCCTCAATTAAAAACTCGCCCAGTCTGAGTAAGTTAAAGCCTTTGAAACTCAAACATTCTGAGGACAACACTGCTACTTCAAATGGCAGTAATTAAGTAACAGAAGATAAAACAAGTCAAGTGCCCAGCACAACGTGCCACTTGCCTCCATGCTGTCTATATGGCTCAGACTTGAAGCAGTGATACATATTTTTTACACAGTGTTCTCTCTGGAACACAAACAAAGGTCAGAGAATGTTAAGCAAGGAACAGCCTCAGAACTCAATTACCACAATTCTTCAGTCTGTTCTGACAGCCTCTTTTTCTCTATCATCCCTTAAAACTGGTTTCACTCTGTTCTACTTCTTTCTTCACTTTCTGTACAAACCTTAGGTGATTTCACCCACAACCATAGCTTTATCTACCATTCATAAACGTATAATTCTCTGTATCTCCGACTCAGATTTCTTTCTGTAACCTGACATTATGAATCAAACTATCTACTAAATGTCTCTACCTGTATGTCCCACAAGAAACTCAAATTCAAACTTATTTTCTCCCCAAACCTGTTCATCTTCCTACATTCCCTAAGGCACCATCCAAGGCAGAAACCTGAAGGACATCCAAGATTCCTCTTTTGTCCCCTTTTCTCCACTTTCAAGTCTTGCAGTAATCCATTCCAAACTTTAAGTTCATCTGCATCCCAAACATAGCAGGAAGTTTACTGCCACAGTGTTTTTAAACACATTATTCCCTCTACCCAGAAAATCCTCCAGTTCCTTCTTTGCTTGACTAACTTCTCTCATCCTTTAGGACTGAGCTGAAAGATTATCTTTTTTACAAAACAAAATAATTAACATTTATTATGCACATCAGGTACTTTGGCCACCTGATGCGAAGAGCTGACTCATTTGAAAAGACCCTGATGCTGGGAAAGATTGAAGGCAGGAGGAGAAGGGGACGACAGAGAATGAGATGGCTGGATGGCATCACCGACTCAATGGACAGGAGTCTGAGTAAACTCCGGGAGTTGGTAATGGACAGGGAGGCCTGGCGTGCTGCAGTCCATGAGGTCGCAAAGAGTCACACGACTGAGCGACTGAACTGAACTGAAGCACACAGTAGTATATTTTGTTTTATATCACTGTGCAAAACACTTTGTATACGTTGTCTAAAAACTCTTCTCCCCTCCCCGAAAATTCCATAACACTTCATATCTCTCATACATACACTTCTGCCTCACATTAGCATTTTGTGTATGTCTTATTTTTCTCACCGGACTAAAAGCTCTTTGATTGCCGGAGTCAGTTTTAAAAATCTTTATGCAGAATACCTCTGCCTATAGTAACTGTTCAACAAATAACTGATAGACAAACCTATAATTAAAAGAGCTATTGTTTTAATTACGTTTTCCTATTTACACGGATTTCTTCCCACCCGTAACAAACACTAGCCCCACTATCAGCAAACCACGGTTCCTAGGCCACAAACGGCCTTCTGAGTAACTTGTCAAACGTTCTCCCGGTGCTAGGCACTGGGAGAAATGCATGCTCGAATTTTTAGTAAAGGATTTCTGGTGTCTAAATTCAATCTAGTAATGACTCTCAAAACAGTATCAAGCACTAGACTGTTCGAGTATGTGAGTCACGTGGCTCTGCAGTGACGACGATTTTCAGCGTGGCTTCAGGGTCAAGTAACAGACTACAGGAGCCGTTCGTCGACTAATCCCCTAGGACTCGCCATGACCTGCCTCACCTAGCCATATCCTGTTCGAAGGTGCGGAGGAAAAGTGGGGAAAGTGGCCACCCATTTTTCCTCAGACCTGCGCATCCTCCCAGCCCCTGCTTCCCCCTCTCCTAGCTCACCCAACCCTCCGAGGGGGCGTGGCTCTCACCTACCAATCCGCCTACTCTCTCCCCGGGGGCTCGGCTAGCTTCTCGAAGGACCCTCCTCTCTCTGGATGGCCACGCAAATGCGGGACTGGAGTAAAGGTCTGCACAGCCACAGGCTTCCCCCCCTCCTCTCACGACGACTCTGGACCCAGCCAGCTTGCCCTACTGCACGTTCCCTGGTCCTCACCTGCTCTGCGGACACCGCCCCCTTCCCCGTGCCGCTCCCGCTGCTCTTGCCGGCGCGACCGCCATTCTCCGCCATCTTCACCGCCTGCTAGGCTTCCGGCCTTCGTGGCTCAGCCCCCCTGCCCTGCGTCACGTCCGGTCTCGGAGTTACCGCCCACTCGCCCCTGGCACCGGCACCTCCACCTCCCGGCCGCAGTTTTGTTCGGTTCCCGCGGATGATTTTGGCCATATCTTAATGTAGGACCTACTACCTATCCCGCCCACCCCGATGAATTCCACCTGTGGTGCTTTCACTTGTGCAGCAGAGACGCTGCCCCTGGGAGGCGCGGGAAAGAAAGGGTTAACTGGAGAGAGGGGCGCTGGTTGAGATCTGGGTGCCAGTGGCCCCCTGCCCACCACTGGGTGGTGAGAAACGAGGGAGGGTGAACTTCCCCTCAGAGATTCTGGTGGGGAAATATGCCTTGCGTCAATAAAACTGACTGTGCTGCACAATCAGGGAGAGAAGCTGGGAAGACCAAGAAGTATCTCGGAGATGGCTTTTGAACTGCGGAAATATTTGTCTGAGGAAAAAGGCTTTAATTTAATGTGAGATCAAAGGCCTTTCCTCCATCTTCCCACTTTATGATCTCTTCCGGTAGCCCATAATTACCTATGATAAAGAATGTTTTGACGATTTGGGAGGTTTTACAGGGAGGGTCCTGATTCAGCCTCACAGTATGAAGAGAGAAGTCAGGGGATCTTAGAAATTTATTGCTTGAGAGAAGGGTTGGTGTCCTGATTTCTCACTTTCTTCAGGCTGGGCTTCATCATCAGGCCTCCTCACCAACTCCTGTCCCTTCTTTCGTGTCCTGGACTCCGGATACCTCGATTTTCAGTACTTTGTGCTCCACCCAGGTAACCTGTTTTGCTGTGCTCAGTTGCCTGGCACATAATAGATACTCAGTAAATGTTTGTTAAATGTATGGATGGTGGGAAACACTGGGGCATCAACCATCCACAGAAATATTTGATTAGTGGGTCATTATGCCATGGGTCATTGTGCCCTTTATGAGTAAAACTAAAGGAAAGCCCAGCTTTCCTGTCTCCCTATTTTAGCCTCTTATCCTTAAACTTAGGTTTCCCCATGCTAGTCACTCTGAGGCTTGCCTATGCCATTTACAGACTCAGAACCATGGCCGCCTCATCCTCTTCCTGGGAACTGCCCCTGGTGGCTGTGTGCCAGGTAACATCGACCCCAGACAAGGAGCAGAACTTTAAAACATGTGCTGAGCTGATTCGGGAGGCTGCCAGACTGGGCGCTTGCCTGGCTTTCCTGCCTGAGGCATTTGACTTCATTGCACGGAACCCTGAAGAGACACGCCGCCTGTCTGAGCCACTGAGTGGGAACCTTTTGGAAGAATATACCCAGCTTGCCAGGTATCAAGGAAAGGGGGAGGGAGAGGTAGTTTCTTTTTGAGTAATGTCCTAGGATTGCCAGATATGAGGGTAGAACTTGAGAAGAGTTGTCAGTGTCCCCTCCCCCTCAGGGAATGTGGACTCTGGCTGTCCTTGGGTGGTTTCCATGAGCGTGGCCAGGACTGGGAGCAGACTCAGAAAATCTACAACTGTCATGTGATTCTGAACAACATGGGTGAGACTCTTTAGCCTGCCTCCTCAGGCAATTATACCTAAGATTCTCCAGAATTCTGTTTTCTCAACTGTTTCCTTGGCCAGGGGTTTTTGGGGGTATTTGTACTTCTGTTCCTAGTCTATAAGCTATCTCCTCTTTGGGAGGAGAGGATCTAAGCTGGCTTTCTAGGGCACCAGCACTATGTATTTTTTTTCCCTCTTACTCTAGGGTCAGTAGTGGCCACCTACAGGAAGACGCATCTGTGTGACGTAGAGATTCCAGGACAGGGGCCTATGCGTGAAAGCAACTCTACCATACCTGGGCCCAGTCTTGAGTCTCCTATCAGCACACCAGCAGGCAAGGTGGGCACTGTGAAAGGAGGGGAACAAGAGGAAAGGGAACACGAATCCTTGAAAGCGGTGGTAGAGGACAGAAAGCCCTAAGGAGTGGGGTAGCAGGGTCATGACCAAATGCTGTGACATAAGGGCAGGGGGGCTAAATAGGCTGGTTTTCATTCCAGATTGGTCTAGCTATCTGCTATGACATGCGGTTCCCTGAACTTTCTCTGGCATTGGTTCAGGCTGGAGCAGAAATACTTACCTACCCTTCGGCTTTTGGATCTGTTACAGGCCCAGCCCATTGGGAGGTAAGAGAATACTTCTTTGGAACATAAGGGCCTTTCTTACTTCATTCTCCTTCCTTGGTTCTACCAGTTAAAAGATTTTCTTTCTCCTTCCCAACTAGTGGGAAAATTCACTTCCCCAGATTGTTGCCTCTCAGAGTAGTAAATCATTCACAGGTAATTATCAGGATGGTCACAATGGATAGATTGGGCTGTAATGTCCATGGCTTATCACTTCCCTACCAGCTGCTACATGCACTTAAGTGAACAGCTATCTCCTCCATCCCTAGGTGTTGTTGCGGGCCCGTGCCATTGAAACCCAGTGCTACGTAGTGGCGGCAGCACAGTGTGGCCGCCACCATGAGAAGAGAGCCAGTTATGGCCACAGCATGGTGGTAGATCCCTGGGGAACGGTGGTGGCCCGCTGCTCTGAAGGACCAGGCCTTTGCCTTGCCCGAATTGACCTCAACTATCTGCAACAGTTGCGCAAACAACTGCCTGTGTTCCAACACCGCAGGCCTGACCTCTACGGCAATCTGGGTCACCCACTGTCTTAAGACTTTTGACTTCTGTCCACTGAGACCTCCATTGTGAGCTGGTGGTGTTGTGACTTGTAGGCAGGACCCAGGCGCAGCTTCCCTCATTTGGAGAACCTTGTCTCTTGATGGAACACAGGCTCAGCTTCTTGGAAAAGAAGAAACTTTCACCTGAGCTCAGATTTCAGTTTCAGAAAGGTGGAATTTAATATAGTCACTGTTTATTTCATGAAAACTGAAGTTACGCTGAGGGCTGAGCAGCACTGGCATTGAAAAAAAAAAAATCATCATAAAGTCTGTGTCTGAATATCTCTTTTGGGAGCTGAAAGGGGAGGTGGTATTGTACCAGCTGGACTAGGCTCCAGTTCTAGGCCTCCTGGCTTATTCAACATGCCTCCCTACCTAAAGAAAAGTGCAACACTCAGTGCATGTCCCAGCCCCACGTTCCCAAGCTTGGGAGTGGGAGTGAGGGTAGAGGATGGGGAAAGACAAGGAAGAAAGGCATTGCTACCGCATCACTTCACTCTCACCTGTGATGCCCTTTGCCCAAGCCAGAAGAAAGCAAAAGGGGAAAGGGCTGCAGGGTACATTATTTATTTTCACTTGAACATGGAAAGAAATTGTCACACTCCCCCTTCCCCTTTTCAGGGGGAGTGTATTTTAACCAGCAACCGCTTCTCCATCCACCCTGTGTGTGTGTGTGTGTGTGTCTGCACACACCACAGTTGGGACTGACTAGGCTGACCTAGTCCTCTTACCTATTATTCCTTTGAAGAGAGTTTGACAGAGAGGGAAAAGGAAGGAGCCACACCAGGCAGAGGTTTCAAGCCATGGAATGGAGGAAACGAGGCAGAGAGGAGCAGCACCAGAGGCCAGGAGAGAGTGGAAAGGGCCACAGCTTTTTTAAAAATTCTATAATTTGGGAAAGGGTGGTGATTAATTTCCAAAATACACTTCAGAGTCCCACCTACCACACAGCTCCCTACTGACAGCCCTTTGGTTTTTCAGACAAAGTTTAAGAGCCCTCATAAAGCCAGAAGTACTGATAACCCCTCAATGCACCCAAAAGCAGTGATCACTTCAATCCCTTACAAAGACTATGACCTATAGACTTTGCTTCTCCCTACACATGTCTTACGGCTCAGTGGCAAGGTGACTGTAGAGACACACATGAGGGGGTAAGTGGAAAAGGGGAACAAAGGGAAGCCAGGCACATGGGTGCAGGGAGGGGTGGGGGGCACCACTTCCATTTTTCTTTTGTCTTTTCCTTTAAAAAAAAAAAAAAGGCAGGGGTGTGATTGGTTGGAAGGGTAGAGAACAAACCCCAGAACAGTATGTAAGCTCCAGAGGTGGGCGGTGAGAAGTCCCCAGAGAAGTGAGAAGGGGAAAAAGGTCAGGGCAATGCTTGCAGCATCAAGTTCCTCAGGAGTTTCTGTCGGCCCAGCTCATAGTCCTCCTCGTCCACATTCACCAGCAGCTTGATGGCTTCGTGGCCCACAGCCTGCTTGAGGGAGTCTGTGATAAAGACACCTTTAAGTGCCTCTAGTAACGAGCCATTGATGTAGTCGCGCCAGAATGCATCGAGGTAGGTGAGCTCAGAGAACTTGATGTCACAGATGATGGAGCCCAGGTCCCGGGACTTGAGGATGGTGTTGGCCTGGTTAAAGCGCTCAAACTGGCGCTCAAGTGGGTCCTGCTTGTTAGAAAAGACGTTGCCCTGCAGAGCAGTCTCATGCTGGCAGTATTCAGCCCGAACCCGCAGTCTGATGTCTGTGGGGAAAAGAAGACACAGAAGAGATTGCAGTGAGAGCTGAGTCTACACCCAAGTTTTGAAAAGCTGAAAAGAACAGCAGAGTAGCACAGTTGGGAACAACACCTGACAGCTTCTCTACCTCTTCCCAGGACTAGTTCTTTTCTATGAAGCTCTGAAATCCTTGCCTCAATTCAAGAGGTTCCCTTAAATGGGATATGCCCAGGTCAGATTATTTCCATCACTCACAAGTAGCACCTTGATTCTAAGAGATATTTTCCTAATTAACAGAAGTTCACTTTAATATTCTATCATGACTTGAGTCATACTACAATAAGGATGTCATAACAGCATCCCTTTCATCTAGTTATTACTTAGAAAGAGTTGACATGTACTCTGCCACAAAGACAGAGTTCTCCACCCAGAGACTGTAACATTCAACCTCACTGTGCAACCGCAGTCAAAGTGAGCCTCGCTCTAAATAGCCTAAGCTGCCTAGTGTTCCGAGGCTTCCCAGGTGGCGCTGGGGGGAAAGAACCCACCTGCCACTGCAGGAGACGTTAAGAGACAGGGATTGGGAAGATCCCCTGGAGAAGGAAATGGCAACCCTCCAGGATTCTTGCCTGGAGAATCCCATGGACAGAGGAGCTTGGTGGGCTACAGTCCAGTGGGGTTGCAAAGAGTCAGACACGACTATAAGCAACTCAGCATGCCCAGTATTCCAGCAGTTCTATTTCCCCTCCAGTCTACTGTGCCTCTAGAACCCTTGAACTTCCTCACCGCATGTCTGCTTCTCCTTGGGATCTGGTGTCACTGACTTCCGACGTTTCCGCTGGCTCCCAAGTGTGGCTCTCCCTCGAGCTGGCCGCTTGCTACACATCTGAGGGCCCGAAGCAGGGCAGCACACCACAGGATAGTGGGGAGGCACTGACCAGAGGGAAACAGGGAGACACAGCAGGGGAAAAGCAGAAACGGAGACAATTCACTTGGAATGTGGAGGATCATTCAGACTCAGCACTACAGCAGTATCAATAATGGGACTTGAAAGGCAGACACAATATGGGAACCATTATAGGACCTAGATGAAGCATTAACACCTCATCTGATTTTGGAGGAGGAGCAGACGTGGGAGGACAGTGTCCTTTCATTTAGGCTGGAAAAAGATGGGTCCAGCGTCCTCTTTCTTGATTATGGAAATAAGGGAGAGTTAATATCTCACCTGTTTTAGGGGGGTGGGGAGGCCTCGGTTCTGGGTCGCTGAGGGCTCTGGGTGTCACATAGCGAACTGATGTCTCCTCCAGGTATTTGTCTACAAGATCAGGGCACACTGTAGGGGGAGAGGGACTCACTCAGGAGAAGATACACCCTTCCCTTCTCCTAGTCCAATCCTCCAAGGCACCTCGAAACGTCCTTCTCAGGACTCCCCAGAGTCAATGCCTCCTTCTGCCTGGACGCCTATGCTGCTGACTCCAGGCCGCCCACAGCTCTCCCCTGATCCCAGGGTCCCAGCCCCAAGTGCACCCTCACCAGCCCGTCTCCGCTTGAGAGTGACGTAGGGCAGCAGGTCATGGCGAGTGATGATGCGCAGCAGCTGCAGCACCTGGCGGAAGTTACTCTCATCACAGCGGCCCTGGCGCTCCAGCGCCAGTAAGAAGTCACGTCCATTTCGGATGAGGCCACGCTCGTGGTCATCAATGACGTCAACAAAGAGGAAGGAAAGAACACGCACGTCTCTGTGTGTCAGGTGGGTGCCCACGATGTCAAACATGCGGTGCAGGCTGTACAGCCCGTGCTCCTGCTCACCGTGCTCTTCGGGCCACACCTGGCTTGCCCTCCGCTTTAGGCCCTCCATGCTGGGGGCTCAGGTACACAGTGCTTTCCAGAATCCCTGCTCAGCAGCTGTAATCCCCACTGTACTGTAAGGACAAGGAAAGAACCTGTGAACCACTCAATGTTAGGAACTAGTCTTAGCCGATCCTATATTCTCAGAGCCTAACACAATGCCTGGCACTGTGTAGTGCTTAATAAGCATTTATTAACTTTTACAAAGTTGTTGATTTTTTTTGGCTCACTGTGCAGCATGCAGGATCTTACGTCCCTTGATCAGGGATCGAACTCACATCCCTTGCATTGGAAGCATGGACCCTTAACCACTGGACTGCCAGGGAAGTGCCTGTAAAATATTTATTAAAAAATAAAGCATACAGCTCTCTATATTCAGCAGATAGTGCCCTAAGTTCACATCTTACCAGAGAAAGATAGTCACATCTGCTAAGGAAGACTCACTAATTTGCAAGTTTAGTGTTACATATTCAGCAGACATTGTTGCGATTGTTCCTCTGGCCTCCAAAATACTGTTTTTGGTTCTGTGTGCTCTCCCTGACAGTGCCCCCAATCAATTCATTCCTTAAATGAAAGCAAAATGAAGAGAAGTAGAAAATTCACTCTAAATTCTAACACAGAAGCTGCATCAGATAAACTTAGGGGCTGACAGCAAGGAAACTGAAAGTCTGAACTAGTTTTAATTCTGCCCATATTGTTAACAAACTGTAGCTACGTGACCTTAAGTAAGTCACTTAACTTGAAAGCCTCAGTGTCCCCATCTACAAAACAAGGAGGAAAGAAACTACTCCTCAGAGTTATTAAGAATCCAGTGAGAATATGCACATAAAATCACCGTAAAACTTTTCTAACTGGTTAGGAGATTTCAAAGAGACAAGCATCCTTGGCCTCTGCAAACCAGACTCATCCCTTCACAGACCTATCCTCATTTCTCCTACAATCAAACCAAGTCCAGGAGAATAATAACTGCTGAGAAAGTTAATCAAATATGCACCAAAACTCATGGATTTAAATCAACAAACATCACTACGCTCCTACACTGAGCATTCGTGGAATTCTCCTATGCCACCTGTACTCTCCTGATGGTCACACACCATTTGGATCTATGCCACTTTCTAACCTTTCCTCATGGTTGTCGTTTACCAATCCCCCTTCAATGACCAAGCACAGTCCTACATTTATTATGTATTTTGGCATTTGATTCACACATTTCCTCCATCGTTGTGGGTAATGTCAGTGACCCAGCTAAAAACCAACCCTCAAGTCAAACAGCTTTCATCTCTAGCCACTCATATTTACTGCCCTACCAAATACCACCCAATACTACTACACCCTCTGACCACAACCTCCAATCACCCAAACAATTATAAATTCCTGTTGATACTACTTTCTATTAAATTTGCCTCACCTTTCCACCCCCTATTACCACCATGCTGGTTCAGGTCCCAATAATCTCTCACCTGGATTACTGCAGAAGCCTCTTTTAGGGCTCTCCTTACAACCAATCTTAATCTGTCTAAATCCATCCCCTACATCCAGCTGGATTATCTAAAATGCACAACTGACCACAGCACTTTTCATCTTAACACCTCTCCACAATGCTCTCCTTGAGTTTCCCAGGTGGTGCTAATGGTAAAGAACCCACCTGCCAATGCAGGAGACATAAGAGATGTGGGTTTGCTCTCTGGATCAGTAAGATCCCCTGGAGGAGGACGTGGCAGCCCACTCCAGTATTCTTGCCTGGAGAATCCCATGGACAGAGGAGCCTGGTGGGCTACAGTCCACAGAGTTACAAAGAGTCAGACATGACTGAAGTGAATTCACACGCACAATCCTCTCCTTACCAATAAGAACACTCCAGATTCCTTACCCAACACACCAAACCATCCAAGATCAGGTCTTTGTCACTTTTTATTTCTCTAACGTTAATCATTTGTCTATAGTTCACATATATCACACAACTCATTTCTCCATAACTATCTTTAGACTATTCTCTTTGCCTGAATGGCCCTTCCCTTCTTTTCCATATGCCCCATTACACCTTTTTTCAGATGGCTAACTCCTACTCATCCTTTAAGAATCAGTTCAGGGACTTCCCTGGTGGTCCCATGGTTAAGAATCTGACTTCCAAAGCTGGGGACACAGGTTCAATCCCTGATGGAGAACTAAGATCCTACATGCCACAGGGCAACTAAGCCCATGCGCCACAAGAGACAATCCTGTGTGCCTCAGCTAATACCCCACGCAGCCAAAAATGAAATAAATAAATACTAAAAAAAATACTAATAAATACTAAAAAAAAAAAAAAATCAGTCCAGATGCCATCTTCAAATTCATTCTCTACAGTCCATGCTGGGGTTAAGTAGGCCTCTTCCGTGCTCCTATGGAACACTGTACATATATTTCCCTTAAACCATTTATCAGAGGGTACTAAAATAACCTGTACGCCTATCATATCTTAAGCAACTCAAGTAGAGGGACTAGGTCACATTCATCTTTATAGCTACAGCGCCGAGCAATGGACGGGGCTTGGCATATACTAGGAGCAACCTGCTGTTGAACTGAACTGAACCTCCAAGAGATCTCCACAAGCAATACCAGTTAAGAATAAACTCACGTAAGTCCAAGAGTAAGAGGACCCCATTAAAAGTACATGCAGCTCAGGTAACATGCATATTCTCTAGCGTTCCCCATACTGTAAAACTACCACTACCATAGCAACCTACTCAACAATAATACAGGCTGTTCTGTCCATTTTATACTCCAAGAAACTGAGGCTATGTTAAAAGGGAGAATAAAATGATAAACTACTTCAGAAGAGTCAAGCAACTGTGGACTCAGAAAACTGAAGAGCAAGTAGGACCTGGTCTTCTCTTAATCCTGAGACGAATGCACAGAGAGACTCACACCCTTAAGAAAACGGGAGGTCCAACCTGGAATTACCTAGTCCTGTGACATGGGTTCAGAATGTGGACAGGAAACACAGCCCATATCTAGTTATGAGAACCAGACATCCCACCCAAAGCATGGGAAACAACTGGGAATATAGCTACTCAACTGCTGACTGGGTTTCCTCGTTTCTTCCTCTCTTGTTTCCCCTGCTACAGTCACTGGCTACAAATAGAGGGGCCTGAAGGAAAACAACTTCTTGCTCATAGCAGAAGGCTCACATGAGAAAACTGAGCCTCCTTAGAGCCCCTACAACTTCGCCTTGTTCCTATCCCACCTGTTCCCCTTGGCCAGCTGTCTATTCTGTGGATCCCAGAAAAAAACAGATGGGCAGGTTTCACATTCAACCAATCAGAAAAGTAGGCTGCTCCAGAGTTCCCTAGTGCAAAGTGTCCTGACTATAAACCCCAGGAAATTAGGAAGTATTGTCCCCACATACCTGGTCACTGGAAAATGAAGCAGAATACAGGAAAGCACTGTGGTCCTAACTATATATCAATGGATGCAATTCTACAATAGGCCTCAATTCTGAGGGTTACCTCCCTAGATCTGAGGGGGAAACAGCCACTGTTAAGTCGTAGATCCTAGGCTGGATCAAAGTGACAGGACTTATCAGAGCTTCTAGGTCAGTGGTTCTCAATCAAGGTAATTTTGCCCACCAGGGGACATTCAGCAATGTCTAGAGACTTTTTAGATTGTCATGACTGGGGAGTGGGAAGTGAGGGTGGTAATGGGGGGCGCTGCTGGCATGCAATGAGTAAATGCAATGGATAATGCCAGACATCCTATAAAGCACAGGACGGCCTCTTACAACAAAGAATTATCTGATCCAAAATATCAATAATGCTAAAGATGAGAAATCCTATTCTAGATGGAGCATGATGAAGGGTCAAAAGAAGAGATAGCACTGTCACTTGCCATCTTCTATCCGGGGAAGGAAGTCATCTGGTCCCTTCAACCAAAACCCAGCAAACAATATTCCAGAAGAAGAGCCAGTCAGACAAAGACTCATTTAACTTAACTAAGGAGTTGCATCCTGCTCCAGCTTTGGCTTCTCTATCACCTGCTGCTGCCATTTAGGTGAACAGCAGGGACAGGGCTATACTCCCTTCCACCCCATCCCAGGAGGTATAATCTGACCTAATTCAATCTAAATTGCTGTGAAGATTAGAGAAATGCCATCCTCTGCAAGACAGAAAGGACCCTGCACTGAAACCTTGCAACCATCTTTAAAGTCCCAAAATGAGACCAAGAGCAGACCCTTCCTTGTTAGGCTGCTGAGCAGACTTACAGCACTTATGCAATAAAGCAAAATGTACAAGAGGGAGAAGTTTCCCAAGGCCATGCTTGTCCTTGGGAGAAATGTCAGGAGGCTGACATGCAGGCTAATAGGCAGCCCTCCCCACTTAATTATCATCTGTGATGGCAAGTTCACTCACTCAGCAATCCACATGCGGGTTCCAAGAATCTAACTTCAGCACTCAAAGAACGTGGCCAACTTCCTCTTAAACCAAAATATATTCAGCTTACTGTGGCAGTGAATCGAGGGAACTACCCAGAAATTATACAGAGATTCTAGATGAAAGGTATCAGAGCAGTGAGAAGAATGAACATCCTCCAAATAGAAGATGAGAAAGAACTTCAGAATCTTGGTGCCTGAAATATTGCCAGACACCAAGAGACTTCAGTAAACAAGAGTCCTGATCCTGCAGGCTGGTTTGGGTCTATCTGAGAGCCTAACATCTAGATCACCCCTAAGGGGTTCCCGAGACTAGTCCTTTATTCTGATGAATTGCTGCATTTCCGGGCACTGTAGGAGTTTTTGTTTTCTTTAGGTAGGCACAAGCCAGCCAAGGGCCAACAGTCTCTATGTATCTACAGGCCTTCCTCTTGATTAATTGTTGTCTGTTAGGTTTCTACTCCCAAGCAAAGTCTAGTTTCATTCCAACCAGGAATGAGATCTGTATTTTTTGAGGTATTTTATTTTCTCAGAAGCCCTTAGAAGTCATGTGGAAGAAATTAAAGAGAGTGATGTCTTAAAATGAAAACAACAGTAGTTTCATCCCAACAGAACTGGAGGTGTCTGACTCTCTCACAAGCCCTTTGGAGAGAGAAAATCTGAGAAAGGGTGATGTCTTAAAACTTGAAATATAAAGGATATGGAAAAACCTTAAAAATGACTAAGACTACATAAAGAAAGGGCTTTCTTGCTGGTAGGACCCAGAAAATGTAACCAAATATCTGGAAGTCAGCATTACAAAGTATGTTTTCAAAATGAAACTTCCAAAACAACTAGGAGAAAGAGTAAGCTGGAAGAAAAGCCTGCCCGCAGCGGCCCGCAGCAGGTGTCTCAGCAACCCTCCAAGGCAACCTTTGGGAGACACTGTGCTAGAGTACAAAATTTCACATGTTTACAAATGTTTCTCTCAGAGCTGACCAAGACGACTAGACAGTAACAAAACAGGGCTGGAGGCTGGTCCTAAGACACCTAATTTCTGTTCTCTTTTCCCTCCTATCAGTTTCCAGCGACCTAAAGAGACGACTGTAACAAATCTTATGTACTTGGTTGGGTGAGTGAAAACCCATTTTCCCTGTCATCTACTCTATTACTGCACTCAACCCTCAATATGTCATTTCCATTCCCTTTCATTGTTTGAAAACAAACAAAAAGTTCCAGACTTACCTCTGCAGGAAACTTAATTTCCCAGGTCTCTTCCTAACACAAGGTTCAAAGCCAGCAGCAAAACAAAAACAAATAAGGGGGGAAAGTGTCAATTTTCAAGCTTTACTTTGACACCTCAAAGGCCCAAAGAGTCAATCTCGGCTGCAAAAATATACAGACAAGCCTAAAGCTATTTCAATTGTAATGATACACTCTAAGCTAAATGGGAGAACTCACTTCCAACAAAGTCCCCAGGCTTCCCTAACCTTCTATTACCCAATTCACTAAACAATACCAACTCTGAGAATGTCCAGTCTCAGTGGTTTACGCAAAAAAGTCCCAAATTTAACAACTTGCGGGGGGAAACCACTTATCCTGACACCTCACTCCTCACTCTCTTGTGAGGCCCACCTACTTTGTTACACTATCAAGACTGACTTCATCTTTAGATGAACCAGGAGTAAAGTGGTTACAGCGAAAGGCGGCACCTTCTTTTCATCACTTCACTTGAGAGACCGCAACTATCCTCCAAATTCTGTCTTCACTCTTTCCCTTACCTAGTACACAGTGAGAACGAAAAATCCACTGGGGCAGGATCCACGCAAACATCTACATTTCACCGGGAACATTTTTTTATACACGGGTACTGACCCTCCCTCCTAGCACTAAACAGCAAAATAAAGAGTCTGGAAACTAAAGCGCTCATTTAATTAGCACGGCTGCCCAGATGCCATCCTGCGTTTTCTGATCCCTTTCTCAGACTTCAGAGCCTTCACTTCAGCATACAGAGGTCCAACACGGCATGCATGTTTCCCCATTCCGACATTGATAATTAGTTAAAACTAGGAAAGTCCTTTACTCCTTCCACACAACAGCGATATCAGGGTCCGCCTTTCCCCTTCTTTTCGTAACCAGGAAAAACAAGGGTGCTTTGGGAAATCCAGCTGAACCTTCATCCAACCCCAGTTCTCTAAACCCACAAGACCATTCCCTTCTGCCCGTTCCACCCTAGGAAAAGCTAAAAGGCCTGGCAATTAGAATTGGCTGCAACTGATGCTGCTTAACTCTGCTCTCTCTTCCTTTCCACAGGGGAAAGGGAAACCCCTGAACCTCTATCATTCGTGCAGCTCCACTGTCCTATCTCCCATCCCATTCCCCTTCCTCCCAAACTTTCCTCTTAGTCTCTCACTTTCTCCATTACCTCGTTACACCGACACGCTCTCCAGTCCCCAAACCTCCGTTTTCTCCTTTTCCACCCAAATTCTCCCCTAGGCCCTTCCCCCTCCCACCTCCAATTTAACACCTTCAGAACCTCCCCCCAGACGTCTCAAACCCAATCTTCACCTCTCACCTCCCCACTACAGCCCTTACGTGAGTCCAGCTCTTCTCCCCACCACTTGCCACAAGCCCCCTTCTCCTTCACACCCTCAGCCCCTCCCTCCCGCTCCTGCCCCCTTGGCCCGGCGGGCTCGCAGCCCCACTCCCCACCTCGGCCTCTCTAACACCCCCAGCCCGGCCCAACCTCGGCCCTTGTTTACGCCCCTCCCCTGCCCCACTCCTCCGCCTCGACCCTGCCTTCCCGCACAGTTGCCACCTCCCCCGCACGCCCCCTCGGCCGCTCCCCTCCCCCACCTCGCAGCGTCCCGTCACCTCCCTCTCCTGAGGTTCTCAAGCTGGACGTCGCCACCGCCTCCCCCTCCACTTTCCTTCCCCGAGCCCTTCGCGGCCCCGCCCGGCCCCGCCCCGTCCCGCTCGACTCCCCCTCCCCACTCCGGCCGCCCTGCCGCCTCACTCTCGGCTCAGGTTCGGCGCCGCCATGTTGGATCCATCCGCGCCGCGCTCCCGGGCCTGTCTCACGGCGCCGCATCCGGGCTCCAGCCGCCGCCGCCGCCGCCGCCACCGCGGGCGTGGGGGAGGGGAGAGGCGGGCGGGGGTGGCTGCATCCTGAACACCGCCTCCCGGAACCTGGCCGGTTAGTGGCGGCTTCGAGACCATAGTGAGGCATGAGCCGGAGTAGCCATGCTAGGTGAGGGCAGCCTGGCAGCGGCATTAAACAGGGAGTGGATAGCTTCACTTTGGTCCCGGAGACTAGAGATTGGCAGCCATCTTGCTTTGGGGCAAGCTGGCAACGCACGTTTTTCTTCTCTACGGCTTTAGGGCGGTAGTAAGGCCTGTGAGAGGTTGCACTCTCTAGTGTGGAAACGTTGGTGGGACCCGAGCTGGCTGGTGTCGACCTCAAGATCCACTGACAGACTGCGACTAGCAGCCATGACGCAGAAGGGCGGAATATTACGAGGGTCCGATTGCCCTACGAACTTGGGGGAAGGTTCACGGTCTGGGTTTGACCTTTGCCCTGAGCTTCCTGATAACCCGGACGTTCCGTAAACTTGGGTCCGGAACAGAAATCACTGGTCAGTTGCCCTCTCGGATTTCACTCTTTGAGCATTTGCTTTTTGAGCACTCGCTTCCTGAAGGAAGTGTCACCTGAGCTGAATCCTGGACTGTTGGGAATTGGGGGTGGGAGACTGGGTACCTTCTGGAGCTGCCAGCAGTATGGTATGGCTAAAGAGGGGTAAATAGATGAGTTCTGTGAGGTTGGGAGGGGCCAGTTTACGCAAGGCCACGTAAATTATTTTCCTAAGGATAATGAATAGGTTTTAAAGAGTCTTAGCAGAGGTGTAAACAAATACATTTGCATTTTAAAAGATCAGGGGTAGCAATGGGTAGAATGAATTGGAGGGGGCGAAGTTAGACGCAAGAACGGTTAGGACGCTCTTACCCCAAAGAGAGATCACAGTGGTCTGGCCTGTAAAAGGGTGTGTACAGATGGTGGCGGGGGAGGGTGGGAATGATCGGAAACGGATATGAGGCCGAGGGAGGAATCCAAGGTTTTTCTCGGTGTTCTGGCTTAGGCACCTAGGGACTAATGATGCCATTTTCATTATTTGAGGTCGGGGAAGGTGGGGGAGAGAATGAGTTTTAAGTGCCTGTGGGATATCCGTTAGACAATGGAAAGTTACATAATGTGGGTTGGGAGTCCAAAAGGAAAGTTTAGAGTGTGTGTTGTTGAAACCATGGAAGTGGATAAGATGGCCTAGAAAGAGAAGTACTTGCATTTAAGAGATGAGGTGAGGAAAGAGGGGAAAAGAGGACACCGAGAAGGGACAAATGGAAAGAAGAAACCAGAAATATCAAGGAAATTGGTCAGTATTAAAGCAGAAAAAAAAAATCACGTTAAGATGTGGACTACAATGTGTCCATTGGATTTTGCAACAAGTAAGTCATTTAGTAACTTTGGAGAAAGCTATTTCAAAAATACGGTGGGGTAGAAACAACGAGATAAATTGAGTTACTAGAAAGGCACAATGTATAAAGACAATTTTCATCACAATGTTAATGGTAAAAAGGGGATAGCAGCAGGGTATAGCATATGGGAGAATTTCACAGAAAAGGAAGGAATTTTAGATAACTGTGGGACAGCCAGATAGAAATGTCCAAATGACAGTTGAATGTACGAATCTAAAACATGGGAGAAAGTTATATTAAGTTCGGGGGAAAAAAGCAAGTGCAAAAGAATACACGCATATTTATACAAGTATTAAAAAATGAGTTATGAAGAGTGGGCTTAGGAGGGATGACACATACTTTTTATTTTAGATTCATTTTTACTGTTTGAATTTGTTTTACTGTGTACATAACATACATTACTTTTATAGAAAGCTGCTTTTTAAAAACTCCAATGATGTATAGGCCAGAAATTCTGAATCATGGACATTTCAGTGGTTGTTGAAGCCATAGATTTGAATACGCTCCCCCAGAGAGCAGCAGAGGGCTACGCAGAGGCCTTGGTGAAGTCTAGCACTGAAGCCATAAGTAGAAGAGCCCTTGGAGAATCTTTGGAAAGGAACAGCCAGTGAGGAAAAAAAACCCTGGTTCCTAGTTGTCACAGAATCAGAAGGAAGAGAGTGTGTCAAGAGGAGAGAAGTTGTCGAAAGCGTCAGCTATCCCCAGAAAGGCAGCTAACAGGGAAAGTTAAAAGCTAGCTCCAAACTCAGGTTTCCGGGAAGCTTGGCATAAAGGTAAAATCCATATCTTGAACCTTCACTAAATATTATTGAAATTCAATGTCTATGCTATTCCATCATTATATGTCACAGCTGACAACCCCAGTCTTTCAATGCGTCTTCAAATAAATACCAGCCAGTTCTTGCACCATGAATGTTTTCACATCAAGAATGCTTCCTCTCCCATTCTTTATTAAAGCCCTTAGGCTGCCATCAAGAAAAACTTGTGTTGCCAGAAATGGTAAAGTTAAGGAATTGAAAGTAGGAGTATAGGTTGAGAAGGCCAAGAACTAACTACTGATCAAGTGGATTTTCCTAAAACCACCCAGATAGGAGGGCTTCCCAGGTGGCACTAGTGGTGAAGAACCTGCCTGCCAATGCAGGAGACCTAAGAGACACAAGTTAGAAACCTGGGTCAGAAGATCCTCTGGAGGAGGGCATGGCAACCCACTCCAGTATTCTTGCCTGGAGAATCTCAGGGACAGAGGAGTCTGGCTGGCTACAGCCCATAGGGTCTCAAAGAGTCGGACGACTTAAGTGACTTAGCACATACATACACATACCCAGTTTGGCACAGAGGGGTTATTTAATAGGCACAGGAGTTTTCAGTAAGCAGGAGGGATAAAGGACAGTAGATCCAAATGGTATAAGCTTCAGAGAAGGAGTTTTTACAAGAGGATGAGAGCATGATAATCTGAAAGTAGCGGTGAACTAAGGAGAAGGATGGTCCCCTGCCCCCGTTTCCTGCAGGATTGGGAAGAATAAACAGTCTATACTTTACAAGGTTGAAAGGAAGAGATATCCATTAGAAAAAGCCAAAACTGTCTCTCCCCTCTTCACCACCACCCCATACTGGAACTCTTCCCTTGTGAACAGCCTGCACTCCATCCTCATTTTCTTAAGATTACTCTTTTTCCTAGAGGAAGAGTCATCAGGGCAGAGGTTGCTACCTGTAATGTATGGAATGGGGATGTGCCCCCACCCACATAAGCTCATAAAAGAGACAGACAGGCACTACTTATAATTGAATCGTATTCTCTCCCTATCCATATTAGGAAGTGGTTTGATGCCTAGCAATCTTGACATCATGGTGGGAATTCCTTTCCAGGAGCCCATCTCTCTTCCAAACTTAAGCCAACCCCATTTAGAGGATTAGAGAAGAGAGGCCTTCTCTACTGCTGTGGTGTCTTATCTGCTCAGTGCAGCCTCTGGGGAGATGACCTATCACCCTCTTCACTCACAATGGAAAGATAAAGAAAGGACTGGAATTTTTCTTCATTAGGCCTGCAAAGTAATCCCTCTTCCTCTATAGGACTATACCTAATCCTTTTCCCTAGGGCCAAACCTTAACTAAATTTTACAGATTCCAGACATTGAGACAATCGCCTGGCCAGCTGTTCCTAAATTAGTCCATTCATGACTGCATTCATGACTGTAGGAATGTTTACTTTTGGGGGTGGGAGCTGGAAATACACTCTTAAAACATGAAGACTTGGGAATTCCCTGGTGTTCTAGTGGTTAGGACTCCACACTTCCACTGCAGGGGGCGCAGTTTCAGTCCTTGGTCAGGGAACTTAATATCCCACATACTGCATTGCATGGCCCAAAACAAAAAAAAACACATGAATCCTCAGGACTTTCCTGGTGGTCTAGTGGCTAAGATGATAATGCCCTTAACAGAAGAGAGCTAAGTAGATTTCTGGAGGTGAAATGGAATAAATGCTAACCAAACCAAGGAGACTGGCACTTATGCCCAGAACTGAGAAAGAAATATTTCAAACAGTAAGATTTTTTTTTGTTCAGTCACTCAGTGATGTCAGAGTCTTTGCGACCCCATGGACTGCAGCACACCAGGCCTCCCTGTCCATCACCAACTCCCGGAATTTACTCAAACTCAGGTCCACTGAGTCTGTGATGTCATCCAACCATCGCATCATCTGTCATCCCCTTCTCATCCCACCTTCAATCTTTCCCAGCATCAGGGTCTTTTCAAATGAGTCAGTTCTTCACATCAGGTGGCCAATGTACTGGAGTTTCAGCTTCAGCATCAGTCCTCCCAATGAACACTCAGGACTGATTTCCTTTAAGATGCACTTTTGTTGTTGTTGCTGTTAGTTGTAGCTAAACAGTTGTTTCCCTTTTGCTTGAACTGTATGTCATCTGTACAGTTAAAGCAAAAACTTCATCTCTTGTCTAATGTTCTTTTCCCACCCTCTCCTTACTTCAACTAAAAACTCAAAAAAACTCGCTGAGAAGATTGAGAACCCTATATAGGACTCTCTTGTTCCTCCTCCTTTCATGTCCCTTTCTTTATATCCATCTCTGTCTCTTTCTTGGAGCCTCAACTGAGAGAACATCCCTCCAGCTTTCAGGCAGGCCCCCAGGGCTGGGGGAGCCTGGTGGGCTGCCATCTCTGGGGTCGCACAGAGTCGGACACCACTAAAGCAACTTAGCAGCAGCAGCAGCCTCCAACTGGACCCTGGTTTCCATTCTTTTCTACTTCTCAATACCCTCTATTCCCACAATTACTCTTCTTCCTTTCGAATCTTTAAACAAACATCCTTCAGCTACCTTTCACATGATCCCATTTCCAGTATGTCCTGCACTTAATTCATTGTAATTTTCAGTGATTAGAAAAGCCTTTTTTTCTGTGCTTAAAAAAAAAAAAATCTCTTTGTAACTTGCATTTATTGGCCCTGTCTTTTTTCCTCTGGATCAACACATCAGAGCTAAATGTCAGCCCTTCAGAGAGCTACTATCATCTCCCTACTAAGTATTTTTTTCCAAGTCCAATGTTACTACCACTTAAAATTATAGTAGATCTCTCATCTTTCTTAATCTGAATGCTCTGTTGAGATTGCTTGTCTTAATCTATGCTGTTCCCATTTCTGCCAGATTAAAATCTCTTTTTGAGCCAGACATTTCCTTAAATAATTCTATACCCCTGTTAGTAACCCATTGTCACAAGTATACTCTTGACGCTTCCAGGCCCACTCTGATCCCTATGTCATTGCCTGGGCTTTACTCCTGAACTTTATCCTACAGTGACTTGCTGACCCCACAATCCTCTCTAGTTCTTGGTTCCCCATTAACTCTAAGCTGCTCCAATTACTCATTTCCATCTTCACCTAAAGCATCATGTTAGCTAATTTCAGTTGTACTTCTAGTTCGGTCGCTCAGTCATGTCCAACTCTTTGTGACCCAGTGGACTACAGCATGGCAGGCTTCCCTGTCCATCACCAGCTCCCAGAGTTTGTGCAAACTCATGTCCATCAATTTGGTGATGCCATTCAACCATCTCATCCTCTGTCATCTCCTCTCCACCTGCCTTCAGTCTTTCCCAGCATCAAGGTCTTTTCCAATGAGTCAGTTCTTCACATCAGGTGGCCAAGGTATTGGAGTTTCAGCTTCAGCATCACTCCTTCCAGTGAGTATTCAGGACTTATTTCATTTAGGCTTGACTGGTTTGATCTCCTTGCAGTCCAAGGAACCCCCAAGGGTCTTCTCCAACACCACAGTTCATAAGCATCTATTTTTCAGCACTCAGCTTTCTTTATAGTCCAACTCTTACATCCATACATGACTACTGGAAAAACCATACATTTGATTAGACAGACCTTTGTTGGCAAAGTAATGTCTCTGCTTTTTAATATGCTGTCTAGGTTGGTCATAGCTTTTCTTCCAAGGAGAAGAAAAAGTTAGTTTCTAACCTAGCTGTAAGCCTTTAGCTAGAATCCCAGTGTCTCCTGGCTCATGAATAGGAGAGTAGAGGCCCTAGTCAGCTACTGAATCCTAAGGATTTGCTGTCTAACATTCTCCTTAACTTGTTTCCTTAATTTGCCTCCTCTGACCTTCACTAACAAGACTTTGGGTAACTCCATTAACTTCCCTGAGCTTGTTTTCTCATCTGTAAAAGGAGCATATATAAAATAACATTCATGTCATAGGTCATTGTTTAAAAGATTATATTAAATAATATATATGAGCTGTCAACACAGGGCCTCGCTCATTGTAAACACCAGATAAATGTTACCTAATATTTATATGTAACAGTTTTCACCAGTTTTCAGAAATTCGGGAGGTTCTTTGTTAATGCTCTCTGCTGCTCCCACGGGGATGACTTTTTCCAAGTCATTAGTTATCCTACAGGCAGGCCATGACAAAAAAACAGCCCTGTCCTACCAAACCCTCCAGCTAATTAGAGATTTAATTCTCTTTAGTTGTTGTTCGGAGAAGGTGATGGCAACCCACTCCAGTACTCTTGCCTGGATAATCCCATGGATGGAGGAGCCTGGTAGGCTGCGGTCCGTGGGGTCGCTAAGAGTCAGACATGACTGAGTGACTTCACTTTTCACTTTCATGCATTGGAGAAGGAAATGGCAACCCACTCCAGTGTTCTTGCCTGGAGAATCCCAGGGACAGGGGAGCCTGGTGGGCTGCCGTCTATGGGATAGCACAGAGTCGGACACAATTGAAGTGACTTAGCAGCAGCAGCAGTTGTTCAGTCAAATAAAAGTATTTCTATATTCTAGCAAATTCACTATCTTTTTCAAAGAACATATCAGGAAACTGTTAGTTTTTTTTTTTTTCTGAAATCAAGATATGGTGTCTCTGTGATGTTCCCCTAGTCTGCTAGTCTAGTAACACTGACAAGGAAAGTCATCCAGTCATTTACTTAATATATATACATTAAGCATTTACTAATGTCAAGTGCTGTTACAGGCATATAGGATAGGATACAGAGCGGTGAACAAACAGACATGGTCCATGTCTTCATGGAGTTTATTGTTTACATGGGTGGACTGCCTAAGGAAAGAAAATAGGAAATATACCATTTTAAATTGAGATAGGTGCTATGAAGGAAAAGAACAGACTGCTGTGATAGAAAAGGAATGATCAGAGAAAGCTCTCTTTGAGGAGGTAACACAGAAGCTGAGACCCAAAGAGTCCAAAGGAGCCAGTCGGCTTGCAGAAGACTATCCTAGAATGAGAGGATACGTGCTAGAGGCCCAAAGGCAAGGAAGAGCCACACCCTGGGCGACTGAATCACATCATGGTGAACCACTGTTGGCATCTGGGATCACTGCTTTCTTCTCTCGTTTATAAAATAATATTTAATAACTGTTCTATGATTGTAAAAGAATCAATAATCTTAATTCTTCAGTTTCCAGAATTCACCATCTAGAATTTCCCTCTTTGAAAATGTGGACGTTTGCCATATGTGGTGCACTGGAGAAGGGAATGGCAAACCACTTCAGTATTCTTGCCTGGAGAACCCCATGAACAGTATAAAAAGGCAAAATGATAGGATACTGAAAGAGAAACTCCCCAGGTCAGTAGGTGCCCAATATGCTACTGGAGATCAGTGGAGAAATAACTCCAGAAAGAATGAAGGGATGGAGCCAAAGCAAAAACAATACCCAGATGTGGATGTGACTGGTGATAGAAGCAAGGTCCAATGCTGTAAAGAGCAATCTTGCATAGGAACCTGGAATGTCAGGTCCATGAATCAAGGCAAATTGGAAGTGGTCAAACAAGAGATGGCAAGAGTGAATGTCGACATTCTAGGAATCAGCGAACTGAAATGGACTGGAATGGGTGAATTTAACTCAGATGACCATTATATCTACTACTGCGGGCAGGAATCCCTCAGAAGAAATGGAGTGGCCAACACGGTCAACAAAAGAGTCCGAAATGCAGTACTTGGATGCAATCTCAAAAACGACAGAATGACCTCTGTTTGTTTCCAAGGCAAACCATTCAGTATCACAGTAATCCAAGTCTATGCCCCAACCAGTAATGCTGAAGAAGCTGAAGTTGAACGGTTCTATGAAGACCTACAAGACCTTTTAGAACTAACACCCAAAAAAGATATCCTTTTCATTATAGGGGACTGGAACGCAAAAGTAGGAAGTCAAGAAACACCTGGAGTAACAGGCAAATTTGGCCTTGGAATACGGAATGAAGCAGGGCAAAGACTAATAGAGTTTTGCCAAGAAAATGCACTGGTCATAACAAACACCCTCTTCCAACAACACAAGAGAAGACTCTATACATGGACATCACCAGATGGTCAACACCGTAATCAGATTGATTATATTCTTTGCAGCCAAAGATGGAGAAGCTCTATACAGTCAGCAAAAACAAGACCAGGAGCTGACTGTGGCTCAGACCGTGAACTCCTAATTGCCAAATTCAGACTTAAATTGAAGAAAGTAGGGAAAACCACTAGACCATTCAGGTATGACCTAAATCAAATCCCTTATGATTATACAGTGGAAGTGAGAAATAGATTTAAGGGCCTAGATCTGATAGATAGAGTGCCTGATGAACTATGGAATGAGGTTTGTGACGTTGTACAGGAGACAGGGATCAAGATCATTCCCATAGAAAAGAAATACAAGAAAGCAAAATGGCTGTCTGGGGAGGCCTTACAAATAGCTGTGAAAAGAAGAGAAGCGAAAAACAAAGGAGAAAAGGAAAGATATAAACATCTGAATGCAGAGTTCCAAAGAATAGCAAGAAGAGATAAGAAAGCCTTCTTCAGTGATCAGTGCAAAGAAATAGAGGAAAACAACAAAATGGGAAAGACTAGGGATCTCTTCAAGAAAATCAGAGATACCAAAGGAACATTTCATGCAAAGATGAGCTCGATAAAGTACAGAAAGGGTATGGACCTAACAGAAGCAGAAGATATTAAGAAGAGATGGCAAGAATACACAGAAGTGTACAAAAAAGATCTTCATGACCCAGATAATCATGATGGTGTGATCACTGACCTAGAGCCAGACATCCTGGAATGTGAAGTCAAGTGGGCCTTAGAAAGCATCACTATGAGCAAAGCTAGTGGAGGTGATGGAATTCCAGTGGAGCTATTCCAAATCCTGAAAGATGATGCTGTGAAAGTGCTGCACTCAATATGCCAGCAAATTTGGAAAACTCAGCAGTGGCCACAGGACTGGAAAAGGTCAGTTTTCATTCCAATCCCAAAGAAAGGCAATGCCAAAGAATGCTCAAGCTACCGCACAATTGCATTCATCCCACACGCTAGTAAAGTAATGCTCAAAATTCTCCAAGCCAGGCTTCAGCAATATGTGAACCGTGAACTTCCTGATGTTCAAGCTGGATTTAGAAAAGGCAGAGGAACCAGAGATCAAATTGCCAACATCCGCTGGATCATGGAAAAAGCAAGAGAGTTCCAGAAAAACATCTATTTCTGCTTTATTGACTATGCCAAAGCCTTTGACTGTGTGGATCACAATAAACTGTGGAAAATTCTGAAAGAGATGGGAATACCTGAACACCTGACCTGCCTCTTGAGAAATTTGTATGCAGATCAGGAAGCAACAGTTAGAACTGGACATGGAACAACAGACTGGTTCCAAATAGGAAAAGGAGTGCGTCAAGGCTGTATATTGTCACCCTGCTTATTCAACTTCTCTGCAGAGTACATCATGAGAAAGGCTGGGCTGGAAGAAACACAAGCTGGAATCAAGATTGCCAGGAGAAATATCAATAACCTTAGATATGCAGATGACACCATCCTTATGGCAGAAAGTGAAGAGGAACTAAAAAGCCTCTTGATGAAAGTGAAAGTGGAGAGTGAAAAAGTTGGCTTAAAGCTCAACATTCAGAAAACGAAGATCATGGCATCCGGTCCCACTACTTCATGGGAAATAGATGGGGAAACAGTGGAAACAGTGTCAGACTTCATTTTTCTGGGCTCCAAAATCACTACAGATGGTGACTGCAGCCATGAAATTAAAAGACGCTTACTCCTTGGAACGAAAGTTATGACCAACCTAGATAACATATTCAAAAGCAGAGACATTACTTTGCCAACAAAGGTTCATCTAGTCAAGGCTATGGTTTTTCCTGTGGTCATGTATGGATGTGAGAGTTGGACTGTGAAGAAGGCTGAATGCTGAAGAATTGATGCTTTTGAACTGTGGTGTTGGAGAAGACTCTTGAGAGTCCCTTGGACTGCAAGGAGATCCAACCAGTCCATTCTGAAGGAGATCAGCCCTGGGTGTTCTTTGGAGGGAATGATGCTAAAGCTGAAACTCCAGTACTTTGGCCACCTGATGGGAAGAGTTGACTCATTGGAAAAGACTCTGATGCTGGGAGGGATTGGGGGCAGGAGGAGAAGGGGACGACAGAGGATGAGATGGCTGGATGGCATCACTGACTCGATGGACGTAAGTCTCAGTGAACTCCAGGAGTTGGTGATGGACAGGGAGGCCTGGCGTGCTGCAATTCATGGGGTCACAAAGAGTCGGACACGACTGAACGGCTGATCTAATCTGATCTGAGATCTTCAGACCACCTTTGCGGAAACCAATTTCACTTACAAAATATTTCTGATTTCTACAATACCATGTGTCCAGGCCCTGAACTCATTTAAAATGCTGAGAATCCTGTTATCATTTTAGCTAATCATCAGTGAAATTGTAACTAACAAAAAGAATTTTCCTAACTCATTTTACCTCATTTCTTCATGTTTTCTCCCAAGCTAGCTACTTATAAACATTTTTATATATCCAAAATAATAATGTAATTATCAGTATTGCAGATGATAGCTTATTATATATATATAATCATGAAAATCAACTTTAAAATTACTACAAGTAATAGAATTTAGTAAACTGATTGGGAGAGGAACTATCATGCAGAAATAAATATCCTTTATATATAAACAATAAACAAAACATATAATTTAAGAAAGACCCAATTGCAACAAATCAGATAAAATGCCTAGGAATAACCAAAAAGAATGGGCAAGATCTGCATAAATGAAATTTTCTTTCCCCCACACTTCAAGGCTTGCAGGATCTTAGTTCCCCAACCAGGAATTGAACCTGTGCCCTTGGCAGTGACAGTGCAGAGTCCTTACAACTGTACTGCCAGGAAATTCCTAGTATGAATGAAATTTTAGAATGCTACCCACATAAAAGAAAACTGGGTCAAATGGAAAGTAACATCATGTTCTTGGAGAGAGAGAATATGTAATGATGTCAATTTCCCAATGTTATCTATAAATTTAACATCTAGATAAAAATGTCAGCAAGATTTTTAAACAAATTAATTTTAATTCACATAGAAAAATAAGGAAAAAATGAAAGGGAAATTCTGAAAAAAATAAATAATGACTAAAAGTTAACCCAAATATTAACATGTATTGTAAAGCTACAATAATTAGAACAGTGGGTTAATGCCCTGTGAATAAGCCAACTGAGGAAAACAAGTGGAAGGTCCAGTGACAGACCCAAATACATAAGAAAATTTTGCATTGATAAATGTGTCACTTTAGATCATTGGAAATATTATACATACCCTTTAAAATTAATTCCACATGCATTAATAGCAAATTGTAATTAACATAAGATACTAGAAACTAAAACATGATATGATACAGAAAAGGTTGAAAGTAAAAGAATGGGAAAAGATATATTGTGGAAAAATAAACCAAAAGGAAATTATATAACAGATGTAATAGGCTTGAAAGCAAAAGCATTACTAGAAATAAACAAGAACACTTCACTTGAGTAAGTCTAATATACCTGGATTTAAGCATTACTTTACTAGCGTGTGAGATGAGTGCAATTGTGCAGTAGTTTGAGCATTCTTTGGCATTGCCTTTCTTTGGGATTGGAATGAAAACTGACCTTTTCCAGTCCTGTGGCCACTGCTGAGTTTTCCAAATTTGCTGGCATATTGAGTGCAGCACTTTCACAGCATCATCTTTCAGGATTTGAAATAGCTCCACTGGAATTCTATCACCTCCACTAGCTTTGTTTGTAGTGATGCTTTCTAAGGCCCACTTGACTTCACATTCCAGGATTTCTGGCTCTAGGTCAGTGATCACACCATCGTGATTATCTGGGTCGTGAAGATCTTTTGGTACACTTCTTCTGTGTATTCTTGCCATCTCTTCTTAATATCTTCTGCTTCTGTTAGGTCCATACCATTTCTGTCCTTTATTGAACCTATCTTTGCATGAAATGTTCCTTTGGTATCTCTGATTTTCTTGAAGAGGTCTCTAGTCTTTCCCATTCTGTTGTTTTCCTCTATTTCTTTGCATTGATTGCTGAAGAAGGCTTTCTTATCGCTTCTTGCTATTCTTTGGAACTCTGCATTCAGATGTTTATATCTTTCCTTTTCTCCTTTGTTTTTCACTTCTCTTCTTTTCACAGCTATTTGTAAGGCCTCCCCAGACAGCCATTTTGCTTTCTTGCATTTCTTTTCCATGGGGATGGTCTTGATCCCTGTCTCCTATACAATGTCACGAACCTCATTCCATAGTTCATCAGGCACTCTATCTATCAGATCTAGGCCCTTAAATCTATTTCTCACTTCCACTGTATAATCATAAGGGATTTGATTTAGGTCATACCTGAATGGTCTAGTGGTTTTCCCTACTTTCTTCAATTTAAGTCTGAATTTGGCAATTAGGAGTTCACGGTCTGAGCCACAGTCAGCTCCTGGTCTTGTTTTTGCTGACTGTATAGAGCTTCTCCATCTTTGGCTGCAAAGAATATAATCAATCTGATTACGGTGTTGACCATCTGGTGATGTCCATGTATAGAGTCTTCTCTTGTGTTGTTGGAAGAGGGTGTTTGTTATGACCAGTGCATTTTCTTGGCAAAACTCTATTAGTCTTTGCCCTGCTTCATTCCGTATTCCAAGGCCAAATTTGCCTGTTACTCCAGGTGTTTCTTGACTTCCTACTTTTGCGTTCCAGTCCCCTATAATGAAAAGGATATCTTTTTTGGGTGTTAGTTCTAAAAGGTCTTGTAGGTCTTCATAGAACCGTTCAACTTCAGCTTCTTCAGCATTACTGGTTGGGGCATAGACTTGGATTACTGTGATACTGAATGGTTTGCCCTGGAAACAAACAGAGGTCATTCTGTCGTTTTTGAGATTGCATCCAAGTACTGCATTTCGGACTCTTTTGTTGACCGTGTTGGCCACTCCATTTCTTCTGAGGGATTCCTGCCCACAGTAGTAGATATAATGGTCATCTGAGTTAAATTCACCCATTCCAGTCCATTTCAGTTCGCTGATTCCTAGAATGTCAACATTCACTCTTGCCATCTCTTGTTTGACCACTTCCAATTTGCCTTGATTCATGGACCTGACATTCCAGAAAAGGCAGAGGAACCAGAGATCAAATTGCCAACATCCGCTGGATCATGGAAAAAGCAAGAGAGTTCCAGAAAAACATCTATTTCTGCTTTATTGACTATGCCAAAGCCTTTGACTGTGTGGATCACAATAAACTGCGGAAAATTCTGAAAGAGATGGGAATACCCGACCACCTGATCTGCCTCTTGAGAAATTTGTATGCAGATCAGGAAGCAACAGTTAGAACTGGACATGGAACAACAGACTGGTTCCAAATAGGAAAAGGAGTATGTCAAGGCTGTATATTGTCACCTTGTTTATTTAACTTCTCTGCAGAGTACATCATGAGAAAGGCTGGGCTGGAAGAAACACAAGCTGGAATCAAGATTGCCGGGAGAAATATCAATAACCTCAGATATGCAGATACCTTTTGGTATCTGCCCTTATGGCAGAAAGTGAAGAGGAACTAAAAAGCCTCTTGATGAAAGTGAAAGTGGAGAGTGAAAAAGTTGGCTTAAAGCTCAACATTCAGAAAACGAAGATCATGGCATCCGGTCCCACCACTTCATGGGAAATAGATGGGGAAACAGTGGAAACAGTGTCAGACTTTATTTTTGGGGGCTCCAAAATCACTGAAGATGGTGACTGCAGCCATGAAATTAAAAGACGCTTACTCCTTGGAACGAAAGTTATGACCAACCTAGATAGCATATTCAAAAGCAGAGACATTACTTTGCCAACAAAGGTTCATCTAGTCAAGGCTATGGTTTTCCCAGTGGTCATGTATGGATGTGAGAGTTTGACTATGAAGAAGGCTGAGCGCCGAAGAATTGATGCTTTTGAACTGTGGTGTTGGAGAAGACTCTTGAGAGTCCCTTGGACTGCAAGGAGATCCAACCAGTCCATTCTAAAGGAGATCAACCCTGGGATTTCTTTGGAGGGAATGATGCTAAAGCTGAAACTCCAGTACTTTGGCCACCTGATGGGAAGAGTTGACTCATTGGAAAAGACTCTGATGCTGGGAGGGATTGGGGGCAGGAGGAGAAGGGGACGACAGAGGATGAGATGGCTGGATGGCATCACTGACTCGATGGACATGAGTCATGGTGAACTCCGGGAGTTGGTGATGGACAGGGAGGCCTGGCGTGCTGCAATTCATGGGGTCGCAAAGAGTCGGACACGACTGAGCGACTGATCTGATCTGATCTGAATATACCTGGAAGTTTTAAAGTTGCATTTAAGTATGAAATTAACTTGAAATTATATACAGTGACAGAGCTAGAAGGAAAAAATGTACAAATTCACTATCATAACAGATTTAAGAGACTGCTCTTATTCACTGATAGAGCAAACCTCTTTCAGAACCAATAAAAACTTAAATAACATGAGTAGCAAATTTAACTCAACAAGTATAAATATATATATACAGCCACTATACTCCAGAACTGCAAATTACAGATTTTTTTCAAGCACACTTGGGACATTTTGAAAATTGACCATATAGTGTATGCTCAGTCATGTCCAACTCTTTGCAACCTCTTGGAAAACTCCTCTGTCTATGGAATTATCCCAGTGAGAATACTGGAATTGGTTGCCATTTTCTCTTCCAGGGGATCTTTCCAACCCAGGGATGAAGCCCACATCTCCTGGGGCTCCTGCAGTGGCCGGTGGATTCTTTACCACCACTGAGTCACCTGGGAAGCCCTACCGTATACTGCCATAAGGCAAATCTCAACAAATTTCAAAGTTCTGAAGTGATACAAAGTATGTTTCTTGACTTGCAGTTAAAATACAGATCAGTAACAAAAAGGTAACTAGAAGTTATGAAATACAGTACTTCTAAGTAACCCTCCCAAAAAAATCACAGTTAGAATTAGAAAATAACTTGAACTGAATGATAATAAAAATATTACATACAAAATGTGGATGTGACTAAAGCTATGCTTATAGGGAAATGTATAGTCTTAAATGAACATATTAGGAAAAAAGAAAAACTGAAAGTTCAAAAGATTTGCATCCATCTTAAGCACCTATATAACAGTAAATTAAAACCAAACGAAGAAAAATGTGTGCATAGAGATGTCTGGAAGGATGTGTACTTAAAATGATAGCAGGTTTTTTTTTAATATGGGATAGAATTTTTAATTAATTTTATTTTTCTGTATTGTTTAAATAACCTAGAACAAACAAAGCCATTTTCATTTTAAGAGAAACAGTACTAGAGGAAAACATGGGATAATTTTTAAAAAGTAATATAGACTGTTGTGGTGACTCAATACCAGAAATTTTAAGCAAAAAAAGACTGTGGGGAAAAAATTTCCACATGGTTAGAAATACTGTGAACAAAAACTAAGACAAACTGAGGAAAATATTTATAATTCATCACAAATGACTAATCTCTTTAATATATTTTTTAAAAACTCATAAAATCAGTAAGAAAAAACAAATGACAATTTAAAAGGAGCAAAGGATATAAGAATTTATAGAAAATGAAATACAAATGAATCCTAAACCTATGAAAAAAATATTCAACCTTACTCAGAATGAGAAATAGACTCTAAAATTGTCTTGAGCTTCTACTTCAGTCATGAAATTGGCAAAAAGAACTCTGTTGTTAACACTGATTTTTTTTTTTTAAGGAGGGGAAACTTGTCATTTCATATATTGCTAATAGTAATACAAATTGGTTTAATTTTTATAGAGGACAATTTTTAACAAATTGCCTTTTATAGAGGCAATATTTAACAAATTTTAAAAAGCACAAATCTTTTGAGGCAACAGTACTATATCGAGGTATTTATTACATGTGTACAAAGTGATGAGTAGACAAAGCTATTAACTGCAGTACTGTTTGTAATAAATAGCAAAAGACAATTTAAATATACCTCCTGAGGGTCTTGTTGAAGAAATTATGGTAGATTCATACAATGGGATGCATCTACAAAAGAAGAAGAAAGAGTCGGGGTGGGAAGAATGAGGTAGTTTAATTATGTATTAATATAGAACAGCCTCCAAGATAATTACTCAATGAAAAAAGAGCAGAAATTTGAACAGTATACTATGACTTATATAAAGAGTTTTCAAAGAAGGTATATGTGTGTATATGTGTAAGTGCACAGACTATATCTGGAAGGATATACAGAGAGCTAGTTGGAGAGGAGAGCCCCGGGGAAGAGGACTAAGTAGCCAAGGAATGGGATTAGAAGGAGACTCACATTCACATTATATTACATTACATTACAGGCTTACATTGCACTCTATAGCATTTTCTATCTTTTGAATTTTGAGCAGGTGCATGTATTTGTAAGTATTTTGAAGCTACATCTGTGTATAATTTTGTTTTGTGATTTTATGCTTATTTTATAAATGTTTCTATATAGCATATTGCATATAATTAAGTCCTGCTAGGCGCTTTCTTCCGTCTTCTCTTATAAACAACGATCTGGATATCTGCTGTCCTTAATATACTACTTTATTCCTTCATGACTTCCTGACTTACAGAATGCTCTTCTTTCTGCCTAGAATGTCACATTTACCCTGTTCTCTCCTTTTCTGCATATTCAATATGCTCATCCTAAGGGATCCAGTTCAAGTACTATCAGCCTTACCTGATTCTCTCAGGCATATGTACTTGGACTGTACTGGTACATGTCCAGAATAGAGATTTATTTTATGGTAATTGACTATTTATTAATTTCTCCTCCCCAAAGAATATGTATTTTCATCTTTATTAACCAAATCCTCTGACACCCCCAACCCTTGCCAAGATCTTGCTTTGAACTCAAAGTCCATAGTTCTATAATCTCTAGGGATGACATTAACACCTCAGAGTCCTGTGCGCACTTCAGCCCATTCCAGGGAGGGGGCTGGTTGTCCCATTTATGTTTCTGCAGCTCTACTGTTTGTTTCTGCAGTCTCTCTTTGTGTTTTGATAACTGTCTGCCCTTTAAGGGTGATGAATAGCCCTCTAATACCAACTCTGACCCCTCAGATCACTGCTACTAATTTCACATTGGCCCAGAAACAGTAGAAAGCTGGTTGTGGATGTGATCTCTAGAGCCAGACTGTGCTTGGGACTGAATGCCAATTCTACCATTTAGTGGCTGTGTGATATAGGGCTTTCTTTCATTGAGCCCAACTTCAGTTGGGTTCTTCAGTTTCTTCAAATGTAAATGAAGCTAATGAAGTAACTATTAAGATTGTTGCCAGAACTAAAGGCTCTAATTCTTTTTTTAATGTTTAGGACAGTGCCTAGCACATTGTAAGCATTGTATAAATGCTTGTTTTTTTTTTAATCATTCTCTCCACCAAGTTCTCTTCAGTATTATAAGAATTCTTTGCTGAAGTCTCCAGAATAATTAAAGGCAATAACAAAAGGAAAAAAGTTTTCCGAACTGGTTACCTATCTATCAGATCAGATCAGATCAGATCAGTCGCTCAGTCGTGTCCGACTCTTTGCGACCCCATGAATCGCAGCACGCCAGGCCTCCCTGTCCATCACCAACTCCCGGAGTTCACTCAGACTCATGTCCATCGAGTCAGTGATGCCATCCAGCCATCTCATCCTCTGTCGTCCCCTTCTCCTCCTGCCCCCAATCCCTCCCAGCATCAGAGTCTTTTCCAATGAGTCAACTCTTCCCATCAGGTGGCCAAAGTACTGGAGTTTCAGCTTTAGCATCATTCCTTCCAAAGAAATCCCAGGGCTGATCTCCTTCAGAATGGACTGGTTGGATCTCCTTGCAGTCCAAGGGACTCTCAAGAGTCTTCTCCAACACCACAGTTCAAAAGCATCAGTTCTTCAGCGCTCGGCCTTCTTCACAGTCCAACTCTCACATCCGTATATGACCACAGGAAAAACCATAGCCTTGACTAGATGAACCTTTGTTGGCAAAGTAATGTCTCTGCTTTTGAATATGCTATCTATACTGATCCTCTATATGGTGGTTCCCTCTCCTCACCATTCTGAGCTATATTCTCTGAGAATATTAGAGTCCAGACTAACCCCTTTAAAATCAGAATGAGGAAAAACTTAAATTCCTCCCCTAGTCCAAAGTTTATTTCCCTAATACAGTATTTCTCCTTTTGTCCTGAGGGCTACCTTTCTCCATGATGACTGACAATGGGATTTTCAACTACTTTCAGGGGCACCCTCGTGTACCCAACAGTACTATCCATCAAAACCATGGTCTGATGTCAGTACACTTCCAAGAATTGAAATTTCCAGTCATTTCTGTCCAATTCCTTTTTATAGCTGTTTTAGGACAATTTCCTTCAGGGCAAGTACTCTGCCTGCCTTATGCACTACTGTATTTCCAATGCCTGAATGTAGTAAGAGCTCCATAAATGCACAAATTTAGCATGAATGAGCTCTTCCTTTGAAAAAAGATGAAGCTCAGGCCTACACACTCTTTTTTCAGTCTTCTCAACCTTACCTTCTGATCTCTTGTAAGAAGTACTTAAACAAAAATAAGCTAAATTGAAAATTTTTAATGAAACATTTCTCTAAAATAAATATACTTTACAGAAATGCAACTATGCTTACAATAGAGACAGCTTGTTATTATGCATTATGAGCTCTGCTTTACAAAGTGGTCTAATAAGGTGAGTTTGTTTTTTTTTTTTTAAGTAAGATACAGATTTAGGGAGACAGCTTTTCTGATGCTTGCCTAACTATCAAGAAATTCTTTTATTTTAAAAATACTGGTTGAGCACTTAGCTTGTGCCAGGCACCACAGTATTATTGTATAATTGATACACAGTCTTTACTGTGAGTTTCCAGTCTTTCACAACAATTAAACAATAAAGTGTGATAAGTCATTACCATAGGGGAAGTATTCTAAGGCTAGAGGTCTCTGCCTGCACTTGAACAAGAACATCTCTGCATTGATCATTTTTGTATTTTGAGATTCCAAGTGAGAGTTTGCTTGTTAAACTAGCTCCAGTATTACAAAAAGTTTGAAAATCACTGCCATATAGTTAATGTGAATTTCATCCTGAAAGTCTATTATGTGAATGAAGAGACACCCACTCATGCCACAGCTAGAGAGTCCATGTAAAACAATGAAAGATCCCGTGTGATGCAACAAAGATCCCACGTGCCACAACTAAGATCTGACACAACCAAATAAATAAAAATAAGTAAAATAAAAATGAAAAGCTCGCATATATAGTTAAAATCGCCCTATAAACACTACTGTCCTTTCATAGGTGAGGACATGCAGCTCACAGAGATAAAGTAATTCACCAAAGTCTGGCCCTCCCCTACTTTACTGAGGAATAATTGACAAATATATATTTTTAAAATCGTGGCTTGATATACATCTGCATGTATCTATCATATACATGTGGTGAATACACCTGCACGTGCGAGCGCATATACGAATGATTACCAAAATCAATATCCATATCCATCACTTCACATAGTCAACACATGTGTGGTTAAGAACGTTTAAGATTGGACTTCCCTGGTGGTACAGTGGATAAGAATCTTCCTGCAATGCATGGGTTCAGTCCCTGGTGTGGGAAGATTCCACATGCCATGGAGCAACTAAAATCCATGTGCCACAACTACTGAGCTCACATACTACGATTTCTGAAGCCACTGCACCTAGAGCCTGTGCTCCACAAGAGAAGCCACCACAGTGAGAAGCCCATGCACCACAACAGAAAGTAGCTCTTGCTCACCCACACACCACAACTAGAGAAAGCCCATCTATAGTCACCATGTGGTGGTGGTGGTGGCAGTCTAGTCACTAAGTTGTGTCCAACTCTTGTGACCCCATGGACTGTAGCCCCCAGGCTCCTCTATCCATGGGATTTCCCAGGCAAGAATACTGGAGTGGGTTGCCATTTCCTTCTCCAGGAGATCTTCCTGACCCAGGGATTAAACCTGAGTCTCCTGCATTGCAGGTGGATTTACTGCTGAGCCAGCTGTACATTAAATCCTCAGAATGTATTCTTTTTATAACACTGTGCACCCAATTTGACCTACATTTCCCTATTTCTCCTCCTCCTCCAAATTCTTATGACAATCAAATTGCATGCCTCATTCCAAATCTCTGCTCTCCACCACACCACAAAGCCCACACTCAAAATGGAATAAATCTTTATTTCTCTAGGAGAGAAAACTCTAGTGAGATACTACAAAGCTTTGCCTTAGCCTTATCCAATATCCAATATTTTAAAGAAACATATTGCATGCTAATAAAAAAATTACATTATCATCTCAGTGAATAAAGAAAAAGCATTCAGGGAGGGGGGAACACTCCCATTCATGATAAAAACCTTCAGCACTAGGAAGAGAAGGGAACTTCCTTAACCTGATAAAGGGCACCCATGAGAAGCCTATAAAGAATAGCATACTTAAAAAAGAAAGACAATGCTTTCCTCCCTGAAATCAGAACAAGAAAAGGGTGTCTGCTCTCAGCATTGTACTGGAGGTTTCAGCCATAAGAAATTAAATTTGTAGATAAACTATAGAATTTCATGATTAATAGGATTTGATCCAAAATTACAGCTAAAGGTTGCAATGATAAACGCTGCAAACAAGACATGTAAGTTAAGGCCAAAAATAATGTGTTTCTGTTTAAAAACCAACTGGAAGATACAAAATTCTGAAAAAGGATTACTGGGTACCTACTGTGTGCCACGCACTGGAGATAAGAGACATGATTCCCTCCTAGATTTGTTAATTTCAGACCCAAAAATGAGTAGGCTAGACGAAGGCAAGTTTTCTAGCAGCCTTTCAACAACTTTGGCATTTATTAAGAATTCTCTAATTCAATTGTGTTAACTCTTTCGGCCTGAGACTGTATATACCTTGATTCTCCATGGTTTCCAATAACTTTCAGAAGTTTAATACCTTCCTAATGGATGAGTTTTGATGCTTTTGAACTGTGGTGTTGGAGAGGACTCTTGGGAATCCCTTGGTCTGCAAGGAGATCAAACCAGTCCATCCTAAAGGAAATCAGTCCTGAATATTCATTGGAAGGACTGATGCTGAAGATGAAACTCCATTACTTTGGCCACCTGATGCGAAAAACTGACTCATTTGAAAAGACCCTGATGCTGGGAATGATCGAAAGCGGGAGGAGAAGGGGACAACAGAGGATGAGATAGTTGGATGGCATCATCAACTTAATGGACATGAGTTTAAGTGCGCTCCAGGAGTTGGTGATGGACAGGGAGGCCTGGCATGCTCCAGTCCATGGGGTCGCAGAGTCGGACACGACTGAGCGACAGAAATGAACTGAACTGAATGGAAGACTACAGTGGCTCCCTGCTACCTCAGCCTAACTACAAGGAAGTTAAGGAAGTTTAATCAAAGCTGAAACAGGTGACTCGCGCATTTTAGGATGACAGGAACCAGAAGAGCGCCTAAAACTGCCTGAAATTCTAACAGTTCTTCAAGTGTCCAGAAGGGTTTTCTGAGATTACGTCTCTGAGCATGAGCGGAAGTCACCCTTTGAGCAATCTGCAGTTAAATGATAGGTGCCATATTCAGGACAGAGTCATCCGTTTCCATTCTTTCCTCCTCGTTGCGCCCACAAGCAGGTGATCCGGTGACAAATTTGTCTTCGTTACTAGAAAATAAAGATCGTATTCAGCGAAGTTTTAAGGCAGCCGCTCCCCATCTTCCCATAGTAAAGATGGAGGCGCCCTGAATGTAAACTACAGGTAATACCACTTCCGTATTTCTCTTGTGCCCTGGTCTAAGATGGCGGACGAGGCCACCCGGCGTGTCGTGTCTGAGATCCCGGTGCTGAAGACCAACGCCGGACCTCGAGATCGGGAGTTGTGGGTGCAGAGACTCAAGGAGGAATATCAGTCTCTTATACGGGTTAGTTGTGCTTCTACTGTCAACCGTGTCGTAAAAGGGTTGCGGGCAATCAGGTGTCCATCAGAATAGGCTCCGTGTGGAATCCACTTCCGGTTTTAAAGTTTAACTTGCACATTCAAATATACTGGATGACTTCGGGGCTGGGGGACTTAAGGAGCCGCGGTGGGCAGGAGGCAGAAGAGACTCAAGTTAGGAACTACAGTGGGGGCAGATTTTCTTCCTGAAAGCAGCAGTTATTTTAGGGATACGCGGCCCAGGAAAATGACGTGTCCTTCTGGCTCCAGGTGATTGCTCTCCTGGATGTAGGGGAGGTGGTCTTAAGGATTTCTTAAAGCCCTAAGTCCGGGCCTGAGTCCCTCCGCTCTTTCACTTGTCCTAAGGTAGGAATACATGTTAGAGCGAAAAATTAAAGTAGGTATTAGTTGCAGAGAGATGAGGAGCTCAGCTCAGTTAGGAACGAACCGTTTTCTCAGCTAATCTCCGTTCTGTGGAAAGAATTTGACTTCTTGCGGTGGTCTCTGTCTGTTTCAAAGGTTTCCTGATGCATGTATTCACTAAAAATAAATTTAAAAAATAATGTACATCTGGTACCTAGGAAGGGTATCCAAAGCCGAATAAAGTGGAGCCTACCGGTAAACAGAAACATATAATACATAAGGTGGAGAAAGAGGGAGAAGGAATCTGAGAAATTGCTAGGATGTTTTGAAGCAGGAGGTGAGATACCTAAATCTAGCCTGGGTCTGGTCAGGGAAGGCTTTTAGAAGAGGCAATGCTTGTGCTGAGACTGAAAGGGTAAACATAAGTTAGCCTTATAAAAAAACGAGCATAAGAGAAGAACATTCAAGGCAAAAGGAACAGCATGAGCAAAGTTATGGAAGCTAGAAACACATGACCTATATGAAGAAACACAAGTAGTTCAGAGTTGTTAGAGCATCAGGGTGTGTCAGGGAGTGGTAGATAAGACAATGAATAGATTGGAGCACTTGAATTCTATCTTGGAGGCATTGGGATACCTTTAAAGGATGTTAAGCAGAGGATGTTAACATGATGAGATTTCGGTTTAAATCAATCACTGGCAGAAGAGAGGAAAACAGAATTGGCAGGGCTAAGGCTGAAGTTTGGAGGCTGTCATTAATCCAGGCAAAAGAAAAGTGATGATATAAATTCAGCAGTTATGGTAAAGAGAGGAGAGGTAGACTTGAAGAATATTCAGAAGGTAAAATCAGCAGGATATCATAAAAGATTGGTTTGTAAAGGGGAAGGAGACTTAAGGATGATTTCCAGATTTTTAGCATGGGTGACTGCACGCTAATACTGCCGATGGAGATTGGTGCTGTGGAGAAACAAGTCTGAAGGACTAGGGGGAAACTCGCACTGCCAAGTTTTAATTGTACCTGTGGAATGAAGGTAGAAGTTTCAATATACATTTGGATGTAGACTTTGAGGCTCTGAGAAAAGCTCTAGTTTAAAGATAAAGATTTAGAAGTCATCAGCATATGAGTGCTAGTCAAAATCAGGACAAAATGAAGTCTTGGGAAGGAATATGCCATAAAATGAGTTGTCGCTGAGATTGTCAGAAGTGAGAAGAAAAGCCAGGCAACATCATAAAGTTTTTTGTGCCTGTTAAATTGAGTAGAACCCAAGCGTTCTATTCTCTCTGCTGCACAAGTGCCCTACTTACCAATATGGCTTTGACTTCAACTTATGTCAGAAAAGTTGGGTAAACATACTAAGAGAGTAAACATACTAAGTTGGGTAAACATACTAATCACACTTCTTTTGAGGGAAGGCGTACTGCCCTTGGCCCCAATTCCCCCCTCAAAAACCTCATTTTCTGCTTTTAGTATGTGGAGAACAACAAGAATGCGGACAATGACTGGTTCCGACTGGAGTCCAACAAGGAAGGGACTCGGTAGGCAGACCCTCTCGGGAGGTGTGGCAGTGGGGATCTTACCTAGCTTAAGCATTCCGGTGTCCCAGAACCCACTCTCAGGCCTTTCCTGCCCACTTCTAGTCTTCACTCCCACAACTCCAGAGTTCCCAATTCCCAACCTATGGGTCTCCCAGGCTGGTCACCTAAGCCAAAAAGATGTCATATGAGTATTAGAAGAATGGGAAAATTGGACTGAGGTTTGGTTTCTGTTATAGGTGGTTTGGAAAATGCTGGTACATCCATGACCTCCTCAAATATGAGTTTGACATCGAGTTTGACGTGAGTATAATGAAGTGGTAGTTAATGGAGATTAGTTGAGGATGATGGATTAGATGATTGTTAACAAGCTAACCTTTCTTGGAGGGACCAAAGAAAACTTTTTAAATGGGAGGGAAAATCTTAATGACGTTTGAAACAAGCATAGGTTTTAATTACTCATCTCCATGTCCAGAACCCTGCTATGTAACTGCTGCTTGGGGGAGTTTGCAGCACCTTTCATTTCAACCAAGAAATGTGTATATCTGATTAGATTAGTTCCTTTCTATTCTGCTTCTGTCATATTAAAGCCTTGTAATTCTTCCAGATTCCTATCACATATCCCACTACTGCTCCAGAAATTGCAGTACCTGAACTAGATGGAAAAACAGCAAAGATGTACAGGTAGGAGTGAACAGGAGATGGGAAAAGGTCAAAGAAGGCCTTGGTGAAGAACTCTCCAAGGCAGAAATTTCCCCAGAGTCTGCCGGCCTAGAGAAATTCCACATCTCCCTCTGCCAAGCCTGGGCAAAGCACTTAGATGACCTCGTTCTCAGTTCTGATCCCCAGTAGTCTTCCTGTGCTCTCAAGAATCTGCTTTGCTTTGTGGTGTACCTTGCATGTCAACACCTTCTGATCTTGTTCCTCTCATAGGGGTGGCAAAATATGCCTGACTGATCACTTTAAGCCTTTGTGGGCCAGGAATGTGCCTAAGTTTGGACTAGCTCATCTCATGGCTCTAGGGGTAAGTTTGGAGTATCTGGTGTATAAGAGGGGAAGGGGTTTGGTCCTGAGCGATACAAGAACAGTGAGAGTAAACCTGGAATAACAGTGTTTTCCTTTGGGTCTGTTCTCCCAGACTATCTCTAGGAAGGAGCTTCTGGTGGAATACAAGGCATTGACTGGCTGGTAGTAATCTCACAGGGTCTCCCTTGTATTGCAGCTGGGTCCATGGCTGGCAGTGGAAATCCCCGATCTGATTCAGAAGGGAGTGATTCAGCATAAAGAGAAATGCAGCCAATGAAGGATCAAGCCACTGAGGCAGGACAGAGGGACCTTTGATAGGCTACTGTTCCTGTTTTCCTGTGCATCATTCTTCTTACTCATCTAACTGCTTCCCCTCATACCTCTTCACCCATAATTGTTACTAAGTAGCTGCAGCAGACACTGCTGAAAAAAAAAAAAAACAGCACTGCCGCTGAATTTCTTAAGTTGGGCTACCCAGGAAGAGGAAAGACTACGGCCTTGAAAAACCAAGAGGCAATTTATATCCCTTCCCTAGGTGGAGCACTGCGAGGTCTAGAGGGATAGGGGGGGACCAAAAGTGGGTACATAGTCTTTCTGGTTTCTGGAGATAACTCATCAATAAAAGCTGCTTTCTCTGGTGGCTTGCGGCTCTCATTGGTGGCTGTAATCGTGGGTGAGTAGCCTAAGGGTCAGCAGGCTACCACCCAAGGCACATGTACGACCATCCTAGTTCAGGGGGGAGGGGGAAATGGAGGAAGCTCTGGTCTGGACCAGAATGAAAGGAAATCCTGACTGCTGTCCCTGCTGCTGAAGTCTGCTCATGTGCTTGAGCAGGGAGCCTCCTGCTTCGGCCTGCAAGATGACTGAGGACTGGTTTTGCAGGGTCAGTATTCCCTACCCGCCGAGGAGCTTCCCATCCCTATGTGGATACTTCTCTGTTCTGTGGGCTGGACCCTACATTCGCATCCCTGCTCCCTGGGAAGGTCTGTGCTGCAAGCCGGGGGCCCATACAACGATTGTCAGGTTTATATCCTTTAGAGCCACAAGATGGGGCGATGGGACTCTGTACTTTAGGGACTTGCTTTGGAATGATGGTCTAAAGAAAATTTTTGGCAGAGCTGGGAACTGGCGGTCCTAAAGTTGGCTGTGTTTCCATGGTGTCAGCGGCGGAGCCAAGGGGGCGGGTTCACGCAAGCGCCGAGGATGCAGGTGGGTGGATTCTGAGTGGGGGTGCGCAGGCGCCCTGAGAGACAGTGAAGCCGGTGGCCGGTGGCCGGGCGGGACCAACAAAGATGGCGGTGGCCCCTGCGGCGGGAGAGAGCTGGGCGATAGCTGCGGCTAAAGCTGCAGCCGGGCCCGCGGGGGCGCTGCGCGAGGGTAGTAGGGGGTGGCCCTGAGCTGAGGCCTGACCCCGGTTGGCCTCCCCCGCCGCCTCACTCGGGGACAGGTACGGTCCGGGGCGTATGGCGTGGGGGGTTCCGAGGGAAGACTCCTCCAGACTCGAGAGATCGCCCTCCACAAAGGCAAAGCCGCTGGGGTCCTGGCAGGCCTGAGAGAACTGGGCTGGAGGGACCAGCATCCTTGGATCGTGGAGAATATGCCTCTGGACCCCGTAGCCAATCAGCAGCCTCGGCCTTTCTGCCCTCGAGGGGGGCGGACCCGGTTGAAAGCTGCTGTGGTGGGCAAGGTGCAGAGCTTGAGGGTCAGGGCATTAGTTGTTCGTCCTCCCTGCTCGCCACTGCCCCTAAGCCCCGACATCACTTTGGAGCTCAGAGGCGGGGGGAGGGAGTGATTGGCAAGTCACCCTTTTAATCTGCTTCATTTGCAGCCCGGAGGGGCAGAGGTTTGAGAATGGAATGCTATCTTTGGGGCTGTTGTACTTGTATCCACACCCCTATTTGACCAGAGGTTCTAAATGACCCAGAGCACATCCCACTTGACTAGCCAAGTATGGGGGACCTTCATGAACATTTAGATTATAAAGACAGGTGAGATAGGAACTGTCTTTTCATTGGCTCTCCAGTAAAGCTGTATTCTGCAAGAAGAGGGTAAGGAATGTAGAGTCAAAGCTCTGGACTGCTATCATTCATTCATTCATTTACTCAATGGTTACTAAGTGTTTACTTTGTGCCAAACACTATGCTAGCTACTGGGGATACAATGACTGATATGATATGGTTCCTGCCCTCCTTGCATATAGCCAGGTATGGTAGCCTAGGTTCCCACCTCCTTCCATGTTCAAATGTTGACCCTGTCTTCTTCTCCCAGGTCCAGCCTGTGGCGTCCACAATGCCCCAAGCTTCTGAGCACCGCCTGGGACGGACCCGAGAGCCACCTCTTAATATCCAGCCCCGAGTGGGATCCAAGCTACCATTTGCTCCCCGGGCCCGGAGCAAGGAGCGACGAAACCCAGCCCCTGGGCCAAATCCCATGTTACGACCTCTGCCTCCTAGGCCAGGTCCCCCTGAGGAACGGCTCAAGAAACTGGAGCTGGGACGGGGACGGATCTCAGGCCCTCGTCCCAGTGGCCCACTTCGGGCAGATCATGGAGTTCCCCTGCCTGGCTCACCACCTCCAACTGTGGCTCTGCCTCTCCCATCCAGGACCAACCTAGCCCGTTCCAAGTCTGTGAGCAGTGGGGACTTGCGTCCAATGGGGATTGCCTTGGGAGGGCACCGTGGCACTGGAGAGCTGGGGGCTGCACTGAGCCGCTTGGCTCTCCGGCCTGAGCCACCCCCTTTGAGACGTAGCACCTCTCTCCGCCGCCTCGGGGGCTTTCCTGGGCCACCCACTTTGTTCAGCATACGGACAGAGCCCCCTACTCCCCATGGCTCCTTCCACGTGATATCTGCCCGGCCCTCTGAACCTTTCTACTCCGATGACAAGATGGTGAGGATTCGCCAGCACACGTGGCCTTCCATGTCCACACGTTCCTCCATGCCTCCAGCTTTCTTGCCATCATATGGCTTTCCTTTCTCCTTTTCCCCCAAATTTCTTTTTCACCCCTTCATTTCAGTAGTGTGGACTCTCTTCTCCCTTACTTAAGTACCCTTGAGCCTCATAGACCCTTTTTGGGCTTGTCTGTGACTCCCCAGCATGGTTTGCCATTTCATTCTCCAAGGAATTAACTCAACCATTTGGAATTATTTGGGTCCCCAGGCCCTTAATTTCCCTTGCTGTGCCTTCTCTCCTAGGATGCTTGCCTAGGTTTAATTAATCTCTGGAGCGAAGGAGGGGCAGGCTCAGAACATCTGAGCTAATGTGGTTGCCCATTTCCCCGAGCTAAGTGAGCTAAGCTGATTGCAGTTGGAGCCATCAGGAGAGGGTGTAGAAAGGGGCCACGGGTGCAGGAGGGGGCCTTGCGGGTAGCAAGGTGGGGGTGGGGAGCAGCTGGGCAACCATGCCAGTGCTTGGGGAGTTGCCCCAGGAGTTGCATCGCCGGCTAGCTGGGCAGAGGAGTAAGTGGGGAACAGATGGGACAGCCATGGCTGAGACCGTGGTACACTCAGCTGTGATGGGCTTACTGCTCATGGCCAGTGAGGTAGGGAGACCCTGATGCTCAGTGAGGGAAGAAGTGAAGAGTTTGGGGGTGAAGGATGGGATGGGGAAGGCAGTGGGCAGCATGCTGTGGGAAGGTTAAAGTGCCAGGTAGGGTATACAGGCACCTGTTGACTGTTCTGTACTGACCTTCCAGGCTCATCACACACTGCTTCTGGGCTCTGGTCATGTTGGCCTCCGAAATCTGGGAAACACGGTGAGAGCCATTCTTCCATCCTTCCGAACAGGAATGTGGACTGGTGCTGGGGACAGGCATGGGGAGGGAAACTAGAAGCGCAGCACTGAAGTTCTCCTAAGGCTTCTTGGGTCTCTCCTGCTCCCCAGTGCTTCCTGAATGCTGTGCTACAGTGTTTGAGTAGCACCCGGCCTCTTCGGGACTTCTGTCTACGAAGGGACTTCCGTCAAGAGGTGCCTGGAGGGGGCCGAGCCCAGGAGCTCACTGAAGGTAGGGCAACAACTCCTGCTCCCCCCTTTCAAGTCCTCTTTTCCCCAACCCCGTGTAGGTTCATCTGCCAGTAGCGGTGACCCCGAGCCTGAAAGCTGGCAGTTGTATCTGTTTTTCCCTGTGTCTGATTTCCTAGAGGTTGTTTTCCACCCTCTGGGCCTCCTCTTGCTTCCCTCTTGTAGTCATTAACTTTTGTTTCCCTTCCCCACTCCCATCCTAACAGCCTTTGCAGATGTGATTGGTGCCCTGTGGCACCCTGATTCCTGTGAAGCTGTGAATCCTACTCGATTCCGAGCTGTCTTCCAGAAATACGTCCCCTCCTTCTCTGGATACAGGTGGGAGAGCTGGAGGGTATGGGATTTCTCTCTGGCCTTGTCTGGGGGTAGGAGCCCTGGCAGCCTCATTCTGAGCCTTGAGATGCTCTTCATCCAGGAAGTGGGGACAGATGCCTGGGCAGAGATTAGTGACTGTGGACTAGGGAGGAGTCAGTTGCCCATGCTCTTTGTCTGACTGCAGCCAGCAGGATGCCCAAGAGTTTCTGAAGCTCCTCATGGAGCGGCTACACCTTGAAATCAACCGCCGAGGCCGCCGGGCTCCACCAATCCTGGCCAGTAGTCCTGCTCCCCACCCATCCCGCCTTGGAGGGGCTCTGCTAGAAGAACCCGAGTTAAGGTAAGGTTGCTCCCCCTCCCTCTTCTCCCCAGTAGTTTATCAGCAGCATTCATCCTTCATAGAAGTGAGTTAGTCACGGTTGAGGCTGTAGGGTCCAAGGAAATACATAGTTCAGAAAATGGTTTGTGAAGCAGTGCAGAAGCAGGAAGAAGGAAGGAGGAGGCTGAGGGGCGCAGATGGAAGCAGAAGATAGTGCTGTGGCTGTCACCATATTGACGGAGGAGGGGATAATTAATTTATAAGGTACAAAAGAGGTTTGGAGCCAGGTGGAGGAAGACGGCATGTTCTTCCCCTGTTTACATTCCTTTGTCTTCCTCTCACCAGAAAGTCCTCTGAAGGAGGGCTCCTTTGACTCTTTCTTGAAATTCAAAGAAGGAGCCGGGGCACAGAGGGGGTCGGGTATGGGGTGGGGTGGGGTACAGAGCTTTGTGGATCATTTCAGTGGTGGTGGGGGTGCCCAGCGTTCCTGCTGTCTTATGGATGCTTCCCACTTTCCTTGCTCTGTGGTAGCGATGACGATCGAGCCAACCTAATGTGGAAGCGTTACCTGGAAAGAGAGGACAGCAAGATCGTGGGTATGGAGTAAAACAAAGTGATGGAGGGAGTGTCTGTGTGTCTGTGTGTGGGGGAAGATCATGGGTATGAAGTAAGACAGTGATGGGGGAAAGTGTCTGTGGTGGGGGTGGCGGTGCTGGCTTGGCAGAAAAAATCAATACTATCGAGGGGTATGGGAACAGGACTGGGTGGAAAAGCTGTTAGGGGTTTGTGAGGAGTGTTGGTGGTGGGAAAGGAAAGGTCAGGTAAGGGGGTGGGATTCCAAGAAAGCACCTTAGGCATCCCACAGTGACTGTTTCTCCTGCCCCTTTGCTTCTATCTAGACCTGTTTGTGGGCCAGTTGAAAAGTTGTCTCAAGTGCCAGGCCTGTGGGTATCGCTCCACGACCTTCGAGGTTTTTTGTGACCTGTCCCTGCCCATCCCCAAGGTGGGGTTCCAGAAGATTCCAGGGGTGGATGGGACATGGGTTCTGTGATGCAACCCTCCCACCCCTAGTGTGGGAGGGAACCCTGTGGGTCTCTGGAGCAGAAATGAAGCTTGGATTATTTGCGAAGAGTTGGAAAAGTAAATTCATACCATGCTGACCCTTCACTCCCCTTTCCCCCCAGAAAGGATTTGCTGGGGGCAAGGTGTCTCTGCGAGATTGTTTCAACCTTTTCACCAAGGAAGAAGAGCTAGAATCGGAGAATGCCCCAGTATGTGGGGGTTCACAAGGGATATAGTAAGGGTGGGAAGCCTGGGTGGGGAGCTCCATGTGTAAAAGGGGTTGCATGGTGCCTGAGTATGAAGAATGACACGTGTCAGGGTTTTTAAAGGAGTTTCAGGTTTGTCCTGGTGCTTCCAGGGCAAAGGGCAGCGGCCCAGAGGATGCAGAAGTGTATGCGGAGCACAGTGAATTTGTGAGTCAGGATGCCAGAAAAGCTAGCTGAGGTGAGGAACACGTTAACCTTATAACATTATTTGACATTTATTTAGGTGTGTGACCGATGTCGGCAGAAAACACGAAGTACCAAAAAGTTGACAGTACAGAGATTCCCCCGCATTCTCGTGCTCCGTATCCTAACCTTCAGATTATTTCTCCCATTCATTCTTTTTTCCACATTTTCCATGTTTACAGAAGCTGGACATTTGGGAATTCAGTTTGCCTTAGGAAAAGCCGGCCACTCCACCTTTCCCTATCATGCTCCTGAAATGTGTTCCGGGAGGGGTGGTGAACAACATTCAATTCCTCAGCCCCCCTCAGAGGCCCTCTGCCTCCCAAATTCTCCTTAACCAGAGCTTAGATCTTAATCGATTTTCCGCCTCCCGAGGCTCCATCAAGAAAAGTTCAGTAGGTGTAGACTTCCCACTGCAGCGACTGAGCCTAGGGGACTTCGCCAGTGACAAAGCCGGTGAGTCTGATAGGGAAGGTCCTGGGGAGCTCCATGCAGGGGAGGGAAGAGTGAGAGCTGGGCACAGCTCTGACTGTAGGATTTGGTCGTCTGTAACCCTGAAGGAAGCCCCGTGTATCAGCTGTACGCCCTTTGCAACCACTCGGGCAGCGTCCACTACGGCCACTACACAGCCCTGTGCCGGTGCCAGACTGGCTGGCACGTCTACAATGACTCTCGGTGAGAAGAGCCTGCTACTCCCCTCCGGCCCTGTCCCCACAGCAGCTCTGACACCTTTCCCAAAGACGAAGCCCCAGGAGAGCACAGTGCCGGGCGGTGGGGGCGGGGTTGGTATCCTGATCACTACCTGGATGCTGTGAGGTTGATCTTGTGGGGAGGTAGGAACACGCAGAGATGATCACACCTCTTTCCCCACGTCCCTTCTTCCTAGTGTCTCCCCTGTCAGTGAAAACCAGGTGGCGTCCAGTGAGGGCTACGTGCTGTTCTACCAACTGATGCAGGAGCCACCCCGGTGCCTGTGACATCCCTTTTATGCCCTGGCACCTGTGAAACCCTTTCAACACCCTTAAGCCCCCAGGCTCCCCATTTACCTCAGAGACGTCTATTTTTGTGTCTTTTTAATCGGGGAGGGGGGAGGGGGTGGTTGTACCTCCCATTATTTTTTTTATTAAAAAATACCCTTTCACCTGGAGGCTCCCTTGTCTCCCAGTCCCATGTACAGAGCTCCACAGGCCCCTGCCCGTGTACAGCCCCCAGACCCTCTACAGTCTCACTTTTTTTGTGAATAAATTTATTAAAAAAAAAAAAAAAAAAGATGTCCTTATTTGTATTTGTGTTTTAAGGGTGTGGAGATACAGAACTAGGCCGAATGGGGAGTCTTCCTGGGACCCAGTTCCCTCTCTGAACAGATGGGGGCCCGCTCAGAGCCGTGGGGGTGGGGATGGGATGGGACCAGGACACGGTGATGCCAGGGTTTACATTGGGAGGAGAAGAGGGAAGGCAAACTTGAGACCCGTGAAGCTGTAAGGAATCCTGGAGCTAGAGGGCGGACACGGGGGTCCACGGGTTTTGCCAGCGTAGGGGGCTGCCTCTCGAGAGCTTGGTACCCAGGGACCCCTGTGGATAAACACGGTACGCTGCCGGGCTGCCCTAGCTCCCACAGGCCCAGGCTGTTGCTAACATCAAGGAGCTGTTGATGAAGCCACCTCCCCACGGACCAGCCTCCAGTGTCCCTATCTACTCTCCCTACAACCAAAGCTCATGGGACCCTCCCTCCAGGGTTCTCACCCTAGGTGGGGCCTGGGAAGCTCGAGCTGGGGAATGCTGACCAGGATTCAGCTCTCGCCGCTCCAGCCCTGAAGGGAGAGCCGTGCGAGATATGGCCGCTCTCTCCAGCCCGGCATCGAACCAGTTAATCTCCAGCTTCAGAGAACAGCCTACTACAGGCTGGAGCGTCCGCGAGACTAGAATGGACGGAGAGTCGGAGAGGCCAAAAAGCTTGGGGGCGGAGGCTACGGGCTGAAAGCACTAGGCCTAGATGGGGGTGGGAGGGAAAGCGCTCCAGAACACCGGCGTCCAGTTGGGTCCCCGAGCCCTGCGCGAGCAGATAGCGTGGGTGTGGCCCTTATCCGCCTCCCCTGTCCCCCCGGATCGCCGGCGGGGTGATGCGCTGAGACCTCTACCTCCTCCTTTCGCCTCATTTTTCTCGTTCCCCTCGTGGGTGAGTCCTAGGCCCTGGGAGGGGACCTCAGAGTTCCACCACCCCATCCGCCGGCTCTGGGTTTCCCCGAAAGCAGCGAATGGCCGGGGGTGGGACGCGGAGCTCGCAGGTTTTCTGGAGAGCAGGCTGCTTGCGGTCACGCTGTTCGTAGTGCCTCTTCACCCGCAGGTTTCTTCATGGGCCGGACCGTGGTCGTGCTGGGCGGAGGGATCAGCGGCTTGGCCGCCAGTTACTACCTGAGCCGGGCACCCTGTCCCCCCAAGGTGAGTGCTCCACGCTGCCAGAGGGAGCGCCTTTAACACTTCTCTCCCATTTCCAGCAAGAGCGAATGCGCCGCCCCCTTTTTCTCCTGACCTCTTATGCCGCCGGGGCTGTGGCTGTAGGCTGCAGTGTCTCCCTCTTGTCCTCAGGTGGTCTTGGTGGAGGGCAGCGAGCGCCTGGGAGGCTGGATCCACTCAGTACGAGGGCCAGATGGTGCCATTTTTGAACTTGGACCTCGAGGGATTCGGCCGGCGGGAGCCCTGGGAGCCCGGACCTTGCTCCTGGTGAGCGGCTTTGTGCAATGCCTAGGAGGTATTGCGGAGAGGCCTTCATTAGAGGATAGAGTTAAGGGGAGCAAGTGGATTTGGTGGCCAGTCCTTTCCTTAGTATATCCTCTTCTTGAGGACGTGTGGAGAGCAGGTTTCTGAGCTTGGCTTGGACTCAGAAGTGTTGCCGGTCCGGGGAGACCATCCAGCTGCCCAGAACAGGTTCTTGTATGTAGGCGGTGCTCTGCATGCGTTGCCCTCTGGCATCAGGTAACGTATCACTCCCTTACTGCCATCCTTCTCCTTTGCCCTTGTCCTCACATCCCTTCCATTTCCTCATCTCCCAGTCTGTCAGCCCTCCCAGCAAAAGGGGCCAAACGAATAGAAATGATCCCCTGGAGCTGGAAAGGTAAATCGGAGCTCCCTTTTCACTGTGCCTTCCTCCATGCAGGGGGCTCCTCCGCCCTTCACCTCCCTTCTCCAAACCTCTGTTCTGGGCTGGGCTGAGGGATTTGACCACCCCTCGTGGCAAAGACCCTGATGAGACTGTGCACAGTTTTGCCCAGCGCCGCCTTGGTCCCGAGGTAACACCACCCAAAAGCCCCCAGATCCCTCCCCTTCTAAACCGGCTGCAAAGCTACCACTGGGGCCCAAACCTACCACTGGGGCCTCTTCTGTAGCCTCTGAAAATGCCCTCTTCTCTTTGAGCCCCCCAAACTTTGTGTTGAGGTGAATGCCTTCACTTCCTTCCCATCCATCTGTTATAGCCAGACTGCTTTCCAAGTAAACCCATGCTGCCCCCATTCCCTACCAAGCAGGAATTAGTGGAAATTAGTGCAGTTTATTCCTTGGCCTCTCAATCCTAGTCTCACCCTTAAGGTGGCGTCTCTAGCCATGGACAGTCTCTGCCGTGGAGTGTTTGCAGGCAACAGCCGTGAGCTCAGCATCAGGTCCTGCTTTCCCAGTCTCTTCCAAGCTGAGCAAACCCATCGTTCCATATTACTGGGGCTGCTGCTAGGGGCAGGTGAGGGGGCAGTTGGTTCAAGGGTTGAAGATATTAAGGACTGCCAGAATGAGGGACTGGAGGCAAGGGGTGCTATTTTAATGATTCTTCTCTGCTTCCTCCCCTGCAGGCCGGGGCCCACAGCTGGACTCAGCACTTATTCGCCAAGCTCGGACTGAGCGCTGGAGCCAGTGGTCACTCCGTGGAGGGCTGGAGACATTGCCCCAGACCCTCCACGCCCACCTGACTAGTAGGGGTGTCAGTGTTCTCCAAGGCCAGCCAGTCTGTGGGCTCAGTCTCCAGGCAGAAGGGCGCTGGAAGGTAGGCGAGCCTCCTGGACTGTAATGACCCTGCGTGTTAGAGTTTTCATCTTTATTTAAACTCCAGGACTGGAGTTTCTCTTTTTCTTCTGTCCTACAAGCTGCTTAAATATGGGCTACCCCAGGTTCTTAGGCCTTCTTTGTGGACCTTCCTCCAAGACCATCTGATCCAGATCTGTGGATAAGTGGCTCCCAGCTAAGGGAAAGAACCACCCAGCTCCACTAAACATTTCAAATTGGCTCATTGGCTTTTGTCTGGCCCACTTGCTGGAGTAACAGGGGGATGATTTTTGTTCTGACAACATAGTCAGTCTCTTCATCCTGAGTCAGCATCCAGTCTCTCTCCTGCCACTTGGGTGCTAGGAAACTGAGGCACAATTCCCATGATTTCTGTCTTTTAATGTTTTCATCCTTTCAGGTGTCTCTAGAGGACAGCAGCCTGGAGGCTGACCACATTATTAGTGCCATTCCAGCTTCAGGTAATGGGATAGCCACCCTCCCCTTCCCCAGCCAGGGTGAGGCACCCTAGCTTCTTCCTGGGCCAACGAGACCATACCACGCCCTTGAACTGCTCATCCTCGTGGGGATCTTATCCTAAGGAGGGTGGCCAAAACTGCACTGGGAACGCCTCCTGAGGCAGGCTGCTCTGTCCTCCAGCGCTCAGCAAGCTGCTCCCTGCTGAGGCCGCACCTCTGGCCCGTGCCCTGAGCACCATCACTGCTGTGTCTGTGGCTGTGGTGAATCTGCAGTACCGAGGAGCTCGTCTGCCTGTGCAGGTGTGACCCAGAAAAGGAGGCGAGACAGACACGGGCTCAACTGGAACCCTTCCGTCCTGACCCATTCTCTGTTTTCTCCAGGGATTTGGACATTTGGTGCCATCCTCAGAAGATCCCGTTATCCTGGGAATTGTGTATGACTCCGTTGCTTTCCCTGAGCAGAATGGCAGCCTGCCTGGCCTCAGACTGACTGTGAGAGAAGGCAGCCATGCTTAGTGGGGGTTTCCAAAGGGCTCCTCTCTGCCCCAGTGCAGTAAGGCCAGGCTGGTCAGTGCCATCTTTCCTCCTTAGGTGATGCTGGGAGGTTCCTGGTTACAGACACTAGAAGCCAGGGGCTGTGTCTTATCTCAGGAGCTGCTCCAACAGGAGGCTGAGAAAGCTGCTGCCACTCAATTAGGACTGAATGAGCCACCAAGTCACTGCTTGGTCCATCTACACAAGGTGAGTTGGTAACACAAGGTAAACACTCTTCAGCTACCTAGTAGAGGCAGGCTTGGAAGCAGGGACTGATCCATTTGTCATTGTCTATCCAGGCCTGTTGTTCAGTTACTAAGTCATGTTTGACTCTTTGTGACCCCACGGAATGTAGCACCCAGGCCTGGGATATCAATAATAATGTTTTCCCTGTATCCCTTTTTCTCTCTCCAGAACTCTATCCCCCAGTATACATTAGGCCACTGGCAAAAATTGGGTAAGTTGAGAAAGCAGCTGGGCTGAGAAGAGCCATGAAAATAGACCCCAGCTGTAATATTCCTTTTCTTTCCTTTCAGAGTCAGCTGCCCAATTCCTGGCTGCTCAGAAGCTGCCTTTGACTCTGGCCGGGGCCTCCTATGAGGGGGTTGCTGTCAATGACTGTATAGAGAGCGGGCGTCAGGCAGCAGCCCGTGTCTTGGGCACAGAACCCAACAGTTGATCCTCAGCTCCCACTTCTTCTTGCCCCTGGTGGCAGGGATTCTCTCACCCATGAAAATAAAAGTTGCTAAAGCTTGGCTTGGCCTGGCTGTTCTGTCATCCAAGGGCAGAAGGTGGGGGTGGGTGAGCAAAGATAGGCAAAGAGTGCCTGGGACGCAGAAAGCAGGAGCAGAGGCGAGACAAAGTCCTTTATTAGAAAATATATCAAAATCCCAGCCCCCTGAGCCAGGTCCAAAAGAGGGAGCTACTCCATTACTGGCAGAAAGTACCCAGGGAGGGGCTTCCTTCAAACACACTTCCTGGGAACCATAAATAGAATAAATATTCACAGAGGTCCCGGGAGAAGCCAGATCACTCTTCTCTCCATGGAAGAAGAAGGGATTTGGGGTCCAGCCCTGCTCCTACCCCATGGGCAGGGGACTCCTAGGAGTCATCACATAAGTCATGACATCAAGGATTCACAGTCATAAGCCCTGGCAGGTGACCCTAGAAAGAGAGACCACCAGGGCCAGAGGAGCCCAGCTCCAGTCCAGCAGTGAGGAGAGGCCCCTGCCCCTAGCACAGCAGTAAAGTTCAGTTCCCCACATCCCTCTAAGAGCAGTGAGGAGCTGAGGGTGGGGAAAATATAACCCCTCTGATTCAGTTTCATGATTAAAGTGGGAAAGAGTCAGTTTCATGATTAAGAAGGAGTCAGTGTGAACCATGAGGAGCTGTGTGGTTGGCAGTAGGCAGAGGGCCAGGCCTGGCTGGGGGCCGGCGCTGCAGCATCTCCTGACGGAAGGCTTGGGAGGAACCAGGCGGGTAATGGGGACCAGAGGAAGTCCGGGGACCCCGAGGGTCAGTTCCAATGTCTGCTGTGATGTTCGTATAGAGAGGGCCCAGCTCTCGAGACAGCAACTGGTATGTCAGTGAGTTCATTCCATCTTGAGTCCAGGAATTCTGGGTACGGACCAGGAGGTCAAACCTGAGGGTTACAGATTGGAGACTGAGACCCGGAAAGGAACAGCCAGGAATCTAGAAACTGTAGAGCCCTAAGGATTCACTAGTAATTCCCAGGCAACCCTCCCGTCGTACCTGTGGGGATTTTCCTCGTTGCCCTTATCTCCTCGGTGCTTCACCATCTTATAGTGTCCCACAGATGTGGGGGGACGGGAGATCTTCATCCCAGCCAAGCGAACCCTATGGGAAAAGTGAGGGCACCTTGGAGGATCCAGAGTGGAAGAAAGCTGCTGACAGGTGAGCAAGAAGAGCTAAGGCCAGCGAGGGAGGAACTGCATGTTTCTTTACACAAAGAACAACTGTTACTAACTGGACAAAGGGCCAAGTACTGGAAGGAACAACAGAAAAGTCAAACAGAAACAAGGAAAGGCTGAAGAGAATGTAAAAGCTGGCTGTCTCCAAACCCTCAGGGCCTAGTGCAGGCACGCTGGGGGCTATAAACCATTGGCAGAGGTAGCTTTGCACCTCCCACCTGTTTCCCAAATGGCTCCCAGGAGCTGCCTTTGCTGTCTGGAAAGGACAGGGAGAGGAACCATTTTGTCAAAAAAGGTAGGACAAGACTGGGAACCACAGACCCAAGCTCAGCAATTCTTACTGAGATTAGTGGCTGAGCGGCCTCAGCTCTGCTGCACTCCTGTCCCCCACCCACATTTAAGAAAAGTGTGGAACCAGGAAATCAAGACCTGGAAAGAAATGAACTCCAATTCTGATACACAGAAGCCAGGCTGGGGAAGGTACTGAAAGAATACATACATTTAGAAATTGCTGGGTGCTTTACACACATACAGAAGACAAGAATTCATAGAGATCTCTTCCCAGAGGACAAAGCAGGAGGAGAAGCAAGGGGCCCAGCATATCAAGCCCAAATAGTCAAATGACATATGAAATTGGGTCAGCTGAGGCTGAAGGTCAAAATGTTTTATATGCTAAAAATAAGCTGGCATCATGCCAATGGCACAGGCCCTTTATTTAAAAAAAAAAAAAAAGTGATTCTGGACTATGTGGAGCAGAGCCTTTCCTCTTCCAGCTCTGCAGGAAGTGGTTTGGATGCAATCCTAGCAGAGGCAGGACTAAACAGTCTCTAGGCCCCTTTCCAGTTCTGGAATCCCATGATACTATTGGGATTGATTGTATTGATCTTGTCTTCTCTCCCGGGAATGTTATTAACCAGCTCTAAGGGACTGAAAGATAACAGAAGGGGGAGCAGCATGCAAAGCCTGACCTGGGTAGACCGCAAAGATAAGGGAGAGGATAGGCACTGTTCAGGATCAGGGAGCTAAATTAGTGTTAAAAGACTAGGGCTAGAGGTGGTCTTAGAGGACAGGGATCCAGGCTGGGGTCAGGGAAGAAGGTGGTGGCAAGAAGTCTGACCTGGTAGCAATGTCGTCATCCTCACCACCCCAGCCCCAGTATTCATTGGGGAAGCCATTCATCTTCAGGTACTGGTCAGGAGTGAGCGCTGAGACCCCGCCAAAGTACTGGGGATACGGGAGGCTGGGGAAAGAAAGATCCTTGGATTCCACACGTCTTCTGGGAGCCATCCCTCCTTCTTCCACTGGATGGTGGAATACCCTGCTTCCAGTACCCTCCTGTGCCCTCTACCTGTATCCAAATTTGTTCATGGCAACAGCAACGTGCCGAGGTCCTCGGGGGTCGCACACATACAGGTTGTGGTCGTTCTCTGGCAGGAGATCCACATCATGCAGGAACAAGCAGTCCCATTCTTCATCTCGCAGGGCCTCCCGCACCCCAACATTCAGCAGCTTTGCCCTGTTAAATGTTCCATTTCCAGCCTGGAAGATAATGGAGGAGGACCAACTAGGTCTATAGGTGGCATGGAGAAGAAGCATAAAAGTGAATGGAGGGAAGTCAAAGTAGGTTATGGGATAAAGAGGATGAAGAGAAAGACAACTTCTTTGTTTTCTCATTCAACAAAATTTTTTGAGCATCAGTATGTGCTGGATGGGCTTCCCTGGTGGCTCAGATGGTAAAGAGCCTGCTTGCAATGCAGGAGACCCGGGTTTGATCTCTGGGTCAGGAAGATCCCCTGGAGAAGGGAATGGCAACCCACTCCAGTATTCTTGCCTGAAGAATCCTGTGGACAGAAGAGCCTGGCTGGCACAGTCTATGGGGTCGCAAAGAACTGGACATGGCTGAGCAACTAACACACATGTGCCTGACACACACATGCTACTATTTAGCATTTAATCCCAACAACCATGTGAAATAGGTGGTATATTGGTTACCACTCTTTGCCTCATTTTAGCAGGTTGGGTGTGTTGCTCAAGGTCACATATGGAACAAATAGCAGAACCAGAACTTTAGCCCAAATCTATCCACTTCCAAATTCAACAACAGAAAAATCATGGAAGATTACAGAACAACGGGAATATCCTTAAGAAGAAGCATGGGGCTAACATGTTGGCAGAGCAGTGCAAGCTGCTGCTTTCTTACATTCTACAGTCTGACCCTCTTTTAATTATTTTGAGACCCATTATATGAGAGTGGAGTGGAATTTGCTTGAGGCTTCCTTATAAAAAAATCACAGTGGCGTGGGAACTGGGAGTACCTGGTGGATGACATAAATGCCGTAAGCAAGCTGCTGGCGCTGCAGGAACGGATGCAGGTGGTACAGCAGCAGGCGCAGGTGGTGCTCCCGGGCACGGTGGGGCACAATGATGGCTGTCCGGGACCGGGGCTCACACCTTGCAGGGCGGTATCGGCCCCCCGGTTCTACCCGGGGATTCCTCTCCACAATCTCTGCCAACGATGGCACTGGGCTAAAGGACACGGATATGGGACCCACTGTCGGGAGGGAATGACAAGGTCAGGGATTAGAAGGTCAAGGAGAACTGTCCCTGCCAGTCTGATTCTGGGACTCAGCTCCCCCAAGGGCCTGCTAAGAAATCTCACAAAACCTTGAGTTCCCTATCATTGGGACAACTTTGCAAAGTCTGGAAGATGAAGGCTCCTCACCTAGCCTGCCTTATTTTAGGGTTCCTTAACTCTCCCCTGCCTCACAAAGTTGGAAGCTTACAGTTAGCAGGTGGAGAGAACAGGACTTCCAACTAACTCCTAATCCTACCCTGAGGCATGAAGAGCCCATAAACGGGCAGGCAATGGAAAGCTGTGGCTCAATCAAAGAACCCAAGTCGAAACTCCAAATTTAGAGTCCATCTATCTCAACATTAGCCTACCTTCCAGTTCCATGACCCTCCAGTTTGAAGACCCACAGCTGCCATCCTATACTTGTCCAAGCCTCCCTGTCCCCACACCTTGGCCTTGCCTTCTGCTTTCCTTCTGCACTCACCTAAGAGAGGAGATCGTTCGGGACAGTATGGCAGGCCTTGAGGAGCTGGGAGGCCCCCTGGGGCAACAGGGGCCCCAGGCATGTGACTGAGGTTACTGTAGACATCATGGGGATGAGAATAGTCAAATGCCGGCTCCTGCTCTCGGCCAAAGAGGGCACTGAGGCTTCGAAAGCCCCCCAATGACAGGTACATCATGACTGCCAGCTGGGAGCCCACAAGTAGGGCCAGGGTGCAGGGCCGCTCCAGCAACCTCCGCAACATTCTGTGCTGGGGTCTGGATGAGAGAGAGAGGAGAGTTCTGGGAGGGGGCAGGAAGGCAGCATGCCAACAGAGAGATCATTGGGTATTGATGAAGGTGGTGGGCAGGGGTAAAGAGGAAAAAGGAAAAGAACAGAGTCATAGAAGGGAGCACACACCGATACAGAAAGAAATAGAATGTAACCATCGGCAGGCCACACCACCTGTCACTCCCAGCCTAAGTTTCACTCTCCCCCACCCCTCCCACCACCTACTCAGTCCCCACCCCCGAGAATGCTTACATCATTCAGGTCCCAAGGCCATTCCAGAGCATTCTCTGGAGAACATTCCTTCCAATTTTAGAGGGGGAGAGAAAGACTCACCTAGATTCAAACTGTCTTCTTCAGGATCATGGGGACTCCAGGAGGTCCCGGGGGAGCAGAGATGTGAAGCATTATATAAAATTGGAAACGTAACAGAGGACAGAGACAGGCTCCATCCAGCACGCCAACAGCAATCTTGGGACCAGCTGGAACAGAAGTGGTCAAGGATAGCCAGCCACCCCCAGAGGGGCAGAGGGCAGGAACAGGGTGAAGCCGGTTTCCCAGCTCGGGAAGCGAGCGAGGGAAAGTGGTTGGAGAGAAAAGGGGTGGAGCAGGAGATGCTAGGTCCCCGGCTCTGCCCCAGCCATCCTATAGCGTGTCAGATTCACTCGGTATGTAACCATCCCCCACCCCAACAGGACCAACCTGTTTGGGGAGTGGGGACAGGGCAACTACTGGAGATCTGGGTGAGGCAGTCCTAACAGGACTGTGAAGTGGCCTCAAGAGTACCCAGGGAGGCGGAAGAAACTGGCTCCTTTCCGTTCTTCACATTTATGGGAGCTAGCTCCGCAGGTGCAGGGAGGTGACCACCTGGGAGCTGCAAGCAAACAACCCCGGAGCGCGGCAGGAAATAGGATGGGGGTGGCGTCCTCTACCTTCTTCTACCTTTCTCCATCCTAGCGAGGATGGGGATCGGGGTTATTGATGAAATGAGATAGGGAGAGGGAGGGCTGGGCAGAACCTGTCAGGAACCTGGGCTAGCTCACCTAGAGGGGCGTGGTCAGCGGTCTGGAAGGGGTTACAGCCCAGTTCTTTCGGAGCAGCCTCATCTCATCCCACGCCAACCTCCTCTGGCGATTGCTCTACCTTGCAAAGTGAGCCCGCCGGCCTCTGTCCGGACTTGCACTTAGGTCTCCCTCCTTGCTCAAGGCTGTTTACAGCCTTTACCCAAAACTTCTCACCTTCCCAATCTCTCAAACCTTTCTCCAGGGCCTCTTCACCCCACCATCTCCAGCCTACACACCTGGCCTTATGCCGCCCGTCGTCACCGCCACCCGGACAGCCGGGCAGGAATCGCTGCCGCCATCTTGGAAGCGGGCGCCGCGGGGGCGGGGCCTCGCGTCACGGGGCGGGGCCTCGGAGTGGGGGGGTCACCCAGGCGTGGAGCGCAGGGTCTGAGCACCGCGGGGATGGTGGGGCTCGCTTCAGGCCGCAGTCAACGAGGGGCTCGACCTTTTGGGAACCGGCGCAGGGTCTCTTCCCCACTGGACCAACTCCTAGCAGGATTCCATTCCCCACCCCTCAATTCAGCCTCTGAGTCGTGTCCGACTCTTTGCGACCCCATGGACTGCAGGATGCCAGGCTTCCCTGTCCTTCACCAACTCCCGGAATTTGCTCAAACTCATGTGCATCGAGTCGGTGATGCCATTCAACTGTCTCATCCTCTGTCCTCCCCTTCTCCTGCCTTCAATCTTTCCCAGCATCAGGATCTTTTCAAATGAGTCAGTTATTTGCATAAGTTGGCCAAAGTATTGGAATTTAAGCTTCAGCATCAGTCCTTCCAATGAACACCCAGGACTTATTTCCTTTAGGATGGACTGGTTTGATCTTGCAGTCCAAGGGACTCTCAAGAGTCTTCTCCAACACCGCAGTTCAAGAGCATCAATTCTTCAGCGTTCAGTTTTAAGATCCAACTCTCACATCCGTACATGACTACTGGAAAAACCATAGCTTTGACTAGACGGACCTTTGTTGGCAAAGTAGTATCTCTGGTTTTTAATACGCTATCTAGATTGGTCATAACTTTTCTTCCAAAAAGCAAATGTCTTTTAATTTCATGGCTGCACTCACCATCTGCAGTGATTTTGGAGCCCAAAAAAATAAAGTCTGTCACTGTTTCCATTGTTTGCCCATCTATTTGCCATGAAGTGATGGGACCGGATGCCATGATCTTAGTTTTCTGAATGTTGAGTTTTAATCTAGTTTTTTCACTCTCCTCTTTCACTTTCAGAATCAAGAGGCTCTTTAGTTCTTCTTCACTTTCTGCCATAAAGGTGATGTCATCTGCATATCTGAGGTTATTGATATTTCTCCCTTGATTCCAGCTTGTGCTTCATCCAGCCTGGCATTTCGCTTGATATACTCTGTATATAAGTTAAATAAGCAGTGTGACAATATGCAGCCTTGACATACTCCTTTCCCAATTTGGAAGCAGCCTGTTATTCCATGTCCAGTCCCCACCCCTAGACTTATAAAAACAGCCAGTCCAACCAGGACCTTCCTCCGGGCCAAGAAGGACTGAGAGGCCAGTGTGTCAGAAGACCTATCACCCCAGGCTGGTCGGAATACGATTCTCATTGTGTCAGTGCCCCCCACTGCAATCTAGTGCCACTTATTATCAAAATTGTTTCCTGCCTGGGGTACATCTTTGCAGACCACTCTGGTGCATTTTTGTATCCCCAAGGTATCCCTCAGGCCTTGAAATAGAAATGGTTAATAAAACAAGGAAATATTGAGTATGAAGGGGAGGGCAGCATCTGCTTTAATGTAAAAATGTGTTTCCCCAGATGTTAGAATAAGACGGAAGCTCCGCTAATACGCAATATGTTTATCTTGTGGCTTCTGCTACCCGCTTCGAATACTGTGCTCCTTTAGAAGCAGATGATCAGACTGAGAAAACTTTGAATAACTCACAGTGTCTGCCTCAAAAACCTCATGTTCTTATGTGGGGATGGGAGGAGTTACAGACAATATAGTGTAATAAATATGATAACCTAGAAATTGCACCTCATTCACAAGTTGAAGTTTGGGAAAGACTTCCCAGAAGTGACAGGAAACCTAAAGTATGTGTCTATAGTGTGTCCTGTTGCATAAGTTTCTGTTTCCACGCGGCTATTTTACAACTCTGTAGGTAGCTGACCCAATGTAAATTCTATTGTCTGGCAGAGGTTCAATTAACTCCCTCCTCCCGAATTTGTGGAAAAACAGTTTTGCCTTCATGTACATATTTCTGTATCCCTGATCTACATAAATGTGTCTATTCTTTTGTTCAGTTGCTCAGTCGTGTCCAACTCTTTGCGACCCCATGGTCTGCAGCATGCCAGGCTTCCCTGTCCTTCACCATCTCCCAGAGCTTGCTCAAACGCATGTCCATTGAGTCAATGATGCCATCCAACCATCACATCCTCTGTCATCCCCTTCTCCTTCTGCCTTCAGTCTTTCCCAGCATCAGGGTCTTTTCCAATGAGTCGGCTCTTTGCATCAGGTGGCCAAAGTATTGGAGCTTCAGCTTCGGCATCAGTCCTTCCAATGAATATTCAAGATTGACATCCTTTGGGATTGACTGGTTTGATCTCCTTGCTGTCTGAGGGACTCTCAAGAGTCTTCTGCTTGTTTCCTTGTGAGTTAAATAAAACCTTTAACAGGTGTTCATTTTTATACGTGTATTAACAAAAAGTCTCTTCATTGACCAAATTTTAAACAGGCCCCCTGAGCCCTCTTTTCCGATAGACCTCATCCTTGGGCCTGTAGCCATTTTTAAGAAGAATCCGATATCAGTTTAGCAAGAATCCCCTTACCCTTAATTTCTGATCTCCTTGGCCTGCTTTTAGCAAGAATTCTAAGTTGGTTTAGCAAGAATCTTCTTATCCTTGATGTAATTTTCCATCCCTTGACTCTTTAGTTCTGCTTATTGGCTATAAATATCCATTTGTCCTTACTGTATGTAGAGGGAATTCCTAATAATGTACTTTCACAGCCTTGAGACACTCCATAGAAATAGCACCTGGAAAAACAGCATATATTAAGAAAATATGTTAATAATTATCTTTCATGTTTTTCTTAGAATAATATCCTTGTTAAAAACCCCAAGGCCAGACCCAGAAGGAAGTATGACTGGAATCATGAACGCATGGACCTTGAAACACCGGGTCGGAGTCAGGCATGAATGTTGCTTCAGTTCAGTTCAGTCACTCAGTCGTGCCTGAGTCTTTGCGACTCCATGAACTGCAGCATGCCAGGCCTCCCTGTCCATCACCAAGTCCCGGAGTCCACCCAAACCCATGTCCATTGAGTCGGTGATGCCATCCAACCATCTTATCCTCTGTCGTCCCCTTCTCCTCGCTGTTTACTCACTTTCTAATTGTTCCCAAGACTAGCCCAGAAGGGAGAGGCCTGGGGTGAAAACAAAGAGATCTGGACTCTGTCAGTATAGTCCAGGACATTTAGGAGTGTGTGATTGAAACAGCATGTGTCTTGAGAAAGATAATATCTGAGAAAGTCTTGTGGTCTACAATTAGGAATAAAAGCTGGACTCAGAGTGGACTCTGCCCCTCAGTCCAACAGAGGCTGCAGGTCGCTGACCTGTTGCCCCAGATTTCGTGTTCTGTCTTCATTCTCATTGCTCATTTCCGGACCATTAGGGCAACAACTATATTCAGAGTTGAATCCAGTCTCTCTCGGACTGGGACAGTGTTGGCCCCTATTGCGATAATCCTGAATAAAATCTTTCTTACCATTTTACCAAGTGTCAGAATAAGTTTTTACAGAGTGAGAGTTATAATTTTACCCTTTTCTGAAAATTATCTTTTAACAGATGGATTGTGTTCTAGACCAAGAAAACCATAGTGCAGTCTGAAAATGAGGAATAAATTAGGGCATTGGGCAAATTAAAAAATGGATCAGTAGAGCTAAACGATAGGGTGAGGGGAATGATGAGAGATGAGACTGATGAGGTAAATAGGTGCCAGATAATGAAAGAGTCCATAAGCCACATTAAAAGAGATTTTTATCCTGAGGGCAAGATGAAGGCCTTAAAATGCTCAAAACAGAGATTTTAGGAAGTTTGCTCTGGTGGAAACATGGAGCATTATCAGAGTGGTCAAGGCTGGAAGCAGGGACCTATTAAGGTTACTGCAGAAATCCAGGAGTGAAATGAAGCTCATGCAAAGTAAGGTAATTTCAGTGGGACTAGAGGGAAGAAGACAGCTTTGAGAACTTCTGGGAGGCAAATAGGACTTGGTGATTGATGGCATGTGCCAAGTCAGGGAGTTAGAAGACTCCAAGATGAATCTTGGATTTCTAATATGGACCAATGGACATTTAATGAGAAACAAAACTTAGAAGAGGCAAATTTGGGGGCAACAATAGTGATGACAAGTTAAACTTTGGACTTAATGAGTTTGATGTGCCTGTGAAGGCTTATAATTATAGAATACTGGATTTCAGTACAACAGCAACTTTTTTTTCTTGGCTGCATCAGGTCTTCGTTGCATCATGGGGAGTCTTTCATTGTGGTGCAGATTCTCTAGTTGTGGTGTGCAGGCTCAGGAGTTGCAGCGTACAGGCTTAGTCACTCCAAGGTATGTGGGATCTTCGTTCCCCCACCAGGGATTGAACCCACGTCCCCTGCATTGCAAGGCAGATTTTTAACCACTGGACCATCAGGGAAGTCCCACAATGGCAGCTTTGAAACCTCTGGCTGTGTGATGTTGAGCAATACACTCTCTGGGTTCATCTGTACAGTGAACCCATCTTAAAGGGTTTTGTGATATTTCATGAGAAGTATGGGAAAGGGCCAGCAAACAGTGGATATTCAATACATCTGAATTTTGAGCACAAAATAAGAGTAAGTAAAGTAAAGTAAAGTAAAAGCCCTACTTCTTTTTTTTTTAAGTTCTCACTATATAATGGAAAAGATAGACTTGTACAGAAAATTGATATAGATCTCATCTAGAGGACTTTTCCTCTGAGCCTCTCCCCCTCCATGATGTTCTACTCTTATAAAATTGATCTTCACCTTCTATCCTTCATATCTACCATCTTCTGACAACTCCTCTACATTCATTTGCAAGCTCCCTGTTTTCAGGAAACTTCACTTCCACTCCTTTTCATGCCGGCCCCACCCTGGGCTTAGTCATCATTGAGAACTGCTACATTTCTGAAAGCTTGAATTCTAATATGCTGGTTTCTACCACAACATCCTGCCTTTTTGTATTCTGAATAAAATCATGGGGCCCCTAGAGGCCCAGTCATGACACACAACGTAATAGAAGAAACCCAGTCTAATAACTAAAAATAATAATTTAAATCTCTACTTGCGCTTCCCTGGAGGCTCAGTGGAAAAGAATCCACTTGCCAATGCAGGAGACATAGGTTCAATCCCTGGATCAAGAAGATCTCCTGGAGAAGGAAATGGCAACCCACTCCATTATTCTTGCCTGGAGAATTTCATGGACAGAGGAGCCTGGCAGGCTACAGTCCACCTGGTTGCAAAAGAGTCCCGAGTCAGACTCGACTTGGTGACTAAACAACAACAGCAACAAATCTCTACTTAGTTTCTCCAGGAGACTTCAGAGGCATGGGGGAAGGGAGAGGGAAGCAAGAGCACATTCTAATGCACAGCTCAATGTCTTTAAAATCGTCCCCTGCCACTTAACACTTTCTACTGAGATGGTAGCTTCTTCCCAAAATTACCCCTTCCAACTACTCAGTTCCTTACAGGTATTATCCACCAGCTTCAAGTCTGTTCACTTTATTTTGATTTTGCATAACGGAGAAGAGCTTGGGAGCTGACCTAGCAAGCAGAAATTCTTTCTTCTTCCACCACTACCCTACTCTCCACAAACGCTTACAGTTTACTTCTTAAAGGGGAGGCAGACACCTCTAGGAACTTCTGTGACCTCATACCCTATGACCCCCACCTCTATCTTGGCACCTGTCACACATGTCTAAAATCTTTGTCTTACCCAAATGTCTGAGCCATCAGACTATGAACTCTCTGAGGACAGAAAGCGTGTCTTCCTTTTTATTATCCCCTGAATGTAACCTAGAACTTTTGGCACAAATTTTTACAAAATAGCCCAAGTAATAATAATATTATTGTTACAATATAATATTCAATAATATAATATAATAATAGATCAAGTAATTTAAGATCATGCCATTGCATCTTGGCTCTTGCAAAGCTTAAATTCAGTCCAACTGCAAAAATCTGTGTCCTTTCCAGACACTGTGAGAGAATGATTTGATTCTGGTTTATAACCTAATTGGTTTATTTATTGAACAGGTAAGTGTGATGAACAGTTCATTTGCATAGGGGAATTAAGTCAATTCATTTATTTCCTCTGACCCACTTTCAGACCACATTTCCAGCTTCTCAGTGCTTACTTGCATCCGTATTTGAACACGTGTGTCACCGCTGGTGTATTTATTACTGGATCTGCAGGGCCTGGAGAAGGCAAGGGCACCCCACTCCAGTACTCTTGCCTGGAAAATCCCATGGACGGAGGAGCCTGGTAGGCTGTAGTCCATGGGGTCGCTGAGGGTCGGACACGACTGAGCGACTTCACTTTCACTTTTCACTTTCATGCATTGGAGAAGGAAATGGCAACCCACTCCAGTGTTCTTGCCTGGAGAATCCCAAGGACGGGGGAGCCTGGTGGGCTGTCGTCTATGGGGTCACACAGAGTCAGACATGACTGAAGTGACTTAGCAGCTGCAGGGCCTGTTGTTGGTCGCCCAAAGACTATGAGGGATGCCTTGAATCTACTTCCTGCCCTCCCTTTCCTTCCTAAAGCTACTCAGTACTCAGGGCCTGTCCCCATACAAGGTCCTGTCTGAGGAAGTTTTCAGCATTGTTGCCCCCCCTTCCCCTCGCCTGCCTCTTTCAGAGTGGTTTTTTAAGAACTGGTGGTTTCCTGCAGCTGTCAGCTGGTTACTCTTGCTGCCAATGGTTTTGGCTTCTCCCCAGCAACAGTCAATGAGGAAGGTGTTCAACTGGTTCAGAAGCATCCTCTTATACGTATTAACAATAAGATGTTAATACATTAAGTTCTACTCTCTTCCTCCTTCCTCCCCAACAAGTCCTGACCATGAGATGAAGGTTTTGTCACTAACCATCACTCTGGTATTTTAGAAAATAAAATATTATAATACTATGTGAAAATTAAAGAAGTGGGGCTAGAGAGGGGGTGGAAATGTAAATTAATAGCTCATTCCACAGCATACACCCCACCCCAAACACTGGCTCTCCCACTCCCACCACAAAATTAGTAATTGGACAAATGCCCAGATTTCTTCTGCTCTAACCGCTATAACAGAGAATCTCAGGGACAGGAAGATTTGAAAGAAATTGGCCCAACTCACAGCTATTGCTTCAATCTCCTCCCCCACCTCAAACACACAGTCACCCTTGCCATCCTATAAAATAGTTGTCTCTGCTTGAACTTCTAAAAGGACTGGGCTCTCCCAGCAGTCTCTGATTCTTCTTTCTTCAGCTCAACATCATTCTTTTCCCCTTAAGGACCAGATATCTGAACTGTCTCTGTGCTTTCCTCCCTCCTGTTATTCCTGTTTCTCCTCTATTTGTCTATCCATACCCCAGCTCAGCCCCATGAAGGCAATAGATTAGGCAGACTGAGGAGTCAGGGCTCATCCTGGCTCTTCGAGTGAGGTATGCACTCCTTAATCCATGGGAAGAACTTGCTGGACTCCTGACATCAGGATATTGGGCAGTCTATGGCCTTGTTCTGGGGAGGGTACTATGATGAGAACATTCCGGAAAGGGGTGAGGCCTTCCTTGGGATTTAGGGCCAGAATGCCCATCACTTCTCTTTGGGGAGCAGCTCTCTCTTCTCTTTCACTGTCTAACTCCACCCACCTACCCGCCCAATCATACAGGTGGCCTCTGAGCTCGGCGCCTTCCCGGGGAAAAACTTCTTCATGGCAGTCAGAACCTTATTCAGTGAGAAAAGGGCTTTCTCTTAAAATAGTACATATGAAAGTGATTTACAAAGTGTGAATTACCATAGACACTAAAGAAACGTAAGAAGGGGTATCACGATTCCCTGTTCATAAGGCCCAGCCCAGGACACTCTCCTTTTTTATTTTATTTTATTTGACCACACTGCACAGCATGCAGGATGTTAGTTAGTTGACCAGAGATCAAATCTGTATCCCCTGCAGAGGAAGCATGGAGTCCTAACCATTGGACCACTAGGGAATCCCAGGATTCATCCTCCTGAAACCTCAGAGTCCACTGAAGCCTGGGCATCAGTTCAGTTCGCCCTTATCATACAGTTCTTCATATCATCCTATCTTTCTCTTTGCAGAGGTATACTACAAAACATTTCCCCAGGTTGCGGTGAGCATCTTTAGTCATATATTGTTTGTGTTTGTACCTCAGGTCTACTTAGCACCAAACTTGGCTGATTATACCATTAGCTCATGTTATTGGCGGCCCAATTTTGCTACTTAGATGAAACATTTGAAGATCACTCTGGCCTTGTCCCACTCTCCTGTTTCTCCCTCCTCTAGCCTGGCTGGTAGGAGGATGGGAGGAAGGGCCAGGGCCAAGCACAGCAGTGGGGCCATACACGATGAAGAGAAGAGATGGAGCGGAGCAGGGGCCTGCCCCGTTCCCGGTGCTGCTGAGGGAGCGAGTGCCATGCTCGGTGGCACAAACTCCAGTGCGCTGTGCAAGGCACTGCCTGGTACAGAACGTGAGCAACGAAGCCCAGCCCCAGTGAGCACAGCACACACCGCCACTCTCCATGGCTTGCCTTAATCCCCTATATCCCAAGCAATGTGTGGCAGCCCAGCAGGAGCTACTAAGGCAGACTGAAGCACCTCTATTTTCCCTGCTTCCTCTTCCTCAACTTCCACCTCAGGGTCTTCTTTACCCATAGTTCCTCCCTCACCTCCACATTTAGACCTTCTTTAATCCCTAGCAGTCCTGCTCCTGCCTCAAGACTCCAAATTCTTGCAGGGTCTACCTGCCACCCTATCACAAGCCTGTTCCTTTAATCAAAGTCACCCAGTCAGAAGAAAAAATAGAATTGTTTAGTACCCAACTGCCTTTCAGGTGTTTTCTGCCACCACTGAACAATTGGCTCCCCCTTGCCTCAGCTTCCCCATGCCTTTTTTTGTTTTGGGCCCTCCTGACTATCTCCCACACCTCTTACTAAATTCCATTCTAACCTCACGTCTTCAAAGAAGTCTGCTAGGTTTACACTGGTTTCTAGGGACTCTGTGCCTGTTACTCAGTACTCACAAGGGTAATTCACATGGGTACAGTCTTCACGGTTTTGAAAATACTGTAACATTTGTTTAGAATAACCCTGTGGGAAGAGGTATTTTTAGCCCTCTTGCACACATGAGCAACCTAAGGCTCAAAATCCGTGACTTATCCACCACTACCAGCTAATAAGATGCTGAACCCCAGCTCAGATTTAGACCCACCAGCGCCTGCTCCAGTGGTCTTCCTGAAATAGCCTCCCCAGGACCCCCTCACCTAGCACTCTCATTGCTAAGCACTGTGTGTATTGACACTTGTTCTTGTTATTTTTCACCTTCATGTTCTTGTCAACTGTGCTTGTACTGCAGTGTTTATTAAGTCTCCACGTGGTTGAGAGCCTCCGGGTATCAGGGACAGGATTGTCCTTTCTCTGACAGTCCTTCAAAATCCAGGCTAGGGCTCTGCCAACCAAAGGAACTGAGCCTGGGGGCGAGGCCAGGCACCACTGACGCAGATCTTTGCCACCTTCAGATGCACTGCAGACTCCGGAGACAGTGGAGCCGAGGACAGCAAGGTGGTGATAACAACAACGGACAACAGTTGACATTTGTTGAGCACTTACTGAGTGCTAGGCATTATGCTAGTTCTTTATTTACAGTATTTAATCCTTATAACAAATTTACAAAGGAGGTATTATTATCATCAAATGAGGAAACTAACGTTCAGAGATGTGGAATCAGGGTGCAACCCACATCTGTCTGACTCCAAAAGGAGCACATAAATAGCAGAACTCAATTTATATTTAAAAAATATGATAATCCCTTACTCCCTGAAGGCCTATCCTACCCTTGACTCTTCCTTTCCGAGAAAATAAAATTCAAGGAGAGGAAAGCTGGGCAGGATGAACCACACACACACACACACACACACACACTTTGTCACACACAAACACACACAGATCACGTACACCTATCACCACCACCCTGGATTTCCTAGACAGGGTGAGAGCTAGGAAGGCAGGGGATCAGTTTCCCCAGGACCCTGACCCTCATCCCCATCCCTGGTGCTAAATAAAAGTGAATAAATACGAAATAAATACAACTGGGGCCCACCCTGCCTTCCCCCTCCCTCCTGTGACCAGCAGGGCAGAGGGGGCAGTTTAGATAGGGGACAATCTCCCAGCCCCTTCCATCCACCAGCCATCCAGGGCAGGAAACCCCGGCAGGGCCAGCCTGCTCGGTAGCGCGGGGAGGAGAGGCGGGGCTCACTAAGCCCCTCCCCCACGGTGTCTCGGGGTGAGGCTGCTGCAGAGGTCTCTCGTACACCCAGCTAAGTCCGAGGCCCCGGTGCCCAGAAAGGGCAGCCGGGATGGTGAGGTTATTTCCTGCCGGCCCAGGAGCGCCGCCGGAGGATCTCCAGAATCTGTGCCTTGCGGCGCAGCCAGTCCTGGGGAGTGGGGCGTGGCGTGGAGGGGGCCGGTCGCGGTCGCGGCACGAAGAAGCTGTATCTGAGGCGGGCGTTCTGCGGGTTGCCAGCCACTAGGACCTGCAGCGTTAAGGGCTCAGCCAGGGGCCCGTGTCCTGACAGTGTCTCCGAGGCTGCAGTGGCCCCGCTGTAGCGCAGGCTGACTGCCCCGGGCAGTACCACGTCTGTGGGGGACGGGATCAGCGTGTATTCACCGTTGAGGGCATAGGAGCCATCGGCGAGCTTCAGGGCCAGGTAGAGGCTCCGGACGCTAGGGCTCCCCTGATGTCGCACCAGGATGTGGGTGGCCCCAGCGGGGATGGTGACCACGTTGTTGTATCCGTACCTGTGTTGGAGTAGAGGAGAACTCAGCATCTCGGTGAACCGTCTCTGCCATTCTGAGCAGGGTTTGTACCATCACACGTGTGCAGCAGTTGTCTCCCCAGACCTACCTGAGCTGTCCAGCCTAGATCTGAGCTATCTGCAGATGTGTCCTTCTCCCTCTTTGTGGGCCCTTACACATGCCGCCCCTTCTTGAGGTGCCCTTCTAAGCCCCCCTCCTTGGCACACTCCAATCCCTACTCCCTCCAGGAGGGAGGTCGCCTCCTGGGGAAGCTTTCCCCAATGCCCACAGGGCCCTCATGGCAAGCCCAGGCTGACACTCTGGAGCAGGGGTCTGTTTGTGTCCCTTACTAGACTCCCAAGTCAGCTCTTTGAGAGGAGAAACAGTGTTGAGGATACCTCTATATCCCCAGGAAGATGGAAGTGAACAAACCTGAATTTTTTGAAGGAGCCAGACTGCTTGCTGCAGCTGGAACCATCCCCACCACACACCATGCACTTGTCGAACTTCTTTTTGGAGCCAATGACGCGGTCACAGCCGGCATGGATGCAGCGGCCCTGGACACAGACTGAGGAGCTGTCCGGGGAACAGGGGGTCCCATCTGCCACCTGAGGAGAAGAGAGGGAGTGATGAAAGGGTCTTCCTAAATCAAAAGGTGTTGGTAAGCCAAACAAAAACCATATCCCATCAGGGAGGGGATGTGGATGGAATGCAGAGGGAACCCCAGGCTTTGTAAGGGATGATAATCATAATGACCGTGATAAAAGCCACCATTTTCAGAAGCTCACTCTGAGTTAGACACTGTGCTAAGTGCCATATAAATCTCACAACCACTATTTGAGGTTTGTAGAGATGGAACATTGAGGTTTAGAAAGATTAGGAGCTTGCTCAAAGGTTACACAGCTGGCAAGAGGAGATGCCAACATGGGAATTGCAGGTCTGAGTCCCAACACCAAGCCCTAAACCTTGGTGTAGTGTCCCAGCTAGACACTAGAGGGCAGTCAACAAGTAGGCATTCTCCCCAGAAGAGGGTGAAGCAGGCAAGACTGCTAGTCTAGTTCTTCCTTCTTCAGCTTCAGCCCAGGGCCCTATCACAGAGAGGGGCGGGGCAGGGCCATCACCCTCTCCAGGCCTGTTTAGTGGGGGACTGGCCCCCCATGAGCTCAGTGAGGCCACCACTGTAATTCAACAGAGCAGCCCATCCGATGGGGGTCAGAGCCATGCCCCAAAGGCCACAGGCTTCCATTCTCACCAAATGGAGCAGTGGAAGATGGGGAGAGGAAGAGCGAGAAACCGATGGAAATGGGACAGGCTAGCACATCCTGATGGGCAACTTCTCCAGAGTCCAGGGCTGATTTTCCAAATACCCATAGACAGAGAAGTCTGAATGGAGCCCTGGGCTGGCCAGGCATGGCCGTGGGAACTCCAGCAATAGCGCTGTTTTGGATCTTGGCCATCAGAAAGCAGAGGGCCTCTGGGGGGGTGAGTGAGCACAGACAAGGCCCTGGGGCATTCTGGTCCTCACCCGTGGGTCCAGCACGTAATAGTAGCCCAGTGCCCGGGTCTGGCAGGTGAGTTTGCACTGGTCCCGGGGGGCCACACCAGTGTAGCGAGGAACCCAGTCCATGGGCCCGGGGAAGTTCTTGAAGAGGTCAGTGCGGTGGTTGTAGGCAGCACACTGCTCTTCACGGAAGGTCAGTGCTGTCAGGTTACAAATGGACAGTCAGAGCCCCGCTCCCTCACACTGCCCACCAGTCTCCCATTAGCCTCTCACACCTTCTAGACAGCATGGCAGCTCTCCACCCCACAGACTGCCTGTCACTCCCCTCAACAGCAGGACCCTTAACACCTCCTTGGTCCCTGAACTCAAGGGACAGTGCTTTCTGCTCTCCCAATGCTTTCCAAGGGGTTCCCTACCTCCCACTCCTCACCTGAGCCAGTTGGGCAGTCCTGGGTGTTGCAGGAACGGAAGCGGGTACGGCGGCCCTCACAGTACTTGCCACCATTCCGGGGGACGGGCCGTGTGCAGTCCCGGGAAGAGAACTGGACACCCCCCCCACAGCTCCGAGAGCAGTCACCCCACGATCCCCAGGGACCCCAGCCACCAGCCTGTGGGACCTGCAGAAGGACAGAATGGAAGAGTGGGATCAATATACTCTCTTGGGCTCAGGGCCAGTCACCACTTCCCCAGGCCCTCTTCCCCACCCCTGCCCTTGGATCTCACATTGAAAGCCTGGAGCTGGTCCACATGGAGGCAGCGGCCACCCATACAAGCCTGTGCGGGCCCGCAAGGGGTACCATCGGCCCAGGGTGAGTGCTTGGTCTGGCACATGGCATGGCCATTCAGATGGCCAGAGCACCAGAGGGCAGCACAGGGCGGCGGCAGCTGTGGACAATGGCGCGAGTCAGGCCCAAAGGTCAGCTGGCACTGGCGGTCAGCATCGTAGTCCTTGCCGGGGAAGGTCATGGGCAGATGCAGAGGAGCCTCCGGCTTGTCTAGGAGACAGTGCCCTGGGAAAAGAGGCAGAGGGGTTATGAAGTCAGCAAGAGGCTGCAGAGGGGCCTGCTGGTCATCAGCTGAAATCTTGGGTTCCCGGGGGGCTGAGGGATCCTACAAATTCTAGTACTGGAAGAAGCTTTAAATAGCAGCTATAATTTATTCAATGTTTATTTGATGAGCATTGACTAAATGCTTGACCAGCAATATGTGTTTAATCATGGCCAGCACCTGTGAGGTAGTCACTGTTATTCTGCCTATTTTACAGATCGGCTATGCAGAAGTGAAGTAACTTACAGTCACACATCTACACACATCAAAAAGTAGGATCAGGAGAGGAGCTCACAGCACTAGATCTTCCTACCTAGTCTAACCAACTACAGACTTCTTGATCTGCTTCTCATCAACAGCACTGCGCGATCATAGTCATACTGCTAAGTCTGCACACCTCAAGTGACAAGGCCTCCTTCACAACTGGCCCCTTCTGGTGTCAAACAGTTCTGGCCCTTAGAAGGTCAGTTCTAATTCTTTTGAGGCCAAAACTTGCCTCCTGTAGTTGTGCTATTCATCCTGAGAGGAAGTGGGAACCACATAAAGGCAGCAACGTTTCTCACCCCATCCCACATGTAGAGGAGGCATGTTGGAGAGAGTCAATTTGGCCCACGTGGGATGCAGCAGAAGAGGAAGTACTGTGCGGGGGGCAGGAACTGCGTCCTGCACAGGGCGAGGGGAGTGCCATCTGCTTACCGAAGCCATTGTCCAGGAAGTCAGTGATGAAGCGGGCGCTGCAGGGGGACCAGGGCTCCTCGGGATCCACGTGAGCCATCACAGGGGCCATGACGTGGCGGGAGGTGCTCTCAGGCCCATTCAGACCAGTGCATTGCTTCGAGTTGTCATGGAGCATGCTGAAGACATGGCCTGTGGAGCAGAGGCCCTGTTAGTGGCCACAAATCCCATCCCTGGGCCCTCAGTGGGCTGCAGACCCATCAAAGCCTGGTTGCAGCTTTGGAGGATCAGATCCATTCCAAATCTCCTTCTGCCCCCAGTGTCCTTCTGGTGCTCCAAGGGCTTCTCAGTGTGTAGCCCCCATTTCTCTGTCTCCCTTCCCCCCGATATATTCAGGGGCCCTCCCTAGTCACTTTTCCTTACAGCCAACATTCCCAACCCTGATTCCATCCATTCTATCACTGACTCTTGTGAATAATCTCTCTCAACATTGTCCCACCTCCCCCTCCAAATACACACACACACACACACACACACACACCCAAGTTCACAGTAGATTTCTACACACTATCTCATTGAATAGAAAAATGTGTTTGTCTACATTCTGAGCAGAGAAGGGTAATGGCCCTGGACTGAGGCTTGGGGAGAAGGAAGAAAAACCTGGTGACCTCCACTTGTACGCTGGTGAGCGCACCGTTGCCTCACCTCACCCCTGACAGCTCTCTCACTCCTCATGCGTGCCCCATGACCCCACCGCCTTCTTACCCAGTTCATGAGCAGCGGTGAAAGCTGACTGCAGCCCATCATCCTCCACGATGGCGCAGCTCCGGGCGGGGTCACACACGGTGCCCACGTCAGCCATGCCTAGAGTGTCACAGGTAGAAACTCCGCACAGGTCCTGTGGAGAGGGATCAGAGACACTGCATGAGGGAACAAGACAGCGGGGTGCACTGGGCTGAGATCCAGATTAGTGGGGACCTGGGCACTGCGCCTTCGGCACTGTCAAGGCCAAGATGCTGGGGCCAGGCACCATGTCGAACTACCCCAGGGGCACCATTTACACCAGAGTCTGAGCAGCGGTGCTTCTTGGAGTTGTGCAGGGCGTTGCCTGAGGTGCTGCCCGGGGCCTCACCTGCCGGGTAAACAGAATGGCTGTGTCAAAGTGGCCAGGGTCCGCGTCGTCAGGGGTGTTGAGTCCTCGTTGCCAGGCACAGAAGCTGCGCAGTGTCTGGGCGGCACTGGGGCCCACTTGGGGCCCTTCCTCACCTGGCCCCAGAACCACTAGCCGAGTCACCACCAAGCTGACGGGGTTGCGGATGCTCGGGTGCTTGAAGGCCTTGGCCGCCGCCGCCATGACTGTCAGCAGGTAGCGCTTGAGCCCTGCACCGTGGAATGCTGCCATCTTGTCATCTGCCACCACCAGAGTCTCCACAAATCTGCTCAGTGAGGCAAAGCGCTGCAGAGGAAAAGAGGGGAAGAGGATCCTGAAATAGCCTCCCAGACCCGTGGATAACTTCTCCCCTCCCTCACTTCCTAGGTCTGGAACTCAGCAGAGCCAGCTGGGCCTCACATATCCCATGGGATTCTTGACGGGTCTGGTGAGGCCTCTCCCCCGACAACTCCAAATCCCTGGGCTTTTGCGGTAACTCTGAGAAATCATCTGTTGGTTCTGAGAAGAGGAGGGGATAGGGAGGCCACGTCCCAGGGCTGTGTGGGCCCCTGAAGTGAAAACCAGTTGGGACGGCCTCTGGGAGGGACCATGGGGTCCCCCAGGCCCAAGTGTGGCTGGGGCCTGCAGGACTGGGGCTAGAGGGCTGGGCTGCAACGTGTCTGCCCTGTGTGGTTGGAGGAATAATTCAGTCAGCAGCTAGGGCCAGGGCCAGATCTCAGCGTGGCGGGTGCGCAGGGAGCGTCTGGTCTGGATTAAAGCTAGAGAGGGCGGGAGGGAGGAAGGGAAGAAGGGGGAGAGCAGGAGTGGGAGGGAGGAAAGGATGGAGCCTCAGGCAGCCTTACAGTCAGTCCGCAGTGTGGGAAGGACCGACCAAAACGGACTTCAGGGTGCCTTGCCTCCCCGTCCGCTCCTGCCCTAGTTGGTAGTTTGCCAGAACAATTTTGAAGACAGCATCAGAAGCCAGAGGCCAATCCCTCGGGCCTCAAACCTCATTCCTTTAGCTGGTGGTGGGGTGAAAGTCAAACTTGGGGCCCAGAAAAGAGTCAAGGCCAGGGGGCTGTTAGGAGGGCCTCACTGTTGGGGACTGTGCCAGCAGGATAGCCAGGGCCATAGCCACGCAGGGGCGGGATGGGGAGAGGCAGCAGTCACTCCCAGCACAGAGTCTCTGACCCACCTCTGGGAACCACCCCTTGGGATCAGCGATCTGGCCAGAAGAAGGGTTGGGGCAGGGAGAAGCCAGAGGCTTCCCAGGGAAGGAGGCTAGTGGAAAGAGAAAAGGCAGGCAGAAGGGAGGGGAGCAGCAGACGGGCCAGAAGTGGAAGTGGGTGGAGAGAAGACAAATGAGGGTCAGTAGGACAGACATGGCAGGACACGGACTCCAGGACTGCCTACCTTAGCCCTTCGGGGGCTGGGGCTGGGTTTCCCAGGAGGAGCCTTGACGTTGCACATGGGGCCCTGGCCGCTGACAGGACTCTTCCGGCGTAGGATGTGAGCCCCAGGCCCCCCAGCAGAGTTAGGCGCGCCTCCCTCCAGGGGCTGGATGTGGAGTTCAGTCCCTCGGTACTGCAGCACCCCTAAAAGTGCTCCCCCGTCCCAGTGCAGAGATGCCACCGACTCCGGATCTCCGTTGATGGTGCCGGTGAGGTAGGTGCCTGGCTCCGCCCCACCTAGCAGCTCAGGCGCTCGGCCCAAGTATTGCACCGTCAGCCCCTCAACCTGCACGCCGGGGTCCTTCTCCAGCTCTAGCAGCAGCGTCTCCCCAAAGGCTGGCAAGCGGTACAACAGCCTGGCAGGGGTGCCCAAACCAGGCAGGACGCTGCCGTTGAGCTTCTCTGGAAACACGATCTCCTCCTCCCGGGGGAGGGGGCTGGCCGGCCAGGCTGAGGGCAGGAGGGAGGCTAGCAGCAGCAGCCACACTAGCCTGGAGACGGAGACGGAGACGGGCACAGTGGGGAGCAGCAGGCGGGGTTGGATTCCCCACAGCCAGCCATCCGCCAAGCCCCTCCCGGGATGCGAGTCCATGTGGGACATGGCACTGATGCTGTAGCTGGGTGGGACTGAGGCCATCTGGGCACCAAGTCCTCCCTGTCCCAGCTTCGAAAAGCTCCTCTCTGCAGCCTGGGGGCTCAGACTCATGCCAGGGTCAGAGGCAGAGTTTTCAGAGGGCCCGGGGACCTTCAGCGGAGTTGGAGAAAACTTGGCCCTTAGGCTTAGGAGAAGTGCCTAGTGGTCTGGTTCCTCCACACCCTCCTCCCACACCCTCCTTCTCCTGGGTCTGTTTCTCCCTGCTTGTGTCTTCTGCAGCTTCTCTGGCTTCTCCCTCTGCTCTCTCAGACTCTCTCTGGCTTCGCTTCAATTCCTGTCCTCTCTCTCTGCCTCCTTCCGCCGTGCCTTTGTCTCTTTCTCCTTTTCTCTCTCCCGTGTCTATGTGTCTGTGGGTCTCTCTGTGAGTTCTTCCCAGCTTCTCTCCGCGCCAGCTCTTTTTAAGCATCCCCAGCTGCTACGATTGGCTGAGCTATAAGCCATTCAGCCCAGAGCTCTGGTGGCAGAACTCAGATGGGTGTCTCATTGCTTCCCAAAAATCCATTTGTTTTTCTTTAAAAAAAAAAAAAAAATGGGACTTGCCCAGTCCCAGTTGCTAGAGGGGACTCTCCCAGGCACTGGGCCAGCTGATGACATAGCCTTTTCCCAAACTCCGAAGTCGGCTCTCAGCTGTCTCACTCTCTTTGGTGGGGTAGGAAGTCAGGGAAAGGGCCTGACCAACACGCAAAGAAAGGATCAAAGTCCCAGGAGAATTCTTGCTCCCACTGTCTAGCCTTTTCTCAGGGATCCTTCATGATGCTCTCTGCCCCTATAGGCTGGTTTCCAGGGCCAAGGGAAATGAGTGAGCTGCCAGGGAAAGAGGGTGGGGAACAGGTAAGGAAGCATCAAGAGAGCAGAACAAAGAAAGGAGGTGACTTGACACAGCTCAGGAACCAAGCAGTTGGAGAGAGTACAGGAGGCTGGAAGAAGGGACAGGCAAGGAGACAGTGATCAGGAAGGGTACTCCTCAAAGTCAGGATGAGTCTGCTTAGAATGGGCACATGAAGCAGGCAGAGGCCACAGCAGACAGGATTAAGGACTTTTATAGAAGGAAGACCCAGGGTGGCACCTCTGCTTCCCTTCTCTTTCCCTTAGGCTCCCCTTTCCTGAATTACCATTCCCTGCCCCCTCCAAAGCCCAAACAGCCATTCCGCCTCCATTCCCCCCAGGGCTCCCCCTCCCCACTTCCTGGCTCCCCACTTCCCTGGCCCGGTTCCCAGGAGCTTCCCCCAGGCTCCGGGCCTAGCTCCTACCCACTCTCAACTGCCCTAACCCCTCCCCCAGCCTCAAGTCAGTCAACCCCCAGCACGGGAAAGACTTGTTTGCTCAGGATACACCCTGTGTCAGTCCATCAGAGGGAATCCCCACTTGGTTCCCTTTTTTTGGCCCCACTTTGTCCTAAGAACCCAGTGTTTCCTGGAATACCTAGTAATCTTTATTTCTCATTCCCCATGTGGCAGGAGAGAATGGATGCAGCATTGTGTATATAGGAAACTTAGGGCACTGAGAGAAACAGAAACCCAGAGCCTAGGCCAGGGAGAGTGCTTGGGGAGGAAGAGGTAATGTTTGCCAAAGGAAACAAAATGATTCCCTTGGTTCGGGACTGGAGAGAACTCAGCAAAGGAGTCTTGGGGGTGGACTACCAAGGCAAGGAAGGAAAGGGTTCAGAAGTAGGGGCGATTTCTGCTCACCCCGTGCTATGGCCACTCCTTTCCCCAGGATATCCCCAGGAAGGCGAGTGCAGTCAGCACTTTCCTTTCCCAGCGGCGGACCACCTGCCCCTACCCCCATTCCCCTATTCACTCTTTGCCTTGTCACCTCCTGTCCTCCACAGCACATCCGCCAGAATACTTCCTCTCCCCTTCCCTTCCTGCTCAGGTTTGCTAATACCTGCCCTGGTGCCCATCGCTTCCTGTATCACCCACCAGCTTCTGACTGCCACACCCGCCTGTGGACCCACCACACACCCGGACCCTGGTCCTAAGTGGAGGGGGTTGATGTTGCAGGAGTCAGACAAAGGCTAGGAGACCAGAAGGGGCAGGGGCAAGAGGAGCTATCACCAGAGGGCTCTTACCACCCCTTTCTACCCCCATCTGAGATGAGGACAAAGGGGGTGACTAAGCAGTGAGAGACAAAGGGCCTTAGAGCCACAGCGGCAGTGTGTGAGTGTGTGGGGGGTGCTGGCAGCAGGCCGGAGGCACAAAAGATGCAGTGTCCTAAGCAGCCCCCCAGCATCCCTCACCCTAGCTCAAGTTGCCCCCAGGGCCAAGCAGCCCAAAGTCTATCCTGATTTCTCATCTATCCTGACATGCGTGTGTGTGTGTGTGTGTGTGTGTGACTCAGTTGTGTCTGACTCTTTACAACCCCTATGGACTCTAGCCTACCAGGCTCCTCTGTCCATGGAATTTTCCAGGCAAGAATACTGGAGTGGGTTGCCATGCCCTCCTTCAGGGCATCTTCCCGGCCCAGAGATGGAACCTGCATCTCCTGCATTGCAGGTGGATTCTTCACTGCTGTGCCACCAGGGAAACACCTCTTAGGCTGGATTAAGGCAAAAAAAAATGCAGTCCCACCTCATTCTCCCACACTATTACCACATTCACTGTGTTTCAGGGAGACAAGGCCCAGGGAGCCGGCGGGGAGTGAAGCGGGCAGGGAGGCCCAGCCTCTGCCTGGCTCTTGGGGGCTGCCCAGTCTCTACAGGTTGTCAGTTCCCACAGCGTGGGATATGGCCCCACCCTTTGGTACAGTTGCCATTAGGTTAACTAGAAGTTTGCCTTTCCCCGCTTTATTTGTAGCTAAGAGTTACTTGTGTCTGCCACTCTCGCAGTCTGTCTGTCTCACCCTGCGGCACTGCTGGTGGGCTCTGGCCCAGGGACTCTTTCTGGGGGATAACTGGGGGAAAGCCTCTGTCCAGACCCCAAGTGGAAGGGATGTGCAAACTCAACGGGTGGCCCAGCTGGAGCTCAGCTTAGAGGCCGAGAGAACAGGAACCAGATCCAAGGCTGGGAAACTCCTCTTTGTCTGTACCGCACAGAATTGGGATCAGACTCCTATGGTACCACATTTCTATGCCATTGGCCACGGGAGAGGCCAGGTCAGAAACACATGAGGTAAAAGGGACTGACCAGGGATGGAAGTGGGATGCTAGGAATCACTAAGGGCATTTACCGAGTCTGCAATTCTGTAGGTTCTGGAAAGCTGGCAGATATCAGGGTCACCTACAGGGGACCTCCTCTCCTCCGCTAGAGGGGCGACTCCCACACACCCCAGCAGCCTGTTCCAATGCTGGTGGCCTTGGCCTCCTCCTCTTTTTTTCCATTCAGGTTTGGCGGGAGTTCTCAGACCCGCCCAGTCCCACTTGGGCCCCTTTTCCCTAACCCATTTAGGCCATCTGGAAATTAGCTAGCTCCCTCTGCTCCAAATCTTTTGGATTTGGGGATAAGAATGTAACTGGTAAAGCCCGGCGCTACCCTAGAAGGGCAGGACTACAGCAACAGAGCGGCGCAGGCAAAAAGTGGGGAAGGGTCTCCATGTCAGTGTGCGTCTGGGACCGGGCGGCAGGACACTTTCTAAGGCGAGCACGGGCAGCGCGGCGGGGCTTCGTGAGGGGAGCCGCTGCCAACGGCAGCGGTGGCAAGTTTCTGTGGCTCAGCCTTTGAAGAGCCCGTCAGGAGCTGTGGGAAGCACGGTCCCCAGCCTCAGGTGTTTAAGCGAAAGGGAAGCCGAGGCGCAGAACCCGGATAGTGTCAGGTTAGCGAGCGGCGACCCAGCCAGCTTGCAAAAGGGCGGGTGCGTGGCGCCGATACGCGGGAAGCCCGCAAGGAGGCGCGCCAGGGGCACTTCCGCCAGGTTCTCCTTCCAGCAGTGCACGGCGGGCAAGATGGCGGCGCTCAGGGCTCTGCGCCGCCTGCGGGGCGCCGCGGCCCAGGTGCTGCGGCCCGGGGCTGGGGTCCGACTGCCGATTCAGCCCAGCAGGTGAGACCAAGGGCGGCGCCCGTTGCGCCGTCTCCAGGGCTGGGGTTTCTCGAATCGGGGAGCTCCACGGGCCCTATGACCCCCTAGGAAAGAATGACCCGGGCCCGTGACCCCTCTCCCTGGCCTGCTCTCTCGGGTTCCAGGATCCAGCGGTACCTGGTCTGGAGGAAGGAGGAAAGATTGTTTCAGCTCGATCTGCCAGGGCTGAAATCATGTGGAGGGAGACGCTGCCCCTCAGCATTAGCTATATGTCACCCACCCCCCTTACGCCCGGCTGCTCCTACCAACCCCATCAGGGGTGGGGCGCGACTGGTGAAAAGTCTCCTTAGCCGCTATAAAAGAAAAGGAAAACAACCCCGATGGACTTAAAGGAGGAACGTAAACCAAGAATCCCCGGGCCTCAGTGCATCCCTCTGGCCATACTTGAGCAGAACCAAGGAGCGAGCATGCCCCACCCCCCTTTTCTTATTCTTCAGTTGACCTTGAATAAACACCTTTCTTGGATTCGTATTCACTAAGATGGAAACCATGAATATGACCAGAAATTAAAGGACCTGGGATCCCTATCTTTGCATCCATAGGGTTGTTGGGTGAAGTGATTCCGGGAATGTTATTAGTAAGAACGGAACTTCTAGAGTTCCAGTTTGTTCTGCCAGAGTTACACAGCTCTGTCACGAACTTGGCATTGATGAATCCCAGACACCCTTCCCAGGGCCCATGTGAAAGTGAATGGGAACAGAGGATCCAAGCACTGTTCAGGCCTTTTGTCTAGGATTTGTCATTACCTCCCCAGGGGTGCTCGGCAGTGGCAGCCAGATGTGGAATGGGCAGAGCAGTATGGGGGTGCTGTCATGTACCCCACCAAGGAAACAGCCCACTGGAAACCTCCCCCTTGGAATGGTGAGTGCCCAGGGTCACTGTCCCAACCCATATACTTCCCTGCCCTACCCTGATTTTTGAGTGCTCTTGAGCTGTCTGTCTGAGGCAAAATTTAGCCCCCAACTCTTTTTGCTTGCAATAGTCTACTTGCAACTCACCACATATGATAATAATGATAATAGGAGGTATTTATCAAGTAGAATATTCCAACGGACAAGAAAGAGGAGATTCCAGACAACCCTTGAAGATCCCTACCATATTTATATCTTTAGCTTCAGCTTTTTCCAGAGGTTTAATATATTTCGTGCTAAGGAGTTTTTTCCCACTGGCACCCAAATGAAACCTTTCTAAATATGAAACTCCCCCCTACTCCACCATAAAACTAGCCCTTCTTGTGATTTTTAATTTTGATCAATGACTCCCTCATTTTCCTAATCCCTTAGGATTGAAACTTTTTAGTCACCTTTGGCTCTTTTTTCTTTCTTCCCCCCCATGTCTATTTTCAATATGTCACCAAACCATGCAGATCCTTTTGTAGTAATGTTTCACATCTGGTTATCTTGCCCTTTGTTGGTTTGGTTTATTTTATATTAGACCTTGATTATCTTGGGAATCTCTTTGATGGGTTCCTGCACTAATCTAGTTCCCCTTCAGCTGTCCTGTACAATGTCATCACCTTTATCTTCCCTAAACATTGTTTTATACTATGTCATTCATTCTTTTGCTCAAAAACCTTTAGAGGAACTTCCAGTTACCTTTCAGAAAACTTAACAGTAATAATAGCTGAGTGCTTATCATGTACTCAGTGTTTTTTGTATGCATTATTTTACTTGCTTCTGCTAAGTTGCTTCAGTAGTGTCCTACTCTGTGCGACCCCAGAGACAGCAGCCCACCCGGCTCCGCCATCCCTGGGACTCTCCAGGCAAGAACACTGGAGTGGGTTGCCATTTCCTTCACCAATGCATGAAAGCAAAAAGTGAAAGTGAAGTCACTCAGTCGTGTCCGACTCCTAGCGACCCCATGGACCGCAGCCCACCAGGCTCCCCCGTCCATGGGATTTTCCAGGCAAGAGTACTGGAGTGGGGTGCCATTGCCTTCTCTGTTATTTTACTTAGTCATTACAATAACCCTATGAGAACCCTCAAAAGACAGCAAGGAAACGCACCCTATGAGAGTGATATTATCTTAGTTTTGAGGAAATCATGGTGTAGGGAAATTAAAAGGTGATCGAGGACACAGGTGGATTTGTACCTGGGTCTGTCTGACTCCAAAGCCCAGGGTGAAGAATTTTGGTTGCATAAGTAGAGTCTGGTTTCAGATCTCAACCCTCCATTTACTAGTGAATGAAGTACCTACTTTCATAGCATTATTATAAGGATTAAAAGATGCTAGTAACATAAACCACTCAGTGTAGTGATTGGCTTGTGCTCAGTCCTCCCTAAGCGTTTCTAATAATCCTGATAATTGAACCATATCCCCCACTGCCTGCCAACACTAATCTTCTGCCACTTGGTAGATAAGAATTCTACAGATACTTACTTCCTTGTTTCTAAGATTTGACATATGTTCATTCCATAGCCTAGGATGCCTCTTCTCTCTTCCTATCTGAATCATTCCCTGTATTTAAGAAGCAGCCTATATCTTGCCTCCACGAAGTCGTTACAGACTTCTTTCCTTTCTTTAAATACTTAGCTAAACAACTTACCGGAGAAGGCAGTGGCAACCCATTCCAGTACTCTTGCCTGGGAAATCCCATGGATGGAGGAGTCTAGTGGGCTACAGTCCATGAGGTCGTGAGGAGTCAGACATGACTGAGCAACTTCACTTTCACTTTTCACTTTTATGCATTTGAGAATGAAATGGCAACCCACTCCAGTGTACTTGCCTGGAGAATCTCAGGGATGAGGGAGCCTGGTGGGCTGCCATCTGTGGGGTCACACACAGTCAGACACGACTGATGCAACTTAGCAGCAGCAGCAGCAAGCAACTTACTTGGCAACTTGTAAATTTGACCTGTGTTACTAGTTTCTCATATGTACTTATTTCCCAAACTAAATAGTAAGCCTCTTGAGGGTACAAGCTGTCAATTAGTAGTGGTAAAAATGAAATATTGCTTTTGCTCTTGCTAAGTCACTTCAGTCGTGTCCGACTCTGTGTGACCCCACAGATGGCAGCCCACCAGGCTCCCCCATCCCTGGGATTCTCCAGGCAAAAACACTGGAGTGGGTTGCCATTTCCTTCTCCAATGCATGAAAGTGAGAAGTGAAAGTGACCCCATGGACTGCAGCCCACCAGGCTCATCCATCCATGGGATTTTCCAGGCAAGAATACTGGAGTGGGGTGCCATTGCCTTCTCCATAGTGACCCCATGGATTGCGGCCTAACAGGCTCCTCTGTCCATGGGATTTTCCAAGCAAGAGTACTGGAGTGGGGTGCCATATACATTTCCCAATTAGTTGGACATTCAGCAGATACAGCTGGAGAGCAGTGTATCTTAGTGGTTAAGAGTGTGGAGTCTGAAGCTGCCCAGGCTGAGTTAAATCCTGACTCTGCCACTTATTGACTCGGGGGAATTCATTTATCCTTTCTGGCCTCAGTTTCTTCAGTAAGATAGTTACTAATAAGGTTGTTGAAATGATTAAATTAATTAAAATAAGTAAAATGCTTAGAGTAGTGCCTGGCATATTATAGGGACTGTATAAATGTTGTCTATCATTTTTTTTTTAAAGGTATTCTGAGAGATGTGGAAAGAGTGAAGTTCATGGTCCCTCTCCCTCTCATCAGAAAGTTTAGATCTCTTTCCCTTTTCCCCAGCTGATGGTCTTCCTCTTGGTTATGGTAAAGATTGGGAAATTAGCAGGATGTGGAATGGTGAGATGGAAAGTATACAGGGAGATGCGATTCCTTGCTGTCTTTTGGGGGTTCTCAAAGGAATCACCATTTGGCTCAACTATTTCCCACTTCTCAGATGTGGACCCTCCAAAGGACACACTGGTGTCGAACCTGACCCTGAACTTCGGGCCCCAGCACCCAGCAGCCCATGGAGTCCTGCGGCTAGTGATGGAGCTGAGTGGGGAGATGGTGCGGAAGTGCGACCCCCACATCGGGCTGCTGCACCGGGGCACTGAGAAGCTCATTGAATACAAGACCTATCTGCAGGTTTGTGGGGCGAACGGGGCCTGCCGACAGGACTGGGCATGCTTTAACCTGGGGCTTTGCCAGTTTGCTGGCCCAGAAGCCCAGAGGGTGTTGTGGGGGTTGGGAGGGAACCCTGTTGAGGTTATCAGGACAGTTTCGGTTGGGAGGATGGAGAGATGTGGCAGGGGATGCTGGGCTTGAATCATCTGGATTTGGTTTACCCAACAGAAAGGCTTTGGAGCCAGAGCTACACTCCTAACTCTTCTCTGGCTGACTTTTGGCTGGCCCCTTTACCTTTACTCCAGTGCCTCAGTTTCCCTGCCCTCATATCATGCTAGTACGTCAGAGCTGGCGTCCCTGGGGTCAGGGAAAGAGGAGAGCGACGTCAGCTCCCCAGGACTAACAGCTGATTCTTGTATCTTCCAGCATTCTAAGTTTGTTTTCGAAATACTCAGTGAGTCAGAGTGACCGGGAGGGAGTTTGTGAGAGTTTGCTGTTTTTGGAGAACTCTGTGACCCAAATAGTGAGGGTCAGATTTGAAGAAACTGGATCCTGGGATAGGAATCTGAAGTTTTTCTTCTTACTGTCAGAAGAAAGCTCTTGATAACAGGATGATGGAGTTAGGATTTAGAACCAGCTGACTAGAATGTGATTCTCCCAAAGAGTCCCGGCAATGATGGTTTCTGGTCCTGTTCTCCACAGAGTTAACCCCTGTAGCTTTATCCCGCGTCACAGTGACATCAGGGCAAGAACTGGCTGTTCCAAAGAGAGGCGTCTTAGCTCCTCCTCCTTCCTGGAAACTGAAGTAAACAGCTGGGACTTAGCTTTCTTGGTATTGTGCGGATGAGTCCTTTCTGTCTCTTTCCATCCTTCTTGCTCTTCCTTAATTTCCTCCTAAGATTACCTTTCCCTGTCAGTATCTCAGATAGACTTTGTTCTTGGACAGAGGTGTCGCTTGGCCCAGAAGACAAGGTTGGCAGTGGTGTGCTGCAGCCAGCTCACACTGGCTCGCAAGAACAGATTGTTATTCAGTTCTGTGGGCCAGTTGTTAAACACAGCTATCATTAAAAATTAAATTATGCTAGCTTGCAGGTTAAGATACTAAAAATCAAGGTAAGAAGTGTGACAGTCCCCGGCTCCGTTACTTGGCCGCATTCCTCTGTGCCGTGCTCGCTGGGCGTTTGCTGTTGCGGCATCTGTGTAGTGGCAGCGCTGCGTGGTGCTGTGGTACCCTGCCCGGTGCTGTCTGCTCAGTTACGTAGCGTTGGTAGTTGAAAATGGGACCTTGTAGGAGTATTTTTACCATGGAAATTGGCAAACCCGACAGATCAGGGTTTCCCCCCTCCACCCCCTCCACCGCTTCTGAGATCGGGAAGACTTACGTAGCGCTGGCCTCTGATGCCCACTGAGAGCAATGCTTCTAGCAGCCAGACTGAGGGTTCCTCGGCCTGTTAGATGTGACCCAGATTTCTCCCTCGTCCCAGGCCCTTCCGTACTTTGACCGGCTGGACTATGTATCCATGATGTGTAATGAACAGGCCTACTCACTGGCCGTGGAGAAGCTGCTCAACATCCAGCCTCCTCCTCGTGCACAATGGATCCGAGGTGCGCCCCAGCCCCTTCTTCCCGTGGCCCACTGTGAGGATCGCATAGAGCCCGCCCCCCGTCTCAGGAGCACTGAGCCCAGAACTGTTCTGTCAGCCTGGATCCCTGGCTCCTGTATCCATCTCTTCCTGTCTTCACCTCTCTACAGTGCTATTTGGAGAAATCACTCGGCTTTTGAACCACATCATGGCTGTGACCACACATGCCCTGGACATTGGGGCTATGACCCCTTTCTTCTGGATGTTTGAAGAAAGGGAGAAGGTATGAGGAGGCGGAAAGGATGGGAAAAGGGGAGGAGGTACCTGAGATGGAGCAGGTATGAAGGATGCGAGAATAAAAGGAACGCGAACATTTACGGGGAGAAGGTGTATTTAATCTGGGTTTTATATATATATATATATATATTTTAAGTTTTTATTATGTATTTTTATTTATTTACTTGCATGGGGTCTTAGTTGTGGCACGGGGCTAGTTCCCTGACGAGGGATCGAACCCAGGCCCCCTGCCTTGGGAGCATAGAATCTTAGCCACTTTTTCACCAGGGAATCCCCTGGGTTATATTTTTAAGGAGCTTTGTGTTGTGAAATGTTGGTTGGGCCCCAGAAGGCTGGAGGCGGGGGAGTAAACCACCATGGTGTTGGACTTAGGGACTTAGGGACCCAGGACTTTGTCACTAACTCAGTGTGTCCCGTCAAGATGTTCGAGTTCTACGAGCGCGTGTCTGGGGCTCGGATGCATGCTGCTTACGTCAGGCCAGGAGGTGTGCACCAGGTGAGCAGGAAGCTGCCGGCCTCAAGGTCCAGCCCTTGCTTGTGTCCTCCGTGGCCACTGGGGGGCAGCACTTCGGATGGAAGTGTCAACCCTGTGCTACCGAGGCAGAGCTGGCTCTCCCTAGCAGAGCCTCTGTACTCATTGTTGATCCTCTGATTGTTTTCTAGGACCTACCCCTTGGGCTTATGGATGACATTTATGAGTTTTCTAAGAACTTTTCTTTTCGGATTGACGAGCTGGAGGAGGTAAGATAGGAGTCAGTGGGAAGAATCCCTTTTCCCCCAGGAAGGGTTCATGGGGTTTTAGTCCCCAGTTGTAAAGAAATACAGAGGTATCTGAGGAGTGTCTTGAATAGTGTTCATACAGCAGTTTTCTTGATCAACAGATGTTGACCAACAACAGGATCTGGCGAAATCGGACAGTCGACATCGGGGTTGTAACAGCAGAGGACGCACTGAACTATGGTTTTAGGTGGGAGGAATAAGACTTCTCTCTTCAGGGGTGGGTGGGTTCCAGATTAATATCTTGGCTTCAGCTGTGGCACCTTCCTTGCCAGGCTGACTTTCTATCCCATGCCCAGAGTGTGCGGGCGGGAGAGGGGAGCCTGAGGAAGAGAGCATGCCTCCTTTCTTGGTCTGTGGACAGTGGCCCTTGACTCTTTTGCACTCTCTGCAGTGGGGTGATGCTCCGGGGCTCGGGTATCCAGTGGGACCTGCGGAAGACCCAGCCCTACGATGTCTATGACCAGGTGGAGTTTGATGTGCCTATTGGCTCTCGAGGGGACTGCTATGATAGGTAAGGTCCAAATCCTTTCTTAGCCCATTGTCCCCCTGGTTTTTTCCCTGTCTAAAACCTTTCTCTTAGCTACTTTCTCTTTTCTCATACTTTATAGTATCTATTAGAACACCTGTGTGTATTAAATTAGGTTGCTTTTTAAAGTACTTTCACATATGTGGCATCTTATTTTACCCTTACATTCTCCTTATGTCTTGGGTAGAACTAGTTTTGGCCGCATCTTATAGCTGAAAAAGCTGAAGCATAAAAGTTAGAGATTAGCCTGGGACTGTTCTGTCAGTAATGCTTGAGATTAGAAGCCTCCTGATCCAGTGCTCTTTCCACTAGATTCTAAGCTTCAAATTCCACTGCTCTTTATTGACCCCAAGAAGAGTTTGCTACTGTTTTCCTTTTGAGTCAATTTGACTCTCACCTCCAAAAAAATGTTTAATAAGAGAGTAGCTAAAGAGGGAAATACTACAGGACATAGCCTGAGAAAACTAGGAGAGGATTTGGGAAAGGGCCCAGTGCTGAAATCAGAAGACTAGGTTTTATATAGGTGCCCAGGCCAAGCAGAGATGCCGTACTAGGGGAGTGAAGAAAGTTACCTGCACTGTTCGGTTCGGCCCAGCGCATTCTCCCAGCCTCACATCCAATCCTCTGGCTGCTTGTCTTTTGTTCTTAGTCCGTCTCATCTCCTTCAGATACCTGTGTCGGGTGGAGGAGATGCGCCAGTCCATTCGAATCATCTCACAGTGTCTGAACAAGATGCCTCCTGGGGAGATCAAGGTTGATGATGCCAAAGTGTCTCCACCAAAACGAGCAGAAATGAAGGTTGGCTCATTGTTGTTCAGTTGCCCAGTTGTGTCCAACTCTTCGTGACCCCACAGGCTGCAGCACACCAGCCTCCCTGTCCCTCATCATCTTCCGAAGTTTGCCCAAGTTGGCTACAGGGATAGAAAAAAGCGGGGGTGATGAGGGGCAGTGACTGGGGAGGAGTGTCTTTGGATTAAATCCTACTTTTCAGTTTTCCTTTTTCAAAGAATTCTCTGTGTAAGATTGTTAACCTCCAATACTCTCCTCTCTTCTTTATGTATCTTCTCTGCTCACTGACTTACATGGGGGATTTTAGACACCCTGGGGATAGAGATTATGTTCTGTGTGTGCAAAGGCCTGCCATACAGTTTGGATCCGGCTTACTGATGCAGCCTTGTTCCTTTCTCCAGACGTCTATGGAGTCACTGATCCATCACTTTAAGCTGTACACTGAGGGCTACCAAGTTCCCCCAGGAGCCACATACACAGCCATTGAGGCGCCTAAGGTGAGGCGGGCCAGGGGGAGAGACTGTGTGCAGTGGGCGACTGGAGACAGATGTGCAATTAAACTCTCGTTCATCAGTGAAAGAGAGGACATGAGGGTGAATAGAAAGGATTTTGCTGGCAGAGAAAAGTGTCCTTCCCGTTAATGAAGGCAGGCAACCTTCTTCGGACAGGGAGAGTTTGGCGTGTACCTGGTGTCTGATGGTAGCAGCCGCCCTTACCGATGCAAGATCAAGGCTCCTGGTTTTGCTCACCTGGTAAGATCCAGCCTCAGTGATTCTAACTGTTCATACGTGAATCCAGTAATGGTTGAGATCTTTATGAACTTTCATTCCTTCTCCTCCACCTTGCTCCTCTTGCCTAATACTTGCTGTCTTAATCTCTCCAGGCTGGTCTGGACAAGATGTCCAAGGGGCACATGTTGGCGGACGTCGTTGCCATCATAGGTACAAGGCCGGTTGTGTAGTGGAGGGCTTCTAGTCAGGGGGCTTTGGAACTCTGATGGGAACAGAAACCGAACACCTCTGTTCAACAGACTGCAGGCATAGACGCAGATCCTGTCTCCTGGGCACTGTAGGGACTGCTAGATCCTTGGTAACATCACTTTTTTTCCTCCTTCCCCTGACCTCCTAGGTACCCAAGATATTGTGTTTGGAGAAGTAGACCGGTGAGCAGGGGAACAGTGTTGGACCTCCCTGTCCTCTGTGGAGCCTCTCCATCGTTGGAAATGGGACTGTGCATGCGTGTGTGTGTGTACACGTACATGAATGCTTAGCTGTCAGGCTTTCTGTGCATGTACCAGAAAAGGAGAAATCACAATAAATTAGCCACGTCTGGCCCCACACCCAAATTTCTGGTTTGTCTTTCCCAGTGTCTTACTGTCTTTCACTTTAAAGAGAAACTTAGGGCGTTTGTTAACCATCTACTTCTCTGTTAGACTCAGTCCTTGGCAGTTTTTCCTGTTCATCTCCACCCCTGTTTCTGACTCTTGTTCCACTTCTCCATTCCCCGTTTCCTCTTTTCCCCTCACTTGCCCCCCCTTGCCCAAACCTTGTTGCCCACACTAATTGATAAACTCCTCAAGTCAAGCCTGGGTACAGAGTTCCAGATGGGAGAGAAGGGTTATCATGGGGTCTTAGAGAATCTTGAGGGGCAGTTTATCACCGTTCTGTCTCTGGACAGGGCTGGAGTGAGAAGGTGGGTTTAGATAGCCTTTCTTAGATAGCCTTTCCCAAGCACGGGCGTCCCTCTTTCCATGGTGACAGGGGCTTGGTCACTGAAGGACGGAGGCACGAGAGTTCAGATCTCCTAGCTCCCTTCCTTAGTTGGCCCTTCCGGGAGTTGCTCGTTTTCTCTTGCAGGAAGGGGAAGGGGCCAGAGCTCGGAGGAAGGCGTGGCAGGAAGGGGGGAACTCTGTGGTCAGGGAGCTGCTCACAGCACAGCTGCGCAGTGCAGGCAGAACGTCAGATCCCCAGCTCTCGGCCCCTCAGCCCCTGGCCAGGATGATCCCAGCAGTGCTCCTGCTCTTACTCCTTTTGGTTGAACAAGCAGGTGAGAGGGTTTGATGAGGGACGGGGAGCAGGGCTCCAGGGTGGGAATCAAGGGCATGTGTCTGAGGGACAAGGTGGGAACAGACGGAGGGAGGCCGGCATGGGGCAGGTGGACACGGAGACCCTGAGGCTGGTCCCACCCCGTCCCCATCAGGGCACAGAAATTGTTCCCTCTTGTCCCCTTGTTATTTTTTCAGGGCTAATACACCATAAGGCTTCAGTTTGGCAGAGGAGTGGTTCTATGACGTGAAAAGCTGGTCCGGGGGAAAGCTTCCATTTCCCATGATGAGCGTTTTCTGTGGGGTGCATTTGGTCTTGTCCATTGGGAACTGATCTCTATCTGGTTAAATAACAATTATAAAGCCCCCTTTAGGAAGGCAGGGGCCTGTCCTTGTGTTTAGGGGTGAGGCAAGGATAGTTAAACACAATTGCTGCCTCTAAGGGGTTTTCACTAAGGCGCAGCTGAGATGAGGGCAGGCAGCACACGACGCTTAGGTCTAGAGAGCTGGGAGCATCACCTGAGAAATACTGAGGCAGAAAAGGAAGGTCTCTGTAGTTCTGAGGCTCCAGCATTCTCTGACCTCTTACTTCTTGCTCTCTCGGAGTTGTCTTTTTTTAAGACAGGATGGTCACAGCTGGGGTTCGGGGAGGAAGAGGTTAGTGAAACTTAAAGGGAAGTGGGGAAATTAAAAAAGATGGAGTGGGATGGACTTCCACCAGCCCAGCTGTGAAGGTGGAGGGAAGGTCTAAGTGAGGGGCCAGTCCGCTGCCATAAGATGAGGTAGTAGGGCCACTGAGGCATAAAAGAGAGGGTGCAGGCTTTAAAAGTGGAAAACCTAGGTTTGAATTCAAGTTCTGTCCCTTAACTCTGTGGCCCTGAAGAATTACTTTTCTTGGCCTCGGTTTCGTCATCTACAAAATGGCGATGATGCTTCCCTCGAGGGGTAGTTTTGAGATTTATGCAATGCTGTGTCTTGAAGAACGTCACACCATAAAGCACACTTAACTGGCATATCACATGCTCACGAGCTCTTCTGATAGGGGTCGGAGCTGATAGAGGCTGGAGCTCAGACGTTATTTGATTTTTTTCATTGCACAAAACTTCCTCTCTCGGTGGCCCAGAGTGAGTAACGGGGCAGAGTACCCGGAGCCGGAATCCATACCGCTTGTAGTCATTCCCTTGAGCCTGGGCCGAGACGCTCACTCAACCTTGTGTGTAGAGCCATCGGGATCCATAAGGCCAAGGAAAGCAGGCACCTTGTTTTTACGTATTTAAGTGTCTCAGGATGGGGGTGGCGAAGGGGGAAAGCAATGTGGCTGAGGCTAGATGACCAATAATAGAGTGATTGCCTTCCCTCCCTTCCTCAGCTCACATCCTTCCTGTCCAGCCCTCAGCCACAGGTCACAGGACTTAGCAAAGACACCCCTGTGGTTTCTTTGCTGAAATTTGTCACTGCCTGCCCTCACTTTACCCCTCTGGGCTGAGGTTTTCAGCCCAGTGAACACAAATGGGTCCCTTGAGGGCTATGAAGTGCTCAGTGGTGCCTAAGGAACCCACAGTGCTAAAAAGTTGGTTGGGGGCTAAAAGGGGAAGGCTCTCGACTCTCAGAGACTATAAGTTGCATCACAACGAACCCTTTCACACTCCTGTCCTACCCCTACCCTCGGGTGAGGGAGAAAACTGAGAGGTAAGAGAAACAGGAATCCAGAGAGGAAGATGAAGTTGCTTCCCCTGGAGGGTGCTCCTTCAGGCCCCGTCCCACCTCCCAGAGCCCTTCCCTTCTCTCCTCTGAGCACCAGATCTCCCCCGCTGCCCCTGACCTGATGCGTGCGCTCTCTGCCTTCAGCGGCCCTGGGAGAGCCTCAGCTCTGCTATATCCTGGATGCCATCCTGTTTCTATATGGCATTGTCCTCACCCTGCTCTACTGCAGACTCAAGGTAAGGCAGGGGCAGGGTGGGCTGAGGGCTGGAAGGAGAAGTGGGAGGTTGGTGGCAGCATGGCTTCAAGGCAAGGGGAAAGGGGGTTTGAAGTCCCCCGTGAAGTCTGGAGGGGGAGCTGGGCCAACCAACCTCACCTTTGCTAATGACTTTCCTCCAGTTGCAGGTGCGAAAGGCAGCTACAGCCAGTGAGGTATGAACCCACCCTCAAAGGGGTGTCAACCATTTTTCAGACTTTCAGCCCTTCTAGGGTTTTAGCCTTGGGGTCTGTGGTCTCTGGGGTGGGGCATGGGACTCAGGTGCTGATCTGTTTAGCTTCAGAGGCCCCCTCCCACCTCATCCTACCCACCCTGCCAGCTAGCCAAGTCACAAGTAAAATATTCAGCAGGCAACGAGGAAGAGTCAAGTGTAGAGTGACATTGAGTACATGAGAGAGTTGAATGTTGTGTATGTACGTGTGTTGGTAGTGTTATGGGCAAATGTGCGTTCATGCCCCAGAGTGGCCTGAGGGAACCAGTCACCCCTGGCCAAATACCTCCCTGGGAGGGCAAGATGTTGAGAGGTCCTGTGGGACATGTTGGTCTCTAATGCTTTGCCCCTTTTGCCTCTACAGAAATCAGATGGCATTTACACGGTAAGTGAACCTGCCTCCCCACCCCAACCTGGACTCCTTGTCCAGGAAGTCAGCAGAAGAGGGTGGGCTTCTGAGTGACCTTTGGAAGGGGTGGAGCCTGCGGGGGTGGCTAGGAGGCCCAGTGATGGGCTCAAGCTCCTGACTGTCTTTTGACCTCTATCTCCAGGGCCTGAGCACCCGGACCCAGGAGACTTATGAGACCCTGAAGCATGAGAAACCACCACAATAGCTTTAGAACAGATGCCCTTTGTCACTTCCTTCAAACGCTGTCCTCCCAGCCCTTGTGGTTGGCATCACATATGCCTCCCCACCATAAATGCCAGTTGACTCTTCCCCTGTAATGACTCTCTGCCCCTCATTAATAATCACCAGTGATTCCTCCTTGTCACAGACCTCAGATGCTCTTCACTGATGTCTATATTCTAGTCTCACCCCTCTATGCCACCCTTCCCCTCTTCCCCACCCCCAGGTCCTACTAAACAGTGGGAAGGGACTAACATCAATAAAGACACCATAGACTGGACTCCATTCATTCATGTAAGATATTTATTCAGCCTCTACTAGCCTAGGCTGGATACTGAAGATACCATTTCGAGTAAGGCAAACTCGGTTCCTGACCTGCCAGAGCTCGTAGTCTAATAGACTTCAGGGTTGTTTTACTTGATTGAGGAATGAATGCTGACTGTGACTGGGGGAATGAAGAAACTTCTGACCCCCAGGTTCTCTAACATGGAGCTGGAGCAAGGAGTAATGTGTTGGGAGTCTAGGCACATTCAGAACAGTCAAACCCAAGAAATGACTTTCTCACCCAGCATGGCCCTCCATGCCTGACAACGGGAACAAGGTTGGGTTGCAGGCAAGCCTGGCTGTCCAACCCCCGATAGTCACCAATCCAGATCAGAGTGGGCTACAGGGAGCAGAGTAAGCACATCTCATAATACACATGCATATGGGCATTAGCAGAGCTGGAAAGCCAAACGTGCAGAAGGGATGGTGTGACAAACGCGTGTGAGACTCCCAATGGAGGGTTTAATAGAAGATGTTTTCTGTGGATTCTGGGGTAAGATGGACCTCAGGGGGCCAGGTTGGAGTTGGAGGAGGGTAAGGCAAAGGGGAGGGCTTCCTAGGTGGCACAGTGGTAAAGAATCCACCTGCTAAAGCAGGAGGCACAGGGATCTGGATTTGATCTCTGGCCCAGGAAGATGCCGTGGGGGAGGAGATGGCAATGCACTCAAGTGTTCTTGCCCGAAAAATCCCATGGACAGATGAGCCTGGAAGCTACAGTTCAAGGGGTCACAGAGTCGGACACAACTGAGCATGCGAGCAAATAAGGCAAAAAGGAACAAGTCGGGTCCGGGTAGGAGGCCAGCTCCTCTGAGCACACAGGTGGGTGGTGAAGGGATGCCCCTTGTCAGTGCCGGTCCCGTTTCTAAGCAGGACTCTGTGGCAGTATCTGAGTCCCTTCTGATGTCAGCCCTACCTCTGATCCCACAGGCCTGTGCAAATGGGTCCAGGTCTCCAGGCTTACCCCCATCTCCCCCTACCTCCACCCCGTGCTGGGCAGTACTTTGCACTGCATGGTGACTGACACTTCAGTGTTTCCAGCTTGTACCATTTGATCCACTCATTAGCCCTGTGAGGAAATTCAAGCTCTTTGAAGTTAATTAACCTGTCCAAGGTCATCTTGCAAGTGAGGGACAGATCTCTGTCCCTGCATGTTTTACCACATGTGGGGGGCGGAAAAAAAAAAAACGATACTGAGAAAGAAAGGGGAAGAAAGTAATTTTGAGTGGTAAGGGGCTAGAAGGCCAGACTGAAGAGGTTGATTAATATACAGAAGAGGGGGACAGGGATAGAGTGGGAGTTTGGGATGGAGATATGCACACTGCTATATTTAAAACAGATAACCAACAAGGACCTACTGTACAGTACAGAGAACTCTGTTCAATCTCTATAATAACCTCAGTGGGAAAAGAATTTGGAAAAGAACAGATATATGGAATATGTATAACACAATTACCCTGCTATGTGCTTGAAACACCACATTGTTAATCAATTATACTCCAATATAAAATAAAAGTCTTAAAAAGTATACAGAAGAAACTGGAGCCATTTCTGATGTCTTGGGAAAGGTGGTTTCAGTGGGATATGAAGAATGAGTTAGGGTAGGGAAGTAAATATTTTAAAGTATAAACAAACTTTTATTGGAAATGCCCATTTTCCCATTTGGGGATTGTGAATCTCCTGCATCAATCCAGCCTGGCTTACATTCCATTTTGATTTAAGCCAGGTTATTACAGCTACCAGAATTTCTCAAGTCCTAGATGTCCACCAAGTTGGAGAACTGGCAGGCCTTTAACTGGCTATCACGTCTGCTAGTTCTAGGCTCTAAGATAGCCACGAGAATTTAGGCCAGTTCTATGAACAGCACCCAGATAATGGTAAGGGAGGGGCTTTCCTGGTGGCTCAGACAGTAAAGAATCTGCAGTGCAAGAGATCTGGGTTTGGAGAAGGGAAAGGCTACCCACTCCAGTATTCTTGCCTGGAGAACCCCATGAACAGAGGAGCCTGGTGGGCTACAGTCCATGGGGTCACAAACAGTTGAACATGACTGAGTGACTGACACTTTCACTTTCAATAGTAGGGGAGATACTTGGAATGAGTGTTCTGCAGACAGGGGTCTAAGTGAGAGGTTTTAAATGGAAGGATTAGAGCACCTCCAGGGAAAGCTTCTCCGGTGGCTCAGCTGGTAAAGACTCTGCCTGCAATGCAGAAGAACTTGGTTCAATCCCTGAGTATAGAAGATCCCCTGGAGAAGAAAATGGCTACCCACTCCAGTATTCTGGCCTGGAGAATTAAAGAGTTGCACACGACTGAGGGACTTTCACTTTCTTTTCTTTTCAGGGGAGAAGCACAGTGTCCCCTGGCTCAGAATGGAGGGGAGGGGCCTTGGGTGACACCTCTGGGCTCATTTGGGGAAGCTTTCTCCTCTTCATAGTGTGGTAGAGGAAATTCTGAGGGGTGCTTTCATTTCCCATGACCTCTAGGAGTCTAGGGATTCAGATAATGAATCTTTCGTGCCTTTCAAGGTACCATGTCCAAGGCCAAGTCTCTATGCCGTTCCCAGGCCTGTGAAAAGATTCCTTGTGTTTGGAGAAGAGTCACCAGCACCTCCCACCCTGTCATTTCCATCACTGGTCTCGTCAACCCTTTCTCCACCCCTTCACACCAAAATCCCTTTCTTGTTAGAAGCAGATTTCTCTTTGTTCTTAGTCCTACTCTTTCCCCACGACCCTTATTTCTCCTGGTTCCCCAAACAGAGCAGGCTTACAACTTAACTCCTGCAAAGTTTATTGTAGAAAACAAGGAGTGGGCAGGGAGAGGCACCTCAGGCCTGGCCAGCGGGTGTGCCAGGGGCGAGCGAGGGGTGGGAGGCCCGTGTCTGCACACCTCAGCGGGTGGCAGGCTGCTTTTTGGGGTCTATAAAACTGCTCAAGAAGTTAAGCAGGTCAGTCCCAGCCTTCTTGAAGAAGGGCGTCAGTTCCTCCTGCGTCTTCTCAAAGTAGGCCCTGGCAACGTGAGGGGTTAGAAGTGAGGGCGAGGGACGGGTACTGGCCTTCTTGTGGTGGGAGGTGAGATCCGAGGCCCCAAACCCTAGTGCCTGGTCTGTCCCGGCAGACAGACAGGAGGGGAGACAAGCTCTCAACCGGGCAGAGGAACAGACCATAGAGAGAGAAATTCGAAGCCCAGTTCCTGCTGCCCCTCCCTGTTGAAGAGGTCTGAGGGATGTGTAGGATGATAATGGCATTTCCTCTACAATTAAACCTCATCCTCCCTAGCCCCCCACCCCTGAGCTCAGTGCTCTGTGGGATCTCCCAACTTCCCCTCTTGCTCTCCACAGCCCCCTGGTCCCCAAACTCCCTTTGCTGAGACTTACTTGGCTTGGGTTTGAAGCTCTGAGCCCTTGGCCTTCTCCACAAGGTCCTTGCCATAGTCGGCCACAGTCTGGAAGTACTGAGAGACCAGGCTTTGCAGATTCGGCTCCTCGGCCTGTCTCCGAACCAGAGCCCCTGTACATACACAGAAACACACACACGCTCTCTCAGTTGAGTCCCCAACAACGAGTCCCACATCTCTGCCAGGATTCAGCCTCAGCTCTCAGCCCTCTCCCTGAACAGGTATCCACCTCCAGGTCTTTGGATGGGTTTTCTGGGCTTTAGAGAGGGGATGATTTTCCTCTTCAGCTCTCTGGTTGCCAGACCTGGGCATAGCAGCACAGACAGCGGGGCACCTTCTCCTCCCTGGGACCCCTCTTCAGCTCACACCCACCTTCAAGGCCACAGATGGTCAGGAGCAGCACAGTCAATGCAAGCAGCTTCATGGTGTTAACGGCAGGGAAAGTGGCCTGCGAACAGTTGGGGGCAGGGGAGGTCACTGATGCTGCGTGGGCTTCCCCCTTCCCCCACGGCCCGCTCCCTACACGTCCCCTCCAACCCGGCTCCCTTGTTCTACCTGAAGTCTGTAGACGCGCCCTCGTCTCTTAATCTCTTACTGTACCTGGTCAGGGATGCTGTGTCTGTGTCTGGCCTGGCTGAGGAGGAAGGGGCTATATATCTCTGTGCTTCCCCACTCCACCCCGTCAGGTGATAAGGACTTTGGAGGAGTCCAGTGGGGCAGGAACTATGCTGGAGTAAACAAGTGAGAGAAGTGGGGGTAGGAGAGGCCAGCATATAGGAGATGCCTGGTGATGGGGTCAGAGACAGGGCCTTAATGGATGCCAAGGGCATACATTTTAGTCCTATTCAAGATTCATTCCTTTGGGGCCTGGGACCAGTAGTCCTTGGATCTGAATCTTTCAGTAAGCAGGATTTCTAGGGTTTTCTTCTCTTTTTTCCTGGAAAACTTTGATGTATCAGATCTAACGACCTCAGCCCTTGGTATCTTTGTACCATTATGGGTAAATTTCATCTCCCAACCCTACCCCCATTCACTGAAACTTGGCAGAGAGGTATTGGGGGACAGAAAAAAGGCGATAAAATCAGGGACAGGGGTGAGGGGAATGCAGGTTAGGAGAATAAGGATTAGGGCCAGAGGCCAGGTGTGATCGACTCTGTACTCTTTTGAGTTAATGTGTAATGAATGAGATGGGGGAGAAAACACTAGAACCAGAATGACCTTCCTGAGTGCAGATCAGCAAGCACAGCCCTCCCCCAGTAAAACAAATTCAGAAAGCAGCTGCTGCCCACCCCACACCCCCTCCCCCCACCCCACACCCCCATCATTGGCGTGCTCTGGCAGGATAAAGGTTGAAGGTCTCTGGGCATTCGATCCGCTTATCAAGTCCAGGCAGTGGTCAGCCAATACAAGTCAGCAGGGGCCATAACATCCCTCCAACCAAGGTCCTGGCCCTTGGCCCTGTCCTGATTGTGAGGGAGGACAGAGATGCATTTCCCAGGCCCAAGGCCTTTGGGTGAAATCAGCTAAATAGAGATCACAAGTACTTGTATCTTTCATCCTTTGACCTCTTCCTGAGAGATGGGAGTGGTGATGTGAGCACTAGTAGGGGAGGCGACTAGAGCCTAAGAAATTTTATTCTGTCTTCAACTATTCCCCTGTGGAGCACTTAGTGCTTGAAAGGGAGCTCCATTGATTTGTCTCTGGCTTTGGAGTGGAGCGCATTTGAGGGCAGGAGCCTATATTTCTCAATTTGATTTGCCAACTCTGCCTAGGGAATCTTTTCACTTTCTTTCCTAGGGAACCAGGGAAGGAAGAATCAACTTCAGAGGTCAGGTGTTTCAGGGACTACTTCTGCTGGAACTCAGGTTGCAGCCCCTGCTCCTTTACCCCAAGCTCTCACACCCATTCCCTTTCTACAGAGAGGACTCTTGGGTGAACTTTAAAAGGTTTGGACCTCCAGGAGGGAGGGTGGGTTGCCGGGGTCCAGCCCCAGCTGATCCAGGGTATTCGAAGGAGAGACGGCGTAGGCGAGGGTCAGGAAACAACTGCTTAATTAAACGTTAATTAAGGATATAAAGAGTAATAGAATGAGGATAGCTCAGTAGGAAAATTCAGTGGAGAAAAGAGGCTGAGTAGCTTGGTTTATGCAGGAGACCAATAAAACTTCAAGAAGTTTGCACCACTTACGTAGGCCGCAGGCGTTCTTCCATTGTCCCGAAGGAGAGGAGACTCTGAGGCTTCCCCGGTGGGATCTTAGAAGCCCAGGCATAATTAGCAAGCATGGCAGGTTCCGTGCTCCAGATGGAGACTCAGCCAGAATTTGAGAGAGAGAGCGACACGGGGAGACCAAGTTTCAGTGAACAAGGCCCGCACTTTATTTTCCAAAGTAGTTTTTATACCTTAAGTTGTGCATAGAGGATAATGGGGGAAGGGGTGGAGTCATGCAAGGACAGCAGTTCCTGGTCCTAATCGAAGCCAGGCTTTCAAACTTATCATATGCAAAAGTTCAGGTGATTGACATCATCTTCTGGCCCGGAGGCCTGTTAACATTTTAAGAAACTTATTTTTCTCTAAAGGTGATTATTCCAAAGTCAGGCACCAGCCTCCAAAAAAGCATTGGACAAAAAAGCATTTTACATTTCTATACACCCATTATATCAATCAATACACTTCCAAGGACACAGTAGGTAAGGAGTATGGAGACTTAGCAGCAAACATTGGCTTAATAAGTGAAAAACCCTTCACCAATACAATTTCTAATCAATCTTTTAACTACTCAAAAGAATCTGTGTTTAGACAGTTTAGAACATCTTCTGCCTCTCACAGTTGGGAGGCTCTGAACAATCACATGTGGCCGGAAAAACCTATTCAGGCAGGCTAGAGGATTTCCAAAGGAGTTTGTAGGTTGAAACACTGTCACACCCAGGAATTATTAACTGGAGCTGTAAGCTAACTCTTTTTTCAGAGAGAGGTAGTGGGGGACAGCCCGCGTAAAGTCAGAGGTGTAGGTGAAAGCACAAAGCAGAAAGTAGGCAGACTCTGGTTTGGCGGGTAGATGCTCGAGAATTTCCAGGGGGACTCCTGAGGCTCGATCCTGCCTTTGCGTATGCCGAGCCTCCTTCCTCATGACCTTTGTCATGGGCGGAGTTCCTCACGCTGGCTCCCGGCAGTGATAGAATTCCAGTTGAGCTATTCCAGATCCTGAAAGATGATGCTGTGGAAAGTGCTGCACTCAATATGCAATATGCACTCAATATGCAATATGCCGGCTCCCGGCAGTGGCTCCCTTTTCCTACGGAGAGCTGTACCTATGAGTGGAATTCATTTGAGGGTGTATCACTGCAGATGGTGACTGCAGCCATGAAATTAAAAGACGCTTACTCCTTGGAACGAAAGTTATGACCAACCTAGATAGCATATTCAAAAGCAGAGACATTACTTTGCCAACAAAGGTCCATCTAGTCAAGGCTATGGTTTTTCCTGTGGTCATGTACGGATGTGAGAGTTGGACTGTGAAGAAGGCTGAGCGCTGAAGAATTGATGCTTTTGAATTGTGGCGTTGGAGAAGACTCTTGCGAGTCCCTTGGACTACAAGGAGATCCTACCAGTCCATACTGAAGGAGATCAGCCCTGGGATTTCTTTGGAGAGAATGATGCTGAAGCTGAAACTCCAGTACTTTGGCCACCTCATGCGAAGAGTTGACTCATTGGAAAAGACTCTGATGCTGGGAGGGATTGGGGGCAAGAGGAGAAGGGGACGACAGAGGATGAGATGGCTGGATGGCATCACTGACTCAATGGACGTGAGTCTGAGTGAACTCCGGGAGTTGGTGATGGACAGGGAGGCCTGGCATGCTGCGATTCATGGGGTTGCAAAGAGTCAGACACGACTGAGCGACTGAACTGAACTGAACTGGTGTACTGTGAAGGACTGCGAAGAGGAGTCCCCAGGGGTTCGTATGGGTCTGGGTTGGGGCGGGGCCCCTAGGTGAGATATGAATCAGTGTTCGAAAGAAGTAGTCCTTCTTCCCTGGGCCACCTTTCACAGGCTATATGTCTCCAGGCTACACAGTGGAGGGAACTTCAGTGACTCAGGACCCAGGATGCTCCCTCTAGCGTCTTGTTAGCTAAAAGGTTTTTCCCGACCTTGGAGAGGCAGGGCAATCTAACGCCATCTATTTGAGTAGATTGCCTGGAGAATCCCAGGGACAGGAGAGCCTGGTGGGCTGCCGTCTATGGGGTCGCACAGAGTTGGACACGACTGAAGCAACTTAGCAGCAGCAGCAGCAAGGACCTAACCAATCAAGTACCGCCTGTCCCTGCAGTGCCGGAGTTGAGCTCTCTGGAAGTAAGGTCGGCCACTCCTTTGCGTTTTCCTCTCCTATTGGCCAATGCTCTGCAGCCAAGCAGCCTTTTCCTTTTTTTTTTTTTTTTTTTTAATCCATTGGGCGGAGCCCAATTAAGGAGGGTTGGGTCTCTGAAATCTTTTTTTTCGCCCGCTTCCAAGATGGCGTCCATGACCACGCTGGGGGTGCAGCGTGAAGCCGCAGTTCTGCCATCACTCAAGATGGCTGCCCCCATCAAGATGACCGGGGTGTGCCTGGGGGAAAGGGGCAGCATGATGGTCTGAGAAGGTAAGGGTTATTGCCTCATTGCAAGCCTCGCCATGTGGCCTAGGAATGAAGAGTAGAAAGACTAGGAAGCTGGGTAAAGTCTGTAGTGGAGACTAGGATTAGAGAGTGGGGGAGGTCACAAGGGTGGCAGCGGGATTAAAGATGAAAGGGGAGTGTGCCTGGGGTTCAAGTTCCCTACCGGTGCCCTCTCCCCCTATTTTTCCTGTTCCAGGTCTAGCGTCGGACTATGTGGAAGTTTCTGGGACTGGGGAGTCGGATAATGGGGGGTGGGGCCCGTGGAGGGTAGAGGGAGCAACAGCGTCCTTTCCCAGGCGAACCCCGGCCCCTCCCTGACCTCTCTACTGAAATGGGGAACACACTGGGCCTGGCACCTATGGGGGCTTTGCCCCGCCGGAGCCCCCGTCGAGAGGAACCTCTCCCCAACCCTGGGAGCTTTGATGAGCTGCACCGGCTATGCAAAGGTGAGGAGACACCCAAGGCATTTGAGTGTCTCAAGTTGAAGGGGCAGAGAAGGGCGGGGTCTTGAGTGCTGGGTGTCCAGCGATGGGAGCAGAAAAGGGGAGATCACAGCTGGGGCATGCAGCCTCAGGGAGGATCAGGCGCCCCCATGGAGTGGAGCATTTCCTGTTGCAGGACTTGAGAGGAGGTCAGTCCTCCAAAGCACTTCAGTGGGATTGAAAGGGGAGACGACTTCGTGGGGGTAGGGTTCCTTGTCTGCTTATTCCTTCCCTTCCCCCTCCCCTCCCTTCAGATGTATTCCCAGCACAGATGGAGGGAGTGAAGCTCGTTGTCAACAAGGTTCTGAGCAGCCATTTCCAGGTGCCCCCACTTCTCTGGCCCCTCCTTACTATTCCTCCCTGCCTGTCCCTGGATCTTTTCCTTTCCTTTCGTGCTCCCCCCTTAGCCAGGCTATATGGGACAAAAGAGGAGGGATATGGGGCCCTTTTGACTTCCTTTGCCTGTGGGACTTGTTGCTTTTAATCTGGAGACCCTCTGTATAAGTTGGAATGTTTGGGTTTCTTAAAAGACCTGCCGGATGGGGAATAGATGGAGGGTAGGATGGGGGATTGAAATGGAGCAGGAATGCCGTCTTCTCCATGGATTTCTCTTTCCTCAGGTGGCTCACACTGTGCACATGAGTGCTCTGGGTTTGCCAGGCTATCATCTTCATGCGGCCTATGCAGGGGACTGGCAACTTAGTCCCACTGAGGTGAGGGCTCCACTGACCTGGGTTATCTCCCCCAAAGGCCAGTTGGGACTCAGGTGTAGAGGAGGAGGAAATGTGTTTGTTATGGGGAAGAATGGGCAGGGTATGTCCTCTGCGTTTCTTCTGAATGGGAGAAGGTGGGGAAACCTGTGTGATGGGTTGAGAGTTTGTCTTTGTGATTCCACTAGGGGGTGCTGTGTACTGTTAAAGAAATCCTACGTTTGGACTGGGGCCGAGGGGTGCCCCTCTGCTCCGTGTTACTGACTGTGGACACTCTTCAACAGGTGTTCCCCACTGTGGTGGGAGATATGGACAGCGGTGGCAGCCTCAACGCCCAGGTCCTGCTCCTCTTGGCGGAGCGGCTCCGAGCCAAGGCTGTCTTTCAGGTGACCGGGGTTCCCGCCTTCATCCACTGAGGCGTTTCCTCTTTCTCCTCCTCGAGTGTTCTGCCCTGGTGGCTGAGGGACAGCAGTAGAGGCAGCAGTGATTGTAAGGAGAGCAGGAGCTTTTACTTCTTGTCCTCCCTATCTAGACGCAGCAGGCCAAGTTCCTGACCTGGCAGTTCGATGGCGAGTATCGGGGAGATGACTACACAGCCACTCTAACCCTAGGAAATCCGGACCTCATTGGGGAATCAGGTGAGGAATGGGTGCAGGGTTCTTTTGGTCTTGGCCACCCACCTGCCCATGTTGACTATGCCTCTGCATGTCTGTACAGTTCAGGGATTAGAGAAAAAACTTTGGGGGCAGGCTGGGGCGGGAGCCATTGGGAATGAGAGAGCAGACCTATCTCTATGACTGACTCCGGGTCTCCCCACTCCCCTGCAGTGATCGTGGTCGCTCACTTCCTGCAGAGCCTCACTCATCGACTGGTGCTGGGAGGAGAGCTAGTTTATCACCGGCGGCCGGGCGAAGAGGGGGCCATCCTGACACTGGCTGGGAAGTACTCGGGTATGGGGTGAGGAAGAATAGTGAGGGGGAGGGCAATTCTGGCTTTGGCTGGAGATGCTGGCCTGTGTTCTACTGCGGTAACGCTCTTTGTCTCTTGTACTTTGGTTTTCACAGCTGTACACTGGGTAGCTACGTTGAATGTGGGATCAGGTGGGGCCCATGCAAGTTATTACCACAGGGCGAATGAACAGGTGAGTCTACTGACCCCATGCCCTTCCCCCAGCAGGCCCCTGCGGACCCCCGCAGGCGCTGCTGACCTGCTGATTTTCCTGCCCACACTACGTACACATTTCACGCGTGCCTTCATTCTGCCGGTCCCCTGTCAGGACTCCTCTTGTCTTCACTGAGACAGATCCGTCTCCCATCCTCGCCCACCATTCTCAGGTTCAGGTTGGAGTGGAGTTTGAAGCAAACACAAGGCTCCAAGACACGACCTTCTCCTTTGGTTACCACCTGACTCTGCCCCAGGCCAACATGGTATTTAGAGGTGAGAACTGTTCAGACGACGTTCTGAGGTGCTGAGGGATTGGGGTGGGCAGTGGGAGGGAAGTGCTACCTTGAATCCGCTGACCCCTTTCTCCAAGCCCTGTTAGATAGCATAGTGTGTATTCTCTTCCCCAACAGGCTTGGTGGATAGTAACTGGTGTGTGGGTGCTGTGCTGGAGAAGAAGATGCCCCCCCTGCCTGTCACCCTCGCCCTCGGAGCCTTCCTTAATCACTGGCGCAACAGATTCCACTGTGGCTTTAGCATCACTGTGGGCTGAGGTCATCCCAGAGCCAGCCCACACAACAGCTGGAGCCTCTGAGTCAGGTGTCCTGGGGCCAGAGCCCTCTCCAGAGCCCACCTTGCTGGGTGACCTCTGGGTCCCAAGAGCAGAGTGGGGACAGGACCACAACCTCCTCAGAACTGGAGCTGCCACAGGGGCAGCTGCTGAGGCAGTGGTTTGAGTCTCCCACCTCTGCCATCAGTCCAGTATCATCTTCCCATGCTCTTATGGCTCTGGACTAGGGGAGAGGAATTAAGGGGTATGTCTGGCTGAATTTTCTCTCCTCACTCCCACCTCCTTTATTTCTCTGTGGATTAAAGCTCCTAGCCTCTTTCTCTTCAGAGCAGAAAAATCTGCATGGGATTCACTCCCCATCCTGTGTTCCATCCCAGAGTTTCCCAAACTGGGAAAAGAAGGGCTGAAGGGCTCAATCTTTGACCTCAGAAAGTGGGGCCCACCTGTTCCCGGAAGGAGCTTCTTTACCTCTTAGCCCTGAGGCTTCCTCCTTCCGCATCTTCTGTGCTTCCAGAAAACAACTTTGTCCCCACAGCCACCCCTCACTCTCCCTATTACTGCATGAAGAGGCAGTTACTGCTTTAATCTTTCTCTGCAACCAATGGGCTCCCCGTTTACTGTCTCCAACCTCTGGCCCCAGGATTCTCCCCTTTCCAGTCCAACGTGTCCAGGTGGGGCTGGGGAAGGAGGTAGATTGGGCCTCAGCTGCAGATCTCCTGGAGCAGTGGCATCATGGTGGACAGTCCCTGGATGTTCTGGATTTGGTACCAAAATGCATCGTGAATGCTTCGGAGATCAGCCAACAGGCCCAGCAGCTTCGCATATAGAAACCTTTGTGGTCACCAGGGAAAGAGGAGAGAAATAAGGCAGCTAAGAGTCTTGTCCTGAGGCCCTGACCCCCTGAATTGCCTCTCAGTGAAGCTAGGTCTGAACACCAAGTTCCAAAGGGGCCTCTGTGTGACACTGACTTCTCTCACCATGCTGTTTGTCTTGAACCCAGAGCCCAAAGGGCCAAGTGACAGATCTTCATCTGTGTGGATCTGGCCTTGTAGAGCAGATTCTAGAAGGTGGGTGTGTTCTATGGTGGTATAACCCTCTTCTGATCAAACTGGCACATTGAGAAATAAGCAAAATAGAAGTGGAATGTGCCCCAGAGCCTGGTTAGCTCATGGACTGTGGAACCAGGGACTGGCTTTCGCCATGAAACTGAATGACCATAACTTCAAGGGGAACGAAAAATTAAAGGAATTGGACCAATGGAGAGGAGGGGAAGGGCCAAGAGAGTGAACAAGACTCTTGATAAGGTTGCTTTAGTCTGGAGAAGTTGGCTTGGTGAGGTGATGGATGTCATCAATCTCAGGAATGCTATGACACAGAGCCTGTGAGCTACCACTTTGCATCTCTGCTGAATAAAAAGATCTGGAAAAAGTGAGATGAAACAGCAGTAGGAGCAATTTGAATGCCAAAACTCTGTGAAACGGGAGGGAAGGACTAGATCCCCAGGGGCCCTGGTTTTCCAAAGGAAAGGACAGTAAAAGTACTCATCCTGAGTTCAGTTCACCCTAACTCCTTTGGTACAGCCTCCAAGTGCCCAGTCCCACCATTACCGGTCCCGGGGTCGTGGCTGCTGGCCTTGGATGTAGTTCTGCAGAGTCAGCGCCATCTCCTCTTGCAACTGATCGATCTCCTCCCTGCAGGTTATTCCAGGCCGGTCTATAAGATAGGGAGTGAGGAAGGATAAGATGGGAGGTTGTGGGTGGCCTGGAGAGCCAAGACTGGGATAGACCCACTTCACAGGTTTGAAGACTACAAGGCCTGGATGGATGGATTGAGGGAGCTGGGAGTTTGGGCAGAGGTGGTAGAATGAAAGTTTCTGGGCTTTGGGGGATGCTCACCAGGAGAGAAGAGGGCCATTGCAGCCATGAGCACATACTCAGGCTCCTGGAGCTGTAGTCGGCGCAGTGTCCTATGGAAGCCGAAGAGGAACTCCAAAAACTCTTCCTGGAACCCCACTGTAGGAGATACTAGGCTTAGGAGCCTGCGGGTCACCTTACCACATACCCTACCAAAGGGATGCATGCCCTCTGCTGCCCGAGCACCATCTCACCTTGTGCTGCATCTTCTATGGTGTAGCGAAGAGGCCCACAGAGGAAGTTTTGTGTTTGGAGACAGAAAGTGGTGTTAAGTGCAATATGACAGATTTCTATAGCTGCTCCCTTGAGAAGGGAGATCTGGTCCTCCGTGGGCAAGGACCTGTGAGGAGCAGGAGACCTGCACGTTAGGCTGAACTTCAGAGAGGGAGAGGAAGCCCCAGTTCTTATTGAGACGTTTAAAAGCCAAGCTGAGAATTCAGGATCTGCTACTTGAAAGGGCTGAGGGATGGGTTAGTTTGGTTAGTGACTTTTTTTTTGATGGAGTGGGATTATAATTTACTGGAGCAATTTCTTCCTGAAAGGCACGGGGAGGGGTCACATACCGAAAGAGGGGCAGATCCTTGGTGAACTTGATGATTTGCTGTACCATGAAAGTGATGACATCTGCAAAATGCATGAGTAGGGGCAGTACAGGGACCAGGGTGGGCAAGCGCTGGTGATGGATGAACAGATGAGCTGGTGGCTGCAGAGATCAGAGCCTGAGTGAGAGGCCGCAGTCCTAGGGGTCTCTTTTAGGTTTCTCTAGTTTTATCTGATGGCTCAAACGGTAAAGAATCTGCCTGCAATACGGGAGACCCAGGTTTGATGCCTGTGTTGGGAAGATTCTCTGGAGGAGGAAATGGCAACCGACTCCAATATTCTTGCCTGGGAAATCCCATGGACAGAGAAGCCTGGTGGGCTACAGTCCATGGGGTCACAAAGAGTCAGACATGACTAAGCGACTAACCCAACAGTTTTATCTTGGAAGGATTCCAGGCTGAGAAGTCTGCCTCGGCTGGGGTTCTGGAGAAGTCCTGTCCTCTATCAGGGCATGGCACACAGTCCCCTCCCTTGGGCCAGCCTCCTTGGGCACCCTTTTGTCTTATTTCATCTTGAATCCTATAAATGCTCACCCTGAACTGCACAAACTGGTCAAACATGGTGCCCACATGGCGAGCGTGGGCCCCCAGGAGTGTCCGGACTAGCTCTTTCTGCTCCTTACTCAGCTGCATCGATGCTTGCTGTGCCCGTCGCTGGGCCTGTCTTGCTCGCCGCAATGCCAGGGCTTCTGCCGATAGGATCACTGTGTCCGGGGAAGGGATGTGACAAAGCTATTGAGACCAGCAGAGAGCACATCTCTCTGCCAGCCCCTGGCTTGGGACCCTTGGACACTCTGCACAGTGGACACAGGAGGGAGGAGAGTTCCTGACATTTCCTTGGGCTCGACTGGAGTCCCAGAGGCTCCAGGTGGTAGAGGATTCCTGTACATTTTCTCCGACCCATGGGACACTGCGGCAGAAAACAGCACTGTGGGAGGGAAAGGAAGGATGGACAATAAAGTGGGGAAAGTATTAGGAGATGTTCGGCTTCTGGGGCAATATTGAAGAGGGAGGGTTCGTGATACCAAAAACATCACCTTATGTTGCAATAGCTTTATAATTTCAAAGCTTCTGAGGTTAGGTCTCAGTGAATGAAATAATCCTATGGGTAGAGAGGGCAGGTGTGATTTCCGTGTTTTTCAGAAACAGAGAGAGGCTGACATTCTAGTTCCAGGGCCAAGGTCACGAAATACTTATGTGATGTAGATTGGATTCAAGATTTTTTTACTTCTACAGTTTCTTTTCTACTGCTCCATGATGAAAAGTAATGTGATGTCACAAAGAAAATAAGGGTCTGGTGAATACTGACTCTCCAGTTTTCAGCTGAGTGTACTTAGGCAAGCTGGTTTCTGTTAGTTTAAGTTTATTACAAGTTACATTGTCTTTTGGGGGCTGAACCTAATTACTTGGCACTGAGTTGAGTAGTTACTAGGTAACAGGCACTATACTTGAGAGATAGAGGAGAAAAAGCAAGCCGTAAGAATACCTAGGAAAAGAGCATTCCAGATAGAGGGAATGGCAAGTGCAAATGTAAGTTACATAAGTCCCCAGGAGAGCGTACTTTGGTGTGTTTAAGAATGGCATTGCCATCAGTGTGGCTGGGATGGATTGAGCAAGGGGAAAGAGTAGGAAGTAAAATCTGAGAGGTGGATGGCAGACATGGGACTGTGAGACCATGGACCATAAGAGAGATGAGGAGCTCTTGGAGATCTTAAGTGACATTGTCTGACTTGTTTCAAAAAGCTTACTCTGTCTTCCAGGTGGAGAATAATGCTGTGGGAACAAGGGCAAAGCATAGTCAGGGGAGGACACATGGATTCTTGGGATGGTAGGGGGCAACTCACTGTCCTTCTTCATGCCAGCATCCAAGCACTTCTGCAGCCTGCAGGCGGGGCAGTGGCGCCTCTGGGCCTTGCTGACCTCACAGCTTCCAGCGAAGGGGCACGTGAGACTGGTGCTTTTGTTGACTGTTCGCCTGTGGAGACAGACGTTGTGAGGGGCTACAGTGATACGGTCTCAAAGAATCTATGGTGGGGATTCCCTGGTGGTCCAGGGGTTAGCACTTGGTGCTTTCACTGCCAAGGGCCCGGCTTCAATCCCTGGTTGGGGAACTAAAATCCTGAATCTATGGGGGCATGGGCTAATCTGAGCTGTGTCCAGAAGTCCCTAGGGGTAGGGAGGACACAGTACATCTCAAGCGTTGCCATGGGGCACAGAATCAGTCAGGAGTCTGTACTTTCTATAGACTGGACTAGTTTGGTGCTTTGCAGGTAGTAAGTACACTTGACTCAGGAGCTGTGTCCAGAGGACACACTCTCTGCCTCCCTTTGTCCTTTTGCCACAAGTTTATACAGTGTTGAGGTTGCCAGCGTGTCACATGCTAGCTACAGGATGGTTAGGTTCCAAGATGCAAGAGTGCTGTAGCCGGGCAAGCCCTAGCATGTGCCAAGGCTTAAAGGCTGTGTGGCAGGCAGTTTGGGAGGTTGTTTGTGTTGAGGAGGAGGTTCTCACCTGAAGAAGCCCTTGCAGCCCTCACAAGTCAGGGCATGGAAGTGGTAGCCTGTAGCCCGGTCCCCACACACTGCGCAGTTCCTCGGCTCGTCTTCCCCACTGCCCATGGCTTCAGGTATTGGGGTGGCTGTCGCAGGCCCCTGAATTTGGGAGGGGTTAGCAGTCAGCTCTGGACCCCCCCTTGACATTCGACCCCCCTTCTGCAGAGCCTCTCCCCAAACCTACCCTGGGCCTGACCCCCTGCCCTATCTGCACTTCATTGCTTTTCATCTCTGCCCACCGAAAGATTTCCTACCTGCTCCTCTTACACAGCATGTAGCCTGCAGGCCACAGAATCTGGTGTTGGATTCTTCTCCCCAGACTCCCCCTCTGACCTGCTTTCCGCTTGATTTCAGGAGCTGCCAGTGTTTAGAGTTAGGGATTATGGCCCTCAGTACCTGGAAAACAAGGAACGTCTGTTGTGTGTAGCCTCCGTTGTTCTCAGCGATTACCAGGATGGGGCACAGACTCTGGACCCAGGGCAAAGACTTGGGTGGGAGGTTTTCCCGGCATGCCCATGGTGCTGGCTGCTGGCACATGGGGAGGGACCCTGGCAGGAGGGAACCTCGTGACTCGTTAGAAACTGCTCCTTATCAGATCCGTAGGGACTTTCCCGACTGCCGAGTTTCATGGTAGATCTGCAGCCTCCTCTGTATTTGGATTCTGGACAAGCTGAGAGGATGAAGGGAGAGCGGGAGACAACAAGCTTTTTCACATGTGGTGTGTCCACAGCAAAAGAATAGGCATAACAATTGTACACTGCTCCTCTAAGGTGAGTTCTTCAAAAGAGACTGGGGCCTAATTAAGAGCTTATGTATAAAGAGCTGAAGAGGCACCACTTCTGAAGCAGGGAGGGCTGAGAATTAAATCAGAGTGGCTTCTAGAATGTTAGAGGTATTTGGGATTGATCTGGGGACTCGTGCACCCGAGATGGCTTCATGGGAGTGTGCCCATCAAGTCACACAGGCTCTGTGCTCAGAGGGATCTTGGGCTTGTTTTAATGCTCTGCTATTTCTACTTTCTTGAAATTCTTAATGATGTTTGAAAAAGGGGCTCTGCGTTTTCATTTTTCAGTGGGCCCTGCAAATTATGTACCTGGTCCTGTATGGAGCCAAGATGAAGGACTTCTAAGTAATAAGTTAAAGAATCAGAAGTAGGAGCCTTCACTGTGGTTGTCTAGTGCTCCATAAATGTTGAAGAATATTTTTGCAAGTATAAAAAGTGTGCATGTGTTCAGATGGCCAAGAGGCACTTGAAAAGATGCTCAACATCATTAATTATTAGAGAAATGCAAATCAAAACTACAGTGAGATATCACCTCATACCAGTCAGAATGGCCATCATCAAAAATTTACAAGCAATAAATGCTGGAGAGGGTGTGGAGAAAAGGGAACCCTCTTCCACTGTTGGTGGGAATGCAAATTGGTGTGGTCACTATGGAGAACAGTAAGGAGATTTCTTAAAAAAACTAAAAATAGAGCTACCATATGACCCTGCAATCCCACTCCTGGGCATATGTCCAGAGAAAACTGTGGTTTGAAAGGATATTTGTACCCCAGTGTGCATTGTAATGCTGTTTACAATAGCCAAGGCATAAGCAATCTAAATGTCCATTGACAAATGAATGGATGAAGATGTGGTACATATATACAATGGAATATTACTCAACCATTAAAAAGAATGAAATAATGCCATTTGCAGCGACATGGATGGACCTGAGGATTATCATACTGAGTAAAGTAAGTCAGACAAAGACATTCATATGATATTGCCTACATGCAGAACCTAAAAAAAATGATACAACTGAACTTATTTACAAAACAGAAACAGACTCACAGACATAGAAAATAAAATTTATGGTTATCAAAGGGGAAAGGTGGGTGGGAAATATAAATGCGGAGTTTGGGATTGACATATACACGTGACTATTTCTAAAATAGATAACCAATAAGGACCTACAGTATAGCACAGAGAAATCTGCTCAATATTCTGTAATAAAATAAATAGGAAAGGAATTTGAAAAAGATTGACATATGTATAACTGAATCACTTTGCTGTACACCTGAAACCAATACAATATTGTAAATCAACTACTGTTGATGTTATGGTTTAGTTGGTAAGTCATGTCTGATGTTTTGTGACCCCATGGAGTGTAACCCACCAGACTCCTCTGTCCATGGGATTTCCCAGGCAAGAGTACTGGAATGGGTTGCCATTTCCCTCTCCAGGGGATCTTCTTGATACAGGGATCTAACGTTTCCTGCATTGGCAGGAGGATTCTTGACCGTTGAACCACCAGGGAAACCTGAATCAACCCCAGTTGATTAAAATAAAAATAGCAAATAAAAAAGTAAGAATTCTGAAAAGAATAAGTGTGTATATAACACTCTCTCCGAAATTTATGAATGGAAAAAAAAATAATTTCAAAAGCTATTTGGATGTGTTGGAGATGGGTAACATGTTGGATAAGTCTATGCTGGATAAATCTGATCGTGCAAACACTGCAATAAGGTACAAATCTCAATCTTTCACCTTGAAAGTTCATTCTCAGTGCACATCCCCATGGGTGTTTGTTGTTCCTGTGCTTATATAGTCTTCTCCCACTAGAATACAGCGTTTTTTCTTTTTGTCATATTGTTCGCTTCTTCAGTTAAGGACTAAATTATAACTAATGTTGCTATGACAATGAGTTAAAAACCAAATGCAGGCTAGAACCATAAAGATACACTTAGAAGAGACTGGATTATAAAGAGCTTTGTTTAGGTCCTCTTCATCTCAGGTAGGTGCAATATTCAACTATGTATAACATACTGCAGTTTGAAGTAAGCTGAGTTCCAGAGAGCACAGACTTGGATCTGGTCCTTGCATACCTATGTGTGTGCATCTGTTGTTATCTTTGCTTGAGTGGGACACTTGGAGAATTTACACTAACTCATTCAATCAACAAATACTGAGAATCTCTTATATATTAGACACTAGTACTCTTGCCTGGAAAATCCCATGGACGGAGGAGCCTGGTGGGCTGCAGTCGGTGGGGTCGCTAAGAGTTGGACACGACTGAATGACTTCACTTTCACTTTTCACTTTCATGCATTGGAGAAGGAAATGGCAACCCGCTCCAGTGTTTACTTGCCTGGAGAATCCCAGGGACGGGGGAGCCTGGTGGGCTGACGTCCGTGGGGTTGCTAAGAGTCGGACATGACTGAAGTGACTTAGCAGCAGAAGCAGCAGGGATAAAAAAGATGAATAAAAGCCCAAGGGAAAAAAAAGATGAATAAGATGCTCTCCTGTCCTTGTGGAGTTTAAACGTGCGGAGTGGGGAGACAGACCTTTAAATAGATATAAGGAAATATAACCAGAGACTTCCCAGGCAGTCCAGTAGTTAAGACTCCATGCTTTCAATTCAGGGGGTGCAGGTCTGATCCCTGGCAGGGGAACTAAGATCCCACTGGGTGGTGAGGCAAAAAAAAAGAAATATAATCAAATCACTGATGGTGCTATGCACAGAGCTTTATGGAACCACAGAAGAGGGACATTTAATCTTGCTTTGGCAAAGAGGTGTTGAGGAGGAGACAGGAAAGGCTTTCTGGAGGAATGACAACTGAGTTGATTTTTAAAGGATAACGAGGAGTTAGCCAGATAAAAAAAATAAAAGGTAGTTCAGGTAGTGGGTGCAACCTGAGAAGTTTGAGAAGCCAGATACAATAAAGTAGATATGGTAGAACCACAAACAGGCTTTTCTTGCTGGAGCATAACATTTCAGGCTGGAGTGGGAAGAGAGAAGTCTAGACAGATGGGATATGAGGCTGGGATGTAGGCAGTGCTGGTTCATGGGAGACCCTGTGTGCTGGAGATAGCAACTTAAGTCCATCAGGAAGCTTTTAAAGGGTTAAATGGGAAATTACATGGTCAGATCTGTTGTAGATATCTAACTACCGACTGTTTGGAAGATGGATCCGGGCAGGACTGGAGGCAAAGAAACCAGCTGGAACTCTTGCCATACAGTAGATGCAGGGTTGATAAGCCTGATCTAGGATAGTGGGAGGATAGAGTGGAGGAGAGGGTTTTGAAAAATACACGGGAGGTGAAGTACTTGGAACTTGGTGATTGCTAGCATGTCTGGGTTGAGAAAGAGGAAGAGGAGTTAAAGATGACTCCAGGTTCCTAGCATGGGTGATTGAAAGAACAGTGGTACCACCAACTGGTGTAGAGACTGCAGAAGGAGTGTAGGGCCTTCCATGCTTGGGCCCATATCCACTTTCAGAGTTGCCAATTTCCTTTAGCATTAAGTTATTAGGTACCCACTCTGTGGTGAGGAACTATGGGGAAGGAGAAAAGAGAGGGTTCCTATTATCAAGGAATTTACTGTCTGTCTGATTATGGAGACTGCATAAATAAATGGAACTCCTAGCTCTTACAAGGAGATGTATAATCAAACTCTAACTTGTGTGGTAAAGATCATGTTTCATATTATAGGTATTGCTTCATTAATTTGTTCTTATTATGAGCAGTGTACTGTGTAAGAATCCTTACTAATATTTACCCTAAAAGATAAGTAATATCACCCCTTTAAAGATGAGGAAACTGAGGTCAGAGAGTGTAAATAACTTGTGCAAGGACTACTATGCCCAGTAGTTTATTAGATGACTTTACTTGGATGTCACATAGGCATCTCAAATTCAGTATGTCTAAAATGGAGCTTTATGATACCTAAAGTACAAGCAACTTAATAATTAAAAAAAAACAGGTATTAATAGTACAATTTGTGCTTTCCGGGTGGCATTGGTGATAAAGAACCCGCTTGCCAATGCAGATGTAAGAGATGTAAAAGACTCAGGTTCGATCTCTGCTTTGGAAGATCCCCTGGAGTAGGAAAAGGCAATCCACTCCATAATCTTGCCTGGAGAATTCCATGGACAGAGGAGACTGGCGGGTCACAGTCAATGGGCCGCAAAGTGTAGGACATGACTGAGTGATTGTGCACGCACGGTACAACGTGTACATCTGCACAGAAAAAGAAACGAACAACAAAATGACAAGGCCACTTATGAATGGGAGAAAACATTCGCGAGCTGCACATCTGGTAAGAGGTTACTATCCAAAATAAGAGGTTATTATCCAAAATATCATGCAACTCAATAGCAAAACCCCCAAATAATCCAATTTTAAAGTGAGCAAAGGACCTGAATAGACAGTTTTCCAAAGGAGATATTCAAAGGGCCAACAAGTACACGAAAAGGTGCTTAACATCATTAATTTTTATGGAAATACAAATCAAAACCACAATTGAGATGTCATCTCACAGCTGTTAGAGTGACTATCATGAAAAGGCAAGAAATATAAAAATTGTGAACTACTATGAACTGTGGTGTTGGAGAAGGCTCTTGAGAGTCCCTTGGACTGCAAGGAGATCCAACCAGTCCATTCTGAAGATCAGCCCTGGGATTTCTTTGGAAGGAATGATGCTAAAACTGAAATGCCAGTACTTTGGCCACCTCATGTGAAGAGTTGACTCATTGGAAAAGCCTCTGATGCTGGGAGGGATTGGGGGCAGGAGAAGTGGACGACAGAGGATGAGATGGCTGGATGGCATCACGGACTCGATGGATGTGAGTTTGAGTGAACTCCGGGAGATGGTGATGGACAGGGAGGCCTGGCGTGCTGCGATTCATGGGGTCACAAAGAGTAGGACACGATTGAGCGACTGAACTGAACTGAAGAGAACAGATCTTAAAAGTTCTCATTACAAGGAAAAAAGTTATAATTATGTGATGAATCATTTTTCAATATGTACATATCAAATCATTATGCTGTTCACCTTAAACTTATACAATGTTGTTATATGTCAATTGTAGCTCAGTAAAAATGGAAAAAAATAAAACAAAATAGAAATCATCGTCAACTCCCCACAACTAACATCTCCTATATAACCTAACTTGGTGACTATCCCAACATGCAAAAGTAGAAAGAGCATGGAGTTTGGAGTCATACAGACCTAAGTTCAAATTTTGACTCTGGTTCTTGCTTGTTGAATTTCTTTCTTTCATTCGTTCTCTCTCTCTCTCTCTTTTATTTTTTTTGGTCCTTTCCTAACTATTTGATGTCACTGAGACCCAGTTCCATGAGAGTCAGATATCATCAGGCTGGGCCATTCCCAGACTGGGGAAGGGAGGCTGATGTCCTCTTCCTAGATCAGTATTGATTAGGGAGGAGTTCAGGCTAGAGGAGAGATTCTCTGGCTGAGGGCTGCCCTTCACCTGGGCAAAGGAATTGCCCTGAACTGTTTTTTTCCCCCAACTGAGGAATGAACCCTCACCATTGGAAGTGAAAGCATGGAGCCCTAACCACTGGACTCTCCAGGAATTCCCTGGCCCTGAGCCTTCTTATTCTTGGAGGAGTTCACCTTGCCATTCTTTGAGATGGAGTAGATTTAGGAACACACCTCTCTGAGTGTGCTCTTCTGTGTGCAGAAATGCAGAAATGCTCCCCCAGTTTCAGGGTCTCTCCCTTGGAGCAAACTGAGACTGGGAGGTGCTGCAGAATGCCCGTGGCGGCCACGGTGGACAGGTTTTCAGGGTTAACTCATGTCCTTGCCCTCTTCCATCATGCTTGTCCCAGCCCAGTTCTGAAAAACATCTGTGTTGGTTGTAGCCTGGTAGGTTAAACTCTCTGAACTGCATTATTCTTATTTGGAAAAAGGGGTTAGTGATACCCACTAGCTGAGTGTGTTGTGAAAATTAAATAAATTAACATATGTAAACTTCCTTACACAGTGGAAGGAAGACCCTGATACTGGGAAAGATTGAGGGCAGGAGAAAAAGAGGACAACAGAGGATGAGATGGTTGGATGGCATCACCGACTCAACGGACATGGGTTTGGGTGGACTCCGGGAGTTGGTGAAGGACAGGGAGGCCCGGCATGTGCAGTTCATGGGGTTGTAAAAGTTGGACACAACCGAGCAACTGAACTGAACTGAACTGAAGGATCCAAAAATAAAAGACGTACCTCTGGCCTTCAACAATACATGTTCATTCTCCTGCCCTCTTAATTTCCTTCCTCTCCACTGCTACTCTCTCCATGATATTGAGCCAGAAGCCAAGGATTCACCTAGCCCCTTTTCTCTCCCTCCTTAAAAATGATCAGATGCCTGCTCTGTCATTCCTGTCTCCTGGCCTCTACATGCCCTATACCTCTTAGCTGAATTCAGGCCCTCATCAATTTCCACTTATCAATGCAAGTAGTGGAATTAAATTATTAAATCAAATGATTCTATGACCAGCTTCATCTCTTTCCAACCAGTCCTCCATGCTGTTGCTATTTCTAAAATGCAAATTTGATCTTGTCTCTCTCCTGCTTAAAATTCTTCATTTGCTTCTCATTACCTTTAGGATAAAATCCAACCTCTTTAGCATGTCACACAAAGTCCTTTATGATCTGGCCCCTATTTATCACTCTGCCCTCATCTGTCCAAACCCATTTCCCTCTCCTGACCTAATGTCTGTACTTTCGCTCTAGATGTGCTTATGTGTTTAGCTCCCTGAGCAAGCTATGCTCACACACCTCTGAATATCTGCCCTCATTATTCTGTCTGGTTGGAACCACCACACACACCCTACTTCCAGACCGCCCCCCCCACACACACTTCCCACCCAGTCCTCCTGATCTTTTTTGCCCTTTGGGTCTGAGTCCAGCAGATCACTTCTGAGAGCCTGTGGGTTACAGCTACACATCTGCACACACATTTGTCACAGCACTCACCACATCTCAGAGCAATTGTCTCTTTCTGACTCTGTCAATCAATTCTGAGTTGTTGAAGCCCAGAGGTACATCTTTTATTTTGGGATCCTTCAGTTCAGTTCAGTTCAGTCGCTCAGTCGTGTCTGACTCTTTGCAACCCCATGAACCGCACATGCCGGGCCTCCCTGTCCTTCACCAACTCCTGGAGTCCGCCCAAACCCATGGCCGTTGAGTCGGTGATGCCATCCAACCATCTCATCCTCTGTTGTCCCCTTCTCCTCCTGCCCTCAATTTTTCCCAGCATCAGGATCTTTTCAAATGAGTCAGCTCTTCACATTAGGTGGCCAAAGTATTGGAGTTTCAGCTTCAACATCAGTCCCTCCAATGAACACCCAGGACTGGTCTCCTTTAGGATGGACTGGTTGGATCTCCTTGCAGTCCAAGGGACTCTCAAGAGTTTTTTCCAGCACCACAGTTCAAAAACATCAATTCTTCTGTGCTCAGCTTTCTTTATAGTCCAACTCTCACATCCACACATGACCACTGGAAAAACCATAGCCTTGACTAGACAGACCTTTGTTGGCAAAGTAATGTCTCTGCTTTTGAATATGCTGTCTAGGTTGGTCATAACTTTCCTTCCAAGGAGCAAGTGTCTTTTAATTTCATGGCTGCAATCACCATCTGCAGTGATTTTGGAACCCAGAAAAATAAAGTCAGCCACTGTTTCTACTGTTTCCCCATTTATTTGCCATGAAGTGATGGGACCAGATGCCATGATCTTAGTTTTCTGAATGTTGAGCTTTAAGCCAACTTTTCCACTCTCTTCTTTCACTTTCATCAAGAGGCTCTTTAGTTCTTCTTCACTTTCTGCCATAAGGGTGGTGTCATCTGCATATCTGAGGTTATTGATATTTCTCCCCGCAATCTTGATTCCAGCTTGTGCTTCCTCCAGCCCAGCGTTTCTCATGATGTACTCCGCATATAAGTTAAATGAGCAGGGTGACAATATACAGCCTTGACGCACTCCTTTTCCTATTTGGAATCAGTCTGTTGTTCCATGTCCAGTTCTAACTGTTGCTTCCTGACCTGCATACAGGGTTTTCTGGATCCTTAGGGTCTTGTATACTCCTAGCACATATAAAAAAGTTTATGGAGTGAATAAATGAGCTAGGATATTGAGGTCTGATTCCAAACTCATGCTCATTCCATGTGGTATCATATTATTATTTGTGAATGCATTCATTCATGAAATAAATACTTAATGGGTTTCTGGTTTTTCAGGCATTTGCTAGTAACATATGTTACATGTCTTCTGGGTACATTCCTGTTTCCCTCTTAGCTGCTGTCTCTCACAGCTGATTATCCTTTGCTGTTCTGAGTTTCTAACAGGTTACTCATCAGTCTTTTCGTCTGATTCCTGGCTCCTTTCTGACTTCTGAACCATTGCTGCCTGCTGTTCGTACCTGCCTTGTTTGCGGTTGACACGTGGTCAGCCTCACTCAGGTGGCCACTGAGTCAAATTTCCAGTCTGGGCCTGCTTTATCCTCTTTGGCCTCCCAAGTTTTGGCACAAAAACTTCTTTGAACAAGAGGGATTCAGGATACCTCCTTTCCTTTATACTGGTAATCTAGTTTTGATCTTCTTTCTCTAAATTCATCAAAGATCTGTGACCTGTTGACTTCAATGAGCTTTCTCCCAAGTAAGCTCCCTATTGCTTTTGCCTCCTTGACAATTACATTATCTTCTTTGAAATGCCTTTTCTCCCTAGCCTCTATGATATTATGCATTCCTGATTCTCCACCTGTACTTCTAATAGCTCTTTTTTCTTTCTCCTCTATTGGATTCTCATTTTTCCAAAGGCAATTGGTTATGGAAAACTGAGTTTTTTCTTCTAAGACTCAATTTAAACCTTCCCAACTTTCTTCTTCTACATGCTTCCCTAGTAGTGCATCTAGTCACAAGGCTCTGGCAAAATATAAAAATAGCTCACATTTTAACATCATGGCTTACAGAGTACCTTTACATATCTGATTTCACTTATCCTCATTATAGTATGTGAATGTCTCCACAAATCAACTCCGGTTCTATCCATGGGGTCTTGCTATTCTTAGTAGTTCCTTCTGATGCCTGTTCAGATTATTATTCTCATTCTATTCCTTTCTCTGGACTCTCACCACACTTGCCCAGGTTTCCATCGCAGCACCCATAATAATACTGCGCCTTCGAGTTCACATGACCATCTCTCCCCTTCTAGGCTGTCAGTGCTTTGTCCTGTGGGTCTTCTTTTCCCAACACCTAGCATATGTTCTGGCCATAATGTGTGTTTAACAGCCCATGAATAATTGAATAAATTCCCATGTTCTGGTCCTGATTTCCAAGAGTCACTTTGAATCCTCTCCTAAATCTTGTTATTGATTCCTTACACCTTATGTTTCTTGATGTTGTCCCTTTTCTTCTGTTATTTTTCCTACAGTCACCCAGACTTTTGCACTTCGTACAACTATGACATCCCCATTTTGTCTCCCTGCTCTTGGTCTTCCTCTTGTCGAATCAATCCTATGTTTACCTTGCAAGAATAATCTAAAGGGACTTCCCTGGTAGTCCAGTGGCTAAGACTCTGTGCTCTCAATGCAGAGGGCTGGGGTTTGATCCCTGGTCAGAGAACTAGATCCCATATGCTGCAACTAAGGGTTTGCGGGCTGCAGCGAAAGATCCTGCATGGCACAACTAAGACCCGGTGCGACCAAATAAATGTTTTTTTAAAAGAGTCATCTAAAAGCGCCATTTGTGTGAGGACCAGGTCTAAATTCCTTATTTTGATATTCAAGACCTTCACACATCTCCTGAAACGTCCCCATCATATACCTCAGTCTTCTTTCACGATTTTTTTTCTTTTTACCACCCAGATGCCAGATCCACACCTTTTCCTCCTTCTGCCTTCCTTCTCCCATTTGTCTAAATTTTACCCATCCTTTATCCAACACAAATCCTATTTTCTCCAGGAATCTTTTGAGTCTTTCAGTCCTAGACAATGTCATTCTTCTTAGACCTATTACTATTTACTTCTATACAACTTACTGTTGTAGCATACTTGAGCATTTAATCATCTATGGTAGGGATCATATCCCATTTAATCATCTATAGATCTTCCCTGGTGGCTCAGATGGTAAAGAATCTGCCTGCAATGCAGGAGACTTGGGTTCTATCTCTGGGTTGGGAAGATCCCCTGGAGGAGGAAATGGCAACCCACTGCAGTATTCTTGCTGGAGAATTCCATGGACAAAGGAGCCTGGCAGGGTATAGTCCACAGGGTCACAAAGAGTCAGACACGACTGAAGTGACTTGACACAGCATGGCACATGGTAGGTATCAGCAATTTATGACCCGTAAGCCAAATCTGGCATACTGCCTGTTTTTGCAGAGTCTGTGAGCTAAGAATGGTTTTTACATTAAAAATGTAAAAGAAGAAAAAGAGTATTTCACTCACAGCACATGAAAATTATATGAAATTCACACATTAGTGTCCACAAATAAAGTTTTATGATAATATAGTCATGTCTATTTTGTTTACTCTCAAGCTATAATGGGAGACTCGAGTAGTTTGACTACAGGTCCTGCAGAGCCTAAATTATTTACTTTCTGGCTGTTATAGAAAAAACTTGTTAATCTATGATCTAGGATTTTGAAGTCTCTGTATAATCCTTGCATCACTATTCAAAAATTTTGGAGAGGTCTGCTTCATTAAAGACAGTCTTTTCAAGGCTAATTATCCATTTGTTAGAAAGGTAGGGGAAGCCAGAGAGTAGGCTGCATAGAGTAGGAGCTAGCCTACTTAGAATTTAGTAACTTAGGCAACCAGATTCCCATTGGAAAGTGATGGTCAGGGGATCCCAGTTGTAGGGGAAAAGATATGATCTTTTTTCTATTTTCTCTGTTTCTGAAGTGGCAGAGAAAATGTAAACACACCGAGGGTCTAGCTAGTGAACGGGTATTTGAGGTCTTATCTGAATCTAGTTGTTGAGAATGGATCAGTGGTTGCTGACTTACAGAAGCTCAGCTATTAATGACTCAGTTATTGCAGACCATGAAAGAAACTATCAAAAGGATGTAACAATGTATGGCAAAACCACTACAATATTGTAAAGTAATTAGCCTCCAACTAAAATAAATAAATTAAAAAAAAAAAAAAGGATGTAACAGCTAAAGCTGAAAGTGTTTGGCTTTGGCCGACTGAAGCTTCAAGAGGGCTAAGAGGTTTTGCAATGTCTAGAAGTATCACAGGCAAGAGCATTTAAAGGATTTCTTTAAAGTAGGAATGAAAACTAGGTATTTAGGTATAGTAGTTGAAGTTATCAGAAAGTTCATGACTTTTACCTAGGTGTTCTATTTCTTTTCATCTTACTCTCATCATATTTTTCCTTAAAACTTATACAACATAGTGACTATTTAGTAAGGTTCCATCTTCCTGAAAAATAATCTGTATAGATTGGGCTGTGGGCTTCGTCTTTCACATCTGCTCCCTACACCTGGGCAGAGTCCACTTGCTAGTTTTGGTACTCAAACATGTACCACCAAATGGGTTGCTACCTGAATTTCAGGAAGAAAAAAGTTAGACTTTAAGAGATAGGACTTGCATATTCAGTGAAATCTATTTTAATAGCAACAAAAGGTGTAAGGTCATAAGAAGTCTCTCTTTTTTTAATTTTTAATTTTGATTTTTATTTATAGTTTCTCCACCACAGTGGAGCACAGTGGAGGATGTGCTGTCAGATTGAGACTGAATGAGTAAACAGTTGTAAATTAACTTTTGGAGGAGCTCACTACCTATTCAAGTGGACCCTAGGGAACCATCATTTTGCTGGAGAGGGTTTTTTGCATTATGTGGGAGGTAGGATTTATGAACCTGAAAATGTCTTTCAACTCCTAAGAATAAAATCTTTCGAATCATGCACTTAAAACTTTCCCTGTTCTTTGCTACAGAACACTGTCCCCTTCCATCTCTCTGTCTCTCTTTCTGTCCCTCTCCTTCCCTTCCTCCTTTCCGCCCTTCTCTTATTCAGACTTCCATCCTATAACTAAATCTTAATCTGCAACATCTCTTCCCTTTACCCTTTGATTCACTGTTGCCTGCTTCACATGTACCCTCTTGATTTCCTTCCAGCTCTTCTTTCTTCTCTTTCTCAAACTCACACACCCCTTCTTTCCCTTTCTCACCTTCCTTCCTTCGTATACTATTCCTTCCTTCTTTGCTCCCCCTACTTCATTTTCCATCCGCTCATCCCCCGACGGTCTCCCCCTCCTTCCAGCTTTCTGTCTTACCCTAGTTTGGAAATGCAGCGGACCTCTGAGCCTGCCACCATTGGTTACGAGGTGCTGTCACTCTGAGGTAGGAAGAGCTCCTATTGGTCGGTTTGGAGGCGGGTATGGCTCTGACTATAAAAAGTGGGGCCAGCAGTGATTAACCGCACGGCTCTGACAGGACATGGTCGGAGGGGGGCTCCCGGCGCGGAGCTGAGCGATTGGAGCTGGGGTGCGGGCACTAGAACAACGGCTCTCTGCACCGACTCTCCCCGCCTCATCAGCGGGGACACTGCTTCAGAGCCCGGTAACTCGCTGCCGTCGCCCGTGCAACCCGAGGGCCCTTTGTCTCCCCTGCACGTGCCGCGCCCCGCGCGCCCCGTCTGGTCGCAGAGATGAGCGAGGTGAGCGGCGCTGCTCGACTCCCCGCTGCGGGCTAGGGCTGCGGCGCGGGGAGGCCGCGGCTCGCGTGTCCCAGGGCGGCTCGGGAGGGTGCTGTAGTCCACATCCGCGGAGAATCCTCCCGGGGCGCCCACCTGCTTCTCTGGAAAAGCTCCCGTATCCAGGCGCTGGGAGCGATTGGAAAAGGGGGGCTTTAAGTTTCCCGACTGTGGGTGGCGATTTTGGGGGACTGGAATCGAGTGTAGAATGGAGGGAGGCTGAGGTCTCTGGTTATAAATCTTACCCTCAGGATGCGGCTCTCTGCATCTGTTTTACTGCTCCGAGGTTACTCGGGCTTCCCTTCACTCCCCTGACTTCTGAGAAAACCGTTCACTTCTGTCCTCCTAGGGCTGTATTGCTTTTACACTCCTTAGGTAGCATTCAGCCGAGAACTCCAGCCTTCGGCCCCTGAGGTGGCCACTTTGCCCCTTTTAGGAAGGTGACATTCCACCCTCCATTCATTCAATCAAGAACCAACTGTTGGAAGGACCATTTCTGACATTCAGAAGCCTTGTAGTGGAGACCTGTCCGGCTCCTGGGGAGATGTCCCCTTCAAGAATAGACCTACCTCTGCAGTGCTTGTTACATCCTGAGGATCCGTGGTCATCTGAGCCAGACCCAGTCCATTAACTGTAATTTCTTCTATTCAGAGAACACTGTCCATCTGTGAGGGTCAAAACAGAAACTGGGAAAGACCTGTGCCATTGTTTGACTGCATTTGCAGGCATCCAGAGACAAGGATCTTCCTTTCTGAGTGAAGTCAGTATGGGCAGTGACATCACAGGCTTGGTCTTGGCAACCCCTTTCCTAGTACCCAGGATCCTGTGTTAAATCCAACTTCTCATCTATATGCCAGATCCCAGCTCTACTATTTACTATATGGCCTTAGGCAAGTTTACTAAACCTTTCTCGGCTTCAGTGTTTTATCTGCAAAATGGGGGTAATACTGGTTGTTCTAATGATTAAATGAGATATTATATGCCAAGTACTTAGTACCGGGCACAGAGTAGGCACTCAATCTATGTTAGCTATTCTCTCTCTCTCTTTTTAAAATTTTAACTTAAAAGCATTTATTTTAGAGTGTTTCAGAAAAACTAGCTTGAGAATTCTCAAGAATACAGATCAGTGAAGGGGCAGGATGCTGGAGCCGGGGTCTCGGTTTAGATCTTCATCTTTAGCAAGAGCTCTGCTGGCTACCAAAAGCTGTCACCCAGGGAGCCAATTAGTGCCAACCACTATATGTTGGTTGCCATGTCCACTAAATGCATCCTGGAAAATCCAGCTAGTCTGCGGGCTGCAGATGAGCTAAAGTGGTTTCCTGTCCCTCAGATAGTTGTGACTGTGATTACAGCAACCTTTCAGAAAGAAAAGGAAGAAAAAAAAAAGATTCAACCTTCTTTCCTTTTGCTTCTTTCAGCTCTAATATGAGAGGAGAGGTTTTTCCATTTCCTCTTTTCACTGAGGTCTAGAGTTCAATGCCCCCCTGCAGTGTTTCTAAATCTGAAAGTTGCAATTCAAGCCATCCCCTGGGGTTTTGTGATCTGAGGGCTATGCCAACACGAAGATGTATGGTTAGTCTGTGCTTTTAAGGGGAAGTGCACAGCCTTTTTGTAGAATATGCTACAGGGGCTGGGATTTAGAGTGGTATTTGGTGGAGTGACAAAACTGTCACAAAGCAGTGTCAAGGAAAACAATTTGGTGTTTGAGGGGAACGTCAAGTCTGGTCTTAGCGGCTGTACTTGGCTAGCCTCAATCAGGAACCCAAGTAGAATGGTGAGAGTAGGATCCTTGAATGGGAAGTAACCATCAGGTGTCTGCAGGGCTGCCCAGACTTCCAGGCTGTCAGAGTGATCTGGCTCTAACTAGCAATTTAGCCGTCAAAGTTGCCCCCTAATACGGAGCTGAGCCCGACTTCAGGGATGAGTATGAAATCCAGAAACAGCTACCTGGGCTTTCACAGAGACTAACTGTCTCTAAACCAGATTCCCAAAGGACCTTGAATTCCGTCGAGGCCAAGACCCAGCCTGTTTTCTTCCTCCTGTAAAAGTTATGATGAAAAGCGGAAGTGTTGCCCAGAGCTCTGAAGCTCCAGGGAGACTCCAAGCTCCTTTATTTCTCTCAGCCCAGCCCCAGGGGTCTCCTATTTCAGGCTGAGTTCTAGCCAGGAAAGCCCTGTGCACTCTGAATCTTATGTAAGCTTCACGTCCTCTACCTGCTTATTTTCTTGCTTCAGAGAAACTGCATGAAATAAGAGGATTTGGGATCTCTTTAAGAGATTCTCATTTCAAATGAAGAGTAAAAATTGGAAGGGGGAGGTGGTCTCCAGACCTAGAGGAAAAGTGTAGGGTCCTGGTGGCACTGCTGGGGAGGGTCTCTGGTTACACTTTGCCTTCCTGGCTCTTTGCTGTCACTCAGTACTGCAGCAGAGCATTTCCCTGTGAGTGTGTGTGCTCATGCGCAGAGGAGCCGCAGGCTCATCTCCAGCTTGTCTGCATTCACAGCTGCAGGCAGGGCTTGATTGCTGACAATCAGCCTGTCTCTTATAGTTTAATAACTTTTTGCCAGTTTCGGTGAAGAATGGGAATGGGAGATGCATCCAGTCCCTGAGGGCTCTTTCCTATAATCTCTTCTCATATGGTGTAGCTGGCTGCTTAAGGCACACTTGCAAGTTTTTCTGTGATCCTGTTGCACTTCTCAAGTGTAAAAAAGCCCAGCTGGAGGAATCCCTTGGTCCAGCAGTCATTCTGTAGAAACGAAGGTTATGGAGGTCTGATAACTAGTCCCATGGTGTCTGCCCCATAGTGTCTGTCCCCAGGCTGGCAGGGGATGGAGCAAGGGACAGATCAGTTAGAAACCTCACTAGAACCAGTACTCCCTCCTTTATTATTCTGCTTGCTGTCTTCCTCACTAATAGGAATGGAACATGGTAAAGAATCTGCCTGCAATGCAGGAGACCTGGGTTCAATCCCTGAGTTGGGAAGATCCCCTGGAGGGGGAAATGGCCACCCACTACAGTATTCTTGCCTGGAAAATCCCATGGAGAGAGGAACCTGGTGGGCTAAAGTCCGTGAGGTCACAAAGAGTCAGACATGACTGAGTGACTAACATAACATATATACTTTGGGGATCTCATTCTTCTTCCTGTGCATAACTGTCTGAGTCTACAAGCCTTCTCCACAATGTAAGTTTGGTCAGAGTGACATCATTCTGTTATATCTTCTGTGAACCAGTTGTTAGGGAACCTGGTAGGGACTTGGGGGAAATCCAAGTTTCTCTCTCTTTCTCATTGTATTTAATTATGATGATAATTATATTGGACATATAAAACAGAAAAGCTTGATATTAGAAACCTTTCTACCTCTAGAAATATCTGTCTTCGAAAGAAAGAGAAACCATAACTTGGTTCTAGAATTTGCTCCTCTTCTCAGTCATCCATCCAGGTTGTCGACTTCGGCTGCTTGAGCAGAAGACTCTCTGGATGGTCCAAGTGGATGACTTTGTCATCCTGTGACCCAGGAATATAGATGACTCTTTTTCCTAAGCTGCAGCTGTGATCAGTTACACTTTAGAATATCAAGTCTCTTTAGGGTCAGGTATCCATAAGTAATGTGGCTGAAGTCCAAATATGCAAACCTGCAGTCTTTCATATCTGTCCATGGAGGGTCTTAACCCTGAAAAAAGTGATGGGTATAGGCTTGCAGAGGCAGTGGAGGAAGAAGGATCAGGTTAATAACTGTCTTTTCAAGGTAGTGATTCTATAAATGCCTCCTCCTGTTTTCTTTCTGTTTTCCTGTAGTTCCAAACTATCTTTCATGAGTCTATGTTATCATGGGAAAAAATAAGCTTAGTTTTGCAAAAATCTTTCTAGAAGAAATACAGGTAATATTTTTCATCAAGAAAATCTCAAATAATGTATCAAAACATTTTAGTGATATAATTTCAGATTCATTAAGGAGCCCTAAAGGTCATCTGGCCCAGTCTTCTTTTTGTGCAGACAAGGAAACTGAGGCCCAAACCTCAGCATTAGAGTCAACCATGGGCTCAGATGACTGCCTTCTTATCCCCAAAGAGCTCTCCCTAAGACTTAGTGTGTGACCCCAGTGATAGAGTGACATGAAGTCTGCATGCAACTTTGAAGGACAATACTACAAATACTTTATATAGGAAATCTAAGCAGGATGATTTAGTAAATCCTGAGTAAGAGAATAGAGAGAGAGGAGAGACCAACATAGGAATGAAAACACTATTCTTCCTTGAGATGCCTCTTCACCTTAAAAATGGGTGCAATGCATGTGCTGAAGTGGAGTAGGTAAGTTAATAGGAATCAAGGGAAGGGGAAGCCCGGAGGCCCTCTTTTCATGCATTTTTAGCTCCTGGTGTCCATCATTTATTTCCTTAAGTGTAGAGCATCAAGGGCCAGAAGGAGAGGTTTTCTTTCAGAGAAGAAAGGAATGACCAATTCTGTTAACTCTAACGTATTTGACTTGGAGGACCCAGTGCTGAAAAGTGGGTATTTAAGTAAAATTGCTATACTTGATGATCAAACAGATGCTGAACAGTCCTCCTTTATTTGGCCACTCGACTTCCAAAGAGAGTATAGTGGCTTCCGGAGGAGAAATCTAGAAGAGGGGAAGAAGAATGTATTAGGCTGGCAAAGTAAGTGATCAATACTAAGTGCATAATTGTCTAAATCCATACTCCAAACCCGCTGCTCAAGATGGCTTGACTTACCCAGGATTATTTTACCTGCAGGAGTAAGCCAAGCCAGAAGCAGATCCAAAACCACTTTCTCTAAGAAATCTGCGTCTCTGCAGGTGCCTGGACCTTATCACATTCTCCTCCTTGAAGCCTGACGACTGCTCAATTCCAGGCTGACACCAGAAGGCAGGCCCACCTAGGTTTCCCAGCCCCCCATCCAGGGAAAAGAGGCGCCATTCACCGTTCCGGTGTCCTTGGTGGTGCCTCCCTCCCACGCAAAGCCCTCCAGCTGCATGTTTGCTTTGTAGGCTGTGGTGGGATTAATACGTTTATTTTGGGACATTAATGCCATGGGTAGGATGCACATTGAAGATTATAGTAATAAGTGATGCTTTGGCACTACTCTCTCTCCCCCACCCGCTTCCCTCAGTATGGGGTGAAGGCACAGTTCCAAGCTGTGTGCAAAGCACCACAAATAACACTCATTAAATTGTGGCAGTCCATGCTGGGGGGAAACAGGCCGGGGCCTTTGACTCACTGCGTACCATGAGCTGGCATAAACAAGGAATTGTGCCTGACTCCGGTGGGGGGTACTGCTATTCCAGGAAACAGAGGTGGGGTTGCTGAATGGGGAAGGACAGACCAGGGGGCTTGGGAGCTCGGACTGCTTAGATTCTATTCCTGTCTTAGGAGGCACCCGAGCTATAAGGTATTTGAGTTATATGCCTTATGTTAGGAAAAGAAGGTGCGTATGTAGAACTGGAAGTAAGGATTCGTAGTTCTTTTCCTGTTATAATCTTGAGGGTGACCTTGAGAAAGTCTTTGTGAAGCTGTTTGAGGACTGCAGCTGGTTGCTACACTGAAAGAATTGAAACAGTTCCAACGGCGCTCCAAAAACAGCAGTCTGGGGTCTTTCAGGGGCACCAGGGGATCTCAAAGGCCTTTCTAAGGATCTTTAGCAGTGAACTTCATTTCACATTGGGGGGAAACATGTCAGCAGGGATAGAAGGGTCTCTGCGGGGCTGAAGCCTCTCTGTCACCCCTTGAAAGCAGATGCACTAACCCTGTCTCTCTTCCCTTTCTGTGCCTCTAAAGCAAACAGGGAGCTTACACAGCCTAGGATTTATGTCAATACTCAGGCAAGAAAGAGGTGTCTGGGATTCATATCTGGGATTTTTAGGATTCAGTCCCTTTTTAGATTTCCCTGCCCTGGACTGTAGGACAGGATTCTAAGCCCTTGTGCCTATTCATCTGGATTATGTGATTCTAACAGTAATATAATGTGTGTATAACATGCTTTGATTTGCCCAGCATCCTAGTTATATCATGCAAAAGCAGGGTATGTGTTGCCCAGGTATGATGAGATGCTCCTTTGTTCCTGTCTGTCGCTGCTGCTAACAACCTGTGATACCTCTTGAAAGACGCCAGTAGGATGAGGAGTATGGGAAAATCTGGGTCGTTTACCTTTCCTATGGTTTAACTTGCTGCTTGGAGCAGAGGGGGTGACACTGTCTTGCTTCTTCCCTCTGACAGTGGTTCCTATGGCAACACCACTGAAGATGAAAGAGATTAAGAAAGGAAGAATTGCAGCCCAGGAAGGCGGTGGGGCAAGTGGGGCCTAGAGTTATAGGGTGCCTATTTCCCAACAGTGCTAGCAAAGAAACAGCACCTAAGTTGCTACCACTTTGACTGTTTTTAGGTGCTTTGCCAAGACAATACTAACCAAACTGTCCTCTGAGGCAAGGAGTATATTTCCACAAACATCTTTGTGATACGTAGATGGATGAAAGAACTTGATCAAAGAGACGTGGTTTATTTGCTCCTGAGCACTAATCACCCCCCTGTGGTCTATAACTCAAAAAAAAAAAAAAAAAAAAGGAAAGGAAAAAAAGCAAACAGTGTGTTTGTGTCTAAGGGTTCTTTGAAGTAAAACATGAACATTGTTGGAGGTACTCTACTGGAGCTCTCCTCTTGTACACCCCTGACCTGGGACTGGTTCCAGCAGGCTCCAGGACTCCAGACATGGGCAGGGGCTGTACAGAATACAATTTCTATCCAAGCAGTCTGTTGTTGGACCCTTTACCAAAGGTTTAGAGCCCTTGTCAGCCTTTTTGTGGTCAGGCATTGGGAAGATAGGGAGATTGTGATTTCCAGGGTTAGTTTAGAGTAAAAAGAGATCAGTTATGAAACTCCTTTTGTACTAGAATTAGCCTCCAGGGCCTTTAGAGCCATCCCAGGTATTCTCTTCTTTCTTCAGGCCCACTTAGTGAAGATCTACTCCGTGGAAAGCTCTGCTGTTTCATTCCAGGACTTGAACCATGCAGCACCCTAGTAACTTGACCTGTCCTTACATTCAACCCAGAGTTACCTTACTTCAGAATAATAACTATTTATGTTCATATGGACTAGACATTTTACATACATTTTTCTAGTTCTTTTTACCTTTTAGGATATATATTTCTCTTCTGCAGATGAGAGATCTGAGCACAGCAAGGCTAACTGCCTTCCCAATGTCACAAAGCTAAGAATGGCAGAGCTGGGACAGTCAATTCAGATCCAGGGTATGGACCCAGATCTGTCTAACTCTACCTGATATGACATACTGCTTCCACCAGGAATTTGAGGCTTAAGAAAAGTTTAATTCATGTAATCAAATATCTATTGAGTACCTACTATGTGCAAGGTATAGGTTGCAGTTACTGCTAGTGATACACAAATGAATGGACCGTGCTTTCAAGGAAGTGGGCTCTGGTGGGGTGGTGAAGGTGGGGAAAGGGAGGTAAGACAAGCACACAATAACCATAACAAAAGTAATATGAAATATACTTCTAGAGAAGTTCTTCCCCTTCAGCCTCAGCTCTCTTCCAGGTAAATCCGCTGAAGTGAGGAAAAACAATGACCTAGCTTCACTATTTCTGAACCACTACAAAATGAGGCCCTCAGCTATCTGGAAACAGATTTTAGAAAGCTAGGTGTGGTGGCAAATAGAGCAGAGTTGGAGCTCCCTTCATTCTTTCAACAAATGCTAGTTGGGGACTTACCTGGTGGTCCCGTGGTTAAGAATTTGCCTTGCAATGCAGGGATTGTGGGTTCGATCCCTGGTTAAGGAACTAAGATCCCACATGCCACAGAGCGACTAAGCCCGAGGCCACAGCTAGGGCCTGTGTGCCACAGTGAAAGGTCCCACGGGACACACTGAGGATTCTGCGTGCTGCCGCTAAGACCTGACTCAGCCAAATACATAAATATTTTATTTAAGTGTTAAACTGAAAAAAAGACAAATACTGAGTATATATCGTGTGTAAAGGCATTGTTCAAAACTCTGGGACTACAAGAGTGAATAAGATAGATACTGCCGCTACCCTCACAGAAGCTCACACTGAGATGAGGGAGACATTCAGTATCTAACCACTAAATTAATATGTAATTACGTTAATAAAAAGTACTATCAAGGAGAAATACTTTAGATGCTATGAAAACTTATAATGAGGGACCTAGCCTAGTCTGGGGCTTAGAAGAGCTTCCTGGAAGAAGCAATTCTTGAGGAGAGCTCTGAAGAATAGGAATTAACTAGGTAAAAGGGGAGCAGGGGTGAGAGAACCGTGCGTCAAGGTATCGAGGCGGGAAGGAACAGAGACGAGGCTACTAAGGCATCAGAGGCTGCATGATGTTGGGCCTTTTAGACAATGTTAAGAATTTTCATCTCTGTCTTAGCAGCATTGCTAACATCTGGGCTGTTAAGGTGGTCTGCATAAGAAACAGCTGTGTTAGGGTGGTACCGGTGGGAGAAGTGAGGGGATTAAGAGAGATTCGGTAAATAAAGTTAACAGGACTTACTATTGAATTTAGATATGCAATATAAAGGAAGGAAAGGTATCACAAACAATTTCTGGGTTTCTGGCTTGTACAATTGGATGAAATGGGAAATATTGCAGAGGGCTAGGTTGGGTAGGTACGAGTATGAATTTAGTCTGAAACTGAAGAGTTTGGAGTTTCCATAAAACACTCAAGTGGAGACGTTTTAAAGCTCGGAGGAGAGGTTTGGGGTAGAGATATGTGGTCTGCCCTCTGTATCCAGAGGCTCCACCAACAGCGGATCAGATTTCTGAATCTAAGAAGGCAGAACCTATGGAGAGCCAACTGTACTGTGCCACTTTATATAAGGGATTTGAGCATCTGTGGATTTTGATATCCTTGGGGATCCTAAAACCAATCCTTTTTGGATAACAAAGGGAGATTGTACATTTGAGTCCTCAGTGGCATTCTGCACTGTTGAATATGGTTTAATTATTATTAATAATTAATAATAATTATTAAGTTATTAAAAAATTCTAAATTTTATTCCTCAGTTGCACTAGCCACATTTCTAAATATTCAGTAGCCTCTTGTGTCTAGGCACTGCCATATATTAGATGGCACTCTATCATTTCAAAATACTTCTATTATTGCAAAAAGTTCTATTGCAGGGGTCTGCAAACTTTTCCTGTAACGGGCCAGGTAGCAAATATTTTGGGCTTTGTGGGCCGTGTGGTCTCTGTTGCAGTTACTCAACTCTGCTATTGTGCTGCCAAAGCAGCCACAAGCAATACGCAAACAAGGGCACGCCTGAGGTCCAGTAACACTTCATTTAGGAAACAGGCTGCAGACCAGATTTAGCAGTCAGCAGTAGTTTGCCGAACCTTGTTCTGTTGGATGGTTCTGGTATAAATGATAAACTGAAGTCATAGGAACATATACGATCATCTGGGAAAAGAGAACAGAAGAGAGACTAGAGCCAAACCTTGAGAGCCTCCAATACTTAAATGTTGGCAGAAGTGTCCAGAAAGAAAAAAAAAACAAACAGGAAAAACTGTTTGTTTTCCCAGGAGCCACGGAAAGAATGTGTGTCAAGAAAGGTGAAATGATTAACACTGCTGAATGCTTCAAGAGGTCAAGCCAAATGGAGCTGAAACTTTGCATTTGATTTACTATTACAGAGAACTTTGGTTTCCTAAAGAGCCGTTTCAGTGGAGAAGGAGTAGAAGCTAGGTTGAAGTGGGCTGGGGAGTGTGTGGGACATAAGGAAATGGAAACAGTGAATGTGTTAAGGAGCCCAGTTATGAAAAGAAGAGAGACGTGAGAGATCCTGGCCCTCAGCCCCACCCCAGTCACCTTTCTACTCCGTTTCTCTCAGTCTTTGCTAGCTTCTTGACCTCTCCTTAACCTTTTTATATCCCTTAATAAAAAAATAAAGTCTAATTTACTTGAAGTAAAATGTACCCTTATCAGAGTATAGTTCTGTGAATCTTAACAAATATATAGTCATATAAACACCACCATTCATCATAATGATGAATATATACAAATTTTCATGTTATATAAATTTTCGTGTACGATCAAGATATATGCAGTTCCATCATCCCCAAATTCCCCCAGCCCCCCTACAGTCACCCCTCAGCCCTTGGTAGTTGCTGGTCTGCCTGCTGTCCCTAGAGTTTTTCCTTTACGAGAAATATCACATAACTGGAATCCCACAATATGTGTGTATCCTTTTGGGTCTGGCTTCTTTCACTTAGCATAACGCCTTTGAAGTTCGTCCATATTGTGTGTGTCCATAGATCATTCCTTCTTTAATTGCTGAGTAGTATTACACTGTACGGATGTATTACAGTTTGTTTATCCATTCCTCAGTTAAGGGACATTTGATTGCTTATACTTTTTGATGATTACAGGTAAAGCCATTATAAACATTCACTTAACAAGTTTACATGTAGACATAAGTTTTAATTTCACTTGAGTAGATACCTGGGAGTAGGATTGTTGGGCTATATAATAAATGTACCCTTAAGAAACTACCAATACTCCCTAAGGTGGGTCAGAGGTTAAAGCGTCTGCCTGGAATGTGGGAGACCCGGGTTTGATCCCTGGGTCGGGGAGATCCCCTGGAGAAGGCAATGGCAACCCACTCCAGTACTCTTGCCTGGAGAATTCCATGGACTGAGGAGCCTGGTAGGCTACAGTCCATGGAGTCGCAAAGAGTCGGACACAACTGAGTGACGTCACTTTAAGAAACTGCCACAGGAACTTCCCTGGTGGTCCAGTGGTTAGGACGACTCCACACTTCCACTGCAGGGGGGCATGGGTTTGATCCCTGGTCAGGGAACTTAGCTCCCACATGCCATATGCTGTGGCCAAAAAATAAATGAAGAAAAAAAAAAAAAGAAACTACCACAGTAGCTATACCATCTTGCATTCCCAGCAATGTCTGAGAATTCCAGACACTCTGTATCTTTGCCAGCACATGGTGTTGTCATAAACAAAACAAACAAAAAACCCAAAACAATAACAAAAATTCTAATTAGGTATATGCTGCTGCTGCTAAGACTCTTTAGTCGTGTCGGACTCTGTGTGACCCCATAGACGGCAGCCCACCAGGCTCCCCCGTCCCTGGGATTCTCAAGGCAAGAACACTGGAGTGGGTTGCCATTTCCTTCTCCAATGCGTGAAAGTGAAAAGTGAAAGTGAAGTCACTCAGTTGTGTCTGACTCTTCGCGACCCCATGGACTGCAGCCTACCAGGTTCCTCCTTCCATGGGATTTTCCAGGCAACAGTACTGGAGTGGGGTGCCATTGCCTTCTCCAATTAACCCCATGGACTGCAGCCTACCAGGCTCCTCCATCCATGGGATTTTCCAGGCAAGAATACTGGAGTGGGTTGCCATTTCCTTCTCCAGGGAATTAGGTATATAATGAGACCTAATTGTGGTGTTAGTGTGAATTTCTCAAGTGACTAATGATGTTATACAAATTTTCATGTGCGTATTTGTCATCCATGCATCTCTTTGGTGAAGTGTCCAAACATCTTGTCCTTTTTACAAATTGTATTCATATTATGGATATTTGAAAGTTCTATATATATACTGGATACAAGTCCTTTATCAGATTTTTGATTTGCAAATACTTTTTCCAGTCTGAGGTTTGTCTCTTCATTCTCTTAGAAGTGTCTTTCAAAGAGCAGTTTTAAACATATATGTTTGTGTGTGTGTGTATTTTTTGGCCATGCCAAGCAGGCATGTTGAATCTTAATACATCAACCAGGGATCGAACTTGTGCCTGTTGTAGTGGAAACATTAAGTCTTCTTTTTTTTTTTTTCTTAACTTTTTATTTTATATGGGGTGTAGTTGATTAACAAACAATGTTGTGATAGTTTCAGAACAGTGAAGGGACTCAGCCATGCATATACATGTATCCGTTCTACCCCAAGCCTCACTCCCATCCAGGCTGCCATGTCTCATTGAGCAGAGTTCCATGTGCTATGCGAAGCATTGAGTCTTAACCAGTGGACTGCCAGGGAAGTCTCAGAGCAATTTTTAATTTTGACAAAGTCCAATTTATAATTTTTTTTTCTCTTATAGATTGTGCTTTTGGCGTATCTAAGAAATCTTTGCCCAACCCAAGGTTGCAAAGATTTTTTTCCTGTATTTTCTTCTAGAAGTTTTACAGGTTTAGGTTTTATATTCAAGTTAATTATTGTATAAGGTGCAAAGTATAGATTGAGGTTTTTTGTACATGGCTAGCGAAGGCAATGGCACCCCACTCCAGTACTCTCCCCTAGAAAAATCCCATGGATGGAGGAGCCTGGTAGGCTGCAGTCCATGGGGTCGCAAAGAGTCGGACACGACTGAGCAACTTCACTTATTTTCACTTCATTGTATCGGAGAAGGAAATGGCAACCCACTCCAGTGTTCTTGCCTGGAGAATCCCAGGGACAGGGGAGCCTGGTGGGCTGCCGTCTATGGGGTCGCACAGAGTCAGATATGACTGAAGCGACTTAGCAGCAGCAGCAGCAGCCAATCATTCTAGCACTATTATGAATGGATCACCCTAAGCTTTCAATATTGAGGTTCCTCCAGGGTTGGTTCTAGATCTGATTCTTTTCACTCTAGTGGTGGCTGGAGAAGGAATTCAAATTGATGAAGGCCTTTTTTTTTTTTTGTCTTAGAGAAAGGACGAGGTTTTATTTATAAGTGAAGAACATTGATTGTAAAGCTTCTTGAGAAGGCGAAAAGGGGAATGGGCTCTAAAACTCAAATGGAAGGACAAGACATCATCTGAATGCTGATAAATGCCCTGGAAGGAGGTGTGGGGTGGGGAAAAGGAGGACGTTGCTATGTCATACCTCTCTCTGCAGTCTCAATGCCTGAAGACAAAAGACTCCTAAGCCAGCAGGCCTCTCCTTCTCCTCCTTCCCCACAGGAAGGGGGAGTCCACAACTTTGAACAGCGGAGGAAACAAAAGTTACTCATGGGGAATTGGCAGCTACTGCCAAGATGATGGAATGGAACATTGGAACACGTCAGGCCCAGAGGTGAGGAAAAAGGGAATACAGGAAGAAAGGCAGGGAAAGAAACGAAGGCCCTCTAGGGAAAAACAAGAGTTGATGGGCCTCATAGTTGCTAATTAGTGTTTGGTGTGTTTTGAGAAGTTAAGAAACATTTAGTCCTCTTTGCGCAGTGAGGTGCAACTGAACCAAGCTTCAGCTCGCTAGAAGCTTGGAGTAACAGGCTTCAGTGGATGCAAGGGAGTCATTTGGAATGGAAACCAGTAGGTTGATCCTGCACATGGAATTCTCAGAATCTGAAAGGCTAGCATCTCCCTGGGAGTGAAGAACACACAAACAGGCTACGGCTAACCCCCAGGGGCTAGCCTGGTGTGTGTCAGGAGGCCCACTGAGCAAACATTAAAATGAAAGCCAAGAACTTCCCTGGCGGTCCTGTAGCTAAGACTCTAAACTCCCAAAGCAGGGGACCCAGGTTCTATCCCTGGTCAGGGAACTAGATCCCACATGCCACAACTAAAGACCCTGCATGCTGCAACTAAGGCCCAGCCAAATACATAAATATTTTTTAAATTGTATATATATTTTTTTAGAAGATGGAAACCAGAGTCAGTGTGGTCAGCTCAACTCTCAGAGTAGGAATCTGAATCAGTAGGCATGGTCTGGGGTCAGATTCTTACATTACAAATGAGCTCCCCCCACACTGGGAGGATGGGGCCCTGTAGAGTGGTGGTCTGGGGTCAGATTCTTAAATTACGAATGAGCTCTCCCCGTCCTGGGAGGATGGGGCCCTGTAGAATGGTGGTCTTCAGCCTTTCTGGCACTAAGGACTGGTTTCATGGAAGACCATTTGTCCACAGACCAGGGGTTGAGGGGAGTGGGGGTGGTGGTGGGGATGATTCAAGTGTATCACATTTATCGTGCACTTTATTTCTATTATTATTACATCAGTTCCACCTCAGATCATCAGGCATTGGCTCTGGAAGTTGGGGACCCCTGCTCTAGAGTGTATACCAAGAAACTGTTGGGGACTATGGATTGAGAGAGTAGTCTTGAATACAGCTGTCTAACTGTGGAAATGGAAGGAAGAAAGTCCCTAGGACTTTCCTTCTTACCCAGGGATTGCTCTGCTGTGTGGGAGAACTTGTCTAATTAAGTCAGTTTCACGTTGGACATGCTTCTCATGTGGTATGTGTGTTCCACATGCATACACATGCTTATGTCTTTGGCTGGAGACTGAGATATAGCATAGCATATTGTTCAAGACGGTGGACTCTGGAGTTGGACTGTCTTGGTTCAAATCCTGTCTTTGCTACTTCTTAGCTATATGACCTTCAATCAGTTCAGTTCAGTTCATTTCAGTCGCTCAGTCGTGTCCGACTCTTTGCGACTCCATGAATCGCAGCACTCCAGGACTCCCTGTCCATCACCAACTCCCGGAGTTCACTCAGATTCATGTCCATCGAGTCGGTGATGCCATCCAACCATCTCATCCTCTGTCGTCCCCTTCTCCTCCTGCCCCCAATCCCTCCCAGCATCAGGGTCTTTTCCAATGAGTCAACTCTACGCATGAGGTGGCCAAAGTATTGGAGTTTCAGTTTTAGCATCAGTCCTTCCAATGAACACCCAGGACTGGTCTCCTTTAGGATGGACTGGTTGGATCTCCTTGCAGTCCAAGGGACTCTCAAAAGTCTTCTCTAACACCACAGTTCAAAAGCATCAATTCTTCGGCACTCAGCTTTCTTCACAGTCCAACTCTCACATCCATACATGGCCACTGGAAAACCCATAGCCTTGACTAGACGGACCTTTGTTGGCAAAGTAATATCTCTGCTTTTGAATATGCTATCTAGGTTGGTCATAACTTTCCTTCCAAGGAGCAAGCGTCTTTTAATTCCATGGCTGCAATCACCATCAGCAGTGATTTTGGAGCCCCCAAAAATAAAGTCTGACACTGTTTCCACTGTTTCCCCATCTATTTCCCATGAAGTGATGGGAGCTGATGCCATGATCTTTGTTTTCTGAATGTTGAGCTTTAAGCCAACTTTTTCACTCTCCTCTTTCACTTTCATCAAGAGGCTTTCTAGTTCCTCTTCACTTTCTGCCATAAGGGTGGTGGCATCTGCATATCTGAGGTTATTGATATTTCTCCCGGCTATCTTGATTGCAGCTTGTGCGTCTTCCAGCACAGCATTTCTCATGATGTACTCTGCATATAAGTTAAATGAGCAGGGTGACAATATACAGCCTTGATGTACTCCTTTTCCTATTTGGAACCAGTCTGTTGTTCCATGTCCAGTTCTAACTGTTGCTTCCTGATCTGCATATAAATTTCTCAAGAGGCAGATCAGGTGGTCTGGTATTCCCATCTCTTTCAGAATTTTCCACAGTTTATTGTGATCCACACAGTCAAAGGCTTTGGCATAGTCAATAAAGCAGAAATAGATGTTTTTCTGGAACTCTCTTGCTTTTTCCATGATCCAGCGGATGTTGGCAATTTGATCTCTGGTTCCTCTGTATTTTCTAAAACCAGCTTGAACATCTGGGTAAGTTAATTAACCTCTTCTGGACCTTAGTTTTCTTATCTGTAAAGTGAGACTAGTAACATTACCTATCTTATAGGGTAAGAATTCAATGTGTTATATTGTAAGAATTCAACGTGTTAAAGTACTTAGAAAAGTGACTGGTACAAAGTATTTTATATATATATATATATGATTTTTAATAAGATGAGCTAGTGAAGTGAAGGTTGCTCAGTTGTGTTTGACTCTTTGCAACCCCATGGACTGTAGCCCACCAGGGTCCTCTGTCCATGGGCTTTCCCAGGTAAGAATACTGGAGTGGGTTGCCACTCCCTTCTCCAGGGTATTTTACCAACTGTGGGATCAAACTTGGGTCTCCTGCATTGCAGGCAGGTCCTTTACCATCTGAACCACCAGGGAAGCCTTAAGATGAGGTTGGGTGAGAAGATGAGGTAGCGTGGCATTCTAAAGTCTTTTGATTCCCTCCAGCTCTTTGCCGCATCTAGTGCGAGAATGAAGACCATTCTCAGCAACCAGACTGTCGACATCCCAGAAAATGTCGACATTAACTTGAAGGGACGGACAGTTATTGTGAAGGGCCCCAGAGGCACCCTGCAGAGGGACTTCAATCACATCAATGTAGAACTCAGTCTCCTTGGAAAGAAAAAGAAGAGGCTCCGTGTTGACAAATGGTGGGGAAACAGAAAGGAACTGGCCACTGTTCGCACAATCTGTAGTCACGTACAGAACATGATCAAGGGTGTTACACTGGGTTTCCGTTACAAGATGAGGTCGGTGTATGCCCATTTCCCCATCAACGTTGTTATTCAGGAGAATGGTTCTCTTGTGGAAATCCGAAATTTTTTGGGTGAAAAATATATACGCAGGGTTCGAATGAGGCCAGGGGTTGCCTGTTCAGTATCTCAAGCCCAGAAAGATGAGTTGATTCTTGAAGGAAATGACATTGAACTTGTGTCAAATTCAGCTGCTTTGATTCAGCAAGCCACCACAGTTAAAAACAAGGATATCAGAAAATTTTTGGATGGTATCTATGTTTCTGAAAAAGGAACAGTTCAGCAGGCTGATGAATAAGATCTCAGTGATCCTGCTGCAGAAACAACAAGATAGCAGATGGTTCTATGGACTCAGTTATGATGTTTTAAAGAGACAATAAAAACTTGATTTGAGATTTTTTCCTACTGATTATCATTTCAAACTATTTGGCCAGTAAGCAGTTAAGTAAATTCTAGTGTGTTAAAAACAATAACAGAAGGAATAGGAGTGGTTGATTAATTTTGTTGTTGTTAGAAAGACGTTGTTGTTAGCAAGACTTAATGGCAGAGGGGGCTTCAAGGAATACCAAGGACATTTCAGGCAAGAGGAATATGGTTATCGTGGCAAGAACTTTTGGAGATCTAATTTTGCAGTGGCACAGATTTGAATATTTGTGAGGCAAATGCCTGAATCACAGTAACTGAAAAAGCAGCTGAGAAGTGATACTGTCTTAGTAAGAATTAAAAGATGGAGTTAATTTGTATTTATGATAAACGTGGTTGCTGTAGTCTAAGGTTCTCTCAGTTATACTCAAATTTCAGCCACATCTATATCCTAGTCTTTGATGGCTTTAAAAAAACTTAAACGTTCCATGTGTCATACTTCAGATATACTACTATACAGAACAGTAGGGTTGCCCCTAAACCTGCAGTCCTCCGCTATCTCATTTGTTAGAAACTCTTAACCGTGTAATTTCTCCGGCAAAACATTTAACTTTGTCTTACATACTGTGTCTAGTCCATCAATAAAATCTGTGCGCTTACTAAGATCTTGGTTTAAATAAATGAAATTAATTAAAAAAAAAAATAAAGTCTTTTGATTCCCTCCAGTTCCCCGAGATGGGTTCTACAAGGACATGGAAGGATTTGCTGAGCAATTTAACTGTCATTATTTCTGAGATCAGAGGAACTCAGTATTGAAAGAAGTAGAAGAGCATCTGAGAGTAATCCATACCTGGCCAGAATGAGAGGCTGAGAGAGAACAGCTGAGAAACAAACGCTTACCTGTCACAGCTCTTGTGGGTTAGACTCGATCCTCTGCAGGTGTAAGGTTTTGTAAGAGACGCTCATAGAGCATGTGATTCACATAGAGTGGACCGCCCTGCCTCCTTGGTTTGCCTAAAATATGGTTAATCTGATGGCTTTCAGATAGATGCACTAGAGGATCTTTATTCACCTAAAATTGCTGAGTTTCTAGGAGATACACACGTGGGTTAGGGCAGGGACCAGAGACCAGTAGAGGGCTGAGTTTGATGTAGAGGGTGGGAGCTAACAACTTGTGATTTAACTGCCCCCAATCTCCACACCGCACCAAATCACTAACCACTAAATCCAGAAACCCAGAGTGTTTGGAGCAGCTATTTTGAGAACTGGCTGCAGAGGGTGCAGGGAGGAGGGGCAAGTTGAAGCTCTAACATATTACGTTTTAGTAGAAGGTATGAGAGAGATTTGAAGGACGATTGTGAGTAATAGGGGTTTTCTTCTCCTTTGTAGAACCCTTCTCTGCTGTCCCCAGTGACCTGTCATAAATTTAAGTCAAATAGAGCTGAGAAGCCCTGGGTGACCAAACAGCTGCTGTGCCATGGCTCCATTCCAGGGTCAGTAATCTCAGGAGAGACTCAGGAAGGCAACAGCTGCCCAGGCAGAGGGAAACGGGTGGCCTGTGTGGTTCAGTCCCGATACATACTCCTGCTTAGTGGATTCTCAAGGTTAGCTGATATGGAAGGGAATGTAGAGGAAGAGACAGCTACTTGAAGGGAGATATTTAGAATTGGAGTCCAGATTTTCCTCCAAAGGAGAAGGGATGAGAGAAAAGAATTGGTAGATTAAGGGAATGGGCTTAGAGAGAGAGAGGGAGGGAGGGATAATAGTTAAAGCAAGGATCAGATTCGGAGATTTGCTGGTAATAGAGAAAGTAGGATTTGAAGTCAGAGATCATGGGACTATAGAACTTGCCTCTAGACCTGTGACCCTCTTGTCTGGACTATTGAATGTTATCCTATTGCTAAACACCCCATCCGTGTCATGCTTTTGCAGCGCAGAGAGACCCCTTGTGATGACACTGTGGCATCACGGAAGGTGTCACCTAGCTAACTACTGGATCAGTATATTGATCGTCTGAAGAAAATTTTACTGTAGGAAGACAGGAAAACCATGGGAAAAGAAAGAGTATTGAGTGGCCAGTCTCCCAAGAGTCTCAGGAATAACCCTTCCTCTTGTGAAACCTTTTTTTTTCTTTTGTCTAAGGGGGACAAGGAGGAATTCTATAGGGTTTGGGGAACAATTTTGTGCATGTTCTTCCAGATTTTTAAATAAAAATGTACATATACATAGATAAGCAATTTATATCTTTTATAAAAATTGGACCATATCAACTTATAATCTCCTTTTAAAAACATTAGAGCAAAAATTAACACATTGTAAATCAACTATACTTACATAAAATTTAAAAAAATAATTAAAAAATTAGATACTTATTTTATAACTGTCTGCTATCTCCAGTACTTTACAAGATGTTGCTGCTGCTGCTGCTAAGTCGCTTCAGTCGTGTCCAACCATGTGCAACCCCATAGACGGCAGCCCACCAGGCTCCCCGGTCCCTGGGATTCTCCAGGCAAGAACACTGGAGCGGGTTGCCATTTCCTTCTCCAATGCATGAAAGTGAAAAGTGAAAGTGAAGTCGCTCAGTCATGTCCGACTCCTAGCGACCCCATGGACTGCAGCCTACCAGGCCCCTCTGTCTATGGGATTTTCCAGGGAAGAGTACTGGAGTGGGGTGCCATCACCTTCTCCATTACAAGATGTTAGGAAAGCACAAATAAATCACAAGACTTGAAACAGCAGTGTAGATGTGACCAGTATATCCTTTGAAAATCACATCCTAACCCTGGTGGTCCAGTGGTTAAGAAGGTGCCTTGCAATGCAGGGGACATGGGTTCATTCAGTCCTTGGTCTGGAAGCTAAGATCCCACATGCCTGGGAGCAGCTAAATCAGCACGCCACAACTACTGAAGCCCTCTCGCTGCGGAGTCCCTGAGTAGGAACTACTAGAGCCTGTGTGCCTCAACAAAAGATCACATGTGCTGCAATGAAGACCTGACGGAGCCAAATAAGTAAATAAATAAAATTACATATGGTCAATAAAGCAATCTTAGTTTGGCCTCACATTTTAATATCCAAAAGGATGGGATTATCCATCTACCTAACAATTCTTAAATTTGTAAATTTGCAAGGCAGATTCTTTACCACCAAGGAAATCCCAAACTGTTAATTTCTTAATTCCTCTAACTTTTTATTAGAAAAATTTATCAGAGTTGAAAGAATTGTTCAATGCACATCCGTATCCGTTCCACCTAGCCTCAGTAATTGTTAATATATTGGCATATTTGTGTCAGCGTGTGACAGTATTCGATCTCGGGGACGTAGTACAGTGGTTAAGAGTGTGGAGTCAGTCTGCCTGGGTCCCAGAGCCAGTTTCACTGTTTTCTAGAAGTGTGGCTTGAACTTGGGCAAAATTTTTAGTGTCTCTAAACCTGTTTCCTCACCTGTAAAACAGGATGACATCTCAGAGATTTCAGAGGATGATATGGGATAGGGCTTGGCACATAATAAATGCTTGAGAAGTGTTATTTGGGAACCTGTCTTATTTGCTCACTCAGCCTGGAAGATAGGGACACCATCTTGACTGCTTTTGCTTTAAATCTATGCCCATTAACTTCAAGTGAGCCCTTAGGGCTGCCTGGTCGTCCTGCCACATCTCACCAGTTGTTCACTCAATCTTAACTTTGATGACTATTTCACTCAGTCACCTCTCTCCTCAAATCTTAAATACTTTCTGCCCCTTCTTCACTCTCAGCTGACAAGTGTGCCTGTGTCACTGAGAAAATAGAAACAATCAGAAGAGAACTTTCATACATTCCCGTTACTCTTGCCACCTTTCTTCCATCTTTACCCCTATTCTGTGTCTTCATTCCTATATTGTGGATAAACTGTCCATAGCTCTGTTTAAGGCCAACCTATTTACTTGTGCACTAGATCCATTTCCTTTTGCCTACTCAAGATCACTCTAGTACTTACGACTTCTATCTCTGCACCATCAGGTTTTCCTTCTCTACTAAATCATTCCCATAACCCCACATCCTATCTCAGCTACTGTCCAATTTCTCTGGGTCTCTTTAAAGCAGAACTCTTTGAAAGAGCTATCTTTATTCACACATCCATCAACAAATCCAACTTATTCTACCATGAAAATTGTCTCAAGTCTTATCACCTCTCTCACTACCACCCTGGTCCAAATGCCCACGATCTGACTTGTAAGATCCTTGTAATTGTTTCCCCTTTTTCTTTCTTGCCTCTCTCTAATCTGTTCTCCACCCCACAGTCAGTGATCCTTTAAAACCACGTCAGACCATGTTTCCTTCAGCATCAAACCTTGTGATGTCTTTTCGTCAACTCAGAAAAAATCCAGGACTTCCCTGGTGGTCCAGTGTTTGGGAATCTGCTTGCCAATGCAGGAGACATGGGTTCAATCTCTGGTCTGGGAAGATTCCACATGCTGCGGGGCAACTAAGCCCGCATGCCATAGCTGCTGAGACTGCACACTCTAAAGACTGTGCTCTGCGACAAGAGAAGCCCCTGCTATGAGAAGCCCATGCAATGCAGCTAGAGAGTAGGCCTTGCTTGCCACAACTAGGGAAAGCCCATATATTGCATGAAGATCTAGGGCAGCCAAAAATAAATGAGTAAGAAAAAGGAAAAAAATCTAATCTTTTCCCTGGTCCAAAGACATTCATACTCTAGCACCTACCCAACTTCATTTTCTATACTCTCCCTTTCTCACTCAACTCCAGACGTGCTGATTTTCTTACTCTTCCCTGAACACACTAGGCACAAAATCTGCCTCAGTGACTTTCCACTTGATGCTTCATCTGCCCCCAAGGCTCTTTTAGATATTCACCTGACTGGCTCTTATATGTCATTCAAACCTCTATGTCACTCATCAGAGAGGCCTTCCTAGACTACTCTCTTTTATTTTCCTTCTTGGTGCTTGTCACTAACTGGCATAATTGTTTAATGAGTTCAGGGACTTATTAATAATTTTGCTCATATCTGTATCCCTAATGTCTAGAACAGTAATTGGCATATCCTGGGCAGTGATATATTTGTTGAATGAATGAATATTGTACTTCTTCTATACCCTTTTCATGTATAGAACAGTGCTAAACTCAAATATAAGTCTGTGATAAGTATTGATAAAAATACACTGGAAACAGCATAATCTACAGAATTGATGCTTTGAAACTGTGGTGGTGGAGAAGATTCTTGAGAATCTCTTGGACAGAAAGAAGATCAAACCAGTCAATCTTAATGGAAATCAACCCTGATTATTCATTGGAAGGACTGATGCTGAAGCTGAAGCTCTGATACTTTGGCTACCTGATGCGAAGAACCTACTCATTGGAAAAGACCCTGATGCTGGGAAAGATTGAGGGCAGGAGGAGGAGGCGACAGAGGATGAGATGGTTGGATGGCATCACTGATTCAATGGACATGAGTGTGAGCAAGCTCTGGGAGATGGTGAAGGACCAGGAAACCTGGCGTGCTGCAGTCCATGGGGTCGCAAGGAGTCAGACACAGCTTAGTAACTGAACAACAGCATAACATAAACTGGATTCTATCAGCTTCCTAAAGTAGAACCCTTATATCTGGCAGTCATTTAACAAAGATTTGCATCTATAAAATGAGGGATAATATTTTATACTCAATTGAGCTCTCCCAAGGACGAGATGAGAAAACATTTTTGAAAGCAACCAATTTCTGTATTTTGAAAATATCAAGTACTCAAAATTGTGAAATAAACAAACTCTATGGGGACCCAGAAGCCTACAGGAGTGACTGTTTCAAGATGAATTGTACCTTGAGACTGAGGAATGACCAGATGAAGCAGTTCTATCGCTAAGATTCTGAGGAAGGGGAGTTACTATTATGTTACATCTAACTCTCCATCTGAGCAGAGAGGCTGGAAAGAAGCACACATACGAATTGACAAATCTCACTTCGTATTCATGAACTTGGCCTTGTGAGGGGCCTTAATGCTTCCCAGAAATCTTATTACTGTTTCCTAATCCACTCACTTTCCTCCTCTCCTAGATGAGTATTTCATCCCTTCTCCTCTGCCCTCCTCCTTCAGTACCTCTTCTTGTCTCTTGAAGGATCACCTTGTTACCTATTTTACTTCAGATACAGAAACAATTAGAAGAGACCTTGCAAATGTTCCCCCTCGTTGTATCTGGGCTCTTGTGGCTCTGCTTCCCCTCCAGTTACTCTGGATGATCTGTTCTTAACTCCTATTCAAGGCCACCCCCTACTCATGTGCTGAATCTTTCCCCCTTTCTCCTGCTCTTTCTCTCCTCCTTCTTTAATGGATTAGTTCCACAAAGCAAATATTCTGTAACTTCTGCTGTCTTAAAATCTTCTTATGACCCCATGTTCCCCTCAAGCCACAGCCCCCATTCTTATTTCTTTGGAACTCCTTCTATATCTGCAGCTTTAATGCCTGTCCTCCTTTTCTCTTAGGAACACACTACAATCAGATTTTTCCTCCCTTCCTCGACTGTAACTTCTCTTGTCACTGTCACCGGTGATCTCCCCGTAGCAAAACCCGGTGGTCAATTCTTGATCCTTATTTTACTAGGCCTACGTGCAGAATTTGACACAATCACTCTCGTCTCCGTGAGATAGTTTCTCTGTGTGGCTTCTCAAGTACTGTAATCTCCTGGCTTTTCTCCTGGCTTCTTCTTAATTTTTTTATCGACATTTTGTCATTTCTATTCCCTCTAATCACTGGAATGCCCTAGGATTTGACCCTGTTCTCTTCTTTATTCAAACTCACTTCCTTGGTGATCTCACTCAGTCTCATGGCTTAAATACCAACCGCATGTTAATAATTGCCCAATTTATATCTCTGGGCCAAGGCCTTCTCTTTAACTTATTATTCAAATGAGTTGTTCAACAGTGTATCAAAGCAAATGCTGGATACTTCCGTAGGCATGTCAAACTTGTCCAAAAACAAATCCCTGGATCTTTTCCCTAATACCTGTTCTCCCTGCTGTCTTCTTCATTTCAGAAAATGGCAATTCCATTGTTTTTCATTTCCTCAGCCCTAAAACTGTGGAGTCATGCTTGACTCCTGTCTCACAGTGCCACTTATCCAATCAACCAATCACTTTAGTGGTAGCTCGAAAATAGTGTCTGAGGGTTCCACACCCGTGGATTCAATCAACTGAGGATTGAAGATATTTTTATAAAAATTCCAGAAAATCCCCAAAAGCAAAAGTTGAATTTGCTGCAACTATTTATAGAACACTTACATTGTATTAGATATTATAAGTAATCTAGAGATGATTTAAAATATGTGGAAGGATGTGCATAGGTTATATGCAAACATTACGCCATTTTATACAGACGTGCGCATCCATGGGTTTTTGTATCCTCAGTGGTCCTGGAACCCATCCCTTGCGGATACTGAGAGACAACTGTATACCAGAGTTGAGCTACTACTCACCGCTTCCACAGGCTTCCCAGGTGGCGCTAGTGGTAAAGAATCTGCCAGCCTCTATGTAAGAAGCAGGTTTGATCCCTGGGTTTGGAAGACCCCCTGGAGAAGGATATGGAACCCGCGCCAGTATTTTTGCCTGGACACAGGAGCCTGGCAGGCTACAGTCCACGGGGTGGCAAAGAGTCAGACACAATGGGTGACCGAGTGCATCACTTTCACTGCCACCTTGTTGATCCAAGCAACCATTATCTCCTGCCTGGTCTTCTGCAATAATCGCTTAGCAGATTGTTCTGCTTCCTCCCTAATGCCCCTTAGTGCAAACTGAAGGTCTCTAATGGCTTCTCCTCCCTCTTATGGTAAAAGTCAAACTCCTTAAAATGACTTCCAAGGCCCAGCATGGTCTGCCTGCACTCCCAGTCATTTCTGATCTCATCTCCATCTGTTGTTCCTCCTCCTTCCTCCTCTCCACTCCAGGTACATTGGCTTCTTGCTGTTCCTCAGACAGGCTAGTGGCACTGCTGCTTCAGGAAGGGGGACCCCTTTCAGGGCCCGAGAGTGGGCTCTCATCTAACACTCAGAAATTAATTGTCTGAGGAGACACATGAGCTGATAAAGCAACAGGCTTTATTGGAAAGGGAACCTGGGCAGAGAGCAGTGGGGTAAGGGAACCCAGGAGAACTCTGCCACGTGGCTCCCAGTCTCAGGTTTTATGGTGATGGGATTAGTTTCCAGGTTGTCTTTGGCCAATCATTCTGACTCAGGGTCCTTCCTGGTGGGACACGCATTGCTCAGCCAAGATGGATGCCAGCGAGAAGGATTCTGGGAGGTGGAAGGACACATGGCGTCGCCTTTTGACCTTTACCGAGCTCTTCCGGTTGGTGGTGGCTTATTAGTTCCGTGTTCTTTGCTGGGACCTCCTGTTGTAAAATAACTCACATGCATGGCTACCATGGTGCTGGGCCAGGGTGGGCAGTTTCAGTCAGTGTGCTTCCCCTGACACTTCCACGCCTTGAAAGCTCTTAGCCTCCATCCATAGGCCTTACTGCCTTATCTCCGTCAGCTCTTGGCTCAGATGCCACCTTTCAGAGAGGGTTTTCCTGACCACTCTGTGTACAACTGTATTTCTCCATTCCCACCTGGCATTCACTACCTCCCTTCCCTGTCTTTGGTCTATAGCACTCCTCACCATTTAACATAATAATAATTTTCTAAAAGATTCTTTTTGATGTGGACCATTTCTAAAGTCTTTATTGACTTTGTTACAATATTGCTTCTGTTGTTTATGTTCTGTTTTTTTTTTGGCCACAAGGCATATGGGATCCTAGCTCCCAACCAGGGATCTCACCTGCTTCCCCCTCAACTCAGATTCTTAATCACTGTACCAGTAGGAAGTCCATAATAACATAATAATAGTTTTGTTTATTCATTTGTCTATCTAAATCCTAGAATGCAAGCTCAACGAGGGCCGGCTTTTCCTCTTTTGTCCTCTACAATTTCCTTAGCAACAAATACTTTTTGAATAAATTTTGATGACTTTTCTCCCTCTCTCTGATCTCAAGACTCACTTCTTCAAAAGGCTAAGAGATGTACTTGGTAATAGGAGGACTTGACAATTATGATGGTGATTCTAAGGGGATGGTACCTTAATACTTCCATTAATATCTAATATTCTGATTTTTCTTTTCCAGCTTAACACCAAAACATCCCCAGCAACCAACCAGGCACCTGGCCCTGAGGAAAAGGGTGAGTGGGGATGGGTTAGGAAGTTTATAGAGCAGGTAAATATAAGGACATGAAAACAAGTAGAGCTGTAAATCTGGAAGCTCCTAAAGTCAGATGTAACAGGAATAAGAATGTGATAAGTGAAACAAAACACTAGTTTAGGACCACTGTATCTATAGGCTTCCTTCTACTTGTTTCCTAAGAAGTAAACCTACCAGTATTTACTCTTTGATTTTAGAAACTGGCTCTGGAATGCCTGGAAACAGGCACACAGTGACAGGAAGAAACACATCAAATAATCCCAGACTCTGTCTCAATCAGAACTTGAGAGAAAGCTGGGGAAAGAGAGTGCGCTCTGGTACTCTGAATTGTTGTTGTTGTTTAGTCGCTAAGTCATGTCTGACTCTTCGCGACTCCATGGACTGCATCCCGCCAGGCTCCTCTGTCCATGGGATTTCCCAGGCAAGAATATTGGATTGGGTTGCTGTTTCCTTTCCCAGGGGATCTTCCCAACCCAGGGATCAAACTGGCATCTCCTACATTGGCAGGCGGATTCTTTACCACTGGGCCACCAAGAAAGTATTTAGGAATAAGTGATGACAGAAGACATTTGTCATCTTGGTTTAAGAGTTGCAAAGCTCCTGAATAATTACTATAACTAATTCTCAGCCCAGGTACCCTGACTCAAGCTCCTAGGAGATTATTAGACATTCTGTGTCCTAGCAAAGTTTGGGGGCTCACACAGAGTCTAAGCAGAAAGTGGACTTTAACCACTGTATTTGGGGCCTGGGGAAAAGGGCTGGGGCCCTTTCCTCATTAATGAAACTCTCAACTGTCTGCAGGGAAAGCTGGGAGTGCCAAGAAGACTGAGGATGAGGAGGAGGAGATTGACATTGATCTGACAGCACCAGAAACAGAGAAGGCTGCCCTTGCTATTCAGGGCAAGTTCCGGCGATTCCAGAAAAGGAAAAAGGATCCCAGCTCCTGAATAACCAGCCTTCCCTCTCCTTACACTCTGCTCCCTTCCCTCTCCTTTTCCACAGCTCTGACTCTCCTGTGTCTTTGTCTCTTTGTTCCACTAGCGTCTCATAGAGGCAGGTTCAACCGTTGTACATTATTTATTCCAGCCCCTCAAGCCATTGTCGTTGTAGAGGCACAAGGAACATAGGCAAGATGAAGAATTTAATAGGCAGCCCACTTGTCTAAGGGTGGACCATTTTCTCCTGGAGATACAGCCAGTATCTTGATCAGTACCTATGCCTTCCCTACGAGGTTGAAGAACAAGAGGATTTGAGGTTGAGAGAGGGATCCCTGATAATGTGGGAGGGAGGGGAATGCCTTCAGAGTAGGGTGCCCAGTGGTGGGGAATATACACTGTTCCACTGGTTACAAATGTTTCACTTCAGTTAGCATCTTTCCCCTTCACATCCTTCTCATCAGCACCTCAACTCCCCTCCTATGAGCTAAGCCACAGTGGGAACTGGAGCCTCCCTTTCCCCTAGGCAGACCTAAATCAAGCTGCTTCCATGTTAGTGCATGCTGAGTAGATTAGTTCCAAGGATGGGAGACTGGGACAAGGAAAAATTTCCTTCATCATGTTAGTCGAGAACCATAAGGGGCAGACATGGAAGAGGTTCAAGGGGCCACAGGCAGGGAAATGGGAAGATTCAGGAAGGAAAGAAAAATGAAGGAGGAGGAGGTCCTTAAAGATACAAGTTACTGCTGGTAAAGGTGTACTATGTAAAGGATTCCTGGGGCTTTGCTAACCTGCCTACCTCTAACCCCTCACGTCTAGATACCCTCAGAGGCCACACAAATCAAGTGACCCCTATAGTTCCCACCTGCCTCATGGTGGAGTCAGAGCAGAGTTGGAATAACCACTCTATGTGATTTTAGCATGTGTAATAATTATGAAAACAATAAAAAAAAAACCCTCAAGTGGAGCCGTTTGACCTCTACTTTTCTATATTTTTCTCTGGAGGAATATGAATGTAAGTCTGAGCTGGCCTCAGGGAGGTGGTGGAACAACTGCACAGATGCCACGGTGGCTCAGGAAACTGACGCTGGCCGAGAATTTGCAGACTGGAGCCCCCTCCTACCTTCTTTCCCTGACCTTGTCCTCACCTTGATTCACCACCCACACTGCCTTTATCTGCTGCTGTTGCCACCCCTGGAGTGCACCTGCAAGGGTGCTTGCCTCCTTCTCTTTCCCCTCCCAGCTCAGTGTATGCTTGGTGCATCTGCCTCTGGAAACAAACCCCATTGTCCTTGCTCCTTATCCCCGAATGACCTGTGCTAACTGTCCCTCCTTACCTCCCACTGTTTTATCAAACTTAGAAGAAGAAGTAGATGAGTCTGGGTCAATAGAGAGCCGCACTGTCACCCTGAAGATGTTAAACTATGAATAAAATCATGGCTTACATTGCTGAGAAAGGAACTCTATATATAGTAACTGGAAGACAAATGCTTAAAGATCAAACAAGGAACACTTTCTCTCTCCCGCTCTCCTCACTTCTTAGTATTGATTTAAGAATATAGAAGTTGAAGGACTTCCCTGGTGGCTCAGTGGCTAAGACTCTGAGCTTTCAATGCAGGGTGCCTGGTTCGATTCCTGGGCCGGGGACTAGATCCCACATGCTGTAACTAAAGGTCCTGAGTGCTGCAGCTAAGACCTGGAACAGCCAAAAATAAAAAGAATACAGAAGTTGAAACCATGCACAGCTCTGAGTAGGAAGCAAGGAACAATATCCCTGGAAGGCAACCTATATCCCAAAGTTTATCCATGCCTAACAACTCATTTTGTGCTTCCCTAGTGGCTCAGATGGGAAGGAATCTATCTGCCTGCAATGTGGGAGACCCGGGTTCAATCCCTGGGTCGGGGAGATCCCTTGGAGAAGGGAATGGCGACCCATTCCAGTATTCTTGCCTGGAGAATCCCATGCACAGAGGAGCCTACTGGGCTATAGTCCATGGGGTGAGAAAGAGTCAGACACAACTGAGTAATTAACACTTTCACAACAACCCATTTTACATTTGAAATCTGTTCTGAGTGCAGGACATCAGGGATGGTGGCTTTTAGTCCGGGACTCGGGGCCAAATAAAAGGATGACCTCCCTGTCACACCCAGTGTGTGTCCAGTATGTCCTGGTAAAACAGGAGGACTTCCTGTTTTGTTTCATGGACAGAAGATGGGGATCGAATGTTCTGCACCTTGGTCTTCCCCTGTGGACACTGAAGTAAAACAGGTGTTTCCTGTTCCTGGTGATACAGACGTCTGAGAGTCGACTGTCTGCTGTGCTTAGTCACTCGGTTGTGTCTGACTCTGTGACCCCATGGACTGCAGCCCGCCAGGCTCCTCTGTCCATGGAATTTTCCGGGCAAGAATACTGGAGTCGATTGCCATTTCCTATTCCAGGGGATCCTCCCGACCTGCGTCTCTTCGTCTCATGATTGGCAGCTGGATTCTCCATCACTGTGCCACCTGGGAAGCCCAGGTAGGAAGCAGAGAGTTGACCGCTGCTGAGCAGTGGTGGCTTTCTCTGGCACCGGTGCTCTCCTGTAGGCTCGCCGCCTGGAAGATATCTGCTGATTTGTTTTTTTTACCACATTAATCTGGAGCATGGTGCTGAAATGATTTTTTTTTCCCTTCACCCCTGCTCCAGAGTATTACACTTGTCCTCATACATTATTTTTTTTTAATTTTAAAAATTAATTAATTTACTTTTGGCTGTGGTAGGTCTTTGTTGCTGCGCTCAGGCTTCCTCTAGCTGAGCCGAGTGGGGGCTGCTCTCTAGTTGTGGGGCATGGGCTTCTTTTCACGGCGGCTTCTCTTGTGGAGCACAGGCTCTAGGCAGTAGCGGTGGCATGTGAGCTCTAGACCTCAGGCTCAGTCACTGTGACTCGTGGGCTTAGTTGCCCTGTGACATGTGGAATCTTCCTGGACCAGGAATCGAACCCGTGTCCCCTGCATTGGCAGGTGGCTTCCCAACCACTGGACCACCAGGGAAGTCCTCATGCATGTTTTAAAGAAAGGCTATGGTAGCAAAACATAATCTGTTGCTTTGGGAAAGATAGTTCAAACTGGAAAGAAAGGTTTAGGCAGCTTTTGCTAAACAAGTGGCAGTTCCCGTAAAAGTTCTGAAAGCTGCTTTCTATCTGCCCAGGCTACTTCTACCATGGAGCATTGAAATTGAGCCTCTGCTCTCTGATATATCTGTAACTCCTTCTTGGGGCCCTAGAATTCTGTCTTTCTGCCCTCTGATTCCTACTACTGGAAACATGATCCTTCAGTACTAATCACTGAGGAATTATTCCTGAGTGCTTTGTTTTGTGGAGCAAAACCTGCAAGTTCTTTGAGGGATCGGTGAACGCTTTTATAATAAGTGGTTAGGTAGAAGATACACACATTAGAAACAGTCAGGGAGGAAAGCAAATGCAGCTATCACACCTGTATCACTGAAAACTCTTTTGGTGTTTTTTCAGTTGTGTAGGAGTGGGAGCTGGGAGTCGGGTCCTGACAAAGGTGGAAGGCTGGAGATCTGAGCAATGGCTACTTTGAGATATGCTCCCAAAGCCCAAACTTGAGGTGAAAGTCTTCAGAGAAACTCAGGTAACCAAAGGGACAAGGATTCTGCTTCCCTGGACAACCGACTTTTAGGGACTTGGTGTCATTGTGGGGTAGGACTCTTCCCCTCTCCTTGAACTTGCCCCAGTATAGAGCCAGCTTTCCCACTTTGATCTCTTCCGTCGTTCACTGTTACAAGGAACCCCTGTTCTATTGTCCGTTTTGGAAGTTCCTTCCTGTCCACCTCTGCCTCTCTCTGTCTGCCCTTCTTGTCCTTGCTGAGTTTTCTCTATTTCTGGAGTTGTTTTCAGTGGGGGTGGCTCCTGGCAGCTCCTTTGTTCCTGCTGCCCTCTCCCTGAGAACTGGTCCTCACTGGAAGCACTCTCCAGTGAATTGCTGTCTTCCCATGTTAATCCCCCGCTCTCTGTGCCTCTGAAAACGGACGCTTTGGGGCTCAGGTAGTTTGTTGAGACGGACATCACTGGTACCTTCTGTTCTGGCTGTTTGGGTGGCCGTCCTGACTCCAGATCTGCAAAGGCAGAAAGTCACAATCCACAGATGGACAGAAAGTCAACCTGTTCACAAGGCTGCAGGAAATGCTTCTGCATTCCCTCTTGGACTACTTCCCTCCTCCAGGCACTGGGTTGGGGTGACATTGACAGCCCTCCCTCCTGCTAAGCATTTTAGCCTCCCTTGTTAGACTATTATTACTACTACTACAAATAGGCTTTTCTTAGGCCCTGACCACCTAGATCTTTAAGCATGAAGCAAGAGAGCCTTCTTCCCTAGATCACCTGAGTATTCTTACCTACACATAAAGTTCTGTTAACATAGGTTTCTTCATAGTGTCTTCAGGGATGTTCAACCCCCAAGTTGGGGCAACTCCATAGTTTTATGCTACCTTCAGGGCATGAATGGTGATGACAAGAGTAATATCTAGATTTGGAAAGTACTATGTGCCAGACCCTATTCCAAGTCCTTTTACATACGTAAACCCATCTAATTCTTACAACCCTATGACATATTATTCTCTTTTACACATGAGGAAACTGAGACCCACAGAGATTAAATAACCCTCCCAAAGCAAGTGAATAAGAGAGTTACAATCAGAACTCAGGCAGTCTGTCTCCAGAATCTGTGTTCTTCATATCACCTTGATAAAGGACTGGGTGAGTGAAGGATAGAGACCTTGGTTATTAAGGATGTTGTCTAGCCTAATACAGAGGGTAGAGAGGGCCAAGTTGCCCCTAGCTGAGCCCAGGCATACCTACTTGGTCCCTCACAGCCCACACAAGATCTAGACCCTCTCAATCCCTCATATTTCTAGAGAACCACCAGCCCTGGCTTTACCTGATCTGCCAAACTCCTCCCAGAGTTCTATCACTAGCTTGATCTCATCCAGCTGCCTCTCCTGGTATTCCAAGGAACACAGGGGAAGGCTCTCTGGAATTAAAAGTTGTTTGAAGTGAAATGAACAGAGAAATGGGGCTCAGAACTTGGGAGGCAGGACTGATATGCATGCTCAGAAAGGAGGAAAGGTCAACAGGCTCACATTAGGATACAAAGGTGAATAGAAGGGACTTCCCTGGTGGTCCAGTGGTTGAGACTCTGCCCTTCAATGCAGGGGACGTGGGTTCACTCCCTGGTCAGGGAACTAAAATCCCACATGCTTCAAGGCATCTGAGCCTATGAGCTGCACCTAGAGCCCCAATGCCATGCCACAACTAAGACCCATTGAATCAAAAAATAAATACATATATTTTTTAAAAAGGTGAATAGACGTGGGCATTATGAAATGAAATCAGACTGTAACTCCTGGGAGGGCGCTAGGTCTCACTTACCCCCCAAGCCAACAGGAGGATGGCTTGCGGAGTTATCAATGGGAGGATGTACTGCCCTCTAGGGGATGTTTTGGAAATCCATGGGGGTATTTTTTGATTGTCATGCTATATTGGGGGGTGGGGTGGGGATGGGTAGGGTTTCGTGGTTTTGAGTGCTCAGGAGCAAAAGATGTTATAACCTGGATAGTAACCTGCAATAAGCAGGATAGTGCTGCACAAGATAAAATTGTCCCACATCCCACATGTCCTTTAAAAATATCATTGAGGACTCCCCTGGTGGTACAGTGGGTAAGAATCCACCTGCCAATGCAGGGGGCAGGGGTTTAGTTCCTTGTCTGGGAAGATTCCACGTACTAGGGAGCAGTTAAGCCTGTGCGCCTCAACTACTGAGCCCACATTCCAGAGCCCACAAGCTGCAGCTTCTAAAGCCTGCACGCCTAGAGCCTGTGCTCTGCAGCAAGAGAAGCCACTGCAGTGAGAAGGCTGTGCACTGCAGTGAACAGTCGCCCCTCTCACCACAATTAGAGAAGTCCCTTGCATCAGTGAAGACCCAGCACAACCAAACATAAGTAAATAAATAAAAGTATTAAAGTAAATAAAAATAACGTTGGATATTAATGTGAAAAACCTGTTACAATTTGAGTGCACCTAGAATCCAACCTGATTTTACATATAAACGCAAAGTACTTTTTGCACCATTTTAAATATCGAGTTTCCCAGAAATGCAACTAAGATGTAGATTGAGGGGATTTATAATTTGTTTTGTTCAGATCTTTACCATGAATTGCTTACCGCTTCAGAAATCTGTGTCATCAACAACAGTGCTGCTTATGGCATCAGAGTCACTGATACCCATGCAAACCCACCAGTTGGCATTTGTTGCCGTTGCATTCACAGTGATTCTACACGTAGTTCAGGTCTCTGACTACTACATATACTACATACAGCATACTATATATGCTTCCAGTCGAGTTATGTCTGAATATTACATATTAAAATATTTATAATCTTATTATAAATTATTTTTTTATTTCACCTTTATAGTATGGTTAGAGTATTATATTTACCTTCTAAAATTATGTTTATTGTTTATATTATATACACATATAAATCCTGGGTAATAAAAGGGACACTGGGTCTGAGGGGTTTGGGAACTATTGCTCCAAGGTTTTGAAAAGCCATGCCCAGCACTAGCCTGAAGATTCAGGAATTCATCTTCCTCCTGCCTCCAACCCTTTTCTCTCTAACACAGCCCCTGAACCTTGCTGCCAAGCTGTAAGTTAGGGCTGGACACTCAGAGCGAGGCCACAGGATAAACAGTGGGGGGCTCCCCTGGGAGCCACACTTCCTGCCCGGAAAGGAAAGCCTTAGCAGGATCGTGTCTGTGTTGTGACGATGTCTGAATTGTAAAGCAGACAGCCGTAGACAGAGATCTAACCTGTGGGCGAGTTAGGCCCTCTTGCCTGAGTGTGCGTTGGGTGAGAGGTCCCCCACTTGCTTCGCTGAACAGAGGAAGAAAAAAGAGGAAGAGGATGGATGACTAGGAACTAACATGGGTGGAGCTTCTACTCCATGCCAAGTACTTAGTGGTGTCGTTTATATCTTCAATTTCTTCTTTTAAATGCACCATAGGGTAGATATCAGCTTAACAAAACTCAAGGTTCTGCAGTCAGGTGATTTGTCCCAGGTCACAGAGAGCCACAGCAGGAATTAAAGCAGGACTGGTTTGATCTCTGTTTTAGATCTTCCCAAAAACAGGGATGAGTTCCTTCTTTAGACAATTCCTAACTTTTGGTTCTTTTAGAATAAGCAAAAAGATTTAAGTGAATCAGAGATTCTGTTGAATTTTTATTCTACCCTTGAGAGAGTCATTTCCTAGACAGGTTGATAGGGAGTCTAGGGGTCCCCAAGGAGAGAGGGGTCTGGAATTCTCAAGGAGGAAGAAAGGACAAACTTTTTTTCTTTCTCCACATTCCTAAGGATTATATAACAATAATGTATCCTGCCTAAGGACAGTCTTTGGATTAAACCTTCTGTTATCTTAAAATGTAAATTATGGGAGTAGACCTGGTCTTTACAAGGATGTATCCTGCCTGAGGACAGTGTTATCTTAAAATGTAAATTGCCTCCAGACATTCTTTGGATTATATAACTTCATTGTTAACACTAGCAAGGGGGTACTCTTTCTGCCCCCTTCTGATGCCTATGTCAGAAGCTTTCTCTATCTCCTTTATACTTTAATAAAACTTTATTCCACAAAAGCTCTGAGCGACCAAGCCTCCTCTCTGGCCCCGGATTGGATTCTTCTCCTCCAGGGGCCAAGAATCCCGCACCCTAAAGCAATGTTAAAGAACATTCGCACACATCACTTCAGCTTCTAAGACCTCTCTCTCACTGTGTACGCACACATCTGCTAAGACCTAGACTCCCCGCTTTTGTTGGGGAGACCACACATGCAGCTTCACCCGCACTGGCTGATGCCTCCTGAGGAGGAGGAGTTCTGATCCTTTTACTTCTTGTGCGTCCCTAACCAGGAGGCAGGAGAGCCAATAAAGACTCCCCTATCTCATGGAGCCTGGCTCAATGGACAGGATACTCTGCTCTTCATGTAATTTCTCACAAGAACTTTGCAAACATTACATGTTCCATTTATCTCAATACATCAAAACTGTCTTCTGGGACTTCCCTGTTGGTTCAGTGGCTAAGATTTTACTTTCCCAATTCAGGGGGACACAGGTTCAATCATTGGTCAGGGAATTAGATCTCACAGGCTGTAATTAATACTTCTGCATGCTGCAACTAAGATCCAGTGAAGCCAAGTAAATAAGTGAATATTTGTGACGTAGATTTTAGTATAACCCATCCCACCACCCAGCTCTATTGACACACAACATTGTATAAGTTTAAGGTATACAGCATGACGATTAGACACATTTATAAATCACAAAGGACAACCACCATAGTATTAGCTACTACTATATATCATCACGTAATTACCAATTCTTTTTTCATGCTGAGAAATTTAAGATCTACTCTCTTAGCAACATTCAGGTATATGACACAGTATTATTAGCTATTATCGGCATGTTGTACATTTGATCCCCGAACTTGTAATCTTATTGATACATTGGTATAACTTATTTATTCACTTTTTGCTGCCTTGTGTCTTTGTTGTGGCGGGGGCTTTCTCTAGCTGTGGTGGGGGTAGGGAGGATGTTGTGCTTTGTGGTGCACTGGTTTTTCATTGTTACCGCTTCTCCTGTTGCAAAGCGCGGGCTCTAGAGTGTGCAGGCTTCAGGAGTTGCAGCACCCAGGCTCAGTAGTGGCGGCTGGCAGGCTCTGAGACGCAGTAGTTGTAGAGCACTGGCTTAGCTGCCCCGAGGCATGAGAGATCTTCCTGGACCAAGGATCTAACCCATGTCCCCTGCACAGGCAGCCGTATCCTTAAGAAGTTATACCAGGACTTCCCTGGTGATCCAATAATTAATAGTCATATTTGTTAATTCCATTTTTCTAAGGGAAGAATACACTAAATTACATGGTAAATATTAGGAGGGCTTCAGGACTAGAAAGATAAATATAACTTAAAGTCTTCCAGATGACTTCAAAGTTGAGTGCGTAATATATCAAGAGCAGAGGCCAATACTGAGTCCCTGACATGTACTATTTCTTGTGGGGATCAGCCAGACATTTGATGTCAAGTTAATTATATTGGATTTCTTTCTTCGTGGAGAGGGCATAGATTTATCTTTACTGAAACAGGCACATTTTGGACATGCCAGCACCAGCATTGGTAGATCCACAGATACGCCTTATTCATAGTTACGATATTGCCCATAGCATTGTGTCCAATCAAGGAACTTACTTCATAGCAAAGGAAATGTACTTGTGCTCATTAAATTAAGTGATCTCTCCATGTACCCCATCTGAAAGCAGATGCTTATTTTAAATGTAGAATGTTTACTGAAGAGTCACAGCAACGGTTGGGAGACAATTCTCTGAAAGTACGAAGTTATGTCTTACAAGATGTGATATAAGCTTTGAATCAGGGACGATTACATGGTGTTGTCTCCCTCATGGCCAGAATATAAGGGTTCCAGAGTCAGAGGCTGAAAGTGGGGGTGGCTCTTTCACTATTATACCCAATTATAATTATACCCAAGTGTAATATACACTTACAGAATTTTTGTTTTTCCTAGAAACTTTGAGCTCTGCTGGTTTGGAGAACTTGGGTTCCAAAATGAGAATGCTTATACCATTAGACACTATGGTTCCATTGAATTAGAAGAATCTGCCACCTAGTCATTTGGGGGTCTATATATCACTGAATCAAGAAGCAAAGAAAAAAAGTGATTACTTGGCTCTCTGGTGTGATTGATCCTGATTCCCTAGGGGAGATTGGGATGCTGCTACACAATGAGAGAAGGAGAGCATTTCTGGAGCCCAGGAGAGTCTCTGGGGCACTTCCTTGCCTGGTAGTAAAGGTTAACATAGCAACCGAAGGGGGAAAAAAAGGCAGCACAGACCTTGAGTTGGCAACGAAAGCTTTGATCATTCTACCACGTAAAGAACCCTGACTATCTGAAGTTCTGGCTGAAGACATGGGAAATATGAGATGAGCAGTGGAAGTGGTTCAGAGATGTCAGTTATGGCTTCCTAACCAATTACAGAAATGAGGGCTGTTGTAACTTAGCATATTTTCTGTTTGTTTGTTTTAGGTGTTTGTCTAAGTAACCATTTTATTCCTCTTTCCCTTTCTTTCCATTTTTGTTATTATACAAGTTGTTGGAAGTGAACTTCCCGATTTAGTCTTCTTAAAAATTCTTATTTTTGGCTGTGTTGGGTCTTTGTTGCTGCACTTGGACTTTCTCTAGTTGCCTCGAGAGGGGCTACTCTTTAGTTGCTGTGTGTAGGCTTCCTGTTGTGGTTGCCTTCTCTCATTGTGTAGCATGGGTTTTAGAGTGTGCAGGCTCAGTAGTTGTGGCGGCTGGGCTTAGTTGTCCCAAAGCATGTGGAATCTTCCTGGACCAGGGATTGAATCTGTGTCCCCTGCATTGGCAGGCGTATTCTTTACCAATGGACCACCAGGGAAGTCCCTAGCACTTCTCTTTAAAAAAAATTTTAATTTATTTATTCGAGTGTGTTGGGTCTTAGCTGCAGCATGCAGGATCTTCGTTATGTCATCCAGGATTTTTTGTTGCAGTACCTGGACTCTCTAGTTGTGGCAGGCGTGTTCCAGAGCATGTGGGTTCAGTAGCTCCAGGGCATGTGGGATCTTAGTCTCCAACCAGGGATCAGACCTGCATCCCTTGCATTGCAAGGTGGATTCTTAACCACTGGACCACCAGGGAAGTCCCACACAATTTAGTCTTTTTTTTTAATATTTTTTTATTTGGCAGCATTGGGCCTTAGTTGTGGCGTATCGCATCTAGTTCCCTGACCAGGGATTGTGGTGTATGGGATCTAGTTCCCTCCCAGGCCCCCTGCATTGGGAGCATGGAGTCTTAGCCACTGGACTACCAGGAAAATCCCTACCATTTAGTCTTTAGATAACAAAGAATTCAGTGGGACTCTGTGTTTGATGAGTAACTAATATAGCCAGAGAAGAACACGGTGACTGGTGGCCTGTTTGAGGAACTGTGAGAAACTCTGGGTGTAGTCTGAAATGAAAGTGAAGTCGCTCAGTCATGTCCGACTCTTTGTGACCCCATGGACTGTAGCCTACCAGGCTCCTCTGTCCATGGGATTTTCCAGGCAATAGTACTGGAGTGGATTGCCATTTCCTTCTCCAGGGGATCTTCCCAACCCAGGGATCGAACCCAGGTCTCCCGCGCTGTAGACTGACGCTTTACCGTCTGAGCCACCAGGGAAGTCTGGGGTGTAGTCTGACTATACCTCAATTCTGCAACTTCACTCCCACTCATAAATGTCCAGTTTCTTAGACATTATAAGACAGAGCAGGTAAGACAGAGTATGGTAAGAGTGATCAAGCAGGTAAGGAAATAAGAGTGATGAGAATTCAGGCTCTATCTAAAGGGAAAAAACAATATTCAGTTCTGCATGATTGTTGCTATGTGATGACCAAATGTAGCTTTAAATAAACAAACACATCACATGGGACAAACAAAAGATGTCTTTCTGGTTGTTTCAGTCTCTACTTTAAAATTAAGTCACACACACACACACAAAATAAAATAAAATTAAGTCACATGTGCTGTGCTAAGGCATATCCAGCTCTTTGTGGCCCTATGGACTGTAGCCTGCCAAGCTCTTCTGTCCATGGAACTTTCCAGGCAAGAATACTGCAGTGGGGTGCCAATTCTATTCCAGGGAATCTTCCCGACCCAAGGATCAAACCCAGGCCTCTTGCATATCCTGCATTGGCAGGCAGACTATTTACTGCTGGTGCAACCTGGGAAGCTGCATCTCCCAAATGTGTGTGTGTGTTGGTTGCTCAGTCATGTCCAACTCTTTGCAACCCCATGGGCTGTAGCCAGCCAAGCTCCACTGTCCATGAAATTCTCCAGGCAAGAGTATTGGAGTGGGTCGCCATTCCCTTCTCCAGGGGATCTTCCTGACCCAGGGATTGAACCTGGGTCTCCCTCATTTGAGGCAAATTCTTTACCATCTGAGCCACCAGGGAAGCCAAAAAGGTAGGGGTAAAGCCGTGCGAGTGTGTTTCAAAAAAGCCAAGTGATGAAGTGTCATCCAAAAGAGGAAGTGGCCAATAATGTCAAATGCCGCTGAACAGATGAGAAGGGCTGAAAAATGACTATCGAATTTGGCGAAACGGTCATCCCTAGTGCCCTTGGACAGGAGCAATTTCAGTAGAATGGGGGACAGAGGGTTGAAGAGGGAATGGGAGGTTGGAGACAGTGCCCTAGACTTGTCCAAGCAGCTTTGCTATAGAGGGAAGCAGAGAAATGGGACAGTAGCAGGAGATGGGAATAACAGAGATACTAGATTATTATGTGAAGAAGTGCAAATACATTTGCACTGTATTTTTCTCCATGGTTACCAACTGTCTTTTGGTTTCATTTATAATATATTCTGCCTTTAAAGAGGTTCAAGATTTCATGTACTTCCTTTAAGATTTTTACATTTTTTTTCATGTACTTCCTTTAAGATTTTACTTCCCTTAAGATAAAGGCCCTTATTTAAAGGCCTTTCCCATTTGAGGATTAAATGAATATGCTTATCTCCTTCAGATTCTTGTATTTTATTTCATAATATTTGGGTTTTATTTTTATATATGATGTAAGATAAAGATTTTACTTTGTTTTCTTCTAGACATATGTCAATATAACTATTTTTGATTAAATAATCCATTCATTTACCACTTAACTAGAATGTTATTTTTATAATATAGTATGTTCCCACACTTATATGCATTTCTGAAGTCTGCATTCTGGTTCACTGATAGATTCTTTATCTTAGATAGACTCAACTTTATTGAGTTGTGACTAAGCTTCCTCTATCTCCCTGAAAAAAGCTATATTGACTCTGTTAACTTTTATTTTATCAAAAAATTGTAGTAAAATACATTTACCATAAAATGTACCTTTTAATCATTTCAAGTGTATAGTTCAGTGGTATTAAGTACATTCCTAATGTATGCAACTATCAGCATTATCCATCTCCGTAACTCATCATCTCATAAAAGTGAGACTCTATCCTAATTAAACAGTAACTGCCCATTCTCCCCTTTCTCCAGCCCCTGACAACTACCATTCTACTTTCTGTCTCTATGATTGTGACTATGATAAGTAACTCATATAAGTAGAATCACAGTATTTGTCTTTTTATGGCTGGCTTATTTCACTTAACATAATGTCCTTAAGTTCACTCATGTTGTAGCATGTGTTAGAATGTTCTTTTTACAGCTGAGTAATATCCCATCGTATGTATAGATATACCAAATTTTGCTTATCTAGTCATCAATTGTCCATGGACTTTTGGGCTGCTTCCACATTTCAGCCATTGTGAATAATGCCACCAAGAACATGGGTGTACTAATAAATATATCAAGACCCTGCTTTTAACTTTTTAGATATATACCCAAAAATGGAACTGCTGGATAACATGGTAATTTTATGTTTAATTTTCTTTAGGAACTTCCTACTTTCCACAGAGGCTGCACCATTTTACATCCCCACAAACAGTACACAAAGATTCCAGCTTCTCCACGCCCTTGTCAATACTTTGCTTTGTTTTTGAAGACAGCTATCCTAATGGGTATGAGGTGGTATCTCATTATAGTTTTGATTTGTATGTGCCTAATAGAATCTATTGGGCTTCCCAGGTGGCACTAGTGGTAAAGAACCCAGCTCCCAATGCAGGAGACATAAGAGACACAGGTTTGATCCCTGGATCGGGAAGATCCCCTGGAGGTGGGGGCATGGCAACCCACTCCAGCATTTTTGCCTGGAGAATCCTGTAGACAGAGGAGCCTAGGGGGCTACAGTCCATCGGGTTGCAAAGAGTTGGACATGACTGAAGTGACTGTGTATGCACACACAATGGAATCTATTAGCTTTTACATTCAAATGAATTTGGGTTAATTTTCCTTTTAAGAGAAATGGAAGACAGCCCTTGAAATAAATGGAAGCACTCAGGGTTTTGCAAAACTGCTATTAAAAATCTTTTATTTAACCTTTTAACAAGATGAAGAAATGACTTATGAGACTCTTGGGTTTTTTGCCATCAGTAACCAGCAAGGTAAAAAGATACATATATGTTTTTCCAAAGTTATTTAAGGACTCTGGATATTAATGGTGTACCTAAATTAACATGCCAACAAACTAGCTAATGAGCTATTAATAGTATACCTAAAATGCAACAATGAAACATAATTGTGTGTGCATTTGAGTTTATATGAGTGAATGAAATTAGTGCTAGCTTGTAAAGTGTAATCCGTTAGGCAAGATTGAAAAACATCTGTAAAGGACTGATCCTTAATATCTTTGTTGTGTATCAGTTTATAAGTTACAAAGGTTTCCATACACAGCATGGAATCATGTGATTCTTACAAAAATCCTGGGAATTCAGCTGAGCTGGTATCATTATCTCAGTTGTTTACAAATGCAGAAACAGGCTTACTTAAATCACGTAACTAGCCCTGGGTCACACAGCTTGCGAGTGGCTGAGATATTTTAAGAATACACAGTTTGGCGAAGAGGGAATCTGTTATAACCCATGTAAACGCAGAGCCTGACACACAGTTTAGCACATAGTACAAGCTCACTGGATAGTTGTTGAATGTACGTCTATGTCTTATGAGTCTGTCTCACAGTTCTTTCCACTAGACTGCTGCTGCTGCTAACTCACTTCAGTCGTGTCTGACTCTGTGCGACCCCATAGACGGCAGCCCACCAGGCTCCCCCGTCCCTGGGATTCGCCAGGCAAGAACACTGGAGTGGGTTGCCATTTCCTTCTCCAATGCATGAAAGTGAAAAGTGAAAGTGAAGTCGCTCAGTCGTGTCCGACCCTTAGCGATCCCATGGACTGCAGCCTTCCAGGCTCCTCCATCCACGGGATTTTCCAGGCAAGAGTACTGGAGTGGGGTGCCATTGCCTTCTCCACTAGACTATGTAACCCCATATCATGAAATCAAATTCTTAACAACTGAAATCAGTTGGGGAAGAGTGGGACTGGGGATTAGAGGCAGGGATTACTCCCAGGAGAATGAGGAAACTGGAGATGGAGGCAGCAGCTTCTGGAAATGTCAGTGTTTATTAAACATTTAAGGACATTTGGGGGGTTTGAGAAGAAATATACAGGATGTAGAAAAATCTTAAGAATCCCCTGTGGCTGGGAGTGCAACCTCTTCCCTTTCCCCCTATTTCCCATTTGTTTTTTCTGCTTTTTCTTTGATTATTTAAAAGCTATTTCTTAAGGCTCACTTGCCCCTTCCTCAACCCCTGACCTGTGAGGATCCTTTGTCTCCCTCTCTCCATTCCCGTCACCTTGAGTCCCAGAACAGTGCTCCAGAGTGGTCAGGGGGCACCATTCCTGTAGCTGAGGTTTGAGGATCAGGAGCTGCTCTGCTTGGGCTGGCTCTCCATTAAGGATTTAAAGGGGGGGTGGTGGTGGTGGTGAAGAATTGCAAAAGCCACATGACGTCATTGGTACTCAGTCATGGGGGGAGGGTAGAGCATGGGTACAGATAAACAAACAAAGAAGAATGGATTAAAGAATAAAAAATAACTAACAACCTAAATAAACCCTGAAGGAGAGTCTGATTTGGGTGACCTGGGTGTTAGCTAGGAGGGTAGAGTATGGAGCTTGACCACCTGAAGGAGGGGAGGGAGGGTCAGAAAGAAGAGAGCCAGAGGGACAGGCTAGCTGGTGCAGGGGATCGAAACATCAGGTGGCCTGGATTTGAGGCAGGGGTATCAAGGTCCCTTTCTTCTCGGCGCCAGAAGAACAGGCACCAAACACATAGTCCTTGGGGCAAGGGGAAGATAGGATGGGGCCTGGGCTTCCAGAAAGCCAGGGGGTGAAAGTGGGGGAGAATATGAAGTGCCTGGGTAAGGAAGTCTGGAATGAAACTTACATCTCAAAAGGAAGTGAGGGCAGGGCAGGGCAGGGCTGGGGAGCTAAGGAGGAAAGCACCTAGACGGGGGATAGAGGACCGGAGGTCCCCCTGCTCTGGCAGGGCCTTGGGGCAGGTGATCACTTTTCTGAGTCCAGGCCCATCATGTTCTTGAGGGCGTTCTTGAGGCTGGTTCTGCTGGGGGACTTGACGGCAGGCCGGAGCTCCGCGCTCTGCTCATCCTTCCGTAGCTCCATCTCGATGACCACCACCCGAGGGCCTTTGGAAGCCTCCGCCCCTAACCCCCGATCCCCCGCCCGGCCCGCTAACCGCTATTTCTTATCCTTGCGAGACTCCCCCAGCCCTTTAGTCTTCTTCTCACTGGCAGCTTTGGTGCTTCTGCTGTGGTCCAGCATGGCATACAGAACCGGCGTCTGTGGGGAGGAGCGCATGCATCAGGGACCCGTTGGGTAGGGCTTGACTGTTCCCAGCCCGCCCTCGACGGGCTGCCCGGCGGCTTCCCAAGCCCCGCTAACCTGCCGGCCGCGCTTTGAGGCGTCCTTCGCAGTCTTGTGCAATTTGCCCTTCTCCATGGCACTGCAGGGAAAGGGGGTGCTGTGGATTCGGCGGCTTCCTCTTCCCTTCCGCCCTCCCACCCATCGAAGTAGTCTCCGCTCAGAGGCCGGGAGTAGTGGGTCGGGGAAGGGGCGTCAGGCTCCGCCCTTTACCTGAGCCTCCTCTGCAGGGCCGCCTGCCTGCGTAGCCAGCAGTACCGAATCAGGTAGAAAAGCAGCAGCGCCAGCAGCACCACGCCCAGGACGCCCCCGATCACGGCTCCCAGCACCACCCCGTACCTCGTAGGCACTAAACGGGGCAAGGCAAACACGTGGGGAATGAGCAGAGACAAGTGTCTTCGGTTCCTAGCCACACACCTATTCCTTGCCGCTGGGGATCTAAGATATCCCAACAAGGCTGCCTTCTGCCCACTGTCCCAGAGCCTGAGGGGCATTAGCCCGGGCATTTTGCCCCTTGCCCCAGACTCTCAGCCAGGCCTGATCCCCTCTCTGAACTGCCTCCCATACTCCCGTCCCACCTCCTCTCACACCTTTTTCAAAGACATAGAGCGTGACCTGAGAGGTCTTGCCCACTATGTCTGGGGGGTTTTTGACGTCACAGGTGAAAGTGCCGTTGTCGCCATAGTCCAGGTTGTGTATGACAATGGAGCCATCCTTCCGGTGAGGGTCCCCTACCCACTGGATGCGCTCTTTGAAGGTCCCCACCTCATCGATGTAGGGCTGTCCCTTGGCGTAGTGGAAGATCTGTGAGGAATGAGGGGAAGCATGCAACTCTCGCCTCAGGGTGAAGGATTCTGGGCTGGAGAGGGTAGGGCTGGGGAGGGAGTGTCGGTGTTGGTAGGTCCCAGTCAGGGAGACAAGACTTGCCACTTACCTTGCCAAAGTTGGAGTTATGGCTCAAAAAGGATTTCCCCTTCCTTAGCCCAAGTTCTCTTTCCTGTGGTTGTTTGAAGCCCCCTTTCTGTTATGCAATCCCAGTATTTCCCCAGGCACTCACCGAGATGGCATCACGGCCCCCTTCCGGCTGGTAGCGCCAGGTGAAGGAGAGGTCATCTGAAACCCACTCACTGGACCAGAAGGAGCAGTACAGGGTCACCTGGGAGCCCACAGCACCGTGGACCTCCTTGTCTGTGTAGACCACAATGGCCTGGACAGGGGAGAGCACTGCAAACATAGGGGGGAAATCAGATGCACGTGTGGGCCCGGCAAGGCGTATAGAAGGAGTGAGACCAATGGGAAGTCAAGCCTGAGTCACAGACCATAGCGAAGATTGGGGCAAAAATGATGAATTCTGAGGCCCAGGTCTCTCTGGACTAATTGAATAGAAGAGTAGAAATACTGTGTTGGCTCAAGTTCTTCAGCATGTTTGACAGAGGAAATGAAATCAGCAGTACCAGAGTTCTCTGGAGGACTTTCAGACATTGGATTCAGTCTCCAGAATCTTCCTTTGCCTTTAGATCAGTATCTAATTCTTAAGCTATCCTTTAGATGCAGGCTTAATGATTTTTAAAACTTATTATAAATTATACAGGTAACACCCTGTGCATTCTTATAACTATGCAAGCAGTATAGATAAAGAAAGCTAAAGTCTGTCTTGACAGCTCCCAACCAATTCCTCTTCTGTGGTCTCCTTCCAGATAGAACCAATGTTATCAGTTTAATGTGTGATCATTTTCTCTGTATCAGACTCAACATAAACTCAAATAGTTTTGTTCTATGAAGCTTTTTTTAAAAAACATATATTGCATTACAGTCTACTTTTTTCCTTAAGAATATACGTATATAAAAGAATACAGGTGTCTGGGAGGGTGTTCCACATTGATGCCTAGTGATCAATATTATTGCTGCATATTATTTCATAGAATGGCAAACTCAAGTTTCTTGCAGAAAAGATGAACATAACTGGAGACTAGAAGTCTTTTTCCCTGGCCCAACTGTCCTCACCGCTGAATCCCTACTTTCCATACAATTGCTCCTGACTGGAAGGGTCAGGGAGGGGAGCACCTCATAGCCCTCTCAGGGGAAGCTGGATTCAAGCAGGAAACCCCCTCACCCCCACCCCAAGCCCCAAACTCAGATGACTCTGCTTGTGAGCCCTCTGTGGTTCTGATTTGACCCTCCTCACCCTCCTTCTGACCATTCTGGCCCAGTGCCACTCCCAAGACTCACCCATACAAGGAAGGCCATTCCAGGGAGATTATGTGTGTGGGTTGGCCCTGGCTGGGGGCAACTGTAGACCCTTTTGTTCTATGGGAGGGGGAGGAAGCAACCAAATAAATAGAGACCCATTGTCTGACCATTGACCAGTGTTGGGGGCTTATGCCTCCTCTCCCCTTCCCCCGAGCCCATCCCCAACTCCACAGTCCCAAATCTCCCACCTCAGCATGCAATACCAGTGATTCACCTCCTGGAACTCAGCCTTGGAGCCTTCTGGGGAATCCCAAATGTAACAAGTAAGCTTATTCATTGGATCTAACTTCTATTCCTCCTGTTCAAGTATAAACCACTGCCCTTCAGCTCTGTTCAATGGTTCTATGAGTGGGGCAGATGCTGGACAGTACCCTTTCTCCCTCGTAAACTCCAAGATTCCCTCTCCTCATTTCCCTCAGCATGCCCTTCTCCAATTCCCTATCCTTAACATTTTCTTAGGGTAGCTTCAAATAGTCCAGTACAGCCCAGAGGAGTCTAGATTCTGGGTTTAGCCCTAAAGGAGCTGACAGCAGAGAAATTCAGACATTCTAACCAGCTCTTCCTCCCCTCTCTCTCCCATTTGCCCTACTTCTCGCCCATTGCACCAGGCTTCAGGGCAGTTTGGAGAGGGGAAGGATCCATTCAGATAACCCTGCTTTGAGTTTTTCTTGCTCAGGCAGCATCTGCCATGGGAGGGTTTGGCCAGCTTCTGTGGAAGATAGCTTTAGATGCAACAAGACCCTAGAATCTGACGGAGCCTCCCTTGTCCTCTGTTCACCCACATAATGGACAACAGATGCAGAGTTAGAAACTGAGGCAGCAGATCCAAAGAGCTGGGACCACAACCCTTGGACTCCACCCTGAGATCACGTTCCCTGACTCTTTTCTTTGGGGAGACTAAGGTTAAGTTACCTCCTACACTACTGAGGAATGAGAAGGACCAGTTTCCAACCCCTATCCAGTCAAGTCCACCTTGGTTCCGGAAACACTCTACACTCCCTTCTCCCTTCACAGAATACCTTTATCTTAACAGCTTCTCTCCAAACTATATGTATATATATTTTTCTACAGATAATATCACCTTCCTGCTCTTGCTCATTCTTTCTTTGGTTGCAGAGGGCAGTGCAGCGAAGGCCGTGGAAAGGTTGCTGAGAGACAACCTGAGCCCCAGGGCTTCCAGACTGGGTCAGCTCAACTTACCCAAGGAGGAGAAGAGTAGCGCAGCCAGGATAGGACTGGGGCTGGATGAGGGAGCCCCAGGAGCCATCGCTGGGGCAGGGCTAGGGCCCAGAGCGCCTGCGCAGTTGGGAGAGTGGGGGACAAGGAACTGAGCGGGGGTTCCTGGAACCCGCTTAAAATCCCCCGGGACCCCAGTGTGAGGGGGCTGTCCTGAGCCAGTAACCAATTGCAGCCTGGCATGTGCAGTTGAGAGGTGGTGGGGAGCGGGGCAGAGTGCAGGGAGCAGAAGTGGCATTGTGTCCTCTGGGTGGAGGGGTTGGGGGTCACATACCACCCCACACACTGAAGGCTTTGTGTCTGCTGGCCTCCCCCTGGCCTAGGCTGGAATGTCATGTGGTGGGGGGGGGGTGAAGGAGAGGGACAGAAAAAGGGACACAAACACATTTCTCTGAGGGACAGATGGGCAGGAGAACCTGAGTCTTAAACCTATGAAAAGGGGTTTTTCCATAGTCTCCTTGCCTGAGAGTGGCTCCTCTAGGGCCCTGGGAGTTAGCGAGCCCCAGAGAAATTTGAAAACAGGATATCCCTACACTCTTGACTACTATGGGCTGGAATACAGGCTTCTTGAGATGACCAGGTCCTTTGGGAGTCTTTTTTTTTTCATCTCTCTGCATTTTGGGTGATTCTTTCCAGATAAAACCTTTTCTCCATGGGAAAATATCCAGGGGATAATCCTCTGATCTTACCCTTTTTCAGGAAGCTCTTCACTGCCTCATGCTGAAGTTTCAGTCCATTTCAGTTAAGAGCAAGGCAGCAAAATCACATTGAGTGCCAGCTACAAAGATGAGTATGTATGTGGGTAGTTGAGTAATAGAGAGAGGAATAAAAATTAAGATCTTCCTTCAAGGAGTTCAAAATTTAGTTTGGGGAAGTGGAGGGGGGAGAATCAGAAGACAAACCCATTAACAATGAACTATAATAAACCATGATGCTTGGTATAGTAGTGTGATGAACAAAGTGCCAAGAGCATAAAGAGGGCATGCAGAGCTACATTAGGAAGATTAAGTTGTGTAACAGATATTAAACACAAAAATAACTTTCATTTAATAAATGAAGTTCAGAGGAAGGGGGAGTCATGTCTAGAAGTCAGTATTAGATGCAGACCAGCCTTTAAGGATGCATGGCATTTTGTTGGCAGACAGATTCTTTACCACTGAGCCACCAGGGAAGCCCAATGCATGGCATTTTGAAGAGGAGAAATTGGCAGTGCAGATATCTGGGAAGGTAGAAGAGCAAGAGCAAAGACAAAGAGATAAGAAAGCATGTGTGTGTGTGTGTGTGTGTGTGTGTGTGTGGAGGGGGGCGTTGGGTAGATTTGTGAAGTCTGGGGAATATTCAGGGCAGATCTGGTATCCCCCATTTTGACTTGACATGGGGGATCTTGAACAGGCATCACAGGAAAGGAGGCTGCACAGGAAAGCTGAAGTCAGTTTGTGGAGGGCCTTAAATGACAGACTAAAGGGGTGGATTTAATTTGGTACATTATAAGAATTTGCTGAAGGTTTGGGGTTTGTATTTGGGGATAGGAATGGGAGTGTCTATATAGTCAGAGCTGAGTTTTAAGACAGATAAGTTAAGTGAAACTATTTAAAGAGCTAAGTGAAAAAGACACTCAATGGATTTGTTAATGTGAAACTTCAGAGGGCCAATGACTGGAAGATCAATAGCAGAAAACTCTAACATAACAACTTCCTAAAGACTAAATTGCTTATTAAATGAAACCTGTTTTTTTGAGATACCCATTAAGGAATACATTAAAGCACAGTCTTGAAGATCAGCTGTCAGCCGTGTTGCAGAGGAGATTCCTGAACTAGATAGAAAAGCAGGTTGGAGCACCTCAAAGGTCTCTTCCAAAACCAGAAGCCTATTAAAGTGCTTTCTTTGCCAGAATTATAGAAATGCAAAATAGTATTTTCATTTGATGCAGAAATAAGTGAATCTCTGCTATTTAAGTCCTGAAAGGAAAAGCATAGGAGTGCTAAATATAAATAAGATCTGAATATTAATATAATGAATGTTTTTATTGTAGAACAGGAGTTGCCCTGGGCTGCTGTCTTCCTTCACTTCTCCTCACCCCACCTCCTCAAAAAGGGCTCAAGAACTTTTTCTCTCTTCCATTCCTTGCCACTTGTTTGCTTCTCCCTTAAGTCCTAAGTTCTCTGGAAGTGACTGCTGTGCCAGGTTTCCTCAGAACTGCTTTCCTGCATACAAATCAAAGCGAGCTCCCCCCACCCTCACTCCAGGTTATTCTGGCAGTGGGTGTCGCCCACATAGCCCTGAAACAAGGAACAAGGCAGCGCTGTTGTTAGTGGGCATCTAGCTCATGTGGCAGCTCGAGCCCAGGAATTGTGAGACATAAAGCTCATGGAGGTGGTTAGAGGATGCTCCCCATCCTTGGCGAATAGTGGTCTGGGAGGGTCTATCCCCCACGGATCTCAACTTGTGCACTATTTCTGGTGAAGAAGGTTCACATAAGAATGGGAAGGAGCCCCAAGTATCTTTAATAAACTTTTCTTAAGTATAGTTGATTTACAAAATTGTGCTAGTTTCTAGTATGCAGCAAAGTGATTCAGTCACGCATCTAGTCATACGTAAATATATATATATACTATTTTCCATACGGTTTATTACAGGATATTGAATGTAGTTTCCTATGCAGTAGGCTCTTCTTGGTTATCTATTTTATATATAGTTAATTTATATCTGCTAGTCCCAAACTCCTAATTTATGCCACCCCCACCCCCATTTGGTAATTAAACATTTGCTATGTGTTTCTGTTCTGTAAATAAGTTTATCTGTGTCATATTTTAGATTCCACATATCAATGATACCCTATTTGTCTTTCTGACTTACTTCACTTAGTATGCTAATCTCTTCGTTCATCCATGTTGGGTAACCCTAAGTATCTTTTCCCTCGGTGTGTCAATCATCCTATAAGACGTTTTTAGTCCCACCTGGGAGGGGGAAGGAGTGAAACCAGACTAAGACGTCTTCAGTGAAGAATCTAAGCAAGTCCTCTGTTTTGTGGGGCTGAACAAACGAGTGTGTACAGCGGTGAAATGTACGCTGCAGAATCTGAGCCCGCCGCACTTCTGCCGAAATCTTCTCATTTTCAAATAGAAGTCAGCTGAGAGACAAAGAGGCAGACACCATAAGAGCAGATAAAACCAGCCAACAAACTGAACTCGACAGGAGCCCAATCCTCTAACGTAGTCGGTGTTGTCACGTGACGGAAGCCCCGCCCCTCCCGCCCAGAGATGGTGGGGCCGTCTGGCGTCACTTCCGTCAGGCCGGAACCCAAGATGGCTGCGCTCTTGTTGAGGTGACTTTAGTTTGGGGCTGGGACTCCGTGCTGGCGGCCCTCAGGGGACCTGTATTGCCCCCTCACGTCTTGCTGATAGCTGTTTACCCCGTGCTTGGGCACGGAAAGGACCCGTGGGTGGAGGCGACGCAGTCTAGAGGTCTAGAGACCCCTTCCCCTCCCCCAGCCACTCCTGTATATCGTGGAGAGCTTCGGAGTCACTGGCGGTTTATCTTTTCCTTACTCCGTTTTACGGAGGGGTCGCGGGGTTCTCGCTTCTTTTGTTTTCCCACTTCTAATAGTTCTTCCCCAGCTTGCCCTCTGGGCCGCGGCCAGAGCCGAGCTCAAGAAAACAGCTCTAACTTTTTCATTTAGGGCTTGAGCTTGGAGAAGGATCTTCGTGTACTTTACTTGTGCATTTTACTCCTGCAAACACCAGCTGCTGGCAGTGGGTGGGCACTGTTCGAGTTCCTAACCGGCCCCTGGTAGAAATTCCGGGAACCCCACCGGGCTGACGATTAGTAACAGCGCCTATAGCTGTCGCTCTGCTGCGCCAAAGCAGCCCGGAAATTCAGTTTTAGTTTATTTTTTTATTTGGTGGGTGAGGGGAGTAGATATCTCAGTTTTTCTCAGCAGTGTCAACTCGTCCAGAGAAATATCCTAGATTTTCTTCCATTCTGAATTGTCCGCTTTTTAAGAGGCCTCGTTCTCACAGCCTTTATAGCTGTAGCCGCTTTAGTGACTTTAGACGCTCTTGGTACAAATCCCAGCACAGTTTTGTGCCAGCACTATTTTTGGAAACGATTTGTTATGGAAAGTTAGCTTAAATGCTGTTGAGATTTAATTCCTGATTTCCCCAAATATCTTCTCGTTCTCTTTCCACTTCAGTCACCCGGCATAAAAATAGACGGAATTTATTTAGTTTTTCTCTGTGACAAAATGATTGCTCTTGGGAGTTGAGATCAGGAATGGTTTATCTTGATCCTTCATTTTTCTCCCTGTCTGTTATTTCCAATTGTATCTCTTTCTAAAATGTGTCAGGGCTAGTCTTGCCAGATTGCCTCCTTTATTACAGGTAGTTTGACCATAATTGAATGCTTCTAAATTCCTTGGTATATACATTTCAGTAGATGTCATAGGCTTTTTGGTGGCATTACCTTATAGCTTGTATTGATCATATTGGGTCTGAACAGTTCATTTTAGGAGTTTCATGTTTAGTACTTAGAAAGTGAGGATCACTGTATTCATTGAATATGTCCAAACTAATTTTGAGCTATGGAGGACTATCATTAGGATTCATTAGTGATAGTACAAAACTCTTATGGGAGGGACACCTCTCTTCATTTCTCACAAGGGCTTTTTAAAAGGAGAAGTAGCAGATTTCAAAAAACTTCTTTTTTTTCTTGATGGGAGTTCTGGGGTCTAATTCCATTTCACTAGAGGGATTTGTTTATAATGTGCTGATTTCACCTCAAAGGAAAATACCTTCTAAGAAATTCTAGGAGCTGGTTTCTAGGTCTAGTAGTGTCACTAATTCCATTTATTTTAGACAAGTCTGGGTCATTGATTACATGATTGTCATTTCTTTGCAAATGAAAATAGTCATAACTTGAACTCAGGAGAAATATTTTCTAAATGTTTTTAATGCTTGGTTAACTAAAAATTATTAGTATGGAAGTACTGTATGTTACGGATTTTGAACAGTATTCTATATTTTGTATAGTCCCTGAACAGTTCACAAACTAGCTAGGGATGAATAACCAGCTATGTAGCACAAGCTCCATTGATAGTCAGGGAATGATTTGCCAAAGCCAAGAAGACCTAGATGGAGAACTAAGCTAAGAATAGCTAGGCTTCTGTCTAGTAATATTCATGCAACTTAAGCACAAACCCACCAAGAGTCATTAACTCTCTGGGCATTGCCCATCATTTTAAATACTATATGTGAAGCCCCTCTAAAAACAAGGCTTAATTTGTTTAAAGTCTGAATTCTTAAGACTGCTTTTTAAAATAAGCATACTCATTCACAGACCATTTTTTTGAGCCTGTTCTATGTGTTATGTTGTTATAGGTGCTGTAGATGTAAAGTATTCCATTCTATGCTGGAGGAACTCAAAGTTTAGCACAGGAGATTAATTAATAAGCAACCTAATTTTGATTTAGAGATATGAACAATTGCTTTGGGAGCATGGCAGGTGCAGCAGGTAAGGCTAAAGGAGTGAAGTCGCCATTTGGGAGTTGCTGGGTCTTGAAAGATGAGTTTATCAGACTGTAAGGGGTCAACTCAGAATAGCCTGAGCAAAGGCATGTGGTCAAAAGAAACTATTGCTCTGTCTGTGGGTAATGTAACTTTCAGTTTGGTAGTATAGGGGGCTGAAGGGAACTTGTGGGGGAATAGTTCTAGAGAACTGAATTGGGTCATGTTGAGAAGGACCTTGTTTGACTGTGGTATGAACCTTGTAATCAGTGGGGAACTGTTAAAGACTTTTAGGCAGATGATTGATGAAGTCAGCTTTCTTTTTCAGTAACTTAACTGGTTATATTGAATGATAGGGAAGAGATTGGTGGTGCTAGGAGATCAGTTCAGGAGTTCTTGCTGGAGTTGGTTGGATGCTCATACAGTTAATCAGAACTTCCGTGTATAAATGATTGTTCTTCATTGTGTCCTTCAAGATTATATATTTTAATGTTGTTGTTAACCTCAGACATTTATGAAACTAAGTTTTCATGTGCCATCAGATCAGGTGTAGAGGATGTGCAAAAGAAAGCCATTATATTATACTCATATCTTGTTTTGGACTAAAAATGGTTTTTATTTAATTTGATGACATAGACTTGGCTTTGAATAACTTTTGTTTTTTCCAGAAGTCAGATCCATTTTCGGCAGATGAAGAATTTTAACACCACAAAGAATTTTAAAGAGAATGTGATGTGAAGTCTAAGGACCTTTGGGAAACCAGTGAAATATTAATAAATTACATTTATGTGGTATAGTGCAGTTTAGAGAGTGCTTTCCTATACATTTTCTTATGTTATCCTCCTAGTAATCAATAATGTAGGTTTTGTCATTCCCATTTTACAAATGAAAAAGCTGAGGCTCAGTTACTCACTATACACCTTAGGGTGTATCTAGACCTCCAGTCTGACTTTTATTACTTTGTCCAGTGTTCTTTCTACATTACTGTTGTTGCCTCGATACAGGGAAGAGCTTCAGAAACAATTTGAGCAATGATTACATTTAGGGGGAGACATGTATAGTGCATTTAGAAAGGGACAGCACTAACTGGAAATTATAAGTTCTGGTTTGTTAAAAACAAAACAAGGCAACTACTGTTACTTTCTAGCTGTAACATAAAGTGCTATTCCTGGGTTGGAAAAGAAATCTTCTCTGGGTTTCTGGTTTCACATAAAAGGCAAGGATAGATTAGATATCTACTCTTGTCATATTTCAAATAAGGTTATGTAGTTGTGCAACCAGATTCTGTTAGGGCCTCGTGGAAAGTTTACATTGGTATTTGTCTGGGAAACAATAGCACTAGACAGAGAGTGCTGTAGATTCCAACCCACATCTGAAAACTCTTGCTGGGTAGCTGAGTGACTGGACCTAGCCTGGTGTGAGGAATGCGTGCCCTGCAACTTCAGAGTCACAATTACTTCAATTGATATAAAGAGATTTGTTCCCACTTCTTTCTTTCTGGGAGTCTTGGGTGCACAATGTCTGTATTCACCCCTTGCCTCCAAAGCTGGGAAGAGGGAAGAGCTGAAGGAAGTGTTGGTTGGATTATTTTTCCTTCCAGTAGTGGGCCCTTCTAATTTTCTAGTGTAAAACATAAGGTTCTTGAAATGTTTATGCCTCTAATATCAATGATGTGAGGGACATCATGCACTTTTTTTTAGAAGTGTTGGATCTTAATGTGATCTTGTATCCCCCATGTACATAGTGGATATATGATAAACTTTTGTAGATTCTCAGTGTATTTTTAATTTTGGTCCCAGAGCTTCACTCTGATACCTTTCTTAAATAAAGATTTGATATAATGTGAGTTAAAGGGGTGTAGTGATCATGTATTTTTCATGATACCATGTAAACGCTGGAACAGAGCCTCTTTAGGTAGAATGGCTGGGTACATTTTAGTCTTGGACTTGGAAAGCAGTTCTGGTATTGATTGCTATTTAAAAAATAGCAGCATTTTAGTGGAAAGCTTATGTATCCTCTTCAAGTACCTTTTCATGTGAATAGCAGAGAAATCTGCTCTCTCATATTTTTGCATTATTGTATGATGACCTTTTTCACTTCAAGTTCATCCGGGTAGTTCCCTAAAATAACAGTGTAATACTTAGACCCTCACTCTTCAAACCCCTGTTCTTTAAACCTTTTAAATTCATCCATTTGCGCAGGTGTCTGCTTTAGCTAAGCTGTATAGTACTTGGGGGGCTTCCCAGGGGGCAGTAGTGCTAAAAGAACCCGCCTGCGAATGCAGGAGATGTAAAGAGATGTGGGTTCAATCTCTGGGTGGGGAAGCTCCCATGGAGGAGGGCACGGCAACCCACTCCAGTATTCTTGCCTGGAGAATCCCTTGGACAGAGGAGCCTCGTGGGCTACAGTCCATAGGGTCGCAAAGAGTCAGACATGACAGAAGCGACTTAGCACACAGTACACACACAGTTCTTGGTGTTGCCAGTGGCTTATTCTGTCCCTCTGCCTTTTTTTTGCCCCCCCACCCCCCCCCCCCCCAGAAAAAACCATGTCTTTTAACCATCACCTCCTTTAAGATCTAGCTTGAAAAAAATTGCTTTCTATATTTTTTTTTGGCCGCCCCCTGTGGCATGTAGGATCCTGGTTCCCTAACCAGGGATTGAACCTTTGCCTCTTACATTGGGAGCATGGAGTCTCAACCACTGGACCACCAGAGAAGTCCCACTTTCTATATTTCTTTGTTGAGTATTAACTAACTGATTATTCTTCTACCTTGTATTATTTGTGTTTAGCTAAAACCTTATTTTGCATTTGAAAATAATGTTTGTGATTATTCTCAAGTTATTAAAGTTGTAGCTTTCCAACTAGAAGAAAAATCTCAAAATCCTGATACTGTCATTGTTCCCATCTTATTCCTAATTTTCCCCTCCACCCTAAAGTCTTACACAGTACAAAAATAGAGAAGTTGATACACTAAAGTTGGTCTCTAAATGTTTATTGACTGTTGGTTCTCTTATCTTGCAGGCATGTTGGCCGTCACTGCCTCCGTGCCCACCTTAGTCCTCAGCTCTGTATCAGAAAGTAAGTTCCTAAATCTGTGGAGATTATTATTATTTAAACTTTTTCTCATCAGAGAAAAGCAGTATGTTTTTGAGATTTTGGGGATATGTACAAAAGCAGATAATTGTAGATGGTTGGCTGAAAGTTTAGTGACTGTGGTCTCTATTTTTCTTATTTGGTAGTAGAAGAAAGAAGGAATTTGAATATATCTTTGGTCTTTTCTTAATTTTCCTCACTTTACGCTTTTCTGCTATTTTTAACTTCATTTATTTGCTCCATTTTTTGGTTCCTTTCTTGATATTTAATTCTCTTCTGTCTAATCTTTCTTCCTTTTGTACTTCCTTTTTCTTGTAACCTTTAATTTTGGGCAGCTCCCAGGAGTTAAATCTGTTTCTTCTTAACAGTATTCATTTCTAGTCTGTTGACCTCAACAGTTGCCTCTGTATGTTTTTTTTGTCATAAAAAACTTTAAAATATTTATTTATTTATGGCCACACCCCATGGCATGTGGAACTTCTCTGACCAGGGATTGAACCCATGCACCTGCATTGGAAGGTTGGAGCATTAACTGGACTACCAGGGAAGTACCCCTTAACTTTTTTTTTAATTTATCTATTTTTGTCTGTACTGCATCTTCATTGCTGTGAGGGCTTCTTTCTAGTTGTGGCAAGCAGGGGCTCCTCTAGTTGCAGTGCAAGCTCATCTCACTGCAGTGGCTTCTCTTATCACAGAGCACACGCTCTAGGGCATGAGGGTTTCAGTAGTTGCAGCAGAACTTTTTTACTTATTTTTTTAATCCCCCTTTAACTTTTAATTTTAGAAATATTTCGTACTTTTAGGAAGTTCCTTGGTTGCCTAGTGGTTAGGATTGCAGGCTTTCACTGTGGTGGCCTGGATTCAATCCCTGTTGCATGAACTGAGATTCTGCATGCTGAGCAACGCAGCTGGGGGTGGGGATCGGGGAGGGGGGGAGGGGCGTGGGGGGGTGTGCCGGGAAACAGTAGAAATATTTGGTACTTTCAGAAAAGTTGGAAAAATAGTACAAAGAAGTTCTATATATCTTTCACCTATATTCTCAGTTGTTAACGTTTTGGTGTGTTTACATATCACTCTATATTTTTGGTTGTGCCATATGAAATTATATTTTTGTAGCTCAAAACTTGTGTAATACCGACAATTTAGTGTGGTTCAGCACAATTTAATTATGGTGATTTTCTCCGCATTCTTTGAGATTAAGCTGCAGACATCATGACCTCTTCTAAATACTTCTCCTAAGGGAATTCCTGGTGTTCTAGTAGCCAGGACTCCACACTTCCACTGTAGGGAGCATGGCTTTGATTCCTTGTCAGGGAAATAAGATCTCACATATCTCACAGCACAGCAGAATAAACCCCAATTTGTCCTAAGAACAAGAATATTACCTTATAAAACACAGAATAATTATACAAATGCAGTTATCAAACACAGAAAATTTAACTTTGACCTAATCTTACCTGATATACAGTCAATTTTCAGATTTTTCATTTGTCCCAGTCTGTCTGTCCCCTATCCAGGATCTAATTAGGCTCACATATTATATTTGTCTTATTTCTGTAGTATCCTTTAATCTGGAACTATTTCTTAGCCTTCTTTGTCTTTTATGACATTGAGTTTTTTCAAGAATACAGGTCAGTTATTTTTCAGAGTTTCTCTCAAGTTAGATTTGACTGATTGTTTTCTAATGATTTAGGTTATGCATTTTTGGCAGGAGTAATACATTAATGATGTTTTATCCTCAGTATATCACATCAGGGACATATGCTGTCATTTGTCCCATTATCAGTGATTTTAACTTTGGCCATTTGAATATAGAAATGTTTGCTGAGTTTTTTCCCAGTATGAAGTTACTGTTTTTAACTTTTGTAATTTGTAAGTAATATATGGGGAAATATTTTTCTTGAGGGGGATGGATCATGTTTAATGTAGGTACATAGTAAATTAAATTGTTGAACATAGCTGTCTAAAAATTGGCTTCAGCCTAGCTTCAGTTCAGTCTCTCAGTCATGTCTGACTCTTTGCAACCCCATGGACTGTAGTATGCCAGGCTTCCCTGTCCATCACCAACTCCTGGAGCTTACTCAAACTCATGTCCATTGAGTTGGTGATGCCATCCAACCATCTCATCCTCTGTCATCCCCTTTTCCTCCTGCCTTCAGTCTTTCCCAACATCAGGATCTTTTCAGATCAGTCAGTTCTTCGCATCAGGTGGCCAAAGTACTGGAGTTTCAGCTTCAGCATCAGTCCTTCCAATGAATATTCAGGACTGATTTCCTTTAGGATGGACTGGTTTGATCTCCTTGCAGTCCAAGGGACTCTCAGGAGTCTTCTCCAACACCACAGTTCAAAAGCATCAATTCTTCCAGCACTCAGCTTTCTTTATAGTCCAACTCCCACATCCATACATGACTACTGGAAAAACCATAGCTTTGACTAGATGGACCTTTGTTGGCAAAGTAATGTCTCTGCTTTTTAATATGCTATCTAGGTTGGTCATAACTTTTCTTCCAAGGAGCAAGCGTCTTTTAATTTCATGGCAGCAGTCACCATCTGCAGTGATTTTGGAGCCCCCCAAAATAAAGTCTCTCACTGTTTCCATTGTTTCCCCATCTATTTGCCATGAAGTGATGAGACCAGGTGACATGATCTTAGTTTTCTGAATGTTGAGTTTTAAGCCAATTTTTTCACTCTTCTCTTTCACTTTCATCAGCCTAGCCTAGTGACAAGAAAAATCATGAAACTATTTAGAGGTACTGAACTGAATCTCGTTCTCAATTTTTGAGAACTTGGAAAGGAGTCTTGAAGAGCTGGATGAGAGCAGGTGTTATGAGATATCACACATAACCTGGGTGATATGTAAATGGTTTTGAAATACTGTATTTGCCCTGCTGCCCAACAAGAGTTAATCTTCCATTATGTACTTGGGTGTTGGGGGATTGAGAAGAAGAGTTGCTCTCTAATATGACCTCATTGGGTGGTTGAGGTTATTAGTAGCTGAGTCATACTTGGCAGAAAGATAAGGTGAGTGGACAGACATGTTTTCTTAATATATGGGTTCATCTAGCCCAGCTTACCTTTAACTTTTTATTATGTAAAATTTTAAGCCAAGTTTACTTTTAATCATTTAAACCTTTTGGTTTTGTTTTAGTGCTGTTCCTTTGGGAACCACAGCCAAAGAAGAGATGGAGAGGTTCTGGAATAAGAACACTAGTTCAAACCGTCCTTTGTCTCCCCATATCAGCATCTACAGGTAAGGGCTCTGGAACCAGGGAATTTAGTAGTAGCAGGTAAAAGTTCCGGAGGTAAGTCAAAATGTAATTTGTATTAATTGAAAGAAATTATTTTGAAATCATTTCAGATTTGCATAAATATTGCAGAAATAGTGTGCTGTGTTACTATATACCCTTATGCAGACTCCCAGTGTGTTAACATGTCTGAATGATTTTTAAAAAGTGCAGCGATGATGATACTCATTACTCCTGTGTTAGTTTCTATTCCTGCTGTCATAAGTGCTCATAAACTTTGTAAATGAAAATAACACATTTATTATCTTACAGTCCTATAGTTCAAAGTCTGGCTTAGGTCTTACAGGGCTAAAATTAAGGTGTTGGCAGGGCTGCGTTCATTTCTGGAGGCTCTGGGGGAGAATCTGTTTTGTTGCTCTCTCCAGCTTCTGAAGGCTGTTCTGAATCCCTTGGCTTGGAACCCGTTTCCTCTATCTTCAAAACCAGCAGTGGTGTGTCAAGTTCTCCCATCATATCACTTTGAACTTGCTTCACTGTCACATTTCTTCCCTGACTCCCTCCTTCTGCCAGCCCCTTCCACTTTTAAGGACCCTTTGTATTCTCTTGGGCCCATCCAGATAATCCAGGATAGTCTTCTTATCTTAAGGTGAGGTTATTAGCAACTTTAATTTCACTTGCAGCCTTAATTCCCCATTGCTATTTAAGGTAAATATTCACAAGTTTCAGGAATTAGAATGTGGACATCTTTCTGCCTGCTGCAATCCCTTAATACTTGAGTGTATGTTTCTTAAATTTGAGGAAACTCTGTATACTATAGCCATCACAGTCAGAAAATTAACATTGATCCTGTGTTAATCACCTCATCCTCAGATCCCATTCAGATTTTGCCAGTTGTCCCAAAAATGCCCTTTATAGGTCCAGGATCCAACTGAGGATCATGTATTACATTTAGTTGTTTAACTACTTGGAATTAGCACAGACCCCACAGGTAGGGGTTCAGTCCCACAAGACTGTCTCCCACTTCAGATGCCAATCCCAAATCCCAGCTTGTTACTTGTACTTCTAACTGAAAGTGTTAGTTGCTCAGTCGTGTCTGACTGTTCACAACCCCATGGACTGTAGCCTGCCAGGCTCCTCTGTCCATGGGATTCTTTAGGCAAGAATACTGGAGTGGGGAGCCATTCCCTTCTCCAGGGGTTCTTCCTGACCCAGGGATCAAATGCATGTCTCTTAATGTCTCCTGCATTGGCAGGCAGGTTTTTTACCACTAGCGCCACCTGGTACTTCTAACTAACCAACTATAAATCAAGAGTTCTCACAACCTCCTCCTTGGGTTCAGTAATTTCTTAAAATGGCTCAAGAAACTTGGAAACATTTACTTAAGTTTACTGTGATTATAAAGGATATTAGAGATGATACAGATGAATAGCCAGGTGCCCTCTTAGGTCGTCCCTCTGTGTCTAGAAGGATCCTGAGCACAGGAGCTTCTGTCTCCATGGAGTTGGGGTGCATTATCCTTCTGATATGTGGATTTATTTACCAACCTGAAAACTTCCCAAACCCTGTACTTTGGAAATTTTTATGGAGGCTTCATCATGTAGCCATGATCAGTTATTAACTTAATCTCTAGCCCTTCCCTCCCTGGATGGAGGTGGGGGTGGGGCAGAAAGGTCCAAGCTTCTGGTCACGGGTTGGTCTTTCTGGCAGCCAGCCCCCATCCAGAGTCACCTCATTAGAACAGAGGTCACTCTTACCTCCCAGGAAATTCTAAGGGATTTAGGAACTGTGTGTTGGGAACCAGAGTCAAAGACCAAATAAAAAGATCCTCCTAGCACCCGTATCAGTGAGGAGATTGATAAGGGTCCAGAAACTAGGAACAGATATGTTTTACACACACACACACACATAAACACACACATTGGTAAAGGTTCAGAAACTAGGAACAGATGTGTGTGTGTGTGTGTGTGTGTGTGTGTGTGTGTATATCTCCCCTCACCACATTACTTCTCAATTCTTGTTTTGCCCACAGTTACACTGTTACTCTGATTTATTTTGATGTTCAGATTGTCCCAGACTTGGCTGGTGGAAATTTTTCAAGATGACTCCTGTGAAATCAAGATCTGGGTGCTAGATGTACTCACTGCTAACAGGATACCATTGCTTCTAGACTTTTTCTGACAGAGCTATGATATATATGTACAAACACACACACACACACGCACACACACACACACATGTTCATGTGTATATATGAGTATATACATACGTACATCTATTTCTGTTAATTTGTTGTCCTCAGAAGTAGCACTGATGGCTGTTACACTAGTGTCTTCCCAAAAAACTCCTAACCCAGCAAAGCATCTTGAGTTCTGCTACCGTATTTTCTTGAGTTCCTGCCAGGGAAGCTGGTCATTTTTTAACCACCTCCACAAATACCACAACCCTTCAGATTTTTTCCAAACTAGATTCCTGAAATAATTCTGATTGTAGAAATTGGACAGTCTACTAAAACAGAAGAAGATGAATAAGTGTTTGCTACTTTATGGTAAAACTTTCTTTTAAGAGATGAGAGATTTGGGGGAGGATTATAATGAAGAACTTTTCAAATTATCTTGAGTCTATATTTAAAACCTTTTTTCACAAGTCATATTAACAAATGATAATAAGCTAGTGGTATGAGACTTAAACTACTTTGTTTGCTCTTCTGATGATAAAACTCTAGACATACTCATGGAAGAAAAAAAAGAAAAGAAATAGCAGGAAACATGGGGCTGTTTCCAAGGTGATATGTCTGGGAAAGATATCTGAGATATCTGGAGTCATATTTTCTGTTACTAACTTTTATAAATTTTTGGAGGTAGCATGGAAATATATGGTTAAGTTAGCCTTTCTGAAGTATTCTTTATCTCTTAGTAAATTACCATTTTCAAAGCAAAAGTATATATAGGGAATTGCATTTTCAGGAAAACAAGTCATTTTAAAAGATGTTAGAAAAATATTTTAAAAGTTTAGAGTTGGAAGAGTTCTTAGATTTTAATTTAATTTTCAACCACATTGGTTTTAAGAGTGCTGCTTGGAGCTTGGGATATTCCATTAAGTATCACAACTGCCCACTTCTGTGGGTAGTTGTGTGGGGCTGGCCAACATGCAGATTGTATTGTAGGCCCTTAGACCTGGCTATAACCAAAGCAACTTGACTTTAAGGATTTTGCTTTTGAAGAAAGGGTGCTACTCAAAAAAAGAAAAAAGTTTAAAAGCCACAAATGAGTAAATTTCCTCTGCAGTACTTTCATAAACAAATGTCTACTTAGGCTTGCATGCCTCCAGTGACAAGAAACTCACATCACCCTTTTCCAGTTTGGAAATTTCTCTTATTATCAGAAAGACCCTTATTTTATTGAACTTACCGTAACTTATATCTTCTGCACAGTTCAGTTCAGTTCAGTCGCTCAGTCGTGTCTGATTCTGCAACCCCATGAATTGCAGCATGCCAGGCCTCCCTGTTCATCACCAACTCCCAGAGTTCACCCAAACTCATGTCCATCAAGTCGGTGATGCCATCCAGCCATCTCATCCTCTGTCGTCCCCTTCTCCCCCTGCCCGCAATCCCTCCCAGCATCAGAGTCTTTTCCAATGAGTCAACTCTTCGCATGAGGTGGCCAAAGTATTGGAGTTTCAGCGTTAGCATCAGTCCTTCCAAAGAACACCCAGGACTGATCTCCTTTAGAATGGACTGGTTGGATCTCCTTGCAGTCTGCACAGTGGCTCTAGTTCTACCATAAACTATGTAAAATAGATCTAAGCCTATTTTTTTCCCCGATGACCTTTTTTGATGTTGAACGTCTTTTCATCTGTTAACTGGCCACCTGTATATCTTCTTTAGAGAAATGAATATTCAAGTCCTATGTTCATTTTTATATTGGGTTGCCTTTTATCCTTGTTTAAAATTTGTGGTAAAATATACATAACAAAATTTACCAGTTTATTGATTTTTAAGTGTACAGTTCAGTGGCATTAAGTACATTCACGTTGTTGTGCAACCATCACTACTCTTCATCTCCAGAATCTTTTCATCTTCCCAAACCAAAACTCTGTACAGTAATTACCATTCCCCCGGCCCCTGGCAACCACTGTTTGAGCTTCCATCTTTATAAATTTGACTACTTGTATGTTGTGCTTAGTTACTCAGTTGTGTCTGACTCTTCGCGACCCCATGGACTGTAGCCCACCAGGGTTCTCTGTCCATAGGGATTCTGCAGGCAAGAATACTGGAGTGCATTGCTATTTCCTTCTCCAAGGGATCTTCCCAACTTGGGGATCAAACCCAGGTCTCCCACATTGCAGGTGGATTCTTTACCCTCTGAGCCACCAGGACCTCATAAAGTAGAATCATATGATGTTTTTTCCTTTTGTATTTGGCTTATTGCATCTGGCATAATGTTCTCAAGGTTAACCTGTGTTGAAGAATCTATCAGAATTCCATTTCTTTTTAAGACTGAGTAATATCCCATTGTACATATGTACCACATTTTGTTTATCCATTCATGTGGATTGTTTCTATCTTTTGGCTGTTGTGAATAATGCTGCTATGAACATGGGCACACAGATATCTCTTTGACCCTCTGCTTTCAGTTCTTTGGGGGTATATCCTAGAAGTGGAATTGCTGGATTATGGTAATTCTGTGCTTCATTTTTTGAGAAAACAACGTATTGACCATAGGGGCAGTAGCGCTGTTTGCATTTCCACCAGCAGTGTGCACAAGGGCTCCAGGTTTTCCACATCCTCACCAACACTTGTGATTTACTGTTTTTGTTGTTGTTTTAATACTAACCATCCTAATGAATGTGAAGAGGTATTTCATTATGATTTCGATGTGCATTTCTCTAATGATTGGTGATGTTGAACATCTTTTCATATACTTACCGGCCATTTATATATCTTCTTTGCTTTTTGGTTTTTTGATGGTATTGCTTGCAGTATGATTGTTAGATCACTTGTTGAAATTCATATATCCTCTGTCTCTAGCTTTTTATTGGTTAACATTCTACTAACAGTCAAAAAAAGGAAAAAGAATTAGCACTCTTCAAATCAGGAGATGTTTGTTAATTGCTCAATGTGCCTGGTACTCTTTGAAGTTGAAATACAAAGGTGAATAAGATATAACCTGTTTTGAAAAGGATCTCAGTGTTTCCTGAAAAAAAATGTTCCTAAAGGAAATCTTACTGGCTTCTAATCGTCACTTTTCTCTAACTGAGTTGAATCAGTCTTGATTTTCTGTGCTCGACTCTTACATAATGTTCAGAAGGAAATAGTGGGGGTGACCTATTAGTCTCTGCCCCATGATTTCTGAGGCCTCAATGAGAAAACACAAACTGGGGTGAAATAATTTGAAGATTCATTTACTCACATGTCTTGGGTTGATTCTGGCTTTTAGAGGGGCCTTCATTTTCTCTCTGCATGGATCTTTCTACTTGATCTCTCTGCATAGACTATTTGAGGCTTCCTTACAGCATGAGAGAAGGATGAAGGGATGGAAGGAGCACAAGTGATTTGGAAGTCATGCAGTGCCAGATCTGCTGTGCTCTGTATCTTGAGGCAGTCAGTCATGAAGTCCTGCCCGGAGTCAAGGGGCTAAATATAAATACGGTGTGATGAGGAGTGACAAGATTCTAGAAGATCATATGGGACTGGAAATACTGTCATGATTATTTAGAAAATAAAATTTCCTTTAGCAGCTCGGTACTAGGCTAACCAGTCTATGATTTTAACCATTTTTTAAAGTTAGGTTAACATTTCACTTCATATCACTCCCATTTTCCATTTCAGTATTTCCTAAAGATTACAAGATCAGTGGTTATATTTCATCTGGGATTTAGTTCATCTGGCCAGGAGTCCTAAGTGCATTTGGAATGCTAAGTAATGTCTTATAATTTCCCTACTCCCCCCCTCAACCAGTTCTCTCAAATCAATATTAGTTCTGTCTTTTTTAGTCTGATAATCATTCTCTTTGACAAATAAAATAGTTGAGCAATCTGCTTTGCACTCTGTCATCCATTAACATAAAATTGTCAGCCCCAGTTCGGAGGCTTGCTTTCCCTGAGTACAATCTTAAAAGCTCCTTTTTGTTGTCCTTGACATTTTTGCAAGCCTCAGCTCATTCTGGGTTTTAGTCTCCTGATTCTTCTGATCAAATTATGCCATTGTTCTCTGATTGTCCTTTGTTATGAGGCTCTTCTTCTGCCTTTTATATTTATCTTGTTAGTCTGAGTTAATCTAGAGTGGTGTCTAGTCAGTATTCTTGGTTTCTTTAGACATTATTCTTTTTTTTTTTTTATACTGTGACCATTTTTTAACATAGAGTTTTTTTAACAGAGACATTTATTACACTTATTATTGTGACCATTTTTATTACATAGACATTATTTATTACACTTATTATTGTGACCATTTTTATTACATAGAATTTCTTTTCATGATCTTTTCAATCTGCTGGAATTCCTTTCCTTTGGAGTATGGATTATGTGGTCTGATGATGCTCAACATTCTCTATCTAAGCTGACTTTCCAGGATGAATGTTGTTAACTTTATCCAAAGATACCTGTTCTTTCCATTTTTCTAACCATTTCTCTCTTGAGCAAGAGAACTAGGTCCAGATTATACAAGTATTGGTTATCCTTCTAAGGAAAAGCATTGGCAGATAAACAGATGAGAACATGATTTTTAAAAGGGTTTGATGACAGAGTATTTCAAAACACCTGTGGATTTAAGAAACATATACTAAATCCAGCAAAATTAGATTTTAAATTTGGGATAAGTAATTTACTAGGGAATGAATGATATGCTCAATTTGGATATTTTTGGTTATATGATAATAAAGTTCATGGATGACTATGTTATATGAAACAGTAGATAAATAAAACGCATTTTCTTCTACTTCTGTCTTACTACTGGAGGAAAGGAAGGACCCAGATGGTTGTATTCTAGTGTTTATTTTCTAACTGTATGCAACTTTAATTGATGTTTTCAACCCATGTTCTTTCTTTTATGAAAGGAATCTGAGTCTTAATTAATTTCTCATCTCTGTTAGTGATGCAGTCTAGAAAAGGGAGGGACTTCTTAAATAAATCATTTTCTTACTTTTAAACTGGAGAGTAGAAACACAGGAATATGAAAGCTGTTTGGTTTTGCTTTGTGATAAATAGTTGCCTATTTCCAAAGTAGTTTATATTTTCTTTTCCAAGACAGATTCTCTACAATGGTGCCCTCTATCCCTCTTATAAATGGCCTTTGTGTCTTTTCAGCTGGTCCCTTCCCATGGCGATGTCCATTTGCCACCGTGGCACCGGTATTGCCTTGAGTGCAGGTATGTATGTGTGTTTTTAATCTGCATATGAACACACAAACACATACACACATTATTTCTTTGAAAAACTTTGCTATTTCTGTGGCTCTTGATAGTGCCTCCTTTGCAACTCAGCAGCTTGATTTAGAGACAACGATAAGTCCATTGAAGCTTATTGTTTATTCATTTCTTTAACTGTTAATTATGAGTTCCCACAATGCTCAGGTTCTTTTCTTAACCAGTTTTTTTTTTCCTTTTTTAAAAATTTTTCTTATTTTTTCTTACCCAGTTTTTAAACTATTCCCAGCATGTCCTGATATTATATTTATTGATGTTACAGAGAACAGATACAGAAATATAATGGAGATAGCCTGGCTGACTGAACATTGACCAAACACAGTCCAAGATTAATCATCAACCTTATTCTTTCAGAAAATCCATTTTAACACCCATTTTTCATCACCTGGAATTGATCAAGTACAGAAATACTAACTCATTCTCCATTCTCAAAAGACCCTGGTAACAAACCACAATTTCTGTTTATTTATATAATATGAAATACAGCTGCAGCATTTGTTTTTCATAATATCCTTTGGGGTCCCTCCTAGTCTTCCATAGAGGATGTTTTTACTGAAGTGGTCATCAACAGGACTAGTGGCTCAAGTATAGGGATCCTGCATTTAGAAAGCTACTGCTGCGACATTGGAGAAATTATCTAAAACTAAGTCTGTGATTCAAAATTAATCAAGTAAGGATAGGAACTCCTATCTTAAGATCCGATGTTATTATTCCTGTGTTACCTTTTCTTTGGTTGGTACAGTAATAATGGAATCCGGGTATAAGGATGATTAGTGGTGTCTAAGAATCTGTACAGTTTCTGATTTTTAACGTACTTGCACTTAAATAATAGGATAAATTTTAGGATTAGCCTGTTCTAACTATAAATTCATAGTTCCTTTATTTTTTCTTAGAATCTTTATAACTTTTAGATTGATGCTTTTTGCTTAGTTTGGTGGTGTTTATAAACAGATTCAGTCCTAAAAATCATTGGAAGGACAAGAACAATTTATTTATTAGGCTATAGTTTCAATTATTGGGCTTCCCAGGTGGCTCAATGGTAAAGTATCCACCTCCTATTGTGGGAGACGTGGGTTTGGTCCCTGGGTTGGCCAGATCCCCTGAATCTTGAATGGCAACCTATTCTAGTATTCTTGCCTGAAAAATTCCATGGATAGAGGAGCCCAGCTGGCTACAGTCCATGAGGTTGCATAGAGCCATGAGGTTGCATAGAGTAGGACGTGACTGAGTATACACACAGTTACATTATTATCTCAGTATATTTATCGCTACTGAATGAAAAAAGAGGATATTGACTCTTTCATAGACTATAGTGAAAGGAAATATTAGTTAAGTATGGCTAAAGTTGTATGTATTTTTTTCACAGCTGAACTTAATAATTATTTTTTTCTGTTTTTACCCCTTTGAATGATCTTGTATTTGTTAGCATGTATACCCTTCTTCCCAAACCTTTTCCCTTAATTCCGTAACAGTAGCTGATTGCTGTAGAATAGTAGGTACCATGTTTCCCTTAAATTCTGAAAGTCCCTACTTCAAAACTGGAACATATTTTTGCTAGGTGGATGATTTAGGTAACTTAGTTACCTCTCTAACCCTCTGTTAATTCCTTGTTTTAAAATATTAATAATGCCTATTCCAGAGTTGATGGGATTTCAAGAAACTACACTCTGGATGTTGACTTAGGAAAACAGGGATGAGAAGCACAATAAATTTGATAGCAGTAGTCTCTTGGAAGATGGTGTGTACTGGACCAAATGCCGAGAAGAATTGGATCATTTGACCTGAAATGAAGTCAGTCCCAGCAGCTGTGATCATTGCAATCTTGTTGCAGTCCTCCAATCTATTTTTCACACAACAGCAAGAACAATAAAAATCTCTTGAAAATAAATTGAATCAAGTCACACTTAGGATCTTCCTATTATAGTATTTGCCTTTGCACTTAGATCAAAATTCAACTCTCCACCATGACCTAAAATGCTCTACCTGATCTGGCTCTTGCTTAAGTCATCCTGCCGTTTCTCCCCTTGCTTACTCTGTTCTGGCCACACTTGTCTTTGAATTCTTTGGAACAGGTAAATCTCTTTCTCATCCCAGAGTCATTGCATGTTTTATTCCCTTGATCTGAAATGTCTGCTCCTACCTCTTGCTACAGAGTGTGTGGTTAGTTCCTTCTTATTTTGTAGCTCTCCACAAAATTGTCAGCTTAAAGGATACTTTACTCAGCACCATACCTAAAGTAGTAGCTCTGGTTTGTTTCTAGTTCTGTTATTAGTTTTCAGTTTCACAACACTATTCATAGTTCTTATTGCACTGTTTCTTCACAGCTTTTTATAAATCTGTCTCTTTTATTAGACTGTAAACTCTTCAGAGAGTAGGCCCTGCATCTACCTTATTTACCATTCATATCTTCTAGCACTCAGTGGGTGCTTCTGTGAGTGTCTTAGTCAATCAGTCATGCCCAGCTCTGTGACTCCATGGACCATAGCCTGCCAGGCTCCTCTGTCCATGGTTAGAATACTGTAGTGGGTAGCCATTACCTTCTCCAGAGAATCTTCCCAACCCAGGGATCAAACCTGGGTCTCCTTAATTGCAGGCAGGTTCTTTACCTTCTCAGCCACCAGCGAAGCCCAGTAATGGAAACTATTAACCTAATAAACAAACTGCTCTTGTCCTTCCAATGATTTTTAGGCTAAATGAATGCAACCATGTCAGTCACTTTGCTTATGGTGGTCAGTTCAGAAATGTTTGTTCTTCCTCAGTCAGTTCAGTCGCTCAGTCGTGTCCAACCTGCGACCCCATGAACTGCACACGCCAGGCCTCCCTGTCCATCACCAACTCCCAGAGTCCACCCAAACCCATGTCCGTTGAGTTGGTGATGCCATCCAACCATCTCATCCTCTGTTGTCCCCTTCTCCTCCTGCCCTCAACCTTTCCCAGCATCAGGGTCTTTTCAAATGAGTCAGCTCTCCGCATCAGGTGGCCAAAGTATTGGAGTTTCAGCTTCAACATCAGTCCTTCCAATGAACACCCAGGACTGGTCTCCTTTAGGATGGACTGGTTGGATCTCCTTGCAGTCCAAGGGACTCTCAAGAGTCTTCTCCAACACCACAGTTCAAAAGCATCAGTTCTTCGGTGCTCAGGTTTCTTTATAGTCCAACTCTCACATCCATACATGACCACTGGAAAAACCACAGCCTTGACTAGATGGACCTTTGTTGACAAAATAATGTCTCTGCCTTTTAATATGCTGTCTAGGTTGGTCATAACTTTTCTTCCAAGGAGTAAGCGTCTTTTAATTTCATGGCTGCAGTCACCATCTGCAGTGATTTTGGAGCCCAGAAAAATAAAATCAGCCATTGTTTCCGCTGTTTCTACATCTATTTCCCATGAAGTGATGGGACCAGATGCCATGATCTTAGTTTTCTGAATGTTGAGTTTTAAGCCAACTTTTTCACTCTTCTCTTTCACTTTCATCAAGAGGCTCTTTAGTTCTTCTTCACTTTCTGCCATAAGGGTGGTGTCATCTGCATATGTGAGGTTATTGATATTTCTCCCAGCAGTCTTGATTCCAGCTTGTGCTTCTTCCAGCCCAACGTTTCTCAGGATGTACTCTGCATATAAGTTAAATGAGCAGGGTGACAATATACGCCTTGATGTACTCCTTTTCCTATTTGGAACCAGTTCCACCTAACTTCTAATTAATCTTCCCTCATGCATTAGAAATTGGATAGTGATAAAAGCATCTACCCTCAAGGGTAAAAAAGTCTAAGGAATAAGACAAATAAATATTTGTAATGCACTGGGATAATTTTTTAATAGAGATACGAGGTCCCAGAAGTGAGACCAACTGCAGGAGTTGGAGATCTTGAAAGAAGAACGGGTGGGAGAATTCATGAAACGGAGGTGGAGGAGGGTGTTCCGACAGAGAAGCCACCGGATGCAAAGGCACAGGGTTTGCAAAGCATCCAGAATCTTGGATGATGATAAGTAGATCTGCTTAAGAGCTGTGTTACGAAAGTGGCAGAAGATAAGGTTGGATAATGATAACTAGATCCACTTGTTTAAGAGTTGTATTATGGAAAAAGTGGCAAAAGATAAGACTGGGAAGTACCCTGGACTGTAAAGGACTTTGACCGCTGTGTTGAGAAGTTGGAACTTGATCCCATAAGAAATCAAAAAAGGTTTACATTCTCATTTGTTTCAGTAACAGAACAAGCTGGGCTAGGCCAATCCATGATTAGGTGTTGATTCATACTGTAGAGATTTTGTGGCTGATACTCTAAAGAGCATGTTGAACTAAAAAAGCATGATGACACTAGTTTGACTTGAAATAGAATTTATTGAGGAAGAACTTTACAAGCAGTTCTTTAAAAGATGGAAAAAGAAGGCAGGAACACTTTTCCATTGCTTAAGTTCTGTAAGGGATTAAAATACTTGTGATTTTTCATAGCAACAGTGTAAAAATCTAGGTGAAATTAGGTAAATTCCTTGAAAATGGCAGGTAGCTGAAACTGCAATGTGAATAAGACTGGGAAAGGGTAATCAAAATGCAACATACAGCAATGAAATGAATGAGTGCCAAACCACAGATGTGTTAGAAAAACGCAGCTGTAAATAAATTGTACAGTTAACTTGAATGGGAAGAAGAATGGTCCTGAATGTTCTGGATAGTCTTTAAAAATAGGTTGGATTGAAAATCAGAGCTTCAGTGAGAGGTCACTTGAGTGTATAGGCAAACCTGCTCAGGTAGTCACTTCTTTTCTAGGAAAGCCAAAGAACTGACAGATTATAAAGTAACTAATGGAACTCTGAAATCCCTGTTTTGTTTTTTTGGGCTTTTCATGAGATGGGACATGAGTTATTGATTCTCAGATTGGATATGTTATACCCTGGTCATTCCCAACTGAGACAGTGTAGAGAAAAAGCACAAACTTCACATATTTCTGACTTCAGTTCCAACTTTGTCACTAACTAGCTACTATATCATCACTTCCTTTTCTGCTTATAATGCCTAGCTAGAACTTTGAGAATTATATATATAAAGTTGCAGCTGTAAACCAGGGTTCCCATGACCCCTTCCTCAGTTTTGATAATTTACTAGAAGAGCCCACCATAACTCAGGAAGATACTTTATTTAGACATACTGGTTTTCAAAATAAAAACCAATGGAGGAGATAACACAGGGCAAGATACACAGGAACAGAGACGAAAGTGTGTATGAAGCTTCCATGCCCTCTCTGGGCACACCACCCTCCTAGCACATCCTTGTGTTCAGTAACCTAGAGGCTGTCCAAATCCTGTAGTTTATGGTGGCTTCAGTGCCTAGGCAAGATTGATTAATCATTGGCCATTGGTTATTAGCTTGATCACCAGCCACTCCCAGGTGTGTGTATGTAGTGAGAGGAAGTGGGGAGTAGACAGGGAAGGGGAGGGATGTATTGGACTAAAAGTTCATTTGGATGCAGAACCCATGGGTATGGAGCACTAACTGTATATAGCCTTCTAGTGGGTGTGAAGTGGCTTCTCATAGTTTTGATTTGCATTTCCCTAGTGACTAATGGTATTGAGCATCTTTTCATATACTTATGGACCTTTTACTTCCTTAGAGAGAGATTTATTCACATCCTCTGCCCGTTTTTAAATTAGGTTGCCTTTTTATTATTGAGCTGTAAGGGTCTTTAATATATTCTGTATACAAGTCCCTTATCACACATAACAATGTGCAAAAATTTTCTCTCATTGTATATGTTGTCTTTTTACTTTCTTATTGGCATTGCTTGTAGCACAAAAGTTTTTTATTTTTTTCCATAGTATTTGTTGATTTATCACCACAAATTATTCCTTATTCCATTATTCTTATGTCATAGTTTTGTAATTCAGATTACAGTTCAGTGACAAAACTTCGATGGAACTCAACCTAAAGAAATTCTTTACATTGTGAAATCACTTTGCACTCTGAAAGATACCAGCCTTCCTCATCTCCTCAAAAATCTTTCATGGAATCATAATTTCTGTAGTAGTCTGCATATGCTTGCTTGCTTGCTTCAGCCACAGCAAACTTATAGAAGGTTCCCCCCCCGGAATACAGTGAATGCTCCAACAATCTGAAGTTTCGTCAAAGAACTGAAAGCCATGGTAGTTATTCTCAGCATCAGCGTCCTTCCAGACTAACGGATAAATGGACGGCCCCCAAAAGTGTTTAATTTTGAGGAACTCCAATTTATTATTTTGTTGCTTCTGGTTTGGTGTCGTATCTAAGAAACCACTGCTGATCCAAAGTCCTAAAGATTTACCCCTGTGTTTTCTTCGTTGTATGGTTTTAGTTCTTACATTTAGGTCTCTGATTCATTTTGAGTTAAATTTTTGTATGGTAGAGATTTGATTGATTAAAAATTTTTTTTTCTCAGTCTTTTTCTTGAATTGAGTATACTGTTTTTATTTTTTCTTACTGAGATGATATAGATACAGTAGAGGTGACGTCTAAAGTGGTAGGTAAAGTTTTTATAGAGAGCAATGTTGGATGAAGGATTAAGATGCTAAAATATATATTCTAAATTTTAAGAGATTGGAGTCAGATTCCATGGAGCCTATCTCCTACTACACATGTGAACATTAGTTTAAATCTTCCCCATTTTAAATTGGTTTCGAATTGTGTGAAGTGCTAGGGACTGTCATAGAAACCAGTTTTATGTGTCTTATTGGTTGTAGCTGATGGACCGCTGTGATGGGCTTACTTTGTTTCTCCTCAGGAGTCTCTCTTTTTGGCTTGTCAGCCCTCTTGGTCCCTGGGAGCTTTGAGTCTCATTTGGAATTTGTGAAGTCCCTGTGTTTGGGGCCAGCACTGATCCACACAGCCAAATTTGCACTTGTCTTCCCTCTCATGTATCACACCTGGAATGGGATCCGACACTTGGTAAGTTAATTGTAGACTTGTACATTTTCTAGGTGCAAGGAATGGAGAGGCTCAGAGGAGTCTCTTTTCTGGTCTGGGTTTAGTACTGTTCTTAAAGTTAGTTGTGCTGGATGTTTGCTCAAGGGCCTCTTGGACAAAGCTAAACTAGATTGCCTGGGCACTGCCAGGCAGCACAGCTGGTGATGTAGCTGAGCACTGGACATAGATCTGGCAGATGCTTTCAGAGTCTCTGTGAATTCTTCCAGTTTTAAGAGGATCATTACTAAAAGAGACCCCTGAAGCCAGGCCACATACCTGGCATAGAAGGCATATTTATCAGAAAGAAATTGCTACCTGTTGTGTCAGGCGCTGTTGTAGACACTGGAGGTTCATTTATGAACTAGATAACATAGTTACTGCTTGATGGGAAGTCTTAATCTTCCCATCAAGACAAAGTGACATATCTGGAGTCAAATATACTGATTATTATTAACTTGATATTGGATTATGTTAACTGCTTTTGTTTTTTATTTGTTTTGAACTATTAGAATGGGACCAACTTCAACAAGAAACCGAGTGTCTAGGATCTCAATATTGGGTTTAGAAATCTTTTGACAGCTGAACTCTGTCCAAGTTGCCTCCTACATGAGCTTGGGGTCAGTTCAAACTGGTGTCCCCTTTTTTTTTAAAGAATCAAACCTGCCCCAGCTCAGGGATCAATCTCTCCTACAGCACTTTAAGATTTATATTTTGTGGTCTCCCTACCCCTGGTCTTGCTTCCTTTGTCAGGAAGATAATTACAGCTTCCTTCTTTATGGTTTTCCATTCTCTCTCACCGTGAGCCATCTGGCAGTTGGATGTTCTTGCCTTAATTTGACCTTTTGTAACTTCCACATTAGAGCTTAGAGACAAGCACTTTCTGAATTTTAGTCTGGTCCAATAGACAGTTTAATGGAATCAGAAAAGCGAAAGACTAAATGACCTATTAAATTAAGTGTATCTAGTAACTGTTCCCTGGGGCAGTGTTCAGTTTGATTCAAAATGACTTCACTTCCCTCGGGGAGGGGGGAGAGAGGGAGAGCATTTCCATTAATGACTTCTTATTCCATGGAACAAAGCTCTCCAATAGAATCAGCTGATCAGCTTCCTCTGTTGGCATCCTGGCTCAGGCAGGGACTTGCCATATATTTGCTTTTGTCTCAGAATGGGGGGAGGGAAGGGGAAGAGATTTTATAAAATGTCAGAACTCAGTCAGGGCTTTTCTTAAGCCCTTAAATCTGCTTTTGTTTGTTCTTCTAGCAAGTCCTGGCTCCCAGGATTTTGTTCTCTGTGACAGTCCATAGTTCTTGCACTCTGAGCTTGACAGTTGTGCTGCCAGAAGATCTAACGGGGCTCTGTCCCCTGGTGGTCTGGTGGCTAGGATTCCTGGTTTTCATCCAGGCTACCCAGGTTCAGTTCCTAGGCAGGGAACTAAGATCCTTCTCTAGGACTGCTCACTGCTGTCTCTCCAAGATCACATCCAGAACTTTCCCTGTACATTCATATTCATGTAAATGCATAGCTACCGTTACATTAAAAGAAAAAAAAAATCTAATGGAGTGGAGGGTGGAATTGATGAAAGAGAGTAGGAAGTGACAGGGTCTCTGATATGCTAGAGAGTATCCCCCTATCACCACCACCCAGTAGGACTCAATTTTTCTGTAAAGCATTGTACCTTTATTTTTTTGAAAGCACCGTACCCCATGAATAGTATGAAAAGGGGAAAAGATACAACACTGAAAGATGAACTCCCCAGGTTGGTAGGTGCCCAATATGCTACTGGAGAAGAGGGTAGAAATAACTCCAGAAAGAATGAAGAGACAGAGCCAAAGCAAAAACAACACCCAGTTGTAGGTGTGACTGGTGATGGAAGTTAAGTCTGTTGCTGTAAAGAACAATATTGCATAGGACCTGGACTGTTAGGTCCATGAATCAAGGTAAATTAGAAGTGGTCAAAAAAAAAAAAAAAACCAGAGAAGGCAGTGGCACCCCACTCCAGTACTCTTGCTTGGAAAATCCCATGGACGGAGGAGCCTATTACGCTGCAATCCATGGGGTTGCTGGGAGTCGGACATGACTGAGCGACTTCACTTTCACTTTTCACTTTCATGCATTGGAGAAGGAAATGGCAACCCACTCCAGTGTTCTTGCCTGGAGAATCCCAGGGACGGGGGAGCCTGATGGGCTGCTGTCTATGGGGTCACACACAGTCGGACACGACTGAAGTGACTTAGCATATATAGAAGTGGTCAAACAGGAGTGGCAAAAGTGAAGATCGACATTTTAGGAATCAGTGAACTAAAATGGACTGGAATGGGTGAATTTAATTCAAATGACCATTATATTTCCTACTGTGGGCAAGAATCCCTTAGAAGAAATGGAATAGCCCTCATAGTCAACCAAAGAGTCCGAAATGCAGTACTTGGATGCAGTCTCAAAAATGACAGAATGATCTCTGTTTGTTTCCAAGGCAAACCATTCAGTATCACAGTAATCCAAGTCTGTGCCCCAACCAGTAATGCTGAAGAAGCTGAAGTTGAATGGTTCTATGAAGACCTACAAGACCTTCTAGAATTAACACACAAAAAAGATGTCCTTTTCATTATAGGGGACTGGAATGCAAAAGTAGGAAGTCAAGAGATACCTTGAGTAATAGGCACATTTGGCCTTGGAGTAAGAAAAGAAGCAGGGCAAAGGCTAACAGAATTTTGCCAAGAGAACGCACTGGTCATAGCAAACAACTTCTTCCAATAACATAAGAGAAGACTCTACACATGGACCTCACCAGATGGTCAACACCAAAACCAGATTGATTATATTCTTTGCAGCCAAAGATGGAGAAGCTCTATACAGTCAGCAAAAACAAGACTGGGAGCTGACTGTGGCTCAGATTATGAACTCCTTATTGCCAAATTCAGACTTAAATTGAAGAAAGTAGGGAAAACCACTAGACCATTCAGGTATGACCTAAAACAAATCTCTCATGATTATACAGTAGAAGTGAGAAATAGATTTAAGGGACTAGATCTGATAGAGTGCCTGATGAACTATGGACAGAGGTTCGTGACATTGTACAGGAGACAGGGATCAAGACCATCCCCAAGGAAAAGAAATGCAAAAAAGCAAAATGGCTGTCTGGGGAGGCCTTACACATAGCTGAGAAAAGAAGAGAAGCTAAAGGCAAAGGAGAAAAGAAAAGATAAACCCATCTGAATGCAGAATTCCAAAGAATAGCAAGGAGAGATAAGAAAGCCTAAACAATCAGTGCAAAGATACAGAGGAAAACAATAGAATGGGAAAGACTAGAGATCTCAATCTCTTCAAGAAAATTAGAGATACCAGGGGAACATTTCATGCAAAGATGAGCACAATAAAGGACAGAAATGGTATGGACCTAACAGAAGCAGAAGATATTAAGAAGAGGTGGCAAGAATACACAGAAGAACTATACAAAAAAGATCTTCAGGACCCAGATAACCACGATGGTGTGATCACTCAGTGCTAGACATCCTAGAGTGCGAAGTGAAGTGGCCCTTAGAAAGCATCACTATGAACAAAGCTAGTGGAGGTGATGGAATTCCAGTTGAGCTATTTCAAATCCTGAAAGATGATGCTGTGAAAGTGCTACACTCAGTATGCCAGCAAATTTGTAAAACTCAGCAGTGGCCACAGGACTGGAAAAGGCCAGTTTGCATTCCAATCCACAAGAAAGGCAATGCCAAAGAATGTTCAAACTACTGCACAATTGCATTCATCTCACATCCTAGCAAAATAATGCTCAAAATTCTCCAAGCCAGGCTTCAGTAGTACATGAACCAAGAACTTCCAGATGTTCAAAATGGATTTAGAAAAGGCAGGGGAACCAGAGATCAAATTGCCAACATCCATTGGATCATCGAAAAAGCGAGAGAGTTACAGAAAAACATCTACTTCTGCTTCATTGACTATGTCAAAGCCTTTGTGTGGATCACAGCAAACTGGAAAATTCTGAAAGAGATGCGAATACCAGACCACCTGACCTGCCTCCTGAGAAATCTGCATGCAGGTCAAGAAACAACAGTTAGAACCAGACATGAACAACAGACTGGTTCCAAATTGTAAAAGGAGTATGTCATGGCTGTATATTGTCACCCTGTTTGTTTAATTTATATGCAGACTACATCATGTGAAATGCTGGGCTGGATGAAGCACAAGCTGGAATCAAGATTGCCAGGAGAAATATCAATAACCTCAGATATGCAGATGACACCACCCTTATGGCAGAAAGTGAAAAGGAACTAAAAAGCCTCTTGATGAAAGTGAAAGAAAAGAGTGAAAAGCTGGCTTAAAACTCAACATTCAGAAAACTAAGATCATGGCATCTGATCCCATCACTTCATGGCAAATAGATGGGGAAACAGTGGAAACAGTTAGAGGCTATTTTCTTGGGCTCCAGAATCACTGCAGATGGTGACTGATGCCTTGAAATTAAAAGACGCTTGCTCCTTGGGAGAAAAGCTATGACCAATCTAGACAGCATATTAAAAAGCAGAGACATTACTTCACCAACAAAAGTCTGTCTAGTCAAAGCTATGGTTTTTCCAGTAGTCGTGTACAGATGTGAGATTTGGACCATAAAGAAAGCTGAGCACTGAATAATTGATGCTTTTCAACTGTGGTGTTGGAGAAGACTCTTGAGAGTCCCTTGGACTGCAAGGAGATCCAACCAGTCTATCCTAAAGGAAGTCATTCCTGAATATTCATTGAAAGGAGTAATGCTGAAGCTGAAACTCCAATACTTTGGGCCACCTGATGCGAAGAACTGACTCATTTCCCACCCTGATGCTGGGAAAGATTGAAGGTGGGAGAAGGGGAGAATGAGATGGTTGGATGGCATCACTGACTCGATGGATATGAGTTTGAGCAAGCTTTGGGAGTTGGTGATGGACAGGGAGGCCTGGTGTGCTGCAGGCCACAGGGCCACAAACAGTTGGACTCAACTGAGCAACTGAACTGAACTGTTTCTTTATAAGCAAGCAACTGCCTGTTTGACTCCTAATCTTATCTAGGTAGAAGCTGTTTGACGCCTGAGGTAGGGACATCTTCTCATCTTGAGTTTTTTCCAGGCTCTTATTTTTCTCTGAAGCATTCTTAAAGTGTGGGCTTCTTTGTGTTGATGCGGTCATGTGTGGAAAGTGTGAGACCTGAAGACTCGGCTTTTGCCCTAGGAGAGCTTTTAGAATATGATATGTTGATATCCCTAGGGCACAAGAGAGTCTAAATTAGTGTTTTTTGACTCCGTGGGTAGAAAATCTATTTAGTGGGTTGCTACCAACAAAAAAGAACTTTAAATAGAATATGCCATACAGAATATAACACAGACAGTGTTGATAAATATTGCTTATTGTTTCATGAACTTTTATATATAAGATATATATACACAGACATTGGGTACTAACTAAAAAGATATTTCTTAGTGGTGGGGTCATGTCACAGTCAAAACAAAATTGAGTCTAGATCCCAAGAGTAGTTTTTTTTGGCCATGCCTTGAGTCACGTGGGATTATTTCCCCACGAGGGATTGAACCCCCTGCATTGGAAGTGTGGAGTCTTAACCACTGGACCACCGGGGAATTCCCCAAAGAGTATTTTTTTTTAAAAATACTAGTTCCCCAATGGACAAATGTTGCTTCCCAAAGAGGATTCAGAGGTTGACTATATCTAAAAAACCATGTATTATATCCCCATTTTGGAGATGAACAGTGTGCATTAGTAGGTTGTTTAAGAAGTCTTGTATTTAAACAGTTGCCAAATTTATTTGACCTCAGAACTTTTTTTCCCACATGTAATGCCTTTTAACATTCTGAGAAACTAGTTTTTGGAGAAACACACTTTGGAAAACCTTGATCTGGTTTTGTTGTCACGAGGGAAAGTTTTATCTATTTAGTCTGAAAGTTCTTATATATAGGGACTGAGGATCGATTCCGTTTATTGTCATTGGGATAAGAGGGTGGCAGGTACCGTATTGTGGGTTTCGAGGAAGGTGAAGGTCAGAATAAGGAAGTGCTTTTCAGTTTCCTAAGTGGAGTTCTTTTCTGAGAAAGGAGCTATGAGAGTGACCAGGACCCTGATTGCTGACATTTTTTCTTCTTATTTTTACAGATGTGGGATCTAGGAAAAGGCCTGGCGATTTCCCAGCTACACCAGTCTGGAGTGGCTGTCCTGGTTCTTACTGTGTTGTCGTCTGTAGGGCTGGCAGCCATGTGAAGAGCCAAAGTTCCCAGTGTCGTCATCCTACAAATTATCACATTGACCTGTCTTCCTGTTTGTTACTCTTGTCTTTGGCTAGGGCAAAGTTATTCTGATTTGTTTAGACCCTTCTTTGCTTGCAGATCCCCTTGGAGCTCAGCAGTAGAGTACCTTACAGAACCATAACGGTGGAAAAGGGTCCAGTTTTCCCCTTATTTCTAAGGATGGAATGACTGCAAAAACTCCCTTTTCTTGCCCCCGGCTTGCAGCCTACTCTGGGCTTAGGAGCCTTCTTTCTCTCTCCATGTTAGGCCTTGATTTATGCTGAGGGTCAGCCTTTGGCTCCTTCTTCCTGAGACAGTGGAAACAATGCCAGCTCTGTGGCCTCTGCCGTGGGGACTGGGAGTGGGGATCCGGGTGCCACTGCCTGTGGGTTGCTGGCTCAAAGGACAATTCTGTCCATTGGTCAGAGCCCAGGGTCTTTAGCGCCCACACAGTGTGACTGAAAGGAGAGGGGTGGGGGTGCAGGAGAATTAGCCTGTCCCAGCTAGCGGGAGAGAAAAAGAGTTAAGTTGGCTCTTGGAGCAGGTCTTGGGGAGAAGATATATAGCTTTTGATGCAAGAAGAAAATCCAGAAGATTATTGTTGAATCTGTTACGGGTTATTTCTTTTCCTTGTGTTTCCAGAAAAAGCAAACCTCTTACTGTCATGTTTTCTAATCCAGAATCACGTGACATCTTTTTCTGAAACTGAATTAAAATTATTATTTTGCCTTTGACTCTCGTTGATACTTTGAGAAACCAAGACAGCGGCAACTGGGGAGGAGGAGCCAGTTTCCTCCCTGCCCCGTCTGGTCTCCCTCTGGTCTCCTCTTCTCAGGTGCTTGCATCCCCCCAATCCTGCCTTCCTCGGGAGGGAAGCAATTTGTCCTTTTAAGTGAGGACTCAAAAATTATCAGGGAATCAAATAAAAGTGGCTAGGGATTTAATATACAGAAACCTCAGAGAAGAAAGGAGCAGGAGAAAGGAAGTTAAGCTGTGGAGAGCTTTTAGTTTTTTATAAACTCCAGAATCCCACTGAGAACAGATGAGAAGCCCCAAGGTACAGTTCAGCGAGTTATAATCCAGTGGAACAATGGAGGGGATGGCCAAGGGACCATGAGCTAAGTATGTAAATGAGCTGAGGGGAGAGTGGAGGTAAGAAAGAGATTGATGGAAACCTGGCAGACGTTTATGGTTTCATGAGAAAACTTGCTACTTTCCTGATCCACATAGGCCAGGCTTTTGGGCCCCTAGCTCCCTGTGGCGGGAGTGCTGTTTTGATAGTCTCCGGAAACTCGGGGGCGACCGATCTTAGTGTGTCACCGAGCTGCTCGCCAGCCAGTTAAAGCTTTGGTTGGAGAGAAGCAGCAGTGACTGTGATTGGTGTCAGTGGGAGAGGAAGACCTTGCTTGGCTGCTTTGTCAGCCTTCATCCCAGCTCCCAGTAGTCCTTGGCTTTAAGTGATGATCACGTCTCCCTTTTTGCTATACTGGCCCTGAGAAGTCTTGGGAGCCTTTTCCAGCACACACCGGGGGCTTCCCTTGTGGCTCAAACAGTAAAGAATCTGCCTGCCATGCAGGAGACTTGCATTCAGTCCATGGGTCAGAAAGGTCCCTGGAGAAGGGCATGCTAACCCACTCCAGGATTCTTGCCTGGAGAATCCCATGGACAGAGGAGCCTGGTGGGCTACAGTCCACAGGGTCGCAAAGGGTTGGACAGGAATGAGCGACTCACAGGCTTTCCAGTGCACACCAGACGTCCTCTGTGCTTGTCCTCAGAGTGAAGCATCCATGCTTACCAGGGAACAACTGGGTGCCAGAACTGGGAAAGCTTTGGCAAGCGCATTAAATGTAACAGCCAGTGCCAGGAAGTTGCAGAACAGGGGTAAAGATAAACAGAAATGAGAGGCTGGGAAATGGATAGGGGACTCTTTTGGTGGCTTCTTAATCATTCCCTGGACTTCCCTGGTGGCTCAGATGGTCAAGTGTCTGCCTACAATGCGGGAGAGCTGGGTTCAATCCCTTGGTTGGGAAGATCTGGAGAAGGAAACGGCAACCCATTCCAGTATTCTTGCCTGGAAAATCCCATGGACGGAGGAGCCTGGTAGGGTACAGCCCATGGGGTCGCAAAGAGTTGGACACGACTGAGCGACTTACGACTTATTAATCGTTCAGGTGATTGGGTCAGGGGAGTGGCAGAGTGGTCATCATGTATGTAATTCTGCCCCAACTTTCTACTTGCGTGTCGCCCTTTATTTTTCTTCTCTCTGCTAATCACTTCTGTAGCTTCAGTTTTCAAGTTATATTTGTATTTTTGCTTAAGTTTTGCTTTTACAACTCTTAGTTCTCCTGTGTGTTCTGTCAGATCAGATATGATCTCTTACACAAGGGTTACGTCTCTTACCCTGGCATCCCGTTGCTTTTCTTCCCCCACCTCCAAATACACATACACCTGCTCTACTCTAAATGGTCGTACTTCTGACTTTGAAGTTCATGCTCGGAGTGAAAAGTGAGGGGGTATTTATTTCCTCCAACCCTTCTAATTATGGGTTAAAAGAGGTGGCCAGAGTGACCTCGGGCGGCCTTGGCCTGCAGCAGCTTAGAGCAGGGCTTGGTATCCCAGCCAGAGATTAAGGCTGGGCCGCAGCAGTGAAAGCACCAAATTCTAGGTACTAGACCAGTGGTCAGTGGCAAGGGCCCTGGCCCTTCGACTTTGCAGAAAAGAATTCCCACAAAGAAAGTGAAGCAAGTAAGGTATTTATTAAGAGGAAAAAGAGTATAATACATGTGGATAGGCACACAGGCAGACTGTCCCAGACTTGTGCCCTCAAAGCAGTTTGAATTACTTTTATGAGGCATTTCTTGTTGGTTTCCTTTGGCCAATCATTTTGACTTGTCTGGTTCACAGTCCATATGTGGTATATCAGGATTCTCTCAGGTGAGTGCACACATCTCTTAGCCAAGGTGGATTCTACTGAAGAGGTGTTATGGGTAGAGCATCCCTTGACATTGCTCCCCGCTTCTGCCTGCAAGGAGCCTTTCTGTGCATGTGTGGTTGGGGAGGTCTCCTGACTTCCAGAGTGAGAAATGGTTTGAACAGGGCCCAGCCTCCTCCCTTAATTGTCCTGCTATTGCCTTGAAGTGGAGTTTCAGTTTATAGGTAATGAATCTCCAATCGCTTTACCTTGGGGGAGTGAGGTGGAGGGTGCCCATCTACCTCCTACCTCAAGAGCTGAAGAGAAAAATTACAAGTCAGTAAAAGATTCAGCATACAATGTTACTAACACAAAATTGTAAAGCAACTATACTCCAATAACAAAAAAAAGTTTATTTTACAAATTTGCCTTTATTCCCATCTGTAATTTCCCTGATTAAGGGGGGTCTTCCTTAGGCCACTCAGTCCCTTAGACCCTTACGGAGTTGCAGGTTTGCATTTCTGGACCTCGGCTAGATTACGGCCTGCGTGGGGCAAACAGGGGCTTCCAGGTGGGCACTTTGGAGAGTTGAGTGGGCTTTGGGGACCTGGAGTGTGACCCGCAGAGGGATGTGAGCTTTGGAGTTGATCTGGGGAATTGAGATTTGAGGCTGGGGAGCTTGGGATTATGGTGGGGCTTGGTGCTTGTTGTACAGTCTTTGTGATAGATTTCCTGAGTTTCTTCTGACTGTCTGGATAATGGGGCTGTCAGGGGTAGAACAGAAGAGACAATTGTGTTTCCGGTTAGGCCTAGATCGTTCTCAATCCATCTCAATTCTAAATCCCCGTTTCCGCATCCCATGGGCAAGAAGTCAGGTTTCAAATACATGTCAAATTGGTACCATTAACCTCCCCTTGAGATCAGATCATTTTGTACTGTGTGAAGGGGGAGATGGGTGGGGTGGATAAGATGTCCTTAGCTTATCCCTTCAACCTGAAGAGGTTGCTTAAGGACTAGACAAGATAAGACAGAATTGGTGAAAGGTTCCCCCTGCTGGGATTGTGTTAGTATAACAATAGACATTTCTGAGGTTGAAAAGGAAATAGGATTGAGGGAGAGAGTGGGAGAAATAGATACCTTGCCGAAGATTTCAGGACGCAACCCATTGGAAGCCTTAAGTAAATCAGGATTTTTCTGTATCCATCTGGTGAGGGAGGCAGCACCAGCAGCTGTACGGGAGGTCAGGGTCGCCCGAGCAGGGGGTACCTTCAGAGGCATTTGCCAGGTGCCCATGAAGGAGCCCCAGGGACTTGCCTAAATGGAAAAAGATGGGATTCCTCAACAGGGCTTCTCACTCGCAGTAACTGGCCTATTGGCAGTTCTGTTCTATTTGTCTTAGTTCCATCTTTTTACCTTTGGGATTGTCATGAAACAAGACTGAAAGCATAACGTCCCCAGTCTCTTCCCCTTTCTCATTTAGATTGCCCTAATTTTTTAATCCCCTTTACCTCCACTGGCTTAAACTCTACATCCTTAGCCTAAGTTTGGCAGGGTACCCACTATATAACACTCTTGCCTCAAGGTGTTCATTTTATATCAATCATTCATCAACTGAAGGAGTTCTGGGTGTTAAACCTATCCTGTTGGCTGGAAGTTTGGGAGCACTCTTGTCACAATGTAAATTAGATTGCACTTTAATCTTCCAAGTAGTGGCTGCAGGAGATTACAAGTCTTCCCTCTGTTACTCCAGTTCTATGCCTTGGTTCTTTAACTTTCTAGATGAGAATGGAGATGAATATCTCACCTTGGAACGGGGCACTGAAGGCAACAGATGACCACGATCATTGGCAATAATCTGAGTGTAGCCTTGATGGGAAGAAATCCTCTGGGGTAGAGGTGGAGAGAAAAGTGCTTGTGAAGATGGAGTGGAAAAGTGGGAGAAAGTATCTGAAGGGCTTAAATTTGAATTAAGGGCTGAGGGAGAGGAGGCTATGGGAATGCAAAGAATGCTGAAAGAGTTTAGGAGGTGCCAGTGAATTACAGAGTATGACATAAAGAGGGTGCACTGAAGCTGGACTACCTCTTTTGTTGGCTTCGCAAGAGACCAGTTCTGCAGATACTTGGGTGAGAAAGGTTTCTCGTACTGTGGAGAGAAAGATAAGAATCCCTGAGACTCAAAGGTCCCAAGCCCAGGAAATGATAGCTAGACACAGTTCTTTAGATGTGAAGACCAGAGGCATGAACAACCAGCTAAGTAAGCTTTAACTCACTGCAGACAGCATGTAAGTCGTTTTTCTGTGTGCTGCCCAGCATGAAGCCACGAGCCACGTGTGGCTCTTGAGCCCTGGAAACACGACCAGTCCAAGTTGAGGTGCTTTGTATGTACAGTCGACCCTTGAACATGTGGGTTTGAACTGTGCAAGTTAACTTACAGATTTTTTTCAAAAAACATGTACTATAGTACTACATGATCAATGGTTGAATCTGTGAATGTGGAACCCTGGATGCGGAGGGCTGACTGTTAAGTTAGATGCAGATTTTCAATTGTGTGGGGATCTGTGCCCTAATTCCTGCCTTGTTCAAGGATCAGCTATATAAAGAATACTGGATTTTGAAGATTTAGTACCAAAAAAAGGGAACGTGAAACATCTAACTATAATTTAAAATATTGATTAAATGTTAGAAATAATATTTTGGACTTACCGGGCTAAATTAAATATATTGTTAAAATTAACTTTTTCTTTTAAATGTTTCTCATGTAGCTAGCTACCAACCCACTCCAGTACTCTTGCCTGGAAAATCCCATGGATGGAGGAGCCTGGTAGGCTGCAGTGCCTGGGGTTGTGAAGAGTCAGACACGACTTAGCTTTCACTTTTCATTTTCACACATTGGAGAAGGAAATGGCAACCCACTCCAGTGTTCTTGCCTGGAAAATCCCAGGGACGGCGGAGCCTGGTGGGCTGCCGTCTACGGGGTCGCACAGAGTCGGACACGACTGAAGCGACTTAGCAGCAACAGCAGCATGTAGCTACTAGAAAATTTGAAGTTACATTTGTGATTCACATTATCTTTTTATTATAGTGCTGGTCTAGACCAGGGTCAGCAAACTCTGGCCCATGCGCCAAATCCATCCTCCTGTCTGTTTTGAGATGGCCTGAGAAAGCTAAGAACTGTTTTTAATAGATGAACATTTGCAGTTGATTTGATAAAAGGGAACACTAACTTTGTATCCCAATTAAGCAAAAATATTTTCTCATCCTATAAGAATTTCATTCTTTTCATTAATAATATAAAAAATTATACTGTTATATTTTGAATTTTGTCAAAAATTTTATGGAAAATGTTTTCTCTCATACCTATATGGTATCTTTGATTTTATCACTTGGCCCACAGAGGCTAAAATATTTCCTCTCTGGCCCTTTCCAGAAAAAAATTTGCTGACCTCTGGATTAGAGCCTACAATCTTAACACAGAAATATCTATTACATGTACTTTGGGCCCTCCCTCCCCTGAGAGCCAAGAAGTTAAAAAAAAAAAATACTATCACATAGCACTTTTTTTTTTTCTGTCTATTCAGTAATCAGAATCCTATGGGAGGGGTCAGGCAAAAGGTGGACTCTGGAAGGCAAAATTAAATGTTACAGAAAAGGGAAAAAAGTGCTTACCTGGTTGGCACTGTAGTTAGTGGCCATGATCCTGCCACTTCCTGCTGTTTACCTTTGTTGCCTGGCAACCGCAGAAGGCAGCCCTTGCAGGAGGGCCTCGCAATTAGCAGGGGCTGCCTTTTGCTTCTTGTTATTCATTTTATTGGGTGATAGTGCCCCCAGTATTCTCCCCTGAAACTTAGGTGCATTTTCATTTTAGAGATGTGAGGGACAGAGTAAATAAATGGGGGAAAACTGGTTGAATAGCGGCCCTGACTTTTCTAGCATAACTTCCAGGTTCTTAGCATGCTTTAAGAACTTCCAGGTTGTCTTTGACTGGGCTCTTTAACCACCCTAGCAAATTATGGAGCCCAAGAGCAGTGTTTGTTCTTTGGGTGGAGTGGTGTAATGTTCAACATACTTTAGACCCAGACACTGGGGTCTGAGTCCTTATTCAACACAGGAACATAGGAGCTGTGTGATATAAAGCAATTGACATCCCTTCACTGAATTTCTGTAGTCATTTGTATTGTGAAGATGATATAATAGAACCTTTACCGGGGAAACCAGGTAAAGTGAATTAAGTATCTAGATAATGTGCTCAGTACTGCCAAGACCCTGTTTACAGGGTACACTACTTCATTTTCTCAGACAGAACAAAGGAATGATGTTTTAAAAAGCAGTCTATTCAGATTTGTTCCCAGAAAGAAAAACATATCTTATCTTTTGTTCTTAATTGACTCCTGTCTCTACCATCACTCTCTAGAATCATACAGCCTAAGAATACAGGTGCTTGATGTTGGCTGGGTTGAGGTGGAATCTGGAGTTGGTGCCATGAGACTGAGCAGGGATGATGAAAGAATGCTGTAGTGTGGAAAGTAACAGATTTAGAAGATGAAGTGGTGATGCTAGGACACAAACCTAATATCTATTGGATCAGGCGACCTCTCTGAGACTCATCTAAAATGGCATTATCAGACCTATCTACTGGGTTGTTAGGGAGAAAGTGGAATTGTGCTTTCTGAATTATAAAGTTTATGTGTAAGGTGTTAAGATGAAAGGAAAAAAACTAAGAAATAAGTTGTCAAAGAAAAAAAATAGATCATTGAGATCCAGGAGAGCATTTTAGTGGATGCTTGTCAGTCCTTCTCCCTTCCTTCTTCCCCCAAAGTCCTTATCCCAATCAATACACCAAGTACAAGAACACTCATACACTTCTAGAGGTGGAGGTAGAAACAGCTCTTATTTTAGAGGTAGTTAACAGATGGATAATACGAGGTCTGGAAAGGAGACTCATGTGTTCAGTCGCTGTGGTTCTCATCACTCTCTAGAGTGATAATATTTTGGTCCCTAAAGCCATGATTATACTTAAGCAAGCATCATCTCTCTTAGAACTTCTATATTTAGCTGGTATGCTTTTCTAACAGAGATGTAATGTTATACGATGGTTGCACTCTTATTTTTTTAATTAACTAGTTTTTGTTTCATTAAAAAAATGTACATGGGGAAGAAAGTTTCATTTTTACAGAAGGGTATTTAATGAAGAGCAAATCTCCATCTGACTTCAGCTCCCATTCTTGCTCCTCAAAGGCAACTACTGTTATTATTTTCTTGTGTCTCCTTCCAGAAATATTATAGGCATTCTTAGACTAATGGGAGTAAGCTGTCCACATTGTTTGGTGATTTGCTTTTTTGACCATTTTGGGGATTTTTTTCATAGCAGTATATTATTTCATTTTAGGGTATGCTGCTAAGTCACTTCAGTCGTGTCCGACTCTGCGCGAGCCCATAGACGGCAGCCCACCAGGCTCCCCCGTCCCTGGGATTCTCCAGGCAAGAACACTGGAGTGGGTTGCCATTTCCTTCTCCAAGGCATGAAAGTGAAAAGTGAAAGTGAAGTTGCTCAGTCGTGTCTGACTCTTAGCAACCCCATGGACTGCAGCCCACCAGGCTCCTCCATCCATGGGATTTTCCAGGCAAGAGTACTGGAGTGAGGTGCCACTGCCTTCTCCATTTTAGGGTATACCATCATGTATTTTTTAGTCTAATTTAGATTATATTTAGGTCATCTCCAGTCTTTCGCTGTTACATACATTGCTGCAATGAAAATCTGTATCTACCTATATATCATTATGAGTATAAAGATATATATATATATAGAGAGAGAGAGAAGTGGAGAAGGCAATGGCACCCCACTCCAGTACTCTTGCCTGGAAAATCCCATGGATGGAGGAGCCTGGTAGGCTGTAGTCCATGGGGTCGCTAAGAGTCGGGCATGACTTAGCGACTTCACTTTCACTTTTCACTTTCAGGCATTGGAGAAGGAAATGGCAACCCACTCCAGTGTTCTTGCCTGGAGAATCCCAGGGACGGGGGATCTGGTGGGCTGCCGTCTATGGGGTCACACGGAGTTAGACATGACTGAAGCGACTTAGCAGCAGCAGCAGAGAGAGAAGTATATGGCTTTATGAGTATAAAGATATATATAGAGAGAGAGATAGAAGCATGTCTTTATGAATGTATGTGATTAGTAGGATAATTCTAAAAGTGAACTGCAAACTCACAGGGTTTATGAACTTAGAACACGAGTAGACAATATCAAATTGCTGCTCAAAGACACTGCCAGTTTATACATCTGCCAGTGGTACACGTGAGCGCCTAGTTCTCCACTCCCTTTCCAACACTATACCAATGGTTTCCCTGTTTCTGTCCACCCGATAATAAGAACTAATGTGGTTACTATATGCCATGCAGTCTTCATTGCCTTTTATTATATTTTCTCCTTTTGTTCTCAGAAGAACCCAGGCCTAGGAAACAAGAGAATGCATAGTGAGGAGTAGAACCAGGATTCAATCTCAAGTATTCTGACTCTAGAGCAATCAGTTTCAACCATTACACTGTATTGCTTCTTAAACTGTAGGTGAAACGTGGTGTTTCATTTTTTACATTTTCATTTCTTTAATTACGAGGTTTTTTCCCCCTTATGTTTATATGTTTTGTTTTTTTTCCCCTGAAAATAGCCTTTCATGTTTTTCGCCATTTGCTATTGGGCTATTGATCATTTATATTAGCTGTCTGAAACTTTATGTATTGAGGAAATCAGCCCTTTGTCAACTACGTGACAAACATTTTCCCCCAGATTTTCTTGTTCTTTTTTTTTTTTTTTCTATTTTTTAAAAAATTTAATTCCCCCAGGTTTTCATTTAATTTTTGTTTGTGGCTTTTTTTTTTTTTTTGCCATAGACATCTTCTTAATATTTATGTAGTCAAATATATTACTCTTCCTTTCTGTGCTTCCATATCTTGTGCTTTGAAAGCTTTTTGTAAATTCCAGTATTTACCCCTGGTTACAGTTTTTATATTTAAATTTTTGTTCTGTTGGTTTTTGTTTTGGTGACTAAACTGAGGTCAGTCTCTAGATACCTAACTAGTTGTCTCAGCATCATTTACTGAATAAGCCGTCTTTTCCTACTGACTTGAAATACGACCTTTATTGTATTCCCGGATATTTGGATCTCTTTCTGGATCCTCTAGCCCATTCTTCTGTGGGGAGACGTGACCATTTTAGGTTATTTGTGTCTCTTTAAAATCCATGGTTCAATCCTGCCTGAGTCCTGTGTGAATTCTCCACTTAGTGTTTCACAGACACTTACAGGAATTGTAATATAATCAGTAACAGGCATTTACAAGCTTCTAATAAAATTGTATTAAATTTTAGCCATTCTTCTGATTGACTGCTTGACTTCAGGTACAGCTGTTGTTCTTTCATCAAACCAACTCTTTCAAAGTTGGAAGGGCTCATAAAGGCCCCACTGAAAAAACAGGCCTCACGATATTTTCATGATTTGATTCAGTTCTCTAATGCCTGAAATAGACCATTCAGTTCAGTTCAGTTCAGTCGCTCAGTCATGTCAGACTCTTTGCAACCCACGGACTGCAGCATGCCAGGCTTCCCTGTCCATCACCAATTCCCGGAGCTCACTCAAACTCATGTCCATCGAGTAAGTGATGCCATCCAACCATCTCATCCTCTGTCGTCCCCTTCTCCTCCCGCCTCCAATCTTTGCTAGCATCAGAGTCTTTTCTAATGAGTCAGTTCTTTGCATCATGTGGCCAAAGAACTGGAGTTTCAGCTACAGCATCAGTCCTTCCAATGAATATTCAGGACTGATTTCCTTTAGGATAGACTGGTTGGATCTCCTTGCAGTCCAACGGACACTCAAGAGTGTTCTCCAACACCACAGTTCAAAAGCATCAATTTTTCGGTGCTCAGCTTTCTTTATAGTCCAACTCTCATATCCATACATGACTATTGGAAAAGCCATAGCTTTGACTAGACAGAACTTTGTTGGCAAAGTAATATCGCCGCTTTTTAATATGCTGTCTAGAAATGGTATGGACCTAACAGAAGCAGAAGATATTAAGAAGAGGTGGCAAGAATACACAGAAGATCTGTACCAAAGGGATCTTCACAACCCAGATAATCATGAAGATGTGATCACTCACACTCACCTAGAGCCGGACATCCTGGAATGTGAAGTCAGTTGGGCCTTAGGAAGCATCATTAAGAACAAAGGTAGTGGAAGTGATGGAATTCCAGTTGAGCTATTTCAAATAGTAAAAGATGGTGCTGTGAAAGTGCTCAATATGTCAGCAAATTTGGAAAACTCAGCAGTGGCCATCAGACTGGAAAAGGTCAATTTTCATTCCAATCCCAAAGAAAGGCAATGCCAAAGAATGCTCGAACTACCGCACAATTGCACTCATCTCACACACTAGTAAAGTAATCCTCAAAATTCTCAAAGCCAGGCTTCAGCAATATGTGAACTGTGAACTTCCAGATGTTCAAGCTGGTTTTATAAAAGGCAGAGGAACCAGAGATCAAATTGCCAACATCCGCTGGATCATGGAAAAAGCAAGAGAGTTTCAGAAAAACATCTATTTCTGCTTTATTGACTATGCCAAAGCCTTTGACTGGGGTAATAAACTGTGGAAAATTCTGACAGAGATGGGAATACCAGACCACCTGACCTGCCTCTTGAGAAACCTGTATACAGGTCAGGAAGCAACAGTTAGAACTGGACATGGAACAACAGACTGGTTCCAAATAGGAAAAGGAGTACGTCAAGGCTCTATATTGTCACCCTGCTTATTTAACTTATTTGCAGAGTACATCATGAGAAACGCTGGGCTGGATGAAGCACAAACTGGAATCAAGATTGTCGGGAGGAATATCAATAATCTCAGATATGCGGATGACACCAACCTTATGGCAGAAAGTTAAGAGAAACTAAAAAGCCTCTTGATGAAAGTGAAAGAGGAGAGTGAAAAAGTTGGCTTAAACTCAACATTCAGAAAACTAAGATCATGGCATCTGCTCCCATCATTTCATGGCAAATGTGGAAACAGTGGAAACAATGGCTGACTTTATTTTGGGGGGCTCCAAAATCACTGCAGATGGTGATTGCAGCCATGAAATTAAGACTGTTGTTCCTTGGAAGAAAAGTTATGACCAACCTAGACAGCATATTAAAAAGCAGAGACATTACTTTGCCAACAAAGGTCTGTCTAGTCAAGGCTATGGTTTTTTCCAGTAGTCATGTATTGGTGTGAGAGTTGGACTATAAAGAAAGCTGAGCTCCAAAGAATTGATGCTTTTAAATTGTGGTGTTTAAGAAGACTCTTGACAGTCCCTTGGACTGCAAGGAGATCCAATCAGTCCATCCTAAAGGAGATCAGTCCTGGGTATTCACTGGAGGGACTGATGCTGAAGCTGAAACTCCAATATTTTGGCCACCTGATGTGGAGAGCCAATTCATTTGAAAAGACCCTGATGCTGGGAAATATTGAGGGCAGGAGGAGAAGGGGACGACAAAGGATAAGATGGTTGGATGGCATCACTGACTCAATGGACATGGGTTTGGGTGGATTCCGGGGGTTGGTGATGGACAGGGAGGCCTGGCGTGCTGCAGTTCATGGGGTTGCAAAGAGTCGGACACGACTGAGTGACTAAACTGGAACTAGGTTGGTCATAGCTTTCCTTCCAAGAAGCAAGCATCTTTTAATTTCCTGGCTACAGACACCATCATCTGCAATGATTTTGGAGCCCAAAAAATAAAGTCTGTCACTGTTTCCATTGTTTCCCCATCTATTTGCCATGAAGTGATGGGACCAGATGCCATGATCTTAGTTTTCTGAATGTTGAGTTTTAAGCCAACTTTTTCACTCTCCTCTTTCACTTTCTTCAAGAGGTTCTTTAGTTCTTCTTACTTTCTGCCATGAGGGTGGTGTCATCTGCATATCTGAGGTTATTGATATTTCTCCTGGCAGTCTTGATTCCAGCTTGTGCTTCATCCAGCCTGGCATTTTGCATAATGTACTCTCCATATGAGTTAAATAAGAAGGGAGACAATATTCAGCCTTGATGTACTCCTTTCTGGATTTGGAACCAGTCTTTTGTTCCATATCCAGTTTTAACTGTTGCTTCTTGACCTGCATACAGATTTCTCAGGAGGCAGGTCAGGTGGTCTGGTATTCCCATCTCTTTAAGAAGATGGTACTCTTTCCACAATTTGTTGTGATCCACATAGTCAAAGGCTTTGGCGCAGTCAATAAAGCAGAAGTAGATGTTTTTCTGGAACTCTCTCACTTTTTTGATGATCCAACGGATGTTGGCAATTTGATCTCTGGTTCCTCTGCCTTTTCTAAAACCAGTTTGAACAACTGGAAGTTTTCGGTTCATGTACAGTTGAAGCCTGGCTTGGAGAATGTTGAGCATTACTTTGCTAGCATGTGAGATGAGTACAATTGTGTGGTAGTTTGAACATTCTTTGGCATTGCCTTTTTGGGGACTGGAATGAAAACTGACCTTTTCTAGACCTGTGACCACTGCTGAGTTTTCCAAATTTGCTGGCATATTGACTGCAGCACTTTCAAAGCATCATCTTTGAGGATTTTAAATAGCTCAACTGGAATTCCATCACCTCCACCAGCTTTGTTTGTAATGATGTTTCCTAAGGCCCACTTGACTTTGTACTCCAGGATGTCTGGCTCTGGGTGAGTGATCACGCCATCGTGGTTATCTGGGTCCTGAAGATCTTTTTTGTATAGTTCTTCTGTGTATTCTTGCCACCTCTTCTTAATATCTTCTGCTTCTGTTAGGTCCATACCATTTCTGTCCTTTATTGTGCCCATCTTTGCATGAAATGTTCCCTTGGTATCTCTAAGTTTCTTGAAGAGATCTCTAGTCTTTCCCATTCTATTGTTTTCCTCTTATTTCTTTGCACTGATCACTGAGGAAGGCTTTCTTTTTTTTTTGAAATCATGAAATTTGTTTATTTATTTCAGGCCAAAGAATCCCCCCAAACAATGAAGATTCTTAGGAGGATATGGCGGAAACACTGCAAAAAGATCATAATCATCAGCATGGCAATTCTTTTTTCAATCATCATCATTCTTTTAAGTACAAACGTTATACCAACTTGACCCTTCTCCCCATCTACAGCGGATACCAATAAATTGTTATATATAACTAGAGAATTCTACCACCACCAATTACAAAAGCATTCTCTAGTAGTGGTAGGAGAGCTTCCCTGGTGACTCATATGATAAAGTGATAGGAGGAAGGGAGGAAGAGGGGGTTGCAGTATTTCCTTGTCTCTTTGGTGTTGACTGTTGTCTTTGTATCTCTTCCATTTCTGAAACCCCATTTGGGTTGAGGGGTGGGGGGTTGTTTTTGTTATTACCATTGCTCCACTGCTATTCTGTTACTATTACAAGCACAAACCCTGGAATCAGACTGCCAAGTTTCAGCTCTGCACTCTGCCACGTACCACAGAGGTGACTTTAGACAAGTTGGTTATGTTTGGTGCTGAGTTGGTTATGTTTGGTGCTGTTTTCGTCTTTAAAATGGAGCCAATAATAATACCACACAGTTGTCTGCTGCTGCTGCTAAGTCGCTTCAGTCGTGTCTGACTCTGTGCAACCCCATGGACTGCAGCCTATCAGGCTCCCCCATCCCTGGGATTCTCCAGGCAAGAACACTGGAGTGGCTTGCCATTTCCTTCTCCTGAGGAAGGCTTTCTTATCTCTCTTTGCTATTCTTTGGAACTCTGCATTCAAATGGGTATATCTTTCCTTTTCTCCTTTGCCTTTAGTGTTTCTTCCCTTCTCAGCTATCTGTAAGGCCTCCTCAGCAACCATTTTGCCTTTTTGCATTTCTTTTTCCTGGGGATGGTCTTGATCACTGCCCCCTGTACCATGTCATGAACCTCCATCCATGGTTCATCAGGTACTCTGTCTATCAGGTCTAATCCCTTGAATCTATTTCTCACTTCCACTGTATAATTTTAAGGGATTAGATTTAGGTCAGGTGGTTTTGCCTACTTTCTTCAATTTAAATCTGAATTTGGCAATAAGGAGTTCATGATCTGAACCACAGTCAGCTCCCGGTCTTGTGTTTGCTGACTGTATAGAGCTTCTCCATCTTTGGCTGCAAAGAATATAATCAATCTGGTTTTGGTGTTGACCATCTGGTGATGTCCATGTATAGAGTCTTCTCTTGTGTTGTTGGAAGAAGGTGTTTGCTATGACCAGTGTGTTCTCTTGGCAAAACTCTGTTAGCCTTTGCCCTGCTTCATTTTGTACTCCAAGGCCAAACTTTCCTGTTACTCCAGATATCTCTTGACTTCCTACTTTTGCATTCCAGTCCCCTATAATGAAAAGGACGTCTTTTAGATTTTTGTGAAGGTCTTGTAGGTCTTCATAGAACCGTTCAACTTCAGCTTCTTCAGCATTACTGGTTGGGGCATAGACTTGGATTACTGTGATACTGAATGGTTTGCCTTGGAAACAAACAGAGATCATTCTGTCATTTTTGAGACTGCATCCAAGTACTGCATTTCAGACTCTTTGGTTGACTATGAGGGCTATTCCGTTTCTTCTAAGGGATTCTTGCCCACAGTAGTTGATATAATGGTTATCTGAGTTAAATTCACGCATTCCAGTCCATTTTAGTTCACTGATTCCTAAAATGTGGATGTTCACTCTTGCCATCTCTTGTTTGGCCACTTCCAATTTACCTTGATTCATGGACTTAACATTCCAGGTTCCTATGCATTATTGTTTTTTACAGCATCAGACTTTACTTTCATTACCAGTCACATCCACAACTAGGTATTGTTTTTGCTTTGGCTCTGTCTCTTCATTCTTTCTGGAGTTATTTCTTCACCGATCTCCACTAGCATATTGGGCACCTACTGACCTGGGGAGTTCATTTTTCAGTGTCCTATCTTTTTGCCTTTTCATACTGTTCTTTAGACCATTAGGAAATCTTTTATTTGGATTGGGATCATCTGCCATTGAACAACAAACTTACTTTGTGTCTAGAGGAAATGTATAAACTGTATAATTGAGGGCAGCTACCACCTTGAGCACTGGAATCAGATTGCATGGATTAAATTCTAGCTCTGCCTAAATGTGTGACTTTGGATAAGTTAGTTGATCTTCCTGGATCTGAGTACCCTTATGGTGTGAAATGAGCATAATTTTAGTTTTGAGCATTAAACATACATAACATGCCTAGTAGGTGCTTGATGCATAGTGAGTGTTCAATAATTTTAGCATTATCATTGGCTCAAGACTGCCCAGTAAAAAGAAGTACATATTCAGGTTACCTGAAACAGAAAAGGGGGAATTTATTATAAAGTTATAGGATATTTATAACAGATTTCAAAAGTAGATAGTATAGTTTGGGTCTCAGAGGGTATTAGAATCTGGACGATAGAACATGATCAGGAAGGGAGATTTTTTTCCCTCCATTTCTTTTTCCTCTGCAAGTCAGCCAACTGATTTGCTTCCTCACTGACAGCCACCATCCTGAGATAACTTGGGTTCACACCTTTCTTTCAACCTTGTAAGAAAGAGTCTTAACTAATACAGTAGGAGAGAATGGGAAGAACAGAAAGAATGCTGGTTAGTTTAAGTGGAGAGAGACCATAGAAGGTAAAACTTTTGCTTTGAAGCAGCAGATCTTCTTTTAAAAAAAATAGGTAATAACTTTCCCACAGTCAGTTATCAGTTTTCTGTGTAGTTTTCCATGCTTTTGTGCATATTCAAGAATAGAAATAGTAGGGATTTCCTGGCGGTCTAGTGGTTAAGACTCCATGCTCCCAATGCAAGGGGCACAGTTGTTCTTTGATTAGGGAACTGAAATCCCACATGCCTCACAAAATGAAATAAAAATAAAACAAATTTTTTAAAGGATAGAAATAATACATAGAAAAATATATTTTATTCATTACCTTTTTCATATATCACAGCATACATACTATTTCATTTTTAAGATCAAAAGATATACTTTGAAAATCATTAAATATTAGTGCTAAAGACCTTCCTTGCTTATTTTACAGCTGCATAGTATCACACTGATGATGTATTATAATTTATCTAACCAGTTTCCTGTTGTTGAACATTTAGTTTGTTTTTAAACTTTTGCTATCACAATGCAGCAATGACTAACTTTGTACATGTGTTATTTTTCATTGTGTGAGTATATTTGTATGATAAATTTATAGAAATAAGATTGTGAAGTCAAAAGTTATGTACAATTTGATAGATACTGCCAAATTGCCTTCTAGAGGTCATTCCCTCTCCAAACATGTATCAGAGATCTTGAGGCCTTGATAGATTGGTTAGATCTTCAAGTTTGCTTTTATCCTGCATCTCTTCCCAGACATTAAAGAAAAATTTGCATTGTTAGGTAAACTATCTCATTTAGTGCTTTCTAATTGGTAACAGTCAAAAGTTTCTACTTGAACTTTCAGTGTATTTTTACTTCCTATGGCAATTTTTCCCCCCTTTTTTTGTCATGCAGCTTGCAGGATCTTAGTTCCCCAACCAGGAATTGAACCCAGGCCCTTGGCAGTGAAATCTCAGAGTCCTAACCACTGGATGGCCAGGGAATTCCCCCCATGGCAATTTTAAAACCAGAAGAATCATTAGTAGCCTCAATAGTAAAAACTTGGTTGTGTTGTTCAGTCGCAAAGTCGTGTCCGACTATTAGAGACCCCATGGACTGCAGCACGCCAGGAATCCTGTCCTTCCCACCCCCCAGTTTGCTCGGGTTCATGTGCATTGAGTCCGAGATGCTATCTAAACATCTCATCCTCTGTCGCCCTCTTCTCCTTTTACCCTCAGTCTTTCCCAACATCAGGTTCTTTTCTAATGAGTCAGCTCTTTGCATCAAGTAGCCAAAGGATTGGAGCTTCAGCTTCTCAAGAGTCTTCTCCAGCACCACAATCCTAAGGCATCAATTCTTCAGCACTCAGCTTTCTTTATGGTACAACTCTCACATTTATACATGACTACTGGAAAAGCCTTAACTTTGATTATATGTATCTTTGTTGGCAGAGTGATGTCTCTACTTTTTAATATGCTGTCTACATTTGTCATAGCTTTTCTTCCAAGGAGCAAGTGTCTTTTAATTTCATGGCTGCAGTTACCTTCCACAGTGATACTGGAACCCAAGAAAATAAAATCTGTCACTGCTTCCACTTTTTCCCCATCTATTTTTTTCTTGAAGTGATGAGACCAGATGCTGTGATCTTAGTTTTTTGAATATTGAATTTCAAGCCAGCTTTTCACTCTCTTCTTTCACTTCATCAAGAGGCTCTTTAGTTCCTCTTCACTTTCTACCATTAAAGTGGTATCATCTCATCTATTACATAGTTTAGCAAACAGCTCTTGAAGGTTTCTTCCAGATGGCTCCAAAGTGCCCTGCATGCTATTTCATTGGGGCAGGTGATGATGGGTCTTAGAGTGGAGGCTTGGCTTTTGCCTGTTTTCCTGAGCTAACAGGATCTTATCCAACCTGCTATTGGCCCGACTTTGAACTATTTAAACTTCCTGTTTTCTATATATTTTTATAGGAACTGAAGACACAGTTGTGTACACAGTAAATACTGAAAAAATGGATGGCTGCAAATATAGAAACGATTTCAAAAATTCTCTATAGATTACAAATTTCTGACCCTATTTTCTTTCCTGCAATGGGGCTGCAAAGAGTTGGACGTGACTGAGTCCACACACACTAAGTACCACATATGAAGATGCTAGAGGAATTCAATAGGTGGGCAGGTGGAGAGGTGGGGTTAAGAGATTCCTAGGTAGTTTTTCAATATTGCTCTCTATATTAGGAAAAACTCCAGTCCTCCTTTACTCTCACACTACTATCTCATTAACACTTTTGACACCAGATCGGGGGGGGGGGGGGGGGTTACCCATACAAGTAATTCCATGACACAAGCTGGGTATCCTACAATTTAGCTCAAGGAGATAATATCTGGTGACAACATCAGACCCCACAGGTTAAGGGCTCAGTCCCACAAGACTGCCTGCCCTCCTACCCTTCAGATCCCAATTGCCAAGTCCAGGTTGCTACTTGTGCTTCTGATCAATCAGCTGTAAGTCAGAGATTCCCATAATCCCCTCCTTGAGTTTAGGTAATTTGCTAGAATGGCTCACGGAACTCAAGAAAGTACTCTTTACTGCTTTTTATAAAAGGCAATGACAGGGGACTTCCCTGGTAGTCTAGTGGTGAAGAATCCACCATGCAGTGCAAGGGACTTGGGTTCAATCCCTGGTCGGTCAACTAAGATCCCACGTGCCACAGAGCAGCTAAGTCTGCGTGGCACAAAAAGAGAAGTCCGGATGATGCAACAAAGAGCCTGTGTGCTGCCACAAGGACCCAGAACAGCCAAAATAAAATTTCTTTAAAAGAATATGATAAAGGATACTGATGAACCTCCAGATGGAAGAGATGCTCAGGAAAGGTGTGTGGGAAGCAGTGTGGAGCTCCCATATCCTCTGCAGGCCTGCCACTCTCCCTGGAAACTCTCCAAACCTTACTTATCTTATTGGGATTTCCATGGAGGCTTTATCACACAGGCCTAATCCATCCTTAACTCCACTTCCAGCATCTCTCCCTTATACAGAGAATGGGGGTGCGGTTGAATTCTAAGTCTCTAATCACAGTTTGGTCTTTCTGTGACCAGCTTTCATCTAGGAGCCCCCCAAGAATCACCTCACTGGGAACAAAAGCACCCCTATTACCCAGGAAATTCCAAGCACTCTATTAGGAACCAGGATCAAACACCAAATGTTAGCATAAAAGATGCTCCTAGAGCCTTTATTACGTAGGTATTTACCAGGGTCAGGAGCTGTGTGGGAAAAACGTGGGCAGAGACCAATATATACATTTTCGATCATCTCACATGCGCATATAGACAATAGCCAAAAAGAGACAGAACTTACGTATTACATAATAAAAGTATTAGGATAAAGGTAACCATTAGAACAAAAATATAAACTCTTTTAAATATCAGAAGATATGTTTAAAAGGAGGGAGGAAGCAAATGAAATAGATCATATGGTGAGAGACCTAAATATACAAAAAATATGTAACATAAAACCGTAAGGCAGGACTTCCCTGGTAGTACAGTGGATAAGAATCTGCCATGCAATGCAGGGGCACTAGTTCGATCCCTGGTGGGGGAAGATTCCACATGCCACACAGCAACTAAGCCTGTTTTTACCCCAGAACTGCTGAGCCCCCAGGCCACAGCCACTGAAGCCTATGCTCTCAGAGCACATGCGCCAAAACAAGGAACTCCAGTGCAGGGAGAGGCCCTCACATCCCAGTCAGAGTGGCCCCACTCTCAGCTACTAGAGAAAGCCTGCACGCAGCAACACAGACTCAGCGCAACCACAAATAAACAACTTTTGAAAAAAAGTAAGGCGGATCTAAGGCCAGACATATTGACTACATCAGTAAATATATAAATAAGCTTACCTCACCTGTTAAAATGAGTTTCGTATTGACTACCAAAGCAAAGTCGAACACTATGCTGTATAAAAGAAATATATCTAAATCGAAGAGATTCAGGAAGCCTAAAAATAAATGACTAAAAATGTACCAGAATTTTTTCTGTAATTTAAGCAGGGGTTGCAATTGTGATTATCCAAGAAAGTAGGATTCTGACTTAAAAGGTTTAAAAGAAATAAAGAAATTTTTACCACAATTAAAAGATCAGAAAAATTATACTTAAAATGGGAGAAACAGAAACACATTAATAATAATAGGAACTTTAACAAATCTCTCAGATCTAGGGAGAGAAAATGACAAGAAATTAGTACAGATACAGACAACCTAAACAACACAATAAATAAGGCACATTTAAAATATATTAAACTCTGAAAGTTGATAATAGAGAATATGGACCCCCACACACACCAACAAATGCATATAAAGGAATCACAAAAATCACAGAAACGTGGTCCATTCATCTTCTGGCACGGCATGTGTGTGCTCAGGCATGTCCGACTCTTTGTGACCCCACAGACTTCAGCCCACCAGGCTCCTCTGTCCTTGGAATTTTCCAGGCAAGAAATGCTGGAGTGGGTTGCCATTTCCTTCTGACCCAGGGATCCAAGTCTCTTGAGTCTCCTACACTGGCAGATTCTTTACCACCTGTGCCACCTGGAAACATTTTTGGCCACAGAAAAAATATCTCAATAAAGTCCAATTTAAATTTCCAAGTGGGAAATTTAAAAACCTGCTGTTAACCACTTCTGGGTCAAAGGAGAAATGCAAAACAAATTGAAAATGTTAATAATGAAAACAAGAACTATGGGAAATAGTTAAAACAGCTGTCAGAGAAAGATTTATAATGATAAATGAATAAAAGTTTAAAAGCAAAAATAAATGAATAAACATTATGACTCAAAAAACTAGGGGAAAAAGCAAAGCAAACCAAATAACAGCAAAAAGAAGAAATTAGTCAAAAGAGAGTCAGTGACTGACGGGTTTGAAAACAACAACAAAAGTAGAACTAAAAAATAAATCCAAAAATGTTTCTTTGAAAAAACTAAATTGACAACTTCTTAGCTGAACTACTCAAAAAACAGGGAGGGGGGAATTTCACCACAAATACATAAAACTAGAAAGAAAGAGACATAGAAGAGGAACTTTTAAAATAGTCTATGTAAATATGTTTGAAAATCTATATTAAGTATATAATTTTGTGTAAAATCCCAATTTAATAGAATTGATTCATGTGGACACAAAGTAAAAACAGACCGTTTAACATAAAAGAATTAGAGAAACTGATTAGAGTTATCCCATAAAAGAAAACAGACCCAGATAGTTTCACAGAAGATAATATCAAACCTAAAAAAATAAATCCTTAGCTTTTCAAGCTATTTTAGAACATGGCAAAAGAGGAACATTTTCAAATTCATTTTCCGAAGTGAGTGTAATATTGATTCCCAAACCTAAATTTTGGAATCATGACAAAGGCTAAACAAAAAACACTATAGATCAACTTCACTTGCTAATACTGATATAAAAATCTTAAATAAGATATTAGTAAACAGAAGCCAATAGTACATTAAAAAATTTGTATCATAAACAAGTGGATAATATACTCCATGGATGCAAAACTGGAGAGTCAAAGGAAATTCATTAATGTAGTTAATCATATTAATGGATCCAAGGTAAAAACGAAAATGTATGCTCATCTCCACAGATGAATTGATAAAATGAGCCTATCACAGAGAAAGACATACACATTTCTGTTAACCATATGAAAAATGTTCAGTATTGCTCATAATTTTAAAAACATGGAAATTAAAAGTACATGGAGATAGCACATCTTACCCATGAGACTGAATACATCCAAAATTTTGATAACTTACTCTGTTGATGAGTCTGTGAGGAAACAGGCATTCTCATATGCTGAGTACGGAAATGTAAAATGGTACAGCCTCCACATGGAGACTTTGACAGTATCTAACTAGCATGATTATCAGGGCCTTTTAATTAAGCAATCCATTTTTAGAACTCCATCCCAAAGATACTCTAACAGAAGTATGAAAAGTGTACACTATTGTATACAACATTATTTGTAATAGCTACAGACTGGAAACAACCCAACTGTCTGTCAGTAATATGGTACCTCCACACAAAGGAGTACTATACAGTACTTTTTACTGTAAAAAAGCAGTGAGGAAGACGCTGCTATGGAGTGATCGCCAAGAAATACTTTAAAGTGAATAAAGAAAGGTGGAGGACATGTGAATAGTGTGCTATTGTTTATATTTAAAAGGAGATATTAAAAAAGGCAGAGGAACCAGAGATCAAATTGCCAATATCTGCTGGATCATTGAAAAAGCAAGACAATTCCAGAAAACATCTACTTCTGCTTTATTGACTAGGCCAAAGCCTTTGACTGTGTGGACCACAACAAACTGTGGAAAATTCTTAAAGAGATGGGAATACCAGACCACCTGCTCTGCCTCCTGAGAAATCTGTATACAGGTCAAGAAGCAACAGTTAGAATTGGACATGGAACAACAGACTGGTTCCAAATCTGGAAAGGAGTACGTCAAGGCTGTATATTGTCACCCTGCTTTAACTTATATGCTGAGTACATCATAAGAAATGCTGGACTGGATGAAGGACAAGCTGGAATCAAGACTGCCAGAGAAATATCAATAACCTCAGATGTGCAGATGATACCACATTTAGGGCAGAAAGCGAAGAGGAACTAAAGAGCCTCTTGAAGAAAGTGAAAGAGGAGAGGGAAAAGTTGGCTTAAAACTCAGCATTCAGAAAACTAAGATCATGGCATCTGGTCCCATCACTTCATGGCAAACAGATGTGGAAACAGTGGCTGACTTTATTTTTCTGGGTTCCAAAAATCACTGCAGCCATGAAATTAAAAGACGCTTGCTCCTTGGAAAAGTTATGATCAACCTAGACAGCATATTAAAAAGCAGAGACATTACTTTGCCAACAAAGTTCCGTCTAGTCAAAGCTATGGTTTTTCCAGTCATCATGTATGGATGTGAGAGTTGGACTATAAAGAAAGCTTAGTGCCAAAGAATTGATGCTTTTGAACTGTGGTGTTGAAGGAGACTCTTGAGAGTCCCTTGGACAGCAAGGAGATCCAACCAGTCCATCATAAAGGAAATCAGTCCTGAATATTCATTGGAAGGACTGATGCTGAAGCTGAAACTCCAATACTTTGGCCACCTGATGGGAAGAACTGACTCATTAGGAAAGACTCTGATGCTGGGAAAGATTGAAGGCGGGAGGAGAAGGGGACGACAGAGGATGAGATGTTTAGATGGCATCACTTACTCGATGGACATGAGTCTGAGCAATCTCCAGGAGTTGGTGATGAACAGGGAAGCCTGGCATGCTAAAGTCATGGGGTCGCAAAGGGTCGGACATGACTGAGCTGCCTGACTGAACTGAACTGATAAACACATGTCTTTCTAATAGAAAAAACAATGTAGGAAAAATAAGTGATATGATTAGTGATTACCTTTAGAGAGAGAGAGGGAGAGGAGAAATAATGCAGAAAAGACAGAAGATAAACTTGTTTGAATATACTTTGTTCTGTACAGTTGATTTTAGAACCATGTAAATATTTTGTGCGTGTGTTTAGTCACTCAGTCGTGTCCGACTCTGCGACCCCGTGGACAGTAGCCCACTAGACTTCTCTGTCCATGGAATTCTCCAGGCAAGAGTATTGGAGTGGGTAGCCTTTCCCTTCTCCAGAGGATTTTCCTAACCCAGGAATCAAACCCAGGTCTCCCTCATTGCAGACGGATTCTTTTCCAACTGAACCACCAGGGAAGCCCCCCAAATATTACATATGAAAAATACGTAAATATTGTATATAATTATAAAATTAAAGAAAAGTGAAAGAAAGTGAAGTCGCTCAGTCATGTCCGACTCTTTGCAAGCCCATGGACTGTAGCCTACCAGGCTTCTCTGTCCATGGGATTTTCTAGGCAAGAATACTGGAGTGGGCTGCCATTTCCTTCTCCAAGGAATCTTCCTGACCCAGGGATAGAACCCAGGTCTCCTGCATTGTAGGCAGAGGCTTTTACCATCTGAGCTACCAGGGAAGTAAATTATGTAAATATTTAAGTAATTATGTAAATATTTTACATAATTACAAAATTAAGTTAAAAACAAAAAGTTATTCCTACATAAAAAGAATTATCATTGTGAAAATAATGTGGAAATAACAGCTTTTTTTTTTTTTTTTAAAAGAAGAGATAGTTGGCTAAATGCAACAGCTATATAAATGAATTACGGCACCCCACTCCAGTACTCTTGCCTGGAAAATCCCATGGATGGAGGAGCCTGGTGGGCTGCAGTCCATGAGGTCACTAGGAGTCGGACACAACTGAGCGACTTCACTTTCACTTCTCACTTTCATGCATTGGAGAGGGAAATGGCAACCCACTCCAGTGTTCTTGCCTGGAGAATCCCAGGGACAGGGGAGACTGGTGGGCTGCTGTCTCTGGGGTCGCACAGAGTCGGACACGACTGAAGCAACTTAGCAACAGCAGCAGCAGCTACATGTTCTATATTTTATCTACTTCCGTTAAACATCACAAATTTCATATCGTTTTCTTTCTTAAGATGAAGTCTCCCTCTAGTGGAGATTAGTTTTCCAACTAGTCCGCCTACACTACAAAGGAAGAAATATTTTGCCCATTGTCTCCAAATCCTTAAATGACGTCAGTATTAAAGTCCAGAGTCAGGGACAAAGTCAAGTTTTAAAAGGAAGCTGGTGATTCATGTCAATGTACGGCAAAAATCACTACAATATTGTCAAGTAATTAGCCTCCAATTAAAATAATTAATTTAAAAAAATAAATAAAAGGAAGCCGGGATGGGGTTGGGTGTGGAGTGGGGCCAATCATGAGAGACTGACCATAAGAGCCAAGAAAATCTAGTTGTTCAACCCAGAACAGGGAAGGAACTTCAACTTCTTGTTGGAGGATTGCCACCACCTCTGCCCAGAAAGACGTGATTAATATGTCAGGGTCGCTGTGTACTCAGGGAAATAGCTCCCCCCAAGGAGTTGCTTTAGGGGAAAATCTGGGTGAGAAACAGTGATGAGTAGATGAAGAGTGATTCTCCTGAGCCAGATAAGGTGTGATGCGGTGAACTCCAGGCAGCTCTCCCAGAGACCCACTGGCGCTTGGGGTCAGATGTGTGAAAGGTCTGCCTCCTCGGAGGCTGACATGGGGAAAGGCACTGGCACGGTCCGGTCCTGGCAGGGGAGGAGAATCAGAGACTAGCCCACACTGACAGGGGTCTGTGGGGATACGGGGGGAGGGTCCTTGTGTTCTGGGCTGTCCAGGGTCTCATCTGACCTCACAGAGTGGGAACTACTCAGAGGAAAACGCCTTTAGAGTAGAAACTCTCCTAGCATCTGTTCCAGTTGCTAAAAATGTGTGCCATCCTTCCCCTCTCTGTCTCACGGTGGCTTGTAGACAACGTTCAGTGCTTGCCACCTCAGCATGTATCTCCAACCTCCTTTATAGTTTTAAATAAGAATACAAAAAGAAGTGAACAGGTAGTTTAGTTTCCTAAATTCATTCTCTGGTCCTATAAAACCTAACTCCTTGCAGGAGAAGGATAAATTAGGAGTTTGGGATTAACGTGTACACACTACTCTCTCTCTCTATATATATATATACACATACATACACACACACACATATATATACACATACATACACACACACACATATATACACATACACACACATATACACACACACACATATGTATATAAACAGATAATCAACAAGGACTTACTGTATAGCACAGAAAACTGTACTCAGTATTCTGTAACAACATATATGGGAAAAGAATCTGAAAAAGAAGGGATATGTGTATAACTGAATCACTCAGCTGTTTGTCTAAAACTGACACAACATTATAAATCAACTATACTCCAATATAAAATAAAAATATTTTTAAAAAATCCACCTCTAGGTATATACCTAAGAGAAATTAAAACATAGGCCCACATAATTTAGACATGAGAATTCAAAGCAGCAATACTCATAATAGCTAAAAAATAGGAACAACTCTAATGTCCAAAAACTGATGAGTAGATAAAATGCAGTATAATCAACAGAATGGAATATTATTGAATAATAAAAAGAAGTGAATTCCTGCTATTATTTCTCTCATCTAGTAAGCAAAGAAATGAATTATCTATACATACTACAACATGGATGAACCTTGAGCTAAGTGAAAGAGGCCAGTCACAAAGAACCACATATTATATGATTTCATTTACATGAAATTTCCAGAACAAGCATCTCTGTATGGACAGAAAGTAGATTAACGGTTGCACAGGGCTGAGGAGGGAACTGGGGATGATGGCAAATTGGTACAAGATTTCTTTCAGGGACTATGAAAATTTTCTAAGATTTTGTGATAACAGTTATACAAATCTGAATATGTGAAAAGTCATGAAGTTAAATGAATGAATTAAATAACATTAAATGAATTAATTGTATGGTCTATGAATTATATCTCAATAAAGCTGTTACCAATAAATATATGAGTCAATAACCCCCTTTCCCCAAATCTAACTCCTTACTTTAGCTCTGGGGGCCTGCTGTGTTACAGATCTAGCCGGGAATACTGTCCAGGAAATAACTACTCATTTGAATGATTATTTTAGTCCGTTGCCACTCCTGTCTTTGTTCTGCCTTCACTTCCTCCTTTGAAAAGGTGAACTGAAATCCTAGAGGGAAAACACTGACCTGACTATGTATGGTGACCCTTCCTGTGTGAAAAATATAAGAAACATGTTATAAAGGGCCAAAGTTCTTGATATAACAAAAAGTAATGTGAAGTTTATACAATGAAATATTACTAGCCCTAAAAAAGCATGAAATTCTGACATATGCTATAACATTGAACAAACCTTGAAGACATTATGCTAAATGAAATAAGCCTGTCACAAAAAGAAAAATACTGAAAATACTGATTCCATTTATATGAGGTAGTTAATGATCAAACATCACAGAAGCAGAAAGTAGAATTCTACAGATGGGGGCTGGGGGGGCACAGGTAATGGGGATGGGGAGATATTGTTTAATAGGTACAGAGTTTCAGTTTTGCAAGATGAAAAGAATTCTGGAAATGGATAAGGGTGATGGTCACACAACAATATGAACTGTACCCTTTTAAGGGTTCATCTAAGATGATAAATTTTATATGTATTTTACAATAAGAAAAATTTTTTAAAGTAATGTGTAAAGTGAACTCTACTCAAGACTGCCAAAAAATAATGAGACTAGGTACTAATGAATGATGCTAGGATTAGATCTCAGGTCTAATTTTAAGTACCAGGAGGAACACACCTCTCCAGAGTTCTGTGTCCCTCCTTTTCACATGCATGAATCACTCAAATGTCCTCTTCTCCAAGAACATACTGCCTCAGACCACTCCCAAATTTTATCCTCCCCTTCTTCTTTTGTCAGAAATAAGGCCAAGTCACTGACTGCCTAAAAAGTCTAGATCAAAGTTTTCACTCTCACAATCATCAAAATTTTTGAGCTATTAAAGCCAAAGTTTTTAAACTTAAGTTTTGCAAGCCCCATGTAAAGTGAGAATAATATTAGTACATTTTGTATATGAGAAAATTGAAACATAGGAAGCTTAAACAGTATGTCCAAGATATACAGCCAGTTAAATTGAAGAATGCCAGCAAATTTGGAAAACTCAGCCACAGAACTGGAAAAGGTCAGTTTTCATTCCAATCCCAAAGAAAGGCAATGCCAAAGAATGCTCAAACTACCGCACAGTTGCACTCATCTCACATGCTAGTAAAGTAATGCTCAAAATTCTCAAAGCCAGGCTTCAGCAATACGTGAACTGTGAACTTCCAGTTGTTCAAGCTGGTTTTAGAAAAGGCAGAGGAACCAGAGATCAAATTGCCAACATCCGCTGGATCATGGAAAAAGCAAGAGAGTTCCAGAAAAACATCTATTTCTGCTTTATTGACTACGCCAAAGTCTTGGACTGTGTGGATCACAATAAACTGTTGGAAAGAGATGGGAATACCAGACCACCTGACCTGCCTCTTGGGAAACCTATATGCAGGTCAGGAAGCAACAGTTAGAACTGGACATGGAACAACAGACTGGTTCCAAATAGGAAAAGGAGTTCGTCAAGGCTGCATATTGTCACCCTGCTTATTTAACGTATATTCAGAGTACATAATGAGAAAAGCTGGGCTGGAAGAAGCACAAGCTGGAATCAAGATTGCTGGGAGAAATATCAATAACCTCAGATATGCAGATGACACCACCCTTATGGCAGAAAGTGAAGAGGAACTAAAAAGCCTCTTGAGGAGAGTGAAAAAGTTGGCTTAAAGCTCAACAAAGATCATGGCATCTGGTCCCATCACTTCATGGGAAATAGATGGGGAAACAGTGGAAACAGTGTCAGACTTTATTTTTGGGGGCTCCAAAATCACTGCAGATGGTGATTGCAGCCATGAAATTAAAAGATGCTTGGAAGGAGAGTTATGACCAACCTAGATAGCATATTCAAAAGCAGAGACATTACTTTGCCAACAAAGGTCCGTCTAGTCAAGGCTATGGTTTTTCCAGTGGCCATGTATGGATGTGAGAGCTGGACTGTGAAGTAAGCTGAGCACCAAAGAATTGATGCTTTTGAACTGCGGTGTTGGAGAAGACTCTTGAGAGTCCCTTGGACTGCAAGGAGATCCAACCAGTCCATCCTAAAGGAGACCAGTCCTGGGTGTTCATTGGAAGGACTGATGCTGAGGCTGAAACTCCAGTACTTTGGCCACCTCATGCGAAGAGCTGACTCATTGGAAAAGACCCTGATGCTGGGAGGGATTGGGGGCAGGAAGAGTAGGGGACGACAGAGGATGAGATGGTTGGATGGCATCACCAACTTGATGGACATGAGTTTGAGTGAACTCCGGGAGTTGGTGATGGAGAGGGAGGCCTGGCGTGCTGCGATTCATTGGGTCACAAAGAGTCAGACACGACTGAGTGACTGAACTGAACTGAACTGAAGTTGAAGAATCAGTTTTCCAACTCGCAAACTGACCTGTTTCTAAAAGTCCAGATCCTAAAATTGATAGCTTACAGTGAACGGTGTTGGATTCCTGATCTCCGGAGAAGATTTACCTTTGGGACCAGGGACCAGGCTTGATCACTCAAGAGCTTTTGTGTAGCAGAGTTTTATTAAAGTATGAAATGGGACAGAGAACGCTTCTGACACAGACATCAGAAGGGGGATGGAGAGTGCCCTCCTCACTAGTCTAAGCAAGAGAGTCATATACTTTTTTAATTACTTATTAAAATAAATCAAAAGAATGTCTCAAGTTTGTAAAGATCTACTAGACCCACTCCCACAATTTACATTTTAAGATAACAGGATTAGCCAGAAGGTTTTCAGGAAGGAGAAACTGTCCTCAAACAGGATACATTGTTGTTCTATAATCCTTAGTACAGAGTTTTAACCTGAGTTGTTTGTTGTGTAATCATCAGTTCTGGGCTTAAAGAAAAAATGTTTTATGCGACTAAGACTAAGGAATGTAGAGAGAAAAAAAAAGTTTGTCCTTTTCTCCTCCTTGAGAACCCCAGACTCCTCTCTCCTCCTCGGGGACCCTGGACTTCTTATCAACCTGCCTAGGAACTGACTCTCAAAATCTGAAATCTCAAGCCCTCATTTAACTGGTTTGATCTCCAAGGGACTCTCAAGAGTCTTCTCCAGCACCACAGTTCAAAAGCATAAGTTCTTCAGTGTTCAGTCTTCTTTATGGTCCAGCTCTCACTACTACATGACCCCTGGAGAAACCATAGCTTCGACGAGACAGACCTTTGTTGACAGTGATGTCTCTGCTTTTTAATACACTGTCTGTGTTTGTCATAGCTTTCCTTCCAAGGAGTAAGCGTCTTTTAATTTCATGGCTACACTCACCATCTGCAGTGATTTTGGAGCCCAAGAAAGTGACTGTTTCCATTTTTTCTCCATCTATTTGCCATGTAGTGATGGGACCAGATGCTATGATCTTAGGTTTTTAAATGTTGAGTTTTAAGCCAGGTTTTCACTCTCCTCTTTCACCTTCATTAAGAGGCTCTTTAGTTCCTCTTGGTTTTCTGCCATTAGGATATCATCTCCATTTCTGAGGTTATTGATATTTCTCCTGGCAATCTTGATTCCAGCTTGTGAGTAATCCAGCCCAGCATTTTGCATGATGTATTCTGCATATGTTATAAAAAACAGAGTGGCAATATACAGCTTTGACATAATCCTTTCCCAGTTTGGAACCAGTCCATTTTCCATGTCTGGTTCTAATTGTTGCATCTTGACCTGCATACAGCTTTCTCAGGAGGCAGGTCAGGTGGTCTAGTATTCCCATCTCTTTAAGAATTTTCCTCAGTTTGTTGTGATCCACACATTCAAAGGCTTTAGTGGAGTCAATGAAGCAGAAATAGATGTTTTTCAGGAATTCTCTTGCTCTTTCTATGAGCCAGCGGGTGTTGGCAATTTGATCTCTGGTTCCTCTGCCTTTTCTACATCTAGCTTGTGCATGTGTAGGGGCTCACCATTTACTCATTACATTCAGAGACGGCACAAGGAGAAGTGGGCAACAGAGGATGAGATGGTTGGATGGTATCACTGATTCAATGGACATGAGTTTGAGCAAACTCCCAGAGATAGTGAAGGACAGGGAAGCCTGTCATGCTGCAGTTCACAGGGTTGAAGAGTCAGACATGACTTGGTGACTGAACAACAATGCACAGGAAAACATGCAGCCTCTGTTATAATTGACCTAACCTGTTCTTAAACCTGTAGCCTACAAGATGGGGAGAAATGGGGAAACTTTAACTGTCCAGTTAAAAATCTCTGCATTTATTCTTGTTTAAGTAGTAGCGGTGACTGTGTTTCTAAAGATGACAGCAATATCTCTCACCCCATAAACTCTTTTGAAATGTGACCTGGAAAACTACCCTTTAAGAGGTGGAGTCTATTTCCCCGCTCTTTAAATCCAAGTTGGCCCCGTGACCTGTTTTGACCAACAGAATGGAATGGAAGTACTGATATGTAACTTTCAGAGGAGAGCTTTAACAGATCTGTAGCTTCTGCTTGCCTTGGTTGAAGCATTCCCTCTTGCTACTCCATGCCATGCAACAAGACCAGTTACTCTGCCAGAGATAAAGGCACGTGGAGAAAGGCTTAAGGCTAAACTGATCATTCTGGCTCCAGCCAAATTCACATCTGAACCATGAGAAATAATAAATTGTTATTTTAAGGCACTAAATTTTAAAGTGATTATGCAGAAATAGATAATTTTTCAGATGATTCCAGTCCCCAGTCATCAAGTCACCTCTGGCCTCCAAGTCTTCTCAGCTGAAATTCAGAAGCAGAGATAAACTGCCTCTCCCCTCATACTCTTTCCAAATTCCCACCCCTGGAATAGTTTGTTACACAGCAATAGACAACCAGAACACTCTCTTATCCCCCTCCAGGTGGCATCTAGGGGAAGCTGGTGCTACCATGGCCTAGAGGTAGCAGAAAAAGAGGCAACCTCAGGTGCCTGTGGCTGGCATCTGGGACCTTACTGCTCTCAGATGTGTTGGGGTGGCCTTGTCCCTAGGTACTATGTGCTAAGTTGCAGCAGATTCTGTTGGATCTTTAGCCAACCTGATAGTAATTGCTCAGGTCCATGGACCCACCCCATTCATTTGCCTTTAGCTGCAAAATCTCTGCCTTGTCCCATTCCCGGACTTCTACGAAAGATATTTGTTCTTGTCTAGGTGTCTTTCCTTGGAAGGAGATGGGAATTGAATCTATTCAGAAACCATTCCTCTCTCCATCCACCCTGCCCCCAACAACTCCCAGTGTGACTGGATTCAACCAGATGGCGGGTCAAGTTCTCACTTCCTACTCTTAGGGGTTTTGGGGTTTGTTTTATTTTTAAATCCATTCCTCAGAAATGGGAAGCTCAGATGCCCTTCCAGCACTAGCTCCACCTTCAGGGTTTCATTGGAGTATCTGGGAGTGTTCTACAAGGGCTACAGCCAGAGCAGCGGTGTGTAAGGCAGCAAGAAGCACTGCTGGAACCCCAACCTCAGTCTCCCCTCTGCCTCAGTCTGTCGTCAGAAGCCAGGCAATCCACCTCTTCCATGGTAGGGCTGGCACTCACATTCCCTTGTTTAACTGGAACCTCACAGTCGCTCCCTCCAAGGACTCCAGGACAAGATGCTCTGATTTAAAAAGGGATTTGTGGACAATCAGTATAAATGACCTGGGTCTGGGTCTAGCTCCATCACTAGAACGGAAACTCAGGCACGTCGCTTTACAACTTATTTCCTCACCTGTAACATTTTGACATGTGACCTGGAAAACTACCCTTATGATTATCTCATAAGATCGTTAAAATGGTTAAATGACATTGTAAGTTACTGGGATAGCAAAATAACTGCAGCCTGTAAACAACACCGCAGATGCCTCTGAGAAACTGCTCGGAAGAAGCAAGGAGGAATGTCAGTATATACGTGATTTTGGTGAAAGGGGAATATATGCAATTGAGTGCATATTTTTGTCCAGGTTTCTGCTAGTCTCCATGAAGCTTTCTGCTAATCATGAAAACAGTCATCACCCTGAAGGATTTCAGTGATTTTCTAGATATGAGTAGATTCAAGAACTGGGTTCATGAGACTTTCCTGGTGGTACATTGGATAAGAATCCGCCTGCCAATGAAGGGAACCTGGGCTCAATCCCTTGTCCGGGAGGATTTCATGCCGAAGAGAGACTAAGCCACCACAACTACTGAACCCACACGCCGCAGCTACTGAAGCCGGTGCTCCTCAGTGAAGAGTAGCAGTAGCCTTTGCTCTCCACAACTAGAGAAACCCCATGTGCAGCAACAAAGGCCTAGCACAGCCAAAAGTACATAAATAAATTAAAAAAAAGAATTGGGTTAGTAAAGGCGGCTCCTGCAAATATCTATTTAAAGAACTGTCCTGCCAGTTTCCTTTCTCCACCCACCCCACCCCACCCCAGCACAGAGGGCCTCATTCCTGCTCCCAACATCAAGGGGGTGTTGATGGTCAGCAGCGCAACAGCACAGGATTTAGTCCTTCTAGAGGTAGATGGCAAGTGCCCATGGCAAATGTCAACCTGCAGTTAACGCTGGGACTAGGGTGGAGCTGGAGGAGCTGAGTAAACTGGACCCGGCTGGAACACGCACACGAGTGAGAAGCGTTCAGATCTATGGGCTTACCACTCGCCTGGGAGCAAGGACAAGGCCGAGTCATTTCCAGCTCCTGGGGCCTAGCTGGGGACACCAGCAGGACGCTGCCTGCGCTGTACTCCATGTCCCTGCCACCGATGTGTGGCGTGGCTGGTATCGTGTCATGCTGATCCCGATGCCGGGAAACCGTCGCTCCTTTCCAGCTTTCCAGTCCTGACTCAGGCCTGACTCGCCGGAAGGCCCGACCGCGGCAGGCCTGGGCAAGTGCTGGGCGGGGCCCTCCGCTGGCTGAGTCGAGCCGGCGGGAGTGCGGGCGGGGCCCCGTGCGGGCTGCGGCTACCGGACCTCTCAGGCTTCCGGGAAACCTAGGCCGCTTTTTGCCCAAGTCTCAGGCTTCTGGTCCTGGGTTAGGGTTCTAGGGTTGAACAGTTAGGGCGACGAAAGTGGCTTTTGTGCACGGTTCCTGCCTCGGAGTCGGCCGTCCTCCTCCTCGGCGCGCCTGGCCCAGGGGCCCAGATTTCGGGTCTGTCCCGGCATCCCGGGCCGTCTTGGTTGGCTCGCACGCTGCCCAGCTGCTGGTCCTCGGAGCCTTCGGGAAAAAACGAGGAAGGAGGGGTTAGGTGGAGCTTGGACGCCCCCAGGAGTACGAAGGCGAAATCACGCTACCAATTAATTTTTGGAGAAATTCTCGTTTTTGTAATTTTGTTAATGTGTCCATATCTTCTTTGTCTGTGTAATAAAAGTTTATAACTTCGCCTTTACATAACTAGACTACTCTCTTCTCATGATATTGTGTGTCTTTTTCTTTTTAGCTTGCTTGAATTCGGCTACCCATTCCACAAATTATCCAGACATTTTCACTTAAAGTTAGGTCGCATACACTTCTTTCTATTTAGTCTTAATGGTATTTTTAAATTTTAAAAACATTTGATAATTATTGACTAGGTAATGTATCAGTTCAGTTCAGTCGCTCAGTCGTGTCCGACTCTTTGTGATCCCATGAATCGCAGCACGCCAGGCCTCCCTGTCCATCACCAACTCCCGGAGTTCACCCAAACTCATGTGCATCGAGTCGGTGATGGTAATGTATAAAAGTAATAAAAATAAATTCATACCCTAAGAAAGTTGATAGTGAGACCAAAGGGGCGATAGCCCAGAGGAGAGGAATAGGTGACGAGGTTAAGTGGTACAAACTTCCAATTACAAAGTAAATGAATTAGTGTAAATATACAGTATGGTGCTTGTGCATGCTCAGTGTGCAGAATATAGTAAATGACAATGTAGTATCTTAGTATAGTGACAGATGGTAATCACTTTGAAGTGTATAGAAATACTGAATATGTTGTGCACCAGGAACTAACATAGTATTGTATATCAAATATACCTCAAAAACAAGCAAACTAATAGAAAAAAAGATCAGGGACTTCCCTGGTGGGTCAGTGGTTAAGACTCCACCCTTCCAATACAGAGCCCACAGGTTCCATCCCTGATTGGGAAACTAAGATCCCACGTGCCATACCTCCTGGCGTAAAAAAATACGATAAATAACATTTTTTAAAAAGTAACTTAAAGAGAAAGAAAAATACTAGATTTGCAGTCTGGGGAGAGGCAGAATTGGATGAAGATGGTCATGGGCACAAACTTCCAGTTATAAGTTAAATAAGTACTAGGAACATAATGTGCAATATGATAAATATAATTAATACACATGGACATCACCAGATGGTCAATACTGAAATCAGATTGATTATATTCTTTGCAGTTGAAGATTGAGAAACTCTATACAGTCAGCAAAAACAAGACTGGGAAATGACTATGGCTCAGATCATGAACTCCTTATTGCAAAATTCAGACTTAAATTGAAGAAAGTAGGGAAAACCACTAGGTCATTCAGGTATGACCTAAATCAAATCCCTTACAATTATACAGTGGAAGTGACAGATAGATTCAAGGGATTAGATCTGATAGACAGAGTGCCTGAAGAACTATGGATGGAGGTTCGTGACATGGTACAGGAAGCGGTGATCAAAACCATCCCCAAGAAAAAGAAATGCAAAAAGGCAAAATGGTTGTCTGAGGAGGCCTTACAAATAGATGAGAAAAGAAGAGAAGCAAAAGGCAAAGGAGAAAAGGAAAGATACACCCATCTGAATGCAGAGTTCCAAAGAACAGCAAGGAGAGATAAGAAAGCCTTCCTCAGTGATCAATGCAAAGAAATAGAGGAAAACAATAGAATGGGAAAGACTAGAGATCTCTTCAAGAAAATTAGAGATACCAAGGGAACATTTCATGCAAAGATGGGCACGATAAAGGACAGAAACAATATGGACCTAACCAAAGCAGAAGATATTAAAAAGAGGTGGCAAGAGTACACAGAAGAACTATACAAAAAAGATCAACATGATTCAGATAACCATGGTGGTGTGATCACTCACCTAGAGCCAGACATCCTGGAGTGCAAAGTCAAGTGGGCCTTAGGAAGCATCACTATGAACAAAGGTAGTGGAGGGGATGGAATTCCAGCTGAGCTATTTAAAATCCTAAAAGATGATGCTTTGAAAGTGCTGTACTCAATATGCCAGCAAATTTGGAAAACTCAGCAGTGGCCACAGGACTGGAAAAGATCAGTTTTCCTTCCAATCCCAAAGAAGGGCAATGCCAAAGAATGTTCAAACTACCGCACAATTGCACTCATCTCACATATTAGCAATGTAATTCTCAAAATTCTCCAAGCAAGTCTTCAATAGTACATGAACTGAGAACTTTCAGATGTGAAAGCTGGATTTAGATAAGGCAGAGGAACCAGAGATCAAATTGCCAACATCCCTTGAATCATGGAAAGAACAAGAGAGTTCCAGAAAAACATCTGCTTCTGCTTCATTGACTACACTAAAGCCTTTGACTGTGTGGATCACAGCAAACTGTGGAAAATTCTGAAAGAGATGGGAATACCAGACCCCCTGACCTGCCTCCTGAGAAACCAATACTCCGGTCAAGAAGCAACAGTTAGAACTGGACATGGAATAACAGACTGGTTCCAAATTGGGAAAGGAGTATGTCAAGGCTGTATATTGTCATCCTGCTTATTTAACTCATATGCAGAGTACATCATAAGAAATGCTGAGCTGGATGAAGCACAAGCTAGAATCAAGACTTCTGGGAGAAATATCAATAACCTCAGATACACAGATGACACCAGCCCTATGGCAGAAAGCGATGAGGAACTAAACAGCTTCTTGATGAAGGAGAAAAAAGAGAATGAAAAAGCTGGCTTAAAACTCAACATTCAAAAAACTAAGATCATGGCATCAGGTCCCATCACTTTATGGCAAATAGATGGGGAAACAATGGAAACAGTGAGAGACTTTATTTTTCTGGGCTCCAAAATCATTGCAGATGGTGACTGCTGCCATGAAATTAAAAGATGCTTGCTCCTTGGAAGAGAAGTTATGACAAACCTAGACAGTGTATTAAAAGGCAGAGACATTACTTTGCCAACAGAGCTGTCTATTCAAAAGTATGGTTTTTCCAGTAGTCATGTATGAATGTGAGAGTTGGAGCATAAGGAAGGCTGAGCATGGAAGAATTGATGCCTTTGAATTGTGTTGTTGAAGAAGACTCTGAGAGTCCCTTGGACTGCAAGAAGATCAAACCAGTCAATCCTAAAGGAAATCAACCCTGAATATTCATTGGAAGGACTGATGCTAAAGCTGAAGCTCCAAAACTTTGGCCACCTGATATGAAGAGCAGACTCATTAGAAAAGTTCCTGATGCTGGGAAGGATTGAAGACAGGAGGAGAAGGATATGACAGAGGACATGATGGTTAGATGGCATCACTGACTCAATGGACATGAGTTTGAGTAAGCTCCAGGAGATGGCGGAGGACAGGGCGGGGTATGCTGCAGTCTGTGGGGTCACAAAGAGTCGGACACAACTGAGCAACTGAACAACAAGGAACGTAATGTACAATGTGATAAGTATAATTAACACTACTGTATGTTACATGTTAAAGTTACTTAAGATAGTAAATTCTAACAGTTCTCATCACAAGGGGAAAAACATAATTTTAACCTTATCTTATTTTGTATCTGTATGAGGTAATGGATGTTCATTAAACTAATTATGGTAATCATTTCATAATGTATATAAGTCAAATCATTATGCTGTACACCTTAAACTTATACTGTGCTGTATGTCAAATATTTTTCAATAAAACTGGAAGGGGGGAAATTGTTAAATTAAAGAACAAATGAAGACTGACTTTGAAATTTTCCTGAGCAGCTTAATTTATCTTATTTTGCAAAACAAGGGAGACCAACTTGACTTGGTCACTTCTTGCTTATGCCTCTGGAAATCACAGGCACAACTTAAACTCTTTACCATGTTGGTATGAGGTAACCACTAACCAATTCCTTATCATTTAAGAAAATTCTAATTTTGTAACCAATGCTGTAAAGAATAAGCAGTCTCTGCATCCTCACTAAGACAAGCAGTTTTATAACAATACAGTTGGCCCTCCTTACCCATGCATTCCACATTCTTGGAGTGAACCAACCAAAAATCAAAAATAGTTGGAAAAAAAATTCCAGAAAATTCCCAAAAGCAAAACTTGAATTTCCTACAAGCCAGCAAATATTTACATGGAATTTATATTGTATTTAGAGCTATTTACATAGCGTTTGGGCTTCCCTGGTGGCCCAGTGGTAAAGAATCTGCCTGCAATGTAGGGGACCCGGGTTTGATCTCTGGCTTGGCAAGATTCCCATGGAGAAGAGAATGGCAACCCACTCCAGAATTCCATGGATAGAGGAGCCTGGAAGGCTACAGTCTTTGGAGTTTTGAAGAGTGGGACACGACTGAACCACACACACACACACACACACACACACTCTCTCTCTCTCTCTCACACACACACACACACACACACAATAAAAAGGAAAAAAGAATCTATGACGGCATTGTTTGTCATCCACTGGAGTGGGTCACAATCCAGTATCTATAATGGAGGGAAGAAAAGTAAAATGAGTGGGTACCCAGTGTGAAATTATTTACATCAGCTAGAAACAAAGACTAAAAGTGCATACAGCAACCTGAGTAGACCCCAAAGTCACATGCTAAGTGAAAAACATATGCAAGATTAGGAAACAGTTACACGCAGCACAACTACACAGCCTATGAGGATACATACAGATTCATAATACTAACAACACATTAGAGAGAGGGTGGAAGCAGGGAATAGGATCAAAGAAAGTGGTAAATTGACATAAATAAAGCAATAGTCTTGCACCCATCCATGTGAATTAAGGGCAATGAATTGAGATTAACACTGTACCCAAGGTCCACCCCCAAGTTATTCAATGTTGTGAATACATACTTTAATTTCATACAAAAATTTTAATAAGAAACAAAAATACGTATTTGTATGAGTATCCAGAACAGACCTCAATAAATGTGTTTTTTCTTCTGAGAAATTTAAAAACAATCATTAATAGCTGTCTTAGGGCATCCTTGACACACAACAAAGCGAACATATTCAAAATGTACAGGTTGGTAAGTGTTGCCAAAATGTATAGATCTGTGAATGCATCTTTACAACGGGGGGCTGACTTGCCCGTTGGGTACAGTAAGCATACACCTGCAAAAATGTGTCCACTCTTTAAAAATATTTTAATTAAAAAAATTCATTTAAATTCAAAAGAACATAATAAGATTTTACAAACGTTTTTATCTAATATTAATGTACTATGCTCAGTCACTCAGGCGTGTCTGACTCTTTGCGACCCCAGGGACTGTAGCCCTCCAGGTTTCTGTGGGCACAGGATTCTCCAGGCAAGAATACTGGAGTGCATTGCCATGTCCTTCTCCAGGGGATCTTCCCCACCCAGGATGGAAGCTTCGTGTTCTGTGTCTCCTACATTACAGGCAGATTCTTTACCCACTTATATCAAAGCAGCTGTATAATATCTTATATCAATAAATTATATATTATATAATCATATACTATAGTCAATTATCTGTGGTATGTGTAAATAAACTATATTAATAGATAAAATTTAAATTAAAAATATCAGACAATCCTAAAGGAAATCACTGGAATATTATTGGAAGGACTGATGCTGAAGCTGAAGCGCTTATACTTTGGCCACCTGATGGGAAGAACTGACTCATTGGAAAAGACCCTGATGCTGGGAAAGATGGAAGGTAGAAGAAAAAGGGGATGACAGAGGATGAGATGGTTGGGATGGCATCACCGACTCGATGGAGATGAGTTTGAGGAAGCTCTGGGAATTGGTGATGGGCAGGGGAGCCAGGCGTGCTGCACTCTATGGGTTCACAAAGAGTCAGACACGACTGAGTGATTGAACTGAAATATTTCAACATTAATATTTTAATACTTAAACATTATTTTTTATGAGAGGTTCCACGAAGATCAAAGTGTCTAGGGCCAGTGAAAGTCATAATGACTGCCCTGCCACAGTTAAGGTGGACATATCCATTGTTTCCCCTTCCTGATTTTCCCTTTCTAATACTTATTGCCTGCCATTCTCTTTCCTCTTATCAAGCAATCACTGCTCTGCTTTCTGTCATTATAGTTTTCATTTTCTACAATTTTATATAAATGGAATCATACAACACTTTTTTGATTGAAATTTTCACCCAGCATAAGAGTAATAGTAATAATTTTTCCTGGGTAGCATTCCATTTTCTGGATGTAATCATAATTTATCTCTACCTGTTGAGTGACATTTGTATTGTTTCCAGCTTTGGGCTGTTATAAATAAAGCTACTATGAATATTCATATACAATTCAATGCACATACACTTAATTTTCTCTTGTAAATACCTGGGATTAGAATGGCTGAATCATATCGTTGTAGTTGAACTTTCCAAGAAATTGTTAATTGTTTTCCTAGGTGGATGTGACATTTTACACTCCCCTCAGCAGTGTATGAGTGTTCCAGTCCCTCCACATTCTGGACATCTGGTATCATATGCACTGTTTTATATGTGTCGTGATTTGTTGTTTTGTTGAGCTGCTAAGCCATGTCTGACTCTCTGTGACCCCATGGACTGCAGCACGCCAGGCAATCCTGTCCTTCCCATCCTTTGCTCAGGTTCATGTCCATTGACTCCGTGATGCTATCCAACCATCTCATCCTCTGCTGGCTTCTTCTCCTCTTGCCTTCGATCTTTCCCAGCATCCGGGTCTTTTCCAATGAGTCAGCTCTTCGAATCAGGCGGCCAAAGTATTGGAATTTCAGCTTCAGCAACAGTCCTTCCAATGAATATTCAGGACTGATTTCCTTTAGGATTGACTGGGTTGATCTCCTTGCTGTCCAAGGGACTCTCAAGAGTCTTCTCCAGCAGCACAATTCTAAGGCACCAGTTCTTCCGTACTCAGCCTTCTTTATGGTACAACTCTCATATCCATACATGACTACTAGAAAAACGATAACTTTTACTATACAGACTTTTGTTGGAAAAGTGATGTTCTGCCTTTTTATATGCTGTCTACCTAGGTTTGTCATAGCTTTCCTTCCAAGGAGCAAGCGATGTGTAGTGATATCTCATTGTATTTTAAATTTGCATTTCCCTAATGATTAATGATGCGGAATATCTTTAGATATGATTATTTGCTATCCCTCTATCTTTGGAGAAGTGTCTGTGCAAACTGCCCAATGGGGGTGGGAGGAATGTGTGTGAAAATAACTTTTAATTAAAAGAAAATGTATATTGTTTTCCCCTGACTTAGAACCATAGGCCTTAGGGCTTTAGGATTCCCTGTGGGAAAAGACTCAGGAGGGAAGGAGGAAGCATCTCCATGACCTGGAACTTTAGTATTGAATGCATGGGAACAGCTTAAAACGAGAATAGAAATGGGAAGGGTGGGTCTGGTAGTGGTGAGAGAGCAGAGTGACTTGGGACACTGGCTCTGCAACTACGTTCCGTTTATTCCTCTGGACTGCAGGGTAAACATATCTGCTGTCAGCTTAAAGCGAGATAATGTCAGGCACATAGCTGGGTTTTGATACAGGTTTGCAAATTCTCTGCAGGAGACAGCCCCTTGTGGTCCCAGCTGAAGTGTCCGCAGCCTAAGCAGAGGACACCGCCCTGAGTCAGAACTTGGTCCAGGGGATCCGGATCGGATCTCTGACTTCATTTAAGTGGCCAAAATTGTTTTAGATTTACAGTGTCAGAAAAGATAACGAAAAACTCCAAGGGTCGACTTCTGCGAAGGTGCCTGCTGAACTAGTCTCAGGGTTCTGGCAGGAATGAGTCAAGAACCGCTCGCTGATCCAGTCAGGGATCAACCAGCGGGGGAAAAATAAAGAACTAGTTTGTTTCCGCCCGGTTTCGAACCGGGGACCTTTCGCGTGTGAGGCGAACGTGATAACCACTACACTACGGAAACTCTACAAGAACAACGCTCTCAAAAACTCATCTTGAGAGACATCGGCTTGTCACTGTGTCCCTGGCTAGGAGGAAAGCATGGGGCGCTTTGAGCACAGCCCTGCCTGACCCAAGCGCCTGGAGGTGGCCTGCAAGGTCCTGATGCGCGCCCTGCCTCATGGCCGCAGCACCGGAGGAGCCCCATCTTGCCTTATCTGGAACTTCAGGCGCAAGTGCAGCTCCAGCCAGTGTTGTTGCCGTTGAAAGCCGGAGTCTGCGGGCCAAAGTTCCAGGCTTCCTTAAATGCTTGTCGGGCAATTTTCCCGATCCTGGTGGTCCCGGAGGAACGATGGCGGGGATCCGGCCCGCCCTGGGGCCAGGTCACCCGCCGGCCCTTAGCTCACATCCCCTGCTCCGAGACTGGAGAAAAAATGGTGCAGTAACTACAGGTAGGAAGAGACTTGGGTGACAGATTCGGTCAAGATAAGGAAAACCAGCTCATACGTGAAACAAATATGCACCTTAACGTTTGCCCAGAGCTTACTTGTGAAGGCGATTGTAATGGGAAAACTCGGTTCTCCCCTTCCCGTGTCTTTCTTCCTTTTACTACTCGCACCAGGACTTCACTTTTGGGTACCAGGCGGGAGGATTTCCCCCCCACACCAAGCAAATCTGTGTCTGACACCAGCTAGGTGTCCTACAATTTAACTCAGTTTTGACACTGACTACTTGGAGATAGTGTCAGATCCACAGGTTAAAGGCCCAGTCCTTCCTTACAAGAATGCCCCCACTTCCTTCAGATGCCAGTCTCAAGCCCAGGTTATTACCTGCACTTCTTTTCAAAATTGAAGTTGAGTCTATTTGCAATACTGTGTTAGTTTCAGGTGTATAGCAAAGTAGTTCTACATGTGATTCTACATTTATATGTATATATTAATTTTTTTCCAATTCTTTTCCATTATAGTTCATTACAAGATATTACATATAGTACTTAAGCTATAGGTAAATCCTAGTCACTTATTTTATATACAGTAGTATGCATATGTTAATCTGACACTCCGAATATATCCTTTTCTCTTTGGTAGCCATCAGTTTGTTTTCCATAAGTTCATTTCTGTTTTGTAAATAAGTTCATTTGTACTGTTTTTTTAGATTCCACATACAAGTGATATCATATGATATTTGTCTTTGACTTACTTCGCTTACTATGATCATCTCTAGGTCTATTCATGTTGCTGCAAATGATGTTACTTCATTCTCTCATGGCTGAGTAATGTTCCATAGTATATATACCCCACATCTTAAGTCAATCATCTGTCAGTGAACACGGGTTTCTTCCAATAGTCCCAAATGTCTTGACTGTTACCAATTATGCTGCTATGAACATGGAGGTGCATGTATTTTTCAAATTCATTGTTTCCCAGTATATGCTTAGGAGTGAGATTGCTGAATCATATGGTAACTCTATTATTAGTGTTTTAAGGAAACTCTGTACTGTTTTCATAGTGGCTGCGCCAATTTACATTCCCACCAACATTGTAGGAGGGTGCGTTGCTTTTTCTCCACACCTCTAGCATTTATTATTTATAAACTTTTTGATGGTGGCCATTCTGACTTGTGTGGGGTGATATCTCCTATTTTATTTGCGTTTCTCTAATAATTAGTGATACTGAGCATCTTTTCATGTACCTATTGGCCATCTGTATGTTTTTTTTGGAGAAATATCTATTTAGGTCTTCTGCCCATTTATTGATTGGGTGCATTGTTTGTTTGTTGTTGTTGTTATTGAGTTGTATGAGTTGTTTGTATATTTTGGAAATTAAGCCGTTATTGGTTGCATCATTTGCATGTATTTACTCCCAGTCTGTAGGTTCTTCTCATTTTGTTTATGGTTTCCTTTGCTGTGCAAACATTTATAAGTTTGATTAGGTCCCATTTGTTTATTTTTGCTTTTACTTCTGTTGCTTTGGGATTCTGACCTAAGAAAATATTGCTTGATTCATGTCAGAGAATGTTTCAGTGTGTTCTCTTCTAGGAGTTTTGTGGTGTCGTATCTTCTGACCCGCTGTAGATGATAGATTGGGGGTTCCAGTGATCCCTTCATCAGATTGCATTAATTTGCTAGAGCAGCTCACAGAACTCTTACTTGCATCAACTGCGTCAGTGTATTAAAGAATATGATACAGGATACAGATGGATAACCAGATACAGAAATACATCAGGCAAGATCTAGGAGGCTCTCTAGTGTGGAAACTTCTGTCCCTGTAGAGTTAATGTGCATCCTCCTCCTGGTGTTACATTTTCCAATCTGGAAGCTTTCTGGACCCCATGCTTTTGGGATTTTATGGAGGCTTCCCTTTCTGATGGATGGAGCTGAAAATTCCCAGTTTTTAATCATGGCTTGGTCTTTCTTGTGACCAGCCACGAATCTAGTCGTCAAGCAGGAGCCCATTCAGTGTCATTTCCTTAGAACAGAAGATTCTCCTAGTGCTTTTATCACTTAGGAAATTAAAAGGGTTTTAGGAATTCTGTGCCAGGAGTCAGGGACAGAGACCAATATATATATTTTCTCTTTTCTCTTTTCTTACAGCCCACCAACCCTGGTCTCTGGCCACTGACCCCTTCCATCAAAATGATACACAAGTTCAAAAGTACAAGTTCACATTACTGGAATCCAAAGTAGTCATTAAAAATCATTCCTGTCCATCATCATATTGTATGAGACTGTCTCCCGGGGCAAGACCACTCAGGTTTGCAGGCTTTCATTCCATCTTCTCAAGTTCCAAAAGCAGGCATGTTCTCAGCAAACATATGGCTTCACCCTTTCAGACACCTTACATAATTGAGCTGAGGCAATATCATGCCTTGTTCTGAGCCTCTTTCAGGGTGTTGATGTAATATGGGAATGTTTCCTTATTACATAATTCATTTATTCATTACTTTACTGTTAACTGCTATTATTCCTCCTTCTCTCTGTTTATACCCAAACTCTTTTGCCTTTGGAAGGGATATTAGACTATGCTGGTCTGTACTGCCCGCAGTAGTACTAGTGTGGCCTGTGCCTCCCCATCAGTCCACTTCTGTTCAGATGAGGTAAGTTTACATAGTGCAGAACTAGTGGGCTATCTTAACCACCAAGCCATATAACTGCCTTCACTGTTAGCCCCAATTTTGTCAGTGGGTTGAAGCCACATCCTGCCCCAATAGGCTCTTAGTAATTATGACCGATCAGAAATCAGATCAGAAGATCAGAAACACAGTTGTACATTTTGGTTAGGATTATGCCTATTTTCAGCTCTAGCTGTAGCCCTGGTCCTATGACCACTGCATCAGTAAAGGAGACAAAAAAGTCGAGGTGATGTGTTGAAGAAAGAATGACTAGCATCCTTCCACACCCCAGTCCCCCAGATCCACCAGTAAAACAGAGATACATTGAGCAGGGAGACTCCTTTAGTCCCTCTTATTTTGAGTGTAAGCACCCTCTGACTCATTTCAGTTCCGTTCAGTCCCTCAGTCATGAACGACTCTTTGTGACCCCATGGATTGCAGCATGCCAGGCTTCCCTGTCCATCACCAGCTCCCAGAGCTTGTTCAAACTCATGGCCATCGAGCCAGTGATGCCATCCAGCCATCTCATCCTCTGTTGTCCCCTTCTCCTCCTGCCCCCAATCTCTCCCAGCATCAGGGTCTTTTCCAGTGAGTCAGTTCTTTGCATCAGGTGGCCAAAGTATTGGGGTTTCAGCTTCAGCATCAGTCCTTCCAATGAATATTCAGGACTGATTTCCTTTAGGATTGATTGTTTGGGACTCTCAAGAGCCTTCTCCAACACCACAGTTTGAAAGCATCAGTTCTTCAGTTCTCAGCTTTCTTTATGGTCCAACTCTCACATCCATACATGACTACTGGAAAAACCATAGCTTTGACTAGATGGGCCTTTGTTGGCAAAGTAATCTCTGCCTTTTAATATGCTGTCTAGGTTGGTCATAGCTTTTCTCCCAAGGAGAAAGTGTCTTTTAATTTCATGGTAGCAGTGACCATCTGCAGTGATTTTGGAGCCCAAGAAAATAGTCTCTCACTGTTTCCATTGTTTCCCATCTATTTGCCATGAAGTCATGGGACTGGATGCTATGATCTTAGTTTTTTGAATGTTGACTTTTAAGCCAACTTTTTCACTCTCCTCTTTCATTTTCTTCAAGAGGCTCTTTAGTTCTTCTTTGCTTTCTGCCATAAGGCTGGTGTCATCTGCATATCTGAGGTTGTTGATATTTTTCCTGGCAATCTTGATTCCAGCTTGTGCTTCACCAGCTCGGCATTTTGCATGATATAAGTTAAATAAGCAGGGTGACAACATATAGCCTTAACATACTCCTTTCCCAATTTTGAACTAGTCTGCTGTTCCATGTTCAGTTCTAACTGTTGCTTCTTAACCTGCATACAGATTTCTCAGGAGGCAGGTAAGGTGGTCTAGTATTTCCATCTCTTGAAGAATTTTCCAGAGTTTGTTGTGATCCACACAGTCGAAGGCTTTAGTATAGTCAATGAAGCAGAAGTTTTTTCTGGAATTCTCTTGATTTTTCTATGGCCCAAAGGATGTTGGCAATTTGATTTCTGGTTCTTCTGCCTTTTCTAAATCCATCTTGAACATCTGAAAGTTCTCAGTTCATGTACTGTTGAAGACTTGCTTGGAGAATTTTGAGCATTACTTAGCATGTGAGATGAGTGCAATTGTGTGGTAGTTTGAACATTCTTTGGTGTTGCCCTTCTTTGGGATTGGAAGGAAAACTGATCTTTTCCAGTCCTGTGGCCACTGCTGAGTTTTCCAAATTTGCTGGCATATTGAGTACAGCACTTTCAAAGCATCATCTTTTAGGATTTTAAATAGCTCAACTGGAATTCCATCCCCTCCACTAGCTTTGTTCATAGTGATGCTTCCTAAGGCCCATTTGACTTTGCACTCCAGGGTGTCTGGCTCGAGGTGAGTGATCATGGTTGTCTGGGTTATGAAGATCTTTTTTGTATAGTTCTTCTGTGTATTCTTGCCACCTCTTCTTAATATCTTCTGCTTCTGTTAGGTCCACACTGTTTCTGTCCTTTATTGAGCCCATCTTTGCATGAAATGTTCCCTTGATATCTCTAATTTTCTTGAAGAGATCTCTAGTCTTTCCCATTCTATTGATTCTACTTAGCATGTCTAATTAACGTTGCTTGAAGGGTGGATGTACATGGTTCCTGTTTTATAATATTAGAGAGGGAAAATATTCCCCAGTCAGATCCAGTGTCCATCCCCATAATACAATCAGGTAGAAGATACATAACCACTTCACATAAAACCTGTTCAAACATACCAATTCTCCTGCCAACTAGTACTGTAATTCCATAAACATTTACACTCCTAACTGTAGCCTCCACTAGGAGTTCATCAACAGATTTTGGGTTTTCAATACTAGGTAAGGGAAGTGTTCCCCAGCCAGACATAATATCCATTTCCAGAAAACATTCACATAAAGGAGACACAGCTTTACATGAATCTTGTTTGGACAGTCCCACTTTTATACTCTTACTGGTGTGCTCACATGTTCAATCCCTGAGTCAGGAAGATCCCCTGGAGGAGGGCATGGCAACCCATTCCAATGCTCTTGCCTGGAGAATCCCATGGACAGAGATAGGGTCCCACAGATTCAGACACAACTGAAGCAATTTAGCATGCAATCTAACTGAAGATGTCATGGCTTCACCAATAGGTTTTGGTACCAGAGTGCATGAGGAATCCTATATCACTTATATGTGTGTCTAGGTCATATAACACCATCTGTGATTGTTCAATAGTGAACTGTGGGTCCTGTCTCAATGTAAATGTGCCCTTCCGCTCAGCAGCATTCGAAATGAAAGACATAGCCCCTCAATTAGCCATTCTCAGCATCCATTTTAATAAAGGCGCTTCAGGAAGCTGATGCTGCTATGAGTCGACCCTTTCACACTATACTCCCTGGTTTCAGTAGTTTGTTGGTTTTCCCCTCCCCCCACATTGACGACCTTCTTGCTAACCAAGGCCTTAGAGGTACTTTGTTGTCCTGGCATAATTTTTCCCACTGTGGGCAGCTTTGAGGTTAGTGGCTGAAGTTCAGACCAACCCAAGTCTGAGGTTGGATGAACATCAAGTTCTGACCCAGCACTTTCTTTATTTTACCTATTACAGATAATGATGACCAAGAGATTATATGTTTAGTGTGCTTTTTATTATATGCATTTCCTTCTTATTAAATGAGTCAGCTCTTCAGGAGTCAGATTGATTCCCGTCTCTAAATTCCATTAGTAGAGACTTGAAGTTTAACACTATGGGTGACCAGGTAGCCATCCAGGGGTCAAAGATTCATCAGACACTACCCTCTTATCCTTTCTCTTCCCAAACCACATGTTTCCATGAGCCAGGGTGGTTCTAGCAAATCCCACTTCACTGGCACCAACTAGAATTTGGAAAAACCTGTTTTTCCCTTCCTATGTTTTTCTTTCCTGTGAGTCTCCTTTATTACTCACACAACACTTCATCCTGTCGCAAAATATGTGGAGGTTTTTCTCCATACTAATTCTCAGTCTGTGACACCAGCTGGATGTTCTACAGTTTAACTCACTTTGGACACTACATAGTGTCAAACAGAGAATTGCTTGCTGTGAGGGAAAAATCTCCACACATTTGGTGACCAGAGTGATATGCTGTGTAAGAAATAAAAGAGACTCATAGGAAAGGAAACATACAGTGGGGAAAAAACGGGATTTTCCCTACACAGAAGAAGGAGAACTAAAGTGTTCCCTTTTTAGCACTTTCATGCTCTCTCACATTTAATGAGAGAGAGTGTTCATAACAATGATATGAAGGAAGGGAGGCAGGAGAGAGATGGGTCCCAGGCTAAACAGTTTCTCTGCTGTATACAGATACTCCAAAATAGCAGGAGTGAGAGAGAAGCTGGGACTTGCCCAGATAAGAGATAAAAGACCACATATTCCTTATTCTTGAAGTCAGAGAAACTCCCCAACTATACATGTGCAGAAAGGCTCCTTGGAGTTCAAAAAGGGAGGGTCGCCACTCCAGAGTAAGTGATGTGATGCTTATCACCCATCGGCCTCTTCACTGGAATTCATCTTGGCCAAGGGGTGTGCACGCACACAAGGGAGGACCCTGTCATATCCCAAATACGGATTCAGAACTAGGCAAAGCAAAATGACTGGCCAGTAGAAACTTGGAAGAAACGCCCCATAAAGCTGGCTCAAACTACCGCAAGGGTGTGACTTTCTCCCTGAGCCCACCCATGTGTCTATCCACATGTACTGTACTTGTTTCCCTTCCAATAAACACTTCTCTTGTTTCATTACTTTCTGTCTGTTGTGGGAATTCATTTCTACACAGCCGATGGGCCAGGGCCTTGTCACTGGCCACAGGTCCCTGGCGGTCTAGTGGCTAGGATTCAGTACTCTCACTGACAAGGCCTGACTTCAGTCTCTGGCTGGGAACCGAAACTCTGCTTCAAGCCACTGCAGGCCGAGGCCACCTGAGATAAGATGTGTTAAAGATGTTTTAAAGCGTGTAGAGATGAAGAGACTGAGCTAAGCACATTTTACTTGCTTAAGATGGAAGAGTCAATTAATATCAAAAAAGAGTGCACGAGCCTGATCGTCTCAGGCTGTATCTAGTCTTACCAGGACTATACCTTATAACCTGAGGAAGCAGGAAAGAGTGGAGGCCTAAAGACTACAGACCCTGCAGTGACAGTATGCCTGGAGGGGTTCAAGAAACATCTGTGGGTGGTAGGTCAGTCAGTCAGTCAGTCAGTCAGTTCAGCCGCTCAGTCGTGTCCGACTCTTTGCAACCCCATGAATTGCAGCACGCCAGGCCTCCCTGTCGGTAGAACCCCAAAATACTTTGTGTAAAATGATCGCTGAGGTCAAATGACCTCATCTTCTCAACGGTGTCAGGGGTGGAATTATCTGAGGAGGTAAGGAGTAGAGACAGTTTGGGGATACCATGTGAGAAAAACATTGGGAAGTTAAGAGAAAGGTGAGAATATTACCAAAAGAGCAGAGGAGACTTACTTGTGGTTGGATGATACACATTTCTGGGGGACTAGACATGGAACAACAGACTGGTTCCAAATAGGAAAAGGAGTACGTCAAGGCTGTATATTGTCACCCTGCTTATTTAACTTCTATGCAGAGTACATCATGAGAAACGCTGGGCTGGAAGAAGCACAAGCTGGAATCAAGATTGCCAGGAGAAATATCAATAACCTAAGATATGCAGGTGACACCACCCTTATGGCAGAAAGTGAAGAGGAACTAAAAAAGCCTCTTGATGAAAGTGAAAGAGGAGAGTGAAAAAGTTGGCTTAAAGCTCAACATTCAGAAAACGAAGATCATGGCATCTGGTCCCATCACTTCATGGGAAATAGATGGGGAAACAGTGGAAACAGTGTCAGACTTTATTTTTTGGGGCTCCAAAATCACTGCAGATGGTGATTGCAGCCATGAAATTAAAAGACGCTTACTCCTTGGAAGGAAAGTTGTGACCAACCTGGACAGCATATTAAAAAGCAGAATTATTACTTTGCCAACAAAGGTCTGTCTAGTTGAGGCTATGGGTTTTCCAGTGGTCATGTATGGATGTGAGAATTGGATTGTGAAGAAAGCTGAGCACTGAAGAATGGATGCTTTTGAACTGTGGTGTTGGAGAAGACTCTTGAGAGTCCCTTGGACTGCAAGGAGATCCAACCAGTCCATCCTAAAGGAGATCAGTCCTGGGTGTTCATTGGAAGGACTGATGCTGAGGCTGAAACTCCAATACTTTGTCCACCTCATGCAAAGAGTTGACTCATTGGAAAAGACTCTGATGCTGGGAGGGATTGGGGGCAGGAGGAGAAGAGGATGACAGAGGATGAGATGGTTGGATGGCATCACCAACTCAATGCACATGAGTTTGGGTGAATTCTGGGAGTTGGTGATGGACAGGGAGGCCTGGTGTGCTGCAATTCATGGGGTCGCAAAGAGTTGGACACGACTGAGCAACTGAACTGAACTGAACTGAGAATGGCACCATGTTGGCTGACTACTCCAGAAGCTCTAATCTGAAAAGGGCCTAGAGGAGAAAGTGGGTATGGGATAAATAACCAAAGGATAAGGAGGTTTAAGGAGCTATGAAACGCGATGTGAGGGCACCAGGGGAGTAGATGTTTGTGGGCTGAGAACGTGCTGAGTGTGAAAAGACATCAGAAATGGCTAATGGCCTGAATTCTCATTGGAGAGTCAGAAGTCTATCAGCTGAAGTAAAATTAATAGAAAATGCATAAATTGGCTTGCTGCTGCTGCTGCTGCTAAGTCGCTTCAGTTGTGTCTGACTTTGTACGATCCCATAGACGGAAGCCCACCAGGCTCCCCGTCCCTGGGATTCTCCAGGCAAGAACACCGGAGTGGGTTGCCATTTCCTTCTCCAATGCATGAAAGTGAAAAGTGAAAGTGAAGTCACTCAGTCGTGTCCGACTCTCAGCGACCCCATGGACTGCAGCCTACCAGGCTCTGCTGTCCATGGGATTTTCCAGGCAAGAGTACTGGAGTGGGGTGCCATTGCCTTCTCCGATAAATTGGCTTACCTATCCTCAAAATGCCACCATCAGCAACTCGGATTATAGGCTCCCTTGTCCACATCTAGCAGGAAAAGTGTTTATTTCTCACAGAACTCATTATTGAAGAGTAATTGTACTATAGATAAAGAGGATGGGATGTGCTTCTTAGTTTGAGCCAATCAGGGCTACTCTTGAAGTTAGAGGTAGGATTAATCCTACTTAGACTTTATGGCTGACAAATTCAAGGTTTTGTGAAGTATGCCAAAGAGACGGGAATGCTGAGGTGGCAACCCTCAAATGTTCTTACAAAGGATAAGATGGTAAAAAAACAACAAAAACTGGGGGGAAGGATGGCATACACTTTTAGCAACTGGAACAGATGCTAGGAGAGTTTCTACTCTAAAGGCGTTTTCTTCTGAGTAGTTCCCACTCTGTGAGGTCAGATGAGACCCTGGACAGCCCAGAACACAGGGACCCTCCCCCCGTATCCCCACAGACCCCTGTCAGTGTGGGCTAGTCTCTGATTCTCCTCCCCTGCCAGGACCGGACCGTGCCAGTGCCTTTCCCCTTGTCAGCCTCCGAGGAGGCAGACCTTTCACACATCTGACCCCAAGCGCCAGTGGGTCTCTGGGAGAGCTGCCTGGAGTTCACCGCATCACACCTTATCTGGCTCAGGAGAATCACTCTTCATCTACTCATCACTGTTTCCCACCCAGATTTTCCCCTAAAGCAACTCCTTACGGGGAGCTATTTCCCTGAGTACACAGCAACCCTGACATATTAATCACGTCTTTCTGGGCAGAGGTGGTGGCAATCCTCCAACAAGAAGTTGAAGTTCCCTTTCTGGGTTGAATAACAAAATTTTCTTGGCTCTGAAAAGTCATGTCACTCCTCCCGCATCTCACCCCTGCCCCACCCCACCCCACTTCCTTTTAAAACTTGACTCTGTCCCTGACTCTTTGCAATCCCATTGCTTAATGTCTTCCATCACACCCTCCTCCTCAGGATTCTAATACTTATGTAATGTAAGGACTTGGCAGCAAGAGACAATGGGCAGAGACTTCTTTGTGGCGTGGACGCTGGTGGTGGTGAGGAGGAGGCAAAGGATGTTCTAGAACGAGTTTTCAATAGAGGAGGCACAGTCTCCGGGAAAAAAATTACACATTAAATTTGCAATCTGGAGAGGAAGTAGAGTTTTGAAATGAACTTTAATGGCTTCCAGATTTCACTCTCATAACCCTGATGCTAGACAGTTTCTCAAAGAGGCACAGTTGTTTTGATTAGAAATGAAATGAAGCATAGTCAATAGAAATAGAAAATAGTCATAGAAAATGGAGCAGAGTCAATAAACTATTAGACTACGAGAATTCAACAAGGTTGTTGGCTACAAAATGAACACACAGAAATCGGTGTATCTACCACATCAGCAGTAATCACCTAGGAAACTTAAGAGGACATAGAATAAAAGCCTAAAGTACCCACAACAAGCCATAGAACAAATTCACATCATCTTTGTATGGAGAAATATTTTAAATTGCTGAAGGACAAGAGGAGAACTATTTAATGAAGACATCTACATTAGTCACAAATGAAGTAATTTGATAGTATAAAGATGACAGTTTTTCCCAAATCCTCCTACAAAATCCATGCAGCATCTATATACCAACAGGGTGGCTTTATAACTTGACAATTGATTTTTAAATTTACATGAGTACATAAATCTGTGGATAATTAAGGGAATTTTGAAAAAGGATACTGTCAGTAATGCCTAACACGGCTCAAAAGACTGAGTAGAGACTCACTATACTTGATATGAAAAAATAATAGAAAGCCATAGTAATAAAATGGTATTATTCTATCATTGGTATAGGATAGAAATAGCAGCATAAATTAATGAGTTGCTTAGTAGATAATCTTGGGTAAAGTGACTTACTGTATACCGTAAAAAGAAATTTGGATTGTAACTCACATAATTACAAATTTCCAATAGAGTAAATATTAAAAAGTGAAAGATTGAACTACAGGCCGAGTAGGAGAACAGGCAGAACGGTGCTTTTGCTACCTTGGGGTGTGAAGGGATTTTTTAAACATAAGATTGTGAAAGCACAAAGCACGGAGAGAAACACAGATGAATGTGAGCAAATGAAAAGGAAAGACTTCGACACGGCACCGCACAGACAGCGTGAACAGCGACAGATGGGGCGAGGTACCGCAGCATCTAAAGCAAACGAGGGGCTGATATTTAGATTCTAGAATTTACAAAGACCTTTCTTTAAAAACGGAGATATAATTGACATATGAGGAACTTCCTCAACAATAATCTCCCCCCCCCCGCCAAAAAAAAAATAAATAAGAAAGCCAACTGGAAACCCAATAGGAAGAAAAGTGTGCAAAGAATATCATTAGTCAATTCACAGAAGAAGAAAACGAGATGGCTCAAAATTTGAAGAGACGGTGAATCTTACTAGTACTTAGAAAAGTGAAAATAAAACTGAGATATCACCTCACATTTTTGAGTGGGAAACATTAGAAAGTAAGTTTAACTAAAATATAGAGAAATGGGAATACTCACGTCTTGTTGGTAGAAGTTCAAATAGCTCAGCATAGTGGGAAGCAACCTGGAAGCCCTTACGTAACCATGTGCTCTGACTCAGCAGTCTTCCTACTATATGCCACAGAGAAATGAACATGTAGGTCTGTTAGGAAACTTGTACCAGGATATTCAAGATAGGACTGTGTGTGATAGTGAGAGCTGGATGCAGTCCAGATGTCTATCACTATAGATTAATTTATGCTTGATTTACTTATGCTTATGCAACATGGAGCTTGACAAGAAAGCGATAGTCCCACTGACTTTTGTAAGAGTCTCTCTATTCACTCTGGAGAAAATGGTGTATAGAGATAAGCTACTCTGCACTGCTGTTGACTGGTTCCTATAAACTGATATCCGCTATTCCTTTGCTCTCCCCATCTCTGTGTTTTGTATCTTTTTAAAATCTCATACTATTGTTTTACTGAGGGTTGAAGAGAGTGAAATTAGATACGCTTATGCAATCTACCGTCTTCATCTGTAACCTCTTCTTGCTGCTTGTCTTTAGTCCGTTCAGGCTGCTATTAACAAAATACCACAGACTCGGTTTGTAAACAGCAGAAATGTATCACTTACCATTCTGGAGAGTAAATGAAACCACAGAGATGTATATTCTAACATGGATGATTACACTGAAGCCAACTGTCATTATTTTAACATATCTTGGCAAAGATCCTTGGACACAAGGGAAGAAAATTAAATATTAGATTTTTTAATGCAGAGGAAAAACACAAACATTCCCTCAAAAGAGGAATTATCTCATATATGCATCCATATCTACATATATCTGAAAAGATACAGAATATGCTAGTATCTATTGCTTCTGGGGATAACTACATGGCTGAAAGAAGGTTTTTAGACTTAGATTTTACTCTTTGCCCTTTCAAACTTTGCAATGTGTACATATTATTTATTTAAATAATGAAAAAAATTCCTCTGCTTCAGAGTTTATTGTAGTAGGAAATGGCAGGCTGAAAAAATAGGCAGCAACTGAAAAAATAGAATACTTTAAAATTATATATGATATAATATATTGCAGCTCTCTATATAATACATACCGTGTATGCATGCTAAGCCGCTTCAGTGTTGTCTGACTCTGTGCGACCCAATGAACTGCAGCCCACCAGGCTCTTCTGTCTGTGGGATTCTCCAGGGAAGAACACTGGAGTGGGTTGACATGATCTCCTCCAGGACATTTTCCTGACCCAGGGATCAAACCTGCATCTCTTACATTTCCTGCATTGGCAGGTGAGTTCTTTACCACTACAGCCAACTGGAAAGCCCAATACATATAGTATTTTAATATAAATATAATATGTAAACCGTATGTAGTTTATGTAGTTGGAGAAGGCAATGGCAACCCACTCCAGTACTCTTGCCTGGAGTACTCTTGCCTTGCAGTCCATGGGGTTGCTAAGAGTCAGGCACAACTGAGCAACTTCACTTTCACTGTTCACTTTCATGCACTGGAGAAGGAAATGGCAACCCACTCCAGTATTCTTACCTGGAGAATCCCAGGGACAGAGGAACCTAGTGGGCTGCTGTCTATGGGGTCGCACAGAGTCGGACATGACTGAAGCGACTTAGCAGCAGCAGCCGCAGTTTATGTAGTAAACTGTAAATGTAATACTTTAAAAAGTTATTAGAGGGCTGTGAAGCAAAGAGGACTAGATGAACGAAAATTATATAGAGAAATAGCCTCAGGTAAGCTGAGATTGTTAGTTGTTCTCTTCCCTCTGAAAATTTTCTGAGTCTGGGACCAAGGTGAGAATTAGATATCAGGTCGCAAAGAGTTGGACATGACTGAGCGACTGAACTGAACTGAGGCAGAGTATTAAGCAGCAAAGACAGCACTTTGCCAACAAAGGTCCGTATAGATAGTCAAAGCTATGTTCTTTCCAGTAGTCATGTACAGATGTGAGAATTGAACCATAAAGAAGGTAGAGCACCAAAGAATTGATGCTTTTGAACTGTGGTACTGGAGAAGACTCTTGAGAGTCCCTTGGACTGCAAGGAGATCAAACCAATCAATCCTAAAGAAAATCAACTCTGAATACACATTAGAAGGACTGATGCTGAAGCTGAAGCTCCAATACTTTGGCCACCTGATGTGAAGAGCCAACTTATTGGAAAATACCCTGATGCTGAGAAAGATTGAAGTCAGAAGGAGAAAAGGGCAACAGTCTGTCCATGAACTTGGGCAAATGCTGAGAGATGGTGAGGGACAGGGAGGCCTGGTGTGCTGCAGTCCATGGGGTTGCAAAGAGTCAGACATGACTTGGCGACTGAACAATAACAACAAAGGCACAGGAACCCTACTAAAGGAAAGAAGAACTAGCAGAACTTTTGATGGCCATACTGGTTTGTTGATAGATAAAACTCAATGGAACATCAAACAAATGGCTATTTCCCCACACACAACATTTGTTGAAAACTGGGTTACCATGGGAGGCTGAGTGCTGAGATGAAAAGGCAGAGTGAGATCTTCTGCAACGTCTCGGTGCTTGGCAGACAGGGTGCCAGAGAGAGTGGCCTGCAGTAAGTACAAATATATATATCAGAGTTTACTCTTGAGATCATTGATATCAGAGTTGGACTAAATCTGACTAAAATTGTACCTATCCATCAGTTCAGTTCAGTTCAGTTCAGTTGCTCAGTCGTGTCTGACTCTTTGCGACCCCATGAATCACAGCACACCAGGCCTCCCTGTCCATCACCAGCTCCCGGAGTTCACCCAAACCCATGTCCATTGAGTCGGTGATGCCATCCAGCCATCTCATCCTCTGTCATCCCCTTCTCCTCCTGCCCTCAATCTTTCCCAGCATCAGGGTCTTTTCCAATGAGTCAACTCTTCACATGAGGTGACCAAAGTATTGGAGTTTCAGCTTCAACATCAGTCCTTCCAATGAACACCCAGTGGAGAAGGAAATGGCAACCCACTCCAGTAATTTTGCCTGGAGAATTCCATGAACAGAGGAGCCTGGCAGGCTACAGTCCATGGGGTTGTAGAGTCAGGCATGACTGAGCAACTATCACTCACACTCATTCTTAATAGTGCCCTTCCTAAATACCATGGGGAATACAACAGTTTCTAGAGAAGCACTTTGAGCACTCAAAGCTTTGTTTTCTAACTGGTATTCCTCAGCCACTTGTCCATCAATTACTCCTATGGTTCTAGCATATATCTTCTGAGAATTAATAGTGAGCAATGTTTCGAAGCAAGGTTTCACACTTAACCGTGATTAATACAATTTATGCCTGCATATGCTCTAGATTTGGAGGATGATGATACATTTGATAGGAGATAGTATCTAGATTAGCCATTGTTATGTGCATTTTGATACATTTTTAGCTTCTCAATAAAAGGTGATTTCATGCTTCAGTGAATTCTTCACAGATTTCAAAAATAATGTGTATGTGTAAATACACGTATTTCACTAGAAAGCAAGTACCTTTAAGGAATTCCAGGTGTATAACATGGCCCCGTAACTTTCTTCGTAAGTAAGGAGGCTAGATAAATGATGCTTGATGATAATGTACTCCACCTCCTATTGGAAAATTAACATTATTTACCAAGAAGGAACTAGGGGAATAGGGGGCAAAGATTTGCATTGCTGAAGAGTCAAAAATCCACTGAAAATATTTTCTACATGCAAAAAGGAAACATGTATATTGAGAGCAAAGAGAAGAACAGTGAAGGTGCATGATAAAGCTTTTTTTTAATGATGAAAACGTAATGGTTCATAAGTGTGTCTAGAGCTTAATTTCTAACAGGCAAGCTGGGGATTTTAGGTACAATGATCCAGTTTAGTTTCTCAAAGCCTAGCTGCTATAGCCACAGTATAGGATCTCTTCCTATTAGACTGCTACTGCATTGAAAGATTGCAACTTCCTAGAGTTCTTTTTAAGAACAAACTATGTTGTTGCTTTGAGGGAACCAAAGAACCTAAAATAGCCCCTGGCCAGTATTGCTCTGAGGTCTCAAGTGTTATTTCTCTGGGAAACTTGGTACATGGTACAGGAGTTTAAGAGTAGCATTGTCTTGCCTTAATTTCTGTACTGGGAATTTCAGCAAATAAACTATGATATGAGGAATTCAAAAAACAAAACAAAACAATGAACACCCAGGATTGATGTCTTTTAGAATGGACTGGTTGGATCTCCTTGCAGTCCAAGGGACTCTCAAGAGTCTTCTCCAACACCACAGTTCAAAAGCATCAATTCTTCTGTGCCCAGCTTTCTTTATGGCCCAACTCTCACATCCATACATGACTACTGGAAAAACCATAGCCTTGACTAAACGGACCTTTGTTGACAAAGTAATGTCTCTGTTTTTTAATATGCTGTCTAGGTTGGTCATAACTTTCCTTCCAAAGAATAAGTGTCTTTTAATTTCTTGGCTGCAATCACCATCTGCAGTGATTTTGGAGCCCCAAAAAATAAAGTCTGACACTGTTTCCATGTCTATTTGCCATGAAGTGATGGGACCGGATGCCATGGTCTTAGTTTTCTGGATGTTGAGCTTTAAGCCAACTTTTTCACTCTGCTCCTTCACTTTCATCAAGAGGCTTTTTAGTTCTTCTTCACTTTCTGCCATAAGGGTGGTGTCATCTGCATATCTGAGGTTATTGAGATTTCTCCCGGCAATCTTGATTCCAGCTTGTGCTTCTTCCAGCCCAGCGTTTCTCATGATGTACTCTGCATAGAAGTTAAATAAGCAGGGTGACAATATAGAGCCTTGACGTACTCCTTTTCCTATTTGGAACCAGTCTGTTGTTCCATGTCCAGTTCTAACTGTTGCTTCCTAACCTGCATGCAGGTTTCTCAAGAGGCAGGTCAGGTGGTCTGGTATTTCATCTCTTTCAGAATTTTCCACAGTTTATTGTGATCCACACAGTCAAAGGGTTTGGCATAGTCAATAAAGCAGAAATAGATGTTTTTCTCGAACTCGCTGGCTTTTTCAATGATCTAGGGCATGTACCTATCCATGACCCAGATTAATTCACAATTGGATTAAAGTGATCAACTCTAATCCTCTCTGCCTGACAGAAAAAAATAAAAGGGAAAAAAACCCTTTGGGAGGAAACATCTACTTCAGTCTCTATAGTTATTTTATTCAATGTCCATCATACAATAAAAATTAGGAGACATGAAAAGAAGGAAAATGTGACCATTAATCAGGAGAAAAAGCAAATGGTAGAAGCAGAAACAAAGGTAAGCCAGTTGCTTAAAGTTATAGACAAGAACTTCAAAATAACTATGGTTATTATTTAAAGAAAATACAGAGAAACATGAAAAATAGATGAAAAGATGGAGCATTTCAGTAGAGATGTAAGAATCCATACAAAGATGCAAATGGACTTCTAGAACTGAACTCTTTGGATGGCTTTAACATCAAACTGGACAACAGAAGATGGGATTAGTGAACTCAAAGACAGGTCAATAGGAAATATCCAAATTGAAGCACACACATATGCAAACAGAGAAGGCAATGGCACCCCACTCCAGTGCTCTTGCCTGGAAAATCCCATGGGCGGAGGAGCCTGGTGGACTGCAGTCCATGGGGTTGGGAAGAGTCGGACACGACTGACGCGACTTAGCAGCAGTAGCAGCATATGCAAAACATGGGGGAAAAGAGACTATACCAAAAACATTGCATTTGGTTCCAGTAGGAGAGAGGAAAGATAATGGACAGAAGTGATTTTGAAGAGATAGTGACTGAGAACTTTCCAAAACTGATGAATGACTCTATTTCCAGACTCAAGGAATTCTGCAAATCCCAAGCAGGACAAATACAAAGAAAACCACATCTTGTTTTTTTCTTTAAATTACTAAGTTTCTGAAAAATCAAAGTTCAATTACTAAAAATACAAGTTAAACATAAAAATCATAAAAATAGAAAAAAAAAAGATGTTACTTTTAAAAGAGTACCATATTGAGAGAGTTAATTCTTAGGTAGGTTGATAAGGGGTCTGAATCCCTCAAGAAAGAGAAAAGGACAAGCGTTTCTTTTTTTTCCATTGGTTTGTCTTAGTCACATAAGACTTTTTTTCCTTTAAGCCCAGAGCTAAAGATTACACAACAAAACAACTCATCTTGCTCAAGGGTATGTTATTCCTTATAAGCTCTGTACTAATAGGCAGAAAAGTTATGACCAACCTAGATAGCATACTAAAAAGCAGAGACATTACTTTGCCAACAAAGGTCCATCTAGTCAAGGCTATGGTTTTTCCAGTGGTCATGTATTGATGTGAGAGTTGGACTGTGAAGAAAGCTGAGTGCTGAAGAATTGATGCTTTTGAACTGTGGTGTTGGAGAAGACTCCTGAGAGTCCCTTGGACTGCAAGGAGATCCAACCAGTCCATTCTAAATGAGATCAGCCCTGGGTGTTCTTTGGAAGGAATGATGCTAAAGCTGAAACTCCAGTACTTTGGCCACCTCAAGTGAAGAGTTGATTCATTGGAAAAGACTCTGATGCTGGGAGGGATCGTGGGGCAAGAGGAGAAGGGGATGACAGAGGATGAGATGACTGGATGGCATCACTGACTCGATGGATGTGAGTCTGAGTGAACTCCAGCAGTTGGTGATGGACAGGGAGGCCTGGTGTGCTGCGATTCATGAGGTCGCAAAGAGTCGGACACGACTGAACAACTGAACTGAACTGAACTGAATGATTATATAACAACAATGTATCTTGCTGGAGGACATATTTCTCCTTAACAAGAACCTTCTGACTAATCTTTTTATATTAAGATGTATATTGTAGAAGCGGTCTGGTAAGATCTTTTTATTGTTCATTCTAATCTTGTTAATTTAAGATGTGTGTTATAGGAGTGGGTCTGGTAAAAGTATATAAAAGGCCTTGATAAGACTGGCAAGGGGGTACCCTCTGTACCTTCTGATGTCCATGTCAGAAGCTTTCTCTGCCCTTTTTCATTGTAGTAAAACATCTGCCGCACAAAAGCTCTGAGTGATCAGGCCTGGTCCTTGGTCCCAAAGCTAAGTCTTCTTCAGAGATCATGATTCCGACACCGTTGTTAGCTGTCAATATGAATGATGTCTGGTTTTCCAACAGAAACCATGGAAGACGTGTCATAGCATGTTTAAAATGCTGAAAAACAGAAGAAACACCTACCATCCAAGAATTATATGATCAATGAAAACATCCTTAATATGAAAGCAAAATAAAGACATTTTCAGGCAAAACAAAAGCTGTACATTTCCAGCTGACTAAGAGGAGTTTTTTGGATGAAGGAAAATGTCTCCACATAGAAAAAGGTATGTATAAGGAAAAAAAAGACAACCGGCAAACTGATGCATATAAATATGAAATAGCATTGCCTATTTTAAGTGACAGTGATAACCATGTTTTGTGGTGGTTATAACCTATGGTGAAGTAAAATATATGACAAAAATAACACAAATGCAGGAGGGTAAGTAGAATTGAACTGTTAAGATTCCTGTGTAGTTCATAAAGTAGTTGTAAATATACTAATTTAAGTTAAGCTAAAAGAAACCAAGGATGCCTATTGTAATCTCTAGGATAACCACTAAAAGAATACCCCAAAAAACAATAACTACAAAGTTAATAGAGGAGATGAAATTGAATAACAAAACATACAATCAACATAAGAGAAGAGAGGAAAGAATAATAAGGAAATAAATAACATAAGGAGCAGGTAGAAAACAAACAGATAAACTTAACTGTGTGAGTAACCGTAATAAGTGTAGATAGACTGTATACCCCAGTTAGAAAGCAAAAGTTGTCAGACCGGATCAATAAACAAACCTAAGACTCAACTATGTGCTCTTTACAACACACAAAATACACCTCAGGTATTAAGACACAGATTGGTTGAAAGTAAAAGGTCAGAAAATGATACACCATGCAGCCATTAACCAAAAGACTGGTGTGCCAATATCATCTAAAACTGGGAAAAATACCCGTATATCCATTATTCAGTCAGTCCAGTCGTTCAGTCGTGTCCAACTCTCTGCGACCCCATGAATCGCAGCACGCCAGGCCTCCCTGTCCATCACCAACTCCCGGAGTTCACTGAGACTCATGTCCATCGAGTCGGTGATGCCATCCAGCCATCTCATCCTCTGTCGTCCCCTTCTCCTCCTGCCCTCAATCCCTCCCAGCATCAGGGTATTGGAGTTTCAGCTTCAACATCAGTCCTTCCAAAGAACATCCAGGACTGATCTCCTTTAGGATGGACTGGTTGGATCTCCTTGCAGTCCAAGGGACTCTCAAGAGTCTTCTCCAACACCACATTTCAAAAGCATCAATAATTTGGTGCTCAGCTTTCTTCACAGTCCAGCTCTCACATCCATACATGACCACTAGAAAAACCATAGCCTTGACTAGACATTATTAGGAGACTGGATTTTAAAAATGTGATATATAATGTAATACTCATAGCAACAAAATAACTATATACTGATATCCTCAACAATATAATTGTTTTTAATAATCATTATGTGAGTGAGAGACGCTCTACACAAAAGAGAACTTACCCTGTGCTTTCATGTATGTGAAATTTCAAGAACTGTGATAAATATCAGAACAGTGTCTCCCTCTGGTGGGGAGTACAGATTGAGAAGGAGCAGGAGAGAATCACCTGCTGCTGCTGCTGCTAAGTCGCTTCAGTCGTGTCCGACTCTGTGCGACTCCAGAGACGGCAGCCCACCCGTCCCTGTGATTCTCCAGGCAAGAACACTGGAGTGGGTTGTCATTTCCTTCTCCAATGCATGAAAGTGAAAAGTGAAAGTGAAGTCGCACAGTCGTGTCCGACTCCTAGCAACCCCATGGACTGCAGCCTACCAGGCTCCTCCGTCCATTGGATTTTCCAGGCAAGAGTACTGGAGTGGGGTGCCATTGCCTTCTCCAGAGAACCACCTAGAATGCTGGAAATATTCTGTATCTTGAGTGGTGATTGCACAGGTGTATGAATATATACAAACTCACCAAGCTGTAAGTTTAATATTAGTTCAGTGCACCTTAAATCTCAATAAGAAGGAAAAATGAACAAAATGAAATTCCTTAAAAATTACAAATTCATATTTCTTTTCACTTAGCAATTCTTCCATGAATTTATTCTCTGGATATAGTTGCACATTTTCAAAATGATACTTGTACAGGTTATTCAAGTAGCGTAATAATAACAGATTGGAAATAACCTAAATATTCATTCATAGAGTATTGGTGAAATAAATTATAAACATCTACATGGTCGAATACTATGCAGCTACAAAAAGGAATGAAGAAGATTATTTAAATTAATAAGGCAGGTATAGAAAAAAATATGTATAGTATAGTATCATTTGTATAAAGGGGGAGTATAGACATTAGGTAAACAGACGTGTTTAGGCTGTTCCTGGTTGGTTCTCATTATCCCTCACTTCTTATCATGGCACCTCACTCCTCATGTGGGAAGCCACAAAATCTTCAGTGTGTGCATCCATGAGCCTCTAAGGCACTGGGTGGGAAATTCTGAACGTGTAGCAGCCTCTCTGCAAGAGTGGGATGTTTGAAACAATTGTATCAGATACTGGTACAGGATCTACTATAAACTTTTCTTAACAGGCAGACTTTATTCAAGCCATTTTAAAGGTTGATTAACCTTAGTATGTATATGAATGACTTAAGATTTGCCTTTCATCTGCAACAGAAATAGAATGATTCATCATAGTTTAATTTCTCTGAAATTCTAATACAATGCAATATTTGTCCTTTTTGTTTGTTTTCATAACTTATCTTATACAGACCCAAAGGGCTGGATCAAATGGGAACTACATATGTCTGTAGATTATTTTAGCTTGACTCTAACTGAAATGAAATACCTTGTCTGGCACTATATAATCAGTTAATCCAGGATGACAAGTCTATAGAATGGGACATTAAAATAGCCCAGAATGAAAAGTAATATGTTATGCAAGTTGGTCATCAATTTTTAAAGTGTACAAGCATGGTTTCTGAGCTGCTGGGATAAGAATATTTGAACACACACAAAACTCTATTCTTCTATACATTGAGTACTTCTGACAGAGACGTGTGGTTTGTTCCCCCAACACTGACCAGTTCTCTGACACCAGCTGGGTGTCCTAAATTCAACTGAATTCTGACACTGTCAACCTGGGGTTACCCCAGACAGGTTAAGGGCTCAGTCCCACAAGACTGCCATCCTCCGTTTCATATACCTATTGCAAGTCCAGGTTGTCACCTGTGGATCTGATCAACCAGTTATAAATTAAAAGTTCTCATAACTCCTTTCTCAAGTTTGAGAACTTGCTAGAATTACTCACTGAATTCAGGGAAACAGGTTGCTTACTGGATTATGGATTTATTATTAAAGGATGCAACTCAGAAGCAGCCAGGTGGAAGAAGTACATAGGGCAAGATATGCAGGAATGGGCTTGCAGTTTGACACTCTCTCCAGGTATGTCACCTTCCTAGCACCCTCCATGTGTTCACCGACTTGAAAGGCTTTCTGAACTTCTCTAGTTAAGCTCATCTAATAAGCTTGACTGTAGCTTGACTTTTTTGATTTAAAGTATAGTTGATTTACAATGTTGAATTGGTTTCTGGTATACAGCAAAGTAATTGAGTTATACATTTATATATGTACATATTCTTTCTCATACTCTTTTCCATTATGATTTATTACAGGATATTGAGACTAGCTCCCTGTGATATACAGTAGGAACTTGTTATTTATTTCATATGTTGTAGTTTGTATCTGCTAATCCCAAACTCCTGATTTACCCTTTCTCCATTCCCTTTTCCTCTGGTAGCCATTAAGTTTGTTTTCTGTGTCTGTGAGTCTATTTCTGTTTCATAAATAGGTTCATTTGTGTCCTATTTTAGGTTCCATATATAAAAGATGTGCTGCATGCTAAGTCGCTTCAGCTGCGTCCAACTCTTTGCGACCCTCTGGACTGTAGCCTGCCAGGGTCCTCTGTGCATGTGGTTCTCCAGGCAAGAACACTGGAGTGGATTGCCATATCTTTCTCCAGGGAATCTCCCTGACCAGGGGATCGACTCCACGTCTCTTAAGTCTCCTGCATTGGCAGGCGGGTTCTTACCACTAGCACCACCCCAAAAGTGTTAGTTGCTCAGTCTGGTAAGATATATCATATGGTCTTTATCTTTCTCTTTCTAACTTACTTCACTTAGCGTGATAATCTCTAGGTTCATCCGTGTTGCTATCAATGGTATTATTTCATTCTTTTTAATGGCTGAGTAGTATTCCATTATGAAAATATACCACATCTTCCAAACTCATTCAGCTGTTGATGGAGGTTTAGGCTGCTTCCATGTATTGGCTATTGTAAACAGCTGGGCATGCTTGATTATTAACTCAGTTTCCAATCCTCTCCAAAAGATGGCAGTGGGGAAATGGTAGGGGGCTGAAATGTCCAGGCTTCTAATTACAATGTTCTTTCTAATGGCCGGAGAAGGCAATGGCAACCCACTCCAGTACTCTTGCCTGGAAAATTCCATGGACAGAGGAGCCTGGTAGGCTGCAATCCATGGGGTCGCTAAGAGTCAGGCACGACTGAGCAACTTCACTTTCACTTTTCACTTTCATGCATTGGAGAAGGAAATGGCAACCCATTCCAGTGTTCTTGCCTGGAGAATCCCAGGGACAGGGGAGCTTGGTGGACTGCCGTCTATGGGGTCGCACAGAGTCGGACACGACTGAAGTGACTTAGCAGCAGCAGTAGCAGTTCTAATGACCAGGCCCCACCCTGAAGCTATCCAGGAGCCCACCAAAAGTTGCCTCAACAGAACATAAGATGCTCCTATTATCCAGGAAATTCCAAGGGATTTAGGAGTTCTGTGACAGGAACCAGGTCAAAGGCCAAATATTAGAACAAAAGATGCTCCCAGGAAATTAGAAAGGTTTTTAGGCGCTTTGGCCAATAGCCTGGAATGAAGACCAAAATATGTATTTCTTCTTATAACACAATATTTCAGAAACTATATGGAGTCTCTCAGACACTTGGCGTAAGGAGACTGGAAATCTTTATTTTATAAGTCTTAGCACTAGCTATTAAGCCAGACAGACACCAGGCCCTTCTCCCACTTTTGGAGAAAGGGAGAAGGGGTCCATGCAGCCACAGTTCTCAAGAGAAACAGAGGGCAAAGTCTAACACCCAGCTGCTAGGTTGATCAGCACCTGAGGGAGGGCTGTGAAGGTTAAAGATGACCTTCAAGTCACTCCAAAACGCCACCCCCATTGAGAATCACTGATTCGTGCTTTTGCGGGGAGTGGGGCACACCTCACGGCCTGCAGGAGCTTCGTTTGCTGAGCAGGGAACAAACCCAGGCCTGGTAGTGAAAGTCCTGAGTACCAGCCCCTGGGCCTCCAGGGAGTTCCTTGATTTATACTTTAAAAAATTAATTTTTGCACTGAAACATACACAATATTTTAGACATCTTCTAAATCTTGAAAGATTATATTAGCACAGGTGCAGCATTAATAATTATGAAACTTTCCCCCATTTTGAAATAGTTAAAATTAGAGTTCTAGGAATTCCAGTAATTTTACCATTTTTGGTCTTTCCACTGGTGGCTGTCACCAGCTGCTTCATAGGGAAGTCCAGAACCACTCAATATTCTTACCCAGCTTGCAAAATCAGGGATGTTATTCATTTGCATTTCTTGTAAAATAAGAATGTATTTCTGTATAATAACTGGTTAATTTTACTTGTAAGCCAATAAATAAAATGAATAAACAAATGTGATGTGGTAACAAATTAATTAAATGTTTGGGAAATAAAATCCTAATCTCTGTGACAGATGATAATAATCTCTACTATGCTAATAAGGAAGGAGACAGAGTATTTCATCAAGGTTGGTAATCTCCTTCAACTGCCTGGTTCTACCCTGTGTACAACTAGCTAAAGACTTTGATGCTCTGGTCTTTCCCTCTATACTCTGGTCCCATTAGTTCCCAGGTACCACCAGCAGCCAGTCCCCTACCTGTGGAAGAGTAAGAGACCAGCATAGGAGTGGGACTTGGTGGAAATGCCAGAAACACTCTTGGCTCTCCACCTCTTCCCCACCCAGACCCATTTGCATGCTGCAGCATTGACGCAGATGGCCATAGGCTGAAGAGGTTGCCCTGCAATAGCCTGGGAGGAGCAGAGATTAGGTTTGGCCAAGGGGCAGGAAAATCCAACAGGATGCTCTGGAGAGATGCATGCCCTGTTCAGCTCCTGCCTGCAAAGAACAGATTGGGAAGAAACAGTCGACTTCTACCCGACTGGCAAAGAAAAAAAAAAGCAATCAATCGGGGATAGGGGCTAGCTGGCCACCTGAATGGGAGGTACAGCATAGGTGTTCCAGAGTTCTTTGGCTGCTTGGTCAAGGCCCAGAACACTGGAAATGTTGATGGCATAGTATCAGGAGCTTAGTAATAAAGAAGAAAAATGGATAACAAAACCAAGACAAACTCTAGCTGGGAGTTTGAGAAAGAAGTCTTAACAACTAACGCACAAGTATATACCAGGAAACCCAACTTAGCTCTTTGTAAGTTTACCCTGGTAATTTTGTACCAGGATCAGGTACAAAATTATGGGGCCCAGAGCAAAATGAAAATGTGAAAACTGCTGTTAGAGGTAGTGAAATGTAACACTTTTTCCTTTTTTTCTGTGGTCTCTCTCGTGACTTGTTATGGTGTTTTTTACTTGCTATTTAATGTCTATGTAAAGAAAAATTAAGAATTTAAATAGCATGAATTTTATTTATTAACTTTATATCATGCAATGCCAGTTTTATAAACTGACCAAGTTCTCACTGTTGTCCATTCCTTATCCTCTGCTTTTTCTTGACCTAACTTTAGTCAGGTTTCTCTACTCCCAACAGGCCCTTAAACTTTGGACTGCCCCTGATGGGCATACAAAATATGTTCCTTCACCAACTTATCCTGGGAATCAGGGTAGACAGGGAGACGCATTTCCTGGGAAACTGCTCTGATCCTGCCATCTATTTATACTCCCTTGATTCCTCACCTTCCCCTTAAAAGTTTCTGCTAAGCTCTGCTTACTCCTTCCTCTGAAAGAAACACTCTTTTTTCTATTTAATTTTGAGATGCTTGCAGATTTCTGAGATTGGAACATTCTCCCTTTTCTCTTTGAAAAGTCTTTGCTTATCTAAGTCTGGATTTGTTTTTATTTGACAATACAAATATAAAATTCATATGCATATGAATTCAGCATAATTCATAGGCTGATCACTGAGACCCCCACTCCATATTTGATAGCTTCTATGGGCACATGACTTTTGTCTCTACTGGAATAGTGGAAATGCTGCACAAAACTAACTCAGCTGGATTTGCTTTATTTCTTGATACACACACGTGTGTGTGCTCAGTCACTTCAGTCACGTCTGACTCTTTGTGACCTTATGACTATAGCCCCCCAGGCTCTTCTGTCCATGGGATTCACCAGCCAGGAATAGTAGAGTGGGTTGCCATTTCCTTTTCCATAGGATCTTCCTGACCCAGGGATTGAATCCATGTCTCTTAAGTCTACTGTATTGGCAGGTGGGTTCTTTACCGCTAGTGCCACCTGAGAAGTCCTGATACACACATACTACCAACATTTTATTTGGCTTGCTGATAAGTAAGGACTGAAAGGAAAAGGAACTATGAGTTGTTCTATCTTTTTTTTTCTGTCATTGTCTTCAGCATAGTTCAGTTCAGTTCAGTCTCTCAGTCGTGTCCGACTCTTTGCGACCCTAAGGACCGCAGCATGCCAGGCCTCCCTGTCCATCACCAATGCCCGGAAGAAGTGAAGTGAAGTGAAGTTGCTCAGTCGTGTCTGACTCTTTGTGACCCCGTGGACTGTAGCCCACCAGGGTCCTCCGTCCATGGAATTTACCAGGCAAGAATACTGGAGTGAGTTGCCATTTCCTTCTCCAGGGGATCTTCCCAACCCAGGGATCAAACCCAGGTCTACCACATTGCAGGCAGATGCTTTAACCTCTGAGCCACCAACGCCTGGAGTCCACCCAAACCCATGTCCATTGAGTCGGTGATGCCATCGAGCCATCTCATCCTCTGTCGTCCCCTTCTCCTCCTGTCCTCAAGCTTTCCCAGCATCAGGGTCTTTTCCAATGAACCAGGTCTTCACATCAGGTGGCCAAAGTATTGGAGTTTCAGCTTCAACATCAGTCCTTCCAATGAACACCCAGGACTGATTTCCTTTAGGATGGACTGGTTGGATCTCCTTCCAGTCCAAGGGACTCTCAAGAGTCTTCTCCAACACCATAGTTCAAAAGCATCAATTCTTTGGTGCTCAGATTTCTTTATAGTACAACTCTCACATCCATACATGACTACCGTCAAATTTGTTGACAAAGTAATGTCTTTGCTTTTTAATATGCTGTCTAGGTTGGTCATAACTTTCCTTCCCAGGAGTAAGCGTCTCCTAATTTCATGGCTGCAATCACCATCTGCAGTGATTTTGGAGCCCCCCAAAATAGTCAGCCACTGTTTCCCCATCTATTTGCCATGAAGTGATGGGACTGGATGCCATGATCTTAGTTTTCTGAATGTTGAGCTTTAAGCGAAGTGATATCAGAAAAGATATGATAGGATTCCCTGGTCATTTGTTTTTCTTAGTATGTCACTGCCTTTTTGCATTTGAAGCAAGTTCTGCTTTGAAGGGCAAGTGTGGCCTCTGGGCCAAGCAGGTCAGCTTATTCAGTCATAGAAGCAATGTGCCTACCTTATATTACTCATCTTAAGTCTTCGAACTCCCACTGCATAGTGGGTCCATCCAGAATTCTGTGTTCATCAAGCAAAGTAAATGCTATTAACATATACAGATGGGTGGCAAGGCAGGTGATAAGAATGTTGCTGATATGTGCTCATTGAGCAGGCTCCACTGTTCCATTGGACTCCAGTTATAGAATGCCCATTCAAAGATAGAATTATTTAAAATTTCAGGAACATTTTTCAGGATCCCTAAAAGTTCCTAATATTTGTTCGCGTGATTCCCAAGATTGTTTTCTAGAAGGTGCTGTCTGTCCTGGTACCCTTCGCTGGTTGTGTGTGGTTAGGATTCAGCATTTTCACTGACTTGGCCTGTCAGGGAAGTTAGCTTTCTTTCTGACCACCTGCATTCTGCTGCTGCCATGGCTGCTGCAGCTTCCACAGCTGAGTCTTCATGAGGCTTGCTTGCCCACACCCCAAGTCATCCTGTCCTGAGGTATATACTTCTGAAGGGAACAAGGCGACAGTGAAGAGTGAAAAAGCCCTCTCTGCAGACACAGACTCCCTTACTTGTGCCTCACCCCACTGGGAATTACTGATTTCTGTGGCTTCTTGTCCCCCACCCTCAGTGCACAATGTAAGTAATTTCTACATAAACAAATGAGTTATTTCAAATGACTTACAACTGTGTTAAGGTTTGATTGACACAGGCACCGTTTTAGTAACAATGTAATTTTCCCTCTAGTTCATTGAAATCCTAAGAGCAGTTCCATTCAGAGATGTAGAGATCCCAGGTCATTTTACCAGATCCACTGTGGTTTCCATTGGTGGCAGCAGCTGGGTGTTCCAAACTGCCCCACTAGGAAGTTGAAGCCATCCATTATGCTTCTGTATGTATTTTAGGAATAGAAAACCACACTTCATCCATTGGGTCTTTTGTAAAAAGAACACATTTCTGTATGGTAATTGGCTAGTTAACTTAACCTGTAAGACAGGAATTATAATAAAAAGATCAGAGATGATCTTATTAAAATGGCAAGTTACATGACAGCAGTCCTTAGCTCACAAGAGAGGTCGTCCACAATTGTCAAAGTTGACTTCAGAATCTCCTGAAAGAAGTTTGAGAGGCTTGAAGATTTCACATGCCACTTGATAATCTGAAAATCCTGGAGTTCAGCATTGGCAGGCAAAAATCAAGAGCCATCTGGTCACTTGCAGATCCAAAGATTGTATGCAAGGCAAGCCTTGGCTATTAAAGAGGTGGTGGAAGCCTCAACAGCAATAAACTATTGGTGGCCAGAAAGGAAATCCAGCTTCCACTAAAGGGGAATTGAACCCAGCCTGTGATGGCGAAAGCCCCAGGTCCTAGCCACTAGACTATCAGAGAACTTGGTCAAGGCTGAAGGCTGAAAGCAGCACTTTGTGGGAAAAGATCTTACAAATGATTCAGACACATATTAGAAAACTTTCAAGGACGTCTGAAGAATGTTTTGAAGTGGTGTGTGTGGTGGTACTGCGGTGACCACCATCTGGGTCAAAGGATGGAAGGGAACTTTAGTGGCAGAAAAGTTGGAAGAAAGATTGTGATCAGTCAAGCCAAGCAAGAAAAGGATAATTTTTCCTACAACACTTTTATCACTGACATTGACCATACAGGTTTCTCTTTCTCTCTCTTTATTTCTTCTTTCCTTCCCTCCCTTTCATCCTCCCTTACATTCCTAAAATGTGTATGTCTCTCTTGCTTCTGTAGTTTCCCCATTTTTGACTGAGGAAAACACGTCCTTTTTTCCCCTACTCTCCCCCTACAAGGATGATATTCCTGGTCTTCTCCAAATTTCAGTCAGTTAGGTTCAGTTGCTCAGTCATTTTCAACTCTTTGTGACCCCATGGACTGCAGCATGCCAGGCTTCCCTGTCCATCACCAACTCCCAGAGCTTACTCAAATTCATGTCCATCAAGTCAGTAATGCCATCCAACCGTCTCATCCTCTGTCATCCCCTTCTCCTCCTGCCTTCGATCTTTCCCAGCATCATGGTCTTTTCAAATGAATCAGTTCTTTGCATCAGGTGGCCAAAGTACTGGAGTTTCAACTTCAGCATCAGTCCTTCCAATGAATATTCAAGACTGATTTTCTTTAGGATTGACTGGTTGGATCTCTTTGCAGTCCAAGGGACTCTCAAGAGTCTATACCACAGTTCAAAAGCATCAATTCTTTGGCGCTCATCTTTCTTTATAGTCCAACTCTCACATCCATACATGACTACTGGAAAAACCATAGTTTTGACTAGACAGACATTTGTTGGTAAAGTAATGTCTCTGCTTTTTAATATGCTGTCTAGGTTGGTCACAGCTTTTCTTCCAAGGAGCAAGTATCTTTTAATTTTATGGCTGCAGTCACCATCTGCAGTGATTTTGGAGCCCCCCCAAAAGTCTCTCACTGTTTCCATTGTTTCCCCATTTATTTGCCATGAAGTGATGGGACCGGATGCCATGATTTCCGTTTTCTGAATATTGAGTTTTAAGCCAACTTTTCACTCTCCTCTTTCACTTTCCTAAAGAAGCTCCTTAGTTCCTCTTCACTTTCTGCCATAAGGGTGGTGTCATCTGCATATCTGAGGTTGTTGATATTTCTCCCAGCAATCTTGGTTCCAACTTGTGCTTCAACCAGCCCAGCATTTCACATGGTGTGCTCTGCATATACGTTAAATAAGCAGGGTGACAATATACAGCCTTGATGTACTCCTTTCCCAATTTGGAACCAGTCTGTTCTTCCATGTCCAGTTCTAACGGTTGCTTCCTGACCTGCGTACAGATTTCTCAGGAGGCAGGTCAGGGGGCCTGGTATTCCCATCTCTTGAAAAACTTTCCGCAGTTTGTTGTCATCCACACAGTCAAAAGCTTTGGCATAGTCAATAAAGCAAAAGTAGATGTTTTTCTGGAACTCTCTTGCTTTCTCAATGATGCAGCAGATATTGGCATTTTATCTCTGGTTCCTCTGCCTTTTCTAAATCCAGCTTGAACATCTGGAAGTTCATGGTTCAAGTACTGTTGGAGCCTGGCTTGGAGAATGTTGAGCATTACTTTGGTAGCGTGTGAGATGAGTGTAATTGTGCGGTAGTTTGAACATTCTTTGGCATTGCCTTTCTTGGGGATTGGAATGAAAATTGGCCTTTTCCAGTCCTGTGGCCACTGCTGAGTTTTACAAATTTGCTGCCATATTGAGTGCAGCACTTTAAAAACATCATCTTTTAGGATTTGAAATAGCTCAAGTGGAATTCCATCCCCTCCACTAGTTTTGTTCGTAGTGATGCTTCCTAAGGCCCACTTGACTTTGCACTCCAGGATGTCTGGCTCTAGGTGAGTGATCACACCATTGTGGTTATCTGGGTCCTGGAGATCTTTTTTGTATAGTTCTTCTGTGTATACTTGCCACCTCTTCTTTATATCTTCTGCTTCTGTTAGGTCCATACCATTCCTGTCCTTTACTGTGCTCATCTTTGCATGAAAGATTCCCTTGGTATGTCTAATTTTCTTGAAGAAATCTCTAGTCTTCCCCATTCTATTGTTTTCCTGTTTTTCTTTGCATTTATCAATGAGGAAGGCTTTCTTATTTCTCCTTGCTCTTTTATGGAACTCTGCATTCAAATGGGTATATCTTTCCTTTTCTTCTTTGCCTTTAGCTTCTCTTCTTTTCTCAGCTATTTGTAAGGCCTACTCAGACAACCATTTTGCCTTTTTGCATTTCTTTTTCTTGGGGATGGTCTTGATCACTGCCCCCTGTACCATGTCAGGAACCTCTGTCCATAGTTCTTCAGGCACTCTGTCTATCAGATCTAATCCCTTGAATCCATTTGTCACTTCCACTGTATAAGCAGTCATAACAGATTTGACTTAGGTCATTCATACCTGAATGGTCTAGTGGTTTTTCCTACTTTCTTCACTTTAAGTCTGAGTTTGCCAAATTTACCCTTCCCCAATGCAGAGGGTCAATGGGACATGCCCTCCTCCAGTTGCACCCTCCCCTAGGCCTGGGAACAACCTGCACAAATGCCTGAATTCTGATTAGGCCTCTTCTCCCATCAGGACTGCTGAGGTGGACTGAGCCTCTAGTGTGTGCAGGCAGAGATGCACAGATGGCCAAAGGAAGTCTGTTTGCAGGGGTTTGAGAAGAGCTTGGACATGGAGGTGAGGTTTGCCCTTTCAGTGCAGAAAGGAGCTAGAGTGGATAGAGAGTCCTCCCTGTATCACCATGCTCAGGCACAGAACTATGAGGAGTTCCATAACTCTAAATGCAAAACTGGTCTCATAGATCCTTAGGAGAGTATTTTTGTCAAAGTAGGAAGAAAGATCTTATTTTATTTCACAGTTTACTAGCTTAATTTACAAGTTTAAAACATTTATGTGTAAGTATGTGGGCCTCCATCTGTACTCATTCACATAGCTGCAGATATTAGGGCATGCTGAAGTCTGTGACTTTCCAGGCTCACCCATGTATCAGGTTGTCAGTTCCTTGCCCAAACCCTTGGATCTAAGGTCCTTCTTTCCCAAACTTAGTCACCTTTCTCCACTTTTCCAACCAGGAACATTTTCCCAGGTTCTATTCCAAGTAAATTACAGAACCCTTGGAAATAAGTTCAGAACCTTTCCTACTCACCATATCCATTAGGGATCAAGTCCTTTCTCTTTCATCCCTTTGGCTTCCCCTCCAGTGAGAACACTGCCAAGTTCTTTGGTGAGTATTTTCACCTCAGTCGCTCAAGTAGTTGCCATGTAGTTTGAAGGTACAGGGCTAACAAATATACATTTTCCTCTTAAAATTGTATTCAGGATCATGTTTCCAATTTTTAGAAAGATCCCTTTAACTTGAGGAACACTCAGTATTTCTACTAGAAGTTAATCAGAGGAGAGAGAAAAGGGGGCCTGTAAAGTTTCTTGGATGTTGGACTGGATGGATGGTGCATTAGTCAGGTTCTCCTAGAAACAGAACCATTAGGAGATCTGTTGTTGTTGAGTCGCTAAAGTTGTATCTGACTCTTTGCAACCCCATGGACTGCAGCATGCCAGGTCTCCCTGTCCCTCATCATCTCCCAGAGTTTGTCCAAGTTCATGTCCATTGAATTGGTGATACCATTCAAACATCTCATCCTCTGCTGCCCTCTTCTTTTGCCTTCAATCTTTCCCAGCATCAGGATCTTTTCCAGTGAGTCAGTTGTTCACATCAGGTGGCCAAAGTATTGGAGATTTGTACCTATCTACACATCTGTATCTAGAGAGAGAGAAGGCGATTATAAAGAATTGACTCATATGATTATGGATCCACAGCATGAGTTGGCAAGCAAGACACTGAGAGCTGATGGTTTGGTTCCAGTTGGAGTTTGAAGGCTTGAGAACCAGGAGAGCTAGTTCAAGGCCAACAGGCTCTAGCCGGGGAAAAGCTGATGTTCCATTCCAAATCTGAAGGCAGGAAAATCACAATTCCCAGTTTGACAGCAGTTAGGCAGGATGAGTTCTTTCTTACTAGAGGGATGGCGATCTTTTTGTTCTATCTGGTCATCCAACAGATTGGATGAGGCCCATCCACAACAGGGAGAGCAGTCTGCTTTACTCAGTCTTCCGATTTAAATGTTAATCCCATGCAAAAACATTCTCACAGAAAGACTTAAAATAAAGTTTGACCAAATATCTGGGTACCTCATGGCCCAGTCAAGTTGGCACATAAAATTAACCATCACAGATGGTGACACCATTATACTAAGCACACAGAAGAAAAAGAATTCCCTTGGTTGGGCTATAGTTTAGGATAACTGCTTTTTCAGAGCATTTTTGCTTCTGCCCTTTCTGGATGTAGTGCAAAGATGCTTTCATCTGGTTACATAAGAGGAATGAATTAAAAAAGAAAAAGCCCCTTCTGGCAGAGAAACATCAGGGCTGGGTAATATTAATGGTAGGCTAAATACACCAATATACTGATTTATAGTTAAATCTACTGACAATTGGACTTCAGAGACCACACTGAATCTTGTTTGTTTTTAAGTGAAATTCACATAACATAAAATCAACCATTTTTCAGTGAACAATTCACTGGCATTTAATGCATTCTGAAAGTTATGTAACCACCACCTTGATCTAGTCTGAAACATTTTCATCATCCGAAAATAAAACCCCATATCCATTAAGCAATTATTCCCCAATACTCTCTCCTTCCAGTCCTTGGAAACCATTACTTTCTATTCCTTTGCAGTTATCTATTTTAGATATTTCATATAAGTGGAACCACACATTATGTGACATTTTGTGTCTGGCTTCTTTCACTTCTTTTTGGAGTTAATTCATATTGTAGTATATATCAGCACTTCATTCTATTTTATGACTGAATAAAATCCCATCATGTGTATTTACCACATTTTGTTTATACATTCATCCACTGATGGATATTTGGGTTATTGCCACCTTTTGGCTGCTGTGAATAGTTCTGCTATGAACATTCCTGTACAAATATTTGAACATCTTTTTTTTTACTCAATTAGTTCCGTCCCTTCTTTACTTTCCACGGTTTCCTGTCATGTCATTTCTCTACAAATGTATTTTTCTTTTGTTAAGATGCTATGTTGGCCCAAGTTATAACCACTCCTTTGAATGACCCATCATGAGGTTTTTTCCTGTGTGATGTGTGCTACGTGCATTCACAAATTGTCCTCCTCTTGTCAATCTTCTATTAGTGTAATTTTATAGTGCCCCAGCTGGAAAACCTAAGAGGGTACAGGAGAAAAGAAATCTTTTCCTCCTCTTCCCTGCCTGTCACAAAATATTAGAAAACAGAGGTGAACCAAACAACTAACTGCTCCATTTTCGCCTGGAATTTTGAGGAAATGTAAAAGCTTGTGACAGTTTCCACTCAGCAATATTTTTCAGAGAAAGAGAGAGACTCCACACAAAGATCAAACCCAGGCACTGTCAGAAAAACATGGTCCCAAGGGAAAGAGAAAACTAAGGCTGCGCCTACAGGACTCTTTATTAAAGACAAAAGGAAAACTGAAACAGGGCCTCATAGACCCTTTCAGACAGAAAGAGGACACTCCGTCCTAAGGGCATGCCTCAAAGACTTTGCCTTAATGAAGCTTTTTAAAGAATATTAAGGGCCTTGGCCTCCACTAGCCTCACCAAGAGCCCAAAGTAAAAAAGGGCTTATCTCAAAGAGATTTGTGAGTGTGGTTTTTGTCCAATAAGTGAAATATATATTGACATCTAAAAAACTCTTCAAGTCTTTAAAGGGAGTACATCAGCTTGAACTGAAAGGGATAGAGACAAAATTAAAAGAAGCCTTGGATCTCCAAATTTTGATGGGCAGAAAGCAGGCTAGAGGAGGGGGGGAAGGATCAGCTGCAAATGCTATTCTAATGGAAGAGTAAGGATAACTCAGGGGATGATACTGCGAGGCAGAAAATCATTCCCAGTGAGCAGCAGTGGGCCTTACAGAACTGGCATCATGTATCAGGCTGGATGTTAAAAGTACCGTGAACCAGTGATTGCTCTGTGCCTCCAATTTCCCCCTTTGGAATGGCAATGGACACTAACCCAAGACCTTCCCAACACTGTATATGAAGTTACCATGGTGGCAAAAGAAGGGTGTTTTGTGGCTCAATGGTAGTAGAGACCTGTAGCTATTTTGTGTGGTAGCAGCCCCCACTTGTAACAGCCCACTGGCTGTGAGATTCTGTAGAAAAGCCACTCTCAAAGGATTTCCTTCCAGGAAAAAAGGAAAGGAATGTTTGTTTCACTGCAGATAACTCCTGTCTGATTAGGATGTGGAAAACTAAGAAATGTCTCTTACTAGACAATTGATTCATAGCATTCTGGATTAGAACGATGTCTAAAAGTAAGGTGGAGAAAAAGGAAGACTGCGACATCAGTAGCAGATTCTTTAATGATCCTGACTCAAAATTGTCAAGGCCTTGTGGGGAGGGGAAAATGGATAAATGGATCACTGTTTGGTGAGGAGTAAAAACTAAACTTCCAGTGCGGAGCACCTACTAGCGTATACAGAAGCAGAAATATATTATCCTACAAATGAAGCTTACCGAATGTTAGAAAGCGATGTTACCTCAAAATATTTACTTGATAAACATCCATGAGCGGGAGTGAACCAACAACCTCTCACTAAAGAGCCAAACACACCAACGGGTTGCAAAATAGAAACCGAGGAGGCAAGCTCATTACTGCAGATTTTATGCAGAGATCTTTCCACAAACACTACATTGCTCCTCTAAGACACCTGTTACCTAGATTTCAAATTGCAAGTATGTCTCACCCAGGTGATTGTAATAATTTAAGTAAAAAGTTAACCCAGAATACACGAGTCGCCCTACTTTCTGATCTCGGAGCAACCCTGGACTACGGGGCGCTAGGGTCCTGCCGGGGAGATGAGTGGGTTAAGGAGAGGAAAAATAAACCATTCCCTGCCTGGGAAACGACCCCAGACAGAGGCGATGATACCGTCGAAACCTAACCACTAGAACACCAGGGAGCGTGGGGGTTCGGCCCTCGCCTGCTCCTGCTGAACCCAGCGCATCCATGCCACGCGCCACGCGCCACCTTGTTGCCTACACCCGGCCCTTGCAAGTCCAGCCGCCCGCCGGCCCTGTCAGTCCGCCTGCCCTGGCGTGCCTTCTTGCATTCAGCACCCTTAAAACACTGCGCGCGCCGCCGGCTTCTCGCACACACGCCAAAAGCCGCGGGCCAGCTGGCTGGCTCCCCGCTCCCAGCTCTCTCTCCACCGAATGCCCGTGACGGGAGGGCGGTGGAACTCAGCAAAATTCCGGCCCTTTGCCTTGTCAGGGATCGAACCCGAGTCAACTGCTTAGAAGGGAAATATGTTCACTACTATACCACCATCGCTGCACAGCCGAGGGAGACGCCGGCACCGGGCTCAGCCCAGGCACTCTCGCCGACACTACAGCATCCCTGCCAGGACGCCCAGTCAGCCTCGCCCAAAGGCAGAGGGAGGAGACGAAGGGACCCTGGGGGCCTGGCGGCAGGACAGAGAGCGACCGCGGCCACCAAAAAGGGGACGTGGCCTCCCCGTCGGGGAATCGAACCCCGGTCTCCCGCGTGACAGGCGGGGATACTCACCACTATACTAACGAGGACGGCGGCGACCGTCCTACCGCCCGGCCGCTCACCGGCTCTCGGGCTGCCTGCCGACGCGTCCCCCTGCCCAGCACGGGCCCCCGGCCACCGCGGGTCCCGACCCAACCGCGCACCCAACCAACCGCCTCGGTCACAGCGGCAGCCCGCCACCCCGACAGGGCCCCGGACCCCCGGGGCACTGGACACTCCCCAGTGCTCGCCGCCTCTTGCCTCCAACGCGGGCATTCCGCCGGCAGAAGGGGGCCCGAGAAGGAAAGCCAGGCTGCGAGGACACGGTGGGCGCGCGCCGGCCGGCGTCCGGCCAGGAGAGGCGCGGCTGGGGAGGGGCCGGCCCGCCCAGGGCCCGGCTGGGTCCGGGGCGCGACCCGCGGCCGAGCCAGGCGCCTCGGCCTGCGGCCGCCGCGCGCCGGCTCCGTCGACACCCACCCCGGACGGCCGCCTGCCTGCCTGCCTGCCTGCCTGGCGCGGCGCACGGCGCGGCCCGCCAAGGGCACCGGGGCTCGCGCCGCGTCGGGTCCCAGCCAGGTGAGCGGCCACGCGCGCAGCGAGGCCCGCCGTCAGGATGGCCGAGCGGTCTAAGGCGCTGCGTTCAGGTCGCAGTCTCCCCTGGAGGCGTGGGTTCGAATCCCACTCCTGACAAGCCAGCCTTTTGGCCCGCCGGACAAACGCACCCGTCCTCCCCGCGCCACTGCCTTTCTCCACACACGCCCTCCTGCCCCGCCCCCCCCCCCCCCCCCGCCACCTGCACCCCACACCAGGAACCTTCAGTCCTTCTCAGCGCATCTTTCCTCCCAAGATGGCTGAGGCTGCAGCTGCTGATTTTCTGACTGCCACTTGCCCACCCCCGCCGAAACACGCCCACCCGCGCCCCCACCTACGCCCACCCACGCCCATCCACGCCCACGGCCGCGCTCCAGCTCGCCCCGGTCCGCGCCGACTCAACAGCCCCGCGGCGGGTGGCAAGCCTTCCTCGCTTCGCCGGCGCTCCGACCTCTGCCTGGGGAACGGCCAACTAGCTCTCGTAGCTTTGTTTCAACGTCCGCAGCGGCCGCTCTCCCTCTGGACGGCATCCTGTCCTCCCCGCCCGCCCCGCCGGCCTGCCTGCGCTCCACAGCCACAAGGAGACAGCCGAGCCCCCCCCTTGCCTTGGCCGGGCTACACCTGCCTGGCGCCCGCCCGGCACGCGTGCCACCCAGCCTTTCTGCTGGCCAGCGAACACCGACCTTCCTTGCACGAGTCCGTCCCGGGAAGGGTGCTCCGCTGGGGAGGGAGCGGAAGCCCTGCGTGCCCGTGCAGCCCACCCACAGGCGCCCGGCCGGCGCGCCCGACCTCGGCGCCACCGCCGCCCGTTCCCGGGGGAAGCCGCTGCCCAGGCCGGAGCCAAGCCCGACTTGGCGTGCTCCCTTGCCTCAGCCGGCAGTCCCCGAGCCGGGAGCCGCTCTGCCAAAGGGCCCCTCCTCACCACCACCACCACCGTGTCAGAGACAGACCCCGGGAGCGCTGTCGGCCAGAGCGCAGGAGCCAGGCCCACACGCCTTTGGGTCCCTGGGCATGAGCGCCGCTCGGGGGGAGGGGGGTCGGCGGCGGAGGGGCTCCAGGGCGTCGCGCTCCCGCACTCGGGCGCACAGCCCGAGCCCCGCATCCCGGCCCCCGCCAGCTCTCCCACGCCCTACCCCGGCCAGGCCGGAAAGTCAGCACGCCAGAGGCACTTTGGGTCGAGAACCGGTACGTCGCGAGACCGTCTGCGCGCGGCCGCAGCGACCACACAGCGCCTGCACCTGACAGGGATCCCGGCGCGGGGCAGACCGCATGGACTGCCGGCCCCCTCAGACGACACCGAGAGGGTCGCGGCGGCCGTGGTCAGCGCAGAAGGCGCAGGACGGGCCGAGTGGGCCCGCGTCCCGCCGACCCGGGGTCCCCACAAGAGCGCCGCGCCCTGGAGTCGTGCATGTGCCCGGATCCTGGCTTTCAGGTCGCACGCCCGTCGTCTCCTGCTCCGATGGAGCAGATACATGCCCACGGGCGAGCAGTGAGCGGTGACGGGCCGGTGGCGGCCAGGGCCTCTAGGGCAGCGTCGGGCGGTGCTTGCCACCGGCGCATGGGTGGTTCAGTGGTAGAATTCTCGCCTGCCACGCGGGAGGCCCGGGTTCAATTCCCGGCCCATGCAGCTACAGTGTCCCTTTTTGGTCCCGCAGTGCAGCCCCAAAGCCCAGCTAGGTCTGCCGGCTGAAAGGCGCTCCAGGCATCGCTCCTGCAACCGCTGGTTGCTACCTGCTGCGCGCTGCCTCTCCCACGCAGACCCGACGACCCCTCCCTATGCCACCCATAAAAGGCCTGCTCCCAAGCCCCCGTGGCACGTAACACAGCGGGCTCAGCAGCCCGTGCGCTTCACCGCAGCATCAGCCCTGCCCCAAGAGCATCACCACCTCAGATACACCCTCACCATCCCCCTACACCCTATACGCAATTTAAGAGGTAGAAAACTACCTTAGGGGAAAGGCAGGGTAGGAACGCATTGGGAATCAGATCAAGAGTTAAGAAATGCTATACAAACAGTAGATAAGCAACAAAGCTTTCCTATGTAAAATGAGAACTGTATCCGTAACTCGCCTTAACCTACACTGGAAAATCACCTGAAAAGAACGGGGGACTGACTCACTTTGCCGACCACTGACCGGTGCCCCGCCGGGGTGGGGGCTGCCGCTGTGACCGAGGCGGTTGGTTGGGTGCGCGGTTGGGTCAGGACACGTGGTGCCGGGTGCTGGGCAGGTGGAGGCATCGACAGGTAGCCCGAGAGCGGCAGGGCGGTAGGACGGTCGCCGACGTTCTCGTTAGTATAGTGGTGCGTATCCCCACCTGTCACGCGGGAGACCGGGGTTCGATTCCCCGACGGGGAGGCCACACCCCCTTTTTGGCGGCCGCGGTCGCTCTCTGTCCTGCCGCCAGGCACCCAACGGCCCTTGGTCTCGTCCCGCCGCCTTTGGGCAAGGCGCCAGGGCGCGGTGCCCGGCCTAGCCACCGTCAAATCCTTTCCCCGTACAGCCCTCCAGCCTGAGCCCTTTGTGGTCTCTGGGCGCACTGTCGCCATGGCGGAACTGGCGTCTCCTTGGCGACCCCAGCCTTGCCCGACCAGAGCGGAAGTTGGGGCACGCCCACGCACCCACCCCCACTGGTTGCCTCAGTGGGCTCCTAGGCTCGAGACGCCCCCGCCGTGCGGCTCGGCACAGCACCGCGACGCGTGCAGGCAGCTGGGTCCCGTATCCCCAAGTCTTCGTGGGAAGTGGCTGCGCCAAGCTCCCGGTGGAGAAGGGCTTTGGATAGCTGGGTGCTGGAAACTGCGTGCCCCACGTTGCCTGCCGGGGCTGAGGGCGGAGGCGTGCGCGGGCCGCGGTGGGGATCGAAGGGCAAGGGCCGCAAAGCCTTGGAAGCGCCGGCCAGGGGCGGGCGGCCCGGTGGACCCCGGTAGCTGCGTAGCGCTGGCGCGCAAGTGGCGCCGCACGGCTGATGGTGGCGACGGCGACGGCACAGAGCCTCCGGGTGACTGACGGGGCGTGGGGGCAGGGATGCGGAGGCGGCGGCGGCGGGGAGAGTATTCTGGGGCGAGCCCGGGGCCTGCGAACGGCGGAACTAGGGCTGTGTAGCGTTGGTGGTATAGTGGTGAGCATAGCTGCCTTCCAAGCAGTTGACCCGCGTTCGATTCCCGGCCAACGCAGCGGGCCGACCTTTTACTGAGCTGCACCGTCCTCCCGGCAGGGGCGTTCGGGGGAGAGAGAGCTGGGTGCGGGGAGCCAGCCCGCTGGCCCCGCGGCTTTTGGCGTGTGTGCGAGAAGCCGGCGGCGCGCGCAGTGTTTTGAGGGTGCGGAAAGCAAGACGGCACGCCAGGGCAGGCGGACTGACAGGGCCGGCGGGCGGCTGGACTTGCAAAGGCGGGGTGTGGGCAGCAAGGGGGCGCGGGCGGGTGGCATGGAGGCGCTGGGTTCAGCCGGAGCAGGCGAGGGCCGTGCCCGACGCTCCCTGGTGGTCTAGTGGTTAGGATTCGGCGCTCTCACCGCCGCGGCCCGGGTTCGATTCCCGGTCAGGGAAGCCTTTCTTCTTCCTCTCCGGAGGCCTGCCACCTGCCGAGGTCCTCGCCGGCGACCCGCCCAGCCTTTTAGCCTACGCAATGGCAACCCACTCCAGTCCTCTTGCCTGGAAAATCCCATGGACGGAGGAGCCTGGGAGGCTGCAGACCATGGGGGCGCTAAAAGTCCGATAGGACCGAGCGACTTCACTTTCACTTTTCACTTTCACGCATTGCAGAAGGAAATGGCAAGCCACTCCAGTGTCCTTGCCTGGAGAATCCCAGGGACGGGGGAGCCTGGTGGGCTGCCGTCTAGTCTATGGGGTCGCACAGAGTCGGACAGGACTGAAGCGACTTAGCAGCTCAGCACTGCGCCAGAGGCCCCCCCGGGACCCTGCACCTCCAGCCCAAGCGCGATTCAGGCCACCTCCGCCGTCCCCCGGGGCAAAGCTTTTTTGGCCGCAGTGGCGACCTCGCGCCGCGCCGCTTTCACCACGACCGGCCTGAGGCCTCCCATGCCCCGCCTCCCTCCCTCCTGAGGGGCTGCGGCCGCTGGCCCTGGTGGCGGCCGTGATGCTCCTGGGCTTGTGCTGGTTCTCCTGCTGTGGGTGGGGGTGAGGAGGTGGGGTTGGATAGGGCGGGTGGGGGTAGGCGCGGGGGTAGGGGCGCGGGCTGCGGTGGTCACCAACCACCAACGGGGGCCAGCAGCGGCAGGGGCGGTGGCCGCAGCCCAAGGTGAGCGAGGGGGATCTGCCTCTGGGAGTGGGGGCCAGTGGCCACGGACACGCCTGCCTTCCCATGTCCCTCATGCCAGCCACCTCTCTGGGCGGCTTGGCCACTGCGTGCCAGGTCCCGGGCTGGCTGTGACTCCCGTATGCCGCTGGTGTCTCCAAGAGGGTTCTGGTCTGGACTGGGCTCTGGGAGGCGGACCACGGCGCCCGGGAGGCATCGGGATCAGTTCGGTCGCTCAGGGCACTGCAGCAGCCCCAGGCTTCCCTGTCCATCACCGACTCGCGCGGCTTGCTCAAACCCACGTCCGTCCAGTCGGGGATGCCATCCAAGCCTCTCATCTTCTGTCGGGTCGTCCCCGTCTCCTCCTGCCTTCCATCAGGGTCTTCTCCCGTGAGTCAGTCCTGCGGGTCAGGTGGCCAGAGGATCGGAGTTGCAGCTTCAGCCTCAGTCCTTCCAATGAATATCCAGGACTGATTTCCTCTAGGATGGACGGGTTGGGTCTCCTCGCAGTCCAAGGGACTCTCAAGAGTCTTCTCCAACACCGCAGTCCAAAAGCATCAATTCTTCGGCACTCGGCCTTCTTTATACTCCACCTCTCACATCTGTTCGTGACCGCCGGAGAAGCCGTAGCTTTCACGAGACGGACCCTCGTCACACCCCTCGTCTCTGCTTTTGGACATGCTGTCAAGATTGGTCATAGCTTTTCTCCCAAGGAGGCGAACGTCTTTTCATTTCACGGCCGCGGCCGGCGTCTGCAGTGCTTTGGGGGAGCCCCCCCAAATGAAGTCTCGCCCGCTTTCTGTTGTTTCCCCGTCTATTTGCCATGAAGTGATGGGACGGGATGCCATGATCTTAGTTTTCTGAATGTTGAGTTTGAAGCCAACGTTTTCACTCTCCTCTTTCACTTTCCTCAAGAGGCTCTTTAGTTCTTCTTCGCTCTCCCCGAGGCAAAGGGGTGAAGATGGATGTGGACCTGTGCCGCGAATCCCACCACCGCGCAGTGGAAGGGAGAGAGCTCGCAGATCCGGGCGGGGCGGGGCGGGCCGGCCCGGCCCGGCTGGGAAAAGCTAGCCCACCAGCCGGGAGGCGGCAGATGCGCTCGAGGCAGCGATGCCTGCCGGGGAGGACAACCCGACCATCAGGGTGTTTCCCTTGCCTGACCACAGCTCTCAAGCCTACCGGACTGAGGCAAGGTTTACCCAGGCCTCCCTCCCCCACTCGTAACCAAAGGTGGGCACTCGGGCGCGCGCGCACGCACACACACACACACACACACACACACACACAGAGCGCCCTGTTCCACGCACCCCTCCCCTAGTTATGACATCTAAGAGTTTCCCATTCTCTCTAACCTGTCTATCCAGGATCCACTCTATCCCTCTCCCCTACCTGTCATCGTCTTCCCCTAGGAACTCTCCCCGAGGGTAATCGCCCACCACAGTCTCCCCCTGGGCCAATCTCGGGCTCATCTATCCCCAAAGGGTTTCATTTCACGCCTGTTCAAGGACTGTGTCCTTCGGAGGTGAAGTGGACGGCCGACGAAGGTCACCAAAGTGCGTAGAGGGCGGCACATTTGGGTGCGAAAGGCACGAAGCCGAGTCCCCTTTGGGAAAAGAGCCCCCGTGTCCCGACGTGTGCTTGTGGTTGTTAAAGGAGGTCTCCTTGAGGCCCCTGCCGTGTCGTGGGCGTCAGCGTGCGTGGGGGAGAGTATGGGACGAAGGTGCTTGGGGCCCTGGCTGGTGGGCGCCCCACGTGGATCAGGGACCTGGGCAGCGCGATCACAGGCAGAGGGGGTGGCAGCGAGCCGAGGGGCTGGCAGGCAGGCCCGGGGGTGCTTGGGTGGGGTCTGCCTGGAGGGCCGGCGGGAAGGGGCGTGTGGGGCTCGCGGGAACCTGGCCCAAAGATCGGCAGGCCACTTGAGCAGGCCCTCTGCAGAAGCATGGGCGCGGTGGCGAAGCCGTGCCAGGCGCAGGTGAGAGGCCGGGACGGATCTGCGGGAGGTAGGGGTGGGCGCGGGGTCGGGGTGGGTCTGTGGAGCCGGAGGGAGGCTCGAGCTGGTGAACGTCAGGGCAGGGCAGGCCAGGCCAGGGCAGGACGTGTGAGGGGTGGCCCGAGCTCCAGGGGGGATGGCGGCGGGGGTGGGGGCATGGGGCCGAGCCTGGAGTCTGGAGGGAAAGGCAGAGGGCAGGCCGTGACAGTGAGGGTGCTGTGGCGTGAGGAAGATGGTGCGAGAGCACTCCATTTGGGCGGGGGTGGCGGGTGAACGGGCGAGCCACACTGGTGCGCGGTGCCGCAGGCTGCTCAGGCTCAGCGGTGGGCTGAGGACACAGGCAAGCGAACGACAGAAACGGAGTGCCAGATGGGGGCCAGAACTGGTCCGAGATGGGTGGGTGGGCCCGCCGTACCGCCCCAGAGACCAAAGTCACCACTCATCAGGAGCAAATGTCCAGTCTCGGGTGTGACATGGCTGGGGGGTCAGGGTAGGATGGGGGGTGGTGGTTGGGAGCTCGGGTGGCTGAGATTTCACGAGGACCAAGGAGAGCTCCCATGTGACCGAGCACAGTCATCCCTCCAGGGTACACACCCGCAGAGGGCAAACGTCGGGGAGGTCTGAGGTCCGCACACCGCCACGGACACGGCAGCACTGTTTGCCGTCGCCAAGACACGGAGCAAGGCCCAGCGCCCATGCACACGTGGCGGGCCCGAGAAGAGGTGGCACAGGTGTAGCATGGAACCATCACTCAGGCATAAGGAAATAAACCAAGTGTTGCCATTTGTCACAAGCAATGACGGACCTAGAGACTCTTACACTTGGTGAAGAATGTCAGACCGCGTGGGACAAAGACATGTGGAACGTGTGAAAGAATGCAAAACGACGCTATTTGCCGGGGAGAAACCCACTCACGCAGAACACCACCTTAGGGTAACGCCAGCGGAAAGGCAGCGCTGGAGCGACGAGTGTGCAGCTGGGACCAACAGATACGCAGGACCCTGGATAGAGGGAGAAGCGCCCAGGTGATCCAGTTCAACACAGGGAATAAGCGTCAGGACCCTGGAATACCCTCAAGTGGAAAAGAATCTGAAAACATACACGAAATCCAAAATCTGTACATGGGAAACAGAATCACTTTGCGGTCCATCGGAAACGAGCACAATATTGGAAATCCACTGTACTTCCGCAACAACCGCAACTCCGACATTCGAGTAAGCTTTGACAAGAAAACGAAATCTACAGGCAACTAAGTCAGCGGGAAACAGGCGAGCTGTCCCAAGCCCACCCTGGGTACATACCCGTGAGAGCCGCAACTCTTCATTCGGAAAGACACATGCCAACCCCACGGTCATGGCAGCACTGTTTGCCGTAGCCGAGACGTGGAGGAAACCCTAGTGCCCATCCCCAACGGCTCACCCACGAAGGTGCCATACCAGAGAAAGGGAGAGAATGGGATGCCACTGAGCCGTCCACACGAGTCAAGTTAGTGTCACTGGCAGCAACAGCGGCTGGAGCTGCAGAATATTACCCTTGGTGAGGGAAGTCACACAGACAGGGTCACAGATGGGGGAATCTAAAGTGTTGTACATATTCACCCCTGTGCCCACCAGCGACAGACTCTCAGGCTCGGGAAAGCAGCCTCGGGCTTCCCAAGGGCAGAGTCACGCACGGAGGGATGGATGAGGAGCCGGCCTCAACGGATGTACCGTACCAGTACTGCGTAGAAAGGAGAGGAGCAACGAGGATACACGGATGCTACAGGGAATGAGATCCCACATCCTGTCATCACCTGTAACGGAAACCGATCTGAAACCCTAATCCTACATGCACAGGAGTGAATCACAACGCTGTACAGCGGACACGGGCACCAGGCTGTAGATCGTGCTGTTCTACACTTCCAGAACAACGACTGCCACTCCGGGGAAGTCCGTCAGTCGAGGATCGGTCCAAGAGTAGGAAAAAGAAGAGCTTACATTGTGATCCAGCAGACCCAATCCCGGCTACTCATCGGGAAAAGACAACACGCCCAAGGGGAAGAGAGGCGGGCATCCCCCAGGGTCATCGCAGCCCTCGGTGCCGTAGCCGAGACATGGGAAACGCTCATGTGCCGGTCGGCCCGTGGCCGGCACAAGAAGGTGAGGCAAATACATACCGTGGAATGTGACGCAGCCATCAAGAAGGAGCAGCCATCGCCATGGGCCACAAGGCCGGACGGACCCACAGAAGGGACCACTGAGTGAAGTGGGTCGGGTGGAGAGGGACAAAGCTCTGTGGACTCGAACAACGAATACAAAGGAATGTCTGTGCAACGGGAAACCGACCTTGAGACGTAGAAAAGGTGCATAGGGCTACCCAAGGGGAAAGGCAGGGAAGGGACGAAGTTGGAGTCGGATCAAGAGATAGGAAATACTATGCCTATGCTTACAGTCGATGAGCAACAGAGCTTTCCTCTGTAGCATGAGAACTGTATTCGTGTCTCACCTTAACCTACACTGGAAAATCACCTGGAAAAGAACAGGGGACTGAATCCCTTTGCCGAGCACCTGAGACTAACCCAGGACTGTAAATCAGTTCTACTGGTGTTGGAAGCCGCAGAAAGAGGAGCAGGCCTGGCCTGGGGTGGGGGGTGGGGGGAGGCAGGCCAGTGCGACAAATGCAAAGGCAGGTTCCTGACAAGACTGGGATTTGGAATGGCTCAGGGAGGAACTGGGCGTGGGGAGGAGGGGGGGGTGTGCAGATGGGGGAGGCGCCGAGCAGGGTGGGGGTGGGATGATGGGGTGCGTTTGGGGAAGTCGGGGGACGGTGAGGGTGCAGGCTGAGGTGGTGGTGCTCTTGCGGCAGGGCTGATGCTGAGGTGTGGCGCGCAACAGGGTTTCAGGGGGATGGGGTGATGTTGGAGACGGTGAGGCCGTCCCTGTTGGAGACCTATTTCTGCCGAGGGACGGGGAGCTGGTGGACTGCTTTGGAACTCCTCCTGCAAGACTCTGGTCCAGGGACCCTCCAGGCGAAAGGGATGTATGCTTGCCAGATGTGGCAACTTCCTTGCTCCTGGCCGTGCAAACGTAGTGTGATTGATTCTCCGGAGTGTGGGGAGAGTGAGGCAGGGAGCTTGGAGACGGACGTTGTGAAAGGTGACGAGGTGGTGCGGGCGGCTGCCAGCCGTGGGGTATTCCTTCCAGGGCAATCCCTGAGCCCCGGCTGGGTCGGGTGAGGAAGCGACAAACCCAAGAAAGGTGCCTGGACGCACGGGCGGCTGAGCCCGCAGGGCTTGGGGCCACGGAGGCTTGGCAGCAGGGCCTTTTCTGGGTGGGGTGGGGTGGGGCGGGGTGGTGGGCGTCTGCGTGGGAGAGGCAGCGGGCGGCAGGTAGCAGCCAGCGGTTGCAGGAGCGCTGCCCGGAGCGCCTTTCAGCCGGCAGACCTAGCTGGGCTCTGGGGCTGCAGTGCGGGACCAAAAGGGGACGCTGTGGCTGCATGGGCCGGGAATCGAACCCGGGCCTCCCGCGTGGCAGGCGAGAATTCTACCACTGAACCACCCATGCACCGATGACCAAAGCCGCCCGACGCCGCCCCAGAGGCGCTGACCGCCACCCGCCCGGCACTGCTCACTGCTCGCCCGTCGCCCGTCGCCCGTCGGCATCTATCTGCTCTATCGGAACAGGAGACGACGGGAGATAGAGGTTGGGGGTGGGGGCGCGACCTGAAAGCCAGGATCCGGGCACGTGCAGGACCCCAGGGCGCGGCGCTCTCGGAGGGACCCACTCGGCCCGTCCCGCGCCTTCTGCGCCGACCACGGCCGCCGCGACCCTGTCGGTGTCGCCCGAGGGGGCCGGGAGCCGACGCCGTCTGCCCGGCGCCGGCATCCCTGTCAGGTGCAGGCGCAGGCGCCGCGTGGTCGCTGCGGCCGCGCGCCGACGTTCCTCTCAGCGACCGCCGGGTCCCGACCCCAAGGCGTGTGAGCCCGGCTCGAGCGCTCTGGCGGCCCGCGCTCCCGAGGTCCGGCTCTGACGGGGTGGTGGTGCTGGTGAGGAGGGGCCCTTTGGCATTGCGGCTCCTGGCTCGGGGACTGCCGGCTGAGGCAGGGAGCGCGCGCAGGCGGGCTTGGCTGCGGCCCGGGCAGCGGCTTCCCCCGGGAACGGGCGCGGGGGCGCCTGTGGGTGGGCTGCACGGGCACGCAGGGCTTCCGCTCCCTCCCCAGAGGAGCACCCTTCCCGGGACGGACTCGTGCCAGGAAGACCGGTGTTCGCTGGCCCGCAGGAAGGCTGGGAGGCACGTGTCCCTGGCGGGCGGCAGGCAGGTGTGGCCCGGCCAAGGCCGCAAGGCGCAGAAGCGTCGAGGGCACGCAGCACCCCCCTGGCGGGCAAGGCGGGGGCTCGGCCGCCTCGGTGTGGCTGGGGAGCGCAGGCGGGCCGGCGGGCCGGCTGCGGAGGACAGGGTGCCGGCCGGAGGGAGAGCGGCCGGGGGCGGACGTGGAAGCAAGGCTGCGAGAGCCAGTTGGCCGTTCCCGGCAGAAGTCGGAGCGCCGGCGACGCGAGGAGGGCTTGCCACCCGCGGCGGGGCTGCGTGCTTCGGCGCGGCCGGGGGCGGGGCGGGGCCGTGGAAGTGGAAGTGGGAGGGTGGGCGAGGGTGGGCGAGGGGAAAGCGGGGAGGCAGGAAAACCAGCAGCTGCAGCTGCAGCTGCAGCCAGCTGGAGAGGAAGGATGCGCTGAGGAGGACTGAAGGTTCCTGGGGCGGGGGTGCAGGTGGCGGGAGGCAGCGCGTGTGTGGAGAAAGGCAGTGGCGCGGGGAGGACGGGTGCGTTTGTCCGGCGGGCCAAAAGGCTGGCTTGTCAGGAGTGGGATTCGAACCCACGCCTCCAGGGGAGACTGCGACCTGAACGCAGCGCCTTAGACCGCTCGGCCATCCTGACGGCGGGCCTGGCTGGGCGCGTGGCCGCTCGCCTGGCTGGGACCCGACGCGGTGCGAGCCCCGGTGCCCTTGGCGGGCCGCGCGCTGCGCCGCGGCAGGCAGCCAGGCAGGCAGGCAGGCAGGCGGCCGTCCGGGGTGGGTGTCGACGGAGTCGGCGCGCGGCGGCCGCAGGTCGCGCCCCGGACCCAGCCGGGCCCTGGGCGGGCCGGCCCCTCCCCAGCCGCGCCTCTCCTGGCCGGACGCCGGCCGGCGCGCGCCCACCGTGTCCTCGCAGCCTGGCTTTCCTTCTCGGGCCCCCTTCTGCCGGCGGAATGCCCGCGTTGGAGGCAAGAGGCGGCGCGCACTGGGGCGTGTCCAGTGCCCCGGGGGTCCGGGGCCCTGTCGGGGTGGCGGGCTGCCGCTGTGACCGAGGCGGTTGGTTGGGTGCGCGGTTGGGTCGGGACCCGCGGTGGCCGGGGGCCCGTGCTGGGCAGGGGGACGCGTCGGCAGGCAGCCCGAGAGCCGGTGAGCGGCCGGGCGGTAGGACGGTCGCCGCCGTCCTCGTTAGTATAGTGGTGAGTATCCCCGCCTGTCACGCGGGAGACCGGGGTTCGATTCCCCGACGGGGAGGCCACACCCCCTTTTTGGTGGCCGCGGTCGCTCTCTGTCCTGCCGCCAGGCCCCCAAGGGCCCTTGGTCTCGTCCCGCCGCCTTTGGGCGAGGCGCCAGGGCGCGGTGCCCTGCCTAGCCACCGTCGACCCCCCTCTCCCCGTGCAGCCCTCCAGCCTGACTGAGCCCTTTGTGGTCGCCGGGCGCACGGTCGCCACGGCCGAGCGAGGGCCTCCTTGGCCACCCCACGGCCTTGCCCGACCAGAGCCGGAGCTTGCAGCGCGCCCGGCTGCCCGGCCGCCCACGCACCCACCCCCACTGGCTGCCTCAGTGGGCTCCTAGGCTCTTGACGCCCCCGCCGTGCGGCTCGGCACAGCGCCGCGACGCGTGCAGGCAGCTGGGTCCCGTGTCCCCAAGTCGTCGTGGGAAGTGGCGGCGCCCAGCGCCCGGTGGAGAAGGGCTTTTTTGGCCAGCTGGGTGCGGGAAGCTGCGTGCCCCGCGTTGCCCGCCGGGGCTGAGGGCGGAGGCGTTCGCGGGCCGCGGCGGGGAGCGAAGGGCCGGAGGGCCGCAAGGCCGTCGGGCCGGTGGACCACGCAACGGCGTCGCGCTGGCGCGCATGGGGCGGCGCGCGGCTGCTGGGTGGCGCCGGCGGCGGCGCAGAGCCTCCGGCTGACGGGGCGTCGGGGCAGGGATGCGGAGGCGGCGGCGGCGGCGGCGGCGGCGGGGAGCGTATGCTGGGGCGAGCCCGGGGCCGGCGTCCGGAGGCCGCCCGGGCTGTGTAGCGTTGGTGGTATAGTGGTGAGCATAGCTGCCTTCCAAGCAGTTGACCCGGGTTCGATTCCCGGCCAACGCAGCGGGCTGACCTTTTGCTGAGCTGCACCGTCCTCCCGGCAGGGGCGTTCGGAGGGGAGAGAGAGCTGGGTGCGGGGAGCCAGCCCGCTGGCCCCGCGGCTTTTGGCGTGTGTGCGAGAAGCCGGCGGCGCGCGCAGTGTTTTGAGGGTGCGGAAAGCAAGACGGCACGCCAGGGCAGGCGGACTGACAGGGCCGGCGGGCGGCTGGACTTGCAAAGGCGGGGTGTGGGCAGCAAGGGGGCGCGGGCGGGTGGCATGGAGGCGCTGGGTTCAGCCGGAGCAGGCGAGGGCCGTGCCCCGACGCTCCCTGGTGGTCTAGTGGTTAGGATTCGGCGCTCTCACCGCCGCGGCCCGGGTTCGATTCCCGGTCAGGGAAGCCTTTCTTCTTCCTCTCCGGAGGCCTGCCACCTGCCGAGGTCCTCGCCGGCGACCCGCCCAGCCTTTTAGCCTACGCAATGGCAACCCACTCCAGTCCTCTTGCCTGGAAAATCCCATGGACGGAGGAGCCTGGGAGGCTGCAGACCATGGGGGCGCTAAAAGTCCGATAGGACCGAGCGACTTCACTTTCACTTTTCACTTTCACGCATTGCAGAAGGAAATGGCAAGCCACTCCAGTGTCCTTGCCTGGAGAATCCCAGGGACGGGGGAGCCTGGTGGGCTGCCGTCTAGTCTATGGGGTCGCACAGAGTCGGACAGGACTGAAGCGACTTAGCAGCTCAGCACTGCGCCAGAGGCCCCCCCGGGACCCTGCACCTCCAGCCCAAGCGCGATTCAGGCCACCTCCGCCGTCCCCCGGGGCAAAGCTTTTTTGGCCGCAGTGGCGACCTCGCGCCGCGCCGCTTTCACCACGACCGGCCTGAGGCCTCCCATGCCCCGCCTCCCTCCCTCCTGAGGGGCTGCGGCCGCTGGCCCTGGTGGCGGCCGTGATGCTCCTGGGCTTGTGCTGGTTCTCCTGCTGTGGGTGGGGGTGAGGAGGTGGGGTTGGATAGGGCGGGTGGGGGTAGGCGCGGGGGTAGGGGCGCGGGCTGCGGTGGTCACCAACCACCAACGGGGGCCAGCAGCGGCAGGGGCGGTGGCCGCAGCCCAAGGTGAGCGAGGGGGATCTGCCTCTGGGAGTGGGGGCCAGTGGCCACGGACACGCCTGCCTTCCCATGTCCCTCATGCCAGCCACCTCTCTGGGCGGCTTGGCCACTGCGTGCCAGGTCCCGGGCTGGCTGTGACTCCCGTATGCCGCTGGTGTCTCCAAGAGGGTTCTGGTCTGGACTGGGCTCTGGGAGGCGGACCACGGCGCCCGGGAGGCATCGGGATCAGTTCGGTCGCTCAGGGCACTGCAGCAGCCCCAGGCTTCCCTGTCCATCACCGACTCGCGCGGCTTGCTCAAACCCACGTCCGTCCAGTCGGGGATGCCATCCAAGCCTCTCATCTTCTGTCGGGTCGTCCCCGTCTCCTCCTGCCTTCCATCAGGGTCTTCTCCCGTGAGTCAGTCCTGCGGGTCAGGTGGCCAGAGGATCGGAGTTGCAGCTTCAGCCTCAGTCCTTCCAATGAATATCCAGGACTGATTTCCTCTAGGATGGACGGGTTGGGTCTCCTCGCAGTCCAAGGGACTCTCAAGAGTCTTCTCCAACACCGCAGTCCAAAAGCATCAATTCTTCGGCACTCGGCCTTCTTTATACTCCACCTCTCACATCTGTTCGTGACCGCCGGAGAAGCCGTAGCTTTCACGAGACGGACCCTCGTCACACCCCTCGTCTCTGCTTTTGGACATGCTGTCAAGATTGGTCATAGCTTTTCTCCCAAGGAGGCGAACGTCTTTTCATTTCACGGCCGCGGCCGGCGTCTGCAGTGCTTTGGGGGAGCCCCCCCAAATGAAGTCTCGCCCGCTTTCTGTTGTTTCCCCGTCTATTTGCCATGAAGTGATGGGACGGGATGCCATGATCTTAGTTTTCTGAATGTTGAGTTTGAAGCCAACGTTTTCACTCTCCTCTTTCACTTTCCTCAAGAGGCTCTTTAGTTCTTCTTCGCTCTCCCCGAGGCAAAGGGGTGAAGATGGATGTGGACCTGTGCCGCGAATCCCACCACCGCGCAGTGGAAGGGAGAGAGCTCGCAGATCCGGGCGGGGCGGGGCGGGCCGGCCCGGCCCGGCTGGGGAAAAGCTAGCCCACCAGCCGGGAGGCGGCAGATGCGCTCGAGGCAGCGATGCCTGCCGGGGAGGACAACCCGACCATCAGGGTGTTTCCCTTGCCTGACCACAGCTCTCAAGCCTACCGGACTGAGGCAAGGTTTACCCAGGCCTCCCTCCCCCACTCGTAACCAAAGGTGGGCACTCGGGCGCGCGCGCACGCACACACACACACACACACACACACACACACAGAGCGCCCTGTTCCACGCACCCCTCCCCTAGTTATGACATCTAAGAGTTTCCCATTCTCTCTAACCTGTCTATCCAGGATCCACTCTATCCCTCTCCCCTACCTGTCATCGTCTTCCCCTAGGAACTCTCCCCGAGGGTAATCGCCCACCACAGTCTCCCCCTGGGCCAATCTCGGGCTCATCTATCCCCAAAGGGTTTCATTTCACGCCTGTTCAAGGACTGTGTCCTTCGGAGGTGAAGTGGACGGCCGACGAAGGTCACCAAAGCGCGTAGAGGGCGGCACATTTGGGTGCGAAAGGCACGAAGCCGAGTCCCCTTTGGGAAAAGAGCCCCCGTGTCCCGACGTGTGCTTGTGGTTGTTAAAGGAGGTCTCCTTGAGGCCCCTGCCGTGTCGTGGGCGTCAGCGTGCGTGGGGGAGAGTATGGGACGAAGGTGCTTGGGGCCCTGGCTGGTGGGCGCCCCACGTGGATCAGGGACCTGGGCAGCGCGATCACAGGCAGAGGGGGTGGCAGCGAGCCGAGGGGCTGGCAGGCAGGCCCGGGGGTGCTTGGGTGGGGTCTGCCTGGAGGGCCGGCGGGAAGGGGCGTGTGGGGCTCGCGGGAACCTGGCCCAAAGATCGGCAGGCCACTTGAGCAGGCCCTCTGCAGAAGCATGGGCGCGGTGGCGAAGCCGTGCCAGGCGCAGGTGAGAGGCCGGGACGGATCTGCGGGAGGTAGGGGTGGGCGCGGGGTCGGGGTGGGTCTGTGGAGCCGGAGGGAGGCCCGAGCTGGTGAACGTCAGGGCAGGGCAGGCCAGGCCAGGGCAGGACGTGTGAGGGGTGGCCCGAGCTCCAGGGGGATGGCGGCGGGGGTGGGGGCATGGGGCCGAGCCTGGAGTCTGGAGGGAAAGGCAGAGGGCAGGCCGTGACAGTGAGGGTGCTGTGGCGTGAGGAAGATGGTGCGAGAGCACTCCATTTGGGCGGGGTGGCGGGTGAACGGGCGAGCCACACTGGTGCGCGGTGCCGCAGGCTGCTCAGGCTCAGCGGTGGGCTGAGGACACAGGCAAGCGAACGACAGAAACGGAGTGCCAGATGGGGGCCAGAACTGGTCCGAGATGGGTGGGTGGGCCCGCCGTACCGCCCCAGAGACCAAAGTCACCACTCATCAGGAGCAAATGTCCAGTCTCGGGTGTGACATGGCTGGGGGGTCAGGGTAGGATGGGGGGTGGTGGTTGGGAGCTCGGGTGGCTGAGATTTCACGAGGACCAAGGAGAGCTCCCATGTGACCGAGCACAGTCATCCCTCCAGGGTACCCACCCGCAGAGGGCAAACGTCGGGGAGGTCTGAGGTCCGCACACCGCCACGGACACGGCAGCACTGTTTGCCGTCGCCAAGACACGGAGCAAGGCCCAGCGCCCATGCACACGTGGCGGGCCCGAGAAGAGGTGGCACAGGTGTAGCATGGAACCATCACTCAGGCATAAGGAAATAAACCAAGTGTTGCCATTTGTCACAAGCAATGACGGACCTAGAGACTCTTACACTTGGTGAAGAATGTCAGACCGCGTGGGACAAAGACATGTGGAACGTGTGAAAGAATGCAAAACGACGCTATTTGCCGGGGAGAAACCCACTCACGCAGAACACCACCTTAGGGTAACGCCAGCGGAAAGGCAGCGCTGGAGCGACGAGTGTGCAGCTGGGACCAACAGATACGCAGGACCCTGGATAGAGGGAGAAGCGCCCAGGTGATCCAGTTCAACACAGGGAATAAGCGTCAGGACCCTGGAATACCCTCAAGTGGAAAAGAATCTGAAAACATACACGAAATCCAAAATCTGTACATGGGAAACAGAATCACTTTGCGGTCCATCGGAAACGAGCACAATATTGGAAATCCACTGTACTTCCGCAACAACCGCAACTCCGACATTCGAGTAAGCTTTGACAAGAAAACGAAATCTACAGGCAACTAAGTCAGCGGGAAACAGGCGAGCTGTCCCAAGCCCACCCTGGGTACATACCCGTGAGAGCCGCAACTCTTCATTCGGAAAGACACATGCCAACCCCACGGTCATGGCAGCACTGTTTGCCGTAGCCGAGACGTGGAGGAAACCCTAGTGCCCATCCCCAACGGCTCACCCACGAAGGTGCCATACCAGAGAAAGGGAGAGAATGGGATGCCACTGAGCCGTCCACACGAGTCAAGTTAGTGTCACTGGCAGCAACAGCGGCTGGAGCTGCAGAATATTACCCTTGGTGAGGGAAGTCACACAGACAGGGTCACAGATGGGGGAATCTAAAGTGTTGTACATATTCACCCCTGTGCCCACCAGCGACAGACTCTCAGGCTCGGGAAAGCAGCCTCGGGCTTCCCAAGGGCAGAGTCACGCACGGAGGGATGGATGAGGAGCCGGCCTCAACGGATGTACCGTACCAGTACTGCGTAGAAAGGAGAGGAGCAACGAGGATACACGGGATGCTACAGGGAATGAGATCCCACATCCTGTCATCACCTGTAACGGAAACCGATCTGAAACCCTAATCCTACATGCACAGGAGTGAATCACAACGCTGTACAGCGGACACGGGCACCAGGCTGTAGATCGTGCTGTTCTACACTTCCAGAACAACGACTGCCACTCCGGGGAAGTCCGTCAGTCGAGGATCGGTCCAAGAGTAGGAAAAAGAAGAGCTTACATTGTGATCCAGCAGACCCAATCCCGGCTACTCATCGGGAAAAGACAACACGCCCAAGGGGAAGAGAGGCGGGCATCCCCCAGGGTCATCGCAGCCCTCGGTGCCGTAGCCGAGACATGGGAAACGCTCATGTGCCGGTCGGCCCGTGGCCGGCACAAGAAGGTGAGGCAAATACATACCGTGGAATGTGACGCAGCCATCAAGAAGGAGCAGCCATCGCCATGGGCCACAAGGCCGGACGGACCCACAGAAGGGACCACTGAGTGAAGTGGGTCGGGTGGAGAGGGACAAAGCTCTGTGGACTCGAACAACGAATACAAAGGAATGTCTGTGCAACGGGAAACCGACCTTGAGACGTAGAAAAGGTGCATAGGGCTACCCAAGGGGAAAGGCAGGGAAGGGACGAAGTTGGAGTCGGATCAAGAGATAGGAAATACTATGCTTACAGTCGATGAGCAACAGAGCTTTCCTCTGTAGCATGAGAACTGTATTCGTGTCTCACCTTAACCTACACTGGAAAATCACCTGGAAAAGAACAGGGGACTGAATCCCTTTGCCGAGCACCTGAGACTAACCCAGGACTGTAAATCAGTTCTACTCGTGTTGGAAGCCGCAGAAAGAGGAGCAGGCCCTGGCCTGGGGTGGGGGGTGGGGGGAGGCAGGCCAGTGCGACAAATGCAAAGGCAGGTTCCTGGACAAGACTGGGATTTGGAATGGCTCAGGGAGGAACTGGGCGTGGGGAGGAGGGGGGGGTGTGCAGATGGGGGAGGCGCCGAGCAGGGTGGGGGTGGGATGATGGGGTGCGTTTGGGGAAGTCGGGGGACGGTGAGGGTGCAGGCTGAGGTGGTGGTGCTCTTGCGGCAGGGCTGATGCTGAGGTGTGGCGCGCAACAGGGTTTCAGGGGGATGGGGTGATGTTGGAGACGGTGAGGCCGTCCCTGTTGGAGACCTATTTCTGCCGAGGGACGGGGAGCTGGTGGACTGCTTTGGAACTCCTCCTGCAAGACTCTGGTCCAGGGACCCTCCAGGCGAAAGGGATGTATGCTTGCCAGATGTGGCAACTTCCTTGCTCCTGGCCGTGCAAACGTAGTGTGATTGATTCTCCGGAGTGTGGGGAGAGTGAGGCAGGGAGCTTGGAGACGGACGTTGTGAAAGGTGACGAGGTGGTGCGGGCGGCTGCCAGCCGTGGGGTATTCCTTCCAGGGCAATCCCTGAGCCCCCGGCTGGGTCCGGGTGAGGAAGCGAGCAAACCCAAGAAAGGTGCCTGGACGCACGGGCGGCTGAGCCCGCAGGGCTTGGGGCCACGGAGGCTTGGCAGCAGGGCCTTTTCTGGGTGGGGTGGGGTGGGGCGGGGTGGTGGGCGTCTGCGTGGGAGAGGCAGCGGGCGGCAGGTAGCAGCCAGCGGTTGCAGGAGCGCTGCCCGGAGCGCCTTTCAGCCGGCAGACCTAGCTGGGCTCTGGGGCTGCAGTGCGGGACCAAAAGGGGACGCTGTGGCTGCATGGGCCGGGAATCGAACCCGGGCCTCCCGCGTGGCAGGCGAGAATTCTACCACTGAACCACCCATGCACCGATGACCAAAGCCGCCCGACGCCGCCCCAGAGGCGCTGACCGCCACCCGCCCGGCACTGCTCACTGCTCGCCCGTCGCCCGTCGGCATCTATCTGCTCTATCGGAACAGGAGACGACGGGAGATAGAGGTTGGGGGTGGGGGGCGCGACCTGAAAGCCAGGATCCGGGCACGTGCAGGACCCCAGGGCGCGGCGCTCTCGGAGGGACCCACTCGGCCCGTCCCGCGCCTTCTGCGCCGACCACGGCCGCCGCGACCCTGTCGGTGTCGCCCGAGGGGGCCGGGAGCCGACGCCGTCTGCCCGGCGCCGGCATCCCTGTCAGGTGCAGGCGCAGGCGCCGCGTGGTCGCTGCGGCCGCGCGCCGACGTTCCTCTCAGCGACCGCCGGGTCCCGACCCCAAGGCGTGTGAGCCCGGCTCGAGCGCTCTGGCGGCCCGCGCTCCCGAGGTCCGGCTCTGACGGGGTGGTGGTGCTGGTGAGGAGGGGCCCTTTGGCATTGCGGCTCCTGGCTCGGGGACTGCCGGCTGAGGCAGGGAGCGCGCGCAGGCGGGCTTGGCTGCGGCCCGGGCAGCGGCTTCCCCCGGGAACGGGCGCGGGGGCGCCTGTGGGTGGGCTGCACGGGCACGCAGGGCTTCCGCTCCCTCCCCAGAGGAGCACCCTTCCCGGGACGGACTCGTGCCAGGAAGACCGGTGTTCGCTGGCCCGCAGGAAGGCTGGGAGGCACGTGTCCCTGGCGGGCGGCAGGCAGGTGTGGCCCGGCCAAGGCCGCAAGGCGCAGAAGCGTCGAGGGCACGCAGCACCCCCCTGGCGGGCAAGGCGGGGGCTCGGCCGCCTCGGTGTGGCTGGGGAGCGCAGGCGGGCCGGCGGGCCGGCTGCGGAGGACAGGGTGCCGGCCGGAGGGAGAGCGGCCGGGGGCGGACGTGGAAGCAAGGCTGCGAGAGCCAGTTGGCCGTTCCCGGCAGAAGTCGGAGCGCCGGCGACGCGAGGAGGGCTTGCCACCCGCGGCGGGGCTGCGTGCTTCGGCGCGGCCGGGGGCGGGGCGGGGCCGTGGAAGTGGAAGTGGGAGGGTGGGCGAGGGTGGGCGAGGGGAAAGCGGGGAGGCAGGAAAACCAGCAGCTGCAGCTGCAGCTGCAGCCAGCTGGAGAGGAAGGATGCGCTGAGGAGGACTGAAGGTTCCTGGGGCGGGGGTGCAGGTGGCGGGAGGCAGCGCGTGTGTGGAGAAAGGCAGTGGCGCGGGGAGGACGGGTGCGTTTGTCCGGCGGGCCAAAAGGCTGGCTTGTCAGGAGTGGGATTCGAACCCACGCCTCCAGGGGAGACTGCGACCTGAACGCAGCGCCTTAGACCGCTCGGCCATCCTGACGGCGGGCCTGGCTGGGCGCGTGGCCGCTCGCCTGGCTGGGACCCGACGCGGTGCGAGCCCCGGTGCCCTTGGCGGGCCGCGCGCTGCGCCGCGGCAGGCAGCCAGGCAGGCAGGCAGGCAGGCGGCCGTCCGGGGTGGGTGTCGACGGAGTCGGCGCGCGGCGGCCGCAGGTCGCGCCCCGGACCCAGCCGGGCCCTGGGCGGGCCGGCCCCTCCCCAGCCGCGCCTCTCCTGGCCGGACGCCGGCCGGCGCGCGCCCACCGTGTCCTCGCAGCCTGGCTTTCCTTCTCGGGCCCCCTTCTGCCGGCGGAATGCCCGCGTTGGAGGCAAGAGGCGGCGCGCACTGGGGCGTGTCCAGTGCCCCGGGGGTCCGGGGCCCTGTCGGGGTGGCGGGCTGCCGCTGTGACCGAGGCGGTTGGTTGGGTGCGCGGTTGGGTCGGGACCCGCGGTGGCCGGGGGCCCGTGCTGGGCAGGGGGACGCGTCGGCAGGCAGCCCGAGAGCCGGTGAGCGGCCGGGCGGTAGGACGGTCGCCGCCGTCCTCGTTAGTATAGTGGTGAGTATCCCCGCCTGTCACGCGGGAGACCGGGGTTCGATTCCCCGACGGGGAGGCCACACCCCCTTTTTGGTGGCCGCGGTCGCTCTCTGTCCTGCCGCCAGGCCCCCAAGGGCCCTTGGTCTCGTCCCGCCGCCTTTGGGCGAGGCGCCAGGGCGCGGTGCCCTGCCTAGCCACCGTCGACCCCCCTCTCCCCGTGCAGCCCTCCAGCCTGACTGAGCCCTTTGTGGTCGCCGGGCGCACGGTCGCCACGGCCGAGCGAGGGCCTCCTTGGCCACCCCACGGCCTTGCCCGACCAGAGCCGGAGCTTGCAGCGCGCCCGGCTGCCCGGCCGCCCACGCACCCACCCCCACTGGCTGCCTCAGTGGGCTCCTAGGCTCTTGACGCCCCCGCCGTGCGGCTCGGCACAGCGCCGCGACGCGTGCAGGCAGCTGGGTCCCGTGTCCCCAAGTCGTCGTGGGAAGTGGCGGCGCCCAGCGCCCGGTGGAGAAGGGCTTTTTTGGCCAGCTGGGTGCGGGAAGCTGCGTGCCCCGCGTTGCCCGCCGGGGCTGAGGGCGGAGGCGTTCGCGGGCCGCGGCGGGGAGCGAAGGGCCGGAGGGCCGCAAGGCCGTCGGGCCGGTGGACCACGCAACGGCGTCGCGCTGGCGCGCATGGGGCGGCGCGCGGCTGCTGGGTGGCGCCGGCGGCGGCGCAGAGCCTCCGGCTGACGGGGCGTCGGGGCAGGGATGCGGAGGCGGCGGCGGCGGCGGCGGCGGCGGGGAGCGTATGCTGGGGCGAGCCCGGGGCCGGCGTCCGGAGGCCGCCCGGGCTGTGTAGCGTTGGTGGTATAGTGGTGAGCATAGCTGCCTTCCAAGCAGTTGACCCGGGTTCGATTCCCGGCCAACGCAGCGGGCTGACCTTTTGCTGAGCTGCACCGTCCTCCCGGCAGGGGCGTTCGGAGGGGAGAGAGAGCTGGGTGCGGGGAGCCAGCCCGCTGGCCCCGCGGCTTTTGGCGTGTGTGCGAGAAGCCGGCGGCGCGCGCAGTGTTTTGAGGGTGCGGAAAGCAAGACGGCACGCCAGGGCAGGCGGACTGACAGGGCCGGCGGGCGGCTGGACTTGCAAAGGCGGGGTGTGGGCAGCAAGGGGGCGCGGGCGGGTGGCATGGAGGCGCTGGGTTCAGCCGGAGCAGGCGAGGGCCGTGCCCCGACGCTCCCTGGTGGTCTAGTGGTTAGGATTCGGCGCTCTCACCGCCGCGGCCCGGGTTCGATTCCCGGTCAGGGAAGCCTTTCTTCTTCCTCTCCGGAGGCCTGCCACCTGCCGAGGTCCTCGCCGGCGACCCGCCCAGCCTTTTAGCCTACGCAATGGCAACCCACTCCAGTCCTCTTGCCTGGAAAATCCCATGGACGGAGGAGCCTGGGAGGCTGCAGACCATGGGGGCGCTAAAAGTCCGATAGGACCGAGCGACTTCACTTTCACTTTTCACTTTCACGCATTGCAGAAGGAAATGGCAAGCCACTCCAGTGTCCTTGCCTGGAGAATCCCAGGGACGGGGGAGCCTGGTGGGCTGCCGTCTAGTCTATGGGGTCGCACAGAGTCGGACAGGACTGAAGCGACTTAGCAGCTCAGCACTGCGCCAGAGGCCCCCCCGGGACCCTGCACCTCCAGCCCAAGCGCGATTCAGGCCACCTCCGCCGTCCCCCGGGGCAAAGCTTTTTTGGCCGCAGTGGCGACCTCGCGCCGCGCCGCTTTCACCACGACCGGCCTGAGGCCTCCCATGCCCCGCCTCCCTCCCTCCTGAGGGGCTGCGGCTGCTGGCCCTGGTGGCGGCCGTGATGCTCCTGGGCTTGTGCTGGTTCTCCTGCTGTGGGTGGGGGTGAGGAGGTGGGGTTGGATAGGGCGGGTGGGGGTAGGCGCGGGGGTAGGGGCGCGGGCTGCGGTGGTCACCAACCACCAACGGGGGCCAGCAGCGGCAGGGGCGGTGGCCGCAGCCCAAGGTGAGCGAGGGGGATCTGCCTCTGGGAGTGGGGGCCAGTGGCCACGGACACGCCTGCCTTCCCATGTCCCTCATGCCAGCCACCTCTCTGGGCGGCTTGGCCACTGCGTGCCAGGTCCCGGGCTGGCTGTGACTCCCGTATGCCGCTGGTGTCTCCAAGAGGGTTCTGGTCTGGACTGGGCTCTGGGAGGCGGACCACGGCGCCCGGGAGGCATCGGGATCAGTTCGGTCGCTCAGGGCACTGCAGCAGCCCCAGGCTTCCCTGTCCATCACCGACTCGCGCGGCTTGCTCAAACCCACGTCCGTCCAGTCGGGGATGCCATCCAAGCCTCTCATCTTCTGTCGGGTCGTCCCCGTCTCCTCCTGCCTTCCATCAGGGTCTTCTCCCGTGAGTCAGTCCTGCGGGTCAGGTGGCCAGAGGATCGGAGTTGCAGCTTCAGCCTCAGTCCTTCCAATGAATATCCAGGACTGATTTCCTCTAGGATGGACGGGTTGGGTCTCCTCGCAGTCCAAGGGACTCTCAAGAGTCTTCTCCAACACCGCAGTCCAAAAGCATCAATTCTTCGGCACTCGGCCTTCTTTATACTCCACCTCTCACATCTGTTCGTGACCGCCGGAGAAGCCGTAGCTTTCACGAGACGGACCCTCGTCACACCCCTCGTCTCTGCTTTTGGACATGCTGTCAAGATTGGTCATAGCTTTTCTCCCAAGGAGGCGAACGTCTTTTCATTTCACGGCCGCGGCCGGCGTCTGCAGTGCTTTGGGGGAGCCCCCCCAAATGAAGTCTCGCCCGCTTTCTGTTGTTTCCCCGTCTATTTGCCATGAAGTGATGGGACGGGATGCCATGATCTTAGTTTTCTGAATGTTGAGTTTGAAGCCAACGTTTTCACTCTCCTCTTTCACTTTCCTCAAGAGGCTCTTTAGTTCTTCTTCGCTCTCCCCGAGGCAAAGGGGTGAAGATGGATGTGGACCTGTGCCGCGAATCCCACCACCGCGCAGTGGAAGGGAGAGAGCTCGCAGATCCGGGCGGGGCGGGGCGGGCCGGCCCGGCCCGGCTGGGAAAAGCTAGCCCACCAGCCGGGAGGCGGCAGATGCGCTCGAGGCAGCGATGCCTGCCGGGGAGGACAACCCGACCATCAGGGTGTTTCCCTTGCCTGACCACAGCTCTCAAGCCTACCGGACTGAGGCAAGGTTTACCCAGGCCTCCCTCCCCCACTCGTAACCAAAGGTGGGCACTCGGGCGCGCGCGCACGCACACACACACACACACACACACACACACACAGAGCGCCCTGTTCCACGCACCCCTCCCCTAGTTATGACATCTAAGAGTTTCCCATTCTCTCTAACCTGTCTATCCAGGATCCACTCTATCCCTCTCCCCTACCTGTCATCGTCTTCCCCTAGGAACTCTCCCCGAGGGTAATCGCCCACCACAGTCTCCCCCTGGGCCAATCTCGGGCTCATCTATCCCCAAAGGGTTTCATTTCACGCCTGTTCAAGGACTGTGTCCTTCGGAGGTGAAGTGGACGGCCGACGAAGGTCACCAAAGCGCGTAGAGGGCGGCACATTTGGGTGCGAAAGGCACGAAGCCGAGTCCCCTTTGGGAAAAGAGCCCCCGTGTCCCGACGTGTGCTTGTGGTTGTTAAAGGAGGTCTCCTTGAGGCCCCTGCCGTGTCGTGGGCGTCAGCGTGCGTGGGGGAGAGTATGGGACGAAGGTGCTTGGGGCCCTGGCTGGTGGGCGCCCCACGTGGATCAGGGACCTGGGCAGCGCGATCACAGGCAGAGGGGGTGGCAGCGAGCCGAGGGGCTGGCAGGCAGGCCCGGGGGTGCTTGGGTGGGGTCTGCCTGGAGGGCCGGCGGGAAGGGGCGTGTGGGGCTCGCGGGAACCTGGCCCAAAGATCGGCAGGCCACTTGAGCAGGCCCTCTGCAGAAGCATGGGCGCGGTGGCGAAGCCGTGCCAGGCGCAGGTGAGAGGCCGGGACGGATCTGCGGGAGGTAGGGGTGGGCGCGGGGTCGGGGTGGGTCTGTGGAGCCGGAGGGAGGCCCGAGCTGGTGAACGTCAGGGCAGGGCAGGCCAGGCCAGGGCAGGACGTGTGAGGGGTGGCCCGAGCTCCAGGGGGATGGCGGCGGGGGTGGGGGCATGGGGCCGAGCCTGGAGTCTGGAGGGAAAGGCAGAGGGCAGGCCGTGACAGTGAGGGTGCTGTGGCGTGAGGAAGATGGTGCGAGAGCACTCCATTTGGGCGGGGTGGCGGGTGAACGGGCGAGCCACACTGGTGCGCGGTGCCGCAGGCTGCTCAGGCTCAGCGGTGGGCTGAGGACACAGGCAAGCGAACGACAGAAACGGAGTGCCAGATGGGGGCCAGAACTGGTCCGAGATGGGTGGGTGGGCCCGCCGTACCGCCCCAGAGACCAAAGTCACCACTCATCAGGAGCAAATGTCCAGTCTCGGGTGTGACATGGCTGGGGGGTCAGGGTAGGATGGGGGGTGGTGGTTGGGAGCTCGGGTGGCTGAGATTTCACGAGGACCAAGGAGAGCTCCCATGTGACCGAGCACAGTCATCCCTCCAGGGTACCCACCCGCAGAGGGCAAACGTCGGGGAGGTCTGAGGTCCGCACACCGCCACGGACACGGCAGCACTGTTTGCCGTCGCCAAGACACGGAGCAAGGCCCAGCGCCCATGCACACGTGGCGGGCCCGAGAAGAGGTGGCACAGGTGTAGCATGGAACCATCACTCAGGCATAAGGAAATAAACCAAGTGTTGCCATTTGTCACAAGCAATGACGGACCTAGAGACTCTTACACTTGGTGAAGAATGTCAGACCGCGTGGGACAAAGACATGTGGAACGTGTGAAAGAATGCAAAACGACGCTATTTGCCGGGGAGAAACCCACTCACGCAGAACACCACCTTAGGGTAACGCCAGCGGAAAGGCAGCGCTGGAGCGACGAGTGTGCAGCTGGGACCAACAGATACGCAGGACCCTGGATAGAGGGAGAAGCGCCCAGGTGATCCAGTTCAACACAGGGAATAAGCGTCAGGACCCTGGAATACCCTCAAGTGGAAAAGAATCTGAAAACATACACGAAATCCAAAATCTGTACATGGGAAACAGAATCACTTTGCGGTCCATCGGAAACGAGCACAATATTGGAAATCCACTGTACTTCCGCAACAACCGCAACTCCGACATTCGAGTAAGCTTTGACAAGAAAACGAAATCTACAGGCAACTAAGTCAGCGGGAAACAGGCGAGCTGTCCCAAGCCCACCCTGGGTACATACCCGTGAGAGCCGCAACTCTTCATTCGGAAAGACACATGCCAACCCCACGGTCATGGCAGCACTGTTTGCCGTAGCCGAGACGTGGAGGAAACCCTAGTGCCCATCCCCAACGGCTCACCCACGAAGGTGCCATACCAGAGAAAGGGAGAGAATGGGATGCCACTGAGCCGTCCACACGAGTCAAGTTAGTGTCACTGGCAGCAACAGCGGCTGGAGCTGCAGAATATTACCCTTGGTGAGGGAAGTCACACAGACAGGGTCACAGATGGGGGAATCTAAAGTGTTGTACATATTCACCCCTGTGCCCACCAGCGACAGACTCTCAGGCTCGGGAAAGCAGCCTCGGGCTTCCCAAGGGCAGAGTCACGCACGGAGGGATGGATGAGGAGCCGGCCTCAACGGATGTACCGTACCAGTACTGCGTAGAAAGGAGAGGAGCAACGAGGATACACGGGATGCTACAGGGAATGAGATCCCACATCCTGTCATCACCTGTAACGGAAACCGATCTGAAACCCTAATCCTACATGCACAGGAGTGAATCACAACGCTGTACAGCGGACACGGGCACCAGGCTGTAGATCGTGCTGTTCTACACTTCCAGAACAACGACTGCCACTCCGGGGAAGTCCGTCAGTCGAGGATCGGTCCAAGAGTAGGAAAAAGAAGAGCTTACATTGTGATCCAGCAGACCCAATCCCGGCTACTCATCGGGAAAAGACAACACGCCCAAGGGGAAGAGAGGCGGGCATCCCCCAGGGTCATCGCAGCCCTCGGTGCCGTAGCCGAGACATGGGAAACGCTCATGTGCCGGTCGGCCCGTGGCCGGCACAAGAAGGTGAGGCAAATACATACCGTGGAATGTGACGCAGCCATCAAGAAGGAGCAGCCATCGCCATGGGCCACAAGGCCGGACGGACCCACAGAAGGGACCACTGAGTGAAGTGGGTCGGGTGGAGAGGGACAAAGCTCTGTGGACTCGAACAACGAATACAAAGGAATGTCTGTGCAACGGGAAACCGACCTTGAGACGTAGAAAAGGTGCATAGGGCTACCCAAGGGGAAAGGCAGGGAAGGGACGAAGTTGGAGTCGGATCAAGAGATAGGAAATACTATGCTTACAGTCGATGAGCAACAGAGCTTTCCTCTGTAGCATGAGAACTGTATTCGTGTCTCACCTTAACCTACACTGGAAAATCACCTGGAAAAGAACAGGGGACTGAATCCCTTTGCCGAGCACCTGAGACTAACCCAGGACTGTAAATCAGTTCTACTGGTGTTGGAAGCCGCAGAAAGAGGAGCAGGCCCTGGCCTGGGGTGGGGGGTGGGGGGAGGCAGGCCAGTGCGACAAATGCAAAGGCAGGTTCCTGGACAAGACTGGGATTTGGAATGGCTCAGGGAGGAACTGGGCGTGGGGAGGAGGGGGGGGTGTGCAGATGGGGGAGGCGCCGAGCAGGGTGGGGGTGGGATGATGGGGTGCGTTTGGGGAAGTCGGGGGACGGTGAGGGTGCAGGCTGAGGTGGTGGTGCTCTTGCGGCAGGGCTGATGCTGAGGTGTGGCGCGCAACAGGGTTTCAGGGGGATGGGGTGATGTTGGAGACGGTGAGGCCGTCCCTGTTGGAGACCTATTTCTGCCGAGGGACGGGGAGCTGGTGGACTGCTTTGGAACTCCTCCTGCAAGACTCTGGTCCAGGGACCCTCCAGGCGAAAGGGATGTATGCTTGCCAGATGTGGCAACTTCCTTGCTCCTGGCCGTGCAAACGTAGTGTGATTGATTCTCCGGAGTGTGGGGAGAGTGAGGCAGGGAGCTTGGAGACGGACGTTGTGAAAGGTGACGAGGTGGTGCGGGCGGCTGCCAGCCGTGGGGTATTCCTTCCAGGGCAATCCCTGAGCCCCCGGCTGGGTCCGGGTGAGGAAGCGAGCAAACCCAAGAAAGGTGCCTGGACGCACGGGCGGCTGAGCCCGCAGGGCTTGGGGCCACGGAGGCTTGGCAGCAGGGCCTTTTCTGGGTGGGGTGGGGTGGGGCGGGGTGGTGGGCGTCTGCGTGGGAGAGGCAGCGGGCGGCAGGTAGCAGCCAGCGGTTGCAGGAGCGCTGCCCGGAGCGCCTTTCAGCCGGCAGACCTAGCTGGGCTCTGGGGCTGCAGTGCGGGACCAAAAGGGGACGCTGTGGCTGCATGGGCCGGGAATCGAACCCGGGCCTCCCGCGTGGCAGGCGAGAATTCTACCACTGAACCACCCATGCACCGATGACCAAAGCCGCCCGACGCCGCCCCAGAGGCGCTGACCGCCACCCGCCCGGCACTGCTCACTGCTCGCCCGTCGCCCGTCGCCCGTCGGCATCTATCTGCTCTATCGGAACAGGAGACGACGGGAGATAGAGGTTGGGGGTGGGGGGCGCGACCTGAAAGCCAGGATCCGGGCACGTGCAGGACCCCAGGGCGCGGCGCTCTCGGAGGGACCCACTCGGCCCGTCCCGCGCCTTCTGCGCCGACCACGGCCGCCGCGACCCTGTCGGTGTCGCCCGAGGGGGCCGGGAGCCGACGCCGTCTGCCCGGCGCCGGCATCCCTGTCAGGTGCAGGCGCAGGCGCCGCGTGGTCGCTGCGGCCGCGCGCCGACGTTCCTCTCAGCGACCGCCGGGTCCCGACCCCAAGGCGTGTGAGCCCGGCTCGAGCGCTCTGGCGGCCCGCGCTCCCGAGGTCCGGCTCTGACGGGGTGGTGGTGCTGGTGAGGAGGGGCCCTTTGGCATTGCGGCTCCTGGCTCGGGGACTGCCGGCTGAGGCAGGGAGCGCGCGCAGGCGGGCTTGGCTGCGGCCCGGGCAGCGGCTTCCCCCGGGAACGGGCGCGGGGGCGCCTGTGGGTGGGCTGCACGGGCACGCAGGGCTTCCGCTCCCTCCCCAGAGGAGCACCCTTCCCGGGACGGACTCGTGCCAGGAAGACCGGTGTTCGCTGGCCGGCAGGAAGGCTGGGAGGCACGTGTCCCTGGCGGGCGGCAGGCAGGTGTGGCCCGGCCAAGGCCGCAAGGCGCAGAAGCGTCGAGGGCACGCAGCACCCCCCTGGCGGGCAAGGCGGGGGCTCGGCCGCCTCGGTGTGGCTGGGGAGCGCAGGCGGGCCGGCGGGCCGGCTGCGGAGGACAGGGTGCCGGCCGGAGGGAGAGCGGCCGGGGGCGGACGTGGAAGCAAGGCTGCGAGAGCCAGTTGGCCGTTCCCGGCAGAAGTCGGAGCGCCGGCGACGCGAGGAGGGCTTGCCACCCGCGGCGGGGCTGCGTGCTTCGGCGCGGCCGGGGGCGGGGCGGGGCCGTGGAAGTGAAAGTGGGAGGGTGGGCGAGGGTGGGCGAGGGTGGGCGAGGGTGGGCGAGGGGAAAGCGGGGAGGCAGGAAAACCAGCAGCTGCAGCTGCAGCTGCAGCCAGCTGGAGAGGAAGGATGCGCTGAGGAGGACTGAAGGTTCCTGGGGCGGGGGTGCAGGTGGCGGGAGGCAGCGCGTGTGTGGAGAAAGGCAGTGGCGCGGGGAGGACGGGTGCGTTTGTCCGGCGGGCCAAAAGGCTGGCTTGTCAGGAGTGGGATTCGAACCCACGCCTCCAGGGGAGACTGCGACCTGAACGCAGCGCCTTAGACCGCTCGGCCATCCTGACGGCGGGCCTGGCTGGGCGCGTGGCCGCTCGCCTGGCTGGGACCCGACGCGGTGCGAGCCCCGGTGCCCTTGGCGGGCCGCGCGCTGCGCCGCGGCAGGCAGCCAGGCAGGCAGGCAGGCAGGCGGCCGTCCGGGGTGGGTGTCGACGGAGTCGGCGCGCGGCGGCCGCAGGTCGCGCCCCGGACCCAGCCGGGCCCTGGGCGGGCCGGCCCCTCCCCAGCCGCGCCTCTCCTGGCCGGACGCCGGCCGGCGCGCGCCCACCGTGTCCTCGCAGCCTGGCTTTCCTTCTCGGGCCCCCTTCTGCCGGCGGAATGCCCGCGTTGGAGGCAAGAGGCGGCGCGCACTGGGGCGTGTCCAGTGCCCCGGGGGTCCGGGGCCCTGTCGGGGTGGCGGGCTGCCGCTGTGACCGAGGCGGTTGGTTGGGTGCGCGGTTGGGTCGGGACCCGCGGTGGCCGGGGGCCCGTGCTGGGCAGGGGGACGCGTCGGCAGGCAGCCCGAGAGCCGGTGAGCGGCCGGGCGGTAGGACGGTCGCCGCCGTCCTCGTTAGTATAGTGGTGAGTATCCCCGCCTGTCACGCGGGAGACCGGGGTTCGATTCCCCGACGGGGAGGCCACACCCCCTTTTTGGTGGCCGCGGTCGCTCTCTGTCCTGCCGCCAGGCCCCCAAGGGCCCTTGGTCTCGTCCCGCCGCCTTTGGGCGAGGCGCCAGGGCGCGGTGCCCTGCCTAGCCACCGTCGACCCCCCTCTCCCCGTGCAGCCCTCCAGCCTGACTGAGCCCTTTGTGGTCGCCGGGCGCACGGTCGCCACGGCCGAGCGAGGGCCTCCTTGGCCACCCCACGGCCTTGCCCGACCAGAGCCGGAGCTTGCAGCGCGCCCGGCTGCCCGGCCGCCCACGCACCCACCCCCACTGGCTGCCTCAGTGGGCTCCTAGGCTCTTGACGCCCCCGCCGTGCGGCTCGGCACAGCGCCGCGACGCGTGCAGGCAGCTGGGTCCCGTGTCCCCAAGTCGTCGTGGGAAGTGGCGGCGCCCAGCGCCCGGTGGAGAAGGGCTTTTTTGGCCAGCTGGGTGCGGGAAGCTGCGTGCCCCGCGTTGCCCGCCGGGGCTGAGGGCGGAGGCGTTCGCGGGCCGCGGCGGGGAGCGAAGGGCCGGAGGGCCGCAAGGCCGTCGGGCCGGTGGACCACGCAACGGCGTCGCGCTGGCGCGCATGGGGCGGCGCGCGGCTGCTGGGTGGCGCCGGCGGCGGCGCAGAGCCTCCGGCTGACGGGGCGTCGGGGCAGGGATGCGGAGGCGGCGGCGGCGGCGGCGGCGGCGGGGAGAGTATGCTGGGGCGAGCCCGGGGCCGGCGTCCGGAGGCCGCCCGGGCTGTGTAGCGTTGGTGGTATAGTGGTGAGCATAGCTGCCTTCCAAGCAGTTGACCCGGGTTCGATTCCCGGCCAACGCAGCGGGCTGACCTTTTGCTGAGCTGCACCGTCCTCCCGGCAGGGGCGTTCGGAGGGGAGAGAGAGCTGGGTGCGGGGAGCCAGCCCGCTGGCCCCGCGGCTTTTGGCGTGTGTGCGAGAAGCCGGCGGCGCGCGCAGTGTTTTGAGGGTGCGGAAAGCAAGACGGCACGCCAGGGCAGGCGGACTGACAGGGCCGGCGGGCGGCTGGACTTGCAAAGGCGGGGTGTGGGCAGCAAGGGGGCGCGGGCGGGTGGCATGGAGGCGCTGGGTTCAGCCGGAGCAGGCGAGGGCCGTGCCCCGACGCTCCCTGGTGGTCTAGTGGTTAGGATTCGGCGCTCTCACCGCCGCGGCCCGGGTTCGATTCCCGGTCAGGGAAGCCTTTCTTCTTCCTCTCCGGAGGCCTGCCACCTGCCGAGGTCCTCGCCGGCGACCCGCCCAGCCTTTTAGCCTACGCAATGGCAACCCACTCCAGTCCTCTTGCCTGGAAAATCCCATGGACGGAGGAGCCTGGGAGGCTGCAGACCATGGGGGCGCTAAAAGTCCGATAGGACCGAGCGACTTCACTTTCACTTTTCACTTTCACGCATTGCAGAAGGAAATGGCAAGCCACTCCAGTGTCCTTGCCTGGAGAATCCCAGGGACGGGGGAGCCTGGTGGGCTGCCGTCTAGTCTATGGGGTCGCACAGAGTCGGACAGGACTGAAGCGACTTAGCAGCTCAGCACTGCGCCAGAGGCCCCCCCGGGACCCTGCACCTCCAGCCCAAGCGCGATTCAGGCCACCTCCGCCGTCCCCCGGGGCAAAGCTTTTTTGGCCGCAGTGGCGACCTCGCGCCGCGCCGCTTTCACCACGACCGGCCTGAGGCCTCCCATTTCCCGCCTCCCTCCCTCCTGAGGGGCTGCGGCTGCTGGCCCTGGTGGCGGCCGTGATGCTCCTGGGCTTGTGCTGGTTCTCCTGCTGTGGGTGGGGGTGAGGAGGTGGGGTTGGATAGGGCGGGTGGGGGTAGGCGCGGGGGTAGGGGCGCGGGCTGCGGTGGTCACCAACCACCAACGGGGGCCAGCAGCGGCAGGGGCGGTGGCCGCAGCCCAAGGTGAGCGAGGGGGATCTGCCTCTGGGAGAGGGGGCCAGTGGCCACGGACACGCCTGCCTTCCCATGTCCCTCATGCCAGCCACCTCTCTGGGCGGCTTGGCCACTGCGTGCCAGGTCCCGGGCTGGCTGTGACTCCCGTATGCCGCTGGTGTCTCCAAGAGGGTTCTGGTCTGGACTGGGCTCTGGGAGGCGGACCACGGCGCCCGGGAGGCATCGGGATCAGTTCGGTCGCTCAGGGCACTGCAGCAGCCCCAGGCTTCCCTGTCCATCACCGACTCGCGCGGCTTGCTCAAACCCACGTCCGTCCAGTCGGGGATGCCATCCAAGCCTCTCATCTTCTGTCGGGTCGTCCCCGTCTCCTCCTGCCTTCCATCAGGGTCTTCTCCCGTGAGTCAGTCCTGCGGGTCAGGTGGCCAGAGGATCGGAGTTGCAGCTTCAGCCTCAGTCCTTCCAATGAATATCCAGGACTGATTTCCTCTAGGATGGACGGGTTGGGTCTCCTCGCAGTCCAAGGGACTCTCAAGAGTCTTCTCCAACACCGCAGTCCAAAAGCATCAATTCTTCGGCACTCGGCCTTCTTTATACTCCACCTCTCACATCTGTTCGTGACCGCCGGAGAAGCCGTAGCTTTCACGAGACGGACCCTCGTCACACCCCTCGTCTCTGCTTTTGGACATGCTGTCAAGATTGGTCATAGCTTTTCTCCCAAGGAGGCGAACGTCTTTTCATTTCACGGCCGCGGCCGGCGTCTGCAGTGCTTTGGGGGAGCCCCCCCAAATGAAGTCTCGCCCGCTTTCTGTTGTTTCCCCGTCTATTTGCCATGAAGTGATGGGACGGGATGCCATGATCTTAGTTTTCTGAATGTTGAGTTTGAAGCCAACGTTTTCACTCTCCTCTTTCACTTTCCTCAAGAGGCTCTTTAGTTCTTCTTCGCTCTCCCCGAGGCCAAGGGGTGAAGATGGATGTGGACCTGTGCCGCGAATCCCACCACCGCGCAGTGGAAGGGAGAGAGCTCGCAGATCCGGGCGGGGCGGGGCGGGCCGGCCCGGCCCGGCTGGGAAAAGCTAGCCCACCAGCCGGGAGGCGGCAGATGCGCTCGAGGCAGCGATGCCTGCCGGGGAGGACAACCCGACCATCAGGGTGTTTCCCTTGCCTGACCACAGCTCTCAAGCCTACCGGACTGAGGCAAGGTTTACCCAGGCCTCCCTCCCCCACTCGTAACCAAAGGTGGGCACTCGGGCGCGCGCGCACGCACACACACACACACACACACACACACACACAGAGCGCCCTGTTCCACGCACCCCTCCCCTAGTTATGACATCTAAGAGTTTCCCATTCTCTCTAACCTGTCTATCCAGGATCCACTCTATCCCTCTCCCCTACCTGTCATCGTCTTCCCCTAGGAACTCTCCCCGAGGGTAATCGCCCACCACAGTCTCCCCCTGGGCCAATCTCGGGCTCATCTATCCCCAAAGGGTTTCATTTCACGCCTGTTCAAGGACTGTGTCCTTCGGAGGTGAAGTGGACGGCCGACGAAGGTCACCAAAGTGCGTAGAGGGCGGCACATTTGGGTGCGAAAGGCACGAAGCCGAGTCCCCTTTGGGAAAAGAGCCCCCGTGTCCCGACGTGTGCTTGTGGTTGTTAAAGGAGGTCTCCTTGAGGCCCCTGCCGTGTCGTGGGCGTCAGCGTGCGTGGGGGAGAGTATGGGACGAAGGTGCTTGGGGCCCTGGCTGGTGGGCGCCCCACGTGGATCAGGGACCTGGGCAGCGCGATCACAGGCAGAGGGGGTGGCAGCGAGCCGAGGGGCTGGCAGGCAGGCCCGGGGGTGCTTGGGTGGGGTCTGCCTGGAGGGCCGGCGGGAAGGGGCGTGTGGGGCTCGCGGGAACCTGGCCCAAAGATCGGCAGGCCACTTGAGCAGGCCCTCTGCAGAAGCATGGGCGCGGTGGCGAAGCCGTGCCAGGCGCAGGTGAGAGGCCGGGACGGATCTGCGGGAGGTAGGGGTGGGTGCGGGGTCGGGGTGGGTCTGTGGAGCCGGAGGGAGGCCCGAGCTGGTGAACGTCAGGGCAGGGCAGGCCAGGCCAGGGCAGGACGTGTGAGGGGTGGCCCGAGCTCCAGGGGGATGGCGGCGGGGGTGGGGGCATGGGGCCGAGCCTGGAGTCTGGAGGGAAAGGCAGAGGGCAGGCCGTGACAGTGAGGGTGCTGTGGCGTGAGGAAGATGGTGCGAGAGCACTCCATTTGGGCGGGGTGGCGGGTGAACGGGCGAGCCACACTGGTGCGCGGTGCCGCAGGCTGCTCAGGCTCAGCGGTGGGCTGAGGACACAGGCAAGCGAACGACAGAAACGGAGTGCCAGATGGGGGCCAGAACTGGTCCGAGATGGGTGGGTGGGCCCGCCGTACCGCCCCAGAGACCAAAGTCACCACTCATCAGGAGCAAATGTCCAGTCTCGGGTGTGACATGGCTGGGGGGTCAGGGTAGGATGGGGGGTGGTGGTTGGGAGCTCGGGTGGCTGAGATTTCACGAGGACCAAGGAGAGCTCCCATGTGACCGAGCACAGTCATCCCTCCAGGGTACACACCCGCAGAGGGCAAACGTCGGGGAGGTCTGAGGTCCGCACACCGCCACGGACACGGCAGCACTGTTTGCCGTCGCCAAGACACGGAGCAAGGCCCAGCGCCCATGCACACGTGGCGGGCCCGAGAAGAGGTGGCACAGGTGTAGCATGGAACCATCACTCAGGCATAAGGAAATAAACCAAGTGTTGCCATTTGTCACAAGCAATGACGGACCTAGAGACTCTTACACTTGGTGAAGAATGTCAGACCGCGTGGGACAAAGACATGTGGAACGTGTGAAAGAATGCAAAACGACGCTATTTGCCGGGGAGAAACCCACTCACGCAGAACACCACCTTAGGGTAACGCCAGCGGAAAGGCAGCGCTGGAGCGACGAGTGTGCAGCTGGGACCAACAGATACGCAGGACCCTGGATAGAGGGAGAAGCGCCCAGGTGATCCAGTTCAACACAGGGAATAAGCGTCAGGACCCTGGAATACCCTCAAGTGGAAAAGAATCTGAAAACATACACGAAATCCAAAATCTGTACATGGGAAACAGAATCACTTTGCGGTCCATCGGAAACGAGCACAATATTGGAAATCCACTGTACTTCCGCAACAACCGCAACTCCGACATTCGAGTAAGCTTTGACAAGAAAACGAAATCTACAGGCAACTAAGTCAGCGGGAAACAGGCGAGCTGTCCCAAGCCCACCCTGGGTACATACCCGTGAGAGCCGCAACTCTTCATTCGGAAAGACACATGCCAACCCCACGGTCATGGCAGCACTGTTTGCCGTAGCCGAGACGTGGAGGAAACCCTAGTGCCCATCCCCAACGGCTCACCCACGAAGGTGCCATACCAGAGAAAGGGAGAGAATGGGATGCCACTGAGCCGTCCACACGAGTCAAGTTAGTGTCACTGGCAGCAACAGCGGCTGGAGCTGCAGAATATTACCCTTGGTGAGGGAAGTCACACAGACAGGGTCACAGATGGGGGAATCTAAAGTGTTGTACATATTCACCCCTGTGCCCACCAGCGACAGACTCTCAGGCTCGGGAAAGCAGCCTCGGGCTTCCCAAGGGCAGAGTCACGCACGGAGGGATGGATGAGGAGCCGGCCTCAACGGATGTACCGTACCAGTACTGCGTAGAAAGGAGAGGAGCAACGAGGATACACGGGATGCTACAGGGAATGAGATCCCACATCCTGTCATCACCTGTAACGGAAACCGATCTGAAACCCTAATCCTACATGCACAGGAGTGAATCACAACGCTGTACAGCGGACACGGGCACCAGGCTGTAGATCGTGCTGTTCTACACTTCCAGAACAACGACTGCCACTCCGGGGAAGTCCGTCAGTCGAGGATCGGTCCAAGAGTAGGAAAAAGAAGAGCTTACATTGTGATCCAGCAGACCCAATCCCGGCTACTCATCGGGAAAAGACAACACGCCCAAGGGGAAGAGAGGCGGGCATCCCCCAGGGTCATCGCAGCCCTCGGTGCCGTAGCCGAGACATGGGAAACGCTCATGTGCCGGTCGGCCCGTGGCCGGCACAAGAAGGTGAGGCAAATACATACCGTGGAATGTGACGCAGCCATCAAGAAGGAGCAGCCATCGCCATGGGCCACAAGGCCGGACGGACCCACAGAAGGGACCACTGAGTGAAGTGGGTCGGGTGGAGAGGGACAAAGCTCTGTGGACTCGAACAACGAATACAAAGGAATGTCTGTGCAACGGGAAACCGACCTTGAGACGTAGAAAAGGTGCATAGGGCTACCCAAGGGGAAAGGCAGGGAAGGGACGAAGTTGGAGTCGGATCAAGAGATAGGAAATACTATGCTTACAGTCGATGAGCAACAGAGCTTTCCTCTGTAGCATGAGAACTGTATTCGTGTCTCACCTTAACCTACACTGGAAAATCACCTGGAAAAGAACAGGGGACTGAATCCCTTTGCCGAGCACCTGAGACTAACCCAGGACTGTAAATCAGTTCTACTGGTGTTGGAAGCCGCAGAAAGAGGAGCAGGCCCTGGCCTGGGGTGGGGGGTGGGGGGAGGCAGGCCAGTGCGACAAATGCAAAGGCAGGTTCCTGGACAAGACTGGGATTTGGAATGGCTCAGGGAGGAACTGGGCGTGGGGAGGAGGGGGGGGTGTGCAGATGGGGGAGGCGCCGAGCAGGGTGGGGGTGGGATGATGGGGTGCGTTTGGGGAAGTCGGGGGACGGTGAGGGTGCAGGCTGAGGTGGTGGTGCTCTTGCGGCAGGGCTGATGCTGAGGTGTGGCGCGCAACAGGGTTTCAGGGGGATGGGGTGATGTTGGAGACGGTGAGGCCGTCCCTGTTGGAGACCTATTTCTGCCGAGGGACGGGGAGCTGGTGGACTGCTTTGGAACTCCTCCTGCAAGACTCTGGTCCAGGGACCCTCCAGGCGAAAGGGATGTATGCTTGCCAGATGTGGCAACTTCCTTGCTCCTGGCCGTGCAAACGTAGTGTGATTGATTCTCCGGAGTGTGGGGAGAGTGAGGCAGGGAGCTTGGAGACGGACGTTGTGAAAGGTGACGAGGTGGTGCGGGCGGCTGCCAGCCGTGGGGTATTCCTTCCAGGGCAATCCCTGAGCCCCCGGCTGGGTCCGGGTGAGGAAGCGAGCAAACCCAAGAAAGGTGCCTGGACGCACGGGCGGCTGAGCCCGCAGGGCTTGGGGCCACGGAGGCTTGGCAGCAGGGCCTTTTCTGGGTGGGGTGGGGTGGGGCGGGGTGGTGGGCGTCTGCGTGGGAGAGGCAGCGGGCGGCAGGTAGCAGCCAGCGGTTGCAGGAGCGCTGCCCGGAGCGCCTTTCAGCCGGCAGACCTAGCTGGGCTCTGGGGCTGCAGTGCGGGACCAAAAGGGGACGCTGTGGCTGCATGGGCCGGGAATCGAACCCGGGCCTCCCGCGTGGCAGGCGAGAATTCTACCACTGAACCACCCATGCACCGATGACCAAAGCCGCCCGACGCCGCCCCAGAGGCGCTGACCGCCACCCGCCCGGCACTGCTCACTGCTCGCCCGTCGCCCGTCGCCCGTCGGCATCTATCTGCTCTATCGGAACAGGAGACGACGGGAGATAGAGGTTGGGGGTGGGGGGCGCGACCTGAAAGCCAGGATCCGGGCACGTGCAGGACCCCAGGGCGCGGCGCTCTCGGAGGGACCCACTCGGCCCGTCCCGCGCCTTCTGCGCCGACCACGGCCGCCGCGACCCTGTCGGTGTCGCCCGAGGGGGCCGGGAGCCGACGCCGTCTGCCCGGCGCCGGCATCCCTGTCAGGTGCAGGCGCAGGCGCCGCGTGGTCGCTGCGGCCGCGCGCCGACGTTCCTCTCAGCGACCGCCGGGTCCCGACCCCAAGGCGTGTGAGCCCGGCTCGAGCGCTCTGGCGGCCCGCGCTCCCGAGGTCCGGCTCTGACGGGGTGGTGGTGCTGGTGAGGAGGGGCCCTTTGGCATTGCGGCTCCTGGCTCGGGGACTGCCGGCTGAGGCAGGGAGCGCGCGCAGGCGGGCTTGGCTGCGGCCCGGGCAGCGGCTTCCCCCGGGAACGGGCGCGGGGGCGCCTGTGGGTGGGCTGCACGGGCACGCAGGGCTTCCGCTCCCTCCCCAGAGGAGCACCCTTCCCGGGACGGACTCGTGCCAGGAAGACCGGTGTTCGCTGGCCGGCAGGAAGGCTGGGAGGCACGTGTCCCTGGCGGGCGGCAGGCAGGTGTGGCCCGGCCAAGGCCGCAAGGCGCAGAAGCGTCGAGGGCACGCAGCACCCCCCTGGCGGGCAAGGCGGGGGCTCGGCCGCCTCGGTGTGGCTGGGGAGCGCAGGCGGGCCGGCGGGCCGGCTGCGGAGGACAGGGTGCCGGCCGGAGGGAGAGCGGCCGGGGGCGGACGTGGAAGCAAGGCTGCGAGAGCCAGTTGGCCGTTCCCGGCAGAAGTCGGAGCGCCGGCGACGCGAGGAGGGCTTGCCACCCGCGGCGGGGCTGCGTGCTTCGGCGCGGCCGGGGGCGGGGCGGGGCCGTGGAAGTGAAAGTGGGAGGGTGGGCGAGGGTGGGCGAGGGTGGGCGAGGGTGGGCGAGGGGAAAGCGGGGAGGCAGGAAAACCAGCAGCTGCAGCTGCAGCTGCAGCCAGCTGGAGAGGAAGGATGCGCTGAGGAGGACTGAAGGTTCCTGGGGCGGGGGTGCAGGTGGCGGGAGGCAGCGCGTGTGTGGAGAAAGGCAGTGGCGCGGGGAGGACGGGTGCGTTTGTCCGGCGGGCCAAAAGGCTGGCTTGTCAGGAGTGGGATTCGAACCCACGCCTCCAGGGGAGACTGCGACCTGAACGCAGCGCCTTAGACCGCTCGGCCATCCTGACGGCGGGCCTGGCTGGGCGCGTGGCCGCTCGCCTGGCTGGGACCCGACGCGGTGCGAGCCCCGGTGCCCTTGGCGGGCCGCGCGCTGCGCCGCGGCAGGCAGCCAGGCAGGCAGGCAGGCAGGCGGCCGTCCGGGGTGGGTGTCGACGGAGTCGGCGCGCGGCGGCCGCAGGTCGCGCCCCGGACCCAGCCGGGCCCTGGGCGGGCCGGCCCCTCCCCAGCCGCGCCTCTCCTGGCCGGACGCCGGCCGGCGCGCGCCCACCGTGTCCTCGCAGCCTGGCTTTCCTTCTCGGGCCCCCTTCTGCCGGCGGAATGCCCGCGTTGGAGGCAAGAGGCGGCGCGCACTGGGGCGTGTCCAGTGCCCCGGGGGTCCGGGGCCCTGTCGGGGTGGCGGGCTGCCGCTGTGACCGAGGCGGTTGGTTGGGTGCGCGGTTGGGTCGGGACCCGCGGTGGCCGGGGGCCCGTGCTGGGCAGGGGGACGCGTCGGCAGGCAGCCCGAGAGCCGGTGAGCGGCCGGGCGGTAGGACGGTCGCCGCCGTCCTCGTTAGTATAGTGGTGAGTATCCCCGCCTGTCACGCGGGAGACCGGGGTTCGATTCCCCGACGGGGAGGCCACACCCCCTTTTTGGTGGCCGCGGTCGCTCTCTGTCCTGCCGCCAGGCCCCCAAGGGCCCTTGGTCTCGTCCCGCCGCCTTTGGGCGAGGCGCCAGGGCGCGGTGCCCTGCCTAGCCACCGTCGACCCCCCTCTCCCCGTGCAGCCCTCCAGCCTGACTGAGCCCTTTGTGGTCGCCGGGCGCACGGTCGCCACGGCCGAGCGAGGGCCTCCTTGGCCACCCCACGGCCTTGCCCGACCAGAGCCGGAGCTTGCGGCGCGCCCGGCTGCCCGGCCGCCCACGCACCCACCCCCACTGGCTGCCTCAGTGGGCTCCTAGGCTCTTGACGCCCCCGCCGTGCGGCTCGGCACAGCGCCGCGACGCGTGCAGGCAGCTGGGTCCCGTGTCCCCAAGTCGTCGTGGGAAGTGGCGGCGCCCAGCGCCCGGGGAGAAGGGCTTTTTTGGCAGCTGGGTGCGGGAAGCTGCGTGCCCCGCGTTGCCCGCCGGGGCTGAGGGCGGAGGCGTTCGCGGGCCGCGGCGGGAGCGAAGGGCCGGAGGGCCGCAAGGCCGTCGGGCCGGTGGACCACGCAACGGCGTCGCGCTGGCGCGCATGGGGCGGCGCGCGGCTGCTGGGTGGCGCCGGCGGCGGCGCAGAGCCTCCGGCTGACGGGGCTGTCGGGGCAGGGATGCGGAGGCGGCGGCGGCGGCGGCGGCGGGAGAGTTATGCTGGGCGAGCCCGGGGCCGGCGTCCGGAGGCCGCCCGGGCTGTGTAGCGTTGGTGGTATAGTGGTGAGCATAGCTGCCTTCCAAGCAGTTGACCCGGGTTCGATTCCCGGCCAACGCAGCGGGCTGACCTTTTGCTGAGCTGCACCGTCCTCCCGGCAGGGGCGTTCGGAGGGAGAGAGAGCTGGGTGCGGGGAGCCAGCCCGCTGGCCCCGCGGCTTTTGGCGTGTGTGCGAGAAGCCGGCGGCGCGGCGCAGTGTTTTGAGGGTGCGGAAAGCAAGACGGCACGCCAGGGCAGGCCGGACTGACAGGGCCGGCGGGCGGCTGGACTTGCAAAGGCGGGGTGTGGGCAGCAAGGGGGCGCGGGCGGTGGCATGGAGGCGCTGGGTTCAGCCGGAGCAGGCGAGGGCCGTGCCCCGACGCTCCCTGGTGGTCTAGTGGTTAGGATTCGGCTCTCACCGCCGCGGCCCGGGTTCGATTCCCGGTCAGGGAAGCCTTTCTTCTTCCTCTCCGGAGGCCTGCCACCTGCCGAGGTCCTCGCCGGCGACCCGCCCAGCCTTTTAGCCTACGCAATGGCAACCCACCCAGTCCTCTTGCCTGGAAAATCCCATGGACGGAGGAGCCTGGGAGGCTGCAGACCATGGGGGCGCTAAAAGTCCGATAGGACCGAGCGACTTCACTTTCACTTTTCACTTTCACGCATTGCAGAAGGAAATGGCAAGCCACTCCAGTGTCCTTGCCTGGAGAATCCCAGGGACGGGGGAGCCTGGTGGGCTGCCGTCTAGTCTATGGGGTCGCACAGAGTCGGACAGGACTGAAGCGACTTAGCAGCTCAGCACTGCGCCAGAGGCCCCCCCGGGACCCTGCACCTCCAGCCCAAGCGCGATTCAGGCCACCTCCGCCGTCCCCCGGGGCAAAGCTTTTTTGGCCGCAGTGGCGACCTCGCGCCGCGCCGCTTTCACCACGACCGGCCTGAGGCCTCCCATGCCCGCCTCCCTCCCTCCTGAGGGGCTGCGGCTGCTGGCCCTGGTGGCGGCCGTGATGCTCCTGGGCTTGTGCTGGTTCTCCTGCTGTGGGTGGGGGTGAGGAGGTGGGGTTGGATAGGGCGGGTGGGGGTAGGCGCGGGGGTAGGGGCGCGGGCTGCGGTGGTCACCAACCACCAACGGGGGCCAGCAGCGGCAGGGGCGGTGGCCGCAGCCCAAGGTGAGCGAGGGGGATCTGCCTCTGGTAGTGGGGGCCAGTGGCCACGGACACGCCTGCCTTCCCATGTCCCTCATGCCAGCCACCTCTCTGGGCGGCTTGGCCACTGCGTGCCAGGTCCCGGGCTGGCTGTGACTCCCGTATGCCACTGGTGTCTCCAAGAGGGTTCTGGTCTGGACTGGGCTCTGGGAGGCGGACCACGGCGCCGGGAGGCATCGGGATCAGTTCGGTCGCTCAGGGCACTGCAGCAGCCCCAGGCTTCCCTGTCCATCACCGACTCGCGCGGCTTGCTCAAACCCACGTCCGTCCAGTCGGGGATGCCATCCAAGCCTCTCATCTTCTGTCGGGTCGTCCCCGTCTCCTCCTGCCTTCCATCAGGGTCTTCTCCCGTGAGTCAGTCCTGCGGGTCAGGTGGCCAGAGGATCGGAGTTGCAGCTTCAGCCTCAGTCCTTCCAATGAATATCCAGGACTGATTTCCTCTAGGATGGACGGGTTGGGTCTCCTCGCAGTCCAAGGGACTCTCAAGAGTCTTCTCCAACACCGCAGTCCAAAAGCATCAATTCTTCGGCACTCGGCCTTCTTTATACTCCACCTCTCACATCTGTTCGTGACCGCCGGAGAAGCCGTAGCTTTCACGAGACGGACCCTCGTCACACCCCTCGTCTCTGCTTTTGGACATGCTGTCAAGATTGGTCATAGCTTTTCTCCCAAGGAGGCGAACGTCTTTTCATTTCACGGCCGCGGCCGGCGTCTGCAGTGCTTTGGGGGAGCCCCCCAAATGAAGTCTCGCCCGCTTTCTGTTGTTTCCCCGTCTATTTGCCATGAAGTGATGGGACGGGATGCCATGATCTTAGTTTTCTGAATGTTGAGTTTGAAGCCAACGTTTTCACTCTCCTCTTTCACTTTCCTCAAGAGGCTCTTTAGTTCTTCTTCGCTCTCCCCGAGGCAAAGGGGTGAAGATGGATGTGGACCTGTGCCGCGAATCCCACCACCGCGCAGTGGAAGGGAGAGAGCTCGCAGATCCGGGCGGGGCGGGGCGGGCCGGCCCGGCCCGGCTGGGAAAAGCTAGCCCACCAGCCGGGAGGCGGCAGATGCGCTCGAGGCAGCGATGCCTGCCGGGGAGGACAACCCGACCATCAGGGTGTTTCCCTTGCCTGACCACAGCTCTCAAGCCTACCGGACTGAGGCAAGGTTTACCCAGGCCTCCCTCCCCCACTCGTAACCAAAGGTGGGCACTCGGGCGCGCGCGCACGCACACACACACACACACACACACACACACACAGAGCGCCCTGTTCCACGCACCCCTCCCCTAGTTATGACATCTAAGAGTTTCCCATTCTCTCTAACCTGTCTATCCAGGATCCACTCTATCCCTCTCCCCTACCTGTCATCGTCTTCCCCTAGGAACTCTCCCCGAGGGTAATCGCCCACCACAGTCTCCCCTGGGCCAATCTCGGGCTCATCTATCCCCAAAGGGTTTCATTTCACGCCTGTTCAAGGACTGTGTCCTTTCGGAGGTGAAGTGGACGGCCGACGAAGGTCACCAAAGTGCGTAGAGGGCGGCACATTTGGGTGCGAAAGGCACGAAGCCGAGTCCCCTTTGGAAAAGAGCCCCGTGTCCCGACGTGTGCTTGTGGTTGTTAAAGGAGGTCTCTTGAGGCCCCTGCCGTGTCGTGGGCGTCAGCGTGCGTGGGGGAGAGTATGGGACGAAGGTGCTTGGGGCCCTGGCTGGTGGGCGCCCACGTGGATCAGGGACCTGGGCAGCGCGATCACAGGCAGAGGGGGTGGCAGCGAGCCGAGGGGCTGGCAGGCAGGCCCGGGGGTGCTTGGGTGGGGTCTGCCTGGAGGGCCGGCGGGAAGGGGCGTGTGGGGCTCGCGGGAACCTGGCCCAAAGATCGGCAGGCCACTTGAGCAGGCCCTCTGCAGAAGCATGGGCGCGGTGGCGAAGCCGTGCCAGGCGCAGGTGAGAGGCCGGGACGGATCTGCGGGAGGTAGGGGTGGGTGCGGGGTCGGGGTGGGTCTGTGGAGCCGGAGGAGGCCCGAGCTGGTGAACGTCAGGGCAGGGCAGGCCAGGCCAGGGCAGGACGTGTGAGGGGTGGCCCGAGCTCCAGGGGGATGGCGGCGGGGGTGGGGGCATGGGGCCGAGCCTGGAGTCTGGAGGGAAAGGCAGAGGGCAGGCCGTGACAGTGAGGGTGCTGTGGCGTGAGAAGATGGTGCGAGAGCACTCCATTTGGGCGGGGTGGCGGTGAACGGGCGAGCCACACTGGTGCGCGGTGCCGCAGGCTGCTCAGGCTCAGCGGTGGGCTGAGGACACAGGCAAGCGAACGACAGAAACGGAGTGCCAGATGGGGGCCAGAACTGGTCCGAGATGGGTGGGTGGGCCCGCCGTACCGCCCCAGAGACCAAAGTCACCACTCATCAGGAGCAAATGTCCAGTCTCGGGTGTGACATGGCTGGGGGTCAGGGTAGGATGGGGGGTGGTGGTTGGGAGCTCGGGTGGCTGAGATTTCACGAGGACCAAGGAGAGCTCCCATGTGACCGAGCACAGTCATCCCTCCAGGGTACACACCCGCAGAGGGCAAACGTCGGGGAGGTCTGAGGTCCGCACACCGCCACGGACACGGCAGCACTGTTTGCCGTCGCCAAGACACGGAGCAAGGCCCAGCGCCCATGCACACGTGGCGGGCCCGAGAAGAGGTGGCACAGGTGTAGCATGGAACCATCACTCAGGCATAAGGAAATAAACCAAGTGTTGCCATTTGTCACAAGCAATGACGGACCTAGAGACTCTTACACTTGGTGAAGAATGTCAGACCGCGTGGGACAAAGACATGTGGAACGTGTGAAAGAATGCAAAACGACGCTATTTGCCGGGGAGAAACCCACTCACGCAGAACACCACCTTAGGGTAACGCCAGCGGAAAGGCAGCGCTGGAGCGATGAGTGCGCAGCTGGGACCAACAGATACGCAGGACCCTGGATAGAGGGAGAAGCGCCCAGGTGATCCAGTTCAACACAGGGAATAAGCGTCAGGACCCTGGAATACCCTCAAGTGGAAAAGAATCTGAAAACATACACGAAATCCAAAATCTGTACATGGGAAACAGAATCACTTTGCGGTCCATCGGAAACGAGCACAATATTGGAAATCCACTGTACTTCCGCAACAACCGCAACTCCGACATTCGAGTAAGCTTTGACAAGAAAACGAAATCTACAGGCAACTAAGTCAGCGGGAAACAGGCGAGCTGTCCCAAGCCCACCCTGGGTACATACCCGTGAGAGCCGCAACTCTTCATTCGGAAAGACACATGCCAACCCCACGGTCATGGCAGCACTGTTTGCCGTAGCCGAGACGTGGAGGAAACCCTAGTGCCCATCCCCAACGGCTCACCCACGAAGGTGCCATACCAGAGAAAGGGAGAGAATGGGATGCCACTGAGCCGTCCACACGAGTCAAGTTAGTGTCACTGGCAGCAACAGCGGCTGGAGCTGCAGAATATTACCCTTGGTGAGGGAAGTCACACAGACAGGGTCACAGATGGGGGAATCTAAAGTGTTGTACATATTCACCCCTGTGCCCACCAGCGACAGACTCTCAGGCTCGGGAAAGCAGCCTCGGGCTTCCCAAGGGCAGAGTCACGCACGGAGGGATGGATGAGGAGCCGGGCTCAACGGATGTACCGTACCAGTACTGCGTAGAAAGGAGAGGAGCAACGAGGATACACGGGATGCTACAGGGAATGAGATCCCACATCCTGTCATCACCTGTAACGGAAACCGATCTGAAACCCTAATCCTACATGCCCAGGAGTGAATCACAACGCTGTACAGCGGACACGGGCACCAGGCTGTAGATCGTGCTGTTCTACACTTCCAGAACAACGACTGCCACTCCGGGGAAGTCCGTCAGTCGAGGATCGGTCCAAGAGTAGGAAAAAGAAGAGCTTACATTGTGATCCAGCAGACCCAATCCCGGCTACTCATCGGGAAAAGACAGCACGCCCAATGGGAAGAGAGGCGGGCATCCCCCAGGGTCATCGCAGCCCTCGGTGCCGTAGCCGAGACATGGGAAACGCTCATGTGCCGGTCGGCCCGTGGCCGGCACAAGAAGGTGAGGCAAATACATACCGTGGAATGTGACGCAGCCATCAAGAAGGAGCAGCCATCGCCATGGGCCACAAGGCCGGACGGACCCACAGAAGGGACCACTGAGTGAAGTGGGTCGGGTGGAGAGGGACAAAGCTCTGTGGACTCGAACAACGAATACAAAGGAATGTCTGTGCAACGGGAAACCGACCTTGAGACGTAGAAAAGGTGCATAGGGCTACCCAAGGGGAAAGGCAGGGAAGGGACGAAGTTGGAGTCGGATCAAGAGATAGGAAATACTATGCTTACAGCCGATGAGCAACAGAGCTTTCCTCTGTAGCATGAGAACTGTATTCGTGTCTCACCTTAACCTACACTGGAAAATCACCTGGAAAAGAACAGGGGACTGAATCCCTTTGCCGAGCACCTGAGACTAACCCAGGACTGTAAATCAGTTCTACTCGTGTTGGAAGCCGCAGAAAGAGGAGCAGGCCCTGGCCTGGGGTGGGGGGTGGGGGGAGGCAGGCCAGTGCGACAAATGCAAAGGCAGGTTCCTGGACAAGACTGGGATTTGGAATGGCTCAGGGAGGAACTGGGCGTGGGGAGGAGGGGGGGGTGTGCAGATGGGGGAGGCACCGAGCGGGGTGGGGGTGGGATGATGGGGTGCGTTTGGGGAAGTCGGGGGACGGTGAGGGTGCAGGCTGAGGTGGTGGTGCTCTTGCGGCAGGGCTGATGCTGAGGTGTGGCGCGCAACAGGGTTTCAGGGGGATGGGGTGATGTTGGAGACGGTGAGGCCGTCCCTGTTGGAGACCTATTTCTGCCGAGGGACGGGGAGCTGGTGGACTTCTTTGGAACTCCTCCTGCAAGACTCTGGTCCAGGGACCCTCCAGGCGAAAGGGATGTATGCTTGCCAGATGTGGCAACTTCCTTGCTCCTGGCCGTGCAAACGTAGTGTGATTGATTCTCCGGAGTGTGGGGAGAGTGAGGCAGGGAGCTTGGAGACGGACGTTGTGAAAGGTGACGAGGTGGTGCGGGCGGCTGCCAGCCGTGGGGTATTCCTTCCAGGGCAATCCCTGAGCCCCCGGCTGGGTCCGGGTGAGGAAGCGAGCAAACCCAAGAAAGGTGCCTGGACGCACGGGCGGCTGAGCCCGCAGGGCTTGGGGCCACGGAGGCTTGGCAGCAGGGCCTTTTCTGGGTGGGGTGGGGTGGGGCGGGGTGGTGGGCGTCTGCGTGGGAGAGGCAGCGGGCGGCAGGTAGCAGCCAGCGGTTGCAGGAGCGCTGCCCGGAGCGCCTTTCAGCCGGCAGACCTAGCTGGGCTCTGGGGCTGCAGTGCGGGACCAAAAGGGGACGCTGTGGCTGCATGGGCCGGGAATCGAACCCGGGCCTCCCGCGTGGCAGGCGAGAATTCTACCACTGAACCACCCATGCACCGATGACCCAAGCCGCCCGACGCCGCCCCAGAGGCGCTGACCGCCACCCGCCCGGCACTGCTCACTGCTCGCCCGTCGCCCGTCGGCATCTATCTGCTCTATCGGAACAGGAGACGACGGGAGATAGAGGTTGGGGGTGGGGGGCGCGACCTGAAAGCCAGGATCCGGGCACGTGCAGGGCCCCAGGGCGCGGCGCTCTCGGAGGGACCCACTCGGCCCGTCCCGCGCCTTCTGCGCCGACCACGGCCGCCGCGACCCTGTCGGTGTCGCCCGAGGGGGCCGGGAGCCGACGCCGTCTGCCCGGCGCCGGCATCCCTGTCAGGTGCAGGCGCAGGCGCCGCGTGGTCGCTGCGGCCGCGCGCCGACGTTCCTCTCAGCGACCGCCGGGTCCCGACCCCAAGGCGTGTGAGCCCGGCTCGAGCGCTCTGGCGGCCCGCGCTCCCGAGGTCCGGCTCTGACGGGGTGGTGGTGCTGGTGAGGAGGGGCCCTTTGGCAGAGCGGCTCCTGGCTCGGGGACTGCCGGCTGAGGCAGGGAGCGCGCGCAGGCGGGCTTGGCTGCGGCCCGGGCAGCGGCTTCCCCCGGGAACGGGCGCGGGGGCGCCGGCCGGGCGCCTGTGGGTGGGCTGCACGGGCACGCAGGGCTTCCGCTCCCTCCCCAGAGGAGCACCCTTCCCGGGACGGACTCGTGCCAGGAAGACCGGTGTTCGCTGGCCCGCAGGAAGGCTGGGAGGCACGTGTCCCTGGCGGGCGGCAGGCAGGTGTGGCCCGGCCAAGGCCGCAAGGCGCAGAAGCGTCGAGGGCACGCAGCACCCCCCTGGCGGGCAAGGCGGGGGCTCGGCCGCCTCGGTGTGGCTGGGGAGCGCAGGCGGGCCGGCGGGCCGGCTGCGGAGGACAGGGTGCCGGCCGGAGGGAGAGCGGCCGGGGGCGGACGTGGAAGCAAGGCTGCGAGAGCCAGTTGGCCGTTCCCGGCAGAAGTCGGAGCGCCGGCGACGCGAGGAGGGCTTGCCACCCGCGGCGGGGCTGCGTGCTTCGGCGCGGCCGGGGGCGGGGCGGGGCCGTGGGAGTGAAAGTGGGAGGGTGGGCGAGGGTGGGCGAGGGTGGGCGAGGGGGAAGCGGGGAGGCAGGAAAACCAGCAGCTGCAGCTGCAGCTGCAGCCAGCTGGGGAGGAAGGATGCGCTGAGGAGGACTGAAGGTTCCTGGGGCGGGGGTGCAGGCGGCGGGAGGCAGCGCGTGTGTGGAGAAAGGCAGTGGCGCGGGGAGGACGGGTGCGTTTGTCCGGCGGGCCAAAAGGCTGGCTTGTCAGGAGTGGGATTCGAACCCACGCCTCCAGGGGAGACTGCGACCTGAACGCAGCGCCTTAGACCGCTCGGCCATCCTGACGGCGGGCCTGGCTGGGCGCGTGGCCGCTCGCCTGGCTGGGACCCGACGCGGCGCCAGCCCCGGTGCCCTTGGCGGGCCGCGCGCTGCGCCGCGGCAGGCAGCCAGGCAGGCAGGCAGGCAGGCAGGCGGCCGTCCGGGGTGGGTGTCGACGGAGTCGGCGCGCGGCGGCCGCAGGTCGCGCCCCGGACCCAGCCGGGCCCTGGGCGGGCCGGCCCCTCCCCAGCCGCGCCTCTCCTGGCCGGACGCCGGCCGGCGCGCGCCCACCGTGTCCTCGCAGCCTGGCTTTCCTTCTCGGGCCCCCTTCTGCCGGCGGAATGCCCGCGTTGGAGGCAAGAGGCGGCGCGCACTGGGGCGTGTCCAGTGCCCCGGGGGTCCGGGGCCCTGTCGGGGTGGCGGGCTGCCGCTGTGACCGAGGCGGTTGGTTGGGTGCGCGGTTGGGTCGGGACCCGCGGTGGCCGGGGGCCCGTGCTGGGCAGGGGGACGCGTCGGCAGGCAGCCCGAGAGCCGGTGAGCGGCCGGGCGGTAGGACGGTCGCCGCCGTCCTCGTTAGTATAGTGGTGAGTATCCCCGCCTGTCACGCGGGAGACCGGGGTTCGATTCCCCGACGGGGAGGCCACACCCCCTTTTTGGTGGCCGCGGTCGCTCTCTGTCCTGCCGCCAGGCCCCCAAGGGCCCTTGGTCTCGTCCCGCCGCCTTTGGGCGAGGCGCCAGGGCGCGGTGCCCTGCCTAGCCACCGTCGACCCCCCTCTCCCCGTGCAGCCCTCCAGCCTGACTGAGCCCTTTGTGGTCGCCGGGCGCACGGTCGCCACGGCCGAGCGAGGGCCTCCTTGGCCACCCCACGGCCTTGCCCGACCAGAGCCGGAGCTTGCGGCGCGCCCGGCCGCCCGGCCGCCCACGCACCCACCCCCACTGGCTGCCTCAGTGGGCTCCTAGGCTCGCGACGCCCCCGCCGTGCGGCTCGGCACAGCGCCGCGACGCGTGCAGGCAGCTGGGTCCCGTGTCCCCAAGTCGTCGTGGGAAGTGGCGGCGCCCAGCGCCCGGTGGAGAAGGGCTTTTTTGGCCAGCTGGGTGCGGGAAGCTGCGTGCCCCGCGTTGCCCGCCGGGGCTGAGGGCGGAGGCGTTCGCGGGCCGCGGCGGGGAGCGAAGGGCCGGAGGGCCGCAAGGCCGTCGGGCCGGTGGACCACGCAACGGCGTCGCGCTGGCGCGCATGGGGCGGCGCGCGGCTGCTGGTGGCGCCGGCGGCGGCGCAGAGCCTCCGGCTGACGGGGCGTCGGGGCAGGGATGCGGAGGCGGCGGCGGCGGCGGCGGCGGCGGGGAGCGTATGCTGGGGCGAGCCCGGGGCCGGCGTCCGGAGGCCGCCCGGGCTGTGTAGCGTTGGTGGTATAGTGGTGAGCATAGCTGCCTTCCAAGCAGTTGACCCGGGTTCGATTCCCGGCCAACGCAGCGGGCCGACCTTTTGCTGAGCTGCACCGTCCTCCCGGCAGGGGCGTTCGGGGGGGGGAGAGAGAGCTGGGTGCGGGGAGCCAGCCCGCTGGCCCCGCGGCTTTTGGCGTGTGTGCGAGAAGCCGGCGGCGCGCGCAGTGTTTTGAGGGTGCGGAAAGCAAGACGGCACGCCAGGGCAGGCGGACTGACAGGGCCGGCGGGCGGCTGGACTTGCAAAGGCGGGGTGTGGGCAGCAAGGGGGCGCGGGCGGGTGGCATGGAGGCGCTGGGTTCAGCCGGAGCAGGCGAGGGCCGTGCCCCGACGCTCCCTGGTGGTCTAGTGGTTAGGATTCGGCGCTCTCACCGCCGCGGCCCGGGTTCGATTCCCGGTCAGGGAAGCCTTTCTTCTTCCTCTCCGGAGGCCTGCCACCTGCCGAGGTCCTCGCCGGCGACCCGCCCAGCCTTTTAGCCTACGCAATGGCAACCCACTCTAGTCCTCTTGCCTGGAGAATCCCAGGGACGGGGGAGCCTGGTGGGCTGCCGTCTAGTCTATGGGGTCGCACAGAGTCGGACAGGACTGAAGCGACTTAGCAGCTCAGCACTGCGCCAGAGGCCCCCCCGGGACCCTGCACCTCCAGCCCAAGCGCGATTCAGGCCACCTCCGCCGTCCCCCGGGGCAAAGCTTTTTTGGCCGCAGTGGCGACCTCGCGCCGCGCCGCTTTCACCACGACCGGCCTGAGGCCTCCCATGCCCCGCCTCCCTCCCTCCTGAGGGGCTGCGGCTGCTGGCCCTGGTGGCGGCCGTGATGCTCCTGGGCTTGTGCTGGTTCTCCTGCTGTGGGTGGGGGTGAGGAGGTGGGGTTGGATAGGGCGGGTGGGGGTAGGCGCGGGGGTAGGGGCGCGGGCTGCGGTGGTCACCAACCACCAACGGGGGCCAGCAGCGGCAGGGGCGGTGGCCGCAGCCCAAGGTGAGCGAGGGGGATCTGCCTCTGGGAGAGGGGGCCAGTGGCCACGGACACGCCTGCCTTCCCATGTCCCTCATGCCAGCCACCTCTCTGGGCGGCTTGGCCACTGCGTGCCAGGTCCCGGGCTGGCTGTGACTCCCGTATGCCGCTGGTGTCTCCAAGAGGGTTCTGGTCTGGACTGGGCTCTGGGAGGCGGACCACGGCGCCCGGGAGGCATCGGGATCAGTTCGGTCGCTCAGGGCACTGCAGCAGCCCCAGGCTTCCCTGTCCATCACCGACTCGCGCGGCTTGCTCAAACCCACGTCCGTCCAGTCGGGGATGCCACCCAAGCCTCTCATCTTCTGTCGGGTCGTCCCCGTCTCCTCCTGCCTTCCATCAGGGTCTTTTCCCGTGAGTCAGTCCTGCGGGTCAGGTGGCCAGAGGATCGGAGTTTCAGCTTCAGCCTCAGTCCTTCCAATGAATATCCAGGACTGATTTCCTCTAGGATGGACGGGTTGGGTCTCCTCGCAGTCCAAGGGACTCTCAAGAGTCTTCTCCAACACCGCAGTCCAAAAGCATCAATTCTTCGGCACTCGGCCTTCTTTATACTCCACCTCTCACATCTGTTCGTGACCGCCGGAGAAGCCGTAGCTTTCACGAGACGGACCCTCGTCACACCCCTCGTCTCTGCTTTTGGACATGCTGTCAAGATTGGTCATAGCTTTTCTCCCAAGGAGGCGAACGTCTTTTCATTTCACGGCCGCGGCCGGCGTCTGCAGTGCTTTGGGGGAGCCCCCCCAAATGAAGTCTCGCCCGCTTTCTGTTGTTTCCCCATCTATTTGCCATGAAGTGATGGGACGGGATGCCATGATCTTAGTTTTCTGAATGTTGAGTTTGAAGCCAACGTTTTCACTCTCCTCTTTCACTTTCCTCAAGAGGCTCTTTAGTTCTTCTTCGCTCTCCCCGAGGCCAAGGGGTGAAGATGGATGTGGACCTGTGCCGCGAATCCCACCACCGCGCAGTGGAAGGGAGAGAGCTCGCAGATCCGGGCGGGGCGGGGCGGGCCGGGCCGGCCCGGCCCGGCTGGGAAAAGCTAGCCCACCAGCCGGGAGGCGGCAGATGCGCTCGAGGCAGCGATGCCTGCCGGGGAGGACAACCCGACCATCAGGGTGTTTCCCTTGCCTGACCACAGCTCTCAAGCCTACCGGACTGAGGCAAGGTTTACCCAGGCCTCCCTCCCCCACTCGTAACCAAAGGTGGGCACTCGGGCGCACGCACACACACACACAGACACACACACACACACACACAGAGCGCCCTGTTCCACGCACCCCTCCCCTAGTTATGACATCTAAGAGTTTCCCATTCTCTCTAACCTGTCTATCCAGGATCCACTCTATCCCTCTCCCCTACCTGTCATCGTCTTCCCCTAGGAACTCTCCCCGAGGGTAATCGCCCACCACAGTCTCCCCCTGGGCCAATCTCGGGCTCGTCTATCCCCAAAGGGTTTCATTTCACGCCTGTTCAAGGACTGTGTCCTTCGGAGGTGAAGTGGACGGCCGACGAAGGTCACCAAAGTGCGTAGAGGGCGGCACATTTGGGTGCGAAAGGCACGAAGCCGAGTCCCCTTTGGGAAAAGAGCCCCCGTGTCCCGACGTGTGCTTGTGGTTGTTAAAGGAGGTCTCCTTGAGGCCCCTGCCGTGTCGTGGGCGTCAGCGTGCGTGGGGGAGAGTATGGGACGAAGGTGCTTGGGGCCCTGGCTGGTGGGCGCCCCACGTGGATCAGGGACCTGGGCAGCGCGATCACAGGCAGAGGGGGCGGCAGCGAGCCGAGGGGCTGGCAGGCAGGCCCGGGGGTGCTTGGGTGGGGTCTGCCTGGAGGGCCGGCGGGAAGGGGCGTGTGGGGCTCGCGGGAACCTGGCCCAAAGATCGGCAGGCCACTTGAGCAGGCCCTCTGCAGAAGCATGGGCGCGGTGGCGAAGCCGTGCCAGGCGCAGGTGAGAGGCCGGGACGGATCTGCGGGAGGTAGGGCTGGGCGCGGGGTCGGGGTGGGTCTGTGGAGCCGGAGGGAGGCCCGAGCTGGTGAACGTCAGGGCAGGGCAGGCCAGGCCAGGGCAGGACGTGTGAGGGGGGGCCCGAGCTCCAGGGGGATGGCGGCGGGGGTGGGGGCAAGGGGCCGAGCCTGGAGTCTGGAGGGAAAGGCAGAGGGCAGGCCGTGACAGTGAGGGTGCTGTGGCGTGAGGAAGATGGTGCGAGAGCACTCCATTTGGGCGGGGTGGCGGGTGAACGGGCGAGCCACACTGGTGCGCGGTGCCGCAGGCTGCTCAGGCTCAGCGGTGGGCTGAGGACACAGGCAAGCGAACGACAGAAACGGAGTGCCAGATGGGGGCCAGAACTGGTCCGAGATGGGTGGGTGGGCCCGCCGTACCGCCCCAGAGACCAAAGTCACCACTCATCAGGAGCAAATGTCCAGTCTCGGGTGTGACATGGCTGGGGGGTCAGGGTAGGATGGGGGGTGGTGGTTGGGAGCTCGGGTGGCTGAGATTTCACGAGGACCAAGGAGAGCTCCCATGTGACCGAGCACAGTCATCCCTCCAGGGTACACACCCGCAGAGGGCAAACGTCGGGGAGGTCTGAGGTCCGCACACCGCCACGGACACGGCAGCACTGTTTGCCGTCGCCAAGACACGGAGCAAGGCCCAGCGCCCATGCACACGTGGCGGGCCCGAGAAGAGGTGGCACAGGTGTAGCATGGAACCATCACTCAGGCATAAGGAAATAAACCAAGTGTTGCCATTTGTCACAAGCAATGACGGACCTAGAGACTCTTACACTTGGTGAAGAATGTCAGACCGCGTGGGACAAAGACATGTGGAACGTGTGAAAGAATGCAAAACGACGCTATTTGCCGGGGAGAAACCCACTCACGCAGAACACCACCTTAGGGTAACGCCAGCGGAAAGGCAGCGCTGGAGCGATGAGTGCGCAGCTGGGACCAACAGATACGCAGGACCCTGGATAGAGGGAGAAGCGCCCAGGTGATCCAGTTCAACACAGGGAATAAGCGTCAGGACCCTGGAATACCCTCAAGTGGAAAAGAATCTGAAAACATACACGAAATCCAAAATCTGTACATGGGAAACAGAATCACTTTGCGGTCCATCGGAAACGAGCACAATATTGGAAATCCACTGTACTTCCGCAACAACCGCAACTCCGACATTCGAGTAAGCTTTGACAAGAAAACGAAATCTACAGGCAACTAAGTCAGCGGGAAACAGGCGAGCTGTCCCAAGCCCACCCTGGGTACATACCCGTGAGAGCCGCAACTCTTCATTCGGAAAGACACATGCCAACCCCACGGTCATGGCAGCACTGTTTGCCGTAGCCGAGACGTGGAGGAAACCCTAGTGCCCATCCCCAACGGCTCACCCACGAAGGTGCCATACCAGAGAAAGGGAGAGAATGGGATGCCACTGAGCCGTCCACACGAGTCAAGTTAGTGTCACTGGCAGCAACAGCGGCTGGAGCTGCAGAATATTACCCTTGGTGAGGGAAGTCACACAGACAGGGTCACAGATGGGGGAATCTAAAGTGTTGTACATATTCACCCCTGTGCCCACCAGCGACAGACTCTCAGGCTCGGGAAAGCAGCCTCGGGCTTCCCAAGGGCAGAGTCACGCACGGAGGGATGGATGAGGAGCCGGGCTCAACGGATGTACCGTACCAGTACTGCGTAGAAAGGAGAGGAGCAACGAGGATACACGGGATGCTACAGGGAATGAGATCCCACATCCTGTCATCACCTGTAACGGAAACCGATCTGAAACCCTAATCCTACATGCCCAGGAGTGAATCACAACGCTGTACAGCGGACACGGGCACCAGGCTGTAGATCGTGCTGTTCTACACTTCCAGAACAACGACTGCCACTCCGGGGAAGTCCGTCAGTCGAGGATCGGTCCAAGAGTAGGAAAAAGAAGAGCTTACATTGTGATCCAGCAGACCCAATCCCGGCTACTCATCGGGAAAAGACAGCACGCCCAATGGGAAGAGAGGCGGGCATCCCCCAGGGTCATCGCAGCCCTCGGTGCCGTAGCCGAGACATGGGAAACGCTCATGTGCCGGTCGGCCCGTGGCCGGCACAAGAAGGTGAGGCAAATACATACCGTGGAATGTGACGCAGCCATCAAGAAGGAGCAGCCATCGCCATGGGCCACAAGGCCGGACGGACCCACAGAAGGGACCACTGAGTGAAGTGGGTCGGGTGGAGAGGGACAAAGCTCTGTGGACTCGAACAACGAATACAAAGGAATGTCTGTGCAACGGGAAACCGACCTTGAGACGTAGAAAAGGTGCATAGGGCTACCCAAGGGGAAAGGCAGGGAAGGGACGAAGTTGGAGTCGGATCAAGAGATAGGAAATACTATGCTTACAGCCGATGAGCAACAGAGCTTTCCTCTGTAGCATGAGAACTGTATTCGTGTCTCACCTTAACCTACACTGGAAAATCACCTGGAAAAGAACAGGGGACTGAATCCCTTTGCCGAGCACCTGAGACTAACCCAGGACTGTAAATCAGTTCTACTCGTGTTGGAAGCCGCAGAAAGAGGAGCAGGCCCTGGCCTGGGGTGGGGGGTGGGGGGAGGCAGGCCAGTGCGACAAATGCAAAGGCAGGTTCCTGGACAAGACTGGGATTTGGAATGGCTCAGGGAGGAACTGGGCGTGGGGAGGAGGGGGGGGTGTGCAGATGGGGGAGGCACCGAGCGGGGTGGGGGTGGGATGATGGGGTGCGTTTGGGGAAGTCGGGGGACGGTGAGGGTGCAGGCTGAGGTGGTGGTGCTCTTGCGGCAGGGCTGATGCTGAGGTGTGGCGCGCAACAGGGTTTCAGGGGGATGGGGTGATGTTGGAGACGGTGAGGCCGTCCCTGTTGGAGACCTATTTCTGCCGAGGGACGGGGAGCTGGTGGACTTCTTTGGAACTCCTCCTGCAAGACTCTGGTCCAGGGACCCTCCAGGCGAAAGGGATGTATGCTTGCCAGATGTGGCAACTTCCTTGCTCCTGGCCGTGCAAACGTAGTGTGATTGATTCTCCGGAGTGTGGGGAGAGTGAGGCAGGGAGCTTCGAGACGGACGTTGTGAAAGGTGACGAGGTGGTGCGGGCGGCTGCCAGCCGTGGGGTATTCCTTCCAGGGCAATCCCTGAGCCCCCGGCTGGGTCCGGGTGAGGAAGCGAGCAAACCCAAGAAAGGTGCCTGGACGCACGGGCGGCTGAGCCCGCAGGGCTTGGGGCCACGGAGGCTTGGCAGCAGGGCCTTTTCTGGGTGGGGTGGGGTGGGGCGGGGTGGTGGGCGTCTGCGTGGGAGAGGCAGCGGGCGGCAGGTAGCAGCCAGCGGTTGCAGGAGCGCTGCCCGGAGCGCCTTTCAGCCGGCAGACCTAGCTGGGCTCTGGGGCTGCAGTGCGGGACCAAAAGGGGACGCTGTGGCTGCATGGGCCGGGAATCGAACCCGGGCCTCCCGCGTGGCAGGCGAGAATTCTACCACTGAACCACCCATGCACCGATGACCCAAGCCGCCCGACGCCGCCCCAGAGGCGCTGACCGCCACCCGCCCGGCACTGCTCACTGCTCGCCCGTCGCCCGTCGGCATCTATCTGCTCTATCGGAACAGGAGACGACGGGAGATAGAGGTTGGGGGTGGGGGGCACGACCTGAAAGCCAGGATCCGGGCACGTGCAGGGCCCCAGGGCGCGGCGCTCTCGGAGGGACCCACTCGGCCCGTCCCGCGCCTTCTGCGCCGACCACGGCCGCCGCGACCCTGTCGGTGTCGCCCGAGGGGGCCGGGAGCCGACGCCGTCTGCCCGGCGCCGGCATCCCTGTCAGGTGCAGGCGCAGGCGCCGCGTGGTCGCTGCGGCCGCGCGCCGACGTTCCTCTCAGCGACCGCCGGGTCCCGACCCCAAGGCGTGTGAGCCCGGCTCGAGCGCTCTGGCGGCCCGCGCTCCCGAGGTCCGGCTCTGACGGGGTGGTGGTGCTGGTGAGGAGGGGCCCTTTGGCAGAGCGGCTCCTGGCTCGGGGACTGCCGGCTGAGGCAGGGAGCGCGCGCAGGCGGGCTTGGCTGCGGCCCGGGCAGCGGCTTCCCCCGGGAACGGGCGCGGGGGCGCCGGCCGGGCGCCTGTGGGTGGGCTGCACGGGCACGCAGGGCTTCCGCTCCCTCCCCAGAGGAGCACCCTTCCCGGGACGGACTCGTGCCAGGAAGACCGGTGTTCGCTGGCCCGCAGGAAGGCTGGGAGGCACGTGTCCCTGGCGGGCGGCAGGCAGGTGTGGCCCGGCCAAGGCCGCAAGGCGCAGAAGCGTCGAGGGCACGCAGCACCCCCCTGGCGGGCAAGGCGGGGGCTCGGCCGCCTCGGTGTGGCTGGGGAGCGCAGGCGGGCCGGCGGGCCGGCTGCGGAGGACAGGGTGCCGGCCGGAGGGAGAGCGGCCGGGGGCGGACGTGGAAGCAAGGCTGCGAGAGCCAGTTGGCCGTTCCCGGCAGAAGTCGGAGCGCCGGCGACGCGAGGAGGGCTTGCCACCCGCGGCGGGGCTGCGTGCTTCGGCGCGGCCGGGGGCGGGGCGGGGCCGTGGAAGTGAAAGTGGGAGGGTGGGCGAGGGTGGGCGAGGGTGGGCGAGGGGGAAGCGGGGAGGCAGGAAAACCAGCAGCTGCAGCTGCAGCTGCAGCCAGCTGGGGAGGAAGGATGCGCTGAGGAGGACTGAAGGTTCCTGGGGCGGGGGTGCAGGCGGCGGGAGGCAGCGCGTGTGTGGAGAAAGGCAGTGGCGCGGGGAGGACGGGTGCGTTTGTCCGGCGGGCCAAAAGGCTGGCTTGTCAGGAGTGGGATTCGAACCCACGCCTCCAGGGGAGACTGCGACCTGAACGCAGCGCCTTAGACCGCTCGGCCATCCTGACGGCGGGCCTGGCTGGGCGCGTGGCCGCTCGCCTGGCTGGGACCCGACGCGGCGCCAGCCCCGGTGCCCTTGGCGGGCCGCGCGCTGCGCCGCGGCAGGCAGCCAGGCAGGCAGGCAGGCAGGCAGGCGGCCGTCCGGGGTGGGTGTCGACGGAGTCGGCGCGCGGCGGCCGCAGGTCGCGCCCCGGACCCAGCCGGGCCCTGGGCGGGCCGGCCCCTCCCCAGCCGCGCCTCTCCTGGCCGGACGCCGGCCGGCGCGCGCCCACCGTGTCCTCGCAGCCTGGCTTTCCTTCTCGGGCCCCCTTCTGCCGGCGGAATGCCCGCGTTGGAGGCAAGAGGCGGCGCGCACTGGGGCGTGTCCAGTGCCCCGGGGGTCCGGGGCCCTGTCGGGGTGGCGGGCTGCCGCTGTGACCGAGGCGGTTGGTTGGGTGCGCGGTTGGGTCGGGACCCGCGGTGGCCGGGGGCCCGTGCTGGGCAGGGGGACGCGTCGGCAGGCAGCCCGAGAGCCGGTGAGCGGCCGGGCGGTAGGACGGTCGCCGCCGTCCTCGTTAGTATAGTGGTGAGTATCCCCGCCTGTCACGCGGGAGACCGGGGTTCGATTCCCCGACGGGGAGGCCACACCCCCTTTTTGGTGGCCGCGGTCGCTCTCTGTCCTGCCGCCAGGCCCCCAAGGGCCCTTGGTCTCGTCCCGCCGCCTTTGGGCGAGGCGCCAGGGCGCGGTGCCCTGCCTAGCCACCGTCGACCCCCCTCTCCCCGTGCAGCCCTCCAGCCTGACTGAGCCCTTTGTGGTCGCCGGGCGCACGGTCGCCACGGCCGAGCGAGGGCCTCCTTGGCCACCCCACGGCCTTGCCCGACCAGAGCCGGAGCTTGCGGCGCGCCCGGCCGCCCGGCCGCCCACGCACCCACCCCCACTGGCTGCCTCAGTGGGCTCCTAGGCTCGCGACGCCCCCGCCGTGCGGCTCGGCACAGCGCCGCGACGCGTGCAGGCAGCTGGGTCCCGTGTCCCCAAGTCGTCGTGGGAAGTGGCGGCGCCCAGCGCCCGGTGGAGAAGGGCTTTTTTGGCCAGCTGGGTGCGGGAAGCTGCGTGCCCCGCGTTGCCCGCCGGGGCTGAGGGCGGAGGCGTTCGCGGGCCGCGGCGGGGAGCGAAGGGCCGGAGGGCCGCAAGGCCGTCGGGCCGGTGGACCACGCAACGGCGTCGCGCTGGCGCGCATGGGGCGGCGCGCGGCTGCTGGTGGCGCCGGCGGCGGCGCAGAGCCTCCGGCTGACGGGGCGTCGGGGCAGGGATGCGGAGGCGGCGGCGGCGGCGGCGGCGGCGGGGAGCGTATGCTGGGGCGAGCCCGGGGCCGGCGTCCGGAGGCCGCCCGGGCTGTGTAGCGTTGGTGGTATAGTGGTGAGCATAGCTGCCTTCCAAGCAGTTGACCCGGGTTCGATTCCCGGCCAACGCAGCGGGCCGACCTTTTGCTGAGCTGCACCGTCCTCCCGGCAGGGGCGTTCGGGGGGGGGAGAGAGAGCTGGGTGCGGGGAGCCAGCCCGCTGGCCCCGCGGCTTTTGGCGTGTGTGCGAGAAGCCGGCGGCGCGCGCAGTGTTTTGAGGGTGCGGAAAGCAAGACGGCACGCCAGGGCAGGCGGACTGACAGGGCCGGCGGGCGGCTGGACTTGCAAAGGCGGGGTGTGGGCAGCAAGGGGGCGCGGGCGGGTGGCATGGAGGCGCTGGGTTCAGCCGGAGCAGGCGAGGGCCGTGCCCCGACGCTCCCTGGTGGTCTAGTGGTTAGGATTCGGCGCTCTCACCGCCGCGGCCCGGGTTCGATTCCCGGTCAGGGAAGCCTTTCTTCTTCCTCTCCGGAGGCCTGCCACCTGCCGAGGTCCTCGCCGGCGACCCGCCCAGCCTTTTAGCCTACGCAATGGCAACCCACTCTAGTCCTCTTGCCTGGAGAATCCCAGGGACGGGGGAGCCTGGTGGGCTGCCGTCTAGTCTATGGGGTCGCACAGAGTCGGACAGGACTGAAGCGACTTAGCAGCTCAGCACTGCGCCAGAGGCCCCCCCGGGACCCTGCACCTCCAGCCCAAGCGCGATTCAGGCCACCTCCGCCGTCCCCCGGGGCAAAGCTTTTTTGGCCGCAGTGGCGACCTCGCGCCGCGCCGCTTTCACCACGACCGGCCTGAGGCCTCCCATGCCCCGCCTCCCTCCCTCCTGAGGGGCTGCGGCTGCTGGCCCTGGTGGCGGCCGTGATGCTCCTGGGCTTGTGCTGGTTCTCCTGCTGTGGGTGGGGGTGAGGAGGTGGGGTTGGATAGGGCGGGTGGGGGTAGGCGCGGGGGTAGGGGCGCGGGCTGCGGTGGTCACCAACCACCAACGGGGGCCAGCAGCGGCAGGGGCGGTGGCCGCAGCCCAAGGTGAGCGAGGGGGATCTGCCTCTGGGAGAGGGGGCCAGTGGCCACGGACACGCCTGCCTTCCCATGTCCCTCATGCCAGCCACCTCTCTGGGCGGCTTGGCCACTGCGTGCCAGGTCCCGGGCTGGCTGTGACTCCCGTATGCCGCTGGTGTCTCCAAGAGGGTTCTGGTCTGGACTGGGCTCTGGGAGGCGGACCACGGCGCCCGGGAGGCATCGGGATCAGTTCGGTCGCTCAGGGCACTGCAGCAGCCCCAGGCTTCCCTGTCCATCACCGACTCGCGCGGCTTGCTCAAACCCACGTCCGTCCAGTCGGGGATGCCACCCAAGCCTCTCATCTTCTGTCGGGTCGTCCCCGTCTCCTCCTGCCTTCCATCAGGGTCTTTTCCCGTGAGTCAGTCCTGCGGGTCAGGTGGCCAGAGGATCGGAGTTTCAGCTTCAGCCTCAGTCCTTCCAATGAATATCCAGGACTGATTTCCTCTAGGATGGACGGGTTGGGTCTCCTCGCAGTCCAAGGGACTCTCAAGAGTCTTCTCCAACACCGCAGTCCAAAAGCATCAATTCTTCGGCACTCGGCCTTCTTTATACTCCACCTCTCACATCTGTTCGTGACCGCCGGAGAAGCCGTAGCTTTCACGAGACGGACCCTCGTCACACCCCTCGTCTCTGCTTTTGGACATGCTGTCAAGATTGGTCATAGCTTTTCTCCCAAGGAGGCGAACGTCTTTTCATTTCACGGCCGCGGCCGGCGTCTGCAGTGCTTTGGGGGAGCCCCCCCAAATGAAGTCTCGCCCGCTTTCTGTTGTTTCCCCATCTATTTGCCATGAAGTGATGGGACGGGATGCCATGATCTTAGTTTTCTGAATGTTGAGTTTGAAGCCAACGTTTTCACTCTCCTCTTTCACTTTCCTCAAGAGGCTCTTTAGTTCTTCTTCGCTCTCCCCGAGGCCAAGGGGTGAAGATGGATGTGGACCTGTGCCGCGAATCCCACCACCGCGCAGTGGAAGGGAGAGAGCTCGCAGATCCGGGCGGGGCGGGGCGGGCCGGGCCGGCCCGGCCCGGCTGGGAAAAGCTAGCCCACCAGCCGGGAGGCGGCAGATGCGCTCGAGGCAGCGATGCCTGCCGGGGAGGACAACCCGACCATCAGGGTGTTTCCCTTGCCTGACCACAGCTCTCAAGCCTACCGGACTGAGGCAAGGTTTACCCAGGCCTCCCTCCCCCACTCGTAACCAAAGGTGGGCACTCGGGCGCACGCACACACACACACAGACACACACACACACACACACAGAGCGCCCTGTTCCACGCACCCCTCCCCTAGTTATGACATCTAAGAGTTTCCCATTCTCTCTAACCTGTCTATCCAGGATCCACTCTATCCCTCTCCCCTACCTGTCATCGTCTTCCCCTAGGAACTCTCCCCGAGGGTAATCGCCCACCACAGTCTCCCCCTGGGCCAATCTCGGGCTCGTCTATCCCCAAAGGGTTTCATTTCACGCCTGTTCAAGGACTGTGTCCTTCGGAGGTGAAGTGGACGGCCGACGAAGGTCACCAAAGTGCGTAGAGGGCGGCACATTTGGGTGCGAAAGGCACGAAGCCGAGTCCCCTTTGGGAAAAGAGCCCCCGTGTCCCGACGTGTGCTTGTGGTTGTTAAAGGAGGTCTCCTTGAGGCCCCTGCCGTGTCGTGGGCGTCAGCGTGCGTGGGGGAGAGTATGGGACGAAGGTGCTTGGGGCCCTGGCTGGTGGGCGCCCCACGTGGATCAGGGACCTGGGCAGCGCGATCACAGGCAGAGGGGGCGGCAGCGAGCCGAGGGGCTGGCAGGCAGGCCCGGGGGTGCTTGGGTGGGGTCTGCCTGGAGGGCCGGCGGGAAGGGGCGTGTGGGGCTCGCGGGAACCTGGCCCAAAGATCGGCAGGCCACTTGAGCAGGCCCTCTGCAGAAGCATGGGCGCGGTGGCGAAGCCGTGCCAGGCGCAGGTGAGAGGCCGGGACGGATCTGCGGGAGGTAGGGCTGGGCGCGGGGTCGGGGTGGGTCTGTGGAGCCGGAGGGAGGCCCGAGCTGGTGAACGTCAGGGCAGGGCAGGCCAGGCCAGGGCAGGACGTGTGAGGGGGGGCCCGAGCTCCAGGGGGATGGCGGCGGGGGTGGGGGCAAGGGGCCGAGCCTGGAGTCTGGAGGGAAAGGCAGAGGGCAGGCCGTGACAGTGAGGGTGCTGTGGCGTGAGGAAGATGGTGCGAGAGCACTCCATTTGGGCGGGGTGGCGGGTGAACGGGCGAGCCACACTGGTGCGCGGTGCCGCAGGCTGCTCAGGCTCAGCGGTGGGCTGAGGACACAGGCAAGCGAACGACAGAAACGGAGTGCCAGATGGGGGCCAGAACTGGTCCGAGATGGGTGGGTGGGCCCGCCGTACCGCCCCAGAGACCAAAGTCACCACTCATCAGGAGCAAATGTCCAGTCTCGGGTGTGACATGGCTGGGGGGTCAGGGTAGGATGGGGGGTGGTGGTTGGGAGCTCGGGTGGCTGAGATTTCACGAGGACCAAGGAGAGCTCCCATGTGACCGAGCACAGTCATCCCTCCAGGGTACACACCCGCAGAGGGCAAACGTCGGGGAGGTCTGAGGTCCGCACACCGCCACGGACACGGCAGCACTGTTTGCCGTCGCCAAGACACGGAGCAAGGCCCAGCGCCCATGCACACGTGGCGGGCCCGAGAAGAGGTGGCACAGGTGTAGCATGGAACCATCACTCAGGCATAAGGAAATAAACCAAGTGTTGCCATTTGTCACAAGCAATGACGGACCTAGAGACTCTTACACTTGGTGAAGAATGTCAGACCGCGTGGGACAAAGACATGTGGAACGTGTGAAAGAATGCAAAACGACGCTATTTGCCGGGGAGAAACCCACTCACGCAGAACACCACCTTAGGGTAACGCCAGCGGAAAGGCAGCGCTGGAGCGATGAGTGCGCAGCTGGGACCAACAGATACGCAGGACCCTGGATAGAGGGAGAAGCGCCCAGGTGATCCAGTTCAACACAGGGAATAAGCGTCAGGACCCTGGAATACCCTCAAGTGGAAAAGAATCTGAAAACATACACGAAATCCAAAATCTGTACATGGGAAACAGAATCACTTTGCGGTCCATCGGAAACGAGCACAATATTGGAAATCCACTGTACTTCCGCAACAACCGCAACTCCGACATTCGAGTAAGCTTTGACAAGAAAACGAAATCTACAGGCAACTAAGTCAGCGGGAAACAGGCGAGCTGTCCCAAGCCCACCCTGGGTACATACCCGTGAGAGCCGCAACTCTTCATTCGGAAAGACACATGCCAACCCCACGGTCATGGCAGCACTGTTTGCCGTAGCCGAGACGTGGAGGAAACCCTAGTGCCCATCCCCAACGGCTCACCCACGAAGGTGCCATACCAGAGAAAGGGAGAGAATGGGATGCCACTGAGCCGTCCACACGAGTCAAGTTAGTGTCACTGGCAGCAACAGCGGCTGGAGCTGCAGAATATTACCCTTGGTGAGGGAAGTCACACAGACAGGGTCACAGATGGGGGAATCTAAAGTGTTGTACATATTCACCCCTGTGCCCACCAGCGACAGACTCTCAGGCTCGGGAAAGCAGCCTCGGGCTTCCCAAGGGCAGAGTCACGCACGGAGGGATGGATGAGGAGCCGGGCTCAACGGATGTACCGTACCAGTACTGCGTAGAAAGGAGAGGAGCAACGAGGATACACGGGATGCTACAGGGAATGAGATCCCACATCCTGTCATCACCTGTAATGGAAACCGATCTGAAACCCTAATCCTACATGCCCAGGAGTGAATCACAACGCTGTACAGCGGACACGGGCACCAGGCTGTAGATCGTGCTGTTCTACACTTCCAGAACAACGACTGCCACTCCGGGGAAGTCCGTCAGTCGAGGATCGGTCCAAGAGTAGGAAAAAGAAGAGCTTACATTGTGATCCAGCAGACCCAATCCCGGCTACTCATCGGGAAAAGACAGCACGCCCAATGGGAAGAGAGGCGGGCATCCCCCAGGGTCATCGCAGCCCTCGGTGCCGTAGCCGAGACATGGGAAACGCTCATGTGCCGGTCGGCCCGTGGCCGGCACAAGAAGGTGAGGCAAATACATACCGTGGAATGTGACGCAGCCATCAAGAAGGAGCAGCCATCGCCATGGGCCACAAGGCCGGACGGACCCACAGAAGGGACCACTGAGTGAAGTGGGTCGGGTGGAGAGGGACAAAGCTCTGTGGACTCGAACAACGAATACAAAGGAATGTCTGTGCAACGGGAAACCGACCTTGAGACGTAGAAAAGGTGCATAGGGCTACCCAAGGGGAAAGGCAGGGAAGGGACGAAGTTGGAGTCGGATCAAGAGATAGGAAATACTATGCTTACAGCCGATGAGCAACAGAGCTTTCCTCTGTAGCATGAGAACTGTATTCGTGTCTCACCTTAACCTACACTGGAAAATCACCTGGAAAAGAACAGGGGACTGAATCCCTTTGCCGAGCACCTGAGACTAACCCAGGACTGTAAATCAGTTCTACTCGTGTTGGAAGCCGCAGAAAGAGGAGCAGGCCCTGGCCTGGGGTGGGGGGTGGGGGGAGGCAGGCCAGTGCGACAAATGCAAAGGCAGGTTCCTGGACAAGACTGGGATTTGGAATGGCTCAGGGAGGAACTGGGCGTGGGGAGGAGGGGGGGGTGTGCAGATGGGGGAGGCACCGAGCGGGGTGGGGGTGGGATGATGGGGTGCGTTTGGGGAAGTCGGGGGACGGTGAGGGTGCAGGCTGAGGTGGTGGTGCTCTTGCGGCAGGGCTGATGCTGAGGTGTGGCGCGCAACAGGGTTTCAGGGGGATGGGGTGATGTTGGAGACGGTGAGGCCGTCCCTGTTGGAGACCTATTTCTGCCGAGGGACGGGGAGCTGGTGGACTTCTTTGGAACTCCTCCTGCAAGACTCTGGTCCAGGGACCCTCCAGGCGAAAGGGATGTATGCTTGCCAGATGTGGCAACTTCCTTGCTCCTGGCCGTGCAAACGTAGTGTGATTGATTCTCCGGAGTGTGGGGAGAGTGAGGCAGGGAGCTTGGAGACGGACGTTGTGAAAGGTGACGAGGTGGTGCGGGCGGCTGCCAGCCGTGGGGTATTCCTTCCAGGGCAATCCCTGAGCCCCCGGCTGGGTCCGGGTGAGGAAGCGAGCAAACCCAAGAAAGGTGCCTGGACGCACGGGCGGCTGAGCCCGCAGGGCTTGGGGCCACGGAGGCTTGGCAGCAGGGCCTTTTCTGGGTGGGGTGGGGTGGGGCGGGGTGGTGGGCGTCTGCGTGGGAGAGGCAGCGGGCGGCAGGTAGCAGCCAGCGGTTGCAGGAGCGCTGCCCGGAGCGCCTTTCAGCCGGCAGACCTAGCTGGGCTCTGGGGCTGCAGTGCGGGACCAAAAGGGGACGCTGTGGCTGCATGGGCCGGGAATCGAACCCGGGCCTCCCGCGTGGCAGGCGAGAATTCTACCACTGAACCACCCATGCACCGATGACCCAAGCCGCCCGACGCCGCCCCAGAGGCGCTGACCGCCACCCGCCCGGCACTGCTCACTGCTCGCCCGTCGCCCGTCGGCATCTATCTGCTCTATCGGAACAGGAGACGACGGGAGATAGAGGTTGGGGGTGGGGGGCGCGACCTGAAAGCCAGGATCCGGGCACGTGCAGGGCCCCAGGGCGCGGCGCTCTCGGAGGGACCCACTCGGCCCGTCCCGCGCCTTCTGCGCCGACCACGGCCGCCGCGACCCTGTCGGTGTCGCCCGAGGGGGCCGGGAGCCGACGCCGTCTGCCCGGCGCCGGCATCCCTGTCAGGTGCAGGCGCAGGCGCCGCGTGGTCGCTGCGGCCGCGCGCCGACGTTCCTCTCAGCGACCGCCGGGTCCCGACCCCAAGGCGTGTGAGCCCGGCTCGAGCGCTCTGGCGGCCCGCGCTCCCGAGGTCCGGCTCTGACGGGGTGGTGGTGCTGGTGAGGAGGGGCCCTTTGGCAGAGCGGCTCCTGGCTCGGGGACTGCCGGCTGAGGCAGGGAGCGCGCGCAGGCGGGCTTGGCTGCGGCCCGGGCAGCGGCTTCCCCCGGGAACGGGCGCGGGGGCGCCGGCCGGGCGCCTGTGGGTGGGCTGCACGGGCACGCAGGGCTTCCGCTCCCTCCCCAGAGGAGCACCCTTCCCGGGACGGACTCGTGCCAGGAAGACCGGTGTTCGCTGGCCCGCAGGAAGGCTGGGAGGCACGTGTCCCTGGCGGGCGGCAGGCAGGTGTGGCCCGGCCAAGGCCGCAAGGCGCAGAAGCGTCGAGGGCACGCAGCACCCCCCTGGCGGGCAAGGCGGGGGCTCGGCCGCCTCGGTGTGGCTGGGGAGCGCAGGCGGGCCGGCGGGCCGGCTGCGGAGGACAGGGTGCCGGCCGGAGGGAGAGCGGCCGGGGGCGGACGTGGAAGCAAGGCTGCGAGAGCCAGTTGGCCGTTCCCGGCAGAAGTCGGAGCGCCGGCGACGCGAGGAGGGCTTGCCACCCGCGGCGGGGCTGCGTGCTTCGGCGCGGCCGGGGGCGGGGCGGGGCCGTGGGAGTGAAAGTGGGAGGGTGGGCGAGGGTGGGCGAGGGTGGGCGAGGGGGAAGCGGGGAGGCAGGAAAACCAGCAGCTGCAGCTGCAGCTGCAGCCAGCTGGGGAGGAAGGATGCGCTGAGGAGGACTGAAGGTTCCTGGGGCGGGGGTGCAGGCGGCGGGAGGCAGCGCGTGTGTGGAGAAAGGCAGTGGCGCGGGGAGGACGGGTGCGTTTGTCCGGCGGGCCAAAAGGCTGGCTTGTCAGGAGTGGGATTCGAACCCACGCCTCCAGGGGAGACTGCGACCTGAACGCAGCGCCTTAGACCGCTCGGCCATCCTGACGGCGGGCCTGGCTGGGCGCGTGGCCGCTCGCCTGGCTGGGACCCGACGCGGCGCCAGCCCCGGTGCCCTTGGCGGGCCGCGCGCTGCGCCGCGGCAGGCAGCCAGGCAGGCAGGCAGGCAGGCAGGCGGCCGTCCGGGGTGGGTGTCGACGGAGTCGGCGCGCGGCGGCCGCAGGTCGCGCCCCGGACCCAGCCGGGCCCTGGGCGGGCCGGCCCCTCCCCAGCCGCGCCTCTCCTGGCCGGACGCCGGCCGGCGCGCGCCCACCGTGTCCTCGCAGCCTGGCTTTCCTTCTCGGGCCCCCTTCTGCCGGCGGAATGCCCGCGTTGGAGGCAAGAGGCGGCGCGCACTGGGGCGTGTCCAGTGCCCCGGGGGTCCGGGGCCCTGTCGGGGTGGCGGGCTGCCGCTGTGACCGAGGCGGTTGGTTGGGTGCGCGGTTGGGTCGGGACCCGCGGTGGCCGGGGGCCCGTGCTGGGCAGGGGGACGCGTCGGCAGGCAGCCCGAGAGCCGGTGAGCGGCCGGGCGGTAGGACGGTCGCCGCCGTCCTCGTTAGTATAGTGGTGAGTATCCCCGCCTGTCACGCGGGAGACCGGGGTTCGATTCCCCGACGGGGAGGCCACACCTCCTTTTTGGTGGCCGCGGTCGCTCTCTGTCCTGCCGCCAGGCCCCCAAGGGCCCTTGGTCTCGTCCCGCCGCCTTTGGGCGAGGCGCCAGGGCGCGGTGCCCTGCCTAGCCACCGTCGACCCCCCTCTCCCCGTGCAGCCCTCCAGCCTGACTGAGCCCTTTGTGGTCGCCGGGCGCACGGTCGCCACGGCCGAGCGAGGGCCTCCTTGGCCACCCCACGGCCTTGCCCGACCAGAGCCGGAGCTTGCGGCGCGCCCGGCCGCCCGGCCGCCCACGCACCCACCCCCACTGGCTGCCTCAGTGGGCTCCTAGGCTCGCGACGCCCCCGCCGTGCGGCTCGGCACAGCGCCGCGACGCGTGCAGGCAGCTGGGTCCCGTGTCCCCAAGTCGTCGTGGGAAGTGGCGGCGCCCAGCGCCCGGTGGAGAAGGGCTTTTTTGGCCAGCTGGGTGCGGGAAGCTGCGTGCCCCGCGTTGCCCGCCGGGGCTGAGGGCGGAGGCGTTCGCGGGCCGCGGCGGGGAGCGAAGGGCCGGAGGGCCGCAAGGCCGTCGGGCCGGTGGACCACGCAACGGCGTCGCGCTGGCGCGCATGGGGCGGCGCGCGGCTGCTGGTGGCGCCGGCGGCGGCGCAGAGCCTCCGGCTGACGGGGCGTCGGGGCAGGGATGCGGAGGCGGCGGCGGCGGCGGCGGCGGCGGGGAGCGTATGCTGGGGCGAGCCCGGGGCCGGCGTCCGGAGGCCGCCCGGGCTGTGTAGCGTTGGTGGTATAGTGGTGAGCATAGCTGCCTTCCAAGCAGTTGACCCGGGTTCGATTCCCGGCCAACGCAGCGGGCCGACCTTTTGCTGAGCTGCACCGTCCTCCCGGCAGGGGCGTTCGGGGGGGGGAGAGAGAGCTGGGTGCGGGGAGCCAGCCCGCTGGCCCCGCGGCTTTTGGCGTGTGTGCGAGAAGCCGGCGGCGCGCGCAGTGTTTTGAGGGTGCGGAAAGCAAGACGGCACGCCAGGGCAGGCGGACTGACAGGGCCGGCGGGCGGCTGGACTTGCAAAGGCGGGGTGTGGGCAGCAAGGGGGCGCGGGCGGGTGGCATGGAGGCGCTGGGTTCAGCCGGAGCAGGCGAGGGCCGTGCCCCGACGCTCCCTGGTGGTCTAGTGGTTAGGATTCGGCGCTCTCACCGCCGCGGCCCGGGTTCGATTCCCGGTCAGGGAAGCCTTTCTTCTTCCTCTCCGGAGGCCTGCCACCTGCCGAGGTCCTCGCCGGCGACCCGCCCAGCCTTTTAGCCTACGCAATGGCAACCCACTCTAGTCCTCTTGCCTGGAGAATCCCAGGGACGGGGGAGCCTGGTGGGCTGCCGTCTAGTCTATGGGGTCGCACAGAGTCGGACAGGACTGAAGCGACTTAGCAGCTCAGCACTGCGCCAGAGGCCCCCCCGGGACCCTGCACCTCCAGCCCAAGCGCGATTCAGGCCACCTCCGCCGTCCCCCGGGGCAAAGCTTTTTTGGCCGCAGTGGCGACCTCGCGCCGCGCCGCTTTCACCACGACCGGCCTGAGGCCTCCCATGCCCCGCCTCCCTCCCTCCTGAGGGGCTGCGGCTGCTGGCCCTGGTGGCGGCCGTGATGCTCCTGGGCTTGTGCTGGTTCTCCTGCTGTGGGTGGGGGTGAGGAGGTGGGGTTGGATAGGGCGGGTGGGGGTAGGCGCGGGGGTAGGGGCGCGGGCTGCGGTGGTCACCAACCACCAACGGGGGCCAGCAGCGGCAGGGGCGGTGGCCGCAGCCCAAGGTGAGCGAGGGGGATCTGCCTCTGGGAGAGGGGGCCAGTGGCCACGGACACGCCTGCCTTCCCATGTCCCTCATGCCAGCCACCTCTCTGGGCGGCTTGGCCACTGCGTGCCAGGTCCCGGGCTGGCTGTGACTCCCGTATGCCGCTGGTGTCTCCAAGAGGGTTCTGGTCTGGACTGGGCTCTGGGAGGCGGACCACGGCGCCCGGGAGGCATCGGGATCAGTTCGGTCGCTCAGGGCACTGCAGCAGCCCCAGGCTTCCCTGTCCATCACCGACTCGCGCGGCTTGCTCAAACCCACGTCCGTCCAGTCGGGGATGCCACCCAAGCCTCTCATCTTCTGTCGGGTCGTCCCCGTCTCCTCCTGCCTTCCATCAGGGTCTTTTCCCGTGAGTCAGTCCTGCGGGTCAGGTGGCCAGAGGATCGGAGTTTCAGCTTCAGCCTCAGTCCTTCCAATGAATATCCAGGACTGATTTCCTCTAGGATGGACGGGTTGGGTCTCCTCGCAGTCCAAGGGACTCTCAAGAGTCTTCTCCAACACCGCAGTCCAAAAGCATCAATTCTTCGGCACTCGGCCTTCTTTATACTCCACCTCTCACATCTGTTCGTGACCGCCGGAGAAGCCGTAGCTTTCACGAGACGGACCCTCGTCACACCCCTCGTCTCTGCTTTTGGACATGCTGTCAAGATTGGTCATAGCTTTTCTCCCAAGGAGGCGAACGTCTTTTCATTTCACGGCCGCGGCCGGCGTCTGCAGTGCTTTGGGGGAGCCCCCCCAAATGAAGTCTCGCCCGCTTTCTGTTGTTTCCCCATCTATTTGCCATGAAGTGATGGGACGGGATGCCATGATCTTAGTTTTCTGAATGTTGAGTTTGAAGCCAACGTTTTCACTCTCCTCTTTCACTTTCCTCAAGAGGCTCTTTAGTTCTTCTTCGCTCTCCCCGAGGCCAAGGGGTGAAGATGGATGTGGACCTGTGCCGCGAATCCCACCACCGCGCAGTGGAAGGGAGAGAGCTCGCAGATCCGGGCGGGGCGGGGCGGGCCGGGCCGGCCCGGCCCGGCTGGGAAAAGCTAGCCCACCAGCCGGGAGGCGGCAGATGCGCTCGAGGCAGCGATGCCTGCCGGGGAGGACAACCCGACCATCAGGGTGTTTCCCTTGCCTGACCACAGCTCTCAAGCCTACCGGACTGAGGCAAGGTTTACCCAGGCCTCCCTCCCCCACTCGTAACCAAAGGTGGGCACTCGGGCGCACGCACACACACACACAGACACACACACACACACACACAGAGCGCCCTGTTCCACGCACCCCTCCCCTAGTTATGACATCTAAGAGTTTCCCATTCTCTCTAACCTGTCTATCCAGGATCCACTCTATCCCTCTCCCCTACCTGTCATCGTCTTCCCCTAGGAACTCTCCCCGAGGGTAATCGCCCACCACAGTCTCCCCCTGGGCCAATCTCGGGCTCGTCTATCCCCAAAGGGTTTCATTTCACGCCTGTTCAAGGACTGTGTCCTTCGGAGGTGAAGTGGACGGCCGACGAAGGTCACCAAAGTGCGTAGAGGGCGGCACATTTGGGTGCGAAAGGCACGAAGCCGAGTCCCCTTTGGGAAAAGAGCCCCCGTGTCCCGACGTGTGCTTGTGGTTGTTAAAGGAGGTCTCCTTGAGGCCCCTGCCGTGTCGTGGGCGTCAGCGTGCGTGGGGGAGAGTATGGGACGAAGGTGCTTGGGGCCCTGGCTGGTGGGCGCCCCACGTGGATCAGGGACCTGGGCAGCGCGATCACAGGCAGAGGGGGCGGCAGCGAGCCGAGGGGCTGGCAGGCAGGCCCGGGGGTGCTTGGGTGGGGTCTGCCTGGAGGGCCGGCGGGAAGGGGCGTGTGGGGCTCGCGGGAACCTGGCCCAAAGATCGGCAGGCCACTTGAGCAGGCCCTCTGCAGAAGCATGGGCGCGGTGGCGAAGCCGTGCCAGGCGCAGGTGAGAGGCCGGGACGGATCTGCGGGAGGTAGGGCTGGGCGCGGGGTCGGGGTGGGTCTGTGGAGCCGGAGGGAGGCCCGAGCTGGTGAACGTCAGGGCAGGGCAGGCCAGGCCAGGGCAGGACGTGTGAGGGGGGGCCCGAGCTCCAGGGGGATGGCGGCGGGGGTGGGGGCAAGGGGCCGAGCCTGGAGTCTGGAGGGAAAGGCAGAGGGCAGGCCGTGACAGTGAGGGTGCTGTGGCGTGAGGAAGATGGTGCGAGAGCACTCCATTTGGGCGGGGTGGCGGGTGAACGGGCGAGCCACACTGGTGCGCGGTGCCGCAGGCTGCTCAGGCTCAGCGGTGGGCTGAGGACACAGGCAAGCGAACGACAGAAACGGAGTGCCAGATGGGGGCCAGAACTGGTCCGAGATGGGTGGGTGGGCCCGCCGTACCGCCCCAGAGACCAAAGTCACCACTCATCAGGAGCAAATGTCCAGTCTCGGGTGTGACATGGCTGGGGGGTCAGGGTAGGATGGGGGGTGGTGGTTGGGAGCTCGGGTGGCTGAGATTTCACGAGGACCAAGGAGAGCTCCCATGTGACCGAGCACAGTCATCCCTCCAGGGTACACACCCGCAGAGGGCAAACGTCGGGGAGGTCTGAGGTCCGCACACCGCCACGGACACGGCAGCACTGTTTGCCGTCGCCAAGACACGGAGCAAGGCCCAGCGCCCATGCACACGTGGCGGGCCCGAGAAGAGGTGGCACAGGTGTAGCATGGAACCATCACTCAGGCATAAGGAAATAAACCAAGTGTTGCCATTTGTCACAAGCAATGACGGACCTAGAGACTCTTACACTTGGTGAAGAATGTCAGACCGCGTGGGACAAAGACATGTGGAACGTGTGAAAGAATGCAAAACGACGCTATTTGCCGGGGAGAAACCCACTCACGCAGAACACCACCTTAGGGTAACGCCAGCGGAAAGGCAGCGCTGGAGCGATGAGTGCGCAGCTGGGACCAACAGATACGCAGGACCCTGGATAGAGGGAGAAGCGCCCAGGTGATCCAGTTCAACACAGGGAATAAGCGTCAGGACCCTGGAATACCCTCAAGTGGAAAAGAATCTGAAAACATACACGAAATCCAAAATCTGTACATGGGAAACAGAATCACTTTGCGGTCCATCGGAAACGAGCACAATATTGGAAATCCACTGTACTTCCGCAACAACCGCAACTCCGACATTCGAGTAAGCTTTGACAAGAAAACGAAATCTACAGGCAACTAAGTCAGCGGGAAACAGGCGAGCTGTCCCAAGCCCACCCTGGGTACATACCCGTGAGAGCCGCAACTCTTCATTCGGAAAGACACATGCCAACCCCACGGTCATGGCAGCACTGTTTGCCGTAGCCGAGACGTGGAGGAAACCCTAGTGCCCATCCCCAACGGCTCACCCACGAAGGTGCCATACCAGAGAAAGGGAGAGAATGGGATGCCACTGAGCCGTCCACACGAGTCAAGTTAGTGTCACTGGCAGCAACAGCGGCTGGAGCTGCAGAATATTACCCTTGGTGAGGGAAGTCACACAGACAGGGTCACAGATGGGGGAATCTAAAGTGTTGTACATATTCACCCCTGTGCCCACCAGCGACAGACTCTCAGGCTCGGGAAAGCAGCCTCGGGCTTCCCAAGGGCAGAGTCACGCACGGAGGGATGGATGAGGAGCCGGCCTCAACGGATGTACCGTACCAGTACTGCGTAGAAAGGAGAGGAGCAACGAGGATACACGGGATGCTACAGGGAATGAGATCCCACATCCTGTCATCACCTGTAACGGAAACCGATCTGAAACCCTAATCCTACATGCCCAGGAGTGAATCACAACGCTGTACAGCGGACACGGGCACCAGGCTGTAGATCGTGCTGTTCTACACTTCCAGAACAACGACTGCCACTCCGGGGAAGTCCGTCAGTCGAGGATCGGTCCAAGAGTAGGAAAAAGAAGAGCTTACATTGTGATCCAGCAGACCCAATCCCGGCTACTCATCGGGAAAAGACAGCACGCCCAATGGGAAGAGAGGCGGGCATCCCCCAGGGTCATCGCAGCCCTCGGTGCCGTAGCCGAGACATGGGAAACGCTCATGTGCCGGTCGGCCCGTGGCCGGCACAAGAAGGTGAGGCAAATACATACCGTGGAATGTGACGCAGCCATCAAGAAGGAGCAGCCATCGCCATGGGCCACAAGGCCGGACGGACCCACAGAAGGGACCACTGAGTGAAGTGGGTCGGGTGGAGAGGGACAAAGCTCTGTGGACTCGAACAACGAATACAAAGGAATGTCTGTGCAACGGGAAACCGACCTTGAGACGTAGAAAAGGTGCATAGGGCTACCCAAGGGGAAAGGCAGGGAAGGGACGAAGTTGGAGTCGGATCAAGAGATAGGAAATACTATGCTTACAGCCGATGAGCAACAGAGCTTTCCTCTGTAGCATGAGAACTGTATTCGTGTCTCACCTTAACCTACACTGGAAAATCACCTGGAAAAGAACAGGGGACTGAATCCCTTTGCCGAGCACCTGAGACTAACCCAGGACTGTAAATCAGTTCTACTCGTGTTGGAAGCCGCAGAAAGAGGAGCAGGCCCTGGCCTGGGGTGGGGGGTGGGGGGAGGCAGGCCAGTGCGACAAATGCAAAGGCAGGTTCCTGGACAAGACTGGGATTTGGAATGGCTCAGGGAGGAACTGGGCGTGGGGAGGAGGGGGGGGTGTGCAGATGGGGGAGGCACCGAGCGGGGTGGGGGTGGGATGATGGGGTGCGTTTGGGGAAGTCGGGGGACGGTGAGGGTGCAGGCTGAGGTGGTGGTGCTCTTGCGGCAGGGCTGATGCTGAGGTGTGGCGCGCAACAGGGTTTCAGGGGGATGGGGTGATGTTGGAGACGGTGAGGCCGTCCCTGTTGGAGACCTATTTCTGCCGAGGGACGGGGAGCTGGTGGACTTCTTTGGAACTCCTCCTGCAAGACTCTGGTCCAGGGACCCTCCAGGCGAAAGGGATGTATGCTTGCCAGATGTGGCAACTTCCTTGCTCCTGGCCGTGCAAACGTAGTGTGATTGATTCTCCGGAGTGTGGGGAGAGTGAGGCAGGGAGCTTGGAGACGGACGTTGTGAAAGGTGACGAGGTGGTGCGGGCGGCTGCCAGCCGTGGGGTATTCCTTCCAGGGCAATCCCTGAGCCCCCGGCTGGGTCCGGGTGAGGAAGCGAGCAAACCCAAGAAAGGTGCCTGGACGCACGGGCGGCTGAGCCCGCAGGGCTTGGGGCCACGGAGGCTTGGCAGCAGGGCCTTTTCTGGGTGGGGTGGGGTGGGGCGGGGTGGTGGGCGTCTGCGTGGGAGAGGCAGCGGGCGGCAGGTAGCAGCCAGCGGTTGCAGGAGCGCTGCCCGGAGCGCCTTTCAGCCGGCAGACCTAGCTGGGCTCTGGGGCTGCAGTGCGGGACCAAAAGGGGACGCTGTGGCTGCATGGGCCGGGAATCGAACCCGGGCCTCCCGCGTGGCAGGCGAGAATTCTACCACTGAACCACCCATGCACCGATGACCCAAGCCGCCCGACGCCGCCCCAGAGGCGCTGACCGCCACCCGCCCGGCACTGCTCACTGCTCGCCCGTCGCCCGTCGGCATCTATCTGCTCTATCGGAACAGGAGACGACGGGAGATAGAGGTTGGGGGTGGGGGGCACGACCTGAAAGCCAGGATCCGGGCACGTGCAGGGCCCCAGGGCGCGGCGCTCTCGGAGGGACCCACTCGGCCCGTCCCGCGCCTTCTGCGCCGACCACGGCCGCCGCGACCCTGTCGGTGTCGCCCGAGGGGGCCGGGAGCCGACGCCGTCTGCCCGGCGCCGGCATCCCTGTCAGGTGCAGGCGCAGGCGCCGCGTGGTCGCTGCGGCCGCGCGCCGACGTTCCTCTCAGCGACCGCCGGGTCCCGACCCCAAGGCGTGTGAGCCCGGCTCGAGCGCTCTGGCGGCCCGCGCTCCCGAGGTCCGGCTCTGACGGGGTGGTGGTGCTGGTGAGGAGGGGCCCTTTGGCAGAGCGGCTCCTGGCTCGGGGACTGCCGGCTGAGGCAGGGAGCGCGCGCAGGCGGGCTTGGCTGCGGCCCGGGCAGCGGCTTCCCCCGGGAACGGGCGCGGGGGCGCCGGCCGGGCGCCTGTGGGTGGGCTGCACGGGCACGCAGGGCTTCCGCTCCCTCCCCAGAGGAGCACCCTTCCCGGGACGGACTCGTGCCAGGAAGACCGGTGTTCGCTGGCCCGCAGGAAGGCTGGGAGGCACGTGTCCCTGGCGGGCGGCAGGCAGGTGTGGCCCGGCCAAGGCCGCAAGGCGCAGAAGCGTCGAGGGCACGCAGCACCCCCCTGGCGGGCAAGGCGGGGGCTCGGCCGCCTCGGTGTGGCTGGGGAGCGCAGGCGGGCCGGCGGGCCGGCTGCGGAGGACAGGGTGCCGGCCGGAGGGAGAGCGGCCGGGGGCGGACGTGGAAGCAAGGCTGCGAGAGCCAGTTGGCCGTTCCCGGCAGAAGTCGGAGCGCCGGCGACGCGAGGAGGGCTTGCCACCCGCGGCGGGGCTGCGTGCTTCGGCGCGGCCGGGGGCGGGGCGGGGCCGTGGAAGTGAAAGTGGGAGGGTGGGCGAGGGTGGGCGAGGGTGGGCGAGGGGGAAGCGGGGAGGCAGGAAAACCAGCAGCTGCAGCTGCAGCTGCAGCCAGCTGGGGAGGAAGGATGCGCTGAGGAGGACTGAAGGTTCCTGGGGCGGGGGTGCAGGCGGCGGGAGGCAGCGCGTGTGTGGAGAAAGGCAGTGGCGCGGGGAGGACGGGTGCGTTTGTCCGGCGGGCCAAAAGGCTGGCTTGTCAGGAGTGGGATTCGAACCCACGCCTCCAGGGGAGACTGCGACCTGAACGCAGCGCCTTAGACCGCTCGGCCATCCTGACGGCGGGCCTGGCTGGGCGCGTGGCCGCTCGCCTGGCTGGGACCCGACGCGGCGCCAGCCCCGGTGCCCTTGGCGGGCCGCGCGCTGCGCCGCGGCAGGCAGCCAGGCAGGCAGGCAGGCAGGCAGGCGGCCGTCCGGGGTGGGTGTCGACGGAGTCGGCGCGCGGCGGCCGCAGGTCGCGCCCCGGACCCAGCCGGGCCCTGGGCGGGCCGGCCCCTCCCCAGCCGCGCCTCTCCTGGCCGGACGCCGGCCGGCGCGCGCCCACCGTGTCCTCGCAGCCTGGCTTTCCTTCTCGGGCCCCCTTCTGCCGGCGGAATGCCCGCGTTGGAGGCAAGAGGCGGCGCGCACTGGGGCGTGTCCAGTGCCCCGGGGGTCCGGGGCCCTGTCGGGGTGGCGGGCTGCCGCTGTGACCGAGGCGGTTGGTTGGGTGCGCGGTTGGGTCGGGACCCGCGGTGGCCGGGGGCCCGTGCTGGGCAGGGGGACGCGTCGGCAGGCAGCCCGAGAGCCGGTGAGCGGCCGGGCGGTAGGACGGTCGCCGCCGTCCTCGTTAGTATAGTGGTGAGTATCCCCGCCTGTCACGCGGGAGACCGGGGTTCGATTCCCCGACGGGGAGGCCACACCCCCTTTTTGGTGGCCGCGGTCGCTCTCTGTCCTGCCGCCAGGCCCCCAAGGGCCCTTGGTCTCGTCCCGCCGCCTTTGGGCGAGGCGCCAGGGCGCGGTGCCCTGCCTAGCCACCGTCGACCCCCCTCTCCCCGTGCAGCCCTCCAGCCTGACTGAGCCCTTTGTGGTCGCCGGGCGCACGGTCGCCACGGCCGAGCGAGGGCCTCCTTGGCCACCCCACGGCCTTGCCCGACCAGAGCCGGAGCTTGCGGCGCGCCCGGCCGCCCGGCCGCCCACGCACCCACCCCCACTGGCTGCCTCAGTGGGCTCCTAGGCTCGCGACGCCCCCGCCGTGCGGCTCGGCACAGCGCCGCGACGCGTGCAGGCAGCTGGGTCCCGTGTCCCCAAGTCGTCGTGGGAAGTGGCGGCGCCCAGCGCCCGGTGGAGAAGGGCTTTTTTGGCCAGCTGGGTGCGGGAAGCTGCGTGCCCCGCGTTGCCCGCCGGGGCTGAGGGCGGAGGCGTTCGCGGGCCGCGGCGGGGAGCGAAGGGCCGGAGGGCCGCAAGGCCGTCGGGCCGGTGGACCACGCAACGGCGTCGCGCTGGCGCGCATGGGGCGGCGCGCGGCTGCTGGTGGCGCCGGCGGCGGCGCAGAGCCTCCGGCTGACGGGGCGTCGGGGCAGGGATGCGGAGGCGGCGGCGGCGGCGGCGGCGGCGGGGAGCGTATGCTGGGGCGAGCCCGGGGCCGGCGTCCGGAGGCCGCCCGGGCTGTGTAGCGTTGGTGGTATAGTGGTGAGCATAGCTGCCTTCCAAGCAGTTGACCCGGGTTCGATTCCCGGCCAACGCAGCGGGCCGACCTTTTGCTGAGCTGCACCGTCCTCCCGGCAGGGGCGTTCGGGGGGGGGAGAGAGAGCTGGGTGCGGGGAGCCAGCCCGCTGGCCCCGCGGCTTTTGGCGTGTGTGCGAGAAGCCGGCGGCGCGCGCAGTGTTTTGAGGGTGCGGAAAGCAAGACGGCACGCCAGGGCAGGCGGACTGACAGGGCCGGCGGGCGGCTGGACTTGCAAAGGCGGGGTGTGGGCAGCAAGGGGGCGCGGGCGGGTGGCATGGAGGCGCTGGGTTCAGCCGGAGCAGGCGAGGGCCGTGCCCCGACGCTCCCTGGTGGTCTAGTGGTTAGGATTCGGCGCTCTCACCGCCGCGGCCCGGGTTCGATTCCCGGTCAGGGAAGCCTTTCTTCTTCCTCTCCGGAGGCCTGCCACCTGCCGAGGTCCTCGCCGGCGACCCGCCCAGCCTTTTAGCCTACGCAATGGCAACCCACTCTAGTCCTCTTGCCTGGAGAATCCCAGGGACGGGGGAGCCTGGTGGGCTGCCGTCTAGTCTATGGGGTCGCACAGAGTCGGACAGGACTGAAGCGACTTAGCAGCTCAGCACTGCGCCAGAGGCCCCCCCGGGACCCTGCACCTCCAGCCCAAGCGCGATTCAGGCCACCTCCGCCGTCCCCCGGGGCAAAGCTTTTTTGGCCGCAGTGGCGACCTCGCGCCGCGCCGCTTTCACCACGACCGGCCTGAGGCCTCCCATGCCCCGCCTCCCTCCCTCCTGAGGGGCTGCGGCTGCTGGCCCTGGTGGCGGCCGTGATGCTCCTGGGCTTGTGCTGGTTCTCCTGCTGTGGGTGGGGGTGAGGAGGTGGGGTTGGATAGGGCGGGTGGGGGTAGGCGCGGGGGTAGGGGCGCGGGCTGCGGTGGTCACCAACCACCAACGGGGGCCAGCAGCGGCAGGGGCGGTGGCCGCAGCCCAAGGTGAGCGAGGGGGATCTGCCTCTGGGAGAGGGGGCCAGTGGCCACGGACACGCCTGCCTTCCCATGTCCCTCATGCCAGCCACCTCTCTGGGCGGCTTGGCCACTGCGTGCCAGGTCCCGGGCTGGCTGTGACTCCCGTATGCCGCTGGTGTCTCCAAGAGGGTTCTGGTCTGGACTGGGCTCTGGGAGGCGGACCACGGCGCCCGGGAGGCATCGGGATCAGTTCGGTCGCTCAGGGCACTGCAGCAGCCCCAGGCTTCCCTGTCCATCACCGACTCGCGCGGCTTGCTCAAACCCACGTCCGTCCAGTCGGGGATGCCACCCAAGCCTCTCATCTTCTGTCGGGTCGTCCCCGTCTCCTCCTGCCTTCCATCAGGGTCTTTTCCCGTGAGTCAGTCCTGCGGGTCAGGTGGCCAGAGGATCGGAGTTTCAGCTTCAGCCTCAGTCCTTCCAATGAATATCCAGGACTGATTTCCTCTAGGATGGACGGGTTGGGTCTCCTCGCAGTCCAAGGGACTCTCAAGAGTCTTCTCCAACACCGCAGTCCAAAAGCATCAATTCTTCGGCACTCGGCCTTCTTTATACTCCACCTCTCACATCTGTTCGTGACCGCCGGAGAAGCCGTAGCTTTCACGAGACGGACCCTCGTCACACCCCTCGTCTCTGCTTTTGGACATGCTGTCAAGATTGGTCATAGCTTTTCTCCCAAGGAGGCGAACGTCTTTTCATTTCACGGCCGCGGCCGGCGTCTGCAGTGCTTTGGGGGAGCCCCCCCAAATGAAGTCTCGCCCGCTTTCTGTTGTTTCCCCATCTATTTGCCATGAAGTGATGGGACGGGATGCCATGATCTTAGTTTTCTGAATGTTGAGTTTGAAGCCAACGTTTTCACTCTCCTCTTTCACTTTCCTCAGGAGGCTCTTTAGTTCTTCTTCGCTCTCCCCGAGGCCAAGGGGTGAAGATGGATGTGGACCTGTGCCGCGAATCCCACCACCGCGCAGTGGAAGGGAGAGAGCTCGCAGATCCGGGCGGGGCGGGGCGGGCCGGGCCGGCCCGGCCCGGCTGGGAAAAGCTAGCCCACCAGCCGGGAGGCGGCAGATGCGCTCGAGGCAGCGATGCCTGCCGGGGAGGACAACCCGACCATCAGGGTGTTTCCCTTGCCTGACCACAGCTCTCAAGCCTACCGGACTGAGGCAAGGTTTACCCAGGCCTCCCTCCCCCACTCGTAACCAAAGGTGGGCACTCGGGCGCACGCACACACACACACAGACACACACACACACACACACAGAGCGCCCTGTTCCACGCACCCCTCCCCTAGTTATGACATCTAAGAGTTTCCCATTCTCTCTAACCTGTCTATCCAGGATCCACTCTATCCCTCTCCCCTACCTGTCATCGTCTTCCCCTAGGAACTCTCCCCGAGGGTAATCGCCCACCACAGTCTCCCCCTGGGCCAATCTCGGGCTCGTCTATCCCCAAAGGGTTTCATTTCACGCCTGTTCAAGGACTGTGTCCTTCGGAGGTGAAGTGGACGGCCGACGAAGGTCACCAAAGTGCGTAGAGGGCGGCACATTTGGGTGCGAAAGGCACGAAGCCGAGTCCCCTTTGGGAAAAGAGCCCCGTGTCCCGACGTGTGCTTGTGGTTGTTAAAGGAGGTCTCCTTGAGGCCCCTGCCGTGTCGTGGGCGTCAGCGTGCGTGGGGGAGAGTATGGGACGAAGGTGCTTGGGGCCCTGGCTGGTGGGCGCCCCACGTGGATCAGGGACCTGGGCAGCGCGATCACAGGCAGAGGGGGCGGCAGCGAGCCGAGGGGCTGGCAGGCAGGCCCGGGGGTGCTTGGGTGGGGTCTGCCTGGAGGGCCGGCGGGAAGGGGCGTGTGGGGCTCGCGGGAACCTGGCCCAAAGATCGGCAGGCCACTTGAGCAGGCCCTCTGCAGAAGCATGGGCGCGGTGGCGAAGCCGTGCCAGGCGCAGGTGAGAGGCCGGGACGGATCTGCGGGAGGTAGGGCTGGGCGCGGGGTCGGGGTGGGTCTGTGGAGCCGGAGGGAGGCCCGAGCTGGTGAACGTCAGGGCAGGGCAGGCCAGGCCAGGGCAGGACGTGTGAGGGGGGGCCCGAGCTCCAGGGGGATGGCGGCGGGGGTGGGGGCAAGGGGCCGAGCCTGGAGTCTGGAGGGAAAGGCAGAGGGCAGGCCGTGACAGTGAGGGTGCTGTGGCGTGAGGAAGATGGTGCGAGAGCACTCCATTTGGGCGGGGTGGCGGGTGAACGGGCGAGCCACACTGGTGCGCGGTGCCGCAGGCTGCTCAGGCTCAGCGGTGGGCTGAGGACACAGGCAAGCGAACGACAGAAACGGAGTGCCAGATGGGGGCCAGAACTGGTCCGAGATGGGTGGGTGGGCCCGCCGTACCGCCCCAGAGACCAAAGTCACCACTCATCAGGAGCAAATGTCCAGTCTCGGGTGTGACATGGCTGGGGGGTCAGGGTAGGATGGGGGGTGGTGGTTGGGAGCTCGGGTGGCTGAGATTTCACGAGGACCAAGGAGAGCTCCCATGTGACCGAGCACAGTCATCCCTCCAGGGTACACACCCGCAGAGGGCAAACGTCGGGGAGGTCTGAGGTCCGCACACCGCCACGGACACGGCAGCACTGTTTGCCGTCGCCAAGACACGGAGCAAGGCCCAGCGCCCATGCACACGTGGCGGGCCCGAGAAGAGGTGGCACAGGTGTAGCATGGAACCATCACTCAGGCATAAGGAAATAAACCAAGTGTTGCCATTTGTCACAAGCAATGACGGACCTAGAGACTCTTACACTTGGTGAAGAATGTCAGACCGCGTGGGACAAAGACATGTGGAACGTGTGAAAGAATGCAAAACGACGCTATTTGCCGGGGAGAAACCCACTCACGCAGAACACCACCTTAGGGTAACGCCAGCGGAAAGGCAGCGCTGGAGCGATGAGTGCGCAGCTGGGACCAACAGATACGCAGGACCCTGGATAGAGGGAGAAGCGCCCAGGTGATCCAGTTCAACACAGGGAATAAGCGTCAGGACCCTGGAATACCCTCAAGTGGAAAAGAATCTGAAAACATACACGAAATCCAAAATCTGTACATGGGAAACAGAATCACTTTGCGGTCCATCGGAAACGAGCACAATATTGGAAATCCACTGTACTTCCGCAACAACCGCAACTCCGACATTCGAGTAAGCTTTGACAAGAAAACGAAATCTACAGGCAACTAAGTCAGCGGGAAACAGGCGAGCTGTCCCAAGCCCACCCTGGGTACATACCCGTGAGAGCCGCAACTCTTCATTCGGAAAGACACATGCCAACCCCACGGTCATGGCAGCACTGTTTGCCGTAGCCGAGACGTGGAGGAAACCCTAGTGCCCATCCCCAACGGCTCACCCACGAAGGTGCCATACCAGAGAAAGGGAGAGAATGGGATGCCACTGAGCCGTCCACACGAGTCAAGTTAGTGTCACTGGCAGCAACAGCGGCTGGAGCTGCAGAATATTACCCTTGGTGAGGGAAGTCACACAGACAGGGTCACAGATGGGGGAATCTAAAGTGTTGTACATATTCACCCTGTGCCCACCAGCGACAGACTCTCAGGCTCGGGAAAGCAGCCTCGGGCTTCCCAAGGGCAGAGTCACGCACGGAGGGATGGATGAGGAGCCGGGCTCAACGGATGTACCGTACCAGTACTGCGTAGAAAGGAGAGGAGCAACGAGGATACACGGGATGCTACAGGGAATGAGATCCCACATCCTGTCATCACCTGTAACGGAAACCGATCTGAAACCCTAATCCTACATGCCCAGGAGTGAATCACAACGCTGTACAGCGGACACGGGCACCAGGCTGTAGATCGTGCTGTTCTACACTTCCAGAACAACGACTGCCACTCCGGGGAAGTCCGTCAGTCGAGGATCGGTCCAAGAGTAGGAAAAAGAAGAGCTTACATTGTGATCCAGCAGACCCAATCCCGGCTACTCATCGGGAAAAGACAGCACGCCCAATGGGAAGAGAGGCGGGCATCCCCCAGGGTCATCGCAGCCCTCGGTGCCGTAGCCGAGACATGGGAAACGCTCATGTGCCGGTCGGCCCATGGCCGGCACAAGAAGGTGAGGCAAATACATACCGTGGAATGTGACGCAGCCATCAAGAAGGAGCAGCCATCGCCATGGGCCACAAGGCCGGACGGACCCACAGAAGGGACCACTGAGTGAAGTGGGTCGGGTGGAGAGGGACAAAGCTCTGTGGACTCGAACAACGAATACAAAGGAATGTCTGTGCAACGGGAAACCGACCTTGAGACGTAGAAAAGGTGCATAGGGCTACCCAAGGGGAAAGGCAGGGAAGGGACGAAGTTGGAGTCGGATCAAGAGATAGGAAATACTATGCTTACAGCCGATGAGCAACAGAGCTTTCCTCTGTAGCATGAGAACTGTATTCGTGTCTCACCTTAACCTACACTGGAAAATCACCTGGAAAAGAACAGGGGACTGAATCCCTTTGCCGAGCACCTGAGACTAACCCAGGACTGTAAATCAGTTCTACTCGTGTTGGAAGCCGCAGAAAGAGGAGCAGGCCCTGGCCTGGGGTGGGGGGTGGGGGGAGGCAGGCCAGTGCGACAAATGCAAAGGCAGGTTCCTGGACAAGACTGGGATTTGGAATGGCTCAGGGAGGAACTGGGCGTGGGGAGGAGGGGGGGTGTGCAGATGGGGGAGGCACCGAGCGGGGTGGGGGTGGGATGATGGGGTGCGTTTGGGGAAGTCGGGGGACGGTGAGGGTGCAGGCTGAGGTGGTGGTGCTCTTGCGGCAGGGCTGATGCTGAGGTGTGGCGCGCAACAGGGTTTCAGGGGGATGGGGTGATGTTGGAGACGGTGAGGCCGTCCCTGTTGGAGACCTATTTCTGCCGAGGGACGGGGAGCTGGTGGACTTCTTTGGAACTCCTCCTGCAAGACTCTGGTCCAGGGACCCTCCAGGCGAAAGGGATGTATGCTTGCCAGATGTGGCAACTTCCTTGCTCCTGGCCGTGCAAACGTAGTGTGATTGATTCTCCGGAGTGTGGGGAGAGTGAGGCAGGGAGCTTGGAGACGGACGTTGTGAAAGGTGACGAGGTGGTGCGGGCGGCTGCCAGCCGTGGGGTATTCCTTCCAGGGCAATCCCTGAGCCCCCGGCTGGGTCCGGGTGAGGAAGCGAGCAAACCCAAGAAAGGTGCCTGGACGCACGGGCGGCTGAGCCCGCAGGGCTTGGGGCCACGGAGGCTTGGCAGCAGGGCCTTTTCTGGGTGGGGTGGGGTGGGGCGGGGTGGTGGGCGTCTGCGTGGGAGAGGCAGCGGGCGGCAGGTAGCAGCCAGCGGTTGCAGGAGCGCTGCCCGGAGCGCCTTTCAGCCGGCAGACCTAGCTGGGCTCTGGGGCTGCAGTGCGGGACCAAAAGGGGACGCTGTGGCTGCATGGGCCGGGAATCGAACCCGGGCCTCCCGCGTGGCAGGCGAGAATTCTACCACTGAACCACCCATGCACCGATGACCCAAGCCGCCCGACGCCGCCCCAGAGGCGCTGACCGCCACCCGCCCGGCACTGCTCACTGCTCGCCCGTCGCCCGTCGGCATCTATCTGCTCTATCGGAACAGGAGACGACGGGAGATAGAGGTTGGGGGTGGGGGGGCGCGACCTGAAAGCCAGGATCCGGGCACGTGCAGGGCCCCAGGGCGCGGCGCTCTCGGAGGGACCCACTCGGCCCGTCCCGCGCCTTCTGCGCCGACCACGGCCGCCGCGACCCTGTCGGTGTCGCCCGAGGGGGCCGGGAGCCGACGCCGTCTGCCCGGCGCCGGCATCCCTGTCAGGTGCAGGCGCAGGCGCCGCGTGGTCGCTGCGGCCGCGCGCCGACGTTCCTCTCAGCGACCGCCGGGTCCCGACCCCAAGGCGTGTGAGCCCGGCTCGAGCGCTCTGGCGGCCCGCGCTCCCGAGGTCCGGCTCTGACGGGGTGGTGGTGCTGGTGAGGAGGGGCCCTTTGGCAGAGCGGCTCCTGGCTCGGGGACTGCCGGCTGAGGCAGGGAGCGCGCGCAGGCGGGCTTGGCTGCGGCCCGGGCAGCGGCTTCCCCCGGGAACGGGCGCGGGGGCGCCGGCCGGGCGCCTGT